>NW_026087742.1:3584894-8584894 GCF_022539395.1 Myiozetetes cayanensis
GGGTCACCGGTGGTGTTATCTGAGGTCATTTGGGGTAACCTTGGGTCACCGTAAGGGTTACCTGAGGTCATTTGGGGTCACTGGGGGGGTCACCTCGGGTCACCAAAGGGGTCACCTGAAGTCATTTGGGGTCAACTGGGGTCACTGGTGGGGGTTACCTGAGGTCATTTGGGGTTACGAGGGGTCTCCGGGGGGGTTACCTGAGGTAATCTGGGGTCACCGAGGGGGGTCACCTGGGGTCACTGGGGGGGGTTACCTGAGGTCATTTGGGGTCATTTGGGGTCACCTGGGGTCACCGGGGGGGTTACCTGATGTCATTTGGGGTCACCTGGGATCACCTGGGGTCACTGTGGAAGTTACCTGAGGTCATTTCGGGTCACCTAAGGTAACCTGGGGTCACCGAGGGGGTTACCTGAGGTCATTTGGGGTCACCTGGGGTCACCGGGGGGGTTACATGAGGTCATTTGGGGTCACCACGGGAGTCACCTGGGGTCATCGGGGGTATCAGCTGAGGTCATTTGGGGTCACCTGGGGTCACTGGGGGGGTTACCTGAGGTCATATGGGGTCATCTGGGGTCACCGGGGAGGTTACCTGAGGTCATCTGGGGTCACCGGAGGGGGTCACCAGGGGTCACCAAGGGGGGTTACCTCAGGTCATTTGGGGTCACATGGGGTCACCAGGGGGGTTACCTGAAATCATTTGGGGTCACCTGGCGTCACCGGGGCTGTTACCTGAGGTCATTTGGGGTCACCTGGGGTCACCGGGGGGATTACCTGAGGTCATTTGGGGTCACCTGGGATCACCGGGGGGGTTACCTGAAAGCATTTGGGGTCAGCTGGGGTCACCGGCGGGGTTACCTGAGGTCATTTGGGGTCACTAGGGGTCATCTGTGGGGTTACCTAAAGTCATTTGGGTTCACCTGGGGTCACAGGGGTGTTACCTGAGGTCATTTGGGGTCACCTGGGGGTCACCAGGAGGGTTACCTGAGGTCATTTGGGGTCACCCCGGGGGTCACCTTGTGTCACCGAAGGGGTTACCTGAGGTCATTTGGGGTCACCGGGGGGGTCACTTGGGGTCACCGGAGGAATTACCTGAGGTCACTTGGGGTCACCTGGGGTCACCTAAAAAGTTTTCTGAGGTCATTTGGGGTCACCCAGGGGGGTTACCTGGGGTCACCAGGGTGTTACCTGAGGTCATTTGGGGTCAGCTGGGGTCACCGGCGTGGTTTCCTGAGGTCATTTTGGGTCACAAGGGGGGTCACATCGGGTCACCGAAAGGGTCACCTGAGGTCATTTGGGGTCACCTGGGGTCACTGGGGGAGTTACCTGAGGTCATTTCTGGTCACCTAGGGTTACCGGGGGGGTTACCTGAACTCATTTGGGGCATCTTGGGGTCACCAAGGGGGTTACCTGAGGTCATTTGGGGTCAGCTGGGGGTCACCGGGGGGGGTACCTGAGGTCATTTGGGTGTCACCGGTGGGGTCACCTGGGGTCACCGGGGGGGGTTACCTGAGGTCATTTGGGGTCAGCTGGGGTCACCGGGGGGGGTTACGTGAGGGCATTTGGGGTCACCTGGGAAAACCGGGTGGTTACCTGAGGTCATTTGGGGTCACCTGGGATAACCGGGGGGGGTTACGTGAGGGCATTTGGGTGTCACCAGGGGGGTCACCTGGGGTCACCGAAGGGGTCACCTGAGGTCATTTGGGGTCACCTGCGGTCACTGTGGCGTTTACCTGAAGTCATTTGGGGTCACCTGGCGTCACTGGGATGTTACCTAACGTCATTTGGAGGTCACCTGGGGTCACCGGGGGGGGTTACCTGAGGTCATTTAGGAGCATTTTGGGGTCACCGAGGGGGTTACCTGAGGTCATTTGGGGTCACCTAGGGTCACTGGGGGCATTACATGAAGTCATTTGGGGTCACCCAAAGGGTCACCTGGGTTCACCTGGGAAGGTATAACTGAGGTCATTTGGGGTCACCTGGGGTCACCGGGGGATTACTTGAAGTCATTTGGGGTCAGCTGGGGGTCACTGGGGGGGTTACCTGAGGTCATTTCGGGTCACCGGGGGGTCACCTGGGGTCACCGGTGGTGTTACCTGAGGTCATTTAGGGTAACCTGGGGTCACCGGGGGAGTTATGAGGTCATTTGTGGTCACTGGGGGGGTCACCTGGGGTCACCAAAGGGGTCACCTGAAGTCATTTGGGGTCACCTGGGGTCATGGGGTGGTTACCTGAAGTAATTTGGGGTTACGAGGGGTCACTGTGGGGGTTACCTGAGGTCATCTGGGGTCAACGGGGTGTCACCTGGGGTCACTGGAGGGGTTACCTGAGGTCATTTGGGGTTACCTGGGGTAACTGGGAGGGTTACCTGAGGTCATTTGGGGTCACCTGGGGTCACCGGGAGGGTTACCTGAGGTCATTTGGGCTCACCTGGGGTCACCTGGGTTCACCAGGGGGGTTACCTGAAGTCATTTGGGGTCACCTGGGGTCACCGAGGGGGTTACCTGAAATCATTTGTGGCATTTTGGGGTCACCTGGCGTCACCGGGGGGTTACCTGAGGTCATTTGTGGTCACCTGGGGTCACCAGGGAGGTTACTTGAGGTCATTTGGGGTCACCGAGGGGGTCACCAAGGGGCTTTCCTGAGGTGAGTTAGGGCATTTTGGGGTCACCTGGGGTCACCGGGGGGGTTACCTGATGTCATTTGGGGTCCCTTGGGGACATTGGGGAGGTTACCTGAGGTCATTTGGGGCATTTTGGGGTCACCCGGGGGGTTATTTGAAGTCATTTGTGGAACCGGGGGTGGCACCTGGGGTCTCCGGGGGGGTTACCTGAGGTCATTTGGGGTAACCGGGGGGGTCACCTGTGGTCACCGGGAGGGTTACCTGAGGTCATTTGGGGTCACCTGGGGTCACCGGGGTTACCTGAGGTCATTTGAGGTCACCGAGGCGGTCACCGGGGGGGTTACGTGAGGTCATTTGGGGTTACCTGGGGTCACCGGGGAGGTTACCTGAGGTCATTTGAGACATTTTGGGGTCACCCGGGGAGTTATCTGAGGTCATTTGGGGTCACTAGGGGGGGTCACTTGGGGGGTTTCCTGAGGTCATTTGGGGTCACCTGAAGTCACCGGGGGGGTTACCTGAGGTCATTTGCGGTCACCTGGAGGTGTCACCTGGAGTCACCGGGGGGGGTACCTGAGGTCATTTTGGGTCGCTTGGGGTCATCAGGGGGGTTAATTGAGGTCATTTGGGGCATTATGGGTTCACGGGGAAGTTACCTGAGGTCATTTGGGGTCACCGAGGGGTCACCTGGGGTCACTGTGGAGTTTACCTGAGGTCATTTGTGGTCAGCTGTGTTCACCGGGGGGGGGTTACCTGAGGTCATTTAGGGTCACCTGGGGTCACCTGGGGTCACCGAGGGGGGTAACCTGAGATCATTTCGGGTCACCTGGGGTCACCGGGGGGGTTACCTGAGGTCATTTGGGCCATTTTGGGGTCACCTGGGGTCAGCGGGGGAGTTACCAGAGGTCATTTGTGGTCACCTGGGGTCACAAGAAGGGGGTTAACTGAAGTCATTTGAGGTCACCGTTGGTCGTCGGGGGGGTAACCTGACCTCCCCGGTGACCCCAGGTGACACACCCGGTGACCCCAAAAGCCCTCAGGAAACCCTTTCAGTGACCCCAGGTGACCCCAAATGACCTCAGGCAACCCCCCGTGACCACAAAAGGCCACAAATAACCCCAAGTAAACCCCCAGGTGACCCTAGGTGACCCACCAGGTGACCCCAAATGACCTCAAATAACCCCGTCGGTGACCCCCCCGGTGACCCCAAATGACTTCAAGTAACCCCCCCCGGTGACCCCAGGTGACCACCCCGGTGACCCCAAAAGGCCACAAATGACCTCAGGTAACCTCCCTGGTGACCCTAGGTGACACCAAATGACCTCAGGTAACCCCACAGGTGACCCCGCAGTGACGCCAGGTGACCCCAAATGACCTCAGGTAACCCCCCCGGTGACCTCAGATGACTTCCCCGGTGACCCCAGAAGGCCACAAATGACCTCAGGTAACCCCCCCAGTGACCCCAGGTGACTCCCTGGTGAACCCAAATGGTTTAAAGAAACCCCCCCGGTGACCCCACCGGTGACCCCAAATGAGTTCAGGTAACCCCCCCGGTGACCACAAAAGGTCCCAAATGACCTCAGGTAACCCCCCTGGTGACCCCAGGTGACCCCCCCGGTGACCCCAAATGACCTCAGGTAACCCCCGGTGACCCCAGGTGACCCCAAATGACCTCAGGTAACCCCTCCGGTGACCACAAAATGCCCCAAATGACCTTAGGTAACCCCCCCGGTGACCCCAGGTGAGCACAAATGACCTCAGGTAACCGCCCAGGTGACGCCAGGTGACCCCCCCGGTGACCCCAAATGACCTCAGGTAACACCGCGGTGACGCCAGGTGACCCCAAGTGACCTCAGGTAACACCCCTGGTGACCAGAAAAGGCCCCAAATGACCTCAGGTAACCGCCCCGGTGACGCCAGGTGACCCCAAATGACCTCTGGTAACCCCGGCAGTAACCCAAGATGACCCAACCTGTGACCCCAAAGGGCACAGATGAACTCAGGTAACCCCCCAGGTGACTCCAGTTGACCCACCAGGTGACCCCAAATGACCTCAGGTAACCCCCCCGCTGACCAAAAAGCCCCAAATGACCTCAGGTAACCCCCCCGGTGACCACAAGTGACCCCAAATGACCTCAGGTGACCCCCAGGTGACCCCAGGTGACCATAAATGACCTCAGGAAACCCCCCCGGTGACCACAAAAGGCTTCAAATGACCTCACGCAACTCCCCCGGTGACCCCAGGTGACCCCAAATAATCTCAGGTGGCGCCCCCGGTGACCCCAAATGACCCCTGGTAACCCCCCCCCCGTGACTCCAGGTGACGCCGAATGACCTCAGGTAACCTCCCCGGTGACGCCAGGTGACCCCAAATGACCTCAGGTAACCCCCCAGGTGACCTCAGATGACTTCCCCGGTGACCCCAGAAGGCAAAAAATGACCTCAGGTAACCCCCAGGTGACCCCAGGTGACCCCCCTGGTGAACCCAAATGGCATAAAGTAACCCCCCCGGGTGACACCACCGGTGACCCCAAAAGAGTTCAGGTAACCCTCCCCGGTAACCACAAAAGGCCCCAAATGACCTCAGGTAACCCCCCCGGTGACCCCAGGTGACCCAAGCGGTGAAACCAAATGACCTCAGGTAACCCCCCCGGTGACCCAAGGTGACCCCAAATGACCTCAGGAAACACCCCCGGTGACGCCAGGTGACCCCAAATGACCACCGGTAACCCCACCGGTAACCCCAGGTGACCCCAAATGACCTCAGGTAAACCCCCCGGTGTCCCCATGTGACCCCCCCGGGGACCCGAAATGACCTCAGGTAACCCTTGCGGTGACCCCAGGTGACCCCAAATAACCTCAGGAAACCCCCTAGGTGACCACAAAAGGCCCCAAATGACCTCAGGTGACCCTCCCGGTGACTCCAGGTGACCACAAATGACCTCAGGTAAACCCCCAGGTGACCCCAGGTGACCCACCAGGTGACCCCAAATGACCTCAAGTAACCCCCCCGGTGACCCCCTGGTGACCCCAAATGACCTCAGGTAACCCCCCCAGTGACCACAGGAGACCCCAAATGACCTCAGGTAACCGCCCCGGTGACCCCAGGTGACCCCAAATGACCTCAGGTGACCCTCCCGGTGACTCCAGGTGACCACAAATGACCTCAGGTAACCCCCCAGGTGACTCCAGTTGACCCACCAGGTGACCCCAAATGACCTCAGCTAACTCCCCAGGTGACCCCAGGTGACCCCAAATGACTTCAGGTAACCCCCCCGGTGACCCCAGGTGACCCCAAATGACCTCAGGTAACCCCCCCGGTGACCACAAAAGGCCCCAAATGACCTCAGGTAACCACCCCGGTGACTCCGGGTGACCCCAAATGACCTCAGGAAACCCCCCGGTGACGCCAGGTGACCCCAAATGACCTCCGGTAACCCCGCCGGTAACCCCAGGTGACCCACCCTGTGACCCCAAAAGGCCACAGATAACCTCAGGTAACCCCCCAGGTGACTCCTGGTGACCCACCAGGTGACCACAAATGACCTAAGGCAACCCCCCCGCTGACCACAAAAGGCCCTAAATGACCTCAGGAAACCCCCACGGTGACCACAAGTGACCCAAAATGACCTTAGCTAAGCCCCCAGGTTACCCCAGGTGACCATAAATGACCTCAGGAAACCCCCCCGGTGACCACAAAAGGCTTCAAATGACCTCACGTAACCCCCCCAGTGACCTCAGGTGACCCCAAATGAACTCAGGTGACGCCCCCGGTGACCCCAAATGACCCCAGGTAACCCCCCCGGTTACCCGAAGTGACCTCATATGACCTCAGGTAACCCCCCCGGTGACGCCAGGTGACCCCAAGTGACCTCAGGTAACCCCCCCGCTGACCACAAAAGGCACCAAATGACCTCAGGTAACCCCCCCGGTGACCCCAAATGACCCCAAATGACCTCGGGTAACCCCCCAGGTGACCCCAGGTGACCCTCCCTGTGACCCCAAAAGGCTACAAATGGCCTCAGGTAACCCCCCAGGTGACCCCAGGTGACCGCCCGGTTACCCCAAATGACCTCAGGTAACCCCCCCGGTGACTCCAGGTGACCCCAAATGACCTCTGGTAACCCCGCCGGTAACCCCAGGTGACCCTCCCTGTGACCCCAAAAGGCTACAAATGGCCTCAGGTAACCCCCAAGGTGACTACAGGTGACCCACCAGGTGACCCCAAATGACATCAGGTAACCCCCCCGGTGACACCAGGTGACCCCAAATGACCTCAGGTAACCCCCCCCGGTGACGCCAGGTGACCAGAAATGACCTCAGGTAACCCTCCCAGTGACGCCAGGTGACCCCAAGTGACCTCAGGTAACACCCCTGGTGACCACAAAAGGCCCCAATTTACCTCAGGTAACCGCCCTGGTGACTTCAGGTGACCCCAAATGACCTCCGGTAACCCCGCCGGTAACCCCAGGTGACCCTCCCTGTGACTTCAAAAGGCCACAAATGACCCCAGGTAACTCCCCAGGTGACTACAGGTGACCCATCAGGTGACCCCAAATGACCTCAGGTAACCCCCCAGGAGACCCCAGGTGACCCCAAATGACCTCAGGTAACCCCCCTGGTTTCCCCCTGTGACCCCCTCCGTGACTCCAAATTACCTCAGGTAACCCCCCTGGTGACGCCAGGTGACCCCAAATGACCTCAGGTAACCCCCCCGGTGACCCGTAATCACCTCAGGTAAAACCCCTGGTGACCACAAAAGGCCACAAATGACCTCAGGAAACCCCCCAGGTCACCCAAGGTGACCCCCTCGATGACCCCAAATGACCTCAGGTAAACTCCCGGTGACCTCAAAAGGTCCCAAATCACCTCAGGAAATCCCCCAGGTGACCAAAAAAGGCCCCAAATGACCTCAGGTAACCCCCCCGGTTACCCCTGGTGACCCCCCCGGTGACCCCAAATGACCCCAAATGTCCTCAGGTAACCCCCCCCGTGACCACAAAAGGCCCCAAATGACATCATGTAACCCTCCCGGTGACGCCAGGTGACCCCAAATGACCTCAAGTAACCCCCCAGGTTACCCCAGGTGACCCCAAATGACCTCAGGTAACCCCACCGGTGACCCCCACGGTGACCCCCACCGTGACCCCAAATGACCTCAGGTAACCCCCTTGGTGACCCCAGGTGACCCCAAATGACCTCAGGTAACCCCCCCCTCTGACCCCAGGTGACTTTAAATGACTGCAACAACAACACAGGGATATCTATATTTTGGTCTGCTATCACAATATCATTCATGTAGTGATAATCTAATAGCTCGGGATGCTGATTTCAAAATGGTTGCAAAGCCCAAGCAACATAAAGCTTACCACATCTCTACTGATCCATGTTTGCTGTACACCACCTACCCCTCTCACTCCTGCAGGTGCCATTCCCACAGGCCAGGTGTTAGGCCATTTGTGTCTGGGGATGATGGTAACATCCGCTCCGCTATCAACGATCATGGTCATAGTGCCGGACTGACCATTAGGATGCTGCACAACTACACTCTCCTCAGGCTTCCCCTGCTTAATGTCTATGGCCAACATCACCTCAGGAGAACCTGTGGAGCCAAAACCTTCATCCCCTCGAGCCCGTGATTCTGCCTTGGGCACCACTGCCTTGAAAGGTACCAGCTGTGCTATTTTGCTGTTAGCAGGAATGAAAACTGGTGGTGTTAAAGTATATACCATGGTTTTGATGACTCCTGTAGCATCAGCATCTATCACTCCTGGCACCACAAAAATTCCCTGACGAGACAAAGATGAACATCCCAACAAGAGAGCACTTCACCCTTTACCTAAAGGTCCTTACAATGTAGAAATACTCTTAGGTTAAAAACTCTTTTAATACCTATGTAATGCATTACCAGGCCTATAAATATATATATGGATATATAAACCCACACAATACTTTTCTCTTGCACACAATTGTCTTTCAAACCTCCATAAGGTGGCCACCGCATTCATACCTCAATCATACATGCTTTCACACAGTGAAGCTTTTGGTTTTGATTAGAATACGATTTGTATGCAATTCCTCATAGCAGAGGCTTCATCTTCGAAGGGTCAGCAGGCTCACAAAATAGCAGGCGTCCCTGCAAAAGGCAACGTTGACCTTCCTGTAAAGCCTGAAAACCTTGAGCATGAGCCATCTGCATTTTCATTTAAAAGTTCTCACCATCTTTCTGTTTCGGATGGTCAGCAGTCAAATGATTGCCATAAGAATTTATACACATGTCATACATATTAGTAAACACTCCCTAGAATAGAGACTAATTGGGTTTTGATAAACAAATTAAAGCTATTATAGGAACACCTTTTGTACTGTTCTAGACCAACCTGTTTACAGGGCAAATCAGTTTGTTGTGATATAACCTGTGAAAAAATGATTTTAAACCTTTTAAACAAAATACCCTTTGTATTACCCACTAATAATCTGAAATCTCACTGAAGAAAGAAAAAAAAAAAAACCAAAACAGGATTAGTAACCTATAAACTGCAAGGCTTAAAATATCAATTGAAATAATTTAGAAAAAACTCATTTTTCAAAGGTACTTTGTTTTCCACATTCCAGTGAGCAAAACGATTTTACACTTAGATTAACAAACTGACTTCTTTTTGCTATATGACTCTTCCCTTTTCCTGATGCTAAGGGCCACTAATGCCCCACTGGAGCAGCCACAAAAGCTGCTTTTTCCTATTCAACCACCCTTCCAGCCGCCTCGAGGGGCTGGGCTGCAGGGTTTGAGGTGTTTGAGTTAAAACACTGTGTAGTTCGCGACTTTGCTGCTGTTGTTGTTTTCAGTAAACAGGAGTAGGGTCGCAGCTTGTACTGTTGACGCCGTTGTTGCTGCCGCTGTACGGCCACTGTGGCGCGGGGGAGATAACCCCCCAGGGCGCCGGAGCCGCTCCCGCTGCTCTCTGCGTTTCTGTGCTCCGCCCCCTCGGTCCCGGGGGCTGTCCCGGTGTTCCGAAAAGGAGCTGATTCACGTTCTTCCCGCTTTGAGAGAGAGGACATTTCGGCGGAGACGCGACTGTCAGCGCATGCGCGAAGCCAGCCACAGGCGCTTCACTCGTAGTTACCGCTGTCGAGGACGTAACGGCCGGCGCCGTGCCTGACGCATGCGCGATGGTTACCGCTGGTGGTGCTGCGGGCGCAGGCGCAGAAGGTCCCGCAGCGTTGACTGACTGCGCAGGCTCGGCTGCAGACGCAGGCGCGCTGCCAGGTGCTGTTGCCAGTGACAACGCGGGGGCAGTGAGGAGGGGGAGAGCTGCGGGCTGCGCAGGCGCAGTGACCGCTCCAGCCTTGCTCTCCGCGGTTCTTGCCCCCCCCCCCGCAGCTGGAACCGAGCCGAGCCGCTTTCTCGCCGCCATTGGCACGGGCGCGGTCGTAGCGCCGAATACCAGCTGATCCGCACAAGTTTTACTCTCGGAAACTTTCGCTTCCGCCCCGCTCTCGCCATCTAAAGCTGCGCGCGCGGACAGAGACACTCGCCGCTCCGCTCCCGCTTCTTCCAGCGCGTCTACCAACAAGCGCCAGACGCCTGGAAACTTTTTAACTTCTTTAGACCCTCTGGAGGTCTCTTCCTACAGTTTCCGACCCACAGCGTCCCAGGCAGACACTTCAAAGGCAGCAGAAACACTGGGGATAAGGTCCTTTGCTTTGGACCACTTTAACAGCTCTCTAAGAGCGTTCGAATCCTAACTTGGGTCCTTTTTAGAAAGGATAGCTTGGAGAAGCTTTTCCACCGCTTCCTCCTCTTTTGAGAGGGCGGTCCCCATGTCTCTTCCCCTATTCTGGCTACTCGCTTGATGAGGGCGAGATTCCCACAAACTGCTTACCGCGCGGATTTTTCAATTCCAGACGCTGGGGTAACGTCACCGGAATTCCAGCCAGCTTCTCCCTCCTTCGTCCAGTTCGCTTCCACGTCCTGACCGAAGAGCGAACCCGAAGTCCCGATTTCACACTGCCGCTTTGAACACCGTCTCTGGCTAAACTTCAGAGGGGCAGCGAATTTCGCTTTTAAGACCTTCCTGGCTAATCTTCAGGAGGCAGCGGTCCCAGTGTCCCTGTCTTTCGGACGCCACTTGTTGACGGGGAGGCTCAGACATACCTACACGATCTATGAGATCTAAAATATGTCCGATTTATTAGGATAGCTCAGGGGTTTTATAGCATCTGTATACAAGGTCTCGTGACAAGAAGCACATAATTGGTTACAGGTCACTGTCCAGATGTAAACCTGAGGTCATTTGTGGATTTTGGGGTCACCTGGGGTCACCGGGGGTTACCTGAGATCATTTTTTTTCGCCTGATTTTTTTACACCCTCATTTTTTTCCCCCATTTTTTATACCACTCGATTTTTTTCCCCCATTTTTCGTACACCCCCATTTTTTGTACACCCACATTTTTCCCCCCTATTTTTTGTAAACCCCATTTTTTGTACACCCCTCATTTTTTTGTCCCGATGTTTTTGAACCTGACAATTTTTTTCCCCCGAATTTTTGTACACCCCGATTTTTTCCTCCCCATGTTTTGAATTCCCCTTTTTTTCCTTGATTTTTTGTACACCTCCACTTTTCCCCCCATTTTTTGTACCCCCAATTTTTTCCTCCCTATTTTTTGTACCCCCTCATTTTTTGCCCCCGATTTTTTGGAACCTCCCATTTTTTTCCCCCGATTTTTTTGACACCCCTATTTTTTCCCCTTATTTTTTGTACCACTCAATTTTTTTCCCCCCATTTTTTCTACACCCCCATTTTTATGCCCCGATTTTTTGTACACCCCCATTTTTTCCCCTTATTTTTTGTACCACTTTATTTTTTTCCCCACTTTTTGTACAACCTCATTTTTTCCCCCCATTTTCTGTACCCCCGCGATTTTTCCCCTGATTTTTTGTACACCCCCATTTTTCCCCTGATTTTTTCTACCTTCAAATTTTTTCCCCCCATTTCTTATAAACCCCTATTTTGTTTCCCCCATTTTTTGTAAACCCCCCTTTCTTTGTTTCGATTTTTTGTACCACTCCAGTTTTTTCCCCCGATTTTTTGTACATCCCCATTTTTTGCCCCCTATTTTTTCTACACCCCCATTTTTTTCCTTGAATTTTTGTAACCTCCAATTTTTTCCCTTGATTTTTTGTACACCCTCATTTTTTTGATTCGATTTTTTTGTACCACCC
Source organism: Myiozetetes cayanensis (assembly GCF_022539395.1). Classification (NCBI taxonomy): domain Eukaryota; kingdom Metazoa; phylum Chordata; class Aves; order Passeriformes; family Tyrannidae; genus Myiozetetes; species Myiozetetes cayanensis. Next base: position 3,596,739 of record NW_026087742.1, read on the forward strand.
CAATTTTTTCCCCCATTTTTTGTACACCCCCATTTTTTTCTCCCCATTTTTTGTACACCCCCATTTTTTCCCCCGATTGTTTGTACCACTCATTCTTTTTCCCCTGATTTTTTGTACACCCCCATTTTTTCCCCTCATTTTTTGTACACCCCCAGTTTTTTCCTCCTTTTTTTTTCACCCCCATTTTCCCCCCATTTTTTGTACATCCTTATTTTTTCCTCCCATTTTTTGTACCACTTTATTTTTCCCCCTAAGTTTTGTACACCCTCATTTTTTTCCCCTGACTTTTTATACCACTCAATTTTTTTGCGCCGATTTTTAGTACCACTCTATTTTTCCCCCCATTTTCTGTACACCATTTTTTTGACTCGATTTTTTGTACCACTCCATTTTTTCCCCCATTTTTTGTACCTCCCAATTTTTTTTCCCCAATTTTTGTACCACCCCATTTTTTTCCCCCGATTTTTTGTACACCCCCATTTTTTCCCCCATTTTTTGTACCACTCTATTTTTTTCTCCCCATTTTTCATACACCCCCATTTTTTGTACACCCCCATTTTTCCCTCCTTATTTTTTGAACCCCCGATTTTTCGCCCCCTATTTTTTGAACCCTCGATTTTTTTCCTCCCCCTATTTTTTGTACACCTCCATTTTTCCCTTCCATTTTTTGTAAACCCCATTTTTTGTACATCCTCATTTTTTGTCCGATGTTTTTTAACCCGACAATTTTTTTCCCCCGATTTTCTGTACACCCAATTTTTTCCTTCCTATTTTTTGTACCCCCTGATTTTTTGCCCCCGATTTTTTGGAAACCCCCATTTTTTTCCCCCGATTTTTTTGACACCCCCATTTTTTCCCCTGATTTTTTCTACCACTCAATTTTTTTGCCCCCATTTTTTGTACACCTCATTTTTTTATCTTGATTTTTTGTACACCCCCATTTTTTTCTCCCATTTTTTTGTACACCCCCATTTTTTTCCCTTCATTTTTTCTACACCCCCATTTTTTGCCCCGATTTTTTGTACACCCCTTATTTTTTTCCCCCATTTTTTGTACCACTTTATTTTTTTTCCCCACTTTTTGTACAACCCCATTTTTTCCCCTTGATTTTTTGTACAACCTCATTTTTTTCCCCCCATTTTCTGTACCCCTCAATTTTTTCCCTTGATTTTTTATGCACCCCCTTTTTTTCCCCTAATTTTTTGTACACCCCCATTTTATTCCTTGATTTTTTGTACATCCCCACTTTTTTTCAACGATTTTTTGTACAACCCCGTTTTTTTCTCCTCATTTTTTGTACCACTCAATTTTTTTCCCCCCATTTCCTGTACACCCCCATTTTTTCTCGGATTTTTTTTACACCCTCATTTTTTTGCTTTGAATTTTTTATACACCCCCGGTTTTTTCCCACGATTTTTTTGACACCCCCATTTTTTCCCCTGATTTTTTGTACCTCCCAATTTTTTTCCCCCATTTTTTGTACACCCCTAATTTTTTCAACGATTTTTTGTACACCCCCATTTTTTCTCTCTCCAGTTTTTTGTACACCCCCATTTTTTTCCCCCTGATTTTTCGTACCACTCAATTTTTTTCCTCCTATTTTTTGAACACCCCTAATTTTTCCCCCCATTTTTTGTACATCCTTATTTTTTTCCTCCCATTTTTTGTACCACTCAATTTTTTGCCCCCATTTTTTGTACACCCCCATTTTTTTCCCCTCATTTTTTTTACCACTCAATTTTTTGCGCCGATTTTTTGTACCACTCTATTTTTTCTCCCCATTTTCTGTACACCCCCGTTTTTTTGACTCAATTTTTTTTACACTCCCATTTTTTTCCCTCTATTTTTTGTACACCCTCATTTTTTATCTTGATTTTTTTGTACCACTGCATTTTTTTCCCCTGATTTTTTGTTCACCCTCCTTTTTTGCCTCGATTTTTTGTACACCCCCATTTTTTCCCCCCATTTTTTGTACAACCCCATTTCTTCCCCAATTTTTTGTACACCCCCAATTTTTTTGCCCCCATTTTTTCTACACCCCCATTTTTTCCCCCCATGTTTTGTACATCCCAATTTTTTCTCCCCATTTTTGTACACTCTATTTTTCCCCCCATTTTTGCACCCCTCTTTTTTTCCCTTGATTTTTTCTACGCCCGACTTTTTTTGAACCCTTGATTTTTTCCTCCCTATTTTTTGTACCCCCGGGTTTTTTTCCCCCTGATTTTTTTGAACCGCCCATTTTTTTCCAACGATTTTTTGTACACCCCCATTTTTTCCCCCATTTTTTGTACACCCCAATTTTTTCCCCCCATTTTTTCTACACTCCCATTTTTTATCTTGATTTTTTCTACAGCCCCATTTTTTCCCCCATTTTTTGTACACCCCCATTTGTTTCCCGATTTTTTTTACCACTCAATTTTTTTGCCCCCATTTTTTGTACACCCCTATTTTTTTATCATTATTTTTTGTACACCGCAATTTTTTTATCTTTAGTTTTTGTACACCCCAACTTTTTCCCTCCAATTTTGTACCCCCCATTTTTTCCTTCTCATTTTTTGAACCCCCAATTTTTTCTCCCCCCATTTTTTGTACCCTTAAATTTTTTCCCCATTTTTGAAGAATCCCATTTTTTCCCCCCCATTTCTTGTACACCTCCATTTTTTTCCCTTGATTTTTTGTACCACTCAATTTTATTTCCCCCATTTTTTGTACACCCCCATTTTTTTCCCCTGATTTTTTGTACACCCTTATTTTTTTCCCCCTGATTTTTTTGTATCAATCTATTTTTTCTCCCAATATTTCCTACCCCTCATTTTTTCCCCCCCATTTTTGAACCCCGATTTTTTCCTCCCCCCATTTTTGGTACCCTTCAATTTTTTCCTAATGTAAACAATCCCTAATTTAAACAATTCCCCCTAATGTAAACAATGCCCCTAATATAAACAATCCCTAATGTAAACAATCCATAATGTAAACAATCCCCCCTAATGTAAACAATCCCTAATGTTAACAATCCCTAATATTTTTTCTCCATTTTTGCTACACCCCCCTTTTTTTCCCTGGATTTTTTGAACACCCTCATTTTTTCCCCCCGCATTTTGTGTACCCCTCAATTTTTTCCCCACATTTTTTGTACCACTCTATTTTTTTCCCCCATTTTTTGTAACCCCCAATTTTTCCCTCTTTTTTGTACACCCCCATTTTTTTCCCCCGATTTTTGCACTCCCCATTTTTTACCCTTTATTTCTCATTTTTGTACACTCCCATTTTTTTCCCCCTATTTTTGTACACCCCATTTTTTGCCCCCATTTTTGTACCCTTTATTTCCCTCATTTTTGTACCACTCAATTTTTTCCTCCATTTTTGTACCCCCGATTTTTCCTCCTCATTTTTTGAACCCCTGATTTTTCCTCCCTATTTTTGTACGCTCCGATTTTTTCCTCTGATTTTTTGTACACCCTCATTTTTTCCCCATTTTTGTACACCCCATTTTTCCCTGATTTTTGTGTAACTCCATTTTCCTCCCTATTTTTTGTACATCTCATTTTTTTCCCACCATTTTTGTACATCCCCATTTTTTTCCCAATTTTTGTACACCTCCAATTTTTTGCCCCTATTTTTGTACACACCCCATTTTTCCCCCATTTTTGTACATCCCCATTTTTTTCCTCCTTTTTTTGTACACTCCTGTTTTTCCCCCATTTTTGTACACCCTCATTTTTTTCCCTTGATTTTTCTATGCCCGACTTTTTGGAACCCTTGATTTTTCCTCCTATTTTTTGTACCCCTGGTTTTTTTCCCTGATTTTTTGAACCCCCATTTTTTTCCAACGATTTTTGTACACCCCCATTTTTCCCCCCATTTTTTGTACACCTAATTTTTTCCCCTATTTTTCTACACCCCATTTTTCCCCTGATTTTTGTACACTCCATTTTTTTCCCATTTTTTCTACACTCCCATTTTTTATCTTGATTTTTCTACAGCCCTATTTTCCCCATTTTTGTACACCCCATTTGTTTCCTGATTTTTTTTACCACTCAATTTTTTTCCCCCCATTTTTTGTACACCCCTATTTTTTAATCATTATTTTTTGTACACCTCAATTTTTTTATCTTTCTTTTTTGTACACCCCAACTTTTTCCCTTTAATTTTGTACCCCCCATTTTTTCCTTCTTATTTTTTGAACCCCCAATTTTTTCTCCTTCCATTTTTTGTACCCTTTAATTTTTTCTCCCACATTTTTGTACACCCCCATTTTTTTGCTTTGACTTTTTGTACACTCCCATTTTTCCCCCCCATTTCTTGTACATCTCCATTTTTTCCCTTGATTTTTTGTACCACTCAATTTTATTTCTCCCATTTTTTGTACACCCCCATTTCCCCCCCCCCCATTTTTTGTACACCCCCATTTTTTCCCTTGATTTTTTGTACATCCCAATTTTTTTCCCCGATTTTTTTATCAATCTATTTTTTCCCCCGATTTTTTCTACCCCCCATTTTTTGAATCTCCGATTTTTTCCTCCCCTTATTTTTGGTACCTTTCAATTGTTTTCCTAATGTAAACAATCCCTAATTTAAACAATTTCCTCAAATATAAACAATCCCCCCTAACGTAAAAACTCCCAGTAATGTAAAAAATCCCATTAATGCAAAGAATCCCTAAATCTGAACAATCCCCCAAAATGTAAACAATCCCTAATGTAAACAATTCCCTCTTACGTAAACAATCACCTAATATAAACAACCCTTTAATGTAAACAATCCACTACCGTGGTCTACAAGTGCAGCAGGAATGGTGGCACTAGAGAGAGCTCTGGCAGCATCATCTACCTCCAAGCCCCCAGTCTGGAAGCAGACCCAGATCGCAAGATTTGCCTCTAAAATTATGAGGATTTAGACTGTCCGGTGGTTTATTCGTTATATTATCTTCTGTGCACATTCGAATAACATTTTCAAATGGTTTTTTGCTGCTACAAACTCTGGAATTACCAGCATCCCCCCGCTCCTGCCAACAGCTCTTATTATTGCATGGTTCTAGGAACTCAGATTTAGCCCACTTACTCAATATTTATGAAAAAAAACTAACCCAAACACTATGGATATCTTAGTTTTAGAAAAACTTTTTGAAAAGCTTCACTGAAGTTTAAGAACTCTTCCAAGTATTCAACATTTTACCTTATTGAGATACAATCCTCCTTTTAATCAGTAAACTCACAGCTAAGCATTGCGAATAAAAGTTAATATTTAGCCTTTGAATAAATAAGAGATGTTTTGGGAATAATGTGCTAATTGGAGAACTCTGGGGAAAAAAAAGACGTACAAAATTATTGCTTTTGTTTTATATTGTATGATCTTCACTGGCAATTGCTATGACTAAAACAAAAGTGGCAGAAGCAGCCTTTTTATTTTTAGAAAGACATCCACAGCGATTTATTAAACCTCACTAGGGAAGACAAAAGGTATCCTCTCCAGATACTTGAGGAAGAATTTATTTTCAAGGCAAAAGTTAATAACTTCTAAATAAGAACAGTCAGGCTTCTGTTGAAACACCATGGTCACTCTTTTTGAAAGCAAATACGTCTCAAATATCATCTACAGAGGACCTAAGAACTGCAGCAAACACTGTGCTATTGGATTTAATTCACAGAACTGCTCAGAGGGCCCAACAGTGAAAGAAGTCCCCCACTGCCACACAGAACAGAAACATGGCTTTATTCCTCTTACTGCTGACGGACAAAGTGGAGCAGCCAATCCTACCTTATCTATATACTAAGTATCCCATATGTATTTACCGTATAGTTCTTTCAAGTCTAATAAAAGGAGAACTCCCATTATAAAAGTTCGAGGCTAATTTACATGTGGTGTTAAAAATATCGCTCAGTGCAGCGAGCCAAACCTCAGCAAGGTTCCAATAATTCTAGACCACTGTGTTCCCCCCCGTTCCCAAACAGATGTACCACAAAATCGTAAAATATTCTTTCATTTCTTGCTGCTCTAAAAATGCTTGCCCAAAATGTTATGTCATGAGGAAAAACTAAAGTTTTGCTCCCTTCTTCAACAAAAGGGACACTTACTCCACCAGATATTCATATCAGCTGTTATTTTCACTCCATTTCTCAAACAAACAAGCATATCACTTTGACTTCTTCTTCCTTGTTCACATTAGGTCCTTTCTCAAACACTGAATTTCCATCCTCTGGTGCAATGACCTCTAGAGCTCCTACCAATCATGTAGTTAAATTACAGAATATTAATAAGCTCATTATCTATCCTATATTTTGCTGTGGTGTGTGTTCAATAAACGGAGCATGCTGATTCTCATATTGAGTGTCCCTGCTTTCCCGCGTCTGCAACAGTACCCTCATCCCTCTGATTTAGAATTCTTCCCAGCATTCTGTAATTCCCAATGAAGCCTCTCAGTGTCTGCCATCCTTGGCAAGAACTGCCATTGAGCAAACCACTCTCCACTGCTCCACCTTCCTTCCTTCACTTGCTCTTCCCCATTGACATCCAAAAACGTACGGAGAGAGGGGAAAGCCTGTTACACAGACTAAACTGCCTTCCTTCCCAAATTGGGAAATTCCCAAATAATATTCCTTCCCAAGTAATTAGTCCAATGAAGCAATCCATGGGAACTGTCAGACTCATGTTCCTCTGCACTTCATTTTGCCTTTCCTAAATCCAGTGGAAATTAAGATATATCTGCTGATGTTGCAAAGAATGGAAACTCACAGATCAGTGAAATACAACTATTTCACAAACATTACAGATTCAAGCATGGAGAATGGGAAGTGGCACCATAAAACTGATGGGAAGACAGTTTTGCCTACATATGTGTGGGCTGCCCATGGAAGTGCAAGACCCAAGAGACACGGTGTCCCAAAGTCACAGAGAATCCCAGTGCTCAGTGTAAGAAATAACTGTATTTGTCACTCCACAAACATTGTAAGAAAGAATGCAAATGAAGGCAGTAATGGGGTTATAGTTGCAATGTGATAAATCACAAAGAAAAAACCACAAAACTACATAAAACAACCAAATCTTTTAATTAGAAAGCAACAAACATGCAAACAGCAGGTATAGAAATTGATTTGAACCAATGTTTTTACTATAATGAAAGTTACTTTAAAACATTGATCCAAGCTCCCACATTTGCAGGTTAAGGAAAATATTGCACTTTGCATCTCCTAGCACCCCTCATACATGGCAAAACATTTGAAAAACATTTTTGCTTATTTTAACTTGCACACTCTCCCCAAGTTCATGCACACAGTCATTCAAAAACAAAAGGTTAGGTTATCCAAAAGCAATACCTTAGAATTGCACTAGAGCTCTGTAAGGAAAAATATAATTAATGTCTTATAGAAATTCCACTGATGTCTCGGTGCTCGCACAAAACTGCCAGTTACTCTTCGTCTTCATTTTCGTTCTCCTGACCAGATCCTTCTGATCTGTCACCTTCCAATCGGTCTGTAAAACACAGAGATTTAGTAAAGAGAACTTACAAAGTTTTCTTTTTCTGGTAACTATTTATAAAATACTGTCTCCTTGGGCTGTTACAGAATGGGCAGTGTCTGTGGGTTATATGGTAGAGGAAAGTCTGTGTGGACTGCCAAGTAGAGAGTGGGTAGGGATGTTGCCACAAGAAAGCAGAAGAGGAGAAAAGCCCTAAAGGATTTGCAGGCATAAAAGGGAAATTTCTGTACAGAAGGAAAAACCTTGTAGCTGCTGACTGGCTGTCAGCACAGGGAAGATGAATGCAAGCATAACATTAAAATGCGATGGTGAGCACAAGGGACTGAAGTGCTGTTCTGGGGAACTGACACCAGCATAGCTGCAGTTAGAAATCTGAATACTCCAGAAACTGGGGGATCACTGTCTGTCACTGAATACATCAGACAAAGTACTTTTTGATGTGCATGTTTAGAAAAGGGCAAACACAAACGTGCAAGGGAACATGACTGAATCTACATCAGTCCTTTAAACAACATGCACTGTCAGGTTAAGAAACACTCCACCCAGCCATAACACAGAGTTTTGCTGAAATTGTTGTAAACTCAAATGTTGGGCAGTTCTTTTAGTGTTTTACTCCAAAGAGACTCCCCATATTCAATATCTACAGTCACTTTCACCTTCACCTACAGGGCTGTCAGCAGCTATGTCAGGATAGGTAGTATGGTAACATCTAAAATTATATTTTGATCTTTGTTTTGGGGTAAAAACAGGTACAAGAATGTTGTAAGCCTCACACTAAGAAGCAATTCCTAAGCACTTGTATTGATCAACCCTTGAATCTTTTCACCAGCCCCAAGTATAGCCACAGACAGGTCTTGATGATTCCCCAGTCCATCTGCTATTTCACAGACCAGTGACATGGGCAAGCTGTTCAAGAGACTCTCACCTGCTCTTATGTGATTCAACGAAGCCAACATTCGTAGCATGAAAGAAGCTGGAACAGTAATGGTGTTTCTGGTCTCTTCCAGCATTAATTCATTACGGGTTATAACCTGCAGGCAGGGAAGGGAAAAAAACAGCACCAGAAATAAGCACAAAATTGTACTGCATCAGTATGGGTTTGTAGACACAAAGTTCCTGTGCAAAGGCCAAAATTACAATAACAAACCAATATTTTAATAATTACTATTGAATACAGTTACTTCAATTGTATGTGGTCAGAAAAGTCAGACAGTGGACTCTACCTACAGTGTCTAACTGTCTGTCTAAAGAATATTCTAGTACGATCATCATTCCTTGTCCACAGGCACTGTAGGTATCTGAGAAAAACTTCTGAAATGAGTTCTCGCATGAAGTAAAGCAGAGTGATGAGAGAAAAAGCTGTTCCAGATGGCAACTGTTGGAAGGAACAAGTTCCAGCAACAGCGCTGGCCAAGAATGTGGGAAGGAAAAGAGCTGAGGTTACCCTAAACTCCTACCTTCATGCTGCTTGAAACTTTTGGAGAAAATCCAAGGAACACAAGCAGTTTTCTATCCCAGTTCTGGAACATTCTTCAGCTCCATAATTATTTCTAAACAGATCTACAGCTTGCCTCTAAATTACTTGAAAGAGCCAGTCCCTGCTGTCTTAGTTTAAAGGAAAAAAACCCACTAATGAATACTTTTAGCTCTCTTGCCTCATTCCTTGCTGAAGGTACTTCCTTGCCATCCTTCTGTCTTCCCCACTAAGTTCTAATCCCACACTTGTAGCTTGACAATGTTCTTTCATTTATCACTAAGCACAAAAGTTTCTTCAGGTAGAGACAAGTTCTGCCTGTTATTCACTCCTTGCTCCCAGATTAACTGCTGTAAGACAGGAAAATCATGCATTTCTTTTTCTCCTTGAGACTCCTTCTCCAAGCCTGTTCCTCTTGTAAGGAACAAGTTCTTGCAAATGTTTGCAGGGCCCTTCTCCCAGCCAAACCAAATCACCTCTTTAGTGTCATTCTCAGCTGTTCACCAGGCACTTTGCACAGCTGATCACTCCCTAACAGAAACAAGCTGAGAAGGCAGCAGGCTGCCATTTTTTTCTCTTTCACCCCCTCTTTCTCCAGTGCATCATCAATAACAACCCCTGACAACCTGCTCTGTTGCTTTTTCTCTATTCAGAGGTTTGTTCCCATCCCTGCTGTCTTTTCCTATTTACTGAGGGCATGGCCTCTCTCAATTTCCCCAAACACAATACCTTCTACCTACATCTTCCCTTCCATGGAAAATTCAGTTTAGGTATATTCAACACTTACTCTAGCTAATCTTAACATGCTGAATGAAAACTATTTTATTGCTACAAACATCTTCTGTCCTCTACATAGGTGTTTCAATACAGGGATTAAGTTAAAATACAAAAACCGTGTCAAATTACAAACCGCACTGCAGTCAACTTTTCTGAACGTTCTACAATTTTTATTAAAGAAAAAAATTATCAAATCTCTAAATATTTTGTTATTATTAAAAATCAAATGACAGAAGTAACAGTACATTAACTACTTTTAGCACACGTTTATGTCTAGCACTATTTCTAAACCCCAAAGGCTCCAAAACACATCACATACTAAAGCTGTCATACAACATACAAAGAAGTGTTTCTTCACTCAGTACTGCTAAAATAATGGAAAAGGTTCAAAACCCATAAGTAGATGGTTTGGGTTTTTTTTCAGGGGATGTAGAGTGGTGACTAAGGGTTGTGGGTTTCTGCTTAAAATATCTGTAGCACCAATAACTATACATATATATGTTACCTATAACAATTAGAAACCCCCCTTACTATATCTCTGCTTCCCAAGAGATTTCACACAAAAACCCCCAAACTAGCCACCCCACAAACAAATCTATCCTGTAATATTAGTTACAGAAAAACATAGAATATTTTAATAAATCATGTTATGTAAGTCCCTAATATGATTATTCAGCACTCAGCTATATGATCACCCAGGCCAGTTGCTATATACAGTTATATACAGCTATATACTGAGGGCACAAAAACAATGTGTTACATAACTTCACATACAGACTGACTTTTAGAACTAGTTGGGCTTGCAATGTTTGCTTTATTTCAGGAAGTTCCCAGTTTGCAATCTTAACCTTAACTCCCCTTTATGCCACTGAATATTTAATAGGATTGATTTTTGCACTCCCTGTTCTCCTGTATATCACTATATTTCCTTCAGTTTTTCTTTCATTTATTTATTTAGGAACAGGCACTACCTTCATTTATTAATTCCTGCCAGTTTTCCTTCTGTATCTGTCTGTTCACGCTTGTTCCAACTTCTTCCCTGTACACAATACATTTCTAGGAGAGCTGATGAAATGCAAAGTGCCTCTGTGTGCTGCCAAGGATGTGAAAGCTAACTATTCTGAAGGGTAGTTTTTTATTTGAAGCTCATTTGTTGAGCATTAAATAACTTTGCTAATTCAATATCAGTAATTTGTACCAAAGGCTTTTAAAGCCTAAGAAGATGCAACAATGCTACGAAAAAGGAGGAAAGGTTCTTACCTCATCTGCAAGTTTTCTGTTAAAAATCTTGGATTCTTCCAATGGTGACCATATTTTTATATCATAATCAATACCCGAAGAGGCCAGAACTAGAAGTAAGTAACAGTAATTCTTAAGTGTGTTAATGAATTACATGAAGAAAACACATGGAAACATCAACAACCTTCTTTTTCAAATTAAAAAAGCATCAGAATGTGCAAAAGATAGAAGCAGAAAGTAAGAGCAAACTCAGCCACTACTAATGCATTTCTGCTGACAGCCTGAAAATACATTACATATGTTAATAATAAAGCCTTAGGATTTGTAGACCCAGATACAAAGGCAGAACCAAGATAATTTCAAACGTATTTTGACATTTGATAATTTCAGTGTATTTCGTGTGAATTTATTTTATATTTAAATACGAAGATGCAATGGATGTTCTTAGAAAAACTTATTAAAATATGAAAAACAAAAAGTTGCAGAACATTCTCTGCACCAAAAGCACTACAAGAATTAAAATTCCATAGAAACATCTCAGTAGCTGGAAAATCGTACAAGATGAACTGTCCTAGAAGGCGACTGACCTCTCTTCATTACATTTTTAGTGTGTGATGGGGGCACAGTTACACTCCAACAAGAAATGAGCAAAACAATGAGGGCACATGGAAAGGTGCTTCCAAAGAAAGTATCCAACCCAACCACACACTCAGGACATGTCCAGGAACTCAATTTCAATAAAAAATTTAAAAGTTCAAGGTTCACCCAATGTAGGGCAGTATTCTGTGTTTCCCCAAACTGTCCAAAAAACCCCCCATCCTCTTCTGGTATTATTATAACAGTTTTATTTGCTAATTTATTTATAGCTGACTGTTCCTATACAGCCATGGAAGCTATGAAAAAAGAAATAACACAAATACTTTCTCTGACTGTGTCAGAGGCTACAGAATGGTTCAGATTTTCCAGCTACATGGGGTTCCTTTCATTACTTTAGTGCATCTTTTCTATAAATATTTTCCTCTAAATATAAATTAACTTCTATGAATTGTATTAAATTCTTCTAATCTCACAAAGCCAGTGAGATGGAGACACCCACTTCACTCAACTTTTTTTAACAGAGCCAAGTAGAGACCAGATTCCAATATAAATTCCCAAAGTATTGCTAGCATTTCAGTGACCCCATATTTCCCTCAGTAGTGTCATGGAAAACATTTGATGTATTGAGGGCAGCAAGAAATGGAGATTCTTCTTATTACGTCTGACAATACTCCTATAAATACGATGTCAGTAATGGCTTCATTTCAATACATTATTGAGTCAGGAGAGTTTTAATGGCCAAAGGTCATTAGCAAGAGGCAAAATGAAAAGCAGTATTATCTAATTTATATGGGAAAAAAATGAACACTAGTTCAATAATCTTTGCAATTCTCTATTCAGGGCAGAGTTTTAAAATGAGCTTTAAAATGCTCTACACTACAGATGCAGAGTGTGCAAAATTAGGATCTTACTTGGGTCAAAGGGATGAGGCTGAAGACAGTTCACCACATGATTATCAGCTTCCAGCAGCATGAGATGCTCAGCAGTGTGTCGGTCCCATATAAAAATATGGCCACAGTCTGAACCACTCATGACGAAGTTAGATCCCCAAAAGTTGGCTTCCTTTATCTGCAATAAAAACAAAAATTACTTTGTAAGACTACCCAGTGAAAAGCTCAGAGCACACTCCCATTTCTGCAATAACACTGCTGCTGAAGGAGGAGCCCTGCATACACAGAAATAAGATTTAAGAAAGCTTAAAGGAAACATTTAAAGAATGATTGGGAAAAAAAAGAATGTTCAGAAGGTTATAGATCTCCAGAGCAACATAGCTCCTAACAGAAAAAAAAAAAAAAAAAAAGCAAAAGCCTTAGGGCAGACTGAGCAGTTTGAAAATACATGTCAGCTCTGCCACTGTTTGAAGTGACAGGAGTGATACTGGAGTAGGTGAAACAGCTTTCAGGAAGAGTTTGGTGAGTTAAAGTGTGTGACAGGCTAACCCCTGGGAGGATTTATGAAAACTGGATGGTGGGAGTTAACTGGGTCTGACAGACAAAAAAAGCTCATGAAATCAAACTTAGGATTTTTTTCCTTCTCCCCCCTCTATAATAAATCATATAAAAACTAAGACCTTTTAGCCCAATGCCAAAATTCAAGTTATAAAAATCACTGAACAATGAAGGCATCCAGGTTGAAGTGACTCTTCAGCTATTACAGTAACAGTAGATGAAAGTAGAAGCATCTCTCCCTGCAAGTGGAACCAATAATATCCCAGTTTTCATGACAAAGCACACAGTTGTTCCTATCATTACTTTGTTGATGCATTCGAGCAAAATGTTTGGAATGATCTGGGTAACATTTGTCTCCTTATCAGAAGTGTTCCCATGATATCAGCAAAGAGTGCACGGCCATCAAGGACTGATTATTATTTCAATCTTATTTTTTTGTAAATGACACATGTTGCTGTGTGTAAATTTAGAGAGCGAGGCAAAACTGATCTTGCAAAGGCAGTGAGTTGTTTTGAGGACCCGCTGTTCACACCGAAGGTCATTCCAGCACCTTTGGCCAGTTTACAGAATTTTATTTTGCACTGATTATATACACAAATTATATTAATTTTTAAATCACCTGTCACAAATCATTATTGGATAATATTCCAGTTTGGCCTACAGCTAAATCCTAATGTTATTGTTAATGCAGTAGTTTGGCCTTGGATTAGAATTGGCTGTAATTAAACATTCAAGGAATCTCTGATTGGAGAACATTTGAAGAAGGAAATTGTAGAGCTCTAAGAATAACATGGTAATCATTTCTGCATGAAAGATGTACAAATTACTCAAGAATTTTTCATAAACAAGAAAAGATGGGAGGAAATTCACAACCACAGAAGGGTGATTTAAAGTGTGCTCATCTGTTTGTGAGTGAACACAACTGGGCTGGATGTGCCATTGACTGAAGGGACTGGAGAAAGGTCCAAGGTCCTTGGGAAGGCCTCCGGAAAACCGGAGGCGGGGTTTTAAGGAACACTATGCTGCTGCTCCAGGTTACTACAATGATTTATTATATAATCTATTTCCCTTTCCTTCTGTGAAGGGCTCTTGAGCTCTGTAAGATATTCCTGGGCTCATCAGCCTGCTTGTTCTGGGCACACATTTGCTGACAATGCTGTGATGGCCAGATTGTCTTGTCCCGTATTCTGAGAATTAAACAAAACAACAGAGATAGTCAATGACAAGCCAGCTAACTTAACTTGGAAAAGTCTTTGGGAGACAAGGGAGTCAATAAATCTACACTTTCTCCCCCATTTGTTTCCATCCCTAACCCCAAAATATGCTATTGTCATAGTATTATAAGAACAATGTTATTATCCAATAGTAACTTATAAATATTAGTTATACTTTAGTATGGATTCATACATTTATTATTCATATTAACTATACTATTTATATTTCTTAAATGTTATTTATAAGTAATTAATTGTGTAGTAAATGTATTATCTATTAATTGTGTATTTACTACTCCTTGAGAGTTTCAGAGATCTGTAATCTCAGGAGTTTTGGAACTGACAGCAGCTGAAGCAGCCTGTGCTATGAAACAGAGCAGCATTAGAATGGAAATTATCAAAACTGCAAGCCAGGGAAAATGGTGGTAGTATCAGATCTCCATTTCCTTAAAATGTAATGTTGATGCTATGTTACACCTGCTATTTTCAAGATACCCTTATGATCACAGCCTGAAAGAATGTGGCTTATTCAATTTCTGAGCCAAAAAAAGCCACCCTGGAATATTTTTGTTCCAAGCAACAACTATTAGGCTTGCTAAATGTAGAATGATCTTTTCCATGCCAAGGCCCCTCTTGCCCTCCTTTCCTAAAAAGCTGTAACCCAAATGATGCCCAGCAATTAATCTGAACAAACAAAAATGGGTCACTTCCCTCACTAATGATAAGAATCTTCTTCAGAAATCACTCCTGATTTCACTCAGATCAGATCCTCAAAATAACCATTGTTATATATATGAAACTGTGTCATGTACAGGGTGAGAGGGTGGATGGGGTGGCAGAGGGAGAAGGGATTTTGCTTCAACAACAGTCAAAACAGTCACAAGATGTGAGCTGAAAACTCCACAATAGTTTCACGTTTGTGTGTACGAAAGAGTCTGGAGAGTTAATCTTGTGTGCAGGATTATTGTTTGAAGAGTTACCAGTGCCTCCTACAAACTCTGTAAATGGACATACAGTGGGCAAGTTTTCCAGTGTTCAGAGTTTAGTTTGGTATTTAAGAATAACACTGTCATAAGGGACAGAATTTTGCCTTGGAGACTATTTACACAGGATTCTACTATGAATAATTTTACAAGTAATGCATTGTAATAAAGCTCTAAAGAAGGCAGTGTCTGTATCCTTATATTTCTTTTTGCAGTTTCCTCAGAAAATGCACTGAAGAAAAGGACAGAGGCATTGTCTTGCCCTGTGCTTTGCCTCTGCTGTCTTGATACAGAATCACTGGTAAGCTGAACCCCTTAATGCTGTTAAAAATATGTACTTTATTTCCAGCACAAGTATATCCAGTTTTAAATTTCAGGCTTGGTAGATCTTTGTCTACAGAATATGTACCAATGATTGCAGGCAGTGTAGTAAAGTCATCCTGATGTCTAAAAATAGGCCAGAGAAACTGCATTCCTGAATTTTGTAGTGAATTCCAATATATTAATCTTTTCATAGCTTTTGTCTTATAGCTCCTCTTAATACATTTTTTCATTATCCTGTTATATCTAAATTATCCCCAATAATAAATAACTTTATATTTTAATTTTCAATTATGACCTCTTCCTGTTTCATTTGTATTCTCTTACGTAACTGCTGATTTTACCTTTCTAATATTAAAAAAAATCAATTTTAGCATAACAGAAATGAACAGAATTAAAATTCACATATAAAAATTTTGGGGTTTTTTTTCAAACTTATATACACACTCACTTCTATTGTATGAATACACAACTTATCCCATTTATCCTTTACATTCAGATGCTCCATTGAAGAAAAGTTACTTTAAAGTCCACGCTTTAAAAGGGGGACTCTGGCCTTAGGAAAAGTGGAATAAAGGAAGAATGTGATATATATAAAAAAATAAGATTAAAGAAACATTCCAACCCCACAAATGGTGCAAGCAAATATCAATATAATGATACTTATCTTTTGTTTTCTGGCAATGCAAGAATGACACTTAAATATGCTTATTAAAAAATTTTTCAAGATTACCAAATTAAGTTCTCAAAAGTAAGGAACTATCAGAATTATTCAATTTGCCTTCACAATCTTAATTCAGTCTATATATTGAAAGGGAAATGTCATCAGCCCTTGCCTTGCAGGAAAGAGGAGATCACTCAAAACAATAAATCAAAATGGAGTTTGAGATGACAGAGGCCAACAGGGAAGATTACACTGTCTTTCAGTGTACGTGTTCCTTGTCATAGGTGCTCATGTGAAACAAAAGCAAAAAGACCAACACACATCCCAAAGAAAACAATCCACAAAATATGTGAAATTGTCTCTATAATAACATATGCAGATGGAGACTGAATTAAGACCCCTTAGATGAGCTCACTTTTAATATCTCTTAACTACAAAGTGCTTCACGCTAAGGCATTTAAATTAAAGGAGAGTAGAGCAATTAAAATTGATTTCTGAAGTACAGTGCAAAACTCCTTGTCATTAATCAAAGTTTATTCTAAGCCCTGTTGCTCACATAGACTGAAATATGCATTTATTGAAGCATTTTCCCCAGTGTAATCAAAGCTATTCATACAAACTCCACTAAATTGCTTTCAGAGGTTGGGAGACTCCTCAGATCATCTGCAAAATAACACACCAGCTTCTTCTACAGAATACCACCTAGTACTCAGAACTTCACAGCTTCAAATTACTGTAAAAAGCAAAATGAGAAATAGCAAGGAAAACAGCATTTTTGTTTTTCATGCACTGTTGCTTTACAAATACAGTAGTTGCATTTTTCTTAAAACACAGGATGCATTTTTCTTAAAACACAGCATTTTGTATGAAAAAGACCAAGTATCTGGTAGCCATGTTATGATTTAATAACTGGCACTAGTTCCTTTTTTTAATTCAGAGATGTCAAGGCTCTTCAAAACTATGATTTAATTCTCACTTTCCCTTTCCAAGCTATTCAAAATTATTATTTAATCTTTGACTTTAAAGAGCCTGGAAGGGAAAGGGAGGATTAAATCATAATTTGGAAGGTAGGCACATTTTATACCACTTAAGATGACAGACAAAATTAAAAAGAATCCAAGAAAAAATATGCAAAATTTCAAAGGAAGTTAAGAGGAGAGAGTCTTACACTCAAGAAAACTAAATGCCAAGCACAGTGACAGGACTCACATTCATTTTAATCTTCATTTAGAGCAAATTATGTGCCTTATAAATGAATACAGAAGAAAAAGTGCTTGCAATGCACTACAATATCCTTTTTTGGGAAGCACATCAATGGAGCAGCTACACTGATTCAGTCCCTAACACCTCTACGGTTCCCAAAAGAGACAAAGCGTTTGTACCATTGTTCGGGAGTTCCGGTGGCCTTTATAAACCATCTTTATTAAAGGACGTCTGATGTTCAACGTTTCCAGTTCTTCCATCTCTTTCCTTTCTTTCCTCCTCCTGAAGAGCTCCTGGATTCGGGCAACTGCAGATCGTCTACAAAGTGCAGACAAAGAGAACAGCGCTGAGAGTCCAACCCTGAACACTGAGCTGGGCTATCGCAAAGGACTATAAAATAATAATTAGGCACTCAAACACATTCTCCATGAGTTTGAAACAGACATCAACTTTATCTCGAATGTAAAACTACAGAGTTGAATTTTTTCCATCCTGGCTTAGAACAAGAACAGCATGCAAGGCAGTGGAATGTCAAGTGATGCCAGGTTTTATTCCCCCTCTGTTGAACAAACTTCAGCTGTTGGCAAAATTCACATGCTATTTTATTCTTCAGTGCTGGGGAAAACCCTCCACCCATAATGAGGTAGCAAAGTTCTGAAGTGAAAAATCTCTGCCAGCCAAAACAGAAGTTTTTAAGTTTTAAGAAATTATTAAGGATTTAGTGAGCCTTCCAGCGTGACTTGGTTTTTCTATAAAATTTTATTCATTGTATTTCTCCTCACTATTTCTGTATGACAAGACTCAAGACTTAGGCAGCTTTTAAAAAGTTTGTACTAAGGCAAAAGATGGTTTGAGATCAATTATTGCAGCAGCTATCCCTTATGTTAGCTGCTAATATTTCCTAGAATAACAGAGAAAAAAAGCTAAATTACATACTTTGTTTTGTGAATGTTTAATTCCAGGAATCTATTTTTAAAATAATCTGTGAAAAGACCTTGGTGCCAAATTTTTCCTGTTTAGCTCTTTAGTTTGCAGATTCTCACAATTCCAGCTATGATCAGAACATCACATTCCAGGACCTGCATCTAGTTCTTTTGCTTCCATCATTCCTTGCCAGGGTTGCTATGAGCTTTGAAGTCCAGAACACAATCCAAGGGGAATATCACTCTCAAGATGGACCAGGTACAGATTTTAGCAGAATGCAAGGAGTCAAAATACTACAGTTGAAATACTACAGTGCTTCCAGAAAGTAACCTGAATTTGTTCACATATAATGTGGTCTAGTGTTTTAGTCACTGATCCTGGAGACTCCAGCAACAAGTCCTTTACTCCAGAAAAAACCACCACCAGATCTATCTCATCACTCATTTTCTCAGCCAGTGGTCTGCTTAGGTTTCTGTTTAATCTTTGCCACAGAAGAAAGCTGCACCACAAGGTTAAAGTGAAGTGTTATCCTACAGCCAGGCAAAGAAGGAAAATGAATGCAAGTAATGAGTCATTAATACAGATTTATTATGAAACAAACAAACCACAAACTGTCACACTAAGACAGATAATACAGCTAAACTTTTAAAATAAATTATAACGCTTTTTTTAATAGAAATTAGGAGATTTGAAAGGACTAACCAATAGATCCACTTAACACTGTGCTATTTATTATAATATATTTCTTAGATGTTTGCCTAGCAAACAGTCCCAGGGAAAATAGACTACTACTTCCTTGGTGAGAGTTTTCTGTCCCCTTAAAATCTCCTGTCTAGGCAATTTTCTGGTTCCTCCTTCTTATACTATGCTAAATAAATACCTTGTATTTGTTAGTTAGTCCTTATAACACAGAGAGTTTCAACTTCAATCTTCAATAGATTTAAGAAAAGGGTTCTTCACAACATCTTCATACAATAGAAGGGGAGGGGGACAAAAGAAGCCCATGTTCTTTATCTACTGTGCTTTAAAGATTCACAGAATATTCTCCTCACCAGTTTACTTCTACATGAAGGAAAAACAATGGCATGTACACGATAGGCTACATCAAGCATTTACAGAAACTTTAAGCCATTATTTGTACATATTTGGGTTTGTATGTGCTTTTTAAAAAAGATGGGTTTTGTGTGAGAAAGTAAAACCAAGAATCACGTAATAACTGCTCTGCTATCAATCCCATCAGTGATCCCACAGCTTTGGAAAGGGCACACACAGCTCTTCAGCACAGTGAGACCCTTTTGGTTTCAGAAGCACACCTGCTGCCTTCCACCTATCCCTCACTGTGACTGCTATTTGTATTTTTGTTGTATTTTTTCACATTATTAATTAAAGACATGCAGTGAAAAAGCTGAGAAGTTAAACATTATTAGGACTGACAAAGCAGTAGACCTGTCCTGCTCTTTCAGAAGGGTGACTTGCTGGGTAGCAGTAGCAAGTCTTGGGACTAGAAGATGGTATTCAAGTAACTAATTGGTAAGGCAGAGGAGTTTCTTGCACATTTTTTGATCTAAACATCTCCAGAAAAATTAATCTCTTTCCCTAAATTCCCCTAGGCTTGAATATGCAGACATTACAAAAAAACCCCTCAATACTACTCAGCAGTTGGAATCATGCATTTTAAAATAAAAGCAGAAGCACAGAAGCAAGTTTTGGTAGAAGGTCTCTTCCAACTAAACTGAGCTCTGAATTTAAAATCCTGATTTGGGGCCTTATTTTAAAATGCATGACTGGATTTATATTTATTTATCTTGTAAAGGGAATGATTACCTTCAACAGGGAGAATGCAGCCAAGCATACATGGCTTTAACTGTGAGACTGTTGTATGGAGCCCTCTAACAACATACTGCAAAAAGCAGGAACCTGGCAGGGGCAAATCTGCTCCAGAAAGATAAATATGAGCCCAATCTAATGGCTTTTCAGAACAAAGAACATTACAGGTAAAAGGATTCTCCCTGAGAGGTATTACTTTTTCATAATTACAGATGTTCTATACATTTTTTAAAGTCACACACACAGAAAAAAAAGGTTAAAATCCAGCATATCTGTTTTCCTGGTGCTTTAATTTTCATTTGTATTTTGTGATAAGCAATTCCTGTCTATTCCAACATGAATTTAGATAGCAGCCTAGTCAGTTGGAGAATCAGTGGATACAGAAGCATGCTGTGCAATTTGTTCTGTTTTGGAATTCAGCTTAAGCTAAGCCTGACTGGGAGGTTCTGCCTCCCTTCCAAACTGCATGCTCTTCCAAGCACAAAATGTCAGACAAGGAGATTTACGCACAGCCAGCTCCATCAATGGATACAGTTGTAGTATGTATTCACTTCTTTTCCCCTTATGATCAGCCAGGTTTGAAGTCTTCAAAGCCAATTGCAAATATTAATTATCAAAAGCCCATTTAAATTAAGCCCAACATGAGGGGAATAGGGATTTAGAAGTGAAGCTGTTATTTTATTTCAATTAAACATAGGTTAAAACCACCACCAACAAAAACCCCACAAAACTCTTGTGATGCAAACTGATCCACAGCTATATATCATACATGGAGAGAAATGGAAGAGATGTAAACATGGAAGTTAAGCCTTAAAATAACTAACTTGTCACATAGGATATTTTCTGTATGTTTAGAACTTCTGAAGTGTAATGAGGATATTTTTTAATACAAAAATCTGTACAATTTGCACAATTAAATAACTAGTTTGTTTGTTAAAGGACAATAATA
Organism: Myiozetetes cayanensis; assembly: GCF_022539395.1. Taxonomy (NCBI): domain Eukaryota; kingdom Metazoa; phylum Chordata; class Aves; order Passeriformes; family Tyrannidae; genus Myiozetetes; species Myiozetetes cayanensis. The sequence goes on from NW_026087742.1 coordinate 3,617,835, forward strand.
CAGTGGCTGCCATAAAATTAATCTGGTACCCCAGATAACCCTGCTTCTTTCAAACCCCATTATCCCAGATCGACCCTCTCCTGAGCTGGGCTGCAGAGCAGGTCTCACGTCCAGCTGCTTCCTTTTCCCATCCCTCTTGTCTCAGCTCTGCATTGAGTGCTGAGCTCAGTACTGATTCCTCCAGTATTAAGGCTTTTTGCCAGTTCTGAAGTTTACAAATTTACTTACACGCAGACAAACTGTCTTTTTTCTGGCAGACTGCTTTGGGTTGGAGGGATCTTAAAGATGACCTGGTTCCAAAGCTCTGCCAGGGGCAGGGACATCTCCCACCAGACCAGTGCTGACCACAAGCCCTGGTTCCTTCTCTTGTGCTCTTTCAAGTTTAGATATTATTTTTTCCCATGCTGGAAGAAAATTTGCCATCTTCTTGTTTGAACTATTTTCCCTGTCCAGAAGGGAAACCTGAGGCTTATAACCATTAATTTAGATCCTCTTTCTCCAGTGCCTTTTGGTCACTTGGACAACACTCTCCAGCACAAGGTGTGATTCCTGGGCTTGTCCTGTGCAAGGGAAAGAATTGGACTGCACAGGACTGATCCTTGTGGGTCCCTTCCAACTCAGTATATTCTGTGTTTCATTATTTTGTGAGTGTGTGTGTATATCTAAAACATTTCAGCAAATCCTTGATCAAGCTCTGTCTTTTCTTTGTTGATCTCGCAAAGGAATCCACTTGCCAGCTTCCATGCTCCTGCCCAAGAATTCCAAAGACTTGTCTTAACAAGCTGGCTATCATCCCCAAAGTCAAATCTGGCTCAGGAAGATGACTAATTAATGACCCATTGTACTGGTCTGCACCCCAGCCCATGGCTTCTCTTGCCATTTTAGTCCCTCCCTGGGGAGAGTGAGTCAGCCGTGTGGGGCTGAGCTGCCTGCTGCAGTTAACCCACAACCACCGTATCAAAATAGTGGCTTCTCTTCTAAATACCAAAAGTTTATTATATTTCTGATATTAGTGACCAAATAATCATTTTCTTTTAGAAGCTTCTGAACCTATGGAAGAGATTTACTGCTGCTGCCAAATTTCAAGCATTGAGATAATTCAAAACCAAAGGCAAACCCATCATGTTAACAGCACATTGACACTAACCTAAAGCCCAAGGTATTTCACTGCTGATCATATAAAAAGAAATGTTTACTGTCACTCACTCCTAGATCATTTCCCAGCCTTCAGACACAATCGACGTTTCAATTATTTTCAGTTCCAAAACATTTTTAGGTTTTCACCTGATACATTGCCAAGTGACAATGAAAATTAGAAAGAAAAAAAAATACTGACAAAAAAATTGTATGCTGAATGCATCATTCACTTTATATTAAATTTATAGCAATATGAAATATATGTCCCCCTGGGCTGTGCTGAAGAGCTAAATAACTCCATGGTAAGCATGTTTAAAGAATGCTTATTGTGAAATTTAAAGTACAAAAAGTACACAGAGTCCTGAATCTCTAAGAAAGTTGATGAGTTAAATCCAGGTATTCCAATTGCAGCTAAGATGGAAATATAAGACAAAGAATTACACATCTGCACTATTTTCCTGTAGGCATTTAAAATATAGGACTCAGGGCAAGTATTTTATGAAGCACATCTTGAGTCTTTGCCCTTCTGGCCACACAAAGCCAAGATGTTCATTCTCATCAGTAGAATGACTTTGTGCCATTTCCCCTGTAAAGGCCTTTGACTTTAATTACAGTAGAGTTTCTCCCTCTTATAGTATGTGGCCAAACACAATTACTCAAATTGCCTTATCTGTTCTTACAACTTCACCCAAGTATTTCAATGAAGAATATGAGAACAAATGACTTTTTAATTTAAAAGAAGGATCATAGAAGATCCAGCATGCATCTTGCTCAATATGTATTGCCAAATACAGCTCTAATAATTATGCTCAGTTCCATAAGCTTGCTCAGACAAAAAAGTATAAGTGGTCTTTGATACATATTTTTGTCTAGAACTGGATGTTCTCTACTACCAGACAAAGCAAGTCAGCAGTGGCACATGCAAATATAATTCGTTCCTCAGCAGCTAAATTTAAAAAAAAGGTATTTCTTTTCACAAACTGTACACTTTTCAAATTCTATTAATTTCTATGCACACAATATACAGGTTAATAGGTTGTTAAATGCATACACTGCCATTTCTTTTCAATTTCCATGCAACGCATGCAGCTAAATATAACTCAAGCAATATGCTCTGTAATTCATAGCAATTGAAGTATAGCAATTCTTAAAATGCCAGTTAGATATGAAAAACAAGGACCTGAGAAATCCAATATAAGGCAATAAAAAGGAGGAGGGAAGGAATAAAATAATTAATTACCTCATTATTCTATCACCTATCGCTGTTCCTCTGATATTATATCTAGTAAAAGGAATAACAACTGAAGTCATTCAAAAATGCTGGGTATCATGTTTTTAATGGTTAACACCTATTACAAAATGTGCTCTGTGTATTCCAGTTGAGAAGATTCCTTCTCAGGGTGTCAGTGTATAAGACTACTTTGATTTCAGCAAAAATAGTTAGATGACATAACAGTACACAAAGTTGATCTTGTAAGATACAGCAATTCTTCACAGATCACAGCAGACATGGAAGCAGCTGCATAATCATTTCCTTTTGACATTCATATTTCTTTAAATTTTAACCTGCTAGATGTAACATTTTCCAGGCTTAGCCTCCGCTCACAGATCAGCTTCTGTCAAAGCCCAAACAAAATTAATTCAGTTGTTTAAGTAGGAAAGCAGCCTCCAGAGAGCTGTTTTGAGTAATTTGTGAAAATAAAGATCAATCTATTAAAAACTGCACTCTGGACACGAAGAACATACATTTTGCTTAGATTTCCCACACACACACACAGATTACAATGTACAGTGCTAAGGCAAGCCATGCTCTCTGTCTCTGTTCCAACTCAACTTGCTGGAATCAGTAAGTTTTAAACAAGATATGCTTTGTGCAGACCTGCACATATTTGTAATTTACACATATTCTCAGATTTGTAAGAGAAGGGATCTTTTCCTGTGGGTTCCCCAAAATGCACAGAAGGTTATTTTCTCTGATGAGTATCTGGCAAAACTATTTGGTTGTACAAAACAAGTTTCTTTTTTTTATTATTATTTATTTCAAAATATTCCATGCATTTCCTTATATAATTTCTTAAAAAGAACATTTACTGACTAGCCTAGTGATGTGAACAAGTGAAATAACTATTTAGCCTCTTTAGTCACCTGTGAAGACCATTCCTATAATGATGCTATAGAAATGCTACTGAAAAAAAATAGGATGTCACATCCCCAGTTATTCCTTTTAAAGAAACATCCTTGGGTGTCAAAACGATTCCCAGCTGATTCCTAGTCAACATGCAGCTGACTTAGCCAACCAACCAAAGGATCATGGTATTCCTACACGTTTTGCTTATACTATTTAAGCCTTTTTCAAAATATTAAAGCAGCTGCAAACCTTGCCCAGCCTTTCCTGATGGTTCAGTTTCAGGTGAGTTGGTGAGAAACCATCTATCCTCACTGTGTTTTGAGATTTATAAGCATCTCCCAAAAGATATTATGTCCCTTGTATCTATTTTTAGATTATTTAAGGAGAGAAAAAGACCAAATCCTCAACTTGAAAACATTAAAAGGTGGATTTGTACCTCAATAAAATTCAAACAATTGAAGCCTTGTAAACATTAGATTTGCAAAATGGACAACATTCTGTTTATAAATCTGAAATCTACATCCATCTTACCAAAAATAAAGTGAGACCAGCAGTGTTGATGCAGCAGGAAGTTCTCAATTTATTTAACTGCAGGTACTGCCAACAGAGCAGTCAAAAGGGTATTTCTGCCACTTCCTTTCCTTAAGGGGAAGCTAAAGATCATGATTTCAGAGTACAAAATCAGAAGTCTACCCTTCTTTTCTCAGTGGAGAAAGTTGTACTTTACAGTGGGAAAGTGACTCTGAGAGTTTCATTTATCTTAGTTTCTCCTCAATGTAAACAAGAGCTATTATGTTAATAATAGCTATTAGGTTAATAATAGCCTAAAGAAAAATAAATTGGTTGTAGTAAAAGGATAGTAATGCTACATACTGGAACAGGCTTATTAGTCCAACAGGTTTTAGAATTGTTTCAGAAGGCTGTGGCCTCTTTTTTATTTTTTTGCCCTATTGAAAAATAAAACTTTTTTTTCCACTGTATAAAATATGTTCACAAAAGGTAGATTATTGCAGGCTAGTATTATAACGTCTCTGGAAAGAAAAAATAAAACAGAACCACAGACAAAAAAGACCAAAGTAGCTCCCCCTTAGATACTCCAGAGAGAGAAAAATCTACTTTATTCCTCATATATTAACGACATTAATTATCTTACAGGATGACACGTTGGAAAGTAAATTATTAGGTAAACTTGAGAAAATGAGATTTAGTAAAGGTATTGTTAGGTAACACAATTTACTAAGTGAGAAAAGAGAAAACATAAGCCTATGGAAAGCATACTGGTGGAGCTAAGCACCAGTCTTGCAGGCAGTTTTGTTTAATATATTGCTAATAGTCTTTGAGTAGGATGTAGGAATGTATTCATGCAGAATGTGAGGTTGGGGAACTTCATGAATATAGAGCGGACTGAAGGACCTTGAGAAAAAGGTGGGTGGAAAATCAGTAGTATAAGATTGAGTTACACAATTCTGAGCTTCCTTCTGGTGAAAGGTAACACACATCAATTAGAAATGGCAAAGTAGGGAAGACTGCAGTGCACTAATTGAGCTCGTGTCTGACCACGGGCCACCACTGAGACAGCCCTAAGCAAAGAGGGGAGAAAGATGTCACTGCAGCTCACTTGTGTCTCAGAGAATCCTCTCTAGACCAAGGGTAACACTCACAGAATTAATCCTAGCAGAATCCAAGCAGTGCTGGTCTACCATATTCAGGAAAGATGTGAAACATGGAGGAGAGCAGACAGGAACCAGCAGGATGGCAGGAAAGCCACAGATTTTTACTGTTAACAGTGAGAAAAACTTGGCACTCTTAAGTCTAATGAGACAAAAGCTGAAAATGGACGGGATGAACATCATTCAAATGATAAGCACTGGGCGTCAAAAATTATTTCAATCCAAAGAGTATGTTAGCACAGAACAAAATTACTAATTTTAGTTAATTTATACCCATCACAGCAGCAACATTTTGAGTTTGTTTATTACTCCTTAAGGAGCCAGGGGGATTTTATATAAATCTGATCAGTTTGTGAAAGGGATTATAGGCTATAACGTCATAGTAGTAGAGAGGACTTCCAGTTCCTTTCACTCTGATGATCATGATGAGATATAAAAACTAAGAGGGCTTATAGCCCCTTAAGACCACCAGTGCCTGCTTTCTCTGTGGAAATCCAAATTGCTTTGAGCACACACAGGATGTCTTACTTTTCCTCAGTATCTCAGAGGGACTAGGATGGAATGTAGGGCTCAGAAGTTAAACTAGAAAACTGCACTGCTTGCACACACACAAAAAAGCAGAACAAAATGAATTGGTCAGGCATTACATCTGAATGATGAAAACCTGCAGGCAATCCTAAACCAGCATTGACTAAAAAACTACTTTTTTCCCAGATTTTGTTTGGGGAGAGAATAAGGGAGCAGAGGGCTGCATAAAGAATTTTAATTATACCATTCATTGAGTTGAATGCTCTGTCCTTTATGAAAAATTTAAACTGTTACAGGAAGAAATCTCCCTGCACACAAAGAAGAAAAGCAAGCACGTCAGATGAATTGCAACTTCATTTAAGATGTCCCCACTAGTGGGAAATTGTAACTCCTCTATGATACCTGGAAGTATCATTCTTATCACATTACTAGGACAACTATTACATTGTGACTACAGCATGGTGCATGGAGAGAAGCTCTGACTCCTGCTCCAAAATGGAAATAGGATTTAAATTGCAGGGTTTTTCACAGCTTGCTCTTCAACCACTGGATCATAATGAATGTTGACTCTGTAGTGGAAAATATTTCTGCCATTTGATATTTATCTCCAGTTACTTGGTATTGCATGGGAAGCCAATGGATTAAGACAGAATCTGTATATATTGGCTTCTTCCTAAAAACTGTCATTTAGTGAGCACAATCGCTCGTGCTTTGTAATAAACAACCGCTGACTGTTCTTTTTTCACTGCTGACAGTGTGGTGGCTTGCAACCTTGAACTGAAAATTATTCAAAACCTTTTCTCTACACAACTATTAAATTCTTCCTGATTTCCTAATAAATATATGCTGTAAATTCCTGGAAAAGATTTGCATTGCCAGCATAAGGAATTAATAGCAAGATGATGCTGCCCTTGAACAGGACAGAAATAAAGCTAAGGAATCTGACACCAGGTTACACCTGAAACTAGTAAAAACATTATTGTCTTATGTCACTCAATAAAGATGTTGCTTAAAGAATTATTACAGCTTTTTAAAAGAACTTAAATTAGTGAACAAAGGTGTTAAACCAACAATACCAAATTGGGGGCTAAGTTTATTGAATGATTAAACAAGTATGAACAGCTGTTTATATTTTTTTAAAAACCACAAAGCTTACTAAATATGTCTTTAAAAAAGGCACAAAACTTACTAAATGTCTTTTATTAATAACAACTAGTAGTCTACCTTTTTTTTAATGATGTACACACTAATATTCAATAGCCAACAAAAGGAAAAGGACTACAGTTTCAGACAAAAAGAGTGAAAAATTGAACACGTCAGCCTTAATTTATGTACTACAAACCCAGCATTGCTGAACAACAGCAGTTAAAAGCTCTTGCTTTGCCAAAGTAAGAACATCTGAAGTACAGTTGAAAGAAAATGTAAGTCCCTGTACCCTATATACAAATTTATGGACTTTCTATACTTACGACTACAAGGAGAATAATAAAAAATAAACTGCAAATATTTAGCACTGAGGTATTCAGCAATCAAGAAATAAGCACTAACAGGTATTAGATCTGTAAGAGCCTGCCTGGGTAGGAGGGAAATTACAGCTATAAATACCTCATATACAGGCAAATTAGACTCAGCCATCAAGCTCTTGGCTGTTTGTCAAAGAACAACTTATTTTAATTAAGGATATGAGGCATGAGCTTCTAGATCTTTCGTTCAAACAAACAAACCAACCAAATAATAATAATAATAAAAATTTTTAAAGCCTTTTGCCAAGCAACAGCAGAGATCAGTGTTCCCCTTACCTGTGTCCTGGTCCTCCTCGATACCTCGCCCCTGGGATCAGAACAGGATCATCATCACTGTCATCAGTTTCTTGGAGAGCTGAGGTCCTGGTAGAGGACTCATCTGGAGTTGCAAGCCCTGAGGATTCTGGGTGTGACTGAGGTTCATCACTTGCAGCAAGCAAGTTGGCAATGGATTCAGTACTTTGATTTGAAATGTCTTGGTTCACACTCCTTTCACAGGAGGTTTCTTCCTCTACATTCCCAGAGGCAGCATCAGCATCGGGGTCATTTTTTTCTGGTTGAGTTCCAGAATGCTCAGGATCAGGTTTCTCTGATACAGCTAATAGAAAATTTTGGGGACAAGAAATCCACTATTAATGATTATAACCTATTTTAGAAGACACCAGAAACAGTCACAGAAGTTAAATTATGCATACTGAATTCTTATTGAAAATTTAGATTTTCATTCTCTACTTCTTCCTATAACTATTTGAAAGAGTAGAGATACATACTTGCTTCTGTTGTCTTTACAGCTTCATCTGTAGTTTGCAGTTCTTCAGCACTCACATCTTCCTTGTGAGATTCATCAGGAACTCCTGAATTAAAAAAATTGATTGTCAATCACATGATTTCATTTAGATGCACATCTATAATGCAAGCAAGTCTAAATGATACCAGCACTCCCAGGTCAAACCAACCAAAGCAATGCCTCAGAGTCCATGTGTGGCTTTACTGAAATCTCAGATATCAGTCACATAAATGTCAATATATATAAATCTACTAAGTTGACCAGTTGACACTAACAAAGAAAAAACTATTTCTTTCTTGTTCCTTAATATACTTGATATCCTATGAGAACTTTAGGTCCAAAAATAGCATTAATACTCTTGATACAGATGATCACTTACTGAAAGATATTATTTCTGAAGACAAATTAAGTTATCCCTCTCTTACAAGGAATTATTTTTTTTTAAACATATCTCTGGAACCAGCCATTTGACTTGACTGCCCCTTTGGCACTGAATTGAGCAAGACAGCCACATGTAACAAAATCCAGTGAGAGCCTGAAAGAAATGTAACAAAACACTGAGTACTCATTTATGATTGCAAAATGCAGTTGCTCTATCTTTTGCTACAAGTTGTGCCACAGTATGCCCTTAAGTAAAAAGAATAATGGTTGTAGAACTCAAGACAGGATAAGTTAATTTTGTTTCTATTGACCTGCAACTATCTCAGATTGGTTTCTTTTTCTTTCCTAAAAAAATCCTGCTCTGTGATGGCTGCATTCTGCCTTCACGTGCACGTGTTTGAGACTCCCACTGTGTGCAGTGATGGTCATGAACATACAAGAGCAGAATTTTTGCCTTGGTAATACAAAAATACTGCTGGATCTTACTTGCTTCTTCACCTTCAGGCCCTGACTCGTCCAAAGCTTTTGTTTTTACAGAGTCTTCTTGGCCTTCGGTTTTGCAATGAGTTCCACTCCCTCTAGAGCTTGAATTTGTGCTGCTCCTGTCGACATACATGTGAAAGGAAAATAATTTAGAATCATGTCAATAGAGAAGATCATTGCAAAGCACAGCCTGATCCCACTGTCTTTCTCACTGCAGTCTCACTGTTCAGTAGCTCCTGGCAGCAGCTACAACCATCAACCTCCACAGCAATTTCAAAATTTTCTTTTATTATGCCCATTGCCACTCATCCCACACTATTCCCCTGCATCACAGAACCCTATTCTCTCCTTCCTACCTTTTTTTAACCTTCAAAGAATTTCTTCATTGGTTTTCCAAATATTGTGAGAACTCAAAAGGATTCAGTCTTTTCCACTATTTGCACATTTTTTACACGTATAAATATTCATGTATGACAAGCTATCAGCTGAGCACTAGTAAACAATATTAGCCCATTCAATTAAAAAAATTTGATTCAGATAAAATTCTCAAGGCCCTTCACCCTTAGATATAATTTCTGTACCTTCTGAGGTGTGGACTTTCAGTTCTCAAAGTTTTGTTATTTCTCAAGATTTATTATAAGCTGGTATTTGACATTTACTCCCCATTCATATTTAGACAACTACTGTGAAACTCCAATTTCTGGAAATACGTAAAATGCTGTCCTGAATGTCATCAAAACTAATGATTTTAGATTTTCTAGCAAAGATCTTCTATTAGGAAATGCAAAGTCTTGCTGCTGAGCTCTCTGAGTCTCTCCTGTCCCACACCTGTGATGTGGCCTCAGACTTATGCAAATCACTGGACAAAAGCAGAAAACAAAGATGACTTACGACAATTATAAGCATGATTCTCAAGAATTTAGAGTGACTCTTTACAAATATTTCTTACCTGTGTATACTATTAATAAATATTTCATATGCTACATTGCTAGAAGCAGCACAAATCATGCTTAATCTAAATTCTTTAGAATCTAGCACTTGAGAATCAGTACTTTTATTTTTTAAATTAAATGAGAGCTTTGACTCATTTTGATGAGCAATATTCATTGCTCATTCATGTCATTGCTGTACCGAATTTGGAGAACATAGGGAAGTTTTTGCTAGTCCTTTCAGTATTTCTTATAAATCAAGGATTTTTAGCATTGTTTCTGAGTGACCAGACAAGAAGGCTACTGCTAGACACCACATAGAGCATTTTTGCTATTTCATGCCTCATTTTATAAACTTAATCATGGTCTAAACACTAAGATTTTTTTAACTCTTAGGAATCTACTTTCCAGCCCAACGCTCAATTTACATTCACTTACTGCCCTGCTTTAATTTTGATTCAATGTTATTTTTCACCCTACCAGTTACATGAAGAGGATGTTTTTGAGAGAGCAAAATAAGCCCCTATGCTTTCATTACATTAAGCCCTGCTGTCTGCTTCCACAGCAGGTTTTCACTTTCCCCAGTTCTCCACACAACCCTTCTTTGAACCTCTGCCAACACCACCCACCACCAAAGCTCCATTAAGTTTGCTGACCACCATGTTCGGTTTCTTTATTGATATCTCTTATGAACTCTGTCTATCCTAAAGCATTAAACAAATAGGACTACAAAACTAAATGCAGAACTACTTAAAAACATTACAGCAGAACTGATTTTTTCAAAGCTTGCTGGATTTGGACTCTAAATAGAGTATTTCAGATTCACGCAGGCAAAATCTTGGTTCTTATGAATCACTGTCTAAGGTTTCCAAACTGCTGTGATCAGAGGGGATATTTAAAGCCACAGCACTTAAGAGTAGCTAAGTGTGTTTGGGTTTGGTTTGTTTTTTTCCCCTCAACAAATGCCAGCAAGCATTTCTACTTAGTGTCTTCTACAATAATTTTGAAAACATAAGCAGAAGAACAGAAGAAAGATGAAATAAAACAAGGATAGTGGTTATTTTGGGAGATCCTGAGATGCTCTACTGATAGACTGATACAAAACCAAGTAAGTCAGGCCATTAGACAGTGCATTTATTATCTGAAAAGGATGCCATCACTATAATATCTAAGCAGTCCACAAAGTTGAGATCTCAACCATATGTATTCATCAACACTCTTAAGACACAGAAATACTAATTTCAGTGTTTTACAACTCAGGAACTGACTAATTTGCAGAATACCATATGAGAAGTCTGGTAGAGCAGAGAATTAAAACATAACCACCAGCCCCTGGACCATCTTTCCACCCCTCTACTACCCTGCTTTAAAAGACACCGATATTATGCCAGGTTTGATGAAAATAGCATGTTTCAAATTATGTTTGCATAAAAGAGATCCACAGCAAATACACTCACAAAAAAACCCCTCTTGTATAAACTTGATGTTAAAGTATGGCTGTCTTATGTTCTGAATGCATTAGGGACTACAGCCCTTTCATTTGTCTATATACACCTAAAATCAGACATAAATCATATGCAAAATAATTTACCTATAGCTGTGCCTGATAAGTATTGTTGATATGTGCTAATCACAAACCACTCAAAACCAAAATTAATTTCTTACCACTCATCAGTGAAGTCCAGTTTTATTGTGCTTGTCGTCGTTCCTTCTGTGCTGTAGTGCAAGCTTAAAACTGGTTCACCTGTTCCTGTTCGTGGCTTATCACTCTCTGTAAATATGGGGTTGATAAAGTTTGAAGGGGAATTAGTAATATACACAAAGTTGCTCTAATTCTGAATGTTCATTTAGTTATCCTAACAAAGCCAAATGTAGCAGTAATACGTGTAATATCAATTTAAGGTCTCTTACAGGTCAAGCAAAATGTTAAAAAGTTTCAGAGTAAACACACCAAATTTGCAATGCTTGAAAAATGGTCTAAAATTATTTCTAATTATAAGAGCAAACAAAGGAGATGCTGTCCAACATGCAAGTAAATAAAATTGCAGATAGGTATGTATATGAACAATCTAATCATTAATAAGCAGATCCCATTTCTAATAAATATATTTATAAGAAGAATATAAATTATGTGGTGTTCAGTCTTTTTGCCTCAGTAAATACACATGAAAAAAAAGATTATGAGATCAAGACACAATCAGCAGTCTAGAAAAATCACCATCCCCTTTTCTTTGCTGCCTACTCAGAAACCAGACAACCACCAATACCCTTAGATCTGCTGGGAATTGTCAGCCAGTTGTCACAAAACACTGTAAATTCATGTCTCAAGAGCTTCATGTTTAAAAAAAAAAAAAAAAACAAAACCAAATTCCATATTATAATAACTGCAAGCAGAAGGGGAGCACTGGCAAAACAAACTATTAACAATGTCCAAAAGCAACAGAAGTGAGTTACATTGAAACCACAGCAAGGCAGTGAGTCCTCTGCTGCAGGTGAGGTCTGGAGGATGTTACGGTCTCCTTCCAAACAGAAGTGCTCAATGACACCCATCCGTCCACCACCTCTGAGTGAAATTCATGGCCTAGGTAGTCTCACTTTTCAAAAATACTGAGCTTTTTATTTGGACAAAACCATCCTGTATTTTCTTCTAGAATACAGAAATTTGACTATAAATATACTTGCAATATTGGCAGCACTCTGACAAGTATAATAAAGTTAAAGTTTCAGATCATCTTTGTGTAAATCCATCAAAACCTAACATTTGATTTAAACACAAACCTACAAGTTTCCCCACTAAAAAGGCTATTATCATAACAGTAATGGCTACAATACTGCCACAGGATATTTATTTTAGAAGATGCAATTAAATTACAGTAACTGTGAAATAGCACATAAGAATTTAACCTAACAGTCAATGCTCATATTTTTAAACTGGTGACAAGCAGAAGCCCACTCGCAGGATCAGAGTTGTGATCAACTCTGCCAAAGAACTTTAAATACTTATTTCTACATTCTGAAGAGAAATTTAAAAACCCAAACCATACCACAAAAACCAGGAAAAAAAAAGAAGTATTTTTACGTGAAAGAGAATTAACTGATTACAACCATCATCCTAATTATGCACAAGGTATGGGCCTCATCCTATAAAAAGAAAAGTTCATAGTCCTTCTAAAATAAAGGTTCCAGTTACACTCTTGTCAGAGTGGATAAAACTGATCAAAAGCAATGTCTCCAGTTCCTGAAATAAACTCAGGAAAAAAAAATTATAGAACTATAAAATATTTTCTTTTAGATAGTTTAAACAAAAATGATATGTTCTTTTTAACTAAACAGATGTTTTCTTTATTTTTTGACAACATATGAGAAACATCTCCTTGTATAAAAGTCTGATCGAACTGTAAACATCCCTGAGAAAGTACAAATACTGATCCTTCCAATCACTGCACAAGTTATCAGGAATTGACACAGAAAGAGTTAAAAAGAGACAGAGCTGGAGAATTCTTCAGCTCCCTTGTAATTGGTACAGACAAGACCTGTCTTGGCATTGGGAACCCAGACAAAGAAAGACCACTCAGTGCTGTGAATAGTCCAAGACTATTCCACTATTGCTGCTGTGCAATTTTGCTTCAGCACAAACCCAGTTAATATTACCAACCACAGTAACCAAACATTGCTACCCCATAATGAACCTAATTATTAATTATTAATGAACCTAATGAACCTAATTATTAATTATTAATAACTAATTATTAATGAACCTAAATATTAGGCTTGTGTTATAGAGCTCAGATCACATTATCATCACAGTGCTTTCCTCTCTCAAAATCTCAACATCTGAAAATTTAACCGAGATGCATAAAGACTGTCCTGTGCCTACACTTACCCTGGAAGCAATGCTAATACTTGTTCACACCCAAACAGTTGGAAGATTTGCTCTAGACTAATCCAAAGGGGGCATTGACTGAGAAATTACTTTTACAAATTTCTGGAAATGGAGAGCTGTTAAATATATTGGGTAACAGAGTTTTCTTAAATCTACAACAACATCCCAATTACGATTGGGTCAGTTTCTTCTTTAAAGTAGCTTTAGGGTATAACATAGTAATAAGAACGAGAAACTTTTTAAAAGACAGATGAGACAAGAATCTGGTAATAAACTGCAGGGAATTAGTTGTGTCATTCAGTATTTTGTATAAAACTTACACTGCTAAGGAAAGCTGAATGGGAGCCTCTGTGATGAAAACAACTAAACTTTGCCTAGTACACAACTGAACATTCTGTCAGAGAAGGCACATAAACCCCAGAAGTCACGAAACTCTTTGTTTTCAGGAAGGACAATGTGATTGCCAAAGACTGCCTAGAGCTAAATGAAGAACTGTTCTCTTTCTCTATCCTGTTCATCCCATCAGGTCAGATTTACTTCACACTGATAATAAAAGGAAGAAGAGGAAAAGCTTCTGCCATTTATTTAGGGGACAGCTTTTGCCGAAACTATATCTGATTGCAAGCTCTAGTAGGGTAATAAATTGCTTCAAGCAGAAGTTGTAGCTTGTCAACACCTTACTAAACTATTCCAAATGCCTCAAAAATGCCTTGAAACTTTACTTAATTTTACAGCCAAACACATTATACTTTAAAGATACTATCAACAACTTACAGTCTTATTTCATAAACAACCCTATCCTAAAGCACACTCCCATTAAACAGTCCGTTCTCTGTTGGGGTAACTCTGCTACATAAAAAGAATGCAGGAGCCTGTAATATTGTTAAATTGACCACGTGTCCAAGATGGTGATTTTAAACCTTTGTGTAAACCTTCTTGTTCCCATAAACCCCTCACTGTACCTGTGGAATGTCTGAGAGATAACTAGAAACTCATCTATTGCTTGTTAACCCCTTGTCATCATTGGTTGTTTGTAAGATGTCCTGTGCTCTCACTGTGATCCCTCCAAAAGGTACTTAAACCATTGTTAGATCAATAAAGCTCTCTCTTCGCTGCTGGACTCCCTGCGTGCTGTGTGGTCTCTGTCTGCTGGCAAAGGGGCCTCCACCGCCTGTCCCTGCCACGAGGGACGGGTGGCGGGGGGGTGATCTCAGCCCTGGAAACCTTCACAGAGCGGCTGGGAGTGACCCTCTAGAAACCCCACCAAAACTGCAACAGTTCTCCAGGTGCCTACAGGAAGAAAGTACTTTTAAACAACCACCCTTAAAACTGAAGACAGAATTTCATTCATAACCCTAGATAAAACCCCCCAGAAACCCAAACTGCTGACAACAATACCCCTCAGAGACACTTTTTCCCTTAGAAAAGAAACCTATGCAAGTGTAATTTCACAAAGATTGGGGCTCCCAACTATGACGTGGAAGTGCATAAAGACAAGCTTACAGAGTGCATTTCTCACTTAAACTAACATCCTAAGGAACTTCAAGCTGGTTTCCCACATCTCAAGTGCTATCCTAGTCATTAGTCTATTGGAAACCCCATGAGAAGAGGATAGATGACTTCTCATGGAAAAAAAACCCTAAAATAATTCCTATACAGCACTATATTCTGTGTGAAGATCAAAGAATAACTCTTCTGAAGTGAGAAAAATTGATCCAAAGAGAAAAAAAAAATAGGTGGTGTGTTTCAGAAAATAGGAATTCACTGGGAAGGCTTAACATATGAAAATTCATCCAGACACAGCTGAACTTTGAGGGAAGCGTGGAGATTCCTTTATTCAGCAAGGAATTCTGACTAAACACTGTTACACTGATACCAGTCAGTATAAGGGAAGACTGAAAAATCAAATAATTCATTGGGCCAGCCTAATGTATAGCCCAGGGTATGTAAATTCTTATGATCCCATCACCATAACAGATTACTAAACCCTCACACCAATATCTAGAAATATCAGGAAACAGCACAGCTTCTCTGTCTGTGTGAAGCAGCACTGGGATGGGATGGAATACATGGGCACATTTACAGCTACTGAGCCTCAAGTTCCCTCTTCACTCATTCCAGTTCAGACACTAGATCTAACAGCCAACCCTCCATTGTTACAATCACAGTCCAAAGGAAGCCCAAAAATGTTAAAAAAAAAAAAAAAAATCCGGGTTAGGTCACTGTAATGCATTTGTAACTATTTTGTACAGACAGGAATGATGGAGTGCTTCTGCTGGACTGTCAGAGTGATGGCATCATAAATGGATGCGTTTGCAATACAAGGTCTTTAAACCCCAAACCAGTCTTAAAACATAAATATCAACAGGAGAGACTGGTTCAACGGAACACAGCTGATTCAGTATTAAATAAGGAAAAGATAGGAATAAGAACGAAATATTTATATTTCTACATGAAAAGAACTATTATGAATTCCTTCATTAGCTACTTACAGTATTTTGAGATTTCTTTTCAAATACTAAGTGAAACTAATGCACTTTAACTTCCAAAATCCAACTGGACATCAGCAAATTATTCTTTCTGGTTATCATTTGAACAACGGATTTCCTAATAAATTTGCTCCTTTTTCAAATATCTAGTTTTCAAGATTAGAAGTAACTTTGTCTACCAATGAAATAGAAAAACAATTAGAGAATTGGTGTACTGATAAATGTATTTTGGGAAAGTGTTTTTGCATACTAAGAAACCTGGAGTGCTTCTATAAAAGGAAATCTCTTCACATTAGTTCAAGTAATTTCTTAAATGCAGAAAAAAACTACTAGGAAAAAAAACCCTATGAGTCTATTAAAACTATGAGCTTATTACAATTATGCAATTAAAAATAGTAATACACAAACTAGCTTTTAAGACAACTGATCCTGCTTGAGGAAGAAAATGATACTAACTTGGCAATTGATTTCTGGGACCAAAACTTGTGGTTTTATCTTTGTTGTCAGTTGGGCTAATTTCACAACTTTACAGAACAATTTAACAGTTTCCCAAAACTTTTACAGTTGTAAGAACCTCAGTAAACATATAGAGTCTTAATGTTAATTCTAGGTTATTCTACTCTGATCAAATAATGTGTTATTCCGTGTTCAAAACAGACAGCAAGTTTTCCAACTAAGCCTGACTGTTGGATTGATGTTGGCTATTGAATCATGAAGACTTAGCAAATTTACACATTTTTAAGGCTATTTCATCACAAAACATAATTCCACAAATTGAGTTTATTTTGTCAGTATGAAACACAGTTTGATTCCTCCCCCTTCCCTGCCCCCCCTCCATGTTCTGGCATCCTAAAATAAACCATCCTCTCAAACAGTTGCCAAACGGGCTATTTTTCAGAAGTGGGATTTCAAAATGGCTTTCTAGTTTAGAATGTGAAACAAGACAACAGCCAGCTCTTTTGTGGGATTTAAGCTATTAAATCTCTACAGAGACTTGGATATGGAAGTCAGCATAATGCAAAGTGTATGGAAATCTATTTTTAAATTAGCATCTATCACTCACTAATTATTCAGGCATAAACATTCCCCACAGATGGCATTGGTTAAGCTGGACTGGGGTCACTGATGACCCAGTTCACTGCTCAAAATTTGAAGACTGGGTACAGGGAAAGCTCACAGATATCCTTTCTACCCCTAGCCCACAAGGATCCTACAAAGCAACACCAGTCCTTGTTTAGCAGAAGGGCGGTAGGACAAGTGGTTACAGGGGTAAGATGCACCCAAGTGCCACAAGTGCTCCTCAGTTACTCACACTGCAGGAATAACAAAGCTGCACATCTCTCTTGAGATTGTAAGATAAACTAATTTGGCATTATGTGATTATATGTTACTTCAATCTTGGTATATGCATTCTGATCCAAGAACCATTCAAAAAGAAAAAAACCACAAACCTGTTTAAAGATTTAATTATAATTCTCATTTTAGAAAATTATTCTAAATGTGTAAAGAGTACATAAGACATTTACTGCACCTACATTGAACTGTAGTAATTGCATCAAGCATTGAGCATAGGATGGCTTTTGAAAACAACCTTAGTCTGTTACTCATACTGAGAATTAAATAATTAATGAGTTTCCAGCAGATCTGCTTACAGAACTCTACTTTATGCAGATGAACAGCATTTTTAGACTGTTTATCATCATGAAAGGCAATTTGAAAAGGAAGCATTGCAATCAGCTATGGTTGGGGAGAGCGCATTTCCTGTCACACGCACCCTGTTGCTCATCAAGTGACATGGATCCAAGCTGTTTGTTAACCACTGAAGAAGGAGAATCTGAAACAAAAACGAGATTAACTTAAAACATAAGCAGCAGAGAACTGCACAGCAATGTCACGATCATAGGTTAGTTTAAAATAAAAAAAGCAGCAACATAAGGAAGCTTTGGATTTGTTTTACGAGCAGCCAGCCATATTGCATTGTCTAGGCATGACAGAAGCAAAGCCACTTGTTTCAAGTCATTATTTATTCATTGAACAGCCTGAAGCTTGCTGACATCTTGATATTGAAAATTCCTGCCCATTACCAAAGATTTTACTGTGTTCTTCAAATTTTTAACACTTCAGGAAAAATACTGAAAACTCACAGCTTGTAAAGCCTTTGCTCCAACTACCAAACGACACTGTTATTTCAAACCATGTGATAAATGTAAGTTTCAGAATACTTATACTTCAACATAAAATACTCAATGGCATACCAGTACCTTTAATATTTAAATACTGCTTTAATAATAATGTTTTGAAGTATCAAAGCACCAAAATACATCCCACTTGTGTGAGTTTGATTGTTCTGCATTCCTAGATGCACCTCTGAGGCACCTCATGACTGAGAACTATGAGTTTATCACAGTACCACACCACTCTGTCTTATAAAAATATCAATTGAAATAAAGGAATAAATAAAATAATCAACCTCCCCAGCAGTTAAGTGCACTTTTTCCCCCTAGACACTACCAGGTAATGACTATCACCAGCACAACATTCATTGAGCAGACACGTGACAGATGCAACGTTTGGTACCTCCTGTGAGTCTATTTTCCTTGTCACTCCCAAAGAGCAGATCATATTTCTGTATTATCTTAAGATGAGCTGATGTACACAAATGAACACAGTATTTCAGAGATATTGGCTGGACTATCATGTTTCGGTTCCACTTGTTAATCTTCTGTTATAAACAAATTCATCCTAAGCTAAAAGGATTTAATACCCTGTATTATAAACTGAGTCACAGTCCATCAACATCATAGCATGCTAAAGGAATTTTAACATAAATTTAAATCCTAGACAAGGAAAGCAATGAAATAATACACTCTCTCCTATACAAAGGTCCCTTCCACGTTTGGGCCAGAATCACCAGCATGACCTATTTTGTCGTACAGCCATAAAACCTGCTAAATTGTTAAGTTGAATTGAATAAATATATATATTCCCAAGCAATACTTCACTCCCAGCCACCGGCGCAAGAATCACAGTCTGTTCCTTGCTTACACTGATACCAGGGATAGGGAAGGGGAGAAGGAGCAAAGAACAGAGACCAGGATAGTCTGGGACACTGTGTTTTGGCTTGTTTTGGTAACTGGGCTTACACAATTTATTTCCATAACCGAGGAACATAAAACTGTTTCTGTTTGGTTGTCTTTGTTCAGCCCTGCCCTTGCCTCGCATCAAACACACCCAAGCCAGATGACAGATTTTACCCCCTGGATTCAGATGGGATGCAGCTCTTAAGTAGGGGACTTGTAACATTAATATGTTTCACTTTGCAAAAGCAAAGGGTGCTTTATACACGATTTCTAAATTAGAAGAGAAGTTTTTACAGTGGAGTTTTTCCAGCGCAGTAGTAAGCCACTGTTTGGGCTGTAAATCAGAGCACAAAGCTGATGTCAAGATGCTCCATGTTATAAGATGATCTACTTGTATTCCAGCTGACCCAGCACAGGAATCAGTCTGCTGCCTCTTTCAAGGGCTGGCTTTGATCTCTGACTCCCAGTTACAAGTCCATGATTGGGATTAACTTGTATCAAAAGTGCCAAAGGGAGGGGAGGTGCTGGACTGGAAGCTGAGAAGCCAAATGAGGCAACACAGCAATTCCCGGTCGTGCTCTGCTCCTGCACTCCAAGCCTTTCCACAGGTTTTATGCCCTTGTTTAAAATGCTTATCGTGCTGCCAAACATGTCACTTGTCTGCAAAAGCCAATATCATCAGCTCTTTAATTCAAACCCTGATGAGCAGAAGAAATATGACTGAACTGACACATTTTTATTAAATTAGGTTTACTAACCCTATTATTAGCACTTCTGGTTTTATTAAGACCTCACACTATGCAACAATAGGTAACAAAGTAGGTATGTTTCACCATGTGCATCATTGAATCACAGTAAGTGAAAATGAAGAATTTTCTAGGTAGTAGTCCATGCCAGCGTAGGCTTAAACCTCCTACATCTCACTATTACTTTGTCTTCATACAACTTTTTGAAGACTTGTAATAAGAGAATATTTAAGCAACACATAGGAAGTACCCTAAATATGCAAATTAACATGGTTAAGAGTTCAGTTTGCAGCAATTTTAAACTCACTTGTGCCTTTTTCAAGTTCCCTGAAACCACAGATTACCAGCACCTCTTGAAGTGGCACTGCAGTCTGGGAAATAACCATGACAACGAAACCAGCCTAGGGAAGTTCAGGTAAATAATGCCTCTTTTTTTAACATATGGCTTTGTTTTGTAAAAAAAAAAAAAAAAATTCTGAAAAAAAAAATTCTGAAAAAATACTTTCATAATTTCTTATAAAGCTTTTGGGGAAAAAAAAAACCTATTACCAAAACTGTGCCATATAGTTAAAAAAGAACAAACAAAAATCCAAACTCTTACCTGAGCCTTCACAGGCTGTGTCTACATCCCAATGCAGTTCACCACTGGTTGTAATGTCACCAGTACATTCTAAACTGGAGCACCACTTAAAGAGGGAACTGGAGATTCATAAATTTGGGGAACCTCAAACAGAAAATAGAAGATAATTTTAAGATCAGTTACATGCTGAAGGATCTTTCTGTAGTTTGGGAAATCAGCAGCTGACTTCACCAAAATATTAGCATACCACCTCTGTTGTTTTGGTTTAAAAAATTTCCTCCTTATATCACTGTAACACCAGCTCCGGGGTCAGAGCCAGGTCTAAAGCAGTGAGACATGTTCTAAAAGTCCCAGACACAGTGCATATGCTGGACTTTAATCTGAGAAATTAAATCCTTGTTTTAGTAACTATGAATAACTGCTTTGCAGAGTGAATAAGCTCTCAGTTACATATTTTGGACTTCAAATGGACACATTTCTACACCTCAGTGTTTACAAAGAATGCAAAGAATCAAGTAAGAAAAGCTACAGACCTTCCCTTGTTCTTTTCCAAAAGCTTTAGTACAGAAATGAAGATCCAGTTTGTTCTGCTTTAAAGTCATGGACCATACAGACTTTTGAAACAAACAAAGATTAAAATAAAAAAAAAAAAAAAAGTCAATTTGCAGCCCAGGATCTACAACAAGCCTGCATACACGTGTCTATATCTTTATTCTACAATAAATGCAGTCTAAATCAAATTTTTTCCTCAGAAAAGAAGCGTTCACATTAGTTTTTGTGGGTAAGATTATGTACACTGACCATTACAGGAACTCTTGATGCACACTGATATATAATGTTGGGGTTTTTCTCTTCAAGATTGGCTGGTTTATGTTTCTGTAACTTTTAGAATTGTGTTGGATTTCCTAAAAGTTCTCAAAAGGAGAAGTGATGCAGGTAATGGTGATGCATACCTGGATATCAGCACTGGGTAAAAAATTCCACAAAAATGTAAGTAAAAACTAGGCTTTGTGGGAGAAAGCATATAAAAAAAATTCCCAAAACAACAAACTAAACCAAAAAATTTACCATAGCTCCCCTAATTAAATTTGCTATCAAAAAAACCCTGAATCTGTTCAACACCTAAGCAAAAGCTTGAAGATAAAATAGACCTGATACATGCAGATCATTCAGCCAAATTTACACAATACTTATGACAGGTATCCACTAAAACAAAGGCTCTCTGCCATCCAAGGAAGTACCACCCTTTTCTCAGTGTCAAGCAGTCCCTCTCTGAATCATTGCCCAGTTAACTCACCTTCATTTTCAACAACAATAAACTTTTGGCCATATTTTTCTAAATGGTGAAGGTTAACTACTCCAGACAGAGCTTAGAAATCCTCATGGAATTCCTACCAGTCTTGGGAGAAAGAATAACTACCATACAGTCTAATTTTATATTAAACCTGTAAAAGCTCTCAGCTCATGACATTTTCAACTGGTAATTTCTAACATGGTTGGAATATTTTTTCCTCCTCATAACTGAGCTTCTGTGATTGCAAAGGTTAGGATTAATAATGAAATACAAGCTGGAAGAAATGGCCTCTGTTTCACACTGAATTCCCTCTAAGATTGCAAGTGCAAATAATACAAGTTTACCAGAGTAGGGATTGAGAACTTGTAGCCTTGGGCCAGAGCCTCTGATGCCATTTCGCAAAGTGGGAGACACATTTTGGAGTGTAATTTTTAGTTTGAAAATTTACAACTAATACGCACCTGAAAACTGAACATCTGCCTCATGACAGAGCAACAAAGACAACCTTGCAGAAAAAAAAAATCAAATATAGAGATTGTCTCTGTATGGGAATTTATTATTAAAAAAAACAGAACTCCAACAACCCAAAACTAATAACTTCTTTTTCTCCTACCATACTTCTGAAATGTCAACTTACCACAGGGTTAGAAACCAACTGTGTTTATGGAGAAACAAGAGATCAAAAGTCTGCAGCTCTGGTTTTCCAAATGAATAGACTGTGAATACACAACTTTCAAAAATAAATCTTGGGAGTTCAGAAAAAGAGAACAAAACAAAGTAACTTGCATAAAGAGAAATGAGCAAGTACAGAGAATATTTGCGTGTCCAGAGTGCAGAAATCTTATCAAGGAAATAAGGATTCCCCAATCCAAAGAAATTAGCTTGACTTGTTCTTCCCACAGCAGGGGAAGGAGGAATACAAGGAAAGAAGCTGAAGAAGTGCAAAAAGAATTTCTTGTATTTACATAGACAAGTAGAAAGGAAAAGGCAATGTAACCTTTTATCAAATTTCTTGAGGAATAATTGGACAAATATATTAAATATTTAAATTTGAATTCCTCATTTCAAATCATCCACTGTCTATAAAGCTGGAGGCAACAAATTCCACCCATCACACTAAAGTTCAAGAAGATACACATCCTCAGGATTTGGAGGTCAGCTACAAAAATGGGTCCCTTTTCCTCTTCCCAGAAATAACTGTTTCCATAAAGCTAAGTGAATTTGTCTTTCAAAGCAATTACTCACTAAATAAAATGGTTTAATTTGCAAATTCATTGTTGTCACATCAAGAAAGAGGTAAATACTTGAATACTGAAATTTTGAATACTAGTTTCCTCCAAGGCTATATATGTGTTCTGTTGGTGATTCCAAACAAAATGATCAGACATTCCCACTAGTTCCCTTAAAATTCAAACCATGTGCAAACTCCCAACTACCAGAGGCAGTGCTGGGGGTCGAAACCAAACACAAACACCTCTGGTTCCCAGTCAAATCAAGTCCTCAGCTTAAACCTTCAAATTTGAGGTACTATGGATCCTACAGGATGTTGACCCACAAGCAACTGGGAGTAAAACAATTACACTGCATTCTTGAAAGAGCACTAAAAGAGAGAGACAAGATGTATCAGGTAAAACCCAGACCAACACACACTTCAGAGATAGTAAAATACCCACAGACAAACCTCCAGGTGAAAATTTACAGATATGGTTGTAACCAAATTTTTTCCCCAACCTCAATTCAATGGGAAGCAATTTAGTAAAATAAAAAAGTCTTTTAAGCTGTTTTGAAAAGAAAATGAAAGATCAAGACATGATGACTGTTGTAGTTGTGGTTTTGCCTCTATCAACACTCAATATCTTTGAGGTAATAAACTGTGATGTTCAGTTTGCTGAAAAAAAACCCCAAACATTGGTAGTAGCTTTTTGGTAGTTTTGTTGATGGTGGTGGTGGGGTTTTTTTGGTTGGTTGGTTGGTTTGTTGTGGTTTTTGTTTTGGTTTGTTTTTTCTTGTCTGGCAGGAAACTGCAGCCACCTACAAGGACACTGTTTTTCTTGCTCTTCTCCTACAGGTAACAGGCACTTATGGTTGTCATTTCTAAGATAAGCACATATCCTTCCAGGATTTACTACTTTCCAAACATTCTGGAAACTCACAGTAGAGTTTCCTAGTAAAGAAAGTTATTCAAAATTCAGTAACTATATATTTGCACCTAGAGCATTAGACACTGTTATATGAAGCTGCTCTGTAAGGCTCAAGTTAAAGGAATGGACCAAACCATAGCAAGACAGCTGTGAATTTATGACACAATCCTTATAATAAGCAATTTAGCCACATCTCAACTGTCACAGAATTTATCCACAGAGGAAACATTGTCAGACATGACTTCTCAACACAAAATATGCTGATTTTTCACACAGCATGCAGCTTACTCATTTTTATATGGTGCCATGACAAAGGTTGCTTCAGGTTTATGCACTTGGTTTGTATGCATGCTTCTACCCTAACTTTCTCAAATATGTTAGTATAAACACATCTGAGGCTTTCTTGTAATGATTTTTAAACTCAATAAAGCAAGAGAAAGAGGGAGGTGAAATGAAAAGTTACTCTGTTCAAAGAAGAAGAGCATTTCTGGGGACTTTGGCTTGTCACAAGCATTTTCACAGTACTTACTGTAAAACCATAGCACTTAGGGGTGCCAAAATTCTGTTTTACTGAATTGTTACTCTGATTTAGAACATATGCTAACCCAAAACCAAATCTCAAATGTTACTTTTGGATACAATTAACAGCAAAATAAGATTTCAAGTATATTATTCTTATTCTATTCAGACCATAGCAATTTCTTGCTCAGCTGCTCTGATGAACCTGATACCACGCACCTAGAACACCTTTTCCATATATTGCCATTTAATCCAAACATGTTAGATAAATCAAACCTGCCAACATAATTAACCATGTGATGATAAACACCACCACATGCAAGGCAAGACAAGCAGCAAACGCACTAAAAACTGCCTTGTTGTGGAGGAGAAGCATATCAGCAAACAACAGCAATACAAGCTGGAGCTTTGTTATCTGCTTAAGAAACCTGGGCAAAGGTCAACCTGATGCCTGAGGGTCCTGTGAGGAGCCCTTAGAGGAGGACCGAGCAGATGAGGATGCCTGTGGAGCAGAACGCTCAGCTAGTTCTCGCTGTCTCTGTTGTTCTTTCTTAAGCCTCAGTCGTTGCAGACCCCTACGGATTATTGCTAACTCAGGTCCCATTAAATCTGACAAATAGGGAGGGGGAACAAAAAAAAAAAAAAAGGATGTAAAAGAAAGAATAATTGAACATACAATATACAGAACAGAGAGGAGGGATGGGGGACTGACCAAAGACAGAACCAACAGATACTAAGTGTAATTACAGTGAAAAAAATACGTGAATAACAGATACCAATATAGTGAAAAGAAATTATGTGAATAACAGATATTAGATGCAATTACAGTGGACAAAAAATGTGAATAATTTATTAACATACAGAAATTATAAAATAAAATATTGAAATTGTTTTTCTCTCCCTAAATGCACAAATCACAGGACTTATATGTTCAGGATTTATGCCCTTCAGTGTAAACCCATCCACATCTCCAAGAACTGAACTACTTAACAAAGAATTATTTAATGAAAATAGATACAGCCTGATTGAGTCAAAACAAAGCAAACAACAGAAGTATTCATTTTCATGTTCCTAACACATAGAAGAAATTAGTATGTTTGAGGTGTAAAATTATGCAACTATGGTTTTCCTGAAAAGAGATAAGCTTTCAAAATTAATGTGATAGCTTCCTGAAGTAACCAAAAAAACAAAAAATTTTGATCTAAACAAGCCTGTGCCAAAACTAAAATCAGACTATGGAAATAGGTGGCACAACAACAGCTAAACAAACAAAAAAACCCCTGCAACAACTTATTAAGAACTCAGTTTTTTAATTTCAGAAATTCCCTGTGGATGAGGATTCACAGTCTGAAAACACTGGTAAGTGGTCCCACAAAGACAGTAATTTATTGGATCATTAGCAGTTCTTAGTATCATCCTCTTAATAGATTATTCTCTCAGTTCCATCTTAGGAGGCTTCCCTGTCTTCATCACTTTGTCTTTATTCATCTCTCAGTTGTACTGTTTTGGAATGTACCAGTTCACTGTTTGATTAACAGTATTTTTGCAAACTGCTATAAAACTACGTGCCCAAGTAACCTTTTATTCTCCCCATGCTGTTTGCAGATTTCCTCCACATGCACAAGTGCTTCTCCTTATACAACACAGATAGTGTCCTTATCAGCAGTAACTGAAGCACATGGACCTGAACCAGTGCTGAAATACTCCCATCTACAATACACAGGGTAGAGGAGCTAATTCAGACTCAAATATTCACATCAAATGCTCCAGTTAGTTCTGCTATGAACTGCTTGCCTAGACCTATCCTGAAAGGATTTATATGAAGAGCACTCAGAAATATTTTGTAGATAGGAGGATATCTGCAAAGAAAAAGAAATCAAACTGAAACATTATAATACTAGAGAGCATTACATTGGCATGTAACCTTTCATCCAAACAAAGGCTTAACAAATAATCTGTAACCCTTATCCAGGCAGTGAAGCAAACAAATTTTAGATTTTCTTTTATAAAGAGAAACAAACCCAAAGATAAAATCCAATAATTGAAAAGTCAGTGGCAAGAAAGATAATATTGAATGGTCATGAGCTCTAATGTCCTCAGTCTAATGCCATTTTCTGGGAAAAGTATCCTGCCAGTTTACGGTTGATGAAGTATAACCAAAATAAAAAGATATACTTCCTAAAAGGAAGATGGCATCAAAGAGATTTGCTATGAATAATTTTCATGTTCCATGACCACTTAAAATTAGAAATCCAAACAGTCCAGAAAATGCTTTTAAGGAAATTTCAGTGATGCCTAAAATTGCTGTTTTCAATACCTGCTGCTGATTCAGTTTCACTCAGATCAGAGGCAGTTACAATTCAAGATGTAACAAGAGCTACAGAACAAACTGTAAAGACATAACTACTATCCTGAAGATGTTCAATGGCAAGACCTTTAAATGCTTTTCAGAATACATATGCAAATGTTTAATTTGCCAGCAAATGGAGAAACGGAAATAAATTAAAAAACCCAGCTATTGCCACTTTCCCATTCAAAATTTAAAAGCAGTTACCTTATGTCAGAACACACGTTAGGATTAAGCTTTGTACTAATTAGCCAATTGCCCCTCTGCATCCCCTTCAATGGCACCACTGTGAATTTTATTAACTGTGGAAAAATTTATTATATTATACTGTTTGTTGTATCTGATGTTCATTAGTGGTTTAAAATGTCAGCCTCTTAAAACTAATGCACAGAAAGTTAATTGAAGGTTTCCACTGGAAGTAAATTTGTTATATTTTTCCTTAGTGAGAAGCATGAAAACTTCCAGCAATTGTTCTCACTATAAAAAAAAAAAAATCAAATATACTGACAAAAACAGCCTACTGAGATTTTGCACTGATCTTGTTGTTTATTTGTAACTTACTCTGATATTCCAACTTCAAGAATATACATTCTGATTAAGAGACTTATCCCAACGAGCTCCAGCACTGAAACATTTTTGTACTGACTCTGTTTTGAACATGTCCTTCATCTCTTAATGTTTTTAAAAAGTAATTGGGATGTAGAGGCTCAAATGCTCACCACATGGCACGTTTTCTGGAACGCCACACCAACAATATATTTGAACCGTAATACTTATGCAAAGCTATTGCTGTTTTAAAGACAGGATTACCATGGGTGTCCATGTAAAGAAATCTGTAGGAATGACTTAGGGAAAGCTGTTCCCAAGCCTGTATTAGGAATTCATGCTCTGATTCCAAAGAAGTCGTTTCCTGAAAACATATTCTTCATTTGCTAACTCTTTGCTATGATATTCAGACTTGTATCTACCACCACTTCATGCAAAATGGGAGCTGAAAACCTCTTGCTTTTTTTCTTCCATTTTCCAAAATGCTGCCCCATCTTCTACAACACACCTTCTTTCTGGTCTTCCTACTTAACCCCACTGTATTTAAAGTACTATCACTCTCCCAATCCCTTCACCCCAGAAAAAGCAGCAGGTTTTAATCACATCTAAATGTGGCTGAACAAGCTCAGGGGATCCTGCTGATGCAGAAGGCAGCATTTTCACATTTATAAACTACAAACCAGGAGTAAATAACATCTCATAACTGAGTATAGTCATGGGTTACCTAAGCATATAAACATTGCAAAATGGACATTCCCAACCAAGTCTCCTCATCCATAAACCCACAGCTGCTGCTCCCTCTGCCCAGGAGCTTCCCCTCTCCCTGAACTCACCCATGTTACCCAAAGACTTAATTTACAGCAACTTCAGTGTCCAGTTTGCACTATCTTTGAAACAAGGTGCATATGAGGTGTGTAAACACACAGTAATGTTAAGTTTGCTCCTGCAGGAGTCCTATAGACAATTTTAAGCAGCCAATCTGACACCCTGTTTAGGTGCAGTCAAAGAGGCTATCAAATATTATACAGCAAATAAGAAAGTATATCCACTGTCTGTCAGCAAAACAACCACCACTATCCCTTTCAAAACTAAATATATGGAGAGTCTTAAGTCCAAAGTGACACTGGGAAAGAGGAAACGCTCTCAGAGAAACGCTGGATTAAGAAATAACAACTTCATGCTAGCAGAATAAACTTTTACTTAGAAATGCAGGCAGATTCAGAGAAAAATATTTTTCTCATCACCATAGATTCCTCAAAATGCAGGCTAGAAAATGCATCACAATTCCAAAAATGCTCTCTCGTGTATTATCATTATGCAACCCCCAAAGTTTCAATGAGGTAGCCTGAACAATTATTTTTAATATGGTAGGTGCTCTCCTGGCCACTCTAAGTTCCATAATATACCACATATTTTAAAATAAATAAATAAAATGAACCTTTATTAATGGTATGAGTGCTCTTTAGTGGCTATCCCTCTGGACCAAGATGGTAGCTAAACTGGGCTATACTGAATTAGAGTAGACCCCTTAATC
The DNA here is from genome assembly GCF_022539395.1 of Myiozetetes cayanensis. Lineage (NCBI taxonomy): Eukaryota > Metazoa > Chordata > Aves > Passeriformes > Tyrannidae > Myiozetetes > Myiozetetes cayanensis. Next base: position 3,646,560 of record NW_026087742.1, read on the forward strand.
ACCTTGTGTGTGTATAGTGAAAAAACTTGATGCTGCAGCACACTGACACCAACACTAATAAAAAACGCAAGTGACTAAAAGCCTCTGATACTAAATGAACTTTCTGTCATTTTCTGAATTTCCTGTGTGTATTGTCATGCTTCTGCTCACTGTTTATTTCCTCTAAAGAAGTATCAGTCTAGTTGCAAGGTTTGAAAAGCAAAAATGACGTGTCTCATGAATCTCAACCTATGTCTTAATCTTCCCTGTCTTTCAGATACCAGGTACCCAGTCTTTTCTCACCTGTCCCAAAGACTTTGACTACAGTAGCCACAGTACACCGAATGGCACACTCTTCCTGGGAAAATCCCCATCTCTCCTGTACTCCAGAACACCAAATCTAGGGCCTGAAGATGCTTATCAGTCACCTTTTCCAGTGAAAAAGAGCTTGGTATTTTTACAGCAGAATAAGACAAAAGATCTGACCCTGTAGGTCTTTCAGAATACATCAGCCTTTCCACCACAACTGTGAAGCCTAGAAGTTCACTTCAAAAAAACGAAAAATAAACTCTTGTGCAAATATGCAACTCTAAAAGCTGTGGCATCTTTTCCTGAACTGAGATGAAAAAGGTCAAGTCAAGTCATAAGGTGCCCAAATTAGTTTCTGACATTGACATTAGGATATACTTTCTTCTTTTTCCCACAATAAGAATGTCAGTCTTTAAATACAGATGAATTTCTTCAAGAGGTACAAATTTAAATATCAGTAAGTAGTATAATTTAGTAACCAATAAAGGAATGTCATGCAAGGCGAGACAAACGTATACAGTTGATGTTTTACTCTTTCTTTAAACCACAGCTGTAATCCCTTGGTAACTATAAAATATCTAGTCTCATTAAGGATGTGCAAGGAAGGAAGTAGATTGTGATCTATTAACCAAAATATCCTAAGATAGTGTCATTTCTTATTGGAAGCATTTTTCATAAACAGTGACAAGATGGATTTCTTCTCACCAGACTGATGTAGCACAGGCTGAGTTGAGGCCCCTAAAGAAGGCCTTTGTTCATTATCAGGAGAGGACAGTAATGAAGTTGAAGGGGGACTTTCTGTTGAAGATGATGTTGAGGGAGCTTGAGCTGACATTGTAGAGGAGGAAGATGATGGAAGCTGTTCGGCACCATCTACTTCCATTGCAGTTTCTGATTCTGCACTAGATGGCATGTTATTGGTAGCAGGAGCATCTGTCCGATTAGTCCCACCTTTGATTAAAAATAAAACAAAAAGCAAGAAAAACAAGAGCCCAATGGTAAACTTACTCTGTCTCTAAAGATCTCTTTGCATTACCATTCCTAGGGCAAATGCAAGGGTTCAGTTCTTCAGAGTGCACTAAAAAGATTTTAGTTCACACCCCAGAAAGGTTGATATTCAAGGCCTGTACATCCACTACAAACATACTTTCTGTTGTAATTATTATTCTGGAAAAGAAGGAAATCACCTCTGGACCGTGATCTTCCTCGCCCTCGATTGCTTTGTGCAACTTCACTGGCTTCTTCAAACCACCTGGACAGCATGTCTGACATCCTCTGCATTAGAGAGACATTGGGACTTTGCTCCCCTGTAAAATAAGTAATGTTAAAGTTTTATCTATGAGTTTACCAAAGTGCACATTTCCCCCCTCATTTCTTCCAGGAATGGAGAAGCAGAACACACCAACACCCCACCGCCCACCCCTCACCAAGCAACAAAGCCCTTCCACCTGATCCCAATGCCCATGTCTATCCTCATTTCCATACTGCAGGACTCTAACTCTCTGCTGGGATCCCTCATTCCTTTCCTATGCCCCACACAGAGGAGCTCTGACCTTAAAACACAAAAAAATGGAATGCAGTGGCCAAGGAAAACAGATAAAAGGTGGCTAATGATGCCATAGGAAATCACAAAATCATAGAATCAGCCGGGTTGTAAAGGACCTCTGAGGTCATGAAGTCCAACCCTTGATCCATGACCACCACAGTTACTAGACTATGGCACTAAGTGCCACATCCAGTCTCACCTTAAAAACCTCCAGGAACAGAGAATCCACCACTTTCCTGAGCAGCCCATTCCAATGCCTGATTACCCTCTCTGTAAAGAATTTCTTCATAATATCTAACCTAAACCTCCCCTGGCAGAGCTTGAGACCATACCTTCTTGTCTTACTGATAGCTGTCTGGGAGAAGAGACCAACCCCCACCTGGCTACAACCTCCTCTCAGGGAGTTGTAGAGAGTGATGAGGTCTCCCCTGAGCCTCCTCTTCTCCAGGCTAAACAACCCCAGCTCCCTCAGCCTCTCCTCACAGCACTTGTGCTCCAGTCCCTTCACCAGCCTGGTTGCTCTTCCCTGCACCTGCTCCAGCACCTCAATGTCCTTCCTGAACTGAGGGGCCCAGAGCTGGACACAGCACTCCAGGGGTGGCCTCACCAGCACTGAGTACAGGGGTAGAATCACTTCCCTGGTCCTGTTGCCACACTGTTCCTGATCCAGGCCAGGATCCATAGGCCCTCTTAGCCACCTGGGCACACTCTGGTTCATGTTCAGCCTCCTGTCAATCAGCACCCCCAGCTCCCTTCCTACCTGGCTGCTCTCCAGCCACTCTGTGCCCAGCCTGTAGCGCTGCAGGAGTTGTTGTGGCCAAAGTGCAAGACAAAGCACTTGGCCTGGTTGAACCTCATCCTGTTGGAATCAGCCCAACTCTCCAAATATACCAACAGGTTCAAAAAAGGATGACTGAAACTCACAGGTAATAGAACTAAATGGAGATTTTAAAGGAAGAGATGGGAACACACTCTCTAATGTTTCTAATCCAGCAATTCCAAATACTGGGGGAGCAACAAAGACAGACTAAGGTAAGAGGAGAGACTCATGTTCTCTCCCTAAACAGCGTCTCCCACTGCCTGTGTCAGATATAGAATCCTACTCTACATGGACCACTAGTCTTACACAGCTAAACACTTCTATTCTATTTGGGGAATCAGGAAAATGAGAAAACCAACACAGAAAATCTGGAAAGAGAAGTTGCAGACAGAAAAGGGAGATAAATCTAAGGGAACTAGAATCAAATAATTGGAACCCCTCAACATGTCAGATTTTAAAAGAAACAGGTGAAGAGTAAGGTGAGTAGCAAAGCATTCTCTGCCTGGCTTTGGTATCCCATTCTCTGACACTCAAGCACGGTTTTGGAAATATTCTATCTACTGAAATCCCAAGCAATTAAGTAATATATTATAGACATTTAGTCATCCTGTGTGACTAAATGACATTAAGGCAGTGAAAGATATAATATTAGAATCCTATTGCTTTGAATTCCAGTCCCCTAATGTAACCACTAAAGAGCAATTCATTTGTAACTGTGATTGACTGTGAGTTTTGGCTATCAAAAAAAAAAAAAAAAAAAAGTGTTTGTGTTACTCCCTGATCAATGACAATGAAACAAGCTCCCCTTTATTTGCATTAGCCTGACTGAAGCAAAATAATTTTTCTGGTAAGAATATTTTCAATTTAGACATTTTTAAAAATCATTCTACACTAGCAGTTCTGTGTAAAATTCTGAGGAAATCATCTTGGCTGATTCTTAAAACATGGATTCAGTTTAATCTGAAGAACATATTTCAGGAAGACTTCAGAAAAAAATGGAAAACTAAACCCCAAACTGCAAAAGCTTTTACCATCTCTCTCTCTCTCACTCTCAGGCCTTGCCCTTGGCCCAGTGTCTGACCAGTCCCCTCTCAGCCGCAGACGTTTGACAGGAGGTTGCCGTAACTAGGGGGGAGAAAAAAAGGAAAAAGGAACCAAAAAAAAAGGAAAAAAAAGGCTTACAAAGCTATTCATATTGGACAGTACAGGATTCTAAGTCTAAATATAAATGCACTACCACAATTTTCTTAGGTTCTTAAGTCAATTTGTATCAGTCACAAAAAAATGGAGTGTCAGCCATATGTTCAGATGGACTATGAATAAGCACAACGCTGTACCGAGAGAATGCAAGAGTTTTAGCTTCACGGGAGTACAGCTACTTAAACCAATGTCTCAGAAATAATTCAGCTTATATTTTATGCCCTACTAACTTTATTGTGTTAATTGAGGATTTCCACAGTGAACAATAACAATTCAGGTTTTCCAAATTCAAGCCTGAATTCTGCAAAAATATTCATTTCTTTACATTAAAAACTATATGAAATGTGGATTGCAATAAAGAAAAAGGAAAAAAACCCAGACATTAACAAAACAAGGAAATTTTATGAAAATAAACTCTCCAGTTTGTTTTTAAGCTATTTTCTTCTAAATTTTTAAAACATTTTTATTTTGCAGCAGGAAGTATAAAACAAGTACTCAATAGGGAGTGTTACTTTCAGTGACTTGAAGAGAAACAGCTAATGCTTTGAACATTCACAAAAGGAGTTCTGAGTTTGAAACTGAGTGTATTGGCTGGATATTTCCAGCTTTACCAAAAAAAAAAAAAAAAGAAAAAAAAAAAAAAAAGAAAAAGTGAATAGTTGTGTTGACAGTTTTAAAGTAAATGCAAAGACCCTGTGGTGAAAGCACATTAAAGTGTCAACTTTCATGAGCCAGTAGATTCAGGAAGAAGTCTTTACATTTCTTCTACTCTACAGAACTTAAAGCCAGGCTGAAATGAAAATAACATTTAAGGAAAATGATTTGGCAAGAAAAGATTACAGGACATATTCTGTGCCTGCAAAACAAAAGAATACAAGGGATCTGTTAGTAACAGGTGGTCACAATCCTCTCTCTCTCTAGTAACTGGGCAGTCAATTCTCCACCAAATTACTCGACACCAGATTAACATTACACAGGAAAAAGGGAGCAGTATAGAACCATTCGTGCAACTCATGGTTTTTCTGGGTTCCTGTTTGCTTTTTCCTGCTTCAGTGTAACTCAGACATTTTTCCCCAGCCCTACAAATCCAAACCCCTTCTGATCAACAATATTAGTGCCAGTAATGGCAGCCCCTGGCCCAGTAAGTCCAGCCCAGCCATGGCTGTGACACTGAAGCAACACCAGCCTGACGCTTGCCAGGTTTTGTCTGGACTTTAATTGCTTGGAGCATCCTTTTAGCTTATTTAGCTGCAACAGCAATTGTCCAGTGACCAGGTCAAATTACCATCTAATTTGCTTTAGTTTTGCTTAGATTTGCATAGATGTGTGATGTTAACAACCTCTTGTTAACAGTTTTGATATATACAGGAATTAACTATAGCTGTGTGAGGTAGAGCTACCTATAGCACAGGTATAGGCTGGTAGCAGGGGTGGATACAGGAGGATACCAGAGACACCTTCTCAGCACCTCACCTATGCTGTAAAGGTTGGACCCAAACAACATGTGTTTCAGGGCTGACAGCAGGGATAAAGAATAAGCATTTAAAAGCAAAACCACGCTATACTGAAAAAAGAAGTAGTGGATGGTTGGGGGAGTGCAGGGGGAGAGACATAATGTAACTTTGCTGTAGTTAAAGACATTTTTTCATATTGATCAGAAAATTTAGACTGAAAGGGTCAGCAACACTGTAGCTGAGCTGATAAAAAACAACTGCTTGAGTTTTGGCTACACTATAGAAGATTTTAATACTGCTCAGTAACAGTGGCTCACCTCCTCAATCTAAACATCTTGTACTCCCTCATATCTGTCATTAAATGTTAATTTTTAACAAGGAATATTAATACTTGATTTCAAGGAATATGTTTTTGGTGGCAGGGAAAATAACAGAGCATACACCTCAATTACAAGAGTGACCTTGTTGGTCTTATAACCCAAGGTTCATGTAGATGCTTTCTCACCTCTGAGAGGGAAACCAGACAAGAAAGAAAACCAGAGTGGCAAAGTATTGTAAATAAATACACACATATGTAAATACATATTATAAATATGCAAATTTTGTGACACAATCTAGTTGCCACACCTCAGTCTATGAACGGCAATATTATTTTCAGATTAATTTAAAGGGAAATACAACTGAACGTATTTCTTGTGTGCTGCAACAAAACAATTATAAAACACAAAAATAGGTCCTCTTAATCACTTGCCTCTTCCCTTCTCTCTTCAGCCGAAGGAACTTTAAGTTCTCGTGCTGTGTCGTCCTTGGGATCAAACAAATATATGTAATCTGAAGAGTAGCTAACAAGGATCTCTTGCCCATCTTCACTATAACACAGGGATGTTACTCTGCATGATTTGTTATTGAGATGAGGAGGAACAAAACGTGCCACCATTCCAACAGTGCCCCTGCCAGCATAATTCCCTTTGTTGGGGAAAAAAAAAAAGGAGGGGTAGGAGAGGAGGAAGAAAAAGAAATGACACATTTACTATTGTGAATTTGCAACAGCTTTAATAAACTCCTTATTTAATATCCAACAAAAGATAATCAGGGAAAAGCTACATATGCTGCAGTACCTGCATTAAATTTGATCTGAAGAATGACATATCAGATCTTACTACTCTTTTATAGTTTTGCTCTACAAAACCTTATGGATGTATAGAAATATGAAAACACACACACAATATCATATACCCACTCCATGATGGTGTATGGGTGCTATCTGTCAAATGTAGAACAAATGAAAACTTTAGAACCTAAAAACATTTACCAAATAGTAACACAAATCTGTATCTACACATAAATTAGAAAGGGATTCATTATATGAAACTTTAAAAATTTAGGACATACATCTCTTTTTTACCCACTTTTTTAAAAAAAAACACTAATTTTTCTTCAAGACATACTGTCACATTGAAGCTACAGAACTATACACTACATTGGACTTATCATGCTTTCCTGACAACTCACCTCCAATCCACACACTAAAACAATCTTAAATTCCAGAATTCTAAGTCTGTGAGCAGATAAAATCTGCCTATAAGAAGCTCTAAAACTGAGAAAAACTGACTGTCCCAAAATTCCCTAATTTGACATATAGCTATTTCCCACATGGCCAATCTGTTGCAACAGTCTGTCCTTGACCACAGACAAGTTCACAGTTTATCATCTCACATTACATAATGAATGAAACAGAAAATTTTAAATGAAAATCAACAGGTTGCTCACTAAATAGAGAATACTTCACCTCTTAAAAAAACAAAACAAAAAAAAAACCCAAAGCAAAAACTCCACACAAACTCAAACAACAGAACACTATACCAATATATAAAAAAATTACAGTCTTCAAAATCTTGTCTTTTCTCTCTTTTGTTCTACAGGCCAGCATACTAAATTCATCTTATTCCTGTATTGTTACAATACAAGAGCACATCCAGGACTTTTTAGTCAAGCCCCAGAATCTGTTCCTCAGGCAGTTCTCACAGAATTTTGCTGACCTCTGATGAAAAGAGAGCTCTTACAGAATTTTAGTCTGATGAGAAGGATATTTTATTTTTTAGCTATATATACATATTTCTATATATATTTACTAAGTGATCTTCAGTCTCCCCTTTCTCCTCCAACACAATCAGGAACAGGAAAATGCTGCACAAAATGACAGATTTTGTGACACTGACTGTGGGCAGGAATGTGTGTGCACAGCTATGTGTATTAATTCCTGTGTGTTCAAACTGACACTGATCACACATTATAAGCAAGAGATATGTTAGAATTACATAAAACACTTTTGCTTGCCTCCTGAATTTTTTTAATAAAATGCTTAGGTAAGCATATGAAGCACACTGAGCTTTCGCTTGGAGAATTTGTAGCTTTTCAGTAAAATTATGTTAGGTACAGCAGTAACTACTGCAAAGTTAAGCATATTGCATGACATTGTGGAGTTCCTAAGATCTCTTCCCATAAGAAGCAAGAGATTCCAGTATGGCAGAGTATAAGAAGATAAGAATTTAATTAAAATTCAGGTGGTCCACTGCAGGCTGCAATTACTGGCTTTCAAGAATACTGGAATCAGGTGTTTCAAGACAAAAGAGGAGACATTACAAAACGTCTTTTTCTGCATTCAGTATTCAATGTATGAAGAGATTAAGTTTACTTACTTGAAGATTTCTGCATTAGCAAATATTAGAGTGAAATGACTATTATACAAAGCACAGTTCCCAGAGCAGAAAACTACACTTCATGCAGTGTTACACTTTGGTCACCTACTGTGAAAAAAAAAAGAACCTGAAATTGGAAATGCTAGGGGTTAGAAAAGCTTCCTGTAAAGTTTGGTTCCTACCTGTTGCTCTTGTGCCAAGCATTCTCCGATCATATATCCTTACTGAGCTGTCAGAACAACCCACAGCCAGATAGTATGGGATGGGGGGACAGATGGCAACAGAGGTGGCAGCACGACGACAGTTTATCAGAATATCCTGCAACAAACAAAAATGCAGCATTTAAATAACAGCTCTAAACATCTGAAATATAATTCCATCTTTTTATTTCAGGACACAGGCCCCTTGGTCAAGGAGGTTTTGAGAAAAACTAAGCCTGGCCCCGTGAAGATTGAGCATAAATGTGTTACTGGAAAAGCCACTGCAGAGGAGAACCATCAGAGAAAGAAAACTAGCTCCAGATCGACTAAAAAAAAACCAAACTAAAACAGAAACACAGGAACAAGCATTTAAAACAGACAAGCACAGCAACTACAGATTTATAAACTAGCTTACACCTTGGATTTTTGTATCGAAATACAGTAACTGTTGAGTCAGAAGAGTACTAAATACACAGAAACAGTTTAAATTTATTAAAGGACCAGAACAGGTTTCATCCGTGGGAGAAAAGGCAGAAAGGAAAGGAAGGCAGAAAGGAAAGGAAGGCAGAAAGGAAAGGAAGGCAGAAAGGAAAGGAAGGCAGAAAGGAAAGGAAGGCAGAAAGGAAAGGAAGGCAGAAAGGAAAGGAAGGCAGAAAGGAAAGGAAGGCAGAAAGGAAAGGAAGGCAGAAAGGAAAGGGAAGGCAGAAAGGAAAAGGAAGGCAGAAAGGAAAGGAAGGCAGAAAGGAAAGGAAGGCAGAAAGGAAAGGAAGGCAGAAAGGAAAGGAAGGCAGAAAGGAAAGGAAGGCAGAAAGGAAAGGAAGGCAGAAAGGAAAGGAAGGCAGAAAGGAAAGGAAGGCAGAAAGGAAAGGAAGGCAGAAAGGAAAGGAAGGCAGAAAGAAACCCCTAGAACTGGTAAATATGCACAAATTAGAATAAAATTGATCAAGAATAGCAATTCATACTTTGGTAGGTTTTCTCCAATTCAATATTAAAACTGTTTCTGAAATCCAAGCACAGTGGACACCACCAATACCTTACCTTGCATGGAGTAATACCAGTGAGATAGTATAATTCTTTACCAAATCTTTTCTTACAGAGGAACAAAGGATGCTCAAGAACACGAGGCTGCAGATAATTTTCAAGGCTCATTTTCTGCCTCCAACTCTGCACTCCACAGTACTAATGTAAACCAGACCAAGAGATTCCATTTCAATGTACAGTATTTTCTACCTATCTGCAGCCTCACACCAAAGTTTATAAACTAAAAAATGCCAAAGGAGATATTAAAAAATAAAAAGACTCCCCAAGCTTTTATTGTTTCTTGGGAAACATGTTGTCATCTCTACCAACGACCCTGAAATCTATTATTTCTAAAAGCCTTACCAGAATTCATATCCTATGTTTGTATGATGTACAGCTCTACATTTAGGTCATCTTTATTAAAAGATTTCACTCTTACATCTTTACAATCTTCCTTTGTGCAACTTGTTTTGATTCGAGTATCAAACCATCTTACAGTGCCATCTTCACCACAAGAGAGGAAAGTATAGGGATCATTTGGTACTGTCATAATCTGCACAAAAGAAAGAGTGAAAAAATGAGAGTATGAATACAAACAGAAATAGCATTGATTTAAAAATAAAAGCATCAACATTTTGAGCAGCAGCACAGACTGAAGCAATTATTACTCAAATCCAGCTTTCCATTGAAATAAAGAGGAAAACCTAGAAATCGATGCTGTTTCTTTATTTTCAAGAGAAGGTTTGAACTACTGAAGTAGACTATTAAATGTCACATAAGATTAAATATCTATAGGTCAAAGCTTACAGATATTTCTATTATTGTTTAACACACAACATGTATTTACTGTAATCAGTTTTCAGAAAACTAACCAATTTTCCTGCAATCATTCAACAAAAGCTCAGTTTATTCTCTATCAAGTAACAGAAGACAATAACTAACAAAACCCTCAAGTCTAAATGACTTAAAAATACTAAATGAGTTTTATTCTCATTGCCCATTTCTTTACACGCTAAGTAGTCCCCTGAAGCAACTCTGCAGTAAAGGCTATTACTAAGCTACCCCCTCAACTGTTATTAAAAGTAACCTAAGGATCTCTATAAATCTTGCTACCTAAATGCTGGGGTGAGCAGAGAGCCCACAGAGCCCCTGATGAAGGATACAGAGGCAAAGGATTTTGACTCGGACATTTTGAGGCTGTTTCCCTGGAGAAAAGCAGGGACTGTGGAAGACTTGAAAAGGTGCCAGAACTGACCAGTAAGGAAAGAATGTAAATAAGGAATGAACATCCAATTATATGTGAAGGCTGGTAATAAATTATAGATAGAAAGCTAATAATAGAATGGTAAGTAAAGTTCTGTTAACAGTGTAAGTGCAGTTTGGGTGAGAAAGAGAAGTTTTAAAGTAGACGAAGCAATAAAAGCTGACTGCGGACCATCATCAATAAAGGTGCCCAATTTTATTTTTTGTGACCGTCCTAACTTACTACAACACCTAAAATGGGATTACAACCCTGCAGGATTCAGCATTTCTTGTAATACTGAGACAATGTGTGCTGTGCCAAATCGTTGTGCTGACCAACAAGAGTTCAAAAGGCAGAACCAAGCCAAGGTTTGAGTAACAATAGAACAATAAACTTCTGAGCTATGACCGTTAATCCTCTATATGTTAGTGTAACATATGTAAAACACTGTTTTCCACTACACATTTCATTCAGATTAACTTTATTTGTGGAGTTATAAAAGCCAATCGTTCTTTAGTCCACTACATTCTTGTAGCATGTTTGCTGGATTCCTATGCAGAGCTTTCAGTGAAAACATTTGCTTTGTTCCAGGCGTGGTGCTGAATGTGGCAAGCTCTTTTTTCTAGTAGCTGTATTTTGGTTTTGTTCATACTAATACTACTTCACAATATACATGTAATATAACTTGCATGTGCCAACTTTCAGGTATGGTGTTTACAAATATGTTAAGGAATTTATAAGCACTAAAACAGAGAACTGCAGACTCCAATAACCAAGAGTCATTGTTACTACATTTAAGGTCAACAAGAACACATTATATATGTATAAAATCCTTTATAATAACTACAAAAAAAGCCTTCTATTTAACTTTAAAAGCATACGGCTATGTGATTGTTTTACTGTATTTAAAATATGAAGGTAAGAGTTGTCCATAAAAGTACATTCTCTTTCTGAAATGCAATTCATACAAAGGGCAATAAAGAAAAGCATTTGGCTGAGTAAAAATAAATTTGTCATGGCCTTATATAAACAACAAATTCTTCAGAAACACGCCTCAAGAACCTCTCCCTCTCTCTCTACTTATTCTCTTCTCACCCAGAATTAAAAACAATCATACAATTATCTCAGAGTTTATAACAATCTACACAAATTTCCACATTCCTCTGTTTCACTGGATGTTTTTATAATGCCTTGAACAATCACAAACTCCCAGTTTAAAGAGCAGTACAAAGTCATACCACATTCAAATTTAGAATTAATACCTCAGGGGCAGCTCTTAGCTTTTGTTATTTAGAGAATGCAGTGAGTCAAAGTTCTATATTTAATGTGATGATGTGGTTACATACAGCTGGGCAGCAACATCACGATATTTAGAAATTATCTTCCCACTCCAGAAAACTCCCAATGGCAAGGTTGGGTTATGTCAGAAACTGAAGCTGTATCTCAGCCATATGCTTAAAACTCCCTGCTATTCAATTAATTATTTCATGTGCCAAGGTTCAAAGAAAGGTCTGCTATGCCACACAGTAATACCTGCATTTAACGTTCCAGTGTCAGGTTTAAAACACAGCAACAGAATTTATAGCCTTTATAAAAAAGTATTTCCCAAAAATGTATTATAAACCTATGCTTCTGAAGGGAGTTCAAATCTAGATATGTTAAACTTCAGTGCCAAACTAGACAAGAAAAATAACTTCGTGAAGAGACACAGTTTGTTAAAACAGTCAATATCACGCAGGGATTTTGATATTCCTTCCATTAACTGCGCTTCAAAACTATAAACAACCAAAACTGTATCACACTACTGTCATTCAAAACAAAAATAACAATACGTTTAACATATTTAAATTTGAGCTGTCCTCAAAAACGAAGGTTTATAATACAACTTGGAATATACTTTTTATAAAGGCTATAAATTCTGTTGCTGTGTCTTAAACATGACAGTGGAACGTTAAATGTATGTATTACTGTGTGGCATTTTGTTAATGTAAATTGCTGAATAAAAATCATCCCAAATAAGACCATTTTAACTGTGCAATATAGCAGGCAAATGTCCCTGCCCTCTTCAACTAATGATTTTGAAAAAAAATACTGCACTCCTACAACCAGTTACTGTCCAGTGATAGTCATTCTCTAGAGACAACAACAAAACTCACATCTCCATTTGCCAGACAGTTAGGCTCTCCATATTTCTTCTAAAATATTTTTTAAGCTGTTACTGGTTTGTTTTGACAAGTTTAACTTGTTGTATCCACGAAATTTGTATTTATCATCTGGTTTAGTAGCTTGTAGTGTGCACACTATCACCATTGATGACAAAGAACACCCTGCAAAGAGACAATCGGCATCTCCCGTGACAGGCCAGTTCTGGTCTCTGTTACTGCTCCTGACACACAACCACAACAGGGAGCTGCTTTCATTTCTGATTTCCTCAGGAAGTGACAATGACCTGGCAGACACCCTGCCCTACAAGGACATTTCAGCTTTGGGAAACAGCATTTCAGTCTCCAGATGTTGCTGTGAAAAGGCAGGTTTAATTTCCAATGCAGAGAACACCCAATCATCGAGGGGAATTTGCAGAGCAGCAGAGACTACACATAGTCAACCTCAGTGAGAACAGAGGCAGTTTAAGATGTTGGCTGGGTGCCTTGAGAACTGATGATGTTCAAAGGAAACAGGAGTTTCTCAATCAAAAAAACCCTCAAAGATAACAGCAGATGACGCAAGCCAGGGATCCAGAATTACGTTTTGCAAAACTGAAAACACAGTCTTGTATTAAACCCAGGCAAAACCAAACCAAAGCACAAATCCCAGAAACAGAAGGAATATCACAGGGTTCACTTGACTGACCTGAAAAGTGACCCTGCAGACAGGAAATGTTTTGACAAAAAGCTTTGGTGGAACATGTGTAATTACAACCATAAGGATGCTTTTACTACATGATCAAAAATTAATTCTGGCAGTCCTGCAGCCACTTTCTTTCTTCATACACTCCAATTTTTTTTTGCAGAGATTTTAAACTATTTTGTTCACTTAACATGCAAAGAAAGAGATCTAAAAACTTGTTATGAAATCTGAGCTAAACAGTTAAAAAAGCAATGGATTTGGGATTTTTTCCCCTGGAAGTGTTAAACCCCCCAAATAAATAAATAATTAAAAAAGGGGAACATTTATAACCTAAGAAGAAAATAGGAGTATTTTTTCTATTTTATGCACACTAAGTTTTACAAGTAGTATATTTTGCTGCCACTACAAAAAAAAAAAAAATCAATAAATCTTATTATCTTCCTAAGTTAACTAACACTTTGCTTCTTCACTTGCCTAGTTTATATGAACCAAACTTCCAAGGGAGGACTGAAAACACTGTCACTAAATTTACAGCTAAAGAGTTAACTAGAATACACAATAGAAAAATTACCTAAAACTGTAAACATGGTTTTCAAATTAAGCTGTTCACACATGCTGAAATAAGCATTTCTTAGAAGGATTTAAGCTGTAGAAAAGGCAGTAAACTGCTGAAAAGTTTTGGGGGAGAGAGGAGGGAGGGCATGAGGGGAAGAAGAAAAAGAAAAATAAAAATGTAAACAGTCACTGCTCCCACCTCCCAGCCTACTTTAGGAAGAAATTCACAGCACAATTTAAATCAGTTTTGCTTTGCAGCACATTCATTCAGTGAAGGTGAATTCACATTTGCAAAAAAAATTGGTGTCTTAACAACTGGAAAGTCCTCCATTTAATTTAGACAGCACATTTCTTTGCTAAAGCCTACTGCAAGAGAAAAAGTAAAAAAGAAAAAAAGAAAACCCTCAAAATATAGAAGAAAAGTTCTATAATTCTCACTGAAATAAAGTTTTCAATACTCTGGTTAGAATCATGGAAACAGTGCAAGAAAATATGCATTTTCCCCATCTTAAATAATCATATACTTGTGTGAGGTACCTCATAGGTGGTTCCATAGTGGCAGGTGTACTGGCATTGCCTGTTGGTCTCTGCATCTTGTTCAACATTGGTGTAAAAAATGACTCCATCTCCAGAACAGGATACAATCTGTTTGTCACTGGTGCATGGCAAGAACTTTGCACTGAAAATATTGGCCCTGTGTCCTGAGCGAATCGTTGTTAAAACCTGAGGAAGAAAGAAAAAAGGAAGGTTGTAGCAGGCTAATATTTTCCAAGCAAGTAAAGAGTGGGAAAATAACACCGAGTGTGGTACTTTGAAACATGAGTTATGCACAGGCTGCCACCGACCTATAGTGCAATACAAGAGAACAGAGAAACTGGTTTTACACTGAATTTATTCCAAGAACAAAGTGGTTCCACAAGAGACATACACTTAGGCACTTGCACAAAGTTGTCTGCAAAATAAAAGGACTGGAATGCAACTGCCACCTTTTGTTTTTACAGTAATTGGTATAGATCACATCAGGTTTCTCAAAGTGAAATGTTACTCCAAGGTGATGGTGCAGCCAACAAGCTATGGGGAGAGGATTTATAAGACCTGGAATATTGTAAGTCAAGAACAAAACATCATAATTCAAGCCAACTTTATAGCCTTTAAAAATTGATGTTACTCATAAAATAAACTCACTCTAAAAAGCAGAACTGAAGTTTACAGGGAGGGATGTTTTGAAATTAGCCATAAATAAATAAACATTTAAGAACATGATTACAGGGCAATAACCAAGACTTATCTCAGTGAAAGTCATTCATCTACGGTACAAACAGAGAAGCCTATGATTTACTTCACCATCACAGCTGATTTTAAACACTTTGTGGTCACCCTTTATACTTCCTAACATACTTCTTATTAGAATACCAAAACTGAAAAAAACCCTCCTTATGCTTTTCTGTGCACTAGTGAACATTCTATTCTTACCTTATTTCCTCCAGCTGCAGCACTTAAACCAAACTGCATTTTCACCACTTCTATTAGGAAAAAAATACTTCCCAAGTTGTTTAGAGTATGAAAATTACTTCCAAATTTCCACTCAATTAACTTAATCAAAGAAAACATTATGCAAATGAAGTTGTTCTTTCAGTAATAGCTCATGCCTAACATTTCAGAAGTGCTATTTCCCACCTTTTAAATAATTCACACAAAGAAAGATTAACAGTGTATCCGCATATCCTGAATGGTACACATGGCTTAGTAGTAAAAATAAAAAAATAATTATCAAACTCAGGAAATATAATCTATTAATTTTATTTCAATAAATAAAGATTTGTTTAGATCTCTGCATTTTACTGAAAACATTTTAAAAACACATATTCAACAGAAATTAGGAACTTTGTATCAGAGCAACTCAGAGCAAGAAGTCCATGAGGTACCCTAGTTCAGATGATAGCTGAAGATGTCAGGAGTCAATCCCACCTCTGGTTTCACATTGTTGCTACCATGCAAGAAATATTTTTGTCCTGACAAAGATGATCAAGGGACTGAAACAACTCTCTATGATGAAAGGCTGAGAGAGCTGGGCCTGTTCAGCCTCAAGAAGAGACAACTGAGAGGGGACCTCATCCATATGTGTCAGGGTCTGCAGGGAGGGGCAGAGGATGGACCAGGCTCTGCTTGGGGATGCCCAGCAATGGGACAAGAGGAACGGGCAGGAACTGATGCCCAGGAAGTTCCACCTGAACATGAGGAAGCACTTTACTGTGTGAGTGACCAAGCGCTGGAACAGGTTGCCCAGAGAGGAGGTGGAGTCTCCCTCACTGGAGATACCCAAGAACTGTCAGGACACAATCCTGTGCCATGTGCTCTGGGATGGCCCTGCTTGAGCAGGGAGGTGGGACCTTCCATGCTCAATCATTCTGTGATTTAATAATCCTTATTAAATTAGACATTTTTCTAACACAGGATACTACATAGATGGCTGAAGTCTAGTTTTGCTGCTTTAGCTAGTTTATAACAGAAAATATGGTGATAAGGGTATTTGCCAAGATGACAGAATTACAGGACAGTTCTAATACCAACACCAATTTGCTCCCTTTTCCTGTATTGATTCTGTTACTCAAGCCAGAGAAAATCAGCTAACACAGCCCTAACAGCTACTAAAAATCCCATGTCTAGATATTTCAGGAACAAAGCTGATTACTAAGTCTTCTTGATAGTACCTGATGGTTTATAATTGCATTTGTATGTATTGGGGGAAAAAATAATAATAATTAAAAAAAATCTATCTCCTCCTCTGTGATTATGTAAAAACAATAACTCAGCTAACTGTAAAAAATAAGAAAACAAGACATCTCCTATATTCCTCATTAGGTTTAAGTACAGCAGTAGTACACAACAGAGAAAAAAACCCCAAAATTGTCCAATGAAAGCATAAAGCTTAAATTGCTGCATCTATTAAAACAATACAATATTTTAATGCAAAAATTATGTAAAAAGATAATAATGTAGCAACTATCTGACAGTGAGATATTAAAATAAACTCTGAACAACACATAATATTGAACATCTTTTACTTGCTTGAAAAATTCTTACTCTGAAAGTTTCTCCAATAACACTCACTTTGGAATATACCCATCATCTACTTCACAACTGCCTTAGACACCTTTTCTTCTTCAGCTGAACTCCCAGGCCAAGAGAAAATCGAGTCTAATGACACTGATCTGAACTTTGTCAGACTGACACCAAGAGCTGAAAGGAAGAGATGAAGTTTGAAAGCTACACATTTATTTTGGGAAGTGAGTAAAAGGGCCTTATCTATAGGCACAGGCAACTCTCCAAATCACTATAACTCTTCAGGAAAGCAAAATATCACCTTCTACTCAAACTCTCTTCCACCATCCCAGCCACACATTTTGGCTCTCTCACCACATTTAATTTTTCATCACCTCTTCACGATTTAGTTCTCAGCCTCTGAGAGCACAGGAGAGAGGAGAGAGTTCAGAGAATCTGTTCCATCAAACTATAGCAGTTCCTTAAAGAGCAAAGTGTGGGACACTGCTACTACCTGATGGATGCCAGCTGGCATTTCTGGAACCCATGCACTGTAACCCCCGTGAGTGCAGGAGTGGAAAGGCAGAGGCCTTTACGGCACTTTCTTCCTCAAAAACCTGCTTCCCTTGTATCAGTACAAATTCTGCTGCATCCACATACAGGTACACACAAGGCAGTGTAATTTCAAGATAGAGTGAATTACTTTAATCAAGATTGACACTTCAATGCCACCACACAGAAGGACAACTCAGTACATTACATAGAGCAAAGGTTAATACAATATTTTAAAATGAAAGTGAAAGGAAAACAATTTATCTGACTATAAGATTTCACAGGAATTACTGAATCCCATTTCTAGTCCTGACACTAATCTGTTGTGAGACCACGTTCCTTTTGTGCCAGACCACGTACCATAAAATGGGATAATACCTATGTCGCAAGAGATTAGAATACTAAGGTTTTTAAGCACTGTGGGGTTTTATTCCCATTTATAAACACTGTGAAGTGCATGATATTATCTCTGTCAGATGATAACTAATAACTGAAAACTAATATATTGAAAAAGAACTTTCATATGTTGAAAAATAAGAACTTACAACCTATTTTAAAATTAGCAAGTATCCAGAAACAAGCTTACCTTTCTGCTGTAGGGATTGCTAATTACCAGGTTGGTGTCATCTGAGCCAGATAAAATATATTCTCCTGTATCGTTCCAACAAATTGTATTCACCTGCATGAATTAAAAAAAACTTGTTTAGGCTTACAGCAATTCAATTTTCACTGTATTAAAACATCCATATTCACCCAACACTACAGAAATAGGAGTTAAGAAATTCAATTGAAATTATGTCATTTCTAAGCAGGTAGTACTAAAAAAGAAAAAAAAATCAAAAAATCAGTGTTTTTAAAATAAATTGATAAGGGAATCACCTGCTTCACCTATGGCATCTCAATTACTCCTTCTGCTTCTCAAGAGTTCATCAGGTAAATTAAGCCTTCACACAAGGGCCTCATTAGCCATGATTTTACACATTCAGGTGCTTTAATGTACCAAATCTACTCCATAGAGTTCTCCAAATTTGATCTAGAAGGTATCACAATCTTTATTGTGGCTTCACCATATCCAAATTCTAATATCCATTGCTTTGTGCACTTTTCACTGACCACCCTTTCTCAGGGAAAAGCAAAATCCATCCCAGATCCCTTTTGAAAAGTAAGAGTATGCTGGGAGAGAAGAATCCTACAGGAAGGTACAGAATCTTATTGGAAGAGCTTTACAATATATTTCCTTATCAATTCTCCTTTTCACAAGATTGTGTTTTATAAGGTGTCACTGAAATAAAGCTGTGAAAGCACTCAAAGTCCAGGAAGCTCAAAAAGTATCCTCCAAGCAGCAGCTCATGCACAAGCACCAAGGACTGCATGCATAACCATTATTATTTCAAGTAACCTCTAAAATACCTTCAAAGTGTCAAACTGCAGCCATCATCATTTTCTGCTGGCTATATTCTGTTGGCAGAACAACTGCCTTAGTATGATGAATCAGAATGGATTATAAAATTAGTAAAAAAGAACTTTGTTCTAAATACTTTTCTTATGGTTTTGTTGTTTTGTTGTTTTTTTTCTTCATTCAAACGTTTCATTCTGAGCCCCCAAAATACAACACCAATTTTTGTTTAAAATAAGTACATGCATTTTAGTTAGTTTTAATTGCAAGTTTAGTTTGGGTTACTTGCAAATCCAGAGTTAGCTGTTTCAGGTAGATTATATGTAGAACACCTTGATACCCTCAAAGTCTAGGAACCTTAGGACAGACCTCTGTGTTACAATAAACATGCCAGAGTTAGCTCAGCACTCAGCAGCAGTCAAATATTATTAGGACTCATTAGGAAATGTACAGAAAAGCAAACATCATCCTGTCAAAGTATACATCCATGCACGGCATTCCACGTCTTCCACACTATCCAGTTTTGGTTCAGATCCTGCTCCCATATTCTCCTTTTCTAGGACTGCCCATTTGAAAAAAGAAATTACGACAAAGAGTTACCAGGGTGCTCAGAGGTATCTAACAATTTTTATTGCAAGAACCAAGTAATTTGTGCTACCTTGATATGACAGAAGCTTAGGAAATCCTGACTGACATGGAAAAAGTAAGAAATAATTTTCTGTGGATCTTTACTGTATAGGAACAGAAGGCCTTAAATTAAACCATCACATGACACACTTGGCATTTTAATGAAACTGGAAATCATTGTCATGGAATGTTCTGAACACCAGAAGTGGAAGAATATGCATATTTATCAAAGAAAAATGAAAAATTATCAGAAA
Organism: Myiozetetes cayanensis; assembly: GCF_022539395.1. NCBI lineage: Eukaryota > Metazoa > Chordata > Aves > Passeriformes > Tyrannidae > Myiozetetes > Myiozetetes cayanensis. The sequence continues at coordinate 3,666,303 of NW_026087742.1, forward strand.
CATCTTTACTTCCATCAATCCATTAAAGTGTGATGTGTTCTCTAAAATACCCATCACTTACTATCTGCTTCCCCTGTCTCAACTTTCTTCAAAAATATATACTAGCCACTCTCAGGGCCAAGTTATTGAGTTTGACTGAGCATTGGTGTGACCCTGCATGGCCACTCGTAGCGTCTTATAACTCTGGCTGTCAATCACCCGGAATCACTCATTCAACCAGCCCCCAGAACCATCTACCATTGAAATAACCTGGCCTGACAGTGACTGTACTCAGAAAATGTTGTCAAACATACCACACTACTACAGCTAGGGCAAGCACAAAAGCCGGGAATGTTTATTTTCATCTACATTTCCCTTCAGGCAGAAAAATGTTATCATTGCCCTAAAGAAACCAAAATGCTAATACAGGAATACAGGAATAGAAACAAGAACAAAATACTGAAAAAAACAAGGAAGCTACCAAAGAGAATTAAAAACATGATGTGAGAAAGAAGAGTTACCACAGAAATTAAACAAATTGAGGGGGTGGATGTGTATATTTATGTGCAAAATCAAAATCAGAAGGACAGGAAAGCAGAGAAAGCATTGAAGATGCAAAGGGGAGACAAGGTTATATAAACTGTAGCATCACAAGCCTACACAAGACATCAATCATTCTCCTTTCAAATGCCAATTTCATTGCACTGATTGCCTCAGTGGAGCAATTTCAATACACTCTACCCAGGCCAAAGTTGGTTCAAAACAAATCCTAAAGTGAGATGGCATAACCAGATGTGTACTAGAGGTCTATAACTAAACAGGCTTTTTATTCTGTACCCAATCACCTTCTCGACATTGCTGTCCATAAATAAGACCAAAAAAATAACAAAGGCTCTCAGTGGGATGAGTTAATCTTTTTTCCAGACAACACTGACTTTTCAATTAGTGATCAGTCAACATACACAGTGCCAGTACAACCTATTGACCAACTCTGAATAACCCAAATAAAATGGCACATGGATCACTAAAATAGATGCTCAACAAAAGCAGATAAATAAAAGTTCTCATCTCGTTCTGTTGGTAGCAAACCCACTTTTAAAATATCCTGTAAAATGAGGACTAGCTAGAAAACTGGTTTGTACAAAAGCTACATATGTACTGCCTTCACAGCTACTTAACACCCAACTAAAAGAATAATGAAACAGTGACTACTGTAAGGGTTTGGAATTCTTGGGAAAGGTGTTAGAGCCAAAAGAAAGGATATATTAATCACAAATGACAGACAATTACTAACAAGGTAAGAAAACTCAAAGTGTGTGTAATTAGCTTTTTCTATTAAGTATTCCACGTTATTAATTGTGACTAATTTTGTCACTCATCTAGCCTTGCACTGGGCACTTTTAATTCATTAGTCAATTATTCAAATATAAATTTACTATCAAAGAAAATGCAGGAGGCATTAAGTATTGGCATAAGGAGCAAATCCTTAAAAAACTGAAAAAGCAAAGTCCTCACTTCTATGCCAAGTGACAGGAAAATCAACTCTTTTGTGAACAGCATGAATTAACAGAACACAAGAAACAGAAGAAAGGAAATAAAAATGACTGCAGGTATCCAGAATACCAGGAAGATCTCCCAAGCATGGAAGGGGGTGGAAAAGACAGTGCTTTTCATCTGTGGAGGACAAGGTAAAAACTGCACATTCTAACAATACACAACCTTCCTGAGCTAATTTAAGCATAGCTTTAAGGTCTACATCTAAAAATTACTTGCTCCCCAGTGCCATCCTGAAGGAGATGTGTGCCACAAAGGATGTTTGTTTGTTACTGATCTGAATGTCTATACAAAGAAATGAGAAATTATTCTTCCAGGTAATCCTCTTTACTTTAAAAATATAGTATTTGCTCATGTCAAAGTCTCCATCTACATTCTGCATCTCTACCTTCCTCAGCTTTCCAAGGGCCAAAACAGGAAGAAAATAAGCCATATTTTTAATGCAATTCAATATGGTTTAGAGTTGCTTTATCCTCTACTTTCCTCAGGCTTCATTGTTACTGGTCCAAATTGATTGGCTTTTAATGTTTCGCCTTTGGATTTAATTACTTCACAAAGAAAACAGCTCACCTAACTCCATACATTTCCTCATCATCTTAAGCTCCCTTCAGAGCTTAGAAAGTGGCAACTTCTGGTACACGTACAACTTCACTGAATTTGACAATGTGAATCTTGTTGAAAGAGGGAAATCCTGCCCTGGATGATAAGGTTACAAGCAGACATCAGTGACTCAGTAGACTAATTCAATTACTTCACATACTACTGTTAGGAACTGTGTCTTCAAACCAAGTGGAAAACTAGACTGTTTCAAAGATAATGGTACCTAAACTCTGAGACGAAAATACATCTCAAACAAGAAGGTGCTATGATAATATTAGTGCTACAGGAGCATGTGTACTTGAAGTAATTCCAGCAACTAATCCCTTCTTCACAGATATCCCATGTGAGTATGATTATACAGTTGTGTTTCCCACAGGATCTCTCTTTTGTGTAACACAGCCCAAATGGCAGGTAGGAACCTGGACTTTACTTCTATCCTCAATAAGTAAAAAAATTTCTTGCCTTAAGTTGTCCACCACGTCCAATTGCATAGCATGCTTTATATAGAGAATATAGGTCACAACGTATTCAACAGAGCAATGCAAAACTTCTTAAAAAACCCATCCAAGCAAGCAAACAGCAACCAAAAAACACCCACAAACCCCTGCCATCCAACCCTCATGAAAAAACCCCAAACACCCCAAAAAACCCAAATCCAGAAACGCCCTTAATAAGACAATATAGCATTAATTCCCCACATTTGAAATGCATTCTGACTCAGCAGCTGTGGGAAATAAAAACCAAAAGACCTTAATTACCATTGATGGTATAAGTATTTTAATCAGTAAGAGCATTGTAATACCATTGACTTCTATTTCACAATTTTTTTTTCAAAGCAAATAGTAAGAAATTACACTAAATGGTTGTTGTCCATACAAGATTATTCCTTGCTAAAGACCACACAGTAAATGACATAAGAACTCTCAATATCCCATTCTTTAAAGGTGTAGAGTTCTGAGCAAATCCAACTTTTAAAGACTTTTTTTTCCAAACTGTAGTAGTATTTTAAACACCTGCACATAATGCTGTAAGTTCACAATTAAAACATTTTCCTCACACAGAAACAGTTAAGTTAGGCCACATGTTAAAGCATTCTTTAAAAGCTAACATAATCAAATAAAAACTAGCTTTCAAATACATATCCACCAGACAGATCCAAGAAACACTAAATAGCCCACACCAAATCTGCAATTTCCATTACATGGCCCAGATGTAAATTAAAATAGAGATCAGTCACTCCATTTTTAACAGGTAGTGAAGCAACACTATTTTCCTGTCCTCTGTTTTTATAGGAGAAAAATCCTATTTTTACAAGACAATTAAGAAAAAAATAAAAAAACCTAATCAATTTCAGGAAAAAAAAACTTGAAAAATTTCATCTGAAGTATTTGAGGAGAAGAAAAATTACTAGAAGAGGAATTGTAAAGTAAAAAAATCACTGTTACAATCTTGAGTATAAAAATTGACCAATAATCTACACATAGATTCCCAGAACGGTTTGGGTTGGATGAGACCTTACATCATTCTTATAACGTTTCTTGAAAAAAAAAAAAAGGTAAATCAATGCAATTGTTTTATTACATCAACACCATCTATACCTGAACATTAAACTTACAATGGTAGTCAGTACAGGAAAAGTAACTGACATTTTATACACAACAATTCTAATCCTTGACTTCCCCATCCTCTCCAGTGTCTCGAAAATACAGGCAACATTTAAATCATCCTTCTGATCTCAAGAAGGGTGGATGTTAACAACACTTTTTCTTTAAAATTACAAGTGCAAGCAACTCAAGCTAAAATAATCTTTACATCTGAACAGCTTTAGAAATAAACATGCTAAGGTATTGTCATAGTTCGTATTTTTAGCAAGGAATTTTTCTTTCCTTTCCTCCTGCCGTGTGTGTGTGTGTGTGTGTGTGTGTGTGTGTGTGTGTGTGTGTGTGTGTGCGTGCTCTGTATGATGGGCCATTTAGTTGAACAAAGGAATCGGCTGGAGCCCCTAATAGTCGAGATTTGTTTCCTTGACAACGAAGGGGGGGAGTTGGCTGGTGTGTGACTGGAAGGGGGTGGAGGCTGGGGGGGGAGGAGAGTCTCTCTCTCTGCCGGGGTGAGAGGCTGCTGCGGGCTGCAGACACTGCCGGGCTCCTTTGTCTTTTTTTCCTGTCAGAGGGGAGTTTCTGGCTGCTGCTCTTGGCTCACCTCTGGCTGACTGCAAGCCCTGCTTACAACAGACCCTAATCAGCTGAAGTTTGTGAGTTTTCTTCCATTGGGAGAACTTTCTGTTTTATTGCTGTTGTTTTTCCTTCCCCTCCTTTCCCCCACCCCCACCTGGCGGCAGCCAAGGATCCAACAGCGCCACCTGGTGACAGGCACTGGACATTACAAGTTCTACTCCTTCAGTGATCCAACAACGCCACCTGGTGACTACAATAGGACACTACAAGTTTTTTACACCTTCAGTGACCCAACAGCGCCACCTGGTGAATGGTACAGGACATTACAAATTTTGCATCTCCAGTGACCCGACGGCGCCCCCTGCTGACTGTGGTTGGAACTGCACCAAAGGGTGCAAGAAATTGAACTATTTTCTTTTTGCCGGTTTATCGGTTTTGTTCTTGAAGGGGATTATTGGTGGGTATAGGAGTATTACTTAGTTATTTTACTTGGGTTTTTTTCGTGTTCCTGTTAATACACACATACCTTTTAATAAAGGGCTGTTATTTTCCCTTTTCCATAATTTGTTTTCCTTCAATCGAAGCCTCTTAATTTTGGATTTATAATTGCTTGGAAAGAGAAGTTTGGGTCTTTTCCTCCTAATTCATCCTCAGCAAAAGACCCTTGTCTCATTTAAACTGGGACAGGTATGAAAGTTACACTTAAGTTTTCTTTTTTTTTTCATAGAATACTTTCACTTTTCAGACATCTTGTACAACAGAGACTTAGAGAGTCATGAATTTCTGCTCTATTCATCGAAGGTGACATGGCAACCTCTTTGCCCTCTACCTAGTTCAAGTGAATCCTTTTATTTAAAAGAATATGATTTAAAATATTTGGACCACTTTCAATAGTTAAGTATTTAAGTAAACAGTATTTCTATTTACAGTATTGCCTTTCAGGGGAGGCTTGTTTTTGTTTTCTTTGTCTCTTTAACTAAGTATGTAGCACTTGTTTATTTGCTTTTTAGAATAGATCACTCTTGATCTATTGAAGAATCACACTTAAAGAATAAATCACTCAAAACACTAATACAAAATATATCAACATAGCAAGAAACTGCTAAAAATTCCTCTTAACGTGAGTTCTAACTGAAAAAGTAACAATGTGTTTTACTGGTACTGGATATTAATTCATTCAGCACTAGACACAGACAAGGATCAGATACTTTGGTTCAAAGATAAAGTGTCAGATGTTTAAGAAACAAATACCTCGAGAATTCCGATGTAGGTCTCAGTAAGTAGATTTGTCCTGCTCAGCTTAAATGCATAGCATTTGCATTTTTAAGGTAAGGAACTATTACCATGGCAACAAAATCAAAATTTAACGTCTTTCAACAAAATAAAAAGCAATAGGTAACTTACACATCCATCATGCACATTCAAGGTTGCTTCAAGTTTTAATCTTTGGATAAATTCTCTTCTCCCTGTAAAGAAAAACACTGATTAATTACTTTTTTAAAATAATAACACTGAAGAAGTAGTTAAGTCCCTGCTAATGAGTATTGGCAGCTAAAAACCTAAACAGTGAAGAACTAGAATATAAATGTAAATCTTGAAACAATTCATACGGTATTGTTATCTTAGTAAAGAACTGAAAGGTGATCTTCCAAACATTACCTACAAATCTACATCTTCTCTTCAACTAGAGAAAACCCAGCTTCAATTTTGTTATTAATGCTGCATTTGGAAAAGTAACATTTAAGACCAGTACCATTCCCCTATATTTAAGGGATAAAATACAGTGGAAAACTTTTGGAAAGGTGATGTGAGAGGAAGAAATTAAGGGGAAACAAGAAATCTATAAATGCGTACTGAATAAGGCAAGGCCCCCGGAAATTTATGTCCTTATTCCCCATAAACAAACTGCTCCACCACTGCACTTAAAGACACCACTGTACAAAACACATGAACAAGGAAAAAGAAAGCATATTGACAAAAATGTGGTCTTTTCCTGAACTAGATGTTTAAGCACATAGCTTTCATTTAATTCACACTGTCCTCATTCAACGAAAACAGGTTATAACAAACCTAATATTCCCTTGAAAGCACTTTCAGAAAAGATAAATACTGATGAACCTGATATCTTCACTTGAATCCTAAAAACGTTTAAACTCAAGGATCTATACCTTTTTTGTCCCATGTTTGTACAACTCTCAGAACGAAATTTCAGGTAAGAATATCAGACTGTAGACCTCTGCTGGGCTGCACTGTTTTCAAATATGAAATTATGGAACTCACTCAAAACTGACCTTCCCTTGAAGAAACTACAGAATCAGGAAAAGAACTACAAGGGTATGTCGCAACAGGACAAGGGGGAATGGTTTCAAACTGAAAGAGAATAGGTTTAATAGGATATTAGGAAGAAATTCTTGGCTGTCAGGGTGGGGAGACCCTAGTAGAGGTTGCCCAGAGAAGCTGTGGCTGTCCCATCCCTGGAAATGTTACAGGCCAGACTGGACAGCAACCCGGTCTAGTGGAAGGTGTCCCGGTTCACTGCATGGAGATTGGAATCAGATTATCTTTAAAGTCCCTTCCAATCCAGCCCATTCTGTGATTCACTACTCTTCATTTATCCATATTTTTCCCCTGGAGGAACAGATTTGACTTGAGGTTCTTAATGGCTGGGTTTTTGCACCTTCCAGTTAAATCCTATTCTTTTTTTCAAATCACTGAATGATTTCTGTATTTTCAATGAAGATTCTTCTTTTCAGGTTAATTTGATTTCACTTGTTCATAAGTAAATGTGAATACAGAGGTGGGAAATATCACCTGCTGTATCCTTGTACCTCACTTTGCATAACAGAAACCCAACAATTGGCTGCTGGGCTACTATTGTAATGCAAAATACAGTAAGACATGACCCCCAAAAGCATAACTTCATTAAGAAAGGTACACTCCATAGGCCAACACAAAAATCCAGTGTTTGCCAGTCCCATCACACTTTCAACTGCAGAACAAAAAAGCTTGACAGCAGTGAGTGATTCTTGGGCACTGCACTGCACACATCTGGATGTGAAGTGTGCTTGCTCAGAATCCTCTAGACACACTAACTAATTTTTAAAAACAAGCAGAGCAACAGACTCTTCTCTCCTTACTGCATGCTCTGATCTTAATCCAAACCACTTAAACCAGCAAGTAAGAAGCAGTGACTGTGTTCCAATCTCATCTTCAATTACAGTTTTTATTTCCTTAGAGAAGTCTATTGACAAAATTAGACATGAACTGACTTGCTGTTGTTGTTAGATTAGGATATCTTGGTCTTAATAAGAACACTGTACCTATACAAGTTTCAGTAAATGTTTAACTTGAGATGCAGACAGAAGGTGCCTCACATATTTAACACTTGCCCATTTTAAAAACACTAAAACATGTGTTAGGATTGCACATGCTAGCATATGTGATTTGTTATATATGTGATTAGTTATTTATCATTTGATCACTATCTAGCTAAGTACTGATCTCGGAGGTCTCTTCCAACCCAGTTAATTCTATGATTCTATGATTGGAGGAAGGAATGAAATACAAGCAAAACTGCAACACTTACAGTCTCCTTATTCCCTAAAGTAAAGAGGGAGCAAGGGAGAAAACAGCTGAAGTGTTTTGCCTCCAAAAGCCTATTTGATTGACTGCTAAACACCATAAGACAACTGAATGGATTGTTTCTAATTTATCTTACCACTTAAAACTCGAACCAAGGGATTCTAAGTGGTGGGTTTTTTCTGAAATAAAAAACTGAACTACTCTAATAAACTGACCTGAAGAAAATACTGCCTCTGCATCTGCTGTTGTTAAAGGCCGAGTAAAATCAGTGAATCTGTGTTCCTTGTACTTCAGCAATGACTTCCACAGGTTCACTGGTTTGATAACAAAGCTCAGCAATCACTACTAGGATATTTTTCACCTGATTATTTTTGTCACTGACCCATTTTTATCGAAAAAAAAAAAACCACGATACTTTTTGGGTTGTTTTGTTTTATTCTTCAGGTGCATCACAACTCTTATTGTTAGATGTTCTAACAGTCAAATTTTCCATGCCAAGGACTCTGCTCTCACAGGTGACAAGAATTTTCACAATCCTTAATTCTCATTCATCTAATCCCATGGTTACCTGTTCTTTCCACCTTCCAACACAGGCAGTCCTCCTACCTCCCCTTTCAGCTACAATAATTGAGGAGACCCCAGTCTTTGAAAAAACCCCTGTTTCATGTTTTGGTTTTTCACCACCCAATATTGTGTCAGGCTCTTGTGAGAGCCAAAAACTATTTCTTTTTCCCCTTAACTGAGAACTGCCACTAGAAAAAGAATAATTTATTTCCATAAGGATGCTTCAACATGTCATTTCCTGTATTCAAATACGGCCTGTCTAAGACAGGGATCAAATGATCAAGGGTGTCATCAGCAACATGATCTCACTAGACAGTGGACTATACATGGGGTTTGCTCTGAAGCTGCTCAGATAAAGCTACGGACAAGAATACACTAAAACAAACCAAAAAAAGCCTTCTTAAATTTCAAATGGCAATGATGAGCTCTCTGTGAAGTGTTTACAAAGCTGAAATTTGGAAAGCTATCAAGCTAATGCTCCACCCACCCATTTTCACCAGACATTGTGCACCAACTGAAGCCTCAAGGTCTAGTGCCACTCTCGATAGAACAATCAATAATATTTTCAGTTTTTATCCATCTACCCATTTTCACCAAACATATGCACTAGCCTCAGGGTACAGTGAAACCCTCAAAACAGTGACTAGTGACCTTTTTTTTTTTTGTATATAATTATCTAGAAACTAGAGGACCATTTCCAAGGCCATATTCTATTTGTGAAAGAACAACACCTTGAGTCACTCATAATGAATTTAAAGATGGAAAAGCAGGTGAAAGAGAAGATGCAGCTGCTTCCTTGTAACTTTATTTCTGCAGAACATCCACTGCACACACAAGGTCAAACCAAGGGCTGCCTTGCTGGTCCCATCTGGAGAATTACCTAACTTGGGTGTTTGGAAGCATTCACAGCTCTAATCTCACTTGAGGAAGCAACACCAAAATACTACAATGTCCCTTGTATTCCAGGCTCACAGTCCATTTAGGTCACAATCCTCAGTTTAGGAATTGCTGATCAGGTGCTTTCTACATGGCTATTTTGGCAGAGGTACACATACCTTTCTTTTGTAAGCAACTTTGAGTCAAAGCTGCTTCAGAACTGATGACAGCAGAGAAGTTAAATGCTTTGAGGACATAAAACCTTCTTATATTTAAAACTGTGCTCCAGAATTTCCCACTGAAGAAGTATAGATCATTTCATGATGAAGGTTTAGCTTTAAAGTACATTTGTGCTCTACAGAAATACAACTACATTTTGATCTAATGCAGCACCACTGTGGCATGAGACATTAAAAGACAAGCCTTATTCGGTAATAGATCCCATTTATCACATGAACACTCATTTATATCAAGCTGGCTCTTTCCAAGGCCAAGTCCCTCAGTGCTGGCTTGCTGTGACATTTGAAATGCCCTAGTTTAAAACTGAAATGTAGCCGGCATCTGTTCCCAATGCAGAGCACATGTTATCTTGCACTCTAAGTGCATTTCAAAACCACTCCTGATTTTTCAGGATAGAGTTTATGGGTTTCTGAAGCAACTCCACAAAAAGATGGCAAGTCCAGTTCTTGTATACAGCTTATTTTGCTCAAACTCTACATATGTCAAACTCTGCATCATTATCCAATATAACTTCTTATCCACACCTCAATAGGCTGTTTTTCAGCAACCAGAATTCTCCATATACCACACAGTAACCAGGACTATACACAATATGCACTGAATTAACTTTCATCAAGGTAAGTCAAAATTCTTGAAGATGAATTAAAATCTTGAAAATAATTTGTTTAACTATATGGGCTGACAGCGGCCCCATTTTATAGTCATTCAAAGTGTGACATGGGAAACTGAAGCAATTTATAAAAGGAGAGTGAACCATCAGTACTGTTAGAAACCAAATCCACTGGTGTGACCTCCAGTCCTTTGAACAAGGCCCTGAGTTATATTTCTTCATTGTTCTGTACTACTGTATAAATGCCAAAAGATTATAATCTTGGTTCTGTCGGTGTTTAAAAGAACACTTTTCAAGTGACTACAAACAACTACTTCACTATGGTTTCAGTTCAAAACAGGTTAACCCAATTTTTTCTCTGCTCTTAATGATACATCACAAAGTCTGAAAGTTGGAACACTATACAGAAAACACAAAATATTTTAGTGTCTAGGAAGAGCCTTACCTACTCTTTTAATATGTAAGAGCTTTGCTACTAAAAACCCAGCATCAAACAACTTGGTGTTGATCAAGCTTGTAACTCAAATCCTAAGACAGGCTTAAGGAATGAGCTTTATGTGTTAAGAAACACAAAACCTTCAGCTCTCAACACTAAGACAGAAACTACAGAAGACAGGACACTATGCCCTCAGTTACAACCCAGCAAGCCTGTAATATTCTTATGATAAGCATATTGATGCAAAATTTGATCTCAAATAAAGCCCACAAAAAGAGATCTGAAGTTAAAAAATTTTAAAAAAATTTAAAAAATAATAAAAAAAGGAGTTCAGCAATGTTTTACACATTTTAGGGTGATCACTAAGCATTTTGAAAAATACTTTGGTTTAGGTTTGCTTCTACTGTAACATCACAGATAAGATTTGTTGGTGTTTGTGGCAAAGGCTGTAATTAACTTGCAAACATATTTCAGATATCAAGTGTCCACTCTTGAATATAAGTTTCCATTGGGCTCCAAAACTACACGATACAAGCTACAAGCAGTTGAGCTTTAAACCAATACGTTTAATTTCTGTTTGGTATTTACCATGTTTTATTATGCCTGAAAGATACTTAATACTTAAAATCCAACTGAATTAATATCAATTGTTTAATGTGTTCTCAGTGCAAAAATGTGGCATAAAGTACAACTCCCTGTCTCAGAGGAGGCATTTTATCTGTTCATTCCAAGCACTAGCTGTCAGGTGAGGGTGCTGTGCTGACTAGTGCTAAGTAGATTTCATTCACAAGTACACCATATTCTGACAGCTCTCCTGCCTCCTCACACTGTCCATAGTAAATTCTTCTGTATTGTTCCTGCCACAGATTGCAGCTGAGCAGAAGGTAAAACAGGTGCTGTTTTGCAACAGGAGAAAAAAAATGCCAGTTTTCAGCAATTTTGATATTTATTTGATCCCTTAAAGTAGTCCAATGATATGCAAATATATCCAGTGATATCCAATATACAAATTACTCACTGAGTTAAAAGGCACTTGAAATTTTTATATCAGGTCATGGATATTTCTAATTTCTACAGAGCAGAGGACAAAATTCATTATTCACATGATAAAACAAAGAGAAGCTGTATCTGTGTAAAAGACAACCAAAGGCAAAAAGATAACACATACCACCTTACTCTTCTCTGACAAAACTATCTGAAATAGCTCAAGTGATTAACTGGATGTAGGATTAACCACATGCAAAAGCTTTTTTCTGTTCTCTCCAACAGCACTAAAATATGTCTCCCAAGGAAACACCTTGAAATTCTGAAACAGATACCAACACAAAACCAAAGAGTCATCAGATCAAGAAAAATACACTTGAACCCTGCTTTCTCCTCATCAAAGGATCAAAGGAGGCTTCTATTAATTGAAGGCAAAAAGGAATATTATGCAGAATGTTGCAAGTCAGGGTAAATAGCACTAGTGTAGGTTTCAGCATGTCTTTGGAAATGCTTTTTGTTGACTTTCAAAAGTCTTCATCTGAAACTGTTACGTGGAACAGTAATGTACGTTGAACATTTTCTTATAAAAATGATATCAATATAGTAACCCAGACAATCCTTACAACACTGGGAAACACATACTAGGTACTTGTTCTCAAATACTATTTATCTGTGTAACCCCCAAGGTTAATTAGGAGTTCCACTTTCCAGCCAGAGAAGATGATATCCAAGAAGGTGAAACAGGGATTGCTCTGCCCCAGTGTGAAAGTCTGAACTGCTTGAGCAGAACCAAGATCTGTTGCCTGCAAGCACTCACACAAAATGAGTCCTGGGGCACGGAAAATCATAGCAGAAGGAAAGAAAAAAATTACTGGAATCTGCTTTTAAGAGGGGCACATTCCTAGCAGGCACTCCTAGGCTGAGATGTGTGCCGAGTTCTGCTGCCAGTGCTTCCATTACCTCTAAGTGTCTGGGAGAGGCTGCTGATCCTCCCAGTCAGCCACCAGGACCAATCACACCAATTTTGGACAAAGATTCTGGGATAAATAAAAACCTACTATTTAAAGTTGTTTAAGCTCACTGGATACTCATTTTTAAACAGATTAAGTGATTATATAGAAGCTTACCAACATATCTAAAGAGCCAGGTCTTCTAGCAAAAAAAAAAAACAAGCAGGGCCTGCCCTTCCCACAAGAGTGTTCCAGTGAAAATGAGAACACGGGGAACTGACTAAAAACATTTACCATTCTGCACACCTACCTAATTAAACACACCATTTAATCCTGAGTAGTACAGGCACTGCATACTGCTGGGTTTGGGGGAACAAGAGAAATAAAGAGAGTTTTAGGTACTGTAACAGGTACAGTTCATAACCCTTTAAGATTCCAAGTGTAAACACTTGGAATTTGCCCAGGATTAGAGTTTGAAGATAGATGATATCAAAAGTTGAGATCAAGTAGAAAGCTGAGTCTTGCTGGTAGATGACTATTACGTTAACACTGTGACATAGGTTAAATTATCATTAAGCATTTAAAAACAAACAGGGGAAAAGAAAAAACACCTTGTTTTTAAAAATTACACCACATTAAACATCCTAGATGACAAAATAATGCTATTATTTAACTCAAGGAACTCCTTTTTTTTACTGAAGAGAGCTTTCAGGACATAATAGTGTTTCTCAAATAAAAAGAAATTGAAAAAGAACCACATTTTTCCTCATTTCCAGGGAAAGGTAAATAACAGGAACACATTACAATAACAGTACCAACAAAGCCATGTAACCTAAGTAGAGAGGTGGGTTTGGTTTAATGGTTCCATTTCGATATTGGTTTTATATATAATGGTTTTAATTTCTATATCAGTGAAGTTTCATAATTTAATATGTGTTGAACAAACGTTACTAATGACTCTGAACATATTCTGTTCACAAGGCAGAGAAGGATGGATCCTCATCTTCCTCATGATATCTACTAAGCAGAGAGCAGTCAGCATTAATGACACATTCAATTTTCCCAGAGGAAGGCCTGTAAATCCTTGAAGAACAAAATGAGGGGAAAAAGGGGATTTAAAATTCACTGATGTGACGCAGATCAGACTCATGATACTCCCATTCAATATTTAACGATTCAACACACACTAAAGCATTTGGGACATGTCTGAATCGGCAAAAAAAGACACAAAAGCAGTAAGACTTGCACTTAAACAGTGAAAAATCCGTCTTTGAAGGCTGGCACACTTTGTGTCTGGACTGATCTTTTTCCTTACTGCTGGGACAGGACTAGTCTCAAGTGTCAACAGGTTCTTGATACATGATCAGTTATGTCCCACCAGACTATTCTGGGGACATTCAAGGATAAAAGATCAGAAACCACATGCAAAGTCACAAGAACTCGTAGTATTGCAGTGCAACAACTTAAAAGAGACTGAACACAGATATGTTTAATGGTCTACCCTAATGCAGTTAATGGAAGCAATCCACCTGGAAGAAGGCTACAGAGGGGAAAAAAATTAAAATAAATAAATAAATAAAAGAGATCTAAAGGATCTCTCACTGCCTCATCCTGAAATACAAATGCAGTACATGCTGTACACGACTTGTTTTTGCAGCAGGAGACAGCTTTCGTGTAACCAAAGCTCATTATCAGAAGATCAAGGTACAACTTAACTACAGAGCTGTCTGAAACACTCAGGATCAAGACACAGGCAGTTATTTACAAAGCAAACACATTCCTGGTACAAAGATTGTCTTTAATAGCACAGAATGTAAATTCAATGAAATATTGCAATCAAAAATGAAAATATGTTTGAAGTGCACACAAACCTCTGCAGTTTCCAGCTGTTTGCATGAGAACACTGAGGCTCCAAAGAATACAAAGCAAATACATTTGCACCCTGAGACTGATTCAAATATAATAATTATGCATGCAAAGCCTATAACACTCTCACACTTCTTGGAAGCCACTAACACACATGATTAATGTTCAGTGCACAGACATTACACATAAGGTTAATCCCTTGAAATCAAAAAGCAGAAGTACATCTGCATAGTTCAGCCCATTTCAAGCAAAACTGCAGAAACACAAAATGCCTCTTGAATTTCTGAGGGACAGAAAATAGCAATCTCAAACAGCTGTACCAATTCTTGATCATTTCCTTCTAGCTGAATGCAATGGTAGAAATCCCCCCTCCATTAATGTTGTTGTCATATGTCAAAATACAACAGCAGCAAAAATGTTGGTGATTAAGTAAATTAAAACATCAAAACTCAATACGTTAATTGACAACAACATCTGATCTACACAGTTGTATATTAAAAGAAAAAGAAAAAAAAAAGGAAAAAACAAAACCCAAACCCCAAGTTTCTGCAAACAAGTGCTACTGAAGAACATAAAACTGTGATCTGTAAGGGTCTACAGTTTTTTACAAATTGATGTTAATACATAAAAAACAGAAACTGTACTCCTATTGATCCCCAACATCCTAAAAACAAACACTGGAATTCATTCTCTTTATTCAGGACAGAGTGACAGAAGGCACCGAGTAATCCCAGTCCCTGCATGTATTTTTTTTAAAAAGAAAATACCTAAAAATGATCATCAACATGTTGTCACAGCAGTAGCAAAATTGGGCAACATAGAGGAGACAGAAGCAGTAACACAAACCATAACAATTGAACCACAAAACACACAGGAAAGACGTAACTGAAAGAAGGTCATGATATTAACTACAAGCAAAGATTTCTGAGATTATAACAGCAAAACAAGCTATCAAATTTACTTAGAGGTCCAAATTTATTTGCAGGTCCAACTGGCTCCTGCACCTCCATCTCCATAGCTCGGTTAATCTATGAGGGAAATAATCCTAAAGATAACAGAAGGCTGATTAGACTGAAATTAAAACTAAGTATTCAGCACTCAGGCACCAGAAATACTCATCCAACCTTAATCCTCCCTCCCAGCTCACATCTCTTTTGGGTTTTCTGCTATGTACCAAATTATAACCACCCAGCATTTATCTGTTGCCTTGTCTGGATGATTCTGCTATGCTATGCTTTTATTTTCCTTTACTGATATTAAAGCATTTAACATGTGTGTATTTATTATCTGAGGTGATTTACTTTGAAGTAGAGAAAAAAAGTCATTAATCTGGTATGCTTGGATCAGCCCTAACATCTTTTCCCCAAGGCTGTTTGAGATGTTCACATTGTGCCTCTCTGTTCCTTGGTATCAATTTAAATGAGATAATATCAAGGAATTCGTTTCAGACAGTCTCTTTATTAAACTCCTCTAAATTCAATTTGTTACCAACAGGTCTCAGTGACACATTGTTCTTTCAAGTGCTCATCTGTAATTTTTTAAGGACTGTAGTCACTAAGTCTTGCTTTTATTAACAGGGGGAAAAAGCCCCAAACATATCCATCTTAAGACAATACTTGATCACTGTACTCTCTTTTGTTTATCTCAATTAAAAAGTAACATCTTTTTTCTGCAATGCTCTTATATGTCTTAAACTTTTCTACACAACCAGTGAAAATGCAATGACTGTACCAAATTTCCTGCTTTCCTTGTGTTTCCTGCCTCCTTCCAAAATTAGATTGAGCATGTTAAAGATGTTTCACAGGTGTATTTGCCTCTAATTCATTTATTACACGGTGATTGCAATTCTGATTCTGCCTTTTTCTATTATTCAGAAAAAATCTCTGATGAAAAAAATCTGAAAAAGGTATAGTTGAACTATATCTTTCCCAAATCTTTAGTCAGTCCAGTTTCCCGAAGTATTTGGTGTGTGACAGAATATATCACTGCAGAACTGGTTTCTGGGCACACACTGAAGTGCAGTGGAAAATTATGCACATCAGGAAGTTACACTGTTTACATTAAAACAGTAGATTTCTGTCCTCATAATCAGGCAACTGGGCAAATTTATAACAGTCCTTTTCCAAGCAGAAGTTAATTTGAAGACTTGTAGAAGAAAAAATAACATAAACCACCTCTAGCAGTTCTGGAGCTTAGTTGTGACAGATGAGTGGTTTTAACTCATGTTGGAAAAGAAAATTAATACAAGAGGTTTAGGATATGAAATGTAACAATCTACCTGAAAATAACTAAACATCAAAAGTATTATGCAAAGAATTAAAGAAGAAAGGTTGATTAAATACACTGTGACCATTGCCAAGTCTGCAAGAGCACCAGCTACAAAGCTGATCATAGTAAAGCTGTCTACCCTTCTTACTCTGCATTATTTTCAAAGGCCAAGACACCACGTGTTTAAATATAACTGGAGCAAAAACTGGGCAAAACAGCACCTCTCTTTCTGGCTGTTCTCCCTGTTCTAGTTTCCATCCTGCTGGGCTTTGTGTGTTTGTTTGTTCAAGAAAAGTAAAAGAGAGAATGAAAGTTTACAGCATTTTAAGGAACTGACTTCACTCTCACACCTCGGACAATATTTCAGGAAGAACCAAATTCTACATTCAACAAAACCAAACCACATTCAACAAACCACTACTGGTTTTATAAAGCGATATGTTAATGAATGTAACACAGTCAATATCAAAACTAACCAGTTTTCCATGCATGTAAACAGCTTCTCTTGTCTGTTTTTCCTGTTTTTCAACCCTACCTATAAGCAGGGCAATCAACTTACTTCAAAACTTTAATTAGTTTTGCTTTCACTGTGGTTCATCTCTGTACAGAGAGGGAACTACTGAAACCTAAGTAGTTCACAGTAAGTTCTTCCTACCTACACAATATATTCACAGTTCTCTTCTCAGTACAAAATGTTGAAACTTTATAAAATCTGACCATGATGAACCTCACTACTGGTTTTCTTACAGTGAATTTTTCAATTTCAAACCTCTCCCCAATCTTAAAAAACAGGATGATAAAAACTTAGTAAGATATGAAACAATCTTTAAAGAGGGGGAGTGGAAGCTCAGACATCACAGCTCTATCTCTTAGATATCTGGTAAGCTTAAAAATTTCACATCACAAGAAAAGAAGATTTCAGAAAATAGTATGTGAACAGGGATAACAGAGATTGGGAAGAACTGATTATTTTGGTATTTGCTTCCATTGTGTCAAGCACCACAACTTCCAGCAAGCACTCTGAGCTAAAAAACAGCAGACTATTTTAGACTGGCAAACTTTCTCTGGGTAATCTGCTATGTCAGATAAGAAAAATAACCAACCAATAAGCAAAAAGCCCATAACAAACTAACAAAAAAAAAAAAAAAAAAAAAAGAAAAGAAAAGGAAAAATCTTCATTGTTCCTCCTGGCTAAACAGAGCCACTCTCACCAGCATGACCCTTCACAGGAAAGCAAATAATTACATATAAATAATACCATCACATTAAATACTTCAGAGAACTTATGGATCCCTTCTTTCTTGCAAGAAACCCATGCTGCCATTTCTCCAGTCAAATCATTATATGCTGTATTTAATCCACTTAGAGGCCTTCACCATGCTGGCACAGAATACTTTCCCTGCTACGAGAACCTACAAGTCCACAAGTCACTGAAACAACGATGCAAAATTGCAGCAAAGGTTCTGAGAGTCTTCTGACAGTATCTCAACTGATAATTACACTTGCCAGTTTCAAAGCGGAGCTTAAGTGCTTCACTAATTTAAGTGCTACCGTTTACTATCAATGTTTTCCAGTGTAAAAGCAACGTGATGTTTTTAACAACTGCGAGTAGTCCGATACTCAGTTTCCATCGACGATCCAGCAGCAGGACTCCCCCCACGAGCACTGGGCTAAGAGGACACCCAAACTGAATCCAAGAAAAGAGTTACTGACAGCCCTCCCTGAGGATTGGCTTTCTCTGGAGACTTCAGATATAGATACAAGCACTGTCTGAAATTGAGACTAATTAGCCTACAAATGCTGAAGAAAACGTAGCTAACAGATACATTGCTAAGACCCCCGTTCTCCCTCTCTCACCACAGCGGGGACTCTTACCAAGTGATAACATCTGAAGGACACATCCCAGGCACACTTGCATGGCCCCACCTTCATGAGGTGTTTCTGTGGAACTCTGTCCAGAACTGACTAGGATTCAGAGCAATTATTTAGGGATCTTGTAAAATCAGAGTTTTGCAAGGACATAAATTCCACGGGTGAATTATCCACATGGAGAGGTACAATATGATGTACAGATCCTTCCTGGAGCAGCTGTTTTTGAAAGCTGAAAGGGGCTATAAATAGAGTGTCACTTGATTGCCAGTTCAGATGAAACGAAAACATGGGGTAAGTAGGAAACAGCAATCAGTTCTCAAATGTCTTCCTTCAATACAGAGTCACTTTCAATATTTCTGGTACTTTACGTCACAGCATATCACTATGATTTTATCTCACTGAATGTCTCACTATGCCATTACCATTCACACAGATACATCTTCTCTCCAACACACTGGGAGCTGCATTGGTAGTTATGGTTTTCATTTGATTTGGTGGCTGAAAAACAGCAGCAGACAATGAAGAGATATATAAACGTCTTAATTTTGTAGTGGTACTCATAATGGCTTTGACAAATTTACCAAAAAAAATCCCCCCAAACAAACAAAAAAACCCCACAAAAAATGCACATGGGCAGTGCCTCAAGTTTCCCAATACTATTTTTAAGCCAAAATGAAATTCTTGACTTGCACTTGTTCTGTCAGCCAGACTGCTGAAATGTTACAAAAAAAAAATATGCAAATAATAAGAAACCTTCCTTCCTGTTCAGAGCAGGTCAGCAGTGACCAACAACTAGTGCTACCCATACAAACAACAAAGCTCCTACAAGGAACTGCTGAAGTCTGAAAGGGAAAAGACCCACAGAGACACTAAACTACAGACAAAAAGGCACAACAACCGGCCTGTTGTCTTGTAAATCTGCACACAAGCAACTACACCTGACTAGTGGGTTTATTAAGGCCATAAACACTATTTTGGGTAAAAGTGCAGTGGCTCCACAAGACAAGCACACCATGTACCAACCCCTTCATTAAAAGTAGGAATTGGTAAGGACTGAGCATCTCCTGCCACCACCAACACGAATCTCAACATAATTCAGAGGGAATGCTCTCCCAGGCCCTATTTTCTCAAGGCAATAAAGCTACTGAAGTTGTTTAGGTTAAATGAAAAACAGTAAATATGAGACCTTAACCTTAAGCCACCAGAGGGATTTTGTTCTTAGCTAAAGTTATGTACATTTT
Organism: Myiozetetes cayanensis; assembly: GCF_022539395.1. Lineage (NCBI taxonomy): Eukaryota > Metazoa > Chordata > Aves > Passeriformes > Tyrannidae > Myiozetetes > Myiozetetes cayanensis. The sequence continues at coordinate 3,686,102 of NW_026087742.1, forward strand.
ACTGGAGAAGCATCCAGAAAAGAGATCTTAGTAAATCTTGGAGAATGATTTCAACTGATCAAATCTTAATACTTCAGCTGTCAGAGACACAATCATGCAAGAGCAAAAGAAAAATAAACAAAGAAACAAAAACCACACAAAACCTCCAGAAACAACAACAACAAAAAAAACCCAAAATCATAAAGGTTTTACAGTGCTTCCTCAGAATCTGCACACTACAGTCCTAATTTTAACACTGAGCTTTTCTGCTCTGACTGGAGCAGGAAAAAACAAACAAACCAACCAACCCAAAACAAAACAAAACAAAAAAAGAAACAAAACCCCAACCCCCCAGAAACCCCAAATCAAGTCAGAAGGGTTGATCACTAAAACTTAGGACAATCCTGTGCTACGACTTGGCCAAAAACAGCTGTCAAGACACAACAAAAGTCAAAAGCAAGTTAGACCATTACGATTTCTTTAATTTTAGGACCTCAAAAATGCTTTCTAAGGGACTTCTGTGCATGTGGGTGCTACACACACACACACACCCGCCTCGCTGGTGTGGAAACCAACCAGCAATGACCTTGATTTCCTTCGGTGGATTTCTGACTGCTAAGGGACCATGGGCAGAAAAGTACCGAGGTAGGCTCGGTAATGTGATATCCCACTTTAAATTCCATCAGGAAACAAGAGGAAAACCAATACTGACCACGGTCAGAAACGCCTGGGAGGCACAAGAAGATACACGTTTTACAGCACCGTAAATCAGCTCCCTCTCGAGCACTCGGAGGTTTCGACTCAAAGGCAGGAATTGCTTTGCCACTCAAGCACAAAAGAACAACCCATTTTCCCTGGAGAGCTACCCCTCCCTCCCCAAAAACCCACGGCGGCACTACGATGGATCACCACACCTCCAAAACCACGGGAATAAATATTGTGGAGTTGGGGTTTTTTTTAATATTTTTGGTAACGTTTCGCATGAAACCTGCGCCATCACAAAGACCACAGCGATAGTTCCTTCTACACCACAGGAATGTCCCCGCGGCCTCGCGAACTGAAAGTAGCGCTGGGTTGAACTTCCGAAGTGGAAATAACCTGGACAGGGCGTGGGAGCGAGGGCAGCGCGGGACTGGAGAGCCGGGGACACAAATCCCGACTGGATCGGGCGATACCGGGCGCGTCCCGGCTCCCGAACCCCCGGGAACACCCTGGGATCGCCTACGCCATTATCCCAAGGGCGTTCACGCGCTTTGTTCCCGGCAAACCCGGACCCTGCCCGGCCTCCGGGGATGATCCCGGGGCTATTCTGAGCCGCCGCCGCCGCCCAACTTCCCGGCTGGGATCTCCGTGTGCAACAGTTCCTTCGGGAAGCGGAGGGACCGCCGGGTCCTGGGGCACCGCCGGGGGTTGGGGTGGAGGGCAGAGGTCCCGGAGCACCCTCAGGGTGGGATGGGATGGGTCGAGGGGAATGTTGGTGGGTGTCCAAGGAAACTTGGGAGCTGTGAGACAGCGCGACCGAGGGGCGGAGCGGCGGAGCCGGGAAGGGCTCCCGGCCCCTTCCTCACTTTCGCGGGTCGCCAGGAAGGGCTCCCACCCCCCGTCCCGCCCGCCCTTACCGAGGTAGTGCCTCCGTAGCAATCCGGGCTCCTCGAGCCCCAGGCTCCGCTTCTGCACGTCCCAGAGCAGGTGCGGGCAGCGCCCGCGGGACATGGCCCCGCGCTGTGTCGGGGGCAGCGGGGCAGTGATGGATCGGGATGGGGGTCGGGATAGGGGTCGGGCCGATGGAGCGCCGGGATGGGCCGGCGCGTGCGATCACCATGGGAACCGCCGAGCGGGCCCCGCGCGCGCCCCGCACCCGCCGCGCTCCCACCACCGACAGCGAGCCGAGGGCGGGGCCGGCAGCGGGACACGCCCACCGGGCACGTGGCGGGACACGCCCACGGGGGGGAGCGAGGGAACCGGGACTGACGCGCGTCTCGCGCGAGATGGTGACGTCATCGAGCCCCAGAGTAAGGGCAGGTGTGGGCGTGGCCGGTCGCCGAACCGGCTTTCTGGAGTCAAACCGTGGCGAAGCCGCAAGGCCGCCATGTTGGATTTGGGCTCATTAGATTTCCGCCGCTCCGTCCATCTTGAGCAAGAGAGTGAAGCCTCACAGTCGGCAGCCATCTTGAAGCCGGGCGCCCCTGCCCTTCCCGAGGGCGGACGGCGCACCAGATCTCCTCAGGGGGCGGGGCCATCCCGTTCAGCCAATGGTGCCCCTCCTCGCCCCGCCCTCTTCGGGGACAGCCAATCAGCGCGCGGGGCCGACGGGGGCGGCCGGAGGGGGCGGGACGCGCAGTCGGTCCCTGCTCGCGTCCTGGTCCCCTCTGGTCGCCCCAGCTCGGTCCCCGCTCGCCCCACTCGTCCCGCCATGGCCGCCGCCGTCGCGGGGCTCCGCGCCTCCTACCACCGCTTGCTCGACCGCATCGAGCTCATGCTGCCGCCGCGGTTCCGGCCCTTCTACAACCACCCGGCGGGTAACGCGCGGGGGGTCACCTTGGGCGGGGGCCGGGAGCGGGGACGCGGGTGCGGTGGCTCCGTTCCTTAACGGGGACGTGGATGTGTCTGGGAAGAGGAAATACAAAAAGGCAGGCGCCACACGGGTGGTCCCAGCCGGGTGTCGCTGTCACGGCGCTGGCGGGGAGCGGCGGCGCTGCCAGAGCCCGTCCCAGGGGATACGATGCTTCCAAAGGAGACTGGAGGCCCCGGCAGCCGAGTGGATGTGCTGGGGAAACAGAATAGAAAATAGAATCGTGGAATCACGGCATGGTTCGGGTTGGAAAGAACCTTAAAGATCATCTCGTTCCAACCCCCCTGCCAAGGGCAGGGCCACCTCACACCAGACCAGAGTGCTCAGAGCCCCATCCACTCTGGCCTTGGATACTTCCAGGGACGGGGGAGAGCGCTGACAGGCTTGCTGTGGGTAAGGAATTTCTGTGGAACGAGCTTCCCTCACCTGACCTACGCGTTGTCTTTGCATGAGCAAACACGGGGGATTGTGTTATTAGGGAGAAACCTCTTGTAAAATGATCTCCTTCAGTGCCATTTACATGGTGTTTGTCGTGTAAACAAACTGTGTCGGGCAGTTAAAAGCAGTGCTCGATAAAATCCTGGAATTCCATAGGCTGCTGTTCCCACTGTTTTGTGTCAGTGGGATAGGCATCCTTGACTCTTCACCCACCTGGAATATGCACTGTGAAAATAGACTTTGGCTTTCAGTCCGTCCTTTTGCAATGGTTCTTTCTTGGAACGAAAATAGTTTCTCTACAGAAATCACAGAGTGAAAAAACTGCAGTTCTCAAAATGTTTGGTTTGTACTGAATTCACTAGACCATAATATTTAATATTAATGTATTTTTATATATGAAGAGCCAATATATCCCACACTTCCATTATAAAGGTGCCGGGAGACACATTCAATCTGTGAGAAAAGCAGCTGGAAGCTGCTTTTTTTATTGGATACAAGGCATAGAAAGCACAGGGAATATCTGTGTTCCTTATTCACCAGAACTGCCCATGGGCCACTTCTGTTCACCACCCAAATGTTGTAATTAATAAATCCTTTTTTATGGACTCTTTGTGTGTATGTGTGTGTGTATATATATATATATATATATCTATATATATATATACACATACCTATCTGCATGAGAAAAGTCCTAAGCAGGTACTGAAACTGAATCTTTGCCACTTCTGGTTCAGCTCTGAACATCTTGAAGGTTCAAGATGTGTCTGTGAGAAAGTTATGCAATAGATGTCACTCTGGCTGAAAAGAAAAAAAAAGTAGGTTAAAAATGAAAGGCTGGCATTTTATCTCTGGTGATATCCCAGTTTCTAGTCTAATTTAGGAATATAAATGTCATTGTTGTGAAATTATGAATCACTTGTGAGGGGTGAAGAATGTGCTTTCTTCTTTCCTGGCACAAAGAAAGCTTCCAGTGAGATAACTGATGCCTGGTCTGAAAATCTGTTTCTTTGGCTGGCATTGCTGGAGGACAGTGCAGGGCCTGGCACACCAACTCCCCAGGTTGCCATGGGAAAGCCTGGGCTCAGCTTGCCTTCCCTCCCCTTTGGCCTTTTTGATTCACTTTGCCTGATTAAACCAAACTTTGTAGCATAAAGACTTCTTGCATTTAATAGAAGTCATAAATCCTATAAACTGGTCACACACGTGATAGCCAAGTGAGCCTCTGCTATTCCCCCTGCTCTGATACGCTGCTGTCAAATTCCTCCTTGAGAAATTCTGGATATGGGGATCAGGGAAGAGCTCTCCCTGGCTGGGTGCTTGCTGGAGTGCTTCCAGGAGAAGTGTTCTGCTGGAGGCATTTGACACTATTCCCTAATTACAGCCTTCCCTTTGCACCTTCTTCCATTGTTCCTTACTTTTGTAGTCAGTAGTTTTAAATGGTCGAGTTATTTATCTATTATTAATAAAAATTAATGTCAGTCTTCTTGAAAACTTTAATGGCTGTTTAATAATTTATACTTACCCCACATTCTTTAGTACTCCAAATCTGAATTTGTCTTCTAGAATAAATTAAATTATTAAAGCCACTTACATAGGGCCTCTGTAAGACTGATTTGTAACAAGCTGTATTGCAGCCCGATGCTGCCACACTGAGTAGCTTCCTAAGAGAACAGCACCTGAAGTTTGCATCTTTAAAGGATGATACCGTATTTATTCAGCAATATTAGATAAAAAGTAGTTATTAACTGCAGTGTGAAGCTTGATCACAAGCAGTGTGGGTTAAAGAGGGCTTTATACAAAGCTGCCAGGCCAGTTTTTGTTGCTTTCTGCCCTGCCCTTTTGAGTTGACAGAGCAGTTAACATTTGTAACAGTCTCACCCCCCAGAATTATGAGTTGCTTCACAGGTGCCTGCTGTAGAAACCCATGTGTCAAATTTTCCCCAAGTCACAGTTTTAAACTTGAGGGTGCTTAAAACAGGGAGCACAAATAGTTGCTGCAAGGTCTTTTTAAGGCTGAATTGTTAGTGAAAAAGTAGCTCACATAAAAAGCAAACAAAGTCCTGGTGGTTATTCATATGTAACACGTTACATCTGTTACACGTTACAGTGAAAACCTGGCTTCATCTTGGATGTTACTGGAGTGCTGAACCGTGGCACACTGAGACCTAAACATCATGTTCTGATGGAATTGGAACCAGTGTCCTGACTGTCTCCCAGTGCTTTGGGCCGTGAAGCAGTAGTCTTGGATTAATGATTTCTGGCATGGTTGTAGCTGTGACTTCACAGTGCTTTGTTTTAACCAACCAGTTGCCACTTTAGCACCACTGTAAGATACATGTGGTCTAGTGGTAAAGGCGCGGCGCTGTCACCGCCGAGGCCCGGGTTCGATTCCCGGTCAGGGCCACTCCCGGGCAGGTGGGGCTCGTTAGCCCTTAAAGGCAACCCACCTACGTCCTAAGGACCTCGCTGCCACCGTCCAAGCTCGCTTGGCCCCGGCAGATGAACCTCAGGATTAAAGGGTGGGCTCAGTTCCGCGCACACTGTGTCTCACCTAAAAAATCCAATGCGCAGGCTGGAAGGTGGAAAGACCTTCCCCGGATCTTCACTCGCAAAGACTGGCCATTATTATAAGATACATGTATTTCTAAGAGAGCTGTTTTCCCCCAGACCCCATTCCATTGATTTTTTCCCTTCCTCCTGGAGAGTTTTTCCCCTTCCTCCATAATCCTCCTTTGCCTCCAGGCAGATTCCCGGGTTTGAAGCATTGTTTCTGCCAGGAAGACAAGGCTATTGAGAGGTGCAGGTTAGAAAACACTCTCCTTGTGACATTTACTGCTGCTTCTATTTGTGATTTGTGCTCTCATTTGAACAATCTGATGCCTGTAGCCTGAAGAGGTGGGCTGTGATTTGGGAAAAGAAGGAGGGACTAGCTTGTTACAGTCTTAGTAATAAAATATTTTTGAGTTTTAGTTTACAATATTCAGTTTGCAAAGAATTAAAATACTATTTCTGTTAGTCCAGCTGTAAAGTAAGTTTTAATCATTCTTTGGAATCTGTATTCACTATTCCTAGGCCTTATCCCAACTCTTTTCACTCATAAATCAACTTTGCCTGCTCTGGTGTCCTTAGTTGCTTAAAAATGGACATACAAAATCCTACTGATCTGTTGCAGAAGTGTGTGGGCTGATTACACAACTGAAAGTTGATGCACTGAGTTGATGAACTATGAATATAAGGTGCTAGAGCTTCTCCTGTGGTAGAAACTGTGCTAATACACACACAATTCATTATTTTAAAAAGCCCCAAAACAACCCAAACTTACTGTGGGTATTAAAATAGCTACATCTCACTGAATAATTTAACTTCTTTTCTGTTTCCTCCCCCACTCCCTCAGGTCCCAAGACAGTGTTTTTCTGGGCACCTGTTATGAAATGGGTAAGTATGAGATCCCAGCTGGTGTCTGGCTGTCAGTCAGCAGCAATCCATCGAGCAAGCAGTAGTTTCCCAGCAGACATCTGAGCCTACTGAAAGATTTCACACTGAGGCTCCAATTTTTAATATAGGTGGAGGGACAAAATTAACCTTGATAACACAGAGCACAACATGCAGGGACAAAATGCTTGAGGGAAAAATTGTACTTTTCACTTTGAGTTTCGCAGAAGCTTTCTCTTGTGAAACACTAACTCCAGGTAGGCATGAGCTGGCACAATGCAAGACTCCTAAAGCATGTATTTCTTCAGAGATTGAGGAATTTGAAGAGTATCTTAGGGAAGCTAAATTCCTAGGCCTCCTAGCTTGAAGGTAGGTTAAAGCATGTCAGAGTGCAAGGTAGTCTTGAGAAAACAGAAGAAAAAGGCAGCTGCCTTTTTGGCTATCAGTAGCTCTCTGCCTCCTGTGAGGTTCTGCTTCCCACTTGGCTACATGTCTGGGCTGTGTGCCCAGGTGAAGTATTTGCCTCCTCCTAATTCACTGTACTCCTCCTAGCTGTTGTATTGGTATAGATAGAACAAACAACCTTTAAGCCCACAAAGCTGTTTGATCTCCTTGTTTGATAACTGGCAAGGATGTCACCTGCTCTTGCTATTGCCAGCTGGTTCCCCACTTTGCCATTGTGAACTCCAGCTTTGTATAGGCCACAGGCCTTGCATTATGGTCTAAGCTACAGCTTGGTTTTTTGTCAGTCTAGACTGGAGCTGCAGCAACCATGGTCAAACCCCCCCCTTCCTCAGAGGTTCTCCCTGAGCCTGAGCAGCAGGCTGGTGTCAACTGCTGCTGTGTCAAAAGAGCTGACACACAGCTGCTTTTCCTCTTGGGAACATGCAGAAGTGCTTCTCTAAGCTCACAGTGGGTGTCTCCACTGAGAAGTTAAAAAGACTTTCCCCCTGGATGGCCAAGGCACATTCACTGCAGATACTCAAGGGTGTTAAAAGTCCATCCCTCCCATTGCACCAGTCCCATAAGTGATGCAGCACATAGGAGTCTCTTCCCTTGAAAACTGGTTTCTTGGCTGGAGCAATGAAGTCCTTAGGGGCAGTCAGGGAATTTAAAGCGTTAGGACTCACTTATTTTGTGGGATTTTGGTTTTGGGGGTATTTCTATGGATTTTTTTGTGAACTCCTTAACATGACTATGAAATCGTATGTCCAGTAGAGGGCAATAACACAACAAGCAAATCAAGCAGCGTGTTTGCTACTAATGTGGTCAAGTAGGTCAGCCAAGCTATTCCTCAGTTCACCTGGAAGTTTTCTGCTTTTACTGAAATGATATTTTAAAAGAAGCACTTTTATCCCCTTTAAATGAAGCTGAGTGAAGACTATATGGTGTCACACCTATATCTTTACCAGCTATATCTTAGCCTGATGTGTAGGAAGAAGGGCCTTATTTAAATAAGCATCTACTTGTTGCTTACAACAAAAAAATAGGTTTGGTTAAGAAAGCTGTGCTAAAATTAACCTTGTTCTTGAATTAATACAAAATTGCCACTGCCTGGGATTTTATTGACAGCCAGTTCAAACCCCCATAACTGTGTCCTTATCCCTACCATAAGGGACTGGAACTGGGTGGTATCTCCAAAAGTCTAGTTGCTTATACAGTGCATCCCATCTCCTGCATAATGCACGTAGCTGTGAAACAATTTCCCCGTTTAAATCCCTTGATCTGTTACAGGAGGTCCTGGACTGGTGCTCACTGAATTTCTCTTTACAGGGCTTGGTATGTGCTGGACTGGCTGACATGGCCAGACCAGCAGAAAAGCTCAGCACAGCACAGTCTGCAGTACTAATGGCCACAGGTAAAGCCACAGTTACTCCATGTTTTTACCATCTCTGAACCTGAATATACTCCTTTCCAAATCCTCCATCAGAACTAATCTACTTCTGTAGAAAGGCTCTAACTATAACCTGCTAGCTCTCACTATTGCTGTTGGATGATAGTTCTGGGACAGCTGTATACTTTTTATCAAACCTGTAAGTATTCTGTAATCATATAACAGTTTTCTACATGTCTCTTAATTTGGAATTGCCCAGACCAAGTTGCTAAGAGTTAAGACATGAGTTTCATCTCTTAAGTTACCATGAGACCACTCATTCCAGTAAGTGACTTCTTTTGCTTCAGATCAAGTAATTTTGAAATCAGGCCAGGATATAGTGACTTTTTTTAAAACAGACATTATGGATTAAAAAATGGTAGAGTATGTAACTGTAAAGAATCTGCAAGTGTTACAAGGAATTGGAAGCAGTGGTACATGGACTACTGCACTGCTGTCTGCCAAGAACGCTCACACTGGCAGAAGCAATAGTCTGTAATCACAGAATCATTTAGGTTGGAAAAGACCTCTAAGATCATTGAATCCAACCAATAACCCAGCACTGCCAAGCTCACCACTAAACCATGTCCCTAAATGACACATCTACACATCTTATGACTCCACCACTTCCCTGGATAGCCTGTTTTGATGCTGATAACCCTTTCAGTGAAGATGTTTTTTCCTAATATCCAATTTAGATCTCATCAGTGCAACTTGAGGCCATTTCTTCTCATCCTGTCTGTCACTTGTTCCCTGGGAGCAGAGCCTGACCCCCACCTGGCTATAACCTCCTTTCAGGTAGTTGGAGAGGGAGATAAGGTCCCCCCTGAGCCTCCTTTTCTCCAGGTTAAACTCCCCAAGCTGGATATACTACAGCAAAATACCACTACCCTGCAACTGTGCTGGAGAATTAAGGTCTAGACTTCTGTAGAATACGGAGATTTTTGTCTGATATTCAGACTATGATTGACTTTACTGTCTAGTTACTTTGGGAAAATGCAGTACATACCTGTAGCCATCCCAGTGGCACTTGCTGTACTTTTCACTGAGAAATAGGTAGTTATAAAAAAAAGCAGTTGTTTAACATGAAGTCGTAAAACTTATCCACTTAAACTAGCCCATGTATCACTCTCCAAACTTAGGGAAATGTCCAAGTATTTCATTTCAAAGGCTTAACATCTTTAAACCTTCCATTTGATTCAACAGGCCTTATTTGGTCACGATACTCTCTAGTTATTATTCCTAAAAACTGGAGTCTGTTTGCTGTGAACTTCTTTGTTGGCTGCGCTGGAGGCTCTCAGCTCTTCCGGATATGGAGGTAGGTGTTAAGAAGGGCTTCTCCACATTCTCTAACTAAGCATTCAAACCACCTGTTCTTAACTAGGAACTCATAAATGCTGCCAGCCTCAATGTCAGTGCATCAGGCAAGAGAACTGAATTATTAATTAAACACTGCAGAACTTTTTTTGCTACGTTGTTACTTTTCCAGTCAAGTTGGGGTGAAGATTTAAATATTTTAGTCCAACTAGAACACGTTTTAAGGAATGCTCCATGTAAGCTGCAGTTTCCAGGTCTAAGGCATTTAAAAGCTGTGGGTCTGACTGACAAACAACCAAGACTTTGTCCTCAATCAGCTTTTAGCATTGAATCTTGTCAGTTCCAGCTGGATCAAAGGATTCTTAAGCAGAGCAGCACTTTTTAATTTTTTTTTTTTTAACTGTTATTATTTCATGAGGGAAACTTTGAAATTTTCTGGCTTCAGTACTAGCCAGGAATGTAGGAAACTTAGCTACTTTGGAACTTTTTATATGAATTAAGCTATCCTATGCTGAGTTTCCACCCTCAAGCCCTGTAATTTTAAACCTCCTCTGCTGAACAGACTGTTAGGAAGACACTGTTATTGTAACTGTTATTGTAACTATTCTATTCTTAGCCTATGCTCTTTTATTTTTTTTTCCCTATAGGTATAATCAGGAGCTAAAAGAAAAACAGCAAGAGCAGCTGCAGTGAAGAGATGCTTAACCCAACAGGTCAAATCTAACAACGCACAAACCCATCCCTATGGGACCCAGCTTCACTAATTTTAATGTGCTTTTCCTCAGAGAAAATCAGAAGAGGAAATTTAAATGCCTAGAGAACAGACGTTTTCTACGTGCAAATAACAAAAGTATCACCATACATTTAAATAAAGGGTGACGTTTTAGATCGAAGCAAAATTGTGTGTTTTTATTGTCTCTTTAAAGACACTGACTGTGGACTGTGCCTGGAATGAGTTGCTGGGTCTCACCTTATCTGACTCCAGGAGTTACACAGAACTGGTGACAGCCAGAGCCTCAGACTGAAGTGATTTTTCCTGTCACAGTCAGACCTGGGCAGGGGTTTACCACACTTTCAGAAACCAACAGCAGCATTCGCATTTCATTCCCTGCTGCTCTTCCCTCGTAGCGTAAGGCCATTCTTTTCAGCTTCAGTTATGTGCATCTGCAGTTGTTTCCCAGCCACCACTGTCTCTATCAAAAGGAGAACAAACTAGTGTGTGCCACTGGTGTTTTAGCTTTTGTCATCCTTTATAACTTGAGGCAGAAGAGCATTGCATTGAAGTACCAGAGCTCAGGAATTTATATCCAGGGGAAAAGATAATTGAGACCAGGTAGCTTCTTCAGGATTGAGCTTCCATGAAAATGAAGGCCTTAAAATCTTGGGAGTTTTGCAAAGTCCTGTTTTATGTCTTTCTCCACACTTACTTTCCACTAGTCTCATTTGAGTTATCACTCCAGCATGGCAAGGGTGGAAAGGAACTGCACCTTGCTGTGGCACCGATGTCCCCTCCTTTTTCGCCCTTTGTACAATGTTATATTATCTTGCGCAAAGTATGTGTGCAGGACACTCCAAGGAAAGCATTTTCCATTCTTTCAAGGCATACACCTGATACTCTGTCAGCTCCCCTTTTTCAAAGGCTGTCCTACGGTGAAGCCAGTTGTGTTTTGCTACAGTTCCACTTGCATTCCTTGGCTCTTCCAGCAGTAACATGGGGTGTCAGTTCCAAGGGTGAGCTCTCCAGCTGGGTTGTTGCTGAGCGGACACAAACTGCAGTGACTGAAGAACATCGCCAGAGACAGAGGTGTTGTATTTCAGTCCCCCTCCCTTCCCAATCCTCAACCAGGTAAAATTCATCCAGCAAACCAGTAATGGGAAAAAAAAGTGTATTAAAATATTCACAAGATTACAATACAAAACATGAAAGTCCATTCAAGAAAAAATATCCAAGATAACTGTTTCCAGATGAGTTTGTAAAAGCAAAAGCACTAACAGTTGGTACACCGGCTTTTCAAGTAATCAGGCCATGCAATGCATATCTAGCTCCCTCACACAGATTATACACCTGTCTTACAGGTGTTTTGTTTTCTTGCACACCTCCAGGACAGAGGTTTACAAAAGACAAGTACCCACGTACTCTGTTTTCAATTACATTTACCACATAAGAACAGCTGGCACTGCAGGGAGACAGAAGACATTGCACAGCACACTGATCTCCAAAGGCATGGAACTTAGATTTTTAGAATGCAAAAATACCTGTAAATGAAAAGGCTTATTAGCTTTAGGGCAGTGAAGAGAAGGGAAAGAAAAGCCTCAAGAAGAGTATAATTGCTGAGCAGAGTTAATATGATTTTGTGGTGTCCCATATAAAAATGTCACCTAAATACTAGCACTGCAGAGGTGTGGCCACAACCCAGAAGTCTTATCCACCTTCTCCACTTCGGTGGTTTAAAAGAGAAAGTATTTCCATCACCTACTATACAGTAAGAGCATTTGAGGTCATAGGCAGATACATTAGTAATGCAAAATTCCAAGACAAGATTTCAATACAGAGTGAAGGTGTTTTGGTGACAAATCAATCAGTCTGTGCCTGACCTCAGTGAATCCACTCTAAGGCAATGCAGTTCCTCAGTTGCACATACATGTTTACTGCAGCTACAGCTGGTTACCCAAACAGTTCTCACAGGTTTAAAAAGTTTAAAAACCTAATTACAGCTCTTCTAGTCACAAACTGAAATATCACTAAAGCTTTGAGAGAAAACAAAACCCTGCAGGTCTCTGGTTATAAATCAGACAAGGAGTTACAGGGACGTACTTGCCACCCTGTGATGGCTCTTAATGTCACCTTGTGACCACGGTGACCATCTTTCCCACAGAACAACTGCTGAAGTCAGAAGGGGTAGTGGAAATCTGATGTACTGAGTACAGCTACCAAATTACTTACATTGATACCTTACAATTATTTGTAATCTTTCTCCTGAAATTCATTTATGGTAATCAAAAATAAGATTTCAGATTGATCCGTTTTGTTTACATGATGAATAAAAGAAAATTCATTGCAAGTCTTTTCCATCATACAGACCTTCCCCACTATGCAGGAGCAATGAGTCACCTAACAGTTTCACTCCTTGAGGCTGCTGCCTCAAGAGAGGCACCTACTCCTCTGCTAGGCTAATGCAAGCTTGGCATGCAGCACTTCTTTTTAAAATAGATGGTCCTAAAAAGAGCTGGCAGCAGTCCTACAACAGAACAAGGGCAATGCCCTTTGTGTTCCTCAGAGTTCAAGCTGTTCTTTTCCACCTGCAAGGAGCAGCATTAGAGAATTAAGAGAACAGCAGCAGAGCAAACAGAGATAAATTTCCGGTCACCACAACATCAGGATATGATGACCTTGTTTGACTTTAACCTCTGGTTGCTCTACCCATCAAGGAAGTAGAAGTCCTCCGTCTCCTGTGACTTTGCTAAGTAAGCCAACTCACCATCAGCACAGGTTATCGTATCATTAAACAAGATAAGATAACCAGACAGACAGAAAGTTCACAAGTGTTATCTCACAATGCCTGAAGTCCTTTCGACTTCAGTCTGTTACTTAATAGCTACATTGTTCACTTTTCCATGACAAAAAAAAAAAAGAAATTGAACAGCCCTACCACTGGAGAGGGATTCAGACTGATTTCTGCCGTTCCTGGGGGAAGAGATTTTTGTTTCTTCTAAAAAGATGTTCAGTGTTTTTTAAAAATACTTCAAAGCTCATCCTGCCCTCATAAAGAGGACCCAAGGAGCCTTAGAAAGAGCCTCCTCAGTCTAGGAAATATTCATGTACCTGTAGCCAGACAAAAGCCATGCAAGGAGGTGTCTCCTTATGTCAGTCAGCACCAGATCAGCACGTCTCCTAAAGTTAGCACCAGATTAGTGTGTTTCCTGAAGTTAGCACCACATCAGAATTGTGCTCAGATTCTCCAGTATATTCCAACAGGAAAAGAAACAAACAGTAGTAGAAGATTTCAGAGGCAAGGCCAGCCCCATCTTCTCATAGCAGCAAGTTTTTGATCACTACATTCATCACAATTCTCCCTCTTACTCAAAAATACTTCCTTGGGGAGAAAATTGGTGATGCACATAGGCAGATCAAAATCAAGGTTCTCCATCAACCACACCAAAAGCATTAGTTTATTAAGTGTAAAACAAATGTTGGGAAGTAACAGCCTGGTAGATAAGAAAGCAGCAGCAGCAGGATTCATTCTGCTCCTAATCACAGAACCACAGCATATGCTGAGTTGGAAGGGATCCATCAGGACCATCGAGTTCAATTCCTGGTCCTGCACAGGATCATCCCCAAGAGCCATGTGCCTGATAGTGCTGTCCAAATGTTTCTTGAACTCTGTCAGGCTTGGTGCTGTGACCACTTCTCTGGGGAGCCTGTTCCAGTACCTGACCCCCCTCTGGGTGAAGAACCTTTTTCTAATATCCAACCTAAACCTTCCCCAACTCAGCTTCATGCCCTTTCCTCGAGTCCTGTCACTGGTCACGAGAATAAAGAGATCAGTTCCTGCCCCTCCTTTTCCCCTCCCAAGGAAATTGTAACTGCAGTGAGGTCCCCCCTCAGTCTCCTGCGTGCCCTCAGCTGCTGCTCACATGGCTTCCCCTCCAGACCCTTCACCATCCTTGTTGCCCTCCTCTGGATGCCCTCTAATGGCTTAATATCTTATATTGTGACACCCAAAGCTGCCCCAATATTGCAGGTGAGGCCGCCTCAGGTCAGAGTAGAGCAGGCTGGCGAGGCTGGACCTGATGCACCCCAGGACAAGGATGTCCCTCCTGGCTGCCAGGGCACTGTTGGCTCATGGCCAACCAGACACCAACCAGGACCCCCAGGGCCCTTTCCTGGCACTGCTTTCCAGCATTCGCCAGTCTGTCCATACATCCAGGGTTGCCCCATCCCAGGGGCAGAATCCAGCACTTGAGGAGATCATATAGAATCACAGAAGCACAGAATGGTTTGGGTTGGAAGGGACCTTAAAGACCATCTTGTTTCAACACCCCTGCCTTGGGCAGGGACACCTTCCACCGGACGAGGTTACTCAGAGCTCTATCCAACCTGGCCTTAAACAAATCCAGGGATCAGGCATCCACAACTTCTCTGGGAAACCAGTGCCAGGGCCTCATCACCTTCTGAGTAAAGAATTTGCTGGCTACATTCACCAATGTGAGTACTGCAGCATCCAAGAACAGTGGACAGGCACACATCAGATACTGGCTTGTATCAACAGACAGAAGCTTGAGTTGACAAACTGCCCCTGAGTGTGTCTGGGACAAGTAGGTCCCACTCCATCAGCTTCCAGCACTGGGAAGAAGCATCATAACCCTTCATGTGGAGTCTTGCTAAAACCCCTCTTTAATCCACAAAGTGGAAAATTAGATTTAAAGGCCTTCTGTGGAGAAGAAATTTGTTCATTTTACATCTGTATGCATTACTGCCAAAAATAAAATGCTACATAATTTTCAGAGCTGCAATGGTTAGTGAGCCACAGCACAGTGTCTCAGCTCCCAACGGGACTTGGCAAACACCTGAAAACTCATACTTGAAAAACTTCCTTTAAAACTGAAACATGTCCTTTCTTTGATACCAGCCAAGTCCTGGAACAAGGGTTACACAAATTCAGATACTGCAGGATTAGGAACTGACACCTAGCAGAATAAATTAATCCATGGTTTCCTTTTGAGCCTCAGTTTTAAGAAGCTGGTTCTGGCTTTGAGGACAATGTCTTAAAATCTAGCCAGTGCATGTACACAAAAATTAAGCTGTCAAATTTTAATAAAGGCAGGTGTTGTCAGGAAACCTGTGAAGTCTGATCCTGATGAAAGAATATAGTGTTGGCATGCCCAACAACTTTGTTGAGGAAAAAAACCCCCACTGTATGAAAAACAGCTATTCAAGTTCCACTGTTATAATTAAATATTATCGAATGTGCTTCTGAAAGGGTCTTCCATGGGCCTATAACTATTTCTCATGTACTTGGTATTACATTAGGCTTGAGTTTGTTTGGAACAGATTGCCCAGAGTTGCTGTAGAGTTTCCACCCATGGAGATACTCAGAACTGGGCAGAGTGCTGGGCAACCTGCTCTGGCTGACCCTGCTTGAGGAGCAGGGGTTGGACTAGATGATCCCCAGAGGTCCCTTCCAACCTCAACCATTCTGTGACTGATTCTGTGCAACAAGACAGAACTAGGAAATGGGTAAGAATCAGAGACAAGGCGCTATGACAGACCAAACTGAAAATCATTTGCTGCCACAGAAAAAGGCCAAACAACACCACATTAGGATGTATAAAACAAAAATCCTTCTACTATATGTTACTCTGAGAAGATCTCTGCTGGAATGCCACTTCTAGCTCCAAGCACTACATTTCAGGATACTGTGGATCAGCAGAAGAAAGGTCCTCTCTGCAGAGATCCTTAACAATCTAGGAGGAGTTTAACTTAGAAACAAGAAGCTGAGGAACTATACTCAAGCAGTAGACTTGCAGAGATGAAGGAAATAAACTGCCCTTCTGCATCCTCTGTGCAAATATAGGTTACACAATAAAACACCCACATCAAAAAAAACCCAGAGAGCCCCAGATCTCCTCAAGAGGTCATTTAGCGTCCACTACAGGCTTTTAAGAACAGATAAAGCACCTCTAAGGAGGTGACAGTGGTATAATGGAGCCATGGGAGAGGTAAGGGAGTACTACAGCTTCCAGATCCCTTGGAGCCCTTTTTTACACTTACACGAAATGACACAGCTTTGAGGAAGAAACTTTTCACTGAAAAGTTCAACAGTTTGAGGTAACCACCTACAGCTAGAGCTTCCTATGCCTTTAACTCACTATTTCCTTCGTTTTCACAAAATTCATTCATACCATTCCACAAAATTCATTAGATCAACACTATCCCTGCATCTTAAAGGACTAATCTTGAATAGCTGGGCTCATAAAGAAGTAAACAGTTCTGTGACCCATGTTACACAGGTCAGGTAGGCCTAAAGATTTCCTTCACTTACACTGCTAAGACATACATTTCTGACAGCTAGGAGTCACAATTTGGCTTACAAGACCAAGTGAGAGGGTCTAGTTTTCATGAGAAGGCAGCTTTTACTGAGAATCTGACCAAAGAAAGATAAATACCCTGTATACATATGGAACTCAGTGGATATAAAGAAGATGTCATGTCTCCTTTATATTCATCTCAACAAAAGAAGGCCTTATAAGCAAAAAAAAAAAAAAAAAAAAAAAAATTCCAGGTCAATCTAGAATCTTCAGCATCTTCCAGTTTCTCCATTAATAATCAAGATAAAAATACTTTAAAATTGTGATGCGAGTTTTCACTTTCTCTCTCGTCACACATGATACAAAAAAGAATATTGGCAATTTATAAGCAAAATTCTTACCGCATTTCAACATGCAACATTGGTCTCACTTCTGTACGATTAAATAGACTATTTACACACAATACATATATATCTTTCCCTCTGTATGCACATGCATTGGTCCTAGCCTAGGCATCAAAGGCCACATGTGAGTTCTCTGGGTCAAATCTTGTTCAAGCAATTCCAGTCTGGGTGTGTGTTCTCCTTTGGACAGCTTAGGATCTCATCTCAGTTCTTCCGAATGTCGGCATAGACCACGGACTCTGACTTGTTGATCTTGTCGCTGTGCTGTCCCCCGGAGTGATCTAACTGCGCGTAAATGACTGGGCCCTGGGGACACAACAAAGAGGCGTCATCAGGACTGCTCAGAACCGGCAGCACATCTGCAGTAGGATGAAAGCCAAAGCAAGACCACAGAGCTTTAACGACTGCGAACAGCACTTGGAAGCAGGTGGAATGAACCCTCGCCTTTGAATGAGCTCTAGTCTGCCACCTTTCTGCTCCTGGGAGCAATGCCAAACAGCACCCTTTCCTCCCTCTGAGATTTCTTCCTTCCCACAAAAAGCAAAATCTAGAATCCTTTGCTCAGAAAAGCAGCAATTCTTACGTGTTATGGAGTAAAGACTTGTGGCTTAGTCAGATGCATGTCAGATTTGTTATTGTTCAGGAGGAACTGTACGACAGATTTACCAGTCCACAGCAGAGGGTGCTTCCCCTTCTGCCACTCAGTTCCTGTAAATTCCAGGATAAATTCCACTTGGATAAAAGGGAGGGAACAAACCTGCAGCAACCCTGTGACACAAGTCACTGCCCAAACAAGTGATGGGATCAAGACTTAAATGGTGTAGTACAGAAAGTACTGAAATGCTGCAGCAGTACAGAACTCTTACCTGACTTCAGAGCCAGCCCAGGCTCTGCACAGCTCCACACACACCCTGGGCAGGCATGGCCACACACCTTTGTTACCTTTGCTGGGGTGCAGTGGGGGACATTACCAGCACTGTCCTTCAGCTAAGCAAACACGCCTGCACCTTCCCAAAACACCATGTCCTCCAGAAGCCCACAGGAGAGAAAACTGCAGCTACTGGAGACAGGACTGCAGCCTATATAGAACAGGTGCCCAACAAGACAGGTGGGACCTCTATGGCCAGGTCTGACCTGTAGCTCCCACACTGCACCCCCCAGCTGACACAAGCTGTCGTGGTTTTGCCCACCAGCCCGTCCCTGGGGCTGTGAATGGTTTTGTCCAAGTGGATTTCCAGGCAAGAAGCCAATTAAAACTCTCAGTAACACCTTTGCTAATTATATATTTAAGAAAACGGAAGAGAAGGGGGTTACACAGTTGAAATTAGGGGCAGCAGCCATGTAGAAGAGTCAGCAGGCCCGAGGAGGGCAAGGCCCCCTCCTCCCCCGGCTTGGGCCGGGGGCAGGTGTAGCACTGAAGCCCCCCACTTCTCTCATGTAAGAGAGTGAATAAAATAAACTTGAAAGAAGGACTGGCTGCTTGGATGAGAAATGCTGCAAAAGAATTCCAGCAAAGAGATAACAAAGTGTCCAAGGTCAAAGCTGGTAGCTGCAGGAGAGAGAAGAAGAGTGCAAAGGGGGGCTGGTTTCTCCCCCCTTTTGCTCTCTCCTTTCAGCAGGGAAAAGACTGAAGAATAAAACCCTGCTACCTGTGAAAATTTGTTGGGGTGAGGAGACCCCCATGTTGCTCGTGGAGGAGCCTACACTGGAATAAGTTGATGCATGAGGAAACAGAGACTTCATGAGAGACCTGAGGTGAGGCAGAGTCCTGTTGAAGATTTTGTGACCCTAAGGGAAACCTATGCTGGACCGAGATGGCCCAGGTGGGATGTTGGGATCCGAGTGAGGGATCCATGCTAGACCCGTGCTGGAGAAGTCTATTAAGGACTGTTCTCCCGTGGGAAGGGACAACAGGGGTGGACTCATAAGCCATTATCTCCTGTAATCCTGTGGTGAAGATCCATGGTAGGCAAGTGTCCCCTTGCAAGCCCCATGGAAGAGAAAATCTTCAAGGCCTGGGTAACCCCCCAGCCTCCAGTCTTAGCTCAGGAGGGGGGTAGGCCCAGCCCTGGAGGTTGACACAGAGCAAGAGAGAGATGAAGGAGTTCCAGCTGTGACGAGAGTGCTGCAGAGTTATTGAAGAGATCTGGAGCTCCGAGAATGGAGAATGAGACTGCTTCTCCTCCTTGGACTGATATAAAGCCGGGAGAAGTATTACTGTAAATACACAGTACTTTTACTTGAGTAGAATTGTTGTCGTAGATATAGTTCTTTAGTAGTTTTTTTATTTTGCTAGTAATAAACATTCATACTATTTTCCACAAATCCAGTTCTCTTTTGTCTGTATAAACCTTCTCTCAACTTAGAATAATTGTGTGGGGAGTGTGAAAGCAAACTGACCCAGAGCAAAACCACGACACAAGCACAGAGCACAAGGCTGTGACCATCTCAGCACAGAGAACACCCCCACACATACCCCTGCAGGAGAGAAAGGGACTATCCTGTTTGGGGGAGGGAGGGGGGAATTACAGAGAGAGAGTTTTTAGTTTGGTTGTGGCTTTTTTAGCAGTTTTTCCTTCAAAACATTTCATCAATTTAACTGTTTCGGTTTCCCTCATGTCCCAGGAAGAAGGAGCCTTCACAGGCACTTCTCCTACTCCATTCTTGCTTTTGGAATCCTGCCATATTAGGAAGCATTTCTACAGAACTGACCCAGAAATCCTGCCATCTATCTCCCAAAGCAATTAGGAGCCAGAGATGAAGAGACCTTCTGTGCAGAGAATTAAGTCCTTGAAGGACCGCAAGCATCTTCCTGCACAGCTGTTTTCCCCCCAGCACAGTGGCAAAGCACATACCTGATAAATACCTTGTTCTCTTTCAGAAGTAATTTAAATCCACATTTTCTTCCTTCAGGGTAAGGTATTTCCAAAGCGATAAAAGAGTAGGAGAAGACAGACAGAAGGGGAAAAACTCGCAAGTGATACAAAACACTGAATATAAACAACAGACTGAGAAAACGAAGAAGGAAAAAAAAAGGACACCGATGTCTTAGAAAATCCTGGATTTTAAATCTCATTATAGCCATTTTTTTCCTTTTTCTGCTATTTGCTTTCATGTTGTTCTGGTCTCCAACACTGTATTGGGATTACATTACTAATTCCAATTAGAGTGCAGTGTCTATATACACTTCAAGGCAAAGTAACCTAAAGTTTATTTGCAAGTAATTTTGGAAGTCTCATCTGCCTGAGGCCAGAGATCAAGAGTAGGATAAATTCAGATCAAAAGCACTTTCTATCAGTTAAAAAAAAATATATATATCTAACTGCATAAAGTGCTCATTATGACGTTCCAAGTCTTGTTCAAGTAATTCTGATGGGTCAATTTTCTACCACGGGAGTTCACTCTGGACTATTCAGATTACTCTGATTACTATTCAGACCTAACTGATCCCGTCCCCTCAGGATCAGTCATCACTATTATAGGTTTATGCCATTTAAATACAGCTAATCGGATGCAACCAGAATGTTAGGTGGTGGTGGAGAGACTGACTGGTCTGATCACCTGACCCAAACCAAGCTACCATTGTTTCAATATGTTCACTGTCAGTCACCTAAATAAGTGGTAGGTCAGCTAATAAAGAGAAAAGGAGGACCAAGGATTTATTCCAATGCTCCATCTATTTTATTTTTTGCCAATTGATTTTCTAGCTGACTTATATTCAACTAATTCAAGGCCATTTAAAAAAAAAAGTCTAAACAATTCAGAACTTTCATCTAATCTCAAATAAGCTCATCCTGACTCTTCAGAACCAGAAGACAGACCAGCACTGCTACATAAAACCAGCATTTCCCAAAGCCTTGCAATATTTCCATTTAGAACTGAAAGGAAAAGAATAGCAGGAGTACCTGGTAAGGGTTTGTCAGCAGTCATGAATTGCAAGTTACAGTAAAGAAAAAGGAATTACAAAGTTAGACCATCATGGTCTAACAGGAGTCTACAGTATTTTCAAATTTTTTACATTCTGAAAGCTGTTCCAACTACCATGGATTCCAGCTCCAGGAAAGTTATCTGAAATTTAAATCAAGATTCCTGGCACTATGAACTGCTGCTTCTCAGGGTCGTGAGAACCAGTTTAAAGCCTGGAACAGACCTCAAACCCAGCCTGTTCAGATCCATCTTAAACCAGAAAGAGCAAAGCCAGAGATCAGAGACCTGCACTTCTGCAGCAGATGTTAATGCAGCTTTAGTGCTCCCCAATTCTACACTGAGATCTCCCTGCTTAGGGAGCTCTGCACCAACCTGCTCTGTACATCAGAACTGCCTTCTACAGACATTACTCTTTAGGATCAGTTCCTTCAGCCTGCCCAGAAATGAACACTCAGCTCCTTGCAAAGTAAAAAGACAAATGACAGCTGCCTTGGAGTTTGGCATATTTTGGGACAATACACATCTGCCTTCCGGTTTGACTGCTGCAACACAGTTTACTAAGCAAGGACATCCATGTGGGAAACACAAATAGTTCTGGCCTTCAAATAACAGTCATGGTAGAACATGAGTCACTACAGAGTGATGGCATGGACAAGAAACACCACACACAAATTTGACAGGACAGAATGTACCTGAGGAGAAGGAAGGCACAGTGAAAACAAGTGGAGCTGATTCAATCAGCTGAGCACTCACAGAATCAGATCTGCATAATTTCAGCACTCTGGGGCACTCCAGAAAACAAGGTCCACACCTGATCAACTTGCACTCAAAATACACATAGGAAATGCAGCCTCAGTGCACTTTCAGCTGAGCAGTGATTTGGACAAATACTCCACCACTGATCCTTAAACTGACACATAAATAAAAAAAGAATAAACTTAATTTAATCAATTTAAATGCCACTCTTTAAGAGTGACCACTTCTGTCACTGTTTTTAACTTGCAGAAGCAGGGGTTGTGTGTTTGTATTCACAGTTCTTTTCCAGTACAAAGCATTCAGTCATTTTCTACTCATCCCACCACATAAAAAGCTACAAGGAAGACCACAGGCCTTTGCTGTTTGACTGTGGGAACCACTGGTCTAAAACTGCCAGGCATTCCAGGAGACAAGAGTGTGCCTGAATCAGCAAGCAGCTTCTGGGCACTCCCAGAATCTGGATATCTGCATTTCACCTACACAACACCTCAAAAGCTTGGATACTGCAACTAATTTCTTGATTACCAAGAAACACCAGGTTTTACTTATATGTGATACTAGATTTCAAATATGTTTATTTGCATGCTGATATGACCCTTAAAAACAAAAATCAACAAAACAATGGCTAGAAGTTAAAAATATAAGTGAAACACAGAAATATTAGTTTTCTCACTGATTTAAACATTCTGTTCAAAATCTGATGTACCCTGATTTCATTGTGGATCTTTTTAAAGAAGAGTAAATTTGTTTACTTAGTCTGTAAGACAGGGCAAATGTTTACCAGAAGGTAGAGGAACCACTTGCTGCTACAAATGTCTGCCAAGAAAAGAAAATCCAGACAATACTCTCTTTTGCCCAAGAGATTAAACATCAAAAAAACCGAATGAAACAAAAGCCATTTGCAGTATTTTCCCTTTTAAATCAGTAGTGTTCATAGCTCTTGGTTTGCCACTAGCTCTTGGTTTGCCTTTAGGAACTTACCTGCAGGAAGATCCAGGAGGGCCCTCTTAAGGAATAAGCAGACCAGAGTAACTACAGAAGGGCAAAAGCTCACTGATCCTGAGTTCTCTTCACATAGTTTAGATTTACTCTGACATATTCCTTCCAGTACATTGAGACCCAGAACACTGAGAACACAGGAACATGAGGACACCGCAAGCCTTCACACTAAAACATCATAGTACTTTAACATGTAAGTGCAGAACAGCAAAACTCTTAATCCCTGTAGCTCTCAGGGTACTTCCATGTACTGCTTCATACCATGACAGTAATTAGACAAAACATCTTGGTCTTTTGACCTAGGGACATCAACTCCAACACCTACTGCAACATAAATCCCACAAAACCTTTTTTTTTTTTCTTTTGGAAGGGGGAACAGTAGGAATCACCTGTCTCACTCACCCATTCTAGAAGCTCCTCCCATAAACCAGAAAAGACAAGCTTTATCTAGGCCTTATAGGCTGCTGCTACTAGACCCATTCCAGTCAAAATATGAACTTATCTTTAAATCTTATAACTTGGGTATACTTGAGCCTCTGTGTTCAGAGAATAACTGATCTCTGAAGTCAGAAGGCAGCTTTGTGGGCCTGTGTGCTACAACTCTGGAAATACTCCAAGGCCCAGAACAAAATGCATTCCAAATCCAAACTAGAAGCCCAAAAGAGTAGGGACTTTGACTTTATCCAGCTCACCGGATAAAGCATGATTAGGTTTTTTCCTGTAGTGTTAACACATTAACACACATCTCTATTGTTTTGTCGGGAGAAATTAGGAACCCAAGTATTAACTTTGATGTAGAAACCCATCAGTTCACACACTGCAGCCACTTTCTAAAAGGTGGCTAATCAGGAAAAGTCCATTTTGAACTTTAATTCATTCAGGGTCTGTACCTCCACAGGAAAACTGCTGGGAACACATGAATCAAGAGGTAAGAAACAGCTTCCAAATTAGGAAATCTTGTACACTTTTAACAGGTAAAATCATACATTGCACAGAATCCCTGCCTAATTCATGCCCTCTCCCCTCTAACTAATTTCCCATGGGATGTTAAGTCTGGATAAGAGACAGTTTTTTCCTTCAAAGTCAGCAGGACTTTGCCAACAGCAGCAAGCATGAAGAGTGGCACTTTGAAGCCCACACAAGTTGGGAAGCTCTGCAGAAGAGAGCTCTCAGCAGCAGGAGCCATCTGCAAACTGACCATCGCTGGTCAGTGTCTGCACTGCACTGCCTCATTGCCCTGTGAAGGAAGCACACGCCACATGGCACGAGAGAATAAAATTCCTCTCCACTACAACCTCAAAAGAGATAAGGCAGCTTTATGAGGTGATTACATATCTAACAGACAATGTTGTCTCTGCACTGAACAGCTACTCATTGCCTACTCCTGATCCTTGCCAACCCTGCACTGCACTATGACCTGTCTATTCTGACGCACAAGATCACAACCATCTTTTTCTTATAATTTAGGATGAAAAGGGCATAAAACTCCATCTCAGCTAACAGTAAGATGCTGATCTTCCAAGTGCACTAAGCCTTCTGCAGAAGAGTCCACCAGTCCCTGCTTACTGTCCACCCCTTGTTCGGAGCACACCCTTTTATCCCCCAGCACTTTAACAGACAGCACCTAACACACATATCCCACCCTGCCTTTATGTTTTCCATACCATCTTCCCTGCATTCTGGGAGGATCCTGCTTAGGAAAGCAGCAGGAAGCAGTTTACCTGGTGTGATCTGGCGGGCACGCTGTTTACCAGGCCCTCTGTGTCGGAGGGCGCCTTCTGCGGAGCCTGCTTAACCGGAGACATCAAGCTCTCAGAGGTACTGCAGCTGACGAGGTGGCAGAGCAGAGTTTGCACGACAGTGTTCAAGAGGTAACACAAAAAAAACCCAAAAAAACAGAACAAAAAACAAAAAGACGAGTGATGGCAAGATGAAAGTGGCAGATTACGCCAAAGTAAAAGTGAACATAATGGATTCTAAAATAAACAGATATGATTCTCCATCTCTCCCAAGGTATTTCTCTAACCTTCCTCCAAGTTTCATTAGTAAGCAACATGAAGGAGCAACTATTGACATAGGATAGCAGCTCCTCCAAAACCCCTGTTCCTCAGTTATTCCCACTCAACCCAACTCATGTGTTTTCTTCTCTGAGGCTTCAGACTCAACTAACAGTGGTAAAGCCACCAGCTTTACGTATCAGAAGGTACTTCCTACCAAACTCCACATTAGTTCTCTTGCTTTTGGTTAGACTATGATCCCAAATTAATGCTGCCCACTCACAGTAGACACTAGTCTCTGGAGCAATCATCTTAAAGAGTCCCAAGTGACATTTTAAGCTATGTGCCCTCATATGGCTACTTGAATAATCAAGCAAATCTTGTTTTTCAAACAGAAGAACTGTCTTGTGGTGAGAACAAACAGCCCTAAAAAAAGGCTGCCAGTTTTCACTCTCTGATTGCTTCTTTCCATCTGCTTAAAGCAGGATTGAAAAGAAAGCAAGCCTGTAATAGAGAAAGGAATATCAGAGATTTAAGCACAGGAGCAAATGCCCTTAAAGTCAGTAGCTTCTGGGCAATGGGTCTCTCAGTGCTAGATCCATCTCCTTGTACCAAAGCACCCAAGAAAGGAAACTAGCCATCTCCTTGGCAGCAGACACAGGAGCTCCCTTTGCTACCAAAACCCTCTGACCACTTTTTTCCTCAGTCTTTGTAGACAGATAGTCTATAAAGTAAGTACAGAAGCAAACAAACGAGGACAGTGACATTAAGCAGACCACCTCCTCACAGGGCAAGCATTTTTATCCTTTGATAAGTCTAACCATAGCAGACTTAGTTCCTCATACATGCAGTAGGTAAGAATTTTTTTTTAAAAATACTGCTTCAGCCATCATGGAAGGGGTTTCTACTGTATTAGAGACAATGTAGCCCTTCTGTTACTAAAATTATGCATCATTCATTGTTTTATCCATTGTTTTATCCAATTCCTCAGGTCTACACTATCTAAATGTTATCACTCAGGTT
Source organism: Myiozetetes cayanensis (assembly GCF_022539395.1). Taxonomy (NCBI): domain Eukaryota; kingdom Metazoa; phylum Chordata; class Aves; order Passeriformes; family Tyrannidae; genus Myiozetetes; species Myiozetetes cayanensis. The sequence continues at coordinate 3,711,848 of NW_026087742.1, forward strand.
TAAGCAACTAATGTACTTAGATCCCTCCAAGTTTTCAAACACCTAAGCTGTCTGAGAGTCCGACACTTTCAGGGAATTTACTTTTATTTTGAAACAGAAAGGGCTCTGAATTTCCTGTGCTTTAGTCAATGCACTGGTGAGTTCACTGTTGGAAGAGATGGAGGGACACCACCTGGGATAAACAGCAAACTCCACCCCAGTTAGACACGAGACAATGAAACTCAAGCATCCAGTGAAATGCACCATCCCTTTGCCAACAGATTCCAGCACAAATTACAGTGAAGTCATGTTAGTAGAGAGTTAGCTAGTTAGTCAGCAAAGGAAATGTGTACACACACACAGTATTAACAGCAACCACCAACTTGATTAGTTACCATGGTGTCTAGTGGGACTGGAAGAGAAGACCCAGCCCTGCTACATTCCCAATCTGGCGTCTATATCAGGATCTCTGTAAGGAGAGGAAGGTAAGCAGGATCCGATCCCAGCGCACCAAGGCAGAAAGAAAAAGAACAAAACAAAAAAACCCACCAAAGTCAGAGCATGAAGGGGGTCTGTGGCCATGCAGGAGTTCCAGACGCCACGTAGGGCCCCAGCCCACCTCAGTTCAAGGCAGAATGGTTATCTGGGAGTAAGTACATCTCTCCACCACCACACACCGAGTTAGCATCATATAGAAGACAGTCCATAAGTTTGGAGGGGGTCACAGCACAGTTGGTTTCTCTCTACACATCATGCAGAGCTAGCATGGTCAGTGAAAGCACTATTTAAACCTCAGAGGTTACGTAACTTTCCCAAGGGAGCAGTTAAGTCTACTACAAGAAATGACAGTGCATGAACTACTGCTCCAGGCTCGGCACCAGCGTGTGTCCTCCAGCAAGAAGACACTGGAGGGCAGGTCAGTGGGAAACAAGGCAAGCAGGCCACCTCAGGCACACTGCTGGTGCATGACACTGCAGGCTTCTTCTCAATTCTTAGGGGAAGGACACATGCAGAGAGGGAAAACCAGGCTTTCCACACAATTTTGAGCACGCACAGCCGCCTTTGATGTATTTAGCCTTACCATTGGGCAATAGCCAACTCCCTTTCTCTAAGCTCTCCAACTGGGAAAAGGACAGGGCAAAGTTTAATTGGGAAATCCCCATAAGTTTATTTTTGGAGTTATTTTCTTTTATCCCAAGGGCAACCCAAAGGACCTGCAGCAAGCAGGAATATTTGTTGGGGAAAGAACAGAAGAAAGTTATAAGTTTGGGGGTTGTTTCTAAGACTACATACATAATTTTCATTCTTTTTTATAGAAGAATCTAATTAGAGAGGAGAAAAAAGGAAGCACCTCCTCCACCAGTACCAAGCTTCATCACCACAGGACTCAAGTCTGCCTTTGTTAGTTCTTGTTGCTTTTTCATATGCCCATGCAAAGAACTGTGCTTCACTTTGGAGCTATCCTCCTAACACTAAAAACCTTGCAGGGATGGGAACAGTTAACAAAAACCAGACAGAGAATGAGAATGGATGCGGAGTGGTTATTCCTTCCTTACTTTGAAGTGTGGTGATGAATGGGGTTTTGATAAGTATACTCCAGGCTTAGAAGTCAGACACGGGTAACTGAAAAATCCAGGCCTGATCTCAACACAGAGCATTCTTTGGAAGTGCACATATGACCCTTTTCCTTTGGGGGTGGTAGAGAAAGTAGAGCTGGAGGGAAGGGGAACAGACCAGCTAGGGGATCTTGGATTAAATTTTCCTAGGGCATATATGCCTGTGGCTGGGGATCAACTTCAGTATCTACTGATTTTAAAGTGCAACTCCTGGTCAGTATATCTTTTCAAGCACAGTACAAAGATAATCATTAAAGGCAGATGATCAGTGCTCCACATGGCCATACCCCATCTGTAGCCATGACTGTGAAGACTTGGCCAAAACAACTCCTACCCCCCTTCAATCCCTCCCTCTGCTCCTGCTGCTGTTCCTCACATCGCCCACAGGTGAGGAGGGAGATCTCTTACCCAGAGTATCGTTTTTTAGAGTTGTTCTTTCTGATGACAAGACACACGACAATAGAGATGAGCGATGAGAGACCTGTAACCGCACCGATGGCTATCCCCGCCACCGTGGCAATGGGGAACGCTGGCAGGCTGTCTGGGGAGAGAAGGGAGAAAATATTCAACTCTTCTGCATTCCCTCATCAACAGAAGTGCAAACCACAAATGCTCTCAAGCTTGGATTCATTTAGAGCAGGAGGCACTAATGTAATATTCAGAAATTACACCCTGCAGCCTGAGTGGGGGTAAGAGCAGGCAGCCAGTAGAACAATATGTGAACAGAGCACACACCAGGGGCGTTCTCAGGGCCACTGCCCTTCAGAACTGCATATATATTGAACCAAGAAATTTTACATGTCAGGAAACACAGCTGACAATGAGGACAACCCTATCTCATTTTGTATCTCAAGGTGGGGGGAAAAAAGTTAGATTCATCTTCACATTCCCAGAAAGGTCAACATGAAAAGGCAGGCACACTTGAAAGCAGATTTGAACACAGCACATTGCTAACCTGCTGAAGGCTGGGTGTTTTCCACGTAGCATGCAGCAGACAGCACAGTTCCTACCCATGATCACTCTTACTAGTGTTTTTACATGATTCTGGTGTCTCTAAATACAGCTCGATACATTTTTGTGGACTTGTTTTTTTCCTTCTTGCATCAGGGTCACTGGACAATACCAGAAATATACGTAGAGGAACGCAGTATTGCTTTACTCACATTCTCCCTAATATTATCTTCGGGGAAGGTAGGCTAAGAAAGAGCCATCAGAAACAAAAGCCAATCAGAAGAGAAGGAGTACAAAAGACCTAAAAGATAAAGAATACACAGACTACCACTATAGCTTTTCCCAGTAAGAAACAAAATCCTTTCCTTTCCCCTGCACCGTGTCTAATGTAAGGAACTTCTTCGGCCAGAGGGTTTCTTACAAGACTCCAAGCTGTACCAGGTACTTGCACCAAATACAAATGAATCAGCAGAAGACCCTATAGGTAAAACAACTTACCTAGAAAAATCTGTCTCAGCCCTTCCTCTCATGTTTGTCTGGTTATCACAGAACTGCTGAGGTTGGAAGGGACATCTTGAGACTTTACAGTCCAACCCCCCTGCTCAAGTGGGATGAGGTAGCTCAGCTTACTCAACACTCTCCAGTTTGGAATTGACTGTTCCCAGGGATGGGAGACTCTTTGGGCAACCTACTCCAGTGTTCAATTGCAGTAAAAATGTGGAGTTAAGCTCAGACAGAATTTCCTGTGTTTTGATTTACACCCATTGTCTCTTGTCCTGTCACTAGGCACCACTGAAGAGCCTGGCTCAGTCTTCTTTAGATGCCATCAATGTATATAAACACTGGTGAGAAGATTCCCGAGCCTTTCTTCTCTTCTGCAGGCTGGACAACCCCATTTCTCCTCGTATGAAAAGTGGTACAGTCCCTTAATCATCTTAGTCATCCTTTGCCAGACTTGTTCCAGCAAGGACCACAGACCATGTGTATTCAAGCCCTTCCCAGCCAGTCTGTAGTCTGTTGACCAAGCCCATTTTGACACGCTTATGTAGAAGGGAGCAGTACCCTGAAGCAAAGGCATCATACTAAAAAAACAGGGCTTTCACTTAGTTCTGTTACTTTTGGGTTCAGCAACTTTCAGGAGAAGAGCTGTCTCAGTAAGAAATTACAGATGAAGACGCAAGTGCCACAACTTAGAAGACATCCCTTCTTTTCAGAACCTTCAGCAGCCCAGATATCCTTCTGCTATTAAGGAAAAAAGTCCTACAAATGGTAATATTTTTCAGGTGATTGCGTTTGAGCCCCATGCAAAAATAAACAGATTTATTTTGAGGCACATAAGGAGTTCCCTAGTTTCTGTGCGTTTTCACCATTCCAGAAGTGCAGGAATAACTGCCTGCAAAAACATCAAAAGAGACATGCATTTCTGTCAGCACAGCTGCTGCTGCCTCGTACACCACAAAAGAAAACACACAAGCCTTTTCAGAGCAAGAAATCAAGTAACAGTCCAAAACTAGAGAGCAGATTGTTTGCTGGAAGAACAATGTTAAAATTTGATAGAATTGTCGCTTCTTTGACTCAGGGGTTTTCTAGTTAGTTGAATCTGAGTGATGGACAGCACTTACGTTCTGTTGACAGAGGTTATTAAGACCATATAAAGAAATGCAACTGTTTGCATGTGAAACTAGAGTATGGCTTTATTGCTTCTCAGAACTTGGTCCAGCAGATTACAGAAGAGCTCACACAATTTTATGATCACTTAGTTCAGCTAAAGAATGTTTCACCCTCATGTTTTTCCTGTATTTTCCAGCATTCCAGTTACATGATTTCCTCATAAGCACTTCCGGAGCAGCCAGTGACTTTATTATAACAGAACACCTACATAACAGAACACCAACTCTGAAAGCTAACATTTTAGTTAACAGCTCAACACAAATTAAAAATCCAGCCATTCAGAGAACACTTTCCACTAATTATGACTGTAATTCAAAGCAATTTCCATTTTCACTGAAAGCCTGTTAGCATCAGTTTTATGAAACAGGCAGGAAAGGGAAGTTTCCATTGCTCCTAAGTATAAAGATTTTCATACAATTATCATTTTCAGTGTTCAGATCAAAGATGAACAACCTCCAGGCAACACTAGCTGCCTTGAACACACTGTGAAGTAGCTGCCTGTTACAAATAGTTACAACCTATTTATTACAGGAGCAGCACTTTCAGGTGAAGGCAGGAATACAAGACAGCATTTCATCTGTAGCTTGAAAACCTGCTTTCACAGTCTTCCTAAGAACTTGAAGACAATTGTCGCAGCATTTTTCTGAGGATGAGAATGATTCTGAATTCAGAGTTTCCTCCACAATCGTTGTGATCCTCTTGTGCAGACGCCCCACCATGCACAGGAAGCCAGCATGCAAGTCTGTTAAAAAAATATCATCTGAATTAGTGTACCTAAGTCAGTCTTCATTTGCTTAACCTGGGTTAAAATCTGAAGAGAATTTGCCAAGAACAGCGTGACTTCGCCAAACTGGCAGTTGCTTTAGTGCTTCTTCGTGGTGACCATCAATACACTGTGAGAAAATAAACTGCCCCTGCTTTATATAGACTTCAAACTTCCAAGAAACAGAAAGTTCTAAGTGATGGTTGGATCTCCAGAGGTCCCATCCAACTCCAACTGCTCCATGAAGAGAAAAGTTAGATACAAAAGAATCTTTGCCTACAAAAGAACATGGAATGACCTCGTGAGCAGGGATACACACCTGCTATAGCAGCAGCATCATTCTAATTAGAGCATACACGTAGGTATCGTCCCTAACATACTAAAATCTAATGAAACAGCTGCACCAGCACTGCCATTTGAGAATTCAACATTTATTCTTGTCCTTATTCAATTATGAATTTGGAAATCCAATCACTCCAAGAACCATTTCATTGCAGGAAGCATCTCACTTTGGCTGACTTCCAGCTTAGGCAGAACAATCAAATGTTTTGGATGATCAAGCGTGTGCCAAATTGACACAAAGAATCTAAGTGCTTGGACCAGAAGCCTTATGTGGCTGCAAGTAGCCAGCCCTTGCAGTTTATAAGGGTCACCACTGAAAGAACATTCCAGCAGAAGAGACTGAATGTACATCCAACACAAACACCTTTGCAGCGAAGACAGCAGCATTTCACTGCCAGTATGTGCTTGGGCCAGGTTTATGGTGTTGTATTCCATTATATATACCAGACGGGTTCCAAAGGAAAGAGTCTGCCACTTTGTCTCCTTGCTCCCCAGATTTCAAATGTCATCCCAGCCCTTAATGTAGCAAAATACAGGAAATGCATTCATAGGACTTCGAAGTAAGAAGATACGTTCTCATCAAGGCTTCCACCAGCTTTTGCTAATAATTGTTTAAAGCATAGGAATTAATGGGTATAGAGGAAACGTGTGTGACATTCAATTTTTTAAACAGCTGACAGATATTTGTTCAAACATTAGGACCTGGAAGAAGAGAATTAAAAATATAATTGTTCCCTCCAGGCTACTCCCCACCCCCAATAAAAGCGACACAGACAAGGAAGGGGGAAAATAAAAATAAAATTAAAAAAAAGGTGGGAAGGAAAAGAAGAAGTCATATAGGGTGAATACCTTTCTCCACAACTCTAACTCGGATTTCTCCTGGTTTGACAACAATGTCTGGTGGGTTCTTGACATCACAAATGTATGTGCCGTTGTCCCGGAACTGCATGTTTGATATAGTGATAGAAGCATCTTTCTTGTTAAGATCTCCAGCCCAAGTGATCCTGTCTTTAAATGGTATGTCCTTTCCAGGGTATGATTTTCCATTAGAGTAATAGAAAAACTGCAGTCAAAGAAAAAACACACAAAAACAATCCAATTAGAGATTACAGAGCTACCGTGCTTCTCTCACTGTTACAGCATTCTCCCAGAACCAACTGAATGATACATATTTGAGACTTTTTTTCCTCCTCCTGCCTCAACAAGCAAAACTTTAGTATGGCTTGGTGCCTCTTGATCCCATAATCATTCTAAGGCTTATACCTCAACCCTACCAGCACAACAGACCACAAGTTCCAGTTTTCAGTTGGTTTTCATTTGTTTGTGGTTGGATTGTTTGGTTGTTTGGGATTTTTTTTTCCTGTTTTGAAGGACAGTTTTGAACACAAAAGGGGCAGGATGGGAAGAGAAAAAGGCTGGTAACCCGGGAATAATTAAAGCTCAGAACACTTCTGGAACACAGCCATCCGTCTTTTAGGCACAGGAAGCTGCCTGCATCCTCATAGGAAAAGGATACCAAGTTTCCTAACTCATGATTTGCTGTGTGTTACTTGCAACTAAAGCACAGTTAAATTAATGTGCAACATCCTTCTTCCTTCCACCCCCCTAAAAAATCCCATGAGTAATTTAGAGTGTATCTAGCTGTTTTCCAGAAACCTTCAAGTAACTAAATAGAACTGTTTCCCAGTTTTTAAATGAGTAAATTGCACACTGGCCCTGCACAACCCAGACATGACCAAAACTCCTTGAAGAATGAATCTGTGCAGTATAGTTTAGGGAGAAACTGCATTTGTCCTGACTATACCTGACCAAAATTGGAATTTACAGCAGTAGAAGTGCACAGACTTCTACAGGACACCCCTGTTTTCAAACACATAGCATCCCGTAAGAGAGGTCTACAGATTAGCATAAAAACCATCTCGTACAGAAGGAAGTCTGCCAGCACACAGTCATCTTTCATCATTTCGGAGGAACTGCATCAGTCTGCAGCTGGATTATAACCTTTAACACAGTAGTACTGCATTACCACCCCCTGAGCACAGGGAAAATCCAATTAGAAGTCTAGAGGGCAAGACGTAGATTCCTCAGCTCTCTAGGTGTCCTCACCCAGTGGGGGAGAAATCACAAAGTAAAGTATGTCCTAAAACACAGGCTACATGACTCAAGCCACTCCTTGCCTACAAGGATTTAACATGAAACCTAAAACTGATGAATTTTGATTGGTTTAAGTCAATTGTGAAACTCTGCAGTGATCAGATGTTTCATTCATGCAAAGATGTCTCTACCCCTGGACATGTGCCAGGGAAGGGGACAAGGAGGGGAAGCTCCTGGTCAAGTCAGCCTCACCACATGGCCATAAGATTGCCAGTGTGATTCTAAAGAGGCACAGGACCATCCTTGTCAAGAGAAGCATGGACTCAGTTCAGATATAAGCTGATCATAAGGTCAATCTTTCAAAGTAAAGCCCACCAAGATATGTAACAACATGACTTGGGCTCATAAAAGAAAAATGTTCCCTCTATACTTCCCCCAGACCCTCAAAAGAAACAGAGGAAATAACATCAGATCATGCTGGGTCACTTCTGCTTTTCTCTCAGTTGTGCTGATAACTACATCCACGTGGAATGTCTAAACTGACTACACTTCCAAAAAATGTTATCTCCTGAAGCTGTACTTCCACAACTGGACAGTGATGCAGAAAGGGAATGGAAAGATATATGGGGAGCGGAAAATGTCCAAAGAAATGACTTGTTTTCACTCATCCTGTTCAATGTTGGCAGGAAATGTGCCCTACTCTCTTAAACTTTTGACAAACTACTGCTTTGGCTTCCCAAGGAGAAGAGCACCCTCTTGAAAACAAAGTATTTATTTCACTGAAAATTGAGAAGCTTGTTATTCAGAGCTGTATATATTAAGCAAGATCTCACACAGTGATTTGGATCATCTCTGCTTTGAGCACTGAAGGGGTCCTAGAACTTAAGCGATCCCATGTCTGCAGCAGACGGGAAGCAGTCAGGCTGAGCACCCTACTGTCTCCACATCTTCCCTGCTGCCCCAGAGTCCCTTGTTCAGCTTCCTCTAAATTCTCACTCAGGATAAGGAACAAGAAGGAAGCAGAAGTGTCAGGGAGTTCAGATGTGCCCAGCTTATGCAACCTACCAAAGCCATTTCTTTAAAGGTTCCCACCCAAAGGATCTGAGCCCACTTGGGCTCAACATACAGGAAATGAGTGATGTCAAATATTATTTGCCTAAGTTCCTTGCCTAGCTTGGCTTTTTACTTGTCATATAACTAAAATATGAGGATGTAACTGCTCACTGATTTGAGCCATTCAATTCTGTTCTGAAACCAGAGACTGGTCTTACTTCAAACCCTCTCAAACAGAGGCTATACAGTACACAAGTAAAATAAGCAATATGCACAACACAGTGTAACACTGCAATTCCAGTGATAATTCAAATTCTGTGACCGCTCATTTCAAGTGCAAGAGGATAGAGAACTCAGAAGATTCCTTGATACTCATCTACTTCATACATAGTGCTATGACACCAACGCCCCTCTCCTCAGACTAACAAAGTAGCTGGTATATTTTACGCTCACTACACACTCCAGTCTTTGCAGCAATCCCCCTAAAATCACAGTAATGGAGACAAGCCACATGGAAGGAGGCTCAAATCCATAATCTGTTTGCTCCTTAGAACCAACTAGAAGAACCACTGCACACTTATGGCAGCCTCCCCTCCCAGGTTTGTCCCCCTCCAGCCATTCCTTACTGAGATACGAGTTGCGGCTCCCTCTGGTTGAAAGCTCCAAGAAACAGACGCTGCGCTGCTGATCACTTCCACAGATGTGAACGTGCACGGAAGCTTGGCGTCTGTCCCGTTCTCCACAAACATCTCCTCTGGTGTGTTGACCTCTACTGCTGATACTTTGACTGTGTGGGAAAGGTAAAGACAAGAAAGAAGGAGGACAAGCAACATCAGTGCTGTTTTGAGAACCAGGATGTTCATAGCACATTGCCTGAGGGGAAAAGAGAAGAGGCATGAATAACTCCTACATTAAGCATGTTCACAGACATTGCATTTTATACCTGCAATACAAACAAAGATAGAGTGGGCCAGTTAACTCCTTTTTCCTTGTATTATCTGTCATAGGATGTTTTTCCATCCACAGATGTTTCCTCTGCAACAGTTTGTGTGAGTCAATTATATGGTGCTAGGAGTGAGTTTGAAACTCTTTCATAAAAGGTGCCACCAGACATTTTAATAAATAAGCCCCATAAGAGGAACTAACAACTTGGACCCAGCTATTACTCAGTTTCCTCTCTGGCTCGCATCTTGTTTCACATCTCCAGTTTTTCCTAGTTGTAGGTAGAACAAACTCTCACTGCCAGAAAGCTGAAGAGTAATAAATTTCTCTCGCTCCCAGCTATGCCATCTACTCCTGCTCTCTGGCATGCTTCAAGGCCTTCCTGTGCAAGACCTCAGAAAGAATCACTCAGCTACAGTTCAGAAGCATGAGAGCAGTTCAACTTTTTTCTACCAAGCAAGCAGACCACAACCTCCCCCCAGATTTAAAGAAATGAAGGTTGATATTGCTCCTGTAGTGATAGTTCTCCTACTGAGTGAGGAAAATCCATCATGATTTGGAAAACCTGTTGAAGATATTCTTTATCTGGTAACTTCTAAACTCCAAAGACACTATCCCTATCCAGATTTAAGCAAAGAGTTCTACATTCATTCAAGTTTATGCTAAAAAACAAAGCATCATCTTGTGACATCCCAAAAGAATGTCCTTCAGCATACATGTCGTGTCCAAGCGAAAGCAAAAACCTTGTGAAGTGCCTGTGGGTGGGTGCACATGTGATCTGTGTCCCCAGTACCTCAAATTTATTTTGATTTTTATTAAACCATGATCTTCAGCCTAGAAATTTACTTCTGTTCATGATTCTGTGTTTCCTGGCTACAATATCTTAAATTCAGGGGGTTTACCCCCCTTTTTAGAAGAGGAGAGCAAACCTTCCTGCTTCTTCAGTATCTTAGCTGATTTATTTCTCAGCTTTGAATAGACTAGCACTTGAAGTAGGCAAACCAAATAGAAAGATGCTAGTCAAAGAAAATTTAAAATTTAAAAAAAAAAAAAAAGGAGAAAAATCTGCCTACATTAGTCTTTAAATCATGAGGTTTGTGCTTCTAGTCAGTGAGAGCAACCAGCTCATCAGCCTTCAAAAGTTAAGTCAGCAAGGTTCTTTCAGAGTGGTATGACCATCCTGAAGTGTAGACTTGCCTTAAAACCAGGTTATTTTATAGGAGCTTAAAATTAAGCAAGATAGACAATGTTTAAACCTTGTTGCCCAGGAAAACAAAGCTCTCGTGAGGTGTGCCACTTCCAATCCTCCTTCCTCACCCCGAGACTGCCAGTTCCACTGGGCCACTCCAGCTGTCCGGCCACAAACACCAGCTGGCCCTGCAGCACAGGGGGTTGCAGCTCATCCAATGAAATGGCCAAACAGTGAGAGATGGAAGCCCCCTGGCCATCTGGGAACACCCAACAGGCACCACGGGACAGCTTCCAAGGAACTCCCACCTCACCCAGTCAGCATGGTAGAGCAGGGGAAGGCAAAGCACATGCCCAGGAGACATGGATAAGCATGTAAGCAAGGTGGGAGAATTAAGCATGACAGATTTATTACAACAACTAGAACCAGAAGAAACCACCGTTCTTTAATTTTGTCATTCAGAGGCCACACTGTTTACTTCCAAAATTCACTAACTTCTCCATCCTGTCAGGTTATCTCTGATCCCTTGAACTCCCCTGTCACTGCTCTCATTTCAAACAAGTGAAAGAGAAACAGCACCCTAAGGGGGGTGGGGAATGGGGGAGGTGAATTTTTCATCAAGAGGTTGTATCAGAACTTCCTTTCTCTTGTATATACTCTGACTGTGGGCAAAAAAATATCCTTTTGTAAAACAATTACCAAATGTTTATTTGGAACATACAAAGACTTCTAGCAATCAAATGAAATGAACTCAGAGCTGCTGTGCTTTATGTATTTTTTGCAGCTAATGGAGTAGAAAAGAAAAATAAAATAAAATCAAACCCATTGTTTTGAGTGCAAGCCACAGAACAAGCCTCCCTTTCAAGCATAAAACAAGCAAGATGCCCTCAGCATTTGTGCAGGAAGAAAAGAGTCTGCACAGACATTGTCTGCTTGTACATGGTACAGAGAACTGCTTGCCACACACAGGCAGTGGGTAGTACAGATCTGCTTAATCTAAAGAAGCCACTGTTCTAACTCACTGGAACTGTAGTGAAGCAAAAGAAAAAAAAAACTTCTCCCTACAGTCTGGGAAGACAGGAACTACATAAGCCTTTATAGATATTTCCAGCAAGTTTCATTTTCATATGTCCTACTGTTGTCTCAACTTCATGTTTTTCTTTGCTCATTTTCTTCCCTCTGCCTCTTTCACTGTTTCAGAAAGATTTTTCCTGCCTCTGTTATCTTACAGCATGAGACATGCACTCCTTAAATCCAAATGTGACTGTCTGGAAGTGGTAGAGAGGTTACAACATTTGTCAGTTGTTTACCCGTAGCCCCCTACTCCCACACTCGCTGATACAGTGGCTGATCCCACTACCTTGAACTCTTTGGCCTCCTCTGCCACAATAAAATCCACATGGACCACCTCCAGCTGGAGCTCTTTTCCTCCTCTTTCCACATCTGCCAGGATTTGCCATCCTTCTTCCACCTCTTCCACCTCTTCTTAAATACTTCAGCTAGAGAAAGTTCAATTTTGAGTCATAGTTCAGTCACACTTACCCACTACTCTATTCCTCAAGTTTACTCAGCCTTAGTTCCTCTCAAGAGAAAAAAAATCAAAGAAGACCATCAGAGAAAGAAGAGTGCTTTAGGAAGGGAAGGTCTGCAAGGTACACAGGGCAAAGACAAACATTTGCCCTTCTTCCATACATCCTCCTTGATCCCCTCAACTGCCAGCTAATCCCATTCCTGTCCAACTGCCCATAGCCCCAGTATTTCCCTCTGACCATCTCATCTAGCCTTCATCTGCTTTAACTCTTCCACAGAAAGATGCTTTTGTTTTTCTCACCAACCATCAAAATAATTGGAAAAAAAAAAAATCTGTGCCCCTTCACCTATTTCTTCTTCATCTCTAATGTTGTTGGAGCAGTTTTACTCCAACTACATGAACTCTCACTAGCTCCCACACTTCAATGAAAACTCTCCAGCCGCATCTTCCTTTTCAGACAATCCTCCTACTCTTGAAGTAGAACAAGACACTCGTATTCTTACTGCACTTACTAATCTTTTATTATTTTTCCCATCATGGATCTTCATTCTTCACCAACGCTCTCTCTATTCTCAGGTCTCTCTGTCCTCGGTATCTTGTCTCAGGGATCTCATCTGCAAAACAAGTTTAGGCTCCCATCACTGCACTGACTACTCAGATCTGCATCTCTGCTCAGGATCTGTCTCCTTATGTTCAAAGAACATTCTCAGTCTGACATCTTTGTCAAGTTGTCTAAGTTGTCAGCTCACAACTAAATGGGACTAAAACAGAAAGCACAACTGCTTTTATCACCGTGGACCTGCCACGTGTCTCTCCAACACAAAACCTGCTCAGCATCTCTGAACTCTTTGCAGGTCAAGGCACAGTCTCTCAGAGTTTCTATCCACCTGTTCAGCTGACACCAGTCTAAAAACTCCTGTTTGTACCTTGGCCTTCATTACTGTGATGTTCTTTTTCCTCTGGAGAGATGGTCAGCAAGACCAGTAAAGTACTGCAGTTCTTGGTAACCAAACTGCTCCAAGGGTGACAGTTCCCCTTCTCCTAAGAAGAGGAAGACATGACATATGCAGGATCACTGCTTCCTTCCATGAAATGATTACTGGTGACATAGTACTCAGCATATTCATTACACAGCATTACCACATAATAACCAGCTTTACTGCCTTAATACTGTTTTAGCTTACTTGTTGTGAAGGAACAAGACCTTCCTAACTCTGAAGGTGCAGCTCTCTCCAAGAGCTTAAGAAGATCTAAAGATGCCAAGCTTTGATTTCTTTGTAATACCACCAGCATGTATGCCAGGTGACACAGAATTGGTGACAAAGCTACATCATTTCAGGTAATGTACCCTCAGGTACTGTGCCATCACTGGTACTCTTCAGAGTGGCATCAATACACTGCTCTGAAATCACTCCTGTGGAAGAAGCCTTCACAGTTACCAAGCAGGGGAAGACAAGGGCAGTCAGAATTGATACCAGATAAGCATTCACAACCACAAGAGTTTGTCTCTAGTTAGTTAACCAAACTGTGGTTAACCATCTAGCTTTCAGTGAGATTAAGAGCAGTCAAGCTCACTGAACATTTGGTTTGGCAGCATGTCACAAAGAAACCACTGAAGTTCTACACAAAGTAACACACATCTAATTAGAAGTTCTTTGTAGATCACAGTCTCCACTGAAATCTTGGACCCAATGAAAACATTGCATTAATTAGGGCTATGAACACACCAAAATAAACTTAATTCCACTGGATTCAACTCAACTTGATCACTAGGAGTCGTAACAAACCAAGAATGCAGAGAGCCAACACTGTAAGCACGGGCATCTTATTTCCACCAGCGCAAACACAGCCCATGCAGAAACTTGGATCAGATCCCTAAATACTGGATATTTATGGCTGCTACAGTTCCTATCCTACATAGAGAAAAGTGCTGCTCCTCTTGAAATGGCCAGCCATCAGTTTATTAATTAATACAAGCAACTTGTTTTGTTTATCTTAAAGACACCTGGTAATACAGTCATGTATGCAATATAAATGAAGGCTTTTACGGATGAAAGACCAGGAAATAATCCAAATGTCTGATGAAAGAAAGCTGAAAAGACAGGCTGTTACAGGTAACAAGTGATGACAGTGACAGATCAGAAAAATGCAAAGGAATTCATTAATACAACAGTCTGAACGGTTCCCATTTAAAGGTCTTGACAAAACAACAGAAAATTCACTGTATCGATACGTTCACTATCAGCCCAGCAGCCTAAAAGTTTCATCAGAAAGGAGGATGTGGGGTTTTCTAATGACTAAGGGTCATAAGTCACAAAAACAATATACACTTTTGAAACACTGTTTTCATTAAGAAATACATTTACTTAATGTCAGGTGTGTTGTGAAACATCTACTGTTGACAGAACTCTCAACTGCACTGGCATGACATTTAGTTCTTTCTCCCACAAAGCACAGTTTCCCTCTACAGTCAGCATGAAAAAACAGCTGCAGGACACTACAAAACATCCCAGAAATCCAGCACGAAGTTATAGTCCCCTACTGCAATTACAGGCACTTATGTCCCCACAGGCCATCATTTCTTCACTGTGGATAAAACACCTGGTGTAGAAACTCTAGCTTTCATGTTTCAAAAGGCAGGAGTAGACGTGCCAAAATTATTCCTCTGAAACTCCACAAGATCTGTTAAAGCATCCAGACGTTGGATAGAATTTCCATACAAAGAATTCATCATCATCATTTAGCCTTAACATAGAAGTGAAATCCGTGCCTGCAATTCCACCCAGGAGCAAACCATGGCGTACCTTATAAGGACAACACACAAGTGTTGAGGAGCCACGTATGTCTGACCACCTTCACACCCGAAATCCATCATGGTGTTTTCTGCTCTGAAGTCTTATTAAGTGTACAGATACAAAAGTGAATATATACATATATATCTCTACATATATGATCTTGCATGTCATTGTGGTGGGCTGACCTTGGCTAGCTGTCACATGCCTGTTCAGCCACTTTCTCACTATCCCTTCTTAAAAAAGGACAAGGGAAGAAAATAAGATGAAAATGCTCATGGGTAGAGATAAGGACAGGGAGATCACTCCCAGGCCAAACAGACCTGACTTTGAGAAAATTAATTTGATTTATTGCCAATTAAAATAGAGTTGGATGGTGCAAAACAAAGACAAAAGCTAAAATACGTTTCCCCTACTTTCCCCCCACCCCAGTTACACTTAAATTCCTTTATTTCCAACTCCTCTACATTTACTCCTCTACATCTCTTCCATATTTACACAGGACACAAACCAGCATCAGCTACAGAAATGATGACTAGACAAAGTCATACCAACCAACCTTAACATCTAAGTTTCAAAGCAACTAAAACTAAATTCCACTGCCTCAAAGGAAGAGTTAAGTTTCACTCTCAAATGCCAATTTACCGGAACAGCCTTTTGCTGCTGCCACAACAGCTCCCCAGGTTGCCCATCTCGTCAAGTAACTCAGGCTGCTGAAGGAAAGAGCTTCCTGTCTGCAGTAACACACCCAGTCCTGCAGCACCCTGCAGCTCCAGGAAACTGAGAGAAAAGCTGCTGACACCTATATCATGAACACCTACCACATCCTCGTGCCTTGCTGCTGGGAATGTTCAACCCCCAAGCACAGACAAGCTCAGAAGAGCATCTGCTAACACAACATTCACTTTCTCTTGGCTGCTTTGCGCATTCAGCTGAGCTCTGCCTGATTCAACCATGAGGGAAAAAATAGCATTTTGTCACTCCAAGTGAAAGGAAAACAGCTTCATTGAGAAGCCTTAATCAGGCCGTGGCAAAGCTGCCAAAGCAGCCAGTAACATCCATGTATCTCAGCCCTGCACACCTCCATGCACCTACTTTGACCTAAAACCTAAAAACAAATCTTCAGAGTTATCAAACTTGGGTACCACTTTTTGCTCCCACACTGCAGAGTTAGTTTTCCAAGTGGTCTGCTCCACATAACACAGAGCTGCTCACTGCTCTGCCAGAGGGCAGCAGCAGAACCTCTGCTGAGCTTTACTTTCAAAGTTATGCTTTAACCAGAAACTAAGAACAAGCATGAGGAACAGCAAAAAATGCCTGAGCTCCCCCACCAGCCAGGCCACAGATTTCTTGTTTGATCCCAAGGAAATAATTTCACTGCTGCATCACTCTCTCATCTCATAAAACTTTAAAGGTGCTGAGATCTATGAACAAGTAAGCATAATATGTGCACAGCTTCATGTTCCAACTTCAGGATCAGTTATATGTCAGGTTTTGGTAGATGCTTGTTTAGTTGAGGCAAATAACTTTTAGCCTTGTTCTGGTAACTTTTCCCTGGGGATCACAAAGCAATACTTCCCTGCCTATGGGATACCCATCAACCTCTCAGGTACTTTCCAAAGCACACAGCTCATTTTTCCATTCAACAGCCCTTAAGTGGTTTTCCATCCATGACCAAGTAGGTTTACAAGTGTTCAGATTCAAGTAAGCAGTTCTTATTGACAAAACCAAACCAAAAGACTGGAAAACACAAGGAGGCAAGTTAAGCAAAGCCATTCAAAGTGCAAATGGTAACTGGAACAGCTGATGGCAGCTGCTCTGCCTCTAATCTTGCAGTACTAACACAGCCAGTAACAAACACAGCATATTACTTCCTAGGCAAAAGGAGAGATCCCAGAAAACGGGAATTATAGTTACAGAAGGGCTCCATAGGCAAGAAGATAAGGAGTACATCTTAGAAGAGTCTCCCTGAAATACACTAGGTTTTTCCCACAAATAGGATATCATGAAGCTTGTTTGACTAAAGAATTGCAAGAAGCTGGGTAGACATACTCAACACATGGCAGAGAGAGTGAAAAAAGCATCCCACCATCACAAACATTTCCTAAAATTACCAGAGCATTTCACTAAAACTGTCACAACAACTACTAAAGAAATGAGAGTGGTAAGGTTCAGAAGTGTAAAAAAAAAAAAAAGCACAACCAAACAAAAACAAAGCCCAAAGTCCAGGGAGTGGACAGTAGAGATGGACATGTCACTGGCTGGAACAAAAGCTTCCCTCTAGGCTTTTAACTTATTTTTTTTTTTTTTTTTGTTATTAATACTACTTCAAGTGAAACTGTGTTAAAAACACCAATCATGTTGCCAACTGCTGATGGCACAAAATCTATCATTAGCAGCATGGAAGCCACCAATTTCCAAAACAAACCAGGCAGTGGATTTTAGTACATGGATATGCAAATTTCACAAGGAGATACAGTGCAAAAGGCTACATAACAAACAGACATCAAGAATCTGCCCTTTTCTCCCAATCTTACAATAATCAATCCACAAAGCTGTAACTAACTCAGTGACAATGTATCTTTACACATCAAGAAATATTTGCAGAAGACACACTTTGAACGATCCAAGGTTCTAATAGCATTTCATTACCGGTCACCTGGCATCATTCCTGAACCAGCAACATGTCCAGCTGTTGCCAAGTATTGGTATTTCCAGCCTGAAAGGTGAGCACATGGGGTTTTTTCCTGTGTATGGAGTGACTCGATTAAAACCTGTTAAACAAAATCCCATCACTTAGCAGAGCAGGAGCTAGAGATGGATGAAATTAAGTCATCCAGGTGATTACCCTCCTCAGCTAACAGGGTACTCAGTCACACAGCCAATACTTCAGCAGTTCAAGCAAATCCAAAGCCCTGGAAGGGCCACATTCCTTACTGATCCATAAACGCCTGCAGCCAGCTCTGGCATCCCACTTCCAGCAGTCTTGCACTCACTTGCCAACTTCTTTGCTGAGGAAACTCATAACTAGCTCTAACCTGCAGCAGCACAACCACAAAACCAAAAGGAAAAGCCCATGCTATGTATTTCAAAGCATTGTTTCACAAGAATTTGTCAGTGGTGGTGCCAATTTAAATAGCTCACATGCACACACAGCGAGGTGGATCTTATCAGGAACTAACCCGTGTCCAAAACAGCCCTTTTTCCACTGTGTTCTTTTAGACCAGACCAACACCCAGCCCAGGCCACTGTACACCATGTTTGCACAACAACTATGCAGGGTTAGGAAGCACTGAGTAGGAGCTACTTCAGCTCAGTCTTCCCAGGAATGCTTCTCTTTTGAGAAGCATTTATGGCCTCCCTTGTAGCATCCTCTACATGACTTCCCCAGTTTCCACATGTGTGGTCATTTCTAGAGCCATCCCTTGGATTAGAGCAGTGCCTTTATTATTAAGAGGAAGCCTTGTTCACCATCTTTACAAAAACAAGTTACTGAATAACAGGTGGCTCGCAGCCAACTAAAAACACCACCATGGGCCATTTCACCTACCTGCCCTGATTTACTTTCATCTCATGAAGTGAAAGTGCCAGAACTGCCACATTGCCCAGAGTTTAACCTTACCTTAAGGATCAGAATCTCAATTTGATTTTAAACACTCAAGGTAAGGTGAAATCAATGTTTCAGGCCAAGTTCCCTTAATGCCCCTTAACATCATGCACATAAAGCATGTCAGTGTACTACAAAGCATCTTATTCTGCAGGGTTGGAAGAAAGAGTTCATGAGAACCACCAGCCTTCGTGTTCCTGATGCACTTTAAAACAAGACCAAGCAGCAGCACCAACTGGAAAGTGCCAACTCAACAGCTAAATAAAAAATACAGGAACTGAAAGTCACAGCAGCAAAAGGGAACAATATAGAAGGATTGTGGGGTAACCCCATCAGGAAGCTCAGCCCCATACAGCTGCTTGCTCCCTCACCACAGTTTGTGACGGGGAGAGAACTGAAGCATAAAAGCGAGAGAACTTGCAGGAGATTAAGACAGTTTAACAGGGAAAGCACAAGCCATCATCCACTGCTTCCCATGGGCAGGCAGGTATTCAGCTGTCTCCAGGAAAGCTGGACTCCATCAGGTCTAACAGAGACTTGGGAAGGCAAATGCCGTAACTCCAAACAGCTCCCCTTCCTCCTTCTTTCCCCAGCTTTTATTGCTGGCATGAGGTCCTGTGGTCATGCCTGGCTGTGTCCCCTCCCAAATTCTCGTGCACCCCCAGCCCACTCACTGTAGGGGAAGGGTGACAAACAGGAAAGGCCCTGGGGCTGTGTAAGCCAATGTAAAATAAGTAACCAATGTAAAACACTGTTATCAAGGCTCTTTTTATCACAAATCAGAAACATAGCACCATACAAGCTACTATGAAGAAAATTAACTCTATCCCAGCCAAAAAGGTACCAATACATTTACTTGACATAAACATCTTCAATTATTAAAAAAAAAGGTTATTCAGGACAAGTAACAGAATGGCCCTGCCTCATTAAAGATAAAAGAGATGGGGGGAGGGAAATCAGTGAAATCACCTGACTGAAGGGTCATCTTTCTACCTGCTCAGATAGCAACAAATACTGATTTCAACCCTGCTGTAAGATGCATTTGCATATCCTTTGTGCTGTGGGTTCAGTTTACTGTTAAGCCCTAGTTTGAGTAAACACTTACTCTTCTAAATGACTGCTGAAAAGAGATAATAGTAAATCACCGAAATTAGTTCCACAAGCCTCTTCTGCTTGCAACAAAGCCAGTTCAGAACTCCCTGTCCACTCCTGCCACAGCTTCCTCTAACACAAGACATTCCCATTTTCTCAATTGTGTTACTCACTGCTTGTGGGGTTCCACTAGCCCAGGTCAGCAAAGTAACCAAGATAAACAAACCACACACACAAAAAAAGGACAGATGCCATAAGGATGTAAATGTTTTCATAGCCAGACCTTCCAGCTTTCTGATGTATTCCTAGGATATCCTGCGTGAGCATTCAATAGCTAAAAAAAGCAACAAAACTTTTTTGCACACAAGGTTGTTTATTTTGTTGATTTACCAGTTAATTACATGTAGGTGGTAGAAAGAGCCATGTCTGCCACACATGGTCAAACCACATCACATCCTATCACACCTGGAGAACTCCCACTATGGGTGCCAATAATGAGCTTTAGATAGATGACCTCATGGTGACCTAGAGGGCACTTCTCTATCAAAACAATAATTCTTTAGAAATTACTCAGATTAAAATCTTTCAAGACAAACAGTTCAAGACATTTGCCTCGTAAAACTAGATTTCATGTTTTTCTGGTCTTCCATCCTGGCTGCAGGTGCTCTGTATGGGACACCAGACATTCATCATTTATTATCAGTCAGGAAAAGGTAAATCCACAAACAGATTGTGTTGTTTAACACAATCAATTGCAATTCAGATAACAAGCAAAAGAGTTACTGGGTGCTGTTACTTAGGCTGAGTATGTTGGGTGGCTGGGGGCAAGAAGAAACAAGACATTTTACCACATTTTGTCACCAAAATATTGAGGCAAAGACCTTTCAATACATTCAAGAACTTCTTGCTGCAGCAAGCAAACGAGGCAAGTTGAGCATCAGGCCCACCCTCAACCCAACCAGTAGAGAAGAATTTATCCACCTTTTCCATGCTGAGCTCTACAGGCAAGGAAGTTTTCCTACCTGCAGCATCAGAGGTCTCAGCTTAGAAGAACTAACAGCTTCTGACAGGGTGACTACAGGAATTCTGACTAAACCTGGCACAAACAAGAAGTGAGCACTGCACTCCTGACTTACATGGTTATTTTCAGAAAACATTTCAAGTAGCAACTGAAATGGGCAGGGGAGCTCAAAGTAGTAGCAGGCAGTTGAGCTAAAATGTACCATGTCAATACTCCTCTGCTTGTTACTGACCCCTGTGTATGTGCCCATGTGCACTTGTATGAGTGTGTACAAAAGGGGTACTAGGAGAAAATAAATAAAAAAACCCCAGGCTTTGTTAGTATCAAAAAGAATAATAAAAATATCATTATTATTCTTTCCAGTAATGCCTAGACACTCTCTGAGACTTTCAAAAGCAATCAGGCAGCACTCTCATGTCAGACACAGACAGGATACCACTTTAAGTGATACGCACATGGCTGGAAAATGCAGGATTGCAAAATAATCCACTCTCTTGATAGTCTTGACTGATTGTTCAAGGCTCACCCATGTACAGAAGAGATTATACCTGGAGTAACTACTTATGCTACAAATGTCCACAGAATCACAGACAGCACCTTTGGCAAAGATCCATCATCCTTAAAAGTGAATGGAATAACTGAGTTTTCAAATGACTGACCATAGGCAAGCAAGATGAACTTCTAACACAAGTATGCAGGGCACACAAGAAAATAATCTTAAAACCCTGTTGTTTGCAAAGATGTAAACCTTGTTTTTCAAAGCAGACAGGAGGATTAAAGATGTGCAGTGTAAGCATGAAGAGAAGAAACCAACATGGGCATAACTTCTGATCTGGAGTTAAAAACAAAATCAATAATTGTAGGAATGGGAACAGAAACAGTTCAACCCAGACAAGACAGTGACTTTAACACCCAGTGGTTTATTCCTTTAAATTGTAACCTCACTTTTCAGATGGACTCCACCCTAGGGAGTCTCTTTCAAAAGAGTATCTTGCAGCTTTGCTTGGTTTTAAGGCACTATATTTGGTTACACACCTCAGACTATTCCCAGCTACTGTAGCTGTTACTGTAGCATTACTGTACCTTTTGTTGTGGTCAGGGGAAATATGCTTCTTTCTTCTCCTGTCTCCATATTTATTTCCAAAGAACTTAGTTTTACGGTAAACTATGCATATCATACCTACCTATTTAAATCTAAATATCAAGGCTGTCTCTGAAGGTATGCAGCAAGCTTAGCAATCTCTACTTATGTTTATTGCAAAATGCAGTAATCTTAAACAAATCCGCACAATGCTGTTTGAAAATAGATTTAGGAATTGAAATAATAATAGGAATTATATATTAGGAGGAAGCCCTTTGCTGTGGTGAGGTACTAGAACAGGTTGCCCAGGGAAGCTGTGGATGCCCCATCCTTGGAACAGTTCAAGGCCAGGTTCAAGCAACCTGGTCTTATTGGGAGGTCTCCCTGCCCATGGCTGGAGAGTTGGAACTGGATGATCTTTAAGGTTCCTTCCAACCCAAACAATTCTATGATTCTATGAAATAAGCTTGAAGCTTCTTACCACTCAGCACAGTTTCTTATTAAACCTCCTTCCAGATGGGCTTTTGACACAGTTTTCCAAGCATGTGAACTGAGGAGGCATCAGGCTTCTTTATTGATTCCTACTGAAATACTCAGTGAAGTTTTACCCTCTAAGCAATTATTGCCAACCAAAAATACCCATCACTGGATATCCTGGATATGTACATATCGGATATCCCATCAATGTCCACGCCCAGCATCCACGAACAGTGAGCCGGCGTGGAACTCTGCCCTCGGAGAACATGAGCCATGAGCTCCATGGCCTTGTACGGCCTCCCTGGAGATATTCCAGAACCGTCTGGACGCAATTCTGTGCCATGTGCTCCGGGATGACCCTGCTGGAGCAGAGGCTGGACCAAGTGCCCCGCCGTGGTCCCTTCCAGCCCGACCCAGTCTGTAATCCTGCGGTTCTGCACAGACTCTCCTGCACGAGTCACAGCCGCATCATCTGCCTGACACAATTCCCCCTCCACCCAAATACTTCACCCGTGGCCGAACCAAAGCTCCTTTTCCAAGTCATTCATCACCACCCCTGCGTCCCATTCTCACTGTGCCTCTCCCCAACAAAGGGAACCCGTGCACCCGGAATGCACACCCCATGGCAGTGTGAACTCGCAGGTCGGACCCGATGATCCTGGAGCTCTTTTCCAATCTCAGTGACCCCGGGATTCGGCGAAACGAGTGCTGACACGGGGCCGCAGCGCACCCCCGCCCTGCCCGGGGCTCATACCCACACCCCGACCCTTCCCCCGGTGAGGGCGGGCGGCCTCGCCTGCCGCGAACCCGGCTCCGAGCCGGGCGGGCAGCGCCGTGCACTGTCCGCGGAGCCATCCGCCGCCCCGACAGCGGCGCTCCGGGACGCCCCGGCGGCCCCTCGTGCCTGACTCACCGGCGGCGAGTGCGGCGGCGATCAGCACCCACGCCGCGCCGGGCCGGCCCGCGAAGCCTCCGCCCGCCGCCATCTTCCAGCCACCGCCACCTCCTCCCCGCGGCGCCCCCATTGTCCGCCCCCGGCCGCCCGCGGGCCCGCCCCCCGCCCCGCCCAACCATAGGCCGCTGCCGCTGTCACTCACACACACCCCCCGCCCCCCGCCCCGCTTCCCCTCGAGGACTGGACAAGAGAGGCATCAGTCAAGCTCAGGTGGCCTATGCGCGCTGGGTACATATTGTCCCGCCTCCCCAGCTAGGCTCGGCATTAGCGCCCCCCCGCGTCCGGCGGGCGGATTTGAGGAGCGTCGTACCCGGGGTCTCAGGGAACGATCCCGCGGGTCGGTGAATCCCGAGGATCAGCAGATCACTGGGTCGGTTAGATTGGAAAGGGACTCTGAGATCATCGAGTCCGACCTGTAACCGAGCACCACCGCCTCAACCAAACCATGGCAATCAGTGCCAAACACCTCCAGGGGCAGTGACTCCTCCACCTCCCTGGGCAGCACATTCCAATGTCTGATCACCCTTTCTGTGAAGAAATTCTTCCTAATGTCCAACCCAAACTTCCCCTGGCACAGCTTGACGCCATGTCACTTGTTATCTGGGAGCTGAGCCCGACCCCTGGCTACAATCTCCTGCCAGGGAGTTGTAAAGAGGATAACGTCTCCTCTGAGCCTCCTCCAGGATAAACATCCCCAGCTCCCTCAGCCGCTCCTCATAGCACCGCCTCAGGCTCTGGTGCTGCCCGAGAGTTAACCCGCTGTGCCCAAAGCTTATCCCAGTGCCTTTGCAGGCATGCTACCGACCATCCCAGTTGGCATTAAATCCATCTGGAAATAAATGCCAGTCACGCCAGTGGAGTTGTGCATCCCTTGGTCAAAACCCCCACGGGAGCTGTGGGGTGGCTGTGGCCCGCAGGGACCACAGTAGTCACAGTGGAGTGTGGTGTCCCAGGCACTTTCAGCTGTGTGAGACTCCTGCTGTGCATCGCTCAGCCCAGTTTTCCAAAGAGAATCTTCCAAACAGCATGCTCCCGCAGCACTCGTTTAGTGCCCCAACCTCCCGGGCCATGGGCAAGCCTGGAGTTCTCCCACGTGCGTGTTACGGTGACAGGAAGCGCTCATCCCAAGGAAAGAGGGAGAACACTGCTGCAAGCTCTGAGCATGGACAGGAGTGGTTTCCCTGCCTGCACCGAGATCCTGCTCGGTTTTCCCTATTAACTCAGAGAGCCTGTTTCAGCATGTGCTGCCTGTAAGCACAGGCTCCTTCAGAAGTTCTTCTGCTACACCAATCACATAACCACCTTTGCCTTTCACCTGAAAATACCTGCTTGGAATTTCCCTCGGCTTGCTGACTGGACTCCCTGCTGTTACACGTCCCCTGAGACCAGGCTTTCATCCTTCCTTCTTACCCCTCGCTTTTGGGAACCTCTTTTTTAAATGTTTCTTCTTTTTCTAAGCCATGTATTTTAAACAAGTTGCATAAGCTGAGTCATATCACACGGCTATTGCTCACTGCATCCATGAGACTTCAAAAGCCTGTGGTGTGCTCTGCTCCCCAGTGCTCCAAGGATGGAGCTCCCCTCCCAGGACCTGTGCCGCCACTTTCTCTGCCACTCTCTGGCCACCTCATCACATCTGCATATGAAAGAAGTCACAGGAAAGCCCTGCTCCCGTATTCCATGTTGAGGAGGGCCATGACAAAGCAAGCTCCTATGAAAACACAGGTAGGTTATTTTTTTCCAGCTGTGATGCAAGATGCCAGGTTACAGTGCTGGTGGGATTTAAAATGTAACAGCTTATGCATTCATTATTTACACCCTAAGGGGAAGCTCTGGAGCATATTCCTCAGCTAACTGTTGTACACGTTTTCTAGAAACCCAGGCTACCAGAAATCCAGGGCAGCAATTGGGAATAAATATCAACAACACAGGCAACTCTTTGTATCATGGGGAATTGCCACCTTGTTTGGTTGGTACCTCATTTAGTCCCTCTGACTTCCCTTTATCCAACTCACTAATATTCCTGCTTTCCAAATGGAGCAGAAACTTATATGCAGCCTCACCTTTCTAGGCATTTTTGCAAGATGGCAAACCTAAAGTATTGTTTTTTTAAATGTCACCTTTTTCTTATTCTCAAATTTACTGTCCTCACATCCTTTTTTATGTACTAATAAGCCTGATTTGGCCACACACATCCCTTACCAGAGAATTCCTACACTCTCACTTCCCTGACAAAGCTGAGATCCCACTGTCTCAGGTACAGCCCCGTTTGTTGTGTAGTAATACAGCTGCTCCATACAGAAAACATCTGGGATAGTATCTGGTCTGCTTACAGCAAAACATTCTTTATCCAGATAGATATGATCAAATTATTCTCTTCTGCTATTTCCAGAGAGGAAACGGGGTGCAGGAACAACTTAATTTGTTCTGAGGAACATATATTGCGTTTTTATGGTAAGAGATGCTACTATTAAGGTTATGACATAAAGAACTGGGAACACTTCTCCCACACCTGTTAAATGTACCACATAATTCCCTAATTCACCTCAGCACCTGGATCCCTGAGAAGCTAAAACACACCCAAATACAGGTGTAGTTGCTGCTGTCCTTTTCCCTTCTAGCTATGCAACTCTACCCTGTCTAGTGATAATACCAGTATTTATTTGAATTTCTTAGAAATGCAGCTCAGATGGCAACAAACTCATTATTTTCTGCCTGCATATGGAAACCAGGGGAGTTGTTTCTTCTCTTCATGCTGAATCCATTCCCTCTCTGGTCAGAGAAGCAGCAGTGACAGGGCAGGACTGCTCAGACCACAGCAGCCACCTGGAAGGCTGCTGTTGAGTTGTCCAACTGTTTTTTGAGCTTTCTCACGCACAGAAATAGCAGCATTCAGGAAAAACATTTTTGTGACTTTTTTTTTTTTTTTTGGTCTCTTTTTTTTTTTTCTTCTGCTTATCACAGAAGGAAGATCTTAATCGGTGTGTGTCACTGGGAAAGAGGTTAAATATTTTTTTCGTGGCTGCTCTTTGTGTTAGAAATTCAGACCTTTGTTATCCTACTGTTTTGGAGAGGTCTCTAGTAGCCTGACAGAGAGAGCAAGCAGGATTATGATGTAAAAAAAAAAAAATATCTTCTAGGAGGAGAAGCAAACATATTCAAACTGATTACATTTTTAATGGTTTTGATTGTTTTCTATTTAGCCTGTATCTCCTAGAGGACTTGTACAGTAGACACTGCTTAGCGTACAAAGATATGCATTCCTGCAAAAAATACCCCAACCAACATGCTCATTTTGAATCAGTAAGAGAAGAACATGGGAGAGAAAGAAATAAAGCAAGCTCCATTTGTACAAGAAAATATTGGGTGTCTATTGCAGCATAACTTTTTCTTCTGCAAATTGGGATAAGCTGTGACTGGCACATAATGCCGCATTCATGTTTACTCTGATTAAATAGAAACACAATGGTTCTTTCAAAACTCAGAGCTGGCACAGTACTTGCATGCTGTCCTTGGAGAGTTTGGTAATTATTCTTCACAGAATCACAGAATTTTTAGGGTTGGAAGGGACCTCTGGAGATCATGCAGTCCAACTCCCCTGCCAAGGCAGGGTCACCTGGAGCGGGTTACACATGAACACATCCAGCTGAGTTTGGAATGCCTCCACAGCAGGAAACTCCATAACCTCTCTGGGCAACCTGTTCCAGTGTTCTGCCATCCTCCATGGAAAGAAGTTCTTCCTCATGTTGAGGTGGAACTTTTTGTGGTTTAGTTTATGGTCATTACTCCTTGTCCTCTTAGCATGACTGCAATTATCTGGCACCACCCTCTTGACACCCACCTTTGAGAATTTTCATTCATTGATGAGATACACTCTCAGTCTTCTCTTCCACAAACTGATTTTTCCATAATTTGATTAAGAAGAAGGTCTTGGATCACCCATTATGCAAGGATAAGTGTTCTGAGGAAAACTTATGATGGAAAGGGATGAGAATGATGAGCTATTCCCATGCTGAACTGAAGCTAATGAACAATTTGAGCCAGGAGTATTCTTGATAACCATGATGCATTAAAAAGCCCATGAAACGAAAGCAATTCTTTTCCCCATCTCTCCCTCCTGCGTTCCCTCCAGCTTCTTGGAATGTAAGCAAAATTAATTACTGTAGGGAGACGAGCCAAGGTAGCACCGAGCACCACCAGCGTTGTAAGAAGACTCTATTTAAACAGGTCGGAGTAAAATCTTCACCTGTAAGGTCAGGAAGTACCGTCGCCACTGCCTGGCCGTCGCACAGTTTGGAATTATGGAAAAGAACCACGAATTCCCCCTTTTTCATCTGGGGTTCGCAGTCCAGCTGCCGCGGTCCAAGGCTCGCCATGGCAGCTCTCGCACCCACGGGCAGACGGGGCTGCCGCAGTGCGCATCAGGATCCCGGGCACCACCAGAACCCAGAGAAGCAGCACCAGTGGCCCCTCAGCAACACGGAGCACCAGGGCGGAGCGGCGGGGATGTATCCCGATGAGGGGCGGGCGGCAGCACCGGAGCGTTCCTGTAAAAGAGAGAGAAACTGTTCTCTACGGCGGCTCGTTGGTCTAGGGGTATGATTCTCGCTTAGGGTGCGAGAGGTCCCGGGTTCAAATCCCGGACGAGCCCGATTTTTCTTGTTGCTCTTTTCACCTCTTTCGTCCGCTCAGTGCTACGACCCCGCGTTGTCCACTGCGTTCCTCGGGCATCGGCAGCGAAGGGATAACACCCGTCCCATTTTAGCGCAAAGAAAAGCGTTAATAACTCACCGGGGAGAGGCCGCTTCTCTTCGCCTCGCACCGGGCGCCGCTATCCTCGATTTTTTCGGCCTTCCCCTTCAGCTTTCCCCCCTCGCACGCTCCGGAGCACACGGGGCTGCTCCTCGCCCTTCCGCCGCTCGCAGGCCTTCCTCGAGCTGCGGGCGGGCCCGATGCGCAAAAACACTCCAGGAGGGCACCACGGAGGCAAAATAAAGAGCGCCGAGCGCCCCCGTGCCAGCGGGCTCGTCCGGGATTTGAACCCGGGACCTCTCGCACCCGAAGCGAGAATCATACCCCTAGACCAACGAGCCGCTCTGCAACCAAAGTCACGCCTCAGCACTTCACTCTCTTCCCGCCTCCTCCCAGCCTCAGCCACCCTCGTCAGCTCTTTTGTGGGTCTGTCCTTCCCCGCCACTGCCACACCCACGGTGGCTTTGCCTGCCGCTCCGGAACACATCGCTCCTCTCCATAACTGATGCCGCTTCCCCCTTCCCTCCCTCTCCAGAGTAACCCGTGGCATCACCCTTCCCCCGACCCTTCGACTCCGCTTGGCACAGGTGACTCCGAGTCCTGCGGGGGGTGCGGCTCCGCTCTCTTCCGTTGCTCAGACCCCGCTCCCGCGCTCATCCTAGGCGTGCAGCAGCGACCACCCCCTCCTTCCCATTCCATTCCCGCTCCACGGCCGGTGGCGCTCGAAGCCGGGCGAGCTCATTCCCAGGGGATGAGAAAGGGGGGTGGGAAATAGGACACACACCCCCAGTGGCGTTGGTTTATCCCGCCCCGCTCTGTGCCCTGCGCCCCCTGGTGGGGCGGGCCATCCCACAGGGACATCCAGGGACACCCAGGATTCCTTTGGGATCTCCAGAGTGACCCGCAGGAGCCACAGGCATTGCCTTTGGTCTCTGAGCCCTCGGCACGCTGCTCGTTTGGATCTCAGGTTGTCCCTGATGTGCTCTATTCCACCAACGCTTCCCCCTCATGTTTCCATGCCTCTGCATCCCAGACCTTTCAAGAAACTCCCGTTCCTCCCCTCAGTAAATGCTCTCAGGCTTGGCCTTTCCAATACTTTCTTGCGGCTCACACTAGTTTAAACCTGGTCCAACTGAAATGAAACACAGAACCAAGCTCACAGACAAACACTGTCTCCTTGCCCTTGTGCTGCATTCCTCTCTCTATTTCTTTCTTGCTCAGTCTTCCATCCTCACCCCCGCAATATAAAGGTCTTCTGGTCCACAATGTTTGTGCTTTATCTTTTTTTGTAATCTTTGGGGCACCATCCCTATCAGAAGGATTAAATAAATTATATCTTGCTGAGGGCATTTTCCCATCTGACCAGGTGTGTTTACAGCTGACACCACACACTCCAGCCCCAGCCATCTGACGGATGTGAGTCTGAACAGGCACTCCCACCCCACACACACAGCTGAGCTGTGGTCTGCACTGCAGTCAAAACTTTTTGTCTCTGTACATCTTGTGGATATAACACCACATTGCCCAAGCTAAAGCTTCCTGATAGTGTGGATGGGGCAGGGATACATGTCCACATGCATCCTCTGCTTCAGCAGTGTCACGATGCTCATGCTGGCCAAAAATACTTTCCTGAAATTGCTCTCACCTGGCCTGCAGCCAGGGTGAGGTTTATGTGTGGGGGTTGTGTGGGTGCCTGCAGCTGAGAAACAGGCATCTTTCTTCCCTCCTTGTACTTGTAAAGCCATCAAGGACAAAGATGGTGATGCAACTTCTGGCCCAAAAAGTCTCTAAACTGTTGACTGCCAAAAGCTGGGAAATCTCAACGGAAAAAATCACTGTGTGTTGCCTTGTTTATTTATGCTTCCCAAGGATGCTGTTGGAGAAATGGCAGCAGGCTGGATGGCTTTGCTTTCTTCTGTTCCCAGGTACTGGATACCTGCAGGGTTAGGGCAGGAAGTGTGGCAGTCTCTACTGTCACTGGTTGCACCAAGGAATATATTCCTTTGTGATTGAGCATGTTGGTTATTTCTGTCTCCCAAAAACCACAGCATATTAAAATGTTGAACTGTTGTAATGGCAGTGGAAATCCCACCCCTATTTTGCCTGCTGCTACCAGCTCTCTCCATCCTTCCTCAGACTTCTTCATCTTTCCAGGAGGAAACAAAACATACAGATTTTCTTATATGCTTTGCTTTTATTCCACCATTTATTTCTTCTGTTTCTCCCTTGGATTTCCATTCCTGTGCTCAGGACATACATACACATTCTTTAAACAGGCACACATATGTCTGTATATACAGTAAGACACAATCCCTCACATAGAGATGGGACACTGCTGAGAGAAGAAACGAGGTACAGTGAATGGTTGCAGCCTGCCCTGGAATACAAGCTATAACAAACAGATTACAATGGATTCAAAGACAACAATGCTCCATGGCATGGCTCAAAAGGATATGGAGGTTGTGTTTGCCAACAAGCCCATGTCACACAGGAGGGTCAAAGCTGCTGGCTCTCAGCAAATGTCACCTGAGAGCTCTCACTTGGGAAAAAGAAAGGCAGGACACAGAGCCTCTTCTTTCCTCATGGTTTTGGAGCTGGTGAACACAAAGGGGATATCCCACAGACCCCCCAGGTTTGTATCTCTGCTGTGTTGCAGAGCCTGCCTGAGGACAGAAGGGAGCTGTGCTGTGTGAAACACTTGTGCGTGTCTGGAGAGACAGGGACAACCTACGCCTCTGACACTGCTCAGCTTAATGTTTGCTAGGAGGAGCTTTGGGATGGCTCATTCTTCCCTTAGTCTCTGCAGCTGTTTCTGTGTTGCTGAGTACTCAGGTGGGGTTCAAGCACTGGCCCCTGACCATTCACACCACCCAACAACTGGCTGACACCTCGTCTCAGCTTTTGACAAGTCTGGCTCGCAGTCTCCAGTGAGCCCAGATTTGTCCACAGCTCCACGACATGCTTTGGACATGAGCCCTGTGGTCTTGAGCAAAGGCAGTTTTTTATTCAGCTTCAAGCACTGCTGTCAGGAAAGAGGTCAAGTGAGGGTCTGTTATCCATCTTTCCCCAAAGAACTTATTTCTTATGGGCAACTAATAGTCTGCAGACGTAAGTCCTTCTTCTTTTGTTTTGGCAACTGCTAGCCCATGACTTTAACTGGAGGGTGAATGCAAATCCAGTACAGTGCCTAAGTACTGAGGAGGGACTGGCTGTCTGACCTTCACCAATTCAGTCAGTCAGGCCATATTACTGGAAACTCAGCCAGCTAACACTTTTTTGACCTGCACAAAATTAATAGGCTGTTTCCTATAAGCCAATACAGGATACTTTCTATCCTGAGTGGCTCTCAGTGGCCACACACTAAACGTTTAAAAAAAGACTGCATAGGGTCTGGAAGTTAGAAAGACTGATGGACAGGCAGGCCCTCCAAATCTGGACCGGAGCCCGGAGCCAGATAAAAACCTTGCTCTGCTGACCTACTCAGCACATCTTTTCTTTGCATCCAATCTGCTCATTGTCACTTTCCACCAGCACTAAAAACACCCCAAAGAAGAAGCACAGAACCTACCAGCCTGTCCCTGCTGGCTGTTTCACAGACCAGCCAGTTCAACCACCACTTCAAAGGGATTTTATGTTGTACGATCAATGTCCTAAGAGTTTTCCCTGTGCTCAGGGTTCACATTGTCTGCCATACAGCACATACGGAGGAAACAGTATGTGTTAAAACATTATTTACTGAAGTTTAAAAACCCAAAGTATTTCAAAAAAAGCTACCAAAAAGGCACCATATATGTATGTATGTAACTGATGAACTTCATCTAAGACCAGTGCAGGGGAGAAGAAAAAGACATTTTGGAGCAGAATGAAGAAGCAGAGGGACCAGGAGTGATGATGGGTTTTGGCTCCAGGACAGCCAAGTCTCAGGTCTCTCAGTCCCCAAATATCACTGAGGAACATCAGCCAACACACCTGAGTTTTGAACTCTGAAGAGATAGCAAACCGGTCTCTTGTTCCAGCTGTCCCAAAATATGACGGTGCAGAGCAGAGAGGCAGCAAGGAGCCACTCAGCTCTGTGAGGAGTCTGGACCTCAGGGGATATCTGTATTCTGCTCCTCTCTTGCCACTGAAGGTTTTCTAGTAGCTTCCACCTTGATTGGGTTAGATGGCTCCTATTCACATGTTAAGTCTCCTCTACCCTGACTGGGTATGTCCTTTTGAGAGGGAAAAAGTAAGGAAATAATGAAAAATAATCATGGTCTAAGTAAATACAGTGCTGGGAAGTCCTGGGGGTACTTTCATAGTTTCTGTGCTAGGAGGCAAAGGCAGCCTGAGCACCAGCTTCCTTCCTTCAGTTGGTCCTTGCCAAACCAATGAAACATTTGAAGAGGAGACAGGTGGGGAGGTGGAATTAGACATTTTCTCAGGCATCTGTGGCTATGTTATCAGTAGTTACAGAATATGTAAGAAGGTACATGGAATAAGTCCTGCTTCAGCCAGTGGAAATCCTCTCTTATTTCAAGTGGCAAAGGGCCATGTTTCCGTACTTCCAGGGCTAATCATGAAACTGGTGTGTGTGCAAACACTCTTTTTGCTGGCAAAGCTAACAAGCTAAACACAGAGAGAGAGAATATATATATGTATTCATGTACATATACAACATGTGCTCACATATAAATATGTATATGTAAGGAGGCATAACTGATATACAGGTTACTGCTGGGGAAATGTGCTTTTTACTGTAAGTACTTTCAAATTGCATTCAAAACAGCAATGGAGGAGAGCCTCTTCGTTATACTGAATCCAGAATCGGCTTTGCTTCTTTTCCATCCTTTCTCCCTGCAACACCGCCCAGAAAGGCTGGTTGCTTTGAATGCCCTGCCTTGCAGTCTCTGCAGGCCTGAGATTTGAGACTTTTGACATATGGGGAGCAGCAAAATTGTTGTGTTTTGTCACAGTTGCCATTTTCATGAATAGCAAAACCCTCTGGTGTCTTAGGAGGCAACACCACGCTGACCTGCCTTACCTGTGTGTCAGGGTTACGCTGTGCTCTGCTCCTGCGTGACTGATGGTGAAGCTTCACTAGCAGTGTCTAATCCCTCTGCATCCTGCAGTGATTCAGATGCCAGTGGTGTTTCTTCAGTGTCTGATGTTCTCTGTGTATCTGTGCTTTCACTGGTTTCCTTTGCTTCCGCTTCAACTTCTTCCTTCTCCTTGTCCCCCTTTTCCTGTTCACTGGCAGTGTCTTGCTGCTCTTCTCCCTTGGGACCCTCACACACCTCCTTGTTTTCAGAGGTAGGCTGGGCAGAGTTCTCCTTCCCTGGGGCATCATGACACACTTCCTCCTCCTCTGTATTCCCTTTGTTACTCTTGCAAGGATTAATTTCCTCTGCCTGTTTATCCCCTTTTTCTTCATCTTCTGATTTGCTGGACCCTCTCCTTGATGGGGGCTTCTCATCAGACCCTGACTGTTTCTTTTGCTCATTGCTGCCTTTTAACTCATCCTCTGACCTGCTGGATCCTCTCCTTGACTGAGGTTTCTCATCAGACCCTGATTCTTTCTTTTGCTCTTTTCTCCCTGTTTCAGCCTCCTCTGTCTTGCCATTGGGCCCAAAGACCTCATCTTCCCTGGCACCATTTTCTGGAGAGGAGATGTTGAGCCCTAAATCTTCCCCATCTCCGTACTCGGACAGAGATCTTCGGAACCTCCTGGAGGGTGGCCTGCGCTTGATTGATCCTCGTGTCCGCACCTGGGGGCAGGAAAAGCAGACACTGAAGCACTCAAGAGAGTGGTATTGGAAAGCAGGAAAGTACAACAGAGGAAAACATGGGAAATTTAATTGATACCCTGGTGACTTCACTTTTCCTGCTCTGCTAATGAGAGGCAGGGAGAAGAGGGCTCCCTGCTGCTGAAAGACTACTCTACAGGACAAGCAGCTCCCTAATGTAAGCCTCCCTTCTGTAAAGACGGTGCGAGAGACCATCCAATTTGAACTGTGACTCCTCGTCCAAGTTAGACCCCTAAAACTAAGGATGCTGCGTTCATTACACAGATGCTGCTGACTCTGGATGTCTCAGCCTTCTCTTCCTCTTCATCCCCAGGGAAAAAGCAAGTAAGAAATCCCAGCACAGATCCTACCTTATTGTAGAACTGCAGCTGGGTGCCTTCCGGGGGCTGATCAAAGCTAACTGGCGTCTCACTCGCCTCGCTGGGCTGGATCTGAGTCCCAGGGCTGCTGGGTGTTGAGGGAGGTGTGCTGAATGGAGAAACCAGGGCTTTCAGACCAGGGCTTTTGGGAGACACTCCCGGCAGCAGAGCAGCTGGAGAAAAAGCCAGATTGGCCTGCAAAGACAAACCCCCATCATGGGTGTGAATGACAGCAGGGTGTGCTACACACGATAGCCACGCAGGGGAACCCTTGCTCTGCCACAGCTCTCAGCTGTCACAACCCACAGACCTTCTGGTTGTGAGTCTCTCCTGGTGACACTGTCAACAAACCAGTCTGGGCAGAGAAGTTATGACTGGACATTTGTCCTTCCCCAGCAGCTGGAACTCAGGACGTGTTCTTTTGTCATCCTCAGGCCTTTTGGGATTTTCCAGTGACCCAGCCAAGCCAGCACAGACTACAGTGGCTGAGCTGGGAGCAAATTTGAACAAGCAGCCAGCAATCACTTTTAAACCAAAATATTTAAACCATCCCTGTGAGGGCCCAATTTTCCAGCCTGATCTTCTGAATGAACTGCATAGTTGTGAGAAGACCACGGAAAGAGGTGAGTTTGTGATTAACTGCGGCAAAACACTTCCTGCTGGGCTCTCACTCAGAAGATCTCAAAGGCAAATGTCCTTGGTGCATTAGGAGGGACAGTGATATGAATAGGTATAGGTTGTGAGAGGGTGGCCAGGAGCTCTGGAGCTGCACGTGATGCCAGGAATGACAGCTGGCAGGGCCAGGGCACTCTGCCTTCAGGCCATCCGGTGCTGAGCTGCCCTCAGCAGTGTGGATCAGGCACCACAGAGACATATAAAAAGGGCAGGAAGCACTGGGTGTGTTTTTGAGTAACTGGGGAAATCCAGATGAGGGAAGTGCAGAGCTTCCAGGCATGTGTAGGGGAGAGCCAGAGCCTGGAGCGCACTCCCCATTGTCAGGGTTGTAGTTGCCTGTGCTGAAGACTGGCTCCCTGATAGGGTGCAGGTGACTCAGTCTGAGTTAGACTGCTGCAAAGAAAGAGCTGGAAGAAGTCTCAGGGTTTCCCTCACTTTCTCTGGAGACCTGCATTTAAACTGAGGCTCCTGCCCCTGCTCCCCACTTATGCAGTGTTGCTGTCATGCCATGCCCAGCCATGTGCTCCACAGTTCCAAAGCACTGACATGCTTATGGCCCCACCTGGGGATCACTGGACTGCTTCTGATGTTCATTACCATTACCAGATCTGCTCTGCCTTCCTTATTTATATACGGTGGGACTGGGTCCTTATGGGTGAGGCCACTGCTCTGTTCACCCAGCTGTCACTCTTGGCTCCTGGATCCCCCTTCCCTGTGACTGCTCTGCAAGGGAAGTAGCTATTACAAATGCCTGTCAGTTTTAATTTGCTGAGGAAGCCATGTGGGTTTTTCTAGGACCTACCTGCAGCTTTTCAATCATGGGGGAGCTTTTCACCTTGACCTTGGGAAGGGGGCAAGCATTTGGAGACCGCTTCTGCAAAACAAAATGAAACACAAACACTTCACAGTAAAGTAAGTGAAAAAGAGGAAATCTAATAAAGGCAGAAAACTTGGAAGAGATAAGCAGAAAGTGCTAGCCATCCTAGGAATAGATGTGTGTACCCTTTTTCTGGGAGAAAAGGAGATTGTCTGCTGTCTGAGTTAGGTAATGTGTAATTGCTCTACTTCTATTTTGCCTTCACTAAGGTATGTAGCCTATGGCATAGTTTCCCCTGGTATTATTTCAGGACCAGACAGATTAAAATTCTACTTCTTAAAGCCTTAATGTTGGCAAACATTGTGAACTTCCTGTGAGGGGAAAGACTTTCTGCCACCACTTGATTAACAGAGTTAAAGGATATCCAATTAGTATAGGCAGGAAAGGCCTACGTGGCAGGAAAGGCAGAGCTCTGAAAGGCTGAAAACAGTTTGAGAAAGGTAAAGCATTCCTGTGAGAAGGGGCACATTGCTTTTTTCAGGTCCAAGGGAAAAGGAAGGAATCTAAGATTTTAAAGCTTGCTGCTCCTTTGGCATGTAGCTGACAGATAAGGACAAAGAACTACTCCCTCGTTAAGGGCAGGTGACTGTGAAATATGGTGGGTAGACCTCATATCTTAAAATACAAAGTACAAAAGTGACAGGAAAGGTCCTGAGTACAAAATTTAGCGAGGAGCAGCCAGCTTACTGGGACCTTGTCATTCAAGGGTGCTGTATGGAGGACACCTAAAGACAATATTCTGTGGGTATTGCTGACAAACCCCCTCTTCACTCTGGATTATTTATTCCCTTTTTCTGAAGATGGAAAAATCTCACAAGCAGAACTATTACACCATTATACTCAAACCTCTAGAGTTCATCTGAAGGCAACACACACCATGGATGCTCCCTGTGCTAAGAACTCAAATCTCACAAATTCCAGTGGTTCCTGAACAGTGGTAACTGGATGGATCCATCAGTGTGCTAAGGGTAAAAATGAAAGCAGTGGAAATGGGATGTGTATCCGTGCTACAGGAGTGGGAAACAGCATGGAGCTGACTCTGAGTCAGTACACGTATGTGAGCAGAGGGAGGTTTGATTCTGTGTGATTGATGTCTGTGGCTGCACAGCCTGACCTCTCTGCTACCTCCAAACCCGTGTCTCAGGAGAGAGCAGGTTGCACAGAGGAAAGACCTTGCCCCCTCTTAAACTGATACTCACTTGCTCATCATTGTCACTTGTCTCAGTTTTGTGGGAATACAATGGAAGGGAGCATGGTGGTTTCCTCCGAGTTGGCTTATGCGGTGGCACCTAAGAGAAGAAAACAACCAACTCAGCAGCAGGGAAATCAGGTTTCTTAAAAAGGGAGTGAAACTCAAGCACCAAAGGGCATGCTGTGTAAGTGACCTGCTGGGGCAGCAGGGCTCAGCTTGTCTAAAGGAGTCATCCAAAGGCAGCACCAGGTATTGGCGTTTGGGCATGTGGCCAGCATGCCAAGTATGCTTGTAGCATCTAGAGCCTAATCCTGTAGCATCTTGAGCCTAATCCTAGTGGTGGAAAAGTAGTCTGTATCTTTTTCCACAGTATGAGCCACAACACTTCAGGTTTTGTGCAAAGGACTCTGGAGGGTGGCAAAACCTTCCCAGAAACTTCATCTTCAAAGCATCCTGCTGGAGACCCCCTCACACTGGAACAGGTTGTTACTGTTCTCTTTCCTGTCATTACCAGGATTTCCTTTTAATTCTTATCTGCCTACCTGGTTCATGATTTCCCGTTTTGCATCTGATACATTTTAAGGGCAAAAAGGGTAATTTGGACTTTTTCAGAATTTCAACCCCATTTATTTTTCTTGAATGAAGAAAAATAGTTCATAGGGACAAGTCCTCAGGTGTAACCTTTAATTTGACTGAGAAATAGATTCTCCAGGGGAGAATAAGAACAAAGCAACTTAGTGGCAGTTCCTTCTGAATGTCTTCAGACTCTCAGAAGCACAAGAGAGCTCCTTAGGAAGGAAGAGATGCATAGCACATAACTATTGCTCTAGTTTTGAAGCCAAGCTGTCTCTATTTTTATGCCAGGTTTGTAGTCTCCTGCCAAGCTGTTAACACACTTTTTATGTGTTAACAGGCAAAATAATTGGATAATATTGTGGATCTTGGATAGTATCCACTATAAAATATTTGGATAATTTTGTTGTTGCCTCACAGGCTGGCAATGTGAAAAATTAGATCACAGTGTCTTTGCCCTCTGTAGAGTTGGCTGTCTTGGAGGACCTGTAGACTTGATGCCACTTAGCTTCTGGTTGATGCTGCATCCAGCCATGGCAATGCTGCATCTCCCAGCAGCCAAGGGAGCCCTGCCCTTATCCTTACCGGAAGGAAGTTATATGCTAGGAAGCAATAGTATGTCTAATTGAAACCCCATAATTTTGCAACTGTGAAATGCACTGTGCCAGAGTGAATGTGTCAGAGGTTCCCTGGTTGATGGGATCCTCTCTGCTGGCATGGGTCAGGCAAGGGTTAAAGACCATCCACTGAGCCATTAATCTGACTCCAGCTTGAGAAAGCCAGTGGGGAAGTGACAGATGGCTTGGAGAGAAAAGACAGGAAACTTTGTCCTCCTCTGTCTCTGGAGAAAATGAGTTTCCCCCCCACAGTGAGGCCCCTCCACACTGCCTTGGCTTGGGAGCAGCAGAGGTCTGCAGATAACACAAGAGAGGTCTGGGAACTTTCTGCCTTCTGTAGGGTGAGAGACTTACTGCAATTGAATCCCATACCTTAAAAAAAGGAAGTTACTGTAATGGGATGGATGCAGTGGTGCACTGGTGACTAGAGGGGAAAA
The DNA here is from genome assembly GCF_022539395.1 of Myiozetetes cayanensis. Taxonomy (NCBI): domain Eukaryota; kingdom Metazoa; phylum Chordata; class Aves; order Passeriformes; family Tyrannidae; genus Myiozetetes; species Myiozetetes cayanensis. Next base: position 3,750,272 of record NW_026087742.1, read on the forward strand.
AATAGTGCTTGGGAAGAGATTGGCTATTCCCATCCTGGGACCTGGCTAACCTCTGACAGATGACAGTATGCCAGCCCTGCAGGGCACAGGTCACCACTGCATCCAGCCAATGGCAGGAGGGGAGACAGGGAGGGTCCCCTTAAGCCCAACCTGGGACATCCTGAAATCAGCTGAGCAGCAGAAGGGAGCAGTTCAGTTTTGAAAGAGAAGAGAGCCACCAGTAAACACTTATGCTTCTAAAAAAGAGTCATAATGATACTGGGGGCTCTCCTAAAATGTCAGCCTCCTTTCATAAACACCATGTCTCTCCTTTCTTCCCAAGACAGGTATTCTAGTGTTTTGCTTAGCTGGTGAAAGACAGCTTATGAGGTGATGCTTGGCATAGTGGGCTTTCAATAAATCAAAGTTTCAGCACAATAGAGATAGGCACAGAGTCTGAAATGTCATTGGAAAGAGGCAACGAAGGTGAGTAAATAGGCAGCTTTCTCTCAGACCCTTACAGAAGGAATAACGGGAGGAAACCTCCTTTTGCAAATGTGGTGCTGATGACTTGCCATTGGCTTCCTACAGTGCATAATCTGTTGTTTGCTTTCTTTTCCTGTGGCTCAGTAATAGCTAATTTGTTATTCCCTGTTGCCATCTGCCCACAAAAGCAAGCCCAAATAGTGCATGCATTGCTGTCTGCTCTTGTTGGCTAAATATGTGCACCCTACCAAGCTTTACAATGTCTCAGTTAGTGTCTGGTCCTCCCGAGGTGCAGCTTTACCAAAACACTCATCCACAAATCAGTAAAGCACGGAAGATACTGCCACAGCTTGCATTGCATGAGGAGAGGAATCCTTTGCAAAGATCCAAAATCAAGGTGGGTTCATGCTCAGGTCACTGATCCTCCAACAGGCAGAGCTGAGGGCCTGATTTCCCCCGCCATTTCCTAATGGCAGCTGCAGAGTTCCTTACCTCTTTTGCAGTGATATTGGCTGCTTGCTCCTTGAATTTCCCTGCTAGCTGAGCCACTGAGGGTGATGCTGACTTGTCCACCTCTGAGTTGGTCTCTGCTGGCCTGTTCTGACAAAGTGGGAACAACACGTTATGAGCAAAGGCAAGCCTGTGTATGTGTTATAAAGTTCAAAAGTAAGCACAGACTTTAAAGCAGAGTTCCTCACATCTGGCATCAATCATCCAGCCTGTGAGCAAGAGGTTTGGGATGACAGGATCTAGCCTCATTTTCAAATATTCCAGAAGATCAGATATTCAGGCAGAGCCTTTCAGCTTTTGCTGAAGAACCTACACTCAGTAGTTTTCAGTAGAAGAAAACTAGGCATTTCAAGCCAAGTGTCTGTTCCCCATCTTATCCTTGCAGTGAGCAGATGGAGCAGGGCAATAAAGTCCATTCCCATGCACCTCTGCAGCTCTTCCATACCTTTTTCACTGCCCTGGTCATCATCCTTCCTTTTCCAGCACTTCTGCTATGAGAAGCCATTCCCAGTTCTTGCAGCAAGCCAACATCTGCTTGGAGATGTATCCCTGTGCTGTTCTGCTTTTTTGGCAGTGAAATACTCAGGCGGGTGGGGGGAGGGAGGAAATACCACGGCTGAGAGAAGCTTCCCCTCCCCTGAGTTGACAACAGGCTGAGAAGCAGGAGGCTTGTGTTGGAGTGTGAATGATGCAGCTCTTCCCATAACACACTGCCCTGGTGTCATCCCACATTTACCTTTGTTTTCTTTGCTATGTGTGTACCGAGCACTGTAAGTAGAAAGCCTTGAAATCAAAGCTGATGAATGGAAACCTTTGTTTTTCATCTCTGGTATCTGATGCCAGGGAAAACCAAACCAGAGGACTGAGAATAAGTAACCAACAATCCTTGTTTTGTTAGAGGCGGAGATCTCAGAACAAGAAACCAGGCTTATGAACCATCTGTAAGAAACCTCATACCTCCGCTCCCTGTACCACCACCATCAATGCAGTGCATGACCACCACCACACCTCTCACCCCACTGCCTCAGTACTCAGGCAGAAAGTTTCCCCAAAGGCCATTGCTAGAGGAATATATTTCTGTTCCTCCAATGACTCCAGCAGAGCCCTTCCCTCTCCCTTCACGCCGCTCTGCTTGGGAGGGACCTGCTGCTTCATGAACACAACCGCACCTTCAGCACTGCTGGAGGTGCAAGGCCCTCAAAACACCAACCTGGTCCATGTATGGACCATTCCCTTTGGGTAATCATGCCACATGGACTGAAGAAATGGCCGTGGAAACTTGATATCATGTTAAGGAAGGGATTTCTTTAGACTCCTAGTTTCTAGACTAAAAGCAAATCGAGGTGGTTACATCATCTCATAATCTGCAGTTTGGAGCAGTCTCTATTCTGAAATGCCTGGTACAGACCAGTGTGGCTGAGGTCTGTTTGCATCGTGGAAAAGGGCTTTTCCCTTTCTCAGAGAGCTGTAAATAAATGCTCAGAATAGATGCTATCTTCTTTTCCCCAGGCCCACAAAACCCTGTAGATGTCTGCTATTCCCTGTTTCCAGGACCCTGACTACATCTTCACTGTTAAGCTTTCCATGCACTTTGGACTAGCTTTCCTACATTTAGGAAAGCCATATCAAGCTGCCTCCTCTCAGTGATCCTCATGCAACTTCCATTGGATTAACTACAGGCAGGGAAAGTGGCAGGTAAGGGAAATGGAAGAAACAGTGAGGTAGGCAGATCAGCAACCTGCTGCACAGGAAAAATGGTGGCTGGGCTAAGCGGGGAGGGAGAGCAGTTCCCAGCTGCAGACTGCCTCCCTGCTCTGAAGGGAGGAAAGAGGAGGGAGCAAAGAATGAACTTGGAAAAGGTAGGATGGACTGGGAGGCTTGGCTCTCAGCATACCAGCTCCCAGGATACGTGGGAATGGCAAAACAGACACCTAAAGTGAGGACTCTGTTGAACTGAGGAGCTGCAGGTCTTCAGTGTTTGTGTGGAAGGGTTGCCTCCCTCACAGGCCCTTTTTCTCCGAAAGCTTCTCTCACAGCCCTTTGTCTTTACTCAGAAAAGACACTGTACTTCCTCTTGGCCTTGGCCCATCTGACCTCTTGTTTTTGGGGTGATCACGTTTTTAATTTTTCTTTTTTCTTTTTTTTTTGACTTACAGTCTGAAAACACAGCTTTGTTCTTTGATCAGAGCTGTGAGGCTAGAAGGGTTCCACGTGTTCTTTGTTTTGCTGGTGACAGACACTGATTGCGAGGTGGCCCTGGCCAGGCAGGGCGCAGGAAGCAGTGAACATGCCATTCTAAGATTAGCCCCAGTAGCCCACGGGCTGTGTCCTCCCGAAGTTGCCAGCTGCAGACTCTCTGATTACGCTTTGCAGCAGGAAAAGTCCTTTCTCAGATCCTTTCTGGCACTTACATTAGTGTCCTGTATTCAGCTTTTTCTACATTTGTCCCCTGCCCCTTCCAGATGGTGTGCCAGCCTCTGTATCTTCTAGTCAGGGGAAAGTGCTGAGGTGGGGCACTTGGATGCAAAAAGTTCCATTCTTTGCAATGCAAAGAGAACACCATTCCCCTGACTTCCAGGAGCTGGACTGTCAGTCTTCCTCTCCTCCTTCCCACTACTAGGGGTAAGGTGGGAAGCCTCACTTTACCACTCTCACCCCAGAGCCTGTACCAGCCCTCAGCCTCTTCCACAACCAAGATGTGCATCTGCTTCTCTCACCCAGGAGTTCAGCGCTGGCTCCCTCCTGCCCCCCTGATATAAATGCAACCTTTCCCATTCCTGGTCATATTTCACATTTTGGTGATATAATCCACCACTTTTCTGAATGATGCTCTTTTTTTTTTTTTTAAATGTTTTTTGCAGCCAACTGCTGATTCTTTTCATTTTCAGAACAGAACATAATCAGCCTGCATGGGCTAAAACCAGTGAACCAAGGTTAAAGGCTCTGTCCATCAGTAATTTGGTAACTGCTACTCTGAGGTCTTTTACTGTTCCATAAAAATAGGTGTCTAAGTATTACAAGTTCTGAAAAATGTCAGACAGAGCCATAAACAGGAATTGAATTATACCATCAATGTAAGCATGGCACTGTCTGCAAAAGAGGAAGTGCAACTACCAAGTTCTCTGTAAGGGGTTTGTTTCACTTTCCTCTTCCAAATAAGTTTATAAAATTGAGTAAATGTGAAAATAGTTTTCAACACCATGGTTTTTCATTTGTTTTTAAAACTGAGTCTACTCCTTTTTATCAGCACTGGAGAAGAAAGCTCTGCCTCTGTGGTTTAGGTGCAAATGTGCCAATTCAAGCTTCCCACCAAATCTCTCTTTCCGTGTGTCTTGGAGTCTTTGTGATGAGAGCAAAGCTGCCCACCAATCCCCGACTCTGCAGATTGCCTGAAAGGGGCTACTGTTTTCAGCAAAGATTCCTACTCCTCTCACAGGCTGCCTGGTGGAAACACCACTACAAATGTCCCACACCATTCCTGCTGTATCTTTTCAAGGCAGCTGAGGAGATCTCTGAGCAGAGATACCTTGAAGCTGCGGCACAGTCAGCTCTGGCTCACACAGTCCCAGCTTCACTGATGATTTCATGTGCCAGAAGATGACCAGTAAGGCTGCCTGATGTGGGAGTAGTAACGTCTCACAGAGGGGACCCCTCACTACAGCAATGCCATTACCTGGCTGGGTGACATTTGCCAATTCTGCTACAGCCCATGAACCCACTGTGGGCACCAGGTGAGAGAAAGGTGCATGTTAGAGGCCCACACAAGAGACCTGTGCATACTGTTTGGGTACTCACAAAGCACTTTTCTTAAAGATGATGGATTTGAGTGTCAATACAGAGAATGAGTTTCTTATAAAATCAAAATCACAGAGAATTTCCACTCCTGTGGAAAACTGGAAAAGCCAGAGGTGGCTTTTGGTATGAATTTGAAAGTTCTGCTGGGATTGGTGCACAATGGAGTCCAACAGTCCTCAGCTAGTAGTCTGGTCATGAGCCACCCCACTGCAACTGAAAGCTATCATGACTCCATCATCCCATGGGATTGGTATCCCACCAGTTTTGTCACTGTCCATGATACTGGAAACACGAGTCTGAATAACAGAGCAGCAGAATAACAGCAGAGCTCTGAACAACAGCAGAGCTCTGTGCTGCACTACTCTCCTTCACTCCCCTATGAATCCTCTGACTTGCCTGCTTTTGCAGGTAGGATAGTTTGTCCAGATGGAGCACCTTTTATCTGAGATGCAAGAGTTCCACAGCATCTTGCAAGGCTGGAATATTCAACAGCTACAAAATCAGTGATGGTTACAACATTTTTGGTACTGTTCCTGTGCAAGTGCCACTCCCATTCTTGAGCAGCTGCCTCTAGACATGGTTTTGAGGCCAGTCTCTGACCTCCACATCCCTCCTTTGTTTCCAAAGAGCTTTTCAGGACTGATTCCCTGCAGCCTGTCCATCCTGCCAGCTGCCTTCCTACACCCTGTGCTCCCACAAGATCTGTAAAGCTCTGCTGTGACTCTCACAGGGGCTTTTCACTGCTGCACACACAATCGACCTCAGCAAAAGCAAATAGGGTAAAAGGAATGACAGATACAATGTCTCAGAGGCAGATACAATGAGGCACTCGAGGTTCAGGGCTAATGTCTTGATTGCAGAAGCAGGGTCCAGATATAGTGATATTCAGCACCCAGCTCTCAACACTGCACCACGAGAAGGCAGTTGTCAGTATGATAGAAGAAAACAAGAGATAGCCAGTGCTTTTGGGGTGCAGTTTCATAAGGTCTTGGTTTCAGCAGAAATACAGTGTATGTTTCCAGCTGCTCATTCTCCACTGACCTTTCCGTTCCCCCTTCCCCTCCTCCCTTGCACCAGTGTGAGTTGGTGGGGCTGTGCTGTAAACTGGATCACTGAAATTATCTGGGCTAAAAATACATCCCTTAACTCTTTACAAGGTTATTTTTAACCCAGATCATTCCAGCAATGGAGTTCACAGCACGGGCTTGCCGTGCTGTAGTGGGAGGGGATGGTGAGGTGGTAGGGGCAGCCTGCAGCACAGGGGGGAGGGCTTCCCTTTAACCACTCCAGCCAGAGCCTTATCCTTTCACACGAGGAAATTACATCCTTACCTGTCCTCCTGTTCAGAGGGCTGATAAGGAAGAAAAATCCTATTTTTTGCATACTGACATGGTAAAGGCTGTGTTGGTCTGTGGCACTGGTGTTTTGCCCTGTGATCTGTTGCCATCCAGCCCAGATGCAGTGACTGCAGGCTGTGAACCCAGGGAGCACCTGCGAGCCACCGCAGGGAGCACGTTATCAGCAGCCCAGTGAACCAGAAGAAGTTTCCATTCAGCAACCACAAAATCCCCCAAAAAACTGTGTCAGTGATCTCTTCAGAAGCCCCACTTCAAACTGCAGCAGCCACATGAAGGTTCCCTTTGCTGCATGGCAGGGGCAAAGCTCTACGCCTGCTGGACCTGTTCAGCTGAGCAAGGGATGGTGGTGCATCTGTGGGGAGGAAACTACTGAAATCAAAATAAACCATCATCACAGTCTGTCTGGAGGCCAGCAAGAAGCACTGGGAAGAAGTGCAGTGGTTTCCTTTGAAATTAAAGCATCACCTCTGAGCAAGGCACTGGATTTCAGGAGGGAAAGGAGCCTGTTACAGACCTCATCTTCCCTGCCTGGCTCAGCTCTCTGAAGGAGGACGGTAGAAAGCACAAAGCCTGCCCAGGCAGGACACCTACCCTTCTCGTTTTTCAGCAAGGTAGCTGCAGGATTTGAGGAGCCAGTCAGTCACAGGCCTTGTTTACATGGGAAAGCTTATACCAAGTACACTGGGGTAGCTCTCTCAGCTTTCAGGGAGCAATACAGGCTTAATCAGATAGAAGTGCCTGCTGTTCTACCTACCTGAACTCATTTGCAATCGGCTTGGCTGAAAAGAGCCATTCTCAAACTCTCAAGTACCTGTTTCTGAGACAGAAAGCAGTATTTTGGGAATGGTGTATTAAGCTGTAGCATTAGTAGGGAATAGGACTCCCCAGAGGTAAATGTCTCCTATTCCTGTGGTAAGGTGCTGCCTTTCTCCTGAAAAGACTCCCCTGCAGAGATGGGGTTTGATGAACTGGGGATCTCCTGTATGCTCAGAGACCAAGCAGTGGAGAAGTGATGGCAGTACCAGCTCCTCCCACCTATTTGGGGTGACCATTTCCATTGGCTAGAGCTAATCTCTTCTCCCTGAACCATCTTTTGTTCAACTGCAGAGGAAAGTTGGAGGCAGAAGGTCACTGAATATTCACACAGTTCATGATCTAAGGTACACTTCCTGTCTATCTGCAGAGGACATGAACTTATACTCTGGAGAATGCACCATGAATGCATCTCAGTTATTCTGGCTCTCACATTTTTTAAGTGCAGATAAGATTAGATGGGGCAGCTCGTAAGGAACTGCTCTTTATGTGAACTAAAAAAGCTCAAGAATAGTTTTTAATTAATATTGGACCTAAGTTACCAATGGAAAAATCTCTCTAATATGTAGTTTGTAATTTAATTCAAAGCCATCTCTCTGTATCAGACATTTAGATAAATCCTGGTTTGCACCCTCCTGCCAACAGAACCTGAACTAATTTTTTTAATCTGTATCCATGTGAATACATCAGTGGCATCAGGATAACGTTGAAAGGAGAACATTGTTTGGACTGAGAAGGGAGAGGCAAATTAGCAGGGTAGGTTTAAAACACAGACTACCCCAAAAGAGAAAACTGAAAGGCAAGAGGGTGAAAAAATACCTGAATCATTGTGTGAGGATGGAGGCAGCAAAAATCAGAAGATGCTGCTACCCACAATCTGAGCTTGCCTGTTCTCCTTGTGATCCACAAAATCATCAATGCAGGCTGCGGACAGATTGCCCAGGAAGTGGGTGGGCTCACACTGGCCTTGGTCCATTTTTACATCCCTAGAAGGAAATCTCACAGTGCTTGTTCCAGCCGGAGCTGAGCACCATGCTGGGCCTCTGGCTCAAGAAGCAACACTTCCGAAGATGCAAACCCTGAATAAACAAAACTCCTCTTGCTACACTCCTCATCCCAGGAAGCATCCTTCTTCCCATCTCTCTCTTTACTCTTCTTAACAAATCATTCTTACTGGAGACCTTCCAGCTCTCTGTTTCAGGAGGGATTTCTGTGATTTATTTGTTCGCTTGGCATCTTATCCAGCAAGGAAACTGCTCCTTGTCTCATTGTAGTAAATTTAAATTATTGGCAGAAGCCTCAGCTAGAAGTGGCTGCAGCTATGGCTCTATGATGCCTTATAGCCAGTCCTGTCCCTCATTGTGCCAGCATAGCCTGTAACACCCTGTGAAGCAAGAGCAAGGCTCCTACCTGCAGTTACTACCATTTGCTGTAGAACAGGAGTGATAATTACTATGCTGTGCTCCACCAGAGCAAAAGTTACTGTGTGAAGCACCTCTGCACCTTCCTCTGGTGGGGCCAGGCTACCTCTTAGAGCTTAATTTATCAGAGCTTTACCACAGTTACTTTCCAGAAGAGGACCAGGATACCTTGGAGATCTTTCAAGTGTATCCTAAATGCTAGAAAAGAAATAGTATTTTTCTACTTCTATCTTTTTGTTGTGTTTTCTTTGATCAATCTTTACCAGAAGATAAACACCTCCATTTCACATCCCAGATGAGAATTTTGTGAGCTTTACAAGAGTCAGCACGCACAGAGTTCTCATCCTGTTCCTCCAAGCTGCTACGACATGACTGGGCAAAGACAAATAACTGGCCTCAAACAGCCATGGGTCCCTCTCTATCAGGAGGCAAGAGTGAAACAGAATAGAAAGGCTGAGAAAAGAAAGTAAGATTTCCACTTGAAAGACCCAAAGAGGATTCTGGGGCTGATATCAGGACATAAAATCCGGTTATGAAAGAGTATAAGGGTTTGTGGAGGTGTACAGTGATGATCCCAGAACGTTCTGCAAAATCCTTGGCTGTTGTTTGCCAAGACTGGCACTTTAAAGGTCATGTAAACAGGTTTCTAGTTTGACTTGCAACAAAAGGAGTTAATGTCTCACATGAGAGTGTGTACAGCTGTGCAGAAACATTGCACTTCCAAGATAAAGCTTTTTTTACATTTGCCAAACCTCAGCCAGTGTGGAGAAGGCCTCCACATCTGGTTGATGTCACATGCAACTGATTCAATCTTCAAACTTGCAGCTTCAGGAAAAGCAGTCTGCAGCCCGTGGGAATATATTGTAAATGCTGGAATTTGGGCTCCAGATTTCTGAATACTCTGCGAAGACAACAGGATCTCAGATTAGGTTTGTGACCAGTTTGAGCCCCTGGGCCCCAAGGCAATCTTGAGACTCCTCTGGCACATATCTCTTCTGCACATATCTCTACACAGCTGTAGATTCTGGTTTTCTTCAGACATAGGAGTGCTCATTAATTCAGAAATGTCAAAAAAAGTCAAAAAATACTGGACATGGAAGTTTTGGAGACAGGTAGGAAGAGGTAAAGACTCCTGGTTACACATGCTACCTTCAAGGCAGTCAGTGTTGTTAGAGTCGAGTGATCTCTGGCAGCTTTCTTCAGTTCTAATCTGAAGGAAGTAGCTCTGACTATAACACAGGTTAGAATAGTATGAGGAATGCAGACTACAAAGGAGGGTTGTATGTTTATTTGTTTTTAGGAGAAAGGGCTGAAAAATCCCGCTTTGCATAAAATATGTAAAAATATGTAACATTTCCCTGTGTTTGGAAAGAGTTTGCTTTAGGGCAACATTTTTCTCAAGACTTGCAGTGGGTCTGGTCTTGATTTTCTCATTCTGAGAGCTCCCTTGTGAACTGCTGCCATCCTGGCACTCAGGGTCAAGCACTGCCCAAAGGGTAACATGAGGATATTCCAGCTCAGCAGCTTCCATCCAGAAGACTGCAAGCAGCTCCTAAATACAGCACAGTAATTTCAAAACTACAGAGACTCAGAACTGCCAAAATTTAAAGGCTCACCAAAGCAAGATTTGGGAATCGGGTGGAGGTGGGAGACAAGGATCCAGACCAAGTAATGGGACAAATGTTTTTCAAAGGAAAGAGCACTGTATTGAACTTGACTACTATGCTGTAAATAAATGTTCATGTACTTGCCACCTCGCCTGCTAAAAGTAGAGGGGAGACTCCTAACGGTTCTCCATCTTTCAGTGGTTTGAGGTACCCATGCCTATGTGGAATACAGCCTGGATAGTTAGCACAGTGGATGGAGTCAGGCTTTTCTCAAGAAAGTGTTGCTGTCTGGCTCAGACCCCTGCTCAGAGTCCTTCTCTGGTACTTCCCTCCAAGTAACCTTGGGACTGCCCACAGCAGCTGAACATGGAGGCAGATGTGAGGCAAATGTCACTGTGAGAGAGAAAACACCCTAATTGTGTTGGGCCAGTGTGGTCACTGAGTGGTGGCTGGAGTTAGATGGCGTGGTGCCTCTGCCAGCAGAGCCAGGCAGTGCCAGGCAGGAGGAGAAGGTGGAGGAGAGCAGCCAGTGCCAGACATGATGGTGAGGAGCTGTGTCCTTCACAACAGAACTGTAGGAAACATCTGTAGACACCAGGAAACCAGATGTGGTAAATAAACTATCTACCTTATGTTTCAGAGAGTGACTACAATGAAAATAAAATGAGATAATCATTATTTTAAGCTCCCCTATGAGAAGTCCCTCCCTTTGCTGCTGATGCTCTCCTGCTTATAAAGTGGGTGTGATGCTGATGTTATATAGTGTCGTTTTTCACGATGGATGGTCGCTACCAGTGCCAGCTTTCTCCACACCTTCCAAAAGGCGTCTCTTCTCAGTGGAGCAACTATATGAAATCTCAGTTTAACTTGATGAGGTGGGACTGCTGCTGCTGTCCTCACAACCTTCCGGGCCCAAAGTGGAGAAAGAAGCCTCCTGCTTGCCTCTGTGGAGTTTGTTAGCAACACGTCCTAATATGTTAGGGATTGAAAGGCCTTTGTATATCAAGAGCATGTCAGCTACCTTGCACTAATCTTTGGCTGGTGTTGAAAATTTTTGAGGCTGGATTACAGCAAGTTGTTCTTTCCTTTGTGCTATGATATGAAGCTCTCAGTGTCTGCTTGGCAAGCTCTGCCTGGTGAGATTAGCAAAAGCAGCAAAAAAAAAATATCACTGCAAAAGGTACAAGTGAGATCTTTAGTCAACCTTTTAGTAATGACAGCATTTGGCAATTGCCTGGTGCCACATGCTCCCAACACTGCATGGGCTGAATCATTTCAGCAGCATTACCCCAGACCTTCACTGTTAGGAGCATCTGCTGAGAGGGGAATGTATGGGGCTTGTGCTTTTAAATGCATATCAGCCACTGATGCAAACCCCATGGGTCCTGAGGAAAGCCAGCGTTTTATCTGTCAGGAGAGCACTCAGACCACCAGACAGGTGTGTGAGGTCCCCTCTGCCCTGGAAGAATTCAGGAAGCATTGAATTCTTTGCTATGTGTCAGCATAGCTGTAACAGGTAGGCTGGCAAGTGCTTGGCCTAGCCTTGCCCTAAGCCCTGGATTAAAAACCACCTCTTGCTAGGCAGACCAAAGAGTTTGAAGCCCCCCACCCCATCTGAGAATGGAGCCCAGGCCACTGAGCAAGTGTCCTATTGCACCTGGCAAGGGCTGCCAAGAGAGGTTTGATCAAGTACCATCATTACCAAAAGAGGCAGTGAACTACAGCACCTGGTCCCTGCTGGGCATGGTGCCTGTGCAGGGGCAGTGTGTATGTAACCTCAGCCCATACCCGACTGAGACATGGGCAGCTCTTGGCTCTGCTATGCCCTGGGCTGTCCAGCCACAACTTGCTGCTCAGGGAAGGAGTTCATTTAAAGTGTAAATCAATCATTTTGTGTGTATGCATAGTGGTCTGGCAATCAGTGACTGAAGTGATTGTATAAACCTCCAGCAAGACATGGGTGGCACCATTTCCTTTTCTGAGAGAAGTGCTTTTTGTGAGATGCCCAATTCTGGTTTGCTTGTGTTCACCACGTTCAGAGTGTTCTCATGGGGAGAGGAGTGGTAGGGAGAGATGAGGATGTGGGACAGTGGGAGTGTAACAGGGACACATGGACAGGTCAGGCAGGGCAAACCCAGGCTGGTGCAGAAGCAGCAGCCCAGGCACTGATTAAACTTTAATGTGGAGCTGGCAGGTGCCCAGTGAAGTAGGAGGAACCTACAATGGTTGCAAGCGTTTTTTTCCAAGCTGAAGATGTGGACTGCAGTCTTTCCATTCTGCATTAGTTCTGTCGTTGATGTAGGACACGATAATTGCCCTCAGCTACTCAAAATTCAGGAGAGAATTTTAGCTCAAGTCTTCACAAGCTCCATTCTGACACTTGGACCTTCATGGCAGACTATGTCTCAACAACACACATTCCTGACAGCAGCTACACTGTGATGCAGAGCAGCCCAAGGAAACCTGTAGTGAGGGATCTGAGCCCCACAGTCACAGTGCTGCACAGCTCGTGGTGGAATCAAACTGGATGTAGGCACTGGGTGCTGTGCTCACACGAAAGGGATCATTAGCCCCATCATGGCTCTGCATGAGCAGCACCCAGATCAGGTGTCTGCATTTCACCTCCGTGTCTGTGAGAAGTGGTCTTCTGGAGTTTGTGTGTACAGGGTCCTTTGGGTACAGTAACTGAGATGACCTCTTGTCACAAAACTTCCTAAGCAAGCCCTAAGCAAGACCCCCTTTAGTGGGGTCCAGTACCCACAAAGGACCGATTCCTTCCTAGCAAACTACCCTTTTGATGGGATTTCTGTCTGATTTCCAAAGATTTTTAAGATTTTGATAACATCCAGCAGGATTATAAGGGTGTCTCAAAGAAGCTCTGCGAGTGAGACAACAGATTTCCCAGCTCTACCCCAACAATCACCAGTGTGCAGTGACTGGCGTGGGCTCAGCAAGAGGAGTCAGAGCAGGGTTTCCCTAGGTCACTAAGTCAACAATAAAAGAGGAAGGAGAAGCTCAAAGGTTTTGAAAGCAGTAGCAACAACAGAACAACTGAAATGAGATTTAGTGCCAGAACATCCAAGAGGAAAGACTCAAAAGATACTCAAGAAAGGGCAAAGGTGAATCCTGTTGCAGCGAGAAGACAGGAGGATGGGATGAGTGGTAGGAAGCTGAAAGTACCAGTGAGGCCTGAGCTACAGAGGGGAGAAGCTGTGTGACAGTGTGACATACAGCCAAAAGAGATCATGATCATCAGGATTACTGGATTTTTAAGATGCATGACAACATTTGTTTTCAGAAAGTGAAGAGGAAAAAACATGAGGGCTAGGTGGAGAGGTAAAAATCTACATTGCCCACCAGGCCAGTTCCCTACAGGCAAGGTGACTGGGGTGTCCAAAACTGCAGGGAAAACACATAAGCCTCATTCAGGAGTCCAATTAGTCCAAGAAGAAACGGCCCCGCCTTTCCTGTAAAAGGGCCATGCGTCTGTAATTGCCTCATTACAAGCCCAGCACAGCTGCTTGCACACAGGCCAAGCAGCCAACATGGAAATAATTTCAGGCAGCAGGAAAAGGATTGTGGATAAAGTTGATATCTGGCTGGATGTGGTCATACCCAGCCACACAAGTGAAAAAACAAAGAAAGGCAGAGGGGCTGTGCCCACACAAGCAGCATGGCAGCCTTCTCTGCAGAGGCCTCTTGCAAGCAGGGTTTTCCTGCCACCTGAAACAGCACAACTTCAGAAACTCACCCATACTGGGTTTTTAGCCCAGACATACCACACAGGGTTGTCCCTCCTGAGTCTTTGGGATTTACTAGTGTCTCCATTCAGTACTTTGCTGCAGTGTGGGCAAGACATGCTTTTTTAGAGGACAACGAGGCATTTAAGATGATAAAAGTAAATACAAGAAATAGAAAACAAATACAGAAAGATTCAAAAGCTGATAGTTCACTGTGTGGCTACTGTAGGTGGAAATGTATTTCAAACTATCCAACTGCTGCTCAGCATTACCCTGTCCACTGCAAACTCGAGCTCAGCCATCAGTAACCTTAAGCACTGAGACACAAAAATTACTAGTTTAACAAAGATCTCTGCAATTAATAAGTTAGATTGCACTAGAAGGCTAGACTTATATGCCTCCTCCCTTTATGAAGCACTGGAAAATCAGTGTCCTGCTATGTCCTTTGAGTAAATATGTCTGTTTTAAAAATATGGGCTGTATTTATCTGGAACAAACACTTTCAAAAAAAGACTGTTTTTTTTTCTTCATTATAACAAATATTTGGCCTTACAAGAACAGAAGCTCTTCCCTTGTTCCAAGTGAACACCAGTAACACATCTGAAATATTTTTCCATCAAGTTCACAATAACCCTGAGTGTTTTTGGGGAAATAGTTTGTGCCTCTTAAACATGAGTGCTGCCAGTGAGCCAGAATCCTGCAACAGATACACTAAACATTCCTATTATTTGAGGTAATAAAAATTTGGATTGGGATGCTGAAAACAAGGTCCCTTACTCTTAAATGCCCTGTCAAATATAGCCTGGAGCTTGTCTCTTAAAGAAGGTCAAAATGAAGGAGGCCAGTGGGCATGTAACAATTGATAGGACAAGAGGAAATGACCTCAAATTGCCCCAGGAGAGGTTTCGATTGGATATTAGGAAAAAATTCTTCACTGAAAGGGTTGTCAAGCACTGGAATAGGTTCCCAGGGAAACGGTGGAGGCACTGTCCCTGGAAGTGTTCAAAAGTCATGTAGATGTGGCACTTAGGGGCATGGTTTAGTGGTGGGCTTGGCAGTACTGGGTTAGCAGTTGGACTTGATGATCTTAGAGGTTTTTTCCAACCTAAACAACTCTGTGATTAACTCAGCAGCAGGACTCCAGTGTCATCTGAGAGCTAATGAACCACTTTCCTAAATAATTGAAATCCCCACTCTCTTTCAATTCAGCTTAGTTCAGGAAGATGTCTGGCTTTCCTGGTGTGACAGGCAGGATATATAGTCCTGTCATTAACTCCTTCTCCCCATCTGATGGGAACCCTCTAGCAATAAATGCTGCCTGAAATCTTGGTTGATACAACCAGACATGAGCTACTGCAGACATCTAAATTGCAAATACACGTGAAAGGCATGTGGGGAAAAAGGGGTTATTTCTCAGAAATTATCCACTAAGAAAGTCAGGTGATGAGGTTGTGTTGTTTTAGGAATCCACAGACACTCCCTGGGTGGAATAATCTGTACCCTGGTGGAGTGATGCTGATGTCCTGATCTACAGCTGACAACAGCTGTGAGCAGGATGTAGGTCTGGCTCACCTGGAGTCTGCCATTCCCCATCATTCCCACATTGCTTCCCATGTTTCTTTAGCAGCTTGTACAACCAAGATCTGGGATCTGCCCTTGAGATACTCACTCTCACTACTACCAAATTCCTCCATGGGTCCGTGGGTGACATGGTAGTTCTTCTGATGAAGAGGAGTGATGGCCACCATAACACGTAGCTGCTTTTCTAGTGAGCTGCTCGCACCAGCTACTTCTGTAGAGCTCTATTCCTGGCCAGGGTTTTCCCCAGGATCCTTCTTAGCTTCCTGATGTTTCCCTCTCAGACATCTGTTTTTCTTAATGGTCTGGGAACTGTACACAGCTTGTCAAGTTTCCCCAAATTAATTGGTGGCTTTCTGTGTGTACTTCCAGGCCTTGTTCTAGGCAGTTCTTCCTGCTCCTGAAGGATACAGGGTGAGCTAAGGGAGGAACAACTGGAAAAACCTCCCAGGCTGCCCACAGGGAGAGGAGGTACAGTGCAGTCTGCAGGGTAAGTGTATCCAATCTCATGAGAGCAAAGAATTCTAGACTAAGACATCGAGTGAGATATGGCCAGGAAGGCTGGACTTGCATGTGCACTATTTCAGTGGGCAATAAAACGCATGAGCTGTGGTTATCTCCTGATACTGAACCTCTGAGATGAGAAGCTTTCTGTTGGTTAAAATGTGTTTTGCAGAAAATCATTATTTTGTGCCATCTCAGTCATAGTTTTGCTTTAAGTGATGCCCACAGCCCTGCAGTTGTATTTACAATGTGAGGCTACACCCTGCTCTCACCTACGGGCATGGAGACACCTGGGCAGCTGTCCAGAAGGAAGTGTGACGAGTGAGTGGAACAGCCCCTGTAGTAGGGGGTCACCTTTAATTGCTGTCCAGCTGAGCTTCTCCACTGCTTGCCTCGCATGGGGTCAGGAAAAAATCCCTGCTTTTAGCAGAGGTCTGAATAAAAGGTGAGTTTCAACAGACTCAAGATGCTTCAGGTGGGATGAGAAAGAGGCTGCTCTTTGCCTAAAGAAGCAGCTTAAAGAGGATGAACTTAAGCAGGTGCATATACAATATGCATAAATTATCTGATCTGAAGCTATTCAGAAGGTTAAATTAGAAACTGAAGTCACTGAACTGCCAAAGAAGGGACACAGAGAATGCAAGAAGCAGGGACAGTTCAAAACACTTCTGATAAATGCTGTAAGTAGACTGTGGTACCTACCCATATAAACTCAACACTAAAGATAGTTGAGTTGTAGCAGCTGATGGATTCAACTCCTCTTAATTTATCCTTCTGGGAGCAGAAAATCACAAGGGTAAATGAGCCTACACAGAGCTTCCAACTGCTGCGGCTTCCAGGACTCATCAGTTAGGACTGTGCTATCTTTGTAACACATTGCTATTAAATTAGGTCTACACTGGTTACAGGCAGCTCAGAGAAGGAGGTTCGTATTTATCTGAGCCAGGAATTTAGTCTCAAAAGGTATGCAGATACGGAGTGGAGGAAAGTGATAGTAAGCACTCATCTGGCAGCCAGCTTGGGGTGTGAATGTTAAGTTATACCCACAGAGGCATCTTGTGAGTGGGATCCTGGAGAGCCCCAGGATCCCCAGCAGCACTGAGGATCCAGGTCTTTCTCAGCAGCCTTTGACTTCATCTGGAGCCTCTAGTTTGTGAGACCCCTGAAAACCAGGTCCTACACTAGGCAAATGCACCCAGGTAGCTTTAATTTGCTGTTGTATTTGAAAATGCCTAAGTGAATTTTCAGCCCAGTCTGGATCAGTCTTAATGATGCATTAGAAATTTAATGTTTTCCACAGTTAAATGACTCTATAGACCTTAAGCAAAATGGACACAACCAACTCCTGTGCTGTAGCTTGGCCTTCGACATAGATTTTTTTGGGTGATCTGAAGAAGATAATGATCTCTGTTTCTGAGTAAACCTGCTCATAAAAATCTCCCCAAATGCTGTAACGGAGAAACCCAATGTTTGTAAGAGCTTCAAAACACGCTACCTACTTCAGTGCTCTGTTTCCTTTTCCTGCTGGCTGATTGAAACCCGTTTACACGTTCTCTCTATGGCAAGAAGAGGGACTAAGTTCCTTCAACCTCAGGCACAGTTTCTCCAGATAGAAGCTGGGCCACCGGAACCAGGTGTCCAGGAAGTGTGGGCTCAGTGCCTGCACACCGCTTGCTCAGGGTCAGCACTAGGAAGCTCTGGCCAGCTTGCCACTGAATTCACAGATCTTAAAATGAAAGGTGTTGAGAGGAAAAATTATATTCAGCTTACAACTTCTGGAATTGCTGGAATGAACCAAAGATTTTTCTGCTGCAGAGCAGAGTCAGAAGAAATAAAGTATGACAGTTTCATTACTCAATAACTTTTCTTTCCCATGGGCTACAAAAAGAGGTTTCCAGTTTTCTCCTTGAGGACCACGTGCATGCCCACGTTTGTTTGCATGAAGAATCCCTCTGTCTCCAACTGGGAATGAATACCTCCGAACTGGGAACAAAAACACTGGGTTTTTATGGAGGGACCGTGTTGACAACTCTGTGCACTTTGTAAAGACCAAGTGGGAAATCAGATTAAACTGTGCACATTTCACAAGTTAAACAGGCACTCACTGTAGGGCTCAAGGGGTGAAATTCCTAGGCACACAAGCTCAAGTGTGTGTATATTAAAACAGGACATGTTTCACCTGAACTTACATCAGGGGGACATGGCACTCAGCAGAAAGGTATTTCAAGATGATTGACTCAAATGAGCCACTATTGCTGTTGCAGTACACAGTTTTAAAGATAAAGAAACCCCTTCTAAAAACAGGAAGAAAGAATAAAAATAAAATTGGGTTTGTGTTTTACACAGGCAATAAAATAACCATTCCCAGACCCTTGCTGATGTGGTGCCAATTTATTTTGACCTAAGCTTCTCACAGGCAGAAGTTTGCAAGGTTTGAACAATATACTGCAGCAGGGAGGAATCATAAACACTTTTGGAGTCTGATGCTGAATAGCCACTGGCTCTTGCCAGCAGTATCACACGTGGAAGAACTGCAGAAACACTATGGTCCTGCCTCCTCTGGTGGCCCTATCAATGCTACTGCCTGAATACAACAGATCACTCCTGCCATTATCTTTCTTATGCTCAGCCCAGTCTATTTTTGAATCATTCATGGGAAAGAGATTTCCACTACATTTGGTTTCCAGTACACTATTCCAAATCCTGCCAGACTTCACTGTTACAAATCTTTCCTGCTATTTGGTGAGATATAAATCTTCCCTTTAATTGGATCCCATTATTCCCAGGCATGCTGCTTTGTCAATGCACTAACTCCTTCTGTTTCCTCTGTGTTAAAACTTTTAGACTACTGTCCTCTGTCTCACTGCAAAGCCACACTGACTTGTTTAACTCCATTCTTCTGAGCCAGATTTCCCTCTTCTTCGCATTTTTGTGCCTTTCTGTGCACAACAAGTCACTGGTCTGCACCCTTTAGATACCTAGGCTTTCCAAACCACACGCTTCATTTCTCTGTGCATTTGAGAAGCCTGAGATGAACTTTGTTGAAGCTGGCAGTGGTGAATCAATATCCTTTGCAGACTGGCCACTGGTCATCCACAGTGACCACAATATCATGTGCATCTCCTTACAAAGAGCAAAAAGGTTTATTTGCCTAAGGACTCTTGTATGTAACAAAAAACAGCTTATAACTTTGTAAGTTGTATAGGCTTTGAGCTCCTTCAAAATTTGATGATGAAGAACAAAAGAAAAAGCCATGTACCTATACCAGGTGTCAATCTGGCCAATGAGGTCTGCTAACTACTGTTAATCAATCAGTTGAAAACAGAATGGAAAATCAACCCGAGTTTGTATGGGCTTGGCTATTTCCATGACAAAAAGGTTTTCTAGCAGCAGGTATTGATAAAGCAATGCTAATGTTTTCTCCCCTGTTCTTCAGATAAGAGAGTGTATGAGAAGATATGCATACTATGCTGCTCAATTAGACTGTGGAGGTAGAGAAGGTGTTTCCAAAATGTTATCCCATGACTTGGGACACTCAGACAACCAAAGGTTAAACTGGGGATTGAGGAGGGGTTCAGAAGAATCAGCCCTCTCTGGTGACACAGGAAAAGCCTGAATTCCATTTACTCTGGGGTCTCTGCTAGGTACAAGATGGGATCACAGCACAAGCCCGTGAGGTTTGGTTTTGCTGTTTTCTGTCCTTTAAGTGGGAGGCCTCCAGCTGATGTGATATGGAAGTCTGGCAAACCTGATCCTTTCCAGGACCCTCTGCTGCAGACATGCTATTTACTGTCAAGCAGGTCCTAAATCTGTCCAGACCTGAGGAATAAAATAGGGTCATATGGTACCTCTCCCAGTGTATTTAAATACTCTTCCCTTTATCTACACAGACACTCTGCACAAATGTGTCATTTTGATGAGTTTGAGAGGAAACATTGAAAACAAGTGTATTTGAGGTTAAACTGTTCTGTTAGGCAAAACCAAAAAGAGAGGAAAATTATTGTTTTAACTTTCAGAATGAAAGTCAAGCATCAGAGTTTCCCAAGAAATGGAAATTGTTTCCTGGAATCTCTGCTCCACAGCTGCAAGGGTGGGCTGACCTCTCTCAGCTGAGCTCACCTCACAGATTTCAGCCCCATCATCTGCACATCCCCTCCACTTCAGTCCTCCAGGTGGACAGGTCACATATCCTTGGTGCAGTTTTCCTAAGGACAGGGTAAGCGCCTGTTCTGAAAGCAAACTGCACTGTTGTTTGGCACCATTCCTTCTGGCTACAGGAATGGTGCAGCAACTGGGATACTGGACCTAGAAATTTGCTCAGTTGTGATGTCTGGCAGACCATACCTCAAATTAAAATACTGCTTCTGACCTTGCCAGTTGAGGGAAGGGATGTGTTTGAACCCCAGGAAGTTTCTGCAGTCTCTCAGTGAGATGGGGAATGGCAGACTCAGGAATTTTCTCTACACTGCTCTGCTGCTCTATAGAGGAGTGGGGCAGGACCCCTCTGTGGTATCCTCACCTGACACAGGAGGGGGAGCTTTACTGAAAAAAGCAGTGACTCCATCTCCCCCCAGACATCCACAATGAGGACGCTGTGGTGCAGGGAGAGTACAGGGCCTGGGGCTGGAGCCATGCCCAGTAGGTTGCCCAGAAGGGAAGTGGTGAAGTGAGCAGAGATCTGCCCTCAGCCCTGGAAAAGATTTCCCTCTCTTGAGCCAGTGCACTAACAGGAAAAATGGAGATCTAGCAGGAGTAATTGCAGAAGAGAGACATGGGAATGGATATGTCACAGAATTAAATTACATCTGTTGGTAGGCACAAAGAAGAGGGGAGCCTTCCCAAAATAAACCTGGTTGCTGCACCTTTGCAGCTTAGAAACCTATCACACCACAGGGAGCCACTAAAGTGAAACTCAGTCTTGGATTGCTTCTCTTAGCTGTGCAGTAAAGTTCAAGTGTCTCCATGCTCCCAGGCTCCTACAGAGGCTGGGAAGAGCAATGCCATGACTGCTGTTGGGCTGCAGAAAGCCACAGACACTTTCAGCAGATGCCTTAGCTCACACCTGCAGCAAGGTTCGGTGCAGCTCTGGGAATTAGACAGGTTGGACCAAATCTGAAGATGTAAACTAACACACCAACACAAAAATTTCTGATCCTTTTTGTACCCTGAGCACAAAGAATGTTTAGTGTTTTATAAATGGTTTAGTTTTCATCATTGCAGCTTTACACATTTTTGATATGAACTGCTCATGTTAACAGTCTGTGGTATAAGCTTCATGATTTCAAGTTCTTTTCATCAGTCCCAACACTGGAAAGAAAAATGATTCTGAAATCTATTTGCATCAAGAAGCTGCATCTTAAAAAAAAAAAAAAATCCCGAACAGCAGACTCACAAAATTACATGAACTGCAAGAACAGGGTTTTGCTGCCTTTTTCTCCCTCTTCAGGTTTTTAAATAGTTTCAGTTACTGCTTTCAATGTGGCACATTCCTGACAGCAAAATGGCTAAGACCAAAGGTACTAGTCCCTAAGGAGTGGCAAACCCACACTGACCACCCTAAGAAAGCAATCCCAGCTATCTCACTTCTGTGGGTTTTTCAAAACTAGGGTCTTCCTGCCAGAGACCTGATGGAAGTCAGCTGTCTATGTCATCCCTCTGCCCTTTTTCCCCTAATGCTGGTAATCCTCATGTGTCCCATTAGAGCAAAGAGCTTACCAGATATGCCAGCAGGAAAGCACAGAGTAGCCCTGCCTGCCAATGATGGCATTTCCCCATTTGCTAAATGGGGAAATGATCCTGTTGCACAGGATCATTAAATCTGCTTTTAAAGCAAAAGACTGTGCTGAGTCTCTGGGTCCTGCTTATGCTGCCTGTGAAAAGCCCTCAGGAAGAAACAGTGAAGAGAAAATCAACTGGTGGGAACTCAAGCTCTTGCTCTTGGCTCTATTTTGGTTTAGTATCTTCTTACCTTTGGGACATTTAAACACCTTTTTGGAGGCTTGGGGCAGGACCAAGTATACTACTTATAAAACAGCCTGGGAATTGAGATGTTTTAAAAATAAGAATGGAAACGGCAATCTACAGATGATAAAAAAAAAAAAAGGTAACCCAGGCAAAAGTGTGAAGTAGAGGTAAAGGGACAAAATCAAGAACAAGGAACTTATAGGTTAGATACTTTTGAGAAGCTTCCTGATCATCAGACATCTCCCAAAGGAAATGGCAGGTCTGTGACTTTCTATTCCAAAATACACTGTGGCAGACAATAGAAAATACTCAAGGGATGCAGTCCTCTGTGTGTGGAGAGGAGAAGGAGAGAGGGGGTTGGGGAGAGTGTCCACAACGTGGCAAAATACCTGCTTCAGCCCTAAGTCAGTCTTTGCTCCATATGTGCACAGAGGACATAAAAACTAAGAGCTCAGCTCCCCATCCCCTCTGAGACATCCCAGGATACTCTATAGTGAAAAAGAATAAAACAAGTATAAGCAGTTACTGAATTGGGCTCTGTTAAACCTGCAAACCCTTATAAAGCTATATATTGGTCATGCCACATGCAATCTGTGCTGAGTTGGTTTGATCACTGTTTGGTCTTTTCTCCACCCCAAAATCTATTCAGATAGTTTGGTTGAGGACTTTTTTCCTGTAATGAACATGCCTGAACAGACCAGATCTTTAACTCTTGCCTATGGGGATACTCAGCACAAACAACAAGGTTGGCAATGTGAGCACCTGGGTGGTATCAGAATCACCCAGCTGAGCTA
This sequence comes from Myiozetetes cayanensis, assembly GCF_022539395.1. Lineage (NCBI taxonomy): Eukaryota > Metazoa > Chordata > Aves > Passeriformes > Tyrannidae > Myiozetetes > Myiozetetes cayanensis. Next base: position 3,772,821 of record NW_026087742.1, read on the forward strand.
TGTGCTGGAAATCTTCAAAGGTAAACTGAAGTGGTGCTTCAAACACACTGTTCCCTGGCTCTGTCGTGTGTCCCCTGCTGTTGGGGCTGCATCCACGTAGAAAAATGTTTATCTGGGAAGATAATATACAGCGTTCAGTGAGATCTCGCTTTGGCTAAGAGAAATACCAAATGTCCTCTCTTTCGTCATTTGATGTTTTGCCAATGTTGTAATCACCTTTCTATTTCCTGTGTCCCTCCTAAAAACAAATATTTTTATTCCTTTACCACTTAAAAAAACCCAAACTGTTTGGAAAGCTTGCAAACCCAGTCTGACATGACTGAAACAAGCACCATCATTCCCATTTTGAATGAATGGGAAAGGAAGCAAGGGGAAGTGAATTGCCTTGCCCAAGAGGGTGTTACACAGGAGAAGGCTTGGACACGAACACCAGGAAAGCCAGACTCCTGTCCACCAGCTGTATGCCCCTCCTGAGACACGAGATTCAACTCTCCTGAAACACAGGACACACGGCATGGAGAAAAAGGGACAGCAAACCCTCTGGGGGTGCGCTACTCATCCAGCTTGCTGAAGCAACAGTTTTTGGGTCCTCTTTCATGAACCACAATGGTCTATTGATAACGAAAGTGACACCTTCCAGCCCACGTGGAATAAGGGGTTCACACAGCTCAGGGTCCGAATCACTGCTGCTGCTGCACGGGTTGGGTAGGAATCAACTCCAAGGAGCCTGCCAAATCTGTACGGTTTGTTCCTTCTCCTTATGTCCCCGTTTTTAATAGGGGTTTCTTAAAACCCTCTTTCAAAATGATACCTTTTAAAATCTCTCTTTCCCACCTCAGAGACTAAAACAGTAAACAGGAGTCCTTTCTCATTCCCCTTTCACAGATGTAATTTCTCCCCATAACATCCCCCTACTTTCCAAATCTGGACTAAAACCCGCAAAATAGTTTGAGGTGCATGGCAGGGGCTGAGGGGGTGGGGGGGGGAGGGAGGGAGACCTTTATCTGAACTCCAGCGAAGAGAGATTTTGAAGCTGCCGTTAGTGAGAAATTGCTTTGCAAGGTGGAGCTAAAGCAGATCAAGTTGCGAGTCACAAGCTAGTGGAAATAAAAGTTTTCTTTACCTCCATGTCCCGCAAGAAAGAGGTGTCCTCGGGGCAATCTTTCTTCCCCACCCCTTTCCCTCTTATCTGTGGGAAAACTTAAGCCGAGCCAGAGTAAAATCGTGCCGCCGTGGAGGGAGTGTAATATCCAAGCCCCTGCTCAGCTTGAAAACTGACAGAGCCCAGCGAGTGGCCCTGCACTACGAACAAGGAAGAAGGGCGGGTGGGTGAGAGGAAGGGAGGGAGGGGAGAGGAGGGGGAGGCAAAGCAATCAGGGTTTAAATTTAGAAACAAATCTAAACAGATACTGTCCTTGTCGGAGTGCTGGGCTCAGGAGACAACAAGCAACAAACTCTGCTGCTGCGCCCAAACTTGGGGACACCACACGTGCATTGCCTCCCTTCCTTTCTTTCTCCCCTTCGTATTTTGTATCAATTTATCTTTATTCCCCTCCCACCCACCCCTGTTTCGTCTTTATTTCTCCTACTCCTTGTAGTTGCTGCCCCAGTGTCTGCCTGGACCTCCGCCATCCACGCTTCCCTTTCCAAGTCCCCAAGGTCTCTTGCTCGTTTCTTGTGAGGACGATCTCTTTCTCTCTAACTGCAGCTTCCCTTCTCTCTTCCACACTTTTTAGTAATTTCAGTCAGCAGTCTTTAGAGTGGTTAGAGAGGCAGAATAGGAGGAAAGTGAGGGTGATTACTGGGGTTGAACAGAATTTAAGGCATTGATGTCCTGGTGTGTGGCTAGGACTTCCAAGAAGGACAATATCTGCTGGGTGATTCCCCAGAGAGACAAGAGGGTGTTGCTCAAATGTGGGCACAAGCAGAGGGTCCCCACGCAAGGTTGTCACTGTCCAGCTGGAGAGCAGGACTAGCTCTTTCCACCCTGAGTTTGTGCCTCACAACACCAGATTAGAAGGTGCAGGTTGTTCTTCCCTCCCTCCACAGGCATGGACATACTTATGCACTGAAAGTGAGAAGCTTCCATGGTGATAGAAAAATTCAGATGAGGGAAAATGAAGCCTCTGGAATGTTTCGCTACGGTTTCCCTTTCCATTCTGATCACAGTGTTGCAAACCGGACATCTCTTTTAGCAACTGTTTGCATATGCTTCCTTCTCAAGAATTTCAGTCCCCACCTCTCAGAACAGGGTGGTGCAGAGGAATTTGGAAACACTCCCTTTGTCTTTTGCTGGCTTCCTTGCCTTGTGTGCAGCTGCAAAGTGACACAATGTCATATCGTCATTTTGGCAGGATACCTTGGGGGTAGAAGAGAGTTAAAGCGTATTTTCTAAAAGGGATGCATACTTTTGCTTCGCAGTGTTTCACAAGTCCCTGCTGGCTATGGCTGAAAACACTCCAGAATGGATTTAATTGTGAGCACCATGATATCCCAGTTTACTGTTACCAACCCTTTTCCTTACAGTGTAGTTAACTGTTGCTACACTGCATACTGTGGGACTCCCGTGGAATTAGCAGCTTTAAACTCGTGATCTCATTGTCTCCCAAATTCAATATGCAACAGTTACTCTGTCCCCAGCCAAAAGAGCGATAGGCTGAGTTGCTGCAATCGGAAGATTGGGCAAGAGGGCTAATTAATCTTCAGTTGTTGAAACACTAGATTAGTTGAAACCCCTCTGCTGTAAGTAACCAAAATGCAGCTGTAGATATAAGAAGATGGATTAAAGACCTAAAAGAAATATGAAAATGAAACTACTTGATCAGAAATCCTATTAATTTCTTCAAGTCCTGACAACAGTAGGCTAGGAGAGGGAACAGGAACTGAACTGAGAAGCAGGGTGAAGCAGGGAGGGCAGGACTCTTCTGCTGCCCATACTCTGCCTGTTCTTAGGACAGAAGGAGGATTTCAAGCCCAGGGGTTTCACTGGACATGGCTCACAAGTGTTGTTTTCAAGATTTCTGTAACAGACTGTCAAAATCACACCTCCAATGGCTGCTTTATGCTGATCACCTTCTGTTTCAGTATTTTCTTTTTTGCTTTCAGGGGTTGTACTCTGCAGAGGAAACTGCTTAGTTCTACAGGAAAGGAAACTGCCAGACAAACAGTATCACTTTACTCATACCAATAAAGCAAAGGTAGTTGCAGCTGCCCCACCACAGTTCTTTACTCTATTTCTGCTCCCAAGGACCTTGCCACAGAGCAAATCTTCTCTGCCAGCAGGATTCTCAAATGCCATTGCTCTAAGCATGGTACACAGTATTCAGTTTTGTAATGTTAAATCTTTCTTTCTTAAGGAGCAAGGAGAGAATGCACAGAAATATGGTGTTTTTCTCCAGATGGGAAGACATGAAGTGTGGATTAGTTCTCCTCTTTCTTATTTCTGGACTGAAAAACACTAGAAACTCTGAGCAAAAAACCCACATGTTTCAACTGTGAGAACTTTGTAACAAACCTTAATTAAGGGAGGTTATGCTGAGAAACTGGGTGTTTTACACCATATGCATATGCAAGTATGAATGTGAGGTATCTGTGAGTGTGACTCTCTACATCCCTGTGTGTATATCTGCTTAGAGACCTTCTGGGATGTAGCAGTGTCTAGGAGATTAACTTCTTCTTATATGCAAAAAAAAAGTTGCCACATCTGTTCTACTCTGGAGGAAAAAAAAAACCAGTCATCACCACAATTGCCATGAAAAGGGACTGTAGAGGGAAATTTCATTTGACTGAGAAAATGTTGCAACTGCAGCTGCCTGGATTTTGCAGCTTCCCGGCTCACTCTTTTCAAGACACGTGAGGCCAAACCAGCAAGTTTGCTTCAGGCCAAATGAACTGGTACTTCTGCTACGGAGCAGCACGTGGGTGAGAGGTGCAAGGAACTCCTTCATCCTGGAATTCCTGCAAAACAGGTAGCATAAGTAGTTCTGCCATGCTCAGAAAAACCACGTTTAATATTTGCTGGCCTCCTGCATTTTGGCTATGAAGGATGGACAGTGGAACCTCCACAGGTTGCTGTAGTGAACAACAACGAGGAGATGCAGGGACATGGCAATTCTTTATTCAGAGACTAGCTAGTAAAAAAAGTTTCTGAGGGCATCTGAAGCTTTGACTCTGGCATTTGTGCCCATACAGTAATCTCATTCGGGTGTGTCTGCGTAGCTGCCAAATCTGGGAAGGTATGTTTTTCAGGGTAGTGGATGAGCAAAGGGTGGAGGGAGCTGTGGGTTCCTGCAAGACAGATTGAAATTCTATACTTTGTTAAGGCATTTGTTGAGGGTTTGGTAGAGCTCACCTGTCAATGCAAGTATCTGAAATTATTCTGTCAACCTCTCTCTCTGGCTTTGGCTGCTGCTATCCATATGATTTCCCAGAATTCATACTATTAACCAGCAGTTGTTACTATATTGGGCTTTTGACTGCCTGAAAACGGGTCTCAACCCTTCCTGTTCCCACTCAAGCAACTCAATTCTCAACCGAAAAAAAAAAAAAGGGGGACAAGGTAACTACAAAAAAAAAAAAAAAAAAGCATTTGCATTTCAAAGATCGATCAGGTCTAAAAGCCAACATCCTGTTTTGGGTTGGCTTTGCACATCAGCCCCTCTGACAATGGCAATCTGACAGGAAGTGAACGTGAGCAGCGTTTTTCTAAGGGAAGCTCCCTTTATTGAACCCACCATTCTGCTCACTGTGCTCTGAAGCCTCTGCTCCCGCCCACCCTGCCCTCGCCCCTCAGCATTTCAAACTAACACTGTGGACGCTGAGCCTCATCCTCCTCTTCGGGGAGTTATCAGCAGGAAATGAAGTCAGCTGGAACGCTTTGTACCATCAGCATTTTCCTGGTCGGGCCATGCAGCTGCAGTGAGGCACGTCTGGGAGTGCACAGGCACACACGTGCCAGCACCCACACGGACACATGGACACTGTGCAACCCTGGGAACTGGGGTGAGCAGGAAAGCCCCGTTACCAAAGATGTTTGGGTTAAATGAAAGGCTGAACGGGGAGTGTGAGACTGTGTGCTTTTCATACCCAAAAAAGGAGGTGATGGAGACTAACTGAAATATTGAATCATTTCACATGTCCTTGACTGTCAGCTGGCACCTGAGTGCTAAAATCATGGTTCACATGGACCAGGCTTCTTAATTCCTAAGCAGAGTAAGGTTAGGAAAATGCTGCATGGTACCGGAAGCATTTCACCTGTGATGCTCATAATAATGAGGTCATACTGAGGTGGCTCACCCTCATTCATACCAGGCCACTTGGGGCTGGTGGGTGGTGTACAGGCAGCTGGTGTCATCTCTTGCTTTGGAAAGCTCTTCTTTCACTGCTAATCTGCTTAACTTCAGAGAACAAAGTGAGCAGGGATATTAAGAGGCATGGTTGCAACCCATCGTATTAATATAGTGATGGGACAAATATTACCAGCATCAGCCACTGGCAACTTGCTTCCAGACTGAACAATTCCTCTATCAGCTACTAGTTTTAATACACAACAAAGCTTAATATAAACAAACAAACCCACTCAGAACATGGGTGCTGACTCAATCCCAGGTGTCTGTGTCGGATACAACCATGTTTTTGATCACATTGTTCTCAGGCCAGTCCTACTGCCTGTCCCTCAACATCCTAGAAAGTAGTGTCACAAGCAGTGGCTCTTGCCAAGAGCTTCCTCAGCTCAAGCGCTGACTGAACAGCACAGTTTTCTGACTGAAAATGGGACAACATTTCTGGTCCCCAACTAGTTATGGACAGGGGAAGCTTGCTTTGCCACTGCCTGTGTGGTGGCTGCTAAAAAGGTAAAAGGACTTTCAGCTGAATACCAGGCCAGCACTGTGTTCATTGTACCCATCTTCTAAAAACAACACTGATGAAAAGGTCAGTTAAAAAAGCTAAATTCCCAATCAAGGTAATCCAGGAACTCTGAGGATAAGAACAAAACACATAACACCTTCTTGTTTTCAGCAAAGGTCGGTGTTGTGTGCCATTTCCTAACAACAGCAGTGCTACATTATTTGACAGGACTGATATCTCCTCAGGAGGGTATCTAACCAACATTTTTAGAAACAATTTGCATGGTGGGGCTCATGTGGCATGGAGCACTGGCACTTCAAAGCACTGAGTGCTTCAGTTTTTGCCAGAGCTGACTCACAGGTCAGTTGCTTCTGTCATACACAGCAGCAAGTGGCTTTAATCACTTTAATCACTCTGGCTGTCATTTGAATGCAGAGAGCTGGCCAAGCTCTACACACAGTGAGGCTGCACAGCCCACAAGTGTTATCTGGACACAGACAGGTTTCTGTTCACAGACAGACTGCATGACTGAGACAGGAAGCCTGGACCAGGGCACAGCCAGACTGCACATCTGAGGAGAAACCTTGCCCAGCCCATCCTACAGCCAAGCCGTCTAAAGAGAGAGCTGGCTCAGGGAAAACCAGCTGTGAAGAGGGCAGACAAAGCTCGACGGTACACTAGCCCATCTCTGGCTAAAATACATCTTCTCCAGAGACACAGCCTGAAGCATGTAAAACACAGTGAAATAAAGACTGATCCATGAACTGGCCAGCTCCTCCAGGACAGAGTAAACTGGATCCATCTTTGGTGAGATATTAACTGTCTATTTACTGGTTTTTTAATGCAATAAAGCACACGAGTTGAAAATGAGAAGTACTGGCTGGCAATACTTTCTTGACCTTATCATGCAAGGGTGCTGGGAGCCCTGAGACATATTGCACTGTGGCAGAGATAACCCTTCTCCTTTCTCCGAGATCCAGCTGAGCAAGCGAGAGAGCCTGGAGATTGACTTCAGATAATTCATCCTTTCAGAGTAAGGTGAAAGACTTAAACACCTTATCCCTCACCCTACAGTTTCACTCTACACAGCCCATCCAAGAAATAGGGCACCAAAACAAGCCCCTTTTTTTTACTGCAATGTTCAAGACTGTACACCACAGTGCACCATCCATTGTAGAGACCACTCAGCCTAATAAATCCCATTCTCCGAAGAGGAAAGCCAATGTTATTTGCTTCCATAAGTCCTGCCGAGCACTGAATTCCCACTAGAATTCCCATCAGACTCATCGGCCCAAGTGCACTAGGGTTGTGCAGCACAGCCCTGGGCAGCTGGGGACAGAGAAGGCTGCAGATGTGCCACAAGGCTGTAAGGGCAGGGAAAGGCAAGGAAAACTTGGCAGACCTTGTTTGGATGGGCTTTTTCTCTTGGCACCTGAGATCCCGCTGTGTGTTCCCAGAGGTGGCGGGGGGGGGGGGTGAGAAATGATCTCCCACTCTCTTTATGAGGTTCACTTTGACTCTCCTCCCACAGGGGCTGTGTGGCTCCAGTAACATGCACCCTTTCTATAATAGGAGGGATGGCCACATTAAGCAAATACATGTATCTAAATCCAGAACATAACTTTTTTTTCTGAGCAAAATAATAAAAATAATAAAGAATTGCTAGCCCTGCTTGCCACATCCTATCTTCTTTCCTTTCTATCTTTCCGCCCACCCCTCCCCTGTGTGGCACTTATTGTTTGTTACTTCCACATGCTCTCTATGGTATCCCTTCTTTCCTGTGCTGACCCCCCAACCACCTCCTGCCTGTTCCCTGTCATGCCCTGCTGCTCCCCAGTAACATCATTCACACACATACTCTGCCACCACTGCCATTTGTCCCTTTGACTGCATCAAGTAAATACTGACACCTGCTCCCAGGCTCTCCAAGGGCAGGACTGCTTGTAAAAGGAGAGAAAAATGCAGTTTCTGTGTATGTACACATATGTTGGTAGGGACAGAAAAGAGCAAGCTATAATGTCTCTGGTTTAGCCATAAAAACCTCTAACAAAAAGTGTTTCTAACATCTTGTTTTCCTCATCCCCTTTTCTTTCCTAAGATATTTTTCTAGACCATTTTTGACCCTTTCTTCCACTCTCACTCATGCAGAACGGCTCCTGCCTTTTTCCCTCCAACATGTTCCACTCCTGCCCCTCACCTGAACATATTGTATAATCCTGCATACACACAGACAAACTTTAGCACATTCTCTTCTCTCATAACTCACTCCTTTTCTCCCTCTGGTTTTCTCCTCAGCACTCTGCCCTGAAATATCCCTTGTCCTGTACTACACACAAGGCTTCCTGTGTGTAGCCTGTATGGTCTGTAGGCTTAACCACCTACCTCAGCTGAATGGTTGCACATCAGGAGTTCAGAGTACCTTTTTTTTTTGTTTGTTTTCAGGAGAAGGCAGCAGCAGAAGGCTCTGTGTGTCCAGGACGCAGAGGAGAGGCAGGAATCTCTGTCTGTGCTCTGCAGGCAAGGGGGAATACTGGAGGAAAAATTATTTTGTTCTGCCTGTTTAGGATAGCAGATAAATGGTAGGACAGGGATGTGTGGTGTTTTTTCCTTCCTGAATTCAGCCCAACAGAATGATCCATCTGGCCTTCTACAAGCTGTGGGTGCTGTAAGGGCAGACTGTAGTAGTCTCACAGTAAGTTAATTTGGGTTTCTCAGTGCGTGGAAAAATGAAAATTCACTGTCTTTCAGGAGAAGTTGAATCAAGTCTCAGTATTATCCCAGTTAAAAACATCTATTTATACAAATCTTTGTAAGGATACTGAGCACAAAGTGGTGGTTACAATAAAGTACAGCTCAGCGTTTATTTGGGTAAGTAATGCAATTCTTACCCTGCAAGGCCTTCGGTGGAATGGTGTTCAACTAGGAAAACCAAGTCTTGCAGAAGAGAGGGCTCTGCCATACAGGGCCTGCAGTGTGCAAGAGATAAAGCCTGAGCACTTCCTAATAGCAAATCATCCTATAGTCTTTGCTGTCTAAATCAGTTCAAGATAGTCCCTGCTTGCTGTAATTAAATGACAAAGTTCCCCTCAGGGAAAGCTGAGCCACAAACACCTGTGCTGACACAGAACCAGCCCTTGAGTCCGATTTGGCAGCGGGCAGGGACAGCGGGGCTGATAGTGCCACAAACCACCCTTTGACCACAGAATTGTTCAGGTTGGAAAAGACCTTTAAGATCAAGCCCAACCACTAACCCAGCACTGTCGCATGCACCGTTAAACCACGTCCTAAAGTACCGTATCCACGCGGGGTTTTTGGAACGCTTTTCAGGATCCGACGGACTTCCATGAGGCAGGGGCGATGCCAGGGGACGGCTTCTGCCGGGCTATCCCGGGGCACCTGGGACCCGCCGGACGGACCGGCCCCGGGCCGGTGGGTGCTGGAGGGTGAGCGGGCAGCCCCGTGTGCGGGGCTGGCTCTGGTACAGCCGCCGGGAACCGCCGGGAAAGGCCGGGAACCGCTCCCGGAAGCCGCCGGAGCTGCTCCCGCCAGCGCCCCCCGCAGCCCGACGGGATCCCTGCCGCCCCATCGACACGTGATTGCCAGGGAATTCTGCGGGCCGAGGCCCGCGATGCGAGGCTCGACAGGAACAACGCGTTGGTCACAACAACCCCATGGAGCGCTGCAGGCTGGGGACGGAGCGCCTGGAAAGCGGCCCGGTGGAATAGACCTGGGGGTGCTGGTCCACAGCTGCTGGACATGAGCCACGATGTGCCCAGGCAGCCAAGAAGACCAATGGCATCCTGGCCTGGATCAGGAACAGTCTGACCAGCTGGATCAGCTCCGCCTGTACTCGGCACTGGTGATGCCGCACCTCGAGTGCTGTGTCCAGTTTTGGACCCTCACTCCAGGAAAGACATTACAGTGCTGGAATGCGTCCAGAGAAGGGCAACGGAGCTGGGGTAGGGTCTGGAGCACAAGTCCTACAAAAAGTAGCTGAGGGAGCTGGGGAGGCTCAGCCTGAAGAAAAAGAGGCTCAGGGATCACCGTATCACTCTCTCCAACTTCCTGAAAGGAGGTTGTAGCCAGGTGGGGGTCGGGCTCTTATCCCAGCAATAGAATGACAGGACACAGCCTTAAGCTGTACCAGAGCGGTTCAGGTTGGACATTAGGAGGAATTTCCTCATGGAAGGGATGATCAGACATTGGAAGGGGCTGCCCGAGAGGTGGTGGAGTCACGCTCCCTCGAGGTGTTTACGACAGGACCTGGCCGTGGCACTCAGTACTATGGTCTGGCTGACACGGTGGTGTTCGGTCATAGGTCGTACTCCGTGATCTCAGAGGTCTTTTCCTACCTAATTCATCCTGTGCCCCTGAGATTCTGAACAGCCTCTCGCTGATTGCCGGACTGCTGCTGACTCTGCCCCGCCTCCCTCCCTCCCTCCCGACGGGCGGACGGACGGACACCGGACGGCGGTCAGCGCCCCCAGGGCTGTTTACAACATCTGCACTCGTGGGCCCGCGCCCTGCGCTTCTCATTGGCCGAAGAGGGCGGGCATCGCTAGTCCATTGGCTGATGGCGGGCGGGCCAATCCCTCACTCCCAAGATTGCTCCTCATTGGTGGGGGCGGGCGGGCAGCTCCATTCCCATTGGCGAAGGGTGGGCAGGCTCCGCCCCCTGGCGCGCGGCCGGGGCTGTGCGGGACGCGGGCGGCTCGGCCCGTCGCTCGGTGGCGGGGAGTGGTATTTGAGTGCACGGCTGTGAGGGGGAGGATGGCGGGGCTGCTGCTCTGCATGGCCTCAGCGCTGCTGCTAGCGGCCGCGGGGGCCATCCCGCCGCCCGAGGACGCGGCGCGCATGGCGCGCTTCGTCCTGCACAGCTGCGACTGGGGCGCTCTGGCCACGCTGTCGGCGCAGGAGGGGCTGCGCGGCCGCCCCTTCGCCAACATCTTCTCGCTCAGCGACGGGCCCCCGGGGCCCTTCGGCGGCAGCGGCGTCCCCTACCTGTACCTGACGGACATGGAGATCTCCGTGCAGGACCTGGAGGTGAGCGGGGCAAGGGGTGTGAACAGCGTGAGCAGTGACCCCCCCACGGGACGCCCAGAGGAGTGCCCAGGGTACCGAGGCAGCGTGGGGTTTTGCTTGGTTGCCTGCACTTTTTCATCTCACTGGCAAGCGGTGGTTGGAGTTGCTTTTGCTTTTTAAGTTCACACCAGCCCTGCGAAGGCAGCGCGACAGCACTGAGTTCACAGAATCCCAGAATCCTTAGGGTTGGAGGGGACCTCTGGAGATCATCCTGATGCCGGGGCAGGGTCACCTGGAGCAGGTGACACAGGAAAGCATCTAGGCTGGTTTGGAATGTCTCCAGAAAGGGAGACTTCCTGGGCAGCTGTTCTAGTGCTCTAACACCCTCAACGTAAAGTTGTGTTCAGGTGAAACCCCTTGTGGTTTAGTTTGTGGCTGTTCCATGGACACCTCATTTGTTGTTATCCCTTGAGCAATTACTATCTCTTGAACAGCTGAGCATGAGCAATGCTGTCCATGTTGACACTCAAAGGGCCTCCTGAAAAGTTCCTGCTCGTCATGGCCTTGAGAAATGGCAGAAGCAGCACCAAACAGAGGAAGTGGCTGGAACTTCCAGAACCACCAAGCAGAGAAATGAGGCGCCACAGAATGTCACCAAAAAAAAAAAAAATCCAAAGGACTGGAAATTGGCAGTGTGGGACTTTAAACAAAGAGGGCTCCTACACAGGCTGCTGAAGGAATAGTAATTAAATCTCTGGAGCTTACCGTAAAGGGAAGCACACAAGCAAAGGCAGCATTGGCATGTTGTGGCTCTGAGAGTGTGTAATTTGCCTTGTCCCAGATCTTTTGCCTGCCTGTGCCAAGGGAGGTAGCTAAAAACTTAGAGATATAGCAGTCGTGTGCCTCCTTTACAGGAAAACTTTTTTTGTTCCAGTAGCTGTTGCAGTGTTAGTAAAAAAAACCCACAAAACGCAAAATAATAGAAAATATCTATTGACTTTATCATAACCCCTTTTTGTTTGTTCCCTGCTGTGTTTTACTTTGTTACATTAAAATGCCTTAATTATGTATCTAAGTGCTGTAGAAATTTATCTTGTATAGTATCTCCCCGTCCACCCCAGCTACAGCCTTTTGTTTTCAGAATAATATAAAAACTATGGTGTGAATGGCTATTGGACGTTTTCCTTCAGAAAGCTCCTCAACAGATCCTTATTTTGCTTTTACAGGGCAGAAACATTTGACATGTGATAGTCACGTGCTAGGGAGAAGGTGCTGAACAATCATGAGTCAGCTTTTTCTGTAGTTACGCAACTTCCTCTCTGTCAGGTGGTGCCTCCTGTTTCATGAGTTCACGGGCACTCTTTGTAGTGTTTGAGTGACTTTTGGGAGGTTCTTTTTGACATGCCTCTTCTAGTGAAATTTCTCAAAGCAGGTGAACTTTCTTTGCTGGGAGATAATGAACATAATGTACGTGTGTTATGTATGTATGTGACACTCTGCAGTAGGGAGCGCTGTTTTGCACCAATATTTTTCAAGCCATGGTCACCAAATTAGTTTTAGAAAAACAATCAGGTACAGATTCTTTAACTTTTCAAGTTAGGTGTTTCTCTTAGGTTTTAAGAGTATGTCTAAAATTCACTTTAAATTTCAAAAGAACTGACTGGTTTAGGGCAGCCAGGAGGCTTGTTTTGAAGGGAGGAGTTGTTTGGTTTAGGTTTAACTAATATTATTAGCAGCTGTGAAACTCAGTTAGTTACCTTCTCAGTTACTCTTTGTCCTTCCACCAGAATTAATAAAGTTCACTGTATGTATGTCCTTTTTTTCTGTGCTGTATGTAGTTGGAATATGTCATAATTTGAAGGTGAAATAGCTAGACTGTATATTGAATTCAGGAGCCCCTGGTGGTCTAGTGGTAAGGGCGCGGCGCTGTCACCGCTGAGGCCTGGGTTCGATTCCCGGTCAGGGCCACTCCCGGGCAGGTGGGGCTCGTTAGCCCTTAAAGGCAACCCATCTACGTCCTAAGGGCCTCGCTGCCACCGTCCAAGCTCGCTTGGCCCCGGCAGATGAACCTTAGGATTAAAGGGTGGGCTCAGTTCCGCGCACACTGTGTCTCACCTAAAAAATCCAATGCGCAGGCTGGAAGGTGTAAAGACCTTCCCTGGATCTTCACTCGCAAAGACTGGCCATTATTATATTGAATTCAGAGTTTTGAGGAGTGCTGTTTTTTGACATTTGCATTTTATGCTAAAAAGCTTCAGCACACTTCAAAACCGGGCATTCTTTCAGATTCAGAGCTCATCTAAGTAGGCTTTCAGCTACAGTCAGGAAAAGGTGATGACAGCTTTAGTCTTTTTAGCAGTAATACTGAGCTGAATAAAGTACCAAGAGCTGAATAAAGTACTAACAGCTGAAAATGTGGCAGGGATGGCATTTTTCTTGCAAAAGTATGTAAACCTCTTATCTTATTTCTTGCATTTCAGGTCAATTCAAATGCCTCCTTAACTGTGTCTTTGGCACAGACTCCTTACTGCAGGAGGCACAGATATGATCCCCAGAATCCCCTCTGTGCCCACATAATCTTCGCTGGGAGCATTGTGAAGGTAAGCAGCTGAAAGCTGAACACTGGGCAAGGTTGTGTGCATCAAGTAGTGTTGTTTAGTGGGAGGAGAAGAGAAAAGTTAGAAATTCTGTGCAAAAGCATGTGAAGAGATGTTATGTGCTGTGATACCCCAAGACTGGTTCGTAGTTTGAGGAAAATGAGGTTACCCCTTGATATTTGCAGGAGCTCTGTTGGTATGTCTTTAACAAGGAATTTGAGGGGACAGCACTGTAACATTAGAAGTCTCCCTCCTTCCCCTAGTTGTGTTCTGAAACTAAGAAGTCTACGACAACTCACTTGGAAAAGCCTTCATACTTCATTCACATCTCTCCTGCTCAGCTAAATTCTTTGGTCCATGCATTGTGACAAACGTGCTTCTGAATCTTTATTGCTCAGGCCAATATTTACTTCAACAAAGTTACCATATTAAAGTTACAGGATTAGAACAATAAAGTTACAAAAATAAAATTACAGTATTAGAGGCAAAAAAAAGTGCATTATATATATCTAGTGTCATTGCTGCCAGGACAGCATTCTTTCGTGTCTTTCTTTGGTGTCTCATGGAAGGAATTTAGAACTGCATGTGTTATTGATTGAAGATCTTAATCCCATCATTGAAGATGATGATTGAGGATTACTCTCTCTTAGATGGTAGTTTAAATTTTGGTGTTTTCACACCTCTGATGTTTGTACATTGCACTCAGCAATGTTTTATTGCTTTCCTGAGTTTCTCATTGATAATGGAGTCAGGTTTTTTCAATTAGTTCTTCAAATACCATACTCTAACTTGTTAATTTAACTCTTTAAACACTGTATTTTAAGTGCCGTCACACTTTTCAATGAGTTTCTCTGTAGTTCTGCTATACCATCCTATTTGTGTGTGTGTTTGCCAAGGTCTGAACACAGTTCAGATCTGTTTGTGTCAGTTTGAATCAGCAGGTGCAGAGGAGGTAAAATTACACCTAAGACATCACTTTGTAATAATTCAGCAAGATTCCATACTCTTCTGTTTTGTGTTTTGTTGAAAGACTTATTCTTATGTTGATGAAGTACTTTCTTGCTCACGCTAACTTTAAAAGCACCCTTTTGATTTAATGTTAAAATCAGCTGCCTTGGAATTTTTGCCTGTCTCACATACACCACATTGAAGATGAGTGGACTCTGCCACAGTAATGAGTCCCCTGGGACAAGGCATGGCAGAACTGGAAAGAGCACACTGCAGTCAGCAGTGGTTTTTTTTTAACTAAAATCTGTCTTTATATGACTATCTTACTGTAATACTTTGCTATTTTTTTGTTTAGGTGAATGATTCAGAAGCAGTCTTGGCCAAAAAAGCATTATTCAGTCGCCACCCTGAAATGGAAAGTTGGCCTAAGGATCATAATTGGTTCTTTGCCAAATTCAACATCACCAATATCTGGGTCCTCGACTACTTTGGTGGATTGAAAATTGTGACACCAGAAGAATATTATAGTGTCAAACCTTAGTAAGTACTGGAGTTTTTAATGCCTAACTCTCGTTGTGTTTGAAACCTGTAAAATGTCTCCTGATTGTTAACAGTATGTACTGTATATTACCTGTCTCTGGTTTTTATATGCATTTATGTCTTTTCTCTAAGTGATCTACTGGATGCAGTGTCTGAAGTCATGAGGTATGTTTGAATAGGGGATCCAACTGTGTAAAAGCATCAAATATAGTATCTGTAGAACTGTACATGATTAACTGCACCTCAGCTTAAGTAGTTTCTTGGGACTCCTGTAGAGTGGGCACAGTCCCTGTCCTCAGAATTAATTGCAAGAGAGATGATGTTTTGGTCTAATAATTAAAAGCAGTGAGACTGTTCAGCATTTATGAAGCTGTATTAATGGGATCACAGCAATATTGCTAATATTTTCAGAACAAAATTGCTATACATTTATTAAACTATATTTATATAGTTTAATATATAAATATTAAACTAAAGAGAAATTGTGTTCTTTTATCTACATAAAAGTTAGTCTTGATAACATACAAACGTATTTTAGCTCAGTCAGAAATTATGCAATAATTTCACTCTTTTTCTTACTCCTTGTAGATGGAAGAAGATCCGTGTGATGCTGATATGGAAATGAATTACTTTGGCTGTTTCATGAAAGATTTATTTTTTCTATGTATTGTAGAGCTGAATTAATAACACAGTAAATCAAACACCTCATATTGTTAATGAGCATGTATTACCCTTATAAAGCAGATTTAACTTCTCACTAACTTGAATCATAGTGTGCTCAAAAACCTTTGTGCATAATCCTTAACTAAATTTTATTAATTGGATGTGATTTTGGAAAGGTGGCTGACAGTCTGCATTCAGAAGTGTTTTTTTTACTAGAATCTAAAGGATTAGTCCAGTTCTAAAGTTTTCAGTGTGTTAGCTAAATAATATCTGTTTGTGAGCACTCTCCAATTCTATTTTATTTTTAATACCACTTTAGTTTAGAATTTTATGGCAAAATACTACAGGATGGCTCAGATGACTCGGATCAGTGGAATGGAAAGCACTGCTTGTGTTACAATGGTAAATGATGTGCTGAGTTCCCAAATCCTGGTAAAAATTTCCTTTGCACTCTGATACACTCCCTTGTTTGAGCCATTTTTTTAATTTTGCTGCCTATATTGAATGTGCTGTAGGATACAGTTGTATTTATGCAAACTGTACATGTACCTCAGGATAAGTTCTTGATACCTCTTCAGTGGTTACATGCCCTGACCCTTTAAAAGAAACTGGGTGGTATCTGATTAGGATTCTGAAATCTTCAGCTTTGGCTGTATCAGCTTTTATTTCCCTCAGCAGTAGAACTGAACAGATTTTAGGGTTTGGAAGCCTTACATGTCACTTCTGGGTTAGTAACCCATGCTCTATAAGTCATGAATCATGTGTGTCATACTGTATTGCTCCTTTTTCACTTCTGGGTTAGTAACCCAGTAACCCCCTTCTGGTTAGTAACCCAGAAGTGAAAAAGGAGCAATACAGTATGACACACATGATTCATGATTTATAGAGCATGAAAATTAGTGAAAAGTGTACATAGTTAATTCTGTGTTATAATAAGTTGCACACAACCACAAAACGCCCCCAAATTAACACCTTTTTACATCCTCTCTCGTCTGCTGTGTGCAAAGTTCACAAACACTAAAAAGCGTTTATGAACAATTAAGTTGGTTTTACAATGAGCAAATATTACCTAGTTAACCTAGAATCTGAGAATTTAGACTCCTTAGAGGCAGATTCTTATATAGAAGAGTGGGATTTCTTATATAAAATCCCTACATCTTAATGTTGTTGTTATATCACTACTGGAATGATTTGTGAAAATATTTGTTATGTAACTTACTAAGTTTTCCTTCTCCAGAAGGGGAAGGAAGGAAATTTTTACTGTTCTTCTATTTTAAAACTAATTTAAGATCAAAAAAAGTTACAATATGGAAACAATTTATGCTGAACAGGTAACATCGATATTTAATATGAAATTGAAAAGTATTTTTATATAAGGCATGGCAATTGTAGAAACTCATATGAATCTTTGTCATGGACTTAATCTTTACTGTGAGGACACCTGAATGCATTACATGTCACCCTGTAACTTCTCATGTGTGAGACTGATGATGCTGAGCTTTTGTTAAAATTAAAATATTTTTGACAAGTGGTGTCAAGTGTTATTTATTGCACGTTTGAGAATTCTTCTCTCTCTCCTCCTGCTCTCTTTCACACAGACACTCTCTCTTCAATGTTAGTGTTTTATTGTTGCCCTGGAGTCTTTCATTCTTGCAAGGATAAAGGGGGAAACATCCCTATTTACACCTGGCTTTCCCCTCCATGGATGAAATAAGCATCTTTGTGTTTCACTTTCTTTCCTGCATCTAATACTGTGAAATGGAACATAATAACAGTGGAGTTTGTGAAGGTGAATACAAGGAAGCCTCATTTGATTATCCTTTTCAGTCAGAGCTTCTGCATTTTGACATGAAATCTGTGTCATTAGCAGGCACGTTTCCAGCCAGCCCCAGGAAAGCAGGGCTTCATTACACCTTAACAATGAATAGAAAGACAAATGCCATAATTCTGAATATTCCCGCTTCCTTCTTCCTCCAGCAGCTCTTATTGCTGGGCATGACATCCTGTGGCCTGGGGTGTTCCTCTGGTCACTTGGGGTCAGCTGTTCCTGCATCCCCAGACTCCTCACTGGAAGGGCAGGACCTAAATAAGAACAAACTGGTGTGTTATCAGGGCTGTTTAAAGTACAAATTCAAAACATAGCCTCAAACACGCTGCTTTGAAAAAAACCCCAAACCCCTCCATTCCAACCAAAACCAGTACATCACCTTCAAAAGTATCACTTCCATAAGGCTTCTCTGTTTCTGATTGTCTTGTCTCACTGTCGCGGTCGAGGCGGGAGGCGACACAGTTTCAGCATACCAGCTTGCTTTATTGCAACAGTGCAGCTACCTTTATACAGTTCTGGGGTGACACATGTACGCACAGCATTGGTTTACCATTTCATAACAACTCATGATTGGACACACAGCCACATGTCTTAACGCAATAGGTTAACATTCCTAACAGGAAACCCACTCTGTGTCACAGTCCTACTGTCCTTACACCCTCTGCCAGGTGTAAGAAGTTCTGTCTTCGGTATCTCAGTTTACAGAGAGCCCAGAACCAGCTGGGCTCCCCCACATCTCACCAGTACCAATTCACAAGTATTTTCTGATTGTGAGTAGAAGGGCTTTTTTGAGTAACAAACGAGTTTTGTTATACTACTGCATTTTATTGGAACAATTTTAGATCATCCAAATCTCTTACATTTGAAATTTGAAAGGACCCCAACCAGATGTTTTGGGGTTTTTTTCAGAAAGTGGTGAACAACAGAATGCTTAAGCTACATGTGCAGACCTGGATTTGAGATTTTGATCTGAGAAGAACTATCTGAAATTGTGTCTGTGCATCTCACTGAACATTTTTTGTGTATTTTTATATGTAGAAATGGATTGTAAAGGAGGTTAGGGTGTCAATCTCCCCTAGTGACAGGTGTGTAAATGTTAGTATCACCAACTCAAGAAAGTCACCAGCTTGTCCTGTTTTTCCTTGCCTTTTCTCCCTGTGTGCACCTTTGTTCTATTTGACTCATTTGGGAACTTGCTTGTGAACATGTTTCCTTTTTTCCTCTTATCCAGAAGCAATATGGTGGCTTAGAAGAGGCCAAGAATAAGAAATTGATACAGCTGTAAGCAATGAATCAGTGTTTCAACTTCTGTGTCCTCTGCCATGGCACGCTGGAAGTATCTGGGCATATTCTCAATAGCAATGAAATCAGCCACCATCCCCAGGAAGGTAAGTACCTGCATTCACAGATAGCAATCCGAGTCACAGGATAATTTAGGCACCTCATTAAGTCACAGGATGTTTGTTAGCTGGGAATCTAATAAGGATAATCACATCCTGTCTCTAACAATACAGTTGTGTTCTTCCATCTCTGTGTTTCTTCTTGGCGCTCAATTCTTGATTTTCAGTTTCGTTCTTACATTTTAATGCAAGAGTTGTGCCCAGGAGGTTCTTGCAACATGCTACATCATTACAGACCAGAACTTACGTAATATCAGGTATTTGTATAATCCTTTATTCAGTTCTCTCTGGAATTAATTTCTTAGCTATTTAGCCATCTTTGCAATAAAATAGAGGTAGCTCAGAGTCTTAGATTAACACAAGAAGTATTAATCATAACTTAGTGGATAAATTTGTTTTCAAAAGGCTTTTCCTGAGTAAAAACGTTGAATCTAGATTAAAAATTCAGTAAACTGATATACTATTGTTGAACACAAGAGGGTGCCATAGACTCGCGTTCAGCTTGAGTGTTAAATGTTTAATACTTAAAAGTGGTTATTGAATTCATCATAACTCAGAGGTGCTGGAAAAGCAAACGACGGGGGCATAATACGAACAAATTCTTTTTCTACACAGTGCTTTACATTATGAATGCTTCCCTCCATAAACACGGCAGCTTGCTAGCTGGGAAAAAAAAAGGAAGCATTCATCATTTTTTTGTGTTTTGTAATCATTTTGTGCTATGGAGAGCCAGAAGTAATATCCATGAAAATGATTTAAAGGGTTTTAAATTAAGAAACTCTAGTAAAGGAAATGGAGACAGGTATAGAATGCCTCAGAACATCAGCTGGGAGCAGCCACCTCCAGACTCTACAGTGTTTATTTTTGCCAGTATAAGAATCCAAAGGGAGAGTGTTCATTAGTGTGACAGTGTTTTTGTTTAGGCTTATTGTTAGCTGGATTAAACCACTTGACTCTGGTTTGTAATTTCCAACAGTTAATTAATCTTGGATTCTTTGAGTGCCCCTGGTCCCTCTCCAATGATTTGGGCTGCCTGTGCTGGAGGGTAGCCCTGATGATGTGCAGGTGTTTGGGTGGTGATGTAGAGCTGGAAAACGCCTGAAGCTTCCCCTCTTTGCCTGGGGGCTGTGCCAGAGCTCAGGCTCTTGCTGCCTGCCCAGTTCTACTGATTTGGCCTGAAACCTGCCTCAGCTGTGGCTGACCCTGGCTGCTGTCATACAGCATGCTTTTATTGTCCACATAGGGTGGGGCTGTGTATCTTGGAGTTAAGGTCCCTACTCTGCCACCCCTTCCTGCTCCCCTGCTTGGGTGGAGCAGTTGGTCCCTGGTGCTCCCTAATAGTTGTATTTTGCCTGCTGGGAAGATCAGTCCATGAGCTTCTCATGCAAGACTCCTGGAGTTGCTCCCAGGGTTTTTTGACTTAAGAACTTTTGTGTCTACAGGCTTCCTCTGAGTTTCTGAGTTGAATTACTGTGTAAGAAGATTAGACGGTAAGACTGTTTGTTCTGGGTATAGTGGTTAATGTTCTTCATAGCCTGGTTTTCTATGGAAACAAAACTCAGGTAACACGTTGTCTGGGTACTTGCTTTTGTCAGATTTGCTTTTCCCTTGGTTGGATTCAGATCTGAAATCAGAAGTCTGACCTTGAAGCCACCAAGTCCCTATCTGTGTCACAACAACTTGGAGCTCAAGAGAAGAAACAAAACCTAGTTCATGTCTATTAAAGCTACAAAAGTAATGAGTTTTAAAAATTGGAGTTTCATTAGTTGTGCTGATTGTAGAGCTGGAGCCTTCTGGTTGAATGCAACCAGGTATTTGTTTAGTATCTGAAGGAGTGAAATTTTGCATTATTGGTAGGATGGTAGGTTTTAATTAAAGAACCTGATAATTGTAATGATTGCTCTGAGCTATTTTTTCCCTCTAGCTCTTAATATCCTATAGAAAAGCCTTAACAATTCCCAACTACTATTTGCTCCTGATTCCTTCAGCTGTTACGATTTCTTTTGCATAGAATTTCTCCAGTTTAAACAAAACAGATGCCGTGTTCGTGGTGGTGGTCCAACAGCTGATGTGGGTCTTGCTGAGAGAGGAAAGTCTCTCCCTCAACCTCAGTAATTTGTCATTGTGTGTGTATCCATTGAGGTCTAGAATTGCTTCACGTTATTTTTGCTGCTGCCACTGGCTCAGATTGCAAACTTTGCACCCTCAGTTTCCGACCCCCACCCCCCATCTATAAAAATGTTAATAGATAACAGTTCACAAGATTCATGTAAAACACTTGTAAATCATCTGGGTAGCTTTAGACGAGGGGAATGTTTTTATGCAAATGGCACTTATATAACATCACCCAGTGCTAAAAAGTAACTTTCTAGATTGAAAGGTAGCAATTGTTTAGAAATAAGAAACATAATCATATACTGCAAGTATTTCTCTAAGAAAAACGTATACTTCTTTTCTGTCATTATTTAGCCAAAAGCAATTGCCTAAACAAGCATGAATTGGATTTTTGATTTGTTTTAAAAGCTTAAATGAATTACAGATAATTAAATTAAGTTTTCCCCCAGATGAGCATGTGAAAAATGCAGAAAAAATATGTGTTAGGGGTGAAGAGGGGAAGAAAATGAAGGAAATGAAGATACTTGTCACATGCATTAAAATCTGACTTCACAATACTTTTATATTCATGAAAAGCATAACCTTACTGATAAATTGCATTCTGTACAGCCATGCAAGAAAATACTGGAGCTGCTGTATAATTAAAAAGAGTGTTTCCAGAATATGTTTAGTGGTAAAGTCCCAGAATTTTTCTACATATGCTGTAATGTAATTGGGGAAATTCACCTGCAATTAACAGGTGAAAAAGCTGATGATGCAAGAGAGCTCAGTTTGACTAGCCTAAAGAAAAAGAAGCCTTGTTCTTCCTTCTTGGTATATGACACAAGCAGTGCTCTCTTGAGTGCATTAAAAAAATAATAAACCAGAACAGATCATAGAGGCTTCATTGGGGAGGAAAGAATTGGGCAATACAGACCCAGTAGTCTCAAAACTGAGCATGCAAAGAGTGTGTATTTTAACTTTCTACTAACAACTCCTTTAGAGGTTTCCAAAACCCTTGTTGCACTGAAAATTTTTAAGACCATACCAGGAACAGGAAATGGATAGTCACAAAAATCCTCAAAATAATGAATAGAAACTTGTTCTTGCACTACACCAGGGCATACTGATAACATCCCATGGGAAACACAGGCTTATGGCTGTGTTTGTCTTTATGGTACTGCACAGGTGTTCCTTTTTACGTTTGGGTTTTTTTTCCTCTTGTTGCATGTGTCAGGGTTTCTGTTTGTTCAATGCAGCTGCAAGGAGTTGTGACAGTCAAGTGGATTTTCCTCAGAAAAGTAGTATTTTCATACACAGAGGGGAGCAGTCGTAGCAAGACCAACTTCTCCTGCCTCCCTGTTGGGAGCTGCCAAAGCAAGACTTGTAGTTAGACCTGTCTTCTTTCCAGCTCTCCATTTGCAATGCTGGCAAAAGTGCAGGGCAGGGACTAATCCTCTTGGAATGCAGCAATTATCACTAAATAAATATTAATTGCTGCATTCCAAGGGGATTAGCACAGTTGAACCCAATTATAGCAAATCAAAGCTAGAGTGTAAGGCACTACAGTGCATTGAAATTCAGTGAAGCAATGTAGGACTGTCAATCTGCAACGTTTTGTCAATAAAAATTGTGGGCTTACACACTACAAACAGCAGACTATTTCAGTGTATTAGTCTCCTGCAGGAATGGCATGTCTGGCTGGAGGCTACAGCTTGCCCATCAGTGAAAATTGTTGCTTATTTAACACCCGTTATCTTCATGTGAACATCTCCAGAAATGTTTTTAATATTTGTTGAGTTGCCAAGTGTTACTCCCTGCTGGATCAGGGGCAGAACTCTGCAGTCTGTCTGGATGCTCCTGTCTCTAAAGTTGGCCAGGTCCTCCGTCAGGTGATGTAGGAATTCATTTTGCCTGCAAGTACTAACTGTATCAAATAGGCTTAGGAGACCTTCTCATAACCAACCTGTGCTCAATCCCAGCAGTCTGCAGCAATGATTACAGGCATATCTCTGTGGTAGCAACACATGAGCCAGAAGGTAGTGTGTAGTTATTTTTTTAATCCTCAGCTTGACTGTGGTGTGGGTTTGTTTTTCAGTTTTCATTTATTTCCAGTTAAAACTGTTAAAACCCTACTGCCTTTTTTTTTTTTTTAATAGCACTGTCAAAGCATAACCAGTAAGCTTGAAAAGGGAATGTTTCTAGGGATGAATCAGCCCCTTGCATTAGAGCTGTTCCAGGATTTCTTGTGTCCAGAGAAAGAATGACATATGGATGCACAGTAGCTGTTGAATGTATACCTTGACTATTTTATGAAAGATGTTATCCTTTCTGATAATGAGCTGCACCTTAACCAGCATTAAACACACCAAGTTGTACTTGGGGCCACTTCAGTTCCTTCACCCATTCTGTTTCAGGAACCACAGATCAAACATTTTCAGTCTTCCCAGTGCAGGTAATTCTTGGAAAGGCACTTTTCTCCACCCATATGTTTAGATAAAAAGTCAAGTTTAGCTGAGACTTTTTTTTTTTTATATCATAGCAGGGAGGGTTTTATGTTTCCACTGTGGCCTTGTCTGTATTGAGAAAAACAGCTGCTCGTTCAGCTGAACTAGGGTTGGCATTCATTTCTAGTACAGGGTTAAAAAAGTTCTTACAGTCTCAGTGAAGTAAGTAAGCTGAAATGTCAGTGTGGTTTAAACGGTCGGTAAGAATGCATATGTAAGATTGTCCAGCTCACGGTGTGCCTGGAGATGCTGAAGGTTTTATGTGCTATGTAGTTCCTAGAGATACAAAGACTAGATAGGCTGAAAAGAAGGCAACACTGAGCAAATAATTCCTCACTGTGTAATTGCAAGCTGTGTGAACACAGAAAAGCTTTCTCCTGGAGACCACTTCCCCTTTTTCTTCTGTACTGCTTGACTGCATATGATTTGCATCTCCTATGCCATGCTTGTGGTGTGAATAACTCCTAATACAAGGTTGAGTGCTCTTTGTATACTTTCATTGTATTTAAATTATAATGATAAGCTTGCCTTATTTCAAAAGCTGAGGGATGGGGAGGTGAGAATTTCTAGGGGCACTGTTATGCAAAGCCTTTTTCTTACTCTACCCACACTTCCAACTGAAGTCCATATACTCCATTCCTCTGACCTTTCCCTATCTAGACATCAAACCACATTGGCCCAACTGCTGTTCTCCCACTGTGCCTGCTGTTGCCATTAATCTCCCTTTCTTATACAGCTCTTCATTTCTTTTCCTTACCTTTGGCCTCAACTCTTTATTCAAAGTGATAATTTGCTGGCTTTCTGCCAGAGGCAGAAGCTATGATCAATAACAGGAGGAGACAGGGGTCAGCAGAATAGTGATGAGCAGTGCCATCTGCTCCTCTGAAAATACCGTTACCCAAAAATATCAATAACTGGGATGATATTATTTTAGCTTTTGGATAAGGCGACTGTGAGATTTAGGCAGCCTGCAGTGAGAGCAGGGGTCTTTTCCTGCTCACTAATTCCTTGTTTCAGCCAATCTTCTGTTGCACAGAGAAGCGGACAGAAAGGGCTTTATCCAGCTTGTGTTGGAATATAGAACATGTACCTGAGCACAGCCATTTCTGTGACTAATGACACCTCTTTCAGGTTCAGTGCATGGCAGCTCTCGTGGGCTGTGCTTTGCTTTCTGCCTGGTGGTGACTCAGAGCCCATGCCCAGCTTTTCCTTGTAGCTTTTGGGGTAGAAGAACCACAAATAAAACCCTCCCCAAGGCTGGGGAGAGAGTAGAGGCTCAGCAGTACTGCCTAGGCATCACAGAATGGCATGCTGCTCTAGGTATTGGGTGCTGGAGTAATACTAGAGTATTAATTTTTGTATTGACTAGCACAATATATAATATTTACTCAATTAAAGGAAAGAATGGTTTTATCAAAGCCTTTATTACTATAGACAGCGAGGTGATGAATTTCCTCCAAGAACTTCAGTTTGCTTTTTAAAGATACTTACTTCATGTGTACACGATAACTCTCACTCTGCCATACTCTTGGGAAATTGTTATAATCAACCCTGTTCCTGTACCTGCTGGAGATGCACATTCCTCTTTCTTTTCTAAGAATTAGAAATGGGGGGGGGGTGATATTCAGCTACATACCTGTGCTTCCTCTCAGCCTGAGCCCTGATCCTGAAGTATGTTAGTAGTACTACTGTTATAAACACTTGGTGTTCTGTTGAGCCAGATGTATTTTAATGGGAGTAAGGCTGAGCTTTAGGCCTTAAGGGTAATATAAGTCATGTTTTCAAACTTTTCTAATTCGTGGTTGTTTAAAATGAGCTTTTGTTGCTGCTGTTAAAAAAAGTGGAAATTTTTATTTGTCCATATTTGAAAAGAACACAATAATATGAGGTTTCTTACAAAGTGTCAAATTGTGTGATTTTCATGTAAATGCCCTAAATGCTTTGCTGAGAAATAACTTGTCTGATACCTCCTCCTCAGGAAGTTTTAGAAGAAAACTCCAGATTTCACTTTTCTTAGTTTCATTTCGTTATGCTGGTCTTTTTCTCTGCTCTGTTGCTCTAAATGGATCCCAGGCACCTGCCCCGTGTAGGTAGGCACAGGAGAGCCAAGGGGTTGGCAGGGGCTTAGGGCAATGTGGGAGTCAGTGCAGCCATCGTGCCGGATGGACAAAATGGAGCTGTGGGAAGCCAGGCTTCTCCCACGAGGCTGCTGGGCAGATCTGCTTGGTTTTGTCACTCCAAGGACTGCAATATAGGGCTGAAAAACCTTGTTATCTCCCAGACTGCAGACGCCTTCAGACCACTCATCCCCCTCTGGGGGTGTGCCAGTGTGCCTCAGGATCTGTCGCTGGAGGACAGCTCCAAGCAGCAGGCAGATTGAATCCCGTGGCCCACGCAGTAGGTAGGAGTGTTAGGCATAGCTACAGGCTGCCAGGCTGTCTGTTCCAAATAGAGTGAGGAAGGGATGCACACTGTGCTCTCCCACAGGGATGACACAGGCTTTGCTCCCTATGGGCTGTGGGGACTCGGAGGACAAAATGGCTCTCAAGCTCTGCAGGCCCTGACAACCCTTCAAAATACAAAGGTGCCACGTGTTCACATTAAAAGGCATCTGCATTTCAAAGATAGGTACTCCTTCAGAGAGCTAGGCAGGGGCAGCTGAGCTGGTATTTTATGTCCTGTGGGTGCTGCATGCAAGGACAAGCAAAGCTCAGCTCTCCCTGGTGCTGTCCACCTCACAGCCCTCAGAGCGCAGCTGCTTCCAGTTGCTCGTGGCAAAGCTGTATTTCCATTAGATTTAGAAATGAGCTTTAGATCTGTACCAGTTAAGCCAGCTATTGTTCAAGAGCAACTTATAGCTTACAGTTTTATACTGCTATTTATGCCACATACTGCACAGTGGGAATAGTTACATAGATCCCTTTTGAAGACTGGCCAAATAAGATACAAGCTACAGAGACCAGCAGCTGCTGACTGGGAATGACCTAGGAAGCACCATACAAAGCGGAAAAAACCCACCCCGCTGAAAATCATCTTGCAAAGAGTAAAAGGGTGAATAAAAATACAAAAGGAAACCCAAAACATCAATACCAGGAACGCAAACCCCAGCCCTCAGAGGCTGTGAAGGCAGAGGAAGCCAGCAGGTGGACTCCGAAAGCCCTCATAGGAGGAGAGCTGCTTCCTGTGGTGGTGGCGGCACACGAACAGAGCCCGTGGAGGAGCCGCTTCTCCTCCTTGCCTGTGGCCTCCTGCTCCGACGGCACCGTCTGGCAAGCAAGATGAAGTGGAGGAAGATTGCCATCCTTGCCACTCTCCAGGCACAGCTCCCAGCCACAGGTAAGGTGGGCTTTGGTTTTACGAGGAGCTGTCTTAAAGCTCTTTTGAGGAAAGGGCACGGTGTTTCTGTGGTGGGTTGCCCACCATTTTGGTAGCAGGAGGGTGTCCGCACAAGCACCTCAGCCTTGTCTGTCCTCCTCATTGTGGCTGGAATCATGGCCTGCCATGGCTAAGGTGGCAGGACCTGCTGGTGGAACTGCCCTGGAATAGAGGGACCCTCTGGAGGGCTGTGATGAGATGCCCTTCTCCTGCTGGAGCAACTGCTACAGATGAACAGCAACTCCTGATTAAATAAGGCCCTCACCTGGGCAGCTTTCCTTGCAATTTAAAGGAGGAAATTTGAGGCATTAATGAAAAAGTAGTAATTTGCAGTGATCTGCCACAGGAGAAGCTTTTAATTTGCATGAGGCAAGAGGAGAGCCATGCTGGTGGCTGGTTTGCAGCCCATGGCACATCTGGCAGGCAGGAAAGAGAGGCACAGGTGGTGAAAGAAATGGTAGGGACCTTCCTTCCATGTCCCTACCTTCATGCTTGCCTCCACGAGGCACACACAGAATTTAAGCCATTTTTATCTCTGCATATTTACCTGTGTGCTGTGTACACTGGCCGCACTCAGGCACAAAAGGAAGCAGCTTTAGTGTGCACAGATCTTCGGAAGTCGTGTCAAGTTTGGGAAGGAGAAATTTATTTCTTACTAAGTAGCATAGTAGATCAAAAGAGCAACAAAATTTACATCTGGAGAAGGCCTCAGCTGACGTCTGAATGTGGAGAAGTCAGGCCATATTTGAGTTTGCATTAAAGCAAAATCCACCGGAAGAGTTTCACCCACAGCAGACGCCCCAAACTGCGTCTAACAAACACAGCATCCTTAAACTGAAGAGCTTTGGTGACTGCCACAAACTTAATTTCAGTTTTCTGGAGATGACAGAAGGGTTTTGCAGCTGCTTGCAAACGCCATCAAACCAGTTCTGGTTAATTTGTGGAGGTTCTGTTTTAGGAGAGTTTTAAGTGTAGTTTTATGTTCTGTGGCAAACCCTGCCTTTTGATCACCATCTGTTCAATCTCTGGGGCCTCTGTCCCTCCCTGACACCCAAGTATGATCCTATACTTACAGCATACTTCTGTTACTTATATTCTGTGCATTGCTCTGTATCCATAGATACACGTAGGGCTATGAAGGTATGGAAATTACTTCAGGTCAAAATGCACCTGCAAAACATCTTTTTGCATTCTTCTTTTTAATCTGTCACAGAGTATCATCACAGTACCCTCTTTGTACATTTTCAGCAGAAAACTTTGTCTGAAAAATATGTAAAAAAAATATGCAGTTTGCAGATGGGAAAACCCATAGGAGTCTGTGGTGCAAAGCTCTTGGGGTTATTCACACTCACAAAGAATACATGGGATCAAGTTGCAAACTGAGTAGTGTTGTCACTAGTTTGGAGGTGTTTGCCTATGAATTTGAGAGAAAGCATTTTTGACTGGATACCTGGAATACCTTGAAGAATAGCTGTATTTAGCCTAAGAAGAAATAGTAGAAATACAGGTCAAAATGCAAACACGATTGATGCAAAATAGACAGTAACAAACATGTAAGATTGCCATGAACATAGTTCAAAGATGAGACTGAAAAAAAGGGGGCTTCTACTCAGAGGTATGAAGAGAAACAAATATTTTCTGCTGCCTGGAATGTTTTCAAGCTTCCTTAGAGTTCACTTCTAGAGTGACTTATAGAGAAATTAACTTTTTTTTTTTTTTTTTTTTCATAAAATGAGCTCGGAGTGGACAGACTCAGTAAGCTGGTATCTCCTTACAGTGAGTTCATTCCACTTCACTGTAATGTGTTTGTGCTTATTTTTTAAATAGTTGATTGAAAGATACCACCAAGATTAGCACTGATGAACTTGCAAAACCTTTCTATTTGAACTTTTCAGTACTGGAATAAATGTCATGCATGAGAAAAAAAGAAGTTTAAAATAAGTAGTTCTAGAGATGGACCATGAATTCTGATGCAGATTTTCGATTATTGACACCAGACCACAAATTTCAGAATGCTCAGATTTTTGAGCAGTTACAGAAGGAAGCCACATCATATGCACATTTAATTTTCCTTATTTCCCCCTTCAGAGGTACAGAAGTGTACATCTGGAAGTTTAGATGAGGTCCCCCTATAACCCCTCTGTTAAAAAGTGCATAAAAATTAACAATTTGAATTTCTGACCAAATGAGTTTATTAATCATGTTGTTCATTGAGACATAAGAAGAATATTAAAACACTTCTACCCAAATATCACAACTAAAATGGCAAAAATCTTCATACTGTTTAAAGAGCTTTTAATCTGAAGAATGACAGGCTTCAACAGCAATAAAACAGTCCTGTGGGCAATACTGTAGAATTGTTCCCCTGCTTTTTCTAAGGTTGCGATCACACTTTGATTTGTACAAATACACAACACACATGTGCATATAAATATATGTGCAAGAGTTTAACAACAGCCCTTCCTTGTTCTTCACTTCTTTAGAAACCCACTTTTCTTAGACTTCTCTGCTAACCAGAACTGGGCAGTGTCCTGGTTTTTGCTGACTCTATGGGAACTAGAAATGTCAGTCTTTGGCAGATATTACTTGTACAGCTTATTTTCTCAGTATTTTTCTACTGTATATAACTGTGTCTTCTGCCCATTGGGTGCCATAATGCCAGCAGCCTTTTTTCAGTCAGTTCATGGAAAGGTAATGGGTCTTAGCGTTAATTTTTTCCTTCCTTTTCATCAGATGATTTCGCTTGTCTACAAACTATAAGATTTCCAAAGCAGAAGTTGTTTACAAGCTTGTCTGAGAAATCCAAACAAGTAAATTTGGAGTATTTCTGCCAGCATCCGCATGTCCTTACGCGCTGTCAGAAGTTATCCTAGCTGAATTCTTGTTACACCTCAGGGGGGAAAAAAAATTTAAAGGCTTAATTTACAGATTTTATTTCCTTTTTCTCCTGCCCCTTCACAGTAATTCATTAATAATTCATGGGGGAAAACCATGAACTGGCACATTAGCGAATGGAACAAAATGCAGGCAATGTAGCCTTCCTTTATAAAGGGATGTTTGCTGAGCTCTTGCAGTGCCATGTTTAATTCTCTAATGCTTGTTACAGAGTAAGTACTTCTATCTGAACCCTCCTGAGCTAAATTCCTAATAAGTGAAGTAACAAGTTAATGGTTGCATTCCTTTTGGGTTTTTATGTGTGCTACATGTGAAGGATATACAAAATAGAGAGGGCCATCTGCAAAATAAATTTATATTTCTTCTGTGTGTGTGTGTCCTGCTTAAGTAAGGCTATGTGAATAAAAAACCAAAGTGGGGTTAATAAGGAGCTTCACTAGCAGCTTAAAGGGGACAAGAAATTAATTTATAAAGGAACATTCAAATGAGAAACATTTTTACAGCCATTTTATGTTGTTCACACAGAACTTGAATTGTGAGTAGCATTATGGGTAAGCCCTTTATTAAGGAAAAATACATAGCTAGGAAACAAATAATATATTTTTATTTATCTCCAAACTCTAACCAAACTCCCTTTAAAAAAAAAATAAAAACTTGTTTGCAAAATTACAGGCAACCATCGAATCCCCCTCCCCTTTCTCCAATTCACTGTATATTTGAACATCTGTACTGTGCGTAGAACTGTAAGATGCATCAGCTATTCTGGCAAGAAAATAGAGCACTTTTTTAGGGTGGTGTGAATAGAAGATACAACTTCTTAAAAATACTAGTTAAAATATGTATCATATTAAAGGTGCCTGCTTTTTCCATGTGCGTGTGTACTTGTAAGCATGTTGTTGATTTTCACTGTTCTACTGACACAATTTCAGCCAACAGCTAAATTAAAGTTTCACTGCTGTTTCTTTTTAGCATTAAGAAATATATGCTATTCCAGAGTTTGTGAGAAGCTGAAATTTTGCAGATTTTTCTGATTTGCGCTCTTGTATAAGGCAGTATTTTGAGTCTCGGTTTGAATATTGTTTTCTTAATTAAATTCATCTCCGGTCCTTTAAAGAATACATAGCATTTTTAGCTGTTAAAGTATGACAGTCCAAATCAGATTGATTCTTTTCAGGAAAGCAACTAATGCATTTATTTCTGCTTTGTCCTACGCAACTGGTTTATAACTTCATATTAAAGTGTACAGGTAAATAAAAAGCTTAGTTTGCAGTTTTTCGATCTTCTCACTCAAACGCACAGATCTTGGGAGGCCGTGGAAATGCCTGCATTTATCCACATACAATGGATATATTTCTCTTGGTGAAAGTTAGACTTACCAATATGCAGTTCTTTCAGTTCTTTGGCAGTTGAGCTATTAAAAATAGAAGTAAAACTATCTCTCCTGAGCCTCAGAGATCACCAGCACAATGTTTACGCAAGTTGTGTTTCAGTGGTAGTAGCCATCTCAATTCTCAAACCACGTAAATTGGAAATATTTTATTCCCTACAGATTTTCTAGGAATAAACAAACCACCAAACTTTGGAAGCCCTTCATGTGTTTTGTTCTCAGTTCTTTGTTATGTGTCTGTTAAGTCTTATGAGAAGAAGAACAGCAAGTGTGGAGTTTTCTATCTATCTTGATGTACTCTCGGTATATGAGAGTATGTTAAACACTGTGCTTCTGGCAAGCAGGTTGTGGAGCCTGATGGAATTCTCATACTATCTGGCCTATTTCTTTCATGAGATGTATCTGTAGTGAAAATTTCATCTATATCCCAATTCTTTCTGAGTAGCAGAATGTTCTTTTTAGTTTTTTGTATTTTTAAGTGAAGGAGAAGCTGTAGTGATAACACAACTATTTGAAAGCTCAGATAATACATAGGTGAAATATATTCCAAATTAGAATTTGATGGAAGCTGACAAGGGAAAATGGTTGGAAACTTTTCAACAAATGATAGGGTAAACTGTAGTAGGACACACTGAGTAAGTCTAGAGGGTGGCTAGTTATCAACCCTTGTGGGGATTTATTTTTTTCTTTTAGGAAATATCACTATATAGAATTTACTGAAAATTCAAGCTGTTGTCTCAGGTGACAATCTTAACTTTCACCATAAGTAAACTTTTATAGTTTCCTAGTAAACTTTTCTAGCTTGTAAAGAAAACCTTTAAAATGCAAGCCTGCATGGCTCCAGAAACAGAAAAAGAGAAAACCTGCTATATAACCTGTCACTTATAATTTATGGGGTTTTTTTTAGGGCAATTCCAATTTTGGGGGGTGATAGGCCAGCCTGACTCAGAACGCTGCAATGCTCAGGGTTGGCAAGCACTGAAAATAGTTTCCTCGTCAAAAGGAAAGGCACATCAAGCATTTTGAACCTGAGAACACATAAAAAGCCTTTTCTAAGACCCCCAAAACTTGTATAATAAAAATGGATTAACAAATTTTGCTACTTAAATCAGAGTAATTGTCTGAAGCACTTTTGTAATGGGATAAGATACCATATCCAGGAAGTTAAAGAGGGAATACTAATTTGGATGGTGTTTTATTTCAAGTAAGCATACACTGGCCATTGAATAAAGACCTATGTGGAAATAAACCCAAACCTTTTTCTGGTTGTTCATCCAAATTTCATAATCAGTGTGTTCCAGCCAAGAGCCACGGGTGTTTTGCATTCATTGCCCTTAGAATGTTGCTGTTGCCTGCATGACAGCGAAACCTGAATCATACAGAGCCAAATATTTATAAAAATGCTTCCCAAATACTCAGTGCACCAATGTGTGTTGTAAATTCATTCCAATTCCCCGAGGTGTCCATATCCTCACAAAGCAAACTGAGGCTTGGGAAGGACAGAACAGAAACACCTCCAGCTCGTGACCAGTGTGGAAACATTCCCTCACATGTGCATGGGTCCTGCAAGCAGATCACAGTTCTTTGCGTGGGCACGTGGATATAAGAGCAGGACCCAAACTGGTCAGGTACTTTGTTTGCAAAGCATTTATTTTGAATTAGATCACGTAGAAATTCAGCTCAAACTAAAATTCAATGTCCAGTAATTTACTTCTGCTCAGATCAATTTGAAGCAAGAGTTTGGTACAGTTTGACAGTGTCACTTTTTAAATACTCTCAGCAAATGTCATTTCAGCCAAAGAGATCAACTTCCTAATGCTAATTCCTAGTTATTAAATATTTGTTTTGCCATTCAGAAATAGCTGAATGGTTAGAATGAGTCCTTTAAAAATTATACACAAACTGGATTCCTGCCTTGGGACCTTGCAGCTCCTTATTAATACAGCGGAATTTTAAACCTTTGCAAACTAAAATTGAGACTCCTATCATATTATACGTTACAGCTGTATAATTACTATAATATTGGCTCCTTTGTTTGGTCACATATCAGCAAGCTTCAGTCAGAGAATTCAAGATCAAGTCTCTGGGAGGAGTAATTTCTGTGTTTATCCTCTGTGTGTTGTTGCAATGTACGTTGTTTACCATCCAGCTATGGGAAAGCAACTTCAGGAAAGAAGTCTTACCAGAAGGATGTGGAGTCCTCTCCCTCTTTCTGTCTCTGTTTCTCTCTCCGTGATGTAAATTTGCACACTATCACCACTTTGAGCTTTTATCTAAGTAAGGTAATTTCGGCAGCACTTCGTGCAAGTGTGCAGGTGTATTTCTGCAGATTGCAAAAATAGAAAAACATCTTGCAAGTGGGGTTAATAATCATACTCTAAAGGAAGGAAGGTGGAATACAGAGGGAGAGAATTACTATATCATTGGTAACTTGTAAAAAAGTGTACCTAACTAAAGGTAGTTTCTAAGAAGCAAATAAACAATTCTGTGAATTGCTCTGAGAATAGTTGCTCTGTTCATAAAATGTCTTGTAGTAATAAGTTAGTGCCTTCTGATAAGTTTTGAAAGAATTTTATTTAAATTCTACAGATTTCTTTTTAACAACTTGTTGCTAATTTTCAGAGTTCATTTGTTGTTTTATGGTCTATTATCTAGAGCTATGATACCTGACTCAGTGTCCACAGGTTAAATCATTCTTAAAGTCTTAACCATTATAGACTAAAATCTGTTAAGGGAATTTCCAGAAGAAGTTTATGGGAGCAGTGCTGTATGAGGTAATGTAAGTGTGCCTTTTTGCTGTTTGATTTTTTTCTTATGGCTTTTTATGTTCATATTACTCAGGAAATGCAAAAATACTTTTTATCTTTATTGGTTCAGCACTTAGTAGTCTATGGGAATTTAAAGAGTCACAAATGCAACACAACCACAGTAATCTATGTGATAATTAACTGACTTTGGAGGTTTATATTAGAGATAGATTTGATCTCATTCTTGTTTGTTACCTGTCATTTTTTCCCCTCATTTACCCATAACTTACTCTTCATTAAGTACGGGCTTCTGGTTCTTTCAGTCTCTTTCTGGACATGTAAATTCTCTGCCCAAGTTTTTCTAGGGGCTTTCTCTGATGAATGAAGTAGAAGAGTGAAATATTTACAGGTGGGAAGCTTAAAGAGAATGAGTGACAGTAAATTGGATGACCCCATAATTTTCAACAACTTTCAGAGAAGAAAAAAGAATTACTATATCCCATGACTAGTTGCCTAATTTTTAACCTCTTGAAACTATTGATCTGTTTAAATGTAAAAACTGAGCATTCATGTATTATGAGTATAACTATACCAGTGAACCAGAGAAGATAAACAAGGTTAATCCATCTGGATTTAAAGTAGAAGTTCAAACACCATTACAATTACTTTAAAAAAACCCAAGCAACTAACATATGCCAGAAAGGCTTTCTGGAACTTACCCTCGTAGAATAAGCATCTAAACAGGGGGGAAAAAAAAAATCTCTAAATCTCTTTCAGTGAAATACGTTTTAATTAACCTTTCAGCAGGACCCATTCTCACTCTTATTGGAGTAGGGAGGTGATGGGAACTTTGCCTACACCCACACCTCGGAGCCCTGTATGAGCAGAACTGGGCAGGGAATGCTCGTTCCTGCTCCATCTGGGTCAGGGCACAGATGGGTGGCCGTGCTCTGCTGAAGAGCTGTAAAATGCCCTCGTTTGAAAGCCCAAACCCCCGCATGGGGTGATTGCTTTTCTATCCCAAATTTTGGCAAATGACCTCTACTTTCTCGATCAAGCTCAATACAGTCTCCTGAGAGTATATATTTCTTTGCCCCTAGCAAATTAGGAATAATTTTATTGAATAGAGCACAATGTTGTCCATTTTCTTTATACAGCAGTTTTGCAAGAGGTCTTAGAGTAATTTTTTTTTAAGGTGACTACTTCCCAGATAGCAAGGCTGTCTTGATGTGATCTAAAGATCTGATGAAAGCTGTTTGTATTTTGAACATTATGATTCACTCTCAAAATTTGGAAAGAACTACAGATCTTCAAGAGTTTTGCTTTTTCTATCCAAAATGGTTTGCCTAAAATATAATGAAATATTCAAAGCTATGCAAAATGGGGTCATTACTTGCCTTTTTCATGAGTCATTATTTGACTTTTTTCCATTTCCATTTTGATCAAATCTCCAAGTGTTTCTCCTTGACTCAAATGCTGAAAAACCAAAATTCTCTCACAAAATTACTTCTCTCTGGAAGAAGCAGCTTTAATTTACCTTGGTTTGAATTGTGACTTGAATTGTCTCTTGAATTGTCTCTTTACTAGTATTAATGTGAACTAAGCAGAACCACAATTTTCCATCTCCTGTCTATTCATGCAGCTAAAATAATCTCTTTTTTTCCTAATAACTCAGATGTTATTTTATTACTTGACTCAAACCCCAGCAGCACTGTAATGCAACTGTTGCTGCTGTTAGCTATGACTCTTCTGACAGAAAAGCAGCAGTGCTAATTTTCAGGCTTGAGACTTTTTTTTTTCTTTTTATAACTGTTTTAAAGAAGTTATAGATACAAACCTTCAGCCCTATCTTATTGTAACATCTTTTCCAGGGTGTTTTTATCTGATTTCATCTTTCTCAGCTGCAAAGAAGTACCTAACCAGTTTGCCCCCTTTCTCTCTCACTCCTCTTTTAAGTCTTGGGCCAAATGTCTATTTGTTAGACATAACGGCTGTAGCAGAACCAGTATCAGGTTTAAAATAGAGCTTAAGGGCAAGCAACGTTCTGCTAAGCTTTGAAATATTTTAATTCTTCCCTCCTCCCCAGTTTTCCACTGGGAAATACTCCAAAAAATACTCAAAGTATTTCTGTGAGACACTAAACAATCTGTGAGCAATTAGCATTCTGCATTTTGGGAAGAGGGAAACCCAGATTTAGCTCCTTATTCTGTCTGATTTGGAGCAGAAGCTTGAGTGGAACTTACATGTGCTAAGCCATTGGGGAGACACTTGCTGATTTTGGTGAGAAATTCCAATGGAATCTAGAAAGATTCCCTAGCTAATGAGCCATCAGAATTTGTACTGGGAAATGTTCCTTGACGAATGAACTTGACAAACCTAAGCATGAAATAAAAAAACCCCTCAACTTCAGTTGTAGTATTTTAGAGTCATTTTAATCCTTTGCAGTCAATTAATGGAGAATGTGTATCCAAGAGCTTCCCCATCCACCCTTGCAAAAACTGTTGAGCTCTCTGTAGCAGCGGCTGTATTTCAGCATGACCAGAATCCCTAAGCAGGTTCCTGTGTGTGAGGCTCTCTGCAAAATGGGGCATAGAGATGGTGCTGTTCTCTTATACATGGATGTATAAAAAGAACATTAACTACTGGGAAAATATGCTTATATATGAATGATTTCTGCCACTTCTGAGACCCTGTGTAATTATACAGGTCTGGAAGATTTAGAAGAAGGTCCTGGGCTACTAAATCTTAAAGATATGCAGGGATCTGAGGGAGTCAGCAACATGAAATGCGATCAGCAGAGGCAATCTGAGAAAGCCCAGCACATGTGCTGACCTTTCCTGAACAGAAGGATTATCTGGAGCCAGAATGGAGGGCTTCAGGTGTTTAAAAAGATTTGGCAAGTAGCATCACCTCTAAATGTGCTGACCACGTGCTGTAACTGTAATGTGGGGATGGTAATTAACTTCTGTGGAACTGGTAATTAACTTCTGTGGAACTTCTCACTTCTAATTAGGTCACGCCAGTGTTTTAGCCAATGCCGTTTATCTAAACATAGCCAATTTAAAACTAATTTAGCTATCTTGCTTAGGCAGCTGCCCAGTGGTGTCAGCCAGTGTTTTACTTCAGATGAACTGCTTGGGCATTTACCAAACTGCTCAGCCAGATTTTTGCAGCTCTCACAAGATCTCTGCTGAAGGAAAGGCGCTGTTATAATGGTCAGTCTTCACGAGTGAAGATCCGGGGAAGGTCTTTCCACCTTCCAGCCTGCGCATTGGATTTTTTAGGTGAGACACAGTGTGCGCGGAACTGAGCCCACCCTTTAATCCTAAGGTTCATCTGCCGGGGCCAAGCGAGCTTGGACGGTGGCAGCGAGGTCCTTAGGACGTAGGTGGGTTGCCTTTAAGGGTTAACGAGCCCCACCTGCCCGGGAGTGGCCCTGACCGGGAATCGAACCCGGGTCTCGGCGTTGATAGCGCCACGCCTTGACCACCAGGGGCTCCGGCGCTGTTATAAGATGGTTGAAAACCAATTGAGTGATGTTTTTGTGAGCCTCTGCCACCCCCATGAAGACTGCACCATATACAAACATTTTGGAAAGGTGAGGGAGTTTCTCATTCTGTGCCTTCAGGTTCAGTGGCTCTTCACCTCTTTCGAAGCTTCAAGGTCAAGCTGCAATAAAAACACGGCAGTGTTCAGCTTCATCCATAGTTAGAAGGTATCTTATGCCCAAGGAAATGGGTTTCTATAATGTAAGTAGTTATATTATCTAGCTTCTGTTTGTCAAATTGCTTATATAAATGATTTTACAAAGTAGTTTTAATGAGATCTACAGTTAAATAATGTGCAATTCCTCTAGTAGTTCTGTTTTGAGGTTTTCATCTTTCTTTGACTCCCCATTATCTTGTTTTGTTGTAGTTCTGATTATTTTTAAAGTATCTTCTGGTGCTTTTCAATCTATCTGATTAGGAAGATTGCTATTAAGATACTAAGAAAAATCAATATGAGTGGAATGTAACATTTTTAATTGGGCAGTTTGAACTTTGGGGTCTTTTCTGAAGGATTTGTAGATAATTCTGACAATTGCAATCATCCTCAATGCTCTGCAAAGTCTTTTTCCCCTTAGTGAAACAGTGCTGGTTTTAGATAAACGAAGAAAATGGTAAAATGGGGTTGCAGGTTTTGTGCTTTTACTCTTGGATGATTTGTTGTGCAATCTTTAGAAATCCACTAGAATGCGCCTAGGCTTTCCAACAAACCAGTGTCCAAGCTTAATCAAGATGGGCCACCCTCTTGGCTTTTTTGGTTAACCGTACATTACGTATATCAGGTTGTTGATGCACAAATAACACGTAGTGTTAACACATGGACTATATCCTATTTCAGTACTAACACACGGGTTTATTTGCCTCTTTCATGATGGTGTTTTGAAAACTGCAGTCTATTGAGTATCCTTTAGATCCTCCAGAGGATGTAATACATTTTATAGATAGGAAATTAAATAGAAAATTTATATATAGGAAAATAAAATAGTTCCTGCATCTAATTTACCGCTACATTCACATATACAGTGACTCTTGGTGCTCACAGGACAACCTTTACTTGCCTTGGAGAAATGGCCAAAGTTTTCCCATTCTTTAAAAAGCCTTTGTCATTCAAGATTCAATTGAACTGATGAGAGAAACAAAAAAGATCAGCTATGAACATGCTGTTAGTCTTCTTGAAGCTGGGAGAGTCAAAAATAGTGTCCTGTATGATAATTGTGTGTTATTTCATGCATAAAAAGCGTCTTGAGCTCTTTAGAAAATGTGCTCAAGAGGTGAAGAACATTCACTGCACCCCACAGAGCACATGCATGTTGTCACTGTTCATGGCAGCACAGCTCTGAACATGATGGTGTTTTACCTGATTGGCCTCCCAGTGTTATTGTTCAGACATAGCCATCCTGGGATCCCCAAAATATCTGAACAGTGATTCTAGCTACCTTTTACTGCTACAGAAACAGATACGCTAAGACCTGACGACTGCAATGTCCAAATATCTCAGAATAATTAAATCGCGATATTTTTAACGGAAGGAGCTGCTGGTATTTCAGCAGGTGTTGAAGTTGAGCTCTCACTGTCGGTCTGTCTGTCACTGCTTTTCTCACGGGCAGCTGCTGGCTGCCGAGCACTTACCTGTGCAATAACTATTAGGCACCGAGGGAAGGGCCTCCCCGGCGATGGGCTGCACTCAATTTGCACGCTGTAAGGGGCCTCTGTTGCCTCGGGCGCCGAGTAGAGCACCTTGGTACTGACAGCCCCGCCCCGGTCTTTGCCTGCTGAGCAGTGAATTTGCCTGGGGACAGCTACACTTGTGCAGAGAGAGCTCTTATCCCCTGTGCTTTGACTTATGCAGGGTAATACCTGTAATGGGGCTTGGAAAACGCTCCGTGCATGGCTCTTCTCTATTTTCTGTGTCATACGTGTGAATCAGAGGGGCATGATCTTGTTTGAAAGCTACCTCAGATTTACTTTTTTCCCCTCGAAGTCTTCCAGTCTTGGGGGTCTTAAACTGAGAAGGAGAATTGTAAAGTATTTGGCAATAGAACCCTTTAGTCAAGTGGCAGTTTGAATGGAGTTTACATATAATTATTCAAAACATTGCCTCTCCAACATCTGTAGGTAGGGTGTAAAAGAGCACCCGCTTGAGTATTCATGCAAGGGACTTGAGAGGTGATGATTGCTGTCTAAAATGCACTGGAGGACAGAAGATGAAATGAAAATAAGAATACTTGTTATAAAAAAGTAAAAAGCTGTGAACTGTTTTCTGAATTACTTCAGAAGGCTCAAAAGAAGGATTCACAATATCTGAATAGTTTTGGCATAGGTTATTCTTTGGGCAAAGGGGATAGAAACCAAATTCTTACTTGGGAGCAGTTTGAGTTTATGGAATGGACTTTTTCAGGTGGTTGATTGTGGGGGCAAAAATTTCCTCAGTCCTTGGTTCAAATTTACACCTTTGGGAGGTGCACAGCAAGAACAGTAATGTTTGATCAACCCCATATTTCTGCTATATCAGTTAATGACTGGGTACTAACACAGCTGCTCTTGGCATGGCACAAATGGATGTGCAGAGAGCAGGATAAAAATGCCTGGAGTCATTTGTACACGTATATTATGAGCAGATCTGTGCAAAACCATGAAGTTCACATGTGTTGTTTTGTGTATCAGTAGGAAAATGTGTTTCAACTCCATTACCGAGGGCGTTTTTCAGTGTAGATTTCACAAGGATTGAAGATGGTCTTTAATGTTTGTTTACCACAGACTGAATACATATTAAAGTTACAATATCTATTGATCATCTTTCACCTTTTACCAGATAAACAGCAGTTTTCTGTGACTGAGTGAAGTTCTGGTATTAGATACATGCAACCCAAGGTGGAATTCTTGGCAGGTGCCAGGAATAATGGAATATTTCTTTTTTTAAGCTTGACATTGCTATTTCAAAGGTAGTAAGGGCTGTTGCTGATGAGACCTCCTCTGTTTCTGTCCTACTTCTTCCCTTCGTGAGTCCTACCTGGATTTTGTCTTTCATAAGCAAACAGTGTGGGTATATCTTTCTAGTTATTTACTTCCCCACCAGTGGCAGATCTGAGATTTATTATAATTTCTGTAATAGTAAATGGTTTGAAAATACAAACAGAAATTGGGAAATCCAGAAATGTGAATTTATAGATATGTTTCTAAGTTCCATTCTATTTGTCTTTTTCTGACCATAGTAGGTGTATATCCCTGAATGTTCTACTCACACATATGTTTCCAATCTAAAGAAAAGGCTTTGTGTATGTGTGCCTGTCACCTTTTAGAATTACATTACTGGAAGTTAAGGACTAGCACATTTCCTGTCTTTAAAATACGGAATTTATTGAATAACAAGAGCCTGTTAAGAGTAACACCTTTGATATTATCTGAGAGAAGTGTAATTTCCCTGCTGTAAGAAAGCTTTGCTTAAAACTGCTGCTGCTTCAAGAGAATTTTAAACTGAGTGGAGAAAGGAATAGTACATATCCTTTTAATGGAATTGTGAGACACAAGTGGGTTCCCCCCCCCCCATGTATACCTTTCATATACAGGCTCTCTGAAACATCAGTGATGTGGGAAGAGCAATGGTAGTTGCAACTTAGTTTAAAGAAAGGGCTTTTCAGTAGCATTCTTGCTTGGATTCATTAAATAACAATAGACATGAATATGTTTAATTTCTGCATTTTTGTTGACAACAATTTTAGCCAACTTTCAAGTATGAACATAATGCAGTTCTGTGACACATAGGTTTTAAAATTTACATCAAGCCCCAGTTTTCTGAATCATAACAAGTCTGAGGTCTCTGGCATAACAATAACTGCCTCTGCAGTTACCATTGAATACAGACAGCTTACCTGTTGAATTCAAAATTAAAAAAAAAGAACGTAAAGTTTATTATTATTTATTATTATTTACATACTACTTCAATAAAATGTCTGAATTCATGACAGAAGATATCTAGACAGTTGATCGCAGCCATGGCAGCTCTGTCAACTCCAGAAAGGTCTTGCTGGGTTGGTCTCTTAGAGGAGAAAGAAGTCAAGACAGGAAACGGTTCAACCAGCACCATAATGTAAGTGGCTGTGTAAGAGTGAGACACACTGAACTGCAGGGAGGAGACAAGTCTAAATCTTTGTGCCATCTGAGAAGGGGTGAGTAGGGGTGATGCTCTGCCATAAGGAAATATAGCTTTGCTGTGTCTTTTTTGATTGGAGAGGCCTGTTCACGTTGCTTATCCCAAGGTGTAGGTCATTGCTACAGCCATGGTCCCTCCTTTCCAAGTGAAGCACTGCTGGTGGTATGGAATCATGGAAGGACAGAGGCTTGTGAGATGTTGACTCCATATCCAGCATCATGTATCAGAAACTAGCTGTGTGAGTGCTGAAATGAGCCGAGTTGGCTACATCGGATTTCTGGCCATTATTAGCACCTCGGCAGGTATCAGTGTTGCAGTATGAATGGAAAATTTCCTAGAAGCACCACTGTAGACTGTTTTGTGAAAGCAGGGAGATGGAAGTTGTGGTGCAAATTAGTCAAGCTATGCTGTAAAATTAGTTATTTGATAGTTGACATTACAGTGAGACTAACACATTTTGGTCTTGCAATGCAGACAGGACTGTGATTTGTGTCTTTACGCTGTCCCTGAATCTTGTGGTAGCTTTTGCTGTTGGCTGGGCTGTAATGTGATTTGGGAATGTGGCTTGACACCATCTACACCTCAGAACAATGTTCCTAGCACAGTTCAGCAATTTTTATCTCATGAGTACTTATCCTCCCCTAGTGAAGACTTTTTAAAATTTTTTAATGAATCAGCAGTTGCTACTGATCTCATTGCTTTCATTAATCTAATGATTTTTTAGAAGTTGGAAGTACTTTATAACCACTAGTAGATCTTCACACTAGTCTCCTAGGTAGTATGTTCTTGTAATTTTTATTCTAATGGGGTAAATCAAAGCACAGAATGGTTAATTGCCTTTCAGAAGGTCTCTGGCAAAGTCAGCAATAGAACTCCCAATTGCTTTACCCTTTAGCTACAATATATTTCCATGTCTGAATTCTTGAGGTACTAATAGAACAGAAGACTAGACTAGAGAGGGCAAGAAACTATGCAAAAGTATATTTCAGGACCCACATTTATGAGCTTTCATAAGCTCATAAAGCAAGGGGAAGACATTTCATGTTGCTATTTGTGAATAAAAACTGCTATATAAATAGAAACTCATAGTAAGATAAGGAAAGTATCTCCACACAAACTGTTGCAGCAAGAATGAAAGACTGGAAGATAAATGTGGTGCTGAAGCATGTGGTAGATGAGTTGTAAGATACTCTACATACCTTTGCAACCACGAAATTAAAAGAAATTTAAAAATCACCAGCCAAAACAAAACCTGATTGACAGCAAATAAGTGCCACGTCCAGCATGCAAAGGTCCAGACATAGCATTATGGCACAGGATATGGTTAAAATCCATTTGGGGACTCATAACAGGATCCTGGGAATGCTGAAAGGTTGCTGAACAGCAGAGTCCAAAAGGATACATGCAAAGAAGACAAGGAGTGAACGAGATATATCAGTTAGCACTTAGATGCAGAGAGAAAGGGCATCAGAAAGGGAAGTCCTAACTGATATTAGACACGGGGTTGGAGACTGGTTGTTAAAATGATAATACCTTTCTGTGATACTACCCTTGTTACTGGGAATGTTAAAGATGGGCTGGAAACCACAAGAGTAAGGCAGGAGTATTTTCCTTAAGCAACCATCTGTTGGATGGAAATGGCAAAGTTGGCTTTACCTTGAAAGACCTGGACATCAACAGCTCACATTAGAAGGGGGTCAAGATGAATATAACCACCAAAAATCTTTCAC
The DNA here is from genome assembly GCF_022539395.1 of Myiozetetes cayanensis. Lineage (NCBI taxonomy): Eukaryota > Metazoa > Chordata > Aves > Passeriformes > Tyrannidae > Myiozetetes > Myiozetetes cayanensis. Next base: position 3,816,096 of record NW_026087742.1, read on the forward strand.
GACTGTGGTGTTCTGTAGCAAACTGACAGAAGGGTGTATTGGCTGGAAGGGAAATCTTCTTGCTTTGAATCTTGTTTTTCTCTTGAAAAGGCAATACTAAAACTGCTGCATTGAATTAAAGGCTTCAGTGGAGAAAGTTTATCAGTCCACTTTCTTGATTTGTTTCTTATTTTTGGCTACACTTTAGTAGAGAAGTGCGTTTTCTTTTAATATCATGCAAAATACATATGAAGAGCAGTCATAAGGTCTCGAGTTCCCAGGGGATTCCTATGAAACTGGATAATGTGGATGCATCAACCCAGATGTCTTAGGATTACTGCTGGGTAGCAAACCCTCAGCTGGGCTTCTACTGGTCTTAGCAAAGCAGCAGGATGATGAACATTTGACTGCCTCAAAAAAATGCCATCAGTAACTAGAAAGGTATGTAAATTTAAAACAGCAGGGGTTTTCCAAGGTGTTGAAAAGGAATGGGGACGGTGGGTGGCAGAGGAGCCACCATAAATTTTCTCCAGGTACAGAGGCCGAAAATGTTTTGAATTCCTCCCCTTTAGACTTGCCAGGACAAGTTAATGGCAAGAACTAGAGGGGCTTTCAGGAAAGCCACATGTGGGTGTAGAAAATGAAAATATGCTACAGCCACAGTCTTCATACAACAAGTAACTTCAATGATGTCTCGGGGTCTGAGGTTGTGATATTAATTTTCCTCTTATACAGGAAAACCGCGATGCCTCTCACATTGCTTGTTGTCATATGATGCTGTCACACACCTTTCCCACTTGTGGTGGTTTTGGATCCAGGGCTGTCACTGACCTACCACGTGAACTTTAAATGGCCATTGCCTCTTTCTGGTCCTGTGCCCCTTACCAGCCTTTGTTATTACCTGTTTACTTGGATTCTGGTTGTGTTGCACTTCATACAGTGCAGGAATAAATGCACTAATTGAAAATAGGATTAAACAGAAACACAGGTATCTGCAGGACTGAAGTGCATGCAGTCTTTGGAGGACAACTGCTGTATTTAAGCATGTACACATGTAACACCATAAACAGTATCATCTAAAACTGTGATGATTGATGGCCAGGCCCTCAAGACTATTAAATGATTTACAGTACCAATCAAGTCTTGCTGTTATCATTTTATGGGCACTGAACACTCATCAATGAGCAAAACACAACCCTTATAGTAAAGCAGATTGCTATTGGGAGTTTCATGTGAAGGTCAGCTGGATAGCTGAGTACCTCCATCTGGGTAATTTAAAGCCAGAGAGCTCAATATGTTTGTGGGTTTGGTTTGGGGTTTTTGTTTAAAATTTTCTGTCTGTCTCCAGACACAGTGGAATCTTCTTGCAAAAGCATCTTACGAACTACATCTCCTCCACAGCTGACTTGTTTAGGGCCACAGAGGAGCTTTGACACCGAGTCCGACTCCTTTTGTTTTTAAGGTTTTTTTGTGCGCTGTCTCCAAAATGCAGAAGTTTCAAGCTACTTTGCCCTCAACTCAGCAGAAAATGTTAGCACTGCTGATCTCTGTGACAGAGCAACGAGTGACAAACTGCCTTGTCATTTCAATCAAAGCCACCTACACTTGTCATTAGATTTATCCAGGGTTAAACTGTTCATTACGCACCAGCCCAGGCTGCCAGGGGTGACTGTTTTTTTTAATCTCTTGTCATAACTGTTGTAGGTTGGAGGAGGAAGTGGAAGCACCTGCTGGCTCAAATGACAGCTTTATTCTGGGAGCTGCAGACTCAGCTGAAAGGAAAAACAAATGGGGACATGAATTACTGGGTCTGCAGCTCACAGGGATAATGCATTTTGTGGAATTAAAAGTTTGTTTAAATGAAGTTATACAGCAGTTCTCATCTCCTCCTGCTTCCCAACTACCCTAATTTTGGACACAGTTTTCTATTTTCATTTTGTGTCCTTCTCTCACATGAAACTGCTTTTTAGTGTTGTTATGGAGTTTTGGGCTTTTTTTGTTAAGAGTCTTTGGTGTTTTAATTGGAACATATTAAACAAAATTTGCTACCAGTTCTTATGCCAGTTTTCTGTTAAAAAATGCAAATATAGAAGAAGAGATTATGTGGACTCATAGCTAGTGTAATCTATTTCACCTTTTAACAGCGCAAATCCAAATACATATAATTTTTATTTTCGTTTCTGTTGTGTTATGTCTCGGTGTGTTAAAACTATCTCTGGATTATAAACATTTCTCTTCACCTTGTCCCTATAACATTAGCCTGATACCGTTCAATGCCTTATCTCTTGGAAGTGGGAAACTTGTTTTGAATCTGACACTGACTTGCTGTGTCTACAGCTGAGTGAGAATAAACAGTATTTTAATTTTTTTCAATAAGTACCATGATATTTGTGATAAAAAGCTCACCTATACTTCTGGGAGACAGCTACTCCCTGAATAGCTAACGGAGAGAAGAATAATGAGATATATACTTATTTTTATCCCAACCATTGGAAAGAAAACTTCTGTATTTGAGTTATTTTGAATAAATAAAATAGATTGTTTTTTAATATGATAACATTTACCACGGGTGAATTAAAACTTGGATTTAACTTTCATACTATGTTCAAGTGCCAGGCATAGTGCACTTTTTTATAACTTAAACTACCTAAGTTCTGGCAATACTGTCAATTGTTCTTTGCTAGTGAATAACTTTAATGACTCAAATATCCTAAGCAATGTTAATGACCCAAGCTTTAAACCAATATAACCTATTACAGTATGTTTTCTTATTTCCTCATGTTTTGTTAACTCTATATAGATAAAAGAAGCATTTTAAAAAATATTATCTAAAATATTATTTTTATTTTACATCTCTTTTATATTCTCTTTAATATATAATTGATATATAAAATATGCTGCATGCTAAAAATAAGTGTCTTCTAGTATTGCTGAGCCTTTCCAAGGGAATATATGGCATATGTCTCAAAGCTGGGCTCTGGGGCAAGTCTTTATGACTATTGCCGTTAAAATAAGGACTTCTTTTCATACAGATAAGAAACATTAGCCACCTGACATGCATCTTTCCCTCAGTGCTCTCAATAAAAGGGCTTTTATCAGCAAAATTTCTCTCTGCATGTAGAAAGACAGCAAGTAGGATGGGATAGTTTTCAGGAACTTCCTGAAATTTTTCTATTAGATGCTTGGTTTGTTCAGATCCTGGTGTGGAGTGACAGCCAGAGGCAGGGAGGTTTTAGGGCTGTTTATTTCAGATGAGCTGTCACATGCCCGTGGGTATCTCAGCATCCCTGTGTCTGTGGCACATCAGATGTGCCGCCTCCCCAGGCAGCAAACACTTCAGGCCGAAGTATGTTTGTCAAGAAAATGAGAGCAGCAGCTGCACACGTGAGGGGAGGTGGGGTAGTTCCGAGATGCAGTGGGTGTCATCAGACACCCGTTAAAACTGTTTACAAGGTAGCAGCAGGTGAACCTTTTGGTCTGCTACTATGAGGGACATGGACCTGGATCTTCCACTGGGATGAATAAGAGCAGTGAGACCTCAATGGCTGTGCAGAATCAGACCTTATGCTGTTATATGGGATTATGTAGTTACTGATGTCCTGTTTTGAACTTGACTGTAATTTATTGCTGGATGATTTAAAATTGGAAAGCTTCTCTGTAAGATGTATGTGGAGGGTAAGATTAAAAGAAGAGGAGGAGAGAATGAGGCAAATATTCTGTAAAGGTTAAACTACTTGCAGAGGCAGCCAAGGTGGGAACAAAAGTGAAAGCAGCAGAGGGTAAGCAGCAAAGCACAGGTTAAGGAAAGAATTGTAGATATGATGGCCCAGTGACTTATCTTTGTATCATCCTCTTCATGTCAGAAATGATCCTGGGAAGCCAAGCTGTGGTTCAGAGTCAAAATGCAATTCAAACACTGCTTTGATTGTGACCTCTAAGGCCAAGGTAGAAATGATCTACATAAAGTTTTGCTTACATAGATGAGGAAGAGCACAGAATCCCAGAGACAATTCTGGATTCATCTCATGAGGATTGTGGTGATTGAATCTCTACAGCATGAAGCTGGGATAGCAGTACCTCCCTTGCAGGGAAATACATAGGTTTGGTTAAACATATATGTTGCCTATCTGAATTGTCCACACCAGAGTTTGTTTTCCTACATTTAAAACTTTGTGCACTCAGATATTTTGGTTACTTATGTATTGGTTATACATAAATAATCCTTACTATCCTTCACTGACTGTTAAAATTGGGATTGAACCATTGTAGGGTCAGTTCTGCTCATGACAGAAGAATAGTGAATGTGCTGCTAACACTTCAGGAACAGAAAAGGCAGAATCAATTATAAATCTGTTCACCTTGTACCTCAGTGGGCTAGGTTTCAGGGTAAATTCTATGGGAAAGACACAAGAGAGGAATATGGAAAGATAAGAAAGAAAGAAAAAAAGCAGCTTTACCGAAGACTATGAGAATAACTAAACTGATTATTCTGTAAAGCATTATTAATTATCTCCACATAGGAATGGATTCATCTGGATTGTTTTCCATAGTGCTACGTGGAACAGAGAGGAGGGAGGTATTGTGCTCATTGGAGTATAGGTCTTGTAAAGAGCACAACGGCTTGCAAGAAAGTGTCAGTAGAATGTGCAAATGAAAATTTGGGTCTGAGGATCTGCGAGAACTGAAATGGATATTACTATTTAATATCATATTTAATAGCAGTGACAGAAAAAGTAGGAGTGTGTGAATAAAATATACTGATGACACAAGATGGGAATGTGCCTTCAACACAAGCAGACTGCAGCGTCAGATAGAATTTTGTGGACTGGTTATAGTGCAGACAGGATAGACATTCTGTGGGAATGTATAATGAATTTTTACCCACACTAGTTGGGCACATAGTGAAGGAGAGGGATTACTGTGTTGACTTTTTGTGATGCCAAAACTAGAAGTGAGACAAGCCTTGTAAAAAGCAATTCCAGGATATATTGAAAGCTGTATGTGCCATAAACCAGAATAAAATTTGTGTCACTGCATACAGATAGATAAGAACAAATTTTGTATTTTGTTTTGATCACCCAAGTAACAAAAAGAAATAATTCAAGTGGAACAGCTGTGGGCAATAGCTGCCAGGGGGCTTAGGGAAATGGATACGCTGTTGTGCAGAGAAAGACCTGTGGGCATTGGCTTGCCTGGCCCCCAGTCAAATGTTGCTGCCCTTTCTGCAACAAGTGCTTCTGTAAAGGCAGAAGAGAAAGGTTAAAGCCTCTGAGAGCCTGGAGGACCAAGGCCATACAGCAGATAAAGGTCAAGTGTGGCAATGGACATCTTGGGGTCAAACAGAGCAGGAGTAGCTGCTTATTGAGATGGCATTGCCACTGTGTCCCTCAGAGCAACTCAGGGTCTTGGGTTACCTGGCAGTAGATGATCTAAACTGAGTATGTGCACCCACAGCAGTCTTAAAATGGAGCATTAACTGTGTTTTGTGGGATGAGATGATTGGAAGGTATTTTTAGGTTAGACATATAATTCTCGTCCATTGAGCTCCATTTATCTTTGTTTTAAAAATTCCAGAACGTGACCACCTTATTTCCCTGCAAATGATGTCACAGTGTTATCTCATGGGTCTCATAGATGTTAGTCAGTATCTGAAGCTCAGTGGAAGTTCATACAAGCTCTAATGGTGTTTCAATTCACTGACTGCTTTGTGAAGTTACATAGTTTTTAAACTTTGTTTGAATTGAATTCAAGTATTGCAGTGCTTTGTATCCTTAGCTACATTTTACTCAGTAACAAGATTAGGTCACTGTTATTCAGATATATCAGAAATCTCATGCTTGCTACTTGAAAGTGCTGCCTTCTGCCTCGGTAAACAAGAGGAGATGGCTGTTTGCTTTTTAAAACAAAAACAGGAAAGTGTGCTCTGGTGTTTTCTCCCCTTTAAATCTACTGCCAGTTTATCTTGGATTTCTGAGCCCTGCTCAGTGTTTCCACTAGTGATTTTTACTGGATACATCAAGCGTTCATTTACATTCAATGTGTTTTAATGCATATCAAAAGAAACTCATTGATACTATCAAGTATTAAATACTCGGATGTCTTTAATACACGAACATTGGATGCTGTTCCTTGAGTGCACTGCAAAATTCAGAGGGAGCAGGGTAAGAACTTTAGGCAAAACCAATATGTGTGATTTTTTTTTTCTATATTTCTTTTCAGTGCTAAAAGCATAATAAGTTGGCAGGAAAATGTGGCTCTTGGAAGGAAGATGATGGGTGAATGAGGGCAGCCTGGCTTTGTGTCAGGGTGCCTGAGATGGACAGTTCTGTAACAAACTGAACCGGGCAAATACATTTCGCAGGACTGAGTTCAGTTATGCAGATAGAGAGGTAGGGATTAATGTCAATATGTCACATTTTCCTCAAGTATCCCATGCTTTTGTTTTTGTTTACTTTTGAGTTCAATTTAAGTATTTATATAACCCTGACTTTTTTTTTTTTTTAAGCATGTAGGGTTGGCAGTTCTGTGGCCCTGCTGCTTCCACCATATCCTATCTAAACTTGCTTGTACCTTGTCCACAGCCATATATGCTTGCTTGCCCTTTTTTTCTGCCCTTCTGCAGCAGGCACATCAGCCCCTGATTGTGTATGTAGCCTTAGGAGTTTGCTGAACATTGCTGAATGTTTATTAATGGTCACCTGTGCTGTTCTCGTCCTCATTGCACCCTGTGATATTTGACCTGAAACTTGCTGATGCTCTGCAGAGCTTTTCTGTGGTGGGAAGGGCAGGACTTGAGTGGAAGAAGGTCTTGGTAGAAGGGCTGTTCTGTGAACTCCTCTGAGTGTTGAAGCACTGCCAGGTTGTGACTCTGGGGCACTGGAACTTACGTCATTGCATTGAAAACAAGCCACAGAAACCCCCCATGAAGATTTGGAAAGATGGTGACTTCTGTGAACTCGTGTGAGTCCCGTGGGGTCCCTGCCTTTTGTCGTAAACAACCCCATGCAGCTGAGCTGGGGCCTTACCAGGCAGCCCCGAGCCACAGAAAACTCAGTTCTGACTTGGCAGTGAACCAGCTGGGTTGAGGTCTGCAGTCTGATGGGCCCCTGCCACTTATCGTGTTGAGTAGAGGCTGAGGATGTGGGTCTGGGAAATAGAGAAGGGGGAGATATATCCCAGAGAAGATCCTGGTGGACTAATCCAGAGACATTTTTTAAAAATTGGTTTTTTGCCTTTCAGTTGTTGGATTTTCTCCATCTGAAACTGCGTAGGCTAAATTTAAAATTCAGGATGAGGCAAAGTTTCATGTATAACTGTAGTAAATTAAATTAATCAATGCTGATCTCTTAGTACCAACATAGCAAAGAGATGTTATTGAATCATACCAGAACTTAGATTCCAAAATAAAGAGACTTCAAAATTCTTTTCTGGAGTCACCTGGAAATCTTTTATCTGTTTTCTTTTTTATTTTTCCCCCAGGAGTTTTCTTACAACAACCAGAGGGTTCTTTGATTCAGAAAAGGTGTATTGCTTGACATTTTAAAAAGAGACTTCATGAGAATTAAAAGTGAAATATTACATGGAAGTGTACATGGGTTTACTTGTCCTTCTGATATTTCAGAAAACCAAATATTATAACACAAAAAATATTTAAGTTTCAGTTTAAAAAAAAAATGCTTCTACATTGTAATCTACTCCAAACAGATGCTCTGAGCTCTTGTGCTCTATGAGTTTTTAAGTAAAGACAGAGCTTTCCCTTTTCTTTAATAACTTTATGGATGCAAGTCAACAGCATGAAGTATTAAAACTGTATTTTTACCACTTTTTGGTGCTGTAAAATCTTGTTTCTTTAAAATAAAAACAACATGAGTGTTAGCAATGAAAACATATTTTTGATTTATAGCACATTGATAAATGTAGCTTGAACTTTTTAGCATGCAAACTCAGTTAACAGTCTGGGGTACCTGAAGATAAAAATTTCCATCACTAGAGTAACTTAGAGCACACATACCAATTTCTTCGAATTGTAGTGGGACAAAATAAATCAGCTTTTCACCTTTTTGAGTGAGTTATCAGGTTCACCTCAAGGTTGAAAAGGATATTCAAGTAGACAATTAACTTACCAGCTTTGGTTTGCTGCTTTGAGAAGGGTGCAATCTGGGCCCTGGGCAGAAATGAACACACCAAGTATGAATTTAATGTGTTCTTATTTTTGCAAAGAAAAATGTGCTTGTGGTAACATGGTATAAATACCATGTGCAACATAACGTGCTCACAATTGAAAACTTTGTGATCACAAGAAAGTGGAAAAATAATGTGGTTTTTTTTAAATAACATTATTTAAAAGTCCTTTTTCTCTACTCACACTAAGAAGTTAGTCCTTTTTCATTACAAACTTTAGCAGGCCATACTTAATGTAGTTCATGTACTTTATCACCTTGTTTTCTGATGCCCTCTAACTAACTTTTGGTATCTGGGGCTCTGCTGTCTGCTCTCTCCTGGTTGTCCTAGTGCAGTATTTTGAAGGAGAGATGCAACGTGCTCTACCAAATAGACTTTGCTTTAGCTTGTTGATTAACTTCTTGGCATCTGGGCCGTGGTGGCTGGGCTTTGACAAGTGCCCAGAATTTAAGAATATTATAAATAAACTCCCAGAGAAGGAAGTAAACAGCTGATTTTATATGTCTTTTCTCCATGCTGTTAAAGACACAACTCTGTAAAGCACCACACAAACTCTTGCTGAGTTCATTTACTAACTCAGCTTTTTTAGACTCTGACAAACACATTCCTAATCTGTCATTAATTGCTCACCTGTCTCAAAGGTGATAATTTCTCTTCAAACCCTGACTGCTGGAGTTCATGTGATCGACCATATGTCTAGGGGTTTTTCTTCAGAAAAATACATATTACCCTTTTTTCAACTGCTCAATGGCAGGAAAATATGAAAGAGTGGATGGCAAAGATTCTGAGTAGAAAGAAAAACAGGGGATGCTGCTCTCTCTGTCATGATCCTGGGGTGGGAATTAGTGTAGTCTGCGGCATTTTTGATTGCCCATGAAAACAGATGTCCCAGATAATAGATTGTTGAAATAGAGGTAGTAAATTAGAGAGAGGTGAAACGTGGATGTGAGTACTAACGAGTGCATGTTGTTTTAAGTGTTAACATTGGCCCTGATGTAGCTGAGCTGGCACTTCAAGAGTGCTGGCAAAGCCTAGGCTGTGTGCAAGAAAACATCACATTCTTACCCAGAAAATTACCCATTTCGGCCAGAGAGAGCAGCCCTGTCTCCTTTTGTAAGCTGTACCCTTACTGTGTGCCTTGACCATTAGCTGTTCCTTGACTATACCGACATGTTCAAGGATGCTTCTGGAGCTGGAAGCAGGGCTTGCTCAGTGACAGGGGTGTTTACCACTAGCAAGATCAGAATAGAAAATGCTGAACAGATGACATACTTTAAGTTTCCACTGTTTTGTCTGTGTTGCTTAAGTCTCTTCCTTTAAATACAGGAGTCAAATTATAAATGATTCTGCAGTTCCTCTCCACTCAAGTGGAAAATATGTTATTGTTGTTTTTATAAATCCATTTAAAGCTGCTTACTCTTCTTTTCAATAGCTGCCTTCTGACTCTTTCTCATGCTGTTATCCGGCTTTTTATTACCCTTCCTCAATCTCCTTCCACTCCTCTCCTCCCAGACACTGATGGGAAAGGAGGCAAGGGTGACACAGCAGTAAAGTCTGGCTGTTTGGATGATGAAAATGGCTTCATGCTTGTGACAGGCACGCATTTCCAGCCCCGCCCAGATGGGAAGGGCCCCTGCGAAGGAAACCCCTGTGGGTGGTAGCCCCCAGTGCTGAGACCCATTTCAAAGGCGATGCGGCTTCCCCCGCGCCGAGGTGCCCGGCACCCTCCTGCCCGTGCGAGGGGAGGCAGGGAGGCTCTCCTGCGCCCAGGCAAAGCAGGGCGGGTGGCTGCCTTCGTGACTCAACCTCTCTTCCTTTCTTGTGTTTTTCTCCCTGAGTGAAATTCACTGGTGTTTCACGGGTGATTTGCTTGGCTGAGCATCCTCCCTGCTCTGCTCTGTATCCCACCAAGGAAATGAGAAGAAACGGCTTGGGAGAGGGAATGTGGATATACATATGCACATGGATACACCACACCCCCCTCATACATACTGATATATATGTATATATATATGTACATACACCCCGGTATGTGGTATTGCACGCATGTGTATGTGGAAGGGAAAGACAGAGAGCACGTTGCACCCCAGTGAGAGAAAATGGCAACGGGCGAACCAAAAAAGCTTGAGGTGCTCATTTCAGCTGAGTGGTAACACTGATTTAACCAAGTCCTGCAGCTCTGGAAGGTGGCATCCAAGTAGAATCCTATTATAACCTTGTAATTCTTTCAGTATGTTTGTCACTGGCTTGTCAATAGTCACTTCAGGAGCAGAATGTTATGAGGCAACGTATATGCAAAACAATGGGGAAAAGGTAAACCCAGCATTGTTGAATTGAAGATGTTAATTGTTATAAGTTACTTTTTCTCTGGAATTTTGAAGACGGCAAAAATACCTGCAGGACAAAGAAATATAGCAAGAGATTTTTATTGCAGTGCTGGGTACCCCTTTCCAGCACTGGGTGCATCCTTGAATCATGCAAAGAGCACACCGCTGTTTGAAAACCGCGCTTTTTGTACCCTTTGATATCAGTTGTTGAATATTCCTTTTACTGTCCGCTTGTTGCCTTAAAAGGTAATTTCTCTGCTTTGGAAGTGGGTGTTATCTTTTGGCTGGTTGTAACATACCTCCCCTGGGCTCGTACAGGGGGCTCTTGCATCATCCTCACATTGCAAGGCATGGAGGGTCTCTCTGTGTATCCACATGGCACAGAGGAATACATTTTTATTCATAATTTGTTTCCTGTTCCCGGCCGCGAAAGATCCCTGGTAAGAGGTCCAGATAGGACCCTTCACCTTACAGTCTCCACGGTACGCCTATAAGTTAGTAAATATACAGAAATAGTTCTTTTGTTAGTACCCTCTGTTCATTTTAATTTGCTTGGAATAAAATCAGTTCCTCAATTTTTCACATTTATCAAAAGTTCAGTCTAGATTTTTATTTTGATTATTCCAACTCCATCACCTGTTTGGAATGAAGTGGCATAATCTTCTTGAATAAGCAGAAAACCTTCAAACGCAAATATTTTGACGCCTTTGCGTTTCTGACTGCAGCTAATACCAGAAGTTCTAAAATACTGCAGCTGTGTGAGCAGTGCTGTATTGTGTGTTTACTTGGAATTTGTATTTCTTATAAGAAAGATATAGCCTAAGTTCTTATGACTTGAATTTAGACTTCTGGATGTTTATTCTGCCTTCTGAATGACAGAAGCTGTGTTTTGTTGCTTGCTCATGGGAGCCAGTACTGTTTATTCCAGAGAGCACAAACAGGGCTTTTTTGCCCTTTGACATAGTAACTTGACTTATTTTTCCCTAAATCTATAAAGTCAGTTATTCAGATTGAAACTTTCCAGTTGCTCATTATGAAGGAGTGGGAGTTGGCAAAAAATATTCAGAAAATTCATACTGCTATTTGCGGTGCCTCTTATAAAAGAGAAGGAGAGAGAATTTGTGTATTAGTGGTTACTCTGCATGATTGTTTTTTCTCTCTGGCAATTTTGATTCTGGAGTCAAAGCTGCCTTCTGGAAAAATATCTGTATTTTGACTTTTATAAAAGAAGAGAAGAAAAAACAAACTTGTCACCTTCCCTTTCTACCTTAGCCTACCCTGGCAGCGTGGCTCTGAGTTTGGCTCTACAACACAAGATCATTTAGTGTTGGGGCTTTTTCCCCTCCAAGCTCCCAGGATGTGCTGAGAGCCAAATTTTTCATCTCCAGCAGCAGAGGTCTACAGCATTCTACGTCGAGGCATTTAGTTCTCTCTGCTGAGCTCTCCAGGAATATCCCATTTTGTGGATTAATGCAATAACTCCTGCAAAGACAACTACATCTTGAAAGCAAACAAACAACCCCTTGCCACCAACATCTTGCTTAAAAAGAAGTGTTCGTGTGTAAGAATGTGTCATACACGTATTGCCTTGAGGGTGTCAAAAGGGCTTTCTTTGGAGCCAGAAACATCAAAGGAAAAGCAGTCCCTGCTCATGCTGTGTAGTGGGGTTGGCGCTGTGCCTGGTTGGTTGCTTGAAAACCTTCTCCAGGGTCTGACACGGAACAGAGGTGGGACACTGATCTCACATGTTACTGCTGCTTATTGCAGCAGTGGGGTCACCTGCCTGATTGTTCATTGTTTCTCAGGGGATTGCTTGCTTGCTCAGTCTCCTTAAGGTCCCAAGTTTGGGAAAAGGATGCCTCTGATCCAGATTTAAGATGTTGCCCTGTTTTAGTCAAACACTTCTTTGGTTTGTTTTTTTTTTATTGCCTCCTGTAAAAAAAAAAAAAAAAAAAAGAGAGGTCAAAGAACCCTGAAATTATAAAGCCGTCTCCTACACTTACTTTATTTTGAGGTAAAACCTTCTCTCTCACTTAGAGCAGCTTTCAACTGCTTTGAGCAAGTGCTTTCTCAGACGCACCTGGTATTGCCTCTCTGAGCATAGGAGAGTCTCAGATGTGTGTTTGCTGGGGCGGGTGTGTAGGGGGAGTAGATTTGTATCTGTCGAAGGGAAGCGAAATGTCTTGCTTTGAGGCTTTGAAGGGGCTGGGGTGTGTGTGAGGGAGGGACCAGGAGCCTTGTTTTGCTGCTGCAGCTCAGGAATGGAAGGACTTGGTGGGCTTGGATGGTGTGGTTACTGTCAGACAAGCGAGCATAGCCCCCTGTGATTCCCTCAAAGCATGGGAGGGAATCTGTGTAAAAAGTGTAGTCAAGCCATTTCATAACCAGCCTCGTAGCCCGGTCTTGGTAATACTGCAAAGTCTCCCAGAAATTAGTTGATTTGAACAAGGAAAAAAGGGTTGAAGAAAAGGAATACAAAAAAATAAACATGGCCTTAGTGATATCAACCTGATCTAAGAGACAAGGGAGATGGAGATTTCTGACAGAAGGAGCCAACCTGTGTTGTGGCAATGGGGCACAGCTTGTGCAGTGCTGGAGGGGAGCAAGTGCAGGGAGCAGCTCCCTCCTCCACTGACCCTGTGTCCCACTCTTTGGCAGGAGAAACTAAACCAGAAAAAACACAGGCGATCTGCCAGGCAAGCACCTCCTGAGGAGCTCCCAGAATGGCCTGGCTGGACTGAGACTGTTTTCATGCACCATACAGGGAAAGCTGCTCCCTGTGGGAAACAATGGGGGATTTTCTGAGGCTGCACCAGGATGCAGCAGCTAGATGTCAGAGCAGGAAAATGTATTTGGTTTCCAGAGGGTATGGCATTGAGCTCTGATTTGTATGGTCCACACTGAAACACAGATCTGGTCCTTCCTGATCAAGGCACAGCATATCTAGAATATAAAAGGCAAACAAATCATGTAATATCTATAGTGTTGTACAATGGTTACAGAGAGAAGCATGTCATTAACAGAACCTGACAAAAGGACAATTAGTGGTCGGGATGGAAAGCTGTAACACAGAAGTCAGCCAGTCATGTAGGTGAAAGGAATGTGATTTTTCTGTCTGCAAACAATAATAAAGTAGTAATTCTCTACTTAACTATGGCTATAAAGCTATTATTGAAACCAGCCTGGAGAGTGTCTAGTGTGCAATGCCCAGGGGAGCAGCAAGCATAAAAGTGTCCTTGCTTGATGTCATGGGTCCATGTTTTCTGTTCCTCTCTGGACTATTCTGACCAACACTGAGAATGTCATTAAACTGCAAATTTAGGCACTTCTTTGTGCTTTAAAGTCCTATTTTGTCTAACTTTTTACAACACAGAGTAATTTTTAAAATAGGACAAACACTGAACAGTCTGTAGGTAACTATAGAAAATAATTTGATGGCATCACTTTATTTTCCATCATTTTGCACCATTAAGATGGTCTGCATAAAATACACTTTCTTAGTCTTTTGATAAGAACTCAGGAAGTTTGTGCATCAGTTGTATGAGTAGGATCGTTCTGATTTCAACACATTGTTATCACCTCAGTGCCATGGATTTTGATTCCCATGTGACTTAATAAGGTTATAAAGTATATTTTAAAATAAAGGCAGGCATGGTTTTGCAGAAATGGATAGAGTTCTGCTCTTTTGACTTAAAGAATAGTTGCATTTGCCATTTGAGGAACTTGAGAAAAACAGCTGTGAGAGTAATGCCAAATTCTCTTTAACATTGCAAGCCGCTTGTGGAACCGACTTCTTTCACTTTTACACTTCTGCCCAATAACAGAAATAAAATACAATTCTTGACTGAAAACACGTATATTAATTTTGCTTTATCAGTTGTAAAGTGAGTAACTATTGAACACAATGATTATAAATTATTTCCATGAAAATGCTGATGCCATCAGACACCATCAAACCAGAATAAGCAAAAAATATTTCAGTGGAAATTAGTAGAATCAGTCAGGGTTTCTGGAAGTCGAGTTCACGAGTTGACCCACATGTGTTAATAACTGTATTTAGAGCTTTGATCATTGATTTCAACACTGATACATAACTTCCTGGATGATAAAATTTAAGCTGTCCATATGCCAGTAGGACTTCATCTTTCTGAGTTTGCAAAAGGAGAACATATTCCTGATTAAAAGCGAGTCCATATGCAAAGAGAGAAATGTACTACCTTCACTAGTAATGCAGTAACCTGCTAAGATAGATTCAAATGGCAGAGTTTATTTTGTTTTTAAAATATAATTTACTGGCACATCATAAAAAAATGAAAGTACCTCTGACTTCAAAACATGATTTTAAAAAAATCTTTAATGATACAGTTGTACTTGAATTACAAATTGGTTGTGCATAAATTCTATATTGGGTTATTGTGCAGATACCATAATCAGCTGCATAATTTATTCTCTTAAAGCTGCAGAAACACTAATCTCTGAACAGCTTGTCTAGAGGGTATTTCTATGTCATAGTCAGCTGAGAATTTTAAGTAAAGCAGTATGTTCAGTGTGATACTTTATTTAGTTTTACCCGGGTTATAAATAGCACCATAAAACTGTCATCCAATTGCTCTTTTTAAATATATCTTTTTAATTTAAAAAAATGTTTGCTCTATAGCTGTGTCTACATCTCTATGTATGTATTTAATTTAGAAAAAACCCCATGATGTGACAGCATTCGACAAATTTCAGGTGACTACATGGAATCTATTAGGTGATGACTTCTTTTGTCACATCCAAGCAGAACGTTGACTGACAGGACAAATACAGAGTGAATTTTCATTCCTCGTTTTTTGTGAATCGGTTTTATGTTCTCAGCAGTATCAGGTAGAGCAGGTTACAAAGCCAGACTTCTCTTGCTTCATGTACTTGGTCTTTTCCCTTAGACCTTTGTGTTTTGTGCATGTGCTGTGCCCTTCTTCAGTGAAAGTATTTGGAGAGTTAAGTAGATATATTTGGTCCTGTGCAATGAGCTGAACCATCCAGTCTTTCCTGACTCTTTTGCCCTGTAGTAAATCATTCTAATGTAGCTCTTGCAATGGACTTGGAGTAAATCATTGCTAATTTTTGTTGATAAAATAGAAATGCAACTTTGTGATGTATTTCTAGAAAAATAGTGCTCTTTAAATTGAAAGGTTCAGAGGCAACTAATTTTTTTGCTAACTTCTGGTGTGTAGGTATGTGAAAATGAATTCCAGAAGAACAAACTAACAAGTTATTCTAAAAGCAGGGAAGAATACAATGAATCTAAAGAGTAATGAAAAGTTTTATTTTCCAGAAAAAATACTGTAGCATCATACTCACCAAACTTCAGCTTGTCACAGTAAGTAAAGATTTCTTGTCTAGTGAATAGTGTGTTAGAAAGAAAAATTTGCATCTATCTTTTAGTTATTGACTGTCACTCACTGTTTCTTGTGCGTCCTTCAATATGCGTGTGTGGCTGGGGCTAAACCTATTCTTACTGAACTAGATGGACTGTGCTCACTTCTGTTGAAACCAATGGTGTGGAGAATGAATTCACTCCACTGCTAAATCCGGTCTTTAGTGGGAAGAGAGCCAGGACATTTATTTACGCTCACTTGTGTTTATTCCTCCATCTGGATGTGATAAACTTCAATATAACCCTCTTGAGTGCTGTCAGTTTTAACAGCTCTACTTTTTTTATCTGTAAAAACAGGGTAACTTCTCCAAACAGTTTTCAAGGAGGTAGATTAAAATAATTAATGCGCATCTAATGGCTAATTTTATGGGATAACCCTTTGCTTAATGGGATTAATTCCAGGCTTGCATATACGTGAAACTCCCGGAGGCAGAAGTGAGGCACCGCAAAGTAGTATTTGTCCCTAGTACCTTCCCTCCTCTCCTTTATCATATTATCACACTAAGTCCAGATGTAAATGAATTATGGATTAATCAAAGATAATCTCTGAAAAGCATTTGTGTTAAGGGAGGGGAGTGTTTTGCTCTATACAAGCATTATTTGGGCAGCCCAGCTTTGTGTTACATATTTTTAGGTAGTACAAAATACAACAAATGGTTCTGTGGCAAGAAGAAATTGTGATGGATAGAAGAAAGATTTTCATAGAGAGTACACAGCAAAAGTAAATGAAATGCTAAGGATCCTTTTCACATTTAGGAGGAAATTTATTTTCTGTGGACATTTGCTCACTCGGCAATTTTTCACACAATCCAACAGTTTTGTGACTGTGCTTTCCAATGGTGGGCTTTGAATAAAGCTTAGCTAAGCTCCCAGTACTATGAAGAATGGAGCTCATATAAATTTCCTTTGCATTCTAACTCCATCTCAGCTGCACATAGAAAGAAAACAAACATAGTTTCCACGCAGCCTTTTTATCTCCCTGCACATCTCAAGAGACTTCCCAATACAGCTTTTTGTGGGGAGAGAGGGGGTGTTTAAAGTAAACATAATTTCAAAATTTTCATCCATTTTGAAGCAGCATCAAATACCTTAAAAGGAACATGTTTTATGAGATTGACAAGCAATTAGATGAGTGCAGTGATGGTGCAGTGTATGATGTTACACTTACAAAATTAGTCCGAGTGAGAAAAATCAGAGACAACATAATATCCCATCTTAAGTGGCTGCTTCAGGTAGGTGCTCTAAAACTTGAAGGTATGAACAGAATTGTTCTCTAAACTATATCTCGTAAGTGGCTGAGAGCCATTTGTCTACATTAAGATGCAAAGAATAAAAATACAAGGAATCTGAATCCTCTGAAAAAGCTATGACATTCCTTCAGGGAAACAAAGCTGAACTAAATCCAGTCATAAGCAACAAAGTGGGACTCCTGTGTGCACAGTTTCTGGAAAATCTTCTAATGAAAAATGCAGAAGAAAAAACAACAGGATAAAATTAATGCTGTGGATGAAATTAGTTTAAATCACTCGTGACAGCCCATGAGTTTCCAAGTTTCCAGTGTATGTCTTGTGCACTACATACACTGTGAATATATTGATTACTGGACTTAACTTGCTAAATTTTAGTATTAGTTGCATGCAGTGTAAATGTGGGTAAATCATAATTGTTTCATCTGAGTTGCAAACACTGACATAGGATGGTTTGAACTCATACTATAAATATATAGGAAATTTTCTTCCTACTGAGAGATTGGGGTCTTTTTTCCCGTTTTGTTTTTTTTTGGGTTTTTTTTCCACAGGTTTGACTCCACAAAGAAGCAATTAAGAAGGTCCTAGCTTCTAGAGTCTGAGATTTTGAGAGCACTTCAATACTTCGGATAGTTAACAGGGGAAATAAAGGTATTGCATGAAGTCATCAATGATAAGGAAATTCTTTCCCTCCTATTTCCCCCACCCCTCACAGGAATGTATTCCTTTTTAACAACTTCTAATTTAGTCAAAATTCATAAATATACTCTTTATATTTGCCGTTTCAAACCTATGTATGTATGTTCAGAATATATAGCTTTTTTGTCCCCCCCTTTATCCTGTAATGCCATCAGAGAAGGTTTTCTAAAACTGAGTGTAATCTGTCTGGTGGCTTTTAATAAAATGCAGTGATGGAGGTGTACCAGCCACGGTTTTATCACTTGACAGAGGAGCACAGGCCTCAGCAGTGAGGTGTTAATGGGGATAAATAAAGCCAGGCCCCTGTGTCCCACTTGCAGATCCATGACCAAAGCCCTTTCTCTTAGGCAGTGTTTTACTTTGCTGTAAAATTTTAGCTGTATAGTTGTTACATGCTGTGAAAATGTGAATGCTCCCAAACCTGAGGAAGAACATTTTGGAGGTGGAAGAAGCAATTCTTTCTCTTCCCAAGTGGAATTCATGAGATAAAGTTAAATTCATGGAGTTAGGGTTAGTTCTGAGACCCTTCGCTGAAGGACTCCATTGAGGACCCAAACAAGGTTTGTTGTGACATTTCCATTTTGTGATAGGTCGCCCATTGGCTCTTTCTTTTATGAGGCCTGTGAAATGCTCCATGTTCAGAATGGAATATTCCCCAAATTTCTTACTATTGTGGCTAAGCTTTGGTGAGCAACCGTGCAAAAAGAATATGCAGGGAATCAATACCAAACCAAATCCTTAACCGACCTTTCTCCATCCTCGGTATGTAACTGCAGTCTCACGGGGGATTTTTTTGTCTGTGCATCTTCTACCAGAGGCACAACATGACATGCACAGCTCTCCACTAAGTGGGTCAGCAGCAGGGTTCTGCTCCTAACCCTCTCCCTCCCCAGTATGTGCAGCTACTACAAGGTTTAGAGCCTCAGCCGTTGGGGCCGGTATAACCTCCTTCCTGCCTCATAACCTGAGGCTGCCACTGCCTCTGTAGATGATTTAACTATTTCTCTGCTCGACACTAAGGTTCACTAATAATTTCTTCACCCTCAGAAGCCTTCTTGCAAGTGGATGCCTGTACAGGGACTGCAATGGAAACACCTTGATGCTCTGCAGGTCTTAGAACAGTCAGCTCCTACTTGTCCTGCTGGATGAGCTGAAGTAAATCTTGCAGCCTTTCCATAGCTTTTTGTGTGTCTGCCTTCCTTATGATTCAGTCATGATATTTATCTGCTGAAAAACATTGTATGAGGAATACTTCGAAAGCCTCAGATGACATTGGTTTAGAAAAATGTTCCTATAAGGCTTAACGTAAAAAAGAGGATGGCTTTCAGCATTGGGGGTTTGGTGCCTTTCCTGACTCTGGGTCTTTCGGCACCAGTTAGATCTGGTGCTATCAGCAAGTTTAGGTGGGAATTCATCCTGGAGAAAGGAAAGGAAAGCTGATTCCATTCCAGTAGGGTTAGCTGTCATGAGTGTACAGTCATGGCTTTAACCACCCATCAAGGACAGCTCCTGTAATTGTCCCAGCTTTGGTCACGCAAGGGAAGGAATTGCTCATGGGCTGACTCTTCCCTGTAAATAGCCTTGTAGCTGCAATTTTCTCTCCAGCACTCCAGCACCTCCATCCTTAGCTTGCATTGTCTTGATGGATATTTTACCTTTATTCTCTGCTTGCAGTGAATCAAGGGATTTGCAATTCAGCTCAGTCTGAGACAAAACAGCCCTGTTGAGGCTCTTGTTGAGCTCATACACCTCTACACTTAGTTTGACATGAGCTGTGAAATCAAAGTAGTCTCTCCCTTCACTGATGTTGAGACAAGAAAAAGCACACATATGTCTGTGCTCACTGACAGACTGAATATTTTGTGCATGGATATTTCTATTATTTTACTACCCATTAGAAAGCCATTATTAGAAAGCCAATTACAAAGCCATTTCCCACCAACAATGATAGCCAGAATAAGCTTAATGACTTTTGGAAGTCTGAAACTGGGATAAAAGGGTGTGGGGTTGCCTTATAAATCTCCCAGTTGGGAATTGTACTTCACGTTATCAGTCTATTTGATTACTGGGGCCATTGGCAGTGAGGTAGCTGCAAGCTGTTTAGCAAACCCTACTTTCCACTGCTTTCTGTAAAGTCTAACTTAAAGTGCTAATTGAAAGTGCTTAGAGAAATGTCTGCCAGGTCTGTGAAGTGCTCACTGAACAGAGAAACACATCTAATTGTGATCAAGGGCATCTCGTGTCTAACTTAGAGTCTCTTCAGCCTTGCAGTGTGTAGTCTCTCTGGGATTCCCACTGAAATATGTAGGCTGAATTCTTTTAAGCAGTCCTCCATCATATGCACTGGGTTGTAGAAGCTAAACATGAAAAGGCCACCTCATAGTAAATCAGTCTGAGGTGAGTTACTGCTGTGGGACAGAATTGGCAGGGGAAGGAAGGGCTAAGTGACCTAGAAACAACCATTTGAATAATAACTCCTACCTTTTTGTACACTTAACACCAGATTGGATTAGAGAATAGAAAATTTACAGCAGGGAACACCTTTCGTATTAACTGGATTAAACTTCTGCTATCCCTGATGAAGATGGGTTTGTAAAAGCACGTGTCTAATCTAACACCCCTCCAAAAGCTGACAGACCTGCACAGGGGGCATCTGTCACCCAAGCTTGGTGATATCCAGGTTCTGCAGTCACCCTGCACACGGTTTGCTGTCTCTAGGAGGCAACAGCAGGTTTGCTTCAGGAAAGCCCTCTGCACCAAGTTCTTGCTAAACCGAGAAGTGAAAGCAGTTGCTTTTTCTGAGAATGACTGACTGTTTTGATGAAGCAAGGAGTCCCCTTCCAGAGATGAGAAAAGCACTCCCCTCCTTTCTGTTTCTGAGGAGGCTCTGGAAAGATTTGGAGGGTGAAAAATTGCCTTATTTAATTATATATTCAAAGTTAATCTTCAGGTTCAAGAGGTAGATCATTTATTATTGTTTTCTTCTCACAAATCAAAGAGCTGTTGGAGATCTACCTGTCTTGTCCCTGTTACAGTACCCTGGACTTTATTTATTGAAGTCTTTATTCCATGATGTACTAGAAAACCATAGAATCATAGAATAGTTTGGGTTGGAAGGGACTGTAAAGGTCATCTAGTTCTAACCACCCTGCCACAGGGAGGGGCACCAGTGTTTGGCCCTTTGTGACATTATAATATTTTCCTTCTTTCAAATCTATTTCTTCCCAAATAAACCAGAGGGAAACTTGGATTATTTGAATTTTGTGGTAGTACCTCCCCGAAAGGGATCCTCATAGGAGTATGAAGGGCTCACAAGAATCCTAAAGCACGTTACCTTGACTTTCCATAGTGCTAACATTCATTGGTATAAAAAAGTGGAAGCTAGTGACCTCAACCACTTTCCATTTTAAATGTACCTGAATCCCGATCATATCAGCAGCTTCCTCCTTTTAAAGCTGAGGATGACAACAAACCTTAATGCTGCACTTCACGGGCAGGGGCTCTGCTTTGGACCATGTTGTGTTTCACAAATATGTGATGGAGTAATGATGACAAATACAAGAGTTTTCCTCAGCACTAAAGGAACTGGTGGTGAGGGAAAACAACCAAAACCCACCCAGTAATGTAAAAATAATTTTTAGCTTTTTTTGCAAAAGCAAGTGGCTGGACATTTTTCCAGGCAGCAAGTCAAACGTCACTTTGCTGTGGTGGAGTTATTGTATCTTCCTGCCAGCTTTCCTTGGGTGTCTTGGTTTTGCAGATATGGTCGTGGAGAAGTTTTAAGTTGAAAGTCTTATTTGACTCTGTAATCTTAATATAATTTAATGATCAGCAGGACTATCTTTTGTCCCTGCATAAAATGAGGAGTCTCCTGATTCCACATACTGGGTTTGATGCAAGGGACACCTTTCCATTCACTTGTTTCTCGTGACTAACCATCATGAACATCAGAGCTGTTAATACACCATGCCTGGTGTAATCCAGGTTTTTTCTTCTCTCAGTTTTTTTTGCTCTGATTTTTCCATCAATGTGCCCAAACAACAGTGGAGGAACCTCTTCCTTCTGCGAGTTAAGGAAGATTTGGCCTCTGCTTCTTCTGTCTTGGAGTGTCCCAGGTTTGTTTGTTATTTATATCTACAAGTAAAAACCATAGAAATATATAAATAAAACCCAGGACAGATACATTCCTTATGAACGAAATTATCTTCCATAATTTTAGCTGGCTAACTTTCAGACATTTGGTCTGGGCTGTCAGATGGTGGCATCAGAGAAACGCTGCCTGCTTTGCCCTGGCATGTAGCTGTGGGAGCTCTTGGTTGTTGGGAGAAGGCACTGCAGGATCTGCCTTTAAACACCTTTGTATGTAACAACAGTTGCATCAATAAATCTCTTGTTCTGGGATTGGTTTTCACAGGCTTTACTGAGAAACTCAGTTTTCAGGAAGATAAAATGCTTCATTTATAGCCATGTTACTGAATTTTGGTAACCCCTAAAAGTAAAACTCTTAAATGAATCACTTAATGAGGGCCATGGGAGAGAGAAAATTTTATGGTGGACAGATTTAATCTGGATTTACAAGTAGCTCAGCTTTTACGGTCTGTATTTCTTAAACTATTACCAGGAATCACGGTCTAACTCAATCCAGATGTGCACTAAAAACGTCAAAGGAAGAAAATCCTATTAAAAAGGAACGTGATGGCATGTTTCAAGGGTCCAGGCCATGTTTCAGTGATTCACTTCAGGTGAACCCCATGCACTGAGCCAGGAGTGAGGGGCAGCTTTGGTCTGCAGCATCCCTACCTCGTGCACAGAGTGGATGTGTCTGCATGTGGGTGTTGGGACTCCCCAGCTCTGTCCCAGTCTGGAGCAGGGGGCTGCCGGTGGTGCAGGCAGGCAGCAGATGGCTGGAGATAAACCCAGGGCCACGTGCAGGAAAGCTATTGCTGGGCCTGAGCCGGGGGGCTGAAGCTGCTCTCCGAAACCACATTGCTGGGCCAGCTGCCACGCAGGGCTGCCGAGGCGGGCACCCACAGCACGGCCTCCCTCACCAACCCCGAGGCTTCCTCTCCTTCGCCTCATAGGGCTGCTGCTGGGGTCTTGCTGAAGGGTTTTTTCTCACCTGCTTGTCAGCAGCAATTGTTCTGAATGACCTTTTCCCGGCCCTCCCCTTCCCCCACCCCCTCCCCACTTTAAAAAGTAAAAGGCCACAGGGGGGTGTTGCAGACAAATCTACCCTTTGGAATTTAAATTTTTTTTTTCTTTTTTTTCTGGGCTGTGTTAGGCTGTCAGTGGGAACACTGATGGTATCGTCACCTGCTTGAGAATTTATAATTACATTGCCAAGTATCCAGGCACGGCTTTTCAGTCAAGCTTTATTTGGAGGGCACACTGGAGCAGTGCAACAGGCCACCACCATTAACTATATCTCTGCAAAGGAGACTTTCTCGTGGTGGTGAGTGTGTAATGCCTGAATGTCATCTGCAAATGTCCTCTAAAAGAGTCATCAGTGTGACCCAAAGGGCTGGGGAGAAATCCCAGCCTGTGGAATGGAGCACTGGAGTAACTCAGCACCTTGCACAGCTGCACTGGGTAGTTCAACTACTCTCCATCACCTGTGGTTAATAAGAATTGCCACACTTCATTCACCTGAGGAAGGAGATGAATCATACCTGTTCTTTTCAATTTATCTTCATCAAAGGGCTTCACAGGCTATTGATAATTTTTGTCTTTCTCTTTTGAACTTTCATGAATTTTTGGCAAAAAGCACAACTCAGATTAGTTTCTAAGTTGTTGTTTGTTTTTTTTTTTTTTTTTTAATAAGTGTGCAATACAGCTTTTCCTTTTGGGGATGGACCCAGAGCTGCATATTGGATCTATAGTTACTTAGGCTTTGATTTTTTTCACTGTACTTTATGAACTTGCTACATGTTTACAGACTGATACAGAGGCAGTTGCATCAGTTTTAGCTGATAAAACCCAACAGTGTTACTGTTTTTGCATATAAATATATGAAACATGGCTGAGCAAATGAACATCAAGATCTTCTGAGTAATAACTTTATTGAGTTCTCAATTAGGGTAGTAGTCGACTTTCTAAATAAAGCAGAGTAGTCATTTCAGCCTGGGTCTCCCACTGAATACGACAGTGTCAATCTCTCTTCACATTTAACACAAATCTTTTTTCCTAAGAAGCTCTTCCCTAAAACATTTTTCCAAGCAGGTGTATTTTCTCATACACACTCAAACTTTAGTTGATAAAGTAATCCCCAACCAGTAATGAATCCCTGCAGGAGATTCTTTTCAGAAATATAAAAGAAACCAGAAAATAGATGTTCTGTGTGAGGCTTTCTTGCAGTAACTGCAGTGTTAGCAATTCTTGGTCTAACTTACCCTTTGGAGAAAGGGTTGGACTTCCCGTGGTCCCTTCCTACCTGATTAATCCTAGGATTCTTATATTCAGAATTCTATCATCTCCTTTGCAAAGGGACAGTGTTGCTGTCATATTGGCTACTTTTTCAAGAAGAGCTATGCAGCACTGCCACATTTATGCCTTCAAGCACCCAGTGGTACAAATGGCCTTGTCTGTTGATGTATCTGATGTTTTTGTACAGATGCTACATCAGTTCTTGGACTGACAGATCCCAGACTCTGCTATTTACTGGATGGATTCCTCTTTCTCTATGCAGTCATCATGACAGCGCTTTTTGTGAAAGCCAAGGTCAGTCGAACCAAACAGATGGCTTTGGTGGTGCAAACTACTTGGGCTGATCTGGAAAGTGGGAGTGGAGACGAAGCATGTCTCTTAGAATGAGATATTTTTATCGTTTTATTTTCTCGCTCCTTTTTTTGTTTTGGTTTTTGTTTGGTTTTTGTTTGTTTGTTTGTTTAAACTTTCCTCTGTTTCTGGTGTCCACTCCAGCAACCTGGGGAAGTTCTTTCCAAAGGTGCATGAATGAAGAATATATGAGAGTGTTTTGATGCCACAGTTATGGATGTCATCAGAGATTCTGGATATTGTACCTTGGAAATGCCTGATGAAGTCTGATGTGGATATTTTCTGCTGCTTTGTCATTGGAAAGGGAGGAGGGGATATACAGAAAGTTCAGGATAGATGACAAGCTTGTGAAGGATGTATAAAAATGTCTCAATAATTCAGATATCTCTGATAGTATGAGCGTGATGATGCAGATGATATAACCCAAACAACCATGGGAGAGGAGTTCGTAATTGCCGCAGACATGATTCTACACCTAAATATAAACATAGCTAGAGAATTACTTTTAATAAAAATTTAACATGTGATAATAACTCAAGAAGGCTAAAGCAATACAGAATGTAGTTTGATGTTTTGGGTTTTTTTAAAGACTAAAACACAGAGTAGCTGCTCTCACTGACCTAAAACTGTCCCTTTTTACCTGAAAAAGGAATGGGCAGCAATTGGCTGCCCATAAATATTGTGAGCAGCTGAACCAGAGTAGCTACAGAAGGGAAGTCCTTTGCCTGATAGTTACCACTCATGTGGTAGTTACAACTTATGGCACTAGAGCTCTGCAAGCCAGGTACTGCTCCTGAGGGGAGCAGGGATTCCCAGCAGGACACCACGAACTTTGTAGGCAGCACTTTCGCTGGAGAACTTGGGTGCCAGGAGTGCTTTTGCTGGTTAGCAGCCCCAGGTACCCAGTTTTGCCTAACACAGGCTGCAGCTATGATTTTATAGCCTGATGGAGCTTCTTTTGACAGCACAGGACTATGGCAGGAACAGAATGGAGATACAAGATCTGAGGGGGGGAGTACAGGGAACAAACCCAGCTGTCTTGAGCTGTGAACTGGCATTATGTGCAAGTAAAATGACTTTACTGCTGAGAGCAACCCCGTGTGGGGATAAAAGTGCCAGTACAGCAGTGGCTTGTATTGATGGGGCGTGTAGCCCCATCAGTGCCACAGGTGGCTGCTCATGGGTTGCCCTGTTTCTCTCATAGGAGAGAAGGAATGAAAAGACTGAAGGGAGCCACTGTCTCATGGTTTGGTTTCTCTTCCAGCTTAGCCAGGCCTCTGAACCACAGCTGAGACCAGGCCAGGATGATGTGTACAATGTAAGTAACTGCTGGTGTTTGTTTCTAAATCTGCTACCCAGACAGACCTTTTTGGGCACTTATAAAATAGTGAATTGCCTGTGGGTTAGAAAAACTTTGGATGAACCAGCTAATGAGTAGGCTATACATGTTTGTGTGCATGTTTGCATCACACAAGGAGGAAAGGAAGAAAGAGAAAACCTCACAAGGGCAGCTTCTGCTGTCACCACTCTGGCCAGATAGTAGATAGATATTTGGGCTGTAGGTTCCTGACTTGAAAGAGGACTGAAATAAGATCCTGTCTGTCCTTCCTAACTAAAGTGCTCACTCACGGCAGCATTAAACTCTAGCTAGTTTTGCTGTGTCTAGTTGTCTTTTGATTTTAATTTCTTTTTCTCAGGCTTTTGGCCATAGCCACATCCTGCTGTGAGTTCTGTTTAACTGTGTAATGTATTATCACTAATGTAATTTTTTTTCAGTCTAAGTGTAGCCTGGCACAGAGTAGCACTCTGTCAGCTGTGTTATGCTGACCTGAAATTCCTCCTTTGCCCTGGTCTAAGGTAAACTTTCCCAGCTAAGAATTGTGTTGGCCATAAAATTTCTGCAGCTTCTTGATGCAAATTTAGATGAACTGCTCTGCAAGAAAAATAAAGCACATGGATCTTCACTCTCCAGTGGGAGAGAGAGCATGAAAGCCAATCCTTCCTCCACACACTCTCTTATTTTCAACTTGTTTCTACTTAAGAAAGGTTCTTGATGCAACAGCTTGCAGTTTTGTGCTGCACAGACCACTGTTTGTCATTTTCATGGCTTAGTTGTAGATATTTTTGTTGACAGTTGCAACAAAGAGTAAAATTAATTTCTAGCTCAGTTATAGTACTTGTGAACCACGCTGGGTTCCTTTTATTTCCTGTGTTAAGTCGAGATCTATTACCTCCTTATCATGATGTCCACGATAATGAGCTTCTTGCTTTCTTGTTTCAGAAACTGACTCGTGGACACAGAGATGACTACGATGTTCTGGGGGCAAAGCGAGGTGCAGACCCTGAGCTGGGCGGGAGACACCAGGTAACTTCCTCCCACACATGCCCCTTTTTTCTTCTAATCTGGTCCCTTCCATCTTGTGTCTAACCGCTGCTCAGACATGCAGGCAGGCACTCATCACGCCTGTGCTGAACACAAGTGCCTTCCTGGAGAGGGAACGACACGATTTGTGTCATAACTTGGGTGCTGGCAGCGCGGGGGGAGAGGAGTAAACCTCCCCTCTCCTTTGGTCTCTGCCCCCCCTTCACTTTGCTGAGAGCTTTTGCAGCCACCCAGGATAGGAAGTGACACCCAGCCCCGGGGCGGATGTGGAGCAGGCGAGGCAGCAGTGGGTGTTTCACCAGAGCTTGCTGCGTGTGCTGCTGCCAAACAGGCACCCACAAAGTGGAGCAGCGGCCATTTCTGCTGCAGAGCCCATCAGTTTCTAAGGAAAAGGGAGGGAAAACCTCCTGCATTGGCATGTAAGGGCTTGCCTGCAGGTGACAGCGGTAGGGATTGAGCAGAGAAGAACTAAGTTTTACCAGTTACTAAAATGAAATTAATTTTCCAGAGAACAAGTTGTCCGAACAGAGCCTTGTGGGTGGAGGCAAGATGGACTGTGATGGGCAGGGCAAGTCCATAGAGTCATAGCTGTGCCACAGAGCAAATGCACAGGCATGTACAAGGTGGAGGGGGATGCCGGTGATGCAACTCATGGGCAACATTCTTCTTTTGTTTTACAGCAGAGAAGAAAGAACCCCCAGGAAACTGTGTACACTGTGAGTAGAGAGCACTGGAGGGGTAGCTGGAAACAGGAGGTTCTGTTTCGTAGGAGACCTTTTTCCCCTCTACCCAATTTCAGCTTTGGTTCAAATTTAACAGCTGCTTTCAAAGACTTCTCCTCTTACCCAACAAATCCTCCTCAAGCCTTTTTTTTTTTTTCTTTTCTTTTCTAGAAAGTTTCTGCTCACTTCTTTGTGATAGCAGAAAAACACTGACTGTCTGGGGAGATGAGGAAAAGAATTTGGATCCTGATCCCTTTGTGTTAGGGCATTAGTGAAAACCAACCTTTATTCCATATCATTGATGCTGCAGTATTTTATGTGCTTGTTCTCCAATGGCTGTGACTGCTCTCTGGCAAAGGCCATGTGCCAGTGCATCTAAGAGTGGCTGCTTAGGAACCTCTTTAATTGATTTGGCTTTGGCTAGACATGGTGGTCTGTGCTCCAAAGGGTTGATACGTTAATGTTAATGCTCATGTCTTAACTCAGGTCTTTCTGGATACTCTTGCTGAGAAATGAGCTTGTTTCCAAGGCTGGCCTCCATCATTATTGAGTCAGACACTCTGATCACAGCTGGTTTGTAAGCATTTGGGAACTGCTTCCCCAGATGGAGGAGAAAGGAAGAGCTCCTTTTTCTTAATCTTCACCCTGCAGTGTTAAGAATTCCCTTTCCTCTGGGCCTGAGCCTCATGGTTGGGTTTGTCTCCTGAACAAACTCTGCTTAAAACTTTGCCTTGGGGAGCTTTGGTTGTAGTGTCTGGCACTCATCTGGATAAATGACTTGGTTGAGAATAGAGATATACTGGAGATGAGGGGGTATTGATATGCTACACAGACTTGATCACATACAGCATTGATTTACGTGCACATCGGACAAGTCCCACTGCTATCCCTTCTTCTCTGGAACAGACTGAATTTCTGAAGGCAAGGCAGACCCGGAAGCAGAGGCTTGGAGTGTGGTCACCCAGGGGCTGGCTTGGCTTTTCTAGAAACAAGCTGACTCTTTCCCCCTCTCTGCATGCAGGCACTGCAGAAGGACAAGATGGGTGAGGCATACAGCGAAATCGGAATGAAGGGAGAGGTGAGTTCTACTTTCCTTCCCAGTGAAATGTTTCCCAGGACAAAAAAAAATTCCTCATCACTGCTCCCCTACAGAGCAGTAGTCCTGGCTGCACGCAGCCCCTTGCACGAGGCAGTGTCCTTGTTGCACAGCAATTACAGGCACAGCTGGGAGCTGTTTCCTGTAGTAACCAGTTCAGTGCAGCAGTAGGAAAGACATGTAGTTCTGGCCTTAGACAAGCCATAAACCCAGGTGGAGATCAGTCAGCTTTGTCCCATTGGCATTAAAAACACAGCCCCTACACCAGCAGCGTCCCTGGGCGCATTGAATAATGTCAGCAGTAAATATTCCAACTTTTGGACAGAACACTCTGCTGGCTGCCCTGGCTGAGCAGGCAGAGGGTCTGAGATGGGTGAGGAGTAGCTGAAGGAGTGTCTGTTGTCAAGTGCTGCAATGTCTGTGGTCCAGCAACTCACAGTAGCTGAGCATGTTCCTCCAGAGCAATTTGGAGCTGGAAGTTCACTGTTCCCCCTCCAAGGGCTGCCGAGGCTGGATGGCATTACAGGCACAGGAAACCATGTGTAAGCTCCTCCTTGGGCCTGTCTTCAGATAAGGAAGGAGGGACACATTCTCCTTCCCCCAGCTCCCCTCTCAAACATTTAAGAAGGTACACACCAGTCGTATCTCCAGCTACAGCAAATGGACAGGTTCTGCTATGTGCACAAGCTACTGGGGGAGGGGAGCTGGTGTTGAAAACAAACCATCTGGGGACACTTGTTTATGGCAAAATGAAAAATTGCTGTGACCTACAGAGGTTCTATATTAAGTCAAAATGTCATATATATATATATAACCTTTCATTTCCTTCTGAAACATGAAAAAAGAGGCATTTCAAAGCAAAGTTTAGTGCTGAGAAATGCTGAAGTAACACTGACATGTAATCTCCTCCCCATTTATGTTCTGATGCCCCATTGCCATAGTCAAGCTCTGTTCATGAGCTATGGGTCTATAAAGCTGCACTGTGTTTTTATGAATGTTTCTGTTCCTAGAGGGATGAGAACACCAAAACTCATGTCCCGTTCTAGATATATGACCATTTAAGAGGTTGCTGCAATTGTAACTGTAGCAGGCACTACTCCTTGCCACATGTTTTTGATAGTCTAATAGTAAATAATCAGCGTCTATAGGAATGCCTCCAAAGCTCTATACATCCGGTAAATCAAAGAAATAGCAGCATTGTAACAGTATGACAGAAAAGTATGTCAGCAAACCAAAATAATTTCCTTTTATTTCTAATCTTTTTTATTTTCTCCTTTACAGCCCTTGCAGTGTGTCAGGGCTGGTCCAGACTTAGCAGGTGCTTTCCCTTTTGTGAAGAGCAGGTCCAGGCCAAGCACAGCTGCCAACCCTCAGGACAGGATGGGGGAAATCAGGGAGTTCTTCCTTTTTGCATGATAAGGAAAAATACCCATTAATCTATCCTTATTTTTCTTTCCCAAAGCAGCAGAGGCGGCGAGGCAAAGGCAACGAAGGTGTCTACCAGGTAGGCAACGGGTCCAGGAGCTGCTTCTCTCATCTGTCTTCATGGGTTAATTGTAGCCCATAGTTATATATCCAACTGCACTGTCAGCGGGACGTGATGAAATAGAGCTTTCAAAGTATCTTTCTGAGGAGAGTTACTGAGATTCAGGGCAAAGGCTGCACTGATGGCACTTTGATAAAGTGGCTGCACATTCTAAATGCACCTGCTGCCCTGGTAGGAACCATTTCCATGGTCCTACACCTTAGAGAAGCACCTTTTGACTGTGGCAGACGACGCACAGAGTTCTGTCTCCACATTTTTTATTGCTTCAGTGGAAACCTAGAGGTTGCCAAGCAGCTGTTGTAACTCAGGGCATCAGTGGTTCAGGCCCCCTCGCTGTAGCACAGAGCACAGGCTGCTCAGCACCTCCAGTCCCTTGGTGCACTGCGGGGGTTCAGAGTCGCACACATCTGACAATGGGAAAGGAGTCCCTCAGTAAGGTCTTAGCTGGGTCACCCAGGCATAACTGTTCCA
Organism: Myiozetetes cayanensis; assembly: GCF_022539395.1. Lineage (NCBI taxonomy): Eukaryota > Metazoa > Chordata > Aves > Passeriformes > Tyrannidae > Myiozetetes > Myiozetetes cayanensis. Next base: position 3,846,940 of record NW_026087742.1, read on the forward strand.
AAATGCATTTTACTTTCTGCAGAAGCCTGTACATTGTACTGACATCTCAAAATGACACAAATACATATAAATATAAAAATACATATAAAAAATACATATAAAAATATACATATAAAAAAGTTCTTCAGGTGCATGCAGCACATGCCAGGGAGCTTTCCTGTAACACAGTGATTCTGTAGCTAAAGACACCTTTCTGCAAGCCCATCTTTACTGAGATATCACAGGAGCCTCATAAGTAGCACCAACCTCCAGTGTTCTCAGTACACTACTGAATATTCATAGCAGGGAAGTGAAGGGTAGCTGGAAGTTTTACAAGCAGGTACCAGGCGTCTCGCTAGATCCTCTCTATTGGAAGCTCCAGTTATCTCTGTTCTGGAAGGCTCCTGGGCTGACCTGCAAGCTTGCTACACCTACTGCCTTGCTCTTGGAGCAGTTGTTCCCATTGCTGCCACAGAGATCTGTAACACACAGGTCACAGCTGACTTACCAGAGCAGACTGGCAGGAAAAGGACTCTGGAGTTGCAGGAGGGGGATGCTTCCCAAGGTTCACAGCCATCTGAAGCTCTGCTGCCAACTTACTTACCCAGAGTCACATCTGACTTCTTTTCCAAATCAAAGAGAAATCCAGAGAACAAAGTTCATGATTTGATGTCTTCATTTAGTTACCCGAGTTCACTATAGCATCAGTTAGGTCTTACTAATATGCAAATAAAATGCACTCCAAAGATCTTCATAACCAGTTAGGATGAGTTGCTGTAGTCATATGTTCATAACAGTTATTCAGAACGTACCTTGCCTTCAGATAAGTGACAGTTAGCTATTGGCACTGTACAAAATCTATGGAATCACTCATTTTCCCTGCAGGGAAAAAAAAATTAGAATTATGCTGTGGAGCCCCTGTCACCCTGGGGATGGCCAGTCAGCACTAAGGGAAATTTTAGGGAGAACTTGTCCCTCACCTGTTTTTCTCTTTTTCAGGGACTCAGTGCAGCCACCAAGGACACTTATGATGCTCTTCAAATGCAGACTTTGCCTCCCCGCTAAGTGGGATTCACAGACGGGATGGGCAAGAAGGAGAGATGCCCACACGCTTTGGTGGGGAGAGGAGGGGAAACCTTTTTCATCTGACACAAGCACTGCGTGTTTTCTCTGTGCAATAACCTCCTTTGGTTGGTGCACAGAGGGAGCGTGTCTGGAGTCATCCAGTCCCTTCACCCTTTCCTCCCGAATTATGCAACTGCAAGCTTTTGCTATTAAAATGTACATATCTGTAAAGTTGTTTCCAATAATAGTGGTTATTAGGCTGATTTTTTTTTTTTTTTTTTTTTTGGTAAGGTCACAGCTGTTTCCACAGCTCTGCCCTACCTTGCAGGGGTATCACGACATGATACAGGGGTATCATGGTTACATTGCATTTATACAACAGATAGGGCTGTAGTTATTTCCTGTGGTATTTATCTTAAGACTGACACTTTTTGCATTAAACTGCTTCAGTTTTTAAAAAAGTGCTCCAGGTTACTTTTTTTTCTTCAATTGTAAAAAGTGACGTGATGTTAGTGTAGTGCAGGATTGAGGCTGACTGGCAACATTTCAACATGAAAAAAATGAGCACCAAGCTCCCAGAAAAGATCAAGCAGTGGCACTGCCATTCATCTAGCACTTGGAGCTAAATATGAGCCAGGTAATCTGCATGAGAGACTTCTCAAAAGGCAGAAGATGATACCCCTGTTACAATGAAAACAAGGAGAATGGACCTATATTATCAGTTCTGGGCAACAGAAACTGTACAAAAGCCAATTTAAATCCAGTTCTCAAACCAGTCTAACATCAGGTTACCTCTAAAAGATGCAGGTGTGATTCCAAAGAGGTACTAGGTCAATAATTTTGATGAATTAATAAAGGCAGACCTGTGTGTGCAGGGAACAGGTGTGAGAACGGGCTGAGATTGTGACCTGCCGCATTCAGCCCAGCTGAACCGACTTGCACCCAACAGCATAAATCTTCCAGGGAAGCTGGGGAGGACAGTATTCGAACAGGAGCTTCTAAACACATCCTGAGCAGTGGGATGGGTTTTTGGAAAAATGCCCCAAGGCCCAGTATAAAAGGGACACTCACCTCCTGCTGCTGCAGCCTCACTTTTGCCTGTGACTTACAAGGCTGCACAATTGACACCTGCAAGAACTCAGCAAGGACAAAACCAGCCCAGCAAAATAAAGCTTGTTTTACCTCGTGTCTGGAGTTGACCAGTTCATTTTGTCAATCTTCATCGAAGAAGCAGAGCTAAAGCAAGACTGTGGGAACAAAAGTTCTACCTGGATGAAGTTATGTCTTCTTTTCAGGGACTGGGTGGGTTAGCAGCAGAAAAACTTGCTGAAGTTGCTGCTATGCAAGTGACAAGGTTGTTTTACTTCTTCAGCAGTAAAACTGTACCTGCAGTAGGTTCTTGTAGCTTTTAAGGAATATTTCCAATAAATTAGAGCAAAAAAAAGTAAACTGAGAGATGGTAATGAATGTTTCTTGAAAAAAAAAAATTCCTAGATCCCTTAGTGTTCTTCTGCAATGACAAGAAAAATCTGAGAGAACTGGGGGATACCTCAGCCAGCTAACCTGAAAAATTCAGTAAAGTTACTGCTGCAAAACACCAATGCAAGAACAAACAGTACTGAAAACAGCTTTCTCTTTTTAAATAATCACAACCATATTTGCAAGATGTAGAAATCACAAGTTTTGGCAGCATAAAATACCAACCACTAAACAATAGGAATGAAATCCTCTAGGGAAAAAAAAAATCACCTTTATGCTCTTTATATATATAAAAGGGTACCTTGACTCAAACACTTGTTTCAGGGACACTCACCGTAGGTGTGAGCTGAGTCTCCTCTTTGCCTTCAGGAAGCAACTGGAGATGTTTCTGCTTTTAGGAGAGGAGCTGATAAATAGAGAAGTGGAACAAAAGCTTCAAGCAGTGTGCAAAAAACCCATTCTCTCTCCTCCAGTTTGAGACAAAGGGCATGAAGGACCAATCTTCTGGCCCACTTTGATCCGTGGGGGGAAGGGGAATCAACCTCCCCTAACACATCCAAAAACTACAAACAAGTGCATACATGTTAAAACACTTGGAAAATGGTTTAATGATGTTTACAACAGAAATTAACTGTACAATTACAGTAAGTTTAATATATATAAAAAATTACAGCAGACAAATGCATCTACACAAAATCTACCTTTTCATTCTGATTTACTGTAATCTACACAATCTCAATGCCTACAGCTATCTGTAGGCAACCACTGGGAAAATAATAATAATAATAATAATTATTAATAACAATAATTATAAAGGACATCTTTAAAGAGACAGCATTTCGCCTTCCTCCTCACCCTTAGTGTGATCAGCAAGGTTTTGAAATGTGTGGGACTCTCACATTTCAGTCTCAAGAAAAGCTTGGGTTGGGTTTGGGTAGGGTACTCCCATATGGCCCTTGATTTCAAGTGTTCTGCTGACCTCAAGTGTATAAATGCAGTGTATGAGGAAGGGCAAGAGAAAAAAAAACCTCCCAGCCAGTGTAAGCAGGCAGCTGCACAGAGCAGTGAAACCATTAGGACCAAAAACTTGCCTTATTTAGGGAATAAAAAGCAAAAAAGGACTGCCCAGATGCTACAGACATTCACAAATCCTCATCTCTTTGGAAACTATAACTGAATTTAGAAAAAAAGGCTTGGTTTTCCACTCCCAGTTCTTCATACAAAGGGATACTTTTCAAATTAACATGTTAAATTATTATTTTTTTTAAATAAAATTTAAGCTACTTCCTCTTTGGCCCATCCCTTAAAAACAGTGAAAACCCCTTTACACTGAGAAAGAACCTCAGGTCAGTGGGGCAAAATAAAAAGAACATGCTGTCTCTTTAAAAAGAAAGAATCCCAGTTGGGAGCGGCCATCAGTGAAAATGCAATCCAAATCAGCGGTCTGGTGGAAATTCCTCATGGAATATTATGTACAGCTTAAAAACCCTTTGCAGTTGGCTTTTTTTTCTTTTTATTATTTATGAACACCTAGGCAGTGAAAACTGTTATGTTAATACATACATAGACACACCCAAAACATACAAAAATACTATTATTTCAAACTACTAAGAATAGGACAAGTTCAGTTATCTCCATGCTATGACTTTAAGAGCATTACACTGAAACAAACAAGAATTTAAACGACAATTTTTTAATATCCCAGAAATATACCAAAATATACATCTAAGCTTTGGAATTACTGAGGTTAGACTAATGCAAGTGCTGGGTAATCGTACTTAATACACAAGTCTAAGGTTCTGCAGGAAAGAAATTATCTTTGGTATCTGCATCAGGCTAATAATATTAACATTTGGATTTTGCTTTGGGATAGAGCTTGTATGACCCTAGAACCAAACACCCCCCAATCAACTGAGATTAAAAAGATCCATGTAAAAAGTTCCTCCATTTGCAATCCCCCCAAAAGTTAAAAAGTCACAGGCATCTACCTAGCATAAAAGGTTGAGAAATACAATGCATAGTTGCACAGTGGTGCTGCAAAAATAAAAGAAATCTAGAAAAAAGGAACTAGAGGAGAAATGAAAAGCTGCTGCTTCTTCTTTCAGGGATTTCTCACAACAGGACAGCCTCTTCCAAGCAGTGAAGGGGGGGGAAGCTCAGAAGTGCACCTCAGCGTGTATTAATCAACATCACCCAGCCCCTAGAGGGTTAAAGCACCCAGCAGAGCAGCCAATCCTGCACCCAAGTCTTCAGCTCCTCAACCCACCTGTGAAGCCCCCCCGGGTCGCCCCTTCCCAGCGCCTGCACCCCAGATTTCACCCGGGAGCAGGGAATTTCCTCCTGGGGTGTTTCGGAGGCCCAGGCTGGCAGAGACTCTTGCCCTGGCCAGACCGGCCTCACAGATGGGCTTGGTGCTGAAGACGCCCTTTGTCTTTGGTTTGTTTGTTTGTTTTGAGTTTATACAATCATTAGGAAATCTTTGGTTTTGGCTGGAAATTTTACAAGAACAAAACAAAACAAAGAAACCGCCCCCTCCCGACTTATAGCAGCCACCGTGACCTGACAAAGCTTCTCTTTCCCATGGGGGTAGGGGAACTACATTCAAATAAAGATGGACCGGGTTAAGGATGCAGCTTCTGGCCAGGTTGGGGAGTGGGGGAAGGGATATAGGATTGTCAAATAATAAAGAAGAAAATTAAATATTTTGAGATTTCTATTTTTTTTCCTTTGTTTTTTTTGGTCATGTTTAAAAAGTGAGTAGCATGTACGCAGCACTGGGCTGAGAGTGCCTCCGGGCCCTGGAGTTCAGTGTGGACCCGGGGTGGGAAAAGGCAGTGCAGGTGGCCCTTTTCCGTGGAGAGTGGAGGGGAGGGGGTGGATATTCACAGACTAATCAAGAGGACCCCTTGTAACCAAAGGAAATAAGATAAGATTGCAATTTGCCCTCACTTTGCAGTAGCTTTTAAGCAGCGACATTCAGAGGCGTTAGGGGGTCACCTCCCCAGGTTGCAGGTCACGGGGTGCTATAGGCCAGAGTTCAGTGTTAATCAAAGGAGGGAGGGCAGACTTGGCAACTCTGTGGGGTTCGGAGAAAGTTAAAGCAAGTTACTCAGTTACGAGTTAGAAATGAGGTATACGACAGCTCCTGTACCTGTGGCGGATAAACACCCCACACCTACTCACACCTAGCCTTTGACACTACCACAGAGGAAGGAAATGGAACAGCACTGGTGGGGATGCAGAAGCTACTGCCCAGGTCCTTCCCATGGATCGCTGGCACACAAGGCTCCCCTTGGGGCCCAGTGCTGCTCCAGCCCTCTCCAAGCCACCCATGGGTGGCTCTGCAGCGGTCCCTTCCCTTCCCTGGCTTGCAGGGAGGCACAGTCCGGCTCCCTGGGAACTCGCGGGGAGCGGCCCTGATCTCCAAGTCTTTCGCTTTGCCTTTTCCCCTTGGACTCACTCAGGTGCAGGGAGCACCGGGGTCACAGAGGCCGACACATGGAGAGTGAATGGGGGAAGAACTAAAGGTTTTGTCTCAACTGCCTTGTTCTCAGGACACTGTCACGGGTGCTCTTGTTCCTAAATTGTTTCCCAAGGGGGTTGTGCTATCTCCACGATTTGCCCCTTGACGTGCCATTCCCGAGGTCTCAGGATTTCTATAGTTCAATAATTTCAGGTTTTTATAGCACCTCAACATGCCAGCTTTGAACGCCCACAAAGTTACGACATTCAGGGTATGGGGCTCCAGTAGCTGCTGCTACAAAATTCAGCAAAGGCAGTGTGAATCCTGAAGTGGGACCTACAACAGATAAGACAATTTTGGGAGGAAAGGGGAAACTAACGTGATAAATTAAGTATCTTACGGTATTATGTAAAGCTCTGCCGGAGAATATTCACCAGCAGACTAACATAGATTTAAGACAGATCAGTATTTTGGTCTGAGCTACTTGACAATGTCCTGTTTGGTAGAGAGATGAAATAAGGCAGAGGGGGTATTGTTCCAGTTCTGGGGCTGAGCCTCAGCAGCACTAAGGAACGCCAAAGGGTATCATCTTCCCTCGCCTCCCACAAGCTGTTTCATTTCCTTCCTCAGATTTGTTTTCCATAAAGCACACCTTGTTTTCCACTTCTTTTGTTCCAAGTGCTCTTTTCTTTGAGAAGTCATTTCTTCAATATCCCTATTACCTATCTATAAATCTAACTAGCTCTTTGAAAAGTCACACAATATTAATACCACTTTTACATAATGTCAGAACAACAATTCTATTAGTAAAGCTTTCAGTGAAGTTCTGCAACCCGATTGGTGTCTGGAGGAAGAGTAGCTGGACAACCCGCCTCTCCCCCTTCCTCCCTCCCTTTCTTCACAAGAGCTCACCAAGTCCACTGATAAAACAGCTCAGCCCAATAGCACAACACATGAACATGTACAAGGCTGCTTTGGGGAGCAAAGAAAGGAGTCTTCAAGATCCCTCCCATAAGAGAAAGACCATATGCAAAAGCTGTTGAACAGACACTGACCTTGGACTACACTGCTTCCACATTTGAAGGAAAGAAACAGTTTTCCCTGACTGTATCCCAACATCAGCCTAAGACCTGCAGCACTGGGCAAACCCCACCCACTGTTTGTCTTCACAGAGCCAAAGCAACTCTGTGCAGAAAAGGTGGGAGTACCCGGAAGAGATGAGGTCCTTAGAGAAAGGGACACTGACCCAAAGCTTAAAAATACCTCACCCAGCTTCTCCTCTTACCCGCTCTGAGAACAGCAGAGCTGACAACTTATCAGTGCCTTTGGTTCCCTACGAGGCCACTGGGAATTCTCCCGCCCCAGCGGAGTTGAGCTCCTTTAGAAACCCACCTCTCTGGATCACCGCACACAGCCAGGCGCACACACGCACTCGCACACACACCCATGCACACCCCTCCCCTCTTCCCCTGCTCCGTCAGCCTGGATGGGAAACGGGAAGGGAGCCTTGGAGTCCAGTCGGAGTGGGCTGAAACACCCTTCCCAAGGCAACAACCACTCGCTCTTCTGCTACTCCCACCACAACACCAAGACATAGGCCAGGAGAATGACCCACTCCCTCGCCAACAACACCTCAAAGCTCCTCTCCCACAACTGTCTCACAGTATTTCAACCCTTTCAGGCAGACCAGCCAGGTGTTAGGAGTAGGTTAGCTTTCACCTCTCAGTTTGGTTTTTTCTTTCATAGTTTTTGGTCTAGACAGGATTAGCATTGCTATTAGAAAAGGAAGTGTTTAAAAAGTTTTCCACCTATTATCAAGCACGACAAGCCCTACATTCAGTAACAAGACAAGGGGGATAAAAGGAACCTGTTTCACTTTTGCTCTCCCAGATAAGATTAAGATGCGACAACCATTCTTGTCCCTTCCCGAAGTTAAACACAATGGACCCAGTTCAGCTCTGGAGCAACTCAACTGGAACGGATTTACACCACCAAGGTTGATTCTAACCCAGTACAGCCATCTCCTTTCCCCCGAGCCTCCCGGGTACATGTTGCCTCATCTTTAGATCCCGGCGAAGGGCAAGGAAAGGCCAAGAGGGAGGGAAGTGTGCGCACACTCGAAAGGACCCTGAACAGCAACCCCATCAGTAACCTGCATGCCACCACGTGCTGTGCTGCAGATTAGACCACAGATAAACCAACCAAACAACAATCCCAAACCCAGGAGCAACAAAATGTTTCCTTTGGCAAGACAGATACAAGGAAAAAAATTTATGAGCAAACATTTTCCTTCTAACACAGTCAAACCCCCCTTCTCTGCCCCCAACATCCACCCACCCCCACCCGACCCTATAAAGTTGTAACCTATAAACAGGATCTCAAATACATACAGCATAATCATGTTTATCAGTCATAATAAACATCAGTTCAACTAAACTCTACAGCTAGAATTATCTCCACTATTTATAAAGTTTGCTTTTCTCTTCTGATTTTTTCAGTTTAAAACCAGTTCTGCGACAATGCTAAGCTATGCTGAGGTATTTTATGAAGGTGCCAGAAGCCAGCTGCTACCCACAAGTATTGTTCTCAGAGCTGTATGGTGCTACCTTTTGCTGAGGGAAGATGGGGAAGGAACAAGAAGGGAGAAGTGAAGAGGGAAGGAGGGGGCCCAGATTATTCCAGTCATGGACGGTTCTTAGCAGGGTATCACTGACGGAGTTGAAAGCAGCCCTGAGACAAAGCTCAGTAGTTGCTGTGTTTAGGAATTTGGGCAGAAAAGAAGTACCTGATACGTTCTGCATTCTGACCTTATTTGTCTACTTGACTAAAAGATGTCTTTTCTCCCACAGTTAAACTATTTCTAATTACAGTGCAATCTTCCTAACAGCATCCCAAGGGGGTAAAAGGAGTATCCTGGGAGAAGTGGCAAACAGATCAAACGAAAATAGATAAACTGAAAAAATACCAAGTTTTTCCCATGTGTTACTTCGTGTGTTCATGTGTGAAGATATGCAAGCAGAGGAACTGCTTTTCATCATTCCAAAAGCAGTGAAACTGCTTGCACTGACTCAGAGGGAACCAGGTACCGTTCAGATCACAAAGACATAAACATTTTAAGAAATGGCAAACCATGAGCCAGCAACTTTTCCACAAATCCTCCTCTGTCAAATATTTTTAAAGTATTTTAGGGGACTTCCCTGCTGGAAAGAAGAGGAAAAACTCACAAGCAGCGACAGGAGATTCAACGACTGAAAAGGGTAGAACTTGTGCAAGGTAGGTATCTTGAATTGTGTATTGCTATAGTACTTTGGGAGGGACAGGTAAGATATACTGGTTGCAAAAACACAAAGGAATTTGAGTTGGCTGTGTGAGAATGCAGTGGGTGCAGCAGTCCAGCTTACTCCTTTGGTAACACTCCACTCTAGGCAACAGTCAGGTGTACGTGCAACAGGGATACCCAGGCCCTGTGGATAAACATTCTTTAACCATTTCGAACAGAACATGAATAGAGAACAGTGATTCTTCATAAAGTTAACATGGCAATAAATAGATCCAAATTTTAAGTTTCCAGTTGGACAACAAGTATCACTGAAAGCTCAGAGCAGATGCACTACTCTGTCTGACCTAAAGCACTCTAATGATCATGAGAAGCTACTTGTCTCTCTAAGATCCTTTATCTAAGAAAATATTAATTAATACTTAAGGTAAATCAGATGTTATTTTTGGTTTAATATCTGTAATGGCTGTGCTGCTCCATTTGTAACAAAAAAGAGAGAATTTCTGTTTTAAAGAATGTTGCTTTGCAGGAATGTGCAGAGAGTTAGGGAATTAACACTGCTGCATCCTTTACTAAGTCAACTGCAGAAATGTGTCTTCACAGTGGCATTAAACATTAGGTCATAGTTCCAAGAGAAGTGTATATGTACATACACACCATCTCAGAGTAACATGATAAAAATGTATGTAGACTAACACATACTGTACAGTAACTCAGAAACAAAATAAATCCTCTTAAGGAGGTTTAAACTATTGTAAGCAGCCACATCTGTGTGTACTTTCTAAGGGCTGTTCATAAATCATTCTATGGTAACTATTGTGTTCTGAGGAGATCAAGTATGCTAAAGCCAAAGTGTGCTAAAGCAAAACATGTTTTTCTTAACATCAGAAAAAAATGCCATCACCAGGCTACACCTCCTCCTGAAGCCACTTTCTAAATTATTCTTGACCTTCTGTATTTGTGCCTCTGTAAATCTCTTGCTTTTTGAGCTAACTGTTCTCATCTGTAATGAGAGGGTTTTTTGCTTTCTCTTTTCCTGCATGGGTACTGTGACATGATTGTAACTATGAAAAGCAACCCTCTCACTTTTAAATACAGAGACATGGAGCTCTGAAAAAGAGATGCTATTATCCTTTTCCAACAACACCATCAAATTCCTTCTGATCATATTTACTGGGCCTGTATACAATTGTTATTGTTTCTGTTCATACACATCAATTTCTGCTGCCAGCATGATTATGATTTAAAAGGAAACTTCTGCTAAGTTATAGTACATGATCTTATACTCTTTTCATGCTCTGAAGGAGCACATGTGCTCTAACTAGGCAGATGTACATTCATTGCCAACCTGATTTCCACATTTCACCAAAACACCAGAGCTAGCCAGCATCCATCAAAACACTGATAGGGACAAAAAGCAGGCTCCAGGAATGACAGTCAGTCATAGGGATGTTTTAGGACAATGAATCAGAGCACACTGGCAATGGATGCCATGGGATATGTGCTGTTTGAGTAGTATGTCAGCTTCTGCAAGCAAACCCAAGCTCTTTCTTGGATATGTGGTTACTGAGTTTCCAGTTTCTCTCAGAAAAAGACTGGCAAAGAAATTCCCTGGAATCTGGGCCCCAGAGAGGGTGATGGGGTAGACAGGAGGAGGGTAAGGGGGTATAAGGTGCTCACACCAAAGCCATGTGACCAATGCTAAGGTAGTCAGGGAAAAAAAGCAGATTTTTATAATAAATAAACCATCCAAGCTGCATTAGTGTTCCAGATATGTACTCAACAAGACTCTCTCCCACAAACCACAAACCAGCAAGAATGGGACATGAAAACTCATTCAGACAGCTAATGGCACAGTCTCTTTGAACTCTGGAGAGAGGATTTTCCACTGATTTAAGGCCCACCTTTCTTTGTATTTCCTAGACATATGCAAGGACCATGCTCCCCCACCCTGCCACAAAACCCTTAGGGAGTAGAGGATACACTGGAGAAAAGACCAGTAGTATCCTCCCTTTAATAAAAAACAGCTTCCTGATACATTGTACTTTTGCACAGGCATTGGAAGTAAGCAGGAACTTTCAGAGCAAGGAACCAAAGCTATAGCTGCAGTTTTGCCCATCCTCTTACTTCACTGAAGACAAGTCCCAGGGACTTGGCATTCCTTTGGTAGAAACTATAGTCCATGCTATGGCCTCCAGGCAACATAGCGGGTACCAGCACCTCCTACTCTTCCCCTGCCTCCCTGAAGCTCACCCAGCTATATCTGTTACTGCTCTGAAGATATTACTGTGGGCCATTTCCATTTTTGCAGTATTATTCATAGCCCTAAAAGTCTCCCACACAGCCTGAAGACACAGACACACGTAAAAAATACTTAGATTCATCCATACTGGGGGGAATAAAGGTGGGACCTGTTGGATTAACAATCCTCTGACATTGCCATTCTATTTACATATCAAATAAAAGAAAACAAATTAAAATCAAGTTAAGAGTCTGCCCCAAGGATAACACAAATTACAAAAAAAAAAAAAAGATTAAAAACAAGCAGCAACTTTTATATAAAATTAATAAAAACAAAAGACAAATGAAAAAGAAATTGTCAGTAGCATCTATCGCCTCTCTGCATCTGAACTGCACTTATACAAACTAGTCCATTAGTACAGCAGCTTGCTAGAAATTGACTTTGGTTCAAGCTTAGTTTTAAAAAAATAAAACATAAAAAAATCAAAACCACATAAGAAACAGTGGACGGACATTTGTTAGTTTCCCTGCTTGCAGTTCTCTAGTTTTGAAGTTTCAGGGGTAATTGATTTAAATATCAGTAAAACAGGAAGGTGGAGAGTTAGAGATGAACAGAGCAAAACCGTGGTGGTGGGGGGAGAGATAAGGGGTTCTGCCACTTGAGTGCAAACACAAATGCCACATGCTCAGGCCACAAACCAAAGCATATGTAGAGTTTAAAGTTGCTGCCTTCTGGATCTTGGATGAGAAGCTCCAGGATCCCCCTGAATCATCAACATAATGAATATAGCTGCATCAGCTCATTATTTTAGGACACTCTGGTGACAAAAGAAAGTGGGGCAGGTGGGAAAGGGACTCTTCTAATATCCTCACTGGTTAAAAGTAATTTAGTTTTGTACACGTGGCAGAAACCTTTAAATCCATCAGGAATGGAAAGTTCAAAGTGAACTCCATTGCAGTGATCCAGTCTTCTCTTTTTAAAAATCTTTTTTTTTTGGTTCAGGTACTAGATTGTATATTTAAGAATATAGGGATCTAACTTCTGTACAGTTTGTTACCTCTTCCTCATCCACGAAAATATCCTTTGCTACACGGATCAGAACCGACCTTGCAAAGGAAGTTTCAGTGACAGGCGAGCCCCGACGCCCCTGTCAGAGACGCTTATTGCTGGTTTTACTCAGCGAGCGGCGCCACAGTTCAGACACCACACGAGATCACTCAGGTGTGTGCAACGCCCCAGAGCTGTGTTGGCATCAACAATGGCAACTTCTGCTCCCACATTCTTGGCTTCTGCATTTGGCAGCCAGAAGCGCTCCTTTACAAGAAATTTTTTCCTAAATACGACGTTGGAAGCATCAGAAAAGGCATATTGCTATGAACAGGGAGAATCTAACCTTTTGAAGTCCTGTGCCAACTCACTTGGTGAAAATTTAGGATTGTAAATTTGCTTTACGTACTGCCAATTAGCCTGGGTAATTTGACATTTTTTAAGCATTTATGTGTGCTCTTGCACAGCCAAAGGAAATCGCTGGAACAGAAGAGCCATTGCCATGTCACACAACCTGCACTAGGAGGTCACATCCCGCTCTCTGAAGTGAAAGGAGCCAAGCACACAAAGCTCAAAGCAGAATTTGGCCACTTTGTCTAAATAATTGAGAGAACTGCAGTTTGGAACTAATTCCTACCTCTGCTTAAAAAGCAGAGGCCAGCCTGGAAGTTTGCACACAATGATCTCTGCTGCAACACTGAGCTTCCTGCACAGACGATGGAGGGAAGTCCTTCTGACCCCTACAAGTGGGCATTAGACAAATTCAAGGATGAGGAAACTGTTCAGAACATTCCCAGAAGGTTAGGACAGAAAGTCTATTTGTGCTCCATTCCTCCTCTCCACCCCCCCGCCCTCCCCCCGTGGTGTGGGAGCTCACTGAAAATAATCCAGGAGCAAAGACAAACACGTCCAAACTATATATATAAAAATAATAATAATAATAATCATAATAATAATAATAGAGATACACCAGTAATACAGGCCTGCCTAAATTGTACCAGTTAAGAAAGGAACCCCCAACATGATTGATACGATTATAAACACCTTGTATGACATAATGGCCTGTACAACAGACCTATACAATGATAATTAAAAAAGAAAGATATTTAGACCAAAAAGAACCAAGAAATCCCCTTCCTATGTTTGAACTGATAACCCACCTTAACTTGTCATTGTGACTGCTGGAAATGATAAGTAGTCCTTTCACTTTTTTTGTGTTTTTGTGGTTTTTTGTTTTTTGTGGTTTTTTTTTTTTTTTTTGTGTGTGTTTTTTTTTTTGGTTGGTTTTTTTTTTGTTTGTTTTGTTTTGTTTTTTTACATTTTTGGTTAGAAAGTTCTCCGATCCATGAAGCGATCCTGAAAAGACAGTGTTTATTATAAAATTAGGCAAATGTCTGTCCCAGCTTTAAATCCTTCCTGTTTTGCTTTTGTGGTTTTTTTTTATATTTTTTTGTTTCCTTCTCTCTCTCTCTCTCTCTCTCTCTCTCGTCCCCAGCAACACGGTGAGAGGATGCCCATCGCATTTTCAGTTTATAAACCCTGCTGGCAGCCAATCCCACCGCACAGTGAAACAGGCTGCTGGCAGCACAGCTCAGCCCGGCTCACTGTGCCTTGGAGGCAGTAGTGGTGGTGGACGTGGCCCCGCTCGCAGAGGCCACTGTGAGAAGAGAGTTCTGGATGGACTCGGCTGAGGTGGAGGTGGAGTGAAGGCTGGCGACTGGTCCAGAGGCCCCTGCGGAGGCTGCAGCTGCAGAGACCAAGCTAACTGGGTTGCTGGTGAGCAGAGAAAGGTTCTGAGGGTTCAGGAACAGAGGGGCAGTTACGATGTTAGGGGTACCTCCAGCATTGGCAAACACCAAGTTTCCAGTTGCATCCAGTGATGTTATTGGAAGAGAGCCACCAGACGCAAGAGCTAAAAAAAGGGAAAATCGAGCAGGGAGGAGATAACATCAGCAGTAAGCAACAACGCAAAATGTGCCCAAAAGCAAGGAGGCTCTGCATTTTACTTTCTCTGATTTGCTCTCTGCACCACTAATGACAGTTGTCTCACCATAGGTTGTTTATTTTTTAAATAACAATCAGACAAGACCTTGCAGATACTAAAATGCCTCTGTTGTTTGCTCTTAAGCTAATCCCATTGTGCCTTTCTTCAGATCTTTAAGCACAACAGTGGTCTATGTTTCCTGCCAAAGAGAGCCTGTACATTCAACAGCTTGCACTGGAAAGGGTTGAGATGAGTGTTCATGTGAAATGACAGCTACCACAACATGAAGAAGGTCATGTAACCTTGGGTGTAACATTTTGAATGCTGATGTATAACCAACCACTGTTACAACTTACTCTCACCGGCCTAGCGTTCAGTCTGCTTTAGATTATGATCTCCTAAATTTATCTCTGACGCTTTATGAAATGGTTCTTTCTTGTAACCTGGAAACAAGATTTGTTCAGCTAATTTAGGGGATATTTGAGCAGACAGGTTAGCTAGACCTCTTGTACTATGAGAGACTATGAACTGAGAACAATTCTTGCTGAAGCCAGTGGTAACTTCTGGCCACATCTGGCACTCCCAAAATAAATTTTTACTCTTCTGAACGAGGATTAATCTTTTTCAAGTTCTGTGTAAGGACTTTAAGAGGCAGGATCTTTTTTGTAGGTTCTTTTTAAATACGTAAGAGGACAAGAATTCAGGATCAAGACTTGCTGAGAACTGCCCTCCTAACAGACCTAACAGCACAAGTCTGCTCAAGCAGACTAGAGAAGAGCTATAAAAAGCAAATCTCTAACCTGCTAGGGATACAGGCCAATGAGGGAAGGAGAACAAAATAAATTCTAGAACACATTAATATCTTAAGTGCCTCCTGTAAATCACCCTAAAATCATATACATCTAATTCCTCTTCTGTAGTTGTACCTGCTCTTATCTCTGTG
Organism: Myiozetetes cayanensis; assembly: GCF_022539395.1. Classification (NCBI taxonomy): domain Eukaryota; kingdom Metazoa; phylum Chordata; class Aves; order Passeriformes; family Tyrannidae; genus Myiozetetes; species Myiozetetes cayanensis. Next base: position 3,862,419 of record NW_026087742.1, read on the forward strand.
ACATGCAGAATGCATTGGAACATTTAAATTTTGTAAAACCTTTACTCCTATAAAATTTATGTCCAGTGCTGAGAAGTCAGTGTTCTTCTTTGGGAGAAAAAACAAAGCCTGTAAACTGAAGCTGTATGACAGAGATGCATTAATAGAAACACTACTGACCTTGAATAGTTGCCAGTGTACTGTTGCTCATCAGGGCTGGGCTGAGAGCACCACCTAATGTCCCTGGATTGAGACTGAGTAAGGCACCTCTGCAGGAAGCAAGATCATGGAAGAAGGGGAAAAGGGAAAGAGTGTTACTTTTAAGAAAAGGTTGTCACTGTTCATAAATACATCATCATATTTAAAATTAAAAAAAAGAGGATGAAGGAAAGACCAGAAACTAAGGGGTATTTTTAGTTGATTTTAGTTTTTCCTCCATGAGTGGTTAGTGACAAGTACAGGCACTGCAAATACAAGACTTGTATTGATTGTTGCTGTAAAATATTTTTGTAGAGTATTTTGGGGAAAGTGTCACTTGTTAGAGAGCTATCATCCTCTTCCAAATTCAGATAAGAAATCTGTAAACCAAGAGGAATTAAAGACACCAAAAGTCATGTGTCTGAGCAACATTTTTAAACCTACAACTTCAACAATACATCATCGTGCATCTTTTACAATTTCTTGCTCATGATGGAGAAATGAATACAGAGGGGTGAAGTGGGTCTAGGCCCTCTCTCCATTTCACAATTAGTTGGACACATGCTACGATTCAGAGGTAAGTTGCAGATCTTAAGCTCTGCAGTAGACGAATGACTTATCAAATAACGTTGTTACAACGCATCTTTAAAGTGAACACAACATCTGTGCATGTTGATGGGAATGGCCAATTACCACCTGTGAGTAAACCTTTGAATTTGAGATAAATGGCACTGGAATCACCAGGAAACAGTGACACGTAACAGCAACTTAACCCAAGAATCCTCCTTCCCTCTTCTGTTCACCTCACCAAGAAGAGGTGTGCAAAATTCATCCTTACCCAGCTGCAAACTGTGAGGATGCCATCAAGCCTGGGTTTAGTCCTGCTGCAGCAGCCATGGCAGCAAGACTTGCATTTGCAGGCAACTGTGCAGCTCCTTGTAATGCAGCTGCCGCCGCTGTTTGCAACCCTGATGCCGTTACCATCACCTGGCTGGTCCCAAGAGGGGAGGACAAGGGAGTGGAGGTTGTCTGTGTTGTGCTGGTCTCACTGGCACTGGATGCCTCTGAAGTGGAGGCTGAGGCAGAAGGGGAAGGACTCAGGGAAGGTGATGTCACTGCTGAAGAAGCTGGAGGTGCTGTTGAAATCACTGTTGCCGTGTTGTTAGAGGTGGTTTCTGTTGTGCCTGGAAGATTGATTCTGGTTAGATGAGTACAAAACACAGATACAACTAAACAGAAACCCCCGCCCACCTGAACAGAGCTGCATACCCAACTGACAGAGGCACAAACACACATTTCTGTAGTACCACAAAGCACCAGGGGTTCAAATGAAAAGCTCAGACTACAATGAAGTGACACTTCCCAGCAGAAGGCCAAGGAGGTCTTAGAAGCCAGCAATTGAATACAAAGTATTTCATTTCAGCATCACCTGTGATTTTATCCCCAGAAAAGTCAACTCAGTGGTCACAAAGACAAAAGTTTCCTAGTAGAATAACAAGGAACAATTGTTCCTGTCAATGAACAGGTATCCCAAGAACAAATGTCCTGGGATACCAATGACCAACACGGAATGATTTTTTTAAGAATAAAAAGGGAAAACCGGTAGAGGTTGATGTAGCGTCAGGAGAAATCAGCCCTTACCTGTGACTGACAGACTAGTTACAGCAGGACTGGCCAGAGGGAGCACGGGGTTGACAGTCAGGGTTGTAGCTGCACTGCTAGTCACAAGGCTTGGCGTGGTTGCCACCTGGAGGTCAAAACCAAATAAAACTGCTCAATTGCTCAAAGACAGACAGAGTTAGCTACTAGAGCTGGATTTCTTTCTTCCCATCCTCTGCTGAGGAAGTTATCATGGAACACCGCACATGAACTCACATTTTTGTAATTCCATTACTTTATCATTCAGTGGAACAACCATAGTACCTTCTCTAATTACTAGCAATATCTTTATTCTTAATAATTCTGTATTTGAAAGGAGATATATCCACACGGTCTCAAGACTGCAAGTTAGCTCTCTCTCTATCTCTCTTTCTGCCTCCACTTAAGGAGAGCACCTGGTTTAAACAGTCACTCTTACAGAAACAGTTACAAAATACATTTTTCTGCTTTTTTTTTTCCTGTTTAAACATCTTTTCAGCTCCACGTCTCTTTCCATAATGAAATTATGTAAATGCTCAGCATTACCAAAGGTATTTAGGGTAATGTGTTTACATGGAGAAGAAGAATAACATTTCACTTTTACTTGACCAAACTATAAGCTTTACTTTGATAAGTTTCCTTGTGCCAGAGGAAGGATCTCTGCATTTTAAAACATACAAATGCAGTTTTCACTTGTGGATGGCTTATTACAAGCAAGCTGCAATAAATTGAAGACATTACAAATAAACATGAAAGATTTAAGGCTGGAGAAACCAGCTTATGAGGAAAAATGAAATATAAGGAGAGAAAGGACTTTTTATGGACAAGAAATGGTGTCCAACAGTAATATTTGAAGGCTGTTATACATCAGTGAGAGAAATGAATCCTTTAGAATTGCCCAAGAGAAGGTAGCCAAGGATATAGGCTAAAACATTCCTCCTTTCCCCTCTCTTACCTTAAGTTTATTATCAGAGAAATATCTCTCATGCTGCGTATCCTCTTATAGGGAGTCAAATGCTTCATGCATTTTAAACAAGACTGGGGAAACTGGGACAGATCTAAAAGCTTTCTGCCTATCTGGAATAATGTATAAGATAAACAGGAGCTAGATACACAGCACACCTCCCGCTAACACAGCCCAGACATCACATCTGTCATCTGTCCACCCAGCAGTTAAGGCCAAGGTCACAATCCATATTTCAGGGCAGGGAATGACCTAGAATTAATACAGCTCACCCCGTGGTCACAGTGACTGACTTCAGCCAATGCAAAACCAGGCTGCCACCAAAAGAGGTCTTCCCCTCCAATCCTGCTTCAGGGCCCCGGCCCTCATGCAGCCAGGCTGCAAGTCACACTGGTTATCCAGCCATATGGAAAATTCATCATTGTTCCTCACATGGCTAATTTGCAGTCAAACAAGTAGACTAAGCCCAAGCATCCTATGGACACAATCTCCAGAGCTGACACAAGGAATCAACAAAGCACACAGTCTCAGTGAAGGCTGGGGGCAGCAGGGCTGGAACATCCATTTGAGTCGTAGCACAGTCTTAAGAGAAGTTTACAATGAGTGAAAATGCTTCGTGAAACATCACTGATGAAAGGGAGACTGTGGTTCAATTTCTTACATACAATGGCAGATTATAATAACAGGGAAATTTCTGTAGGCAGGTTTCTTTAAGTTGCAGTCTGAGTGAACCTGCACAGTTACTAGAACGCACTATCATAAATCTCCCTGTTTTGGCATCAAGGCATGCAACCTTGCTTTGCAATTGGTGAAAAAATAAACAGTAATGGAAAAAGAGACTAAGTACATTTAACACATCCCTTCCCCTGAAACAAAAGGTTGCATGCACACACCCTGAGACAAGGATGAGGGGAAAGAATAACACATCACCAAAATTAATGGTTTAATGAAGTACTGGAAGGTATTAGCTACTACGGTGATGACGGTGGAATAAATACTACAAAAGGACAGCTACAGGCTATATTAATTCCACCACATTCCTATTAGCATAGCTACTATGAAATCTAATAGCTACTGTTTCTATTTATGAAAACAGACCTCCACGGGCATTGGTAGCAAAGATGCTGAAGGAACCTTGATGCATGTGTTTTGTTACTCTTATTTTCATGAAGTTTGTGTTTACCTGAGGCAAATACAAGTGTGGGAAATTAATTACACGAGTATTATCTAAACTGTTTCTTTGTTCCATGTCTTTTTTTATATTAGTAATTTCTGACTAAAAGTGACAACAATGGTATCAATTGATTTGCATCATGTAAGTCTCCAAATGATGCAGTATCACAGAGTGGTTTAGACTGAAAGGGACCACAGTGGGTCACCTGGCCCGACCTCCCTGCTCAAGCAGTGTTGTTATTCTAGAGCACATGGCACAAAATTGCATCCAGACAGTTCTGGAATATCTCCAGCAAGGAGATAGCTCCACAACCTCTCTGGGCAATCTGTTCCAGTGCATGGTACATTTTACTGCTGCTCATTCACTTATCAGAGCAGTCAAAACAAGAGGGGAGTGGCAGAGCTGTTAAACATTTTTTTATTACTATTATTTTGCAAAAAAACAATTGGGTTAGACGGAAGGTCCAGATATAAACTGGAGATAGCAACTGAAATAAGTTCAAAGCAATAAACCCAAGTGCAAACCTGCCAGTCAGAATATTTGTTTATGAGCTGACTAAATAGAGCATGCACACTGAAGGCCTGACTAATGCCTGATTTCTAAGTATTATCTTAGACAGTATCCAAGTGGAATATTTAAAATGCCAGTAAAATCTAAATATGTGAGAACAAGTCTGCTATACAAAGAAGGTGCAGCATGTGTAATTTCCATAGTGAGCACAGTAGAACTACCTCTTTGAGTGAACTTTGCCAACATAGTTCTTAATTCTTACCAGTGAGGTTGGGCAAGGGAAAATTGCTTTGATGGGCGAGCTGCTGGTTCCACCACTGCTGGGTGGGTTGATCCTTTTCTCCTTCTGGCGCCGGTTACAGAACCAAACGCGGATCACCTCCTTCTCCATGTTTAGCTGGTCAGCTATCATGGCGATCTCATCCGAGGTAGGCTTTTGGTTCTGAGGAAAGGAAACAGTACTTGAAAAGCTGTGAAATTACCTTCGGAGGTTTTACATTGTAGCCTCTTCTTCAGTAGGCAGAAATCTGGATGAGGTGATTTAGGTCCAGAACCTGATCAGTGGTACAGGAGAGACAAACCATAACAGGTGCTTCTGCCCTCCAGCTAAATACCTCACATTACATATATTCAGAATGTTGCCCCATTTATCCATCCTCAGAAAGGGGAATGTTTACATCTATTGCTCAGTATACTGGAATACAAAATGACAAAAGTCAGCAAACTGCAAGAACCAATGAGTTTTTTTGAAGGGGTTTGTGTGGGTTTGTTTTTTAAAGTGAAGTAGACATTGATGTGGGCTTCTTGGCACAGCTTTTGTATTTACCTTGTTTAGTGCTAACACTTTCCTAAATAGCACAGTAATGGGCTCACTCTAACAGCTCTAATTGCTAACCAAAGTTTCTTCAAAGGCTGAGCACAGCAACAGGATCACTGACCTCCAGGAAACTCTTCTCTAAGGCCACACGTATGTTGGTCTCTATGCTGGTGCGTTTCTTTCTCCTACGGTTCAAGCCTTCGATCCCTTGCCCTGGAGAATTCAGGGCACTTGGGCTGGAGAGAGTTGAATCAGATGAGAGGTTTTCTGAAAAAGAAGAAAGTAACACAGATCAGGAGGTTTTCTCTGAATGCAGCGCAGTCTAATGCAAGTGTTCTTCATCTGTGCAAGGTATTTTAAGACCCACTCTGTATCTATTCCAAATATAGAGAGATTTACAAAGATCACATGCATTAATCATTGTATCTACAAATTACAACATCTACTTGAAACTAAAAAGCTATAAGTAAGTCCAGAGGATGCTCTCTGCTCCTGTACACTACCAAGTTACCCCTTTTATAACACCTATGCAAAGTTTGTCTCGCGTACCTCACTCCACTCCACATCCACTCACTGCAAGTCCCAGTTTAAAGAAAAACAGCAGTAACTGATATCCACAAGCCAGAGCTGAAAGTCACAGGCAATTATGAAATCTGAGCAGCCTGAACTTTCTTTTACCCACTAGAGGAAGAGGAGTTCACAGTCAGCTTCACAGTGTTCATTCAAACTCTTCTCTCTGGACAGCTTAGCAGATATTCAGTGCTACCAAACAGTCTACATAGTGAGCAGCTCCCCCTCCTTAGCTTCACCTGTTAACCCCTAATCCTGTCTTCCTGGCTTCACAGAGCAACAAAGAGAGAACACTTAACCCCACTCTGTAGCAGGAAGTGCAATACAACCAACCAGCAAGTTCCTGCAGGGAATTTAAACCAAATGATTAATTATTGCTGGAGTTCCCTCACTGCCCTGGGGTTTGTGGGTGGTAAGCAGATGTCAGAGTTCACAATGCCTAACATCATTTTGGTTGACTCAAATGGGCAAGTAATGGCACTCATAAATGTGCTGAAACCCTTCCTCAGACTGAAACCCCAATAGAACAAGCTGAATTCTGTGACAGAAAATCCTACAACGCTCCCATGTAGTGTAATGGAAGGAACTGGTATGCTTCTCCTGCCTGCTTTTACCTAAAGGTAAAATAAATAGCTTTTGAAGTAATCTGAATCTTTTTTCCCAAAGATTTTCATGAAACTGAGTCAGAACCAGAGACAACCATTCCCCACTTTCAAGCTGTGAAGGACCCCAACACTATTTAGAGTCCTTAACTTTACGGATCCAAGTATTTCTTCAGGCTTGCAGGAAAAGCAAATGATGACACTGCAGCACTGAACTCATCCAGGGTTGCTGGAAGGTTTGGGAATCACTGCCCTGTGCACTAGAGCACTCAGTGAAGTAATACATTTTCTATCACAGATCTAGATACCTAAAGATAACCCCTGTCAGCACAACAGAATGACACTTCCTTTTCTCAAGGTAGGACAAAGTTTCAACACTGCATTCAATTACTTTCAAAATTTCAGAGAATACTGTAGGTACCAGCATAAAGCTCTCTCCATTTTGGTAAAAATAGGAAGGCATACACCATCCCTGCCATCTGTTTGACATACCCATCAGTTTTATACCATGTACAGTTGCATATTTGGAAGAAAAAAAGGCTGGCAGAACTCCTGAAGACTTTCTATCCTGACACCTAGCACCACCGTACAAGCTCCTTTTGCTGATGGGAGATTAAAAAAAAAAAAGAACACTACCAACGTTGGCATAATGAATAACTTATATCCCAGAAAAAAAATATTATGGAAAGGAAAAAGCAAAACCTAACCCACAAAAAACTCTTCTTATTGGGAGAAAGAGAATATTTATATGGATTCTGGGAGAGAGATGAAAAGAATGCACATAGGGGTGTGGAAGGAGATGGATGCAATAAGCTCTGCCTACTGAAACAACGAATCATGCAAACCTTTCTCTACTACACATCTGAAAAAGAAAGCTGGAAGCGGATTAGAAGTTATATGCATTAACATACATGAAGGAGGGAAACCACGACGCATATTGTACCTCATCCCATGCAATTACTCATCTGTCTGCAGAACACATTTCTGGAACTTCATACTGGAACTATTTTGGATGCATACAGGCACATCAAAAGGGAAGCATGGACCCTTATTTCTACACCCTTATTTGTCCCATGGACAGTGACAAAGACTGGCAGCTTCATAAAACCATAAGGGCACCAATGAAGCAGTTTTTCAGAATCCTACTGACTTTGGTAGGCTGGTGAAGAAATACACAGACTCATTCACCTGCATCATTGAGCCACTTTTCCAGAAGTGGCTTTAACTTGCACATGTTCTTAAAGCTGAGGTTCAAGGCTTCAAAGCGAGAGATGGTAGTTTGGCTGAAGTCATTTCCATAGAGTTTGCCCATAGCGAGCCCAACATCACCCTGGACAAAGAAAGAGAAAAAAGGGATTCACTGACATAGGCACTTCCAAAGCAAGGAATCCTGTCACATTCTTGTGTTCTCTTAGTGACTCCACTGCTGTGTGGGATTTCAGTTTCACAGAAGCTTTCTCAGCGCTACCAAGATTCATGCTAAAGCAATAATCATAGAGAAATGTCAAACCTCAGTCAATTTAACCATGTAACTCTTTCCAGGAAATCCCTGATGCTTTGTCTTCTTAACATTATCAATGAGCAGCACATTCCACTGAATATTAAGTTGTGATTTTTTTTCTTGGTTATTTAAAATAAAAAAAAGGCCAAGCTCTCTTTAAAAGTAGATTTAAGTTTCTGCATATTTCACACAGAAGGAAAAAAAGTTCAAATAAGCAGAAATGCAGTGAATTCATGTTCCCAAATTACTAGAAAACACTTTTGAAAAGATGTCTGCAAACACGTATCACAGTTAAACAGATGCAGAAATATTCTTATCTGAACTTATAATATCTTCTAAGGTTCAAGCCAAACTTCTCCCCAACAGATAGACATTTCAAAGCAGACAAGAAGTTGAACCATTCCAAATAATGATTAACTGTAGTCTTGACTATCATTACCCATCTGCCAAAAAACTATTCAGGAGATTTACAGACAGATGCTCATCTCTTTATATCCGTTATTTCTTTTCAAAACCCAGTTTTAGGTAGCTATGAGACATTCTGCTTATGCTAACATATATGTATATATCTACCTATCTATGTAATACATATTTTGAAAGTTTTGTTTAGAAGAAAAAAATCAATCTGTTCTTGATTGTAGCCATTAATAACACTATAGGATTTTCTTGCTTTGTTCTAAAGCTGAAAGGTCCTACCCTTTGAAAAAAGTGTATTTATATTTCAAGTACACTATTTGGTCTAAAGTAGTTTTACTTAGATTTTTATTTTTTAGCACCAGAAAAAGTATGAGAAGTCTAGAAGAAGAGACTGAAAAGCTTGAGCAATTAGTTAGTGGAGTTTAATTGCAAATAGGTTAGTTGGACTGTGTATAAAGCTTGCTTTTCTTTTAGGTCAGATCCACAACTACAGTCTGGTGTGAGTACACCAACAGCATGCAAAGTGGCCACACACAAGTGAAGAAGAAAACAACCTTTGATAAGCTTCATAAATTGCGTAGGTTGTGCAAAGAAAACAATTTCCTTCCTAGAAGAGGATCAGAACAATTGGTTTGTGTGCCCTTCAATCAGAGGAAACGTGGGAATTCACATTTATACCTCTACTTATATGCCAGGATTCTGTGCATTTTAAAACTCATAAATCATTCCAAGAGGAGTAACGTGGATGCTCTTCTGAAGAAGAAAACCTGGCTACGTAAACCATTTTAGAGATAAGTTGATTTATGTCTTGGCAGGAAAGAGTTATGAAATTTGCTCCAGTTCTCCAACTAAATTTAATTCTGATATTTATGTTGTTCTTACTAACATTTGCCATCTGATTTAAAATTAATAGTTAGCCATTTCTTTGTCAATGCCAAAAGGTGGCAGCATTTCAGTTGTAGGCAAAGGTATTTACATACAGGGATGAGAATTTTGTATATTGGGAAAGACCACCAAAAGAATGCATAAAGAGTATAAAGGCACTGTATACACATCTGATCTACTCTGGAGGTTGAATGAAGCTCTGGTAATGAACTGAAACCGATTATAAGGTACATCATTGTGTGTACTGATCTGTTAAGAAGCTCAGATGGACTAGCAGAGGCAATATCTTTTACAGAATAAAAATAACATTGTCCAAAATGTACACTCATGTAGCTTGAATTAGACTAAGCAACTAGTCACAGGTCTGCAATTATGCTAAGATGCAGTAGGTTCATTGTATCTCTGTATGTCAAACATGGAGATACTTTTAAGGGAAACAAACAGAAGGATTTAAATCTATCACCCACTTTTCAGGGTGGGAGAAGAGATAGAACTGATGAAATTCAAAACCTGCTATATTGTTCACGTGACAGAATGTAGTAAGTGATTAGTTTGCAATGCGAACTAAATCTTACAATTATTTTTGAGATGTAGGGGTGGCATGAGTCTGAAAAAGCTTGCAGTGCCACTGGAAATAAATTTCTTTTATCCTCTGAAAAGCAGTCTATTTACCCAACTATAGGAAACCAAAGTAATCAGGGTCTCTAATTATCATCCAATTATGCAATTAGGTAGAAGTTATCAGAACAGTCTAATTTCACACATACCAACTCAGAGTAGGATAGGAATGACCAAATGCAATTTTAGCACATTCTTAAGATTCCCTTTTTTTAATCTCAAAAGCAAATACTGAAATGTAAGCCTGAGTAGTTGTGTTCGTTTTTCCTCACCATGAAAACTCACAACAAGGTCAATAAAGAAGGGTTAAGGTATAACTTAAAAAGTCCAGTTGAGCCTTTATAATCATCTCACAGGAGGGCAGATTAAACATAATAACAAGAGATCCACGTGAACCTCCTAAGTCAGGCTATGGGAAAGCTATTGTATTTTACTCTATTCTGTTCTGCTCTATTTGGGCTTTTGTGTGTGTCCATCACTTGTATTTCTGTGCCTCCCTCTAGCGGAAAGAACAGAGGGAAGGAGGCACACATGCCAGCAAAATGCACTTCATTTGACTAAGAACATTCTGTTCTTGAGTTATAATTAAGATGTTGCCAGGAACTTTCATTATGAACTTTGATTTTTGAAACATTTAAGACTTTGCCAGAAAAATAAATCTGACTTCAGCACATACTTTCAGCTAGAGCAGAGATATTCTGGAGGGAGAACAAATCACGTATGTTGGACTGACTGCTCTGAGCTCAGACTTTTGAATACTTTCATTTTTGCATACTCTTTCTTCTAGGCAAAAACATGCTTATGCTTAACCACAGAACCCTGCCAAGATTAACTGTTTACCTGGACAGACATTTTAATTTTGCAGGGGGGAAAAATCTCATTTTGATATTAATAAGAAAGGACTCCTGGATTCAAGCAGCTTTTCCCTTCAGCAGAATAACAGAACATATAAATGCACTTTGTACTTTTAATTGTGCTCTCCATTCAACCATTTTCACTATGTTCAAGATTACTTTTCTTCTGCTCTATGGGTATTTCTGAGCTTTTAAACAAACGAAAACAAACCACAACTCCAGTTCACCTCTGTAAGGAGAAAACTTCAAAGGTGACAGTCCTTTCAGGTTTTGTTTAGGAACCTCAGCAAAAGCATTAAATACAGAAATCATTGATGTTTAATAGGAAAATACACTTGAGAGATAAAAACCCTTTGACATCCAAAGCAACTGCACAGATGTGATAGACTTTTAAACACACAGAGCAGTTAATTGTGCTGTATGATTTTTGGAACTTTGTACTTCTGAAGGCAGCTTTAAAGTGCTTTGTCCCATTCATGTCACATCCTATAGAATGAATAGTGCACATGCAATGACATCTGGAGCTGGTAAATGCACGTTTTTCCCTGCTGGGAAAATGGCTATGCTTTAAAACCAACAGGGAAGTAAGATGGATGTATGGCTTTTTCTGTTATTTCTTAGAAATCCCCTACATAAAGGCCAGAGCATAACCCTATTTAAGCAAGTTCTCCTAGGAAAAGATAGAATTGCAGTCTCCCTCCAGACTTGAAAGATGAGACCTCAGGTTCCACACTGGCAGGCACTAAGGTACGCAGTCTCACCTGAGTGAATCCAAGTTTGATCCGTCTTTGTTTGAAAGTCTTGGCAAACTGCTCAAGCTCCTCAAGGTCACTGGGCTCCTCCAAGCTGGGAGTGTCAATTCGCTTTGGTGTTGACTGGCTCTGTGGAAGTGACTGAATGGGGGTCGCTGCTATTGTGCGTGTTGGGGTTGCTGGCTATTAGGATAGCAAGGAAAAGATGAAAATCAGATTTAAAAAAAAAAATCAACAAAAACTGAATTCAAAAAAAAGGTACGTTATGTTCTGGTGAGAAAGATCAATGAATTAGACATTTCCCGCAATCTGAAAGTTCTTCCAGTTTATTTACATTCCTCTCCAGAACGAGCAATCACAATCCAGAAAACTCTATCACTATGACAGCCTTTTAAAGGCTCTGTCATAACCAGTTAAAGAAGAGATGTTCAATGATAACCTACAACTTTAATTTGCTGCAGAAGCTGTTCAAAGAAAGGCTGAACACTCTTGCTTGATACACTTCTAACATTCATAGCCAGCTTGGCATTCATCCCTTTTTAATCATTTTAAAATTGAATTTACTGCTCGTGTGAGGTGGCAGATTGTCATCAGCCCAAAAGACTCAAATCTCCTATTTAATCCTGGAAGAATGAGCACACACAAGGGCAGCAAACATGCTAAGTTTTTTCTAATTCCTTGTGACTGACTCTTGTGACTGACTCAACTCTTCCAGGTATGAAAAAACCAGATCTACCTGTAACCCTTCTATTGATAGTTGCAATAGTAAGAATGAACATACTGGTGATATGTGACAGTAAGCAAAGGCAATGTGCAGAAAATAATTCCTTTTAGGTCACATTTTTCTTCTACATAAAAGACTAATTTTCCAGGAAGTCCACGAGAGGTTCACTATTCCTGAACATTGGCATACCAGAGCATTTTGCTATGCAACAACAATAAGTATCTAAAAAGAAATTAGTACTGTGGAAAATAGTAGTAGGTGAACAAAATATCTGGTATTGCACAGTTCAGGCTTTATGTGCAACAGGAACACTGGAAATGTGTTTTGAATGCATAACTCTACCTTCTTACAAGTCATGATGAACTGAGATGCAGAAACAAATCATTTGCTCTGGTTGAAGTCTATTCAGTTGAGCTGAGGTTCCTCAGTAAAGGTGATTTTATGCTTTTTTATGTCCTATGCCCAGCTCTGAAACTACAGACTCCTTCAGGCCAAACAAGAACAGCCTCAGGTCTATGTAGCACTACAGTATTATGCAAAGTCTATGCAAAGGTACAGAGAAGGTTCTTCTCAAAGAAATGGCCTACACAGGGCTGAGTCTTTATAGCCTGTTATGTTGTTTTTCTCCTGGGTTACTGCAGTGTTTTGCAGTGCACAGCAGATGGTAGAGGGAGGTCAAGCTCTATAATTCCATTGCTTGAGAAATAATGTAATCATATATGATCTTTCTAGGACTGCAGATACGTGTGTCCCACTTAAAGGTTTTTAATATTTTTTAATTTACACTAATCATAGTGGGTAATTACTGCAATGTCTTTACTGATTTCACCCACATTACATAATTTTATTTTTTATTAGTATTTTAACATTTTTTAAAATCCAACTGTAATTCTTAGTGAGGAATCCTGCTGCTACCTGAGGTATAAACTACAGAGGTGAGACAAATTCCATTTTCCACATGGTGCATGAAAAATACTACAGGTGGTCTAATAGAAAATGTAGTTTTCTAAGACTCTGATAGACTCAGACACGTTATTGCAAACTAGAAAATTCTTATATGTAACCAAGTTGGCAGGAAGATACCACATGATATAACATGGTATTTGAGAAACAGCATGCAGTCATGAAACTAAACTGCACAGTAAAACCCAGAGCGAAGCACAACTAAATTTACGGGGATGTGCAACCTTAAATTGCTTTTCTTACAGTCTGAAAGCTTAACGATAGAGCTCTAATATTTTAATAGATAACTAACAGAATAGTTTAATATTTTATTTCTAACAATCTTTTCACTTTCAAAGATGGCAACTGATAAGACTGGCAATGACTTAGCAATGGTATCAAAATAACCACATTATAATAAAGGTAGATCATCACTGCAATCTTCAGAAAGGTGCTTATCAGTAATCCTCTTTTTGAGCTTTTTTAGGTAGCCCACACCTTGCTGCTCTTAATTTCATAAATTTGAAGATTATCCAAGAAAACCTTACAGGAAATCAAACAATGCTCTACATTAACTCAAGGTATCAATCACAAAAATTTCCAGCTAAAAATAAAAGTTTAGAACATTAAAGCCTGAAAACACAGGCACATTGGAGTGGGAACTATAAAACTGAACTATTTAGAAAGACAAATTTACTATTATAGCTACAACATCTGTTCAGGTAACTAATACAAAGGGTCCATTCACTTGCCAGAGTTTAAATCCCCCCAAAGCAACTCATGAACTGTAGAAATAAGCCTGACCTGCGAGGCAAGGGTGATGCTTGGCTGAGACTGCAGGAGGTTGGCTTGGCTTTGCTGAGGTAGTTGCGTTAAGAGATTCTGCGCTTGCAGGAGACCTGGAGAGAGAAAAGTGTGGGTTTGGTTTATCATTTAAAAAGACTAAAACATGAAATGAGGTGAAACAAGGCTCTTGCTGAATGACGAAAAGTTCGAAAAAATTTCCAGATGCAAGCTTTCATTTCATCCCTGCATAGGTATCTTCAGACTTTGGACTTGGCAGTCCAAAATCCCCTTGCGTTTTCCTGAATTATATGTGGTCATAGAAGGGTAAGAGAGAGAAGTACTAGTCTCCTCTGCAAGAAGAGTTTGTAATGCTCTAGGTTATCCCAGTTCCATGTGCAGGAATCATTTCAGCATGCAGATTTTGGATACACTTCTGATAATCAACAGCTGACAAAGAATTACAGAGCCATATAAAAATACTGAGCACCAATCAGATCAAATTCAACAACTGAATACTAATCAAAGCCACAAATTTGGCTTCTTGATCACCCTCCTTCCTCTCTGTATGACTCTATGCCAGCTGCCTAACAGGAAGGAAAATTCCTGTGGCAAACTTAAGCAGACCACATCAGAAGACACAACAAGCCTAGATAACTTTCTTCTGCGTCAATTAAAGCTGGCACCTTTGGGAAAAGTAATTGGAATTTAAGTTCAGGTAAGGTACTGAACACTGCTTGATTTGAACAAACAGAATAAACACTACACTGAATATATGAAAATCCTTCTACTACTGAAAAGTGGTAACATTAAAGAACAGTTGCAACTGATAGAATCAATATACAAATATGCTGTCAATCAAAAAATAAAATCTCTAGCAGTCCACTATTTGCATAGTTTATTAAATTTCTGAAGAAATTAAGATACATGCTTGCATCTTATATATTTTAACTAAAATTAGTATGATTTTTTTAAAATTTTTAATACAAAAATGTATACATTTTTAAGGGATAGAATCTTGACAAAAACATACCAACAGTTAGTCAAATCTCTCAATTTTATTGTGAAAAATATTAACTGTTATTTTTTAGGTAACTCCTGGCTATGACCATCAATTTCCACTATCATAATTTAAGAACCTGACTAATTAAACTTATCTCTCATAGGCACCTTCAATATAGCAAGTTCCTAAAACCAGGGGAGAACTGGTTGTCACTGTGCCACTCAAGAGGACAGAACACCAACTAAGTGCCACTTAAATTAAGTATCATTATCTGCCTGATCTACCTCTTAACAGAATATAGGTAGGGGACACAGGAATTTAGGACTTGATAAATACTGAGTGAGAAACTTAATGTTCTGTGCAAGGTT
This sequence comes from Myiozetetes cayanensis, assembly GCF_022539395.1. Lineage (NCBI taxonomy): Eukaryota > Metazoa > Chordata > Aves > Passeriformes > Tyrannidae > Myiozetetes > Myiozetetes cayanensis. The sequence goes on from NW_026087742.1 coordinate 3,877,718, forward strand.
AAGGGCATAGAAGACACGAAAAGAGGAACTACCATGGATAGTAAGGAGAAAATGAATCCTCAGTAAGGGGTACACAACTACAGAAGCATTGTCTTCTGACAGTGATACTTGATTTTTGTTTAACAAAGAATTGAAAATGTGTTTAAAATAGAATGTGTTGCTATCAAAATGCTCAAGACGTAGTGAATACAGCCAGCTGCTTATGCAACACAATAGCACAGCATAGACAACTATGTAAATTTGCTTTGCACCACATAATCAACATGTTCCAGCTGTGTTTTTAAATGCCACAGCGAGGGAACAGAGCTGCTTAAGGAACTTCCAAGACAGCTACCTACTACAGTTACATGGTGCTTTTTACAATGCAAATATTTGTTCACTTAAAAGACTATTTTAGCTGCCCGAATCTAAATACTAATTAGTGAACAGTCACCTCTAAGTGAATAGGTTTTGACCTGCATTCAGTGACAGTGAATTTTAACTGACAACTTGAAATAGAAGGAGGCAAACCCATCACACCCATATTACAATGAGACAAAAACCAGGCAGCTGACAGTGACCACACCTGATTACAAGTTACTGACTTGTCTTACGACTGCAATCAGAGTAATTAGGACTGCCCTTTTGTGACTTTTTGTCTTCAAAGAAATCCCAGAGGATGTTTTTCTGGCAATAACACAAAGCACAGAATGACTACGCTCTTCCTAATTTTATTCTCGCTCCCACGTTCTGAAGTAATTACCATGGAATGACAGTATAAAATAATCTGAACATGTTCAATCTACTCTGTTTTAACATCATTTCATCCTATTTAAGACATAGTGATACAAAGTGTCTCAGGCAGAAGGGGAAGACAGAACAAGTTAGTTCAACTTGCAGCTGACTAAAGCAACAATCAGGGGACGGGGAAAGCAGCTGAACTGTTTTGGCAAAGTGTCTCTTCTCCTGATTACAGCCTTTTCAGGCAGTTGCCACGCCCACACTTTGGGTGCTCCTTGGCTTTCACGGGTGGGCAGCTGCAGTTTCGCTCCTTTCAGACATGACTTAAACCTGCCCAAGCTTCGCCTTCATTTCTTTTCTAAGAAGAAATCACTGGTCCCCACTGTGATCTGAAATAACTTTGGTGACTTAACTCACAGGGCACAGCCTTTTACATCTAGTTTAAGTCCAAGTCTGCACCTTTCAGGTACCTTCTGAGATACTGGTGTTTCAAACAACGCTGTTTCCTTAGGGACTCATACTGGACTGATCGGCTCTGTCTGGTGGCAGAGTTTAAAGAAGTGGAAAGGCCAAGGAGTATTAGGGAGAGTGAAATGGAAATAGACTGATGGAGTTACACCCTTCCAATCCTGAGGGAAGCTCAGCAGGAGTCAGAGAAGCCCCGCCCCTCTTGTTTTCAGGTAGAAAGAGGAGATGTAGTAGATGGGGGGGAATGGAAAAGGGTCTCTGCTCAGGGAGATAAAAGAATCCCCTCCCAATCCCTTACAGAATAGGTACAAGGCCCTGGATATAGAGGGTCAGGCAGACGACACTAGAGAGAGAAAAAAAAAAAAATCTATCTGGAGGGTTTCCCAGTTGTGCTCCATCTATTAGACAGATCACAACCTCAGGTATTAAGGAAAGAAGGGTAGTTGTAGTAGGTGACTCCCTGCTGAGGGGAACTGAGGGTCCTGTGTGCCAGTTGGAAATAGCCCACAGGGAAGTCTGCTGCCTCCCTGGGGCTTATGTAAGGGATAAAAATTGGTTGAGGAGACAGGGGCACAGGTGGTGTTCTGGTCAGTTCCTTCAGCAGCAGGGATGAATGATGAAAGGAACAGGAAAACCCAGGTTATCCATAAGTGGCTGTGGAGTTGGTCCTGGACCTGGACTTAAACAAAGTCTTTGACACCATCTCCCATAGCATTCTCCTGGAAAAGCTGCAGGCCATGGCTTGGACAGGGGCACTCTGTGCTGGGTTAAGAACTGGCTGATGGCCGGGCCCAAGAGAGTGCTGGTGAACGGGGCTGCATCCAGCTGGCGGCCGGTCACCAGTGGTGTCCCCCAGGGATCAGTGCTGGGCCCAGTCCTGTTTAATAACTTTATTGATAATCTGGATGAGGGGATCGAGTCCACCATTGGCAAATTTGCAGATGACACCCAGTTGGGGTGGGGTAGGGGAGATGTTGATCAGCTGGAGGGGAGAAGGGCTCTGCAGAGGGACCCGGACAGGCTGGAGAGTTGGGCTGATTCCAAGGGGATGAGGTTCAACCAGGCCAAGTGCTGGTCCTGCACTTTGGCCACAACAACTCCCTGCAGCGCTACAGGCTGGGCACAGAGTGGCTGGAGAGCAGCCAGGTAGGAAGGGAGCTGGGGGTGCTGATTGACAGGAGGCTGAACATGAACCAGAGTGTGCCCAGGTGGCCAAGAGGGCCAATGGATCCTGGCCTGGATCAGGAACAGTGTGGCAACAGGACCAGGGAAGTGATTCTTCCCCTGTACTCAGCGCTGGTGAGGCCACACCTGGAGTGCTGTGTCCAGTTCTGGGCCCCTCAGTTGGGAGCAGGTCCAGAGAAGAGCAACCAGGCTGGTGAAGGGACTGGAGCACAAGTCCTGTAAGGAGCAGCTGAGGGAGCTGGGGTTGTTTAGCCTGGAGAAGAGGAGGCTCAGGGGAAACCTCATCATTCTCTACAACTCCCTGAAAGGAGGGTGTAGCCAGGTGGGGGTTGGTCTCTTCTCCCAGGTAAGAAGCAGGAGGACAAGAGGACACGGTCTTAAGCTGCGTCAGGGAAGGTTTAGGTTGGACATTAGGAAGAATTTCTTCACAGGAAGGGTGATGAGACATTGGAATGGGCTGCCCAGGGAGATGGTGGAGTCACTGTCCCTGGAGGTGTTTAGGAAGAGATTGGATGTGGCATATGGTGGTGTTCAGTCAGAGGTTGGACTTGATGATCTCAGAGGACTTTTCCAACATAACTAGTGCTGTGCTTCTCTGACATCTTTATTACCAGTAAGGCTGATGGGACAAAATGTATTCTCAGCAAGTTTGTGGACAACAGCACATATGGGGAAAGCGGTCAACAGGCCAGAAGTCAGGATCTAGACTGGTTGGACAAATGGAACCTCAAGAAGGTTGATGCAGGAAATGTTATTTGAGGTTCTTTTTTACCAGGAGAGGAGTCAACTGTTGGGACAGGTACTTGAAAAGGCTGCAGAAACTCCACCCTTGGACATGTTCAATTCAACTGTCTGAGGTGCTGAGCACTTTGCTGTAACTGGACCTGCTTTGAGTAATACTACATGACCTTTGGAGGTCCCTTCCAGCCCACATGATTTTTTTGAATCTGTAAAAGCTGATAGTGTACTTGCATACTTTACAGAGGTCTTATTCCTAATCCTCTGCCCTGGGTTTTAAGAGCACAGTGGTATTATTGCATTAAATATGGCATACAAATTACCTGTGTGACACTCCAAAAGAATGACTGCATGGAGGTAAAGATCTATGCAAAAGTATGACAGTTTAGAGGTATTTAATTTTTTTTAATAGGTAAAGTAAATGCATGTACCATCATTCAGAATTTTTCCTGTAATGTCTGTGAGTAGCATGAATAATGGTCCAAGCCAAAAAACTCTTCCTACCAGCCAACAGTCCCCAAGGACTGATCTGGGGTTGAGTTCTTACTGTCTAAAATTAAACAAAAGATAAAACAAACATTCAAGTGCAGACTTTTTCAGCATAATTTTTAAGAAGTTGGCCCAGAAGCATAATACATAATTCATTCCTAAATGATCTCCCTAAAGAGTGAATTTTTTCATCTAAGAACTTGCCTGTTTTATCTCTGCCAAAGCTGTTCATCTTCTCACAGACATATCCTGGAAGATCAGCTTGCAAGACAAAGCCATTACAACAGTGAATCATAGAATTAACTGCATTGGAAGAGACCTCCGAGATCATCAAGTCCAACCCTTGATCCAACCCCACCGTGATTACCAGATCACGGCACTCAGTGTCACATCCAGCCTCGTCTTAAAAACCTCCAGGGACAATGAATCTGCCACCTCTCTGGGCAGGCCATTCCAACACCTGATCACTCTCTCTGTAAAGAACTTCCTTCTAATATCCAACCTAAACCTCCCCTGGCAGAGCTCAAGACCATGCCCTCTTGTCCTAAAAGCCTTTAAGTCTGTAGGACCCGTAGGAAAAAAGAGAACAGGACTGAATTTGGCCTCCTATCATTATCCCAGGTAACTTCACAATAAAAAAGTGAAATCATAAACAAGGTCTTTAATAATAAACAGCAATAACTTGAGAATATGTAGGCCCAGTTACAGTGTTTAAAGGTAATTAGTAGCTGGTCTTCCATATTTGCTTTTCTGGATATTTTCTTTTTAAGTACTATTTCTAAATCTCCTTGACAATGATACAGTATTTTCTTAGATCTTAACAACTTCTGTTTGCAAGATTAATTTATATTAAATGCAGCACCAATTCCCCTCTCCATTCAGATTTTTATTGATATGATTTTTATTGGCAACATCTCCCAAGTAGAAAGGTGAACAGTCACCTGATGAGGGTAATATTTCTAAGAAGCAGCTATAATTGTAGTAAGGGATGTTGAATTGATTATTCTAGAGACAGATCTATTAGATACAAGAAGAGATACAAGAGGTATAGAGACATTACAGTCACTGCCTGTGACTTTGCCAACAATTTGGACAACAGTCGCTCTGAATAAGAAATTGTTCCAAATTTCTATTTCCATTCAATCTTCTGCATAACTGCTGAGGCTTGAAGCAATTCCTTCAGTTATGATGTTACCAATTACCAGCCATGAAAAATGAGAACTTGTAAATTTGTTTCATATAAGCCACTAAATAGCCAGAAATCATCTGGAAAAGGAAGGTGACTATGTTAGACATATGGCAAGGGGTTTATGGAGAAAATTTTGTATCTGTTGCTGGGCGCTATAATGGTTGTGTTAAAGAAAGACAGGAAAATAACATCCCTATTATTGATTAATATTTAAGGTATTGAATTTTCTAAAATATTTCAAAGCTTGGATCCAGGGTCATGAAGTTCAACCCCTTCAAGAATCTACATATGATTGCTGATGATTGTATTTCTCTGTACCCCATCACCTCTTCAAGTAACAAGTTTTTTTTACCAAATGTCTACCTGTCTTCTAAAATCTTCTTTAGAGATACTGTTCTTCACTTGTTTTCCTCAGAACTCTTCTCATTTGAAAAATATTTACATGACTATATGGCATACACAAAACAAGTAGCACAGTCTGTAAAGTAATAAATTTCTTCCAGAATACATAATCTATACACAAATCTGAATTTTCATGTTAGCTATTAAATGCATATATATATATAAAGCTCCATGCAGTACCAATGAGGCATCAAAAGAAATCTGAACACCATTGGTTTTAAAGAAAACTCTATGCTAGTTTCCTCAGAATATTTATTCTTTTATGAAGTTAGCTAATGGAGCAATAGGACAAGAACAACAGGGAAAAGTCAGCTGCAACAGCAAACAGCAAAGTAAAAATACACACTTTCTCAATCTTTCTCATAAATAGTAATGTACAGTTTGCGATCTTTAATAATAACTGTGAAATACTGCAAAAAAGCCACATCAAAAAGTGATACAAGGGGTGTTATGGCATACATGTTGCTTTATCATTGAGTGCTCATGAAGAAAATGAGATCCATTCAAGCATTTCAATTTGGAAAGTTGTCACACAGTAAAGACCTGTGGTCAGAATTCAGCCCACAAATCTTCCTACATTTTTGAGCTATTCAGTTGTCCAGGCTGCACATTACCAGTAAAACACAACCTTTCTACACACACTGAGTTGCTGGATGACAGCAATATGCAGGTCTCACATTTCAGTGAAGAACTAATTTTACAGATGGCCCCTGAGAAAGGTACTACAAAAACCTCCTCTAGTAGTTAATTCTACTCCAGGAGATTTTAAACAAATGGAAAAGCCTCCTTTCCTTTCTGTAATGCAAACAACTCATTTTGGGGTATGAATACAATTTGCTTCTCTTAGTTTTCCCTTTTTGTGAGGCATCTTCAGAGGTATCTTAGAAAACCAGCAGAATTTTGCTGAAAAATGTAGGCAGACCTTAATACCAATGACTTTTTCAATACAACACTTTTGTGCCTGCTGTTTCATTAAAAGAATTTATTTTAATAAAAAAGCTATTTTAAAGAATCCTTGAACTACATTTTGGTGGTTTGATTTCTTGATAGAACAATATGTTAAGTTTATAAGTTCTGCTTCATTTTAAGAAAATAGTACATCACTAAATGCTTCTATGAATAGCCTTTTAGCCATTTTCTACCAGTACTGGTATAAAATCTCTCCTAAATCAAGTCCTATTAAAAGGAAGTTAATTTTGACTAACCCTTCATTCAAATGTGAGAGCATTCAGACAGTAAAAGCGCTTCAGCATAATGGAAAGCCAGGTTCTATCCAATTCAGAGTATGTACGAAGGAATGATGCATGAAAAAATTGAAAGGAACAGAAGAAAATGAGGTGCAAAGAGCTGCTTTACAGGACAGCCAGGCTCTGGAGGACTCTTCAAGCATAACAGGATTTGCCTTCTGAGCAAGAATCTTTGGATTACCAGACCTGAACAACTGAGTAGAGTTCATGTAGAACAGAGAGGAGGGGAAAAAAAGACTACTGGAGTATATCAGCATAAGAGGCCATAGCTAAACACAGTTTTCCATGGGAATCAACAAATGGGCTGCAATCAGTACCGTGATGCATTGCAACTTGAACACATTAGTTCTTACAACAAAGCTACTGTACAACATCTTAACTGGTCTGGCATGCTACCACCTCCCACTGCCCTGGATTGTCTTTGGCATGTAAGTCATACCCAGTGCATGGTCAAAATATTATTATTATAAGACCTGTTACACAAATCAAGCATTCTAACTCTTTTCCCAAGGTTTATAACAAAATTCACTGTACCTGTTTTAGGTTTAAGTACTTTTCCACTCTCCCACAAGAACTTTTAATTCTGTAATCTTTTTCCTGTCTCTCCTGGTTTTGACTGGGATACAGTTAATTTTCTATTGCTTAGTATAGTGCTGTGGTTTGGATTTAGGATGAGAAGAAGGTTGATAACATGCTGATGTTTTAGTCATTGCTGAGCACTGCAGAGTCAAGGGCTTTTCAGCCTCTCATAACCACCCCATCACCAAAGAGGCTGTGAGCCACGAGAATGTGGGAGAAGACAGAACCAGGACTGCTAACCCAAATTGCCCAAGGGGTATTCCACACCCTATGGTCTTGTGCTCAGTATATAAACTAAAGGGGGGAAAGCTGCCTGGGGGCTGCTGCCTGGGAACTGGCTGGACATCGGTCGGTAGGCAGTGAGGAGCTGCACTGTGCATCACTTTTTTTGTATCTCTTGTTGGTATAAACCACAACACAGTCTTAGAATTTTGTAGCCCTTTGAGCATTGACCTAATCCAGACAGCCAAGGCACCCAACAGGCCTCCACCTCACAGGATTCTGCCTTTGACTTCTGGAGAGTTGTCTTCTCCAACTTTTCTTCCCAGTAGTCTTGCTTCTTGAGAACCTAACCCAAAAATTCAGATGCTGCAGTGTTTTCCAAGAAGCCTTGTTGTTAACAAATGTTCCAATGACACTGTCCCTGGATTGATCCTCCCTGAGAAGTGAGCTACATGAATTTTGACAAGGCTGAGGTCTAACATCAAAGGGACAACCTCTTAGCATTTCCTAATTGCAATGCTGTTTTTCTCCTAGGGATTATCAACAGTTAGCGAAGGTGTATGAACCACCTCCGTTTCACCTTATCCTCTACAAAAGCTCTGCATGATTTACTTTTCTGTCAAGAAGCACTTACCCTGCTGCCCCTGCGGTGTTTGTGAGATGATGAACTGTGCTGGCTGCAAGTTGGTGGTTGGATGCACCAACACAAACTGTTGCAGGTTGAGATTCTGCTGCTGAAGCTGCTGCAAGTGCTGCAAATCCTTAAGGAAACAGGAGAAGAGGGAAAAAAAAAAAAAAAGGAGAGGGAGCAAAAAAAGGAAGAAGAAAGGAGAAAAAAAGAAAAAAACAAAGGAGGAACAACAACAACAAAAAAAAAAAAAAAAAAGAGAGAGAAAGAAAGAGCTGTGTGTTAGACATTTAAGTCAGCCATGACCCCCAATGTAACTAGATTTTCTATCAGCCAGTTACACTCTAACATTTAGAGATAAAAGTGGATGTCAAACACAGCAGCAGTCCTGCTACTGAATATCCTTTAGAACCACAATTAGAATTGCACTGTCGTTCATAAAACCAAACAAAGATTATTTGGTAAATAACCCAGCAAAGTATTTCCAGCACTGTTCTGCTTTAAAAACAAAGCAAAACAAAAACAAATAACCAACCAACCAAATCAATCTCCCTCCCAGCCCCACCAAAGCAGGAGTTTTCAAATACTTTATTCTTATCAGCACTCAGATTTTTCGAATTTATTTTTTTGAGGATGAAACTCTGCTACAAATCAAGCAAATTAGCTGGGAGCTATTTTTGTTTATAACAACAATCTGAAATTACCATTTGAATCAACAACAGGAAAGCAAAATATTACAGATTCCTTGTTTGCACGCTGATTATTCAGGTCAAATTTCCGAAAGTAGCTACTCAATAAATAAATAAATAAATAAATTTGATTAGTTCTGAAACAAATTACAATAAGCCTAATAGATATGACTGTAATTAAAGGTTAAAAGGAATAATCCAAATCACTGCTTTATTGTAGTACCCTACTTTTATGTATTTAAACCATTCAAAACTATTAATTTTCTGTAATTAAATGACTGGTCTCAACATAAAATGCTAATCTCTGAGAACATGGATTTTCAAGAAAAATGCTTCAACTTGACATTTAGTTGGAGAAAGAAAATATAGAGAATTGTTTAAAAATATTGGTCCCCCTCTGTAGCCTTTCTCTTTTTATCTTCTCCAAACAGGATGATAACAAGAGTAACTGAAATTGAGAACCGAAGCACACTGTGAAGTCGGCCAACATAGTAGTGGTAATCCATGAAAACTGTCTACACATGTAGAATTTTTCCATCTTTCTGAGAGGAAGTTGTTTCAAAATACTCACGAAGCAAATATTTTCCATACTTGCAACCTCCCATTCAACAAACCAAACTAACCAAACAAGAAGACTATAGTGTTACATTATTTTAAATCCGTTAAACTATAGCTTCAAAGTTGTAGCAATCTCCTTTTGGGGATGAGGGGTGGGGAATGTCAGTGGATGTAAAGGAAAACTACGGAGGAAAAAAAAAGGGAGTCCATTGATTTATGAGACCATAGACATGCATTATAGGAAAAGGACTACTTAACCTGCATTACACAGACACTGGCCATCAATCACTTGGGCAACTTAACTTGTGTTAAGTCCAGAGCGTGCAGTGTAATAATATGGCAGACAGACACCAGATGGATTGGCCAAACAACGCTCTTAAGAACAGGAAGCTTCCATTTTATAAGAGAATGATAAAATTTTAAAAAGTGCCCATGAGCACAACAAAGTGTTTTTAAAGTCAGTGGTACTGTTTGATCTCAGAAAATTCCAGTAGTAATACAACTATTCCTAGGAAATTGAAGCCAACTTCCCTCTTAAAAAGAGAGAAATAACTGCTCCAGCTTTTCCCTGGAAGTCCGTGTTTCTTCTGACTTCATGTCATGACATCACACTGGTCAGCACTGCTCACAAAAACTGCTGCTTCTCAAGCCCAACACAACATGGACCTCCACTCATTTATTCATTGATTTTCAATGCTTGACTGGTTACCTCTGCAGGTTGTGCCGACCCTCCAGCACAGAGGGGCTCACATTGAATGGGATGTGAGGACTGGATGCAGAGTTAAAAGCAGAAATGAAAAGAGTAGGGCAAGCTGACTAAGGGTGTGAGCACTGGGTGGAAGAAAAGGAAATAAAGAGAGCCTGCAGGCTGAAAACAGAGGTAGAAAAGAGAAGAAGTACAAACACAAAAGGAGGAGTTGGGAAGAAACTGTAGAAGAAAGAAGTATCAACAGAAAACCGGACAGGTGGAGGACCTCTCCCACCAAAAGCAAACAAATGAAATCGCCCTGGATGACCAAGTAGATCTCAGATGATCTGAAGCATCACCACAGGAGATGGAGTTAATAGAAGAAAGAATACAAAGAAACAGTGGCAGTTTATCTGTAAGATCAAAGGAGGAGAGCTTTTTGTTTAAGACTATTGTATTCATAACACCAGCTACACAGCTAAGACATGACAGCTCTTATCATCAGGTTCTTACACTTTAATATGAGAAAACTGTTTTTAAATTGAGGCCTCAGGGATAACTGGTATAAGCAATCTTATTCTGTGCATCTGCCCTGGTAACTGATGTGTTGGCTAAGTCTTGTTTAAATACAAAAATATAATTCTGTAACACAAAATGAAAATGATACCTGCAAGGCTAATCACACTTAAACAGCTCTACCAGCTCCTCAAATTCATTTGAAATCCAACTTTACTTCTATCTTGGGAAACTTTTATTATTTAGTTAATTATACCATTACAGTAAATCTCTCAAGAGCAACCACTCGAACAAACCTGACACTATTTTCCTATACTGATCTTTTTTTCCCCTCTGTGTTAAAATCCCTGTGCAAGCATAAGCCCACAGAAAGAGATGGAAAGACTTCCAGGAAAACATGCATGTCTTCTGGTGCTGCCTAACAATTTAGAAAGATCAAAACAATCCACAATCTACCTCAGTAGAATAATCTGTCAAGTGCTAAAACTTGCTGTGAAGATTTTTGTTAAAAAACAAAAACACAATCCTCCAAAACAAACAAACAAAATCCAACCAACCAAACAATAAACAAAAAAAATCATCTACAGTTCTACATTCAGTGTCATTATTTCTAATTACAACTTCAGCACCTCTGTCATTTTGAGGTTTACATTATATAAACACTGATCATAGATCCTGAGAACGAATGAAGTTTACAAAGAACCACAAAGCTTGGTACAACTGTTCAGTATCACTTGAGCAGCAGTACAGCAGCAGCATTAGCATCTCACCAGGCTGCTGCAGCAGATACCTTACCCGAACTGCAGTGCACATTAAAGAAGTCATGCTTGTGCAATTAGTTAATTAAAATAAATATGGTAATCTCCCTGCAGCAGAGACCTGCCAGTTAATCAATTATTCAAAAATCATCAATTAAAACAAACATTCAGCTATTTGTGTTATCAGCTATATGTTTACAATAGCAACACAAACAAAGCTGAGCACTGCTTACAAATCATTGCCAAGATGGATCAAAAACCATGTTACCTACCTATGAACCTAGATGGTAGACATTTTCCATAAGTATCTCAAATTATATCCAATACCTGCACAAATTATGCCCTGCACTTTCATCACGAGAAGCAGCCAACAAGATTCAACCAAGCTCATTTATGTATCAAAATAACCTATCCTAAAAGAAATTAATTGTAAAGTCAAACGTTTCAGTAATTAGAAATGCCAGAAAATAAGTCCAACTTTAATTTGTTCCCCCTGTGGCAACAACATGATCAGATGCTACTTTCCATAGAGCACATGCTCACTTCAGAAGCTCCTGTTTGACGGCACACACCTGATGTTTTCAACTCCTCTCAAACATTTCTCTGAAGATTTTCTCCAGTACAAAATTAATCACTGTAAATGCTTCACACATTTCCACTGCTGTGGAAGAGAGGGATTAGCAACATCTCACACATTGCATTCAAAGGTATCCACTGCTTTGGCAGCGTATTTGACAAACGTAAAGGTAGGAAGTTCAAGGTATGGATTTTGTTAATATGAAATTTTAGTGTGCCACACTTCAGTAAAGCAGACCTCACTATCTTAAGCTGCACACCTGGAAGACAAGAGGCACACACCTGTGGATTACTTACACTTGGGTTAAAAAACTTGCACAGTATCACATGGGAACTCTGTGACAGATGCATGGGAAGAAGTTAGAAGCTGACCACCAACTCCCTTGACAAGGACACTTCCCATTCTTACCTTGAAATCTGCTTGTATTATTGGCTACGAAGGCTTAATAAAATTAAGAGATGACCTTGGGAACTACAAGTTTCCTTGAATGCTACATCCTTCAGTCATCTCCACATCATGCCAGTGAAGTGAGATCCTTTGCTAAAAGATTTGTTAATATTTGGTCACACAACTTGTCACAGTCCAACAAGAGGTTCAGTGTGAGAGATCTGTGGGATCTCTCACTTAAATGTGGGATGGCATCAATCTGGCCTCTCTAAGGACAGCCAGAGAGGTCAGAACTTCTAGACCAACCTAATAGAAATTCACCACTTCCACTAATAAAAGTCTGATAGCACAGCCAGGCTGTTATTCAGCTAGTGGACTAGTACAATAAAGGAATTGCACATTTCACCAATGGACTTCACAGTAATTGTGACATTTCCATTCTTGTCCCTAATCAGACCTCATGTTCACTTTTTAGACACTTCACCCCAGTTGAATGCAAGAGAAAACAGCCTGAACAGAAACAATCAGACAGTTTTAAAGAGTCTGCTCACTCTAAAAAGAAGTAACTTTGGAGATTACATATCCAACACACTTTGCACAGCTACACTAATCAAACTGATACTACATACTGAGAACCCTAATCTACGGAAAGATAGACCTCAGCACCAGCAACACAACAACCTAACAGTAGTACTCAAGATGCCTCAGCTGTACATTTGTTTACCCTTGTCCACAAGTCTAAGGAGTTTCCACACTACATATACTAAGCATGGAGTTAGTGGCACTGCATTCTCCACATTGAATTATCCCAAACCTGGAAGATCCAGGAAAATCTTTGCTGCTTCTAGTAAGCAGAACTGCCTTGTTAAGAAGTTCTTCAGAATTAAGTGGCAAGTAGTACCAGACCATAAAACTGGTCAGATTTCAACTCCAGACACATTCTGGCAAGTTTTTCCCTAGACACACAAGAGTGCCCATCCTCTGTCACTGAACTCTGAGCATTAAGCACCAAACCAAAACAGTACACAAATCCGTCAAGTCGAACTGCCTTTCTTCGGCTCTGTCATTTTGGTTCTAACAAGCACCATTTGGGTCTGAGGACCATCCTTGGTGATACTCAAGCATCACTTCCCATCCATACAGGTCTCAACATGGGCAATTTCTATGGGCATCTCTCTATACCCCCTTTTCCTTCTTTCCAAAGCTAACAACAAGGAGGAAAATTTAGAAAATACAGCATCTGCTCAGATTCTGGAACAAACTCAGAAGCCCAGTGGAACTGATGAGCAGCTAAGACTACCAGCTTCAACTTCACCAGTTGAGAACGCGTGAGAAATGACTAACAACACTTGAGGACTCTAGAAACCCATTGAATAAGGGAATAAAAAAATGGTGCAAATGAAGTCAAAGGTCTTTATTTTCCACCCTCTCAAGCCTCAAGGCTCACCTGTGCAATCTGTATTGGCTGAGATAGAGGGATCTGCGTCATCGGCGTTGCAGCAGAGGCCGAGATGGTGGCACCAGCAGCGCTGTGCTGCTGACTGGCTGAGTGCTGCACTGCAGCCGCCAGCAACTGTGCCTGCGCCTGTTGGAGCAATAACTGTTGCTGGGCTGGCGTCAACGTGAGCTATAAACAATTAGAAAACACAGCCATTAATAATGGAAAGAGCCACTTCAGCTACAAAGTCATTAGCTAGCTCGTTACTAGTTATATTCACCAGACAACCCCAGAACTATTGCTACGGTTCAGCCATTGCCTGGTCGATGACTCTGGCCTTAAGTAAGGACAGCTGGCTACTCAACACAGTGTAGGAACCAACCTACCACAGTCCTGACATAAACCAAACTGCACGAAAGCAAACATTTGCACTTACTGGAACCTACAGAACCTAACTTCACTCCTAAGTTTTCTTCACAACTCTACCAGGAGTTTCTGGAAGAAGGTAATTAAGTAGCAAGCAAAAGAAAAGAATCAGTATTGCCGGGACTTTTCTGAAAAGAAATTTACACCCAGCAGAACAGCAAGTGATTAGCCAGATGAATGCGAAGCAGGAATGCTGGCTATTGCTACTGAACAAACTGATAACACCCCAGCTGCTTCATATTAGCATGAATCCCTGCCATATTCCATCATTTCCATCATGCCCTAAGATATAAGTAAAGAACATGAGCTCCATTTGTTTCTCTCCAAGTCTCCCCATCTGCTTTTTTTTTTTTTAAACAGAATAGAGTTGGCAACTTTACATCCCTTCCCTTTCCCAAACACGCATTATCTCTGAGGAACAGGTGGCAGCAGTCTCTCCTTTACATGTAAATGAATCTCGATGCCCATATTTACTACAATCCGTATCTGCATGGCCCTGGAGTTTTGAATGTTTCACTACAGCAGACAATCATGAATTAAAACAATATTTTTTGGAAATGCAAAAAATAATAAAATATGCCAGGTTTTAGCAACATATTAAAACAGTCTCACTTTTAAAGCTTTCAAATGCAATTAACTGAAAACTAAATAGGATGTTTATTTGTATGCTAATACAGAAGAAAGTTTAACAATTGAGCCTGAAATTAAGATATCATTTCATTCAAATGTAGAGATGATGTAATCTAATACTTCAAATCATAAATACTTTTTTGGAGCAACTGTCCTAAACACACAAACACTTAAAACTGCAAAGCTGATTACGTAAATGCTAATTCTTTAATGAGCCCTTTCACAAAACTTCCTTTTTAGAAACGACCAAACAACAATTCAGAAACAACCAACAGTCTAAACTAAGTTACCTCATATTTACTCCCAAGACCTTGCAAATAAAAAACCCTCAGAATTGTTAGGTTAAAACAGAAGGGTTGAATAGGCTTAAGGAGTACTAATATAGTTACTTGAAATATATTTGAGAAGAGGAAGAATTAGCAGGTCACATAATTTTGTTCTATATCCAGCTATCTGATAAGATTTAGTCTTGTTCTTCCATTTTAATCTTGACAAAAGTAAAAATTCCTCTTTATCACATCAGTGACTGTCCTATTTGTACACATGTCAGGTTCTCCTTTCATTGCAGAGTCAAGACGGACACCGAGAACAGAGAGAAACAATTCTCTTTTGTTGTAGTTGTTTGGAAGCAAATACTTTTGCAACAAATCCCAAATATTAAAGTCTGCTTATTTTTCTAGGAAGATCCCTTATGTCCCCACTTCCACTGAAGTTTCTTGCTATGTTAATGACAACCCCCTTTGCTGACAAGCTCTGTGATACTGCCATCAGGAGGCTGACGGCAGTAAACCTGGGTAAACCTTACCCCAGTGATCTGTCCTCCGGCCAGCATGAGCTGGGTCTGGGGTATGGCCGCCTGCACTGAAGGCTGCTGGGAAGGCTGGCTTGGCTGCTGAGAGTCCCCAGATTCTTCATTAGATTTAGACTAGTCAAAAAAAAAATACAACTCTTTATAGTGTAAAACAGATGTTAATGTACGACACACTGCTATCTCAACACTGCACAATAAAAATCTTTCATCTGCATACTAAAAGCCCTTGGGTTTATTTTAAAAGTGTGTTTAAGCAATGGCTCTGCGAGCCCACCATCTCAGCTACGACTGCTCAAACGTGTCTGTAGGTAATGCAGTTTAAACAAAACAAAGAGACTCTCAGGTCCCTTGTAACTCTTTGACGTTATTTTCAGGTCTCATTTCATTTTACGCAATGCAACGGAAGCTGATGCTACCTCTCACCATAAAGAAAGAGAAGGTTGATAAAATTATTCATTGCCTAAAATCCTGAACAATGGAATGAGGGAAAGGAGATTTTGTTTCCATTATCTGTATCCTGTACCTCTAAGTCATCATACTGTTGGTTTATATGGAACTGTTTTTAAAAATCCTCACAGGTTTATCTACCTACAGCAAAATACATAATACATAAAGTGCTTTTAAATAACCAAAGTTTAGCATTTGTTTTATTTATTTACTTATGCTGCTTTATTTAAAAAGATTCAAGTTTATTTTGATTTATTTCCATGATTTGGTTGTTTGTTTTTTTAAACACAAGAAATTGTGAAGAGATGAGGGATGAAATGCAAGTGCATGAAGAGGGGGAGAGAGTTTTATGATAATTAAAACTGGTTATGCAGAACATTAAAATTCTGCATAGATTTGCATATTTTTCACCACCTGTTTTGGGGACTGCAGAGCGGGCTAATTAACATAAAGGCTCTGATTAATTCTGCCAGTCATTGAGTGATAATTACAGCGCAGGACTGTAAACATTCTGCACTGGAGATACAGCCTGTTTGCCAACATCTCTCTCAGGGATGGAAGTTTACCATGGCAACCAAGGCAATTTTCTGCCTCCTTCCTCTTAGAAAGGAAGGTCACTATACCTCCTCTTCTTTCCAAATTGTTATTATGTATAAGTGGGTCCACATTCTATTGCATTTCATGTAATGCACTACCTACATTCTTTAATAACAAGCAATACTGAAACCAGTCTTCAATAAAACTGCATCCCTTGCCCCTTTAATATAGTACTGAGAGGAAGTGGAACATTAACTGATACACTGAAGTGTTCAGCATCATAAAGTTTGAAAGCTTTGTTGTCTCACGTACATTATTAAACAACAATTACTCCAACTTATTTTGATATCACTTTGTGTTATTTACCCAAGCAATCTAAGCCTGCCACCTTACATAGTTAATGTTATGTTATATTCCTATATTCAATTACCAGAAAAATTGCAAAGTAATATTTGATATGTTTAAAATAAGTGAATAAATGAAAGAACCTGAAATATGCCTGGAGTTTCATAGTTTTCATGATATGACATCTGACTGAAATTCAGCATTAATTATGATCACTGCATGTCTTAAACAACTCCAGTGTCTGAATGCTTACTATCCTGAACCTGATTTACAGTTGTAAAACTATTATTCCTTCATACCTATCACTTGCAAAACCAGTCAGACTGAACAGAGTAACACATCATAGATTAAAAACTATCTCTAATGGGACCAGGATGCTCTTTGGGATGAGAGAAGGACAAGCAGCAGAAGGTAACTGTCTTTACCTGTACATTTAAGGACTGAGCAGCAGCCTGTAAACTTGTTCCAGCGAGCTGGACCTACAACAGTGCAAAAATGGAAATGAAATAATGTAGAATCCACAGAAAACTAACAATGTAAGAAGAACGATCTCCCCACCCATGTCCCAACAAGAATTCCCCCAAGAACACTGCATGCCCCTCTAACACCTGCATCAGTGAAACAGGGGTTGTGCTCCAGGCTGAGAAAGATCTCTAAGACTCTTCCACAAGTGTTATTTGTCTACCTCTTGCAGAAGGTCTTCTTGCCTAGGGATCTAGATATCATCATGAATGAATTTGAAATAGAGCATATTGGGGTGGACAGGCTAACCTAGTCCTATTCCTGCTTGAAAAATCCAGGCTCCAGGAGAGGCCATTAAGCTCTAGTCATCACCATCCTACCCATATTTCAGAATGGGTCTTACCCCAACACTGCATTCACTCACTTTCCTACATGACAGAGGAGCAATCACCTGCACAGCACAGAACCCAGAGCATAAACACTCTCCCTCAAACCAACCTGTCCAAGTGTTTCCAGTCCTCAGCCACCGAAAAGAAGATCTCAATACAGAGGACCAGAGACACTTCACAAAAGCTGTGTTGATTCAGGTACACTCAAAACTTGAATTCAGTGTTTGTGATTAAAAGGTCCAAAGAAGGTCTTGTGGGTTAGCAGTGAAGAAAAACAGATGTTTCAGAAAATGAGATTTTTAAAGAGTGTTCTTTTATCTCTAATAAGGATTTTCTCTGTACAACAAATGCTGTATTTTCATTTACTGAAGACCGTTTTAATCAGTCTCGCCTTGTTTCTACCAGTACTCCTAGTTATAAAGAAGGAATGCTATTGTAATTAATTACCAACATTTTCAAAGGTCAGAGTTACAGCCTGTAGAGAATTCTCTCTCCGGCCATGTTTGAAAACCGCTGCTCATTTTAAAACAAGGCAACATGTGAGGATACAACAAAGCAAAGCAAAATGTAGCACTCCTGCCTCTGTAAAACCATGTCCCCACATAAAGAGTACACATATTTTCAAGCATGGGAAAAATTGCAGTACATGAAATTAATAACTGAATATTTGAACAGGCGACCCTTAAAAGTCACCTTGGAAATATTTCCTGCCTCTCTAAATGAAGGTACCAGACTTACTAAGCGTGTTCTACACCTAAGCAAACACTCCCAGAAAAGCCTCTCCTCATCACAAGCAAAATATAGTTTGACACAGCTGATGTAATCTCAGCTTTTAACATGGACTAACAGCAGAGAATAACCTAAACACCACCACCTTGCCATCCAAGAAAATATACTCAGAAATAATACTTTAAAATGACAGAAAACACACATAGACTACAAATGTATCTCACTCTCACAGTCAGTATAGTCCTGAAATTTTCTCTGAATGCAATTTGGACACTCCTTTCACCATACAACCAATATTTTCAAATTAGAAATTAAACTGTTCCTGAATGCTGTCTACAGTCTAATATTTTGCATTAGTCTATAGGAAAGCACTCTATGTTAAGGTTGAACAACACTCCACTAAGAGCAGCCACACCAGCCGAGGACAGTTTGACAATAGATCCCCACACACCTGCAGGTGAATAAAAGAATACCTTTGAACCAGTTTCAAGAAATGAATCACACTTTATGAAATACGAAGTTATAAAGAACCTGACAACTGATTAAATACATACATTTCCAAAGCAGGATAAAGCACTGTGCTAAACACAATTACTGTCCTGGGTCAATCTATTATAACAAAACAAAGAGTAAAACAAACACACAAAATTCTGCAGACCAGCTCTATGTCTCCATGTTAAACACAATGATAACCCATGAAAACTGGTCACCTTTCCTCCACAGAAAGGCACCCTACAACAGCCTATTGGTTCAGCAGATTCAGATAGTGGCACTCCCTAGGTCCTATATAAACCAATCTACTAGGAAAATTGCAATTATGTGACAAGATGTGTGGAATGTTCCATACAATAAAACGGCAGTTTCAGAGCTCTTAAAAGAGGGCATAAAAGCTTCAGTACTTCAATTATACCACAATAACTGTGCAACCTCAGACCTCAAACATTCAAGGTCATCCAATTAGGTACAGTATTTTAAACTTGGTGCTGAGGAAGGGAAAGAAATTAGGACATTTGTTTTCATACATCAAGTACGAACAGATTAAAAAAAAAACACCTATAAAAAATGCCCCTTATACTTCTCTTTGCCTACAGATGCCCCACTTTGCTTCAGCCTACATCTGAAATTCAGCTTTGATTCCCTAAACACAGTAGCAGCAGAACAGAGGGATACTGTTAGAAGTCTGAATATCATCTGACAAACAGGTCACAGAAATAAGTTTGAAAAAAAAAAAAACCTCACAAACCATATATGCTTAGTAAGTACGATCAACTTTCTTTCTAGTTAATGTGCAAGAGCAAAGCATAGTGCTGACTACCATTAAACACCACTTCTCATTTTTAACTAGACATGACAGTTTCAGAACCTTGGCAGTTGTTGGGTCAATACAATCCTTTCCCAAAAAGATTAAATTTTACCTTGCCTTTCAATTTGATATCTCTATTAAGGTTAAAAAAAAAACAAAACACCAAAAAAACTAATCAACGACAACTGAACTCCCCCCCCCCCCCAAAAAAAAAACACGTCAAAAACACACACCATAAAATTTGGGGATTCTCAAGTCCCCAAGAAGGCGATCTGTAGTTCTGCCAGATAGGTCTCACCCTATCTTGACATATTCTGCAGCCCAATGCACTGCAGTGAGGGCCACGATAAGAACTTTTTCCCATCCATGCTATTTAAGTGCATGGTCTACCCATATGTTCCATTACATGACTCTGTCATTCACAGAAAGAGAGAACATGGTACAGCCAAGGGCAGCTGCTTTTGTAGCTGTCTGAGCCTCCTCTACTTTGAAATGGATCTTCTCTTACCTGATGAAGGTGCCCAAGAAAGGCCTGGGCCTGGGCTGTAGAGATTGCTCCTCCGACAGGCACAGGCTGCTTTTGAAAGTCCAGGCCATTTGTTTGCGTGCCTGGAGGAAGAGAGATATTAGAAACTATTAATTATTACTTTTAAGAAGTAAACTAAGAATTAATACTCCTAAGTTTCCTGCTGTTCTCTCAATACTATGTTGTAGAAAAATACTGTGAGAGTAACAAGAATTGAATTTTTTGCTGAAAGGGGGTTGAGGAAGCAGTGACCCAGCTTCAGTAATGGAGCATTTGTCAGCTGAACAAAATCAACATTGTATTTTCCTCAGTCTCTATTACCTTACCTACTCTGTGTACCCTGGAGATGTTTAAAAGATGTGTAGATGTGGCATTCAGGGACATGGTTTAGTGGTGGACTTGGCAGTGTTAGGTTAACAGTTGAGCTTGATGATCTTAAAGTTCTTTTCCAGCCTAAATAATTCTGTGATCTGTGTTTCTATCTACATTGTAGATAGATCTATACCCCGTAATTCTCTACATGGTTTGAGAACCAAATGAGTGCACTCTGCTAAGATTAAATTGTGTTTCCCTTCTCCATGCACTCTCTAATCAGCAACTGAAAGCTATCTTCAAGTTCAGGTTCATATCAGGTCACCTTTCATTAAAGACAGGTAAAATAATACTTGATGAAAATAGAAGTTCCACATATAAATAGCAGTTATGGGTCACAGTTTTACTCTTTTGATAAAAGATACCTCCACATTTCCATTAAAATTTGTGCAAAGCTCTCATTAGATAAGATAACTGCCTGGGCTTGCTTCTGTTTTCACTCCCTGTTGTATAACTAAAAACTGATTATTTTCCTACATTTTTGAAGACTTTGTCCTAAAAACTTCAAAAAACATTAAAACTCCCAAACAAGTCCAAAATAATCTGGCTGTGAGAAGGGAAAGAAAAATACCCAACATTTTTTCCACAAGACAGTACCACAGAATTCTCTTCTGCCAGGAGGTACTACAAATACAAACTTTTAAGAATCATTCTGAGGGGAGATAATAAAATCAACATTAGCAATTGTCAAAAAGCGGGTTTGTGTGTAGGGTGTTACTACCCACAGTGGCTAAAAATTAAAAGGGAGACTCCAAGTGTATCAGGTTGTGCGGAATTTCTAGAACAGATGATACAATCTTTAAAATTGTATGACTGAAATGAAGCAAAACCAGTTTTAGACTTGCATGTTTACTCTTCATGACAATCAGATTTTGTTCAGGTGTTCGTGGACAGGTGTTCAGTTAACTCCTACTTCAAAATTCCTTCCATCACCCGCATTCTTTGCCATAAAAATCTAGGTTATCTACTAAGCAAAAGAGTCACAGTTATTAAACAACAACAGGGGGTTGCTATTCCTTAGAAACATCTGCAAAAGCAAGTAGGCATAAAATGTGATTAGTAAAATAGACTACCCAGTATTTTACATTGCTATTTTGACCTACAAACAGCTTACACAGATAACATTTCCAAAGACTGACTCGCTGTCCAATTAAATACAGACACAGTGGAGATAGTCTGGCATCCGTGTAGGACATAAAAAGGTGGCCTTTTGATGCGTCTTTGGTGGAGATGCCGTGGGAGAAGAGTTGGTCTACTCTAACGTTCTCAATTCTATGCTTTGGGCCAAGGTTTACAAACTTTGGAGACATATGTGTTAAAAATATTCCATCTTTAAACTGCATAAAATTATTTTGCCTAATGAGTTTAAAATTCCAATTCAAAGTGAACAGAAGGACTATCACTGGCCTGAACTGATCCTGAATGAATGCAACTTGGTTGACTTTCTCCAAAGAAAGGTAGATAAAAAAGGTCTGCTGGAAAAAGCTAGAAAAATTTTCATTCTTTCCAGTAAACTGCAGAATTCTTTTCACACAGAAGGCCAAAGAGAATGGAAAGATGATCGGATAAATATATAAAAATAATTCCTGACAAATAGCTACTGTAATTCAAAGGAAACAATACACCACCACCCCTTTTAAGCAGAAGCTTTGAATTAGTTTTCAGTGTATGGCTGGGGACTCCAAAGTACGAAAAAAATACAGACAAGAAAACCTACTGTAAAGCAGATACTCCTTGTTCCAAGTGGAAACTTGCAGGGGGTACAAACATTATCTGTTTCTGAGACGATGGGCTGGAAGCCTCACCTTAGGTAAACAGGTGAAGCTGCTCTAGTTAACTGTCTTCCAAAAAGAGCCTCAAATCACGATACCATATTAAAAGAACACTACTGAGCACATGTGCAGAAGAAATGCTCCACTTAACACTTCTGCTGACTCTAAATATGGAAACCCGAAACGAGCCTCCTACGTGACAGTTTTGAACAAGGCAAGCTCCAAGACTGAGCTCAAAATCTCCATAAGTCCCAATAAAGAACTTAGCTGGGCGCTGAGAGAAAACAACATTTTCTTTAAATTCAAACTTGAAAGACTCTGACTCCCTCTTCCAAGCCCTCCCAAAACCAAACTCAGAGCAAAAAAACCCCACACTACACCTGTTCACCCTCTCTTCTACTTGCATCTTAAACTTTCTTTGGTGTTTGGAAGCACAGTGTTCCCTCCCCATTTGGGTGAAGCTTTAGTTTTGGAAGGAATGCCACCCGGGTCGCTTGCATTTATCACAGGATGCCTATGGTTTCTGAAGCTCAGAAAGGAAAATGAAGTGAGTCTAGCATGCCACTTTTGCTCAAGATAAGAGTTCAATACAAAAAGCCACAATGATTAATAGACACAGCAGATGCAATCACAGGCACTTGGATTTTAACAATCCCAAGTATTCATGTATCTTCCATCTCCTACTCAAAAGGAGTGGACCTCTCTGTGTCCCATCCCTACTTTCTTCTTGGTTCCAACTACACTGTCCCTGTCCTGCCCTTTCTGGTAGTTTATAAGTAGTTTGGTTTGGTTTGTTTTGGGTGCTCCACCAGTGAGCTGTTGAGACTGAGTCAAACTGTAGGATGAAATTTCACCCTTATAGTCGAGGTCCAATGCAACTTAAGCACGTTTAAATTCTGGCATAAATTCAGTCATGTGTTTAACTACTTCAGAGAGGTGGTTTGAATGGAGACTAATACAGTGCCTCTCCAGAGAAAGGAACAGAACACTAAGTACCAGGACACCCTGAACATGGATTAGTTTATGCCATCTTGGAATTGTACCTGTAGAGGGTAAAGGCATGACAAAATGGAGCGGGCAAGGTAACATTGCACCTGTAGTCAGGAGAACAACTTAACTCCAAGAATTCAAGAACAGAATCATCTGACTTCAGTCTGAGTTTGCAAATTGCATAAGAAAGGAAGAGGAGTGAGGAACTCCAGGTCTGGGGAAATGTGGAGTAAGGTGCAAGAAATAATTCAGAAAGGGAAAGGAATGAAGAAGAAAGATTTGAAAACTGACTGGTGTGGGGATGTGCATTGTGCTCTGGGGGACATCTCCCAGCACCACCGGTACATTTTCCCTGCTGGCTCTCCAACTCTCTTGAGTGTGTTGAGAGAGTGATACACCCAATGCTCAGGAATTGTTGATTCCTTGTTCACATTTACTAATAAGAAGTTTAGCATTAGTATTTGCCCAAAATTTTAGCAGTTGAAGAATATTTTATGGTCCCTTTCCTATAGACCTCCTTCTTATGGAAACTGGAAAAATCAGTCTCTGGAAATGAAGTAATGCAAACAAGAACCTTTAAAATCCTTCCAAATATTTACAAAAACTATTATTTTGCTGCTATGTCAACACATGTCATAATACTACAGTTTCCATAGTCATTATAACCTTGGTTTTCATAGTGCTGCATTCACACAGCTTTTAAAAGAGAAGGCGCATTAAACAAACAAACAAAGGTGTTTTGGAAAATTTTATGCTGCAGCCTATAAAAAGTACATCAAAAGACTATCCACTTACTATAAGACATTCTTCTTACTTATCTTTTTTCCAGTAGCTACTACCACAGACTGTCCACCCACAACTGAAAGACTGGAAAAGATTACTGTAACTCTACAATATTGATGACCAGTGGATCAATTCACTTTCTTAAGGAAACAGCCATCCAACAACTCTTGTACTCATTTTTTTTGTTGTTGTTTTTAAGTTGTCTGAAATATGGGTTGCTTTTTCAGATGTTCGAAAGGGAAGCCCAGCTAGCACAAAGATTTTAAAGCTATAATCTATTTCAGCCACTGTATTGTGTCCAATATATTTAGGGGACTTTACTATGTTCCCTAAATAGTCAGAGCTCAAAATACAAAACCCTACTTTGTTAACTCTATGAAACTTAGCTGTTAGCTCAGAAAAATACTGATGTTGTCATCTTTACCAGTGGCAACTGTTGTTTTTTTCCTGAGAACACTAGTTCTGCCAAATGTAAATTCATGTCCTACAGTAATCTCTCTTAAAATTTTCAAGTTGCATCATCTTACTTCAGTTTAAAACAGGAATGACCCAAACAAACATCCACTGAGGTTTAAAAGATAGACTAGTAGTGTTTGCACAACAGACTCAAGTGATTTACAAATGTCATTGGAAAACAGACAGTTGCAGGAAGTTACAAAAATAAGAACTCTGAGTGTTTATAAAACTCATCTTCACACATTGTCTGAGGTGCACATCTGAGGAGCACAGGCACTGAAGAAAAATCGATAGTGCTCCCAATTCCTCAGCATCCAAGCTAAAAGCTGACTTTTTTCCCACTAAGTATGCACTGAGTCCAGAACCATAACCTAAGCACCATGATCAGAAGCCTAAAATGACATTCTGTGAGTATTCCTTTCAGTGTTTAACATTTGCCAAGTTGACTAATACAACTGATGCTTGAGCTCCCAAAAAACATCACAAATGCCATCAATCACTATCTCCAGTGGTTTATGAGCTCTATATTTAAAAACAAAACAATGACTGTAGAACAGAGGGTGCTCAAAAATTCTAGATTATTTTAGTTCACATAATAATCAGGGTACAAAACTGAAAATGTAGTTTAAATGGTAACATTTAAACTACAGAAGTAATGTTCCGAAGTTCCAAACACCAATATGAGTCAAACTTTTGTAATAACTAACCTTACTATTAGAATATAAAAAATATAGACATTGTATCCCCTTTTAACATGAAAGGACCTACATGCAGCTTTACAATCCATCCATTCTATGTCATGACCCCCACCTTCACAATGATGAAATATTTGCCTTGGAGAGACGAGTCAGGGCTCTGCAAAAGCAGGTGCAATGCATCTGTGATAATGGATTTATTTTTAAGGGTTACCTTTGAATAAAACAAATCCTCCTCCTAACAGCTCAGTTTAGGTCAAACTGTTGGTTAAAGCTGCACTGAGGAAAGGGTGTTGGGAATGCACCCTGGAAAAAGCATATGCTGGGAACTGGGATCATACAGAGAAGGAAATCTGAATTTTCTCAGGAGTTTACACACAACCTCCAGCCACAAGGAGTCTACAGGGATATTTAAAAAACATTGTTCTCTTGATGCTGTTTACAATCATGAAATATTTACAGTCCATATGTTTTTGGAAATACTGTTTTATATCATCCTAAACCAGTATTAAACACATAATAAAACACTTTTGTGCACAGAAAGAACTGATACCTCTCCTACTAAAAATACAATGGCAATTAAAAACCTGAGAGCCCAGTGACAAAACACACATTAATAAGCAGGCAGAATTCCTCTGGACTGACACCACGCATTGGCAGAAAACATCCAGCCTCTCAGATCAGTACTGGGAACATTTAGTCACTCTCAGCTGTACTAAAGCCTTGCACAAAGACTGGGGAGACAGTAGTACAGAATGAAATACAGTGTTAATTTCATCACAAGTCCAGAGTTTTATTTTAAACTCCTATTACTGAACCACAAGGAGGAAAAATAACATTCCCTCACACAAAGTAATGAGACTTCTCTCAAAGCAACAAGTTCCTTCTCATTAAAATTTTCTCTTCCCAAATGCTGTTCTGAGCTCAGAAAAGATTCTGAGTCAGGTTAAACTATTTACTGTCCATTCAGAACTGTCATTTCTCTTGCTTCTGAAGTGAACATTAAATCACCTCCAGAAAAGAATTAACGCATCAGATAGAATGCTTAAGCTATAGAGGTGTAACAACCTTCTCCAGGGGCTTAAAATTTGGTCATATCTTAAGGATGCACCAAAAGGCACATTGGCCCTGGCACAAAATTTGACCAAATCGTCAAGGTTCTGATCTAACATACAAGGAAATTACAGAAGAGCTGGGTAACTTTTTTTTTAATGTTGAGAAATTAGCCTTTCTCCCTTTGACTTGTTCTTGAGAACTGTTGTGACAGCTTGAATGAAATCTAAAATGAAAACAAGATCAGGCAGTGGCCCACATCTGCCAGGGAAAATTTCAACCCAAAAATAAATGATAAAGTCAGAAGTGCCGAAGGTATGTTCTGCCAGGGAAAAACAAGACTACTTCTGGAGAGCTAATGCCACCAGGCCTTCTGTAGTGTCATAAAAATTACAGACAGAAAAAGGGGGAAGGGGAATCTAAGATTGTGTGGGTAGTGCTCCAATAGAATATGGTTAATGACCAAATTGTTCCTAAGTCTCTAAAAACAGTGGGGTTTGGGTTTTTTTTGGTTTGGTATTTTTTTATCCCCATAAGCAGGTAAAGAAATTTGGCTTTTAATATTCATTCAATTCCACCAGAAAAATATCTGTGCACCAATTCATCATTTCTTACCTGTGTTCCCGTCCCCACTCTCCATTGATGGTTTACTGGTTTCTGACGGATTGTTCATTCTTGAGTCTGCATTAAAACAGAAATAAAGATAAACCAATATAGCAAAAAAACCCCAAATCTATTCATACCTTTTTGTCTAGGGGAAGTACAGAACATCAGAAATTTCCTATGTACTTTACTCTAATTCAGATTATAACATAAAAAGAGCAACCAGAAGCAGAGCACAACACTGAATTTGCCAGATAAATATTGTTTCAAATTTTTCTGTCATTATTCCCATATGTGAAAAGGTGGTATTAAGGGAATAAAAGACAGCATGCTGGAGGGCAATGATAGGTAGGAACTTAATTTCCAATGCAATGAAAGTCATAGAAGAAAAAAAAAGGAGGGGGAGGATGAAGGAATAATGACTACAGCAAGATTCAAACCCGTGAAGTCTGACCACCATGGCCTATATTATTCTTGTGTTTGTTCTCCCCACCCCACCTTGATAAGAGAAAGGAAATTCAGTCACTACAATTAAATGGATGCCATTTTTCTAATACTACATTTCTGTTTTACTGGAATGTCACTAAGTTATTTTATATTTCCTACATATTCATGCAAATCCATATAAATACAAAACAAGTAATTTTCTACATCCTTCTGGATTAATTCATTGCCAAGTCTGTTCTTGGTTTCAAAGCCTGTCAGCTGAATGTAGCGCAATGCAGAGGGCCTCTCCAGACAGCAGACAGAGAATATAGTTTCCTTATATAAGAATCTATACAGATGTTCTGTGTACAGCATCAGTTTTCCAGCTTATTACCTCCTCCTTCCTTGCTACCAACCCCAGTGAGCCACATTATCACAAACCAAAAATACCAACAGAACCTCAAGACAGAGCAGTTCATAAAATGAAGTGTAAGCAAATCCTTAAGCCCATTCTTCCACTCCCATAACGAGCCAAAATCAAGTTCAATGATCTTAAAATGAACTCTATTCCAGGATATTCTCTTGCAAGGCGCTTGAAAGGTTAGCTCTGCCATGTACTTTCTTCAAAGGAGTGATTTCCAAAATACCAATGGACTGAAGAAGAATACAGCAACAGCATTAACTGCTGCATCTTTCCCCCCACCCCAGATAGTTCCAAGAATGCCCAGACACTTCACTGTTTGGCCATCTGTGAGAGTTGGAAATGAGAAGATGCCCGATTGCCACGTACCATCACCTGCTACTACCCAGAGACACCAGTGCACAGGAGGGACATGCACGTGCTGGAGCAAGTCCAGGGCAGGCCACCATGCTGCTTAAAGGGAAGGAGCATCTCTGCTGTGGGGACAGACAGTTGGTGTTGTTCTGCCTGAAGAAGAGAAGGTTCAGTAAGATCTTACAGCAGCCCCCCAGTAACTAAAGGGAGCCTACAAGAGAGCTGGTGAGGGACTTTTTACAAGAGCATATAGTGACAGGACAAGGGAGAATGGCTTTAAACTGAAATAGGGCAGGTTTGGACTGGCTATTAGGATAAAAAGGTGGTCAGGCACAGGAACGGGTTGTTCAGAGACAGCGTGGATGCCACAGTCCTGGAAGAATTCCAGGCCAGGTTGGATGGGGCTTTGAGCAACCTGGTCTAGTGGAATGTATCCCTGCCTTTGGTTGGAACCAGATGATTTTCTTCCAACCCAAACCATTCTGTAATTCTGTGATCAATATTTTTAAAACTAATATAATTTTCCACATAAACAACCATGGCAGTTGAACCCAATAGAGCCCTGAAAACCCATAGGAGTGTAACAAGCAGGAAACTTCCCCTGACAAGTTAACACATCCCCTCCAGAGCCTCAAGTCTTCCCAGAAAGTTCCTATGCCTATTCTTACATCTTTCAAATGTTCAATCACCTGTAAAAGAGATCTGAACTATCAGTGTAACTCTTAATATAAAGGCAGATGTGTTAAACTGCTTTTTGAGAGAAAGAGGAGAAACTTTGCAGTTAAGCACTGCTGGCCTACACTTCAGCAAGAAGCTGTAAGTTTTGCCCCGTTTTTCACAACTACTGCTTAGCATATTCAAGCTGTGACTTCAGTCTTGAAAGACAGAACTGTGCTAAGTTTGCTAGTAAGCAGAACCTTTTGCCTCCAGGCTCCTTATTTTGTCATTTTCCATATTTGGACAGCATGATCCACACTCAAGAAGCAGAACATGGGTTCCACTGACCACACAGAAATGTTTGCTGTTGACACAGCCCTCTCTGCAGATAAATCTGTGTGTAAAATAAATATAATGCACATTTCTAACTAGACACTGCATATACCTTAAATCGAGTTTACTCTTGTGGCAACAGCATTTTTATTTAGAGTGATTACAGGCAACATGCATTTGATAAACAGCATTAATTCATTCTTTTACACACAGAGGGCTACTGAAAGTAGTTTGTGTTTAGAGGACACTGAATGGGAGTCTCTGCTTTCGATGCAAACATCAAGAGTCTCCATCTGACTGGAAAATGAGCAAAGAGAACTTACAAGTCAAATACATTTGGTTGTGGAAACTGGGCTAACTCATGGTGCTACTGGATGTAGAATGTACATTTTTAAGCCTAGAGCAAAGGGGTGGCCTGAACTCACCATACAACTGACCACAAAAGGGAAGAGCACAGGCTGAGAAGATTGTCTCTCAACAACATGGGATCCATTCCTTGAGTCACTTCAGAAAACTCATGCAAGAAGAACAACTCAGGGCCTCCTGTTGCTGGTTTGTTGGCCAAATTGGAGCTACAGTACAGGATACTAATGGTAGAAACCCAGAGGAGGGGACATAGGTGTCCTGTGCACAGAACTCCAAGCAAGGCAGTGACTTCCTGCATGATGAGCAAGTTTGCTCAGTTACACAAAGTTATAACTGTAGAGACCTCCTTCCATAAAGCAAGGTAAGACATTTTTCTGTGGGACTGTGCTGCAAAATAAATCCTTTTAGAAAAGGTTTTCAGTGTTTTCTAGTACTAAGCATATACATAAAGTTTACTTAAGTACCAAAAGCTTGTCTAGATGAGGAATATTTTATTGTAAAGATCTATCCTTAACAAAGGATAGATCTCAAATGTTGCTATTGCAAAAAAGTAGCAAGTTGGAAGAAGAAACACCTTTCTGGTAGTGCTCAGGTTCAAAGGAAGGATAGCATCCATTATTTCACCAGTTGACTATTTCTTGTTCAATCTGTGGGCCTTCTGCATGTAAAGTATCAAGAACAATGGCGCTATTTCCATTGCAAATGGTAGGACATACATCTGAAGCACAAAACTGCTACCAGCAAAACAGACTCATATCCGCAGGATACTGAACCTACAGACTCATTATATGTCAAATAAAAAGGTTATTTGGTTTATACATGCTCATACAATTTCTGCTTTAAAGTTAAAAGAATAAACAAATGAAGTGGGCTAATAAAAAACCCCTAAACCTTAATGCCTTCACCTTTTCTTCTTCCTTTAGATCTTGCTCGGGTTTTAAATAAAGGCCCTGGGCTACAACTTCTGCCAACATTATCTAAAAAAACAAACTCCACAGAAGGAAGGATCGAAAGCAGCAGGTGCATGATTGAAATCAAACTCTCAGGAGCGAATACATTCCGGACTGCTACTCTGCTAGCAGGGCTGAGGTGTCGCCAGGCAGTGCTGTGCCAGGCTCTCACACACCCTCAGGAGCGTTTCCAAAGGCATGTAGAAGAAAGCAGCAGCAGACACTGGACTAAGCTGGAGTATCAGGGACTGTACAGCTGGTAAAACACTGAAAATTTTAACAAGGTTATATTGCCATTAACTGTTTCCTTTCACCCATCAAAGTGAAACTGCCTGATGCTCCATCAGCACCAGTAATAAATGATTCATTGATATGCATGGAAAAACCCAAGTACAATGTAAGCGAAAACATGCCAAGAATTCTTTAGAAATTAATTTTTAAAAAACCCCACATCATATTCAGAAGCAAACATATTCAGATGCCTGCTGCAAAATTTGCCATCCAAAAATATATTCTCTCTCTTTGACATATAAGTTCTTACATGAACTTGTATGATGGAACAAAAAGAATAATAAATAAATATATACATACACACACACACACACATTGAGCTTTACGGAAAAAGCCTTGAAAATAAATAAAACCTATTGTAAAATTGGGATGATCCATTGCTATAAATAGTTTTAAAAGACATGAAGAAGAAATTATGGCATATCTGTTCTGCAGTCCTGGTGGAATCTCGGCGCAGGAAATATATTATCCCAGTAACCTTAAGCACAGCTTGCAACGGTATCAATGGCAACCACTGCACACTCCACCTTATTTTCTATTACGCACGAAGAACCTCGCTATATTAAAAATACACAGACATAACATGCATTCTGTTGTGGAATGGCTCAATACAGCTACTAAATTCTTTGAGACTGAGGCTCCCCTCTCATTTGTTTTAATGCTTGAAAATTCATAACACAGGGATATGCAAGTCAAGTCCAGTGTTTGTTATAAGCCAAATGCTTCTTAGATTGAAATCCTAAAAGCAAAAAGTCTGTATTAATATCACCCAAATCTGTGCAGAGGAAACGAATTCTCCTGGAGTAAGGGAAAGGAGGGAGGGGAAAAAAAACCAACAACAACAAAAAACAAGCCATGTATTTTCCCTGGTACAGATCTAGCTATCTATCTACCAGGCAGCTACTTGCTGCTGATTCACTGGTGAGCTCCAGCCTCCCAAATACCCTCTCTAGCCTCTGCATATGTGATTAAGCCTCTATGCATAGTCAATCTCGCAGCATCCATGTCCGTAAGAAAGAGCTGAGCTGGTACCCACCTAGAACGTAGTCGCTGCAGTCCAGCATTGCTGTGGTCTCCTCTACAGGTTCAGATAGTCCAAGGAATGGGAGAATGGCAATTTCTATCAAATCTACACTACTGCTCTGACCGAACACGAAAGGGAGTGGGGAGGTGGGGGGAGAAATACAACTTCAGTTACACCATAGCAATCTTCAACTGAACAGGGAAACTTCAGTTGCTGTGTGGAGTTTTAGTCTCTCCTACTAGCTGTGTCTGACATTGTCAAGGCGACTGAAGCGTGAAAAGTTCCCCTTTTTGTAATAAAATAGAAACAAAGATTGCAGCTGGCAGTTTCCATAATGAAGCTTAATCAGTATGCGCCTGATTAGGGCCTTATGCAAATCTCCTCTCGTTAGCACAGCAGCCAGCACTTTGAAGTCCATGAACAATTCATTTGCAGAGTACACTGAAAGCACTCCCTGCATAATTTAAATCGCGGTATAAATATTTATCAGCTCATTTGCATATTAATTGGCAGTGCATGAAGGGAAAAATTATCTCCCGAGTGCCAGCATAATAATTAGGGAACAAAATGAATTTTCTTCCAATAGCTTGGCTTCTCAGCCCTAACTCAAGTACAGTACCGCAGGGGAGAAGGGAGGGGAAGAGACAGAGTTCTGTTCAAATGCCACTGAAATGACACGTACAAATTAGAAACAACTCTACAGACTTAAGCACCTTTAATCTTATTCCTGCTGGCAACAATAACTTCAGTAATAAAGGGGATTTGGAAAAAGCTTTCTACACAATCTGAATAATCCCACAAAAACAATTAGCAAGGTAGAAGGCGAACACAAAGCTGTCAAACCGGTGCTTGCACATCAGCGTGGGGTTTTCCACACCTGAACACGCAGTGTCACAGGAAGGTCCCGGGCAGGGAAGGGAGTGCCACCAGGGCAAGGAAGCGGCAGGATTCCCTTTAAACAGCTAAAGAGCTTGGTGATTCATTATCGGGTAATCCCTTTGCCATGGCCAACTTAACAGCAGTGGATATGTCAAGTATTATGTAACACTTGACACCCATTAATCTATCCCAAGTGAAATCAAAATAGATTTAGTCTTTTGCTTTCCAATGACTTCCAAGAAAAAAAAAGAAAAACAATAATCTATTACTAACCCCTTCAAACACATACACAATATGGCTAAATACAGCTTGCGGTGGAATTGTGGTCTGTGAAAGGGGCACATCTCACCCGCACTGCATCTTTGAACCACTCAGTGATAACCAGAATGTGCTCATTGCTGTGACCACAAAGTACATTGAGGCACTGGAGAACTGGGAAGAGGCTTTAGTTCATGGAGAAATCCATCTTCTTTTCCAAAGGCAGTCCACAGAACTAAGTGTACCAACTATAAAGATTTATTAAACTATTTCGAATAGTTTGTTTACCCATCAAATGCTAGTGTCCTAAACAGCAAGAACACTTATATAAAAACTCAAGTGTGATGTGCACATTCACAACACTTAATATTCCATATTCTGATCAGGAAAATGTAATGTGATAATGTAGATGATTACAGGGTTGAGCCACCCACTCCCAGATGTTAATGTGAATTTAAAGAGTAAGTTGTTGTTTGTTTGTTTGGGTTTTTTCCTTTAAAGGAAACCCTAGTTGTACTTTTCTCCTCCTCATTTCTGAAGTGAATTCAAGCACCGCCTCTCCAAACAAGAGGGAGCGAGAGAAAAGGGACTTCTCAATCATCCAGTACTGACTGGAATTTATTTCCACGCTTGACCTCTTCTTCTGTTCAGGTTCATATCTCTACTTAACACAAGATGTTCCCAGCTATATATTTAACATGAATGATCTACACTTGAAAAAGATTGCAAGAAGAGAAGGGGAAGGTGCTCCCTACTGCAGGGAAACAACTGCGTGCACTGAATAGGTTTTCCTAATACCTTGTTTCTAACTTGTTTTTCTACTCATTCACATGTCCCATTGAGACCTCTAAGGCACGTCTTCATGGTTCACAGACCTTCAGTAAACTTCACTCCTGCATACATGCTTTTGGAGTGCACTGGGAGATAATCCGTTTGCTTCACTGGAAGAGCCTGGACACAAACGGTGTAACAAACCAAGCCCTTCACAAAGTGAGTGCTGGTTTAGGCAGTGGTTGAGCTGAGGCAGCAGTAGCGTGGGAGGACAGCATTGTCCTCTTTGGGATCCTTTTCAAACGAGGGTGTTGAGCTGGTGGAGCACAGGTGCAGCATCAAGAGTGCAACACCACAGGAAGGGACCGTTGAATTCGGGCACGAGGGCAGTGATGGGTGACTTTACCAAACAACAGAGCCATCAACCAGCAAACAAAGGCCAAAAGGACATGCCTGAAGCAGCCGTAGTAAGTGCGTTGGTGCTGCCCTATCAACACTGCAGGGACAGCTAAAAAGGACAAGGTAGAAAGCTTCTTCCCCTTCCCAACTGTGTCAATGAATCCACCTCACAAACACAGAACCCCACACAAATGCTCATTTCAATTGTAGCATCCACTAACCTGCTAATAGAAATAAAAACTTGTACATTGCCCTGTCAAACTAACAGTTGGCCAAAAAAAAGGACAAATTAACAAAAAAACTCCCACCCCAAGCCAACCAACCACAAACATCCCAAAACAACACTGTTCTTCCAGTGACCACTTTGTTCTTTGACAATTTTATTGTCTCCCCCTTTCTGTAAGTTCACTGAATCATAAAATGGTTTGGATTGGAAGGTCTATATGATCTAAAGATCATAAAGTTCCAAGCCCTCTGCCACGGGCAAGGACACCTTTCACTAGACTGGGTTGCTCAAAGTCTCATCCAACCTGGCCTTGAACACTTCCAGGGATGGGATATCCACTTTTTTTCTTTTTAAATTTACCCCTACTGCTCCAGTTGCTTCTCCAATAGTTTGCATGGTAGAAGGCATCCAAGTTCTTAATTTTTGGCCAAAAAACCATCCTACAGTTTCATTTATGCCAACTTACTGCAGCTATTTATCTGAGAGCCTTCTGAAGGAGACCTGAAGACACAAGAAGGAAAATGTTTGGGGAGGAATGGTGCCTTCCACCCTGCTCCAACACCAGTGGTGGAATATGTTGGTTTAAAGTTCTGTTTAGGCTCTGCCACACCACTGCCCATTTTTTTCTTTCTGGTTTCTTATGTTAAAAATTACTTAATACCCTCAAACGAAATCATACTTCTGGTACTCATGTTTCAGAAAAATAGCACTCTTTGAACACTCAGTTTCATTTTCCCTCCAAAGGCACCTCTAAGAGGAGAAAGTGGTGCCCCTTGTGACAATCAGTGTAAAAATCCCCCCACATCCCGTCAAACTGCAGATATCTCAAAAAATACTTCTCTCCTCTTCCCCTAGTTCTACAGGTCTTACACTGAGGATTTTTTTCTCCCATAATTCTATTCATACTCACCCTTAAAACCAGAGGAACTAAGCCACTAACTCAGGTATGACAAAGGTAGATATTCTTCAGCCAAACACCTCAGAGTCTGCAGGTCTCCTGCAATTCAGGAGACTCATTCTACCCCGTTCACTTCTTTTTTGTCACTCTTTACGTATCTTCCATACCTTCCCTTTTCAAATGAATGTTTTCCTTTTGCTGTTTGTCCCCTCAATAAGTCACTTTATTTAGCGAGTTGTAATGACCATACCCAATCTCTTAATAACTTTGTTTTTTGAAAAGAGAAACTCATTTTCCCCTGCAGGCTATGCAACTCTTGCTTAGATCTCTTTTTACATCTTCTTTTATTTCATTTATTATGCCAAACTGACTGTAAACTCCATAAAATTATTCTCCAATGTCATCTATTGTAAGTGTTATAGATAGTAAAAGTGAAAGGACATTTAAACCCTTAACTTCAGATGGTCAGTCTCTCTTTTTTTTCTTTTCTTAAAAAATCCAACCCCCCCCCCAACAATACAAAAGAAGCTGAATTAAAGGGATAAAGGGCAAAGATACTATAGACATTATTCTATTCAACACATTTATGGGGGAAAAGAATCTTCAGTTTTATATGGATGTGTTTGCATATATAGTAAAATGTCATTTACTACCTGCCTTCCTGTGACAGCTAAGAAATTCCTGCCCCAGGCAGCTCAGTGACAAGCACGACCTTTGCAAACTTCAGGGGCAACATGGAGATGCAACATGGAGAGATTACCCAACAACTCATTATTTCCCTTTTGAACAGTGTGCTTGGAATGGAGTGCAAAGGAATACATACAAATGGAATACAAAATACAGGGAAAGGAAATAAGGTATCAACTGTGATGCTTGAGTGTTGCCTTCATTAGAGCATCTCTGCCTACAAGATTTTACCTTGAAGAACTACTGAAGAAGGGTGGTCACCAAAACTTTGAGAGCAGAGCACAACACCAACCAACCCTGCAAAGAGCAGAGTGAGCTGCTCTCCCTGTGCCACACCACAGGCACACTCTGCCCTGCAGGGGTATCACACATTTTAACTCCAAACATTTTCCAATCTCCATCCCACAAGCCAAATGAAACCTTACAAAAAACTTCAACAAACAGAACTCCAACGCACTACTAAAATAAAAAAAAATTACAAAAATCATGTACATGTCAACAGAATTAACTGTTACTAAATGTGGCACAATCCTCTTAGAGTAATTACAGACAGACAGCAGCCTGTTCATAGTTGGGGCTGCAAACTAAGCTCTAATTTAGCCACCACCTTTGACTTTGGCCAACAGAATTGATTTTATCTGAGAATTGGTAAAGTCAAAGAGCAGTTGTCTGGAAAAGTCAAATAAAATTGGCCTCGTTTAGAATTACTGGTCATTAGGCAATTGCTATTAATTGAAATTTCAATCTTCATCTAATTTTACTTCTCACAAACTCGTATCATAACTGTCCTTTAAAACTTTTCACTGCACAAAATATCTGTCAAAATTCTTTTGTGTACTTTCTTTATAAGGAAATTAGATATGCGGAGAGATAAGCAGGAATGTTAATTTATGTTATCAGTGTAGGACAGCAGATACCCATAAGCACCTGACACATTAATGTAAAGGGGTTTGTTTGTAGGTTTGGCTTTTTAAGTCTCAACTTATTTTTGTCCACACATGGTAGAAACTACCATGAATTAAGCCATTTTTTTATAGTAAGAAAACCATGGCCACAATAAACTCACAGTAGAGTACCACCATATGAGGAGGGGCAGATACAACAAGAGAAAATAAACACCCTTATTCAAAAACTACAGAATTATAACTTTCACAAGCAAACTGAGCTTTATTTGAAACTCAAGGCTAATTCTGTCATTCTGCAGCATCATCTGAACACTACTGCCCACAAGCCATGGTACATAAGAAAAGATCCATATTATATTTAAATAAAAGTTTTCTTTCATTCTGTTGAATGTTTACTGTCATAACATTTACTTAGAAATTATGGCATATTTTGAAGATGGTAAACATTTGGTCGTTATATCTCTTGATTTAAGCACTTGTTTCACTCGTATCATGTTTTCAAGGTTTTCACGACTATTTCATACCAGCTTGAGACCTTTCCTGTTTGTTTGGGTTTTTTTTTTATTATTTATTTGAATGCACCAAACACTACATCATAAGCACTGACTCCAGGAACTTAATTCAAAAAACAACCCAAAGTGTCACACATTTGAAAACAAATGTGTATGATTTAGCTAGCATGTTCCACCTGCCACAGAGCTGTTGCACACGAGCACATTTTATTTTCTGCAGGGCATTTACCTCCTTTCAATTTAACTAGAATTAGCATAGAAAATGAGCAAATCATGCTCTGATCCCACCACACTTGAGGCATGGTTCTATACCACTACATATATATTGCTCTAGTAAACTTGCATAAGAAAAGTAGTATCCAAACTTAAGCAGGATTTTTTCTTTTTTTAACCAACAAAAAATTTCTTACAATAGTATGGCAAACACCTGTTTTGAGTTTTTGTCCACATATGTGGGTCTCATTTTTTTTTTTAAAATTCTTAGTTTGTCAAATCTAAAATACTTCACACTGACAACTACTGAACACTTCGGGTAGATGTATATTGTCTTATTAGTAAACATAGTTGATATTTTATTACTTGTACAGGATTTGCATGCCTCACTTTACTTTTCAAAAAGTACTGAAGGACACCAAACAAAGCCTGAAATGAAGACTGATAGTGAAGTTACATGAAGAAAACACAAGGGAGGGCTGAAGAACAAAATCAGTAGAACTTCAACATTTATCAGAGTAAGATAAAACGGGGCAATTCAAGGACACAGGTCTGTTATAGCGATGGGGGGGGGGGGGAGGACCATATCTTCCCCTTCCAAAAACAAACAAACAAACAACAAAAAAAAGCACCTTGAAAAACTTGCAAGCTTTTATGGGATGCTGCAGCTTGGGGCAGCTGGAGAACCTGGAGCATCACCAGGCACCAGCCCTCACGAGGAGTGGGGTGATCCCAAACTTCCCTTGGCAGGGAATGCCAGCCAATCCTCAGGTATCCCCTACACCTAACGTGGGGTCACTGTCTTCCACACATGCAGTGGCTACTGGAACTGTGCACACATCTGAATGGAGAAGGTGAATGCAGTTCATACACCAGAACACCAAGCAAAGCAGGTGGCATAAATATTGCTAGTTTCAAATTGTTATTGCAAAACACACTAAAAATATTTCAGTAAAATAAATATTAACTAATATGCAAATCACAACATAACTGATCTGACAACATATGAAGGGTACTTATGCCAAGTTCAAATACCAAAAACAGTATTTGTTTAAGTAGTTGTATGACATGTTACATTTTGGAATACACATACAGTGATGCCTCCAAAAGCATTCATTTTGCCTCCCCATGTCCACTCATGTAGCAGGGGCAGGCCCTCAAAGCTCAAAAACATTATTTTTAAATTCACCTGCAAACCAAAACATAATGCCTTATGCAAACACGCTGTTTCTCTGTTCAGCACTTTGCCAAAGTAGCAATTACTAGTCCAGCTTGATGAATAGGGTCTCTACAAAGAACAGGCTAATTCAGTATATGACTTAACCATACAGCACTGCTCAATTCAAAACCCAGTCTCCACACTACTTGTCATTAACTACACGACAGGTCACTCTCAAAATACATAAATCAAAGTCACAGGTGTAAGTTCACTACGATTCCTGCTGAAGTCAACTGGATTCATCAAGATCAACAGCACAAATACTGTTTAGCTCTAGTTAGAATTAGTGTCTGACAAACAAAATTAACAGAAAGAAGCACATGCAAAATCTCTCCAGTTCATCGTATGAATCGCAGTTGCAGGGCTGTTATCACCATGCCCTACAGAAACTGCTTTTGCTCCCTCTTCCTTTAATAACTATCTCAAATCTGAAGGAGGATATTGCTTTAATGCCCTCAGCACACTGATACAGACACTATTAACACCTGTAGGAACCACAAGACATGTCATGAGAATGCTGCTTTCTGAAGCTTAAATTATTTGATCTCAAAAGAGGAAAAGGCCAAATTCCAGACAAGCTGCTTTGTATGTTACAAATCGAACAAAAAATTGCCAGATGCGAGATATGAAGAGAGAAACAGAGTTATTCACACTGCAGACACTGATTCCATCCATCAGCACACCTATCCAAGTATCCATCATTTTGGATGGTCAGAGCTAACATACGACTGTATTTGCTATCAGACAGAAGAAAACAAAAACAAAAACCCCAAAACTAAGTTCTTGGGCATGTGGGTCTTTAATTTACAATAATTTAAGAACAGCAGAGAGTGAAAACCACAGCATAACTACACATATGAAGTACTACCTACATGAGCTTTTCCAGGAAATATTCAGAAGCCTCTTTTGCCCATTTTAGTAGCTATGCTGTGCTAAAGCAGAAAAGGCATTGATTAGTTTTTCCAGGAAATAACCACAAGAACAGGTTTACTAGAAGCAATGCTGAAGTGCAAGCAGTATGACTGACACCTGTGGCTGTGTTTACAGAGGATTTGCTGGGAAGACATGCACATTTTATTTGCAGGTCCATGGACACACCACTGAAGACAGGAACGTCCTGTTTACATCTCCAACAAATCAGGGAAGTGATAAACTTTTCCACACTGCCTCAATTTGTGCAATTTATTTTGATTGGAAATGTTAAGTCGACAGATGCAGAATCCTCTCAAAAGAAATTCACAACCTACTCAAAAAATTATAGACTAAAAGAAGCTAGCTGAAAACATTAGTTTTTTAAACAAACTTTAAAACAAAGTTTTTTAAAAGCAATGTCCAGAATACTTCAATTCTTAATAGCCCATTCCTCAACAAAACACAAGTTTTATATGCATATCTCACCGTTTTCACAGAGAAACAAAAATTAAAAGCAGGACACTTAATTTAGGGTCCTGAATAAATGCCTTCAGTACCACGGCCGTGGGCCATGAATGCTGAGTCAGCAAAAATCCAGCGCTGCTGCCTCTTACACAACTGCACAGGAGAATTAAAACTGCTCCAACTGTCTCAAAACTACCTCAGTTGCAAGGAGAAACACTAACCCAAATCTGTTTTTTAATCCAAGGGGAGAACTGTTGACCCTGTTGAAGCACAAAGGCAGCAAGGCCACAGAAACAAGCAACTATGAAAAGATGTTTTCAGCAGGAATGTTGCCTTAAAACTTTTATTGTCTACAGTTTAGGCCCACTGATATGTTCCATTCTTATGAACTCTATCGTGCATCTTGTGTGACAAACTCTCACAACGACTGTTTATTTCCTCTTTGAG
The DNA here is from genome assembly GCF_022539395.1 of Myiozetetes cayanensis. Taxonomy (NCBI): domain Eukaryota; kingdom Metazoa; phylum Chordata; class Aves; order Passeriformes; family Tyrannidae; genus Myiozetetes; species Myiozetetes cayanensis. The sequence continues at coordinate 3,918,138 of NW_026087742.1, forward strand.
ACACTGACTCTTAGCCCTAAGGGTGACAACTTGTATCAATTAGTACACTTAAATATGCACATACCCCTCCAGTGCCACTCTTGAGAATACTCTCATTTCTGGTCTCACACACACCATTTCCATGCTCAGAAATGGAAATGTGATTTCTAAACCGTAAGACTTAACTCTCACTTGTTTTCATCAGATGTGTTGAAGACATTAGAACTAAGTAAAGTAAAAAACTGGGGAACTGTTGGTGAGAAACAGAAGTAGCAGCACAGTAACAGCTAAAATTACACCATTAAGTTGTTTAGCACAGACCTAGTTTAAAGCACCAAACCCTAAATTCAAGGAACTGTTCACAGATGAATTTAAAAATAACTGCTAATAACCCTATCACACTAGACCAACCTACAGCAATTAAACAAGAAGGACACCTTGTAAAGTTCTGAGGTCACTATATAAAATGCTGTAGGTTGGTCTACAGCATCACAAAAGGCTGAAAACTGGAATCTTCAAGGAGACCATGGCTCTAGTACCATTAACAATAAATCAGAACTGAAAATGTTTACAAGCAGACAATCAGACATTAACCCTCTACATTTTTTTAAATATATAAATACACTTGTAATGTATATGTTTATAGGAACTTTAGATGTTTAATATATAAACACATATACTTTTTGTGCATTTATACATATTTTGTGATTTATACAAAACAATATATACTGTATGTTTATGTTTTATAGTATGTTTATTTTTTTTAAGAACTGAGATAGTGATCTCAGATTTCTCAAGTTTCTAAGCCTACTGCTCTGGAAACAGTTTACATGTTCTGTTTTCCTACAGACAGGTACCAAGGCAGTTTGCCAACCCAGGGGAAGAAATAATATAAAGAGCAAGTCAGCATACAGTGCTGTTTTCATCACTTTTGTCCAGTCCTGGTCAAAAGGCAAGGTGCTGTAGTGAGAATGAACAAGCAAGAAGAAAGTAAAACTCCTAAGTGCCAGGATACCATCATCCCTAAAAATGCAGCCACAAACAGCCCCAGAGTTGCCAACTGACCACTGCTGCTGACTTGAATGAAAATCATTCCCCACCCTTCTTAGGAAGTCCCAGTCACCACTGAAAAAAGAGCAATTCAGCATTCAGAAAAACAAAACAAAACAAAACAAAAACCCAAAAAACCCCACACAACCCTCAAGCTAAGCTCTTTAGCAACACTCAATATTGCACTGACATTTTAATACTGCACTGAGTTGATCTAACATGCCATTTTAAAAGAAGGACCTGTATTCCACATTGCCTTCACAATCCCTCACCACCACAGGGAGATTACTCATTAAAAATACAGACAAAGTTGGCAAATTCTCTGGGATTTAACTAAGTCAGGGCCAATAACACACATAAAAAACCCACCAAACAAATCAAAAAACAAAACAAACCCTCTTTGACATTACATTTCCAACAAGCCTCACAGCACTGGCAAAATGCATAAAAAAAGGCTACAAAATCCAGAACGCTGCATGAGTCTGCAGGAACCGTGAATAAGAGCAGCTTTTCCATCCAACGTGACAGTCTCAAAATGACAAGCCCTTTTTTTGCCTGCCCTACTGGCCGGTTCACACTCCCCTTTTCGTCTTTTGAATTTTCCCCAAATTAAATTGAATGCAAATAAGGCAGGTGTGGTCCCCAGAGCAGTAATCTGCAGATAGTCCCCACCGAGTTCCCATAGCAACTTGCACAGCTGGCCATGAGAAAGAGGTTGTATCTGCTTCATATTGGCTACAGAGTTTAAACACTCAGCGAGTGAAACACCAATTACGGCATCTTGTAAAGGAAACATCTACTAAAAGGCACATCCATTCTTCCTTGATTAAACCAGGAAAATAAACCTCTGGATTTGCTCCTAGTTCAGCAATTGGCTCAGCATATAACGCGAATATCTGTTATTTACAGGAGGAGATGCCTGCAAAGGAAATGGCTTCTCTCTTTGCTGCAAGGTACTGAAGTTTAAGAAACACTACAGCATTTAGAAAATGCCAGTTATTCTGCACCTTGCCATCAAGAATACACACTTCTCTGAAAGAGAGAAGTCATAAACTCAAATCCTTCTGGACAAGTTTTAAGACTTCCTCACGATATCACCTCTCTGACAGGTGCCTGGTAACATTTCTGGGTTTAATTGTATTTTTTCTGTATCAGCCTTTGGAGTCTCATTCTAAAAATCCAAAGTTACCCTGTGACTGACAAACCATTGTTCATCACATACAAAACCTCTCCCTTGTTCCTTACCTACAAACACAGATTCATTCCACTCCCTTCTGCATCCTGCACACACAGCTCCCTACTTTTATTGCATCCAAGCCTGCAACTCCTCTCCTCTACTCACGCCATGGTTTCAAGTAAGAACAGTCCTATAGGCTTAGAAGAAAGGGCCCATGTATCCCTGCTGTTATCCTATGGATATCTTGGGAAGCAGGAACCAAAAGCTAATTCTCAGGTAAAAGTGCAGGCAAAAGGTACCTGAGACATTGCCCATCCTCCCCTGCCCCCAATTCTAAACGACAGTAAGTTCTGGGACAGAGGATGTTGCTAAAGCAACTCTCAACAGATTTTACCCTGCCATGAATCTGCATCAACATTCCACTGAACCCCTGCAAACTTTTAGGAAGCAGCCTGCAGCAAGGAGTCTCATGGTTAAAGTATACACCAAACATTTTTATTTCTTTTGTTTTGAATCTATCTCCTGCTCGAGCACTACTTCCACTTCCTCCACTTCTTGGACAGAAAGAAACCATGAACTGTAAGCCTCTATTCCCTCCCCATGACACTTCACTGACTTCTGTCATATCCCCCCTTAGCTCTATCTTCAAGGATGATAATCTCAAGTCTACACAGTTGTTTATAAAAAGCGTGAATGAATTCCATAAAGTAATTCCTAATGCTGCTTTTCTACATATTTTTTCGTTGAATGTCTGAGAAGAGCTGCACAGTGCAGTACCCAAGAAGCATAAATGGATTGTGGTACCATGCTATTTTTTCTTATATTGCTTTGCACTCTGATCTTTTCTTGGTAAGTCCTAGCATTTGATTTGCTTTTTGACTACTTTTGAGCATGAAAATACAGTAGCTATTTCCATGAAAAATCGTAACAAGAAAGATCTTGTACCTGGAGCATTAAGAATGCCTATACTACTGAACATAAACTAAAGATCTTATCTCTAACTTATTCAACAGGAACATAATATCGTTGAAATTTTATCATTTGTTCAATTTGGTTAAAACTGGACAACTGTTTATGAGGGAGAGCAGAAAAAAGAAGTCAGAAAGAAATAACACAAACCTCTCTTTCCTTTAGAAATCTGCTGAACATACGAATAACAACATGACGCTTATCTGCTTCCAAAAGAGCAGGCAGGTGATAAGAAACAGGCTCAGTATCAGCCACTTCTGTTTGTGCTGACTTTACAAAATGCCTGTTCTTGTACCTGCCTTAACCATCTCTTTGCAAGTGATGCCTGTGTTTCAAGGAGGGCATGGCAAGCTTACCCAGGAGCATTCAGTTTCAAGCGGCCACCCTTCTGCCAGGTGTCCCATAGGAGAATGTACATTTATGCATAAGCAAACAGGAGCAGCTTAATTGCCTACTGGACATCAACTATAAATTTTATTCGTTCATCAACACATACACAAGACCTTGTCCACCTGTGAGCTTTATCCATTACCCCACCTGTAGGGAACTTGCCTTAATCCATCGCTAACTTGAAAGCTGCTCGCTTGCTTAAGTAGATTTAGTTTTCTTCTCTGCCCCTTTCTGCATTCCCTTCCAAATTTCTTTTCAGACTAATCAGCAGCACTTCAAAGCAACAGCTGAGCTGGTGGCATTAAAATGACCAGGGAAACACACAAAGCTTTAGCAGGGTACAACCACTGAGCAAGAGAAACACGCCATTTAATGTTAAAAATGATGACTTCAAGCCCATTCAACTGGGGAAAAGAAAGAAAAAAAAAATCACAATTCATTAGAAGGAAGAAAAAATTAGTATTCCCCTATATGCCTGGCATAATTTGCACTTTAGAACCACACATTAGCAGTCCACTGCATGTTAATAAAAGCCAAAGAATTAAAAACTGAAGGCTCTCTGCCTGTATTGCAAGCCAATAGGTTTACACAATTTACAGAATGAAATGGAAAGGACATACAGGTGGCACAGTGTGGAATCTGAGAAGCTGAAAAATGAAGAGGATGTGAACTGGAAGTGAACATGTAATTTTGAAAGAATTAGTAGCAGTATACCAGCTAATACTGGTATAACAAATAAATATGAAATGTCAAATACCAAATATGGATGTGCACACACTCGCACTCAGATGCACCTTTTGTACCAACAAAGAGGCAAGTTCTGTACATCTGAAAAGAGATTTAAAATAAAGACTGAAAAACTGATTCTGTCCTTTACAGCTCTTACCTCCACTGTGGTTTCTATCCACGGCATTTCATGCATGCTGAGGACAAGCTTGCAATGGAATTGCCCCTCTACAATTTGAATGTCATTTGGCCTGATCAACACCAACACTACACGTGGTACTTGCTTATAAACAACTTGGATAGCAAATGGAGGGGAAGGGAGAAGGTAACAGGGAGGAGTGAAGGCTTTGACTTCTGATGAGTCTTGGAGATGAGCACAGCACTTTTATAATAAAAGAAGGCCATTAAACTCTCCTGTGTAACTTCGGCCTCAACTTCCAGGTGATGCACTAGATTAAGAACATTGTATTGTCATTAATGCACTTTAAGAAGTAGAGCTATATACTTTTTTCTTAGCTTTAGTTCTTAACTAGCAGTCCCTCTTTTATAAGGCATGCTTTTAGACTGAAATCACTCAGGATGTGTTTCCAGCAACTGGATTTTGTTATGCACCTTGGGCTGGTTAAAGAGGCTTCCTTCAACAGAAGTCCCCTTATGTTCTGTGAGCAAGTCACCGCTCACTAGGTCAAACTTGGTGTAACCACAGATTCTGACTTTTAAATTCAGTTTCACAGGTTTTTCACATGCTGAATCCTTCACTACTCTTCTCAGAAACATCTTTGGCTTTGTTAACAACTCATTTGATATTACAAATTTTCTAGCAGCACCATAAGGTTAGACTCAACTGAGCTTGCAATTCAAGTATTTTAATTGTTACCACAGGTACTGTCTCACTCCAAAAGCCATTTCCAGACTCTAAGTCATCACAATTCAACTGATTTTTGGAATGTATGTGTTTCAGAGCAGAAACTCCTCTGTCAAAAAATCTGCATCTTTTTTGTCACACATTTAGCTGACACTGTATTTAGCCAAATTAAAATACATGGTGACTCCTATATCCCTTTGCAGTAACTGATCTGAAAGCTGCAACTCTACCCATCTTTGCATCCCATGAAAACTTCACCCATGAAGTTTCCATATTTCTTCCTCATCACTGGCAGGTATGGAAGAGTACTTGCTGAAGGAAAAGACACAGCTAGTAGATTTTGACTTTCCATTAACAACTATATAGAGATTTTTCGGTTATCCTGTCCTTAATCCTTTTAGTATGTGTTACTATTGATTTTGTATCACTTTAATTTGGTAATCAATGAAGTAAGCCATTCTAAATCAGATACATTATAGAAGAGTGCATTTTATCAATACAATTACAAAACAGAGCTTTAATCTTAACAAGAACTGAAAAAGCTTACAGCAAATTCATCTGAAGAGACTTTCTCTCCTACCACAGAAAACTGAATGAATTGAAATCAGATTTTATTTACTGACTCAAAATTGTCTATCAGCAAATAAAATTATCTAGTCATTCAAGTAAGTGCAACTGACCTCCAGCTTTTAAAATAAAACTACCCCATTTTTTGACATTATTGACTCACCAGTTTTCCACTCCCTTTGCAGCTTCCTTGGCCACTTAAGATTTACTGACATCAACAAATACATAACATCAACAAATTAGAGAGATTTCTTTCCAGTCAGTCTAAATTACTAAATGCAAGCTGCCTTGTCTTGCAGATTTTAGAAATCCAACTCATACAGTCTCAAGCATTCCTCTTTCTCCCCATTCCCATTTATTTTGACAATGGCATTTTCTCTTCATTTTTAAGAAACACTTAGGGCCAATGAAAAGCAGGTGGTGATCTGTGTCAGAACACAGGTCCTCATCCTTTTGCACATTTCAAAAGGTGCTTGTGGACCTACAGCTCCTCGGTTAGTCAACCCTTCAGGTGTCTCCCACCCAAAAGGGGAGTGGAAATCTCACCATTTCATCTTTTTTTCAAGGATTGGTGTGGGGTTTTGGCACTGCTTTATCAGGCCACAGATGTGTTTAACTAGACCAAGAAGCTGATAAGTGAGATGAAGGGGGTGGTTGGGGATCAGGGGTAGAGGTGCTGCACTTTTTGACAACAACCTGCTAAGGTGATTCCCTTTGGCTCATGAAATCCTACCTGCAGATATCCTTTATCACACAATGACAACAAGTGTTAGAGGTAAATTTTGAAATAAAGGCATTTATTGACATTATTTGAGCTTTAGCAGCTTGCTAAACACCATTAGGAAAAACAGATTAGGGCATTTCTTGTGTACTTGCATTTCAATAGCTTGAGAAAGGCAGATACTGTAATTCCACATGGCTACATCAAACAGTGCTTCCCAAACCCTGCCACTGCCTCTCATCCTTATTTGCTAGCCAGGACATAACCCCTGTGAGGAGAAAACACAGGTTGCTATTTCAGGAGAGTACAGTGAGCAAACTGATGAAGGTAGAGCTGGGACTCCTGGTCTCCCAGGGCAGCAGAAAAATAGAGAAGACCAGCCCCCCATCTGGACTACTCTTTGCCTCATGAGGAGGAAGGAAGCCATGTAAGGTATTTACTATATTTATTCTTCAATAAACCTTTTTTTTCTCCTTTCTTTAAATCTAAAAAATTCATGGCATCCTTCTAAATACCAGAGTATGGACAGGCACTTCTCTGTCAAGCAGTTTCTGTTGATGGAGTTACCCGGTAGCAGAGGTACAATTTAAATAAATCGTCATCACTGAGTTTATTCTTTGATTTCCCTCATTTTTATATTGTTTTTAAAATACTAGCCATCTGTGCTTGCACATTTCACTGACATCCATGCTCTCAGAAATTAATTTGGCTGCAGGAGTCAAGAGGTAGACTACAAGATCAGGAAGTCCCTTCAAACAGCATTCCTCACAACTCCTCTTTCAAATTTTACTTCACTGTGCAAGTTTGAAATCATACAGTGTTAACTTCAGCTCACAGCTAATCTATCCTACCTGTGTAATGAATCATCAGTTTGGCTATTAAATTAATGGTCAAATTAATAATTAAATTCTTAGGTTTTTGTCCTGCCTAATTACAGAAACATACGTATCCTATTAAAGGGTATTTTTATTGCTGCTGAGCTCACCTTATTTGTTTTTAATACCAATTTTTACTAACAAGGGTTTTTTTTTATATTATCACACTTGAAATCAGACATACTTCTAGTTCTACATCACATACCCCCTATTTTAGCTATAAAAATCCTCTAAATTGTAAGGTTGATTCCACTGGCCTCTCTAGCACAGATGTGACGCTGCAAATTCTCCTCCTCACTCACAGCTTTGACCACATACCCCGGTTGCAAATAATAGTCATGCTACTTCTTTGTCAGGTTTCTGGTTACACTTGATGGTGGCAGGCCCTGGCCCTTCTCCAGAGGCTCTCTCCTCTGGAAAGAGATCTTGTGTATAACAAAATTTAAACTTTGATTCCCTAAGCAGTCTTTCCAGCTACACATTTCTATTCAAATCAACACAGAGCATCTGTTTAAGTGGCCATAAAGAGTTATTGGGAAGAGATGAATCACTTAACCTAAAAGTTGCCTGACCATGATTAATACAAGGTACAAGAAACTTCACAGTGGACACCCATGGAATAGCCTACTTACCAGAGAAGTTTCTTCCTAATCCCCTTTGGTTAGCACTTTATTTGTTCCCTGTTGTATAATGGTTTTTCAATTCTTCACAAAGGCCTTACAAAACTTTCATTTAACCTAACATAATGTACTGTAAATGAATAATCCCTTTTCTTTCCTGATCCTGTTAATCTTTTGGCCTCAGTTACATCTCTCAGCAGTGAGCTGCAAATGTTAATTATGCAAGAAGTATAAGATCTGTATTTTAATTTCCATCTGTCCAATACAAGTCCAGAACAAGACACAGAAAACTGAGTGCTTTCCTATCACCATGGGAACATGATTGCCAGGAACATATACCAAGAACATCTCATATTGACTCCCAGAAGCTCCAGTTAAATACCTTCTATCCATCAGAGCCTCCTTTATCTCCTTTGTTGATTCATATTTTTCACAAACCCCTGATAATTCTCACTGGAACTCAAGTCTTCCTCGGGCCTGCAGAAACACTGTCTTACAGCATGTAAGACCTTGTAAGATGTAACATCTCCCCCTTTGTTTGCATTATGTATGTGACCACCCAAAAGTTTTATATTGCAAAATACACTTGCACTCCTATGTTTTCAGCTTCCTTCAAACACAGGGCAATGTGCAAAATGCAATGCATCAAGTAATGGCAAGAGAAACCCACCGAAGCTGCTGCCCACAGAATCAAGACACGTTTTGTCAACACTGACTCAAGACAGCTGCAGTAATGCTCATCTCTGAGAATTAGGTTTTGATCAACAGTTCATAGACAGGCATGTTAAAAATTAGTTGATATACTACTCTGACCGAAAAATAAAACAAGTCTGAGTTACCTCAACTCTCTTATCAGCAACAGAGAAGGAAAAGATACCCATAAACCTTCCCCTTTTTCTTCTACTACAAGCCATGGTAACGAAGAACAGAATAGAGCCCAACATACCATAAACACATTTATTTCAGGTTGAATTAGAAACCGATAGGTGTAATATTCTAATAGGGGAAGTTCACAGAAAAAAAAAGCTGGCACAGCACTGCCCAACTTAAGAGCTTTCCTTAAGTTCTCAAGCTATTTACATACCACTGCCTTTCTCAGAACAAAAGCTTCCAAGAACACGTAGTGAATAGACACTATTTACATATTTTGGTTAAAAGTTGTCCAAAACTTTTCTCCTCTTGAAAAAATGTAAGATAAAAATGTTATTAAAACACAGGTAGTGACAATGTAATTCACTGGGCAATTAAACCAGCAAACATTCTTTTCTGAATTACTTGTATCTTGCAACTGTTGTATTTTGGAATTTTTTAACCAGATTATGATTAAAGCAAGAATTTGCCCTTTTTGATATATCAGAGACTCCACCTACAAAGAAGCTGCTCTGCACATCCTAATTTCCAAAAAAGCTTAAAATCTGTGTCATCTCAGAACAAGAGGTGGCAGAGAAGCCACCTTTTAGGCAAAGCACTTCTTTTGGCACTCTTTCCACCCCTACTCAACTCCTTCAGTTCTATCAGTACAATCACTTGTACAGTCCCCCCCAAACAGGTTAAAAGTAACTGCACAATTTGACATACAAAACACTTGTCTACCTTAAGGGCATAATATATACACATGTATATATACACACATGATAGAGTAAGGATGAGTTTCTCTGATTTACTGAATTTCTGCAATAAGTGTGTTTACAAAAAGGTCTCTTCTGTGCTTTAATTTTCCAACAACTGATGACTCTCATGTTCTTACTGAATTCTTTCCTTTGATGTGAACAGTAGCAGTTTCCTCTACTTGACCATCTACTGGGGAATGCCTAAGAATCTACTCGCCTTGAGATTTCCATGCTCCTGACAAATGTGACCAACTGGACAGTGCACAGGAAAAAAAAATCATAAGAAATGGAATTAACAGTCAGCATAATCTAATAATCTCAACATTCCTTGAAAAACAGGCTTAAACATCCCCCTGCCCAAAAAATCCTGCCAGCCTTGGAGGTTTAATAAAGCTCAGAGACTTTTAGTATAAAAATCTAATTTAGAGCTTGTAAACAGGTTAACAAACAACAAAAATACATTACCAAAGAAAGAAAATATGACCTTTTGACAGTGCATCATCTTTTCTCCTGCCACTTAGGAACGATGTAAAGGCATTATTTACTCTCCTCTTAAACATCTCTTTCTGTTCTCTCCCATTCTATAACACACTGTGTTTTTTATTTCACAGCCTCTCACCCTCAACTTTAGGGACAGGCTATTCTCTTAAATCTACCTTATTAGCTTCACAAATGCATGGTATACCAAGGTCAAGGTAGAAGGAAAAAATTCCTAGTGCTCAAAGCAGGTACAAAGAATGGAAATGTTTTAAATAAGGACTGAAACAGTACATGCTCTAGGAAGGTATTGCCTCAAAGAGTCAGATTCACACAAAGGGGGAAAGAAAATGTTGCACTCCAATTTAATCAAAATCCACTGGACACAACAGCTGATTCTGCAGCCCTGATGACCTGAAGAGTAATTTTATTAGTTATACAGAAATCTCCATTTTCAAGTTCCAACTGCTGCTCCACTTCACTTCCCCACCCTGCCCATGAAGAAGAGAAATTTCACACAAGCAACATTTTCACAGGTTCCTCCTCAAGAAATTTCTCTGAAATAGAATAAGGTAGTTCCCTTCCTTTATTTGGAATACCACAATTTTTAAATGGAAAAAATTAATTTTAATTTTAAAGCAGCAGTTGGAACTTCAACGCACATCAGTCAAGCTCAAAACATCTGAAGAGACAGTACGGGAAACTTCAGCACATGTATTTCCTCAAAATCCAGATTTTGGTACAGTTAACATAAACGGATAGTAGGAGGGGAGTAGGCAAAGCTGTCCCAGTAATGCTTTAAGTACCTGCTGCACAACACTTCAGCTGTGTTCAATTTTCAATAGAAAAAATACAGCAGTTCTCTCTGAAGGCAGGCTACAATACATTACACCGCATATTTAAACACCAGTAAATGTTAAGAACTGTTTCGGTTACTTTAATAGAATTTTTCTATATTCCTTTACGGCACGCTTTTAACTTGTGTCTTTAGTCGTCGTTTCCCTAGGAACAAAGACAGGGCTTAAAAGTGATGCTACTTTTTTTTGTTTAATTCCTAAACAGGGTCTGACTACCTGCAAGTCCTATTAACTTTATTCAGCCACTGACTAGTTAAACTGTTGAGCAGCAGAGGCATCTCAGTAGCTGACTTTAGGCAAAGCAATCCAAATATTGTATGACACACATTTGTTTTGTATTTGGAAAATGGTTTGCCATTATATGAGTTGATTTTTACACTACGAAGAACTTGAGTTTTACAGTTATGAATGGCATAAATCACTATGCCAGCCCAAACCACCATAACTTCTTAAAAATGAAACACACACACACACAAAAATTTGAACATTTAAAGCTCTTCCCTTGTTATTACAAGAATATTGCAACAGGAAAACAATAGGGTAATTCATCTGGCAAGAACACAACCACATGTACACATTTTCTCCATGAAACACAAGATAACTGAGTGCCTCAGTCTTCACTAGATTAATTATTTCTCTACCCTTGCCATGTGCAAACTCCAGCTTGCTTTGAACCAAAGACCTTTATGGTTCAAGTCCCAGGAGGTGCTGAGAAGGTGTTCTCAGTGGAGTAAAGTTTTCCAGAGAAATCACATTCTGATTTGAGAGAATTCATTTCTTTTGGCCTTTGGGGGAACACTGCAAGTCCCATGTATTTGTTCAAGTCTTTACCTATCGAGAGCAGAATCCCTTCCAGGCTTTGTTAGGTTCATGCTGATCTTGCAACATCTGGCTGTGTACAGCCACACTGTTCACATATTTTTAATTCTCTACATCAAGTGATTTTTAACCCAATCTTTTAAAGAACACTGTTTTTCAGTCCTTTAAAAGAGGTATTTAGGAGAAACCTTCAAGTAATACTGAGTCAATTATACAAAGTTAAAATATAACATGTTGAACAACAAAGAAACAGTTGCTTAGTATTAAACAAGCACATACAACTAGAAAGTTACAGTAAGATAAAACTTAGGAGACAAGAGTGAAATACTGTGTAGGCATATGAACCACTTTTAATATTGAGAGTAAGATCACAAAAGACATTAAAAAAAAGGAAAGGCACCTTTAGTGGCACAAACCCCATTTTTATACATCTGAAATATGAAGTATTATTTTTCAGGAAAAAAGAAAAAAAAAAAGAGAGTAAAGTCAAAACAAACCAAAAAAAGGCCTCAGAGGATGACAAAATTCATTTAAGAGCAGCTCCTCCGTTCTGAACAGCCACAAACATTTCGAGCACCTACATCGTAACTGCTCACATAATTAATTCAGCGCAGCAGCCAGAAACGGCGGTGCTGAGGCAGCCACAGCTCAGCAGCCCGCACTGGGTTGTAAGGAAATTTTTCCTGAAGACAGATGCCACCCGGAGGAACCAAACCAGAAAAACAATCGGCTGCCTGACCAGAGGCAAGGCGAGATTAGAACTGCGAGTCTCTCTCCTCCTGAGACAGAACGAACCTGCACAGCCCACAGCAGCAGCAATTTTCCTTGTGAAGACAAAGCAAGCTGCACCCTGGCTATGAAATAAGCAATAAGAAAAGCAGACAGGCCTCTCAGAAAGGGTTCCTGTGCCTCTCTTAATGGTAAAGTCAAGTATGGAGAGTACTTTTCAGCTTGTGGGTATCACAGGAGTGGGTCAGTGCGCGCTCCTAAGCCAGAAGACGAGGTTTAGCTCCCTATTTTTTAAAGTGGGTTATCAGCAACGATTCTCTGTTTAGGAAACCTGTGTTCTCTCAGCTGAGAAAATTATGCCTTCTGGGAAAAAGAACTGTTAGGGCCATGGCCATAACTCCCACAGAGAGTTGAGTGTTTAGACTCAACAGCTGATAAGCAGCCACAAACACGACAGCTTCATTTCCTTTCTGCTTCCTCAAACTCTGGGTTAATTCATGTCGGGACATGTAGATCTATCTGGAACAGTAATTAGTTCCGTTAATTAAGCTCTCCAAGTATGGATATGGAAGATATCCACGAGACTTTAAAGTAAAATTGCATACTGCAGGGTTACTCTCTTCTAGTGGGGATTGTACGTCCAAAAACAGAATCTGGGATCAGAGAGCTTAATCCTAGACAGCAAATTTCATGCAGGAGCTCCAAAGTGAAAAAGTCACTTACGCAACTCTCTAGACCTCACAAGAATACTGACAGTTACTTCAACGCAATATTACAATATATGATCATACAAATTCATAAGTAACTCAGGAAAAAAAAAAGGGGTGTGTTCCCTAAATGTAAACCATGGAGAACAGGCAAGTGTAGACACCTCACATCTCTCTCTCTCTCTGGGCTTAGGGCTACATTTTAAGGAGTGCTCCACATCTAAAGTCTTCTGAGAATGGATCTTCCTGAGTTCTAATGCTACACACACACACATTTAAAAAAAAAAAAAAAAAATCAACCCAACAGACTACCTGTCCAAAAATGAAGTGTAAGCAGGGACAGTCACACAGAAAGAAGGATCCAACTTGAAGGAGTTTAGAATATGGGCAGTAGTCCCACTTCATCTGCAAAGATTATTGTGTCATGGTAAGCAGAAAAAAGGAAAATATCTAATCAGAATATAGGTTTCACAGCTTTCTTTGTACTATTGTCACTCCTAACAAGAAATCCCAGTGGAAGGGTTAATATTCCTAGAGACCTAAATTCCTGATCTATCAAGGAAAAAAAAAAATCCACCAAACGGTAAAGCTCACTGTTATCAAAGTTAATAAATTTTGGGCATGGGAGACCTGGTTTCAGATGTCCCCATGTCATGGGCAAGTCAGGAGAAAATCCACAGGAGATAATTAAGCACCTACTCGAACTCAATACAACCTTTAACCAGGTAATTCTACAACAAGAGAGAACACCTACCCACAACCATATCTAAATATTTTTATAGACTTGCCCTTAGTGCCTCAGTTTACTGTCTATAAAAATCCTTCTTGCCTCACAGGATATTGTGAGGAAAGATCACGAGGCTCTCAGATACTGCAGCTGCAATGATCTAAATCAGAGTCACTTGGCTGACTCCAGTTCCAGAACAGAGATGATCAGCTAGAAATAGTTCTGAATACAAAATAAGTCTTTAAAAATCTCTACATTTAGACATGCAGCACCAAAAAAATGGAAAGGTGGTGAAACCAAATAGGTTGTAATGCATAAGAACAGCCTAGACTGTATCAGTGAGAATTGATATGGGAAATAAACAATAAAGGTGAAGAATTACAAGAGTTGGTGGAGGTTTTTGGTATAGCAGGATGTTTTGCTTCTGTTACTGTTTGAGGATTTTTTGGTTCATGGATTAGGCTGGGATGGGGTATTTTTTGAATGGAAAATAGCAATATGTTTCCCTTTAGAACAAAATACGAAATCTTGAGAGCAGCTCACTGAATTTGACACCAGTAATCTGAACTGGGAAGGGCTGATTGTGCATTGCTGTAATTTTTAAAGACCACTCAGACCTGAAAAACAAAGCTAAGTACTGTTGAGATCAGACAGTCAAGTGACTAGACAACAGAACCCAAACTGACAAGTTTAAATCAAGACTAATTTTATCAATTATCTCCAAAACTGGTTGCCACTGTCTCAAACAAGAAAAATGGGACAAAAGTGTGAGAAGAAGGAAGGGATGCTATAATGAAACAGTTTGATCAAGGTCACACAGCAAACAAAGCCATCCAAAAACCCAACAAAATAGCCCCCCGAAGCCTATCATGCCCCCTCAAAAACCCCTAAACAAACCCCAACATAACAGAGCTGGGGGCAGAAGCCAGCACTTGTATGCTTAATCAAGTGATGAACCTTTATTCAGATTCCTGATGACTGTAGAAACAGAAACACATGGAGAAAACAATGATTCCTTTGTTCTAATCCAGGGAGTGGTGTGCAAATTAAAGAGCCAAGTCTCCAGCATCACAGTTTATAGTGTGTCAATAACCTGTGTTAAATAGCTGTGCGCCTGTAGCTGTACAAAATTTTGATTATCTTTGAACTTAATAAAAGCAGATTACAGTCAAAAAGGTGTTGACAAAAAGGTGTTCTATACATGGACAGTTCTTGGATGTCCTTCAGAGCAAAAGGTTACCAAAAGGTCAGGTGTATGTGAAGCCCTGTCTTCTCTTTTCTTATGGTGAGTCAGGATAGACCACACTGGCATGGCAAAACAGATCGGTCATCATTTCCTAAACCATTACAGCCTGAAAAATTCACCTACCAAAGAGGACCCTTTACTGAATGTGGTGGAATGGATTTTGCTACACCAGTTTCTAATTTATTTAACACTTTTTTTTGCCCTTAGAAAACACCAAATGTCAGTAAGTAAAACCTCTTGCAGAGGAATGGTAACAAACTTCGAAAGTTTTACTCAGTCTTCAAAATCCAAGATGCAACACAATCTTTTTTTGCATAAACTCCTGTTTTATGCTGCTGCCTGAAAAAAAAAAGCTAAATACAAGAAACAAGGAAGTTAAATGTAAAAAGAATCATCTCTATATTATAACCTAAAGCAAACTTGTGAAAAAGAGCAGGTTCCAGTGGCAGAGAACTCAGAATGCCAGCTATAGTCTGAACCACAACATGCTTACTGTTGTCTGCAAACCAAAGAAAAGAAGAGCAGAAAATTTTATTTCTTTGAACTTAAGAAATTTTAAGAAAGTTTTGTGTGATGAAGGTGTGAGTAGTTACATAGCTTCAAAGCTCTCCTAAGAATCTAATAAGAAATATTACCCTTTGGGAAGGAGCGGATGATGTAATGAACCGCTTATCCTGGACTGATGCTGTGAATATGACTATTCAATGACTAGGATAAGTGACCTAACATTTCAGAGCTCTGATAAGCAAGCCTTTCCTGAATGTCTAGGAGTTTAAAATTAAGACAAACCTGAGAAACTTCTGCCAGCATCCATGCCAAAGAAATAAAATCATTCTGAAGACTTTACCATTTCCTAAAAATGTTCAGCTTATTTCAAGAGTAGCAATATAAGTGTTTTCCATTGTGGGATTCCGCCCCAAAACACTTGAAGATTTGCAGTTCCTATGTAAGGAAGGAATGCAGTTCACAGTAATTAAAACTAAGCCTCTTGCTAATACATTTTTCATTACTTATTTCAAGAAGTCTTCAATGGAAGCCACCAAGTCTTTATTTCTACTGTGCCACTGAAATTGCCAAATAAAAACTCAAAGTTCAGGCCCTAAGTCTGTTCTGTGCAGCCACAAGACTGAAAATTCCCAGTGTTCTCTTGTGCATGTGCATTACATATTCTTAGGAAAAAAAGGTAAGGAAGGAGAAAACCCGACAGAATTGAAGAAAAGTTACCTACAGGATATTCCTAGGAAAGTCATTCTCCTATTAGTGCTGGAAGGAATACTCAGAAGCTGACACTCACTGTTGGTAAAATTTATTTATATAAAGTTACTTTTCATCTTTATAGAAATTCCAAGTAGCATTAAAATCATGTTACTAAATTGCATGATACAGCCCCACCTCCCTCAGAAAGTCTTCCTCTTACTCTACCAACATGGAGCCTTTGAGTTCAGTGTTTCACAGACCTGTGGTGTGTGCATTACACTCCACACAGTTCCCAACAAAAGCATCCCTGTGCTATGGCTGGTGGGTAACACTTTTTAGTGGATGCTGTGGCCAAACAGTGTGTGTGGCAGCAGCATCTCCTCACCCCCTGTTCCATCTCCAGCAGCTGCCACGACCATCCTGGCACAGCCCAGACCTGCATTTGCTGCTCAGGAGCAGGGTGAGGCCCTGCTCTGGTCAGTGAACAGGCAGATGGGAAGGGAGGGTTTGGCACAGATTTGTGAGGCTGGGGGAGACGGCTCCAGGTACAGCTCCACAACAGGGTAAGAGGACACAGGTTAAACGACAACAGGAGAGGCTACATGACAAATGGGGCATGGCAAGAGGGAGGGGGAAGACAGAACAAAGGTTCATCTTCCATACTCAGGCAGCTGTAGCCATGGCCATTAATCACAGCATCCACATCCACCACGAGTAGATGTACTACTGCTACCTATGGGGCATCCTACCAGAACACCTGAAGTTACAGACTCCACTTTAGACAATCCATTCTTGCATAAAATATGGATCAAAATACAGCAATTACATCCTGAAAGTTCCATAAATGCCAGCACCACCTCCCCCCACTCCCACAGACACAGCAGGAAGCTAAGTAGGCCAATTACAAGTGGGTGGGGGAAGTGAGTTTAATTCCTCTGCAGAGACACAGGTATATAAAATCTTGCTCACACAGAGTGACTGATTACAATCAATAATTTATTTTAAAATTTCTTATGCAACATGATCAACAGGGGGGCAGGGGGGGAGAAGAAAAGAAAAAATCCAACTTGCCATGATAAGTCAGATTTCAAGGTGATTTTCCTTGCCTTGTAATCTACAAAATAGACTGATAAGAGCCATTGTTATTTAGGTAGTCTTGTTGACATTTTCTCTGGAATTACTTTGTTCACAACAGTAGATGCTCATAAAAGAATATACTCCAGGAACTGAGGTGGAAGCATTAAGAAGCAGTGCCAAAAATAAAAATTGTAGGCTATGTTCTGTTAATCACCACATATTTAATTGTGTTACACAAGCTAATAAAAATATTTCATGTCAGTGAAAATGCAGAATTAGAAGATGGAAGAAAGCACAAATACCAAACCAAATAGGTATCTCTGAAAATCCTTTATTTAGGAGGAAGTTGGGAGGACATAATTCCAAATTTCAAGAAACACTTGCATACTTTACAATTTCCAGGCAACTTAGGCATGAATTATGCTATCCCACATCAATTCTTTTCACCCTTCAAGACTGCCATAAAAATCAACTCACCAAAAGAACTCTTTGAAACTATTAGCAAATTTTGTCATTCAAGTACTAAAAGGTTTAGTTGCAATTTTAGGTTTAAGATAGTGTTTTACACTGGTTTCAGTTTTTTATATGCATGCATACATTTCAGTGCTATTTTTAATCTTCTCTTCAGTCAGAAGGGCCTGACTGGTGTAGTTTTAAAAGGTGTGCAACGAGAAGTCCACATTTTAAAATCTGCCTAGGTCTGAACCTTAGCTGGTTACTTTTCACCAGAACTCTGACCTAGAGAGCTGTCCAAACTGAAGAGAAGTAAATTATCAGGAAGGCTTAAGACTTACATAGCTTTAAAGTCTTGCGGCATGCATTTTCTCACAACTCTGATTTAGCCTTACTTCCCTGTTTGTTTTTGGAACAAAGAGGAAGAAATTATGAACTTCCCTGGGATATACAAGTGGGGCATGGAGGCAACATGTTGAGAAGAAAACATCTGTATTTCCTTCCCATTCTCTTCCACCTGAAATAAATTCTTTGGCTGCAGTTTGTCTTCTTTTCTGGAAGCATTTACACAGTATCTAATGCTATCCACCACCATGACTACCCCTGGGGCTTTTATGAGGGTGGGAACAATCAGTATAAGAATTACTAGGGACATCAAAGAGACAAAACATTTATTGAAGGGGGAAGAGGAAGAGAAAGTGTGAGGTAACGAGGGTCCTACTGTATTTACCTTATGTGCCAAGCATGTGGACAGCAATAAAAACCATGTAGGGAGCAATTTTGGTCAGAGAAAGAACACGGTAGCCTAATGGGAGGCCTTTGTTCTTCAAAAGGGTCTCCTTTTCCCCTTTTGTGCTTCACTTAATTCATGGCATCTGAGCTGCTCTTGAACTTGACAGACAGAGAGAAGGAGGGGGGAGAGATGGAGAAAGGGGGAGACAGAGACACAAAGAAAGAAAAAAGAAAAAAGGACTTCAAAGAGTTTTCCTTTGAAAATTCAGTTGTGCTGTATGCATTGCTGAAGGTTTTAGATTCAAAAAAGGGCAAAAAACATTTCATATAATTTCATCATGGGGATAAATTGTCCAGTGCTCTTATTAAGAAGGCAAGAAGAAAGGAATGGAACAAAAAAATTTAAAAATAAATCTATCTGAGCTAAGAAATATAAATAAAATAGAATTAATCCCCCTGGGTGCTTTATATTTATTTTCATGTTAAATCTTATTCTCAATGGATCCCGATACATTTATCAAAACCTTATCAAAAACATCTGGTTTCCAGCAGTCACCTGAAAGGCATACATTTTCCGCACAGCCCCATCAGAATTCCCAGCACAGCGATTCCTGCTCGGACAGCGGCGAGAGAGCAGCAGCAGCAGCACGGCCAGCGCCATCTGGGGGGTGCTCCCCGCGCTATCCGGCTCGATGCAAACCGCTCAAAAAAACCACCCACTCCTCAAATATTCTTTATCTTTACTCACAGGAAGAATCAACACATTTTAATTCTTCAAAAAGACGAGGTGACTCGGGCCCGGTTATCTAAAGAGACAACATCAGGGTGTATCTGAGCCCGGCTCCCAAGTTGGGTCACTCCTCTCTCCCTGCTCCCAGAGCTCACCAGCAGCAGCTGATATGAGCTGTTGTAATATATTCGGCTTTTCACCCTCTTTAAATATCCATGCCATAGGCAATATTTATATGAAATAATTCATAACTGCAGACTGCTTCTCTCAAGCGTTTTTTTCTGTCCACTAGACCACTTCCTCCCCTCAGTGCCGTGCGTCAACTACTTACACATAATTTATATGTTCCTTTGTGGGTTTTTATCTGTGATGTATATACTGAAAATGTTTGCCAATAGTATTTGTAATAAAATATGAGATTGGAAAATGCAGAGATTTGTGTCAATACCACGATAAATTATTAATAGTTAATTGTTTTAGCTTAATTCAATAAAAGATTTTTAATGAATAATGATCCTAAGTTGTCCCTTATCAACAATTAACCTGCCTCCATCCTGATTTACATCTTCTGACAACCACAAGCATCTACCTAGAGCATGCTACGGCCAGAGTGCAGAAAGTAACATTAAATCCATAATCTAAACTTTCCTACCGGATAATGCTCTCTTCATTACTTGACTATTCTAATTTGAGGACAGATCTTTTCTTCATCCAAACAAAAAAAGGTACTCAAAATCAAAATCTTTAAATGCATTCTGTAACTTGAAACGTTTCCTCTTCCTTTTCCAAATAAGAGTATAAAGCATTCTTAAGGACATGAATCTTAACTAGCCAGCACAAGGTTAATTTTATTTAAAAGTCAACACACAATTAGACTATGCAAATGATATGAAAAATGCGTGCTCATAAACTGACAGATAAATAAGTCTCCAGCAGATTGCCAGTGCTCTGACACAGAGTTTAGTTGTCACTGAGCTTTACAAAGAGGTTTCTGTCTCATGTTGGCAGCATATTTATATCCTATTATGTTACCTGTGAGGTGACCTGGGAAACACCATGAAATAGAATGGGTAGAAATCTTTCTTTTTCACGAGCTTGTTTTCCATGATTAAGAACTGTGTTTTCGGAAGTAATTATGTGGGTTTTGTTTGGTTTGGTTTTGATTTTTTTAAAATAATATTAAATTGGGGGAATTCCCCTGGAATGAATTACAGAACCCACACCTATTATGTCAACTTCACAAGTTAGACAGTGTTTTTCAGATTATAGATATTGGGCAGAAGCAAAAAAAGATGGAAGTAAAGAGTTTACAGAGCAATATAAGTAATTGAAGATATAGAACTCTTCCTGTTTTGTGTACCACAAGTCCCTTTGAGCATTAATTTATAAAGCACTTTGAATACTGACAGTGTCACAGCCATATAAAGCAGACAGCACTGGAATATTTTCTGATTTACTGATTATAGAAATGTAAAAAATTTGAGAGACATTATTAACATAATTCTGCATAAAAGAGTTGATTTCAGAGATTCTGCTGCCTTCTCTTGGAACTTGTTTGCCCTCACACTTGTTTCTTTGCAAGAGGAAGTTAACTTTTGCCATCCAAAAATCTCACACACACCTGAAGAGAACTGCACTCACAAGTACCTGGTGATGCTGGACAGCACTTAAGCTCCTACAGCTGGCAAAGAAAATAGATAAATGACTGCAGAGGCTTACATGAACTCTCATATATTTAAGAAACCCACCCACACAAATATATCAAAATTATTTTTATTCTGCCAAAACCCAGAGCTCTGACCATCTCAAACATCTCATTCTGTGAAAACTAGCTTGTCTGCTACCTTTTCATGTATTACGTTTGACCGCAGCTTTTCTTATGTTTGGGATGTTTTTGATGACGGATTCATTGATGTTAACTATGTAATGTGAGTCCATCTTACTGTCTTCTCTGAGCCTTCCTAGGATCCCTCTCCTCCCCTGGCTCAGTTTCATGGAACTTGCAGAAAAATGTCTAAGTACGTCTGCCTTTTTGCCAAATTGGTGACAGTCAACCAAAAGTTAATCAGAGAACTGGAAACAAAGATACAGCACTACTTAAGAAGCCAAGTTAAAAATTAATTATTTCCTGCAATAAGAGATTCCATTTGTATAAAACCTTCCTTCTGGCTTAAGCCTAAAAGTTCCAACAAGAGACATCTGACAATTCTCCGCCTAAAGATGGTAAAGCTAGCTTTAGGCAGCGGAACACTTTGTGAATATGGAAAGAAATATTACCAAATATTAGACAAGCAATACCTATCATAATAGTACTGACTGATGTAAGAGTCAAACCACTCCTTCAGTAGACAGGTCCTGAATCATTTTATCAAACAGGACAACAGGGTGTTAAGCACAGTTTCTTGAAGAAAAGCCTTGTAGAGTGCAGCTACCCCTTAATATTTGAGGCAACAAGTAAGTACAGTCATACACCACATCTGAACCAGTCACCAAGAAATAGCTCAGAAAGCAACCCAAATAAAATATCCTGCATTAATCCAGCATACAGATCACAAAAGAGAAGTCATTCATCCTGACACTGATTGGAGGCAGCAGTTGTATTATTTAAAAGTTAAAAAGAAATCTCATCTGTTTATTTTGTTAGTGCAGCTCCAGGCATGTGCTCACTTAGCTTTCAGACAGGGAATATGTATATTGCAGAAATAGCTTTCATACAGTCTTCCTTCTCCTGTAATGCACACAGTAATCACCTGTCTACTTAGAGGCTTTCTATTCTAGAAGTCACTATGTAGATTATGTATTCTCTCTTAAACTACTCACTTCCCTTAATTGTGCTGGGAATGCTTCAGAGAGTGTGTCCAGAAATGTTGCCACGCTACCAAAACCAGGTAATTGTTCTCATTTTTTAATTTTACTATAAGATACATCATATTTCAGGGCTATAATAGACCCACAGTAAGAAGCAAAAATAAATCTAATAATAATCATAATCATCATCATCCCTCCACATTCTCATCCTCTTCTCAGTTTTCTGACATTCTTTCCCAATCAAACCACAGCCCCACCTCCTATAAGCATCTCCAGAGAAAGCAAAACTACAAAATTAAACTAGAACTGAAGGCAATCAGGCAAAACCATTTCTTCATTACAAAAGATACTTTACTTATATCAGATTGTTTCTTTACAGAGAACCTCACACAGACCAGAAACACAAAGGTGAAGCCACAAAATTTTCCCAAAGAACAGATGCTCCCACTGCTTCCCTCTGTCAAATGGTTACTATGTGGCATATCAGGAGAACTGGTGCCCCTACTTGATACAGAGAAAAAGCAACCATTGAATGAGGAACAGATTTCCACTCAATCAACAAATTGAAGAGTTATATTTTAATTGTTCAATTACAAAACAAAACATTCAGAAAACAAAGTTAAAGAGGCAACGGGATGCCCTTCATTGGGAGCCATATATCAGATGAACTAACATGAAAATGCACTGGAGGTAACTTTTCTGCAGGATTTAAAAGCCAACGTGACTGTACAAGCCATAGTATACATAAAATTTATCCTCAAAAAAGAGACCATCAGGAGGAAAACAAGCGACATCTTCAACAAATTCCAAAATATAAACCCCTTCAACTTGGTTGGTACAAGATCTTTTAACATGACAAATTCCACCCTTGACACTTTGTTAATTAGCAAGTCCTGAATGATCAGGAGATTCTGCAGCAATATTAAGCCAGTTTAGTTATTGTGTCTTCCAAGACTTGTCTGTTCAAAAGTCAGCATAAAACCAGTGTGGCTGAACACCTGCTCAATAGCTATTCCCATCTTTTCAAGAGTCTCTTAAAGAAGGGAATGGCTGCCCAGACAGCTCTGCTTTTCTTAAATGCATACTCTTATCTGGAGACAGACTTGCTACTGACACCAAGGAAGCAGAAGAACACTGGGCAGTTGCTGTATGAGTTTTCCCTAAGCCAACACTGCCAAACATCCTCCAATTTGTGAGCTGTAAACCCACCCTTTTATTCAGCTTCCCCATCCTTCTCTCGCAGCAGCTGTGGCTGCTGGAAAAAGAGAAGCTATTGTTTGAGTGATGGAGATGGATACACTGCTGCTTACACAAACAAATGGATAGTGCTTCTGTCCCCTCAAAAAGTAAGATTTGGTCCATGCAGAGTAGAATTTGTTAAGTAGTCTCAAAGTCTGCCGAGGAGTTGCTGTAAGCTTCCCAAACCTGGTACCACAGAACCACATCCTTATCAAAAACAGCCAAATGAAGCTTATGAAAACAGTAGCCTTGAGATCTATGGCTTCAATGTAATCCAAAGGCTTCAGTTAAATGGTGCTCTACAAACTGTATATTGTTTTACTACATCTTGATAACACCACAGCCTATTTTTTGCACCAGAAGAGCAATATCTCCCTGATACCTTGCCCAAAATTACCAGAAGAGTCTACCTTTTGTCTTGGCATGACACAACTTCCATGGCAACTAAAGATACCCTTCATGCTTATTTTAGAGAAGCTGGGAGACTCATAAAGGAAACCAGAGTAGAGGAAACAACTTCTCTCATGACAAGGCTTTGTGCACTGTACACTAATGGGTTTTTAAACACAGACTGACTCATTTCCTCCCAATTTATTGAAACTTATTTTACTATATTGAAATGTCAACAGCAAACATTTGACAGCAACTGATTAAGATATCACAGATACATGGTTATTGCTTCACAACAGCAGCAGCTGTTTACAAATGCACTTTACAAATGCCACGTAGGAAAAGCATTTCTTAAGTCCTTCTGACAACTACTTACCTTCTTCAGTGCACTGTTGGTGACTCCTCACTCAGCTATCCCCATGTGTTAGTCACTGATATGGGTTAATAATGAAGGGTGCTTTGAGAAGAGCTTTCACTATTAATTCCACCAGGAAAGCATGTTGCTACAACAGTTTTTCTATCTGTATGGCTTTTCTTTTTCAGGAATCTGATGTAACAGAGCTGAAGCTTTCTTGATAGACAAGTAACTTTTCTATTTTCACTAATTCTTGTTTTTGAGAAGTCAAAAGAAAGATTTTTTTTTATCAGTGTTAGATTACTATATCTGCAATTTTTTAAGTGTTAGTGAGCTCTAAAATATCCAAGAGAGCTATCCAAAGCTAACCAAACAGCACAATGCAGATATTTGACAGCAATCAGAATACTAAAAGCCTGAACAGACAGTGCAAAACAAGCCAACTGCTGCAAAGGGTTACTGCAGCTTCTCTGGACACTACAAATTGAACACTGAATAACATAAAGCAGGTGGGGATTTCAGAGGAAGAAAAAAATCCTAATCTAAAAATTGCAATTAAGACGCTATTTCTTGGGCAGGAAAGTAAAAGAACATACTTTTGTATATTGAGCCATGTCGGCTCTGAAGTATATCAGTGGGACAACACTAGGGATTACTTACACAAGCATTTAAATGAATTATTAGGGAAAGAAGGGGAAAATTGTGTATCTATTACTGTACATTTATACAGTGTATTTTATCTAATGGTTACAAAATACATCCCAAATGTTAAAACCTTAAGCACCCAACAAGGCGGGATATTATTTAGGATTTTGGTTTGGGAGTGGTTTTTTTGTTTGGTTTCTGTTTGTCATTTTGTTTTATTTATTTGTTTGTTTGTGTTTTAACTCGGAAAAAAGATAAAGCAAGTCAAAACCCTGCAGCTTGAGAAAGTGAGAAACATGTAAGCAAGGAAACTTGCTAAGATACCATTTAGAGGCAATATAGACCAGTGACAATCTCTGCTCAGTTCTCTGAATTTACTCACATTAACATATTTAAAAGCAGCATATTAATATTTTACTTGGCAAATCAACCCTTATTTTAAGGGGTTTATTTCATTTCATGTTTTGCTTTGCTATGGAACCAAGTACCTCAGAGTTTCCCTTGCTCTGTCAACACACAAGTTTGTTGCCAAAACAATACTGCAAACCACTTCTTTTAATATATACTCTGTATCTTATTTCTTTGCTTCTCAGTTAACAGCGTGGTAGTTATCCCACTGAACTGGTTTTCTTATTTCCTATCTCACAACATCCAAAACCTTAAATACCAAGTACATTATGTGCCTGAAGTACCTTCAGCTGAATAGGTGCAGAGTAAACACACAAAACTTTAATATGGGGAAGAACCAGCAACACCCCAGGGCAGAATTATGTTTGAGGGAAAAGGGGAAGATCTGCTAATACTTATGAAACAACACCCCTCAAGGAATTGAGACAAAAGAATCCCTAACCAACAATAAAATTAAAATTTGGTGATGACGCCAAGAGTTGCAGTGATCCTGCAATAGGCAGTGCCTCTCACTGCTGCTCCAAGATCAAAGCTCAGAGACCCGGAAGTCTCTCACTTGGAAAGCAGAAAGACATTGCTAAAACCTTTGGTTTATTATGCCCCTTTGAAAGGCTGAACTTTTCAGCTAATTTCCACAAATTTCTGATTTGAAAGAGATAACATCCAGCCTATTTTCATGGCTAGAATTGCTGTACAGTGCAACAAAGGAATTTTTAACTATCCCTATTCATCCCCCCATCAGCTTTTATTCTTTCATTCTTACAGATCTTCAAGTTTCACCATAATCCTGATGAATGGACATCCTGTTCCCCAAGATCTACATGCAAAAACGAGTTCTTAACTATGACTGAATTATAATAGCATTCCTAGACTCTCTGTTACTGTCACGATGTCATTAAATTGAGATACCATAGCATGAAATACTTTCTCCTTTTAGATGAAGAGCAAGTGTGTACTTCACATTTTTGCTGCATTACACCCATTCACAGCACAGCATTGAAGGAAGCCAAAGCTGTTTTAAGATGACAAGATCCCCATTCTGAAATGAAACAAAGTAACTGAAACTACGGCTGCTTCATAACCAGCTCAGACTTTATCTTGTGATACAATTTCCCCTCAGTTGTTGTTAAACAGCATAACTGTTGTATTACTGTTATTTGTTGCATAAGGTCAAGCAGTGAGCTAACACTCCACCAAATGGAAGAGGAAATCAGAGAGTCCTCATTTCTTCTTTGCACATGAGGATCACTGATTATGGCAGCCTTGAGACAGAACAGTAGGCACCAGCAGCTGGGTTAACAGGAAGAAAGGTAGGACATGTCATATAATTTCTCACTATTTGTCCACTCAGTTTTACCTTGAATTAAAGCCCATCACACTGATGAGTCTCCTCTAAGAAGCAGAGCACATCCTTGCAGTATCAGCCTCACATTGGAGACCAGAAAGGCAGATGGTACCTTTGAACTGCTACTCAACTGAAAGGTGCTCTAAAACTGTCATCACCTGAAAACCCAGCGAAGGGCATTTCCAAATGACTGTTTTAAATACCAGAATGCATCATTTTGCAGTAAGTGTCCAAAAAAATCTGTTTCTACTACAAATGCAAGTTCTGGCACTCAACTCTGCAGCTTTGCAATGTGCTGCCAGTTTACAGACCCAACTTGTAATGCATTTACAGACTCTCTATTCCTACAGAAACTTTCTGAGGGCAAAAAAACCCTCCTTGTTATAACACTATAAACACAAAATAGGCTTTTATTACTGTAAACTTGGACTATCTTTTGAAATCAAAAAGTCATGAGACTTTGTATGCCAAACATTTGTTTCTGCTCACCGGAAGCATCAATGCCACAAAGCAGCCTGAATAGCACGTTTTTCTCCCCTAACACTGAGTCTTTAACAATACCAAATATTCTTATCTGACCAACCTATGTCTGCAGAACTCATCTGTGTTTAGAAATTACACCTGGTTATTATGCAGCTTCTTGTCCCAATTCCCATTTCAAAATACTTTTAACTCAGTTACGAGTAGAATACACATCAGTGCCACTGCTCAAAGTCATCAGAAACACTGGCTTTAGGAAAAAAAACTATTTACATGAAAGTCATCATCTGCCTTAACCACTCAATGACTCAACTGTATAAAAATCATGAGTTGCCTAGCAGAAGTGCTGTATTCCAGTGTTGTCCAAATGGATCCCAACAAAGCCTACAAAGTTACTCCAAATAGGATACAAGTATCCTTAGTAGGAAAAAAAGCTCTCATAACCAAGGAGCAAGGTCAGGAGCCAGTCACATCAGATACACAGTATTTAATCTATGATCACCTGGATGCTGAAGTACTTCCTTGTTTCTGTCTTGTGGGTTTGGGGAAGGGAAGAAGAAAAGCAAAATACATTGACCCTCCTTGTAGAAACATTTTCACAGAAAAGAAAAAAAGGACCCCATACCAAAATATGATTAATCCCACCTCCACTGCCAAGAGAAAACAGTAATTGAAGCCTAGCAATACATACCTCACTCAAGCTTTTTATTCACAAGATGGGGTGGAGTGCCCTTGTACAGACACTACTCTGTCCTAAGCACCCTGAAACCACTTGACATGGCTTTATTTTTGCTTTCAATTTACTTGGGCTTCCCGAATTAAAAAAAAAAAAAAAAAAAAAGGAGGAAAAAATATTTCTCATTAAAATTAATTGACCAAAAATATAGTGAGACATGGTGTTAAAAAAAAAAAAAATAGAAGGAGCAAAACTGTACAGAGATTGTGTCAACCGAACCAGGTCTGCGTCACAGAGGACAAACCTCAGAGGAAAGACATCAGAAGAGGAATTACATTTCTAGGATAAAGATGAGGGGTGAACATGAGAGAAAAATGAGAGGAAAACTGTGTAAGGCTGCACTCACACAAGCCAAAAAAAAAAAAAATCCATCTCTATTCTTTCCCTTCTGAAAGGCCATAAAGAATAATACTCCAGCTGTTAATTTTAAGATGGTTTTGCTTTCTTTTTTCTTTTTGGAACTTGAAAAGTGATTTCAAACCAGTTCTTACCGTTTCCTCCCCTCATTAGAAAATTCTGATCACACAACTAAAAGCACTGACACCTGGATGAACTGAACTGCTTGCCAGTGTTACAGCAGGAAAAAAAGAGGAGGAAAATTCATCAATTGCACTACTGAATATGAGTTCATTTATACAGAAAAAATGCGCATCTTATTGAATGAAAGCAATATGAAAGTAAAACGCCTCTGCAGCAGCACAGTATACCAGTATTTAAACAGCTGAGTGTTCAGGATAGCTTTTATAAATTCTAAAAGGGAAATAAATCCAATACAACTTCTCAAGCAAAGGTTCTGGAACAGGAAATATCAAACATCCATGTTCTTCCTAAGAAGTCTGTATGTCTTCTCCCCATTGTAAACACTGCCCAAATTAAAATACAAACCCACCAACAGAGCTCAACCAGTGGAGTTGCACAGTCTCTGGGTTTTAATTCTGGGTCAAAGAACAAAACTGTTATAATGTACATGTGTTTAGTAAAACATGTTGGTAAAGGGAATTCCTTTAGCTTGAAAGTGATCTGTCACACGCATAATGCTTTACATGTTCTCAAAACTGAACTCATCCCTAGAAATCACATGTGGAACTTTGTGATCCCCTCAGAGCCCAAAAAATGCTGTTCCCTCTGCTGTAAGAGTTGTGGATAATCAGGTGTTTGTGTCACTGGCCAACGGGGAGCTCGTCATGCACCAGCGGGAGGCAGGTGAGGCCAGATTGGGAATGTCAAAAGACGCTACTGGGCTTAAATGAAGCCCCAAAGTGGCAGCTGGAGGGTTGGTGGCTCAATTTTGTACCTTAGGTACAGTACCTTCTGTTGTGCTTTAGGACAAAGTAACATGCATGGTAACACAGCACTTCAATGACTAATGGTATGCCTCGTTTCAATAAAATCATAACTTAGTGCCAAAAGGAGGACAGGAAAGTTTTTTTATCAAGGAACTGCTGAAAGAGAATCCTCATTTTTTGAAGAAAACATACTGCATTTCTAGATTTCTGCGTGGAAGGCAATGCTGCACTATTAAAGCAGGCACAGTAATTTCCTGAATTTATGATTCAGTGTCTAATTTAATGATTACTGTTGACACATAATTCATTTTATTATCAATTCATTTAACACTAATACAGCAAGGAAGAAGAAACAATAGTTGAGGTCACCATGAACAAACCCTCAGGTAACACAGATGCTGGCAGTTAACAGCGAGCTGAAAAGTTCTGTGCTTAAGTACAACCAGGGCATCACATCTGATGATTAAACTCAAAGAATGTCAGAGAAGGCGCTGGCAGTAATACATGAAACGAGGAAGCGTCAGTCAATTTTTCTGCTTTCACAACAAGAGGAAGAAAAAAAAAAATTTTTTATTGTCATAGCACTTCCAGCAAGTTGATTTTAAAAAGGAGATTTCATGCCAAAGTCGGCTGTTTAATCAGATAAAGAAGGCTTTCCTATTTCCCATTGTATAGATCAAGTTGGCTACAGGAGCCACACAGAGCTTTGAGTAGCACATTTTTCCATGAGGGCTGTATCGTTTGATCATAGCAAAGCACAGGGACTGCTGGGTAATCTGAATCAGAGCTGCAGCAAAAGGGAACCAGGCAGCCTGCTGAGGCCAAGATAACCATGTCACCCCACATCCCACAGCACTCCCTGTCATGGACCTAGGTGTGGGGGGGAACCACCCATCTATCTCCATTTACAAATTTGTCATGGAGGTTTTCACGTGGGTCCCAATTAATGTAAATTTTTAATTCAAAGTTCATCTGTAACAGTTTTAATATATGCTTGCTAAGGCCAGCCCCTCTGTACTGATGAAGATTCTCCCGATTGCTTTCAAAACAACAAACCCCTACAGCTTTGAAAGGCAACATATAGAATTTTCTTTATAGGTCTTTGCAAGAGATGTAGCAGTTTATGAAGCCAATAAACCCCTGTTCTCCAAAGACAGTTTCTGTTAGAGGACAGGACACATTTACCTGTGATGCTGTTTACAGCCTTCCCTGGTAGACTGGAAGCAGCAAAGGACTGGTTGGTTTGGTCATCTGATATTCAGAAAGATGACAGATGACCCCACTGATAGGCTGATAGGTCAGAAGGGACCCCTGAGCAGGACCAAGTTTAGAAGCTCAGCTTATCTCCAGGTACTGCCCAGGAAACACCTCTCTGGCACTTCCAGCCTCCCAACCTTCCTACAGCAGCAAGGAGCCCTTCAATCCTCCACTTTCTTCTGCTGACCCCTCCTTTCAGTTTTGAACCAA
Source organism: Myiozetetes cayanensis (assembly GCF_022539395.1). Classification (NCBI taxonomy): domain Eukaryota; kingdom Metazoa; phylum Chordata; class Aves; order Passeriformes; family Tyrannidae; genus Myiozetetes; species Myiozetetes cayanensis. Next base: position 3,948,597 of record NW_026087742.1, read on the forward strand.
ATTTGGCTCTGGACTGTGAAGTAGGCAATGGAAAAAGACACATCCAAGCATTTTAACTCTTTCCACTGAAATCCAGTTGACACTGCTGACCTGGAGAAAAATTCTTCAAAGCTGCAACCAAAATAGCACCAAACCACACACATTAGTCCTAGACACTGAACAAACACAAACTCAAACCACTGTCTGTCATTTTATCCCAAAATGTAAGATGAATACTTTCCCATACTTTCACCAATATTGCCATTTTTCCATGCTCTACCAGTACTGGTAATAACTTAAAAAGTCAGTTCTATAGTCCCTGGATGAACAGAACATGTAGAAGCCTCTAATGTGAACTCAGCACTAATGGTCTGTACTTAGTTTATGTTGTATTCTTAAGTAGAAGCAACAGCACTAACTGAGGCAATCCCAATTTGCTTAGTTATTTTTTGAGTCCCAGTGGGCAAAACCACAACTGGTTCTCATAGAAGCATTTGAAGGGCAATAAAATAGAACACTGAAAGTTTAGGTGGTTTCATTCAGTAAGTCTAAAAGAAAAGAGGTGGGTGGGTGGTAGTGTTTTCTTGTTGTTGCTCCCTCCCACATCATCATCCCAACCTCTTAAATGTTGATTTTGAGGCAAGTGCAGCAGGTTCCTTTCTGCCCTCCTGCTGCACACAGGTCACGTGCCCACATATTCACAAAAGAGAACAAGAGACTCACATGGTAAAATTTTGGTTTGCTTTTTTCTTCCAAGTTCCCTTTCATTTTCACACACTGAAGTATTGTAGATTTGTTCACTTTTCCTAAGCATTCAAAAAAACTTCTACACTCTCCTTTCACTTCTTCAGAAGAATTGCCATTGCCAACACACCTGCAGTCCTGAGCTTTAAATCCCATATATATTCAGTCTGGTATTAACCACCATAACACTATTTCTAAATGCAACACTCAGTCATGCAAATACTGCTGGTAACTGAGTAACCCAATCTCCACATGACTAAAAAGTTAGTTTTGAGTTAGCAATTTTTTTGTGCACATTTATATTAGCTTGCCATTAAGAAAGCTCCTATTCCTTCAAAAAGCTCAATCCTAGAATCCTAGACTAGCCCAGGCTGGAAGGAACCTGAAGAAATCACCTGATCCAACCTTCTGTGGGGAAAAAAGCCTATATGAGATCCTCTAGTTCCATGTCCAATTGCATCTTGAAAAACGTACATATTTAGAAAAACCTTCATGTTTACAAATTAACAGAAACAAACAAACAAATCCCAATGCCCAAATTACAAAAGGCTATTCTGAGGTGTCTAAAGACAAATTTAACAAATTACATCATGCCAGTATTCTTTAAGTAAATAAACCCCTCCATGTGCACAGGCATTATAACAAGATAACAATATTTGCAATTTTGAAAACGCATTTAGAGAATTTACCACAAGCTACCCCATCACCAGCACATTTATGCTGATTAAAAGAAAAGAGCTCCTAAGGACAGCTGTTCCCAACATAAACCAGGAAATCTTCAGGCACGGGGCCTCTGCACTGAGGTAAGGGGAACAACTGTACCTGCCACAGTACTTTGTAGTTTGCTCCATTAGTAGCTCGTTAACAAAAACATCTCAGTCACACATTTTAACTCCAGCTGCAGCATGTCATAATTCAACTCCCATGATGTGTTTATCACAAATGACAGGCTACAAAGGTATTATTCCTCTTCTGCAGAAAGACAACTGCAACTTGTTTTTTCCTGTTGTTTTTCATCTTCCTTACATGCTGTCCATGACACCCTCCCATTTGCTAGTGGGTGCTTTTCAAGTCTCCATCTTTCTTCAGAGGAGAAAAATATGAAGAGGCCACTTAATTCTAACCTCATCTAAATGGATTTATGTTCAATATAATTTAATGCAAATGATCACTGCAGCAATAAGCCATGGGAAGAAATCAGCACATCCTACAGTTTCTCCAGTTATTAGAAAGGCTTTCCAGCCTTACAACAACATACTTAGGCATTATCTATACACAGAAACTACCTCTGTCAAACTAAGCCAAAGGTGAAGAACTATTTACTCATCAAGGGCAAAAAAAGGCCTCACAAAAAATACCTGGCATACCACTTTACCACTCTGCACTATTCACTGACAATGTAAAGTCTGATGGCCCAGGAGTCTCAGGCAACCTTTGAGTTAAGCCAATAAACCAGTTCTAAACAGACACACAATTATGTCAACAAAAGAAATGCAGGCCAGTCAAACTCAAATGTTTTTACTGGCATTTTTACTGGGGCTAAATTTGGAAGTCATATAATTTTCAAAAAACAGGAAAAAATGCTAAACACTTCTCTTTGACTACCAGAAAGCAACAGAGGGCAGAGTTTGCACTGAATAGTCAGCTCCGCTACCTGTGAAATGGAGGTGCACAACCTGGTGATAAATGGAAGTGCTCAGAGAGCAGAAAACAGCTGACCATTTCCAAAGGCTGACGGGCAGGATATTTCCTGCTACAATTTGCAGGTCAAGAAACCCATGAAAAGAGACTGAGAAAACATTTCACCTACGTCTATAGAGAACAAGACTAAGAAAGGCAAGCCAGGATTGAACAAAATTACTCTGTGAGAAGAGACAAAACTGTTACTCTCACTTTTAGTTTTAAAAATCCATTTCTCTCTGAGATGAAAATAACCACATTTGAGTGATTAAAAAAAAAATGTATTCTCCTCTTCATGCCTATCTGCAAACTTTTTGGACCAGTACAGTTGAATCAGATAACAAACAAATCACACTATGACATGTAGGTGCTTTTTGGTTTGCTAGAAAGATCTGAAGAAAACTGAGAATAAAGATAAAATACACTGCAGTGAAGTCACTGTACTGAATTCATGACATCATAATTGTTGCCATGGTAACTAGCCAGTATCAAGCACAGAATACTGCCTTCACTGCAGAATCAAGGAGCACCCATGCTGCCACAAAATAGATGTTCTTATTCGAACAAAAATCTAGCCAACAACACAGGAAATAAGATGTTGCTGTAAGGGGATTGCCTTTTCAATACCTCTTGTTTTGTTCACCTGGTGTGAGACTTGTTAAACACCCCGGCACATATAAAGACTTCTGATATACGTGATAAAAAGAGTCTAATTGAAAAAAATTATTATTTTCTCCCAGTGTTCCTCAATTTCTCCAGTAGAGTAATTTTTCTCTTTGTGTTTTCCTCTCCTATGCATATGACTGCGGTCATATATAACAAAACATACACAACAAGTTTAGACAAGAATTGGGGGAACGACAGACAAAAAACCTCCACCAACATTTTCCAGTTCTTACTTCAGCCAGCCAGACACAGTCAAAACTGGAACTGTCACACAGCAGCAGAACTAACTGATAAAGAGAATATTCCACATTTGGAGCCCACAAGTCCTTTTGTTTAAGGCCTGCACCAGCAGCGCCTTCAGACTCCAGTCGCGGTTTTCATGCACTGGCTCAATGCAATGCTTCAAATCCGCAGGGCTCTGACAACAGCCCCAGAGTAGCCTTCTTGTAAATAAAAACGTCATCCCTTTTCCTCTAAACAGCCCTGTTTTACATGAGGAATTATCTGCTATTCCCAGCTCCTCACCATTCACAAACACAAAAGCTTCAAAAACTCAAAAAAGCCTTTGCTAGTTTATCAGATCACAATTATGTCTGTTGACCAGCAGTTAAGTATAAAATGCACAAGTGCCCCATTTGATGCTGCAAGATGAAATATCTGTTGAAATAAGGAAAGTGCACCTGGAAATTAATTTCTTCATATAAACCTGCTGAATAAGAAAGTCAAGAGTTGTAGGTCAGTAATACCAGATAGTGTTTCACAATTCAACCTCATGTTTGATTAGCACCAAAGAAATTGTTTTCAAAACAAATTTTAACAAACAGACCACACTATATAGTTAAGTATACTTATTTGCTACCCCAGTGGTTCTTAAAGAGCAATCTATAGATTACTGCTGGACCAAAGAACATTCCCACAACAACTACATGTAACTAGTCAGTGTGTCTAAACAGTTTCAGTACACAATGATGGGGATTTTTTCAGCTTCTAAGAAAACAAAACTGCCCTAGTTACCAATTAAACAACAGCACCACATCTCCACATTGGCTTCATGCCCTTCATAGGACACTTTCTCTACTGATATCAAGTTCACTGATTACACCAAAACCACTGAAGAAACCTGCCTCTCCAGCCTCTGCTCTCTTTATAAAGAGGGTCAATAAATGAGCAACAAAGTAGAGAATACAAACAATAAAAGGAGGAGTTTCAAATTGTGATGATTAGTAGACAGCTGTATCCCGTATGACTTTCTCTTCAGTATTATCTTAATGACACCACAAAAATCCCAAATTTAACTAATGTTCCACAATGTGCTGTATACTTAAGAAATTACTAGAGTTGAAAACACATTCTAAGGAAATCATGGACTGTGTCAATCTATTCCCTGCCACAGAAAAGTAAGGAAATGAATAGTCTTCCACACATTTTTAAAAACCTTAGGGACAGATGCTGCCTTTGGTGGTAACGACTCCAACCATATATCCTAATACACCAAATACAGTTAAAACAACTGCCACAAACTCAGAATACTAAGGAACTTGATAAAACCTCACACAAGTTATATCAAAAATGCAGAATTCTCATCTTCTCTGCAACTGAGTATAAATTTAAGTGTCTGTATTATACAATTCACAAACCTGTTTGGCATAGAAATAATACAGGACAAACGGCAATGACGTTCCCTTCCTCACTAGCAAACACAGCATTTCTAGCTTTAACTTACACAATATGAAATCACCACTTTATAAGTGATGAAAAATAAAACTACTGTCTGCAGCTGATTTTGCTTCTTGAAAGATTCACAGATTAACTAATCCTTAAGCAACTAATGTTGCTTCTCTGAGTGCACACAGAAATTTATAGATTATCTCAAGAGTTTAAAAAGGTTTTTATATAACCAAAATGAACTTGTTGAATCAGGTTACCCTCAACAGTCCTTTTGCTAAGCCTAAATTTTGCTTATGTTAACACTTGATAGGGGAATGCAAATATGTAACTGCTGGCCCACCTCTATAAGTGGTATTTTTTCTTATACTCTTCATGTATCACTATTATAACAGAAGCAACAACTGAAAATATTCTGCTAGGATCTTTAGAGATGCCCATAGCGCTTGCAAACTTGACTAGAGACACCACAACACAAAGAAACACTACTTGTTCCTCCTCTCTCCCCCAACAAATCAAGTTGAGAAAGGTTCAGGGATTTAAGATGCCGCACAACTATTCTAACTCCTTATGCCTTTATTCAAACTTCCCTATGGCAAATTCTTCCCACTGTTGAGAGTTCATGATCCACCACTGCAGAAAACTTAAGTGTAAAAGCTTTTAAATACAATGATATGTCTGTTAAATTTAGCTGTTAGTTCAGAAATAGTTGTGGTTACTACAGATATCATTAAAAAAAAGTTACAAGATGTGCCTGGATCCATTTTCAACTTTGACTGTGTTGAGAACAATATTAAACAAGTAGTTTTTTCTAACGCAGGCATGGCAGACGCACATTCACTGGAAGTTTTGGGGCACTGGCCTTTAGTCATGCCTTAGTATATTTGGAACAAGTCCCTTATGCATCACTGACCTGAACCATATAATAAGGTGCACCTATGTTGCAACTAGGGTCCAAACCAAATTAAACCATATAATGATAAACCACAGCATTTTCATCTCTCAGAACTGAGAAGAGACATTCTGTACAATGCCCTTGCATCCCACTGTGATGAGAAAAGGAATAGACTTGAAATAAAATTAGCTCAAAAGTTACAGATTTCTGCAGTCCCTGTCTGTAGGATAATTCTCACACTCAAGACCCTGAAGGTGGTCAAGCAGTTGAGAATCTGCTCAGTTATGGATCTTTTACATGAAGTAGTAACTGAGGCTGAATTATTAACACCCACCCTCTTATCTGCACAAAGAGAGCAAAAGGAGCTCCCAATTCTCCAGCTCCCTGGTAGGGAAGAAATTAGTAGGAAAGCCCTTGGAGCAACTCACACTTGCCTCCCAGACCTGGAAATGTGTAGAGCAAACAAGGCACATCATTTTACCTCAACTCTTCTATGGTGCTCCTGAGCACCTCAGAAGAGGAAAGGAGGCAGGTACAAAACTTAGAATGCACTGGGAAATGAGTGGGAAAGTGTTTTCTTTTTGTTTGAAAGAGAAAACTAAAATCACCATCTGATCAAACATCTACCTGACCCTTCTCCAACAGCAGGCACCTAGGAAAGAGTAAAAACAGAGCAATCACAGGGGTAGTTCCTTTGATTACATTCCCAAACACCAAGAATTTGCAGCCCGGTACATGACTGAGCCAGAGGTAAAGAACAACACACAACACACTGCTCAGCTCTTCTTTGTACCACCTGCACAAACTGGACCTCAGATTAAACACACAGAAGTGTAAATTCTCCACTGTTCCAGAAGACACTCCTACCCTCTCAAGTTTAGCTAACTTTGTTGCCATAAGCTGTCTAATACAACTATATTCTGGCTGAAATGGAACAGCAGGTAATGATAAAGTTTAAGGGCAATGACTTGTGAGTCACAGGCTTCACTTGAGATACTGGAAATACTCGTAGCAATTTACACGGTATAGTTCAGATCAACATAAATTCAATAAAACCAGAAAAGTATCACTGGAAAGTTTAGTAATAGCCAAAAAGGGCCACATTTCCCACACGGCGAATAGATACCCTCATTCAGAAACCAAGGTTACAAGTGGAAAGTTACTGCTCCCTTTGCCCTTCTATCTCCAGTTTCTTCACACAATCCCAACACATTTCTGACAGTCTCTGTCATGGAAAACAGTCCACAAAGGAAATAAATACTTACCCTGTTTATGTTCCCTCTTCTTTTGGGTGGCAGCCCACCCCTAAATTTGATTAACATGAACTATACTCTCAGGTGTGATGACAAAGCAACTCAGAGAATCCCTCACAGATTTCAGTCTGAATTATCTGGGCTACTTCAGGCAGCGGAGATCACCCACAGCCTTTCCTAACCCAGCTTATTTGAAATGAAATGGATTAGACAGTACCTGAACGGGAAGACACACCAACAGATGCAGGGGGACAGGAAAGTCCAACAGCCAGAAGCAGTAATGTCTTCTGCTACTACAACCAAGAGCTAGAAGAAGCTGTCCCCAGCCCAAGCTTTCTGGTACTTTTCCCAAAGCACATGTGCATGCCACTGGAGGATAGGGTGGGAAATACTCCTAGAAGAGCAGGTAGGGAAGGGAGATAGCATTTATCGGCATATCCACCTCTTTGCAGCCTTGGAAAAAGTACCTATTTAAACTTACATTTGAAAATTCAAATAACAGTGACAAACTACCAAAGATCATCAGGTAAGAAAAAATTATGAATGCTCAGAAGGGAATCTCTGCAAACAGAATTCCTGTAAGAAACTTGAATCTCATTTCCCATTCAGTAGACTGTATTAACTAATAATGTAGAAATGAGTGATTCAAACATCTGAGTCATTTCTACCTGCATCCACTGTATACTCCTCCCCTTCAGCTGTATCCAAGTAGTATAAAGCCACAACTTCACACTGGTACGGTCAGGCACAAATTACTAAGTCACGTGGTATTTTTCAAATAAAACTGAATCACTGAAAGGACAAAGAGAACAAGCAGCAAAGGAGCTCACTGCAAAAAACATGGTGACTTCCTACGAACCCTCAAAGAAAGTAAGGGGAAAAAAAAAAGCAAGCTACATCTCCAGCCTGATTCAGCAGGGGGTTTACACGTATTTTTAAGTCTTCAACTGTATTTACTATTTTAGTAATTCAGATGTTCATACCTTCCTTTTCCAAAGCTTCATGCCCTGTCATACAGTGTCAAACATGCTATATATGCTACTTCATCTCTATACAGCCAAAGCAGATTTCTGGGAAGAAAAAAAATAAAAGGAACGATGAGCAAAAGGTTCCTTGTCACAGCATTACAATTTACAGAAAAGATGAATCTGTCTCAGAGTGATCATATTAAGTGGCTGAAGCAGTTATATTTGGGTTTGGTGAGGGTTCTTTTGAGGCTGCTTTACAGGGATATCAGTCCAAAATTTAGCAGGAGTAATGGTGTCTGTAATTTCCCAAGTACTTCTGTCAATATGTCCTTTTAAGTCTCATCCTTTTTTAGAGAGGTGTCTCACTGTAAGCAGCACTAAAATAATGGGAACCACTTAAAGGGCTCATCCACAATTTTTGAGTTTCTGTCCTTACTACCATTAAAGCAACCATACCTACAGCAGCACAAACCATACCAAATTTTCAGCATCTATTGGTTTCTAAGCTACTCTTCTGCTTAGGTGTAGTTTCTTTTCTGGTTTGAGTGATGTATGTACAACCCACTGCTAGAACAGGAGATCCAGCATAGTGCCCACAGCTACACATTTCCATCGCTTCCCTTTGGCCAGAACCGTTTTAGATCAAGCTGAGCTCATCAACTCAATCAACTGTGGTTTCAGAGTGGTTTATGTCAATCTAAAAGCAAAGTTATACAATTAAGCTAACCAGAATACTTGCTGCTGCTTTTGAAAAGAGGAAGCTTCATCTCCTTTCCTCCTTTCCCTTTCCTCCACTTTCCCTCACTTGGCTCTTTCTATCTTCTCTCTTGCACTAGTGGAGCCAATTTCAATTCATAAACCAAAGACATAAAATGATCTGGGGCTAGTTTTCCACCAGGTTAGCAAGTTACGCTAGAGCATCCTGGAAACCATTTAAGTGCTAGGATGGGTGCCAAGTAAGTGGCAGGATCACATGGCTGAGAGCATGACTCCCCATTTATACCAGCAGGAAAGCCATGGGAGAGAACAAAATCATGAGAGAACAAAATCATGAGAGAACAAAATCATGAGAGAACAAAATCATGAGAGAACAAAATCATGAGAGAACAAAATCATGAGAGAACAAAATCATGAGAGAACAAAATCATGAGAGAACAAAATCATGAGAGAACAAAATCATGAGAGAACAAAATCATGAGAGAACAAAATCATGAGAGAACAAAATCATGAGAGAACAAAATCATGAGAGAACAAAATCATGAGAGAACAAAATCATGAGAGAACAAAATCATGAGAGAACAAAATCATGAGAGAACAAAATCATGAGAGAACAAAATCATGAGAGAACAAAATCATGAGAGAACAAAATCATGAGAGAACAAAATCATGAGAGAACAAAATCATGAGAGAACAAAATCATGAGAGAACAAAATCATGAGAGAACAAAATCATGAGAAGACTTGGGTCAACACGTGTGCTTCTTGTTCCCTTTCTTGATTGGTGCTGCTATTTGTCTAATCTCATTGTAAGCCAGTTCAGAGAGCTAAACCAACAAAAGAACTATTCATTATTTTTTGGTGAGGGTTGTTTTCTGCCAACTTAATTTCCTGAACCAGCTCGGCAAAGGAATCGGGCAAGCATCTGCACCAGTGCAGGGAAGGGGGCAGGAACACACACAGAGATGAGGACAGGCTGGGGCTGATTTAAACTGTCACTGAACCGCATACCCTGGAGCAGATCTGCATCACACCGTAGTTAGAACTGACAGTAATCTGTGGCCTTCAACACTGCTGGGAGTACCCACAGTGCCAGCGCCAAAACATCCGGGCCAGGATCAACCTGGGCATGAGCTTGGACGATGACATGTCAAAGCGGAAGAGTCACAGCACTCTCACCTTCAGAAATACTATAAAACATTAGCTAATTCTCTCCCTAGCAACACCCCTGTGAAAATGTGCTCTGTAATTCCCATTACACAGATTTAGCCCAGAACAGCAAAGCAAGCAAAACTGGTGACAAACTCAGGATTGGAACCTGGTAAATCCTCTACAGCAAACCAACATTTCATCACTCAACAGTGTTATTAACCCTAAACTAATTCAATTAGTCAACAGCACTTTATAAAAAATTCCTTTTGCAAAGACTTTGTAATGCACGATAAAGCTCACAAATATAATATAGTTAACAAACGTGGGTATTTCCTGGATAGTTGTGAAATAAGAAACTAGACATAGGAATAATACTGAGAGTTAAATAATTATTTCCTTTTCTATAGAGGAAAACAAGTGTGCATGAAGCAGGATGAGGTCCTATTCGTGCGATTCAAGAAATGCAATGGAAAGAGCTCCAGAAAGGAAAATACATCATTTTTTTGTATTTTGTTGTATATTTGCTGTATTAAATACAGCATTTTTTTCCTCAGATTAGCATTGTCAAACTGTTTCATATGAAATACAAGCAATTACTTTATAAACACTAACCAAGAGAAGTATCTTTCCTTAAATGTATCTCCTACACTCATCCCAACAAATCCCACACTGAACTTGCCCTGCGTAACAATGAAGCACATTTGGAAAAGTGTGTGTGGGGGGGAATTTGTTAACACAGAAGCAAATCTCTGCAGTAGTGAACAGCCAGCACTGTAAGTCTATCCAGTAGCACGGCATAGTCTTTCATTCACATTCCTGTTTAAGCACAGCCAAGCAAATCACATTTGGGACACTCAAGTCATACTTAATTTTGTTCAACACCTTCTTTAGACAACAGCTTTGTCACCAAGACTGAAAACACGTGTGTCATAGAAGAGAGTCATTTGCCAGGATTGTCACTGATTCTCCCAAGATAAAAATACTGAAGCTGAAAGTGCAAGTAGCAGAGGCTGCCTAATTGTCAGCTGTATAAAACAGCAGTATCAAGATTATTGTCCTGAGGGCAACAACAGTTTAAGAGGAATAGAAAAGGATGCTGCAACCTGTTTTGAAGTCTTGAACTCTACAGGAGCCAAAAATTTGAGGAAAACAAACGAAAACTTACTGCATGCTACAAAAAACTACTGCAAATTGGCCAGAGAACCAGGAGAGAAAAAAAAACCTAGGGGGAGACTTGAACCCTCTTTAACAGAAAGAAACTGGATGACAGAAGAGCCCAACCAAAACAACCCGGACAGCATAGGCAAAACACTTACCCCAGAATCCTATGTATCCTCACCCATCTGAATATAAAGAAAACAGCAAAAGTGAGCTACTCTAAGTGTGGAACTTAGTGCTTGAAATCTGAAAACCATTATTTAAGTGGCAATGGTGTTCCAAATCCCCTTTTTCTGGGCAATAAATGATTACAATGAAGCTGAAGGAAGAACAGCACTTCTTCACACCATGTAAGAGACTCCCAACACAGACTGTGTTGGTGCTTCCTTAAGCTTAACAGGCAGACCAAGTTGAAGGGAACCTCACTGATTCTGTCAAGTGAGACACCTCCAGACACTGCCACTCGCTGGGACAAGCACTCAGAAGGTATCCACATCCAGCATCAGCAGTCAGTATTAACACTCACTGCTTGAATTATGGCTGCAGGCTAATCTTTGAGAAATTGATAATGACAGCAAACCTGAGATTTTTTTTTCCTCCTTAAACGACAGGCTGGGGAAGTTTAGATTCTCCCCCTTTCATCTGGGAAGTGAGGGGTAAGGTCTAGCTCCTCTATTTTTAAAGTCACCATACTGACACACACCTCCCCAGTTCTGCTCCACATGGCTACTGGCACAGCTTAGCCTGTTTTCCAACCAGCTGTCAGACTGCTAAATTTTGGTCAGGTCTGAAAAAGGAAAAAAAAAAAAAAGATAAAAAAACGCAGCATCACCCTGATAACTGAGCAGATGTAATCAGCTGGTGGAACTATTTTATAAGGAGGACAAGTCTTTCTTACGTCCCAAAAGCTGAAAAGACAGTCAACATAGAATATATTCTCCCGATAAAAATTAGGAAGCACTGCAACAGTAGCACAACCCTCCACTTTCACCACAGCCAGGTAGTCTATAGGGAAGAAAAAAAGCTTCTTTTAGTCTCTCAGCCAACACACACAAAGATGGTCCAAGAAGCAGCTTAAAATCTGACACCTACTAGTGCTAAACTAACACAAAAGTCCTTACTCAAGACTGAGAGGTAACATCCACTCACTAGTCTCAGCACCTTCTGAGAAGTGAAGATGATGTCAAGGTTTGGGAAAAGGTGCTTCCCTCTAACATGTTGCCTATGAGCTTCACTGGTGAAGACACATTTCTATCCACAGCACATTCCAGAAAAATTTTAAGCTACAACACAGGCACACATATATATGTTTGAGAGAAACACACCTGTATTTTGGCATGTAAATACCTGAATTCAGCATCATAAGCCTTAAGACTGCACAAGGCCACTGTCCAGTATTCCATTCTAGAGAAATTACTAAAACATCAGCGACAAAGAAATTTTGGTTGTAATGCACAACGTACATTTTTATCATGCTGGATAAAATATCTACAGTCTCAGCAGTGGTTAAATTGCTGCTATAAAGGAAATTGTCCTCAGATAAATGGTTTCCCTATGAGAAGGTTTCAGTGCTACACCTCACCCCAGGTCAATAAATCAAATTAACTGCACCTTGTCCTCTGGCCAATGACATCATCGGCTTGACCACATCTTGTGAAGCGAGTGCAAAAACATATGCTATTTAAGGCATGAAATCATATTACTGCTTTTTGTCCAGCCAGCCTTGTGCTGTTGGTCTGTGAAACAGTCAGTCACCTGAACAGTCTCATTACTGCTTCTACAGATATTTTTTTTCTTCTAGTATTCAAGGCCTGTCTTCGCCAAGGGGGAAGAAAAAGGATAAATAATCTGTGTCGTTATTTTCTAAATCAAAATGCTTTTCATTAGCTGCAGTGTAGCATTTTGTGACAAATTAAATTTAGAACCAAACTACGGAATACGCCGTCTGCACTCGCACATGAACTCTCTTCCTAGTCGCGTTTCAAAGATGTTTACATGCTAATCTGGCTCTGCTACTCTGAAGTACCCTGCTGTTCGGTCCTTTTTCTCCACAGGGTGAAAACAATGGTCACAAATGAAAACCTACACAGTTTTATCTGAAACCAAGCCCTGCATAAATATTTCCCTTTTTAAATTACTGCCTCTTTCTAATAAAGTAGCCCATTTGTTTTATTTCTGAGTAGACTAATATCTGGTTTAAAACTGAATTATTCCAGATCATTTAAGAGGATTAATTTCAATTTTCACTTGGTGCTCTTATGACACAATCACAGAAAACTTATCTTCCTTTCTAGATCCTGTGCTGCCTAGTGGTATCTTCTGTCTTGAAAGCCAAATCTAAATGAAAGGGGAAAAAAAAACCCAACCCAGAACAGTCAAAGACACAAGCAGCGACAAAAGCATCTGACACACTGCACTGTTAAACTGCATCCACATTAAGTAAAAAGAAGGTGAATAAGATTATCTTCAATGTATTCAATTCTGTTTGTGTTCAGAGAGAAGAGGAAAGCTGTTCAGATTTTGAGTGTGTCTTCTATAGCTCCCTCAGTGCCAGGAAACGTAAATTAGAAGCAACTCTCCTTTAAGGAAAAGAATCAAGGACAAAGGGACCAAAAATGCCCAAGCCTCTGAAAAGCAGATATGAAAGGAACAGCTTTACAGTCTTGAGTTGCTATAAATTAAAAATAAGCTCCTTATTTAAAAGACATGGGTGTTTGAGAATCTATGAGCAGATCTGATGCTGCTCAAGCCCCAGGAGGGTTTTGTTTTTGCTGGCAGGGTGGAGTGGAGATGGGGGGGTCATTTTGGTTATTAGTAAATAAATCAAGCAGCAGAGTGAGGCCTAGGCGCTTGCCAGAGGAGCCAGGGCCTGGCTCTCCCCCTCCTCTCCTCACATAGTCTGGGTTTGATCTCGGGGCCCTGTGGGTTTGCCAAGAAAATCTAAAAAAAAAAAAAGCGGGAGAGCGAGAAAGAAGAATCATATTGAACCACAAAAGCACATGGGGCGAATGTAAAATATAAACACGGCGTTGGGCTCTGAGTGGCTGTTATTAAAGGTCTGAATTACTAAACATGAGAGGCGGGGAAAGCCGGGCGGCCATTTCAATAATATAAACCTCCCCGAATTAGACATTATTCAAATGAGAAGGAGAGAGAGAGAGGGAGAGCGCGGGGGAGAGGGACGGGACCGGCACCGCCGTGCCCTGGGGGGCTCCCCCGGAGCCCACGGGCAAAGGGGGAGCGGGGCAATCACTGCCGGGGCACATCCAGCCCTGGGGAGGCACATCCAGCGCTAGGGGGGGTGCAGATCCAGTTCCAGGGGGTGGGGGACAAGCACAGCCCGCGGGGGGGGTGCAGACCCAGACCTCGAGGATCCCGAGGGGTACGGGAGGGCTCTACCCGCGCACCCCCCGATCACCCCCCACCCAACCTGTCCCTGAAGGAAAGAGGAGGGGGGTAGGAGGTTTAAATAAAAAACCGAACCACGCCGTGCTCCTGCCCCCCTCCCCACGCTGCAAGGCCCAGGCTCTGGGGAAATAACCCTGGCTGGGGGTGGGGGGCTGCGCGGGGGGTGCGGGGGGCAAAGGAGAGGAGCGATAAGGAAACCACGGGTTTCTGCCTCGCCCGGCCCCAGCGAGGGGCAGCACCCCCGGTCCCCTCTGCCCCGCCGCCGGGGGGACCCTGCCCCGCTCGAAGGGACCCTCCGGGACCGCTCCTCCAGCATCCCCCACGCCCCCCGGCTCTATGAATATGTAAAGCGGGTTTATTGGGGGCGTGCGGGCCGGGTGGCGGCCGAGCCACCCCCCGACCGCTTTTGGGTGCGGGGCTGCCTCCCCCCTCCCTCCCTCCCGGCGCGTGTGTCCCCCCTCCACGTCTCCCTCCCTCCCTCCCTCCCGCCCCGACCCCTCCGCCTCGCCGCGCCGCCGTCGCCCATCGCCCCCACGGCCGGTGCCCCGGCGTGCGGGCTCCGTGTGCGGGAGGGACCGTGTGTGTGTGCGTGTGTGTCTCCCCAGCGCGGGGAGCCTGCTCTGCTTCTTCTTCTCCTTCCCCCCGCTCCCTCCTGTGCCGTTAATTATAATAATCCTGAGTACTAATAAATTATGCTAAGCGGGGCCGGCCGGGCGGGCGGGGGTGGTGGTGGGGGGGGCGCCCGCGCGCGCGAGTATGAATATGAATATGTAAAACGCAGTAATGATTACCTGCCGCCGCCGCCACCGCCGCCGCCGAACTCTCATCTTGACTCGCTGCTCCTCCGTCCGCCATTTTGAATATTTTAACCAAAAATCGGCCGCGCGATAAACCCTCCCCCTCCCCTTCCCCCTCCCTCTCTCCCTCCTCCTCCCTCCCCGCTCCCGCCGGCGCCCTCCTGCGCATGCGCGCGCGGCACCCCTCTCCCCCCTCCCTTTCCCTCCTCTGGCCGCTTCCCTGGCGAGGGCGCGGAGCGGCCCCGCGCATGCGCAGCGCGCGGCAAACCGGCTCGCTCCCCCTCCCCGCTGCCCCAGCCCCGCCGGCGGCGCGTGCGCATTGAGGGCTCCCCCGCGCGCCCCTTCAGGGCACGGGGTGGTCCCAAAAATAAAGGTTCTCCCCGTAGTCACTGGAGGTATTGTGGTGGTTAAAATCTAGATGATCTGTAGGGGGCAAAATTAATGTTCTGGGGAGTAAAATCTGAGTTAATCTGTAAGGGAGAGAATGGACATACTGAGGTGAAAATGAGGTGATCAGTGGGCGGGAAGGGAGAATTTTGGGGGTAAAACTTGAAGGGAGAGAACGGACGTTTTGGGGTAAACTGAGGTAATCAGTAATGGAAAGGGAGAATTTCAGGGATAAAGCTTGAGAGAACGTTTTGAGGTAAACTGAGGTGATCAGTACTGAAAAGGAAGGAAGAATATCGGGCGCAAAACTTGAGGGGAGAGTGAACATTTTGAGGTAAACTGAGGTAATCAGTAATGGAAAGAGAATTTTAGGGGTAAAACGTGAGGGAAGAGAATGGACATTTTGAGGTAAACTGAGATAATCAGTAATGGAAAGGTAGGGAAAATTTGGGGGGTAAAGCTTGAGGTCATCTGTAAGACAACAGGAATATTCTGAAGGAAAAATCTGAGGTAATCTTTAGGGGCAGAATGAACATTTTGGGAATAAGGTAGATGTAGTCACTGGGGTTTTATGGTGGTTAAAATCTAGGTAATCTATAGGGGACAAAATTTATATCTTGGGGGTAAAATCTGTAAGGTAATCTGTTGGGGAGAGAATGAACATTTTGAGGTGAAAATGAAGTAACCAGTAGTGGACAGGTAGGGAAATTTTGGGGGGGCTTAAAATTCAAATAATCTGTATGGGGGAGGCGCCTGGCAGGAGTCTATCTGTGAACAGGTGCTCCAAAGGTGCTGTGCCTGTGAGTGGTGGTGTGGAAATACCTGTCCAAACTGCACCAACACCCAGGTACAGCCCAAACCCTGGGCAGAACCAAGCCCCTGTGAATAAAGAGGGACTGCTTCCAGGAAATTGGAATCACAGAACTTGCAGTCCCCATGGAGAAGGGTGGTGGAGGTCTGTTTTTCCTCCAGAAGAGAGTGATTTCAGTGAAGCCATTCCCCTCTTTTAGGAAACCCCTCATTCCGGGCAGCACAATGCTCCTGGGATGCCTTTCCCAAATATTTTATCCTCTTATGCTTCCCGCATCAAATTTTGACTGTCCTGGAAGGGGAGTCAGGTTTCATGTCTCCCTCGTTAAAGGGGAGTAAATAAGAGACCAGAGGGACCAACAAATAAAATCAGCTCTAGATTCAAAACTTTCAAATCAGGACAAGCAATCAGCCAGAGTGGCAAAACTTCTAATTCTCGACAGATTTGGCAGAGTAAAAATAAAGCGTCATTACATTCTTAATATTGCATGTTATCCCTGAGCTTTGTAGTGTACATCCAGAAAAAGAAGAAAGGGAGGGTGATAAAGAGTGGCGTTCATTAAGGACTTGGTCTTAATGTTTTCCTAGAGTCATTAACTCCAACGGGTCAGAGTCCAAGGCAGATTTCCTTCTGGGGCAAAAAACGTTGTGGAGTAAGAGGAACTGTCAGGAATCTGTTCTTGCATGCTGTTACTGAAGAAATTACGGGTCGTATTAGAGGCAGTCACTAGATTTTTTTTCAATGTTAGGAAAGAGCCAGAAAGGAAAGGCTGAAGGAGGGAGGCAGCAGGGGTTTATTTCCAAGGGGTGAATCAGCAAGGTAATTTTGTCATTTTTATTTAAAAATAAGTTCCTCTGATAATGGGAGTTTTTTTTCTTGCCATACTATAAAATAACCTCTTCTTATTGCAAAGAACGGTAAGAGAAATGGAGTGTACTGTGAAAGAGCAAAATCCTTCCCCTAACACCAATTCTTACTCATGCACATTCATTTGATGATATTCTACACCAGCAATTAAGCACTTTGTCTCATTCAGATCTGTGTTTTGCTCACAGGAGTGAGCATGTAAACAAAGGCATATTGTCGTGCTCCTCTTCAGTTCAGCCATGATCCTTGCGGGCCAGTTAATCCAGTTTTATGGCCAGGTTATACCAGCACTGCAGCACGCAGGGGCTGCACCAGGACAGATAAAGGTGTAGAGAAAGGGCTGCCTAGATTAAGACTCTGCACAGCTCTAATCCTGCCTACGCTGAATATTCTCTCCCGTATCTCCCCATCTCACCCAAAGACTCCTCTCAGTCCTGCATGCCACTTCCCAGTAACCTCCTCCCTGATAGCAGCAGCTTCTCGCTGGGGAGAATTTGCTCACCACACCTGATTTAGCCTTTGCTCTCACTCAGCTTCTGCACAGTTCGCTGGAACCCACAGCTGCTGAAGAAAAGATGTCTGAAAACAAGTGGTTTGTTCGCTAGTGGTTTGGTTTTTGTCTATGTTTTGTTTGGTTTTGTTTGGTTTGGGCTTTTTTTTCTGGTAGTTCACAGTTACTAATCAGCTCTGTGTTTTGTAATTGACCAGCTATAAAGAGAACTTAATTCACTTTGGCCACATAGGTGCTCTCCCTCTCTCTATAAGATTACTCTGGATCTGTGTCTGCATCCTCTCCTCTAGTTCTCTTTGAATGCATCTCTTTCTGATGCCTTCCCCAAGGTGTCATACATCCCTGTGGCTATATATCCAGGAAAGCTGGCCAAATCATTAGTGATGAATAATTTATCAGATAAATTTTACCTCTCTTTCAATTGTGAGTGCCATGTAGTGCCTGACTGGTGTCTTACTCATGAGCAACTTGCTAGAAATACTTGAAATTTGAGATAATTGGACGCAAGGATGATACAAAGCTTAGCCTTACGAGAAGCTGAGCACTTTGGATTCATTTCACAAAAAGACCTAAGTAGGAAACTGAGTTGCTCAGCTGCTGCCAGCGAGACTGGGCTCACAGTGGTGGTTAAGAACGTGCTTACATCCTCTGCTGAAACAGAGCCCAAAGCAGCCAGGGCTGTGCAGGACTCTGTGTTTCCATTCTCTGACTGGACTTGTCAGCCTCACAGAATTGCCTCTTGCAGGGATTTTGCTTTAAAAAGATATTCTGGCAGTGAAAAGCAATACAGTGCTCAAAATCAACACCATGCATAAAGGGAATAAATGGTATTTGAGGATATTTTAAAGCTCTGCAGCATATCTATGTCCATTGTTTTGATGTTGATCCAGATACCTCCTAATTCCCAGCCCTCCTTGGCCTGCTTGACTTGTACCCGTAACACCAAATTTTCTATGATTGCTATATGACCTTCTGAATTTTCTATCTCCTGCTAGAATTAATTCAGTAGTGTTTCAGACACAATTTTTTTTTTAAGGTAGGGAGGCAAGGGACAAAAGAAACACAAGGTGGGAAGGCAGGGGACAAAAGAAACACAAATTGCTATATTTAAGCAAAATCATACCGGAAAGGAAATTATCCTTTCCCCCACACAGCTCTAGTGTATAAGGAAATTAAGAGCAAACTTATCTGCTCTGCTCCAATTCCACTGTGCCACTCAGATGGGAATGCCAGATGCTGCTTTTCTCACACGGTGTCCCCCTTCTCTCTATCCTGTTCACATCACATTTCTCTCCTCCAGGACGGCCTGTCTCTAGAATCATGTTTGCTTCAGCTTTCCCTTTGGTCCTGCAGATACTTAACAGGGGCTTCTGCCTCAAAACAGTCGTTCTTTGCCCCTTATGTTTTCATGCATAACCCCCCCCAAACCTCCCTGTGCCTTTCACTTGGAGACTGCACAGATTGTCTGTTACTTGATTTTCTGAATGTTTCTGTCTGTTTACCTGACAGAGCGACCGCAGTCTCCCTGTTAGTCTCATTTTTTGAGCATGCTATCAATAGGAACAGCAAAAACCACTCTGTGTCTCAATAAGCTTCCAATTTAGAGACATGGCAGCGAATGAACAAGGGAAAATTAGGATTAGTACCTTCTTGGTGAGGAGAAGTGAAGAAAAGCAATATACGGCCCATGCGTAGTCCCGCCAGTGTCACAGTAGATACAGCAAGACCCAGACTTGCACTACGTGCTCTGTGCATTGCAGCACTTTAACCACAAAGCTGTTTTCCCTTTCTCTCCTACATTGTTCCCTGCCCTCCTCCTGTTCCAACAGTCCCCCCTTGTGCCCGAGGCTTGGGACCCACCATACCGCCTCTTTCCGGTATTATACTCTTCCCCCTCTTCAGATCTCCTTCCTACACACCTTGTGTGTGCTGAGCACGAACAGCAGAAGAGAAATGGAGACTGTCCATTGCATATATTGGCTGGCTTTTTTCCCCCTGCACACTCTTCTGGCTGCCTTTGACCAGATTGCTCTCTAGCTCTGGTTCTGCCCCTATTCTGTTGTCTCTGTATTGGAGAAAGGATGACCCCTGAATCTCTTTTTTCTGAGAGTTGTTGCTGATCCTCTGAAGCTCTCAGATAATAAAATTGTAGCAGGAAAGTTGTACCATCTTATAATACTCTGCCTCTCCCAGGTGCAGCTAACTGCTTTTTTGGAGATAAGGAATGGAGCATGGACGAAAAGAAGCGTGTTTTTCATTTTCATATTAAAAAAACCCACCTTAATTCAGAACCTTCACACGTCCTCAGGAAAGGGGGAGGTAATTACTAATAGGACACTTATCTTTTCAGGTGGGTTTTTCAATCTATTTCTCACTCTCTGTTGCTTTGGCTGCACTTTAGCTCTATCTCAGCTTTTTGTATGCATTTCAATGGTTGTCATCAATGCAGCTTCTGAACCTTCCAATTTTAACCAGTTACTTTAACCAGTTAATCTTACAAATCACCAGCTTAGAAGATTCAGGAAATTATTACTGTGCTTTTTTAGCAATGATAAACTAAAGGAGAGAAATTAAGGAACTTGTCTTCAGTTGCATATGTGGCTGGGCAGCCCAAGAAGAGGACCCTCCATTTCAATCTGTTGTGCCTTGATTGAAGGACCCTGTTCAGTTTGTCCTTGTTCTTCTCTTGGAGATCCACAAGGCTGGATCTCCATCTTTACCTGTCTCTGCTCCCAGAGGGACTACAGTGGGGTCCTACAACTTGATTCAGATCTCTGGGGGAGCGGGATTTGCAATTGCCTGATTCAAGTTGACACTCAAAACTGTCACAGATCTGCTTTCAGTGGGTTTCTTTGCCTCCCCTTCCTACAGGGCAACCCTTATAAATGCAAAATATTTTTGTTACGACAATTATTAACTAAGAGTTGGTAAAACCTCAGACACTACAGCGAGAGTGCCAGCAGTCTGACAAACTCCAGGCAGAAGGGCAAATTCTGTTTTGTACCCATTTGAAAAAGAGGGCTGCACTCCTCCTTTTGTCCAGCATAGTTTCTGCTGTAGACCTTGGGAATGCCTTGGTGCTGCTTACATGAGGAACCAAATTGTTTCTGACCTCGGTGAAGAGGGGGCCAAGAGGGACACATCTGATGCCTTTTAGCAACCACAAGGTTTTCTGTAGAATAGACACAGCCTATGAAACAAACACACAGCTGGAGTTAGGGTGCTTTTGAAAACATTGTCTTTATTCTCTATCTCCCTTTCTTCCAGGACAGCTCCTACTTATTCCCTCTTCAGAAAGGGACTTTTCTGTCATGCAGCCTACCCTGGCTGGAGATTAGGGATTCTCTCTGCCCCTTCATCCTTGAATATTTCCTTTTAATTTCACAGTTTAAATTTCAATTGTGTAATTACATTCTGCCTACCCCAAATTCCTCTGTAATTTCAATTGGACACGGTGTCCTTCACTCTCTAGGCAGAACTCTTGCAGTGCTGTGGGGCACTGTTAATAGGCTGCCACGCTCCACTCTAGTCCCATTTCATGTAAATGGAGAGAGAGAATGGACCTGGATCCCTTTGAACTAAAACTGCTGCTCCATATAGGCAAGACAGGAGTTGCTACAGAGTGACAAGGCAGTCTTACCCCATGGCAATACACTGGGCAGTTTTTACAATGTCTCACTCTGAAGAGATTTTTGGAGTAAAAGTCTAAATCTGTCTGGAAGTATTTCTCCCCCACAACACCATACCCTTTGATCGCAAATAAAGCTGTACAGGGACCCCCAAACCACTACTTCACTGAATTTATGTGGCCTGAGAGTACCTGCTTGCACCATTTAACATGGCAGAAGTGCCACAGTGATGTAATTTAGGTCCGGGGAGTTGAGTAGCAATGAGAGGGCACGTGGCACAGAGGCCTAGTTCAGTAAATGCTTTACAAGAACTGGCAAGTCCCATGCATTTTATGACCCAACCCTAACACTTTCTGCATATCTTGTTGTGACAGCATTTACCCCCAGTCCTTGTGTGTTGGTATGTACTTTACATCAATGTGAAAACATTTCTGCTTCTCCTGCCTCCTCTTGCTTCCTACTTCTCTCCTCACTGTGGCACAGGTGTTTACTTGGTCAGTGTGCCTGTGGGCAGCCCTTCAGGTATCAGAGACATTCATCTTCTGTATTTCCACCACCTTCTGCTGAGGTCTTCTGTTGAAACTCAGGATGGAGAAGGAAAGGGACCATGTGTTGGTGGGAAAATGCTCCTCCTTTACCTTGTCTTGTAGAACAAACTTCCTCTCTTCCTTCAAGTTCTGTGGCAGGCCCAAGGAAAGTTGTTCACCTGGTTTGAAGTGATGTTCTACACAGCTCAGCAAAAGGGATTGGTTTACTGTAGAAGCTGGAACTATTTGATGTTTGATCACCTTCAGCCACAAGCCATATATTTTTCATCAAGTGTACACCATTGTCAGAGGAACACCGGGCTGATTCCATAATTGGCAACAGAAGTCCTTTACCAAAGTTTATTTCCCTTCACTGCAAGAGTACCCTGGGTAGTCCTCCTACCAGGCAATGATAAATCTTAACTTGAAATAAGCATCCAACTCCTTGCTGGCAGTGCTGTATCTACACAGAACCTCAGTTACTTTGAATTTTGATGGATCTTATGCTTTATATATTCCAGACGTTTGGTCCTGCTCCCAAGGGATGTCTTTGTGCCTGCTCCCATGTTGGCACACCCGAGGCTGCTGTTTGCGTCTCTAACAGCAGATAGATCAGGTGAGATCAAGGAGACCATATTTCCATGTTTCCTTGGTTAGCTTACGCTGTTAAAAGTGAGTTGTTGTTAGGAGGAAACAGAGCATGTAATAACTTGAGTTGGGTTTTATTTGGCTTTGAGTCATAAATCTTAAAGGAAAGGAAAGAGCCATCATGTTCATCCCCAAGTTTGTCATACAATCAGCAAGGGGCAAGGCAGTAGTGTGGGCAAGAAAATGAAACATGTGAAGGTACAAGTGCCAGCGGGGGGAAGTCACTGTTGCTTATTGTCAGTTTTGGTGTGACACAGAAAGTTCAGCTAATCCTCTTAGTTACAGAGACACACGGGTGGGGGGAGATTGTTATCTCAAGCAATTTGCTGGCTCTACTCCTTTTTTCCTTCGAGTTTCTTTTCGCCTAATTGAGCAGCATTTCTTCCCGGGACTGGTTTGCAATAATCCTGGGGCCTCATCTGGGAAAACGCTGAAAAATATAGAAGGGAGAATCAGCCAGAGCGAGGCAGCTTCTATCACTATGAGTTTCTGTCTTCAGAAAGGTATCAGGTTTGGCTCCAAGTGCAGAGGATTAAAAATAAGATAAAGATTCAAGTGATACAGAACAGTCTGTTGATCAGGGCAAGTAATCTCTCAGAAATGGTACCTCATCCATGGGCTAGAAGGACGAGTAATTAACAGCTGTTCAGAAAACCAGGACCTTGGCGGTCTGAGGGTGGAGCAGGGGGTGAGAATTCCACTGGAGTGCGTCAGAAATGTGTTGGTTCCATTTTCATTGCCAAAGGGATGTATCTGTGGTAAATCTAATCAAGAGTCAAAAGGCGAACAGGAACAATAATAACTGGGGAGGTTTGTTTTTATTTATCCAGGAGATAAGGATTCAACTACAGGAATAGAATGAGAAAAAAGGTGCCTCTTTCTGAGCAGACGATTATTCCACCCACTCTCACTCATCATCAAGGTGTTAATATTCTATTGCTAAGGCTATTTAACAGATTCTCAGCCTCAAGGCTGATAATGTTTGTGCAGTTACTCTGCCAGTTGCCACAGGTGTCTTTTTACAGAAGACCTGAATAATTAACATGGGATAGTTCTGAAGATGCCAGTAGCCAGGAGCCATTCTTCAGGAGACTCCCAGCATTCTTTCTGGTGCTGAGCAGGGTTGGTATTACCAGCAGAAGGACACATTTGAAAACCATTTCCATATGCAGACAGCCGTAGTCACTGAAGCCACAGGCTGTTTCCAGGGAAGTAAAGGCTCTGGTTCCCAAGCCCTAGTGATTCACCCTGGAGAAGTTTAAGGTATCACCCTGAGGTGCTGGAGGCAGATATCCCAAGGAAGAGGTGGCCCAATGAACGCTGTGGGCAGTGCAAACTGTTTCAGCCCTGAGCCTGATGCACTCATGTAAATCTGATTTCAGCTGATACCAATTTGCGGTGATGTCCTGGACTGACAACTGCAGACACGAGTGATTTAATTCAAGATCATATCAATGTATTTTGCTGTGGTGGCTAAAGAATTTATTACCTCTAGTTGTGGAGATGAGTTACTTTTTCAGCTAGGACAGCTAAATCCAGCAGGGAATGTCAGAGCCATCAGGTGAGAAAGGGCCAGAGTGGACATCAATCGCAAAGCAGTTGTAAAATAAGTAGTACAGTGCTTTTAAGAGACAAATGTTCAGCTGATGTCCTGCTAGCACAGAACAAGGAAGTGAGTAGTTTGGCATGTATGTCATATTTAGACATCTTTTTTGACTTTGCTTAAGTTCTTCAGCCTCTCTCTAGTGTTGGTTAATCCGGGGCCTTGGAACACCACTGGGCTCGCAGGTCCAGAGGCCATGCCTGTCTCTGGGCTGTGACACAAACAGGGTGCCCGTTGCTGGTTTCCAAACAAAGAAAACGCCAAGACTGGATCAGACAAGACTCACAGTGTGTTCCACCAGGTTTTTGACTCAGGTATGTGGAGAATGAGGGCCCCAGCACATGCTGTGCCTTGTACCACCAGGTCACTTTGCTGTGCCCCTGCTGCACACCATAGGTAATAACTGCATTTCCTTATTTCATGTCTCTATTACGAGAATAAATGCATTCAGAAGTGTAATTACCAGATGCTACAGAGGTGAGGGCATCTTTGTTGGATTTTTTTTTAGTTCTTTTGTTTCTTTAAATACTTTGGTAAAAATTTGATCAAAACTAGTATTTGCTTTTCTAAGCTGTACTAATTTATGGTCAGACTGTGTGTGGGAGCAGGGGCAGGAAGAAAGGAACGTGTACTTGTGCTACGTGTGACCAGCAGAGTTGCTAGACCATGAGAAACACAGGGAATGCTCTGCGACGCCTTCTCTGGGGGTCTGCAGTGCTTCACAAAGCATAAGGAACAGTATGGACAGGGTAGGAACTGCTGGATTCATGGACCTGTCTCTTCCCTCTGCAGGTCTGCACAGCCAGCTAGTGACATGTAGGACTATACCATGCTCTCTAACCCTCTCAGTGAGCATTTCAGTTTGTAATGCTGAATATATATGGAAGTCATACGTTTTTTAGCAACAGATAATGCTTCCTGAATCCACTTCTGTAGCATTAGGCTGCAGCTCTGACAATGACATAGCATTCACAGTAGCAGAGACCATGAAAAAATTAGAAATTTATAGAACTCATACATAATGAGTTTTAAAAATATGTTTAATAAATATTCTTGTAGTTCCATTTCAGAGAGATGAGTGTTTAGATTTCTGTTATTCTGAGAATGAATGTCTAAAACCACAGGAAGAAAAAGATAGAATTGCAGCTGAATATCATGAATGAAAAAACATTTACCACTGTGAATTTCCCAATAGCAGATCCTCATCCTCCCCTAATTCCCCCCTCCCTTTCCCCTCCTTCCTCAAACACATACACATGCACTATGGGAGGAATGACAGCTGTTCTTCATGGAATGACAGCCCAGGGATATTGCATCCTCCCTTAAAAAAAAACAGGCAAGGTACAGAATAAGGTCAGTGAAGGGAGACAAAGGGGTCTCCCAGAGATGGCAAAGGGTAATTTATTGACGGATGAGATAGACGTTACTACAGAAAAATATTAAATGGATTCTTTTCCCCTGTCTTTGGAAGGGAAGAAATGTGGGAAGGGTTAGGAAGGACAGATGCCAGAAATAGAGACAAATTTCCCAGGAGATGAAGAAGAAATCCTGAAGGAAATTAGGATCACAGCACAGAAAAAAAAAAAAAAATCAGAGCATTTAAAAAGCTATGAAATTCTGTCCTAGAATCCTGTATGGAAACAACAAAAAAGGGCAGCGGGGAAGGAACCCCACCACTGTTGGCGGCCTCACTTCAAAGGCGCGCCGTGAGAGAAGGAAGTGCTGGTAAAACAGCTCCTGATTAAAAGCCAGTGTTTGAAAAGGGCTGCCGGGAAATTACAGAGCTGTGCATGCCCCCGACGTCAGCAGCGAGGAAGACTTTGGGAGCACTAATCAAAGGGAGGCTGAGGGAGCATATGGAGCATGGAGATTTTATTAAGGGCAGGGCTGAGACAGAGTTCATATAATGGAAGCAGCCGAGATCAGGAGCTGGGAGGAAAGGAAAGGCTAGGTCTTCTGGTGCAATAAACTGGCATAGTACTGTCAACTTTGACAGCGTATCAGTTCTCGCTGCAAGGAAAGAACCTGAGTGAGAGCCTTAAATAGTGGATGTTATGAACACAGTTTCCCTGGCCTACAGAACTTTCCCCAAAATAATTGCACAGAGGAGGGCAGGAAAAGCCAGTGTACCAGTGCCCTCTGGTTGGGGTTCTGTAACTCCACGTTACCCCCAGCCAAGTATATGTTCCTAGAGCTTGTAATATTAGAAGGGTTCATGATTTTCACCTGTCAGGACCAGGCTGACAACAGAGGAGTCACCAAGGAAAATCTGCACAAAGATAAAAGCAGCAGAACAAAAGAAATTTGAAGGAGAACAGATTTAATTTACATTCACAAGCAGGAACAAATTTAAGCCAAACAGTATTTTATTCTCTCCTTCGTGCAAAGAACGTGGTTTCCACAGTGTGTAACTCAGTCCATATGACAGAATAAGGCAATAGGAAGACTCTTAGTGTGTCCATTGTAATGTGCCACATGCAATATCTTTCTAATCTAAGCCTGCCATAATTCTTGGCAAGACCTTTCCCTCAGAGCAGGTTCCTCTGCCCAGTAGCTAATCTCACCCAAACCCACACTAGCCCTCCCATTCCAGCCAGCACACTGATCTTATAAGATGGTCTCTTACCGTGGGCAGGTGCAAGTCCAGCAGAAGCACAGGGCATCGCATTGCCCCATGTTGACAGTTGCCTGCTTTCCAAACTGAGAGTCAGGTTAAAAAGCCACAGAATTAATAATAAACACAGATTTTAAAAGATCCAGATGGGGAGCATTCATCCCATCCCTGTAACTGCCATGCTCATGGCTGAAGGGAATAATAGCCAGGCTACACTGGATTTGAAGCTTTGATACTCCAGAGGCATTTGCTACCTTTTGAGGCTTGGGAGAGGGAGTAGGAGAAAGCAAAAAAGAAGCCGTGGTTCTGCTGGGTTTTGCTGTTAAATGCCAAGGAAGTGCTAAATGCTACAGCAGGCTTGTACTTCCAGTGGGTGATTTAGCCCAGCTCCCCGCTGGCTGGGAGGCTGCCGCGTGCTCGAGTGCAATCTGCCACACCAAGCCAGAACCAATCTGATTGTTTCTGAATCATTTCTCACACAGAAAAACATAAGTAAAGCTGCCAGTTTTGCCAGGAATGTACATCCCATCCATGTGATGGCCTGTATTTATATTTGAAGCCACCTGTACCATCAGTGTGACCCAAATCCAAAAGATGATGAAAGCCCTAAAAATTCAGCGCAGCATATTTTAGGGACAGTTTGCAATTACACTGGATTATAATGGATAAACATGAAACTGCAGTGAAGAATTTCTCCCCAGCCTGTGCTGACAGACCTGAAGTTGCCTTCAGTTCTTACACCAACCTTATCCACAGACAAGACAGAGACCATAAGCAGCAGGTGACAAAAATCAGAGAGTGGCCTTTTTCAACTCAGTACCTCAATGTTCAGAAGGCAATGCTTCAACTCGCTGAGAGAACCTGAATCTAGGTCCAAGGAAGTGTCAGGCTCTTTTCCTGTGCTGTTGATTATTCTGTTAAAGAGTCTCAAATCAACTATTTCCTTTGGAATTGATTATTTGAGTATTCTTTGGGCCAGAAAGGCACAGCACACCTTTGCAGGTGAGCAGCCAAGAGCCACGACTCCGGAGGGAAAAAGCCTGCACCGATGAACACTTAACTCTTTCACATTGCACCCTCTCTGGAAAAAGGCCTGAAAGGTATGTCTGCCCCTCACAGGCAAACGCCTTAATCACCAGTTTAGAGAGTCGTGCTTGTGCTCTCTGGAGGCCACTGAGTGTTTAATTGTGCCACAGATGGCTGAGTGATTGCTCATGGAGAACGACTTTGTTAGCAAGATGAATTTAGCCCTATATTTTGAAATTTTCCACAGACTTCTGCTGCTGCAGAATCCATGTATGATGCCGGGCTCAGTTTCTGGGTCTCAAATACATGGACAGATGCAAATTCTTTCTCCCAGCCTGGGGCTGTTTCATTTGTTTAACTTGCAAGTCTTTTAGGGTGAGAACATCTAGAATTGTGCTGCAAGCAGGACACACTGCAGTGGGTCCTGGTGCTGAGCAAAGCCTCTGGATATTAATGGAGTAACAGTAAACAACTATATCCTTATTATCACTGAGCCCAAAAGGATGCTGAGAACTAATAGGTCATGAAGGGGAAATATTTGAAAATGTGGAGTAAGCATGGATATAAGGTGAAAAAGGTTCTCACCACAAAGGGCAGGAAAAGCACAGCATCTCCCTGCCTCTCCCTGCTCTTCCGTAGCTCTGTGACAGGCAGAGGTAGCCATGCTGCTTGTGAAGAAGGTTTGTGGTCTTAAAAGTAAGCTACACCCCCAGTTTAAAATGCCAGTTCTTTGTGTGGCACGGGAAGTGTAACAATTCTTGGGGAAAGGGGGAAAATTGAGTTGAAGGTAAATTTGTCTTCTTGTTTCCCCATGTATAAAGTGGAGGTTATGCTCCCTATTAGCTTCAGCAAGCAACACTGAAATTCTCTGCCATCTTCAGATAGAACATGCCTATTTTTGAAATTCAACGTTTGTACTTTTTCCTTAATTGGACAAATTTCTTTTAAAACATGGAACTGACTTGTCAGAAAGATTTCTGATGGTCTCTGCCTTTTTCTTAGTGCTTTTGCAGTGAATAGCTATGATTTTTTTTTTTTTTTTTGCAAAATACAGACTATTTCACTGAAAATTTCGAGGAGAAAAATCGTTTCTACTTAGCAGGAGCATTAAAGCCCTTGAATTGGGCCACATTCTGCTGCCAATGCAGTATCGGGGACACTTGGAAAATATTTTGAACAGCAGGGAGGAACAGTGATTACCACCTAGGTCTCTCAATGGTGTGAATATTATGGGCTATTTTCCCTTTGACTGTTTATGGCCTATTTACAGTATAATCACACCAAATCAGGTTATAACATGACTTTCTTTTTTAATTTCAGTGAAAATAGAGTTCAACATCACTTTTTTTATTTACTGTAGCTCCCCCTAAAAGCTCAGGAATTTTCAGGCACTAAGCAAGTATGATCTGTTCTCCAAGGCATTCATAACTGAGGGAGTGACAAGGAGAAAGGTGACTAGGAAGGTAATAGGCAAGTTATTTGCATTTTCTACACACTTGCAATAGCTATATTGTTGTAAACATGGCCAAAAAATGGAATTATAAAGTGGACTTAATTGTGGACAGAAGAGAGATTTGCCACAGAGATGAGGTATTATTTTAGTGTGTAACCATCATCAGACAAAGCTGTAGACACATGTACCAGGTCAGTTCAGTGAAATAATATTCTTTTCACTCCATACATATGAGGCAGTGGCACTGTGTAATTGCATTAGAAGAAAACAGTTGTTATAGAATCACAGAATGGTTTGAGTTGAAAAGGACCATAAACATCATCTGGTTTCAAACCCCCCGCCATGGAAAAGGACACCTTCCACGAGACCAGGTTGCTCAGAGCCCCATCCAGCCTGAACTTGAACACTTCCAGTGACAGGGAATCCACAACCTCTCTGCGCAATCTGTTCCAGGGCCTCACCACCCTCACAGAATTCCTTCCTAATACCTAAAGTAAATCTACCCTCTTCCATTTTAAAATGCCTCTTCCATTTTAAAATGGTTACCCCAACTTCTATCACTGATAAATAATAACTTGTTTGTTTGTTTGTTTGTCTGAGACCCTGGCCTTTCTGTGACTGTTCACTCAACTCCTGCTTAGGTTTTGGCTAACCCAGCTCGTACTGAGGCCTGATGTGTGCTGGAAGCAGTGTCATAAGGTCAGAGCTAGAGCACCAGGTAGGCAGGACAGGCAACCAGGAAGAGCTAAAGGGCCTTTATGCAGCCATGGTCACCTGCAAAGTGCTACCTCCTGCAGCTGTCACCTTTTGTCTGGCAGTTCCTTGTAAAACTGAGATACCCAAACAGACTGTGACATTTTATTGGTGCCACAAGTGGGATCTCCCCAGGACATGCTCTGCTGGCAACCACAAGGTGCTTTGCCACACCTGCTGAAGCAGCTGGTTTGATGTGAGTGTAAAGATACTGTCTCTGTGTGTCTGTTTGTCTGTGCCACGAGAAACCAGACACTGAGTGGCAACAACTGGGAGAAGAATTTGAGAAAGAGGAATGGCAAAATCCCAAGCAGGATTTGTCCTGCCGTCAAGAGCCACTGCACAGATGCTGATTATATTTGGTAGGAGTTTGCTAGATGGCAGTTTTCTTGTAAGTTAAAGAAGGGAGAAGGGGAAGGTGCTCTGTGCTGGCTACTAGGCAGTTGTCAGAGGGCAGCAGAGGATGTGACTGATGAGTTGAAAGGGGAAAATGTACACTTGAAAAAGGAAAACAATAAAAGGAAAATGGAAAGAATACCTGGGAAGCGTAAGCAGTTAGAAATGCAAAATAGACCACCTGAGTCCAACTTCAGCCCCAGACAATTGCTGAAGCTGAGGAGTGCAGGAGGAGGCTGTTGGAAGCTCCTGCAGTAGACCCAGTTAAAGACTATTGTGCCACGTGCAATGCTGATTGGGAGAGGGACGTCTGGAAACAAGCAGATCTGCATCCCCTCCCCTCAAAGCCAGGTGATGATGATTCCCTGCCCCCTGCTCTCAGCACCACTAACCAAGACTGAACACAGCACTCCCACAGGGGTGCAAAACTCACCTCCCTCCACAGGAACTACGGGAGGGTTTACTGCCCGCAGGTTAGGAGGTCTGAGGGAGAGATGTCAAGCTAAACCAGGGAAAACACCTGTGAATGGGCTACCATGGATCTGGATAGTCAGACCCAATGAGCTTCACCTTGCCCCAGCTGAGGCCTGATCATTGGCATTAGACCCAGGAATACTGTTGGATACCATGGGGCCAAATATTACCAGTCCCTCATGGACTTGCACTTTGTGCACTGCCCATGTCAGGAAAAACGTGTGGCCCCAGGCCTTGGCAGCCAGTCTACAGAGTGCCCTGCTGAAATCTGTGATTTCAACTGAATTAGAAGGACCAGCACACCTTGCTCCAGGGGCTGGACAACCCCTTCCAGCAGAACTGCAATCCTGGGAGATGATTTGGGACTCTGTACACTTCTGACACATAATAATGGGAGTTGAGGTGGTATGGAAATCTTTCGTGTTAGCCACTAAGACAGGCTTAAATGGTATTAGTTTCCAAGAGGTCCTTCAGTGTAGGCTAGCAGATTTACCACTGTACATCCCAGAGGATAAAAACCAAGGGAGAACCTCAGCTAAAGTAAATGTAGAAGAGAAAAAGGGTTAAGTTGAGAAACACCATCAGTTACTACTGAGCATAAAAGACAATGGAAAATGTGTTTAGAGAAGCAGCTGTCTTTGAGCTGGCAACTTCCCTTTTGTGGCAGCTGGACAGGTTTTCCTCATTTACTTCTCATGACAACCCTCTGGGACCTGTGTTTGGAGATGGGATGACACCGTATGATTTGAAAGGATAATAACTAGAGAGTCAGAGCATGCAAGGGCTGTGGGCTCAGGGATATACCCAAACTATCAGTACTAAACCTAGACTATGGATATGCAGGAAACCAGGGTGGGGTGCTACTCCCACTGCTGAGGATCCTGGTCACAGTTAATGATCCATTCCTACTTTAGAACATTCCTCATTGACACAGGAGCCCAGATATTGATGGGAGGTAAGGACACTTACAAAGGGCAGCAAGCAGTTTGTCTCTATTGCAGGAGTTAATGGGAAACCCACTAACCGCCCACTGGTCAGGGCTAAACTAATTCTGTCTGAGGGACAGGCAATCCACCTGACCTTACTTTTAAGTGCCCTTATATTGGGTATGGATATATTGAAGGGTCAGTCGTGGGGAAAATGGGATATAGGGACACCACCCTTTCTGCCCCAGAGTTTACCTCCTACAAAAACATCTCTTACTGCTAATCTGTTGCAAACAGCTGCTCCTTTACCCCATAGCAAGATAGTTAATATTCCACAATACCCATTACCTTCTGGAGCTATTTGTCCTGTTACTGAATTGATAAAGGAGCTGGAAGAACAGCGAATCATTGTCACGTCTCATTTCCCCTACAATTCTCCTTTATGGCCAGTTAAAAAATCTAATGGCAAGTGGCAACTAAAAGGAGATTACAGAGCCTTGAACACTGCCACTGAGCTGCTCACTGCAGCTGTTCTCAGTATAAATGATACAGTCATTTCTCTTAATGAACAATCTCCTGTGCTTGGCCAACACCAGCAGGATGCTCTGAACACCTCTGTGTGTTATCCGGGAGATCGGGTGAGATTTCAGCACCCATCACTTGGAAGACTCTAGATCACTTTGTCACACTTTTGAGGGAAAGGAACATGGGAAACTGTGGATACTGTGGGAATGAAATTAATGATTACTGAGACCTGGATATGATCCAACACCTAGCTCTTCTTTCCCTCTCCCTAGGAATTGCTGAGCTCCTGGAAAATAAAAGCTGCTGTTCAACCTGCATATTACTGGAAGTATCCATCTAGAAAGTACACTAAGAATTCCCTGGAACTTTGTTAATGCTTTCTGTGGTAAAGTCACCAGAGAGAATGCTGACGACGTCTAAAAAGTCTAACTGTGTCGGACAATTCTAACCCTCACCTTGGGGCATCTGGCACTCTGCCACACAAATGCTGATATGCCCTATCCAATGACCAAACCAACCCACAAAAGCTGTAACCTCCACAAACACTTTTGGATACGCTCTGTGCTCGACTTGGGAGTATGAGCAGCCATTGCTGTAAGACCTGGACAGGGACTTAGACAGGAATATCTGACTTTGGGTTCCTAAACCCTTTTTGGGCAGTAGAAAAACAGCCTGACTTTCATCAGTGTGCAGTGTCTTAGTAGGCCCAAATTATGCCAATACCTTTTCAGAAATGAGTAGTGAACTTCCATGGAAGAAAAAGCTCCCTCAGTAGATAATAGAATAGTTTTCTCAGGACTACTCTCATACTTCTACAGCTTTAAAAAAACCCCAAAACATAAGAGGAAGTATTGATGAACAGGAGTTTCAACCAAGAGTTGACTTTCCTAGTGTGCTCCAGGCTGAAATCTCTGAAAAGCAAAAATGCTCACTTGCAAGCTATCTCCACAGCCCAGATCAGCAGGCAGCAATTAGTTTCCCAGGCATTCACTCTTCTTTCCATCTTCCTGATGGATATTTCATCTGAGTTTATGCTCTCCTCCCTCACCTTCTCTTTGGCCTCTCTGCCTCTCTTTCCAATAAGGCTGTGATCTGTCACAGATTCTCAATGGACAAGACCTATACATCCCATCACTGTCACAGGCAGTTACATGAGACAGGCCAGGATGAAAAGCGGTTTGGAAGGGAGAGAAGCCATCATGCTCCAGGGCATAGAGTTGAACTCTAACCAAGGAGAGAGATGAAGGAGGGCTTTGGGCCAGAAGGGGAGAAAATTTTACTCAGGGCAGGTTATTCCATAATTACCCACTTAAACTTCTTTTATACCTTCTGAGATGCATCTGGTTCTGGCCAACATCAGAGACAGAAGGGGTGGATCACCGGTCTGATCCAGGAGGGGAATGAATTTCTTCATTCTTTCTGCCAGTGTGCTGAGTTTATAACATTTTCTGAAACCACAATGAAATCCCTTTCCAAGCATGACCCTTGCTCTGCCAGTGATAGCCAAAACTCCTTCCCCTAGCCCCGTCCTTCACACTTCCACAGGCAATACAGAGAGAAACCAGTACAAAGCCAGGTCAAGATGATAAGAACAAAGCCTTGAAGGCTGCTTTTAGATACGAGCTTTACTTCGACAGAGGAGGAAATTTTCAAAGGGGTGAACTCTTTCTGTCTCTCTCTCAGGCAGGAGTCTCCTGGGAGAAGAAGAAAACAGCTTTCATTTTAGCGAGTCATGATATTTATGGCCCTTTTATGGGTTTTGTTTGAAAATATAAAAGTAGATGGACTTAAATCTGTTTCAAAAGAAAGGAGATGGGAAGGGGAGAGACAGAGCGTATGAAGGGCACGTGGGTCTGAATCATCTGCCCACGTTCAAAAGAAAATCAAACACCTCCTTTGTTTTAATATGGACCTCTTCTGCTGGTCATGAGGATAATGTCTGACCTCTTCTTGCATAGACCCTTTTATCCCTAATGACGGACAAATTTTTTATGTACACTTCCACCAAGAACACTCACCCTGGGGTGAAACATGACAACTATTAAATTATGCAACTGCAGCACCATGCAACAGTTCAGGTGTGATTGCTCCCAGGAAGCAAACTTTCAGATCACGTCTCCTGCAGAACTGAAAGCTTTATACCGTATTCCTGAGGGGCAACTGTCAGCTTCTGCTTGCTCATATACCAGTCTCATGTGGGCTTTTATCCATCCTATTTGTGGTGTCTGTTCAGCAACTGAGGTTGCACCCTTTTGAGGGCCTCCTGTTTTTCATATGTGGAATCTCCTCTGACCCTTTGCCTCTAGGCAATACTTTTGATCCAATTCACAGACTACGGAGTACATGCCTTGCAAAATTATTGAGGGAGGGAAGTTTAAGTTGAAGAACTGGGGTTTGCATTTAGTTTTGAATGTCGTTAGGCCTGTGGTCATTTTACGTGCTTTAGGAATGAACCTTCATAGGTTATGACAGCTGCTGAGATATTTCTGTGAGCAAAATGTACAAAGCTCCCCATTAATTGGCAGTTTCATAAAGGCTATTGCAGTTTCATAAAGCTCTCCTCTCCAGCAAGGAGGGAGAAATGTTCTGCCAAACTAATGGATGGCTTTCGACTGGATCCAAGTTCAGTATGGAGTCACTGCAAAGATCAAATTGCTGGGATGGTCCATGATGATGGAACAGTCACACAATGGTTCATGCCAGCTGGTGTGCATTGCATCCTTCTTTAATCTGGTGCCCTGCAGTAATCATATGGGGAGGTCACAAATAGGTAAATCGCTAAAATTAGGCACGTTTGTGGCAGGACATGACCTGGAGCTGTACAGATTTCTAGCCAGCTGCAAAAAGTTCTTGCCACCATTTTTGTGTATCACTCAGAAGTCCAAAAATACCCTTAAGACATTAGGCTGCAGGTTGATGCTGTTGGTGGCTGGGTGATGCTATAAAAATGACCAGCTCCTTTAAATGTTTCTGTCTTCTAATTAGTATCGCCTGTGCCTTCATTCAGTTTTATGCCCACACAAATGCCCTTCTGACTGAAGTCATCCTTCCTTTCGTGGTTACTTGTGCAGAGTCCTTGGTAAGTTTGAATCAGTTTTAAGATTTATTGATCTGGCCTTGTCCATTCTGTGGTGTGTTCTTTGATTTAATTTAATGACCATAAGGCATTCAGGCATGTTGGCATGAAGGGTGCACTGGAAAAAATAAGAGATTGATTGATTGATTGATTATGTAGAGACATTGTTCTCTTCTTAGTTAAAAATGAAGCTAGTTTTCCATTACACTCGTGTCTTCCAGGGAATACATATCTTAATTAAAAGAAAACCAGTCTGCCTGCAGGTATGAATCAGATATGGAAGCTCTTGTGTAAGGATTAAATTTGTCTGTTTTAAAGATACATGCAAATAAAAATGAAATGAAATCCAGAGGGGAAGGTTCAAAGCACAGACAGGATGTCCCTTCTCCTGCTCTCTAAGACAGTTTTCACATCGCCACACCTGGATAGTCCTGGGAAGGACTGAACTCATTTTGTTGCCTGCTTTTATAAGTCACAAGCAATGTTTTTCCTTTATGTCTGTTTGTGTGTGTGTGTCTGTGTGTGCACCCTGTGGCAAGGGAACAGCAGTCACAGGAAAACACCAAGCTCAGAAGCCACTGAGAGGTTGTAACAGGGGATAGATAGATAGATAGATAGATAGATAGATAGATAGATAGATAGATACATAGATACATAGATACATACATACATACATACATACATACATAGATGCATAGATACATAGATGAAAGCAACATGAAATCAGCTCCTGAATATGTTTAAATGTAACAAATAACAAAAAAAAGGTAAGATTCTTCAATGCTTTCATGTCCAAAAAATTTCTGTTCCTAGGCATAGCCAAAATGACAAGGGTGTTCATTCAAGCAGATTCTGCTGGTATTGGCAATACACAATCTAATTACGTGTACTTTGAACCTTTCTCAATTTTTTACATGAAGAACAACGTAACAAATATTATTGGCATTTAAACTACTACTCCTGGGCAAATAAGTCAGCACCTTGCAGAGATGACTGGGGCAATTCACCCACCACTTAGAACTACGCTCCCACCTCTCCAGAGAACTGTTTATTTGTTACACATAGTTCCTATTTTGGAAGTTTTCTTCACAATTAGAACAGAGAGAGATTTGACCCACTTTCATTTTTCTAAATGACAAGAGAAATTCCAGAGAATAGGTAGGTAGCACTCAGAGAGATTTTGCTGGAGTACAAGAGCATGCTGTGTGTGTTTCCAGGCCCCTCAACTATATTAATCACATGCTTTCAGTATCTCAGTCTATAAATTTAGGGAGGTCATGATATTGTGTTTTCACATTACAATGTCTATGTTGAACGTACCCCAGTTAAACTGTTTAAAGAAGGGCAGGCAATGCAACAAAAGCACCCCCAAATAAAACTTTTTGTCTCATCAATCACCTGGCTCTCCACCACAGCTAATGCAGAACCATTTCTCAAGGAGCTGTAAAGGAAGGAAATTGTGCTAGACTCCTTTTCAAACTACCCCGTCTAAGCTGGTGCTGCATGCAATAAATCACATTGCCCTGGAATTCCTGGATGGGGGACATGGGCCACAGCCCCACACCTATCAGTATTAGGACACAGAATGCAGTTGTTACTCGAGGAATAATGTATTTCTGGCAGATTTCCGCTTCCTTCCAAACTTGCTCCTGCCACACTGAAGTCCCAGTCCAGCACAGATGTCATTTTATCATCTGTGTCCCACTAATGTCTCTCACCCTTTCCATTTCTCCCAGTCCTCTTCACATTTCTCACAGACCTGTAATTTCTTTAAATCTCCATTCTTCCCACAGAGGTTGCCCCATAACCTTTCCCCAGATTTTTATACATCTAAACAAATTAATATTTTGCGTTAGCCTCTCTGGCTTACATACATATCTCCCTGACTCTGTCCAGTGTAGGTCCCCTTCTTAATTTGCCTGTTGTCTTCAGATCTCTTTTTGAACATTTACCTCCGTGCTTTCCAGCTTTCTTATTTCTTGCTTTCTTACTTCTTGCTTCAAGCAGACCAGCATCAAATGGGTTTCTCTCTCATCTATCCCTCCTTAACTTCTTTACTTTCCCACATACTCTGAATTTCTACACCTTTCAAAGGACATTAAGGAAACAGAGTCGTGGAAATAAGAGGACGGCTGTGGGAAAACGCAGAAGCACTTAATGAGACTGAGCACTAAGATGGCAGATGAAATTCAGGGCTCATAAATGTAAGGCATTACATGCAAGAAAACCTAACATAAAAAATTATGATCTCAGAGCTGACCATTGCCATATTTATTATATACACAAGATTTTGTGTATATAATAAATAGTTCTATGAAAACATCACTCTGGTGCTCAGCAACTGCCCAAGAAATGTGCAAACCGTTAGAAGTTAATAGGAAAGGAACAGAGAACAGAAAAAAGACAGTCATTATGCCCTAGGATAAATCCCTCCCACACCTGCACCCTGGATACTGCGTGACGATTTGGTCCCTCATCTCAAGCACGACAAAGAAGAAATGGCCAGGATAATTAGAGACATGGAGCAGCCCCTACATGAGGAATGAGTAACTCTGGCTGAAAACCAGAGAGCTAAGGATGGGATATAATGACAGAGGGAGGTGAAGTCTCATGGCACATGAGATACTATACTGTAGAGCATATATATCTATACACAGATACTATATTGTAGAGTAACTTGTGGGACTTCTTGCCACAGGAGATTATAGAGGACAGTGGGTACAAGGCTATTATGGCTATAACTCAAAAATTACTAGGCACCTCCATACAAGGAAAACCTATTAAGGGCTATTAAAAACAAGAATATCACACCTGGCTCAGGAAGTCCTTGAGTTGCAAATTATTGGAAGCTAGAAGATCGTGCTGAGGAAATATCACTTATATCACTGCTCTTATATTCTTCTCTAGGTATTCGCTGTTGTTCTCTGTCAGAGACAGGATATTGAGCCAGGTGGACCTCTGGTCTGACCCCATACAACCTTTCTGATGTTCCTGTGTTTATATTCTTAACTGACCGTATGGATGCTCTTTGCACTTTCACCTTCCACTATACAATGCTAAAAAACACCTTCCTTCCTATAGCAGCAAATTGAGTCTGAGCAAAAATATCAGTCCCAGTGCATCTTTGCTGAAAAATCCCTCCTAGATAAATTTGGGTGCTTATTTACTCTTTTAATCCAGTGTCAGACTGGTGTCATTGCTGAAAAACCATTCACTCTGCAGCTCCGGTCACCTGAAACAATCTGTGCAGACCTCTCCCCTTTCTGCAATTCCTTATCTCCTTCTAAATTCTCATCTTAAAACCTGACTTTCTAGCCTGCCTTCAACCT
The DNA here is from genome assembly GCF_022539395.1 of Myiozetetes cayanensis. Taxonomy (NCBI): domain Eukaryota; kingdom Metazoa; phylum Chordata; class Aves; order Passeriformes; family Tyrannidae; genus Myiozetetes; species Myiozetetes cayanensis. Next base: position 3,987,233 of record NW_026087742.1, read on the forward strand.
CTCCATTTCTGTCTCTCCTGGTTATTGGTCTTATGACTGAATGCTTTAATATTTTCACCATGCAAGGTCTTTATGTCACTGTTTCATGTAATTTATACCTGTGAGCTGAAGCCTTTCCCATCTTGCTTTCAAGCACTGGCCATATACTGCATGGAGTCCAAAATGATCCCCACCCCCTTATTGCTTTGGGGGTTTGGCTTTATTAACAAGGATATAAGCAATAAGAAAATAAAGTTCAGCTATTTCTAAGGCTTCTCCCTCATGACTGCTCAGCCAGCATCTTAGATGGCCTCTCCCCAGCAAACCATTTTTATCTCCCTTTTACACAAGTGAACTAATAAGCCACCTACCTCAATGAGTCAGCAGAACCCACTTAACCCTTTCTCACAAGGGTCAAAACTCGCTATCAGGACAGTTTGGCTCAGACTTGTTATAGAACAGTATTCTGCCCCTCGGTCTTGAATAATTTATTTGTGCAGCAGACCTAGATTAGTGTTTAAATCAAAATGCTGCCCAAACAAAGGCCGTGCTGTACAGTGCAAAATGAAACCAATTACTATATCATCTACTACTCGTCTTTTACAGTGCGAGATGCCCCCTACAGTCCTGCAGAGGACAGGCTTGTCTGCTGGGAACAGCCAGGCACAGGGAGAGGGAGAGGGATTTTTCAGAGGGAATCAGCCTTTGATAAAAAAGTAAATTCAGTGCCAGAAGGTATTGCACACTTCCACTTTGATCCATCGAAATTTAAGACCTTTTCTAGACTGAAATGAAAGCAAGCTCCAAATATGTCTATGCAGAGCTGTTTTCCACAGAGCAACTTTACCAGGGATGAAGAGGAAAATGCCTGTCTTAATACAAATTGCAGAAATTTAATATAAAATCTCAGAATGTGGATCAAGGCCAGGAATTCCACTACTTTAAAAAATAACAACTCACAGAGGTCTGCAGAAACAAGGGATGCATTGTATTATATATTATATTGTAGTAGAAGCGCATTATAAACCTCAGAGCATCTCTGCACGCCTGAAACATTAACAAGACCATGCCTCTTATGCACTTCAAAATGTAATCTGAGTTTACTAAAAAAAAAAAAAAAAAGGACCAAAAATGCAATCCACACAACTAAAATATGTTCTTTCTCTTATTTTTCTACAACTGTTACTGTTCAATCACCTGATTTTGAGGCTCCATTTACCTGACAATAAGTAGCTATCATTTACCCCAGTCCTGGCTGTCAGAAAGAATCATCTTTATCTTCAGAGAAGCAGGGATAATGTCTAATCAGTGAGTTATATTTGAGAGAGATGATTCTAAGTTTAGGAAAATTGCCAGCTGCATTTTGTTATCAGTAACCATTATTTAGATAGCTTTGCTGATGTGCGTAGCATCACACAGACAGGGACAAAGAGCAGGCCCTTGCCCTGTGGAGCTTGCTGTCTGTATTACACAATTAAAATAGGGAGAGGGACTAGCATAATAGTAATAGTGAGCTCTAAGCATCACAGTGGGAGGGAGAGGAGATTACAAGAAAAAGAAAAACTTCCTGTGAGAGAGCACTACTGCATCATCCCTCCATTGTTGTTTTATATTCAGCTCTGCCAGAGGGCTTTGTTGTTTCAAAATACAGTCTGTACAGAGGAGGGAACAGATAATTCCAGAGTCAAAGTCAGTAGAAACTGGCCGATGTGTTTACAAGAGAGAGGTGGAGGATGTTGACTGGTGACAGAGAGTTGGGTGCTTTGGTGCGTCGAAAATACGTTGTCACACAAGCCACACAGGGGATGTTGTGGCAGGTCTGGTGGATCACACAAGCTCACCAGGCTCTGCAGGGCATGGAAGGACCTGAGGTCCTAACCTGGTGCACTCAGTTAAGATGGAGACTGTGCTTCCTTCTCTCCCTCTGAAAAGCACACCCTGTGGCTCAGGAGACACGTTAACTGAACATGTCAACCAAACCTACCATCTCTTAAATTGAGCCTCCAGCTGCCACCCTCACAGACACACACTTGGTGCAACGTGCCTTATACCCACGCTCCAGTTATACACAATTTTATTACGAGGTCAGTTTGTGTACCACTCTTCTGTTTTAAGGCAATCATGTTGAAAATTAATACATGACAATCTGACTATGAACACAAAAGCACGGACTTAGCTGAACTGCATACATAAACCAAAGTGAAATCAATACTGAGAAACCCAGCCTAACCTAACACTAATCCTAGTCCTAACCTCATCTCTTTTACTATGTCAAAACATGATTTTTAGATGGCTGTTAATATTACTGCATTTGTTCTTTGTTGACCCAAAGTTATTAGCGGGAACCAACCATAATGGAACAGAGATGATTCCATCTAATAGAAAACAGAAAAAATGATACCACAGGAATACATTCATTACTGCATTAAACTTCTAAAAAAGGAGGCATCTTCTTTTTCCTAGTATTTTACTTTGCTTCTGCTACTTAGCATAGTAAAATAGAACATGTATTTCCCCAAACTGTCTTATTTCTGTAGACATTCGTAAGGCTGGTGAAGAAAATGGAGCCTACTTGGTAATATCTTCTCAGTGGTATAAAGTAAAACTGATTAAGAGACAAACATTCTTCAAGTTCCTAGAAAAGGCTGTTGGCTTCTTCCACTTATGATCAAAAAGATCCTAGAAAAAAATATGTCCAGTTTTTAACACTAGGAAATTGAAATAACCAAAATGGGATGTGATTGGTCTTTTGACTTGAGGTGCCACCGTTACTTGCTTTTACTGCTGAAACATTGTCTGGTTCCTAATGGCTTCTAACACTGTGTTCCTCCCTACATTGATCATTTAATTCTAGCATCTTCTTTCTGACAAGCCACAAACACTTGCAGAACTTGACCTCATCCCTTTATCGCTTTTGATTAAGAAGAGAACTACCTGCAGGAAATGCCCTACAAACCACAAAGGATTATCAAAAATATAATGATGAGTGAGTGATTCAGGGACTCTGGCTCTGCTTGTGTTCCTGTAGTCTGATCTTGGTCACTCTTCCCTTCTCCGCTGGAGCTTTGCTGTAGTTTCTTCTAGTCGGCTTCTCCATGCAGCAATAATGGCATCATCATCCATCTCTTCTTCCTCCTCTTTACGTGTGCTTCGCCTGTACTGAGAGTACTGTCTAGATGCAAACCTTTCTTCACTTTGCTCCACTTTTGCCTCCTTCTTTCCGTCCTCTTCAGACTTTGAAAAGCTCTGGGTGAACTTTCTCTTTGCTCCAAATTCTGACACGTCTGACCTGGACTCCTCTTCACATGCCTCCACATGATGGGATCTGACTCGGCTCTGTGTAGATGGTTCAGGGGATTCAGAGTCAAATGGCGGCTTAGGTGATGGGCTGAAAACATGCAGCTCTGGGCTGTTTTCTCTGGAACTTGTCTCACTGACCCTCGACCTTGTGAACTTATACATCTTTTTGTCCTCTTTTGCAGAAGCAGAGGAAAATCTTGATGTGGTTCTCAGTGAATCTCCTTTTGACTCGTAGGAAGAACAGCTGTCTAGCTCTTCTCTTTGGGATCTGGAGAATCTGTAACTGGATGTCTCAGAATCCACCTGTCTAACTTTGGATGATCTGCTATATTTCTCTCTAGCTTTCTCAGTTTGTTCATAGTAAGGTGGTGGTTCTCTCTCTGCTTTCAGACCATTGAGCCACTTGGTAATATCAGTCTCTGTTTCTGACTCTTGTGCACCTGAGTTTGCAGGTTGACTGGACAGATCGAAGACTGTATCAGTTCTGTCAAAATCTGCTTGCAAGGTGCGGCCATGGCTGTTTCTTGTACTCTCTCTGTCATCTTCTCTTTCATTTTCCTCTCCTTTCGTCACCTTTTTCTTAAATAAAGTGCTGCGTTTATTGTCTCTGATCACTTTTTCAATTTGATAATCTGACATTTTTTCTCTCATTTCCATTTGCATCTCCTTCTCCTTCCTCCTGAGTTTCTTGAGGTCAACATCATCAGCAAAGAGGCTGTAGAGTGGCTTGCTTGTCTGTGTTGTCTTCATGTTTGAAGCAGTCTCTTCTGTCCTTTCACTCACGGAGGTATTGCAGGACAGGACAGACTGAGACTCAGCTCGGCGCAGCTCCTGCTGGTGCAGCTGAGAGGCAACCAGAGATGAGCCGCTCTGAGCACTGAGCAGAGAAACCTTATCATCATCTCCTCGCCTGCCCGGGTCTCCTGACAGGAAGGCCATCGCAGACGACGGACGGGACAGCATCATGATCTCATTTTGCTTCTGAGCAATGGTTTCACTGACCACGTTAGCGATCCAGTTCTGAATGCTTGCCATGGATATGGTGTCACCTGGACCAACTGGGAGATTGGGAAGGGGTACACTTGGCATCTGAGGCTGCATTGCTCCTGTGCTGCTCCTGGTCCGTGATAAAGACGAATGATTTGTCTGCATGCTCAGGGCAGAAGCTGCATCATTGGCACCATCTGCAGAAGGCGCCGAGGGCCAGAAAGCTGACAGGGGGATACTCCCACTCACTGTGCTGTCTGTCTCCCAGCTGCACATGGACTGGCTTTCCTCCAAAATTTTCTTTGAACGTTCAAGGAGCTCTACACGCCTCTGCTTCTTTTTAGCTGAAGCAGAATCCTCAGTTTTGGCAAATTCCACAAACTCCTCCTTGCTGATTTCACTGCCCACCTTCTTCTGGCGCTTCATTTTCCAAGCCTGGTAGGCAGTCAGGTCAATATCCGACAAACTCTTCCCTTCTGCTCCCTCCCCACCTGCCTGGTTGCCATCTTCTGCTGGAGATGGTGCAGCTGATGATGATGGTTCTAAATCCTTCTTGTGAAAGCCAAACTGGATCCTCTTGACCTTCCACCTTTCTAGAGGAGTCAACTTGTCTTTGTTCTTTTGGCAGAAATTGTAGAAGGAGCTACTGTCTGAAAGCACGCTCTCCTCATCCACATCCCTCTCCTTTCTTCCCATTTCCCCACAGTTTTTATTCTTAGAATGGTACCTCTGAGCAGCTTCTTTCTCTATCTCCAGGAGCCTCTGATTCCACATGTCCCAGGTGCTCTCAGAAGACACAGAACCTGTGCGACTCCTCCTCATCTTGCTAAAGCTGCTGGCTTCCAGCTGCTTTTTCAGGGTTCGAATCTCAAAACTGCTCACACTCTCAACATCACTGAATTCACCTGGTGGGTAAGGTCTTCCTCCCAGGCTGGAATCACCATCCTCCTCCCTGGCTGCACCCTCCATTTGATACTTCTCATTTCTGCGCTGCCAGTCATGGATCCTCTGTTCCACATCCTCATCAGATTGTTCCTCTTCCTGATCCAGATGCTTTGGAGATGCTCTTCTTTCATGGTTAACTCCCGATTCCTTTGCAGATAGGCCTTGTTTCTTCCTCCATTCCTCATACAACTGTTCCTCTTCCTCCTCACTGATCAGGGTGGAGTGTTTGGAAACCCAGCTGGTTTTTGATACTGATGAAGAGCTCATAAAACTACCCAGCATGCTGCTCGTGTCCTCCTCTTCTACTATGATGGAGTGGGCTTGGGCTCCCACGACGCTTTCTGCTTCCCCAGCTCCAGACAAACGGGAAGAAGTCCCTGCACGGGCAACGGGACTTTGACTAGGAGTCACTTCTTCGTCTCCAGAATGCTCCAGCTCCCGTTCTTCCAGCAGCTGCTCGTTGAGCTCCCGTAGCTGTTTCAGAAAGCCATCGTTGGGGTAAATGGCTCGTTTCTTCCTCAGAGTCATCAGAGCCTCCAAAACAGTCATGTGGTGGTAGATCATCAGGTAGGCAGCCACCAGCACAGCGGAGCGACTGATGCCCATTTCACTGCTGACCAGGACTCTGCCTACAGATGTTGGACAGGAAAGTGATTAGCTATTTCCAATCACAGGTTTGTCATGCATATGCTCTGATATGTAGCACAAAGGCATTCTCTGAACGGTGTTAAAAATTAGACAGATTATATGTTTTAGTGACTGAAACCAATACTAAATTTTTGATAGCTTTACCTTAATAAAATGTGAATAAAAAGCACATTGGTTTCAAAAGCTGTGGGCAGGCACATCTCAAAACAAGCTAAATAATATTTGTATTTTTGCCCCCACACTTCACTTACTCAAATAGTCAAAACTTGTAACATGTACTAGAACTTGTAACAGGTATTAGAAAGACAAACAGTACAGTATTCTTGACTTGCTGCCTGACATAGGGTCAGACATTAAAGCCTTCCATGCTTGTTTCTCAATATGTAAAAAGGGAGATATTAGCATTAGCCTCCAGGAAGGTATTGGGAAGATAAGCAAATAACTTGTTTTTTCATAAGGCACATTATGGGGCTTAAATACAATTTTATAGTAATTTGATTGGTTTTTTGCCAGAATCCAGATCAGTTTTTCAAGGTACCCTCAAATGGTTACGTGTAGGAAGCCAAAGTCATAGTATATCTTAGAAGAGGAGAACCAAGCAATTGACAGGAAAGAGCTGGTTTTGACTCTGACAAACTGAAACAGCTGCTTCGAATTACTGGGACCCACTGTCCTGTAACAGTGACTGTAAGAGCAAGAATCAAAACTGAGGATCTGCTTTATTTCATGGCATTTACTACCTCTTGCAGCAAACCACACTTTGACATTGAAAAATTTTAAAGTTACTTTTATAAAAAAATTGAGCTAAAGAAAAGCTTGGAAATATGAAGAGTGTAAATGAGGCTTTGCTAACTTATAAATAACTGACATTACTGTTTCTAAATGTGTGAAAAACTCCATTTTAATCAAATTGTTTGCACTGAAACTTAATGGAGCCAGTTTAAACACCACCTTTCTGACTGCTGCTATGTTACCCCAAGTGTTTACCTAATGAACCTCTTCCTACAATTCTGAAATGTCTTTTACACCTTTCTTAGCACCAGAAGTCTTGGTTGCCTTCCAAGTATTTTACCAGCCAGTGAAGCCAATCTAACAGCTCACCAATAGGGGGAGATCTCCTTCCTCTCTTTCCTTTCAAGACTCCTCTGCCTGGGTGCACCCTTTCCTGTGTCAGCTCTGCTACTCTGCTACTGGTCCTTTAACGAGCCAGTTCAGATCACCAGCCCAGGGGAAAACCCCCTGCTGGGCTGTCATTTTTGCTGTGTGAGTTGAAGGGTCGATGAATGCCAGCAGCAGGAAGCACCTGGACTATGCCAAGGGTAGTAATGGGAGTGATGAGGAAGAACACAGATAGGTAGTGTCCCACCTCGTGGTGTTGAGCTGTTAGAACTGTCTCAACTTTCCTTGTGTACTAACAAAACTTGTCTTACTGTCACTTCTGCTAGGAGGTAATCTCTTGTCTCTCTACAATAGTTAAATTAATTGACTAAATATATAAATAATATCAGTAATATCACTGATCATGGTGTTCATTTCCATATTGAACTGCATAAAGGTATTTCTAACTGTCCATTGAAGCTGCAACAGAATGACCAATGTGTACTGGAGGCCCACAGAATAACAGTTGCCATGGAATGGGAGTCCAGCAAATTAGACACCCAGAGGTTCAGCTCAGCTGCCTGGATTGTTCTAGTAAATCAGCTTGGTTTTTGCATCACGGCAAAACTGAAACTTGCAGTGTACAGAAATATAACTATATATAAAGAATATTACATCAATATTAAACAAATATGTATCACAGCAGGGTTTCTGCTCCTTGCTATAGTAGGGTTCTTCCAAAGCAGCTGAGGGAGGTGACTTGCAGCCCCTTTGAAGACATGGGGTTTGCAGCAGGGGCTGTTGGGCTCCCTCCCCTTACTAGTTTGCTCCCTCCCGTTTTGAATGAGGCACGGCAGAAAGGTGGTCACTGTTGCTGCATGCAGAGAATGAAGGCTCTGCCTTCTTTCTACCCCACTGCAAACGTGGCATCGGCTGTTTATCAGAGTAACACTTCCACCTGCGATTCCCAAGCATTCTGGAACCACTGTAATCTTCTACCCTTACCCCTGTAAGTCAGCAGTGCTTCGTCAAGGAACTCTGCAGCCGGGCGGAAGTGTTTGGAGATATCCATATCTGGGAAATCATCCACCTCAATGCCCAGGTACTGGATATTGAGACCGTTGTAGAAACTTGGTCCTGTGTAGACACCTGTACCGTGAGCTGCGTTCAAGACGTGTGTGATGCCCAGCCTCTTCAAACGGCTTTTGTTCACCGCAACGCTTCTTCAGGAAAAAAGAAGAGATGTGAGGTATCAGTGCTGCGGGGTGGGTAGGAGGGGAGCTGCCTGCTACAAGGTCTACAGAACTCCCTGTCTGTGTTACTCATCCAACATGTGTCTCCACTCAGACCTTAATGTCCTGTGAGAGTCCTACGGGTATTTCTTTCCAATACTCACTGGAAAAAGAAAATGAGAAAACTGCATTCACCTGCAGAGCCACATGCTCCGTTTCTGCTCCAGCTTGATTTGAAACTCATGCTGCCATCCTGGGTTCAGGCTGTGTACTTATTTATCAACTTTTATCACTCCATAACTGATGCTTTACATTATATACACTTCTAATTCTATCTGGCCACTTACACAGGTGTGTCAGACAGCTGAACCACGGTACAGAAGACCTAACCATCTCCACTTGACATTTGCTATGGCATTTCTTTTTTAACTCTCTTTGACATAATAAAGGCTTCAGTTCCAATTTCAGGGCCAAATTCCAATCAGAACAGTGGAATTTGGGCTCATTTGCCTTTTCCCCTCCTAAACTGTTGAAGCATCAAAATAGCATAGGAAAGCTGCTGATTCTATTCCAGAAGTATTTACTTTTCAGTGCATAGAGATTTCCACGAGCACAGTCTGAAAAACACTTAGGGGCTCTCTAGGGATGAAAGGTATTAGATACATGTAATACATGTTATGCCTTCGATGGTTCCATTTGACCCTTCACTGGGAATCTCACGCAACTTGATGGCAAAAGCCGACACTCACTTTTCTGCTATGAAGACATTAGGCCAGACTTCATCCACAGCATCCCTGGGGGTCTCCAGCCTGTCCTTCATGAGTGCCCTCTGCAAGTCCATCACACACGGTGTGTTAAACAAGCTGGTGTCATCAATCTTTTCCTTAACTCGGTTGTACAGGTCTTCCACCATCAGCTGCTGCGCAGACTCCAGCATCCTGGGACACACTGAATCTACCCTGACCTCCTTTGTCTTCAGTTCTGGAATAAACTTGACATTGTAACTCAAAGCATGTAAAAACAATGCAAATGTATGACCTGTCATTACTTGTGTCTGGGACAGACTTTCTGACTTGTTTTTTTTCCCCCAGAAACATCACACTGTTCTGTCTGCAGTGTGTGCAGAACATGCTTATGGGAAGAGCACACTGCACTGCCCTTTCAGTCCAGAGACCCACACTGGCCAAAGGCCTGGGAGTTAAGGGCACCCTTAACTCACCCCCAGAAAAATGCAGCTGCTTTCTACACCTCCCTGAAGATGGGAAATAGAGAGGGAGCTGCTGAGCTCTTCTTCCTGGTATCAAGTGATCAGACAGGTGGGAATGGTTCAAAGCTGCACTAGGGCAGTTAAGACCGGACATTGGGATGCATGTCTTCACCAAGAGGGAGGTCAAACACTGCAACAGGCTTTCTAGAGAGGTGGTTGATGCCCCAGCCTTGCCAGTGTTCCAGAGGAGCAGAACAATGCCCTTAATAATATGCTTTAACTTATGGTTAGATAGCTGAACTTAGATGATCATTGTTTGTCCCTTACAACTGAAATACTCCTATTCTATTCTATTCTATTCTATTCTATTCTATTCTATTCTATTCTATTCTATTCTATTCTATTCTATTCTATTCTAAATTCAGTTTATTGCAGTGATCAACCAGCACTCAAACTACATTCACCACCGTGGTATATCGTTCTGCCACAGATTCATTGCATATCTTCAAAGGAAGTCATCAAACCTTTCTGTAAGTTGATATTTCTTTGTGATTTTCACCTCTACCTCAGGTGGAATTCTCTCATAAAGGCTTTTTTATCATTTTAGGATCTCTGGATGACAAAGGCAAAACAGGTCTCTATTACACAGTTCTCTTACGCTTTCTCCTCTTACCTTCATTGATTATTTGTTTGGCAGCCACAGCAGATGACAGATGGATTGGCTCCATGAAGATGCTCTCTGTATCAGTGTCTGATATCATGGAATACCTGCCAACCAACCACACTGCCTATTAGGCAATGCCCTCCACTGGGATCCCACCCCCAGAACTTTAGCCCTTTGCACCCATTCCAGAGGGGAGCATCAGGGAACTGGAGCAGTGAGGATCCTTTGACTGCAGAAGGGAAGCCCCAGCTCTTCTCCCACCCCCATTCCCACACTGCTCTCCAGCATGGCACTATGGGCTTTAAATATGCCCTTCATATCCAGTGTTTGCAGGATGTAGACAGGTCCCTTAGGAAGGAGCTTCAGTGGACTGGGAGTGCAAAACAATTGCCTGGTGGAGAAGTTTTTTGGGTAGAGAAGATCAGTGTTTTGTTTGAGATTGGGAGGGGCACGGATCACAAGGATTACTCTCACAAGTAGCTCTCACTTAGACAGACAGATAAAAACATTGTCCTAACTAGAATTTATCGAACAATTCAAAACAGATCACACCAAGGTGTTTTCTCTCTGCTGGCTGATTGCCCACAGGCATCCTCTGAGTTACCATAAGCTGCAATGCAAGCACTGAAATTGAAGCCCGTGACTCTCTCTCAGTGCATTGGTCACTTCATAGCATGAATCTGTGGTCAGTCTCTCCACACACACAGTATTTCACAGATTTCACAGAATATTCTGAGTTGGAAGGGACCCACAAGGATAATGGAGTCCCACTGTTAAGTACATGACCTGTCCAGGGATCAAATTTTGATGTTATTAGCACCATACTCTAACCAGCTGAACCAATCTCAGTGTTGTCCAGCTGCAGGTCAGAAACCACTCTGACACTCACAAGCACCTTTCAAGGGAGTTCTTTGACACACAATGTGATTCATGTAAGTGTTTGTTAAGCAAAAAAGGGGCCACAATCTTGAAAACACTTATCTTTCCATCTGGGTCCACCTGCACAATCCAAGCACATCTTCTCTTGTTTAGACTATCTTAACAAAATATTTTACAGAGCTTTTTCCCTGATCTATACCATCTACACTTCCTTCCAAATAGATGGTACAGGTCATTAGGACAAGTTTGCTGCCACCACAGAAGCTCCCCAGCCATGCAGACTTGCAGTACTTGCAACAGTTTTTGTTTAATTAAGGCAGGAGAGGAAGGGTGATTAACATGCAGTCAGGGTGCAGCAGTGTCTGCAGAGCTGAACTGCTTTCATGCTCCAGAACCAAAACAGAGGGCACAGCCATTGGAAACCACTTAACAGGCTCATCTAGGTCATTTAGTTGAGTTCCAGCACTTGTGAACCGTGACTGAAAGTAATCCTTTTCTAGTTCTTCAAAGGAGTTTATGAGATGAGCAAGGGGAGTCTCAGTCTCATTTACAGGAGCTGACACAAATTTGGAGCTATGCCCTGCCTTCAATTCCTTTTGCTGTAAAGGTTGCCTCCAAGCTCAGTAAAAAGATAACAGATGGTAATAATCTGCCACCACAGCCTCAACGCATTTTACCACCCTGAGCATCCGTGAAACACACAGGTGCAGCATGGCCCAGTCCTGGAGGCTTCCAGGACCCTGTTCTAGATGGGATCTTATCAATTTCATCACTGCACTGCTTTTATCATTGACAGAGAGAAAAAAACGGGAAAAAAACCAGGCAAGGCAAGGGAAATACACTGGAGAGGTGCTTCTGTTCATTTTGAGTGACTGATGAGTAGATAAAGATTTACCAAGTTGAATACATAATTTTACTTTATGTGAGCTCAGTGATCTTCCTCAATTCTGAAACGCATGTAGTTAAATGCAATAGGCACTCTGTCTTAATTTTTCTGCGGTGTCCCACAGTTAACAGGAAACACTGCACAATCTCCTACCTGTTCAGGGCCACTGAGGCAGGTTCTTTTCAAACTCAATCCCTACTCCTTGCTTTCAGCTAAAGCATCTCAAAGGGTACAGAAAGCCCTGCAGAGCATTCTGCTTTAAGAAGAGTTCAAAGATATGTATTTTTCCTTGTATTAGGAGAAAATACATCTAATCATGCTTGTTTTGCTTGGGGTAACTCAATTTCTGCTTGTGCTGTGACAGCCTCCTGTTTAGTGCCTGAAGCCTGTAGCTAAAGTTGGCTCTGAACCAAATCTAAATCTGAAGACCCTTGGTCTTTGTACTGCTGTGAAAGACTAATATTGACATTAAAAAATCCACAAGTCCTTATAACGGACAGAAAGATGGGGCTGGATTTGGGAAGAGTTGAAATTGGATCAGAAGTTTCATCATGGAGATGGATATAAGAGGGTGAGACGGGGAAGAGGGATGATACCACCCCATAGTAATGCAATTTGTCCTCCCCTCGTGTGCACGTACTCTCTCAGTGGGATGGATTAACTAGCAGAGGAGTCCTGTCTCCCACGTGCTCCCGGGAGGCCACGGCAGTGGTCCTGCACTCACCGGCTGGGCGAGGGGCTGCGCAGGTAATGGGCCTGCACGGCCTTCACGTCCGGGCCCTCGTCCTCCTCCTCCTCCGGCACCGCTGGCTCGCTGTCCGAGTCCCTGCCGCTGGCCATGGCGGCTGCCAGAGGATCCTCTGCACGGGGAGCAGGGCAGGAGGGAGAACCATTACGGTGGGGCGGGCAGCAGGGATGGGGGGTACAGCAGAAGGGGCTCCCACATTTTGCTCCTGTGAGGAGCCCTGGTCACAAGGCAGCTACACTGGCTCCTCCATCGGGGTGCCTGCCATTTCCAGGGCCTCACGCAGCTCCCTGGCTGCTGCCCAGCGAGCACCAGTGCCCTTCTTGCCTGTGAGTAAGGGTGCAGGAAGGCCAGGAAGGAAGGGGTGGAGGGGCAGAAACTCTATCCTCCCCTGACCGCACATGGTGGCTGGAAGGAGCTGTACAGAGCCAGAGCCGGGCTAGAAGGAGTGTCAGGGGCAAAGAAACATGAGACCTCCCCAGAATGAAACGCTCCTCAAGCTTAAGGCTGAAGTGCTTTAAGGCTCGGGACTTTGTCCTTGCGCTCCTTTGTGTGGAGGCTGCCGAGCTCGCCCTGGGTGCGGGAGAGCGAGGGGGATGTAGTTCAGGCAGGAGTATGAAAACACCACAGTAAACACTTCCCCATGTCCTCAACACACTCCCACCTCAGTGTGCCACAAGTGAGGCAGCTCCACAGGGCCCCAGCACCAGCCTCAGGAAGGAGGATCACAGCCATGTGTCACCAGTGGGGCTGAGGAGCGGCTACCACCCACAGGGCAGGTGAGCAAGGAAAGGGAACTTACCCCCTGCGCCTGGACAGCTCCACTGAGGGTCCCTGCTGGAGGCACGGCAAGAGTCCACTGAAGTCAGTAGAGAATGGAACTGGGAAGAAAGCAATCAGCTGCCCCCTCTCGCTTTCTCTGCAGCTTCTTCATCGAGGGGCAGGACAACTGTTGGCACCAAACCTTTATCAGCTCTCTAAATATAGCTGTCCTGACACTGGCTGCTGCATTGCACGGGGAAGGAATTCAGTGCCTCACAGACAGCAGCTGGTCAAGCACTTAACTCCTTCTCTGCTGTGGGCTGGCCCTCTGACATTTCCCAGTGGCAGGAAACAGCCAGTTTCCCAGTGAGGCTGGACCTCTGCCTGCAGGGAGCCCCCAGGCAAGTGGGATCCTGCCAGGCACAAACTGAAATGCTGGTATGACCTCTGATGTCCTTAGGAATAGCAGTGCAGGATGAGCCATTTGAACTTCACCAGAAGCAAGCTACCTGTCAACTACCTGGACTTCTGTAATGACTTTGACATGGTCCCACACAACATTCTTACCTCTAATTTGGAGAGAGATTGATTTGATGGCTGGACTGTTCGATGGATAAGGAAGTGGCTGGATGGGATTCAGTCACAGGCAATGGCTTGGCATCCAAATGGGGACTGTCAACAAGTGGTGCCCCTTGGGGATCCTTACTGGGACCTGTTCAATATCTTTCATAATGACACAGACAGTGAAACTGAGCCCCCCCCGAAATTTTGCAATTGCCACCAGGCTGAGGGTGCACTTGATTCAGGAGGGTTAGGGATGCCACACAGAAAGAGTGGGCCCATGTGAACCTCGTGAAATTCAACAAGGTCAAGTGCAAAATCCTACAAATGGGGTTGGGGCAATCCTCAATATCAGTACAGGTCGGGGATGAACGGGTTCAGAGCATCCTGGAAAGGAGGGACTTGGGAGTACTGGTGGATGAAAAACTGGATGTGACCCAGCAATGTGCATGTACAGCTCAGAAATCCAACCATATCCTCGGCTGCATCTGAAGTGTGACCAGCAGGTCAAGGGAGGTGACTCTCCCACTCTACTCTGCTCCTGTGAGACCCCACCTGGAGTACAGCATTCAGCTCTGGAGCCCCCAGCACAAGACATGGCCTTCTTGGAGCAAGTCCAAAGGAGGGCCACAAAAATGATCAGAAGGCTGGAACACTTCTCTTATGAAGAAAAGCTGAGAGAGTTGTGTCTGTTCATCCTGGAGAAGAGATGGTTCTAGAGAGACCTTATTGCAGCCTTTCAGTACTTAAAGGGGATCTTAAAAAAAAGGAGAGAGACTTTTTACCAGGGCCTGTAGTAACAGGACAAAGGACAAAGATTTTAAACTAAGTGGGTAGATTTAGATTAAATAAAAGGAGGAAATTCTTTACTATGAGAGTGGTGAGGTACTGGAACAGGTTGCCCGGAGAAGCTGTAGATGCCCCATCACTGAAGTGTCCAAGGCCAGGTTGGTTGGATGGGGTTCTGAGCAATCTGTTTATGGCAGGGTGGTTGGACTAGATGATCCTGAAAGGTCCCTTCTGACTCAAACAATTCTGTGGCTGTATGATCAGCTGATTTTTCTTCTTGGAAGAGCTAGGAATGAGCTACATTGTGTCTTCTCCAATGCCTTTTCAAAAAGGAAACCTCTGGTTCCCATCTCTTGACTCCCCAGCAAAGCTCACAGGCCAGGCTGGTCTGGAGCAGAACCAGGTGAAAGGCCAAGTGCTGTTTGCCTGTACTGGGGGCTCCAGTTCTGAGTCATGTGATGACATCCCACTGTTGACTCCCTCTGCAAACAAACAAGCCAACAAGAAAGCAAAGAAAGGAAGTGGAAAAGGAATCTCACTCATCTCATACCATAGATACCTTTGCTACTGCATCATGCTTGGCATTCCCCCCTTCCTTCTTGCTTGAGTGCTGCATCCCCACATCTGTAGGGATGTCACGTCACATCAGGGAAGAGCCATGAAATGGGCACTCAAGTCTTTATGTGCCCACATCCTGGAATTGTGTTAACACAGTTACTGGGGTGAGCAAGTAGGAACAAGAGGAAGTGGTATATTGAATCTCAGGTGTCATATCAAGGGGAGAAATGGATGACTGATTACAGGCTTGGAGAGATCCTAACAGTTTCACGGACAAAAAGAGGATGAATTGTGTTGATGCTGCAGCTGCCTCCTCCGGGCAATGTAATTTTTAGCCACTTCTGAAATGCAGGGACATACGTGTTCTTGTTAATTACTGCTAATTGAGGCAGGAAGTGATCTAAAGATGCTTATGGAGTGCCTTACGACTGGAGAACAGAGGGCCTAACTGTTGTGGGAGCACATTTACCACTGACACCGAATAAAAACAGATGCTTTTAAGTCACTGAGCTGCTTCTGAAAATCCTGTTTGTGAATCTTTAGCAGCAAAGGGATGGGGACAAGAGCTGAAGACCCTGCCATGCCTACTGCAACCATTCAGATTTCGAGACACTGAGAGGATCCTGTAAGTTGCAGACTTATGGAGAATACTCAGAGCAGCAGCTTGGCAGCTCCTCCCCACTGCTGGATACAGGTTTTTGCTTTTTGGAATCAAGATGACCAGGCAGAGCAAAGGCAAGGATGATGGGAAGCTTGGCTAAGGAACATTTACATTTGCAAACACAGTGAAAAGTAACGAGCTGTAAGTGGTCGTGCATCTGTCACTGGTGATTAATGTATTCATTCATAAATGAACCCAAACTGAACAAGGCCAGGTGCTATCCTCTTGGCTGGGAAAGGTGGGGAACTTGATGGGAGGTTCCTCTTTCTCTTAACTAACAGGAGTTACTTTAATTTATAGTGTTAGCACTACCCTACCAATGCATTAATTCTGGTTGGCTTTTACAGGTGAGCCTTATCAGAGTGTGTATTTCTGGCAACACAAGGAAGTCACCCTGATATTTCGTGTTAAGCTTTTCATGTCAACGGCAGTTTCATTTAAATAACCTAATAATAGCCCCTAAAAATCCTACATATCAGCAAAAAGATTCCCCAGAGCTGCAGTCATCAGCAAAAATAAGACTTCCAGGGTCTGCATTGCCCATGGGTGAGAGATGAAGCAGCTGATATGTGTCAGCCTAAGTAGGGCCATGGCAAAGCTTTGGCAGTGCTGCTGGTACCTGTGGCAGTTCTTTTGCTGTGGTGCCAGTGCCTGTGAGCTTTGGCAGCTCACGCTAGACAGGGAAAGAAAGTCAACCCAGAAACAAAATTAACATCTCTTAAAATTGCCCACGTTGGAGCAGTCTGTTCCAGAAAAACTGCACCTCATGGAACAGACCCAGGCTGGAACAGTGTGTGAACAACTGTAGCCTGTGAGAAGGACTCCTGCTGCAGAAGTTCATGGAGGACTGTCTCCTGTGGGAGGCACCCCACACTGGAGCAAGGAAAGGACTCCTCTCCCTGAGGAGGAAGCAGCAGCAGAAACATGAACTGACCACAGCCCTCATTCCCATCTCCCTGCACCACCGTGGGGGAGGAGGTAGAGCCTGGGAAGGAGGGAGGTGTTTTTAAGACTTGCTTCACTTCTCATTAACCTGCTCTGATTTTCAGGTAGTGAATTCAATTAATTTCCCAAAGTGAAGTCTATTTGGCCCATAATGGCAATCAGTGAGTGACCTCTCCCCATCCTTATTTCACCTCATGAGCTTTCATTACATTTTCTCTCCCTTGTCCAGCTGAGGAGGAGAGTGAGAGCAGCTTGGGTGGGCACCTGGCATCCAGCCAGGGTCACCCCACCACACCACAGGGCAGCTCTACTGACTTCTCACAGGTAAACTGTACATTTGCTTCTTGCATTTAACCTGAGACCCCCAATGAGAACTGTCAGGAAAAAGTGACAGCATAAAAGTGCCTCTTCCAATCCAGGCTTAAATAACTAAAAAAAGTAACAAATACAATGCATCTAAACAAGCATTTTAATATCAATTTATGTAAGTATCAGGTGTTGAAGCATATGCTCTCTACAACACCCAGGAAGCCAGTCTTAGCAAAGTCTCCAAAACAACAGAACGTTGTCCATCTCAGTGCCACCTTATTTACTTGTGATGCGAAGGAGTGCAGGGTAAAACTGTTCCCACCAGGGAACTGATTCCACACCAGCATTGCCACATGGCCATGAGAAAAGGCAACTTGTCCCTGTTACTACTCACTCTACAGTTATATCTTGGCTGCACAAAAAATAAGACTGACCATGGTTGCATCGGTTGTGAAACCAGATTCTTGGAATGGAAGACAATTATTAATGCCTACGAGGTACCATTAATTTAGATTTCTCTCCTGTCCCAACAGATTGGGATTGCTGATTTTTATGAGACTGAAAGGAACTTCCCATTTTTAAGATTACTATCTGTCCATCAAATTTAGCTGAAATCAGTCAACTGGCTTTCAAAATTATTGGGGGGAAGAGAAGAAAGAGAGGTTGTATAAATGATAGTGAAAGTCTTATTTCTGTGAAGAAGGTAACAGCAAGCTGACCAAGTTAGTACGGAGTCTGTCAGAAACTGTAACCAACTTCCTATGGTGAACACTCAAAGCTGTTCTGTAAAGAACTAACACAGGAAGTATGGGCAGACGGTGTACAGTGATACCATTTCTGTCAGCATCTCTGATTCACCTAAAGTATTAAATGGGAGCAAATTCAAAAGTGTGGAAGCTGCAGTAAAGTTCCTACATGTATCTCCCTGAAGGCTGTGGGATAAAGTCACAAAGATTTTAAAGTGTTTAGAGGAGGTAAACATTTAAGGAACTCATCCTTATAAGGAGTCTCATCCTTGTGGGCTCCATAGCGGATAATGGAGACTACTGACCTTGCTGCAGTTTTGTTTACATCTTAAGTAATTTGTAGTTAATATTTTGAGGTTAGCAAGCTGCTTTTGGAAAACATCTCTGCCTTCTTCGCAGGGTCCTTGCCATCTCCTAATGCCTGAAGCCTACCAAAGAGGAGACACATACACCAGCATGAACTGTTCTACTGTCTGTCCTCATTTGGAAGATTCCCAAAGAATAAAGTCTCTGTACTCTTATGTGCTAACAGTCCGAGGAGAACTGAGGTTGTATATAAGAACAGAAGTACAGATTGTGCTTTCTATCAGAGGGACTTCCAGTCACTTGCAAGTTTCACTGTCTTGGAGGTATTTTGAACAACTGCCATATGGACCCCAAGGCAGCCTTTAGTGGGCATCTTGGTGAGTTTACCATGCTAGTTTGAGGTCAGCACGAGAGCAAGATAAAAATCTACTTTAATGGACTAAATACAGATATCCAGTGTAGACAACCACTTTCAAGGTAGCCTCCTTCAAAAAACCAAAGCAAAGTTCATCAGTATTATCACTGCATTGTAATCTGAAAATGATGGACATGAAGTCCCCATCTAAGATGCCTAAACTGATCACTCACACCCTAAAAGCAACTTTGTCCCTCAAATGGCTAGAAATGGAGCATAGATGGCTATCCCAGATGGAAGCATCCCTTGCTGCCTAGTGGCAGTGAAAACTTTAAGAGATACACTGTCCAGCTGCCCTCAGTTAAATGTAATGTCAGAAGTCTGCCCCAGCTGCCATCAGTCTTCTTTGTATTCTTCAGTCAGTTACAGGAGCAGTTATTTGTGCCTTGCCAGTGCCAACCCAGAGCATGGGAGCAGTGCCTGGGTTGGCACTCCTGGGCACGTAGCCAGCACCTGCAAGCCATGGTTTATCCGATTGCCCTTTTCAGCTGAAAGGGAGGAGCACCTTTGGTACCTACAGCTGTTGTGCAAGCCACACACTGAGCAGATGAACAGCAGGCTTAAAAGAGATGCATCTCACTTTTATTTAGATAACCTATTAGTGATCAAATTCTCATAAACTGCATATTCTTACAGGTATTTGGAGTGAGTAGAGTTAGGCACCTCAGTTCTGAAAGCTCGGATGTGGGCTGCTGCCTGAATTATGAAACACTTCAGTACCTTTTTAACTCTATCCCTAGGCTCCCTTAATAAATATTTGAGATGAATGAGGCTGACCCTTCCCTAGTCACTTGTCACCACATGCATGACTTCAGCTGCACTGTACACTCCACTCCCAGTCTCACCACACCCTTCAGTTTTTCCCTCTGCTTGCTGTGTACCTGTGTGTTAGGAGAAACTGGGAAAGGCAGTTTAATTGTGGAGGAAAGACCACAGCTGGGGAAGGAGTTCACAAGTCTCCTCTCTGCCCTAGGCAGGGAGCAGCAAGCAATGTCAAAGCTTACTGGTTATCTGGCTTGTCATTCTGGCCGGGAGAGGAGTGGCAGATTGGGGAAGAAGCACTTTAAAATAGAGACCAAGGAAGTGAACTTGGGATGTCACTGCAAGGCAGCCCTTCAGCTAACCTAGAGATTACAAGAAACAGCACTTTGAGGTGAAACAAAGGAGAGATGAGGGGGATGGCAATGAGAAGACTTGGGCTGTTCATTTTCAGTGCGAGTGAGTACTAATTTGGTTATGTTCTCAAGGGCTGGGTAGAAGGAAACAGCACTACAAAGTCTGAGCACTCTAATGCACTCTATGAGGGGTTTTCTTTTTTTGTTTAGTAAAGGTTCCTTTGTGTTTATGATCAGACAAGTGTGTGTAGTGTCTCTGTGCCCAACGTCCAGGCACACACGGGCATATCCTAAAGCCGCAAGACAGTGGGGAAAAATGCTGTTCTTTATGAGGCTGGAAAATATTTTTTAAAAGCAGTTTTGCTGGTTTCCATTAAATACAGTGTTTGTCTCTGAAGAAAAATCATAGAACGGCCTTGGTTGGAAGGGACCTTAATCTTGTTCCTACCCTCTGCCATGGGCAGGGATGCCGTTCACCAGACCAGGTTGCTCAGTTCCATTCAACCTGGCCTTGAATCCTACTCTTCTGTACATGAATCTGCATGTACTGAACATCTCTGTAGCCTAAATACTACATCGATACCACTCGTGATCCCTACGTATCACTCACACCAAGGGGACACACAGTGATTCCTACTAAAGCACAGAAGTCAGCCAGCTCACCCTGGGCCTTCATCACTGTCTTGCCCTTTCTCATCTCTGCCTTGCAGAGCAATTCCAGTTCTCAGTTCCACTGCTTTTTATCCTGTCTCATCTTCTCATACCAATGTTCCCGCACCTTCTTCCAGGCTCCAGACCAAGCTACACTCATGGAGTTGCTTTTTTTTAAACCAAAAATCATTAAAACCTCACTTCAATAGGACCCACAAGAAGGAAATTCACAAAGTTTAATGTAATTAGAAAAAGTGGATGTGCTCTATATGCAACAGAGGTCATGATTTCATGATCATTATGAAAATTATGTAATTTTTCATTATTCTCATCTTTCATTCCATCTAAATTATGGATGGTGAACTTTTCAGAGCAGAAATATGTAAGTTGGATGGAGCTCTTTTTTTTTTTTTTTTGCCTGTATGGGCAGAACTCAAATGGCAATAATTTAGAGTTAAAATACCTGTGAAAAATTTCTGGAGGTGCAGTGCAGGAATCTGCTATACCTTCTGAGTGGAGAAGTGCAGTGCAGTGCAGTGCTGGGATGTCAGAGCTGCCCTAAATGAGCTACATCAGGATTCTGGTGCTCGGCTGAGTTCTGCAGTTGTGTGAGCAACTGGTACTGTGAACTCCTCGATGCAGGAAAAAACACAAATGCCCATTTTACTGCAAATTTCACATTTAAGAGGTTTTCTCTCTCCTGCTTTGGAATTAAATTTTAGCTAAATTCTGAGGTAAATGAATTAAAAATCAGAAAATTTCCTTGTAAAAATGAAGTAAAACATTTCCTCTTTTCCTACTTTTCTCACTAGCCAAATCTACCATGAGAAATCAGCACTACTAATTTTGCTTGATCAGAATCTCATTTTTTTCAGCAAACAAAATATTCCTCTAATTGTTTCTGGCAGTATTAATTTCCTTTCGATCTATTAACACTTAGGAATATGAAAGTAGATATGTGACTTTTTTCTTTGTACGAGTACAAATCTTAAGTTGAGCAGAGGGAGATAACACCTTTCTCAATTTCTTGAGTTGTTATAAACATATTAATTGCTAACACCAAAAAAAGTAATTCTAAGGGTTAAATCTAGGTGACACTGTCTCTCTGGTAGTACACAGGCTATTTGTCCTCTCTCCTTTTATGGAATTCTTTCTGAACTGGCCTCCCCTCCCTTCAGCCATACTTTGAATAGATTCTGTTTTCCCTCACAAAAAGATCTCCAACCCTCGAAAAATGAACCACAATTTCTACACATGCTGACTAGGAAGTGAAATGTGGTGAAAAAGGGGAAGGAGGAAATCAGCATGAGTGAACAGTATCCCAGAATGAAACTGTGCAGCTTCCCTGAGAGAGGGAAGCTCTGGGATCTAGAAAGATGCGGGTGACAAACAGATGGGCATCAGAAGAAATGGGGCAGTGGGGTGACAGCACCAGATGAAAAAGCACACCCATCTGTGTGTCTCTTGCACGTGGTGTTTGCTCCAGCTGTTCCCCAACTCTGCGCCACCCAAGACATGTACAGAAAAAAACTAAGATCTGAGAGATTTGAGGGATCCAACTGGAAAAATGAAAAGAAGCCTTGGGACTGGGTAGTCTCTTCTCTGCCTCAGGGCTCAAGTTAATGACCTGTCAGTGAACCCCCAGCCTGTTGGAACCAGTTTGAGTGACAAAAGGATCAGGAAATTGGTTTTGCTCCATCTTCTAGTACAGTGGTGCTTTTCACCTAAATGCAGGAAAACACCTCTATCCAGTTGCAACAAGCAAAGAGGAAGCTTTCAGAGGTGTCTCTTATTCTGAGGGGATATGAAAACAACAGTCAGAAAGAGCTCTGGGGCTACGCAAACATGGACCTTGCCCTGGGTGCTCCAAAGCAGGTAAAAGACCAGGGAGTGGCTGCAATAAAAGCATTCGAGAAATACTTTGCCCTGATGGTTTCCTTCTCATAGCTGTCAGCAGCTGTAAATGAAATAACCTCCATGAGAAGAGAAACCACTGCCACCATGTCACAAAGCAAGAGGTTAAAACACAGGCCTAACTAATGAACTGTGAGAGACCACAGAGCAACTTGGTTGGGTGGCAGGGGATGCAGAAAGATGAGACCTTTGGCTAAAAGCACATTCCTGTGCCAGTGTAATTACCTGAATTGCCACCTGCAGATTCTTAAGTGGCAACAAAACCTCGAGTCCCTACACTGTTATTTTTTATCACTTGCTGCTAGTCAAGGATCTGGCGGTGCTCAACTCACCAGTGGCATTCTCTTACTGACCTGATGCAAGTGGCTGGGCTTTTCCTGTCTAAAACAGCAGGTATTGGTATTCCCAGCCAGTTTGCAACTCGATCCAGACACTCCTTGCTTTTTCTCTTACACATTACACTTCCTTATAGATCTAATCTGGACAAAGATATGGCAGAACGAGGACTCAAAAGTTTGTTAGATGGCAACTTTTCAGACAAACCCTTTCCAGGGAACACTGAGGTAGCTTCCTGAAGCAAACCTTTCCTACCACATGCAGCAGGCCCCTCGTAGGGGTCAGCATACATCTCTGCCCTCCTTAACCCTCCTCCTTGCAGCACGACGTTCCTCTGTGCTGTGGGAGTGCCTCTGAGCAGCACTTCCTTTCCTGCCATTTACATTCCTTCCAAATGATTCAGTTTGGTGCCATTAAAAAAAACCAAACCCAAGCACAGAACCTACACAAACTGTTAGGAGAAAGCAGGTGTTTTTAACCACAGATCCCTACAGGCATGACGGTCATTTATGGCAGGGCAGAGGCAAATGTCCATCTCAATTCTGAGAACAACTAAAAACTGCCCACTAGGTAATGTTCAGACATGATGAATTCAGAGCAACTCAGATGGAATACAGTCTACAAGAAACACCTGCCCTGTGCCCTGCATGCTTCACCAGGGCACAGAGGGATTTCTGTTTTTTTCAGCTCTCAACTATTACGGTGCTCCAGGGGCAGGAACTTGAGTTCTTGGGGAAAGGTGACTACTGCCTTACTCATTTATGAACACTAACAGCTATTCTTCCCTCATTTCTTTGAATCACTCTTTGCTTTTCTAGGTTTTTCTGTTTTCAGGGCATTGCATGAACAGGTTTTGATTCCCTAGCATAAAACGTCGCTTTTCTATGGACTTGGATTGAGGCAAGTTCTTTAACAGTTTTCCTGATCCCTGAAATTTGACAATATCACTTTGTTAGTTTAGCCTGAATCCTTAAGACTGCTGATGCACTTGCAGTATCTGTTTATGTGTCCCTCTGTATATTCTGAAATGTCAAAGGATGTCAGTCATTCTGAAAGAGGCCTCAGGGAAAAAAAAAAATCTTTCTAAACTCCATGGCAATATATGTCTAGGCAAAGAACCTCCTTCTCTCCCTCTTCTTCTCTTCTCCCTCAAAACACACAATGAAGAGCAGAGTTGAGCTCTCCACCATCCTGTGCAGCAGCTTCCTATAGTCAATCAGTCACCTCTTGCTCAGCAGGGAATGTCATGGATGACAGCGGGAATGTGGGGTTACTGTGGCACGTGAGAAAGCCAAAGCAACAAAACGTGGAACCCAGATGTTGTTGCTTTTGCTGAGTGCAGAATTTATTCTCTTCCCAGTGCTGGTGTCTGTTCGTGCCCTCACTGTGGAAGCACCGGCCAAGCAGATACAGGTGGCACGAGGAAGGAACGCAACTCTCCGCTGTAATTTCAAAACTGAGGCTTCTGTGGACATGGGAGACATTGTTGTCTGGAGCAAAATCAGCACTGGGGTAAATCATAGAGAAACACATGTCAGGGCATCCAAGAGGGGCATGGTTGGGGAGATGGAAGCAGGACTGTGGGTAGGAATGTGTGTGGGATGAAAAATATGTCTTCAAGAGTTTTTTAATCTCAGAACTAAGTGAACAGAAACGCTGATCTAGATGCAATTTATCCTGAAGCTGTTGCACAACATTAGGCAAGCCCCCACCCTTCTTTTTCCTCTCTCTTGGTCTCACTACTGGTTATTGAGGATACATCACAGTACGTACTGTGGGGTTTACATCTATTAAAATATGTTAAATACTCAGATACCTTCTAAAAATATATGTATATTTTTAATACATTCTATGTGTGCTATACATATATATTTATATATATGCATATCTTTGATACAATATAAAAAGTTTCAAATTGATAGTAATAGTACATGGAGAGATTCTTGAAGCCTCCTACATTCATATGGAGTATCTGAAGGTAAGAAGACTTTTAAAGTTCTCCTTGACTTCTTGAGAATTATTAAGAGAAGAAGCAGCCTTTGGAGATCTCCTTGCGAGAACTGCCAAGGGTTTATTCTCTGAAGATCCTTGCTGGAAGAATTTGTGTAACCATAGGGGAATTTGATTAACATATGGATCTCAGACAAGTCTCACCTTGTCCTGTAATGGAGAGGAAAGGTGAATAAGCCCCAGCAAAAGAAATCAGTGGTCTCTGATTTCACATAAGGTGGGAAGAAGGGAAGTCCATGGCAGCCCATGGCTTGGACAGGGGCACTCTGTGCTGGGTTAGGAACTGGCTGGAGGGCCGGGCCCAAAGAGTGCTGGTGAACGGGGCTGCATCCAGCTGGCAGCCGGTCACCAGTGGTGTCCCCCAGGGATCAGTGCTGGGCCCAGTCCTGTTTAATATCTTTATCGATGACCTAGATGAGGGGATTGAGTCCATCATCAGCAAATTTGCTGATGACACCAAGTTGGGAGGGAGTGTCAACCTACCAGAAGGCAGGAGGGCTCTGCAGAGGGACCTGGATAGACTGGAGAGTTGGGCTGACTCCAATGGGATGAAGTTCAACAAGGCCAAGTGCCGGGTCCTGCACTTTGGCCACAACAACCCCCTGCAGCGCTACAGGCTGGGGACAGAGTGGCTGGAGAGCAGCCAGGTGGAAAGGGACCTGGGAGTCTGGATTGACAGGAGGCTGAACATGAGCCAGCAGTGTGCCCAGGTGGCCAAGAAGGCCAATGGCATCCTGGCCTGCATCAAGAACAGTGTGGCCAGCAGGAGCAGGGAAGTGATCCTTCCCCTGTACTCTGCGTTGGTGAGGCCGCACCTTGAGTATTGTGTTCAGCTCTGGGCCCCTCAGTTCAGGAAGGATATTGAGGTGCTGGAGCGGGTCCAGAGAAGAGCAACCAGGCTGGTGAAGGGACTTGAGCACAAGTCCTATGAGGAGAGGCTGAGGGAGCTGGGATTGTTTAGTCTAGAGAAGAGAAGGCTTAGAGGTGACCTCATCACTCTCTTCAACTACCTGAAGGGAAGTTATAGCCAGGTGGGGGTTGGTCTCTTCTCCCAGGCAACCAACAACAGGACAAGGGGACATGGGCTCAAGCTCTGCCAGGGGAAGTTTAGGTTAGATGTTAGGAAGAAATTCTTTACAGAGAGGGTGATCAGGCATTGGAATGGCCTGCCCAGAGAGGTGGTGGATTCACCATCCCTGGAAGTTTTTAAAAAGAGATTGGACATGGCCCTTAGTGCCATGATATAGTAATTAGAGTTGGATCAGGGGTTGGACTTGATGATCTTGGAGGTCTTTTCCAACCCAATCTATTCTATGATTCTATGATTCTATGATTCTATGATTCTATGAAAGAAACACAGACCCTTTTGAATTTCTGTGTTTTTCCTGGCATTTTGTCAAACTGGTGCAGTTCAAGGCCTTCTCTCCCAGGCTGCTCCCAGGACTGGGCTAATTCATTGGGTGACATTGTAGACTCACACAGAAGGAACTGCGACCGACCCCGTTCTCTCCCTCTCCACCAGATTGACGCTGTCACAAGGTATTTTGATGGATTTGTACAGTATGGTGAGGGCTACGAGAACCGTGTCCAGTTCAGTGGTGATGTGAACAGTGGGGACATCAGCATCACCATCAGCGACGTTACCATGGAGGACAATGGGACATACGTGTGCTCCGTCCGCCTGAGGAACGACTCCCCCCGGCAGAGCGCAGTCCTGTCCCTCTTTGTCCTTGGTAAGCAGGGGGATGGAGACAAAGCCACACTCATGAGACAAAACTGCCCTTCCTCTAATATCCGTATTATTTTAAACAACAGATTTTCTAACAGGAAAAAAAAAAAAAGAGGAAGTTGTCATCCACAATTCCATCTTTGGTCTTTTCCTGCTAATATGGAAGTGGGTCGGAAGGCTTAGAGCACGCAACTCCCTCAGACACCTGACTCTAGAAAATAGTCTTTAGAGTTGTATAGTTCACTTCTCTAATAATCCATGCCTCGTTACAGAGCATTCCTCATCCCCCCTGTGCCTTGTCATATTCCAGTTATCAAAGGATAACACCTAACACTACTAGACACACCCCAAAAAGCATTTTACAATTCCTTCTTGTCTTTCCAGTGCCAAGAAGGGAGAAACAAATTAGGTACAAATTCACTGGAGTTCCTTTGAGAAGAAGGTGGTAGATGGAAGGCCAGCCTCTGTTTAGCAAGAATAAAAACTACAGGAGCAGGAGATGGGCTGAAACAAGAAACTGTGTCTAATTAATAAAATTACTTGCTTTTTTCTTCCTTCAGTTGCACCATCCAAGCCTGACTGCGGGATTCTGGGGACACCACAGTATGGACAGACAATCAACCTAACCTGCCTGTCTCATGAGGGCTCCCCAAAGCCCAAATATACCTGGACAAGCTTCAATATACAAAATGAGCCCCGAGCACTAGAAAACACAGAAGGTAGGGGAAATTTAAAGATATCAAGTCCTTGAGCTCTTTGCAGATGAGGGCTGGAAAGCTTTTGAAATGCAAATACTCTTCAGGCTTTTTCTAGATCGTTCCCCGATTAGGATTTTGAAAAGTTGTCCTTTTGATACAAGACATGCTCATAAGTAACTCAGCAGGAGGAAAAGCATTGTAACCTGAAGTAAGGATGGTCAGTAAGTTTTTAACTTCAGCTCTCACCTGCTGAGGAAGCTGTCTCTCCCTGGAAGCAGCCAGAAATCATTCTCGACTGCTGGGTGTAAGAGGAACAGCATTGACTTTTCTAATTGATTTGTCTTTGCATCCCAGTTTACTTGACAGTGACCAGATCGCTTCCTAGGGTGAAGGTAACAAAAGATGGCTCTGGAAGCTACTTTACTTCCAGAGATGATTCCTCACTTAGAGGAAGGTAGCATGAGAAAGTTACATCATTCCTGCTTTGAGCATAAAAGAGGCTTTTGGTTCTTCAGGACTGACATATAAGCCCAAATATTTTATTTGCTTCCATTTTATGTCAGAATCTGTAAAGAAAAGGGAACTGAATTTCCAAGGCAAGACCTTCAGTAGAACTATTTGTAGAGAAAGGAAGGTTTAATACTCTTTTAAATATGGCAGTGACAGAGGACTCATTTTTTCCATTAAGCTTTTGTTTTTTCTTGGCCTGTCCAGCTTCAGAAAGACTGAGTATTTGAGCCTACCCTTCCCAGTTTAACTTACTGGAGGAGGTAAACTAAATATGATGGATGCCACAGGATATTCAACACTCACTCAAGCCGATTCTTGTATAAAATACACCAGGGATGAAGCATCACCGGGGACACGAACCTTATTCATCTCTCTGGCCACTAAGTGGTGCCAGCGCATCACGCACAGCCCTGAGCACGTGGGACGTGCTATAGCAGCAGCTGCTGCTCCTGCTGCCATCCTGCTCTCCCCAGGGTCTCCTCTGATCCCTTTCCTCCTCGCTGCTGTTTTCACCAGAGCACCCGTGTCCCAACAGTGTGCCGACCGTCCCCTTGTGCCCCAAGCGGGTTGGACTGTCGCTACAAGCACTTTTTTTCTGTGTTAAGCAAGTCCTACTGCTGCAAAGTGTGCAGAACCCCCTCAGGAGACACTCCAAAATTGATAGTATCTGACCCACATTTTTTCCAGTTTGACTCACTTTGAATTTAACCAGAGGATTTGCATTGCAAGCATATTCTGCAACTCAGAGATACAAACATCACACCAAAAATAAAATAAAAAGAGAAAATATAAATAAGCACAGGCAGTATGTAGAGACTAAAAGAAAATAAAAACAAAATGGATCAATCATTTCTCAGTTTGTGTGCTATTTTACTATCTGGCACTAGGCGCCAGCAGAGAATGAACACAAAGAAGTGAGATCACAGGGAAAAGAAAACAGGAAAGGCACTGGAAAGTGTTCAGTCTTTTGCTTTTAGAGCAAGGATTTGGACCTTTATTCTAAGAAAAAGCAGGGACTACACATACAAACATCAGCTGGAGACATAACAAACAAAAACTGATTGCCTGACTGCCTAAGCTTCAGCCTATGGTGCTGAGCTCTGTTAGGCTGGACACAAAACACCAGTATCATAAGAGTCATGTCACTGCATTTTTTTTTCTTCATTTATTTTCATAGCCTGTGTGGCTTCTCTCAGACTAGAAAACTTTTCCCTCCACTGCTAAATAACTCAGGTCGGAAATCCTAAGAGCTGGAAGACTGAAGAACTTTTTGTTCTTTTACAAGTTAATTCATTCGAGGGCCAGTTCTGAAAGCCAGATGGTGGTTTGGGCATCTTATATTTCTCAGCAAAATCCAATGAAAAAAAAAAAAGCTGTCACTAAGCACACATACTTCTCTACCCTCCACTTACAGTTTTCTTTCTAAAAGGAATGTTCAAATACCACAGATTCCCTGTAATCTAAACAGCACACTTCCGTCTGTCCTCCCACAAATCACACTAAAACCCAGTGATGAGCACGGCAGCTCCAGAGCAAATCAGAACAATCCATCAGCTTTAAGCACCTCTCATCACTCCAACCACCCTGGGCTGGAATTGAAGGGCTGCTGTCCCCACCTCCTTCCCTGCTTTAATTCTTTTCTCTTTCGGACTGGATTTGTGTTTCACAACAGGGGAACGAATAACTCTGAAGAACATCTCAGCGGATACCTCTGGCTTCTACATCTGCACTTCAACAAACATTGTGGGGACGGAGTTTTGCAACATGACAGTCAGCGTTGTGCCACGTAAGAGAAGGGGCTGCTCACTGGAGGAGCAGGACCAGAGAAAGTACCCAAGCTAAGATGTAAAGGGTTAACGGAGGGGAATAACAAGTTTGTTATCTGGCTGCTGCACACCTTTGAAAGAGACCCTCTCCACTGGTTTAGTGTGGGTAGAGCACTCACTAACTCACAGAATTAGTACAGCAGTTGCTCAGATCCAGGGACTCTTCCCTATCACTAACTGTTCCTGCAGATTTACTGACTACCCAGTACAGAATTAACTCCAGTTGCTGCAGCCAAACAAATGTGGCTTCCACTCAGTCTGGAT
Source organism: Myiozetetes cayanensis (assembly GCF_022539395.1). Lineage (NCBI taxonomy): Eukaryota > Metazoa > Chordata > Aves > Passeriformes > Tyrannidae > Myiozetetes > Myiozetetes cayanensis. The sequence continues at coordinate 4,016,908 of NW_026087742.1, forward strand.
GTGGTAGGGAGATCTGACACCTGGGAGTGGGGTTTGAAGGCCAGTGATTGTGCTGACCATCACTCTCCCTGCCAAGGGCTAATGTTCTCCTCCCCTTGCAGCATCCATGAACATCGCTCTGTACGCCGGGATCATCGCTGGAGTCGTTGCTGCAATCATAGTGATCGGGATCTTGGCCTATTGCTGCTGCTGCCGCCAGGGTGGCAAGGACAGCGACTACGAGATGACGTAAGTGCCTCTCCCCGCAAGAGTGAATGGAACATATAAAGGGTTCTCATTCCCCCTCCAGCATCAACATACGGAATAGAAAGCACAGGAGAAAGGAATCCAGGGAAGCGTGTGCTGCTTTCCCCTCTCAGTTTCCAGCCTAGTGGCTCCCATCTCTTCTCATGGAGTATGTCCAGTAGTGCCAGACAGATTTGTGGCCTCCAGGGTAGAATCAAAACCTTGGAGCTGAATTAGCATACATGCTGTGAAAGAACAAAATGGAGCTCATACATCTCTTGCATCACCAGCAAGGCTTAATTTATGGAGTTCTGTTTGGTACAGTTCCAATAAGCTTAGAGCAGTGTAAAGCTCCTCTAACAAAATCTCTTCAGTAAGGCTTCTAACTGGTTTTAATTAACATCTCTACTCCTGAACAATATTTTAGGGTGCAAGAAGAGAGGAATGAACGCTCCAAGGAGATGCCAACAAGGCAGGAGAGCACAGAGGAGGATGTTGCAAATGCATGAAGAAAGAAGCAAGAGGCCAATGCCATCTTCAGGATTTGCTGAGGCACAATCACCCCTGTAGAAAAGAAATCAGTCCCTCTTTCTTACTGCAAGAAGTGAATAATAAAATGAAAGCTAATGGCTCTACCTTCAAGTTCTGGGAGAGAACATCTTTGTTTCCCTGCAAAGAAGTGCTTTATGTACAATGAGTGCTAATAACATAACCTCACAGAAGAAAAACACGTGTGGAGCACTGTTGCACCCAGTCATCCGAAAATAACCAGTCTTTCTAGACTCCCCCACTTTCTGAAAAAAGAAACCAGTCAGGTCTATTTGGAGAACAGAGTTGCTGCTGTAGCCCCAGCTACGGAGAAGGTTTCAAGGTCACCAACTGCAATTCATCGAGGAAGGAGGGGTCTTGTTTACGGTGCCATACAAATGTCACAGCTTACAGCATCATCCAGTACAGCAGCTTTTTCTATGGAGATCGAAGCAAGCTGATTTTTAAGGACATTAAATGTGTTCTTTGCACATATTATACATGAACACATAAATAACGATATGGGAAAAAATTCATAGATGACCCATGAAAGTCTCCTGTTTGGGACAACGATGAACACTAATCCATGGATAAGAAGTTAGATGGACTTGTAATTGGCAGCTAATAAGATCCAGAAACAGGCTAAGAGCCTAGATACTGTCAGATTCCTGAGTTTATGAATTCAGAGAGTTCCTAAATACTAATTCTCATTATGTTATTCTTTCCTCCTGATTGTTGCACAGGCAAATCAGAAATCGTCCCCTGCTCCTGCTGCTACTTCTGAAAAAATGACAGTGTGAGAGCACGTATATAGCAGGTGCATCTTTAACTAGGAAAAAAGTGTGGGGGGGGGGAGGTGGGAAGAAGGAAAAATACCTTTTTATTCAAAACTGTAACCATTTAATCAGAAGGACTGTATGCACAAGGTGTGTGCAAACATGGAGAGAACTCCCACCACTGGTATCTTTGGAAGAGAGCTGACTGTCTGTCCAAAAGACTGTCAGCAGGGTATTAAAATTAATTAACAGCTGGTTCAGGGTTGTTTGGTGGTTTTTTGTTTGTTGGTTGGTTGTGTTTTTTTTTAAAGACATGTTCAATAAATTATTTACAGTAAAATATTTATCCTTTCAAAACTCACTCTTGCATCTTCAGAAGTTTCAGAAACTTACTGAAATGCCTCCCACACACCCTTTATTCTCAAACAATTACTGTAATGAAAATCTAAAATTTAACTCCAAAGAAGAACCAGCAATCCTCCCACACATGACCAGCATTTTCTAGATTTCAAACTATGAAAATCACCCTACCAGAACTGTTATTTTGGCTGACTGCCTTTGTTTTACACAGTATTTTAAAATACAATTATTCATTTGTAGCAATAACCACTGCAAAGACCAACAACAGGAGCTCTTTACAAAGAGCACGCAAACCCAAATCTCTCTGGCAATGAACAACCTGAAATGCAGCTCAGCAAGACATTCTGAGGACCTTTTCCCATGACGCATGACAAAACACTGCAAAAATGGCTGACTAAAAAAGAAGGTTGCATACAGAAGCTGAAGGCAGATAAAAAATGAAGTGCATGGCTCAGAAACAGAGTTGGTATGTATTTTATTCTCTTTTGTAACAAGCAAGTATAGTGTGAATTATCTAATTAGCACTATAACACAGTTTTACTGAGAAACAAAAGCTATTTCTAAGCGTTACAGACGTTAGTCAGCACACCCTGCTCCCTCCACCAGAACCCTGTGGCTGAAGAGGGCTTCTGCTGAGGGACAGTAGTGTGGATTCTCAAAGATCTTAGCTGGGAAGACCAGCAAAAGGACTTGACAATTATCAGCAGTATTTATAGCCAGAAAGTGGTTCTGGCCACTAAATAACACTGTGCTACCTGTTCCATATTCCCCCTTCAGGATATGTGAGGCTTAATTGCTGCTTGTCAGCTGAAACCCTGAAGGAACACTCTGGTCATTTTAGGCACAGAGAAAAATGCAGATTAGCAAAACTGCACTATGTTATCTGAATAAACCAGCCACGAAATACAGAAGAGATTACATAATGACCCCCCAAAACATGGATTCAATTCCCTGTAAGCACGTTCCACAAGAACAAGAAGGGGAAAAAGGAAGAGAGACCAACTTGACAACCTTTGAAAAAGAACTACTTAAAGTTCTGCAACACTAAGTTCAGTTCTACACTGAGAAATAAACTGACAGCACATGAAGACATGGCTGAGATAATTCAGTGCTGCTTATAATTTTTCCCTTTTTTGATAAGAGTAATATCTTGGAAGTAGTGCATTTATCAGAATGCCTTATGTGTTTTCCCTCAACCAATTTGTTAAATTTAGACACATATATTCAAATTTCTACCTTACTCCAAGGTTTTTCTGTGACTGAATTAGTTACTTGTCTGTCTTCGAAGCAGGAGTAACTCCAGGACTTACTTGCAGTATAACCACAACCTTAAACAAAATTAAACCACCAGTAATGTATTTGGAGGGAAGATGAAGAAAGCTAGTGATACTTAACTAATTCCAGAGATTTCGTGTGTGCATACCCAACTTCAATACTCACTTCCCTCAAAAGACAGGAATTAAGGAGAAAACATATGACCAGGCAGAAAAGTAAATTCCTGCTTTATCCTTTTACACACCTAACAGCAAATTACTGTTATGTTCAACTTTCATTATTCACAAACCTATCATGGAGAGCAACCAGATTAGTCAAGCATGACTTAATCTTGGCAAATCCATGCTGACTCTTTCCAGACCCCCTCTTCTCCTTCATGTACCCAAAAGAGTGTTCCAAGAGGACTCACTCCATGATTGTTCTAAGGATCCAGTGGAGCTGAGCAGCCTATGCTTTCCTAGACTACCCTTTTGACAGATAGGTGCAGTATTTGTCTCCCATTACTGTGGACTTTCTGTCACCTTTCAAAGGTGAGAAAACAGCCTTGAAAAGTTATCAGGCAGCTTTCTCAGCATCCTCAGATGCAGCCCCTCTGGCTCCAGGACTCGGATGGGTCTAGAACTCCCAACTGATCTCTGACTCACTCTTCATCCACTGCTGCTGTTCTCCTGGAACTCTTCCCGAGTATAGAGTTAGGGGACCTTATTAGAAAAGACTGAGACAGAGAAGGTACTGAGCACCTCAGCCTTCTCTGCATTACTAAATCACTTGCATCGTTAAGCACCAGGACCACTTTTTCCTGTTCAGTCCTTTACTGCTTATACAGTCACAAAAGCTCTTCTTGTTAACCTTGATCCCTTGCAAGCATCAATTCCAGGTGAGTGTGGGCTTTCCAAACACCATCCCTACAGACCTGGCCAGTGGTTGTGGACTCTTCCTTTGTAGTCCACTCCTGTTTCTAACTCCCTCACACTGCACTAGAACTGGGGTGCAGCCATGAGATCTCTGTGAAGAGAAGACAGTCCCCCAAATCAATCTACCTGGACTGCTCTTGTGCTTGGAAAACCCTGCTCTTAATGAAATGCCAAACTTAATGAACTCCTTTATTTGCGAGAGCTTCCCTCAGGGATTCCACCCCCTCCCCATTTCCCACATAACCCCAAAGGTCTGCTCTCACTGCCTTCCTCACTCTTCTCAGCATCCTGAGAAGTATTTCCAGCATTACAGAGGAGCTGTTGATCCCACAGCCCATTCCAAGATTCAGTACAGTGCACAATTCAGACAAGAGTTAATTATCTCACCATTCTTGTTGCTAGAGTAACAGCACTCCTTTTCTATTTATTTGTATCATCTGTTCCAGGAAAGACACCGAGGCAGTCTTCTAGCTGATGAAGTTCACAGTATGATGATCAAACCATCAAGATTAATTTTGGATGCACTGGAACTGGTACTAAATATATTACAGCCAAATATAAAGGAAGACAAGGGAATTTGTAACTTCTCTCTCCTGTATTTCACCTGTTCACTAGGGATTGAGGGGAATTATTTGATAAATGGCAATTAGGAGCTCTCACAAACTTCTCTAACACAGAACCAAGGAAAAGTGAGGGAGCAGAGATAGCACAGGGTTAGACTAGTAGAAGTGTTTGCCAATCTCTTCATTTTACTAAATCATTGGAATAAAAATTATTGGCTGGCCATTCTAGGGTGACAGTGAGGGATGATAATCCAGCAGAAGACATCAAGAGGACAGAGACTAGATAACAAACTTGTTTTTCTCCTGCTCCACTGCAGTAATTTACTCTGCCAAATGGAAAGATGTTGTTAAAGCTTTTGCAGTCATCTGCATGATGAGTATCTACCTCTATCTATCAACCAGAAATTAAACCCAGTTTTACAGATATATTTGAGTCATTTCACTTCTGGGCAAAGTTTGAAATTCTTGCTAGCACAAAGTTGAATTTAAAAGTGCTAATCCTAACAGGTCGAAAACCACAGGCTCTCTGTGATAATTATGCAGATTTTCCTAAAGATATCAGGAACACAAAACTACAACTATTTTGCAAGGAAATTGAGACAGGGCTTCCTGGAATACAGGTTTTCATTCACCCAACACAAATACTTAGGAACACACCACCACCTGATTGTGACTGCTCAGTGTCTCAAATGGAAGCAACTCTTCCAGCTGGGCATGACTCAGCCTGGAACTCACTCTTGGGGACCTGTCACAGAACACTCCCTGTGGGATGAGCACCAACTGCGCCATTTTATCAAGGATCACAGCACTGCTTCCTCCAGTCTGACATGCACCCAAACAGCAAAGCTCAATGCCTAATATTTGACAGGCCATTTGGGATTCTAAGAGGGAGGAAAACAGCAAAAAGCAGCATCACAACCCTGGAGCTCAGCAGAGCAGCCTTCAGAGGCCTCGTTCAGAGATCTGCTTGAGAGAATCCTGTGGCGTACGGTCCTGAAGAGAGGTCCAGGTGAGCCTGTTGATTTTTAAGTATCACCTCCCACAAGCTGAACAGCCAAACAAGCAGAGGTTGACCAAAGGGCTCAGGACAAAACTCACCCATGAAAAGGAAACACATGGGAGATGGCAGCAGGGACAAGCAACTGGGGAGAAACACAGATGCTGTGTGGGTACGCAGGCATGGGGATAAGAAAGACAAAGCCCACCAAAAGCTCAATCTGATGAAGCATATGAAGGGCAAAAAAAAGGATTTCTGTGGGTGCATCTGAATGGGAATAGGGAGGTGATCATGAAGGACAAGGATAAGGCTGCTTCTGCCTTGATCTTTACTGGGAAGATCAGCTTTCCAAAACACATTTCAAATTAAAGACGTCAAACCCAGGTATTTCTGTATGCACAGAATGTATGCATGTATTTAAGAGAATGCTGGAACAGAGACAGGGGTCAACAGAAACTTCTTCCACAGATCTAGTTTCTGCAGTTTATTGAAAGCAGAGGGTGGACAAGCCAGCAATGCAAAAGTGACATTTAATAATAATGGCCAGTCTTCGCGAGCGAAGATCCGGGGAAGGTCTTTCCACCTTCCAGCCTGCGCATTGGATTTTTTAGGTGAGACACAGTGTGCGCGGAACTGAGCCCACCCTTTAATCCTAAGGTTCATCTGCTGGGGCCAAGCGAGCTTGGACAGTGACAGTGAGGTCCTTAGGACGTAGGTGGGTTGCCTTTAAGGGCTAACGAGCTCCATCAGCCCGGGAGTGGCCCTGACCGGGAATCGAACCCGGGTCTCCGCGGTGATAGCGCGGCGCCTTTACCACTAGACCACCAGGGGCTAAAAGTGACATTTAATTCACAGCTTATATACACAGAACCAGTAACTGCTGCTAACTCTGTATTAACATGCTTTGTTTTTCAGTATCAGTTACTTACTCTGAAGAGAATATAAAAGAATGTGATTAACAAGTCAATACACTGATGCCATACACTAGATCAGCAAAGTTGTCACCACAGCCTTCACAACCCTCAAACTATTCCAGCCAAAACCTTTAAAGAGTAGCAATGCATAATTCAACCATTTGTCTACTATTATTATAACAAGAGCAAAACCACCGAGTAACTTTCCAATGTGTACATAAAACCAGGATGATTTTTACCCGTTCCTGTCAAGCGAATGAGCAGCTACATAAACAGGACAGAAAGCCAGGTCTGACAGAATCTATCAGGTGTCTTGTTTACAAACACAACTCCTTAGCCGGTACCTACACCCCCTACAGACAGAGAGTATCATCGCTGTTACTTTTTACCACTTGGAAAGTACATGTTTAAAGCTCCCAGGCTGCATCACTCAAACTCTGCTCAAGGCCATTCTGCCCTTACTTGGTTTTACTTCCCCTTGAGAACCTTGTCATACAAGTGGGGAGAATTTTACCCTAATTGTGACCCACAATTTGTGCCTCACCAGTCCTATTCCTTGCACTTATAAGGAGTGCTACAGTTCCAACTCACCATCTCTCCCTCATCTTTACTTTCCTTTACTTAATGGAGAGAAACATTAGCTGACTGTGTTTATTTTTCAAGAATTAATTTTCACACATTATTTTTTGGAATTTATTTTTTGAGAAACCAAACAGAGTTCCAAATTGCAAAGCAGCTAAGGAAGCAGAGCTCCAAAATGAAAGAATTTTCTATCACCCTTCAGAGGCTGTTAGGGATCACCCTCAATATATGCGATATAATAGTAATAAATGGGTTACATCAAGTAAATGTACTTATTCTAATTATATAGATCTTATGGTTTTCACTAACAAAAAATCCTGCTGTAGGTTGTTGGTTATTACAGTAAGAGTTACTGCTCCAGTTAACAGCCCACTGCTGCTGCATACAATTAGATCTTCTACAGCTTATGTGCTATTTTAAGTTACAGGTGATAAGGCACAGATATGACACGGAATCCTAACGGTTTTTCTCCACTCCTGCTCAGCTTCTTTATCTCACTCTTGACATAGAACACATTAAGCATAATAACAAATGTTCTTAGGTTTGTGCACCTAACTCTGAATAAGTCTTTTAACAATACTTTTTGAAGGATTCTCTTCTACGTAAGAATTGAAACAGGAAGTTTTTATTGCAACACTGAACTCCCAAAATAATTCAAAGATTACAATTCCGTACATTTTGAAATGTCAACACAGCAGTGACTGCCAGTTACAAAACTCAGAACTTCAACAACTCTATACAAATGCAGGGAAGCCTTTAGCACTACTAGATAGACACACTCATCCTGTTACAACGTTCCCAGGTGCTTCAGGGGTGGATATCAGTCTCAGAGGTTTATTGTCCCTTATTTGGTGAAAATCAGCAGGTCGGACAGTAGCCTCAAAGGAAGCAATCACAGAATAATACAAGCAAATTATGTGATGGAGCAAACAGTTCAAAAAGAAGAATGAAAATGCCTCAGTGATCCTACAACACTGGAAGAAAAGGCCTCAACTGGCCTTACAGCAGCTGTAACAGATTTCCAACTATAACAGCAATTGGCCTTTTTTGACACACTGATCAGCGTGGCTGAATTTATCCATAAATAAACCTCTCATTTTAATTGAGTATTGTATTTTGTTTGCATTTCTTTTATTGGGGTTTTTTTCCTATTCAAGAGAGTGAACTACTTAATCTTGAGTTTCAGTACCTACAAGGAATGAAATAAGTACCTTCACACAGTTAGTTGCCATGGAAACAGTTTTTCAAAGCTGGACCTCTGTTGAAACAAAACATAGAAACAACTAAAAAAAAAAAAAATCTCTTATTTCTGAGAATCCATTGCTTAAACACACATGGACAAGGGTCAGACAACTTTTTGGTGACTAGTCCAAGAACTGTAGCTCCATAAAATGGAACAACTATTTTCCCTGAAGAATGTTAGTCTTCCACTTCTTTATGTGCCCTCAAATAATTATGACTAGTATATACCCAGCCTGGCTAAACTTGTTAAATGTATCACTTTGAATTCGATACTCTTTTCAAAAAAAAGAAAAAAAAAAACAACAAAATACTCAGACTTCTCTCCAGTCTGTAAGTTTGAGGGACATGCATTTCTTAAAAAGAAAACTGATGCAAATTTTTTAAAAAATTAAAAGTTGTACTTTCTCCTGATGCACACAACATAGTCTATGCCTCTAAGAACATTAACAAATAAGATAAATTTGCTATAGTATTTCTTTCAAGATGCTTCATATCAAGTCTGCTTTCTTGCCTTGAAAGGCCACTCAAATTCTTCATGGCTAAAACTGATCAGTTACAGAAACCTTCAGGACTACTGTACCTTTAATTCCCCTTCATACCTTCAATGCTTCCCCCTGCACTATTTTTTGGAGAGAGACTCCTATGTTCTGTCCTCCACGTGCAGAAGAGGAGAAGGTTATTACAGAAGAAATAAAGCACTTGTTTAAAGTCACACTGACACCAAAGAATGCTTCCAACTCAATTATATTGATTAATCAATCTCGAATTTGCACTCCACTCATTAAGAAACAGAAATAGTAGGGCATGTATTTTTAAAGATGCAACTGCCAGGTCCCTTCAAAACAAATCTTTCTGTAGATAACAAACAAGATTTTTATCTTATTTAAATCTAGTCAATAGTTTTATCATTCTAACAAAAACTTGGACTGTCAAGGGTTACAGGTGAAAAACTGCAGTCTCTACTACTGGGTTTCTTAGAAACAAAGAAAATTAGAATTTACAGCTGTCCTGAATGTAAAAAAGACTTTCAAAAACTGAAAGATTTGAATAGATCAGATGCACTTTTCAGAAATGGAATAACTCCTCTTCCCTGTATGACACTTCTTTCACACCAAGGGAAGTCTTCACACCACACGGAGAACCACCTATTAAATTAAATACAGTTTGCAAATCAAATCAGCCTTTACAGCTTGCACAAATCAATGTTCTTTGTTCTTCATATGCTGAGGAGCTGAAGCTATTCCATAGCTCTAATACAAACAGTTAGACAGGTTGTGTCCTCCACAGAAGTGTACACCAAGACCATAAGATCTCCTGATTTATAAGTGGAACAGTTTCAGAGTTTAATTCAGCAGATCTTTTTGAGCAAGAAAATAAGCTGCAAACCCAGAATTCTTACAGTTATGTATCTTGCAAACCTGATGCTGTTCCTCTGAAGGTTAGCCACAGACTGCCCAGATGAACTGAGCTCACGTGCCTTCTAGTAAAGAAATCCTAATTTCAAAAAGACATCTTTAAATGAGCAATCTTTATAAACTGAGTTGTGACAGAAAACTTGCAACAAGGACGAGCTGAGTTTGCACAGGTACTGATTTAAGAGCAAGGAGAGTATTTCCAAGATGACCCCTGCCTCAAAGCACCTAAGCTTATGAGAACAGACTGCATGTAGCAGAAAAGTAAGGGGGTACACATCAAAAAGCAGCATTTGTAAGAAAAGCTAAATTTTGAGAGACTTTTCTGACTCTAAGATTGTGTCCTGTAAAAAAAGGGCAGCTCTTTGTTTGTGTCTTCCAAAATTCAGTGAAATCCATATGCAGGAATAGGCACAGCCCATGCAGAGCTGTGCAAGCTTTATGCCACTGACAAGCAACATTTAAACCCAGAAATTTGAAACAACGGGATTAAGTTTAAATATCTCTTTTCCCTTAAAAATGTGAAAGTTTCCAACTCACGATTAGAAGGGATAAGCTCACGATCCTGACTTGGAGAACCAAAAGGTCTGTCATATCCAGAACTCTCAGCTTTCATTTTCTGTATGAAGAAATAAGCATTCAAAATGACATGTGTTCTACACCACTATGCATGAAACCTATGAATTATGGTCAAAAAAACCACAGGTTCATCAGTCTGCCCAACAGATGTCACAAAGGGCAGCACCCAGAGAGAAAACAGCTCACCTGAAATCAGCAAGTTTGAACACTCAAATGAACTACAAATAAATCAGAGTATCAGTTTAAAGAATCTGACCTGAAAACCAGCATCCAGTTTCACAATCCTGGTACTTGTGCTTTGACCACAATGAGAGACTCCCAGAGGTAGGTGAGCTGCTGTTAGTGGGACTCCATACACACTGGCTAAAGAGTTACTGATGCAGTAACTTGACCCAGAAAAAAAGGAAAACAAGGAAAGTTTGGCTAAGAGGGTTGTAATGCTTATGTATGGAAGTACATAATTTCAAATTCCTCAACTGGCAAACAAAAGCAACCTGAGATGCACAGAGCAGATCCCAGAGGGCAGAAGACTTTATAGCAGCAGCTAAATAGTTACTCTGCATCCTTCCAAGACCACCAGCCTATTCTACAACTACACACAAAACAAAAATAACTGCTTCCCCACACAATCAAATGCAGCACTTAGAACTGTGAAAGGCAACGCACAGCAACACCTAAAGAGTTTTTTAAATGAAAGACATTCATTATTGTCTTTCTAAGTGCTGCTACTACTACTGACTGAGATCACAAATGGCATTTCCTCATTTCTCAGCTATTTACTTTTCCCTTCTCCGCACCAAAAAGAGAATACGACCTTATGACTCTACATTATATACAAGGCAGTATAAACGTTTCCAAAGCAGAGACATACTAGAATATACTGAGAATTTCTCACCAAATACAGTAAACCTCCAAAGAAAAACAATGAATTCTAATGCAATTGACACTTCTCTCTACTCTGCAATACTGACAAAATAAAAAGTCATCATACCAGAGAGAACTCCATAGCAATACTCACGCAATTTTCTTACAGGATGCCAAAGCGCAGCAGACTATATCGTTCTCCTCATGCCACTTGCACCTACGCAAAACAAAGTTCAGGCTCATTTCAGAAGCACCTATGTTGTTAACCAACATGAATAGTTGGTCTGGTCAGACGGAACGGGAGCAAACATTAAAGATATTATCTTTTTGTCGCAGTGACCATGTAGTACCTTGAAAATTTCACAGAGGACCAGAGTTTAGCAGCTGTGCCCTAAGTAGTTTATGCAGAGTTAAAAGCCTGGTTATCAGGCAATCTGCTCTGTGCTGAGGTGGGTGGCAGGAAGAAAAGAGAACCCTGAGAGACAAATGGAATTTAAAGGTAACCATTTGAAGTTTCCCATTAAGATGAAATAGTTCCTCATAGCATAAGCATCCTCACTGTCCTTCCAAATGTCCGTTTTAGAGCGCAATTTTCCATTCGCCTTAAACTCTTCCTCTAGTGTGAAGATACTTGTGGAAATGCAAAACTACCTCATACAAAAAGACAAAGTGACACCGATGAACTCAGTTGGTCTTGAAATCCATATTCCAAGCAGACTTCCAAGCAGAGGAAAAGTTAAAATCTATTTCTAAATTAAATGCATCATCACCCAACAGGCTCCTGCAGCGCTGCAAGCTACACACCACTTTTTGCACCAACACAGAAGAATGTGAAAGCAGGAAAAGCTTTACTCTTGAAGACATGGAGGGGGGGAGAAAGTACAGATCCTACAAAGTAAATAGTATTCCAGCTGTGTAATAAAGAACATTTGCTCTGGAAGAAAAAAAAGAACAGACAGGATCTTGCTTAATCCTATCCTTGAGAACTTGATTTATACCAGTGGCAAACATCCTTTGTCCCTCATCACAGCAGCAGCATGCAGCATTTGATGTATAGCAACAGCCAGGTCCCATACAAATTATACTTCTAAGAGCCTGAATCTTCTCACTTCTGTGAATTCCAGTTAAATGCCACAATGTATTTTATTCCCATTTTTACACCCTTCCTTTAAATTAGGCCTCAGACTCAGCATTAAAAAGCCACCTGTCTTTACACTTCTTCAAAAGTAATTTTCATTTTCAGTTGTACTTATGACATGACAAGAAGCATTTCTGATTGGAAGGCCTAGCTGCACACAAGCTGTCTGAAGAGCACCAGGACATGCTAACACACATTTACACAAAGAACCAGCCAACATACCTGGTGTTACTGGAGAAATCCCACAGGCAGGCATCCAGTTTTCTAGACACCCATGTCTTGGATGGCTCCTTTAGGTTTTTCTTCAGGTACAGTTCTACTATCAGGTCTTCTACAGAAAAAAGCTGTAGATGGCTCTCAATGCCTACAGTTCAGTGAAAATCCAGGCCAGGAGAACAAGAGTCAGTGAATATTCTGCTCAGCTCACTTCTCAGTCAGTCCCTTTTTATTGCCAGCCTCTTACTGTAGCATCAAAGCTCAAAGTTATTCCACCAGTGCTTTTCATAAAACCTGCTTCACAGTAAAGTGGGCTTTTACACTGACAGGGAGAAAAGAAGAGGAAGAAGCACTCAAAGTAGTTGACTACCTTCTCTGAAAACTCTTGAGACACGATTTTCAGACTAATACAGCTGTCCATGACTACATAACCCTTATTTCTGGGGGTAGGGAGGAGAAAAGAAAGGGCAAAAAGGATCCATTTCCTACCTGCTACGCTAGCCATTCGACCGAGGCACCAGTTAATTCGGAATCTGTCGTCAGACTAGAGGGAAGAAAATTTCTGTCACCTCTAAGGAGCACAGCATAAATTCTGACTGTTTGCAGAACTTCTGACTGTGCCTGAAAAAGTCACCTCCAAACCATAACTGTTTGTGGGACTGAATGTACACTCTTCCTGAAAACTATCTTGAAGAGGAACCAAGTTTCATGCACATCTCTTCAGAGCCCTCTATTTATGGATGGAACCCAAGATCTTGACCCTCCAAACCTTCTTAAGGACTAAGATTAGGCTTGAATGGAATTGAAACATAATACACCTGTTATGAAGCTTAAACACCTCTGAACCCTAACATTTTGTTCCTTGACAAATGAAGCTTGAACAAAAATTAAGACACATGGTATTCTCATGGGCAAGGAGTTCCAAAAACATAATAACATCCCCTGAAAAAAGCAGAATTGTATGACTATTACCGAGCACATTTAGTTTAAGTCAATCTTAAAAAGCCCTTAACCTAAGCCAAAAAAATGTCAGAGACCAACAAATCCTGTTCACCAGTAGGCTAGAGCCAGAAGTACAGGCTGAAAATAAGAAAATTAGGTCTCTGCTTTATAAAAAGATTAGCTTCCAAAGGCCATTTCTTCCTGCATGGAACTGGGACACATTGGACATGAGTGTCTTTTCCGACTCATCTGCACCCTGATTACGGTTTAGAGTGAAATAACTTCTTAGTCATCCAAGAGAAGTGAAAGTAGAAGTTTAGATTTAGAGCATCTTACTTTGACCTTGGCCATACCCTGCAGAAAAAGCGAGGCTGGACCCCTCTGGCTGGCTGGGCAAACTTAAGGAGTTCCTGTAAGACAACTGTGTAACATGTACGTGGAAGATGAAATCCAGATATAGGGATCTTATGAGTTTCAGCACCTAGTGAAGGAGAGGGAATGGGGGCAGGAAAAAACCCACAAAAACTTGTGAGAAGTCCTGTTTCTTTAAATGATACAGCTCCCCCCTCCTTTCTATCTTTTTCTATACATACAAGTATCCACACAAACACACACTCCTCCCCTTCTCCACAGGCAATGTCTGTGATCAGAGCTATCAAAACCTTGCTTCTGTCAGCAGAAGCCTGGCAGGTCTGGGCTGTGAGCAAACACACACACACTCTTGCCCCTTCTAAAAGGCCATTATCCAAGTATTTGACAAAGGAAAACACAGGCCAAGTGTGTTCCCTCTGTACACAAGGGGAGGAAGTGTCCTAATAGAAACAAACTGAAATCTATAAATGTTACTAAGAGTCGTAAGGGAAACAAGGCGGGCCAAGGCAGACACAACAATGGCATGAACATTTTAACTTTGCTGTTAAAGTTGCAAAATATAACTTTTAAATATAAACCAGTGTCTTTGAGTTACCATTATTAATTAACACTTCATGCTGAAGATACACAAAAGGACTATCAACGGAAGGACACACTGATCAGATGTCCCATACTGCAGTTACTATTGCATTAAAATAGGAAAACAGGATACAAATAATTCTGCCATTGACAAAACCATTTTGAGTGAAGTGCTCTGTCACTTGTACGTACAAGAAATATGCAAAAGGTGACTGTGACAAGCCACTCTAACATCTCTTCTCTTCAAAATTTGACAAGTTCCCAGAAACTGCAGACTTACAAAACACTTGGATACAGGTCAGAGAAGCTGAATCTAAAACTGTGAACCTTTGCATATTATTCTTTTTCTCCGCTGATACTCACCAGCAGCCTGGCAGTGGTACCGAAAACCACGTGGTGGTGCTTCTGCAGGAGAAAAAGAACAGTCACCCAACATCCACAATGACAGATCCTTAGCTCTCAACTCCACACCAATTCTCATATACAGAAGGAAACAGCTTCATCTTCTGTTGTGGCCTTGTACAAGTGCCACAACTATTTTTGAAAAAGCTATTTTCTGTTATATGCATTTTAAAAAACAAAGTACATTGCACAGTGTGTTTAGGTGCAATCAAGAGAAACATTCCTTGACATGAAATACAAATTACAAACATCTGAAGGTCTTCCTGGACTTATTCCACCCCTCTTTGAGGTTTCCCTGCAGTTCTGACACTGAAGCCATCTCTACTTTCTTGGAACTCACCTGGATCTATGAAGTGATGGAAATCAGCCATGATGCCATCCTGTAGGGAGTACCTGACACACCCAATCTCACAAGGAAGGAAGCGCTGCTCACACTGGGATGGTAGCTTGCCATGGCTGTAAATGTCCAGGAAGTAGAAGATGTCTGCAACCACATCTGCCAGGAAAAGAACAAAACCATTTGCATACAAGCCTCCAGAGGTTACAGCACGACTGAGTGAAGTAGGGTAACAACCAAATAAAACATGCAGATCTTTCCAAAATGACAAGATAACTAATACTTATGCACGAGCCAGGTGTAGCAGTAGACCTGGTACTACTTCCATAGATGCTACTGTGTGTACAGATCAGGCAAAAAAACCCCACAAATAAAAGCAAAACCAAACAAAAAACCCTACCAAAAAACCCACAACAACCCCCAAAACCAACCAACGAAAAACACCCCCAAAAAAACCACATAACCCCCCTCAAAACAAACAAAAAAAACCACTACAAAAAAAAACCACACACACACAAACAAAAAAACCCCACCAGAAAAAAAAAAATCTTCCCCTCCCAAAAAAGCCAAATCCCAAACCCATAAATTTTTAAGAAGCCTGGAATCCAACAGGAACTACTATTCCTTTTAATGATAGGCCTCTTTGCACTTTAGGAAAATAAGGACAAGGGGAAAAAAAAAATCGATATCTGCAAAGCAGCCTCACAAGCTCAATTCAGTAACTTACACAAGTTAAATGAGCTGGTAGTAATCTTACGGGGCAAGAAGATGAGAAGTCTGCTAATTAAAAGCATTGCTTCTCCTCCACCAAATGAGCTCCCAAAGAAAGTGGCAAGAACACCCAAGATAAATGTTAAGATATAAATCTATCATTTACTGATTTTAAAAGCATCCAATTATAAAAAATATTTCACTACACATCTTAATCCTTCTCTTCATGACTGTCACATAACGTCCTCACTGAAGTTTAAGGTAGCCATTTACTCCTCACCCTTAAGTTCTGCCCCCCATCAAAAAACTCCTACTTGCTCCATGAAATAATAGAGATCTGTAACTGTTTTTACACAGAAACAATGCTGTATGCCAGGCTGACCTTGTGAGCATTACCTTTTATCACCTTCCAGAATAGCATAATATTCACTGGGTAAAGGATTACAAATATGTTCATTACTCAACCCTAATTAAAACATCCACTTGAAGATGGGGTACAGATAAGGAGTTCTTTTAATAAGGAAGCAAGTCAGGATGTTATAAAGGCACCAAGACTACGCATCTTCTCTTCTATTCTCCCAAAGAGGCCAGGCCATTGTTTTATTGAACACCTCTACCTTACAAATCTTAAACTTTGATATCTAATAACTCTTCACCCTTTAAAATGAATCATAAATGCAGGACTTGAAAAATTAATTTTTCTTAAAAAAACCAAACAAACTCAAAATAACTGTTAAGAAACTTTTAGTGGCTAGTCTCCCATCAAGCTAAAAAACAGAGGGTAGAATTCCTAGAGATCTGGGGGGGGAAGGGGCATTTTCCACGACTCTCCTCTATACTACCTTGTAAATCAGTAGCAAGATTGTTTGAAACTATTCTTCTTTGTTTTAAACTAAGAACAGTTGACACAGGTGCCTATTAGCTAAATGTAAACAGCCTTTGTACAGGTACCACTGAGAACATCCACAGAAGGCAAACTTTCACCTAAGAGGATCAATGGCTTTAGGATTACCATACCCTGATCGTTATTCCAAGACATAGCAAAGGCATCTGGTAAAGAAGTAACACTGGGCATCTTTTTGGTCAGAGAAGCAGGAACTGGATTACCCAGATTATGTGTCTGGAAAAGATGAGAAAGTTAAAAAAACCAAAAAATACACACAGTCTTCTCACCCCAAATGAAGTCCTTCACTCCTTATATAAGAGGAAAATGTAACATCCAGTGTAACAATTATGGTTAGGTGGAATAAGTCTGCAGTTTATATAAAAAGTACCTGTACGCCTTCAAGCCAGGAGGAAGGCAATATTTCTCTTCAATACCTTCATCAACTCACTACAACTTTAAAGAACTACAATTAAATTTGCAAACTGCCATTAAAAAAAAATTTCTTAGGTTCAACCACTTATCTCTGGCAAGGAACTCCTCAAACTAGAAATTCAAGTCTTTTTCCCCTAAGATTTATTAATAAAAGCACATGGCACATGTGTTAGTTGTCTTTGGCCAGGAACAAATTCATGAAAAACTCATACAGCCACAAAGAAGTCATCAGTTTGTTCCAGCAGTGAGTAAGGAAGAGGGGCATGCATGCCCATAAACACTGAAAACCCACTCAGGAACAATAAGCTTTTAATAGGACAGGAAGAGAAGCCTGGTAGGCTTACAGAATTCAATCATTCAAGACCCAAATTGAGAATAACATCCACGTTCGGGTGCACCGATTACAGACAATCATCTTAGTCAAAGTTAACTGGTTATCAGTTTGAATTATTTAAAACAAAATGAGGAATGATTCCCATCTAAGTAAGCTCACCCAAAAGATGAACACAAACTTCCACTACACAAAATGGCTGTCTGTGTATAGGGCTGTGATTAATGAACTGAGATCATACAGAATCTCATATATACACATTTCCCATTTGCAGTGATGAGCAGTAAGGATGGTGTTCTTCATTTTGGTAAAGCAATTATTCCTTTCCCTGATTGCAGACTTCTGAAACGCTACAACTTGTGGAATGAAATACAGAAGCCTCCATTTATGACTTAGCTGTCGTTGCACTTAGTTTTTTACAATATACAGAAATGGAACGTCATTAATCACATACCCTCAGCCTGTTAAATAACAAGATGATCATCATATTTTAAACAGCTTCTTCCCCAACAGGCAGGCCCCCAAAAATCAGAAAACACTGCCTAACATCCCCCTACTAGTCTAGACTGACCAATTTAACTAATCCAGATTTACCAGTCACTCCAAACTATGATCATTCTGTCATTCTGTAGCATCACAGAAGTGTTTTAAAGTCCTGAAATTTACCCTTCCCACTAATTCATAGTTCATAGTCATTATCTAGTAATAGAACACGAAGTAAATGCACTACTATCCATTTACTCAATCAGGCTCTTGCCTTTGACAGACAAAGTTTTTACACTGCCAGCCAAGATTGGAATAAAATTAAGTTTTCTGATACCTCACATAATTCAAACTCTGAACTAAACTCTGCTTCAGGGAACTGCTGGGAGAGGAAAAGAGACAGAAAAAACCAAAAGGTATACACACCTTTTCAAAACAGTAAACAGTAGAAATGAACCGTTCACCACTATTTCCAACCACAACCTCATTCACCTAAACCTAACTGCTTACTTTATATTGTCTTCTACCATAGCATTACCAGTCTCTTCATAATCAAACCAATCTAGAAATAACGGCAAAGCGTAACTCTGTGCACAGGCTGCAACATTTCATTGACCTGGTTCACCGCACGGCCACTCAGGAATAACAAATCGGCTGCCTTAAGATGTGCTTTCAGGCCATCAGACAAGAAACACGTGAATTAATGACAATCAAAAGCTACGTGAACCTATGACCAGAAGTCATATCAATTTGCAGTATTATAAATTAAAAAAATATTGTTAAGTCAGGCACTGCAAAATACTGTTAAACGTGAAGCTAGGATGTTAGAAAAATACATTTTACTGGGTAAAAAAGCCCAAAGAACGAGCTGTGCTGGTTTAAAAAGGTGTGGAGTATTCTCACCTTCAATTCAAGCCAGAACAATTACCTGGTAACCTTCATAAATGGTATGATCTACTACAGCAGCCATAACCTCCACAGGCTGGAGGCTATGGAGAGAGGAGACCTTCCACACCATCTGAGCTGACCAAACCCCAACCCCACTTACTCCTCCCTCCTAGTTTAGCTACTGAAGGGTGTTCCATTTTCAGCTCTTACCTCTTTCTCAGTTTTCTGAGAACAATTCTTTCCATTCCACTTACGAGCCTTCTCCAGGTACGCTGCCTTTTCTTCCTCTGTCAGCAACTTGAAGGAAAAGGAATTGTTCTAAAGAAGGTTTTAGCTCTCCCTTCTCCTGGTGGCCCCACAAACCAACAAACTCCATGCTGTAAAAAAATTACTCCTCATTTCCAAAGGACATTATCGACGAGTGCCAAGCCTGACTCAAACACTTCCAGTAGCTTTTTTTCCTATGGACACAGTAATCTTGGATTCCAAACACCCAGCAAGCACGTCCTTTGGAAGGATCTCCAGGTGAGGGCAGGTCAGCCCTGCCACAGCACAACCGAGGGATCTCCTGGAACTACCCACAACCGAGGGATCTCCTGGAACTACCCACAACCGAGGGATCTCCTGGAACTACCCACAACCGAGGGATCTCCTGGAACTACCCACAACCGAGGGATCTCCTGGAACCACCCACCACCGAGGGATCTCCTGGAACTACCCACAACCGAGGGATCTCCTGGAACCACCCACCACCGAGGGATCTCCTGGAACCACCCACCACCGAGGGATCTCCTGGAACTACCCACAACCGAGGGATCTCCTGGAACTACCCACAACCTACTGCCACTCCCCATAGCACACGAGCCAGTGGCTGCCCCGGCAGCCGAGGGGGAGGACGGCACAACGAAAGACACCTGAAGCCGCTCAGGGTGCCCACTTGAAACGCTAAACACACTGGCACCGGCCCGACCCTCCGGAAAGCCCGCACTGACACTGTGCCCCTCACTGCCGCCCTCCCCGCGCCGCTCGCCGCCCCTCACCGCCCACGCCTGGCAGCAGTGGGGGATGGCGTCCGCCACGCGGGCCACGGACAGCCCCCGCCGCCGCAGCTCGGGCAGCTGGTCGCGCACGAAGCAGAAAAAGGGGCTGACAGAGCGCCTGCGCTGCGACATGGCTCCAACTCCAGCCTGACCCGCCGCGGTGGGGCAGCGCACCGCTTCTTGAAGGGGCGGCGGGGCGGTGCCCTCACGGTTTTGGCGGCAAGGGGCGGGGCGGCCATTACCCGACATGGCCGGAGGGGTGGCGCCCGCCGATCTGCTTTAAACCCGGGGTTCAAAACTATCCTGAGTCACGAGTGTCCTAGAACTGTTCTTCTAGAGAAAGAAGACTTAATCAGTGCGACAGATAGCTGCCAACAAGCTCTAAGGCTCACAGAATCATAGAATGCTAAGGGGTTGGAAAGGAACCATAAACGTCATCCAGTTCCAAATCCCTGCCATGGGCAGGGACACCTTCTGCTATCCCAGGTTGCTCAGAGCTCCATCCAACCTGGTCTTGAACACTGCCAGGGATAGGGCATCCACAACCTCCCTGGGCAATCTGTTCCAGTGCCTCACCACTCTCACAATTAAGAACTTCCTAATAGCTAATCTAAATTTTCCATCTTTGTGTTCAGTTCTGAGCCCTCACTCCAGGAAAGACATTGAGGTGCTGGAGCGTGTCCAGAGAAGGGCAGCGGAGCTGGGGAAGGGTCTGTAGCACAAGTGTTGTGAGGAGCAGCTGAGGGAGCTGGGGCTGTTCAGCCTGGAGAAAAGGAGGCTCAAGGGTGATCTTATCACTCTCTACAACTCCCTGAAAGGGGGTTGTAGCCAGGTGGGAATTGGTCTCTTCTAGGGAAGAAGTGACAGGACAAGGGGAAATGGCCCCAAGTTTTGTCAGGGAGATTTAGATTAGATATTAGCAAAAATTTCTTCACTGAAAGTTCACTCAGCCATTAGAACAGGCTGCCCAGGGAAGTGGTTGAGTCACCATCCCTGGAAGTGTTCAAAGGGCACGTGGATATGGCATTTGGGAACATGGTTTAGTGGTGAACACAGTGGTGCTGGATTAACAGTTGGACTCAATGATCTTAGAGGCCTTTTCCAAACTAAACTATGATTCTGTAGTTCATCTAGGCTGAAACAGACCTCCTCCTCCTGCCTCTCACTGTAGGGCTGGGCACTGGCTGGCAGGATGCATGCCCTGATATCTGCATGAGCCCCCTTCGCTCCCATTCTTTCATCTCCTTCTGGAGCAGCCTGGCTCCTACTGCTCCCTAACAGCCGGTACTCTGTAAGACAAGATGATCACAGTGATGTGCCTTTTCTGGTGCTTCCATTAGCATTTGAAGTGCTACCAGGACTGGGGGCCTGAGAGAGAATGGGGACTGACAGATCATGGGGGTAGTGGACCAGGAGGTACAGGAAAGGGTGGATGAAGAAGTGGAGACCAACTTCAGGTAAGAACCCTGGGTTTGGTTTTGAGATATATGACAGAAAAGTGGAGGATGTGAAGAGGGCATATGCGTGCTTGGAAAGGCAAACTTGCTTATTAAAAATAATTTGGGAGCTTATGTGATACAAAACTGAGGCTGTTGTTCAGACTGCCTTTTTGTGGCTTTGGGTTGGTTTTTGGTTTGGTTTTTTTTGTGGTTGTTGGGTTTTTCTCCTTTCTTCTATCTGATTGACATAATTGACACTTCCTTCACTGAAAGTTTGCATAGTGAGTCAGTTCAGACAAAAAAAAGTTTGAAAATAATCTGATCTGCATCATCTTGATGAGTAGCACAGAGTTGCTTCTGATCTCAAGCTTTCTATTGATCTCTCTCAAAGCCCAAATGATCTTCACTGGCCACACTGAAGTGGCAATATTGGCATAGGCCCTGATTAACTTCTGGCCTGGTTTTTCTTGCCTGAGGCATGTGATGTCTCCCACATTCCTCTCTGTTCCCATGTCTTTTGGGGGATCTTCTTTAGCATGTGGTTGCAGTTCCTGAAGAGTACAGGTAGTGCAGCAGAACAAGAGCCATCATGCTGCTTCTTGTGCAGCCATCTTCAGTGGGGTTGTCTGGATAATCTTGATAAAAATATGGTGTAGCCCTGACTTGAGAGATTCTTTGCAATTCTCTATCCCACAGTCCTGTTAAATCTATTCTAAACTTAGACATGAGGATAAAAATGGTGATGAAACACTTCCATGCATTTCCAAATCACTTGAAAACATTGCCTCTTTCCCTCAGTCTCACTACTTTTTTCATCCTCTGGTTAGGTAGTGTAAGGCTGTTCAGCTCCAAAGGAGGTAGCTGTTGTTTAGGTTTAAATATTTGGCTTAGCTGATTATGTTTGTCAGTGCCAGAACTGCTGTCAGGTAAGGTCAGATTAAATTGCTCTTGCATCTCCCTCGTGTCTGGTTTCTCAGAGGGTTAAAAAATGCTGGTGCAGTTTAATCTTCTGGAGGCACAAATCTAGTGAAACAGTTTGGTTTATGTTTGTGAACGACTTACTAAATTTACTGTTAAACATACAGGAGTCAATCACGTTGTTAAAAATGTACAAGCGATGTAACCTTGGTGAAAACAGATAAGCATTTTTAGAGTTACTTTTACTGCTGTGGAAAATAATTTATATTCAGGTCTAGTTCCAGCTACATTAATGCTAAATCTCTGAGGAGAGACTGCAAGAAATGACTTGTATCTTGTAAATATAAACATCTGCACAGAGTCTAGTTTTTTCAGGCGGAAAGGCAAGTATTTACTGTTGTATTACTGTAAGAGTTGTTGCTAGGAGTGCATCTGTGCACTTGTGTTTTATTTTTCTTCACATCATTTTCTTTTCACTCGTGCAGCTTTGGGACCCACCCTTTAGCAGCCCTTTCTTTTAAAGAAATTCAGATAATGTGTTCATCAACTGTTTGAAAAACACAAGGCTCAAGTAATAGCTCTCCGAGGGCTAGAGGTGTGGTTGGAAAATAAAATTCATAAACTGTAGAGAGAGAAAGGATTTTCCTATGTGGGTTGCAGGGACAGAGAAAACAACAGGGAACAGATCATCTCCAGAGCACCATGTCATCAGTATTCTTCCCTAGAGCCCTGAGGAGTGCCCAATGCCTCTGATAAAACTTGTGGTTTAACTCTTCAATTGTCTGCTATTTAACTTAGCTGGCAAAGGAGCTCTCTGGACCATTTACACTGGTTTGTAAATAACATTTGTAGCACTGAGGCCATTCCAGCAGATGACAGCAAGTGTTGTGCCAGTATTTATATATAACTTTTTTTTTTTTTGGCACTTAATTCAATTAAAAGTGATATGCCAACACTTTAAGTCCTAGGTACCTGGCCTTGGAAACACAGCTCCAGAATTTAAAAAATCAGAGTAAGTAGTCCAGAGAACTCCTTTGCCAGCCTGTGCTTTTCCATCAATGCATGGAGTTTGCCAGATATCTCAAAATAGGGTCTATGTACCTTAGTACTTTGTTGGCAGAAAAACTATCTGGAATTTTCTGCCAGTAATGTATTTTCATTCATTCAGGATTCACAGTTATAATGTTTCCAAAATATGTCTTGCAGTTGTTTGTCAGAAAGAATGAGCAAAGTTATTCCAAAAAACAATGCAGTGACTACATCTGTTCTTACCCATTTGCCTGCTGGTCTTGGGCTACGGCACCCTCCCACAAAGTGAAATATTTGGTGTTTATGTTAGAGGAGTCAAGCCAGATCCATCAGTCCAAGAGAGGCGAGGCTGGTGCAACTCCACCCTCCCAGGTCCAACTGAAGGAGGTCAAGTATGTAATCCCAGCCTAACCCAGCTCTTCCTGTTGTTTGTGTCCTGAGAGCACACCACCCTCTCACCTAGTACAGTTGCTGACATTTAAGTCAACTTCCTCCTGTCTCTCCAGTCACTGTCACCCAGGCATGGGGACTCTCCAAACCATGGCTTGACTAGAGGCTGGCACCAGAACCCCTCCCCACATGCATACATGCAAAACAGGGAGTCCTCTCAGAAAAAAAAAAGTTACAAAGGAATTCAATTAGAAGAAGGGAACGGGCTGTGCGTGACAGATAAGGACATTGTCCAGCAAACTCTTCACACAGGCAACTGGGTCTTTCTATCCCCTTATCCATCTCTTACTGTTACTTGTTCCTTCCCAAATCATCTACAACTGGGTCTTTCTATCCCCTTATCCATCTCTTACTGTTACTTGTTCCTTCCCAAATCATCTACATCTCTCTCTTTCTTTGCCTTTGAGTCCTCTGCTAAGCATCCCATAAGAAGTCCTATGCAATTCTGAAATGTTCATCCCTTGCATCCTGTAACAAGTCCTATATCCGTAGGCTGCAACTTAAATTGTTGTGGTGTTGACTTATCTTGATAGGCTTCAGGTCTGCACCCTGGAGCTGTGGTTTTCCTGGGACAGCCCTGGGAGGGGCTTGGACAGGTTTTCCTTTATTCTGAGTTCCTATCTGAGGGTTCTTTCTCATCTGCCATTTCGTCCCTGTGCGCCTTTGGATTTGTGGAAACAGGCCGTTGATGGGCTTTTGAGACAGGTGTGGGAGGAGCCAGGGCAGGGTGTCTCTCTGCACTCCTTTCTGTGTGTGAAGACAAGTTTTTGTCACATAATCTCACAGCTGATGTCTTTCTCACCCTGGTTATGGAGGTTTTAAACCCACAAATGCTCTGGAGACTGATGAAAAGGGGAAACTTTGCCTCTCTGGTCCACTAATTATATTATTTCATACGTAATGCATAGACATTTCAGGGATCCGAATCTGCAGGTTTCCCCTTCCCCAGGTGAATGATTTAACCAGTACCCTATAGCTGCCAGCTTTCTCTTAGTCCCCCTCTCCTTTTGACCTAGAGAATCTTGGGTTTCTTTTTTGAACAGTGCCACAACTGCAAAAAGACTTCAGCGTGCCTTGTACCTCAGCTATGTCCTGAACAATGCAACTTTGATCACCTAGGAGTCAAGGAGGCCTTTTTACTAAAGGTAAGCCATATCACCCTGTCTTTGGAGGGGTTTGCCAAGTGTTAGACCCATTCTGAATGACCTGGACCAGGCCTCAGAGGTGGTATCAGCATCGTTTTTCCAGGTTGCACAGGGAACTCCAGTGAGAGCTGATATGCTCCTGTCTGGTCTCCAAAAACAGTAGCATTTGTGCTGGGAGCTGCAGTGCAGCAGGTCATGGAGTTGTGGGGTGCATGGGACTTGCTGGGCAAGTCCTGTGACCCTGCTGACCACAAACATGAAGCTGATACAAGCCACAGGGTAACCAGCTGCCCAGGTGTGCTACAGCTGCATCCCCTCTATGCCATAAAATACCTTTAAAACCATGCCTCCAGGGAAATCACCACATTGTTCCAGTGTCATGGACAAATACTGGGAAATCCTTAATATCTGATGAGACAAGGACCTGGCTTCGACAACCCAAATATATGTAAGCCTTGGCTTGACTGTTTGTTAGACATCTGTGTGCTCAGTACTATCGCGGTATGCAGAGAAAATAAATTGTAAGCATGTACTTTGACAGCATATGTGTGATTTCATTCTTAAACTGCTGCTCAATGAGGGTTTTTTTAGATTGCAGTTCTAAATGCTAGGTAACAAAAATTTTCCAAAGTCTTGTTTTGGATATGGCTCCAAGTAGGATGCCCTGAGTAATTACAGACCTGTCAGAGTGACAGGGATCCCAGGCAGAAGAATAGAACTGCTGACACAGGAGTTGCTTCAATAATGAATTAAAGAAAAGTAATGTAATTAATGCCAATCGGCATGGGTTTGCAGCAAATAGATTCTGTCACATTGGTCTGTAATTGCATCAAAAAGATATTAAGTGTGGTTACTAAAGGTAATGCATTCAGACACGTGAGGCATGTGACTTGACCACACAACACTAAATCAAGGATACAGATTTATGATACAGAGACCATCCAGTCTCCAGATAAAGAAGTAGCTTAGGATGTCTCAAAATGTAATTTAAATGAGGAATTGCAATCACACTTTTTCACAAGACCTTTCTTAGGTCCTTTCTTGGCTGCATATTTGTTGGTACCTTTGAAGGAAACATACAGTCACCACAGTTACTTGCACATAATACAAAGATTGAGGGAATACTGAATTACATAGGTGATAGAGTGGGATATCCACCAAAGAGGAGATCCCTGTGTGATGCTATATCAAGAGGACTAACAGCTTGATCCCTGGAAGGAGAAACAAAGAAATATTAAGCAGGGATGATGATGCTGTAGTACTTCTACTTTCATGCTTTTAGCAACTGAGCCTGAGATCGTCCCTCTAGATCTGGTGTTAGCTCAACCATATAGCAAAATAACAGCCTGTTGAACTTCCAGAGAGGATGTTAGGGGTGCTTTGATCATAGTCTGTCATTACCTCTGTTCAGAAATTGCCTTAAGAGTGCCCTGTATTCAAGCTTGGCAGTACTAGAAGGTGAAGTTAGATGAAATTAGGGGCAGGGTGAGGTCCCTTCCATCCCAAAGTAATCTTTGATTCTTTTTTTAACAATGTAGCGTGGCAAAGTGATGTGGCCTGTTTTATTAGAAAAGCTGGATTAGACAGTCACAACAGTCTGGGTTATGAACTTCAGGTCCCTGAAGGTATTTGTGCTACCCACAGTTTCTCTACAGCCAAAACCTTAGAGGGTTTAACAACTTGTTATCTCCTTGGTTATCTGTAGATGTGCAAGCAGAGTTTTCCTATTCCTATACTGTGTATTTTTGCTTATAGCGACACAGGATTGTGAGCTGGGATGATTCACTTGTGATCATGGTGTGCCTATATAATAACATGATCGTGGTGTGCCTATATAATAACTTCACAAATCATTACTGCTGACGTGTTCTTAGTGTTTGACTTAAATGAAAATTTCAGGTTCCCTTCAAGTGTAGGGAAGGTATGCTATGATTTTTGGTATCTAAAAAAAGGATCAGGAGCAACACAGGAAATTTATACAGAGGAGTAAATACTACAGAAAGACGTTGTTCTCTTGAGTTCTTTCTAATGCTGATTTTGTATTACAGAACTGAAGGTTCATTACAACAAGAAAGTCAAATTCCTCCATTAAATATTCTAAACATGGTACAAACACCATGGTTAAAAACAAAAGCAGTTTGTATATCCATATCCCTCTCTCCTGGCGTTAATGGAAAGTAAAAGCTCTGTATTACTGTGCTATCAAATGTAGCAAGGCAGCTCGGAAAAAAACAACATATCCAGAGTGCATATATTTCAGCTTTGTCTTGCTGTGAAGCTATCAATGGTTAAAAAGAGATTCCAGTGTGACAAAGCAAATGAGGAAAAGTTTTAGTTAGTAGCTATGCTGAAGAGACTCACTAAAGGCTGTGAATTGATGGTGTGTCACCTAATAACTTCTGTAGTGTGCTGGTCTCAGTACTAAATCAAGAAAACAGTGTCTACTGGCTGAATGTAGTATGACATCCCAGAAAGCTGCTGAAATTGATGTTTCTATGGAAGTTTCTACAGGGGAAATCCAGGGGGCTGAATGGCATGAAAATCTTCATGCAGCATAGTGGGGTTTCAGGGATGTTTCCAAGATGGGTCATTCTAAGTGAGGTGCTGGTGTAAATTCCATGTGCTGGTAACTTAATAAGCTGACTCTGCTTATCAACAGAGGAAATGACCACAAAAGACTGGTAGTGGAAGATGAAAGGAAGGAGGGAGGAATGAAGTACTTTGCAAGGAGAGAAAAAAGCCAGCAGCTGCTACAGCATGAATAAAAAAGTGAGCTTGTTTGTTTCTGTATTGTTCAACCGAATTTGTTCATGATCCCATTGCTTAGAGAACTCCTTAAGGTGGAATCGCAGTATCAGCAATGTCAAACAGTGTTGCAGTATTCTTCAGATTCAGTCTGGGGCTAAATTATGCAGGACAAGCATGGGGAAGTTACTGAGGGAGATGAAGGTTTAAGTCTGCCAGTATGTTGTTTTTCAAGGGACGGAGAATCCCTGCTGGGCCGTGGCTTGAAGCCATCTGGCTAATTGCATAGGAATTTCCCCACCGTTTGAAGGTGAACTGGGGCTAACTACAGTCATACAGATTTCTGTCTCCAAGAACGGGCTAAAAGGAAAGACAACATCCCAACATTAACTATTAAGCCAGCTCAGATGTTGCAATACTCAGATCAAAGGTCTGCAGAGATCTGGAACATCTATTCTGGGCTTGGGCACCCATCACACGTGGATGTATACAAATGACAGCTCACATTAAATGAAAAAGGACCGTACAGTGAGTTTATGAGAATTTCAAAGCAGATATAAATCCAACGTTACATGCAAAACAATGGTGCTTCCTTGTATTGAAAATCTTTCCTTCCTTTGTTGTGAGTCAAAAGTTTAGCACAACTGATATATGCCAAACTTATTTGCAAAAGCTGGAGTAGATTAAAAAAAAAAAGGCAACAAAAAACCCCTAGGAGTAGCTAACAATAGTGACCCATAAGGGATTGTACTGCTCCCAGTGTTAAACAGATGAGATAATATCAACATCAACATTGCCTCAGGAAACTGGATCAGACTCCTGGCCAATTAAGTCACAAAAAGGCAATGAACCAGAAGTTTGCTTGAAATTTTGAGGGTTATCAGGAAAAATGGCTAAGGGAGGGAAAGAAAAATAGCTTTATATTCATGTTTTAGAAGTCTTAATTCAGCCCACACAAACCTTCATGGATGGTATCCTACAGATATATAACAATGGCGAGGCAGGCCCTCCTGAGTTTTCTGGAACCACATGTATTTCTGGACGCTGAAGTTGTGGCCTGAATGAGAGTTTCTACTTTGTCTTCCACCTGCAAGTATGGACAAAGGCAATGAGGTGTCACATCCCTGTGTGCTGAAAGAGAACAACTCTGTGGGCTGTTGCACATACACATGATTTAGTGTTAGCAGGGGCTTAGTTCTTAATAGTGACTTTTAGCTAGTACTGCAAAACAGTTAAATTCATAATGTGTCAGGTCAGAGGAACATCAGAACAGTGATTGGGGTGGGTGTGTATTTTTTTTTGAAGCAATGTTGAATAAAAATAAGCTTCCATTTGAAAATATTTTTAAATAACATTGAATAGCTCCGAATAAAACACTTGAAAACAGATCAGCTGCCTAGGGATTGTCTCCTTGCTTAATTCCACTTTAACTATGCTAACAGAGGGACTACACCTGGTTAAAAACAGCCAAGGACGTCTCAACACATTTTTTATCACAGCAAACATGCTATTTCACTCAGAAATTATTGATCTTTTTCCATTCACACTTTTTAAAATAAGCTTATCTTGCCTGTAGAGAAGTTTGGTCTGAGAAGCAAAATATGGGATCTACAGGCACCTGGAAAATACCTGCTAGAAAGAAAATAGCTTGTACAGTTTTACTGCAGGCACCCCTGTGCACCCTTTTAGCAGTGCTTTGCATTAGGAAAATCAGAATTATTCATGTTCTTTGTCTGATTCCCGATGAGATGAAGACTACTCCCATCTCCCATGTGGATCGCTTGTATCTGCATCATCCCAGTTTTGGTTACAAACACCAGCCAAGCCCCTGCAAGAAAAATGCCTGAGGGTGAACAACAAACATGTGCTGGTGAGTGCCATGTTGGAAGGTGCTGAGCCACCAAAGGAAGCATGATGCTATTTTAGCCAGTTCTAGGCTTATTAATAATTCCACTGACTTATTAAGTTTTCACAGAATTTTTAAAACCTTTCAGTACCTTGTGTGTGTATCCATGTGGCTTCATTGTGGCCAGGAGCATTTAATTTCCAAGCAACATCTATATTCTAAAGTGTCATTTTTAGCTGTAAATCTAGTTGGCTGTCCCCTTCCTCCCCCCAAAAAATGCCATCCCCTCCCAGTATCACGTTGGCACGACAACTTAACACCCCACAGCTCAGCGCTTACTAGAAGTTATAAGAACCTCGCTAAGAAGTGGAGGGATGCCGGAGGGGGTGGGGGCTGAAGGATTTGCGGAGGAATGTGCCGGGGTGCCCGTAGGCTGAGGAGCGGCACCTGGCAACCGAAACGCGCCTTCGCCGGAGGGAGGGAGGGAAGCAGTTTCGGGAAGCCGTTTTGGGAAGCCGCATCCCCCTCCCGCGCCCGGACAGCCGCGGGGGCGGCCGCGGGCACCGGCGGCGGGGGAGGAGCGGAGCAGGAGCTAAGCCACACAGCGCGACCGCTCCGCCAGCCCGGCCGGCGCTGGGGGAGGCGGCTGCCCGAGCGGGGCCGCCCCCGCGCCTCTCCCTCCCTCCCGCCCCGCGTCGCCTGGACCACTGGGAAAGATGGATGGACACGTCTTGGGATGGATTGTCCTGCTGTGGATCGCAGGTAGGGCCACGGGCGCCCCGGCGGCCCCGACGTGCCCGTGCCGTGCTCAGCCTGCCGGGCTCCGCGGCTTTCTTTAGGGAGAAAATGGGGGGTTTGGGGAGATGCTGCGGGAGGACAGCGGCGGAGGGAGCCGGCGTGGGGTGGAGGCCGCTCCAGGGCGTCCCGCGGTGCAGTTTGCGGAGACTTCGCGGAGGGGGGCTGGGGACGTGGGGGGAAGCGGTGCCCGGGGCCCCCTGGGTCAGGTCCGAGGGGCTCTGGGGGCAGGTCCGAGGGGCCCCTGCGCTTCGCTCCGCGTGGCCCGCTGGGCGCTGGGGCCGCTTGTTCGCCGCGGGGCCGGCGGGAGAAAAGCGCGCAGGCGGCGGGGAAGGTGGGAGCCGGCCCGGGAAGGTAGCTGGAAAGCGAGGGAGCTGGAGTGTCCTCGGCCGCGGTGCAGGAGGGATGGCGACAAATCCTCGACTCCCCCTCGCCCGCCCGTGCCGGGCCGGGAACAATCGCAGGAACTTCTCCTTTACCCGGTGTCCTGACCGCACACGCCGTCCTTACAAGGTGCGGGAGCAGGGGGCTGCCCTGCCTCTACCCCGGCCTCCAGGGGGGCCTTCCCCGTGACGGTGCAGTTGTGCCCAGGCCTTGTGACCGCAGGATGGGATTGCCCCCCACAGCCCAGCTCGCCCACCACCTCTTGCCCGTCGGGCGAGCCCTCCCTCCCTAAGCCAGGGGGAGGGGAGCCGGGGAGGAGAGCGGAGAGGGGGAGAGGGCAGGGGGAATAAGCTGAAAAGGGGCTGGGTCTGAGACCTGAACAGCGAGGAAAAGAGAAGGATTAGAAGAGAATGAGAGCGGCGGGGCAGCCGGGAATCAGGGAGGAAAGAGGGAGCCCTCTTTGAGGGACAGAAATTTGTCTCCTGTGAGCCGGTGCAGCAGCCAGGCACAGGCAGGAGCAGCAGGCTTTAGGAAAAGCTGCAGCAGCATGACTTAGCCAGGCAGGCTGGTTACTGGCTGAAAGAAACAGACACACTTGGTTTAAGTGACATATATTTCCCACTGCCACCGATGTATCCCACAAAGAAGACCTCAGCCTCTTCCCTCTTCCTATTCAGATTTAGTATTCACAACCAGTAAATTCGGCTTTTAGTCATAACACCTCTCTCCCACCACCCACCCACCCCTTTCCTTGCTTTTTCACTCTGAGTCATCTTCAATACCGATGCCTGCCTACTGCTCCCTTCCAGGGTTTCACGGCTTCATCTAGGGCTTCAGCAGCTTCCAGCTCATCCTCCCTCCCTCCCTGCCGTTTGGCTGCTTCCAAATGTATCCTGCTTTACCTAGTTGGTCTGGAGTGCCAGCGCACTCACAACTACCACTGCTTTCCCACTAGCCATAGTAGTGAGCTGATAAAACAGCATCCAGGGACTGGGAAGGGAGTACAGGGTGAAGATAAACATGACATTACATTCCTTCTCCTTTTTAAAGAAGGACATGTGCGGCTAGATCAGGACTTTTCCATCAGGCTAAAAGACTGGGCTGATGACACTTTCCTCCCTCCATCGAAGGTAGTTCACGATTCCTGGCAGCGACCGCTGTTCGGAGCACGCAGGGTCAATGCAGAGAGAGAGAGGTGCTGCAGTAATAGGAAAACCTTCCCGTTTCCTCTAGCCCTGGGGTTCTGAGGCAGTTCTGCGTGCTGCTGGTGCAGTCGAGAGCCAGTGGGCACAGGCTTCCAGAGGCAACAGGTTATCCACAGCTGCGTGCTGAGAGGTGGAGGCAGCCAGAGCTCGCCTGCTCCTCCCCAGCCTCTGGCCACTGCTGCCCAGCAATAAATCAGGTGCTACTGTCCTTTTTCATAGCTGAGACAAAGCAAATAAGCCAAGTTGTGTGACTGTGAATGTGTGTGTACACTGAAAGGGAGGAGAGGCTAGCAAACATGGATTCAAGATTTTCCTCTCCCCAGTGGCTGTGCAAAGGAATGAAAGGTCTGCATCAAGGTAAGGAGCCCTAATCCAGCCCGAGTGGTGCACTCTGCTCTCGGAAAGAGAAGTGGGGGTGGGAGGTGGAGGGGCCGGGGTAGGAGACAAGAGTGCAAGATGGGGGAGAGGAAGCAGGGAGACAAAAGAGAGCATGAAAGAGAAGGCTCTCTGTCCCCTTCTCTCCCCTCCTCCCTTCTCGAGGTGGGCTGAGAAATTTCTAATCAGCACTTGCAGTTCCTTTCCTCCCAGCAGTAATTCCTCTCTGTCCTTTGTTTGTCTTTAATTTTTGGCTCTTGCATTTATCTTTTGTTTGGTTTTGTGCATTGTGAGTTCCTACTGCAATTTCAAAAACTCCTTCCTGAGGTACAATGGATTTGGTTTGGCTTCTCCTCCTCCTGTCCTGCTCTCCCACATTTCTAAAGCTAGTGTTTTAGTAACAACAGCAAATGGATGAAGAGCAGGTCGTCCTTTATTCCTTCCTATGAGGTCACACAGGTTAAGATATGTGTGGGACTGTGTTCTCATTCTATAGAAAGAAGATACAATTTGCCAAGTGTCCTTAAGGCTCTGTGTAAAGCTGGTTTTTGTAAACTACCAAGTGCAGCTTAATTCTGGAATTTCTCTCCTTGTGCTTACTGTTTTTCTTAATAATGCTGTAATTTCTAATGCAATTAAAACTAGAGAGAAGTGTTGCACTGGAGGCTGAGCTCCAGTTTTACGTACAGAACAAGCAGAACGATATTTTTCCACCTCAGAACTTGGACTAAGCTTGGAAAGATTACAATTAGAAGACAGTCCATGTTGAAATGGGGTCTTTTCTCTCTCCTAAGTAATTTCTTACCAGTAATTTAGGGCTTAGTCCCTGTTTACTTTCCCTATGCAGACGAGCCACTGCAGTGCAATAGTGTAGTAGAGAGGTGGGTGTATTTATACCTCAACATCCCCAGCCAGAGTTCAGGAGAGCAGGCTGAGGGGGCATGCTGGAGCACAGCTGTGCTTTGCTGTTTCCTGGCCAACTGAGCACACTTCTTGGAAAGCAGGGAGATGGATAGACTGTCTCTTCTGTCTTGATACAAAATATTCATCTGACTTCCCTTTCCTGGCTTCACAGAGCATACGTGTAGCATAACTGAGAAGAAATCTCACATTTTTCTTACTTTCTATTCCTGTGAGATCACCTTGAGTGGGACTGGCACCAGTGGATATCCCAACGCTATCCCAAGGACAGGTGTTAATGCTTGGTGTTATAAAGCTTTGAGAGGCTCTTCCCATCTATTTTCCTTTGTTCTCAGGTGTGCTGGGGATCAGTTGCTGGGTGATAGTTCTGAGCATGAATTCTGGGATGCTGAACCAACACTGTAAATCATGAAGCATCTGACAAAAGTAACATCTTTCAAACAGTAATAAGAGAGGGTGGATTTGATCTGGTGGCCAGAGCTGAGATAATTCACCTGAGAACGTCTGGAGTGACCTTTGTGAATATATGAAAGGGGCAGGTCATAAGGGAGTGTAAGGAGCACAGGGAAACTGATGAAGAGAGACCAAAGTCAGGAGCATGGGGTACCTGGGAGCAGCACCACAGAGAATGGGGAAGAGCATGGAATAGTCCAGTCCATTTGCACAGCCTGGGCTGTTCTACATGGATTGGTTTTTCTTTTTTTGAGGTTCTGTGCTGGGTGTGCAGGGCCATGCTTTTCTGCAGCTGCTTTTGGCTTTCCCCTTTCCAGGTTAAACAGTCAGAGAGCTGAAATTTTTGGTTTTACTGTGGAGCTGTAAAAACCAGAACTATGCATTTACATGACCACAATTAGTGGTCATGTAGCTAAGAACACAACTCTGATAGGAACCAGACCAAGCCATCCAATTCATTTCCCAAAAGGCACTCAACATGATCTGATGGTGATGGCTTTTGCTGATAAATTACATGGATTGGATTTAGTCCAGCTTGAGTAGGCAAGAATCTGTACAACACAGTCCTAGTGATCCCACTGGCTCTCCATTCATCAGTTTACACATCTGTTTATCATCTCTAACTTTCCGATCTCAAAGTCCAGGTCTTGCACTTCCTCATTCAGGCTTGAGCCACATTTGAAAGCGTGGATGATGTGCCAGTATTCAGCAGTGGGGGAAAGGACGTTTCTAAATGATGCATACTAGCCAAGGTGCAGTAAACAAAGATCCTTTTGCCCAACAGTTTATTTTGTTCAGGGAAGTGTTATAAGCCATGCCCTAAGGGCACTGTCTCTTACCAATGCGTGTATGCTTTTCTGCTGAAGCCCTTAGGTATGGCCTAGGAGTAGGTAGGAAGAGTCATCCTGACCTGAAGAATAGACCTGAAGAATAATGTGTCCTGCCTTCTCTTGGACTCAAATCTGGTGTGCCAGAAGGATGCAGCCTGAGACCTGTTAGGCTGCACTACAGTACATGGCTTTGCCATTACAGGGATTGGTGCTTTAGATCAGTTTTACTCTGACTAGATGATAATTAAGGCCCCCTCCAACCCAAACCATTCTATGATTCTATTAATAGAGGCTAACTTAAGGCTGTGTAGCGGAGGTAAATCTTCCTGGCATTCATTTCACCTCAGGGAGGCATAGGCTTCTCTGGAGGGCAAGGGCAAAGCAAAAGTCTCACTTATCACCTCCCAGTTGCTTTCTCCCTTTTGCTCAGGGAAGGCGCTTATGGAGATCAGACTCACAGGGCTCAAAGGCGCCCTTACAAATATCCCCTATTCACTTCCTGGAATTTGTTTTAATCACCAGTGAAATGTATTAGTGATAGCTTGTGTGTAGTGTTGATTGCATAGTTTGAATGCATAATCTGAGGATAGTTTAGGAAAAGAATCAGAGAGAGGAGATGAATGCATGTTTCCAGTTGAAGCAGACAGAACCCATACAGTTATATTTCTAAAGTGTGATTATTTTTAAGCTTTTTTTCTGGGACTGTGTATATATATACGTACAGGCACACAAAACCATGGATTCTTTTAATTTTCTAGGACTAAGGATATCTGTGTTTTTAAGGTGCACTTGATTAATATTTTCAGACCTTTTTCTGAGGATTTAGGAGAACAAGAAGAAAGGAAAGCAAAATGGTTACAGTACTCCCACAAGCTAGATTTTTTTTTTCTAATAAAACTTCAAACGTGAAATTCACAATGAACTGGTTGCTTCTCTGGAGTGCAGGAATTGCATTTCTGTGATGGTTTTGAAGTAAAGGTTAATCTTGCTCTGTCTGCTTTAATCAAAACATAGCACAACACAATTCAGTTTCTTTTCAGTCCTACTTATATTAAACTAGACAAAGCTACCAAGGTGCTGTCACTCGGCTTGTCATTATTTTTCACGTATTTCACTTTTTTTCTCTGCTACATTAACAACCCAGAGTTCTGCCCTGTGATACATCTGAGGCTTTTCTTATCTTGGCTAATCTCTTGAAGTTTTTTGAGGTCACGGTTTCCTCTTGAAGGTGAGGAGGTCCTAAGCAGGCCACTATAACTCCTGTGCATGGACATAACTGATCCATGTAAAGACACCATCTTGTCTTTGGGCTGTCAGACATCTTGTTGGCCTTTTTGATGGACACTGTTACAGCAGTGATGTGCTCCATGAATCAATTCCAGTCTTTTTTTTTTTTTGGCAGAGGAAATAACAGGTGTATCATTTCCCAGTTCAGCCATATATAATTGTATATAATTTGACTTAAATAGATCTAAAGTTTCCATTGCTCCAGGCTCTCAGTCTGAGGCACTGTGTTGCTCTTAAATGCTATTCCTGGAAAGAATCCAAAAATAATACTTCAGAAGTTAATAAAGAGCTTGGGATAGTATATAGAAGATGCCAGATAATTTTCTGCACGTCTCCAAAAAGCTAGAAAAAGAATCATCTAGAAAAAAGATTCCTATGTTCTCCCAAAAGCTGCATTTATTTTCTTGATATAGACATTCACATGGGGGTAGGGTGGGGAAAGTTAGTCAGATGAGAATTTGCTAAAGCTCAGCTAATCATTTATTAAAGCAGTCCTGACTTGCCAAACTCATTAATCTCATTAACAGGGAAGGAGGGATACAGTGCATGGTTAGCTGAAAGCACAGTGTTTACTAAGCAGTGTACTTGGTTCACAAGGGAAAGATTTAAATATTCAGTGTGTCACTGTTTTATCCCTGAAGCTGAGGTAACGTGATGAGTCACTTGATCAGCTCATGTCACATGCTGGCTTTGGCCTCAGACTGTGAGGGGTCAGGCACAGAGTTGCCAGACATAGGTCTGACCTGGACCCATTTGTTTTTTCAAGGTGTTCGTCATGTCTGTTGCATCCAGATGCAACCCAGAAAGCACAAATCTCTGGAGAGGAGAGACTAAGACATCACCACTTGGTTCACCTTGAGAAGCATGTGCTGTCATTCCCTTAATGCCACACAGCCCCTATGGTTGGTCCCTGGGAAGAGGAGGCCTGGCAGAAAAAGTCCCAGTGGCCACTTCCTGAATTATCTCTTCGCCTGTGCCTTGGGAAAGCACAGGAGCGGCCTCATGGCCCTGCCTCTCAGCTGTGTTTGGTGGTACTCTGGAGAACACCCACACTTCAGGGTTTGGATTTGGGTCCAAGTGCTTCTGGCAGAACTAGTATCTCTTGTGCAGCTTCCATGTGGCACAAGCACTATATCCATGATGTCATGCATTTGTTTTGTGCATAATAGAGCATTTATGTGCAAATGCCACAGCCCCCCTGTGCACTTCGGGCCTTCACATAGTAGTCCCCATCGTCAAATCCTGCCTAGATCAGTAACTTTTTTTTAGTGTCAGGGACCATCTTGCCTGTCTGAAATAAGCTTTCCCCTAGGCTCTGTCCATGCTGTGGGTTTATCCTGAGTGGTATTTTTAGACTTTGTTGGGATTAGTAGTTTGGACATAGATAAAATGTTGAATTTAACATTCGCTGTTGTTCCAACCTCTTCACTTTCCTTTGGTTCTGAATCCTGGTTGTGCAATCTCTGCTTGCCTTTGCTTTTCAGGTCTGCAGCTGTCTCCAACTTGACCTTGTCTCTTCATGCCTGCTGTTGTCATACTGTTGATGCATTTATTGCTCTCTGTCTGCTTCAAGCTCCAGTGCTTTAGTCTATGCCTTTTTTTCCCCCATTCTAAATATACGTCCTGTCATTTCATTTTCTTTGGCCAACTTCCATCTCCTTTTCATCTCCACTTTCTGGAGTGGGTGGGTTATTTTTGCTGACTCCTTTTCCTCTCTTCTCTATATCATTTCTTAATCTCTTGCAACTCCAGTCCTTTGAAATTATTTTGACCTGGGCTGACACACCTTCTTCAGTTTCTTCCAGCTGAATGTAAGCTTCCATGATTGTCATCCTGCTTATCCTTCTGCTTCCTATACTAACCCTGATACTCTATTCTTACTCTGTCGGTTTTCTTCTTTCTTGGCATTTTCACTTCTCTTCTATTGCTTCCCAACATGAGGAAGCCTTTATTTGTCCTCAGTCTTTTGTTCCTCCCTAAGCTTCCCGAAGTCCATCAGTCTCTTCTCCAGATGTTGTGTAAACTTTCTCTTCTGCTCTATTCTCTTGAATGTTTTTTGTGTCTTGTCCTCTTTTTCGCTGTGCACTGCTCTGGGGTGCGTGTGAACTGGGTGTAGAGAGCCATCACCAGTATTTTCAATACTGACTCTGGTTCCCTTTTCTCCAGTGTTGTGTAAGTGCTCTCAGTCATTGCTGCCTGCAGCACAAGGAGGGAAGCAGTGAAGGGCGTGCAGGGGAAGTTTTGGCCTTTTCCCTGGGGGTAGATGAAGTACCTCACTCTCCCAAGGGCTCTGTGCTGACATTGCACACTGACTCTTTCTTCTCCCTAAACTACACAGGGATGTGGCAGCACTACCATGCATCTTCTCTGTGGCCTTAATACATCAGAGCTCCAGGCTGCAGCTCTCCTGTCATCTGGTAGATAAACATTACATGTTGAGATCCCTCTCCTCCCTGGGAATGTGAAAAACTTGCGTGTTTGGGCCATTTTTCTCCACACCTCCCACATGGAGCAATTTTTCTCAGTGCTGCTTGCCAGCCCTGGGATGAGCTGTCTGATTTGGATCCACTCCTTCGTGCATCTCTAGAGTTTGGCAGAGCAAGCAGCACTAACTGGGCACCAGTGCACAACAGGCTGGGTCAGGCACTGTGTGTTGCTTGACTTACAAAGAGGAAGTGTAATGCCACTGAAATTGGGAGGGGGGTGACTTATTCTGCAGTAGCATTGTTATGAACTTGGAATCTGACCTCTTGGCAGACCTGCTGTAGAAGTGAAGCATGGCCATCCCTAAAATACCTCTTCCTTATCTGTGAACCTGCCACAGAACCTGTGAATCATCACACCACTGTGTTAGGGCCTCTGCAATGTAAGGGTGCTACATTTGAGCCTTCAGTCCCATCATGGTGTATTTTTATTTGTGGCTGTAGGCTAGGGAAAAAGCAAACTTAATTGTGCTGCCAACATCCATACTTACAACATACATTGAGGAATATTGCACCTTAACACCTGAACCAGATGGGCAGTTTGATGTATGTGGGGAGAATGATGCTGTGATAAAATGCAGTAGCTCCCTCTTCAAGCAGTGCCAAGGCATATGATACTCATGTTTTTGTCTTTTAGCTGAGGTGGAAGGGTTGCAGGTCACTGTGCCTGAGAAGAAGAAGGTGGCCATGCTGTTTCAGCCTGCTCTGCTTCGCTGCCATTTCTCCACTTCTTCCACCCAGCCAGCTGTGGTGCAGTGGAGGTACAAATCTTATTGCCAGGACCGGATGGGAGAAGCTTTGGGAATGGTGACCTCTGGGTTACAAACAATGAGCAAGAGGAACCTGGATTGGGATCCCTACCTGGACTGTGTGGACAGCAGAAGAACGGTCCGTGTCGTGGCCTCCAAACAAGGATCTGCCATCACTATAGGGGACTTCTATAAGGAAAGAGATGTCAGCATTGTCCACGGTAACTCTCCTACACCAGTCATGCTTGGTGGGGGCTGGAATGGACCCTTAGCAATTTGGGATACTTGGAGTCTGGCAGTAATTGTCCGGTTAACTCCCTTAGGAAAGGTTATGGGAAGGTATTGTATGTCAGACATTCAGGATTCAGCCAGCCAACCAACCCTAGGCCCAAAGGTAATTTCCTCTGACACTTTCTTTTGTCTCCATATAGGTCTCCAACCCAGATACAGAATTCTTTTTTTCCCTTCAACAAAGTGCAATGTTTTCATTCCTGGCTTCTGTATATTATTCTGTATATCAATTTTCCTTAACAAAGGAAATCTAGAGATTTCCAGCGAGAGGTGAATTCAGTCTCTGCAGGTTAGGTTTTTCTTCCTTACAAATACCACTGATTTTTTTTTCCCAGTTCCAAAATGCTCAAATTATCCTACACCTCATGTTTGCTCAGTCCTGGACTTAACCTATAACAAATCTGAAGCCACACAGCCATGGGCAGTGAGAAAAGAGGAGATTTCTGTGGGGCAAAGTCCTGCTGGGTGGAGATGAGGGGTGTCAGCATCCCGATACATTTTGGTCTGGAAGGCTGTGCGAGAAACCTTGTCCCTCCAAACTAAAAGGTTTCTACATGGCTCAGGAGACCTCCTAGCCAGAAGTGGAGACTCTTTGGAGTGGAGAGTGTGTGATCAACCTCAGCAAGGAGGAGTGTTTTCCTTTGTCTCTATGTAACCTCTGGCAGATGATTGAGGTGCTGTAGGGGAGACAATGTCTAAGCCCTTCTTTAATGACGTAAATATTTTGGGACCCCAGGCCATGGAGGAAGATAGAGAGTGACACTAGTTACCCCTTCTGCTCTTGGCACTTGCAGAGTCGCCTCTGCAGCATTATCTATCTTCCCACCTGCAGCTCGAAGTCCCGAGCCTGTTGTTTTTTTTCCTGAATACTGTGATGTTCAGGATAAGATTAACCCCTGTTCTTAGTAAGGAAATTAAGTGAATTTGGGACACAGGGGTGGACACTGTGCATTCAATGCTTCATTTTTCTTTTAGGTGTTGGAGGGAAAGGTTGACTGTTCTTTTTTTGCCTTCCAGATGCAGACCTGCAGATTGGGAAGTTGATGTGGGGAGACAGTGGGCTCTACTACTGCCTTATTATCACACCAGATGACGTGGAGGGCAAGAATGAAGAATCAGTGGAGCTGCTTGTGCTGGGTGAGCCCTCTTGTCACACTGCTTTTTCAGCAGATACCTGATGCACCTTTCCTTCTACCCTCTCACTCTCTCTGCGTATCTGTGCACCATATTACTATGGGTGTAGGAGCTGTGTAAAACAGCATCTTCGCCATTGCCTTGCACCTTGTGCAGTCTTTCACACCTTGGCAAAGTGGGTGGCAAATGCTACCAAACCAGAATAGTAGTGTTTACACCCACACCGCTCACACATTGCACAGGCGAAAGTGAATGCAGAGAGTGCAGGGCTATGGAAAGTCAGAACCCTTGTTTTTAAGGTGCAAAACAATAAACTTGTGGCAAAACGAGCACTTGAGACAGAGTCTTTTAAAAATAGACACCCAGAAGACAGCAAATCCTATGGTTTTTGCTGTCTTTTTAACATTCCCTTCATCCCACTTTTCTGACCTGTGAGGATGTTAAGAAGTACTGGGTTAGGTGTGTCAGTTTGGGAGGTTATTTTGTCTGCCTAATACTACTTGACCGATTAGAGGTGCAGTTTCATAGTCCCCCCAGTCAGGTCTGAGCTGGTGCTGCTACTGAAAGGACCTGCCCTCTGCGTGGTATGCATGCTTGGCTCTGTTTCTGTTAAGCTCCCTTGAGGAGTGTGGTGAGCAGGATCAGTTTCTTTCATATTTGCAGGGTTAGCTTTCAGTGATGGCTTCTACAGTCCAGCTCACTGTAAAGGTCAGGAAAGCACCCATCCCAGCTAGAGGAGAAGAGCAGAGTGGAATGGGCCTTTCAAGGACATTCATTGATGTGCCTTGAGCCAGCTGTAGTAGTTGAACCCTAGATGCCTCAGATGAGTTTTTCCCAACTCTCCCTCAGACCTGCTGATAGCAACATTTGTCTAGTCAGTATGGTTCTTGGTCGTACAGATTCTGTACATCCTGGGAAGGAAATGTTAAAAAACTTGGGCCAATAGTGTCTAGGTGATGTGTGGAAGCATATGGCAGAACAAGTCTGTCAAGTGCCCTTGCTCATCTGCCTGAGGCCAGAGTTTAATTGGCATTTGTATTTGGAGCTGTAGTTATCATCACAAAGTAAACCAGGTTGAATGGTTGAATCACCTCTCCTCGCCCCTTCAGAGGTTGGTCAAGCAATGGGCAATTGGAATGGAAGGTCAGAAAGTGGAAAGTCAGCCTGGTCCCTCCAGGAAAGTGTCATTTGTCTGTCTAAACCCATGCCAGTTAATACGAGGCCCAGGACTGACCTGTGTGAGCTCAGGTGACATTATCTCTGCCACATGGCAGTGGTAGCTGTTACATACCCTCTACAGAGGACCTGTTTGGGGCTATGTGGTGATGAGCTGCTGAATTTTTGTCTCTTCTCCACCTTCCTGTCCAGGATTTGGTGTCTTCCTCTTGTGTGTCTACAACTGTGCTCAGACACCAGTGATGAAATAGTGCCATGGTAACAGGAAGAATCTGGTTTTTGGTGTGTACAGAAGATTATGTGGGGAGGAAACATAGAAATCCCCTCCTCTGGAGATGGCTTGGTGTCCCTGTTACCAGTTTGTTGTGTTATGCTGGGAGGAAACACGTAGCTTATTCTGTGTTACCCTCGACCACATCTGCTTCTCTATTCAGCTTGTGAGTCTGACCTTGCACTGTGTGCAGCACTCGTGCCAAGTTTGGCAGCAGCATGAAGCAGACTTGTTGTGGGCATACTTTGTTCTGCCTCATGCTGTTAGGCGCAGCTTGTGAGTATTTCTTTTCCTGGGTAGTGTGTACGGAGGCAACATTCCAGCTTTTGGTGCAATTCCAGGGTTACTTCCCTCCCTGCCTCCATCCCCCTTCCCACCTTATTCTTTTCCTTCTGCCTTTGCCGTTACTTTTCCTTCCTTTTCCTTTATCTCTCCCCATTGATGGCTAGAGGATAAAGCAGCCAGTGGTGAAAATACCATTTCTTAATACTGGCATTTTCTGGGGCATTTTTTATTTCATGCCACTGCTTGGAGGGAGACACTGGGTACAGAGGTAGATTGGAGCAATTCTGCAGTCCTAGGAAACGTGGTGAAAGGGTTTTGTTTACTGTTTTTCTGGTTTGCTGTTTTTCTGCTCTCTGGGTTGAACTCAGATTCCCTGTTAGGTTGGAGCAGTGAAGGGATGGTGCATGAGAGACACTATGATTCCCACAGCACACTGCTGTTTGCTCTCTGCTGAGGCTGG
This sequence comes from Myiozetetes cayanensis, assembly GCF_022539395.1. Lineage (NCBI taxonomy): Eukaryota > Metazoa > Chordata > Aves > Passeriformes > Tyrannidae > Myiozetetes > Myiozetetes cayanensis. The sequence goes on from NW_026087742.1 coordinate 4,059,567, forward strand.
GCTTTCAGATATAATTTACATTGCTTATTTTGGGGTTGCTACATGACTTAAGCTTAAATTAGAATTTTGAGTAGAGCATTGTCATATTATCATTTGGGGTGATAGAAAAATCAGAACGTTTGAGATGTTGCTGGACAGGGCAGTTTAACAGCACGTAGAAGCCATGAAAGGTCTGAGAGGCAAAAATGGTAGATACCTGATAAATCAATGGAAGTTTGTTCAGCTAAAAGTGGAGAGTCCTGCTTTTATACAGTGAATCACACCTTAAAAAATCCATCAAAAGCTGCTTTATCACAACTTGGAGCAAAATCCAAAACCTGAGCAAGTTACAGTATTTCTTGTTTCTTAGGGAAGCAGTCACTGACACTACCAGTGAACTCTTCAGCCAGTCAGCCTGGGTCGTGATGGGATTGCATGTTGGGTTTTGTCACCTGGATGTGTCATGTTGACACACAGAGCTGCTGGTCAGCTTTAGGTAGCATCAGAGAATCCCATGCGCTGTCTTCATTTCAGGCCTATTTCAGAAGAGCGTGAAAGCATTTATTTATATCCATTTGCGCTCAGCAAAGCTGATAGGATTTGTAAAGCATACCTGATGTTAGGCATGTGCTTACTATGTGTTTTGCTGAGAAGACCAGTCTGGGGCTTTTGCTTAGTCAGGGTCTTTACCCTCTCTGATGGAATCAGTGCAGGTGGGGGAAGAGGGAGAGTAGCCTCTGTGCCTCAGAAACACAAGAGGAGATTAACTAGTAGTGAACCTCCTGTAGAGTAAGGAAAGAATTTAAATAAAAAGTACGATTACACATTTATTATATATAAAATACATACTTTAGACCTTACTACTCTCTACAACTAACTGAAAGGAGCTTGTAGCAAGCTGGGGGTCAGTCTCTTCTCTCAGGCAACAAGTGACTGGACAAGACAACACGGCCTCAAGCTGTGCCTGGGGGGTTCAGGTTGGACATCAGAAGGAATTTCTTCACGGAAAGGGTTGTTAAACAGCAGAATGGGTTGCCCAGGGAGGTGGTGGAGTCACCATCCCTGAAAGTGTTGAAGGAAAGACTGGACTCAGTGCCATGGTCTGGCCGATGGGGTGGTGTTTGGTCATAGGTTGGACTTGACGATCTCTTCCAATCTAAATGATTCTGTGCTTCTCTGCTATTTGTGTATTTTGATGGTGTTTGGAATCTCCAAATAGAGAATCTCCAAATAGAGTGTGGTGAAAGCTGGATGAGCTCTGCTTCTGCTGCAGCAGGACTGGACAGAGCTTAGCAATTCCACAGCAGGAGCCAAGTGATGCTCTCTGCACTCATGTGCTTGACTAGAACTGTAGAACCTTTGCTGACATTACAGCAAGGGGCTAGTGAATCCATTTGCAACTTTATATGTTTTTATTTTTTAGAACTAATGTGATTGAATCTGAAAGGCTGAATCCAAAATTTTAAAAAGTACGTTTCTGTCATAGTAGCTAGCAGCTAGTGTCCTGCTTCTTGAAACACAGTGCTATTAATCATGTTGTTATTCATAGCCCCTGTGTACTGCTTTTTATATGAGAATGTCAGTGGGCTTCAGTAAAGTAATTCATTGCAGTCTTTGTAACTGCCTGTGTACCAGTGCAGTGGGTGCAGGGTGCCTGCAGTACCCTTCCTACTGGAGGTACAGGGCAGTGTCACCCCATTCTTCATGTGACCTTCTCACATCAGGAAGCTGTCCAACTTAATTGCATGGGATTGTGTATAACCCAGTAAGCCTTCCCAAGAGCCAGACTTTTTACTAACCAGGTGCAGGGTCCTGTGGGAGCTGCTGTGCTGCTCCTTGCCGGGCTGGTGCAGCTACAGAGCAGTGGCTGTAGGTAGGTACAGCTTGGCACAGGTGGGTACACTGAGATGTGTAGGTCTGCGCAGGCTCAGCAATGTTTGCATTCTGAGAGTTTTCGTAGCTTAGGCATGCTTCATGAAACAGTGGCTTCATTTGCAAGGACCTGTCAAGTTCTTGGAAGATGCAGGAAAGGGCTCCACTAATCCCAGTTGTTGGTTTGGTACTTTGGGTAGTGATCTGTGTGGTTTGCTAGACATCTATTGCCTGTGCTCTTTTCCCCTTCATTTGGGCAGCAAATACTATATAAACTATGTATTAGTGAAATGCTACTTTATAATTAATCACAGAATCATTAAGGTTGGAAAAGATCAAGTCCAACCTTTGACCGATGACCACCTTGTCAACCAAAGTAATTCAGCAAGTACCATGTCCAGTTGTTTCTTGAACACCTCCAAGGATGACTGCACCACTTCCCTGGGTGACCTATTCTAATGCCTGACCATCCTTTCAGTGAAAAAATGTTTCCTGATATCCAACCTGAACCTCTTTTGGTGCAGTTTGAGGCCATTGGCTCTTGTCTTGTCACTAGTTGCCTGAGAGAAGAGGCTACTTGTCTACAGCCTCCTTTCAGGCAGTTGTAGAGAGCAGTAAGGTCACCCCTGAGCCTCCTTTTCTCCAGGCTGAACAGCCCTAGCTCCCTCAGCCACTCTTTTTAACACTTGTGCTCCAGACCCTTCACCAGTTCTGTTGCCCCTGTCTGGACATGCTCCAGCACCTCAACGTCTTTGTTGTGGAGAGGGGCCCAGAAGTGGACACAGCGCTCGAGGTGAGTAACTCCATTCACCACCACTCTCTGGGCTGGATCATCCAGCCAGTTCTTAACTCAGCAGAGAGTGCCCCTGTCCAAGCTGTGGGCTGCCAGCTTCTCCAGGAGAATGCTGTGGGAGACAGTGTGAAAGGCTTTGCTGAAGTCCAGGGTACATGCACAGCTTTACCCTCATCCTCTAAGTGGGTCACCTGGTCATAGAAGGTGATAAGGTCGATCAGACAGGACCTGCCTTTTGTAAACCCATGCTGGCTGGATCTGGTCCTCTGGTTGTCCTGTAACTGCCATCTGATTGCGCCTAAGATAATTTTCCAAGGCTATTTGTTCTATAGCCTTTCCAGGCATCAAGATCAGGCTGACAGTTTATCAGTTTTTTATCAGTTCCCCAGATAAACCTTTTAGAACCTTCAGCTTCTCCCACTGTTGTCCTTTAAACAACAACAATTAGCACTTGAGGTTTTTGTTATTTTCCGAAGAGAGCACTTAACAAGGGTTAACTGACAACTTTGGTAGTTTGTATTACCAGCCAGTATCTATACAGGCTAAACCCAAAATTTTTCAAAATCTTAACACCTATAGGTAGGAAAGAATGTAGATACATACACACACAGCAAATTGTACTGTAATTAATGTACTAATAGAGACATGTGTTGGCTTTCAGAGAGGATAAATCTCTACTGTGTACGGTGTGCAATGCTAATAAGGCAATTCTTACTCAGCAAAGTGACTCAATGGCTGGCATAAATATAGCCAGGTTTGGAGTCTCTTCTGTGCCAGGAGGAACTGTATTATAAAAGTTGACACGATTTTGGAGATCGAAAAGTTCTTGGCAAAATTCTCCCTTACAAGACGTTGGTTTTAGGATTTTGCTCTGATTTGCTGAAAAGCTGCCAGTAGCATCTGAGCCACTGATGGGTCACAGGAGCTGGCAGAGATATTGGTGCTGTTGGCCACGTGTTGGGACGAGAGGGCCAGATCTCAGTTGGGGAGATGGCTGGAAGGAACTTCACCAGAGAGGGCTTGCCGACCTTGAGGTGCACTTTCAGGACTCAAGGTGGGTGGTGCCAGCAGGCGAGGGAAGTGATTGGCACAGGAGCCTTCCACTTAAAAATCCTAGGAAAATTGCTGATGCCAGGAAGGCTAATCATGCCCTCCTACCCCCAGAGTGCTCATCCTATCCTCATTGGGTACTGCCCCAGACCACTGTGCTGCTGTCTTTGTAATCTGGTTCCAGGACCCCTAGCCCAGCCTACTACTAGTTAGTTATTTCACACCGTTTAGAAGTGCTACTTGTTGCCAAGGTTTTTTACCCCTTTTCCTCCTTATTTGCCAGTGACAGCCACACGCTGCTCACAAAGGAGACTGGTGTGATTAAAAGGCTTCTGTTACTAAGGTAGCCATGGCAACAGCCTCCTTGGAGGTCTTTGTTGCCTGCTAAAACTTTGATCTCCAAAAGTGGCTGCTGCTGTTTCTCCCTCCAATTGAAGAGAAGGATGGGAAGAAAGGATGAAGTTTACTCTGAGCAGAGGGAGCACAGAGGAACTCATTGCAGAGCCGTGCTCTCCCAATAAATCTCACAGCAGCCTCCTTGGAAAAGTATCTGATTTACAAGGGCCACACTTCCTGTTTTATGTTTTCCAGCCTCCCCTCAGGGCAGTGTCCCGTGCCAGGGGCCTCTTGCTGTAGCATGGCTTGGCACATCTTTCCACCACTGAGAAGGAAATAGTTCCCTCTGTAGCTGCTGCATCCCGTGGTTCCACTGCAGCAGGGTAGGGCTGCAGAAGCAGCCTTAAAACAGGAAAAATGCTCAAAAGTTATTCCCATAGTTACACAGTATTTATCACATTTATACATAGTTCCCGTATTTACCCAATTGCCGTGTTCCTGACTGCACCCGCGCCTACTTTATTCATGCCATCATTTCTTTTCAGCTGCACCACTTACCCTAATTATTTTTGTGTCTCTTCTCTGCAGACTCTCTGCTAATTGTCTGCTTGACTCCAGGTCTTCCCTGATCTGCTGCTATTTGCTCTCCCGCTCTGTCACCTGCCTGCCTCCTGTGTATTAACTCCTGTCCTCGCTCGCCTCTGCTGTGTCTCTGCACCTCCTGGAGCCGCTCTGCATCATCCCCTCAGCTTTTCCTCTCCCATTCCTCCTCCTGTGCTCTACTGCTGTGCTCTGCCATGAGCTCCCAGGGGGCTCATGAGCTCCCTGGCACTTCAAGGTTGGCTGGGGTCTGGGGCGTGTGAGGTGCCTGGTGAGAGGCCACTTCGGGCAGGTAAAGCCCCACAGCAGCGTAGCGGGAATAGAGATGGCCTGTGTCCCAGATCCTTTCTGGAATGAGGACAAGCTCCTAGCTCTGACACAGTCACCTGGGACAACCCTGGTAAACGGGGCCATTTTCTATTCACTCTTTTCCCCTGGGAATGTCTGCTGGAGCTCGGTGGTGGGAGCCTGCACAGAGGACACGTAGCTCTCATGGGTGGGAGCACAGAGTTGTGACTCAGCAGCGGTGCCCAGCTGCGTCTTGGAGTGCCTGCAGCCCTTTCTCAGCTGGGCAGAGCTGCTGTGCAGATGAGGTGTGGCCAGATGGTCTGTTGGCAGGATGTTCTACTAAATTGTTTCCTCCCCACCAATTGCTATCTAGCCCCAGCCTCCATCTTAAAGTTTCCTTAAAAAAAATGAGAGAAGTGAGGTGAGCTTAACACCCATGGAAGCAGCATCCTTGGCATAGAGAGCTGGAGGGGTACTGTGACCACGTCCTGGCTGGTGTTACAGCCATGGGTCCAAAAAGAGACCCTGCTCCCTGTGTTTTGGGCACTGCGCAACCCACTGGGGTGCTGTCCCAGGATCCCCTCTGCTGGCCACTACCTGGCTCTGGGGTGTGCCCATGTGTGGGCCAGGCTTGCACAGGCTAGGAGACGAGAGCCAGTGGCAATCCTTGCCCTCTGGAGCTGCCCGGTCCCTGTGCCTGCTGGCAGCCAGGATGGGGGGTTTTGTTCCACTTGTTGCTGGCAGCAGCAGCAGAGTGAGGAAAGCCACCTTCAGTGAGGGACAATGGCGGGAGCCTCCCGTTGCTGGGGTAACCGCGGCCAGCCTCGGCCTGGTGCCTTCCCTGAACAAATAGTGCGGGGAAGGTTTAGCAGAGAATTAATTCAGCCCAGGGTGGGGAAGGGGCAGAGCTGTGGAAAGCTACTGGGGGCATGGCAGTGCAGAGGAGACATTGTGCTCACTGGCTGTCAGCTGAGATAGTCGAGGCAGCAGAGGTCAGGCTGAGCTGTGGTGGTGTTCACTGCTGCCTCAGGTCCTCCCAGGCTTTGTTCATCCCTGCTGGTGGCTCTGGGGCCCCCAGGGCTGTGTGAGCCCGCTGCTAGGGCAGTGATCCAAATTCCCCAGGCAATGCTCTGATGAACTGAGTGGGGTTGCACAAGCAGGGAAATACTTCACTGCTTGTAGGTAGCACAGAGGAACTACTTTGGTTGTCTTCATAATGACTTACCAAGTTCTCAGGCACTGGTTTTTTTTGAGGGATGCTTCTTCCTCGGTCATGTAGTTCCTTTTGGGGATCAGAAGGTACCATAAGACCCAGCACTAGCAGAGTTCAAGGCTCTTCAGGTAGATTCAAAATAAAGCAGGCAGCTATTTGGTGATGGCCGTTTGAGATGGAGGTTTTGCCCTTTATAGGTGACACTCCTTTACCTTTGTTAACATGAATTCAAGCCCTTAATTAGCTGTATACCTCCAGCTATTTGTCCATTGGCATATGCTCTCAGACTAGGGCTGCATGTGAGCTTGTGCAGAGATGATAACACCTGGGAGGCAAGCTACGTGCTCATGTCTGCCCATATGTTCTCCATGCGTGTGGTTCATGTGTGTGCTCTTCACTTACACACACACAGAGGCCTGTGAAAGAAAGAAATGCCTTTTTTTTTTTTTTTTTTGGTTGATGAAAATAAGGAATATATTTAACATGCATGTGAAACATACTGTAAATCTAGGACACTGTCTTACAAGGCATGCATTTGGTGCACGTGTCTGGAGCCCACCTGTGGCACCCAAAATTTAAGCCACACATATGTTGTATACATGTCCATCTGTTTTGTGAGCAGAAGGCATACAGGAGCACGTTCCCATAACATGCTAGTCATAAGTGGTTTGGACACTTGATCCCTGCAGAAAATGGACTGCAAAGAATGTCATGAAACTCTTTGTAAATGTAGATGAAAACGTTGCAGTGGACTGATGGCAAGAGCCCTCCCTCAAAGTGGTAAATGAGGAACAATTATGTGAAACATCACCATGCGATCTTTTGCTAAGAGTTCAGGACCACCTCCTCATGATGGGCGTTACTGTGAGTACTGGTCACCTTTGATGAGTTGCAAATGGCTGCAAAGCACTGCCTGCACTCAGAGTATGTTCATTATGACTCCAGCAGGCTTCCTTGTGGATTTTAGATCTCTACGGGGCCTCTGCTGAAGCACTGAGAAAAAACGGATGGTGGGAATTTGACTGTAATATGTTTCAAGGACAGGCTAGAGGCCCAGGAACTTGGGATCCAGTTCATCATTGTGTCAGAGTGCTGCTTAGTGCAGGACCTGAAGGGCCTATGGGGAGGTTAAAGGTAGCTTTCTACCACTTTTGCATTGGCTTACCCATAGCTGTGCCTGTTACATTACACCCACAGTGTGTGTCCCTCTTCAGAGTGCAGCTCTCCTGTCTTGTGCATGTCTTTAAAAATCCCAGCATGATCCCGGTGCTCTATAACAGAGTTCACAGCACAGCTGCACGGCCGTTCTGCCCATGCAGGTGTGTGTAAATTATAGCTGAACACTGGGCAGGGTATTTGCTGTGCATTGGAAATATCCCAGACATTCAGTGCCAAAACAAATAGGACCAAGCTGCCTTTGGGCTTGGATTTTGTTTGTTTGTATTTGGCTCTAAATTTAAAAGTTGACTTGCCTTTTTTTTTTACCTTTTCCCCTTTTGCAAAGTGACTCCACACAAATTTCTACACAAATCCTCTCCTGGTTGGTTTGCTTTGCTTGGAAGTTGGGCTTTATGACACAGTGTCACCAAGTTCCTCGTGCGTCTCCAAATAATTAGCACATAGGCACAGTCATGCTTCAAGGTTTCTTTCCTGGAGCTGTCTGTGCACTTGCAGAGCCCCACAGGGAGAGTAGCACCCACGGGTTTTGGATGCATGTGTCTGATTTATCAATGGCCTTGGGCTAAAGATGTTTTACATCCACAGAAACTACATCAGTACATTTCAAAAGTAAACAAAGTCCTTCTGTTTGAGCGCTGTTGTGTATTTCCAGGAGCTTTTTGCATGTGTAGAGCATATCATCAGAAAGATGTTACCATGTAACCATGCTAAAGGGACTCCTTTTTCTTGTCATTTTGTGCCTAGATTGGAGAAGCTCTGTTCCAGATTCTTTCCCCCCAGCTCTGCTGATAAAGATAAAATGCAAGGACACAGAAATGGCAGAAGTGCAGAGGCAGACACCGGGCATCGAGCGGGATGACATCTGTGGTTGATAGGAATTCACATAACACAAGAGTTCAAGTGGGCTGATGAGGAAGTGAACTGGAGGCTAAGGCAGGGGCTGGGGAGTGTGTTTTTCTTGAAGTAACCTTTCTTCCTTGTTCTCCTCCTTCTGTCTTTTCTAGGCAGGACAGGGCTGCTTGCTGATCTCTTACCCAGTTTTGCTGTGGAGATTATGCCAGGTATTCAGTCATTTCACCCTTCAACACCCATTCCTCTGTCATCTTGTCTGTTTATCCTCCTGCAGCATCTTTATGTGGTATACATTTCACTTGTATGTGTGTTTTATCTGGGGTAAAGAGAGAAAACCTGTCACTTACTGGGAAAGCGTGTTGGGTTCATATCTGAGAGAGGTGATGCTGGGCCATGCTGGGAGCCAGTACAGAGATGGTTGATGTCATGTCAGGATCAGTGTGAGAGCAGAAATGCCAGTGCTGTTTTGGGGAGGTTTTGTGTCAGGCTCTCTGCTCTCCCCCAGCACAAAACTCCAGCCCACGAGACCTCAACAGCCCCTTGTGGCTCTGCCCCTCAGCTGCCCCTGTGCAGTAACCTCAGCTCTCCAGACCCAGCCTTGTGGCACTGCTACAGTCATTGCCACAGATGGTGGCACAGGAGGTGCTAGAAACAGAACACTGGTTAGCTGCCTATCAGTGACACGACCCCTCTTGTGCTGCATGGCCAGGGCACCATCTCGGTAACACCAGGTGGTTGGAGCAGATGTGGGAGCTCCGTGCCCATGATAGATCCCTTGCTAGCCAAACTAGCGAGAGCCACCAGTGCTGGCACTGCTTGCAGAGGAAGCAGAGACTGTGCAACAGATTGTCCTTGAAAGGGAAAAGCTGTGAGAACATTTAGCTCTTGAGTCATCTGATCATTCCCTGATGGTGCCCGGGGAGCATTTCTTTCACACATTTGTGCAAAAATTTGACTTCACATAAATGTGTGAAGCTGTTTTCGAGTCTTGTCACAGAGATGCAAATGGAGAGAAGGCAGACACTCACCCACCTCCAGTGTAACCCAAACCTCCCTGGAATTTCTGCATGGCAGAAGAGGGATTGGTCTTTTCAGCATAGGCAGCAGTTGATTCTCTATTGCCTAACACTTTTTTCCCCTGTTATTTGCAATTTTATTGAATGAGTATAAAATTCTTGTGTGTTTTCTGATACCCCTGCTGCAGGGGTAAACAAGAAGGAGTAAGATGCAGGAGCAAAACACTTTTCAGCTGTTAGCATTGCCTGTTACCTGAACAAACAAAAGCAGGTACTTCTGCAAGCACAAACCAGTAGTTTCGAGACAGCAAGGACACATAGCACTTCAGCTTGGTAGTCATTTGAATCCCAGTGTTGCACAGTTGTGTCAGGAACACAACTGAATCTCAGTTTTGTGCATACAGGAGGAGCCAGCAGGTGCTTTTGCTGTTTTCTTAACGTCATCAGAGAAGCAAATGGTCTAATTTCCTGTGAAGTAAAGTTGTTCCTGACTCCTAGGTCCCAGTGGTTGTGACACTGATTTCAAACATCCACTTCTGGTGCTGAGTATCTGGCCCCGTGCAAGGTACACACTAATCTGATGCCCTTTTGTACTCCTAGGATGTCTTCAGGGAGACCAGATACTCTTGCAATGGACTTGCTGTGTCTGCTTTTTTTCTTCTACCAGGCTTTTATCCTTTTTTAAGTATTTGTGAACTGTTCACTAGTAGCTCTGGAGATCTGGCATCTTAGCTTTATTTCATAGCTGTGGCTGGCCACTTCTGTCATGCCACCTTCTGTTTCACCACCTTCTCTGTATCCGTGATGGTTGTAGAGGACAAGATGAGAATATGACAAAAGAAAAAGCCACTGAGCGGTTGCCCTGCTCAGATTGGCATAGGTTAGGAAGTACAGGACTGGAAAGGATAGGCTGGCTTGCCATCTTGCTTGCCAGCCATGTAATTTCATCCTTTACATAAGCTTAGCAGGGTAATCTGGGTTCAGCCTTTCTCTTTCCCATTGGATCGCTTTCTTTGATGTGCTTCTTTTACCTTCTCTCTACATTCCTGATAGCCTGTTCATGCCCATTTATGTAAGACCTTTAACTTTTAATTCCTGCTTTTCCTCCTGCATTTGTCCTCCTAGCATATTTATGGGCAGCAGCCATCTGCCCTCAGCCTTCTTTGTAATGGACTAACGCAGGAAGCTCCAGCTCCCCTCATGCAAGGCAGGCTCCTGAGTCCCTTCCTCCCCTCAGATCCCTGCTTTGCATCAGCTCTGACTCAAATTCATCTTTTCTTCTACAAAGATGAGCAGAGCCGTACTATGCAGCTTCAGATGAAGTTACATGGAGGGGAGACCTTGTATGATGGCATTAGTATTTCCTTAAAGCTGCAGGAAATTCCTCCCTTTTTGGGCATAGGATTATGTTTGCCATTTTTTGTGGCTGTATGGCATAACTGGTGGCAGTTACCATGTGATGGAATAGTATACTGGATCACTTCTCTTGTTTTTCAGTTGTTTTCAACTAATGATGTCCTGTTCAGAACAGAAGTTGTTCTTAATCTTTGAACCTCTGACCTTGAAAGTATTGCTGCATACCTTGAAATTCAGGATATTGCTGCATTTCACATTTCTTATTGTAGGTCCACTTGACTCTTTCTGCAACACGCCCCAGTCTTGATCTTTACTGACAATGCATCCTTACTACTTCCTGTCAAGATATAGAACATATTCTTATATTTCTGTGTCAAGGTAAATAATGCAAATATTAAGAAAATAATGCAAATATTAAGAAAAATAGTTGCAAGAACTGGCACTTGAGGAACTGTGTCAGTAATCTCTCAGCTCTTGCTTTTCCATTCATGAATGCTTCTCTTCTGCCATTTCCTTACTTGTTAGCTGAATTCTTCTCAGCATATAGTAAGTTCACTGAAAAAAAATAATTCCACAGGGACCAAAATTAACTGCGAAGTTAAATGAAATTCATCTATGTCAGCCAAAAAAGAAATAAAATATTCAAAAGAAAAAAAGAAAACATTTCACTTCACACTTCTGAAATGAAGTGTTTTGATTCGTAGGTGCCAGATCTTTGACTGACATTTTTTAAAGGAAATTTTAAATTTTAGATTTAAAATGGCATTAAAAAAAGGGGAATTGTTTGTAAAAGGATTAAGGAAAACTCCAGCTAAGCAAAGAATCATACTTTTGTTCAAACAGAGTGCTGTGGATGTATCAAAAATGTCACCTTCTTATTTTTGTGTTTTATTAAGTACTAGGAGAAATTCTGTTTTGATTAGTCCAAGTGGAACATTTTTCCTTGACTTTTCAGCTTAGTGATGCAGGTGAGGGGTGCACTGTTTTTCCAGCGTGATTCTGTGTGCACACTGCAATCCTTGTATCAATACTTCTTCATCTTGGATAGTAATGTACCAGGAGGTGCCTTAGAGAGCTCTGGACATCTTTTGGAAACAGTGGTCTGCTGCTTTTTTTCTCTGGGGTGGGGATAAATCCTACTCCACTGCAGAGCAGCCCCACCATGTCCTTATTTGTTTTTTTACCATTTTTACAAGGTGGTTGAATAACACCTTGAGTCTTTCCCCACCGGTGATCTGGCTTCTGGATAGGTCAGTGCATCTCTCTGGCATAAAACCAACTCTAGGCTTCCAATATGTTCAGAATCTTGAAATTTCTCAGTCCAGATGTGTTCACTGATCATTCCCTTAGTCTGTGGAATTCCCATGTGGCAGTAGGTGCAGCCCTGTGCTCGCAATCCCCTGCCAAGTGCAGAGTGTTCAGATGCAGAGCTGGGAGCTGCCCCAGAGCAGGCTGGGTTCCCCTTCCAACCCCATCCTGGTTTTTGTGGACTGACTCTTCTCTGCTTTCATCTGTGGGGTGTTTTTCAGCTGCTCCCTTTTGGGGCTTGGCTCAGACATCATCTGAGGCTTCAGTGAGGGCTGTGGGGGGGGAAAGTGGTTGTTATGTTTCCTGGCGGGCTGCAGCGCCTGAATGGGATGTTCGCTCGGCACATTCAAAAGAATAATTGCATGCGTGGGCCTTGCTGCAAAGGGGCAGGCCTGGCTCGTTTACTGGGCTATTTATAGCATGCTTTTCACCATCTAGTTTGTCCCATTAAAACCAGAATGTGGGTAGGGAACAAACACATCAGCAGGGCATGAACATGGCTGAGAAGAATGAGTCTTTGATGAGATCCAAATGCTAATGGAGCACGTCCTGTGGCATTCTCATGGGTCTGCTGAGGGGTGAAGGGTTTCTGGGCTGGGGAACTGGAGCTTCTGCCTCTGTGCTGCTTGTGTCTCAGCCAGCCACAGGTGCTGCCAGAAGGGACCACATTTCTGTAGCTCCATTTCTCATTGTCATGTGCCCTTTGGACACAGAGGAGGACCTAGTCCTGGACCCACAGGGAGTTAGTCCAGTTCTGTTATTCACCTGTCTGTTTTGTCCCTGTGCTCTCCGTTGAGAGGATGTTGCTGACGTTCCCTTCCACAGCAATGTGCAATCTTGTAAGTATCTTCTTTTCTCCCCTTGTTTTCCAGAGTGGGTCTTTGTGGGCCTAGTGATCCTGGGGGCATTCCTGTTCTTCCTCCTGGTGGGGATCTGCTGGTGCCAGTGCTGCCCACACAGCTGCTGCTGTTACGTCCGCTGCCCCTGCTGTCCTGAGTCCTGCTGCTGTCCCCGGGCATGTGAGTGACCCTGCCCAAGCCTGGTGCAAATCTTCTGCTGTACTGCTTCTGCTCCCTGGCAGAACAGGAGGAGAATCTGCTAGTAATGCTTCCCTTGCCCTGAGCACATTGCTTGGCTAAAGAACTCGTTCTTAGGGAGTGAAGCATCTGACCTATTACTCAATGGTTGAGCGCTCAAAGTTAATTACAAATGTAATTCCCCGAGCCCTCCCTGCCTTGGCAGCTGTGTCTGCTTCTCCAAAGTGTCATGCTCCCATTCCAAAGTTGTTGTTGTGTCAGTGAATGTTGTGGGTCAGAGCTAAGAGCATTCTGGGAGGCTTCCTCCTGGCAATGCAAAGCAGCTGTGCTCTACAACAGTGCAAAATCCTTGCAACCCAGCAAGGTTCCTGGTCAGGCTCAGTCAGAGCTGTCAAGTTTCATGAGCCTCATCCCTGCTGCTTGGGTCATCAGTTGTTTTTAAAGCTGAACTGCCACTAAATCGTGGCAATGGTAGTGGTGGCTGTAACACTCTTGAGTGTCTTTCTGGGCATCTTGCAGTGCTTGTCCAACCTGCTGTGTGAATTTTTTAAACTCCCCTCAGTGCCCTTTGAGGCTTAGAGAAATTCAGGTTGGTCCTTTTTAAATTCATTTGTCCAGTTGTCTCCTACCGAGTTGTCACCAGTGTTGGTTACGTGCAGGTTTCGACCATGTGGGTCTCTTGGGGGCTGATGTGACACTGACTCTTGTTATTCTTCTTTTTCAGTGTATGTAGCAGGCAAAGCAGCAAAAGCTGGGTACCCTCCTCCAGTCTCTGCCATGCCAGGTCCATACTACATCCCCAGTGTTCCTGTAGCTGGTGTCCCATCTCCTGCTGTGCTGATGGATAAGTCGCACCCCCCTCCCTTAGCCCCAAGTGACGCCAGTGGTGGAAGCCAAAATGGTAATTTGCTGTGCCAGGCACAACATTCAGTCCCCTTTATTGGGAGCAGGTCTGGGAAAAGGAAGAATGATTGTCACTGGTCGAGTGGTGTGAACAGAAGAAACACAGAGAAACTGCATTTTAATCCTGTCTCTGACAATGACATTTGCATCCCTCAGGGCCACACGGTCCAGCTTTTCTAGTGCCATCAGCACAATGTCAGTTTGTGGATTCCCAGTTACATCAGCAGGGAATGGGAGGCCAAGTTCTTGTACAGGACCTCTCTCGTTACTGCCGCTCATATTTACTTCCAGAGGACAAAAGGATGATTTCAGGGAAACAGAGGCGGTGGCCATTTTCCCCTTAGAGCTGATGCCTTGCAAACTGCTTTCTCTTTGTAAACTCTTCTTTCTACTCTCTGCAAGGCACTGCTTGCCCTCTGGTAGCAGTTTTTGCTGCAGCATGTTTTGCTGTTCCCATGACCTTTTGGGCAAAGGAACCTACTCCCTTAGCATTTCTGCCCAAGAGCATTTGGGGCTGGACCCTGTCCTTTACCTTACGGAAGTCAGTAGGTCACTTTTTTCCTTCAGCCTTTGCATTTGTGCAATGTGAGAGATGAAAGGCTTCTAACTAGAAAGGAGTTTTGGATCAGTGTCAGACACAGACTGTCACTATGATGACTCTGTCTCGGTGAGGGTCACTTCTGCTGCCATCAAGGAAAAAGAGGGCAGCTCTTTAGCCACATGCATTTCAGGATCAGAGTGGCAGTCTAAAGTCAAACAAGCTGCTGCAGAAATGGCTTTTACCAGTGTAGAGTCGCCACTGATCCAGCTGCATGTCTGATTTCAAAGCACCACACTAATTATTAATTGTTCAATTTGCTTGTGACAGTGTGTTGATAAAACACATATGAAAAGACAAGATTAAGTAGCATAATCAAGTAATTAAGCTTTTGGAACAACTCTACATGTCCTTCTGCTGCCCCAGTCAGTATATTAACCTTTCTGGAATTACAAAAAGTATTTTCCCTCAACAATCATACTTTATTTTGCCACTGAAATCAAAACAGCTCTGGAATGGAGCGCTTTGAAGCAGGAAATAATCATTGATCCAAAGCAGAACGTATCTGATTCAAAAACCTTTGTCAGAAAATGATGAATGACATCCCAGTGCTTAATTTTTTTTCTCCTGTGAAAAATGTCACTGCATGTAGAGCGTGGTGGTGGCTGTGGGAACTCGGGAGATATTTTGAGAGTCAGATCACAGCCCCAGTCTTGTCTCTGCTAGCAGAGCACAAGTGCAGAATGAAAAGCTGTGGATGCATTTGATAACCAAACAGAACAGCTCTTAAATTTGCATGATCATTACACAGAAGGATGCATTTATTATATAATCCAAATCACATGTCTGGACTCAATCCCTCACCTCAGGACTCAGGACTTGAAATGAAATACTACATATTGCAAATAAAAACATTATCACAGAATTTTGACCTTTGTGGCAAGACAGCAGAGGTCCTTAATTTCTTTTTAAAAATAATTTTTAATTAATTTATTTTGCAAGAATGTGGATAAACCCTTAGTCTTGATCATGCACCTCAAACTGTGGAGCTAAGGAAGAGTTATGGCATGTATCCTGTTCCTTGTCCCTTAAAGTTCCTCCACAAAACCAGAATATCCCCTAATGACAGGCTGTGGAAGAGAAAACATTATGTGGCTTTTCCATGGTACTTATTTGCTGGTTGGCCAGACAGCAAGCTAAACAAAACGGGTAATGGTTGACTTTATTATAGTAAGGGCCTTTTCTCAGAAGGAGCAATAATCACGGTCTCTGTGTCCTCCACACAGCCAGTAGGTCTGACCTGAAACCTGTTATCTTTGAGACTTCAACCTTTCTGTCAAGTCCATTTAGAAAAATGGGATCAGAAGTGCTGGGGGACAGAGGCTGGAGCCTAAAAATTCTGAAAACTACAGCCTTTGCCCTAGATAGATTCTGTGCTTAAAAACAACCCCTTTGAGGGGATCTAGTGAGCAAACTCAGGCATGAGGATATTTAGAAAATTTGTCCAGGGTTACATTAAAGCCATATGACAAAGCTCTGATTAAGCCTAGGAACTCTGTCCTAAACTTAGGGCTGAATAAGGAAAAAAAATCCCAAAACTTTTAGCTCTCTTATTTAGAAGTGTTGGCAATACATAATTTAGAATTCGTGCTCTATTTTAAATCCAGTGGTTACCTGGAAACTCTTGCATATATCCCTTAAGCCCTGCACACAGGGAAGCTCTTGATCCTAGAGCTGGGCTCCAGACCTTTAACATTTAAAGTGTTTAAGGGTGAGGAGGCATCATTTATTTCCTAACTATACTTGCCTGAAAAAAAATAGTAATGCTGTCCTTTCTGGGGAGGGCAACAGCTTACAGTTTTGGCTGACTTGGTTCCACCCACGGAAGAATAAAAATTATGTCTAGTTAAACACAATTTAAACATTAGAAATCTATGAACTGTTCAGGAGAAGAAAATATGGTCTAACAGGGAAGAATGTTCTATTCTCTTTGACTTCAGTGAATGGTTCTGGACATGTGGTCCACATCTCTGCATCTTTATTTCCTTATAATTAAGATGGGCCTAAAATTTTTCAGATCTGATTAAAAGCATATGGCAATTACAGATGAAGAAGGGCTTGAGGAGGAAGCAGTAATATCTTTGGTTCTCAGATGAAGGAATAGTGAAGAGCTTTAATAAGTTGAACATTTAATATCATTATGAGAAGTTTTTAATAAATAGAGAGACAAAAAATGCTTCATTGGTAATGGAAAATACTTTTTATGAGCAGTTCACAGTCGTCTTTGCAGATTTAAATCCAAAATTAATTTCTAGATGCTTGCAGAATTAACCAAGAAATTCATTTGTCTTTTGATACACAGATGCAATAGCAAGTCAAGCATGAAGCCTAGCTAATTCTCCATCAGTTCCAGGAGGTATAGATGTTGCCCAAATAGATATTTGGCACAGCTTCAGTGGTTCCGGAGAGACAGTCTGGAAGCTGCCTGTTCAAGTTCCCCAAAGGTTATTAGTAGGTCAGTCATTTCCAGCTGATGGTTGTTTGCTGGCCTATGTATAAATGAGGTGGCAGCTTAGCTGGGCTCCTAGTAGAGACATCAGAAGAAAGAATAGTGAGAGGCCTCTTTCCTGGCAAGGTACCAGCCGTGATGGTGAGGTGCAGAATTGGCCTTGCTGCTCTTGCAGTGCAGCAGGAGCCATGTCTTCTGAGGCCACTCAGTCCAGCCCCTCTTTGTAGCAGCAACCTCATTTAAAGAGACGTGTTGTGCTGCTCATTTTGGAAGGCAGAGACAAGGTCCTTCACAGGGGTCTGTAGATCACTGTGTGCATTTTGCAGCCATTGTGCACACACTCATGGGGATAATAAAAACACAGCAGAACTCCAGACTGCAGTCAGTTAAGCTACCTGGAGCCACGCTAAAAGAAGGACCCTGATAGACCCATACTATGTTTTTACATCTAATACTTTTCCCAAGTGCAGCCACACAAGGTCATATTTCAGGATGTAGTCTCTTAATTTACATGTACACAGTGAAAACCCACAATGAAGCACTTTGCTCCTGAAGCAACTTGTGGGATTCTGATAGGGACCATTCTACCCATTTCTATGGCACAGCCATTCCTGAAGCAGAGCATGGTTATTTCACAGTGCACAGACACAGGCACAGCTGTGTAGGACAGAAGGTGCCTAAGAATACCTCTGCCAAGTCCTTTCTCAGCCCACACAGTGCATCGTATGCAACGTACTACCAAACCCATATGTTAGTAGCTCGATATATTGCAGTGAGGGATAAAACAGAAGGAACAGGTTGGCTCAAAACCACTCTCCAAGTGTTTAAATTGTTTCACAAGAGGAGCACTCATGCACCACTGCAGTATTCACACAAGGGAATGTATTAACCCCATGCAAGGCAGTGTCGTGGGTTTGCTCTGGCCTAATTTGCTCTTACACCCCCCACACAATTACTGTAAGTTGAGAGAAGGTTTATGCAGACAAAAGAGACCCGATTTGGGAAAATAATATTAGGATTTATTACTAGCAAGATAAAATCTAAGGAACTATATCTACAACAATATTAATTAGGTAAAAGTACTATGTATCTACAAAAATACCCCTCCCCCCTTTGTATCAGTCCAGGAGGAGAAGCAGTCTCTTTCTCTCTTTCCAGAGCTCCAGGTCTTTATAATAATTTTGCAGCACTTTTAAGTTCTTCTTCTGTTATCTCTAGAACGACAACTCCGATTCGTTGCAGCTGGAACTCTTTCTCTCTCTCTTTTACGTCAGCCTCAGTGCTGGGCCTACCCCCTCCTGGGCTAAGACCGGAGCCTGGGGGGTTACGCAGGCCCTGTAGGGTCTTCCATGGACTGCAAGGGGATACTTACCTACCATGGATCTTCACCACAGAGTCACATGGGATAATGGCTTTTGAGTCCACCCCTGTTTCCTGTGGGGTCCCTTCCCATGGGAGAACAGTCTTTAATAGACTTCTCCTCTGACGTGAGTCCATCTCTCAGACAACAGGTCTTCCATTCTGTGATGTCTCTCAGGGTCACAAATTTAGCTGCAGCATGGATCCCTCACTCAGATGCCAACATCTTACCCGAGCCGATCTGCTCCAGTGTAAGTCTCTCTCCATGAGCTTCCTTGTGCATTCACAAGCTCCTTTATGAGCTGCATGGGGGTCTCTTCACCCCAATAATCTTCCACAGGTGGCAGGGATTTATTTTTCAGTCTTTTCCCTGCTGAAGGGAGAGAGAGAGAGAGCAAGAGACGGGGAAGAAGCAGCTCCTCCCCCCTTCGAACTTCTCTCTCCTGCTGCTGCCAGTTTAGACCTTGGAGGTTGTTATCTCTCTGCTAGAATTCCTTCTGCAGCATTTCTCATCCAAGCAGTCAGTCCTTCTTTAAAGTTTTTTTTTTTCTCTACTCTTACAGGACAGAAGGGGGGCTTCAGTGCCACACCTGGCCCCAGGGCCGGGGGAGGACAGGGGCCTTGGCCCACTTGGGACCTGCCGCCTCTCCTACATAGCCAAAATTTTATCTGTGGCACAAGCTTCTCTTCTGTTTTCTTAAATTTGTAATTGGCAGAGGTGTTACTAAAACTTTTGATTGGCTTTTTCTCTGGAAATCCACCTGGACAAAACCATCCTCAGCCCCAGGGATTGGCTGGTGGGCAAAACCACGACAGGCAGACAGGTTCTATTTTGCAGTGCTAAGTGAATTGTCTTTATCACGGTTCTATAATGAGGCTGAATTTGAGGGTTGTAGTCCTCTTTTGTACCTAGATCTGAGTTTGTGTCAGTCCTGAAATAGCCCCAGGCTGAGACCTTCCTTAAATACTCTGCTATAAATGCCTTGTTTTCTTCAAAACCCTGACAGGTAGAGTTCTCTGCTTGCTGACTTGAGGTAGTCAGGCTGTTCACAGCTGTTGTTAGCAGGTAAGGTGTGCATGGACCCAGCCTCCCAGAGTTAGAGTTGCTGTGGTTCCAGGCATGTAGGGGCTTCTTTTCTGCACATAAGAATGTGGAAAACACAAAAAATGCTGTCCAGACTTCCCGTGTAAATGGCATAATCCCAGGAGTCAAGCACTTAATGTATGTGTAAGACGTACCTTTTCTGTAAAGTGAAGCAGGTTAAGAATGCCAGAGCAGGCAGTTTCACAGCTACCAGTGACCTGATTGGCCTCATCATGGGATTGGGTATAAATCTCAAAGCAGTGTGATGTGCTTTGTGGGATTTGGTGTTTCCTGCTGTATTCTCTAGAGCTTCTGCTGCCACAGGCTCTTTAACCTCTGTGAGCAGAATTCATGGTGCTGGGAGGGTGGAATGGTCCTGCAGAGTGACAGCTCCCAAATGCTCCGCCACCTGCTGCTCCTGCAGACTGGGAGCCTACAGCCCCTGCTGCTTAGAGGAAGCCTGGTTTTCTGGGACTGCTTCTCCCGTACCATGACAAATCCTCTCTGTAGTGCTGAGGAAGGAGAAAGGAGTTCTTCTTTTCTCCCTACCAGTCGCTCTGTGGCAGTGACACCACTTGATGCATCTGGCTGTACAAATTGGGCATTTCCAAAACCGTTTTTGCTGTTACTGCAAACTTTCGGAATGATGCAACTGCTACAACTTCACATCCCACATTTTAGACGAATTTCTTCTGAAGCAGCGACTGACTCAGTCTGTTTTGACGCAGCCTACCTGCCTGCAGACATGAGCTCGACTATAGAAGCAATATTGCTGGAAAGTCTCGTTCTTAAATTGTTTCAAAGTCTTCAATGTGTGTTTCCCTCCTGTGCTTTTTTTCTTTCTCCCTAGCAGTGCGCAAAGGGTACAGAATCCAGACTGACAAGGACAGGGACTCCATGAAGGTGCTGTACTATGTCGAAAAGAACTGGCTCAATTTGACCCAGCCAGGAGGATGCGAGAACGATGTAAGAAACAAGCATGGTTTCATTTTTTTTCTTCCCATTGACTGGAAAAAGACTGCAAATTCATAGTTCAAAGTTGGCTGGCTTTGCCTCAAGGTCAACCTTTTAGGATATGATGTCCAGGATACAGTAAACAGGGTAGATAAAGCCTAGATTTTAGATGTCTGCAGGTTCTGATTTTAAAGATCTGGTGCTTACCTAATCCTTCTTAATTAGAGCAGACAAAGTGACGGATACTGAAAAGCTTGTGAAAATTGTGCACTCAGATAGTTAAACTTTTGGATCATCAGCACCTTATTGTACTTACACATTCTACAGCCTGTGGTGTGATAATAGCTGGGATATTGTTTTCACAGTTTCTATACATTTTACAGTGTGGTGTCTGTAAATTACCAGCGTGGCAAAATAGGAGAGGGATGGTTTTATTGAAAGAAGTTTTGTGGGCTGCAGTGAACATGGTGTGGTTTGAAGGATGCAGAAGGTTTGTTTGGAGTTGCTCTTGTCCTGCAGAAGGAGTAAGGACTACAACAAACATTCAAGAAGCCAGGGGATCGTCAGGTTTTGTGACACTGAGCTAACCTATGTTAGGCACTGGTAGAGACGCATTTAAAAAAGACATGTGGGATGCTGCAAATCAATGAAGGTAAGGGAATGGGAATGACACTACATCAAAGCTCTGTACAGATTAGGCATAGCGAACAAATTATATATTCTTCTTAAACAGTCACTGCTGAGCACACTGTCTTCTCCACCCACAAAATTTACTATAAAAAGACCTCTGCAGATTGGTATGTCAGGCCTCCAGATGTCAGTGCGCTTGATGGGGTAGAGACTGACAGTGACTCAGAGAGTCTTAATCCTTTTTTGTGGGGGTTGCTTTTGTTTTAGATGGGCAAGTCAGGGCAAATCCAGAGCCAGCCTGTCTCTCACCAGGAAAGGGGGAGGTGGCACAACTGCTGTGCTGTGATGATGTACCACCATGCTCAGTGCCCACCTCCCAAGGTAGGGAGCTCACATGTGTTACTGAAGCAGGGCTGAGGGGAATTTTTGGGACACAGGAACCTCATGCCATTTATGATAACTTTAAAATACCCCACTGACTGCCAGCTACAAATTCAAAGACCTTTAAGTCTAACAGTAGCTCTTGTGTCCAGACAGAGCTCCAGCAGTGCTGGGCAGGGTTTTTCAAGGGTGTGAAGGCCTCTGATTCCATTTTGGTTGTTTTCTAACAGAGGGCAGCTCAGTTTTTCTGCTGAGAAAGCCACAGCTGGGTACACCACAGCCTGTCCTCTCCTGCCCTCTCACACATGCTGTCAGGTGACGATGCCCATCTCATTTCTTTTCTGCAGATAACAACACCATGTCTGAGCTCAGCTCGTTGCACGAAGAGGACCTGAACTTCCGCCAGCCCTACCGCCAGTCGCGGAGGAAACCCCTGCCTCCCGCGGGGGACATGGATGGGGACGCGGAATACTGGGCGGGAGTCATTGGTGGGGGCAGCACTCAGTCCAGGTCTCAGGCTGTCTCTGATTACAGAGATGAGCGGGACAGTTTCTGGCACAGGTGAGGAATCACCATGTTGGGAGGCAGCTATATCTGGCAGAGAAGGGACAGATGGACTGATAGCTCTTCTCCATTTCCTGCTGCTCTGGTTCTGCTTAGTGGGAGAGGGGTTAGACAGATATAGGAAATCTGGACATGTCGTTAGATGAGGTCAGAATGAATCTGATTCCCACATGCCTGCTGAAGCCTACCCAGCTGGGTAAGGCTTAGTACCAGCCCCATTCCCAGTAATATATAAAAGTGAGATTAATAGGGAACCAAGCCACCCTTCCCAAAGTGGGAAGGCACAGTTACAAATCTGTCTCCTGAGATTTGCACCTGATACTTCCAGCACTTCTCAGTACTGGTTCACTTTATTCAGAGTTGCACCCTGGTGCTTTGGTGCAGCAAGACCTGTACTCCAGACCTAAAGGACTGGCACTCTGGTACCTGGAAAGAGATGGCACATCATTCCCGCACATACCAACAGCCCAGTCTCCCAAAAGCAATGGCAGGGATTTCCTTCCTTCAGTACTGTGCTATTTTGCCAGTTCACTGCTTTAAAATTGCCCTACTGTGAGCTTCTGTAGCTGGGTTCTTGGGTTTCCTCAGCACAACATACACCTACAGGCTCTGGGGCCAAGGAGAAGCAAGTCCAGCCCTGCACGCTGTAGGTCAAGGGAGGTGCACTCTGGGGTTAATCTCGGGTAACCTTAGACATGCAGAGCCAGAGTTGTCTGCTCTGAGTTACCTTTACAGTCAGCAGAGAAAACCGGGGGTCTCAAGGATGTGACACATCTCTTCCTACGGAAGATGATGAAAACAGTCCAGATGATTCATGCCCCCAGGAGTTCCTGTTTCCCTCCATTGTCTATGCGGGCAGTCTGAGGGGATGAGTACAGCTGGATCCTGCCCTCTAACCCTACCTCTTCCCTCCTCCAGCCAGCAGAGATCCAAGTCTGAGATGCTGTCCCGTAAGAGTTTCTCTGTGGGAGTGCCAGCTGTGTCCATGGACGAGCTGGCAGCCTTTGCAGAGTCCTACAGCCAGCGGCCCCGGCGGGCAGACAGCCAGGAGACGCGGCGCTTCGAGCGGTCGGAGTCGCACAGCGGCCGCAGCGGGGGGCTGCCCCACCAGGACAGCTCCATGGAGGAATACTACTCCAAGCGCAGCAGAGGGAATCGGGAGCCACTGACGGACTCGGATCGGGGCTGGTCGTACAGCCCACCCCGGAGACGGGCCCATGAGGAGAAGCACCTTCCCAGGCTGGTGAGCCGGACGCCCGGAGGGAGCCAGAAATACGACCACTCCTACCTCAGCAGCGTCTTGGAGAGGAAATCCCGGAGCTACGACGAGAGTGGTGACCATTGCGCCACCCCCTCGAAGCTGAGCTCGCAGCCCAGCCAGAGAGGAGGGGGAACATACTATGCCTGGTCACCACCCTCCACCTACAAAGCCGAGAAGTCGCAGCAGCAGCCGCAGCAGTCGCTGTCGTCTCAAGAGGAGGATGAGGAGGAGGACAGCCTGCCTCCCTACAGCGAGAGGGAGCTGAGCCGGGGCCCCTCGTACAGGGCCAGGGAACAGGCCTACCTCAATACCTCTGACAAGAAGAGGAAAAAGGACCCCAAGAAAACAGTGAGGCCATATCTGGTGGTCCTGGTCCAAATAGGCTGAGCGGAGAGCCATCAGGCAGGGGTTACTAACCAGGGTTGATGGGCAAGGGGGTTTTCCAGGAGGGGGTCTTGGGGTCTCAGTGTGACTGCCCATGGGAAGGGGGAAGTCACTGTGGGTGTAGGAGGCCAGAATGGGAAATAGCTCCTATGTGGGAGTTCATAATGGAGGGGAAAGCCAGATGTGCCTGGGACTAGGGAGCTAAGGGATGTTCTTTGGCATCTGTAGCCTGCTGGTCCAAGACGGTGGGAGTTTATCTGGAGTTTAGAAGGATCACAGTAGGGAAGTCACCCGGGGCTTACAGAAATTACAGGGCTTTGGCATTGATCCTTGTTAAGGAAGGGTTGAGAGGCTCTTTTCTTCAGACTAGGAGAGGACTGGTAGCAAGGTATGGTGTAAGAGACGTCTTTCTGAAAGGGGTGAGATGACTGTTGACCTACTCTTGTGGGCTTGTGGAGGGCCATCTATGCCAAAGGCATTCCTCACCCAGGCTACCAGCAAATGCAAAACATCCTGACACAGTCCCAGCTAGTGAGGACTGATGGGTTCATGGTTGGTAGGAATGGGAATCTGGCTGAAGTCTGCTCCTTGAGGGAGACCTTGTCGCTAGAGCAGCTAGGCTGTTAGGCCTGAGCTTAAGCAGCATATGTGAGAGAGGAATGGGTTGTGAGTGGACAAAGGTGTTGCTGTTTTGTTGTGTCTCTGTCAAAGCTTTGTCTGTCTCTTTGTTCCATGGATGCTTTCCTGTTGACTTAAATCTTCCACTGACTTCAGTCTTCTCTCTCTCTTCTCAGAATGATTTCCCAACAAGGATGTCCCTTGTGGTTTGAAGTTGTGGACATCTCATATTGATGGGCTGGATATCACAAGGTGACTGCAGCGGAGAAGATACAGAGCAACCAGCAAGACTCTGTGACCCTTTGCAGCCATCAGCCATGGACTGTTTCAGTTGTTTGGTTCATCAGGGGAGCAGAACCTTTTGTAAGAGACGGCCATGAACAGCACTCGGTCCCAGAGGCTCTGGGAATCTGCCAGGAAAATGAGGCCAGTGCTTTCTTTTTTTCCAGTTTTCCAGTGCCCTCCATTCTGCACTGGAAGGCAGCCACCTCCCTACTGTCCCTGAAGCCCTCCCTGCAGTCCTGAACTACAAGTGGGGATGCCTTTGTACCTCCTGCCCTGTCTCATGTGCAGAGGGAGGCCTGTGCATACCTCTTGCTCTCTGCCTCCTCAGTTCTCTGGATCAAAATTGTCATCCATACTTAGAGCCTTTTCTGTGTCATCCCCATGCTGGGACGAGGCCTTGTTCTTACAGCTGCAGACTGCCTCCAGCTGATCGGGCCCTAAATGGGAAAGAAAATTCACATCCTTTCAGACACTGTAAGAAAAGGACTGATGAAGTGTTAACTTTGATAAGGGCTGAATAGAAAAAGACAATTATGATGCTGGTTTGTTCAATATTTAGTTTTCATTGTGTGATGAGAGTTTCAGGTGAGATTGATGTATTGTTTTGAAAGTGGGTCAAATTAGCTTTTGTTATGATGAAAGCATGATGTGTTTCCCCCCTATCCACAACTGCGTTTCGTTTTGATGCAGTTGCATTTCCTTGCAGCTGAGCTATGACCCTGTAGAGCTTCAGGCTAGAGTACCTACTCCACTGTACCATAAGCAGTGCTCTAGCCTCGCTGGCGCTCTGCTTCCAGCACCACCAGACATCCCTGCATAATAAGTGGCCTTTTTCTTTTAAAGAAGCAAAAAGGGGACAGTCTCAGTGAGAAGGCAGCTGCAGACCTTCATTCCGTGCTACTGGTATCTCTCCATTCTGGGAATTGTTTCCAGACATTGAGGACAGCAGTAACAGCTGTGGAAAAAGAATTAAGCTCTGTGGATGGACACAAGCTTTGAAAGTCACCCTTTTTGCTTACAACCATTTCATTCTCCTTGATTGGGATGTTGGCTGTTGTCTCAGGAATAGTTGAATTTAGAAGTGAGTGATTCACACCATTTGGAAGCCTGACATTCTTTTTTTTCATAATGTATTATGCAGTCATTTATTTAGCTGCTAAAATCATCATGTGAAGGAAGATGATGGGAACATTTCAAGGGCCAGTATCTTGCCCCCTATTATGCCTAGAAACAAGTTGGTGCCCTATTGTGTTATGGACATTGTCAGCCTCTGAAATTACATCTTTGTTGTTGCTCTGGGAATTTGGGAACCTATCTGGTCTCAGGTGCTGATACTGGTAGTACTGTTCTGAACACAAGGTGTATTAACATCACTGCAGTTCTCCATAAAAAATGATAGATTAATTTCTGTATTACTCCTTTGCCAGGTCAGTTCACCCACCAGGAATGGTCAGGGGAGAGGAAGAGTAATCTCCATAGATCTGATGAGAGCGCAGTTTTCATGTGAGAAGGTGAATGGGTAAAAGGATGGCTTTCTTCTCCCACATTCCTCTGTAGTTTTGGAAATCATAGTCCTGGGTCTTCCTGGCAGAGAAGGATTAGCCTGCAGGGACATACAATCATGGAATCACAGAATTGTTTGTGCAGGAAGTAGCTGTTAAAGAACATCTGGTTCCAACTCTCTGCCATAGGCAGGGACATCTTCCACTGTATCAGGTTGCTCAAAGCCCTGTCCAACTGGACCTTGAACACTTCCAGTGATGGGACATCTGCAGTTTCTCTGGGCAGCCTGTTCCAGTACCTCACCACCCTAATAGTAAAGAATTTCTCCCTTGTATCTACTCTAAAATTACCCTCTTTTAGTTGAAAATCAGTGCCTCCTCCCTATTGAGGGTAAAAAGTCAAGGTAGATGGCATGAGGTGCACTTTCCTTATCCCTCGGTACAGTCACTCAATCACAGAAGACCTCCAAGTGAGCAGGCATGATTTGCTCTTGGTGAAGTCATGCTGGCTGTCTCTAATCACTTCCCTGCCATCCATATGCCTTGACATAGGTTCCAGGAGGATCTGTTCCATGATCCTAGAGGTGATGCTGAGTGATCAAGATTTCGTAGGGTCCTCTTTTTTACCCCTCTAAAACATGGGTGTGATGTTTCCCTTTTACCAGCCACAGGGAACCTGACTACCATGACTTTTCAAATAGGGAGAGCAGCTTACCAACTACATTTGCCAGCTACATGCCAACTACATCAGCTTGTATTGTGGTTGGAGAGACTAAATGTTAAGTATTTTCATCTCTTCTCATCACTGATGTGTCTTCCTAGGGAAATCCCAGTACAGGTAATAAGAAGTAGGTAGGTGGCTGCCACCCGAGACCTCTGGGGCCTTGAGGAGTCTACAGAGCCACACTTTGTGCTGTTTTAAATTAACATTTCATCCCTGACATATGACGGTACTGGCACGTTGATGTTTTGTTAGTCTGAAAACCTTGGGAACCCTTATGCCATGAATTTTAAGGGAGATTAGCCTGCTATCCTTTCCATCAGACATCCAGAAGATCAGTTTACATAGAAATTTGAAAGGCATCTGCAACAATGACTATGTCAGAAAGGGGCCAAAACTGATTTTACAGTCTCTGAATACCTCTATCTTTTAAATCACACTGAAAGCCGGAGCGTCACAATCTCTTTTTCATTTCCGTTATGTTCTGTCCCTTATCCCAGTCACTGCAGTTTATTTGATCAAGCCCTCAGGAATAAGTTGTGTGTATTAAAAATACAAGCCTTCCCCTCATTTATTTGAGTTGGTTTTGTTTGCTCAGTGCTTGTACTTTAGGGGCACCTGTACACTGTGTGTAAGAAGTTGCCATTTGTATATCTAGCTTATAAATAAGTAGTTGCAAACTAATTCTCTTAAAACTGTTTTAATTATAGAAGAAACTGTAAGAACCCCTCCCCCATTTCTTCAATCCACGTAGCTGGAAAACAATTGAAGATTTTACTACTAGTGATTGTAAAAGTTTTACCAGATGATAAGAATTTCAGCCTTAAAAAAAAAAAAAAAAAGAGCAGGTCTTAATTCCCTGAAGTCAAATCTGGGCAGCACCTTGCTCTAAAATTTAAGATTTCACATGTCCCTGTACAGATCTGAAAGGCATTTTCATTATTTCCATTTACTGATAGTGTCTGTCCTCAGGCCATCTTTCTTTTTCCCATTAGAAATGTGTCTGCAGCAGCAGCAGGAGCAAATGGACCAAATCAAGAAGCGAGGGGTGATGTAGAGTGTTTTACAGCTACACAACCCTAATGACCCGTGACTCCTGAATGGGGGAGCAGGGGGCCAGAGGCTGCTGGAGAGCCAAAGAGGAGCTTCCTGTTTCAGGAGAGAAGCAATGGTTTGTGTCTGCATCATCTTCCAGAACACCTGCAGAATGCTGGCACTGGAAGATAACAAGCCTGGTTATTATGTGGTCTCCAATCATTATAAGTTTTCCAGTTATCAATTTTTATTGCTGGCATAAAATTAAAATCCTTTTCATACCAGATATGGATGTCTGGGTCATGTGAAGGACACGGGTAGTTTTGTGATCTTGAAATCACAACAACCAACAGCATCTCACTAAGACAACCGAGATGATGAATGAATTCTTTAAAAATAAAAGAACCCTTAGAACAACAGCAGGATCAAGCATCAGTGGTAGATTTGGCTGCCAAAAAAAGTGATCTTGGCTAGTGAAAAAAAGTTTTGACATAATGGAATGGGAAAATAAACAGCAGTGATAATGACTTCTCATCAATCCCATTATTCCTTTAGAGCACATTGTAAAAGTTCCACTGGGTGGCTTCAGTGTGAATATCCTCAGAACACTCCATTTCCACTGAGATGGAAAATTAACAAAACTAGCACTTTGAATATTTTAAATTTCTGAGAAACTCCAACATTTATAACCTGAAACAGCCAGGCAGAATGATTCAGTTCTTTGTGCTGGCATGTAATACAGGGCACTGGTGGTCATCTCTGCCTTTGTTCCTGCAGTCAGGTCAGAGAGGGCCATCAGCACTGTCCCCCAGGCTCACCTCTCCTCCCCTGCAGCCAACACTGGCAGCTGTGTCTGCTGAGTTTCCCTGTGGGGTCCCAGCTCCTGCTCAGATGTCCCGGTCCTTCCACAGCTCACTGAATTGTGGTTTTCATTCTGGCTTGTGACTTTGGGTCCCTGCTGGCCAAGGACTGCAGTTACAGTGCCTTTCTGTCCTCTTCCAGGTGGGCAGCACCAGTTAACCTGCAACGTAAGACATTTTTGGTTTTGCAGTCAACCACTTTTACACTCCAGTCCTCTTCAGGTTTACCTTAAACTGGCCAGATAAATTAGTGTGTAAAGCAAGTATTGGGCACTGTAAGATGGAAGTGGCCCTTTGCAGGGAAGAGAGAAGACGTTTCAGAGTATTTTCTCTGGGGAGCGTCAGGAGGGTTAACCACACATGGATGCCACTGCTGGGCTGGTACCAGATTCCTCCAATAACAGTGATCTGACATTGCACAGAAGAGCTTTCCTTGGTCAGGTTGCTCCTACAGGTCTGGGTTGTTTTGAGCAAATTGACTGGGAACTCTCCATACTTTGGAAGAGGATTCTTGTCTCTTTGAGTCCCAAGGTTCCTCACAAAGCTGCTTCTCTTGAGATACAGGACAGCCACTGGGCTGTACAAATATAGATCCATGAGAAGGAACAATCACAAAGTATTTCAGAAGTCAGATCTTGCCACAAAGTGTTACAGGTACATAAACACAGCACCACAGTGTTTAGCATGCCTGGGCTATTCTGAAAATAGTTTTAATGATGCGGAAATTGTTGAGAAACCACATGGAGCTGTCTTCCTTTTTCTCCAGGAAGCTTCCACACAAAGATGTGGGTGAGGACCTGTTCTTTGTCACTAAGTACAGGTTTTAGGATGTGAGGAAATAAAAGCTAAAGGGACTTTAGCTCATTTTTTGTCTGGATCGAGCAGCAAGGTTACCTTTGGCATAAGCCAGATGCTGCATATTTGACCCTATGATTCCCAAAATCTCTGTGGTGCAGCATCTCCATTGGGCTCCACTGGCTGTATGTGCCTTCTGCAACAGTTATGATGTTGAAACCACCTTCATCATCACCTGGGGCTCCTAAAGTCCCTTTCTCATGTCTTGGAAGATCAGGAAAGGGATCCATTATGTGATATGACAGAACAGGTATCATTTTGATATGATGTCAGAAATGCCAGCTGGATTGCCAGCGTTAGAAGCAGAAAAAATCTAAAGAATAAATTTGGCTAATACTAAAGGAAGGAACCCGCCACAATTCCCATATGAATTCTTTTGTGACCTTTATAATTGCTTTTCGACATTCCCCCCTGCCTGCGCGGGGACCTTTGCCAGGGAGCCCATCACCTCCTCTCCCTTTTGCCTGTAATTTTTTGTCATGCTTGTAGTGCCTCTGTGACCCCTCTGCTTTCCTTTGGCTGTTTCCAGTCAACGTTCAGCGTTGTGCCTCGGGGTCCGGACCAGTTTAGATGTAGAACGAGTGGCATTTTGTAAAATGACATTTTTACCCCCTATAAAAGCAAAAATTTACAGAACACCCACAACAAACCCCCAAACCCTCCAGATATTCTCTCAAGCCCAAGCAGGAATGTTACTGGAAACATTTTAAAAATTAAAGCTGAACATAATTTCAAGAAGAGTAAGGATTGTTTTCAGCCCCAGGGCAGCTACAGTCAGAGCTGTGAAGTGCAAACAGCAGGAGCAAATGCACTCAGGTTTCATTGTCCTTGGTGAGAACAGCGGCAGAGAGAAGCAGCAAGTAATGAGTCGGAAGGCAAGTGGAGTTCCAAGATGTTCTTAGGTACGTGTGAGTTAGAAGTGTGAACTAAAAGTCGACAGGCTCAGTTTAAAAGCAAAATTCAGTCCAAGGAAATTTGAGCCCCAGCTCAGAGGTACTGTTCTCTTGCTGTTTACCAACAAGCTGGGTTTTTTCCCTGCTGCTGTTGCTGCCTGCCACAGCCATTTCCCAGCCATCACACAGTGAGTGGCTTTCTTTGCTGTACTTGGCTGTCATTATTTTACTTAGATTGTCCTTCTCCCCTGTAATGAACTTATTTTCAGTATGAGGGGAAGAAGGACATAACAATACTCTATAATGAAAATGTAACAGTTTTATATCTTCTTGAGACACATCCTCATCCCCAATTACCAAGCATTATACATTTGCCATGCTTACAGTATCAAAGTTGTTGTCTTTGAGTTGTCACCATGGAGAATAAAAGCAGGAAAAGCTACCACCAATCTGCCTTTTTATTATCCTGCAGACGAACAATTTTCTCACTTTATGCTAAAAAATGAGCAGTTTACACGAGTGGTTTTCGACCCATTTTTTGTTTAAAGGACAATAAACCAAACATTTTCAAATGGAGCAGGAGACCCTTCATAAGTTGCATACCATTCACAGGATAACATAAACTAACCCTTTTTCCTCAGCCTCCTTTCATACAAGAAATCCCTGCAAGTACCCTGTGGAGCCACAGTACTTCACAGAAAGGACAAACTCTCCCCTGGTTTTGCAGACTTAAAAACTTTTTCTCTGTGGATTTTATTGGGAAACATTTACCTTTTTCCTGTAGAAACTCCATGTGCTTTTGGTAGTATGACCTCTTTGTCCTGGAGCCTGCAGTACCCTGGACTGATGGTTTTTGTCTCTCATAAACAAGCAACTTCATTCAGATCCCATCTCCATGTTATCAATAATGGATTCAGACTCACACTGTTTGTAGGTGTAATCTGAACAGCATTTACATGTTTAGATCCATGTCTGAGAGGTGTTACCAGCACTCAGGTGAGGAGAAGTGCACACAGCTCTGGTCTGTATTTCCCTGTGCAAGGGAAATCCCTTGGCTCTTCAGTTTCCTGGCTGTGGAAAGGGAAGCTATCCAGGGACACCTGTTTCCTAGGACAATGCCAGTCAAGCTGAGCAAGCTCAGGCCCTCTCTGGATGCCTCTCTCAAATCGTAGAATAGTTTGTGTAAAAAGGGATCTTTAAAGGTCATCTAATCCAATCCCTGTGCAATTAGCAGGGGCACCTTCAACTAGATCAGGTTGCTCAGAGCCCCACCCAGCCTGACCTTAAATGTTTTCAGGGAATGGGCATCCACCACCTCTCTGGGCAGCCTGTGCCAGTATTTCTCCACACACATTATAAAAAATGTTCCTTATATCTAATCTGAATCAACCTTTCTTCAGTTTATACCATTACTTCTTGCCATATCACAGAGGCCCTGCTAAAAAGATTGTCCCCATCTTTCTTTAGGCCCCCTTCAAATACTGGAAGGCTGCAATGAGGTCTCCCCAGAGCCTTCTCTCTTTTGGTCTAACAGCCCCAACTCTCTCAGCCCATCTTCATAGGAGACATGATCAGCCCTCTGATTATCTTTGTCTCCTCCTCTGGACTCATTCCAGCAGATCCAGATCCTTATTTTGGGGGCCCAGAGCTGGCTACCCAGCCATGTTTTGGCTGCTCCTGGGGGTGGGTGAAGGGAGCTCCTGTCGAGGCGGTGGGAGGCAGAGGCCTGGCAAGAGGCTGATGCAGTGGGGGGGGGGGTGGTGTTAAAGGCTTCTAAGCTTAACACTTGTCTCTGAAAATTGTCACTCATCCTTTATTTGACCCAATGTGAACGTGTTCAGAGTTTCTTTGGCCAGCTTTATTCCTCCTCCGTCCCTCAATGCTCGCCCCCTGCTCCCACAGAAACCTCCAACATGGAGCAGGAAAGTTGCCCATCTATACCTTGAAGACTAATGGGAGTGAGGAAGACCTGACAACAGAAGCACTGAGAGGTCACCCAGCACAGAGCTCTGTGGGAGGTCACTTCTGTCTGGGGAAGTGTTTGTGCCAGCAAGGCAGAAGCCAGAGATGCCCCTGCAGCTCCCTCTGTAAACTCATGGCTAACCCTCACACAGGTAAGGCTCTTCTGTGCCAAGACACAGCTGGTCCAGAGCTCTTGGCTGTAGACAGGTTTGTATTTCAGGTTTTGATTTCAGGGCCATTTCAGAATTAGAGAAATGAGCCTGAAAAAATTGCCTAAAGTGGCACAGGACCATTTATTACAGCAGGTGTGGTGTTTTCATTTAGTCCTCACTGTGTGACAGAAATCCTTTCTGTTTACATCTCAAATTGGTTTCCATCAGCCTCTCCAGAGCAGGTGTGGGTGATTTTCATGTCCCAGTTATCACATCTTCTCTTTGAGCAACACATCATTCAGTGCACTTGTCTCTGAATAGGTACTCCAGGGTAGTGAGAGGCAGAGCTCCAAGTGGTCACATTTTGCACTCAAGAGCCTGCTAAATGATTAATTAATTTAGTCTCTTAAAGTTCCCTGCTTCCTGGCAAAGCCACAGTGTGTGTTGCTACAGGCCTCAGTCCTGCTCACCTCAGAATCACAAGTTTTGGCAAGGGGCTTTGACATCCAGTAAAGTGGAGATCAGTGCATGCAGAGAGGATGTGTGGGGCTGGTACCTAGAATATTTTTCTTTAGACCTCAGAGTCCAAGCTCCTTGAGGTGGAACCATTAGCATAGCCAAGTGCTTGGGATTCCTGAAAAAGTACAAACTACTCAAATTAGTAAAACCACAGTGCAGGTGCATCCCAGTGCAGCTGATTTACAGAGACTGCAGTGTGCAATCCTGGCAGTCAGAACCACCTGATGCTACTTGGAACCTACATCTTTGCAGAACTGAGCTGCCAAGACTTGGAGAGCACTCGGTCTTATGCATAAATAGGCCTTCACCTGATGGACAGTGACAGAACTTGTGTGGGTAGTGAGCTCTGAGCCTAAGGTATGTTTTAATTAGTACTGGGGGAGTGAAATGGTGAAATGTGTTTGGGGGTTTTTTGTTAATTTTAAAACTTTCTTTTTTCCTTTAAATAGAAATATGTTTTCATATTTATATAAATTTTTGTCCTTGCTTCTCAGAAGAAAGATCCGGGGCTGCCTTCTCTCAAGTCAGTATGGTGCCTGAGTGCAAAATTTTACTCTCCAGTTCCAGTAAAATGCAGCCTAGGCTGGTTCTTGTGAATAGTTGTAAAGGGAAAGCTTCTGCAGCAGAGCTCTGTCATCAAGATGTCACCATGGACAGTCTGTCATCACGACGAGAAACACTTCTTAATTAAGCAGAGATGCTGAATTGTAGCTGAAACAATTCCTAAGTGTCCCAACTTCCCTCATCACATCAAGGAGCCTGGAGTTAAAAAGCTCCCAACAACAAGGGGTTTTAGAGGATTTCAAGAGAATTATAAGTCTAAAAGTTCAACACTTGAACATGTTCAGCATGTAGAGAACACATTTCAAAATGTGTTTGACGAGCAGAAGAATAGTTTTGTACTACTTCAAAAACACCTTTGAAAGGCAGAGTATGGATGGCATCCCAAGTATTGCTGTGGAGATCCGAGATCCACACACTTCTGTGAAAAGCTCAACTTCACTTGCAAGCAAATCGATTAAGAAGCAGACCTCGCAGCCAAGCTTGACTGATTTCTCATTTGAGCATCTCAATTACACCGATTTCATGATTAGGTTTGTTCAGATTAATGGGAAAAACAAAAAGAATCCATGGTCAAAATACTGGAAAAAGAGTTTAGGTTAATGAGCGAGGACACCGGTGTTTATGAAGCAGCTGGTAGGGAGAGCCTGGGAGGAGAAAAAGAGAACAGCTGCCTGCAGATAAGCACTAAATTCAAACACAGGAGCAAAGTGAAGGGGAACATGCTGGTGTGCTTTTAACACATCAAGTGGCAACACAAAAATGCTGTGCATGAATACCGATCATCTCACTCAGCTGATTAGTACCTCTAGGTTATGTCTACACCAGTGTGTAATAGGGCCCCAGGGAGCGAACCTGGCTTCTTAGTCCCTGACCATCTGCTTTCCCATTGTGGCAATGGATGCGTCTCCAACTGGGGCTGGGAATGCAGAAACAACAAGTGAAATGTGCCAGGCTTTTCCAGGTCTAGTCCTTTCCAGAAACATAAAAAAAAAGAAGAAGGAAAAGCAACAAACATCTTAAGTGATGTATTTCTTGGGAACTAACAGCAATATTGGCCATGTTATTTCATTCTTTTTTTTGGCCAGTCTGTTCTCTGACTCAGAGCTCTCAGTGGTATGTACCCTGCTCCTTGTAAGGCTGTGGTCTAGACTGGACTACTAGAGTTGAAAATGAACCCTTTGGTGTCTGTCATTTAAGAAGTGTGGGTCCCCTTATGGATCCTGGAGCACGAGAACACTTACTCAGCATAGCTGTATTAATTCAGACTCTAGGGGAGAAGGTGGCAGTAGACTGAGACCAAATGACGGAAACCAGATCTACTGCCAATGGAGCATGAAGCTGGGCCCTTTGGGGTAGCAGTTGGTGGACAGGGGAGGTATGGATGTATCCACATTGCTCAGCCAGCAATTCCAGTCATACTCTGGTCACAGCCTGCTCATTTCCCCATGATCCTGTGTTCTTCATGCTGGGCATTCTCTTTGCCCTAAGTGATCTCCCCCATTTGGCAGCTCAGCTCTGTGTGAGAGCTCACCAGGCCTTGTATGAGGCACTGAAAACAAAAATCCTTCAGCACAACAGATTTGACCTCTTTGTTTTCTCGCCTGAGGCACACTACGGTTTCTTCCTGTTTGTCTCTGTGGGTGGAACAGGCATTTCAGTATACGCTGCCACGTTCATTACAGGGAGTTCTTCCTGCTAGAGATATTAACATCTTTGTTATTACTGCCAGTTCTCTCCTCCCCCGTACCAAGCGGTCGCCTGAGCTAGAAATTCCTTTTAAGGACAGACTCCCAGTAGTAGTGTTCTCCTCTTCAAAGTGGAGAAGATCTCTTCAGAGGTCAGTTCCTTCTGCTTTCTCAGAATCCTGCCTCCCCCATATTCCTTAGAAAGTCATTATTAAAATCGTCAAACTCCCTCACAAAAATATCACAGAAATTCTAGATATCAGTTTCATGATTACCTCTTTGTAATCATTAACAACTCACAACCATAGTGTTCAAATTAAAAAGTTTTATGCAAGAAATAATGTTTAACATTTCATATAAAGTCGAAGTCTGACACAGCTTATTTTTCAAATGTCATCCTTTTTCTGTTCATCACCCGACAATTAAAAGACTGCAATTAAAAAATTAATCCCAAATAATTTTAAAAACCTTATAAAAACATTCATAAAGTGCCACCCACAAAAGCACCTAAACAAGAATTTGAGAGAAATACATAATTAGAGTGTTAATTTACTTAATTGCTGATGAGGACTAAGCCATCAGACAGCAATGTAATTTAACAGTGATACAACCCAGCAACCCCATTCCATGGATGTGGCCCCAAAGCAGCATCAGCTGGGCCCACAACACGTACACAGAGGCACCCAGCACAGTGTTGTGGGGGTTTCAAATAAATAAATCCTAACGCCATCTAAAACCATGTACACCAGCACGGGAGACATGAAGGTTCTGTGGGAAGCAGTCATCCCAGGCTGTGGCCTTACTGCGAGGGAAACCCTAGCCAGTTTGTACAAACTTTAGCTGGTGTTTTTTGGGATAAAAAGCACTCCCCACTAGAAATAGCAGAAAGAGGGACTGATCCTTGGAACGTCTCTGCGTTTGCCTTGAACGGCCTTGAACGTACTGTACCATGAAAGTACCTCATCCCTACAAGAGGGGCTTCAGGACAACCACCAACACCACAATGAACATTCACTAGTTCTTTGCTCCAGCATCTGGGCAGTGCTCACTACTCACAAACAGATTTATCCAGAAGCAAAGGGGACAGGCTCTGAGGGTTCTCTCCCCCAAAATTCACACCCCGTGCGAGATGTTCAGGGAGCAGCTTTACACCTTCCCAGCACTAGGATGCTTCCTATGGTCCATACAGCTTTCTCCTCTCCACCAGCTACCCTGCTTGGTGTTTCTGGTGGCGCATCAGCTGGGGCTGGAAGCAGAAGCTCTGCCCGCCCTGGCAGCAGTGGTAGGGCTGCTCCCCAGTGTGGATGCGGGTGTGCTTGATGAGGTTGGAGTTGCTGCTGAAGCCCCGGCCGCACTGGCTGCACTTGTAAGGCCTCTCTCCAGTGTGGGTACGGGTGTGGTTAAGGAGGTCGGAGCTCTGCCCAAAACACTTCCCACCTGCCTGCAGGTGTAGGGCAGGATGCCGGCGTGGGCCCGCTGGTGCTGCAGGAGGCAGGAGTGCTGGCTGAAGCTCTTCCCGCAGGCCGGGCACTTGTAGGGCCACTCGCCCGTGTGCAGCCACTGGTGTTTGAAGCAGGTGGAGCTGCCGCTGAAGAACTTCCCTTAAAAGGGACTCAGAGCTGCCTCGTTTCTAATAACTGATCCACATTAGGACACGGACCAGACGTGTCGGACTCTGAACTGGTTGACAGCAATCACAGATACAGGTGTAAGCAAAGAGGAAAACCAGCCATACTTACACTTCCTTAATAATGACAACCAAAAGACTTATTACTCTCCTAAGAGTATTTTAAATACAAAATTACTTTTTAGACACCAGAACTGGATTTTCTTACTTGCTAACTCACCTCTTCTTTCTCCTCTAAGATTCTCAGGCTAGGGGAGAAAGACCCCCAAAAAAAGCAATCTGATGTCTTGTCTGCTCTAGCTGTATTCTCTCAGATGCCAGCCTGGCATCCCTGCTGAGCTCCAACAACCACCATGAATGCAACTCTCGGGCAGGGTGCTCTTACAAATGCCATCATCACCCAAGACAAGAATTTTTCCATCACTATTTATTACTTTGAGGCCAAACCCAGACAAACAGTAAGCAACAGCAGTTAGCAGTTGCTGCAGAAAAAAAGGCAGAAGGACAGGGAAAATACACTGGTAAGAAAAATCCCACTTTATTTTAAAAAGTAAGAATCAAAGATGTCAGGGAAGGGATACCATGGGGATGAATCTATACCCAGAGAGCAACGTGCACCACAGGTAAAGCTGAGATCACGTACAGGAATATTTTTAAAGCATTTAACACATTACTTTCTTTCCCCCCTCTTTGATTCTTTATAGGTACTTAATACCAGTTTGCATCACTTCAAAGATGCTGTACTCATCTTCAAGCTACCAATCTCTCTGGACAACCAATACCTCTGGACAACCGCTCAGGCTCCAGATGGCATTGACTTAACTGGACAGATGAGCGCTGGTGCAAATAAACACAGCAAACTGATGGGTGCCTGGTCCTGGACTGCTTCATCCACCAAAACCAGTTATTTAACAATGGGTATTTTAATAAGGGACTGGATTGTGTCAGAATCAAGGAGACAGCTCAGATGAATGGAACGGTTTTGGACCTTGAATGCCAGTGACCACAAAACCACCAGTCTTGGAGTCTTTTATCCTATGTGGCAAAGCTGGATAGAAAGAAAGTTAGCAAGCAAAAGAGACAGACTGCAGTCTTACTCTGAAGAACCATGAAGAAAAAGATAATCAGACAAGCACAAAAGAAGCCTTAGCAAAAAAACCTCCCCCCTCAAAATCAACCCAACAAAATAACAAAAAAACTCCCAAACCTTCAAAGCTAATAATCTCAGTCCCTACTTAAAATATTTGCTGAAGCTGAAGTGGACCACCCCTGCAGATGGGTTGTTTCTGAGGCAATAGACAAAGGTAGGTTGCTTTCTGCAGCCCCGCAGCTCTCAGGATTTTGCCACTACCGAGAATTTCTGCTGCAACAGTCTGGCAGAACAATCCAACCAAGCTATTTACATGCTGCAGTGTGTACCAGATGGGCCACCCCCACTCCAGAGCAGGAGAAGTCAGAACCATATCCACACACAGACCTTTCCCCCAGGCAATTCACCACAAACAGAAGGGTTTTGCTCTGGAAGCTGTCAACAAACAGGAACTTTGGAGGAGCAAATCCACCAGCATTTCAAAGGTGGTACCAGCACCTGACAAATGCCCAATGATCACCACCCCGGGAAACATCTAAGCAGGCAGACGAAGTACAAGGAAGAGTTCCCTTCTGACCCTGCCAAAGCTTCCTAGCTTGGGTTGCCACTGACACACAGCTGCTATGCTCAGATTTGCTAAGCAGCTCAGCAGAAAGCAGATAACCTTTGTACAATTAACAGGATAGTCTGGAGAAAGATTCCTATGATCACAGTCACATCTCTGTGAAAGGAGGGGACAAACCTCATCAACAGAGGAGACCTTCCTGCAGGGATTTCATCTGTTACTTGCAGAAGCACATGTATTGGGTTATTGCTTGAATGTGGAAACTGAAACAGGGGCATGTGGATTTACTGCAGGCAACATCCACAGCTTTACTAAAACTAGATATGCAGGATATCCAAATCAGGGGCTTTGCAAACACACCACACTGTTCCTGGGGCCCCGGCTTTAGTATTGTGATAGCATATTTTTGTAGCTGGATCCTACAACAGATGTTCTTTACCTTGGCTACTCATTTTCTCTTCCAAACACTCATCTCTGTTCCTCTCATGGCTTTACAAAGGTGTAGGGGTTATGGGAGCTCCATCCTTTCAGCTTCTCGTGCTCCTGACTTGCCACCAAGTAGCTCTCCACATGGTCGTGCCGGGCACAACAGCATAAACTCCAAATTTAGAAGGCAGCGTTCAAACCCTCCTCTCCCCAGCTATTTTTTGGGGGGATAGATAACGCTTGCAGTAAAGTCAAAAGGTGAGGATTTTTTTTTTTTTTTTTTTAATCAGAGAAAGCGGTTCAGCATGCAGCTGCACGCATTTCTCTTGGGCGCGACGGGAGCCCCCCCTTCCCCGCACTGTCAGGTTTGTTCATGGAGAGAACGACCGCCTTCCTGCGCAGCTCCGCGCCCGGCTGGGGAGCGGGTGGACGGGGACAGGGAGCGGAATGGGAAGGACACCGAGGAGGGGGCGTACAGGAGAGGGCGAGCGCGACGTGGCTTTTGGCAACAAGGAATTTCCACGGGGCACGGGTGCAAAGGTGCTGCGACCGGAGGCAGCGGGTGGGAGCTGCGGCAAGACAGGCGTCTGCTCTGCGGCAGGTGGGAAGCGGCGGAAACTGCATCATCAGTAAGGGATGCGAGCACACAGGGATGGTAACAAAAGGGACACGCCGGCGCTCCCCTGCTCCGAGCTGCCTCCTGTCCTCTCCTCCTCAGGCTCCTTCCTCCGCATGGCCTGCACACAAAGGCTCTGCGTTCAGAGGGGGTGTCAATCCCCGCTCCCAGCCCTGCCCCAGGTGCCGCCTGCCTGCGCCCCGGCGGACGGGGACGGCGCCAATCCTACCTTAGGGCAACGCTGCCGCCCGGCCTCCCGGCTTCCCGATCTGCGGGCAAGGGGCGCTGCCTGGGCGGGGCAGCCAGCTGGGATACTCCCGGGATACCCCTTTTCCGCCCGCAGCCCTCCCGGTGCCCCCCCTTGCAGGAGCCCGACCCCGGGAGCAGGGATGGGCTGTTCGCCTTTGTAGCCGCCCCTCTTAAGGAGCCTTAAGCCCAGAACCTCTCCGCAGGGAGATGCCCAAAGACGGGTCCTCGCCCACCGCAGGGGTTTGATGCAGCACTGTGGGTTTGTGGCCCGTCCATGGCTTGTTTCATGTGCTGGAGTGCTTCCCCTTGTGTCCTGGTTTCGGCTGGGGTGCAGTTCATTTCTTCTCAGTAGCTGGCACAGTGCTGTGTTTTGGGTTCAGAATGAGAAATAACGTTGTAATTCAAGGATTTGTGTGTGTGTGTCACGCTCTGCCAGTGAGGAGGTGCACAAAAGAAACTGAGGGAGCATAGCTGGGGCAGGTGACCCAAGATGGCCAAAGGGATATTCCACTGGATATTCCCCGGCATATAAATTGGGAGGAGTTACCCAGAAGGTGGGCTGATCTGGGTTTGGGAAGGAGGTCTGGCATTGGTGAAGAGGTGGTGAATGATTGTATTGTGCATCACTTGTTTGGATTTTTTCCTTTCCCTTTTTATTACCATAATTATTTACCATTATTACTGTATTTTACTTTGTTTTCAACTATTAAACTGTTCTTATCTCGACCTACAAGTTTCACTGTTTTTTCTCCTCCCCATTCCAGCAGGGTGGGGGTGAGAGAGGGAGGTTGAGTGAGGGGCTGTGTGGTGCTTATTTTCCAGCTGGGCTTAAACCACAACACGGGTGCTGTAACATCAAACTATCAGGTCTAACTTCAGGGCAGAGGGGAAGCAGCTAAAGTTGGGTGTGTAGTACTTGTCAGTGGTAGAAGCAGGACACACAAAAGCTCACAGCGGCTCCCTCTGATGGCACCGTGCCATGCAAAGTGGGAGAAAAGATAGAAAATCACTGTTCTGGAATTACTTCCTTTATTTGGAGTTTCCCCAGTGGAATGAAATGGACATGTGGTTTTACAACACGGTACCTGCTCCTCTTAATTTCTCCAGGTGTCTCATACCCAAAGGGAAAAAGGTAGATAACCACGTGTTTTCTTGAAATGTGGTGGGAAATGTGAGAGCTTGGTGTGCTTGAATTGTGCATGAATTCTTCCCTCGCTGATGTTGGAAGGCTTTTCTTGCTGTGGTGACTTGGATGTTTGCCGTTTTCTTTCCATGGTGATCACTTGCGTTTTTCTACTACCTCACCAGAGGACCAGGAGCAGGTTTGAAGACAGAGGAAGCCACCCTGTGGCCAAGGCCGGAGACAGCAGGAAGACTTCACGAGGCCATAAAAAATATGTTGCTTTTCACCTTGGCCACTGTTTCGGAACAGATAAATACACTGTTTTTATGGATGATGGTTTTTTCAAGCCACCACTTGTTCCTAGGTGGTAATACAGAAAATTACCCAGCCTTTCTAGGAGCTAAAACATCCTCGTACATAGTGTGTGCTTAGCAGTGGTACGAGACAGGCCGGACTGAGATGTAGACCCAAATGAGGGCAAAGAAATGAGCAGTTTACCAAGGAATCTGCAAACCCTTCCTGCTAACAAAGTGAAAAACACTCAACTTCCAGATTCCCGTTTCACTCCAAGCTATTGTTAGCAGGGCACAAGTGATCTGAATTAGTCAGAAACCTAAGCCACTGTGTACCCTGAACTGTATGGGAATGGCAGCAAGAGACAAATGAACAGGGTACAGTGTTGTCATGTGGAGGCTTTGTTTGTTAAAGTTAAAACATCAATTTGCATTTAAGAGTTTTTCTGTTGGAGAAGTGGTGACTGATACAGGCTCATTAGGCTCGCAGTCTATAATTTCACAGGCTGTGTACAGATGGAGAAATGGTTGCCAACAAAATAAGATGGGAATACTGAAATAGAATGAAAGGGGAAACATGGTCCCACCAATTTACAAAATAATACAACTGACAGGCACAGTTGCTGCATCTTTATGATGCTTGTACCATACAGCACATTTGCTTAGAAGTGTGGAGGGTTGAAGATCACTCTAAATGTATGCAAAAGAATGAAAGAGAAAACTGGCTGCTTGCTGGATCTCCATCACTGGAGGTTTCTGAAATGTGACCAGACAAAGCCCTACCTGACCTGATCTGGTGCTGGTGATAGTTCTGCTCTGAGCAGAAAGCTGGATTCCAGGAGTCTCTTCTAGTCAACATTTCTGGGATTTTTTGTGACCCAGATTTGAGCAATTATGGGTTGCCATAGAGTCTGCATCCTGCAGTCAGCTCAATAATTGAAAGTTGGTAATTTGGGAGAAATCGTCATAAAAAGATTTGGCTGTCTTGAAAATGCATAAAGGAATAAAGTGCACAAAATGGGTAATGTGACCATATTTCAAGGAAAAGGGAAAGAAGCAAAGTATCTCCAGGTTGATATAAATGGCAAGCCAGCACTTATTAGATCACCATTAAAATAGAACTGCCTGAATCATGTCAAGTCTTGGCTCCCTTTTTTACTGTATCAGAGCAATTTGCAGTGTTTGATGACTTTGAACTTCAGCTGACTAGGGATTTAGGAGTCACCTTTCCTTTTGTTTTTTCGTTTTGACATGAATGATATATCAGTTTTTAAAGGCTCTATGCTTTTAGTGTTAGAAGTATTTTGTTTTTAAAAAGTCCACAATACTTAAATAGTTGTAATGACCAAGCCCCCCATGAATGAAGAGCTTGTTGGAGAAAAGCAATGAAAAAACCCTGGTGAGAATAACACTAGATAAGAAGTACTAAACTGTCTTTCCAGTTTGCAGTAAGCTCTAGCTGGCCTTAACCTTTACAGTTCTCTGAAAGGAATGCCATACCTACTGAGCAGTCTTTACAGTAATTCATCTACACTGAGCAAAAATGCCATCTGAATAGAAGGAAGTAAACTTTAATAAAGACATTTGAAGGATTGTGGCTGCCCACAGAAGATTGTTTCTTAAACTTAGGTATTGATCAACCATTTTCACCCGCACTGAAAGAACTTTTGGTGTGGAGGGATGTATCAATCACTTAAATGCAGAGAGCATCAACACACTGAAGTGCTGCTAAAAGAGAAATAAACAAGAATGTTTTGCTGTTTTACTCTTCTTCAAGCCCATTTGACAGGAAACTCTTTTTCAAGTATTTCAGCTCCATCAACACATGCAGTTTTCCATAGCCTAAGTAAGATTGCTTGTTAACACTGCAAAAAGTTAAGTGCTTTCCATGAAGATAATGACAGCCCTTGGTTTAGATATGAAGTATTAAGGCTTCCCCCTCCCCCAGTAGTTTCTAGTATGGGAATTACAGAATCACAGAGAGGTTGAGGTTGGGAGGCACCCCTGAAGATCACTTAGTCAAACCCCCTGCTCAAGCAGAATGAGCCAGAGCAGGCTGCTGAAGGCCGTGTCCAGTTGAGATCTGATATTTGCACATCTCCATTGCATTGCAGGGAAAAACAAAGGGCATGAAGCAGACTAACACCAGATTGATTGAAAAATCGAAAAGGAAGCAGTTCCTGTATCAGTGCTAAAATGCGACTTCCCCAATGTGGGCATGTGCCTGTGGAAAAAACAGGACAACAAGCAAACTGCCAAAAGCTTGGCTGCATCACTGTGTCATGTTCTATTTTTTAATTGTTCAGGGCAACTCCATTGTGTTACAAGGAGATACACATTCTTCAGACTACAATGTGTGCCAGTAATCTGAGAGGACTCCAGCTTAAGATATTCATAATATGTCTGGGTAATAACTGCTGCTTTGAGCTTCTTGCATTGAATTGTATCTGCTAGCAGCCTTAAAAATGGATGCAGAAAGAAATGCTTTCTGTCAGGAGTCTCAAGGACACCTATGACATCCTGGAACTAAAATGGCCATCAAAGCTATTACAAACACATGATCAGGGCAACCCTTTTCTGCCACAAACTTCTTGCTAGGTTTGGTTCAAGCTTACTGGATAAATTGCGGATTTTCCAAATATAAAAAAAAAAAAAAATGTGTGCACATCCATGGATCTGCTATTTTTAATGTGCTGTTTTGTTTACAAATGATGACACACTCTCCTTTTTTGTAGAAATCAACCTCAGTGTCTTTGGCCAATTACACATGAAATGCAGAATTGAAGTTATGTTTTGTGCACCTGGTTCACCACTTTGGCAAATAAGATGGAGCTGAGGAGATTTGCTGTATTTGATGTTTAACCTCCCCTGTAAAGCAGTACAGTAATCGTTGAGGTTTGCATATGAACACACTTGTAGACCATCAGTCTGTAGCTGACATGTTTGAAGGTTATTGTAAGGAACCTGTGATGGATCCTTCCCTCACCCAGAACGAGGAGTTGCTGTCATTGTGTGGTTTTTAAGACTCTCCAAGTAAAATAGAAGGAAAAAAAAGCCCTTGTAGAGATAAAGGAGTGTAACAGCTGGGGGAGGAGAATCAACCAGTGGGTAAGCAAAGGCATTCCCAGCACTGAGTAACTGCAAAAAAAAAATAAATTCAAGACAAGACTAGAACAAAGAACAAGTGAACACACCTGTGTGAATTTATCAGAGCCAGCCTCCAATCTCCCAAGGCTCCCGGGCCAATAGAGTGGTGTAAGCTTGACTGTTGGAGACAGAACAGAATGGAGGCTGTGTTTATATCCCCAAAATAGCTTACCACTTGTTGGGGATGAGGAAAACCAAGAAAGAGCATTCGCTGCATGGAAAGACCAAGGGAAGGGAGAAGTTTCATTTGAGGACTGGAAAACTAATTCTGCTATTGCCTCTACCTGCAACAACCATGGTGATTAAGGACTCTACAGTGGTAGCTGTGTTAAATCTGTGAAAACCTATTCGTAGGTTGATTTTCCCCATTTTCCCTCATGGACTTTTTGCCTGTCAGGCATAGAGACAATCCCTCATTGGTCCGTGT
The DNA here is from genome assembly GCF_022539395.1 of Myiozetetes cayanensis. Lineage (NCBI taxonomy): Eukaryota > Metazoa > Chordata > Aves > Passeriformes > Tyrannidae > Myiozetetes > Myiozetetes cayanensis. The sequence continues at coordinate 4,104,227 of NW_026087742.1, forward strand.
ACCCTGGGGTACGGACCAATCATGTTTCCCCCAGTTATCTCCTCCCTTGTCCCTACCTCTTAATGTTTATTCATGTCCCTTTACCCAATCTCTGTTAGCGGATTTGCATGCTCCGCCCCATCTCCGCCCAGGTTCCAGATCTTTCCTTAACGAACCCTATAAAACCCCCCATTTTGCATTAATAAAGTTGAATCAGCCCTTGGCTGTGCAGGTGTTCAGACGGTTGTCGTGTGTCTCTTCTTGGGGCTGCGTCATTCCCTGAACTTAACCTGCTAGCCTTATCCTTGGCTGCTACCTTAACAGCTAAAAGCTAGCCAAGAACCCCCGTCGCTGGTTCGTTCCTTTCCCCGCTTCAAAACTGCGACAACCACTTACAGGAGTGACTTATCTCAGTTGCTGATTGTGTAATTACCCATTTTATGGCTTTGCTATGCTCTTATGAAAACCAGGTAAGGCTGGAAAAACCTGAAAAGCAACTGGGAAGCTGCACTGAGAAGTTCTTTCAACAGATGCTCAATTTTGTCACATCTTTAGAAGACAGGTGAGATTTAAACAGTTTGGTTAAATAGGCTAAATCTTTTTGCTTTGCTATGAAGCCTGTTTCCTCCTACCAAGGGACAGGGAGACTGGAGGAGGATGTGCATGTGTGCCTGAGAGAGGGAGCTGGCCCAGTGGGAATCCCTGCGGCTCAGGACCACAGTGGTTGTTGGGGCCGAGACGTGGGGAAGGGTGGGAAAGATCTGGAAGGAAAGGGGGTGATTCAAGGGAGAAGCAGTGCAGAGAGGCTGAGAGCTTGTTGTGAGAAGAGGCTGCTGGGTGAGGGAGTGTGGCTGTAGGGAATGTGTGGACTTGTGTGAGGCTTCAAGGAGCAACAGGGGAGAGGACAGAGCATCTCTTGCATTTTGGGGCAGCAATGGTGTGGCCAGCAGGACCAAGGCAGTGACTGTCCCCCTGTACTTGGCACTGCGGAGGCCACACCTCAAATCCTGTATCCAAGTCTGGGCCTCTCACCCCGAGAAAGACACTGAGGTGCTGGAGCGCGTCCAGAGAAGGACAGTGGAGCTGGGGAAGCATCTAGAGCACAAGTCTGATGAGGAGCAGCTGGGGGTTTAACCTGGGGAAAAGGAGGCTCAGGGAGGTCCCTGTTGCTCTCTGTCTGAAAGGAGGTTGTAGTCAGGTGGTGGTCGGCATCTTCTCCCAAATAACAAGTGATAGGACAAGAGGAAATGGCCTCAAGTTGCACCAGGAGAGGTTTAGATTGGATATTAGGAAAAACTTCTTCACTGAGAGGGTGGTCAGGGACTAGAAGGACTGCCATACTGAATCACACTGAAGATCCACCTGAAGGTAAAGGCCTGCCTGTAAGAAAGGCAAGCACTGATTGATGCTTCCCCTGTGAGACACTTCCAAGTCAAACTTATCTGTGGCCTGACTACTTTGTCCAAGGTTGTACCCACAGCTTTACAATCATATAGTTGCAGCAGCAGTACTGCCTATGTTCTAACCTACACTGTGATTTACTTCACAGTTTTACAGGGTTTTTTTCAATAGTGGTTTACTTGCAGATACCTAAACATGATATTCTAGTAAACATCTTACTCTCCTGAGTTTTCTGTATCTGCAAGCAATATCACCTACTGATTTTTCATTTTTCATTAAGTTCAGAACACAGTCTTGGGGGTCTAGAGGAAGAACTCAATGTATATGAGGGCAAGTGCCCTTAAAATGCACAAGTTTTGCAGTAGAACACTGTAATTTGTTCCTCACGTTTTTCACTGGGGTGTTTCAGACTGCCTGAAGTATAATGCAGTCTCCCTTACTTAATTGACACTTGCCTGTGGGAGGAAAAAAGACTTGTTTATGCATCATGGATGAAACACTCTCAAGAAAAAGGTAAACATCATAGATCATGGCCTGCAATTGTGCTTTGAGTCTGGCATTGATGAAGCCTGCTGTTTCTACCAGTGTGTTTGTAATACTCAGATATATTTCAACATCGCACTTGCTGATTTGTGAGTCAGTCCTCTCATTCTCTTCTGTTTGTGTTAAACAGAGTGAATTAGGAGATCAGTTTCACTTGGGGTGGAGAGTCTGTGCCAGAACCTTGATTAAATCTTTGGAAAAAACCACACAAACAGATCATACAGAGCAGCAGAAGTTAGGCAAAAGGAAGTGACCAGCATGCATTCATTTTTCCAGCAGTTTTCTGGGAGGTAGCAAGGTACTGCTGATGGAGCTCCGTGTATGGGAGGATATCAGGCAGTTAACAGCACTGGAAAGCCAACCAGAATGGGTGAAGCATCTTATACAATTGTGGGAGAACTGGAAGGAGAAATATGAATGAGGTGCTTATTATCTGTATTTGGAAGCCTGTTTTTTACCAGAGAACCTGTGATTTGTCTTTTACAGCCTTAACTGTGCTCTGTTAATTTTTAAAATTACATAAATGTCTCAGGGTGTGCTAAGAAAGCTGTATTTTGCTCTCAGATATCTGGGGAATGAGACGTTTGTGTACTGAAGGCGTCAGTCTTTCCCCACTTTTTCCCTCAGGCAGTCTGTTGTTGAATTACCTCATTTTGGTGATGGCTGATCCAGGAGTTAAACCATATTAACATGGTTATTTGTTTAAATATGTATTTTGCCAGCCCCATCAGGGTAATCGTGTTATGCAAAGTAAAAGATCGCAGCCTCGGGTCCCATTGCAGCTTCATTTCGATTGGAACCAATCTGCTGACAAGCTCTGAGTGAATCTGCGTACCTGGAATTGCATGCACGAGCCTTATTTGCCCAAAGGTAATGCCATATGCAAATTATTTGGGCTCCAAATTGTGGTCTGTGGGTGCTGGAAAGAAATGGTTAACACTGATTATGAGGCTACTGGAGGGCTAGTACTCTGTGAAGGTTCAGCACAGCAAACCTATCAGAGGGAGGCTGGAGTCATTCAGCTGGTTTTCTCCTGAGCCTTCTCTAATTACAATGACTGCCTGAGGACCCAAGCAAGACAAAGCTTAAAACAAAAAGCTGAAATAGAGCAGCACATAAATACGTGCATAGTTATGTGCACACCTGCACGCACATCTCCATAGCATGAGAATAATGAGGGGCACACTGATGTTAACAAGGCCAGTGAGTTTGGTGGTGGAAGTCGACACCTTTCTGCTTTGAACTCAAAAAGCTATAGCTAAAATGCTGACTACCTCTATTTATCAAATCTTGCTTCTGCTTTGAGCTGCGTAAAGACTCAGCCACTTACTGGCTACCTAATAAACGTGCTGCCATTTATCCACGTGGTGAGGAACATCACCAGTTTAGTGTGGCAGGAAGGAGGAGAACCTGTACCATTCCTGGCATATCTGCAAGGGGTTGGATGGATGGATGCTTCTGGGCACCTGCACTGCCTGTGGAGGTCATTTAATGAGTCTATGAGTAGACTACGGTGCAAGGACTGATACCGGGGAAGGCACATCTGAGGCAGCCTCTGTCCATCTTTGTTACAGCAAAAAAAAAAACCACGTTAATTATTGGTGTAGCTGCTCTCCTTTGGAGATCTTTTGAACCTGAATGACATTTACCACCAATGGCACTGACAGTCATGCAGTGCCTGGTTTCTGGTTTCATTAAATCACCCTATTCTTTGAGATCTCTGACTTGCTGCAGGACTGCATATGGTTTAGGCTTCATGTATTTGCTGGCTTTTTTCAGTGACAATTTCAGCGCAGGGCTCCGAAACGTGAACAACAGCCCTTTCCCCCTGGAAAGAAAGCCTGTAACCTTTGGGTTTCAGGTGCAGTTGGTGGGCCAGCCTGGGCACTCCATGGATAGCAAGTGCTTTCTGTGCTGGCACCTTTTGTCTGGGAAGAATCTTCATCTGTATTCAGTGTTGGAAGTCGGACTTGTTCCTAGCTATTTTAATATTTAATTTGGATGGTTTTGTGTTAGAAAAAGCTGGTTTGCAGTTTTCCTCTCCCTTTTCTTATGAACATGTAATCATAGGTAGTTTGTTTTCAGAGTGCTGTGGTTTTCACAGTCTCCATGTTTGCTAAAATCAGGCATTAAAGATGACCCACAAAGCTGTATTTCCACTGGGAAATAAAAGACCTCAGCTAATGGAATTACGTCAGTGCATTTGGAATATGAAAAAGGCAAGCAATTAAAAATAGAATATTAATTAATTAAGCTTGCAGCTTCCTCTTAAAGATTTAATGTTTGAAGGAGCGCTGTAATAAACTCTAGCAAGATAATGCTAATAAAACAAATATAATTTGACAGAGTTGGCTTATTATATATTATTAATTGAGCATGAGTTGAGAGTTGTGTCTTAGTATTTACAGAGAATAAAAATGGCTGGTTCATTAGCTGTCAGCAATGCTTTTTAAGAAGTATCAGCTTATGACATTTGTGGCTTTATTTCATAAAAATCTCTCACAGGAGTTTAAAGAAATTTCTCACTTAAGCTTTATGAAACTGCTAAGGAGGAAGGCCAGGACGAAATCATCTGTGCATAATCTGTGGCACTTGGACAAGCTGGGGTTTAGTGCTTAGTTAAAGATCATAGACTTCAGCAGCTGGATTTGGAAGTGAATCCCAATTTTCAGTCTTAAATCTCAGCCCCTACATGATGTTTTCAAGCCCCTGTCATTGCCAGAGTTTCAGCCTGATGGCTGCAATCATGATGAACTGTTTGTTGGTGACTTTTTTCTATGTGCTGTGTTCTCAGCTCACAGTGATGTGTCCGTGATAGATGGGAGAGTGGATGGCTGTTGTTTTTGACCTTGACCTGCCCAGTTGAAGCAGCCTTTTCAGATCAGCTGGCACCAGGGAAATCTGTCCCCACAGCACTGGGCACACAGCAACACTGGGCATGGCCAGAATATTCAGGTCTTTCTGGACACAGAGGCTGGGGCTCCATGTGGTCAGGAAGAAGCACTGTCTCTACCAAGGAGAATTTCAGATAGGTGTGTATGGTTGGGTACAAATTCTTACTTTTCAAGTCCTTGTCTTGATCTCTGCAGGGATGAGACACTAGTTTGTGTTAGGATGTATGTATTAAATATTCAATGCTGGCAGCTTCTGCCTCTGTTTTTCACAGAATCATCAAGGTTGGAAGAGACCTTCAAGACTGTGAGGTCCAACAGCCAATCAAGCACCACCATAACCACCCCTAAACCATAACCCCAAGTACAACATCCAAATGCCTCTTGAACGCTTCCAGGAACAGCAACTCCACCACCTCCCTGGGCAACTTACTCAAATGCCTAACCACTCTTTCAGTGATTTTTTCCTAATATCTAATGTAAACCTCTCATGGCGAAATTTCATCTGACTTCTTTTTGAGCTCATGTCATAATCTAAATGAAAACACTTGCATGTTATATTCTTGATTTAAGGTTTGTTACGCTTGCAGTTATCATCTACGCTCCTGCTACAAGTCTAAAAACAAGATGTTACAGTTAAGACTTTTAAACCTAACCATTTAAGCTCCTAAATGTGCCAAACTTGAGCTTCCTTGTTTAGTTACTGGGTGCTAATTTTAGACTGTTTCACATCTTGGTGTTTTTTTTGGTGTTGTTTTTTTTTTTCTCTGTCCAGTGCTTGAATTTGCCAGCTAGAAAAATTAGATCTTTATTTTGAAAGAGGCATTAACATAGATATTGAGGTCAACCCAGTCCAGCAAGGTTTCCTGAAAGCTGCCTTAACCTTCATGAAGTCTGACCCACAGTGGAATAATGTGGAGATTCTGGGATCTATAAAATACTGATTAGGACTCTCCTCCCAATTCTGAGCATCCTGGCCATAAATATGTTACAGTTTTTCAGAGATACCATGACACAGAAGATTGAGAATTATGCATTGTTCTGCCTCCTGCTTCCCTCAGTCCTTGCACCTGCCTCTCTTCCCAGTGACTCCTTGTCTTCCCTTCCACCTTTCCCTCTAGTTCCTGCATTTCACAGCCAGGAGTAAAGGATGGGAATGACTTTGGTCCTTACACTGCACCCTTGATATTGTCAGTAGTAAGCAGAGCACTCCAGCTGCCCTGTCCTCCTGATAGCCCTGGATGTGGAAGGCAGTTTCATGTTTTGTGCTTCAGTGGCTTGAACTTGCCACTCTGTCTCTGACTCAAACCAGAACAACACAGGAATGTGAAATAGAAAATGGGTTCTCATGACACCACTGTGTGGGGTGACGTGGCTTTTGTGCCCTTAGTGCCCTCCCTCTGTTTTCTGGAGGTAGGAACTGGAGAAATCTTTTTCCTTCTACCTTGTCAGACAGAACAGAGAGACAGAAGGGGTTTAGGTTGTTTGAGATGTGTTCTCTCTTTATTTTGAAATAGGTGGAGGACTCAGCTATGTTATGGCAGGTGGTTTCAATGTGGGCAGGATCTTTGCTTGCCAGGACAGAACAGTCTTTGCCCAGAAGCAGATAGCTTCTCAGTAGCAAGCAATTATCATTTGTATGGGAGTTATTTTCATTCAGACTACAGTAATTTTGTAACTCAGACGTGCCAAATTCCACTTATCACAAAAGGCCTAGAGTTAGTTTCCAATTCTGACATAGCAGCTGTTGCAAATGTCAGGATCCAGTTTTGCAGGGAAACTGTTAAAAATTACTGTGTGAGCTTTCTACAGTGTCAAAGACAATCTTCTAGATGTGTCCCAAGGCATTAGTAGTTATGACGGATGCTGATTCAAAAGACACTCTTGCTATGACTTGTGACTTCCCAGTAGGATTCTCTCTTCCTAAATCAAATCCAAGTGCAGTGCTTCCTCAGCATGACAAGTAAATGGACCTTCTCATGATGGGGAAACTGTTCAGGGTTTTCATTTTTTACCTGCTGCCTTCTCAAAATCAAGCTCTGGCTGCATGTAGATTCCCAGTAGATAATTTCTACACCTGTGTGACGATGCTTCCAAGGTGGTAGGAGATGTCAGAAAGCAAATACATGTGATGTCCTGTACATCCTTTACGTAAATCACATTTGGAATCATACAGAATATTCTGAGTTGGAAGGGAGCCACAAGGGTCCAACTCCTGGCCCTGCACAGGACATCCCCAAGAATCACACCATGTGCCTGAGAGCTTTGTCCAGGAATGAAACATCTAGAGAAAAATTCCCACATTTCTCCCCTTCCATTCTCTAAGGGTAGCTGTGTTGAAAGACTTAAGTCTAGAAGTTTACTTTGGCTGGGGGTGGCAGAATAAGGAGATGCACTTGTTTGTATGTCAAGTCCTGAACACAACACTTAGGTGGTGTAAGCTACTCTGGCAGGTTTCCTTGTCCAGGGTCTGTGTTCTGGCTTCTGAATTCCAACAAGATGGTGAGCCAAAAGAGGTTCACTTCCCCCCTGTGCCAGGCCATGCTTGTGGTTTGTTTGCCAGCAAGGGGAAAAGTAGAAGTATAGGAACTTACATGTGTCTTGGGCAGACAGTATCTATCAGTGTTTTAAGGCTGCATGGAGTTCCAATAAACTTTTGCTTACTCACCCTGGGCTCATCTTGTAGTGAAGAAAATCTCTGTAAGCACATAGAATGGAAGAAACACCATTAAAATGGAAACAAGCTCTTGTATTACAAGTTAACATATTCAAGCGCTCTTACAGTGAATCTGTCTGTATTGGTGTTTCAAGTAATTACAGTAAAGGAAGATCATTTCCAATTAACAAGAGATACAAGGAATATTCCTCCTGATTGTGATCACTCTCTGAGGAACATAAATTACCCAATAATGAGAAGATATTTTTTTCTCCCCTCAGGAGTGTAAGCATTTAAAGAAATCACAGAGCTTCTTGGTGAATCCACATTTTTGAGTCTAGCAGGGACAAAGCTGAAACACTCTGGGGGGAAAAAAGAAAACACAGAAATGGCTTGGACAAATGGTCCATGGTTTTGGTTCGACAAGGAATATGTGAACAGTTCTGAGACCATACAGGATCCAGGAACATGACACTGGGAGATGCTCTATAGCAGTAAATGACAGAGATGGGAGATCTTTATATGAAGACCTGTGGACAGAAGTGATTCCTGCACTTGAGTGCTGAGCATTGCAACACTAGAGCATCATGTGTGAACTGGGTGGTTGAGGCAACAGATGTGTCCCCCTGGGTTCCTTTCCCCCTGTATCTTGTGGTTGTAGGAAGTGATGGGGGCAGTGGGTAAAGCGAAGTGAAACTCAGATATTTTCCTTGAGAGACATGATTTCAATTCACACTTCTTCTGAGTTGTCAGTAAATATACAAATCTAATAACTGTAAAAACTTGGCTTCAGCTGTGAGCAGACATTCTTGTTTGCTTTCTGCTTTAAACAAGATCCTTCCTCACGGAGGATGTTTCTCAGCTCAGATTCCCGTCATTCATTAGGGAACATCCTGTAGTGAGTCCTTACCCTCCTGGGAGTCCCAGTCCCAGGAGGCAGTCGAAGGGGAGCGTCTGGAGCTCCGAAGTTCCTGCATCAGCCACCGGGCGGCAGAGACAGCACAGGACTGTGTGTCTGAGAACACTGCAAAGGTCCTGGGTGAGATGGGAGAGGGCAAAAGTGACGTGAGGTGGTGGCGAGTTGAATTGCTGTAATTCTACATAATTCACTCAGTTTGGAAACAGGACAAGGTTTAATGAAAGGTACTTCATTATTGGAAATCTGGAATAATTGGAGCAAAATTGTTGGGAACCCATGGGTTGTCAAGAAAAAGGCTGTGGATTTGTGTCAAATTCCCTGTCCGGCTGTGACTGCTTTTGGGACTAGAGACCAAAAGTGGCCATCAGTGGGCAGTTTGAACTTCGACCACAGAAAGATGTTTAAAGCTAATATGGAAGACCTTTTCCCAGGTCAAATTGATTTTTGGTATGTTTGGGATAATTGGTGACATGATAGATCTACTGGCAATTAGACAAGCCAGTCTTATAAGAGTAAGGTAAAGAATAAGTCCAAGGCATCTCCTTAGTCACTGCTAATTGTGCAAGCTCAGGCAGCTGCTGTAGATGTGTCTCTGTTTCCTTTGCCTCCCACCCCACTGTCTCTATCACTCCTGTTCCCCCTGAGCTGTGAAGGCCAAATAAACTGAGACTGACCCAGCAGAAGTGTTATTTGGCAGAAATATTCAGATTCTGAACACAATCATGGCTGTGAAAACTAGTCTTTCCAGTCTGTTGCCTTTTTTTCATGACTTCTGTTCCTGGAGAGACCCCCAGCTCCAAACTTCTGGTAAATACTGCCAGATTTCAGCCTCTAAGGAGATAAAGAGAAATATGTGTGAGGAAGAGCTTGAGAATAAAGAACCAGGGTGAGTATCAGCTGGACCTGTACACTGCTCAGGGTCCAGGGGCTACTTTAAGAACATTGTCAGAAATTTTCTTCATGGGGTATGTGCCTCTATGTTTGCACTTTCTGAAAATCTTACTCACTTCACTGTTTCAGGGTGTGCAGGAATTTAATACAGTCTGGAAGGGCCTCATTTCTTTGCTGCCTTGGCCCCAGCCAGGGCTACCTTGTTAAAGATAGTCATGACCAAGGACTTTGCAATCTGCCTTTTAAGTTCTAATTGTCTTGCTGAAACTGTGCTTCCAGCTTTGATCCTATAAAACACTATTTTTCATCCTCTTCCAGTTTGTGAACTCCTCAATTTTTTTTTTTTTTTCCCAGTGGCACGCTGGTCCCTGTACAATGAATTTCAGTCTGCTGATAAGATGGTTTTTATCCTGAATGTCTCCTTGGCTAAGCACTTCCAGTAAGCAACACAAAGTTAAATGACCTGGGATTGGTTGGTTTGTTTGTCTGTTTAATCAAAGAATATGTCTGTCCTGCTTGAAAGCAGCTTTTTAAAGCTCATGAATGCTTTCATTTGCTGCAGGTACCAGGGTTTGCAGATTCTTGTGTCTGGTAGAAAAGCTTCAGGAAAAGGCACAGACTGTGTTTCTTGCTGCCTTTTCAAGTCTTTTGAATGTCACATTAGGTTATCCATGTGCTGGAGTGTGACAAGAGAGGGAATCCCTGTCATAACATGACCTGCAATCTTGTGGTTGTAAAGCTGTTCTGGTGGCTTTTGTCCCCATTCTGTGCTTACTTTCTTAAATGAGTCTGGCATTAACCTCATAACCACAGCAGATGTATTGCTCAGACACTGTTACGTGAATCCCGCAGGGAATTTTAATTTATGAAATCTCTTTGCCTTTGTAAACAATCCTTATGTGATTAGCTTGAAGGTGGCAATATTTGTGAAATTTCCAAAGTTTGTCCTGTGAGTTGGGATTTAACAAAGTCTGTTTTCCCCTCACCAAAATGAAGCAAGGAGAAACAGGAAGAGATGAGCAAGATGGTCTGGTACTTGAGCAGAAAGTTCCTGCTTGCCAGGAGCTGAGAATCTCTGACAGACAGTCTGTCTCAATTTTGGGGGCACGGATGGAAGAGTTACACGGTAGCAGCCTCTGAGTGAGATGCAACTTTGAAACTTTGGGGTCGGAAATCCATTGGAGTCATTCGTTAGAGATAACAACAAAAAACCACAGTTGTCCTGCACCCATCTGTGGCAGGTTGTATCCTAACTGGCCTTCTCCTCCCATTATCCATTCACAGAAACAGATTCTCCTCCAAATCCAGCCAAGCTGGCCAAAGCTTGTAGTCTGTTGCCTGTGCTTGCTGTCCCCCAGTTAAGCTTTGTTCACGTAGCAGCGTGATTGAACCCATGTGTCTGAATAGCTCTGCAACAAAAAGGCATTTGGGTATGGTTTTTTTTCAAGCAAATGCAAAGCATTTCCCCACACACAGTGTTGTGCTAAATATAAATAGTGTAGTTTCTAGCAGTTATTCCATATTTGGGCTCTTCTTTTTCACTTGTCATCATGGACCAAACTGGAAGAGCCATGTCAGAGAAACTGTATGTGGCTGGTGTGCTTGACTTGGACCGCTGGGATCCTTGTGTTCTTGTTCATCTCACCTTGCAGGGGGGTGGTTGGTGAGTGCCAAGATGAGATGGTAACGTAGCAGAGCATCTACTCCACGTCTCTGCTCTTTTTGTGGACCTGCCTGGATCTCTTCCCCACAGCTGCTCAGCAGTGGTGGAGTTGGGGTGAATTCATGACTTTCCCCCTGAACTCTCTGATGCTGGAGACAGAGGGAGAAGCCCCCATAGATACAGTAGGAGAAAGAAGAGAAGTCCTGAGGGTGGTAGCAATTTGTTGATGAGTAGAAATCTGAATAAGCTGCTGTAATCCTGGCTGGTCTTGTTTAACATCTGAAACAGAGCTGGGAGAGGGGAGCTTGTGCATGAACTATGGGATCTGTGACAAACACCTGGGTTTTAACTTGTCAGAAATGGGAGATGAAGAAGACCTCTGTCCAGCTTGCTGTTTCTGTATTCTTAAGGCATGGTTCTGCTCTGCTGTGCATTATAGGGCTGTCCCAGATCACGAGGCAGGTGGGCACCAAGTGCATGAAATCCAAGTTCTTCTGTGGGCTTTTCTACTTAGGTTATTTTGAGCAGAGATCTTCTGCAGATTAGATCCTCCATTTGCTTCTGGGTCCTGTGAAGAGTCTCATCATCTTCTCTGTCCCTTCAGGATCCTCCCTGCCACATACTGTTGCTTGTGCTGTGCCTCTTGGTCAGATCAGCAGCATCTGGTTCTCTGGATCTCAGATAACCTCAGCATCAAACAGCAAAAGCAAAGGTTGTGGCAGGAAGTGGGAGACCAGGACCGGTGGTGTGTGACTCACCAGAGGTACCTGAGGTGCAGCAGGCCTGTTTCAGGGAGATCTCCCAGGTTTGTCTTCGTGCATCACAGTGGGTATGTACAGGTTTTCCTTTTATCAGCCTTGTTGCTAAGCCCCAACGCAACCAAGTCCTCATCTGTGTTTGCAGAACCTTGGACATTCCTTCCATCTCTCATCAAGAGAAAACTGAAAATACCCATGGATGCTCTGAAGAAGAGAGTGGGTCTCCATTAGCCCCTGTCACTGGAGAGCTAACAGTTCCCATGGGGGCATTCCAGGAGCTCCAGAAATCCTGGCCCTGACTCTTGCAAGTGTTGGACTGTATCTTCCCTGGAGGTACCGCAGGCTGGAGAAACCCATATGTACCTTGACCATAATCAGGCCCAGAGCCTTTCTGTAGCGGTTCCTGACGTCAGCACGTTTCTGCAACGTTGTTTTTTTAATTTGTGGGTTACTTTAAATGTCCCTGTCACAGGGACACATCCTGTCATCTGTACTTGAGGCTCTGACATTAGCATTTGCTCTTGTTTTGCTTGCTCTCGCTGTTTTTTTTGATCAAGCAAGAGTTCAGAGCTCAAGCGTAGCTCTCTGGTGAGTTTAATTTAACAAAGAAAGAATTCATATGAATGTGAATCTTTGTCAGTTTCTGGGGTCCTGCTGCCCCATGCAGAGGCATCTCTCAGGTGTGGCCCCAGTTCCTGCTTTGTGGCTGCACAGTTAAACTCTCCTGAGAGCCACTCAAAGCCTGTTTCAAAGGAAATGTCTCATGCATGAAGAGCTGTAGGTGTGGACTGGACAGGTTGCAAACCTCTCCCTCCTTCCAGTGCTGTCCAGTCCTGGTTGTACCTGCTCTGGTAGCCTGTGGTGTAACCATCCTGCTCCACCATAGGGGATGGATGGACAGAAGGATGACTGCAGCCATGCACTGCTGGAGCTGCAGGCTTGTTTTCTGTTTCTGTGTTGGGTTTCTGGCATTTAGCTCTGTCAGCTCCCTCCAAATGAAACTGGGCCCTTGTGTTTCCCCTGTGAACACTGACATACATTAGTGACAGTAAAAATAGGTGCACTGCTCACCAGCCTATGGAAAGGAAGATGTGCAGAGTTGATATGTACAGATTTCTTCGTAATACTTCACGGGTTATTTCCTTCTCTACTTGCTAGCCCAGGTTTTCCAATCTCCCGTGCTCCATCAATGCCTCATGCCATGTAAGGAATGAATCTCCATTATCCTTTCATGATGCCTTCAGGCTGAAAGGGCAAAATGGCCCTGTGAGCTTGCACCTCGCTAAGTCAAAAAGGGTTTAGTTCATCTTCCAGCTTCAAATTCTTGTGGGTTTTTTGATCTCCTTTCTCTTTTTCTCCCTTTTTCTGCTTGTGTTTTCTGTTAAGCCTCACAAGGTGCTTTTTTGTCCACAGCAATCCAATCACATAAATGTGTCTTTATATAAAAAGAGGAAGTGAATTCTCTGGCAAGCCATGGCTGTTGTGAGCATTTATTAGCCAATGTTAGAAATTAGTGCCTAATCTCATCTAAAAAATTTATTATATATGAAACTTGAGAGGGTTGCTCTTAAAAGAGGCTGCTGATTGATGATAACACAGACTGTGTGCTGTCATCTTTATCCTGGCTGGTTTTTTTTTTTTGGTGTTTTTTTTTTGTTTGTTTGTTTGTTTGTTTTGTGTTTTTTTTTTTTGGGGTGGTTTTTTTTTTTTTTTGGTGGTTTTTTTTTTTTTTTTTTTTTTTTTTTTTAATCTGGTGAGAATATGAAGGGCAGAAGAAGCCTAATGGGACTTCATATACTGGGTGATGTATGGGCCACTTGCAGTCAGAAATATCGAACTCATAAATGTACTCATTTGCCCTGGAGTCACTGAGAGGGAGACTTAATACAGGACACCGCAATGTCACAGTCATGCAGAGTCACTTCTGTAACCACAGAGCGACAGCAGAAAGGCCATATTTTCCTTGGATTTTACTGCAAATCTGTAAATGAGCTCTCTGAGGCTGCTCTCATTGCCTGGAGGGGAAGGTGAACTTTTGCTGGGATGCAGACCCTTTTTGGATTTTGGTTTTTTGTGGTTTTTTGGAGATTCTGAAGATTTTGGGGTGCTATTTGAAGCAACCCTGCACATGCTGTCTGTTCTGTCTCGTGTCTCCAGCACAGCACTGCAACCCTAAGCTCTACCAGCCCGTTCCTCAAGCATGAAGGTGAACAGAGGTTGAATGTGCACATCCGAGGCAGATGGTAAGCCCCAGTCTTGCAGGGGTATTTGAGAGACATTTTCTTCATGTTACTTCAGCAGCACAGAAGGAAATGAAAGTGTTTCTTACTGTAAATACTTTTTTCTCTCCCCCTTCCTCTGCACTGCTGTATCTGAAGATTCGCTTCACTGCTTTTCTCAGAGAAGTCTATTTCTGTCTCAGATCAATTTAGACCTGTCCTATGCACATATGATAAAGACAGGATGTTGCTGTGACAGCCTTGAACAAACTTGTAAGTTTGGGAGCAGGAGGTAAGATGTGATTGTCATTGATGAGAAGTCAGAGGGGCCAAACCAGTGGCTGAAATACGAAATTTATCGAGCATAGCATTGTTGGAAAAACAGGGCAGAACACAAGATAATGGGTTTACCCATTTCTCAGAAATGCATGTGTACATGTGATTCCACCCTGTGTAGCTCCCTTAATGTCCTTGTCTGTGCCCAGAGAACCAGCACAAAAGTATAATGTTCCCAGTTGCATCCTGAACTGCTGCTGTAGTTATTCCCCAGCCCACTTGCTGAGTGTTGGCTGCAATGCTGTACCAGTTTCCTTCCTCCAGTGAGCGAGACAGTTTGTGCTGTGTTGCTTGTGTAGCACACCTTGGCACTCTGTGCAACACACCAGTGTGTTTAAGCCACCTCAAAGAATGAAAACAAAGTATCTGGCCCTACAAGGCCCCGTAGATAGCTGGTTCACAGGGGTTCTTCAGGACTGGCTTTTCAGTCTCGTCTCTGGGATCTGCACTCCCAACAGAGCCTGGGTGTCTTTCAGGCTGCATTCAGTTTAGTTTTGCAATGCAGCTTAACTTCCTATAACCTTTATTCTTTGCCTGGGGTGGCTGTATGGAGCTCTTTCCTGCATGTCAGGTGCCATTTGGTCACTAGAGGAGCCCAGCAAAGTTCAGGCTGGCAACATATTCTTTGGGAACAGAGGGAAAGCCTTGTCCCACACCTCCTCCCTGCTGGTGAGACCCTCCATGAGTGAGTGTTGCTAGTATTTCAGAAAACCAGCTGGTCTGCATGTGCAGTGCTTTATCTGACTGAACTGATTTCTCTTCCTTGAATGAGGATGCTGTACTTTGATAAACTAGAAAAGGATGAAAGAAAAGGTTTCTTTCGCCTTTGCCTGGTCTTGGTGTTAGCATCTTCCTAAGTGGGGTGAGCTGACCTGGGGATATTTTTGTCTCTCCTCTCCACTCAGCCCTATTTCCACACACGCAGTTATCTCCAACCTGCGGGACTTACAGAGCACACAGTGGCTTGTGTTGGTTCAGCCTGAGGTCAGTCACCCAAAACCTTGCAGGTCTATTTTGAACCATCATTCAATCTGTCCATTATGGAGTTTCTTTTTTTTTTTTTTTCCCCACTCTTGCTTCTGACATCATTTCCTGAACACTATATTCACTGAGCTCTGTAGCCAGATTGTCCTCTCAGCATATGATGCAAGGAGCTCTTTAAAATGGATTTCGGCTCTCCTTTTACTCTGCAGTGCTTGCTGGTGATAATAACTGTTACTCATGGTAAGTGGGATTTCTCTTTATGGAGTTGGCACAGATTTGTCTAGATGAGCAGATGCCTTAATTTTGCTTTAAGATCTTTTAAGGACTCCACCAGGTTTGGGGCGATATCAGATAATGTAACCGCTAATGCATGAACGGGGCAGTCAGACCAAAGTAAGACAGATTATTTTTTTTGTAAACGAACGAAAACTAACAGTATTGCACTTTCCGGGTGTCCTGCGTCCGTGAGAGCATTTCAGCGGAGAACGTGAAGTCCTTGTACACACAGGGCTGGCTGGAGAGCAATGTGGTCCTGCTTCTGATTCTTGGTGTGACCTTGGTTTAGTCCCTGAGCTTCTCTTAACCATCTTTTGAATTTTAAGTGGCAGACAGCAACTTAATAACGCACGAGGATACTGGGAGACTTGTTCCAGTTAAAGCCTCGACCTTACTCTTTGGGGAGAAGCAGCTGTGCAGGCAGCTGCTGTTTCTGCTACCCGCTGTACAGGATCCATGGCACTGATGCCTTGAAGGTCTTTACTTGCACAGTCTCTCAGCTCTGATGGGGGATGGTAGATGGTCGATTTAAATTTGGGGAGAGAAAAGACCAGCTGTTCAGCCTTTTGTTTCCCTTTTTGTGCACACCATTCTTGGGTTATCGAGGTGGGGGGAAGCTGACCCTAACAGAAGGCATCCCGCTCCTCTGATTTTCAATCACTGGTGATCCAACCTGTCACTAGGGTTGGGTCTGTCCCTCTTACGTCTCACCTGGGCATTTGCCTTTTTGGGAGGTGGCTGAGAGGGGATGGATGGACATGGAAAGCTTGCTGCCCACGCTCTGTGCCTCTCCTTTCAGGCTCTGCCACCCGGATCGGTGTGCTCAGTGGCGGCTCAGCAGTCTTTTCTGTGGGAAACCAAAGCCTGCAGAACCTCTCCAGAATGAGCAAGGGGGACGGGGTGTGCTCAACAACTGTCTTAAATGACGCTTTGTTGGCCAAGTGTGGCAATTCTGCCTGTAGATGCCTGAAATGGCTGAATGGCTCCCTGGAGCTGAAGAGTGTGGAGAAAGAGGATGAAGGAAAATATGAATTTGTTTTTCCCAACACCACCAGTTACTTTGCACTGGAAGTATTTGGTAAGTGGCCTTCTTAGCAACAAATAGCTTTTGAACTTGTGAGCCTGGTTGGAAGCTTGGTGCCTTGAAACTCCTCCTAAGAAATGGCTTGAGCCTGCAGGAGCTATAGGTGCCTGTGGAAGAAGGTTTTTTAAAGCTTCTGGCACACTCAGAGAGCAGTAGCGGTCAGTGTAAACTAAGACATGCTTTTTGCATCCTCTTTGTGTCTCCTGTCTGTTGATCCTTCCGTGAAGTAGCCAGTCAGTTGAGTTCTGGGCTATTTTCCATGATGTAAGAGGTAGCGGCAAGAAGTGTTTGTAAAGTCAAACTTACACTACGTAGAGACACGTAGCTGGAGATTTCAGTCTGTTTCCAGAGCACTATTCCTGATGGCTCTTACAAAAGCTGCCACTGACCAACAGCATTTTGCTGCTTGTGGACACCTGCTGGACATTTTGCTGCTTCCTTAAAGAGTTAACCCTGCCTGACTTGGCTCTGAAAGTGGAACTGGATTTCTGTGCAGGTCTGGGTTGAGGTGTGCTGGGGTTTCCCCTTGCTTCATGCAACTGAGGAAAAGTGCTAAATGCATCTGTGAGTGATTCTTAGCTACCCTTGATGCAGCTTGGGGGTCAGCATCCTCCAGGTCTGTCCAGAGACCAGGGACAGGGATCTTACCCATGCCTCCCCACTGTTCTCCTTGTGGCCTCAGATTTCCTGCTCCCTTTTGTGTGCCTGCTAATCCACCTGCAGGGTGCAAAGACAGAAAAAAAGTCACTTCTGCACAGGATCCAGCTCACTGCTTGTGGTAATATGGAGAAGGCTTCAATGGGTTTGTCCCCCTGCAGAGTAGTGTTCCAGGCAGCCAGTGACCATTGCTCCAGTCCTCATCTCCACCGTTCCTTTTGCAGGGCTTTCACTTACACAAGCTTCTAAGATAAATTGAAGCGTATGAACCTGTAATGAAAATGTCTGAGCAAACTGATCTCAGGGAAGACAAATGAATGCTCCCCCCTTTTGGGTGCAAACAGGCAGATCCACGGTGGAGAGTGGGTCAAAGATGTGACTCCTCGGCATGAAGAGCAGGGGCTTGAACTGGAAGTAGGCAAAGACTGCAGAAGTGTCCCGGGTTTAACCTCCATTTCAGTGGATTTGCTATGGGGGCTTTTGTCTCCTCCTTATGTTCTGTTGCCACACCTAAGGCAGGGAAACAATTTTAAAGCAAAGGTGTTTCTGGAGGCATGAGTTTTACCTGAAGATGATGTCCTAGTTGAAGAAAGTGATTTCTGAGCTTATTTGCATGGATGGACGTTCTCTAATATTACTCCTGCTGTCAAAAAACCCACACCACTTCTCTGTCTAGTTTGTATTTGCGAAGTGACAAATGTAGGAAAGAGGTTTGCTCCTTGTAGTAGACTGAGAGAGAGAAATTCAGGGAAATGTAGTAAGAACAATGATCCATTGCTTCATTTTAAAAAGTCATAGTCTGGGTATCCTTTCTCACTGCAGTTATCTGGTGTGAGTTCCCATGATGGGCATGATTTGCATTAGTTCCTCTCTACAGTGGAAGAAGAGGCAGAGTGACAGCAAAACTACAAACCTCTGGGGGAGGAAAGGGCTGAGTCTGCTCTGAAGTTATGGTTATCTGCTGATTACAGAGAAAGCCTCTGGCTGGCAGATTCTTTGGATATTTCCGCAATCCTCTCAGATCAGGGGCTTTTATTTTTGGGGTTTTTTTTCAATGCCAGTGAGGAAAATGAAGAGATGCCAGATTTTTGTCACATCCCCAAAATAGGGACCAAAGAGTCACTAGCAGCGTTGGGGTGGGCGCTGTTAAGCATTTCAGGGTTGAGTGCAGGCACTGAGGGGTCTGGTTACTTATTTCTGTGCTCCCTGGCTACCAGTAAATGTGGTGGTACTGAGATTGCTGGTAAGGGAAGCTCCTGTTAAGCTCCTGTTCACTGCTAAGTCCGCTCCTCATCTCTGTCTTTCCTCCTTGTTCCCATTGTCCCATGCTGTGTGTGACCAGAGCCGACCATTGGGATCCAGTGCTTCCCTAATGGGACTGCAGAGTTGTCCTGCAACGCGACCAGCACTGAGAGCATGACCTTTCGGTGGCAGCTGAGCGGCAAAGAGCTGAGCGCCCCTGGGGCTTGTGTTAAGGACGGCGGGAGGAAGGTTCGCCTGGACAAAACCGTACCTGGGGAATTTGTGTGTGTGGTGTCCCACGGGAGCAGTGTCACGAGGACCAGGCCTGTTGCACTGTCTTGTAGCTATGGTGAGTAACCAGAAAATCTTCCTCTTGGTCTCTTCCAGCAGCAAACTGAGGAGTTGTTGGTGTCCTCAAAATACCGAACTCCTCTGCCCTCTGGCAGCTGCCTTTTAGACTTAGCACATCCTGCCTTTAGAAAGTGACCTCTTGACTTCTTTCTCCCTCCTGTGTCTTGGACTGACACAGCCTACAATCACTGATGGGATGAAAGTTTGTTCGGGAGGTCCTTTTACCCAACTCTGCAGCAAGGATGAATCTCTATCTGTCTGTTTTCCTGCTTCCCAGTGATAGAGACCTTGCACCCTTCTGTGCACTGATTCTCTGTGCCAGTTTAGAAACACGTGCTGCTTCCTACTCTGACATTCATCCATGACCCTGATGGCCTTCCAGTTTCTGTGCACCCCTGTAAAAACACCTCTGCTAGTTCAGCCCTGTTGCTCCTGGACTCATCTAAGGTGTTTTGCCTCATCTGTTTTCTCCCTATCTCAGGCCAGAAACACAGAGATTTGTGAGTCTGTGCAAACGTTTCTCCATCAGCCCCACATCATCAGAAGTGGATAAAGACACAAGTCATTTACTTATGAAATGTCCCTGCTCAGACGTAGCACTGCGAGAAGGCTGAGACTTTATCCATTTGCAAACCATTCATAAATGCTTGAATGAGGCCATAGTTTAATGAGATGGAAAATCTGGATCCTTGGGTATAATTTCATTTGCACCTTCAGTAGAGAAGGTTATTCTGCTCTGTGGCAGTAAAGATGGTTATCAAAAATTACATCAGAGCTACACACATAATTTAACCACAAGGCTTTTGACTAATTTAGCTGTAATTAATTTAATTACCTGCTGACTAGAGAAATCGTACTCTCTAATAGCACCTGTCATTTTAGAAATTGTCAGACACACCCCAACTCTGCAGCGCATACTGTCTTTTCTTCTGTAGCTGGCATACAGTTGGTGTGAAAGCAAACTCACTGGCCCAAACCCCGTGGCCAGCGTGCTGGCACCCAGCAGAAATGCCATGGGCTATTTGTGCCCGGTTGCATTGGCACCACTGGCCAATCTGTGCAGGTTTAGCATTTGTGGTTGTGGAGCAGTGATCCTGGCTTTGTCCAGCGAGGTTGGCCGGAGGCCGCTCAGCGTGGTCAGACCCAAGTTGGCCGCGGCACTGGGGAACGAGGATGTGAACGCACATGAGCTGTCCAGTCAAGCCCTGTGACAAACCATGTGAGTGCTGAGAGCTACCATCGTCGATTCTGGGTGGCTGCCCAGTCCCCTGGGTGCGATATCAGTTCCCATTTCCTCTTGAAGAGCCCCCAGGGGAACTCAGTGGTAGCTCTGTTGGGATGGACATGCTCATGAACATGTATTTGGAAGGCTCTGAGAGAAAGAAAGCGGCATCAGTTCTACTTTAGTCACCAAATGCAACCACATTTGTAAAATGTGAACTAAAGCAATTCTAAATACTAGTAAAATAAATTGAAAAACGAGTTCATGTAAATTACTTAATGACTAAGTAAATATTTTTGTGGGTTATTATTTGTTCCAGACCAAGGGCTGAATTTAATTTTTCTACTGTAGGTGTAAGATCTATGTAAAAACACCTGTTTGGGCAACCTGTTGGCTGATGATTAATTTTGAATAATTGCTACTATAAAACAATTTCGCAGAAATGCTGTGAACTTTTCAGACATGAAAGGGTTCTGAACACACAGGATTTAAAGAAGAGGATTCAGAACTTAAGTCAATGTACATAAAAGACATTTATTGATTCATTACTTGTTTATTGCTAATTTTTAACACAATATTTTATCTCAAGAAGACCTTTTCAACAAATGGCAAATTTTTAGGGAAAAAATTCAGAAAAAATCCAACTAATATTCATGACTTTGATAATATTCTCTAAGCTTTTATCAAAAAGGAAATAAAATTATTAGGGAAATTATTTCTGATTTGCCTAAAGTTTTCTCTCGAGTATGTTTTTTTGTTTTAATTTGGCAACTGTTCCAAAAGAAACTGGAAAAATGACTCTGAAAATACTGTGAGTACGTGTGGTTTCTCACACAGGAGCACACGCTGTTGTTTTTACTGTCCTGGTGAGTGTGTTGACTATGACAGCGTGTAGCATGACTTGGAACATTTGAAATCCTTCCCAGCTTCTGGAGACATGGAGCAATTTGTGCTTTGGAGGGCTGGAAAATAAGCTCCAAATGATCCTGTTGGTTGCTGCTGTGCAGTGCTGTGCTGTGCTGTGCTGTGCTGTGCTGTGCAGGCATGTGTGCAGCTGAAAAGAAGTTAAATGATTCAGAAAAGGATGGCATAGGCTTACCTAAGGAGTTTTAAGGAATCTATATTGTAGTGATAGTGGAATTGCATGGGGTTTTTTTCACATGAGAAGGAGAGTTTTCCTCCTGGCTGCCCCAGGCTAGAGCAAATTGTCTCAGTGAAGGAGCAAGTCTGGATGAGTTTCTCTTTTCTGCAAGTGTGTGATGCCCCCTACCAGCTTCCCTGCTCAGCAGCAGTGAACGTGCAGGTCTGACCCGTCAAAGCAACCCTGAGCAAGGGATGCTGAGCTGGGTAATAATTACCACCGACTTGTGCGTGGCCTTCTGCTCAGCCATCTGCAGCCTTCACCTCCTGCTGGGGGTTTTGCATCATCTCTGCTGGGCAGGGGAACAGAGAGAAATTCTTCTCTGAGCAGCAGTGAAGTTGGTTTCCTACAGCTCTGGCTCAGGTGGCTGCAGCCTTTGGTGCCTGAGGACTGCAGGCTCTGAGGTTGGAGCAGTCCTTTCATGGTTGTCCTAAGCAGATTCTCTGGGCCTAATACAAGCTCTGAGGGTAGACTGCAGCTTTTCCTTCAGCAGGAGAAGCCTCCCTAAGTCTCCCTCCTCTTCTCAGCTGCTTCTTTTCATAACACTTGTTGAAATGTAGTGTCTTTTAAGCCACCATCTTCCCTCTTAATCTTGATTAAAACTTAGAAATTATCTCAGATGTTACTGATCAGAGCAGGCAGAAATTAGTCACAAAACCCTGTTCTCCTGCTGAAAAGTTCCATACCATACTTAAACATTGTGATGTAACTCATGCTCTGCCACAGTTCACTATATTAGCTTCCCTGATCCAAACCAGAGAAACACTTCTTGCCCACATGCTCTAATCCAGCTGCAGGGTTACTCCCATTGGGAGAAAGAAGCTTGTCCACTCTGGTGCCTAACAATGCCATGTCCTTCTTGCAGGAGACTTGCTGCAGTACCCGTGGTTCATTTACATCCTGGCAGGGTGTGCAGTGGGTGTGCTTATCCTAGTGGTGGTTGTGCCCTCAGTCGTATGTTGCTGCGTGAAAAGGAAACACAGGTTCATCCCTGTGCCTTCAGGTGAGTGAAGAATGCTGTGACCCCTTGGGATGAGTTTCAGAGAGGACTGCTTATGCAGGCTGGGGTTGACACAGCCTCAGAGTAAACTGGTCTATGCTGGGTGGCTGCTTGTCCTCCAGCCTGTCCTCCATCGATCCGGTGGAGCAGTAATCTGCTTGCTGACAGGTGGTATGGCCAGGGGGATCTTGAGTTAAACCTTCCTTTCCCTTTATTCACCTCACACTTGCCACTGTGTGCTCCTGGCCAGACAAAACTCACAGCAACTCACCTTTTCTATGGGCAAGAAAATTGAGCCTCATTCCGGTCTGATCCTGGAATGACCTGAAGGTTTCTGATGACAGTCCTCTGTCAGCACCAGTCCCTGAGTGCAATCTGCCCGTGCCCTGTGAGGCCACCTCAAGCTGTGAACCTGCCAGCATGGCCAAGCTGGTCTGTGACAGGTTGGTAATGTCCCTCTGTCCTCGGCATCTGTCTACTCTGGGAAGGGAGCCAGTGCTGCTTGAGGAGGAGGCACAAAGGCGTTGGTGGTCTGGCATTGCAAGGGATGTGCTGAGGCTGGAGGGCTGTGGGGGGCCTCTTCCCTTCAAGTCTCCGGTTTTGGTTTTACAGAGGAGGAGAAGGATGATGGACTAACCATGTCAGTGGTGTCCAGTGAAGGTGTGAAGAGCCCCCCCAATGGAGACCACGTCGAGGCTCAAGCTGCCCAAGCTGACCGCCCTCCAAAGCCTGGTGCGTCCAGTGACTTTTCTGAAGTGGGGCAGATGCCTTGTTTAGGAGGATGAAGGACACGGTGTATGTTTCAAGGGTGATGGTGGTGGAGGTGACTGTAGAGAGGAGTCTGGGGCACACTAGAACAAGGAAGGTGCTGCATTTTGTCCACATGACAGAAGCCACAGCAGGTCATTTATCAACACCTTACTCTGGCTCAGCTCCAGCACAGGGGTAACTCCCACCCCCACCCAGCTCTGAGATGTAGCAGCAGCCATCCCATAAGCATCCCACAGAGAGGACTGCCAGTGACTATCTATCCCAATATCATCTGTGTTAAAACACACATCTCAAAACCAGCAACCAGCCGAAACTTAGCAGTTTTCCTGCAATTTTATCACCCCTCTCCCCTTCTCATCAGTAATGTTTTATAAAAATCTGCATTATTTTTGTAAGCACTCATCTTCAAGACAGCATGAACCAAAAATGCTGAGCTGTAAATACAGCTAAATCCCATCATAGCCATAGGTTTGTGTATTTCCTTAAATTGAGACTAAAGCGGGAATACAATCACATTTTTAATTCTTCAAAGAAATCGAGCATAAAACCCCTACAGCTTTAGCACAATATGGTCAAGAGAGTGCAGCGATAAAAACCCTTCAGAAATCTCCTGTTCTGTAAGTGCTTGATATTAATACTCCCACTTTTTGCATTATGTTTCCCACAATTTTGTTTCATGAACACAAATGCTGGCAACACCTTCCCTACTAATGCACTGTCATCAGCTGAAGTAGGTTTAGCAGAGACATCATGAACTGGAGCAATATTACATAGGTCATAGCCTGGTCTCAGCACTGCCATCTCCATGTCTGATGTCCTTCACTGTACCGCGCACAGCCTCCAGCAGCTCAGCTGTGCTTTATGTCTAACCTTGGATGCTGCTTTACTCTGCTTTCAAAATATTAAAAGCTACTCATGCACATAGAGCAAGAAAGGAAAAAAAAAAGTGCTTTTCAGGTCACTGTTTAATATTAATATACTTCAAGTGTAAAACTTTCAATAAAAAGTAACAATTTGACTAAAAAAAGTAGCCCATATTTAAATTTTTTACAATTAGGTAAAAAGCGGAGGTGTGTGTAGAAAGTAGGGGAGAAGGTTTTAAATGTGTGCCATTAGCCACCTTTAATTATTCAGATGTAAGCGAATAGATTTGGCTGTTTTGGTACTAAAGGTTTGGTACTAAAAGTACTAAAGTACTTTAGTACTAAGAGGCCAGACATCTTCAGTGCCCAAGTGTCTATAGACATGATGGATATCTCAGTAAATGAGTAGTTCCAGGACTGTGAGCCATGGTGTGGGCAATAATATAAACCATTTCTCCTTTTTCCAGATGCTGCCCAGACTGGTCCAGGTGTTGAGGCCCAGCCACCGGCAGAAGAAAACTTAGCAGTGCAGATAGAAGCTGAGGAACTGCCAGACCCTGAGGTCATAGTTGATGCGGAAAGCCAGGAAGATGCCTCAGACTGTTTCCCGGATCTAACTGATGACTGATCTGACATGCTTGCTGTTCCACCCTGAAGCCTATGACACTTGTCCTTTGCATCCCATAGTCTCATTGTGTGTAAGAATTAGTCTGACAAATTTCAGAAGGGAAAAGATGTGAGGTGTCAGACCCTCTAACCTCATTTTAAAAATAAAAAAGAAAATATAAAGAAAAGCACACCGGTGGCTTCAAGGCCACACTGCCGTGAGCTGACAGGTTCACTAACAAACAAAACTGGGCAGCTCCTCGATGCTTTGCTTGATAACAGAGCTGCAGCTAAACTGTGCAGCCCCAGGTGACAGCCTGAAACAAGCTGGGTGGTTCCTCCTGCTCCCTGCCCACCCAATGCCTTGCCATGTCTTTGCCAGCCAAAGACAGGCATGACATGATTGTGGTGTCCTGCCAGTCCCAGACATAAAGAAAGGACCTGCCAGAAATTTCCTGAGAAAGAAAAAAAAAAAATCTCGGGAGATTTCAAGGCATTTTTTCACAGGCCCTGCAAAAGAAACTCAGTGGAGGTTTCAACCAGGTATCTGTGTGCAGGGTGTTTATCTGAGCTCTGGACCCCCTGTGATCTGCCCCTCACTGCTTGTTGCCTGGGACCAGGAGCAGTCGTGGGGGTTGGAGGGTGATAACTGGCTTTGCTCACCTTTTGGTGCCCTTTCACCAGAGTCCTGCTTGGGTTACCTGTGAGCTAAACCAACACCAGCACCAGCTTGCCTCCCGCAGCAGAAAGGTGCTTGGGGCCTGGGTGTACAACTTCGGCAGAAACATTGATTATAATGCTAAGATTGTTTATCAGTGCAAGCATTAGTGCCTTCAGTGTAATGGTTTAGCTACTGCAAGCTGAAACTGGCCATCTGCCTGTGCATGTAGGCTTGTTTGGTGCTGTGCTATTTGCTCAGACAGCAGCAATTTATGGCATCTCTTAGGCAAGTCTTGCTGCTACACGTCCTGTTCTGCTCAGGGGAGGTTTGCATGTGGAGCAGCTGGGGTAGACCTGCAGGGAAGAAGGATGAGGTGAGGAGAGGGCAAGGGCTCTGTCCCAGGCAGCAGGTAGCTGAGTCCCTGGCACAGCTGCCCTGGGACTGCAGGATGCGCTGCCAGAGTAGGGTAATTACTGCACAAGACAACTTTGATAGTCAGAAGTGAGGCATGTTGGTGTTAAACTAGCCCAATGAGCTAGAAATGCATGGTGTAGTTACAGCAAAGGTGGTACATATTGGGATCAAAGGGATGGGGGGGGTATATTGCATCCCTCTCTTCCCTTGTCGTTTTGCCCCTGTTTTATACTGTGCTGACGTTGTGCTGTGATTCCCTTGGAAACAGATTTAAGATATGCCTTGTAAATACCATCCAACAAGGTCTGAGAGTACCCCAGCAAAATGCGGGGTAAACTGAACTCTTCTCTTCCAGGTGAGGGAGCTGGTGGGATGGCTGCACACTTCCCTGGGAGTCCTTCATCTCTGTGTGTGTGCCAAGGCTCTGCATCAGTGACACCCAGCCATAGGTGGTTGTTCTTGTTGTTTCCTTGTCCCGTCATTCTCTTTAAAAGATTTTTGGATCTTGTGAGCTGTGTTGGTGGTGACTCAGCCCATCTCTTTTTTTTAGGGCTGCCACAGGAATCGGATTTTCCACAGTTAGGAGTGAAATGATAATTCTTTTCCTTATGGTGCTGCATTATCTCCTTTCAGTGCAAACATTCCTCAAAGGCTATGAGTTGAGTGACAAACATGTGACACTGAGTGCTTGGGGTGGCAGCTGCCCGTAGGCAGCGTAGGAGCAGCTGGGAGAAGAGTGTCAGTGGGTCAGTGCCACCAAAATAGGGGGGCAGAGGCAGCTTTGCTTTACTTTTGCATATTCTGGCAGAGGCAGGCAGGGGACAGTCGACTCCAGCATATGCTTTAAAGGCTGAAGGGTGCTCTGAGGTGCACTGGAGAAGGTGGCAGTGTTTAGGTGCTGAGGGGGAGAAGGCTGGGCCAGCCTTGTCCTGCTGGGCTGGTGCATCCCAGCTCCAACTCGCCCTAGTTCTGCCTTCCTGCTGTCAGCCCTGGGAGGGCTGGGGGTGCCTGGGTAGCTGTTAACACCATCACTAATCCCAGTCTGGAAAGGATTTTTCCCATTGAGATGGGAGTATGAGATGTGAGAGGTCTTTATGAGGCAGATGGGACATGGGTGGTTTTATGTCCTTTCCCATTGAAGCTGCCATTCAGCAATGGGGCAAAAGTTTCTGTAACTGTGGGGTCAGGAGAGAAGTGTTGCAGCCTGTGCTCTTCCTTTAACTGTATGTGTTTGTGCCCAGCTATTGTTTCTTTCTGGTTCCCCCTCCCCCTTTCCTTGCCATGGTTTTGTTCCAAATAAAAAAAATAAAAATCTGTTTTCTAACTTGTTCTAGAAATGTTAAAGTTTTGTTATTTAATAATTCTTTCTGGTTTTCACCTAAAATACGGGCTGATTTTCAAGTTTTTGCACAGCCAAACAAAGGAAAGTTGATAACAAGTTACTGCTGACTAGAGCTGACTTGGGCAGCCTAGGGAACAGAGTCAGCCTAGAAGAAGCTGCAGGACAGTGGTATATAACTAGTCCCTGCTGGAGTGTGTGTTAATGTGCAAGTAGATTTGTGTGCATCATTAGCTTATCAAGCCCTGCTCAGGTGTCTTGCCTGAACTGTGAGGTGCAGGGAAGGGAAATGGTCTGTTTTTATCCATCTATATTTTTTTGTGACACCTAAGCCACCTTAGGTGTGAGAGAGGATGCCAAACTGCATAGCAGCTTCTGCAAGGAGGCGGTGGCTCATGCCACCTTTAGACAAGTGGGCCCAGATTGGTGGGTAAACCAATGTCACAGAATCATTGGTGATAATATCAAATCCCTTGACTGTGCCATTACAGGGTTATCCCTGGAACAGTGGTGTGACTGGACATGGGTGCTCCTGTCCTGCAGCCTATGAATCCAGCACTCTGAGAAGCCACATGCATGGATTTGCAGTTGTTTTCCAGCCTGACTATGGTGCTGCATCACTCAGGCAATAGCTGAGACACTTTCCAGGTTGGGGCTGTCTGACCGGTAAGTCATGGTTTAAAAAACCTTCTAGATTTTAGGCATGTACGTGGTAAGTTCGTTTCACTTTTTATGAATTATTGCAGCTCATTTCAAAACAAGCAAACAAGAAGTTTGTGTGTAAGTCAGCTATAAAAGACAGTGTCACACATAGGTATCTTTAAAAGCATTTTCTTAACATGAGCCAACAAATTCTGGTGGTGCTGTAAGATCTAAAGTGCAGGTATTACTACGACCAGGCAGGCAGAGATTTCCATAGGTAAACACCGGTGACAGAAGAGGGCAAGAAAGGCAGCATCACCAATTTCTGTCTGAGGTGGAAGCAGACCTGGTGGTGTGTCTCTGCAGAGGTTTGGATTAGTATTTGGATATTGCTTGTGCCTTCTGCCAGGCTGCTCAGTGCCTGGGTGCAAACAAGCCCTGCCTGTACTTCACCACCCATATGAAACACTCTCCTCTTGTTCTCTGGTGTAAAGGAAGCTGGGAAGCAACATGATCACCCAGTATGGACCCCGTGACCTTTGACAGCCACTGACCGCGTCCCACATTGGTTTTGTTCACAATAAACGCTACAGTTCCTTTCTGCAAGATTACATGACTCATCTCTCAGGCATAGGATGTGGCTGGAGGCAGCAGGGGAGTCTTTACCGAGAGCCTATAAGGCCCTTAGATGAAGCCCTTCTGAATATTTGTG
Source organism: Myiozetetes cayanensis (assembly GCF_022539395.1). Taxonomy (NCBI): domain Eukaryota; kingdom Metazoa; phylum Chordata; class Aves; order Passeriformes; family Tyrannidae; genus Myiozetetes; species Myiozetetes cayanensis. The sequence continues at coordinate 4,132,448 of NW_026087742.1, forward strand.
TTTTTCCAGCAAGCAAGTAATAGAATCTTTGAATGGTTTGGGTTGGAAGGGACCTTAAAGATCATCTAATTCCAAATGCCCTGCAGTGGGCAGGGATGTCTTCCACTAGACCCAGTTTCTCAGAGCCCTGTCCAACCTGGCTTAATTCTAATCCACAGTTTCTCTGGGCAGCCTGTTCCAGAGCCTCACCACCCTCACAGAAAGAATTTCTTCCTAATATCTAATCTAAACCTACTCTTTTTTCAGTTTAAAGCCATTACTCCTTGTGCTATCACTACATGTCCCTGTTGGCAGAGGCTATAGTATAAAGTGTATATTTTATAGTTAATATAAATATAGTTAATATTGGAAATTCTATGCAGGATTTCTAAAACTCACCTAAACTGATGGTAGTGGTAGTTTTAGTATTGTCTAACACCATGGAAACTAGAGGTATTACAGACCAAGAATTACTTGGAGGCAATTTTCAGCAAATCTTTTGGAATTGCAAATGTGTTACATTAGAGAGAGAATTATTGTCTTCTCCCCTATCACATGCAAATGGAATAAAGAAATGCAGCTGAGTGCTTATCCTCTAGCCAGCATCGCTGTCTCGGCTTTGGTTTATACAAGTTCCTCTTTGAGGGCAAAACATATTTTTCCAAAACTAAGGAGTGAAGCAGTTTTGAAAGCTTTCTTTGATACCAAAAGTCATGTAGCAAGGTACCTTCAAACAAACAAAAAAATTAAAGAAAAAGTTGTTATGATGCTGTTTTTGTCTGTGTGAAGAGAACTGCAGTAGTGACATCAACTGCACGACTTGGAGCAAAGATCATTAAGAGTTTGTGTTGCACTCCCATGAAAGCTTTCAATCACAGAGCAATAGGGCTCAGCTTTCTCCTCTGAAACAACAGACAAACCCAATAGTGAGGGAATTTGGGGCAGCAGGGGTGGGATTCAGAGATGTGTGTGAACGAGCAGTCAACTGCTTGGCAGTCAGCCCCGATTCACCTTGAGCCGACCACAAGGGGGGACGGAGGCTTTTCCGAGGTGGCACACGGAGCCTGGAGCAGGAGTTACCTGCTGGCTGGGACAGCCTCTGCTGCTCCTGTGTCTCTCATGTCAGGATGAACGGTGACAGGACAGAGAGAGAGCGGGGATAATGATGAGACAGAGTGACTGCAGTGGAGGATCCAAGGGGAAAAAAGGGCACGGGCTTAATGACTGAAGGTACAGAAGTGGTGGTGAGTAATGGCAGACATAGATGCTGATCCTTCCCTGAAATAGGTGGGGAGGCTGCAGGGTTCTAAAGCAAAGTCTGTCTCCCATCATCCTGCAGTATAAAATATTGTCCTCCATGTTGCAGTAGGCTTTTTAGTGTATAAGAGAAAACAGAGGTTTTTAATGTTAAGTGAACATGTTTCCAAGATGGCTTTTGTAACTTTTGCAAACTCACCTTCTTCTTCCCAGGAGTCTCAGTCTTATCTCTACTTTGGAATGTCCTGAGAGATACCTGAAAGTTTCCCTATTGGTTGTAAACCCTTTGTTATCACTGGTTGGTTTGTAAGGCCTCCTGAACTCCCAATGGTCACTTTGTAATCCCCCCAAGAGCTATTTAAGTCGCTACCCAGAACAATAAACTCTCTCTGCCTCCTCGCTGCTGCTGTCCTGTGGTCTCTGCGGGGGCCATGGAGACCTCGGGGAGCGGGGAGGGAGGAGAGGCACCTTCCCCTCCAGGACTAGAGGTAAAGGGGAAAAACCTGATGAGCAATTTGCAGGGAATGTACTTTTCTAGTTTTGATAGGCCCATGAAGGGGAAGAAACACAAATCTTCTGATAGCAGTAAACAGGAAATAACCTTTTCTTCTCCCCCATCTCCTCTCACTCAACACTTGTCAGGATTTTCTTTTCTGATGTGACTTTCTGGTACAAGCTTTGCCAGATGAGATGGGAGAAGGGTGATGGGAAGGTGGGACCCCAGCCAGCTTTTTAGATACTCTGAATAGAGGTAAGAACATGCCAGTTCCCTCTCTTTTGGATGCAAAGCTGGATCAGGATTTCTCTTTCTGCCAGAGGAGGCCACCATGAAAGCCATGCAACTTCAGCTTCTGTTTGTACATATTTTGGCCCAGCTGTTGAGGGTTTGGGGCTCTTTTTCTTAGATGATTTAGTTTCTGATAAAGACTTTTGTTTCCTGGCCTTTTGTTGAGAGCTCAAAGCTTTGCTATTTGGCCAATACAAAGACCCGTTTATAGCTTTCTCTGGAGAACCAGATGTAGATGGAGAGGTTCCTCTTTGCTGGAGAGATTAGTAGGAGTCAACACTGCTGTGAATTTTATCTCACCAATCTTAAAAAACCCCGATGGTTAAACAGCCTCAGCATAAGAGGGAGGTAGATGCCTGTGTTTATACCAAATGAGTGATGCTGCAGAGGTTAAAAGAACATCCAAGATAACACAGATAACCATGGCAGCTCTAGTTCCAACCCAGTGCATCTTAGCCGTGTGAGCACAAGGCATACACAGTAACTTTCCATTGGGGCTGCACTGTAAACTTGCAGCTCTGCAAAGCACCCCCTAAAGTTCAGCAAATCCTTACTGAGTTACTGAAAGCAGTGTATGTAGGCAACATGAGAGACAGGTAGTCAACAAAAAGGCCACTCTTCCATGATGGAAAAGAAGCAACTGGAAAGAATGGTGACACCATCCTGAGCTTGACCACTGAGACTCTGCTTGCAACAAGAGGTGCTCTGAAGGGAAGGTGCTTTTAAAATGGTGCTTTGTAGACAGGTAGTTGGGAGCCAGGATTCACCTGGTTCCAATTACTGGCTTTCTTTGGACTGGTGGGATGACCTTAGCAAGCCACATCAACCTCTTCTGCCTCATTTCCCCATCTGTAATCCTGGGGTGATCACCTAGGCCAGCTCTGTAAGATGGGCTCAGTCCTGTCTGATCCACAGCAGCACCTTGCACCTGTATGCGAGTGTGGCTGGGAGCCGGGAACGCCCACAGGGTGCTGCCTGCCAGGATCTGTGCAGGCTGCAGTGAGCACTGTGGTCCAGCTGCCACAGGATGTCTAACTGCACGGGATGTGAGGAAGGAGGTTTACAAAAAATAGTCTGGTGGATGCTGCCTCTGGTTAACCTTGCTAACTTGTGAGGTTTCCTTCTGACTGGCAGGAGTGCAACAGAAGGAGTTGGGTTGCAAGTATTGCCCTGGTAGAAATACCATGAAAAGCCACAACTTGCCTCCAGTGCCCCAGTGCTCACATGTGCTGCACAGAACATCCCGTGCCTGCCTCACTGAGACCTTAAAAACCAGCAATTCTCAGAAGTGCAATGACACAGCACCTTAGCCATTACTATTCCTGGGTGACAACGGCAGCCGTGGGGTGGAAATGTTTAGAAACCCGGGCGGCTTTGTGCCTGTCCCTTCCGCAGCTGTGGGAGAGGCCTGCCCTCTGCCAACATCCCACTGCCAACACCCCACTGCAGCCGCCCCGTGCTTCCTGTGCAGGTGTGGTGTGTTGGCAGCAGATCTGAGCGTGGCTGGGATGGGAATGAACCCATCCTGCCACCCTGTTGTCCCTGCACACCTAGGCTGGTTAGCTGGCAGAACTAGGTGGGGCGATGCATTGAAATGGCTGTGTGTAGGAACAGACAAATATCAGAGAAGCCAAAACCAGGTTCACAGAACACAGGAAACTTGTGGGACCAGAGAAGGAGCAGGGCAAACTGAGCTGCTAAGTCGGAATCCATGCTGAGCAGAAAAAGTGTGTGCTGTGCTGGATCTCATGGCTCCAGACAAACATGGTGCAAAGAGCATTTGTACAAGTGATGTGAAAGACACCAGAACTCTCTTTTTCTTACTTCAGTGTGTAGCAGCAAGACTGTGCTGACAGGTCACTGGGATGTTTCTGAGAAGTTTACTTCTTAATTTCCTGGTGATAAGGGTCAAACCTCCTTATATGCATGTATGGGGCCACACAGTGAGCCTTTATTTGCTATCATAGGTCCACTGTCTTTTAAATAAACTACAGACACAGTTGACAGCAATTTTGGGATCCACAGTGATGCTTCAGAGAGGCTTATCCAGGTCTTCTAGGAGAAGGGACATTTTATGCCTGCATACCTGAATGCCAGGGACTGCACTAGTAGGACAAATGCCAACAGTGTCTTGCATTTGAAGTGAAGACCACCTTTTTTGTGTGGGAACTACATAAGGACTATTCAGGGCCACTCCTAGGAATAAATGCCTTTAGTACTGAAATGTATTATCCTGTGTCTTGTGCTCAGTGTCCTGGATCACTTCTCATCCTCCCACCTACCCATTTTGGACTGTCCCTCACTCCTCTCTGAATTTATAATAATATAATAGAATTAAACACTGTAAAAAGTATTGATTATACATGCATTTTTTAAGCTGATGATTTCTGGAGAGTGTTAGATCTTGAGCAAAAGATTACTTTGATGGTAGTAACAAGTTGTCTTTCCTGAATATATTTCTAAGAGCAGCTGTTCTAATATTTTTTCTTAAGGTAGCTTCACTCTCCATCCACCCTCTTGTGATGAAGAGGCATATTGTAGTTAATGCAGGTCTTCGTGCATTTACCACTGTTAAGACTGAAAGAGGCTTTTCTGTTCATTTATCTGGCTTCTTGTATAAAACAGATTGATTGCATCATACCAGAAAACGTACTTGGATTGCTTTGCAGTAGTAGTTATGTCACTGAAATTACTAGAACAAGGTGCTGAAAGTTAGATCCTAAATCTAGGATCATTACAGATGATGGAAATTACCAGCAAGACTGAAAGGCACCATCTGCAGGAATAACTGACAGGATGCTGACATCTGCTCTAGCCTCAGTCATCATTGTGGACCACAGATTGCCCGACTGCTTGGTCTGTGGGGTTACATTCCTTCAGACCAGAATTGAAGTGGGTATCTTTTGTGAGGTTTGGCTGTTGACACATGCTTACAGGTGGAAAAAAAGAAAATTACTCTGAGAGAGAACACTTGGGGTTAATGCTTTAACGGTATGAAGCTGTATAAGGGAAGGTTTAGGTATATATATTCGGAAAAAGGCACTCTCAGAGGGTGAGTACTGGGTATTGGAGCAGGTTTTTTGAGGAAGTGATCACAGCCTCAAGCCTAACAGAGCTCTAGAAGTGTTTGGACAATGGCCTCAGGCACGTGGTATGATTCTTGAGGTGGTTCTGTGCAGGGCCAGGAGTTGCACTCGATGTTCCTTGTGGGTCCCTTCCAACTCAGGATATTCTATGGATTCTACGTGGGATTATGGACATTGCAAGGGAGCCATTTCTCTTCAAATAACCACCTGAGTACTATTCTGCATGACTCAAAGTTTGAAAGCTTCCATTTGCATTTCTTTAGAGAAAGATAAAACTGTTTGTGCAGACAACTGTTTCAATATTGGTAGCATGTGTCACTATTTCTGGGATATTTCCATTGCATACAGTTAAATCAGTGCTATCAGTTTCCACATAACAGGTTCTGAGTCAGCATCCCTGCCAAAACCTTGGCCAAAGCTCTGTTTTGAGTTCATGATATTCATATTTGCACCACTTTATTCAAGGTGGAGTTTTTCCTTTCTTGGCCCTGCCTAAGGCAGGAGTGAACAGGAAGGAGTACGTGTCCATCAGCTAAATGGCTGAAACTGTATGTGGAAGCCAGCAGTTCCTTGGCATTTCATAGTGCAGGGGCAACTCCCCTTGCCAGGACTGACTTTACTTCTTCCCCACTCCAGACACTACCTGCAATTCCTCCTGTCCTGCAAGAAGCTACAGTAAAGGGGAATGTACCATTGTGAAACCCTCAGCTACCAACCAGGGCAACCCACACAGGGCCCAGCTGTTAGTCTTGCAGGAGAACTCCCAAGAGTAAGGTTATCCTTACCCAAAGCTTTCCCTCCATATATTACCCCTCTGGCATTCCAATGAAGATCACATTTGCCCTTCTCTCACACACTGTGCCTCACCAAAGGCCTGTCTTTGTGAGAAATTTAGAGGTATGAATTTGCAACGTTCCTGTCACTTTTCATGGTGAAGGTCTTGGGTGGTCGTGGTGACTGCAAGGTGTTTAATTCCTGTGCAAATGCCATTTATTACAACCTAAGCTTCATACAAGAAGAGATGCTGCAAACTATTAGATGGGCTACAAACCTACTTTTCTGTGAAGAACATGCTAAGTGTATTCGTAGTCTTCCTTTTCTAGTAGATCAAATAACATTTTTTTTTTTTAAATAAGCCTCAGGCAGGAATGTTTATTGGCTCATCACTAAGTTGAAGACTTAAGAGTTGGGAACAACTGCATGTTGTCTCTTGAGATGTTGCCTTCAGATGAGTGGGAGTCTGTCACTTTTACGTGGAAATGTAAGTATGATAACTTACATTCCCTGTGAGGAAACTGTGTAGTGTATTACAAAGAACTGAAAAGTAAAGAGAGAGCAAGCCACAAAAGCAAATGTATATGACTACAGTGCTTTGTGGCTTTTGCAGTGGAAACAATACCACAGAGCTTGCAGTGCCTGCAAAGAACCAGCCCACTGTCAAGGTTGTGCTTGGTCCTCTACTCTCCTATGTGTCAGAAGGTGGAGATCTCTAACAAAGCAGTGTGGTAAATAGGGGTCAAGCGTCCTCAGCTGACAGGTCTAACTGGAGGCAGGATCATCACCACTGCACTAGGAGACATCTACTTTTCTATCAGTGCCCTGTTTTGGTAGCTGGTGCTCGTTTAGCCCAGTGGTGTTATTTCCTGTGTGAGGGGTAGGAGAGAGGGTGTCTGCAGCAAGCAGAAGAGTGAGAGCACAATTATCTACAGGGCTGGCAGACCTCGCCTTGTCCTGCCCAGTACAGCTTGGGGCAGTGTCTGGGCTGTGGCCACACACAGATTCAGGCAACAGCTCTCTCTGTGCTGTCCCTCTGCCTTGGGGGGATCACCAGCTGCTGTGGTAGTCTGCTCTGCCAGTGCTCTCTGCTGTAGATGTGTTTTCAGGATGTGCTTCCTGTGCCGCACTACTGAAAGTCCACAATGGCTTCTAGACCTCCTTTATGGCAGTAGCCCAAAGCTGCTGTGCTTTCTAGAGATACCTTCAGACACCTTCTCCTTAATGCCTTCCCTTGGGGCTTTTCTTGGAGGGAAACAGGGACATCAGTGCATGGACTTACAGTGTTTCCCTCCCAGTAATGTCCAGAAAATCCCTTCCTCCTTCTAAAATTGGAATCAAAGCCCAATCAGGACTGCAGCATGGCATTGTCTTGCTCCTCAAGGGAGGGAGGGTAAAGCTGGCAGGATATTGCCATTTCCCCACTTCTCATCTGGCAGGAAGACTGATGTTAGAGACATGGGCTGCTTTTTCCTTGTCTAGCTGGGTCTGATGGTGCAGGAGGTTTCTGATGCTGGTTAGAAAAGGGGCTGCTCAGTGGGATGGACCACGCACATGCCAGGATCTCCCAGGGAATCCTTGTTGCAGGTGAGTGGTTTGGCTCTTTGCACATCCAGCTGTGCTTTTGTCACACAAAATCTCTAAGCAGGTTGATTTTGTGCATATGCACCCAAGTCCTCAGAAGGAGGATATCCAGGCCCAGTGTCACTTCTGTGGTGTACAGTGAACAGGGGACTTTGGGTGCCCCTTCACTGCTCACAGTAAGCTCATTTTTGAACAGACCCTCCAGGATTGGTTTCTTGCTCTAGTCTACCTATTGCTCTAAGAGAAACAAGGATGTTTGGTGTGCTGTAACTGGTCTCCTGGAGCACAGGGGCTTTCAGTCTGACTCATTTCAGCTGTCATTTTACAAGAGCATGAGTGGGCCTGACAAACTGATTCACTGGAAGTCATGGCTTTAATTGTTAATACAGGGAATCCTTTTACACCTTGTTCTACTGCTATGGAGCTTTAACTCACTTTTCATGCACACACATATCTTTCCATTTGTATTCAATTTGTACCAATTCCAGTTTCTGCCTGCAGCTCCACGCAGGCAGCTTCTTGTGAGCAGTATGGCACTGAGCAGGCTGTGTGTGCTCAGAGCAGAAGGACAGATCTTGCCCCAGCACGTTCTCAATTTGAGTGTGTGACAGACAACACACAGGCGGACACTGGAAGCAGGTGGTGGCTTTGAGGGATGTTTCCTTGAGGAAGAGAGGAGCTGAGCAAAGTGTGGCAGTGATTTCAGCATGCGGGGGGCCTCCCTCCATTCTGCTTGATGGACCCAGTGAAAAAAAAAAAAAAAAAAAAGGCAGGAGAAATTGGTGTTGCTGCCTTTGCCCAAAGTCATTTTAAGTACTTGGGCTGGAAGCAGATGTGTCCAAGAGGTCGATACAACCTGCTTGGCTGGGGAGATACCTGGGCACGGCTGCCCCTGCCCTCAGCTTGCTTTTTCCACAGAGGATGGAGGTCAGCACAGAAACGTCATCTCACTCTTGCTGTTTCCTCTCTCCTTTTGCATGTACCCCTGTTGTGCATTCCATGTAAGGAAATAATAACTGAAAGAAGGAAGAAAAGCCAGGTTTAGAGGCAGCAATATTGTGACTTTAGTGCATATTACCTCAGATAAATTTTTCTCCTTTTTTTGCAAAAAGCGATGTTTTTTACCTCATTTGTACCAGCTAAAAAATGATGACGCTGGAGAAGAGGAGGTATCTTACAAGACCTTCCTTTAACTTCAAGGAAGAAGAACGGTATGAATGAACAAGAAAGATTTCTCTAATATTGTACATCTCCAGTGTTCTTCTGTCTTCTTTCTTGGTCTATATCTGTGATAAAAAGCTGGAAGATTTCAGTGGCCACTGTAGCCAGAGGAATTGTGCTGAGGAGGGTAAGATTCAAAATCCTCACCACTCCATCTGTTTTGTATTGGAATCAGGAATAAAGATTTTATTATCTTATGTGCTTTTGGACCCAGCTCCCCTGCCTCCTCACAGCTTCTTTCCTCATGCTCTTTCCCACACCAGCCAGCCTCAGGGATGGTTTATGGATACATCCAAGGCTGCGTTCTCATCCCCTTCCGTGCTCATCCCTCCCTCACAGCTTGCCCAGACGCTGGCCCTGCCTGCAGGATGCCTTTGTGGCACTGGCCAGCCCGTCATAGATCAGATGTTGATGTGAAGCTGATTCCTGATGGTTTCCAAGAGAAGTGCATCTCCTTTGCGTTTGACAGCCAGCAGGCACCTGGTCCTCATGGGGGGTCCTGGGCTTGCTGTCCCTTTGCTGCTGCTAAGACTAAGGGGGAGAATAAGGATTTCCATCTCTCCCCCACTCAAAAACTGCATCCATCTCTCGAGGATGGTGGCATGTGGATGCTGGAGCAGAACTCTCTGGGTGAGCACTGAAGAGGACAAGAGCCTAGCTGGCCCTCCAGCTGGGTGGGCAAACCTCAGGGGCACTCCTGCCTTGAATGTCCATTTTCTTTGTTGCTACACATTGTCCCCATCCTGACAAAACCCTCCACTGAGAGGTATTTCTGCCCCTTTTTTTTTTTTTTTTGTGTCTGTGCTAGAAACGAGAAGTGCCGGGGTGAGAGCTGGAGGAGGGGAGGAGGGTACAGGGGCTGGACTGACACGTCCCATGACTGCTCATAGCAGAAAATCCTTTTACCTGCCAGGAGCTGTCATTAGACAAGGCGACACTGGAATTTTTTTTGACTCTGAAAATGAACATTGGGAGGATTTTCCTAGTCAAGTGCATGCTGCTTTTATTTCCCAGTGTAAAATGTGAGTTTTTCTTACCCTTCTTTGCTCTTTCAGGCTAACATTAAAATTGCATTTTAAGCCATTTACAACTTGGTGGGCTGTTACCGATAAGAAACTAGTTCCACTTTTCCAATGAGTGAAGACATCTGGGTTATTGCTATTATTATTTGATTTAATTTTCAGCCGGGGGGAGGGCAAGACCTGAGTTTCCTATTCCAGTTCCAATAATAAGCTGTAAAGAGTTTGGGGTTTAAGTTAATGAGCCTTAATTTGACACATGTTTAATGAGAAATGTCAGCATGCAGTTTTCTTTCTGCCCTCAAGGTAGCTTGTACTACATTAGAGAACCTCTGTTCGCTGTGCATTATCGCATGTAATTTCCTTTTCTTATCGAAGATGTGCAAATCTTTTGAAAGTGTAATTTATATTCTTCCATAAATATTAACAGAGTGATACATTTCAGTGTCTTCAGTGGAGTTGAAGTCTAAAATGAGAAAACAGCAAGTAAATACATACATCTTTTATGTTTTGCGTATTATTGTTCATATTATTTTTTAAAATATTAATCTAAAAACTTAATTAGGGTGTTAACTCATAGATTAGAGAAGGTTATAAGAGATGGAGACAACACAAGCATGCATAACTTTTTTTTTCCTCTGTTTCCTTCCACTGCAGATTGTATGTATGGCTGCTTAATGCTTTGCTTTTCCTTCAGAACAAAATTAATAGATAAATAGGGATTTTTTTTTTTTATGTACATGACCTATGAAACGTTCCCCAGCAGAAATGATGACTATTCCCTTGAATGGAAAACTTCTTTCAAAGACTTCCTTCCTTCTCTAAAGTTACTACGGGAACTTCTAACTCTTTCTTGTGACCGTGAGTGAGCTCTGGGCTCTCAGTTCAGACCTTTCTGCCCCTTGGAGCACATTTCAGTTGGCATTTTTTAACATAAATGTTTCATTAGCTAAACAGATTTTTAGTATCATATATGTTGGATACGCAGCTTTCCATTTAGCAAGACTACAGGGATCAATCTGATAGTTGTGTCTCGGTGGTCTGTTCACAGAGGTGCCATTGAATTATCTCTGGAAACTCAGATTACTTTTTTCCTTTACTTTTGGAGGGGAAATATAAGTAGTTTCTGTTACGCAAAGAAATCCTGTTAATAGCTCTAAATAGTTATTCATGAGTGAGCAGAAACAAATATCAGAATTCAAATATTTGGATATAATCTGTAGTGTCATCTATGTGGGGCATAGCTGCTTCCAAGGCTGTTTAGTTGATACTTTGATTTCAGGATATGTCATTAGATATGTTGCATACTTTGTAAGAAAGGGACTACTGAAAGAACAGTCTCTCTTTAGACTGAATTTAGGTGAATGTGCCCAGAAGCACTACAGCATTAATCTTGTTGCGGAGGCACAGCATTTTAGTTCTTTGATTATATCTAATATTGTTAGCTTAATGAAATAGCCACTGGATTTCAGTTTCCCCTCTGTGGGGCAGTTTGTCATTATCCTAGATACAAGGAATAAAGGACTGTAATAAAAATATGCACAAACGTAGTTTTTCTCTCTGTGGGGAAAAAGTACTTAAAGTATATAAAATTAGAGCAGAATCAGCTCTTCCTGCTGATTGGCTTCATCCTGTAAATTGAGGAGGAATGAGCATCAGAAAATGAGAAACTAAATAAGCCGTGTTAAATAAACCACGGTCAGTTGCCAGTGAGCTCATCCCACCTGACACTCTCACACAGGTTTCTACCTTCTCCTGCAGATTCTCCACCTGCCTCAAGGGTGGGGACAGTACTTGAAATGACCTCCCAACAAACTTTGCACTCTGAAAATGTGGGGTGGGTCCTGCAAGGGCCGTGTGTGAAGCAGCCTGGAGGGGAGCGGGCAGGGTGCTTGGGCATGGCCGAAGGGCCTGTCATCCCCTCAGGTCGTAACGTGTAGACTTTTAGTGTCCTTGGCTTTCCTGAATATCCCCTTTGGCAGCCCCAAGCTCAAGTGCTGCCCAGTCCCTTGGGAAGCTTGTACTCTTAACTGCTCTGGAGAAGGCAGCTGTCAACAAAGGAGGCCTGCAAAGAGAAAAGGGTTTTTTTGCCTTTGCTTATGTCATAATGTTTCCAGCAGCCCCTCAGTTCACAGGATGTGAGTGGCTATTTGTTTCTGGCTGCCTTACTTGCCCCACCAGGATTGTGTCCTAGGAAAACCCAGTGGATATATTCCAGTGGGGCAGGATGCCTGGGATGGGTGAGGAGGGGGCACTGCAGTGGGTCTGCCTTCAGTTCAGTGCCTTACACTCACTGCTTGATACTGGCTACTATTATTATAACTATTGCTATCACTGTTGTTGCTGAACAGATCCTACTGTCCAGGGACACGACTGGTCTGTGTTCCTGCTGCCTGCAGTAATGTTTGCAGTGAGGGTGCTCTGGGTATCAGTGTGTACCATGTGCAAAACACACCAAAGCGACCTTATTTTCAGGAAGGGTTAATTTCAAGGTTAAATATGTGGGCAGCCATGAATCTTGGCATCCAGAGTCACTCCAAGTAGGTCAGCCAGAGTATAAAAAGTCAGCTTTTGAAAGCTAGACTCCTAGCTTTCTTGCCTCTCAGAATTAAAATGGACGCTGACATTTATCTAATGACCAACCAAGAGGTGCTTTGGAGCAGGGGAAGAAGATGGCAACAGCAATGCAGGGAGGCTCAGACAACCTGGGGAGGAGCAAATGACAACCTTTTGGGTGACTGCTGTGGCTACTGAGCTTGGCAGTGAGGGCTGTTGCAGACCACTGATGGGCTGGTTGTGCTTCCCTTAACAGGCTCTGTTGTCAATTGGATTTACAAGGCAGTGAATGAGACAGCTCTTCTCAACATCGCTGCTCCTGGGGACATATATCATGCAATATGGCAGAGAGATGGACAAAGGTTGGTTCAGATAAAAAATAAGGACGTTAAGCACTATGTGAACAAAGACCAATGCAGGTGTAAGATACTCCAAAATGGGACTCTGCAAATACATCAGGTGGTGAAAGGGGACAGTGGAAATTACACAGTGACTGTTTATCAGCATGATGGAAAATGGAAGGCAGAAGAAAAGACAAGATTCTTTGTTCAGGGTGAGTTTCTGCTTTTCCCATACCATTCCCAGCACAGCTGAATAAGACTTGGTACTTTTTTTTTTTTTCCTCTCCTGCAGCCTTTCCTACTCATTGCCCCCCTTTCTGATTTGGGGGCAGGGGGACTTCTGTCAAAGATGTACCTTCTTTCTCCCGCCACTGACAGCAGTCTGCCTCCCTTCTCTTGCTCTTATTGATGGCCTGAGCCCCCTGGCTTCTTTCTGGCTCCCCTGTTTGTCAGCCACAAGATTTCTACATGTGCCCAAGAAAACAGCTGTGAGCAGGTCTGTGTTGAGAGCAGGGTGAGCGTGGTCGGCCCTACTGCAGCACCACAAACGGTGCTGGGACCCTGGGCTGGGGTAGCACCCTGCGAGGGGGACTGGGCTCCCAGCAGCATCCTGCTTCCAGAAACCTCACATAGGCTGCTGTGCTCCCATAAGAGGTTTCTGGAAGCAGGATGCTGTTCAAAGCACAATTAAGCACACACCTGGGGATTTCAGCTGCATGGATTCAAACACGAGGGCTTTCTATGCTGAATCTTGTCCTTAGGGATCAGAGCAGTAGCAGCCCAAAGTTTTTCTGATGAACAGGGGATAGTTATTCTGCTCCTTTATGGCTGCTGCCACCTCTCCAGACCTCTAAGCTGTAGGATAACATGGATTTTTTTCCCCAAAAAGAAAGTAGTTTTGCTCTGTCCTTCTTTAGCCAGCGTGCACATATTTGCCAACCTCTCAGGTTTCTGGGCACTACAGAAATGATGCCCTGATGAGGCAGCAAGGACAGCTGGAATGGTTTTATCAGGGTTTCTGTGCAATGGGAAGCCCTTTGTCTGAGGGGCTGCTGAGCCATGAGGGTGTCTTGTTACTTTGGGAACTATTATTGCAAACAGATTCAGGAAGTCATCAGGGCCTGATGCTGCATGGTCATGTTTTAAGCCACTGAACTGTCATTGGGTTGTCCTTATTTCAGGTTAAGGTTCCAACCCAGCTGTGTGCATTTCCTCCATTGTGCAGCAGTACTGTGCAGAGACGTGTCCTTACCTCTGACACACACACTTGGAAGTAAAGCCCTGTAGTAACTGTTGGGCACCGGAGTAATTTGTCAGCCAGGTTACCCCATTGTTACTAGGGTTGGACAAATGGTTGTCAAAAACAAACAAACAAACAAACAAACCAGTTTCAATGATATCCTGACACAACTCCATCACCAGCACCTGGACGCTAGTGTTTCATGCTGGGATGTTCCCCTGAATAAAAGGTTACAGTTTGCAGAAGAGGAGTGGGCTTACCAGGGAAAGGGTGACTGCAGATGTCATGGTGTGAACCCAAACTGCATGTGCCACAAACAGCCCTCACTGCCTTTAAAATTTAAGATCTCCATAACTTACACTGCCTGTAACTAGAGGTGACCTGGCAGGTTTTTATTTACCTGTTCTAAGAGGTGGACTCTGAGATTAGCTCAGTTGATTAGAGCACACTGTTAATAATGTCAAGGTTGTGGGTGTGATCCCTGTAGGGGCAATTCACTTATGAGTTGGACTTGGTGATGTTTGTGGGTCTCTTCCAACTCAAAATATTCTGTGAAATGTTTGTTGGTTTGTTTGTTTTTTTTTTCCCATTTGCTGTCCCTGCCAATTGCCCCTAGTCAAGGAGAACCCCACATGCTCTTCTGGCTCTTTCAATACCACCAGTGATAGAGAAACTGGAACCAAAATTTAACTAGTTGTTTGCAGGGCGTAAGAAGAGACAGAGATCTGTTTTCTCTGTTATAACCTCACTGAGAGCTGAGGTGTCTGTTTTGTGTTTTCCGTTCTGGGTTGATGGGCTTTCATGCTGTGGCTGTTGTGCTGGCTGAGTGCTGTAGGTAGTACACAGAGCATCATAAGTAGTTGTTTTTTCTGCTTTAGAGAAAATCTCTCCCGATGGGCACAGGCAGAGCAGGGCCAACTTCATTTGCACCAAAACCCTGGGGCTGGAGTTGGAGGGGGCTGTGGCTCTGAGTCCCTGCCATCCACTGCCTCCCTGGAAACCCAGCTTCCTCCCTTCACCTGCCTGGTTGGCTGTGAGCCAGGCTGAGCCTGAAAGTAGTCCAGCTGCAGTGGTGCAGCTCTGCTTTGCTGGGCCAAACATGTAGGGTACTGCACTGCACTGCACTTGATTTATTATGGCCATGTTACTTCTGCAGTAGAGGCCTAATTTGCTCTTCATTCTTCTGTTAGCGGGTTCATTCTCATTATCTGGTTATTTGGGGTTAATTCTCTGTTCTGCTTAATAATGGAAGTTTTCAAAATGAGAAACCATCTGTGCCTGTCCCTTCTCTTCTTTTTCAGAGCCTGTCCCTCAGCCAATCCTCAGTGCTGAATGCATGAATAAAACTGTATATGTCAAGTGTGAAGTGGAGCACAAGGCTAAAGATGAAGAATTTACAATAGAACTGGCTCAACCTAATGGCAGAAAAATCCAAAAGAATGCAGCTATGCTGGAATTGCAGACACGGCATTCTGGGACATTCAGATGTGCTGTTAAGAACCAAGTCAGTGAAAAAATGGTTGAAAAAGCAATCAAGTGCTCAGGTAAGAGCTTTCTTTTGTCAGAATCTGCTAGGATGGACCCACACAGCCTGATGCAGTTTCACGTACCTGTAGGACTGGTCCAGGTGCCAGGAGAACAGATGGTCCTGGGTACTCAGTGCTGGGAGACACAGTCACTGGGAGCTGATGGTGCTGTGGTAGCCAGGATGTGAGTGAGGCCTGGGGGTTGCAGGAAGAGTGAAACAGGTTTTTGTGGAGTCAAGAGCCTTATGGGTGGTAATGAGGCCTCCAGGGCTCACTGTAGGGCTGCTCCCACTCCTGGTGATGTCTTCTGAGGAAGACTTCAGCCTCCCAGACAGATCAGGCTGTCTCAGGGTGAATGAATCAGACAAATTCTTGGTCATCCCATCATTTTCTCCCTCTCCTCCATCACTGCTTCTCTCAAAAGCTGCCAGGGGTACCCTAACAGATTTTTTGGTGTCAGCTTCCTCATAGACTTGAGTGGTGTCAACCACCACTAGTGGTAGACCAGTGAAGTAAAGAAGAAAGCAGGGAAGTTGGCCTAAAAGTGTTTTAATGACATACAACAGTCTGCAAAAGGCAGAAAGCACTTTCCTCTTAATTTTTATCCTCCTTTATTGCTTTAAAAGTAATGGTACTTCCCAAAGGTTGACTTCAGTCAAGTGGTCCAAAGCCAAAGAGTTGTCTTCAGATAAAACTACACAAAATACCACAACATAAAATAACAGTTTGTTTTTGGCCTGGGATTTTCTCATGTGTATATGAAGCCACAACACTGATTTTAGAGGATTTGCCTTTGATTTGCATCCTCATAATGGAGAAGTCACTTGTGTGCTTTCTCCTCTGCATAATCCTATCTATGAAGGTGGTAGTTGCCTGCTACATGTGGATGTGGATGGGTGCTCTCACAAGGGGAAAAATAAGATGCTTCAACTCTCCAGCTTGGCCTAGAAATCAGGAGAGAAGTTATGGAGAGTTTAGCTAAGCTTTGGGGTTGCTCAGATCAGCACAGCTCAAGTGTACCATGGTTTCTCTTGCTCAGGTGAAGTGTGATCTTTCTGTGGTTTGTCTTACTCAGTTGAAGCATCATCTTTCTAAATCACAAGTGCAGCAGAAGAACTGAAGGAATTGCATTTTAAATGGTCAGGGTCAGGGAGAGTTTGTTTTTTTCTCACATTATTAACATTATTTATGACAGGCTTGCCACAGTGATCTTTAAGGGACAAATATGGCATTTCTCAGACACCGAAAAAAACCCTTAGCCCATGTAGCACTACCCTCCCTCCTCAAACAAAAAACCCCTCAAACCTTTCTGTGTGATGGCAGGAGTCTGCCAGATCCACAGTGGATTAAAAATCCCTCACCTTGAGGTCAAGCCTCTTTCCAACCCTGCTATCCTCTTTGAACTCTTGGTCCTGCATTTAAGACCAATCACCCCGAACTTTGACTTCTAGAAAGCAAGGTGTGCTTCAGGTGTTCTTCAGCTCAGCTACCTTTTCATACAAGTGTAATTATATGTGAATCTGCCTGGGTTCCTCTTAGAGTCAGCTAGGAGAAACAGGCACAGAGAGGGCAAAATCTTGGGAGAAGAACCACATCACTGAGGGTACTCTTCTTTCCACTGGGGCAGCCCAGGCTGATGCGCCTTACAGTGTAGACATCTCAGCTTTGTGTCCTTGCTCTTTGCCCTCCATGTGCATGTCTACTGAAATGATAAGGGTGGTACCAGTGGTGGTGTCCCCTTTGGAGCTCTGTCCCCTAAGAAGCCAAGGAAGGTGCACTTCTGTTGGGTTCAGCTCCATGGCACCTGTGCTCCAGTGTTATCACTGAATGCCAGGAGGACAGTCCAAGCAGGAGGTTGTTAAGGAAGGCCAGCATCCAGCAAACCTTCTGTGGTGAAGGAACAGGAAGATTCACATAAATTTTTGCTCACAGGCAAACCAAACTCTCATTTTGAGGCTGTGATGTATTTGGTTATGTTCTTTTCCTTTTTCCTTTTTTTTTTTTTTTTAAATTGTATAGAGCCAAAAATTGAAGAGGAAGTGCCAAAATACTATGAAGCAAGCTAATCTCAGTATTTCCAGCTCAGTAGAAAGTACTTAAGAAGTTTATTTTTGCGAGATGTTGAGTACAGCCTGAATGCTCGTTGTCCGTAAATGGGTCCATTGTTAGCAAGAACCAGGCGTTTGTGGTCATTTAAATAAGCTGAGCTGGCACACATGAATGCTCTGGTTTCAATTTTCTGCAGAACTTGAATCCATTATGGAGCAATCAAAATTCTCCAGAAAAGGTATGCTCTGCCTTTAGAGTCAATGGAAGAAAATACAGAATTCTAAGTAGATGTTGTGCAAGTTATTTCCTTCTATCTAACATCCTTTTTCATTCTCTTAACTAGGCAAGCTGGACCTTTATCTCATCTTAAGCATAGCAGGAGGTGCACTCTTTTTTGTCATCTTTGTGATTTGGCTTATTTATTGTATCAAGAGGAGGAAAGCAAAAAGGCGTGAAGGTGACGGTAAGTGTTTAAGGGGCTTTATGTTGCTGTCCAGACACCTAAAATCTTAGAGCTTCCCACTGAACTTCCCTGTGGTCAGGAGTGTGCTCTCTGCCTTGTCATGAGCAATAACCTGATTTTAGTATATGGTGATCTGAGCAGATCAGCTGGCATTGCCAGTCTCACTTTCTGATAAACGCTTTGAACAAAGCACTTCTTGTTCTCAAGCCCTTTTGTTTATTTGTGGGGGAAGAACTGCTCCTCTAAAACCTAGCCAAGGTCACCAGTCAGGAGCAACTATGGGGCTAAAATATACACTTAGATATCTTGTCAGCAGGTTTTTTTTCATTAATTTACGTGGTATAAACTTTGGTTCTGTTACACGTGGAGATGGTCTAGATAGTGAGCAGGGGTAAGAAGGGCTCAGCTTTTCTATGTGTTTCCTCAGGCACTTGTCCTCTCTACAAACAATGTCCTTGGAGGCCTGTCAACACTGGAGGTCCAACTTGGGGCACTTTTGAAGTGTTGAAGTTTTCGGAGTGTGCAGAGGTCTCATCTGTTGTCCAAAATTCATGCCTCTTTCAGACCACAGGAAATACTCTGACAGAGTCCTCTCTGAGGGGGCTCTCAGACTTAACAGAGAGGTTGCTTTGAATTACACACAGCCTGGGCATTACTGCTAGTTTGGGTGAGCAGAGGACACTTGAGCTCCTGCTCAAGAAGAGTCATCTGGCCAACCTGGAGGCTAAAGCAGGAGGGAGGTTGCCCTGGCACAGGCTGTTTAAAGGCTTTTTTCTGAGTCCTTCCCTCACACACTGTGTCGGGATTCCTGAGTGGTCTCAGATAACAGCTAGTCTCTGTGTCAGTCAGTCCTTGAGCTACAAAATGGGAGTAGAAGCTGCTGTGTACACCACAGCAGTCTTTGGCTAGATAAAGAGGGCAATGCCTGAAGGAAACCTCAGCTGATACCTCCAAGATGCCAATGGTCAGGTGACAACAATGGTGAGCATGATCAGTCCCATGGCCGAGGTGAGAGCAACCTCACTACACCTGAGCATGGGTAACTTTCCATGGCTCTCCTGCTTTCCCTAAAGCTGTGACTATGAAGAACAGGCAAGTGCTTTCCAGTTTTCTGGGAGAGCTCACAGCAGTGCAACCACAGCATGTTGTCTCAGAAGGTTTGCACAATGTGAGCACAATGCTGGTGTGAGCTGTTCCCATTTGAGTGGTATAGATTACTCCTTCAACTGTGCAGTGACACCATATCCTCAATTTTTGAGTCTGGTTTCAGCAAGAATTAAGAAAACAAGTCTGGGAAAATGAGAACTAATGTAAGAGGGTGATGGGAAAATGAGAACTAATATAAGAGGGTGACTAGTCTCTTCGAAACAGTTTGGTGTGTGCTCAGTGTCCCAAGAGGTAAATCCCTCAATCCCCTAAACTAAGCTGAGTGGCATTTCAGAATGATGAGTCAGTGATCAGAAGTCAGCTGGAGTGAATTAACTTCTTCTGTATGTGAGAAAATTAATGCTGAGAAAAGGGATTTCTGACTTCCAGGTGTCTGGAAATCCCAGCACGGATAATGGCAGGGCAGAGTGCTTTGATGTCGCTTCCTGGTGTTACATCTCACTTTCCCTTCAGTAGCCTCCAAAAGAGGACAGAGCAGCTCAGGCTACTGATGACCACTGGGGCCTCCCTGACAAAGCTGGTTCCCTCAACAGACAGGGTAGAGCTGCCCCAAATGCTCTAGGTACCTTGATCTCAGCCAGGCAGATGAAAAAAGCTTCTGTGTTTGCCCGGGATGTGCAGGCAGAGGTGATTTTTCTTGTTAACTGGGATAGCAGGAACACCTGAAAGGGGCAGGTTAAGATTGACATTCGGCTTTTTCCTGCTTGGGCCGAGGACATTTCTAAGACTTCGTAGCATGTCCCTGATTGCGGGGTCCTTCTGTCGTTGCAGATGAGCAGCGGATGATGCAGACCCTGCCGGCGGAGTGTGAGCGGGCGGTGCGGGAGCTGCCCCCCACGCC
The DNA here is from genome assembly GCF_022539395.1 of Myiozetetes cayanensis. Taxonomy (NCBI): domain Eukaryota; kingdom Metazoa; phylum Chordata; class Aves; order Passeriformes; family Tyrannidae; genus Myiozetetes; species Myiozetetes cayanensis. The sequence continues at coordinate 4,152,338 of NW_026087742.1, forward strand.
GTGCGCTCCCACCCCGAAGCAACTGCGGGTGCAGCAGCGGCCGCTGCCGCAGCCCCAGGGGCAGCAGCAGCCACAGCCCCCCCGGCCCCGGCCCCGCACTCAGCCCCGCACTCCGAACCACCTGAAAGAAAGACCTTAAACGTGCGTCCCTGGTCGTCTGTCTTCTCCACCATTCACTGGGGAAAGGAAGTTTCCAAAAGTCAGGAGCACCTCCCGCCCAGCCTTGCGTAATGCTCAGCTATGAAACGACAGCTTTTGTTGCAGAAAATTAGGGAGAGAGCATCAAATGGAGATGAGGAGAGCCGGTGGAGGAGATTCAAGGTGATGGGCATTCATCCCTGTGGCCATTTTTCTTCATGTGTCTCCATGTTAGGGTATGGAGCACTGAGCCTTGAAACCTCTGTCTTTCTGAGGTTCACTTTTTACCACACTTTGTTGTCTTCATGCCTTTTGGATGGTTGGTATTAAGAAGAAGTGAAAGCTCTAGTGAGACAAAATGGACCCATGGATCTTGCAGGGTTTTGTCATGTATATTTCTCCTGCCACTCCTTAGGACAGCTCTCTGGATTCAGCATCAAACACAAATATGCGACCTCCTGGACCAAAAAATAGTTGTATGTAATTAAATGCTTGCCTGAAGTTGAAAGAATCAGTGTCATCTACTGCAGAGAAAATACTGGAAGGACATATAAGAGCCTTGAAGCACCTGTGGGGGAAAAAACACGAGTGGGAAAGGAATCAGCTTTCCCTTTTCCTTTTGCCACTGTGTTCAGAACAAGAAACCCTGAGCTTAAATTGCAACAAGGAACACTTAGGTCAGGACTTTTTTTTTTTTTTTCTAGATGAAACATTGAAATAGATTTCTGGGAGAGGATCTCTAGCACTGGGGGTTTCAAAGGGTGGATGAGACAACTGTCTGTGAGGCATCCTCATCCTGCTGAGGGAACATGCTACAGGGCCTCTCCAATGACTGTTTCAGCTCAGTTTTTGTGTTGGCAAATAAAACAAACTTTTATTCTCAGCATGCCTGTTTAGCTATCCAGACATTTTTTTTCTCCTAGAAGAGTTCTGGTACCTGTTGGCTCATGAAACAAACATTATGAACTGCTAAGCAGTCTGATTACTGCTGGCATTGTCTGAATTGTCATGGCTTTCTGTCACAGGGCCTCCTGCTCAGGGTGAAGAGACCATGCCTCTTGATTTTGCTAGAAAACACCTCACTCACAACAAGGTGATGATAGTGAGCTGCTGAAAGACCTCCCTCTCAAAGGGAGAAGTTGAACTGTGGTAGCTGTACCTGCATTACCCTCTGTGTGCGGGACACTGCTCACTCCTCTGGTCCATGGAGATGTTCATAAACTTCCTCTACAACTGAGGGGCCAAGAGAGGACAGGTCTTTTTTAGAGCAATGATTGAATGGGTACACTGGCCCATCTGGTGTAAGAGGCAGTGCAGGTGAAGGAGGAGAGTTGTGAGAGACACAGAGTATGAGACATCCAGCTAGTTTGTTGGTGTTAGGTAGAAGAACGCATAATACCTCTTGCAGGCTTGACTATCCTACACATTCCCATGGAGATAAACCAGCCATTCTTTGTTTCTCCTCAGAAATTTGACTGGTAAACTCCTCTGGTATAAGGGAATGGAGGTGTAAGGAGAAGGAGGTCTCTGATTCCTCCAAAGCTCAGTCACTTCTTTAGAACTCTCACACTGGGCACAGCCCTGAGAGTGTTACTTGCTCTTGTAGCTTCCTGCAGCTTGTTTTAGGGCTTTCACCAGTTAAAGTTGCCCTTGGTAAACATTTCATGGTTTATTTTTGTAACATACCATATGCTATATCCCTGCAGTGAATGAATAAAGAAAAGACTGGATGGAGAGGATCTTAGCTCACATCTGTGCTGGTTGGTACTTTAGCATCTGTCATCTCATGCTGATACAAAGGAGGCAACAAAACCGTTTTGGTCCCTGAGCCACAGAATCATGGTTGCAGGAGGTTTCACATCATCTCTGGGAGGTACTGGCTGCCACCTGAGTGTGGGGCCCTCCTCTGCCTGGGGCTGGTGGGGTGACACTTGGCACAGTTCCTTGCAGGGGAGGACCAGTGTGTGTGTGAGGTGATGTCAGGGTGACTCTGGCCCGGCACAAAGGTGTGCTTGGTCTTCCAGCAAGGAATTGCAGCACAAAGCTAAGTCATGCCCAGGATGGGAATGGGAGGAAAGAAGTCACAAACCGGGTCTAAACCTGCCTTCAAGACTGTGCTTGAGACAACCCTATGAACTGTGGAAACCTCTGTTGTCTCAGCTTAAGCCATGGGAGGGCTGAGCACATCCAAGAGCTGCCCTTGGCTCACGTTCCTGGGGAGCAGGGCTGCCAGTGGGCACCTTGAGTATAGGGCAGGACAGAGGCCACAGCAGCGCACATGAGTGAAGTGTGGAGGTGTGTGTTTTAATGCTGCCCTCCACCCAGTTGCTGTAACCAGCCTCAGCCAAATCACTGAGGACTCTTCTGGGTTATGGGACTTTTTTTTCATCTAAATGTTTCCATCTTACACGCCAAGAGGCTCGAAGCTAAATAAAAAAGAACTGAATTTAGCCCTGTTGGGTGTACTTACACCAAAACACAGTCCTTGTCAGGCAGGCAAGAAAGTACTAGGAGCACAGAGTATGCCTTTGCAATGGAAAACTAAACAGGGCAATACTTGTTTTTGATGGATGCCTTTTTCTTTGACAACCACCATTGTTTTTGTGATGTCTCATATTTGTTCCTGACATGCTGCAATGGGTGATACTTGTATAGTATGAATTCCACTTGGTGCCTCCTTGATAAGTCAGCAGTTTTTCTGAAATGTGTGTCATGGAGCATTCAAATCTCAGCCTTTTATGCTGTAGAGCACGTTTCAGTTCTGGAAAATGAACTGACATTGGGGCCTAAGAAATAACAGGAAGTGCTTGGCTCTGGTGGTGCTTGCTGTAACATTTCTTGGTTCTTCTTTCGTAGATGCATTTACCAATGAGTCAGAGGAGGTGAGGAGTTTTTTCCCATTCTTCTTAAGGGGGATGAGATGAGATGACTGACGTGCTGGGTTTATCCTTATCCATGTGCTGCCTTATCCTCCCTGTTCAGAGAGATGCAGTTCATGCTGCCTAGGTATTAGTTTTGCTTGGTGGTGTGCTGCAGAGCCAGTGCTGAAGGAATGGCAGGGAAGTGCAGCCCCGTGATCAAAGCAGGTCTGTAGTCGTGCTGTGATCCTGCAGTGCTCGCCAGAAGGGCAGGCTGAGCAGGCACACAAAAGAGTAATGGTTGGTTCTGTAGAAGATACAAATCTTCTATCCCAGTATTAGTCCACATGGTATCAGCAGCACTTGCTGCCCAAGCTTGGCCTTTCCAGTAAAGTAGACAAGACCTCCTTGTATGTCAGTTGGGTATTAGCCTGTCCAGAGGGAGGTTTTCAGGCTTCTGGCACAGGCAGTGCTGGAGCCAGCCAGATAATTTCATTTCTAAAATAAAACTCTAAGCCCGTAAAAGGTCAAGAAGGAAACCGTGGCTAGTACAAATGTCTTTTTTGGGATGTTTGCTGAAATGATGCCATAGGGAAAAGACACTGATTTGCAGTCCTGGGATGTGTCTTTCCATGCAGAGCTCTCATCTGAAATGCGATTTACCCTTTGGGCAGGGGCTGCATTGCGTGCCTTGCTGGGCCTCCTGCTTCCCCCTCCCTTTTTAATCTGAGGACCAGCTGCCTTGTTCTTACCTCCTGTTGCCCTTTCCCAGGCAGCACTGCTGCAGCACTGCTGTCTGTTCTAGCTTTCCTTTCCTACAAAACACCCACTCTGAGCAGTTTATTTTTCCTCTTCAAACGACACCTCAGGACTCCACCTATGCACATGGCAGCCTAAGGGAGGAGAGGGGACTTCCACGGTGCCCTCATGGCTTCAAAGCATGATCATGATCATGCCTCATGATCATGCCTACCCCGAGAAGCCCTGCTCCAGGTTGCTTTGTTGTTGGCAGCCTTTGCCAGTGCTGTCAGGAGTCATCCCTGGCTCTGACAGGGTTGAAGAGAGGTACTACACCTCTTTGCTGCCTTCTGGCATGGGAAGTGCACAGCTGATGCCAACTCCCCCTTCTCTGACTGCCTCTATGGGCATGTGGTGAGTGCCATCAGCCCAGAGCCCACAGTGCTGGCAGGCCCTGCTCTCCCTCCCTGGCCCTGCACCACCAGAGTAAGCTGCCAGTTGATACACACAGAGGGAAGGAGAAAGCAAAGATTAGGGCAGACAAATGACTGAGGCAACGTTTATCCTGCCCACCTGGCTGTCAGCAGCACTGAGGTGCCGCTGCCTCACCCGCCTTTGGTTTGGGTGCTATTGTTCAACAGTTTCTGCCTTTCGGTGTATCTGAAAGGCAGTTTTGAGATAACAGGAAGAGATAACCCCACAATAGAGATGCTCATTGGTGCATTTCCCACACGCTTTCTATGCCCACACAATAACAGCAGGAAAGTGTTTTGGGCTGCTGCCTGGCCTCCCACACAAATACCTGCTTTCTTTTCCAGACCTTTCGTGGGGCATGGGGCAGGCGAGCGAGCATGGTGCAAAGCAGATGGGTGTGAGAATACATGTGGTGGACATGGCCACTGCAAACCCCTGGAGGGGAACAGCTCTGAAACAAACCTGCCTGCAGGCATCCCAAAACAGCATTTCTGTGCCTGGCACTCCCTGGTTGAACACCTGGCTGAAATGGGGACAGGCGGTAAGGCTGGTGCATTACGACAACTAGCCCTTGAAGAGCCACAGGATGAAATATCCAGGACTGCTGCTGTTAGCAGCTGGAGTTAGAAAATCCCCTCTTCCTCTGTTAAAGGCAAGGTGAGCTTTCTGTGAAGAGCGGGAATGAAATAACGGAGTTCTTGTTTGCCAACAAGTTCCTATGGAAGGGCGCCCTGGTCTCCAGCTTTTCTTTCATGAAACATGCATACACCTCAAGTGTTTCCATGATGGGCTCTTCCCAAAGCCTGCTTCAGCTGACTCCCCATTTGGCTTGGTGCCCCAGAGACACCCTGTGTTTATTGGCAGGTTTTCTGGAGGATCCTGCTGGGAAGAAACTCACTAAGCTCCTTCCCTAGAAAGAACTTCTGTGCCAGGGGACTGGGGGCTTGCCCTGCTCTGCCCCTGCTCTGTTCTTACTCTTGATCCCTCATCTCACGATGGTGTGTCTTGTCTTGCCCTTGCAAGTGGGAGAGCAAGGTCTGTAGGCCTGGGATGCTCCCGTGATGCTCCTGTTAATATTCCTGCTGAGAGTGGGATGCTGATTTCTCCACTTGTATGAGAAGGGAGTACTTGTAGATATTGGTTTATGTTGGCACTGCTGTTTTCTTCTCTGCTTTCCTGGAGGTTTTACAGCTGGTAAAGGCACCACCTGAGGGAGCTGTGTCTCCGAGAACGGCTGTGCAATGCCAGGCTGTATGAATGGCAAGGGTGAGTGCAAGGTCCGTGTGCTGCAGACACATCAGTCACTGTAGCAGCCAAAGCTTCCATTTCAGTTGGCTTCAGTGATTTCAGTAGCCAGGGCCATCGTGAGTGAATGGCAGAATGAGGACGTGGATCCTACTGTAAGGGAAGCGTCTGTACCTAAAACCCAAAGCTCAGCCAGCAAAACCTCTGAAACCCTTTTGCTGAGCTTACGGTTTCTATAGACTCTATTTTTCTTTTAGCCATTTATAAAAAGACAGGCTTAGCCTAAAGCTAGCCACTGCAAAAGAGGAACTGGGTAACAGAGTTTTTTTAAAGAGCACTGTCAGGAAGGAAACTTGTCTGCACAGCAAGTGACTCATAGGAGCCTTTAGGCCTAGCAGTGGAAATTAAACATCAAATATTGGAGGAGTGACTAGGAATCCAAGGTTTTCCAAAGGAAAGTCTGTTGAATAAGGAAAAAGGGGTGGAAATAAATGGTGTCCCCACCCTCTTCCTTTATCAGACATCTCATCTTGCCCTAGAAATTTAGGCCACATTTGGGCTGCCTAGTCTGATGCTGCTGAGAACAGCAAATATGTCCCTGACTGTTGCTGCCAAACTACACTCTCTTAGGTTAGTTTTTGTTCATCCCACCCCTATTCCATGGCATCCCTGTACCACAGGTACAGCTCACCTGGTTTGTTCTAGGGAACAGAAGCTGGATATGTACGTGTCTGAATATCAGATGTTACCTGCAATGTTACCTCTGTTGATGTCGGGAGCAGCACATCAGGAAAACTGGATTGCCCTTGCATTGGAAAACCACTAAACTGCATCTCTGAAGAGCCACAGGTGCCAGGGTTAGAGGGCATGTCAACACGTGAGGAGAGGCAACTGCAGAAGTAGCTGTGAATCTCCTTTGTCTCAAAGCATCTGTGCCAGAGAAGAACATCTGTGACAGAGCACCTTAGGCAAATGCAGGCATGATGTCTTATCTGGAGATGAAAAAGTGCACCACTACTGGCAGGCACAAAAGCAGCTGTCTCAACTGACTCAACATATGTACACACATGTTAAGCAGTGAGAACTGCTGGCCCTCTCCCTTGAGTTTTAAAGGGCACAAGCTGCTGAAGGAAATAGTATAGTAGAATGGTTTACAGGCCAAGACTGACCAGTAGGAAAACAAAAGCTCTGCTTCTCTAAGGTATAAAAAGGAGATGCTTCATCCTTTTGGAAAAAAAAAAACCAACCATCTAGGAAGGTGGGATGAAAGAAGTGGTGTAGATGATGGGACAGGTGAGGCTTAGCCCAGCTCTGCAGACTGCACTGCAGGCACTGACCTTCTATGGGCCAAGTCTGGAGATGGGCACAGTTGTCTGAGGCTGGAACACTGGGCTCATCTCCAATGCAGGATGGCTGTTCTGTGCCTTGTCCCAGTTCCAAGTGTCCCTTGGGCGCATGAAGAGCAAGTGGACGGCCTCATGGGGCAGTGGTGCCCTGGAAGCAGGAACTTGTCTGCAGATGGTGTGGCAGCCAGCCAGGAACCCAGGCCATGGATCTCTGCCATGGGTCTCTCACCACCTCTGGCAAGATGGACACCAAGCTACCACCACTTTAGGGTCAGCCTTTCGGTCAGGTACAGCCCAGAGTGTGCCAGGACGGATGCCTACCAAAAACATGCCACTGAAGACATTCCTTGAGGTGAGTCGTGTACATGAAGTACAGGAATTTTTACACCCAGAGATGTCCCTTTCCAGTGGTCTTGGGCTAAAGTCTCTACCTCAGGTGGTGAACAGGCTCAAAGGGGGGACACAAAGTCAGACTCAGGCAGCTCCTGTGCAATGCCCTGTCCAGGAAGATTTGGCCCAAATGCTTAGTTCAGCTGGGCTACTTACCGTCTCCAGGGTCAAGGAGAGGAGGCAGCAGGTGTCCTGCCTGCAGCAGCCTGCTTGGTGCTGGTGTGAGCATGGGATGCACAAAAACACGTTGGTGCTGTCATCTAGTGGGACCACATGAGCACGGCTCAGCCATGGCTCTGTGCCCTTCCTCCCATGCCTTTTACTCCTCCCTTGCACTGATTTACATCCCGACTAATAGACCTGGGAGTATTTTGGGGCCATAAAGCTTTTCCCTAGAACAGGCAGTGGAAAAGCTGTTCTTGTTACAGGCTTTATACATAGTTCATATCAGGCTTGTTTATCACAGCTTAAAGGGAGCTCATTCAAACTCATGAACTCAGATGGCCCTCATGAACTTTCCCCCAGTAAAGTGTATTTTGTGACTGTAGGGATCAGCCCAATGCAGAGATAGAATCATGGTTAACTGCCCATCTAATTTAGACCTTGTTTTGCCCCCAAGAAGATACGAGTGGTCAATACTAGAAACTTCTCTTAAACACTTGATTTCTGTTATTTGTATTGGAAACACAACACAAGTTGCTATTTTCTGTTTGTGATCTTGCCTACAATCAGAATCAGGTTTTGTTTCCTCTTGCAGCTGCTCAGATGTGTCCTACCACTTCCAAAACATGTGTCAAACCTCACTGTCTGCTGCCTCTAATTTTCCCAGAGAGTGCATTGAGAAAACTTGTTTTCTGAAAGACAAAAACCAATATTGGAGGCTCAGCATTTGGGATGTGTTCAGGGTTCAATGGCAATGGAAGGGCAGAGGTGAAAGTAGGCCCTTGTAGCTCATCTTAGGTCTTTCCCAGCCTCTAGTGGTTTTGTCCTGTATGTGCTTCCTTGTTCCTCACACAGCAGGAGTGCTGGATCATCTGATACTGCTAATTCTGGTGGAGGAACTGCAACAGGGGCGCCAGACAGGCAGGGGGCAACAAGGAACCGAAAGCACTCTCCCAAATGAGCAGCACTGGCACGGTTTTGTTTTTAAGGATGCAAGGATTTCCTAACCCTATTTTAAATAGAATCATAGAACAACCCATGTGATGTTCTTCTCTACCCTTCCTTCTTGCCCTGTCCTCGTCTTTTTTGGGAAGTGCATTAACCTGCAGGTTACATCTCCATAAATACATTTAAGTGTTTAGTTTCTAAAGAACTCCTAACTTTATTTCTCTTATTCTGTTCTGCTGTGTAAATCACTCCTTGTTACCTGGTTCCAGCCCATGGTGTCAACTATGGTGGCTACAGAAGCTCAGTGGTGCAAGCTGATGGTGAGTAGAGGAAGATCCTGGTGAGATTCTTTTTCCACACATGGGGCTGCAGGCCTTTGCTCTCTTCTCTTCTGGCGAGGTTTGGGAACAGTGGGTCCTTGCGTTGGTCTCGCTTATCTAAGGCTGAGGCCTGCAGCAACCGCTGGCCTGACGTGTGGAGGATTGGAGAGTGCTGACCGTGTCTGCCAATCCTGCTTTTCTAAGGGATGTGGTGAGATTTCTTTTACTAGTTATTTTACTAGTTCTCGGGTTTGATTGCGTATATCTATTCCGTGTCCCTTTTTTTTCCCTTTTTTCCCTTTTTCCCCTTTCCCTATCCCTTTGGGGGGTATTTGTGTGGGTTGGGAAAAAAAAGAAAAAAAAAAAAGCCCCAAACACATTTAGAATCATAGAATCATTTAGGTTGGGAAAGACCTCTAAGATCATTGAGTCCAACCATAAACCCACCACTAAACCATGTCCCTAAAAGCCACATTTACATATCTTTTAAATACCTCCAGGGATGGTGACGCTACCACTTCCCTGGGCAGCCTACTCCAATGCATGACCATCCTTTTGGGGAGGAAATTTTGTCTAATATCCAATCTAAATCTCCACTGGTACAACTTGAGGCCACTTCCTCTCATCCTGTCACTTGTTACCTGGGCAGAAGAGGCCGACGCCCGCCTGGCTACAACCTCCTTTCAGGGAGTTGTAGACAGTGATCGGGTCACCCCTGAGCCTCCTTTTCTTCAGGCTGAGCCTTCCCAGCTCCCTCAGCCTCTCCTTCAGACCTGTTCGCCAGACCCTTCCCCAGCTCCTCTGCCCTTCTCTGAAGGCGCTCCATCACCTCACTGTCTTTCTTGAAGCGAGGGGCCCAAAACTGAACACAGGATTCGAGGTGCGACCTCCCCAGTGCCGGGTATTTGCTCTCCGAAGACTTGTTTTTAGCGAGAGCTGCCCAAACGTGACTGTGCCGCACCAGAGGGCAGCCGGGACCGAGCCAGAAACACCGTGTCAGAGCCCTGAGGGCCCCACCAGCCCTCCCTGCCCCTGTCGGCCTCCCAGCATCCCATTTCAGCGCTCCAGCTCCCAGGAGGTGCCCGATGCCCGGGGCGGGGCTGCCCCGGTGCCCCGAGCCGTGCCGGCTGCGGGCGGAGCGGTCCCGGGGAGAAACTCCCGCAAAACCAGAAGAGGGCACCTGGAAACAACTGTTCTGTGCACGGCCGTGTCTGTTTCTGTTGTGGGGCTCTCGCCTCTCCTTTTTCCTCTTTTTTTTTTTTTTTTTTTTTTCCCCGCCTCCTCTAACCACGTTTTTCTTGCACGAACCGTGGAAGCCGTTTTCATCTTCCTGGGAATTCGCAGAACACAAAGCCCCGCTCCACGCACATGCCCATGTGCACCCCCAGCAATGTGCTCATGTATAAAACACACGGGCATACGAAAGTGTATTGTCACCACGCAGCAATTCAGGGGCCAAAACCTGATCTTTTTTTTTTTTTTTTGGTTGGTTGGTTTTGGTTTTGTTTGGGAGCTTTTGTTTGTTGGTTTTTTGTTTGTTTGGTTGGTTGGTTTTTTGTGTGTGGTGTTTTTTGTGTTTGTGGGGTTTTTTTGGTTTGTTGTTGTTGTCGTCCTTGTTTTTTCCCTGAAAAGCTTCCTGAAATGTGTAGATTTCTGTAGGGCTTTGCAGGAAGGAGGAAAACGCCCCACCTCAGCAAGCAAGAACATCAGGCTGAAAGCAGTGCCGGGCTTGAATGTGTTTTTGAGAGACTGCTACAACCTGGCCCTCTTTGGAATAGGCTACCCAGGCAAGTAGTTGAATCATCATCCCTGGTGTTTAAAAGTAGTGTAGATGTGGCACTTAGGGACACGGTTTAGTGGTGGGCTTGGCAGCACTGAGTTAAGGGTTGGACTTGATGGGCTTAGAGGACTTTTCCAACCTAAATGATTCTCTGACTCTCATTCTTTGTGCTAATGCTTGAATCTTGCTCCCTGAAAATCTGTGTTTTCTGAAGGCTGAAAACATTGAGCCATCAGAGGTGTCAGACCTAAGAAAGCCTACAGAGCCCAGCTGCACTGAGGGGTGGCTGACTGCAACACCAATATCAGCCAGATTAAAAAGCTCCTGGCATTCGTTTGGAGTGAATTTTGACACAGGCAATCACACTGCAGCATCCCTGCCTTGCTTCCCTTCTGAGACTGTGAGCATGCCATGGTCTGTCCCTCTCTCTCGTGTGCAGAGTTGGACTCTTTTCACCCCCAGCCCCCAAACATGGGCTGTTTCCTCCTCACTTCTCATGGGTTCTTGCAGATTCAAGCATGAAATCTCTACCAACAAATGCTTTTTACACGCTCTGCTGTGTGGCTTTGCTGAATAAACTTACGCCCTAATTGCATCACTACCCTGCAACTCCCTTCCTCAAGTGAGCACCCCCTCTCTTAGTCAGTGCATGACACAATAAACATTTCATGCTCTATAGCTGTGCCCAGATAGCGCACATATAACTCACACTTATGTCTACATCTTCACTGATTAAGCTCAAAGACACTGCCTGTTCTGTAATATATTCATACTACAGACTGTGTGCATGCAGGCACCTTTCCCACAGAGTCCATACAACTTCAAGTAAAAAAACACTAGTTTTCTTTGCACAGGCACACATGCACACACTTACTTTCCTTTCTCCAGAACAGACAAGCCTTTGTTGTTAGGCTGTCTCTGCTCCTCTGGTCTTTCTTTCCCCACTTGTTTCTGACTCTGTTTTCCTTAATGCCTGTCTCTCCTGTTTGTTCAGGCTGTCAGCTGAGCTGCAAGGTGCTGCAGATGTGCCACTCGAAATCACATTAGTCCGGGGCGTTTTCCTGGGGCGACGTGTGGCTTGTTAAACCGGGCTCTGTGTGTGCTCCCTCAGTGAGCCCCCCTACCCCATTTTAAGGGTACAAAATGCAGCATTTTGATGAAACATTTTCCTCCAGTGGAATGCTCTGTGCTGTAGGGCCAAGGCACTGGACTGGTGCTCCTGCCCCAGTTGCTGGGCAGGTGCGCTGGGTTGCTCCTATGCCAGAGCTGAAGGAGCAGTGGAAAACTGGGGTGCAACAAATGATAGCAGCAAGTGATGTGGGTGCTTGAGTGGTCAGGACAAAGGTCTCAGGGTGGCTCTTTACTGGCATCAGCAAAGGTTTAAGGCTTTAGGGAGGGCACAGCTTGCAGTAGGGGGTCCCAGCTGATGGAATGGGAGCAGAAGGCCAGGCTGTGCTGCACTGCAGCATCAGGGAAGGGGAGGTCATGCGGGTCTCCTCTCACCCCCATGCTGAGCATTCAGCACTGCATTTCAGACATTCCTGGGGAGATTTTTTAAACCTCACTGCTGCCTGGTTTGCCTGGGGTTCTTGAGGACCAGCCTTGCTGGGGCTTTTGCAAGTAGTGGGCTGTTCCTGCCTAGAGCTGTCAGCCTCTGCATAGGGGCAGGGCCTGAGCCCTGGGGCAAAGGCTTCAGCCCCAGCCAGATTTCAAGTGCTGCCCCAGCCAGATTTCAGGTGCTTCCCCAGCTGTGTTCTGCATTTAAGTAACAGCTTCCTGCTGTTCAGAGTGAATCACCTCGGACTGAGAGACTAGGGCTGTGAGGAGGTAAGTGGTTTGCCTGGTGGAAAAACAGCTTTTGACTTTGCACACCTGAATGCCGGTGCTGTCCTGTCCTAATGCTCAGGCAATGTGCAGCAAAAGCATTTGTGCTCTTCTCTGTCTTCACTGACCCTAAATGTATCCATGTGTCATGGGATGCTGTGCTGAAGCAGGATGAATGGATATCAACTCACCTGAAAGGGATGTGGTGTGGTGTGGTGTGGTGTGGTGTGATGTGACGTGGTGTGGAAGGGAGCACTGAGTTTGAGGATGTCTCTGACTCCTCTGGGGAAGGCATGGCCAGGATTTGTAGTGCCCCAGAGGGTGTTAAGCAACATTTTTGCCATGAGTTTTCCCCATACCGGGGAAAAAAAACCTTTGAGTGAAATACATTCAAAGACACAGCTTGTCCCTGCAGTGCTGTGCCAGCAGCCCCCTTGATACCAGTCCTCCACTACTGGTTTCAGTCTGCTGAGTCTCTCACTGGGGTTAGGGTCCTAAATCGGGCATGTGCTCTGTGCTTTTTTTCCCCTTTCTTAGTTATTCTTTTGTGTTCAAAACAGGCATGAGGTAGGAAGCAGTGTCCAGCAGATGTACTGCACGTCCTGCATGGTCTCCTCAGGACAGCCTCCTCAGAGCAGTGACAGCAGTGCTGCTTCCACTTGCTTCCCTCTTCTCATCTCTTCATCACAAACTTATGGTGAGTCACAATAGTTATATATATGTCTAACAGAGCCAGGTTTTGTGTAAGCAGTTCTTTTCCTCAGTGAGCTCTCTCATCTGCTCTGTCAGGGGATGGCAGCTGGTGCTGCCACGATGGGGGAGCATCTCTAGCTTGTCTTGCTCTGCTGTTCTTTCTATGTGTACAGTAAAGCAATGGCTGTGGCTCCCCACCCCCAGCAGTCTCCTGACCTGGAGACCTCTGGGCATAAACAAAACGCAGTGTTAGTGGAAAATTGGTGCAGCCCCCAGAAGGTCCTTAGGAAACATGTCAGTTTGGATGGAGCCAGCTGTTCTGCGTGGGAAGGCAAGAGGTTAGCCCAGATGATGTGGAGGGGAAAGGCGAGCCAAGGCTGCAGCACATTGTTTGTCCTGTGGCTGAGGAGATGAGTGGCTGGGGCTGGATGTGGGTGAATGGTGCTTGGCCACATTCTGAGGAGTGACCTCCAAGGTGAGCTGAAAGAGCCAAAGATGTCAGTTCTTGGGGAAAGGATGTTGAAAACCCCATAGCCTCAGGAGGCTGATAGTGCAGCATATTGCTGTTTGTAAGCATTAGCTGGGTCTTTGCACAAGCTTACTGTCACCTGCAGTTTTACATGCACTGCAAAAGGCACAAACCCAGCGAATGGGCAGCTGCACACGCTGTCCAGTGCACAGCTCCTCCCTCTGCTTCTGGACTGACACTGTGTAACAGAAAAGCATTCAGGCTACCCAAGGAGAGAAAATCTCTTCTGTACAACCCCTTGCATCCTGAGGTGATTCAGATTTAAAAGGTTGTTTCTAACATAATCTGTGCTCTGGGTCTGGACTGGATGTGATTACGGATACTGTGAAACGCCTGTGTTAAGCAGGGTGATTTGTTGGTGCTAATGGGGAGGCCATCGCTTTTTAGCCTCCTTATGAAATCCAGTTGGGCTCTGCATGTGTATGTGTGAGGTAATCTGGCTCACACACTGAAAGCCCTCCTTCGTACCACTGCCATGGCTCTGAGGCCCAGAGCAGAGGGTGAGGAAGCATCCTCTTAGTGAAGCGAGTTGAAATGGTTTCCTTTAGAAGCTTCTGGGTGACCAGCCATGTTAACACAGCTGCAGCTGTCTCCACAGGGATGTTGTTTTTACAAGCTGAAACCAAGAACAATTCCCTTAAAGATGCACTGAGGATAAAAGCGATTATGTGGTGAAGACCAGTGTTGTCGCTTGAGTGCTGTTTTGGCTCAGACATCTCCCTCAAAATTGGAGAACTGCAGGATCAAAGCTTAATTTAGGCTGAAAGGGACTCCTCTGGAAGCCATCTACTCCAATCCCCAATATACCTCCAAGTGAACCAGGTAGAATGTAAGGCATTGTCATGTTTCTGCGTAGAGAAACTTTGGAAATAAATCTTGGCTTATTGGGGGGTTCAGTGGGACTTTTGTGGTAATTTAACAGGGGTCAGGTTTGTTGGAGGACCACGTACAGACTCTTGTATGTGCATGTCACCCTCCAGAAGGGTGGTGGTGCTGGTCCAAGCGTGATCCCTCACTTTGTCATGGATAACTCTTCTACCTTCATCACTCACTGCTATATCTGTCTGGGACAGTGTGCTCTGTGCCTGTCATTGTGGCTGTGCTCTCCTTGCTTTGGTCAGGCAAATATTTGCCTCTTTTCACCTCTGCAGTAACTATTCTGTCAGTGTAGTAAAGGAAGCTCACACGCTGTTTGGACCCTGTGGTGAAAGGGTGGTAGAGAATGTAGTGTGCGAGACAGCACACATGGAAGCTGTGGGGAGGCCACCAGTGCTGTTTGTGGCTTCACGTGGATGGTGGTCTTGCCTTTCTGCTGCTGCTGCTCCCTTCTTCTGACGGTGTCCTGCACACCTCTCCTCCCATCCTTCTGCAGCCAGGGGAGTAAAGCAAGGTGCTTAGAAACCTGCTTCTTTGCAAAGCAAATACTCCTGCTAGCTAGAAGCAGTCATGCCCTCGCCTACCCTTGGCAGGAGGTGTGTCTTGTCGCACAGAAGGTTAACATTTCCGCTCTCTGGGTCTCAGAGCACATGTGCTCGTGAGCCCAAACCCTTCCCCAGACCTCCCAGGTTTGCATGAGTTTGCAACTGTGCTTCCTGCTACTGGTTGGTGTGGACGTATGAAAGGAACAAATGCTGGATGTTATTTAGCACTTCAGTCAGGTCGTGCTGCAGCCAGGAAGTGCAAGGGTTTGTAATGGAGAACATCTGGGATCTCGCACAAACACCCTCACTCGCTCCATTCTTGTTCCCCTGCCTGTAAAATGGCAATAATCATTCAGTACCTCAAAGAAGAGCTGTGGGCCTTGCTTAACAAATTAAGATTTCCATAATGCTCATAGACCTTCATCCAGAAGGAGTGGCAGGAGTGTGTTGTGTTTTCAATGTCGGGAGCACTGCCAGTCTGCCTTCTTCCCTTGCACTTGGTAGAAAGGAGATGCTGGGTGGCCTGTTTGGATGGCAGAGTAATAAAGTAGAAAACAAGGGACTTTTTTTTCCCCCCTCTTCCACCTCCTTTTTTTTTTTTCTTTTTCTTTTTTTTATGTGAGACTTTTTATTTTGCCAACTCATTTTTATCTTAGAGCTGTTTTTAAAAAGTAATTTTCCTTTTCCATACTGACCTTTCTGAGGAAGATGAAAAGAACAGCCTTTAGAGAAGAGAGCTGGGTAAGACAGAAACCTGGAAGTGTGAGAACTCAGCACAGAAATTTTCCACAAACCCCCAGCTGCTGCTACCTGCTCAGGGAAGCCAAATGGCTGGGAGAGCTCCCAGGGTTGATAGCACAAAAGAGGGTCCCTGGTACCCTCCTGAGAGTCAAGGATGGGGTGGGTACTGTGACTGGGCCAGGGATTCATCCTGGCAATCCTGCATGGTAGCTGGTGAAAATCTCTCAAGCTGAGATGCACTGAGCAAACCAACTCACCAGTAAATGAAGTGGCAGTTTGCCAGAGAAATTTTCACTCAGCAGAAACTGTGTGGCTGCATCTGATATGGACTCTGTAAATGGTCATTAGACTGTTGTGGATGAGAGTGATATAATTGAATTTATGGAAAAGGTTTAGGAGGGAAAAAACTTGTTCTTTTGCATAGTTTCCCAGAAACTCGTTTTTTCTTTTTTTCTCCAGCTGGCAGCTGAAAATGTCAATATATTGCAGATAATACACTGAGACAAAAATAAGAAACAAATGAGAAGGAAAACTAGGGATGTCCATCTTCACTAGAGCTGGGTGTATGTAGCAATAAATGTTCACAAAATGTGCTTGTGAATAAAACATGCAGCCTGTGTTCCTTAGCAATTGTGACCCATTTTATTCCCAAACACTCTGTTGGAAAAAAAAGATGTTCACGAAAGCAAGCTATCCTTTAGAGTAATGTGAATAAATATAACAGGACGCTCAGGCTGATGTTATTCTCAAAGCCACGTTGAAGAGCCCTATCAGTTGTGTAATAGGCTCATGGAACAATTCAGTCTGATTGCAAATAATTCGCGATGAGGAGAGGATGCTTCTCCGGTGCACGAAGCATGGTGCCTAACTGGAAGCGACACAGGATGACTTACATGACCAGTGGCATAATATAAATCCTGAGTGAGGAGTAGGATATTTTCAGCAAAAGGGTCCCAACTAAGCCATATGTTAAAATGCCTCCACACAAACTGCTTGTCACAGCCGCTCGAACAGCAAGCCCGCTCATAAGTAGACAGGCTACCGGCTGATAATTCGGGGACAGATAACGGGGCTGCGCTTGTCGGGGGATTTATCTGCAGTGAGCAATTTGATCAGCTTTAATCATATGTGACAGCAACGTGAAGTCTAAAGTTGTGGTCAATCAGTTTGAATTAATCCCTCCATCAATGTCACTGAACCGAAGATCAGGGCAAGTTGGTGTTATTTTCTCACTCAGCCCATTGCCAAGACGAAGGGCTCCCCCTACCACAGGTGTCCCCACCTCTCCTGCACTGGCCTACATTTCTCTCTGTGAGCCTTCCCTGCCCGTGGCATCAATGATGGAGATGGACATGAGCTACTGGTTCACACAGAATCTGTTCACCTCTGGCTGTTGCAAAGTCCCCTCTGGTGGGTTTTTCATTTTTTTCCATGTGTAGCAGCAAGTTTCATTTCACACACCCAAAATGCCTGGGCTTTCCCAGCGTCTCTCAGATGGCTATTACACATTAAACTATAATTGCACCGTCAGGGAGTTTTCCTTTCTGATGGTCTGCCAATGCACTCCTTTTCAAAAAATGGTATTGAGGTTAGCAGCTTGGGCAGGAAACAATGCAGACAAATGCAGGCTGCCCCATCTTTGGCAATTAATCTGAAACAGATACCCAGTGAGAGGGTGACGGTGGAAATGCTGAATGAGATCTGTGGGGAGCGCACAGCAATTTAGGTGGATCGTAAACTTGCAATTCAGATGCTGGCAATAGTGCTTGGTGATTATGGGCTATGGAGAGGCAGAGGAGGACTCTGCTGCAGTGGGCAAGGGAGGGTGGGTCTGTGGGAAGCACCGACAGTGCCGTGTGTCTCAGGCATCTCGGAGCCAGCTCTGTACTGACAAACTGCTCGCTGTTTCTGGAGGAAAGGCCAGAGGCTAGAATAGCATTCTAGTGGGAACAAGCTGTTGGTAAAGTGCAGGAGAGAAGCCTGTGTTGCTCATACCCGCACCCAGGAAACGGTTTTCTTGTGCAGCACAGCACTGGTTAAAGGGCTGCCCTGCACAAATGCCGGATCTTGGCAACGCAGAGAGCACCTGTGGAAAAGTAAGAATGGCCCTTTTGGGGCAGAAACACTGCTAGAAAGCTGGGAGGCTGCGTGGATGGGGCAGTGTGGACTGCAGCAGAGCCCACAGGTAGGGAGGCTGTGAGTAACTCATTCCTCTGCTCTGGAAACTCGGCAGTATGCAGCAACTGGCAATTCCTGGCAACACCCTGTCAGGACAATAAATTAAGAAAACATGAACTAACTTAAAACATGGGAAAGCAAAGAGGAAAAGCCATGTATTTCATTTTCTTTATTCCATCTATGAGGATTT
This sequence comes from Myiozetetes cayanensis, assembly GCF_022539395.1. Taxonomy (NCBI): domain Eukaryota; kingdom Metazoa; phylum Chordata; class Aves; order Passeriformes; family Tyrannidae; genus Myiozetetes; species Myiozetetes cayanensis. The sequence goes on from NW_026087742.1 coordinate 4,170,313, forward strand.
AAGACCTTTCGGCTTAGAAAGAAATGAAAAATTGTTCTAAATGCTTCATTTTGACAATACCGAAATGAAATCTTTTGGCTGCCTGAAGACTTGATTGGTCACCCTTTTTGATTTTTTTCCTTTCTTTCTTTTTTTGTAATATGAATAGCTTTGCAGACTGTGAAGATTCTGGTGCCATTAAATCTGTTACCAATTGTATTCAGGTGCAGCATCAGCTTGTCACCAGGAGAAAAGAGGGGATCATGGGGTGGGAGCATGACTTTCTTCAAGGAGTGTTATGAAACCTGTGATCAGATTTGTAGTAATCTGATGAACATTAATCAAATGGGGAGGAATGTGCCTAGGAAAAGTTAGATGGTGATATCTAATAGAAGGAGATTATCCTGAATAATGAATGCCTTTTCACTACAAACTGATTTAGGGAAAAAAAAAAAGTTTTCATTCTCTTTCTTTCCTGTTTGATTTGTAGTTACAATGCAAATAATACAGTATCTATAAACCCCCTCTCAGCAGCTCCATTCCTGACCCTACCTGAGAAAAAACCTCAAAGCAACAGAAAACCTTAGGCAAAACTGTTCAGGAATGTGTAGCATGCATTATTTTATATAGATTTTAGTCCTGCTAGTTGAGTTATTTGAAAATGAATTGGATGCAGCAGGGAGGTCAGCAAGAGCTGTTGTTAAAAGCTACTCTCTTTCAAGACACATATAAAAACCCCTGAACACATTCCCTTTATGAGATATATAGCTGAAATGATAGGAGCTGCTATCCAAATTGCAAGCAGTACAAACGGTGGGTCAGGAGAGGTGTGAGCAGAGAAGAGAGTAACTGTGTGTAAGCACAGGAGGCCAGCACAGAGTAAGGGAGGGAGCTGTATCATTTTGTGCAGAAAAGCCACAAAAATGTCACAGAAGCAGATAAAGGAGGATGTAAGCAAACATCAATGAAGGGCTTGTAGCACTGCATTAGAGAGTTTTAGGAGAAACGAGCCTGAAAGAGGGACTGGGAAATCTCTCCTTTGTTTCCCTTCTGTATTTAGGAAAACAGGCTTTACCATTGCTTGCATCCAAAGTTCTTCCAAGGAGAGAGAAACGTGCCCCGCTGCAGGACAGGCAGGCTGTGAGGATGTGGCAGCAGGAGGGTGCTGAGGAGCAACCAGGGCATTTGTCTTCTCTCAAGTTCCCTGTTCCCCAGTTGCTCAAAATGTTCATCTTTCAAACAACAGTCAGTATTCCAGCCTGGGTCCGTGCAGAAAGGTGGCTTTCTCTGGAAAATGGGAAGAAATGCAGTTCGACTAATTAGGAAGAAGTAGTGATGTTCTTAGCAGCTTTTTGGCCAAAACCCAGGAGAAGGAAAGGCTGATTTTAGGCAGAGCAGTAGCCTCTGCTATGAAGAGCGCTCTCAGCTTGTGCCTGCAAAGTTGACTTTCTTTTGAGCACATTTTGATTGCTTTAAAGTCATGTACTATGCGTGCACAGTACTTTTTTGTGTGGCTAAGCTCTCAAAGTGAGCAGCTGAACAAGGCTGCAGTCTGCATGAGTGGCTAATTTCCCTGCACAAGTGACAAGTCTGGTTAAATGTATTGTGGGCTGTGCAAAATGCATACAGAGCCCTGGCCTGAACCCCTGCAAAGCTTGGAGTGGGGCAGAAGATCCTGTGCTGCAGCTCCTTGGTGCTTGTTAAAGGCAAAGAGTGTGCTGCTGAACTGGCTGGCAGGACATCTAGAGAAGATGCCCTTCCCTGGGGCTTTAGGAGCCCTACACCTGCTAGTGGTCTTTCTCCTAGACTCATGGAAAATCATGAAATCAAAGAATGTTTTGGGTTGGAAGGGACCTTAAAGATCCCCCAGTTTCAAACCCCCTACTATGGGCAGGGACACTTTTCACTAGACCAGGTTTCTCAGAGCCCCATCCAGCCTTACCTTGAACACCTCCAGGAATGAGGAATCCACAACTTCTCTGCATGACCTGTTACAGTGCCTCAACATCCTCACAGCAAAGAACTTCCTCCTAATATCTGATCTAAACCTACTCTCTCCTAGTTTGAATCCCTTCCCCCTTGTCCTGTCACTACATGTTCTTGTAAAATGTCCCTCTCCATCTTTCTTGTAGGCTCCCTTCACGTAGTGAAAGGTAGGACATGAGGTGGAAAAGAGATACAAAAGCCAAAGCTCTGGTAGATGGTAAAGCATGTGGGATATTCTGCTCCTTGGGCAAACAGACATGATGTCAACAGCTACTTCTGGTAGACAGCAGTGCTTCAGAGACCTGCAGAACAAAATTCCTGTTTTTCTTCTGTTTTTCTTTAAAGACAAAAGCCTTCCCTTCCTCACAAACTAGGGAAAACTCTAGAAATGAATGCAGAAGGGGATGAGTATGTTCTCTGAGATGGAAGGTAGGATTTCTAGCCAGGGTGGATGTGGAGGCTGCCGTGGGGCGCAAGCAACTTGTCTGAGCCATGGTGTGCTGCTGTGCTGAGGCTGTACCCAAGAGCCTTGCTCTCATCCTGCCCATCTCCCCAAGGCTGCCTCCTCTGTCCCCTGCACGGGCAAAGCACCCCCAAAGCCCCATCTTTCTCTGTGCCAGCCAAGTGCTGGTGTGCCAGCACCTCTATTGGCATTATAAGCCTCCAGGCATCCCATGGGCTGTCAGATGCCACTTCCCCACAGAAAGAGGCTCTGTACATGTGGCCATCACCCAGGCCCCCCAGGCAAAGGGGGGAAGGGGCTCAAACCCAACACAACAATTTCTGAGGGTAACAAGGTGGGACAATCAGTAACAGGGGTGAAACTGGAGGGGAACAGCGGGTGAAAGAAACAAACCCAACCTGCTCTTCATCTGTTTGCACGCGGGGAGGGAAAGTGCCCCGCAAGAGCCAGGGTAGGTTGCTTCTTTTTCTGCCAAAGAAGTCAGCACAGAAATCCCTGCTGGAGCCATTACTTTTGGACCACTAGACTGCTTCCCTCCATAACTCTCTGCATCCTCCTCCCCCCATAGGAAGGGGTAGAGCATCCTCAGAGGGCTGGGTCTCTTCTCTGAGACCCTTGGAAGCTCGGTCTGGGTGCCTCTGCCACGTGCTGCATTCCTGATCTGGCTGGAGGACAGCACAGATAACAGGAGCTGGCAGTGCCATGTTTGGTGTCCCATGGGATGGGAAGCTCAGCCTGAACCAAAGGGGCCATTTAGCATTGTGAATTATTGAGTGCCTTGCAATGTGGAGGAGCCGAGCAAGTCAGCTGAGATCAGGCAACCTGTGCTCTGCTTTTAGAAACGCTGGCTGACCAGGGACCAAAACCCCCCTCCAGCCCACCAAAACTGCAGTGTGAGGGCTGGATCCCCTTGCAGCCAGGTGGGGATGTGGGGATGGAAGGGAGGTGATGCTGGAAGTCTCACTGGTGCCAAGGGAGGCACCGGATGCTCTCTCCCTCCAGGTCTGGAGGGAACAGGCTGGGCAGTGAGCTGTGAGCACACTGCTGGTGCTTAATATTTATTAATGACTTGGAAAAGTGGGGGAAGCAGTGAAGCAGCAAGTTTTGCAGATAGCATGAAATAATTTAGGATAGAAAAGAGCATGCAGGCACGCAGTGGGACTTACCCAAGGTGAGGGGCAGGTGAACCTGGCTGTTGACAAACATGGTGGAGAAGGCTGTGTCCGTGCCACCGCCGCCTCGCTGGGTCCTCAGTTGACCGCAGTTGCGGGGGGAGGCTGGGTGTCGCCACACACAGTTCACTGGGAACATCTGCTCAGACTGCAGCAGCCGTCTCCAAAGGGAACAAAATGGCTAGCTATGTAAAGAACAGGATAAAAAAAAAAACAAAGCACCACCGTGCTGGAAATACCACCTCTCTGCCATCTAAGCAGAGCAGGTGAATTACGGGGTGGAGACATCCTCTTGATGCACGAGTAATGTAGAGGAAGAACGTGGGGCAAAAAGGAGCAAAGAAAATGAGAGATGCAGAGACACTGAAAATAGTGACTGTCTTGCTCCCACCTGTATCAGGAGGTTTGAGGTGAGGTGTTTGAAAAACAAAGACAAATCATTTTATCTCCCTAAATGAGCCACAATCAAAGAGACATCCACTGACACTGATGGACAAAATGGCTAATGTGGGCAAAAGGAAGGGTTCTTTTCAGCTGTGTAGCATCAGCCTGGGGGATGAGCCAGTGCATGCCAAGGGTCCAGCATAATTCAGGGTAGGGCTGTACATGCAGGTGAATCACAAAGTCATCATCAGTCTTCTACCTGTACCAGGGTGGCAGCATCTCTTACGCCATGACTTTCATTCCTTGGTTCAAGATAAACACAGCGTACACAGATTGTGCTTTGGCAATGAATGGACAAAATATGCAAGTTGGAAATAGATTGTCTTGGAGATTCATATATTTGTACTGCTGGAAAGGTTCTCACCTAGGATCTTAAAGCAGTGGGACTGTAAACAGCATTTGGGCAGATCTTTTTCACTCCTCCAGAGCAAGGCAGGGGGAGTCATCTCTCATCACAGACACTCATGGCACTGCTTCGTAAAATTCTTCTAGGGTGGTTAGTTAAATCACTCAAGCAAGACAAGTCCTTGCCTCTGATACGGTTAGGAAATGTGACCTAGTTAAGCCCAGACGTTTTTGAGTGCGATGAAATGGAAGTGACTTGCCCTTGCTGAAAATTGACACCAGAAACAGGGCATTTGCTGCTCTCTTGGCCAGGGGAGCACCAAGCCCATGGACTGTGTGTGGGTAGGTTGGTGGGTGCACGAGGCAGCACCCTGCCACAGCAACCCTGTCCCAAACCTCTTCCTCCTCCTCTGTGCTGTGGCTGTCCTGGCAGGCACCAGGGACCCCTCCAGCCCTGGCCAGTCCCGCTCTGTGCCTCACTCTCCTCCATGAAATCCAATTAAAGGGTGAAATGAATTTTGGAGTCACTGCTAGAGGCTGGGAAATGTCTGTGCGTGGGGAGGGGGAAAAAGGTCTGTCTGCTGGTGCTGGAGCAGCAGAGAACTGGCTCTGGTATCATTTTAAGCCCAGCCCCACTGAAAAGCTGCTGCCGCAGCTGCAAGGGAACTATAAACGTACCATGCAATAACGTTATCGCTTTGATGGATGCTGGAAAGGCTTTGAATGCCTTTTTTTTTTTTTTTTTTTTTCTTTTACACAGTGGCCTTGTACCTTGCAGCTTCCCTTGCTGAAATGTGCCGGTTTCTTTTGTAACTCAAATCCTGCCCCCTCCTCTCTTTCAAACTGCAGAATACCTTCGTTTGCTGCCCCTTTCCTGGAGGAAAAAAGAAGTGCTCTACCATTTGAGGGAAAAAAGCCTTTGTCCTCTCTTCTTGCTGTGCCCAGAGCAAGCTCATGTCTCTCCAACACAGATTAGCACAGAGGTGAACAGAAAGGAGCTCCAGTGCAGGGTGTCCAAACGCCTGGAGCTCGTGTCCTGGAGAGGAACTGGCCTTGTGGGGACTGCAGGCTCCTCAGGATGAGAAACAAACTTCTTGGTGCTGAAAGTCATTGGTTTTGGCATTTTCTTCCTCAGTAACAGTTTCCCTTTTGACAGTATTACGCTTGGGGCAGTCTACTCAAATGCGCTGCTGATGTCTTGGACCCTCCAAGGGGCTGACATGAGAGCTTAGGAGTGCACCACAGTGATGTGACCTCGATTCGCCGTTTTAGGAGGGTTATGCAGATGGCTGGACTGCCTGATGCAATGAGCCCTTTCCCAGAAGGATCTTCTCCATCCTCCCTCACTTCCCAGCAGTTTTCCTCCATCCCTCTCTCTCCTGTGCTTTCCCCTGTGCGCCCTCAAGTCTATGGAGTTCATTCCTGCCAGTTCGGATGGAGGCCAAAAGCACAGAGGGGTTTGCAAAGCAATTGAGTTCAGAGGAGAAAAGGTCCCTGAAGGCTATGAAATTTGCAGGCGCAGCCCCAGGCTCAAGGAGTGCCAGAGGCTGGGAAGGTCCTCTGAGGAAAGTCACACTTTATGCCTGGTCTGGCCTTTCTGCACTTTTTCCTCAGACATCTGCTCCTGGACGCTGCTGCAGACAGTGTACCAAGCTGGATGCCCACCAGTCTGGTGAAGGCTGGTCATTGTTACATCCTGCTCTTCTGCAGTTTCCTGGTTTTGTTCAGCCTCCTTCTCTCTCTGGTTCTTTCCCTGCTAGGCAGACTTGTCTCTCCCACTCAGTTCTGGCCCTGTTCTACCCTTACACGATTTGTTTCAATGTTCAGCCCCTGCTTGGCTTCAGCTGTGGGTGACTCATTCTCTGTGCCTTGCCTGGGTCCCACCTCTTGGCTGTCTCTTGGACATCTGCTCTGCGCTGCATCATTCAAATATAGCCTGCCTGGAAACGGAGCCCTGCTCTGTGCCCTGACACAGCCCCTTTACAGCAAACACTTGCCTTCCATGCAGAGCTGGGGCTTCTCCAAGGGCACAATGGACCCTCCAGTGAAGAGCGTCAACACCAAGGCATTGGTGCAGTCCCCTCCTCCTATCCCCAGCCCAAAGGTAACTTTGTCTCCCAACCAGCCTGGACTCACAAGAGCAGGAGAGAGGCGGGGCAGCAAAAACTCCTGCTGAGCTCACCAGGCTGTCCCTGGGTACTTAAGGGATTTTTGAGCTCATTAGGTGGAAGAAGCGAAGTGGATACCTGTTTGCACTGCTGTCCTATGGCTCCCACTCTGCTCCTGCATCCATGTCCTGGACGTGCTTCCCTCAGCACGCTCTGCCTGCCTCTCTCTCTTCATCACCTGTCCTGCTGAAGGGTGGCACAGCTTTTCTGATGAATTCCCTTCTCATGGGAGGAGAAGGAGGAAGAGAGCTGCTTTGCAATACCCGAGGCCTTGTGGAGAAGAAGGGCTGCCCCATCCCTCTTTGTTTCACAGACTGGGTTCCCCAGAGTCTCTGGTTCCTCAGAGGCACTGAGAGCTCAGAGCAGGAGAATGCCTTTGTACCTGAAAAGATGGAGTAAGAGAATAATTTCTTTTAGAATTCCAAGTTTGCTTCTCTGTAGGGCTTTGGAGTAAGATGTATCTGGTTAGCAAGGGTATAAAATCTGACAAAAGTAGAACGTTGAATTTCAGGCCAGTATCATTAGCCTAGACAAAACTTGATGAATGCACTTTCTTTCTTCCCTCCTCTCCTTAAATGAATCATAGAATCAGCCAGGTAGGAAAAGACCTCCAAGATCATCAAGTCCAACCCTTGATCCAACCCCACTGTGGTTACCAGACCATGGCACTGATGCCACATCCAGTCTCAAACACCTCCAGGGACAGTGAATCCACCACCTCCCTGGGCAGCCCATTCTAATGTCTGATCACTCTCTCTGTAAAAAATTTCTTCCCAATATCCAACCTAAACCTCCCCTGGCATAGCTTAAGACCATGCTGTCTGGTCCTACTGTTGGTTGCCTGGGAGAAGAGACTGACCCCCACCTGGCTACAAGCTCCTGTCAGGTTATAGAGAGTGATGAGGTCTCCCCTGAGCTTCCTCTTCTCCAGGCTAAACAATCCTAGCTCCCTCAGCCTCTCCTCATAGGAGACCAGGCCAATGTTTTCTTCTTTGTAAGGGATTTCTGAGGTTTTGACTCCATGGAAAGTTTGACTGGTGTGGGTATGCAGCCAGTTTTTGAAGACAGCATTTGTTGAGTGTTTACTCAGTGCTCAAAATATAAAACTGAACTAAACATATACATTCAGTTGCTGTGCTGAGAGTAAGGTCTTTATGTATGTACTGTTCAAAGACCCGGGAGGGACTCTGCTGCTGCAAACTCAAACCAACTGGCCAAATTAAATACAAAGATACGCACTTAAGAAACTCCTGTGCAGATTTGCAGTTGAATAACAACTGTGATTCAAAGAGATAAAATTCAAGTGCATTTCCAAGTGAAAACTTCCACAGATACTTAATGCCAACAATAATAAGTCCTTTTATAGGTGCCTTTCACCTCGAAGCATCTCCAAATGCTTTGTAGGTCTGTGTGTACATATGATCGTTTGCCCAGCAATGAAGGGGAGGTTCTGGTGTGGGATGTAGCAGCTACACTGTGTTATCTACAGTGCCCTTGGATTCCTTCTCATTTCAGAGCCCTGCAGTGCACACACAGTGTTGTTAGCTCTCTAACTTTCTCCTCCAACCTCCTACCTCTGCATTTCTCCACATCCCTCCTTGCATCCCTTGCTCCCACTCTCACACTCTTGTGCTGCATTTCCTGCTCCTGCACAGCCTTCGCTCCTCTCATCTGTGTGTGCATTATCCCTCTTCCTTGTGAGTCCTCTGCAAAACTTTCCTCCTAAAGTACTCCCCCTTCTTCCTTCTCCTCCAGACTCTTCCATGCTTGAACTCCTGAAGTTCAGTTGAATTTGCATGCCATCCCTGTTTTAGCTTGCAGGCCGCCTGGGACAGCAGAGATGTTTTATCTACAAGGACAAATTGCTGCATAAAGTTACAGTGCTACATGAAGAGAACAACCACCCTAACGGCACTGCAACCTGATGGACATGATTATGCCAGGGAGAAGAAGGTTAAAGAAAACAAAGGTCAGTTCTGCTTTACTATGTCTGAAAGCAAAGAAATGTACTTAAAAGGTGTCCTTATCTAATGCTTTGCATCCAGACCATCTGCCAAGGATCAAACTTCCTTATACCTCAGGGGTGGTCAGAGCCACCTTACTAATCTTAAGAGCCATCTAACAAACCTCCACCAGGCCAAGGCTGAGGTTCCCAGCTGTCAGTTATACCAGTGGTTCCATTTAAGTTGCCTCAAGTAAGGATTTCAATGCCATATGCCTAACCTCACCCAGCCCCTACTGCCTGATTGTCCTCCATACCTGCTCATCCTAATTTTTGCTTCTGGGTTGGGCTTCTTCAGGTTTCAGATGACCTTACAAGAGTGAGTGATGCATGAAGTGCTGGGCAGTTAGCAAGAGAGCTGCCCTGAGATTCTGCTCATCATCTACCTGGCACTTGCAAATCAGTTTTCCAGCCTTTGTTCCAAGTTTCATTTCTATCTCTTTAACACAGGGAATCATTTATGATGTGCTTGTGCAGCACCTAGCACTGCAGGCACAAAGTCTTTCTGTGCATTGACAGTGACAGCTGGATAATGTGTGCTCCCCCTCCTCCCCGGGCAGGAGCAGAGCTGATCTCAGTGCAACAGGCAGTTTAGAGCTTTTGGCCCACCTCCCACAGATGTGGTGGATGGTCTGCCTCACGTGGCACCCATCCATTAGAAACAGGCTTGGGATTGTCCTCACCAATTTCTTCAACAAAATGGGTCCAATACTCTTCAGGGGACAGTACCAGGCCTAGGTTGTTGAACAAGGTGGGCACATGAGGACAGTGGAAAATAGAACCAAAAGGGACCTTCTGTACCATATTGTCCAATCCCCTGCTGTTTAGGGTAGCTGTGGTAAAGAACTGCCTCAACTCCTGTGTTAAAACAAGTTGGGATTTTTGTCCCAATAAAATCTCTTGGAAGTCAGTCCCAGAAATGCACTTCTCGGACAGTCAGGTCCTTCTTCTAATTTCCAGCTGAAATGCATTCCTGGCAAATGTATAGGCACTTGTTCTTGTGCCAGCATTGCCCTTTCACTCAAACAGCTCTTCTCTCTTCCTGGTACTTCCCTCCAGGGTATTTGTAAGCAACAAATATATCTCTTCCCAGACTGCATTTTGCTAGACTCAAGAAACCAAGCTCATTTAGTCTCTTCTTGTAGAAGAAAACTCTCTCTTCCCCAGTCATGCTAAGAGAGAAAGGCACCAAAAAAAAAAAAAAAGGCAATTTTAAATTAATTCATCTTTTATATGGACATACAATATTCTGTACTTCTTGTGATGGCATTAAAATCTTGCTAGTTCTATTAGAAATCCCTCATCTGACATGTCTTGGGTTTGCATTTGTCTTTCTCACATCTAGATGCTATTGCCAGCTTACAGACGTTTGATCAGCTGGTGTGCTCAGGTCTTTCTCCTCCTCTGTCACTTCCAACTGATGAGCTCCCAGCTGGTAGCAGAAATTCTCATTATTACTCCCTCGGGGCACGACCTCGCGTTTTGTACTATTAAATTTGATTCCATCTCTATTGCTTCTGTCCCTTTTTCGTAGGAAGACTGCTCTGATTAGTCACCGTATAATGCCTTAGAGACCTAAAGACATATTCACTATACTTTTATTTTTAGAAACTGTTTACTGTTTCAGTATTTTCATTCACTGAATGATGCCGATGTCTCTCTGTATTACCACTTCTTTCTAACAGAAATGCCAGGCTGATGTGGAGAAGGGCAGGAAAAAATTGCCTCCCAGATGAAATATATGGCAAGAAGAACTATATTTCCAAACCATTTCAAGGAAATAATTTTTTCAGTTATTTGTCACTCTGCTGCACAAAATGATCAGACACACTGTCCAATCAACAGCAAACCAGAAACGAAAAGGTATGAAAATGTTCTGTTTTACCTAACTATTTTTCCAAAGTGATTCAGATTTACTGTGTGTAAATTTACTGCATCTAGCTGCTGGGATGCAGTTCTCATCTACAGAGCTGTCACAGTGATGGCTCCCAGCACTCTGGCTTTTAACCATTAAACTATTTTTATGATGTTCAAAATACTTCAGAAACAACTGCTGTTACTGCTTAATTGTTGCGCTCAATTACTGTGGCAGTGGGCAGCTTATGAATATCTGCAATGGTGATGAGAATTCATTTATTCTAACCTCTCCTTCTCAGTTACAAATAATGCTATGTGGAGATCGTTTTACCCAGAGAAGGTTTGATGTATTCAAAACAGCCCCCATCCTTAAGATGCTGTAGCAGCTCTGGAGTGTCTGATGTTGCTGGTGCTTTGTAAGGAGGCACCTTTGCATGCTGAAGAAAATTACCACCACAAGGGCTATTTTATGGAAAAGTGCATTTCAGAAAATAGCTGGGGAGAGGTGCATACAACAGTACTGCAGAATTTTTTTTCCCATGTCTAAATCGTCTGGTATACATTTGTGAGGTGTTTCATAGGGCTGTGAGCTCTGTAGGTGTCCGAGCAGCACCTGAAGCAATGGGGCTTCCTGCCCGAAGGGGAACTCTGCAAGTGAGTATATCACGATTACTTTGACTGCTTGTAAACCAGAAAAATCTGATGGGGGTAGGGAGCTGTAGTACTGACATGGTATTTAAATCAAAGACATTTTCAATGCCTCAAATGACGCACATCCCAGAGGCACGTGACAATTTGCCATGGTGGTCTTCAGATGGACAAAACTTGTTCCTCATTGAAGAATCAAGTTTTCTTTCCACACTGTGTTCTGCATATGCTCTGGGGATCCCTGCTGGCTTGGGATGCCATGGGGAAGGGATATGGGGGGGGAGGACTCTTGCTGTGTGACTGTGGCACAGTCTTTGGAGGCACCTCAATGAGCTGCTCAGAGCGTCAGAGCAGCAGAACCTCTGTGCACCCTCTCAAGCTGTGCATCATGCCAGCAAAGATTGTATTTCCTGCCTCATCCAGACATGCTAATGAGGCCCCTGTGACATCTGACAGGGTTTACCTGTGGAGACGTGAAAGAGAATAGCAGAGGGAGAGGGAAGGCGAAGCATCGTTTTGGAAGCATGAGAACTTCTGAAACATTAATCTGGTGAATAACTCCCTGCCAACAGAATTTCACTAAACCACTGATCTGAATCATGTCACAGATGGCATTGTCTTCCAAAGCGTTAGCAAAACACAGGGCTCAACCTTCAGAGCCCATGCATCCGTATTTCTGATCCAGCACAACAACATGCCTTTAAAAGACAGAGCTTCTAATAACTGCAACTCAGGGGGGAAAAAAAATCAACCCTGTTTGGGATCTGAATAGCTGCCTTGCAGAAGGAGAATTGCCCATTTTGCTCAGTGCAGCAGTGAAGATGGGCACATAGGATAAAGAGCACCACAAGCTCTAATAAACTGTGAGATCCACTATGATGCCTTTTTATAAACGTAAAATCCCGACAGGCATTTCTGAGTGGAAGGCAAAGGTGCTAGGCTTGATAAAGTAGGACAAATCATGGTACAAATGGGAGATGGAGGAAGAAATTGCATGTCAGCTGGCAGCCTCCATTTGTGGTATTTCATGGCTGCAGGAAGAATTTAGACTTGAAACACTGTTTTAAATACTAAAACCAGTGCTGCCTGATGCCAGGATGGATAAATAGTGGGCATGTAATGGATAAATTACTGGGCATGTAATCTCTGGTACCGGAAGCTACATCTGTGTTGTCTTGGCGTTATCAGCGGTCTTTTTGGCGCCTGAATTTAGGTGCCCATCCTGGCTGTGCCTCACCTTCTCAGTCAGAAGAGATTAATGGTCCCCACATCCCTACACCTGATTTCCATGCAGGAGGGGACACTAGCTCCAGCATACATTCCAGGGAAGCAGCACTAAGATATGAGCACCTCTCCCAGGGGCCTAGGGTCTGGCAGCCTGACCTCAGCTGGAGTTTCGCACAAAGCACAGCTTCCTGGTGAGATTTCCACCACCCTAGTTTCCCAAGGAGGTGCAGGCCTCCCAAGGACACTGGTACACGTCTCTGGGGCTTTGCCTTGGCATCTCACAAGCTGCCACTGAGAAGTCTTTACAAAAGATGGTCAGCTTCTGTTAGACATCTTTCTAACCACCACTGCCACCGCCCCACACCCCCAGCAAAAAGATGTTACAAGAACAATGCTAAAGATTGTGAAAGCAAACCCTCCACAAGCAGGAACGCAATGGAGGAGAGCCAGAGTACTGGTTGCCTTGTGCAATCTAATTTTGGGCCCCTTGAGTGTCCAAGTTGCCTGCTCTTTTAGCCCCTGGAGCCCTGCCTCAGTGCACAGTGGAGGGGCTGAACAGCAAAACATAAGGACAGCTGTTGACAGCTGACGTATACTGCTTTTGTTGAATAAGCTGTAAAGTGTGTAGTAGTTGACATGGAGGCTGAAAGACTGGTCTCACTGGCAAGACAGCAGAGTTCTGTCACAGAGAACTGGACTCTCTTCCTGCCTACGGTGCTGTGTATCTGTGGGATATCGCGGACACACTTCAACAGGCATTTGCAGGTATTCACTGGCTCTATGTGCTCTCACTGCCCAGTACCCATCTTGAAATCCAAGGGGTGCTGATCTCTGCAGGGACAGAGATCAGTGAGATCTCTGAACTCACTGCTCTGAACCTCTGCGTGCTGTGCTCTGTGTGCTGGTCCCTGGGTAGGCAGACTCCAGGCAGCTCAAAGAGGCTCAGGAATGGCTGCCTCCTCCCATCAGGTGGTGAGCTGGTGATAATAAATGCAGGAGTTGCTGTAAGCACTTCAGTGTTATAATAGTATTATAGAAGAACCTAAAAGGAAATTAATAGGACCAGAGTAACCAGGTTTGAATAGCATATAATGCAAAAGGCTGAGGAATCTATCAGCCCGAGGCAAGACCTCTCACAGAAGATGTCAGCCCAGCCAGTTAAAGTCAGGCAGCGTTAGAAGAAACTGGATATAATGCCAACCTGCATAACAGACACTGCTACCACCTATCATAGTAATGAGATTTCATAAAGAAAAGCCCATCTCCGTGGCTTCCAGAAGGATTTCCTTTAGCAGACAGCTGGACACCTGGGCTGATTAAACACAAATACAAGTTTGAGCAACTGGAACAGCCTATCATGTTTTATTGTACCCAGGCAGTTCTCACTAAAAAAGATGCAGCAAACACATTCAGTCCATTTTTGGCTCATCTCTGAATGTATACACACTGTGAGATAACTAACCATTTAGTCTGTGTGACTAACATAGTGCAGCACAGGACCCATTAACAGTCATTCCATGGGAATGAGCACCCTGCTCAGTCCCCAGGGGTGGAAACAGCATCCTGCAGCCTCTGCCATGAGACAGCAAGAGGCAGTATGCATAGATTTGCTGTCACCCCATCCCACAGGCTGACAGAGGAAAGCAGGACATTGACACTTCCTCGTGGTTAGGAGACAGGAGCTGCCACAGGGTTTCCTCTCTACTGGACATGAAAGCAGGACTCAGCCATGAGTATCTCCTCACTTGGCTCTGCAGGCAGCACAGCTGTGCTCCTTCATGGCTGGCTGGAGCTGCAGGCACAGCCCCATCCCTCCCAGCAATACGTTGGTGAGGTTCTTATACCTTTTTGCCGATTTGAAAATCAGCTGCTGCCAGTGTCGGTTAAGGCACTGCCAGCTGGAGTTTGGGCTGTGCTTGTGATCTTGATCTGTGATTGCCTGGTGACTTGCCGAAAGTAGTAAAAGTCATGAGGAAAAGAGCTGGAGTGAAACCTTGCAGACACTGGGCTTGTAGGCAGGGAGCTCTTCAACCTTGCTTCCCCCGCCCCGAAAGATTTTCTTTGGCTCTCAGAGTGATCTGGGCCCCAGTTTTCTTCCTCCGGACCCTTCTGCTGCTCTGACAAATCATGTCAATCTCAGCAAAAAGAGTGGCTTCTAGCACTAAGCTTTTTGAAATGTCCCAGTTCACAGCTAGGGCTTGAGCAACAGTGAGACAATCTAGAGAAAAGCAGGAGACAGTGCAATTAAGTGAAGGGATGCCAAAGGTAGGGAACTTCTCTCCTTGTGAATCTTTATAAAGCTGGGTCTGAGGCAAGGCCGTGGTTTCTTAAATCACCCAACACCTGGAAGCCACTGGCAGGCTCACAGCACAGGCAAAATGGGTGCCTCTGTTACTGGTGTTATCATCAGTCCTACTAACCAAGCAGTGATAGAAGAAAAGCATCATGCAAGGAACAGTATCCACCATGCATTTGTACACAGTGTGGCTTTAATTGTGCTCAAAAGTTCTAATGACAAATTAGGGCCTAGTCAGCATCCTTTGAAATCAACAAAAGATTTCTGTTGACTTGAGAGGGCATTGGCTGAGTACCACAAGCTTCAGGAGGAAGTCTGAATCACTGTGATCCCATACAGAACTCTGTGAAGGGATGGTTTTGCCTCCATGAGGAACCATTGGTGTCAGAGCCAGCAGAACTGAGAGCCCGTAGCTGCCAAAATCAGAAATACGGATTTAGCAAAATCTCCATAATGTGGGGTTCCCGTTCACTTCTGATTTTAAAGGAGTTGCATGCTTGTCCATAACTCGCACCACTTATCCCCATGCTATTCTGTCCCATTCCTAGGGAGGCACCCTTCTAGAACTACTATTTTCTTCATTGTAAGATGGGACAAAGTTGTCAACTCGGGCACCAGTTTAGAATCTGGCCTCTTTTATTCCTCCCCCACCTTCATCTAGAAGAAATGGCAATTCCCACTAATTTTTAAACTGGCAAAACTATCAGATTGGATTCAATTAGTCTCTTTCCACTCCTTGCACATGCCTGAAATAAAGCTTCTGTTATTGGAGTTTAGCTGACGATGCTTTTGTGCAAGAAAGGAAAAGCTCCAGTTAGTTTTTCTGTAACTGAAGCCATATGGAACTGAAACTTGTTGAATCAATAATGAAACATGTCTGTGTCACAGAGCAGTTTTGATTCCAAGACATACAATGGACTGTTTGCAAAGTCATGTTGCTGGTTAAAATTGCATATTTTAAAATCGACAAATAATTTAAGGACTCAGCGGCTTAGGAGGATATGGTCTAGCTTATTGCCTGAGAAGGTTTCAAAAAATTCCCAACCAGCCTGAAGTTGAGGTTCTCTGTTGACTCATTTTCATAATGTGTCTAAGTACTGTGGCAAATGCTTGCCAGCCATTTAGGCAAGTTGCTTAACACACATTAAGAAACACAAAGACCAAAAATGATTCCAATGTCCTAATTTCCCATCCGTCCTTCCCAACACGCACACGGGAGCTTCACTGAGAATCAGGTGAGTTGCTAATGCAGATTATGTTGTCCTTTGAGAAGCTACTGCAATTAATCCACCCTGTACCCCCCGAACAAAGAAATACTTCCGTGACACATTAGTGTTTCCAGATTTGGAAAGGATTTGACAAATGCCAAACTGAGCTGGCACAGCAAGTGATCTGTGGTAGAGAAAAGAGTGTGCAGCCTCCAGAGGAGGGCATGGAATACCTAAGAGGGTAAATAACCTACTTGTTCAAGGGTAGCATGTATTTTATTTTACTTAGATGCTTGGCAGTAAAGGAGGGGGTCAGAGGATGTCAGAGGTGACTCTGAAAAGCTTGCTGGTGACTAGAAATTTCTTCACTTTCTGTTAGCATGTGTGTAGCATGCCTGTAGCCACCTCAAGTCCATCTATATTACCATATGAGGTATTCCCCCTCGTTTTGGTCCTTGGCCTCAGTGTCACCCAGTTTTATAATGTGAATGTAAAGAAGCATTTTGCAGAACTCAAAAAGCTTTGGCAATTCTTTTTAAAACTCTGTGCCTTTCTGAGTATCCTTTCTTGGCGGTGCTGGGATAAGTCTGCCCCAACACTATCACATTTCATAATCTCTTGCTTCCTACTGTCTCTGGGTGTAAGACAAGAGCCCTGCACTCTCGGAGCAGGAGGAACGCTGTGGCGGTGGACTCCAGGCTGGCAGCTCGGGTTTCCCTCTCAGGGACTGGGGGAGCAGATGCCTGGAGCTCTGTTCTTCCTGGGTTTTCTTTCTCTCCTCTCTGATTCAGTGTTGGGTAATTAAGGACTGAAAGGTTGCCTGAAGTGCAGCCTTGGGAATTGTATTTTACTGCAGACAGTGTTCCCTGTTATCAGTTATTGTATTGTAAGAGGGCCTAAAAATCCGATGCAGATACGATCCTTTCTCGGAAAGGTTTAGTATGGAAACACAATAACTATGGAGGCAGATAAGGAGATACCTACGATTACAGTGCATTGTGGCACTGTAAATGGAGGTAACTTGAGCCACCAAGTGCTGGAAAGAGACAGGCACTGGTGGCAAATTGCTCAAATCCCAGTCCAGTGCCTCCAGTTCAGAATTTGAGTCCTATAGCAAGGGAATCAAAACACCACAGGGGACAAAATCATTACTTACCAAAATAGCTGACATCATCAGTGGTTGTATGGGAACCTGTCTGTCGGTAGGGGTGTGTGTGTATATATATATATATATATATATATATACACACACATATATATATATATGTATATATATATGTATAAATTTCCTGGTGTGGATTTTCCATAGCAATTTATCACTTCAGCAAATATAAAAACCTCAACAAAACCCAAACAAATGAAGTGAAAAAACAAAAGAGCGCAATGTCTCATAATAAGCTCTTTCTGTTGTGGCAGCAGCTGCAGTTTCTCCTCTCAGATTTCTTTTCTGTTATTTCTCAGAAAGAGTCAGCAGCTGCTTAGGAAATATTCCAGAAAGATTCATTGAGAAGTTCCTGGCTGTTTTTCACATACTAATCTGACAGAAGTAACATCTTCAAAGAAGAGACTAATTCTCCTGATTTTCCTCAGCTTCTCATAAATTAGTGGCTTCTGCTAACATCGTTATTTAAAAGGAAATAACAGCAGGAAAAATAAAGAAATAACATACCCAGGTGATGGGAGATAAGTAGACTTTTTATGTCACAGAGGGTGCGTGGGAATTGCTTAGGTTATTTTAATGGTCAGGTTTGCATCTCTTCATAAACTTTTGCTCAACCAAACTGCTTTCCAAATGGGTGTATCTGGAGGCAACACCCATAAAGAGGGATCATTTGGAAGAGACATAACACAGGCTCTTCTAAAAGTAGGATACCTTCAGGCCCTATTAACTCTGGAGTTACTCCGGTACTGTCATTGTGCTCTGTGCTGTAGGGCTGGAGTGTGCAGCCATCCAAGTCTGCATGGAGAAGATGTTGGGGTCCAGTTCAGTTCCTCTGAGCAGGCTCTCCAAGGGCTGAACTTTGCTGTCATTTCTTGCATGCCTTCTTTTAACTGGGATGTCCCCTCAAGAAGAGCATTTCTCCCCATAATATGGATGCTTAACAAGAGGCAGAGCTGATGCCTGACTCCAGTCAGGGATCTGGCAATCCATGCTTGTTAAACAGGTCAGGGGGTAGAGGTGAGCAATCATGTCAAGGCTCAGAGTTCCCTCAAACCGTGACTGGAAGCTGTCACCCAGAGCCTTTTCCCACTGGCCCCTGGATGTAAGATAAATCACATTCCCATTTCCAGGTCGCTGGTGTGTGAGGCCACAATTCAAATGTCATCTTTTGAATGATGTTTGCCCATCATTCAACATCAAAGAATGTTTGTCCTTCCCCTGTCCTTCTGTGTCACAGGCAGCTCTGCCTCTGAGTGCACTCCAGGCAAAAATCCAAAGCTCCTGTCGGCATCCAGGAGCGGAGACGTGGGTCTTCACAAAGCAGTATGGAGCCTCCAAAGCTCTCAAGATCATTAATCTTGCTGCATGAATGCAGAAGTCACCTCTTCCTCTTCTGTTGTCACTAGTGGGTAGGAGAAAAAAAGTCCCTACAAACAAAGAAAGCAGCAATTCTTCCCGCAGGAAGTCTGAGTAAAAGCAGTTTGGGTCTGTGATGTCCAGTGCTGCGAAACATTGTCCACTGAAGTATACAAGCTCTTGGGAATGTGGAAGAGATAATTGGAGGTTAATAGAGCTTTTACTGCTGGCTGCCTGGCCACTTATTTCTATGGAAAAATCCTGACTCTTTCCCTTTATTGAAGTGAGTTCATGATCATCTATATTAAAGAAAGCTGTATTCTGAGAACACATATGCATTTGCATACGGATGGTGTTCTCTTGAAAATTATTTGAATAAAAATAAAAGAAGAATGAAAACAGGAGTTTTCACTCAAGGGAAAAGTTAATGAACTCACTTCTCTTTCTTTCACTCCCTGATTAAATATTATGTTACCATTTCATCTTTGTGCATGAAGAGTAAAACCCTATTCTGTATTTTGCCAGCTTCATTCATGAAGCTTTGTATTATTTTTACTGCAATAAAAAACTAAAAATTACTCTCTCCACTTGAGAAGCAGAATGGAGAAGAGCAGTACTTCCCAGCAGTATGGAAGGAGGAGAAAGTGAAAGACGAGACATCCTCTTTTGTTTGTTTGAATAGGCATGAAATGCACTCCAGCATGTGCTGGCGGGAGCAGTTGGAGAAGACCAGCTACAGAAGCTTATCAAGAAATGCAAAAGGCATTGCCTGCTATATAAGATATAAGTGAGACCTTCCTTTCTGAAGACTGTTTTTTCCTTCCATGCTCATTATTTCTGAGAGCCCGTGGGCTCAGTACCAGATTGTACCAATGTTTTAAAGTTGACTGCTTGATCATTCTAATTAGGATCCTGTGGATTTTCAGTGTTGGTAGCTAAGTGAATTTCAGTGGATTTTCAGTTAGACCAGCTGTGTACCCCTGGAGTTCTTGTTCTGCAGTGGTCAGGTAGCTCAGCTGAACGAGTGCTACCCACATGGGGCACCACCTTCTTTTAGCTGGCAGCAGAAGCATCGGCAACACTCAGATAAATAAGCCCAGAATATGATTCCAGAACTGGCTTGGCATTTTATTAGCACTTCAGAAGGCTATTGCCATGGATTTTTCAGTCTCTGGATATATGAAATTTGCTGGGCGTTCCTATCTGAGACAGCACCGGAAAACTAGCTCTATATCAAAGCAACTTCATGGGGAGTGCCCATCACCTGCTAAACAGGGCTGATTTTCAAATGCTGAGAATGAACATTGTTGCTTTTAATCTAGAAACGGATGCAGAGTTTTATAGAGGCTTAGTGCCCGAATGGCTTGCAGTCTTGTTCGATTGATGTTGAGATGTAAACAGAGACAACATGAAATCACAGAAGAGATACTCACATGCAAACCTTGCAGAGCACAGTGTGTTCAGGGTGGGAGTTGGGTGATATAAATTCCAAGTAAGTGAAAATGGAAAACAAACAAACAGGAGAATGGGGAAAGGAGATTTAAAATTTAGAAGTGGGCCCCTCTGCCCAGGGATTTCATCTGTGCTGCTGTTACTGGCCCATTGCTCTAGGTAGTAGTAGCAAGGCTTCTAGCTGCCAGTCAACCATTTTCTTTTTGATAATTATTCACATTGCTGTAGAAACGAAAATTATCTCTATTTTCTCACTTCTCAATTGAAAACTGTAATTGCAGCTGCTCCCTCCTCCTTGTTTGGAAGTTTTACATGCAGAGAATCATCAGCCAGGCTTGCCTTAAATCAAATCTTCCCATGCAGCCTGGGTTATAATCTAGCAAGCACAGCAGCTGCCTAGTCTCAGCAAAGAGAAAAGCAGCACATTTCTCCAGCCACTGGTTAGGAAATTCTTGCTAAAAGAAAGGGGCTATGCCTTGTCTGATGCCTTTACAGAAATGTAAAGGAATCAGTTTCCTGAGGGCTTTCACAGATATTGCTAATCATCTTAAATTGAAACAGGGCTTCCAAAACCAGCATGTAAATCCCCGTAACACACCTTCAATTTCTGTCTCCAAGGCTACCCAGCTGCCCTGATCCTCTGTGACAAGCTCTGGAAATGCCATGATACTTCATTTCCCACTAGTCCTTCCCTGCTTGCTCTTCAGTCCCCCTTGCTCCTCAGTTGTCTTGCTCCCAGAAACAGTTCCACAGCGTTGCTGCCATGGTGGTGGGTGAAGAGCTGGCCTGAAAGCCCATGGGAAGTCTGAGTGGCAGGGAATGCACAGGCTCTCATCCTTTCCACCACGAGAGAAATGCTGCTTCCCTCGGGGATACAAGAAAATAGCCAGAGCCCCCATGCAGACTTGCCCAGTTTTGCTCGCTCATCTGTACAAATGCTGCATTGGAGGTCTCCTTAAAATAATGCAAATAGTATTTATTCATACTGCTTTTACCAAACCTTCTTATTCTGCTATAAGACATGCAACTCATGTGTAACAGCCATTACTCCCCAGTCACAGAAGCGTGTTTTGAGTGATGCAGTATATGTAGCCTTATTGGACATTTTCCAGTGACTTTATATGCAGACATGCTTTCTCACAGAGAGACAAAATCTGCCCTCTTCTGAAATCTCTTGGGTCTAAATTAGTGAGACATTTATATATTGTGATTTGAAGCTGAATGTGTTTCCTTGCTTGCAGTCCCTATGGTCGCAGAGTAGGCAAGGAGACTTTGTGCTGTAGTTTACCTTGTGACTTTTTTTTTTTTTTTTTTGGCTGTCCTGGGGAACCACATGATCAGCAAACACATTCCCTGTGTTGCCAGTATTGGAGCATCTTCTAAAAGAGAACATCTTCAAGGATGCAGGATTTGCAGAGCCACAGATGTGTGGAGCAGTGTCGTAGCAGAGAACAGGAGCCTTCAGCTGATGGCTCAGCTGAAGGTCTGGGGTGAGATAAAGCTTCTCCGAGTTGCTTCTCTGACTGTTATCCAAGACTCAGAAGATGTGCTGGATGAGCTGATGAGACTTTTGTACCACAGATCCCCTGAAAACGCTGCAGGGTCAACAGCAAAGTGCCAAACTAGAATCAATGAGGCCTTACTGTAGACACTCAAGAATAAACAAGTCAACCAGTGGATTTGCAGGCAGACTGTAACAGCTTGTTATCTGATGTCCCCTGGGCACAAACACTGAGACATCTGCAGTTTTTGACCTGGTTTTTGTTTTGTTTTGCTTTGTTTTGTTTTGTTTTTTTTCTCTGCTGGCTCAATAGCTAGTTAACTGGCCATTCAATATGAAAACAAAACAGAGGAAAGGAGACAGCAAATTGCAATAGGCAGGAGAGGTTGAACTATTAGGATGCCAAAAGGACTGGAAATAAATAAGTACACAAGTAGCTTTGCTCTCCTTTATTATTTGTGCATCAGGCTCTCTGAGATTGTTTCTGGAATTCTGTTAAAAGCAGAGTTTTCAATATGCCAGTTGTCATTGAACTTTCGTGTTGGTTTTATTTTGAATGTATTTTGCATCTCTAATCTCTTTGCTTGGCGCTGCAAGTTGGAAATTAACCTGAAAAACACACATTGAGACTTCACTGACTTTCCCTTTTTTTTGTCTGAGAACACAAAGCTCACTTCACACCCTCTCCTGTAGTCCTATGAAGGGGAGGCAAGACCCCTAGAAGGCTGACTTCTGGATCATCCTTTGTAGTGAGATCTCAGCTCCTTGGGATGCAGGGACTGCACTAGCTTATAAGTGTGGAGGCTGTGGAGCCTCTTTCCTGTTTCTGGGCTCATGTTAATAAGGAGTGTGCCCAGATTCTCAGACAGAGTCCTAATCACCAGACCTAGCCTAATCTCTTAATTAACTCCTGTTAATGTAAAGGCACTCGAAAAGATTCTTTTAGCTGCAGTGTTCAAGCAATTAGAAGTCCTTTCTTGAAGAGACAGTGTGTTTCTTCTTTCATGGATGGATACAGTGACAACACTGCCTTGCTGTATGAGAAGGATTTGCCACATCCTATGGTGCTCACTTCTCATCCCTGGATTATAGATTATTTTAAATCAACTCAGGATAATAGGTGACAGTTCCGTGTATATTATATGCGTAGCATTTCAATTTTGCATAGTCAGAGACCTCCTGGCTTCTCGTTTCTGTAATTTTTGTGTCTCAGAATGGCCTAAAGTCAAGGCTGGGTTATGGACCTTGTGTAATAGAAGGTAACAATATGTGAGGTTTTGGGACCTGCCAGAGAAATGCACTGTTACTGCTTCTGATTTAATCTGATTTATTCTCATCACATGGATTCATTCTCATTTATTCTGATTGTAATTTATTCTCATTGCAATCAAGGTCAGAAAAGGATTTGAGCCTGTTTCTGGTGTGGCAAGACAGCAGTCCCACAGGTAAAAAACACAAAGAAGTGCTAAGCTCAGATTGACCTTACTGAAAAAAGCAAGCTCCCGAAATGGAGTGTAACTGGATGGTATCAAGAGAGTGAATTTGGAACAGGGTAAGAATTGTACCTGCTCATGTTATAAGCAGAGACCCGACTCTTCCGTGACTTCAATTTTTCCTAGGAGAATCCATATAAAAACAAAAAATGCCAAGAGAAATGTTTCAACTGTTTTCCTTCTCTGCTTCTAATGAAATCTGTTCCTTTAAAACAGAGCAATATCCTCCCCTATGATTTTTGCAGTCACATTGCAGAAAGAGAGAAAACCTGAAAGCAAAATTGACTCCTTTTGATTTTTCCTAGTTCAAGAGAGGAGACATGCCTGTGGGAAGGAGAACAAAAATCACACTGAGTAAATCTAGATTTTAAACTGCCTCTAATGATCAACAGCAATCATACAAATATTTATTTCTGGTTTTATAGTTTATTTGTGTTTAAGCTGACAGCAGATCTTTAATTTGATATTCAGTCTTAGTTACATAAAAATATGCATGTTTTAGATCGGTTATTTAATTATTCACTTCTGTAGGAGTTCAGAGAGCAAGTTGTTGGGGGATAATTTTGTCATATACTGCCCTAGCCTGTATTTTCTGTTCGCTAATTCTTTGGTTGCTGATGTTCAATTTGGTGCTAGAGATCAAATCCTGTATGCACTCAAGTTGAGAAGAAAATGCCCAATAGTTTGAATAGGGCGTTGATTTTATCCTTACTGTCTGTGCCGTAGCAGGAGCTGCCATAACATCTAACATCAGATCTTCAATATCTCTCTAGTACTTTGAAGTGTAGCCCCTCATACTTCATTCACAATTTCAACCAAAAAGCAATAGAGGGATGCAGCCCTGATGCTGGAAATGCAAAAGGGAGGCACGAGGTAGGAGGAGGTGTCATTTATGGCATAAGAGGCTGGATAACCTTTTTTGCATGTGGTTTGCTCATGTGGCATCAGTGACATGGGCGTGCAACTCACAGCCACAGACACAACCTGCCTGTTTTGCAGCTATTCTGACTCTAACATGTAGACCGTCGTGCAGGGAAGATCCTAGAGATATGCTGCTAAATCCACATGAATGCATGAAAATATCATGATACATTGGGGCTTTCTCCTCATGTGTTTAGCGCTCAAAATTTCCATCAAATTCAACAAGAGTTCAGCATGTAATGTGTTTATGTGTGCTTAAGTACTTAGGAACCAAACTTCAGACAGGCAGATTTGAAAAATGTAGTCAGTCTTTAATTTATGTGCTCTATTGAAAGGAGTTTAGTCTAAAAAATGTTCACAAAGTTTGAGAGTTTATGATGTAAAGAAACCTGTAGCGCGTGGTGTATGCTTTCCACTTTTCCTGGATTTCATTATGCCTTCCTGCCTCACAGAACAGCTGTAACATTAAACCCACTGAAATTTGTAAAGTGCTTGGAGATCCACTGAAGGAAGGCTGTAGAGGAGTAAAAGGTACTCAATTTTCATTGCTGCTCTATCAGGCAAGAGAGTTTCCAGAGTGTCTTAATAATAAATAAGAATAAATAACTGCAAATGTAGAATCTGTTCTACGCTCATTAATAGATACCTTTGGGGCTGTGGTTTCAGCAGAGTCTCTTTTAAGGAGAAGGTGAGTATAGATTTGAAGATTTGAATTCATATTTCAATACCTTTCTTATGGCCATGGCTTGAAGCATCAGTGTGCTTTAGTAGTGCACGAACACTATTCAGATCTACTGGCATTTGAATAATAGTGGTAGATTGTTTGACCGCTTTCTCCTGTCAAATTTCTACTAGATTTTCAAATAAATCATTCACCAATATTTTTTTCCCCATGGTTTGGTTAGCTCAATAGCCAGCTGAACAATATTCAACAAATAAATTACTCACTTTTTCCCCATCAATCTGCAAATAATTTATTCACAAATACTTTTACATGATGCAGCCAGTTCTAGCCAGGACAAATCAAGGTAATTTCCTACTCTTTTGATCACATGCCAGTAGGACTTTATCTTGGACAGCTCAATAGAGACAGGTTTTAATGCATAATACATAATGGGTAAGCTGAGTTTTTCACAGTTCTTTATGAGCTCTCTGCTATCACCCATATTTCTGTTCAGCTACTAAAGAGGAATGGCAGAGGTATTCATCCAGGTACTTTCAGAAACATTTCACAAAACCAACCACACAGCTTTGAGGGTGTAGGGCTCACATCAGCCATGGCTGTGATGGGACAGCCCCTTGGCTGGAACGTGCAATCTGTTCAGTAAAGCAAGGCAAAATTTAACAAGACCTGAGAAGAGGAAATGGAGACGAGTATTGTGCCTGCTCGGAAACACAAAGGGAACCCAGAGGCAGAATGAAATCAAGCAATGTGGAATTTCACCAGTATGCTGGGGATAAAGCCCATAGCTCTTGAGAAAAGGGTCTTTAATGAGTAGCCAAGACACAGGACGGCACATCCCCTTGTAGATGTCTCCAGGACAACATTTGTGCTGTGGTTCCCTTTTCCTAGGGTTCTCATGCAATCAGTTTAGGAGCTGCTAACAGCACCCTTCCTGCCCTTCGAGGCTGTTGGATTGCTGACAGGGTAGCTGAGCGTGGCCTTACCTGTCTGTCTGCCTACCCCTCTCTTTTGTTGTGGAGAGCTCATGGCAGCCACACACCAGCAGCAAGGGGCCTCACGTAGCTCAGGCAATGGCACCGAAAGATTTCTCTGCTGCTTGAGGTTCGCAGCCAGCAACATGAACTGCACATGAGCAGCACTTCTGCAGCCTCTGCTCCTAAGCAGGGTGCTGGGTCCTCATCAGGGTGGGTCCTTCTGCTGTTGGTCGATGTACAGCCCTTCTGAATGCTGTTTACTCATGTACTCCATGCTGGATGTGGGCCTTAGATGCAGACATCTCACCTCTGTCCTCTGCTGTTTAGGCAACAAGGTGGGGAGAACAAGAATTGTTTATCCATGTTTGCCAAGAGAGAAACTTAGCAAAAGCTAGCAAGTGTATGTTGGAGGAGTGGTGCAAGTAGGGAGTGGTTGTGTGTGGGTTTCTTTAGCATCAGGGCGTGTTCATGTTTCATGCACATTTCATGAATAATAACGTGTTTAATATAACACTCCAATCTCAATCCTTCCCTGAAATTCTGCTGGCTAATCTAGTTACCCCCAAATGAGAGACGCCTTCAGCCTATGCATTATGCAGAAATCTAGGTATGAAGAAACACAGGCAAACATTTCTGCAGCATCATCAATAAATGAGTATGTGTTATCTACCCAAATCAACAACGTACTAAACACTGAAAGTCAAATGGGATGCCTTCCTGAGAAACAAACAACTGACCACATATTTACTCTGGATCTCATGAATAAACATGGAAAGTGCACAAAAACAGAAGAAGATATTTGTCTCGACTTTATACTTGGAGAAAGCTTCTGGCTCAGACTGGTTCTCATAGCTGAACTGTACAAAATGGAATTGGCAAGGGGGAAAAGTGACATAATCACATACATGTAACAATCCATTGAAAGTAGGACACACCAGAAGGAGAAGAAAACAGGCTTTGAAAGAGACGGTAGACTATCACAGTGGTCAGCTTCAGACTTGCTCTGTCATCTGTGCTGTGGATTTATCAGCCTGAGAGAAACAGCTCTCAAATTGAATGAGGGATCTCAGACACCTGCCTAAATTGTCACAATGTTCCGGAATGTATTTTAACACACCCTGCTGCAAGGCCATGTACTGAGGAAGGAATGAACATAGTGATGAATGGCAGGATAAGGATGCTCTCCGGAAAAAACAGATGCAGAAACTTGGGTATTCAACAAGGATAATGAACTCCACAAGCTTTTTGGGCAGTGTAGGAAGTTAATGGCCTAATTTCATTTTTAGTTATGATAGAAGGGGAAAATGAAACAATGACTGAGAAAGGATTTTTACTCTGTGCACAGCATGAGTTTATAGACTGCAATGACACTGAACCCAAGGTGGGTGCCTACAAGTCAAAAAGCAGTTAGAAACATTGGAGTGTCTGAAAAATGCTGCAGCAGCTGAAATTGAATCCTACAGTGTGAGGTTTCAAAGAAAACAACCTATTCAGGTAAACAAGGAGAAGGGAGAGGAGTACCATGTATAGTTACTTATCCATGAAAAGGGATGGGTCTGCAGCTTTGCAGACAAAGACATAATGGGTTCTGATGTCTCAAATTTAAAGTTAGACCAAGTCAACCCTGAAAGAAGCAGTTTCCTAGCAGCAAGGATAATTAAACATTGAATAAATTAGTAGGTGGAAGAAGGCACTTGCCATTACCTGGAGTCTTTAACACAAGAAGTGTTGTCTTTCAAACTCACTGATCCAGCTGCAGGGGGAAAAAAATCTGTGACTTTCATATATGGGTCACATTAATGGGTTACAGTGGCCCCTTTTGTCTGGAAGTCTGACTATATGGAAGAGAATGTGTTTCTTACTGAAATAAAAGAGTGAGATGACACTTGTTGAGAATACCACACATGTCTTAGGATAGTGGGGGTTTCAAGACTAGAGTTTGATGAAGGATCTCTTGATGAAGCACTTTAACCAGAATGATGAAAGCTGACTGGTAAGGGTGAGAGATCTTATAACTGTTTTATGAATTTGACATAGGGACATATCTTGGTTTACAGAAGTGACATTTTCCAGTGAATAAAAAATGTATTTGAATGCTGGCCAAAGGAGGAGGTAGAGTGGAATGATTGGAAACAGGCAGCAAGAACAAGCAGGAATATGAAGGTATTGTAAATGTAGGTGAAGACAGCCTTGTTTTGTTTGGACAGTCTTTTCTCAGTCATACTTGTGGATTCAGCCCCATTTGCGGTCTGGGAGCTCAGAGAACTTCAGCGTGGACAGGATCAAGTGTCCCCCAGGCACCTCATGGCTGCAGCTGTGCAGAGATCTACTGTGTGCAGGAGCTCAGGTAACTGTGGTCAAAGGGGTAAAGTTCTCCTTATCAAACGAGGGTCTTGTTTCATTCCTATCCTCTCTACTGTAGAACGTAACAGAAAGAATAACAAAGTCCAACCTAAAATCCAGTCTGATAGACATGCTCAGTTAGGAACACAGCACACACTTCCTGCTAGTGGAAGCAAACAACCTTGCCCAAGCCAAGGCATGCTCAAGACCAGGGTGCACGGGAGATGCCAGAATAAAGCCTAAACCAGCCATTTTGTGTGGGAGCAGCTGCCCAAAACCACGCATAGGCTCCAGAGATTCCCCACATTGGGAAATGCGTAACACGCACCCACCTCCAGCAGGGAGTCTGGGCAACAGCAGACAACTGTCCAAGTTACCAGAGAGCCGCCCAGCGCCTCAGCTCTTTGTTTTTACAAACAGGAAATTAAATCCCCCAGCAAACAAAAATCTCTTGAGCAGCCTGGGAAGGTCGTGGAGCTGTGGCACGAATACCAGGCTGCAGCATCCCCTTATTGAGTTAACTGGGAAAAGAAGGGGGGAAGAAGCTGAGTCTCCAAACAGGGCAGTGCTGCTTTTGGTGCCGCCTGGCACCGGTGGGGAGCAAACGGTGTCTGTGCTCTCCCTCTCTTGACCCAGGCCATGAGCTCCAGGATCCATGAGGGAGCACAGGCCGGCCTGAGGAACGGCAGGGGGCACGAGTGGGGCCGCCTGGCAGTGGGTTTTAAGGCTACACGTTCAGGGATGGGTGGGGGCACAGCAGACCCTTCAGGTCGGGCTATGCCCAGGTGTGAGGGAGCCCTTGGGGTTGGGGGGTTCTGCAGGGCAGCAGGAGCCCCCAGCTGGGGCTGTGTGAGGGCACAGGGGCAGCAATGACTCCCCCATGTGTGGGGGGGTTCTGTGTGCAGGAACCTCGTGCTTCCGTGAGGAAAGGGGGCATCCCCCGACCCCCGCACTGGGATCACGAACACGAGTGTTCCCCACCCCACTGAGGCAGCCCCACAGGCGGGGCAGGGGCGAGGGACTAAACAGCGCCCCAACGCCAAGGGCCATTCCCGGAGGGACATCCCGGGTCGAACCGTGCTCCAGCCCGGGCTTTCCCGAGCCACGTGTGCGCGGCGCAGATAGGGCACCACCGCCCCTCGCTCCCCGGCCCAGGGCTCGGCAAGGTTCGGCGGGCCTCGCTCTCCGCCCTCCCCTTTAAGGGGAGGGGGCCGGGCCGGCCGGGCCGCCCCCGCTACCTGCGGGCGGGGGCGGGCCCTGGGCAAAGTTTGTCTCTGTGGTTGGCTGCGCCGCGCGGTGCGGCCGGTCGGGGCGGGCGGGCGGCTCCGTGCGCTCGCAGGGCAGCGAGCGACCGCCCCAGGAGCGCTGCCTCCTCTCCGGGCGAGCCCAGCGCGCCGCGCCCCGGTCCCGCCTGAGCGCAGGGAGAGGCGCCGCGCAGCCCTTGGCCAGCATGGGGCACCGCGGGGACACGGCGCCCTGCCTGCCTCTTCTCCTCCTCGTCCTGCTGCTGCTCGGTGAGCCCGGGGATACGCGGCCGGGGGGGCCGCAGGGAGGGAGGGAAGGAGGGAGAGAGGGCGGCCGGGGGTGGGTGCGCTGCCACCTTGCTCGCAGGTAGCGCTGGGGGGCCGGGCAGGAGCTCCCCGCCGTGTGCTGAGCCCGGCCGGGGCGCTGCCCTGCGCGGGGCCGGGCTGTGCCTCCCGCCCGCCGGGCTGAGCCGGCCCCCGGCGCCGCAGCCCCCCGGCGCCGCTGCTCCCTCCGAGGGGTTGCTGCCTTGGGTGTCTCCCCGAAACTTTACGAGGCCTCCCCAGTATGGGGATGAGGTGTGGAGGGGCTGCCTGGCGCGATTGGGGTCCCGGCGGGGTGTAACGTGGCCGTGTGTCTGTAGTGGCTCCTCCACGACACGGTGCGTGGGCTGCGGTCTCTCGCTGGTGGAAGCGGTGAAATTTCACCTGGCAGGGGGGAAGGGGCTCGCTGGAGGGCCGAGCGGGGGATTCTTCTCCTCCTGTCCCGGGAGGGGCCCCCGCTCCCTGCTCGGGTTCTCCGGTTCTTCCCGGCTCCCTTCCCGCCAGGCTCCCGGGGTTTTGCTGCCTCTGCCGGGAAGTTCTCCCACTAGGAGATAGCGAGTGATTGTGTAGGTGATGGTTTGTGCCGTGTTCAGGTAGTTGTGTAGCTGTCGTTGATGTGACATGTGGCATTGTTCCTCACCGGTGTCAGGCAGCGTGCAGAAATAAAGACAGTAGCAGGCACTACTACTGCTAGTAGTGGGTGGTGGGGTTTTTTACTTCTTTTTCCTTTTTTCCTCCCCCCTCAGTGTTGTACTTTGTAGCATCATTGATAACGCTGTTAGAGAAGTAGCAGTGAGTTTAAATAGAGAACCAGAAGAGTGTTCGGATTGGCTCTGGGCAGGCAGAGATACCTCAGGTGCTGGTGAGCAAGCATCCCCAATTACTATATGCAGTTCTTGTTTCAGAGTGCTTGACTAATTTCGGATGGTAAGTGTGAGACTCTTCCAGATTTCAGGTGGAAGGAGTAACTAAACAGTGCCCCAACCCCAGTGCAACGTTCTTCTTTAAACAAAACTCTGGTCACTGACTAAGTTTGTGCGTGTACTTTTGACTTTTCTATGACTAATAATTTTTTTTTTTTTTAAAGTCTGCCAGAGCTCATTACTCATGGTTTGGCTGTTGAATCTTTCATAGCCAGGTCTGCAGAGCTGAGAGTTACAGTTGAAAAGTCAGCTTCCTAAACCTGGGCTCATCCCAGTCTTTCCTGAGGCTACTTGCAGGCAATTGGGTTTTCTGTCTGCAAGTCAAGATCCTACCAGACATAGGTGTCCACTGTGCTTTCTCTTACTTGCATCTGAGGTCAGTCACCTCGTTTGTCTCTACAACATAGGCATTCTACCAACCGAGGAAACAGTGAAGAACTGCAGAGCTCACCTGTAGTGTTTTTGTTTAGAAACAGAAATGGAATAAGATTTTTTTCGAGAGAATGGTTTAGTAGGACAAGCAGAAAATCAAGACTCTCAGATGCTCAAGGTCATGCAGCAAAAAGTAAAAACTATTAAGGATGACACACAACAGGAAAGTTGTTTTCTTCTTAATTCGAGATGAAATAGAACTTAAAATGGGCATGCACAGTTGTATGGTCACTGTTCATGATCTGGTTTGTCTGGGTGTTCAGAGTTGCCTTTCAGGAATTGTTTATTTTAGTAATTGAAATGGTGCTTTTAAAATTGAAAGTGCTTTTGTGTGCAGAATAAAAGCATCTGAACTTTAGTCTTACTTGTGGTGTGTGCTATGGTGTGGCTATTGTCTGATAAAATTACTTGTTGGCTTCTATGAGATATTCCCAATGTTAAGAGGTTGGGAAGGTGGTGTTTCTCTCCTTCTGGATGGGAGAATTATACTTCTGTGAACCATTTCTAGCAGCTCTTTAATGGAGAGAGGCTGGGGCTTTTTGTTAACTAATGTGCTGCAAGTGTTGGGGAATTCTTATGTAAGGGAGGTGGAGGGAAGGAGCTGAAGCATGGAAGAGTTCTTATGAGCACTTGATTGTTTTGTTCAGATGTTTATGTGGAGGGGCTGCGTTATCTTAAAATAATGCAGCAAAAGGATGCAAATGGCTGAAGTATTTGGCTGTGGTAATTGAGAATGTTTTATCATCCTTTCTTCTTGAACCAATACAGTTATAATCTGCTTGGTAAGGAGACTCTGTATCCTGATGTTAAGGCTTTATCTGGTCTGTCCTTTCTTCGCTCCTCTGGTGTGGTTAGATCCTGAGAAGAGAGGGCAGAATGAGAGCATTTTGTGCTGCCATTGCCTGTGTCATGTGTGATTTCACTCTGCAGCCAATCTACCTAATTAACCTGTGACTGCTCTGGAAACCAAAATATCTCTCCTAGGACAAGGCAGCCAAATGCAAAACAGGTACCTGGGCTCAGACTGTAAAGTAAACAACCAGCCTTCCAGCTCCTGATTTTTTTTTTTCCTGCTTCTTGTTTGAGGGTCAAGGAAAGAATTTCAGTGGATCTGAAAAAGACTGGTTTTTGTTTAAGTGCCATGGGGCATGAGGAGAGCACGTACTCAGTAGATCCTGGGGGAGAACCACTGATAATGGGTTTCCTAGAGATGGCCTTTTTCTTACTACTTTTTAGACCTGTGTAGCACTTGCTGTCTGCTATGATGAAAGTCAGTTCCAGCATGCCAGAACCCCAGGAGCCACGTGTTTGAATGAATAAGAGTTGCTTCCTACATCTCCTATCTGAAATTATTTTTGTTTCTTTTCCTCAGAAGCTACAACAATTAGTCACTTGAATCAAGGTTTAATTCAAGCTTTGCAACAGAGAGCTTTTGGTAATTAGTGTAAGTTATTGTGATCATGCACTTCAAGGAAAAGTGTGCTTTAATCTTTTCCTGCATTTGCAGCTAAAGTGGAGGCATTAGAAAATGGGAGAGCCTCGAGGTTTAGGGCAGGGAGGCAATGTAAGGATGATTGCCCATGGAGTCTTCAAGGTATGCTGGAGTGAAATATGCTTCCTGTTCCCTTGCTGGTGCCTCTCACTTGCTGATGAGCCCGGGGCTGGTGCTGGTGGCTTTTGCCTACCTGTTGTTGGAAGAAGGCAGACTCAGATCTTCTCTGGTACTCAGAGAAGTACTTCTCTCTGCCTACCTCTGTAACCTTAGTGGTGGTTAAAAAGTCTCCCAGAGGGGAAATACCAATAAGACTGTCCTGGTCTCAGCAGCTGCAGAGGCTACTGAGGCACTAGAAGCACGCAGTGAGCCTTGGAACTGGGTTGGTGAGGCACTGAAGGGCAGGTGGTGTTGCTGAGGAGGAAGCTCTTTCCCTGTGGTTTTGTCATGCTGATGTATTTTCTTAGTGTGTAGGCTGTGGGAATGGAAGGACTAACTGTGTAGTGAGTGTTTTTTGCTTTGCATCCTGTATTCTTTTGGCTTGACAAATGGCAGCTTAGTCACCTTTCCTTGGCTCTCTTGTATCTCTGTAGGTGCCTTTCTAGGACTCCTTTTTAGGGAGTGTGGGTGCTTTTTCTGAAATTCTTCGACCTTGTTCTCCAGGTTTTTCGATGGCTACATTTCAACATAGCAACAGCTTGCTCTCTTTAGGTAGCCTCTGTTGTATTTGGCTCTAATCCCTGAACTGAGGTATAAACCTGCCTGAACAAGATTTGAAATAAGCAGTAGGGGTCATTTAAAAATGCAACTACATGCTTGATTAGAGGGGAATGTTCTTAAGAAATAGTATATATCCACCTGTCTGGCTATGTAAACAAACATTCAGGGACATCTGAGATTTCAGCTTTCGCATCTAATAGATGTATTGTTGATCTGGTTTTGTGTCCTTCTTTTTGTTGTTGTATAGTTGGGTTTTTTTCCCCCAATCTCCACAATCCTTGTCAAACACTAACCTGCATAACAGAAAAATATATTTTTTTTGGTAGGGAAATGGTTATGTATCTCAATAAGATATTTTTAGAAAGTCCATGTTTTTCATTTGTGTTGTTTTAGATGCCTTTCATTGATATATTTTATTGTGTGTGGAGTTCTATGTTTTAGAAGGGAGGGAAAATGTCTGAAAATGTGAATTCTTTCTGATTCTGTATGGAAGTCAATTGCTTGAAAGTTAAGTTGGAGAGAACTTGAGGAAAACATTAACATGAACTGGGTCAAAGTAGGGGGTTAGGTCAGTGTCTATAAAAGTCTCTAGTACTTTCAAAACAAAGATATTAGGTGGTATATAGTAAGACTGTCTATTGTAATGCAAATAAAATATCTATTTAATACTTTGTTTTTGACTTTTATTAGAGATGATGCAGTTACTTACCAGGCCCTTGTAGATGTTCTTATTTCTTAGATCTGTGTTAGTAAGTGATTAAAAGTCAGTTTTATAGAGACCTGTGAGGTGAAGTTCTCTAGGCATACCAGTGTTTCCATTTATGCCCAACAATAAGCAGTTTTATGGATGACTCTACTTCCTAACCTGAATAACGTATCACAAAACTAGTTCAAACAAGCCAGGAAGAGACTGTAGCATAAGCAGGTTTGTGGTTATTAGAATCTCCTGCCATAAAGGAGTGAGCTTGTATCAATGAGATACTAAGTTCTCCATTTCTCCAATTTTTTTTTTTTTAGTTGATTCTTTAGAAAACTTCAAATTGTAGCTTTCTTCTAAGATTTGAACACCTGCTGAGAAGAGGCTTTAAAATAACGAAATCAACTTTTAATGCACTTTATACATTATGTTTTGCAAGGGGCAAAATCAGTTTCAGAACAAACTGCATTTGGGATAGGATGATCTGAAAAATAGCTGCTTAGATGCCAAAAGATAATGTCTTTCCAGATCATCAGCATATCTAAAATAAGATAAGAAGCAAGACAAGAGGTTATGGAACTTAAAGTTTCTTGGCTTTTTGAGTTTCATATCAGAAACTGTCTTGTTCATTTACATGTAAGCTTTCATAATTGTAAAGCATAACTGATTTCTTCTAAATGAAGTCTGTGACAGGAAAAAAAAGGATAACCTTTTTTTTTTTCTCCACTGAAGCTGGAAGAGGTTTCAAAGCTGGGTTTCCAGTGGAAACTGTAATCAACTTTAAACATAATCAGAATGCTGTAGTCAAAGTGATCTAGATAAAAGGTAGAACCAGTGTTGCTAAATGACTTTGCTGAGTCTTGTGAAGTTCTAAAGCCATATGGTGATGCTTTTAGATTTGAGTTGATGTAATTGCCACGGGGACTGCTTGAAACTTGAGGTAGGGCTGCAGTCGATGCTCCTTTTCATTACACTGCATGAGGCAACTTGCAGGCAAAGTCTTATGTGACAGGGTCTGAGGAAGCAGCCTGGGGAACAGTGTCTTT
Source organism: Myiozetetes cayanensis (assembly GCF_022539395.1). NCBI lineage: Eukaryota > Metazoa > Chordata > Aves > Passeriformes > Tyrannidae > Myiozetetes > Myiozetetes cayanensis. Next base: position 4,204,870 of record NW_026087742.1, read on the forward strand.
TGTATGCAGCAGCAGCAGCAAAATACTGCTGCAGAAATATGAAGAATTGCTGAAGCAAGCTGAAGTATTTGACTAGTGATAATCTCTATGGCCAGATGGAATTTGCATGGATGCTCGAAAGGGTCTGAACTGTTAGCTGAGCAATGGGAGGAAGAGGTAAGAAAGACACACAATCCTGGACAGGATTTCCTTTAAAAAGGAATCTGAGGGTGGTTTTTGGAATTAAATGACTTGTGAGCTTCAGGAATGAGAACTAATTAAAGACTGGAGCTCCCAGGCAAGCTGTCACAGCTGCTGATAGGCAGGGCTGCCAGCGATGCCCGTAGTATATCTGCTTGTTACTCTTTGTTATGAGTGCCATCTCTTAAATTGTTTATTATTCTGCAAGGCTTTAGGCATTCATGCTGAAATTTTCTTGGCTGGATGTCCACCACAAGTTGATTATTTTTTTTCCTCATGAAACACCACCCACCTCCCCCTTCCCTTAAAAAGTGCCAGTATTTCCAATAGTTACACTTGGGAGGGTTCAGGGAGAAGCCCTTTTTTTTCCCCTTTTCTTTTTGAGTCTTGCAAGTTCTATAATTTCTTTCTCCTCACTCTTGAACCAGTAGTAATCTCAGCTGCCAAGCTGAGAAGTTCTAGCACCTCCATGCTTTAGAACAAGAACTGGAAATTTGGCTGGAGAGTTAACTTTGCATCAAGAATGTGGCTTTTGCTGTTCTTAGGAAAATGTCCAAATTTGGCCACATTGTAAGACTTGGAAAAGCATCAGTTTGTAAAAGCGTAGTAGGGAATTAGTCTCAAGTCCCTGGAGAAAGCGTTCTGCCATTGCTTTTAAGGTGTCAGAGGATTACAGCTGTAATTGGGGGTGGAGAAATGGAACCCTTCTTTTTATTTCAGTTTCAGATTTCTGTAAATGTGTATGAAGTCTTTTTTTTTTTTTTCTTTTCTTTTTTTTCTCTCTTTTGCCAAATTGCCCAGTGCTGGAGACTGGTCTGTGTGGATCACTGATCATAGCTGCTGTAAGAGTCTGCTGCTTGTAGCACACAAAGTATATATATATATCATCTTTTTATACGTAGCTTAGAAAAAAAAATCGATGTAAACTTTGTGTTGCTTTTAACTTTTGTTCTCTGGCTTCTCTCAGGCTTTTTTTTCCCCCAGGTATCCATCATTGTCCTTTACTTCATACTGGCTGTAAAACAACTCCTGCTGCTATAGCTGCTTTTATGGCACTCTTTCTTTAACAGGCTTGATTAGTCTGGACTTGCCTTTCTGCCGACTTTCTTAAAGACGTGGTTTAGCTGTGCTTCTTAGTGCTTGCTTCGTGACTGATTTGCATGCTGTTTGAGTCTTTTCTTGCCATATCAGTAGCCATAAAAAAGAGTTTGCTGGAACCATGGCTGAGGGTCGTGTTGGTGAGCAAGGATCCGGCTCTGACAAAAGATGGCTCTGCTTAGGTTTGTCGGTCTTAAAAACAGTAATTGCCAATGTAAAGGACTTTTGTTTCCATGCATGTTCCATTGTTAGCTCCAACTGCAGAGATTTAGCGTCGTGTTTCAGTCGGTCTTTGATGCAATGTGGCTGTGGGGAATCTTTGAGCAGGCTGTAACACATTGTTCTCCTACACGCATTAAAATGATTGTTGCAAGAGAGGCATCCACGGGGACCTCTGCTAGCTTCTTATTGATGTGTGTAGTTTCATCTATTGACACACTACCCTTCATTATTACACAGTGAATCCTATGGCAGTGGAATTTGCTATTAAATCTGCCCTGCAAAAGAGAATTGGCAGGAGCTGCTCTAAAAGCAGTGTGACCCCCTGCATTTGCAAAGAATAGCTTCTAAATATGAAACAGATGCTTCCTAAATTTTCAGGGTACCAAACATAATAACTTTGAGGAAAAAATCAGAATTTGCTTAATTTGTGAATAACCATTTAAGTTTCAATGCCCTTTGCTTCCCCCCAAAATATATGTCTAATCAGTACATATGTTTATGCTTGAATGCAGGAAGTAATACTAAGGTGAAAATAGGGAATTGTTTGTTAATGGAAACTGTTAGAATAAGCAGTGAGGTGTCTGCACTCTAATCTCTTCCCAGTGCTAGAGGGTGGCAGAGGTGGTGTATCTTCCTTTGCCTGTTGCCATTGCCACAAACTATTTTGTGTTTTCAGAGCACCACCCATAATTTTTACCCAGATGCTGTCACATCCACCATCCCCCAAAAGAATCTTATGTTCTTCAGAAGCCCAGTGACATAGTTGTATTGGGAGGTGATGTCAGTGGATGGAATTTATGCGTGTGTAAAGAACCTTTATGTTATATATACAGTGTTCTTGTTCACACACAGTTTGGATGGAGATCTAAATTAATGCAGAGTAAGAAGCCAATTGCATCAACCTTGTTCCCTTTGATCTCAGGGTTTGGTTCTAGACAAGGCATGCTGTACCTTTTGGCATAGAGAGCTTAAGTGCTTGGAGCAGGCTTCATGGGTGAGAAAATAGAGATCTTATCAGAGATAAAATCACACTGTGATTGTCTGGGGCTGGGAGGTAGCGAGGTAAGCCTGGGTCTTTCATGTCTATCACAAAGCAGGGCTGTCACTAAAGCTATTGACTAAGCCATGGTTGCTGGCTACTGTATTGATAGGCACCTGCCAATAGTTGCAAAGCTGCTGACATCCCTGGGTTTTAGGGTTTATTTATTTATTAAAAAAAAAAAAAGTGTTGAGAAAATGACATATATAGCCAGAGGTCAATGAGCACAGAAGCGTGGCTGTTGCTGTAAGTTAGAGGTGGGAGAAAGAAGGTGAGGAGAGATTATTGGAGCAGGACACACTTCCCAGAGAGAAAGAAAAGTGGGGGAATAGCTTGTTTAAAGTGGAAAAATTAGATAAAAGTATGTCTGCATGAGATGGTGATGCTGGGGCAGTTATGCTCATAAAACAACCTTGGTAAAAAACCACAGGTATCTCAAAACTCTGCAAGCAGACCTTGAAATACCCTAGTTTTCTAAGCAAAGTTTTCTGCTCACCACTGGCAGGTAAATGGAAGATCTAATTGTAGGCTCCTGCAGAGTTTAAAACAAGGACTGAAGTGTGATGCATATGGCTGCAGGGTATGCTGTGGCATGTGAGTTGATGCTGGTGTCTGCCTTTTAACTCTGAAAGGGAGGGGTGAGGGGGGAGCTGCAGTAACTCTGTGAATGGAGTTATTGGGTGGGATGGCCTTCCAAAATAGCCGAAGAACAAATGAGACTTCAGATAGTACCCTGGTTCCCGCTTATGACCAGAGGCTGCAGGGCATGCACCTGTTCCAGACTTTGCCCTTTAAACCTATAAGGATCAACGGAGGTAGGCCAAAGCTACTTAGAAAGTAACTGTTAAAGTTAATTTTGAAGTACTTTTCACTGACCCTCCTCTTGCTGTGAGCAGTCAGCTTTTAGTTTGTACGTGTAGAGAGAGTTTTCTCCCTGTCTGAAGCTGTAAAGAGACAGCTCCTTGTGCATCTGGGCAAGGTCTGGTGACCTACGGGCGGATTTAGGGCAGGTGCATAGGGCCCTTCTGTACCCAAACTTGTAAGGTAGATCCTTTCCTTGCTTTTAACAATTCCTACCCAGAATAAGAAACTAGTCCATGGACTTTGGCGTATGCATGTTCCATAAAAGTAATGTGCTGGCTTCTCCTGTATTTTCTTCTTTTGTCTCACTTCTGGTGCCTTGGGATGAAAACTGGCTTTGCATATGTAGGTTTGGCCGAAGTCCAGCATGAATTCTGTTCTCCCATGAGTGGCAGTCCGGGGTCAGCACTAATCCTCCAGTGTCAAGGCTGCCTTGTTGCTGTGGGATTTTGCTTGCAGTCCCAAGTGGGACTTTGGTCGAGTGACTGTCATAAGTACACAGTTGTTTCTTGGAATTAAAGCTCTGCAACTGAGATTGGCACCTCAGAGGAGTCTGGTAACAGGAGAAATCCTGTTAACTGCCCCTTGAGCTGAAACAATGCATTCAGAGAAGCTGTTTACTGTGGAGGTGATCAGTCATGGAGCTACAGGACAAGCCTTGAAGAAGAGCAGTTTGTGCATGGGAGTGGGAAGGTGTTTGGAAGTTTTGGCAGGGAGGAAGCAAGGGCCCAAGCTGCAGATTCTGTAAATGGCATAGTGATAAAGAGGACTTTGTACTGATGACTTTTTCATCTTGTTCTATCTATCTATCTTTTGCTAGGCTTGTGTAAAATGAATTACTGGTTTTGCTTCAGTTGAGTGAACATATGTCTACTGGTCTGAGTAAAATAGCAGCAGCTCTGGGTGGCATTCTAGTCCACGGGGTTGCTCTCTAAGCGAGGCTGAGTGACCTTGGTACCCTGTTTCTTACATAAGACAGCTGGATGTGTTGGCTGTGGCTGACACATGCACATGTCGTGGAGGGGACAGTCTGCCTTGCTTCTGACTGTTTTGTTTGTATGGGTGAGTGAAGAACTTTGGCCTTCAAAGTTATATGGGTGCTTCTCAGTACTACTTAACATCACCACTTCCTTCTGCGTTTCCCCAGCAATTGCTGTTTGAACATGCATTATAAATGTGAAGGGCTCATGAATTGATGATTGCTTTCAATACAAACAATCAAGGAGATTTTTAGCTTCTGGTAGTTAATGCCATGCCTTTAAGACCTCTTGTGTATTCCTGGTTGTGTGTCACCAGATTATGAGAGGAAACGACCTGCTGATTGTTTCTGTGTCTTTAGCCAGACTGCTAAATTCTTCACAGCCAATTGTATGTACCCCTTCTCTTGTAATTTGATATAAAATTTGCTCCTGTTACATTTACCACATTTAAAACAGATTTCTAACACTTCCTCAGAGGCAGTGGTGTGTCTGGGTAAGTCATGCTGGGTTTGAATCCTTGTTCCACTTTACACATCTTTGGTCTGGCTGGCTGTGTTCTTGTTCTGCTGAGGCATTTTTTGGATGTGGCTGGTTCACGCCTTTAGTGTAGCTTGGAGGGTTGGTGGGAGCTGGTGAGGATCTGTCTTTCTGCTTCAGCAGCCTCTGCCGTGGGAGCCTGAGACCATCTCCTACCCAGCCTGCCTGGACTGAGGTGGTTCTCCTTCTTGAAAAAGATGGCATGCATGCTTTGTATTGAAATAGATAAAGGGCAGTGAATACCTGCTGGGAAACCTGAATAGCACTCAGGCAGAATTCTGCGTATCTGGTGGTATATATTGTTGGGTTTTCTAGGAGAGCAGAATCACTCTCTTACCCTCTTTCAGAACATCTGTTACTGTGCATGAAGTCATCTTTTGCCTTCCTTTTTTCCCTTCCATTTGAATCCAGTTCTACCTAAATAGTCGTCTTTGCACCATCGTGTGAATGCCAGCAAAGATTTTTGTCATGTCGTCTTGGGTGTTTTGTTCTACAGCAAAGTCACCGTGGGTAGAAGCAGTGGAGTGTATACTTGTGATAGGGCAGAACCATGAGAGACTGTGGGACTTGAGCTGAGCTGCCTTTGAGCTCATTGTGGCAGAATGATAGCAAAGGTATAAGAGAGATTTTTTTTCAATAGAATCTCATTGCCAGTGAAACTTCACAGAAGTTTCTTACTGCATCTCTTTCAGAAAAAGGACATGTACGCCACCTTTTCTGTCACAGCTGGCCTAATGAAAGAACTCTAAAGAATACTGCCTTAGAGCACTGTGGCCACATAAATATTGCTACTATGTTTCACTGAAAGTTTGGCTGAACTGTATAAATATGTATCCTTCCTGTGGAAAACAGGGTTCAGAGTATAATCTCAGATGAGCTCTGCTGTTTAGCAGGTGTTTGTTTCAGTGATAACCAGTTGACTGACCATGCCTGTGACTCTTCCTGAGCCGTCAACTGGTACTTACCTTTTCTTAAAGCGTGTGTCAGCTAGGAAAGAACTGTTTTTGATGATTTAAAGCACCATACCAAGACATGTCTTTTCCAGAGATTTTGTAGTCTGAATAATGTGATGTGAGCACAGCTTTGTTAGATTTGTAAACTCGCATAATGATTAGAAGGGAAGAATATATCTGCCAGGTGGATTAATGAAGATGGTTCTTTTCATCAGTAGAGATTTTTTTTTTTTTTTTCAATAGGATCTCTGAGAATTCTGGGAGATCTCACGGGTTGTACTGAGCAACTGTAAATGATGGGCAGGTAGTGAATTTCTTGCATTGAACGGCTCAAAGATGAAAGTACAGTAGGGTGAGCAGGGTAGGCAGAAATACAAATACCTTAAAACTGCCCAGGGAAGATAATTACTCAAGTGTTAAACTGTTTTATTCTCTTTGGTAAAGAGGATCTCCTTTTACAATAAAGGCAATGAGTGCTGCTTTTCATTCTAGGGAGAGACTGGACTTCTGTACTTTAATACTTCCTAGCAATCGCTTGTCCAAAGCTTATTTATTCCTCGTGAAAAGAACAAAGATCTTGAAATAATCTGTGTTTTGTCTGGGGAAAGGCAAAACTTGATCTGGTTGTGTGCTTTGTACCCTGCATTTTGACTCTTGGTGGGCTTAGGCTATAAAACTAGAAACAGTGGAGGCATTTGTCAGCTGCTCTTGCACTGCGCTGTGGTGGGTGCTCTTCTGCTTGAAGTCTTTGAAACGTCATAATTTGATGTTGTGGATTTTAACAAGTTTAAGATGCTGGGAAATGCTCTTCAGATGATTAATCTCTGTTCTTATTCCTGAAAAATTAAGTGAGGAGGCTGGAGGTGAGGTGGGAGGAAAGTTGTATAGTGAACCAGAGCTTTGTAAATTCTGCATGTACCTTCTATTTAGGTCTTCACTAGCAGCAGGAGTGCCTTTTGTTATTTTCTTGTAACAGTAGTAATACTGATTGGTCTCTAATAATAAGTAAACTTTCTACAGGATAGTGCTGTTGACATGATTTATGACTGCCATTCCAACAAGAGAGCTAAACCCAACTGGTTTTGTGATGTAGTAAAATAAAAATTTAGCAGTACTACTTTTTCTAAGTAGTACTTAGAAGCTCTAAAATGTGAATTTACCAACAGTGAAGAAATTAAAAGGGAAATAAACAGTTTTGCTTTATTTATTTATGAAGGGATTGTCAGTCTTATTATGTATTGCTGACATTGGACATTGTTAGGTGCAGACCTGGGAGGAGGATACTTTATTTTTAAACCATCCACTGAGAAGTCTGAGTGCATGAATACTCTGTTTGAGTATTAATGAAGACGTAACTCTTTTTGTTTTACCCAGTGGGGCTTAGATATAGCACTGACTTTTCCCAACAATGCTTTCTCTTCAGATGTTATTATGAAACATGAGCAAGGAGAATTTCCTGATACTGCACAGCATTCAGTCCCTTACTTGTTTATCCTTCATTTCTGTTTTCTTTCTGTTTTCTTAGGTATAGGTCCACTCTTTGTACTGGTATTCTGAAGAATGTGTCAGTTCATGTTGTCTCTAGTGCTGAGGCTGGTGAGCAGGTCTCCTTGACTGGACATGGCTTCCAGAATATGTTCTGAAAAAGGGATCAGCACATTGGGACACCAGTGCTTCGTGCTTTGGCTTTCTGGGCCTAATCAGAAGTACCCATGGGGAGTATTAGCTCTCCCAGTGCATTGAGTACATCCTTTCTTACCTGAGGGCTGTTTGCCCTCAAGTGAAGGGGCAGTTCAGGGGGACACTTGTTTGCTAGAAATCTCAAAGGTGCTTAAAAGCTACTACTAAGACTCTCCTCTCGCAGTATAAAAGTGGGCACTGCTAATTCTAGTGTCTGTGGCAAAGTCCATCTACAGCTTTTCAGGTGAATTTTAGCACCCTTGACTTCCTATATTGGTGATCTACTTTCCACTTCTGCGCTCTATATTTTATGTTGTTAGCTGCTGTGATCGAACTAGACATAATTTCTTTTCCGTTGATATTAAAATTATTTTTTTGCATCAGTATAGGGGTTGGTTGAGAGTTCTGAGGCCTAGTCTGCAGTGCACTATTGCTTTTGGAACGTGCATTTGAAACTTGAAATGTTGTCTGTAGTTATGGTACTGTGTATGTTGTACCAGTGCAGTATCCACAAAATGGCTGGTGTGCTGTCCTTTGGGGTGAAGTCTGACTGTAGAGTCTTCTGTTCTGTTAAACAATGTTGTTATGGGACATAATTCTTCTTTCTGACAGCAAATGTGAAGATGCCTAGGGTGCAGGCAGTCTGCTGTCTGTTTAAATGTAAGCTGATTATAAGTGTTAGTTACTGAATAATTTCAGCATATCTCAAGTTTCACCCAAATATTAACAGCTACTTATTCTGTATGTAGGTTGTCTTGTTAAATAGTGTAACCTAGAATAGTTCTACAAGGAGACTGGAGCAGAAAAGAAACAATTAAGCATTTTCCCTTTGGGTGTCTTTCAAAAATTGTATTCTTCTCCTCTTGCTATTTTAATGTCATGTTGGTTCTCTACCCGCCTTTCACTCTTGTTTCATGCTCAAAAGGATTCCCTTGCTTCTGATTTTTGAGTTACTTGAAAATTCTGTCTTCTTTGTTTCCATTTTTTTCTCTATTCTTACTGCTGGGCCCAGCCTGGGTGCCACTGAGGAGCAGCAGTTAGCAAAAGGGTGCAGCTGCAGAACGAGGGAAGGCTGACACTAAAGATCCATTCATTCTCATGTCTTGCCTCTGACAGTGGCCATGAGCGGGAGCATAGGGAAAAGTGAGTGCGGCCTGTTACTATCCTAGTGTATCATCTCATGATGATCATCTGTAGCTTGGAAACTTCTTAAGTTAGAGGTGGTATCCTCACAGAATCATAGGATGGTTTGGGTTGGAAGGGACCTTTAAGTTCCAACCCCCCTCCTGTGGGCAGGGACACCTTCCCCTATAGCAGGTTGTTCAAAACTCCATCCAACCTGGCCTTAAGTGTGCTTAACATGGCTAATTCCTCCAAGTATTTGTTGTCTCATGGGTGTTGAATTTGGCCACCTCTGAAGCTTTGTTTTCTGAAGTGTTCTGGGTGAAGGCACCTCTTAGCTGATCTCTGTGTGTCAGCTTTCCCTTTTAGCATCTGCGGTATTGACTGTCAAATGCTCAGCATGCCAGTGACAGCAACAAAATATCTACCTCCAAAAAACATTTCTTAAATGTATCATGGGAATAACAGGAAGCATTTTAAGTTGTGTATTTAGGCATGCTTAGCTGAAAACTAGTAGCTAAAGGCTGAAACCCAAACTTGACTAAGACTCCAAGGGGTAGTATGTTGTGATAGTCTTTTACTACATGTCTAGATCTGCGTTTTCATGTGTCTAATTGCATAAAATTTTCCCAAAAATTTTAAATGTGTGTGACGTGCTGTAGTGCTACGTGTTACTGCGTGTCCCCGGGAGGCTATTCTGAATTGGTTCTAGAAGTAAGAGCACATACTGCTGCAGATAACGTGAGTTAATCAAAGCAGATTATGGTGAAAACTTGCTGGCATACAATCTAAAGGGAGAAAGGACTTTCAATCTGTGATGGGGAACATGAAAAGACCACTGGTCTTGTTTGGCCAGGTGCTGAATTGATGAGCCTTGCTATTCTGCTACTGGAGGTAACAAAATACCTGCATTGAATACAAGGCAGGGTTTTCGGAGGTGATGGGAGGCTTGAGGCTGTAAGTCTGAAACTTTGCAAAGGAAACTTAGTTCCCCAGAAGATTAATGCTCAGGGCTTTTTGATAATTGAATCTCTTAATTTCTTGAACTAGCAAACTTTTGTCACAAGAGTGGTTTTGTTGTGTTTTTTTCTTGCTCTAGAAGGCACAAGTAGAAAAGTGTTTTACTTCAGGACTGGGGTAATTGGGAGCAGAATTGTACCAGGTGCTTGCTGAGTGCTTTGCTGGTTTCTGAGTCTCTTGTGTGTTGTCCACATGCACATACCTACCCACCTGTTCCAAAAAGTCTCTTCTTTTGTCCAGTTAACTTAATCTTCCAGTAAGCTAAACAGCAGCCACATACAATACTGTTTCCTTTCACATGTAAGAACAGCTTTCTAGAGGTAGAATTCAGAGGCACAGACAGATAATTACACAGCTAATTTACCTTCAAGCTCTTGGAGGCAGTGAATGCCAGGAAACTTTTGACTCTTGCATGCTTTTTTGAAAATTTTGGCTGTTAAATTTGTTGAGCGGGGATAAATGATGCTGCAAAGTGTGGGTGGATTTCATATCCTAGCCATACACGTGTACATGGCTTAGCTCACACTTGTGATTTAGGGAGGAGTTTCCATTTCCACTCTGAAGGTCAAATGTGAACATCTTTTAGGAGCACAAGCATCCTTTAAGAGGACAGTTTGCACCTTAATTACCATTTTAGTTGGAGAGAATTCAATTTCTGAGGTGAGTCTCCTCACTGTCCCAGTTTCTGCACAATGCTTTTTACTGGGAAGCAATCTGTGTGTGCAGTTAATATTCCTTTGAATGTAACTGAACCAGAAGTGCCACTCTAGAAGCGTATCTGCTGTGCTTCAGGGGCCTTGGGTATTTGGCCCATGGCACCAAACCTGGTCCATTGCAAACCTCCAAACATGCACAATGTGATTTTTTGGGGACTCAGCACCAGCTGCGCTCTACAGCCTTTTCTCCTTTTGGACTGTGACAGGTGCTAAAGTACAGTTGTGCTAGTCTTAATTTTCTGTGTGATAGGGGATATTTTTTTTTTTCTTTTTAAATGTTAGTGAAGTAAATAAGCAGCCTATCTTGAGTTCTATCTACTGATCTAAAACCTTCTTCTCAATTTTCAAGAGTCTTAATGAAATCTGTGTTGGTATTTTTCTCTTTCAAGTAACGAAGAGTGCTGTGGCATGCCTGTTTTCAAAGCCAGCTGTTCTGCAGACCCATCTGGGGGTAATTTTATTTAACAGTCTGTGCAGGGGTTGCACAGACCCTGTTAAAGACCTTGACTGGAATCCCTATGTGCCTTCTAGATGTTGTTTTATGTCCCTGACCTCTCATCTTTTTCTTGTCCTGACCTCTTTCCTCCTCTTGCTTTGGGAGAAACAATACTGTAATGAAAAATGTCTCTTCCTGAAAGGGGTAATATTTTTTTTTTTTTAATGCCAGAGATGAGATTGCTGCCTTTTCTGGGGCAAGAGAGTTTCTCATCGTCTCTACCATAGCAAATAGCAGCTCAGAAGCAACAAGTACTGTAAATACCTTGCAGTCCTGTTCTGAATTACAGAATTAGTTATGTAAATCTTGTATTAAAGGAGGAAGAACCCTGATGTCTCTTAAATCATGCTCTCTGTGTGCATGCATGCGTGCAGTTCCTTGTCTAGGAGAAAAATATCTGTGCTCCTAACATGCAGGCTCCACAGAGATTAGCATACTAAACAGTATTGCTCGGCATGATCTGAAATTGGCTTTTAGGTGCTAATTGGATCTATGGGCTTTGAGAGAAGGGGCTGGAAAACACTGGCCTCTGGTTTTCCAGTTTGCAGACAACAGTATGGATATGGTGGTTGTGTAGCTGTCCAAATGAAGTCCTCTGGGGGCACCAGTTGATAGAGCACAAGCAAGATAACTGTTCTGTATTGACTTATTTCTTCTTTGCCTAGCTGTACATATCTTTTTGTTTTCTGCTTTATGCAAAGAAACAGTGTGATCCAGTGAAATGAGCACTAAGCCTGAAAGCAGGAACGCCTGTTATCTGTTCCTAACTGTTCCTGCTTTCCTGCAGAATTTGGTCTAATTGGTTAATCTGTCCAAGTGGATCTGCAGCAGAAGACCTGGTAATAGGTGTGCTACTGTGCTTGCCTGCGTGTGCCGACTGGACAAGGCACTCATCCCCATGCCATAACACCCGTTCTGTGTGCATCTACCCTTGCTCGGAGATTATTTATGGTGAAGATGAGACTGTTAGATAATTAAATTACAGACGAAAAGGATTACTCTATAAACTCTGAGATCTATCCCTCCACTGGCTCCTGTTGCTGCAAATCAGTTGTCAAGCGCGGAACCCCGGTGGGCCAGTGCCATATGCTGCCTTGGTCAGCAGTTCCAGCAGCCCTGCTGTCCAACCACCTCCTTCAACAATCTCTCTCAACAGCAGACGCAGGCAGAGCAGAGCTGCCCTTCAGGATCCCAGCTGGAGAGTCTGAGAGCCTCGTCTGTGTGTGCTGGGTCGTTCAGTGTCGTGGCTGCTGATTTCTGCAATCAGGCTTTTCTGTGTTGCAGCTCTTGCTGGAGCTTCTGTGGTGCCTTTGCTCATCCACTGGAATGCTTGTTAGGAAATGAGTCTCTGCGTCCTGAGATTGGAAGTGAACCCCAAAATAATTTTTGGAGAAGTAGGGGTTAAGATTAATAATATCTGGATTGTGGAAGAATGCGACTTCTTCAATCTCATCTTCCAATCTCATTTAGACAGGACTTTGTCTGGTATGGGTGGAGTGTTAGGTTAAATTGTGGTGGACAAGTGCCACCAAATTTAAGCAGGTAAAGAACACAAAAAAACCACAACAACAAAAAACCCACATCAAAAGACAAGGCAAAACAATCACCCCCCAAAAAATCCACTGCACAAAAAACTCCGAACAGCTGTTGGTGATTTTTTTCTTTGCTTTGCTTTTTGGTTTTAGTATAATTGTCAGTGAAAAGTAAAATATTTTATATTGGTTTCAGCACTTCTTATATTTAATACTCTTATGTTTAATAGCATTTTGAGTAGGATTTTTTGTGTGTATTACCTAACATTAAAGATAACTTGGAAAACAAATGATTACTTCACACTAATAAAAATCAGTAACTTCTACTTTTAGAAAAAAAGGGGATGATGATAATGGAAACTATTTTTGGGAGAGGGGAGGAGGGAGCATTTCAGGATTTCCTTTTTTAAATATATGATCATACTGTACGAATTATAGATTAGTGAAACACGTGGATATTGCTATTTGTTCGTCTTTTTAAAAAGTCTTTTGACAAAAATGCTTTTTCCTAGCTTTCCAACTAGGTGCTGCATCCTGTTTGAAGTGATGCTGGTAAAAAGATTCTGGGATTTGCATCTTTTGTTTTGTCTTGGATTTTCACTCAGTGTATCATTTTTACTTAATGTAGATAAAGATTTAGGAATTATCTCTTCTGATTGTGTACTCCTGTTAAATCCAAAGAAAGTTTGGTTTAATCCTAGTGGTGTGCTGTGTTCCACACAGAGCAAAGAAAATGGTTTGTCTCTGCCCAGAGGAAATTGCAATATAGAACAGATAGATTTGGACTGCTCTGCTCACCTCAAACTGCTTTGGGAAAGATTTAAGATAGCATATAAGTGCAAGTTAATGATGTTACAGAACAGCACTGATTTTAATTCTGTCTATTCCAGTTTGGGGACTCTTTAAAAATATTGCTAAGTATATGCATTACTCGAGTTGGAATTAATCTTATGTTTTTGTAACTCATATCCTTACTCCCCACTAAAGAAGATGTGAAGATATTTTAAAGACAGCACTTCTGGAAATATTTGCAGCCCTGTTTCCAACTGTGCTGGAGCTTAAGCCTTGACTTGTGGGCTTTACTGCTTTGTCAGCTGTTTTCCTTAGAATGTAACATATTGAACTTCTCTGCAACACAGATTACTTCTGAGGAGGAACAACAGAAAATCACCTGTCTTGCGTGGCAGTTTAAATACCACTTCCAGAATCCCTGAATTTTTTGGGTCAGATGTCACCAGGTAACCTAAATGGGCTGCTCTGGCATAGTAAGTAAAAGTGGAGTTCTGTGAGACTATCTGGAGGAGAGTAAATGAAGGTCATTAGCAGGGACAGGTATGTGTGGCAGGTGAGAACCAGGAAGAAGTGACGTGTTGATTCCCGCATTTCATTGGTTTTTTCCTTCTCCTTTCTTTTTTGCTCCCAGCTGCATCTGTGAGACTTGTCAAAAGCATATCCTTAGATACAGCCTTTTATTTTTAACTGTCAGTCAGTGGCAGGGAAAGGAAAAAGATTACATGTGATGGAGTTGTTTGACATCCAGAGGAATCTAAAACATCATCTTTAGTATTATCTTGGCCTGTTAGATGTTTGTTCTGTTTGGACCAGTGGTACCATAGTTCTCTGCCTGTCAAGGGCTGCTCTGTTTAACAAATTAGTCTGCTTTGCACAGCTGGGAAAGGTTTATGTGCTTCTTCTTTCCCCTCTACTTGCCACATGCCTTGGTCTACCTTCCAGTAGCATACTGTCCCCTGATCAGGAAGCAGTGGTGTACAGTGGGATCTATGCTGACAGCAGCTGGTGATGGTGTTTTAAACTTTAATTGCATATTCACCCTGGTTTCTGCCTTACAGGCTTCCTCTGCAGTTTACTGGTCTCTTCTCCTTGTACTGTAGCATGAATAATCCGCAGAAGCACTTAAAGCTAATTCCTGTAGCTCGTTTTGGCACAGAATTGAAATGGGTTATGTGCTTGGGTGAAAGAGATGCCAGTCAGCTGGTCTTCAGAAGAGTGAAGCTGAACAGTGCTTTATTTCCAAGAGATAGCAGGAGAGGCAGTGCTGCCTTTTGCAGCTCCCTTAACAGAGAGACGTGGCAGAAGGAGATGGCTTTTTCTCTTGTGAGACAGTTCAGTGACAGTTTTCCAAAACTGGTCATTTTGGGCAGTGATCAGATCAACTGCTGATATCTGCAGTGATATAGTGTGTTTTATATGGTGAAGTATTGTTCTCTGACTCTGTCTTTTTAGACAGCAAGATCTTCTACTGCTGTTTACAGATTTGAACTTGCCAATTACGATGTATTTATCCAAAGTAAGATCATCCAAGCACTTTTGTAGGGCAGAATAGATCAGGTCTGACTCACTGGATATTCATTTGGCCCATTGTGCTGGTATTTTGTGTATTTAGAGTAATAGCGGTGGAGTGGGGTTTTTTTGTTGCCAGTGGTTACATTTATTTGTTTATAAAGGGGTGGAGGAGAAGCATGGAAAAATCTGCTTAGTTTTTCTGCTGAGCTTAGGTGGTTGTGTCTCCCTAGGTTCTAATGGTAAACAACAGTGGAAGAGAAATTTTTCAAAGAGCTTCTGTCCGTTGATGACAAGTGGAGATTGGGGTAACTAACCATGTAAGTCAGCAAACAACTAACAGTTATACAAAAGACTATGAGAAATTGAAGGTGACACCATAGCATAACTTAACTGCTTGACTAATCTTGTGGCTTTCTGTGATGGAGTGACTGCACTGGTGGATAACAAAAGAGTATCTGAGGTCACCTACCTTGAGTTCTGTAAGGCCCCTGACACAATCCCACAGAACATCCTTGTCACAAAATTGGAGAGAGAGGGGTTTGATGGATGGACTATTTGGTGGATAAGGAGTTGCTTGGATGGCTGTGTCTAAAGAGTTGCAGTCAACAGATCACTGTCCAAATGGAGATGAGTAAAAATGTCCTCAAAGGCCTGTATGAAGACTGTTAAAGTGGATTCAGGGAAGGACTGGAACACCTTTCCTATGGAGAAGGGCTGAGAGAGTTGGGATTGTTAAACCTGGAGCAAAGAAGGCTTCAGGAAAATCATATTGTGGTCTTTCAGTACTTAAAGTGAGCTTATAGGGAAGATGGAGAGAGACATTTCACAAAGACATATAGTGATAGGACAGGGGATAATGGCTTTAGACTGAAAGAAGGCAGGTTTAGAGTGGATATTAAGAAGAGATTCTTTATGATGAGGGTGGTAAGATACTGGAGCAGGTTGCCCAGAAAAGCCCCATTGTCTGAAGTATCTAAGGCCAGGTTGGCTGGAACTTTGAGCAGTCTGGTCTAGTGCAAGATGTCCCTGCCCATGGCAAGAGTGGTGGAACTAGATGATCTTTAAAGGTCCCTTCCAACCCAAACCATTTGTGCTTCTAAGATAACTGTGTCCTAGTGAAAACCTTGTGGTTTGCTTAGGTGCTTTTGAAATCCCGTTTATTGGCAGTGTTAGGTGAGGGGGGTGAATGGCAAAGACAGCAGGTTGTTCCTGTGCTGCAAAATTAACATTCACATGCTTTCATGTGAATGTTAATCCTTGGGATAATAGATGGAGTTCAGCTGGGAAGGTACTTACTCTTTCACCCTGTGCTGGAGATGTGGCTTTTCTGAGGCATCTCAGATGGAATGGAGATAAGAGCAATCCAGCAGCCTTGCAGCTTGATAGCATTTCTGAGGCTCCACTTAAAATGCAGTATGTGTTTCTTCATCCTGATAGAGATAATGGGGTTTAAGCAATTACACCCAGGCTAATTCCTTTTGATAAGAGCTCTACATTATCTAAAAAAAGAATCCTAGCCGCCTGGGAAAGAACAATGTAAATGTCTCTCTCACGGGCTCTCTCATTTGCTCTTCTCTGATATCTTCAGTTGATATGCTGCAAATCTTTCAAGCCATAAAAATCTGTCAGTCTTTTTCTTTAGGTAGGGAGTGTTACAGTCAGGGAGGTGTAACACTACTGTTGGCTTGCAAGGTATGGAGGCAGCCCTGTGTGACTAAGATGATTCCAGGCTATTGTGGTGATTACAGCTTTGATGTAAAGAATCAAATTTGGTCTCTTTTAAAGGAACCCCTTGTTCCTTCTCTGTGTAGGCTGGCTGTGTGTGTTGCTTCTGCTGACTAGGGTGATCTGAATTTTGTAATTTGGAAAGAATAGCAAGAGCTACCCCTTTATTCAGCATATATCCCAATCTCCTACTATGTGTTTGTCTGTGCTGAAAGAAGAGTATAGTGATGTCATGTGTTAAGCAGGAATGGTAAGAGATCTCACTTATTTAGTTTTGGGGTTTTTCCTTTTCTTTTTGAGACCAGTAAAGAAATTTCAATGGTTAGCTGCATTTCTGATACTTATATAATTTCATTTTTTGTTTAATCTCTCTGACTTTTCCTCTAGGACATGTACAGCATAGGATAAAAAATTTAACTGATTGCATTTAAAAATTTGGGAGGAAATCTCAAAGCAACTTGTTGTTTGCGTAAATGTGTTACTTCTAGAAAAATAATGTTATATATATTAAAACAAAAAATTGCCTTAACAGTATTGAAAGGTTTTCAAACATTATAGGCATGTTTTTTATAACTTGTTCTTTCTCTCCCAGATAGTCACAGATGACATTCTTGATGTGTAGCTGCCTGATGATAATTGGAGCCCGGAGAAGAGGCAAGGGGAAAAGGGGCTGGTTGGAGATAAGGATTATAATCTCCCGTGCTGATATGCTTTGGCTCTCCTTCCTGAGAGAAGGGCCTGTGAATATGTGGTGTGCTGCCTGTGCCTTCACCTGCCTACTCACTAGGGAAAGTCCCTGAATGCTTCTCAGCGGGAGCCTGATCATTTCTTTTTTAAGAATGGAGGGGAGAGGATTTGTGTGGATATGATTCTGGTGGAACAAAAAAAAATATGCAAAAATAATTTTTTTTTCCCCTTCAGTCTGTGAAATGGCTTTCATGCCATTTCACACACACTGTAGTTAAGCAGTGCAGTACAGATGTGGGAAGTTTGGGATTTTGCTAGAGATAGGAGCCAGAATGCACAGCTTTAATGGTGGGGGATCCATTACTCATACTCCAGGAAGGCTTGCCCCTGCTCAGCCCCCTCACACACAGTGTTGCAGCAAAGTCGTGCCTAGATTGGAAATAAATGGAGGAGTTCAGGGAGTGAAGATCCTTACCACCATTTGCTAAGCTGGCTGCAGGAATTTTTTTCCTGTCATAAACTGTTGTGAATCTGAAAGGGCTGCTGTATTTTCTTCCCAGACAGGGTAATGTTTAGTTGGCAAATGAAACAACCTTTTGTTCGGAAAGCTCTTTTGAGATGAAAGGCGTCAGCAAAGTTGTTGCTATGTCTCCTGTGACTGCCTCAGTTGAGGAGCTGGACTGTGTGTTCTAAGCCTTTCTGATGCAGAGGCTCTAGTGCTTAGTCTGAGCCAGTTTACTCATTCGTTAGCTCTTACTTTTTTGGCTTTAATTGGCTTCCTACTGCATGTCACATTGCATTTTCCTTTGGCTGGCGGATGTGGAGTTGACCTCCTTCTCTGGGCTCCTAAGAGAACATGTTTTCTTATTAGATAGAGCTGTCTGGTATAGGCTGGAGGAAGCACCTTGTGAAAGAGAGTGCTGAAACTTAAGTGTGTTCTTTGCAACAGTGATACCTTCTCAGCCTTGTGGATGACTCCACAGGTTACTTTTCATCTTGTTCTTTCATAAGTGATATGTAGGTGCAAAATGTGTGTGAAGATGAAGCTCCTGGAAGACTTTCCACATCTATAGCAGCGTCCCTAATGCAAGAAGAAATCCTTAGCAGCCCTTTCCTTCTGGAGTTTTGTAGCTTGTTCAGAGTTTAAACAGATTACCTGTTCTGTAGATCCTGCACTATTTTCCTACCTTGTTTTCTTGGTTATCCTAAAAATGACAGACTGCTGTTTAATGTACTCAGACTGACTTCACAACCTATCTAGTCATCTGCTTTCCTTGTTCTCCTTTTTAAAAGGATTTCATTTAATGACAGCAATGAGATGGTGCATCTAAGTGATGGGACAAATTAATTTAAGTACTGTGTGGACTAGCGAACAAATGCTAGCACAAAACTGCCTTGGCTATGTCTGTGCTCTCTTGCTTCTGTATTATTCATATGGCAGACCCCAACTTATTATTATCCTACCTTGAACCCCACTTTGTCTGTGTTCCTGGTGGAGTATTTCCTACGTTCCCTTGGGAGAATCCTCTAATCAAGTGCTTGGCAAACAGCCATTAAGGTTTTGTGGTTGGCTTACATTTTGTGTGTTTCTGGCCCAACTCTGCAAAAGGACCAGTGCTGTACACCAGTCCTGTCACCAGTCTAATGAGCCCAAGGAACAAGTCCCATGCCTTATGTTTGTGTGCTGACCTCCTTACAGGGGCTCTATTACTATTTGTTTTGGAATACAGTTCCTTGCAATTTCATCTGGGTAATGGGCTGGGTAATTCTGTAAAAAATAAAGTTTTGTATTTAGGCAATTAATCTTGGGCTCAGGCAAGTTTGATGTCCAGCATTGCAGTTATGATACAGAGCCAGTTACTGAGTTCTTACTAAATACAGATCTTTGGTGACCTCAGTGATACTGAAAAACACTGAATTGTCAAAGTTCTGTTGTTTTCTGTCACTAGTGTATACATTGTTTTGTCCTCCTCCATCTGCTTCTACAGTTAAATTGGATTCAAGTGAATTCGTTAAGAACATGTCACGTTATATTAACAGTGAAATATACTAGGTGCCATGAAAAATAAATGTTTCCAATAATTTTACGGGGTTCGAAGCTTTTGTATCATGAGAGCTGAGCTTCGATTGCTCTGGGAAGATGAGGGAGTGTATGCAAGTAACACAGGTCTCTGTAAGAATAAATATCTGTAAAAGCTCCTCACTTATCTACCAGAGTATTATGGAGCTCACCTTCTGCCAAGATCAATGTCTGTAGCTCTGTGCCTTCTGCTACAGGACATGAAATGCTAATCCCTAATGCACAGCAGAGAATGTAACACCTTGTTTAGTAGCTAGAGATGTTCTTGATGCAGGATGAAAGGCAGAACCTTGAAATCACAACCTGTTGGGTCACTTAGAAATGCAGCTCACTCTTGGAGCATCTGCCCTGTGCATGCTCCTCCTTACCTGTGGGCAGGGCACAGCGAGTGCTCTGCAGGAAGTGCTCATTCTCTTGCCTTGAGATGTTGCCTCTGCTCCTGCCTTTCGAGAATCCTAATTTATCTTAGCAGTAACAAATCTTATTGTTTGTAAAGTATAAAATTCTGTTACAGCTTGTCCCTTTTCTGCTTCTGCAGCCTGTTCCTCTGTCCTCCTTCCAACCTCAGGTTAAACAGGAGTTGCTTGTGGTACTGTGCTGGGAAGAGGGGGATAGTCATTGTTTTACAGCAATAGAGCACGGACTCGGAACAGATCCGATGAGGAAGTCCCTGTGTACTCCTTTTTCCCTTTGACTTGCCTTTTCTTGAGAAGGTGCTAATCACCCCCTACCTTTATTTAGTGTCAAAGGGTCTTTAGTGGGTCTTTAGTGGGTCTTCTCCTTGGAAGAGGAGAAACTGGGCTGTCAATGCTAATCTCAAACACAAATGTGCAGCCCTTGCCACATTAGTCATGCCTTTGTCACCTCTAGATTGGATTAGTGCAGTGCACGGTATGTGGGTCTACAGCTGAGGACACATGCAGAACAGTGTTGTCTGCTTGTTTTAGTGTCACGGGAGAGTATTTTCTAGAGAGATGTCAGTGTCTGAGGAGTGCCCTCAGTCAGGATCCTGAGCTGACTTCCCACAGTGGTCTGCTGGAAGCTGGTTTGGCTGTCAGGCAGTGCTTTAAAGCTTACCTGCTGCTGTTACCGTGTTCTGTAAGAGGATAAGTTGAAGGATTGAATGCAACTTAAGACTTTGTGAGGAAATACATATCAGAGCCCTGTTGCTTGCTTTGTTTTTTGTTGATTGTTTTCCTATATTCATGATATTGCTATGTGTTGCTTGGGTTAGGAGAGATGTCCTTAAAGACATCTGGTTGTGGAACAGTATGTTGGCAGTGGAAGTTTTTCTCTCCAGTGCTCATGTGAATGGTGCAGAGAAGTCCAGTCCTTATTAGGACCAGTCAATCACTTAATCAGGTACATAATAACAGTCTTCTGGGAGGGATATAAGGGGTAAGAGATTAACCCCAGTCTGCATTACAAATAAGTTTAATGAAGTATTGATGTTACATACAGAAGGTCATGGCAGTGAGGAAGTGGGACTATTATGACTGAGCCTGGACGCGAGAACAGCCTGCAAAGCAAAGAGCATGGTAGGAGTTATGAACTGGGGAGGTAAAGGCAGTGTCAGTTCTTGGTTCAATTATTTGCTGAACTGTAACTGGGGATAAAAATACCCTTTTCTTCTTGCAGTTGTACTCAGCATGTACAGCTGCTTGTGTAGTTTTTAAATGGCCACAGAAATCTTGTTCTTTAACATCTCCTCTTCCACGCTGCTCTGGAGGGGACAAGCTGCATTTTTATAACAGGTTCCTCAGTGGGTAGTTTCTGTCCACAAGACACTCTTTTGCCCACACTGGGATATGTGTTGGTCTGATGGTTCTAAGCCACCAAGTGGGGCCTTATCTACAGCAAGAAGATGTGCAAAGTGATAGAAGGGCAAAGCTCAGCAAGTATTTTGGTGTTCACGGCTTTTCCAATGCAGCTGGTGAATTGGAGCAGTTGTGGGTTACTGTACTTTTGGTTGGGGGGTTGTTTGTTTAAAATTGGCTTTGCCTATCCCAGATCAACCTTTGGTCTAACTACTTTTGATATTGCTAGACATCTACTTGGTTTTATCAAAATCTATCCTTCAGTGTTCTGGCTTCTGTTCTACCTGGCCTCTAAAATATTTTGCCATGGATATGGAGCTGGTGGGATGCAGTAGGTTGTTCATGTTTGGAGACTGAGTTTAGGTAGGTTTAAGTAGGACCTATCTCTGAAGAGATTTCTCTGATTGGAATTGTGAATCAAAGCAGTTTTCTCTTTTGAGAAGTAAGAACCTGCCAAAATGCATGTGCAGCTGCTGGGGTTGTTCTCTGGCTATAGAGTCAAATCAACCAGAAAAGTCTCCTGCTGTGTCTTTGCCAGGTCCTCTGGCTTGTTTATATGGTTCACACTTCTGCCTGGAGCATAATATATACTGCTTTGCCAGCCTTCTGCAGAGAACTGCTGTTGTCCTCCTGTCCTTCTAGGGAGACAGTCACAGAAAACATGGTCTGAGCACTGTGTGTTCCTCTGCTTATGGTCCCATGTTCTGAGCTGTCACCAAAGAAGGAATGAATGCTAGAAATAGGTGTGGTTGCAGGAATCCACTCAACCAAATCACGTCTATTCTAATCAGTTCTTCCTTTTAAATCAATTTGGAAGGTAAAGAATCTCACCTGTGTTAAAGAAACCATGACCCTTCAGGGCAGCAGTGACTATGCTCATTTTTGGAAAACATAAATTTAGAATTCTCATGGCCCTCAAAGTAGGGGAGAGTGTGTTTCCTGTTTCAAACCCTCCAAATGCTATCAGCAGAAGTCTTATAAAAATTCCTGATTAGATTATGCCCTCATTGCATCAATGAAGATCACTTACTGTTGTTTAAGCATCTTATGTAGCACTTGGCTTGCAGCAGAGATACTGCTGCCCATTGGATCTATGATAATTCTCTTCTTTTTTTTATTCTTTACAATTTTTTTCTCCACGAGTGTTTTGTTGCCTGATGTGGTATGATATAAGCAATGAAACCAAGATTGCCCACACTAGAAGGGGTGTGTTTAGGGGCTCCTGCTCCAGTGAGATTAAATCTTAATGGCAAATTAGCTTTCTGCAGAGTGGGATGCCCAACCTTATTAGATTTTTTTTCTTCAAGTCTATCCTGGTAATTTCTTTAACTGTGTGTTCTCTTTTTATTCCCCTGCCCAGCTTTCGGCAGAGGGCGTATTGTGAGAGTGCCCAAAGGTCCTCTTATTCGAGTGGTGGGCACGGAGGTGGCGATCCCCTGCAGCGTTAGTGACTATGATGGACCTAGTGAGCAGAACTTTGACTGGGAGTTCTCCCGGGAGACTGACTTCGTGCGGATAGTGAGTACCTGGGATTCTACCTTCACCTCTGAGGAGTACCAAAAACGCGTGGGCCGCGGGGATATCAAACTGAGACGGAGCAGCAACGATGCTGTGGAACTTGTGATTAGAAACATCCAGCCAGCTGACCAAGGGAGATACAAGTGCTCCACGCCCAGCACTGATGCCACCGTTCAGGGAAATTATGATGCAGAGGTCCAAGTGAAAGGTATTTCTGAAGAGTGAGGTGTGCTTTAAATTTGGTTTTGATATTGGTTACAGATGTACCCTTAAGATTGTTTAATTTCTGTTGTTTATGATCACTGTGATTTTTTTATTCTTTTTTCTTCTCGTTCTTGTTTAATTCTCCTAAAGCCAAAATTGAAAATTGAGAAGTATGATAGCAAAGGCATTTGAGGTGAAGAAGTGAAGAGAGTGTTTACTATAAACACCACTTTGCTTTTTTTTCCTGTCTAATAAATATGTAAATAATAAGCAGTGGGTTTCCTGAAGATGTCTACAAGTATTTCATGTCCCTAAACCTCTGGGTAGAGAAGCTAACTTCAGGTAAAAACTACAGACTGTCTTTCTTCTCTCTCACTTTTAGTGTCATTTAGGGGTGTTTCTGTATGAAGAAGGTAATCTTCCTTTTACCCTTTAGAATGTTGATACTACAGTCACACCCTATCCTTGCTCTCTCATTTAGGGCTCTTCAGTAATAAATTGGGAGACTTTTTTTTTTCCTCAGTATCTTATCTTTTACTCCCATGAAAATCAAGACAATTTTGGACAGGAATAGACAGAATGATATTTGGATGAGAAACTGAAGTGAGGGGAAGCATAAATGAATTCTTATCTTGGCTTGTTTAAAGCAGAGCACTTCCTTTAATGGTTTTTCAGCTGAATTTCCTTGTTCCTGGAATATATTTATGTGTGGAAGAACAAATGATTGTCCAGGTGTTGCTCTGGGGTAGTTTTACTACCTTATATCTTAACAGATCAGTGTGGGTGTTCTCTTCTCGCTTCTGTTTTATGATGCTTGTGTTTTTTGGTCTCTTATTTTTCTTTTTAAACAGTGATTTCCGACGGCTTGTCCGTGAGCGGTTCAAAAGGACGTTCCTCGACTCCTCTCCGCCTGTCTGAGGGGGACTCCTTCAGGCTGCGCTGCTCAGCAGTTACCACCTCACCAGAGCACACTCACCTGCATGTGACCTGGCAGATCAAAAGTGGATCAGCTTGGCAGGACATCCTGTCTTTGACTCATGAGGGCAAATTCCAGCCGGGTGCTGGCTATGAGGAGCGGTACCGTAATGGAGATATCCGCCTGGACACGGGAGCGAACGACACGTACCGGCTGTCCGTGTCCCAGGCTTCCTCGGCGGATGGGGGGGCCTACAGGTGTCTTGTGAGCGAGTGGGTGAGAGGGGCCGATGGCTCGTGGCAGAGGATCCAGGAGAAGAGCGTGGAGATAGCGAGCGTGTCCATCCAGCGGACGGGTGAGTGTTACTGATGGGCTGGGTCACTGCAGGGCTGCGTCCGCTCTGTGACGCTTCGAGAGCAGAAGTTGGGCGAGCTGGAGGAAGTGAGGATACTTTCCAGGAGAACCTAGAAGGGCTGTCTGAGTCAACAGAAAATGTTTGGCATGATTTTTCTAGCTTTTATTTTGGGGAATTGATGGCATGGAAGGATTGCCTGGAACCTCTTAGATGCCTAGACCAAAATTTTATCCTTCGTTCACTTTAGATGGCTCCTGGTTTTAATATTTCTTAAACAAGCATTATCTTTAATTGCTGAGCACCCCAAATCTTCTTTCTGTTCTCTTCTTAATATAGGGTTTCCCCCTGGCACTAAACAACTGCAGTTCCCCTGTGATAGTGGCTTGTGATTCAGTGAGAGATGTGAAGCTCTTCTGTATGTTGTTTATGAAAATAGCATATCAAGAGAAAAGAGGAAGGCAGTGATAATTTAACAGGACAAATTATTCAGTGGATTTTTATCACTGACACTGGATCACTGGTCTGATTGCTCTACTGTGTTAGCAGGGGTCTAGGACAATAATGGTTCTGTTAAACACATCATTGCATGCTTGACTAAGGAGACAAAAATACATAGAGTGCTGTGCAAGGATATCCAGATATCCCTGCCCATACAGATTTCAGGATGAGATGCACTAAGCACTTAATTGCATTAGCATTATCATTGCTAGTTGGAGGAGGGAGAGCGGGGGTGATGCATCTTATCACTCAATAGGTGGAACAACAGGCAATGATGGTCCCTCAGAAATATGAGATTATCATGGTGTTTTAGAGGTATTCAGACAGTAAGGGTATCTTTTCATTTTTGTAATCCTTTAATCACTATAGGGAGAACCCAAAACTCTGGGGTTTTTTGACTAGCTCATTTGGATGTAGTTTTAGTATCCTGGTGGGACTTAGCCTGTGAAATCTGACAGGATTAATCTGCCCCCTCTTTTTCAGGGTGTCTGTTGCACAGTAAAGCTTGCAGGTGCTCTCTGCTGAGCCAGAATTTGTCTAATTAAGAGGTGTAATTCTGTGTTTTGTCACACTTTTGGAGAGTTTAGTTTAAGCAAGTGGGGTTTAATCAGTGGCTGTAAACAGGTTAAGGGTGGCCAGGACCAGTAGTATTACAGTTTTTTTGATGTGGTTTGGGCGTGTGGTTTTGTTTGTTTGTGGGAGATTTTGTTTGTTTTGTGGTTTGTTTTTCTTAAGAGCTTTTTTACCTTCACTTTTAGCTCAGTCATTGGCAACATTGACACTTTGTTAGGGGCGTGAAGTCTTTTTCAAAGTTGTGCTAAATGGGATAGGTTATTCTCCAGCAAAATGTTGTATAAACATCCTGTAGTAGGACTTGGAGAGAATCTTGTGCTGACATCTGAAATCTCTGCACTTGCATGCCAAAATGAACTTGAGTTGTAAATGGTTATACACCTATGGGTGAACTCTCTGAAAGTCCCTCTGTGTACATATTTTGCCAGGTTCTGAATGCCCATCACTGTTTCATGAAGGAGAAATGTTCCTTGGAGAAACACTGCTCTTAACCTTGCAGATGAATCTTATTTCGTGTTCTAGTTATTAGTCTGTTAAATTATCTAGGCTTTCCTACTGATTCCAATCCCATGATAAAACAGTGAGGCAAGTCCCAGTGAGATGTTCATCTGGACTTTGTTTTACCACTCAGGTAGGGTTACTACCCTTGTTCAGTTTGACTGCTCTGTGTTATCAGGTGGTGAGGAGTGAGATGAGCATTGCTTGGATTTACTGGCAATATAGCTCTGACTGCTCAGTTTGGCTCTAGACTTGTCTCTCTTGTTGTCTCTCATTCCAGATGGTAATCCCAGGAAGTTTTTACAGATGGGTAACTATTATACAGAGAACATGGTTTTGCTTAGAAACCACTAAACTACAACAGAGACATAGCTGGCTGTATAAAGCAGGTCTCTGTGTTCTTATTCATGGTCTTGGTCGTAGATCTGCTGAGAAGAGCCACTGCTGTAGCAGCCCTGTCCACTGACCTCAGTGGAGACTTGTAAGAGCAACTGCACTACACAGTGTGGGAACGGTGCTGCACTGAGATCCAGATCTAATCTTGAGGCAGTGTGGAATGAGGGAATGAGCAAGTGAAGACATGTGGTAGGCAGGTAACTGGGTGAATGATTTGCACTGACTTTTACAAATGAATACACACAGTGCTGCCGGTTCACCTCTCACCAGTAACTAAGACCAGCTTCCTACATCTGACCTTGACACTGTGATTCCTTGGTTTTCTTTTAACAAAGCTGTGACCAGCTTGGAAAACTACAGAGTGCAGAAGGTCCTGTTTGAATGCTGAGTATGACCATATGTGCTATGTATATTAAAAATATTCACTAGCCAGTGGAGGAGATTGTTAAATGTGTTTTGAGTAGCTGTTGGTGTTGCTTTAAAGTCCCCAATGTGCGTTGTCAGAGCTGTAAGTGGAAGTGTCAGGAGTATAGGGAGTCACTGCTGCCTTCTGTTTGCTTCCATTTCTGCAACACACCTGAGGTCAGTCAGGACTCCAACATGTGGCCATCACTGCTTCTCATCTAAATCTGTTCTGTTAGAGGAGCTCAAAAACATGTCATTAGAAACCAACTTGAACTCTAATGTAGTCCTAATGATTTCCATGGATGCTTTCTCTTCTGAGAGATAGTTACCAAACACTTTGACCTCCTGTGGGAATGGAAAATCCTGTACACCTTTTCCTGCTGTGTGAAGGTGACATGTGGTCTGTGACTGGGACAAAGCCTTTATTGACCACTGCCTGTTCTCAACTGACCGTTGAACGACAAAAATGCTGTTCTCCCTCCTTTTCTCTTCCCTGCCCTAATGACACATCCCTTGCTTGACTGATAATGTGTATTTCCCTTGTAATAGATCACTCGGTTCAATATCCAACAGGCATTTGAAGGTAAGGCTACTGAGCTGCTTCAGAAGCTCAAGTTATAGAATGTGAAGTCCTGAATGACTTACGGTGGATTCCTTTTATTGCAAATAACAAATAAAAAAATATTTTCTGTTTGAATTTTTGTGTCTCTATTTCTAAGCTCTAGATGTGGTCATCTCAACAAGCAATGTGTCTGTGACTGAAAGAGACTCCCTGGATCTTACATGCAACATCACAACAGACAGGAGTGGTATTTTCCAGGCAGAGGTGATGTGGTATTTTTCTGCATCACCTGATGATACCTTGTCAGATGCTCAGCTTTTGCTGAGCATGGACCGTGATTCTGTTGTCAGTGATTCAACTCTGATCAGCCTGAGCCATGTAGACAGGAACTCCTATCGCCTGTTGGTGCGGGATGTGGATGTGGAAGACTCCGGCTACTACTTCTGTGAAGCAGCTATCTGGGTACCCCTGCACAATGGGAGCTGGCACAAGGTGGTGGAGAGGACATCTGCACCAGTCAGTGTGGTAGTGACACCGTTAGGTGAGTGATTCTGCTTTCAGACTTCATGGGTAATGTTGCCACTCAATCCTTGGTCCCATCAGAAAAGGGAGAGGAGCTTGTGGAATCTCTCCTGCACAAGTTTCTCTCTCTTTTTTGTATGTGTAATATATATGTAGAGTATCTTTCTCTCTCACATAAAATAGATATATTTCTCACCTAGATGTGAGCTGGAGGCAGAATTGGCAGAGTTGTAGTACTTGGTGGTGTTCCCAACTTTGACTGGATGCAAGTATCCAAGCCCAGACCTTCTCAGTGTACCCTTTCAGATCCTCTTGTCATGAGAAACTGGTAGTACTGTCCAGTTACAAAGGCAGAGCTCCTCTAACATAAAAGTACTGAATGAGGCCAGCATATAGAGAGCCTGTTTTTCAGCTATAAATAGCTGTGCCATAAGGTTAAATCCCAGCGACAGTGACTTTAAATGCTGCATTTTAGCATTGTGTAGAGCAGTTGAGCCATGACTGTTTCCAAGTACACTTGTAACGTGTGCTAGAAGTGCACAAGTGATGAATGTCTTAATTTCCTGTCCTCATTCAACCATTCAAATTGCACGTTCAACTTGTGAGTGTTCCCTCCTTCCCCCACTTGCACGCGTGTCATTCGTGTACAGGTGCACTGCGTGCTCGTGTATTCTCTCATAGTGCCTGTACCTGTAGGACTATTCCTCACTCTTTCCATTCCAAGTTGGCATTATTTGGGAACAGGAGAGAATAAAATCTACTCTTCAGCAGATGTTTGGTTGCTAGGGAAAGTAGACTAAATTTTCGGCAATCGAGGTTTTCGTCTGCATGCAGAATTCACCAACTCCTCCTCTGGAATAGAAGTTAAGAGCTGCTGGAGTATTAAGTCGTTGAACTGTCAGTGAGGCTGTTTTTTGACAGCTGACAGAGTGGAGGAATGAGGTTTATCCAGCCAGCCTTTTATTCTTCTTAAATCCTCTGTTTGAGTGTCTGTCAGGGTGAAGTGCCTAGCTGGAGTGGTACTGTCAAAGGGAAAACTCTCCTCTTGGCGGTCCTTCCCCTGCCTGCAAATAAAACAAACCTGAAGAGATTTTCTAAGAACTCGAGTTTCTTGCAGTTTTTTCCTTCTTGTGTTCCTGTCTAGAGAAGAGTTTCTACTTTCATAGTCTTTGTTTCTGTGAAAACAAGAGTTGGTCCTGAATGCCTTCTTTTTGGAGGACGAAGGGGAGACAATGGGGAAAGATACGAGAACTGCAGAGTGTGAGCAATATATCATGAGGCCCTGCAGTAAACTAGTCTTTTGTGAATGAGAAAGGAAAAGTAGTGTAGCTGTAGGATCTATGGGGGCTCACACCAGAATTGGGTTTTGGCCTCTGTTAATAGTCTGTGCTTTGGCTGCAACAGAATTCTGTGCATTTTCTTTTTATTTTGCCTTATTTATGCAGAAAATGTGCAGAAATCCGCATGTGTTCACTGGTAGTAGATACTGTAGACTTAGGTGAGCAGTACTTTTATGCTTTTGTGTTGCCTAATGCTGCAGAAACTCACCATCAGTATCACCAGGTTCTCTGGGGTCTGGTGCGTGTGGATGCCCTTGTTCTTGCTAAATGCAAGGACACTGCATGCATAACACTTAATAGTGAGAGATCCTCTCTGCAAGCTGACATAGCAGCAGCTCAGCTTTCTGGATACAATTGTTTTTATCTTTTGCATCTGAAGTCCAAAAGTGCATATGCACACAACAGTTTGCACAGCAGTTCTATTAAGATGCTTTATTATCTTGGCTCATTGGTAAGCTAGGCCTAAGTTTTAGCCTTGGATTGCCTTCCCTGTCCCAATTATAGCTTCAGTTAATTGTTTCTGGGAGGGCAAAATGCCAAGAAAAACATAAAAGCAGGAAATAAATACAGAGTGCTGAATACAGTTACGATGTAAAAGCCTTGTGATGGGTATTGGCCGAACAGTTGGAAAGCCAGTCATTTTTCTGAATTATAGTAGACAGCAAGACAAAAATATTCTAATACTAGTAAATAAATATGTATTTCCTTTGTGGTGTGAGGTTCTTGCTATAATCTTTTTCCTTTACTATCTCTGTAGTCTGAAAGAAAATAGTCATGCGGCTCCCTTATCACTTGTAGGCTTTGGATAGCCAGCTATTTCAGATTTAAATACAGCAGCCCCATTCTTAACCCGTGAATTTCAGGCACTCATTTTCAAGCATGAGATATTCCAGCCTCATAGCTGTACAGCATGTTCTCCTCTGTTTGGATTGTGAAGCTTTTCTGATCTACTTGTCTTTGACTCTTGACCTAGTTAGTATTTATTAACCTATTTATTATGCTGACCGCTGAAATTCACTGTGCAATGCTGTTGGTGCTGCCTGTGGCCAGTGGTATCCACATCCCTTGGTTTTGGTGTCTGGGTGGGTAAAATGGGTTTCTTTGGGGTGATGTTTTAATTTTCCTAAACTGTAGTGTAGAGATATGATGCGATGGTTAAATGTGGAAAAGAAAGCAATTCATGGTGGGAAGATGGCCTCTTATCCTGAAGAGATACTGGGAAAATGGGATGTCTCTCGTTAGTCCAGAGCTGGAGGATAACCACTGTCGTGCTGTGGGCTACCCCAGACGTTTGAAGAGGTGCAAAAAGTGACTGGCTGGGACAAACCTGAGCCCACCATGGTGGGTTCTTGGGGCCAGGCCTAAAGGAGGGAATTATCTTGCTCAGAAAGATCCCTTAGTCTTGATTTTTCTGAGATGGTCTGACTTAGACATATGAAATGGAAGGTCTTGTTTGGAAATGCAGGCCTGGGGATACCTGTGTCAGGCTGGTGCAAGTCTGGGAACCGTAGTCCAGGTTCCCAGGTCTTGTAGGAAAAATGTGTATTCTGACACTTGGCTTCTAGCTCAGGTGCTTCTGAGTGGATGTCAGAAGTTAGCATAACTTTTAACAAGTTCTAGCATTTTCTCCCTTCTGCTTGTAGCTTCTAATTTTTTTTTTTCCTGGGTTTCTTCTCCTTCAGAGCCAGACTATGATGTGTTCCTGAATGCATCTAAAACACCCAAGTTTTTGGATGACCCTACAGAGCTCAACTGCAGGATCACAAACGCGCAGGACACCGAGGCAAACCTCCGCTTCACAGTCTCCTGGTACTACAGGCAGCGCCTGCCCAGCGATGATGTGGTGACAGATGAACTCCTGGCCACGATGGACGCAGACTGGACTCTGCTACCTGGGGACAGGAGCAGAGAGCGGATTCAGAATGGGGAAATAATCTTTTCTAAAAGGTCTGTCGACACCTTCAGTTTGCGAATCCAGTGGACTTCAGAGAGCGACAGAGGGGATTACTTCTGTGTCATCTCTGCGTGGAGTAGGCACCGCAACAACAGCTGGGTAAAGAGCAAAGATGTGACTTCTGCACCTGTCAACATTTTCTGGGCTACACAAGGTAGGGACTTTGCACCAATTCAGTGAAAGATCTGGGTGGCTGAGATAGTTTTCTCTTAAGTAAGCTTGTCAGCCTGAAGGCCTGCTAATGGGCTTTGGAAATGGTGTTTTGTGTTATGAAAATGAAAAAAACACTGTCACCTTATGTAAAGGCCTCTGATTTGTGGAGGGAAGGAAGTAACTACGCAGGACTCACCAGTTTTATGCAACAGTTTGGAAGGGAACTGCAAAGAAGAGATAAATCCATCAACCTGCTGAGATGTCCAGGAGCTGGGCTGGAAGTGGCAGGGATGGCATCTAGCAGTGTTGCTGTGGTGATTGCTCCCTTTATGGCTTTGAGTATTTTGATCTCTTTAGGGTGCATCTTGCTGCTAACAACAGGATTGTATTGAGTTGAAAAGAGGAATGTCACTTTGTCTTCTATGTCTGCCAGTTTGAGAGTTGAAGTTTTGTTTTTCTCTCCTACAAGCTCACATTTAGAAGGCACTTCTGAGGAAGTTCATGGATGTAGTGGGAGCATTTTTGAGGATCCTAATTACCCAAATTGCTTAATACTGGTTTTAAAATGGGCCTGTGTATCCTGGATGTCCTGTAGAGTGACACTGTGTGAAGTCATGCAAGAGAAGTCTGCTGGATAGGATCAGAAGGACTAGGATAACCTGGGATGTAACATCTTTGGCAAAAATCTGTGCTTAGCTAAGGTGCATTTATCTTGATAGATCTAACAGTCTAGCTTAGGCATCCACAGGTAGAGAACTATATTTCAGAGACAAGCAGTTTGAAATAATTTTAAAGTTGTTTAGAAAGAATCCCTGAACAGCAAATTGGAGACCACCTGCTGTGACTCTGCTTCAGTGGAGAGAGAGAAATGGTGGGGCTGCCTGCTCAGTGCTCCCTTTATCCCCAAACCAAGCGTGTGGTCCAGGAAAAGGTCACTTTTACTTTTTCTTTTCCCCTGAAGCTGGCTTCTCCAGCAGGAATGAGATCTCTCATTAATGCTAAGTGCTGGTCACAATTAGTTCAGTGTTATGCCACAACACGGAGTGTGTGTGTACGTGCATGCATGTGTAATGGATCATCGCCTTTGGAGCAGCCAGAGACCAACTGGAGTTGAAAAGTCTCAGCCTGTGTTGACATTTCTGAGGGAAAACAAACCGTGACAGGTGTGAACATTCCCGTGTTTCTGGTTTTATTCCAAAAACTCTGCTAATTTTGCAGCACAAATGTGATAGTCCTTGTGCTGAAAAGTACATTTTGCTGGCAAAACTTGGAGCTGGGGGATTTATTACGTGAAAGCGAGCTCTCCTACAAAAATGTTCTCTTCCTGAAAAAGCATGCCATGTGTATATAATGTGGGGAGGGCAGCACATAGGCTTGATCTCTCCTTCTTCCCTTCCACCCTCTCAATCTCTCCCCCTTCAGCAGTGTAGCCCCAGATGCCTCTCTCTGTGTGCCCTGTCCCTTGCCATGCCCTGTTCCTGTGAGCTTCAGACTCAGCTGTGAGCCCAGTGCTCTAGCCAGCAACTATGAAGGAGTTAATCTGCTGCTGCCTCTGCTCTCTGACTGTTGTTTTGACAAGTATCTCTGGTGATTTGAGTCCCTAACTGCTCCCAGTGCTTATAAAAACCAGCAGCCAGGCTCTCACGTGTTTGCCTAAGGAGAGAACAGAACTTAGCCTTTTCCTGGGCATAGGAAGGATAGGTTATGCCTACATAAAGACTTTTCTTCCATTTATTTCATTACTTGCATCTTCCGTGTTAACTTTAGAGCAGTGCTCGAGGAGGGGGGAGGACTTTGGAGAAATTCCACTTCGAAAAAGGTTGTTCTGAGTTCTTGAGAAAGGGGAAATGGTTTTATGATGTGTCTATGGACCAATCAGCACAGAGGTTGACTGAGGATAAAGAAACCTTTGCTTGAAATGTAAACATCATGTAAAGATGTAAAAAATCCTTTTTTTTGGTGTTTGTATATTTGCCCATTTTAACTTGGGGTTTTATTGTCTTTGTTTTCTGTTTTGTTCTGTGGGGACCAATAGTGCTCACATGTCTTTTTGCTTACTCAGCTTTGCAAATGCAGCCAATTGCTATCATAGATCAACCTTGGTTTTGACATAGTCTGCTTTATATGTTTCTTCCCCTCTTCCACTTCTCCCCTGGTAAAGGTGACAAGAGAAGTGTCTCTCTCACGTCAAAAATGAAACACATCAGTTGTATTCTTATTTTTTGCTTATTTGGAGTGCAAATTCCAATCAGTAAAAGGGGTAAAGGAAGGGAGAAAACCTTTTTGACTGGCTCTGTAAATTATTTTCAACCCAGAAAAAGTCTGACAGTTTAAAAGGTAATTTTATTTATTAATTTGATTGTGAGTACTGCCTACATTTAGAACACAGCTACTGTTTGCAGTGGAATGTGAAATCAATGCTTTTTTCCTAAACCAGTATTGTCAACTTTGGATCTGCATGGAGTACTTTGCGAAAGAGAACGTTATCTTTTAATTGAAATTCCAAATCCCAAAGGTGCTATTATTTGGGGCTTTGTTAATACTCCTGTCTTTAATTTACAAAATAATTATATTTAACATAACGTTACTTGTCCTAAATGTTTGCCCAGGCCCTCCCATCATACTTAATTGGGAGCAAGGGCATCTTAATCTTTCAGACAGTCCTGCGAACAGAGAACAGATAATATTTCTGCCACCCACTTTCCTTTATCACTGCTGACATACAATAGGCACTGTGTAATACAGACAGTATTTGCTCAGTTCCTCCTGAGCAAAGAAATTCCCACTACCATGGCACCACGCTGCTGGGTGTGTGTGCCAGTTTGGGTGTAGGAAGGAGAAAGTGCCTTTGGTTTGGTGAACCATCCCCAGTCAGGGCTGGCTGGGCTCCTGATGCCTGGCTGTGTGAGGGGCAGTGTTTGTGTCTGCACTTGGCAGGGGAGCAGGACAGTGAGGGAGGGCTGGTGTGTGCAGCAGCGGGGGAAGCCCTGTGTGGTATGTACATGTGTCACCCTGTAGTGCAGGCTCTGTGCGCCTGCCACACTTCCAGCACTCCTGGTATCAGAGCTGCTGGGGCCACAGTTGTACCTCAGGGTGTTGTACAGCCACCTCCTCCTACGCAGGCACAGCTGTCATTACCGTAATGTCTGTTGCGTTCCCTGTACTTGCAATCTAGTTAGTGCACTGGGGGATGAAGAAACCTTTATGAATATTGAGATGTCTTGTCAGCAGCCTAAAGTAGTGCCATTAGGCTCTGAGGTTACTGTTAGCCAGGGCCATCATTCTGCTTTTCCAAATGGAGTCAGTGGAGTGCAGGGAAGGTGCTGTTTTTTAAAGTCTCCTTGCCCTTGTTGCTGTTAGACTTCTCTAGAAGTTTGACTGGCTTAGATTTGGTGAAGAGTCTTTCTGGTCACTACCCAGGAAGTGCTCTTGAAGCTGAACATGCACTTTGTGGTAGAAGAGCAACAGGAGAATTACAGTGTGGTTTAACCACTTGGACTGGCCAGTGATGGAAGGCAGAAGCTTGCATTACCAGGCTCCAAAGTACAGTTTACTCAAATTTTATTTGAGTCACTTGGCTAGGGTTTCTTCTGCTGCTAGCCCTCTGTCTTCGAGTAGTACCCAAATGGGTTATAAGCTTTGGGTATGGTTTACTTACAATCTCTTCCCCTACCACTTTCCAACACAAACTCTGCATTTTGTAACCTCCTGTATACAAGTGTCCAGAGTGTGTTTTGTTGTGGCTTTTCATTCATGGAGTTTTACAAGAAGATGAGACTCCACATGGGATTGCAGGCATGTGTGCAGAGAGACAAGAGCATGGAGTAGTGGTCAAGACAGACTTTGCTCCCTTGGCAATCCTCAAAAGATTAGAAATGAGACCTCAGTCTGTAGTTCTTGGAAGGAAATGTTGGTTTGACCTCTCTGGCCCATCTTATACTGTAAGATCAGATGAGTAATTTCTGTTAACATAGGAAACATGGAGAAACTTTCCTTTCCCATTTAACTTTCCATGCATATTACTGTTATTTCTAAGCTACGTGCCAAGTCTTTGGTCTGCCCTCTTACTCATACTATGCACTCTTACAGAGACAAGTACATGGGTTTTTTTTTGGGGGGGGGGAGTGGTGAAGGAGTGCTAATGACACTTTGTCTGCTCCTACTGAAGAACAATTTTGGCAGAAAATCATATTGTTAGGAACACTGATGCAGGCTTTTCCAGTTGAGAGGATGTGGGGCATTTTTTTTTTTTGGTTGCTGTTGCCTACATATGCAGGTCTCTAAAATTTTTGCATATTCAGAAATGTTCCTTTGATTTTATTTTTTGTTTCCTACTATCTTGCAATAAGAAACATTCATGGCCTGTATGTGCTGGTTTTTATGTACCCTTCTCTATTCTGGTCTGCATTTCTTAGGGTCTAATATAAGAGGAGGGTGCCTCTGCCTTCTGTGTTCATCCAGCTTAGGGATCTCGGCAGTTTTAAAAGGTAGAAATATCCTTTGAAAGGGCTTTCATAAGAGCACATCTCCTTGTTCTACATTCAGTATCCTAAGTTCTAAACCATTTGAATTCTACCACTGTTCTTCAGCTTTGTCTCTGGGCCTCAGATGTTCTCCTCCACAGACTCTACAGATTGCACTTCTGCTGTCACATGCTACCACCACTCCTTTCTTTTCTTCAGCAGAAATATTTCGTAGAAGCACTTGCTATTACCCTCAAATGGAAAGGCAACACAGAATGTCTAGGAACAAAATTTGCTCTATCCTTGAAGAGGCCAAGACACTGCCATTTGTACTACTGCCTGACCTGTGGCTTAGGGAAGAGTTAAGGCATTTGAAGATCAGGTAGTAGGGAGAGTTATCTCAGCTGTATCTGTACTGCTCTGAACATATGAAGGTATTTTGTCTTAAACACACATATGAGAGACCAAACGCAAGATTTCTTTTCTGGTATCTGGGACCCAGTGCTCTGACATGAAGATCAACAATGTAAAGAATGTTTACATCAGGAGGGATTTTTGTCCACAGCCTCCTCATAAGGCCTAGAAAGCAACAATATGTACCAGAGAAGTACGACTGGCTGTTTATGCTTCTGCTTTTGGGGAGAAGTGTAATTGTCTTGTATGTTCCTAAAATAGGTGAGAAGCTGATTTGTGCTGGTCTCCTAAATGCTGCAACCTTACGAAGAAAGTAATATCAGAATCTCATGGACACAGAATGAGGAAAAAATGAATTTGAAGTCTAGAATCATATATATATGTATGAGTTCTTGCACAAGGGAGTGGAGAATGACTCTGTACAGCTTCAATTGTGATTGTATCCTGAGTGCCTAAATATGCAGCTCTTGTATTATCACTTGCTTAGTGGGTGGAAGTGTGAGGGGGGGTTTGGTGTGGAGTATCAAGTAATTCTGTGCTCAGCTAGACCACTAGAAGCATCTCAGCCTTCGCCGCTCCTGCTGTTTCTTTATATGGCTTTGCACTGTGATCTGCTTTATACAGTACTGATTTAAAGTTGTCATACCAGGTTTCTCATCTTGTGGGCTGTGTTTACTCGTTGTGAAAACTGCTGCTTGAAGGCAAAACACTGCAAAATGTAATCTTGACAAGTATCTTGTTGCTCTTGTGGGGAGGACATAAATATTACTGCACTTAGTTCACTTTTGGGAAATGTGTTACAATCTCACCATTGCTTATTTCCCTTTTCCCGAGAAGTTTCACCTTGCATAAGGATGATCTGTGTATTTTTTTAACGGGTCTACATTTGTTTATTTAATAAAGGGGGAAGAGAGAGTAGGATGCAGCAAAGTAAGTCCAGAGAGTTGGATTGGTTGTATTTTTCTAGTACTGGTACTTCTATGTATTCTGTCCCAGCCCTCCCTTCCTTAGGAAGAATCTGGATGTGCAGGGTGTCTCTTCATCACAATGCCAGGAAATCAGCAACTCCCTTTCCTTTTATCTGATTCTGATTTGAGTCACTCCTCATTTTCTCAGTTTCTCACTGTGAGCTTGCATTTTGTATGTCTTGGGGCTGTGCTCTTAGATGTATAATTATCCCAAACCCTGTAATTAAGGGATTCTTGGGATTGAGGAGCCAGCAGAGAGTGGAGAAGAAATG
This sequence comes from Myiozetetes cayanensis, assembly GCF_022539395.1. Classification (NCBI taxonomy): domain Eukaryota; kingdom Metazoa; phylum Chordata; class Aves; order Passeriformes; family Tyrannidae; genus Myiozetetes; species Myiozetetes cayanensis. Next base: position 4,241,930 of record NW_026087742.1, read on the forward strand.
GGAGGAAACTGAACAATAAGTGGTCCTGGCATTCTTGATGTCAAATGGGCTGTTGGTAAACGTCAAGGCTTCCGGTAGGTTTGTACACATGAGAAGTAATAGGGTGTGGGGGGGAGAAGAAAGAAATGTGGAGGCAGAGGTGTGCCTAACTCTTTCAACGTGGAGCTGTGTGTATGGGGATTCTGGGGATGGAGACTTCTGTTATCACCAGCTTTTGTCGTGTGTTTTCAGCTGAATGTGTCTGCACTGCTGTTAGGGAAATAAAGGGATGCTACACGAAGTGCTGCTAATTCAGTCAGTGGCAGCTTCTGTCACTAGTCATGAGCATCAGCAGTGTCCTTGTGCCCTGTCACTGAGGGTGCTCTTGCAGATCCAGTGTAAGACTGGGACTCTGAATCTTGTCTAATATCTTTACTCCTGAGTAAAATAATGCTGAGGGTCCTGTCACACTACAACCTGTGTACTGTTACCTGTTCAGTATTTGGTGTTCATTTGAATTCTTGCCTCTTGACCGAAACTGTTGTGTACTGGTGCGTGTGCGCGCACTGTTGAGTAGCGTTCTGGGATGTCAGTGTGTGTTTAGATAAATGTGCTGGCATTTGTTCCTCCGAAAAAAAGGACTTTCCCTGTTTGTAATCTTCCAGATTGAAAGGTGCTGCAGAGACATCCCTACCTACTTATTAACCCCCTCTCTTGCTGCTTATTTCCCTCCCTCTTCAGATTACACGCTCACAGTGGAGGCGGTGAAATTGAAGCCGTTCTTTGTAGCAGGCCACACCTTTGAGATGACATGCAAAGTTTCTTCGAAGAACATCAAAACGCCGCGCTACTCTGTCCTCATCACGGCTGAGAAGCCGCTGACGGATCAGTCGAATCCCAATGGAACCACCCGCATCATCTCCTTGAACCAGGACTCAGTGGTGCGGCTGGAAGACTGGACGGACCAGACGCGTGTGGACGGCGTGGTTCTGGAGAAGGTCCAGGAGAACGAGTTCCGCTACCGGATGTACCAGACCCAGATCTCCGATGCTGGGCTGTACCGCTGCGTGGTGACCGCCTGGTCTCCAGGCGGTGGTGGCATGTGGCGCGAAGCAGTGAATGGCTTGTCCAACCCTATCCAGATAGACTTCCAGACGTCAGGTTGGTATAGAATCTGGCAGCTGAGCGTTTTAAGCCAGAAAGGGAAAGAGTTCTGTGACGCTTTTGCACTGATTTCCGCGTCTCTCAGAAATGCCTACTCTTTGGAACAAATGGTGTGATGACTGAGAGCTGTGTCTGTCTCCTTTGGTGGTACTTCTGTCCTTTGTGCTATTGATTGTTTACAGGAAGATGTTTAATGAATTGACTGTAATCATAACCCCTGGGTTTTTCTGTACTAATGCAGCTTTTATGGTCCTGCAGGCTCAGAGCTGGTTCTCAGTATGTAGCTGCATTTTCCAGCTGTATCACTAGATTGCTGTTAGTAGTGGCTGCCCTGGAAGAACATTAATATAAACTGGATTTCTGTTCCAAAACAGACCCTGTTAGCATACCATTACATTCCCTGAGCACACCTTGCTGTTGATGTAATTGCAGAAAATGCTCAGGTCAAGGTAACATTTCAGGCATCTCAGCAAGTGCATCCTGCTGCTGGAAGACCTTAGAGGTCCATTGTGGCTAGACTACAAAGCTCCACAAGTTGGGATGAATTTCAGTACCCAGACGGATATCCTGTCCCTCAGTTGCTTGCTGAAACCCTTACCTTCAGCTCTAACATAAAAGCCTACTTGTGGAGATATTTCTAGAGAAACATGCCTGAGCTGATATATTGTTGAGGGAGAGAGAGGGACAGCATTGATTTGGATCATCAGAGATGCATGTTAACACTGACTTCCTATCATACTATATTGCTAGGAAGTGCCATGGGAGTTGTTTTTGTAACAGTGGTGAAGGGCTCATCTCCATGATTTGAATCCAAGCTGATGACTTCTTGAGGAGTTTTATAGCCTATATGTTGCCCAAAGTTGCTTCCTATGTTGGAACTCTTTAGTTAGCTGCTTTACTGCAAACCTTCTGCATTTCCCCATTCCTGTTCACAGGCACAACTTGGAAGAAGGTCTTTTCTGTCATCCCTTGTTCTTTGTGCTCTCATTGTGCTTATAATGGCAGGCTACAGGATGTTTAGAAGTGTCTGTGACTAGGGAAGAGCAGCCTGACTTCTGGTTGCATCCATAACTAAGATAATTGTTCTATATGAGGTGATTTCTAACAACTGAACTTTCTTACACTAGGCACACTAGTGTAGGGAAAAGGACAAGGGCTGAGTGTAAGGGGACAGCCTAGAAGTAAGGATATCACTCTGTGAGAAGCTGTGAGCTGTAGCATCCTGATACAAAGATGCAGCTTGATCTAATCTGGCCAGAAAGAGGAGGTTGACTCAGCTCAATGCTTCTTTCAGATCTAGGTAATTTTTGACTGGCTTTTTGTTTAGTTTTGTGGTAAGTTACTGTCCTGAAAATAATCTGTTAGTTGCTTGTGTTCAGAGTGCCTCTCAGAGCACCATTGTCAGAGATGAATATTGCTGTAGATTTGTTGTCTTTCTCAGGATGGTTTAATGGGCTACAGTTTTAGCCTTATTACTCTTGTCTTACCCCAGAGGGTCAGACACAGTGGGAGAGCAGCATTTGCAAAGGGGTGATAAAAGGAACCAGCAATAATCAAATCTGTTGCAAACCCCACCCTCCCCTTCCAAGCTCTTATGTGGAGGCTTTCCTGCACACAAGTAGTGTGGTTGGTGCCTCTCCCAACATTGCTTGTCTTGGGTCACTTTGAACTGCTATCCAAAAAGTTTGGTGGGATGCTATTGATACCCATGGGTCGGAGGGAAAACTGAGAACTATGCAAGGGAGGGAAGGGTGCGTGTTGTAGTCTTGACTTCTCTTTGCTGTCGGTCTGTACTCCCAGCCCCTTCACCCAGATAGGATTTCTGGAGCATGGAGTGAAGAAAGGGAGGCAGCATGTGAAAGTGTCCTGGGAATGTGTGAATTCCAGCAGCAGGGCTGGAGCAGGGCAAGGGATGGTCCTGAAGCCCTGTCAGCCTTTCATTCTTTGCAAAAGAATGAAGAAGGAAATGAGGTCCAAGGCACAATTTACTGGAGTGCTATTTCCCAAAATAATCTTGGCATGTAGCAAAATGTGTCATGAAATACCTTCAATTTTCTTTAATTGATGGATGAACTTTGTATCCTTGTTACTCAGGTATTCCTGCTGAACTTTCACCTCTGGGCATGATGAGAACAGGTGACGAGGACAGTTTGAATGGACTAACTGTGGAATTATTATTTGGAGAATTATTTGGAATTAAGTATACAATACAGAAGATGTTTTGTGGGTGTGTTACTCTGGTTTTTTTTGCTAGGTCTGTGATGCAAACTGAAACTGACTCGGGGAGCCAGAGGTAAATGACAAGAGTTGTGGAGCAGCTATAAAAGCACAGCTCAGATATCACACCCTTCCCTTGCATCCTGTGGCACAAGCAGCTGTCAAATTTGTTCTTCAGAAAAAGAAGTTGGTGCCAGATTTTCCCTAATGGGCATGGTGAAAGGCAGAACTGCTGAGGGAGGTAGTTGTTTCCAGAGAGAATGAGAAGCTCCCCAAAATTGGAGGGAAGATACTGGAAGGGAAGATGCAGAAAGAAGAAGGGCATGCAGCTTTCCAATCCGTTTTAATTTCTGGGAAGCACCACTCTGCTAAATCCTGAGTTACAAGGAGGATGGGGTGTGGTGAATAACTTATGACTGTGTTTGTCTGTGATAGGAAAACTTAATGAGTCAGTTACACTGATTTGTGGGGTTCTCAAAGTGTAACAGAAACACAGCTTAGCTGCAACTACTGGACAGGAGTATAACAAGGCAGTATAATTTTGAAAAAATAGAAGGTATTCTGGTCTCCCTACTTTGAAGTCTCAGATTTAGACAGCATTTTCAGCTTGCATCATGGGGGTTGAAGTGGGGAGGTGATCAATACAGAAACAGCATTTTTAGCAGAAGGAAACCCTTAAAGGGTTTTACATGAAGCTTTTAGTCCTAGGAGGAATTTCTTTCTCAGTTGTTTTTATTGATTCTCCTTTGATGGGAGATGGTGAGGCTTGCTAGGATTGGAAATCCTTCCCTCCAGTTTGACTCTCCCAGATCTCTCTGAGTTGAGTGATGTTTCAAAGATGTGTTTTTAGCATGCATACCCAGTGTGCAGTGTGATCTATCTGAATGGCAGGGCCGTGTAAGCTTTTCATATGTGAGCTGGGGACTTCACTCGTGAAACTTCAGTGTTTCCTGCCACAATAGACTTGAAATGTGGCAGTGCTCTGAAATGTTTTTCCATGAACATCTGTGGAAAATGTCTTCCTCAGATTCTTTCCATTCAAGGCAGAACTTGCTGGCTGCAAGCAGAGACCTCCTCTCTCCTTTCTCCAGTTGCTGTTGCAGAGGGATGTATTTATTCCATTTGGTTAATAATCTGAAATGTTAAAGTTAAATAATTTGTTTGAAATCTCCTGAAATAAAAAAATGAAATGTGGATTTTGTCCACTGAATTACATAAACTAGATGTTGGGATAGGGGTGTGGCAAGGAGGAGCCTAATAGGTCATTAGTTTCCAAATATCAAATCAATGGCAGATTGTTCTCTGCTGAATGTATTTTAAGACCAGAGAGGATCTGGTGAATTTTCTTGTATGACCTCATGAATAACATGGATCACTAGACCAATTCTGTAAAACGAATGCCTTCTGTATATGTCCAGTAGCTGTAAGCAAAATGAGCTTATTTGAGGGGTGGGGAAGCTGTCACACATAAAGAATTTAATATTCTTCAGTGCTTATTTTTTGTTTTCCCAGTCTAGAACAGAGGTTCTGCCATTTTTTTTTTTTTTTTTTTTTAATAAAGTTTGTTCAGCAATGCAGAGGACAAGAGCAGCTGCCAGTGGTTGTCTTGGAATTATGTCTTAATTTCATTGCACTGTTTCTGCTCCAATGCATCGTTTCTCCTCCTGAGCTATTGGTTAATGCTCGTGTACGTGACCTTTTTTTTTTTCAGCCTGAAGCACACCTATCTTCTGTTCCTTGCTGTTCTTCTGATGCCAGTTTATCAAGACAGCTTCTTGTAAGACTTGTGATCCTGCCCACCCACACTGGAACTCTCACTTGTCTTCTGGTCATCTGGAGGTGCTGCTCCAGTGGGAATACCCTGCAAGGGCTGAGCAGCGGGTGGGGGAGGTGTTGTCTTTGTGTTCACCCTCAACCCAAGCTGAACTGACCAGCAAAGGTGGGAGTCCAATAGCTGGGAACTTGCTTGAGATCAGAGTACTTACCTGAGGCAGGTCTGTACAGGTATCTCTTTCAAATGGCTCCATCTGGCCTGGAACTGCTTTTTAGTGCAGAGATACCTGGTCTCTGTGAAATCCACCTGGTTTATCCTGGCATCATAAACTCTGCTTTGGCAGTTGTCCTTTGATTTTTTTCAAACCCTTTCGCCATGAACTGGGCAACCAAGGTTAGTGTTTAGAATGTCTTTGCCCACTACACACTCACAGGGATTTCCACAGAAGTGACTTCTTTTCCTTTCCCTTGAGGGAAACAGGGAGTAGGAAGCTTTTAATCTAATGCTGAGAAGTATGTTATGAGAAAGAACTATTTGGAGCTTGGCTGTGCTCTGAGCTATCTTCCCTCTGTGCCATTCACCAGCGGGCAGAAAGTTCTGGAGAGGCACTTTAAGGGAAGCATCTCGATGAAATCTTCAGCTCTGGATTACGTCTGCATGTGAGTTCATTGCACAGCAATGTATTATCACTCACTTTGGAAGAAGCTGAGATAAACCAAGAGCTGCTGAAATATAAGCCGAGTATTGATGTTGAGCTTGCAATTAAAATGAAATGATGCCCTGCAGTGACCCCGAGAGATACTCAATTTCAAGAAAGGCGAATAGAAAGATTCTTAAAGGCAAGGAACCTTAATCACGGAAATGAATGAAAAGCAAGGCAGCAGAAACTCTTTGGCAAGAAAGGCTGGTATTTTCCAACCACTGTTAATGGGCAGGAACATGCTTTGTCATTGTATGCCTTTGTGCCTGTGTGCATTAATTTGTAGCTGGAAGTAGAAACCACAGACTTAACTACTGAGGGCTTCTTCCAGTAACAACTATTATGAGGCATGGGGTTCAGCTTGTTAGGGAACAGCTTCATGAAGAAGCAGGGAAAGGGCAGGGGTCTGGAATAGTGTAGGGGAAGAAACTCCTAATCTGGAAAAAGGCAGGTCATGGGATTCTCAGCTAAACAGTGAATGATTTGGTGCCAGGGCAGATATGAGTAGTATTTTGGAGGATGGACAACTTGTGGGTTGCATCATTTTCTCCCCCCTGTTGTGGTCTGTGGTGCTGTCTGATTGCAAGCAGGGAAGCTGCCTGCAGGGATTGTGGCTTTGCTGCTCGGTAATGGACTGGGCACAGGCTTCTTGGCTGGAACCGTCTGCTCTGGGTCTCTATTGTCATCAAGTTACTTGACCTTTCTCTGCTCTGCTTTTACTTGTCCGGGAAATAAAGGTAGCTCGTGTCTGTGGGGAGGACTACACCTTATTTTTGCAGAGAAGTCCAGGCTAAAATGATACCGAAAAGACCAAAATGTCACCTAGGACCTAGATAATTGGAATCTCTTCTGCTATGAAGTTGGACCTTAACTTCAATCTTCTGGTTTATTCTCCCTCCTTTTCCCCTTTTCTTGGAGACTTAAGGTGTTTGGATTACTGAGCGGGGAAGGAAAGCAGGGAGAATGGGGTGATGTCAGGTAAATAGGGCTCAGAATTTTTTTTTCTTCAATTTGTAAATCCTTAAGTTGAGTAAATTGACTTGATCAACTTGATCGAGTTGAACCTTTCCACCCTGTAGCCTGTTCAGTGTGAGTCTGAGCACAAAGTAATAAATCAATTTTGGTACAGCTTATAAACACTTTTCCCTTTCATTTTTAGATGTGAAAGAATTAGCAAAAGACTCAGCTGAAAACTGTATCACTTACAGGATTTGGATCCTGGGGTTACATTCCTGGGTGACATGAAATCAGCAGTTTGAGCATTGAGATGTGCCATAAGAAGAGACATTCAGAAGAAATGATATGAAAAAAAGTTCTGCTCCTGGAGCCTGGTTTCTCCTTAAGCACTTCTAGATTTGTATTAGTAAACTTCTAACCTCAATTTCTTCACTTTCTGTTTAAAGTTGTATAGTATTTTTCAAGCATTCAGAAGTCAAGGAAAGCTCTGAAAACTCTTTATTCCTTTCTCAACAGCAGGTGTTTTTTGATATAAAAATTGTTATTACTTTAATAAAGAAGAAAACTTCTTTTAGGGATTGTATCTAAGATTACATATGGCCTTACTTATAGTGAGGAAGAGATATTTTGGCTTACTTTAAATCAAAAGTTTCAGCAGAATGTGGCAATTTATCATGCTTAGCTCTTAAAATTGGGAATGCTGGTTTGTTTTGTAAATCTGCTCTTTAGTTTCCAAATTATCTGAGGGCATGACGCTTATCTTCAAATCTGAAGTTATTAAAATCCAGTTATTTCTCAGTCTTCAAACTCATGAGCAGCTTTCCTGCATTTAACTTTGCTTTGTTCTTGATGAGCTTTACAGGTCATGCTTGATCTGTCAGCCCTGTGATTGAAACTAAACTCCGGTTTGTTTATTCTCCGGAGTGCCCAAGTAGGTGCCAATAACAGTATTTCAACCTGTTAAGTGCAGGTGGCAAGGTGACCAAAGCCACAGCATCTGTTACCTGCAGACTTCTGGTTCTCCCAGTGTTACTGTAGCATGAACTTGGACGTCACTGAAGGAGAGTTCATGTCATCTGCCCAACCCTTCCTGTGACACTGGAAGTGCTTGAGCATGGCGATGCTGAGACCCTGACAGTCAGTGTCATCTGTGTCTACGGGGAGTCGCCTGTCTTATCACATGCCTGTGTCTGTAACCTTGGCCTTGAGATTTTTTGGGGTGTGTTTTGAGGTGCTTTTTGGTTGGTTTGTGGTTTGTTTGTTTTTGTTTGTGGTAGGTTGTTTTGTTTGCTTGTGTTTTTTTTTTTTTTAATTTTGGAAACCAGAAACTTAAAGAAAGCACTTGGGGTTTGTGAGCCAAGCCTTGCTTGGTGGATTCCAGATCCAGGGTCTCTTGAATAGTGAAGTGTGATAGTAACAGGGGATGATGGCGTGAACCATACCGCCAGAATCCACACCTTTTTGTGGCACACCTTAGACCTCTTGAGAGGTGATCATGAGCCTTGAAAAATGGATCTGGATGCATCTTGTTTGCTCTGCTGCTCTTTTTTGCACAGGTTCTTTTTCTGAGTCTGAAGAAAAGCATAAGTCCAGTAGAATACAGCGATGGTTTTTCTTGTAATCCACTAAAAAACTGATTTGCTGTTGCTTTGTTTGAGATTGGCATGTAGCTCGTTCCTGCTTCTCACATCCTCTTGTCAGACAGGTTCAGCTGAAGCTAGAGTAAATTGTTTAAGCTGGGGGCATAAATCAGGCGAGTTATATTCAGGTTAAAAACACCGGTCAGTTAGTGGTTTGGGTTTTTTTTGTTTTGGTTTGGTTTTTTGTTTGTGGTGGTGGGTTTTTTGTGTTTTGTTTGTTTGTTTGTTGTTTTTTGTGTGTTTTTTTTGTTTGTTTGTTGTTGTTGTTGTTGTTGGTTGGTTTTGGTTTGGCTTTTTGGAACAAAACCAAGACAGAAGCCTTCTGTAGATGGGATGCAGGTGACTTTAATGAGGAATTAGAACCATGTCACCATGGCTTCTGTGAATCTTTCCCAAGAGGTGTAGTGATCACAACTCTGACTATTATACCTTCTGGTGATGGGTAAGGGGATTAAATGGTCAGCTGGTCCAGCTCAGGGCTTACAAATCTCTGTTGAAAACAGCCTCTTGCCTTTTCAGGTTTTGTAGTGGGGGGAATAAATCTGTGAAGATGCTTTATTCTGTCCTTTCATGCCTGAGGGCAGCCTGAGGCCTAGGGTGTGGGTCATGTGGACAGAAGGTCTGAGAGACATCCAGAGAAGACACATCCCCCTAGGAAGTTGCAACCACACAGTTTTCAAGATTCAGTTAAGAAGCTTTCACTGTAATTAATCTTGCCTAGGTTTAAAAAAAATAAAAAGTTGTTTTCCCTCTTCATCTGGAGAGGGAAGAGCACAACCTGACGCATCTCTTGACTCTTTGTTGATAGCCAGTTCTAACCCAGGACAGTGATCTCTCCCTTGAGGTACAGATGGTAATTTGCAGGAGATGTACCCTACTAGGGAAATAACCCAAGGAAAGAACTGTTTGTGTCTCACCAAGGGGAAGCACAATCATGAAATGTCAGAGCAGCCTCTGCCTTACTGCCCTGGAAGCTTTGGTCTTGTGTGGGAGGCAGGGTAGAGATGTGCTTGGTGACCCAGAACTGAGCAGTGTGTAGGGAGTGCTGCATTTCCATGATACATGGCCTTTCCTGGCTGAGTGACCAAACAAGCTCAGCTTTTACCCTTGTGACGTCCAGTGGCCAGGAGTGCTCTGACTCTGCTCCGCATTAGTGGTTTGTTGGCATGCCAGGCTTTGAAGGCAGTGTCTGTTGAATGCAGTAGATGTGCCTGGACTTTCAAGCTAGAAATAAGTTCTGAAGAATCCTGTCTGTCTGTACCCTCTGTCTTTCCTTTTTAACTTGCCAGGGCAGGGGTAAGGTAGCCCTTGCTTAGCTGACAAAGTTGGAATCGTGCAGGGCATCACTCTTTCTCAACCCCTCCTGGCTGCTAGCCAGGACAGAGCCTGTTTGCTGGAGCAGAGCATGCCCTGTATCCCTGACATGTCACCTCACTCACTACAGGGACTTAGGATAGACCCTGAGCCACTGACAGTATCAGGATTATTATGGTGCTGCTCTGCCTTTGATCAGTGCAGCACAGAGAATGTGCTGGGAATGCAGGGACTCTCCTGGCAGATTTTGACAGTCTCTTTGTTTCTTTTGCTTTGACAGTTCACACACAGCTTGAGACCTTTCTGGTTATAGTTGGCTGGAGTGCCCTGGTCCATGCTACCTTTAATCCTCTTGGACCTTGAACTTCTGTCTTCACAACTCCAAAGAAAAGGATGGAAAATAGCTTGTTTTATCTGGAGACAAATAATCAAATAGGCTGCAAGGGGAATGTAGTTTGGCATGTGTATGTGTAAATTTCAGGAAAAAAATTGAATTCACACAGAAAGAATTTGGATAAAGGCTGAGAAAGCAATAGATTCATCTCTGTTCATTTTCCCAGAAAAGGATCCTATCATGCTGAGCTTAAGTTGGGGCTGCAGCCTGCTTGTGAACTCAGCACCTGAAGAACTGAACTGAGTGATCTGTATCCCTTATTTCCTTCAATATACTTTAGCATGAGCATGTAGGAGTCTTGACTGATAGCCCCCATGTAACCTCTGTTGCATCTCTACCACCCTTTTATCCTTGCTTGCTGGGGTAACTTTCAATGTTAATTTTTAGTAGAGAGGTCTTCTAGTGTCAAAATGGGTGCAAAACTCACAGATTATAAATCTACATACTGCCCTTGTGTACAAAGTACAACTGCTGCTGGGGCAGAGGAGAGGGCTGTAAGAAACTTATGGTATAACAGAGAGCAGGACATTGTGCGTGGTAGAAATTGGGGGGAGAGGAGAGATTTTGAAAACCAGAGAAATAATTATTGCATTGGAATTGAAATTAATTTGCTAGCATGCTTTATAATCTCTGCTGACCAAAACAAGCCAGGCCTTTGTAGCCTAGAATAGTTTGACCAAAAATTACAGCTCTAGCTTTGTGATACATTCGAGTTTCTTTCCAGAACCTGAATTTGGAAATGATGTGATAAGTGTGTGCAATGTGGTTGAGTTATCAGCATAGATAGCACAGAAACCTCCTGAGAGGGCAAGGGACAAGTGGGTTGTCTTGGATGATTTCTTTAAATATTCTCCATCAAAAGCATTGTTTGCCACTGATCTCCAGTGGATTTGAAGTTTAAGGTTCCTGTACTAAAACAGTAGCATGTAAGAGTGGAGGAGAGCAAATCTGCAGCTTTACTTTCCTTCCAAACCACATCTGTGCTTGTTGTCGCTGCTGCTGACCCAGAGGTAGCTGAGCCAGGTAAAGATAGCAGGTAATGGAGTCTAGGGAGGGTAAAAGGGTTCCTTCTTAATCTGACTCCTAAGTTTCTTCTTGGGTCCCCTGGCCCTTTCCCCCAAAGTCATCCTGGAGGTCACCATTGGGATCAGCTTTCCTTCTCATCTGCCTCACCTTGTTTAGTAGAGAAATCACAGAGGTTATTTTGATGCATTCTTCAGGTTCCGCCCTGTGAAACAGAGTACTGGCAATGTTGGAATATCTGAGGAGTTGTGATTTTGTTACTTTTGCACTAGAGATGTAGCTGTTGTCAAAATTTGGAGGTGTTCTGGTTTTTGACTTATGTACTTCGGAAGTCATGTTGTCATGGTGTCTGAGTATTTCATAACAGCCTAAAGGTTTTCATCGATATCATCACCCCTCTGCAATTGAAGGAGCTACTGTGCCCTTGGGCTTTGAGACATCCTCTACAGAAGAAACTATCTGTGGCAGAACCTGAAGGAGAACCCACAGAAAAGTATTACCAGATGCACTACTTCTGTTGTCTGTGTTTCAGTTCCACAGCAGAACCATCTGTATTGTTAAAATACTCTTTTGCTTTAACTTGGAATTCCTGTTGACAGCCTCACCAAAAAGATAAGTTCTGGATTAGCCTGAAGACCTGAACTCTCCTGCTCTTAAAGGAGTCACCAGCTCCTTTTGTGCAGGACAAGAGAAAGCAGACTGGGGCAGCAGCCTCTGTGTCAGGTGACAGGTCTGATGGTTTGGGTGCTTTACCTTAGCACAGGATTTAATGGCTAAAAATGACTGTTTTACAATAAATGATTGCTTATCCCTTCTTCAGAGCTCTGTTTCCACAAACTAGGAGAGAATACTTCAAAAGCCATACTAGAAAGGTGTTGGACACAGAAGAAAAGCCTAATTGTGGTTACTCTTTTCTAGGTCCTGTGTTTAATGTCTCAGTGCACTCTGACAGCCCGACGATCTACCAGGGGGAAGTGGCAGATTTGCTGTGTATCGTCACGATGGAAGGAATGGCACTTGAGCCAGGTATTTCCACAAAATTATTTTACTTGTAACTCATTTGCCTCCACCAGGCAGAGTAGTATCAGCAGTTACAACCCTGTGTCCTTTGAGTGAAGCTGTAGAACTAGATAAATACAGGAGAGCGTGTTTGCTCTACGCAGCTCAGTTTAAAACAAGAGGTTTTATGTTTCAATTTCTGAGGGGAGAGGGGGGGGAAAGCGTTCTTACTGTTAAATCCTCCTCTGCTGTCCGTACCAGCTGAGCCCACTGCAGGTGATCCCTGCCTACCATCAGTAGATGGGCCATGAAAGCTATTCCTGTTCCCTTTAATTGGAAAGGAGATCCATTGGCAAAACCATTTAGGAGAAAATGGTCACCTGTAAGCAAATCTTAGTCACCTGGCTTCGCACTTCAGAGTGAATTTAAGGCTTAAAGTAAATCTAAAAATCATAATAATTGACTACTGCAGCCTAAATGCCAAAAATGTTCATTGTCTTCAGAGCTGAGCCTCCTTTTTTCTGTGGAAGAAACAAATACAGTACCTAGTTCCCATGAAGAGGATAGCAGGCACTTTAGAAAGAGATTTATATGAAAAGCTGAGAAATTCAGAGAATTGCTCAAAACGTAGCTGCTTGCCAAGCATTGTCTGAGCTGCTTTTCATCAAAATGCTGTGAGAGCAACTCTAGTCCTTATACCCAAAATTTGGGTTTGGAGTGAGTTTAGGGTTTAAGTGCTTATATATATGAATATAAACATCTCTGTAAAATCTACAAATATGTATGTAAATATAAATGTATAAGTGTATATACCTAAATGTAAAGATGTCATGATTCATGCAAAACTTAAAAGTCTACATGTAAGCTAGTACAAAAGGGGTGCTGTGCAGAAAAAAATTACTTCCAGTGTAGTAGCTGATGAGATGAAGCACCAGGCTTAGTAAAGGCCCATCACTTTGAAATTCCAGGTTGTCTCTTCTACATTAAATCTGAGTGTTGCAGGGAAGCAATTTGCTAGATTACAGTTGTGTGCTGCCTGTGAAAAAATGATAGAAGTCTGTAGATTGTATTATTGAAATGCCTGGTAGGGAAGAAAAGCTGAGTAAACTTTATTGTTGTCAAGAGCGTCATATCCTGGGATACTGGGCACAGAAAGCAGTGTTGTGTGCCTGTACACACACTTCAGTCTGTCCTGTGGTTTCTGCTCAGCAGGAAGCCTCTTCCAAGTTGAGGTATGCCCAAGCTCTTACAGGTATTGTTGCGAGACAGTACCCAAAGCAGCTGCTTTCCTTTCCAGAGCAATAATTACTGGCAGGGAGCAGGTGCTGCTTCTACTGGTGTTTGACAACTTAAATAATGTTGGGGGTTGCCATGTGAGAGAGGCCTCAGCATCCCTGACTCATGTAAAACTTGAACACCCGGACACAGGGAGTCCCACCTGAACATGAGAAAGAATTTCTTTTCGTGTGGGTGACTGAGCACTGGAACAGGTTGCCCAGAGATTCTGTGGAGTCTCCTTCTCTGAAGAGATTCACAAGCCATCTGGGCACAATCCTGTGCAATATGTTCTAGGGGACCCTGCTTGAGCAGGGAGGTTGGATCAGATCACCTCCAGTGGTCCCTTCCAGCCTTACCAATTCAGTGAAAAGGGGCTGCTTAGTAGCAGTAGGTCTCTCCTGTCAGTGCTTTGTTGCACTTGGGTTTGTGATGGTTTTGGTGTGTATTTGGTAGCTTGAGACTGGGAGGAGCCCTGACAATATAAGAATATTAAAGGGATTGAAGTAAAAAAGCGTTGTCCTCAAGGAGTTGCTCATCAGCATAGTTCAGTTTTAATTTGTAAGTTTCATAAGGGTTCATGGATGTTTGTTGAATTGACAGATGATGCCTGGAGTTGAAAATGATGCTGTTTTCAGTGGTCATGAGCAGCCAGAGCAGAGTTTTAAATGTCAGCACTGTAATCTGTTCCATAGCTGCGTAATGTCACCTTGGACACGACAGATCTCTGCCTCTGTGTTTGTTTTTCTTTTTTTTCTTTTGTGGGTTTTTTTTTTTTTTAGGTTTGGTTTTGCTTTTTCTTTTACAGTCTGTAATGAGGCAGATGAGGCACAGGCAACAAATACGCCTAGAATGGAGTAAAGTGTGACATTGTGGCAGGTTTTGAGGGAACTCTTCAGTCCATGCTCTGAGCTTCTAGCTGCTGGATGAGTAGGATTTGGAGCCTAACCACTCCTTTTATGTGGAGAAATGCAGGTCTGGGCCCTTCATATGGGCCTGAGAAGCTGGTCCATTTTCAGTCCTTGCTGGTCCTCTGGATGAGACTGGCAGAAGAGCAGCAGGGAACAGCTGGAATTTAGGTGACAGCTGCAGCATGTCCAGACTTCCCTTGTCAGTCTGCCTTTTTGACCTTGGGAGATGGAGGGGACTACAGAAGTGGGCTAATGGAACAGGTTAGGTGAAGGGCCTTAAGGGCAATGGTAGTAAACAGATGTAGTTCCTCACTAGTGAACTTATTCCTCCGTATCCCATCTCTGATCTGTCTCTATGCTGAGTCAGTATCACAATTTAATTCACAACTGGAATGGAGAACTTGTTTTTTGAATTAGGGCCAAACATTAGACAGACCGTGGAAGTAACAGGGCTGTCTCATCCCACTGGTGAAATGAGGCATGTGTCAGGGAAAACCTACACTTCATAATCAGATAAACATGGCAAGAGTTGCCAGCATCTTCTGGAAAAAAAACAGATGATGGCAGTACAGACATGGTCTTTCCATTTGAGAACGTGATGAGAAAGAAGCAAATGCATTTGATGCTGTTCTGAGGGGGCATGATGGCCTTTCAAAGGCTCTGCTCATCTGGTGTCAGACCTGCTACAAGGCTGTATTTTGGACTCTCTTGTGAGTAGAGAAAGACCAGGGAGTTTCATAGAATGTCTTGCTAAATGCCCCTCCAAAACACATTGAACACATTTGGTATGTTCTGCTCTTGTACGCACAGTTACTCAGCTATGCAAGCATTAGTTGAGGATTAGTTATGTATGCTTCCTGTAATAAGTTGAGGTGTCAGGTGCCATCTCTTCTCTCTTTGTATGCACAATCAGAAAACTAAAGTACATCCAAGGAGTGGAGGAAAAGTTAAATGACCAATTATCTTTGTCAGTGCCATTTGTTACAGTTAGATCCATCCATTTTTTTTTTCTAGAGGCATCACTTGTGGATTGAACCCTTGTCTGGTAGAGGCAACTCACAATACTGTCAGTGTCTGTGTGTACCCATCCTGTGGGAAATTTTCAAAAGGGTAGAAAAGGTTTTGGCGTGACTGCTACATGCTTTAATTTCCTCTGCTTCTTTGAGACCGTGCTGAAATGGAGTGTGTATTACTAAGCTCAGTACATGGCAGCAACTGCTCCTTCTAAAGAAGTGCTCCTTTGGCTTGGCAGCTGGGCTTGGTGTTTTCAATTGGTATGAGGGGAGTATGTGTATGTCAGGGGGAATAGTAGTTCTTCTGTGCCCTGAAGATATAAAAGCTGCTTCAGATATTTCTGTTGAATACACATTTTCACAAATGATCTCTAGACTTCCCAGATCACCCACTCTTGGGCTGTGTGCTTAGGGATTTAAAAGTATTACTTACTGTGACTGAAAGGAGATGGTTTTTTTAATCTGCTCCAGACAGACTCAGTGGGCACTCTGGAGAATTTAACAAAACCAGCTTGTTTACCTCTTATATGGCTTGAAGTGGTTTGCTCAGCTCTCTAGGAAGCCCTATTCAACCTCATTTAAATGTAGTAAACAAAAAGGGTCTCAGAATTGTGATTCATTACTGTAACAGGATGCTGAGAGAGCTCCATTCTAAGCAGTGGAAGTGTATGGTTCCTAAGAGCTGGTCTAGAAATAGGATTCCCTTTTTTGAGGAGTGATTGGCCAGGGAAGCAGCTAAGACCCAGACAGCTCAGTCCTGTGTGTCAAATCGAAATGTGCATAAAGATGTGCTTTACATGCTGATGATCCTCGCTAACTGAGGAGGGGAGGAAGCGCAGCACCACTGTTACTCTACTCACAGAGCTCTGGAGCATCCAGCTCCCAGGGCCTTGTGTTCCTTTGTGAAAGCATCTCTGCTGCATGCCCTGGTTGCTCTGAGGTCCTTGATGGCCTTCTGGGCTTGGTACTGGGATGTTTGGCTTTACTGTGGGGCGTCTTGTCAAGGTGTCCCACACTACTTATTGTGTGGTACAGAAAGAACCAGTTGAAAGAAACCTTTAAGTGTGAGTGCAGTGCTTGAAGTTGAGTTTTTGTAGATTTGGGACAAAAATCATGAGTGTGACTTGACAACATTGATGCGAGGTGTGTGTGGAATGATGCAGATGCTTTTGGGAAGCCTAGTGTGACCTGTTTTATGTCAGTAAACCTACATACTTATTCGCACTTGGGAGCTGCTAGGCATGTTCACCTCTGATATTTAGAGAGACCTGATTTATATCCTGGCTTTGCTAAACTTTCCTATGTTTTTATTGTATGAAACCCAGAGATATATAGAAATGAATCATATGACTTTGCTGTATGAAGCTATTTCAAGGAGGATAGTGACAGAGTACTTGGAGCCAAATCCTCCCTCTGACTGTCTGTAGTGAGTCACTAATTGCGCACTGTGTATACTGACTGATAAAATATGTTGGCATAATACTGCTATCCCATGTTGTAATTACAGGAAATAGATCCAGCTATTCCAAAATGACAGCACTCATCCATATATGTGGAGGGAAGGGAACCTCAAATTGTCTGGGACACAAAAGAAGGAATTCTTCGAAGTTGCCTGGGAATCCGGAGGCTAAATTATTATTATCTTTTAATATCTAAATTTATTGCTTAAACCTCTTTTAGCAAGTTTAATGGTGTGTTCAGTGTAATTTGATTTGGCCTGAAAGGTGTCCATATGCTCCTACAGTACCTGGAAACCCAAGAGCTAATGGCAGTGTTGATCTTTGGAAGGAATTGGTCATTCCCAATGTGATTGCCTGTGGACCAGTGCTATTACCGTATTTGGCATAAACAGACAGCAGAGATGAAGAGTGGTTTCTATAAACAGAGCTCTCTCCAGCAGGGGCCCTGTTTCCCACAGACAGTTGGATGAGTGCACAAAGCAGAGGTCAAAGTTTGATCTTGTTGACTGAGCATGTTTATGGTAATTTTTATTAACTTTGGTTTCAAGGGAAGTGCTCAGAGAGCTTTGCCAAGTAACTAGCAGTAGTACTTGTAGTATGATAGGCAAGAACAATTGCTATGAGGGCCTGCTGGTCCATGTGACCTATACTGGACCCCATGAAGGATTGGGATACCTACTCCTGCTCTAGGGCTGCAAAACAGGCCCCGTGCCATCACCCAGAGCACCCGGCCATGGCAGGCAGGGCAGGAAACTGGCTGGGCTCCCAAAACAGTGTGACCAGGCAGTGTCTCTGGTAGTAACATCTGCTTTCTCATATTTTTGTTTGGTTTCTGAAGGTGTGTGCAAAACCAGTGTACCTTAGGAAGGAGTCAATTACATCCCAAACACTGGGTGGTTTTTCTTTTCTGCAGTAAGGAGGAATGTTCTACGTGGCCAACTGATGCTATACTTCAAATAACAGAGCTGAGGACATCCCTTTACTTCATTTTACTTTAAAATATTAAGGTTCCCTTTGTTGCTGAAGTGTTAGCTTGCCTGATAGAGATGTAAAAATTGTCTTCACTTAGATCTGTAAAAAATTTGAGTATGACAGTAGGCTTAGGCTTCAGTTTTTCTGTTATCATGGAGGTTAAATGTGAATTAGAAGATCAGTTTTAAATTCACGTTGCTAATACTGTGTTTTTCAGAGATCTCAATACTAGAAAATGGAGGTTTGATGTATTGCCAGAAATCACTGGGACTGCCTTAGGTGTGTGCAGAGGTTAAGTAAGCCCTGTGCACACACTGTACCAGTACTCAAAACTCAGAACAGAAATAGTAACCTCTGTTTCCAGTTTGGGCCCATCAGTTTGCTAATGTGCCAGGAAGGAAGACCTGTTGAGGAAACAAGTGAGCAGACTTTCCTGTCTATGCTGTAGGTCATGCCAGGTTTCAGATTCCAACAGGTGTTGCTGGGCTCATGTTAGCAAAGAATAGGAGTGGTTTTTAAAGTAGATACTTAGCTACATGAACCTAATAGGGTTAAAACTGATCTGCTAATAAGATCAATAGGACCTTGCACGAACACAATGAGCTAGATGTGCTGATGGACACTGACGACTTGTCAGATATTTTAAAACTGGAAGGTGATGTAAATATGTTTTATGGATTGTGTCCTTGGGTGATAAAACTTGTACAAGGCACGATGTCTGATGGGTCACAGTAACCCACAACTCTGGGTGAAAATGTATAAAAGCATCATGGCCAGGGTCTGCTCCTGAGTGCTTTGTAATCTTGTAGATAATTTTTTGTGCTCTGTGCAGAATCTTGTTTATTCATTTAACCAAACTGTAGATATAAGGAAGGAGTTTTCAGGAAAGAATCTTCTGATTTTGTGGTTGTGTAGGCCCTACACGAAGACAGGGACTGCAAATCACTCTCTGCTAGCAAATACCTAGTACTTCTACTCCCTTTTCACTGTAGGTTCAGCATAATTATACAACTTCTTATGATACTAAGCCTGCTTGGTAAAAACTTAGATCAGAGTTAAATAGAAATTTTAGAATAGCAGGCAGAAAAGCAAGAAATCTCCTCTTTGTCATTCCTGTGGTAAGTCACTCTTTCTGTGCAACTCCATTCTTCCTGTTAGTGCATTTATTTGCAGTTCAATGCTTGAATCCTCCTAGAAAGGGCATGTTATGGGGACTTTCTTTTTTTTTTGTTCTTTTCTTTTTTCCCTTTGCTGTCAGACCAGTGCTGGCTGTGCTGCTTACAGATTAACTTTTCTGCTGAGCAGTGGCACTATAAATACTTCAGAGCTCACCAACATGTCTAAATTCTTCTTTGTCCATGAATGCAGATGATGTGTCCTTTGATGTCTCCTGGTTTGCCGTGCGCTCCTTCGCCTTGGACAGAGAGCCCATCTTGCTGGCCTCGCTGGACCGGAGAGGGATCGTGACGCAGAGCAGGAGGAATGGGAGCAGTGATATCAGCCTGGAGAGAATCAGCCTGCTGGAATTCCGGCTCCGTGTGCATGGCTGTGAGGACCATGACTTTGGGAACCACTATTGCGTGGTGACCCCCTGGGTGCGATCTGCCACGAGTGTATGGCAGCGGGAACCCGACATCAAAGCCAAACCCATCTTTCTGTCTGTGAAAATGGATGGTAAGAGATCGCAATGTGCTACTCAATTTGTTTTTAACACCTTATTATGTCTCTCTGTGGCAGATATTCCTCATAACTGCTTTTAAAGGCGCCTCTGGTAATCTCATTAGATTTTGTTGTCCTTTTTCTATTGTTTGCAATTTCTGATTCAAGGTTTTTCACAGTAGAAGAATCTGTTCTGCCTGAACAGATGATAGTCGTAAGACTGGAGTGTTTTCTTCCCTGATCATCTCTTGGTGATGTTTTGCATAGCTGGGGTATCTTTCAGTCAAGGACATAGTATTATCTCCAAGTGTTGACCCTTCTGTGCCTGCTGGAGAAAGCTTGGATTTGCAGATGGGGCATGATGAATGAGTCACATTGTGGTTGGTGTCAAAGCTGAGAAATGAAAGTCAGAGCTCTGACTCCTTCTTCCCTCTCCTAACAAGACATGTTGCTCCCTGCACTTTGCCCTGTCTGCTTTCCAACCTGAGTTGCAAGTGTTGCTAGACTTCATGAGAAGGAAGTTGCTTGCTGGATGTTGCATTCAACCCATAGCTAAGGAGGGATATGAATGCAGGAGGGGTTTTGAACCAGATACTTTCTTCTCAGTGTTTCCAGGAGAGGTCATCTTTGGAAGTTCCATGAACTTAAAATGAGCAAGAAGCTTTTGTTGTCCCTGCTGTGCAGATAACTTTTGTAACTGTACATTTCAAACTCCTTACAGTTCTTACTGTCTTTTAACTGAGCAGTAGGTATTTATAAATCAAATTTTTTTGTTTAGGCACCAACTTTGAAGGTTGATTACACAGAGTAAATAGTAATTCTAATCATTCAAAGCATAAAGGAGTCCACTCCTTGCTTTATGGAAACATATTACAAAGAATGCAGCCACACTCTACCTCTGATGGGGAAACAAGCCAATGCTTTTGTTTGGAGAAGTGGGTAATAGGATACCTCCTGGAACGAGCTCTACTTTGCTATCTCACTCCAAGGCTCCTTTGGTGCTTCCAGCCTCTCTGAGGCTTTGAAACGGTAGAGGAAGAATTAGGGTGAAGAGGAAAGGGAGTCCAGTAAGAGACCAATTTTTCAAACCTGAGAAGATTGAAATCAAGAAGGAAAATTAGTGCCATTTTGTTCTGAAATAATTAATCTGCCCCTGACTGAGTAATGTGTGATTTTCTCCTTTTTCATGCAAGAATAAATGAGGGGGATCTCTGAATTTCTCAGTGATATCTAATGACTTTGCCTTCCTTTTTCAGTTCTGAATGCTTTCAAGTATCCCCTGTTGATTGGCATCGGTCTGGCCACTGTCATTGGACTCTTATCCTGCCTTATTGGCTACTGCAGCTCCCGTTGGTGCTGCAAGAAGGAAGTGCAGGAAACACGGCGAGAGCGTCGTCGGCTAATGTCGATGGAGATGGACTGAGTGCGGGAGCAGGACACACTTGCATTTCGGGAGAGACTCACAGGGCTCTTGGATTGTGTTGAGACACTTGCTCACAGGCCCAGACAAGACAGTGCATTTGCTCTGATTTCAGCCTGGACCTCAAGCTTCTCCTTGTTACACATCATGTCCTGAGAACAATCAGGCCATATTTAGCAACTTGGGAGTTCTCTTTTTCCAGCAGCACTTTCTGCATAGGGATCATGTCCTTCTAATGTGCAAACTGTTGAGCCTTCTTTCAGCAGGGCCCTGTGACAAAATTCATTAAGGTTTTGTTTGTCTGTTGATTGGTTTTATTTCCCCCCCTCTTGGTTTTGGAAAGATGTTCCTGTATGAAAGCATGGTGGGCAGGATGATGAATTGGAAAGAGGCTGGTGTTAGACTTTCATTGTATTAACTGATCTACTTTTCCCCTCTATCCCCATCACACCATCCTGTCCCCTTTCTCTGTCCACCTTAGTATCTCACAGGCTTCTCTGTGTTGGGTTGAAGGCTGGAGAAGGTTCTTATGCTGGAACCATCGTGAGGCTGTTTCGGCAAAGAATTGGTTTATGGGTGCCAGCTGCCTTCTCTTCCCTGGCTTTCCAAGAGGTTTCAGTTAATCCTGAAACATAGCTTACCTGGTGGAGGTCTGAGGCACTTTTAAAAATCTCTTATTTTCAGTGCTCAAAGTTCTTAGCTGTGGTTAATAGGGGCTAACTTGGCAACCCTGAAGAAGTCAATCCTCAGACAAGCATTTGATGGATGTCTGCCTATGACCACCTTCTCCCCCACCCTTCCACCTTCTCTTCTGCCCACTACAGCTGCTCACGTTGTGCCTGAGACCCTGTTCTGCTTGTGGCAGGGGGGCACATGGTATCCAGAGACAAGGCTCAGCCTTCTGCTGGCCTCAGCAGAGAGGTGGGAGACATTGGCCTTCTGGTGATGGTATGACTTGGGAATAAAATAAGAGGTGGATCTTTGTCTGCAGTTGGCCAACTGATCATGTTTAGAGAAGACTTGTAAACTATGTTTTACCAAATGCACAGACCAGACCCCAGTGCTGCTTCTACCAGTCCCTCGGTGGTCACCCTGGAACCTTGTGAGCAGAGTCAGATCTGCAGTAGCTGCAGTGCAACTCAGGCTAGGAATAGGAGCAAATCCCCAAGGGCAGCAAGAATCCTTCAGGTTTCAGCAGTCCTGGCCTTGAGCACAGGCCTGCAGCAGGGCTTTCCACATGGGCTTGAGACCTATTCCTCGGTGCTACAGTACACAAGCCCTGCTTTGGTCTTCCACTTACACTGACCTGGCTCCTGAGTGGGAGCAATATCTTTTCCAGGCAGTTCTGTCTTCCCAGCACAGCTGGTGTTTTAAGCAATAAAGGTCAGAATAAAGATACTGTGCATAAACAAATGAGGAAGTAGGACTGCTCCACAACCTGATGTCACAGGCAGGGTTTGGCTTGCATCAAGAAAGGTGAGAGATGCAGAGTTGAGGCCAGGGCTCAGTGCTTTCCAGTTTTTTTTGAGATAAGAGATGCCAAAGAAGAGCATCCTTGGAAGGTAGTGGCTGTGGTGTGCTGTTACCAGTCTGGACGTTAGTGATGTACTACTAGACAATCTGCTTCACTAATAACTCATCCCACTGCCTATTCCAGGGGAGATGCACGTCTAGTATCTGGGCTGTGAAGGGTTTTTTTGTGGTAAGTTTTCTTTGTGTGTTTTTTTCCCTTGTCTAGCACTGTGACCTCTGTTCTGAGGCTGACATGAGGGTGTTTTCCAGAAGGCTGTTTCGCTTCCAGCATGTGAACACACATGCAGCCCCATATGTATGCATAGAGTATTCAGAGGTGTGTCCAGTGATTTTTGGAAGCTGATTATGAAACATTTTCAAAATGGACTTGATTTGCAGAGCTGGGGCTTGCAACTTGTTATTTGACTCTTTAAGACTTTTTGTGTAGCATTCCAAAACTGGGATATGCAAAACCACTGAACCTCTGAAAGACTTTGGCCTGAATATTCATAGCAACTTTTCTTTCTGGCCTGATGTTTTTCTTTCTGGAAGAACTTTGAAAAGGGCAATGTTGCAGGCAGACATAGCTGCCTTTCCTGAAGAACAGGACAGAAGTACTCTCAAGCTTCCACTGTGAAAGCCCAGAAATCTATAGCAGTGCTGTACAAAGGGAGTTCAGGAAAGGATTCACTCAAATATTTTGACACCAAGAATTTTCCTTCCTTCCCTGTTAGTCTGCTGTAGTGAAATCTTGTTTTCTTCCTTGGATCTTATGAAACACCATTCTGATGTTTGGGATGCTGGCTGATCTAGCAACTTCTTTCCTGCATTAACATCTACTTTCTTCACAGAAGGCCTGTGGCACTGGGGCCTCTGGGGAGGGGTGGTAGTGGTGGTGAAGTTCCAAGCACAGCATCAGTCACTTTTTAACCTGACAGACTGACTCCTTGTCTATATGCTCTTAGTTAAGTCTTAGGGAGAGAGGTTCATGACTGTAATGCAATAATTAGGGAACAGATGAGCAGGGAACCACCAACTCTTCCCAAACACACAACATAGCACATTTCTTCCCTGCTGGAAAAAACTCAGGGTTATTTTGGTCAGGGCTCCCTGCTTCTCTAGTGAAAGGTCCCCATGTCCTTATGCTGATCTTCCTTCATGGCCTGTAACAAGCCGTCTTTGTCACTCCAAGTGAAGGAAGTTTGCCACTAACTTCTATTGCTGACAGCCCCTTGGAAGGCAATGCTGCATCCCATTCCACCCTGTATTTGCTGTAGTTGGAAGGCTAGAAGCTGAGCGGCTAGACCTAGGCCCCAGGTTTCCTTCTACTTGTGCCAATTTTGTATTATCCCCTTTTTTAAAAACAGAGCATGAATCTTCTCTCTAATGAAAAAAATCTAGGCCACTTTTCATGGTTTTAATTATTATTATTATTATTATTTCCTGTGTGACCAGGGTTTGTGTGAGTGGAGGTGTGTGTGCATCTGGTTGTGTATTAAACCTGCAGAGTGTCAGAAGAATAAGCTGCCTGAGGTGCAGTACAAGCATCCATATCCTCCCTGCTGCAACCTGTGGTATTGTCAAAGTATCCTAAGGGCTCACATTGATCTTCCTCTTTTCACATTGCCACATCTCCTGGTTAAGCTGGTAAATTCCTCCAGGCACTTGGAATTTCAATCCAGGATAACCTTGAACATCATAAAACAGAAGGACAAGATATTTTCTTTCTTTTGTTTTAATTTCAAAGTTATGAAATAAAGTTTTGGGCGCAATTCTGGAATGCAGGTACTGAATAGTTCTAACAGTGCTGTGTAAAATGTTTCTTTTTATGTTTAAAATAAAGAGCGAGCCTTTTTGATTATGTCTGTGCTGTGGGTCTGGATGTTTGAGCTATGGGCAGTTCTTTCCCTGTACCTTGCATGTGTGCAGACACTATTGTTGAAGGTATAAAATGTAAACCTTACAGTCCTGATTCCAGCACTGTTTACCCTGTAAAATAAGCATGAGCCCTATTTTACAGTAAGTTTTAAATATTTGCCTACACTTCTGCGATGAATTGGGAAGCAGAATTGTTTTCTGAGTCTATTGTGTTTCTTCCCCATTGTAAGTCAGCCTTTTTGTTGGGAGAGTTTTCTTTTGATTAGCTGGGGCCAGTAGTCACAGTTGGGAGTGTTATGTTTAATATCTGCTCTAAAACCTGGGCATTAGATGTTGAGTCTTCGTTGTAACCCTTCATGAGGCTTCTTGTTTCCAAGGTATCAGGAGCAAAATCAATAGTGTTGGAAGTAAATTCCCTGCTTGCTTTGCCAGTGGCACACCATGATCATACAGCAAGGAGGTGACTTTCTGTCATGGTTTATAACCCCAGCTGGCAGTCAAGCCCCAGGCAGCCCCTCGCTCGCCCCCCCAACTGTGGGATCAGGGAGAGGATCAGAAAGGTGAAAGTGAAAATGTGTGTGTTGAGATAAAGACAGTTTAGCAGGGAAAGCACAAGCCATGCACTCAAGCAAAGCAAGGAATTCATTCACTGGTTCCCATGGGCAGGCAGGTGTTCAGCCATCCCCAGGAGAGCAGGGTTCTGTCATGCATAATGGTGACTTGGGAAGACAAATGCCATTGCTCTGAATGTTCCCCCCTTCCTCCTTCTTCTCTGAACTTTATACGCTGAGCACGATGCCATCTGGTATAGGATATCCCTGGGGTCAGTTGGAGTTACCTGTCCTGGCTGTGTCTCTTCCCAGTTCCTTGTGGTCCCCCCCCCCCCTACTCACTGGTGGGCTGGGGGAAGAGGCATAAAAGGCAGTGGCTCTGTGTGTAAGCCCTGCCCGGCAGTAAGGAAAACACCCCTGCACTATCAGCACTGTTTTCAGCACAAATCTAAAACACAGCCCCACAGTAGCTACTGTGAAAAAAATTATTCCAGCCAAAACCAGCACACTTCCTTTCAAATGAGAAGTTGCTTGAGGCAGAAGTGGTTTGGGGAGGCCAAGCCAGGCTTTGGCAAGGTGAGTTTGTGTTCAAAGTGGTGCATGCTCTGTCTCAAATGGCAGTGGTGCAGGCTGGTTGACGGCAAAGTGTGTACCTTTGGCTTGTTTCTAGATGGTGGTGTCAGGGAAAGGTGTCCTCTGCAGAGTGAGCTTACATGAAGCTGGGAGGTGGCACCAAAGCTGTAAGTCCTTAAGGAGTGACAGGGACTATCAGCCAAGCTAGAGAAATGTCATAAATGGTCTGTGGTCCCTCAGCAGAGCCTTTGCCAGCTGCAGATGTTTAACACATGCAGAAGTAATGAGTGGTATGCTTGTGAGACAGCAGTTGTTTAGCTGTGCAGGTTACAGCTTATTTGGTAAATTTGAATTAGCTCTATGAAATCCTCTTGCCTCCACCCCTTGGAATGACCTGGGTCTTAATGCTGTTCTTGTAAACGTGCTAGGATTTTATCATCATCAGAAAGAAAACCAAAAAACCTGAAGTCTGGATTTAAAAAGAAGGGGACACTGGCAAGTAACTGCCTGGGTGTTGCAGTGAATGATGGAAGTTATCAAGTCTTTAGCATCACCTTGTACTTGCCATGGGCTCAGCTCAGCTCTCTGCTGGTAGAGGTATCCAGCTGCCTGCTGCCATAAGGGCAGTCTGAAAAGAACTTTTGTGCCAGAGCCTGAGAGTTGAGTTGCTTCTGTAACACCAGGCTCAGGCAATGTGCTTGGCTGTGCTTGTTCTATGACAGAGCCTGGTAGGGCTGCGATGGCTCTGGCTGAGTGCCCTGCTTGGGTCAGGGCCAGCCCAAAAGCCTACACTGAGGCTGAAGCTGACTGGTGTCGTGTTTGATGCATGAGAAGACATGCCTGCTCTTTGTCATGTGAAGGTGAAGCCCAGTCATGCAAATCTTCCAGGGAAATGGGTGACTTTTGCCTTTTCACTGGGACTTTGCACACCTCTATGATTACAGGGGGCTGAGGTCTGCACAGCAGGTGTCAGACAGATGCTGTTTCAGGAAAGAGACTTTTAACAACTGATGGAAGCTGTGGGACGTGCTCATTGAAGACAAAGCTGCTGCTCATTCTTGTGCCAGGCAAATACGCCTTAAATACAGTGTGTAGCCTTCTATTGGACAGCCCTTTGCCAGGGACCTCCTGCTGTTACTGATGAAAATTGCATTGTACTGTAGCAGATGAGTGATATGGAGAGCTCCAGGGGAATGTCTGGGTTGTTGAGGAAACCAGGTTCTGTGGATGTCCAGGTCCTTCAGAAGAGCTGCCATAGAGACAAGCTGTTCTCTTCCCTGGCAGCCGAGTTGCATTCCACAAAGTGCCAGAAGTGTAAGAGCGTGTCTGCTTCCACCTCTGCTAAGGGGGTAGAAAGGCAGGACTTTCCAAGGCAGACTTTGTGAAACAAGTTAGTGTTGTGTTGTACTTTGTTCATGTGGGATTTTATACACTCCAGCATGCACTGGGCCTTAAACCAGACCACAGACTTAGTCTGACCACACCTCTGTCTTCAGAAGTGAATAAAGAAGCTGCAGATAGATGGACATGAAATTCCATTTCTTTTTGGCAGCTTAACCTGGCTTATGCCCTATGATTCCTTGTTTGTAAGATCCTGACAATGATTTGACATATTCAGTGGATGGTAAGGATTGCTAAAGGCCCCACTTTCCTAGAAGTTTCTAAACAGTAGGGTGAGAGAGAAGGGAAGATGCTTCCAGGGCTCTTCTGGCAGAGCTGCTAATATGAATGTACGAGTTACTGGGCATCTGAGAACTCACAGAGGTGTCCTGCAGAGGACTGGTGTTGCCTTTGTAGCTCTTGTTGCCCCTGACTTCAGCTCTGCAAAGGCCCTGGCATGGTGTGCAGCAGCTGGGATGCTAGGAATGTGGTAAGCAGGGAAACTATCCATGCTGCTTAGCATCTACCTGCATGTATGACAACTGTGTGCAGCTACAGCCAAATGCAGGTTCTGAATGCAAGTACAGTGCTAACCTTCCCTTTGGTGTTCAGGTACATCCTCTTTCTGTCCCCAAACTTGTTTGCTCATTTACTCTGTGTTTTCTTCCCTCTTCTGTTTCTCGTTATTCCCTTCAGGACTCTCTTCTTGCCTTTGTCTTTCTGCATCTCTATGTGACAATGGTCTTTTGTGGTCATCTCTCTGGGGAGAATGGGGGTACATCATTGTGGTGTGTTTTTGAATCATCTACTGAGACCTCAGGCATCAGGACTACAGCCCAATGCCCACTGCAGATCATCTGCAAGTCTCTTTCCTCGTGGGGACCCCAGACAATATGCAGGGAAAGTAAGCATTTTTGACAGGGAAATGATTCCAAAGAGACGTTCAGATTCCTGTTGCCAATGCAGAAGGGACAGATTTTCTTTCTAAGAAAGATGGGTTTAGCTTTCTTCCTCCAGCTGCTTGCTATCACAACACAAATTGTGCTCCATGTCTATGTGTTCCAGACAAGCGATCACTGCGATGAACATTTTCATTTTTCAGTATGACAGTGATGTGATTCATCATTTACACCCAGGCTGGCTAACCTGGACTTGAGAAACAGATAATTAAAGAATGTAATTTAACTGAGCTGCTCGAGACATAGATTTTAAAGTAAGAACCTGAAGGTACCCACTTCTCACCATTAGCTGTACAGAAAAGCGCAGTTCACCTAAGATACAAGAATTAGGCAAGATAAATGTGTGAAAGTACTGGACAGACAAGGTAGGGGCTGAGAGAAATGAGCTAATGGCAGGTCTCTCTAGTGATGGGCTGGGGAGGAGGGAGGAAGACACAGCAGGGAGCTGTAGCCAGTATTCAACCAAGAGACAGATGATGGGTCCTCAAGTTCCCTCTAAACATAACTTACATTTCTGTGAAAACAGTTCCAGGATGGATTTTGATCTTGATTTTGTTGCTTGTATAACGTATCTGCCTTTGCATAAGAGTAGTCCTTGGATGAGTTACCTTGGATGAGTTACCAGGATGGATCCAATCTATTCTAATTGTGGCTTTATCCTTGTACAGGCTCTTAGTCTTCAGCCAGGCAGGTTCTCTGCCATGTGGCTACCGGAGTCAACCGTGCCTCATGCTGAGGTCCCCAGTGTGTTACCCACAGTGTCCAGTCCCTCTGAAGGTGTCTCTTCTATCAGCTGTACCAGCAGTGAGTGGCCTGGCTTTTTGAAGTATTTAGAACAAAATCATTGCCATAAGGTGAGTCTTCCAGTAAAAAAAAGGATAATGTATCTTTCTACTCTGTTGTGGTTTTGTCTTTCTTCCACAGGGACAGACCTTACTAGCTATTTTGTGTCACTGCCCATTCTCTCCCCCTGTCCCCATCACTCGAGGCTGACAAGCATAGCCTCTTCCTCTAGCTCAGAAATGTCCATCTTGGATATTTCAGGGAGAGCCCCTTCATCTTTGAGTTCTCAGACTGGCAGAAGCATACATTTCATTAGAAATAAAATGTTAAAGTCCTTTTGAAGTTGATGGCTTTTCCTGTAGCCTTTCAGGTCTGTGCTGAGGTGTCCTTGCCTTGTGCCATTATCTTTTTCTCTCTCTCTTCTTTCTGTCTTCCACAGTTCCCTGCATGGATGAATGCGGGAAAGGTCTTTTCAGAAAAGGTCCATAAAGATCTTTTTGTGTGTTGCTGTTCATTAAATTCCCCTTCCTGGACCTGATACAGTGCTAACAAGATTTATCTCAGGACCCTTGGGCATGTTTAAACCCTCCTTTACCTTGTATCAGTGGTGGCAGCAGTGTGTTGCCTGAGTGTCACCTCTTCCCAACTCGACTGAGATGCACATTTCAGTGGTGAGAGATGTTCTCCAAGTCTCTGGGATTAGCAGGGGAGGTGCTGCAGGTGCTCCACTCTTAGGTGGAAACTGTCAGGCAAAAGTAAGATAACTGCTGCTGTGTTGCAGTACTGAGCACGTACTTTATCAAGGCCTTCAGTGACAACGTTGAAGGAGGAGTTGCTTTCACACTGAGGCTGACAATCTGAGCACAAAGAAGTGGGATCTAGTGTGTACATTTGCAACTCTTCCTGCCGTCTCTGTTTAATCAAAGCTGTGTACCCTGCAGGCTTTCCCTGGAGTTCACTGCAGCTCCTGCCTTTTGTTTGAAGGAAATTTGTTTGGCTCAGAGTAAATATAACTTAGGCTTTCTGTGACTATAGTCAAGATATCCTTCTTTAGTGCAAATGGAGGGTACCAGCAGCAATGGCATCAGTACTGTCTACATCACATTCTGCTCTTGGGATACTCATATGGCAATGAGAGGAATGTGAGGTGGTCCTGTCCAGAGGGCTCTATCCAAACCTAAGGAGGGTGAAAAGGTGGCCTATAGGAACAGAGCATTTACTGCGTGGCCAGGTACAGCTCTCTGGTAACTAAACACACCCAGACCATTAATCAGCATGTTAATACTACATTTTGGGTCAAGACTCCCCTTGGCAGTTCCTCAGGTCCCAAGCTGACTTTGTTCGAACACCTGTGTATGGATGCTTGGAGAGAAAATTTGTATTCACAGATGAAGGATGCATTAGGAGCTTCAAGAGGAACTGAAGCTGGCAGTTCTGGGATTTTGAAGAGGGCTGCTCTGGCTCTTCTGTTGGACCTTGCAAAACTGCTACTGTTTGTGTGATCTCAGAGGAGTGGGAAAGAGGGAATTCTCTCAGGGAGATGAGCAAACGCTTTGATGCTGGGTGAGCTGTAAGTGTAGTTCTGCCATTGCTACCTTGATTTATCACTTCAGGAGCATAGCTCTGTATTGCTCCCATGTTGTTGGCACTGCTGGGCTGGCCATGCTCCTCTGGTGCAGACAGTGCTTTGGTGTCCTGGCTGGTGAGGATGGGACTTTCGGCCTAGGAAGGTGGTGTGGTTTCCCCCATCAGCCCTTGTGCTGCTCCGTGGGACCTCCAGCCTCTTTCTCTTCAGCCCCACCCCTGCAGTTGCCTGCCTACAGCTCCTGGATGCTCTGCTTACTGCAGCAGCTTCAGGGCAGGGAAAAATCCATGCACTTTCGGATTCACACCACTGCCGTTGGAGGAGGACATGTGCTTCCTGAGGGGCCTTGGAGAACCTCTGCCCACCTCTAGGACTGGGAAACACATTTTTGTGCATCTTCCACTCAGGTTCGTTAGGAGAGCAGCTCCCTGCTGCAGCCACTGGGGCAGTGAGTTTTGGCAACTGGAGTTGTCATTTTTCCCAGCTTAGATGTATTTAACAATTGGCTGCAGCAATGGGTGTTTAATTCTCTTGCTAACATTTCCAGGGCAGCTATTTAATTTATTTTTTTTTTAAACCCTCTTGCTTCTGGAAATCCTGTAATCGAATCCAAGCTCTGTCAATCTTATTAGTTTTGAAGTGCAGAATCTCCATAACTTAGAGACCTAAATAAGTAGCTTAATATTAAAACCTAGTTTGTCTCCTAACACGTAATACTGTTCTGTATCCCCCTGTAGAAGCTCCTACTGAACAACAGCCTGCTGCAATTGCTCTCCTATCCCCCTCTTAACCTCCCTCCTCTCCTCCTCGGCCTCTGCCCTGGTTGTGCCCATTGGGAACCGGAGCGGCCGGGCACGTCCCTCTGCTGCTCGGCTTCAAAGAGCCTTTCGTGGTGCTGCTCGCGTAAAAGATGCTGATGCCGCTTGGAGCGGTCCGGGGGCGGGTGTAGCAGCTCCTGGTGCTGCGCAGGAGCTGAACTGGGCAGGGGGGCTGCACTCGCAGACTTCGCAGTGACGTGGTCGGGTCTCGCAGAGGGGGATTGCCAGGATTCACGGAGGGCAGGCTGCGCTGCCTCGGAACCGCAGCCAGGGGAGCGAGGCCTGATGTGGCGCAGCTACTGAGCGATGCTTCTTTACTGGGGTGCTGCAAGGAGCTGGTAGGGAGGAGATGAATCAACTCCCTTGGTGTGGCATCCCTCCTAGTCCCCCAGCAGTGTGTTGTCTCCCTGAGCTTCCCACAGACTGAAGGTGAGATGTTCAGTAGATTTATGTCAGAAATGTGCTGTGGCCAGCAGTGCAAACTGCAAAGACTGGTGGAGCTGCTGGCTTTAGAGGAGTGAGGCTTTTAAACCCTTTTGTGTGGCTGGAAGATTTTTTAAAAAATCAATAAGGATTTCATGCGAAGAAAAAGCACTTTTCATTAGAACAAGATTGGGGCATGCGGTTTAGGCTCTGCCTATGTCCTGTTGGCAGAGCAGATTTAGAACAGGTGTTTTTGCCCACTGCTGTGGCAGTGAAGCAGGAATAACCCACCCCACTTTTCTGAAGTCCCACTTTTTTGTCTGCAGTGACCTGCCAATTTTGTTCTTCTTTGACTTTTTTTCAATAGAAATGATGGTGCAAACATCAGTTAATTGAAAAAGAGCTGTGGTGTTCTCCTCCTAGGCCAACTGTGGCTGCTTCCTACTGAAGTGGCCAGAGTCCTAGGAAGCTGCAACTGTACAGGAAGATGTTTCTGTTTCCTGGGTAGTTCTGCTTTTAGGCTTCAATTGCCTTTTTTTTTTTTTTTTAATTTTAATTATTTGTTTCTGTTGCTGTACTGTATTGTGTTTTTTCTGTGCAAAACAATCCCAAATTTCTTTCTTTTTTTCCTGTGGTGCTGTGAGTTTTGCTCATGAAGACACTGTCCTTGCCTTGCATGGAAGCCACATCCCACAAGGGAAACGCAGGATTTGAATTAAAAGAAGCAGTCTTTCATGCCACCGTGGGAAAAGATTGTTATTTTCTCCATCTTTGTTAGTCTTCCTCTTTTTTTTTTTTTTCTGTGGCTCCCTGGTTTCCCTGGAAGTGGCGGGTGGTTTGGTCCCTCAGCACATCAGTGGGGAAATCAGTGTCCGCCAAGATCTCGCTTGGCTCCGACAGCCCAAGGTGAAAGCCACGTAGTGGTGAGGCGAGCTCCCAGGAAAGTGATCCTGGCTCCAGCAGGAGCTACAGGGATTCGAGTATTTGTGCTTCGTCAGGAGGTTTCTGGCTGTGGGAGTGTGCCCAGGAGATCACGGCTGAGCCCGGCCGGCCTTGGGGAAGCTGTGCAGCCGACCAGCTTGTGCTCTGTAATTGGGGGCAGCAACCAGCTGCCTTTGATGTCTGAGCTGGGCTGAGAAAACCTGATGGTAGACTTCAAAGTCTGTTGCGCCAGCTCCCCTGATTATCTGTAGGCTTCTGGCGCGTCCCCCAAGACTGCCAGATTATCCCAGCTCATGCTGAGCTCTTCCCTGCGTCTCCCAACCCTGCCTAGTGCCAGCCTCTCACTTTCAAGGCTGCAGCCTCCATCCCTCCCTGTCCTTCTGCCTCTCCCCAGTCACTGTGGGTATATGGCAATGGCATTTCTGGGTGGGGGACAGTGCTCCTGAGATCTATGAAGTGGAGGCAGCGTTTCTGGAGCGTTTACCACCAGCCTGCACCCCTGGGCTCTATTTCCCTTCCCCATTCGGTTGCAAGAGCAGCCTGAAATGCAGAGAGCTCTCTGCAGCTGCTCTTTTACAAGGCACAGAGGTGTTTACAGCCAAGCAGGCACCATGTACCTTTCCCTTCCTGACAGCCTTTGGGGAGCAGGGCTCCCACCCACGCTGCTCCTGGGCAGGATGCACAAGCTGAAGAGGGCTGGGAGGAGAGGCCTGTGATGTCTTTTTCCCCTTCAGCTTCTCTGCTGGGACCTTGATGCCTCAGATTAGTCTCTGTCTCCTTTTTCCACCTCCTCTTCTCTGCTCTGGGAGCCCCAGGGTACCCATCTGTGTGCACAGAGATGTGACAGGCAGGTCGTTACTGAGGGCTGGCTGGGATGGAGGTGAGGAGATAGTAGAGCCATGGGGCTGAGCAGAGGCCCCAGAGCTCAATCCCCAGAAGTGACAAAAGCTCATGGGGGACCCTTCCTCTTAAGAGCTGGTTTCAGTTGTGGTTTTTTTTTTTCCTTCCCAGACCAAGCAGCCTTGGCAGTGGCTGAAAACCCTGTGAAAAGCTGGATTTGCCTACAGGATTGGTTTGATTTTATTTGGAAGGTGGAGTTTATTGCAACTTTGCAGTGGAAGCCACCAATACACATGATGGCTGCAGGCAGAGGAAACCACAGCTTCCCTAATCCCAGGCACGAAGATGGGGTGATGGAACTCGTGGGAGCCATATAGCCAGGGATCCAGTCTACAGCCTTTCCCCTGTGGTTGCTTAGTTGCTTTTGGGTCTCAGCCGGCTCTTCCCTCTAAAAATCAACACTGATTATGGGATCATCTCCTTCATTCTGATAGCTTCCTCTATAGCATTTCTACCCTGATGTGGGAGTGATCCTTACTCCCATCCTTGCCCAGGCTCCTTGCAGTGTGTAAGATGAGTATCTGGTCAGCACTTGTCTATCCAGAAGGTTTCCAAGCCACCATGGATTTTGCTGATGGCTGCTGTGCTCTGTTAGGCAGAGTCTCCACCCTGGTTGCACTGGGCTTGATAAAACTTTCCATGCTGCGTTTTTGGTGTTTTTCTGGAAAGCCTTGGCCCAAAATGGCTGAGCAGCATCCAAAAAGGGTGCCTTCAAAGGAATCCAGGGAGTCAGGAAAAAGGAGAATGCACATGTAAGCATATTATTACAGATGGTCACCACCAGTGTGAAAGGCAAAGCCAGTTCTGTGGGTAAGCTCATCTCCAGTCTTATGATCTTATGCTCTGGACTGGGAGATGGTGCTACCATGCTGGGTTGTGCTGAGAAGTGGCCCTGCTGCTGCAGTGCTGGCAGTAGCCAGGCTTTTCCAAAGGCTAGAGGTCAGTAGTGTTTAATCCCCATGGGCCTGGTGCAGCACTTCAGATCACCCAGTAAGGTGCGTGGGCACAGGCACCACCTGGCTCAGAGGAGGCAAGTCCTCTGCTCCATGTAGGTATGGGCAGGGACCTCTGTACTACCTAAGAAGCATATTTCCCCCTCACTTCTTCCCTGATGTCATTCCCAGGAAATGAGGGCGAGGGAATCTTTCTCCCCATGGGTTTGAATTCACTGATGTGGTTTCTAATGGCAATGCTGTCTTTGTAAAAGATTCTCTAATCCCCTTTCTTTACTCTGCCTTGTGTGGGTAACAGCCCTGCTGTTGTGTCTGGTTGCACTGATTTCACAGGGAGGAAGACAGTGAGTTTTACACTGTGCAGTCCCAGGAAGAGGGAGCTGTTGGTTTTGTCCACAGAGCATCATCATTGCCAGTGGTAGGGCTGGGCTAGGCAATCCTATTCTCCCTGGTTTCTCTACTGCAAATGTAAACAGTGACTCATGCATCATTAGAGTTGCAAGCTTGGACTTAAACAGTCCCCGAGTGTGTATTTATCTGCACACTGACTGTCAGTGCGCAGGGAGCTCACTGAGGTTGAACTCCAAGTTTCCTTTCCATTTACTCTGTCACTGCAGCAGAGATGCTTCTGATACTTTCCCTTCTCCAAAATGGTGAGTGGGTTGGCATACTGTCAACAGGATCATCCCCCAGGGCACTGCTGGCAGCGGGTTGCTCTTGGAAAGCAAAGCTCTTTATCCTTTTCCTTATGAGGTGGGAAGGTTCCATCCTGCAGCAGGGAATGGAAGCCTACCATGACAGTTGTGTGCCTGGCTGTGTCCTGCTACCTTAGGGCATGGGCCCTTCTCACCAGCAGGTGTGCTGGGGCACTCCACTATTGCCAGCCTCTGCTGTACCTGCTCACCTTCTCTGAGGAGTCAATGCATGGATTTCAGCCCTGCATTGCACCTTCTTCCCCCAAAACAGGTGCTTCTCTGCTCCATTTCATGGCAATAAGGGTGAGTGTCAGGGGGCAGGTGGGATCCTGCAGAGACCTCTCTGCCTGCTGCAAAAGGCCATCCCCTGATCTGGATTTGGCTTTCTGGAGAGCTGTGTGGTGCTATGGGAGCTGTGTGCCCAGGCTGATGAGGAGCTGGCTAATGGAGGGTTGAGCCTTGCAGCAAGGGAGGGGTCTCTACCTCCATCTCCTGGCCCTTCAGGCAGTCATACGAGTTGATTTTTTTTTTTTTTAATGGGGAAAAGAGGGACCTTGTGTTTGTTTTGGTTCGTTACACGAATCTCATTCCGTCTAGGAGCCTCCTGGGATCAAGCAAGAGGAGTTGTTTTACAGTTGGTTTTTGCTTGTGAATCCCTGAGCTAATTTAGTCACTCAGTCAATTCCTTCGGCATCACGGTGGGAGCAGCATGGCTCAAGGGTAAATGCTTTGTGCTACCAACCTTTCTGGGGAAAAAAACCCCAGCAACCCCAAAACAAACAAAACAACCTCCTCCCCGCCAAAAAAACTAAACCCGATCTCCCCCCACAAATAACTTCAGAGAATATCTCTGGGTTGAACTCATCTCCAACGTTTGACTGCGTGCCTAAGAGACTGGGTTTTTCCTGCCCAGGATGTGTCCCTCTCAGCCTCCCACCAATGTCCCTGGCACCTGCCAATAGGAGGAGCAGCATGTCCCAGGCCATGTGGTTCTGATGACACGATGCCACAGCACTTGTCTCTGGGATTGTGCCGGAGCCTCCTGGTCTTACCCTTCCAGAGCAGCTCCTCGTGGTCTCATCATCCTTGTGAGCATTGCTGGGCCGGGATCCCCCAAATCCAGGTGCCTGCCCATGGAATATGCATATAGGATAACATTCCTGGGTGATTTCTGGCTCTGTGGCGACCCTTCAGGAACAGATAAGTTGACTGGACTGGCTGTTATGATGGAGAATCTCCTGATCGTGCAACTGATGGGCTGGTGGGGGTGCTGTGAGAGAGACAGCCCACTTGGGGTGCCCTACTGCACCCTGAGGCAGAGCTGGATCAGCCATCTTCAAGGAGCACCCCAACCTGTACATAAGGCATCATGCTGCTGTCTGCAGTTACGGGAAATAAATAGCTGCAAGAAGCTTCAGCCCCAGAAATCTGCCTCCCTCCACGCCTCCCTGGAATCCAGCCCCTTGCCCCCGCTGCTATCAGAGGGGCTGCTGTCAGACAGCAAACCCACAGTGGGCACCTGGCACAGACACGGTGGCAGAAGGGGCTTTGGGCATCATGCTTGCCCAGGCGTCTTGGGGATGGGGTGCTGGCTGTCACCTCCAGAGGGTGTCACTTTGCTGTTGCACTCCACGCCCTAAGCTCTCTCTAAGTAGGGGAAACCACCACTGACAGGCAATTTCCTCCCAGTCACTTTCGGAATAGCAGGGTGGCTGTCGCCATCGCCCATGAGAACCTACCACCGCCCCTCTGGCAGGGGATCCAAGCAGAGATGATTCCAGTGGGACTGGCACAGTGCCTGGAGGCTACCTTCCTCTTCCTCCTCCTCCTGGGTGAGTGCCCTGCCCGGTGGTAGGGGCTTTCTTGGGGCACTTGTGGGGAAAGCAGAGCACCCCTTTGGTGCAGGTAGGTGGCTCAGCCAGCACTGCTCTGGCTTGGTGGCTGTGGGAAGAGGTGCACCAGCCTGTGCTCCCTTTTGCACTGCAATTTCACTCCAAAATAACAGCCCAAACCCTAACAGGGTTTCAGTAATGGACATACACATCCCTCTTGAGTGGCTGCTGGAGGTGTGGGGGGGTTATCTCATCCTCCCTTCCCTTGGGAAAGAATTTCTGAAGGTTCCTTAGGCTGTGCCATCACCAGCTCTCTTCTCAGGCCACCATGGTTGTTTTTTGACTCAGTATCCACGTCCAATGGGCATTTTGTTTAGTGTGCATGCCAAGAATCAGAATAGAATGAGTGTCACCTCTGGGAACTATGCATAAGGGGAAGGTTCATGGGTGGCCATCAGCTCCCCAAACCCTCTGCAAGCAGAAATGAAGGGAGCTCTTGATGTCCCCTCATGTCCCCTGCCTTCAGTGGAGCTCTTGCTGGCCCCCCTCTCCTGTGCTCTCCCCAGTTTCTGCCTGTGGAGTGCCTCGGCAGTATCCAGCCTGCTGCTTACCTCCACTGTTCCATGTCCCTTGGCTTCTGCATTGCAACTCCTTCTGAGGCAGTGGTTAGCTTTGGCACTTGCTTGCTTTCCTCCATGGTTTGTGCAGGACCTGAGTGCCTGGTCTTCTTAATTTTAACACGCCACAAGCTTCCTCCACTGATCTCGGCCTGGTTGCTGCTCCCTCTACAATGCTGACTGAGAGATGCTCTTCAGGCATGAATGGGCCTGGCAGCCCTCTCGCCATGATCCTGTGCTCTCTGTTGTGTGACCCCCAGCGTGCTAGGAGAGAAGAAGTTCAGGGGTCTGTCATTATATGACTTGTTCTTGAAGCTGAGAGAGGTGTGAAGTCCCTCGGACTTGGTGCTTCAAAGAATGAGGCTGCACAGCAATTCTTTTCAGTGCTGTGCTGCGGTCCCATGCGTGCCCAGACCCACTGTCATTTTGGGTGTGCAGCCCCCTCGGGTGGCACATGCCCCTGCAAACACCTGTGCTACCTGCTTGCTGACTGCAGGTCTGACCTCTGGCCAGCGGCTGGTCACCGTTCAGCAGGGGCCCCTCTACCGCGTGAGGGGGTCCCACGTCACGCTGTGGTGCAAGGTGAGCGGCTACCAGGGCCCGGCGGAGCAGAACTTCCAGTGGTCCATCTACCTGCCCTCAGCCCCGGAGCGGGAGGTGCAGATCGTCAGCACCATCGACCCCTCGTTCCCCTACGCCATCTACACCCAGCGCGTGCACGGCCGCGGGATCTACGTGGAGCGGGTGCAGGGGGACGCCGTCCTGCTGCACATCACGGAGCTGCAGGACCGGGACGCCGGGGAGTACGAGTGCCACACGCCCAACACCGACGAGAGGTACTTCGGGAGCTACAGCGCCAAGACGAACCTCTCAGGTGGGTGCTGGAGGAGAGCCCCGTGCCCTGCTGGACAGAGGTGGTGGCAGGTTTCTGCTGTGTCCCCACGTTTGCACTGGGGAGAAGTGCTCACCTCTGGAGCTCTGGGGAAAGGGGTGATTAGTGGGGCTGGTGGACACAAATTTTCCTTCTCTCTCCACTGTGGGATTGCTGAGGTAGGGATGTCCAAATATCCCCTTGCAGGTTCTCTGGCTATTGCCTCCCAGCCAGGGCAAGGGAAGGGAGAGGAAACCTCTGCTCTCCCATGGCCTGACTTTAACTTCAGCTCCTGATGCAGACTCAGCATGTCACAGCTAAGCATTTAGGAGGGCAGGAGTTTTCAGGTTCTGTGCATTAGTTGTTGGTGTTCCCAGGTCAGATTGTGGGAATTGACCCAAGTGAGATACCCATAGACAGAGGAAGGTAGCAAGCAGCTCTTGCAGAGCATTGGGTGAGGGGAGGCAATGGGTTGGAGAGGCAAAATAAAAGACCCTACTGTGAGCCCACCAAGCCTATATGGTGGTATGATACTTCTACTTGGTGTTCAGCCCTGTTTTCTCCTTTATCTTGGTGTTGTACCAGTTTGCATTTGGGGTAGTGAGGGCATAGACTTTACTCTCCTTGGGGTTGCCTAATTAATGCTGACTGTAGTTTGACTGTAGAGTGTACTGCAAAAGATTCACTTTTCTTTCTTCCCTGCTGAGATTTTAGCCGTGTCACACCTCAACATAAGCTGATGGAAGCCTTGTCATATAGCTACAAAAGATATCTCTCATATACTGTCAGATCCCTTAGGGCCTGGCTGTGATTTTTTGGGGGTTGTCCTATGCAGGGCCAGGAGCTGGACTCAGCAATTCTCACAGGTCACTCTCAACTCAGGATATTCTATGATTGTGTATTTCTCCCCCATGCTCAGTGATTGCAGACACCCTCTCAGCTTCCATGGCACCCCAGGTCCTCACCTGTACTGAAGGGAATGCAGTGGAGCTCACCTGTGAGGTGTCCAAGTCCACCATCCAGCACACGCATCTCTCAGTTGGCTGGTACCATCTTCAGGGAGCAGGAGAGCACAATGCTGAGGAGGTCCTCATCCTCTCCAAGGACTTCATCCTGAAACCAGGGCCCTCTTACGTGCAGAGGTTTCTTGAGGGGGATGTGCGGCTGAACAAGGTTGGGAACACCACATACAAGCTCTTCCTCGGGGGAGTGAAGCCATCAGACCATGGGCAGCTGTACTGTGAGGCAGCCGAGTGGATTGAGGATCCTGACAAGACTTGGAAGGATATCTCCCTCAAGCAGACAGAGAGGACATCACTGACAGTCCTGAGCCAGGGTAAGTCCCTTGCAAACTCACATGTTGGCTCCAACTCTCTTGTGCATTCAAGGCTCTACTGCAGCAGCTTCAGTGCCCTTCACTTGCTGCCTCTGTCACAGCCTAGGGACATGCTGGTGGGTCTGGCAGCCTTTGCTGGGCTCTGAGGGGGTGGGCTGGGCTTGGCTCAGGGCTGTGGCAGCCCCTGTTTCAGGAGCTGTTGGTGCTTCACACTTTGGATGTTCATGCAGCCAAATCTCAAACAAATCACGCAGTCTCGCAGAGCCATGTGAGGTGTTAGCAGAGAGAGTAGAGTGTGCCTGCAGCAGCCTGGCCCCTTGGCAGCGTTAAGCTCCAGGGTGCAGAAAACTGTGTTGTTAGACTGCCTCCAGGGTCTTGTGGCCTTAAAGTACACCACAGGGAGCTGCTTGTCAGCCACAGGCATGGAGGGACATGGGGATGTACTGCATGTGCTGCACAGCTCCGATGCCTGTTGGGGGTGACTTGTCTGTCCATGCAGTCAGCAGTTTGACAGTTTCCAGAGCAGCTGGTTCTGCTGTTTATTAGGCTATTCCTCTGAGCACCCTGCCTGACATCCCTCCTGCCACAAGCCCTTTGTTGGCTGCCGTCCCTCACCCTGCTCTTCCCCCAGGAGTGTGTGAGTAGCTGCACCCAGAGAAAGGGAAAATCTCTTTCCCAACAGTAAGTTTTACTTCAAAGCAGCCAAGACAGGACTGTGTCTAGTTGATGTCCATCAACATATGCAAGAGTAGGCAGTAAAACAGGAGAAAGTCTTCAACTGAAAAGGTGCCTGGAGAGGTGTTGTATCCTGTCCCTGTGGCTCAGGGCAGATGGAGAAGGCTACAGAGCTGGGGTGGTGAGGGGAACCTGTGTCTCATGGGAGGGTGGTGAGTCAGAGCAGGAAACCAAAGAAATGGCTGGGTAAGAACCAAGCACCCTGTATGGGGCTCAGGGGAGCAAGGTATTGGGGGAGGGAAGTGTGGTCTCCCCTTATCACAGTCTTTGTCCTGAAACCTGGCTGACTAGCAAAGTTTTATTCCTCTTATTGCACACTGTTTGCAGCAAAGGCTTTCCAGGTCTGCTGCTGCCTGGGAAGAAATGGCAGCCAGTGTGCTTCCCTGCATCTGCTTGGTGAAGAGGCACACTGGTAGGGTGTGGCTTCAGGTACCAGTGTCATGGGGTCATTTAGAGAAACCTTGTCAGAGCTTGGTATTTATCATGTGGTGTCTGTTCAGGGTAGAAGGGAGGTGACAGTGGTAAGAGGGCATTATGGTGGCAGGTGTTCAAACCTTCCACCAAACCTCTAGCACCCAGTGTGGGAGCCCAGGCTGCAGAACTGAGCACCCCATCAAACTGGGAGCCAGGAACCACTCTGACCGCAGTTAACAGTTTCACTGGTTTCCATAAACTCTCCAGCAAATATTTAGGAATGCCAGACATATCTACAGCAGCTGGGATTCCTGTTTGCAAACTGTCTATGAACCAGTGTTTAAATTCACTCTGGGTGCTCTGCTTTCAATAAGTTATTTGAGACCTTCCAACTGTGATCTGGGAGGTGCTCTGTTCTACTTCCAAACTACAGCCTTGCCCTTGTTTTTAGACTTGCAGGGCACCATAGTGACACTCTGAAGTGGGGAGCTCAGCTCCTCAGGGCTCTGGCACTTCTTCCACCTGCAACTGCTGCTTAGTGCCTGGAAATGGCAACCATCTCCAGGGTTTGTTATGTCCCCATGGACAATGTTTGCTATCCTGATCACTTTTCCAATGAAAGAAAATGTTTCAATGGAGAATTCCCTCCTGTTGCTCTCTGCAAGGCCATCATTGGTGCTGCCCTGTAGGAGGGAAGCATGGGAAGAGCCACTCATCACCCTCTTTGTTTTTGACTGTCAACAGGCAGAGACCTCTCTGTGGACATTGCTGCTGCTGAAAGCTCCCTTTCTGAAGGGGACACCTTGCAGCTGAATTGCATGGTGGAAGCTCAGAAGAGCAGCAGTAGGCACTTCCAAGTGATTTGGCTCCTCAACGGCATGGAAGTGGCCAGGGTTGACCCCCATGGGGTATGGACTTGGAAGGAAGAATATGAGGAGAGAGCCAAGCTGGGGCAGCTCCGAGCACTCAAGCCAAGCAACACGATTTATGCTCTCACCATCTCTGAGGTGGGGCTGAGGGACAACGGTACATATCACTGCTCTGTGTCAGAAATGGAGACTCCTGGAGAACTGCACGGCATCCAAACCAATCTGTCATCAGGCATCCAAGTCATCGTGAAGCCGATAGGTCAGTAAATCCTAATGGCTGCTCTTCTGGGTAAAGTCTGTGGGATCCTTGGCTGGGGAATGCTCTAAGTCTGGGCTCACCTTGACAGGGGCAACAAGAGTGCAAATATGCAATAGTTTTTGGTAGATAATGGGAAAAGCATTTGCTCTGGCAAACATTAGCATGACAGATGCAGCAGCTGTCAACAAAGTGTAAACCTTTAGCTCAGTTTCTCTGCAGTAAGTTTTGGGGCAAATAGGTAGAATTCTGGGCAGTCTGGGTCCTCCTATGTCTTTGCTACATAAAATTGTGATCGATGCCTGTTGCTGCTCCTGAGTATCAGAGGATGACCCAGCAGAACAGGTACTTCTGGAGAGGGGGTTCACTGCCACTTCCATCAGGGTGCTGTCCCTGTTGTGGAAGGATGGCTTATGAGAGACTACTCGAAGAAAGGTGTGTAGGAGACTCCTAGTTTTCTTGTCATAGCTAGATGACTATTGTCATGTAGCAACAGCTGCCCATTTTTTAAGCATTTCTTTATGCATTCATGTCCCAAGAAAGATGTTAAACTGGGAAACAAACAAACAAACAAACCCAAACCCCACAAGGATTTCTCCAAATTCGTAAGAAAAGGCTGGTTGAAAATTTCAGACAATCCCTCAGTTCCTTTCCTTTCCAATGTCAAGAGTTTGCTAGTCTTTCAATCTAATGCCACAGTACCTCTGGCTTTCTCTGAGGAGCACAACAACTTCCTCTCCAACTTGCTGGCTGTTGTTTGCAGAGAGCCGCGTATGCCTGTCCGTGTCCACCAGCACGCCGCAGGTCACAGCAGGAGACTCCCTGATCCTCCACTGTGAGGTGCAAGGAGCCACCAGCGCCATGTCTGTGCAGTGGTGGCACCTGCCCCCACAGCGCCCGGGTCCCGGGGTGCTGGTGGCCACCATGGAGCAGGATGGCAGCCTAAGGCTGGGGAGCACCTACCAGGATGGCAGGACTCGGGGGAGCCTCCGACTGGAGAAAGCGAGCTCTGGCACTTTCACCCTGGTAATCCCCAGCACACTGGATGAGGATGATGGTGGGAAGTACAGATGTGAAGTAACAGAGTGGTCCCGAGGCCAAAGCTGGACAGAGCAAGGGGAGACAACAGTGACAGTCAGTTCCATGGGTAAGTTGGGTCATCCCTGTTTCTGGATTGGAGGCAAAGCTGGAGAAGGAGGTGGACACGTCAGTAGGACATAGGCCTGCTGTGCCCTGAGGGCTGCTGCTGCAAGGCTGATCACTTGGCCCTGGTGTCCTTTAGATTACCTTTCTACCAGGATGCTGGATTGGAGGAGACAAGTGGGACACAAGAGCTAAAATGCCCGTAGACCTGAACAGCAGTGGCTTGTTCAACAGGTCTTTCTGACCGTCTCCTTACCTTGAAATAAAAAATATCTGTTCTAACAGCATAATTACTTAGAGTAATTAAGCTCAGCAAAGGCACATGCTGAGTTGTCTGGTGGTCTTTGTCAGAGATACACCCCTGGTGCTGGCATCTGATTGTTTCTCGTGCCCACTCGTCTGAGTGCAGAGCTGCTAACCTCCCTGGTGTGCAATGCCCATGTTTCCTCTTTTAATTGCTGGAATGGGTGCCTGTGTGGAGAGACAGATTTTGGCTGTGGTTTAGGCTGGTTTTCCTTTTTTGTTGCTGGCTTGTGTGCCTGGGAGGATAGGTCTGGCCACGGGAGTTGTTCAGGTTTTGTGGCGTGTGTAAGGAAGCGGCAAACAGGACAGCAGCATCAGTGGAGGATCCCTGGCTCCTTGCCATGGTGTGGGACTGAGCACCCTGGAAGAGAGGGTACTCAGGGTTGTCCAAGGGACTGGGAGAGTGAGGGTGGGATAGGAGTGGGCCACACGGGGCTGGAAGAGCACAGTGCAACTAAGTGAGTGTGGCACTGGGAGAGGAGCAGCAGGACTGCTGGCCTCCATGGGGTTTTGATGGCTGGGGCAGTGTGGGAAGGGTGATGAGGAAATGGCACGGGGCAGGATTTCTGTCCTGGTGCCAAGGGCTCTCTCCTCCCGAGCAGGTCTCAGTCTTCATGCCATGCTGAGAAGCCGAATTGCCACCGTCAGGTATGGGCAAAGTTTTGAACTCGTCTGCCAAGTGAGCGCCAACTACAGCCTTGAGGAGGTGCCGACGTCCGTGCGGTGGCTCTTCCAGCCCAACCCACCCACCAGCCCCTACCATGAGCTGGTCCAGGTCTTTCCCAGTGGCACTATGGCCTGGGTGGCAGCACAGTCACACTTCAAGGAGAAAGCCCAGCTCATGAAGGCTGACACCTCCTTCAGGCTGCACATCCACAGTGCTGTGGCTGCCGACGAGGGGACTTACCAGTGTGAGGTGGAGGTCTGGAGGAGGAATGTCCTGCCCCTGGGGCAGCCAGCGGCCACCACCAGGTCCAATGCTGTGGGGATAAAGGTGGTGATGCCAGGTAAGCAGTGCCTTCATCAGAGGTCTCTCCTTCTGCAACTTTGAATGAATCAAAGGTGGCCAGGGCAATCAGGACCACTGATGTCTGGGGTGTCCCCAGCAGGGTCACCTCCCAGGGCTGAGGAGGTGGTGCTGCCTGCTCTCTTGCTTCCTCAGCACCTGACAGCAACACTGGAGGTAAATTTGGCTTTGGCAAATGGCAATATCTATTTATTTGCAGATTAGGTTAAGCATCTAGGGATCAGCCCTGCCACTAGGATTTTAAGCCTTGTTTCTGGAAAGAAGTAGTGCCCCCAGAGAAGCCCAGTTGAATGGTGGGGTGGATATGAGGTATCCCCCCCATGGTGTGGGCTTCTGGAGGACAGTGGAGAGAGACTGGAGCCCAAAGCTGCTGGGATGTCTGTGTTCCCCAAGCTTCCTCCAGTGTATTCAATGTGTGCTGAGAAAGCACCAGGGCTCTCTGACAGGCTGGGAGCCAGCACTGAGCCACAGGC
The DNA here is from genome assembly GCF_022539395.1 of Myiozetetes cayanensis. NCBI lineage: Eukaryota > Metazoa > Chordata > Aves > Passeriformes > Tyrannidae > Myiozetetes > Myiozetetes cayanensis. The sequence continues at coordinate 4,286,629 of NW_026087742.1, forward strand.
TCTGTGGGGAGGTATCTCCTGCTGAGCACGTGTGGGATGCGCAGCAGAGGGACCCTGTCCAGGGTTCCCTTTTAGGCCACCACTGCAGGCAGGGCCTGTGCGGCCACTGTGCCTGCCAGCATCACTCTGGGAGCCTCATCCTCATGTGGAAAAGAGATGTTGCAGACAGACGTCAGCCCGTCGTGTGCCTGCTCCCTGCCACCCTGGCAGCACCATGGTGTCAGCTTGCCCTGCTCGTGGATGGGGCTGCTGGAGGAGCTGAAGGGTTTGTCCTGGGCAAAAGCTCTGAGCATGAGGAGGCAGGTGTAAGAATACAGCTTGGTTTATTTTTTTGCACTCATTTCTGTTCTGCCAGCAAAGGGGGGGGTTCTTGCTCTTTTTTTCACGCATCAAGTGCTCCTTCCTCTAAATCCTCAAATTTTTGGAATCACAACCCAGTGAACTGAAATTATGTGCTTTCCGTGTTTTTTAACTGATGGGTTTGCTGTAGCGTGAGCTAATACATTTCCTTCCCTCTTCAGACTCATTTCTGTGGTGTTCTCCCTCCTGCTCCACTGCTACTCTTTCCTTGTCCCTGTGGAGCTGGGTGCTGGGGTGCTCAGCTGGCTGAGCCCCAGCCAGCTGGGGCAGGGGGGCTGCAGGCTAAGGATGAGAATAAAGAGAATCTATGAGCATACATCTCTAGTGTAAATGGCATTAAGGTGAGCAGGTGTAATTGTAGATCATCTAGGCAGAGGAATGGCAGCAGGGACACTGTGAAGATACTACATTTGGCTCCAGATGTATTGCAGCTGTTGCTGGATACTGCAATGCTGTGAAGATGGTGGGAACTGGGAGAGGGTGATGCACAGTGGGAGGTGGCTGCCGGGTCTAGTACTGTCTCTCTCAGAAAGGTAGCATGAGCCAGCGAAGGATATTTGGTAAGGGAGAGAAGACTGGGAAGGAAGATGACTCTAGCAGCAATAGGGTGAGGCAAAGCTGCAGAAAATTAAGCTGCAAATCTTGAAAATCACCAGCACGTTTCTTCACATACAAAATCTTATAGCTGGAGCCTGCAGAGATACTGGAGGTCTTGACTTCTGCTTCCGCACTTCATTTACTTCTTGGTGTCACTTAGTGCTTTAGGACTTTACATTCCCTTGTGGATCTGGTCTGTGAATCAGTTTCAGACAGGAGGGACATGCATAAAACATTGCAACAGGTAGGGAAGAAGAGCAGGTCTTTTCCATTTCTGATTTTCTGTGTGGGTCACATAATTAGTGTCCTGGGCAGGCAGATGCTCTCACCAGCCTCTCAGTGCAGCCGCCTGCAGTGGCTTCCCCTGTCTCTGGAGTGAGAGGGAGACCTATTGTCCATCCAGCCAGCTGCCCATATGGGTCACTGCAGTGTCCATGCCCATCTGCATACTCCACTGGTCCTGGGCTGGGCAGGAAGCGTGGTGTCAGCAGTCAGGGTTCACAGGGAGACAGGCAGTGAGATGCTCAGCTTGGTTAATTAAATTGAAAATGAAAGGGAAAACAGCACACTGGCTTTGTGTGGGAAAGGAAGAGGCAGGCAGCTGCTCTGCTCTTTTGGTAATTGATCTTTAGCAGCAGAGAGAGGAGACCTGGAGCTGAAACAAAGGGGCTTTGCAGCAAGTGCTCTGCTTCCTCTTGAGGTGATCTCTGAGAACGTAGAAGCAATTTTACTCATCAAAATCAAGTGCTCAAGGCAACAGTTCCCGTGGCTCCTCTCTGAGCTCTAGCAGCTTTTCCTTTTCTGGAGCATTTTCTGCCCCAGCAGGTGTCAGGCTGGGCCATACTCCAGCAAGAGGCCCCCTACTCCCTCCTCCTCTGACACTTTACTGACTGGCTGAGTGGTATGCCTTGGTATTGAGCAGCTGAAGTTAAGAGTTAAGTATCTTATTTTTTCCATTGTGATCAGTTCACCTGTCACAGAAACACAGGATGGCAGAGCTTGGCAGGGACCTCTAGAGGTCACCTGGTTCAAACACCTGCTCAAGCAGGGCCACGTAGAACAGGCTGCCAGAGACTGTCCCCAAGCAGCTTTTGAGTGTGTCCAGTGTTCCCCTCTGAAGATTTGTGCTTCCACAGAGCTGGCTCTGGGATGGGTATGCTTTTAAGTACTGAAGTTGGAAGACATCAACTTGAATATAGTTTCTAAGTGTGCTCAAATCTGTGTGATCTCTGTGCAGTGGATCCGAGGAATTTGCACAGCTTCCTAATTACAGTGATTGCTTTCCCCTCTCTTCTGCTTCTTGCCCATACATGTTTCTTTACAGAGGAAATATACACTGTGAAATACAGGACAGCACTTTGTTGATCCCTTGGGAGCAGCTACCTCCCCTACCTCCTTGTGAGTGTTGCTGTGGAGACAGTAAGCAGTTAGTGGGACTTGTGCAAGTCCCTCTGTGGAGGAAACTGTCAACCTTTTGGTGACAATGTGTCTGTCTGTAGAGAGAAGGAAGAGCAAGAGGGTCCAAACAGCAGCATAAGTGGATGTGAGCAGGGAAATTTTGCTGGCAAATTTGATATAGAGGCAGAGGCAATTTACAGGAGTGTCAAGAGCCATCAGTTGGGATATCTTGTATTGACCCGTCTCAAGAGGCAGTGAAGGCCTCTGAAGTGGATTGGTTGAGTTCTGAGAAGAAATGCTTGAAGGAAGGAGAAATGCTCAAGCTTTCTCCCGTGGTGTCCCTTTTCTCTATCAGACCCTGTAGGAGAAGACACAGTTCCCTCCTGGTCCAAAGTCCTCTCCATAACCTGCTGCCGTTGCATCCTTGGGAAGAGCTGTGGAGGAGAGCACCCTGCTGAGCCTGTGGCCAAGGGCAGCGGTCTGAGACACTCTGAGGGAGCATCTCAGTGTGTCCTCTGCAGCCTGTCCCCAAAGCAGTACCCAGGGGCTGAGCTTAAGGGAGCTCAGTTATCCCCAGCCTCCACGACCCGCTGCTCAGCTTGAATGCCAGGAATGCCCTGAGAATGGAAACTCAGCCTACAGTCCCTTAGTCTGATGGTGTCTCATGCTGAGTAATTTCTGCCTACCCATGGCAGATACCTGTGTGTAATCCTTCCCCTGACTGCTGGGGGAAGATTGAGGGGAAATGCAGGAGGCTGAAGGATCTTTAAAGACACCAGTTTGCAGCCTTTCCACTGCTGGAGGAGATGGAAAGGTACCAGCAACAGGTGATGTGCTGTGGGAAGAGGGTCCCTCAGACCAGGGGTTGTACAGGCACGTAGGGAACAACAGTGTAGGCTGCCTGGGGGCAGAGCTGCAGGCAGCATCACAGCTCTGCTCTCCTCAACTGAGCAGTGCTCAACTGGGTATAATCACAGCGGATGTGCAGGACTCTGTCATGTGGGTTTGGATTAATAACCACAGCAAACACCTGAGATGGCAACTGTTAGTGAAACCCATACAGACTTTGTTGTCTCTCTGTGATGAAAGACACTTGTTCACAGTCTCCAAAGCTGTGGGTTGGTTTTGTCACGTATATGTGAACCTGCTGATGGAAACAGTGGTAGACAGACACATTTGCTTCAGGTAGAGGCTTTGACTCCAAGCTCCAACACAGTGGTTGCCTCCATCCCCCATTCCCACTCGTGGTTTCCAAGGCACCTCATCTGCTACTCTCCTGCCCAGTAACACCCAGCTGTAATTCCCTGCCATTGTTCAGTCAAGGATGTGTGGATTTACTCTTTCCCTCCTTCCCCCCTCCTCTCCTCCAGCATTCCCTAATGAGTCTTTTTTTCTCTACACACCCTCTTCCTCCCTTCTCTTTCAGTGTGTTTTTCTCAGGACAATCCTATTCCTCTCCTTGACAGCATCCCTGTATTAGCAGCTGCAGCCAGCATTACTATTATTTTGTTTCTCCATTTTAGAAAGCAAGCTTCAAGTTTCCACACAAAACAGTTCTGTGGAGGTTGCCAGCAGTGCTGACACGGCCATCGAGTGCAGGATTGTGTTTGCCCAGAATAATTCACAGCTCGCTGTTACCTGGTACCTCCTGCCGCCTCTGGCAGATGGGACTCCCGTGCAAATTGTCAGGGCCAACTACAGCAGCGTACTGGAATACGGGCCTGAATTCAGCTCTCCTGCACAAAAGTCCCGGTTCCTGAACCAGAGGGTGTCCAACAGTGAATTCTGGCTGCAGATTCTGTCTGCAAACCTCGGGGACCGGGGCGAGTATTACTGTGTGGTAGAGGAGTGGCTCTGGCTGGTAGATGGCTGGTACAAACTCGGAGAGGGAACATCGGGAAGGACCACGCTGGAGCTCAAGCTCCCAGGTGAGCAGGTGGTTGTCTCTTGTATAGGTGCTGCTGGAGAAGGCTGGATCATCTTATGACAGGCCCCCTGACAGGATTCTTCTAAGCTGGCAGGGCTTAGAAGCAGCGGCTCCTGCGTTGGGTCTGAGACATAGGGATGCAGGTGTTGTCAGTGCCTCTCAAAGGGAAATAGGGAATTAGGAAGATTTGCCACGTCCTCCCAAACCAACCCAGCTGCTATTTTTGCCACTGGCAGATGAAGTCAAATGCTTCATAACAGAGTGAATTGTAGCATTTTCTTTTCCCTCCAACATATGATGCAGTTGATTGGTTGTACAACACTGTGAATAGAGAATCTGCCCTTTCTTGGTGTTGAAGCATCCTGAAGCAAGACACTGGATTTTACTTACCCTGCAGCACATTGCTGCTGAGAAACAAGTCTGAGGGTTTAGCTGCTCCCGCCATAATCACTGCACTGCTAGAGTGCATCGTGGGTCTCCCTGGCTCAGTTCTTCCTTCTCTCAGCCTCACTTTGTTTATGGGTTACAACCCTAGATAAAGTGGATCAGAGAATTCCAGTTTCCTAAAGAGCTTTTGGGCCAAAGGATGCCTTATCACTTATTTGGAGCGGGTGGGAAGAATTACAGCAGAGGGTTGTGAAGGGGATGGGGGGCAGAGATGACAGGGAGGGTGACACCTCGGGGAGGATGAGTCACAGGAGCCTGGAGGTGTCCTGCAGAGGCCCCTGCAAAAGGCCATCCCAGTCCCCCATGCTTCACTCCAGAAGGTTTCCATTAGCCTGTAGGCACAAGCAGAAGTATTTCTATGGCAGTGTGCAACACCACAACATCTCTTTCTGCTTGCACCCTACCGCAGAGCGTGAGCTGCAGATGGAGAAAACCAACGACAGCCTCTCGGCGAGGGAGGGCGAGGAGGTGACGCTGCCCTGCCTGCTGCAGGGTGCCCACCTGCCCGACACCCGCCTCTCAGCCACCTGGTTCCAGATGAAGGAGAGCGGCCTCAGCAGCCCCCTGCTCATCCTGCACCACGACGGCACCATCCTGAGCCCGCAGCAGGGCCTGGCGGCGAGGCTGCACCTCCGCCGCCCCACAGCCGGTGACTTCAGCCTGACGCTGAGCCGCGTGGAGAGCGGTGATGCTGGGCTGTATTACTGCCAGGTGCAGGAGTGGCAGCAGCAGGGCGAGGGGAATGACTGGGCTCTGCAAGCCTCGGCGCGCTCAGGGTACACCCGGCTCACCACCATTCCGCCAGGTGAGGCTGCTGGGTGACAGGGCCTGCTCACCCTGCACTGTTCGTGTTCTCGTAGCCATGCTGGGGTGTGCGGGCAGGATGATGTCAGCTTCTCTGCTGGCTGCAATGGCAGACGTGCAGCAAAGCCAGGGGACTTGCTAAGGGATTGCTGAGGGGCTCACTGCTGGGGAGATCACCCGAGTGGTGCTGGGAGCCCTTCGAGTGGCACGTCCTGTGGGCCTGGTAGGGGAGGCAATGACATCCCAATCCTGCTCTTTTGCCAGGCTGAAACCCAGGTGTTTGGCACTGTAAACATTGGAAGTGGTGATCAGGTGAGATATAGAGAGTTCTGACTGTGAAGCATGTGGGTCCAGAGGTTCCCTTTGAGTGCATTTGTGCCTGCAGTGTTTTGTGGCTTGTGTACTGTCTACAGCACCATGGTCACAAATCCCTGCTCTCAGCTGAGGCACTGGGGCTGGAACACTAACTGTTCTGGGGAAAAAATCCTGAGTTTGAGTTTTCTGGCAAGTCTGTCTCCAGTGAGGTCTCTAAAAGCAGCCTCGTTCTCTCTGGGGTGAGTTGGGGTGCATGCTGGGTGCAAAGATAGAGGTGATATCTGCATGCAGAAGTTTAAATAAATAAAAGCAAAGGTTTCAGTCCAAAAGTGCACACAGTTTTTAGGGAGGTAACAGGAAAAAAGTACTCATGTTGCTGCTTTGGGGAAATAGGATGACCCATGTGGAGGAAAAAAATATAAACTGTGAAATCAATCATACTGCACCCAGCTGAGAGGATCCTGCAGTTCTTCTCATGCCTTCAGCTCTGGATCTGCCATGCCTGAAGCCAGCCCACCTGCCTTCATGGGGTTATAGCTTCTGCAGCAATTCCCAGTGCCAACCAGCATGGAAAGGGTGCTTCCACAGAAACCTCCCTTGTGCCTGCTACTGGCACAGGCACGGAGCCTACTCTCATGACTGCACCTACAGCAGAGCTAATCCAGATTTAATTGCAGGGAGAGGGACTGACAGCACTTCATTCCCCTGCTGCTGAGTTACTGCTCTTGTCCATCACAGCTCCCTCTAGCTCTCAGATTTCTCCTTCATCAGTTCCCTCTATCTCTTGTTACCCATTACTGGTGGAGTAACCATTACTAAAAATACTCAGTAACTGCTGGTAAATTCTCATCCAATTTTTGCATGAGTGTTTTTGCCAAGTGTTTTTCATGGTTTTCAGAAAATGCAAAAGAGGCAAGGAAGGGCAAGTCTCTGGGTGGGACAGGGACCTCTTGATCTGATTTCTTCTGTTTTTCTCTTGTCCCTTTTTGTTTAGTGGTGTAGCCTCTGACAGACCACTACTTCACCCCACTGTCACTGGTGGCAGGCAGGGACCCAGTGAGGTGAAGGGTGTGTGGCTTTTCCTTACTGAGTCTAGTCTGGAACAGGTTAGCTGAAGAGCTGTGCTGTTTCTGTTGGGATGTTTCAGATGAACAAGATGGGGCCTTATCTGACCTCTCTAGACAGAAAAACTGACGCAAATTACCTGGTTTCTCTCCCCCACCTCCTCAGGTAGCCTGAATTCATACAAAAATTGGTGGCTGTTAAAGACTGAGGGAAGATGTTTAAGAAGATAACTTGGGGCCTCACTTACTTTTTCTCTTCTTTTTTCCCCCAGAGTCAACTGTTATGTCTAGGATCTGCTCATCCCCATCACTGCTGAACTTCATCCTATGCTTACCACTGGTTCTGATCCTTCTCCTGGCCCTTGCTGTCTTCTGCTGGTACTACAAATATGAAAAAAGCAAGAAAGGAAACATCATAGGAAGCCAGCTGATGGAACTGGAAGGGAATAAAGAGGTCAAGACAGCTGGTCTATAGAGGCAGATGTAACTTGAAGCAGTGGAGCTGGACAGTTAAGGAGGACTGAATACTTGCAGAGGGGCTTTTTACTGCTTTGTAGCAGCTCTTGCAATGAATCCTTGAAATGGTGTGTTTGCTTCCAGTGGAATGAAGTGGCTTTGAATTACTGAGCAAGGGTTTTAGGGTTTTCATGACAAGTGTTCCTATCTCTCAGGTTAGATACCCACCCATTTCACACTCTGTTCATTGTGACATATTTGAGGTTCTTGCAGTACACATCTCCCACTGTGGATGGAAGTGGTGTTATTTCTCTGCAGGAAAAAGGGAAAAAAACAGTTCTTTTTGCACAGTGAGACAAAAGTATCAAATTGCTACTCATTTTAGACATCTTGACAAAATCTATGTGGTATGCAGGCTAAAAAAAGCAGTGGCAGAGCTGGTAATGGAGTATTGTGTCCCATTTGGCCTTTGGCCACCCTTTGCTCGGGAAGTTCTTGTTGGGGAGCCCAGCTGGTTCTGGGCTCTCAGTAAGCTGAAATACTGCAGATGGAACTTCTTACACCTGGCAGAGGGTTAACCACGGACAGTGGGGACTGTGACACAGTGGGTTTCCTGTTAGGAATGTCAGCCTATTGTGTTAGGACATGTGGCTGTGTGTCCAATCATGAGTTGTTATGATAGTGGTAAACCAATGCTGTGTGTACATGTGTCACCCCAGAACTGTATAAAGGTAGCTGCACTGTTGCAATAAGAAAGCTGCTGGTATCCTGAAACCCATGTCGCCCCCCGCCTCGACCACGACAAGTTCTTTTCATGTTCTTGAGAGCATCTATGCCCAAAGAGCATCTTCTCCAAAAGGAAATGTGTCTTCAACACAAAATCTGTCACTGGAACATGAGGACTGAGCAAGTCTGGCTGGGTCTGAAGAAAGTCCAGAGCAGGGACCCCACAGCCATACACAAAAAACCCAAAATCCCTTCACCCAGTGAAGGACTCGTCATGGTGTTTTGCATCCCAGGAGGAAGAAGGGGACACCAAGCCATCTTGGAGATAAGTGTACAAATTTTCTAGTTCCTTCCTTTGCTGGGACTGCTGTAGGAGAAGACAGCATCCAGGCCCTCATGTCTTGCTGTCTGTGGGTCAGGAAGCTGTGCACCTGGGACCTGGTACTGGACATGTCCAGTATGTCCCATGTAATAAAAAAGCCATGTGTGTGTTTGTGGGGCAGCTCCTCTGTCCTCTGGAATCTAGCTCAGGCTCACGTTTTCAAGGCTGAGGAGCTCTGCTACCTGAAGATTGTCTGGCTAATGCATTAGAGGAAAGGACGTTTCTATCCAGTCCCTATAAGCCAGGGGATATTCAACCCCTAATTGTGCAAAGTGGGATGTGGTCTCAGTGAGTTGGAAGGTCAGGTGTCAGGGTAATGCTCAAAGCACTGTCCTCAGACAGTGGCTGTAATTTTCTATACAGTAGCTGTGTAGAAATCATAGCAGACCTTTATGAACCTGCTTCCTTTGACCAGAGGGAGGTTTAGAGACACCACAGCTCTTCTAGATGATCTGTTCTTGTCCTTTGCTTTCTTTACAAATAGAAAAGCTGCCTGTTCTTTATCCTGAAGAACTGGTAGGTGCTTCAGTCCCTTGAAAAATGCATGTTTTGCAAACTTTTGAAGAGTACAGCTCCTGTTTCCCTGTTCAGCCCCCTCTGTCTGTACTGGCTGGTTCCAGTTTGTTCAGTCTTTCCCTGTGGGATGTGTTTTCTGGACCCGGTGCAGCTTTTCCCTTTGCTGCCCTGCCCCCAGCTGTCTCTCCCACAGTGTGAGTGCTCAGAGCTGCACGTGGGGCTCTCTACAGAGGTTTCCCCCCTGCCTTGAGGGTTATGTCCCATTTACACATCCCAGTAGGGTGCTTGATTTTCTGTGTGTGTGTGACAGCGCGGCACTGTCTGTGCTTGGCTCGCAGTCATCGGGCTCCTCTTCTGCAGATTTGCTGTCTAGCAAGTTTTTTCTTCACTGTATGCTCAGGCTGTTGGTTTTTCCTATCTAATTGAAACACTGTTTGCATGGGTATGTTGAACAGTTTTCCGCACCAGTTTGTGAAAGATCCTGCTGTCTGTTTGTCTCAGCCCTGTCTTGGTAGTGCTTTAACTCATGGACCAGTTTTGGTCTCTTTCACAGAGAAACAGATGCTCCCAGGACATTAAACTCCTGCAAGTTTTGTGAAAAGTGGATGAAGGAGAGGAGGCAGGCAAGTTGTCCCACCAAGGGGCAGCAGTGTGAGTTGGCTGCCTGGTGCCTGGCTCATGTTTAGGGAATACAGAAAGGAGAGGTAGGTGTGTTAGGACACAGGAAAGGAAAGAAGGAACCAGCTTTTACTAACAATTATTATCAATAAATCTGTGCACATAGTTTATCTGCCAATTTTGTGCTGTTTCTCCGTGTTTTCATTTGGGTTGTTTCCTCAGCTTATGAACATGCTTCACAACCCTTGGTAAAATCAAGAATACATGATGCCTACTGCTTACCTCTTCCCACAAGGCTTGCAGTCTTCTTGCAGAGGAGATAGGTAGGTCTGACGTGCTCTGGTTTTATTTAAGACAGACAAACAAAACCTTTTTTTTCGTTTGTGTTCCTCTAGGTGCTTGTAAGTACTTTGTCCCTGTATCTCCCTAAGGATTGCAGTTAAGAAGATGAGGGTGTTCAGGTTCCCTTTATTCTTAAATATAATTTTGCCCTTTTCTTGTGACCTACTGCCTCATACCTCCTCAGGTGTTATCGCAGCAAACCACTGACAGGTGGTTTGACATTCTTTATGTGGCTTAGAATGAACCTCATCAAGACCATCTATCTAGTCAAAAGTCTGACTTACTCAGGTTGCTGCTCATTACAGGAGTGCTGGGGACAGCCCCTACCATCCTGCCATCTGATCTTCATGTAAAAAGCTGCAGACTCTGCTGCAGCATGAGATTTTTTTGTCTAGTGGACTGGGGGGAAAAAAGGTGGTCCAAGAGAGGGAGGTTTCTCTATCAACAGGGCACTTTCTTCTCCTGTCCTGTTTTGGTTCACTTAATCAGAGGCCTTTCACACAGGTTTAGAGGTTTTAGTTTCAGTTTGTAAGTATGCCTAGGGCCTTGATGAAAGGGTCTGGAAGAAGAATGTGTGGTTTTGCAGTGGTAGGGTTTTTGCCTTTTTTTTTTTTTTTCTTTTTTTTCCCTGGCTTTGCTGTGTCACCACCATACCTTCCAGCTTTATTTTTAAGGTGTATTTTTTTCCATGAGTGAACTTATTGCAGCAAAAGCTCCAAAAGATGTGTGTGCTTGGTGGATCAGGGGGTGGTGTTGATTTTGCTACTGGGGCTCTTGGCCACCTTCACCCAGCCCCATCACCAACCTTTTGTTCAAATCCAGCCTGTGATGTAAAGTAAGAACAGCTGATAAAATACATAATGAGCTGTCATAGCACCTTGGGAGTAAACAGTGCAGCAGCATAGATGTTGCAGCAGCACAGCAGTGCCCCCGTTGCACCCCATCCCCCAGATGTGCCCTTGCCCTGGGAATGCCCTGTGTGAGGGCACCATGTGGCAGGAAGGCCCAGGGTCCTTTCACGAACTTTTAAAGCAAAGTTTGAAGGGGCTACAGGGCAACAGAAAGCTCGGTCCATTACGAGTTAATCCACTGGGAAGCAGTTGCATGGGGCTATAAAAACACAAACGCTGTGTTGTGTGTGGAGGTTTCCATAGGGAGCTATGGGAACATTAAGGCCAGGGGAGAGCAGCACAGGCACTGCCTCCCAGGCAAGGCAGCTCACCCCTACAGCTTGGCAGCCCCTCACTTGTTTGTATGGTGGATGATGTGAGCGTGGGATGGATGGGAGTATAAGCCTTACATTGCATTGCCTTCCTGGAATGCTTCTATGGCACCTGCCTTTGGGCAGGAGCCAGGCCAGTGCTCAGTCACTCCCCAAACATGCAGTGGGACAAAGCAGTGACTCTCACCTGCAGATGGGTGCATTGAGGACCTTTCTCTGTAAGGCTCCTCTATTCTGCAAGGAGGGAGGATGGGGAGTGATGAGCTGGTGGCTGTGCAGGAGTGCCAGGAAGTGGTTTGCAAGCAAAGAGACAGTTTGTTGCTGGTGTCTCAGGGTATCCTGGCCTGCCCTGTTTCCCTGGAGCAGAGGGCACAGCAGCAGTGTGCAGTCCTGTACTGCCAGGGCAAGGCTGCTGAGGAAGGTTGCCAAACTTTCAATAAATTATTCCAAACGAATGACTTGGAGTTCTCCTGGGATGTCCCCTCTCAAGCATCATCTCTTTATTACTTCCTATTAACTCTGAGTTGGTTTTGAAATTTGACATTCAGTTTTCTTCCTGTGATAAAATATTTAAAAACTGGAAATAGAAGAAGCAATTTTGATACGTGCTTTGGACTCCCTTGAGCATTCCATCTGGTTTCTGCAGCCCCTACTTGTTTTGTGTGTCCTTTGGCCTTGGTCTTTGGCACCTTAGACAAAGCAGAACCACTGCTAGGATTCTGAACCTTCCTTAATAATGAAGAAACTGCTGCATCATATCTACCTACTGCTGGGGGTTTTTTGTCCTTCTCCAGTCATCTGCTCCTCCCTCTTTTCTTTCAGCAGATAATGTGGCATTGCAGCCGTAATTATTGTTATAGTTGCAGTTACACATAATTGCATTTGCACAGGGCTGAAAAAGGCAGTTCTTACCCTAGAGTGATGCTTTCCATGGGAGAAGCGGTACAACTGTGAGGCTCGAGGTGGGAAGGGTATGTGAGAGGTAACACGGTATCTGGCTCGCTTTGCTGCCTCAGCAGCAGGAGGGACCAGCCCAGCCTCCTCCTTTTAGTCACCAGCAAAGAGGTTGGTTGTAGTGGTGTGGGACTGACAAGATAAATGGTCCCCTACCTGCCTGGGCATTTAAAAAAGCCAAATAAAAATCCTTCCATGGATGTGGTTTAAACCAAACACAAGTGTGTTTCTCTAGGAGCTCCTATGTAGAAATGCAAATGGTAAGGCAAGATCCAAACACTACTTGCTTCTGGGATCTGGACAGGAAAGAGAATAGTGCAAGCCACAGATTCAAGCATGTGCTCATCTGGGCTTCCTTACTTTCGTTCATTCATTCCAGTTTTTTTCCTTTGTGTTTCTAAGGAAATTTATATAAGTGATGCTGGCAGGGACCTGAGCCTTCCTCTACAGCCAGTGCTGGTGAGCTCTCCAGGGATATGTGGGCACAGGCTTGCTCCTGCCACGGCAAAACACCCACCTCCAGCAGCAGCACTGTTGAAATAGAATTTAATTAACACTGAGCTCTGCAGGCACAGGGTACAAGTCTGGGCTGTTGGGCAAAGCAAAGGGAATCAGGGAGGGAGCTGCTCCACCGGCACCCCCAAATCCTACCCTCGCAATGGGTGCTGTCCTTGGGGACCATTGTGAAGGCAAAGCCTGGTGGGGGTGGCTGTGAAGCAGAGGGTGGCCTGGTCTCTGGCCTTTCTCATGCTGTACCTGCTCTTTGTAGGGGATGGAGGAACATTTTTTTTCTAGGACTGTCAACTAAGTGTGAAAATTCACTGGCAGGGGGAAAACACTGGTTTTATCATTATTTTAAGCATAAGTAATGATTGGGTGAATGCTGGGACCGATATGACATACCAGGAGGGGCTGTGACTCCTCACAGAACCCTCACAGGATGCTAATAGTGAGGAGAGGTCCACTGTCCCATTTGAAAGAGAAGGGCCATGACCAATCGATGTTAAATGTGGCAGTAATGCCTCACGCAGTGGCCGCGGGATAAAAGGCAGAGGCAGCCTGAACTGTAAAGACATTTTATTTCCCTGGTAATGAGGGAGACACACTGTGGAAACGAAACTAGGGAGAGAGAGACTGCGAGATGCTAATTTCTGTTCCTGCTGCTGCTGCTGCTTTGATCTGAAGCAAATGCCCGTTTTAAATTGCAAACGGATGCAAGTCAGATATCATCCAGCCAGTGGCTTACAGGCTTAATGAAGTGGGACGTACGCTGCTGCCTGGTAATGGTAAGAGAGGCAGGCAATTCAGGGAGGAATTACTGAAGGTCTAAAGGGACAGGGAGGAAGGATGGTAGGATGTCACAGGCTAACTCTCAGCTCTGTCAGTGTAGCACAATGTCCCCTGCTTTCTGTCCTTGGCAAGCTGTGCCTGAGGCCAAGCCCCCAGCCCCTCTGTGCCTGGAGAGAAAGCTGTGGACACGCTGTCCTGCTGCCACACGCCCACGTTTTAAGGCACACATCCTGTACAGGCAATGCAAGGTCATCCCCCTCTTTGGTCTCAGAGCGTGAACACGAATTTGGTGCGTTCCCCAGGTTAGGCAGAGGTATGGGAGGCTAGGTAGCTGATTTTGTGCTATTATTTGGGCATTTAGTTGAATTTGAGCAAGACAACTGACAAAACTGTTCTGAGACAGACCCGGAGGCTCCTGGGGAGGGAGACTTTAATCCAGAAGCAGTAATCTGGGAACTGGTAGCTCATACTGGACAACTGCATCTTATTGAGACTCTTTTGGTCAAGATCTGGCCTGTCTTGAAGAATGATGTCTTAAGGGATATTTACTATACTGTTCACTAACACAAGGATTTTGGGTCCCAGGATGAGGCTGGAGTTTGTTGTATATCTTGTATGGGTATTCAGAGACTTGGATGCCTCTGCAAGCTGCTGTGCTTGACCAGCCAGACATGGGAAGGCTGAGGAACCTGTAGGTACCTGGAAGGATTGACCTCTACACTAAGCAAAGGAAAAAAAAATGGTCTAGCAATTGAAAAAAGCAGGCGTGACTCACAAATCTATTAGGTTTTTGAAGGAGTCAGCATGTGGATGAGAAAAATCTCATGGATGTAGTCTATGTGGAGCCAAGAGACTCCACAATGTCCATTGTTATTACAGAAACTAAGTAACCATAGGATAAAACTGGCAAGTCCTTGCATGGATAAGCTCTTTGTTAAAAATACCAGGAAGAAAAGAAAGTAAATGGTTCTGACAGAAAAGGGAGGTCACCAGCTCTGAGACCTGTGCTGCTCAGTGAACACAGAAATGGTCTGGAAAAGAAGATGACTGTTAAGCAAAGAAAGGTAACATTAAGTTAGTCAAGGTGTTAGTGACAAGGGCTGGCTCTGACGAAATGCATTATGAGAGTGTGTAATGAAACAGCAGATGACATTTGTGTAATTGACTGTGAAGAGAGAGATGGTGGCAAAAATAGATCAGCCTCAGCTTCACGTGTAAAATGAGAGAGGCCTCAAATGGTAAGGAAAGGATGGGCAGTGGCTGGGCTTTCCTTCTCTCCCTGCTAAGAACAGTGGGATGCTGACGAAGCCAGTGGGCAGCAGCCTCAAAATGAAAGGAAGGAGGAGGAGCATGGTTTTCACACAACGTAAAGTTGGAAAGCTCCTTGTTATGGGATGTTGTGCTGTAATTTTGCGTTTCCCAGGAGAAAACAATTGATGAAGGAACCTACTGAGCCTTGCTAACCATGAAGAAGGCATTTTGGTAAGTCCTTGAGCAGTGGGTTGGTAGAAGTTTGGGGAATTATCACATATACCTGTTCTGCTTTTGTCTTCTGCTTCAGACCTGTGCTTTTGGTCAGTGCACAAACAAGGAGAGGAGGTAGATAGTCCAACCACACAGATTTTTTTAATGTTCTTATTCTGTGTTTACTTTGATTAAAAAAAAAAAGGGCTCATACCCATATTTTCTCTTTATTTTACAACTCCTGACAGGGCTTTTTTTTTTTTTTTCTCCTAAAAATGCTTGTAAAAGCATTAGAATCCCATTTCAGCACAGTTAATCATGTCAATCTATAGACCACTAGGCAAGATGAAGCTTTTAGATTATCCATTATCCTTTCTTTCTCTACAGCATCTTCCATTCAAGGACTTCACACTATCACAATAGCATAGTTGGGAATTTTCTCTGCTTAACAAATGAGGGAATGCTTGAACATAGCAGTTTGCTGTGAAATAGCCAAAGAAATTGGAAATCTGCTTTTTTAGAACATCTCTGGAGAAAGAGGCAGGGGGAAACACTGACTCTAAAAGTGAGAATCAAGGGGAAAAAAAATCTCTCAGCTGGATCCCAAAGAAGTTTCCATAGAAACAGATTTTTCTGCGAGTGAGTAACTGCAGTATGAAATTAAGATTGTGGATCTAAATCTGCAAAATATTTAAGCATGTTCTTAACTTATTCCTATTCAGCTCAGGATGCGAGTATATGATTTTCATGGGGGCTTATGTGCTTTATTTGATGGAGGTAGAAATAAGGATAAGCTGTGTTGAAGTGGGATCTGGGCTTTCCTGTGCTTCTTCCTTGTCACTGACAAACTTGCGACTTATTTTTTATGACAGCGTGTGTTGCGTTGCTGCTAAAAGTATAGACCCCAGTGCCTCAGTCTGAGAGTTCAGCACAAAGTTCTGTCAGACTCTTGCCACTACCAGGGATTGGAGTCAGCAGAGCATTTACATTCCTGGGTACTTTATTGTTTTGTTAATTAACTTTTTTTTTCTATTTACGTGCAGATTTAATTTTAAATGGGGTATTTATTCTGTAAATTAATACCATGGTGATTATCAGATAATTAACTTGAGAACTGATGGCATAGGAGGTTGAGATTTGCTCATAATCTGTCTTTTGTGCACCTCTATTTGTGGCCCATAGATATTTTAAAGACAGGGTAGGTTCTTAATATTTTGCATGCTAATTGCTTTTATTGTGACTGTGTGCTGGTAAATGATTGGTTTTAGTTTAAGCTATTTAAGATTATTTTGAATATCCTTTTTCCTCCCCTCTCTGTTGTGACTTTATGCACAACTGAATTAATCTGACAAATAAGGTTTGCCTCAAAGTTTTATTTCCATTTACTGTACTTGGAACAGATGAAGCTCTTGTGTAGACAAGATGTGGCTTGTCTTCATGCAAACTTTCCATGTTCTTATTCCCTCTTTATTTCACATTGTCTTCCTGCTCTTTATTTGAGGAGATGTGTATTTGTTGACTTTTTTTTTTTTGGTCAGTGCCTTCCACGCTGTAACCATCAAAGGTGCACACCAGTGATGGCAGAAATTATCTCTCTTCTTTGAGCTCCAAGCTCTTTAAGGTATGAGGAAAGGATGCTGTTGAAGGAAATTACATTCCTGCAACAAAACCAGTGAGGGGAGCCTAATGGACAGCCTTTCTCCTCAAGAGGATTTCAAATCCCTGAGGAAGCAGTGACCTATGTCAGAGTACAAAGTGTTGAACAGATTTGCACTGGGAAAGCAAATTTCATCACCCTTTTACTGCCTTCTGAGACCTCCAATCCCGCATTCTCAGCAGTGGTGGCCACCCAGCACAGAGGCTCACCCTGCCCATTCCTCATCCAGGCTTGCCCTGGTGCCCCCAGGGGGTTTCCCAGGCCCCCTGGAACAAGCTGTGGTGCTGTGCACGCCTTCCTCCATGCTTTGGACCTGAGCCACAGGGGTACATCCCCACCCAAACCAGCTCCTTTGGCCCCCCAGCCAGGCACATTTCCCCTCTGAGCTTGCAAAGCCTGCTGTTCTGCACACCGAGTTGAAGTCACGAGAATGGATAAAAACAATCTATATTTAATTCAGTGTTAGATCTCTTACTCTTGGCTATTTTTTCCATAATTGGTTCTGTTTTCTGCTAATGATCTGAAATTTAGCATCTATTTCTGCCTCGGATATTTGGATAACTGGTGATAAGGAAGATTAAGACTGTTGATAGCAGTGAAGGCTGCAGGATATATGGATGCTGCAGGCCTGTCAGTGATAGACAGAAAGTTGTTTGGAGGCAGTGGGACAGATTGTCTGGGATTCCTGGCTTAGTAGCAATGAAAAACTGATGAGGTAAGCAGTGCTGGGAAAATCCTGTTAGGGAAGGAAAAAAGCAGACTGGAACTGATGATCACTGGGCGCACTGTATTGAATATGCAGTTTCTCTAAAAAACTGAATTCACTTTTGGCACAGAAATGGGATTCGTATCTCTCTCCCTACTCCACTTGCTTCATTAGCAGGCTTGTAAGGCACTCTGAACTTTGCAGCATTTAGTAATGGATTAGGACCAAAAACTTTGAGGCAGCTGGTTTGGCTTTGGGTCAGACATTTCCACCTCCATCCCCTTTGCAGATGCCATGGCATGGGATGAAGGATTCAGACCAATATCTCTAGATCTGGTCCTTGCTGATACGACGGAGGTCAGAAGCTCCAGTGTAGATTCGTTCCTCGCTGAGCTGTAGGGGAGCTATTTCCAAATTCAGGCAGGGCACTAATGGGCAATAGAAATGTGTGCACACATATATGGTGAAACCTCTGGATAACTACCAACACTGGGAGCTGCCCTGTAGCTGGAGTCCGTGTTTCCACGTTGTGCATGTTTTGCAGCTCTCTTTCTAAAGAACTTCCCCGGCTCTGTTTGGTCAATGGGTCATTTGTGCCTCTTACTCTACAATAAGTAGATTAGCTGTGATTTATTTGGGACAGGGTTGGATCTGGTGATTTGTGTGCTGCTGTGGGTGTAGGAGTTGTGTGATCTCATGGTGAAAGGTGAGTGAAGTGCAAAGGGACAGATTAGGATAAATGACACAGAGGAGTCTGTATCCAAGAGCTGAGTGGATATGTGGGTGTAATATCCAAAATCCTTCAGGTATGTTCTTAAATACATCCTCTTCCATTCCCTGCACCCTTCTGATTAGTGACAACAAACTGGCAGGGTTGGCTCCCTTTTTATTCTCTGCTTTTTCAGGAGGAGGTGGGAGGAGAAGCAAGGGAACAAATCCTTCTGCAGAAGAAAAAAGCAGCAAAGGGTTTGCAAACAGAGACAATGCTTCTCCTGTCAAGGGCATGTGCTGTCTGGTCATGATGGAGTCACAATTCCTTCTGGTAAGAGGCAGGGGGGGAACTTGGAAGAGATGGCTGGAGATACTATCCCTGGGTAGCAGGGGAAATGCCTGTGAATGTGGATGCACAGGGGCCAGGAGGAGTGAGGACCTGGAGGGAAGTTGGGGTTTGGAGGTGGAGCTAGTCTCAGAAGCACAGAACAGCCCAGGTTGGAAGAGACCTTGGAAGATCATCTGGTTCAACATTTTGTGGGAAAGAGAGAGTAGATGAGATTATCTGGCACCCTGTCCAGTCACATTTAGAAAACTTCAATGATGAGGGCTTTACTACATCCCTGGAGAGCTTGTTCCAGTGACTGATTGCTCTCACTTTAAAAAAATGTATTTATTGTATCAAAATGAAATATCTGCTTGTATAACTTGTACCATTGCCCCTGTCCTCTCCATGTGGCTCCTTGTGAAGAGAGAACCTCTGTGTAATTTGGAGTAACCCTTTAGGTATTGGAAAACTGTGATGAAGTCCCCTCCAGAGCCTTTTCCAGGGGGAAAATATCTAACTACTTCAGGATCTATGGCAAGATCTCCAGCACTTTGATCATCTTTTTGGCCCTCCTTTGGTCCCCTTCCAGCCTGTTCATGTCTTTTTCTGAATCATGGGGACCAGAACTGGATACAGCATGGCTGGATGTGGACTGAAAAGCACTGAACAGAGTGGAATGATCACGTTTCTATTTTTGCTAGCAGTGTCCCTGTGGATGGAGTCCCTGGTCCAATTTTCCTTTATCAGTGCAGTGGTGCACTGCCAGCCTGTCCATCGGGACACCCTGGTCCTTGAGTCCCTCCATGCAACCAAAGTCAGGAGAGCCCCAGAGAGCAGATGGTTTGTCTGCAGGGCTTATGTTACTGTGGGGGCACAGCTCAGCTTGGCTGCCTGCCACACTGCAGGGCCTGGGCATCCCCACAGGGAGAGGGCAGACAGGCATGGGTGGCAGGGGTTGTTTGCACACTGAGGGTGGACAAAGCCATTGCAACGTGGGTCAGGAAGTTTCTGATGCAGCAGAAACCCCAAGGTGCTGTGACGTGTCACCTTCCACCCCTGCAGAGAAGCAGCTTCTCCTTTGTGGTGGGATGTGCTGAGGCCTGGGGTTGTGGGAGGCCAACAACACCCACACTGTGGCTCCTGCCTTGCAGATCTGCTGCCTGCCACGGCAGGCCCTGTGTGTACACATCTTTCAGGCAAGGTTTGTCCAGCTGGCAGGAACATTTGGAAAGCATTTTCCTTGATTCTTGTAAAATGCCATTTTGGTTTTCAAAATCCCCATCTTCCACATCTCTGAGTTGCGTCCTAAGTCCCCTTATAAAGCCATCACTTTCCTGTCTGCCTGCCCATTTCTTAGCTTTTCATGCATCCTGGGAGCGAGCTGAACACGAGCCTTCCTGTTTCCCTTGCTCTAACTCAGCACCCTGTCAGCCACAGCGAACCTGCAAGTGTCTTGTCAACTTTTTGCCACTCTGGATAAAAACCCGGAGCCCCTGTGAAGATCTGGCAGCTGTGTGAGCTGCAGACTCAGCAAGGTGAGAACATCTGGTAAAAGATACATTTGGCCAGAAAGACAGCCTGGAAAATGAGAAGGGCCATGCAGTGCTGTGGGAACACTTGCACGTCCCACAGCATCTGGCAGGTTGTGGTTGAATGTGCAGCTATCCTTCTCCTCTTCTGCAAAACAGAGGGGAAGCAGAACCCATTAGACATTTATCACCTGATGTAAACAATGTTTGTACACTGCAGCTAGGTTTTTTACCTTTTTTAAAGACTGTAGTGAAAGTAGTTACTCAAAGCATCTCACAACAGTTTTGTGGACAACACAGCTCTTGATGCTCTTCACTGGACAACATTTTTCGCAGTCTTAGAAGATCAAAATGGGTTTAAGCATGCAGAAGCCTAGAGGTGTAAAAGCACTGATTTTTCCAAGTAACCTACACTGGGAGGTCTGCTTAAATATTTGAGCACTGAGTCACCTGTACTTAAAAGTGAGCAATTAAGGAAACTAAATATGTTCTTGAAGGGCTGAATAATTCCTTCACATCTGATTCCACTACAAAGATGGCTCTGGAGGGGCTTACGCAGATCTTGCCCTTTTCTGGACCAAGAGAAAATAGAATCAGAGACTGAGAGAGGAGAAGCTGGAACAACCAGACCGTGTAAGTCCCATTAAGCTTCCAGGTCATGACGGTTTACAGACAAGAGGTCTTGGGGAAGATGGGGATGAAAGAGCCACATGTCTAAAAGAAATATTTCTCTCATTGAAGAAAAAAGAACCACACACGTGTGTGTGGTTCTTTTTTCTTCACTGTGTGTGTGTGTGTGTGGGGGGGAGTAAAAATTTAAAAAATTTAAAAAAAGAAGAAAAAGCGGTGTTTGATAAGGATGGAGAATGTTTTACTCACATTTTTAACAGCTCTTGTGATGATTACAGGCCTGTTTGACATGCATGCAAATGAATGCAGTGCCTAGCAAATTAGAATTGGCCATGAAGCTTACACGGGTAACAGTGCTCACAGGTGCAACCTGCAGAGATTCTGCAGAAGGAACCCACATCTCCTGAATTCTTGCAAGTCTTTGAAGAAACCAGTGAATTAGCTGAAAAGGAAGAACCCTCTGACATAACTTATTTACCTTTTTTGGCAGGCTTTTTGCAAGTTTGCGTTCAAGATGTGGCTGCAGGCGTCCGGCTGACAGTGGAGGAAGTGGCTTATCGCTGACTGGGATGTGGGTGAGCTGGTGGTCAGTGGTAGCATGGGATGAGGTGCCAGTGACGTGCCTTGTTCTGCCACAGTAACCTCTGGGGACAGGGAGGGATGTGCTGAAGCTGCAGTGAAGCTCAAGAAGGAGGAGACCTTAGGTGGAAGATCTGAAGGAGGAAGCAATGGATTCAGTTGGAGGGTAGGAAAAAAAAGGAGTTGACAGGAAGGGGTACCTGTGCCAAGGATGGTGCCATAAAGAGGTACTGAGGGGTGAAAGTCATTATCTCCTCAATACTGTGTGTTTATGTCCCTGATACTGAAGATCTGGGTGTGTGGGACACAAGCAGACTAGCAGCAAGGACAAAGCTGCTTTGTCAGGCAGTTTCAGGGTCTATCTTAGACCAGTCCCAGGGGAAAAGCTGAAAGAAATTCAGAACAGGAGATGATCCAGAAAAGCAGTATGTAGGGAGAAGGGAGTACCCCCTTCTTGGTAACATCTGAGTCGATAACCTCCAGGCACAGAGGACTGGGCTTTTGCTGAGCCACCGAAGCACATCTGATCAATAACTCAAAGTCCCAACTTGCACATTAGCAGAGTCAATTATCAGCTCTGCCCTCTGCTTCCTTGATTATTATTTCAGCATGTAGCAGCTGCTTCACAAGCGTTATGGCCCATCACACTCTGAAGGGACTGAGTTAAATGCAGATTATTGACCGATAAGGCCATAAGAATGTACTGTAAAATATACAGTCATGTTCACCCATAAATCCCCAACGAGAGTGCTTTTCAAAGCAATTTCTCCTCTGGTGGGATCCTGGGTCACTGTCAAGGCCATGAAAAATGTTTTTCCGCCTTATTCCTGCCATCTCCTCTGTGGTGATGTCTCTCTTGGAACTGCATCTGCACATGAATGTGTGGTTCTGCCTCCCTCGAGCTGCTTATTGGAACCCCTGGGTTTCAGCACGGGTGATTCTGTACATGGGAAAGGTGAACTATAGTTAACGTTTCTGCTCTGGCCCCAGGTGTTCTACTGCTCCTGAGTTACTCAAGTTGCTTCAAGTTCCTCAGTTTTGGCTGAGGTTGTGAGCTCAGAGTGTGCAGCAGCCCGAATCCTGGTGAGCATAAGCAGGTTAGATCACGAATTGTTTCAACATCAGGTAATGACAGCTTTCCCTCCTCTGCCAGCCTGATATGCTGCTGGCCATCAGTCACACTGCTTCATGGAGGCAGACAAAAGTGCCTGGGTTGTTTTGGTTTGCAAATCTCTTCAGCTTTAGGATACAAACATATTTCAAGGAAAAGGGTGCATGTCTTTATGGTTATGGAAGTGGGAATGCTGTGTGTCTATACTGAAAACTTTCCCCGTTGAAGATGCTAGCGGCTGGGCCAGCAGCTCATTAGCTGGTTGGTGTCCTTTGTCCAAAACCTTTAGAGGAGCCTGGGCTCATCCTGGACAGTTGATGGTCTCTGAAAGCATAGCACACACCTTCAGCTCACGTCCCTCCTCTGATCTAGCAGCTAGGCATAGGAGAAGATCACTCGTTTTGACCACTGCCCCCAGGCGGTAAAGTTTCGTGCCCTTGAAGCTAGATCCCTGCTGCTGGCAGCCTGCTGAGGCTTCCTTAGTGCTTCTAAGGGTTTCTTGATCTGCTTCTCCCCAGGGTGTACCCCTTCCAAGGACAGGAGAGGATTTCACATGCTTTGAGCTGGAGAGATAGCTCGTTTAGAGCTTGACATGTTACAAAAGTTTTGGGGTTTTTATTATAGTTTTGATATGACTCTAGGATGGTTTCTTTCCTAGGCTTTCTCAAGTGCAGCATCCTGGCCACAAGTCTGATTGCAAGTGTTTTTAAAACCTTTCACTGTTGTAGCCACTGGGATCCTTGGGGTCAGGCACTTGTGAGTTCCCAGGGAGGCCTGAATCTCCCAGGCTGGTGCCAGCAGACCTGGGGGGGTTCTGCTGATCACAGCTCTTACTATCTGGTGCTGAGGCCTGTGTACTGCATCATTTTCATTTCACACAGATAAACAGGTGTCCCTTGTTATTGCAGGGGCAGCATCCAACTCTGTGGATGTTTCTTGGGGTGAAGAATAAATTTCCTGTTGTTTTCTACACTGCCATTTACTGCTGTGTGAGCTGCCTGATCTTCAGCAAGGGCTGTGATGGCTCACTGATTGTGCTGGGAAGCAGAGCTGGTCAGAGGAGTAACAAGAGTTGCTTCATCTAATGGGGGGTGGAAGAGAAAGGGACAGGCTGGCCCCTGAGTAACAGTGCTGTGGGAGTCTAGGCAGGATGGCTGGGGCCTAGGGAAGTGGGAGCTGAATTCTCAGCCTTGCTCCCCATCCTGGGGAGGGTGTTCTGTTCTCATCACTGCCTATGTTCAGACCTGTTAACTTTCCTGGGGGAAGGAGGTGAATGTCACGAGGGCAGCTGAGAAGGCTGACACAATCGTGTTGCGTGTTTGTGTCTCACCCCAGCTATCTCTAAAGAAGTTAATACAGTTGTACTGCTTGGTCCATGTCCTGTTCCTTGTCCCACCCACACACCACAGCATGTTCTTCTCCTCTGTAAACTGTCCCAGAAAGGGCTGTGCACAGCAGGCCACGGCATGGCCACTGAGGGGCAGCTGGTGGAGCGGTTTCAATAGGATCACATCATGTCTTTGAGAGCTGTGAACTCCCTGGTGTTTATATTCCTTTACTCGCTTTTCATCTCATTTTGTGTTCCTGGGGCTGTTTGTCTGTTAACATACATGCTTGCTCTCAGCTGTGTCATGCACATTTACTTTCACTGCCAGGGTAAATCTCTCAGACCATCCCCACATAAACTGCTCTCCTTTTCCTTCTCTTCCATCTTCCATGCCTTGCATACACTTGAAACCCCTTTGTTTAAATATCCTGGAAAAAGAGGTTTCTTGGTGATCGAATTGTCTACCTATCAAGGACATAACCACAGCAGGGCTGAACTCATCAAGGAGGAACAAAAATTTTGAAGACTGTCCGGGAAAGGATCACTGAGAAGTGACCTCTGTCCCTTCAAAGGCCTGAGGTAGGGAGGAAAGTCAATGAGCTACTGATTTTTTTTTTTTTGCCTTTCATTGTTGTAGAAGTCTAGCCAGCACAGAGACTCATAATTGCCTCATGTAACCCATCTGGAGATCCAAACAGTATCTCCAATGCATTTGTATGCACTGATAATTCATTGTTGCGTCTACCTGCTCTAGAAATGTCAGGCTACGCACGAGGAGAGTCCTGCGATGGGAAACCCCTACACAAAGTGCGAGCAACCGAAACCCCGCTACACTAGCACAAGTTGATCATCTGATCGCTGACACTTCCAGTCCTGCAGCAATTCAGAATGGCTTCTTCTCACCTCTTGTAAAATCTTCTACGTCCCCACAGTCAGACTCGTGTGCTACACCTGTAGCTGTCACCTGGTTAACGCCGATGGGTGCATGCCAGATCCACACCACTTTATACAGTGATATTCAAGTTGAATCCTCCCACAACTCCCTGGTCACCTTGGATGTGTTCTTCCCTTCAGCCTGGGGCAGTCACCTGAATACCAACAGACAAGTATGGAACTGAATCTGGTTACGTTGGCTCTTTCAGGGATGCAGGTTAGGCTCCCATAACCCTAACTGTGTTCTTTGATGTCTGAGGGATGTGAAAATACTTCAGTTTTTAGAGAGGAAGAGGCTGGCAGAGAATACAAATAAGGTTTGCTAAGCCACAGAAGCAGCAAACAAGGAATTGTTATTCTCCCAACCCTGCAGCATGGCCACTGTGTGACGCTCTCTGAAACTCCTACACCTCTTTGGAAAAAAGCTACAGGAGGAAGAACATCTTCTTCATGCAGCATGGCCTTCTCTGACCCCCAGAGAGGCAGGCAGCCCCAGCAGGCTCAGGTAGTAGGACAACAGGCTCAGGACTGGGATATTCAAAGGGATGGGAAGTGCTCTCTCATAGCTCCCATCCTCTCAGAATTAGGGCTGTGGGAGGATGGTAGAGACAGACTACTAGTGGTCGACTTTGTGTACTCTTTCTCATGGTCACAGTGGGGGATCGGGCTAGACAGCCCATCAGTGTGACCTGCAGCACAGCCATTTCCTAAGAATCTAATCCTAAAGGTATTAAAACCTTGAGAGAAATCCCTCTCTCTGAACAAAACCAAGGACTTGGAAACCGAGAGGTAATACAGATGGAGGGGATTATCAGGGGGTTAAATATGCAAAGTCACACTAGTGTCCTCAATTTTTCTGCTCCCAGTTTCTCCGCTGTGGCAACGTTCAAGGTTGAGCATGTCCTGCTGGGTGATGCCTCATCTTTTCTCATTGCAAAACGGAGGCCTGTGGTTTGTGGTCGAGGGCCCCACTGGTGGCAGTGACCCAGAGAACAACGAACAAGCTGAAGCCTCTGATTAAAAAATGCCCCCGTAGGGAGGGAGGGCATACTTAACCATGCCCTGGAGAGCCTTAACTGCCTGGTGGCAGCTGAGCAAAGGCCAGCGTGGCGACAGCGGTCTCAATCCTCTCTCTGCTTACCCACATTTGTGGAAATATAAGTCAGGGAGGCCTTAATACAGCTGAGACTGCAACCCTCTCAATCAAATTTCATTGCAACTTGAAGAAAGGGCAGTGAGAACACATACATGGGGACAGGCAAAACACTCTCTCAGGCCTCCTTACTGACAAAACCAGCCTGGAAATAAAACCTCACCTGGAGTGAGGCTTCATCTAGGAGTGCTTTTGAGGCTGGCAGCTGCAGGGTGACTGCTGACACCTCCCAGCCATGCTGGGGTGGCACTGCCTGCTGCAAGACAGGCTGGTGACTCCACTGACACACAAACGCACGCAGGCTGCAGCTGCCAAGCCCTCGATCAGATGTGTCAGCCAGGAGGTGCTGGAGGGGAATGAGAAACTCCCTCCATGGAGCAGAAAGCCCCAGCAGTCAGAGGCACCATTGGCCCAGCCTCACTAGAGAGACATGGTTGTTTATAAAGCATGGCTGAAGCACATGCAATCTCCAAACAAGCAGGAAAGACTCATGGATGCTCATGCCTGTAGGTTGCAAGGGAGGGAAAGGTAAGGCAGCCACATCTGGAGATCAAAACTGGAGTGCCTGGTGACACAGAGCTGAGTTGCCTGGAGGAGGAGAGGGCTGGGATGATGCTGCTTGGATTGTGTATAGGGAGAAGAATGGGGCACAGCTCCTGTGTGTGTGAGAGGGCTGGGGGACTGAGTGCTCCCTTGCATAGCAGCAGCAGCTTGCTTGTCATATTGGGGAAGGTCTTCAGCAATGCAAAACTAGCTGGTCCAGCTGCCAGGCCAGGGAAAAGCTCTCAGAGGAGAGGGCGGGTTGTGGTGATGCAATTCCCCATATGAGCCCCTGGACTGGAGGGTAAGGTGAGGGCTTTTGCCAGGAAAAACAAAGTTGGGCAAACAGACAGCTCCCACATTCAGGCTCCAGCCCCGTCCCCTCCTGGAGCATTGGGCTGTTTGTCTGAGCCCTGTTTTCCAGGCGGGGGTTCTGCTTGCTCAGCTCTCCCAGGCTCCAGGAGGTGTGCCTAGAACAGTGGTGTCATGGTTTTAATAACGTGGGTGAACTCAGCTGTTGGGTGTAGATGAGGAATGGGTGGGCTCTCTACTCTGTAATCTAACAGCTGACTTTTGTTTAGCTGTGACTGCGTTACCACCATCTGGGAGCACCAAAGCCCAGGTGGATGCTTCTAGGTCAGCACTTCTCTGTATTTGCTTTGTAGTTCCATGAGAACACCTGTCCTGATCTTTGGGTCTGAGGCATGTGAGTCCCCTGTCTGCTGACAGTCCTGCTGAAGCAGTGGTGGCTATTGACTTATCCCCTCTGGCTGTCCCTGAAACAGCCCTGTGTGGCTTCCCAGGCAGCTGGTCCTTGAGGTGATGCAGCCTCTTGCATCTTCATCATCCTCTGGTTGTCCTGCTCACAGAGCGGTTTGGGAGAGCATCACTGCTGTTGGAGCCCCAGGCACGTATGGAAAGCCTGGGGAGCCCAGTTGTCAGAAGGAACAAGGGCCTGTTGTCCCCTTGTCTGAGCATAGGGAAAAGTCTTCAAACCGCCTGAACTGCCACAGCAGTGAAACTCTTCTTCTCCTTGCTCTTGTGCTTCTCTGCCGTCACTCGACATGGAAATGGTCCTGATTTATTCCGGAATAATAGGATGAAATGGTGCAAAGGAAAATTTTACACTGAGGATCGAGATAAATTGCCCAGAGCAAAGTCAGCCAAGAGAAGGGAGGGGGGAACTCCATTGCTCTGGTCCCTCTGAGGACCAAATATCACAGTGGAAAATAAAAATGTTAAAAGCGAGGAGATGCTGGCCAAGGAGTTTTGGCTGAACTAAGGGGTGGATGCCGACCTGCTCACAGCCTCCGGGGATTTAGTAGTGGTTGATTCAGGGCTTCCCAAAATCTCGCATCGCTCCTTGCCCGCCCCACCCCAGGCTGCCAGGCAGTAGAGGCAGGCGGCGGCTCCCGACGGAACCAGGCCCGGCTCCCGGAGGGTTTTTGACAGTCTGGCACCATCTACTGGGGTTTCCCGGGACACGGAGCGGGCCGTGGGCGCCCCGAGACAGGAGCTCCGCTCTGGCTCTGCCGGCGAGGTGGAGACGCCAGAATCACAGATCGGAAAAGACCGATATGGTCACCGAATCCAGCCGCTAATCCATGCCCCCGACAGCCACATCCCCACGCCTTTTGAACACCTCCAGCGACGGCGATCCGGGACTCCCGGGACAGCCCATTCCAATGCCTGACCGCCCTTTCAGGGAAAAGGTGTGATGTGTGCGAGATTGGCCTTGCACAGACACCTTACCCGGTGCTTGGATTTTTGCCTGGCTTTGTCTGTAGAAGGAATTCACCTGTCTTAACCATGCTTTTTCTCTCCACTTGGGTAAGTATTTAGTTTTCCTGACTCTCTCACTAAAGTTTCCCACCTCGAGCTTGAGGCCGTTTGTTCTTGTCCTATTGCTTGTTACTTCCCTCACTCCTCCTCCTCCCGATCACTGCTTTGCAGTCAGCGTGTCCTCAGTAGCACAGTGCCAAAGGCCCAGGGCAAGCTTCCAGCTCAGGTCACCCTGATGGCCCACCACTGGTTCACCTGGTTTAGACAAGGGGCTGGGGCCTGGCACACACAGCTTTGGAGAAGGTATCTCACTTTTCTTGGGCCTGCAAGGTCAGCTTTCTTGCTGCTGAGTTTCCCTCATATCCTTTCCCCTGTCCCTCCTTGCCCAGAGGTGGTGGTCACTCCTGTTCCAGTACCTGGTTTGCTGCCCAACTGCTTTTGATCTGTGCTCCAAGCAATGGGAAGGGCCACTGGGATAGGGAGAGTCCTAGGATAGATGGAGGTACACTGATGCATGTGTTTCCTCTTCCAGCCGGGTGTCTGCTGGACCTTGCATTGCTTCTCAGAGAGGGCTGTGAAGGAGCAGCGGGAAGGCAAGCACACCTTGAGGAACACATCTCTACCTGGGTGATCAGGAAGAGCCACCAGCATCTCTTACTGCCTTTGCCATGAGGCAGCTGGGCAGCAAGAGCAGCTCCTGGTTGCAGCTACACTGCCTGCCTCTTTTCAATTTTGTCCAAAGCTGCTGGATGAAGCTGTGCCCCACACAAGCCTCTGCCCCACACAAGCAGTAGACGAGATGCCCCGGCCATGCACGTGCTTGTCCTTATTGGGGGCTCCAGTGGAGGAGGAGGAGGGAGGGAAGAAGGGATGGAGATGAAGAAAGGCAGAAGTCTGCCTCCAGCAAGACAGTCTGCACAAATGGACTAGCTTATAAATGAATTTATAAGTTAAAATTGGCCTATAATGAGAGAGTTACTGAGAAAAACAGGACTGTGCACTGCAAACCACTTAGGCATCAGAGATCTGGGTACATTACGCAAAGCCAGAGGGGAAATGCTGGGTCCTGGGAGCAAAGGCATCACAGATTGCTCCAAGCAGTGACAGGCAAGTTAAGGCCAGTTATGTTGCCTTCCCTGGAGTCTTTCACTGGCTCTGGGTGCCTTCCCCAAAATGGACTCCCCTCTGAATTATGTGCAGCCAGTAGGTGTGGAAAAAATTCAGCCTACGATTTCCTTCTCCTAACAACCATCTGACCCCCAGAGGTATCCAGAAACCTCTTGCCTGGTTTCATTCTCCCCCAGCAGCTAACCTTCACCTCAGTGCTGCTTTTCTGAGGTGCAGGGAATAAGCATTTCTCTTCTTTGAGTCTGTAATGATGTCGGATCCATCCTCAGCTTTGCACGTGAGGTGTTCACACTGTCAATGTCACTATCTGTGTCTCACTCCAGTGCCTACAACCAGGGGCATTAGGGATGGAGACCAAGGAAGCTCACCAGGAGGGCCTGTTTTTCCCTCGTGCCTCCCCAGGGCCTCATTCCATGGTAAATCCACTTTTTCATGAGGAAAAGTCATGCTTTTCTTGAAAGCTTAGAAATCCCAGCCCCTTCCTAGCCAGGTGTGGCACTGTCATTCCTAGTAATCTGCTCTCTTTACCAGTACAAAGCTGTTTCTCCTTGCAGGGCTGTTGCCTCTGGGAAGATTCTGCCTTTCCCAGTCTGACCTGGCATTTCTCTTCCTGTGTTGGGAATGTATTAGCATATTTTCTCTCCTTACTGTCATATGCAGCTATAAAATGTGCTCTCAAACAACTGGCCTGGGAGTTTCCAGAGACCACTAATAGAAAGAGAAAACCAGCATCTATATAAAGAAAATCAGCCTCAATATTCATCTGGTGTTGGTCAAAGCTGAAGGGCTTTAAACCTCCTCTGCAACAGGGAGATCTTAGGCAGTGGGAAGAAATACCAAGCAAGGAATAAAAGCCAGGAGGCATTGCTATAACCTCTGTGCAACTGGCAGCCCATGAAGACCCAGGGCACAGAATGTTTCTACTCCCTGAGCTCACTGGTGCTCACTCACACCCATCTTGTCCCTCCAGAGCATCAGGCTCACAGTGCAGCAGCAAACCTCCTGGGATGTCTGCTGGGTCCCGTTTTCCTGGGGACTGCAGAGTACAGAAAGACATCAGCTTTCTGGAGTCATTTTTAAATGGGTTCTCCCATCAGAAATGGTTCTCCAACTCATGCATGATGAAAGGGGACTGGGAGGATGAAGGTGTGCATTGACCCAAAAATGCACATCGAAGAAGATGCTTTTGGTATCAGCCAAAAACCCAACAGAAATGTCTTTGTGGACACAAACCTCCTGTGGATAGATGTGAACAACCGAGTTTCTCTGGCTATTACCTCTCCTGGGAATATCTGAGATAACACTGAGGCATGAATTTTTTCTTTTACTTTAAAGTGCAGCGCATCTGTGTTTTCTACTGAGGTCAGTTAGAGACATGGGAGATCAGAGGCTGATGAAAAATGAGTGCCTTGCTATTGTCTTGCCTCCTGAATAGTGATTTTTTGTTTTCGGGGTTATAGTAAAGCACTTACTCGGGAGTCATGTAAAGAACTCTTGTCTCTTGCTGCCTCTTCCTCAGGGCAAGGAGGCAACCAGCTGGCTAGAGCCCCTCCTGAAGGAAGACAAAAGGAAAAGAAGTCATTTGGTTGGCCACCTTTCCTCCACCCCATTCCCTGTACATCAGCATGTCCTAGAGGGTGTGATTCTGTGCTGATATGAGTCTGCTCTTGGACATTCATCTGACCTGCCTCCTGTGCAGCAGCCCCTGGAAAAGCACAGTCCCCCCTCCAGACACCGAGGATTAAGCAATACTTCTCTCTCAGCTTACACTGCATCCTCCCGTGCCAAGGCTGCTGCATTTTTGTCACTGGGGGAGAACCAGCCAGCTGTTTGCTGTATGACAGTGCCTGGCTGACATCCTAAAGTGTTTTGCTGCTTTCTCTCCTCTACTGACAGACAGATGAGTGGGATTATTTGGCTGATGGAGGTTTTTCCCAGCACCAGCCTCTCTGGTGGCAGCCTTAGAAAGGGGTCATCCATTTGGCAGTGAAAGAAAGGCACCACCTTCTTTAGCACCAATATATCCAGCAGGCCAGTCCCTTGGCTGGGATCAACTTCCAGAATCACACCAGAATTGTAGAGACCCCTGGGCTGATGTCATCTTGGGAGCTGCCACCTTTCTGCTCAAGGACATAAGCCCACACAGCCAGATGCAGGTGGAACCCAGAACTTCTGGGGCATCTAGGAGAGGTAGGTTCCTACTGCTGTACTCTGGCTCTGCTTGGGGTAAGAAAGCAAGGATCACTCAAACCCTAGTGAAAAAGGGGTCCCCAACATGACAGAGTTGTTAACTGTGGAGGAACTTCACACTTACAAAACATTTCTGAGAAATTCCTCTCTTTGGTACCATACAAAGTAAGAGTTTGGAGGTCTGGTTTTGGCTAGAGCTGTGTATGGAAATCTGGAGCTGTGGCTGTTGCTGTTAAACCTAAGAGCAGAGAATGTCTGTATGGTTTGGGAGCAAGGCATCCATCCCTCTTTGTGGGATAGCACCTGAGCTGGAGCTGGTGCAGAAGCAGGGCTGTGACAAGGTAAGTTGTGTGGGTGATGCTACCTTTATAGACTGTTAATGTTCCAATGCTAGAGAGGAAACTTGGAAACAGGGATAGGAAACCCTGCCCTGGACTAACAACAAACCAACCTTAAAGCAGCTCCTCAATTCAGGGACTGCCTTCCCTGCTAAACCAAATCAGGGAGCGTCCCCCTGGGCAATGAGACTGTGTGGTGGGAAAGGGGTATTTGCTGAGTGGAGGTTACACTTTGGTAGGGCCAGAGAACAAAAGGTTTGCGGAAGGGATGGAAGAAACTAAAGGGTGGCAGAGCTGCTGGCACTGCTTTTGGCTTGCTGGTGCTGGAGCTCCTCCTCTCCCAGTTTTGTTGATAGGCACTGTGGTTACCAAATGCTTGCTGTGGCATCTGGAGAGGTGCCTTGCTCACTCCTGCAGGTCTGCAGTGGGGAGGAAGATGCTTGAAGGAGAGAAAGAAAGCTCTAGCTTGTCAAATTGTTCTGCCCTAAAAAGAGAGCAGGTTCTCTTTGAATACCACAGAACAGGTGTCAGCAGGGTGAGGATGGGAAAAGAACTTTTATTACATTTGTCACTCAGGTATCATAACTATTTCTTACTGGCCTGCAGCTCAGGCAAACCAAAGCCAGTGTACTGCCTGCTGTCCTTGTGCTAGGGGTTTTTCCTGTCAGCACCAGCTACCTCTTATCCTTCTTCTGTTGTTGTTTCTTCCCCAATTTTATTCTTTTGAAGGAGACCAGAATTAAAGGTAGAGTTTATCACAGCCTGCTTTTGGAAATGATAGATTTCTAGGGACAGGATTCCCTATACTGTAAAAAGTAATCCCATGTAAATGGCAAAAAAAGAGGCTTCAGTTCTTCCCAGCTATTGGCAGGGTGAGGTCTAGGAGAGCTGACAGCCTGGGGACAGAGAGGTGTGGAGAGAAAGACATGGCTCCTTGAGGGAGGAATGGCCTTCTCTCTATTTTTGCATGGCTAAAGTAGAAGAGCAGCCCTCAGGCCTTGGAGTCCTAAATCTCGAACTTGTTATTAAAACCTAACATACACAGCACTTCACAAAATAAGAGGATGCCTATGCTGTGTTGTCAGGAATGAGTTTTGGAGGCTCCTGTAGTGCTGCTCCCAGGGGAGGGGTGTCTCTGTGCTTTTCTTTGCCCTTGTCATTTGCTAAGGCCCAGCAGAAAAACCCTCCAGCAGCTGGGGAAAGCTTTCTTGCAACAATCCTTATCCATGGGGACCAGGATTAAGCTACAGTACACTGCAACTCATTCACCACACTCCACCAAACAGCCTTTGGTTGGTAATAATTTTCACTCACTGCAGTTTTGTGTTTGGAGAATTAATTGCTTTAATAAGGAGCTTAATTAGAAGTGCAAAAGTAGAATAAACAGCAGAAATGTTGGATAAGTGCTGAAGACCGTTTCCATAAAGAGAGATGCTGCCCCACCACCCTCCCAGTAGGAAGGGGTGTTAGGGCAGGGGGATTGCATCTCTGTGCCCTGCAGCGTGGATTCACACCTTGTTGCTGCTTCTCCTGACAAAAGACACGTAGCAATGGCATTGCCTGGGCCTATGCCAAGGGGAACTCTGATCAGATATTCCCTTTGGGAACAATATGCTTTTTGCATCCCTTGTGGCAAAACACCATTTTCAGGCTTCCAGAGGCTTTCCCAAGAGGTCTCCCTGTGCAGTCCCAGGTTTTTTAATGTCCTGGAATGTTAGGACACCCTAACAAAAGGGTGCAGCCCTCCTGATGCCAGAGAGTAGAGAGACACACCTTTGCCACCCCTGACCTCCAGGCTGTTTGCACAGCCTGGTCATTCCCACTGCGAAGATGAACATCCCTGACTCCAGCTGAATTAAAGAGCTTCAGGAACAAATGAACTGCAAGGCAGAAATAGTCTATTTTCCCTCCACCCCCCAGAAGCAGCAATCAGGAAGGGAAAAACCCCTCCATTTTCAGGGCAACTGAATCCATTCACAAATGCATGTCAAGGTCAGCAAATAGTTTGGGCTTAAACAACAGAGGGTGGCACTTTTTTTCAATAAAAATGTTTTATTTCCACAGTTCCTAAACAAAACATTTCACTTTTTCATTTTGAAATAATGTACCGATTTGAAATATGATTTAAAAAAAAAAAAAGGCATAAAACAAAACACAAGCCCTGAAAATGAATTAAATGCCACTGAATTATTGTGGATTTAGCCAACCCACAGTGTTTATTTTTTCCATGGTAGATGTCAGCAAGCAAACTGGAAAATCTGCATTTCTGGACAACCTGAAATTATTCTTCTTTTCCACTCCTAACGGAGAGCTCAGAAATCAATTTTCACAGATTCATTTTCTGAGAAATTTCATTGCCACTGTCAAAATGATCTCTCTACTCTTATTTGTACCCAAAACAGAGAGATAAAGAAGATTCTTGAAGCAGGGGTGCAATTCCTCTCCCTGTGTCAGTCAAACCCCTTGGCATTGCTCTGATTTAAATAAGATGGATGTTTCCCCCTTTCCCCCCAGGGCAGCTCATATTGCAGGTGGTGATGGTCACAGGATCAGTGCCATCACCTTCTTCTTCCATGGCATCCGAACTTTCCATAGCCTTATTGTTAATTAAGCCTTGTAATGATGCCGGGAGGTACACAGAGCACACACAGTGATTGTGTTCCCCTCTGCCAAAGTCCTCATCTCTCAATGTGCAGCTTTTCTCAGGTTTTTTTTTCTCTCTTTCAGCCTCATTTTACACTTGGGCTTTTCCAGTCATCGCTGCCTGGCTCCTTTCTGACTCTGTGGGCAAATTGGCTGATGGCATATCTATGCCATGCAGTCAGACAAATCTCACTGGTGCAAACTATTTATGGTCCCCTAAGCACTGCTTGATTAACTTGCTTGGCTTGCACTGCGGGGCTGTCTTGCCAGCTGAGAGAGGGAGCCGATGACACAAGGCACTTCCATTTGTTGTATCCCTTGCAAGCCTGGGGTGACTCTGGGGAGGACTGGCCGGGAAAAATCTCAGATAAAACCCAGCCACCAATGGGCTGGGGTGCAGTTCTTGAGCCAGGGGGTGGTGTGTCCTAGCCTAAGCAGTAGCAGGGTGTTGGTTGGGCAGCCCAGTGTTTTAATTGTAGCATGCAGACTGTTCCAGTGGGTTGTTTGTCAGCCAGTACCACCGTGCTGTAAAACTCTGTTTTACAGGGGAAGCAGCTCAGGAAACCCTTCTCTAATTTCATGAGAAGTCCTCCCCCTTTCTCCATGTTTCCCTCAGAGGCTCCCGAGCCAGCTGTGAAGGTCTCATGCTTTGCTGTCAAGCACTCACTGCACAGCCTGTAGGGGTGGGTGTCTGATGTCCTGCAGGCTGTACAAGTGCAAATGTCCTGTCGCACTCATGCAGCACGGGAAGATGCAGGTCCGTGTCCACTTCTCCTTGTTGCTGACAAATCCATCAGCTGCCAGAAGAGGCCCCCATATCGTGCCACCTTCTGACTGGTCGGTTTCGCAGTTTTTTCTCTGCCTGTCTGTGATCCTCGCTGCTGGTGCCGGCAAGCATCTCTGTCCGTCTCTTACGGTGCGAACCGGTGGCTGCTGCAGTCAGAGTGAGACTGTGGGAATGCAAATGCAGTTGCCAAGAGATGGCGCAGAGGCACTGTCACTGGCGAGGCTGGGGACAAGTCTGAGGGGCTCCGCCGGCAGCACAGGGGCTGAGCTGTGCGGCGCGTGGGACTTGGTTCTGCCTCTCATTTCTGCTTGGAGACAAGAAAGAAAGAGCTGAAGGTTTTGTGAAGAGTTCAGCAATGCTTTGCGGCTGCGTTGGCTGCACAGCCTGGTCTGCTGCAGCATCCCACTGGAGGGGCCCATAAGACACCTGGACACCCGCCTACCTGTGTCTGGAATAATGGGGAAGAACGTGCCCTGTTTCTCCATACATCCCAAACTGATGTGGGTACTCCCTGCGTGTGCGTGTGGAGCAGGATGCTGGCGGAGGGGCAGGAAGAGTGGTTGTCCCTTCCTATTCCATGCTCCTTGGTGGCTTTCCAACCCTTGCAGGTCGATGCTGGAGTGGGGTCCAGCGACAGCAGACCCAGTCTGTAGGTCAGTGATGCCTTTCTCTCCTCCAGCCTCAGCGACAGGGGATGTCTATGTCCTAAATTGCCCACTGATCGTGAGCCATGGCAATGAATGCCCAAACCAGCTTCCTTTGTAGAGGTGAGCCTGCACCTTCAGGGGGGAGGGCAGGGGTTGACACCAGCTGAAGTGCCCATCCACCCTGTGGCTTGCATCAGCCACAATGCTGTTCCTCCTTGATGGAGCAGACCAGCCAGCTGCTTTTTAAGCAGCTATCTGCACTACTGAGATGAACAGCAACATTTATGGAAATGTATACATTATTTAAGGTGAAACCAGGGTCAGTGTGTACCTCAGAGGAGAATCTCAGCCAGAGCATGAAAAGGATTTTGTGTTGATTTCTGGAGTCTTTAACTTTTCCTTAAGAGAGAGACTGGATTTGGAAGTGAATGTTCAAAAGGAGAGAGTGAGTCTGGGCATTTGGGGAAAACAAGCCCAGAGTTTGCAAGGCCAACTCATTCTGCATCACTCAGAAAGCCTCTGAGCTCTGGGGCTCTGCTCTTCTCTTTAGTAAGAGGTGATGTTAATACTGACCCAGGTGATGGGGAAGAATAGTAGACCAGGCAAGTCTCTGGGCTCTGCCAAGTAGGCAACAATAGGCAACGTTATGGCAGCATAATTTCAAAAACTAGAACAGGGAATTTACATTGCAAAACCTCTTCTAAACTCATTCTTTGGATATAAGCCCTTACTGACTTCGTAAACAGGTTTTGACTGTTATTTGGTGTTCCCTGTGTTTGCGTGACAGCATCTGGATGTACATTTTCACCAGGCAGGCGAGAATCTACTGCTTTGATTTTAGACCTGGGCTTCACATTTTGGAGGCTATGGGTGCCTGTGGGATGGAGGGAGAGAAATGTGAGATAGATCAATGCAATGAAGAAGGAGTTAAAAAACCAAGGCAGCTGTATTTGTTCCAAGGAAAATAGATGGAGGCTGCAGAAAGCAATCACTGTTTGGAGCAGGAGAGTGATGGTGTCCAATCAGGAGACAAGGAAGGAGTTCATTTTGGAGCAGTAACAGGTGTTAGCTTCCCGTTAACAGTAATAATAACTATATCCTGGAGTGATTGCTGAGTTCATTTAGACCAGATACAATTATTGCTTTATGTGCAACAAGCACCCTCAATTTGCTGTGCAATATTGAGCTGGAGTCAGCTCCCTTACAGGCTTCTGTTTCCAGAGGCTGGGCTGCTAACAAAGTGCCCTCTTGCTTTCACACGCCATCACTCACCGCACGCTCACACACATCTATATTCTCTGATAAAATCGGGGTCTCTGCAGCTAAATGCGAGGCAGTATTTCTTTTAGAAAATTATCTGGCTTCTTGGCAGCAGCCTGGGATGCCTTATTGTAGAATTGAAGCACTCTGTGCTTGGGGAAAAAAGCAGCCTGCTTGTCCAGTCCCCTCTCCCCACTTTAGGGATGGAGGAGCTGGGCTCTGTTTTAAGTGTGTTTTGGAGGGAGTCTTGGAAAGCACAGTGCAGGACACTCATCCACCATTGGGAATGCTCTCATTGCCCTTGGCAGCCTTGGTATTGCTCCTGCCAGACTCAACAGAAGCCCTTGGGAGTAATAAGGCTGACACACCCCAAGCTTAAATTTGGACAAGCTTTTTAATACCCAGATGAAGAGATTACAAGAATGACCTACTTGCTTTTATGTGGCGGATCTGCAAAATGAGCAGAAAGTTTTCCTCATTAGAAGAGGTCTGCAGGGTGGAGTTGCCCCACCAGAGCCAGAGCTGCAGCCAAGTGCACAGATTTGATGGTGCCTCCAAGGAGTTCACATGTGTTCGGAAATTCCCTAATTTTTAGACAAAATGCTTTGTGCTGTGAGGCGGGGGTGGCTAATCCCAGCCTGTATGGCCACCAGAGATTTCCAAGCAGTTCAGGCTCATCTGCAAAGCCAGTACTGCCTTGCATAGTGGGCCTGGGATTTACAGGCAGGGCAATGGCACACTGTGTCCTGAGTGGGTCTTGTGAGTTCCAAGGCATGCCATGGTGTAATTTGGGGTCCAACACTACTGCATCCTAGTTTTCCATATTGGCATTAATTAAAATCCTTTTTTTTCTACTATAAAATAACCTCCATGTGCCCTGACTCACATCCCCAAGACATTGAAGTTCTAGCTGATTGAATGCCTGCCCATCGCATGGTGCATTGGGAGAGGGAAAAGTTAAACTGGCTCCTTAAGAGAAGAGTTTGTCCGTTCTTCTGCTGCCTCAAAGTACAAATGTGTCAGGAGCATTATTGCTTCTCAGAGGCTTACTCTCCTCTGGATTTTGTGGACTATCTAAAGTGGGATCCAATGAAGTAGCCAGAATGTAAGTTATAACTTGATAAATATGATAACTCGGGTTCTGTGTGTGATGATCAAGTTTCCCCAGAGCATGCCAGGCTGAGAGGTGCAGGACAAGGGCTTTTGTGGCTCAGGTGATGGCAGAAGATTACCCAGTTTATTCTCTGAGAGCCTTAAATACCCAGAGCCCTTGTGATGAGTCAGAGGTGTGATTTCCTTTCCCATTTGCTGGGGTGTTTCAAAATGCTGCTGCAGCAAGTGTCAAACCTCTCATGGTCTTTTGACTTTAAGGAGGACAGAGATGTGCAGCTGGGACCTGTCTGGAGGTACTTAGTGAATCTCTTATCAGGGATGGAAGGCCAGATTGAGCCCTTTGGGCTGTTAGACACCCAAAGCAGGCAAACATCTGCACCATTATACTGACAGACTAGGTCCTGGTGTGATCCACAGCACAACTCCTGTGCCATCTCCATTTGGGGCAGCCTGATCCCAAATTCCTCTGTGCCTGCCAGGACTCCAGGCTGACCTGTTGCTCTAATGCCGCTGTGTGGGGAGGAAGGACAAGGCATGCTGGGGCATAGGTAGAACCTACAGGGGTTCTTCTACCCTTGCTTCTCCTCCTGCATCCCCACTTGGTGAACCCAAAGTGCTAACATCCTGGTTAGCGCTTAGCAGGCAGACAGATTGAATGGGCAACAACAGCAACCCAGAGGTCACACCACTGCAGCTGCAGCCACCAAGTCCTTGGGCCAACGACAAGGAGAAAAAACGTGTTGTTATAAATCTACAACCTGCTTTAATAGCTTTGGACTACAGGCACATAGATTAAATTTCAGTCCTGTATTTCACAGAAGTCACATGATGGCATGTCAAGGTGCTATAAGTGAGCAGCCCTCTGATGGCCTGTTGGATGTCAGGCGGGGGACTAACTAGAGCAATGAAATAAAGCTTGACAACATGTAGATTGAAGAATGGGAGAATTTCTCAGTGGAAGATTGGACAAATGCTAGATCAGTTGTATTAACCAAGTGGTGTGAAGATCATGGCAATTTTGTCAGAAAAAGGATGACAGAATGGTATGCTATTCCATTTTCAGCAAATTTACTCTGAATGCTGGTTACTTTTCTTTGGAGACTTAGGAGGAACGTTGTTTCTTTATTTGTCAATCCTATGGAAAAAGAGATATTTTCATTCTGAAGTCCTTAGCTTGCGCACTTTCCTGTGGATTTAAGAGGGATTGGAGGAAGGTAACTTGGACTCTATTAAGGCAACCTCCCACAACACAGGTTTAGACATGCTCTGTGCCAGTTTTACAAAAGGATTCCACCATGGTTGTCAAAATGCCGTGAATGGAAGGGGAGACAGGTCCCCTTGGACTGGATACCTATCAGTTGTTGAACGGCACAAGGGTGAATACAGGATGCTGCTCTGGGCAGCTTCCTCTTGGGCTGCCCAGTTTCCTCCATGCATGGTTGTCCAGGAAAGCTGCAGCACAAAAGAAAGGCTCTTCTCTGCAGCTGTGCACAGCCACAAGATGAGGAAAGCAACAACCTAATGATTAGGATTTCCCAGTCATGTTCCCCTGTGACGCTGTCCCTGAGCACACCAGCCTTACCCTTCCTACCCTGTTTCTCACACAGTCCCGGCATGTCTTTTCCCAGCCTGTGCATGGTGCTGCCAGCTGCTGTCAGCTCAGCCAGGAGGAGAGGCCAGCAAGAAGCATTTGGCCTGTAGGTAACAGCAGCCCCTACTCCAGGACTGGAAATGAAGGGTCTTTCTCTCCAGCTACATGTAGCTTCCTTCAGCCCACAGCCAGTTCCTGACTCTCCTGCCACGTGTGGTGGCAACAAGCCCCTTTATTTTTGGACACTCTGCCAGAGCAGCCTGCTCTACCAAGCCCAGCAGTAGTACTCTGGGGGCTGCAGGGCCCAGACCCTGGCCCTGTGTGCCTGATTGCACTTTGTGTCAGTGGTGGCATGTGACACCTCTGGGGTGGCAGCTGCTCAGGAATGGTCAGGGCAGTTTTGACCCTCTCTTATGGGTTAGAGTTAGGAACTATTTGTGGGAATATGGCAGAGCAGAGGAAGTTGCCCTTCACTCCAGGAAGCCTGTCTGACTGTGCATGTCTGGGGGGAGCTCAGTCCCTGGCATAAAATGACGAGCTGGTAATAAATATTCAATTTATTTAGAATTGCAAATACCAAGAGAAGGAAATCAGTAAACAAAAGAGGCCGCAATCAGAATCCTGGCTAAAAATCAGGAATGAGGAACTGCTGTGATGGATATAGGAGGAACAAAAGGTAGTGAGTGGTCAGCCAAGCCTGTGTGCCAGCAATTAAACCAAATTCAAGCCGAAGAAAGCAAAAACTTAAAAGGAAGCTGCTTAAGTTAGGCTCTTCTTAATGAGAGACAAATACACTAGAAAATATTGCCTGCTAACAGTATTCATAAGCTGCTCCCAAGATGTTTTGATTAAACCACAGTTGTCTTTCTAGTGTACTAATGGTTTTTAATCTCTCTTGATGCTTAGGGGCAAAGAGGTCTACGGATTCACAGCAGCTTGGTGAGCTGAAACTTGTCCCTCGTGAATGCATCTCTCATGCCAGAATCACGGCTTTTAATTTTTAAAAATGTAAGTTTTTTTAGCACAGGGAGAACCCTCGGTATGTGAGCAGGTTTAACTGCCGCGTGCCTGGATCTGAAGGGCACTCCTCTGGGACAGACACACGTGCTTCTCCCCCTTCTCCTTGGGGTTGCACTGAATTACAATGCTGGTACCATTTCACTGCTGGACTAAATCTGTTGCACTTTCCTGCCTGGCTGATGTGGAGGGAAGTTTTGCAGTGCCATGGGTGAATCCTGCTGCTCCCATGCTCACCTGCCAGCAGTGGGCACTGACCGCAGGGGTTCCACATGACAGCTGGTAAAGAAAGGTCAAGTCTCATCTCAGGGAAGCTTCACACCTCTCCAACAGCCATAGGGAATGATGTTGGGGTGGTGAGTGATGCTGGGGAACCACCAATACCTCTTTCTTCATGTGAGGCCTCTCCTAAGTGGAGGGCGTCCACTGTGTTCTCATGCCAAAGCACCAGAGGCACCACATGGGGAAGTGTGAGAATACTATCACAACCAGAACTGCTGTGGGAGTGAACTGCAGGTGTTCAGCACGGTGGCTTTGTGCCCATCCCTCCCCTTTAAGCTTCTTTTCTTACCAGCAGTTATGGGATGGATCCAAGCTTTAACAGGACTTCTCATGTCTCGGAAGCTTGGCTTCATTTTCCCTGTGAGCATCATCTAGTTTTGCCACCCAGCTGGTTCATGGGCAGTGTTCTCACTACAGAAATTTCTAGTTAGGAGATGGGACATAGGAATTCTGATTTCTGGTGTTCAGTGGCCCTCCAATCACAGAAGAATTCTGGGAGATGAGGGCAGTGAGTTGGATTTGGTTCCTGGGGAATCACTCTCCTTCAGCTAGAAGAGCAACCCTTTCAGTGCTTTAAAGCCATGCCAAAGCCAAAGCACACCCTGCTATCTTTCTGGTGCTCAGCCTCCCACACAGGTGTCCATACCTTCCTCCTTTTTACAGCCCCTGTACCCCCCGTTTTACACTCCTGGCCACCCTCCCTACTGCGTGGCTCTGCTGACAGTGGGCAGCCAGGGCTCACCAGGAACCATGAGCCCTCTTTCCCAACTCATCCCAAAGCCCACAGCCACCTCACCGTTCCCCTTCCACGCAACTTTCTGGCTCTTCAGTTTCTTCCCCCAACCTCACCTTAGCTGCTTTCACAGAAAAATAACTGGGATGAGCAGGGAAGGGAGGAAAGGCTTTTCTGTCAGCAGGTTCAAGGGGAAACTCCGCCTGCCAGGGGCTCAAGCAGCACACGGCGTGGGCTTGTCTCCCACCTCCTGTCTGGGCTGGGCACCAGGGAACATCCCTGATAAGAGCAAATGGTTCCTCTGTCCTCTGGGTACAGAGGCTGCTTGTTGCTCATGGAGAATGAAAACATATTGAAGTATAAAACTGCTGCACTAGTCATTTTCCAATTCCCCACTTGGAGAACTGACTTCCCTGGAAAATAGGTCACTTACATAAAAAGCACCTTATTATCACACCACAGCAGTGAAGGAAAGAGATGGCTCAAGAGACACTTTCATTTTGAGCCCCTGTTCCTGGGTACTTAGATATTTCTGGAAAATTGACCCTTTGGGCTGCAATTTCTCATGCTCGTTTCCAGCCCGTAAGGTGAATTTCAGGACCTGTTTCCCTCCACCGAGCTAGATGAAACCAGAGAAGGAAATGTTTTCCATCTTAACTGTTGGGAGAGCAGTGTTTCCAAACTCACTACTCTCCATAGGGACTGGGGTGAGTCATTATTCCTGATTTTTTATCAGGAGAGGGGAAGACTGCTGGAGACAAGTAGAATAGTGTCCTTTGACTTCTCCCTGCAGTAACACCTTGCCTCCCACCCTCCTCAGGTATCCATTTGCTTTTCTTCTCGAAGTTATAGTTGTGCTTAGCTCTCCCCAGGATGGCAAACAGTGAAGGGCAAGTGGAGGAGGAAGGATGAGCAGCAGTGTTCATGCTGAGTCGGGGGATGCTTGAGATGTGGAAGGGGGCAAAGGGACCACAGGAACATGCCCTTTTGAGGAAGGGAGAAGGTATTTAATTTTCATTAAAGGCACTGGAGCTGAAAGAGGGGACATGGGCTGCTGGAGAGAAAGAAAGGACTCACTGCGGGCATGTGTGGTCGGCCTTGGAATCAGGTCTTCTGGAGAGGGAAAGGGGAGGTCTCCGGTGAACAGCTTTGGCTTGGCTCACTTCAAACTAGTGTCACTGGCAAAGTGCTCAGCTCCACTCCAAAGAAAGAAGCTCTAACTTTTGGGGAACAGGCTACCTGAGAGACTCCAACAGGCAACACTCACCTCCTTGGTCCTGGGCTGGGTGCTGTGTTCTGTCTTCATTTCAACTGGGAGATTCAAGGGCTGACAAGGGACAGCATGGCAGGTTTTCTTGGTCTCTCAGTTCTAATGTTGCTGGCTCCAGCTTTGGCCAACATCCCTCTCCCCACAATATGCTGATGAGGCAGTGGAAGAAGGTACCTTTGTGGCAGACCTGTACTCAGCTAGGCAGGCAGAAAGGGGCCAGGGTGTCAGGGAGCCCCCAGAAGAAGACAAGAAGGAACAGGAAGTGAAGGGAGGAGTGGGATGGAGCAGGAAGGGGAAGAGAGAATGCAATGAAGTGGACAGATGGGATGAGAGAGGGGTAACAGCACCGTGAGAAGCCTGTGGAGAAACTTGGAAGCCAGGGAGGGCAGATGGAGAATGGGGCAACCAAAGAGCATATTGCCAGCCTTCCACCCTTACCAGCGCAGCTGCCCCAGCCAAAGAGGAGCCCACTGCTCTGGCATGCAGGGGACAGCATGGCTCCCACACCATGGGGGACACCCCTGCCCCTAACACCTCTGTGAGAGGTGGGCAGGAGGCTTGGTGCCTCGGCACAGAGGAAGTGCTTCCAAAAAATATTAGCAATTACCTCCGCAGCAGTAGCAACCAGTGAGCAGGAGTAATTTACATAGTGAGAGCTGCGAGATAGATGGCTCTTTAAACCAGATCTGTCATTCGTGGCTCTCTCCCCATCTCTGACGCTTTGATGTTCCTCTTTGAAGAGCTCTTCTCGCTCGCTATTCCTCACTCCCTTGGTGCCACTCCAGCTCTCCGAATGCCTTTCTCTGTCTCTCTGCCCGTGTGCCTTTGCTGCTGCGCTGGCTGGCGCGCCCGTGCCTCGGCAGGAAGGATGCAGAGCGAGTGACAGCTGGCACCCTGAAAGCCAGCTCTGGCAGGGGGCTGCAGGGGAGGGAAAGCAGGCTTCAGCAGGCATCAAGGCATTTGTTAAGCATGAGATCTAATGCTCCATCAAAGAGGGAAATGTGAGACCATGACAGCAATAATGCCAAGCAGCTTTCAATCGCTGTGTTGGCATCTGGTTGGGGATCCAAGTGTTCAGCCCAAAGGTACAAAAAACTAAAGGGGAGTTTTTGTGGAGGGGGCTGGAGCCCAGGAATTTTTGGTTCTATGACCTTTCAAGGGTGCTGTGGTCTTCCTAGTATTTAAGTGCATATGGCATCTCTCACTTCACCTGTGTCTCTGATAGGTTAAAGTCCTTAGGAAGGGAAGAGAAAAGAATAGTCTCATTTGAGGAATATGTTTTGGGGTGGTCGAACTGTTAGGACAGTGCTAGGCTTGCTAGAAACAGGCCACATGCTTCTGTGAGCAGCAGCAGACATCAAGAAGTGTGTCAGAGCAGCAAGGACCAGATCAGAGGACCCTGCTTGTGAAGGAAACAGAGAGGGGAAGATGGGTTGGAAGTCGGCAGGCAGTTTTATGAATGTCAAACTGGAGGCTAAGTATGGCACGGGAGACCATGCAACTGGAGAGGATAAGCCTG
The DNA here is from genome assembly GCF_022539395.1 of Myiozetetes cayanensis. NCBI lineage: Eukaryota > Metazoa > Chordata > Aves > Passeriformes > Tyrannidae > Myiozetetes > Myiozetetes cayanensis. The sequence continues at coordinate 4,331,015 of NW_026087742.1, forward strand.
TGCTGAAACTAAGGCCTTTACTCTATGCAGTAGTTTCACCAGATACGAAGGTGTAGCTATTCAGGTTTTACCCTGCTGCAACCCACCTCCCACTTTGAGCTCTTAAATCCCGAGGTGCCAGTGACTGAGGGCTTGGGTTTCTTCAGTTTAGCAAAAATTCCTTCGCAAGCTGCGTAAGAAAAACAACAAAGGAAAAGGCACTCTAATACCAGAATTACTGTCTCTTCAGTGAGGGATAAAAGCTGAAAGATATAAAAGCAGTACTTCAGTTTCACCATTTACATAGTGAAGGGGTAAAAGTGGCCTCAATATTAAATCTTTACATGTAAAGGAATCCCATATGTGTGAACTCTGTAGCCCAATGATGTGTTACATGTGAGGATCACCTAAGAGGTAAAGCTGGCAAGGAAACTGCTGTCACAGAAATATGGACATACAAATGTCCTGCTGCTGGATATCTCACTTTCAAGGTATTTTGAGAGGTTTGTGCTTTTAAAATAAAAATTACCACAGCGTATGTCCTGTACATGCAGAAATCCCAGTTCTGTCTTCTACTTTTAGAGGTACTTAGGTCTATGTTGCCCTTGAGAGCTGCAGTTGAATTTTGGCTCAAGGTCCCAGGGCCAAGGGGTGTGAAGCAGATGTTTTGACTCCAGGCACTAAGCAAGAGTTTCTATTTCTAGTGCCAGTAGGATGGTGCCAATTCAGCCCAAGTATCCACCTGCCTAAGAGAGCACGTATCTCCTTGCACCCCTGTGAAGAGCTTCAGTCTTTGTTGGCAACACAACCCACATTTCAGAAGGTGACCTCTGTTTCTCGGGGGCCACCCTGAAGTGCACCAAAGAGCTGAGTTCTTTTAGTTCCCTGAGACAGGAGAGAGAGCTGCTTGTTAGCTCTCAGAAAATTCATCTGCATCCCATGTAGATGAATTGCCCTGACCCAGAGACTGCCTTTGGAAACACTGGGCAGTGTCAGGAAATGTGGTGAATAGCTTGTAATTTATAAGCAAGGATCTATATGCAGGGAACCTGGGAACACAGATCCCTCTATGTGAATAGAGCCAGGTGGAGAAAGTCCATTCTTCTCTCCCTCCCCAGTCACTCTCACAAGTTGGATTTTTTTTCTTCTCTCTGCTGTAAGCATCTTTATCCCCTGAGTTCACCAGCTTGGAGGGATAAAGCCCCAGTTGCATCCTGGATGCTCTGGCTCTATTCCCTGCTGTTATGCATGCTGCAGGTTGCCATTGCATTTTCTCAAACCCAGGTTTGCATAGTTTGCTGGCTAAGCTGTGCTTCCAAATGCATTAGAAGGGCTGTTTCCCCTTCTGAATCGTTCTTTTGGCACAAAAAAAAAGTGTTGCCTGACCACACATGGTTAGGCACAGTGGAGCCAGTTACCGTGGAGGTCAGACATGGTGGTTTGTGGAGGTGGGAGAGGAGCACAGGCACTAACAATCAGTAAGCTTTGAGTTCTTTGGGTTTGCTTTTTGTTCTCTAATTACGGATTGTTGCAAGAAAAGGGGGTGGCAGTTTTTCAAGTGTGTGGCTGTCATCATTAGCATAAAAGCCTGTCACACTCAGAGACCGCTTTAATCAGAAAACACGTCAGGTTTCACCCATGGGTTAGGGACCCTCTGCCTGTTGCTAGCACTGCAAATTAACTCCAGCCTGGCACCCCAAGTAACCTGATCTCCATCAGCTTTTGTGTCCACATGGCAGAGTACCCAGTAGCTCTGGAAGCAGACCTTGGTTTCTCTCACAAGCCTCAGGAGCTTAATTTCCTCTGCTGTGGCCTTGGAGCAGAACGGGGGCAGAATGTGGCCTCCTGGTCTCACTCTGGAGAACAAAGACAAGCTGCAGCGCCCATAACACAGCATCTCTTGTTTCTGCCATAACACCTCAGGGCCAAATGGCAGCATCTGTGTGCAGGTTTGTATTAGGAGCAGTGCTTCAGGGCAGGAACACAGGATTGCTCATAAATGCCTGCCTGGCAAGGGCCTCCCTGGTGAGGGGCTTGTGGCAGCATATCCAACAAGCTTGCAGCACTAGGAGGGAGCTTCCTCCTTGCTTTTTTACCTTTTTACTGTGGTTTACTCTCTCTTTCCTTTGGGATGCAGAAGATTGGGAAGTTGTGCCCTTAAGGGAAATGAACCTCTGTGTCCTGGACCTGTGAAGCAGAAGAATAGTCCCTTCCTGAGTGTGTCTGATGCTTCTTGTGCCCACAGTCACCTGAGCTGATGTTAAAGAAGGAAGAGAGCTTGCTATAAACAAGTTGGTGAAGGAAAAAAAGTATTATCCTTCCTCTTGTGAGTATTTAGGAATAAACGGGCTGTAAGCACTCCCAGAAAAATCTACAATTTTTAGAAAAACGAGCACTCACATATTACCACCTCACTTTAAACTCTTCTTTTCTTTAGTGATTATTTTCTCCTTGGCCATTGCAGACTAGCAATAAGTACAGCTTGCTCTACTGTTCTGGTTCAACATTAACTGTTAATGATGTAAAGCTGTATTAAGCTCTGATCATCTCATTCAAAACCCCCCCTTGAATGCCACGGAACAAAATTCTCTGCAACAAGCTGTTGGCCAGTGGATTGATTCATGCCTGCTTTGTCTGATTGTTCTTTTCTTGAAAGGAAATTTTAAGGCTGAAAATTGTAGCAGTGTGTGTGTTGCAGGAACAGAAAACACCTGAGATGCGCACTGACCTTCACTACATAAAGTGTTTTTACGAAGCTTACATAGTCTTTAGAAGTCATCCTGCATTTTCAGTACGGATAAAGAATCAGGACCTCAGCTGGCATAAATCAATGCAGTTTGCCTGAGAAGGACTGAATTCTTCAGCTGAGAATCTGCTGAATAGTTTTTGGTAGGGGACTAAAAAGCCAGAAACAGCACAAGCAAGAGGGCAAGAAAGGAACATCTATTGTTTAGCTGTTTTCCTATAAGAATAAAGTGGCACCAGCTTAAGCCAGCGTGCTGGATGTTCAAAACAACAGGGAGAGATTCCCAATACAAGGCACTGTTCATCTGGGGAACTCCATTCCACGGGATGCTATGGGTTTATTTTTACATGTTTCAAAAAACATTTGGACAAACTTTTGGAAAAAAATTCTCCAAGAACTATTAAACACAAGAACGTACCCTCTTGCTCAGAAAATTATTTCAGCTCAAGGCTTTCTGAGCTGTAGTTTATTGGAAACTGGGGAGGAATACATTAAAGGGGGCTTCTTGGGCCAGATAGAGCACAGAAAAATGCATTAGAAAAACTAGTGAAGTTCTTTTAGTGTCTGGCAGAAGGTGACATAGTAGAACAAGTTTCCTCCTCCTCCAAATTTTAGGCTGATTTTAGGGAGACAATGGCACTCTACAACTAAAGCAGCCAGAAATGTTTCTCTCATTCCCTGAGATGGCCTGCTCAGGCAAAGACCAGCCATGCTCTCAGGGCTAGTCCATCAGCACAGAGCTGGGAGACCATTCCTGGCTGCAGAGATTTCTTGCAGGCTTGCTGAGAAGATGAGGTTCAAGCATCCAGATTCCCACACTTCATTCTGGGAGAGGACAGCAGGAGAGAGTGTTTATACAACAGTATAGGAGAGAGGAAGAGGAAGGAAACCAGTGCAATGGTAAGGCAATGTTCCCCTAGACAGGGACAGCAAGAGGGAATGAGCCACTGACCGACCTGAGATCTCGGTCTTCCCCTGAGTGAGGTGTTGGGATATTTCAAAACCTAGAGGGCCAGAAAGCAGCAGCTTAATGTTAAAGGGTGAAAGGGAAGGGCTGAGTGCAAGGACAGGCTCTACGCTGTCATGAACTATCTAGGAATGAAGCTTCTCCTGGAGAGGTGAGAAAACAGAAGTGTTCTCCCTTTCCTGAGCAGGTCTGACTGCCATATGGCGGTAAGAATTGTTGTCACCATAAATAATTCCTTCTTGACTTTGCTCTGGCAAAAGTCCACAGGTCTGCAGGAGCAGGGCTGTCCTCTTAGCAGCTGCAAAGAAGTGGTATAAGAAGTAAGTGCTGGGGAAATTCTTTTTGTTTTGCAGGCTAGCAGAGCTGGCATGAGAAAGGATCGTCTCTCTGAGGCTAAATGGACTCTTCAGTCCTTGTTTCTACAGGCTTTCTGAGGGACAGGAACACCCTTTCCTCCCCCTGTCATTCCATCCCTGGATTACACCAAGGTTGCTGAAGTTGACACTTTCTAGTGAAGCAACTAGTGCGTTGCAACAAGGAAAGTGAGCTGAATCAGAGCGCCTATCTCATATACACGTAACTTTGGTGTCCAGCACTCATCTGAAGCTCTCTCTTAAAAGAATTGCACCTGCAATTAAAATCATCTGAAGTGAGTTTTTTGAACAGGAGATGTTAAGATGCTCAGAGTCTATCCAAAGTGATATTGCTCACATTCCTGTATGTTGCCAGTAGCAAAGTCTTGCCTTGGCTGAGCTAGCACTATGTAGGATTTTTAAGAAATGATAGAAGAGATGGATTACTGATGATCCTTAAAAGCGGCCAGTTCTTCAAAAGGGTCCAGCTTTCTATATTTTATGAATTGAAGTAGGGATTTTAATTTCCCTTCCCTTCATGTAATTCTTGTTTATTGCACAACCCCTCCTTATTGACGTAGTGTCTTCAGCTCATGCATCATTTATTGTTATCTGAACAGTTACTGGAAAGTGTTCCTGAGAAAGGTCTAGGGAGGAAGGGTAGCCTTACTAATGGAGGAAAATATAACTACTTTCTAAATCAATTAACCTGAAAGGCCAGAAGACACTTCCACGCTGCTCTCACCACGTGCTCACGTTCTCACACCACAGTGGTCTCTGCTGTGGGTAGTGGCACAGTACCCACAGACACGCTTCTTACTCCCTGTGTGGTCCCAGCCACGCTGACAGACTGCTGAGTGATATTTCCTACTGCAATACCTTCATTCCACGCATCCCCGCTGCTGCACGGGCACTCATAACTCACAGCTCAGCAGTTGCTGGTTCCCCCCCTGCAGATGTCCCACAGGGAACGTGTGCCTGTTCTCCAGCTAGGCAGCCCAGCTTTCAGGCTGGAGCCATAAAAATTCCTGTTGTTTGACTCTAGAAGTCCTCGAGGGTAATGGTCACCTCGTGCACACAGGTACCCATGCAATGCCTGTTCCTGCTCACTGCACAGGGGAAAAGGCTGCCTGGCTGCCAACAGACGTGACTGACACTGGAAGTAAAGGGGAATCGGGCAGGAGTCCTTAGAGCTAAACATTGACTTTCATCCTGGGGTGAGACAGGGGAGTTGGGCTGCAGGGAGCACACCTGAATGTAGTGCTGCCTGTCAGCAGAAGAGTGTCCAGCATTGAGCAGAGTCAGGACAACATCTCTGTGCTTCCAGTAGAAGTGGGGTGGGACTCAGCACATTTGTCCCTCGAAGCCCTTCTACGTCCTGTGGGACGGGGAGAGAGGGAGTACGGATGCTGTGGTGGAAGGGGTTGAAAACAGCAAACAGACTGCAAATGAAGAAGATGCAAGAGAGAAAATGAACAGGTATGTGTTGTGAAGTACAAAGGAAGAAGATATTGTGGGAGTTTGGAGCATGGGTAGAGACAAATGGGCAGTAAGAAGGTACAGGCAACGAATGGAAAGGCAAGAGAGAGGGCTGAACATAAGAAGCAGATGGAATAGAAGGTGACAAAATGAAGCCAAGATAAAATGCTCATCTAGAAAGGATGAAGACAAGCAAGGATTAATGGTAGGAGCTGGACTTGCATGCGCTTCATCCAGGAGAGTATGAACACTGAGACTCCAAAGCTGGAATACCTGGAAGCTGGTGAATGAAATTTTTCTGTTCAGCTCAGGAACATTGAAAGGAAGGGAAAGGAAAAGGAAAAACTCAAAAAGAAAGAGTAGGGCAAGACTAGGCTGGTGGCAATGAAAGTGTTTGGCAGATGTTTCTTCCTTAGAACATGCTGAGCTGCTGGGAGAGGGGATACAGTTTACTGGAAATTGAGGCAAGCTGGGGATAAGAGTGTGAGGTCTGTGCAGCAGGGAGTAGAACTGAGACCAGGAAACATGGGCCTGCACGTCTGTTGGTGTGATAAACAAAAGAAAGGAGTCCAGGGGAAGGCAGAGGCTGATCAGTGTCAGAGAGCAGACACGAGCTTCAGGGGAAGAAGAAGGAAATTTCCTCATGCCTTTGAGCTCTGCCGTTATACTACTAAGGATTTGGAGGCTGTAACCTCTGTGTAACCTGCAGAGGTTACTGTGTTTTCAGGAGGCAAGATCTTTTCAGGAAACAGGCCTAGACATCAGCTTTGGGTGAGTCCCACCCCTGAAACAGCCAGTGTATGAGGGGCAAGGCAAGGCAAGGCACAGTGACTCCAGATGGCACTCCCCCTGGCACCTCCCAGGCCTTTTATTTCAAACACCCCCAGCAAATGCCTGGCGAGGAGTAGCATGCTCTGGACCTGGTGCAAGGTGTCCCATGGCTTTGCAGCGGTCCATGACCAACACCAGGAGCTCCTGGGAAGTTCCTCTCCTTGCCACCTGTGACAGGAAGATGATCCACAGCTTCATGGTCTGAGCAAAGAGGTTGCTGCAGCCCAGGCTGAGGAAACCAGCAAGCCCTATTTCCAGGCTTGTGCCACTGACTCCTGGCAGACATGAAGGGAGGCTGAATCACCGTATTATAATTTCAAGCTCCATTAAAGAAACATGGGGATAGAAGAGGGAAGGAGAGGGCAGGGAGGGATGAAGAGAGAATTGAACAGAGCAGACTAGCATTTGAAGGGGAAAGAAATGTTGCTCATAGGCTCAGAAGGGGGAATTGCAAACAGAGATGAGATTAAAAGGGAACCCTTGGGACCGTCTCTTTAAATACAGCAAGATTCACTTACTCCACGCCGAGGCAGGCTTGTTGGATGTTGGAGGCACAGTCCCACTGAGGTTTGCCAGCTGATCGAGCAGTGGAAATCTGTCTCTCCCAGTATACCCACAAGTTGCTCTCTTTCACCTATGTTATCTAGGAGGTCCTATTGCTAATAAACTTACTGCAGAGTGAGCCTAGGGAGGACGCTTTTTACTTGGCTACCCTCAGCACTGAGCATGTTAAAGGATCTTTTATCCAGAGCCAGAGTTACGTCAGACTTGGTACCAAGTGTCTGGGAGTGCAGTGTGGGGTATCTGGGTGCATCTTTTCTTGTATGGGGAGTGTTCCTTTGCTGGTCCTAAAGGCAGGAGGAGACCTACCTGGTGGAAGAGAAAAAAGCAGTCTGGAAGATTACTTTCAGAGCCAAGGGACAGAGTGCAGAGGGAAGCAAGATGTCCAGCCCTGGGACAGCTATAGGATGTTCACAATGCAAATGTTGGTCTGACTTTGACTTGGGGCCAGTCTGGAAACCCTTTGCCAGGTTTGGTCTCTTATCTTCCATAGGTGTAATTTTAGCAGGTTTTTTAATAGGTCACAGGGGTTGGCCAGGCACAGCATTTGGGTGGGAGGCAGACACTGAGTTGCTTGCTGCTGTGGTGTCCCACAGGGGCTACAGGCTTCTTTCTGCTGCCTGGTACCCAGCTGAGCCCCTGACTCCTGTGACAACTGATGCATCTGATGACTAAATGAGGGGGGAAGAGAAACAATGAACTGAATGAGACCTGGTCACCAGAGATGGTCTTGTCCATGCCCTAAGCATGGTGGTGCTCAGACTGATGTTGTGGTCAGATCTAATGTGTGTAGTGACAGTCACGTTACACCAAATCTCCTCACCCCCTCACCTGAGATTTCAGCTGTTGTCCCCACATCCCACATCTTGAATTTTTATGACCCAACAATTGCAAGAGACTGAATTCCTTGGGATAGTAACCTGTTTCCATTTGCTCTGACAAATGCTAATGGGACTAAATAAATAGCAAAAAGTGGTTCTAATGTAACAAGGTGCTCATTACTGCATTTCTTAAGCTGTTGCCTCGTGCTGCTCTGTGCCATTAAGTATTTGCTAAATTATGTTTTAGGAGCTCCTGGGTCTTCGGGGTGTTTACTTTGTGGAAATGAGAACAACTGCCGATCTCTTCTGCCTTCAGTTCTGTCCATACAATTCACGCAGGGGCTCAGGAGACGGCAACCAAGGCAGAGCATTTTCTCTTCGTGCTGTTCTCCTTCCCCACAGCCATGCTAAGAACTGAACAGCTTGTCTGGAAGCTCACAGGCTGACCTGCAACAGGAGATCTGTTCCTCACCAGCCATGCCCACCACTTTCCTTCGGGGGTGCCAGGGAGGAGGGATGCTGCCAACCCAAACACAACTTCTTTGAGCCTGGGGGTCCTGGCAGGCCTTGTGATATGTCTCCTTGCTTTCTGGACTGCCTTTTGATTTTCTGGGTGGTGAGGGAATGCCCAGGATTCTCCATTAAACAGAAATAAAATCATCCCTGCTTGGCCTCTAAGCCCTTCCTAAGGCTGGTGGAACTCAGAGGGAGCCATGTTCAGAAGTGGTAGTGTTAAGGCAGTAGGAAAGACTAAATGCCAGTGGGCTAGAGACTCCTTTGTATTCACAACAACGCTTTTCCAAGGGAGTTTAAGCACACACCTTGTTTCCAGCTGTGAGTCTCCAGCTAAATATTCCCCACACCCAAGACAACTGCATCCTAATCCTAACAGAGGCCCCAGGGTACGATTACAATGCAAATAATGATAAATAACAGTAATAATAAAACTCCACCAACACTTGCACCAGCTCCCTAGCAATCCCAAGCCAGCCATAGCAAGCTTCATCCAGGTTATGTAAAGGAGTGTGAGCAATAAGATTGGAGCTGTCAGGGAGGCAACCAATTATCCAGTGTAGCTGCCTCCTGCGGGCAGCAAATCTGCTGGTGGTGTGTGGGTTGCAACCCAGGCTGGGATGTGTTCAGGCACAGGGCTGTGCTGGCTCCTGGGGCTGCTCTGCAAGTGTGGGGTGGTAGCTCAGCCCAGCACTAGGGATACCGATGGATGCCCCAGTGCCTCCTGGTACCTGTACACAGGCAGGGGCATGTGGTTTAGTCAAGCCACCAGTAATAAAGGACCTGCTCACACACTGATGTTGCACACTGATGTCGTTAAATTGACTTCAGAGTAAAATCTTCTATTCCCATTGTTTTGACATCCAGCTCTTTCTGAGCAATGTGAGGGGGTCTGTGATATGCAGCTGTGGCTGGGAGGGCGTGGAAGAGCAGAGGGACCTCCCTTGTGCTCATGTGAAGGCTGGAGTCAGCAGGCAGATATGCAGAGCAGCTGTGGGTGCTGTGGCTCACACCACACGCCCGGGGATGTTTCTGGTTTTGGGCAAGCACTGTTACCACACCGTGGGCCCTCTTACTGCACTGGCTGCAGAAGAAAGGTTAGTGCAGCAGCTAACTGAGGTTGGAGGTGATATGAGAGTCACCTGTGGAGAGACCTCTCCTGGGTATGTTCCAGGAGTTAATGACTGTGAATGAAAACATCCTTCCATGAGCCCTTTTCTTCCCTGGAGTTCCAGACCCTGATCCTGTGCTCTTCAGAGGCAGGCCTTTACACCAAGCTGATGAGTATATAGAAGTAAGTGTTCTTACTTGGTAACATTTTAATATTCTACTTATCTCTGTTGCTTTTAGCAGTTACTCTGTCTTGACCCTCAAGTACAAAGCAATAAGAAATTATGCTCTGGAGTCTGGGTGCTTCCATAGGAGTCTCTTCCCTTGAGAGAAATGCTTAAATTAAGATAAATTAGCATCCTAAAATTTTTGCCCACTGGCCACTGAAATCTACTGCTCCAGCTCTGGGCAAGTTCAGCCTTCTTCCACCTATTCAAGATAGAGCAGCAGAAGTCTGCAAAAGGGAGCAGATGGGTACAGGCAATTATTAATAATAAGGCTTCTCCTTCCTGCTTGCAGTTTGTTGCAGCCCCACTTAAAAGAACATGCAAATGGGCAGCCTGGGACCCACTGAACCATTATGCCACACTGGCTGTGGGGTACTGTCAGGGAATAATAGAAATTGCTCAGGGAAGGGAACATACGGAGAGGGCTAAAGCAGACCGACATGTCCTCAGGTAAACTTTCCCATCTCTGGGCAATAGCCAGTTCAAAGGGTTCCTGGGCAAACAGACGTGCCTAGACTCTCTGCTGGAATAACTGCATCCAGGCCCAGCCTCCATGTGTTTGTCTGGTGCCTTTGAGCCCATTTGTATTTCAGAACATGAAACCGGATTATTTCTGCACGGTACTGTAAAATCAAAACCTGAGAAATAATTTCCTGTCACAGAGTGCCCACTCAGTGTATGGGAGAGGTAAGAGATGACTGCAGGCAGAGAAAGAAGCAGCACAAGAAGGCAAAGTGGAATGTATTGGTCAGCAGGATATGTGGTAGCCTCAGCACAGCAGCAGCTTGGGGCTTGTGAAGTATTTTAGAGTCCTCTGATGTGCTGTAGTAGAGATTTAGAGGAGAAGGAGGAGGCAGTTTTTCAGATGTTTTTGGGAAGTTGTCTCCAGTGTCAGGGACAACATGGCAGAAAGCACCAGTGAGTGTGTCTGAAAGTATGACACATGAGCTGATGTAGGTAGGAGTTGGCACCTCTCTGGTGAAAGAGATGAGATGTAGGAGCAGAGGAGGTGTAAATTCCCTCTTATTTGTTACCCAGGACAGAGGTTTTTGGAAACTGTGTGGATGCAAGCATTTTTACACTGTGGAAAAGAATGAAGTGCTTAGGGGAGTGGGTAGGAGAGAAAGAGAAATTCAAACTGCCATGTCCTTCCACCACCACCCAAAAGTATCACAGACCTTCCTCTGTATTTCACTGTACACAATTAAATGGGACCCTTTAAGTTTGAAATCAGGATGAAGTGTGCAACTCATTAAAATAAATCACAAAGGAGGTATCTCACATATGCATTTGAGCAAACACAAGGCAGGGCCAAGGCACTGGGATGGTGTGGCAACAGGTTAAGGCTGGATGTCTGGGAAGACAGGGAGAGATGCGAGCTGGGGTGCATCCCCTGGGATTCATCTGACACCCATTCCCAGTGGGAAGACTTTGTGCCCAGGGGGCTGCTCTGACTCAGCCCCAGATGCTCAGTCATAGCCTCTTTTGTGGTCCTCTCTTGCCCCCAGGCTGGAGATTTCAGCCCTGGGATTATCCTATCAGTCCCATCAGGAACCATAATGTAGTGTGATGGGTAAAATGTATCTCAACCATCTTCTCATTCGGCGGGGAATACATGAAGACACAAACAAACTCTGGAGATCTGCTGTTACCAAACCTCTGGAAACAAGGTGCCCAGTGCCCGCACTTACACAAAGCAAAGGGTTGTGATCAAGATCGTGAGGGCTGGGTCTGTTCAAGGGGCAGATGAAAAGGCTTTAAAGTCTCCTGTTTGACAATGTTTTCTTCCTAAGGGCAGCCCCATTTACTCTGCTTGGCTCTACCACAGGCAGAGGTGTGTGCCTTTAGGATAAAGGCAAGAGAGGGCTCTCAGCTGGCAGGATAGTTCAGTGTGGTAGAGCAGGGCTGCCTGGGCACTCACAGAGCACATGCAGCAGAGGCCTTGAGTTGCCTCAGTCGCTATGGTCCCTGTTTCCTAACAGTATTATTTAATTCTTCCTAGGGACTTAAATTCCTCCACTAAATAGGTCAGCCTTGCAAGGAATGCAAACACTCAAAATACACCTTCATAACATCATTCCGAGAATTTTTGTTCTCTTATTTACCTTGGTCAAACAGTTCAGGAACCAGACAGGTGCCACTTTGTTCCCATTGCACCCCAATCCTGTTTTTTCTGTCTGATGAACAGAATTTTTTGCTCTCACTGGACCAGCACAACTTGAGCAGACTTCGTGGGCTCAAGTACAACTGTGTGTCTGGGAAGCTGTCAACCCTGGTGTGGGTCCTGGGAGTTGTGGGGGTCCTGGGATGCCCAGGAGATCTCCTATATTCCCTGCCAAATGCAGAGAGAAGTGGGCAACCTCGTACTCATGGGGCTCTTGTCACATGCTGAAGCTAAAAAGCCTGGAAGGACAACTTAGCTGTACCTTCTCTTTATCCATTTTTTTTGTTTTCCTTTGCCACACTTCAAATAATTTGATGTTGAACATTTAAGACAGTTTTGTTGTCTTCAGTTCACCTCATCTGACCTCGCAATCTTCATGATAATAGCAGATGATGATGAGGATGATAATCTGCTGTTTTATAGTGCCACTTTCTGAAGCTCCTCAAGCCCTTGAGCAACATTTACTTGTTAAGGCCTTCAAGCCACCTAAAGTAGGTTAATTTGCTGCTGCCTCTCTGTGTATCGTGAGGAGCTGTGACTTGTTGAAATGAGCTGGAAGGAGAGGCAGGACTTATGGGCTTGATACATGTGGTGGGAAAGACCCTGTGTGCTCTCAGCACGTAGTGTGGCTCATACAACTACGTGTCCCAGGGAAGGGCTCTTCCTGGAGCAATTGGAATGAAGGCATGAAGAAGGTTCAGATAAATGGAGAGGAGGGAAGGCCCCTGAGGAGCTGAACAAAAAAACTGCATGTGTGATAGTAGATAACAAGCTCCTAGACTTTATCAACAGAAGATTTGTATCGACTGCTGTGAAAAAAAATGGTGATGGAGTAGTATATGGGTTAGAGATGAGGATGCTGAGTAGAAGGCTGAATGAGCTATCAGGGCACCCACATTGTGGGGCAAAATCCTCCATTCCTAAAATAAATGAGGTTTTCCCATTGCTGGTTGGACACCCCTCCGGTGCAGCCCAGCTCTTATCGGCTCTGATGTTACAAACCCTCGACCCAAGAGCCTCATCTCTGCATGGGGTGAGAGACAGGGACCAGGCAGAAGAGGATACCCCTGGCTGCTGGCAGCCTGAGGGAACGTTGAGGCTGTGGGGAAAGGGCATGACACTCATATTTCCTCTGGGATGCTGGAGGCGAGAGGCACTCTGAGTGGGAAGGGAAAAGCAGGAAAATGGTTCCTGTGGCAGAGCATGGAGCACTCCGTTTCTGCCCCAGCTGCATGGCAGCAAGATTGGGCTGCAGCGTCAGAGGCTGCTGCCTGCCAGGCTGCTGCTGGGGACGGGGGGGCCGCCAGCCATATGGCTCTCCGGGGGGCTGTATACTTGTTTTTCTTCTCTGACATTACATAATGTGAGGTAGAAAATGTTTGCATGGTAGCTGTATCGGTCCTTGGGGCGAGGGGAGAAAGGAAGGAGGCAGCAGATAATTTGAGGCTCTTTATTAGACCAATAAATCATTTATAATGCACTAGCTTTCAGGCTGGTCTCTTATTGCTCATGTCAGCCACAGTTATGCTACGTGGCGACTGAAGCCAGCAAACGGGGCAGAGCCAGGCTGCACGGGGGTGGGCATGGCAAGGGCCCGCTGTGCTGGGGCAGCAGGGAGAGAACAGCTTCTCCCTCACAGGCCTTGGGGACAAACCCAAGGTGCAGCTGGTGACAGGCACTTGGCCTTGCATGCAGCGTGTTGCAGCCCTGGTCCCCCTGGAATGAAGGCAAAGCATCAGGAGCAAGTCAAGTAACTGAGGCATCAAGTAATGGCTGTGGGCACCCTGAGAGCGGGTGGCGCTTGGCCATGTCATCTCCCCTCCCCACATTACCTGCAAGCAGAGATAGCTGCAGATATAAGGGGTGATATGCCCTGATGTCCCTGAGCCTTCGCTGGTGGGGAGCAGACAGCAAGGAAGGTTTTCCTGGGGACATTTTGTTACAAAATTAATGATGGCCATCCTACCCCTCCTATCTTTGTATTTTGTGATTTTGGTGGAGCTTAGTGCCTTAGGCTTGTCAGGCAAATATCTCCTGGATTTCTTGTGTACTCTGGGTTCCAGTGAGGCTGCTGAGGAGGAATGTTTCCCAGTTGAGAAAGGCTTCACTCGCCTGGTCACAACTTTGTGGTTTGCCACATTTCACTGTTGTGTCTTGTTCAATTTGAAATCATCAAGTCCTGCAAAACTATACTTTTCAACAGCTTGTCTGCATTCCCAAGTGCTTCAGACAGCATCAATTGGCCTAATGTTTGGACAAATGATATCCATATTGATTTCCCTCCTCCTTTCCTCCTCTCTGTCCTTCCCCAGCAAAGAAACCACTTTTGATAACTAATCTCTGGAGCTGGGCAAACACAGCAGAGGAGAAAGATGATCTCTCCTCTCAGCTGAGTTCACACCAGGGTGGGCTCCCATGTGCTCTGAACAAAGGTGCTTCTCTGTTAAATAATGAAATTCCTCAAAAAGAGGGACCACTGAATTGGCAGAGCACATTCTCCTGCTGCTGTGCTGGGATTTGAAACTGCCCCAAAAATGCTGAGCAGCTTCAAAGAAACCTGACGGGCAGCAGTAAATGCAAAAATCCTAATAAATACCATTCCCTCTTATGAAATACATGTCTGGGGTGGGAGGGAGTTGCATGGCACGCCTGTTTCTGTGGGATCTGATTTAACTGTAAGCTTTGTAATATGTTCTTTTTGTCCTCATGGACTGTCTGACGGAAGCAACAGCTAAAAGCAAATCATAGGGTGAGTCTTGCTGGTGAGAATTAGCAGTGTCAGGAGAGAAATATCACACACCTCACCAACTGAATTATGCATTATGCTGCAAAATCCCTGATGTCAATACGCAAATGCTATTCCCGTTGTTTTGCCTGTGATGATTGGCAGCAAAGGAATTCAAATCACATCCACACAGCAATTGTCCTTCTGTAACTAAGTCTCTTCTACTCAGGCGGGTATGCTTGTGCAGGCAAAATCCGTGCTGCGTGGTGGGTGCTTTAGGAAGAGGTTTGAAAAAGGATGGTAAAACATTTTCATGCGTTTGACCATACAAAATGTTGTCATGTCCTGGTTGTGGCACCTTCTCTTTTTTCTCATGGGCACTGCAGGCTACATACTAGACTTCAGAAGGAATAGAACTCCATACCCAGGCACTGAAAGTGATTTGAGGCACATGCCTCCATGGAAGGACTCCAAACAAGAGAGGAAAATGGGAAGCAGAGCCAAACAAAACGTCATCCACAGTACAAGGAACAGTGGGGTCATCAGTGTACCCACTCCATGTGTCAGGACTAAAAGGATTGTGAAATCATGTGAACAAATGGTAGGAAAATTGTTATTTTAATGAACACAAATTTGTAAAAATTGTCTGCTATTGTATCTTGCTAGTGTGTTTGAAGAGCATGTAACAAAGCTAAAAAACAACCTGCTTTTATTTGCTGCTTAAGTTGCTTTTGCCCTGCTACCAGAGACATAAATCAGTTACAAATTGCATTCCCAGTTTGAGGTGCTGTGAGCATTCATATGTTTAATCTGTCCTGGGTGCTTTTAGAAACAATTGCATGAAGGTGAGGATGTGAGTTGCACGGAATTTTCTTGCTCTTGTTAATTTCTTACCTTTCACACAATAAGGCTGTGTGAAAATCTGTGGGCTTGTGGGTTTTTTTTGCTCGTTGACAAAATGAAAAATTTGGAATGAAGAAAAATGGATATCTCAGTTTTAAAATATCATTTTGTTTGCATTCTTTGGATGACTCTCTCTTTCAGAACATAACTTCATCATGAAACCACTTCAGGATATCTGGAAAACAACTAAGCACACCAGAAAATATTTTACCAATAACCTGCTGAACTAGAACAGTTGCTGCAAAATAGAATTTTATTGCCTCCCCCACCCTCTCCAAGTGGAATAACCCATCTGCCTAAGGAATGTGGCCCGTTCCAGCCTATGAGCTCCTTAAAGGATTTTGTCATAGAAAAGAAAACACGGATTTGATTAGATTGAGAGTGAGACCTCAGACCCCTGTGCCACCACCACTGCCTGCCCCTGAGCAAGAGGGGACAGGGACCCTGGGACTCAGCAGGAAGCTGGGACTAAAAATGACAGGCTTCCTCCTTGGGGATAGTGGGCCTGCCTGCTGTCATCCCCAGGGGGCTGACAGGAACCCTCTGGCACTCTGATGGCTGCTGGGAGGGGACACGAGCAGGCACCTGGCAGGGGACTCGGGTGCAGACAAGGTAGGAGAGGGGGAAAGGTGAGGGAAAGGAGGACTGTAGGTCTGAAGATTAAACTAAATTAAAAGGAAGGACAGGGAGAGTGGAAAGATACCTTCTCTTACCCATCTTGATGTGCTGGAGGAGCCCAGCTAATAGAGGACAGGAGAGGGTGCACGCTGTCCAAGAGAGTTTGGATACCATTAACACTATCACACAGACAACTTAAAATCAGCGTTCTGTTGGGAAGAAAAGGTTAAAACAATTTCGAGCTATGCAAGGTTCCCAATCTCAAACCATGGCTGTTGAGGACCAGCAGCTGAGGATTATAAAGATAAGAGCAAGGAGGAGCTGGTGGAGGATCAGACCACAGAGCAATAATGACAATTTCTCACAGGGCAAAAAAGCAGGACATAATCCCTGGACCAAGGAGTGTGGAAATTATCCTTGCGCTTTTGCACGGACAGAGACCATTATCAGTGTTCTTTCCAGCCTCAGTCTGTGAGTGTTAGCTGTTGGGAAAATGCTGCAGCATCCCTTTGTGCCTGGGCTGGGTACAGGGCCAGTGGTGGAGGCAGAGGCTCTCCCTGGCATTGGGAAGCAGCTCCCGCAGGCACTCTGTGGTCGCTGCCCACTGTGCAGGCAGCTGCGACCCGGCAGTGTCTCATATGCCCACGTGCTCCTCTGCTGCTCCAGGTCAGGGCTGTCTCCTCTCATTTCAGCTGCTTCACTGCACATCAGGCACACTGAAGAGCCAGCAAAAGACAGGGTAATCCAGGCTCACCTACCAGCTTCCTACCTCAAACATTCTCACGGGTCCTCAGCCATCACTTCTCTAAAGCATCTGCCATGTCCCTGTCCTGGGGCTGCCCAAGGGGTCCTGCTGGCCAGCAGGTCCTCCAAGTGGGCAGTGATGAGCTCAGGGCATGCTTCAGGTCTGTTTTGTAAGCAGGAGGTGATTACAAAAGAGTGGAGCCCTGGACATGGTTGTTCCAGGGCAAAGAGACTTTTGTGTTTGTGCTGGTTTCTTCCCAGAAGTGCCAGTGCTGCATGTGTGCCACTGTAGCCTTTCTAGCTCACCCTGTCCTTATTTCTTGAGCTGTACCCTGTCTTCATCTCTTGCAAGACAATTTATAAGTCTCTAGGCAACCTGATATCACTGTAAAAATTTGTGCAAGGAGTCCTGTGGCTTAGATAGACCTGCAAAAGTGATGGATTGTATTCACCCACCCAGTTTATTTCAGGATCTGATTTCTCCTGTTAAAAGCTAAGGAGTTACGTGGTCATTCACATGGTTCAGCAAGAGAAACCTGTCAGGCTTCTTTTAGGATGTGGACTGAGTTTCCTGCACATTTCAGACACAACATTAAAGACTCCATTATGGAAAGCTTGGAAGATGGCTCTGAGCAGAGGCCATGTTTCCCACATTTGCAGTAAGGTGGAATTGTTTGCCATTTCCCCAGAATATGGTTAGTTTTTGTCTTTGACAGAACCTGGAAAGTAAAGGAAAGCCAGAGTCAGGCCTGTGCTCACAAGCAGAGGAAGAAACAACAGAGCTGAGTTATTAGGCAGTTCAGATAGAGAAAGGATGAGTGGAATAAACTGCCCTCTGCTGCAGGCTGGCATGCTCACACATGCTATTCCACCTCCAGACTCCTGGGTGCTTGGCCCCCTTGCACACCCAGAGAGACAAGACCAAAGGGAGTAAGGCTTGCTGGGATGCTAAATGCTGTATCCATGCTATATCCAGAAATACATGTAGTGTAGGTGAGTCAGGACCATGGTAAATGCTGGAAGGGGCAATGAGTTTGGGAAGAGCTGGAAAGGCTAGAATTGTGGAAATAGCTGAGATGCTTTGATTCAGGTCCTCAGTGGAACAGCTCTTGGGAACCCTCATACAAAATAGCACAGATGCTTATTGAGAGTCTTTTCCAGCAATCCCTTTATGGAAACGCTAAAACCATAAAATACTTCCTGTTGACTGTGATCTTGCAGCAAGGATTTGGTCTACTATGCTTTTTTTGTCTTCACAAAAGGCTTCCTTGGCAAAAGGGATCTGCCAGCTGGCCAGATCCGGCCAAGGGGCTAACAAAAGTATTCAGCTCTACACAGTTGCACCAGCAAAATTGTCTGTTCAAAAAAAAGTCACAGTTTTGACTCTGTTTTTTACTCTAGGACCACTGCCAATACAATTCTTTTTTTTTTTTTTAGCTAAAATGGGAAAAAAAAAAGAAATCCCAACATGCTGAAGCCATACACTTTGAAAGCATCCCTGATCCTGCATGGTACCACTGCTGATTCCCCTCTCCACTTTTTTTGATCCAAGTGGTCAACATCTTCTCAGTGCTGCTTTCTCATGGAGAAAAATGGTGACTAACCCATTTCATTTAATTCCTAGTTTTAAATGGTGAAAAAAATTTAATTCTGGATGGCTCTAACAACATCTCTCCCTTTGCTTTCTCCTTCTCTTTTTAAACCACCTCTAAACCTCAGGGATGGAACTGGCTGACAGGATTCCTTTAATTATCCTCGCTCCCAATGCTCATCTCTTCCACGGTGCCTTCAAGGGACACCACTTTGAAAGGTGTTATACCCACAATCACTGCATCCAAATTTGAAGCAGAGAGCAAAAAAAAAAAAAAAATGTCAGAAAAGCCACCCTTAAAGAAATTAATAACAAATACAACCAGGCACATTCCATATGCCCCATTAGTCAGTAGTGCTCAGATACCATGGTGATGAGCTTCCCTATAAATATTTCCACAGCAGCAAAACTGTCTTAAAGCGACCAAAGGGCTGCTCATGTGCACCTGGACAGAGCCCTTCTCCAGAGGCACCCTTATCCTATCTAGACACCCTTGTGCTGCATGGCTGACACCTGAGCCATGTGCCTAAGGAGGAAACCAGAACCATCTGCTTTTCTTTTCCCTGCCCCAAGCAGGGAGAGCAGCCCAGCCCTGGTGTTACGCCCATCACTCTGGAATTCAACCCCAGCACGTGGCTGTGGCTGAGGGTGGTTACACTTTAGTGCTCAGCGGTCTTTCAAAGAAAGCAAGGAACCAGGTGAGCTCAGCGTCCCTGAGCTGCACATCCTCTGCATCATCCAGCCTGAGCCTTCACACAGCACAACCACAGACAGCAAGTTGAAGATATGGCTTTTATAGAGCCAGACTTTACCCTCCCAGAGGCAAATGTTTGTGGAGCAGAATAACACACCTGACCAGGCTGTTAGGCATTTGGGAGCTCCTGTTCACAGATCCTCCAGAACAAGAAAGAGCAGAGCAAGAGGGACAGGGAGGAAAGGGAAAAGAAACACATTCTCAGGTGTTTAGGTTGCAGCAGCCAACCTCTGCCCACGCTGCAGGGGAGCTTTGAGTTTCTTGCCCTTTATGTAACCACCACCAGAAGTTTGTTTTCACAAAACATCCTTGTATTGAAAGCTACAACTGGCACCTCAGTATCTCATCTGAGAAGAGATGAGTAACCCTGTTATTAAGCTGTGGGTAGCATCACCAGGAGGGTGATTCTTCACACACCTGCCACTGCACAGAAATAGGTGGGAAACTTTGTAGTGCAAAATAATTTCCAAAGGACAGTAGTTCCGGAGGAATATGGTGTATAGAAACAGAGAGAAATGATCCTGTGAAAAAAAGCTGAGCTAGCCTTGATGCTGAGGGCCCAGGACACAGTTGCTCTGAGTGCCTGTATGAAGGAGCTAGAAAACACTTGGAGCTGCTACCTTACACATGTTCCCACTAGAAAGGCTAGTAGTAGGAAGAAAAATTATAATCTATTTCTTTCCTATAACTTAGTGCACCGCTTGTAGCAAGAATTGGGAAGGGGTGGGAACGTAAATTGATTGATCTTGTGCCCTCTTTAGGCCCCCTCCCATTTCACCTGTAGCTAGTCAAAAGACAAGATAGAGCAGGGCAATGCAAAGGGTAAGTAAATATATCACTTGATGTCTATGCTGAGCTTTCTTGGTTTTACAAGAGCACATGGTGGGGTGAGGACCAAACTGTTTTGGTAAAAGCATGACATTAACTGGTTGGCCTGACTGCAGGGTGGAAGGAGATGAAAAAACTACAGCCCTAACCAAGAAACTGCTGTTCACTCGCTCCGTTGCTGCAAGCAAGTCTTCTCCCTCCCCTTCCTTCTCCCCCACTGCATCTTTCACTCTTTCTTGCTTTCTAGCCAGAACAGTACAGTAGTTCCTGAGCACCCCCTGGATGTATTTTGTTTGCCTTAATTACACTTCTAAAATTATATCTGGAGGTCCTCAGTAAATGTTGGCTGTCTGAGTGTGCAGGCAGTATGGAAACACAGTGCTAACCCTCAGGCACTGGGGTATGTTCTTGAGTTACTTGTCTGCCCTATTTACATGGAGTCTAATCAGCTCTCCGTGGAGTTTCTGTTTGATCCTTTGGCCTGTTTCAAGGGAACCACAACACTAACTGACAAAATATGTATATTTTGGCTTTCAAAACCTATTACACTTCGCAAATGTCAACCAGACCTTGAGGTTTGTGGTTGCCAGGGAAACATCATGGGAGATAACCTGATCACAGCTGTGAACTGCATCCCTTCCTCTCCTGGTGTGAAACCTGCACTTCCAGAAATGCCCGCTCTTGGATAGGGGTATTTCATCTTTGGAAAGCAGGGGCTTTAAAATTTGTAGTCCAGAAGATATTTCCTTCTTGCCTTCTGAAAAGGAACTATCTGGGAGTTCTTGCTCTTTGGGTTCAAAGTACATATGAGGCAGCAGCTCATCAGCAGCAGGTTTTGTGGTGCTCTGACAATATCGGTGACTGCTGGAGCAACCACAGTTCTGTTTAGATAATGCAGGATAGACTTAAGTGGAGGTTTTGGACATTGCCAGCCTGGGGTTTGAAATACTTGGTCTCTCTGGAGCTCTAAACTCAGGGCATTGCAAGCTGGAGTAAGCGCTGGGGCTTCAGATAAGGTAGATGGAGTGTCCTGTATTAGTCTCCATAAGTTATCCCAGAGGCTGTCAGGGATCTTGTGCATCTTGCAGTAAGGGAACATCATAACGTTGTTCTCATCAGAAACATTTCTATTCTTGCCTTATATGTTATGTTATGTGTTGTCAGGTGGACGTGGGATGTCAGAGAACCTTTTTCTCTAAACCAAGCCAGTAGAAAAGGCACAACTTCATGCTGCCTTGTAAAATATAATAGTACCAGGCATCTGTGCCTGTTTCTCCATCCCTTGAAGAGGTGCAGCATGCCTGGACACAGGTGATGGCGAGCTCTGAGTTGGGATTGGGCTGAGGAGGAGCCTGACAACCCTGGGGCTGGGCAGCTGCAGGGCTTGGAGGGACACAGGCTGAGGGTCTGCCGTGTGTACTGGCAGCAGCTGTGGTGAGGGAGAAAGGGGAACGGGCACGTGGCCCCAGGGAAGCCTGATGTGTGTCTTCCCTTTCTGGTGTGGCAGAATGGCACTTTAAAGATGTGAGATGCAGCTCTTTTTCCTGACACTCAAAGAGCCAGTTGACAAGCTGCTGTCAGGGAAATGTTGTCTAACTCCCTTTCCCCCAGTAATTTCCCTGCTAAAACTGCAGTGCTGTGGAATCAAATGGTGACAGAAACCGGTGGGGGAATAGATGTGCTTTCTTTCTTCCTTTTTTTTTTTTTTTTTGCTTTTTTCCAAGTGTGCATCTGTATTGGGAGCCATGTGCACATCGGTAAATCTCACCAGTTCAAAGAAATGTTTTTTGTGTTCAAATTCAAACTTTAGTTCTTCCCCCTCTGCTGAAGAAATAACAAAGCCTCAAAGATGCTCCCAACTTGCATGAGATTAAAAAGACCTCTTGGTTGAAGTGGAAAACAGCATCTCATATTTTCCTTTGGGTTACATGTGCAGAAAGGCCCTATGCTGCTCTTTTAGCTGGCACTGGGAAAAGTCCTCTCTGATGAGGAAAGGTAAACTGTAGATGGAGGCAGTGGAACAGGAGGGAGAAGAGGGCTAGGATTATAAAACTGCCTCACAGGCCCTGAATTGTGCCAAAATAACCTGAAGCAGTGCTGTGAGTGGAACTGGCAGTGCTGGAGAGCTGTGGTGTACTTGGGCATGTGAGTGAAGTCTGGCCCTTGATGGACGTAAATACCACTGAAATCTCCTGGGAAGCTCTTTGCCCCAGACATTTTCCCTCAGTGTTTGACTGTGGTTTGTTGGTGGTTCCCCTCTTCATTTCCATAAAAAGGAGAGGATTTCCTGGGTGCACAAGGAGTGAGAAGGGGCAAGAAGGCTGCAACTTCCCCTTATCATCTACTGCTGGAGTAGACATGTGGCTGCAGGGCTCTTCCTCTCATGCAGTACTTGCACAGTCTTTCCTCTCTGAGAAAAGTTTCCATGACTAGATTTTGTTTGAAATTTTTACTCTAAGAACCCATTTTTTTCAGGCTTCAATGGGGGTGTTTAAAAAGGCTTTCTCTGCTTCTCAGTCTTTAGCCTAAGCTCAGCAGAGCAGAGGAAGACCTGCTTGTGTCCCTCGGAGCCATAGCTGTGACAGGCTGGTCAGTCCTCTCTTAGCATTCAAAGCAGAGTGGTTTACTGTGAGGATGGATGTAAATTCTTTTAAGGTAAATCCTCTGGGTTTCATTTTGCTTTCCAAAATGTAACACCTGCTCAGGCTACATTTGCTCAAGAGCTGAACACCCTGTAAAGGTTTGTCCATGAGTTCTGGCTTGGGTCATTAGGATTAATCTAAGCAATTGCCTCGCCTTTTGCATCAAAGGGTTTAGGCCCATTTCGCTCAGCGATGAATTTGGCCCCAGAATTAAGTATCTGTTTCTTTTGTACTTTCCATAAAAAAAAAAAATCAGATGTCCTTTGGTAGAAGGACACCAGACTTTCTGCATAGAGCAAATAAGGCAGAGGGACTTAAAATATATCAAACACTGCTTTTGGCCTTTATTTTTTTAAATAAGCTACATCAAATTCCTTATCACTCAGTCCTTAGGAACTGCCTTAGAACAGCGGAACAATTGTTTGCATAAATGCCAGCTGTAACTCTCTTATTTTTGGTAACAAGGCATTACTAAAGGCAGAAAGGCAGATTAATTCAGTGCCACGCTCCAGTGAGACCACTGTCCTTTTGTCTGGGGCTGGCTTAGGAACCCTCTGCTACCTGGTTTTTGCTTGCAGCCATGTATGTGGAGACTGGGACTGTAGTAGTGGTTCAAAACACACATCTGTATTGCAGCAAGAAGTCATGAAGGGTGTGCACATATAGGTTAATTGTCAAGGGAAATCGACTTCAAGTACCATCAGACTGTTTTCAAATGTAATTGTGACATCTAAGAGGATGATCTTTGAGAGATCAGAGAGTAGAAATTATTCTCTTGCTTTGCACATCTGAGTGCAGTTTGGCTACAGTCAAATTAGCTGTTTCAGCCTACACTGTCAGTTTGCTCTTATCTCTCTTTCCTCTTGTTGTATTATTAATAATAATGAAAAAAAGTTAAAGACGGTAGTAAAGTCCTATCTGCGTGGGGCAGGTCTGCAGCCAGCGATTGCCTGTAAGTAATTGTGGATGGTGACCAGCCTTTGAGTGCCCCTCAAAGGGCTGTGCCAGCACTGGGGATGGCAGGAAGCTCTTTGCCTGCGGGTGTTTAAAAGGCAGGACTGCTGGATGTGAGCTCAGTCGTTTGTTTCATCTTCCCTGCCTCTCTCCCCTTGCACAGCTGCATTTAGTAATGAAGCTGGCAGCGTTAGAAAGTCACTAGAAGTAACCCAGCTGCCTCTGTGGGTTCACGGGGAGAACGACTTTGTAGATGCTCTCAGTCAGTCCATTAATTGCTCATAATAAGGCATTTAGTGACAGAAGGATGGTTGATGAGCCTTAGCTGAAATAACAAGGGCCTGCCAAGAGCTGCGTTTCCTTTGTCAGGAAGGATTGTGGAGGGTCCTAGCGCTGAAGTGCGAAGTTGGAGTCGTGCAGGGATAAGAGTCGCGCTCCCTCATTTGGAGGGCTCGCAGCTGGCCCGGCACTGAGCAGGGCACTGTGCAGGGAATCACAGCCCTGCATGCTGAAGGACGAGCATGGCTGATCCACTCCAGGGAGAGCAGGTCCCTGCATTTCTAGCAGTTTACCTGATGAAAGCCATGGGGAGCTGCTCCCCTGCCAGAGGGGCACCTGATTGCTGCTGGCTACACGACTGACCACCTGATGAGAGATGATTTGTTCAAAAAAGGCTCTATGTGGGAACTCCATCCCTGTGTGAAAGAGCAGGGTGGGTTACATGGAAAACCAGTATGGATTGGGAAACTTGGGCTCTCTAGTTACTGTGCTGATTCTCTTCGTTTTGTGGGGAAAACGAGTAATGGGGTTGAGATTAGTGCTGGCCCCGGCCACCTGGGCTGCCAGTGGCCCAGAGAGGAGGAGAATGATGACAACGTGGTGAGGTGATGCAGTTGGCAGCTGTCTCTTCAGAGAGTGTGAAGGGTGTCCTTGTAATACAGACAGGCTTGCATGGGCCAGTTTACCCCGTCATCAATAAAGCAGTTGTTCCTGCAGCAGCAACACCTCAGCAGCGTCAACCCCTGGTGTTGTGGGGCTCCCTACCTCTCATTCCCAGCTCATCTCTGTGGAGAAACAGGTCAAAGAGCTCTCACAGCAGAGCCATGCAGCTCCTGTCAGTCTCATCAGGGAAACAGATAATGAGAGCATCCATGCTGGGAGAAACTGGTCCGTGGAGGTAACGAGGAGCCCGGAGCGGTTCCCCACAGCCAGGGAGCAGGCTGTCCATGTCTGCACACAGACTGCAGCTGCAGCACCTGTCTTGCCCTCAGTGAAGGTCACCCTGCAAGGAAAGGTGTGTTTCTCCCCAAAATAGCCAGCCAGACTTGGCAGTGGGCATGTGCAGGTGGCCCCTCGAGGCCCACAGCTGGAGCATCTGCCTCGGTTTTGGTCTCTGTAGCCACCTTACTGGTTGGCACATCCCTCACCCGTGAGAAGGTCTGTGCCAGCAGTTGGCAGGAGGTGTTTCTTTATCTGAGTGAGCACTTGGGAATGTCAACATTTCTCCAGGCTGGTTTACTCTTCTCCTTACCTATTTATTTTATTTCAACATCTCAGTCCTGTGCAACACTACTTCTTCTAGAGGGTCTGGATGTTTCACAAGGGGATGTAAATATTACCCCTGCATGGAGAAGCAGAGGTACAGCACAAATGAGTGCAGGTTTAAGTGTAGGTTTTCTAACCCTGAACTCTCACTACAGGACCAGAAAGTACAGGAGGCAAGTCTGGCACAGAAACCTGCCTGCCTCTGGGAGGGAGGGCAGGCAGCATGCAGCTGAAGAGCAGTGTGAAGAAAGAGAGGGAGCAACAGTTTTCCAGGTCAGACTACAGAGGGGGATTGTGGCTTGTAGGAAATATCCTGGGAAATGAGGAGGATTGGCAGCTCTGCTGGCAATGAGACCTGTGTGGATTTTTTGTGCATCTCTTGACCATGGCTTCTGCTCAGACTGGCACATTCTGGGCAGACTGGGGTAGCTGTCCCACGAGCTGAGTGATGCCATCCACTCTGAGGAGTGGGTGTTACTGCTGCTACCTTTATCACTAGTTTTAATTAACACCCTGTCATGACTTGGCAATGTTCTCACCTGCCCCGTGCCTCAGGATGTCTGGCTGAGGGCTGGCTCCCTTCCTCCCCAGGGCACTCCTGACAGCGAGCCCAGGGCTCAGAGGCAGACAGCTCCTCGGTGACACAATATCAAAGCACACCTTTAAACAGCTGCTCCTCCCTGTGCTTGCTCCAGAGCTGTCCTTGTCCTTGTCCTGTGTTCCTCCAAGGAGAGAGGCAAGGACCTGGGCACAACTGGCACATCCCTGCGCTGGTGACAAGCCTGGTGATGATATTTTGGGCAGCCCTGTTTTGCTGATGTGCCTTGTTTGTTGTAAAAGTGAAGCAGAGAGGACATGGGCTGGTGTCAGATCCTGATCACCTACACACAGCTTTTATTTTTTGCTCTGCTTTCTCTATCTGGGAGGAGAGCTTTCCAGCTCTCCTCTCTCTCTCCCTAAGGGCTCCAGCCTCCCTCTTATACTCACCTAGTCTAGACAGCCTTTCTTTCATAGGGTTTTCGGGGTTTCGCCTTGAGCTTTTCGAAACCTGGAGACCTGAGGCGTACACTGCTCATAAGAGTGAGAAACTCTGTGGCCAGAACCCATGAGTTTCGTTTGCTTTTCAACAGGGAAACATGTCTGCAATTCCCCACATCACAAGTCCTGGGTAGATCTTTGGAGATGTTTGATAGGTCACAGGGAAGTGGAATGTATCTGCTCTCGGAAAATTGTGACTTCAGCTGGCAAATTATTTTGGTTCCTTCTAAAACAAAGTGTTGAAGTTGGTTTGAGGATATTTGTTTTGGGGGGGGGGGGACTTTGGAAGTTTGGGTGAAAAAAGAACATCTGTCACGTTTCTGCAGACTGGATTTGAAGGTCTTGATCCCGCTTACAAAATGGGGGGAAAAAGAAGCAGGCTTCTCCTATTCTCACACTCGACTTCCTTGACATCCTGCCTTGTCCAGATGTAGCAGGCACAGTTACGTTGCAGACACACAGTTGGAGGCTTTGGCTCAGGAGGTAGCAATCCAGCTGGGTTTCTGGACATGTACTGCTATCCTGGCTTCCTCTACTCTGCTGAGTAGAGGAAGAACTCCCCCAAACACAGCACTGGCTGAGTGAAGCTCTTGATCTCCAAGCTTGGACCATGCACCTGCTGAAAGTGAGACCAGACACAACTCTGAATCAGAACCACATGCATATCTTTAATAAAATGAAGCAGCATCCTGCCTTGGAAAGCACTCCAAAAGGGCTCTGCCATTCCTGCCCCCAACAGCAGAGACTGCTGAGCAAATGGCTGCCCTGGGCATGCTCATGCAACCTCCTGGCTCTCCCTCACCACCTCACCTCCTGTGTGCCCAGGAGGCAGGGATGAGAGCACCGCTGCCCAGGCTGCCAAAGCTGTACCCAGCATCCTTGCTCCCAGTCTGCTGGGGCAATGTGCCTTGCCATGCTTCTTTGTGCTGCTGCAAACTCTGAGATGAAAAAGTGAAGCCTGCCCAGAACAGTAAACACTTAGGAAATTCAGATCTCAATGACTGTGTCTGAAGCTGAGAGGTTCTTTGTGAGAGACCCCTCACTGTAGGACAGATCCATTATGGAGAGCTGGTTTATGGACAGGGATGGCTGGAGAGAACTGCTCCAGCAGTTAAGGAAACAGCCCTAATTCGATAAGTAGCTCTTACCTCCCAATCAATGCCAGACCTCTGCCCTCTCCTAGCCCTGCTGCTGGAAATGCCATTATTATGGAAGAAGGCCACACTGACTCTCTGATAGCTCTGGTCTCAGCCAAGGAGCATGAAAGGGTAAGTGAGTCTCTGGGCTTGTGGTGTCCACACAGTCCTGGCAACACCGAGCCACTCCTCTGGGTAGGTCTGGGAGTACTCCCATTAACACCAGAGTCAGACACTGCTGACCAAAGCCTTCCTCTCAGCTGCTTATTGTACTGCCAAACCCCAAGTGTTGCAGCTGGATATTTCAATGCCAAACATCTGCCCCAGGCTGATTTTTTTTTTCCTTTAAACAGAAGCTTCAGCAATAATTGGATCTGTTGTTTCTCAGAGCGAGACTAAGGAAAAGTATGTTCATTTAAAAATCTTACCATGCTTGAGAAATGCAACATCTCCAGCCCCAGTGGACACCTGCAGCTTGCCCTGCATGTTCTTCCCACATGGAGTCATGAAGCAATGCCCAGCTGACTGCCCCTATTCTGTATGCTGCATGCTTCTCATGTTTTGGATACTGTGGGATGCTGGGGTCTCCTCTGGAGGGGTATTGAGCTCTCTGAGCACATCAAGTGTTATCAAGGTAACAAAACTCATTACCTCTGCATTTTATAATACCAAGACTAGTAGGTATCTCTGTGTCTTAATCACACCCCTCTTTCCCTCTGCTCTATCTTACAGGAGTGCAGTGAAAAATCAGCTGATTTTGATGTATGGTGTGAACCCTGGTGCTGTAAGCATGACCTCAGGAGAACAGCCCATGAAGAGCGTGTTATGTCACTGGGGAGACACAACCTCACTCTGACTACCAAGGTTAAATCCAGGTTATACCTGTGCTTGTAAGTCCCATCCAGCCCAGCTCTAAGTCATGTGGGAAGCCAGGAGGGAAGAGCATGCTACTGAATCTTTTTTTTCCACCTTCAGCTTCAGTTGTTATTCTTCTAGTGAGTGAGAGGAATTCAAGCTATTTGTTCCTGTCTGACAGACCTTAGCTTCTGGGCTGTTGCCTCTTATTTGTTTTTAGTTGCCTGGCTCCTCACAGTGATCTATTCCTTCCTCCCTGTTTCAGTATTCCAAACTTTGGGCAAGGACTGCCCCTTTGTCACTAAAATATCACATTATTGTGCATCTGGTTTTTCTCTGCTAAGTTTGTTTAAAAAAACATGAAACAAGAAAACCAGGAGACTGAAAGGGGTTTCATCCTCTCCTCCTTTGAGCACTGCCCACTTCCAGTTCTTTTCTAGTCAGGTTGTTACTCATCTTCCAGTGCTTGCACTAATCCTCAGCTTTACTGGCTTAACTGTTAATTTTCCACTAGCAGACGTTTTCTGTGAAGTTCAGACAGATGAGATCTACTGCCATGCCTTTGTCTGGGGATGTATTTCACCAAAGCAGTACCATCCGTGCAGAACATGACTTACCTGTTGTAAAACCCACCTGCCTCTGATTTTATTTACCTTTGCCTTCCATCTAGGCCTTCCCTTCTCGTGAGGTATGTAAAGCTTTTATGTCCTGCCTGTGTTCACAGGTCTGCATATCCCTTGTTTTATTCTGATAGCTCCCTCTCAATTTAGAGCTGGAGCTTTTCTGGCTGTCTCCTTCACTCAGCTAAGCACAGCAGCCTTTCACTGGAAATGTCCATACTTAATTTCTCTTCCCTATCAAACTTTGCACCTTTCCTGTTTTATTCCCCTCGTCACTGAGAACTCAACCTGGTACTTCTTTCCTTTAAGGTCAACTCTCAACTTTCTTTTGATAAACAAAATAACTTGAGTGCCTTATGTATCTGCTGGAAAGCTTTAGGGGTTTTCCCCCTGGAACACTGAGATCATTTGGCTCCTTTCTGCATCCTGTTCTTCTAGCAATACTTTCAGAGTGTTGTTACCACACCAGAGGAAGTGAGTTGGGATTCATTTTGCTAACATGCATCAAAGGTGCATATGACTTGCTTGCTCATCATTCACAGTGCTTATGTCCATTACCTCCCTCTTGCCACAGCTTTATGCTGTTAGTTCATATGCTACCATGACTTCCGAAACTCCTGGCAGAGCCTCTGCTTTCCAGTCATGACATCTTAGGAGTCTGCCTGGCATTTCTTATTCCAGAAACAACTTTTTGTAGTAAAATGCCATTTAAGTGGGCTTTGCTTGCTGAACTCTAGAGACTGCTTTGCATGGTTGCCCTGTGCTCCTCATTATTCATCACTTTGAATCTCTTTGTCATTTACGCACTAGAGCAGCACTGAGATTTGCATCTGCTTCCCAGTGATGAAAATACTGGGAAGTGTCAGGCCTCAAGCAGCTCCCTGAAGAACCCTGCTAGAAACACTCCCATCTGAAGATGATTCACCATTGACAATAACTTGTTGAGATCTGTCAGCCAGCTCTTAATCTCGCTAACCTGTGGTTTATTGATATTACATACTGCTGATTTTTTAATCAGAATGTTGTACAGTCAAATGTCAATTGTCTTACAACAGTCCTCCCTAAAGTTGACTTGGAGCCAGCCTTGGAGTCAAGTGGTAGGTGTGACATGTGTCAAGTAATTGTGTCGTCTCAGCAGAGAAGGCCCACAAAACTAGCTGAGCCAGTTAAATATATTCCTACCAATCTGTCATATCTTAAGACCCACCAGGAAACTCTGGGGAACTTTATTCCAGTCTCTCTGGACTTATTGCTGCCTCACTGTGAGCCCCCCACATCCACCGGAGCAGAAGGAGCTTTGCTGCAGCTTTCTTCCACACACCATTAGTGTGGGGCCCTCTTCAGTCAGGGCGTGCACCTGATGCTCAGGACTGGGCAGCCCCCAAGTGAAATGGGATGTGTGGCATATGGTCCTCAATATCCTCTGTCTCCAAAGGCAGTTGAATGTGTGATTATTCATCAAATCCCCTTGCTCCTTCTGGTGTGCACAGGCTGGAAACCTGGTCTCTGGGGGAGCGGAGAGGATGCTGAAGAGCACTCCGTCCTGCAGAAGATGTTCACTCATCCTGGACCTAAACCTGAAACTGATGGGCCCAACCAAACATTTTCCCTCTGAAAAGACCAGTGATGCCCTGTGCTTCTGTGGTCATTGATGGAGGCTGGAGAGACCATGTTCTGGGGGCTCTGGAGGTGCAGAGGGGGGCAGGGGCCAGGCAGTGCTCTGGGAGCCTGTCCCCTCCTTGCATTGCCATGGGAGTTGTAGCTATGGTGCACTTGGTTGAAGTCAGCTGGCAATCGCATACAGTGATAAATAGTAAGAGACAGGAGTTCGTCACAAACAAATGAGCCTCGACTAACCTCATTTCCTCTTTTGACAGGATAACAAGCTTAGAGGATAAATTCTCCCCTGCCAGAATTTGTTTCTCTGCTGCCAGCCACCTCAGCAATTAGCAAAACCCCATCCTTTGCTCACTTCCAGGCTCCTGAAAGCAAAGGCTGGTTCAGGCCACCCTCCTCAAGTTTTGGATTTTTTTCCTGCAGGTGCACTTGTTTCCAAACCTCCCACCTCTGGATATGCTTGAGCCTCCCCACCACCCGCAGCTGGCAGGTGCACCAGGCTCCCATACTGTCAGGAACATCAGGCTCGTGTACTCGTTACTGGGCTGGATGGGCAAACTTACACCATCTTAGCCCGAAGTGTGAAATATCTTGGAATTCTCTCAGGGCACTGTAGGTTAAGATGAGGATGCTGAGCAGAGTGGCTGTGCCAGGGAGTGGACTGCCCAAACCTTACTCAGGGAAGGCTGCAGCAAAGATGAGAGCAGATGTGCACTGGGTGGCAATGAGCTGCTTTGGCTGTGGCTCACCCTTGTGTTTCTCCTTGTGGCCCCTCGGTGATGCCCCTGCAAGGTTGCTTCATCCCATAGCTGTAGCCTCACCTTTTTGCCATGTGTTCCTGCTACAGCTCATCCAAGGGGACAGCCCAAAGTCCCTCCAGCCCTTTCTAGCAGTGTTGTTTGCAGGCCTTTCTAGTAGCCAGGAGTGCCTGTGCCAGCTTAAGAGCACTAACAGGGACAGACCTGGGAGCAGACCCAGTGGGACCCCATGGCAGAACTGCTGCCTGCTGGTGTAGGAAAAACCAGCTATGTACATCAGCAGCAGGGAGGCTTGTTCTTATGAACACCTGCAAGGTGTCTGATGAAACTGTTCCCAGGCAGCTCAGCAGCACTGGTAAGTAAATTGCCAAGAGAATGAGGGGGCTTGGGATTTTCCTTTGTCTGTCAGGTGTCGCTTAGTTTTGAGACAGCTTGTTGATGCTGGACACTTTGGAAGAGTCTTTCCTACCCCTCTGGAAGCCATGAAGGCTCTCAGTTGTGTGCTGTGCCTCTTGTTAAAGTGACTTTCTCACAGCAGAACTTAGCAGACCAAGAGCCCAGAAATGCCCAGAAATAGGTAACATACTTAGCAAGAGAGGCCAGGTTTGTAGAAATCTGGGAAGACCTCTCTGTGGCTAAAGGGTTTGGTATAACAGGTACAACAGTGTTTTGTTCCAATAACCTGCTGTGTAGCAAAAGCCTGAAAGGACCTTTTCCCCCAGGTTTCCAGTGCTGGGCTCATCCGAAGATGGTGCTCATCCTCTTTGGTGGCCCTTTTCACAGTACCTTTGTGTACTGTGGCAAATAAGAGCCTGGACCCTTACCTGCTATTAGGCATAACTACTGGGTAGGAGGACATATTTAAATAATTAAAAAGTGCTTTTCTCCATTCATTGTCATGGCATCACATCCTCGCTTAGCAAAGTTCTGTGTGCAGTGCTGAACGGAGCCCTTTGCCAATTTCTCCCAATTGGTCAAGGGTTTGAAGAGTGAAATCAACATCATTGAAAATGAAGCAAAACTCTGCCAGCAATAGGTTTTGTTACAATGCGAAATTCACCCACGGTTTATTTTGAAGATTTGTTAAGGTTCGCAGCCTGGGCCCCGATCCAAGCAGTGCTGGCAGGAAGAAATACCCCCATGCCACGAAGGCATACGTTTTGGAGGCACCATTTACAATGTGGTGGTCCCTCTGTGTAAAGAAAATAGCTGTCCATTTCAATGGAGGCTGACCTACTGCCTGCTCAGAGACTTGCACGGCCTGCCTGTCTTTCTCCTGAAGTGCTGAGCACGTACAATTCAGGCTGACTTCTTTGTGGGCACGCTGTGGGTTTGACAGGTTGGATCCATGGTTTGGGTGGTTTTTTTTTACCCCATTTGGTGACATCTGAAAAACGGCAGATGAAAACACAGTTCAGTCTTAACCTGCCTGCAGATTAGCATTTTAACCAAATTCCCACCGTGCCGGGTGGACTGCACCCAGAGCGCCTTTCCTATTAAGAAACTGCTGCTTGAGTGCAGCTGTGATGCAAGAGCAGATCAATCTGCCCCTTTAGATTGCATTTGCTCAGAAGTTTTGTATTTGTCCTGAATACAGAATTCAAAACAAAGCTTGAGAGCCAGAAAACCTGTGTTGATTGAGAATAAGGTTTGTATAACCCCTGCCAAGCAATAAGGTGGCTCCCCCTGGCTCTGAGATCTGAGCTTCCTCCCCAGCGATGCTCAGGTGTGAGGGGAAGATGGTGCTTTTGTGAAAATACTCAGTCCTGCAGCTCTGGGTTAGGCAGAGGCTCTCACAAAATGCAGACTGGGTGTCTTTTACCTGCAGTTTACCAGGGAGGCAAATCAACAATTTGCTCAAGAAAATATCTTTTAGAATTCGGCACGTTCATTATCAAATGTGTAACTAAAAGATGCTAGCTCTGCAGCTTGGGAGGTATCTGGGTTTTGCCTATCTCGGTTTGGATCCTGGCTCCACAGAGACAATATAGTTTTCCCAAAGCTTCTTCCTGCTGTGTGTTTGCCTTGGGCTTAGTCGGTCACTGGGGCTTCAGATTGCAAAAATCAGATCGGATGCTCCTATCTTTGTTTTCAACAACAGGGACAAACTTTGCCCTCTGCAGTGCCTGCTGAGCAGTGAGTAATGAGTGTTTGTGGGAATATCAGTTAGCTGTGATAATAACCTGCACGACCTTGCTGGGGAGAATCCCTTCTGCCCTTGCAAGGCATCTCTGTAGCTTGGAGTCACCTCCTTCATGAAATGCCTTCAGGGCATTTCACAGCGGAGGGTGTGGGGAGATTGGGGGGGGAGGCTCTTCCCTGCCTGCCTGCTCTGAGGGGGCAGAGTTGCAAGCTCTGGTGGGCTTGCTTGGTGCTC
Source organism: Myiozetetes cayanensis (assembly GCF_022539395.1). Classification (NCBI taxonomy): domain Eukaryota; kingdom Metazoa; phylum Chordata; class Aves; order Passeriformes; family Tyrannidae; genus Myiozetetes; species Myiozetetes cayanensis. Next base: position 4,364,471 of record NW_026087742.1, read on the forward strand.
CCATACAGCTATGAGTATAGGCATGAGGGTCCACAGCCTGTGTAGCCATGCAAAGCTTTCCTTTAAACAGGATAAATTTCCCTGTACAGCTGGGAAAAAAGTGTCATGCTCTGTCCTGCTATAACACTACCTGAGCTACCTGCTTTCAAACGTGTCCCTAGCTGGTGCCCGTCTCGGTGCTCCTTCTGCTCCCCTGCTCTGCTGAATGCTGCCCCTCTCCTGGCTTTGGTGAAGCTGTCCCTTCTGCAGCAAATAGCCTCCTGTCATCCCTGCAAAAAGAAAACTCCTCAGCTTTTGGGAACAGGATCTCCACAGTGGATCAGAGGGACTGAGGTAGCCCAGCTCCTTCCTCCGCATTCCTGGGCATGCCGAGGGCTTTTTCCACAGGAGGAGTGGGAAGAGCCATGGGTGACTGGCACTGGAAGGAAGCAAAGCATTCCCTGGGAGAAGGAAAGGAATCAAGTGCATGCTCTCTAGTTGTCTCTCAAAGCAGTGGCTGCCACCCCATCACCTCTGCTACCTCTGCCTCTTCCATCCTCTGCAGTGCCTTTTTGTTCTCACGACAGGTACTTCATCATACCTTCAGAGGCTCTTGGGAGGTTTCCATAGGAGAGAGGTTTGCACCTGGAGCCTGGGTTCTCATTCTGAGTTGCTCAAGGTCTTCCCACTGGCAGAGAAGGTAGGAACTGTTTTCAGGGACTAGCTCCTGGGATTTAACTTTAGTATTCCCTTCATGTGCCTGGCTTTCCCTGCCCATCTCCACAGGACAGTGTCACACTGTACCAGTAGCTAAGGCAAGGTCTGTGGCAACAGAGCTGGTGACCTCTCTTGTGGAGTCCCAGACACTGGGCTATCAAAAAGAAGCTAATGAGATAATCAGAGCTGACACAAGAATATTACCCTCCAAAAATCCTCCCCTTTTCATCTTCCTGTACATCTCAGTGCATTTTTTGGTTTTCTTACATCACACACTGCTTGTGCACAGCAGCCTATAAAGCTGAGTACACACCTTCTTCTGTGGTTTATCCTCCTCTATTCTTCTTGCTTAGCCCTCCCTCATTGAATCTGATTGACTCTGAGGCCATTGATTTTAAATAAGGTCTTGGGGGAAGGTCTGACAGGTTTTGCTCTGGTTTTGTGCAGCAGGCTTTGAGTTCTGGTTGGGAGCCACTGAGCACTGCTGCTATATTAAATGATGGTCAGCGATAGCAATGCAGTCATCACTTAATACCCCAAATTGCTGCTTTTAAGTGGGCAGGGTTTGGCTTTTGGCCAGATCTCTGTGCTCCTGGCAGAATGATTCATTACCTTGTTCTGGCAAATGTATTTTCATCCAGTAGTTTAAATCTGATTTCTAGTACTCTGTGTGGTTCTCACAGCTGAGGAATTTCCTGCCCTTTATCCGCCTGTTTTCTTCCAATCTAGGCTAAAATCAATACACTTAAATAAATAAAGCCATTGGGCTTGCGAGTACCTCCTGCTGTGTCAGCAGCAGAAGTAAAGCTGGGTGACCAAAGATTAGTTAAGCCATTTTCTTCTTCTTTAAGTAAATTTGCTGTTGTTGAGGCAGGCCAGACCACAGCAGGGAGAGTTTACCAGCCAGCAGACACAACAGCACATCGCAGCTTCCCGTCAGTGGCAGCTGCCTCTGTGGGGAAGGGACCAGGTCTGTTGCCACCCCTACCCCTCAGGCTTTGCTTTGAGGATGGTTTTCTGGCATGAATGTTTTGTGATGGGGATGTTCTGCCACCCAGTTCAAGAGGATGGAGGCCACGGGGGGGTAGCCCAGTCCTTAAAGCACTTTCCAGGTGTGGCTTTCACTTCTGTTCTTCACTTACAAACATGACTTTCAGGTCTTCTTCTGAGAGGGTTATACACTATGGCAGAGACTCCTTCCCACAGCTTCTGTCAGGCCTGCAGAGGGGGATGCTGGCAGGAACACCCTCCACCAGGATTCGTGCATCCATTTCTTCTGGGGCCAGGGGAAAAAGGGAAGTGTGGCATGAAATGAGGTCTCCTCTTTTTTCACGAAGGTCATGAGTTACCCTGGAAGCACTGAGTTCAATAAGCAAAACACAGATTTAGGATTTCTAGACCAAGCCTTAGGGTTTCTGCATTCCTGCCCTCGTGCGTGGGGTGTGGAGAAAGGGGGAGTATTGTTGGCGGGCAATTAAGTGTATTCACTGCCCTGGATTCAGTGCACTGCCAGGTCCTGGGCACAGAAGACATCAGTGCAGGGGAAAACAGATCCTGTCCTGCCTCCCAGTTCCTCATAGAGCTCAGCAACTCAGCTTTGCATTCATATGAAGAGTAGCAATTGTGCTCTTGGGCCTCTGTCTGGTACCAGCTTTCAAATTACAGCATAAACCCTGCTCCAAAGGTTTCCCCTTGACTCAGAGCTATCATTCAGAAATGTCTCTGTGCAGTAGCTGTGATAACACATTTCAGGATGGAATGAAACTTCCTTTCTACCATTTTTTGTTCATGCTGGGTTTTGCGGGTTGGTGGGTTTTCTTTAAAGGAAAATTAATTTGAACTATATAGAAAATGTTAGTTACAAACATCAAACTTTTTCATTAATAGAATCATAGAATAGTTTGTGTTAGCAGAGACCTTTAAAAGTCATCTACTCCAACACCCCTGCATTGGCAGGGGCATCTTCAACTTAAACAGGTTGCTCAGAGCCCGATCCAGCCTGACCTTGAATGTTTGCAGGGATGAGCTATCTAGCTCTCTGGGCAACATGTTCCACTGTTTCACCACCCTCTCTGTAAAAAAATTCTTCCTTATATCTCATCTAAATTGACACTTCTTCAGTTCAAAATCCCTTGACCCATCACAACAGGCCCCATCTTTCTTGTAGGCCTCCTTCAAGTATTGGGAGTCCGTAATAAGGTTTCTTCAGAGATTTTTCTTCTCTAGGCTGAACCAACACAACTTTCTCAGCCTGTCTTCATAGGAGAAGTGTTCCAGTCTTCTAATCATCTTTGTGGCCTCCTCTGGACTCATTCCAACAGAATCCAAGTCCTCGTCATGTTGGGGACCCCAGAGCTGGATGCAGCGCTCCAGGTGGGGTCTCAGGAACAGAGGAGTAGAGGGTCAGAATCAATTCCCTTGACCTGCTGCCCATGTTCGTTTTGAGGCAGCCCAGGGTACAATTGTCGTTCTGGGCTGCAAGGGCAGACTACTGGGTCATGTCTAATCTCTCATCCACCAGCACTCCCAAGTCATCGTTAGGATGACTTGTAGGGCTGGTTTTGATCCCTTCATTCCCCAGCCTGTGTTGATACTGGGGAATTGCCCCAACCCAGATGCAACCCCTTGGACTTGGTGTTGTTGAACATCACGAGGGGCCCACCTCTCGAGCTTGTCCAGGTCCCTCTGAATGGCATTTCATCCTTCAGGTGTGTCAATTGCACCCCACAGCTTGATGTCACCTGCACATTTGCCGAGGGTACACTCAGGTGCATTTTCTATGTCACTGATGAAGATATTAAACAGTGCCTGTCACAATATGGATCCCTTAGGGACACCACTCGTCGCTGATGTCCACCTGGACTCTGAACCACTGACCAGTACCCTCTGGATGTGATCTCCCCCTGCCATTTGCTGCTTAGTTTTGTAATGAAAAACTGCTTGATAAAAATACATCCCCCCTTCCCTTCCCTTATCATCTACCCACTCTGACTGCAGCTCATTCCATGGGAGCAGGTAGGATGTGTTATGACCCAGCGGCAGGGAAATGAAAGTGCAGTGCCTGCCCTCCCTCCCTGCCAGGAATTGCAGGGCCTGGAGATGAAAGCGATGGACCGAGCCCTTCCCTTCCCTATCATCTACCCACTCTGACTGCAGCTCACTCCATGGGAGCAGGTAGGATGTGTTATGACCCAGCGGCTCAGCACAGGCAGGGGAATGAAAGTGCAGTGCCTGCCCTCCCTCCCTGCCAGGAATTGCAGGGCCTGGAGATGAAAGCGATGGGCCGTGCAGCATCATGCTCGTGCCCACAGAGGTAAGCAGGATGCCATGAGATCTTGCTACTCCCTGCTGTGACAGTGGGCGGAATTTCCAGAGCCTGCCCTCCCTTGGTCTGTCTGGGCTGAGTTAGGATGCCCTCAGATGCCTGGATTGGTGAGGTCACCGTGCAGTGAGTCGTGCTGTGTACAGCGGGGTTGCCCCAGGAGTTCCTCTGAAGGTGAGTACAGGTATCACAAGCTATGCCCTGAGCTGGAGACATGCAATGAAGTGGAAAGGAGACAGGCTCTGTTTACACACAGATACCTGTGCAGCCAGCAGTGTTAGTGAGAGAAAACAGAAAAGGACATGACAGTTACACTGGGTTTTCATTAAATATTAAATGGACTGAAGTTTTCTAGAGTGTGCCTGGGCTGTTTTCAATTGTCTATCAGATGGCAAGAGAGGAAAGCCAAGTGGGTGAACCCTGGTTCTGGAGGTGCAGGGCATCCTGCTCAGGAGCCATGACGACAGGCAGTGTTTGCGTGCCAGGCTGCCCTTGCAGCTCCTCATTTCACCCAGAACAGCAGACGTCCTTGAACTGTCCCACTGCTGGTATGGCCCAGAGAGAAGTTAACTCTTGCAGGTGTCTCTAGCAAGAGATCAGGGGAAGGAGACAGCTTTGGTCCAGAGCAGCACTGGCTCAGGCTGGAGCAGCGACAGCAAGCAGCAGACACCTCCCTGGTTGCTGGTTGGGGGATTAACCACTCATGTACCCCTCTCTGCAAGTTTTAATTAGAAGAAATTTCCTCTCCATAGGGAATACTAAACAACTGCTGTAGCTGCTTCTTTGTACTTCCTTTCCTCTGCTTTCCCCCTGCAATAGGAGCTGTGCAGCCATGACCCTGTCTGTGCTGGCCCTCCCGTCTCTCTCCATCCCCACTTTAGCCTTGCCTTTCCTTGTGCAGAAGCTTAGTGGGGCAGTAAGAGGGAATTTCCTAACTTGGATTGGGTTAATAAGTTAAAATGCAGAGCCTTAATCCCTGCTGCTAAATCAGAATGTAATTCAGCTTATAACCACAACCCAATCCATGTGAATTACAATCACTTTAAATACAGCCAGGACTAGATGGGATTTAACATCCTCCCAAGAGATCCTGAAAATGAAAACTGGGACACAGCGCTGCTCTGGGTGAACCTGCCATCAGAGGGAGCCGAGGCAGTGGGGCAGAGGGATTTTGCTACCTCCCAGGATGCCTGAGGAGAGAGAACCTTGGGTGCAACCTTTGGTCAGGGCATGTGGCTGAAAGACCCATGTGAGGCTCCCGCAAAAGCTTATCCCCAGGGAGGGGGACAGAGCCTGCTGGAAAAACCACAGCACTTTTATCTTTAATTTAGAATGTTTATCTCCAGAGATTCTTCAAGCTTTAAAACAAACATAAGGAGATCTTCGTTTGCCTGGCAGCATCTGGCCTCTGAAAGCAGGCATGTACAGTCCCAGCAGCAGGGTTGATAGCGAGGGCTTGTTCTCTGCCTCCTTCCTCCCACCTTTAACCTCTGGCGGGATGAACTTTGCTCTCCCTCTTCCTGTTCCAGGAAACCACTGGAGAAAATGGGTCTTCCCAGAGCTTGAATCAATGGTGGGCACTTGGCAAGTGGTCCTATTGCTGCCTAGGAAGATCTTTTACTGCTTTCCCTATTACATAATTAAGTCCTGGCTTTCACAACTTTGATGAGGAAAGAACAATTGTTCATTGTCTTCCCGCACTGTCTCGGCCTGGGAAATGGGAGCAGCTGAGTCCTTCTGCCGCCACTGACCCACAAACCTTTCCAGGGAGCCTCGGGCAGTGTCTGGGAGCATGCAAATTCAAAGGTTCTGCAGAAATTTAGGGTCTTGATGGATGATCCTCCAAGCATTTAACTGGAAAGTCCCTGTGGAAATAAGGCATGACTCTTGTGGGCTGCCAGGCACAGATAAAGAGTTCAAGGAGTCCAATTTACTACATTAGTGGGAAGAGGTTAGAAAATAAGATCTCCTGCTAGGACTGGTGCCTATGTTTGAACCTTTTCAGGAAGATTCCAATGGTGTTTTTTCACATCGTTCTCTTTTGTGATTCCCTTATATTCCCTTATATTTCTTTTTTTTCAACAGTGAACGGCTGGTGCTGTTGTGCTAATACCTAGCCAAAATGAGAATGCACGGCAATTTCTCAAAGCCTGGCATGTAAAGTGCCTGGTGTACTGAGATGGAGAGCCTGTGAGTTTTCTGTGGGTGTGATGAGGGAATGGAAATGATATGAGTTCTTGGGTGCTTTCCCAAACCCAAGCTAGCCAGTTTTCTATGTTTAGATACAGTTTACTTAGCAGCACTGGTAGAGCAGAGGAGGGCAGAGGGTTTTCAAGCATCAACAATGCTTGCTGGTGCAGCCTGAGACTGTTCCCTGGGCTAGAAGAGGGTGAACTTCACAGCTCCTCAGACAAACCGTGCATGTAGCTCCCAACTACACTGCTCTTGGCTCCTTATGGAAATACATGATCAGCTGATGAATCTCCTCCCAGGCAGCTGGGCCAGTTTGGCCCTACAGTTGTTTTTCTTACATCCTCCCTGTGTCCTCTGAGATGCCGCTGTGCATCATGGCCATTGTCCCTCTCAGCAGCTGGCTGGGTGTTTACCAGACTTAGAGGTAAGGATGTTTTTGAGTTTTTTGTCTGCCAAAGTCGTCACATATTTTTAATTTTTGCATGCCTCCCAATCCCATTATTTGTTTCCCCAGAGCTTTCAGAAAGAGCTGTGAGCAATGCTTCCCCCCTTCTTTCACTGGTCCAGCTGCAAGAGGAAGCGAGAGCAAGACCAGGCACTGGCTTCATTCCTGAGGTTGGGGATCACACCACTTCCCACTAGGGCTGCCCACCCACGTGCACTGCATGTCTGAAAAGAAGGTCTCCTCTTCCTATGGATGACCCGCCAAACGTGCTTTGAAATGAAGATGGTCCCAAGGACTTGTACTGCAGGGTCAGGCCAAGCTGGCCCTGAAACTGGATATATATCTTGGCTTTGGCCCACGGGTCACATCAGCAAGGATCTCTCTGTGGCAGGTTAGGAGGTGTGACAAAATCCCAGGTGGTAGCTAATCCATGAATCCATCTGCCATCGTCGTTACTCCGTGTCATGGCTCAGGGTAAAGGGGTGTGACCTCTGTGCTGGTACCAGAGCAGGCACTGGGTAGCTCAAAGCAAGCATGGACACCTCCCTCCTGCATGTGAGTTGGCACCTGTGCTGGCTGCCCATGGTAATCAGGGTAGACCACCTCCCCATCTCAGAGAAGAAAGCTGTCCTCCCTCAGTCCCACCCCAGTGTGTGAGGTCCCTGCAGCTGAGCCAAGAAGTATAGCTATTTCCACCTTCCAGGCCCATGTGAGAGAGGCCTGGAGATGCTCACTCATCCCAGGGGATAGTGGTATCTCACCTCAGTCAAAACATGTGCTTTTAATGGGCATGCTGCCCTGGCTGGAGGTTCAGGCTTCCTGGGGAACTCCACTCTACAGGCCCTGGCAATTACTTCTTTGAGATTGCTGCTTCCATGCATGGCCAAAGATGCCTGGCTGGAGAGCAGCCTACAGCTGCCAATGGGCAGTTTGTGGGGGGGAGTTTGGGGTTTGTGTTGGACATTTATGGGCTGTTTTGCTAGGTTTCTCACTTTAAGTGTTTTCTTATCAGGTTTCTTCCCTGGGTGAGGGAGGAAATCAGGAGATTCCCAGCCTCACCAGCAGCAGAACCCATGGGCTGGCAGTGGGCAGGCTGGCCTTAGAGTACAGCATCCCTGTTGTGCCATGTGAAATTATCCTTATCCCACATGCTGCCACACACAAGTGGATAATGACAAAATAAGGTTTGCAAGTGATTCTAACAGGGAATTAAAACATCTGTCCATCCTTTATGTGGGCTGCAATACTGGGAGGACTAAGCAATTTCATAAGAGAGTTTGGCCCCAGCTGCATTTTCTCCTGTGCTGGCAGAGATGTAAACTTAATAAAGAAGGCTCCAGGGAGATCATCCTAAAAGGGGAGGAGGCAGGAGACAGCAGGACCACTGTGTGCTAATCCTGTCTCCCTACAGTGGAGTGACTGGAACAGAGGATAATGACAGCACAGCCTGAACTCCTGCTCTTGCCTTCTCCAAAGATGACCTCAGGACCAGAGTTCTCTCATCAGCAATCATTCTGGTCCCTGCTGATGCAGAGATAGGGCTAAGCCCAAGATAGGCACAGGACTGGATTTGCTCTCCTCTATTCTGGACGTACCTCTCCTCTCGGTCACCGCTCAGCACGGAGGATACATCTGAGAATAACAAATAACCAAAATGCTTTGTCAGCATGGAAGCCCATCTCGCCAGCAGAGGCTGTGTCTGAAATACAGAAGCAATGCAGTTTTTGCTGAGGAACTCCCCCAGAGACAGGCAGCTCCTGCATTATTAACAGCGGTGCTGATGAATCCCTGTTAATGAGACGTGCTCGCTCAGCCAGCCAGCCAAGTGGCCGTGGCCATGCTGCTCTCAGCTCCACGTGCAACGTGTGCCTTTGAAAGCAAGAGGTGATTGCTCTGGGGAGCAATTGGCAATGCTGTGCTGTAAGATTTGGCTACTTTCCCTGAAATTTGCACGTGTCCTGCCAGACTTGAGCTAGGTAGATGTGGAAATCCAGCAATTGTTCTCTGGTGGCTGAAAAAGTGAAATAAAAGGCTGCCATCCCAATGGGCTTGCGACTAAAGAAAAAGATCTCTTTCTTGGCATGTACTATCTGCTCTGCTCCAGAGAGCAATATGGGCCACATTCTCTAGTCTATTCTTAAATGGCTCAACCAGGGGGCTCCTTCTTCTCTGGCTCAACAGATTTTGATGTTAGGAAAATCTTTATCCTTTTTTTTTTTTTCTTTAAACTCAATTTCATCTTGCTCCATTTATCAATTCTCCTTTTGGTTTCTGGATGCAATTACTCTCCCACTGTGGTCATTATACCTCCTAGGATACTTGTAGAATAGGATTTTATACAGCTTCAGCTGATGTTTGGCCAGGAAAGACATCTTAAAGTCTTTCAGTTTTTGCTAAGTCAAACCTCCTCTGAGCTTTCCTAGTAGTATAATACTTTTCTGACAGTATAGCACATTGGATGGTATTTACCAGCCTGTGTGGATACAGAAAGACTGGTCACCCTCCAGTGGATGATATAATGCCTCTACAGTCCAGCACACTGTCGCCTGTTGTGCTCACAGTGTTATTCCTCCAGCAGTGCTGCCAAGACACTTTGCTCTTCACTGCAGAGATTCTGATGATTTCCAGATGTCACAGATGATGTCAAATTCCTGATGCCATTATTGCCTTATGCGGAATGAATTGGATAACCTAATATGTTTCTGCTATACCTTCCTGTCTGCTGATGGGTTTCTCTCATGAGAACAGTGTTGACCTCCAAAGTTTGTCTGGGCAAGCAGAGAGCAAAGCAAACCCTGCATGAGCTAAGAGGGCTGGTTAAGATTGCATAGGAGTAATTATAATAGTGGGTTTTTTGTTGTTAGTTTGTTTGTTTGTTTAGTTGGTTTTTGTTTTGAAGGAGAACTTCTTGCAAGTCTTGTAAGGAGTCTGTGGAATAAGGACAAAGTGGAGCCTGCAGAGATGGAGCAATGAAATAATTTAGCAGTGCTGGGAGGGCACCAAATCTCCTAACAAGATTGTGCAAATGATTAATTTAAATTACACCAAAATGATTGATTGATTAATTAAAAATATTAAAGTTAGTTACCTCTTCTATACTTTCAGTTTTTAGGGATGTGACAAGAGGGGAGGCTAAAGTAGCCTTTAGGCCCTGATTTTGGCAGCAGGGTTCTGCAAATGGCCCTTTAAGCTCACATAAAACACAGAGAAACCCTGAGAAGATCTTGGGGAAGCCTGCAGCACTGGAGACCAAACCCAGAGGTGCTTTGGACTGAAACAGTGGGAGGTGAGACCGTTTGGTTTGGCATCAAGGAAGGCAGAGCTGAACCTTTGGAAGGGATCACACCAGGAGAGATATACTGAATGGGCTGTCTGCCACCTTTTAGAGGTAAAATCTTATCTCTGTGCAAAGTGGTGCAGCCTTGGGTAAAGCATTACTGGTGTAGGAGTTGAGTAGATCAGATGTGTAATAACGCAGAAACAGCATTGCTAATGCTCACACAGACCCTCCTGTGCTTGACCCCACCTGAAGTGGAGATTTGTACCCCATTTCTCCCAAGCAGAGGTGAGTGCATCTTCAGAGCAGCCCTGGGCCAGGCAGGGACAGTCTCCTCACAGTGCAAGGGAAACAGAGACTGAAAAGGAGGGTGGGATGGGGAAATGGGAGTGAAGCACTCTCCCTGAGCAGGAAAGCAACTGTCCTTCTGGCTTGCAGAAGTTCTAACTGTAATGACAGTCCATGCTGTGTGTTGAGCCCTTTGCAGAAGAGAAATATCTTGCTTAATTGGTGGCAGCAGGTTACGTTATCTAAATTTTGCAAGCCTACTGATCCTGTATTAATCATCCTAAAAAAGGAATAGGTTAAAGTACGATGAGGCCTACCACTGATCCCTGAAGTGCCCTACCACACACCTCCTCCAGTATCCCGCCTCTCTAATTACTGTCCCCTTGTGCTGTGGTCATCCAGCCGGCTTTCTGTCAGTGTGGCACAGCGTCTGGAAAAGCCACACTAAATTCCTCTTAAAAGCACTGTTTCACCAGAGGAACATGAGCAAAGGACCATGCTCAGGAGAGCTGGGATCTACTCACAACTCTGCTGCTGATCACCTGGGTAACGCAGGACACGGCCCTCACCTCTGTAGTTTAGATATTGCTACCCACAGCTTTGTGCACCTTGTGCAGTGGAGCTGCTTCCTGCCAAGGGTCACTGTCCTTCCATCATCCTCCCCTTCTTTTGGAACCATTCCCCAGACCTTGCACTGGGATGGTCCTCTCTGTTGGGCCAGGTGATATTGTGTGCAAGCAATGCCGGTCCCCAGAGCGTCACCTGGGAGGGATGCTGTGAGGCCACCTGGGTGTGAGGAGGTTTTGGGGCCCAAGAGCCGAGCTGGTGCTGGTGAGTGAGCTCCAGTTGTGCCTCTCCAGTGAGGACTGCGAGCCTGCCGAAGCAAACCTTGACGTGACAGTGCGGAGCCCCTGTTTTCAATTAGCGTTGCTATTTCGGAAGGGAGTATCTACGGTGCGGACGTAACCCATGGCAACCATCTGTGGAACCGCCGTTCCCGCTGGCTGGGGGGTGGGAGTGGGGGTGAGATGGGGGCCAGGGACAATGCAGGGGGAAGTTGCAAGTACTGGGAAAGGCAGCGTCTCCTCCCTCCAGGCGCCTCTCCTGCCCCCACTGGCGCAGCAGCTGTGGGAGCTGTTGGTGAGCCCATCCGCATCCCACGCAGCTGGATAATTTATGGGCAGCAGCAGCAGCAGCTCACCGTCACTTTGTTTGCAGTTTTACCTCTAAATATAGCTGTGCTTTTAAGCAGGAAGGCGGGCAGGAGCCTGCCCGCATCTTCTGCCTGCTGATGAGGGGTCTCTCCTCGCCAGGGATCGAAGGGGCTGTGCAGAGCGCATTGATGTGGTAGTGCCCACGTGGCACCTTCTCCATCCCACATCCCACACTGGAAAAGGGCAGACCCAAGCCCCTCCGGCTGGTGGTTAAACGCCATCCCAGCCTGGCGACAGCGTCCTGCCCAGCTGAGGCTGGCAGCTTGCCCGGGTGCACTGAGCCCAGCCACTTCCCAGAGAATCAGCTTTCATGTGGGGATTTCTCTCCACGCTTTTTTTCTTTTTTTTTGTTTTTTTTTTTTTTCTTATTTTAGCAAAAAGTGCAGTAATTGCGTTAGTCCTAACAGAGATACAACACCAGGTAAGAAAACGTGGCCTGGCACTCCTCATCTGCACTCATGCAGGCATGTGCAGGGCTCCCCTTTTCAGGTTCTGAGTTACTCTGACCCATGTGTTACAGGTGCCAGTGTTGCAAGCACCACAGTTTTGACCAGGGCTAACACATCAGGGGTTGAACCCAACTCCAAGGTGATGGGAAAGGAAAGGCACTGAAGTGCTGACAAGGCATTATAATAAGTACCAAGCAGAAATAAGAACCTACTTATATTTTAAACATAACATTAATTAATAAAGAAAAGGGTACACTGTAGATACTAAAAGCCCTCAGATACAGAGGAGAAAAAGTCTCTTTCACCTATAATGTAGAAACTGCCAGAGAATGGTTCCCTAGACCTGGATAACAGCAGCTTCATGTCACATCTGGGTAGGAGACCCCTCTGCAGTGGCACACAGACCAGCTCTGCCCCAGAGAAGAGGACCTTTCAGAAAATAGTGTGAAAATAAAAGGAAAAGGTCATTTTCAGACTGCACCACTCCATCACATCAACATTAATTCCTGTTGGTCCGTTACTTTTGATGTAACTGAATGCAATGAAAAATGACTTAGTCCCAGTCTGGCAGTTCACTTCAGCAAACCTATCTAATAGGTTTATTATAGTTTATTGAGCAAGTGTTAGCTCAGAGTAGATCAGAACAACTGCCAAAATGTTAAATGGCCTCAGGAATGATGGCATTCTGGGAAGAATTATTGTGGCAGGATGGGTAACTCAGTGTCTAGGGCCCCATGTTACCTCCATCCCTGTCAGAAGAAATAATGGCCAAATTTCCTTCTGAGCCTCATGGCCCATTGGACTAATATATATAGGGGCCAGCCTGTCCAGCACATACAGTACCTTCAGCTCCACCAGTATGAAGGATCCTTTAGAGTCCCTTTTTATGAACAGCTTATTTTCAGCATCAGAATCCGTGTTCCTGCCTCTCCTGCTTCACACTGAGTGGAAATTCCCTTTTCATGGTGTAGCAACAAATGTTACTGGGTCTCAGTCTCTGTGGGAAAATGTAAAACTTGTGTCTCAGCTCTTGGCAATGTCCCAGTTAACTCTGTCCAGGAAAGACTTGGGAGTCACTTTATTCTTCCTAAAGAAAAAAAAAAAGGTTGTTAAGTCCTGTTAAAAAAAAAAAGAAAAGGTTCTTGAAAATCTTTTTTATAGAGAGACCATATTTTATTACCAGACAGAGTTAACAGCACAATTAGTTTACTGCACCAAAATAAAAGTTAAATACCTGATTACTATCTCTGGAAACAATGTTAGGGAGAGAGAAAACAACAACAGAAGGCTCCACCAACATCTGCCTGCAACCTTAACACCACCCTTCCCACCAGATACAGATTTCTTTCATTCACTGTCCAAACTAAGGTTTTATTCTAGCAACACTCTCCCTGCAGAGGGAAGTTTCAAGAAGCCACCCCCCCTTTCCTTACAGTCTATTATTTATGTCCCTATCTTTTCAGGACAGTTGTAGAGTGAAAATAGAGTGCTGAAGGGCATCCTGGGGATTTTACAGCAGCTTATGACATTTCAGTACAGATCTCCGGAACTCCCTTATTTTATGCTAGTGTAGGGTCTCTATTTGCAGAGTGGCATTACTTCAGCCACCTGGCATTTGTGAGACTACTAATGGAGTACTTGCAAGCTTATTTGAAAACAGAGAGCTCTGCTGAGAAGAGGGACTCTGCACTCCTCATTTTCCAGCCTCTGCTTCCATATCTTCTCGAAGTCAGTCAGTTGAAGCGTACTCATAAACTTCCATTGCACCATTCTCCAAATTACTCAGTATATGAGTTCTTCAGCATCCTACAGCAGTTTCTCTTTTGGATGTTCTGTTCCTCAGCAGAATGACTTGCAACATTCTCTCTTAAGTGATTTCATAACAACCTGCAGAAAAATCCTGTACTTTTTTTCTGATTACAACCCCCACCCCCCCTAACTAATGCACTATTTCTGACACCCACAATCTGATTACCCTATAGCACTCCCACAGAGACAGTATCAGACGAGTTAATGATGCCTCTGGCTGATTCAGCCCCTGGTGTAGGACCACCTTCCCCCTCGTCAGGTTATAAGGAATAGAGGTTTCCTTCTTGATGGACCAGCTGCCAGCATCATCCTGGAGTGAACTTTAAAGTCACAGTCCCCTTCTGTGGCTGTCTCCCTTTCATGAAAGGTCTCTCTGGCATCATCCCACCTTTCCCTCTCACCTCAGGTCCCATCTTTCTCCCAGCTTTTTCACAACTCACAGCCATGCCCCAAGTCCTCTCCAGCAGAGCATCCCAGTGTTCAGTGTTCCCAAACCTAGCTCTTGTACCCTTTTGTACCCTTCTGTGTGGCCTCACCCCATCAGGAATGCACCCTTTGTACTGTGCATTGCAAACACCGGTGCTGTGCACCACAGCTTCCACTGACCCCACACTGTATCCTGTGGGCTGTCAGACACAAAGGTGGCCCCTAACACCATGCAGTGCTGCCAGGATGTCAAATAGGACCATGTGTTCATCCAGAGAATGGAAACAATGTTGGCACAACACCATTGTGGATTGTTCACCAGCTGAATGCCCGTGCTTTTGGGAAATTCCTCCCTGACTCTACCAGTAGCATGGACATGGTGTGCATGTGATACCCAGGAATGTATCTGCCTTGAGAAGCTGCCACTTGAAATACACCAAGATCAGACACAGTTGTACACTAGAAGAAATGCAGAGGATGGTAGTACCATATACATATTCATATACATATAAAAATCCCAGATAATGAACTGACAGGACAAACTCAACTGAGATTGATGCCCAGTGATGTTTCTAAGGAGTACTTCTGCTTGCAAAACTGGGAGTGCTGACAATGGGTGTAATTGAAGTAGAAGTCTCTACTTGGTGTGCCAGACCTTGGTGAGTTATTCCAAGGAAGCAAAGCAGAAGGATGAAGGCCAGGAGAAATCAAATGTGACCATACTTTTTCCATATATGACCATAATCGCTGTTACTTGAGTGATCTGTTGATAGCACAGGGCCTGATGACTTCTGGTGCAAATCTGTATTAACAAATAAATTAAGGACCTTCTAGCCTTTTCTTATTACCTTTATTTTAGCAGCTAAAGGTCTCCTTCCCCTCATCCCCTTTTTTTTTTTTTGGTTTGGTTTGGTTTGATTTTTTTGTTTTTTCCTCTGGATAAGCAGAGAAATTGCCTTTTCACACTCTGTTTTAATTACAGGAGCCATGTGACCCTTCCTGTAGCAGTTGCCAGAGCCCAGACTACTTGAATATCACCAGGCCAGCAGACTCACAGAAAATATGTAAGTAGGTTACATGGGGGTGGGGGAGACTATTAAACACAGCAGGATCCACTTAACAGAGCACCTGTTAGAGGCACAGAAAGAGGTAAGAGGATGAATCAGGCAGAAAAAGCAATAACTGTGAGACTTTACTCTTTCTAACAAGCCCTGGCTGGGCTCATGGAGGACCACGTGAAGTTGGGCAGCGAAGGAGGCTGGGAGAGAAGGAGCTGAGGGTGTTTGGATGCTCTCTGAGCCTGATGCTGCTAATGATTGCCTACAGATCAGAGAGCTCAGAGTGCTCTTGCAGCCATTGCTCTGGGCTGGCTGGCTGGAGGGCTCCTGCAGACTGTACCTTTCTGCTGCTGGTGGAAAGCCTTTGCCCCAGGTGAGCGTGGAGCAGCTTGCCCCTGACCCCATCCCTTTGGCTGTGTTCAGCCAGCTCCCACAGCATCCAAAATGTTGGGGTGGAGGAATGCTCCCTGCACATCCTGCTTCTGCAGATACAGGGTGGCAGTGGGTGTTGGGCCACATGGCCCAACCATCCCTCCCCTCCTGGCTTAACCTGGTCCTTGCAGCCCGGACCGTGCTCTGGGCTCTGCCACCTCTCAGCATCGCTCTGGTCAAACCCACCTGCTTCTTCAAGCAGCCCCACCTGCATGCCATGGGTCACCTCCTCTGTCCCTCTCTCCTAGGGGCCAGAGCTGCCCATCAGCCCTCCTCCCCCAGGGGCCACCAAGAGCACACCTCCAGGCTTCCCCCCACCTGGCTTACGTCTGACCTGCTCGGGGCTTTAATCTGCTTCTCTCGGGGTTTCCTGATTTGGGTTATCTCTATGTTGAGACTGTTTGTAGGAGAGTGTCCCCAGGGCAGGGGACAGCAGCAGCAACACAGAGGAGCAACACACTGGTTTTAGACCTAGTCTTCTTTGTGAAGGTTTTGGGGGAGTTCAGGCAGATTTAATCTTTCCTCACAAAACATTTAAATTGTAAGTTATTAAGGGTGGTGTGACATTGCCCTAAATAGCTTAAAGACTGCCTTATCCTTTGGAGAGAGGTTCCTCTGGCCACCTGGAGAGCATCTCTGGCATTTTAGTAGCTGGGTAGTGTTTTCCTTCTCTTGACTAGGGGTAAAACTGCTCTTGGTTATAAGTCAGCATAAGCATTTTTTTTCTTTAAATACTGTATTTATATAATCTGTCTCCTGACAGATATAGCCAAATCAAATATCTAAATAGGATGAATGTGGGCAGCTTATTACTGGCTCTTGAGGAAGACCAGGAATTATGGTCATCAACCATAACAGTGAAGTTGGGGTGTCTGACCCCTACAACTTACCCTTGAAAAATACCATACAGATATCTTCTGAAGTAATGAAAGATAATTTCATATTCACTGAATAATAGAGAAAGGTGCAAACTAAAATAGCCAGATCTGAATATCAATTTATTTTGGGTTTTTTCTTGGTGACAGGAGGATGAACATAATCATAAGTGAAACAAGTGCCAAGACATATTTAACCCTCTCAGCTCTACAGCAAGACCAAACATAACTATTTCAATCTTTCCCAAACACAAAAATTTGCTTTGCCACAGAAAACTACACACGCTGTTCAGTTTTGGGTCCACTCCCCTTTTGCAAGGCAAATATTCAGTGATGTTTCCTGCCCCTGGATGGGATTTAGCTGCAAACCCAAGTGGAACCTGTGCAAAAGCTGCCTAGATGCCTCCTGGTTTAAGAGCAGCCAAGTGGGGTGATGTGTCAAGGACACTCCAGATCAGGCTTATAGCTGGATGTGATGGTCCTGTACAGTTCTGTGCCAGGGAATGTTGTGCACAAGGGCATGGTAACGGATATACATTTTTCCCACTCCAGATGGCTAATTCAAATTAATCCTGTGGACACAGAGACTGGAAGTGCAGTTCTTACCTCCTGGTGCTTACCAGCAGCCTGTTCGAACAGAGTTGATGAGTCCCAATGGTGTTCTTGATGGGCAGTGTCTCCATCTTTTAAAATCATCCTTACAGACAGGTGATTAGTCCCCTTATTGGCATTTTCACCTACGGAAATGAGAAATGAATGGGCTGGATGATCATTTTGCACAGTAATTTATGCATGTAGTCCAATATAGCTCATACTGAGGATCTATTCCTTTCCTATAATTAGGACAAATTCCATCTCTAGAAGCTCTTCTTCCAAGAGAGGGTGAATTATCTAAGCCATCACCTGTCTAACACCATTCAGCTGCTATTTATTTCTGACATGTTCGTGTCAGTAGAGGGCTTTCCAACCTCACAGAGATATTGGGAGGTTTCATTTATACAATACTGTGAGATTGTCTGATCAAAGGCATACAAGTGGAAATCATTACTGTTATTTTCAGACATGTCTTTAATCACAAACTCTCCCTATTCATCGCAATCATTGCAATTGTAAATCAGAAGTGATTTCCCTCACCACCTGGCCACTTGGTGCTCTTTTGATTTCTGCCTGTTGCCTGTAGAGTGAAATTTCTCCTGCATCCCCCCTCCACCTCTCTGTGACGCAAACACGTGTGCACTACAATTTGCTATGATAGCTTCACTTTCTGTGGATTTGTTTCTGCAAAGAGAGGGGATATTGAACTTTTTGAATCCTTCCCACTAGGAAATGATGATAATTCTTGGAACTGTCTCTGCAGGAACCATTCATGGACAACTTTGCTGAAAATACTGAATTGTATTCCTATCAGCAGAAAGTATGAAATGAGTTAGAGTGATTTAATCATGGGACTAGAAGAATTTGACCTTCTAACTACAGAAAGGAAAATGCTTGTTAGTGCCCTGTCTTCTTGATAATGTATATATTTTTTGTCTAATCAGGCACTGGCTCCCAGTGCTGTAGTAGTTTCAGGCCAGAAGAACTGAGCTGTGTGCTTTTTGTTTGTTTCTATGGGATTTTGGCACCTAATACTGCCCTAGAGCTGGTCGGTAGTCTCTCCCCAAGCCAGTGGGTCCCTCACAACAAGAAAGATGTGGAAGTGCCAGAGTGTGTCCAGAGAAGGCTAACAAAGCTGGGGAAGGGTCTAGAGCACAAGCCCTGTGAGGAGAGGTGGAGGGAGCTGGGGCTGTTCAGCCTGGAGAAAAGGAGGCTCAGGGGTGACCTCATCACTCTCTACAACTCCCTGACAGGAGGCTGTACCCAGGTGGAGGTCGGCCTCTTTTCCCAGGTAACAAGTGACAGGACAAGAGGAGGAGGCCTCAGACTGCACCAAGGCAGGTTCAGCAAGAATCTCTTTGCTGAAAGAGTGGTTAAGCACTGGAATGGGCTGCCCAGGGAAGTGGGAAAGTTACCATCCCTAGAAGTGTACAAGAAACAACTGGATGTGGCACTTAGTGCTGTGGTTTAGTTGACAAGGTGGTGATTGGACAAAGGTTGGACTCAATGGTCTTGGAGGTCTTTTCCAGCACTTAGAATTCCAGGATTCAATGCACATCCACTTTTTCTTTCTCCCATCTCTCTGACATCTGTAAAGACTTGGGGAAGTGGGACAGGTAAGGGTGGAGCACCTGCAGAAAGGCCTACTTGAAGAAGGCCCACTAGAATAATATGAGACTTTTGCTGGGGACCCCAGAGCCACTACAGCCAAGGTAGACCATCTACTGCACTCCTGGGTCTTGTTTCAGAGGCTGGATCTTTCATTTTCAAAAGGTTACAAGCACATGGGATGGGGTGGCTTTGCCCAGCAGCTCAGGTCAATCCATCTTGACAACGGCAATGGAAATCTGGTTTGGTTTTGAGCATAATGATTTGGGGCACTGGAAACCATGGGAACACCAAGAAAATGTTGATGTTGCCGACTGCCTCAAATGACAGCAAATCTCATACACCCCGACCAAGGAAGTACCTTCATTCCAGCAGGCTGCAAGTACTGACTGTTTCCATGTGTTTGTCTCATTTGCCTTAAGTCCTCTGTGCAGCAGCTGTTGCTGCTTTTATACAGGCTAAGGTGCTTCCCAGTTCCCATGAAAGGAGATCAACGGCTCAGGAGGACAGGAATTGGAGGTGGAGCCTTTCCATCTGAAATCACAAATTCTAGTCTGGGCCCAGGTCGTATGAAAGTTGTCATCACCTAGAATTTCAATCCTCTTGTATTTGCCCTGCATGATTAAATATTCATGCCATGATATTTTGCCATGCACATTGAGAATATTCAATGTAACCTCACAGGAAAGACTATGCTGCAGATGCAGTCAACGTCCTGCTGCTTTCTGAAATGAATTCTACATTTGTCTGTTTTCTCTAGCTTCCCTCTGATGGATGTCAGACCAGTCCCAGATGTCCACATGATCATCCCATTTCCAGAGATTGATGGGTTTTTTTAACACAAATGCAAAAAAACCCCTCCTCATCTTGCCTGTGATAAGGCAAAGGCTGTAACGAGCTTCTCACTCCCAGAGGTGAATGATCCATCCGAGAGTGAAGAGAGTGCTGGGGAGCAAACCCTTTGCTCAGGATCACAGCAGAACAGCTCCTAGTGCAACTAGCTGATGGCCAATTTGCTTGGGGCTGGCAGCCTGGTGCTTTCAACAGCCTGAACTTCACTTAAAAAAATTATAGTGATTAAGTAAACACAGCTATAATGGAAATCTTTACTCTGCATATTACAAATCAAAATGGCCATGAAGGGAGCAATTATGAAATCTCAGGACTGTGGTGAGGGGAGGATACATTTGAGCTGTGCTGTTGTTTGTTTTTGTTCATCATTTATTTCCCCTGGGAAGCTTGGCTCTGAAGCAGTCTCTGCTGCATTGTGAGGTTCTTTACATTTTTGTTAACCCAATTTTCCATCCAGTCTTAAGCAAGATGGGAAGAAATATGACGGGTTTACATGAAACCACAAGATACGATGGACTACCTTGGGGAAGGATTCCTAGATCCAGCTTCCAATTCCCATTAAAAGCCCACACCACAAGTTGCACACTCTCTCTTTTTCTGTCACTCTTCAGTGGCATGACTGATTTTACAAAGATTTGAGGGAGTGGTGAAGATAATGCAGGAGTGGCAATGTTAAAGGTCTCCTAACGGGAACTGCAGTGATGATTCAGATGTGGTAATCTTCTGGCCTTTCTGAAGATATGTGACGGATCCTAGTGGGTTTTCATACTTGCCTGATTCAGGAAAATTACAGTGTAAAGCTGCACCAGGCTTTCAGCTTCAGCTGATTTTTGCTGATGTTTGTTCAAGACCAGAGGGAAATTAGCTGGTGGATTAGTCGGCTGTTACTAGAAAATTGACTGAGAAGTGGAGAACACAGCAGAGAATCAGTTGGCAAATGATGGGATGAGTGGTAATTCCTAGGCAGCAAAAAACGTTGTTGCAATCCAAAAACCCAACATGCTTCCCAAATGTACGATAATAATGCAAGTTCAAGAGCTGCTTCAAGGGCAGAAATCAACTTGGAGACCTTTTCCTGACTGAACAGGCTTAAACAAAGAACAAGGGTCTATCATTTCCTTTTGAGACCTTTTGAAGCTGCAGATCTATCAGCACAGGTGCTTGATGCTAGAGCCAAGTGGTGTACAAACATGACAGATAAGCAAAGCAACTGGCTACCAAATGATGATTGTTCAAGATCTCCATATGAGGACAAATATTTCTGGTAACAACCGAGTGTGCTTCAGGAACAAGAGCAACCCACATGGGCTTGAAAAAAAGGGAACAGAAATGTTTGTCAATTCCTATCACATGGCTGTATATTAGCAAAGGATGAAAACTGCCCTGGTAACTATCCAGACTTTCTCCCAGTATCATGGTGAGCACATCCCAGAGAGATGGTGCATGAAATAAGAGGAACAAACTTCCTTCTCCCCAGGCAAAACACTCCCTTCAGGTTACAAGGTTTCAGAGCTGAGCTAGCTGGCTGCCAAGGCAGTCTGGAACAGCAGCAGTGGGTGGTGTCTAGGGAAGAAGGCACCGAGTTTTGTGGAAGAGAGACTGAGGGATGAAAGAAAGGACTGAGTTGAGAGGGATGGGAATAAATACAGCAGGATTTCGACAGCAGGCTACAGCTCTTGCCTCGGCAAACCAACCAAAGAAAGGTAACCTCATCACACACACACACACACACACACAAGGAATTGTTACTATTACTCCTACTCCAGGGTGATAATCAAATACATACCTGCAGTTTGGTCTGAAACCACCTCCCCTGTTCATCCTCACTTCTCCTGGAAGCCAATTAAGTCCTTCCTGAAGAGATGCTGCATGAAACAGGCTTTTCTGAGATTGGTAATGGCTGTCACCTCAGCAATAATCATAATGAATCACACTTGGGCTCCTGTTGAGCTCATGTTTTCAAAGAGATGTTGGTTCTCAATCCATTCATTAATATTAATTAGCGGGAAGTCACGTTTTGTTTCCCACTTATGTGTCCCAACCTGCATCCTTGTGTGTCCTGCGCTAACAAACCAGATGCCATTTATGGCTGACACAAAATAATTAGCTAATAGTTAAAGAATACGTATCTCAAGTTAGTTAAATATTTATGCCAGACATTTTTATATTTTGGCTCCCAGCCCTCATCTGGGGGTTGCAGTGCAATTTAGGGAGAATATGAGAAAGTTTTCACAGTTGTATGCAGAAAGCTTTAATTATACATTCTCCATATGGATGCAAATGTTTGATGTTATACAGATGTTGGCAACAAACTGACCACCAGGTACCAGAGCAGAAATAGCAAACTTCAGCAAGCACATCAAAATCTAACTCCCTTGTTGTGACTGGATGCTGCATAATACAACAGTCACTCTTTCACTTCTGATCCAGCCTCTTTTGCTCAGAGATGTCTGCTGCAAAACACTTCCAAGCAAATGATGGAAAATAATGGCCAAGGCTGGAGAGAGGGCACATGTGGTGCGGGAGTAACTGGAACTCACATCATGCATCTTCTCTAGTGTTGATTTCTGGCAATGGGAGAGGTGTCTGTCATTCTGATTCTTCAGATTTTGTTCATAACATCCCCGGGGGCACCCAGATCTTCTGCTCTGTCTCTTGGGAGCCCTCTCAGCACAGGGCCCAGTGCTGTACCATTCAAGAGGCAGGACCATGGCATGAAAAGCAGAGCAGCCATGCTTAAGGATGAGATGATAACTCTGAGTTGTTGCTCCGTGTGTTTCTGCCAAGCTGCTCTTGTACGGTGCTGCACGAAGCTGCTGGGCAGAGAAACCTGCTGCACTGAAAATTAGCTCTGGCAGAGGCATCCACCACCCTGCTCCTGATGGCCTCTGAAGAAGTCTGCGACCACAGGGACGTTGCCAGGAAGAACAAGGGCATCCAGCACTCCTCTGAGCTGTATGGGAGCTGAAGCTCCTGGTGGTGTGAGAAATCGAGGAGCATATTCCCCCTTCTGACTCCTGGTGTCATGCAGAGACGTTTGTGTTTGTAATTCCTGGTGCACCTCCCCCTGAAGGAAGCTGGCAGAGAGAGCTGTTACCTGGATTTCTCCTTTAGGACATACATAGAATATCTACTCTATTTGCAATTTTGTACATGAATGACGTTGACATATGAGATCCTACTCAAGGATGATCTTTCACTTAACTAACCTACCTCTCCTCTGTCCCAACCTTCCACTCTTACCAGTGTAGAGAGGGTTTGCTTTTGTATACTGAGAAGATCAGAACCCCCAAATTATCTGTAATGTCTTGAGCACATAATTATATTGAGCTTATTGCTGTGATATCTAAGCACTTTCACCTTACTGTACCCTCAGTTAAGTGCAGTCCCTCAGCCAGCTCTGGTGGAGATACAGTTCTGCTGAAGCTTTCATTTTCTGGAGCAGGTTTGGGCAGGGAAATGGTGGGAGGTGGGAAAGGGAAATGTTGGTTAATGCGTATGTTAGACATGATACCAGGAGAAAAAATGCTTGTGATCAGTTCTCACATGAGTATCACACCCTCTAATCAGGTAAGACGAGATGGCTGCTTTGTGAGGTGCATCTGGGCCCTGTGAAGGAGCAGTGACCCACACCTTTCCTATTTCACCTGCAACCCTTGTGCTCCTGCCTTTGAGATTGCCCATTTTCACAAGTAAGCAGAAATGGGCTTACTCACTAGGTAGATGAAAAGACTTCTAAGAAATATGTGGGTGCCCTAGTAGGCAGTGTTGCATTTCACTAAACAGAGCCCTTCCCTTTGAGTCAGCCTGCGCTTTGGCGATTCAGCCTTTACAGGCAGCCCCTTCTCTTTTCCTTCTCTTTTTTTTTCCTTTGGGTTAAATTATGAAAACTGTGAAGGATTTCTCAAGGTTCCAGCTAAATTGCAGTTTTTGCCATTCCAATCCGCTGTTCCATCTCTGCAGGCAAAAACAACTGCATTTTCCCTGCCACTCCTTCTGTGCTGTGAAATAGCTGTCAAGATCTACCCCAGAGTTAGCTGCATTGTTGCGGGGGAAGAAATGTTTTTTTTCTGTCCTTGCACAAAAGTGAATAGATAAATCTCTTTAGATGAAGAGGTAGTTATTTTGTCCTGAAGAGTGGGAAGTGAATGGAGGATACAGTGAGGAGCCTACAGTGAGCTACAGCTTAAAAATCAGTTCAAGATATTTATTTCTTGCAGAGGCAAACGAGAGCAGTCCCACAATTTTTCTTCTCCTAGGTCAGGAACACAGGAGTGACATCCCAGTAACTCACTTCTTCCCCCTTGAGGGATGGCTGTAAAGGCAGTGGGTTTAACTTATTGTGCTTAATAAGGAGCTGAGAGACGATAAAGCAACAAAATGAAACTTTGGCCCACAGCATAGCAAGAAGGGGGAAGAGGTTAGACAGAAGTCCAAACGTCAAGTCTGAAGAGTGGAAAGCAGGAATGCACACATTACAAAGCACTTACTCCACAGATCTGGCCCTGAACACGATGGATGCATTCTATCTTTGGTTGCCTACAGCTAACATTTCTCCCATCGAAGTTTTCTGCCATGGCAAAAGCTGTGCTCTTTTCATTGCAATGCAGAACTGCAGGCACTAGGAAGGATGAAACCAAAGTAGTCTTGGCAGAGGGGAGAGATAGCCCTTCAGGGTTTAGTCCTTAAGGACCTGGTTTATATTTAATATATTTAATATGTCCATCCGTAATTTGTAGAGCCTCGCTAGAAAGGATGCTTGTGCTGGAGCACTCACCAGGGCAGTGAAGGCTCCTTGGGCCTGGAGAGCCATTCCCTAGATAAGGAGGTAGTCAAAGAGTAGGGAGTGGAAAAACCTGGGAATGCTGATAAGGCAGCTACTTCTTTTTTCATTGCTCTACAAACTTTCGTAAAGGTGCCATACAGGTATTAGCCACACTGCTCACGGCATAAGGGGACAGGTCCTCATTTGCAGTGAGGCTGACTGGAGGCCTGTGCATGTTTCTGCTATCTGTGATCTGTGCTCGAGGGCAGAGCAGCTGAGCTGAATCCCCAGGATGCTCCTGAAGAGCCAGGAGGAGGGTTTCAGTTGGGTATGTGCTTTCCCTTCTCTTCTGGAGAGCACCTACACTGTTCTTTGTTAAGCTGGAAAGAAGAAAGCATGGAGGGCCAAAAAAAGGAGGTGACCAAGCAGTTCTGTAGCAGAAGTTCCTAAGTAAAGGAAAAATCCTCTCAGCCTGGTGAGAATAACACATGGTGCTCTAGTTACTGAGGGCACGGGTGAAGGGAGCTAGTGAGGATTCCAGAAAAAGAGTGCAGCAGGCGTCATTGCATGGTGGGGATCTACTTTTAAGTGATACCAGAAAAACCTATTAAATATATAACCTCAGTGCCCAGAAAAATGTGTTAAGAGGTTTATTCGTGTAGGAAAAGCTTCATCTTATAAATATAGATAAGGGCTTCTTTTTTTTCCTTCTCCTTCTTTTGGATTTCCTATACAGAAAACGTATTTGGACTGCAATTTCCCTTCTGGGAAGCTCTACCTAGTTATGCTGCTTTCTGTCTTGTATGGACTGTGAGGTCCTTGCTGTAAATGGGATAGCTTAGTGTGAAGAGCCCTTCCCAACATGTATCCCACTACATCCTGTTCCAAACCCCATTCTGCAAAACTTCATGCATGTGCTGCCCTGAAAAAAGGCAGTCTTTATTTCTGTGTTGCTTCTTTGTGGATGACTGTCAAAAGCTCAAGCTCAGCAACGCTAAGACCAGCTTGTTCTTGCCCACAGTCCCCACCAATACCTTTCATGGTCTCTCCACAACACACCACATGGCTTGCACTCAGGGCTGCTGTGAACCTGATCCTTTCACTCTGTCTGCCTTGCTGTCTTCCCATCCACCCAACCTTATCTTGTACTGTGTTGCTGATGTGCAGTCTTCCCTCCCCATGGGCATACTGAAACACTTATCCAGACACTTGACATCTCAGCATGGCCCATGCCCTTTCCTCCATCCTTGACAGGAGAGCTTTGAAGACACCCCTCAGAATGATGCTGGACTGAGTCATCCTCCTCATGCTTGCCTTTTTGGCTTCCTCTCATTTGCCTTGACTTTCCATGCCTCGACAGCTCTTCATCTGTTCCCAGGTTGCCTTTTCCAAATGACTTGGGAGACGTAGAGGCCTTCCCTTCACAGTTCCTCAGACAAACATTGTTGGGCTGTACCCATATGACCATTCTTGCCAGGGAGGAGCCTGCCAAGGATACCCACAACACTCTGTTGTCATCCCTTTTCACTAAGTTCCTGTCATGTGTGTCTACAAACAAGTAAACTAAATAACTGCAAATGTAGACACTCTTGGGGCTTAATCACGGTGACTAACATTGCCTCATGGCTTCTTTATGCTCCTCTATCCACAACCATCTGCTGTTGCTTTGCTTACCAATTGATAACTGTGAATCAGGGCATTTCCTCTTCCCTTCTCTGCATGGGAGCTCCAGTCCATGCGTGTTGCTCCTACGGGCTCTGACATGTTCCAAAATCACCCCATTCCCCATGGGCAGGGCAACTCATATCCTGCTGGTACAAAGAAGCTTCCTCTTATGAATGTTAAGGACCATCCCATCCATGTGAGTTGTGAAACAAGATGACACCATGCTTTCATCATAATGCCATTGTATTTGCCTGCTGAGGTGAAAGTGGAGCTAGACTATAACCAAGTTGCAAAACTCTTGCATTGCTGCTTCTGAGGTGCTATCACTGATCTGTGACACACTTCCAAAAATCCCTTTTTGCTGTATTTCTACCAGAGGGCTTTGGCTAATTTTTCTGATTGTTTTTTGTCTTGGGAGTATGATGGTATCTAATCTGGTCTCTCCTGGCTTTGTCCAGACACCTGAGGTGAGGCCTGTCTCTGCATCCATGCATCCCAGACCAAGTATTAGTGCAGGTATTGGCAGCTCTTCCCCTTCCAGCAGGGGTGCTTGCCAGAAAATTCATGAAATGCTGCAGAGAGCATTAATTACTCTTTCCTACTGGGGTGGAAACCAAGGCAAAGAAGGGTGCAGTAGCGAGTGGATTCTCTTAAAGCAAGCCAGGAGGAAAGATAAGGTTAGGGCATAGTAGTTGGGCTGACCTCTTTCCATCTCTTGGGGCTGACTGCTGCCATTCATGTTGTCCCCACGGCATGGGGCTGGTGCTGGTAGACAGGGAGCAGATGGCCCTCTTTCCTCAGCTCTGGCTACCCCCTTGTAGGATTAGCTCCAGTTTGACGTGCATGCGTGTCCGCAGAGGAATTCAAATAATACTTGAAAGAAAACAAAGCAGAGTAAACAGCTCTTCTTGAAAAGCAGCTGGTGAACTCCGCTGGCTGGAGCCAGAAGCCTTTTTAGGGCAAGTGATGGTTCCCCTCTCCCCTAGGGAATAAGGGTCTGTTACAGCTTATCTGTCACAGGAGGTTAGCAACAGAATCTGGCATGTGTTTTACCAGAGTAACAATTCAGATTTTCAGTTTGCAGCCCTGCTCTAAATCACATTTCCACGTGGGTGGGAAGATCCGGACAGCTCCAGCACTGCAGAAGAAAACCTGTCCATGCTGGCTGGCCTGGGTGATTTGGCCGGTAGCGAGTCAAAGGCAGCATCCCTTGCGTGTTTGTGATGGGGTCTTGACTGGGTTCTGCCTCAGGGGAGCCCACGACCTCTGTTCTCTCCCACTGGTGTCTGTCTTTTCCAGGGTAAAGCTGGAGTAAGATAATATCCCCAGGATTTGGTAACTGTCTGTATTGGGGCCAGCTTTAGTCACAGCAGTTGCTTTCAGGTAGGAAATTGCTGAGGACAGCAAATCATCCTGGCAAGAAGCATCCTGCAAACCTGTTGCCTCTTCTCCCAGCTTTGCCCTGCACCCGCTTTGTCTCCAGTGATGCAGCTGCTGCTAGGGCAGGAGGCAGAGTGTGGTGAGGACAGCAGCACAAGGCTTCCCTGGGCTCCCTCCTCCACACTGCCAGGGCCTCTGTGAATAAGTGACATGGTGCAGGAGGGATCACTCCAAAAAAGATTTCAGACTCGGGAAGTTATTTTTTCCTCATTCTTGAGCAACAAATATCCCATGACCCGTGTGTTGGAGAAGCTCTTCTCAGCACGCATCAAACAGCATTGGGAAATGAAGACTCGGCATAAAACCACGCTGGCTGTTGACATTTCATGAGCACACTGCCAGCAGGCTCAGCTGAGAGAGCTGAGGAAGCCCTGGAGCAGAATGGCCCCTTCGCCTTCCCCAGCACAATGCCTTTGGGGGTGCAAGATATTGTCATGGGGGCAAGACAGAAAGCTGTGAATCAAGATCACCCCTGCTCCATACTGAAACCAGTGGCTTTGTCAACCACGGTTTCTTGCTCGCACAGAATTTAAGGGGGTGACGTTAAAATGTAGGGGAGAAAGGTATTCCTGATCCTCTGGAAAGGATTTTTAACAACATTTTGTTCTGGAGGTGCAAGTTTGGTTTTCCATCCTGGCTCTACTGTTGTAAGGGGTGACACAGGGACGCTTGGACAAGCTCCTGCCTATGGCTTTCTGCAAGGAGAAGGGGTAGTGTTTACTCTGCCCGTGCACTAATTTAAAATATCTGGCTGCAGCACTAATGCACTAAACTTGTTGTCTCCCTTGGGAGACTCCGGGAGCTGAAAAGTTGGATGCGATGAGTCATTTGCAGTGTAGTAGAGAAGCCATTCATTGCCTGTGCACGCTGCAGGCAGATAGCTGGCTGCCTGTGCTGTGTGCTTTCAGTTTGGGCTGGAAGTGAGATAGCAAAGCCTGCTGCATTTGGGAATGGCAGCCCCACGGAGGTGTGCTCCTTGGAGTGGCAGATGAAAGCTGAGGGAGAAAGGGAACAAGCTGGGGGAGGGGATAAACGGGGGACCAAGTCTTGCAATTTAACATTCAGGAACCTCAGTAGAAGGTGAGACTCTTGGGCTTTCATTCCTGCTGTCATGAATATTTCAAGGTTTATACAATGATTCTCAAATGTAAAATGCAAAACAGTCCTTAGAGTAAGGGTATGGTGTCCTGGACTTCCTTCTAGATGAGTCCCAAACCATTTGGTTATGACATAAAGGTGACTAACACCCACAGCAAAATGCAAGCAGAATTGTTGCTATCTTCCAGTATCAGCTGCTGCCTTACTGTCAGGCCAATATTGAGAGAGGTACAAATTGGCTTCAGTCACAGAAATGAAGGTGTGGACTCTGAAACCTAATGATAACATATTTCTTCCAGAGTAACAATGAAAGTGCTTATCATAGCTAACTGGATGAAAGAAATGTTTTAAGATAAATGACAGCAGCTGAAAGACTGCTTTTTCTTTTTGCCTTTTTTTTTTGCCTTTTTTTTTTTTTTTTTGTACAGTTGCCCAGGACTCTTTAGAAAGAATTCAGACACACCCAAAGAGTCTCACATTGTTTGATTGGGCCAAGAAGTAGATCTTCTTTCCTAAAAATGATTCTCTGGAAAAATAAGAAGTGCAACCAGCAGCTGAAACTCCTGCGGGATGAGAGGCTGAGTGTGTATTTGGCAAGGGTGATTTTTTTTTCTTTTTACTGCTGAAATACCAATTTTTTTGCTGTTTGCCATTGAAAAAAGTTGATTATGGAAATGTCTGTTTCTCCTTTTTTCTATGTCACTTTTCTTCCCAGGGTGGAAAGACAACAAAGATAAACCTCTGCTCCATGAGGCTTGGAGTCAGCCTTTTACTCGCATGCCTTATTCTGGCACACACTGTAAAGCATGGAGAGGTCTGAATTAACCAGCAAAACATCACAAAACTGGGACTGGAGCTTGATTTTGGTAGGTAGGATTAGGAAGCAGAAAAACAATGTGTTTATTCCTGCAGAGCCCACAGAAGCTTGGAAGGTCCCAGCAGCAGCTGCAGGTTTAGCTGGCCACTGAGCAGAGCCTACAGCAGCTTGCCAAGGAGTACCTGGGACCTTGCCTCTGTCATCCGTGCTTAATGAGCCCAGTCTTCTTGGCACCAAGGGGCTCTCTGCCCCTGTAATTTGTGCGTGCCCATGTCAGGACCAAGACATTTTACCATTGCAGTACAGAAGAACAGTCTCATGGACAGCTTTCTGACTGTCCTTGGAGATGAACGATGCAACAGCTGAATTCCGCATAGCACAGCGTTTGAGAATTGAATGAGGAACAAACAAAGCTTTGCCTTGTTGTGGCTCTTTGCTCTCGCAGACCCTGAAGTGTGCACCAAGTTGCCCTGCTGCTCTGGCTGTGTCTGGAGGGGGCACGCAGGAGAAGTCCTGCAGCTCTCTAGTCCTGTAGCTCTGACCATCAGCCCAGTTGGGCAGCACCAGCCTTCTTCCCTGCACTGGCTTTGCTCCATCAGGGAGAGAGCCAGCAGCCAGCCAGGGTGTTGCAGAAGGCGGGAGCACTCTGGGTATCTAGTCGGGTAGTCACCTTGCCTCTCGCCTTCTTCATCTTCAGGAAACACCTTTCACTCAGCACATATTTCAAAGCTCGAAGCTGCTGTGTGTTTCTCAGTGAGATGTTTCCCTAATGTCATTTCCCAAGCTGGCAGTGTAATGTTTTTCCTCACAGATAGATCATAACCTCAGGCAGAGTGCAACTTCAGATATGAGTACATTTATGAAAAGATTGGCATACTCTTCTGTCAAGCAACAGTTAAAAGAAAATCTGCAAAGGGATTAGCTGCCATACACTCTGGGGCTTGCTGACAGATGTCCTGAAAATCTGGAAATGTGTCGATCTATCTTTACACAGGGTTGTTTTTTTTTTTTTTTTTTTTTTTTTTTCTTGTTCTCTCTACTTCTCCCTCTCCTCATCCCTCTTTCCAGGGCACACAAATGGAAATTCCTGCAGATCCACAGGGTTGCCTGGTAAGTGCCTTGGTGCCATCTGTGGACTGGCATACTGGTCCTGGGGTGCAATCTAGGCTCAGCTAGACCCAAAACCTCAGTCTAGTTAGATGCCAGCTTCCCTGCAATGGCAGCAGTGCTACTTTGTGCCACAGTAGTAAGGGTTTTCTTTCTGTTCCAACTGCAACCTCTCAGCTCATTTTAAAGGAGCTTAAATGTTGGCCATTAAATATAAATATCTTCTTTTTCCTCTGGGTGAAACTGATGTTCAAAACTTCACAGAGTAAATAAGATCTGGAGAAAATGTCTTAGGCAATGATTCTGTTAAAATAAGTGGCTCTGGCCATTCCTCCCCACTTGAGACCAGAGCTTTAGATGTGTTTCCTCTCCCTTTCACAATGTGGCAGAGGAGCTTTGACCTGATTGTGACACTCTCCCAAGCACATCTGCAGGCTTAAGACCCTGAGTTCTGTGGATTGTGTTGTGTGATCTTGGGCAAATCACACAGGATGATTTTGTTTTTTAAGTGCTTTCTGTTTCTAGATGGTTTGATTCTGATTGCTCCAACCAAAATGCTCAGGTGGCCTCCGAGGAGGGGGCTGTGGATACACCTCCCCCTGTGCAAACCATACAGACTTTTCTGTTCTCCAGCTCTGGGCAGAGACATTGCCCTCAAGGAGGCAGTCATTCCTGCAACTGTGGTTAAATCTCCCCCTCCTCCCCTTCACAATCTCTTTCCCTCTCCTACAGGAAAGAAATCATTCCTTCTGACTTGCCGAGGAGTCAGGAGTCTCCTGCCTTGCTGAAAACAAGACAGGCCTGCCTTGCTCGATTCAGCCTAGTCCTCTTTTTGCTATAGTTTGTTACCATTAGTCACCCAGGTAACCGCCTGCTCCAAAATCTAAAGGATGCAAATCCATCTTGCGATTGTTGCCTCCCCTGCCTGCTCATCAGAGGAGTGGAGCTAATACCCAGTGGGTCCAGAAGTTGAGGGAGTGCAGTTTTTTGTCCGGAAGAAGGACCAGCATTCTTATTTCATAACGTACATATGTTGCACTTCTGCCAAACCTCTTCTCTCTGAGGGCCAAACAACAGTTTTACTTCACTCATCATCTGTGGGTCACGGGACGCCTGTGCACATCGGGCAAGCAGCATATTCAGAGTCTGGATATTGATGTCACTTTGCTTCCCTCGGGCGAAGGACTCAGCTCTCAGTCACAGCTGTTGTATTACAGCAGCCTCTGGCAGCCCAGGGGTTTGGGATCTATCTACCCTGATGGCCCTCGGCCACACAGCAGCCACCCAGCCTTGCTTCTCACCCGGGCTGCAGGCACCTGTTGGCTGTGCTTCTCCTGCAGAAGAGAAGGGGAAGAACCTATGACTTGGTATGAGCACAGAACAGCTCGTCAGCACGTGGGATCATTTCCCCTTCTCCCTAAGAGCGAGCTCCTGCTGTCCAGTCTCAACCCCCGCCTGCCAAGGGGAAGCAAACTGCTGGCAGTGACTGAGCAATAAGAAAGACGGTGGTGTGGGTTGCGACCTAGTGAGTGTATCACCAGCATCACTTGAGTCACGCCCGTCTGCCTCCAGCTATTACAGCCACCCCGCTGCCAAAGAGCAACCGCGTGGCCCGACCAAAATGATCCGGCTGCTGCTGAGCACGGTGCTCCTGAATGAGTCAGTTGTGCTGGGAGTACAAGGCAGCCCAGATCTGTCTTCCTGGAAAGCTACTTCACAAGTAACCTTGTGCTTGAAACGGTTTTGTCTTTGAGGTGACTGTGGTGTTTGTTTCCATTTGGCCATGTGAATAAACCACACGGACAGACAGACGTCTCCAGGGAGTCAGAGTCCCACTGCGGGAGCTTGAAACACCAGAGCCAAGCCTGAGGGAGGGCTGGCTGCCTCCCTAGGCTTGGGAAAGCTGTCCTGCCTGAGCCTCAGTTTCTCCACTGATGCAGAAGTGAGGCCAGTGTTTTCCCCAGAAGACGAGAAGGTGTTTGTGAAGTCCTCTGAGGAAGGGCGCTCTCGTGAATGCCAAGCTATTTTTATTATTGGGGTCAGGGAGGAGAACACGCACAAAGGTGATGGAGCTTTTGAAACACAGGTTCCCATTATTAGTCTTTAGCACACACAGTTCTTATTATAATCTAATTTGACTGGAATTGGATTAATCTTATAATGCTATAATGTCATTTCCATGGTCTTTTTATATTTTTATTGTAACTATGCATTAATGCAATACTCTGCAAGAGCTCTGAGAAGAGAATGTGAGTTTAGTGAATCTCTGATAACATTTTTGCAGGGCATTTTTATGCTCCTGTTAGGAGCATGTATGCTGTAAAGTCACACAGTGCCTGGAAATAGAAAGAATACACACAAATTCATCTTGAATTATCTTCCAGCAGGCTCCACTGGCAAAAGCAATGTATTCAAAGCCAAGAAACCAGGCTTGTCCCTGACCTGTCCCGGGAGCTCACCTGAATCATGCCAGTTTTTCAGCTCTCTCTCTTCATCTGAAGGTGAAAATAATGTGTCCATATAGGAATGTCATGAGTCTGTGGTCTATATCCCTTGCCATCTAGAAAAACTATCTTGTATCACCAAGCTTTAATAATTCTTTTTTATTGAGTTTATCCTGCCTGTGCCCTGTATTTCTTAATTTGCCTTTTTTCCTTTTGCTATTATTTGTTTCTCTAGTTATAAATCTTTTGAAGCACTAGAGTAAATTATCTTTATCCTGCCTCCATTTAAAGATGTTGGCCGTTTACTTCAAAGTAGCCCCACAGTGCTTGCTCTGTATACTCATGGGCTTGCCCGTGAGGACTTAAAATAGGAGGCTGCACATGAAAAATATTGGGCAAGCTGAGTGATATTACACTGGATGACATTTCAACCCTCAAATCACCTAAGAGAAAAGCCAAATAGACTGGTATTTTCTATCAACTCTTATCATTACCTCCGTTCCTTTTCCAAGCCTCACTTGAAGGCAGTCTTGATGAAATTAAAGCTTAAGGGCCAAAGCGTGAGTTTCATTTTCAGTGCAAATACAGCACTGACCCTTTCTGTCCCACATCTCTGGTTACCCTGTTCTTTGGTTCCTCTGTTCAGAGACCATGGCAAAGCTGCAAATTAAATGCTTCTTTTTCCGCTCTGAAAATGGCACGCTTAACATCATTAGCCTGCAGAAACAGAATTTGCTGGGTCAGTAGGAGCTGGCTATCAACGCATCTGCCACGACAGCCACGTTGGGAAGCAAGACCATATGGTAATACAGACAGCTTCTGACTTCTGCTGGGTACAGCTTCTAAGGACTTGGCATGTTTTATTAGACAGTTTGTGATTGTGCTGGTTTCTGCCTGTCTGTGGCACAGAAGGGCTGGGTCCCTGCATTTGCATCACCAACACTTCACTGGGGTCTCTGTGTAGGCAGAAGGATCTCCTGTAAAGGGTCTTTGGAGAATGGGAAGACTAGGAAAATATTTCCTTCTGCTATTGCTGTTGCTCCTGGTCTCTTTTCTTATTTTTGTAAGCAAACAAGCTACTGGGGAGGTTGTTTGCAAAGACATTTGAACATCTGCATGCTTGGGAAGGGCTATCTCATTTGTCCTTTATTTATAAACAACCAAAACCCCAGCCCCCAGTGCTTCGATACTTATGCATTTCAGTGTTACCAGGACGCATTTCTGCCATTGACACATTGCAGTTTTGATTGCCTGAGCAGCATCCTAAGTGCAGCAGTGTCTGCACACTGCTGTGGGCTGGGTGGGGAGGAGTGTGTGAAAATCTGGCAACCTGGCATTAATACCAAGATTCGGGTCTCCACAACAAGCGCATCGCAGCAGGACAGCCACGAGTTGGTCGAAACTTAGCAAGGCCCGGCTGTCATTTTTGGTTCGCACGGGGACAAAAGGGCTCATTTATGCCTGTCCCAAAAGAAGCCGCGTTTCCGAAGCGCGCCACCGAGGACTCTCTCTCTTTTTTTTTTTTGTTTGTTTGTTTTCCTTTTAAAACAAAAGAACCCGGTTTACCCCCACAGCTCTTCCCCGACCCCGAGCGGCGCTCCACAGGCACGCTCGGCGGCCCCATCCCGGCAGCGCTGCCCGCCCCGCTCGGGGGCGCGGGGCGGTGCGGGGCGGTGCGGGGCGGGCCGGGGAGGGGTTTGGCGGCGGGAGGCAGCGCCGGGCACCCCGCGGCGGCGGCGGCGCTGAGCGGGCGGGCGGGCAGGTGAGGGCGGCGGGCCAGGGCGAGCCGAGGTGGCAGGCGCGGCGCCCCGCTTTATTTTTGTGTAACTTTGCGGGGTGGGGTCTTTTTGTTGTTGCTTCGTGCCCTCCCCCTCCCCTCCTCTTTTTTTTTTTTTTTTTTTTCCCCGCGCCTTGCAGGAGACGTGGTTTTTCTCTCCCTTTTCCTGCTGCCTCTCCCGCGGGAGCCGTCGGCGCGGGGAGCGGGGGGGAGGCGCAGCGGCCGCCCCGGTGCGGGGGCGATGCCCCCGCCCGCCTTGGCGCCTCCCCGTGCCGGCCCCGCCGCCTTCCCTTTGTGCCGCCGGGCCCGGCGCGTCGCCTGCCCCGGGAGCCCCGCGGCGCCCCGCGGCGGGAGGTAAGGGCGGGCGGCCGCCGCCCCGCGCCCCGGCAGCC
The DNA here is from genome assembly GCF_022539395.1 of Myiozetetes cayanensis. Lineage (NCBI taxonomy): Eukaryota > Metazoa > Chordata > Aves > Passeriformes > Tyrannidae > Myiozetetes > Myiozetetes cayanensis. The sequence goes on from NW_026087742.1 coordinate 4,399,514, forward strand.
ATGCGGACCCTGCGGCCGCAGCTCGCCTCCCTGCTCCTCCTCGGTAAGTGCCGCCGGGGAAAGGGTGGGACGGGACGGAACAGAACGGGATGGGATGGGACGGGACGGGGGTCGGCCGGGAGGGGCGGGGCGAGACGGGACACCCCCCCACTCCCGGCCGGTGGGTGCTGTCGCTCGCAGGACGTGCGGGAGGGTCACCCCTTGCAAACGCCCAGCGCGTGTACCCAGGAGTTGTCACTGCCCGCGCTGCTCCAGCGGTTGGAGGGAGGAATGGGGTGGGGAAAAAATTATATATAAATATATATATATATATGTAACAAATCACGGTTTCATGTCCACCTGCAGTACCCCGGTGACCATCCTCGCCGGGGCGCGGCGCGGGGTCCGGCCGGGGTGTGGGAGAGGAGGGGACGGGCACCTCCTCCGTGCCTGGACTCCGGCATCAACTTGGGGAAGGCGAGCGACCGGCCCGGGTCTGCTCCTGCTGGGGTCACGGGGCATCTCGGAGGGGAGACGTCAGGGTAGGGAGTTTATACGGGTCTGTGCTGAGCTTGCACAATGAAAGCAGAGAAAACGCCTGGGGTGAGGTAGGCTGCAAAAACAAAGTGCTCTGCTTGGCTGTCGAAGAGCGCGTTGAAATGTAGAGGGAAGGCAGTCCCTGCTGCCGTGAAATGCAGTTTGAGTGCTTTGTGCTGTCTCTCAAACTCCTCCTGTAGTCCCTTTGCTCTGCCTGCGTTTTGTACCCTGCGAACCGTTAAACGTGTGGTTTTGTCCCATCGCACAAGTGCCTGCCCGGGGGATGACACTCTGCACTTCTGTAAAGTCCTCTGGGACCCCACTGCTGGGTGAGAGAGGCTGTAGCAATGCAAGATCCCTTCCTACAAATTTGGGGAAAGCAGAATACAAGACAATTAAAATGCCTCTTACATTTTTAGTAGCAGACCATGTGCCAGGTTTAAGTACTGATGAGTTGATAGAAACATTTGTGGAAAATATTGTACAGCAACCCCATGCTGCTTTCTGCCTGTTTATGTACAGAGCAACCTGGGAGCTGTTTTGATTTGCCTTTTCATTGGTATGATTTTCTGCTGACATTAATGCTGTGGAGGGAAGAAGCGGCAAGGCTGGCAATTTCACTGTCTTGAGAAATTGTCACATACTTAACCTGCTCTGCCAATTTGGAAACAAAATCTTTACTTGAATTGCAGTCATGCTTCCATGTCTGTAATTTGTGTGTGTGTGTGTGTGTTTTCAAGCACTCTGTCTGTCTCTAGCAAAGAAAAAGAGAGAGAACTCTTTGAGATGGTTTTGGAGGAGGTTCAAACTTCCCCTAACCACTAGCTTTCTCCCTTGGGTTCCCTAAAAAAACCCCTGTCTTCAAGCTAAGTTTATCCGGGGTGGCCTTGCTCCGCGAGTCTGTCGCAGCCCGCAAGATGGGTGTAGGCGAAGGGCACTCGCTCCCTGCCTTGTCTTCGCACGCTCAGTCTCTCCTGCTGAAGAACAATAACACCATTCTGGATTAAGGATTCCTAATATGGAGCGGTCGGTCGGTGTGTTCCCTGCTCCGAAGCACGCCTGGCTGCTGCGGCGGCGGAGCAGCAGAGGGCATCATCCATCGCCTTGCCGAAGGCTCCCCGCGGCGGTACAGAAGTGGGAACCCACCAGCCCGTGTTGGTGCTCTCACGGCGCCGGGCCCGCTGCCAAGGCTGTCCCGACCCCCCTGCTTGCAGGAACAGGCTTTCTGGGTTTGACCTAAAACTGGCTCTAACCTGCCTTTGCCCTCCCCCGGGGGGGAAAGAGCTGCTGCGGTGTCATCTGTTGCTGGGAGGATCGGCTGCTTTTCAGTGGTTCCCAATCCCGCAGATGTAGCTAGTTCGTAAAAACACTGTGTTGGCCTCCTAGTGCTAAACGTGAGGCTGTTTTTAGCCGTAGGAAGCTTGCCACGTGTGTGCTTGGAGTTAGTTTTCTTTTGGTGTTTTTCACCTGGACTTCTTCAAGCCAGTTGATCTGCATTTGCCCAGCTGCTGGTTTTATTAAAACTGGGGATGTGGGGCTGTGCCTCAAAGCCTCGAGTCGCACAGAAGTGCTTTAGGTTGCTCTTTGTAAAGCTAAGACATCATTTGACTTAGTGGAGAAGTGGCTGGAGTAAAAGTCCCTCTTTTGTAACATAAATATGGGACTGGCTAGAAAAGGACTGTTGCTTTCCAAACAAGTAATGTTAATTCTAGAATGTAGGGATAACATACTGTGTATTGAATTTGAAGAAAAAGAAATGCAACTGTTTTTTTTTCTTTTTCCTCTTGCAAACTCATTAAAATCACTGAAGGAAGAATTGTGGTTATGGAAAGAGATGGTGGATGATTTAATATAATATATCAAGCATTAACTACCTACCCGAATCCAAGTAACTACGAAGCCAGGGTTTGAAAACCCACATCTGGCATGTGGGTGTAACATTTGTAGATCTCTGCTGGTTTTTTCCCCTTCTTGCTGCAGTGTTTGTTACAGGGTTCTTTAAACAAGTGGCACTTCATCACAGCAAGTACAAAATGGGAAAATAGAGCAAGTGCTGTAAATAATCCTCATGCAGCGATGAGACCATTAATACTTGTGCCAGCCAGTGCTAATCCTGTGTGTAGTTGCAAGATTTACCTCCTTTTTTTACAGGGATGCAAAGTCTGATACTCCTCATATTTATAGTGTAATATATAGGAAACACAATAGGCTTCTGGGGAATGCTGAATTCATTCATGTCAGTGACTGGTTTATGAATAGTTCTGCTTTTGAGTCTCTTGCAGTCTCCAGAATACCACCTGTGAATGCAATTTACGGCTCTTTGTGTTCAAACATTGCATATGTATATATGTACATAGACTCATTACCCTCTTCCTCTCTCTATTCATGCATAGTAATTGGTGATTTATTTGCGATTCCTAGAGGGGAGCAGAGCGTGCGTAAGGTCTTGAAACTGCAGCTCACTTGTAAATGGCATGTTGGAGTGAAATAACCACGCAGAGGTGACTCTTGGAGAGAGAAGGGATGGTCTTGCAGGCCTGACTCCTGGAGGGGAAGGGGTGCTGGCTGGGAAGCAGCATGAGCAGTTGGCTGCTGCTCAAGTATTCTGCTCCTGCACCCTCCAGCTCCTCTGCTGCCTGCCCATGCACGGGGGCCGAGGGGGTCTGTGGCTGACACTCAAGTCTCAGTGCAGTAGAGCTGGAGGGTGCTTGGCTGCAGGGGAACAGACGGAGAAAACAGCATCGTGGATGTTTGCACACACGGGGTTTGGGGTTGTTTTTGTTTACCGCAGCTAGCGGCCCAGGAATGTTGCTGGCGCCTCATCTGCTCCTCGATGCATTGTTAGCAACAGTGGCCAAGATCGTGCTTTCTCCATCTGCGTCTGCCCAAAGTCCGCCGCCGCAAGCTTCGTTCTGCAAGCCAGCTCTGCTGCCCTCACGCCCGTGTTTGCTACCTCTCGATTGGTGTGGTGTGCGGTGCTGAACCTGGACCCATCCCGAGTGTGCTGGCCTGGGCTGTGACTCTGCTTCTTTTGGGGAATGAGGGCTCTGCAAGTGGCCCTGGCCTCCCTCATTCCTGCATGTGGCTCTCTGGGTTTCCCAAGTGTGGTGGGAGGCTGCTGTGGCCATCGGTGCTGGGCTGGTAAGCTCTGCTCCTGCGCATCCCCAAATGTAATTCTGCACAGAGAGACTCCCTCTCTGCAGTCTTGGCCAGACTGTCTGACATCCTGAGGCTCCTGCAAATCCTGTTTATTTACACAGGAGGTTTTGGTTTATGCGAATTGTTGTCTTTTAGTTGACCTTCCGTCAAGTTAGATGTCTTTATTAAAGCAGTTTTTATTGTAAATCGAATGTGTACTTAGAACACTTTTACCAGACCCATTATATAAAGTGAAAGGCAGAATAAACAGCGCTGCAGACCACAGGAAAGAGGGTGGGAGAGAGAGGGTCACAGGGAGAACATCTCTTCAGTGTTGGAAGGCTTGTGGAGTTTTTTTGACCAGCACATTGCCTTTTTGAAAAAAAAAAAAAAATTCTTTTAAAGCTTTTCTTATAGTCTCTCTTGTCTTCTTTCTTACCCCTACAAAATCAGTGATGGATTCAGCCATTGGCTTAAAGGTTATACAGTCTAGTATGAAGCCAGAAGTTTTTTGATTGGTTTATCTTGGATGAATCAGGGTGCTCCTTGCTGTCTGACAGCTGGCAATCTGCAGACCCTGCCCAGAAACTTTAAGCACCAGGAAAATTGCCTGAAAGGAAGGGAAAGATTTTCAAGCACAATAGGGTTTTCTTCGTGTTGCTAGGGTTCCTCAACTCATGATTTGACTTGTCTGCTGGTATCAAGGACGTTTAGGCCCTCCAGGCAGTGTCTGAAAAACTGCAGTATTGCAATTTGCCTCTGGCTTTGAAGTTCCTAAATACTCTTTAGTGATAACCTGCTAAATTGGTTTTGACTCCATTTTTATGTTGGCATCTCTTTCCCAGTCATACAAAATCTTCTTAAAGAATAGTCCTGTGTGTTAGAATGTTAGGAGATGTTTAGCATCTGTTTCTTATCAGCTGTGGAAGGGCTAAAATGGAGTCTTTCCTCACAAAGTGGGGTTTGACACATTGCAAGGCAAAGAAATCGGGACTGCAGCTGCCTTTGGTGGGTCTAGGATGTCTGTGTGCACATATGTTATTTCCAGCTCTAACCTGTTGCTCACCCTGCCTCCATCAGTGTACTAAGAACCTTTCAAATGATACAAGTTAATGAGCTTTTTCTTGTTAGGTTTAATTAGCAAATGACAATGAGACGAGGAAATCTTGCCTTTCTAGCTGCTGCTGAAGTCGCATTTCAGTAAGTAATTGAACACTAGCACAAAACCAGACCATCTCAGCTAAGTAACGGGAAGCTTTGGGGGCTTGCTTGGAAATGGGAAGTGCTTGGACACTCCGGACTCATAGCACTGCTGCACAGTACTTACACAAATGCCAAAAAGAAGGGATGCTCCTGAGAGGAGGTGTGCCAGCCTGGTTCCTGCCCAGCGTGGCAGGGAGGGGAGGGTGCAGGCCAGGTTCTCACATGAGGATCAGTTGGAGAGATTTGCTTGATCTCAAAGCTAACTTGGCAAACCCAGTAAATACATAAAGGGACTGGAGGGGTGTGTCTGCTATGAAAGTAGGTCCATTTTTCATGTGGTCTTGCAGATGTTTATGGAGGCCTAAGGGTGCTGGGGAGGCAGGTGGCTGGAGGGCATGGTGAGTTCATCTGGCTGAATTACCCCACTTTGCTGGGGTGTGTGTGCTCCATGCCTCAGGGCCTTGGAACTGGGTCCAGGATGTGCCACAAGTTGTTCAGCCCTACCAAAGGGGTGAGATGAGTCCATTGTTTGACCCCAGTCACTCTCTTAACTGTTACCAGTGCCTGACAGAGGCTGCCTGCTGTGTCCTGCTTAGTGTTTAATATGTAGTTTCAGGCTGAAGCCACTGCTTGTGCCCTCCCATGGCAGCGTCTTTCTGATTTTACTCCCCTGTTGGTGGTTCCTTGGTGTTTCCACGTCTGTTTCCAGCTCTTGTTGGGTGATGGTCCCCAGGGAAGGAAGGAAGAGCTGGTGCATGGTTAAGTGGAGGGGTGGGGAAAAGATTACAGACATTACAGAATGGTTTGGGTTGGAAGGGACCTTAAAGATCATCTAGTTCCAACGCCCCGTGCCATGGGCAGGGATGCCACCCACTAGACCAGGTTGCTCAGACCCCCATCCAACCTGACCTTGAGGACTTCCAGGGACAGGGCATCCATAACTTCTCTGTGAAACCTGTTCCAGTGCCTCACCACTCTGTGAGTAGAGAGTTTCCTCCTAACATCTAATCCAGAACACCTCTTTTGTATTTAAAACTGTTCCCTCTTGTCCTATCACTATCTGGCTGTGTATAAAGTTGTTTTCCAATTTTTTTTATAAGCCCCCTTGGAGTATTGAAAGCTGCAGTGAGGTCTCCCTGGAGCCTTCTCTGCTCCAAAAGATGAGCCAAGGGAAAACAGTGGGAGAAGGATGAAAGTGGAAGACCCAAATGATCAGAAAGTGGAGAACAGGCTCTAGAGGATGGGTCTTGCTAAATGCTGGGCCCTACACCGTGTCCATAGTTTTTACAGCATCAAAGACTCCCGAGTACAACAGAAACAGAGATGGAGGGGATCTGTCCCTGTTTGTTGTCTTGTTCCTGAGCAGTGTGCTTACCACGGCTGATTTCTTTCCTACCAATATCCTGATTCCATCTGGGACTTGAAAAATCATCTAGTGCTTCTCGTATCTCTTCTGATCTTGACTTAGGACTTTACCAATCAGGAAGGGATGAGGCTCCTGCTGAAGTGCAAGATTAAGGAGATTCCTGTGTATTTTCCAGTGACAGTGTTGACTTCATTGGGATCCAGAGCGTATTCTGCAGGGCCGCACACGGGGCAGCTGCACAGCCATTAGCACCATCAAGCATTACACTAGTGCCAGTTGTTTGGTTTGTTGTTCTGGATAGTGTTTCTCTGTCCCTTGCAAAACAGCTCATCAGGATCTGACACAATTGGAGGTAACTTTTAATAGTTGTTGTGGCACTGCTAGGTTTTGGGGGTTTTTTAACTAATGGTGTGAGTCTGGAATTGGTGTAATTTGCCTAGTGTTCCCTACTCTGCTCACAGAAGTTTTGCTTCCAGGCAAGTATCTTCCCCTCTGGAGTCATTGTGATTACAGGGGGAATAGCAGGGAATGCTGATGCATCTGGGGTGTTGGTTTTGGTGTTTGTTTGTTTGTTTTGTTCCATTTTGTTTGGGGGTTTGTGTTTTTGTTTTGTTTGTATTTGTTTTTGGTTTTTTGGTTTTTGTTGATTGTGTTTTGGTTTTGTTTGTTTTGTTTTGGTTTGTTTTCTTTTTGTCTGCTTCCTTGTTGATTGTTCCCCACCCCAGTTATATCCCTGTTCTGTCTGGCTGAGGCCCACTGTCACCTTTAATGGCTTTTGGGCTTTGTATGGAAGTTGATAAGCTTGTCAAAGGGGGATGGGAGCACGGGGTGAGGTAGATACGTTTTCCAACAGACTCTGTGGAGCTGAATATTTCTTCTGTGTTTGAGAGGAGCTCAGCACTGACTCAGGCTGCTGTGTGAAATGGATGAAGAGAAATGGAGGCTTGAAGATGAGATATTAAACCCCAAAATAGCAAAAAAGTTTTTGTTTGCTTTTTTGGGATGAAAGCCTTTTGATCTCTTATGATAGCAAGGTTATCAAGACTTGCTGCTTAGATAAACTGAGATTTTGTCTCTTGGATTAATCTTTCTGTCTCCATTCAGCATCATCGCCATCGACATAGGAATCTGCTCAGGTTCCTCCAAATCCCTCTGAAAGGGAAGCTGGACCTTAAGTATAAGGCAAGAGGTGAAGGCAGTTGTTTGCTGCCAGAAGTCATCTAGAAGCTCAGTACTCTGCAAAATCATACTGCTGGAATCTGGCACTCATTAACTCAAGTTACCCAGTACCCAGGACCTAGCCAAAGGGCTCTGGCTGGCTGCCAAGCTGAAATTACCAACCTGGGTGTCAGGCCTTGTTGGTTCCTTTTTGATAGCTTGAAATAGGAGCTTCCCAAGAAGTGTGTGGGCCAGCCTTTCTTCTGATCATGTTTCTTCTTACAGCTTTGTAAAGCGTTCAAGGTAATTATAGTACTTACTAATATTTATTCCCTTCTAAGCAATTATCTGAATGCGTTTATCTCTTTCGAAGCACTCTACCCCCTCTCACCATGTGGCTTCATCCCATCTCCCTGACTCAGTGCTTTCTGCTCCCTCCCCTCTCATAAAGTCCTTGGTCCTCAGCTTCCTCCACCTCCTGGATATGCCACTGAGCACTGCTTTCCTCTCCTGGAGGTTCCCGTACCCCCCTGTCTAATCCCATTACAGAGGAGGGATGTTTGCTCTGCCTTGCAGGACATGATTGTTTAACTGCCCTGCCAGGTGCTAAGGCACTTTGCAATGAAGGACATGGATACCAAGAGGAACTGGGCTGGCATTGTGCCACCCCTCAGCTTTCTGCTGACTGCTTGTGGCCTGCAGACAATATCTTAAGAGCTCCTGCTGAAGGGTTTGACCTTTATGCCTGCAGTGTTATCCGGTGCCTACAGCAGGAGTCACAGCATGCAAATTCCAGTGCTTTCTTCTGACTTGTGATATAACTGTGGGCAAGTCACTCTGTCTCTGTTCTCAGCTCCTTGAAGTAGAGAGAGTGGCTTAAAAGGTGTCATGGGATTTTTTGTGAGGAATTATGCAGTGTTAGGGCTGAGGTCTTGCTTGCTGTCTTAAGCAAACAGGCTGCTTTTTTGTTACACGTAGAAGAAAATGTGGGATGGAAGAGATTGTTATGCCCTGATTGATTTCACTTTTGGTATTAGGAAAAGAAGGAAAATTGATTTTTACTTTGAGCTCTGTGGTGTTACCCGCACAAGCTCTGTCACTTATCCTGCATGAATGGGACCAGGCTTGCCTTGCCACTGCGTTTGGCTGGTGGGGCACAGCCCATGTGAGTGTAACGTGGAGCTGCTGTGATTCATTCCAGCCCTCAGTGTTACAGCAGCACAGTTAATCTGTAGGTCACTGGCATGTAAGGAGCTGTTATATCTAATCAGTCCCATGCCATGAGCTAGTTGGCAGTTAAATCTAATCTAGAGTGTGTAGCTGCCAAATGCCTGAAGTCACCAAGCACTTACTCCTTTCTGCTGTAAATAAGGTTGACTTGAACAAGAGCAGCTTCAGGTGCTGTGAGTAGGGATCAGAGTTCGGCCTCAGGTACCTGTGCTGCAGAGGAGCAGAGGTTGTCTGGAGTCCGAAGGGCTACAGGAAGGGTGTAAATCTACCTCCTCATCTTCATATGTAGATACCAAAACACCTTTTTCTCATTTCACATTGCTTTTTCTCCCACCTCCTTCCCTTTGCCTAGATGTGAGGAGGGGCGTGTTTAAAGGTACTGCTGTCGTCATTAGAGCATAGAGGGACCCTGTCTTGATTCTTGCACGTGTTTAAGTCTTGCCTGAGATGCCTAGTTTTTATTTTTCCTTTCCTAATTTCTGCTGCCCTTACACCTCATCCATTCCTCTTGAATTTTCCAGTTGTGCCTGCAGGATCCCTTTGTTGACCCCTTTCCTCTCCATAGCGAGAGCTCTCACGTGATGTGCTTGGAAGTACACCTCCCTTTGCTGCTGAGGGTTGGAGAGGTGAGGCTAAAAACTTGCTTCCACTGTAGCCTCCTCTCCCGTTGTGGAGCAAGACAGGGGTGATCATCCCATTTACCTTTTAAATGGAATAATTTTTCAAAAATAAAGGGCAAATGCTGCCAGTTGCTATGCACATGGGGGTGCCATAGGTTTGCTTTAGCTTGGGTGCTCTCAGGAGGCTTGGCAGGGGACCCTCACTGCCCTGTGACCACCAAATGAAGGAAGGGCAGCACTTCCTGCAGTGGCTGTTTGGATTTGTGCCTGGCCCTGGTGTTTGGGCTGATTTGATTTTTTTCTTTTTTCTTTGATTTTTTTTCAGCCTTTGCAGGGCAGCAAATATGTGATGGGAAGGAGACTTGTTTCCTCCTGGCACAGAGGAGAGAGCTGTCTGAGGCTGGCCTGAGCTGTGTGGGGTGGTGTAGGGTAGGCAAGAGGCTGAGCTCAGAGAGGTTTGTTACCTCTTCTTGGAAGCCTGCCCATGTTAAGCTCGTGTCACCCTTCTTCTGGCTCTCATTTGGATCACAAAGCTATGTCTGTCCCCTCGGGGCTTTTTTGGTTGGCTTGTTTTGGGGGAGGATGTAGGAATGAGAGGGGTGAGCGTGAGGGAAGATTTGCTCTGTGTCAGATACCTAATAGCTGCTCTAGCAGATCCACTGGGATATGTTACTAAAAGCATCCTAATGATCTTAATGTAATGGGCTTGAGCCTTGGAAGCCCACTTGCTGGGAAGGGGAGCCCAGGGCTTTGTGCTGGGCTCCTGGAGGAGGAGGACTGGATTCCTGGCAGGGGACAGGGCAGTCAGCAGGAGCTGCCTCAGATTCAGACCTGTGAGATCACTGAGTCCAACTCTGACTGAACACCACTGCCACGTCCAGTGGCACTTGAACACCTTCAGGGGCGGTGACTCCACCACCTCCCTGGGCTGCCCATTCCAATGTTTAATCACATCTTTAGGGTGCCAGCAGGTACCCATCCCTCCATGAGGAGAAGCCGGAGGGCAGCTGTTCACAGGGCTTTGGCATGGCAGAGGAATGACTTGGGAGGCTTGGCCAAGCACCGACATCTGCTGTTACCTCAGAGATGTAGATTATCAGAGACTGCAGTTTGTTTGCATGTCAGCTGAGTCCCTAAAGGGATGTAATCTGAGGAAAGGGTAATTTTCCTTATAGAAGAACTTGGGTGTTGGTCAAAGAGGGAGCATGGAGCTGGCCAGCAGCTGGCAGCACATGTGGGAGGAAGAGGTGCTGGGGGAGGTGGCTCCCACCCCGGCTGCAGGAGCAGTACCTGGCTCTGCTGCTCTCCTTCTTCTAACCACTGCAGTTCATGAAGTGCCAACATGAAGCCTCCTTTTCTGGCACAGGTGGTGGCCTAGAAAAGAGATGGGCGGTTTCTTACCTGCAGAAATGACAGAAGCAAGGGTCCCATGAGAAGGGAAGGTTCATCAGTCCTGGAAGATACCAGTGGAGCCATGAAGACCCCTGGGATAGGTGGGGATGGTGGGGAAGGAGTAGAAATGAGTGGGGGAGACAGCAGGAATTCAGTTTTCCAGTGGATGGACAGATTTAAAAGAAATGCATGTATGTGATCCTAAAAGTGCTGCGGTAGAGATTCTCCATAGTTACTGGGATCAGCATCATTTTCCAAGTCATCCTCCGTATGTGGATGCGAATCTTGAGTGTGGGTAGGGTGAAGTGAGGCTTCTGGGGAAGTATGCTAGCGGGAGGCCAAAAATAAATTATCAAAAGAAAGAATTGAGAAATTAACAAAGCTAAACAGATGTGTGCAGCTCTAAGAAAAGGGTGTTGTATTTGAAAGCATATTTTTGAAAATCCATTTGCTTAGTCATCTTACTGATAAGTTAGCTATTTTTGCCTTCTTTGCTCTGATGACACTTCACTGTCTATATAATGGGTTTAGCATCTGCATTCTTTTCTAGTTTATAGGGAAAATATATCTGCTAATTTTGAGTTGGCTTTGTAGAATTGCTTTACCTCTTGGCTGTGAAATAAGTAAGATACTGCTCTTAAAACTATTTTAAAGGAGAATTATTTCCCTTCTAAGCCATCTTTTTAACCCATCTCACATGTCTGCAATCAAATTTGAATAGAGAATATATTTGCCGTTTCAAGTGTAATAAGGACTGTGCCCTCAACTCCCCCAGAAATAAAAGTCGTGATGTTTGGGTTCAGCACAGTAATCTACTGGGGAATGAATGCAAGATCAAGGGCATTTGCGGCTTTTTATTTCTTTGTGTTTGCAGGGGCTGTGGCATTGCTAGCAGGTTGCTCACAAATGGTGTCTTAAGATTACCTCTCTTGCAAGCAGCAAGATTTGCATCTTGCCGTTCCTGTTTGATCTGCAAGCAGTGATGAAAGCTGTATACTTGAATTCAGATTTTCTGAGTAGCAGTCTGCAGTCATTAGGGCAGTGCGTAGACCCCAGAGGCTTTTTCCATGTTTTCATCCTTTTGCAGTAACTGTGTCTCTTGTTATCTTGTTCCTGAGTATTTTCTCTGGTAAGAGGAGACTGTTTGTTGCAGCTGTTAAACCTCAAATGTCTTGAATCTCCCTTAGGGAAGAAAGGCAAGAGTTCCTGAGGTTTCTGCATAAGTAGACTATGGAAACACCTACATGTCTTTCCCAAGTATAGAGCCAGGAGGGATCTACTGGTGCTGTCCTAGTCAGCTGATGGATTCTGGGTGGTTCGGCTTGTGATTGCTCCCTTTCGCTAGCTTGCTGTGTTGAAGGGGTTTAGTAAGAGAACTGGGGTTTTTTGTTTGGGCTTTTTTTGGCATGCAATGGTACTGGATGGCTCTGGTTGTTTTTGTCAGAACAGCGAAGCTAGGAGGTGTCAGAGGAAATTATGGATGTTTGTTCGGTTTTCTGGCTGGATATACCATGCAGGTTTTAGAGAAATGTGCGCTGAATAAACATTGGGTGAATCTCCTAGGACTAGCACCGCCTGGGAGCGGGTGTTGGGAGCTGGGCTTATCTTCATGGCAGGACTTTAAAAAAAATAACGTTTGTAGGAGAAGAGTTCTGCGCCCTGTGTTTGGTTCCCATCGGTTCAGTGATTTGTGATGTTCCTCCGTCTGTTCTCTTTAGAGCCAGCTGGCCAACCTTAGGAGAGGATTATCTGAGTAAAATTCTCCAAAGCTTATACTGCTGATAGAATTCCTTCTTTTCCCCTCTTCCACAGTGCCGGAGGCCAGCCTGGGCCCAGATGTGATCCATTGCCATGCTTAATGTGTTGGGGTCAACCCCTGGGCTTGTCAGAGCCCCTTGGGAAACGGGTTGTGCCCCATTCATGCCACTTCACTGTGTGGCGGTGGGTGAGAGGGCCCGGCCCTGGCAGAGCCAGTGAGGACAGAGCCTGCCAGAAAGGGAGGGAGCTCTGTCCCAGGCAGCGGCAACTTGGTGCCTTACCCAGAGTGACCTGGCCTGAGATGGGAGTCTGAGACAGTGTGTGCCATGGTCCCCTCACCCCTGCTGCCCCCAGGGGTCATCCTCGCTCCTCATGGCAGACCCAGGGGATGCCATGGTTGCAGGAAGCCCCAGCAGGAAAAAGTGCCAGGTTCCCCATGGCCTGACTGTGTGGGCATAGGGGCACCTCCTCAGCCAGGGGCAGCCATGGCTTGGGCGTAGGGGGTGGCTTTTGTGTGCTGTGGGACGTTGTCCAGGAGCAGCCAAGTGCCTGTGGTGCCCACACTTTGCTTTATGAGCTTGTGCAGGGCATTTAATTTTGCCTCTGTGTTAGGAGGTGGCATTTCACAGCTGCTGCAGGCAGGTGCTCACAGAGATGTGCTAGTGGGTGCTTAGAAGCAACCAGTATCAACCCTCACTCACCTCTTGCAGCCCACTGCAGTGAGCTGAGGTAGGGGAAAGGCCTCAGCAGCTCCTTTGGACATGGTGTTCCAGCTTCCTGGCCCTGCATCCCTCTCCCTCCCTTCTCCCTGTCTTTGTGCTGGTCTCCTCCAGCTCTGTCAGTCCCCGACAGATCTGGAGCGTGTGTGGCATTTTGGTGCAGCTGCTGTATCTGTTAAACTTGGATCAGTCGGTCACTGTTAAGGCTTACAATCAGTGTAAAAATCTCTGGGGTGCAGCTATTTACAGAAAAAAAAAAAAAAAACCACACCACCCTTCCAGACTTGCATCAAACAAGAGTTTTATTCTCATTAATTGAATTCCTCTAGAGTCTGATAACTTGGGCATGTTGGAATCAGATAAATAAAACCCTCCCTCCCTGGTAGCTATGTAAGCCTTTCCTTAACTCCCTGATCAGAGGGAACTAGGCTCTGCTAAGTAAGTAGCTGAAGATGGAAACTTCTGTATACATCTGCTCATCAGGGAGTGTAGGCAGGAGGATGCTCAGTGTGGTGTATCAGCAGAGGAAGAATTTACCTCATTCCCACCTCTCCTTTTCTCAGTTGAGGAGGAAATATTTTTTGTTTAGTGACAAATGCTGTTTAGTCACTCTCAGACAAATAGCCTGTGTCTACAAACTGAGGCTCTACTTTCTTCCAGACCTCCAGATAAACTTGCAGCCCTACAAAGTGGCGAGTCTGCTCTTGCTGAAGTCGGGGTGTATTGCCTTTGGAGCATCTCTTGGGTTGTGCTGCCCCATCTCATCACATGAATTCCAAGATGTGCTGCTCTAGGAGGCAGGAAAGCGTTTGGACTTGTGCCCGAGGTGTGGTGTTGCCGAGCTGCTTCTGTAATCCTGAAAAAATCCAACTTACAGCTTTTCCCAGACTCCATTTATCAAGTGAGACTTGTAGTTATGTCCCTTTCTCCATCACATCTCTTGTGTGTAGTTCTTGTCTCGGTGCTGAAGACTGGGGCCCCTTTCACTCAGCAGATGCTCTGGGTTAGTCCAGGGTCATTCCTCTCTGTGCCTGGATCACTCATAGTGTGACAAGGAACCTGGCTTGCCAACCAGGCTTTTGTGTGTCTTGGTTTTCAACCAGCACCACTCCTCCCCCTCAGGGTCTTTCTGCTTTCCTCCTCCCCTACCACTCCTGGTGCGACCTTTCTTGTGCACCCTGGACTTGGATTTCGCCCTACCCCTCTTCTGTTGTCAGTATTTCTGCCCCATAGCTGTTCACACCACTGACACAGTGGCATCTGCCCCCGCCCATGGGGCACTTTTTACGCCCTCTCTCCCATCTCCTGGCCTCACCATCTGCTGCTTCTGCTCCTGCTGTCGTGCAGTGGCATGGAGCTGGCACGAGTCCTCTGACGATGCTGACCTCCCCGTCTCTGACAGAGCGCGGCTCCTTCCCTCTGCCTTGTCCCTCATAAGCACTCTAACTTGTCCTGCTTTACTGAACCCTCCTAGTGATACTTCCCCCCCAAGCCTGGATAGCCCCTTGTCTACCTTCGAGTTTGCTCCTCAAACCATAGCAACTTGACAAAGAGAACTGGCATACAAATAAGGGCCTGCCTTTCCCAGTGTGTTTGCTCAGTCCAGCTTCTTTCTCCATGCTTTTCACAAAGGTAGAATTTCTAACCTTTTTTGCTTGTCTTAAGGGCCCCAGCTCATTTTCCCTTGTCTCTGTCATTTGTTTTGCTACTCATATCCTCTCTCCCTCAGTGCAAAGCTGCTTTATCCCCTCCTCCTCAGCAGCTGCTCTGTCCTCCACAAGCCCCATGGGATTCTCTGTCTGGAGCTTTTGCCTCCCAGCTCTGCCAATTTAGTCTGTCTTTGTGATTTACTTTGCAAGGGTGTTCTTAATAGCCCCCGCTGCTCTACATCTCAGTTGTGATCTAGCATTACCTTCCTTGACTTGGCAATTGTCCTTGTGATAACAAGTTTTGGTCTCTCTCTGGAACGATTTCCTCCCAGTTGTGTTGTCTTTGCCACCTTCTGCCTCTCTGACAGAGATTTTCATATGTCCTCATGAGTATACCGTGCCCAGCTTCAGGGTTTGGGGTTTTTGAGGCTATAAGGAGCCTATTCTGTGATGTTCTTTACCTCTTCCTGCAGTCCCTCCCTCTTGCTAATTTTATCCACTCATAAAAGTTGGACTGGCCTCTCTCTGCTGATACTACAAGGTGGTATTTCTGTTCAAATCAAAATTTTAACTTCTGTCTCAGGTGCTTACCTATATGCATGTGCATGCACCTGGGTCCTTCTGCTTAAGAAGTGTAAGCTGCAGCATTTCCTATCCATCCCTGCCTCTGAGAGTCTTTCAGGTTTTTTTGCTGTCTGCCAGTTCTCCTGAACTCTCAAATTAGTTCCTCCTCCTCTGCTGTGCCAAATGCAATATGCTTGTCCTCCCTTTTAAAGCCCTTCTTAGCCTTGTTCTACCTTGTCTTTTTTAGTGCTTCTTCCCTCTGTGTGGTTTTTGATTCCCAGCCTCTGCCTCTCCTTGTGTTTCCTCAGGCTGGGTTCTCAGAGAAAGACGACTTATCTGATGGTGCTGCCTCTGCCACCCCTTCCCGGATAACCTGGAAGCCCTTTGGCCAATTTTACGCAAATTTGACAGGAGTAGAGAGCTCGAAAATAAACGAGTTCCTGCAAGTCTTGCGAACAATAAGTAGCTGAGTCAGGGGGGCAGCAGGGGACTGAAAGAGACCCTTTTCTTCAAGGGCAGTGCCTCCAAATGACTGTGCCAGCTGTGGGAGAAGCTCCAGCTGAAGCTTGCAGTCAAATCATTAGTCTCGGAGACAACCTCCCTCCTGAAGGCATAGGAAGCTAGGCTTCATTAATTCTCCTGCTCTTACAGTTGTTTGCTAAAAGTGGTGGCTTGGAGCCCTTTTCTTTTCCTCTGTGTGATTGGGAGTAACCTGCAGCACTGCTTCACCTGCTGCCTTGCCACAAGGCTTGTTAGAGACCTGCCATCAGGGTCTCCCAGCAGAGAGAGACCTTGGCACTTCCTCACAAGCTGCCTTGCTCTCACCTCTTCCCTGGCCTCTTCTGACCCATTTGTTGCCTGTCTGAAGGTGCCGTTTCATGGTACGGCTGATCTATTTCATGGTACGGCTGATCTAGTGGAGTATTCCAGCTGCTAATGAAAGGGTTGTTTGCCCCCATCTCCCAAAGAAAAAGTGTTCCTGCTGTCTTAGGAAAGAGTTAGTTGTTTTCACTTCGGTGGTTCTTTTTTCAGCTTGTATGGAGGTCAGGCATGGGGAGAAAAGTGCACGTGTTGCTAGCAATAAAGCGAGTGAGAAAGCGAGACAGCTTTAGCTTAACTGCGTTGTGAAACCACATTTTTAAATGGAATCTCCTGGGACTGAGGGTGTTTTTGCCACTGTTTTCTCTGTAGGGGATCTGGCACAGCGAGGCTGCTCTGAGTAGGTGCTTGGTGCCGAGCTAAAGTAACTCATGGCCTGTAGCAGCAGTGAATGCAGTCCTGTTGGAGTGACCTTCACAGGAGGGTTGGGATTGGGAGGGACCTCTGGAGGTCATCTGATCCAAGCGCCCTGCTCAAGAAGGACTACCTAGAGCATGTTGCTCAGGATCATGTACAGATGGCTTTTGAATACCTCCAGGGATGGAGACTCCACAACCTTTTTGGGCAGCCTGTGCCAGTGTGCAGTCACCCCTCACTGCTGTGGATTGTTTTTTGTTTGTTTGTTTGTTTGTTTAATATAAAAGGTTTTCTTCTGTGCTTTTCAGCTGGTCATTTCTCCCCAGTGCATCGCCTTGTTCCTCGTCAGGGAGGAAAATCGCATCTGATTGTCCTTCTTATTCATTGGTAGTAGTGTTGTGTTATGAATGCACTTAGAGGGAATGATTGTACCTTTCTCCCATCCAGACTGGAAGCAATAGTAATATAAATGCACCTGCATCCTTTTTTCTTTTTTTTTTTTTTTTTTCCTTTTCCAAATACCAGAAAGCACCTGTCCTCCCATTTGAAATGAGAGCCTTGGTAATTTGGTGACAACTGCTGGTAGTCTGTGTAGCATGTCAAACTAATAAATTACAGTGTAAAGAGTTGAGGAGTTCTAGCATCTTAATTAGTAATAAGAGGCAGCTGAAGAATCTACCTGGGTCTGTATCTGTCTTTCAGGGATGCCGTCTGACTGAATCACAAAGGTTTTTGAGAGGCAGCATCTTACTGCTGCTTAGTGAACAGGGAAGAAAACAGAAAAATTTGTGGGAAGGAAATGGAAGCTGTCTGCTGTTGTAGGGCTATGCTTCATATTCTCGTGATCCTTTGTGGTGGGGTGGGAAAATTATTTTGGAGAAATGCTTGCTTTAAGCCAATATGCTTGACCTTGGGGATAAGTCAATTTGCTGTTTACCTGAAAGGTCTTTTCTGCTGAAGAAGTACAAGATGGCAGCTTTGCCTTGCAAATTGAATGTTCTCTCATGCTAATGGCCATGGCTGAGGGGCACAAATGTTTCTTTAGCATGCCAGAAGGAAGCGTGAGAGATTGCTCTTGGCTGCATTCATTTCTGGATATTACACTTCATAACTTCTTGCAGTGCCATTCTTGCAGAACTGTGTGCTCCAAAGGAGGAGGGGAGCAAGTGCAGACCCATCCCTAAAGACAGAGCTGGAGTGCTGGAAGAATGGTGTGCTCTGGGAGGCAGGGGGGGATGTGCAGCAGGGCAGTTTGTCATCAGCTCTTCCAAGCTGTCAATATTTAATAGATCATTGTTAAGTTTCTCTCTGTAGGAGGCAATCGATTTGGGGTTAAACAATTCGTAAATGGCTGCCTGAGGCTGCTGATTTGGAGGTTGAAAAGGAGATGCTCTGGCCCTGTCCAGAAGAACAAGTGTACAAGTAAAGGTCTGAGAGAAAATAAGGGTGCTGAACTCCTAAATGTCATCCTTACCAAAGCAAGGGAAAATCTTTGGAGTCACTCAGAGCAAGGAGATGGGATGGAAGCCAAGTAAGAGTCTTCTGGGAGCGTGGAAAATGGGCCAAAACACTGGAGGGAGTTTCGCTTTGGAGATGAAGGAGGGCACTTGTATGTCTGTCCTTCCTCCCTCTGTTTCAAATGAAGAGAGCAAGAAGCTTTGTTTTTCCTTAGGAAAAAGAAATTTGAGGAAGGGAAGGAACCAGGCTCTCCATGAATCAGAGATATTTTGAGAGATCTCTTCATGAAAGAGAGGGAATTCCTTTGATGAGAGGCTGGGTAGTAAATGCTGTTTTCCTTTTGGCAAGGGTAATGTGAAGGTGAGATTTATGACTCTGCACTCTTTTCTCCTGGGAGAGTATTTTAAGCATCTGGGATGTTATGAGCTGAATTACAGCAATAATAGGGACATTCTGTTGTTTAATATTGGGAGGGATTGCAGAGCATGCAGGAAAACGAAAAAAGAAGTGACATTAAAACGTTATTGACTGTGAAACAAAATGAAGTTTCTTATTGTCCGAGAGTGAGTGATCGCACAGGGAATAGTGTTTGACAATTCTTAGACTGACCCTGGATGTTGAACATGTAGGACTTGAAGACTAAAGAAGGATAATAAAAAGAAGTACAGGGGCTGCAGGGCATAATGAACTATGTCAGAAATTTCCTGCCTAGCTTTTGTTGCTCGAACAATTCCATTTCACCTCTTTCTCTTGATAGGCTGGGAACACATACCAGCTAAGACTTCAGCCCTCTGAAATGTGTGTTGTAGCTTCGTAGCTTTGGTACTAGCATGGCAATGCTGAATCTTTTAGAGGTCTGGGAGCAGCATTAGGGACACCAAGGTAAATGGTGTGTCCTTACATGTGTTGTAAGTACTAAAAGAACGGAAGAAAAAAACACAGATAGGAACCTTAGGAGACCTCACTTTTCGTGCAGGTCTACATTAAATCTTGCAGCGAGTACCTGTGGGTTACAGCTTCAAAGCTCAGGCTGGGGAGGTGGTAATGAAGCCATCACTGCTTTTCATTGGAAAATATAAAAGTAGGCATTGCCTTGGGCATTCCAGCAGACCACTGTAAATGCTGCTGTGTATTGTAGTGCTTAACCAGACCTGGAAACAACCATAGTGTTATAAGTCACTAGGGCATGTATTCAGTGGGCTGTAAGCAAGAATAAACTCCTGAGGATAAGACACGAGGAGCAATGCAAGTTAGAAGTACTGTGTGGGCAATCCAACACTTCCTGCCTGCATATTCCCAATATAAGAATAATCTGCCGGGGAGCTTCTGCTTGTGTATTTTTCCCATAACGATCGGGGTAACGGTGGTATAGTGTGTGAAGAACATGCTGATCTGAGTTGGAAAGGGGCTGCAAAACTTCTGTTGTGACCTTGGAGGAAGAGAAATAGTTGATTAAATAGATTGATGGGATGGGCTCTACTTTAAGTGCAGAAAAGAGCCTGTATTGCTACTGGAGCTCTCTGCCCTTCTATGAGGTTAGTCAAAAACTGGTATTGCTTTTGGTGAATACAAGAATTGCAGATTATCTCAGGATCTTTGCAGGAAAACAGTAAAACTGTAATAAACAGTGTGTTGGACAAAGATTTACCATTATGGATCTGAACCAGCAGGGCAGCCAGCTCAGTCTCTCCCTTGTACATCAGCATGTGTTGTTATTCACCACCTACATCAGGTACACCTTGTTCCACCAGCTGCTTCAGAGTCCATCTGAAGTAAGGAGGGTGGGCACCATGAGCTCCCAAGCTTGAGGACCTGTGTGCCCAGCCGTCCTCCTTCCTTTTAATACAAAATTAGAGAGTATCGCTCTTTTTTCTGACCACAGGAGTGGCTGGCTGGCTTCTGGAGGCTTAGCTCTCTGACTTTGAAAAGTAAAGCTGTACTCAATTAAAGAGTAGTTTCAGCTTCAGTGCAGCAAAGTAACTTTAAATCCACTTTCTGATGGGATGATCGAGAAGGATAGAACTGTAAGAGCAGGGAGATTTCTTGTTGTGTATACCCTGTAGCAGATTCTGTCTGTGTTGTCCTTTCAAAAAGTAAATGTCTATCAGAGGAGGAAAGTAAATGTCTGTCAGAGGAAGCTGTAGCATGAGATACCTCAGTCTCACAAAGCAGCCTTTCTGGTGCCTTGCTTTCCTTGCTTCTGGGAAATTGGACATGTAGCTAGCTCCCATGACCAACCTGAATCTCTGCTGTTCCAGTCCAAGCCTATTGTTTCTTGTCTTATCAGTGTCCAGTGTAGATAATGAATTATTCCTTCATCCTTTCAGCATTTTTAGAAGTTTAAAGGTTTTAGTAATACAGATGATCTGTGACTCAGGAATATGCCGTTCCAAGGTGGTGTTAAAACTAGCATATTTTAACATGCCTAATTGTAGACACAGGGAAGGAGCAGTTAGAGGAATGTGACATCCATATAGTATGTGGTTTCCTTAAAAAAATGGGGAAAAAATCACAAGGGTAGATCACATTTCACACTGTGCATCTGCAGAATACCAGTGCCACACTGGGGAAAGTAAGGAGGTCTTCTGTCAATATAAGGACCAGATCTGAGAAGAACCTAAGGATGTAAAATGGCTCTGATCTTGGCAAGGGGGTTGGATGTCTGACTGGATGCATAATTATAGCAGAGGTACAAGACCTCTTTTACAGTCAGAACTTGGGAAGCTTGGCACAGGCCACAGCAATCTATGGTGATTAAAAGAAAAGTCACCTCTTTCATATTTATTGAAAACATTTTTCTTAAAAGACAGTAAACATCTGCTGTGGAAGTGAGCTGCTGTGAGACAGAGCAGCGAGCAGAGATGAGTGAAAGCAGTTGTGTTGGAAGAACAAAGAGCTTCATTGGCGGCTCCTGTCTCGTTTGCCCATGCTTTGATATTTCCCCACTGATTGTGGTATTTCCATGCCAATTATTGTATAAATTGCCCCTGGCTGACCTCTCCACTTAGCCATCCTTAGTTGGCTTAGCAGTGGGAGGAATTTGAATGAGGAATGAATTGCTTTTAGAGTTGGTTCAGGAGGACAGTCCATGTGCTGGGAGTGGTGGGATGGTGTAAGGAGTGGAGGAGGATAGGGGATGAGGCACCCTTGGCTGCATGATTTAAACATCAAAGCGAAAGGGTGGATGTAGGGACAGAGTTGTTCTGCAGGTGGCTTCAATGACACTTTCAGTACACTGAACTCACTTAACATGACTAAAAAATACACCAAGCAAAATACTAGATTCTCCCAGAATGAGACTTTGCGGTAATAGGGGGAGGGCTACCACATGTTTTCTTCTGATAGCATTGTTTTTTTCCATCTGGCAGCAGGTTGCAGTGTACAGAGATTGTCCCTACTGTGACTCATTTATGCAAAAATTAAGCTCGAACCTAATTTTTATTTGTACGCCTTAACAGGAGACTTCACAGAATAGCAGGTGTGTGTTGCTAGAAGATTTTCTCTGTTCTGGTTGCCTGTTGGGACAGAGTCTCCCTGTGAGATAATATTAGTCTTCAACCCATGAAAAAAGGTGATGGCTGCATAGAGAAATGTTCTCAGTGGCTGGACAATTGTGAGCTTGGAAGAGCTCACAATTCATTCTGAAATGAATTAGTGTTTTGTGGGTGTCAGCCCCACTGTAAAGTCTAGAGAAAAATCAGGAACTAAGTAATGGGATGGCTTTGGCAAGAGCCAACTGCATCCTCCCTGGCTGACAAAATGGAGAGAAAGGCCATCCCCCTGGGAGACTGAAAAATCAATCTGAATTCAGATGGAATATGAGCTTGGAGGGTGTTAACTGCCCCTGAGTGATTCACTGGAAGCGAAGGCCTGCGCAGGGCTGGATGCTCTTGTTTTGGGGCAGGGGAGTGGAAACACTGAGGAGGAGAGAGTCAAAGGGAGCCCTTCTTGCTGGGCTGCAAGTAACTGAGTGTGCCCTGTAACTTTGTGAAGGCAGCCAGCACAGGGGCTGCTGCAGCTCAAAGGCAGGAGGGCAGCAGTTGCCACAGCCCGTGGTGCACTTGGCCATGGCACCTGCTCTGGGGTTGTGCGTGCCCAGAGCATCTCTCAAGCTCAAGGAAATAGGCGCTTTGGCATGACTGCTCTTTAGCACTTGTGTCTGAATTGTCTTCATTACTGGGGACTTTCTGCCAGGTCCTGTGGTCTGCTGCAGATGCTAATTTGTCATAGCCAAATAGGATTTATGCACGCTCCCCTTCCCTTCCCTTCCCTGCATACAGGCACCAGCTCCCACGTCAGGGCTGAGAGTGTTTGGAGGGAGCCAGCTCAGAGCAGAGATAGCCACGCTTCTAGAGAAAAAGCTGAAATGGTGCCTTTTTTAGCTTCTGTTGTGGTATAGCCAGTGTATAGTGTGCAGACCAGATGTGACCCGTGTGGTTGAAGAGCATAGCCTGCAATGGCATGGGTTGTGAAGGGGCATGAGGACAACTGTACCAGTTCAGACTAAGTCTTCCACCTAGCTCAGTATCACGCCTCAAAAAGCTGTAGGCAGGCAGCTGTGCAATTGTAGCTTGTTTTGGAAGCCTCACTAACCCAGTGTGACTTGACTGTTCAGTAGCCCTCTTTCAAGTACTTGTCTCACCCATATTTCAGCCCATGTCAACTTTCCACATCCATGGCACCCTTGGGCACGGACATCTGCAGATATGCTACGTGCAGCTGCCAGAACTGCCACACTTGTTATAAAGCTGGATCTGACCGGTTTCTGTTGACGCCCTTGATTTTTAAGCCAGGAGAGATGGTAAATGGTCGATTTTTGACCATCCTTTCCATGGAATACATATTTGTGTAAACCTTGACCATATCCCCTTCAGGTCATCTTTTTTTCCAGGCTCCATTATTTCTAACATAGAAACCATTCCCTAGTGTTTGTCAGCATTGTTGCTCTTCTCTTGACACATTCTCGGGAGCACCTGTAAATTGAACAAACAATAGCGACAACAGCAAAACCCAGATGTGTGCTGTGTATTTGTGCAAGGCAAAGGGATCTCTTTGGAAATGTTTTCTGTCTAGTAACTATATTCAAAGGCACAAATTAATTTTTAAAGGAAATTTAGGATTAGTATTGTCAGTTGTTGACAAATACTGCTTTAGAGTTTCTAAGTGAAGGAAAACTGCTGTAGAACTGCAGGGGTAGAAACATCCCTTCAAGCTGCGTGTTCAGCGCTGTCAGCCCTGCACTTACGGAAGATATGGAAAAATATAAAGACTTTTTTAGTTGCTCGGAGTGATTAGACCCAGGATAATAGTCCTAAGAGCTCAAGTTTCTCCTTTGGATTAAATGACTACTGGCTGTAATTACTGATATGTAAGATACCTTGATGCAACTGCTGTAGTGCCTTTGGATGTGGTGAAGACATAGCCTACACTCTTCTGAGATGGGGAGACTTTTCACAAAAGGTTCCTCATAATTCTGTCATGAGTTTTTATTTATTCTTTTGATGTGTTAATGCTGTGGCAGTTTCTATGTGCTCAACCATCCTTTCTATCATTATGCTTATCTTGCAATAAGCCTTGAATCAATGTTCTCAGGTACAGTTTTGCACGCTTGTTCTTCTGAAAGGGACCTGAAAGTCCACCTCCTTCCCAAAGGGTAAATGTTTATCACTTTCTGAAATGTGGCTTCTTCAAACTACTTCAAGTCAGGCACCTGAAATGACCAATTGCATGCGGAAAACCTGAGCTCCGCATGTGGAGAGGTCAGCTCTTGCCATGGTTATCTGAGGTTCCTGTGAAGGTACAGGTTTTGCAAAGACACTGTGTACTCAGAAGCTGAGCTACAGCACTTTCTGGGTGAGATGGCTGGATGGCAGGGATGAGTGATGCTTCTTCCTTGCCCATTCATTGAATGGAGAGGCATTCAAGTCCTGGCTGTGATATGACAAGGGAGATTCGAATGACTGTGTGACTGACATTGCGTTTCTCCCTTGCCTTTCCCCTGTTTTTCAGAGCTGTTTCCTGTGGCATTTGCTGTGGCCCTGGGCGGGTGGGTGTAGTGGCAGTGCAGGGACCAGGCATCTGCAACTTCCTGGGTCCTGCACTATCCCTTGTTTCCTGACCTTGAGTCTAATCACCCACCTCTTGCCTCTGCTGCCTCCTCTTATCCCCTGTGCACCGCCTGACTCCCAGACGGGGCTTGGGAGATGGGTAAGCCAGCGGAAGTGTTGAGAGCTGCCTGACTGTTGTTGGGCTTACTCTTAGCTCAAAAGGCTGGCAACAATAGCCTTCATCTGTAGGGGATAAGGATCAGGGAACACTTCCTCCTTATCTCGAGGGATTTGCTGTCTTCTGGAAAAAAACAGGCGCACAAATCTGTAATTTCTTATTAATTTTAAAGTAGCACTTGGCTCGCTACCTCCTCCATATCAGCCCTTGCGTTGTCAGTAAATCATATTGTATTTGCAATTAAAAGCCAGCTGTGCCAGTGCAGTACCAGCCAAATGCCACCATAACTGTCTCCTGGGCGTCCTAGAGAAGGTGCGGAGTACACAGCTCCTCCTCCAGTGAGCTCTTCTCTCACTTCAAGAGGGAAAGATAAGAGTTTAAAATGGGATCTCAGGCGCATTATTTTTGTTAATCAGAATGCTTGTTCCATAAGAAATGCAGTTCTTTTCTGGATGCTGTGTGTTCATGGATATAGCAATTCCCAGGGCTTGAAGAATGCCAAACATCATACAAAAGGCAACTGTTTGAGGAGAAAACTTGTAGTGCTGGATGTCTGCCTCAGGCTGATTGTTTTTCTCTTTCCGTCTCTTGATTAAAATAGTTTGTTGGAGAAGTATCTCTGCCTCTGCTCTGTGGAGTTCTTTTAAGTTTTGAAAAGCATTTGTACCCAACTGTGTTGGAGCAGGAGTTTGCAGACAGGCACAGGGAATAGAACTGTGGATGTGCTGCTCCTTGCCCCTCTGGAGATCCAGCCTGTTCCTCCAACTGCTAAGCCTTTATGTCTGTCTCACTTCTGGGATAACAACTTGCTGCAAGTTGTAACAAACCCCCTGACTGTTTTGTCTTCCATCCACACTGGAACTAGGCAGGACTGTTTTTGCACTATCTTCTTCTGTCCTCTCAGCTGCCTGGGCTCCTGGAACCAGAACAGGAACAAAGGAACTCTTTGGCTCTTAACTCTCTCACTTTTGGTTGGATTAGGAAGGTGCAGCAATCCAGTGCAAGAGGGAATAGGAGAGGAGGAATGTCTGTTCTAAACCTGGAGGAGGAATCCAGGTTTTAGGGTTACAATCAAGGTCCCAAAAACCACTGGCAAGGGAAGAAAGGAAGTGTATGTAGTGCTGGCCATGGGGGTGGTGGGATTTGACATCTACCAAAAGGTTGCCTGCATCAGGGCACAGAGATCTGTGCTGTGGGTCCCCAGGGTTGTGATCTTGCCAGCGAACTTTTGGAAGGTTGTGTCTGATAAAATGGTGGTTTTCAATTAGATAGCTGGAAAACTCCTCAAAGAATTCCTGTGTAAAAAATCCAACACTGTATTAAAAGATTGCACAACAAGGTCATGCCCTTAGCTGACAAATACCTGGATGAGTGTTGTGTGTTAATTCCTACTGCTGCATGTTTGATTTGTTGTGCAGTTTTAATTGTGTCATTGCGTATGGGGTATCTGCATGCTGTAGCAAGGCTCCATGTGAATACAAAAATTGGATTATGAGCTGTCTTTAAGTGTGTAAGAAAGATATTACCCTTCCTGCTGCTTTAAAAACAGTTTACTTCAAAGGCTATAGTATTTGCTTTGTCCTTTGGCCTTTATGGGGTGAGAGAAGAGGCTGTCTGCACCTTAGATGTGTTAGTTGTCTCTAGTGATATCTAGAGATATCCTTCCTCAGGATGAAGGGATTGGTACAGCGAACAGTGGGGGAGCGTTTGCCTCTGTTGTTCCTCTCCCTGTTTGTTTCAAACGTGCTAGCTTTCCCTGGTCCTCCCCTTAAATCATATTATTTCATAAAGAGTAAAAAGAAACATAATTTGGAGCAGCAGCAAGCTGAGCCCAAGTTAATAGTTTGAATTGCACTCCATCTGTTCAGCTGCATGCCCTGATGGATGTGCTGAACCCATTTTTCACAATTTGTTTTAAGCTGCTAAGAACCATCTCTCCTGGCTCCAGTCCAGGCTGACTGTGGAGGAAAACTTCATATCTGGACATCCCTGTCCAGAGGGTGGGATTGAATCAATAATCTCCAGATGCAAGGCTACCTCTTCACCTGCAAGATGCCAGTTTTTGAAAGGTTAAATCCTTCTCTGTACTTGAAAATTGTTGTTGAAAATTAGAGGGAGGGGAAACCCCCAACATACACAAGCACAGAGAGGATGAAATTTGCAAACGTGATTATGCAGGACCTGCTTTAAATCGGCTTATTGCTGTTTTATGATGGCAAGCAAGCAGTCACAGAAGCCAGGATGATTGGCCTTGCCATGTGTGCAGGCTGCTGGTAACTCAATAACCGATGAACACCCACCGTGGTCTCCAGACCTCGAGCCTTTGATGTAGCAACAAACAAGATAGATTGCTGTAATTTATCCGGCCCCTGGAGGGGCTGTGCTGGTAATGTGCCATGAGCCCAGGGGCCAGCCATCCATAATCTGTGTAAAAATACAGTGGATGGCGGTCACCATGCCGCGGGGTTGCCTTTGTTTGGTGCTGCACACGTCTGTGTGTGTACAACGCGCTGCGCTGGGTCTCGACTTCAGCAGCCAGGGGCAGTAAAGCCTCAGTGTAACGTGCCCACTCCCTCCATTAACTTCAGTTGGTTTTGTTATGTACTAAATACACACCTTTCAAAGAGACTTGGAAAGGCAGTGCTGGGAACTCTGTGTGCCTTTACAAGCATAACAGAGACTGGAGAAGGTGTGCTGGGTCTGTGGGAAAAAGAATGGGATTTTGTACCAGCTGAAGCCTCTGGCAGGTTTGCTGATGGAGGGCAGGAGCTTGGGGCATTGCAGCTGGGGGGCCCAGACACTGAAGGAGAGGGAGTGTGGCCTCCTGGCTTGCAGATGGGCCTCTCTCCTGGTAGTCCTGATTGGGCTGTGCCAGGAGAGTAGGGAGTCACTGCTGAACTTAGTAGCCCCAAGCAGCAGCTCCCTGGCCACCCTTAACACCTCCTAGTGCCCTCTGGCAGCAGCCTGTGCATGGGATCACAGGGTGTTTGAATTAGAAAGTAAAACTAGTACTGAAAACAAAGACCTGTCACCTTGAGCTTCTGGTTTGTTACTGTGCAGTGCAGTGCACTTTCATGCATGGATTCTTAATGCTGCCCAGCAAGGGCTTTGTGTTACCTCTACACTGCTACTTTCATGGGGCTTTTTGAAAAACGTTTCCACTGAGTCAGCAAGAAAGCTGGGGGTGCTGTGCCAGAGCCTGATGTGCCAGCTGGAAATGGGGTGCGAGGACTTGCCCGGCATGGCCATGGAAGGAGTAGGACAGGTATATCCGGGTGAGGTTCAGGGATTGATTGTCGGGAAGTAATGCTGGACTCCTCTCCTCCCACAGGCATGGCACTGGCCCAGCGGCAGGTGACGGTGCAGGAGGGACCCCTGTACCGCACAGAGGGGTCCCACGTCACGCTGTGGTGCAAGGTGAGCGGCTACCAGGGCCCGGCGGAGCAGAACTTCCAGTGGTCCATCTACCTGCCCTCGGCCCCCGAGCGGGAGGTGCAGATCGTCAGCACCATCGACCCCTCGTTCCCCTACGCCATCTACACCCAGCGCGTGCGCGGCCGCGGGATCTACGTGGAGCGGGTGCAGGGGGACGCCGTCCTGCTGCACATCACGGAGCTGCAGGACCGGGACGCCGGGGAGTACGAGTGCCACACGCCCAACACCGACGAGAGGTATTTCGGGAGCTACAGCGCCAAGATGAACCTCGTGGGTAAGCTGTCCTGCTAGCAGCAGCTCATCCGGGGCAATGGGGGAGCACGGCACAAACCCTTGGACCCCCATGTGCAATGGAGTTTACGTAAGCTGTCAGGAAAGAAACCCAGAAAACTGTAGAGGAGAATAGGAGCAGAGGGCAGGTGGCACAGTGGTATGAATTGCAGGAGATCGTGGTATAGAGATGTAGGACATACTGAGCTTTCTCCAGTAATAAGACCCTTACAGAAATGAGACGCCAGGCAGAGGAACGTTTGAAGCCATAACTGAAAGAAAGACAGATGTAAAACTGATTTAAGCAGAGGAAAAGGAGTAGGGAGTCTGCATCAGATGGCACAAACCACAGAGGAGAGGTGGCTAAAGGTGGCGAAATAGCAGAGCAAGGAAGAGAGGAGCGATAAGGAGAGGCACCTAAAGGAAACAGGAGAGATGGTCGTCTTCAGGGTCTTAACAGAGGGTGGTGCTGAATGCAGCCTGAAACCATCACACTGATGAGATTGAGCTGTCTGTAGATGAACGTGGGGAGGTTGGTTTGATGGTTTTTTTGGTCTGCATTAGAAAAATCAAAAAGAGGTTCTCTAAAATCTGGAGTATTTCCACAGCACCTCTGACTAGCTGATTTGACGTTTCCAAGCTTCAGCTTTGCTTTCTGTACCTCAAAACAGGGTTGTATTTGAAGAGTCTAACTCGGCTAACAGTCAAAAAGCTTTCATCAAACTCTTTGGCTGAAGGACCCCTGAAAGAGCTCCTTTACAGCAGAGACATCCCTCTAGCAAATTTAAGCCCACAGGCAGCAAGCAGGCTTGCTTTCCCTGGGGAGGAGATGTCTGTGAGCCTGCAGGTTGGAAACCATTTGGAAGTTACCCAGCCGTGCAAACCAGTGAGGGTGTTGTCGGTTCAGGCGTTGTTGACACAGGGAACCCAGTGTGAAGGGAGCCAAAGTGTGATTTAAATCACAGTAGCTCTCTTCTGGGTTGTGCTTTTTGCTTCCAGCTTGTGTGGCCTTGGCTTCTTCTCTTCAGTGTACAGGTGAAGTCCCACAATATGGGTGCAGGTGCTTATTTAGCTGCCTGCTTTCCCACCTGATGTCCATGAGCAGCAGGAAGGTAGATGCCTGAATATTCTTCTGTTCTTTTGTAGTTCTGTGATTTGCTTCAGGTGTTCAGATTTGCAGTTCCCACTTCAGTGTAAACAAGACTGAGTCAGCACTGCTGCTGTAGAGTCACCTGAGGGAGTGAAGCCCATTGAAACCAACACCCAGTGAAAAAAAAGTGCCTGTGGGCAGGGTGAGGTTGGAGCAGTCAGAGTTGGATGCTGGGTTGCTCTGCCAGGGAGCTGTTTTCCCTGTGGTAACCTGTGAGCTGGATCCTTACAGGAGAGGCACTGGATCAAGTGAGAGTACCTGTGTTAGCCATGGAGTAGGGTCAAGTTCTTCAGGATGGGCCTGCAGGCAAGCACAGTCAGCATATCCCATGGCTGGACAGCAGGGAGCTCCTCCACTGCTCTCACGGGGTTTGGGATACCAGGACAGTCCTGGTTGTAACCACAGCTCAGCAGCTGCTTTGATGACCAACCAAGGCTGGACTGGTATGCTTTTGCTCTGACCTACCCTTGCTACAACTATGTGGCTTTTAAGATTTGGAACTCTGTAGACACCCATGAGTAGTGCTTTGAGGACATTGGCTTTGGGGCTTACATGTGTCAGAGATACTCAAGAAAATGAATCTAAAGTAACTTTTAGTGGATTAGTTAAATCACATTATACCCCTTCATGGATGCTTGCGTTCAGGATTTTGGGCCCTAATTTGGTTTGGCTTAATTAATTTCTGAAAATTCACTTGAGAGATGACTTAGGGTCACTTGTCTTTTGAATGTGTGCATCTGTGTAAGGTGTTTTCTGTGGTTTAGACAAACTCTGTCCGAAACTGAATTTTCCAGAGCGCTTCCTGTAGACAACAGGTCCTTACAAAGAGCCTTCCCTCTGGCTCCCATTCCTGTGAACTCGTGCTGACTTCAGCCCTGTTGGACCCTGAAGTCCTGCCGGGGAAATGGGCTTTTCTCTGTAGGGCAGGACAGAGCACATGCCCTTTCTTTTTTCCTACTATTTTAGCTCTCGGCTACAGGTCTTGGATTTTCAAGCTGGCTTTGTTTCTCCAGACAGTGTGCAAGAAGAAGTAGACAAGAGCTAAATGAGAGTTATTATTCTCATTTTCTCAGAACCAGAACCAAACTTCTTTTTTTCTTTCATCCAGTTATGAATTTTTAATTGACTCATTAGATTTGAGTGGCTCCTTTTTGGCAGCAGTGATGCCTGAAGGGAGACAGGTTTGTTAGCATCTCTGTTCTCTCCATTTACGTGTGAAATGGATGGGTTTGAAGCAGTGTTGATTTTAGACTTGCTGCTCTGGGATGTTGGACCTGTTGAATCCCGTGGTTTAGTAGAGAGGTGAAGGAATGTTTCTTCCCTTTTCCACCTGCATGATACAGCCCTGTGATGGGGTAGGTGGATGGGGCCCTGGTGCAGCAGCACGTGGGGCTGCTGTCCGCACTGGGACGTCTCAGCTCGCAGCAGAGCAGCTGGAATGTGTTCTCTGCTCCTGCCATCACAAGCATTATTGACAGCCATGTATCCAGAGCCCTGCAGCTGCTAAAAAATAATCTTGTCAGCTTCAGCAGTGTGCCAGTTGGGCTTGAAAGTACACTTCTGTCTACCTCATGAGCAGTAAGCATGGTTGGTTCTCCCTCTCCTATTTTTGGTGTTTCCACTCAAGATTCCTTTTCTTTTGGCCAGGATCTAATACTGCTTTGAGGACCTGATGGCCTGGAGTAAGAACTACTCCCCAGGCACTCTGTGGGCCTCTTATCTGAATTTAGGCATGCAGCACAAGTGCTAATCTCACTGAAGCTAGGAAATGAGGCCAGTCATGTGGTTCAAGGGCCTTCTGCCATGCAAACATGTGTATCAAGGCTTAATCTTTTTCACAACCAGTCTTCAATTTCCTTTTGTTGCTTCAAAAACGAGCCTTTCTGTATCTTGCTGCTTCTTTTCTAGTCACCTCCTGAACTGTGTCACTGGGAAGATGTTGTACCTGTGCTGTGAGGTGTGTTAGGAGGAAGAGTTTAGGACATGTCAAACTGAATTGTGGGTGCTGAGGGAGGTGGCAAAAAAAAAAAAAAAAAAAAAAGGGAGGGGTACAGCCCTTCAGGATGTGGTGGAACCATGGCCTTGTGATTGATATATGAGGAAGAATTGGCCCATGTACAAGGTCTGCAACTTTGTGTGCCCTCAGAGTTCAGTTCCCTGAGGCTGATACAAAATTGTTGAGGCTAGTTCATGCTCTTTTACTGAGCGTGGGGAGGGGAAGATTTTGGAAGATCTCCCAAGTGGCCTCCCACTCATTTAACACCAGACTCATTGCATAAGGTAGATGTTAAGGCAATATCTGCCATCAGAGGACAGAGAGGGACAAATCTGCAGAGCAATTCACGTTCGTGTAAATTAAATGCATCCTTCTCCATGTTGACTAAAGGGAAAGCCTAGATGTTAGACTCATGCTGGGCAGTAGTGGCTGAAGACTTGGCTGCTTTTGGAAACTTCCCCCATAAGTCTTCTGAGCAACTGATGGGAATTTTGGCTTTGTGGTTGAATTGGGAAGGCACTTAAGCATACTGAAGAGGGGAGTTACAAAACTTATATTTTATTGATTAAATAGGGGATCTGGGGACCATACGCACCTGACTGACAATTGTACTGGGACCCTGGCCTGCTTGTTGCTGTCTGTGAGGAGTCTGTGGGCTGTTTATTCACTTTTTGAAGAAGTTAAGGACAGCAGAGGATTTGCAGATGAAGGGAAGCAGCATCCCAGAAACACAGCGTGACCACTGACAGGACAACGGTATTTTCCAGAAGAGGAGTTTTCTGTGCAGTAATTTTAGGTGGTGAAGCTGCAAGGATGGCTGTGCAAACTGAAATGCTGGTTTGTGCTTCTCATATTGATGGGTAAACTTGCTATAGGGTAGAACTGAGCACGTGGCAGTTCCTTCAGTGTGCGTGAGTCACTGCAGATTTGTACTCCACTGTGTCTCTGCAATGAGTTGTTTGTGTGCCTGTACCCTTCCTTAGATAACAGCGAAGGGGCCCAGGTCTAACCTCTTCAGAAGCTTCAGACTTTTATCTCTGTGTTTTTTCATCTGTGCTCCCAAAAACGTTGAGCTCTTTTTCAGAGTAAGAGATTTGAGGGAAGAAATCAAGCTTTGACGTTTTTCTTAAACAGGTAGTGATAGAGCAGGAGGAAAGGTTTCAAAGCACTTGAGGGAGTGGCAGCCCTTTTACTCTTTATTTTGGGGGAAGCAACAGTACAGCATCAAACCCAAACAAGTTAAAGCAAAAAAAATGAAAGGGGTTTGGATGGGAGGAGAGACCTCGGTACCACAGACTGGGAAGAAACCATTTCACTGCAGACTTGAAAAACAAGGAGCACTCAGAGGCAGCTGCCTCTGCAGTGGGCAGGAGCTGCTGTGCAGTTGGTAGTGCCTGCAGGGCTGGTCACCAGCATCTCCTTCCTGCCAGGTTTAGGTGAAAGTGGGGCAGAGAGGCTTTGTGCTAGCTAGGGGCTATTCAGTGGCTCCCTTGGCTACCCTCTCAGCCTGGCCACACTTCCGCCCTCTGCTACTTCACTCTGGTCTCACCCTGCCTCGGTAGGCTGGTGCCTTGACCTCTGCCCGGTCCCCCTGGTCCTGCATGGCTGTGATGGCTCCCAGGGGCTGGATGTGTTTTTTTTGGCTGGCAGCCCCACTATAGTGAAGTTTCAGTGTCGTGCCAGGCTTAAGGAGTGGTGGTGGGCAAGGGCATTGGTGGAATGAAGAGCCAGCTGCCTCTGCCTGAGGTCACGCTGGCTGTGGCTCTTCTTGGTGGGGTCTTGTCTCCTGATGCTGAGCTGCCCAAGTTGCTTGTAGCTCTCTGCACCAGAAATCAGTCCATGCTTTTAGGAGCGTGTCCTGAAGGGATCCTCTGTGCTCTTCAGCTGTGCCATGTAACTATGTGGCCA
Organism: Myiozetetes cayanensis; assembly: GCF_022539395.1. Taxonomy (NCBI): domain Eukaryota; kingdom Metazoa; phylum Chordata; class Aves; order Passeriformes; family Tyrannidae; genus Myiozetetes; species Myiozetetes cayanensis. The sequence continues at coordinate 4,432,505 of NW_026087742.1, forward strand.
CTTGCAAGCCCATGGCTGGGACGGGGAGGATGTCTGTAGGTGTGTATAAGAGGCATTGGTGGCACAGGAACTGCAAGAAAGATTTATGCAGGCCAGACATTGAGTGCTGGAAGGAAAGGAGCTGCACGTGTCTCAGACGAGCATTCAAGAGAAACAGCAAGTCTTTTGCTGAACTTGTGACCAGAAACCTCCAGAATCTCTCTGCTGAGAAATAAAGAGCATGTAGAAGGCAAAGAAAAAACAGGACTTTTGTTAGTCCATACCAGCTGCTGCTGCGTGTCGCCAGCAGCTCCCCCTCTTCCTCGTCAAGTGCCGCCTTATGTGATCTGTCTGTGCACAGAGCAGAGGGTGGAAAGTCACGTCACAGCTTTGCCGGGTTTGGTTGGGAGAGCACAGTCTACTCCTGGGAACCTGGGGGGACTCAGGGTGAGAGCAGTCACTTCTCATCATGTGAGGCACGTGGACCTTTTGGCTGCTGTTTTGTTCCAGCTGTCAACTGGGCTGAAGGTGGCTTTGCTTGAGGGAAGTGTCGAAGAGAGAGATGGCACTCTCACAGACAAGCATCTACCAGTGTTGATAGAAGTCTTTGGGGGCTCTTCCTTCTCTGCTACCTTTTTTCTTTTTCTTCTTCCTCTTCACCTGAGAGACAGGGAAAAGTGTTTGTCACTGTACTTGAGTGAGCAGCTTGTGTCCTGGGGAGATCGGGCTTCTTGCAGCTGAGCAACAACAGGCAAAAATTGAAACAAGCAGTTCAGCCTGTCCTGAAAGGTTGCACAGGCTTCATCTCTGGAGGATTTCAAGACCTGACAGGATCAAACTCTGAGCAGCCTGGTCTGATCTTATAGCTGACCCTGCTTGACCCTGTAGTTGCACTACAGACCCCGCAAGGTCCCTTCCGCGCCGAATTGTCCCATGCTCCTGTGATGAGCTGCTTGGCTGAGATGCAGCAGGAACCACTCTTAGGCATCAGTTTGGAGGGAGGGTGCTAAAGAGCGGAGTTTGAAAGGTCAGTGCTAAATAATGACATAACGTTGGTGATCTCAGCCTGGTGAGAACAGCAAGGACCAGTTGTACGTCCCCAAATTCTTTTATTCTGGTGTAGTTTTTGTATTTCATATTGCTCTTATTTCTTTAGTGGTGTTGCAGGAGGTGGTCTCTATTGCTCTGCTCTGGTGCATGAAGGTAGAACTTGGGAATCCTAAGCACACATGTCCTGATTTCTGAGGCCATCTCGGCAGCTTGACTACCTCTGTGAGGCTTGTGTGTGCCTTATCTGGGCAAACCCTGTGAGTTTACCACAGTGAGCTGTAGGATTGGTGTTGTTCCTGTGAGTTACATTCATCTTGACCTGTTTGGACTTTGCTTGTTGCAGTAATTAGCTCCCCAGAGGAGTAAAATGTCCTTCACTTTCAAATTACCCTTTAGCTGACTTTAAAAAGAGGTTTAAAAAAAAAAAATCAAATGCCTTCTTATAGGTGGTCCTTTGCAACTAGGCACAGGGTATTTTATTCTTAGTGTCCCCCTTTATATGCCCAAATGTCTGTAATAACCTTCAAAAAAATTTGACCTTTGCTTCTCTGCTTTTTCTTTCTGTTTCTGCTATGAATGGGAAGGAAGAGTTTGTCTGTTAATGGGGGAGGAATGAGGAGGGGTAAACATATCTACCTCTGGCAGTTCCTATGGATGCCCTGTGGGGAATTGCACCAACAAACCAGAGTACCTGGTTTGTGATGCTGCAGACATCGGGCCCTAGCATGCTTCCAACTTGCTGCATGTCTCTGGATATGGTACTCTCCATCTCCCCCACCATTTTCCAGCTGGTAAAATTAGGGATAATAGCATACAAGCCTTTCACAAAGTCTAAGCTAAATAATTGTGATGTGCTTTGAGCTCCTCTGATAGTGGGAAATAGAAACAAAGGCTTATATTCCAGCTTTGCCTGATAATGATGCTGAATAGGATTCATCTCCAGTCCTGCTTAGTCATTCCTGATATCCTGAAAGTATAGCTGCCTAAGCTTACCCAGTTTTCCCCTTGCAGAAGCTGTGAGGCTGATGGGCACTGCCCGCCTGGGAGGTTGGTGGTCAGCAGTGCCGTGGGCAGGAATGTGGGAGCCTGGCACGGGCAACCCTGCTGCTCGGGGCTCTGGAACTGGCAGGAGGGGCTGCTTCCTTACAGCCTGCTGTGGCATGGACACACAGGAAGCCAGCCCAGAAGGTCCATGCCCCTTCCAGATTTAAACCTCCCACTGGAAAAAGGAATGCACCAAGACCTGTTTAAATTCCCTTGGGGTTTTGTTTGGTTGGGGATTTTTTTTTTTTTTTTTTTTAAATCTTGGCTTTAGTCAGGTACAATCTGGCAATGAATTGCAGTGGCTAGTTACTCCCTGTACTTTCTGAAACACTTCTTTGTTGATGCAATTTAGGTTATAACTGATAGCTTATTACAGAAATCTCTGTACATGTCCCCGCATAGTGAGACATGGTTCACTCATTTTGTGTATCTTTATCTCATCCCCTGTTACTCTGTTTTCCTGCTAAACCCTCCCAATTGCTCCTGTTTTGTTGCAAGTATGCCATCTCCTATTGTTTGCTGTTGGAATTGCTTGCCTGATTTTTACTTTTGTAGTGTTGTGTTACATGATGTCACTTCTCTACCTCTGTCTGTGCAGGAGAAATGGAAAAAATTGTGGGTAGACTATGCCTAAAACATGGATAATCCATTATATCCACTCTCTTGTTTCTCTGTTCTGTGGTTTGTTTTTTTCCTCCCTCGCCTTTCTACCCCGTCCCTCAAAACCATGGGCAACTTGGTGGCATGACATGCTTTGTGGGGATGGTTCTCAGTTGGGGGAATGGATTCTTTCTTTTTTTATGCTGTCCACCTTCCCATTTCTCAAAAGCCTGGCGTCAGACACAATTGGGGCACATCACTGTATTCCATATGTTTTTCCTATATTGTCCCTTTTGAGGTAGAGGTACTTTTTTAAATTGAGCTAGTGTGTGGAGAAGAATTTCAATAAGAATATGTGTCCTTTTTCATACATGTCTCTGCACTTGTACCAATGCATTGTAAGAAAAAATGTATTCTAAAATGCATTTCTAAAAATGTAAATTAACACAGCCTCAGGCAATTGCACAGCCCTCTGCTCACAGATCTAGTCTGGTCTTTAAAACGAGCCCTCTCGCTTCCAGACTTTCTATGTCCCATACTTTTCAGGAAGGGAGGCATGGAATATGGAATACTGATTTGCCTTTGGACTGTAAAAAGCTGCTGTGTTTTGCTTGGGTAGGTTTCTGTGCAGCACTGAGCCTGAGTGGTAACATCAGACCAGTCAGTTAAAATGATCTTTAGAAACTAAAGCAGTCTTTCCTGAAAAAGCCTCTTTTCTGAAGGCTCCAAGTCGCGCCCTCTAGTCTGCTCTAGTCGTGCTTGGCTCCACTTGGATGTATCTCAGATTGATGGGACTGTGGCGCTTGCCCTTTGCTGAGCCCGTTGTCTCCTCGGTGTCAGTGAGGCTGGAGGCTGCAAGGCTTGGGGTTCTCTGCTGCCTTGAAAGGATTTACTGAAAACAACACTCTGCACAGCCCACATGCCCTTTTCTCTTCTCCTGCTGGCTCTTCCCATATGCTTTGCCAGTTCCTTGGTAGAATGAGGTATTAGTAACCCTAATTGTCATACTGTTTTATAGGATGCCTCTCAGCCTGTCCCTCTGAGAAGGGGGGTTGGTGGTATAGGCTTTTTCTGTATATTGTCATAATGTCTGAGTGTTATGCTGATAGGAGTTAAAGAGTGCAAAGGTTTTTAACTAGGATAGAAAAATCTTTAGTCAGAGACCCTGGTGCATTTGAAGGCCAGCTCTACCACAGATGGGTTACTCAGCACACTAAGTCCAAGTCTTGGACAGAAGTCTGGTGTTGAAAACAGTTTAATGCTGCCTTCCATCCTGAATTTAACATTTTCTCCTAATGTTCTCTGGGCAGCTCCCAACTTCTCTTTTTCCCCCCAAATGGTGACTTTTTCACTGTAAGCGCAACTGAGAGAAGCTCTGGAAGACAAAGAGAAAATACAGAGCACAAAAGGAGAGCCAGAAGGAACTGGGCTGGGTCAGGCGAGCAGGTGGTGGAGCCAGCAGGCTGTAATGTGGGATGGGCAGAGCCTGGTACCTTGCCTCCTACCTCCTGCGCACTCGGCAGCTTTCCAGGGGCTGCCTCCGCCTCGTTGGAGGGGGACTGAGGGGCCTTTCACCTGCACCTCCCTGCTTTTGATGGGTACTGAGCAGCCAGCACAAGCCTGGTGACTCCCTGGCATGGGGACATGCTCTAAGTGTCATTGGCAGAGCCTGTTGGCATTTCTGGTGGCCTTGCCAGAGTGCTGGGTGGCGGGGGAGCGGCACGAAGCGTGCAGGTTTCCCTGCCTGCGCGCCTCCAAACAATCCCCTGGCGTTAAATGGGGAAAGCGATGGCTGTGAGCGCAGCTGGTAACATACGGCACCCATCCGCTGCCTTAGCAATTGCTCAGTGAACTCTGAAAGTGGAATACAGTCCCCGTGGCTCCAGCCAGCTGCAGCACTGAGAAACCCTGCGATGGTTATTCGATTACCGCCGAAAACTTCACATTCTAAGTTGCCTACTTCTCTTGCTGCTTCCCTGGGGAGGTTTTTGCCGTGCTTACTCTTCCTCCCCCTCCTCTTTCTCTTCTCTTTTTTTTTTAATTTGTTTTCCCTGGGGCATTGCTTTATTTGTTCCAGCCCCTTAGACTGGGTTGCTTTGCATTTCTGCCAGTCTCCAGCCCTAAGAGGGGCTGCTGTTGGTGCTGAGGCTTCTCTTGGGCTGTCTTGGAGAACAAGTAGGTGTGGTGATGAACAAGCAAGTCCCCACGTAGCAGAGGGGAAATGCAGGGCCCATTGCTGAGCCAGGCTGCTTCTGTGCCACAAAGATGCATGCTCAATGTGGTGTGGATGCACATCTTTTTGTTGCAGAATTATAAAACAAACTGGTGGCCAGTGCTCAGGCAAACTGCAGAGCAGCAGAGGCCCAAAATATCCTAGCAGCACTGCCAATCTACATCAGATCCTTTTTGTCCTCTCAGATAAGATAACAGTAAACTTGAAAGCCTGCTGCTTCTGTGTCCCCCCTCCCAGCTCCTATGATTTTGAACCCTTATCAGCTAATTTAGAGATGTTGCTGCCCTGCTTCTGCTTCCTTCTGGAGAGACAGGAAAGGGAAAGCAACTCTGTGGTGCTTCAGAGGTAGGCTTGGAGTTCCATAGCAGCCTATTCCTCCTCCTCCAGCCCAAAGCCCTGGCAGGACTGGCCTTTTCCCTCTTCTCCCTTCAGCTGCTGCCAGGTGATGCAGGGTTTTGCTTCGTGTGGTGACCTGCACTGGTACAGACTTGCCCCTTGGTAGGGAGAAGCTGGGGAGAGAAACCATCTTGGTTCTGTGGATGCCCTGTCAGTTTAGCCCTCTAACAGTTTTACAATCTTTATCTGATATAGATTTAAGAGGATTTCCCTGGGTGCAGTGGGATTATTATAAGTCAGAGAGCAGTCTCCAGCTGATACTCCTTCGGCAAGTATTTATTTTAAGTGGGTTTAACAGTATTTAATTTTAAAAAAAACCCTCTCTTTTTTTTGTGCATGGGTTGTAAGTAAATTGTTTACATTATCAGAGAAGTAGAGCCTGAATAAAATGAAGAAATGTATTATTTCTTTCCAGGTTGGGGGTGGTGGAAGGAAAGCAGCAACTGGAGGCAGAGAGGAAAGAAGACGAAATAGTAATGTGGTGGGAAACGTAACATTATTCCATGCGGCACTGATTAGTAATACAACAAACAGCTGTTTATAAATGGAAAATGTAATGGGAAGAAGGGCTGCAAGAAATCTGAGAGTGCCGCAGGCAGTGCTGGGTCATCATTTGAGGAGGGGATGGCTTCTGTAGATCTGCTCCCTGGGGTACCAGAGGCTGTGCTGCTGCAGCCCCCAGGAGCATGAGGGGCTGGGAATGTCCCATCCACCCTCCCTGGCCTCTGTAGAATAGCACTCAGTTGTTTTTACACCAACACATTCCCCCCAGTTTAAGGTTTTCATGCCACCTTGGAAGAAGAGGAGTGGTGGCGACCTTTGGCATTGGGAAAGCTGTGCCTGTAGGAGAAAAGTCTGCTTTCGAGCCACGTGTGGGCTGTTTCCTTATCCTCTCCCTCCCTCCAGCAGGCTTTATTGATGGCAGACGGCTCCAGGGCTGGATGTGTGTGCACACAACCAGAAGTCATGCTGGCTTAGCGAGAGCCGCCTTCTGGCCACCTGCACCCAGACAGCATCTGTAGTCCTTGGAGTATTTCAGAGGATGCTAATGGAATGGGATTAGCCGCCCCACTTGCCCTTGTCATCAACAAGGGATGTTTCTGGAGAGCCTACAAAGAAGAGCAAAGGCAGAGCTAACAGGGTGAACCCGAACAAAGGCGCTTTAGAATGCAGAGAGAAGCGTGATTTTACCCTGCGGAGGCAAGAGGTGGGGCTGCTCTGCTCCCCATTTGAAATCTGAATGAGCCTCTGCCTTAAGAGATCATCACTGATTGAGTTGGGACTAATGGGCTGGACGCCCTTCAGTGTCCTGCTCTGTCCTGCTCCGGTTCCTTGACACTGTGTTTCAACATACTACGCCCTTCAGGGCTTCATTCCTTACTGTGCACTAGTTAAAATGATAACTTAGTGCTCTACAAAGAAATGTAGAGCTGGGGATGCCTCTCTTGGGGAAGTGTGTCATGGCAGGCAGGGTTTTCTGGACAGGGGTGCCAAAAGCATTTCCTGATTGTAACTTGTAACATCAAACATACTGAGGGTAGAAGGTTTAAAGAGGTCAGTTTTCTTTATGGCACTGTGCTGCTGTATGGACATGAAGAGATCCCAAAGCAGTAGATTCCTAATCGGAGGGTTAATGTTGGGCTCTCTGCTGAAGAATTTCATTAGCATGCTGCGGATGATTGCAGGCACTCTAGCAGTCTGTTGTCACCTTTTGAGCTCTCTCAGGTGTACTGATGCCACCTGTTCACAGATAGGACATCCTTGCAAAACTGCAGGTGATGGCTGCGTGGCCCACCTGGCACCGGTGGCTGGAAGGTGGGATCAATGGCACAGCAGTGTTTACATACAGGGAAGGGAAAGCAGGGGGAGAGATGGAGGTGCCAGGGGAACAAGCTGAGCATTTGGAGAGACTCTGTGCTTTGAAGGAGCTCCTTTGTTGCAGGTGCTGGCCAGAAGGGCTGCCCTGAGAGGGCAGCTGCCCTGGGACACTGCAGAAGATTCGCTATGGCCACAGAGATGCTTCCAGTCTCTTCCTTTCTGCTGTCATATCCTGGGCCAATGTGTCACTGATCCAGGGTTGCTACTCAGGCCTCACCTGTGTGGTGGCTCTGCAGAGCTTGTCTAATGAGTAGTTGGAAGCGCTACTCCTCCAGAAAGCCCCACTGAAGCTGTGTAACAGCTGAAGGCAGCCAAGTGCATGGGCATATCTGGAGGACACAGTGACTGGTGCAGGTGACCCTGGGGAACAGCACCCCTTGGCACGAGGGGCTCCTGCCTCCAGGAAGAGTCCTGGAGTGCAGGGTAAGCTATACCAAAGATGGAACCCTTTGGCTGCTGTGGGACTGGGGGGAATTACTGGGAAAGGGAAGGTTGTGGTCATCCCAGTGCTGGGCAACATGAAGCGGAACAAATGGAGGCATGCAAGGCACAGAGTGAGTGGGCTGAGGGAGATGGAGTTGAGGGAGTTAAAAACAAGCAAGAGGTGGGGGGAGGGAAGAAACGGAGCTGAAAAGGGAGCAAGAATGAAAGCAGGAACAGCAGCACTTGGAAAGCAAGAGAAGGAGGGAGTGTGGAAGTGGCAGGTGTAGAGGAGATTTTGTGCTGTGAAGAGCATCAGGGTGTGTAGGAGGGTACCTGGAGGTACTGGAGCAGGGAGAGCTGCACATGGGAATGACTGGTGAGGGACTGTGGTTGAACTGGAAGGAGTGTCCCTGCTGCCTCCTTCAGTGGGAGGATCCAAAGCTACCAGAGGCATGGCTCTTCCTCTCATTCTAACCTCCTTCTGTGAGGCCTCATGGGGACTCTTCCCCTACCCTTTCCACATGTCCTTTAAGTGCCCTAGATGCTGTTCCAGGCTTTGGACTCCAGAGCAGACAGTGGGAGTTTCAGTGCTGTCTTCCATCAGGGCTGTCAGGAAGCAGTAATTACCTTTGCACTGCCACCTCCTACCCTTTATTCCTCTCCCTTTGTGACTAGGATGTCAGAGGCGGTGATGGTGCTTTGAGGAGCTCCTTTTGAAGTGACTTTGTGAGTCACAGGGACTGGTGAGCAGTGGGGAGTGAGAGGTGTCCAGTACTCTCAGATCATTTCAGCTCCCTTGTGTCTACAGCCGGAGCAGTGTGTGCTGTGGGCCCATCCTTGGACACACCATGCTGCTCAGATCTCCTCTGCTTAGAGAGGCTCATGGTGAGGGTTTGATGTGGATGGAGGGAAAGGAAGAGGAGGAATCAGGACAGCAGAGGTGTGCTGGGCTGGGCACCAGTGCAGTGGCTTTTGATCACACTCACCGAGTCAGGCTTAGCCAGAGCCTGTTGCTGTAGATAAGCACAGTGCTGGCTCAGGGTGCTGAGATGAGTTTTTGCAGGAAGCCCTGTCGCAGACCATCAGTACAGGAAGATGGACTTGTCTCCTGTGGTATGTTGAGGCCACAGGATGCGCTGGTAGGGCTAAGACAAGCTGGATAACTGTGGACAGTTTGCACTAACAAGATGTTTTAGATGACATGTGTGCCCACAGGACCCACCACAGAGCCCTCCACTCCTTGGATCTCTCCCTGAAAGGCTAGAAGGTGCTTTCCATCACTGCTGAAGTGTCATGGGTTTGAGCCAGCCACCACAGTCCCAGTCCTATTACTGGTCCACCAAGCTGATGCCCAGGGGCCACCGTCCTGTCGCTTATTATCTGCTGGTTGAAGTTGTCAGGACCGAAATGCGGATCCTCCTGCAGACTGCCAGGACACAGCACTGCTGTTGAGTGTTCAGGTGCGCTTTCTGGAGCAGTAGGACAGCCAGCCAGCCAGCCTGCCCGTGAAACCCCTGTACGCCAGCCAGAGCAGAGCCTGATTAGGCTTATGAAACCTGACAAGATCACAGCCCAAGGTGGTATTGCTGGAGGCTGCTCAACTGGGAACCACGTTCCTGCTGTAGCAGCACGAGCATCAGGGATATGTCAGTTGAAGCCTGTCATGACACACAGCTAGCCGTTGAGTAAGGAGCCCAGGAATGCCTCTCGCAGTTGTCAGCCTGCCAGCAGAGTGCAGGAAGAGCCTCCTCCCTAAAGAATCCCTGGCTGCAGATGAGGGTTCAGTTCTGTGCTGGATTCTGCCCCCTCTCAGCTGTGAACAAGTGGTCCCCTGAACAAGCAAATGCTGACCAGGACACAGTTTCTCCAGGTACAGCGACCCCTCCAGCTTGGCTGGTGAGTGTGTGTGTGTCCCCCCAAAATAATCTGCCTCTGTAACCTGTGAAGGACATCCCCATAGCCTCACTGCTCTATCACTGCCTGTGTCACTTCGACCCCAGATGAGGAGCTGTTCCCCATCTGTCAGGGCAGGGCACTGAGTGCCCAAGGGTGCCTGCTGTCTATTTGGGAGTGAGCAGGATAGGGACTACTGCAGGGAGTCCTGTGGCCTGCTCACCATCAGCTAAGATAAGCTCTGAAGCAATTCCTTCCACGGTGCAACCTGGGTAGGAGACTACCTGGCTCACCGCCTCTGCCATAGCAGCAATTGCAGGGATCTTCGTGCCGCTGATTGTGGATCTGCATGAAATCAGAGGCTTATATTTCCTGGCAATCAGTATTTCTCACGCAGGCGCTGCCTCGGATTCCTCCTGGTCGCATTTGTGTTCGTCTGGGAGAAGCAGCAGCTTCTTAAACAGACCGGCGCTTACGCCTTTGTTTCCTTCAACCCCACAGGGTTAATCTCCTTCTTGGCACCTGATTATTTGCTGCTGCGGGGTTTGCCGGATGTGTGCTTGAAATTCTCATTTTGCTGGCTTTAATCCCCATCTGGGAGCTGTGTCCAGGTTCCAGGGGCTGGGAGCAGGTTAATACCTGAGCCCTCACAGGAGAAGCTCCTGAGAAGCTCTGTCGCCTCTGCCTCTCCCCACGGCTGGTGGCTCTCAGGTATCCCCAAGGGAGTTATTGAGGTGAATGGGCCACTTTTCAAATGGTTATTAAGCATTTTGTGTTCCTTGTGTGGCTGGTGAGCATTGGTATTGCTGGCTGAGCAGCATAGTCAAGGATGGGGGCTCACAGGGCTGTGTGGTCAGGGAGAGGTGGAACTTCCTTTCTCCTGCTTCTGCCAGGAGCTCCTCTCCTTCACCTCTGAAACACACCAGGCATTGACACAGCTTGCACAAACATCGCTATACCCCCACAAGCTGCCAGCTTCTCTCTCCCTTCCTGCAGCTCCAGCTTTTTGCCTGGCACTTCTGCAGGTAGTGATCCCCAAAAGTTTACAGGCCACTGCTCCATGTTGCTGCCATCTCCTTTTGCCAGGACCCCTGGAAATACCTGCAATTGCCTTTTCAGCATTGCTCTGGCACCCCTTTGCATTGCTGCGTGGTCAGGACTCTCATGCTGTCCCCTTCCCTCTTCCTGTGGGGCCAGACCATTCCCAGTGAAGCTCTGTCCCCTCCCACATACTACCCTTTCTCTCCAAGCCCCATGGGAAGCAGATCTGGTCTCCCTAGCTCCTGCCCCCTGATGTGAGTTACCTGTTGGCTTTATTTTTAGGATGCTTGGTTTCCTCCTCCCTTTCGCTTTCCCCCCTCCAGGTGCCTTTGTCGGTGTGTAATTAGCTGGCACGGCACTGAGGAGTGGGTCCCCGGGGTGCTCTCTCACTGACACAAGCAGCAGACGGTGACTGGAACAGAGACAGCTCAGCTCACTTTGCACGTCTCGTACTCCTCACTGCTGTTGGGAGCTCAAAAGCAGATGTGAAATAAACGGGAGTGCTTTGAACAAGTGGCACTGTAATCCGCCCCTGCCCCTCTACCCCCCTTTTTGCAGACATTAGTTTGATTAAAATTGTATGAGCCCACACATGGGTGTATTTTATTTTATTTTATTTATCTCCTCCTAGCAAAGAGGCTGGTTTGAGGTCTGCCCTATGGGAAAGCAGACAGAGGGATGCTGGGGAATTCAGGGTGTTTTTAAAAACTTTCCCTCTGTGGACCTCACAGCTGGCTGGTTGTACTGGCAAGACCTGCTTTTCCTGTGGGATGCACCTTCTTCCCAGCAGAGCCTGAGGTCCTTGCTGGTGGTGCAGGGGTGTGTGCTGGGCAGGCAGGAGCCCCTTCCAGCACTGCTGTGGGGCAGCAGCATCTGGAAGGGTGAGGTAGGCTTGCTCTAGCAAATCTTCACCCAAGGCTTTCCACATTACTGAGGGTATCTCCATGGTTGAGGGCATGGGTGTAAACAGCCAGTGTAAAACCTAGTGACTACATGGGAATTAATTCACAGTCTTGGTACAACAAAAATAGATATATTCTGTTTTCTTTTTCAACTGGGTTTGTCCATGCAGATTGGACACAAGTGAAATCTTCTCTACAGTTTGCAGCAGCCTTCTGTCTCCTCTAGAAACAGGGAGAAGGTATTAAGAGTTAGGGGATTACTTTGTTCTATTCCACTCTGCAAATGCAGTATTTTTGCCAGTGCTGTGGCACTGCCATGTCAAAACTCCTTGGTGGGCATTTACAGAATAGGCTCTGTCTTACTGCCTCACCCAGGGGCATGTATGATTCAGCTTTTGCATGTTTTACTTGTTTTGTAACAGAAAGATGCTATTTCTTTCCCTTCAGGAGGGTTTACTTTTAATGAAATGTTTGTGAAGTGCAGCATGGCTCTCCAGCAAGGGCTCTGTTACACACCAAGTGTGGTTTCCTTGTCTGTATCTTCGCCATGCCCTCCTTGTGCCCTCTGTGTTTCTCCCAGGCAGAGCAGTGGGTGCAATGGGCTGGAGGCTCCTGAATGTGATTATCCATCCCAGGGCATTGTGAGCTGCCTGTGGGTTTAATCTTTCTTCTCAAACGTCACTGTGTGGCACAGGGCTCTGGGGAGTTGGGCTGGGGTAGCTGGCATCCCGGGCAGCAGCTGGCTGCTTAGCCCTGAACTCCTCCAGCTCAGCTGCTCTCTCAGGGTGCATAAGCCCTTCCATTTCCTGGAAGGTGGAAACACGGTGGGAGCCGTACCTTACCAGCAGAGACAGCTTCCTCTCCTCCTCCTTGTCCTCAGGGATGAAAAGTCGTTCCTACTGTTTGGGGGGATAGCAGGGCTAGAAGTGCAAGACTCCAGTGGGTGCTCTGTACGAGGGGTTCAGAACACCCTTGGATTCCCTGCTCAGGCAGTAGGAGCTCCCTGTGCCCTTCTCATCGGCTGCTAGAAGACGTTGCTGTCCAGTGTCCTCTAGCCCCAAGTGCCTTTGGTGACACCCCCATGTCTACCTCTCTTTAGGAGGAGAGGGTTTGGTGATAGGACAGAGATGTGCCCTGCAAGAGGCAGTGTCAACCACACATCTTCCTCTAGGGTGCAGTTCCCCAGGTGTGATGGGAGTGTGACCTGCAGGACACAATTCCCTGGGTTAGGTGGGAAGTGCTGCTGGTGCTTGCCTTTCACTAGGGACTGGAAATCTTCGGCTGGCTGGAAGGGGTTAGCATAACAAAGCGGCAGGTGAGAGGGAGGCATTGAATTTCAATAAACCAGCAACTGGGGAATGAAATCTCCTTGCTTCTAATTCGAGCCCAGGCGTCCTGTCTCTCGCTTACCTTGGAGCAAATCTTCTGTAATGCATAGGAAACAGCTCAGCAACTGCAGCCCTGGCTGTCATCAAGGTGGAGGCTGAGGCTTATTAAAGACCTGCAGAGCTCTGTAAAAAAAAATTTATGATCTTCTTGGACTTAGTCATTGCAACTTAAATATTTGAATAGGTAGGGACAAGCGTTTTGCTGAAATTGGATGATCCCTTTCATATTTATGTTTGGTTACGCTTGCTCCGCATGTATTTGGATGCTTGGCCAGGGGCGAGAGGGAGGTGAGGGATGAGAGGGGAAAACAGGAGCAGAGTGAGATTAGAATGGAGAAGAAAGCGCAGGAAACTACTAAAGGTTAAAAATAATAACAATAATTAAGCTGGGGGGAACCAAGAAGAGGCAGAAAAATAAATCAGGTCCTTTGAAGAAGAAAGGGGATAGACAGTGAAGCCTTTTATTAAAACCTAAATGGCTGAATCTGAAGATAAATGAGGTTGCAAAGAAACAATGAAAATAATAAGAAGTGGAAGACAGGAAGGAGGGAAATATTTAAAAGGAAAATGAGAGGTTTTCACAGGTGTGTGCGATTGAGCATGTCAGCAGAGATGCTCTGTAATCTGCTCTAATAATGTGACAGGTTCTGGGGGCTTTGTAAAAACAAACATAGCCCAAACCTTGCAATTATTTTTTCAATGAGGTGAGGTTTCCTCAGCATGTAAAGCTGACATTGTCCTCCTTTTGCATGTCTCTGGGGCTGCAGATTACAATCCAGCCTGGGGGTCTGTATGTCAGGAGCTACTTGCTGCCAGCAGTAAGCACAGCCTCTCCCTGGGCACTGCTGGCTTTTGTTCCAGGTGCAGGGAGGCTGGAGAGACAACAATACAGTGCTTGCCTGGGATTGCACAGCCAACAAGGTGCTCCCCACCAGACAGTGAAGGAAAGGGACTTGGATCACACCTTGGTGAAATCCTGCCATTCTCCACCCAAAAGTATTGGGCTGCAGGGGGCTGTTTGTCCTGTTTTGGTCTGTTTTGATGTGTCTCAGTGGAGGTGGTTGGTGATTTTGGAAAGGAGTGGTCACGGCAGTCTGCTTGCTAAGGAGTGAACAAGACACCTTTTTTGGGGATGTAGCTGCCTCTTACCTACTTTCAGCCTATGTTTCCAGGGTGTAAACATCTTGTGGGCTGTAGGAAGGAGCTCCCGAGTCAGACTGAAGCGAAACCAGTGGGAGGCTGTGTTCCCGATGTTCTCAGTGTGGTGGTGTGCACCTCAGCAGCTCTGTAGATAAAGGAGGAGCATTTGTCAGCCTCCTAGGAATTTAGTCTTCACATTTTTCTCATATTGTTCTTGGGCACTCTTGGGGCTTGAATTTGCATTGGTGGCACGAAAGGAATTGGCTTTTCACTTGCAGCTTGTGAGGTAGTGAATTTTGCATTTGGCCTGTGTGTCTCTTCCACAATCCTGTTACCCCAACATCCCCTTAAATTCCTAAAATTAACAAGGTAAACTGTATGGATTGAAGTCTGCTGCAAAACTGTTTTAACAGGCAAGTATAAGAGGCTGCATTAGTTTAACTGAAATCACTTTGTGTGGATTTTTCTGGCATAAACCAGACCTTAATAGATCCAGAATGTCGGAGGATGATCGAGTACTCAAATAAACTTGCAATGAATTTTAAGGGGAAATAGCTTTCTGTCTCTTTTATTTTGGTTTGTTTTTTTTTTCAGTGATGGCTAGAAGAATGGACATTTTTCTTAAACAAGGGTGTTTGATTTTTTTGGTTTTTAGATCATTTCCCTGCTTATTTATTTTGGGGGAGTAGCGTACAGTGTTGCTGTATAATCTATTCTGCTATGAAATGGTGTATTTCAAAGAACCAGCCTAGAAGAGGTGTTTGGAGCCTCAAGTGTGACCATCTGTGCTAATGGGCCACAGGTAGTGAGTCTTTCCCAAGGAATTTCTTTCCCAAGTGTGCCTATTAACAGGAGCAAGCCAGGACTTGGGATCTGTAAGAGTCTGACTGAAGGTCCCTTCCCTTATTGATTTCTCCACTCTCCTGTTTGTGCTGTCATGATTCCACTACTTCTTCAGTGTCCCTTGAGTCTGCCAGGGCACAAGAGACCTGAATACCTAATGTGCTCAAGCAAGGGTTTTAGAAAACAAAAAAAAAAAAGGCAGAATAATTAACAGGGGAAAAAATCCTTCATTCTATTTTAATGTAACAGAAAAAATAGAAACAGTCTAAAGCTCTTTTCTTCTTCCTTTTTGAAGGTTGTGTTTATAGGAATTTAGCTGTGATCTGAAATACATTAGCCTTTAAAACTGTCCTGCTTTGTTACAGGGAACAAAACACTGATAAGCAAGGAGGGAGGACATGTCCTAACTATGCTACAAAGCAAGGCTCCTGAATCTGCCTTCAGTGATTTTTTTGTTTGAGTGGATGAGTGGGTCCCTTGTTTCAAGACAGGATAGCATGCTGATACCAGTACTAACTTCGATGAAGATTATTTTTATAAAAGAAAGGAGAGTAAATGTGAGCTGAGGACTAGTGAAACTTGGGTTCTTGTGGGTTTTGCTTCATGGTTGAATTGCTAAGTATCTAATAAAGTGCAGTCACTGCTTTTCCTTGTTTGTAGTACCTCCATGGTTGTCTTCCACGTGACTTCTTTGGTGTCTGAGGGTTTGCCAAACATTGCATTGCTCCCCACGGTTAAATGTTACTGTGGTGGGTATCTCCTCTGCTTCTCTAGCTATTTAACGAAACCTGAGAAACTTAAACTCCTGAGCATCCCTCACTTTGAGAGCTTTAGCCACTCTCAGAGCAGTAACCACTTGCTGCAGTTCAGTGGGAGACGGGTGCACACATTGTCAGGTGGTGTTTTCTCCTCTGGAAGCCTAAATATCTCTAGGAGTGGGTCAGCCTGAGAACTCTTACCAACCAAAGGCTGGTACAAAAGGTAGAACTGCAAGAAGATACTGTCCAAGAATCCTGCAGTGCTGAGAAGCCTATCCCAAAGACTCCTGTCTTTCATCAGTCTTAAAAGCATTATCCTCTGTCTTCCTCCCTCGTTTTTCTCTCACAGGAGTCCAGGACATTTAGAGATCCCTCTTTTCATAACTGCAGAGAAGAAGTTCCGTCTCCCTCCTTCCGCTCGAGAGTCTTTTTGGGCTGATGTGAGTTGGTGATGTTTCCATTGTGCTGTGCTTCCCTCAGTGTGCTGAGCAGACACCAACCAGCAGAGTATCTGCTGCTGTTCCTGGGCATGCCTCCCTGGATGTCTCAGTCAGCTGCAGCTCCAGAGCCTAACTCTGCCGAGGGCATTCCCAAGAATCAGCTGTGTAAGTGAAATGCTCGGTGCTGGCCCTTTTGCCATTTACCTACAGGGCAGTGAGCAGCAGCTGGGAAGCTGGCAGTGTGCAGAGCCTTTTGCACTTGGATGCCATGGTGAAACAAGCGTGGATGGTCAAACAGGAGTTCTCTGTAGACCTGGGGACAGCAGTGTGTCAACTGCACTTGGCTCTCGCTCAGAGGCTTCACCAGTAGAAGGCTGGAAGCTCTATAAATAAAGTCCTGGGTTCTGCTGGAGTCAGTGCTATTGATCCTGCACTGGAGGCACCATGGAAACTTCCGATTTGGTAGTTCATTTTGTGACTTTACTGCTTTGAGCGGGTGTCTTAATGCACTGCTTTGACCCATTGTGTGTGCCTTGGAGTTAATGACAGGGGCACCAGAAGCACCTTCTCATTATTTTAATGTGAGATCTATTTTCCTGAATGCTTATTTTTAAATGCCTGCAGGCTCCTGCAAAGGATTTGGGGTATCTTGGAAAACTTGAAGTCCTGTGCCCTGGGAGACCTACGTGGCGGAACAAGAGTCTTTCTTCTCATACCTTAACAAGGCATTACAGAATGTCATGACAGAGAGTCATCATTATTTCCATCAACTGATCCTTGCTCACAGCTCTTCTCACTGACTTGACGCACCCTGTCTTCTTCCTCATCTCCTTCAAATATAGAGCAGTTTGTAGGGAAAAGTGGTGTCCCCTTCTAAAGCTGTGTGTGGGAATGCTGTTTGAGCCTCGCAGACAGTGCCTTTTTGCGGGGAGAGCAACTTGGTGTTGGCCATCTGTCATTGGGGTGATAACAAGAGAGGTTCACAGAAATCTGAGAGGAAGTGGAATGGGAGAAGGGGGAGAAAGGAAGGGTATAGTGTGCTTTGAAAAGCTCAGATCAGTGCATATAAAAATAAATACATGTATTAAAAGATTTCAATAGAGGTGATGCCAAGCATTCTCACGTCAAAAGTCAGCTGTTTGTGAGTGCCAGACTAGCTTTTCCAGACTAGCTGATTGCTACATGGGAGAAAGAGAACACCTTTTTTGCAACCCTTTAAAACACAGCATTTCACCTCCCTTCTACTTATCCTCTGTCCCCCAAATTACCACCACCTGAACTTAGAAGAAGCGTGGAGCTTGGATAGGAGATGACCACAGCCATGTGTGTGAGAGGCAAAATTGCAGAAGTACAGTAGAAAATCAGGAAAGTAGATTACAGAAGTGGATGTTACCTGGTTTTATCTATATTACCTTGACCAGATGGAAAAATCCTGTCAACTGTTTGGCTGAATTTGCTTTACTCATCTTAATTCTGCTCTTCTCAGTCTCTAGTGCAGGAGGAGAGCAGGTGGTCCTCATGGCTGGGGAACTTGGACTCCATCCTACAAGAGCCAGACTGTGCCTTTCATTCATCATGAGAGTGCCAGCTTCAGAATAACTGTTCTGAGCTGCCAAAACCTTGTTGGAGGAAGGTAGCTTGGAAACATGCAGAAGAGCCACCACCCTTCATTCCAGCTTCCAGAAAGCCCTCCAGCTCACGCTGACTTTGTGCTCACTAGATGGTTGTTGTCTGGTGACGATCTATAATATGTTATGGACAATTTCCATACTTTAAACAGGACTGATAGGCAAAGAAAAGATTTCCACTGTCTTAGTTTGCATGGGGGATTCTTTTGTTCTTAGATTTCAAAACTTTTTCTCATCTACTTATTAGATAACCTGTGTGTCCTGATAATCTGCATGTGAAGGATGCAATTCTCTCCTTCCCTGCCTGTGCATCAGAATGCCAGTGTTTTCGCTTTGTCTTTCCATGGAAACTTAAGGCCCAAACCTGGGCTGAACAGACAGTTGGGCTGTAATAGAGAATAAAGCCTAATTCTGTGCTTCCTTTGGTACTTTGCTTGTGAGGGTTGAAGTGCTCCATTCTTGTTCAGCAGGAAGCTGGGTTTTGGAGGGAATGGACTGAGGATTCTTGATTTGGGAGCCTTTAGAGTCATTAGTTTAAGAACTGCTGCTTGCAAATATCATCTCCCAAGTGTGTGTTGGTCTGTGTTATCTTGTCCCCAAGGCAAAAATAAATCATTGCTACTGAGTCTAAGGAGCGAGCTGTTGGGACGTTTTGAGTGCGTGAGAATGGGACACTGGAAGTTCTGGTCCTGGGCTTTGCAGCTCTAAGAACAGATTAGACCCTCAAAAGCAGATGGGAGAAAGTCACTTGCAGGGTCTCAAAACCTTCATTATTGCATAAATGAAGGAAAAACAGCTTTCACGTGCACACTTTGACCTCCTCTGTGATCTCTGCTGAGCTGTTGAAGTGGGGGCACTAATCTCTGAAAGCAGCTCTTGCACTCTTATCTTTTGGTGTTACTTGTATAGTTGAAGTAGAGGAGAATGAATCCTCCTTGCAGATTGATTTTTGAGAAGGGCGACTTACCTGACTATGGAGCACTGCAAATGTTATTATGGTCCAGGGGGAATGTGGCCTGAGATGCATTTTGAAATAATACTACACAACTCTCCCTGTCCTGCTGTTAGTATTGCCTGCCTAAATGCACTAGGTGGAATAAAATCAGGCTTTCAGAAAAACGGGAGAAAAGAGGATTTTCTAAGCTTCCCACTTCTGTCATTTCTTAACTTGGGCTTCAGAGGTGTAAAACATTAAGACAGTGTTGCATGCTTCAGGGGAGCCCGGGCTGTGTCAGCTCCTCAGCTCCATGTTTCCCGGTCTTTTTTTTTTCACTTTCCCTGCCTGTCCTGTGGGCTCCAGGAGGCTGTGGCTTAGCGGGTTGCCCTGTGCCAGTTTAAGCCACAGCAGATTCCCACATCCCTGCTCTCAGCTCACTAGTGCTGTTAAGGAAAACACATCAGCTTAACCCTTGGTGCAAGAAGTGCGTGCTGATGTGCTCTGCCTTCATGTTTGAGATGGCTTAGGCTTGCCTTCAGCTGTGGTAGCTCACCGCTGGTGCTCGTGATCAGTGGGAGAGCTAAACCCTCGCAGAGGTGAGACTGTAGAAGAGGGATGGAGGCAGAGGAGGGATTTGTGAGCTGGCTCACCTTGGCTTGCTGCTGGAGGTTACTGCCTCCACAGGTCGGTGTGGTGCATGGGTCTCTCCTCGGCTCTGTTTCAGAGGGGCCTGGGAGGTGCCTGGCAGTGCTGGGCTGGGCTGGCAGCCTGGCCAGGTGTCACTGAGCAATGCAGCAGGGGCACAGGGAGGTCCCAGGGCCAGGGTCACACGAAGCAGAGGCCAGTGTATGAACGTCACCTTCAGCAGAGCTGTGGGAGCGGGGCAGTGCCACAGTGTACCTGGATCTTGTCCAGGTCTGCCTGGAGTGCCAGCTTCCTGAATGGTGTGCTGTGACCACAGAGCCCATCCAGGAACTGTGTCCTGTCAGGTGGCAGAGCAGGGGCATCCAGCCTGTCACCAAGCACAAGTTTCCTTCGAGGAAAAACGCTTGTCCTTTTGGATGTCATCTCTGCCACCATCTTGAGCCTGTTTTTTTCTTGCAGACTGGTTTGCACTGTTCCTGCTGAGAATATCTGCCTTGCCAAGCAAAGGGATTGCAAAAAAAAGGTGTGCATGTGCAAGGAAGGAAAGGTTTTCCTCTCTGCCATGGCTGGGAGATGGAGGCAGATGTGAAGCCTGTGCTCTCTGCCTCTGCCACACACCTGCCTCACTGTGCTGTTTGGCCACCTCTCCTTCCCTAGTGTCTCTGCCCCTTGGGCTGCCTGTTGTCAGGGTTCACTCCACTGATGCTGCAGATAATTTTTGCTGAATGAACACATGATGACTCTCACTGCTGGGTGCCACCTTGTCCTTTTACCACCCCTTTCTGGTTTCTCCTCTTTCCTTTTTTTTTTTTTCCTCAATTTTAATGAGGTCACTTGAACTTCTCCACCTAAATTAGCTGCCCTAATAACTAGGTGCTCCTTGGGATGCTCTGAGACATGGGTAGATAGAGGGAGGAGCTTGTTAGCAGGAGCCTGCCTTCTGCTATTCCCCAAAGTGGTTTTAGTTGAGGGCAGGGGCAGTGGCTGTGAGTGTGCTCCCAGCATCTGCCACTCTGCACCCAAAGCAGTCAAGGGAAGGGGATCAGCATTTCTGGAGGAGCACTCACCACTCTGGGCAGGAGAAAACTCAGAGAAATCATCTAAACCGTGCTGTGCTGGCAGGGCTGGAGCACCAGAGTAAAGCCCAGGGGAAAAGCATGGAGGCAGATGTCCTTTCTCCTGGAGCTGAAGCACTCACAGGCGGCTGGGAAATCCTCAACTCCCCTGGGTCCATCAAGGAGAAGGCGGAGCTGGGGCTGAGCCCGTCTGTTCCCCTGAATGCACACCCTGGGTGCACAGGGAGGGAGTTGCTGGTGGGGTCACAGGGCACCTGCTGCCAGCCCCCGTGGGTTCATGGTGTGGGGGCGTGGGAAGCTGCAGGAGAGCATCGCTGTCCCACGTGCCCGGGGTGGCCGCGCCAGCTTCCGACTGCGACGTCCGATTAGGGGGGTCTGACACAGCTTGTGTATGCAGCTTTGGCTGGGAAGCTCCTGTTGCAAGGCACATGGTGGAGACAGAGCAGGTTGAGCAGTGGGATCCTCTGCCACTGCCTGGGAGGGAGCGTAGCCACATCTTGCAATGGGTAGGCTGGGCTCGTGGCTAACGGAGCCCGCAGCGAGCACGGGGAAGTTCAGGCCCTGAGTCGGAAAGCTGACCTAATTTCCAGTTCTTGCGTCTTCTGTCTGATTCTCATTTCCCCTTTCTCCTACATTAGTTACTTCTGGGGGTTTTTCCTGTGCCCTTTCTCACTGGCTGCTTGAACTCACCCGGTTGCATTGGGAGATGCATTTCTATTGGCATAATCATTCCAGCCAGTCATTAATGTACCAACAAGGATACTATTGTAATCGGAGGATTTATTACTACTGCTGTGAAACAACTGCCATGCCGTCTCACTTAACTCTTCAGCTCCCCTCTTGTCCTCTGCCAGTAGCTGAATCAGTAGCAAATTACCCTTTTAGAAAGCTGCAAGAACAACTGGGAATGTGTTATTTTATTCTGTTTTTTCTTGCTCTTGCCACAGAATGCTGCAGTGATACAAATGCAAGCAAGTTCAGTGCTTCACTGTGCATTTCTTGAGTGTGTAGCAACTGAAAGTGACTTCATGGTTAAAATTCTCATTTAAAATAAGGTTTAAATATTTTCATGAAGATCAAAAGTGCATTCTGATTGCTTTTGTTTAGACCACAGCAGAAGTTCTGCTCACCCCTTCAGGAGCTTGAAGGAAATTCACTATTTCAGAAAAGGGTATTCTTTCTTTTTTAGTTTTCCTAACTAATTAGTAGTCTTTTATCTACCTTTCATTTAAACCTACCTTTAACCATACTTATTTTTCAGTGCAGATGGGGCTTTTCTGAAGGAAAGTAATCCCCAAACAACCAGACTATTAACACTTGCTTTTCCCCGTGGTACCAGGAACCTGTGGCTATATGTTGGTGGGCAAAGAAGAGAAGAGGGAAAGCTTTTTGCATGGAGACCCCACACCCTCAGTCACAGTGAAAGCACCTCTTGGGGTGGTAGGTTTGCCTCCTCAATTTCTGGTCTCCGGTAGGACCATGGGCAGTGGTGGAGGAAACTTAAAAGTAAAAAAAGCTTTGCTGTGCCTGCAGCCACCTGTGAATCTCTACATGACACTTAAAAAATTAGACAAGCTAAAGATGGCATGATCAGCTCAGATTTTTTCCTCTTACAAAGGTGACATTGAGGGTGTTCATCAGTTTTGCTGCGTTAACACAGTTTGTGTTTTCCTCCGTGCTAAAGGCATTTGACTGATGAGGGAGAGGAGTGCCTGGTGTGCTGCAGCAGGTATGGATCAGCATGTACAGCTAATTGTCAGGCACGAGAGCTCCAGAGGATTACACTGCTAATCTACATACTGTTCCCACTCCCTTCCTGCTGCCACACACGTGCACTCACGTCTGGATCCTGTAGGGAATGGCAGTCAGTAGCAGTGTGGGGAGGGGTGTAAGCAGTGTGGCTCACTGAGAGCTTGCAGTGACTGGGAGACAGCAGAGCCCTTCCAGCTGTTCCCATGGCATCAGGGTGGTTCTGGTGGCAGACCCTCCCTCCTTCCCTGGCATGGGTGGCCACAGAAGGGTTAGCAGATTGCAGAGGCTAGTAACAAAAGGTTGTGTCCCTGTGCCTCACCCTCCCACCCACATTGCCAGTCAGGTGCCATTTGGTGCATTTTGCTCTCCTCTGGGCTCACCAGTGTGGCTCTGGCATTGCTGTTCCTCTTGAGCTGTCCCTCTTCCCAGCAACCACAGGGGCTGGGAAGAAGATTCGTGGTGCTGGGCTGTGATTCCTGCAGGACAACAACATGTTGTGGGGCGGACGGAAACATAACTCTTGTGCTAATTCCCTGCGAAATCAAGAGCAGTATTTTTTAGCCAGAAGCAGCTGCTTAGGAGTAGGGAATATATGTATTTGTTCTTCCTAAATAATTCATGCTTGATTTTGGTAAGCTTAGCTCTGTCCAGGCAGTATGAAGTTTGCAGATGAGGACACAGGGTAGCACCATAGACTGTCTCAAAAGTGTATCGATGAGTAAAAGCTATAACAAAATCCAAGGGAAGAAGAGATTGGTGGGTTTTGCTTTTCCTGCAGTAGCCCTGAGATGGTCCAGCTGTATTGGATAGCCTGTCTAAATTGTTTTACTCCTGAGGAGCCTGCAGCGTAAATCTACCATGGTGCTAAGTGATTTTCACAACACTGTTTTACCAGCTTGAGCAGGAGAGCCTCTGGCTCCCAGCCTGACGCTCCCCCTGCATCGCTTAGCAAGGAAACGGCATCTCAGGCAGGTTTGCTGCCTTGCCTGGGACTAGATGAGATGCTGGTAGCTCTCTGGTTTGTGTCTGGCTCATAGAAGCTTTGATAGCCTACCTCTTGGAGCTGGTTGGGATTTTGGATACCCAAGGATGAACCTGAGCCAGCCTGGGGAGGAGGGAGATGCCTGGGTCATCTTTGTCTGCGTGGGCAGAGTTCAGCGTGGCACCTGGAGCTGCTGGAAATGGGGCTCAAAGGAAAGAGTGTTGAGGTGTGCACCAAGTCTGCACCTGGGAACTCCATTCTGTTCCCTGCCTGTGTTTTGAGAGACTGTAAGCCAGTTCTTTGTCCCAAAGTTAGCCATAATTAGCTCACCAAATGCTTGTTGATTGTGAAGTGTGTGCATTGGAGGTGGGTTTGACTGGAGCTGGGTGTGCAGCCTTCCTGAGGAGGGATGCCCTGGTGAGAGGGGAGCGTCTCCAGGCTCTCCGCTCCTTGTCCTGGCAGCTGGGCCCTGGGACTCTCTCTGGCTGGGTCCCTGACACCCTCTAGTGGAAATATTTATATTTAATATTTCAGGAGCTTTCAAAACTTGGCAGTGATTGTGAGCACCCTGTACTTAGCACCAAGTATCTATCCCAGTGCCCTCTGCAGTGACCTGTGGCTTGGGGACTAATAGGAAGTGCTGTATTTCTTGTTCTTCAGTGTTGTAAGTACAAGCTCAAACCTGTCAGCTGTGACTGGATCTGGGATGGCAATAGCGCAGTAGGTTTGCTCCCAGAAATTGCTTTTCAGTTGTTCATCTCCTTGTCCAACCACTTGCTGCCAAATCTAACACTGGTGCTAGAGAGAACAGAGTTCTTCTGACACATCTGGAGGGTCATGACAGCTGCAGGGATGGACTTGGGTTGGAGGACAAGGAGGAAGCAAGGCTGGATGCTGGGGGAAGTGCAGAGGAGGCTGCCTGGGTGGCACCTGGACAAGAGGGGAGAAACGGGCGGGAGCTGTGTGAGAAAGAGTGGGCAAAAGGATATGTCCTGCAGCATCCCTCTTGGCTGGGACTTAGATGTGGCTCTGCTCCCCTTCACACAGTGAAGCGCCTCTCATCTGAGCTTACCAAGTTGCTTTCAAGTGAAGTTCAGCTTACAGGATGTCCCCAGAAAACCTGGTTCTTCTGTGGCAGGTGGCTGCAGGATAAGTGTGTGGGCAGCTCAGCAGTGTGATGGCTGGCAGCAGAGCCAGGGCTCCCAGGTGAGCACCATGCAAAGAATTACTCGTGTCCTGATATGCAAAGGGTGTCTCTGAAGCCTAAACAGGGCGACTAGCTTGGAAGGAACTTCTCTTCTGATAATGCTGCGTCCCACTCTAGTGAGCATTTTTGCAGTGTTCCCTGCTTGCTTCCCTCTCTGTGACTTCCAGACGTGGCCCATTCCAACCTGATGGGTTACACCATGCCTGTAGCCCTCTTGTTGGTGCAGGCCAGTGGGATCTCTGCCATGGGGTGGTGTGTGGGTCCCAGCAGACCTGTGTCCTCACTGTGGGAGTCCCCAGTGCTCTGTAGCATTCAGAACGAAATACTCATTGGGCATCTGAAATGAGCTGTGACGTCCTTGGAGAATAGCATTTTCCTCTTTCTCCTGCCAACTTCCCCCCTCCCCAAACCTACTGCCCGAGCTGTGTCTCGCAGTGTAAATAAAACAGTTGTCAGTGCATCACTGGCCAAGCGTGAGAGTGGTGGTGTGAAGCACAGAGCCTTCCCTCTGGCCCAGCCACCTCAGGACTCTGGCTTGTCCCTCCCTGATCATCTGACCCTTTGGAAAATGGGCTTTCATTTAGCCAGCAGGTCTCTAGTCCTCCTGATTAAGAAGGTGACACCGACTGAACGTGTGTTTTTGCCAGGCTGGTTTAAGACAATTGCCTCTAGGCTACGTGCAACCCAAAAGCTCTCACAGATTCCTCTAACCCGGAGGATCTTGATTGACTCTTTTGACCAAAAGAGCAGGAGGAATGCAGCACAGTGTGTCAGGCATTCCCACAGTTAAATTACACCTTTAACCACAGGCTGACACCTCCTGATTCTTTTCCACGAGTGCATTTTGCAATAACTTGCCCATGTGGTACAAAAGATGCTACCTCCAGCCAGGTTATGACCTGGAAATCCAAAGTTATGGTTCCAGCTGGCAAAATGACACCCATGCCAACCTCCAGTCTGCTCAGGGAACGGCCCAGCCTTCAGACAGGCTTCCCAGCGTTACTCCCAGGGACGGGCAGCTCCGAGTCTGGCAAGCCAAGTGCCTGGCCCCTACTCGAGCATGACCTGGCTTGTCCTGCAGGGCCAGGCAGGCTTCTGGGATCAGCTGCTCTCTGCTTTCTGCCTTGTGCTTCCCCAGAGAGCAGCTCTACTGCTGAGCAGGGCTGGGGGGCACACAGGGAACTGGTGGGGTGCACAAGGCTCTCAGATTGGGGGGAAGGAGAGCAGGCACACTTCACAGATACCCGCTTTCACCTCCCAAGCTGTTGTGTGGAGGCTGGTGTAGCAGGGAACTCTGCCTTCAAAGCATCTCAGCGGGAGAGTCACTTCAGCAAGATGATGATCAGGTTTAATTTATTTAAATAACATAAGGAAAGTTGTAGGAGCTCGTGGCTGGAGGGCAAAGAGAAAGGAGCTGTGCAGCTCTGGAAATTATTCAATGAGGTTTGAAATGAGAAGTTTAAAGTTTATTGTGCAGGCAGTGTGAACTGTCAAGGTTAGTTGCTGCTGTCACCACTGGCTTGGGAGTCAGGGGAAGGGGGAAAGGTGAAGCAAGCAGGATCCTGGCCGTGCTCTGCCAGAAGCTCTTGCCAGGGAGCAGGGGATAGGGGCTCCAGACGAGGGGAAGGGAGGGAGTAGGAGATGTGGCCACTGGGACAGAGGCAGTAGCCTGCGATGTGAACAACCTTACAAAGGTACTGACAGGGGCAGTAACCTGGTAGTCAACATGTGGTAAAAGCAAATGCTTCCATCCAGGCTGGGTGCGAGAAGATTTCCCTCTTGTTTACTCCAAACTCATGCCTTTTTTCTTTCCTCTCTTCTGTTTTTGACTTTTCTGCCATAAATAATCCCAGTGGTTGTCTTCACTGCAGTTCATTGCTTTCTGTAGCAGTGCCTGAATGAAACAGATGCAGCTTTTGGCAGCTCAGCTAATTTTGTCAAACCACCCAGTGCTGTCAATGAAACTGAACTGAGATATGTTAATTATATTCCACTGGTACGTGGCAAAACCATGGGCATTAACAGGCTTGCTAACACTGCCTCATCTGCAGAGCTGGGGAGAAGTTTTACATTCTTTCTTTCCACATGAAGTTTCTTGAGACAGCAAAAGTCTGGAAAGGCTTCTTTATAAAAATTAAGTCTTATCTTCTGGTGGCAGAAGAACCTCTTGCTAAAATC
Organism: Myiozetetes cayanensis; assembly: GCF_022539395.1. NCBI lineage: Eukaryota > Metazoa > Chordata > Aves > Passeriformes > Tyrannidae > Myiozetetes > Myiozetetes cayanensis. The sequence continues at coordinate 4,458,918 of NW_026087742.1, forward strand.
AAGCAAGGTTGAGGGGCTGCAATTTTTGTTTTCATCCTGATTTTAACAGCTGTACTTCCTTTCCTCTGGTTAATCAACTGGAAAAGTAGCCAGCAGTTTTATTACCAAGTGCCTTGACATAGCTGTGTCCCTGGAATAGGCATTGGTCAGGATGCAATTGCATTGCTGCCCTCAGAGGAGCCAGTTCCCTCTGAATGCAGAAACCCCTTCATTTGGCCTGAGGGGGTCATTAAAAGATGAAACGATATAAACAAAGGAGAGGGGAGTTGGACCTCCTGACTTTTTTATGAGAGAAGATTAAAGAAACTAAGTATATTCAACTTGGCCCCACTGATGATGAAGAGCAAAGACCTTTCCAGGGCTAAGGAGAGGCTGAAGGATGTGGGCAAGAGTGGGGTCACAGAGCATGCTGGGGGCACATGATGAAGGGGAGGCTGCTCATGGCAAAATACCTCAATGGGAAGTGGAGCTGTGGTGCTCTATAGTGTGATGGAAAGCTCTGTTCAATTGCTGGGGCCCACTGAGCAGGAATTTGAGCACTGCACTGGAGTATGTGCAGCAGGTTGTGGTCTTTCCAAGCTAATGGCTTTGGGGGCAATTCCCCTCTTTTTGGGGGCTAGATGTGAGATAACAGGGCCTTGCTAATACATAATGATTAGTTACCACTCCCAGAAAAGAAAGAAATCCCAGCTCTCTTTTAGTGTGTCTGGGCTTTAGACTCTGCATTTTGGCATTGCTGACTCCGGGGCTGTGTTTCCCTGTCCCCCTTGGCTGCAGTGATCCCCGACTCGCTGCGAGTGACGGCAGTGCCGCAGACACTGAACAAAGTGGAGCATGACTCCCTGGAGCTGAAGTGCGAGGTGTCCAAGAGCACAGCCCAGCACAGCCACGTCTCCATCGCCTGGTACCGGCAGCGCGGCAGCGAGGCGCCCGTGGAGGTCATCTCCCTCAGCCGCGACTTCGTCCTGCGGGCCGGCAGCGCCTACGCCCAGCGACAGGCCACAGGGGACGTTCGCCTGGACAAAGTTGGGGAGACCACCTCAAAGCTCACCATCTACAACCTCCACCCGTCAGATCAGGGAGAGTTTTACTGCGAGGCGGCGGAGTGGATCCAGGACCCGGACGATTCTTGGTACGCCATGACCCGCAAGCGCTCCCAGGGCACCATCGTCAACGTGCAAGCCACTGGTGAGTGTCTCCTTGGCCTTTTCTCACTGGGCTGGGAGGTGGGAGGAGGTGGAAAAAGGGTCTGTGCCTTGTTAGGTGGCTGGGGTTTGGCTTCCTGCTTTGCCGTGTGCCCCACTTGTGAGGCTGCTGGCTGGGTGCAGCAGGGCAAAGGAGAGCCCAAGCACTGCCTGGGGGCACGGCAAATGTCAGCAAAGACCAGTCAGGGGACACCAGGGCAGCAAGGGGGCTTGGGTGGCCTGGGTATCTGCTGGTTTGGTCAGCGATGTGGGCCTGATACAAAAGCTAAAACATACGCCTTAAGCACTTGGTGCTAGCACAGACAGTGAGAATTTTGGTAAGTGAAGAGGTAGGAGTGTCATAGCAGGAAATAAAACTAAAACTTTTCAGCAAGCACTTCTGTATTGCACAAGGTCCATTTGCAAGTTAAAATCCTTCTAGCCCACAGCACAGTTCCTGCTAAGGATCTAAAGATCCAGCTGAGCTCTTTCTTCCTCTGTGATATCCCCAAAGGCTCTGCCTCTTGACTCCAGCGGAGCAGGGTGTGAGTTAGGACTAGGCTCCAGGTCATATTCCACAGTACTGCTGAATGCTGCTGTCACATCAGAGCTGCTCCCAGGAGGAAAGGCTGAAGGGAAGGGTTGTGACTGGGCAAGCCTCGCAGCTCTTTGCTTGCTAGGCAGGAAGCTGCCTCTCTGACAGCAATGGCCCATCTGGCCCCTCACAGCAAAAGCAAGCCCTTAAACCCTTTCACCTATGGATGTGCATGTCCAAGGGATGTTGGCCACAGAGGGAGTAGCAAGTTGTAAACGCCTCACGTGAGGTGTGCTGGCTCTCCTGATGGGCTTTGCTGTGCTGATGCATGAGAGATGTCTCTCCCCAGATAAGGAGTTCAGCGTCCGGCTGGAGACAGAGAAGCGGATGTACATCGTGGGGGAGCCGGTGGAGTTCCGGTGCATCCTGGAGGCTCAGAACATCCCTGACCGCTACTTCTCCATCTCCTGGGCCTTCAACAGCTCCCTCATCGCCAGCCTGGGGCCCAACGCCGTGCCAGTGCTCAACAACGAGTTTGCCCAGCGCGAGGCCCTGGGGCAGCTGAAGGTGGCCAAAGAGAGCGACAGTGTTTTTGTGCTGAAGATCTACCGCCTCCGCCTCGAGGACAGCGGCAAGTACAACTGCCGGGTGACCGAGCGGGAGAAGACTGTGACAGGGGACTTCATCGACAAGGAGAGCAAGCGGCCAAAGAACATCCCCATCACTGTTATGCCTCTCAGTAAGTAGAGACATGCCCATCCCCTCCTGGGGACAGTGCTGACCTGGGCAGCCAGCTGGTGAAGCCGTGATGTGCCCAGACAATGGTGGTGGGGCAGAGGGAGGATAAGAGTTTGCGTGCCGTGGAGGCTTGGAATTCCAACTGGCAAGATTTATTTTTGTTGTTGGAAGGGTATGAAAAGGGTATGGAAGGGTATGTGTCAGGTTCGTAGTGGGCAGTCATGCCCACAGCCAAGCTGGCAGTTTTGTCCTTGAGCTGAAGGTACATGTGCCAACCTCTGTCTTGCTCCTCACACCTCTCTCCTCACCTTACTCCACAGCGAGCTGGGTGCTCTAAAGTATTCAGCAGGCCTAATGGGGAGACTGGCTTGGCCTTGGTTTATCCTAATAGCTGCTGAGTTCCTGCAGGCTGTTCAGTGGTGTTTGTTCAGCTGTCTGGCAAGATGGCTGTACGGGGAGAAACCAGGGTTTGTGTGTTCCTTGAGCCCCTATACTCTTTGCAAGGAGCTCTGTACTGGTCACCGTGTGTCAGCCAACTCTGATGAAAACAAGCTGCTGGAGTCTTGCCTGAATGCCTTTTGTGTTTGTCAGAAAATCATGATAAATCAATCGTGATAAATACAGAAATAACAAGATCAAGGGGAGAGGGTCTGCTGACTCATTCCTTGTTTTGCTCTGTGGAATTCAGGTAGCCATGGCATGATGAACCATGCACGTGTTGCCCGGGCCACCGTGGCAGTGGGCTTTGACCAAACAAAGGGTAGCTGAAAGAGGATTTTGTGCCATATTTGTCTCCTATCTCTTAGGTTTGTAGGGAAATGCAGCCCTTTCCTTTAGCTTTTTTCCCCTCTTCCTCATTTCTCCAAGAGAAATTCTATTTCTTTTCTCTCCTACCAATATTTGGTCTCATTTGTTTGGCTTTGAAAATTACTCTAGCTAGAAATCTTGCACTGGACAAGTGTCTAAAATGTAGTGCTTCTATGCACAGCCATCTTTCAGACAGACTTCATTCTTGCCATTTGATAAATCACCAGACTTAGGAACAAATGTGATGATTTTTCAAGGATGCTAAGTGTCCAAAACTCCAACGGAAGACAGCAGGAGTAACCAGCACTCAGTATCTCTGAAAAACAGCCATAAAGCCTTACCACTCTGGGAAGCTCAGGATACCAGATATTTTTTTAAATGTTACCAAACAGTGATAGCTACCAGTAGTGTCACTAGCTGTGGCAATTTTGGGAGAGCTTCTCCCAGAAGGTGTTACAGGAACGGATGTAGCAAGATGGTGACCAGGGTGACATGAATTGAAAATCCCTGAGAGCTGGAAGCTTTTTTTTTTGACAGAGCCAGTTGCATGCAGTGCATATTGTAGCAACAGAAATTCCCTCAAGTTTTGCTGAGATCCCATCCCGGACCTGTGACCAGAAGACACGGCAATGTCTCATGAGCCGCAGGCTCCCAGCTTTGGCCTACACCTGCTTTGAGTGTGCAAGTCACCAGGAGCAGCTCGCTGCTCACAGGCCGGTTTTGGATGTGGTTAAAACATGGCATGAGGTTAAAACATGCCTGGACCCAAATGTGTGGGCAGTCTCCTGCACCTGGTGGAAAACGTCTCTGGCCAGCAGCGTCCTTCTTGCAGCCCGAGAAGTGGTGATTGTGTGTCATCTCCCGTGTGTGTGTATGCGTTTCTCTCCTTAGAGACCAGCATCTCCTTGGAGATTATCAACAACGCCAGCAATGTCTTGGAAGGAGAGAGCCTGCGCTTTGGCTGCAACGTGCGCTCGGGCTTCGGGCCCCAGAGCCGCCTCTCCGTCACCTGGCAGCTGGTGGACAAGCTGAACCGGCGCAGCGAAATCGTGCGTCTGGATCGGGAGGGCACCCTGCACCCTGGCCCCTCGTACGCCGAGCGCAGCAGCTACGGGGGCATCCAGGTAGAGCAGGTCCGGCCCGGCTCCTTCACCCTGGAGATCTTCAACAGCGTCAAGGCGGACGAGGGCCACTATGAGTGCCGGGTGGCCGAGTGGACGCGGACGCTGGATGGGGAGTGGCAGATGGTTGGGGAGCGGCACGCGGGCACCCCGGTGTCCATCACTGCTCTGGGTGAGTACTTGAGGCACGGGGGGCCGTGGGGCCGTGTTCCCCCGTGCCTGGCTGTCCCACAGAAGGTCACCTGCAAATAACTGGGGCTGCTCTCGGCGCACTTGCCCTTGCTTGGCAGCAGAATGGAGGTACCCAGCTCCTGGTAGGTTGGTGCAAAACATGCACCATTGCGTGTGGGGGCAGAGTCTGAGGGGTGGCTGTGGCTGGCAGGAGCAAAGCAGGGGTGGCTTAGGAGGGCAGAGGCTGCCAGTCCCGTGTCGTGTCCCCCCAGCATTGGAGCCAGGCTATGGTCAGTGCAGTGGTGGTGCTCCGCTGGCAGCCTGTGGCCGTCAAAGCCTCCTTGCCTGCCCCGAGTAAACCTTACCTCTGCTCACCAGACCAAGAGAGGAAAATGCTGGGCGTTGGCCCAGCCACCGAAAATGGTGAGCATCTGTGACAGCACCAGAAGCCTTCAGAAAGCCTGAGACAGGAATGGTCCTCGCTGCCTCTGCAAGGAAGCACTGAGCTGCTGGTCCAGAACTGCAACATTGTCCGTGACCAAGGTGAACTAGTGCCTGGAATCATTGCAGCTGGGGCTCTGCTCTGCCAAGGGGCTCCTCCATTTCAAACACAGTGAAACCACATCAGTTTAGGAGAGGGCAGGTAGGGCAGTAGGGATTTTGAGTGGATGGTGAATTACTTTTGTCCTACTCTGGCCTTGCTATATTAAGTCCTGGACTAGTTCCCAAAGTGATTTTCAGGAGACTGAAGAAGGGATGACTTCTTCTATGAGGCCACTGATTTGCAGGATGCTGGGAGCTCTATTAAAAGGTCAAGATAGGATTTTGGGGGATTTTGTGTAGTTTTTGGTTCTCTGTAGTATTAAGCTTTGACAAGATATATGAGACCAGACTTGAAAGTTGTATAGTATTCTGATTAAAATCTTGCTTTTTTTCCTCCTTTCCTCCCCTTCACTTTTGACCTTCTTTCGGAGGCTGTTTTGTCTGTAGCTAGAAATCTTTTCTGTATAGATTCCAAAAGCAGGTAGGGATGTTCATTTGTAAAGAACTACAGGCAAATTCTTGTCTGGTTTCAATAATATCTTTCTCATGAGGTCAGCAGCATTTGGCCCCGTACAAGTCCCAAGTATCACCCCTTCTCTTTACTCTGCCACCTGAAGCAGTGTTGAGATTAAGTAATGAGATTTTTAAATGTGACATTTTTACTCTTGTTAAAGTTTAAGATGCTCAGAATTGCACAGCAGTTGCAGAAGATGCGATGGAAAGGTCCCTCATCCTCCACTCCTCATCCCGGAGAAATCACTGGCTGTTGAGCATGTTCTGTCAAGTCCTAAGAAGTTCCTAGGTCCCTTTCTATAACTAGCAAAGCTAAAGTAGCTCGTAAAAATATAACAGAGAAACTACTGAGTATTGTTTCACTGTTGCTGAATCTGATATTTTTTGTTCAGCATGCTGTTTTTGAAATGTCCTGAGATACTCAAATGCAGGGTGCTAAGAAAGAGCGGGAAAGGTTTATGGCTTCAGAAATTGCTAGTTAAAAAAAAAGCAGTAAATTTAGTGACACTCAACATTTCAAGTTAAGGTCTAATCGTTTGCCAGTCTGCCAGGGTAAGAAACTCTTTAGCTGAACCAGCACAGATGCTGTTCAAACCCATAAATCTGTCTACAGGGTGGCTCAGAAGCAATAGCCAGAAGATAGATGTGCTGTCAGATGAGAGTAGATGTCCCCGAACTTTTGAGGATCTGGAGTGCATGGCAGGGCCTTCAGTCGCTGGCAAGCCACAGAAGGAGGGGACAGGAGACTGATGTATTCTAGTAGGGAGGTGTTACAGAAAATCTGTCCATTGCCTGTTAACCTAAGTACCATGACTGTGTTGGTGGAATTGAGGACCTGAGAAACACACCTGGCTTTCACACAGCATTTGTGTGAAAGTCTCTTCATGAAGCTTCCTTGCCCAGGCCAGCTGGTGACTACACTTGTTGAAGTCAGCTGGTCTTGGTGAAATTAAGTTGGCTTTCTGGGTCCATCACTGGCTCTGTGGTGCTCTGAGCTGGGCCTGGTAACACACATGCTGGGGCAGGAGGATCTGAAAGTAAGGGATTCTGTGGCGATGAGGCAGAGCAGTCCTGCAGGGGAGACAGCCTGGGGTCTCGCTCTCCTCTCCTGGGGGATCACTGAACATGTTGTGAGAGGTTTTAATCCCAAGATTGACCTGTTTTCTCAGCAATTACACGTCCTGGAGCTCTGGCACGGTGACACCGTGGAGTTGCAGAGGCACTTGCTGAAAGCGTGCAGATACTGCACATGCTGATCAGAAAATGTTCCTGTTCCTACTGGGCACTGTCTGGGGTTTCCCCAAGCAGCAGAAGCTGTGGTGGGAGCTGGGATAGTCAACACTGCAGGGAGAGGGGGGGAAGAACTGTCAGCCCATGTGGGACACCCCACGGAGCTTCCCAGAAAGGGAGCGCTGCTTGGGGATGTTGGCAAAAGAAAGCAAGGTCCCTGCTTAGTCTGCTGGCTACACTGAAGTGATTGGAAGAGAAGAAAATATTTCTCTCTGCAGCTTGGCACAAATGAGCAATGGAAATATTCTGACCCAAAATGTCAGCCTGACTGGCTTACAGTTGACTAACTTGGGAAGATGTTATCTTCAAATTACTAAAGGACTGCTGATCTAAACTCCCCAAAACAAACAAAGTGCTGGGGCTAGACAAGTCAAAGTGTATTGACTGGCCTGCAGAGTGGCAGACATGAGAGGATAACTGCATGAAACTGTCCTGGAGCTGTGATCCGGAAGAGAACAAAAGCTGTGCTGTGGGAAGAACAGGAGCAACCAGCTTCTCTTTCATTTCCCTCCATCCTGGGGTTTTGTAACCACTGCCACCTCTATGATGCATGAATGAAGGCTGCTGCTTCTTTCTTTCCTCATTTTTCATTCATCTGCAGCAACCAGCTGCCCGCCTGGGGTGGGAGACAGGGTGGGATGTGAATCACAGGGGCTGAGAGCGGCCAGGCTGGTGCTGGGTAATTCCTCTGCCAGGTGCTGCTCCCTTACCTCCGTGCTGCTGCGTTTCCATATGGAGCTCTGGCAGCCCGCAGAGGCTGGCCAGCCGCCCTCGAGTCTCGGGGGATCCCACTCCTCTGGGCAGAAATCGAGCACAGTCCTCCTAATGCTGCAGCCAGTGCTCAGGCAGGCAGTCACTGCTGTTCAGGCAATCACTGCTGTTCAGGCAGTCACTGCTGTTCAGGCACTTCAGTGTGTTTTCACCACTGTTTTTCATGCCACTTTGCACTTGCAAGTGAGAAGCCAACACAACACAAGCACGGGCGGCTGATTATTCCAGGCCTTCAGCTGGATGACCACGCTCTAGCTTTTGCATGCTAACAGCAGGGCCTCCCTAGGCAGGCGTCTCTCAAAGCCCCTTTCTCTCTTCCCACAGAGGCCGGCTTTGCTGTCACAGCCATCTCCCGCACCCCCGGCGTCACCTACAACGAATCCTTTGACCTCCAGTGCATCATCAAGCCCCACTACCCGTCCTGGGTGCCGGTGTCGGTGACGTGGCGTTTCCAGCCAGCGGGCAGTACCGAGTTCCACGACCTGGTGACCTTCACGCGCGACGGCGGGGTGCAGTGGGGTGACAGGTACCTGGGTTTCCGGACCCGCACCGCCATCGAGAAGGCTGAGTCGTCCAACAACGTGCGCCTGAGCATCAGCCGGGCTAGCGACACAGAGGCCGGCAAGTACCAGTGCGTGGCTGAGCTCTGGAGGAAGAACTACAACAGCAGCTGGACAAGGCTGGCGGACAGGACCTCCAACCTGCTGGAAATCAGGGTCCTGCGGCCAGGTGAGTGCCAGGAGTGCATGAGAAGGGCTGGGGGAGGGTGTTGTGGGCATAGGGTACATACCAGTGCTGCAGTGGTCTCTCCTGAGTTAGGACTGCTCTTGTGGCTGTGACTGACGTCTCACACTTGTAGATGACTCAGGTGGAACTGCTCAGCTCTTCAGCCACAGATACGTTGGAGTTCCTTTATTCATCTCTGGGGAACTGGGTCCTCTCCTTGCCTCTTGTATGCTCTTTATAGGGTTTTCTTCTGGGAAACAAGGTGGCTGAAGCTCAGTCCAGTCTCTGGACTGTTCTTGTGAGACAGAGGTGGTTTTCAGGTTGCCACCTCCATTCATCAGGGCAGACCAACCTAGGAAAGAGAAGAGAGGAACAGGTCAAGCAGGATCAAAGAAGAGAGAAAGACATGTTCTCAGCAAAGCCTGTCTGTGCACATGCACCATAGGTGAGGTGCTGCAGCTCTTGTTTAGTAACTGGCTGCATCTCTCAGTCTGCTGGGGGCACCTTCAAAAGCAGATGGTGATCAAAGAGCCTGACTTTCATCCCCACCAGAAACTCAGCCCTTTTGGCTTTAAGTCACCAGGGCCATGGGTGCCCACACAGAGTGTGCAGGAGCTGGGCAACAAGTATCTGGTGGGGCAGGGAGAGTCAGAAAACCTACGAGATGCTTATGCTCTCTGTACAGCCAGTGGAGAGAGTGAGGCCTTGTCACTGGTATTTTGGGGATGCCTTTATTGTGCATGCAGAGTGCAAAGAGATGTGGTCACAGGGTAGCTCTGCACCATCACTGAGATGAACGGTTTATTGCTGTCTTGACCTTATTGCTGGAGTTGATGTTTGGAGTGAGGCTTTTAACACCTTAAGACTATTGGCTCAGGTCCTTGGTGCAAGCTATTCCTCCTTTTGTGTTCCTGTGCAGAAGGACTCTTTGGTAGGGTCTGTCTTCTGGCTTGACCTTTGTGTTTTTCCCATCAGTATCCCTTTCCACACTCCTCTCCACCTTCCCCAACCCTTAGCATGTCTTTAGAAAAGTCAGGGTTTGCTGTGAGCTCCAGGCACCTCATGAGCTCTCCATCATCCTTCTTCCCTCTCTCTTCCTTGCCCTCATCTCCAGGTTAATCTTCTCCATTTGTTTTGATTATCCTGCCTTGTAATACATGTTTTACTGCTTGCAAGGTCAAGTTGGTGATGTTCATCATTTTAGCTCATTTCCCTAGGAAACAGTGTTGAATGGATGTGATCCCTGGAGGAACATGCCTCTTCACAGCCCTTGTGTGAGACAGAGAAATCTTTGATAACAGCTTCCAGAAGAGAGCCTGTGTGTCACAGCTCAGGGTGGCAAGCAGGACATTTAAACTGTGCTCTGGCAGCCAGTTGTTCTTTACTGGAGCAATAACCATCAAGTGATGCCTTAACAGAACAAGTCATCTAGGTCTCCATGGTTTTTACTTCCCCTGTCTCCCAGCTGCTCAACAAACTGCTGCGACACAGATCTTTGCTGTCAGTTCAATGAGCCTTGCATAATGTTTGAGGCTTTATGGCTCACAAGTGGGGATGGAAGAGAAGAGGAACTTCTCAGAGCATTCCCAGCACTGTGGTTGCACTCTCTCTGTGTTTTGTTTCCGTGTCCCAGGCAGTCTCTGAGAGTGGGTGGTTGATGTTCCACATGAATGCAACACTGGCAGTCCTACCAGTGACTGCTCTGGTTCTCTCCGGCTTTGCAGGCTGCAAAAGGTTGTGTTGTGTCATTGCCAGGTGTTTGGCTAGATAATCCCCAGAGAGGATCCAGGATGATGTGGGAGATGCCTTCCTCAGACGTTTCTGAATGAATGTCCTGGAGCCCCCACAGTCAAACCTGTGCTGATGAAGCGGGTGCTGGTTTTCAGATTAATATCCAGGGCTTCTTCAGAAGGGGTCATTGAGGCACCCAAACAACAGAACACCTGAGAGCACTGTGTGTGCCTCTACATCCACCTTAACCTGAGATAACTTCAGGTTGCTATTTGGTGTCTTGGTCCTAGGTTTCTGCTTTCCCTTGCCATTAGCCCTGGGTTTCTGCCTTGACCCATATGCCAGTAAGGTTGGGGTGAGCTATCTCCACTCCTGATCCACTGAGGGACACTGTAAAGAAGGCTTGTCTGGAGGTCTCTTGGCAGATGAAGCCAGAATGTGTTTCCAGATTGTTAGGATTCTAGTTTCCTCTTAAACCCCTGCTCCCTGTTTGTCAGAGTGACCTTTCTATTTGACAGGTTCCAGGTGCAGACATGGCAATCAATATATGTCAGCCTGTAAAGTGTGTTCAGGTGAGAGAGGTAAAAGAGTGGCTACCCAATTGCTTCATTAATCCTGTTGCTCTGTGAAATACCCCATCCTCAAGGAATAGGTTGCTGGAGCTTCTCCTGGAATGTCAGTTTGCTGTTTCAATGCCCAGGCTGTCTCTCCTTGGCACTCTTCCAGCGGGTAGTGTTTCTAGATGTCGTCCATGCTGAGTGGTACCTGCAGAGGTGGCAGTGCTGGTTTTAAATTGCATGTATTAATGTGGCTGCAGAGTAATTTCACCTATGGGCCCACAGCTAATGCTGAGGGAATGTCAGCAACTTGAAACACCCAGTCCTTTCCTACTCCCAGAAAGAAATAAGCAGTGTTTGAAAAATGAAATGTGTAGATATTGAAGGAGGGAGGAATAATAAGGCAGGTAATGGCAGTACTAACCCAGCTCTGTATACAAGGTCTGTAGGCAGGATAGCACAAGTATCTTGCATGACACCTGGCCACATTTGGCCTTTGAGTGTGACATTCCTGACCCTTTGGGCATGAAGCTGTGCTAAGGACTGGCATTGTGAGGAAATGCCCTATAAAGAGTGCTGGCTGTATGCGTGACAGCTTATAGAGTATTTAGGTATCATGAAAACTCACCCACAGCAGCAGTGGGATCTGATGCTCCCCTTCATGGCCTGCTCCTCAGCGTCACACAAGCCTACACGCCTTGGGTTGCAAAGGGGGGTCGTGCACAGGTAGAGACACAGGCCCAGGTAACTTGTGTGTGCTTTGCAGGGATAGACACCTGTACTTCTTTAGGGCAAGTGCTGGGTTTTAACTTCTGTAGGCTGGGGCAGAAATCCAGCCTGGTGTGAGGGTCTTTTGGGCATGATTGTGGACCTGACTGTCTAGATTGTCTGTGGCTGTTTGATGTCCTTCCAATGCAGTGCTTTCCTTTTGACTTCCATCTCTCAAGCTGCCTGTTGTTTCTTTCTTAGTGAGCTCATGTTGCAGCAGAGGGGGAGGAACAATAAAAGTACATCTCAGTTCACGCCAGCTGCTTTCCCGAAACCAAAGCTGGCAGGAGATCACGCACAGGAGTGCGGGTTGAACTTGGAGTGAGCCCAAAGTGCAGGGGTGAAGATTGCTCCCCTCCTGCATCCTCGTGTTTGGGGCTCCCCTTCTGCTGTGGTATCTGGCCTGCCTCTGAAAACCTGGTTCTTTCATCAGGGATAGTGGAGGGCACCATCCCTTTCCCCCAAGGGTTCACCACCGTTCTCCCTTCTAGAGACGTTTCCTTGCCTCTTTCCAGGTGAAGAAGAGCATCCACCGTGCAAGCTTTGCAGGGCTGATCTGCAAGGCAGCTGTGTCCTGTCTGTTGAGGGGACAGGAGTGGTGACTCCCTGGCACTTACAGATCTCTTAGGTTTTAGGGGAAGCAGAGGTACAGGTGGTTCCTGTTTGAATGCAGGTGAACCTGGAATCACTTGGATTCAGGCTGAGCTCTCAGTGCTCACACTGGGATGCCAGCTCTCCTTGCTGTTCTCTGCCCCCTTCCTCAAGCAGCATGGGGGGAAACAGTACTTGGGCTCTGTCTGAGTCCTGCCTGAGGGAGGAAGGTGGTAGATAGGTGAATGTGGGTCTAGAGGAGACCTGAGGGCTGTCAGGCAGGCTCTGTTCCCATCTCCTCCTGGGATCTTGCTTCTCACTGCCAGGTTTTCTGGGATGGAGTCTTGGAGACAGCAGGTGCTGTCTGGGAGCAGTACATGTCCCTGTGGTCTGCAGGGCTCAGACAAGGGCAGCAGACAGTCTCTGGCAGCACAGTGCATGACAGGGACTGTGCTGCAATCTGACCAGACCAGGGTGTCTGGGTAGGACTCTCTTTTGGCAAGGAGGCTTCAGCAGATTTGTGCTGGTGTATTAAATTGTCATTACCACACTTGCCATTCCCTGCAGCACAAGTGAGGGGGCGACTCAGCAGAACTTTGAGAGGGCCCGGGGTCTGAGTGCTGGGGAGTCTCTGTGGCAACAGCAGAATAAAAAAGCAGGGCTTTCTCCCAAGCAGGAGGCTGTGGCAACACCTCCACGCCCAGAGCACCTTCTCCTCCCTTTCACCCTCAGGCCCAGACCTCAGTGCACCCACCTCCCCATGCATTTTCCCACCCCTCCATCCTTGCATTGTCCCTCGTCCAGTTCCTTTGTGACTGATCCTGGATCGGGCACGCAGGGAGAAGCTGCAATCGCCTCTATAAATCTGCCCTCTTGCTGCTGGGTTTTTGACAGTAATGAACATGGGAGGAGGGATGGGGAGGGATGGCAGGGGATGATAACTGATGCAGACGTCAGGGGTGCTGGGCTCCTCGCTGCTTTTTTGCAAGCCTGTCTACAGCAGATTGATTGACCTGGGAACCATCAAGCAAACAAGGCAGTCATGCTCTTCATTAGAGCATTAATTAGCTTCCAGGGGCTCTCCAGGGGCCACTTCTTAAAGTTTGGTTTATTAGGAACTGCCAAGTGGAAAGCATCATGAAGGGGGAGGGCAGAGGCTCGTCAAGCAGGCCTTGGAGAAGCTGGTGGTGGCTTCAGCCTGAACCTTGCTTTGAGGATGGAGTGAGCCAGAGCTTCCTCTGAAACCCTGCACTCACGTGAGTGTTATGCCACTCTTCTGCTGTCCACAAGAAACAGCAGAGGCTGGCTGTGTTGGGCTAGCAATGGCCAGAGAAACCCAACAAGCAGAGAGTGGAGGACCCTTACCTCTTACTCCAAGCCCATCCCCGGCAGCCACAGAGAGACTGGTTGGTATCGCACTCTTCCTTCTCTCTGGAGACCAAGAAGACCCTTCTTGGTCTTACCAGCGAACAACCAAACAGGGGATGGTTGTGACTGTGCAGAATAGGGATACTGGGAGGATGAGGAGGAGACAAGGCAGAGAAGAACTGGACAAGGAGACTGCTTTATGGCACACTTAACCCTGGGAGAGGAGTCTTGATTTTCAAACAATTACCAAGACACTTGTGGAGTATAAGGAGAGGCTTTTTCTAACTGATGAAAATCAGGTATTACTGTTATTACCTCTCTTCTATTTCAGTTCTTAGTAACATCTGCGTGTGAGGAATTCTCTCATGGATGGATGTGAAAGATGCCTTTTCTTTTATGGGTGGCCAGTGGGGTACTGACCAGACTCCAGAGTGGAGACTCAAACAAGTGTTTTCAAGGGCCACAAAGTGCCTTCTTAAAAACCTGACACTTCTTGCTTCTAGCAGCATCCAGCAATAAAGTTAAACAAGGAAAGTTAATGAGCTGGAAACTTCCTTACAGAAATGAAGTCTGGAAACTTAAGTTTGCTGCTTGCTTGATCCCAGAGTGGTTTTGCTCTGTACAATAGCACTGCTACCCTGCTTTACAGCCGCCTGCTCCATCTGGCAAATAGTTGTGCTCCTGCTTGAGTGATGGAGGAGCTCAAGAAGTGCTTAGGAGAGATGAGGCTGTTCACCAGCAGCTGGGACTGTGGTGCAGAGCAGTCTCCTCTTGCATGTGTGCTCAGTTCCTTTCCCTTCACTGCCAGTGGGATCAGACCTACTGTTTTACCTTTTCTGTCAGCTTCCAGCACACTGAACACATATAATGTAGAGGCTCAGTGCTGTGTGACCCAGGGCTGTCCCTTTGCATAGACCTGCATTAGTGACCCAGGTGGACCCCATTTTCTTTTCCAGGTAGCAGAGGTGGGTTTGATTCTTCCACCTCATACCCCTGGTAGTCTCCTACCCCTGCCCATTTGCTCTGGGGAGCTCCACCTCCACACTTGCCAGGCCCTCTGGGACAGATTTCCCACTTCGATTTGCTGTTATCCCCTTGGCACAGTTACTTATCCCAGGCCAGCACCCCGGGGTGCTGTTTCTCCACACTTGGCCATCACACCCTGCTCCAAACATCCCTGCTCTCCCGTGTACCATCACTGTCACATACACCTGAGAACCTCCTCTTCTCACTGCCACTGTGGGGTTTGCCTTTGAGTACTGATCCATGTGAGGATGATGTCAGCACTGGTGTCAGCAGAGCTGAAGTACCCAGAGAAAATGCCATCTTGACCCCACAGATAAGATGCCACATCAAAATGAGTCCCATCAGAGCAAGCCACAGGGGAGGGAGCTGGTGCTGGATGTGCTGCTTGCATTCCTGACCTGTAATGGGGATGGTGACACTGGCCTTGTGGGGTAAGAGCTATGATTGACCATCCTCTGCCCTTGGTTTTCCATCTAGGAGCAGTGATATTTGGCTCCTCTGCAGGTTTGCCTGTGAAATGTTTCTGTCAGAGCCAAGCTTGTTGAGCTGATTGCAGTTGGTTACATTCAGGGTTTCCCTTGGGGCTTCAGCCTGAAAAATACACCCAAGGCCATGACCTGAGAAGTTGAACTTTTATTGTATGAAGCATCTTGGATGCATTTCACAAGAGTGTGGGAAGGCATCCTTGCACCTAGTGGAACCCTAACCCGACTTGGTGTACTCTGTGCGTGCCCACTGATCTTACTGCAGGCAGTCTTGCTTTTCAGCCCCAACAAGACTGACAAGGCCAGGAGGCCTGGGCCATATTCGGAATATGCTGCTCTGTTCAAATTAACTCTCTTCATGGTTACTTTCTCAGGGCCAGTTTTTTCCCTTCCATTTTAAAGCACACTCTGCTTCTCTCTTTGATATCTCCTGAGTGGTTTTCCACTCCTGTTTTCAGCATGCATATACAAAACCACGGTGTCAGCCTGTTTGCAGTCTGTGCACACGCAGCTTCTTTGATGTTGTCTTGAACAGCTTCTCTCTACACACTTTAGCCTCTCATCGATTCTCTATTTGCTCTTCTTGGACTAAAATACTCTGCAGTGAACAGTGTTTAGATGGTGTCCAGCTCTAAAGCTTTGTACATCCCTCATGTCCTTGAAGACTTCAAAAGCAGAGTCAGCAGGGGCAGCCCTTCATGGAGGGGGAGCACTGGTGATGAGTAGGTTTCCAGCCAAGTGTTGACCACTGTTCTCCTTCCCCAGGCCAGTCATGGAGCCTCAGCCCCTCATCTGCCCCACTGGTGTTCACAAGGTGTGTGGCCTTGGGGCCATTTCTTCCCATGGTGATTTCACCTTGGGACTTAATACCACTGTGTCAGCAGAATATATGAATTTATATGCTTCTTGAGAACTTTGAGTCATAAGGGGCTGTTTATTTTAGTATATCTGCTTGTTCTGACATTGGTTGAAGACTGAATTACTGGGTTTGCTGAACGTGAGATCTATTTCCTTACAGCAAAAAGGCAGGCCCCAAACATGCTGAACCTGTAGCTCAGGGTGTTTTATTTTAACATGTATACGTAAAAGCTGTCTCTCAGGGCCATCTTACTTTCTTAAAGAGGCATTTGGGATGCTGCTAAAGAAAATTCCTATAGTTGCATATAACAGAGAAGCAGGGAGAGCAGATAATGATGGATCTGTAGCCCATCCTGCTTAAATACTTCTTGGTCCTTAAGAAGTTTAAGACAATTTCTTAAGCAACAGATGGCTTGCTTCACTTGATTGTTCTTCTACACAGCAGTCGAATTTGCCAGTTATGGAGACAGCAGCATCGTGAGCATTCAGGCTGCAGGTGGAGCTGATGTAGCCCGTGGCTGCACAGGAGGAGTTTATCCTTATCCCTCATGTGTACTGCTGGCTGCATGGTCCTGTCCCATTCCTTGTGCCAGCATCAATCCTGCTGTGTGCCAGCTCAGTTTAGTAAACCTGCAGAAAACTGGCCCAGTGAAAGGAATAGTGGAGTGAGGTGGTGCTTGTGTGGATTCAGCTGGGTCCTTCTCAGAGGACTTTCTCTGTGCACGGAGGGCAGCACTGACAACCTGGGGCTGGCAGGGCACCATCCCAAAGATCTCCCGATCCTGCCTGAGGTCTGTCCGGAGAGCTTGCTCTCTGCATGGCAAGAAAATGACATTTCACGCCGCTCTCAGCAGCTCATCTCTCCCTGCCTAGCAGTCAGCCTTTCAGCAGCAGTGCAGTTTTACTCTTGGCGTGCGCCTACACAAAACTGTTGAGTATTTTTGTGACACCCTGTTAGGAAATCCAAGCCGTTAACGGCCAGCCTCCAGAAGGCATGGGAGCTGGTGTGTGGTGCTACTCTGTGTGTGTGTTACAACTTGTTCTTTGGGTACATTTAATTACTTTTTTTTTTTCCCTAATTGACGGAGCACTCCTTTGTTTGAAATCTTTCTGACAAGGAGTTGATTAAACATGTTGGTATGTTATTTTTTTCTTTCTTTATCCTCAGTGGCTGCAGCTTGGTACTGAATTTATCTTCCAGTGATCCTATCTCCATATTTTAATTTACAAGTGATCAGTGAGCCGTATATTGTTTTCTGACAGCAGGCACAACTCACACTGGGAATCTTTTATTCCTCCCTCTCCTCCTTTCTGTTGTGCAGAACTTTTATGTGCCTTTTAGGGTTTTGCAGGAAGGTTTCTGGTTTTAGGTTTATGGGGCATTTTGCTTTGGGGTATATTTGTTTCTTGCTGTCCTTTACAGAGATGTGGTTTCAGTTTCTTGGGGAAGGTCTTGCTTTTTCTAGGCCAGTGGCACATCCCAGCTGGTAGTCTCTGGCTTATCCATGGCTGGACCTGGGAGGCTGTGGGTTTCCCAGCTTTCTCCCTCCTTGCAGCTACACACACAGCCTGTTCTGTATATGCTGCTTGATGTATGGCTTCTGGGCTTTAAAGAGGCTTTCTGGGTCACATATGCACTCCTCCCCAAGGCCTCACTTGGTTACCTGCTAGTTTGCTGGCTGCTCCACAGGCTCAAGCATGGCATGGCTGGTAATCCCAGGCTGTTCCCTAGCTGAGCAGATGTCCTTGTCACTGCCTGCAGTCTTCGTGCCACAGCTTCTGTGTTTGATGGGTCTGCAGGCTGACTCTGCTGATTTCAGGGAGGGCATCAGGCTGCTTGCAGTGCTGACCTTCTGTGGGGCTGAACCTGAGCACCAGGTGTGTCCCACCACAGGGTTTGAGGAGAGATGCCTGTTCTGCTTTGCCACAGCTCCCTGTGGCAGCATTTTGAGTGCACCAAGCCGTGCTTCCCAAGCTGCAGCAGTACAGTGTCCTTCAGAGCCCGTGCCTGTGCTTGGGGCTGGATGTTGGGCGGGTGATGGTCAGCATAGACATGCACAGCTGTTTAAGTACCCAGCTCCCCTTGCTGCAGCAGCAGGCTGGGAGATTGGGGGATGCCTGCTGGGCTGTGGACCTTGCAGCAACTTGCTGAACATGTTGAAATGCAGGTCACTTGGTGGTGTTCAAAGTCAAAGCCTTTGTTGTCTGCTTGCTTGGGAGGGGGCAGCAGCTGAGCCTTCCTCAGGAAAGGGTTAATGTTGTCTTTCCTTCCCATGGAGCTGCTCTCCCAGTAATTCAATCATGTCAGCCTGTTTGCAGGCAATAATTCATTGTTATAGGAACACTACAGTAAAGTGACAAGTTAATAATGGCAGTAATAATGGCAGGCAAAGTCTAATGCTATTTCCCTTTCTCCTACTCCTGTTGCACCAGCAGCCTCCCAGGTTGGCTAATGCAATTTGCAATCCCACTAATCCAGTTTCAGGAGGAATTGTGTTCTGTTAAAAGAGAATAGCCGGAGTCAGGAGCTGTGCTGCCATGTTCCTACCATCTCTGGGGAGGTTGCTCTGGTGCTGGACGTCTTTGTCTTTACTTTGCTGTGATTCCTTCTATGCCGCAGTTAAGCCTAATGAGCTCAGTCCTCCTAGGAGTGCCTTGTCTTCTTCCCTTCTGCAAATGCCTTTCCTCTGATGCCTTTTCTCTGAAGGGGCTTGCACATCTTTCCCTTTTGAACATTGGTTTGCTTTCAAATAACCTAACAAACGTGAGTCACCCAGCTCTCGCTGCGCTGAGTCAGAGGGCTGGCCTGTGCTTGCTTGAGTCCCATTGTCCCAGTTCCCCACAGTCATTGATGCAGGAGTCCTTGCAGTGTCTGCAGAAGTGGAGGAGGCTCTTCAGCCATGCTTTATGGAAGGGAGAAGGGCTGGCAGAGGGCTGAGCATCAGTACATGTCTAAGCCTGTGGCAGTGACCTGCACACTGTTCTCTTGAATCCCAGGCAAACATCTCCCAGAGGGGAATTCTGACACCGAGTGCTTTCTGGGCCATTGTGAGGGAAACAGTGAGGCACCTCTGGGTTGTGATCACAGGCTGAGTTTAAGCCAAAAGCCTGACCAGTGCCCTTCAGGGTTGTACACTGAGGGTGCTGGGGAGAGATGGGTTCCTTGCAGGAAGTCATCCTGGAATGGAAAGGAGTCTCTCTTGATTTGCCTGCTAAATCCAGTGCATGGTGTTAAACCAGGGCTGGGTTTGGGTTGGGTTGGCGTCATTTCTGCTCCCGCCTGCACACACACCTCAGCACAGTGAAATCCTGATGGAGGCTTTTAAAAGTAGGACGTTCCCCAGGAAAACTTTTTGCAACACTTCATCAGTTCTCTCCAGGCGAGAGTGTCTTCTGGAGGATCTCTCCCCAAAGAACAGCAGCCTCCAAAGTGGAACACCGCCTCCCCACTGTGGTGACAGAGCTCCCTGGTGGCTCTGGGGGCTGGAGGTGGCCATCCTCCTGCCCACTCCCTCTGTGCCGTGGCTGCCGGCTCATGTGGAGCTGACTCCTTCTCTGACTGCCCCCTTCCTCCTTCCCTGCAGGGCAGCATCCTGGGGTGTTCTATGCGACTCTTCTGGGGGAACGGTGTCTTCAGCTGCAATTAAACGTTACCATTCCCAGGATTTGGCAATAGTGGCTCCCAGGTGGGAAGTAAACTCCTGCTGTTTTATTTTCTTGCTTGCCTACAAGGCATAATGATGTAAGGAGTCTGAGATGGAGCATCCTTTTCATGACAGCATTTTTAGGTACAGGTTGCCAACGGCTTTGCTAAAGGTAAGTGTTGTAACCCCAGCTTCATGATTAGGAAACAGAGGGGAGGGAGCCAAGTGGCTTCAGTATGGCAGCAAGTCAGCAGAAAAGCTGTGAGTCACATCACTGTCTCTGTCCTCCTCCTCTGATGACTGCTTCCCCTTCCTCCAGATATTTGTATAACTGCTTACCAACATGCTCAGCTTGAGGAGACTGATTGCTCGCTTGATGGTGTGTAGAAAACCCCTCCTGTATATCAACGTCTAGAGGGCCTATCTATGCCATAGCCTGCTATGGTTGTAAGGTGTGACTGACGTGGCCCCCTAGCCAGAGGTGCGAACTTTGAGAACCAGAAGATGCCACAAGGATCCTGAGAAAAAAGGTGTCTGTTAGTGAGGACACTTTTCTAAGCCTGGAAATTAGTGCAAGGGGACTGTGGTGCTGGAGGACTGTCTGTGAGGTGAGGTGTCTAATTGAGTGTATGGGCTTGCTGTAAACACCAAACATCTTTGCCAACCTCTCCGCCCCAAGAAGCATGTAACAACCGTCCTCCATGTCCTGGTCAGGCTCTCGCAGGAGTCATCACCCACTGAACCTCCTGAAGCTCCTCTAGCAGTTGCATTAGGATGTGCTCAGAGAGCTCCTGTGCTGGTGCTGCCTGCTGGGCCCCTGCTCGAGCACCACTTCAGGGTTCATCACCTACAGATGTTCCTCACACATTTTCTGTAGCTTCACAGGGGCTGGGAAACCCTGGCTTAAAGAAACTAAGAGAGTTGTAACCATGACTTGTTGCCAGTGTGAATTGAAAGCCTGAGTAGCGTACGTAGGGCCAATTACAGTACATCAAGGTACAAAACCCTCTTTACTGGTACTCTCCAGGGAGCCAGGAGACATTGTGGCAACAGGATTATGGTTTGCAGATGACATGCACGATAACTTCACCTAGACACGTGCACCTGTTTCCCTCACTAAGCAGATGTTCGGGAGGCTGTTAAGAGAACATCAGCCTCTTGACAGCACAGCATAAAATGCCGTGTAACCCTGCCTGTTCACACCGCTGTCCCCATCACCTCTGCTGCTTGACAGAGAGCTGGAGCAGCCCTGCCCTGGCTCACCGAAACCCCAGCCCCTGGGGCAGCCTGGATCAACTCCATATTTGAAGGCCAAGCCCTTCACTGGCTCTCTGCCCAGGCAAATCCTCAAGCCAGGAAAGGGAGTTTCCCCCATGTCAGGTGGGTGAGGTTTAGCTGGCTCAGTGCCTGGGGTGTCAGACTTATTGCAATCTCACTTGTGTACCAGCAACTACAATCATTTCCATGTCATGGCAGCATCTTTAAACATGACCTGGCGAGCTGCACAGGGCATAGAGAGACTGGAGTAGAGTTATCACCAGAATGGGAGGAGATGGACTCCTGGCATTGTATTGGACTGTTCTCATCACCCTGGACCGCTAACTTCAGGATTTTTTTCCCCCTTTTTAATAGTTTTTCCCAAATGCAAAATGAGCCTTTTGGATTAATTTGCATGTCTGTGAATGGTGGCTGATGGTCATTCCTGTGGGAGAGCAGAAGTGCAGGTTGCCCCATAAAGCTTCTCATGTCCTAACCAGACTGCAGGCAGAGGATCTCTCCCCTGCATGAGCAAGCAAACCAGCCAACAGCCCAAAGGTGAAGCTGCCCCAAGGTAAACCTGTGTGCCACAGTGCTTCCAACGTAGTAGTTTTCAGCCTGTGGTCTGTAAAAGCTGGGAATTATTCCTGTAGGATCTGCAAAAGGTAATGAAGAGATGGGTGCATGTACACTATGCAGGAGCCAGCACCTGGATGTGGAAGCATTTGGCGTTCACAGATTGGAAAAGACTTAGAATATCCTCTCTAATTCTGGGGGAGGGAAACAAAACCTGCACTTGCATCTTCCATGGTGTGCCTGAGTTAGGAAAATAAGTCGTGTTTGATGAAAAGTGCATCGAGCAGAGGTGTCATTACATATCACTGATACCTCTAATCTAGAGGAAACTTCGTGCACAGTGTTGTGAACCTCTGCAAGTGTGTGCAGCCTAGCAGAGGGAAGACCCGTAATTCCCTGCCAGGGCTTGCTGGACTGGTAGCAGCAGCAGCAGAAGCGATCATCTCATCAATGATATCTAGGGAACTCAGATATTTGTGTGCAATTTGTGGGCAAATTCCTGACTGCTGGCTGCAGTGGCTGCTGGGGGTGGCTTGGAGAGCTGAGGTGCGCACAAGGAATTTAAGATCTTGTTTTTGCCAGAGTTAATAAGATTGCTTCCTCATCACTCTCACCCCCACAAAAAAAGACCTTTTCCCAAGGGTTGAATGGAAGTGGGGAGAGTTGCACAGGGGCTGTCTTAAGAGTCCTTGGATGACCTCGGGGGGTCTGTGTTGCTTCTAGACAGTGAGAATTGCTGTGATTATGGTCTGGGAACAAGCCCTTGCTGCTTCAGGGAAATACATCTGTCGTGTACAAGGTGCAGGTCTGTTGCCCCAAACACCAGGCTTAAAATTACTCCGTGCCCGTCCTCCTCGTTCTCATCTCCTGGAGGTGCCGTGATGTGGGCAGAGTGCTGAGGGGTGCTTGCCTTTCAGCAGCTCTGGTCTGTGCAGACCCTGGCTTTGTCTGTGTGGGTGTGTTGGTATTGAGCAACCCCACCACACACACGGCGTGTGTATATACTGCATTTTAATAGATATAGGGCTACTGACTTAACATACACAGTTGCTATAGTAACAGAGGTTTCCTTAGTAACGGTTGCAGAAAATAATCCAGTACCAATTAAAAATAAACTGTTTGGAAAGGGGGCTGGGGAGAAAGGAAACTGCTGAGAATCACTTTCCCCCTTTATTGGTTCATTTCCCAGGGACTTGGAAAATTGATTAATGCTCAAAACAACCGTTCTTAACCAATGGTGAGCCAAAAAGGTGGGATGAGTGTGGGTGTGGTGGCTAAAGCTGCCATCCTAAAGCGAAACAAAAGGGAAGAAGTGTATCTGGGGTGTGGCAGAAATACAACAGGGTGATGCTGAATCTTTCCATTAGGTTGAAGTCCTTAGGGAGGTAAAACAAGGGACGATTTCCCTCCTTGCCTTCCTCCAGTGTCTGCATGCCATACCACAGCCATGGAGTCTTTATTAGCATCCTCATTAAAGTCACGGGCAATCCAGGCTCCAGGAGAATGTCTGGTGCGATACCAGGATGCCTGTCTCAGGTGCTGTGTTGTAGCAGAAAGTGTCGCTGTGGTGGGAGTTCCTCCCATTTGAAGTTGTTTGCCTGGGCCCATTCTCTCCCTTGGCACCATCACTCATCACTTGTGCCAACAGGCATCCGAGCCCCTGGTGCCCAAGGGAAGCTGGAAGCAAAGTGTGATGCAAAGCAAGGAGCCCGTGCCTCGGTAAGGGAGAGGAGACAACGTTGCTTTCTCGCAAAAGCAGGATGCGTGGGATGTGTTCCAGGGTGTGGATGGGCACAGCTCTCCTGGCAGCCTTCAGTTGTTCGTGCCTGTGGGGGCACGCTCTTGTCGTGCCACTTGTGCCCTGTGCTCTCAATTAGGTTTTGTTAAGAGATTTGCTGCTTGTCAAGAGAATCCCTTCGCCTGGCATCAAGACAGCATTTCCCCTTCCAGGGGGAGCTGCTGTGTGAGGAGAGGCAAAGGAGGGGAGGGCCATGGTGGCAGAGCTGCTGGGAGGAGTGGTGTGTCTGGCTGGCTGGGAGTTGTCCCTCTCCCCTGTCTGTATCCGACAGGGCTCCAGGGCACAGCAAGCACAAGTGTCACAGGAGGGCGCTTCATGCGGTGCTGATGGGAGCACCTTGGGCCAAGGCTTGGGTGACAAGCACAGCCTGAGCACGTGCTGCTGCAAAGGCTCTGGCTTCTGATCCTGCAGGGAGAGAGGAAGTGGAAACCCGTGTGTCTCTGTGCAGGGACAAGAGCTCATAACTTTACCGTGTCATCCTCAGCGCTGTGTGACCGCTTCGCTACCTGCGTGGCAGCTGCAGCTGTGCTTGGGAAGCCAAGGGAGGTGACGTACCTGTGACTTGTCCCAGGCTGTGCAGTCTGTGGTGGACCTGGAGCCAGATCTCCTGGCTGTGGGAGCAGAGCTTGCTCCATGCTGATCCCTTACAGTCTGGTGTTCTTTCTTCTTTTCCGGTTGTGCCTGCGTTTGCTCCCCTAGGTATTGCATGTGTGTGGCTTATGTCTCACTGAGATGGCTGGCATGTGACAGCAGTAGAGTCTTGTTAATTCACTCTTCATGGAAATGGTTTTCTCTGGAACTGGTCTACAGTTCTTTGCCCTGAGGTGCAAATGATATGATTTCATCATGAGAAAAGCCACTGAGTTTGGGTGTAGTCTTCTTGTTATGTTTGGTGCCTGAGACCTCTGTGAGTTAAGAAAGAGACTCTTTTAAAGGTCATACTGTGAAAGAGCAGCCTCTTGCTGAGGGACACGGTGGGAGGATCCAGGAGTAGAGTAGGAGAGGAGGAGAGAAGATTTGGTAGAATATCAAATGCCTTTGTCTTAAAGGCAAGCAGGACCCTGGCAAGGGCAGCCATGCCTGCAGTTCTGGGGGTACTCTCTGGCCCACCCCAAATCAGGTGAGTTTCTTTTCTGTGTTAATGACCCATCCTCCTCCCTTTCTCCCTCACAGTGACCAAGCTGCAGGTGAGCAAGTCGAAGCGGAGCATCACCCTGGTGGAGAACCGGCCCATCCCCCTCAACTGCTCGGTGAAGTCCCAGACCAGCCCCGACTCGCACTTTGCCGTGCTGTGGTATGTCCACAAGCCCTCGGACGCCGATGGCAAGCTCATCCTGAAGACCACCCACAGCTCTGCCTTCGAGTATGGCACCTATGCGGAGGAGGAGGGGCTGCGGGGCCGGCTGCAGTTCGAGCGCTCTGCATCCGGGGGGCTCTTCAGCCTGACGGTGCAGCGGGCCGAGGTCCGAGACAGCGGCAGCTACTACTGCCACGTGGAGGAGTGGCTGCTCAGCCCCAACCACGCCTGGTACAAGCTGGCAGAGGAGGTGTCAGGGCGGACAGAGGTCACCGTCAAGCAGCCAGGTACCTCGTGCTTCCGCCAGTGGGGCCCTCCTGGCATCGACTCCTGTGTGCTTGTGAGCTTGCCAAGCTTTTCTGGGGCAACAAGGATCTTCTGCTCTTCTTTCGCTACAGCCTTCTCACCCTCTCCTTGCACCCTCATGCCTGCACGTCCCTGCACAAAAGGAGCGTTTTCCCTCCTTTGATGTGACCCTCATTCCTTTAGGCTGGGCTGGTGTGCATTTCAGTGTCCCACATGATGGTTATCCATCCCCCACAGCCTAGAGGACCACTGTATCCAGCCAGGTTTCATTATCCTCAAGAGCATCATGTAGCAAGAGTGTCGACTAGCGACCTACTGAGAGAGAACTGGTGTGTGCCTGCCTAGGAAAGCATTTTTATGTCTTGCACACAGTTTAATTTTACTCTGTGCCTGTATCCTGGCAGGCGTGGGGAGCCTTCTCTCTTTTCCCTCTGTGCTGTGCACATGAGATGGGAATAACAAGTTTAATGAGGTGGGGAGCTGGCTGCCAGGAAGGGAGAAATCTGCGCTGCTAGTGGTTTCTGTGGCAGCGGACAGCGCTGGTAAAGGTGGGCTGGTGAAGGAGCTAAATATGGAATATGGCCCCCACAAACTGGGACAGAGCCTTCCTTTGTGCAAAGGGGAGAGGCAGGGAGGCAAACAGTGTCTCTTGAGAGCATCCTGCACCTTGTGTGTGCTGCTGAAGCAGAGCATTGATACTTCACGAAGAAGCCTGCCTTGTCCTTGCTTGCTCCAGGTGCCTGTTTCTGGAAGCACAGCAGGCCATAGCATGCTGCTTGCCACCACTCCCCGCTCCTCATTTCTGTCTGCAAAGTCCCAAGACAGCTGAGGGGTGGTCAGGGAAGGGAGAGCTGTGACCTGCCCCCTCTGCATCACCCACCTCTCTGTGGGAAGTACAAGCCTCTTGCTTGCTGAAGCAGCCGTACCAGGGAAGTCCCGGCTGTGCCCCTGGAAAGACGCCACGAAGGAGTTAGGAGTGTACGACACATGATTTCGCATAAACAGGCTGATTCCAGTCACCCCCAACGTGTATCAATGAAATTGTGGAGCGAAAACCAGGGACATTCCCAAGGCAGCAAAATACTGTGTGTCACTTTGCCCTCCTGCCACTTCTCGTTTTGCAGTGGTGGTTCTCTGTAATCAGCTGTCTGTTCTCTACCTTGCTTTTTTCCTTTTTTCTGTAAAAGGAGGGCTTACTGTTTGGGGTGTGACCAGGCTACTGCCTGGCCCCAGGAGGAGAGTGAGAAAAGACTGAATTGTCTTCTCCCTTCATAAGGTGTCTGTGCATGTAGGACCTCCCAAGTCCTACTGGGAGATTGTGAGTTTTCAGTTCCCCGTGCCAAATGGGGCATTGTTGGTGTCTAGCCTGAGATTTTCAAAAGACCCTAAGAAAACACGAGTCCTATTTTCTTTTCCTCTTTTTTTGTTCCTTTCCTTTCTCCATCAGTTTTTTCCTCTACTTCCTCATTGCTTTCATCATGCCCCAGGATTGTGGCCGTGCAGGAAAAGGCTTGTGGGGAGACAAAGGACCATTGCAGCCCACTGTCACCTCTCATTTCTAATGGCCTTTTCCCACAGATAACCGCCTGCAGGTGAACCAGACCCACAGGAACATCACGGTGCTGGAGAACGAGTGGGTGACCCTGGAGTGCCTGGTGAGCAACCGGACCAGCCCTTCATCCCAGCTCTCAGTGGAGTGGTACGTGTGGCGGCCGGGCCAGCCAGAGAAGGAGGTGGTGGCCTGGCTGAGCCGGCAGAGCACCCTGCACTACGGGGACCTGGCAACACCAGGAGACCTGCGGAGCCGACTGCACCTGGAGAGCCCATCCCCAGGTCTCTTCCTCCTCTCCATCCAAAACGCCACAGTGCGGGACAGTGGGGCCTACAACTGCCGTGTGGAGGAGTGGCTGCTCGACCCCAGCGACCGCTGGTACAAGCGGGCAGAGGACCTCTCCGGGCTCATCACCCTCACTGTCAAGCAGCCAGGTGAGGAGGATTTCGTGCCGTCAGCTTTGGAGCAATGCTGTGCCCTCTCGGAACAAATGCATGAGGCACCACCTGTCAGCAACAGCGGGTCTAGACAGAGGGCAGGGCCGCTGCACGACAGACCGTGCTGATCCTTTTTCACTTGTCTTCTTGGGTGCACCCTTGCTTTTTTGGGAAGGGTATAGAGCAAGTCCTGCAAACACAGCTAGATGGGCTTGGGATTTTGTCACCGCTGCATCCATAAATTATTCTTTTTTCAGCACTTCTGGCAGGTTTAATAGCATAGATTTCTGATTTTACTCATGTTTTGACTGAGAGTAAGATGGAAGAAGCTACCTGTGCTTCCCAGGTGTGTGCCCCAGGGGCAAGGTCCTTGCATGAAAAGAGGGCAACAGAGGCACACTGCTGACTCATTGAGTTTGCTGTTGACCAGCACCCCTGGATCCCTTTCTGCAGGGCCTTTCTCCAGCCATGTCTCTCCCAGTTTTATTTGTGACAGGCATTACTGTCCTAGAGTAATCCAGACATTTCAACTTGTTAAATTTCATTCTGTTAATCAAAGTCCAGTGCTCCAATCTATCTCAATCACTCCATAAGGCCTCAAGAGGGTCAACAGAATCTCCCAGTTTGATATCGTCAGAAAACTTGCTAATAGTGCATTCAACTCCTGCATCCAGATCTTTGATAAATATATTGAACCCTGAGGAACTTCCCTGGTGATGAGTCACCAGCCAGATGTAGCCCCATTCACTACCACCTTTTGAGCCCTGCCCTTCAGCCAGATCCATACCCACTGCACCATGAACCTGCTCATCCCACACTTGAACAGGTGAAAGGGTGCTGTGAGGGACAGTATGAAAAGCCTTACTAAAAAGTCCAGAAATACTGCATCCACCACCTTCCCTTCATCCACTGGGCGAGGGACCTTATCATAGAAAGATCTTAAGTTAGTTAAACAGAACTTTCTCTTTGTGAACCCATGTTTTTGTGCCTGGTCATTGCATTGCTCTTTAAATGCCTTTCAGTAGTACCCAGTATAATCTTCTCCATAATTTTTACAGGAACTGAGGTTAGACTGACAGGTCTGTAGTTTCCTGAGTCTTCCCTCATGCCCTTCTTGTAAATTGGAATAACGTTGGCCAGCTTCCAGACAGCAGGGACCTCCCCAGACTCCCAAGGCCTTTGGATTGTGTTCAAGAGGGATCCTGCCATAACATCTGCTAGCTCCTTCAGTACTCTGGGATGAATCCCATCCAGTTGTGAACATTCAGCTGATAGAGCTGATCCCTCACAGTTTCAGTGTCTGCAGATAGAATGTTACTGTTTCCACACTGGTGGTACTCTGACTCAGGGGGGTGGGCACCCCAAGGTCTGTCGGTATCATTAAAGACTGAGGCAAAAAAGCACTGAATGCCTCTGCTTTTTCTTCATCCCTGTTAATCAGGTGACCATCTTCAACAAGTATCAGTCCAACATTTTCTTTCTTAAAAAAGCCCTTCTTGTTAGCTGACTCAGCACCAGCCCTTTCAACTCTAGATGATCTTTGGCCTTTTGCATCTTCTCCCTGCATAAATGAATCACAGCTGTGTAATCTCCTTACAAAGCCTGACCTCTCTTCCAGGGATCATACAATTTTCTTCTCCCCTTGAGCTCCACGAGGAATTCCTGTTCAGCCAAGTTGCTGTTCTGGCCCATTTGCTTGACTTAGGACACGGTGGAGTTGTGTGTTCCTGTACTTCTGAAAGGTGGTTCTTGAGGCTGACCAGCACTGACAGACTCCTAAACCCTCAAAAGCAGTTTTCCAGAGTACTCTGCTGAATTCTGTCTAACAACAGATAAGCTACAAGGGCAGTTTACCTTGGAGAATACCAATTCCCTAGTTTTGAGGCATATGACTCAAGATTAAATGTCTGTCTTACAGGCTGTGGGTCAAATTACAGTACAGTCCTCATTCACTGGGTACTTTCCAGCCTGTAAAGCAACCACTCTACAAATACTGCTGTGGTGCTTCATGCCTGCCCATTCCAGTTAGGTGTCAGCCTCTTAACTCTGCAGCAGAGCTGGCAAAAGGGTGAGGTTCTGGAAAGGCTTTAGTGATCATTCCTGGTGGGGATTTGTACTGTGGAGGAGGAGCATTCTGATGGGACAGCAGAGCTCTTACCTGCCAGCTCCTTGTTGGGGAAGTTTTGCTGACCAGAATGGCTCGGGCAGAGACACCTCCCCAGGCAATCCCTGTGCCCTGCATGCCCGCTTAGCTCTAAGTGCAGCTCTCCATCCAGTCTGAGAATTGATGGAGGGGGAAGTGAAAATCCTTGAGGCTCATTTTGAGTTGCAGAAGGATGTGGAATGGGGAGAGGAGATCATTTTTTTCTAGAAGTGCTTTGTTGTTGTTTGTTTTTGTTTCATAGCAGTCAGTACTTAACAAAATGACTAATCTTGCTTGTGACTCATGTCTCATTAGCAAGGATCTCCATGCTCATCTGTCAGGACTATAATCATGAGTAAAGAGTGGGGAAAAAACCTCTGAGCACCTTCAAACAGCAATTCTCCTCTTGCTGAGGTGGAGGAGGCTTTGTGTTGGTTTTGAAGCCATTTCCTTCCCTTCCTCCCTTTCACCTCAGTAGTCCCTGAAATCTCAGGACTTACCTCATTTCTGTTTCTGCTCAGGAGTCTTCCTGGGGAAGATGTGAACTGAAAATACGTTGCCTATGACCTGAAGAACTCTGGCCTTAGTCAAGGTTTTCTTTGTGGGACCCTTTAAAAAAAGGGTTGGGCAGGGGCCGTAATGAGAAGCTTGCTGGGCACAGCAGCCCTGGGGCTGAAGAGAGCTGGGGGACAGCAGCCCTCTCCTGCAGGGACACGCAGGGTCTGCACAAGGGAGGTCTTGCCCAGCTATCCTTGCTGGAGGAGAAAGCACCTCTCTCTTCAGTAAGCTGTTGGCTGGTCCTGCTCAGCTGCCACATCGGGAAGGGCTTTTTAATCTTTAAATGAAAGCTTAGATCCAGACTGATTGTGATCCCTGGAGTATGTGTTCCCTGGCAAGATGACTAAACCAAATGTTAATTGCTCTTGAAGTCAGCCTTTAATCAACTCGTCTTGGGTTCTGGCCACTGTATCTCAGTTAGGTAAAAACATCTCTTTAGCCTCGCAGAAAGCACTAGAGGGGAAAAAAACAAGAGAGTAAGACTTTTGGAGTGCCCTTGCTGGGTCAGTGTTAAGGCCATCTCCATGGAGGAGACTCTTACCTAAATAACTTTCCAGACTGCTGGAAAAAATCCTCTCCTCTTCTGTCATACTGATTTTCAAGTCCTCTGAGTGCTTTCGAAGCAATAAAGAATAAGCAAGGAGTGCAATGCTCTTTGCAGGGGTAGCTGGGGAGAAGTAGTACGCTGCTGCTCAGCGCAGGCACCAAACCGTGGTATCTCCTGATACATTCTTGTAGTGTGTTGGGATGAGCTGCAGCAGCTTTGTCCTCTCCCACACACCCCCTCAGCCGGTGTGAGGGTCTGTATGGGCAGCAGGGTACGATGCTGTGCCTGCAAGGTTGACCACAGAGGTACCTGTTGGTCTTGGCAGGCTGCATCAAGCCTTTGGGTTTTGTTTGGATCATGCCCAGCACCAGATTCGTGACAGTCAAGTTTGCAGGATGGCTTTGACGACAGCATTTTGCTCAGCACTCACCTCTCCCCTTTTGTCACCTCAGATCCCACCTTGCAGGTGGACACAGCCACCACCAACCTCACGGTGCAGGAGAAGGAGTCCTTCCCGCTGGACTGCAGCATCCTGTCCCGCTCCAGCCCGGAGTCCCACTTTGCAGTGACGTGGTACAGCCTGCGGGCCAAAGAGGCGGGTGACCACGCGGAGCAGCAGGAGGAGGAGGAGGAGGAGAGGGAAGCGGTGCTGAGCGTGGGCCCCGACGCCGTGTTCAGCCCTGAGGCCGGTCGCTGGGAGGGCCGCCTGCGCTTCCAGAGGCTCTCGGCGGTGCTTTTCCGGCTGACGGTGCTGCAGGCTGGCGGTGCCGACACAGGCAACTACTCGTGCCGCGTGGAGGAGTGGCTGGCAGACCCCAACGGCGTGTGGTACCGGCTGGCAGACGAGGAGTCGGGGATGGTCGCTGTTCACGTGCAGGATACAGGTGAGGAGGGGTGACGACTGCCTTGGGGTCACGGCCCTGGCATCCCCTGCGTCTTTGGTTCAGCCAAGAGAAAAAGGCCAAGGAGTTAAGTGGGACCTAGGTCTCACCTGCACCAGGGCAAGTCTGTGGTGCCAGTGCTTTTCCAAATCAGCTCGATGGCTCATTGCCCAGCTCTTGCTTTGGCTGGAGTATCCACACTGCACTGAGCTCTGTGCTGGGGCTGCCCAGACCTCAGCACTTACCACCTGGTGTGTCTCACTCAGTAGGGGCAGACTTTGTCCCCCACTGAGGTTTAACCCTTCCCTTTAGGACACACCCTGGAAGTTGGATTAGCTTTGCACAGAGGTGTAGGCTGTGGCACAAGAGTCTCAAGTGGTATAGAGGTCCCAGAGATAATTGAGGTCATGACGGTTTTGTGGGCCCCTAAGGAAAATACCCTTGGTCGTGCTGCTTTTGTGTAGCACCACTGAGGAAATCAAAGCTTTGCAAAGCTCCCTACTTTTTATAAGATATTGTAAAATCTCCACCAGGGAGGACTATATCACTCATTAAACTCTTGGGGGTAAAGCAGAAACATGCCCTGTGGTAACTTTCTTCTGGTGCTCTCTTTTTTAACACTTGTATTTTTCTCAGAGCCCCACTTCCTGCACTGACAAGGATTAATGAGCATCTGATTTTTAACTTCTGAAGAAGTTTGTATGCCCTGCATTGCAAACAAACCATGAAATGTGACCGTCCTGTGTCTCTTTCCAGGCTCCACTCTGCAGTCGGTCATCTGCTCCAACGATGCCCTTTTCTACTTCGTGTTCTTCTATCCCTTCCCCATTTTCGGCATCTTGATCATCACCATCCTCCTGGTGCGATTCAAGAGCCGAAACTCCAGCAAGAACTCAGAGGGCAAGAACGGGGTCCCCTTGCTGTGGATCAAAGAGCCCCACCTCAACTACTCTCCCACTTGCCTAGAGCCACCGGTGCTCAGCATCCACCCGGGAACCATAGACTAAAGAGGCAGAAGCACCTGGGGGGACGCACAGAGGGAAAAAAGCAGAGACACGCTGGGAACCCCAGAGCGGGTTTTGTTGTTCTTGTTTCATTTGTTTCCCTGTCTGTGCTGTGATGCAGAGGCTGAGCTCTGTGGAGTGCCCAGCCAGCAGGAGCAGGGAGGTCCAAGACTTTTCCCAGCACCCATGGAAATACACTCCCTCATCCCAATGGACAGAGGCACTTGCTGTACATAGCGGATGTTCCTCTCGAACTAATATTACTCCCATCAGTTGCTGTCTTTTGGGCTGTTACTTTTTTATCATTTCTTTATCAGTTGCTCAGAAAACTGTAGGTTTCCCCTGCTCTCCACACAGTGTGGAGTTCCCAGGGGTTGTTTGGTCCTGGGACAATCTCTTTGGAAGTAAGTGTATATGTTTTCCAAAACAGACTGTTTTTCCTTCTCAGACTTAGTGCCATGGTGAAGAAGGTCTTTTCCCAAGGTGTGCTCTTCCAAAACAGACAAAGCCAGGTCTATCCCCAGAGGGTTGACTGGGCTGTCTTCTGGGAGGTCCATTGCAAAGACTGACTGTAGCCTCATCATCTTCTTACCTCCACCTTACTGTTCTCTCAGGAGGGAGCAGTTCACCTTTTGGGAGCATTCCCAGGTCGTGGAGAGACTGAACATTCAGCGCGCTTGTGATCAGGACAAAAGCAGTTTAGTTTGTCTCAAAGAACTGAAGGGGTGAAAGGAAGGAGGACACCTGAAAGCCCTGACTTCGTTGGTAGCAAAGAGGGTCCTCATATGGTCCAGCTTACCAGAGTCATGCTCTTCCCTGGTGTCCATGCTGCCACCTCTGACGAGGCGGATCCCCTCTGTGCCCCAGTCGTTTGTGGATGGGAGGCTTGATCCAGTCTCTGAAGGCTTCAACATGACCAAAGTAATTACTCTAGGAAGGAGGAAAGGGGAAGCTCCACGGGTTGGGTTCACAGTCCCCGGATGGTTCAGCCAAAGGAGCCCAGTAGCAAACATGCCATGCAGTGGGGACATGCAGTTCACCACCACAGGTCACGAGTTTTCCTGTGGCTTGCACTACTTCCTGGTGCAAGCCTGGACAAGGCCAGGAGCCTGCAGCACATCAGCACCCTCGGGCTTCCCTGCTCCTTGGCCAAGAGAAATCTTCCCGTGTGTGTGTATGTGCATCTGCTGTTTTTCATTTCTGGGACTTCAGGAGGAAAAACCATTTCTCCATAAGCTCCCTCTCCTGGCAAAGTCACCTGCTCTTGTAAGAGCCGCTGTGGCAGGAAATGCTGTTCTTTCTGTGAAAGATATGGCTCTCATGAACCAAACCAGGGCTCTCGCCACGTGGGGCACCTGAACTCCTGTACCCCTGATGCCAAGAACCCCTACCCTGTCCTGTGGAGGAACCCGCCTCCTCCCCTGTACGACCTAAGTGTTACGTCTGGCGGAAGGAAATGTTTGCCAAAAATGGCCTTTTGTTGTCTTCCTCGATGTCTTCCTGGCAAATCCGGCCATTTATATTTTTGCATCATGGCTGAAGCCAACCAGGGGTGGACGGGCACAACCACTAGAGCACCCTGCCTCACGTGTGAGAGGTGCCATACTCACAGCCGTTATCCTCTCTGGGAGGGTTGGACTGCTCTTTGTGAACAGAGGGGACCTCAGCAGATGCTCTGTAGCACTAGTCAGACCCTGATGCCTTGGTGTTTCAGAGGTGGTGAGGCTTCAGGTAGGAGATCTGCACCACACAGCCTCTCTCCTGTCTGGGAGAGGACCCGCGTGGCTGCAGATCAACCCACCCTAAGGCATTTGAAGTTGGCCACCTCTGCGCCTCTACCAGAACAGCATTGGTTTCTTCTTCTGCTGGGAAGCCCAAATTTCACTTGTCCCTCTGTGAAGTCTGCCTCCTCGAGATGTAACCGCTTGCTGGCCCCAGCATATGCATAAAGTCACACTCCTGTATATGTATGTATGTATCGCACACCCGCACACTTGTCTTCCCTTTCTGACTGAGGTGTCTGCAAAGAGAGGAGTGGGATGAGAAGTGAATGGAAATGAAGAACCGAGGTGCAAACAGCAGCAGCTGCAGCCAGTGGGTATTATTTCATATGTACTATCTCCTGTACATACTGCTCCCGGGCAGGGACCGCGACTCATTCCAGCTCCAAGGAAGAAGAGCAAATGAAGACAAGAGGAGCCGTTCTTCCCTGGGAGAGCCCTGCTCTGCATCTGAGCCACGCTCCTCCTCGCCAGCCTGTCTGCCCCAGAGCAGGGCTCTCCTGGAAGGCTGTCCCATGGCCCCGTCCCCCCAGACGGAACGGGTCCCTTCCCAGCCCAGCGGTTCCTGCACAGAGCCCAGGCTGTCCTGGGAAGCAGCTCCCACACTGGTCCCTGAATGTACCTTGCCAGTGACATTTCTCCATTGCTCTGGCAGTGTGTTGCCCAGTCTCAAACTTCTCTGTGTTTTTATAAGGCAGACTCTTCCTGTAACGAGTTTTAATGCGGAGCTTTTCAAACCACTCTCTCTGCTGTAACTTTCTGTAACAAACCCGAGAAGAAAGAGAGATACCCTATCCATGCATGATGTGGAAAAATGTTTGGGATTTTTTTTTTTTTTTTAAAGAAAACAACAAAAACTTTGTACTATGTTGCACTAAAACATGTTTTATACAACACACTCGAGAGCTGTAGTAAACTGTGTTGAAATTGTGAATCCTATTGCTGCTGCTTTTTGTCAGATTTGGTGTCTTATTATGCCTTTATGTGCACTCCCTGCATAAAGGTGCAGAGTCCCCCTCTGGGGCAGCCTCTTCCACTGCCACTATTCCTTGATGCATTAACTCCCCTCCCACCCTGGTAGAGCTTCTCCTCTCTTGCAGGTTGGAGCTTGCAGAAACCTTGCACCCTCTGACTCTTCATACTTCTCCCTTCCGCCTCCCTTAATTCATACCATAACAGAATATAACATTTAAAAGAGGCCTGTCAGGTCTTTTTGAATGGGATACACTGTTTTTGAAGTGCTCTGAAAACAGTAAGTGCTTTGCTGTGTCATAGTCTGGATTTGAAGAAAAAACTTTTTTTATATAGAATTATGCATAGCAAAAAATGAAGCAAATAATCTTTAGTAACATTGATGAAAGCAGAAGAATACAGTTCACTACAGAAGTTGATGCAAAATGCAACCTGTTAATTCTCATTACCCACTTTTACTGTGAGTAAGGATTTGATCAGGAGTCTTGAATTCCCACACTGACTGAAATGGGGAAGTAGCATGATGCATCCCTACCTGTACTGCAGAAGTGCTGTGGAATTGTGCAAAATGCACTGCTCACACAGGTCGGGTTTGGGGGGTTTTCCACATTCATTTAAAACAAAAAAATATTCTCTGCTAAATTAATATGAGAAAACTCTTTGTTATCCTCTATTCTCCCTGCAGTAGGTTGGTTGCCTTGGGCTGCATCTGCTCTAGTCTCTATGCTAAGCAGCAGAGGTTTTAGCTCCACAGATGCTCAGTGCTGCAGCAGTGTGTCCCTGTATCAGGTGGCAAGCTTGGGCCAGAGCTTTGCCAGGAGGCATCTCTGCCAGCCCACTGTAGCCTCTCTGTGGTCGGGTGTGCATCCCTGATCCCCTGGCATGCTCCTATGGGCAGGACCCTGGTTTGGGGCAGCCTGAGTGAGTTTTGCTGCCTGTCCCGCTGCTGCAGCAGGACCAGTAGTGCTGCAGTGGGTGCTCCTGCTCCCCCTGAGGACCATGCAATGCGCAGCCGCCCTGCAGTGGAGGAGGGATGTGTCAGGGCTTGGCTGCTCAAGGGACCGCTGTGTGCTTGCATCAAACCACCTTGTGACTGCTTTCCCCCACTCACCAGCCCCAACAGAGAGCCCACATGGCCTCCCCACTGAAGCCAACACACACACGCAGAGAAAAGGCTCACAAGCTTTAATCCAGTGGGTCTGCAGAGCGAGCCAGGGTGGCAGGGGGTAAGTGTGCCCGTGCCCCCCCCTGCCTAGACGAGCTGGTACAAGCCCTCGGCTACCTTCTCTAGGCGGTCCTTGTACTCCAGGTGGGCGTAGAGGGGGAGGGGAACCCCCTCGAAGCCGTGTATGACCCCCCACCATCCAGCCGCGATGACAGCAGTGGAGTCGCTGTCACCCCCGTGGAAGAAGGCGCGGTGAGCCAGCTCAGTCCAGGAGTCCCCCGCGCCCAGCAGCGCGTCGTAAGCGATCATGGGGGCGTCGTGCCCGCTGCTGCCCGCCCAGCCGTCGTAGCTCAGGGACGAGTAGAAGTCGTCCCTCTCTTCCACGCCGTACTTGATGGGGAAGGTGGGCATCGAGACCCCGTCTGATATGCCCCTCTCCACCAGGTATCTTTTCCATTGGTCTTCAAAGTAGTACCTGTAAAACAGGAGACAGGATGGAGTGGCTGTAAGAGCTGTCCCAGGGCAGGAGCACATACCTGAGCTCTGTGCGGGCCAAGAGCCCGCCAAGAGCCCGGCAACAACGGCTCAGCAAAATGGTAGGTGTCACCCCCTTGTCAGACTAGGGACATGATTTACAGTAAGAGGCACAAGGACGTGTTTCAGTGAGTTAGATTTCCCCTCCCTCCAGCCACATGGGAGAAGGCAGCTTGGCACCTGCTGCTGTCGTGCTGCACAGGATTCAAAGGCTCAGAGTGAGAGCTGAGTCATCCTCCCAAATTCAGAGTAACTCTACCTCTGTGCCCCTATGGATCTGCAGCCACATTTGATTATAACTTTCAAACTGAGCTCAGCCCTAAGCATGATGCTGTTCCCTAGGCCCTCCTGCTTCACCTCTTTCATTAGATCACTTGCTTGAGATGACAAATCTACCTACCTCATACCAGATCCAAAAAAAGTCACAACTACATGACTCAAACACAATCTGCCTTTTTCTTTTTTTCCCCCCAAGTTAGAGATAACTCTGAACTGATTTGATCCCACGGCAGGCATGTGCTGCTCTAGGAGTTTACCATAACAATTACTGACACTTCAGGATAAACAGAGCTCGCCCTGCCGCGCAGGGGCTTTAGGGAAAGGCGGTTGCTGGGAGCGTGGCTCACCAGTGCTCCATGTTCTCCTTCACGAAGAAGCCGCTCTCCTGCACGTAGGCTTTTGCCTGCGGCAGCACGTCCAGCAGCCCCTTGCCCCAGGCCTGGAGGGGCACGCTGTTCACTGCGTAGGCCGTGAAGAGAGCCGAGGCCAGGGCCCCCAGGTAGCCCGTGGGGTGGTGGTGGGTCATGCGGCCGCTCTCGATGCTGACTTGCAGCAGGGTGTCCAGCTGCTCGGGGCGGTAGAAGCGCAGCCCGATGCACATGGCACGCATGGCACCCCCGCAGCCTCCCGCCCGCAGGTTGAACGGGATCCTCCAGCCGTTTGGCTGCTCCGGGTGCAGCTTCATTGTGCTTTCCATAGACGTGACACCTGGACAGGAGCGGCACAGCCCAGGAAAAACAAAAGGAAAGATGCATCAGTAGGACATAGGATCACACAGCTTGGGAACTAGGGGAAGACAGGAAAGGTAGTGGGGAAGGAAGCATTACTCTGCATAAGGGATTCGAGATTCCTTTTAAAAATATCAGTTGTCTGCACACGTAGGTATCCTGCCTTAAACTGCTAGAGCATATTGTATCCTCCCAAACAGACATGATAATTACTGCTTGTGAAGATAATTTAAAAGTCCAGGAGGTAAGAAGCACTCCACTGATGATTTACTGGCATTGTTTATGTTTACATTTCATGTTATTTAATAACTTATCTATAAAATATATACACTAATAGATTAGATATGTACACATCTCTCTCTATCACCCCTTCCCCCCCTCCCCAAAAGGGTCTGTAGGATCCCTAACACAAGGTAAGTCTGAGTAACTCCACTTTTTCAGTTGTTTAACCTCTTTAAAAGACCTTTTAAAGGAGGAAGACTCCACAAGCTCCTCAGGAATCTCTCCCATTGCCTCACTGATAAGAAACATTTTCCAGCTCTCCCTTGCCAAAGTTTAGGTTTGTCAGAAAGCCTTGAATGTAGCACCTCCCTCACCTCACCATGGTCTCTTCCATAAGCTGAAGAACAACTGCACTAGGTGAGGCCAAGGGTTTGTCCAGCCCCCTAGCTCGTCTCCAAACACTATCCACTAACAGATAACTGTGGAAAAGCTATAAAAAATGAGGCAAGTACAGTGTTTCCCAAAAACCCACTTGGCTTTCAGCAGGCACAGAAGCATAGCCTGCTTGAGTCAGAAGATAAATCCAAAGTGAACACACATTCAGTAAGCCTCAGTAGACTGAGCCACCATAACCAGTCTCCTGCGCTTGAGCCCATGCAAGCCTTCAGACTCCTTTAACATCCCAGGGTAACCAGACCCACAGTTTTGCTCTGGAAGGTGTTTCCTTTAGTTTTAAACCACCATTAGGCAATTTCCTTAAATTCCCCTCTAACCCTTAAAAGAAGTATCGACTTTTCATGTTCTTGCTGGAACTTCGAGAAAAACCTTTCTTCAGGACATGTTTGGGCAGGTTGAGACCACACACCTCAGTCCTTGATAAAAAGTGAGACTGTTCTTGCATTAACTGTAGTTAAAATGAGGAAGATGACAAGGTTTTAAGGCTAAAGAAAGACTGGTTCTTTTCCATTACAATTTGCTTGCAGCTTTAAGCCTGTGCATATCATTTTAGGAGATGACTACTGATTACTTGCAAGTGGAAAAATTGTGTAAAACAAACCAACATATGACAGCTAAGACTCTTGAGGATTTATGAAGTATTACAAGTATTATCCTCATGCTTTTAAACAGTTAAAATATTAAAACATTTGAAAGCCGATTTAGGAAGACTAAGCTGAAATCACGTCAGTTCTCTTTTTAAAAACAAGTTTTTTAAAAAAATGCTGTAGGAGTTTTTGAATCAGGAAATTGTTTTAGAAATCCACCAAATCCTGTTTAGGAATCCTTTGTACTAACAATAGGAAACTAAAAGTAACCTGAGGGGGATTCTGGTCTAAAGAAAGGAGAAATACAAGTAAAAAGCAGTGTGTGAAGAAAGGCAACCTGAAAAAGTTTCAAGAACAACTTGAAACACTATTTCTGGAATAGGCTTCCAGTCCACTTATCTAGACTCTTCATGAGCACAGACAGTAACAGTTGTTTGAGATATATCAATACACATAAAAAAAGGTGAGTTGAAACAACCACATAGTGGTAAATAATTCCACAGGGAGAGGACTTGGACTGAAAGAGTTTTGAAGCAGAAGGCTTCCTGGAGAGGCAGATGTAGTTTGTACCTCTAAAAAAGAAGTACCTCCATGCCTGTGTTGCTCAATTCATTGGCTTTGTAATCTGCAAGGAACAATGAATTTGGGGTTGTGGCGCATCACATATAGCAATGATGGGCTATTGTAGGGATTAACCTGTCGCTGAACTAAAATAGTGAGTTCACTCCTGGGGCTGCATCCCTGAGGGACCCTGCTGTGGCTGCCCGATGACTCATAACATTGTGGGAATCCCTTTGTTGCTGCAGGTTTGGGTTTTCAGGTCTGGACTCCCTCATGTGGGCGATCAGTGTGACTTTCCCCTACTGTTTTAGGGAACTCTCTTCTCTGTTTGGTGAAAGTTCCAACAGCAACTTTCCATGCTCAGCCTTCAGGGCTACAATTCCCCAGTGAGTACTTACTTAGGCCAGAGCAGCACCAGCATGGTTTATGTTCTCAGTTAAAATCCATTTATTCTGAACTGCCAAAACAAGTTACTGGCATGAAACTTCTATCATTAGGACCTATCAATATGGCATGGAGACTCCAGACTGCAGACAGCTTTTGAGATATGGATTAGGTATTCCCTTTGATAGCACATCAGTGGGCATTAAACTGCTAAGGGTCAGGATTTAAGCTCTCAGAACTGAGTGCCTTTCCTTTGGCTGCATCAGGAACCATCCAGGAGGCTGTTGCAAAAACATTCCCAACAGACTTCCATTTTTTCCACATTTCTTTCCCCACTTCCCCAAAAATTTTACGATTTTCAAGTGTCCTTGGACCCACTAAAGAATGTGCATTTCTTTCTTTAGCTAGATAACCTGACCTTTCCTTATCACTCCACTTCATACCAAATTAGCTTTCAAATTCTTCACTTCCAAATGGGAGCTGCTTTTGGGCATATTGCAGTTCAGTTACTCCCAGAAGGACTGCAGCAGGTGTGCTGTTATCCTTAGCTATTAATTACTAACATTTAAATTTTAGGTCCTTTTCATTTCAGGGTTTAGTCACCAAGCTTAAATAGTGAAGATACCTTCCAGGTGCTGTCTCACTCCCTGCTGTGGTTAGTCCACCCTGGCAGACCCCACCAGCTGGGGAAACTAAATGATGCTCCTTTGCCAAAAGAGCAGTGAATCCCTTGGAAGTTTAACCTGTCAACTCCTGCTATCCTGACAAGCATCATTACTCCTTCCTAAACATTTTATTAATTAGGCCAACATCTGGAACTACCTATGTTAAAGAAGACTGATAATTTAATTCTTTACCCATGGGTAGGAGGTCGCTGTGGAAAGGTAAGCAGAATAAATTCCTGCTCAAGTCTCCAACCTAGTTTATTTTGGAATACGGCAATGCAGGATTTGGCCTTTCCCACGTTTAATGTCACGAAAGAACATTCTTCACATATTCTGGCCACTCCAAATAAGCATGTCCAGGCATACATACAATTCCGATGTATAAACTTTGCCTAGGATTGCTGAATTTGAGTGTTTCCTGGATACTTCATGCTTCCTGCACTAGTCAGATTAGAGGTCCAGCCTCAGCAGCTCCAATTTAATTCAAGCATCCAGAACAGGCTGGGCCATGGGCACAGTGACAGATAGGATCCTCAGGGAAGAGCTGGGTCAGCAGGTCTGGGTGAATTAGGAACTTTAGGGATACGTTGTACACGGCATGGCTACTGCAGCCTGTGAATGTGCCCTTCCTGAATACTGCCAGGCCCACTGCCTGTGACACAGACTCAGCAGCACTGTGTCTGTGCAGAGAAAAGATGGAAATACAGGGTTCAGGGAAGAAGACTGTGGCCTGACTGTCCCATTGCAGAAAGTAGATGTGCCGAGCAAGCCACAAGCAGACTTTGGGCAAAACAGTATCTTTTCCACCTACTTCAGGAGAAGCCTAAGCCACTCCAGATTGCCTTATTCTGTCCTCTTTAGCTCATCCTGAAATGGGTACTGAGCATAGAATACTTTTGCCTTTAGGTGAAAGACAGTTAACGCTACGAACAGCCAAAAGCAGAGCCAGGGCCAGCCTCGGCTCCAAGATGCGGGAGAGACATCAGCGAGAGCACAGCCCTGCCCAGACAGTGTGATGGAAGGGTTACCTGGAGCTCTGCCCTCCATGTCATTCATGCACTCCTTGTAGTTCTTTGCAAGCAGAGAGTAGAGACGCCGTAACGTGGGCTTTCTTCCGGCAGCTACGAGGGCTTCGGCCGTGGCCAAGTGCATCACTGTGTCATCGCTGACTCTCCAACCGTCGATGCTCACGTTGCCGAGTCCCCCCATCTCTGCCAGCTCCCTGTGGATGGCTGGGCCACTCTGCTCGAACTCCCACTTCCCATTGTAATAGCCCAGCGTGT
The DNA here is from genome assembly GCF_022539395.1 of Myiozetetes cayanensis. Taxonomy (NCBI): domain Eukaryota; kingdom Metazoa; phylum Chordata; class Aves; order Passeriformes; family Tyrannidae; genus Myiozetetes; species Myiozetetes cayanensis. The sequence continues at coordinate 4,500,318 of NW_026087742.1, forward strand.
CAGCAACTCCGCTCAGCACCATCGATGCCACATAGTTTTCCAGCTTCTTCGGACACGTTTTTTGACCCCGGACTGATTCAAAGTAGAAAACTCTAGGGAAGGGGGCGGGGGGGAAGAGAGGGACATTGAAAATAAAGTCTTTCCCACTTCAGTAAGGGCCTGTACTGCTTAGCTCCAGCAGGCTGGATACCCTGCCTAGCACCCACGTCTCACTCAGAGGATCTCTTTCTTCACAGCACATTGCTTCCCTGTGCACCCACCGTGGGGAAGTGCTCCCAGACAGCCCAGCCCTGGGTCAGGGGCAGCCAGACATGTCCCGCCCCAGACAATGCCAAGTGTCGTTCCTCGCTGAAAGGTCAACACCCAAGGGCAGGACTTCAGAAGTATGTGCAGGTTATGTGACCGCAATCATGTTCCCCACCTTTTTAAGGGCAGCCAGCTCAGAACTGCACCCAGTGACTTTTGTACTCTGGGGTAAGGCAAGGCTGTTCCTCAGGACAAAAGCAAGGGGTATGGGTTAAGTATGGAAGTAAGGTGAGGATGACTGTGGAGAGAGGCTGATTCTCAGGGGTACAAAAGTAAGGGATGTATGGATAAGTATGGGGTGAGACTGACCCTCAGGGATAGAAAAGCAAAGGGTGTGGGATAAGTATGGAAGTAAGGAGGGGCTGACCCTCAGGGGTACATAAGCAAGGGATGTATGGGGCAAGTATGGAAGTAACGTGAGGATGACAGTTGGGGGTACAAAACCAAGGGACTTATGGTATAAGTACGGAAGGAGAGGCTGACCCTCAGGGGTACAAAAGTAAGGGATGTAAGGGTAAGTATGGGGTGAGACTGACCCCAGGGGATACAAAAGCAAGGGGTATGGGGTAAGTATGGAAGTAAGGCAAGGCTGACCCCCAGGGTACAAAAGCAGGGGAGGTATGGGGTAAGTACGGGGTAAGGCGATGCTGAGCTCCTCGGCTTCGGCAGGGCCGGGCCATGGCGGTAACGCGCGGCCCTGTTGCTCCGGCCCACAACAGCCGGGTGCTCGCACAGGCAGAGCTCCCACCCCACTCCCCAGGCTCGGGGTTTGCTTCCCGCCCTCACTCGGGACAAGCGCAGGCGGGGCAGGGCGGCGGGGCCAGCCGAGCCGTGCACCCGCGACCACTGTCCGGCCCCAGCGGGTACTTACACAGCGAGCCCTGCCACCGCCCCCAGCCCAGCGAGCACCGCCAGCGCGGCCAGCACGTACCGCCGGGGGCTGTGCCGGCCCGGCAGCCACGGCCGGCCCGGAGACATCGGGCACGGCGCGGCCTCGGCGGCCCCGCGCGGCCTGGGACGCGTCTCCCGCTCCGCCCCGTCCCTGACAACCCACCCGGCCGCCGCGGGCCCCGCTCGGCGCAGGCGGGGGCTCGGCCCGGGCCGCGCTGTGTCCGCTTTCATTTTCCGGAGCGCCCTCGGGAGCGGCAGCCGCGGCTCTCGGAATCGAAAGCGGGCACGTGGGAGATGAAGTCACTGCGTGGAATGGGACTGATTAATGGAAAAAAATTAAAATGGGGTAAAAATGAAAGGCGCGCTCAGCATCTCCCCTGCTCGCTGGTTGCATGAGCGGCTCCCTCCCTCTCTCCCTCCTCCTGGCTGAGCCCCTCCGGGGTGGTGGGAGCAGAGTCCCGCTCAGTGCCTGCGCTGGGGACAAGACCTTTCCCCGGCCTTGGTTTGTTTCCCCTCCTTTTAGCAGCCTGAGCAGAACCTCCAGCCTTTACCTTTGCTCATGTGCCTCTCTGCCCCCTCAGAGGATCATCAGTGTTGGAAGAGACCCTCAAGATCATCCAGTCCAACCATCCGCCCAGCATCATTACTGTAACCCCTAACCACTAAACCATGCACCCAACACCAGATCCAGACATCTCCTGAACATCTCCAGGGATGGTGACTCCCACAACCTCCCTGGGCAACCTATTCCAATGCCTAACCACCCAAACAGTCAAAAATTTTTTTTTCTAATATCTAATCTGAATCTCCCCTGTCTCAGTTCAAGGCTGTTTCCTCTAGTCCTCTCACTGTAGGTAGAAGAGACTAGCCCCCACCTCACTACAACCTCCTTTCAGATAGTTGTAGAGAGCCTTTCAGGTAGTTGTAGAGAGCGATGAAGTCTCAAGCCTCCTCTAGACCATCTCCTTCAGTGAGACAAACTCCTTTGGTGTTTGAGGCCAGCACTCTTCCCACAGCCCCAGTGAGGCCCAGCTCAACTCTCTGGTGACCCCAACCTCTCCCACACCAGGTCTGGTCTTTGCTGTGTCCCGTGGTGCTGCTTTATGTAGGGTCCTGAGGTGCCTGGTGATCCCATCGCCTTGTTTTATCCTTTGTTTTTAGTGATGGTATTGGCCAGTTGGCTGAGGGAATCTAGTCAGTGGATGAGGAAGAGACAGGAGCACAAATCAGGACCAAGAAATAGGACAGAGCATAGCTAAGCTTGCACTTTGTGGAGGACCAATTTTTTTACCAACTGGCAGTCACTTGACGTTCTGCTCGCCAGTTCTTCAGAGCCCTGGTTCACCCCTGAAGGTACCAGCACCTCTTACATGAAGGGAAAAAAAAAAAAATCCCCCCTGGATGCCTATGAGAGAAAGCCATGGTATTTTTTGAGCTGCACCCCTGGGGGATTTCAAGGCAATCACAACTGTAGCTCTGGGTCAGAGCAGAGTCCCTGGGGAATTTGGGGGCAAGTGAGAGTGGAGGGCTGGAGTAGGGGTCCTGGGAATTCAGGTAGCTGAGAGCACGGTACTGTGCAGGAGTAGTTTGGTATGCCATGCCCATTCATATCGGCAGCCTCTGAAGCCTGCTGCAAATGTAGAGTTTAAGAAGCATCTGGTAAAGAAAATAGTAACAGAAAAGGAAGTGGGAAAAGAAGCTGACAGTGTTTCAACACTGCCAGCAGTGCCTGCTGACCTTTTGTGTTTCTCTGCTTCATTTTTTTTTCTCTAGAACAGCTCTGAATTTACTTAGGTTGGTGCAATGCTTAAAGGCAAAGTGGGGTTTTTGTCTCCTAAGGTTTGGGCCTCTGAGAAGGAAACTTTTGTCTTGCAGTCTGTGAGTAATGGGTTTTGCTCCAGCCTGAAGGGCAGAGGAGCAGAGAGGAAAGTTGCAGGGTTTCTCAAAAGGAGAGAAAGATGGGAGAACACCTCTATGTCAGCAAAAAAAATGCCTTTGGCACTGGGATGTTTGGATTTCATCGTTGCTTCCCATTTCCTGAACTCTTTCAGCTTCCTCAAAAATGAAACCAAGGTGCACAGTGCAGTTTAGTCACATCTGAGATATATCACAGAAAAATGTTGAGGGCTCCTCACCGACATTCAGTGGAGGATGAGCCAGCAGCAGGAACCAGCAGCAGGAGCCTGCAAAGCATGGGTGGGGAGAGCAGCAGTCTTCAGGCTTTGGGATCTTTGATCCCAAAGGGATCTCCTTGTGTAAGCCCTATGGGATGCCCACAAGTGGACAAGGAGAGCATTCTCCATCAGGGAGCACCTCCAACTCCAAGATGTTGCAGGGGAGCATTGTCCTGGCTGAGCCCATGGCAAGGGGAGGTGGGCATGACTGCTCCCCGTTTGCAATAATGGCCTTCCGGTGCTGAGCTATGCAAAGAGTTGAAGGCTCACCATGTTGCACCATTCTGGGGGTTTTGTTGTATTTTTTTTAATGAAAATTTAGGCTGCATTGGACCAGTGGCCAGGATATGCCTTCTGGAAAGTACCACCTTGGAGCAGCTTGCTGGCATGCCCCTGCCTTGTGTTGGACCCTGTGGTTAGCATTTGCTTAGACTCAGAATTTTCCTTTATATTCATCTGGAAAAAAAAGGGTAATTCTTTCTGACTAAAAAAATTTAACTTTCTAGATAAGTCCAGGGTTAAGGGTTCCTATTCAGGGGGGCTGTGAAGTGCAGCACTGCAGCACTGAAGCTGCATAGTGGTTTAGACCCTGTGGGACATTTCCTCAGAACTACATGAGACCTTCAGGCCAGGTGTTGAACACTAAAAACGCATGGTGCACTTCTCAAACAGATCCTACAGCTGTCCCCAAAACAGGACTGTAAAGGAACATCTGGAATTCTCATTTATCACCTTTCCTATTCATCTTCTTTTTGCCCCCACAAGGTTCAAAGGTACCTTTCCACAGGACCTTCTGGGTCTCTAAAACATGTTCATCCTGCACCAGTGCCAAACTCTTAACAGTCTCTCATTCTTTTAACAGTCCATTTTTCTTTGTAATGAGAGCAGGAATTTTTTTATTTGAGTGGGGAATATTTCTGGGCTTACCCCAATTCTCAGTCCCCAGGTGCATGTCTGTCTTTGTCACTGGCCAGTGACAAAGATAACAATCTACTGTAACAGGGGCATTCAAAGCAGGGGCAGCAAACACCACGTGAGGTCTGCTTGGGACCAGCAGCTCGGTGAGGCAGCGGTGCATGACCCTGGTGCATGTGTGAGGGAAGCACTCGCTGTTTCAGGATGCTCAGGGCTGCTGTGCTCACTCTGGCTGGATGTTTGCAGCAGGGAACGGGCACCCAGCAGCAGCAGGTGCTTCTGGCCCTGCGCTTCCTTCACCCAAGGACAGGGCCTTGCTTTCTCCAGCTAACCCGGGTAGGGTGACCCTCACTTCTTGCCTGACATCCGGTGGTAATGGCATCCCTCCGTGCTGTCCAGAGTAGCATGGGTGGTGAGAGCTTTGGCTGCAAGTACAGCCTGAGCCTGAGCAAAACCAGTTGCAGAGGCTTTTGCCTAGACATGGGAACCTGTGTGGAATAGTGGGAGAGGAATTGAAAGGCTCGGCTGAAGCAGGTTCTGGACATGGCAGCAGAAGAGGTGCCTCTGGGCAAGCAACTTGGTTTGAGGGAGTACTGGACTTTGGTCTCTTATTGGAGAAAGCAGATTTCATTGAAGAAACAGCCACCTCTTTCTTTCCAGGCTTGTCTTCTTCCACAAACTGTCTGAGAGCAGGCCTGACTCATTGCCTAGGGCAAAAGGGAAATGGTGGAAAATCAGTGTGATCTGTTCATTGTGGCACCTACCATTGTCCTCAGGATGCTTCCAGAAACCATCTTTAACACAGACTTAAAAATAAAATTTAAAAAAGTACAACAGAGTCTAGCTTTTTCAAATAACCATAAATCTGCAAGGCAGAAGATAAGCAGGGTAATTGCTTTACCACATATAGAGGCACTACAATGCCATATTGGGACAACCAGAAAGGTCAGGGACACAGGAAACATCTGTGGTGAGCTGAGGGCTGTGATCACTTCTGCCTTGTCCTCATCTAACAAATGGAACTGCAAACTCATCCTTACTGCCCCTTTGTCAGGTTTATAACTGACATGTTGGCCAATGAGAGTGTGTGGATCCAGAGGCCTCCCTAGTAGTCTCGAAGTCCTGCTTCTGAGCCTGGGGCCATCAGAGAAGCAACCCTGGATGATTCCTGTGGAGCTGGGATTTGGCTGAAGTGGTGGATCTGAGGCTCCAGGCCTGACAGGCTGGTTGCTCCTTGATGTAAATCCAGTGACATTTTCGTTTTGGGTTGTATGCCAGTGCTGGCACTGTGCTCTCCACCTGCATGGTAGCAGTGTCTGAGGGTCTGTGTTGTTGTCCCTTCTGCTGCTTTGTCTCCATGTGCTGCTGGCAGTTGTGTCCATATCCTTTCTGAGAGTATTGGGACTGGGGGAGTCCATCGGAGGGGTGTTGTGCCTGTAAGTAGAGGGGTCCATCAAGCCTGCCTTACACTCAGTCTCAATTCACCATACAGCACCAGCAAACTAAACTTGGAGGTTCTCAGCAATGAAAGTAAGCCCTAGTGGGATGTGTTGGGTTAAATGTGGCCATCTGCTTAACAATGGGAGGGAAGAAGGTTGCGTCACAATATAGGTTTTGAAACAGTGATGCTCTTCCTGCATTGTGCAAGCAGCCATGCTTGATGTGTTGGATGTACTTTCTGCTTTCAGAGCAGGTTTCTCCTTTCTGTGGGAAAAGACACATTCTGAGGAACAAAGTTGCAGTCTGCAGTGTAGAAAAGATGTGTCAGGTGCGAGGAGTATGAGGAATAGAGCCACAGGAGAGGGAGTTTGGCCTTCTGGGGCAGAAAGCACGTTGAGTCTTGCAAGCCCAGCCATAGCTTTGCTGAGGTTCTGGTCTTACAATAGCAGCAGATGTGGCCAAGCATGTATGGTTCACACAGGCAGCGTGTGCTTCTACATAACAGCCAAGGAAAATCAACCACTGTACTCCTCCAAAAAGTGCTGCTCCTCCTCTTTCCCTCCAGCTTTCCCCCTCCCAGCTTCATGCATCCACCTCCTGCTATGAGGATCTGCAGTGTAAAGCTCACTTGACCCTCAATCCTGCCAAACTAGAGTTAGGCGAAGAGCTAGGCTTGAGGGGGGAAGAGCTGGAGGTACTAGCTGAGGTCTGGGAAAGCAGGCAGATGGGAATGGTGCTCACACATTCATGCTGGCTTATCAGGGAGGGCTTATAGTACCAGGACCAGCCAGGCTGAAGGATGACTTTCCTCAGCTTGAATGACTTAAACTGAGACTAGGCAAAGTCATAGATATGATAGGTTAGGAAAAGCCCTGTGGTGGCTTCAAGTTACTTAACTGGGTGGTTATTTTCCACCACAGGGATTTCTTTGATGCTGGGTTGCAACCAAAGCCTTCTCTCCTGTCTTTCTCTTCTGGCTATTTCTTCTCCAGCTCTCTCTAAAACACTGTTGTTCCTGGGAATGACCCCTTCTTTTGACCATATACCAAAAAAACAAAGGGGCATGAGAATTCGTGGGAAAGGGCTTTGGGACAGCAAAACATGACATTTGAAAAGTTACTTCTGCATTTGATTCTTCATGAATTGGATTTCAGAGAATTGGGAAGTGCTGATTTGTGACGGAAGAGGAACATATGAACAAGACCACTGAACACTCTGTTTTATCCATTGGCCTGACAAGGCTTAAAAATATCTGCCTATGCTTCCTTTCTCTGTTTACGTACTTTGTATGATGCCATTCAGTGGTGACATTGCCTTGATGCACAAAAAAGTGCTCCTGGAAGGAGGAGCAAGGCCATCAACAACTGGCATTCCCTCTTCCAGCTTTGCCCTCACCCTGTGCCTAAATTCGCAGGGCAATGAAGGCCTCAGAGGAGGACACCAAAGACCTTGCTGTGCTATGGCTAGTCCCCTGGTGTGTTCCCAGCATGACCCTGGTCTGGCAGAAAGGACAGGCAAGCTCTTGGCAGCAATGACTAGGCAAAGGAAGCTGCTGACTGTGAAACTGCTTGCTCTTAAAACTGAAGTAGTATTTGAGGTCTGGGAGGAGATGGTCTGTCAGTGATCTGCCAGGTATGTGACTGCACAAAGCTGCAAGACACTGCAAAAGGATCTGGTTTGGGGGAAAAATCAAACATTTTTGATTAGTGTCAGACCACACATTATCAAAAGGAAATAACTCCAGGAGACAGAGAGAAGTGTGGGAATAAGGATGCTGCCCCTCTCATAGTTCCAGTACTGCTGTGATCCATACCTCTCCAATGACAGTGGCTCTGCACTGCCTCTGAGCAGTCACTTCTGCTTGAAGCAGAGGAGAAAATCATCCTGTGATTTCATCCTGTATGAAAGCACCTATCCCTATACTCTACATCAAACCCTTAGCAGCAGGAGCACAAGACAGCTTCTTGTTTGAAATGAGCTCAGGGCTCTGGCTTTGTGTCAGAGCAGGCATTTGCTGGGTGTGTGAAAGGCGTTGGTTCCCGGCCTGTCAAAGCTGCTGCCACGCTGGAGTAGCTGGGGAGCTGTAAGAGACAGAGGAGTGTGAGATCTTTTTGCATGCTGTTCAGTCGTCTGCTTGCACTGGGACCGGTGCTTGAAAAGCAAGATGTTGCTTATCCTGTCCTCAGCCTCCAGAGCCTTCTCATTTTCTTCCACTGAATATCCCTGACACGCCAGCCTCTCTGATGTAACCTAGTCATGCGTGGCTCCACTTGTTTTGGCTGTGATAGTGAAACCTGTGAGGCCACGCTTGGACTGACATGACTGTGTCCAGCCATAAACAAGGCTGGATATGAGGAACCTGTCAGCGCCTTGAGCCCTGGCCAGGAGAAAGCAAACCAGAAGAGCTGATTGCACTCCTTGCTGAAAAGGGTGGTATATGTGGGTGATGGCAGGGGGAAATCAGGGGGCAGCATAATCCCCATGTTCAGGAACTGGCATGTGAAAACACAGTCCAGTGGTAAGAATTTCTCTACCAGCAGAGAGAAGCTTAGCAAAGGTCATTGTTATCATTAAGAAACTAAGGCTGGTGAGGTGTGTGAGCTGGGATCCCCAAGCAGCCAACTAGCCTGACCTCAGTAAATGGGAAATGAGATCAAGTGCAAAATGAGTTTACCAAGGCTATCTCATGCCTGGCTATCGTGGTAGGTTTGTTTTGATAAGATAATTGACTATGTAGACAGTGGACTTCAGAAAGGCAGTCCTTACAGCGCTACAGGCAAAGCCATTAAGCTGGAGAAACAGGGGATTAATGTGAGCATTGTAAGGATTTACCTAAAGAAAAGATGTCAGGAGGTTGTGCCTCAAGGGAAGTGAGCTGGGTGGAAAGGGGTTATTAATGATGCTCCTCAAAGGGGTGATCTTGTTTACCCAGCAGGAAAACAAGCTGTAATCAGATTCAGTCAGGGCTAAATAACTGCAGAGATTTCTCAGCCTACAGAACAAGAAAAACTGATGGCACCGAGGACTGGAATGGGGGAAACAGGATACAAATCAGCAAGTCAGCAGCACAAGGTGCAAGTTTGTGCATGTGGAGAATACCCATAAGATGTTTTGTTCCCAGCTTGCCCAAGGTCATTTGGAAATTACAGAGTAAGGGGAGTTTGGAGTGATTGATGATGAATTCTCACCATAGTGTAGCCAAGAAAAAGAGGAAGGTGATCCACAGCCAGTGGATGGGGCCTCTGAAGGAAGGCAGATCCGAGTAAATAGTACCCATGCCCCAGTGTTCTGAGAGTTTCCGTCAAAAAAAGTGTGATACCCATGTAAAGGGGGAAATCCCACGTCTCACGCTTACAGAAAATTGGGCTTTTTATGTTCAAATGGAAAAGAAACAAACCAAAGCTGGACACCACATTTAGGTTTGAGGTTCGAATGTTTTCAGGTTTGGTTCTTGTTTCATGTTTTGGGGGCTTTTGCTTTTGTTTGTTTTGTCCTGAACTCCCCCCCCTACCTTCAAATGTCAACCTGGCAGATTTCTGGAATTGAGTCCTTTTGAGCTTTGCTTCCTGAAAGCCCTGAATTTGCACTTCCCATGTTGCCAACAGATTTGTGTGTACACTAGAGTGAGCTATATCTGCTGATGCATCAGCAAGGACAGATACATAGCTGTCTCTAAGAAAGCAAATCTGACAAAAAAATGTTGTGTTTGGCAAGAAAACTACTCCAACATGAGGAGTGACCAGTCTGCAGGTTGCCAGCACAACCTTGCTGCAGATGGAGGTTTTGGAAGCTTTCTGTACTGATCCCTCTACTGAGCACATGCAAACTGAAACCATCTAATGCTTTCTAACAGACATATGGGCATAGTTTTTCAAGGGCTTGGAAAAAGCAGGAGCCCTGATAGTGCTCTTCTGACCACTGAATTTCTTGTTCCAGTGCAGAAACAAGCCAGAGCCCATTAAGGATATACAAATACAACCCAAGCATAAGGAAAGAAACCTTCTTACTTTCTTATTGTTAGAGATAGAAGTTTCCTTTCTTTTTTCTTCTCTTTTTGGTGGATTTTTAATAGATCAGTCTAAACCATATCTGACTAAAAAAATTTCATCCCAGCAGATGAAATTTTTTAAATGAAACCTAACCATGACCAAAGCAGAGAACAGCAATGCCTAGCAGCACTGATTACAGCTACTGCTTTCTGCTCTGCTTTTAGCAAAGGTTATAGTTCTGCTCTTTGGAGGTGACTTCCATGGAAATCAATGTTGCATTATATATACAAATCTGTGTCAGAATGGTATTCACACTTACATACACAGTGCTTGTCCATATGGGAAAACTGCAGGTTGGAAAGTGGGCTGCAAGGTAGCAGCATGCTCATTGATTCTAATTAACTCCTCATTTACATGCTCCTAGGGCACACCAGGGGTGATTTTGCCTTAACTTCACTCTTAAAGGCAGGAGAGGACTGAACACAATGGTTTGGGTGAAATTATATACAACATTTGGAGATGATTTAATGCCTGTGTTTTTTCAACAGGGACCTGTCCCTTCCCTCTGCCCTCAATCCACCAGATCCTTCTGCTGATGCTGGTTCCAGTAAATTGATGAGACTCACAAAGATGTCCAAGAACAGCAATTTTGTTTAATTTTTTTCTTTCCTGGGTTAGCATGTTGAACCAGATTCCAAGGGGGCACTGAGGGATAAATGCTCCAGAGTGAGATTTGTCCCTGTCTGTGATCAACCATATGGAAGTAATTCTTGGGATTTTTGCAAGCCTGTATCTTGGAAACCAAGCATCATGGGAATCAGCTGTGGATTACTAAAATCAAAACAACGTTCTCATAAGCAAAACCCACTTAGAGGTTGTCAGTCTTTAGTTGTATTGACAGATTCCCCGAGTTGGCAAGACAAATGCCCAACAGACCTCATGTAGAAGGCAGAGCTAAAGTGCTGCTTCTCAAATAGGCTGCTTCACACCTTGATCCATCCCTTTTACACAGGCATTTTCGTATCTGCATGTCATCATCTTGACACACATTTACTTGCTTATGTTTACACTGTGTCAGTTTCTCCTTGTCACTGTGGTTTTATGATCAGAACAGTTTGGTCCTAGAGGTTTTGCAGGGATCCACGGAAGTTCAAAGTCCTCAGACCTTGCCTCTGTGTGATCCACTCTGAAGCCAGCTCAGAACCTCACACTTTTTCCCCTGGTGAATGCAAGGGCAGGCTCTGCTCCCCAGGTGAAAACAGGGCAATGCTGTCCTGTCTGGGCAAGAAACCGGCTGAAAATCATCTTCCCCTTGATGCAGCCACTTGTGCCAAATAGCAAAATGCCTGATTAGGCAAGCTTTCCAGGGAGCTGGCTGTCCTCAGCTGCACCCTGGCACTGCTGATGCCTGGAGCAGGGAGCACAGGTGCCCTGCCTGTGAGGAGAGGCAGGGCTCCAGCAGCCCTCTGAGGCAGGGGAACAGGGCAGGGAGTGTGCTGTAAATGTGCACCCTGGCCTACAACACTGTAGCCCTCTGAGTTCAGGCAGGTCCCTTTTCAATGCCTGCTCCTTGGTGCATTTCAACATCTTCCATGTAATATCACAAAAAAAAAAAAAAAAAAAAAGGAAAACACAGCCCAGCCTGAACTACCAGGTACTGAATACCAGAAGTGTCTACCTGATCTCTCACCTGGTTTAGCAGCCAGTGCTGCTGCATGTGTTGCTGTCTTGTCCCTACTCTCTGTCCTGGGGCCACAGTGAGGGGAGTCAGGATGAGGCCATCTCAGCCACAGAGCTTCAATTCCCTGCCAGCCTAAGCTGCTTGTGAAAACAGGACCAGTGCTGCCAGCCCTACGTACCAGCAGAAGCTTACAACATACCAGCACAAATACTAACTTACAGCACAGCCAGACACAAAGTTTGAGCCACCTGTGTGCTGATATAGCCTGGTACTGCCAAGGACTGTGACTCCCTGGCAGTGAGGTCTGGCACAACCATTGCAGGCAGTGCATCCATCCTGCTTTATTGAGGGGAACCAGCATATATTTGCTGCTCTTTCTTCACTCACTGGGGCGGAAAACATGGGAGACTGGGTTCTCCTTTTGTGAGCACCCTTGCTGCAAAAGAAGAGCTTGCAGGAGCCAGCCTGGAGGGAAGGTGTGGATGAGGGCCAGCACAGGGACACTGCCTGAGATCTCCTCCTTTGGTGGTACCCTGAGCACCAGTGCACATGGAATGCCAAATCTATTGGAGTGGGGGCATCACCCAGCAGCATCTCTGGGTGAAATTAGTTTTGAGACCTCTCAGTGAATGGTCTGGAATATGAGCTCCATTCCGAGCTCTGAGGGGTTGATGCTGTCTGTTCTGCCATACTGAAAGTAGGTTGCACAAGTGAAATCTGTAGTTTCTAAAGTCCTCTCTTTTTTTTTTTTATTTTTTTTTCTGTAAACAACATTATACTTGGGCTCCAGTCTGTGCCAAGATGAAGCATTTAACTTCTTCAAATCTTGAAAGTTTTAGAGTCTGAAGGTGGGTGATGGCTAGGGGAAAAGCAAGAACAAGAAATCTCTTGAGCTGTGGGGGGTTTGTTATTCTTATTTTCCATTGTAAAGTGAAAGGGATTTTCTGTAATGTGAAACTATTGGATTTTCATCTTATTTCACAAAGTACTTTTATTTTGCTACTGATATTGTGTTGAGACAATCTCTCTTAAGTCTGCCTTCTGCCCTTCTCTTACAGGAAAAGAAAAACTGGTGTCATTTAACTCCACTGATAAACAGATGAGTATTACCAACTGAATTCAGTTCATTACTCCACATACCTTGTATTCCATATGCTGATATTGGAACCATAAAATGCTGACAGGACAAGAGGAAATAGACTCAAGTTGTGCTAAAGGAGGTTTAGTTTGAATATCAGAAAAAATTTCTTCACCAAAAGGGTTACTGAGCCCTGGAACAGGCTACCCAGGGAAGCAATTGAGTCTCCATCCCTGGAGGTATTTAAAAGATGTGTAGGCATGGTGTTTAGGAATATGGTTTAGTGGTGGAATTGGAAGTACTGAGTTAGTGGTTGGACTCAATGATCTTAAAGGAATCTTCCAACATAAATCTGTGATTCTAAAAAAAAAAAAAAAAAATCTCTAAAAATATTATTATTTCCCATTCAAAGTGGACATTCTTGTATTAAAAGCATGCAGATGTGCTTTTAGTTCAGATTAACACAGATTGGAACATCTGTCCACCTTGAAAACAGTAAAAGGTATCCTAGTTCTGTAGGAAGGTATATGGTCATGAATCCTCAAGGCAGAGTAGGTGCTGTGTTTTGGTTTTCAGTATTTACCCAGTTCTGACCTTTCTGATATTTTTCTGAGGTGTCAATTGAGAAAGAGGGGGAGGTTGGGTTTTTTGTATGCTCCTACCTGTGAAAAATTGAGGAACTGATTTTATTCCAAGCAAATTAAAATGAACAGGGGGTACTAACAAAAGAACTATTTCTGTATATTTACTAACTTATAGGCGTACCGTGGAGACTGTAAGGTGAAGGGTCCTATCTGGACCTCTCACTAGGGATCTTTCGCGGCCGGGAACAGGGAACAAATTATGAATAAAAATGTATTCCTCTGTGCCATGTGGATACACAGAGAGACCCTCCATGCCTTGGAATGTGAGGATGATGCAAGACCCCCCTGTACGAGCCCAGGGGAAGTATGTTGCAACCAGCCAAAAGATAACACCCACTTCCAAGGCAGAGAAATTACCTTTTAAGGCAACAAGCGGACAGTAAAATGAATATTCAACAACTGATTTCAAAGGGTACAAAAAGCGCGGTTTTCAAACAGCGGTGTGCTCTTTGCATGATTCAAAGGTGCACCCAGTGCTGGAAATGGGTACCCAGCACTGCAATAAAAATCTCTTGCTATATTTCTTTGTCCTGCAGGTATTTTTGCCGTCTTCAAAATTCCAGAGAAAAAGTAACTTATAACACTACCCAACAATAAATGTTCAAAATAATGATGTCTGGCTTCACTGAAAGTACATTTCTGCAGTGGTGGCTTTGCCACAGAAAAAGATGGTGATGTCAGTGGGTCTACAGGAGAAATGTAGCAGCAATGTATTTGAACAGATTTCCCTTTGAGTGCAAAGGATTTCTACCACAAGTGCTGATTAGTGAAATTAATTTTCCCTACACAGCACATATGCTGCAAGATTTCACTTGTCTTTTCTGCTTTTTCCCTAATGGTTTCTGTGAAAGCAAAGGAAAAATGTAGTGTGTGTGATGCCCTCGCATCTTCCTCTTTTCCACAGGAAACGTTTTTAGCAGAATTTAAAGGCCCTTTCTTATTACATCCAAGCTTCCCTTTTCAAGCTGCAATACTTCTTCTACCTGTTTAAACCTGTTTCTGGAGCACACAGAGATGAAATGCTGAAGGCTTATTCAAGGGCATGAGAAAGTTTATTTCTATGGGGATTTTGCTTTAAAATGGAGGGCTTATATTACCTGCTGCAGTGCTCACAGAAAGCAGTGTCTTTTGAACTGTGAGTTCAATATATACGAGTCCTGCAACTTTGTTAGCGTCCTAAAGATGCGTAATACCTCTTCCGTTGAACTCAGAGATTCCAAGAATCAAGGATATGTGCTTAGGGAAACTTTAAGTGATAGAAAAATTATGACTTCTGCCTCTGATCAAAGCAGAACAAAGCATTTGATTGCTGCCCTCTCTCTGTTATTGCAGTCTCCTTGCAATCAGGGAGCTCTCCAAAGGAGAACACACCAAGAATGGCAATACCTAGAAAAAGAGAAGGAGCTTTAACTGAGAATAGCATCCATGAGTTCAGCTGCCTATCTAAAATTTAGTCAGCCTTAATGAAGTGACTAGCTGGTCCAGGTTCCTCTGTGTGTAAGAAGGGGTTGTGATGCCTCCTTACTACAGACTGGCAGCTGATGAGCTCAATTACTTTCCCTGGGACTGCTCGTCTAAAAGCAGGGTTGAGTCCTGAGGAAGAAATGCAGGTACAGATATAACAGGCTGGAATTTCCTTCTAGGTGTAATATGCTAATGTCAGAAATACATATTTCAAGAAAATCCTGAATTTAAAATGAAGGTGAGGTGATAAACCATAATGCTGTAACAGGGCTGCCAGTAACTCTGTAATGATAAGGATACATGATTAGAGTGGCAGTAGAAAGTTCATGGGCCCATCTGACTTGGGAAGAGGCAGTCCATGCCTGAGAGCACGGGCTGTGACTTTGGAAAACAATGTATGAATGCCTATATTAATGATGCTTTTTTCTTCTCTGAGTACCATGAAAATGCTTGTATGTAAACACATGGTGCCACTGTCATCTGCATTTGCAAGCCATGATGATGGTGCTGTTAGAAAATGCATGGATAGAGTACAAATATACAGGATGTAAATCAGAGCCCGAATCACAAAACACATGTACTTGAAACTGTGGAGAGACAATAGAGAGACACAGAGTCCCACTCTGACTCAACAGCAAGCTCTTCTCTGCCGTTTCATACTGAATGACTTTTTTCTCTACAGAAATTTTATAACCTGTTTTTATGCTGGTATTTGATTTCTCTGTGGAACACCATTCTTTTAATTATGTCCAAATAAAATTCTGATTTGTATTACAACCCAATCCATCTGTTTCAAGGAATCTATACTGAAGAAAAACAGGAGCAACGTAGTGGCAAATCTGATAAAAAGGATGCATTTAATTTAAAGTAATTTAAACCAGCAAACCAGAAATCTGCATTTAAATAAATTATTTTAATCTTGATCTGTATTTGCACTTTATTTTTTTTTTTTCCTTGAAGATACCAGGTTTTCATTGGTGTGCAACATTCTTACTGTGATTATTATGGCTAAATATAACCTCTTGCACTATATGGGGGTTTGGTTTGTTTTGCAGGAAGGTGTGCAGTATCTGTACAGATCTACATCACTTAGCATGCATTCACTCCCTCGGGCTCTTATTTACTCTTAATCAGTTTGTTTTTCTGCTCAGGATTTGCTTCAGAGTGGCTTTGTTTGGCCACTTGGGTTCGTCAGATCTGTCCTTCCAGGCTTTAAAGCAGAGAGGGTCCGTGCCTTTCCCCTTCCCCATCCAGAGCTAGGGCCTTGGGTGAGCAGTGAGTGCCTTCTGGAGGAGCTGAGGGCAGCGCCCACGCCCGTGCCGGGGCAGCGGGGGCGGCAGGCACTGCAGCCTTACGCATGCCCTGCGAGGAAGCCGTGGGCGGACGAGGTGACTTAGGAGGATGAGCACCCCGCCTGTCGCCCAGACTTCCCCCTGCGCCCCGGCTGGGAGCCAGCCTTTCGGCATCCCGTGGCAGCGGCCAGGCACCCATGGCCCGGCACTGATCCCCCTCGCTGCCCCAGGCGGTGGCCGCTCACCCAAGGAACTCACAGGTACCCTGGGGCACCGGGGAGGGAAGCGGGGCAGGCTGGGCTTGCCCTCGTGGTTTTTCGGGGTGGCAGCAGGCAGGAAAGGAGAGGGATGCAGTGGTGGGTGCTGTGGTTCCTCAGGCGCCGTTCCGCTAACCGTGTCCCCCTCTCCTCCCATCCCAGGAGCTCCGGGAAGATGGGGTGCCTGCCCGCTGCCCCGCTCAGGACGTGGCTGGGGCTCGGGCTCTTCGCGCTGCTCTGCCTTGGTTTGGGTAAGCATGAGCGGCCGGTGCGGGAGCACGGGAGGGGACTGGGTCCCAGCAGGCAGCAGCACCTGCTTGCCAGTCAGCAGGGCACGGCAGCCCCCAGGACATCTGGTGTCTTCTGCCAGGCTGAGCCTGGGCCAGGGTTTGGGTGACTGACACTACTCACCATGGCAGTGAGTGCTGAGTATCCCTGAGCTCTCAGCTCTCCAGGCCAACTGCACCAGCCTGACAGCTCCCAGAGGAGCAAGTTGGTCTGCAATCCCAGCCAGCGTGAGAGAAACAAAGGTATTTTTGGGGCAGCTGATGTTTGCGGGGCGCACACGGCGTGGCCCCTTGGGCTTTGGTTTCAGTGGTGGGGTGGTTTCTGCAGTTTTTTGGATGGTTAACAGTTGGGTGTGTGGTGGGAAAGATAAGGAAAAGCAGCAGGTCAGAGCTCTCTGCACCTACCAGGCAGCTCAGCACAGTGCAGAGCGAGTTCTTTCTCCAACAACACAAATTCCCGTAGAAGTCCTGCCTGGGCTGTCCCCTGTCCTTTCTCGAGGACCTGCCGCAAAGCTCACTGCAGCCCACAGATCCCTCCTGACCTCAAGAGGCTTGGGATGAGTCTTCTCAGCTGTGTGAAATGTTAACCTTGAAACCACACAAAAACTCAGTTCTGAGCTGGGCTTCATTGTGGATGCAAAATAGATTGTGCTTATTGGCAATTTTAGTGTTTCACTGCAGCTAACGATACTCTAGAACAAACCTGGGCAGAACTGAGGCTTTGATTAAAAATCAAGTGATGCAAAATTAGGAGTTTTTCATGCTGATATTGTGTAACGGGGAGATACTTGATGCCCAGTTTCATTTTGAGTTTCAGTCTCTCTTAAAACAAAACTCAGAGAATTTAACAGGGAATGAATCTCAGAGTTCACTTGAAAAGAAAGCAACTACCTCAAATGCCACTCTAAGATCTCTGCTCTCCTGTCTTCCCCTCACTCATTCCCTACCTCTGTTCTTGCAACGCATGTGTCAAGCACAGATTATTCTGCCCATGTTGCAATGGGCAATCTATCATGAGCAGAACTGCTTCTCTCCCTGTATTTTACAAGTTTGTAGTAAGTTATTAATGTAATTATGAGCATGTGGTAATTCACCAGTCATGTATCTTCTCTAAAAAGGATGCTTGTTCCTTGGCCGAAGATGGGCAATGCTTGAATATACAGTCTGATGCCTGCAGATATCCACTACTAGAAAACAGGAGTTTGATAATAGAATAATAGATAATAGATATTTCTCAAGTTGTACTTTTTTTTTTTATTGTGGTTACTAAGTGTTTTTTTTTAATATGGTTTACTAAGTGAATGATATTTTATCCTGCTTTCCATCTCTCCCTGTTTGTCTTCATCCTCTGCTTGTAACTTTCAAATCCCCTGACCAATTTCATCCGAATTTGACAGGAAGGCAGAGCTGGTACAAATGCAGAGGTCTTTGCTACTTGGAAGCCACTGGTTTCCCAGCAGCCATGAGCAGCACCCAAATAACCAAAGCCTGGACTAATGCTCCCCATGCCCAGATGACGGAAAGTGCAGGAGGCAGCTGCAAGGGAGCTGTAAGGAGCATCATGGCACAAAGAGCTTGGGAATGGGCTGGGAGGCATGGGGAGATGGGCTGGGGCTGGGAAACACAAGGCACAAACCCATAGGCCAGCAGGATTCGGTCATCCTGTTGATGAGAAAACTGACTTCTCCAAATCTGATTGATTACAAAATTCTGGGATTAAGTTCTGCAGGAGGTGGAGAGGGAAACCAAGCTATTCTAAAAACATTATCTTGGTTTTTGGAGCATAATCATTACATGTGTCTCATGTAAGGAGGTTGTGGACGTCCTGGTGCCTCAGGAGCAGGTGCTTGGCAGACTGATAAGAACAGGACAGCTGATACACCTCCTTTCTCTCTCTGTATGCACACATACACACCCTGAAACTTTTCTCTCTGAAAATCAGTATTCCTACATTAGAGACACTTGAAAATACTTGGTGTGATACCCACAAATGAATGGGTTTTAAAAGTTTTACTGGTGCTTGCAGATGATGCCTTCTCTAGGTCACCCACAGGGACTGAGTTCTGACTTGGTTGTGGCAAAATAGTGAAGCCCTGGGCACCTGCCATTGCCCTGCCGGTGACTTCCCACAAAACGTTAAGCGAGTCGGCAAGGCCAGCATTGACAGAACTGACACCATGTGGGACTGCTCGTGACGACATCAAGGCACAGGCGGGGCTGATTCCCAAAGCCTGTGTCCTCGGTTTAGCCCAGCTGCCCTGGTGCTGGCACAGCTCCATGATGTAACACTCCAAAAGGTCAGGGAGCACACTAGGATGAAAACAACTGCTCTCTGTAAACCCTGTGTGAGCGAAATAGTAATATAAGGAATGCCAGGCTGAATTTTCTCACCATAGGAGTAGAAGGCATTAATGGTGGGCTTAATTAAAAAGGAGGAGTTGAAGTTTGTATTTCATAGGAATTTCATGTGTGTCTAAGCTGGTTTTTCTCCTTGAATTTTGCTACTCTGGCATTCACCTGAGGTGCCCCACTGAAATGCCAGTGTAATTTAAAGCTGCTTCTGAGATGCCATCTGCTGCTGGAGACACAGATGTCCATGAACACCCTGCTGTCTCAGCACAGTGGAAAAGTGGCAGAACAGCCTTGATTGCAGCACAGACTTTTTGATTTATGATCTGAATGAACTGCTGGTATCCCCATGGGCTTGTTTTTCTCCTGCCACTGCACCTTCACACCTACCTACAAATTGTAGGATGTTCTCAGTCACAGTTGTTAGACTAGGAAAATGTAGCTGGAAGTCACTCAGTATGACCTTTCCCTGCCCTGTGTGCAAACATAGTGTAGGCACTGATTGCAGGGACCCAGCGAGCCTGGCTTTGTGTCCATGGAGTATTTTTAAGCTTCCCTGGAGTTTTTTCCTCCAGCTGGGGACCACTTAGCTCTTGGTTTCTTTCCAGTGGTAAAATTTTTGAGAAGTTTTGAGGAAAATTCCCTGCAGCTTTTCAAAGTTTTTGGAGAGTTGGGAAGTGGGGGGGAATATCCACTTCCCTCTGCATTGCGAGCGAGCTCTGGTTCACAAGTAACGCACTCTGGGAATCCCCTCCCACATGTTACTTGCCAATGAAGAGCTTGGAGTGGAGCTGGGTTTCAGAAAGGGACAAATAGGGAAGATTCCCAAAAAGGGACAAATAGGAAAGATTCCCTGTTTCGTGGCCACTCCCAAATATTGAAGTGTCTAGCAGTGAGCTTTAGGTGCTTGGTGTCTAATTTCCATTCCAGCTCCAGTAGCGGTTGTGCTGGGGGCAGATTTCATGGTGGAGGTGGCAGAAATTTTTCTTTACATACCAGGTTTGCCCTCTTGATCACATGATGCAAACTGAGTGTCTGCCTTATTCCTCTTAGTGCCTACAGCTGCTTTTTAAATTTCTTTTTTGGGATGAGTTTCTGTCTCGCCTTGTTCCAGACATGCAGAAAAAAAATGTCTTTACTTCAAAAACAAGGGCAGTGGAACTAAGGAGCTCCTCTTCCTGTCTGTCAGTCTATCCAGAGTGAAACCTGCTGTAAGAGCTTGTCTGGAGAAACAGAAACTCAGCTAAAGGCTCCTGCTTTTGCTTATAGACTCTGTTTTACTACTTCTGTTGTGTGTTTTTAAAATGAAAGGATTCTCTGGGGAAAAAAAAGGGAAAAAAAAAAACACCAGAAAATTAAACTTAGACAAGCTACATTCTTATATAGTCAAAATGCAGTTATATGCCTAAATACCAAGCTTGTAAAGCTACAGGCAAAACGTTCCTTTCTCCCACATAGTTTCCCTTTTCCTGTTAGATGGAACAAACCCAGATAGTTCCAGTGACTTCATGTTGCACTGAGGGCAACCACTTTTCTGCATTTCTTGGATTACTGAGACATTTGTATCCTTTTTGCAATGTGAATGTTGCACATTCCTGCATTTAAACATGCAAAGTTTGGAGTGGAAGTTTTTACTAACCGTGGTAGGTTACCAGCAGGAGTTGCCACCTTGTATGCCCTCACATCTCTCCTGCTCATCGCTGCCTCCATTCTGAGTTTCAAATGTGGTTTAATGAGTGTAATTAATCTGACATAAATGAAGGATGTTGCTGATGGAATTATCCCCCTGCCTTGCTTGTGATGGCTTAGTTTTCTGCTGGGGCCAGCCTGCTGCCTTTGGTTCCAGTTTGGTTTTACACTGATGCTGTGTAACTGGGAGTGGATACAGAGAGGATGCACAGCTGAGGAGACAAAGCAGGTCATTGCCACCAAAAGGTGCAATCCTGCTCGTCTCTGGCCACGTGATCCTCCTCTCCTTTGCACTAGTTCTAACACGTGTCTGATCCTTGGATGATCTACTTCACCTTCCAGCTCAGCAGAAAGTCTCTTTTCCCCACTTTTTTTAGACCAATGCAGTGTATTGAACCAGACTATGGAGAGCCCTGCAAGAGGGAGGATGTGGGATTGGAAGGGGAGACATATCTCCTATACTTCTGTGGGGAAGGCATGAGATCTGTGCCAGTTTGTCATCTGGCTGCATCCTGAGGTTGTTCCAGGCTGGGGGAGAATTTCCACATTCAGGGAAATTCTCATAGACTTTCTTCCCACTTCCCGCTCATAGAATCATAGTGTGGTTTGGGTTGGAAGAGACCTGAAAGCTCATCTTGTTCCAAGCCCCTGTCATGGACATGGACATCTTCTGCTGGACCAGGTTGCTCAGAGCCCTATCCAGCCAGGCCTTGAATACTTCCAGGGAAGGGGCATCCACAGCTTCTCTGGGCAACCTGTGCCAGTGCCTCACCACTCTTACAGTAAAGAATTTCATCCTAATATCTGTTCTTACCTTCCCTCCAGCTTGTCCTATCACTACATGCCCCTCTCCAGCCTTCTTGCAGGCCCCCTTTATGTACTGGAGGGCTGCTCTAAGGTCTTCCCAGAGCCTTCTCTCCTCCAGGCTGAGGGCTTCTCCTTCCTTTTAAACATGTGCTTCCTTGTATAAATACCACACGCATGTAGATGTGGTATGTTTTATAAGATGGCAAAGCAGTTGTGCTGGATTCAGCAAAGTCTGTTCACTTGGCAAAAGAAGGTCAGTTTTGTTGTTAAATAGATTGACTTTATGTTTAATTGTAGCTGTTCTGTCTCCTTGGAGGGACATCACCATTGGAAGTCTCAGGAGTTCATTTGAGAATATGTAAATCTCTCCCAACGCGGAAATGCCACGGGCTTTGCTTCTGCTTTTTCACTGTTACGCTTTTAAAATATCACTGGTCCCAGGGGACTCCCTGACTGAAAAGAAAGTGCTGACTGATAGCTAATGGTGGCACCTCTACCTATCCTGAGCTCAAAGGCTGTTCACCTTTTGGTGAGCCCAGATTGCTACCATCTCATATAAAAAGTTAATAGAAAAAAGCATTGTAGCAAGTCTCTCTGCACAATGCTGCTGTTGTCGTAGTAGGCACCCTTGAGTAGTTGTAAATGCCCAGCAGACAAGGATTTCATCCCTGTGCTGGGGAAGTGCTCAGCCAGAATAGACCTGCCAGACACTGGTTCCGACCAGCCAAGGGAACCTCTTCCATGCACCGCGATGCTCCTGGGAGGTGCCTCCAGCAGCACGTGCCCAGGTCTCTCATTTCGCTCTTATGGACACCTCTGGACTGCTCCTGGTCATTCTCTAGTTAATTCCCATTCCCTGTCCTCCAGTTAATTCCCATTCCCAGTGCTGGTGCTGTGCTCTTATCTAGAGCTGTGTAATCTCTCCTCCAGGCAGTCCTCCAGCTGCGGGGTTACTGTCAAGGCTGTCATCTGCGGAGCATCCTGGGAGTCAGTGCCTGAGCAGGGACTGGTTTTTCTAACAAGATAATGGCTAGCAGGCCTGCAGCATCATCAGCTGCCCTGATGAATGTCACTATGGCTGTGGGCAAATACTCAGTAACAAAAAAAAAATATATATATATATTTTCTAATTCAGAGTGGGCTTATGTGAGAAGGTATCATACTTGATTTTCTTGGTTTCTGGGCAATTTCATCTTCTATTAGTTTCAAGAGGGGCTGGCTACTTGGGGAGCATGCACAACAGTGAGATTTAACAAGCACTGAAAAAAACTACAGCCTTAAGCAGTGGGGAGGACCTCAGCTTCAGAAACTGCTGTGAGGACAGCAGTATGCATGGCAGTGGTACTGGAGGAATTAGGAAAATTATTTGAGAACATCTTCAGCTGGGAGATAAATATAGAGGAAGTACAAAGTGATCCAGTCAGCAAGAGACAGAGTCTGCAGAGGAAAAAATTAACAAATTTATTTTTGTCTCTGAGTGTGACAAACCTCCCCCAAAGGCCCGTCTTACACAACTGCCTCATCTAGTTTCTGCCCCCAAACTGGGAAATCATAATGTAAGAGTGCTGAGCCAGTTGCAGGAATTTGATCTCTAAAGGAACTAAAATATGCAGATCTTCTGAGGACATTCAGATTTAGTGTCCCTTCCTGTCCTTTTTAATTCTAGCAGTGTTACATTCCATGTGATGAGAATGGAGAAAGGGGGAAGGTTAAAAGTCAAAGAGGTCCTTCTGATACGCAGCACAGGAGATAAGCAAGCCCTCCGTCCTCTCCTCTCTGAGCAGCACCAATGTGGAGTGCTCTGCAGCGAAGGGGGAGATCTTAAGACGTGATACAGTCCCCATCCCGTCCCCAAGTACTTCTGTGTCTCGTATCCAGCTCCTTGCTTGTATCTGACCTCCCGGCTAGTGCCAGAATCAGAAAATTGCGGAGTGACTGACACAAAGTTGAGATCTTACTCATGTTATAAACAAAGCAGACTGGACATACCCGGGCAGCGGGCTTGTCCCAGCGGTGACTCAGAAAGCAGTAGATCTTTATCTCAACCAAGTACCGAAACTTGAGCCGAAGCAAGAGGGAGGGGTGCCGGCTGGCTGGAGCTGCCCCAGCGAGCTGCAGCGAGCCTCTTTACCAAAGTATTTCAGATTCCCTTCGGTTTTCTCAGATGTGAATTGCAGATTGTGAAACATTTTTTCTTTTCTTGATGATTGATGGAGTTTCCTTCCCTTTCCAAGTCAGGTTTTTGACCAAGTCGTGACTTAGTGACAGCACTTCCTTTCGTTTCCCACCTGGCTGGGTTGCCTTGCTGGCTTTCATGGCAAAAAGGCAGTCAGGGTGGAGTGAAATCAGCCTTCTGGTGAGCCAGGGATTAAGACTGGAGAAAGGAGAGCATTGGTCTGCAACCTGCAAAGGCAACTGCAGTCAAATAGAGGGCTTCAGTGGGCCCACAATGGACACCAGCATGCGTTGAGAGCACCCTGTGAACCACTCTAAAATGAGTGTTACCTACAGTACATCACTGCCTATCAAGTATGCTCAGGGAGACAAGTAATGCTGATAGTTTCATTTGACTTAGCACGCTGCTGGAAGAAAGTGTGATCGATGTGCACCCCAAAAGATGGGCTGACCTTCTGTCTATAGGCACGGGAAGATGTCCTCTGGTTTTCACAGCAACTTCATGGCTTTAAGGATTTCTTCACTAAAGGTAAACATGTGCAAATAGCATTGAAACAGAGTGAAGGCTGCTGAGGCAGTCAGACACCAAAACACCAGGGAGATATTATAATAATTACCAAATCAACAGTACAGAGCTGGGCTTTGTAGGCAAGGTTGCTGTTTTGTTTAAGAGGAATGTGGCAAGGTGAAGATGGGAAGTGCATAAAACTGTGTAAGGGATGCTGTGCCCTTGCTACACTGCTCCAAGCAGGGTGCCCTGAGGTTACAGCCCAAGAGCAAGCAGGGATGGGCTTTCAGAAAAACCTCCTCAGACCGTTTCCCTACCTCACTCCTGCCATGACATCACTGTACACTTAGATTAATCCTGTCACTTGCCTGCTGAAGGCACACTTGACTACTGTGAGCGGGTAAAGGAGGAAAACTGACTGGAATTGCTGCCCAATGAAGAGCATTGCTGTTTTTCTTCAGGATACCTTCTTTTCTGCTCTTCTCTCTCTCTCCCCACAACTGAGATGAACGAGGGAACTTGACTGAGTGAAGGGATCTGAGTTTGCAGCTGCTTTGCTGGAGCAGCCCAGAGCAGCAGCAGGCCTGTGGTTTGTGACCAGAGGTTGGGCTGTGCAAGAGGAAGGGGCCACTCCTCCCTTCTCTGCCTACCAAGACCTCCCTTTGCATGCCTGAACTTGCTGGAGCGGAGTCTGTATAGAAGGGCACAGAGGTATTCACAGGAGTCTGTCACTGACTTAAGTACAAAGCATTTCTTCACATATTCCAGTGTAGCACAGGACTCCATGGAAAAGCTTTGAGAGAATCTCATTCCTCATTGATGCAATTACCTGGGATTAAAAAAAAAAAACGACCAAGAGGGACAAGAGGGATTGTCTAGTCTTTTAAAGGCTCAGCTTTTAAAAATGTCTTAATTTTTCAACAGATTATCTGTCTTGCTTGGAAACCT
Organism: Myiozetetes cayanensis; assembly: GCF_022539395.1. Taxonomy (NCBI): domain Eukaryota; kingdom Metazoa; phylum Chordata; class Aves; order Passeriformes; family Tyrannidae; genus Myiozetetes; species Myiozetetes cayanensis. The sequence continues at coordinate 4,525,212 of NW_026087742.1, forward strand.
CTGTAAAATACTGCATTGCCCTCAAGGGATAAATCATGCAAGTTTGAGTGAATGTGCAATTCACAGAAAATGAGGTACCTGATCTGCAGAATTACCTGAGGACTGCTAAGTATGATTCTTGCCTGGCCCCAGGGGATGGCCACCAGGAGAAAAGTGAAGCTCCACACGTTGTGTTTTGCTCAGCCAGCTCAGCCCCAGTTACCAGGAGTGCCCTTACCTCAGCACCACATGCTGTGCACCTCCTCCCAGAGCTTCCCCAAGTCCCTGTTTCAGCCCACACCCAGGTGGAGTGGGAGGAAGGTGTCAGTGCCCAGGCAGAGTGGGAGTGCGTGGTCCTAGGCAAAGTCAGTGATGCCATTAATTTATGAGTAGAGATAGCAGCTGCTGTTGCAAAGATAAATAGGGAACTTAAAGGGGGAAAAAAAAAAAAAAAAAAAAAGGCAAGGCTGCTTTGACCCTCTTGGTTTTGGAGCTCCACTGACAATTTGCCTTAGAACTTTTTGCAGGGCTGTCTGTTAAGAAAATGTGCAGATCCGCTGTCTTACCTGCTGATGAGTGACTTCAGGCCCACCTTTCCCTTCATGTGTGCTGCTTTGTGCATTGTGTGCAAAGCAAGGCAACACAAGGTGAGAGCAAATAAAGGTGAAGTGGCTGAGAAGGGCAGAGAAATGGGGAACGCAGGGGAAAGAGAATGGCATTGGAGTTTCTGTTCACCAGGATGTATCTGAAGGTTTCCAACAGTTTGGTGCTGCTTCTCTAGAGCTTTGCTAGGTCTCTGACTGCCTTTTACTGTCAAATGTCTCTGCAGGATGTCAAATGTTTTCTGTCCCAGAGGCAACCTTCTCTCCCGTACTGTGTGGCTGTGTGTGCCACAAACACACCAAGCTCTCTGTGGCTGGGGAAATTCTGAGCCAAGGCTTGGGCAAAGAGTGAAGGAAACAGGGACACGGGAGATTGTAGAACTCTCCTGCTTGCTGACTCTCAGAGCAAACAAGAAACCATTATTTTCCTCTACACTCACCTCTCTGTTCTAATGAGCCCTGCTGTGTGGGGCATCTGCAGCACAGGCACAGTTTGGATGAAATGTTTTTCTGCACAGGGAACAGAAAATCATCCCTTTCATCGGTTCAGTGTTGGCACATGCCATGGGTTTGCAGTGACAGAGAGATAGATGTGTCTGCACAGCAAGGGAGTGGGTGGCCTTTGGAGGGGTGAGAAGAGGAGGGATTTTTTTTTTTTCTAGAAAATTTGTTAAAAATTATTTCCACGGTGAATACCTTCCCCATAGGCTGGTTACAGAGAGCCTTCAGCACAGAAACGGGACAGAACTCAATTTTCATTTTTGCTTTGCAGTTCACCTTTAAAATGAAAGGGGACTTTTGTGAGGCTGAATGACTCTCCATGGACTTTGGTTCCTTCAGGCTTACAGCATTCAGGTTGCAGTTTCAAGGGTTGTAGAGCCTTTTAAGGGTAGACATGACATCAGCAGGAGTTTCCAGCCCCTGCACATGTACTACCGAGAAGGTTTTTGTTCTCCTTTTGGTTGCAAAGGAGACTCTTAGGGGCAAGGTATGAAGAACCTCATGCAACTCATGATGCGATGTCACCCTGACATTTACTGTACGCCTACTCTTCCCCTATAGCTGCAAAAGAAAATGGAAAATGGTCTTTTTCAGGCTCCACAATCCCAAAGTTTGACTGTCTGTTTGACTGGCTGCTCTTTTGTTGGCTGCTCTCCAACAATAGTACGAGCTGAGCTGATGTGGTCGAGGGGAAAAAACACACATTCACACAAATGCACACAGACATGCAGGAGAAGGGACTTTAAGAATCACAGCCTGAAGTAGGTTGCTTTTAAGGTGAACAGAAGGAAATGCTTTTTCACACACCGTGTAATAAAACTTAAGTCTTTACCACACGACATTGTGAAAGCCAAGAATATATATATGCATTCTTGAAGAGGCAAGAACTTTTCCTGAAGGAGTAGCAGTTGAACTGCGGATGTCAAGAAATCCCTAAATTTCAGGCTGCCAGGGGTTGGCAAGGCATGGCAGTTCTTATCCCATGTGGTGTGGAAGAACTAGTTTTTCTACCTTTTTGCTGCCAATTCCTGGCTGACAGAGGTCAGAGTGGGCTTGGTTGCTCAGAATCTGCAACGCATTATAAGGGGAAGTACAGGTAGTGTGTGTGTGTGGGGAATTTGAATCTTTCCCATTGGAAGATCAATGAAGCAGCTGAGTGGAGGGAAACCAGTTAAATAAGAAGTTGCTAATTTAATTGTATTCTATTTTATTCAATTAGATATTAATTAATATTAAAACATTCTATAGTGTTGCCAGGACCTCCCCAGCATTTTTCAGTGTGTTTTCTCCAGACTTCATGCAAAGTGTGCAAAGTGGGATGGGGGTAGATGTGCTGCAGGAGGGAGGCTTCTTTCATAGAATCTTAGAGACTATAAGGTGTGAGCCAGCACCAGCTGGACTTTGCTGAGGGGGGTGGCAGTTCTTAGGCTCACCTTTGTCAAGTTTTCAGTTCATGCATCAGGCAGAGGCTTTGCAGGCAGGCTCTCACCTCCGCCAGTGGTGATGCTGCACTGTCCCCATCAGTGACACACTTCCTGCTTCCTCTCTCCGACATGTTTACTGAGATGTGTTCTGCAGGGAAGGAGGAAGGAATCCGAACCTTTTCTGTCCTGAAGACAGCTATTTGCTTGTTTTCCTGCTCTCATTGGTGCAGTGGAATAGATTAGTATCCCACTTCCACCACTGGACGTGAGCGCTAAGGTAACGAGGCTGAGGCAAGTAGGGAAAACGTAAAGTGACCTGACCTTCTGGACTAACACAGGAGGATGCACATCATCCCCAGGATTGCACAAACTCAGGTGAAAGCTCAGCCATCTGCCTTGTTGCAGCACAGGACTGTGCATTAATGCTGGGCCACCTTTCAGCAGCAGCAGGAGGTCTTTGGTAGGCTGCTCCCTCCCAGGTCCTGGTCCCTGTGAGCATTTACCCACTGGAAAGGGGAAGGGATGGGAAAGCAAGGCTGCTCATGGGAGTGAAGAGCATAATAGTCATAGTGCTCAGTAGGGGAATTACTGCTAATGTGGTCAAAGTTCACAGAACTTCACAGAATATTCTGAGTTGGAAGGGACCCACAAGTGTCTGAAGCGAATGGCCCATACAGGGATCAAATCCACAGCCTTGGTGTTATTAGCACCGTGCTCTAACCAACTGGGCTAATCTCAGGGTCAGCTGTACCTTATTCCACCCTTGCAAGGGTCTCAGCTTGTTGTTGTAGGCACATGCCTGCACTCCAGGTATGGCAGTGGCACGGTCGCTGGGCAGGAGTTGGGGAAGGTCTGTGCTGGTTTCCAAGTTACCCCAAGGGAGACCCATGGGCCCTCAAAAAAATAGACTTGTTTAGCTAGACTGGGCAAAATTGTTAATTTGCTAATACAAGGAGTCTGATGACAGCATGGCTGTAAACTCTGTTTGTCATTGTAGGGTTGCTTCTAGTTTCTGGGATCTTGAAAATTTGGGGTTTTCTTCTTTCAAAAAAACCAAAAAAACCCAAAACAAAAACAAGACAAACCACAAATGAACAAACAAACAAAAAACCCAAACAAAAACCAAACAAGAACTTCCAATAAAACCCTAATCCCCCAAAGCTAATAGTCCATAGTGGCCCTGTCAGGCATGCAGAGAACAGAGGTTTTTCGGACACTGAGCTCTGAGAAGGGAGAGCAGAGGAGACAGAAGTTTGTGCATCTATGTTTCTATCCCTTTACATGAATAGTGGCAATTCGTGACACTGAGGTGTGGGTTTTTTTTAAAGGGGACAGAAAAATTCCCGTTCAGGCAGGTCACACTCCTCCTGCCTTTGCCTTTAGCAGTCCATGCAGCAGTCCGTGTGTGCCCACCAGCTCAGGATCCTAAGCAGGACTGGAGCATGATGTAAAAGGCAATGCCAAGGCAGGCCTGCCCTCAGTGCAGAGCTGGAGCTGTAAAGAGTGGGTGCAGACAGAGCCGAAAGAGGTGAGCTCTGGGTGGGAGGTCCTGGCACAAGGCCATACCGCTGTCTCACTGATTTTTGTTTGGCCCTCACCTACAGGCCAAGCGCGGGAGAAAAGAGTAGTCAAAAGCAAGGTGGGGGAAAAGGTCAGCCTGCCTTGTTGCCGTGAAATTCCCCGCTCAGAAAGCCTACAGAATTACCGGGCCTACTGGCAGAAGAACGTGACGGACGTGGTGCTGGCCTATTCCGATGGGGAGAGGATCAGGATTCACGAGCGGTACAGGAACCGCACAGAGATGGACCCCTGGGACCTCATCCTGTGGATCTCCCCCGTGGAGATCCTGGACAATGGCACTTACCAGTGTGTAGTTCAGCACAACTCAGTTGTTGCGTGTGATGAGCGTGTCACCCTCCTTGTTACAGGTAGGTGGATTGTCTCCTGACACCTGAGGCCCTCCAGTGCCAACTGCTGGGGATAAAGGACACTCCTCCAAGCTTTACCGTAGTGGAGCAGATAGACTTCCATCAGGAAGCCTAAAAGTGTGATGGAAGATGTGTCAAGTATTTCCATTCTAGAAGCCTCCCTATTTACCTTTCCAGAGGTACCCCAGGTACAGAGAATTTGCCTTTACCACCACCAGCCCAACCTCCTCCCCTTGATGCCTCCCTGTTGTGAAAGGACCCCTTCCAGGACCCCTCCCCAGGTACCACTGCTAGTGGGTCGCCTAGGCAGCCCCTGATGTCTTTTGGGCAAAGTCAGACCAAGCCCTTGGTGCATGCCAAGCATCCAAGGTAAAAGAGGAAGGGGATGGCCACAGCAGCATTCCAGCCTGGGAAGTCCAGACTCCCTGGGGGCTGACCAGCTCACTTGGCTGCACTGCAGATTAAGGTTGAACTCAGGTGGAGATTTGAGGCTTTTTACCTTAAAGAAACCAAGTTTCTTTGCTCAAAATGAATCTGAATCTTCTCTTAGAGGCCACAAAAAGTTTCCACTGACATTATTTTCCATTTCCACCACTGTTTTTGTAGCAGTTGGTCTCAACTGGAGACAGAGATACTGGTGACATATATAAATATATACATACATTTGAATACCTTTAACAGCAGAGAACTGCAGGAATGTCCCAGACAAGTCAGTGAAGGAGCATTCCCCATCTGGAAGGAGATTCATCAACAAAATTAAAAAACAAACCAGCTCCCGAGGCTTGGCCATTGCCTGCTTGTCTGAGAGCATGGTGGGCATATGTGCAAGGAGACAAAATTAGTGATCTTTCTGGGAACTGATATGAAAAAAGGGAAGTGCACTGCCAGCACCTTCTCTAACCATGAGGGCTGAGGACTTATCTGCATGAAAAATGTGAAACTACGGATCTCTTTTCCTGCCCACAAATACTCCAGTTTCTTTCCTTCCAGAAATCCCCTTGCTGTCTTAACAGACCAGCTGTAATAATTGTGGTAGACTTCTGCTCCCTTTGGTAAAGTGGGATTGGTTATTTTGGGGATCAGGAAAGGGAAACTTTCCCTCATCCCTGCTGGAAGCAGGCTGGGATGTCTGATCACCCTGGCTGTGATCTGACAGAATGGTAACTGAATCTCTTTTGCTTCAGCCGACTTCAGTGAGCCGAACATAACAACAAAGGTGTCCACGAGTTCTTGCGAATCGACTGAGATGGTGATAGTATGCTCTTCTCACGGAGGTTTCCCCAAACCCAAAATCTCTGGAGCCCTCAACAATGTGCCTGTGGAGTGGAATGCCAGCTGGGTGTCCGAGTTCAGCCTGTACAACGTCACTGGCACGCTGGTGCTCAACATGACCAGCGACGTCAACGTAACCTGCTCCGTTGAATACGACAGCTTGGCCAAGTCCAGCAGTTTGCTTCTGAGTATGTCTTATTAACAGTTTTTGTTACAAAACCATTTTGTGTAACCGTTCATGCAAGGATGACACAACGATCCCACCTGTGATCTGTGCACCAAAATATGTCAAAGGTTGTAAGACAGCAGGGGTGGGAAGGGAGGGTTACAACAGTGACTGACAAGCAGTGATGGCTTTGTCTTCCTGCTGCTCTGCTGTCACAGCTGGGCTGAGGGGGCAGTTGGTTCCTGGTGTAATCTGGTCATACCAGACTCAGTTGCTCCCGCAGGTCGGGGTTGCCATCATCCAGTGCTCCTCTGCACCAGCACAGTCCTACTGCCAGTTGCATGACACAGACCTGGTGTTTGAATGGTATGTGTGCTTTAAAAGCCACAAGTTGCGCTTAAAAAGAATTTCCTCACTTAACAAACGTGTTTGTCCCCGCTTCAGTGAAAGAAACTGTTCAGCTGGGGTCTAGATAAAATTCTGCTTTCATGTATCATATAGGGTTAACTCATACGAAAAGAATTCTATCGCTGAGCCTGGCTTAGAAGTGATGGCATAATAGATAAGTCTGTGCTTTGAAAAGCTTGAGGCACAAATGGAAACAGCATGAGGGAAGGCAGCATACAACGGTCCAGAGGTTTTGCAGTAGAAGGGGATTTGCCAGAAAGTTCTTAAAGCCAAAAGGATTTTTTTTTTTTTTTAATGTTGCTACTGAAAAAAGTATTCTGAAATGTCTGTGGGTCTGATGTTTTTACTGTAGAGATAAGGGCACCTTCAAGGTAAGATAGAGAAGTGCTATTTTTCTTAGGGAATTGTACCTTATTCATCAAGGTAGCTTATTCCTCTACCTTACTAAAATCAAAGGGGCTTGTGGGGAAGGTGCCATTCAGCTTCAGAACGAATGCCAGGAAACTAGTGCTTTATGAATACTGGTTATTGCTGGATGTAGTGCACAATGTCCCTAGAGATGCTAATGGAAGAAGGTTATGAATATCATGCTACATAGAAAAGGAGAGCAATGGAAAAAAAAGCAATAATAGTAATACACTGTTGTCACACAGATTCTCAGAGGAGGGTGCAATCAACAGTGACACAGTCACAGCAGTCACAAACCCCCCGTGTTTTGATTTTTAAGATATGGAACCACTCCTGTTTTGGTATGATGTAAATAAATGGTCCTTTAGACAAGTCTTTCATGAACACAGAGTTCCAGACAGAATACAGCCTCTGGTAAACACAGGAGGCAAACTCTACAGTGGGGGGTAAAGATTGTACAGCAAATCAGGCCAGTGTCTTAGAAGTGGAATGATGCTCAACTCTGCCAGATACAGATGATGAAAAACTGAAGATCTGTGCACACAGCTCCGGAGACCCATAGACGTGCAGGAAACCTGTCCCTCCCGTTGAATTAGGGCTGTCCTGTAGTGTGCAGGAATGGCCTGGTGTCTGCTCTTATATCCCAGTGGTAGAATGGTCATCTCCAGTGATGAAAAGTCAAAGGCTCTGGATCCACTGAAATTGAACTCTGCCACAACACTGTTTTCCTGCCACACAGAAAAAACAAGTCTATTCTAGCCTGTTTAATGCATCATTCTTCTTCACCTCTAAATACAAAGGGAAAAGAATTAGGCATAAATCTGATGAAAACAGTATGGAAAACTGCAGGGCAGCTTTGAAAATGGGAATTTTCTAGCTGTGTATTCTGACTTTTTCACCAAGCCCTAAATACTTTCTTTAAAACAGCTTATGTGGTTTTAAATATTGGCTGTCTCAGTTCTGTTCTGGACAAAACCCCAGCATTTCACACTCTCTGGATATGTTAAAAATTTCAGCACAGAGCAAATGCGGCAAAGTGGAAGAAATTAAGGTGCCAGCTTCTCTTGATAGTTTATTGAATAGGTCCATTTTCAGGCTGAATACCTGAGTTAGAACTTAGCCAGAACCACCCAAATTCACGTAGCTGCTCTTACATGAAAATGACCAGTTGTTGTGTCCTATATTTTTTATTTCTCCTGTTTCAGAGAAAACAAATGACTGTGTTGTTCCTCCTGTGCCTCCATCTTATAATGTCATTACTGCTTCAAGTATCGTTCTTATCATCTTCATTTTGGCAATCATCCTAGCAACAAGATACCTCCCAAGGCGTGGTAAGCGTAGCTCCTTTTTCAAGAAACTGCCTCTTACTGCTTATGTTTCTATTAAATGCACATTTATAGAAACTATACTGCCCCATTAGGTATTTCTGTACCTTCTTCTTATTTCCTCTTTTTTCCTTTCAGCATCCACTGTCACAAGTCTAAGTCTAGCTCCTGACTTTGCTACATTTTGTGTGCAGGCATCATTAGGGTTCAGGCTTGAGAGTGAAAGGGTGATGGGGAGTTTTGCCACCAGATCAGAATATTTCCAAAATCAAGGGTATACAAAAATGAAGACATTCACAAAGGTTCGTTTTTGTGTATTAAGATATGACCTAAGATGCCTTAAGATGCCAAGAATTTTGGTGATCATGATTGATATGGCTGAGCACTGAGAGTTTCAAAATTGGATCTCTCTCCACACCCTACTTAGACAATCCCTCAGATAGTCACTGAGCCAAAGTAACAAAAATAGATAGTGTTAGGGCCACAGAAAACACTTAAGCATAGCAGTGCCCCACTTTTAGGAGAGTTGGATTTGTATTCTTTGTATGGCCAAAAATGGCACAGGTGAGGTGCCTGGTCCCACCCTATGAAGTCTTCAGTAACTCCAGACATGTCTCCAGGAGCTTTCCAATGTCAAAGCGGATCTCAAACATCTCAGCGTTTAGCTGACAGTTAAGTAGATTTTTTTTTTTCCCTCAAAAAATCTCATCTGTTAGCTGTTGCTCCTAATCATGTCTAAGCTGACCTCACCAGAAAACCCCCGAAGATGTGGGTAGACATCTAATGGATTTATAGAGGCTGCTAGGACTGAAAGTCAACAGCAGTAGATGTCTTATCCACACCCTGTTAGCAGCTTTGCAAAGCAGTCACAGAGTATGACAGCAGGCCTTGCAACACGTTATAAATCAAGTTCTGTCAGGCCACTGGGGAAGCCACGTGTGGGGACAAGAATCCCACTCTGACAGGGCTCTGTGCTCAGGCCACTTAAACCAGGAGCCCCCAGTCTGAGCACCTCAGCCCATCACGGTCACTGCGGTATCCCCCTTTGGGAAAGGCTGTTTGCTGGACAGCAAGGACTCACTTTGCTTACAGACACTTATAAGTTTGTCATGCTTGTGTCTTCTGGTACCCCTGCTCAGACAAGTTCACTCCCAAGTCAGAGGTGTGGAGGTTGCATTACTATTTTTCTTTTCCCCTCCTTGTTGACAACATCCCTTCAAAAACCAGCGTGACCACTGAGTCAGGCTGGGCTGATTTCCTTTTAGTGCTTCATCACAAAGAAAGGAAGCTTCTGGAAGGCAGTGACTCTTCACCTGTGCACCTCCTCATTTTCCACTTCTTTGTCCCTATGACACCAGTGCTGGCTGTCCCCTGCTGTTCCCTGGGGCTGTGTCAATGGGAAAGCAACGAGCAGGCTGAAGCCTAGAAAATCACATTTGATCACAGCCTGTGCTGTTAGCTGCATGTATAATGCACTTCTAATTACAGGAGAAAATGAACTGGAATTGGAAGATTTGGCTCTAAACAAATATTGGCTGGAAATTAAAAGGTTCCTCACCATTAAATTAGCAAGATTCCGGAGCATTCTGAGATAGTCTTTTCTATAAGAACCAAATTGCTTTTCAAGCAGATGTAAAAAGCATGCCCCTGTGGTAGAATGCAATCACCTGCAACAGCATGGCACATGGCTGCACAAACTGGAATTTCCCTTTCGGTCCCATTTTCATAATATGCACAGGGAGTGGATTTGCCAAGTCAGGTGGTGCTATTTGGTACAGCCACTTTCCAGCCCAAGTGTACAGTGTAAGTAACTGAAGCCAGGGTTTCCATCCAACTTCCCAGTTTGTATAGTTGTCCCATTTCAGTGCTGCTGGGCATTGCCACCTGTCTGGGAAAGGAAATACCTGTCCTAAGAGTGCTTTCTGCTGGTGCTGCTGCAGGTAACCTTTCAAGAGCTCTTGCAGGAGCTCAGAGTAGATCTGGGAGTACCTCTGTTGCTCTGGCCGATGGAAAGCTGAGTCAGGAGTTGCCTTGATGCTAAGAGTGGTTTCTGAGCTCAGAAGGCCATACTTCAAAGAGCTGAAGTGTGGGAGGGAAGAATAGAAAGACAGAGCGAAACGGAAGTAAGAGTTCTCAGATGCGTGATTGTTGTGGTGACCAAAACAGGCAGATGCTTTGTTGAGGTTCACAACCACCCACTCTGAGGACTTCACAGCCTGTCTTTACAGTAATTAAGGAATGAAAACACAAAGCACCAAGATTAGAGGTCACTTAAAGAATGGTTTGTGATTCATGTTGCATGATTCGTACAAGTACAATTGGCTGTAGTAGTAGAGATTCAACCTGAACAGTTAAAACAAAAGCCATTCACAGATGCTGAGATACGTAGTGGACTTGTTTATTCTGAGCTCCTTTTAAAGCACTGAAAGAATTTGTTGGTTTTAACACTGGCATTCTTTCACTTGATAGAAAAACTGCATTTAGTGTTGCATCGCTTTTGCCTTTATATCCCTTCTGACCTTACCTTAGCATGTAGCAACCTGTCTTTGTGCGAGGCTGAGGTTCTACACCCGTGCTAATGAGAACTATTTTATCCATTTGATACTATATTGACAATATTTATGTACAACAGAGCTTTCTATCAAATCAGACTATTGGCTATGGGCCAAGCATATTAGGATGTACTGCAGGGGTGAGTCCTGCCAAGTTAAAATAGAAGCAACTAGACCTAAATTTCTTCTCTCCTTTCTTCCCACTCTCAGTTACACTTTGTTGAAGAAAACATTTGGAATCATCACTTTTATGTCTTCTCTGACTCCAAATACTAATGAGAGATTTTATTTTTCAGTTTGTCCTCACTGTTGTAAGCCCCAGGATCTGGTGGAAGAGGATATGAAGGAAGGTACGAAGCCACCTGTGAGCTCTAAAGTGACATCTGAAACATCATCTGTATGACCAGATTGCATTTGCAGGTAGTTTTTTCTTCACCACTCTTCCCTTGGCAAAATAGCTTCTCAAATACCATTAGATTCTCATGCCATGTTAGCTCACAACACCACGTGTGCCTTTTAATATGTGTCAGCTGCCCTTTAGGGTAAGTAACAGCAATAGGGCCCTACTCCCAACCTGGACTCATTGTGTTTCCTGATCAGGTAACCAGAGGAATGATGCTCACATTCCCTGTGGGGCATTGCTCTGTTCGGATTATTTCAAATTTCTAGAACTTAATCTAGTGAAAAATGTTAAAGGACTGCATTTGTTGGGCTGCTAAGCTGCTTTTTCCATAGAATGGGCCCTGTGTGGATGGTGTGGAAGTTTCTTTGGTATTCATTTCATTAATGAACATAAAATTTCAAGGACTAAATAGGGGTGAAGAGAGATAGAGAGATGAAAGAAAAAGAACACTTGAGAGCTTCGACTGTCAGTGTCTGCTCTGGACCTGTGCAAGGAAGCTGATTAATGTCTGAGAAGTGGGCTTGCAGCACAGTCCTCCAACTATCAGGATCTGCAGGGACATCCTCTGCCACTGTCCTGCTCATTCTGTGGACTTCCCAACTAAGAACTGGGCAGTCTCTGAGTCCTTGTCCTTTTGGACTCATTTGTAAGTAGCTCATCACTACTACAGGTCCCACATGTGGCTTCACCCCCTGGAAGTTACTTCTGGCTGATTCCCTGTGAGCCTGACCTGATACATAAACACGACAATATCCCTGATAAGGATTGACTAAATGGTGGTGAGGGAGGGGTGAACAAGAGAACAACTCCAGCTTTCCCAGTAAGGTGGCTTTCCCAGATATGCCAGTCCACTTCTGAGATATCTCCATTCCCTTCAGCAGCTGGAGGAATGGAAAAGTTTCCTCCCTAAGACTTGCCTAGGAAACACTCATACATTAAAAGGAGTTACTTTCAATAATGAGGTGTTGCAAAAGGCGGCCTGGGGAAGAATCTGGCTTGCCAACATTTTATGATTACAAAGCATGATATTGGCTTTGGCTTGAAAGCTCAGCTATGTTCAGGGCTGTATCCTGCAAAAAGACATTTTTAAGTGAAGTGACTGAAGGAGAGATTAGCAGTTAACTGTTCTTATTCGCATCATTATCCAGGTGACTGCATGTCCTGCTCTCACCGCAGCAGCACGTGGAATTGCCTCAGTAATGCCTCAGAGCAACAGCTGTGGAGTCCTACAAGGCATGAATTGTCACGCTGTGTGCTGCAGTGATCTAAAAGCTCTATAGTTTTGAGATGGAAAGGAGGGGAAACTCTCATTCAGGCCACTCATCTCATTTCCAAACCTGAACAGCCACTCATGTTTTCCTCTGGGGAAGGCCCAGTCTGGGACAGATACTAGAGCCTTGGTTAGCATGAATTTTGGGGAGTTTTGTGATGGCAGTGGCAGGAGTTCACCTACTGAATAAACCACTTTCCTATTTTTTGTTACAAAAGTTTGCCAGGGTTTCCCGTAGGTGGTGATTCCCAGCTCCAGTGCCTGGGACAGCTGCTGTCTGTGGACAGGGATGGAAGCTGTGCTTCCTTAGTGGCCGACTGCCATCTCGGAACTGCACAGTGCACTGAGCCACATCCTGCTGCTGTTCGAATGGGGAGCGCATTCACTAGCCATCCTCGCTCCGCAAAGGGATAGCATCCCTGTACACTCCAAAGGTGTTGCAGCAAGCACCGAGCCAGACTGTGGCTCACAGTCCCGCTGCTCGGAGCAGCTCCGATTTTATGGAACAGGAGCCCTCTTGTGGAGGACCATCGCAGGTGTATACCCGTTTGTCGGCTCTGCGACACTGTGTGGCTGACATTTGGGATTAAGAAGGGGCGGAAAAAAGTCAGTAAATATTTTTTCTTTGACCCCCTCAGGTTTCTTATCCTGCGCATTCCGCACTGCAAGACTCCCCTGTTCGTTGTACAGCAATGCTTATGGCGTTGACCCTCTGGCTCTCTGCAAGGGGATGGCAGCAGTAGAAAACTCTGCTCAAGACGACTGACAGCATCATCTCATGGGAATGAAGACAAACAGCAGCTGTGGGGTGGTCTCGTTACAACGGGGTCACTGGAATCCCCGCCTGGGAGGACCCTCTGTGTCATCACCTTCAAGGCTTTGGGAACCTGTGGCTTCGACACTGCTTCTGTGGGAACCAGGGGCCTGCAGAGGCCTGGCAGGCAGCCCATGCCCACTCACCCCTTTAGCAGCACAGAGCTGCCCTTTGGAACCCCCCAGACCCAGACACACAAGCTCAAGTCAGGCTGTGCCTCCACGTTGCAACTGGGAGAAGCTAAAACTTCTTTTATGTTCAGCCTCACGAGAGTGTCTGTTCTTCATGCTGGAGGACTTTGGATTTGGACCTGACCATGGCAGATGTATGTCCCCTCCCCCCTAAAGAGGCAATAATGCACATTTTTCATGAAAAAAAAAATTCACCTTGGAAGTGAGTCTATCTGCCTCATGCTTATTTGCAGACTTTTTAGGGAACGATACACACTGACAGCACAGCTAACAGCCAACTAATATTCCTTATCCACAGCAGTGGCACAAGTTCTCATAGCCTTTCTCTCCTGACAGGCTGACCTTGCCAACACAGCCACTCCATTAAATTGCTGTGTGAGGGCCCACCTTTGTGCATACAAATGTACAAGCTTTTATGTGCATTCCTTCCTACCCAACCTGTAAAGCCCCACTGAAATTTGTGTTAAAGTCAGTGGTTATCATCTCCCATATCTACTGTAATGAAACGTAACTCAGGGCCTTGCTTCATAAACATAGGTCTGCTTGTGCTTGTACATCTGCCCAGGGATACTTGTTAGGGTAGGCTCTGCAGATTCTTGGGAGTCTCTCACAGCAACCTTAAGGACTTACTTTGCACTGAATGTTGCTGCTTTCTGCAAGTGTTCTCTCTACCCAGGCAGGACTTGAAGGATTTTCCCTACAGGATGCTAATACTGGATAGGGCTCATCTGATCTGGGTGATATTCTTGCCTACTGTGTAGGAAAATGTGGTTTCTCATTTTGAGGGGAAAGGAGGAAAAAGCCCCAATAAGCTTTCTAAGCAACTCTGCATACTAACCTAACTCAACCCTGCCCTGAGTTTTACAGGAATGTTTTTCCCTTTTGCTCTGCAAGCTGTACCCATTCCCTTAGTGCTCTAACCATGTTATCAGGGCAGACCAAAGTCTGAAAGCACCATGCCATCCTCCATGTGGGATGTGTTGTTGCCTGAGCTGTTTACTTTCCTAGGACACAGCAAGGACATGTTCCATCCATTTCACTTTTTTTCTAGAAGGTACCTATTGTGAGAGAAACTGCTGGAGAAAATAGGAAGATTAAAAGTGGTTTATGGAGTATTGAGCTATGGGATCAAGTCATTAGTAAAAAATAAGACACTGCTCCCCTTCTACTCCTGCAGAGTTGTTTTATCCCATCTTTTTTTTTTTTTTACCACTTTCTCATTGTACAAAGTTAAATGGGAACTTCAGAACATTCTTACAGAGGAGTTTCTGACAGAGAAAAGGAGGTAAGCTGGGTGATAGGGAAGCAATACTCTGCTCTTGTGTGTTTTCGTTGCAAACAGAACATAAGTGACAGAAATCAGTGTTTCCAAAAGGCAGCCTGACCCTACTGCAGGACTTGGTGTATGGGCAATGGTGTCTCACACTTTTCAGTTTTCCTCTTCTTTCAGCCTGTTCTTGTTCCTTCCAGCACAAACTACCAACTTCTTGCAGGCCGACCACCTCTTTTGGCATTCACTTCCACCTCTGCATTTCCAGCACCATCCTTCCCTAGAACCACCATGCAATTCCACCTTACCAGCCACACCACAGCTCTGACAGTTGTACCAGCACATTTTCCCTGACTATCCCCTTTTCCACTTCTGCTCCTGACTGATGACTGTGCAGCCTCCTGGAGAAAGGCTTGTCTTTTGCACTGTGCTAAACCTTTCTACATCACCACAGGCTCCAGTGACACTTTTGATAACTCCTTCTAAAGGAAACCAAGTTTCACTGACAAATATGTCCACCACCAGGTTATTTTTACAGTCTTGATGGGCAGGATGTTTATTTTGGTTTATTTTTCCTTAAGCACTAATAGTCTGAGTCATGTTTTCTTATGCTGTATTCAGTGAATTGCACACAAATGGTTTCTGTGAGACCTTCTCAGCTTAATATCTGGGTCATTGTAGCAGGTGAGCTGCTCTGTTTATCATGGGGGTTTTATATAACATTTTTTTCCCTGGGGTTCCTCCTTTAATTGTATTAAAAAATTAATTGTAAACTCAGTTTCCTTTCCTCAGTAATAAAAGATGTCTATCCATGTGCTGGGAAGTGGTAGAACCTTTCAGTTCTTCGTGTGAGCCTCTGCCACTATCTCACAGCTGCTAAAAACACACACCGTGTAGCATCAAGGCGGGTGATGCAGGGGCTGACAAAGCTGTACCAGGTACAGCTGGCACCAAGCCACAGCTCTGTTTGGTGTGCTGGCAGCAATGACAAAATGGCACTCAGGTACCCAGCTCGTGACTTCCACATACCTCATGTCTGCCAGTTTGCCAGGGATTAACTGAGCAGGGCAGCTGCCGGTTGTCCTTCTCCCTCCAAACAGGAGGTTCTCTGCAAGAGTAAAATGCAGTGGTCAGAGGTTCTCACTGCATCCCTGCTACTTGTGGTACCTCCTGTGAAAGTGGAGGGATGATCACTTCAGTGCTGTGCTTTTCATGGGGGTGGAGGGAGTGGGGGGTGTGAATAATCCCTTACATGTTTATTTTAAAAATAAACTCTGAACCAATTCCTCACTCCCCATTCAGACAGTGACTTTGAGGGTAAGAAATAAAGAAGTGCAAGGAACTAAATTCTGCAGGAAACTGAGAAACAAATGGCTGCTAATCCTGAGTGCAGCTGGAAGTCTCTGCTTCCCATTGCTACTGTGCAGCATAAGCACATGTAGTAGCCCTCCCTTCCTCCCTTGGAGAAAATCCACACAACTGCTACACCTTGGCTCTGCCTGCCCTCCCACAGGAGAACATCCCTACATCAATGGTCAGGCACAGGCAAATTAGTTTTCTTTAGACATCACATCAAATACCACCACACAGGAACAGAGACAGCAATGACACAGCTAATGTCACCAGAGCTGCTGTACAGACAAGAGTGAGGGATATTGGGTGGGGGATGTAATAGCAAAAAAAACCAAAACAAACAAACAAACAAACAAACAAAACAAAAAAAAAAAAAAAAAAAAGAAGAAAAAAGCACACAAAAAAAACCACAAAAAAAAAGATAAGAGAGAAAGATAAGACATCACTGTGTAAGCACAATGGCAAAAAGGTGATTCAGGAAGGCCTGCTGTTTTCTTTTTTTGAGGGGGCAAAGGGCAACAACACTTAGCAGAGGCTAAAACAGGAAGAACGAGAGACATAGCCGTACCTCTGCTTATTCAGATCCTTCACTTACACATAGAAAAGATCAGAGCTCGTTGATGACAACCCTGAAACACAGGTATTTCTCCAACGGAAAAATGAACAACACTGGGATGTTTAAAAAATTAAATGCTCACTTCAGAAGTCAGAAAACACAAAACCTTCTTGAAAGCAAACGGTGCCAAAAATCTGCTTTGGGTGGGTGGAATACGCTCTCTGGGATCGACTGTTCACATTTCAATCAACAGTAATTATCTGTAAAAGCACTCAACCAGAACAGACTTGACTACATTTTTCCTGTGGGAAGTAGACCTGAATCCCCTGCCTGGATGTAATTCCCTTTAGTAGCAGAATAATCTCCAACAAAGAAAAGGAACCAGAATCCTGGCCTTCCACTTTGAGGGAACAGTGATGGGCCACCTGGTCCTCCTGAGTACAGACCACTTTGCATTAACTACAGCCTTACCCACAGATAACAACTATGACTTAGCAGGTGATCTCTGGATCAAAATAATAGATAGACCTGGCACTCTCCTGGCTCTTGCCTTTATTGCTGGATAGAGGGAACATCTGATACTGCCACCAGACTTTGCTGCTCACTGGTGGGACCTTAGCTAGAGCTCTTCTCATGGGATGTCATTCAAGGATGCTTCTCTAATGCAAATACTGTACTAACATGAAGTACAGACTGTACTGACATAAAGAGCTTATGGACACAATCACCACTGCTATATGGTTTTATTGAGTGTCTTGAACCACATTTCCCCAAAAGGTCATCCCCCAATTTCCAACTTTCAAATGAAATTAGAGACCTTTTCACTGTTAAAACTGTCCACAGTGCCAAGTCTTCCACCATCACCACCAGAAATAAGTCATCTTTTCTGTGGCCCGCTCAGACTTATATTGAGGAACCCAAAACCTGCCTTTTTCAGGGGCATTTCCATATCATTCCCAGCTCCACCACCCTTCCTCAACATTGAATGAAAAATGCCGCAAGTACTGTAGGAACCAAGGCCTGAAGAAACCACTGTCAGTAAGATGTTCAGGTGCTGTCTGAAGACAGCTTTCACTAGAGCACAGTTAACTTTTGGAACTGGGGTACCTTCAGCACACAAACCATTCACAGGCTCCTTTACCTTGAATATTTCCACATTGCTGGTGGTTTGGACACTTTCAGCAGCGAAATGGGTCCTCAGATGAGGCTCTGGAGCTGCTCTGTCTCCCTGCCAAACCCAGATGACAATTTCCAGTGTGCGAAGTTGCATTTCCACTTTCTTAGGTGCAACGGGTTCAGCCCTTCTGAGCTCCCGTTGCAATGATGTGCATCCATGAACAATGTTCTCAGCAAAAGGCTTTTCCACAGGATATGAAAGTGTTCACAGAAGAGTTCCACCATCCCTTGCCTGAAGACTTTTATGAGCAGAATCAAAATGCTTTGTATCTGTAAGACCCCAGTCCTGAAGCCACCAGCTTAACTGGGAATATTACTTTTAAAAAAATATACAAGAGTCCAAAAAGTTTGCCTAACTGAATTTGTTTCAGAGTCTTCACTTCTTCATACCTTCAGACAGCCTAAAGAGAGTACGCAGCACGTGCTTGCTCAGGAGATACTTTAAATATGGCAGGAAATAAAGATCTTGGCAAAAGTTTAAAAGGGTTTAAATATTTGCCAATTTCCCTTATTTTCTCTCCTGAACTATCAGTAAAACCACCTCTTGAGGAAAAGTGTGTGGCTTCTTCTCTTTACACTGTCTCAAGGTATTAAAGAACCAAAGGCTGTGCGAAAGTTCACTGGGCAAAACTTTTGGAGTTTTGTGTATTTTTTAGAAGTAATACTCCCGGTTAAGGTTGTGGCTTCGAGACTGGGGTGTTACAATAGCTTCTTACAACAGAGATCTGGGGAAGACTCAGTAGCTCCTAAAGTCTCTTGCTCAGTCCATCTTCAGCCCTCCCTGGGCATTGTTTTCAGTTTGGCCTAAGACTTCAGTCACACTGAGCCTGGATTGCCTAAGGAGAGAAGAGAGAGTGCAAAGCAATTTTAAGCCTGTATCCTCCTGACAAAGGCACGACTGCAGACTTCCAGCTCTTGAAAAGTTTATTCTAGAACTGGCACTGTTAGTGAGTAAGTCACACAACAAGTGTCATGGTCTTTTTTCCTCCAAAGCCTCCAGCTATCCTTCTTTCCTCTCTTTAACAGGGATGGAAAGAAGGCAGCAATGAAGGAAAAGCCAGAGTTCTGGCCTCTTTCACTTTTAGTAAAGAAATATTAATGTGCTTGTCCCGCTTGTCTTCCCAGACACTGCAAAAGTGAAAAACTGATGCAATTACTGGCCAGGGCAGGGCACGAATTTTGAACAGAACACCTCATTACAAAACAAGCAGCACCATCTAGGGCTGGGAAGACTAAACCAGAAGTTCTCAGACTGGTATGTGAAACACAAGGACAACCAAAAGCAGGAGAACCGAGGAGTCTTGTGGAGTCTTTAAATGTTTGAACCACACAGACCTAGAGCTGTTCCTTACCACTCTGCCAGCTTCTGCTCATACAGCTCCCTGCGCTCACGATTCCTCTTCTCCTGCAAGGTCTCACCAGCCAAGCTGTTCAATGCTATTAACAGGCCTCCTGCAGGGATCCTACAGAAGGAGGCAGAGAAGTCATGAGTCACCCAGGGGACACACAAGAGCAATAACTCACTGGCATCAACAAAAGGCGCATAGGGGAGCCAGACATCACATCAGGGAAGCATCACGTTCCCCAAGACTCACATTACACCACAGACTAAGCTACTCCTATTCTAGTGTGACCCACCAAGCACAGCCTCTCTTCAGCTGTGACTCACCAGAGCCCCTGTGATAACATATTTTGAATTTACTCACTGACAGGGGCAAAGGGGTGGAAGGGCTTCAGGTGCCCAAACAACTTCTGTAGAGCACCTCACCCATAACTCAGACAGTGACACACCTCCATCCAGCTCTGGAGGTACGTGTGTTTTCACTGGTAAAGCTGCCTAGGCTGCTTCCAGGCATGGCTACAGCTGACACCATCCTGACAGTGCCAAGCAGCACACACAAACCTCATCCTTGTGTTCAGGTGGGTCCCCAGATTCCCTTCTGGGCATATTTACAAATCAGAACTTTGAGAAGAAATCCCAGCTCTGCTTAAAAAGTCAGACTTCTCCCGAGTTAAAGGTCATTGTCCTGATGGACAGAACCTCTGAGAGAGAACTATGGATTTCCTCCATGCCCCAGGGAGCTTTAGGAGATTTGTGACTGCAAGATGCACATGAAGAAGTGCTGCCTTACAACCTTGGGTTGTGCAGCCCAGCCACGCAGCTTCTCCCTCAGCATTTCCCAATGGTTCCTGCTCCATATTTTGGCATTGATGAAGCACATTTTGTAAAAAAATTATTTTTACAGAGACTCCCTGGCAGTCCCCAGGGTGCCCCCTTCTTCAAAAGGTGTCATCATTACATCTGACTCCCCTTGTCTGGATTCAGAGCTGCTACAGGAGCAGTTGCTGTTGAAGCTGAGAAGGGAGCCCAGAAGCTACATCTTGCACTCCTGCCTTTACCAACAGACTACAGAGTTCCTTAAAACAGATTCCAATGGTTCTGCACACAGGCATTGGGCTCATGAGTGACCATGCCAAGGAAGGGGGGTAGAGACATGTCTGTAACCCATTCACACAACTATTGTTAACTATTCGACAACAGCTAGTGTCTCCTCTAATAAGCAAATAACAGCAAGACACTCAGCTAAGAGCACTGAGTTCTTACTACTGAGAAAGCAGCAAAACTCAAATGAGAAACAAAGAAGAAAAAAAACCAAGAGTTTAAAGGTTGGAAGAAAAGTGACCATCATGAGGTCCCAAGGGAGATACAGAAAATCCCTCAAGGCAAGGGAGGAAAGGAAGCTTCAGTAGCCCCACCTATGATTCAAGGCTTGGTATGTGCAGCCACAAACATTCTTAAAGAGTAGATTTAAGTCTCCATCAGCCATCAGCAGCAGTCACAACTCACCCAAAGGCTGTTCCGAACACGATGCCGCCTGCCAGTCCCTGCAGGCCCAAGTGCATTCTGAAAAGGGCTCCTGTGAAGCCTAAAAAAAGAACAAACCCACTGAAATCAGAAGCCTCCCCTCCCCGGCCAGCACGCAGGGAGTTGCTTTGCTACATTTCTCTTCTCCATGAGCTGCCATCTACTTTTAACAGAGCAGAAACCAAGTGCCATGGCCACTGGGAGGGACCCTCACCACACAGTCACCATGAGCTCCACATTGAAACACTTACAAAGCTCTTCCTGCTTCAGAAAATCTGCTAAGAAATGCTAAGAAGTATCTATGAAAGTAAAACTAAGCTCTCTCTAGGCTGGAGCAAGATCCCTCCCCCCTTTTTTCTGTTCAACAACAGCTAATAGTAGTAGCTGCCATGTAAGGCAGAAAAGATTAGTAAAACACATTTCCAACTGGAAGGGCAATAAAGCTTGTAAAACTGAACAAGCAGATCACTTACCCAGAGCCCTGTTGCCAAAAGCAGGCATGCAAAACTCAGCATGAAAAGGGCAGCTTATAAACAGGGCACTGAACCGCAGTTACAAGAGCAGAAACACAAAATGCTTTCCCTAATAAATAGGTGGTTTATGAGAGCAGGTTATGCATTAAGTGTTGCCTTGAACTCACACGAGCATTTTTCACCCAAAATACTCCAGCAAGTATTTTGAAGATGAACTAATAATAAATTATGGGGAATGACTATAAATTCAGTGTCTCTCTTCTGAGGGATTCTGAAGTATTAGAGAGAGCCTAGGTTTATCAGGTGTGATAACCTTGCCTTGCCATATATAAAATTTCCATGCGTATCAGTGTCTCCTGTGACCTTTGATTTCAGCAGTGCATCGGTATCTCTGTTACAAAGTCACACAGCAGGTAAACACAAAGTCACAACAGGAAGTCAGTGGAACAAGAAGCAAAACACAGGAGTACAGAAGCCAGAGGTCCACTCAGATCCAAGAGACGTGGATACCTGCTTATGCCTTTCTGCTAAGACCCTTGCTCACAAAGAGGAAAGCACACAAGGTTACAGCACTCTCACCTCCTGCTGCAGCAAAATTACTGATGGTGGTTTTATTGCGGTACACAGACAGCCCAGTGCTCACCACGCTGCAAAGGAAAGGCACAGAAGAAGTCAGCAGTTGCACATGGAAAAAGAGAGGCAGCAAAATGCAGCCTGAAATGAAGCTGGATTTTCATTAAGCCGACCCTTAGGTTGCCTCCAACTTCCTGGCTGCCCATCCGTTCAGAGCGCACTCACGCCAGCCACAAGCGCCGGGACTTCTGCACAGTTGCACAGACGCAGGGCAGGGAATACCAGAGTTCCCAGCTCGGATTTGGGACATTATTTCTTTTTCTTTTTTTTAATCAAAGATTTTTTTTTCCATTGCAGAGAACTATAGAATGGTTTGGGTTAGAAGGGACCTTAGAGATCATTTAGTTCCAATCCCCTGCCATGGGCAGGGACACCTCCCACTGGATCAGGCTGCTCAGAGCTCCATCCAGCCTTGCATTGAACACCTCCAGGGATGGGACATCCACAACTTCTCTGGGCAACCTGTTCCAGTGCCTCACTGGAAAACATAATATAGTCAAGGATAAAAGAAACCGAGCAATGAAAAAGTCCTGTCAGTCAGCCACTCCTGGGGCAGGACCTTAACCCTCAGAAGCTGAGCCGTGTGTCAGTAAAGATCTTGCCCGATCTTCTTGGGTTTTAACTGCGAAACTTAAAATTTGCACAACTGCAGGAAAAAACCTTCGACTGGGGCTCCTACAGAAACAATAAATGTTGAGCAGCAAACATCTCCTTTCAGGGCCTTTTCCAAAGGGGTGGTGGTGAAAAGGGGGCTGATCTGACTGCAGGGGGAGACACCTGGTGGAGGATGACGAGGTTACAATGTCAAATCCAAAGAAATCCAGGAAATTCCACAGAAATCAAGAGTGCCTGGAGAGAAAGCAAACTGTACGCTAACTAAACCGAAACCCAGATACTAAACCAAAAGAAAAGACTGAGGAAGAAATTCAGAAAGGAATAAAACATTAGGGAGACAAAACTATCAAATAATGACAGTCAACACTGCTGGTGTCTCAAAAGCAGAAGGGGACAGAATATACCTGCACATAGAGACAAGGCAGGCTTAAGGACTACACACAAATTTACCATTTTGAATGTCAGGGAAGGAGATATTCCTAGTTTAAAAGGGCTCTACTCAGAAGAGCATTCTTAATTTGATGCTCTGTTGTCAGAAATGCACTGAAACATCCAAGGGAGAAAATCAAGGAAGTGGAACACTATCTCTGCATGGGTTTTGTGTGTGCAGGAAAAATTTGAAGAGGTACACAGAACTGGTAGGTCTGATGTTCGGTGACTGCTTAAGAACACGACAACAACCTGCAAGAGTCTGAGGACAAAAACGAAGAATTGTAAGTGACATTAGTGCACACAAACTAGGAGTGATGACAGAGATTGTGAGTAACCACTAGTGTATACAAACTAGAAGTAATGAGCCATAGCAACAAGGAGAAAAATTAATGTGGGATAGAAAGCTTTTCCAGAAACTGCCAACACACTATCACACTCTCCCAGAGGAAAATACACAAGAAGAGGTGAAACAAAAGCAGAAAGAAGCTGTCAAGGAAGGGAAGAACAGTACTGCAGCCAGCAACAGCATGGATTAGATACAAGAACAGGGCTTTTCCACTTTTAGGGTTTACGTTGGTTCATCGGAAGATTTGAATTCTGGGATCATTCTAAAAGGTTAAACCCTCTTCATGTTCACGCCTAATCAATCAGACTCATGTTAGCACAACACTTGGAGCCTCAATCAGTCACCAGAGCTGTGAGTGCTGCCTCCTGACACAAGAGCACAAAGCCAGCTCTCCTCCCACTGCCACTGGGAAACACTTACTTGAATATTGTCGCAAAAGCCGCGACTCTCCAGCTCCAGCGCCAGCCGTAGCGGATGAAACTCCGGAGGCCAGCACGATGTGCAGATTGCTAAGGCCAGAGAGAGGACAGGTTACACAAAAAACTAGAAACTAGTTCATTATTCTCAGCTCAGAAGTATTAATAATTAATAACCATCAATAAACAACAGTAAGTAAATGTTAACAGACCCTCCAAGTTCTGCAGTTTAATACTGGCACTTGAAAGTTTGAAAGTAGAAGGGTTTTTAAAAGATGTGATAAACAGGAGCGTCACAAAAACTAAAAATGTTGCAGATAATACCACAGAACTAAATACATTCTCTCTTCCAGTGCTTGAGGAGTAAGAGTTTAGCTCAGGTGCAGATATACCAGAGAGTCACCAGAGTGAAGCCAGGCACTGGTACTTTACAGGCTGCTATGTCAGGGGTAAAATCTAATTGAGAGTATGAAAAATCAGATTTTACATCAGGCAGATTTTTAAAGGGGTTTTCTTCCTCTTGATCCAGGTAACCAACACTTTCAAAGTCCAGCAACATTACATCTATAAAATGTCACAAATGTTCTTTGTTGTGCTGTTGTAAAAGAATTTTAAATGGTCTTAAAATAACTCCCATTATTAAGACAAAAGGACCGCGAAGTCTCTTGCCAACACACTAAAATTAAGAAGCAAAAAGGCCTTTCAAGACATACAAATCAGCCATTTAACGGAACAGTAAACGTTGTTATCAACTTTTCCTGTAACTAAGGACACTTTCTTCCAAGTTAACTGTGCAGAATTTGGTTATCAGGGAAGAGCTAACTTAGAGCAGCTGATCAGGCAGGCAGTACACACTTAGGCACAGTAAACACCTCGGTGTTTTTGCCGCAAAGCCCCAAAATCGAGCTCAAACCTACACACACACGCGCGTCCTACAAACACGAGGCCACACGGCCGCCAGCGGGCTCCGCAGTCACCGCGAGCCGCGGGCTCCAAGGGCAACTTCCACAGCCGGAGCCTTCCGAGGGCAGCGGCTCGGCGGGGCCCGGGCGGTGCCCAGCGCTCCCTCCGCCCTCCCGGGCCGTACCACGGCATCGGCGCGGTTCTGGAACAGCTCCCCGTGGCTGCGCTCGATGAAGGCCTTGCGGGCGCTGGCGAAGGCGGGCAGCCCGCCGTACAGCCAGCCCACCACGCCTGCCGTGAACGCCGCCTTGAAGAGGTTCACCGTCTCCTCCGGGAGCCGCTGCAGCTCGCTGCAAGGGAAGGGCCGGGCTGGAGGGAGGCACGGCGGGAGCGCCGCGGCCCCAGCCCAGCCCGGCCCGGCCCAGCCCAGTCCAGCCCATCCCGCCCCATCCCGGCGCTCACTCCCGCTGCCAGAGCTCGCGGAGCCGCTCCCAGCCGGTCTGCGGCGGCGGGACGGGCCGGCCAAAGCTCGGCTGAGCGCCGCGACCCTCCGCCATCGCCGCGCCGGCGGCACCGCCGGGGAGCGGCAGCGCCTCCTGCGGCCCGGCGGGGAACGGCACGGCCCGGAGCGCCTCGGCTCGGCTCGGCTCGGCTCGGCCCGGCTCGGCTCGGCTCGGCCCGGCCCGGCCCGCTTGGGAACAACCCAGAGCCGCGCTGCCCCTCCGGGAGAACCCGCGGGGGTCCTCCCGGCTTCCCCGCAGCCACAGCCCAGCGTCAGCGCTGCTTTGGCCAAAGTCCCCGGCTCGGACCTGCAGGTGACCAAGGGGAAGTTTCCAGCCACTGCAACCCGAGGCCGGAGGCAGAGGTGCCCTAAACGTGACAGAGAAAGGACAGAGACAAGGTTCTCTGTCTCTGGCGGTACAGCTAGGGGCTCTCCAGAACATCCAACAAAATTTCGTTTTCGCTTGTTTTATTCCAAAATGCACTTTATTACAAATGGTTTAAAAATATCATACAGAGCTGTTTCGGTTTCTCAGAGTGCTGTCTCTCTGTTGACTAAAAATAGAAAACCAGAAAAACCCTTTCCACTCTCAGTTCTTTTCCTCAGAAACCAGGCTATTTTAATGGCCCAATCTGTTTTCTTTGCAGGCTGGGTTAACCCAGGCATTGGTCCTGTAACCAAGATGCTGCTGCAGCAGCAGGCACTTGACCAATAGGTCCAGCAGTTATGTCCCTGTACCAGGGCTTGGCAGTGCTGTGAGCACACAGTGTGCACAGGTCCACTCAGTGTTATTGTTCCATGTATCTTCCTTCATCCCTGATCCTGACTGCAGAGGAGACTGAGCAGTTGCTATCCTTATTCTCCATTATACAGTGCTGCTCCCTCAGCCTTGAGGTTGCTTTACAATCAAGGGTGCTCCCCTGGGAGGTCGTGTCCCTCCTGCCACCCCACAGAGCCCATGTTCTCCCATCTGGATGCCAGAGAAGATGCTGCTCCCTACCAGGCCTCTCCCCTCAGGGCACACAGAGCATTTCAAGAATTGCACTCCCTCTGGGCTGAGCAGCTTGTTGTGGACACAAACACAGCAAGCACAAGCAACCTGTGACTGAACTCAAACTGAGCAGTGTGAGGAGTAGCTGCCACTGTGAGACTGAAGACATTCCTTCAACCCAGCTGAAGGAGATGAGACAAGCAGTGGAACAGCTGTGGGGAAGAAAAGTGAGCACTGAAGTGAGCAGATGAGTTACCAGCCTGGAAAAAAAAATCAATTAAAAAAACACAAAAACAAAATAAGCCTAGAAAAATTACAGAGGGGGATCAGAGCAGATTCTGAACTTCTGGAAGAAAGAAGTACTGAATCTACCTCTGGCAGTACTTTCTCTGGGTTCCTAAGGGTCCCAGGATGCCTGGCCAGCCAGCTGGTGAGAGCTAATTAACAGGGGCTCAGTTCTGCAGGGCCCTGCAGGCACCCAGCTCATCTGTCTGAGGACCAATCATCCCTAGCTCAGCTGCCAACCACATCACTGTCTGCTACTCATCCTGAGTGCTGTGGCCACATCACCATCACCTGCTGCTCCCCTATAAGGTATGTAGTTTAACTCTGCAAGGATCATTTGTCCTTTCAGTGGCATGGCAAAGCCTTACCATCAACCTCTAAAACCCAACATACACAAAAACTCTAAACTATCCAAAAAGGTTACCTGCAAAGCCCAGTACCTGCTTCTGTCAGAGGCCTTGGTAAAAGTCCAGTAAAATTAACAGCAAGTCTTCTCACTGACTGAATGGGATTTAGGTGCATTCCAAGACAGATAGTAACAAAGTCCTAAACGCTAACAACCCCTCCTCCAGCCATGACTGACCACCCCAGCAAGAAGCCATAATCCAACATTCTACCTAACGTGCTTATGGTGACCGTATAACCAGATCCCACTGCCTGGGAGCAATGTCAACATCATCCTACCACTCTTCTCTGTAGCTCTAGTGTAAAAGAGAAGTCTGAGAGAGCAAGAATTTAACACTGATCTTCTGATTTCCACAGCGATCAGTTTGAGCTGAAGAGAAAAACAGAGAAGTCTCTATAGTTCTGTTTTCAGCCGTTCAGGACTGATCTGGCTGTAGTTCTTCCTCCTTTTCACTTTGTAAGTCAAGGCCTGGGAATATTCAGACAGCAGATGCTCCCAGTAGCAAAAGATGTCCTCCATCTGCAAGTGCTCTGTGATGAACTGGCGTCCCCTAGAGACATACAAGGCACACAGTCAGGACTGTTTTCCAGTTCCTGCAGGAGTCGTTGGTTTTGGTTTGGATGTATATCAACTTTCACTCTTCACGTTTCAAATGAGAAACAACATGAACTGCTCTGTACTGTCTATTTTAATTCCATGATTTTCATTCACGCTCACAGGTCTGACGGCTGCAGTGCTTTTGTTATCCTCAAGATGGTATTTGTTGTCTGGGATAATAAATATCAGATTTCACTTATCAGATGCAGCCTGAGCAGCACTGATTCATGCTGCTTCAGAAGGCAGTCCCTGCCAGCCTGGATAGATAATGCTTACAGTGCAGACACAGCTCCAAGGAGTCAGCTCACCTCATACTGAGACAAAAGCTCCCAACCTCTGACAGCTTTCCGTGGGGTTCCTGACACGGGTCACATCTGAACCAAAGACCCTAAGCACAGAATTCTGTTCTTCGCTTCCACCGGCTCGTTACAAGTGCTCCAGCCCTCCTGCTGTTATTGCAGAAGATCAGTTATGCTGCACCCCACTAATACTAACATTGTCTTTGATAGGCAACCCCTTCAAAAGCTGCGTAAGAAAATGCTTTGGAAGAAGACTGCCTGATAGCCAGGAAGGACACACAACTTACCTCTCTGAAATTTCTTGTGCTACAGCATCATTTTCCTTTACAAACTGCAACAGCTCTCTAAAATGAAGACAAAGAAAAAGCTATAAAACAACTGTCTCAGTGGAGAACATTGTCCTGTATCTTAACTGTTGGGGAGGATAAGGTTAAGACTACAACTGAGTGAGGGTGCTGGTCACCTCAGAGCACAGAAGAGACTTGCCCTGCTCGACTATTCCACATCAGCTCTAGACAGCACGCTGAAGTCTGGGAGCTAACTTATTTTTGGCCCACTGATAACTTTCTCTTCCCCCTCAGCTCTGCTGCAGGGCCCACCTGCGTGGCTGCTGATTTCAGTGAGAGCGACAGACTTACACTCTCCCACGAAACTGCACCCCCAAGTAATATGTGCAAAGGATTCTTTGGGGGTAGTGATGAAGAGATAAGAACGTGACCTCCAAGAGCACGCTGCCTGATGCCTCAGGGTGGAGGCACTTCTTAGCGTACCACAAACTGAACCACCTTCCCAAACGCCTTCCTGTGGCAGGAAATGCTCTCTGATGTCTCACACCTGACGTCAGAGAGGTCTGGTCGCACCGGGATGTAGTGGACCCACGGCTTCAGCTGAGGATAGAAGAACTCCAGCCACTCTTCTCCAACATGAAAGACGAGGGAACCGCACAAGAAAAGGTGTTTCAAGCGGAAACTGGCCGCCACTCCACGGAAGTTGAACAGGTACCTTTAAAAAGCAAAGAGGGTCCTGATTACACCTGGAAATTTGTGAGGAAATGCACTAAGACAGCCGTCTGTGAGTAGCAGTGAACCTTCCCTCACAGGTAGCAGCTGGAGGGCCTCCCTCACACAGGTTGCTGAAACAAAGGGAAGGCATTTATTTTAAGCTCCCCACAGGAAAGGTGAGCTGAAATTAAGGATGTGCTGTTAGAGTTTCTGCTGTCTGTCAAAACTGAGGGAGAAAATCAAGGAGTGAGGCTTCACCTCTGATAAAGGCAGCTGCCTGCAACAAACCGAAGGAGGCCTCACGGACAGCTGCCAACAAGGCATGGAAGGTCACAAGGTGGATGCTGATCCCGTGACTCTATATTCCAGACACTCTGTTACCACAAGGAAATTTTTCCCAATTCTCTCTTGCCTTGCAGTGAGCTTTTCTGTTCATTGTTCTGCTTTGTCACATCTATTTCAGGTTATTTTTTCCTCTGGGATTCTGTTTTAATCTGAGTGTAATTGTTCCATATTAACTTGGGAATGCAACCCTAGGAGGTTAAATAGGCTAGCACACAACAGATGGACTTTGCAGATAACAAAGAATCCACAATTTTGTTTTCAGTATTTTCTGCCAAGTTAGTAAAGTGGGCTTGACTGTGGCAGGGGGGTATTTCTCTCAGCAAACTGTATCTCAGAGGGATGTTTATTTGCTTACTTGTTTTCTTTTTCAAACCCACATTTCTCCAATTATATAGAAAGCTGTTTTTCCTACAGGTAAAACCGCTCAGTGCATATAACTAATCTTTGAAGTCAAACATTTTGGGCCAGGGGAAGAGAGCTCTTCCTTTAATGAAGCTATTTTGGGTGAGATGTAGACTATATATTATATATATGTTGGGCAGGATGGGAATTACAGCTAAACTTAGTTCGACAGTAAATGACAAAAAGTAAATCTGAAATTCCTCTGCATCCTTTGTATCACCTAGGAGCTCAAGGCAGGGACAAGCAGCTCGTACTACTAGGAACTCAACAAATACATGCAGATATATAACAAGAGCAGTGATGTGGAAGGGTGGAAATGCCTCTGTCCAATTCCAGACACAGCTCCTGTGACAGGAACCTGTGACCTCAGCCAAGCCACCGAGTGCTGCTCTCAGCCAGCCCGCTATGGCACCTACACTGAAGGAAGCAGACAGAAGTTCCTGCTGACCCTACCAGACTCTGGTCTACAACAAAAGAGTGTGAGAATGTCTCAGCCTGAGGAGCCTCAGAGTTGGGCAGTGCATGTGTAACAGAAGGGAGAAATCTGGGCAACAGTCTAGTGAAATACAAAATGAGACAAGTCAATCACATTTGCACAAAAACACAGACCCAGCCAAGTGACTGAGCTCTTTTATCAGCAGATTCTAGCTGGCAGAATCACAACTAGCAAAAGAAAAAGCAAAATATCAGACATACGAGTGCATACACACTAAGGGTTTATATTTTACATAGAAACCTGCAAGGATATTACACCAAAAACCCCTCACTAAAGTAGTTCAAGAATAAAAACCTTTTTAAATCAAAACCATATTCTCACAAACACCATATAAAGTACGAATCAATACTGTATCTGCTCAATCAGATTTCAGGTTCTCTCTCTTATTATACACATCCAGTGGTAGCACTTGCCCCAGTATGCATATGAAGACATAATTCCATAGTTCCTTACGTCTTTGAAGACAGTAATGCTGTCACTGTAGAACAGAAAAATAATTTTGAATACATCACTTGGTACAGGCATATTACGAAAAACTGGTGGAAAGCCTTTTTAATTAGGGAAAAAAATATCTATATGTTTATTACTGATCTTAGACTTTCACTTTCTCAAAGCACTTTATTTCTCTTGACCTGATGGAAGAAAGCTGACACTGAAAGAGGCCATGCTAAGCCCACGAATTTTCAACTGTCTTATATCTGCTCACAAGCTTTGGTATCTGCATGGAGCTGGTTGCTGGAATTAGACCTTAAAATAAAATGAGACCCTACAACATGCAAGGAAAGAAATAACCTAACAGCTCTTAAAGAGCTGGACTAATCAAAAAACTCTTACTTGTATTTGCAGTGATCAACCAGTGGAACTTCCTTTGCAGGAGGCCTTCCTAAGGTGTCCTTGAAATAAAGAGAATAAAAAAAAAAACCAGTAGGCTTTAAGTGGTGATTTCATTTGTTTTCCTTCTCAGTTAGAAACAAAGGTGACGTGTCAAAACCCTCCATTCCCACTTCTGAGAAAACCTTCTCTGGTGGGCTTTTAGAAGGATTATAAAGAATTCCCAGCCCTTCAAACAAGAAAAAAAAATGTTCAGTAAATTACACACTGCCTGTATGTGAATGCCAGCACAAACACATTAAATGATAATGTTTTGTTGGCAGCTACAGAGTGGAAAACAGCTTGGGACAATGGACTGTGTGAAGCCAAGTGTAACCGGATTAGCCAAGACTGTCTGGAGAGAGCTGGACTGTAGGCTACGTATGAAACTCAAAAGTTATCAGCAACAGTTATCAGAAAGTTATCCACAACAGGATCAAGAAATGGAGAAGACAGAAAAAGGTTTAAAAAGACTGACGACACCACAGAGGCAGCTCAGAGATAGAAGGGGATGAGTCGGCCAATTTTGTTGTTGTAGGAGAGGAGGGGATTGGCAGAGATTCATTTTCTTATGTGTGCTGGTTTCCTTGAACAAAAAGCGTAGAAGGAAGAAAAGTGTTTGGCCTGCCAGGCTCTGGAGACTCCTTCCTTTCATCTGTCAGAGAGGTGCAGCCATCAAGGGAACTACAAGCCTCCCCCGCTCTAGAGGATCACCCACAACTCTCCAACAAGATGTTTCTGAATCATCAAAGCCATCTTGCAACGTGACCCTTCCTGGCCTTCACACTCAGAAGACAGACAACACCCACACACCTTTTCAGATTTCCAAGCCTGGTTTTTAGTGTATTCAGCGTCAACAAGTTCAGGGTTTTCTCGGGACAGCAGGATGAGGGGATCTCTCTCAGGACTCGTTCTGAAAAAGAAATGCTATCAGTAGTTGCCAATCCACGTGACTCAACACAGCTAACAAACTACAGGGCTCAAGGCCCTGCTTCTTTATGAGGCTGACCTCCCCATGTGCCTCCAAAACATTATGCCTACCATACAGTGTATTTCTGTCCAAAGGTGTAACAGCAGAAGAGAATGAGCTACGGGTATATATTTCTTTATTTCACTTACTAAATATTTAACAGTATTACTTAAACAATTCCCAGGACAAAGCAGTAGAGATGCTGCTTCCTTCAGGCTTTATCCTGATGGGTGCCAGATGCTTTAACTTAGCCAGAGAAAGCTAAGGGATGCTAAGCATCTTCAGCACTGATCCCTCTGACACGACTTTAAAACACCACTGATGACCAAGGCTATGACATCCCTGAGACACATTCCTCATCATCTCCCGAGACTACCCGGTAAGGTAGCAAATCCTTCCCTACTGGGGATGGCGAAGAAACAAAGTATGGGGTTTAACACTGTTTCAAGTTGTCACTGGAGAGAGGGCAAAAGTAATCTACTCTTATCCCCCACCAGTCGGGTAACTTAAGGCCAGAAAACTTTTCATTCATTGTGGAGCACTTGCACAGCAAACAAAGTATTCACATTGGCAGGGAGCATCAACATCAATATCAAGTCTTTAAATTTGTATCAAGCACCTGCAGTTCTCTTCAGAGAACAAAACAAGTGGGTTCCTGGGGTGATAGTTTTACTCATTAAGAAATAATGTAGCAAATCCATCACAATTTCTGTTCCCAATATTAGGTGTTATAATAAGCTAGTTTCAAAAGGCAATTCTTGTGGAGAATCACTAATGGTGTAACGCTGCTGTACAGCATGTCTCATTTTCCTTACTTTTGAAAAACACATTCTGAGTTACACTTAATTAGAGATTAGGTCTTGGAGACAGAAACTTCTGCATACAGAGAAGTGTCACAGCCTATATTGGTAGAATCATCTGTTGCAGGAATATATGCTCACCTGGATCCTCGGAAATATCCTTTGGAGATTTTTTTCTTCCATGGCCATTTCTCTGCAGATCTGAAAACATTTTTTATACATGGCAATAAATGATTTAATATAACCATGAAAGAGCACTCTCATCAGCTTTCACAGCATGATGTCTTTTTCTATTCTTCATTTTTGATGGAAATCACTTTCTTCATTATAGCAGGAAAAAACCTCTCAGCCAGGTCCAATGAGACGTTTTCCTGTGAATATTGTGTTTAAGGCAACATGATACAGGCTATTTTTCAGAACACCTTTCAGTCAAAACAATGAATTACACACAACCCTCCCACCAAATCCTGAAGGGTATTAAAATGTACCTAAGATTTTAATCCACTTTTTTGTACTGTGGCTTTATTTTACTGTATTTCACTGAATACAGATAGTGAAAAATGACTAGAGAGTTTCTAATCAGTCATTTCCCATTAAAAAACAAAACTACCAATCAACAAACAAAAAACCCACCTAGTGTTTCACACTTAAAACACAGGAGTTCACTGTTTTTCCAAAGCACTTTCATTCTAAACCTAAGCTTCAAAATAGCTGTTCACATGTTTTATTTCTGTCACTGCAGTCACCTGCCTACCTCAGGGGAACTGTCTGCCATACTTTTCTGCTGCACCTGGTGGGACATGTAGGTCCTGATCCCCAAACTGATTTATCTGCGCAGGTCAAGCTTTGCATCTCCTTATAACACAACTGAAAACACAAAGATGAGTAAATGCTTTGGATCTCCATTACATCACATCCCATTAAGCTTCAGATATGATTAGTCCCATGATCTTTAGATTTTGAAGAGGGACATATTCATCCTTGCATTCTGATGGCAAGTGATTTATATTGAAGTGTTTATTCTTATTGTGTTCCTATGTTCACTCACTGTTGCACACTTGGTTTGTCACTCTCCATGGGAAACAGCCCTTAACTCTGCTAATAGCCAAAGATCCTCTGCCCGAAAGGGAGACTCCCAATCAGAAACGTTTTCTGTCTTACTCTCAGCCCAGTGGTGACTCTCGATTCTTGGGAATGATTCCAGGCTTCTCAACTGCACAATAATACTCAAGTAAAAACAGATCTAAAGAACGCTTTCTTTTAGCCCTCCAGAAGCTTATACAAGCATCCTGGATCATCCCTGCAGTGAAAAACCCACAACTCCTAGAGAAGCAGCTGAAAAGAAAGGAAAATATTCCTGTATGTCAGGGGAGATTTCTGCAGGCAAAAGATAACTGCTGCTTTATTGACAAACCCTCTCTCACCAAACCCGATAGTAATCTGGCCCTGACAGCATGAGGGATGTGCAGAGTTTGTCCTCTGCATTCCTTACTAAAGGGTTGCAAACAGAGCAGCTAATTATAGCTTCCAGTTCCATCATCCAAGGTTTCCATGGAGAATTCTCACAGACCAGTTAGGCTGGGGTAGTTAATGTGAGGCAGCAGGACAGACCACAGGCCAACAGAGTTGTGGTCTTAGATGTCAACACTGGCTCTGTGCTGTCCACTGCTAGGTGGTTTTTACTGTGAGTTTGTCTTCTGTGAAACCTCCCCCCACACATAACCATTTCCAAAACATACCTTCTAAGATCCTCTCTCATGAGGTCCCAGCGCCCTAAACCTGTTGGGTAAATTGGCCAAACAGCTGGTCCTCCTTCCCAAAATGTCCAGGCAGGATACATGATATCATTGTATTCAGGTGTCTTAAGAAAAAGGAGAACAATGTAAGAATGAGAGTAATATCTACTTGGGTTCACTGATTGAGCCCACCAGAAACAAAGGTTCCTCCTGGGAGCTCTGCTGACTTTCTCCCTGTTCCACTTCCATAAGCAGCAGCCACGAGAGCCCTGCAGTCACCAGAGTGGTGCTGGGGTTACAGAATCGCCTGACCTCCACTCACCTTTCTGAAGACTTTGTGTAGCTAAAAATGTTTTCCTACTGATGGTAAGTCAAGAGGCATCATTATCTCCTCAGAAATTGAGGCTCTTACAGACACTTTTGACATTTAGTTTCCAACACTTCAGTTCATTCCAGCCTTCCTAGAGATCACTTAACGTTCACTGTAACCAATATCCAGGTCATGTAAGAATTTCAGTTCCCTGCTCCTGTTTAGTTGCTTAAATCCCCATATAGTATATGGAGGGAAGACCAGCACTTAAGTAAGACTCAACCTTTCCATGAAACCAGACCACAGGCAACTTCCTTGCACTAGTAATAAACTTCCTACACAATTATCCATCTATCTGTCACCTGGAGACACTGTAGAGAGTCCAAGGCTGCCAAGGTAGTTAGGAGGTCAGTGTACATGACAAAGGCCATGGGGCTGAGGAAAAGGTTTGGCCATGGACAGGAAGAAGAGGCTTGGGGGAATGTAAATGAAAAGGGTTCCCAGGAGATGGCAATATTACAGAAAAGTAGGTAAGAAACATTTATCTGTGGTACCAAAGCAGAGGACTAAAATATTCACATTAAATGAGATTGCCTGTGTGACAGCAGACATCATCCAAAATCCTTAATAATGCCGATAAACTATGGCTACAATTTTAACTAAAGTATTGTAGCATATGACAGCAATGCTGGCACAAATCCCATCCAGCTGTGCATCATTCCAGTGCAGCAGAGATACACTTTCTGACCTGGAAGAAGAGCTAGTGAGGGGAAACACTGATATATTGAATTGATCTGCAAGTTTGTTTGCCAGAAAACTGGAAGCGAAAGGAAACAAAGGGCAAAAAAGAGCAAGCAATTTTGACACACAGAAAACCTGTGGGGAGCCATCTTCAAAAATATGTTCCCAAGAGAAAGGAGGGCGTGCGTGTCTCAGAAATGCTCAGCTTTTAAAGGTGTGAGCACCTTACTGAAGGAGAAGACTGGGATAATGGGTTTCATCCACTTGGGAGCCTGGGGGTAGTCTCGCACATTGATCACCATTTCCATGTCAGGGAGGCGGCTGATGATCCCCAGGATGAAGTGCTCAACTCCACTGCATCTGTGGAGAAATGACACATGGCAAAGAGCTGTAAGAAGGTGGCAGAATCCTGCAGTCTCTTGCAGGCCTTTCTCTCTGCACAGCAGCAGAAAAGATGAGCCTATGCCATTCCATGATGCAGGCTGGGAACTGCCTACAGCAGCCTCTAAGTCCCAGTGCAGTATGGACACCAATGAGGCAACCCATCCCGTTACACCTGGCCTGATCTGCAGCTTTCTCTGGGATCCCACAGCCAACCAACCCTTTGTACACTGAAATGCAACAGTGACACTTTCCTACTGCTATATTTAAGGTTATTTATATTAATTTACATTATAGGTTATTTTCTAGGACCCTGTTCTGATGAGGAATTCAGACCTCTGAAATACCATTGCGCTCAATGACTGCCCACTTGGCAGAGTTGGAAATACTCCTGTGCTGCAGCCAGGGAGGTGAGACCTTCTGCACAGCTCTCACCTTGCAGGGAACATGCAGTCCTGCTCACGGTACAGTTTGTTTTTAAGGATCTGGTAGTGCGTCCCGAGCTTCCGGCTCACCACATCTGACATCGTCTCCTTAGAAATGCCACCTTGAAAAGGAGCCAGGTCCTGCTTCCAGACACTGAAACAAAACCATCAGCCATTATTATGTACTACAGGGAGGATGCTGTGCATTAAATTATTGCAGTATGCAGAACAGTCTCCTAGCTAGAACAAGCCCCATGTAGCTTCCAGGAGTTCTGCTACATGTGGCATAACAGAATTTAATTTATGTCACTTGGAAGTTCCTAAGATACTCAAAGGTCCAAGCTTCACACTTCGACTACTTATATGTTGTTTGCCTGAACAGGAAGCCCAGCACAGGTAAACTCTAGTTACTCTCCCACAGAAGGAGCTGACGTACCCTGGCAAGTTTTGGATAAAAGCCTTCAGCTCATTTCACCCTTGAGCTGCAAACCTTGTGCTCTGGCCTTCCCCAGATGATGGGCCACACCAAGACCAAACTCCTCACACAACATCATGCTATGTAGACATTAAAAAAGAAGGTAGCAGTCTAGCTGCAAGAAACACCATCACCCAGTAACACTGAGTGCAGTGAAAGCTGGCCCAGGACAGGCCTATGCAGCACATGTTCTGTGGTTCTGCACGTCACCAGTGAGCTCCAGCAACACAGGGGGAAACAAAACCTAATGAATGTAAGAAAACACAGAAGAAGGATGCAATTTATATAAATTTGGTCTAAAGGTCCTCAGGCCTAACTCCTTGGAGGATGTAATGAACGCTGTCAGACTGTAACAGCCATGGATACATCCTCCCTGCTTTTCTGTACACAATGCATCAATGTTTCAGTTTAAGACAACACTGTCAGGGTGATCCCACTGTGAAGGTGGTCCAACACTCATAAAGGCTGCCCAGAGAGGCTGTGGAGTTTCTTTGGGATACTGATATTGAGATATTCAAAAACTGACTGGGCACAGCCCTGGCAATGCTGCTTGAGCAGTGGGGTTGGACTTGATGATCTCAAGAGGTCCCCTCCGACCTCCAGAATTCATTTACTCCATAATTGGGTAAAGGACAGCAAAACTACGCCAGGAATTTCCATTGAGCAGATGGTCTGACCACAGCATGAGCAGTCTGGCAGGGATGCAAATGGAATGAGCTTGAGAACAGGAAGAGAGTTGCAGGGTCATGGCACATCCATGTCATTGTAACCTAAAAGTGACAACCAAAAGGTAGCAATGAAGAAGTTTTGGACTTTCCTTGGTCATCGAGTGACAGAAGACTGGACTTAAGTTAAATATGTTACATGGGTAAAGGTACTGGTTTTCAGCATTCTGCTGCTTATTTACATACCTCTCCAAATCAGTCATTAAATTAGCTATGAAAATGAGCAGAGTTTCTTAAGCGTCCCAGAGCTGTATTATCTTCCTGGATTCTTCTGTAATACTTGTCACTAGCAGTGCCCCTGAACAACCCTTAAATTAATTACTGCTTTAGTGAAAACTAGGTTTCAAGACCCACAGTAATCCTAACTTCATGTTACTATTGACTATCATGTTCTGAAGTAGATGTGGAGGTTGTAACCACTTGGGAAGGTATTTTGCCCACAGGTGGGCAGGGGAGGGTGGAGTGTATGTTTAAATATTAGGAGATGTCTTTAGGCCGTGTCTGAATTGGAATTTAGGAAGAAGACTGGAAGGCTCAACTGGAAGAGACTTTCCTTCATCCATATTTCAAGAGCAATGAAGATCAAAAACTCCAAACTGAGTTTACAAACAGTTGCTCAGTATGACTCATCTGACTTTAAAAGCCAAGATAGCACTCAATCTCATCCCCAAAATGAGTGAGTGCATCTGATACTCTTAATTAGAAGGCTTGAAGCTGGGCATCTGTGCTTCTGAAACCCTAATCCTAAAGGCAGAAGAATATGGTGGTTCTTTCTTAAATTCCCTTTCCTCCTTTAAATAAAAGTGCTGCTCAAAGTTATCAAAATCCCTCAGTCCTACAATCCCTGCCCATATGACAGTGATGACCAAACAGGGCTAGCATCTTCTTGAACAAGCTCCTCTTGGATCATGCTTTGGTCCTGTGAAAGTCAGGTAGACAAGTATCCTCCAATACTCACAAACAGTGACCTAAACTCCATAGAAAGAGCTAAAAGGCACAGCACACCATCACACCACATCAGTCTGTGCTCTGTGACAACCTTTGTTAACCTAGCTCTTTAAAATATTTTGCACGCACTTGATTTCTTCCACTTTTGAAAGCGCATGAGAAAGATTTGTTAGCAACACGTGGGAGAAGGCAGAAGTGGATTGTTACGACAAATGTGTATGGTTTATTGCGTGGTCATATATGAAATGCCAACACAGTGTAGGTTGAGCTGCAGAGGATAACAAGGGCCGGCTTGCAGGTGGTTCCGTAAGACGCAAAGCGACACCTTAAAAAACTCAAAACATTCCCTCGCTAACCCGCTACGTCCAGAGCCCCCTGTGCGGCCAAAAGCAAACCAAGCCTCTCACCTTTGGTGGCAGCTGCAATTCCCCTTTACACACGGCTCATAGGTTTCCACAGCTCTCTTAATTCGGTCAGTTATCGCTCTCCACTTGGCATCTAAAACACGCAGAGAAGAAAAGACAAAAGGATTCGGTCCAGAATAAGGGAGATCCGGGGGCGGGCGGGATGCACGACCCACTGCTCCTTCCCCCCCAAAGGGGGAAGGAGCAGTGGGTCGTGCATCCCGTTCAGCCTGGGGGTGCCGAGGGAGCCGCCCGCCCGTCGCCCATGGCCGGTGCCCCCTCACGGCGCTCACCTGCCGCCCAGGCGGGTCCCGGCCGGCACAGGGCGGCCACCATGGCCCACAGTGCCAGGGCCGCCCTTCCCGCGCCCATGGCGGCCGCCACCGCCACGGCCCTGCGCAGGCGGGACCGCCCGCCCGCCCCAACATGGCGGCGGCGGCGCCCTCAGCCCCGCGCCGGCATGGGAGATGTAGTTCCCGCTCGGGGGTGTGGGGATGTGCTGAGGGGGCGGGCGGAGAGCGCCGTGATGGGGACTACCCTGCACAAACAGCCCCAAATACGCTGCACGAATAGTCTGAGTGTGCACCTGTGATAGCCCGCCCCTCAAAATAACCTCCGTCCTCAGGGACCCCCGCCGGCCTCAGCAGCGGATCCTGGCGGCCCCTGCTGCCTCGGGGGGGTTTTGGGGGTAGAACTTCCCTGAGCACCTGAGTTCATCAAGCAGCTTGACCAGCCCGTAAGAGGCTCTTTCTCACAGGCCAGTCTCTGGCTGCTGCCCAAGCCTGATTGAATACAATCATTTAGGATAAAGCCACGAACCTCCTCATTACAGTTCAGGTTGATTTGTATAAATTACTCTGCAGCTTCAGGGCTGTGGACTGCAAAGGAATCATAGAATCATAAAATAGTTTGGGTTGGAAGTGACCTTAAAGACCATCCAGTTTCAACCTCCCTGCCGTGGGCAGGGACACCTTCCACTACCCCATGTTGCTCCAAGCCCTGTCCAACTTGGCCTCGAACACTTCCAGGGATGGGACATCCACAACTGCTTTGGCTGACCTGCACCAGAACCTCACCACCATGACAGTAAAGAATTTTTTCCTAGTATCTAATCCAAACCTATGTATTTTTGGTTTGAATCCAATCCCCTTTATCCTGTCACCTGTCACTACATGTTCTTGTAAAAAGTCCCTCTCCATCTTTCTTGTAGACTCCCTTCAGGTACTGGAAGGCCACAATTAGGTCAACCCTAAGCCATCTCTTTTCCAGGCTGAACAAACCAAGTTCTCTCAGCCTTTCCTCATAGGAGAGGTGCTCCATCCCTCTACTCATCTTGGTGGCCCTCCTTTGGACTCATCCAAACAGATCAATTTCCTTCAAGGGCTAGATGATCTTTAAAGATCCTTTCCAACTCAAACTATTCTATGACTTTATGAAAGAATAGGAACGGTAGGATTGAGAATTGGTGATTGAATGGCATCCATGTAAAGGGTAGAAACTTCTCTGTGCAAAATGTTTCTAAGAATGCAGTCTTTAAAGCTACCCTCCACTTAGTGTTTTGGGTCATCTCAGTCAGATTTGTCCAGCCTTCAGGGGACAGGCTCATTAGTGTGGTGCTGTATGCAATACTCACGCTGATAAGCAGACGAATGTAGGTCAGAGAGGCTGAAGATAAGCAAATATTATCCAAACATGAGTCCAGACCAGTCATTTGATGTTTTTTCGCTAGGTAGAATGTGGGCAGGCCTGACACATCTTCATAGGGTCTGTATTTTCAAATGCCAACAGTAAACATTAATCTTCCCTACCCCAGGTCCAGCTGGTGGCTTTGGATTCCAGGAGGAGGTGCTGTGGCTGCTGAGTGAACTCTGATCAGCCCCACAAGCCACCAACTCCACTTGTCATAAAGGCCTCATTTGTGTGAAACTGAATTGGTCCTGTAGGTGTTTGTAGGTTTGAGTGGAGACATGATTACCAGAAAACAGACCAAAGAGGAAAAGCCTGTGCTGAGAAGGAGTGTGAAGGTTTCCCAAGGACTGCTAAATTCCAGACACCAGTAGTTCTACTGAATCTGCAAGAGCTGACAAAATCCAGGCACCGAGTGTTTGCTCAATCTGTGCAAGGCCACAAGTGAATGCTGGTATCAACCACAGCCTGTGTGACTGAAGGGCAGTGGATCCTACATGCAAGTATTGAAATATCCATTGAAATAAGTGACTTTGAGGGACTTTCTAAACACCTGTTTGGAAGATGCTGGTGCCAGCACAACCCTCTACTGGGATTGCCCTCCAGCTGTTGCTCCAACTGGGTAACCGAGTAATTAAAAGTGAACTATGAGGGAATAAGTGAATTTTTGTGTATTATCTGCTATTAAGAGTAACAGCTTCCTAGAGTGAAAACACTGAGTACTTCTGCCTGTCTCATCCTAAACTCTTTTTACATAGCCAAAGAATTTTTAAGTAATTGGGGAAATTAATCCTTTATTTCCATCTTCTCCTAGAGTCCCTCTGTGTTCCTTTGATTTTTCAATAGGGTCTACTGTCTTGCTTTCCTCTATAGTCTCCCTCACAGCTGCAGTAATCATAGATCCAAAACTGGAGGCTGGTCTGAAGACTCCCCCAAAGGTATGAACCTTAGTAAGGTAAAAGCCAAAAAATGCCAATACTCTGATATCTGTATTTGCCTCCAATGGCCTCAGTCTTAGCCACCTGTACATGGTTAATCCATCATTTCTAGAAAAGTTTTCTGTCTTCCCTCTCAGGTTCCAGACCAGATTTTCCTGCTTCTTTCCTGGCTGACTGAATAGAGACATCAGTACACTCTTCCAACACCACTTCTGTTTGTTTCTCACAGCTCTCTGCTAGTCTCCTACACAGCCGGTAGAGCTGTAGTAGTTCACTCTGTAGCAAAGGTTATTTCGGGTACTTTCTCTGAAGCAAATAGTAGGAGTGGTAGTCAGCATAAATGTTTAATAGGCCCTGAGAGCTAAGACTTTAAGATGAAGCTCCTTTTGAAGCTACATTTACAGCCTCTGCTCTCCCAGGCTTTGTATAATGAAAGCACCCCAGGCCACTGTGGTGTGGTTTTGGCATGCGCTGAAGTTCCCCCCAAGCACCTTGGATGGTTGTAAGCCTCAGAACCCCTTGACTCTCACTTCAAACACAGCCTTTGCCTCACCTTCTCTACCTTCTTAATTTCCTGTAAATCCAGAGCTCCATGCAGGAGCATCTGGCTCTGATCTTTGATACCCTCCCTCAAACACGGCCCCTCCCTCATTTTTTTTCTCTGCCAAATCAAGCATAAACACCCACAAATTTACTTTCATCATGTTCCATGTGCCCGGAGTGGAAAATCACTTGGCTATAAATCTGGTGTCCTTGCTTTACATATTCAGCATAGGTTAGAAGAAGGGTGCTTGGGAAAGAGTTTGGTTCTCCAAGTTGGTTGTAAGACTGAATTAAAGAAAACATGCTTCCTGCATCTTGAGTTTCTCTCAGAGTTGTGGTCTGGCTTTTCTAGTTGCTACTATCTGCTTGTGCAGGGGTGCCAGTGGGGGCTGTGCTCCTTTAATTCATCCTTTTGTGCTAAATGGAAGTCCTAGGTTTTCTG
The DNA here is from genome assembly GCF_022539395.1 of Myiozetetes cayanensis. NCBI lineage: Eukaryota > Metazoa > Chordata > Aves > Passeriformes > Tyrannidae > Myiozetetes > Myiozetetes cayanensis. The sequence continues at coordinate 4,567,212 of NW_026087742.1, forward strand.
AACTCCTCAAGCAGTGGTGAATATTTTGTACAAAGAATGGCCATCTCAGTGGAGAGAGGAAGGAAAATGCACGGGCTCCTGAGGTTCAAAACCTATGATTGACTTTACCAGGGCTTCTGGGGCTGGATCCAGTCTTTCCCATAAGAAGCCACACGGCTTCTGGAGAGTCAAGATTGCTTCCTGATGGTGAGATTCTCATGGAGCTTCTTCTCCCTTTGGCTCTGAGCTGTGTCCCATAACATGCAGCCCTGTGGAGGTGTTGGACTGCGGCTGTCAGGAGTCAGGAAGGATGGCACCATCTGCAGTACATGGCTTGGGGATGTTTGGTATTGAATATTCAATTATTTCATGCAAAGGAGGGGAATTATGAAACTGCTACAGCAACCGGAGCACCGCAGGAAAGTCGAGTGCTTCATTCAGTAAGGGTTGGGGTCAGGAATGAAGGCTCAGACTAAGACTCAGAAGGGTCTGCAGAACTGCTGGGTTGCACTCAGCAAAATAAGTGCAGGAGATCCCAGAGCTGGGTCTTGATGAAACTCCATTTGAGTCTGCCAGTGAAGTCAGTAACACAGTCCTCAACCCAGCCTGAGGATTTGTGAAGGCAATGGAAACAATGGAGGTTCCAAGAAACAGCGGGAAAGGCAACTGCAGCTCAAATCCAAGGTCAACGTTTAAGTAGTTGTGCATGCTGTGTGAGCAACACAAACCAACTACATCTGGTGCTCGAGAGAAGATGCAAGAACTGCAGCAGTTTCATCCCTTGAGGGATTTGTATGTTCCAGAGGATTCCTGTGCTCATGACAGCGATGACAGTGCTGTAAAGAATTTTTCGTACTGGCAACAGAGTGTAGCAGCCCCAAAGGGGAAGAAGGACACCTATTTACTGTGAACTGTATGTGTAAGTACACGTATAACCATGGGACCAGGAACACATTTAAGCCTTTTTATTTGTGCCTCTTAAAAGGGGAACAGGCAAATCCACCCTTCTTGGAGGAGTTAAGAAAATGTAGGACTCTCACACGGAAGGACAAACTGAGGGACTAAAATTCATCAACACCCCTGCTACCAATAACAAATTTGAATGGTGGAGCATGGGAGGATCTTCAGAAAGTAAAAAGCCCTTTGTCTCATCAAGAGGATATATTCAATTTTTGTACCCATTTGCCTTTGCATTTGAGTCGCAGGGCACCACCACAAGCTGAAATTGAGCACATTCCTATAGAAAATGCCTTGGCATTAGGCCATGGCTGTAAAGACTTTTAAAAATCTGTTTGAGAGGCCATGTTAACTAAAACTGATCATAAATCACTTTTTGCCATTGCCAGTGGGGATCTGGCAAAGACCTTCCTGCAAACAGAATGTCTCTTTCTCTAGCTACGGTTGTATAACTTGCAAATTGAATGCGAACCTGAGAAAGATTTAGTAGTTGCAGGCATACTCTCTAGAGCCTTTGACAAAAATTCTGTGGAACAGAGTCCCAGGCTAGATTATGGATATGTCAATTGGGGAAAACAAAACAGAAAAACCCCGCCTTGTCGGTTCTCAAATGAAATGCAGAATTTTATTGCTGGTGGTTTGCTGAGGACGAGACACTGCAGGATGTAATTAAGGTTCTAGTAGAAAATGATTTGCACAGCTTATTCTGTCCCTGTTTCAGTTTAAAACGATTTAGATACCACTTCTCTGAGGCACGAAGAAAACTGATCCTTGAAGTGTTGCAGGAAAATAAAGACACAGAAAGCCATTTAGAGCCTGAAGGCAGCGCAAAACATCTCTGCCTCCCTTAACAGTCAGAAATACAAGTGATGTGAAATGGAGGAGTGTGTGCTGGTAGAAAACACTCACCCTCTGGAAGGAAGTTAAGGAAGTAGGCTGGCATCAGCTTGATGTGGGAATCCTGAGCAACCATTTTCATACTGCAGGGTAGTCTTGGAGGGAAGGCACTACAGCTTTGTCAGGGAGCAGGTCACCTGCATCTGCTAACAGCGGATTTCATACACATAACAATATGTCTGTCAATGGGCTGCAGTTCTGTACAAGCTTATAGATATGGCAGCTAATCCCAGGTGCCTAAATTTACAATGCTGGTGGAAAATGATGCCGAAATACCGCCAGGAAGGGGGCAGTGTCAGTCTGTTGCACTCCTGGCACTATTCAGTTGCAGTGGATTGTCACATCTGTGCCAGCAGAAACTGATATAGTAAGGGTGGGTTGGTTGAGACAAATAACCACCAGAAAAAGTGGAACGAAAATGTGGTAAGATTTTGTAGCCTGGGATTGGCAATGTTTCACAAGTGATATAGATGCATAGTAACAGCAAGAAACAAAAATTACAGACGGGCCGTGCTCTGTGGAGACTTTGTGATCATGTGAAGGGCTTGCTGTAGGCAGTGTGTGCTGTGGAGAAATAGATTCAGGTTTCCCAAATTCCAGAGGGTGATGGGAGCATGTAAGTTGCTGCCTTTCACCGTGGTGGTGGTGTCTTAGAGTGGCTGTAGTGCAGAGAGGCAATCAGCTAGAAATAATGGGCTGTTTCCAAACCATGGAATGGGTTTTCCAGAGGACAGTGTCCACTAGTTGGGTGCAGTTGAACTTGTCTCCCCATGGAAGCTTTGGGGATCTCAGAAGCTCTTAGAGGAGGTGCCACTGTGCAGAGGCTCACACTGAACAGCACCGATCAGCAGGAGCTCAGATAGTGATCAATGCAGAGCTCTTCGTGGTTCCTGGTTAGGAGTAATTCCTGAACAACATGGAACACAGGAGTTCTTATGTGCTTTTTCAACTGGCAACAAATGGCATGTTCATGTACAAAGTGCTGAGTGGTGAGAGGGCTCAAGTTCCTCCTGAAGTCCCAGAACTTGTCACTACCAGTATCACTGCTGCAGTTACTCTGTTTCCTGAAGACCATCCTCACTGGAGAATTCCTAGATGTTTGTGACTCCATAGACATTAAGTCATTGAAGTTGTCAAATCATTGAAGCGTGGAACTGTAATTGTGAACATTGTTACAACTACTTTTCTTGCAGAGCTACACAAAATTTGTGCTTTTCTGTATATTAGCATTTCTTGAATGTAATAGAATTTCCTCCTGCTAATAAACTGAGGCATTAAGTTTCTAATTTAGGGATGGGATAAAATGAGTTGTGCTGTGATTTTTAATCATGGGAGAACTCTTCTAATGTGCACATGTTAAGTGTTTGTCGTATAAAAATGGTTTCTTAACAATGCCCATTGCAGCTAATTTGTAACTACACAGTGTAAACATTGATTTCTAAAGTTTTTTTAATAGATCCCCAAGCTACTTAATTATCACTTACTGACCCTTGTTTTCTAATGGTGATTAGTTTAGTTTCCTCAAACTTTATAAGACCTGGGTCTCAAGTGGCAGTACTATGGACAACTTCTTACTCCATATTTAATAGGATTGGAAGATCTCCAAAGCATTTCTAACTCACGTCTTCCCAGGAGCAAGCTCTTACCTTCACAGTGATACCCTTCTTAGCTGGACATCTTGAATATTCTTTCTGGTTCAGCTAAAGCTCATATTAAAATCAGAGAGAAGCAAATTCAAATCAGAACTTCTTCAGGGTTTAAAAACCACTAAGTCTCTTGCCTGTAGTAGGCTTCTTTCAGGTCTGGCACACCTTTCAGTCTATGAACCTGCTGGATTCTTCAGTACCTGTGCCTACATGAATTGAGGGAAGAGAGCAACTTGGATTCTCACAGTGATTTGCCCTAAGGAAGGTCTGCAGGCTAACTTAATCCCCATTACGGAGCTGAACTTCTCTTGGACACCGAGTCTTCCACTCTGCATCCCCCCCCACTATTTAAATGACATTGGCTGTAAGGTCAGAGTATCACTTCTCACTCTGACGTTCTCACAGAGGAGAGGGTTAGAGAGCAGTTCAGGGTCTTGATTACTTTGAATGAGCTGTCATCAACTGGGAAGGGGATGACTGTAGAAAACGCTGATCAGTCTCTATCTGCATTTGGAAGAAGTAAAAGGTGAGAGACATGTGAAGGGAGATTGGAAGGGGATAAGGAAATTATAGAAGGGTGACCATAGACACCAGAGACTTCTAGAGCTTTCAAGGCTGTTGCAGAACCATAAGGTACATTCCTTATTATCGTCGTTTTGCTGTAAAGTGTAGCAGGCACTAAGCTGCAACTCAAACAAATGAACTCAGAGTTCTCCCTTCAGTGCCTTCCTATAAAAATAATAGCTGTACTTTACCTGTCACTCAGGTAAACTGTACTGTTACTACAGCTTATATTTTTATGTTATTTACAGGTGAACAACTACCAGCTACTGAAGATCTGAGGAGCAAGAGATGCATGCATTCAAAAGAGATTTGAAACAATTGGCACAGAGTTCAACAGACAGCTTGTACTCCTCTACAGCACTCTGGGACATCTTGTAACAGGACTGGAAAGAATATCCTTGGGCTAGGAATCCAAGCCCTTTGACCTTGTGCTGCAAGCAGCTGTGTTTAGTACAGAGTATCCACAAGGCTAACAGCATTTGACTTAGCCCTCAAAACAAGGTAGATCCAGTCCTGACAGCAATGCTGGTTACAGGTGTATGTTGAGATTAAGAGAGAAGTAGGAAGCATAAAAAAAAGTGCTAATTAATGTTAGGGCCATAAAAGAGAAAAGGTAGAGACTGATTTTTACTGTATAGGGGTAGAAAATTTGAGAAAGGCTTTTACTGATCAGAGAGCAGAGCTTCTGGAAGAGACTTCCAAAAGCAGTAGTTGGTTTTCGTGTCACCTCCCATTGTCAGGGAACCACATGTGCCTTAAAAGGGATACTGGTTCAGAGATGCTCATCAGTCTGAAACAAGCAGTGAAACTTTTCTTCTTATCAAATACAATATCCCTGAAAAGTCAGAAAATAGGACTGAAAGATGTACTGGGATGCCTTCTAATCCATTCTTCTATCCAATACATGGCTGTATCTGTCATTCTTGGCCAACATTTGCCCTTTTCTTAAAGACATGCAGTGATGGAGCCTTCTCAGACTTTTAGCAATTTTTGGCTCATTTTGGGCTTGCTTCCCTTGCAAATCCCCTCCAGTGCTGACCTTGTAACTCTTGTGTAGCCAGTCCTTCTCCTGTCTACTCCATTTGAATAGCTGATTTTTCCTAAGTAACTGTAGAATTTTGCATGTCTTTTTTGAATAACATCTTTTTTTTTATTCCCCCAGACTTTCTCAGATAGTCAAAGATGTTTTGAATACCAAGTCTGTTTTTGAGCATATTTTCAGCCCCTCCCAAAAAGGTGCCATCTGAAAGTTTAATAAGCTCAGCCTCTGTTCCTTTGCTCTTTTCATTAACAACAATATTGAATAATACACGTTCTGGGAGAGTTTTCTACGAAAATCTCACTTGATGCGTCTTTCCCGTTTGATGAAGCAGCAGTAACAGCAGTAACTTCACTGGATATGAAATTTCCCTCTCCTCCAACTGACAGTCAGGAACAATAATTTTCACATATCGTGAAACATTTCAAGTTTCAAATATTTTACAAACAAAAGACTCCAAAGGCTGGGAAAGCATATAATATGCCTAACAGCAGAATTTATTCATAGATTGTAGAAGATCCATCCTCTAGCCATAAAATCCATAAACATTTAAAGGGAGATGATCTGCTCAAGGAAATTCTTTAAGTATTTATGGTACCCTGCCAGACATCCACCAGGCCAAGACATATCCTGGCCTGAAAGCTGGAGTGTTACAGAAATAGTCTCAGCAGATTGCTGGATAAAAAATTCTTTTCCCACAAAAACCAAACCTGCGGGTCTAAGCATTTTGGAACAGGTATGACCTCTAGAGAAAGCCTGGAAATTCCTTAAAGGTTTTATTTCTTTGAGAATAGCTCTCATGGTTTGCTACTTGTGACTTTTGAGTCACACAGCGATCTCGTACTGGTGGTACATTGATCTGCACGTAGTTAAGTCCTTCTCAGTCCTTCCAAGGGTGCTTAGACATTCAAATGACCAACAGGAGTGCTTGAATTTTTCAGGGGAATCGTGTCTTGGACCTTCAAGATTTAAGACAACCTCTAACATTGTGGTATCAGGAAGGGTGCTCTGCAGAAGGCAGATTATTCCAAATGGTTCTGCTGCTGTTCAAAGAGACCTCAACAGCTTGGAGAAATGGGTCAAAGGGAGAGTCATGAAGCTCTACAAAGGGAAATGCCAAGCTCTGTCTCTGGGCAGGAACAACCCTGAGTCACCAGAACAGATCAGGGACTGAGAGGCTGGAAGGCAGCTTTGCAGAGAAGGACTCGTGGGTCCTGGTGGACAACAAGCTGAACATGAGCCAGGAGAGTGTCCTTGTGGCAGTGAAGGCCAACATCCTGTAAAAAAAATCACCAGCAGGCCAAGGGAGGTGGTCCTTCCCCTCTGCTCAGTACTGATGAGGCACATTTGGAGTGGTGTCCAGTCCTGGGTTCCTCAGTACAAAACATACCTGGGCTGCTGGAACAATTCCAGCAAGAAAATAGTTACAGGCTTGGAGCACTTCTTACATGGGGAAAGGCTGAGAGGGCTGGGACTGTCCAGCCTGGAGAACAGAAGGGTCGGGGGGATCTTATCAATGTGTAGAAACGCCTGATGGGTGGGCAACAAAGAAGACAGAGCCAGACTCTTGTCCATGGTACAGAATGAAAGGACAAAAGGCAACAGGCACAAGCTGAAACACAAAAATTTTTGTCTGAACATGAGAGGAAAATACTTATCTTTTTTTTTTTACTGTGATGAGGGGTTGAATATTGGAACAGGTTGTCCAGAGAGTTTATAGAGAAGTCTCTGTCTATGAAGATATTAAAAAATCTGATTGGATACAGCCCTAAGCAAACTGCTCTAGTTGATGCTGCTTAGACCAGGGTTGAACCAATCAATTTTCAGAGGTCCCTTGCCACCCCAATGATTTTGTGATTCCTGGGGACACTGTTACACATTCCTCCAGAGCACTCATGGGTGGCACCATCATAAGCAGAGCACTGAACTGAGCCCCAGTTTGCACAGAAGCCCAAAGAAGGGAATCTGCATTTTGATGTAAGGGAACGAGAGAAAGCTGTCTGTTCCTTAGCAGAGACACTCCTATGTGTGCCAACTGATGCCAAATTAGCATTTTATGCATAACTCACTCTGGAAAGGTAAAAGGAGGCAGTGAAGAAAGCCCAGTGTGATATAAGCACAGACCTTTCCATAGGTACAGGTGTGGATACATAATCAAGAAAGCTCTCACTCCGTTATACACTTCATCCTTTATTATCCTAGTTAGTGTTTTCCTATCATTATGGTTTTAATTACAGGCATAGATGGGTATGTAAATCATCCCCCATCTGACCTCACGAGGAAGCAATTGCATTTTGTTTCCCATAGTGGGAGAGGACACAGGTGAAGCCACTGCCCCAAGCCACAGCCCTGACACAAGGTGCCATTAGTTCAAACACCCTGTCTGAAAAACAGGGCATGGGGAGCTGTGGAGCTGCCACATGGAAGGTCCATGGGAAGAGCTGGGAGCATTGCCTAGTGAGGAACACAAGACAGATCTTGCTCCAAAAGGCAGACTCCTATTTCTGTACAGGGAAACCACCTGTGCATTCCCACAGCGTGCAGTGAAAAGAGACTGGAACAGAAGACAGAAGCTGCGTATCAAGAAACACTTTGCTGGTGCAACTGATTTCTTCTCCCCATAGAAACAACCCAGCAGAGCCTCAAAAGCTAGGCAATGAGCAAAGAGCATACTGGATTTTTCTGTAAGGTACATGAACACTGTGTATGTTGCTCAGCTTCTCAGGCCGACCTTTCCCTGTTCTGTCTATATCTTATTTCAACATCCTTTTTTCCAAGTTGTACAGTCTTTGCATGAACTGCACTGACAGTTCTGTGGATACAGTCTGTCAGATAGGCCCCAGTATGTAGTTAAATGCTGCTTTCCCAAGGCACCTATAGGCTCCCTAAAAAGAAATATTTCTTCAGTTCACAAGTGGATTAGAGGGCATTGCCTATTGCTCAAATATAGGATTCCTCTCCTACTGTGGGGTGCAGAACCTGGTGCTCTGAATTCAGGTTGTTTTGTGACAGAACTGCTTGTGTTACCCTGTAACAAAAGAAGGGACATTTGAATGTGCACATGAAGTCTGATCAGTATTTCCATACTGCTTCTCTGTATCACAGAGAGTTTCCAGACTAACATGCAGTAATTCTGGACTGAGTTTGAGGGCTGGCCTGTTACTGGGATGTAACTGGTGCTGTGTGAGGGAGAGCAGCAAAACTGGTCATTATATCAGTGCATCTGGATGCTATAAAAGGTTCCTGCTGACAACACCTGGCCTGTGTAACCAGGTGGTTTGGACTGGGATTGCAAAGCGCTGCCATGATGTTGGTGTCTGCAAGTTCTGGCTGCACAGGCATCAGCCTCTGAGTGCCACCTTCTGTGGAGCTGAACTGGCTTTCTGTGAGGGCTTTTCCACCAGAATCCAAGATGTGGTGACAACAACTGCCTGCCACCGTGACACACAGACAGCTCTCTCTCTGGTACACCCGGCTGCTGAACTCTCTGAATCCCAGCCCTGCCATCCCCTTAGGACCTCTGCAGTAAAATAAAATGGCCTGCAGGTCTGGGGTGAGGCTGCTGAAGCTTCTATTATCCCAGATCTGAGACTCCAGGAAGAAGGAAGAATTTCTCCTTCCCAGCACAGTGTTTCTAATTAGTCTAGTCTCAGGCAAATAATTTTTGGATGAACTGACATCCTTCAGCGGGACAATAATACGTTAAATGTGCTCCTTTTGGGGCCCTGTGCTTTGTGCATTAGTCCCTCCTGCCTTGAAAGAAGAGATGTCTGTATTTACAGGTTTATCTAAACAGCATTGTATCCACATGGAATAGCCTACACTGAAACTTTAAAATGTGCCAAGCTTCGTGTCTTTTTTCCCCTTAAGCAATAGGGTGTTTCTGATTTGTTCTTTACTGCACCCTGTTTGAAAAGGGGGAATGTTGTGTTGCTGAAGTGGCAGCCTTGGGCAAGATGTGGTATGTTACTCACCAGCTCTGAGGTTCAGTGCCAGCATCAGTGTACTTTGCCTTACTCTCCTCCTCTGCCCCTTTTTCCCTCCCAAAAAGCAAGGAGAAAACGCTGCCCCTGCCATTAACCCATTTCCATTCAGGACAACAGGGGTCCTGCCTCAGTCTCCAGCAGAAGTGGGAGCAGCCCCTGCTGCTGGAGTGTCTTCAGATGAAGCCCTGCTGAGGTGCCCCTCCCGCTGCTGAAGTGTAAATCCCCAGTAGCTCTTTTAACCACCCTTCTCATGCTACTTGACAAATAACATTCTCTTGTCATTAACGCTGATCTATAGCCGCATTAATGTGTGAAATCACTGGGTGTGAAAATAGTGTACTAACCACTACTTAATGTAATATTACCACAGTAATGTCTCTAAAAATATCTTGTCCACTTGATTGCTTTCATTGTGAACTAGAGATAATGTACCACTTACAGCTGATGATTAAAATTCATAAAGCTTTGGTTCTTAATTACAGCAACTTGCAATCAAAGTGAAATGTCAGATCCTGAATGTTGTTTATCTGTATACAAATTCTCAAAACCAAGAAAATATAAGGATCGTCTACACAACAAAGCTGAGCCGCTTTGCTTTAAGGTTAAGTAAAATAAATACTCATACGAGTATTATATTGAGACAGGCTGGGATCAGTGAGCATGAGATCTTTGACGTGGCAGAACTACCCTCGTATGAAACACAGAAAGTACATTGATGAAGATGGAAATGTAAACTTCATGGAAAACTGTTGTGGGTGGGTGGAAGTAACTATCTGATGTGCTGCAAATAGAAATTTTGCAATTCAGGCTCAAGGTTAAACCAAAGACAGAGATATCTGAAAATGCAGAGATGGATTCCCTCTGCCACAGGGAACTGCTGTGGTGGCTAACAGGAGAGGGTAGGGTCCTTGATTTCCAATGTCAAAATGACCTAACCATAATCATGCTCTTGGTCAACAGAGAGCACTGCACAACAAAATCACATTCTTTGGGGTGCCCTTAGCAATGCATTTCCAGAGCTATGTTGGTTTTTTTTTCTTTTAAAGTTAATGCTAAGCCCTGGGGATTTATAGTGCTCTGAGATGTATCTTACCCTAACTTTACTAACATATACTCTCAGCCCTAACTCCATATCAATATAGCTCCTTCCCTTGCCTTTTTTTGTTGTTGTTTGTTTGTTTGGGGTTTTTTTGTACTGGTATGTGAGATACAGGCACAGCTAAGTGTAGAAACTACAGTTCTATTCCATTTATAGTCTTGTTGGAGTTCTTCATTTGTTGTATCTGTCCTGTGCCAGTCTGGAAAAATCCAAACCAGAGGGAGCCAATTTCTCATCATTTTCCAGTGCCAGTAAAACAAAATAACATTAAAACAATAGGATCATTTCCTTACTAAATCTGAGTAGCTCCATTTCTTTCTTCTGATTAAATGTCATTTTGAAAGAGATCTGACCCATTGTTTGTAAACTTCTTTAGAAAAGCTAAGTTTGGGGTTTTTTTCCACAGGATACTCTCACTGTCTACACACCGATTATTGTTTTTGCCAGTAGATTAAAAAAGAAATATTTGCATAGATGGGAAATCAAACCTCGAAAATGGAATTAATTTCCCTAGGTTCTTCATACCACCTGTCCCTTCAGGTGTTACTCTTCCTGGTGGTTTGGTCATCTTTGCAGTGACACTGATGAGGAAAATGCCTGATTGTAGAGCTAATCCAGTACACCCGAGTGTTATCGCCTTGGCAGTTTGTCTCATAGGCATTTGCTGTTTGCCTACCTCTGTTCCAGCTGCACTGGTGAATGTTTTAGAAACATGAACACCATTTTCCCTCACTGGCCGCATCATGCAGCTCTGATTCACTGTGACTTGTCCTGGCACGGAGTTGTCCTGCTGGCTCCCGTGGCTTGAGACAATTTTGTGGCTGCCTGCTGGTGTTTACACCACTTGTACATCTTGAACAGCACAGTGAGTTTGCAGTGGGAAGGATTTCTATGGCTGTGTGGCTCCGTGAGTACCTTGCTGCATCCTCTCTAGTGCCAGCCTAAGCCATCAGCAATTCCTAACAGCTCCGCAATTCTGGAGTGTCCTGCTGCTACCAAAGCTCTCCTGCTTGGACCATTGCTACAACAAAGGCTGCTCTCCACGTGGATCGTGCTTTGATTGGGGTGAGCCTGTTCCATGTGCTCCTCTGCACCTGTTCCACCGGTGCCATCCAGAACACAGGCTCGGCCACAAGTGAACCAGAAGCCTCTGACCAAGCAGAGGCAAACTAAGTCCCCTTCCCTCCCCACTTCTACCCCTTACCAACTTCAGGCTAACTCCTTTGCCTAGGGCATGGTGTGAGCTTGCTGGGATGTTGGCTCTTTGTGGCGGCTTCAAAAGGCCTCACACCAAGTCATGCTTGGAGCTCTCCCCTACTAAGTATGTGATCCCCTTTTCAGTGTATCAGGTGTATGGGGCACAGTCCAGGACAAAAAAGAAACGTTCTCATAATGAAAAAATCACTGTCTTGTTCCTCCTCTTGACATCCCAGACAGAAAACCAACAGAAAATTTGATGCAAGGGTCCTGTTTGTCTTTATGTTGCAGGTAACTTGGCCCCTCCCATCTCAGGCAATGGGTTTGCAATATATTACTTCCTGCAAAATCTGTGAGACAGTTACACGTACATTCTAGTGCCAGTGTCTACTGGTTTATGTTAAGAGGCTTGCAGCTGCAGGCAGCCTCTGTAGGTACCTCCTAGTCTGCTTCCAGAGCTCCCAGTCTGCTTCCAGAGCCTGAACAAGCTCATCTGCAGGCAGCTGAGGTATCCCTCCCTTCTGCGGCACCGGATGCCTCTCAGCTTACTTTTCAGTCTCACTGTTGGGACTGCTCACGGTTCCTGGGAGGGTTAGATGCTTCTCTTGGGAGCTCTCAGCTCGCAGTGAGGATGTGAAAGGAGATGCCCTTAGCTAAACTGTGTCTATGTGGAGCACAGAGGTACAGATGAATGCCCCAATTTTCACGGTGCAGTTGCAGCAGGCAGAATGTGGCACAGCAGTGCAGAGACAGGTAACCAGGAGCTGCCTGGCTTGGGGGAGGAATCCAGGATTTTCTGAGCAGCCCAAGCCCACTGGGGAACGTGTCCTCAAGAGACAACGTCTGACAGCTATCCCACTCGCATGAAACACCACATGTCGAGGAATTCAATGTCAGCACAGTGGGCTAGGTTTGCATTTCGCCTGTTGCCTCCTCACACTTCCCAAATGCTGCAAAAAGGGCCCAAACATCAAAGGGAAGGCAGCCCCTGGCAGTCGTGCTCTGTGCCACTGGAAATCCTGCAGGTTCCTGCTGCCATATGCTGCAGATTGCTCAGGGAGGGAAGGCTCTCTTGTGCCTCTCACATTAGCCTTTTATTCCATGTAACAGGTTCGGGGCTGGTGATGACAGCTTTGCACCTAGGGGTGAGACAGTTAATTTAGACTGGGCACCTGTTGCTCCCTTGTCCTCTCTGGCTGAGGATAAATCTCCTTTAAATACTGCTTTCGTTGCCTGCTCTGTGAGCAAGAAATCAGACTGTGCAAAGGAGGCGAAGAGGTACAACATGTAAAAAACATGTCCTCCCACTCTCGCTTTTCCACAGGATAGGCGATGTTTGACTTCGCACTCGAGGAAGCAGCTGAGAAATCCTTCAGATGGTTAAACATTTCAAACGGTTTGGATGGGTAAATGTCCTAGATTTTAAAAATTTCATGGAAGTGCTTGAGTTACAAAGTGGACCATGAAATGTTTATGGAAATGTTCTTACCCTCCTGCTACTGACATCAGAACAAATAATGTAGTAAGGAAGAGGAGGTGAGAATTTTAGGGTAACAGGAAAGTAAATGGGTGATGCTAGGTTTCAAAATGAACTTCTCATCCTTAGAAAGGAGTTGCTACGCTTGCCTGGTTTCCCTTGTTTCAGAGAATATTTAATTTCTGTGAAAATTTGCCCTTTTTGTTAGAAAGCATTTATATTTTGAGTGATGCTTTCTCTCTCAGAGGGCTGCAGTTCTGGTGACCCTGAGCTGAGGCTTGGACTGATCGACAGTCACCAAGGAATCCAAAAGGGAATATTGCCAATGTTGGTAAATTACCGCTAAGTAAAAGGAAAATGTGTATTCTGGAATACACAGTGCTGCTCCTCAGTGATGCTTGGCTTCAGCTTCTCATTCAGCAGCATGAAGTGAGTGATTCTTCTCTCACTCTGCAGTGAATATGATGTTGGTGAAAGGTCCTGGCCTGAGTGCCCTGGGAATTGAGCCCTGTGCAAGCCCTCAGCAGAGAGCGAAAGGATCCTGGCTACAGGCTGTTCTTCTCATCCGGTTTCAATGATGGAAGAGGAAACAGAGTTTACACAAAACCTAGCCCAACCCCCAGAAACATCTTGCTTTGTTTATGTTCTGAGCTAAGCCTGCGACTCTCACTGTTTGGAAGAGCTATCCAGACATTTCTCCATCTGACTGACTTCACATCTCTTCCTTGATCTCATCGAGAGATCTGGCTTTTACCTCCCGCTCATGACGTCCCACTTTTCTCTCTCTCTCGCTCTCTCGCTCGCTCTGCTCTCCAGCGTCTGAAAGATCCCTGTGTAACGTGATTATGCAACCATGCAAATGGACACGGTTCTTTTCATTTACTGCTAACCCTGCTTTGGGTCTCCTGTTATGAAAATAAAATTGTCTGCGAGGGCCACGCTGTAGAAGGTAAAAAGGAAGGGAGTTTTATGTGTCTGGGTTTGAATGCTTGAAGGTGGTTTTAGAGATGGAAACAGACTATTTGAAGTAAACCAGTGTGCCACCATCTCTCCACAGGAACCAGCATCAGTTAATAGACTCAGACAGCTCTTCTCTGAATCCTTTCCCCCCAGGAAATGGCAGATACTCGCTTTCCTGGTTGTTTTCCTCAGCTGGAGGTCTCCCCCCCCACTCCAGCCCAACCCGAGCTGCAGGGAAATCAGCGGTGCCGCTCTCCCCGAAGGCCAATTTGCACCCTCCCGCTGTAAACAGGCAGCTGCTTCTCCACTTCGCACCCAGGCGGGAGGGCCTCGGGGGGCTGTTAAACACACCCTGCTGCCGCTGCTGCTGCTGCTGTGCCCGGCGCTCGTCCAACGCCTCCCAGAACCTGGCCAAGGGCGACTGAGGAGGAGAAGGAAGAGAAATGTGGGAGTCCCTTACTCGAGGAGGAAGTAAAAAAATGCCCAAAGCTTGTATTACTTGGTTAAAGATTCAAGACACCTTGGGCACCCCGTGTTATCGCTGTTAAGTGAACATACCCCTCTCCACTGTGGTAGGAGCATGAACCTGTTCGGTTCTGGTAGCCTTTTTCATCACAGCAACCCAGCCCCTTGCCAGGGCCCTTATCGACGGGATGATCCCATGGATTGTCATTGCACTACAAGTGCTAAGAGCAAAGGTGTGGCGCAGGCCGAGATGTGCCACTGCCGTGGGCTGCAAGCTTGTTTCTGTCTTCCCCCAGCAGCCCCTTCCTCCCTGCCTGGCGGCGGTGCAGGGGATACATTATGTCCCTCCGAGTCTTTCCTGAAAAGCTATTTCTCCATCTCACTGCCCCTTGAGAAGGGTCTCATCTATCCAGAAAACTCGCCTTACGGAGCAGACAGGGCTCTCTCCCACACTGGGGCAGCAGTTTGCAGCTACAGGGTTCTGGGAAGCAGCGGGAGGGAGGGAGGGAGGGATAGGCGGGAGGAAATCCGTGATCCCGCAGCAGCGCTGCAGGAGGGGGAACGGCAGACACAGAGAAGGCACAGAGCAGGGGCCCCCCGGGTTGTCCCGGCGTTTCGGGGGATGGGTGATTGGGAGGGAGGCGCGGGATTTTGGGAGGGGGGTGTGTGGGCGGTGCCCCCGCCCGCCCGGACGGCAGGGGGCGGCCGCGGGCCCGGCGGCGCTGCCCGCGGGGCCGAGAGGCCTCGCCTTCCCTCCTTTTCCCACCTTCCCCCCTTCTTTTCCTTTTTTTTTCTTTTTTTTTAAATTCACTTTTTTTTTCCTTTCAGTTTTCCCCTTTTTTATTCCTTTCCTTCGGGGTTACGCACCGTTGTCGCTGCCTCTCCTCTGCAGTTGCATCCCTCTCTCTCTGCCCTCCTCTCCCATCTCCTCCCGCTCCCTCCGTCAGCCTTGTGTAGCCTGGCGTGTTTCTCTGTTCCTCTCCCCGCCACGCAGCCCTCCCCCTGTGCAGCTCTCTCCATGAAATGGAGCTAAACAATTGCACCGGAGCAGCTTTTTTTCTGTTCCTGCCTGTGTGCCGAGGCACTATTGCTCTTGCGGTATTTTGGGTGCGTTCGTGCTGGAAATACTAGGACAATAACAAAACTGTGGATTTCTGTCTGTGCCTTTTTGGATCATAATGAGATTTGAAATCCAGCGTGAACGAGATGTGATGGATGGCTGTACTGGTATTTTGAGCCGGTTTAGTTCAGAGTCATCCGAGATGCTAGGCCAAATAAAGGAGAGCGTGGCCCTGAATGTTACCTGCCATCCAAGCACCAAGAGGACATACCAAGTGGCTGAAGTGACATCACCATTTCTGTTGGGTTTTGGGTTTTTTCCTTTTCGGAGATAAATATGGTTCTGCAATCACAGAACCTCTAGTCATTGCCTTAAATACAAAAAGAAGATGCATGTCTTCATCTGCAGGGTACCTGAAATGACAGTATCTGTGATCAGTGCACACTGCCCCTTTACTACGGTTTTAGCTGAGGCTGCCTCTGTTTCCCCTTGTCCCCTGATCTTCCCCCTTGAAGTCCCTGCTGGAACACCTTGTAGGTCCAATCCTTGTCACACACACGGAGGGACACACACACACACAAACACACACACACACACAGCCCTGCTCCCCTCTCCTGGTAAAAAGGAGCTTTGAGACTGGGAGCTGTGCTGCCCTGTAATTAACAGACACTCAGCCTCAAATATGCAGTGACAACAACTTAAATGTCAACATTCCTAGTTAATCCCTTGCTAACAAAATGTGCCTGGAAAGAGATGGTTCTGCATAATCTCCAGTGAAAAAGATCTTATTTTAGCAGTGCAAGCACTTGGGAGATTTCCCCAGTTTGACCAATGAAACCGAAAGATTGGCTTTGATAATCACAGCTGTAAATGATGCATTTGATCCTCTCAGTGAGGAAAAGGGCTGCATGTGGCAGAGCATACAAACCCTCCTCTGCCCGAGCCCTCCTCCAGAGCAGCAGCAGGCTGGTCTTCCTGGGTGGTGCCTGTATGACAAGGGATGTGATTTCTGCTCTCTGATGTTCCCTGCTCTCCTCTCTGTTCAGTGAGACGTCCACAGACTCTTCCCAAGTCACGTTTTTCAGACTGAACAGCGAGCAGTGTTAATAAGGATGTTACAGGGAAAATTTTATTTTAATACCCTTGTAGAAGGACTGGAGCAGGGACTATAGACATGGTGTTTGGATTCCTCTCTTTCTGTGTTGAGGCCAGCCTCACACTTACCCTGGGGAGCTCAGGCAGACCCGGAGTGGTGTTCCTGTTGTCTCCCTGTGGCTATTTTAAGCCTTCAGCGTAGGCGAAAGGCAGAGCACCCAAGGTGAGGAGATGAACCTCCCCAGTGTTCAAAGCAGTGTGATGTTTCCAGCACCCTGGCTCCCTGCAGGGAGGATTCCTGCGCTTCCAAGGCTGGCATCCTCAGACACAGGCCAGTTGCTTCCTCCCCAGCAGGCTGTGGAACCAGGGGGCACCAACACAGGGTTTCTTACCTGGGGTGGATTGGTGCCTGAGCTCTAGGCCCAGTACAGAAACACAACAGGAAAGGTGGTGGGCCGTTCTCCTGGGAATCATCCCGATATAACATTCAGTCCTTACATCCCCAAGTTGCTTGTGCCTGTGGTGTGCAAGCACATGTTGGGGAATTTACCATTCCGCCTGTGCTTTTCAATCATGGGGTTCCTGCACAGCAGCATCACCTTGCATTCAGTGATAAAATTAGATCCACTTCTTCCCTTTGCATTTTACAGGGTCTTTTCCTTTCTAACTCCTTGCCACTTGTTTTCTGAAGGATGTCTGAGGGGTGCTCTCCCCACCATTATTTCAGTCTCTCATTTCAGCCTGACTGTGTTCACACTCTTGTCCTCGCACCGCCTCTCTTTTATTCTGCTTTGTTCTTCCACCACCACCTGTCACCAAAGCCTCTTCCTTCCCTACTCTGTTATCTTTTAGAGACCTATCTATCTCTTTGTGCTCCATTCCTAATCAATCCCTTCCATTATTTTCTAAAACATCTTCCTCTCCCTCTCTTCCACTGCCCAGCACTTGCCCATGCCCAGCTCCCCACCACGGAAACTCCCCTCACCGAGGTCGCAGTTGCTCTGTGCCTGTTGCACACCCCAGCTGGGCAGCAACACTCCCTTCTGCAGCACTGTGGCGCTGCTCATGTTCCCGTGGTGACCTGAGTGGACAGGCTGTGCACTCACAGCCATCCCTGGGCAGCCACAGCTCAGGATAAGAGGATAGTCCGTGGGGAGGCTGCTCACCCAACCCTGTACTTGCTTGTCCTCCAGCATGTCCTATTTGTGGCACTTGGAGACAAGTTACGGAGCTGGCCTGAGCTGTGATCTAGCCCAGCACAGCTGTGCTGATGGGTGGAGATGCCTGTTTTCTGAGCATCCCTCATGCAACCTCTCTTTCCCTGAAAGGAGTCCTTCCCCATGGATGTATCTGCCCTCGTATTCCCTATTGCTACTCCATAGGGGCTTCTGGGGGCTGTAGTTGTTGCCCCTCCCCACTGCCCCTGCTCACAGCTGCTTCCTCTGCCTTGTCTGCTCTGGGGCCCTGAGCACTCCTAGAGCTGCCACTCTGCTGGTCCCCTGGATCCTGCTGGGATGGAAATGCAAGGGCCTTTTTCAGCTTAAGGCAACGTGGAAAGGTGTGACTTCTGGGCTAGGATGGGCTCCCTAATTACTTAGTAATGCATCTAAGATGTTTGAATCCAAATAACTGCTAGGAATGGCTTTGTGTAGCCCTTGAGCCACCCCCTTTACCATCTTGCTGTGCCGAAACAAGCGTGCAGCACACAGATTCTGGAGATGATTGGGTATTTTTGAACCCTCCACTCTTCTGCAGAACCTGTAGTGCTTCCATCTTTGCCTTAGTCCTGTCTCTCTTCCCATCTACTTGTGACTGTTTTCTATTTTCACTCTTGACAAAAGGTTGTGGGCTTAGAGGCTGCTCTTGTTGCTGCAGATGTAAAATGCCTGCTGCGTGTGTTTGCAATGAAGAACCGCTCCTGGAAATTAACTAGTTCACAATCCTGACTAATTAACTCTGCAGCCGCAGAGCTGTGGAGGAGTGTCAATGTAGCTTCACTGACGAGGGTACTGGGCTAGGGGAGAGGGAGGGAAGGGAGGAAAGACCTCTGCCTGTGATCCCAGCTCTCCATGCCACGGGAAGCAAGTGATTTCCCGCCTGTGTCCCTCTCTTTTCGTGCCCTTGCTCTCTTCTTCAGTTCAGCTGCTCAGGGCAGGAGCTGATTCTCATTTCGCCTATTTAGTGCCTTGTACAGGGAGGCCTTGACCTTGGTGGGGACACTAATGCCTCCTGTTGTGGAAACAGTAAGTACTGGAGAGACAAAGAGTTACGGAGTCAGTCAGCTCCAGGAGCCAGTTTGTTCCCTTCTGGATGTTCTCCCTGTACTGTCGCTGCCTCCAGGAGAACAGCTGCATGCCTTTGAGAAGCACAGGTTGATTCCTCCATGGTGGCACCACATTCCATCTCTTCTTCTTTCCTCAGGTCCAAATCCAGTCCTCCCTGGAACCAGTAAAGAGATTCCTGCAGAAACACACTGGAAGTGGACCAGGCTCTTACACCCTGTGGAGCATAGTTTTGACATCAACCCACGTGTTTGGAGTATATATGTGAGGCCACCCGTACTATTTCAAGGCTAGATTTTTGATAGAAAAGGTTTCCCTCCATGCATCCTCCCATGGAGGTTTGGTGGGTCCACACTACCTGCCCTGGCTCACTCTTCCTTCTGTGCATGTCACTGGAGCTCCTCAGGGACCTCTGTTGGGCATCTGTGCATCTGTGGATGGGATGAGCCCTCTGCCCAGGGGCCTGATGAGAGACTGCCAGGAGCTTCCCTGACCCACGGGAGGGCCACCTCCTCTTTGTGCCAGCTGCCAGCCCCCGAGCAGGCAGCACAGTAACCATGGCTTTTCCTTGCTGGGCTGGTGGTTAGGATTGGGGATTGCTGAGTAATGCACAGCTCGGGTGGGTTTCTGAGGCTTGGGGCAGGCAGAGTGTGCAAACTAGAAAAACCCCGTTCCACCAAGTCCCAGTGGGTTGAAGTGGTGACAGCTGGTGCTGTTTGGGATCAGGGATCATGCCTGATGTTGTGGCTGTGTGTGCTCCCAGCTGACACTCAGGATTGAGCAGTGCTGGGACCGCATCCAGCGTGCGCCGAGGCAGAGGCACTCAGGCTGCAGACCTAGAATGAGGAAAGGAAGCAGAATAATTGCTGGACGAGGAAGGAGATATATTCAGCTCCTCGATTTAGGCATGCCTTCCCGCAGGATTGCCGGGCTGTGCTTGCCAAATGTAAGCTCTGGCCACCAGGGACAACAGAGAAGGAGCTTTTCTGGCAGTTCATGGAAACTCGAGGAGAAGGCTCAGAGCCAGGCAGTGCCCACTGAGGGGAGCAGTGACTGCCAGGCTGGGATTATGTGGGCGTGTGTGCTGGGGCATACCTGGCCCTGGGGCAGGTGACAAAGCACACCTGGAATCGCTTTGGAATGAACTCTCTGCATTCTCCAGTCAGAAGCAAACCTCCTGGTGTCACTCATTCCTCCTTTTGCTCCCCCTGGATACTGCAAACGTCTTCACACAGGGATGCAAAAGGTGGTGCAAGGATGTCCCGCCAGTGAAGACCCAAGTCACTGTGGCCATGCAGCACCATGGAGCCCTGCAGGTTTCAGAGCTCTGGCTTTGATCCCATGGGGCCATGGCACCTTTCTGAAGCTGAGCATGAAGTAATGAGGGTAAGGTTGTTACAGAAGTCACACTGCTGAACTGAGGAAGCAGGACTAGTGCTGGACCCAAGCCAACTCAAGTCCCACCAGCTCTGCTGTGCCTGTGTGCTCTCTTACAGATTTAGCAGCAGCAGAGCTCTGTGCTCTCTACTGCACAGGTTGTCAGGGTCTCCAAGGTGGCAAACACTGTGGGACCATGCAGATTGGCTCTTCAGGGCATTGGCTGACCTGCCAGATGCATGAGGTGTAGCTTTCCTAAGGACTGCCTTGGCACCAGGTGTCATTCCCATCACTGTAGAGATGTATCCAATCGTGATTCCCAAGTACCTTCAGATCTGCCCCTGGTTTGGCAATCCTGCCTTGCTTCAGAAGGATTACTCTGGTTATTGCTATGGTTGGTGTCTGTGAACTTGTAAAGAACCCAAAGCCAAATGAAAGTTACTGCAGTGTTGAAAGTCTCCTCTTAGTAACTTCATCCTGCAAGAATTTAAGTGTTTGTCGGAGCAGATGATCAGAGGTCAACTATGAGGGCAGAGCCAGAGCTGAGGAGATGTAAGGATTAACCTAACAAAACCACTATCTGTGTTGGGGGTAACCTGAATGAGGATGAGGAGTTTAGAAGGTGGAAAGAAATGAATTCTGGTAATATAGGCCAGACAGCATCAGACATACAGACTGTTTGTTAGATTGTGAGCTCTCTCTCTTATGGGGGAGAGCAGGTTTCTCTGATTGGCCCAAGTCCAGTTAGAGACAGTTAGTTTTTCCAATTAAGAACTTAGTAGTTATCTAAAGATGCATGTATTCCCCCTATTATGTATATCAATCTTAAATCCTAACCAATGCCCTGTCCAAGTTTATATATACCTATCCCCTTTTTCCAGAACCTTCCTTATCTGCCTATAAAACCCCTCCATTTTGTAAAATAAAGTTAGATCAGCCTTAGCACCCACAGCTGGTGTCTCTGTGTGATTTCACCCCTGAGCTCGGCCGATACACCACCAGGCACAATGACAGAAACTGCAGCTCAGCTGTGAACCCCTGCTGGTCTGAGGTGACCCAGAAATCCCAAACCGTGACAATCTGTGGTTCAAGACTTGTGCTTTCAAGTTCTGCCATCACCACCAAGGCTGGAGGTGATGTCAGTCTCCTGTACCTGGCTCACTCATGATTTGGAGGCTGGACTCCTCTCCACACCAGGTCTGCCAGAGGTCTGGAGAACCAGCTACCGCACTGGTCCTTACTATTCCCATGCAGGCAAGCTCTTTCTATTGACCAGAGCTCAGAACTGTGCATTATGCCAGTCTGAGCTTACCCCACAGCAGCTCTGCAGTCACACAGATGGTCTGGATATCAGCTCATGCTGAATCTGGAGCAGGTAGCTCAGAAGAACAACAGCACAGAGCCACTACTGCAGCGTTTGTTTTTGTTTTTTTGGGTTTTTTTTTTTTTTTTTCCCCCCAGCAACTGCAATTGTTAATTTGCCTGATAATAGCAACAGATACTGGGCGGGGGAAAACCAGCAATCAAACACCAATTAGCAGTTTGAAGTTTCAGTTCCCCCACTGTCCCTCACTGATGGCACCCACCCTCTATGCCCTCTTTCTCTGGGTCCTAGTTGTACGCCCCATCTTTGCTAAGTTTCTTTGGATCAAGACACAGGTACATGCCAGTCCTCAGCCTCATCCCAGTCCCTGATCTGTTGTGCTGGGCTGATTCGTGCCCCTGAGCTCACCCTGCAGCACTGTAAAGTCTCAGGGGCTCCTGGGTGGAAGATTGGGCTGGGGAATCATTGGGGCTGGTGAGAGGGGACACGAGGGACTCTCCTACAGCACAAACTTCACTTGCAGATGACTTGAGCACTGTGCCCCAGCTCTGAGAAAGCTGGCTCAGTGTTTGAGCATGATTGCTGGAAAAGTAGTGTCTGCTTACCAGGTCCATCCACCTGAACCCAGTGCGAACCTCTGCCTGTCATGTAACTGCTGCTGTGCAGGACAAGCGGCCAGAATGCTGCAAGCACTCAGACAACACATCCCAAACCCCCAGGACACCACACCTGAGATCCCCATGACACCCCTGCCTTGCACAGCCAGGCTCAGGCAGCTGTGTCAGTGCTGGTCGCTGCTGCAAGTGCTGGGTGCAGGCAGGGGAAGGCAGCCAGCTGTGCCCCTGAGCTGAGAGCTGGGAGAGGAGCACTGTCAGCTCCAGCCCTGGCTCCACCAGCAGCAGCGAGAGGGGTGTGTGTGTGCAGCTGCAGCATTGGGCAAGAGATGCTAATGGGAAACAGAAACAGAAACATTCAAACTGCGTGGTGGTGGGAGAAACACTAACAACGTTATGGCTTGGAGCTTTTAACAGCCCTGCTAGTGAAATAATTGCCGGTGAAATTACAGATTTTTCCCTTTTCTTCTTTTCGTTAGGACACAGAAGTTTTCCAGCGTGTTATACCAGGGCCAACTATATCCTTCAGTGTCAACAGGGGCTTGGGTGAGCCAACATTTTTTCTGCTAAGCAAGAAGAGCAGCACCTTGTATCCCTTTCCACTGTGCTAGTCACTAGGAGCTCCGCCTGTCTCCTCAGTCCATGGGCAGGCAGAGATGCAGGGGTGTCCCTGGCATGGCAGCAGCAGCTCCCAGGGCAGTGCTGTCCCTCTTTACCAGCAGAAGTCCTCAAGGCAAGCGCATTGCAAATGTCACCCTTTGGAGAGAGAGGCTGTGAGGGCTGGGGCAAGCCTTTCCTCTGGGAGGTGGCAGAGCACATTCTGGATAATCATTTCATGCTGCTTGGGAGTGGTGCATAGTTTGGTTTCTCTTTGGTTGTGTTAATTGTGTGGTAAGGTGCCTAGAGCCTTCTATTGGCATCTTTATTTATTTAAATACAAATGAAGAAGGCATTAAATCAATTGTTCTTTTTTTCTTTGCTCTCTCTTGCCTTATCATTGTTTCTATCACGTACTCTTAGCTGTACTGGGCTTTTGCTTTCTCAGCTGAATCAGTGAGATCACTAAGTGAGAGTCCCAGGCTGAATTTCCTGCAGACTCAGGGAAGGTGCCCTGGGGAAACACACCTTATGTCGCTGGCTTTCCCCTACTGCTATTTCACTCACATTTCAGGGCACTTCCTAACCTTACTTGCTGCCCAAAACTTTGGTCTGTGATCCCTTGCACACCCAACCCTCCTGCAATGCAAAAGCGAAGAAAAAAGCTGCACAGTATGGCATTCACTGAGAGTAGAACACATTCCTCTTACTCCTTCAGTTACTCTGGCTTTCATCTGGATGGGCTAAATCTATCTGACGTGGTCGACTGTTTTAACCTCTGAGTCCCATAGCTAGGAGCAAAAGCCAGTATTCCTGGATTAGTTAATTCTCCTGCTATTTAGCAAGGAGTTTTTAACCAAATGGTAAACTAGGAGTTGAGGCCCTCTCTCCTCGCCAAACTCCATAAAATATAATTACTCCTGGAGTTCAAGTGGTGGCATGTTTTGTGAGAGATCTGGAAGCTTTCAGATAGACGCTGTAATTGTGCTTATGATTATCCTCCCCTCCTTTTTTGTTCTCAACGATTTATTAAATGCACACATTGAAAATTTGCTGGAAAACTACAGTGTCTGTCAACAATCTGCTCACCGTGGTGTGCCATAGATCAAAATATCCGTGTACTGATTTTGGGGCATTTGCTACGTGTGTGCGGACTAGTGAAATCAGAAGGGGAATCAGAACCAAGAGCTGTGGTGTCTGCATCTCTCCTTGTGTGTCAGTAGCAGGATGAAGGCAGACTTGGTCCTTCCCAGAGGTACAGATAAGTCTGCACCACGCAGAGATCAGAGCAAGGGACACTTCATCCAAGACTGGGTTCCCTCTGCTCCGAGTCTTGTTTCCTTTTAAACTTTGACTCTTCTTTGTCTCTGGCAATATCTACTGTAGAGGGATGCTGGCCTCATTGCTTGCCCTAAATTCTGTTGTACTTACCTCATTACTCTCCTAATGACAAGCTGACAAATGCTTTTGCTTGATTTACTGGCGGTGTTACAGGTGTGTGGAACACTTGTCAATACCTTGCTACTACATGCCCAATTTTTCAAACGGCTGGGTGTGCTAGCTTCCTTTGCAAAACGTCCCTGCACATTTGCCTGGTATTACTCCTCTCTGCTGTGGGCTTTATCACATCCCTGCACCCACAGCTATGCCCTAGAATTTGAAATAATCATAGAATCTTAGTTTGAGTTGAAAGGGAGCTTAAAGGTCATCTAGTTCCAAACCCTCCTGCCACGGGCACGGACACCTTCCACTAGATCAGGTTGCTCAAAGTCCCACCCAACCTGGCCTTGAACACTTCCAGGGATGGGGCATCCACAGCTTCTCTGGGCAATCTGTTCCAGTGCCTCAACAGCCTCACTCCACCCCTCCAAAAAAATAAATCAGGTATTGATGTAACTGGATTCCAGTAAGGAGAATTGAACAGAGAAATGGCACGATGCAGCAGCCCTCCAGCTGGCTCAGCCCTCCAGCTGGCTGTGGGTTCACTGGACCAAGGATAGTCTGGCACCCAGCCTGGGGCAGGTGGCAGGGCAAGGGATGTCCCTGCTCAAACCCTTGCCAGGAGTTCCCAGCCACCACAGCCCAGGGTGCATGTTTCCAAGCCCACCTTTCACCTCTCATCTCTTGGTCGTTTTAAGGACATTTTCACTGATCAAACCCCAGGAAACAGACCCTTCCACCACTCGCATGAGAGCCTCCCTGAAATCAAACAGAGATTTTGGGGCGAGGGAGCACAGCAGGTGAGAGGTCTCCAGGCATCACACAACGATGGAGCGGGAACTGCTCGGGAGGGAAGGAACACCAACATTTTGCGCGCACATTTTTCCACCAGTTGGGCAGAGCTCTCCTGCTCTTCTCCTGGCTGTGTTGCTAGGAGAGGAGCGCTCTGCCCTCCTCATGGCTATGAATAGCTCTCGCTTGTTTATCCAGCCCAGCTCCGCCTGCTGGTTACAACCACAGCCGGCACCACCTCACGGCATGACACCACCGGGAAACAATGCAACTGCCAGGGAACAGCCCCCTCCGGCTCAGGACGCTTCAGGATACCTCTGGTGTACCGCTCCAGAGCCACCCTTCTCCTGCTCTTACCACGCTCCTCGGCGCATCCTCTGCCTCCAGCAGAACGGGCTAACCCCAGCGGAACGGGGCAGTGTCACCCCCAGAGAGCAATGCTGAGAGCCAGGACCTGAAAATCAGGGCAGCAGCTGAGAAATCTGGCTTCAAAACACAAACACGATCACTTCAGGGTCCTGTTCTGCTGTTCCAGTGTTGGAGCCTTTCACGAGCTGGAAAAGTTACTTTTCTTTTTTTTAGTGAAGGCTGAGAGTCTTGCTTAAGCTCATGAATCTAAGACCAGGGAGTTCAAGCAAAGTAACAGATGGCTTGAAAATTGGCAATAATGGGATTCCTGAGATTTTCTTGAGAATATTTTGTCTGAGGTCTGACCAGGAATGAAACATCTAGAGCAATGAAATTAGATGGGCGGTATTGACAATGGGAAATACTACTGGGGTTGAGCAAAAGACTCTCCTGAGTGCTGCAAAATGTGACCAAGCACAGCATTTCAGAACATTTACTCCAAGGGACAGGGGGACAGGCAGCAAGCACAACCAGTCTGCACATTGTGAGACAGGATGTGTGAGTACAAGCAACCAGAGAGAGCTGTGCAAGTTCAGAGCAGCAGAGCCGACACAAAACCGCAGCTTTCGGAGCAGCCTGGGCACTCAACTGAGAAGAATTAAATACTGGGCAAGACACAGCAACATAGATCAGAAGAGATATGGATGGCTGCTGCCCAGGTACAGATGAACCACTCCTACTTTTTCAGCATCGTGAGCTTCAGCGTGTGCCTGTTTCCTTGGTCATTTCGTCTTCCTCCACTTTGGAATTTTGTTGGGATGAAATCTCCATACTGCATATGCTTATCCAGAGTTTCCACATGCCCAACAGGCCTTTCAGATAGTTGGGCTTCTGAACATCCAGAAATTCAGGACAGGTTGAGTGCACACTGGGGAGGTGAAGTGTATAGCATTCACGCACTATGTCTAATGAATCCCAAAATCATCTGACCTGCTGTGCATATGCTGTGCAGGTGATTTGCATATGTACAGTTTGCCCAGTGTGCTCTAAAGGTGTCTGCTCTACACTGCACGTGCAGAACATCTATATGGTGCAGCTGTATGTATTCCCACTTGGAAAACAGGATGAACATAGGGGGGTTTTGCACATTCTTGATGTATTTGTAAAGGAGGGAACAGCTTCAGTGCAGTAGGCAAGGAAACTTAAGTATGTTGGGATGTGCAGAGACTGGACTGTCCTATCCCACGCTGCCTGTTTTACAGCAGTCACCTGTACATAACTGGGGTTATTTAAGGCATTGTACAGGCACCCAGTGAAAAGATGTTATTTTTTCTGCTGCCCCTCCAAACCCCCCACCATGAAATCCAAACTAATAGAAGTGCAAGAAAGGGGCATTGCAGTTCTTACTTGAGAGACAATGAGCCAAATAAAAGGAAGCTCCTCCTACAGCAGCACACAGGTGAATTTTAGACTCATGAGTGCAAAATATGATCCTGCAAATCCTTGTTCAGCTCATGCCTGGTGTTGGGGATGCCCAGACCCCTCAGACCCACCAGATTTGAAATGAGGACCCAGCTCTGCTCCACACCTACCTCTTGACAAGGTTAAGCACAACAGCAGCAGCAGGAAAAGCTGGACAGGAAATGTCTCCCTGCCTAGGGAAGCGTAACTCCAGGATGGGCTCTGTGTGAGCTCCCAGAGAGCATGACACTTCCTTTTAAGGTGCACTGTCCAAAGGGGTTAAAGCACCCACTGAGGACATATGGAAGCCCCAACTTGTGCTGCCTCCTCTCCCGTAGGGTTTTCCTGTCTGCATCTCCCATGGATGTGCTCCAGCTCCCAAGATGCCAGCTGTTTTGGAGAGAGAGGGCACGCTACCTCTTCTGCCAAAGGCATCATGATTTTCTTAAAAGAGTTGTGGCTTCCCTGGGCACACATACCCCCAGGAGAGGAAGCATCTGCAGGAATCACCAGCCTGGCTGTTTGGGGTTTTGGCAGAGAGGAGGGGGAAGCCCATGCTCCAGTCCACTCTCTAGTGACCACTTCTGACTTTCACCTCATGTCTCTTTAACACAGAATTCATAAACAGGAGCTGGGCAAAGGGACTCATGTTTTTCCTCATACATGAAGTGCCACGAGATCAATGAGATCAAACATGTGCTTACATGCTGTCCTGAAGTGGGGCCATGAGGAGAGCAATGGGAAAGTAAACAGAAGGGAAATGTTATGGAAATGAAGAAAGAGGGAAAATCCACTCTGCCAAGAGCAGCAGCTCTCAGCAGTTGCAAGAAGATATGGGCTCACCCAGAGCTGATTAGGAATCAGGAAGTCCAGGGACTGGAAAGGAAGACCAAATCAAGGTTGAAGAGCATCCCGAAAGAGCGATATCTGGGGCAGTGAAGAAAGGCTATCCATTTGGCACAGCCATTCTCAGAGGAAGTAAGTTTAGCTCAAGTTGTTTTACCCCATTAGGAGAACGTGGATCCTTGAGATGATCATGATTCAACTTGTGACAGTACAAATCTGAAACCCTGAGCTGGATGTCAGGCTCAGGAGATGTGTCAGAGCCTTTCTGCAGAACCCTGTATACCACTGGGCATGGCTGCAGCCCTACATCCCATTGGGCAGGCTGTGGGAGATAAAGTTGGATATTCATAATCTGGCTTAGCTTTCAACAGGTTGAGTGTGGCAGGCATCCTCTTTTGAGGACCTGCAGTGCCAGCTCCCAGCACTTTCCAAGGCAGGGGTTTACTGACACCTTGGCCAAAGCTTTGGTGAGAGGGCACTTGACCAAACCCCAAGTGCCTGAATGGCACAAATGGCTTGATTTAGTTTTTCTGCCTGTCAGATTCTAGACTACATTCTTCCAGCTTTTCATATTCTCCACATTGCCTTTGGACCTTTCACCTGGATCTCTTGGTGCTACCCTGCTCTTCCAGGTGGGAAATTTGTAGTTATGTCGCTGTCTATGTTTTCCAGCCTTCTCTTCTGGCTTTGCTCTTCCACTTCTCCTTTCTCCTCAGTCAGTCTTGGTTGCAGTCTCCCTTCACTGCTTGACCTCTATTTCTCTTTCCTGGGAAGCACCTCATTTGCATCTGTCCTAGCATCCAAGCTACAAATGAGAGCTGGTTAAGATTTCTTACAGTGAAACTGTGACTTGTATAAAACTTCTGAGTTTTGGGGGAATTGCAGTAGCTCTATTTTTGGGAAGTGGCTTTTCTGTTGAGCACTTGAGTTAAAAAATGTGCATCCTCCCTTCTGCTACAGGTTCAGAAGATGACCTTGAGTAGGTCACTTCATCTGCCTGAATCTGTTTTACCACTTGTTAAATTTAGATAAAAATACTTGCCTGGGTTAGTAAAATGTCTTTGGGATCACTGGACAACAAAAGCTATCCAAGTGGTGATTATTATGGTTATTGTCATTACTTTTATTAAATGAAACCAGCTGATGCTTGTGCAGCACTCTTCTGGACTCTGTAGACCTTTTCGGCTGAGACTCAGAGAAAAAAAACCCCAACACTTTTGTTGTCCCTGGACAGGGATGTGTTTTTTGAGACTGAGTTTTGTGGTTTCGTTACGAAACGTATGACAGTGGGTCATGTGGTTTGCTTTCTGGGCCGACTGAACCCTGCTGAACCCGTACGTAAGGCAGCACAGTTTAATGATTCACGCCGGCTATGTTTTTGTTTAGCTTTTGCTGGACGGACGCCGCGCAAACCTGCATGGCCAGGGAACCCTTTCGGATGAAGTCACTGAAAAAACCTTAAGCTCAAATCTCTGCAAGCCTGGGCCCAACATGGCCCTGCTGCTGGGAAAGACCCTTTTTGGGTGTCTTCGATTGTAAGAGCCTGCCCTACCTTGAGAACAAGTAGATTTTGCCACTGGAGAATTGGGCTCTCCCGCTGTTTACAGTAATGGGGAGGGGGTGTGTGTCTGCAAAAATTTTTGGGAGGCCACGAGGGCTTGTTTTTTTTTTTTTATGAATCCTCCCTTGCCCATCTCCCCTGCCTCCCGCCACCGTGTTGCTGCGAAGCGGGCTCGCGTTGTGTTAGAGGGCTCACGGCCGCAGCGTGAAGTTGACCCCGAGGCCCTTGGCGCTGGGTCCCCACCATGTGGTTATTTACACGCCCCTGGAGTGGGGGAAGTGGGGCGAATTCCCGGCTGGCTCCTGGAGGAGCCGGCTCGCCATGGCGAGGGTGGGACGCGGCAGGACCCGTGCTCTGCGCCTGGCGGGCTTGGCGCTCGCTTCCCTACCGGAGGCAGGCTGGAATGCCCCGATCCCTCCCGGCCAGGGGGAAAGCGGGGCGCTTTCCGCGCTGCCGGGGAGGCGGCGGGCGCCCTTCTCCCTGCCCCGCGCCTGTCACCGGAGTTGGGAGTTCGCATGGAGGAGGCCGGCGGAGGAGGAGGCGGGAGGCGGGAGGAGGAGGGAGGGGGCCGCCTTGTTTGTGGCTTGTCAGCAGCCGCTGGAGACAAGCCTCCATGTGTGAAAGCCGCTTGGCATGAATGCCTGGGCCGTACCAAGCGCCGCGGCGCCCGCGGGGGGAGGCGGCCCCGCCGCCCCGCCGCCCCGCGCAGACAAAAGGCCCAGCACGGCTCTCCCGTGAGTTGCCCCGGTGCTGCCGTAGCGCCCGCCCGGCGCAGCGCCCGCTCCCCGCCGCCCGCTCCCCGCCATGCCGCCCCGCGCCCTCGCCGCCTGAGGCAGGTAAAGCGCCGGCCCGCGGGGCGGGGGGACGGCAGGACGAGGGGACGGCAGGACGGGGCCGCTCCCCGCCGCTCGCCCGGCGGGGCTCTCGGCGTGTGCGGGGCTGTGGGGCGGGGGGAAGGCGGGGGGTGCCGCGGGCAGCCCCGCGCCGCTGCCCGGCTCGCCCGGAGCGGGGGCGCAAAGTTTTGCGGCGGCCGTGCCTCAGTTTCTCCCCCCACCCGCCCCCCGTTCGCCTCAGTTTCCCCCCCGGGAGTAAGCGCGGTGGGATCCCGGGACCGAGTGCGGAAGGGACGAAAAAAGCGCCTTCTTCCACCTGTTGGCTTCTGTCCCGGCGGGTTTTTTGGGGGTGGCGGGTTTCGGGAGGAAGGGGGGGCAGCCGCTGCCCCGAGCCGGGGAGAAGCCCCGCGGGGAGGGTGGGAAGCCGGGGTCTATTGTGATCCCTCCATCCCGCTCCCTCTGGAGCGCGGCGGGGATGTGAGATGGTTTTTTTTCTCCTCCTGGATGTCGGGAGATTAGATGAGATGTATTTACAGTTGCCGTTTATCAGCAAGTAAATACCGAGCTCGGCGTGAGAGCAGCAATGTGAAGGCTGCTCGCTTGCTCGCTTGCCGGAGGTTTTGTAGCTGTTAACCTACTGTTGGTAAGGTGATAATGTGCAAGAGCAAAGAATAAATAAAATAAAAGGCAGAGGGGAGAGAAGCGCTGATCCTCACTCCCGGGCTCGTCACAGCATCGGCACTGGGTTTGGTTAAAATCTGGGGGGATATTTTTTCGTTTTGGCGTGAGGCACAGAAATGCTAGGTGTATCCTCACGAGGTCTTTTAAGTTTGTCGTGTGCCGTCATTCAGGTTTCATTGATTCTAGTTGTTTTTTTTAAAAAATAACCTACAAGAATCTGAGCTGCACAAATGTTCGTCATCCTAATGTCCTGACACAACCTATGCGAGGCAAGAGCCGAAAGAGGAGGGGAGAGTGAAGATATGTGCTTTCTCAGTCAAGGCTGGGAGGAGAGCATCATGTGTTGAAGAATATGAGCAGGAATGGGAGATGGGGGAGGGAGTCTAAATTGTCCTGAGACCCTATTCAATCCAGCAAGGAAGATGGAGGATCTTGCTGCTGCAAAAAAATGTACAGCAGAAATCTCAGCCAGCTTCTCTCTGACTTGTTACCTCCCTTCAAAAAATAAATAAATAAGCAGAAAAAGAATCGAAGCAAAACCCCATGATTTGCTGTAACATTTTCCATGATACCTTTATTCTGCATGCTTTACAGTCAGACAGTCCAGTGATGGAGGTATGTGAGACGGAGGGAGAGAGACTCTGAGGTTTATCGTCACAGGAGGGGGAGAAGTATCAGATTGTGTTTGAAAGGAGACTTGTCAGGCAGTGAGGTAGGGACGAAAAATGCCTGTTCCAGGCAGCTGGACCTGGGGAGGAGAAGGAGGCGGCTCCAGTACCTGAGGTTCTGATGCTGGGTGGAAAACCTGTGGAGAGGAGATGTAGACAGATGAGGGAGTGGGAAGGAAGGATGTCCAAGGAAGACCTTGGACCATCTCCTTGGAGGGCCTTAAAAAGAGGGGGAATTTTGAACTGAATCAGGACATGAGCAAGGCTGAGTGGGATAGCTCAGCTGATTGTGATGTAGGAGGACTGTTCTGCATGGAAGAAGGCAGAGGTTGAGTTTTCTGAGCTTGCAGGGTTTGGGGCATTTGGTAGGGCAAAGAGATTTTTGTAGCCAGCTCCAGGGGTGTATGTGGCTCGAGCAAGGATTGTAGCTGAGGGATGGGGAGAGACCATGTGGTTTGAGTTTTCCATAGGTGATTTCTCTGGTAAAGGGGCCTTCTGTTAGATTGTCTTTGTAAATTTCTATTAATTTTGCTGGAATTTGGCAATAGCAAGGAGAAAGTATCTACCCCTTGTGGAAATAAGTGCGGGGATGAAAAAAAGCTTCGTCATGAATACCTCCACGCACCCAGCACCTCTACACACGTGAAAACAGCAAGTTTGAGCAAACACACCTGCCTGTGTAGCACATCCTTCCTCCTGAGGGGGAACGTGCACATGTTAAGCATGGTTCATGCACAGACACGGCCCAATCCTGGTGTTTTCCTCAATTTCCACAAGAGCTTATTCCATCAGCCCGGCAGCGGCGGTGTTTGACAGCCAACTTTGCGATAGCGTGAGTGGCTACGACTTGAAACCAGCACGTGTGCACCATGTTTTAGTTTTCCCATCCACAGCAGCATTCCCATGACGTAACAGGCACATACCACAGGTGTTGCATGCACAAGTGACGCCATGAAAATGTTACACACGTGCACAGGATGGATCTCGGGTCAGATGTACTCCAGCTTACTCTCTTTGAGAAGAAGCTGAAGCAGCACCAGCTCATTGCAGACAGAGCTCACATGCTGCTCCCACACACGCAGATCACATGTGTGCATGCTCCACCTTTCCTCTCCAGGATCACCTGTTTGAATTCCAGCTGGGCTGGCAGCACGGGGAAGTTTTGCACTCCCGTGGTTGGGGATTTGATGGCCTTTCTGTTCCAGCTTGGCGCTGGATGGGCTTGAGCCACAAAAGCTTAACAACAGGGAACACTAATGAGCCCCTGCTTGGCATGCTGAGAAGAAAGGCCAAGGGCTGAGTGGGTATAAAAACAGTGGAGTGGAGCCCCTTGGCCAGAGCCTGAGCCTCGGCATGAAGGCTGGGGAGGGAGCAGAGTCTCTGGAGTCGTGAACAAGACGGCAGTGCTGCAGCAAAGGCGTGAGAGGAGACCATGTTGGGGGGAGGAGAGCAGGCTGCTGTTTCCACATCATCTGAAAACTCAACCTGCTGTCAGGACAGAAGGAAGGCTTGTGCATATTTTATGTCACTTTCCTCCTTCTAGGACAAGCTGCTGATCTGATCAGCTATGCGCTTTAAAATCCTTCAACGCGCCGATCAGCAAGTATGACTTGAGGCCAATAACCAGCCTTGGCCTCCTGCCTCTGCTCCTTTGTGGACATCCCATGCCGCCCTTCCTTGGAGAACATGTGCACAATTAAACCCTGCACGCCACTTCTCAACTACGACATGGGATGTGACTGGCTGCGTGGAGACGGGGACAGAAAATGGCAACGTGTCAGGGCTGGGGGGGGGGCGGAGGCAGGGAGGGGAGTTGGCCATTTCTTAGGCTGTTTGCTGATGTCTAGAAGGAGGCTAAGTGAGTAAATCGGTTTTCCTTTGAGCTGGTGGTGCGTTGCTCCAGTCAGCTGCTCTCACCTCTGAGGTCTTCAGTGGCAGCACAGGAGTTGGTGGGGCCGGCAGTAAACAAAATGTATTTTACTCCTTCAGCCTGAATATTGTAGGGGGTTGTCAGGAAAGAGGATTTCTCCTCAGTACTGAATAATGCTTCTGCGTGGCAGAGCCACTTGAGCCGCTGGCATTGCTCCTACCCTCTGGAGATGTGAGCACCACCAGTGCTCCCTGCCCTGCACCTAAGGGTGCAGGCAGCTTGGGCTCTGGTAGTTCTGACAACAGTCTCACACACACACAAACACGTTTTTCCTGTGTCCTATAAGCAAACTCACTGCCCTAAACACCCTTTTGGAACACAGGGGGAAGCAAATATTTTTGCTGTGGGATGCAGAGTTATGCACCTAAGTTAACGAGCTTTATCCTTCACTGGTCCCATTTGAGAAATGGTGATCTCGGACATGGAGCTCTCACAGAACCTGAGATCCTGACGCTGATTTGACAGCCTCAGGCAAATTGCTTTAAGGCTCAGCTTGATCTTCCTGCTGAAATCTGTGGTGGGGATAACTCCTGCCCAGCTCCCTGGAAAGGAGCAGCACAGGGGCTGGGTTGTGTACGTCCGTGCTCCTGTGCAGACACTCCGTTGGGCTCGCGCACCATCCCACGAACAAAGCGTGTGGTTTTGCACTGAGCGTGACTCATGCTACGATAAATTTTGCTGGAAGTATGTGGACACTCGGTGCTCTGTTGGAGAGTGGATTCTGTTTTGTCCTTCCAGCAGAAAACAGTGGAACTTGCCAGTGACATGGGCTGTACATGTATTCCCATAACAACAATATTATAAACATATGGTAAACCTGGTGTAACAACTGCTGTCCGTGTCTCCACGCAAAACAAGGAGCTGGTGAACAAAAACTTGAGGCTGTCTGGGGCTGTATCTCCCCAGACTGTGATCTCATCAGCTTTCCCAAGCTAACCTCAACCTGGTCACTGCTTGGATTGTAAACTTGGGAGGGGGGAGGAGTGGGAGTGTGAGACCAGTTTGCAGGAATGGCTATTTGTGATTCAGTCCACTTCCCTGTGACTCAGAACTGAACCATCCCTTGGTAGGGTATTTGGGGATAGAAAGCTTCAGACGTCGCTCATCAGTCTAGTTATTGGAAGAAGTTCTGCAATACCCGGTCTTGCTTACAACTGGATTTTTCTCAGGATCTTTTGTGAAAACAAGACCCTAAAAACTACTTCTGACTGCTGAAGACGCCATGGTAATTTTTGCCAAAAGAAGAAGGGGGAGTGGTCTTAGCCCTGGGCACTTTGCCAGATTCGAGCTCAGGAAATTGCAGTCTATCTAGGTAAAACTCCCTATAGTTTAAATGAAAAAAAGTATTCATCTCTTACTGTCTTAAAGGGTAAGCGCTGTGTTTCTCTGGGAGCCTTAAACACGCAGCACATTCTGGCTGGAGAGGTGGTTACCGTGACTTACTGGCAGAAGAATTTTTTATGCAAAAACTGGGGCCTTTTTTGCATTTTTGGGATGCTTCTAATTGCAAAATGCTGTATACATTTTAGGTAATTGCAAAGCTCGAGTGAGTGCGTGGATCAACATATAAATGTGAGTTCAAGGGAATAATGCTGGTGTGGTGTTTGCACAGGGAGCAGGCGCAGCCAGCAAATAAATACACGTCTTTTCTGTGGCAGAAAATAAGGACCAGTTTTCTAGTCTTGCGCGTGTGCATCTGGGGGCTGGATTTTGTATGTTTAGCAGCAGTTGCTTTTGTAAGCTGCTGCTAAGGCACGTAACTGGCTGTGTGCAATTGCAGTAATGGAATGTGAAAATGCAACTACACACAGACCTGTAATCTTGCATGCAAAATACTGCTGGTCTAGTTCTCCAGGTACAAAAAACGGCCTGAGATTGTACTTGCCTTTCCATTTAGCTGTGTTCACCTGCATCTTTCAGGTGGCAGCTGTGTGTATGGAGTGCTGAATGATTATCCTTTCTATTTTTGCTCCAAGAAGGAGGAAATGAAATCATTACTAGTGATCGTGGTAGTGCATGTGTTGTGATAATTTGGTCAGGGGGTTGCAATGAAAATTCCATAACTCTTTGAAATCCTGGGGAAATGCACGGGCAAAGAAGGAGAGCAAAGAGGTGACCTCCTGTTCCCCCTACAGATGAGGAGTATTGAACCATTTAGTTGGTCAAGCTGTCAGGACATGGCCTTACCTTCTACCAAATCCAGTACTTTCAGGGGCCCCCAACACAGACCGTGCATTTGGGCACAGGTGGATGCAGGGCTAAAGATCAACACTGGGAAGGGTGTTTTCAGATATTCCAGCCCAGAGTTGTGCAAACCCCTGAAGTGTGAAACAGGTTTCCTTTTCCTCATCACTCAGTGGATGTGTCTCAGCCCTGCCCTGGCAAGGCAGGGGCAGCTGGGGGGGCACGGGAGAACAGCTCACTTTCTCTGCCACTTCACTCTCCAGCTTCTCTGGTGACAGTGATAACAAAGGGCTGCTCAGCATTAGGTGATATGGATCTCTCTCAGCCCACTAAACCTGAGTCCTTCAGGCTTCTCACTAGCCCTTGGGGCTTGGGTGTCACTGCACGCTTGCAGCCTCCAGGGTGGCCTGGAACAGTCGCCCTGGAGACTGATGGCTGAACCCTCTCCACCAGCTCTGGTAGCATGGATTTCTTCTCACTGAAGACCGTGATTTTATTTTTTATTTTGGGGTTATTTCTCACTGTCCTGGGTCCTTGACTGCAGTCACTTCCATCTTGCATGCTGCTCTTTGTAATTGAATCTACCGATGTATATTTAATCCACTTGGCACCATGGTTGGTAACTAGGCACTGCTTCCCAGCCTTCTGTCGCTTGTTTTCACAATTGCCGTCTGAAGTTCGGGTGGATGCCTGTCGCTCAGCTCCGTGCCCAATTGCTAGACTGTCTTGGAAGACCTGTGCTTGACAGTCAGGCCCGCAGCTGGTGCAGCTCCTGTCCTGCGGTCTGGACGTCGGCCAGGTGTGTAGGACTTGGGTCGTGGAAGCTAAGCCTGTTGGGTTTAATTCTCCTCTCTGCTGCTGATTTGCTTTGTGTGATCACGGGCAAGTCCTTTAACCCCAGATGGCCTCAGCTGAGTTATCTACTACAGAAAGGTGTTGTAATGCTTAATTATTGCCAGCTCTTCAGAAACCCCCGGCGGGAAAAAAATGCATTTTATTCAGAAATGTCTCTGACCTTCCTGGCCTTTCTAAGCAGTCTTGGTCGTGCTAGGAAATATTTTTTTTCCTCTCTCAGTAATGTTTCTTCAAATTTTCATCTGTACATTCACCCACTCTCTCAGCTGCATGTAAAAATGCCAAGCTGTCTGAAATCATGGAAATATTTTTATAAACTTGACAGCCACGACAAACATTCCTCCTTGGCAATAAACAAACAAGGTACACAGCCTGCCATTAACATCAGTTTATAGCAGAGAGACCTTCGTCACTCATTGATGAGGGAATCCTAGACAATTCCTGTGCTAGCAAGCCATAAAGTAGTGTTGTCTGAGATTAGGAAGATGCTGGATCCTTTGGGTTCCTATGTGCAGTGAGTAACTGGGAAGCTCTGTTTGCCC
The DNA here is from genome assembly GCF_022539395.1 of Myiozetetes cayanensis. Lineage (NCBI taxonomy): Eukaryota > Metazoa > Chordata > Aves > Passeriformes > Tyrannidae > Myiozetetes > Myiozetetes cayanensis. The sequence continues at coordinate 4,603,968 of NW_026087742.1, forward strand.
AGGTGTATGTGTGAGTTCAAGCAGGCACCAAGTATTTGGTTTATTCAGGGCTCTTACAAACTATGATTGGCTTGGGTGTATGTGTCCTTGGGGTCTCGGTGTTTGTTTGTATGCACAAAAAGATCGTTTTCTGTAGTGGCATTTGAAACATAAAGGTGGTACAAATTGAACTACAGATAAATACTAGACACCTAAAAAAAATAAAGCTGCAAGTGAAAGACATTAGTGAGCATTGCAGGAGCGGAGCCCCCGTTGTGCAGCTTCCCACGCACCCCCCTTCCATTTTCTTTGCTGCTGGATCTGAACTGGTAGGGTTGGCAAGTAACTGAACCCACACTGCAACATCTCCCTGTGGGCAATTCTCCACATAAGCACTCAGACAGTGCTTGTTTTGGTGTGTTCTAGGTTAATTTACTCTGAACACCTCTAAACCCAGATCTCCAGAGACACTGGTGGTGATGGCAAAAAAAGAGCAGGTACCCGTCTCTTTCTCATGTTACTTTGGGTTGTCTCTTGTTCTTCTAGTAGGCTGTCTTCCTACCATCTTTGGGTAGTGGATTCTCTCTGGTCTGCTCAGGAGAAGAAAGTCTAGACTGTTCTTCACCTGTATCTTTGATGGAAGACTCAAAGCAGGGAGCTAAGCTTCTTTACACCACCTTGCTCATTCATTCCCTGCCTCTCTCAGTCTCTGTACCTTAGTTCCTCCCTTCTTAAAATGAGGATGACAACCTTCACACTGCTTCCACAAAACCTTTGAAAACTAAGGAGAAAACATGCAAGGCATTTGTCTTCCTTCTCCAGGAAACCATAAATCCCTCCTCTCCTCTCTTCCCTCTCCCTTCTCCCTTTTCCCCTTTCTCCATTCTCCTCTCTCCCCTTTTCCTCTCATTTTAAGAGTTATTATTGTATTCTGTCCCTCTAGGTCTCCTCTACTTCCACCGCTCTTGCAATCTGTCTCTCTCTGCTGTTTCCATATCCCCTTCTATTTGCAGCTCTCTTCCTTCTGTTCATGTCATTTTCTTCTCTCACCCTGTATCTCTTACCCTCCCCCACTATTCATGCGCCGCACACTCCTATCGCTTCTCTCTGGTTTATCCTCCAAATTCCTCCCTTAGCGTGTCTCTCCCCTTTTTTATTGTCCCCGGCGGCGTGTCCCTGCAGCCAGGCTGGCTGGCCACGGCCCGAGGGGAGAAGGACAGGGCGTGGGATCAGCCGTACAGCCCCCCGCTGCCAGGCGGGGTGGAGCCTGCCCTCTGAGGAGCAAGGTGAGGCTCTCTCCGCCTGTGTGCCCGCCGGCTTTGAACGGAGCCGCCTCGAGCCTCCTTCTGAGCTACAGCACGGTTGTCACTTTAATGTCTGAGTATTTCATTTCTGCCTGGAAGCTTGATGAAGTCTGTAGTCTCAAATTTTGTCTCCTGACGTCACCTTACCTCTGTGGACACGACCTTGCGACTTATTCTGGTCCTGGCCCATTGTTCTACTCCCATTCTCCCAACTTCCCCGTGGCTTTAGACACTCTGTCCTGAAAACATGGCTTGTGTTGTGCCTGCCTGCGTGGTGGTATCTGTGGTTGCTGAGAGGAGAGTGACTGTCCCACTGTGTCACTTCCAGCTGAGTTCAGGGAAAGCCATGATGGAGGAAGGAGAGGACTAGCACCAAAGGAGTGGGGAGGCCTTTGCATCTTGTTGGAGAGTTGCACTGAGCCCACAAGCCAGTGCCCAGCAGGTCAGGACAGCTGTGCTGTGTTCCTGGGAGACCTGTGCTTAGCAGAAAAAGGGAGTTGCTGTTGCAGGGTCACCGTGTTAGGGAGATCCCCTCTCCCATCTGCCTAGAGAGCCACCTGATCCCATGAAGAGGCTATCCTACCATCTGATGTGGGATAGAGTTTCCTGCAAGTCAGCCAGAGTGGATGGAGTGTATTTAACCACCTCTCCTAAGGGACAGGATTTTGGCTGCAAGGATCGTGGCCAACAGCAACAACTGAAAGGTGGGGGTTTTTTTATATCCCTTTGTGAACTCTGTTCCCTTCCCATAATGGGGACATGAGGCTTGCAGAAGATCCTTCCTCAGGGCAGGGAGAGGTGGCTGCATCTAGGCTGATGGGAGAGACAGCCAAATCAGGGCTTGTCAGGTGTTCCTGACAGCAGGGCAAGAGAGGTCACACAGATGGCCACATGCTGAAGTTCATCCAGTGTCCTACAGGACAGGGCATAGTGACTCTCTGACCTCCAGTGGAGTTTAGCTCTGTTCCTTCCACGTTTTCCTCTGCCAGGCATCACTCAGTCCCAGGCTCGTTAAAGTCATGAACCTCAACTCTCCTGACCAGACAGTTCCTGATTTCTCCCTTCTGTCTCTGCAACAGACCGACCCTTCCTTGGCGTGCTGAGGTGGTATCCCTTGTGCTCCATGCATGGTGCCGTACACCTTTTCCCATTTTTCCCACAGCCGTTTCTCTCCCTCTCCATACTTGCTTCACCTGTTTTACCTGCTTTTTCCCTCCTGCTCTGCCTCTGGGCTAGGTCTCTCTCCAGACTGTCTAAAACCCTCTGCTTTGTTTGCCTTCCCATCTGGCTTCCTTGTCTCTCTGGTCATGTGTGAGTTGTCAGCAGCCAGGGGAGAAGGACCATTTCAGGAGCAGAGAAGAAACCTGAGGGTGTCAGGGAGAGCAGAGGGGGAAGGCAGATTCCTAAATCAGGGTCCATCTTTTTGCTGGTGCCTTTGGCCTCTCCCAGCTGTGTGCTGTTACCTACAGTGGCAGAAGTCCCCTTTTCCCAGAAGTGTGATTTTCCCATTGCTTCTACTTTACTATTGGCAAGCTCCTGAAAGGTTAATGAAGTCATTGACTGGAAAAGGAAAAAGCACATCTTCCCATGTTTTGCATAAATTAATCTTGGAGATTATGGAGCAGCCTGTGCACAGGGCACAGGACATGCAGCTGTGTCCTTGAGTCTTGTCACCCAAAATGCAGCTCTGGGATTATCACGTAGGTGATACTGTCCACTCCAGTCCTTGAGATCAGCTTAGGCTAAAACTTAGGTAAAAAGCTGTGGCCTCCCCAGTCATCTTTATTCATGTTTCATTGTGTGTAGCAGGGACTGGGGAGGAGGTACCCAGGAATGCCCACAAGCCCTTCCTCCCATAGCGGTGGATCCTTTTTTCCCACAGATCCTCTTTAGAAAATGCCCTGTATCAGGTTTCATTCCCCCTGGATTTTTTTCTGTCTGGGAAGTATGCAGAAAATCATTCAATTGGATTTGAACCACATGAGTGGGAGCAGGAACCAACCCCAGAAGATAAGTGTTCTGACCTTTACCGCACTCAGATAACTGAAAATAATAACAAATACATACATCTTGTTTCTAAACCTCAGACTTAGGGATGTGTCCCTGCCTTATGCAACAAGAGCCTGAGCCAGGGCTCTTGGGAGGGTTGAGGATACGAACCTGGCAGCTGCCTGCAGTAAGCAGCAGCCCCTTTGCTTTCCTTTTGGAAATGGAGCTGGTACCAGATAGTCAGGATGTGAGGGCCAACATCTCCACGCTCCTGCCATCATGCTGCTGGGACCCTGAGTGTTTTCCCATGGCCAGTGCTCTGGGAGAATTAGAGAGTTTGATTATTTCTGGCCCGTGTGTGTTTCTTTGCGCTTTTCTGTCTCTTGTTTTCACATAGGGTTGACCATTTAGGGCCATGCAGGGCTGGCCACCAACTGGATCTCTGCATGTAGGCAGACCCTGGATAGAAGTATGGAATTTGCTCTGAAAAAAAAAAAAAAAAAAGGTGTTAAAACCCCCGTATCAGTGAGTGTTTGAAATTAACTGAGGGAACCTGTCTGGAAGGAATATGCTGCACTGTGACTCACAGAGAGCTCCCCAGGTCTGGGTCTTAGGTCACTGACTCAGATCTCCATCATCCCTGCAGATGCCCCTGGGGACGTCCATCTGAGACAGCCTCTCTCTGCAGGCCTCTGGTGACAGTAAATATTTGTACACTGCATGCTGAAATGCTGATATGGGGCTGGAGTCCTGCTGTCCAGACCCTGGAAAGAGACAGTCCCTGTCCTGAAGGACTTACTGCAGTCCCAAATTAGAGCATTCATGGTGCTTTCTGTAGTGGCTGTGACTTGATGTTCCTTCACCAGGAGGCTGCTTCCCTTCCCTCCTCTCCTACATAGGGAGCTTGGCACAGGGAGCTTGTCTGCTTGGCTTCTGCCTTCTGCCTGTCTGTCTTTAGACCATGGGGAGGATGTTAGGAGGTTTCTGGCACTCTGTCAGTGTAAAGCACCTTATTTATTAGAGTCTAATGCCTGTCTGGGATGCACTTCTGATCAAAAGCTCCTGAATTCCTCCCTTTTAACGCTAAAGATGCCATTCAGAGGCCCCCTGGGCCCAGTGTGTGCTTCTGCCTAACACTGTCCTGATCATATATCTACCACTGTCTTGCCCAAACTTTGGGATCAGTGATTTTGTTTTCACTAGAAGATCTCCAACTCATCTCTTCCTAGAGGGATTCCGGCAGATACCCAAATAAATATGATACTCAGTGAGCCATGCACATATCCATGTGCTGTTGCAGCATATGAAAATGTGCATTTTCAATATGCAACCTGATACATGTCTGGGTGTTTGCATTTGTGTTGTATGGACACTTACATTCATGTCTGCTGGTGTATTTGGGCTGGAGGAGGTAGAAAGGAAGGCCCTGGCAGCTGGGAAGAAAGGAATGACATGCTTGCTAGGGGAGGGAGGAGAGAGTTTGGTAGCTGAGAAGAGGATTGGGTAACAACTGGAGGGGGAGATCAGATTTAGGATCCATGTTGCTTACTTAAGAAAATAAGAGAAGAAGCAGTACATTGTTTATTGGGGATTGTGTTATTCCTGTGCATTATTTATTAGTCTTCTGCTAATGGTACTGCATAAAGTAATGGCACTTCTACAGAAATTTCACAGACAGCTGGAGGATCAGTTCCAGGAGGTATTGTAACCAGGTCAGGTTGGTGTAGGGAATCCTGCTGGGCTCAGTTTTGACAGGCTTTGGGAAAGAGAAGACTGTTCCGGAGGCATTTGGAGGGGAGAGGGGGGTGTTGTCTGTGACTCACCAGGGAACAATGATCACTGTGAGGATAAAGGGGCAAGCTGGAAGAAGACCTGGAAACAATGGTGAATTCCTGAGTTCAGCAGCTTCAGGATTCCAGCCTGAAGTACAAGAAAGCCTGAGAAAAAGAAGTGTTTAGGAGGAAGCTTTAGCAGTAATAAAAGCAGCTGGTGAAAGAAAGCCAGAAGTGAAGAGAAAGCAGGTTTTACTACATGCAGGACCTTGAAGCCGGTCCTGGAAGGCTTCAATTTGAGGCAGGAGCTGGAAGAAGGGATGTGCAGAGAGAGGTGGCCTGTGCAGTGAGTGTGACTGAGCCCTTCCTGACTTACCTGTGCTGTCTGATAGCACAGACCCACTGGTTTGCAGCCTCTGCAGACGTGACAGGCAAAGCAGAGGTGCTGAGGTGCTCTGACCATCCGGGGAGAGGAGAGCACATAGGTTTGTGAATTTTGTAGCACGGACAGATATGTGCCAGGATGGGTGCTCCCAGCCAGTTCTTGGGTACTAACCCTTCCTGGCATTTGAAAGGTGTCCAGTCCCTGTGAGAGGTGGGATAGATATGTTGGTAGGTGGCATTCTTCTTTCACTCATCCAGGAATCTGAAATGGGCAAATGCTGCAGGGAGGAAATCTGGTGCAAACCATCTTTGGGTGAAACACTAACTCCCAGTCCCCAAAATACCCAGACAAAAATGCAAAGGTTTTGTTTTTAAGGTTTGTGTTACCCCACTATGTTCAGCCATTAGGTGGGGAACACCCTACTTGCTGCTTGTGACTGTTTCTGTAAGCTAAGAGCAGGTCTAAGTGGAAGCTGCCTTGGTGTCTCTTCAACCTGAGAATCTCATTGCTGAGCTGGTTCAGAATTTTGGGGTTGGAGGGGAGGAGAAGAAGCTGCAGCATAAACACAGCTTCATGGGCTGTCCTTTATTTTTCTGCCTGCAGTGTGAAGCCAACTTTGTTAGATACAGTCAGACTGTGAGCACGAGGAGTCCTGTAGCACAGACGGGCTTCACAAGGAGCTCCGTCAGCTGGAGTCAGCCCCTGCCCTCAGCCGTCCCATACAGCACAGCTGGGCCACCGTTGCTGAATGGTGTTTGGATGCCATTTCTAATTATACACAGCATTGATGCAGATCACTCAACAAGTGCATGTGGCTGTCTGCATGTTTAAGAGTTGTTTTGGGGGTTTTTTACAGTTATTGCCTTAACACTGCACAGCACCGTGCAGCAAACCTTATTCTGTGCAGCAATCACGGAGGTGTGGGTAGTGCTAAGTGCACTGAGAGCTGTAACCATAACTGTGTGAGTGCAGCCTGTAGATTTGGAATGAACCGGGCCATGATAGGACATGACTCTGTCGATTAGAGCAGAAGGTGGTTTGGGCCAACCAAGTGAAACACCTTCAGAGAGCATTTCTCTGCCTTGGGAGAGTGTGAGATCATCTGAGATCTGGGACTGCAGTTCTAGCAGGGATTATCCACTGGGAAGGGACAGTCCATTTCAAAAGCAAAGTGCAGATGAGTCCAGGAATGATAAAATCACCCTTGGCTTTTTTTTTTTTTTTGGTGTGTGAACTCCTAGAAGTCATCTATGTTGGTATAAATGAGATCATTTGGCCTAATTAGTTCCAAGCTTAATTAGCAGTAATTATCCCAACATGGGAGTAATACTCGAGTAGGAAGTACTGAGTTCTCGATTAGATAGATCTCTAATTGGTGTTACAATATTGTAATTAAAGCATGCTTGTACGCCTCTGCCTCTGCAAGTGATTTGTTTTATGTCTGATTAAACAGGGAGTCCGGCAGCCTCAAGGAGGCCAGGACATCACCGCTGATTGAAACAGTGTATTATTCTTTGTTATAGGAAAGAAATGATGAATCACATATACTAGGAAACACTGTGGGCCAAATTAGTCCTTTGAGTAATTGCTACTGGAGTTAGGGAAATTACAACAGGGGTAAATTTGGCCTCAAGTGCATAAGCTCTATCTGTGTATCACACAGTTAAACAAATACTCATTTGAATGTGCAGTCTGGCAATTACACCATCAGACAAATACAAGTAAGTTAATCTGCATTTGCGATCAGTGGATTGCAGGGGTGAGTTTGGCTGCTGAGTGGTGGTTATTAGGCTGCACATTCTGCTCAGATTTTGCAGGAGGTGGTGATGTGCACCCTGGGATGTGCTGCACAGAGATTCAGATGGCCACTACTGGCTGCAGCATCTTCTCCTTGTTGAGATGAGACCCGAAAGGTACCGCTGTGGTCACCAGGAGCAACTGGAGGAGATGGAGAGATAAAGTGTCCTCTTCTCTTCCAGCGTTGTTACCTTTAATCTAGCCAGTTCGACCCTCCCCAGCAGAATATACTTCAGAAGAGCAGGTAAACATATTTTTTGAAGAAGTTTAAGATCAAGAGAGTGAAATGGGAACTTTCTGAAATTAGTCAGCATCAAAACATGAAAGCTTCCTATGTCTTTTTAAGAAACCACCTCCTTAGGAGTTGGCAAGTGTGTTGCTTTATTACTTATCTGTTTGCTACATGAGTGGGCGACTGTACTTCCTGATTTGGTTCTCCAATATAGAGATCATCAGCATAGGTCTGTAGAGGACAGTAACTCCTCGCCTACGGAAAGTAACAAGTAGGAATAAGGATACATGTATCTTCTGGCTGTCACAAAGGGTTTCAAAGCACATCCAAGTCATATCCGAAGTAAAACGTCACTGTATTTCCATTTTACAGCTGCAGAAACTGAGGCACAAATCCGTTACTTCTCTTGCTGTAGCTCAAGGAGCTGGTGTATATGGCAGCATCAGGAATGTGGTGCAGGTCTCATTACCTTCTGCTTCACCCACAGAAACATCCCCCTTTTCCAAGGGGGAGAGTCCTCCCAGAAAAAGGGAGATGACTTGAGGAAAGGAAATATAAAGTACACAAAATTCTGTTAAAGCAATATTAGGGATAAGAATTTAGACACCCCATATAGGGGAATTCAAAGCAAGGGTTTCCATAGCAGCATTGCTTGGCCATATTGTATATACACTGTTTTGCATTGTGCTCATGATGTCAAAGGCATATTCTAATATCTGTGTGTGCAATATGTCTGAATCTGAGTTGCTATGAAACTTAAGGCTGAATTACACTGCGGAGGCATGTTGTTGTGTGGTGTTGGGAAGAAATAATAGATCTAGGTTTTGTTAGGATTTTTCTCCAGAGATAATTTTTCTCAGAAAATTGCTGATTTGCCAAAACTGTTGCTATTTTCAGGAAAAGTTGATTCCAGTTTTGTTTCATCTTGAAAAAAAATTGGAGAAAAGTTTTGAAGCTGTCAAAATGGAGTATTTCAAGAAGGTAAAATGAAACCTTGCATTTAATTAATTAGGTTATAGTTTCTAGTTATAATTTTTGAAAACTATTTTTTTTTAACCTGATCAGATATAGAACAGCTATTTGAAATTTCTGAAAACCTTGAAGGAATAAAAAGCATTTCCTTTCACATTAGTTCTGAAGTGTCCTGGGAGTGGCAGGTAACAAAGGAGCAACTGCTTCCCCCCACACCATGTGTGGCTGCCCGGAGTGTTGCAGTGGGAGCAGTGGTACAGGTTTCCTTCCCCCTGAGTATCTCTCTGCCTACCTGGCACAGACAGATTTAAGGTAGCAAAAAAATGCTCAAATCTTTCACAAGGCTTAACTTTCTCTAAAACACCCCAGTATCACCTGTGTATGGTAAGGTTAAGCCTTTGGACCAGGAGGGGTTTGGGTGGGAGCCTCTGTCTCTCACATGTTTAAAAATACCTTCAGCAGATGATGAGATCTGTGAGGAGAGAGCCTCTCCCTAATTGATGCCCTACTCTAGGGATGATGGGATCTGCCCTTCTCACCTCTGTATGCACAGGGCCTCCTGAGTGGCAGCACAGATCTTCCCTGTGCTCACCCCCCTCTGCCCCTCGCTTCCGGCACCTCATCCATGCTCTGAAACTCTGGGGGAGAAGAAGGAGTGTTGCACCCTGGGCTGGGAAGGAGTGCTCACACTCATGGAAAAGCCCTATGAGTTATTTTGGCATCACTCTTCCTGCTAGCAGCAGTTTCCTCACTGCCAGCATTCCCAAATGTTGGTGTAGCCTGTATGCCAACACTCCTTTCTCCCTGCCCCCTCATGTTGCAATTGCTAATTTCTGTGCCTGTGCCTGAAGAGCTGTAGTTTAGACTTGCTTTGCCATGCATTGAAGCCATTCTTGTTTAGGGAAGAAACTGCAAAAGGGGTGTGGGAGAGAGGAAAAAAGAAGAGCTGTTTTTTTTCCCTATGTGGCAGTGACGGATGCTGGGTATTAGAGAGAGACAAGCTGACAAACATCTGAATGAGTGGAAGAGACTTCTAACCCAAAGGGAGGAGTTGTGGTTTAGGTTAAAGCCACAAAGGAAGTGAAGGAGGTTACCACTTTCCTGTCTGTGGGCAGGAGGTTCTCCTTGTGCTCATTTGAAGGCTTAGCTCTAGCTCATTCTTCCCTAGGAACATACTCATGTGTGTACTTCTTGAAAGGCATTCGAGCTGGTGTCTGATCTTGGGAGTGACAAACATCCCCTTTATACACAGAAATCAGCAGGAGCTGGGAGCTAAAGAACTGGGAATCACAGTCTAATTTATGGAGCCAGATATTCTAAAGCATCTTGTTAAGCCACGTGTCTTGTTTGGTGGTAGATGATGCTGTGCTGCTTCCTCTTTCTGACTCCACTCAGATTTTTTTGTTGTAAATATCTGTACCTTCAGGGCCTGTTGGCTCCCTGCAGGTCTCACTTCTCTCTTGTTCCCCCATGATTGGCAAATTGCGTAGCCATCCTGCCTGGATGTGGCAGTGTGGTGTGCTGATACAGGACAGATTCTGAATGCCATCAGGTTCCTGACAGCATGGCCTGTGATCAGGATTTTCCTTCATTTTCAGTGCATGCTTTTCTTTTAATGGCGCCGAGGCTTGAGCTGTATGCGATCGAAAAGTTTGTTGTCTCGGCTCTACGGCTTCACTCTTCATCTGCGAGGAGAGAGCGAGTGTGTGTGTTAACCCTGGTGTGCTGCAGAAGGCATGCCAGGAGGGAGATGAAAGAATACAGAATTGCCCTTAGAAGAGAGTGAGCCTTCTCCTGAGTCAGAGGAGCACGGGTGTGCCAGCCGGTATCTTAATCCAGGCTATCAACTGGTGACTGCACAGTTAGAACCACTGTCAGTGACAGTGACTTCAGTATGTGCCACCAGTGCCTTCTGATTACTGTGCAACTGCTGGACATGAAAAGAGCATCTGAAAGGTGCTCCCTGAAGAGCCGTTTCGTGGTCTCTAACCTTCCATTAACGGCTCACCTTAGCCCCTAACCCTGGCCTTGGGATGCAGCAGAGTCATTTCATTTACCAGGTGTGAAAATCATATTTTGCCATGTGAGGATGATTGCTCTCTCAGGTGTATTACAGCGACTGGGGTTATTTTTTTTGTTTGTTTGGGTTTTTTTAATGCTTTGTTAAAACTACAAGGTATCATTAAAGATTTATATGTGGCAAACGTGTCCTTTTTTGCAGAGTGTTTCCTTTTAGAGACCTACACGGTATTGATTTCAAGTAGATTTTCCTCCTCTGTTTTAAAACATTTCCTTTGCCTATGGATTTTCAGCATTACTCACTGGAGCTGTGTGCAGTACATTCCCCAGACTGTATTATCAAGCCAGAGTCCCTTACTGCTGCCCTTCAGGGGCCACTTCTGAAGCTGGAAAGACCATTCATTTGCTGTGCTCACTCAGTCCTGAGCAACTATCCAGCACTGCATCCTGATTACTCCAGGATGTATGCTGTCATCTAACTGAGCCACGGGTCTGCTTCCAGCATGTGCCAGTGGATCCCAGACCTCATCCAGGAACAGCCTTGAGCCATCCCTTCCTCAGAGTGAGCGATGTTTGTTTGGATGTCTTAAATGTAAAGGAAAACAAGCTGTGTGATGGGAAGGTGAAGAAACTGGAGTGGTAAACAGCTGAAATTGTAAGGTCATTTGGGTTTGGTGTAATCATTTTATTTGTCAAACACATCCTTGTGGTCATTAGAGTGGGGAACGGGAGTTTCCTTTTGGAGGGGGCAGAGTACTCAGCAGGGAGGCTGGGAATGCTGGCACAGCACAGATCCCAGAGGAGTGAGGTACCACTGCCCTTTCAAGGAGCAGGGTGATGTCCAGCAGCCATTGCTGTGCCGCAGGATGAGGCCTTGGGATCCATGTTCTGCTGGTGGGTGAAAGAGCTTGGTGACAGCAGCTGAAAGTGTGGGTTCAGTCATCTACTGGTGGATCATATGTGTAAGATGTTGAAGACTTGGATTCAGACCTTAAAGCATCTGGCTTATGGAATTTGGCTTTGTTTACTGTAGTGTTATAGCCTTAGGGCCACAGAAAGTGCAGCTTTATTGAAATCATTGGAGTTGTGCTTGCTTATGGCAGCAGGGAACTGGGGACATGTTTTTTTGGAACGTGTTGCCAGGAACACGAACCCTTTTCTTTGGGAGATGCTTTGTAAGGATGACTCAAGTAAGTGCCTGGGAAACATTGTCTTAATGGAAAGAAGACATGGAAATGATCAGGTCTCAGAACAATCTTATTTCTTCCCCACATCTGTGACTTTCAGAGTCCACCATCCTAAGGCTCAGTCCCTATCTCCTTCCTCATTACCATCAAATACTAGGTTTGAACATTGTATACACCACCAAGAGCAGGAACACCCTGGGGGACACTGCAGTTGCTGCACATGGGGGAAATAGGGACTTGGAAGACAAAGCCAGCTGACCTGCATGGGACCCAGGCAGGCTGAAGTTGTGTCGCTGGACAGAGCAGCAGCAGTTTTTATCTGATTCTTAAATGGAATCTTTATCTGTGCCTCAGCATTTAAATGTTTACATAAGATTCTTGCTACAGTCTTTGATGCTGGATTCTCATATAAAAGCAATGACCAAAAATACAAGTGGTTTTTAAAGACTGTACACAGGGTATTAACTGCATTTCTTGCATGCTGCTGTATAGACTGCTGGCATTCATTTTGTCTTGGTTTGACAGAGAGGACAACAAAAGGTGCAGGCTGTGGGTAGGAACAGCTTGTGTTGTAAGCAAGTCGAGGCACAGGGAGTGTCCCATCAGAGTTACAGGCCAGGTCCTCTAAGCAGCACCATCTCACATGTTAAATGGATGATCTAAAATATAGTGGAAATATAGATGGAAAAGAAGCATGCTGTCCTAGGTGTCTCTCAGGACCTGCAAGGCAGGTATTGTCAGCAGATGTATTCATGCTGGGGAATAAACTGGTGTGATTTAAAATAAGCCGGCAGATTTTGTGCTCAGATGGACTAGGAACACTCACACAGTCTGTTATTGCAGTTCAGCTGTGAGAGGCCAACACCGTTAGTGGAGAGGGACTAGCAAAATGTTTGGTCAGAAGTATGTCCAGTTATGACATCTGTTGCTAAAGTTGTTCACAGTTTGCACCATAAAAGTGCATAAGTAAAAATACAGAGGAGTGAAGCATTTATGTAGCTAGGCCAAAACTGCTGAGTGCCCTCTAATAATGAAGACTCCTGTTTTCAGGAGTTGGTATCATCCTCTCTCATCTGGGACCCTGCAGATCTGAAAGCCGATGATGATTACTGCAGAAGAAAGTCAGCACCACACTGATGATAAGCCAAAGTCTAAACTAAGAAGCAAGGGGGAAGATCTGCTTGTTTTCTGTGGAGGGAACTCACTGTTTTATGTAATCTTTACACAGCAACTGTAAATCAGTGACTGGTACTTTTGAAATGTATTTCTTTCATCAAAAGCTATTTGAAACAACAGGTAGCACCTATCCATTCACTCTAAGCTCCCTTGACGTTTTTAAATGACAGATAATGAAAACTGTCTTCATTATAACTCTAGCAATTTCATCAGACTGTCACCAGCAAACAATGGCAAACTAGAGACTGAACAACCCTCAACTCTACTCTCCCAGGTATCTGTGTGAGAGTACCAGGTGTCTTTTCTACAGCTTCTAGCAAATACAAGAGGTGATTTGTCAGCTGGGAAGGGTTCTGCTATGCGTGGCACTAGAGGTCAACAGGAACATGTTAAAATCTGTCTGAAAGCCAGTGGTCAGATGGCATAAAAATGGAGCACAAATGCGAGAATGATCATGAGTGAGAGACGTGGCTTTTCTAACCGAGCGCTGAGTTCTGCACTGCCTTCAGTTTATGAATGGATTTGAAGCCTGGTGCCAAACAGACCATATTGCAGTTGTCTAATCCTTAGGTGACAGAGGCGGGCATGAGCGTAGGCAGAGCTGCATCCAAGAGGACTCATCAGAACAGCCCAGTCAGCCTGGCATTATTGCTACCTGATCTGTGGGAATCACTCCAGGCCCTGGATCTGAACTGCCGCAAGGAAACGTAGTTGAAGGAGCAGCTGTTGGGGTATGGTGCTGGCTTATCTTACCCTAACTGTCTCTTCCCAGCCAACTTTGCTGAAGGGTTGCCTGGGCTGAGCATCAGTCACCCACGTCCTTTCCCCATTACCCCCCTCTCCCCCCAAATTGATAGCGTTAACCAAGCTACCCCCCACAGTTAGATTAAAGGGAGAGTGAGAGCAGAAGAGGCATTCCACAATAAAACATCATTTACACGAGATGGCCACAGTATGGAAGAGGCTAGCAGGGAGTGAATTATAGGGGTCCAGAGAAGAGAGAGGCTGTGGCAGAGAGAGGGCTATTATTGGAGGACACAGGGAGCAAAATGACGGAGGTGAGGGTGTAGATAAACAGTTAGAAATGGCTGCAGTGGTGTGATCTGGGAGGAAAATCAGTCACTACTTCAGTCACCAGTTTAGGGAGCTGAGTGGTAAATTACAGGCAGGTTAGGACTCCAAGAACATCCGTGACCCTGTGAAATGCTGGAGAAAGAAAAGTTGCAGTAACAGTGAGTAAGACTCAGATCTCATCTAACTGAGCATGAGTATCTCAAGGTGAAATAACAGAAGGAGAGGAGGCGGGAATATTGATTTCTGCCTCACAAAACAGACAACAACGCCTACTTTTTCATAGCAAGAGTTTAACCATTTGCTTTAATGGGCCAGTCTGTGGTACAGGGGGAGGCTTGGTTTCTTTGTGCTCAGTCTAGAGGGGAATTCATGCTGAAGTTGTTTTTATTTTATTATAGCCTTGAAGTTGACACATGAGCAAAATTTTGCCCTCAAACACCTCTGTGCTGGCTGTAGGGGCAGCTGTAGCCCGTGAGTGTGACCCGTCTGTGTTGCTGCCCTGTTGTGCAGCAGGCGGGTACCCGGAGCAGCCGGATGCTGGAGGAGCAGCACTGGAAGGCACAAAAAGCCCGTTATGCCAAGAGAGCTGTTATGTGTGTTGGCAACAGATGACTTCTTCTGTCTGTCTGAGGGCAGACTTAGCTTCCTTCTATTTATTCTGTGAGAAGGATGCTCCTAATGAGAGGTGCTTTCTTCATCTGGTTATGTCTTTCTCAGAAACACTGCTTTGGGAATGGAAATTTGTTTGCTCGGTTTTACACCGTGGAAGTACACACGTGTGCCCTGGCACTGTGGGGCAGGCAGTGCAGAGAATGTGGCTCTGTGGCTATGCCAGGGGGCTTGTTGTCTTGTACCAGGCTCAGCAGGTGGCTGAGTGGAAGCAAGAGGCGAGTTTGGGAATTTTGTGAGCTGCTGCCACGGCTGTTCTCATTGATGTTAAAGATGGCCATGCAAATACAAAGGGAGTGTAAAGTCATGGCTGAGAATCTTAAAAGGCTGAAGAGTCAGGCATTTGCACAGATAAATTCTCCTGGCAGCACCACAGCACTCGGTGTGTGTCAGCAGTTCCCTGTAAAACATGGGGACAATGTGGTGGAAGCCGTGTTTCTGGGTAATCATTGATTTTGGAGTCTTCTGCATGCCAAAATTTTCCACCTTTGTTTAGTATGAATTCATATTTTTCATGTGTTGCATAAGCATATGTTTCCCCAGATTCTGTTTACCTGATTTCCCTTCTGAATCAGTATCTGTTCTCTCCTTCTTCTCCCTTTTTTTTTAATCATAGGAGATAGAGCTGAGCATTTATCTCTGTGGCTGCATGGTATTTGCCTCATACCTGCTTATTGACTTGAGAGATGACCTTCTAAATAGGGCAAGAGCTTCCTGCAACTGGAATGTTAGAATATGTGGGATTTGTTCCTCACACCAGAGTGTGTTGAAGGGTGTCTTGAAGGGTGGCAGATCATGTCTTGAATGGTGGCAGATCATGTCTTGAAGGGTGGCAGATCAACAGTAAGGCTCTGTGGAGATCCAGAAGAGTATTTTAACCGTAGGTGCAACTCCCATGCTCCAGCCTAAGCTTGATTAAGGCTCAGATTTTTTGGATGTTCATGTGAACAAGAAAACACAACATCAGCTGTTTCTCTCTTTCCAGTGCAGACAGGAAAGTGAGAGAAAGGCCTTTCTTGCCCGGGTGAGTTTGCCATCATCTGTACACTGTAGCCTTAGGGTGATGTTGTGCAGCCAGTGCTGGTCTGATCCATCAGCCAGTCTCTTTCCCAACGCAGTTCTGTGCCCTGTGCAGCCAGCTGGGCAGTAGCCATTCCCGTGATTGAGCTACAAGTTGTCTTCTGCCAGCAGTGGCGACAGAGGTGGGGGTTTGTGTATGTGTGTTTTAGGGAGGGGTGTGTGTGAGTGTGAGTGTGGATCGTGACATTGATAGGGAAATATGTGCATTTCCCTCCTCTGTGAAGTCCCACACATGTTGGGGTGCAGAGGGACTGTTCACCCGAATCACGTTAAGAAAATGTTCTCTGGTGGTTTTTGCAGGATTGAGGTTCAGCAAAACTGAGGAGACTCGGGATAATGTCTAATACCAAAAGACACCGAACAAGAAAGAAAGCCACAACAATCTCTCCCCCTCCCCCAGGCCTGATTTCCTAATCTTTTAGGAATGATTTACAATAAATAAAAGGCTTTCTGAAAGAAGGGTTTTTTCCAAGTTAACAATGGATGTTAAACTACCCCTCCCTGTGGCCCTTTCCCATCTCTTTCACATTGTCCAGCTTTAGACTTCATCCTGCAGCAAGATTCATGAAGGCAGCTCCCCTGTGCCCATGCAGAGAGATCACGGCGGTATGCAAACCATAATCACCTGGATTCCTTACAGAAATGGGTTGTTTCCTTTCGAGAAGGCTCATTAGAGCATGCAGCCCTGTAAAACTCAAAGCTGGTAAGAAAATGGTTTCATACAGCCTGATCTCCCTCTTGTCCTGCAGCTTCTCTGATCATCTACACCAGAGCAAAAAAACCCCAAACCTAAAGCAAACAAACAAAGCAAAACATCCTCCTAATGGTGTGTGTTCTTCACTTCCAACAGTGATGGTGGTTTTACACCCTCTTTGCTCAGTTGTACATGAATGCAGGTCGAAAGGCACTATAGAGAGCAAAGCTCTTAAGGAGTTAGTGGAGCTTCCCTGCTGGAAGGTTATAATTGCACGGAAAGAGGGAAATCTTGCCTCAGCAGACAGGAAATATGTGATGCAATTTAAGCACAGTTGCTAGAGATAAAATAGCCCATAAACTGGAAAAAAAAAAATAACGTAGGGAACATTTTGCATGGCCCAAATGTGCCATGTCAAAGCTAATAGCAAGGGATCCTGTGACTGCAGGAGCAGCAGTGTACTGGCTACAGATGCATATGGTGATGACAGTCTTTACCTGCAAGGAGGAGCGCATGTCCCTGATCCTGGGTAAAACATCCTTCTTACTGGTGACGGCTTTTCTCCAGGCAAGGTTTTTAAGTTTTAATGACTGAAAAAGCCCAATCTGCTGTTGCATTTGAGGTGAAACTTGTTTCATGTGGAATGACTGTGTGGCTGGAGAAGGTTCCGCTTTAGAGAGTGGATGGTCAGGAGCAGGGTTTAACTTCAGAAGAGGGTAATGCCTCCAGCCTTGACAAGCTAAGGCTCCGTGTCGCCATTTCACCTTCCCTCAATCCCATCTTCAAAAGTTCCTGTTCCTCAGATGTTTCCACCTCCTCCAGTTGTGCCAGTTCAGCTGCTTATGGAGATGAAATCTGCATCAGAGCTGGTCTGGCGTTAAGGATTTATCCTTGTTCGTAGGGCTTTTAAAAAAAAAGTTTGATTGTTTAAGCCGCTCACCTATGAGTGTAGCTACACGAATAGTTTAACTGGCACAAGTGAGCGGCAATAACCGAGAGGCACGGCAGGATCCTCTAAAACTGGGTCTGCTGCAGATGGAATAGTGAAACAGAGCCACAGCCCTACACACTCTCAATGTTACTTGCATGAGTAGCTCCATTGTGCTTCAGTGGGACTCTACTTACACATGTAAAATTAAGTGTTTGCAGGGCTGGGCCCTTAAAGAGAATAAAAGCTGTGATTGGGGTGTGCCATGCTCTGAACCATGTGCAGAAAGTGTCATGCAAATGTCTTTAGCTGGCTGGGCTATCTTGTCTGATACGCCTGCCCCACAGAATTGAAGCTCCTGTGGCAACTTTCCTTAGGATTGGTTTGCTTTAATGGAAGAAGAGCCTTCTTTTGAATAGACAGGCTGATCTCCTGTCCTCGCTGCAGACAGGGAGTTGTGAGGAGAGCACACACAGTGTGGTGAGAGCTGTAATGTTTCCAAGATGTTCTTGGATTTACCAGTGTTCTAAAGAGCCAGGACAGCTGGTTTCTCTGGGGCAGCTTTTATGAGGTTGGCCGAGGGAGGGCAAGGCCCCAAAGCGGGGGGCTGCTCTCGAGGCTGGCACTGACCGTTCCGCCGTCTGGGGCTCTGCTACCTGAAATCCTGACTTACAACCTGTGTTCCCAGTTAAGATCATTTGGGAGCCTGTTGTTGTCAGTTCCCATGGTAAAACCCTTCAAGGACAGCGGGAGGAAGGGAGGGATTTCTCAGCTGAGAATTCCTGCCTCGGGAATTCACTGCCTGGCGTGTGGCGGATTCCCAAAGGTGGTGGGTGAAGTAGCAACTTAACTCTTGAGAGTGAAGCAAAACACCTTGATAGCTGCTCTCCGGAGCCCCGGAGAGGAAGGAAGAGACTTAAAGCCGTTGGAGGGGAGAGGCTTGGTGTGGTTATTTGAGACCGCTGCCTGCAGAGTTGCACAGTCATTTATAACTGTTTGAAATGTGGGGGGATGGGGTCGGGGGGATGGGAGGGGAGTCAGAGGAACCACAGCATCTGCAAACTAGTAGCATTTTGTGCTCCTTTTCCCCGGTCTGACTCCTCAAGGGACAAGACAGCGAAGTACTGGGTCAGAGGAGGGAGGAGAACAAAAAAGGCAGTGCCGCTATCACCTCGTATTTTATCGCTGCTGTGGCATGTTGTCGGGATTGAAGCACGGGGCAGGATTTTCAAAGGTACCTTTGGAAAACGGAAGTTGGGTGGCTGGCTTCCTCAGGCTCTCCCTAGAAAAATCCCAGCCTCTATTGCCCAGGGGAAACAAACCTCCTTTTAAGCAAACCGCGGCGGGTTCCTTGTGTGGGTGAGAGCGAGACTGGGTCTTCTATCTGAGGCACTGTGAGGCACATCTCTTCCTTTCACTATGGATGGCTGCCTGGCTGGTCTGTTCTGCAAAGCCGTGCCGTGGCAGCCTTTCCTGGGCTCAGCCCACCGGTGTGGGATGCGTCAAGGAGAGGTGCAATAGTGGGTGTTACATTTTGTGGCCCATCAGTGTAAAAACAGAGGAGGTTTGTACATCAGGTATAAAAGGGTTTGTGGAACCGAGGGCAGCAAAGGTGGTGGTTCTAGTGGAGCCGATCAGTTGGGTTTCACATCCAGCACTGCAGCTGTAGAAGGCGCTGCCGGGATCATTGGAAAGGTGCAGGTGGGGCTGGTGGGGAGGTGGAAAGACTCGTCAGAGACCGCAGGTTTTCACTTCGGGGATAGTGGATCCTGGGAACTTGTAGCCCCAGGGATTTGTCTGGAAAAGGTGTCAGTGGGCTGAAAGTCTGTCCTGCTTCGGGTCTCTGGTCTGCAAATCAGAAAGGACTGAAACCCCACTCTTAGGGAGTGTCCCCCTCAAGGAAAAGTATCTGGGGAAGAGGTGATAATTCCTACTCAGGAAGCTGTAAAGAGTTCTTTGACGGGGTTTCCACGCGGGCATGGACAAGGGGAGGAGCGGGGCAAAAAGTGGAAAAGCCCCTTAGGGCTGGGAAGCTGAGCAGAGAGAGGAGCTTCTTTTATCTGCCAGAGCAACGCCCAGTGTGAATGGTTGCGCTGAAAGGGTCTTCTTCCAAAGAGTTGGGTTGTTTAAAAGTGGGAGTTGGACAGGGTGGGAGTCGAACAAAGAATGGGTCGTTTGAGGATAAAGGGAGAGGGAGGACACACTCTGCCTTTCTGTTCACTGGTGTTGTGTTGGGCAAACAGGTTATTCAGGCATCGCGGATATGCAAAGCTGATCAGCTGGCTCTCTCTGCTCGGCGGGTCTCTGTATCGGTGTGCTTGGAAAGCTCTTCCTCGCAGCCCGCGAGATCGCCCATTTTAAGAACATTTTTGTGGAGGTGAAGGAGGGAGGATTAGTGGATGTTGAAAGCCCTCTTTTCACAGAGTAAATCTCGGGTCTGAAAAGGTCGGCGGATTGCTGCAAATCTTCAAAACTCCTCGCTGCCAGTTCGAAACCGAACCACATTTGATGTCTAATCCCCCAAACACACGGAGCGTTTGTCCAGGATGGGGCCCTTGAGCGTTTTTTAGGAGTTGATAGGTTGTGTCTGTTTGCCATTACTGCCTGGTCCCTCCCTGCTCAGCTCCGGGCTGCTGCTTAACCCGGTGCTTTCTCCCACCAGAGAAATCAGCCCTGGGATCTCCCCGCCGGTGGGTGCTCTGAGCCGGGGGGGTTGCTCAGCAAGGAGCTGCTTCTCCTCCCTCACGCTCTCATCCCGCCTCCCTCACGGACGTGTGTGGAGAGGGGACATGTGCCAGCGGCACCTCCGGCCGGTTTCCCCCCGCGATTCCCGGGGCGTGGAACCCCCCGCACGGGCGGCAGGCGGAGTCTGGGGGGTGGGGGGCAGCCGGTGCCGAGGAGGAGGAGGGCGGGCCAGGGCACCCGCCGCCCCTCATCCCAAATCCCACACATCCCAAATCCCCACATCCCAAATCCCCACATCCCGCATCCCCCGGGCGGGGGAGGGCGGAGCGCGTGCCGCCCCTCAGGGGCCCCGCGCGCCGTTTCCGTTCCGGGGGCCGCCGCGGGTGGGGCCGGCGGGCCCCCGCACGCGCCGCCTCAGGGGGTGGGGAGGGTCGCTCCCGGCCCACACCGGGGCGCCTTCCTTGCGGCAGCGGGGCGGGCAGCGGGGCGGGCACGGGGAGCGGGGCGGGGAGGGCGACTCTCGCTGAGGGGAGGTGGGGGCTTTAAGAAGCGCTTGGGGCGCGCGGTCTCTTTAAAAGGGAGAGAGGGCGTGGCCGCCGCGGGGACGGGGGATGGGTTATGCTAATTAGAGGGGCGGGGCCTAGTGGTCGGTTCGCGATGGGGGCCTGTCCTTTAAGGGCCCGGCTGGTACCACCGGGCGGGCGGAGGGGAAGGGATGCAGGCCCCGCCCACCGGCTGGGGCTGGGCTGGGCGGGGGCTGGGCGATACCAAGTGCGCAGCGCGGGGAGCGAGAGGCGGTCCTGCCACCGGCCGAGGGAGTAGCGGACGGTACCATTGCCGGGGCGGGCGCGCGCGACGGGCGGTACCATTCCCTCTCCGCGGGTTGCGGGACGCGGCGGGAGCGGGGGAGCGGGAGGAGCGGAGGGGGAAGAACCGGCCAAGGTGGGGGCGGGGAGGGGGAGCGGGCGCGAGGGGCTGCGCTGGGCGGTACCAAGTGCGCGGGGCGCGGGGGGGAGGCGCCGCCGCCGGCGGACAATGGAGCCTGTGTGTGTGTGCGGGAGGGGGACGGAGCCGCCGCACCGCCCCCGCCGGCCCCGCGCTGAGCGCCGTGAGTGCGGGCAGGGAGCCCGGCACCCGCACCCGCACCCGCACCGCCCGCACGGAGCGCGGGAGTCACGGGGGGGCGGGGCGGGGGAGACGGAGGTGCCCCGGAGGAGCGGGAGAGAGGAGATCGGGGGTGCCCGGGGGATGCGCTGAGTGGAGGGATGTGTGGGAAGCGGGGAGTGTGCTCCATGGGATGTGTGGGGAGCGTGGGATGTGCTGGGAGCTGTGCTCCACGGAGGGGTCTGTGGGGAGCAGGGGATGCTCCAGGAGCTGTGCCCCATGAGGTGTGTGGGGAGCAGGGAATGTGCTCTATGGGATGTTTGGGGAGCATGGGATGCTCTAGCAGCTGTGTTCCGTGGGGTGTGTGGGGAGCAGGGCTCCATGGAGGGATGTGTGGGGAGCAGGGGATGTGCTCCGTGGAGGGATCAATGGGGAGCAGGGAATGCTGCAGGAGCTGTGCCCCATGAGGTGTGTGGGGAGCATGTGATGTGCTGAGAGCTGTGCTCCATGGAGGAATGTGTGGGGTGCAGGGTGCGTGTTCCATGAGACCCCCTTCCTCTTTTTTCATCCCCCCTGCACCCCCGGAGCAAGGGATGTGCTCCATGGAGGAATATGTGGGGTGCAGGGTGCGTGTTCCATGAGACCCCCTTCCTCTTTTTTCATCCCCCCTGCACCCCCAGAGCAAGGGATGTGCTCCATGGAGGAATGGGTGGAAAGCAGGGAGTGCTCCAGGCAGGAGCTGTGCCCCATGAGATGTGTGGGGAGCAGGGGATGTGCTCCATGGGATGTGTGGGGAGCACGGGGTACCTGGGGCTGTGTTTCGTGGAGGGATGTGTGAAGTGCATGAGATGCTCTTGGAGATGTGCTCCATGGGATGTTTGGGGTGCAGAGGATGCCCTGGGAGCTGTGCTCCATGGAGGGATGTGTGGGGCACAGGAAATTCTCTTGGAGCTGTGCTCCATGGGATGACTGGGGTGCTTTGGCATGCGCAGGGAGCCCTGGAGGCTGTGCCCTGTGGAGAGGCACATGGAATGCTCTGCCCTGCATTGTGGTGCAGGGGATGCCCTGGGGGCTGTGCTGTATGGAGGAATGTATGGGATGCTCCTACTTGCAGCAGATGCCAGAGGGGATTTGCCGTGGGAAGAGGTGTGTGGGTTGTCCTGGGTTGCAGTGTGGGTGCGTGGGATGCCCCGAGAGCTGTGCTTCGTGGAGGGATGTGTGGGGTGCTCTGGGGTGCAGTTGGTGCCCACGTGGCTGTGCTGAGCTGGGGGCACTGGGTGGTGCTGGGGGCACTGGGTGGTGCTGGGGGCACTGGGTGTCCACGTGGCTGTGGGGTGGCACTGGGGTGCTCTGAAGGCCAGGCTGGTGCGTGGGGTGCTCTGAGGTCTGTGGGGTGCCCTTGGGGCTATGCCGTGGAAGAGGACGGTGTTGGGTGGATTAGAGAGTTGGCTCTGGGATTCCAGTCCCAGTGAGGGGCTGGGACATGGGATGGGAGGGGCTGCAGCACCAGGGCTGGGCTGCTGGACTGGGAGTGAGAAGTGTCCTAGGAGAAAGAAGCTGGAGTAAGTGGGGTGGGAGCTGCGTGTGTGAACTCTGCCGTGGAGCTGGAGTGAGGGGCTGGGGCACAGAGGTCTGTGGAAGGGATGTAGGGATTGGAATAAAAGGTGGAAAATGCAGTGATGGGGTGGGAGATGGTGTATGGGACATCAGATCTTCTGGGATGTGTTGTGAGGAACAGATAGGCAGCTTTGTTGCAGGAAGAAAGGAAAAGGTGAGTGAAGCAATGTATGAGGTCTGCTGGGAAGAATTGAGTTGATACATGAGGGGATGGATGTAGTGGATGTAGGGGATGGATATGAGGAGCTGGGACTTGAGTCATTGGGAGAAAGGGACATGGGAGTGGGATTGTGGTATGGGGAGGCATTGGGAGCCAGAATTTGGGGTGGACTTTCAGCATGGGTGGTGCAAGTGAGGGAAACTGTAGGGCTCCAGAGCTGGGAAAGCAGTGTAGGTAGTTCAGGAGAGCAGGAATCCAGGGAAGCTGAGCATATAGTGTTGAACTGGTATGTGGGATAGCTGTACAAGAGGAGTTTGTGGGACGCTAAGAGTGTGGGAGGGGATCTTGTATATCGGGATTGTGGGGAAAAGCAGTATCTGAGAAGGCAGGGGCAGTGTTTTTATTTGGAAGTATTCCTGCTAGGTAGAGGAGAGGCATTTTGTCTGTGTGTGAGGCAGTCTGTGCCCTGGCTGGCTGCTGAGGGGGATGAGAAAGGCTAAATCTATAGAAACACTGCAAGTTCATGAGGTCAAGGGTTGGATGATGAGAAACAACTGAACACTGAAGACCCCAAATGCTCAGGGAAATGATGAGACGGGTAGATGCAGGAAGGCAACAAGGCTCCACTTCTAAGATGAGCGAGAGCACCCTGGTTTTCTGTGTAGTCCAACTTTCTGCTTGTGAGGTCTCAGTGTAGGTGATGGAATGATGGGACCAGAAGGGCCTCTGCTGATGGAGCATTTGGGATTTGGAGGGTGGATGTTGCTCGCAGAGGGGAGACAAAGTGTGAGGACGCAGATGGGAGGAATCTGATGTGACAGTCAACTGTGGGTTGCTATTTGGGTATAAAAAATTAGGGTGGGATGATTACATGATTAGTGGCTTAATAGTAAACTACATGAGAAATCAGAGAACTGTCATGCAGCAAAGAAAGAAAGAAAGTATGAAAGAAGTGTTAGTAGGTTGTAGAACAGTTCAAAGACCACCAGTGTGAAAGGGAAGATGCTTTTACTCTCCAGATGCCGAACCTAACTTGGACTCTGAAACTGGTCTGGAAATGACCATGAACCTCACTTTCTGGGAGAGGAACATCAAGTCTTGTAGCTCTTCCCTGGTAAAGTAACACCACTTTGGTCCAGGCAGAGAAGAGAGGGTTGTGCCACGTCAAGTTTGGCTCATAAAGCCTCCCTGTTGGTGATTTGTTGTTCTTCTGTCAAAACACAGTTTGAGGAAGTGGGGGAGACAGTTATTCCAGTTTTTAGGGGTTCCAGTAACATTTTTTTCCTTGAAAGTGTTTTGTCCTTGATTTCTTTGTGAAAAGCCCACACAGACATAAGCGTCCTTAAATGCATCAAGCTTTAAAAGCATGAGGAAAAAAATTTGATGTAGATTTTTTTTTCCTCTGTTTTGTTGGGTTATTTGGTCAGTGATTGCTCAAAATATTTCAAAAACAAATGTTGAAAAGCTAGGCAAGGCATTACATTAAATAAAAGAGTATGGAATGAAAGAATTAACATACCTAAACAGCTTTATTCCCACTTCTTTTTGTTTACCTCTCTGCTGCTTTATATGAGGTCTTGTCATGCCCGATTTCTGCCTGCAGTGGGGTGTTACAGTTGCTGGACGGGTGAAGTTGTGTGTTCATCCTGTGGCAGTGGAGCTGTGCTCACAGAAGTGCACATGCCTGCATCCCATAGCAGAGGGATCTGCTCTCTCCCCTGAATTACAAGGGCTGATTTGGTGAGGTTTTATAGCCATTTTGGACAAGCTGGCATGATGGCTCTGTTGTGCGGTGTGGAATTTTTTTTTTCTTTTAATAGTGATCTCCAAAGAGATTATTTTTAATGAATGTGTCCCTTTTTTTCTTACTCAGAGCATAAAAATGGCTCAAGGGCTCATATTCTTTCCCTGCCTCCCTTGCTGGCCTCTCCTCAAACAACAAAAGAAAGGCATCTTTCTTTTTTTAACTTGAAGTTAGCAACGATGTCAGTTTTGGGATTTGGCAATTTTCTCAGTGGGGAGAGTACTTTTTTGTTTTGTTGTTTGTTTGTTTGTTTTTTAATTTTCTTTTTTTTTTTTTTTTTCAAATCTGGGGGGTTTTGGGGTCAGGTTTTTATTGTGGAGAAGGGTCTGGGGATCTTGGGTCTCACTGCACTTGTGTGAACTCTTAACACCTTAATTGAAGGGGTGGAGATGCTGAATCACTAACAAAGACCTCCTTTATCCAAAATGTTAATCAATCATTGACGTTAAATAAGTGTGAACAAAACCAAGCAAAAAAAAACCCCACCCTAAACAAGTTTTTGTGTAAGTTCCACTCCCATTCAGCTGCTCATCTTTGGTCAGGTTAACATTCTTTTGGGGATGTATTTTGTGCATGTGTACTTGATTTTTGCAATGTTTGGTAAAAGTTCTGTTGCTGACTTACCAGTGTAGTTTTCCCAATACAGATCATTTAGCTCAGAGATGCATTAAAATGTTTTGGGGGAAATTGTGATCTCCTTTGGTGTGAGGGAGTAGCTGGACTATGACAGTACGGTTGTGACCATCTTTTTGTATTTGTTTTGGGGAGGTGTTTTGCTTTTCTCTCTTGTGATCAGTTAATTTGTTTATTGGTCAACACAGTCTTCTGAGCTAGGCTGGACCTGAATTTTAATGTGAAAGAAAATAAATAGTTTCTGTTCATGCAACCAGAAACTTTGTAGATCTCTTCTGTATATTATGAATACAAAGAGTGTGGACTCTCTTCTTGCTTCCCTGTGTTTCCCCCTTGCTTCTCCCCCCATATTGCATTTCATCTGTGCAGTTCATGGCTTGGATTCATTGTATTCGGTTAGGGTCAGTCCACAGCCAGAGAAACTACATTTGTTACAAAATATCCAAATATAGAAACTAAGGCAACTACAAGCCACAAGGCCAAAATGTTCATATACAACTGCTTTTCTGGGCAGTATAATGTTTGAGGTGGATAGGAATGGAGTACCTTTGATCCATATTTCCTAGCTATTCAGGCTTGTTGCTCCGTAACATGTCTCCCCATACTTATTTTTACATATTTCTCTCTAGATTTTTTTTCCTCTGAGTTCCTGACGTGCTCTGTTGACTCTCTTGCCTTACAAACTGTGCCCATGGCTTAGGAATTTTGTTAGTCTTTTATAAATTCAATAGGAAAAGAAATCAAAACCCAACCAACAACAACTTTATCCTGTGGAGCAATTTACACTCAAGTGAGTATTCAAACTAATTTCTGTCTTACATGTGACCTGGGCTGCCTCACAGGGCTTCATCTCCTCTGCTTTCCGGAAGTTTACCAGAATTTCTTCAGAGCAATGCAGGCAGCCTTCATAAAATCCTTCTAACTAGCTCGCGTGGCCTTGGACTTGACAGAAATCCCTGCGCCTCGCTAAGTTCTGTGCTCTGTTTACACAGATATGAAGTCCTTTAACCCAGCAAGTTTTGCTGTGGGCTTGGATTTCCTGCTTGCAAGCGCTGCTGGAGTCCCTCTAGTCTTCCTGCTGGCAAAGTCAAGGTGTTAACTCAGGTTTTCAGAGCAATTTGTGAATGGAAGGAGATTTTATTGCTGAGTTTCTGTCCAAGCACTGCTCTGCCTATTCGATTTAAATTAGCTTTCCCCCACATACTTGTCTGTTAGGGGGTTTTTGTTGTGTTTTAGGAGTTTAATAATTTTGGAGCTTGATCTCCTTTGTGATAAGGACTGTACAAGTCCAGAAGAACAGGAACCTTGTTCATGATTAGGAATTCCTGATAATGTCAAAGAACTTGAACAAAAATAATCCTATCTGTTGGGAAACTTCTAAGGGTTGCCTTTAAGACCACTCAGGCTCACAAACACTAGTTAGCAAAACTAGGTGATATTTGAATGTGCTGAATCCAAGTGAACCGTTCCAGTGCTGACTTTTAATTTATATTTTTGAAAAAGCAGGGCTGTACTTTGTGGCTGCACCCTTACCTGTAGGGCCTAACACTAGCTAGGGTTGGCTTGTGAGGAGTGCTTGCCCGTTTTGACCAGCACCTTGCTGGTGCTGCTGCTGGAGCAGCTGGATGCTGAAAGGATCCAGGAGTTGATCTGGATTATAAGTGGCCTGGTAAAAAAAAAAAAGATTATACTTAGCCTGCATCAGTTTGCCAAACTGGTTCACTGTTAGGCCACGTAAGTGGTTGTTTGGGCACATCAGACAGAGTGGTGCAGGGGTGGAAGTAAATATTGGTAGCAGCAGTTCTTTAAGCTGGCATTGCTGCCAAAAGGCGTGCTCATCTAACTATACCCCAAGAGTCTGCTAAACTTGCTAAATGTTTTTTTACACCTGTTTGTTACAGCTTCCCTTGCCTGAGAACAGTTGCCTTCAGCTTACCTTGTTCTTTTTGCCAGAAATCATCTCTGAACACAGAGGCAAGGTATCAAAAGAGAAACCTCTCTTTAAGGAGCTTTAAGCAGGGCAAAAAGAAGGCTATGGGGGTTTAGCTATGGAAAAGTTTCTGCTGCGTCAAGAGTGCCTGATGATACAGAACATGCACTGTAAATTGACTATAGACTATTTAGTGTGGTTGCAATTAAGCAGTGAAATTCATGCTGTGAGAATCATCAGGAGCAAGAATTCAACAAGAGTTAAAAAGCATCAGATGTCTGTAGGAATATGAAGAATATTCAATTATCGTAATCAGTGACAGTAGAAATTTTGGAAGAGGTATTAAGCCTGTGGTCTAAACCTTGTTTTTTATTCTACTCTAACAGATGTGCTGCTATATTGGGAAAGAGAGGGAGGGAATAGCTTGTTGTGCCTGGGTTTGCTGCAGGGTTCTCACACACTTCTCTGGAAACTTGATTGAGACCAGTGTTTGAGATGTGACATTCGACTGCACAGGCTTCTGGTTGGATCGTGGTGAACCATCCTGAAATCTTCTGATCTGAGCTACCAAGGTGTGACTATGAGAGGTGAACTGCTGCTATCCAGCTTTTTACATTTGTTTTACTCCTCCTGGGGTTGTTCTTATCCACTCTTTGTCAGGGTTGGATCTGAGCACTCTGGTTTTGATCTGCTTTGGCAACACTCATTTGACTTTATTTTAAAGACTACTATGAAATTTTTACTATATCTGAAGAATGAATGTTACCTATTTAGAACAGATAGATATGCACCATGATTCCTTTCTTTTCAGACAGACTTAAAAGGAGAGGTGAGATTTTTCCTTGTTTAGCCTCTGAGAAGGAGCTTGTGGAATAGGGAAGGGAGATGAACAGTGGACTGTAAGGTGGTTGGCCCATTTTTTAAAGCCTAGGTAGAATCAATGAAATCCTTTTGAATGCAGTGTCCTCCGAGAGCTCGCTGAAAATTGGGTGCTGTAGTCTTGAAAACAGTGCTGGTTTTAAGTGCTCCTTAGTGGTGCAGTCTATGACAAAAAGAGGGCACGATACACACAATAATTTAGCTGCCTATGGAATTGAGGGAGAGTTAATGTTTTCTGTATTGAGTTCTGAGCAGTTGTTGTTCTGGCACAGGTAGCCGCGCAGCTGCCTGTCCAGCTCCTAGCATTTGCAGTTACTGTGAGCTGGTTGTCATTTTCTCTTGTTCTCGTGGCTGTTGGGCCTCTTAAGAAAGCAGTGCCACTGTGGTTTTGCTCCTTAGCTTTCCGGTGGGGCTGTCTGCATAGCGGCAGGGCAAGGGAGCTTTAAATCACTGACCCATCTTGTCACCGGATGGTCCCCGTGTGCCTGTTGTTGTCCTCTGTGCCTTCTGAACAAAGGGTGCAGATATCTGTTTTACCTTATCAGGGGGCAGTTGGGGCCCGTGGGCTCTTTTAAAACCAGGTTAGGTTTGATTTGGTGACGAACTTGAGAACAGAGCTTGTGATTTATCTACTCCACTGTGTTACTTACGCTCTACAAATTGCTTTAGGTCTGTGAGTCTGCTGGTGTATGTTGTGTCAAGCTATCTTTGCCACCTTTGCAGTGTGTATAGAGTTGTGAAGACCTGAACAAAAACTCAGGTTTAGAGGTTCACTGATAAAAACACTGGGTAAGAGCAGCACCAGACCGTTTTTCAGGTGGCTCAGAGCTCTGCTTTCTGCATTTTGCTAAACTGACTTCTTCAGGTGTCTTGATATCGCTGTTCCACTGCCTGTGAAATGGCAGTGTTTTATCTATGTACCAATCTGGATTTGTTTGAGAGTTGATTAGAAATGTATTTGCAGTGTAATATAAAACCAAGCTGTAGCCTGTCGAGGTGAGCAGCCACAGCTTCAACAGTGAGAGCTGTTACAGTGGAGAGTTTAGGCCGTCCTGTGTGTGGAGAAACTCTTCTCAGAACTTCTTCTAGGGGATTGGGAGTTTTCCACCACATTTTATATGTATTTGTGAGAAAGGAGTAAAGAACTTCAGGCCAAAATGACTTGACAGCTTGTTAGCAAGAAAACACTTTCTTCTGTCTCTTAAAAAAAATAAATATACATATGTGTATATATATATATATATAAATTTTAACCTTCTTGTGGTTGGGGATAGAAGGTTGAAACTGTCAGGCAAATAGCCACCATCCAGCAGCAATGCTTCTGAATGCTCTGGTGGAAGCCAGCTTTGATTTGACAGTTATGAGTCTTTGAAAGTAGCGCTCTGTTTATACAGCACAGTAAATACTTTGAAGTGCGTTAGGCTTTGCTGTACATGCGTGGCTAACTGGAAGAATATTAAATGCCTACATCTCATGTTGAGTGAGGGAGGATCCCGCAGCAATTGGAATTGCATGCTCCTCGTACTTTTATAAGATCATGTCAAAGCAGTAGATTTGCTAATGGACCTGATTATACAATTGCTTAATTTCTTGTCAAAATAACATTTTTTACACGCGGTGTTCTGAGATCTTTGAGGTGACCTCATGTTATTTATCAAATGTCAGTTTTTCATCCCAGCAGCTTTGATATAATCATGTAGCATCGTGGAGCACTGTGTACATGCAGTCTTTGCTTGCTGGAGTTCTTTGAAGTGCCTTACTCCTCAGAAGAGTCATTGTTGTATGGAAGATCCTACATCTAAGGACGAGGAAAGCAGTATGGAAGCGCTGCACTGTGTGGCTAAAGGTCGTGCTACATCTCATGTGCCTAATGTGGGTCTAAAAGCAAAGAAGTGAGGGGTTCATTGCACCCCCTGACACTCACCTTACCCAGCAGTAAGTGCAGGGCATAGAGTAACCCTCCAGCTCTGTCCCTGTGGGAATGGCAGCTTTGTGGCGCTGAGCTCCCAAGGTACTCAAGAGCAGCAGGAGGAGAAGAGCAGAGGGATGGCTGGTGGTGACAGTCCTGAAGGAAAACTGGCCCAACAGGCAGTGCTGGAAGGTAGTGATGCTCAGGGGAGCCTTGAAAAACTGCTCATTTGGGATGAGAGAGACCAAATGCCTGTGAAGGTGAAGGTTAAAATGGAGGAAGGTGTGTGGGTTGCCCCCAGCGACTCTGAGGGGCATCGTGTGTCATGTCCCCTTGCAGCATAGCAGGGAGTGACTGCTCGCTGTAGCACTGGGTTTTCCTCAGAGCAGCTCTGTCCTGTACTGACCCATCCCAGGCTCACTTAGCTCATGAAAACTGACAAGATTGCAGCCCAAGGAGCTATGCCTGAGGATTGCTTCTTATCTTTCATTCTGGAAGCCTGTTGAAGGGATGCTGAAAGGAAAGGGAAAAGCCCTTTTTTTTTCCCCAGGCTGAACTGATAGGTGACTTGTTTCTCCCAAGCCTTCTGCTTAAGCAGTATAGCGTTACTACTTGTTGAAGAACAAACTGGTGTCTCCTCAGTCCTGTCTTCCCATCCATTATTTCAGCATATTTCCCCCCACTCCCTTCCCACAGATTATTTTCTAGATAATGGGCTGCTGGCAAGCTTGATACAGGTGTCTTTTACCTATGGCTGTTCATGCAGATGTCCCTATTTAAATTTTTGTAAAAAGAAACCCAGAGAAGTAAGGGAGAAAAGAATGCCTCTGCCTCTGAACACGTTGCCTGACTCCTGAAAAGTAGATGAAATTTTGACAGAAGCCAAAGCAGTGAAAGCAGCCTGTGGAAAACTCTTTATCATTGTCCACTGAACATGCAATGCTGACTGATGCTGGGGCTGTTAACTGCTAACACGATGTGGAAAGCCTGTCGTATATTAGGGAAATACTGTTAAAACATTTCTTGAAAAATCCCTTATTGCTCGATCTGTTGATCTTTACCGGTGTTAACAGCAGTAGGAATTGCAGGGCAGACGGGCTGCTGCTCAGGCAAGTGACACCCCACGTAAGGTGCTTAAAACTCCAGCTGTAAAGTACATAGACTGCTCCCGGCATTGCTAACAGAGGTGGAGCTGAACTGGTGCTGGCAGCTGTGCAGGAGTGCTGAGCTGAGGTCAGTGTGACGTTGTGACACGCTGCGGGGTGTGCAACGGCGTCCCCAACGCCCTGGCAGCAGCCTGGCTGACCTGCAAATGCCACTGCTGCTGGAGAGGCTGGGATGGCATGAACACCAAGGGGAAGCGCTCTTAACATTCCTATACCCGAGCAGATAGTTGTACCTTAGGTTTTGAGTTTGGTGTTTTTTTCTTTTTAAGGATTTTTCTTTTTGGCATTTTCCCCCACACTGATTTCTGGAACTGTGTCAGAATCTGCCAAGAGCTTGTTTGAGTCCCAGGTGGACCAAGTAGTTTGAGTGTTTTGTACATAATAGCAGCTGGGAAATTGAAAGGCTCTTCGTGTCTGTCTCTGTACACCTTGGATCTGCTCACCAGCATCCGTAAGTGTCTGTCTCCTCCATTACTTTGGGGAAGGAGTCGTACGGAGTCAGAAGCTGTCTAGGACAGTCATTCATCCCCCCTGGATTAATAATGCACTGAGGTGTTGTTTGATGCACTGAAAAAAGGTTTAATGGACATGTAGTTGTCTGTTTGACAGAAAGTGTCAGTGTTACTCACAGCTCTCAAAAGTGATGCTTATGAGAGTAGTGGGCAATGTGTTTGTTGCAAAAGACTATTTTAGGATGATTTTTTTAAAAGTACCTAAAAACACTAATTACTTGCATAGTAATATGCTTCGTGGCTACTGTTGGTTATCCATGTGCTTGTCAGCAGGAGGAAGGAAATGAGTAGTTGCTAGAGATACCATTTTCTGAGAGAAGGAGATGGTTACACGAGAAATGTGATAAAACACTTAATTCCCTGAGCCTTTGGGTTTGTATTGACTATACATTTTAAGGATGGAGACCAAAAGGTTGAATTTTCTGTGGCCGTTTCTGTTCTGGATGGACTTCAGGAGAGATTGATTCTTTGGGAGATGTACATATGTGTGGTGATAGGAGTTGGGGGGGGAATTATGGGAGGAAGGGCATCTGTACTGTGACTGGGCAGGCACAGGTAGGCTCAGCAGAGCTACGCTGTATGACTACACATACTGTATTTGCACAGGGGTGATTAAGTATATTCTTCCAGTTTCTGTGAGGCTTATCCTGTGGTCCTAAATTCTTACATTAAGTTGAGCAAGTCAGAGGAACTCCTCTCCCATGTAATGGCATAGAATCTTGCACGCCCTTTCCATGTCAATGTGCTTGTAGGTCTTCAGGGTGCTAGTTTTAAGTGAGCTTGTCTTTGCTCAGCCCCTTTCTCTGTGCTTCAGGGCTGGAGGTAGCTGTAGGCAATAACCTACTCATTTAGAGTTTACCAGAGAGGTGTGTAGTCACCATGTGTACAGGAGAAGGTGTTTTCTCTGTGGAGGTTGTGTAGTCCCCACATTCATGTAGCAAAATAACTTTGGGTGACAAATTCTTGATTATTCTGTTGCTTGAAAGTTATTTCCAGTGCAAGACTCAGCAGAGAGGTAATACTGTGCAGACTTTGGAATAGCAGTGATTTCTCCGATGTGGATAAGTGGATTTTGTGAAACTGAAGACCTTGTGTATGCTGTAACTTTTTATTGCCAAGACATAAACATAGGAAAGTCCACACTGCTTCAGAATAAGTTAGGACCATCTAGAAATTGATGACTGGCTGCGAGTTGCTATCTACTCAGCTTAGATGGACAAGTTATCTCTTGATGTTGAGAAAATAATTGATAAGTAAGGGGGATTCGTGGCTTACTAGGGAGTGATAAAACATGGAATTTTTCACAAATCATCAGCTGTTTAGGGTAGAATATAGTCCATGTGCCATATGAGGTGACTCTGGTGCAAGTGGCTCCTGCCTTTCTGGTAGAAGGACGTGGAGCAAGTCAGCTGAAAGTCTGATGTGTGATAATTTGTTTAGCTTGGTTAAGGGCTGAGATCTGCAAACCCTGCAGTGGGAAGAGCCAGGGCAGTAGGTAGTCAGGCCATCTACTGATGGCAGAGCAGAGGTGAGTGGTGTTCAGGTGGCACGTGAATTTATGTGCACATGTGACACTGTGTCTTTAGCCACAGCAGTTTTTTAGGTACCCCATGTATTTTCTGCTCTTGTTAAAGAAAAAGGACAGAGGAACCTGGCAGGAGATGGATGCAAGTGTATTTCACTTGCCTGTGACATCAGTCACTGCTGCCTCCTTTGTGCCAGTGAGCATGTGGCCACCTGGCTGAAAGAAACATGAAAGTTGTCCCTGAAAATTATTCCTATCTTATCTGGAGCCAGTTCTCAGCTGGGGCACAAGTGCTAGCAATGGAAGGGATAGAGTTGGGAAGGCTTAGGCTGGTGGAAGTTGCTTTCCTGGGTCCAACACGGCAGTCAGTGTCCAGGAGGTTAAAGTTGCATTTTTGACAGACCTGTTTGAATGCTGGTGGGTCCAGTCCTAGTTGTGTTACAAGCACAAGCTTTATGCATTCCTGGGAAAGGATGAGGAGGACAGCGTTTGCTAAGAGGTAGAGGCAGATTTAAAGATGTATTTAATAGCCCTTGGTAGGGAGCCATATCTAGAAACTGGGGCCTGGTTCAAGGATCAAAGAGTGTCCTCTGTCACTCCATCCTCCAGTGCCATAGGGAGATGTGTAGGGTGTAGAATACTCATGTCAATTTATCTATTTGCTTTTACATGATCTTAAAGAAGTCTGACAGCTCAATATAAGCGTTAAATAACCTTTCCCGAGTCCTCTTGTTTCCCAGTTGCTCTCCTTATCAATGAGGTGTGTAATCAAGTACTTCATTAAACAGCAGCTTATTAAAAAGTAACGTGCAGTTCAGCTGCAAGGGTGTAAAATAAGCAAATGCTTAACAAATCTGGTAAGTGCAGCACGTGATGAAAACCAGTGGTAGCTCTTGGGTGTAGTGGAGTCACCTTTTGCTGGTGCAGCTGTTCTCCCTCTTATGTGGTTGAATGAGGGTCGGAGAAATAGGATGTGCCCTTCCCAGTAAAATTGTGCTGAAGGAGCATATGTTGGCTGATTCATTGCTTACCCCACCTCTCAGGTCACACGGGGAATCCACTGGTGGATGCTCATGCAGAGGTTTGCTTCCTGGTGGCTATCAGGATGAGTGGTTGCTCAAATACCTCCTGCTGCTGCTGGTTCTGGTCCCTCCTAAAGCTGCTGCTCTTCCTAGAGCAGCCTCTTACTCCACGCTCTCTCTTTCCTTGCCCGCTCCACTGTCACAGATACAATTCAGGGTGCAGGCTCAGCTTGCATTCAGAGTTATCATTTGTTTTCTGTAGCAGCAGGTCTCTAGCCTTTTTTCTTCTTCCATGCTGATTTTTGGCTCTCACCAGCCTCAGTCCAGCACAGACTGACAGTCTCAGAAAGGCCACGGGGAAAATAGCAGCGTGCTCTTTCTTGTACACAGAGAAAGGTTTCTTGCCTTTAATGTTTCATGTCACAGTAAGGCCACAAGTCTGATACTTTCATCTACTTGGTATGCCTTTATTTCATCTCTCCACATTCTCCTTGTCAAAGAGTGGGGAGAAAAGACTGAAGTGAATCAGTGATATCTGCAGCTGTTCCTGCTGGAGCAGCCATAAGGCTGTACACCTCCAGGTACTTGACCACTTATCACCATCAAGCTTCTGCAGTTTAAAGGCCTAAATAGGAATAAGCCAGTGTAGATTTTTTTTTTTTTTTTAACCTTCTGTTTGCAGTGCTGTAATATGGTGGCTAGTTTGTAGAAGTACAGGGGTGGTTCATGAAAACTTAACTGAAAGGTAAACCAAGCTGTGCATTTGCATCTTGTTGGTTACTCTGTGGTAGCTGCTTGTGTACGTGCTCTCAGCCTTGTGCTCTCAAAATCACTGTGGAGCAAGCTGTTTTGTTCTGGCTGTGGACTAAGACCATGCAGGTGAGCAGCAGAGATGGGACAGGAGGGGATGGAATTACACTGCAGGAACTGGGTAGCCTAAAAGATGGATGGTGCCCCTCTTGCAGGCCTGAGCTGTGGTCTGTAATGCAGCCCTGCAGTTCTTTGCCAAGTTGAGATTGAGTGTTTCAAAGCAATAGAGCTCTGGCCTTTGTTTGTGGTAGATTTTGCCCATCCTGATGTTTGCTGGTGTTCACATGTTTTCCTCTTCAAGGGAAAAAGTGATTTCCATCGCTACTTTGGTAGAGGTGTGTCACTGGCATGGCTTAGCCTGTATTGTTTCATTGGGTGGGGTGGGGGAAAGGGGAGAGGAGATATAACTGGGTAATTGGATTCAGGGATGATTGTGCTGCTGTGGTAGGTTTTACTGGATGAAGCAGCTTGTTGCGATAGGTGTTTGTTTCAGCTTCTGTCTGCAGGTGTGACTTGGCCAGATAAGGATGGTCTATCACGTTGATGATTTCATTGTTTGATTTGGCTGGTCTGGGTGGAGAATGTAGCTGCATTGTTTGGGCCCAGCTTTGTAGTTTGGTTTTGTGAAGTGGATTACATGGCAGTGCATTGCTACATTATTAAGATGAAGCTGCAGTAGATAATAGTTGGAGAATGTTGGAGGGAAGAGAATATGCACAGGGTTTCACAATGTGTAACTAATTGAGCCTCCCGCTCCTGGCGTTTCTGTTGGGAGATCTGGTCAGCAGAATGCATTGGGATTACACAGAAAACTTTAACTGCAGGGCTGTCCATGTGTAAATAGCTGAGAGTGCTCTGAGATACTGTACTGGCCCTGACAGTGAGTGTTGTCTGGATTCATACTGTTCTTGCAGCCTCTACAGTTTTCACAGTGGGTGAGGGAGAAGCTGGCTCCTTTTTTACTTATTTCAATTTTACCATTAAGGTGTTCCTCAAAGTCTGTGTTCCCTTGTATTGCCAAACTTTCAGGCACTTAAACTTGCTTCAACATGTGATTGAGCATAAATTGATGCAGGGCTGTCTGTATTACTGAAAACGTAGCAGATGGGTTCTCAGGCCATGGACTCTTTCGACCTTATAGGAAATAATCATAGTACAAGGTGGGGCCAACCCCTCTATCTTGAGCAGACTTGCAGTATGTCTTACCTGGGAAGGGTTGCCATTGGATCCCCTTCTCCCTGTAGTGTGTACAATGATGTGAACAGTAGGTAGTGCTTCCTTCTCCTAAAACCTGCCTGGTTTTCCCCTAGATGTGACTGTCTGGCTCTACCTGATGCTTGATGTTTTTATTTAAACATTGTCTGGCTGTGGAGGAGGTTGTATATGTGAAGCACAGGGGTTTGGCAGGAGTTGCTGAGCACACAGTGAGGGGAAGGTGAGCCTTGGAAGAGAGATGTGTGCAGAGAAGGGAAGGTGACATGTCCAGGCTTTGTGTCAGCTTCTCTAAGCACAGATGAGCTCATGGGAGTCGAGCTGGCTGAAATGTGGGAGTGCTAAAGCAGGTCTGACCTATTCTCCCCCATGGTCAGCACGGATCTTCAGATTCTTCCAGTTGGATGGTGACTTTTTGGGTGCTGACAAATATTGCCAGTCTGAGCAGAGGCTTCCCCTTGTCGATGGTTCAGAGCAGGCTTTGATTCCTCTGCTTCTGTGTCTGGATGCATGGAAGGGATGTACAGCTTGGCTTTGGCTGTGTGTTCTTGTTGGTGAAATTTTTCCTCTCTCTTCTTTTCCAGGTGATTGTTTCTTGTGAGACAAGTGGTTTGCAACTCATGGCCTCCACGATGAGTACTGCCGTGTCGTGACACCAGGGGTCTTGGTAAGCTGCTTGTTGGAAAGGAGAGGACCTATCCCATCTCCACCAGTTCACATCCATCTCTTTTTTTTTGTCTCTGCAGTTGAGGTTTGAAGTCATTTGAAGCCATCCAAGTTGTAGGCTTCAGCCTGGTGGGGTGAGGCTACATTTTCACCTGTTCTCACCTCCTCCTTTGAGCTTGCAATGGCACTGATGTGGTTATGTGATCAACCAGATCAGGGGGCGAATCCAGCTGAATAGGGATTTCTGTTGTTTCCCTTGGGTTAGTTCCCATTCAGATCTTCTCCTGATGTGGTCAGGCCAGAGGTGGTGAGAATGAGTAGCCGGTTGAACCATCCCTTTTCCCTGCAGCCGTTTCCTGGCATACCTTAAAGCAGTCCTGAAAATACAGGCTTGGATGTAGCTTGCCAAAATGTCTTGAAAAGTGGTTTGACCATTTACTGTCAGTGACCCTGCCTCTAATTCTGGAGCAATGATAAAGGCTTTGCTATGGCAGGCACACTCCAGCTGCAAAAATACATTTCTCTAGAGCTTTTCCAATTTTGAACCCTAGATTCCCAGCCATACATATGTTAGAAGTGCATTGAGAAAAATCATGAGACATTCCATTCCACATTATAAAAGATGGTACGTTCCCACTGTGCAGAAATAAAAAGCTGGGGAAGTTGAGTTGCTGTTGTTCCAGCAATGAATATATTGATGTATCCTTTATAGCTCTCTCTGGTAAGAAGAAATTTAAACTGAGATTGGAAAATACAGTTCCCTTGCAGAGCGCATCAGTCCTAATAGATGGAAGATATGTGTATATAGAATAAAAAAGTAGGGTTAAAAAAATGGAAGGTTTCCCCCCTGCCCCTGGGTGAAGTTTGTTGGTGTCAGAAATACTGTGTAGCCAGTGTGATCCTGATTCTTCATTTCATGTTTTCTCATTGCACTGTGCAAGACTGGGAGTCTGAGACAATTCTCATCTTGTAATAAAAGATAACGTTATGCATAAATATCCAAATGGAAAAGCAGAGGATGAAACAACTAGAATACTTAAGTTCATCATGCAGGCATCTATGTCCTCCTGTAAATGTCAAGCTCTGCTCCCTTTAATGCTGTTATACCTTTTTTCTATTTCTTTTTCTTTTTTTTTTTTTTTTTGTTTTTATCCTGGAATTCACTGTATTTTCAGTCACACCTTCACCTCAAGTGAGGGCCCTGAAGTATCACTGAGCTCCACTGACTTTTACAGATGTATCAATCTCTTGAAAAGCGAAGTTGGATACTGTTGATGTTTCAGTTTTGTTGTCAAAACAGACGTAGGAGCCAAATTTGCATGCAAAGATGATACAATTTAGATATGTGTGAAGAGATTCTCTCTCATCTTTAATGTGTCTGTATAGCACCAGCTCCAATTGCAGTATGATAATAATAACAATAGTGATGGGATAAAGCCAGCATTGCTCTGAAAATCAGTGGGATAATCAGCTAGTAGTCCCGGAGAGGGATGTGGGTCCTCTGGATTGTGTGGCTCAGACTGGAGTTCATCTGATTATGCCTAGTAGGAGGTGTTTAAAATGAGGTATTTATTGCAGAAACATTCCCTGTATTAATAGGTTCATGCAGCACAGTAGAGGTGAGAACAGGGAGCAGAGTGACTTCTCCAGCTCATGAGGGAGGCATGTGGTGGGGAGGAGAATTTTTGGAGATGATGCAGAGCTTCATGGAACTGCTGCAGTTTGGATCGCTATCATGTTAAAGTACAGCAATGCAAACTCACTACAATGCGTAATGGCACAACCTCAGAACTGTATAAATTAGGGGAACTGGAAAACAGTGGTTCTCAATACTACAACTTGCTGAGAACCCTCCTTGGCCAGAGGTGGTCAGAGAGTGTTTCTTAATCTTCTGGTGTCAGCACATAAACAAGGCAATTTTTGTTTCTGAAATGCAATTTCAACAGTAGTTTCTTCATAAAATTCAAGACATTCCCATTCTGTTAAGATTTATTTTGTTTCATTTGATATACACAGGAAGAAACTACTTCTTTGGTGCTGAGAAGGAATATCGGGTATATTTACATTTGAATAATATTTAACTAGCAATGCTTAATACATTAACAATAAATCTTGGTTAGATTCTAAATTAAGTGGATTTGCATCTGAGTAGGTGAGATGAACAGGAGAGATTTTGTTGAAACGTAAACAAGACAGAAATTTGTTCCAAAATAATTTAGCCCAAAGCATGTCGACAATGATGTTCAATAGTTCCCTCCTCCAGAAACAGTTTTAGGTGCCTCATTGCCTGTGTCATGCATATTGTTTCTTATGAAGAAGCTGAAAAAGTGTCTTTTTTGGGGGGGTGGTTTTGTTTTTTTTTCTAAAGCCTCAGTGATCTGCAGAATGTTGCCGAGCAAATTTAGATGGGTGCTTCCCTAGTGTTTTCTGGCCTTTCTAAGTAGATATGGTGAGTGACTAACCCCTGGTGTTTTCAGAGTAATCACACAAAGCTGGTAGCTTACAGGTGGCCAGGAAGGTGTTTTATTTTATTTTTCTCCCTTTGTGTAACCCTTAGCACACATCATTGAGCATATGTCTTGGTATATTGGACCGAGGAGACAAAAAATTTAAGCAGAGTTTATGTTCTTAAGAAATATCACATTACAGCCATTCAAAGGGGAATTCTGGATAGCTAACTCATGCTGGGGATTTGCAGTTTTGACTTTCTACTGACTTGCTGTGAGGTGTCTTTAAGCTGAGCACAGATGTGAAATCAAAGTGTTCAGATACCAGGTGCTTCCCTGTTGTGTTGACTCCAGAATGATTTACTTTGGACAAAGGGAAGATGGCCTCAGTGCCTGGAAACTGAATGGCCAGCCAGGGCTGCCTTTGGTCTGAAATACCTATCCATCTCAAAGCTCTTCTCCTGTGTCTTCTCGGGAATGGGTGAAGAATTGCCACGTCCTGCCTCACACCAGCCACGTCTACTCGGGAAGTTCCTCACTGGTTTTCTGTTCTCTTCTCGTGGGGTGGTTTGCAGGGTGCCCTGGAGATGCGAGACTTCCCCTGGGCAGCAGGAGGCACGCGTCTAGAGAATGCTGGAGCTGCAGGAGGGAAGTGCCCAGTGCAAAAGCAGCGAGGAGCCAAGAGAAAAAAGGCAAGCAGACAGCCAGCACTGAGAGGAGCGGGTGGCAGGAAGCGCTTCGACGCTGCCTCTGGCGGCACGATCCCCAGGGGAACTTGACGAGAGCCCATCTGCGTGTGTGTGAGACTGTGAGCTCAGGATTTCTGTCAATGCATTCCAGTAACCCCAAAGTGAGGAACTCCCCGTCAGGCAACACACAGAGGTAAGGGGAAGAGCCTGCAGTCAGCTGCTCTGGGTTGGCGTGTGTTGCTGTCCCTGCTCTGCTGCTGGATTAGCTCCACTGGCCCTCCTTTGTGCTCCCATCAGACCCACTGAGTGCCTGAGCAGTGACTGCACAGTGCTGATGGGTCTTCACGTTTGCAAGGCTCAGGATGAGCTGAAAGCTGTGGATTTTCCATTCCTTGTGCCTTCTTCCTTCTCATCAGGTGCCTGAAAAGGCTGTAGGAGAGTAAACATGCCTTTTCTATCTTGATTTCTCCCCCCTCTTCCTCCTCTTCTAATTACCTGCTTCCCAGGGAGTAGTTGGGCTGCAGGTCTCTCTACTTGTATTTTCACACAAAATGTTTCCTCTATTATTGGCCTGAGCAGCCTGGAGAACTGATCTGCTGAGCACTGGGATCCTCTGTGTCAGTCACCTGCCAGTGCAGCAGGTCAGCATCTCTCCTCCACTAATCTGGGAGGGGAAGAATGTGGAAGCAAAGCAGCACCCAGGGACTTGGAATGGTCTGGTTGACAGCATTCTTGGGTTTGATTATTTATTCCTAGAGGTCATCTAGAACTTAGGAGTATTTCATAGGGAATGCTCCTGAGTCAGATGTCTGTCCTAAGGGAGGAAACAGCTTGTGTGAGTCCCACAGTGAGGATGCTAGCAAGCACTGCCTGTTGGAACTGATAGTGGTGATGGGAAAACACAGTGCAGAAGATCCAATAGCAATGGAGTAAGAGGAGGGTGAGGCAGGAAGGGGTGGCTAATATGTCTGTAAAACCCAGAGGAGCAAAATATTTTTAGGATCCAATTTGCTGGATGAAAGAAGGAAGGAAAGACTCTTGAGCCTGCTTTGGCAAATTAAGGAAGCTCCATCTACCCCATTTTGCAGGAGTGTGCTTGGAGATGGTATCCTTCCTTTTCCTTCCTTATTCAGAGGCAGGTTGTAGCTGGTTTAATTGTTTTCACGGTCAGAGGTTTGTGTTTTCCTGGCAGCTCGCCCCAGTGTATGACGAATGCTGCAGTAATGCTGGGTTTTCCTTGTGCTCCCTGTAGAACTGGATAGGGAGGTACAAGGGAGGGGGGTGGGGGTCTTCTCTGATCGGAGCTGTAGCATGTAGTTGGGGTCCAGGAGAGTGGTGAGGTGAACTTTATTGTGCCTTGTTTATTTATTCTGAGCTGATCTTGGTGAGAGGCGCTTCTCTGTGCACATAGAAACCGTTGTCTTTATTGACAGAAGCTCCAGAGGTGGGTCCTCATGTGACAGCAGTTTCTGGGATCTGGCAGGTCTGTGGTTTGCCCTGGTGCCTTCTTGAGCAATGAGATCCCATCTTGGATAATAACCCTTTCAGGGCATGTTCAGAAAAGCACCTGCATGACTCTAAGCTTGCAGGCATTTTTTATGTGTCAGCAATTGTCTTAGCTTGCAAGGTGACAGTGGTTGTTTCTGCTTCACTCACTCTAATCTGTTCCTACAGGGCTGAATGGATCAATGCGGTGATTTGTCACTTTTTTTTGTCTTTTTTTATTTCCCCTCTGTCCCCTGTAGCCCCAAATCAAAGCAGGAGGTGATGGTCCGCCCCCCTACAGTGATGTCCCCGTCTGGCAACCCTCAGCTGGATTCCAAATTTTCCAACCAAGGCAAACAAGGGGGCTCCACCAGC
Source organism: Myiozetetes cayanensis (assembly GCF_022539395.1). Classification (NCBI taxonomy): domain Eukaryota; kingdom Metazoa; phylum Chordata; class Aves; order Passeriformes; family Tyrannidae; genus Myiozetetes; species Myiozetetes cayanensis. Next base: position 4,645,855 of record NW_026087742.1, read on the forward strand.
CAATCCCAGCCCTCTCCCTGTGACCCCAAAAGTGGAGGTCACACCCCCAAAGTGCTCCCTGGCCCAGGTGGGAGCATGGGGCTGAAGAATGGGGCTGGAAATGGTGCCAAGGGGAAGGGGAAGAGAGAGAGGAGCATTTCAGCAGACTCCTTTGAACAGAGGGAAGCTGGGACTCCTAATGATGACCCTGAAATCAAAGGTATGCTTGCTAGGATTGGTGTGCAAGTGCAGACAATTAGTCTGAATCCTCTGTCAGGTGGAGAATTGCTATGCAAATGTTACTTGTCTGGGATTCTGTAAGTTCCCTCGACGAAGTCTAAAGGTCTGGAGAGCAGGGGAAGAGGAAAGGTTGTTATGACATTGGCAAATGTCTTGTTCACGCTCAGTTAGAGAGCAGGCCTAACTGGTGGGAAAGTTCCTTTGTAACTCTGAAACTCCCCCAGAGGATTTGAAAGTACAAATGCAACCTGTTGGTTTCCTTCTGGCCTTTGGCCTTTCAGGAACTGCTCTGTTGTAACAGGTTTTGAACAATATGCAAGTCTGTTTTGTCAACACAGATACATAACCCGTAGTACCCTGGCTGGTAACACAAGCCAGAGAGTTGGGATTTCTGTGTTCTGTTCCTGGCTCCAATGCTGCCCCTGTGAGGCAGTGCAAAACCACACTAGATGTGCAGTTGTCCGCCTTTCCCTTGTGGTCCATTTGCTGGGTTACCTGGCTAAGGTGGCTGAAGGGAAAAAAAGAAAAGTGAAATTTTACAAGTATTCTCCTTGGAAGCAGACATATTTATATTAGTTCATTTTAGTGTGTGATTTTCCTGCTTTTCTATGTGGCCATTAGAGAATTCAAAGGGATCAGCTCAAAGGGATCAGCACTGGGAACTGCCACATGCCTTGAAAAGGGACAAGATGAGCTTTCTCCCAGTGGTGCCTGAAGGGCAGTGTGGTGTTAGGGGAAAGTTGCATGTTGTAATAGAAGAATTGCCTTTAGTGTTGCTTGAGGAAGAAGCAGGAAATTTCAGAGGGAAAAAAGCTCTGATCAGTTTCCAGAAATGGTTTCCAAAGTGCTCCCAAGATAGCAATTCCTCTCTTTTCCTCTTTCTCCCCTTCCAGACTGCAATTCTGCTGATCATGTGAAGTCCCAGGAGTCTCAGCACACACCACACTCCATGACTCCTTCAAATGCTTCAGCCCCAAGGTCTTCCACACCTTCCCATGGTCTGACTGCCACTTTGGAGCCAGCAAGTGGGCAGAAGACTCCATCCAAAGTGGTTTATGTATTTTCTACTGAGATGGCCAACAAGTAAGTAGGTAGATGCTTGAATGTCTTCAGGGAGCAGGAGTTCTATTTGTGCTCCCTTTTTAAGAGACTGTCAAAAGGTCACTTTCTGCCTGATTAGCAAAAAGTCATTAGTTGTTTTGGTGTTGTTGGAGGGGCTGTAGTGGAGAATGTCCCTACTCTTTTCCTCTGAGAAATGATTGCTTATTCCTCTGAGGTGCGGAGATCTTTATTTGTTTCTTGCAAATGGTGGTAGATGGTGTTTTGCAATCCGTGCAGTGAGTAACAGCCAGAATGGGCTAAACTGAGACATGAACCCTGAATGCTGATGAGTTTGTAGATGTAAGCATTCTTCTGTTGCTACTCATCTAGAGTGAAATATATGTGGTTAAGTCTTTCTCCCTTGTGCCAGCTGAAAGATAGAAGAGAGGCCAGTTAAAAAAAATTGATTCTTAGCTTCGGCTGGATATGTGCATCTGTCTGTCTGTCTTTGCAGGGCTGCAGAAGCTGTGCTGAAGGGACAGGTGGAAACCATTGTGTCCTTTCATATCCAGAACATCTCAAACAGCAAGGCGGAACGAAACACTGTACCTTTGGTAGGGAATACCTGCATGTGGGTGGGAAGGGGAAATGGTCAGTGTGTTATTCAGAGAGATGGATGGTTATTTACGCTTGGAAATAAGTTTCAGGAGGATAGTTTCTGTTCAGACCTTCTGCACATTAATGTCTTGGGTCATCCAAAGAAGAGTTTGAGTCTTGCAGTATTTGGGTAGTGTGTTTCCAACCCATTGCTCATGCAGAGCTAGCACAGAAGAAAGGGGTTCCTGCAGTAATGCCTTGAGCAAAACAGGTGCTGTTCTGTAATAGCTGCATGAAGGCTACCCTTCCCTGCAAAGTTTGGGCTGGTGGGGTTGGGACTGGGCATTTTGTTTGCGCTGCTGCTCGTGTGCCAGGGCTGTAGGAAGAGCAGGTCTCAATGTGTGGCTTTGTCTTGCAGAACCCCCAGATCACTGCACTTCGGACTGAACCCAAGCCCCTGCCGCAGCCCCAGCCCCCCGCAGCCCCGGACCAGAACCCTCCCCAGAACGCCAAAATGCAGCCGACCCCACCCGTGTCAGCACCGGTGTCCAAATCCGCTGGCCCCCCGTGTCCCATAGATCAGGACAGTCCCAGTGTGGAAAGCAAAGTGATGTCTGTGGGCAGCCCTGCCAACTCTACCCCGTTGCAGACAGAAGGGTTTGGGCAGAGTTCAACCCCCAATAACCGAGCGGTGAGCCCGGTTTCCCAAGGTAGCAATAGCTCAGCTGCAGACTCCAAAGGTCCTCCCCAGCAGGTGTCTGGTGGGGACCCATCCAGCTTGGGCGAGAATCCAGATGGACTGTCACAGGAGCAGCTGGAGCATCGGGAGCGCTCACTGCAGACCCTGCGAGACATACAGCGCATGCTCTTCCCTGATGAGAAGGAGTTTGCTGGAGGGCAGAGTGGGGGGCCTCCCCCAAATGCTGGGGTGCTGGATGGTCCCCAAAAGAAACCTGAAGGGCCGATACAGGCTATGATGGCTCAATCCCAAAGTTTAGGCAAAGGGTCAGGGTCTCGGACAGATGGAGGGGCTCCGTTTGGCCCTCAAGGACACAGAGACATGCCTTTTTCCCCAGATGAAATGGGGCCACCACCAATGAACTCCCAGTCAGGACCCATAGGCCCAGACCACCTGGACCATATGACTCCTGAGCAGGTGGCCTGGCTCAAGCTGCAGCAGGAGTTCTACGAGGAGAAGAGAAGAAAGCAAGAGCAGGTGGTTGTGCAGCAGTGTTCCCTACAGGATATGATGGTCCACCAGCACGGGCCTCGAGGGGTGGTCCGAGGTCCTCCTCCTCCCTACCAGATGACCCCTGGTGAGGGCTGGGGACCTGGGGGCCCAGAGCCCTTCCCTGAAGGCATGAACATGTCGCACTCTCTGCCCCCCAGGGGCATGGCCCCTCATCCCAACGTGCCCGGGAGCCAGATGCGCCTGCCTGGCTTTGCAGGAATGATGAACCCTGAGATGGAGGGCCCCAGCGTCCCGAATCCCGCCTCACGGCCTGGGCTTTCAGGAGTTAGTTGGCCAGATGATGTGCCAAAAATCCCAGATGGCCGAAACTTCCCTCCTGGCCAGGGTGTCTTCAGTGGCCCTGGCCGAGGGGAGCGGTTTCCCAATCCACAGGGCCTGCCCGAAGAACTCTACCAGCAACAGCTGGCTGAGAAACAGATGGGCCTTCCTCCTGGTCTGAACATGGAAGGCATCAGGCCTGGCATGGAGATAAACAGAATGATGCCCTCGCAGAGACATATGGAGCCTGGGAACAACCCCATCTTCCCTCGCATGCCGGTAGAAGGACCGATGAGCCCTTCCAGGGGGGACTTCCCAAAAGGAATACCCCCACAAATGGCTTCTGGTAGGGAGCTGGAGTTTGGGATGGGCCCTGGCAGCATGAAGGGGGACATGGGCATGAATGTCAGCATGGGCTCCAACCCACCCCTGGTCCCTCAGAAGCTGAGGGAAGCAGGAGTCGGGCCGGAAGAGATGATGAAGCTGCGCCCTGGCGTCTCGGAGATGCTCTCCTCTCAGCAGAAAATGGTGCCGCTGCCGTTCGGGGAGCACCCGCAGCAGGAGTATGGCATGGGTCCCAGGCCTTTCCTTCCCATGTCTCAGGGCCCAGGAGTCGGTCTCCGGAATCTCAGAGAACAGATCGGGCCTGACCAAAGGACTAACAACCGGCTCAGCCACATGCCGCCACTACCTCTCAATCCCACCAGTAACCCCAACAGCCTCAACACTGCTCCCCCTGCGCAGCGCAGCCTCGGCCGCAAGCCCTTGGATATCTCCGCAGCTGGTCAGGTGCATTCGCCAGGAATCAACCCCTTGAAGTCCCCCACGATGCGCCAGGTCCAGTCTCCCATGATGGGGTCTCCCTCGGGGAACCTCAAGTCCCCCCAGACGCCCTCCCAGCTGGCAGGAATGCTCGCGGGCCCCACTGCCGCAGCCGCTGCTGCCTCCATTAAGTCCCCCCCTGTCTTGGGGTCTGCTGCTGCTTCTCCTGTCCACCTCAAGTCTCCGTCTCTCCCTGCACCTTCTCCTGGATGGACTTCATCTCCAAAGCCTCCTTTGCAGAGCCCTGGGATTCCCCCGAACCACAAGGCGTCTCTGACCATGTCTTCTCCAGCCATGCTGGGGAATGTGGAGTCGGGTGAGTGCCGCGTCTGGCAGCCGGATCTGGTGCTTTGGTTCGCGTCGGGTCACCCAACATGTGCAGCAAGGGAGGGAGAAGGGTTCTCTCAGCAGGGCAAAGGCTGGATGACCACTTGCCTGTTGGAGGGGGGCTGTGTGAGTGAAGGGCAAGGGCTTTTCCTCCTCTTGTATTTGTGTGTGTGTACTGTGCCTCCCATATGTCAAAGCTGAGGGCTGATCACTCAGAGGACATAAAAGGAAAAGCGTGGGGTCAAGAGATGTGAAAAGATGTAGGGGGTTGATGGGAGAAATCTCTCCTTAGAGGGGTCTGACTGTTGTAGCTCATGGTGATTGTAGCTTTGTGGAGAAGATCCTGCTTATGTTACAAAAACTCTTTGAGATAAAAAGCTCCTATAAAGACATGCTGAGCACACTTAGCCAGCCCTGTATCTCTACATGGTTCAGGTATGGTTGGTGCTTTTTGGGTTTACGCTGCAGACAGGAAGTTGTGCTTCAGTTTTTCAGGCTTCAAACGTTTTGGAATGATCTAACCACCAACATACGTAGCATTCACTTGTGTGCTGAGCCCTGCCATGCTTGGCACCTCAGGCTCCAGGTGCTGGCATCCTCTGTCCTCACCTTCCCGGAGCTCACCCTGCAGCACGCTCACCCCTCTGGGCTGTCCTTCCCGGCTGGGAGAGAGAGAGGAGCCCTTTGCCCACGTTGCCCTCTAGTGCTGCCGCGGGTAACAGCGCGGCGGCAGCAGCCAGGACCGGGATGGGGATTGGGATATGCCTGTGGGGCTGGTGGCAAGGGTAACCCTGGGACTGCGGGCTGGGTCTGTGCTCGGGAAGGCAGACTGGGTGTTAGTGTTTGCTGAGGCCAGGCCCAGCGTAAGCCCAGGTGCCTACAAGTCAAAACCTAGTGCTTTAGTCTGTGCCTTATGGGTCCCTTCCAACTCAGAATAATCTGTGAAATTTGTGTGAAATGTTGCTTAATGAGTGCTTTTACACACAGCTCTTCCAAAGCGTGAGTATTTTGGCATTGCAGAATTTTTGCGTTCTCTGTTCTACTTTCCTTTTTTTTTGGTTGGGAAGGGCTGAGGAACGTGCAGTGAATTTTCAGTGAGAGCACAACTTCGGTTTAGCATCTTTCCTTCACAGTGGTGTGGGTTTTGTGGAATTTATCAGTGGAAGAACAAAGGAGATTGGCAGTGCAGTTACTTCTGGTTTTGGGAGAGCAAAGGATGATGTTAAGATAATAGGTACAGAGAATGCTTCTTTAACTGGAATAAGCAGCTAATATGTATATATGAAATATGTAACGAAACATGAACAGGGAGTTGTAACACCTCATGCAGTTTGTCAGAAATATCTGCTACAGTTTTCCTTGTGCTGCCTGTGTCTTTTGTGCTTGCCCGATGCCTCCTAAAGAGAAAGGGAAAGGAGTTACACTTGACATTTGGTGGATGCAGGAACAACTGAATGATTATAGATTTATACTGATTTTTATGGCTAACTCTGGTACCTAAGTCTGTCTTCGGTGTATGGAAATTGAATAGTAAGATTTTCAGACTAAACTGGTAATTCTTCATGTGGATTTTTAGAGGCTCAAGATAGTTCTGGTAGAAGTGTTTTTCAGTAGGATAACAGATGTTAAGCAACTTGACCAATAGGCTTATTCTTCTGTTTACTTTTCACAGGCATTGACTACACTAGTCATGTAAAGTCTTGCAGTAAAAAAGATTTCTAGTTTTTGAGATTTCTAGGGGAAAAGAATTGGATTTAAGGAAAACAGTAAGAAGGATGAAAAATTAAACTTTCTTTCTGTCTTTTCCTTTTTTCCTAAGGTGGTCCACCTCCCTCCACAGTCAGCCAGTCTGCTCCTGTGACTCTCCCTGGAAATCTTCCCTCTAGCAGTCCTTACACAATGCCTCCAGAGCCAACCCTCTCCCAGAATCCCCTCTCCATTATGATGTCCAGGATGTCCAAATTTGCCATGCCGAGCTCTACACCACTCTATCATGATGCCATCAAAACTGTGGCCAGCTCGGATGACGACTCCCCTCCAGCCCGCTCCCCAAACTTGCCACCTATGAACAGTGTACCAGGTAAGAAAATCAAAGAAACATTGAGCACGAAAGTATCAGGCAGTACAGTGAGGGTGATTTTTGTGGAAGCTTCATCAAGTGAAGATGGTGAGAGGGGAAAAAAACCTCGAGGAATATATAGCCATGTGTTGTTTTGAGGAAGGCAGTTGCAATTCTCGGGAAATGCAGAGATAGAAATTCTCCTTGGAATTGTTTGTTTTGTTTTTTTTTTTCCTGTCCAGAAGCTGTCTGATCTGGAAAACCTTTATGTATGGGGGAGATTTCCACTCAGGCAGACTGGAATTAATTGTGTGAGTGAAGGCTGCTCATGGGAATAAGAGTCAGACTTATCCAAAGGAAACCATACCTTCCCTGTCTTAAGGCAGTGTCATAGAAGCTTCGCAGGTTTTTTGGGGTTGGTTTGGGTTTTTTTTTTGACACTGAATCATCAGGTCTTTCCTGGGCTTTGTGGATTGCCTTTTTAATGAAAGAGAGTGTTGGAGCCCTTTCTGAAAACATAAATCTTCCCATGTAGGGAATATGTAATGGCAGGTGATCTCAACCAGGACTGAGGGAAACTGTCCAGGTCCCTACCTGAAAGAGTTAAAGTAAAATAAAACATTTGGGCTGTCGTGTGGGTGAGCATGTTTATATGCGTAATCTAGATCCTGCTGGTAACTTAATGTTCATGGGTACCTATTTAATACAAAAGTAGGTTGTAGTCCCTCTACCCAATTGAATTAACAGCTTAAAGAAGGAATGAGTGGATGTTTCATGAGAGTGGCAATTGGTAATGAGTTCTTGCCGGGTTTACCTGTAGCCTTGCCGTGTGTTTCACGCAGTAATGATCGGGGTGGCTGAATGTATCTGGGGAAGCTGGCTAATTGAATAAGTTCATGATGATAACTCATTAACCTCATTGATCACTGCCTCCTTGTCTTACAAGGGTTACCTGATTTATCACTGCTTGAGTTTTGAGAGGAGATTCGGTCACTTCCCAGTAGACAAGTGTCCGTATGCTAATAATCTGTCACAGACATGTTTGTTACTGCCTGCTTCATGTAGGCTACCGGGGAGGAGGTAGTAAAGGTGTGGGTTGGATTGAGATCCTACTTATGGAGCAGGCTTTAGTCACTGGTTCATAGGGCAGTGAGAAGCTTAGGGAAGCAGCTATTCAGGTGCCATCAAATTTCTGGTTTAAATAACACTTTTCAGAGCCACTGCTAATGTTTTTTTACTAGGGCTGAGTTTTTTTTGATGTGTGTGTGCGGACTTGGTAACCTTGCAGAAAGCTTTCTGGTAGCTTTATTGATTATTGCTGGCTGCTGTCTAAATGTGATTCCTTGTTTCTTCCCTAGGAATGGGCATTAATTCTCAGAATCCTCGAATTTCAGGTCCAAACCCAGTGGGTCCAATGCCAACCCTTAGCCCAATGGGAATGACCCAGCCTCTTTCCCATAACAACCAGATGCCCTCTCCAAATGCTATGGGACCCAATATACCTCCTCACGGGGTCCCCGTGGGACCCGGCCTGATGTCACACAACCCAATGATGGGACACGGTTCCCAGGAGTCTCCAATGGTACCTCAAGGACGCCTGGGCTTCCCACAGGGGTTCCCTCCCGTACAGTCCCCTCCACAGCAGGTGCCATTTCCACACAACGGGCCCAGCGGTGGACAAGGCAACTTCCCAGCGGGAATGGGCTTCCACGGAGAAGGACCTCTGGGGCGTCCTACCAACCTGCCCCAAAGTTCGACAGATCCAGCACTTTGCAAGACTGGAGGCCCTGGCGGTCCAGACTCCTTCACTGTTCTTGGAAACAATATGCCTTCGGTTTTCACTGATCCAGAGCTGCAGGAGGTGATCCGCCCTGGAGCCACGGGAATACCCGAGTTCGACCTGTCCAGGATTATCCCGTCGGAGAAGCCTAGCCAGACACTACAGTATTTCCCTCGTGGGGAGGTGCCAGGCCGCAAGCAGCCGCAGGGTCCCGGGCCTGGCTTCTCCCACATGCAGGGGATGATAGGAGAGCAGACCCCGAGGATGGGACTAACGTTGCCTGGCATGGGGGGCCCCGGGCCGGTGGGAACTCCGGATATCCCCCTCGGGACGGCTCCGTCCATGCCGGGCCACAACCCGATGAGGCCCCCGGCCTTCCTGCAGCAGGGCATGATGGGGCCGCACCACCGCATGATGTCACCAGCACAGCCGGCCATGCCCGGCCAGCCCGCCCTCATGAGCAACCCCGTGGCCGCCGTGGGCATGATCCCGGGCAAGGACCGAGCCCCCGCGGGGCTGTACAGCCACCCCGGCCCCGTGGGGTCGCCCGGCATGATGATGTCAATGCAGGGCATGATGGGACCCCAACAAAACATCATGATTCCCCCCCAGATGAGGCCCCGAGGTATGGCTGCTGACGTTGGCATGGGAGGATTTAGCCAAGGCCCTGGAAACCCGGGGAACATGATGTTTTAAGCTGCTACCATAAGACTGGATGTTCTGATCCTTGTCAAGATGAGATTCCAAGTCCTGAGGGCTTTTTGGGAGCTTCAGGAGTACAGTTTGGCCATGCAATAGGTGAAAAGAGACCAGAGGACGCTTTGGGAAATCTCGAATGTATGGAATTACCTGAAAAAAAAAAAAAAAATTATTCATTTAAACAGGTTGTTTTTTTTTTAAGATTTATTTTTTAAAAATTATTTTTGTGGACTTGGGTATCCCGTGACGGCACCTGCTTTGAGAATCTGTAGCTGTATTTTGAGAATTGCCATTTGTCACAAGTTGCACCATTCTCTGTATGTTTACGTCCTTTGGACTGGCTTCTCCCAGGACTCTCGGTTATTTTTGGGGTTTTTTGTGTACTGTACTATATTGTAAAAGGGATTTTAGCAGAGACTTTAGTCTTTGGGGTGAGAGGAGAATGGGATTCTAGGCTGTTTACTTTAGGTGGAGAATCCATCTTCAGAACTTCGGACTATTTTCCTTCAACTCCAATGTATAGAAAAACCAAACTACGACCTCAGAGCAGAGTATTAATGAAAAGCACAAAAAGGAACTTAAGTTCAGTGAGGGGAATCTTTTAAAAGAAATAAATAATAAGTTAAGGACATATTTTTCAAATTATGGCGTGCTGTCCAGCACCTTCTGTCTCTCCCTCCCACTCTTTATTAAATAGGCTTCTCTCTCTCCGTCCCCTTCTGTCTCCTCCTATGGCAGCTGCAATACATTGTGTTATTTTGGGGAGTAAATCTAGGAGAGCCTCTCCTCACGTGGGGACTCTTCCCACTTCTAGGAAGGGGCTGGACTTGGACACTGTTACATCCTACAGTAGTCTCTCTCACTGTTTCCTATTCTCCTTTTCTTAGAAACCCCAAGTGATTTTATTAATGTGGGAGTGGAACAGACACTAAAAGTTACCCAGGATTTTTTTTTGTGGTTATTTTTTTTTCCTCCCCAGCGTAAAACGTTCTGTGTAACCTCCATTAAATTTGGTACAAAACCACTCGCCAGGGCTGTGGTGTCAGAAAAATAAAATATATTGTTTCTTACAAAAACAAACTGTCTTCTTTATCCAGTCCAGTTGTTTCTGTGTACATCAAACAGCTGGCCAGATGACTGTTTGCTCTTCCTCATGATCACAGTGAGACTAGAGGCCAGGTGGGTTAAACTTTGGCAGCTCCTAAAAGTCTGGTCTGTAGGCAGCTGCGTGCTGCTTGCAGGGCAGTTCTGTTCACTTAATCCTGAGCTTGTTTCCTCTTGGAGAGAGGTCTTATTTCAGAACACCCCGGGGACAATAGTTACAGACTTCCTCAATTTGTTGAGGGTCAAGGAATAGATGAAACTTGTTGTCTCCGTCACTTCCTCACGGGGAGTGTTTGCAGCACTACAAGGTACGTGGTTTTGAGCTCTCCCTGAGCACAGCAGCGTCTGCCTGCTGAGCAACAGAGTCCGGTGCTGTGGGGGGCACTGGGACTGTGTGTCCCTCTGGGGGCTTTGGATTGGGTCAGGTCTCTGACTGCCAGCACTGAGAACCTGAGATAGTGGGGAAAGGATGAACTTAAATAACAAAGGTGAGATAGAAATTGTCAGTGAGCAGATTTTTATCAAGACAACCCTGCTGAGTAAATTGTTGCTTTGCTGCAGTTCTCATCGATTGCTTCCTAATCCCCTGTCTTTTCAAACTTGCCTTTTGAGACGATTTCAGAAAGAAGGTTTTATGGTCTTGCCTATGAGGAGCGAAAGGCTGGATGGCAAAACCTGGACTGGGAGTTGAGCTTTTCTCCTGGAGAAGACCAGGATAAGCCAGATGTGGATCTGTAGGGCAGGGCGTGGACTCTGTGGCTGGCTGTTCTCTAGTCCCCCAGCGCTGTATACAGAGTGTGTAATCTGTTCTTCCTTCCACTTACCATTACTTGAAATTATTTCAATGAGTAGTTTCCTCAGAGTGCTGGCCATTAGTGTGAAACATCACATGGGGAATGGGTATTTTTAATGTGCTTGTGTGTGAGAATTTTTTAGAGTTAACTGATCCTTAACAAGTGAAAAAGGAATTCCTCTCAGTGGCTGATTTACCAAACTTTTGTTGCTGGTGTTATAAAATGAGTGGAGCCGAGCACTGTTGGAGGCACGCAAGCCTCGCAAGCCTCGGAGCCTTCTGTTGCCTGCTTCCAAATTCACCTTTGTGCTGTCATGCAAATTCACGATGATTTTGGGTGAGAATTACTCTTTTGACAAAGTGTAGGATGTATGTTGTGGTGCTTCCCTTTGACAAGACAGGCAGCGTGCCTGAAGCAGGGGCTTGTCAAGATTTTAGAAAGAGCTGACAATGACACAGTAAGTGTTATTTCTGTAGAGCGGAATTACCTCTTCCTTAAGTGGTTGCAGAGCTCCTTTTGAGGACCTTGCACGGGAATTGTCACAATGCAACCTTTTTAAGTGTTGCCACTTCTGCCACCACTCCTGACTGCTTTTACCATGTTGAACAAAGCAAAGTTCTTGATCGACATAGAAATAACCCAGAGGGTTTTGTTTGGTTGGTTGGTTTTTTAAACAGTCTTTCCAAGTGCCTCCTGTGCCTGTTGAGGTATTTTGAATAGCAAAGGATTTGAGGTGGCTGTGATTTATTCTAGGAAAATTAGCATAGGGGATTGATTCACTGTTTCAAAGCCATTGGATAGCGAAAGGATACATTTTAAAGATGCTGTGTCATTACAGTTCCTTCTGTGTCTTACGGTGCTGGCGTTTGGTATCTTAATGAGATTTTTCCTACAGAAAATGTAGAGGGTGTGGACACTTCCGAGTCCACGTAGGTGCACTTAACCTTGGTGATATTGCCTGGTTTGCACCAGCAGATGGACAAGAGACGCTAATCTCAGTCTGTAAATGTAGACTGAACTTGATTGTTTTGCTTTGATTCTTTTGCTTCCTTTCTTTGCTTTACAAATCAAAAAGCTTTCTAGCTGCCAGCCTTGCAGATTCACCTTAGGATCTGTAAGTCAGACTCTCTTCTCTCCTGCTTGTCAGTAGTAACTTTGACTCAGCTCTGGTAGTCATGGTGCAGTTGAAGATGGAAAGTGGGGTTGCCATTTTTAGTTTTCTTTCCCTCCCCCTCCTCTCTCTTTTTTTTTTTTTTAACTTTCAAATCATCCTCCTCCACCTTTGTTTGAAAGAATGAAATAGACTTTATTCATACATGCTTGGCTGCTCTTCCTCTCTAGTAACATGGGAGGAAACAGTCTGCTGTTCAAATTATCTCATCCCAGATGGCTGCGCAGCCGGAGTGTGGAGAGACTTAAAAGGTAAACCCAGCAGATGGTGAACTTCTGAAACGCGAAGTAATGCGCCTGCTAAATCAAAAGTTTAAAATATTTGAAATCTGTTTGTTTTAAATTAGTAGACTTGCAATCAGGTCATCTGTGAAGTACACTGGCAGTTTTAAGCACCGTCCAAATAAACTTAAGCTTTGTATCTGTGTCATGGGCTAGCTAATCTACCAAAGCAGATGACAAGCAAGTAGCCAGCCTTGTGAGTTTAGTCCTGACCTCCTAGTGGTGTCTAATGGGTCGCATTTTGGAAGACAGACCAGTTTGTGGGGATCTAATCTGCAGCACTCTTGGCTGGGACTCGAATGCTGGTGGTGCTTCTGGTACAATACACGTGTCCTGCCTCAGAGTAGATGTAGGTGCCCGACTCTTCCTGAGGGTAAGTTGCAGTGCAGCATTTTTTGTGCCAGACTGTTGGGACTACTAAAAATACAGTACATGCAGGGCTTAATTTTGTGGAGCTTGATATGCTGTCTGTCTGCTAGGCTGGTTTTCACTTGGGTCCCAGGAAAGGCTTAGTTTTGTTGGTGGTGCCCTCCTGCACTCACGATGGTCGGTGCTTCCCTCGTGCAGCCTTGGCAGGCTGCTGGCTGAAACCTGCTGCCTGTTGTGATACTTCTCGAGGAGAAATGATCCGTGTTTGATACAGGCCTGTATTTAGTATTGTACTTCACTGTGTCAATGGGTAGTACTTCTTAACCTAAAAATGGTTAATGATGCAGGAAAAAAAGTGTTGTAATAGTTGATTTCTGAGAATTTTTATTCCATATTCTCAGAAATGCCTCAGCTTTTCCATGCTGTGTTTGCAGTTCAGCACTTCCCACTCACCTGTGCCCTTTCATAGTAAAACTCTTCCACTGTCCAACCAATCCTCTTCTGAAATGATTATTTACACTAGTTGTGGTCAGAAATAAATCTCCTTACATACTGTGGGCCACAGCTACTGTGGAATTGCTCAGTGGGCTGGGCCAATGCATGTCCCAACCACTCCCACCCTGAGGGGAAGGGTGAAGGGTAAGGCTGGAGCAGGGCAGAGAGGGCACTGCAGAAACTCTTGTAAGAGACAGGGATGAAGTAGCCTGTTCCCAGCAGTGCCTTCTTTCTAGCCACTGCCAGGGGGCTGGCCTGCTTTCCTGAGGTCTTCTGCTGTTACTGAAACATATGTCACTGCCTGGAGGACAGGAGTATTTTAACAGTGTGAATGTAACAATCTTACCTGCAGTAGGACAGCTGGTGATGCCAGGTGCTGTGGGTCTTGGCTGTGTTGAAGTTTTTAACCTGGTTGCTCGTCAGTTCTGCTGGGAGATGCTCCTAGTTATTATGTAAGAGAAGGTGTGTGAATTTCCCCTTTGTTTACTGGTATGGCCAAAGCTTCTAGATACCTTTTTCTAAGCAGTCCATGCCTTGGAAATAACTTGCAGTTGTATTGTCTAATATTTTCATCGCTGTTGTCCAAATACTTGAAACTGTGCGTAAGAGGGAGCCTGATTGGAGCAGAACACACCGTTCTTGAGCAAGGGTAGGACCATTGATTTTTTTATATAATGGCATTATGGTTTTAGGCTGTATAAAATCTTGATGGAAAATAACAATGTTTTGTTTGCTTTTTTGACAGCTTCTGATGGCAGTTCAGTGAGACCTCCAGCAATGTATTTAGTATTCAAATTATTCTGTTCACTGTGCATGGTGTCAACATGTAATTGTGGTGGGGGCAGGCTAATGAAAGAGTAGAGGTAAATTCAGCCCACGCTTCTCGAGGAGAAGGTGCTGTAGTGCTTCCAGTCACATATCTGTCAATGATTACATTAACATCGCTGCAGTTTGCTTTCACTAAGTGAGAAGGGGTAATGCAGAACCAAAATTGCAGGGCCATTTCAGTCAGTGGTCCCCCTATTTTAACCTTTACCTATCCCAGAGAAAGTAGGTCAGGATCCAAGGTTTATTTACTGATTGAAAAACTGAGGTCCCTGTCAATGATATTGATAAAGCCCCTAAAGGGGGCTTATAAAAAAGAGGAAGAGTGGCTTTCTACATGGACAGATAGGGATAGGACAAGGTAGAATGGTTGTAAACTAAAAGAGGAGACGCGTAGGCTGGATATTAGTAGGAATTCTTTACTGTGGGGATGGTGAGGCACTGAAATAGGTTGCCCAGAGAAGCTGTGGATGCCTTATCCCTGAAAGTATTCAAGGCCATGCTGGATGGAGCTCTGAGCAATCTGATCTAGTGGATGCCATCCCTGCCCATGGCAGGGATGTTGGAATTAGATGATCTTTAAGATCCCTTCCAACCCAAACCATTTTATGATTTTGGCAACCTAGTGATCCCTAATATTTCCTTACAGGAGAAAGTGTCATCATCTCAGCTAGAAGTACTTCTGCTGGCTATTCTGCTGTATTCCTCTTTCAGCAAGTGCAAAATAGAGGCAATGCTGCCCAAAGCTGAACTCGACAGCAGCTCCCCAGACTTCCTTGTTTAAAGCATATTAAGCAGAGTTCACCAAGAGTGTGTGTTCTTGTACTTGGCCCACTGTGGTTGTTCTGCATGTTCACAGCAGAATTCGCATAAATTACAGGAGTGCAGGGAAGAGGTTTGGAGGCCTGCTGTCCCACTGGAGATGTTTTTTGTGCACAAAAATGCCCTCAAGAAGGTGGGGTAGCTCGGTGCTACACGATTTGCTTGGTTCATCTGCCTGCAGAGAACAACCCTCCAACATGACAAGAAAGGGAAAGGCACAATGGCTTCTGCAGTTTGGCAAACATAAAATAAATTGTTATATCAAAGCTTTCAAGTCTGGTAGCACACAGCAAGCTGGGCTTCATCCCACAGTCCCAGCATATAGGAAGAGATATGTTTTCTTCTCTTATTCCTGAAGCAGCAGGGCAATTTGAAATGGTCTGTTGTCTCCCTTGCTGTTTTAGCCTCTCTGTGCTTTTGTGTGGCTACCTCAGAAGTGAACTTGAGCCATTCTGTCACGTGGCTTCTTTCATCTCGTTGCTAACAGTGTGAAGTGACACTGTGCCACCCTGTGTCTGGTAGGAAGAAGTCCCCTCATCTAAAATACCTCTGGAATAGGGAAGACTGGCAAGAATATAAAGAAAAATAGTCAAGGCTCGTGTCAATAAAATAATTTTAATTTAAGTCAGCGTAATGATGAGTCAGTTTGCTGATTCCCCTATGTTTTGGAGCACAGGTTGTTGTACTCCTCCGGACTGACCGAGTACTGTGAAAGAACTTTCAGAAATTCTTCAAGTGGGCAGAGACCTGCCCTACATCCTTTCACCACTTTCTCCTGCAAAAGCAAAGAGACAATCACAGATTTTGTGGATTGCCAAAGCCATTGTTTTTTGCTGCATGGTAAATCCAAAAGCCCAAGATTTTTATGAGGGACCTCCCACGGGATCTCACCTCTCCACGGTAAGACATGCGAACGAACCACTCTTTGGACTGACGGTGCTGATACAGTTCCAGGGTCACATCTGCAGCATAAGGTGGCCACTTGTGATCAAAGGTGCCCAGTGCCAACAGGAGAGGAATAAGAGCAGAATCATGAGAAGCGTAGAGAATGAGCTTCCTGGAAAAAACAAAAGGAAGGAAAAAAACCCCAAACCAAACACAGAATGTCAGCTGTGTTCCTCCATAGAGAGCCAGTAGCACTTGTGCTTTTTCTACCAGATGAGCACTCATTCTCTCTATCCCACACATTTAATATCTTTCTGAACCAGCTTCACACTGACATCAAGTCAGAATGTATAAAAATTGGAGTTTTGCCCTGTACCTGGCCTTTTCAGATGGAGTCGAGGGATTTATTGCTGCTTTAATGTTCTTCTGTAAGGCACTGAGAAGGAGACCAACGCTCATCTTAACAACTTCTCTAGAAAAGAAGCAGAAACAAATCTACTAGTTTTTAAACTTTCAAATAATTACACATGAACACGTGGGGAACCTCTTCCCTATTACAAACTGATAACATGTATGGAGTGTAGCTACGAACTGTTCAATGCAATTAATATGGCTAATTTTTAGTTCACAGGTTGTGTAGTCACCACTCTAATGTGATTGCAGATTGGGAGGGGAGAGGTGTTGGCAAGCAGTCTCATGAGGTGTGGCCCACATAAAGGGAAATCTAGAAACACTTTGATTATTTTCTATGCTATTTTGTTTCCCTGGTTTAGATTTTTGGATGCATGGGTTTTAGCTAGGGAAGATGACAGTAGCTGACTGCAAAACAACAACTGAAGTGGTTGAGATCTTTGTTGGGGAGGGGCAGGATTCAAGAAGGTGGTGGCTATCCATTATAATAATAATTTATAAATTGGTTTTTATCCTTGTATTGAGCAAAGAGATGATTTTTATACAACTTCTGGTGGGAAGAAACTCCCTCTACCTAAATGAGTGTGTCAGTGGAAGTGGAAGATGAGTGTGACTGGCTCTCCTGGGTGTTGGGGGAAATCAGTCTTTCAGCACCTGAGATCTCTAATACATGCTTAAGAGAAGACCAACTACCCTACTAAAAAAGATAGTGCTAAACTATCACCTGATTGCAGCTGGTGAATATGGCATTTGCAAATGAATCTGAAAGGAAGATGACTGCTAGGCTGGCAACTTAGCTGACCTTTACAAACGACTGTGCAGAAGGCAATTAACTGCATGTAGCAGCACATTCTTTTGCAAGTAGTTACCTGTGTGCAGGGCCTGGCATCACCTTTTCTGCTAGCACTAGCACTTCTCAGCCCAGCTGTGCAGGTACCACCCCTGGGATAAACTTCCCAAGCTGGAATTCACATCAAACTTGTGCATCTGCAAGGGCTGTGCAGCCTGAGGGCCTGGGCTCAAAGTATTTCCTCTTCTCTTCTGATTTTGCCTTTGACACGGGTTCACTTAAACACCGTGGCAACTGAGGCCTTCGCTGCCAGCCTTGGTGGGTTAGCACTGCTCCTCAGAGACCATCAGCAAAACAGCATGCAAGGCCACATCTTGGCCTCCTCAGTGTGGACTCTTTTTTCCTAGCTCATGTCACTGACTCAAGGCACTGGACTTTACATGGAAATGGCTGAGGTGCAAACCTCGTGACAGGGGGCAGTAGCCTCTGGTGGGGGAATGCAGCAGATTGGAAAGGGCTTCTGTCTGCTGGAGAAGCTGGTGTAGCACATCCACCCTGGGTGAGACAACCCGTGAGGCTGGAGGCATGGATGCAGGCAATCACCTTGAGCTCTCTTCCAGAAGGAAGAGCATGGAGTCAACAGATCGGCGCTCGACCGTCCCCTGAAACTTCTTCAGCACAGGGCAGCTTGGCAGATTGTGCGCCTGGAGGGAGAAGACACAGCACAGCCACAGGGTTTGGCCCTTTCTGAACCCAGCCTGAAGACACATGGGCAACTGCCCACAGAAAACTGCTGTTCATGTCACACCATTTGTACTATGGTATTTACGTGAGGATTTTTAGGATGGTTTTAAACACACAGCCTTGCCCTGGGTACCGGAAGGATGGGTGTTTGTTCCTGAGGATACACTGCTGTGTGAAGGGAGTGTAACACATTGGGCCATTCAGCTGGCAGCCAGACCAATTACCATTAGCCCCAGTGAAAAGAGGTACTAAAGGGGGTTAAAAATATGCCCAACTTCCTTCCAGTAGCAGAAGCAATCTGGCTCACAGGTACTATGCTGGAACCAGGATTAGGACGACTGTCAGGTGCTGAGTGCCAAAAAAGAGCAAGCACTTTGTAAATGGGGCAAGGCAGGCCCAACTGCTCTCTCAGCTTTATACTGCAGTTGAAAGAAATTCTGGATTTCCAGGTAAGAACATAAACACTGGAGATGAGTCTTCATCCATCCTACAGCAAGGCTGACTCCACACCTTGCTTTTTAAAAAGGCCATGCTATTCCTATAAACTTTCTGGATTGCATAGAAAGGTACTGGGGTGGGTACCCATTGCTATCCACGGGTGTTGGCACTGTAATTTCCTCCATGTGCATGGTAAAGGGATATTCTTTCTGTGACAGTGCAACAGAACTGCTCAGCTCACCTGCTCAGCAAAAATGTTATCGAGGAGGACAAAAAAATCCACAGACTCATCACCATCAATACCCATCTTCTTCTTAATTTTTTTCAAGTCATCAGAGATACCTGGCTGCTGCTGAGCATCCTTACACTTCTGCCTGCAAGGGAATTAAAAAAACAAACCAAAAACTTTTCACACACCAGGCTTCTGTCTTTTCTGTCAGGCTTTTCTGACCCAGCCCAGTGGAGCTGTCTCACTTCAGTGAGGGGTAGAAGAAGCACTGCAGCATACTGATTGCGGGAGTCCGAGTTGCACAAAGGACAGACAATGTATCCAGATGTCAAGGATGAGAGCTGGCTCTCTGCTCTCACAGGAGCAGGGGAAAAATTAAAATGTGAACACCTCAGAAGTGGTTCCCATAAGCAAGGGCTGTGCACCAGTTAACACTTCTGGTCATACTGGAACAGTACATGTCTGTGTCTTCAGGGAGCAGCCTTTAACTGCCTCATGAAAGAAGGTAGAAGCTTTGAACTGATTGCTGTATGGTGTGGGAAAAAGGGAACACCTGGATATTCACTTGTAGCTTAAATTCACCTTTTGCTTTGTTAGAAGCCATTTGCATATTTATGCTATTTCAAATTGTATTTAAAAAAATTTAGCTGAGAATACCCATGCTGGCTATGTACTTCCTAGGTAGCCTGTAAGCTGAGGCAGTGCTTCTTAGTACAGCTCAAAAAGTCTACCTTGACATAGTCACCAAATGTGCTCAGTTAGTGGGCAGAGAGGGAAGAACCAGCAGTTTGCTCCCTTTTTGGACAGCTGATGTTACTGGTTCTATGGGCTGTCACCTCACCACTGTCTAGAACAATCCTTTGCCCCCAGAGTCAAGCATTACACAGTGAGCTTTTGCAAGTGAATTCTGACAACTCCTGAATTTTGGACAGAAATGTGCTAATGGATAATCCAGCCAAGCTGCATCTCTTGTTCATCTGCTTCTCTTTTTCAGTTTCCACCCCCATGCCCAACCTGGCATAGGCATTTTAGAGTACTTGACTCTTCAAACATGAGTGTTCTTTCTATGCAGGATGTTCCTTATTTTACTTCATTAGTCTTTGTTAAATGTATCAAGGCTGGGTACATTTCAGTTTCTTCAAGGTATGTATGTGACCGGAATGTTGAAATAACTCCCAAACCAGAAGCTGAATGTAAAAAGGAGGCCCAATATGTTCACACTTGAAAGGCTTGTTAAGGAATGTAGATGACGTTAATTCTGCCCTGCAGCAATGCCACAGACTAGCTGTACATTAGCTAGTAAGAGGGTTCGCTAGACACAGACTAAATTAAGTTAGTTTTTCAAGAAAAATTCTCTGTTTTCTTCTGGTGCCACTGCTTGGTGTATAACTCCGCTTACCGGGCATTTCATACAACTAGCTAAGCATTCCCAAAGAACTGAAAGTGGCAGGGGCAGAAATTGGGAAATGTGAAGAAAACGTGCTGTGTTAAATTACTGCTGCTGAAAAGAGACAGCAGCAAAATCACACGGGGAGGTATTGCCGGCAATTACCTGGTCAAGCATTTCAGGCGCTGGCAGTTGCGCATGTTGGGGTAGAGTATTTCAGAGCTGGCTTCATCGGTGACAATGACAACAGGTCCTGTGTACAAGGAGGAAGTTCCTGTGATCAGTAATGCATCTGTTTCTTTGGACTGCTTTAATCACTTTCACAGTCCTTGTGCTCAAGTCCATTGTTGTCAACTAGCAATCTCCCCTGAGGCATCACCTGCAACACAAGCCACTGTGCTTGTTTCTGTGAATTGAATTCCACAGGGATGCCTGCTGTGAACCTTGTAAAGCTTTCTAATTGTGTGCTCATTTTTCTTAGTGTTTGTAAGTGCCAAAAATTAGTCACTGTGTCATCAAGGAGCTCTGGCAAGTCACTTCAACTTGTTTGCGGAACTGAATATGGAAGGAGCAGAGGTGAGATCTTCAAAATGCAGAGTGTATTTCTAGGGCATACAAGTAGTTACCAACTGTAACATACAGGTGGAAGTTACTCCAGATACTGAACTTGCAAAGGATCTTGGCCAAGATACTCAGGTTTCTCTGAGAAACCTTTTTCAGATGTGTATCTCATGAACATTTGACCTAGAAATTTTAACCCTCTTGATTCCCCAGCAGGTCTGACACTGCAGCAGAAAGGCACACAAAGGGAGCAAGGAAGCGACAAGCTGGTGAAGAACCCAAAGAGCCAGGAAACTATGGGAAAGGGGGCCGAGTGAAAGGAACCAGGGAAGAAGTAACAACTAGGAGCCAGGGAGAGCTGGGATGTGCAAGGTGTGTGCATCTAGGGAAGACTGAGCAAGGTAAGAAGGCACTGTTCAGAAGTCTTCCCAACCTTCTTTCTGCTGTTGGTACAGCCCAGCCAGCACGCACCGTGTGGACTCCAGGTTCCGGAAAATATTACTGGAACGGATGCTGAAAGAGAGAAAGGAGTTTCTGAAGTGGCACTTTCTCCTTCATGTCAACATGGCTGCAGCTGGGGAGGGCTTGCTGGAACTGAGGGTTCTGCTTCCACTGTGCCTTTGGAAACCTGTGGTGGGATTCATCTTTTGTCACTGTAGCTATCTTAAGTAGACACCTACATCAGAACTGCCCTTTAACTTCCCTTCAGAGATAGTGGAGATAACACACTGGCACTTCTCTGGTGTAACTTTAATTTCATCCTAAGCCAGACACTCCCAGCATTAGTGATGAGAGCAACCAGGGGTTGCTTCATCTCCCTGAACTTCAACTGTTTACAGTGAGTTCAAGTGTGCTCCAGAAATGCTTGTTTCTCTTTTATTAGTCGTGAAGTTGCACAAGACCACTGCCAGTGGCTAAACCTGGATGAGATGAACCTGTCCCTGGCATCACTCTCAGGACTGCTGGGGAATTGGATGCTTTGTGTCACAAGAGTTCTAGTACCAGGCTCGGCAGGCTGAGCAAAGATGAAGGCCCAGGGGCCAGCCAGTCTGCTGTGGAGTGGTGTGTATGCTAGTCAGAGAGTTTCCATGGCACAGGGCTACCTGTTAGTAGAGAGGAAGCAAGAGAAGGCCAAGGAGGGAACTGAGAGACTCACAAGACCTCAGCAGGCTTAAATGTTGGTGAAAGAAAGTTGGCTTCCTCCACATAGCTTCTCCTCAGCCTTTCCCCCAGGGCAAACGTCTGCTGCATGCCCACTGTTGTCAGCTGTCCTGCAGTGGCACCACCCTAGGAGCAAAGAACAGGAAGGATCTCCAGTGGACTATGGAAACAACCAAGTCTACAGAGGGAACACGAACCCACCGGGAAAGAGAGCCTCACCTTGAAGGTGGTCTTTTTGTATTGCTTGTCATAGGGTGAGGGAGGTTGAGGTCCTCCATTTAGGTTAGTCACCTTGTAATCAAACTTAGTCTTAGCAGGTACATCTAAAAGAGTGGGATGCCATTCCACCTGCTTCAAAACAAACCAACAAAAAGTGCTTCAGTGGAAAACTTTCAAGAGCATTAAACCAATTATGCTGTGCTGCCTTGCCAACAACACAACATGGAGACATAAAGATCTCTTCAGACAGCTCATAGAGAAATGAGAGCAGTGCTGCACTCTGGATTTGCAGATCTTATCTGCAGGAAATGCAGTACTTGCTCTCCTACCCTTACAGGAGAAAGATCTGTAGGAAATCACAGTTGCTGCTCCCCGTTACGCACTGAAAAGCTGCTGTAGCAAACTACCTGAACTAACACCTGCCAGCTCCCGAGGTTGCCTCCGTGGAGGCTGGGAGAGTCATATCAGTTGTGGTAAAACCGAGGCAGGAGCCACACATTTGCCAGGTACCAGCTGGGAGGTGTGGTGCTCAGCCCTGGAACAAAGTCCGGGTGCACTGCAGTACTGAATGTTATCACCACTGCAGCCCCATTCCTGCATCCTGCCCCTGAGGGCTCCCGGCAGCGAAGCAGTTGTTCAAGAATCAATTAGGTTGGAAAAGACCTCTCAGATCATTGAGTCCAACCTATGACCCACCACCATGGCACTACCTGCCACAACCAGTCTATCCTTAAGCACCTCCAGGGACCAATCTGTTCAAACGTCCAATCACCCTTTCCATCAGGAAATTCCTCCTTATGTCCAACCCAAGCCTACCCTGCCATAACTTGAGGCCATTTCTTCTTGTCCTATTACCTGAGTTGCCTGGGAGAAGAGCTAAACCCCCACCTGGCTACAACCTCCTTGCAGGCAGATGTAGAAAGTGAGCGGGTCACCCCTGAGCCTCCTTTTCTCCAGGCTAAACAATCCCAGCTCCCTCAACTGCTCCTCATAACACTTGTGCTCCAGACCCTTCCCCAGCTCCGCTGCCCTTCTCTGGACACGCTCCAGCACCTCCTGCCCTGGTCCTGCTGGCCACACTGATCCTGATCCAGGCCAGGATGCCACTGGCTTTCTCGGCCCCCTGGGCACACTGCTGGCTCGTGTCCAAACAGCTGTCAGCCAGCACCCTTCTCCGCTAGGCTGCTTTCCAGCCACTCTTCCCCAAGCCTTTAGGGATGCGTGGGGGTCCACGCTCCCAAACTCCCACGTTTCCCCCGTATTTACTCTGGGGGGAGTAGATTTCCTTATTTCCCCCGGGAAGGGGAATAAAACCTAAACCACCAGGCTGCCATCAGGGAGCAAAGGCAGCAGCTCCGCAGCGGGGCACCCACCGCAGCCCCCGTCCCGTCCCGTCCCGTCCCGCCCCGAGCTCACCAGCGCGGCCCCCGGCAGCGGCTGCAGCGGGGTGCGGGCCCCGTGCCGGAACACCACCTGCACCAGCCTCAGCTCCAGCTCCCGCCGCTCACCGCCATCCCGGCCGGCCGCCTTCGCCCGCCGCCGCTGCGCCCAGGCGGCCAGGCCGCCCAGCACCGCCAGCCGCGGCCCCCAGCCCATGGTGGCAGCGCCGGGCCGGCCGGGCCGCGGGGGCCGGCGGGAAGCGAGTCCCCCCGAGGGCTCCGGGATGCCCAGGAAGCCGGAGGTGGACTGCGGCTCCCGGCGGGCGCCGCGCCGGGGAACCAGGCGGGGCTGGGCGGGACTGGAGGCTCCCCCGCCCCGGGGCCGCCCCCGGCACCGCCGCCGCCTGCAGCGGGGCGGCGCTGGCGGCCCCGGGGCCTCTGTGTGCTTGGTCGCCTCTCTCCGTCTTCAGCTCTTTTCCCTGTCGGATCTACAGTACCGTAGAATCATAGATTCAGCCGGGTCGGAAAAGATCAAGTCCAACCCTTGATCCAACCCCGCCGTGGTTACCAGACCACGGCACTGAGTGCCACATCCAGTCTCATCTTAAAAACCTTCAGGGACGGTGAATCCACCACCTCCCTGGGCAGCCCATTCCAATGCCTGGTTACCCTCTCTGTAAAGAATTTCTTCCTAACATCTAACCTAAACCTCCCCTGACAGAGCTTAAGACCGTGCCCTCTGGTCTTACTGATAGCTGCCTGGGGGAAGAGACCGACCCCACCTGGCTACAACCTCCTTTCAGGGAGACGTAGAGAGTGACGAGACTCCTCCAGGCTAAACAACCCCAGCTCCCTCAGCCTCTCCTCACAGCACTTGTGCTCCAGTCCCTTCACCAGCCTGGTTGCTCTTCTCTGGACCTGCTCCAGCACCTCAAGATCCTTCCTGAACTGGATGGGCCCAGAAATGGACTCAGTACTCAAGGTGTAGCCTCACCAGCACTGAGTGCAGGGGAAGTACCCCCCATACAGCACTACAGGCCTGGGGAAGAGCAGCTGGAAAGCAGTCCAGCTCTTTGGACACGAGCCAGCGTGTGCCCAGGGGGCCAAGAAGGCCAATGGCATCCTGGCCTGTACCAGGAATAGTGTGGCCGGCAGGACCAGGGCAGTGATTGTCCCCCTGCACTCGGCACTGGTGAGGGTCCAGTTCTGGGCCCTCACTCCAGGAAAGACATTGAGGTGCTGGAGCGTGTCCAGAGAAGGGCAGCGGAGCTGGGGGAGGGTCTGTAGCACAAGTGTTGAGAGGAGCAGCTGAGGGAGCTGGGGCTGTTCAGCCTGGAGAAGAGGAGGCTCAGGGGTGATCTTATCACTCTCTACAAATCCTCAAAAGGAGGTTGTAGCCAGGTGGGGCTTGGTCTCTTCTCCCAGGTAACAAGTGACAGGACATAAGGAAATGGTCTCAATTTATGGCAGGGGAGGCTTGGGTTGGACATTAGGAGGAATTTCTTCAGAAGAAGAGTAATTGGACATTGGAATGGACTGCCTAGGGAAATGTCACTGTTCCTGGAGGTGTTTAAGGAAAGCACTGGATGTGGCACTCAGTGCCATGGTCTGGTTGCCATGGTGGTGTTTGATCATAGGCTGGACTTGATCTCAGAGGTCTTTTCCAACCTAACTGAATCTGTGATTCTGTGTAGCTTCCTGGGTGGGAAAAACCCTTTGGGTCTGGGTTGTTTTTTAACCCCCAATTTCCCCCCTCTCCCCAGAGGCTCCCAGGGCCATGGGAATGGTGTGCTCAGGCAGAAGAGCCACGCTGGTGCTTTACAGGTGGATTGGATCTAGTACTGAGGGAAGAGCCTGCAAGGAGGGAGAGAGTCCCCTGGTTCCTCCCCATCTGGTTGCTTGTGCCCTCCTGTCAGCAGCCACTGGTGGGGAGGGGAGTTTTGGGAAGGGGAAGGTGTTCTGCTTGGCTGAAATCTCACATGCACCAGTCATCTGTGCAGTGCTTTGATCTTTAATCGGCCTGGGTGGATGTAGCATCAGCAGTGGGAGAAATTTCCCTCTCCTAGTTCTTTCTAGTTCAGATGTTAATGGCAGTGTTTTGCTGAGGGAGGGAACAGCTCTGCTTTAACCTGTCACTTGTCTGTCTCCCTGCCTGTACTTGCTCACCCCATTAACCTCACCTGCAAAGGTTTGCAGCTGGTGCTAAATGTGGAAATGGCAATATGTTTGTTGTTCTTGCTTAGATGAAAGCTTTTTCCACTGCCAGTTTGCTAAACAAGGTCTTTTTCAGTTTGGATGCCCAAGTGCAGACAGCCTGGGAACAGAGCAGTGGGCACTGACCTAGTCTTGTCTGGCTCCTCATTCCCACTGTGGCTTTGGGAGCCAACACAGTGCTGGCATTGCCATTGGAGATGAGATACAACAGTGAGGCAGGTGAAGGCAAGACCCTGCCATATAGATAACCTGAGGTACCTGGAGGGCTTCAGGGTTGTTTGTAGTATTGGAGCTGCCCAGCATTTGGCCAAGCTGTCCAGGGTGAATGTGAAACCAGTGTCTGGAGATGCATGTTCCACTCCTTGTCTCATCAAACCCTTGTTTCTCCTCTCCTGGCAGTGATGCAGAGGACCAGTGAGTCTGTACAAATTAACTGTTCAATTCTATTCAGCATCTTTTTAGCACACTAGCTTATAGATTCATAGAATCACAGCATGGTTTGAGTTGGAAAGAACCTTGAAGATCACCCAGTTCCAACTCCCCTGACATCACCAGGGATGGCACCCCCTAGACAAGGTGGCTCAGAGTCCCATCCAACCTGGTCTTGAACACTTCCAGGGATGGGGCATCCACACATTCTGTGGGTGACCTGTTCCAGTGCCTCACCACCCTTATAGTAACTGATCTATGTGAGAATTAGAGAGCTGTGCATTCTTGGGCTTTTCTTGCACACTATAAAGCAATCAACAGATTACTGTCACCCTGGTTCCTATGAACCTTCTGGTTAAAGACTTTGTGGTGGAGTCACTGGCATAAGTAATATTTCTATCCGTGAATAATCAGTTCCCTTGTTTCTTAGGCCACACCTGCTTGATTTAGATTTATTAGGGATTTCTGTGTTCCCCATTGTCTGCCATCCTGCCTTCTTCTGTATGTTATAGACTCCAGTAGGTTTGGATTTCTGTGTTACCCAGGACCTGTTTTAGTCCTCCCTTTCTTCTTACTTGTGCTTATAGAAGCTATCAAAGAGTTATTTTACTGTCTGTAAAGGTCAGCTCTTTCACTTGGCTATAGACAATTGAAGACCTGACTACAGTGCTCTCACTATCTCCCTCCTTCCTGTTCTTCCCATGTGGAAGCAGGCACTGTCTGTTGGGAGCTGAAGCATTCCCTGAAACACTGGAACTGGTGGATTGTGTCTTTGAAAGGTAGCACACCAGAAAAATGTCTTGAAGACCAGCAAGAAAGAATGTCTACAGTAAAAGTTGTCTTCAGGAAAGCTACTGAGTGGAGATTGCTGCAGTGAGGCATTGGTGTCTCTGAGGCCTCAAGAAGTGCCTATGGTTTGTTACACAGGTAAAGGAGTCTCCTCTGTCTTCTGGGGAAGGTCTTGCCTCCCTTTCCAAGATATTGATTTTCTGCTTGGTCTGAAATGTGCGGGTCTGGACTCTTAGCTTTGTGGTATCCACGTGCTTCCTGCTGCTTTTCCTTTGGTCTGTTGCCAGTGGTGTGCTGTGAGTGATGTAGATCCTAAAGCCATACCAAACACTTAACGCTAGGGCTGCCATCACGGCTGCTGGTGTGGCATCAACAGCAACAGAGACCAAGAAAAGTTTTGACCCCACTGAATTCAAATGCTCAGCACTCACTGCAGTGAGTGCTGGCAGCCTCACTGCTGCAGGAGGGCTGCCTGTGCTGTCTGGGGCCAGCCAGGACAGTGAGGAGGAGAGAACACGGTGTCCCTGTTCCCAGTGTACCCTCCTATCCCATCTACCTCTCCCTAGTTCCCAGCTGTCCTGCTTTCCATTTTTACCACTGCAGGCAATTAAAAGAAATCCTGAAAAGAGTTGAAAGATTGTTTCCCATAAGGCTGCCCCTGAAAAGAGATGAGCCCCATGTGGATATGTGAGGCATGAGTGCCAAGCGGATATCTGGTCTGGGAAAGAAGCTCAGTGCAGGCTGAATGCACGTGCCTGTAAATGTCCTCTCGACGGACCCAGAATCTCCTGCTCCCAGGGGAACCCACTGGAAACTCATTTATGACCTGTGTCACCAGGGCGACTCAGTGCTTGCCAGACCTTAAAGGCAAGTGTCCTCAAACCATTCCTTGGAGTACAAATGCCATGTAACCGACAGAAACACGTGGCAAGGACAACGGAATAATTTGTGTTGTGCTGGGAGGAAGACCTGGGTGTAGAAGCCAAGTTTCTTGAGTGTTGATTCTAAGAATGCCTTTATCTCTCTGAAGCAGTACCCAGCATTGATGCAAGCAGAGCTCACAGGACCTCTGGCTGGAGGCCCCAGAAGCGTGACAGGCAGTAGATGCCTGCAGAGAGCAGGGCAAGGGTGAAGGAGGGAGAGGAAGGAGAGGATGGTGACCTGCCCAAAGGCCAGAGGGAGGATCTGCTGCAGGTGGTTAGAGGTTGGCACAGACACCAGCACGTGCAGATGGGGGAATCTGGTGATCTCCTCATATCTCTCAAAGTGGTGTGAGTTCTGAAAGGGTTACCTCAGTTTTCTGAGCTCAGAGTATGTGAAACACAGAGGCATGGCAAGAGCAGAGAGAGAAGGAAAAAAGGTGTTTCAGAAGCCAAGAAATTAACAAATGGAGGAATCAAGCCCAAGTCTTGTGTTGTGAGAGGGGCAGGAGTGCTTGGAAGAGAGGGAATAGGAAAATGTAGTTAAGATGAGGGAGGGAGGGAGGAAAAGAGAGAGAGGGGTGATGTGATAGAAATGAGCAGAGATGAAACAGGGGAAGAGGCTCACAGTGAATTTATTTGAATTTCCATTCAAATGTTACCCTGGAAGAAAACCCCAGTTCCTGTGAAGTTGTGAAGACTGGAACTGTGGGGGCCCTCCAGGGTGGCTTTGGCTGCTGCCAAGCAGCATTTCTGTTGAGATATATTTGAGAATATACCACGCCACAGCAGGTGCGGGCAATTAGAGGAGAGATCTCCAAAATAGCAGGCGGCTGTCAATTTTTTAGCAAATGGTGTTGCCCTGTTTTTTTTTTGCTTTGTCCAACTGTGTAGAAATTTATTCTAAGATGTACCATCTTTTACAGAAATGTTTTCTAAGGGCCTGTTATTTTTTACCCTTCTGTTGTGTTTTGTGACCAGACGAGGTGCAGAAGGCTAATCCAATGGCCAGCCAGGGTGGGGTTTTTTCCACTGAAGGAAGTTAATGAACTCTAATGAGCAAGCAAGTTTCAGGAAACTTTCCCCTCTGAAAGCAGAGGACAAGTTTCCTCTTGGTTGGAATTTAACCAAATTACTCTGATTACTATCTTTGCGAAATACTACCATTGCTATCATTTGCCTTTTTATAGTGCTTTACAGCTTCACGAATGTATCACACCTCAGACACTCTTGTTTGACAAGTTTGCACTTATGTCCTCCTTTTCTTGGGAGAGGAAACTGAGTCATAGTGGATTTCATAGTTTGACCAAGTCACGCAGTCATCTTGTGGCTGATACATTGATAAGGTGTGAGACCAACCAGCATGATTAGATATTTGTTCCGTGGTGTGGATTGAAATTAAATAGTGCTTAAAAAATACCCACCAAAGAAACAATTCAACCTCATGAGTTTGAGTGGTTTATGGTTTCTTAGACTAAGTGAACACCTTAAAAAAGGTAAAAGATGTCCAGGTTGGATAGGGCTCTGAGCAACCTGGCTTTGTTTTTGAAGGTGTCCCTGCCCATGGCAGGGAAGTTGGAACTAGATGATCTTCCAGGTCCTCTTCCAACCCAAACCATTCTATGATTTTATGATTCTGTGAAAGGGCTATAGCTCCTTGTGGTGTAAATCACAGATTAACTGTTAAATGTTTGTGTGGCAGAGACACAAATAACTTTTGGATGCCCTTGGTTCGGTGGGTCTGTTTCCCTCTGATTGGTATGGGTCAGAAAACAGACATATTGCCTTGGCTTCTTTCATTCCTTTCCCAGGTGCTTTTTGCTTAGCAAAGAGGGTGAACTGGAAATGTTCTTCCACAGTTCCTCACAACACAGGCTGGGCTGGGAGCCTGGCAGGGTTGCTGGCTGCTGGAGGAGGGTGGCAGAACCAGCCCTGCGTGACTGCCGAAAGCAGGCCGTGAGCAGCTCATGACAAACATCTCTGTGTCCCAGCCTCGAGCAGCATGTGCCTGGGGCAGCTCCATGGACTGCATGGAGTGCATGGAATATGTCTTAATGGCCAGGTACTTTGTGCTAGAGCAGAGCAGCAGATGCTTCACCCGGGAGAGGCTCTAGCAAGCAAAGTGTTTTCCTATCCTTCCAAATGCTTCTTCCACCCCAAAACGTTCCCATGACTGGCTCTCTGAGTACAATGAAGGTGTTTTCACTCTGGCCCCTGGAGGTGATTATGGCTGCTGAAATCTCAGGTGCAAAATGGGAGAGAATCGGCACAGTATTCATGTTCAGAATCACAGGCTGCTGCGTCCTGCGGCCAAAAGAGCTTTCGCCATTCCCAGCTGTGGAGCTAATGATGATGTCTCTGTGTCCTGCAAGGATGGGTGACCACAGTGGCTATTATAAACTAGTCAGGTGCTCATAAAGAGCAGAAATTTATTTATAAATTGTTTGAGTGTGCTGTGTTGCTTCCTGTGGAGCTGTATCGCTCTTGTCTACTCTAGTCTGTCTGTCTTGGTGAACCTTGTAGCCAGCTGCTTTGTGAGCAAGGCGCCTGGGGAAATGGAAGGAATGTTTCCACTCCTAATTTCTGTGATCCTTTGGGGTGGAATTGGCAAATATAAACTCCTAAATGCCACCACAGACTAAGCACTCCCTGCAGGACACCATTCATGGTCCAGTGTACAGATCTATGCATCTTATCTCTTTTTCTGCATGCTTTCACATCGGTGGTTTACCTTTCAGCAGTGAAATGGTGTGTTGATTCTTGCGGGCCATAATTGAATTTCTAAATCCCTGGAGGTTATGCGTGAGAGTCCCGGAAGCTGCAGTTGTTGCATTTAGGGCTGATGCCATGAGGACATTTTGGGACATTTTCTTCTGTGGATTTTAGAAACAGGTTATCATCCAGCCGGTTGTTTCCTGTCCCTTTTACCTGGGAATATGTGTTTTTTCCCCTTACTTTCCTTTTTACTTTGCAGGCTGGTGTGTTTGGTCCTTGTCGTTGTGGCAGCGGGAGAGCTGGGGGCCGGCTGTGTGCTGGGCTGTGCACCGACTGTGCGAAGGTTCATGCCCTGCCCTGTAACCCAGCGCAGGAGATGTGCTCCCCGCCTTCTGTTTTTCTTTTGTTGCAACTTTGTCATCCTAAACTGGATGGTGCCCACAGCCATCTGCTGCCTTCGGTAGTCTGCGGCATCATGCCGGCTCAATTATGCGCCTCTCTGGGATAGCAGCAGGGCGGTTTTCTCTTCAGCTCTGAGAGAGTGTTTTTCCCTTGCACATGGAGGCTGAGGGCAGCAGGAGCCTCCAGAAGCCATCTGGGTAAGCTGTTGCCATCCACATCAGGTGGGCTTTCTGTGTCTGTGCAGTGGAGCTGCCCAGGTGTGGTGGGGGAGCTGCCAGTCTTTCACTGTGCTGAGATGCTGCGTCCTGGGGCTCAGTGCTCTGACATGGTGGCAGATGTGCTCCCCCATGGCAGCACTTTTACCATTTGGCCCTTTCAATCTGTACCACCTCATTTACTTTTTGTGACTATACATTAAACCAAATGTTTTGGGATGATGTGAAATTAAAGGATATGGTGCAAGTGTACATTACATTTGCTTTCCTTCAAAATACCCAGGAGAGAAGGGCTACAAAGGGATCACCTTGAGCCTTGAAGTGGATTCCTAGCACAGTTGCTTCATGATGCTTTCATACTCAGGGAGAAGTGACCAAGGAGTAGAATTTATGTGTGTGATACACCCTGTCACATCGGTCTTCTTCCTGTGTGGGCTGGGGAGACATAACTTAAATCTGGGCCAAAAGTTATCTTTTCTTTTTCTGCAGGTTTAGATGAATTTTGAGACTCCAGGACTGCTTCAGGGTTTCTTCTTTGCCTTTTCTGCAGGTAGTGGACCTGGTGGGTTTCAACATGCAGCCATCCAGGCTTGCTGTTTGAGTCCTTCTGGGTTGCCCATAGTGCCCTGATCCTTTTTCCCCTTCAGTAAATGCTCTGTTATATGAGGATAGGGGGTCAGATCAAGTGGTGGGGAGCTAGAACAGAGGACTCATCTCAGGGACCTGTGCTATTTACATTTAAGACATTTCTGGCCCCACCAGTTGTTCCATGTGTGTTATTTTCAGAAGGGCAATAATCCACGAGAGGTCAGGAGGGTGGAATTGTGTGAATACATCGGGTGAAGGAGATCAAGATGCTTGGAAGCCCTCAGGCCTTGTCATGACAGAGAGTCACGATCCCAGATGATTATGGCTTGCAGACTGGGAGAACCCCAGTAGAGCTCTGAAAGTGCTGCTTGCATGGTGAGGAAAGGCTGCTCAGCTGGGTGTTTGTGAGCTGTTTTCAGGAGTCATCTGTGTTTACACTGCTGGCAGGACCACCTGTTCTTCTTTTGAACAACAATATGTGTGTGTGTGTGTGTTTGTGTGTGTGTATTGCTGCATTTCTGCATTTATTTTTAGCCCTTCCTAAAAACCCCTGACAGGTTTGAAAGATGCTGTGGATTGTGAGTGGTGCCTGGCGGCATTGCTCACATTGATGGCTGTCAGAATTTCCATGCTAAATCTCTGCTTTGGAAAGGCTTATAACTCATCCTTCTATTCTTGGTCCCGCAGCTCTTGTATCCTGGAAAAAAAAAAACTAAAAACCCAAACAACTTTTTAAAAACTGCTCAGTTTTCTTACAGGTTTGTGAAAATCAGACTTGGCCTAAAACAGAGCTTTTTCAAAGCAGACGTTGAGTCTTGTCACCTTATTTTCACAGTGCCTATTTGCAAATGTATGTCAGGTCTCTTTGATATGTTTCACATGGGCAAATGGAAAAACTGTTTTGCTTATCAGACTGATACAGACACTGGATGGTGTAAAATGTCAGGGAGCCCACAGCAGTCAGCTCCCCACCACCAGCTATGAGGAAGCACAAAGCAAGCTGGATTATGGCAGAGGCTGGGCAGTCTCCACATCTGGGGTGATACCAGTTGCAGAGTTGTAGGGTGAACGCTCTTTGTGTCAAGAACTAACAGAGAGATGAGACATACCATGGTTTTTTACATACATAAACAAAGGGCATGCATATTGCATGTGCAGTCGGTGAGAAAAATCCAGTGCAAAGCAGCAGCTGATAATTTTAATCAAGAAACACATAGTTATCCCTTATTAACTTTATGGCTTATATTTCCACGATGCTCTTCCATCCATGCAGAGCAAAGCAGGTCACAGCCACATCATTCTGATTCCCAGTGCCCACCCAGAAGAAACTGTGCTGGGAGGAGATTTAACAGTGTGCCCTGGTGGTGCTGTGCATCCATGGCAAAGCAGGGAAGAGCACACAGGAGCCCAAGTCATGCAACGGTGCTGGGGGGACTGAGCTGCATCTCTTCTAAGAGTTTCCACAGGTTTTGAAAACTGCTGAAATTTTAGCTGCAAACAGTACATTTGTATGCGGACTGGAGGTGCTAATTCAAAACGTGAAGGTAACGAACTCGAAACTGGGTCCTGATCCACAATGAGAATCGTGGAGGGAGCACTGGGAACTTGAGCTGAATCAAAGTCAGTGTAATTTCTCACACAGCGTTCTGTAGGCCATCCAAACTCAGATTATCTTTTGGCAGATGGGAATAACACTTATTCCCTGTCTCTTCAGGAAGGCTGTGAGGTAACAAAGTACATGCAGAAGGCTTTGTATATGCAAGAGCTCAGCTGTTTCTCAAACTATATTAGTAGCTGTTTGAATGACAGATATGACCTTTCCTTCAGGTCTTTCCTGATGGCTCAGGACCCTTATGATTATCAAAACACAACTATTACAAAATGGAAATAGTCCTGTTGCTTTTGTGCATGTTACATGGGTACACAGCCAGTGCTGTATCTGTTTCACTGGAAGCTCAAGATACAGAGTTTAAACTCCTTTATCCTGATTTGTCTCCCTCTGCAATCAATTTTTCTTAGGACACAAAGGGTTTTTTTGTTCTGGTTCCCCTGTGCACCTATTGTCTATCTCAGGGCATTGCCTTCCTCTAGGATCTCAGCACCTCCCCAGTGGGAGGCAAGGGCCGCTGTATTAATTTTCCAGGTGGGAATTTCAGGCAAGCAAAGGTGACTCGCCTATTGTCAGGTGCAAAACTTGCCGGAGTAGGAACTTGAGGGCACTCTCCAAATTTTCAGACTGGTGCCAGAACTGCTTGTCCACAGGCTCAGTGTTATCTTTTGCTGCTGTTCTGATCCCATCTGGCTGTCAGCTGTACCAGCCAGTGCTCCGTGGGTATTCACACTGCTGCCAGTTCTCATGTCTCAATTGGGAGTCATTTAATGCGGGTGACTGAGATTCCTCGAGAGGAAGAATTTGAAGCATCCCAGACAATGGTATGGTTAAAGTTAGTTTTGTCATAAGTCTGTGTTTTAGTATTTATTTTAAGGATGGTTGACACACAGAGGTTTTTCTAGGGCTTTAGTATCTGTGGTTTCAGCCATGAAAAAGGTTCAGAGGCAAAACAGTCTTGGAATTGGACTTTAGTATCCTTCCCTTGTAAGATAATAGAATAAATAGGAAGAGAAACATGTGATTTAAAATCTTCCATGACAGTAAGCCTGTAAGAAAGGGAAAGCACAACATTTTTCACGATGAATTTGACATTTTTGGAGAAAGATTCCTGGTAAAGCATGACTGCAAGTCAACATGGTCAACACATGAATTGGAGAAAGGAATGGGGCACGTCTCCCTTAGTAAAAAACTTTATTGCATGTGCTCTTACTCTCAATTACCCTAATTTGAAGTGGGGAGCTAATGAATATTGCTAAATGGATTGAAACAAAATACAGCACTGTGGACAAAAAATAGTGTTTATGAACTGCAATGTATCAACCACAGTGAATTTTTCACAGATCTGTAGGTTTTAATGCTGGGGTGGCTGGTCTGACTGTCTGTTTAGTGTAGGGAGAGGACCTTAACCAATAATTTCCAGTGGGGTCAGTAACTTGTATTGGTACCAGTGCACACCTTCATAAACCCCATAACCTATTTGCACCATAGAAAGCAGCCTGTTCACCTTACCCTAGGCATGAACTAGGAGAGGGAAAGGGCTAAAGTGTCTCAGTGTATTTTGCTTTGATGATCTCGAGCTCTCAGGTACCTCACTGTGCTGGGAGCTGTGATGTGCTTGACTGGTCAGAGATCTCCATCAGAAATCAGTGAGGATTATTCTGAGTTCTCTTTCATTTAATGAATGTCTTTATTGTTGATGTAGGACTGGGTACTGTAATGAACTTCTCAGAAAGTCCTCGAATTTGGTGTTTCTCTGGAAATGTCAGAGATGAAAGGAATCTGGAGAAGCTAGAAATTTGGAGAGCAAACTGTAACTATATCCTAGGAAAACACAAGACCACAGAGGGGAAAAAAAATCCAAAGCCTAGTTTCATGGGGGAAAACAGGTGAGAAAAGAGTTCTTATGATCTGTAAAGACTGAAAAATGAATATGAATTGAAAAAACCCCCACATTTTTCTGTGAATAGCAGCTGCCACCTCTACTTTTGGGTCAACAGTTCCTGTTATGTAGCAAAGATGATGGTAATTTCTGCTATGCATGTGTACCTAACTGCTTTTTTGAATCTGGGCTGAAGTGGAACAAAAGAAAGGTGGGAAGAAAACATGGTTTCATTGGACTACATGACTTAGCAATGGCTAATTTTAGGCACTTGTTTCTGAAGTCTTGCCTGTAGCCTGGCACCCATCAAACTTGTTCTGTCAGAAGCACTTTTCAACCTCAAACTTTGTTCCCAGGCTGAAGAGCTGGCACAGCATTTACTTAAAAAACAAACCCAAACAAATAGCAGCAAGTTTCTGACCTCAGGCTTGCCTCTTGCTGCTAATCTGATTCCTTTTAAGGGTAAGAGCTGGTGGTTAACATGATTTCTAGTGAAACCCTGCATGCAGCTGAATATGAGAGTGTTGGGTTTTGCTGGGGCTGTTGTTAAAAATGTCATGGCCTACCCACCCATATCCAATTTCTAGGAAAATCTTTCAATGTACCTTTTGCGTTCTTCGTATTTGTCATATAGCTGACTATCATCCACATGCCTTCTTAAGATTAGGTTCATGTCTGACACAAGCATGAAATTTAACTCTCTGGTGAGATTTTGATCTCTAGCTTGGCCCCATCTGTTTTACCCCTTCCTGTCTAAAATAACTTTATGATAAAGAGGAGCTTTTGCGTATGAATTGTGAGTCACAAACCACAGCTCTGAGCAATCCCTGAGCTACTCCCCGCTGTGATCCAGCTCCAAGAGATGGACATGTCCTCTCAGAAAATAACAGTGGTCTGCAGGGGACTTGGTTTTGCAGTCCTACAGGCCTCGGTCCAGAAATAATTCCAAAGGAACATGTAAATAGTGCAGTTCCTTTGAGTTTTGCTTTCCTGACTTGCTCTTGGAAATAGTTTTTTTTCCAGCAAATGTGGAATAATTGCTTTTATTCATCCAGAGACTGTTGGATTTGTGTTAATAGGTTGGCTGTGAAGCCTGGCATGGCAAACTACATTAGGGGATGGGGAATGTGTTTTATGCTGGCTCCCCAGTATATTCATGGAATCACAGAAAATGCTGAGTGGGAAAGGACCCACAAGGATCATCCAGTCCAATTCCTGATCCTGCACACGACTCCCCAAGAGTCACACCGTGGGCCTGAGAGTGTTGTCCAAATGCTTCTTGAACTCAGACAGGCTTGGTGCTGTGACCATTGCCCTAGAGAGCGTTTCAGTGCCCAACCACTGTCTGTGTGAAGAACTTGTTCCTGAACCTCCCTGAACCTCCCCTAGCTCAGCTTCATGCGCTTTCCTGTCCTTTCCATGCACTGACCAGTCCTGTCACTGGTCCCCACAGAGCAGACCTCAGTGCCTGCCCCTCCTCTGTCCCTCATGAGGAAGCTGTAATTGCAGTGAGGTCTCTACTCAGTCTCCTCTTCTCCAGCTGAACACACCAAGTGGCCTCAGCCACTCCTCAGAAGGATTCCATCTTCATGGCCTTCCTTTGGATGCTTTGTACTTGGCAAGTTTAGGGCCTGGCAAGGGAGCCATGAAACTCTCTGTGCAGGAGCACAAAAGGGTGAAAAGCATTCACATGGAGAGGCTGCTGAACCTTCCCATGGGAACTTCGTGAGCAGCAGAGCAGGCAGGGTCCTCTGGCCATCTCTGTCCTTCTGTGGGATTCCTGCATGGACATCGAGCATTCCCAGCCATGTGTTGGGTAATGCCTAGGGACTAGTGGAAGGGACCTAAAAGTGCATTTGAAGTAACCACCGTTCCACCAGTCATGGTTCTCTTAGGTGTTTGCTATTAGCAATCTAAATGCATAACTGTCTTTAAAATGTCTTTTGGTGAGTATTTATTGCTTGTAGTCTGCAGTGGAGGTGTTTGGTTTGGTTTGTGGTTGGTAGGATTAGTTACACAATATTGTTTGTGCTTCCCAACGGCTGGAGGAGCACAGAGCTGCCTCTAGGGTGGATATTCGCCCATAAAAATCTAAAATTTAATGTCCTTGACTGACATTTACTTTCTGAGAACTCTGTTGCCCGTCAAACTCAATTGCTCAAATGTCTGTGGGAAACCAGTGGTGGTATGTGAATGTGGTCTCAGTAAATTCATTTCTCAAAACGTGAACCAATGTTCACTGGAGGAAAAATGAAACATTTCTGCATTATTTGGCTGGAGTGAGTGTTACAAGCTCATTTGATCCTCTTTCTTTTTCTGTCATCATATTTTCATGACAATGTTATATATGTATGGTATTGCAATTCCCGTGCTCACCAGAAAGATCTTTAATCATCTAGACCATGTAAGCAATGAACACTTCAGGCAAAAGCAAAGCCAATAATTTTGCACTTCAAAGTCACAGTTTTTCCCCCTGCAAAGTGTATCTTCTAAAGCTGCCACTCTCCATCCTCATTCTCAGTCCATCCACACTTGTGCTGCAGCTTCTAACCTAAATCACCGAAATGTTGCACTTTGGTCACAAATGTGTGCAAAAACTGGCATCAGCCCTGTGCAGGATCCCCTGCTGGGAGGAGGTATTGGAATCCCCTGGGGGGTAGTTACAGCTGTGCATCCTTCTGGTCAGACTGCATGGTTGCTGAGAGCCTCCCAAAGGAGCAGAGGCAAGGGGAGCTGCCCCAGGAACAGCAGTTCCCCTCGTGCCTGTGTTAGTCCTGGGCTTCCCAGGAGGCAGCAGCATTGCCTGTGCTGTGCTGACTTTTTGAATTGTCAATTTTTGCGTTCTTTGGCCATTTGCAGTCCAGTCAAGTGTGTTCTCATTCCTATTAACATACAGTGCTTTTATTCTTTGGCTTTTAGGTCTTCCTAATTCCTTGGCCTCGGCAATATTTCATGGAGCAGTGTTTGAGGGGAGTCTTTTTACCTATTGTCTTTTTACCTATTCCCTTTTAACAGTCTGAAGTGTTACCACCATTGAGTTTGTTTGAGTTTTGCCTTGCTCACATATTCTGAAATAGGAAACAACTTCCTTGACCCATGTGCTCTAGATCAGCCATTACTTTTAAGTCTCTCTCTCAATTTCTCCCTCGTTTGTCTCTTGGCCTGCTCAGCTGTCCCACTGGGCTGTTCATGGAGAGGAACTCAGAGGCATGGCCTTGTCTCAATTCATTACTTTATTAGTTTTGGCATTCTATGTATTTTTAAATATAGATTTTCCTTTTATAGCATTAAGTATTTCTGTTTTAAGGGCTTGTTGAAATGCATGTTTCCCTATCCTGCTATCTTAGACTCAGCAGCTGATCAGCACAAGCTGTAGATCAGGAACGACTTCTGACTCCTTCAAACACCAGTTAGAAAAAAAATGATTTGAGGTGTGCTGACCAAGGAGATGACTGGGGATGGTGTTTCTGTCAAATGTTGGTTCCAGCTGTTGTTGGAGAATTCAGAGTTCTGACAGTTTGAGCAGACCCCAGCAGGTAAGACTCTGGAGAAAAGAGGGACAAGAGCAGAATGAAAAGCTCTCATGCTTTCTCTTTTCTCTCTCCCAGACATTGTCTTTGTAATGCTGCTATTTAAAGATTGAGTGCCTATCCAAAGACTGAATTTAATATATATTGTTGATTCAGGTAACAACTATAAGGCTGTCCACCCATCCTTCTGGTACAAAGCAATTCATACTGTCTGAAAGGATAGGCCAGCCTGAGGTAAATGTGCTCCTGTTGTGGTGTGATAGCCTGGCCAGCCTTGACAGTGGATTCCAAGAATCACAATTTTGTGGTCTGTCAGCCAGTGAAAACATCAATCCATCAAATATTCCCCACTTGTTATACCTAGAAGACAGAACCATGGGAAGAAATGGCATTAAGAAATGAGTGTCAAGGGAAATTACCTGCTTGGATACATGCCATCTCTAGTGTGGGAGACAGAGAGCTGGGACGGTTGTACTCCTGTGGTCACAAAGATCACCAAAGTGCCACCTGTGAACACGCTTGGATCGTAGAGGTCTGACGTGGCACAGAGGACATCCTTATCCTCTTTTTCCCTCTTGCTCTCCAGCAGAGACTGTAGCTCAGAGTTTTTAAAGTTTGGGCTATTGCTTGTTTTAAATGAAGAACAGTTTATTAAACAAGGCCTGTGTTCATGCTTGAGTGGGCTCTACTAATCAGCAATATTGCTCAATAGCCAAGTTTTCCAAGGGGAGTGCTCCTGACTTCCTCACTGTGTATCTCTCCAAAAAAGTGGCACCCTGTGGGATAGGCATACTCAGGGCTGTGCAAATGCCAGTTAAACACCCAAGGCCTGCAGGCCTAATCCTGCCTTCTTGTGGCATAGGGTGGCTGTGGGAGCTCAGGTGGTATCCTCACTTCCGGGCTGAAAATGCCCAAACCAAGGCTTCTTTAATCTCAAAGGGCCCCTTGTAGTTTCTAACACAGTTAAAGATCCTTGTCCTAGTGTCTTCATTGAATTCTGGATTCATTCTTTACTCCCCCTCTCACGCTCTTTCCTGGGATCCAGTACTTTACTGTTCTCCATCTTCCCAGCCTGCAGTCCCAAGGGGTGGGAGGTTGTGTGGAGAAGGGGAGGAAGGGCACTTCCTTAGGGTGGACAGGGGAATGCAAGGTCAGAAGGAGAGAGCCTATGAAAGTTGCAAAGTGGGAGCAAAGAATGAAGTTCAAAGAAGAGGCATAGCTGGGGGAAGAAAGGGATTTTCTTTGGGCTGGGCAACTGTATCTTAAGAGATTTGAGCACCCAGAGGAACGCTGCAGAGATGGTTAGCAGTGGATTCTCAATGTCTCTTGTGACCTTGTCTCTTAAAAAGACACCAGGGACCTGTTACTGCATGGAAAAGCAATCAGATGCTTGGGGCACAGGTTTTGCTGCCCTCTCCCTGCTGTGTAGGCCTCCCATCACAGGCAGCCTCTCTGGGTGCAGAGGTGTGCCAGGAGATGCAAGGGTTGAGTGCTTCCACTGCGAGAGGATGGAAGCTCTGCCCTCTGACCAGCTCTTCTCCATCTTCCTTGGTAATGCAAAGACAGGCAGAGGAGCTGGAGGAGGTTTCTGTTAGCCAGTCAATCAATCATTTCCCAATGTTTATTATTTATCCCCCTGGCCAAACCCTCCCCTCATTCCTGCCACTCTGGGCGCTGGGAATTTTTGTGATCTCTGAGCAGCAGAGGCTGGCGGGCAGCCTGATTGATGCTGGAGCTCGTTCTCAGCCATGTGAGAGGAGAAGCATCACAAGGAGAGATCGAGTCAGAACTTTATTAGGAGAAACCTAGACACGATTGACTAAAATCACATGTTAAGGAGAACACGCGGGTCTTTTCAGGATTAAAAAATACAAATATATAAAAACTTACAAACGGAAAAAAAAATGGTGTCCCCCCCTCTGAGAGTGTA
The DNA here is from genome assembly GCF_022539395.1 of Myiozetetes cayanensis. Lineage (NCBI taxonomy): Eukaryota > Metazoa > Chordata > Aves > Passeriformes > Tyrannidae > Myiozetetes > Myiozetetes cayanensis. The sequence goes on from NW_026087742.1 coordinate 4,686,197, forward strand.
AGCATGTATGTATATATACAGGGAACTGTACCAAAGCTAACTGTGTATCAGGAGCAAGGACTCACGATGCCTTTCAGTGGCCCTAAGAGAGGGAATGGCTCAGTCCCCTCCTAAGCTGGTCCCTGGCCATTCGCTCCTGCAGTCCAGTGTTGGGGAGCCTGTTGTGGCCCGTGCCTGAAAAGGCAGCACAGGGTAAACAGCAGGGAGCAGCTTAGCTCTGTTTAGCAGATAACTTTAACAGAGGGTTGTCAGCTCTGGTAAAAGGTATCTTGAACGGGAGCTGCCTCCAGACCTCCCACACCAGCCTCACTGTACAGTGCTGGGCCCCAGGGGTTGCTCTGAGAGGTTACAGCGGTGGAAAGACCCAGCCCCTGGGTGACTTCTCATGCCAGGTGTTCTAGGGATGGAGTGATGACTTGATAACAGAGCAGGGACTTGCTGTGAGGAAAAATGACTTTTGTGCTGACTGGTTTGAGAGAGCAGCCAAGATGACGATGCGTGTGATGTGCAGGACCTGGAGAAGCCTCTTGCTCCTTGCAAAAGATGCTGAAGTGTTTTGGTAGGTTGGTGAGAAGACACAGGCCGTACCAGATAAACAGAGGATGCTTTTCTCTCAAATGGACAGCTGGCAGCACCCTTTCAGCAGCATTCAGGTTGCTTGAAAGATGAGTTTAAAAAGGGGGAACCCACTTTGTTTCCACATGATAATTCCTCTTTTTTTTGCTAGGAAGATATCTGTTCTCACAGGAGAGTCTCTCTTTCTGTTAATGGATGTCTTGCTTAGGATGGATGACTCAAGTATCTTGGGAAAATTCTCTAGTTTTCAACAACTGGTCATCTAAGTGATTTCCCTAGGGCCAGTCTGCTGCCCTGACTTGGGAATGAGGAAGGGATTCCAATGTTAGACATGAGGCAGCTGTGCCGGGGGGACCACAGATGTCCTTATTTATGGTGAAGAGTTGTTCTATACACAGTGTCAAAAAATTCAAGTAGGATTTATTGTGTAAGGTAAACTGGTGTAAAATATCTGGCCTCAGGTAGAGAAAGGGAAGGTTAGAAAGAGCCAGAACAAAGCAGATGAGAAAGTCTTTCTTTCAGAAAGCCTACTGGTGTGTTTCTGCTCCCTGCAGGTGAGAGAAGCTTCAGCTCAGTGTAATTGCCAAGCTGATGTTGCAAATGCTGAATAGACACCAAAGAAGTTGTATGATGGTTGAGGTCCATTCAGTCTGTTGAATACAGTGTTGCAGTGGATGCCCACTGGGCAGCTCAGGAGGCTGCTGGCCTGTGCTCTACCAGGCTAGGGATGGGGAGCCTCTAATCCCTGTGGGTCCCATGATGAAAATACGGCTGAGGGCTTCCCATCCCAAAACTGGTGCCTCTCTTCAGTGCCTGTATCCCAGTGACTGTCCCTGCCTCAAGGTGTGAGAGGTGCTTTCTGCAGTGTAACGATGGTGTTCGCTGGAAAGGAGCAAGAGGGTGTTAACACAGAGAGGTTAGTGGCAAGAGTTTGGCGCCCACTTTGCATAAGTTTTACTGAGAACTGAGGCTGTCCCTTCTCTTCATCCCTGCTGGAGTCAGGTCACACAGACAAATCATCCGACCTTGCCTTGCTGCTGGCACGGCTGGCCTTGCTGAACCGGCGCTTCTCATTGAAGTAGTTCTCGGGGAAGGCAGGTGCTGCGCTTTCACTGGCCACCTCTGGGCTTTCCACGTAGCTGGACTTAATGAAAGGCCCTTCACCAGCAGCATCCTCCTGGCTGTGGACCCTCTCGGTGGCGAAGTTGGCGGTGTTCTGCTGGGAGGCCACCTTGTTGCTGAAGGGGCTGATGAACTTCCCGTTGGGACTTGACAAGCACTGGTTAAAATCCGGTGGGGGAGTGTACATCTGGGCCCTTTCTACCTGTGGGGCAGACTCCAGTCTGGCGGGGGCCGTGCTGGGGCTGGGTTTGTAGGAGCGGGAGCACCTCTCCTTGGCTTTCTTCCAGCCCAAGTGGTACAGCTCGGCCAGGCTGAGGAACAGGGAGAGCACGGCCACAGCCAGCATGAAGACGATGAACACGTTCTTCTCCGTGGGACGGGACACGTAGCAGTTGACGGGGTGGGGGCAGGGTGCCCGCTGGCAGACGTACAGGGTCTCCAGGAAGATCCCATACAGGACGTACTGCCCCACAATGAAGGCCACTTCCATGGCAGTCCGGATCAAGATGCTGTAGACGTAGGTGTTCAGCAGGCTGCCCCTGAGTATGATTTTGCCTCCTGATTCATCCCAGCAAGACAGCTCAGCCTTCTCTGGCACGGAGCACTTCTGCTGGTAGTATGTGTCACCACCGTTCTTCATCTCTTGGGCCTCTATTTCTGCCTCCTTCATCTTCCTCTTCTCCTCCATGCGCACCGTGTGCATCGCGTGGCCCATGTACACCAGGCTTGGGGTGGAGACAAAGATGATCTGGAGGACCCAAAACCGGACGTGGGAGATGGGGAAAGCCTTGTCGTAGCAGACGTTCTCGCAGCCAGGCTGCTGGGTGTCACACATGAAGTCAGACTGCTCATCCCCCCAGGAGGACTCGGCTGCCGTACCCAGCACCAGCATCCGGAAGATGAAGAGCACAGTCAACCAGACTTTCCCCACCACTGTGGAGTGTTTGTGGACCTCTTCGAGGAACTCTCCCAGGAAACTCCAGTCCCCCATTTCTGCTCACCAGGAGGGGTGAGAAGTCCTGAGAATTGGACACAGCCTCTGTGGGAGCAAACAGAAGAGAGTGGTTCTAAGGAGGGTTAGGGACTACCCAGCTGATAATGAGTGGAGTGAAATGCTTTGTTTTGTGTCATTAGAAATGTTTTCATTTGACCTGAAATGAATGAGGTCTGGTTTGCTGAAAACTCTGTTTCATATCCACTGAATACAATGTGGTGTGGGGTTTGTTTGTTTTTTAATTCAGCTACTGAGACAAAAAGTGATCTTTTTTTTTTGCATAGCACAACTGCAACCCGATAAACGGGCTGCCGAAACCTTGAGGGTGAGCCAGGTGTATTCTCAGTTCAGAAAGTCCTTTCACTGTGGTCTGCACGTTGCATCCTCTGTGGACTGTGCAGTTAAAGCAGCATTCATTTGCCTGCAAACTGTGCTCTGGGGAACTCTTACTGGGCTGATCCCCTGGGAGTTGGGACTGGGGTCTACAGCCTGGGCTGAGCAGTGCCTTGGCACTCTCATGTGTTGCCTTTGTGTAATGCCTGCACCAACAGCTGGAACGTGAAGTGCTCACAGCTCTGGGCTTCATCTATGAGTTCGATGTCACCACTGAGGGAAATGCAGAGAAAACCTTTCTGTTGCCCACCCTCCCTCGTCCATAGGTTTTGCTTTGGTTTTGCAGTGTCACCAGCTGCAAGTGTTTAATTTACAATTTGCAAATGTTTTGGGGAGCGTAAAGACCTTGATGAGCTGTGTGAGTCCCATAAACATAATCATCTGCCACCCTGTTATGCCTCTCTGAGAGGGAACTGCTGCAAAACCTATATGGTTGGTCTTGCTCCTTCCTCTCTTCTGAAGTTCTCAGACAAAATTCACAGTTCAATTGATGCAGAAGAAGAAAAAAAGCCTCCTTTGAAGTGCCTGCTGAGGACCAGCAGGTCCTGAGAAGTGCTGTTGGTAGGTGGGAGGAAAGGTTTGGTGGACTGGCAGTAAGACTGCAAAGTGAAGATGCAGGAGAGCCTGCTTCAGGTTTGTTTCTGACTGACAGACTGTTTCTGGACAAGTTACTTAACCTCATGCATAAAAAGGTAGCAATGGGTTTAATCCGTCTTTTGTGGGGCTCTGTGGGAGTGCTTGAGCAATCATTTGATCCAGTTATACTCCCCATACTTACCTTCCCAGGGCACTGCAAAGCTCTCCCTTGTGTGTGAATTAAGGGCTAGGTGCTATAAAGTGTTCAGTACTACCTTGGAGATAATGTTCTCTCACAGTCACTCTTTTGGAAAATAGAATTTTAATAAGTAAATGTAAAAATAATCATCATAATGAAATATTAAAAGCACTAGTCAAGGTAAAACCCAAAGCCATAGGGACCAAATTGTTAACTCTCCTTCTTTATTGTCCCTTGTCCTGTTTTTAAGAGCCAATTATTTTTATGGTGCAAAGAATGTCTGTGGAGAGTAGACACTGTTAAAAGCTGAAAATTTACTGCAGCAATATTGTGTAGATTTTCCTGTGAGCAAAAGCTGAAGAACAGAGGAATAGACTTGGGTGAGCAACATCCCTTCCTCTGGTTGTGTGCGTGATATCATTTAATGTAGCAGCGCACACGATGATTTATGCCCCGCTTGTTCATGTTCTGTGTCCATCTGCAAGGACGGGTGGGGCAAAGATCAAAAGCTGAATCCTTAAATTCCTGGTGCTTCTCAGGGCTGCCCTGTGGAAAGGGGAGGATTGCCCAGGTAAGGAGACAGGGAGGTGGCCACTTGCTGGTCCACCGCCTGGCAGAGGCTGTGTGAGGAGAGAGAAGGGACATACCAGAAAGCAAAGGATGGGCTTTGGCTCTTTCCTGCTCTGGCAGGCACACTGCAATCATGCTGATGCAGATCCTGGTGGCTCCTTGGCATATGAAGAATGTTTCATCAGCTGCCAGCCCAGAGCTGGAGGAGCAGTAACACAGAAAATCAGCTGGTCTTTCTGGCTCCTCTTGTCTGCACTGGTGAAAACTGGTGAATGAGTGGGTCTGTCTTACCTTCTGAAATAGCTTTAGTGCAGTTACTGCATTCTGGAGAAATTAGCATATGGCTCCATTCCAGGAGCACCAGGGGATTCAATACAGGCAGATAAATCAGTGATGGGAAATATTTACAGCCTGTGGTGCTGAAATCAGTATGTTTGGTTTCCGCCTCCCCCAGAGTGCAGAAAAGGCAACAACCAGCTACCTACAGTTCAATATATAGGTGTGCCCAATCAATGTCTTTATGCTGTAACACAATTGTATGTGTGAGATATTCCTTAAGAAGACATCATGGACAGCAGTGAGTGCCCTCATTTATCCAGGTGAATTCATGTTGTTTGCAGGTGCCCCTGTTGCTCCTGCTGCTGTTAGCTGACAGTTGCCTTTTCTTGTTTCACCTTGCTGTTTTGCACAGAAACGAACCCAGTTTTTAGCACAAAAATGAATAAAAAACAGCTTTGCAAAGGCTGAGTTTTCCTTCCTGCCACAGGGATGTACAGTCACAAACTAAGCCCCTCTTCCCATCAGTTCTACTGAGTGCAGGTTGTTTGGGGTTTTACTCTGGCTTGTTTTTCTCAGGGAAGGCCACTATACCTAGGCACTTGCAAATTGTAAAAATCAGTATGTGCAGAACACAAAGTAAAGCAAACGCAAGCGCAGGAGGAGTCCAGAAACAAAAACTGTTAATGAATGCCAGAAGAACAGTAGTTCACCTGTCTCATGCATGCACAGAATTTTTTAGGAGGCTGTAAATCAGAAGGATCCAAGGCTGACAGTCATGAGGCTTAGGCTAGACAACAGGGACATTTCCTCTGTCCTCCCCTGCACAGACTGTCTAAAGGAGGGGCTGCCCAAAGATGCCTCCTGATCATCCTGCTACAGCCCCACAGAGAGCTGAGGAGGCTGCTGCGAGGGGGTAGGTGGCCACAGGAGAATGGGTTTTGGAAACCAAGAGAAGGAGGTTTCTTCCTAGAGCTGTGTTTTTGGCTTAGATATTTGATAGTTATTGCTGAGCTATTCTTGGAGTGCCAGACCAAGGGGATTCTAGAGCATCTATCTCTCTGTTGCCAGCAAGAAAAGAAGGATTGTTGTCACCCTCCTGACAGCTTTTCCTGGCTGTGCAGAGCTGCCCCTGACCCAGCCTTTCTCCTCAGGGCTTTACTATTCTTGGGAATTTTCCATATAGCTCTCTTTCCTCATTCCCAGACTACTGTTGCCCTCACATGCTTTGACCTCTCGGTGTCTGAGCATCTGCAGCCTTTTATATTCCTAGTTTGGGCTCGTTTGGGCAAATCTGGTCTCACTCTGGTGTGACTTGGCAAAAAATACCTCTGGGTATCTTTGTGGGGTCTCAGCACCTAATAGAAGAGAGTCTTGACAGCAGGGTCATGCATATTCATGTACAGTTGTGGGCTGTGCCACTGCCCTGCCATGCTTCTGGCTGACAGCGTCCTGCTGGATCAACACAGGAGCTGTCTCAGTCATGGGATCTTGGCATGGGAAACGCGTGTGTGACAGAGACCAGTGCAGCTTGGCACAAAGCCAGCTTAATCATCACCTGGAATGCTATTAAAGCTGGGGAAAACTGAGTATCACACCACAGGCCAAGCCTGAAGTCTGTTCAGCTCCGGGCTGCCTTGTGATTGCCAAATTCCATGATAAAAATACCCCAGTGGGGACAGCACCTGCTGGTACGCCAGGCTGGCTCACCAGCCACTGGCTGCTCTCTGCCATTCCTTTTTTGCACCACGTTTATCTGTGGGAAGAGAAGTGTCCGTTGCCCCCTAAGCAGTTTTTCCCATTCTCTTGGTGATGCCACATGCTCTGAAGGACAGGCAAGCACTTCACATCGCTGCTGCTTGCTCCAACCAGCACACTTATTCTGGTTGGAACTAGCCAGGGCTGGATGAAAAGCTAGGAGATTCACACCAGAGAGCCAGGAGGGCTGTCCCTGTGCAATCATCTTTATACGAGTTTATTTCCCCAAGGGTTGTTAGGAAGAAAGTTTCCTCCTCTTTAGAAGACAGGCAAGACTATCAGTGGTGATATAAATAGCTGAGCTTGACACTTCATGCTAGCTTTTCCCACAAGGAAGGTGACAGGAGGTCGCCATCTCTGCAGGATGTTTCTAAAATAAAGTGGAGAGTCTGATTATAACACTATTTCTGCTCTGCCTCGCTGGGCTCACCTCTTCCCCTTGGCAGGTCCCAGGGGCACGTGGAGAGGCTCTCTGAGGAAGGCTCCTTTGTGTGAGGCAAGCACAGTTCCCAGGGAGGGGGCAAGTATCGAATTCAAAGCCATTGTATTTCTGCCCAATCTCTCTGTGTGATTTGCTCAGTCGGATACAAATGCATGTCTCTGATGGGTACTGAGATTTCCCAACACTCTGGAGGGCTGGGGCCCTGGGTATTTTAAGAGGCTCACACTCCGGACACGCAGCTGTGTGTGGAGACCCTGCAGCAAGTGCATCCCCTCCAAGATGCCAAATGGGGAGGCAGCCGTCCCCTTTGGGTACTGGGCATGTGAGCAGTGACAGCCCTTTGCAGTGGAGCATCCAGGCCAGCTGTGGCATGCTCAGTGCCTACCAACTGCTTGTGGCTTTCCCTCCTCCAGCTATGTTGTCTCCTAGCAGGTCCAGGCCAGCACATGGCACAATGGATGTCCACCCTGAGGACATCCGCTTCACCTGTCAGGCTGAAGCCATACATGAGTGGAGCCCTCACTACAAAACTGTCCTCTCACACCTGTAGGCACTTAGGAAGGACCCTTTCAGCTCTGAACTGGAGGTTGGTTAATGCTACTTCAGTTAAGGATCTCCAGCCCCCTGTCAGCAATAGTCCAGCCTCACAGCACCCCATGCAGTGAAGATGGTGTCCTCTCTATCTTGCAGATGGTGATCACTGCAACAGAAAGACAAACTGCTTTTTTGAGGTCACTGTGTTAGAGACAGTCTGGGGACAGAGCTCAGGAGTTGTCACTTACAAAATTGTGACCTTTTTTTCTGTGCAGCACTGCCTCTTAAACCTCGTGACAACAACACAATGCTGCTTCTACAGCACATCTGCTTCTACAGACCACAGCCCTTCTCTCCTGTCCTGTGCCCCAGGACAACACTGTCTTGGTTACCTGAAAGAAAACCCTCTCATGCTGCTCCTCTATAGCAGGCACCCCAGGCAGAACCAGGGGCTTTTTGTTCTGGTTTGCTGGTTTTGTGGGGGTTGGTTTTGGTACTTTTTGAATAGGCAAATATCTTGTTATTACTGGCAGAGCCCACAGCCGTGGTCAGTGCCCAAAAACAAAGTAGCAGCCTTTTCAATGTACGTATACAGTGTTCCTTCGTTACCAGGACCTGGTCAGGAAGCATTTGGGGGACAAAGTGGCTTACAGCATTAAAATATGAATAAAGTTAGAAATGCACTGTCCAGTATGGTGTGATGCTTTGAATTCCAGAGGCTTTTCATAGTTTTGTAACACAAATTGATGCTAAAGCCCACATGAACAGGTATCTTTTTGTTCACTGTTTACTGACATTGGCTCCTTCATACGGGTGTACAGTAGGCAAGCAATGACTTATTAGGCATTTTTGTCCAAGTACCATCCCTCTGGCTTCATATATTCATGCATGTGCTTATCACAAGTGTCTGCCTGAAATAGGCCAGTTCTTTGGCCAAATTTGATCTGCACATGAATCTGGACTAAGTAGTTCTGTACCTATTTATGCTTTTTTTAAAGAAAAAGAAACCCAAACACGTCTGGATAGGTTCCTTTCTAGTTCCTTGGGTTCAAAGTCCTGTGCTCAACCAGTATCAGGGAGAGTGACTTTGACCCCAGTGTTTGAATCTCACTGGAGAGGAACAGCTCTATGTTAACAGCTCCTGTCCTAGAAGACAGACATCCAGTGTTGCTTATCTTTCTGCTCCTCCCAAGTTCGCTGTAATTTCTGGGAGGGTCACACTGGTATCCAGACCACTGGCCCTACTTGTAGCTGCATGCAGACAGCTTGTTACTCCCTGACGAGGTGTGCTTTGCCCCTCCTCTCCAAATGTGGAAAATCTCAGAGTTCACAAAAAAGAGAGTGGGTGAGAAGATAAGGGAGTTGAATGACCTGTCACCTCCTCCACACACACAACCCTGACGCACACAGGGGCACAGACACAGGGAAGTCACTCAGCACCTTCACGTGTGTACATCAGGGATGTGTTACACACACAGATGGTAATAATATGTAGAATATTTTCATCTCAAGTGGTGGTGGAAGCTGCAGGCTCGCAATCAGTTGAATTTTTATTGGTTGTCTATCCAGGACATCTAATGCTATTCCCCTCCTGTGCTTTCATATATCCAAATATTAGGGCCAAGCTCTGCCTGATGTAATCACAGGAGACCAAGAACAGAAAAGACCTTGAACTCAGTTGAGTCAAGCTGAGAAATGAATCTATCCCACTGTCTTTGAAAAGCCTGCATCAAACAGTTACATGATAGTGGTATCCAGGCTTACACTGAGCATGCAGAGAGCACCTTCTGATTCTCTTGGGATTCTCTCTCTTTGCCTTAGAGAAATGTGGGTCCTTAGAGACCCCAACAAATATGACAAAACTGGACTTGGGACAAGCTGAATGTGCTTTTTGCTAGAAAAATACCTCATAAATTCTGTCTCTGATGTAAATGCTGCAAACTTGGTGCTCTTTCCAGTGTCTTTATCTTTGCAGAGAGAAGCAAACCTATATGAATTTGCAGATCATGCTAAATTGGGCAGGCTAAACCAGGCTAAATATAGGTGAGGGGACAGCCAAACAGGGCATAGGGAGCTCTGGAGAACAGAAACATGCTCAGAAATTCGGGGGCTGCTGTAGTAAAGCTGTTCCTGAGCTCTGCTGAGAGGAGCTGATCTCAAGCACTGTTTAGTCAGTGGATGCAAGGAGACATGCAGTGAAACCTGCCCATGTGAATTTAGGCTGGTTCAGAGACTGCGTGAGACACAACTTGTTATAGTGTTGAAATAAAACAGACTGGAGAGGGAGTGGGAGAAGGAGAGAGCTCTCATTCAGACTTTTCCCATCCTTTCTTTCTTCCTCTCACTCCAGTGAGAGACTCTGTCTATCAGTTCTCCATTGCTCTCCTACAGTCAAGCTTCCTTCCCCCCCCGGAGAGCCTTGCCCCAGCTTTTTGGCAGTTTTGACCAGTTAACTCTCTACAGCACCCAAGTTGCCAAACCTTTCAGTCCTAGAAAGGGGAAATTTTCAGTGACTATCCATCTTCCACTTATTACTACCTTGTCAAATCTCATTTCTTCCTTCTTTCCAAAAATCTGTAGGATTCTTTTCACACTCCGGCCTCACTACTGTATTTAATTTCACGTTCAGGGTGAAGTCTCGCTCTTGAGAGTGGATTATTTTTTGTACTCAGTGTATACACATATATATATATGCACACACAAATACACACAACCTTTGAAACTAACTACTATTAAATTGGCAAAGCCCAGCAGTAGGGAGTTAGGAAATGCAGGGTTACTGTTCTCAGTAATCTAAATTCAATCTCTTTGTGCCTGTGCCTCTTAGCTACGAGTCTTTAACCACATCCTCACATTGTCACCTCATTCTTTGCACAGGATGCTTGTCTTGTTCTGTGCCAGCCTGACTGGGGCTTTCTTGAACAGCAGCTATTCAATGTTTTGTTTTCTCCTCATTGTTCAGTGGGTGGCCTGTGCCTCATTTACTGTACATTATTCAAGTCCAGTTCTAAAGACAGAATTATTAGTTTCCTCATGGGTTTTCCTATGGCTTTCAGCACAACAGTATCTGATTGCTTCACAAATATAAATCTACTTATTTTCATTACCACCCAGAGGTGAGGAGATGGTATTAGATCTACTTTACAGCTGAGGAACTAAGGCAGTGAGAGATTAAGATAAAAACTGTTCATTAGTTTTGGAAGCTGTTTGGTGATATTGCTAATCTGTTTTTTCTTTCCAATGTACTTGGCACTATATAATGTGTATTCAAAGCAGAGCTCTGTCTGGTTTATGCTGCAGTGGGAGAGTTTATCACTTCCACCAGTTGCACTACATCTAGAAGTCAGATATCCAGAAGACAAGAGAAACCACTGAGGGCACATTTGTGTAGTTTAAGTGATTTGACCCATCGTGACAGAGGAAATTGGAGTAAGAAACAAGAATTAACCCCAGTCCTCTTGGAGCTTTATCTGATTTATCAGAGTTAACTTTATCTGATTATAAACTGGAGACAGTTTTTCTCCCATCCCACTATTCCCTCCCTTCTTCAGCAGACATCTGAATGCATCTGGAGACCCTGGACTCTGCAGCAATCACCCTTGCCAGCCTGCTTCGCTTTCTGAGCTCCCCTCTGCCTTGACCAAAGCATCCCTCAGCTTTTCTGCTTCTAAGGGAGAGGAGTTTCATGTGGAAATTCTCAGCCATTCTCAGGGCATGTCCATAGTAACATAGAAAATGAAGAAGGATGGAAATGTAAGTGTAAAACCCTTAGTTCTTACGTTAAAACCCCCTGACCGCCCTTTGAAGACACACTAGAGAGACATAAAAGCATGGATCTCTCTGCTCATTATGTGCTGTGTGGCATGAATATTTCTTTGTTTCAGGGAAGAGTTGAGTATTGTCCATGGAGATCTCTGAGTTTCTTATCGATAGCTGTAAAATTGATCCCCCCCCGCCCTTCATGAATTCTTAGCCCAAAGACTGAAGAACCTCTGATGCCTCCTGGGAACTATTTCTAATTTTAAGCCTCTGTGCTCGTGCCTCCTGCGACAGCACCCGATGTGTGGAGCAGCCTCCGAAATGTGCTCCCTAATGACCAGCTCTAGTGCTGAATTACTCATTCCTTCTCGTCTATTTTCAATGCTGAAAGATAAGTCAGAAAACGGGCAAATGTTCGGAATGCGTGAAATGTGTCTGAAGGTCAAAAAGAGAAGAAGGGCTAAGGTATGAAGTCCTGTATTTTCTGTCAGGGTTTACATTTTTAATGCCCATGATACTAAAATATTTTGATACCATATGCTGTTGAGTGGAAAAAAACCAACAACCCCAAATAGTTATAGTAACAGGAATACTTAACATAGTTCCCAAGCGACCGGCAGCCTGATGAGTATTTTAAACCCTGAAGCCTCAAGAATTCTCCTAAACTACTGTTCTACTCCCAAGGAAAGGGGGAACAAAGTTAGAAATGTGTGCTCTTCTCAGTGTAGATTTTGAAAAATACCAGGAAACGCAGAATTTTTTAGCTTGTGAGGCTTCTGAATAACTGTTTAACCCACTCCTAGCTGCACACACATATGCACACATATGTTACATGCATTAAGTTCTTTAAACAGAGGATCACATAGGCAGCAGCAGGGAAAAACTCTCACACACTGCTTCACCAAGGAATTTTGATGGGTTTATTAGCACAGAAAAAGAGTTCAACGCTTAAGGCTCATGCAGCCTGTGACTTTTTTAGCTGGGGTTTGTCCAGAAAAGCTACTTATATAGTCCTCTAAAGATTTTTTACAGTACTTCAGGGACAGAGGCACTGCCTCAGTTTACCTGAGGTGTTAAAACCAGAGTGCCACAAAGCTCATTATACATGACAAACGGGCAGTCAAACGACCCTTTAGGAAATCAAAGGAGCCACCACAACCAGAAGTGGCAATTAGCAGGCAACCTTTACACTAAATGAGGTTGCTTCTTTCCAGGTGGGTGTATGGGGGTACCATATTTTCAAGCTGGGCTTATTCTTTGAAATCTTCGGTGGCAACGCCAGCAGTGTTAAATCATGGAAAGGTCACTGAATAATTACTCCAAGTACAAAAAGGGGGAAAAAAGTTAGGAAGGCAAATAAAAAGAAGCAGCAGCTGCTAGTGTGGGAGAGGACATTTGTCCCTTTAGGTCTGCATGCCTCTTTGCTGAGGCTGCCATGGGCAGTGTCGGGATGGAGAAGAAAGGCATTCCCTCGCGGCGCGCGCAGTACGGGTGGCTGGGAGATACGAGCAAGCCACTTCTCTGTATTTGAGTTACATTCCCAGACTCCATGTCACAGACCAGCCAGGACACAGCATTCTCAAGCAAAAGAAACGGCAATATTTTGCCACCATCCTGCGCTCTCCAGAATACAGGCGGTTCACGCAGACACTTGATAAAGTGTTTATACCCTGAGAGCCTCTCTTAGGTAAGAGTTCCCTTCACCACTGTCCCCCGAGCAGCTTGACAGCATGCTGAAATGGGATTGACAGAAACTTCAATTTACCTGAGGGTATTTGGGGCTCTTATCCTGTTTTCCTATACATTGAAATCTACTGGTATCCATGTTCATCAGAGGGAAGTTACTCATCATTTCTGTAGCTTCCTCTGGCAAAAACCACTTAATTTTTAAAATATCCCAAATCCAGCTACTAGTGGGAATGTTTTGAAGAGAAAATTAAAGAAAAAATAAGTTTCTTAAGTTATTTTTGGCCATCCTTCTTTTCCTGCCTCTCCAAATCCATTTCTTATTCTGTTTTCCCCTTGAATTTAATAACTTTATGTGCTACGGACACTTCTGCAGTTCTATTATTTCCCCCTCCTGGTCACTTACCTGATTCCCAGTATCTTGTCTTCAGCCTCCTCTCCTTGCTTTAGCACTTTTCCTTTTTGTAGTTAAGTTGGGCTCCTTGTTCTTCTCAGTTGCTTCGTTTTATTCCTTTAATGTGGTTCTCTCTCTCTCTTCCTCTCTTTTTCTCCACCCCCTTTCTGTGTCACTTTCTGTCTTCCCCACTGCCTCTCTGCCTTTCCCCCTCTTCTTTCTTCACCTACTTTTCTCGTCTCTCCCACCCCCTCCAGCTTAATCTTTCTATTTTCAAACCTGCTTTCCTGTTGTTTTTCCTTTAAAGACCATGGATCTCATTCCTCCCTCTCCATTCTCAGCCTCTCCCCGTGCCACCCTCCCCATGCCGACAGGATGCATTTGCTGCCGGCTTCGCACAGTCCCTTCCAGTTGCTGCTACTACTGGTCCTTCACACATCCTCCCACAGATAACATACTATGGTCTAAGCCTTCCCTAAACAAAAAGAGACAGGGTTGCCCCACAGTTACACCAGCCAGACCCTGAAAAGCTTTTTCCATGCAATATATTGACGAAGGACATTTTTCTGGCTCGTTAAAGCTTAATCTGGAAAAAAAGCAGAGTTCGTGTAGAGCAGGGTCTTCCACCTCTTCAAAGAACACAGAACTTGCTCTTCTGGCTCGGACCAGGGGCCAAGCACAGCTGCAGCCATGTCCCAAAGGGCACCAAATGCTCCCCAGGGGGGTTTTACATGTCCCCTTACTGATAAATAGAGAATAACCTGCCTGTCAAGAGCGGAGTGTTTTGGCAACACCACCCCACCACCATCTCCCTGCACACACACAGTCAGATGCACAAGCATTTGGGCCTTTCTTAAAACTGCTTTTGACATATCAAGTGTCTGAAGGTCTTGTATTTCATGTATATGTGAAGCTGAACATCTGATTCCTGCAGATCGGGAATGCCCCAGCGAGGAGGGAGAATCAGAGATGCCTTGTGGCTTTGATAAAGGCTGGTCTCAAAGAACTAGTGGCAGGAGAGTGAGGTTTGCACAGAAACTCTGCTAATCTGAGACCTGGCTTGCTGCAAACAAGCTTTGGCAGGTATCCCTCCAGGAATCCTTCCTGGGCTGGGTATCTCCCACCCAGAACGTAACTGCCCAGTGGTCCCTATGCCTTAGAGAATGCAGATCATTACACAATAGCAGTCCAGGGACTAAAACACAGTGCTGGCAACTCTTTCTAATCTAATACTTTTTCTTCCAATGATTTAGTTCCCCCTTTAGTCACAAGATTGAAAGCCAGTCTACCCAGGGACAGTGCTGTGCAGAGGCTATCTCTGGAGGCATGTCCTATGTGGACACTCAATCTGAAGTTAAGAGGGCAACTCTTTTCCAAGAGGGCTTAATCCTCACTGATGGTTAGTGCAGGATGCAGGACATACAGTGCACAGCAAATATCCACAGCAGCTCAGTAACCTCCTGGTACATATCTAATTTTATTGAAAGGCCTTCTGTGAAACTGGAAATGTTTCTGGAGCTGTTTCTCCCTCTCCTGCCTAGCAGTATTATATCTGTGATGGAATTTCATGGGAAGGAGAATATCACTTTATTCTTTTTTCTTTCTGGAGTAATTTCCATGAAACATTATTATGTAAAGTCATGTTGATTTTATGCCAGTGAAATTGTCAAGGACTTCATCATAGATTTGTCCAAAAAAAGGTGTTAATAATACAGGTCTAGCTCACAGATGGCTTTGGGATAAGCTAGGGATAAGGCTTGTCAAGTGTTTCTCACATGCTATAGAGAGACAAGTCCTGTGAGAGAGCTGTCTGAAATGCATTCCCTCCCTGTGTGGCTGACACTTCGCTGTACACTGGGGGTGATCAGGTCTGATTCTCCCTGCTCACTCCTTTGTGTTTCCTGTCCCAGTACTGTTCCTGAATGGCACACAGAGGTAATCTCTGAAGCCAGCAGGCACAGTCTAGTTCTGCTGAGTGAATGAGGGAGGGAGAAGGTTTCTATCCAACACATGCACCATGCACATGTAGCTCTTACGAGCTCTTTTTGTTTTGGTGCTGCTGGTAACTGCTTGGGTTTTGATGCAGCATAGAAGAAGGCAAAAACCAGGAAGGTGATGTTGTACGGATACCTCAGTGTGTCATCCCTTCTCTACTGCACTCTCTTCAAGTGAAAATAGAGGTGTCATGTCCGGCTCCTCAGCTGAAGAAATAGCTGTTTTTCCCACTGTTAAGACAGGAAGAAGGATTTTTCCTCCCCTCCCCAAGAGCCTGCTATGCAAAACTTGCATGACTTGAGTAAGGAGAGCAAGTGGAAGAGAATGCTCCCCCAGACAGTGGGAATGAGGAGAACAGCTGACAGCTTGCCATGTGCAGCTTGTGGATCTCAGCAGTTTGTGGTGCTGTGGAATGGGTTTTGAAGGAAAGGAGAAATAAAAGCAGGAGGTAAAGGGAAAAAATGACGATGTGTACCATCTTTTGATCAAAGGTAAAGAGGTTTCTTGGATTAAGATTCCTGATCTCGGTAGAAGAAACATAGCAGACCTTATCTAGCTGGAGTTTGGTGAGCCATATGATATGGTGTCCCAGAAGAAGCAAATTAGCAGAGAAGCTCCAGCTGTAGAAGACAGGGATTAATAGAGAAAGCCTCAGGTGGGTAAGAGACTGACAGAATTGAGACACCACTTCCCTCATAGGTTGAAGGGAAATTATCTGTGAGGCTGCTTAAAGATTGCTCTTAGGACTGATCTTTTTTTAATATTTCTGTTAATTACCTTGGCACAGAAAGCAGAAATGCGAATGAAATCTGCTGATGAAACAAAGCTGGGAGGTATCATCAGGGCAGAGGTGGATTCCAGCACTAGGAGAGCTCTTTGTGACTGGAATGATCGAGATGAGGTTAAATGAGAGACTGCAAAGTCACACACCAGGAACTTGTTGCTTGAAGAGTAACAGGAGTGTTTCTTAGCAGAGAGATCTTCCCCAAGATGGGGAAAGTCTCGGGTGAAGGTCAACAAAGGAGGAGGAACCAGAGATGCTACGTGGGGGTGAAAAAGGCAAGTGAGCTTTGAGGACGTGGCAGTATTTCCAGTTGGAGCGAGTGAGATTAATGCCAGGGGCTTTACATCCAAGAGAGTGTGAGACTTCTCTGCTCACCCACACTCAAGAGGGATGTTCAGCCTGGAGCAGGTGCAAAGAAAGGCAGTGAGGTGATCAGGGGGACCGAGGGTGTCTCTTGTCTGAGAGTGTGTTTACTTATCAGTCACAGAAGTGACTGCAGAGAGACATTCGAGCTGATTTGAAAATAGATGTGGCACCAGTTTGAGTTTTTCAGCATTAATTATTTTGCACTGAACTTCATGCTACTGCAGCTACACAAAGTAATTAAACCACGGTGTGATGTGCCTGCAGGGTGAATACTATAAGGGAGCTTAGTTACTTAGTCTGGCAGAACAAAGGTTAAGAGAGGAGAGATTTGCTGCCTATAAATACTTCTAGGAATTGGGGGTTGGGAAAGTAAGTGCTAGGGAGAGAGGAGAGCTGCATAAGCTAAAGGACAATGTGGCACAAGAATAAATAGATATAAATTGGCCATGAATGAATTTAGGTTGGAAATCAGAAGGTTTCTAAGCAACAGAGCAGGGAAGGAGGTGCTGGAACAGCATTCTAGTAGCACAAGTTAGGGTGGAAACCTAATGAGATTTAGGACAGAGCTTAGTAAGTTTAGAAAAGGCCATTTGTTTTGTATTTGCCTGTTATTCAAAGGGATTGAACCTGATAAGCCAAGAGGTCCCTTTTTCACTCTATTTCCTGTACTTGCCTTATTGCCTTATCAGAGCTGCACCCTTGCATGCAAAAGCCAGGTAAATCCTGAACAGAGCTTATGTGATGAGTTTTTCGGCATTGATCCCATGGATATTGAAGGAGGATTCATTCTGTGTCAGAGACTTAAACAAACAAAAAGCAAGCCAAGACAATGCATGGAGAAGGTCTGCAAATATGCAGTAGTACAGATGAGAGCTCACATATGAAAGAGCTTCTTCATATAAAACAGATGTTCTCAGAGCACCTGGCTTTGCTGGAAGGCCGTTTCAAATGCAGGTATGTGCTCTCCTGAGATGTGAGAACTTTAAGAGATTGTCTGAAGGGAAAATGCATCGTATATTCCTGCCATTACCAAGGACTCTGTGCTTGGGGAGGATATCAAATTTACCGCACTGGGAAATTTCAGAAAAAAACACCACCCAACAGTGGTTGAGTTTGTCTCTGGCCACAGCACTGCACTTACTGTGATCCTTCATAGTGTTCCATGCTGGACAGGCACCTCTAATACCTCCTGTAAAGCACCAGTGGATGGTGATGGTGCCTTCCTGGTGAAACATTTATCTAAAATCCCCATGCATGGGTATGATTGAAAGAGAAGGCAGGAGAGGGAAGCTCTCTGTCATACATTAGACCTCTGGAGACAGTTTGAAGGCATCCTCCAGCAGGAGGCAAATTCCCAAGGACAGGCTGGGCCCAAGGGAACAGGAGTAGCATGTAATGGAGGGTCCCCAAATGAGGAGAACAGTTTCATAATCACAGTTCCTTATTTAGTAAAAAATACCAGATTATTCCAGTATAGATGGATGTTTTACCCTTCCCACCCCAGAGTACCATACCAGCATAGAATGAGAAAAGAAGAATAGCAAGGCTTGAAATGTCATTATGTATTGGTCTCATTTGCCAGTAAAGTTTTCAGCAAGAAAAACTGGAAGAGGTTTTAATCTCACTGAGGAGACATTACCATCTATCCTGAAGTAAATGCTTAGTTGTCAACTTTGTGTTACCGGAAAAAAAGCATGGTACCCTCACAGCTACTGCTTCCACTTTGCAAACAATAATGTAATTACAGCTCCTATAAACACTCTCCTTGCTTTACAGGTGGAGGAACCAAACCATGCAGAGTGTAAAGGATTTGCCTGAAGGATCAGCAAGTCATTCTAAAGCAAGGAGTCCTCATCTACCTATTCACCAGACATTCGTCTTGTCCTGTGAACTTCCATCTAGATGAGTTGCTGCTTTACAAAAATAGATGTGTCTATACAAATATACATACATATGTTTCCCAAAGTAAGAAGACAAGAAAGGTAAGACCTTTACCTCCTTTTGCTGAGTCTGCACAGGTTGAGAGAGAGGAACAGGTAAAGCTGACTGAAGGGTCAGCTTTAGCACAGCGCTTTGGTCTTGCTAGAGCCCACCTCTGTGTCAGTGTTGGGCTCCCAGAAGAGATCCGTGGCTGAGGGAGGACACTCTGGACAGGGCAAGCAAACCCCAGTCAGCTCCCAGGAGTTCAGCCTCCTACTGTGGTCTGACACTGGCTCACTGGCTGGAGATCCCCTCGAGCCTGGAGGACTGATGCTGGGTGAGACCAGCTCCTGAGCTGTTCCTGACATGCACTGGCAGCTGTCTGCCTGCTACTCTTTTAAAGGGTCTTCGTGGATCAGGATAAAAATGTGACCTTACGCAGGCGGCATTGTAAGCACAACTTGGCTCAGGTTCAGCTCTTCCTCTGGCTCCCAGCTACTCTATTTTTATTGAAGGAATTTTGAGGCTATCAGAAAGGAAGTCAAATTGTTTTAGGAAAACAATAGAAAAGCAACTTGAAGTTTATTAGCTTCCTGCTCAGGGCCTGGGACCAACTTGTCAAACTTATTAGAGCGATGGCGGGACTATTTATTTAAAAGGGCCAGCGACAAGACTCACAATTTCATTCCGGTTTAGGCCTTGGTTAAAACAAAGGAAAGGCATAAAATAATATCTGAAGGGAGCAGATGGCTAACTGGTAAATGGTGCGAATAAGGTTGGCCTGTGAGACACTGGTGGTGTTCACCAGTGCCAGTGGCTTTTGTGGGATTATATTATCGACTGAATGCCCGGGCTTGCGTTCATAGGCCAGTCCCATCACCCCAAATTCCTTACTATGGCTCAAATTTTCAGATGGAAGCCTCACACCTAAGAAAACAAATTTGGCAGGAAAAGGTTTTGGGTTTAGAGCTACTGAAAGGAGCAACACAATGTGGCAGGTCTGCAAAAGAGCCAGGAATAGAGCCCAGGTGTCCCTGATCCTGTTGGACTGCTGGAGCCCCCCGACTGCAACAAATATTTATATCCTTCAGAAGCAGCTGCAGTCTGCTTCCCCATCCAGCCACCCCGAAGTAGCAGCACCATTAAGTCATTGAATACATGCTGGCATGTGGCTGATGAGAAGAATGGACAGCCAAACCATCAGACTCACGAGCAGAAAGTGTGTGTGCTGCCCAAGCCCTTCTAAGGAGATTCATCGTTTGCAAGGAAACAAGAAGAGAATAAAACAGGTAACCAAGAAGCACTTACAAACTCTGCTTAATGCAAAGCCATATCCATTTTTCAGAGGGCTCTGTGCTGACTGAGTGTTTAACCTGCTTTCAGGGAGGACAGAGGAGGAACTCACCTCTACTTTCAAGGGTGCAGTAGTAAGTCTCTAGGAAGTCAGGTGCTGAGAGGTACTGAGCCAGAAGAGCTATGCACACAAGCTTTGAAAGCTCAGTAACTGCTTTTCAGATGAAAGGAAGAAGAGCCCACCTCAAAAATTCTCTTCCTTCTTCTCCTCATTAGCTTAATTAAAAGTGGGAAGGCAAAGCTGCTATTTTCTCTGAGGCCTGGAGGCAATAATACATCTTGTATTGGCAAGTGACAGATGATCTTGGTTTATGTGTTCCTTTTAATTTACCTGGGTTAGATGTTTATAAAAGAGTCAAAGTGAGTGCATGATCTCTGCAAGGGCCTAAGAAACTGGGTCTTAAACTTGGTAATTTTAATGTTAATGCAACAGTCTTCCGCTCATTTAAGGCATTCTTGCATCTTTTAGAGGGTTTTTGTAATTTCTGTCCCTGTGAGATATTGCCTTGGTAAACAAATCAGCCAAAGAAGTGCACTGAGCAGTGCAGCATCCCTAGTTCATTACAGTTGGTAGGTGTTTACTTAATTTTAAGTACATCCTTGAGTTGCACTGATTTCAGTGGGATTTAATAGCCTGCAAGTTAAGCACCCTCCATTGCCAGGTGGCTTTGCTGGGGGAATTCCAAGGCAGACAGCAGCTAGTCAATATACTTCTCAGTGGCCTCTGCTGTAAGAGATGGCATGTGCAAATCACATGATGGTGATTTCTGGCAACAGAAAATAATTTATTTTCACTTATTTGGGGTCTGTGTCGTCCGGACTGGTATCACTTAATTCGTGCTTTGATCTAGTTAGTAGTGTTTGAACCCCGAATGTGTGCTGTGAGAGTCTTTTTGTCAGTCACTCAGGACTGTTGGACTCTCAGCAGTGCCTGAGGCTGAGATCCTGCAAAGACTTGGCCATGTGAGTAACTCGATTTAGTTACGGCTTCGGGCCACTCGTGTACGTACAGTCCTTCTGTCTACAAGTGTCATAGACTGGAAAATGTTGTAGATTGCTGAAACTCCTGTTGTGGTTTTTTTTTTTTTTTTTTTTTCTTACCAGGAGCCAATATGATTTCTCAGAAACTTCTGGAATGACAGAGGGTACTAGCCCACTGGACACATGGATGCTGGGGGACTTCTCACCCCAGAAGGCTGTGACGTGTAACTGTGTGGTGCCAGTGTTGGCACTGAGTTCCTGGGGTGTGGGGTTTAAGAAGCTGTGCTGTTGCAAGATCTCCCAGCTCTAAATCTTGAGGCTTTAGGAAAGGGCTGCTTAAACAATATTGCCAGGGTGGAAAGAATCACAGGCATATATGTCTCTTCATAAAGCAAGCTGAGGAGCAGAAGGACCTAAGCCTGCTCTATACATTCTCTGCAGGGTGAAGAGAAATCAGGACCTGAATCTACCCTGAAGGCCAAGGTCTCTAGAGCTTTCCCTGGAAGTCAGCTTCGAAGGAAGGAACAGTTAAAAGGATTTGAGGAAAGAGAGACATGTGCCTGAACGGTGGTGAGTGAAACTGAAAAGGAAACAGCCTGAGTTATGGGAGGATTCTCAGATGGTGCTTATTGCTCCCAGCCAGCCTGTTCTCTTTTGTGATAGCCTGAAAGAATTTCAAAGCATGACCTCCTGCGTAAAATTAAGAACTTGATTAGTTGCAAAAATCTATGAGTAATGGTTCTCCCCACCAATTTTGTGATGTGTGCTGGCTGGATTCTGAAGCCTTCTGTAAGAAAATTACAGCAAAGGGAGGGGGGCAGGAGGACACTGCTGGCCCAAGCAGATTAGAAGGGTGCATTTTGTTTTAGAAGACCAAATATCCATGTGTGTACAAGAGCTCACAAACTAGCTTAACTGCCAGCAATGCTGTGGTGCACAGCATGCAGGGAAGGTACCTTGGAAGCGGCTTCCCTTTCCAGAGTGTGCCATGAGGTGACCAGTGTGAGGGAAGCAGGCAGCCCTGCTCCCTCGTGCTGCACCTTTTGTGTGGCTGCATGATGGGAAACCACCTCACCTCACAGGGATGCATCAGGCACCCATCCTTGTCAGCCTGGTGTCCTGAGGGTTTACTAGAGGAAAGCTTGGAAGAGGAATGTATCCAGTTTTGTTTTCTGAAAGGGCGAAGGATTTGGTCAATTCTATTCTCCTTAATTGTTTTTATGGACACCTGGGTTTCCTGGTAAAACACTGTTTGGCTTTCAACAGCCCCCACTGCCCAGAAGAGGTGACAGGCTGCAGAGGAAACAGGTGTGAGTGTTAGTCACCTACAGCCACAAGGCAAGGAAATGAGGGCCCTGCCTCCTCCGTGCAGCCAAGCAGTGAGCCAGGCTGGCTCTCCAGGTGGCCACAAGCAATGCTCATGTTTAAAGCTACAGGGAGTGGGGAGGAGGTTAGGAAATTCCCTGAGCACTGAAGTCCTGCCTAACGTAGAGCTTTCCCCACTGAGCATCCCATTTAATTTAATTTAAATTCTCTCCCCTTGGTGCTCACATGTAGTGCAATGCACTCTGCTCTGCTCCTGATTGCTGACTGCTCCATATAAATCCAGGCACTCCATCCTCACTGCATCCTTTGCATGCTGTAGCTTCTTATTTTTAATGCTAAGTGGAGGCAAAGATGAAGCATGACCATGTTAGGGAGAGGCACACAGAATTGCTACCTGTACCGAGATGTTTCGTTCGTGGGTTGCTGTTTTTGTCATGTCTCTTTGAGATGTGATCGACAGAGGTTCGATGATTGACAGATGGTTGGTGATTGGTTGGGGGTTTGTGATTGGCAGATGATATCAAGTGGGCCTGCAATGTGTTAAGCTCTCTATTAGCTCATGCAGGAGTCTGGTGGTAAAATCTGATAATTTCGTGGTGTCAGACAGCATTGTGTTTGTTTGCTGATGTTTATGGTTTTCCTTAAAATGGTGGAAAAGGAAGAGAGATTTAAACTTGATTGAAGCAAGCTGAAATATAAATTAGAAGCCATACATTCGTTGGTTTTGGATTGAACCTTGCAGTTCTGTGCTCAAAATACAGAGTTTGGCTTCTTGGTGAGAAAAATGAAATTTAGTTTCCTTAAAAACTACTTCTCGCCCCAACTGGGATATGAAGAAATAGCTATTTACATAATAAGCAATTTTTTTCCTGGTTGGGGGTGATGGGTTTCAGCTTTCTGTGTGAGTGAGACACAGAGATGCCTCAGCAATGCACATCAGTAGAATAGATGGTTTTTGCATGTGATACCCATGTGGTATGATCTGGGGGCTTCCTATAATTACCCTATGCCTGTTGAAGGGGAACAGTAAATTGGTTGTTTCAGACCCAGAAGAACCCAAGACTGACTTTTTGACAATGAACTCAGTATTTAGGAGTGTTGTCACCGAACCAGAGACACTACAGGACGTGCCCACTGAAAGAGCACTTCAGAACACGAACCACAGTGGTTGAAAGCCATGCAAGATTGCTCACAAGAAGCAGAGGACAGGGAAATGGGAATCCTTGATGTTGTCTGCTTTTCCCACACTCTTTCCCCACTTTCCTCTCAGGCCAGCTTTGTGAAGAAGCACATTTCCCCCTCAGGGAAAGTAACAATTTAACACAGCAGGGAAGAAAGAGGTTTTGTGATGTGCTGCATGAAATGATGCAGTATCGCTCGGTCAACATCTGGTAAAACGTTCTTTAACAGCCTCATCTTCCTGTATCAGCTTTTCTAACATCAATAATTTTATTGGTAATAATCAGTAGGGTCTGAAATTTGTTGGAAGAGGATGGATGGCTGCATTTGGGGAGAGAATCTAAAGGGCTTTGAAGAATGCTGATAGAAAAAATGCTGAGGCAACATCACGATTACTGAGCTGAGAAATCTGCACTGATGTGCAGTTCCCAGATTGTTTGGAAAACATGGGAAAAGCTGCCTTGAGAGTATTTGCTGGTGCTTTAATGTCATAAGATTCCCCAAGTGCCACAACGTAGGGTAAATCTAACCCTGGCTTAAACATTCCTCCTTAAGTTCCTGTGTCTGCCCATGCTGGTGACATGAGGTGTTTTCTTTTGCACTCCCTACAGCCCTATCCCAAATACCTTTGAGAGAAGTTCTTCTCCTGTTCCCATGTGGTAACTCTGAACAAATCCAAGCCAGTCTTCCAGTCAAACTCTTTCCAATCCAGGTCACGCAACTTTCCTTCCACCTGCCCAAACCTTTTCATTTTTCCTGCTCTGATCAGAACTTTGTTTGTCCTTGCATTAGAAGAGACACCTTGATAAATCACTTCATATAGTAAAAAAAAAATCATTATTTTCACCCCAAAAAGTGGACCCATGTGGAAACTTCAGCACAGGAATGACATAAGATTGTCTTTCAGCTACCAAAGGGATGTGAAATAGCTGCCTGCAGCTGTGTAAGCAAATAGAGCAGCATTACATGAATCCATGCAGAGGTCAGTGGTGACCTGTGGAGTGGTTTCTGACCTGCTTTGTGATTGCCAGAGATCTCCAAAGATGAAAACTTTCTGCTTCCCTCAGTCTCCTGCTGTGACCTCCTGTCCAAGTTGCCAGACTCAACTGGTGATGGTCAGAAATGTCCTGCAGCATTTCCAGCCGTGGGAACAGGTGGTGACACAGTCAGTGTGGTTAATATGGAGAAATTAATTCTGGACTGGGCTGTAAGATGCAGTGAAGGAGAATAGAGACACAGCAGAGAAGACCCACCACTTCTGTACCTTAAACCATCTAAAGTCTCTCAGATTTCTGGGACTGTTTGAGGCTTCTCAAAGGGCAGCCTCCAAGCTGCTCTATCTAATAATAAGCTTTCCTCTGAGCTATACCCCTCCTTAACTTCATCACCATCTAGGCTAGACTCCCAGTCTGTCTAGTACTAGTAATAAAGATAGACTGCTGGGGAAAATGGTGTCAAAAAGCAAGGCTGGTCTCAGCTGATGAAATTAAAGAACAAGAAGTTCAAGCCTCTTGACATCCCTTCCCACCTGAATTGATTATAAATTGTTGTGAGCAGATGGTCTGCAGCAGGTTGAGGTCAGTGCAGCAGCTTCTGTACAGGTAAATCATACAAGTGTACAGAACTTCTTCAGCATGTCAGGAAAAGTAGTAAAAGGAGAAATTATTTATGTTATTTTTTAAAAAATTCCCCAGATGAAGCTATGAAGGAGGCCCAGTGGCCTTGGTTTGGGGAGAAAGCTTAGTTATAGGTCATGGATAACTAAAAAGAAGGAAATCAATGAAGTAGTTTGCCCGGCTAAGACAGAAAAAGAGAAAAAAAAAAAAAGAACTTATCCCAAAGCACACTGTAGCACAGATACTGTTTAAAAATATTGTAATGACCTGGATAGGGACAAGAACATGACCAAATTCATAACTAGCACAAGTGTTTCTACCTACCTATGTATGTGTCTGGTAAATAATACACATCGGTCCATATGCCCCATGGCATTCCTAATTTGGGGGGTCAGATTGCTCACCAAGGAAGTCTCTTCTGTGTTTTAACATACATGTTGTTTACTTTTCTAGGTGCAGATCTGTCAGAGGAGATTTTTTTTTTTTGCTTTGGTTCTTTGAGTTTTCCTGGTTAGAAATAAGTGTATCAACTTTTCTCATGGCTGACTTTTCTCAAAAAGAAAGTGTCCTGACAAGTGGGTACATGAATTCTGGATTTGCTTGCTCCCTCTGGAACATGGTGCAGGTGATTGAGACTCCTTTGGCAGAGGAGGCTTTTGTCCCCAGATTTCACAGAGACTATTCTGAGTTCCCATTCCATTTAGGGAACAATTGTTGAAGTGCTTTATAGACTATCTGTCTTTTCATGTGCCAGGGGATTTCTAAGGCAGTCCTGAAGAGCCATCTCTCCTGCTCTGTGAGACACCATGCCACAAGTCCTGTGGGTGTTATAGCCTGGACTCATGTGATGGAGTAATCTAAAAAGGCCAGGAGATGAAGTAATGTGGTAGCAGCTGAAATTCCTGGTAGGAGTGTGAGCCGCCGCATTGGCACAGGAAGTGGAATGATCTTTAAGTACTCCAGGCTCCTGAGTAACCTTAACTCCTCATAAAAAAAGGTGTAGGAAGCATTCTTGTGACCAGTTCCATGACAAGAGAGGCATGATTGCCCAAACATGGGGCTTATTGCTGAAGGCAGAGGTTCTGGGGTGAAAAGACAGGGTCTTAATATTGATGAGGGACTGCTCTGCTGGTCTTGAGAGCAAATAATATGGCACAGCTTATGTCCATTTGGATTTCCTCTCCCTCCTTCCCTCTCCCAGACTCCAAACAGGGTTGTTTTTGTCCATGCTGCCTCGTGGGAGCTGTTATTCATCAGGCCCCCATCTGAACCATCCTGGGAAAGCATCACTGGCCTGTGAATAAGTTGTCAGGGAGCATGCTGACCATTGAACAGTGCTGGAACCTGTGTCTTGGCCCTGTTCATTTGTGAGTTACAGATGGACCTTCACTGTCTGAGAGCAAGCAAGGTTTGTAAGAGGAAGAAGGTCATAAAATAAGCAGTGACCACACCACTGGTCTCAGGGAGAGAGGAGCTGTCCCACAAATCTCAACCTGCTGCATTTATTGCATTGCTTTTTTGGACTGTGGAGTAATGGATAAAGTGACGGATTCCTCAAGTCCTGACTCCCCAAATACATGGATAAGGACATAATCAACATCTTTGTTAAACTTGTGAGCTCATGCAGTAACTACTTTGTGTAGCTCTGGAGTAGCATGGAGTAGGGGTTGTTTTCACAGAGCCAAGGGACTCCAACTTGTTTGAGTCCAACTTGTGTTTATGGTGCCTCTGTGGGCAGAGTGAGCCAAGCTCTGGGACTCAGCTTCCCAGTCTGTGCATGGCTCCACTCCCCTCCCCTCCTCTCCCCTACATCCCTTTTCCATTTGGAGGAGGAGAATCTTGGCTGAGTCTTCACTGCTTCTCAACTTTGGGAAGGTGAAAAATTCATGGCAAGAATGAAACTGAAGCATGAAAGCCCGCAGAAAAAGTTGGTGCAGTCCCACTGTTACCAAACTATGTATTCTTACACAGACACGTGAAGTAGTGTTGCAAAGCATTTTTAGATGCTGGAATAAATATCTAGCGTTGACAGAGAGCCTGCCCCATGTCTGGAGAGCCACTCTCCAGTGCACTGTGCTCCTTTATTTGGGGTGTCTTTGAAGTGAATTTATGTGTTGATGTTTGTCCAGTCAGCACCTGAAGGACTTCTTTTTTTTTAATTTTATCTTAAGGGCAGGTGAAAACAAATAGCGCCATATGGATATATAAGGTGGTTACATATGAGATTTTGTTGCAAATCTACAGAGAATATAAAATCAGGAGCCTGCTGTACAGCCCTGAGGGCAGCCAGAAATATTTTGGCTGGCTGAAAACCTGGTTCTTGGTCACTGTTTGCCCTCTGCTCAGTCAAATGAGAAGTGTTCAGGTACTGAAGAGTGTTGGTTTTTAATACACTGAGAGTGACCGAGAAACCAAAGGTTTTCTTTATTCCTGCCTGAAGCTTCCAGGTAACTGTGTGATTGTCTGTCAGTTCTCTCGGTAGAGACTTGTGTTGGCTTGTTGATCGGCTGCAGGCACGTGGCAATGAAGTTTAACACCCTGCAGTTGTTTGGTCCTGTTGAATAAGAAGGAGATGCCCTCACCTGCTGACATCATTGTGGTAGCTACTGCAGGCTGGAGCCCAGCCTGGCTAAAAAGCCTGCTCGAGAGGAGAGATAAGGATGTGGGTGGTGAGTCTGTTCTCTGGGCTGTGGCACATGGTTTGCAGAACATGGTCTGGCTTGTTTAAAACCAAGGTGGGTATGTCTGTTGGAACAGCCATCACAGCAGCTACTGGAGCTCAAGAAGTTCAAGAATTTTTAACAGGCAGAGATGTTTTCTTTCTGCACCTCTCTGAACTCACTTAAATACAGCTCAGTAGAAGTGCTGGACTGGGCATGTGCTGCATGTGCTTCAGAGTTGCTAGCAGGACCTCAGAGACCTCAGAATAAGGTTCTCAGTTTGAATGCGTTCCCTTGACTATCAGACACAACCATCTCTGGTTCCCAGAGACCCCTCTGCTTCACTCGGCGATAAAAGCACTTTTTAACACCGAAGCTGCTGTGTTCCCACGCCAGTTGCTGTCATGAGGGAGACCGGTCTCAAACAATAGCAGAGGAATAAAGAATGGCCTCTCTCATCGATATCCTGCCTAGACGCTGAGTCAGGTGGCTCTTTAAAATTCCTGCATTGTTTTCCTGATTTTTCATTTGACTGGGGTAAGTTTTTATCTTTAAGGAAAGAAAACACATGGGACCAACTGTCTCTGCCTGCTCCACCATTCCCTTGTCACCCACCCCCACTCAGCTTTGGTGTCTTTGTCCCGTGGCAGCCTCCAGCAGTGAGGGATATAGATACGATGTGCTGGTTTGGACCTGGAGGCCAGTGTGAGGTGCTGGGGTTAGGACAAGGTGACTGTGGTCTGAGCAGGGCTCCCTAAGTCACATATATCTGCAAAGCTTTAGAGAATGCAACTTTTCACAGCGAGATTTCCACATGGGCTGATATTTATGTGATTGGTCTTAAAATGGTCCGAAGGCAAGGGAGGGATGCAGGCACAGGTTTCCCAAAAATTTCTCCATAGCTGAACGTTTGAAGCCCTGGCAGGATGCTGAGACAGTCTCTGTGTGAACAGACATTTGGAAAATTGGCAAAAGTGATATTTGCTTAAACAAACTGTAAGATCCTGTAGCTCAAGATCTTGAATCCACCTCAGCTGCACTAAAAAAATTTTCCAGAAGGAGGATGGGGCTTTCTGAAGAGGGAGGCTTTCTGAAATCTCTGAATTTCACAGGGATTGTGAGATCCTTGCAGGATGCTGTTTGGGGGTTTCATCCAGCTCCTGTCATCCCTGAGCATCACCTCTCAACAGCCTGGACCAAGGCATGGGGGAACTGTGGCTCTGCTCCTTCACATAACCGTAAGCCCTGCACCAAAGGCTGCAGAGAAGAAAGGTCAGAGATGTCCCCAGGATTTTCATCAAGGCTGCAGGGTCCCTAGGAGATCTTTATGGCTCTTTGGCACTGCTTGTCTCCTGCTGAAAGGCCTCAGCAGAGGGGGAAAGCACGGTCCCTGCTGTGCCACCGGGCAGGAACTCTTGGAGCTGGGAAGGGAACTGGTAAGGGTTACATTTGCGAGTGCAGATACGAGATAAGAGCTGACCTACCCTTCACCCCAAACTGAACTCTCTGAAGCTCAAACAAGGTAGGCAAGTGCTTGTGAAAATGCTGGGGGTGGGGGGGGAAGCCTGCCAGACTGGTGAGCATGCTGCTCTTGCCTGGGGCTGGGAGCACACACTGAACAACTGTCCATGGAATACTTGCTAGGTCCCTGAGGAACTTGCCAGGTTCTCGACTAGAATGCTGGAGGACTGGTGTCACAGCGCAATCAGCAATCAGGGGTGCCTGTCAGGTGGCAGAGGAGATTTTTTTGTCTTTACCTTTCCAGAAGTACTGAAGTTCTGGAAGAATTCTGCATTTCTAGTGGCAAAGAGAAGGAGAAATTTGCTTAGCCAACAGCTCCCATTTCACAGGCTGTAGAGCGCCATCAGGCAAGGGAGGAAGGCCAGCTGGTGGCAGGATCACAGGTGGAGGATGCTCCCCTCACCCCTACAGGCCTGCTCACGCCTGGAGTCAGCGAGGGTGGAGTGCCCAGCTGTTGTGTGCCCTGCAGAGAGGGCACCAGGGTAACCTGGCAGCTGAACTGCCCTCTCTTGTAGGTTAGAGCATCTGTGGCTGTTCAGAGCCACCAAGGAGGTGCTGGCATGAAGACCCTCAAGATATAGATCCAGATATATCTCTGTGGGCGCCTCCTGCCCATTGTTCTCCAGCACCTTTTGGTTCAGGGATTGCATTTTTTTCCCCTGACCGGGGGAAGGGTTGTGTTTACAGAGTAATATAACAGAAAAGAATCCAAAGCAGGACATGCCCCCAAGGTCCCCAGCGTGGTACTTGGCAGAGGCACATTCCTGTCTTCGGACAAGGCCTTTGTCCTGAGGGGTGAGGGTGGAGAGAGAAATAGAAATTACAGACAATGGAGAAGTCATTTCAGATGAAATAAAAGATATTTGAGCAGGGCCTTTACACCACATTGCCTCTGACTGTTGCTTTCAGACACCCCTATGGCAATGCATATAGCACACGCTGTCAAAGCCTCTTCCCACTGTGTGAGTGTAAACAGTGCAACAATCACATCTGAGTGGCCTTACACAGAGTTCCCGTATTGGAAATCTGTTTCTTCTGGGAAAGAAATGTCTCCCTTTAACGATATCCCTGAGTGTTTGAGTCTCCTGGGAGCCTCAGATGTGTTTTGCAATGGCACAGGAAGTGGTGCCTGCCAAAGCAAGCATGGCATGGCCTGGGGAGGGCTGGCCTGGCCCCAACACCAAGATCTCACTCCTAAATCCTACGTGCCTGCTCTCCCAGGGGTGAGCAGGAGGCTCTGCCTGTGCTGCCTGCTGCTTGCAAGGTGCATTGGTGGGCTGTGTTTTTGTATCGAATCTCAAGGAGCTGGGACAGACTCCTTTTGCCCCTGGTGTCTTTAGGAAGACTCAGAAACAGAAGTCATGGGTATCTCAGGAGGTGTTTTTCAGCAAGCACACACCAAGAAGAAGTGACTCTACTCTCCCTATGAGTGTAAATTCAGGGTGCCAGAGGACTGGCAAGATGCACCTTGCCTGGTTAGACACTTAGTGCATCTCAACCTCACACAGAGAGGGACTCTCTGGAGGTGAACTGAGCATTTCTTTCAGACCTGGGCTTCTGTGCTGAGGCTGCTGGTAAGGACTTCATTGGCATCAGCTGGGAAAGGGCACAACTGAGACAACCACACCTGCCCCATGGGAATATAAAGGAGTCCCTCAGCTTGCTACAGTGGTTGTGTGGGTATGTTGTGTGTCAGAGCCTCTTATTAGTGCTCTGGTGAGCTGATTGCTCTCCAGAGCAGCATTGTTTGTGCCATTAGGCCTCAACTGCGGAAGCCCAGGCAGCAGGAGCATCCTTGGTATGTGTGTGGATCCTTGTTATGTAGGTTGTGAAGGAGGTTCCTGAGTTTCATGTTGTTTTGAAACACTCTAATGAGCCTGTGGCCACTTTGGCTATCTCTGCTGTTGCCACGTGGAGTTAATGATAGCCATGACAAGGATGGAGCTGTGATGTTTTGGCTTTAACAGCATGTACTGCCCTGTGATGTGGCTAAGGCTGCACTCCTTCTGTGGTTGCACAAAAGAAACAAATTTCTTATCAGCTTCTTGCACCTTCCTCTGAAAACTTGATGAAGGTAAAGAAGACTGAAGTCCTGATCAAGCTGTTAGTCACAGCAGGTTTCCCAAGCCTTGGGGCTTGCCTGTGCAGGAGGCCAATCTCCGTGGGATGTATGCCTGGCATGCTGCCGGGGGCTCTGCTGTGCCCCGGGCAGTATGTGCAGATGCTTGCCTGGAAAAGCCATCACTTCAGGCAGCAGATCTTTCCTCTCTGGGAGGCAATGGTGGGGAGGAACGAAACAACCAGCGTACACCTCCACCAGCAAGTTTGAGCAGCAAAAAACGTCTTTAGTGCTCGCTAGGGAACCCGGGGTGGGGGGGGGGGGTGGGGTGTCAGGAGAAAAGAATTTGTTCCCCGCAGGCCCGAAGCTGCGACAGCTTCCAGCGGAGATGAGCTGGGCTGCACGGACAGGGGGCTGTGCGCTGCGAAGCGAGGGTGAGAGGCGCTGCGTCCCGGGGCAGCAGCTGCTGGGAAGGTGCGAGGGCTGCTCAGTGTCACGGCACACGCGGGCCGTGGGGACGCCGCAGCCCCCGTCAGCCGCACCTCGTTGACTTTTAGCGCTTCCTTATCGTGTCCGCGCTCACCCCGCGGCCGCGCCGATAAAATGCCATCGCCGCCCTAATCTCCCTGCGGAAAAGTGCTGCGGAGCATGGGGGGCTGAGCCTCCCGCGGGAGAGAGACCAGCCTGGGACTCCGCTCCAGAGGAACAGCCCCAGCCCGGGATAACCTCCGAGGTGCGTGGAACACCAGGTGTGCTGGTGTGACGGGCACGGCAGCAGGTCAGTTTTGTGTTGGGATAGGGTTCTGCAGAAAAAAAGCTGGGCTGGCTGTTACTTTTCAGCGCCCAGCGGAGTTGGGAATGTAAGCCATGTGGAGTGCTTGCAGGATGTTAAGTTCCCAGAGCCATAAGCAGTAGAGGTAAGATAATGGGAAGGAATCCACAGGTTTTTTTGTAGCCTTTCTTTTCTTTCCATAAGTATTAACTTATGTCTCTCTCTTTGTGCATTAAGCACCTAATTAGTTCTGGTACATACTTTAATTATCTCTTTAAAAAAGGGTGTTATTTTTCAACATATAACTGCTATCTACCTGTAGGCCCATGGCAATTTTTAAAGCTGTTTTTAATTTTTATTTATTTATTTTTTTTAATAGGCAAGCAGCTTGCAGAGATGCACTTGAAAGAGTCCTAAGGATCCCTGAATATAAAACCATAAGCAACAACTGAGCAGGTATGTAATTCTTGGAAACTGTAGCTGGTGCCAAACTGGTGCACAGTATCTTGCCATTACAGGAGATTGAGGAAACCTGACATGGAATTGGTTGGAAAGAAGAATTTTCCTTCTGAGTGAGAAATTTTGATGTTTAAGAATTTTTTTTTTTTTTAAGATCTTAGACTTAGTGTCCATCTTCCTGAATTAGAGAGAAAATTGATGATGCTAAAATTCCTTGCTTGAGAAAAACTTCTAGATTTTTTTGATCAAAGAACCTGGGGTCAAAGTCCTTCACTTTTTTTGAAGATTTGACTTCACTGGCCCAAAAGGGAAACTTCACTGGTCCTAAAAGTGAAACAAAGGACTTCTTTAGAGGAAGGAATTATAATTAACAACAGCAACTTGCAGTGAAATCGAGGAAAAGTTTCAATTTGACTTGCTGTTTTCCTTTTACATCTTAATCAGAAAATAGGCTTATGCAGCTCTCAGCATATTCTTTTTTCCTAGGCTACAGCTCTAGTCAGTACTATATTATTTACTGAATGTTATTATCCTGTATCTCTTATATAACACCAGTCTTGTAATCACCCCTGTAATCACTTCCACATGCTGCAAACTTGCAGAATGGAATAAACTCCTTCTGCACTCCCTGAATCACATTATCTTTGCCAAGTTCTTACTCTCCAATACTTACTGGGATACCTCAAAGTTTATTTTCAATATCATAATCCCAAAGCCGTTCTCACAGGAATATCTAGTGCTGCCTCAGCCACCTTTAGGACTCTCTTATTTTTTATTCCCAGCTTTGGTCTTTCCAGTGCTTTTGAACTGTTCTCCTCTTCTGCTTTCTTTTGTTTCTGTCCAGCATCTTGTACTACCATCTCTTTGTTTTAGTGTCTCCCCATTTCTCCAGTCTTCCATCATCCCCTACCAACATCTGGAACTCTGTGTGGGAAACCCAGGCCTTTTCCCAAGACCACCCCTCTTCCTCACCCCCAGCACCTCCGCAGTCCTCCCTGACACTGACGCCCAGATCACCTCACATTTTGCTGTATCCAGGCTCTGTCTTGCATATGGACCCCTAAAATCTCACCATTTTTTCGTCTAAAACCTGACTTTTTGCTTACACTGTCTATTTGGAAAGCTCAGTAGTCCTCAGTTACTGCAGTGCTGCTTGCAGTCCCCAGGTAAATGACCAGATTTGACTTCCTCCTTTTCTTGGAACATGGGAAGCGGCACCTAGGCCCCTCATCTCTGAATTGCACTGTTTGTAGAGATGGCAGCAGCTGTGCTATTGAAGTTTGCTCTGTGGATCCACAGAGCATATGAAATAAAATGTATGCAATGGTAGGCTAAGCTGTCGGGGTGGTAGACAGTGGGACTGTGCTTCCATTGTGTCCTTTTGGTAATCTGCACATGGAAGACCAACACTTTACATTTGTGCTTTATCTAGCAGTCTGGTTGTTGTTCTTTGAAATCTTAAAGGGCTTCCTTGTCAGATTTGAGTGAATTCCATTCTAGAATGTGCTCCAGCCTGAAGGGCAGAGCTATTTGCCCCAGACACTTGAGCTCTAACAGAGAAAGTGTTGAACTTGAATTTTTCTTATTTTTTCCCACATTCTAGTGAAATATCCTAATTAGTGACCTGCTGGGCCACATCATCACCATCTTGACGTTTGTTTGTTTGTTTGTTTTCCTTTTCCTGGAGCACTTTATGACAACCCTCCCCTACACTATAGTAATTAGATCAGGAAAGACAGCAAGGTGGTAAGTCTCATTTTCAGATGGATACACTTAGTACAGATTGGTGTGAAGTATCCACTACCTTATGGAATCATGCCCTTGGCCACTGTTTTCCCATGGACAATCCTATGTGGCATCCCTTTAGGGTGCTGGTAGCTGCTGGTGCTCTTCTGAGGCACCCAGTGCCAGCCACCTCCACTCTCTGTCCAGTGGGCAGCAGTGAGGGGATGTGAATTACTGGCTGAGCTGCTCCAGCAGCTCCTGTTTGCTGCTGACCCAGTGGAACAGTTCACCATGCCAGCAAAACAGAAAGGAGGAGAAGGAAAAATGAACAGAGAAAATAAAACAAACCAGAGCATGGAGTTAATAATGAAAGTGAGGGAACACTTCTGGTGTTATGATGTTACCAGAGTTAGATTTCTTCAGAGCCTGCTGTGCTTTGCTAAAAATGAGGCTAGTTAGCAGCAGCAGATGTGAATGTAACAACTGTACAGCTGTCAGGGGAATGAGAGAAGCTATGAGAAATCCATGAACTAAGTAGATTCTATTACCTTTTTTATTTATTGTTGTTTTTTTTGTGGAGGGCTTAGAAGTGGCAGTTTTCAAAGTGTGGCCTATTGGTTGTTCATGTCAAGTGATTGTAATGCTGTGGAGGGTGAGGGAAGGGTGCAGCAAGCAAGATGCATGCTATATTCCCAATCAGGAAAAGGAGAGCATTTGGGGAATGGTTACTGGAACTGTTGAGGGATGATGCTGAGAGGAAAGATGCAGCTTGGGAGTAGATGCTAGTGTTGCAGAAGTGGGGATGGGAATTCATGTAGCTAAGAATAAATGGGTTTATTTTATGGAAAGGATACTGGTGGTTATTTGGTAACCAGAAGCTTAAAGGATCAAAGAGTTTAGTAAGCCTTTCTGACTTTGGCTGGCCCTTCCAAAAATATATCACGACTGTGTGGAAGGTCCCCTCCCCTCCGTTCCTAGACGTTAATCACCCACACCATCCCCTATATAGGTGGCCTCTCGGGTTGCATAGGCTGGATAAACTCTGGGATATATGATAGCACATTTGCTGAGCTGCAGGATCTGAAGGTAAGGTTGGTATCTGGAATGCCAAGATATTTGTGAGGGGAGGCAGGATTCTTGGTCTCTCCAGCTGCTTGCTCTCAAAAATGTAAGAAGGCATTTGGAATTCCATAAGTCTTTGCAAGCTCCAGGCTATAAACAGGCTCTTCCTGTATGGAACCATAAGGATCTAATGGTAATCAGGAGATGTCTGCTTTTCTGTGCAGGCCTAATACTATTGGGATATGCTTTTGTGAGGAGGATGAAGCCCATCAGTCAGGGGGGACAGAAGTGTCCAGTGCTACTGGTATAGATCATTCAGGAAGATGGTATTGAAGACAGTCATGGGGTGAAGAAATGAAAACCTTGTCAAGCTGAAGCAGAGGGAGACAGAAAGGGGAAGGAGTCAAAACAAAAAGAAATCAGGAAAAAGGAAGAAAGGAAGAACAATTGGCATTGTTTTGTACAATGGAGAAGTGGCTCAACCATTGAATACACTCCGTAAACACTGTTTTTTCAGTGAGCCAGGCTAAGGGCCTCTGTGGGGGCAAGTACACAAATAGTGGGTCCTCAAGTCCTGCTGCTTCTCCAAAGTCAATGAGAGCAGAATTTATCACCCATATAACTATTCTGAATTCTAAGGGGAGGTGCTGTGGCTCTAGCATGGTCTGGCTCCTCTGTATCAGATTTCTGAGTAATTCTGTATTCCCAAAAGTAATGTGAGGGTTGATATGACCAAAGGAATGTATTTGCTATTTTACTTTGTGGATCACAGGACAAGTGCCACATGCAGTAGTCATGGATGCTGTGTTTATCCTCTCCTCTCTTGCTAGCTTGAACACAACAGTACAGCAGCTTGTGTCTCTGAAGCTGTTCTTGGCATGTAGACTCTTTGCACTAAAAATCTGAATGGATCTCTTACCACAGGCCACAGCCATTCCTTGGGGTGCAGAGCATGCTGGGTGTTGATGTTTTGCAAGTATTTGTAAGACACTTCTCTGTCCTAGACAGGGGATTGAAGTGAAAGGTACTAAAATTTCACATCCAGCAGTACATTGCAAAGGCTGGTGTTTCCCAACAGCAGTGACTACTGCTTCACCCTATAACCACATCTCTGCCTCCAATCAGAAACACCAAACCTGAGCAGCCTGGAGTGTGCCACCTCCTTCCTCCCTGGCGTGTGGTCTGTTAAGGATGGGCAAACTGCGTGGATGATGCAGGGAACCCTCACAGTTAAAGTGAAATCTTCTAGGAGGTAGGTTGTTCTCACATTCATCAGCCGTGACAGTGGGGGAAAGTGCCTGTCCAGGAAGGTTCTGTTTCACCTGGACCCATTGTTTGCACTGAGCAGAGACTTCACACCTTCTCATACAGTGATCCTGCAATAAAATGTGAAAGTTCAGATACAGACGATGGAACTGTGTCCCAAATGGGAAATCTGCACAGTAAGATGACAGATGCATGAACCCTCTTCCTCCCTGGGATGAAATAACCACCTCTTTTCCCATCATGAATCTTACCAGCCAAGGGTGTTGCCTCACCTCATTCATTAGCCAGCCAGTGTTGATGTAATTAGGGGTTAAGTAGTTAATCTTCAAAAATCCCTTGAAAGCCAAGGAATTCATATATTTGCTTATTTGTAATTTGTATACTGCCCCAGAGGCAACCAGGCATGGGAATGCAATCCCATATTTGTGTACTTAACAACTGAAAAGAAGATGTGGGGAGAGGTCTGAGTTTACAAGAGTGTAAAGAAAAGCTGTGACTGCCTGTCCTCCTGCTTCACCTTCCTGGTGCCCAGTCCTGCAGAAACAACAAGCCTGTATTTTAGTGTGCATTGATACTGGCTTTTCTAACACAGGATGAAGCTAAGTGTGTGCTTAAGCTTGGCTTTGCCCCAGCCAGAGAGGAAGAATCCTGTTTTTTAATTAGGGGCCTGCTTGTGGTAAGGCCCACAGAAACATGTATCAAATGTTACCTTTACTTAAAGCTCTTACAATCAAATTATTCAAGGCAGACTGAGCCAGGAGTACATGGTGCTGGTACAGTGCTTATAGAGATTTTTGTTGTTGCTGCTTCTTGCAATGCAGACAATAGAACTTTATAGGGAATGTGTCTGCCCTCCAAATGGATGGAGATGTGTAGCTGTAAGGGGGAAGAAACATTGTAAGGTTGGTCATGCGTGGCTGTGTAGTATTGAACTGCACTATCAATGGTCTGAAAGGCAGCAAAATAGTAACTGAACAGTAGGAGTGACTCAAAGATCAGTGGGCTGCAAAAAAACCCCAACCAACCAAAAAACCAAAACAAAACCAAAAGACCCAAAGCAAACAAAAAACCCCCCCCACATTACTGCAATAGTCCGGATCACTCAGACAGATGGGGCCAAGTATAACATTAGCTGCTCTAAGGCACATGTCAAAGAATAAGGAATACAGGCTGTGCTTATCAGCTGGCAAATTTTTTTCTCAGGAAGAAGTGAAGGGAAAAAGTGGGGGCTGGTACAGCTCACTGGCTGACTATACAAAATTGCAGGATGATGCTGTAGCTGAGGGAACTCACGCAGCTTTCAGTAAATAACTTTAAACTGAATAGCTCTGGGAAGGGCTGAGTGTGTGTGTCACTTAGCACTAACACAGTCACTTCCCATGTACTCTATTTAGTGCTTTTGTTGGTGATTCCTGGATGGAAGAGGTTCCAGGAAAAATACCCGAGGGTATTAAAGAATTGGAAATGTGCCTTCCAGTGACAGAGGCTGAAGAGCTAGAGTGAAAAGGGAAAACTGAAGGCTAACTTTTTTCTGTGTCTAGGTATACTTACACAGGGAACAAACTCTCTGTGGTCTAGCTGGAGGGCACTAAGATCCAAAAACTGGAATGTGAAACTGGGTAAAAAACCTAAAAAAATTATATGAAGAAAAGCATTATTTTTTTAACATCACCTGTAACTAACCACTAGAAAAACTCAGTGAGGGTTTTGCAGGATCCTCCACAGGAGGCTTTCAAGTTGTGGCTGGATTCTTTGTCAGAAAGTGGACCCTTGTAGAGATGGGAAGGATTTCTGCCAAGTCTTCTGACTCAGGTTTCCAAAGATGTGGGTCTAGATGATCAGGCCAATTCTTTCTGGTGTTACAGTCAAATGTTGAGTCATAGCTGTTGGTAGTTGTGAGGCTGAGAACTGTAGAGGGTGGGAGAAGTCAGGATTCCCTGCAAGACCAACCAGGCACAATCTTTGCTGTGAGAAGAAGGTGTGGGCTACATGCCTGAGTTCAGAATGTTTGGTTCACTTTTTTTTTTTTTTTAATTATACTGCAGTGATATCTGAAAGTAAATGAGGCTTTATCAGTTGTCCACTGAGGTGCTCAGTGATAAGAGATGGTAAATCATAATTTATCAGTGTTGCTTTAATTCTCCTCTGACCAAGGCAAGACATTCATTATCCATACCATCACCTATGGCTTTGTCATCTATTTCAAACTTTAAACCTTGAACAGTTACTCTTCTATGTTTCTGAACCAAACTAGAAAGAGTTTTTCCTTCTGCTACCTCACCTTTTTTTTTTTTTTTTTTTTTGTGGAAAACCTGTATTCCCTTGATGCCAGGGTTTTGCTTAATTTCTTACCTTATTCCCCACAGACTTAAAGTTTGACAGAGGCCAAGACTGTGCATGTGGAAGAGTCTGAGGCGCAACGTACCATTAGAAACTCCTGAGGACAGCGCTGGCAGGCTGAGTGCTGGTGCAAATGGAGGTTGGGACAACATCAGGAGGTGCCAGCAGAGGCTCTGAGCCTTTGCACACACAGCCAGCGTGACCAGGTACTTGCTGTAACAGCACTTCCTAGGAAACACAATAGCCACTTGTGAGCCAGCCCTATCCCAACACAGTGGAAGAAAGCCAGGCAGGGCAGCGTGTCCCCTGTGGCCAGGAGGGCTGGCTGGGTGGAGCGTGGTGAGCGGGGGTAAGCGGGCGAGGATCTGTGGATGTGGCAGCTGAGGCTGTGCCGGGTGGGAAGCTTTTCCTCTTGTGACTTCACCTGGGTTGTGTGCCAACCTCAGCACACAATGTTATCACTGCAAGCCAGCACATGGTTGGGATGGCCATGCTCGCACACTCGGGCCCCAGGAGACTTTCCAGTCCTTACAGCTCTTGGCTTTGATGGCTCTCACCAGAAATATGCCATGACCGTATTCCTGGGTTTGTTTCTGCTGGTACCAGCACTGCCTGTGCTCGTGGATGACCTGTGCCACTGAGATGGGTATCCAGTTGTGAGGAGTAAGGGAAAGGTTTTGTCAGGAACCGAAGCAGTGACCTCTGCTCTACCCCACCCCTCTCTGGCAACCTGTGCTGCTCTTGGCTACTTCCTTATCTAGGGTTTATTGCTGTGCAAAACAGCTGAGTTAATGAGTCAAAAAGAACTCTCAGTTCCTGCTGCATTAAGGCCTTGCTGCCTGGATAAAAATCATTCCCAAGAAGTGTTTTCCATGGGTCAGGGATGCACAGTCTGCCTACAACCATCTTTACTTTTGTCACTGCTGAATACCTTATCTAAAAGGAATAGTTGGGCCTGGATCATAAGAAGCTCTTGACAGTTTCTCAGATCTCCTCCTGTGGTAGTCTTATCTTCTTTCTAAGGTACACAATCCAGATTAAGTGCTGCCTCTGGAAGTCTCAGCCTGAGCCTGTCCTCTTCTGTGCACTATCAGAAAACCTACATTATTTGTTTTGTTCTGTTGTTCATGAATAAGACCTTTCTGCCCAGGCAAGCCCAGGCATCCTTTCTTGAAAGGAAGAAATAAAGAACCTTTCCTTCATTCCTAGGCAGCCTTTCATTTTTCCAGGACAGATGTTTCTAAGGCAGTTCCAGGTTTTCCATGCTTTGGCAGGACAGGCAATACATTCAAAGGTACAGCAACAGCACTGAACTTGTTTGGAGGAAATGGAATTGTTCCAACCTTTCATGTCTGAGATTCACCAGGGGCTAAAGTCTTTGGCATCAAGGAGACCTGTTCATGCAAGTGTCTATTTCCAGCCAAATTAAAATCTACTTGTAGGACAGTGGCATGGCTTTTGACAGGCTTGACCATGTATGCAACAAATAGCATCTGGAGAATTTTCAGGAGTCTCTGTATTTTTGGGTGTCTCTTTCAAGTACGTGGTTGGTGGATGGTTGTTCATGAATCTGTGTAGTTTCACCATCTGTGTTAAGCTTGAAAGAGGCAGGATTTATGTTCAAGTTGTCTGTGGGCTGTCCTTTGGCATGTCGATTGTACTCTGGCAGTTTCTTTATTCCTTTGTTTTCTCCTGAATGTTCTGTTCTAGTCTCATTCTAGTCTTCTCACTTCAAATTTGTTCCTCTTATGGTCTTGCCTGTGTCCTTCAAATCTCTTCCCTTGTATGGACAGCAAAGATAGGCACTATCTTTCCAGAACTTGAGAGATGAGACACTACTTATGGGTGGGACCAGCTTTTGAAATGCATGAGCAAGAATCCTCAGGATGATGCAGTACATTGCCACTCGTGATACTGCTTTCTGGTGCCACCTCACAGATCATAAACTATTTTTGGCTGCTGGACTAGAAATGGGCAGATTTAAGTCCTTCAAATTGCATGCTAGCAGTCCATGTGTAGATCTCATATGATATGTGCAAGGTAAGAAGGCAGTCCTGAGAGGGTACTTTCTTACCTTCTTCATTTGAACTGGCAGGTAGTCATTAAAGTAAGCTGGCTTTTGAACCAGAAAATAAGCACTCTTCTTCTCATTTGATGATTTAGGGGTCATGGAGAACACATAATAGGGAGCTTTTGACGGTGGAGGAGGGCTTTCATGAAAGTTGGAGAATAAACTAGGTAGGACTGAGATGGCAAACCCTAAGATGGCAAACATCCTCCAGGATCTTGGTACAAACATGCTATAAAAAACCCCAATCACTTCTAGTTCTTGATTGTGTTTTGGAACCAGACTGATGGGTAATTTATAGTCTGTTTAATGGCTGCTATCTTAT
This sequence comes from Myiozetetes cayanensis, assembly GCF_022539395.1. Classification (NCBI taxonomy): domain Eukaryota; kingdom Metazoa; phylum Chordata; class Aves; order Passeriformes; family Tyrannidae; genus Myiozetetes; species Myiozetetes cayanensis. The sequence continues at coordinate 4,727,253 of NW_026087742.1, forward strand.
TTTTATGTCAAGCAACTTCTTTAATCATAATGCCATGTGATAGAAGGGAAACCACCTTCCAGGATCTCCAGTATATTTATTGTACCAGCTTTGTTTTATTGAAGTGGTATGTGCAATTTCCTGAGAAATTAACACGGTTCAATGGGGTGAATTTTCTATAAACCCACATTGATTGCCCCTAGTTATATTTCCCTCCTTTTATTCCCTGTGTTCTGTGATAGCCACTTAATTATTTAGTTCAGGTCTGAGATCCTATCACAGGTCTGTAGTTACGTGTGAGTAATTACAGTTAGGAGCTAATTATAAAGTAATTATGCCCTTTTACGTAGTCTTTATAAAAAAGGCCGGACTATGGGTTTTCTTCTTCTCCTCCAGGACTTACTCATTACACCGAGAAGTACAGAAGTTCAACATAAATAGTGCAGACATATCATCTGCAGCTTATTTAATAAACCAAGTTTTAGTGCAAGGTATCCAGTCCTGCTGATTTAAAATGCCTGATTTTAGTAGGTGGTATTTAACTCCTCTGAGATGCTATAAGAACAGGCATGTCACTAACAAAGTCTTCATCAACCTGTTTTCCCAGACAGTAGGACAAAAGTATTTATTGATTTATTTTTTTGTTGTCTGTATTATTATTGCATAAGATTTCTATCTTATAAACAGATCAATACCATCATTAGGACTAATTTTGTCTTCAATTAACTTTTTAAAAAATACCTTTGTCATTTTTTTTATCCTTTTCACTTCCATCATATCTTTCTTATAGTTCCTATCTCCAAATTTATATTCAGCTTCTCTCTTACTAATTGTTAAATGTGTTTTAATTACTTTAGGCCACCCCCATTTCCATTTTTAATCTGATTATGTTTTTTCAATTGCACTATTGTTTCTTTACTGGGGAGTTGTGTATTTTTGGTTTCTAGTAAACAATTTTCAAGCACTTCTCAATGATTATTTATATTTTTTCTTTTTTAAATCCTTTATTTCTGTCGATTTAGCCCAGAATTCTACCCAGGGCTGGGAAACAAGACTTTTTAAAGCATCATGCCTTTCAAACCATTATCAGTTTGTACCTTCTTCTGCTTTCATACAACAGTGGGGTTGGGTGGGGAGCAGTAAATCTGCTACCAGCTCTCATTTCTGCCATCATTTTACCCATCCAGAGAAAGTAAAATACAGGTTTTGTTCATTTTGGATTTAAGATTTGAAAAATGCAGAAGCTGTTTAGGACACTTGAAAATCTCCAAAGCTGCTTTTGAGACAGCAACAACACTGTGCAATAACTTGTGCAATTAAGCAATAACTTGTGTTTATTTTTTCCTTGGTGAGTGTTCAAATAACCACTGCTGCCATGTTCCAGTGTTGCTTTGTTATCCATTGCATGCCCAAATCATCAATCCAGTTGCTGGAACACTGGCTCACAAATATTGAATATTGATAACCAGGAAATTATGATTCAAAGTCACAAACAACCTAGCAGGTAAGACTTCTTATTTCTATGCCACTTCTGCCCTCTCAGTCTCCCTTGGGGCTATAGCCACTGATTTGAACGTTCAGTTGGTACAAACCATCCCAGCATCTTTTCCAGTGTCTTATAGCTGTTGTCCCCTGGGCAGGCAAAGCCTTGTTGAATATAAAATGGAAAGGAATGCCACAATTGCATAGGGCAGGGGAGTAGGAACCCACCAAACCTGCTGCACGCTGGGCCAAAGCGGGGAGGGGATGACAGAAGTTTTAGATCTCGTGTCCTCACTTCAGAGCTTCAGGGACTAGAGAGATGCAGGCCTTCAAAATAGAGGCCTGTATTTTTCTGAGAAACTACCTATAATAATAGCTGCATTCATTTTGATGCCATTTAACCATCAGACAAGAATGGGGCCTTGTAGCCCAGGGCAAGGGGAAGACTATTCATGAGTTGCTACACCAAGGTGGAACTTGCCACAGAAGTAGCTGCTGAAAGTTCTGCCAGGTCTGACAGAGAACAGGGGACTCCCAAAGACTCTTAATGCTTTTTTTAAAAGGATCTTGAAATGTTTTAAACTGCATTGCTCTTAAGAATATCATATTCACTGAACAGTAAGAGGACTGCAGGGAATTGAAGTTTGCTGGAAATAATGAACAAAAAACCAACTCAGGCCTCTCCAAACCGGATAAGCCCTTCCACCCTATCACCTATATTTTCTGGCAGGGCTGTACATAAACAGTCCCTGACTCTCTTCACCTAGCTGTTTACTAGTCTGAGGCCAGGTTGTCTCAGGGAATGCTGAAGACCTTTGGATGGATGATTTATCTGTGGACGGGTTATCTTCTTGGTCAGGAAAAGAGAACGACTGGCTCAACAGCTTCCAAGTTCAATAACCTCCTTTTCTTCTTAATAAATTGCTGAGGCATGAGAGGCTTCCGTTCCTTGCTGGCATCTTTTACACTGTGCCCAAAGAAACAATCATATCGGGCTCAGGAAGACGAGTGGCTGAAAGGGCAGGGAAACAGGAACCGTCCCCACAGATGTCCTCCCCAGAGAAGCTGGGAACAGGCTTTGCTGTGGGAAATGGGAAGCTGAGGTCAGCCAAAGTGCATGGCAGGTACGTGCGTCTCTCGGGACTGGAAGAACAGATAATGGCCTGCTTTGCCTCCCCATCCCTCCCCTGTCCTGCCTGTGAGCTCTCCTGGGCCACCTTCTCACCTTGTGTGCACAGCACACCTGCACTGTGTCATTCCACGGTGTGGAAATGAAGGAGATAAAGGTGGAGAGTGGGTGGTGACAACGCTCCTGAGAGCCCTGAGCCTACCACTCAGCAAGGCAGGCCTTGGGGGAGTGAGAAGAGCCCAGAAGAAGGGAGAAAGGAGTAGGGAATGAGTCCCCATCAGAAGCGGGAAAGGCAACAAACCTCATAGACAGTGAGGTAACATGGGATGCTTCCACACCTACCCACTTGTTTGGATCTTTCAGGAGCTTTGTCCTTTCCAGCTCCTTGTTGCCTGGGGATGTTAAGAGATTGTACAAGAAGTCTTGATAAAACAAACATACGGAGATCCCCTCAAGAGGCTGGAAGATATTATTAGCTCCTCTTTTACTGGCAGGCCTGCAGCAATTAATTATTACCAGAAGTATTATCAGGTGCTTGTCACTGCTTTCCCTGGATCCACTTCACATAGTCCAGATTGGCTGTAAGCAACGTGTTCCCTGACTGGCCTGATACCTCACAACTCCTGATAGCAGTTCATCTGTTTCTCTGAGGAGGATCTCAATAGTGGTGGAAGGCCCATAACCTAGAATATATGCTGAGGTAAATTTGAGTCCATGGGCCACTTAAGTATGTAGCATGACTACAATTTCATGTCTTCGGTGATATCCTCCAGCTGATGTGCCCACCTCTGTGACTGACCAGGTGGTAGGTTCTAGGCAGGGGGTAGAGAAAGGGACAGGTAAGAGCAGGGTATATGGGGACCTAGGAAGGGCATTTTATATGTGATGGCTCCAAAATGCATGTTTAGCACCTTGCCTACAAACTCTGTGCCCTGTCCCAGTGCTGTTCCTCAGAAAGAGCGCCTGCATTGGCACAAGAACTTAGAATTTCTAAGCAGGACACTGTTGGAAAGAAATAACCTGGTCAAGTTTTAAGTGAAATCATGCTCAACCATGAAATCTGTTTAAGAGAGTACTCTTCTTGCTTCTCTCCCTAACCCTAGTTATGCATAGCACCTACCTTTGACATATGAGTTCATCTCCTTTGACTTATGTGTTCTTTGTACCTTTGGTGAAGTTTTTATTATTAACCATGTTATTGAAGGAAAAATCATGCAAGTCAGCTGGTATACTTGAGAAGTGCTTGCTGGAAAAGGGATGCAGGTTCAGATGAAAATATAGATTATACTAGTAAATGGAGTGCTTTGTCAACAAAGTTTACAGTGATTCTACGGGTTAAATCATAGACATCAAAACGATCCTCACATCAGTTTAACTCCAATCTATTCAACCGTTGCAAAAGCACCATAAAAAGAAAATCACAGTCACAATAGGTATAACTGCATCACCGTGAGTTTCCTGTGTTTGCTTTGCCTTATTTTCGTGTTTGCAGAAAAAGTTTAAGACAGGAGGGATGAGGGAAGACAAGGGGCAGATTTAGATACAGCGTAATGGATACACTGCGCCTTCTCCTTTCTCATTCACAGCGAACCTCGGTGTCCCGGTGCTGTCGGCTCATGAATGAGAAAACATCGCCCGCTAGTGGCTCGGGCCACTGAGCAGAGCAGCTGCTGCTGCTCCAGCCACTCCAGCAATTGTACTGGGACAAGGTGGGTGGCTCTCCTTCCTCCTGCCCTCGGATAAAATCAGCCTCTCTGGAGAAAGACGTCTCTGAGCTGAGCGAGACAAGAGGTTCCTAATGACAGCGCCGTGAGTCGCCTGCAGGCTGTTTGTCGTGTTTAGTGTCAGAAGAAACACTCTGGATAAGCCATGACATCCACTCTTATGGTTACTACAGTAAGAGAACAAATTGATTGAAACGTGGTTATGGTGAGCAAACACCTCTAAAGCTGCAGAACGTTCAGAGCCACAGAAGGAAGCTGTGACCCTCCTGAAGGTTCCCTGAGGACAGCCCTCCTGGCAGGGCTTGGAGATACCTGGGGTGAGCTAGGACCAGCACTGGAAGCAGTACAGCACCACCGTGCTCCACACTGCCCCAGCTAATTAGCCCCACTCCAGAGGAGATAATTAACTCAAGTGGAATTCTTCAATGACACAGCCAACTTGCTCCCAGACCTGAGCTAGTATCTCCCCAGTTCAGCATTGCACTGGGTGGTGTAGACGGTCTGTGATGTCCAGGCTCAGTTTTCAGGACTGGTGACAAGATAGATAGTTTTTATTTTTTCTTTTTCCCCCGACTGAAAATATTTTCCTTAGATTTCTCTAAGTCTTTAGCCCTATACAAAACTGTAGAGACCAAAGACCTCAGCCTCCCTCTACTCCCAATTGTTTTTCTTCATACAAGGTAAGCTCATCCTTAACAGATGTTTGTTTACCTCTTCATAAAAACCTCCTGTGATTCTACAGCCTCCCCAAGCAGTGTGCTGCAGTGCTTTGCTATTCTTGCCATTGCAAAGTGTTTTTCTAATGTTTAGCTCTATCATTTTTATTGCAAATTAAGCTGATTATTTCCTCTTCTACTTTTGGTGAATGTAGGGGACAACTGCTTAGTCTCTCCACCCATTATAACAAACGTTTATGTGCTGGAAGACTGTTATCACGCCTTCCCTCCTGTTGTTCTTTTCCTAGAGAAAACAAACTCAGTTATTTTATCCATTCCTTATAAGTCATGTTTTTTTTCACATCTCTTATCATTTTGTTGTTCTTTTTTGGACTCTCTCCAATGTGTTTACGTCTCCTGTAAAAAGTAGAGCCTGGAACCGGACACACTGTTCCTGCTGAGAGCTCAGCAGGATCAAGTAAATGCACAAAATAATTGCTTCCTTCGCCTTATACACAAAATTCCCATTAAAGCATCTCAGAATGAGATTTGTCTTCTTCTGTGGGAATCTCACTTAACAGGCTCATACTGGGTCAAACCCCAGCTCTTCTTTACTGCGCTGCTGCCAAAATGGTTACGGTTTAGTTTGGACCAGCGCATTTGGTGTCAGTGCAGTCGCCTTTCCTGAACTGGTGCAGTCACCTCTGCAGAGGGCAGAGCACAGCTCTCCAGTGTCTCATGTTCCTCTCAAATTCTGACTTCTCCAGCCCCATCTTCAGGAGGGACTGCTGCTGCACCAGACCAACTGTCATCCTCTTGGTTTTGTCCTCTAGGCTGTTGTCCGAAACACTCAAGGAAATACTGGAGGGAAAACTTCAGGGATGTGAATCTCCCAGCTGGAAAAGTGAAGCCCTGATAATTACCCTTGATTATAGTACTTCAACCTGTGTAGCCTCTATGTGGTGACATTTCTTGCTGTGCTGGGAGCCTATGATCTGGGTATTTTCCAAAGGCTCACAAAAGTCAAGGTATTTGATACCTAACCATTTCCTCCTCATCTACCAGGCCTGTTAGTCAAAGAAGGAAATTAGCTTGGTTTGACAGGATTTGTTCTTCAAAATTCCCTGCTGGTTGTTTCTTATCAGCTTATTGTCCTTTAGCTACTTATAAATTGATTGTTTCATAATTGGTTCCAGTATCTCTCTAGGTATCACGGTTAGGCTGACTGGCCTGTAATTCCCCAGGCCCTCTTAGAACAGTAATTTGCAGAGAAGAACTGCATTTAAGTTAAACAGCGATAGAAAGACATTCCACTTTTGCCCTGCTTATCTTTATTCACTGTCTAGTTTTGTTCCATCCCTTAAATTAAAAACATGTTTCCCATAAGTATTCATCCTTCACTTGAGGCTCAGCACAATCTGGCCCTATCTCCACCTCTTCTGTGTTGCTGCCCAGACCCTCCTGTTACACACTTCCCCAGTTCCCTTCCTCCTCGATGATTTATATCTTCCTCCCCATCTTTATGGTTTGTTTGTGGTTCCCTAGCAAAATATATTCCCCAGCAATTTATATCCCCCAGTACCTGGAGGGTTCTGAAGAGAGTCCTGGAAAGAGCCTTGCCCTTAAAATATGGGCAGTGACCCTTGCCAGTCTTGCAGGGACCTGGTAACGCCTGCCTAAAGATTTGTCCTGGGCTGGCCACATTTAAATGATGTCTGAGACCGGTAGGTGGCAGAGAGATGATGAAATCTGGGACACTCTGGTCCTGGTGATCAGACTGACAGATCCCTCTGGCTCTAGGATGGACAAGGACACCTGTTGCTGGACAGCAGGTGTGTGCTAAGTTGGGTAGTGCCTGGCAAAAAAGAGTGTTGGGTGACACTCCCAGCTTCTTGTAGGGAGGCTGGATGTGTCCAGTGCTCAGCCTCAGCCAGGAGCGAAAGGTCTGTGTGTTCAGCAGAAGAACAGGAAGCATGTGCCACTTTCTAGCTAAGCAGATCGGGAGAAGATAACTTTGTTTGAGGGAGGGGTATCGTTATCCAGGGTTGTGCGCTATATAATTGCACAATCTGCTATCATGCATGAACAGAGCTGTTCAATAGCATGGCCCTGCCTTGTCCTGACATCATGTCTGTGTTGGAAATCCGTTTGGAATGAAAAATCCCACATTCCCCAAGTGACCTCGTAGGCTCTGAGCAAAAGGCTGAGTTGCAGTAGAGACTTCACAGACTCAGTGGTGCCAGAGACAGGAGCTCAGTCACCAGCCTCAAAGCAGCTAAAGGATGAGAAGTCAGCCGTGAAGCAAAATTCTTTCCAAAGAAAATAACATTTTAAAAGTGCAGGAGATGTCCATGGTTCTTTGAAGGCAAGAAAAGTCCCAAAGGCTAGGAAAGGTCCCTATGAGTAACGGTGCTACTCTCACTAGCTGCTACTCTTTTTAGCACCAGTTTTTGAAAAGTACTCAGAACACCTACAGGTTGCCTAATGAGAGCATAAATGCTGGGCCAGGTACACAGGTTGGAAGTGTTGGCCATTATCAGTCTGGTTCTGTCAGTTCTTCGCAGTTCTTTCTCAGGCTCAGTGAACATCACATCTTGCATGTGAGGCCCAGTCTTCTAGACCTTTGGTTTCATGGTCTCCACCCCTTTCTTTCACAGCCACTGCTTTAATGTGCCTAAGAGAATCAAGTGTTCTTCTTGCTTTTCTCATACTCTGCCTTCTCCTCTTCATCCCCATCTTAACCAACCACTTCCCTGAATAAGCCAGTATAAGAGGAATTCCCCACTGCCCATCTTCATCTTAATTCAGGCCCTTTTCTTCAGAGGGAGGAGGCCACAGTGAGCTGGAGAATCTCACCCAGAGCTCAGTGGTGCCTTTTAAAAAGACATCCAGATGAAGGGACTGTGTGGTTTTCCACAAACCAGAAATGTCCTGTTAAAATCAGTGTGCCCTATGCTAATGGCTCTGCACCCTAATGACAGCAAAGAAAGTCACCCTGATCATTCACATAAAAGTAACATTTACCCAAAAAGATCAAAGACTTGAATATAATTTCTGCATCAGCTGCATCTTGCAAGCTGTTCTGCAACTTGCCAGACAGTGTTTGATATTTAGATAGTGTTTGTGAAAGGCAGATAAAAGGTTAATGGGAAATATCTCTGACAGTTGCTGGATGTAATTTAGAGATGGACTACAGCCATGTAGTTGCATACCAGATTTGGGGTTTGGCTCTTTATATTAGAAAGATAAGGCCCAGAAAGGGATACACACATTCAACCAGAGCTGAGTTTTCCAAAAAGACAGTTTCAGTCTGAAAAGGAACAGGCAGTTTAACATCCGAACCACCTGCTCTCTGTGATGCACCACCTTCCGGGCACTCTTTAAAGCTGTTAGGTGCTGGTGGTACCATTTAGTCCTCCCTCTCTTAGTACTTCCCAGAGAGGGGTTGAGGGTGGCAATGATGACCAGTTACTCATGTGTTAGTCCTTGTTTATCTCAGTAGCACAGAGCAAAACAAAACAACAAAGGTATTCCTCACTCTTCCTTACTGTTCTTGTTCCTATTGTTGATCAAACTGTGCCTTTTCTTATTCATTTCATGTTCTTGGGGCTTGTGTCTTCCCACACACCAGGCTGAACAATGTTCTGCTACAGCTTCTCTATTAAGAGAGTGATTTATTAAGGTGTTCAGAATATGACTTTCATTTCAACTGCATCCACTGAGGCTGATTTTTTTTCTTTTGTGTCTCCAAACTGGTTCCTCTTGCAAAATACGAATTTTTTTCCCCATCTCTGACTTATCCTTTAGCTCTTTCGAAATCGTTTTTGGAAAACATCATCTCAGCCTCCAATTGTGCTTTGAACTTCGGGGCTGTGTAAAAAAAGCTGTTTGGGAAGACAACTGCTAAGATGAGGCTCTGAACTTACATGGGCACAAATACCCAGAAACACTGAAGAGAGGCCTGAAACCATAGATTTGAAGGTACAAAATTTTGTGGCACTTGCATTATATATAATATCTCATTCAAATGACAACTTTTCTAGACAGAATGTCTCCCAGTGCCATTCTGGGAAATTAAATTCAGTGTTGAGTTTGCATAAAGAGAGATGAGAGCTACTTGCTGCTTCATCACTTTATGAGCCTGGTATCTGTACCATTGCTTAGCAAATTTTGCTTCCAGTAATCCTTTATTTCTTCAGAGCTGAGCACCAAGAGCACACTCCGAGCAATTCCTACAGAGAGACTACAAAACCAACACCTTAGAATCAAGTTATCACCTTTGGCTTATAATTAAAACTCCCAGGGCAATTAGTGGTACTTGCAGAGGCATTACTGAGCCTGTGATTCTTCTCTTCTGTGGGCTCCCCAGCATTTTTGCAGGTGGCTGAGGGTAGGCGAGTGCGCCTGGGGTAACATTCCTGTTTGCTGGGCTGCTGGAATTCAGCTACGCTCCTTAACAAAACAGTTTGGTTTAGACATTTTTAATGCATGTGCCACATGTAAGATGCATTTGGAGGAAAAACTAAGCAGAACTAAGGCACTGAAAGGTGAGGTTGTAAAATTGGTGTTTCTCAGCTTTGGTTAATATTGACTGTTAATCTTGTTTTCTCATGCCGCTGCTTTTTCTGGGGAGAAGATGTTAAAGAGCAGCCCAAAGTATCTGACAATGCCAAATACAGACCCAGTACCTCAGTAAATGCCTGTGTTGGAAATCAGCAGTGCAATTTGTCTGTCAGAGTTGGGTGTAGGGTAACAATTTAATTCAATTAATTCTGGCACTGTCAGAGATATTGGCATTCCCTTTTCACCTGTCGCACTGCAACACCTAAAGACTGGTGAGTGTGGACACACAGAGAGCTGTGCTGAACCATAGCAGAATTGCAGAGATGCTTTGGTCCCTGCTTAACTGAGCAAACTCCCATTTATGCATGTATTAGGTTTTCACTGCCTGTCGCCTGTTCCTCTCCCCCCTCTGCTTTTTCATGTTCAGTGGACTCTCCTCTCTGTGTCTCTGCCTCTCTCTCTATTTTTTTCTCCCTATTGTTCCCCACGTCACCAACTGTCACTCACTTCATAAAGCCGTCTGGCTCGGAGCTTAAATATTGCAGGGCAACTAAAACCCACCATCAGAGCCAATTCAGTCATATCTGCTCAGTCGTGCGACAAGATTGGGGCTTTTAGGGTAGGGAAGAAGAGAGACAAAAGTTCACTCTTCCCTGCAGAGTGCCAAGAGAGGAGGGGGACACGTTTCTTCGGTGGAGCCTTTCACAGCGGCAAGTTGCTTGCTCAACATCCTTAACCTGTACAGTCTTTTTTGCCGGTGGCGTGCTCAGGGTGCGACGTCCAGAAGCGCAGGGTGGGGGTCTGCAAGCGAGCCCATGGGAGTCAAGAACACGAGTCTGTTGACTCTGGGTGGGCTTAGGCGGTGTCCTGCTTTCTCCTCACGACAGGCAGTTTAAAGGGAGAAGATGAACTGCATAAATACATCGCTTACAGCTTTCTCTGAGACTCGAGGGGGCTGGCTGCTCCGCAGGTGGAATCCTAAACATTTGAACGGGTCGTGCCACTCATCATCAGTCCGCCCAATATTGTTGCTTGCGGTTGAGCAGACTGAGCAGCCTCGAACCACTTCACGTGCAGAAAACGGAGAGGGTGGTCATGGCAGAGTTTTAAAAAAACATGGCTGGTTTGGAAGTTGTCTAAGGAAGAGTTTAGCCAAATGTGAGCAAGCTGTGAGCAAGACAATTGGTGGAGTTAGCCAGGGAACGTTTTTCCTTCTCCTGTACAGTGAGTTTTCTGTCTGATAAGGTTTATCACATATCTTGTGTGCTGCAGTGCTAATGTTCGAAAGGTAGTGTGGCTACCAGCGTGACTCACAAAGAAAGAGAGGGATGGAGTTGACTGAGGTGCCTTGGGGACAGTGAAGTTTATACTGTGTGTAGTCATGTTCTTTACAGAGTTGCACATGATTGGTAACTGTTGGGTGTACTTTGCTCCATGAATTTGCAGAAAGAGAATGTTTAAATCAGTTTAGATAATGTATGTAAACAGCATAATCTTCTGCTAGACTTGTTAATGTAAGCGCTGACATTAACACACTCCTTTACACAACTTTAATGACTGAGAAAGTGGCAATTTTCTTCGGTGATTAAATTATATGTTTGCTGCTTCCTCCTGCGAGGTGTTTGTGCAAGCTGAAGGGCTGCGTTCTGTTTTTCCTTTTCTAACACGGGTGTCTGGGGTTAAAAGAATGTTACGAGGTTCGAAGGCAAGGAATGTGAGTCTATCCTGTTTGAGCAAAATGCCATCATAAGCATTTTTTTTGGATTGAAAATTGGTGAAACTCCCCAGAGCCGTAGAGCTCTCAATATTGTGCATGTTTGTCTGTGTGTGAATACGTACACACAGTAGTTGAGGCAGACTAGTATGCGTTGGTGTGTCATAACATATGGCATTACAAATATATCCCGGTGGTATCTGAAGGAGGAGGGAAGTTTAGATACTCAGATTTCCATGCTCTTGGCTCTGGCACTTTTTCCCAGTGCTTGTGTATGTGTGTCTGCATTTAGGAAACTATAGATGGAGGTAGTATCTAAGAGATGAACTTCTAGATCCCTGTGAACAGCTATTTTATGAATAATGTTCCCTGCTTCACTTGTCATGGTCCACCAGTTGGTCCTTCTAGACCACCTTAATATTCTGCATTCCTCAGAGGCTTCAAACTGCTGTGGTGTGTTAAAACAACACATCCAAAACAACTTTCCTTTTTGTTTCTCTCACACACAGATTTTCCCTTGCGTGAAATGCTATAGTGGGAAGTTCAGGATATGCAGGATGAAGTCCTGACCTAGGAATAATTTCTTAGCATGCAAAAATAATGACAGATGTAATATTTGACTTGCATCACTTGAAAATGGACTACTTTCTTAGCATATATATATAATGTATTCTATGTAGCAAAACTAGTCTGTGTAGTAGTTATGAGACTTATGCAGTATTACTAACATAGTAACGGTGTAGTAATTGCTGTTCTTACCTAACAGAGTGGTTGCTAATGTAGAAGTAATATACACAGTCTAGAGAGAATCCATGTTTATGTAGGTGCAAGATGGTAGCAAATGTGAGATCTATTTGACCCCTCTGTGGTGTTCTGGTGCAGGAGAGCTTGGGTGCTTGAAAGCCTCACTGTCTTTTCTAACCACTGCAGCTGCATGCTGATAAATCTGCTCCACTGTACTGCTGGGGAGTGTTTGTACATGTACGAAATCTAAGCAGGCTCACACAACCAAGCCTACAAGGCACCACAGAAGACTCTCACCTGGAAAAGGAGATAAATATACTCCCTGGCTGAAAAGTAATTGCCCATTTAGTGCCATGAAAGAAAGAATTTAGCAAGCAGCTTGCTCTGGCTTCCCAGCCCTTCTCCTGCTAATAAATCATTGTGATCAGGCAAATCAGCAAGTAAGCAAACGACCGTCTTTCTGTTCTCAAAGCATGTTAGGGAAATTCTGATTGAAAGCAGCAAAAGACATCAGTGGGAAAACCTGAAATCTTTTAAATTTGGCGTAATTTGTGGTCTTTCTCTTTCTTTTTTTCTTCCCTTAGACAGTAAGAAATGGGTGACTGGAGTTTCTTGGGGAACATTTTAGAGCAGGTGAACGAGCAATCCACTGTCATCGGGAGAGTTTGGCTCACGGTGCTCTTCATTTTCCGCATCCTGATCCTGGGAACGGCTGCCGAGCTGGTGTGGGGAGATGAACAGTCAGACTTTGTGTGCAACACCCAGCAACCTGGTTGTGAGAACGTCTGCTACGATGAGGCCTTCCCCATCTCCCACATCCGGCTCTGGGTCCTGCAGATCATTTTTGTATCCACGCCTTCACTGATGTACTTTGGGCACGCTGTGCACCACGTCCGCATGGAGGAGAAGAGGAAAGAGAGGGAGGAAGCTGAGCGGCGTCAGCAGGCTGAGGTGGACGAAGAGAAGCTGCCCCTGGCTCCAAACCAAAACAAAGGCAACAACCCTGATGGAACCAAGAAGTTTCGCCTGGAAGGTACTCTCCTTAGAACGTACATCTTCCACATCATTTTCAAAACCCTCTTTGAGGTGGGATTCATAGTAGGTCAGTACTTCCTGTATGGCTTCCGGATTCTCCCCCTTTACCGCTGCGGGCGGTGGCCCTGTCCCAATCTTGTGGACTGTTTTGTCTCCAGGCCCACGGAGAAGACCATCTTTATTATGTTCATGCTGGTGGTGGCTGCCGTATCCCTCTTCCTCAACCTGGTGGAGATCAGTCACTTGATCCTGAAAAGAATCCGGAGGGCTCTGAGAAGACCAGCAGAGGAACAGCTTGCAGAGGTCCCAGAGAAGCCTCTCCCTGCCATCACGGTCCCCTCCATCCCAAAGGCCAAAGGCTACAAGCTGCTGGAAGAAGAGAAGCCAGTGTCCCACTATTTCCCTCTCACGGAAGTAGGGGTTGAGCCCAGCCCACTTCCATCAGCCTACAATGAGTTTGAGGAGAAGATTGGAATGGGACCATTGGAAGATCTCTCCAGGGCATTTGATGAGAGGTTGCCATCGTATGCACAAGCGAAGGAACCAGAAGAGGAGAAAGAAAGAGCGGAGGAGGAGGAGGAGCAAGAAGAGCACCCTCGGGAGGAGCCAGGGGTGAAGAAAGCAGAAGAGGAGGTGGTGAGCGATGAAGTGGAAGGGCCTTCAGCACCTGCTGAACTCACCACCGATATGAGACCCCTCAGCAGGCTAAGCAAAGCCAGCAGCCGGGCCAGGTCAGATGATTTGACTGTATGAAGGTGCAGGATACAGGGAGCACATGAAAAGGAAAAAGTTGAAGAGAAAAGGAGAGGTAGAGAAAGAATCAAAAGATATTTTTAAGCAAAGCGCAAAAATGGCCATTTGAATATTATGAATATTTATGAATTCCCAACTGGAAAGGTACTACCATGGTAACTGTGCCTTATTTGCCCTGTGTGTCCCTGTATTTCCCTGTTTCCACATGCCAGCTCACTCCTTCCAGTAATATCTACACTGTACACATAACTCATGTATTTTAAAACCTAACATGGCAGTGATACTCAAATGTTGCCACTGTGAACATATTTACTGAAAGCCTTGTATTCCACATTTCTCTAGGAATGTGGGGAGGATCTGTCTTTCAGCCAGGAAGGGGGAAGACTGATCAACAACTGTATCTAGTCCTTCTTTTTCTGTTTCCACCTATGGCTCACTGAGCAGATCTCCCTTTTGATGTTGGCATGGAATTGCAGTTAAATTTAATTCACAAAGTGAATTCTGTGCTTAGCATCAACACACTAAAATAGTAAGCCCAACTTCCCTTCTCTATCCAGAAAATAAAATCCAAAAAATGTTCCCAATTTCTCTGTGAATGCATATCTGAGTTAGGTAAAAATATTTGCCCTTTGTCAAAAATATTTCTGCTCTCCCTTCAAGTGACACTGACAGTGGGCAAGGTTAACAGTAATCTCTACTAGGATTTAGGAGATGCCCAGAGATGGATTATTTGTTCCCAAGAGGGTCACCCAGCCCTGAAACTATTTCAGTATACTGGAAAGAATAAATTCAAGTGATATTTTTTACTTGAGCCTTGTGACTTAAAGATCTGAAACCTGATTTAGCCAAACAAGCGTGGGAAGGCTTCTGAGAAAGGAGGGAACAGCTACAGCCCCCAGAGCATGAAACCAAATACAAGCCTTCATGGTATGATCCTGACATGTGTTCAGTTCCTGGAGCTTCCAGGCACTCAGCAAATCTCAGGTACAGAGTCCTGAAGGCACCTGTGGACCTATACCAGGGGTCTGGGTAGCTGTGTGACTTTTTAAACCTCTAAATATAAAACTGGTTGGTCAAGTTTGAAAAGACTGATGTGGTAATAGTCTTTTGACATCTTTTGTTTTTAATTTGACAGACAGGAGCCATTCGGTGGGCTACTTCTCTACTAAATGCCGAAGTCTCACTCAAGTAAGACAAGGCCTTTCAAAAGATGATTTAGACCTTTTGTGCCAACAGGTCTGTACAGAACTCTGAGACTCAGAAAAATATTTTTTACGAAAGGCAGAAAATCATGTGCTTGCAATGTTTAGATGTCTAATATAGATTTCTAAGTTTAGGAGTACAGCAGCACCTTTTTGGCTGGGACAGTGCAGCAATGTGTTCAAAAGCTTCAGGTTAGCGGCTGTGTCCCCCCCAAAATTGAGCCTCATGCCAAAAAAGTGCAGGTATGCACTCTCATCTGCTCTGCTCTGCAAACCTCGGACCCTGCCATCTCAGCAAATTCTTTCTGCTGGGCTGCAGCCTATCCCATTGTTCCCAGGGCAGGCTTTAATCCAGGTCAGGGAAAAAAGGTCTCTGGCACAATGCATAAAACTCATCCCGCCATCAGCTAGAAAAGACCCCCGCGGCCTCCCATTGTCGCAGGTCTGAAGTCAAATGGGCGTCTGCGAGAGCTCTGGGTAGGCTCGGGCTCACACCTCCAGTCCCGCTGCCCCACGTCCCAGCCCGGGCAGCCACCCGTACAGTCGGTCCTGTCACTCGCTGCTCTAACCCAGTGTGGTGGAGTTCCCCTGCCCGAGTCACGCAGCTGCCCTTGGAGAGCGCAGACTTCACTGCTGAGTGACGTTAAGCTGTACATATGTAGAAAGTTTGTAGGGTACACTGGGGTTCTTCAGCACGTATTTTATTAATTTTTACACTGTTAATCCTTTTGCTCCTCTTGGGCCTGTGCATTTTCCCTAAGGTTTGCAGAGGTTGTTAGGTTGTCCTTTCTTGCGAAGGAAGACTGGAAGGTACCTCCTCAGTTTTGGGAAGGAATATGACAAAGCAAAAGGACGTGCAGAGAGAGTGTCTGTAGGTTACCATTTATCCACGCTCCTAATACAAGAAACAGGAGAACAGTTATCACAGATGAAAGGCAACTGAGGAAAGAGAATGTTTTTCAGAAGGAAAAGAGTCCACTGTGCCTAATTCAAGATACTTGAATTCAAGAAAGGGCAAAGATTTAGATGAACCACAAAATCACCACATTTATGCTAGATGGGATCTATTACTTTTCTGTTTTTCCCACAGAAAGCCAGCCCACTTGCTGAAGGAGCTTGGAAACGTTCTTTCCTGTAGGTAAAACCCAAAACCCTGTAAAGGTTTAGTATGAGGTGTCTTCTGCCTTCTTCAGAGCATCTGACCCTTCCAGGTAACAGTGTACTGGACTAGATGAATCATGCCCACCCTTGTTGCCTTCTAATTGACCATTCCACTCCTGCTCTCAACCTTGGACATTCAAACCTTCGTTAGACCACAGGGCTACTTAAAGATGAGTGTTTATTCATCAGGAGTGTATGGTTCACAACAGGGCTGTCAGGCAGGTCAGTCTTTAATCACCACATGTTGGGTATGCCATTCTTTCTCACTGTAAAATGCACTATATGCACTCGATGGACACTGTAGTTCTTCCACAGCCGCTGCAGGAACGCTTGATTCTTCCTCCGGGTCACCACTGTGCCGTGAGACAAGCCAGCATTTTCTTCCTGCATCCAGTCACCTGCTGGACTTTTTTTTTTTTAAAAAAAAAGCACCAGTTTTAAGTACCCTGCCAGGCTGCTGGTGAATCTGTAGCCACCAAGGACGGGCCACGGCATCAGGACGTGGGCAGGGAACGGATAGTCCGGTCTTCTGGCATTCGGCCTCATCTCTGCAATGAAATCACTGTGGGACTGTCAGCAGGTCATTCTTCCTTCTTGTGCAATTGGCAATAATTTTCTACCTTACAATGATGATGTGAGGCTTGGTATATTGTGTTGGTAATGGAAAGGGAGGTCCTTGGATGGAAGGCCCTACAGATGAGCAAAGGATTATTGCTGTTTCTGGATGTGATAACATATAAATGTGTTTTATTCCCTCTCAATGAGGCAAATTTAAATGTTTATTCAAGAAATTCCTAGCAAAGGTGCATAACAGCCTCAGAGCTGTGGATTCACTGTATGATTCCACTTAAAAATAATTATGCAAAACATACATATATATATATATATGAAGAACAGTGAAAATTATCTCCTTTGGAAGGGGGAAGTAACTGGACAATTAGAGCCATGCCTGGGTCATTTAAAGGTGTGTTTACCCCCTTGGCTCCCTGTGCAGATAAATTACTAACTGATCACATGGCTCGCTGCAAGGGGCGTAAGATGCAAGTGTCAAAATCACCAAAGGAGGTGATAGTAGAAGAGAAAGGTAGTCTCTTAGCTTACAATAGCATGTGGGGGTTGGTGTTCTCTAGTGTCTAGAGCAGTGGACCTAGGATAATAATAGATTTATTTCCAGCTCTGCTTCTGACTTGCTGTGATAATCACTTTACCTCTCAGTGCCTGTTTTCTCCACCTGTAAAATGGGTGTAAGAATTTCCACCTACCTCACAGGGATGTTGTGAGGCTTCCTTAATTCTGTTTGTAAAGTAAGTAGGAATGATCTGATGAAAAGCACTGCTGAAATGCATGGTATCCTTGTTATTTCCTGGCAGAACTGATAACTCAGTTAATTTATGACTCCTCGACCAGAAGGGCAGTAGTTTGGAAATGTGAACGCTGCACTGCACTGACAACATTAACACAGATGTGGATTTGCCATGGGTAAAAAAGACTTTATTGATTACCTCACCCTTCTCTCCCACCTTAGCCTTGGCCTTGGCATATAAGAAGCTGTGGTGACAGTGTGGTTACATGGACCCCTCTTCATCCCCAGCATCCATTCTGGGGTAGAATTTATGCTTAAATAAGGCAGCTCCTGGAGTGTGGGGTTTGGGTTGGGGGGAGCTCTGACAGTTTTAAAGTCCTTGCAAGGGAGAGGGTTGTATCACACAGTATATTGCTGGGCTTCTGTTTTAAACCACTCAGTGTCATAGACACCAACAATCTGAAACAAAACGAGGTACAGATTCCTCCTCCTGTAGGAGGGAAGAGATTTGGGGGGGGATCTCTGCTCTCTAGGTCTGTGTGGGCATGAAATCTACTTACTGAGGGGGGAAGTCCCATCTCTCCTGCCACTCAGTAGCTCACTGACTGTGCAGTTTTACATTTAAAGAGCGGCTGTGTCACACAATGATGAAAAAAGGGGGCAGTTTGCTGTTTTGTATAGAAAATGGCTTTTCAGGCTGACAACTGAAAGTAATCCTAGCCTAGGCATAGTTTTGTTTAGTAAAGACAGGAACATCCATGAGAACTAGACTAAAGCCTTCCTGTAAGCCCAAGGCAGTTGTGATAAAACAGTATATGGTGCCAGATTTCCTGAGGGCCAGGGTTGGATAAACGTACCAAAATCAGGGGACTTGTCTAAGTACTGGAATAAATTTTTTCCCCAAAAGAATGACACCACCACTTTTTAGGCTCTGTGTATGCTACACCTTTTAACATGGCTCAGGAAAGGCTTTTTGCCAACACCAAATGTGCTCATACAGCTGAGTAGTAACCATGGCAAACGAATGTGTGTCGATTTGCCAAGGCATAGCCTGGCACACAATCCTTTCCTGGCAACCAGCTTGGCATGCACCTAGCTCAGCAGAAGAGGCAAGACTCATGCATCTGTCAACAATGCAAGCTTTTCTCTCAGCAACTTGATGTACAAAGAGACATTGAAGGTTTGTGCAGCCTAGAGAGGAGGGGAATCAGGGTATAGGGAGCCCTAACTGCTGTCCTCAGGTACCTAATGGGGAGTTCCAGGGAAGATGGAGGCAGACTCTCAACAGAGGTGCACAGTGAAAGATCAGAGGCAACAATCACAACAAGCAGCGAAGGAAAATTTTGACTAAAAAATTCTGACAAGGGAAAAAATTGTTCAAATGGAGAGTGGTTCAGCACTAAAGCAGGTGCCCAGAGGTGGGGTGGGATCTTCATCCTTGGGGGATGAAGCTTGACTGGGAAAAGCCTGGTGCACCCTAGTCTGACTTTGCATTGAGTTGAAGGTTGGGCCAGCTGGTCCCTTCCAGCCTGAACTATCTGTCCCGTGGGATATCCCAAGTTGAAAGCTCAATGCAGCCACTGCATGGTGGGATGACGTGTAGGGCACTTCCTGCCTCTCCAGGGTGTTCTGGTAGACCTGGTTTAGACTGTCCCACACCAACTAACCAGGCACTGCACATACACAATAAACTGCAAGTGTTCAAGGCCAGGTTGGAAGGGGCTTTGAGCAACCTGGTCTAGTGGAGTGTGTGCTTGCCCATGGCAGGGGGGTTGGAATGAGATGATCCTTAAGGATCCCTTCCAACCCAAACCATTCCTGTGATTCTATGAACTGATGTTTGGTAGCTACAGAAGCTGCTTGAGGCCAGAATGGTGTTGTGTAACTGGTTTGAAAAAGCATTACAAATAAAAAAAAAAAAAAAGAAAAAAGAGAGAAAAAAAGAAAAAAGAGTATGCTTGTCAACAGATAAAATCATGGAAATATAAGTGGCTTAGGTCTTTCCAGCTCCCTTTAATTTCAGTGTCAAGTGTGCCTTTAAATACATCTGAAAGTGCAGAGGACTGCATTTTAACGTTCTGTCAACAAAACCCTGTGTGTTTTAAAGCTTGCTGATCTGGGATGAAGCAGCACTGAATAGAAATGGTGATTACAGAGCTACTGACAGAACATTTTGAAAAAAACAAAGACTGCTGGCCTTCACCTTGCTGGGTCCAGCCTGGCAAAGTAAAAGCAAACCAGCCATTTATTGGTTTCCAAGGTGGAAAGGCTACCTTGCTTGGAAAATCATGGAATATCCTATCAAAAATCTTCTAAGACAAGGTAGAAAAGAATTTATGATGAAACTTTAAACAGCAAAATTGGCTCCCATGGTGTTTCCCTGAAGCTCAGGGGACAGCTGGATTGAAGGATGACTGGGGTAAGGAAACCCCGTTACAGATGAGCATACCAGAAAATCCTGGCTTACAGGCAGCTGCAGGGCAGGGGCTGTGCAGGAGGGCAGCAGGGAATTCCAGCTCCTGGCACAGCATGCTGGCTGACAGGCAGGCTGCAGGCAGAGGCTGAAGTGAGGAGACCTGTGAGCTCATCAGCTGGGTGCCTCCCTGTAAGGACAAGGCAGGCCAGCTTGATACATGAATTAAACCCAGCCTGCCACCAAATCTAGTATTTCTGGGTTTTAAGAAGGTCAGCAACTGTAAAGTATTTAAACTGAACTTCTGTGTGCTGGCTCCTCTATTTACCTGGTATAGCGGGGAACCAGAACTATCACAGGCAACGCTCTTTTTTTTTTTTTTTCCTCAATCCTTCTACTTAACTATATAAAGATTTATTGGGACAAAAATGCCTAGGTAATAGGTTACTCAATACATATATGTTAGTTCAAAGAAGAGTCATAGACAACTCTGTAAAGGAGTCCATCTACTGCCAGTGAACATCATCTGAACTCATCACAAATAAATTCCAAAGAAATGCAGAAATCAGAACAATGTGGGAATACTTCCAGCTTCAGAGTTCTTCTTTATGAAAACCTCTGGACAGAAGAGAAAAGAAAATGGCTGGCTGGCTGCCAGCTGAGCCTTATTTGTCATAAATATGCCCTGTAGCACCTTCTGGAAACCTGTGCTATTTCTAAATATACTCTTGGCCAAAACCCATGACTTAATTCAATACGCTGCACCTTTCCGTTTTACTTAGAAGACTTGATTTTAGTTCTCTCTACAAACTGAACATAAAACAGCCTCATTCACTTTACATATGGAAGAATAAAATATGGAACTGAGCGGAAATCCGTCGATGTACCAGTCAGCCCTCCTTCCTCATGCACTGCCTCTCCTCACATGCAAAGAACAAAGTTTAAGACCTATGACCAGACTCTGCCTTGTTTTTTTAACCTTGTGTTGAAGTGAGTGGAGTTGCCAAGGTGTAAACAAGAGCAGAATTTGGCTTTGTATGATTTATTTTTTAAAGGATTTCCTGGTAACTTCTGTCTTTAAACAGGAACCAACAGCTAACATTGCCCCACAAACTACCAATGCAGAACAAAACAACCAGAGATCCCTTCAAACTCAGGAATCTCATCACTTTAGGAAAGAGCAGTTTCTAAGTAGTGGATAGAGAAAGGAAGAACAGGGAAGGCCTGATCTCGGCTCTGCACTGATGGGCAGCAATACCACAAGCTGTAAAGTAAAAGGCCTCAGATCAGATACCCTGATAATCTCCTCCCTCAGTTCATTTCTCCATGAAAGCTGGATGTTTTTCCCTCTTTGCAATGCTGTAGACAAGGAGGCAAATTTCAAACCAAGATGACTGAGAGCAAGACAGAAAGCCAAACAATCAAAGAGACTGTGGGACTAATCCAGTGACTTGGCACAACCAAACAGATTTGTTTTCCTAGTGGAATGAGTTGTAATGAATAAAGGTTCCTGATTTTCAATCAGCAGGGACTCCTTGCTTTGTTAAACTCCCAACTTGATTCTTCCCTTCCCGTACGGTTTTCTGTTCCAGATACAGATTGTTTTGAGTGGCAATGGTGAGAATCATGGAATCACAGAATTGTTAAGGTTGGAAAAGACCTCTGAGTTCATCAAGTCCAACCATCAACCCAGTACCACCACGTTCACCATTAAATCATGTCCTCAAGCACCAATTCCAAGTTTTTTTGGAACACTTCCAGGGATCGTGACTCCACCACTTCCCTGTGCAGTCTGTTCTAATCTTTTACAACCTTTTCCTCGAAAAAATGTTTCCTGATATCTAATATAAATCTCCCCTGATGCAACTTGAGGCTATTTCCTCAAGATGTGTTTTTAAGAATAAATAAAAAAAAAGATTCAGATGCCCTTAAGTTCAAGCAGGGACATGATTGTGACATGAAGGATTAGATCTCACACCGATAGGCATCAGGAAATTCCCTGTCTGAACTTTTACTTCCCTTCTTCCTTGATATATTATGATTGCAAATCCTGAAAGGCATCCGCAGCCCTGCTCTTGGGGTGGAAGGAGGATGGAGAGGGCCCCCATCTCCCCTTAGGTGGGAAGATGGGTGTGGAGCAGCCGTGGAGTGCCGTGGTTCACTGCTGCCCCACTCCTGCACAGGAGTCACAGCGTGGGAAAAGGACAACTCACAGAACCACAGAATGGGCTGGGTTGGAAGAAACCTTAAAGATCATCCTGTTCCAACGCCCCTGCCACGGGCAGCAACACCTTCCATCCACTGAACCAGAGCTCCATCCAGCCCAGCTGTGAACACCTCCAGGGATGGGGTATCCACAGCTTCCCTGGCAACCTGTTCCAATGCCTCACCACGCTCATAAGGAAGAGTTTTTTTCCTAATACCTAATCTAAACCTGTTCTCTTTCAGCTTGAATCCCCCTTGCCCTGTGTCACTACGTGCCCACGTGAATAGTCCCTCTCCATCTTTCCTATGGGATCCCTTCAGGTGCTGGAAGTCTGCACTTAGGTCACTGCTAAGCCTTTTTTTTTTTTTCCAGGCTGAGCAATCCCAATTCTCTCATAGCAGAGTTGCTCCATCCCTCTAATCATCTCGGTGTCCCTCCTCTGGACTCGCTCCAACAGCTCCACCTCCATCCCCGGGACACCTCCTTCCGTGCCCCGGGCTGGCAGGGGGTGGCACTGGCAGCGCTGAGTCCTGGGAAGGAGCAGGGAAGGAGCAGGGCTCAGGCTCCTCCATCCCTCTCTCCAGGATCGCTCCCGTTTCCTCTCCGGCCGTGTCCCCTCACTCCGGGGGGGGGGCGGAGCTTTCCGAGCCCGGCCCCGCCCCTTTGCCCTGGCCCCGCCCCCGGGCAGGGCCCTCGCACGCCTGCGCACGGCGCGCGCTGCCGGGAGCGGGGCGGGCGCCGCCATGAGCTTCCTCATCGACTCCAGCATCATGTTCACCTCGCAGGTAACGCCCGCCGGCCCCGCCGCTGCTCCGCGGGGCGGCCGCCCCGGCCGGCGGAAGGGCGAGGGGACGGGAGGGCTCCGCCTCGCCCCGGGGCTCCCGCGTCGCCCGCCGCCCCTCCGGCAGCGCGACGGCGCGAGGGGCGGCGCCTGCGGGTGC
Source organism: Myiozetetes cayanensis (assembly GCF_022539395.1). Classification (NCBI taxonomy): domain Eukaryota; kingdom Metazoa; phylum Chordata; class Aves; order Passeriformes; family Tyrannidae; genus Myiozetetes; species Myiozetetes cayanensis. The sequence goes on from NW_026087742.1 coordinate 4,750,258, forward strand.
GCATGCGCAGCGCCCGGCGCGCGAGAGCCCGCTGTTGCTCGCAGCGGGTGTCGCGATGTCGCTGTGTCGCGATATGGACCCCTGCGCTCCTGCGGCCGCCAGGTCAGGGCTTCGGTGCATAAAAATAGAAGTTCAGCCGATAAAGGTTGTTGTAATGGAGCTTTTTTTGCTTGAGCGGAGTTTTTTCTGCGATACCGCTCCACTTCTTGAGCCTGAGTGTAGCTTTGATGCTGTTAGCGATGCACCCAGTGCAGACATTTTCTTGTTTTTTGTTGTTTGGTTTTTTTTTTTTTAATTTGAATTCCGAGTTCTGACTTAACTAATTAGCTTTTCTTTCATTTCCTCTGGTGGCTTTTCATTTCCTCATCACTACATACCCTTCATATCAATACACACTTCTTTCTGTGTGTTTAAATTTTCTTAATTGGATCAGGCAGGGGAGTTCCTCTTGCTGTTCTCTCTTTAGGGCTTGCTTTGTTTCTGGTGTTCCTTCAGAAGGTTGGATGTAGGCAGTTGGGCCAGGTGATTGTTGTAGGTCCCTTCCAATTGAAAGTCTATTCCATCCCATCCCATTCCATTCTTCTGTTCCAGGTTTACCCCTGAGGAATCTGTTTGTTTACAGGTTTGGAAGACTTTTCCTTATCTGCTTCCAGGCATTTAAAGCTGTTCTGTCCTAAGTGCCTCCTTCTCCGTTGATCCATCTGTGATTCAACACTTCATTCATTTTTCTCTTTCTGCTGCCATCTTTCCATGAATCCTTGTTTTACCCCAGCTGAACTCACATAGGAACCCTATAAAGCTTTTCATCCTGCCTTTATCATTATGAAGTGGGTTATGGTCTTGGCACCCTTAAAACTGTCCTGTTGTTTTGTGTGAGGATGTAATACCTTCTTTTTCCTGAGCCTCCTCTGGTAGGAATTTGTCTCGCCAGTGTTTGGTAAGGTGAGTTTAAGTGGATCACAGAGGGATCTGATGAGCTTCTGAGCTGGTTGGTGTGAAATTTTTGTTCTGTGGTGAGGAGGGATGAGCTGAGCAAAGAGAACCTTTCCCATCTCAGCAGCAGCTGGTTGGCTTCTACAGGCTTTAATGCACAACCTTAATTCCTGACAGTTTTCAGGACAGGTTTTGGTTGTTTCTTAGAAGTGCAATGTCCTCCTTCTTGGTAATGCTTTGATTTTTACTCATAACTTGCTTTTCCACAGCTTTGATACTGTTAACAATTCACCCAGAACAAAAACTTTCCCCCTAATTTTTTTTTCCATTTGAATTCTGAGATCTAACTTATCTAACAGCTTTTCTTTAATTTCTGATGGCAGCTTCTCATCTTCTCATCATCTTCAATAGTATCAAGTCAGGTGTTTAAATCACTGTTAAATTGTTAAATGCTGAGTTTATATGTCACTTGCATCTGATTAGATTGTGAACAGTTACAATAATGTCTTTCTGTGCTTTTGTACAGTCCCTAACACAAGGGAAATCCAATCTTCTTCTGTAATTTTCTCTGTTATTATTGTACTTATCTCCTCATCTTTTTCTTTTACTCATTTCTTTTTAAAGAGTTCGATTCTGCCTTTTCCCTCCTTCCCAGTGTAAAATGTGCAATTACTTTATCTAAATCTCATTTGCTTATCGTGCTTCTTTAACTTATGACCTGCAAATAGGAGGCTTATGGAATATCTTTCTTTTTTACAAGCAGCTGTGTTAAAGTCTGAAGTCCTCCTCCAACAAGTCTTGCCAGCTGTTGCCAATCATTAGACCTCATTCCTATTTCAGTTTTTCTTTCAAGGCACCTGTGTTTGATCTTCCTTTCCCAGCATTCCAGGTGTTCCTTGTCTGTAAATCACGTTAGTCTGTTACCCTTGCCCCTGTGGTAACTCCTGATGTGCAGGGGAATAATCCACAGCCATTTCTTTGGTTTTGTCTTTGAAAGTTTCCCATCTCCCCCAGAATGCTCTGGCCTTTTCCATGTGGTCTGGGAAGATGCACTGAACTTATTCCATGACGTCTGGCGTATTCTGCTCTGTGCCTTGGTCAGAGCTACTTCTGTAAAAACATACTGAATATCTTCTGAATTCTCTTTTTGCTTGGGTTCTTTTAAATCATTGCACTCACTTTTTCAGTATTATGAGGAGTAGATGGGGCTACCCACAGGAGGCCTGACAGCACAGTCCCCTTTTGCTCTCTGCAGCTGCATAATTGCAGTTTTGGCCACCTTGCTCGGTATGTTTTTATTTCATTTAAGTCATCTGCAAAATACCTGTGATGTTAAGTTGGTCTCTTCAGGCATGTACTGAAACTTAAAGCAAATTTTGTAAAGTGCTCTGACAGCCACTGAAATGCAAAGTGTTGCTGGTTCACCTGCTTCACCTGCCTCATCCGCCTCATCCATGTGGCTTTCTGCAGCTCCAGGCTGTGGTTTGAGGCATTCAGAGCTGCCTTTTCCCTCTCTTAGAGATGCTTGTAACACTTTTCACTCACATTAAGTCACTGAAGGACAGCTTTGCTGTAAAGACCCCTCCAGAAAAATCAAATGCACTCCTGGTCTTAAGGAAACAGCAGATATCTTTATAGAATGTACTCATCTCTAGAAGATGTGTGTGTGTTGGACATTCAGGTGTTTGCTTTGCCTCTATTACTGTGTTTCCTATAAAAAAAAATTATGGGCTTTAATTCTGTAGATTAGAAGAGTGAAACAAGAATCAGCAGTGCAAGGGATTCTGGCAGGCCAGGAACTAAGGAATTCTGAGAATTTAGGAATACAGAACTGGGTTGTGTTGACTGGATCCTCCATAAGGCCATAGCCTTCTGTATCTGCTACACTTGGATATGTATATAAGGGTAAATGTATAATAACCTTTCTTCCTTGGTACCCTGGCAAGTTTCAGTCTTTTGTGGCTCTTGGGTACTTTGGCCCAGCTCTTTTCCTTCCCTTTGTTTGGTGTACAATCAGCAGGGAAGGGGCTTTGTGTTCTGCAGGTGTTCAATGCTTCCTCTCTTCTGCAGGTGCTGTTCTTTGGATTTGGGTGGCTGTTCTTCATGCGTAAGCTCTTCAAGGATTACGAGGTGAGAAGGAGCCTTTCATTACAAGTCTGTATCTTAAAAATTACTCCCAGTTATAGACATGCTTTTAAAATTGCATTTAGTCTTATTCATCTCTTTAATAGACGAATAAAAGGAAGGGTGCAAGAGGCCTGGTTGTGGGCCATCATACCTTGTGATTTGTGTTTGCTACCTGAGGGATATCAGGAAGCCATTCCAGGAATGTAAATGCCTGATGTCTCTGGATTGTTTTCTGCGTTGCAGGTTCGACAGTATGTGGTCCAGGTGATCTTCTCTGTGACTTTTGCCTTCTCTTGTACCATGTTTGAGCTCATCATCTTTGAGATTTTGGGAGTGCTGAACAGCAGGTGAGTCTGGGAGCCCTGTCAGGGACTAGCCTACCTTGTGTTCTACACCATCTTCGGTCTAACTTCTGAACTAATGGATGAGTCTTGGATTGGGGAAAACACGTGAGAGAACTGTCAACAACTCAGCAAAGGTTCTGTGCAGCAACATTTGTTTATTTTGCAGAACATGAGACTAGAATTTTCTATGCAATCTCTATTAGCGTGGTCTAGATCCTTAGTGCAAGGCTTTAGTCTTTGACCTTCTCCATTTGTGAAGTTAAAAGGAACGATTTCTTTCATGGGAGTGTTGTGAAGCTTGAGATCATTGCTGAAGAGCACTTTTCAGATGTTAAGGACCATAGAAACTTTAAGCAGTAGTTTTTCTGTGGTGGTCAGAGCAGGGAATAAGATGTGAAGCTGATTGTGGCATGGAAGCAAGGTCTGTAACAACAGAGGATTCGTGAATCAAAGGTGCATCCTCCCTGGACCATAGGGTGAGGACTGCTGTGTTAAAGGGGATGTTAAAGACTGTCTGCTTTGGAAGTCAGTGGGAAAGAGGAGATAGAGCAGTCACATGTAGAGGCTAAGTTGGTTTTCTACTTATTCTGTCTCATCATACTAGTATAAGAGAGCAGTCAAAGGAGTTGAAAGGCAAGAAATACAGAGCTGATGGAAGGTAATGTTAGTTCTGACTGTGTGTTGTTAGTATGCAGACCTTGCAGCCACAGAGATCACTTAGGAGAATGTTTTTGTAAACTTCAGTAAAGGCATAGATGGAAATGCTTGCCTCTGAATTAGTTAGAAAAAAAGTGACAAAGATCCTCATAATTTTTTCTTCCCTGAGGCACAAAGACGATATGAGTTAATATTGGGAATGGGACATTTATTTGTCTATTCAAATGAAGTGAAAAGTTGATTCAACCAAAATGAATCTGATCTGCATTTGACCAATCTCATTTGATCAAAATGATCAATACTCTTTAAAATTCTTGCTGTGTAAAGTGTTGCAGATGAGACAACTCACTCTGAAGTGAAACATGTTGAATTATCAACGTTAAATATTTTTAATCTTTTCAATATTTAGCCTTGTTTTGACTCAGCTGTTCATTAGAAAATTAATGACTGCTTATACTTAGTTCTGATTTACTGCTCAACTAGATGAGCAGTCTGTCACATGAATCGTGCTGCAACCAGCATTAGTCACCATAGAAAATACAATAGTTGATAAAGTAGCCCAGTGTGTTTTTCTGGATAGTTGTTAATTTTGAAATACACGTTCCTGGGCTCTGTATTTAAAAATAAAACCAAACAAAAAACCAAGACAAACATCCCCCTCTCCCCAACCCTAAAAAAACCCCAAAAAACCAAAAATCCAGAATATTCTACATGCTAGGCCAATATTATTCAATGTATGATGTAGTTGAAAAGGATTGCTTTGACATGTGATTTCCCTTGACAGATGTGTTGTATTATGATATCATGCTAATCAGTATTTTGGCTTTGTTTCAGCTCTCGATATTTTCACTGGAAGCTGAACCTGTGTGTCATTTTGCTCATCCTGGTCTTCATGGTGCCCTTCTACATTGGTTATTTTGTTGTGAGCAATATCAGATTGTGTGAGTATTTGGTTTATGGCAGTGGAACTGAGAACTTGGGACTATGGATACAAGAGAGAAATAACTTTTCTGGGACAGAGAGATATGTTGGGCACTATCCTTATGCTCCCTCCTTCTTCTGGCTTTCTTCTGCTTGTATAACTTCTCTTTGGAACTTTATGCTTTAGCATGAACTGTTTGATTGATTGAACAGTCGGGAAATGCTTTACGTGACCCCAACAAATGTTGCTTTTCTTCATGGGTTTCAACAAAGTTAGGCACTTTAGCATTACTGGAATTTGTTCCTTTGCAATTTTAAGCTTGCAGCCAGACTCTGGAACCCTTTGCAAGGCTGTGTTGTTCTGCCGGGGGGCAAAAGAAATGAGGCAGAGAAGCTCAATAAATCACTCTTGAGGCAGAAAAGCTCAATAAATTACTTATTCTTTTTTTTTTTTTTTTTTTTGGCTTCTACTGTCTGGATGAGGCTTCTTCCATGCACTAATGGACGCTTAACCCTTGAGCTGTTGATAATCATCACTCTTTTGCGTTAAGCTTAGGCATGGAGGGTGGTATTAAGTGTATTAAATGTGTAGTTTTGCCATGAAGATGAAATATTTCAGTTTCATGTTCAGGGTCACACGGTGTCAGAAAGACTGTGGGAAGTGAAGGAGTGCACACCATGAGCTGTAGCTCTGTCAGTTCACACCTACTTTGCCCACCTGTGCTCAAAGTAGCCTTTAGATCAGTGTGGCAATTATGCAAGCTAGAAAAAGCCCTAAAGGGAAAATCTCTTTTAAATAACGCTTTTTTTCCCCTTCTCCATTAGTGCACAGACAGAAACTCCTTTTTGCATGTGTTGTGTGGTTGACATTCATGTATTTCTTCTGGAAGTTGGGGGATCCGTTTCCTATCCTCAGCCCAAAACACGGTGAGTTCCATTTTCTTGCTGATTCCTTCTCTCCTGCAAATAGGCTTTGTTATCTCTTTTATCTTGGAGCTATAATTATCTCATCTCTACAGCTGGGGCTGTAGAAAGTAGTTCTTGAAACTGAGGGTCTGCTCTGCTTTGAAATCTGCAGTCTGAAGTTTGTCAGACTGACAGAAATGGGTGGATACACCTGGATAATTTGCATGAGTTTTCTTTCAATACCACAGGAAAACCTGAGGGAAGTGAGTGAGTCCTTACTGAACCTAGACTATGAAAGGACACGTTTTGAGGACACAAAAATCTCCACAGAAAGTTGATCGCAATTTTATTCACTTACTTTTTTTATTGTGGACACCAAAGCTAGTTTATTTAAGAAGTGAATCATCAACCAACCCTTCACCTGACTTTTTTTCAGTCAGATTATTGTTTCTTGTGACTGAAATCAGATCAGTTTAGCATGGGTGCCTGTCCAGTTGACAAAACATGTCAGGGAGCCGAAACACCAGACTGTGGCCAGCAATAGGCCTGACAGTGAGTGCTGGCTTTGGTACAGATCCATGCACTGCCTGAGCTCAGGGGCAGTGCAGTTGCCTGGTGTTAGAGGGTGAGTTGGTGAGTCCTGCTGGGTGCCAGAGTTATTTATGTGCAGAATTAGCTTGGGCATATTTGTGTTGCAGTTATGGAACCAACACAGTGGGTCCAGCAGAGCTTGTTCACGTGTGCCTGGCTGTGCTGAATCCTCGAGGCACCCATGTGTGCTGAAGCATTGTAACACTGTGGAACCACACTATTTGTTACCTGTGTTTCCTGGGTAACTTATATTGCCCTTAAAGCCTGCGAAAAAATTGTTTGTGTATTTTTCTCAACGGGTGAAATTTGCTCAGTTTCACTCAAATTGGTGAATTCTGTCTGCATACATAATGGTCAGCTTAGTCTTTCTGTTCTCTAGGAAGCTACTTCGTTCTTTACAAATCTGTAAGAGAAAAACTGAGGGACAGCAGTTGCTGTAGGTGCTGCTCACCCTTTCATCTGTGATCCTAAAACTTTTCCGAGAGGAAGTGTATATCTGTGTTTTGTAATTGTCTCATTTGCCTCAGAAATACAGCAGGTAGTGTACAGGGCAGATCCCTCTGCCCAGTGTTCCATTGCCAAGGAAAATGTGTATCCACTGTGAGCTGCAGAAGGCCTTTGAGTGTGGCAGAATGGGATAACCCAATGGGAGCTTAGCCACGGGGTTCAGGTAATCCTCTTCAAGTCACTGAAAAGGCTCTGGGAGGCTGCCCAACACCTGAAGATTTGCAGGACTGGCACTGGGGTGTTTTCCGTTTTTAACTTCCACTTTCTGGGATGATAACACAACAGTTGTACAGTGCCTTACCCTCCCAGATGTAGACATAAGGTTAGAGCAAAGGATTCTACGAGCAAAGGATTCCCTGCTTCACTGCTGTGGTGCTGCTGTCCCACCTGTACAGACAGGGCTGCTGCAGGGTTTCATCCTGCCTTTGGGAGCTTGTGGTAGAAGGAAGGTTATGCTTAATTACATTACTAGCATTCTGATAAAGCTCTTACCTTTATCTGAATTGATAAAACATTCATTTTATCTGGCCTGATCACAAGAGGCCTGCTGTGAGCGTTGTGGGGAAGCATTGCTCTAACCAGTGGAATGTCATGTCGTTTTGAAGGCACCTCTCTTTTAAGTGCTGTGGTCTGACAGTGTGTGGGGCAAAAGGCCAGTGTATTGTAGCACATTCTGTAGCTCGTGTAAATCTCTATGCAGCTGCACATGACTGTGTGTCTCGGTTTCCCTTTGTGAAGTCTTTTTGCCTTGTTTTCATCATTTATTCCACTTCTCTGAAGCATGAAATGTGGCTTGGCGCTTGGCCATCTCAGCTTTGCAATCGTATAAGCTCCAAATGTGCTGTGTGCGGCAGCTGCTCTGTAACTACCTCCCTAAAAAGTGACTGCTGTTTACTAGGACGTGGCACTGTATCTCGGGAAGACAGGTTGAGATCTGTGTTTAAGAGTAAATGCAACTTCAGTGCTTGGCGTTGGTTACAGCACAGGCTTGATGTTCATGCTGAATTATATGTTTTAGAGTCCACTTGGTGCTCAGCAGGAATACTTTGTTGGTGTTCACCTCAACAAGGTGTGTGTGTGTGTCAACCAGATGAATACTGAACAGCCAGGAGCAGCTTAAGCTTCCTGTACTGTCATACCTCCACTGTCCTATAAGCACAACTTGAATCTGATGTGGAAGGGTCACTTCTAGTGACAATTCACAGAATAGGGATTCCTCTCTGTCTCCAGACATTTTTAGGCCGATTTGCCAGGACCAACTGGTTTGGTAACTCCAATCCTGATAATTGCAGAAGTGTCTGTGGAGGATGTCTCCCCTCTAGTGTCTGGTGCATGATCCATGTTCCCACCTCTTCAAAGGGCAATCATAATGTCATATTAATTTGGAACCAAAATTTTGACTGTTACTCCTCTTGATATGTCTGTCTTAAGTTTCTTCATAGCCAGAATTTCCCATACCATGTTTCTAAGCATGGTAACATGATTCCTGAGAGAGACTTTCTTTCTTTTCATAGTCCCTGTCTGTCCTTACTGTGGTTATTGCAGGGGGAAGGCAGTCATTAATTAAGGAGCTCTGTGCTGTGTTAGGAAGGCACCAAGTGTGGAGCAGAGTGAGGAGAGCAAGGTTACTAATGCCACGTTTTCCCTCTCTCAGGAATCCTGTCTATAGAACAGCTCATCAGCCGCGTTGGTGTGATTGGGGTGACACTCATGGCTCTGCTGTCAGGATTTGGGGCTGTCAACTGTCCATACACTTACATGTCCTACTTTCTCAGGTAACTACAGCCTTGTGAAATATTTGTCCAGCTTTTCGAGATTATTCTTCTGCTTTTCCTGTGTCATTGTTTCAAATTCCTTTGTTACTTTTTTTCTGAATCTATCTGTTGCCATGTCTAAGTGCTAGAACCGTTTCCATTGCTGAAGGATATTCTGCTCTTACAGGCTTCTCTGTTCTCTGTTTCATGGGCATGTGCACATCTCTGAAATGGGATAGCAGGCCTTATTGGGTGTCTTCATTTTGCAGGAATGTGACAGATGCAGATATTCTGGCTCTGGAGCGACGACTCCTTCAGACTATGGACATGATTGTTAGCAAGAAAAAAAGGTGAGAAGGCAGCAGTAGCATGAAATTATTTATTTAAAGGATTTTCAGTCAGTATGGTACAAGATGGTTCTTGAAATCACCAAAATTATTAGTTCTGTCAGGGCTGTGTGTTCCAGTGAAACAGGTGACTGAATTGGGATGAACTGTGTGGTGTTTTGTTCTGGCCTGATACATGACTCTGTTTTTTTCCCAGACATATGCACAAAATAGTGTCCTTTGTGAGTGCAGTGGCACAGATTAGGCTTCCAAGACAATTTGTAACTCTGGTGGCAGCATAACTAGTCTGTAGGGTGGGCAGCTTTCTGCTGAGTCAGAACCCCGAGGCCATCGCAGCTGGCTCTTATGGTGGTGTCAGGACAGAAATGGCCCATACATATGGGGCACTTTTGTGCTGCGTGGATCTGGTGGTTCTGGTCAAAGCTGAAGCAGGGCAGTGAGCTGCTGTGGACACAGCTGTATTCTAGCAAATGGCAAGGTTTACATTAGTTAAGTTTTACAGAATTGCAAAATATTGCTAATGTGAATATAGTGTAGTACATAAGTGTTCCATCAGAACTCTGTCTGTGCTGGTTTGGCATATTCCAGGTACCCCAAGCTAAAAAGCTGCTTTGGAAACAGTGCCATTTCATTTACACTGAAAAGGTTTTTGTCTGCCATTACAAATTACGTGTTGGATGCCTTACTAATCGTGCAGAATAAATACAATTGCTATAGTCAATTCAAAGGTTTGACTGTCTGACACTGAATTCTCACAGCAGTCCTCCATAACTTTACTTTTGATACCCTGTTGTTTTAATGGAACCTTTTAACATAAGCAGGGGAGCTTTTAGGCAGTCTAACCTTGCTGAATTTATCACCAGCATGTTTATCTGCTAAACAGTATTAGCAGCTGAAAGTGTAGTTAAAGCATAACCTTCTTCTTCCCCTTGGAAAATGTTAAGTGGTGAACAACTGTTAACTCTGTATTTGTGCTCATGTGTGAGGTAAGCAGTGAGAGAATTTAATTACTCAGATTTAATTGATTAAATTGACTGGAAGCATACTAAAATACCAGCTTTGGAGTTAAAAGATGTTGTGTAGTGCTGCTTCTGACTCTGTGCTCTTTTGTTTTGTGTTTTTGGACCTCTGGTCCAGGGAGAGTGATGTTGGGGTAGAAGTAAGGATGTCTGGGACTTTTCACTTTCTTACTTTTCTATGGCCATGAAATCTTCTGGATATAGCAATTTTCTAACCATTATGAAGAGCTGTGTTAACATGTATTAATCACTTGGGAATTACACTGAAGTTCATGTCTATGTGTTCAAAAACACCCATACAAACCCCCCCAAAACTATGTAGTCTCAGAAATGTGCAAGAAGTAGCAGAAGCTTGAGTTCTGTAGATTTTGTTCTCTTTTTGCTTTAACAGAGAGCAGTGGCTTGCATAATTGGACTATTTGTTCATATAAAGCTGAATTTGAAAAGTTAACCATGTACCAGTCCAAAGGCAGTGCAAATCATTTGCAGAACAAGTGGGAATAGCAGTATTTTACAGTGTAGGGTAAATGCTACAGTACCATAAACTGGCAGTTACTTGCTGGCCACCTTCTCAGTGCCACTGATAAGTCAGAACTTACCAGTGCACTCAGGAGTTGTAAGGCAATAGAACATAAAGCTTTTTTGATCTTTTTGCTGATCTTGGCATTATGGAAACTCACCTCTAGGTTTGCCAGGTTCTTTATACTCATCCTTGCAGGTATGATATAACTTGGCCTCAGGTTAGAATTGCCTGGATTCTGTGACACTACTGCTTCATTGGGCTTCATGTTAGAGTCAGATCAGCTGGTCTGACGTAGATGTATCACAAATCTACACGGACAAAGTGTGTGGGTTTTATCTGTGGATCCTTTCTGTGAGGTCTCCAGGACTCCTGACTGCTGAGTGGGTACAGAAATCCCTGTCACCTCTCAAAAGAAAAGGTTTTCCTTTGCATATCTATAGCCTTGTGCTTCACCTTGGCATTGCTGCATTTTTGCTGCAGTGCTGTGGATCATGTGGGATGGAACATGTGACTCGGGTTCTGGGAAGAAAGCAAGGATTAAAAATGCATTCCTTACATTTGGCAACCTTCAGGATGAATAGGATTGTTCTGAGATCTCTGTTACTTGTGGTCTGTGGCCGTGTGTGCTTTTATGTGTGTTGAGTTGGGTGCCCCAAAGGTGTTTCTTCTGCTGGATGTGAAAGAGAAATGATGAAACAATTTTTTTGTGTATTTTTTTTTTTTATTACACTGCTTCTCAACCTTGAAGCTCAGCACCAAATGTAGCAACACTGGCTGCAGCTACAGGCAAGGGCCTAAATGCTGTTGAATCATGGATCACCTTGACAATCCTTTGAATAGTTTTCAGCTTAGGAGTGGATGGATAGCTGGCTCGCAAATTTCAATGGGAAGAAATGCAAGGGAAGGAGACCAGAAGCCAGCACTGCTCTTGGGGGTTACGCTGTGGTGCACAGGGGAGTGTGGGGGACGATGGGCAGCTGTACTGGTGGGATGAGGTTCAGGAGTCATGTTCAGATCGCCTTTAGTTCAGTCCAGTAGTGGATTTGTGTATTTCTGCTTTGTAACAGCTTGTCATGCAGCCCACTAGTGAGTGACAGCATATCAGGGAGTGCTGTGCATACCATCCAGTGCTCACAGGTCCATGGAGAAGGTGGATGTGCAGTGATAAAGAAGAGGTGTCCAAAGGGAGAGAGGAACATGAGAGGACTTCCAATTCCTGCAGATAACACAGTCATGTGTTTGAGGAAAGGAAAGAAACCAATCATATGACTGAGAAATCCACTTGAATTCTTATTTTTAACTGGGTTTAAATCCCCTTAAGGATTGAAACAGGATCCTGAATGGAAGACTTGGGAAGCATCTTGTTGAATCTTGCTTGATTAGATCTGGGCTCAACTCCAGAGCTAATCAGGATAATTTTATGTGGCAAGATTGGTGCTTAGGGGGGGAAAGAAAAAGAAGGCATCTGTTTGCAGTGAATTTAGTTCAGCACTGTCTTTTAAGAAACTGGTGAATTTCTTTTTTCTTTTTTCCTTGTTTTTATTTTTCATAAATATGCTTTATTCCTAAGGACTTGTGTTTTCTGTTCTTTCAGGATAGCAGTGGCTCACAGGACAATGTTCCAGAGAGGAGAAGTGCATAACAAACCCACTGGTTTCTGGGGAATGATAAAAAGTGTTACAACATCTGTTCCAGGCAGTGAAAGTATCCTTCATCTGCGTGCTGGCACCTGCCTTGGGAGGCGAATCCAGCTTGCTTTGTTTTGAAAGGTAGAAGGTTAGTTGGGACAGTCACAAAACATTTGTGTTTCAACACATTTCAAACCTGATGTCTCCTGGAGAGTTTGTTTTGTAGCACTGACCTTTTGGACAGGGCTTCTTGGACACAGTTGTGTGTTTCTGCCCTGCCCCATAAATGTGCTGCTGCATGACCATGACTGAGGTGTACAGCAGATCAGAGGACAGATGTGTACACTTACAGAATCATGGAATGGCCTGGATTGGAAGGAACCTTAAAGATCATCCAGTTTCAAACCCCCTAGTGGAAGGTGTCACCTTCCACTAGGGGGTTTGAAACTGGATGATCTTTAAGGGACACCTTCCACTAGCCCAGGTTGCTCAGAACCCCACCCAACCTGGCCCTGAGCACTTCCAGGGGCAGCCACAACTTCTCTGGGCAACCTGTTCCAGTGCCTCACCACCCTCACAGGGAAGAATTTCTACCTAATATGCAATTTTAACCTGCCCTCTTTCAGTTTGAAGCCATTCCACCTTGTCCTGTCACTACATGCCCTTGTCAAAAGTCCCTCTCCAGCTCTCTTGGAGCCCCTTTAGGTACTGAAAGGCTGCTATAAGGTCTCCCAGGAGCTTTCCATTTTCAATGCTGAATAGCCCCAACTTTCTCAGCCTGTCTTTCTGGGAGGGTGCTCCAGCTCTCTGATCATCTTTGTGGTGTCACATTGCAGCCATCTGCCCCATCTCATCACTGATGTGAGAGTCAGCTTTCTCTTCTGCTGGGTCCTGTGCTGGATAGGAACGAAAATGGAAGTTGTTCTACCCAGGAGAAGGGGTTAAAAAGAGAAAGGGGAGTAGGCAAGGGGCTGTATTTCTCTAACTTAGTTACCAGTGATTTCTGTCAGACCACTTGAAGTGTGCAGTTTGCATATTTAAGACTGAGGATTCTTCTTCCTCTTCTTTCCCACTAGCTGTTAAAGTCAGAATTTGTCTGCTTTGTAGTAACCACAAATGTCTTGGGGCAGTTATTCAGCAGTTTTGTTTATGAAGCTGATGTGAGTGTGACATATTGTGAGATGCACTTCAGTGACAAGGGACACTGAGCAGCAGCCTTTGAGAGCTCTGGTTCTATTCCCCAGGCAGGGAAATAAAAAGTTTGGTGTGTGACTGCCTAAATACTGTGTACTGCCCACCTGCTTAAACTGGAGTAGTGTGCAGTATGTACATCCTTGGGATTTCTTTGGGTGCAGTGTTAACAGGGAACATGAAGACTGAATCAAAAAGCTGATCTGGATCAAAAAAGTGATCAAACCTTTAGATGTGGCCCTTGGTCTGAAGGTGGAGAATGTTCTGTTTTTAAATAAGAATATGTGATGTGTTCTAGCCTTGACTATGCTGGTTTGCCAGATCTGTCCCTTATCCAGCAAGAAGTGGATGCCCTGGAAGAATTGAGTCGGCAGCTTTTTCTGGAAACTGCTGACTTGCATGCAACAAAGGTACACAGCAAATAACTGCCCAGATGGGTGTTGGGAGGTCAGAGGAGTTTGAAAAAGAATGTGTGCTACTGAAATTGAAATCTGTTCAATGGGTAAATGTTGAAATGTTGTAATGCAGTGGAGTGAGGATATGTTCCCTTAGCTTTGGATCTAGAGGACAGTTCCCTTCCAGTTCTGATACATCCTGGAGTCTACCCCATGTCCCTAGCAGCCATTCATTCAGAAGCTTCCAAATTAGCACTTACGAGTTCAGAAACATTTGAATTAGAAGGTGTAGAAGTTAGGAGCTGTGTTTGCTACTATCGGTGCTCCATTAGAATTTTATGTTTTGGGTGATTGTGAAAGTGATATATTTTTTTGTGTTCTATTCCCTCCCTCCTTTTGTGTTTCCAGGAGAGAATAGAGTATTCCAAAACTTTCCAGGGAAAATACTTTAACTTTCTGGGTTATTTTTTCTCCATCTATTGTGTCTGGAAAATCTTCATGGTATGTAAACGTTTTATTGCATTTTTTGTGGACTTATGTCATACCCTGCATAGCTTGTGCAATACGTGCAGTTCTTTAAGTAATGCTCTTAGTTTCCTTAAAACTGGGGTTCTGGAAATTCTGAAAGAAACTGACCCTTGGCTGAAATAAAGCTCTGGATCTGTCTTTTTGTACAACCTAAGTGATACAACCTAAGCCATGACTGTGTCTCACTGTGACAGAGATGCTTTTGTCTTTTTGTTTGAAGGTAAATGCATCTCTCTCTCACAGGCAACCATCAATATCGTATTTGACCGTGTGGGGAAGACTGATCCAGTCACAAGAGGAATTGAGATCACTGTAAATTACCTGGGAATCCAGTTTGATGTGAGTCTTTACTAATTCTGACAGCCTTTTCAGCAGTTCATATCTTATCTAAATAAAATCATGTTACTGATAGGGAGAAGGTGGTGGACCCTGAGAATGTGTCTTTGGCTTTTGACTTATTGAGGAGGAAGGGAAAATGCACTATGAACGTTTCTTTCACACTGACTTTATGCTGAGATGGTGATGTGGTCTTGCCAGAGAGGCATTGATTAGCTTTTTTTTTGTTTTGGGGAAATGGAATCACTTTAGACAACTTGCTTAGATTAATACATTCAGCTAGAGAGTAATTTGGATTGCTTATGCAAACAGGTGTTCTGTCATTTACACTTCTTAAATATCTCCCTGTGAAAATGGGGTTTTTTGAGATTGGTGTAAACTAAATCTGTTCTTCTTGTGTGTTTGAAGTAAACAGTTGCTAATACATTTGTGAAAATGTCTGTTATATAAAGCTGTCTGCAGTGGATATCTGTACATTAGGAAATACAAAGACCCTGAAGAACTGGCAACAATACAATGTGGTATAAATGGGGTTAGCTCCAAAGTGTTAACTCTATTCTTTTTTTATGATACAGGTCAAATTCTGGTCTCAGCACATTTCCTTTATTCTTGTTGGAATAATCATTGTTACCTCTATTAGAGGGTTGTTAATCACACTTACAAAGGTAAGAACCAGGACTTTTAAGGGGGGTTAGACCTGGAAATCCATTATCAGATCTTTATCTGTAGATGGGCAAATACTGTTTAGACTTTGAATATACATTTATATTTAAATATCTGAATATAAGTACTTGCAGAAGGAGGAAGGTAGGAAAAATACCTTTTGCAGTAAATTTCCCCACTCAGTCTCAGTTATGGCTGTCAGGAAAAGATGCAGATGTTAAATAAGATGTTAAATATAAACAAGGGTTCAAAATGCTGCTGTAACCAAGGCTTATCAGTAAGTTTGATGAGATGGTGATTAAAATAATTTGGATTTCTTAATTTGAGCTGCTGGTAGGACTGGAAGGGCATTAACTCAAGAAACATGTGACTCAATGTCTTGACCTGGCCTTGGGTACCTAAGCTTAAACTTCTCTATTTGTGGTATTGTTTTACCACATGACACAACTGGCTTTGGTAGATTCATGTTTGAGACTTAACATTGCAGGTTTATGAAAGTAGGATACAGGTAGCCCTCTAGAATGTTATGTGTTTAATTGTTTGGGTTTTTTTCTAGTGTAAACACATTGAATGGTATTGCCTTTCATGCTGTCCTAAGGCACATCAGATTTATCTGACTGCTTATTTCCAGTGTTGTGATTTTTTTTTTTCCTAGTTCTTCTATGCCATTTCCAGCAGCAAGTCCTCCAATGTTATTGTCCTGCTTTTAGCACAGATAATGGTGAGTATGCAGAGCCCTGGGCAGACCCGTGTGCATTTATGCATTTATACACGTGTGCATATACATATCCTAAGGTCTTTGTGTGCTGACCCCTGTTAGCCACATGGCCTGTTGTGAAGCAGTAACTGCTTTCCCCGTGTGAATTGGCTGTGTTAATTTGCAGGGTATGTACTTTGTGTCATCGGTGCTCCTGATCCGGATGAGCATGCCCCCGGAGTATCGCATTATCATCA
Organism: Myiozetetes cayanensis; assembly: GCF_022539395.1. Classification (NCBI taxonomy): domain Eukaryota; kingdom Metazoa; phylum Chordata; class Aves; order Passeriformes; family Tyrannidae; genus Myiozetetes; species Myiozetetes cayanensis. The sequence continues at coordinate 4,766,582 of NW_026087742.1, forward strand.
CAGAAGTCCTGGGAGAGCTCCAGTTCAACTTCTACCATCGTTGGTTTGATGTCATATTCCTAGTTAGTGCCCTGTCCAGTATCCTCTTTCTCTATTTAGCACACAAACAAGCCCCAGAAAAGCACATGGCCCTCTGAGTCACAACTGCAGTCATGCACTGCCCTCCGTCCTTTCGACTGCACTGCTGCAACTCCTGTGGACTGCACAACGTGAAGAGAGCCAGGACTCTTTTGTGTGTTCAGCAGCATAACTGGCTCTTTGAACTTTCCCACATGTCACCATCAAGCTCTGTGGCTCGTTTTGTTAAGGTGCTAGAGCTGGAAGGGAAGAGGGTGCACGTATTGAACAGGAGACAGTTCATTGCAAAACAATAAGGGTGCTCCTTGGTGCACCACTGCCCAGGGACATCAGAACTTACATGATAGGTTGTCTGAGGGAACACCTCTTAATGTTGGAACAACATCTTCGTAGAAGGCACCAAGGAAATGTGATTTTGAAAATCAGTTCATGATTGGGATTCAGAGGATGGAAATCCTGGAACTGAATGTTTGAGTCTGTGGAATTAAATAAGCTTTTGTAATATCTCACGCAAGCATCACTGTTGTTTTTTGTCAGTCTCAAAGATTTGGCTGGATGTCAGCTAGAAAGTGGTTAGCATTTACTGCCTGGCAGAAGTGGGGAGAATTTCACTCCATTTCTGTCTGGAGTGTGTGCTAGTGTGTACTGTTAGTACCTGCTGGAGTCCTTAGGAGCTGGAGGTCAGCTTTCTCTTGCTGAGTCTCAACTTTCTTTCCTCTCTCTGCATAAATGTAACCGAGGCTCTGGATTCCTCTTTGCTGCAGTTCAGTGTGAAGTCAAAGACCACAGCCATGTCTTAATTATGTTGTATGCTACAGATTTGATTCATGTGACTTAAATGTGTAGGTTCCCACAGCCACTCTCCCGGGCTTTGTTTGTTTTGTAATTGTTCTGGGACATAAATCATAGGGGGTTAAGAGTAAGATCTGGAGAGGGGAAAAAATAACCACTCTAACCAGTTTATTTCTGTATTGTCTTTGGTGTACAGCAAGGAGGCAGAGTATAACAGCAGCAGTATTACAGAGCCATTTGTGTCACATCAAGGTCAAAGTGGCTTTGACTTGGGGTTAGACAAACCTGCATGACTGAATTATGTTATGCTATTCTAACCACCATGATCCACAGCAGAGGAGAGAGAAGGGTGCTTAACTATCTCGAGTTACGAATCACAAAGTGAGCTTAGTGTTTGAAAGGGATTTCTGCAATGTTAGCAGGAAGAAGCACCAAAATGCCTGGAGTACATCAGCTTGTTCCACTTCACAGCAGTTGTATTACTGGGAGTACAGCAGAGTTGACACTGGGATGGAGCTGATGGACTTGGATTAGGGGGAGAGCTGCCTCCCCTGGGAGTTGGGGAGAAATCAGTTGCTCTATATTAAGAGCTTACCTTTAAAAGGCTGAGATACTTACAAATCTATAAAATGTTTATGTCTTCTACTGCAGTCCTTAATTATATCCTTGTAGTTATTTAAGCCTTTTCATCAGTAAGTGAGTAACTGCCCACTTTACAGGACAGAAAGCCAATGAGGTACAATTGCAGGGTGTTAAAGGGATGCAAGTTACACTGAAGTGTTTATTTCAGAAAGAGATTGCAGTCCTTTGCAGGCACGGCACTCCTTGGAATAAGCAAGTTCTGGGAGGTGTAGTAGCAAAAAATTACTGAAGAAAGATTTAGGTGGTTTCTTTTTTGTTGTTGTCTCCTCACAACTTTGTGTCATCATTGTTGTAACTGGCAGCTCTTGTGGAGGCATCTGATTGTGAAGAGGAGGATGAGTCTGCCTGCAGAGGAGTAACAAATGTGTTCTGATTATTTTCAGTTTGTAAACATGGTTCATAGTCTGCAGTGCTATGAAGGACTACTCTGTTTTCATTTGCACTAGTCACATACTTGTTTAGATGGCAGAATGAACCAACAAATATAATTTTTGTTGTTGAAGGGCTTTTTTTGGTTAAGTACATTTAGAGAGAAATTTGGAGGATTCCTGTTGTTGAATTCCTGTGTCTGCTGAATTTGAACACAAAAGTGGCGCTAACTTCAGATCTGCAAAATGCAGCTTGGGAACTAAGAAATTCTTGGAAGAACATACAGCTGGACATATGCAAACAGGGCTAATGAAAAATGAATGGATAACAGTACTACTCTTATTCTTCCTTGGTTGTCCCTGCTGCATGATCAGAAAACAAGCATTTAAATATTTAAGACTGACCACAGAGAGAGTTAAAAGTCGCTGTTTGGAGAAGAAACACCTTCCTCCTTTTCTGACTTCTGTCATGCTTCAGATTCTTTCTAATGGCATGAAATGAGTAAAACAATTGCAGATCAGCACGTTCCCTAGAAAATGTCATCATAACCTATCAGTTGCTGTTATTTCTCCAAAATGATCCATTTTTAAATATTTCACCTGATTTTCACAAAAGTTGTTTATGTTTTTGGTGTATTTAAGCACTTCTTCCTGCACTTCCACAATTGTATTGCCTGTTTCCCATCCTCATTAAGGATTACTGTTTTTGGATTATCTTGTTCCATACAATTGTATGTGCATTTTTTTGGTGTAATTTAGTCTTCCATTAAAGAATACTGTATTATGTGTGGGGAAAGGAAGAGTTGTTTATGATAATTAGCAGTTTCTCCTTTAACAACTTGCAAAAGTCCAGGCTCAAGTTAAAATTCCTAGCTCAAGAAAATACACTACCTGAAAAGAGTTGTTTTCCTATCCCCTATGTGATCTCTCAGCATCTGCTTAATGCAGTATCACTCACCCTTTCCCTTGGTTCGGGTGAGTTTCTCTCTGGCTCTGGCAGGTGGTTTTCTGTGTAAGCAGGAGGTTCAGGAGTGTCATGGGCTGGATCTGCCATCGAGGCTGTGATGGGAATGTTCTGGCCTTGGAAGTACCTGTAAGCATCTTTGCTGCACACCAGCAGTGTTAGTCTGTCACCACCGTTTTGGATTCTTACCACCACTTTGTCGTAGGATTCACCGATCACGTTTACTCCATTCACTTCCACCAAGAAGTCGTCGTTTTGTACACCTGCCCTGTCAGCTGGCCCGTCGTTCCGTACCTGCAGAGGCAAGTTCAAAGCATAAAACTTGGAAAGATGCATTAACAACTGATGCATTAACAACTACACTGCTGTGTTACTGTTTTCCTTACAGGGTGGTAAAATAAGCATGGGGAAGGGGAGATCCGTGGGGCAGGAATGAATTGGGAGGGGCAGTGGGCCTAGACATAATAAACATGGAGTCCTTGGTTTGAGATATAGGATGCATCTTGATTTTGGTGGACTTAAATTGTAGAAATGTGGCGTGGTAGAACCATGAAGACAAGTAGAAAAACAGTTTTCCTACTATTTGCAGGTCTCTGTCCAATAACTTTGAAGTTTACTAAGGAATCTGTGAAATGTAGTAATGAGTGGAACCCCTCAAGAAAGCTGAAGTCATACATGTAATTTGAAGCTGCAGAATTTTGACTTTCACCAGCTGTGGAATTTAGGGGTGGGGGGGCAGGGGGGGGGAAGGTGTCTCTCCTATAATTAAGATGTTCTGCAGTCAGAAATACTAATTTTAGTGTGCTTGCCTCATGAATAAAAGCAAAAATTATGCAAAAGCTGTATTCCCCTTCCCTCTGGATGTCTAGAATGAGGAATCTTCTGGTACTTGAATTTTTCATCTTAGACCAACAATGTCACTGTGACTTAAAGAGTATAGCTCTGGAGAAGAGACACTTGTGGCTTTTCTTGTATTTATTTGCAGAATGGAAGGGAGGAAGCTGTCTGACAGGCTACTCAAGCTTCTTCATTAGTACCTCACTGATGAACAGTCCAGGCTTGTTCTTGATCATGTTTAAACTGAAACCAAATCCACCAGGCCCTTTCACCATCTTGCAGATTCTTGGCTTGTGGTTCACTTTCTGCTCAGTGTGCAACTCCACTCTTTCTTCCACTTTAGCTGGAGTTGAATCCTGTGCTTTGTAGTAGTATGAGAAGGGGGAAATTTGAGCCTGAAAAAAGAGACAAATTAAACATAAAAACTTTTGTTGTGAAATCTGTTTCAGGCTCTCATGCTCTACATGCTGTGTTTGAAACTTTGTTAATGACTCAGACTTGAGCTGTGCTGAAGGACTCTCCTTTATTAATTTCTGGCAGAATGGGAAGCTACAGTGTTGATGGTCTATGTGGGAAGGGAATTTTGTTACTCATTCATAAATATATAGCCATATAACTCTGAATTTGCTGTCTTAGCAGCAACCTACCCTTTCTTGTGGTGTGTTTGAGTTTAGAATTGTCCCAATAGTGTCTATACAAATCGAGGAGGCCAAAAATTTGGATATTTAGACTTTCTGTATAATGCAACGAGAGTTGCTGAAATATGGTGTATCTTAGAGATTTCCTGCAAGTTGAAGAAGTGTCTGTCAGAGCAGGTTGGCTGTTTCATTGCTGCATATGTCTCTTCATGATGATAAATTAACAATTCCTAGCAGGAGTTTGCTTTTTCTTACCAGTTTATACATGGCATCAGTGTCCTTATCCACGACCAGCAGTGTGGTTTTGGCCTCAGACTGCTTGATTTTTCCCACTACGCTTTCATGGTCCAGACCATCCACTTGCTCTCCGTTGACGGCCACTAAGATGTCATTGTCCTTGAGACCCGCCGTGGCCGCCGGGCTCCCGGAATTTACATCCTTGATTATGTGATCTGAGAGCACAAGGGAAGAAAGATTGATGTGAAGGCGTAGCTTGGTGAGTTTAAAGGCATTAAAATGAATGGCAAAGGCAAACTGTCAGAAGGGCACTTCAGGTTGAGACCAATTCCCTGGTGTAGCTCCGTGCAACGTGTCTGTAGAGGATCTCTGCTGGGCAACCGGTTGGAAGCCAAAGAAAACGAAGCCCGCAAACCCTGTACAGGAAGGAGCTGTATATCAAACGTCACGGTCTGTGGGTTAACTTGGTTCTTACCACCAGTATTTTGTTCCATCCGTAGATAAAATCCGTAACCGCTGTTCCCTTTCTGGATCTCAATGAGCCGTGGTCTGAGGGGAAGCAATCCTAGGCTGGCGCTCTCCTTGCTCAGTACCTTCTTCTGGCTTGTGAAATAACGGTCTGTTTCTTCATTTGAAAGTAGAAACATAACATGATTTTCAGACTTCTTTACCTGTGATGGTACATGTACAGTCTCAGACATCACCCCTTCAACAGCATGTGGGAATTGTAGATACTTTGGTGCTCTGACACATAGTGTGTGTGGGTGCTGCTGATGAATGAGCTGTAAGGTGTAGGCCATGCTACTGTAAATTGCTTCCCCCCCCCCTCCCTTCAGTCAGAAATTTGGGCCATGACAAGATCCTGGGCATGTAATATATGAGGAAATTTACTTATTTCATACTGTGTTCGTGACCTATAGGGACTCATAGAAGGCTCACCCAGTGAGCCTCAGGAGATAGTACTTGACTTATCCAGATGTGAAACTCTGCAATATACACTTATCATAACATCTATACCACTATTTTAGATTACAGTGACAAGAGTCAAGTTTCTGTCACTTTTGGTCCTCTTCTGTCTCCTTTGCTGATTCTGAGGTTTGGAATTTTTTTTTACACATATATATATATAAAATTTAAATTTTTTTTGTCTGTTCAACCACTCCAAGTCCATCCTTCTCCTAATCCTTTCTACTCTAATGGTTGCCCTTTTTACTCATCTGAACCAAAGTCAGTCTGCTGCTGATGTTGCAGTAGCTCAACAAAACTTGGGTGTTGCACAGTTCCATAATGAGTTGCATGCACTGAATGATGCTGGAATGCCAGAATATGTACTGCCTGTCTCTTGGCTCTCTGAAATCTCTTCAGCTCCAGCTGTGTTTTGGCAGTGCCAGTAGTGGAAAGCTGGAAGCTTCATTAGCAACATTCTGTGCAGCTGAGGCCGGTTAGTGAAAGCTATTGCACAGTAATTTTCATTAGTTTTGGACTTCTTGACAGGAGAAAGGAACTACTGTCTAAAATTATGACTTTTTCCCTGTTCCATGCTGACTGTATCATCAGAGAGTTTCTCTCTTCCTGCCCTGAAAAACACATTGCCCTCTTGCCTTTAGGAGCATTTCCAGGACTTCTAGGAACAGAGCATGATTTATTTAATAGGGTTCCTGGCAGCAGAGTGGTTCTGTTATTTGAAATTCTTTGGCCTGTCTTGATGGCAGTATTCACTGAGAGGCAGTTTGAGAGGCTGCTTGATAACAGAGCCAAAGCCAGAGCTGCGCTGCTGCATTGATGGTACAGGAACAGCAGCTCCCCAGATTTACTGTGAAGCGTTCAAATGGGCCAGACCTGCCTCCTCAGTAACCCTGATAGGTTGCTGTGAAAGTAGGCCAGAACAGAAGATGAATCAATACCTTTTCCACCACTTCCTCGTGTGTGTAATTTTCCACGTTTTCCCCATTGATTTCAATCAGGCGATCGTTATTTTGGACACCAGCCTTTGCAGCTGCTCCTTGTGGTGAAAGCTCTACTATGAACAACCCCTTCTGTCCTAAAATAGATGAAAACTCATTACACAGGGTAAGTCACTGCAATATGCCTGAATTTAATGGTTAAGGAAACTCAGCACTGATGTCTTCAGAGACTCCTGGTCTCTGCTTACACACAGATCACAGTGGCACCACAAACCTTCCACACAGACACACCTCTGTCCCTTATTCTGTCTTGGAAAAATCACTTCCATGGGAGGGAGGGAGGGAGACATTTGTTCACTATCTGCAGCTCAAACAGTTGTTTGTTTTCCTACCAAGACTGCAGGTGGGCTGATACCTGAAAGGGATTTGATTCCTACCCCCACCAAAGTCCTTCATAATTTTGGAGAGAGGAACTGCTTTTAGGTCTTTCAGATAGATAGCATTCCAAAATGTGCTCTTTAAAGTGATGCTTTTCAGAGGGCTTCGCTATTCTGTTGACTGGCCTTGGAAGAAAGGCTTATGTGGAAGAGGTTCAAAATCCTTTTTTTCTTAATGAAATAACTTCCAAATCAGGAAAAGTGTTTCTTGCAGCTGCCTAGAACCTTGTGTGCTGATTCCTGAGGTGATTTGAAGGAATGGAACAGGGTTTAACATAGCATGTTGAATATGTATCTTCTATTTGAACAGGGACTGCAAACTTGGTTTCCTTAAGTGGGCTTAAATAACAAGCAGAAAATAAATTATTATTTCTCTCTCTCTTTTTTTTCATCTTTTCTCCACCTCATAAGAAACATGGTCCTCAGAAAACCTTTTGCCAAAACCTTTCACTGCATATACTGTACAGAGATGGATCTGAACTCATCCTGCTCTTCCTTGCATTCTTTCTGGTAGTAAGAACAGTCTGTGTGTCCCTATTAGCCCTCCTGTGTTAACTGTGTTTACCTCTGTCCCTGCTGCCAAATCTCTCTCTCTCTCTCCCATCTATTCTCCTAAGGCTCTCACCTTCTGTGGTTTTCAGGGAGAAGCCATAGTCTTTCTCCTCCTTCACGAGGTAGCAGAGCCGGGGTTGTGGAACTGCAGTGGCCATGGATGGTGGGGACTGCTCCTCCTGCTGTCCTGTTGATGCCTTTTGAGCCAGCTCTTCCAGGTTCACTCCCTCCTTTTGTGCCTTGTGATAGGATGTGTCATCCAGAACAAGAAGTACAATGGAATTCCCACTGTTTTTGATTAACTCCACCACCTGTAGTGGACAAAGGGAAATGGCAAGCAGGCACTAGAGTGGTTGAGCTAAAAACTCTCCCCAGGAAGGACTGCACTGTCTATTGTTTTTATTGTCTTATCCCCCTGCTTTTGCACTGTGGTGAACTCCAGAGACATTTCATGGCCGTGGTGAGTTATGAACGATGCAGGGGGATCCTCAGAGCAGTTCACCCAGCTCTTGGATTTCCTACCCAAAGGAGGCATAAAAACTGGAAGAGAAAGCTTCATGTAAGTGGCTGTGGGCCTGGGTAATGGGGGTAGTGTGGGGTAGTGTGGATCCCAGGGGTGTACCTGTGCGTGTTCCTCCTTGTCTACAAACACACCATTAACCCTGAGGACTCTGTCTCCATCCTTCAAGCCAGCCTTTTCGGCTGGGCTGTTCTGCTCCACGTTGCGGATGATGTGCCCTGCCGTGTCTTTCTCGATGCGCAAGTAGAATCCGTAGGTCTTTTGGGGCTTTTTGGTCACTTTGCATTCTCGGGGCTGGTGGACAGAAGTCATCTCTGCCAGGCGTGGCGGAAAAGATATGTGTAAGTAAAAACAGTAAGCTTGCATATATATTCCTTCTAAATGTGTTTTGAGAGACTTTGCTTCAGAATTCTTGGGGTTTTGTTTCCCAAGAAATCCAGATGTGCAAAGTTAAAGTTAGTTAACAAGGCTAGGGAGAAGAAACCTCCCTTTTCCCCTCTCCCTCTTCTTTTCTTGTCTCCCTATATCAAATGAAGTTAAACAAGATGCAGAATTGAAAAACATGAAGTCTGCCTGTGAAAACATAGTAAAAATTGAGGTGAGGATTTAGTACCTGAATTAAGTGTTCCAAATACCAGACCACTGTAGGAAATTTATGTGGCAAAACAGAATTTCACAGACTTTCAGACTGGTCAGGGTTTGGAAGGGAGTCCTGGAGGATGCGTGGTCTGACCTCCCAGGTCAAGCAGGGCCACCTAAAGCCAGTTCCCAGGTCAAAGTCCAGACAACTTTGAATATCTCCCAAGGAGGGAGGCTCCGCTACCTCTTTGGGCAACCTATGCCAGTGCTCAGTCACTCTCATAGTTCAAGTAGTGTCCTTACATTCATTCCTATGTTGCAATTTGTGCCCATTGCCTCTTGTCCTGGGTACCACTGAAAAAATCCCAGCTCCATAATCTTTGCACCCTTCTTCAGGTATTTTTATGCATTAGTAATTTCCCCTGAGCCATCGCTTCTCCAGGCTGAACAGGCCCAGCTCTCTTTTGTAAGTCTGCAAGGATTGAGACTCCACTCTACAGCTTCTCCAGGCAACCCCTGCAGATGGATGAGCAGGTGGGATCAAGGAAGGGCCTCCTTGTCTTAACCAGGCTTTCCTGTTCTTAGTTATGCCAGCTAAACAAAATCAAATTTCAAGAAAAGGCCTTGTAAGTGGAGTGCTACTGCTGATGAGTGCAGGGTTTGCATCAGAGGGTGGATGTACTGATTTTTGTGATACCTGATGACCCTCATAACTTTACATGAGGAATGGAGTGGCTCTGTGACAGGCAAAAAATAATAAAATAAATCTGTATCTAGACCATGCACAGCTGGCTGCCCACAAGCAGCTGGCTGGCCAGAAGGCAGCACTGCTGGACAGCACCCAAGTGCCTGAGTTGGACATGAGTCAGTGGTGAACCTTTGAAGATCATCTTTGCACTGAGTGGTGTCAGAATGTAACCAGCAGGTCAGTGGAAGGGACTGTTCCCCTCTCTTTGGCACCTGGGAGGCCACGTGTGGGTACTGTCTCTAGTTTTGGTCTCCCAAGTAACTGACATACTGGAATTAGTCCTGAGGGGGAATTAGGTTTTGGAGCACAAAATGTTTAAGGAGACTGAGACAGCCGAGCTTGTTCAGTCTTGGGAAGAGAAAGTAAAGGGAAGATCTTATTGACCTCCTCCAACCACCCAACTGGATTGAGTAGAGAACACAGCCAAACTCTTCTGGGAAGTTAACAGTGGTGGGATGAGAAGCAGCAGACACAGGCTGCAGCAAGAGAAATTCCAATTAGACAGCCATAAGGGCAGCCTTTCCTCCTGGGGCCTGTCAGGACTACTAGAACAGGTGCCCGCAGAGGGAGGCTGTGAAATCTTTGTCCTTGGAGATGCCTGGATTGGACCCTGAGCAGCCTGATCTAAGGTGCCCCTGTTTTCTATGTGGCTTCAGACCAGACAACCTGCAAAAGTCCCTTCCCACCTAAAATCTTGCATGGTTTTATGTTGTAGTGAAACTCTGTTGTGGGTGAAACCTGTCATGCAGGAATACCTCGTGCTAAAGGTAAACAACAGGTGTGACCAGGGACACCTCCAAAAGGAGTTGTCTTAGGAACTCCTGCCAAAGATCCATGAGGACAGGAGAATGAGACAAATGAAGACAACTTCTTCCAGTTGGAAAGTCCAGGTAATAAGCAAAGTTGGTTTGTATTCTACTGGAAAGACTTTTTTTCTGCCTCTCTTTACTGACAGAAGTCAGTTTTTTAGATGTGCTGGCAGTCAAATGGTTCTGTGATAGAAACTCCATAAAGGGATGAACTGCCCTATTATTTGGACATTATTTGGGACACATCAGATTGTATTGATTGCAAGTACAATTCAAAGCAGTTTTTCTTGACAAATACTGAGAATTTGTACTAATTCCTGAAATTAACATGCAAACCCAGTGCTACACAAAGCTGAAGAAACAGCTTGGCTTTTATGGGAAAGATTATTTCTCCTTATTTAGAAAGGGAGGGAAAGTTATGGTGCACTGCATACTACTCCCTTTAATCCATGAAGGCTTTACATGCAAAGTTATTTGGATTGTAAGAAGGAGTTTTCTAAGGGAAGAGGGATTTAGGTAAAAAGAAATTTCTTACCTGTATATCTATGTAGAGTAGCCTTCCCAGGGGTTCTCTTTTAGTGTTTCTCCTGTGGCTGTACCTATAAGTAAGGCTGGACTTTGATTGGGCAAAGGTTGATTTAAAAGATTATTCATTTAACCAAGTTTCACTGAATGTGTTCAACACCTTGATAGGCTGTCTTGTCCTTGTTGGGCAGAAGTGCTAGTCACATGCATTTCTCAGCAGCTTTGCATTTTGTTCTGCTGATATTACAGTCAAAAACTCAGTCAAGAGGTCACCTGAGGCAAGCCTGACCTTTGCTCTGGGCAAAAGCCTTCTCCAGCTATGAGAAATGTCTTAAAGGTTTGGGTTGTGCTGGATTGACCTAGGCCAGCAGCATCTGACTGCAGATTAGGGCGTTACTGGATGAAATCTGCATACCTCACGTTGGGTACCAGAAAAAGGACTGTGGTGGGTTAACCTTGGCCAGCAGCCAGATGCCCACTGAGCCACTTACACCCCCCTCCTCTACAGGACATGGGGAGAAAACAGGACAAAAATGCATGAAGAATTCAAGATAAGGGCCATAACTGGGAGAGTTACAATGAAAAAATGGTCCTGTGATTGAGGGGTGGGCCCCTTACACTGCAACCAAGTGACCCATGTGAGTAAAGTCTCCTTGGAGCAGAGGGAGGGAGCTGTCTGGGATATCAGTATGGTGAGGCCTGGCAGACTGACTGTTCTAGACCACACTCTGAACCTGCCAAGGCAAGTGCTATGTGTTTACCGTAGTGGAAGCATCTATTGGGTGGCTGGAGACATACCCTGTAAACCATTCCATTGCTTCTAATGCCATCCTGAGCCTTGAAAGTCAAGTCCTGCATTGTGGTATTGAGCCTGTGCTCCTGGGCCAAGAAACACGGCACTGATTTGGTGTTTCACATATCCTCTCACCCCCAAGCCTTAGGAAAGATTGTGTGATACTGTTGTATGGCTGTTATAGGCTCAGAGCATAGGACACTGGGGAATGGATGCAGTGAAACTTAGGTTTTTGGTACCAGAAGTTTCACTGACTGCCCTGGTTCTGCCCAAACCAGGCCTCTACACACCGTGGGTGGAGGTGAGGTCCCCACAGTACAGGGAAGTGACTGGGAAAGGCAGTGTGGGTTGCTCTACCCTGGGGAAAAGGAAAGTGCATTTGTGGGACTGCTTTTGCTCAGGGACCCAGGTGCCCTCGCTGAGTAGTGCAGGAGAAAGAGGAAATCTGCTGTGTACCTCAAGGAGGTTTACCCCTGGGGCAAGATAATCCATTTTTTGACTTGTATGGTACAGGAAGTAATACAGCAGGAATCATGAACCCCACCAGGAACATGAGAATGCAACGCTGATCCACCCCGAGTGGTCTTGGTGCTCAGCAATCCAAATTGCTGATTCTCCTGTACTGAGTGATCTCCTTGACAGATAGGACCAAAGTCACCAACTGTTCTTATGGAACTTTGGGGGAGGGGGAGCCTGGAATGGGGGAATAATATCTGATATATATGCATATGTCAAGGGACAATGTATAGTGTTCATAGAGGATGCATAAACCTGACTTGGTTATAAAGATATTTTAAGTATGTAGTGTAAGTTGTATGTGTTGGTAAGAAGGAATATCAGGAAAGAGGTAAAATGAGAAGGTTTGAGTAGGGTGTAGAAATTCAATAATGTACAAATGGGACAGAGGATACTTTGATATATCAGATCATGCTGAGGTCACACATGATGTGAATGGCGTGGAATAAGGGGTTGAGATTGTACTGGGTCTGGCTGGGATGGACTTAACTTTCTTCAGGGCAGACTTCATGGTTTTTCCCCATCCTGCAGGAAAGGAGTAAAAGGGTGAGTGGCTGTTTTTTGGGGTCACAAGGTCACAAGTCTGTCACAAGGTCATATCTTATCCACTATCCATAAGCACATGCAGGATTTGCTTATAGACATGGACTGACCTGACGGTGTTTCTAATGCAAGGGTAAGCCTCCAAATCTGAGATCCCAGACCACCAAGACAATTAATGAATTGACCCATGAGAAGTTCTTCTTAAAAAATTTAATTCCATTTAAAAAAGCTTTTAAACTACTTATTTCTCTCATTAACTTGCTGTGGAATTGGATTATTAGAAATAACACCTGTGTCTTTCTTGGCTGTCTGCTCCAACTGTGTAATTCAAAGGAGAGGTAATAGAAATAAGAATAACCTAAATGTGTTGCTACAGAACAGTCATTGATGTTACAAAAGCTTTACTGTAATCCACTTACTCTAAGTGGATTTGCAAGCCCGTTGTGACTCGGAGTTGTTCCTCTTTGTATAACACACAAAAAACCCCTAAGTGAGCCACCATGTTGTAAGCACCACAGAATCATAAAATAGAATCACAGAGTGGTTTGGGTTGGAAGAGACTTCAAAGATCATTTAGTTCCAACCCCTCTGCCGTGGGCAGGGACGTCATGAAGTCAGACCTTGCCCTGTCCTCAGCTTGTAATCTTTCAGACAAGTGAGATAAAGACTGGATAAGGAGGGACATCACAGTGCTTGATGATTTTGCAGCCAAGCACAGTGCAGATGGGAACTCAATACAAGGATCTCTGGTCAGCAATCAGGGAAATAACACAGCATTTGAATCAAGATATATTTTTTTCATTGTAGTGCCACTGCAATAGTCACTTGAGGTGATCCCGGGCCCCGGCAAGATTTTTCAAGAATAAGATGCGACACAAATGTAAAATGCTAGTGAAACATACAAACATTTTGTGCTTCTAGAAGGGAAAGTATGGTCATATTCCAAATGGGAAGGAGGCGGAGGCTGTGCAGCAGTTTAAAAAGGCTTTGAAAAGAAAGCTGAGGGAGACAGGTCTAGCGGTCAACAGACTACTTAAACTTGTGGTATGGTGAATTAGGGCATGTTAGTAAACACAAATTTTGAGGGGAAAGTTCTTTGAAGCGAGGCTGGAGGCTTGTCCTAGGGCTATGACAGGAGGCTGAAGGGGACGCTCCGTGCAAGGAGGATGTATCTCCAAGACCCTGCACGTCTTAGGGCTGATTTTTGCACCTCTGGGGCTGAGATGTAAGTTGTATGGAAGGTGTACTAATGCATCCAATGCTAACAAGACCTGGAGGCCAAAAGCTGAAAAATTTTCCTATCCTTCCACCAGTAGAATGAAAATTATTTGAGAATCTATCAGAGTAAAGGCAGCTTGCAATATTTCCTCTTCTGTTCCTTGAGCCTTTTGGAGGAGTGTTCTCAAGCATAATCATACAGCTGCAAAAATGAGTCACCTAACTTAGAAAAAAAAAAACAGAAATAAAAAAGAGAAGATATTTTACTCTTTAACAATTGTAATTGTAAAAAGTAATAAAACCTGAAAAAACCTCTCAATTCCCAGTATTCTTATATTGCAGGAGTTGGTCATGGTGACTAATTTCTGTCAGCACAGGGAGTAGACTTCAGGGGTCCTGGTTTCTCTAAAGTGTATCCCTTTTCATCTATAGGCTGGTTGTAGTAATATATGGACCTTTGTTCCTTTTGTCATTGCATTCTTCAGTGGGTTAACATTTATGAAATATTTTCTGAAATTCTTTTTCCAAAGCTTTCCCGATTTTTAGTTAGTTAGAAAAATTTCTGTGAAACTCACCTGTGTTAAAAAAAAAATGGTCAGAAACAAGCATTTTCTAGTAGCTGTAAATGTTCACATGGTTTCCTCAGCATGCTGGGTGAATGGAGGGAAGCACCTGTGTTTTTAACTTTGGTACTGGCTAAAATTCAGTAAATTCACGGGTCCTAGCCTCCTTTTCCCAGAGCAAGCCACTGAGCCACACCTGGCACGGCTGGTCGTGTTCCAGGGCATAGTTTCTGGAAGTCCTATTTACCAAATTGTTACTCTTTACCAGGAAGTCTGTGGCTCAGGTCAGCTCCTGGCCCTGTTCTGAACACAGACATGAGAAGAATGTGTGCCCAGTGGTGCCAGGATTATGGCACTCATGAAACTTGCTTATTCACATCTGAAAAGTTTATACAGCTTCAAGTCTCAGGTTTGTTATTTTGGTTTGGTTTTTTTTTTTCTTCTTCTTAAAAGAGGGGAAAAAATGTAGCTAGCCTATGGATCACTTCTTTTGCTTGTTTTAAATAGTAGTTTTTAAAAAAATTGTTACTCGCCAAGGTGGTGTTGAGAAATGCTAAAGAAACTGATTTCATGGCCATTCCACTGGGTGAGAGGAGTAGAAAACAGCTGTTAATGACAGACTGGTGAAATGGATCTTTAATATTTTTAAAACAAGTTTAAAGATACAAAGTTCAGTCGACTAAACGGTGCCTTTTGTTATTAACACAATTGTACAAGGAGTCCAACCCTAAAACTGAGTGAATATAGTTCATATATTTGGTTCTGCAAGTGGAGCGCTCAAATAATCTGTGACGCTGCCAGCATTGTTCTACTGACAAAAGGTTTATGTGGCTATTTTGGTGTGAAAACGTTCCTTCTTTATGATGGCAACTAACTTTCTTGCCTGGGAGCACGCACATCGCTTCAAAGTTGATGTAAGGAGGGTTTCTAAGTAGTTCTTGTTTGCCTGTATTGCTTACTGTGCACTTGCTGACCACAACCTCGCTGCTCTTGCAGCGCCCGTTTCTGGCCCCGTCCAAGGGGGCAGCAGCCTCTTCAGATAAACCTTTCCTTCCATAGCCAAGGCTGACAGGGACTGGGAATCAGAGCCTTGGATTGTTTTAATGTCTCCTTCAGTGAAGTAGTGTGAAAGCATGTTTTCTTTGTTCTTGTATTTAAGCTGTTCAAGATCAGTATACAGCCCTTTCCCTTTGCCCCTTCTTTTGCAAGTGATGGTTTTTCCACTCTGGCTTGGCAAGTGTTGTATAAAGCACCATGTGATTTGGTAATAGGAATACTTGGTTCACTGAAATCCTCCTTAATCATGAGGCAAAGTCCATTTGAGCTACCAAATGAATATTCATCAGTCATCCTGCACAAAGCCAAGTGGTAATTAATTCTTTCTCTTCTGGTGACCACATGCTCCTGACATGGTAGAGAGAGAGAAAAAAAATTGCAGGGAAGCAAACAGGAATGACTTGGCAATCCTGCTGGTTTGAAGGCTTCCAGAGGAAAGGCAGAATAACCCTCCTTCTTGCATTTTGGGCTTAGGTCTTCCTGAAAAAATGGGGGAGGAAAAGAAATAATTTGCTGTCCCCGTGTTTGCAGCAAAGAAAGGTATTCTGTCCCCTGGACCTGTCAGTAAGGAATTATAATGGCAGTCCTCTTGCCTCAGGCTTTGCTCTTTGTGCTTTGAATATTGAATTGTCTTCCCTAACGACCTTTTTACTGGAGAACACAAACTATAAACAATGCTTTCTTCTTTAACTACTCAACAAATATTCCGTACTGATCATGAATTTGGGCTTTTAGGTGCAGAATTTTTTACTGAGGTAGCTATGAGGTGTTCTGTGCAGCTTCTTTTGCTGCCACATCAGGCTGAAATTGGTGTTGAAGCAAGAATTCAAAGGTCTTAAAAATGAGGAATTATGTGAAATAAGAAGCCTTTTTGGTGGAGCTATGTGCTTGTTAATAGTATTTGGCTGTAGCCACATGTGTATATGCACATGCATGCACAGCAATCAGGCTCTCTGCAGGACTGTTTGGATAACTGCAGCTGATGTTGGTTTGATTAATGCTTTTCAAATGGCAATGCCTTTGGAATTCTTGCCTTCCCTCTGGCACTGGTAACATGTGGAAAGACTTTTCATTCCAGCTCATCCTGTTGGGCATTTTCTGGATGTGTTTCAGTTCTGCCGTTCAATTGCTCTATCCTTCAGTACTCTTGGGACATGCAAGATGCTGAGACATAAAAAATAATATCATAAATCCACAAGTCTGGCTTTTTCCATCCAGCACATGGAGCTTTCTTTTTTACTAGGGCATGTACCCTTATAAAACTGTTTTTTATTCTTGACCTATGAAAGAACAGAGTGAGTTACTTACATCTTGGTTTCATGTGCATTTCTTGCCCTCTGGAGATAGATTTCTGAATTTGACAGTAGACCGTGTTCCTTTTCTTTTAAGCTTTTGAAATGTATAAATAATAACTACTATGTGTACTTCACTATTTTTCTCAAGGAGTAGGATGAAAAGATGCTTATACAATCACCAGGGAAAGCATACACTCTTCCTCAAAAAAGTACAGCCCAGTGAGACAGGAAGTATCCAGCCCTAAGGCAGCAGCAGCATCAAGCGTGAATCTCTTTCTCTTCCCACCTTCCATTCCTCTTCCTGCTGCCTGTCCCATCTCATCCCACCCTCCCAAGTCTGTAATCCATCCAGGAAATGATTTTAATTTCTGAATTAACCTCTATATTACTGTTTTTTGATTTTACTTTGTCAATGAAGACACTATTCTGAAAATTTTCCTTACCCTCAGGTGAGGCTGAACAGGTGTTTGGAGGGGCAAGGAGCACTATCCTCAGCTAATTAGGACCAAAATTTTACTTCAAATTTCTTATTGGGTGCATCCGCTCTTGCTGCAAGAGGGATTTAAATTGGAATAACATTCATTTACCTTTCTATCTGAGGTCAGTGAACACAACAGAAAGTCTGAATGTAGCCTTGAAGGCAAAGAGAAGTCCAAACTTCCCACAGAAATTTCCATCTTCTTGGTCAATGCATATTTCCTTTTGTATTGGAGAAACTATTGTGTTCTGCTCTGATGAGGCTTATGTGATGCTTATGGAACTTTTAATAGAAACAGGAGGGTGGATAACACCTGGTCTTGTCACTTTGTGGCTTTGAAAATCTCATTATCTCTTATCACAAAAAGGAAATGGCTACTGCTATGTTCGGCACTGCAGAAATGCAGAATGCAGCCCTTTTCCTGTGTAACTACTGAAAACTAGTATTAGAAGCTTTGGGAGGGGTATAAATCTAGACCCTATTTTAACCCAAGATTACTTTGGTATGAGAAAAAAAAAAAAGTGTAAAATTAAATTATTTTAATATAGTGTAAAAGCCAGTAGAGTGTGTGTGGGCTTATATTTAGTCTTCTAAAATTCCCTCAAACAAGGAACAGATCCTACCAGGAAACCACACGTAAGCACTAAGGACAGGATAAATCTCCATAAAATGCATACCTGGAAATAAGGCTGATTTGCTTGTAAGAGTAAAACTGGTTTTGGTGACAGCAGACCCTGATTTAACTGGAAGGTGACACAAACTTTATAGAAAATATGCACCTACATCTTAGCTTATTGCCTGTCTTGAAAATCATCCTGATCGCTCTGACATGGCTACACCTGGGCCTAAAAAACCTAAATGATCATCAAATCCTGAAGTGGATCCACAGCTGGAATGAGCAGGAATAAAGACCAGAGAAGGGAAAAGAAAAATCCTGTTATCCATAGAGATAGCTGAAGTTACATTAAGCTGCTTCCTTGGGCGGGTCACCCAGCAGAACAATTTGAAGATCTGTTTGACTGGGAGAGCCAGCATAAGCCTGACTGGAACTTATGTGTGTGGCAGTAAATTCCACAGTGGATGAGTCCATAGAACTGGATCCCAAGAAGTCAAGCAGTAAGCAATTTATCCTACTCTCTTGGGATTTTTTTTTTGTTGTTTTGCCTTTGCAGGGGGGAGTTACACTGTTATCTCTTGTTTTTCACTTGTCTGTGCACATGAGAGATTCCCAACAGAATTCTTTAATCATTTCCTAAACTTAAACCACATTTTCTCACTGAGTCAGATTCTCTCATGTTAATGGTTGTATTTTAAGCTGCTGCTATGAGATTTAACTATCATACCTCCTTTAAAGCCCATTGTGTCCTTTCGGAGAAGAGAATGACAGAATATGATCCCTCTGTAATTATGTTTAGTGACAGTAAGGTGTAAGGGAAAAGTAGCTGGTGGACACTTAAAGGGCATTTATATTAAGTAAGGAAGTGAAATTTGAAGGATATTGTCATTGTCTTAAATTCTTCCAGGGTTAACTTAGTGAGTGGCAATAATTTATTCCATTAGTGTAAAGGGTTTTGATCACTTGACTATGTTAGTTTGTTGATTCCCTCTAATACTGTGAAGTTACACATTTTATTAGCTTAGACAACAGTGGAGTGTTGATTTCTCAAGGTCTGCTTTCTTTGCTTTTGTGTTATTTGATTGACAGTATTAATTTTGTTATATATATTAAAAAAAAAAAAGTACATCTTTTCACTAAGTGGTACCTGGACGTGTTTTCTTTACAGTTACAGAATACACATATCTTGAGGTACAAAATTTGCAAGTTCTTTGATCATCATAAATATATAGATATGTGGGATGCTGATAGTCCAAAACAGTCCCAGGATGTAGGTTTTATTTTGGGTATGTGTTTTTCCCATGATGCCTTTTTTGTTTGTTTGTTTGTTTGTTTGTTAAGCAAAGTAGGATAAAAATATCAGGATTTCAATGGCTCAATTTTATCACTTTTTAAATATTTTGATTTAATATTAACACACACCAGAACTAAAAACATAATTTTTTTCCTTTTTCATGAGGAAGGTAGGTTCTTAAAGCAGGAAATACATAGAATACAGGACACTGGAGAATATACTGTGTGATCTTGTAATCTCTGTTTTTCCTAGATGTGATTGCCTTGTAATACTGTAATGAAAATTTAACTGTTGTACTGAATCTGATGGATTTACTAAAGCTGAGCCACCTGAGGAGATCTCGCTTGCCCTAAAACAAATGGGCACCTATTTAGATTTATTCAGCAAGAGGGACTTTGCTACTTGCTTTTATTTTTTTTTCCTTTTGTATGGTTGAAATAGGGGATTTTTTCCTGTTTCAAGCCCTATTTTAAGTAACACAGTGGGTGTGCTGGGGGTGCTCCACTGCATCCTCAGTGTTCTTCTGTGTCACTTGTCTCCAGTGCCTGTTGAGAAGGTACATGCAGCTCACAGTGCTGGCTTCAAGCCTCCCTAGGCCTTTCTCAAATAAAAAGGCTTTTCACTGCCCTGTTTTGGAGGAAGAAACCTCAGAGACACGTCCAGTCTCGTTTGCTTGTGAATGTTTATCCATAGGCTTCCCTGTGGAGGCTGAGTAACAAGGATTACACTCCACTGACAGGCCCAGTGCTCTATGGCCTTCAAAGAACATGTTGCTCTGCAGGAGAAGTGATTGCTTTGGCATTGGCATGAGAAAGTGGAAGGAGAGGAGAAAAAAAAAATTAATCTTGCTCTCTGAATTGTGCATACTCTGTGAATAGCTGGTATTTGTGTCTGAGCTCTCAAGCCAGCACCTTTCCCAGATGCAGTGTCTTCTTAAGGAAGTTTGGAAGCAGCTCTGGAAACTAATGTCTTTTCTCACACAGAGTGTGTACATTTTCCCTAAATATGTCTGGGACACTGAACCTTTTGTTAATAGTAAGGATTTTGACTGCTTCAGTGAGCTACAGAGACTGAACTGGCAGCATCGATTATTCCCCTGGGCACCTCTGAAGCTGTTGAAAGAGCCACTGAACTCAGGCTTGTTGTCTGCACTCTGAAAATGAAACCTCTTCTGAGTCTGTGAAGTGTCTGAAAATTACTGGGTCATCAGGAGAGGAAATGTTAGCTGAGCTAATACTGCCTTAGTAAAAGCCAATAGAATCTCCTGGTCCTGGGTAGCTGAGCCATACCTGAAAGTTTCACACCAGAAAGGGTATGTGGGCTCTTCTAGAACTCCACTGTAGAGGTGAAAGATTAGAATGAGTGAAGAATATGTATTGTAGTTAAAATAACACAGAAACCAACCATACATTCAACTTCATGCAAGCACAGCCCACACAGGAATTTCTGCAAAGTAGAGAAAACTACTGAGAAATGCTTGGTTGTCATTTTCACCACCACCCCCCTCTCCATTTCAGTGTCCTCCCCTGCCAAAAATAAGATCAGATCATACCCAAAAGAACTGATTTAGCTCACACAAGTACACAAGGACACAAGCACGTAGGTTACAAGCACTGGGCAATTTGGAACAAGCAGAAGTCCTGCCCAGGCTAAACTGAGAGGGAAAAAATCAATCACCAAGGAAACAATTTTTGTGGTTGTTTTTTGGTTTGTTTTTGTTTTGTTTCTTTTTTTTAAAATTTTTATTTTTAGTTACTTTCTGAATCTCAGAATCCCTCAAGGCACCTACCCTTTTGGAAAATGGAGGCCCAGCAAACCCCTCTCGCTTTTCTCCTTCCCAGCAGTGTGCCATGTTCCACTTGCTGTCCTGGCACTTAGAGATGTCTCTAAAAGACAGCTTTATTTTACTAGGAAAAAAGGAAAATTTATATTTTTGGAGGAAAAAAATAATCTCTCCTGCCTCTAATGCTAGTCTGAAACAGGAGGATGTTGTGGTAAGCATTAGTTTTTTTCTTTCAGATTTTCTCTATTTTTTTCCTGATGCTCACACCAGAATTCTTCTACTTAGAGTACAAATTAAGAAAGTAATAAGAATTGATTTTTTTTTTATATCAATGAAAAAGAGATGCCAGTAGCCTGTTGTACATCCATTTTACTGTCCTGAGACAGTTTTCTGGGAGTCAGGCTCTTTGCCTGTGCTAGCCAGATAATTTGATACAGGTGCCCTCTTGAGGAGGAGAAACAATTACTAAGGGATTTTGCTAGCTTTTAGGAATTTGTTGACAGTTGTTCAATTCACTGTACACTGCAGCAGTAACTAACTGTGTGATTGTGCCCAAGTCCTAACCTTCAGTTGTGTTAGCTGCTGCCTTCTGAGCCTCAAGTAGCTTGTTGCTGCAACTCTTGAGTTTACTCACAGTGTGTGGGTGTTCTGGTTTGTGACATCTATTGTCTTGTTGTTTATTTATTTTTTTTTTCCTTTTTTGGTTTTCTTTTAAGGACCTCTGTGCTTTCCTGTGCGTGTCTTGTTTAACTGCAGTGGGTTACTCTGCCATTTACAAGATCATCACCTCAGGGGAAGGTCTGTGCCTGTTTCACTGCTCTGTAAGTGCTAGGGCAGGTTTGCAGCACCAGGATAAGCGATAGTGGCTCTCCTCAGCTCTGTGACAAGAACTCACAGGTAATGGCTTCTGGTTTTTTCCTTCTCTTTCCATTTTTAGTGCAGAAGATGACTCTGATCCCAAGCTTCCTCGCTAGGGTGGGAGGCGGCAGTCCCGTCCTGGCGTTCCGAATGGCAGCTCTGGCAATGCTGGTGTCAGGTAAGGAGGAGCCCTGGCAAGGAAAAGCACACTGCTGGCATTTTTTTAGTCCAGTTTAGGAGTTACTTGGTGTGGCCAAGAGATGCTGCCTGGATTATGGGAAATAAAGAACATCTACTGCAATAAGCTTTCACTGAGCTGCGCTCTGCATGATGAGTTTCAGTCTTTTGTTTTCTCTGTGGTAATTTTTGACTAGGGAGCTGGGAGGTGAAACCTGACCCCCAAAAAGCAGTATTTTGAGCCAATCAGTGTTTTTAGATTTTCTTTCTGTGGAACAGTTCAATACCTGATGAAAGCACAAACCTTCAAGTTGAAGAGGTAAAAACAGCAGCCCACCCAAATATCACCTCTCCCCTGATGCTTTCACTTCCTTTTTTGAAGACAGGATGCTCTTCTCGTCTTCCATTTCTATGAAATTAGTGAAGATTATAGAGAATGTTCTGTTTCATAATGCCTTTTCTGCAAGATCCATGATAAGAAACAGATTTTTTCTTCCTTTCTTGCAAGGGAATTATTATTGTTTTCATTGTGGTGCTTGTTATCCTGGCTGCTCTGAGCACACCTGAAGCATAAGAGAGCTCTTGTTTTCATCGTGCAGAAACAAGTGGACAAATATGGGGCGGAGGAGGAGTTGGCCTGGCACAAAGGTCAGTTCAGCTAATGTCTGCTCTCTCTCACCACAGAACACAGCACACTGGAAATCATTTATGCACCTACCACAGAATACCTGGAAGAAGGCAAGAGCCTGAATTTGAACTGCCTCATCAGGCACCAACAGAATGAATCGTCACAGCTCGAGGCTCACTGGTATAAAAGGGCAAATAAGCAAAACGAGACTGGGTTTGGGGAGGAGATGGAAAGCTTGCACCTCTCCCAAAACTCAGACCCCACGGCGAAAGTCATGTCCTCACTGCTGCTGCAAATTCAGAAAGTCAACCAGTCAGACAGTGGCCGCTACCAGTGCAGGGCCAAGATAAAGAACACTGTCCTGAATGCTGTGGGACACTTCATCAGGGTGAATGTAACAGGTAAGCTCTGTGTGTCCAGGAGCTTGTCTGCAGAGGGAGTCGGGAGGTGACATGCTTGTGTCTCCAGCGAAATTTCTGCGTGATAAAAACTGTGTTCATGAAGATGTATCCTCTCCTCCCAGGGCGTGAAACTAGAATTGATCGCTGCCACACTGTGACATGTGGAATAAGCTTCAGGCTCCTCTGTCTCTTCATCTGTGCATGCTAAATGCAAGGCTGACACGTGAAAAATGCTGGGGATTTGTATTAGATTGGCTGTGGCTCTCTCTGAGTTAATGGAAATAGTTTCCCATGAGATTCCCACTCTGAGCACCGTTACCAGAGCTGAAAGGAATTGGGTGGAAAAAGCAGGGCGGGAAAATGTACGTTAGTCTCGGGTTAGGTGCAGATCTGCCACTGTTCACCTGGCATCTGTTCTGGGTTTATAGCCACAGCTGCATTCACAGGCAGCAAAGATATTTTCTCTAAAATGGAGATCTACACATTTCCTTAAATGGAGACTTTTGTGTACGTAAACAGCCTGGCCTTATTGCCTCCTGAATTCACTGTAGCGTACGTAGACCTCAGGGAGGATTGGTGCTTAGGGGACCTAAAATACAGCAGCCACTACTGTGAATTACTCTGTTCTCACTGAGGTGAATTTCATTCTCTTGCTTCACTGCTTAGAATAGAAAAAATACTGTGCAGAAAGACTGGGAAGGCTGAAACAAACAGTGACAGCGCCTCTGTGAAATCATTTTTATGTGGGTCTTAACTGGTCCTATGGCATGGTGTCCTCCACTTGTGCCAAGTAACTTCAGCTCCAAGCCTCCAGAAGATGGAAATATCTATTTTGCCTCATTAGCCAAGGTGGTGAGCTTTGTAGGTTGGTTCTGATCTGGGGTAGTTTGGGAAACCAATTCATATTCCTTCCAAGCTGTTCCCCAGCTTTGTTAAAATGTAGGGATTACAATTGTCCTGCATCTTCTTTTTCTACGAAATATTTCGACTAAAAAATAAAATAAAAATTACGCCTTCGGTCCCCGTTTTGGCAGCAATTTTTATGTCAGGAAAGATGCAGCTCTGCAGACTTTTCTTTGCATGTTGGTCATCATTATATCAGATGTGAACATTGTCAATTCCACAGAGAGGACAGAGGTTGACCTGGAAGAGAACAAAGCTCTGAGGGTGGATTCTGGGCTGGAGGAGATGTGGACTGTGGTTATGAT
This sequence comes from Myiozetetes cayanensis, assembly GCF_022539395.1. NCBI lineage: Eukaryota > Metazoa > Chordata > Aves > Passeriformes > Tyrannidae > Myiozetetes > Myiozetetes cayanensis. The sequence continues at coordinate 4,790,639 of NW_026087742.1, forward strand.
ATCCTGGATAATTGTGTGTGTCAAAGGTAAGAGTGTTTATATTTTTTTTTTCTTAAAATAGATTTTATGATTGATTTTATACAATTACAAGTCACTTGGGTGAATTTCTGGCATGGTCCTTATATTTAATGACACCCCTTTCCCCTTGTAATAACCCCATAGAGGTTAACAGGGTAAAACTCCCCAGGCAGGAAGGTGAAGTGATCCCAACTAACTTGCACTAGCGTTAGGTTTGAGGGATTCTGCAGAAGGTGCAGCTGAGCTGGATTCCAGCCAACACCCACAGAAGTCAGCTGGCTCAGTGTCCTGTTCTTAGTCGTGCCAAAACAGAGAGCACTGAATGAGGCCAGGAGCATTGTTTTATGGACTTCAGGTGCCTCCTGTATGGCCTTAGGGGAACGTGGAGTTGTGTACTAATTTGACATCAGGTACCTTGCAAATTAAATACCAAGCCTCTGAGCAGGAAGTTGATTTAGATGTGTGAAAATCTTCCTCCTTGGCCAGATGATGCCTCAATAGAAAATCTGAGATGTGATCTTCCACTGGTAACTTTTTGAATAAGCTTGTGCTTGATTAATTGGATTGGTCAATTAATATAATTTAGTTTTGCTCCTGAACACCAGTAAATTATTTTCCTTCTTTATGTGTATGTCTTTTTTTTCCCCACCCAAGGACTCATAATGTGAAGACCCTGTGAAGTCTGAGCTGCTTTGCTTAAACAACCTACTGTTCCTGAGATGCTGTAAGAGTAACTTCATTTTATTGCACATGATTTGTCTGGGATTCATGTGGTGTTTCATGGACACTTCAGAGTTCTGGGGGACTTATTTCTGGACTTCCTCATACTGGTTCATTGGGATTATTCCTTTTACCTATTAAACCCATCTACCTCCTAGAGAGAGAAGATAATTTCTTCATGATTTTTCTAGTCATAAAATTGAAATTTTCTGACATCAATGCCAGTTCCTCCAGGTTTTGCCTTCGTTGAGGCAAGAGATTTCTCATCACTGTGCTCTTTGAAATGAAGATTTGGTTTCTTTCCAGCTGTACTTTCCAGGACCTGCCTCCCATGCAGGGAGGTTTTCCTTTCTTCTACAGCTCTCTATGGAAAGAAGGATTTCCTGTGTTCCTCTCTCCTCTGAAACATCTCCTCGCATCTTTCTGGTCCATCCTCTGTGCTCTTCAGTTTGCTCTGAGAAAGATGCAAATATTCTCATTTGTATGAGCTTAAGGAGGGGGAGCAGGAACGAAGTCAGTGTCAAACTCACTGTTCTGAAAACAGAAACCAAAATCAGTTGTGATGTTTTACCCTAACTCTGGGATGTTTTGAAAGGTTATTTTGTCTACAACCTTTTAACAGTGCTGTGTCCCTCTCCTCTTTTCCAAGTATTTATATAAAATTTGCCTTTTGTCAAAGGGCTTCTCTCTCAGGGCTTAAAATTTGGTACCAAATGACAAAGGGGAGATTGTGACATCTGTATCTGTTTCGGTGGTGATTAAAGCTTGTCTGATGAGCACTTCTGATGTCTGCCATGTTTTTCATACTTGGACATATTTGTAACATTTTTGAATGTCAAAGCAGACACATATCTTTTAAACAAATAAATCAAGTGAAGGTTTCTCTCCTTGCCACTTTGCGAGGTGTCTGCTCAGTTCTGCAGAGCTGCGATGGCTGCTGCTGCTGCTGCATGAGCTTTTCCATCAAAGCCAGCCTGATTTTGGATTCTTGTTGGAATAATTGTGTGTGTCACATCTGACAGAAGCAGCTGCTTAAAAGGGCATCTGTAACAAGCCGTTAGGATTTCTTGCTAGCTGGGGGAAGGGGGACCTGGAGGGGCTCAGGAAGAGCATTCTCTGATCCAATGTTTTGGGCTCCAATGAGCCAATTCAGACTGCAGATATTTTTAGCACTATTCTTCAGCAGGCAGCATGCTGCACAATTGCACACCAACACGATGCTTTTGCTGTAGGTTGGTGTAGCTATGTTTCCACCTCCTGGCAACTGTAAGGAATAGCTGAGGAGAGACCAAGGAGAGAGAGAATTTCTGGTTTTGCAAGGCACTAGAATATGAAGCAGGAATTTTAAAGAGGCACTTCTCTTGAGCTCAAAGACATTTTTAACTCTTCAGAGTTCTTTATTCTATGCTGTGGATAAGCACAGAAGCTGTCTCCAAATAGCTTGCTTTGCAACTACACGTGAAAATGAGGGCTTAGGCTGAGAGGTTGTAAATACAAGGTGCTTGCAGCAGGTCTGTAAGTAATAAAACACCAGAGAGACATTTTAAATTGAGAGAGGGAGAATCAGTGTGTATATCCATGGTAACTGGGGACATGAACACAGCTAATGAAATTCCAGCTCAAAATACCCTTATATTCTATCCATTAAGGACAGCTGTTGTCACAGAGGTACATGCACTTACAGAGGACACACGGTCAAGACTAGGCATTCTCTGAGGTAAGTGCCCTTCAGTAATAAGAAAATGCTAATTTTCTGTCAGGAATGAGTGTTTTAGGTTGCTGAAAAAAATCACCAGCAAAGGAATCAGCCAAAGCAGATTTAATATTAAAGTGAAAACGTGACAAAATTCATTGGCAAAGCTCATTTTACTACTTACTAGATGGTTAAAGCCACAAAGAGAAAAATTGTAGTGAAATGCAAAATCAATCAATCTAAAACTAAAATCAACAACAAATTATCTACATCGAGGTAGGGGATGGAAAAATCTGATTTTCCCAAATAAAAATCTCTTTCACAAGTCAGGATGTACTCTCCCTGTCTTCGACAACAGTGCAGCCAGAGCTGGGTTTTCTCTCAGGACCTACTCAGTAACCTATAGTGCTCATTTCCTCCTCTTTGCCAGGCCAGTGCCATCTGCCTATTTCACAGGAAAAAACAAAAGTTCTTTTGGTAATCATCTCAGAACTGCATTGTGTGAACAGGAAAAAGGCATTTGAGGAGATTATGAAATACGTATTTCTAGAACCTATAAAGAAATGCAGACTGCTCGTCCAAAGCTTCCAGATCAAAATGCCTTTTTCAGTGAAAATGGATTTTCAAGCTGACTGTCCAGCTGTGCATTCAGCCAGGATCCCTTACGGGCAGAACAAGATCCCTGTGCCCTTGTTGACTGCATCAAAGTTTAGAGAAGTTTTGTAGTATGTGTACGTAGCCCTGGTTGAGTAGAGGTGGTGGACTTTGAATGAGCTTGTCCTCTCCGTTGCTCAGTTGCAGGTACTCATTGTCCACAGCTTGTTTTCTATTACGTGAGGAAAAATTTACCCTTTTGCCTTGCTTGGGAGAAGGGCCTTGTTGGAAGCCTGTGTAGTTCTAAGGTGCCTCTGGTGCATGCCTGTGAAAGCATTTTTAAAATCCTTTAGCCAGAGTCTCTTTGTGATCACAGAAGTCATAAACTAGCTCTGGCAATAAAGCACGTGGGAAATGATATGTCATCGATGACGCAGCCCCGCCAGCTGAGCATCCCTGCATACCTTTGTCACTTAAATGCAGCAGCTCTTAAAGGGTGTGTGTGGTGTTGTACCTAGATATTGATTTTTTTAAAACACACATACAGGTAGCAACATGCACACATAGATGTGGCCACAGCACAGACCCTTTCAGCAAATTAAGACATTTTATGTGTATTTTAGGTGGATCCTCAGCTGTGCATGGACATAGCTGTATGTACATAGCCTGTACAGGCCTGAGGCCGGGGGTTGGGAAGAAGACTGTGGTCTGTGGCATGAATATATGAGGCCAAGTCCTTGTAGAGGGGAGTGAGAGGCTTCCTGTGTCCCCTCCTGACACTTCTGCACACTCTGTGCTAGTTGACCTTTTTTTTTTTTTTTTTTTTTTTTTAAATCTTATTTCCCTTTCTCTCATTTGTTTTGTAGTGCCGTGCCTCAACTTTTCACACAGCACCTTTGGACATTGAATAAGGAGCCTGAAGTCCTGGTGTGCATGTTCTCCCAGCCTGGAGAAGCTCTGGCACCCCATCCTCAGGGGCTTCCCCGCTGGGCTCTATTTTAAGCCACGCTGGGGAGGTGAGATAATGAAGATCTTTTATCAGCAAACCCACAGTGCCATGGCAGTATTAACTTTCGTAGGAGATGACCTGACTTCAAGTTGTGTTTTCCACCTGCAGACCACTGGTCTGTAACAAGTGGGGGCAGTTTGGGCAGCACAAACCTGAACAAGGATGTGTCATAGGACTTCCCCCAGCAACTGCACTCCTCTGCATCATACTCCCTTGCATCGAGAATAAAATCTTCCAGAAGTACTGGTAACCAGGAGAGAAATGAGGTGAGAAGTTTCACTGGAAACCACTGTGGAGAATATTTCTAACCCACTGGCTGACATAGAGCTGTAAATTTTAACTGGCTCATGAGAAAGGGAGCTTGTGACAGCAGAGGAGCCTGTATGGGGAGGAAGGAAACAGGTAAAGCACAGGCATCCCCTTGTGTTTGTTACACTGCACCAAAAGAGTGTAGGTGGTGCTAAATGGCATCCTGACTCTGGTGTCATGACTTCAGTTTGCATTTGAGAGGTGGGATGTGTCATTTTTTCCTTTCTGTTTCAGGTATGCTTTGTTACACAACCAATTTGTCCCACTAGCCAAAAAAAAAAAAAAAAAAAATCACAGAAATGGAAGCCACCGAAAGAAAACTATTGATACCTTGTCCTTTTCCATATGGTAACAGTATGTATTTCATATTTGGAAGTGTTGATCTAGGTGTGCTATAAACACAAGAGACAAGATTTTCCCTTCCTTAAAAAAAAATTGAAAAAAATCATCTCCTGTGTGATGACTCTGGAGCAGTAGGCCTACAAGGGGTAGGAATTAAAGTAGTTAAGGTCACAAACATCTACGTGGTAGATAGATTTGGTTGCTGGAGTATTGGGGTAGGGTGAGAAGCCCCTGAGGTGAATGTGTCACGAGTGGTAAGGGGGTTCTCTAGGCCAGAAGCAGAAGTTGCTGAGCATGGCTGTGCTGGCCCAGTGACTGTGTGATTAGGGGAAAATCAGCTACAGTTAAAAAAGGAGTACTTTATCTTCATCTTTGAAATCTATAATCTCTGGAAAAAAATCTCTGAAATCTATCTCTGCAATATAATTGTCTCTGGATATTTTAACCTGGAAGTGTCAGGTTTTAAAGGTTTCATTATTCTCAGGCTTTCCCCCATCTGTTGGCTGACACTGGTGAGTGCCACACGTAGTTTATACCTGGGAAAGTCCAGCTGTTTAGGTACAAGAACTAGTTTTTTTTTCCTCATATAATGGAAAAGATAAAGCAAATGTCTTCTCTCTTTCTGAAAGGAGGAGAACAGGCTACCAGGGGGTGGTGTTCTCATTCATCCTCTGCTCCTACTCCCCATTTCCAGGACTGGGCTACAGTGCTTTCTGAGGGAGCTGGCTGCAAGACAGCTACAGATGTGAGGTGTACACCTTGGCTTATGGAATAACTTCATGGGACTAAGCTACTTTATAGACGGGCTGGTGTTAAAAAGGTAAATATCTCCGAGAGGAGATGCCCATCCGCTTTCTTGAATTACAGCTATGAAAGATAAGGGGAAAAAAAGCAGGACAAAATGCTCATCTTCTGTACAGCAAATACTTTTTCCCCTGGGAAAAAACTCACATTTTGTAATGTTAATATTGGTATTATTCTAAATATATTGATGAATGCAGTAGACAGACACCACAAACCTCTGCCTTGTTGTGGAGGAAATTTCAAACCTATTTTCCTTCAGGTATATGATACCAAAACACTGTAATTTTACAGTTGTTTTGTAGAACTTGTTCATAATTGAAGCTGACACAAATGTGTGCAACTGCCTCCTCTTCCTGCCATCCCTCCCAGCCTTTCCTTGCCCAAAGACACAGGTCTTACAGAGAACAGACTTCTGAGGCTGGGTCTTTTCTACCCTTTAAAATGTGCTTCCACTGCAAAACAGAACCATATTTTGCTAATTATTTGGAATGGCTATGTGACATATATGACCTGTACGTGACATACATGCGTTAGAAAGTTGTGGTGATGACCAATGCACTGATTGATAGCTGATCTTTTCCTCTTTTGTACTGTGTTAACGTGTATTTTAATCGTGTTGGACTTAGCTTTTATTTGTATTTTGTTTTAAGTTGTTGCCTTGCATAGCTCAAGGCTTGTAGCTCATGTTTGATGTGTAAGAACAGGCAGCTGAGCTCGTGATTTGTTCTTCATGTCAGAAAGTTTGTTTCTCTCAATTTAACTGTGCCACATCCTCTTCAGGGGAGCGTACAACTCAGTTCTTTTGGAAGGCGTGGAGGCTATGTCTGTCCGTGAGACAAATCAGCTGCATGTCAAGATCTCAGAAGCAACAACGAGAAGAAATCAATGAACCATACAGCTGAAAACAGGGACTACCTGGGAGGGATGGTCCTAAACTGAGGTAGTTCTCACTTCTTTGAGGTCATGTCCAGGTCCTAGTGAGGACAGAGAGGGAGGGGAGCTGCAGATACATCTCTGCAATTCCCTGCCGTACAGGAGCTGCCTTGTAAGCAGTCACTGGGACCAGCATCCACGTGGGACCAGCATCCACACTGGACCAGCATCCATGTGAGACCGGCTGCGTGTGCCAGTGTCTCTCTACTCATCCCCAGAGCAGTGAGGCTCAGCAGCCCGGAGCACACTGGCACTGCTGTCCATCTCCCTCGCTCCCGGGGCTGGAGGGCTCCCCTCCAGGCTGATAACTGGGCAACTCTCCTCCAGCCCCAGCACTCATTGGGATGAATCCGAGCGTGAGCGGTGCCGTTCCCCAGCTGGAAGGCTGAGGCCAATGGAAGAGTGATGCACATATTGCGTGGTCTTGTGCCAACCGCCGCCACCGAGGCTGAGTAAAACTTTTAATTTATTTTAATGCAGTTGTTGAGGCATTTTAATTCCGTCAAAGGGAACAACACAAGGCAAGCTTCAAATATTCGTTCGCTGCTTTTAAATGAATTTGATTCAGCTGTGCTTGGTTTTTCTTTTCTGGGTTTTACTCTGAGACTTCCTTCTCGCTCTCAGGCACAAGTATTCAAGGACTGTGAACCTTAAAAACTGCAGACTAAATTCTGCATTTCACACATGAATATTTGAACGGAGTAATGTACTCTGTTCTTTCTTTAAGGTCCCATTTTTAATCATTAAAGCCTGTTCTTTTGAGCAAATAAACCTCATATATATGAGACTTGTATGCATTTAAAAAAAAGATAGTTCTCTGGGACAAGTTCCAATATGACAATATACTGTTATGAATATTTATAGATCTATCAAAATTGGTGAATACTGAATTTCCTGATAAACATTGTGGAGGCTTTGGGTTTTTTGTTACTTTTCTTTTGAAAGAGACTGAGAAATTATTTGCAAATTGGGTCAAACTCAGTACATAATTCTGGGCAGAGCATATACTTTTTTATTTTTTTTGGTTAAAAAAATTCAACTTTCAAAGTTTCAAACTTCTTTGATTGAAAGCAACTTTTGCAGGAATAATGTATCCAAAATGCAAAAAAAAAATTAAAGAAAAAAATCCCCAAACTTCTGACAGCATTGAATAAAATGAAACAAAATACAATATTTCCTTATTGGAAAAGATTTTATGTGAATGAAAATTAAATTTGAGATTTTTTGAATGTGAGAGTTACACTGTCTATTGTACATTAGTAGCAGAATATGGATCAATGTGGCTGTATTGGTGTTTTTTTCCAGGTTGTAACGTAAGCTTTTCATCCAGTTGTATCACTCTGCCATTAGAATTGTGAACAAAACAATTCTTTGAGGAAAACAATTCTATTGAGAGTGGTGAGTCGCTGGAACAGGTTTCCCAGAGAAGTTGTGGATGCCCCATCCCTGGAAGTGTTGAAGGCCAGGTTGGTTGGAGCTCTTACTAACCTGGTCCAGTGGAAGGTGTCCCCGCCCACAGCGGGGGATTGGAACTAAATGATCTTTAAGGTCCCTTCCAACCCACACCATTCTGTGATTCTATGATTCTGTGTCTAAATGTACATACATACTGCACTGTGTTTAAGGAAATACTACCTTCCCTTGCATTTAGCTCACGGCTGTGGCAGCCTTTGTTCTTCCTGTGCCACAAGTGTGGCAGTGTTGTGGTTTTTCTTGTGTGCACCAGCCATCCTCATTTGATATGTTTCACATTTAAAATGAAATTGTTAATATAATTGAAGCTGGCTACTTCTATAGCAGTTGACACCAGATGAGGATTTAGGTCTCTGTGCACAGCGAACCTTGGCTGCCTTTCCTTTCTCTCAGCACATGCTGAGAAGCATCCCTGTGTTTGGATACAGGTGTAAACACTGTGTGAGCTAAATAACCCAGAAGGAAAGTCCTGTTGTGACACATGGGACATTTCTGAATCAGCCACTGCACAAAGATATTTGCTTGTCTGGTGCATATTGGGTTTTGACTTGGGGAGGAAAACAACATATCAGTATTTCCCTTGGGATGGAAACACAATTTTCCAATAATCTCTAGCTGTGGGTGACTGATTCAGAAAGTAAAATATTAAAGAGATACAAAAGGCAGCATGAAGGGGAGAATGACAAAAGGTCTACCAAGAAGACAATTAGAGTGAATGCAGAGGCGAGTGATGGAAAATGAGACAGCCTTATGGGCAGGCTGCAGGGAGCCCCAGGACAAAAATGCAGCCACTGATTTCTGACAGTAACATCAGGAAACTGCAGTCAGGCTGTGGGAACAGGCACACACTCCCATGCCTGGGCTTTATCCCCCAACTGGCGGGGAATACATATGTATGTTGTTCAGTACAGAGTAGTGCAACTTTGCTGTGCCAGACTGAGGTCATTTACGTATGATGTCTGACCACAGGAAAATATCAGTGATGTTCTTAGCCAAATCTGCGTTCAAGAAATAGCTGAATGAGTTTACATCAAAACACTCCGCTGAGAACCATATATATTTTGGTTGGAAAGCTTTTGGATAGCATAGAGTTCTGCTTTCTTGTGCGAACCAGAAAAAAAAATGTTGGGATGACAACATTGTCTCAGTCTTACCAAAGAATCAGTGCCCTTTTGCCAAAAAGGAGCTAGAAATTTGAGATACGGTTTGTTGAAAGGTATGTGTAGTTGTAGAACAGCACGAGTTACTGGATGCCTCTTTAGTTCACCGTGTCTATGAAAGCAGGAAACAAACTCACATGGTTTTGATCTCTTGCAATAGGAGGGTTACTCTTTTTATTCTACTGCAGAAGTAGAGTTAACTGTCAAGAAATTAAAAGCATGCAAGGGTCAGGAATAATTTCTTTGGTCAGCAGTTGATGAACTCTAGATCTTGAGTGGTATCAGAGATCTTGGATTTTAAAAAAAATTGTTTGTAAACAGTACTGGGTGACTTGTTTATGTTTTGTTGTTGTCTTTGTTTTGGGTTTTGTTTGGTTTTTTGTTTGTTTGCTTTTAACTCCCTTTTTGCCTTACTTTCTTCAGTAAAAGAAGGATATTTGACAAGGCATTTCATTTAGAACTTCTGTTTTCAAAGAAAAGGGACGTTTTACTACATGTACTCTTTGAAGAGATTTACACAACAATTTGTGGCTACCGTGTCATTCTCTTTGCCTTCACTTTCTGCAGTGCTGAATCCTTTTGCTAAAGATGGCTCAGAAATGGGCAGTCCTGGCTGTGCTCCTTTTCTTGCCAATCAATCTGGTTGAAGGTAAGTCAGAAAGATCCAAGTGGTCTGCATTTCTAACTTGCAAGTACACCAAAACTTCATAGTTCACCAGAGCAAATTTTGCTTATTGTTTAATGTCAATGCAAAGAGTGATGTCACCTCAGCTGGTAAAATAATCGTGTGCCTTGCAGAGTGGCACAGGATGATGCATCTGATAGGAATCCAACACAAACCATCTGAAGACACATCTGCTGTTCAACTGGGACAATAGCAGGAGAGCTATGACTGCTGGTAGAAAAGAGATCTATGTGTGCCCCTTACTAATCTACTGCACCAAGTGATCTTGGGTTTTAACTCTGTCACAGGCATACATTCCACAGCTGTCCCCAGTTTTACTTGCACTTTAAGAAAGGCACCTAATTCAGCAACACAATGAATTTTAAAAAAAAAAAGGTAGTTTCCTTTCCCCCAAGAGTGAATTTTGTCCCCCTCATCAGTTTCTCAAAACCTATGTTAGTGATAGAAATTTGTCACCTAAAATAAGATGGAGGACTTGCAGCTCATTTGCATTCATCACATACCTGTCCACAGCAAAAAGATACCATCTCCACCAGACTTCAGGAAGCCAGACCTGGAAACTGAATACTGTGCCTGCACAGAGCAGTTTGTCCCCAAGGCTGCCAGTACAGTGAGGAAGTAGAAATTTTTAAGTGTGATGAAGCCAAGAGTTTCCTGTGCTTTGATGGTGGTGCAGCATCTTTTTTAAGTCTTTTTTATTTCTTATGTAGCTTCCAACATGGTGAGTGTGAAGGTTGGTCATGAGGCTGTGCTGAGCTGCCCTTACATCTTCAAGGAGCCTTTGCTGATGGTGACATGGAAGAAGAAATGCAGCAGTTGCTGTGTGTTGGCCTACAGAAGTGATCACAGTGAGACAGGGAAGATAAACTGCAGTGAGAGGATCATATGGAAATATTCACCTGACAGTGACCCTGCCCTTCGCATTTACCCTGTGAACCTCGGTGATGAGGGAAATTACAGCTGTGAAATTATCAACAGTGAAGGGAATTTTTATTTTTCCTCTTCTCTGACTGTGATAGGTAAGACTGCATCATTAGAATAAAAATTATTTTAAAAGTCTATTTTCAACACAGACAGGAAAGAAAGAATATTAGGAAATATAATGAATACAATAAAACATCTTTTTTCAGATGGTCAGGTAAACTATCCCTAGGTTTCCATAAATTAGGAAAAAACAACATTGGCGAAGATTTTGTGTGCTGGACATATTAGTTAAGCCTTCTGAATATAACTAAAAATTATGGGAAATAAATTTTGGAGCTCTATAATTGCTACTATTAATTTTAGTCACTTGATTTTGGTTTTTTTTTTGGTTGGTTGGAGGTTTTTTATTATTTTGGTTTGGTTTTGGGTTTGTTTTTATTTTGTTCTTCCCTGCAGAGTCTTACCTTTCTGATACAGGCTTAAGGGGGTGTGTGAGCCTTTCCCTGTTCTGTCAAATGCAGAATATGAGTTGTTGGACTTCAAGCAGAACAGTTTTGCTCAATTCCTCTTTTATTTCCCTGCTATCAAATTTTTGATTCTACATATCCAATCTCCTAAATGTTTCACCTGGAGCTTCAGCAAGCTGCATTTTCTTCAGAATGTGCACTGCTCTACTTTTAAATCTCGATTTAATCCACCCCTCTGTGTTATCTCATCACCTGTTAGTCTGTAATCACCTTTTCGAAAATGGGAGGAAGGAGTATTTTAGATGCAGCCAGGTAGTTTTTGAGGTATTAACCTTGAACTTTTTTCCTCTAAAGATAGCTGGTGCTAATATTTCAAATTATTTTAAAATCTCATGAATTGGTCATGCAAACAAAAAAACACCACTTGCTTTTCAGTTTCAGTTGGTGATTTTATACCAAACTAGAAATAATGGTTGTGGCTTTTTTTTTTTTTTAAATTAACATTTATTTCTTCTGTAGTCCCTCCTAGAGCGACTCTGAGCTATGACGAGGGCAGGGGGGCTGTCTGTCAGGCGTCTGGGGGAAAGCCAGCTGCTGACATCTCCTGGATCCCTGCAAGTAATCCCAGCACTGAGGAAGAAATCCATCACCCCAATGGAACAGTGACCAGGGTGAGCTACACAGGCTGGGGCAACAGCACCCTACCCACTGCCACCTGCCTGGTTACCCACCCAGCCACAAACCAGACTCTGTCCATAGACCTGACAAGTAAGTACCCTTATAAATGCCCTTCATCCTGCTCTTGGGCTTCTCTGTGCTCCTCTGTGCAGCAGTTCCCATGGAAAGAAGGTCAGGGCTCTGTGGTTTGCTTAGTGCAGTTATAAGCCAAAGTCCTAGTGCACGCTGGTAGAGAAATTAATAGTTTTGAGTTAGTTGAACCCAAACGTTTTGTGGCCCTGTATGGAGAAGCTTTCAGTGCGTGTTTCTTTCTATCCCTATTCTGTTTTACAAGAATTCCTCATTCTGTTTCTAGAGGGTAGACCTTGGCTGGCTGCCAGGTGTCCACCAAGCTCTTTGATTTTTCCCCCTTCTCAACAAAACAGGGAAAAAAATGCCATGGGAAGCTCATGGGTCAAGATAAAGACAGGAAGAGATCACTCACCAATTACTGTCATAGGCAAAACAGACTTGAGAGAAATTAATTTAATTTATGGATAATCAGATCAGAGTAGAATAGTGAGAAACAAGAACAAATCTAAAAAAACCCTTCCTCGCAACTCTCCCCTTCTTTTCAACTTCATTTCCAAATTCTTTGTCTCCTCCCCCTGAGTTTTATAGGGGAATGTGGGCTGTGGTCAGTTCTTAACACTTCATCTCTGCTGCTCCTTGCTCCTCAGGCTTTTTCCCTGCTCCAGTGTGGAGCTCCCACAGCAGACAGTCCATGAACTACTCCAACAGGAGTCCTTCCTGTGGGCTGGAGTTCTTCACAAACTGAAGCTGAATTTTGTCCAGCTTCCCACAGTAGTGATAGAACATTGATAGAATGTTCCTTCTGAGGACCAGAGGTAGTAAAGGGTAAAATTCAGCTTCTTCAGCTGGCTGTCTTGGAGCTATTAGAAGTCTCTATTGCAGGAGGATTTGTAAGAACAGCCAAATAAGCGCTCACATCATGAAAACACCTCAGTAGAGGCACAAAGGACAGAAGTCAGCATAGACAAATCATTAATAGCAGCATTTGGCAGGGATGGCTGGCCAGTTCTGTTGCTGCAGGGATAATAATAGTTGAAGAAAAGGAGACCTTGAAGGCAGATGAGTTGAAAATGAAAATGTATTTGTACACACAAATGACTGGGTGTGTGGGGCAGCTTCCTGTTGCTGGTTGGCATCCAGACAGATCATCTGTTTCTCTCTGCTCCTTTGAGCTGTGGAGGCAGAGGATTAGCCTTTTCCTCTGGTTAAGGTGGGTAGTGTAGTGAGTGGATACTGATGCCTAGCTCTGTAACTTGCTTGTGTTTCTCATCCCTCAGATGCTTCCCCCAGCCTTCCCTATCTCCTGATAGGAGGATCTGCCAGTGTTGCTGCTGTCACTGGTGTGACTTTATGCTTGATTTGCAGGTGCAGAGGTAAGTCTTTGATGAATCTGAAGTGTATTACAATTCCATTGCTGACCATGTGCAGGTACAAGGACTTGTGCTTTATCACATGAGAATGGGGTGGGAACTTTAAAACAAATTAGGAGCTGTGTAAGAGCCATAGGTATTACGATATTGATGTGTTACATATATGTCAGAGAGTCATCCAGGATGAAAAGAGTTCATTCTGAGAGTAGGGTGTTTTGAGTTTTTAAAATTATCTTGATCTACATTCACTGGCATAAAATTCTATAAGTAAGAATGGCAGTTCACAAACTAGTCAAATGACTAGACACAAAGAAGTTCTCTTTACATCAGCAAGTGTAAGAATAGGCCAAGTATAGCTAGGTGAGTATCTTTCAGATTATTGCCCCTGCATAGGGCATGTTACATAGTTGATTTATTTCATGAACCAGGGCTGAGCAAATATGGTGAAAGAGGTTTGACAAGAGAGGACAATGAGTGAAGGTGTGCACTAAAAGAGAAAAGAAGGGAAGGTGAGGAAAACAAAGACAGGAGAAGAAAACAGAGGGGCAATTTTCATCAACAGTGGCAGCACTGACCAGTGCTTGCAGCACTTGGATGGGAGCCTGTCCCTGCCACAGGGTGATGTGTGTGTTGTGTGTGTCTTTGGAGCAGGTGAGGGGAGGGAAAAGCATGGTCAGATGGGTTCCTTGGCCCAGTGTGTCTCTGCAGAGCTGACGAAAAGTGCACTTAACAGAGTCACGTCAGTCATGTCTCCCAGTGCTGTCTTCAACTACAGCTAAGTACTGTGCTGCCCCTCACTCACTCCTCTCCACCCTGCCGTGGTGGAGAGGAGAATCAGAAGAGAAAAAGTAAACAAACCTCATAGATTGAGATAAGAACAGTTTAATAATTGAAACAAAATCAAATACAACTGTACTACTAATAATACTAATGATGATACTAATTATAATCATAGCAATATTAATAAAAGTTGTGGTGAAAATGAGAAAGAGAGAAGGAAAAGAAAGTCTGAGAGAAACATGTATGCTGTAGTCTCACCATCCACTGATGGATGCCCAGTCCGTCCCTGAGCAGTGATTGGTGGCTCCTGGCAAACTCTGCCCGGTTTATGTACTGAGCATGACTTTCAGGGGTGTGAAATGTTCCTTTGGCCAGCTCAGGTCATCTGTTCTGGCCATGCTCCCTCCCAGCTTGTTGTGACCTTCCTTGCTGGCAGTGCCTGGGAAGCTGAAAAGTCCTTGACTTAGGGTAAGCACTACTTAGTAACAACTAAAACATCAGTGTGTTATCAACATATTTCTCATATGGCACTGTACCAGCTACTAAAAAGAAAATGAACTCTATTCCAGTAGGAACCAGGACACTCAGAGTGACCAGAAGTTTCTATGAAGGGAAAAATGAAACAATAGTGTATTCAAGAGCAGGACAAAAACCCAAAACCGTAACCTATGAGTATATTCTGGAGAAAGTCTTTCAACAGCTGAGGACAGCTAGAGGAGAACTCCTGATATAACAACCTGTGTACCTTGCACCATCAAACCATTTTAATATCCTGACATCCTGCTTTCAGCTTTCCGGTCACACCAGTTGGCACAGGGGCCAGCAGAACCATCTGCAGTAAGTGGGCTTCTGCTGTGTGCTTTGCTGGTTTTGGTGCATTCTTCACTAAAATGTGTAATTTAATTGCAGTGTGTCTACTCTGACAAAACTCCTATTTATGTCTATGTGCACTTGGAGGGGGGAATGAGGAACACTGCATCTGGGAGGATGGCTGTTGCTTGGATGACCCTGTCTTCTTGTATAATCAGGGTATCTGAGTGATTGTTTAAGCACTAGGTGTAGTGCATTTCCTTCCTATAGATTACATTTACCGTGCTGAATGTCAACTGTCCCAAAACTTAATGTTTTCATATTTCTGCTTCACAGAGTAATCTTAACTCTGATGTTTTGCTTAAGAATGTGTTTGCTCTTGATGGCAGAAACCTGCTTGACTAAAGATCAGATGAAAACAGACATGTTTAACAATGAGGGAAAAGAGTCCACTTTGTTTTGCTGTATTAGAGACAAACACAGTTATGAAACTTTTACTTTTTGAAGTTGCAGTTCCAATACCCAGGAGCTAGGAAACAGCAGGGATAAATTTGCCACCGCAAATTTTACTTCCTCTCTAATTCCAGTATGTCATGATACATATTTGACAGAATATGCTGCCCTTTCCTCTGGGCTTCTGCCTCACTTAATGCACATTGAAAGAGCAATTATTTCATATTTTGTTTTCTGCTCACAGTTTAATGAATGGTCTTGTGCCTTGTTTGTTGCAAACGAGTCAGACTGCTCTGAAGTTGGAATTAATTTCCTGATAAGCTCTTCTGTGGCATTCAGGACAATTTGACTGACGGGAGTGGGAGCTGCAGAAATCAAAGTCAAAGGCTTACAGTAATTTTAGTTGCCTAAATTGGATTGCTTTGTGGTCTGCCTGTTTGTTGGTTGGTTTGGTTTGTTGTTTGGGGTGTTGTGGGTTTTTTTGCCAGAAAAGCTGGCATTGCTCATTATCATCTATTTTGCTGAAGATATCAACATTTCAAAATTTGTTTTCGATCACATTAAGAAATTTTCAAAGCCTGTCCTGTTTAGGCTTTGTGCAGGCTGTTCTTGCATCTCTCTGCCAGCTCAGGTTTCACCCTTTGTTCCCTACCCTTTTGCTTAGAGAGTTCAGAGAAGTAACTTCTTTTGCAAAAATGATGTTACCTACCAGGTTTCTTCTGCTCTTTTTTTTGTTTGTTTGTTTGGACTCTATAGGAATGATGATTCCACAAAATCCTACAGCATAATGTAATGGTACATGTTCTTCTTTCTAGGAATTGCAGACTAGGAACTCCAAGTCCACACCCTCCCATGTCTTAGCAGAGGCTACCTACGAGAATTACATCCCAGGATCTATATATATGAACCAATAAGAGTGCAGGCACAAGCAGTCTGATACCAGCTCAGCTACTAATGAGACTCAGTTACCTGAACTTCTACTGCAACCAATAAACCTCAGACCTGACCCACAAAGGAAAGCCTTTGTCTTTCCTGATGGTGGGGGAGGAAAAGCCACTTTGGCACATTGTTTTTCTCAATATATCAGTACAGGTCTTGAAACAGATGAAACTTTTAAAGACTGACGGGGGAAAACACCTACCTGAATTTTGTTTGAAAATGGACTCCGAGGTATGTACTACCTTCCCTCAAAACAATAACTGGTGTATTTCTGTGCCAGAGAAACAGACTGCTGGTGAAAATATAGCACTTTTAATCCATTTTAGCAACTGGATTGTCTTTGCAATTTTGTGTTGGAAACCAGAAAGTGACACGGGGGACCCCAAAATATTGAAGGTCAAAGAAACACGTCCAGAAGAGTCACAGAAATAAGAGAGTTTATGATTTGGTTTGGGGGGATTTTTTTTTTTTTCCCCTGGGTAGATAGTTGCATGTGGCAAAAAAAACCAAAACAATTTGAAACTCTACTGGATATGGAAATGAGAAATAACAGTGGACAATTTTTGAAGATTCTTTTTAAAGTAAATGTGCAAATATTTAAATACTTACCTACAGGATTTCCGTGGCTATTTGGGTAAATCTTTGTTGACCAGTTTCCGAGAAGCTGAGAGCACACCACGGTTTTACGGAGAACAAGAGTGTTAAGCTGGGTAAAATGCAGGTGGTGTGCATGTTTAAAACAAAGAAAAAAAGCCCCAATCCTAACCACACCATTTATTTCTTCTCATCCTCGTGTCCCCAAGGTGAAAAAAATCACACAGACCAGTTGTTTATTTCAAGTTTCTTTGGTCAGATTTGTCAAACCTTCCAAACACTAATGCTGCAGAAACTGTACTCAGATGAGTGTTTTGAATGGCCTTTGCTTGCTCACTGCCTCAGGAAGTCATCTCTGCTCCATCAGTGTCCTCAGGCTGTCCTGCTGCAGCTTCTCAGAAAATTAGCTTACAGCATTGTAGTCAGACTTCGATTATAACCAGTTTACTGCCAACAAAAAGCTCAAGTTATCAACCCAGAGCTCAGGCAAACCCACATGTTGAATGCATTAAAAGATCTTAGCTGCCTAATTATTGTATCTTCCCTCTGCAATAAAATTGGCCCTCATCCTTTTCAAGCTTGTTGTGTGTGATTAATAAAACTTATTAGGCCAAAGAGAATAATGTGGCTAGTGGGGGTGGTTTTACGAAAGGCTGGGACATGAACAATGCTTCTAGGCAGAGAGTAGTAATTGAACAAGCTCACTTAATTTTCTGCTCACCTTTTGTGTGTGTTACAATAGGAGCACAAGTGGCAGGAAGGTTCAGACACAGAGTTGGCTTCTTTTTCAGCTGTCTGCAATTCACTGCAGCTGCTGACCACAGGAGTATGTATTACAGCCAGGCTGCCAACAGGTGATAGCAATTCTAGTGGGCCTGTCAGCCCTGCTGAAAGTCTTTGGAAGGAGGAAGAGAGGATTAGCTGAGCAGGGGCCCATGTATATACTCGGAAAGGAAGGCCTTGGTGCTTGGGATAAGACAGAGATTTGGGAGTTGAATGATTTTGTACAGAAGCAGAGAGGGGAAAATGGGAGAGACTGGCAAAAGGGACTGACAGAGAGAACAAGACCAAGAGAGCAAGCACGCTGTTGGGTCATTGCAGCTTCATACTTAGAAGTGTGACTGACTACTATTTCCATTCTCGCTGCCTGTCAGTGGGTACCTTCACTGTTGGTGGTGACTGGTGAAGGACAGGTTTTTGTCACACGGTGAGCTCTCATCGTGGGCTTTGGTGGTTTCCTCTCTGCCTGCCAGCACCAGAGCAGTGATGTCCTGCTTCTCGGTCTGATGAGCTGCACACCACAGGACTGAAGGTTGTGCCACACACACTTCAGGAGGATGAGAGAAGGGAAGGAAAGACCCTGCAGTGCCCCAGTGGCTCATCAGGGCTTTAACTCCTTCTCTGTCAGAGAGGCTTGAGCTGGGTTTGCAGCTACATCTGCTTCTGCCAGCTCTCTCTCTCCTTCCCAGGAGCAGGACTGCTGGATCAGGGCAGCAGGGTGGCTGCTGCAGCCCCACCTGCACTGCCTGAGAGCTGCCCACAGGCACTGGTGGCTGCCAGCTCCTGCCCCAGATGGGTTCTCCCACACTGGTTGCTGGGAAAGTGCCTTTTCCCCACCTGGATATAATTTTGCAGCTCATCTGTTGAGTCTATCATTAAAGTATTTTCTGTCATGCTGCCTTTTGTATAGGATAGGAATCTTGGTGTAACCCAAAGAACAGTTCAAATTTTGTGAGTATATCTACTGTGCTTTTTTTCCCCCCTTAATTGCAAGAACACTTTTAGTGACCCCATACTGTTTTTATTTGCACTAAAAAACAAATTTAGCAAGGCAAGTTTTTTAGTCTGCAAACTCCTCCACATTCTTCTGTGGCCTTGTCAAAATGTCCAGAAAAATGCTGACTGTTTGTTGAATAATCATTGTGAGAGTCACTAAAAGGCAATGGGAATTGGACTGAGTTATTTGCACATTGTCACAAAAAAAAAAAAAAAATTAAAAAAAAGGCTGGGAGCATGACACTGCTGTTTCAGATTGACTATTTAGTGAAATGCACAGTTGACTGAATGTCACTTGAGCTTTTTAGCACCAGATGTGATTATAGATGAAAATGCTCCTGTTTATTGTGTGGATTTTCACTCACAATGTTCATAGGGTAGTCTTTGTAATAATGATGATGTCTGCTTTCCAATTAATCTAGCAACAATTTATCTTCTGGAAATAGCAGGTGTTGTGATGCCACTGAACAGTTCTTTATTCCCTTCACTGAATATGGAAAAAAATAGGTGACAAATAGTTATGTGTAGAGCCTCATAAATTGGAATGTAACTTCAGAATATGAACAATATTTGTTTAAAATTCCAAATTTCATCACCAGGGCTGAAATGAAGAAAGTAAATAATTTTACTGCAGACTTTGGAAATGGGGCAAATATCCAGAGGGTATTTACCAGTTCAGTGAAAAGCTCTGTTTCCTAAGTTGGAAATTGCAGCTGTAATTCTTGGTCTAGCCTTCTTGACACCAATTTGTCATAGCTCTTCTTCTTTGATGAGAAAATAATGCTTTCCATGGTTCTTCTCTAATAGCTGTAACACCTGTGATATCTTTGTGACTTGCTCTTTCTGACTTTGTGAAATCTTTGATGTCAGTGATAACTTTCCTCAGCTGCTTGACTTGGTATCCACAATCTGTATGTCCCTGTCATGTGCTGGAGGAAGTGAAGAGCTCATGATTTAACCCAAATTGTCTCCCCAAATCTCTCATGCACTAGTTTTCTCAGTTTATCGATTTTTATCTTCTCCAAGTATCTTATTATCCAGTTCTCTTTCCTTCTCTTTTTGGCATCAAATGTAATAATATTCTTCATTCAGTTGCCTTATTTTATTGGTTTTGGGTGGGGTTTTTCTGTGTGTGTATAACTTCTCCTTAGAAACATATTTACTCCAGGCCTCCTTAATTTTTTTTTTTTCAACACATAATGGAAAATTAATCACTCTTTGCTATAAGCCTTTTCTGTGCTTCACAAATCTAAGCTCACCTACAAAATCCAAATGGAAATTATGCAGCATTTTATTTGTTGTTGGTTGACATCTGTCTTACAGAATCAAGGAATTGTCAAGGTTGAAAAAGACTTCTAAGACTATCAGGTCCAACCATTAACCCACCACTAGTATGTTCACCACTGAACCGTGCCCCCAAGTGCTACATTTACAAGTTTTATGAACATATTCAGGGATGGTGATTCCACCACTTCCCTGGGGAGCCTATTCCAATGCTTGACTGCCCTCTCAGTGAAGAAATTTGTTCTGAGTATCTAATGTAAAATTCCCATGGTGCAACTTGGGAGCCATTGCCTCTTGGTGCTGTGGATATGGGAGAAGAATATTGTGAGGGACTTTAATGCCTTACAGACAAGATTCACAATCTCAGGAGTTATCAACTGAAGTAGCAACTCCTCTGAGAAGTCAGTGGCCCTTGGCTGGAACAATGACTTCTGAAGTAAGAGTGTATTGCTCCTTGTGAAGTGCTCTGTCAGTGCTGCACAGAGGGGCACACTCCTCTGCTCTGTTCCATGGCATGTGCTGCAGGATAGGATTAGCAATCAGTGTCTGCAGATTTAGGGTTGTGCAGTACCTTCCACGTCACAGTCAGGTTATTTCCTTGTAACTGAGCTTCTCTTTCCATATGTTTTAAGCCACAAAAATGTACAGACGCTCCTCTTCCTTGCTTTAGCTGAGTGTGTCTCAGTAGTGCCTCAGCTGAGCAGGAATTCCACATTACTTTTGAGAAGACGTCAGGACAGGAAGATACTCGGACTTCAAAAATATTTACAACTTTTACCTATTACTGAAACTTTTAGAAAGAAAAAAAGCTTGAAAGAATGAGAAAGTATATTGGACTTACATGGGAAATTTTGGTAGTGGGAGGGCTGCAGTGGTGGCTTCTGTGAGAAGGACAGCGCCCTCTGGAAAGGACCCAGGCTGGAGCAGTCCATGAGGAATTGCAGCCTGTGAAAAGGCCCCACATTGGAGCAGTTTGTGAAGGACTGTATCCCATGGACAGGAACTCCCTGGAGCAGGAGGACAGAGAGAAGAATGAGCAGCAGAGATGAAGTGTTATGAACTGACTCCCATTCCCCATCCCCCTGAACTGCTGGGGGCGGGGGCTTATAGGTAAATCTGTAAAGAACAGGGACTGGGAACAAGGTTGTTTTTAATTTTGTTTTTATTGTTCGCGATCCTACTCTGTTATCAATTGGTAATAAATTATTTTGGTAATTGGTAATAAATATTGGTAATAAACCATTTTCCCTCGTCAAGTCTGCTTTACCCATTCCATGAACTGGTGGGCGGTCACGCTGTTGTTGTCTTGACCTGTGAGCTTTTCCATCCCATTTTCTCCCCCTGTGCTGCTGAGGAGGGGCAGTGAGAGAGTGTCTGGCTGGGCAGGTGGCTGCCAGCCAAGGTCAGTGCACCACACAAGGCTTAGTCACTAGCAGAGCTGTAATAGGAAAGAGGATGCTGTAAACATCAGATTCTAAACTATTAAGGCATTTTATGCTGATGTTACATCTCTGGGTCTTCTGGCTTTAATCTTATCTCTGCGTACTGAGCTCAGAAAATTTCATTTCCACTCATTCTGTTCTCTCAGCTGTCAATAAGTACTGCTGAGCAAACAAAGGTAAGTGCTTTTTGGATTGATTTTTGTATCACTTCTGCCACAGTCCAACAGAGTTTATGTTGTCATAGCATAATGTTTGTATCTAGTTGTGCTTATATTTTAGATTTCCATGTGTACATCTGAAAAAGAAACCACGGACAACCACCCTGAAATCCTTTTTGTGTTGGATTTATGATCTCTGAAGAACATAACCCCCTCTCCTGTGCAAAACAAGAGGCCACATGCAGAACAACATAAATGTCTTGTTGTACTCATTTCATCTCTTGTGTGAGATGAGTGTTGTGTGGAATAAACAGATGAGTGAGCCAACTGCTGAAAAGCTCTGGCCTGGCTCTTTGCCTTTTTCTTCAACTTGCTTGAAATATTCAAATCAGGAAGATTAAAATTGAACACCACCAGTCAATGTATTGTTAGGGCTGCCTCCTTAATCAGGCAAGTTAGTGCCTGCAAAGCTATGATACTTTCAGAAGCTCTGCCTGCTCCCAGGTCTGAATATCTACCAGCTGCACTTAGTATCACATTCTTTATCATTGTCACTCTTGTGTAATCAACAGTGGCTGCCAATTTCATGGTGCTACAGATAGCAAAAATAAAAATGTACACATACCCACAAACATCTTGGATGCGTGTGTACATTGTTCTGTGTGTGTGTGAAGCTGTGAAAAAGTTATGTGGGTTTTTTCCTTGAGAAATTAATTTCTTAATAATTTTCCATCAACAGATCATCTCATTATATATAAATGTTGTGAAAGACCTTATAAGATAGATAGACACATGAAGGATAAAACGAAAAGTTGCTGTGGTAACCATAACCTGAAATAAATCTTTCTTTTGTGCACTCAGAATCCCAGTCTTTGTCTTCTATTAGAATATTGTTTGCATATCATTTCTCCCTTTTAGAAAGAATCTGAATTGCTGATACACAAATGGAAATCCCATCATGACTGTGACTGTAAAGTGCACCTCAGACTAATGGAATTTTTTTTTTCCTTTCCTGTATTTTAAGCCTCTCCCTTGTCTTGGTATCAGTCTGCTGTAAGGCAGAAAAACATGTAATCCCTGGTGGTCAGTGCTGCCCATCTAAGACCAGCTGCAGCAGTTTGGAACTGACGATCTTACTGCTTTCATGGAGCTAATTTTGGTGTAGGAAGCAGCTTGGGGTAGGGCACAGAGGAGAGAATGAGAAAGACTAAAGAAGATGCTAAGGCACGGGGGAATGTTTTTCTAAACACAAAACATTCTTTAGCTCTCAGCTGCAGCTGTCATCATCCCTCTGTAGCACATTCTTAGAAAAACACATTTCAAACGGGGGCTGTCAAATGAGCAAAAACCGACTTGAGCTCTGCGTGTAGCAACCGCTTTGATACCGAGGGGCTGGATCCCCCCAAAGCATCCGTGTTCTATCCCTGGGACCCCTCTGTAGCTGTTGTTTTCTGGAGTCATCTGTTGGCAGGCGCATTCACACCGTGTTAGCCCGGGTCAGGAATGTGCTTTTGAAAAGAAACTCCCCCATGGTCCCTGCTCGCTGTGCTGGGTTCGTATTGCCAAGCAGCCTCGGAGCACACAGCGAACACCGCATCTTTTCTTGGGGAGCTGAGGCAGAATATTCACCCCAGGGGTTCACCTCATGCCCTTCAGCTGCTAATGGGCGTTCAGTTCGTAGGATTACACTGGAGCTACCCTAAAATAAAATCCCCCCCAACCCATGCTGTGCTCTGTCAAATCACTCCTGCTGAGCTACACAGCTGATGAGATAAACTTAGCTTTTGTTAAACAAGCTCTTCCTGCAGTGTGATTTTTTTTTTTAAATCTCTTTTATATGCAAGAAATAACTTGAGCATCAGCTCCAAGAAGGCACTGAAAAATGCCAATTTGCAGTGCTCAAGTATTAAAGATGTCTCTTAATGATTACACAAAGGATGTGCATGGAAAAGATTGGGCCAAATACTGAGTGTGCTCCTGTTACATGATTCTTGGTCTAGCAAAAATCATTAGAGACTGATTCTTCTGGTGACCTGCTGAAACTGGATTGCTTGGCAAGAAAATATAGGAACTGTGGTTACATGAAGGCATTATTAATGGCTAAGCCTCATGTTTTCTTCACAAATGCTGAAGTATCACAAGGAAGGATGTAAGATCAATCTGCACAATTATTTGCAAATACATGAGTCCCATTTCACTTATTCAGTAATTTTATATATATATATATATATAAAAAGCTGGCACAGAATTTCTACTGTTATTGCACAACAGCTTGCATTTAAAAAGCCACTGTGCTTAAGTGCAAATTGAGAATTAGCATATCTGGAAGGAAAAAAAACAGAGGAGGAGGCGTGCGTCAGAAAAAAGTCAAAAAGCCAAATGCTTGGAATACATCTACTAGATGCAATGTCATGATCAGTCCCAGACCTGGAGTTCACCCTCAGCAAACATTTTAGATACAGACACTACCTGACGGGCAGGCAATTTTTTTCCCTTTCCTGTTCTGTTGCCATTAATGCAGAGCTCAGCCCGGTAGAATTTGATCGAATTTGCTCTGAACCAGCACTTGTATGGCTCTTGTGTTGCATTGTGCCCTACCCCTGGCCATGGTAGGGGAGTTGGAACTAGATGATCTTCAAGGTCCCCTTCCAACCCAAACCATTCTGTGATTTTATGATTTGAATAAGGAGCTGGCTGTGAAAAAAGCTATCCATTGTGAAACATATGAAACATTGTGGAACTCATCTTTCTTTTAGGAACACAGAAGCGACATCCTGGCAATGGCTTGAGAATGTTTTAACTTTCTGTAATATTTTACAGGATGATTCAGAATGGCAATATGAGACAAGAACATTTTTATTTTGAAAATGAAGATTAGGTGATTATTTATAAGCTTCGTCTCAAATTATTTAAGAAGGCTTATGGACTCATTTGAATCATCTCTTAATAACCACTTAATAACCTGCCCCCCATAATGACTTCAATATCCGTTAACCATTTTTTTGTGTGTGTTTTGTAATCACTAAAACTATCTGCAGCGATGAGTTATGTGAAAAAATACTTATGCTGGTGGTTGTAACCCAGATTTTTTGTGATTTACATATGGGTCTCCAGAAGAAACTAAATGACCTGAAATGAAAACACGGAAATGAAAAGGCAAATAGGGTGGTTTGGGAGTTCTGCTGCTGAAGAAAACAATCAGCAAGTAGCAAGGGAAGCAGAAGCAGCAAAGATGAGCAAAGCACCTCAGTCCAAAAGAGAGGCAAAAGTCAAAGGACTAGTAGCTCAAGGCTTCAAGGGGGGAAAAGAAAGCAACGTAGAGAATTATTAAATCCTAAAGGAAAAAACAAAATAGCAAGCATGTCAGGCTAGTTAGACAGCCAGGGAATACTAGGTCATTTGTTGAGGCTGCCAATGCCATCGTTGTCAACAGAGCTGGTGGCAGAGGGCACCCCAAAGCACAGAGATCTGTCCCAGGGAGATATGGGAAGCAATGCTGCCCCTTCTGCCTGCCTCTCCTTGGCCCCTGAATGCCTTATCACGGTCATGAGAACAGTAGTTCTCAGCCTAACAGCTCAAAAAGATCCCTTTATGTGTGTTAGCTGACAACTAATTGATTTACACTTCACAGTTACATGTGTGTTACTCTCTTTGCCTGGCTACAGGTGCCCAAACAAACTGACCCAAAGGAGAAGCTGTAACTTGGGCATGTGCCCCGGATAAAGGACAGTAGGGAGAAGACCTCAGCTGCCCCCAAAAAGACACACAGAGGAATGTGAACAATGCTGGCTGAGGAAAAATTGGTTAGGTTGTACTAGTGAGTGGGAGGATCATGGACTGCATTCCTGAGGAAGGACTTGGGACAGGGTGTTGAGGCTGGAAAAGATCCTGAAGGTCACAGGAAGGACCAGCAGAGGATTTTTCTCTGTTAAGACAAGTGTCAGCGCCTGAAGTGATTCAAAAATAACTGTGAAAGTGATATTCAAGAAAGACTATGTTCAGGTGAATCTGGTGAAATACTTTCAGTCTCTGAAAGGAAATGTCAAAGGCAGAGAAGTTACTGCAGATCAGTACAGTCAGTATAAGGATTGTGGTTAGAAGGAAAAGCCATGCAAAGGGGACTCATCTGAGGGTGGACAGTGCTGAAGACAGAGCTTCTTGGGATCACATTTATCAAGCTTATGACATTTAAACTAAGAAATGAGTAATTTGGTTTGGGAGAGTAGTGAAATCCTTACAGCTATTTTTAGAACAAAAGGAGGAGGTCAAAAAGGGAGCAATACTGCTGCCAGCTGTAGCCAAGTGGGCAATATCAGGAGTCAAATTACTTACTCTGATCTGGCTTGAAAGTGTGTGATCAGTAGGAGACAGCAGACACGCCCATGTGTTCATACCAAGCAAGTGAATTGCAGGTGATATGCAGAGCATGAAACAGGATATGACATTGACTGCACTGAGGTGGAAGTGTTTATTACATGACAAGAGCAATCATGTTGGAAATGCACAGCACAGAAATGATGGAATAACAATTTAAAGGTACTGGAGGAGTAGAAACATATTTTAGAGGCGTTAAGAAAAAAATGTGATAATGTGGATAACGCAGATTAGTTTCGATCAAAATTATTCCAGGGAAAGATGTCAAAGGAGGCCCTTCTGGGACAGTCTGGGGAGTTGAATTTAGATATGAATAAAGAATTACTGAATGCTGTTAGAGAGAGAAATACTCCAGAGGTTTGTGTCACAGGAAATGTTCTTAGTCATTGAGACCGAACACCATTAGCAATCATACACCACGGGTGTGACAACAGAAGATCTGTTTAACTCTACTGTCAATGAACCAGAGGGGGATATGACTTAAAATTTTGTTTCTGTGACTAACATTAAAATCTTGGAGGGGATAGTTGCAGAACAAAGCACTGAGTGAGCAAATGAGGCTGATTTACTTGATATGTGACCTGGGACATGGGTCTGTGACAGGTATTGTTAGTTTGAAAAGGGAAAATCATGCACAGCTGGAGGGAACTAAATGAAGAATGGACCAAGAAGCTCAAGGTTTAATTTTAAATGAAGATGGGAATTTCTTTATGTTAAAACAAAGGAAACAACAGCCCTGACAGTTCTGCAATTAAGGGTAGATTATCTTGAAATGAACATTAGGAACACAGGAAGACCCTCAAAGGATGGGGAAAGATGGTTGCCCTGCAAAAAGACCTGCCTTAAGGATCAAGGAGCTCAGGGAGAAAATGGGAATTGCCAACAGCTGGGCAATTGCACAGGTGGCCTTGCAAAATACCTTTAAATGCTGAGCAGTGAGGCTTCTAGGGTTAGTGTGAGCAGAGTAGCTGTGGTGAGAACAGTGCCCCGCTCTGAAACCCTCATCACATCCCTGTAGTTTGGGAGAGCTGGGGAATTCTGTGGGGCTGGTGTTTGGAGACATGAATGCTCTGTAAGTAGAAAAGGTGTGTGTGTAAGAATCACAACAGATAAAGAAATGTTGGGGTGTGTGTTTTTTGTTTGTTTGTTTTCTTTTTAACATTGGGAGACGTTTGGTCCAAATTTGCTTTCAATACCTGGCAAGGGGGGCCAGGACAGGCTTGTGTGTTGGCCCAGGCACCCCCATGGGCTGAGGTCTCTGTCTGAAGCAGAAGAGGGTTGGTCTAACCAGTGAAAAGATTAGAGTCAAGAAAGCCTTTTAGTGCAAAGTCCTAGGAAATTTTAATTATCAATCTTATCACTAGCTAAAATAAATTCATATCAAAGGTGCTTGGGCAGAGATGGAAACTAATGAATCTGTCTTGATGCAAGGTAGACATTCAAGAGGAGTCCCATAGATTTGTGTTGTTTTTTGTTTGGTTTTGGTGTGATGATATGGTAAGAGTCAACTGTCATGGAAGTGGCTCTGCTTGACCCACGTTTGTGCTGTCACTCAGAAGAATGTCTGGTTTATTCTTAGTTTTTTTTTTGTTTTGGTTTGGGGTTTTTTGTGGGTTTTTGTTGTTGTTGGTTTTTTTTGTTTGTTTTCTTTTGGTTTTTTTTGTGTTTTTTGTTGTTGTTTGTTTGTTTGTTTTGTTGGTTTTTTTTTTTAATCCCCATTTGCTTGGGGAGGACTCTTTAGCTTTTTGGAGGCAAGGTAATATCTGTATTTCTGCACTTCACTGGTTTATGCTCAGAAAATCTCTGGGTGCTTAGCTTTGCTCTCTTGACTTTTCTCACTTGCAAATGTGCAAATGGAAAAAACCCCACAAATTTGTGGGCAGTAACTCTACAAATAGAAGGTATGGATCAGATTCTGGCTGCCTTGTGGTCTGTGAAGCCTCTCTGGGTACAGCAGTGGGCCACCTGTGAAGGAGTGGGTTGTACTGATGTGAGGGAAGATCATGATGATGGGTTTAGAGCAAGGAAATTATGACAGTGTGTGGTACACAGTATGAAAGGAGGGAAAAGAAATACACCTCTAAAAGACCACGAGGAAAGGGTAGCAGAGATGTCAGTCTTTGGCTGGATTAGTAAAGGATTATTTTGTATCTGCATTTTGGGTAACTTAGCAATGCTTTCAATGGGTATACAGCCAGACCAGTAAATGCATTGCTGAGGGAAGTGGCAACTCATAATGCCTCTGCCTGGCAACAAGGACCAGAGTCATCTGGGGCATATTCATGCTGACCTGCTCTGTGTTGTTTCCACAGCATGATGCCAAGCAAATGGCAAGCTGTACTAATTAGTCAGCAGGGGATTTTCTTGTATAAAAATGGCCCTCCAAAGGCTCAGAAGTGACCATAGCTTAATGACAGCAGCCTATATAGCAAGAAATGTTTTGTATTTGAGTGGAAGTCCTAAGGCAGTATAGGCCTGCCAGCTGCCCTGGCTGTATGTGTGGGCTGGCCTTTCTCTGCCTGCAGTGACCTGTGGGCCAGCTTGTTTCTGCATTGTCCTTCTGCAGTTGCAGGCAGAGGGAACACCAGCTCAGTTGAACAGAGAGAGAGGGTGCTCTCTCTAGGTCCTGGATTGTGGATTTTACTCCTCTTGGTTGTGCTTCAAACCTGGATCACGGTCAGCCTTCATATGCTCTACCAGGGCCTGGGGAAGTTCCTCTCTTTATTTGTGTTTGGTCATTAACTTGCTTCATTTTATCTTAGGGCGTTTGACAGATACCTGGTGTAATGTAGTGAAGATAACTCACTTTGTGATCTCCTGCGGTGTTGATGATGACATTTAAACTTCCCTGATACAGTAATGAAACTCCTGTGGTATCATTTGAGGGAGGAGACCTCGTGTGCCAGAACATCTGCCTGGAACTGCCACTTGGTGACAGAGAGAAATAAATTGAGATAGGGGACCTAGGGAAGGAGTTTACTTCACACTTGCTTATTATATGGTGAACTTCTGCAGGTAGAAATAGTCCCTGTGGTATTTCTGCATCAAATAGGTGTCGAATATTGTGAGAGTACTATCTGGCAAGAAATCCTACCCACGCTTTCCTGGGCAACTGAATAGGAGGATGTGGTTTGCACCACCTTATGACCATGCTAAATGTAGAGTTACTGTTTGTACAGCTCCCTAAACAACCTGAAAATATGAGTTCTCTACTACTTAAAACTAGCTTGTCTTCAAGGTGTCTGAATACTTGCAATTACCCAAGTCCTACTTCCTTTATAGCAACAGATGGGAATGAGATGGGATCATACTACCACTGTGTATTCCCTTGGAAATGCAGGATAAATAACTCTTAAGTGGCCTCACACTTCTTGTTGAAGATGTGAATTGATTTTTTTTTTATCTTTGGTTTGAATTTTTGTTTCTTTTTTCCCTTAGAATTTGAAAACCTTGGAAGGAAATTTCCAGGGCTAGTGATTATTTTTTTTTCTTTTTCTCTGTATAACAGTGAAAGAAAGCATATAGGACAGCAAAAAAGAAGAGATGTTGACAAAAGCACAAGACTCAGAAAATCTGTCATAACTTTCCTCTCTGTTTTGCAAAACATTTCAAGTGGCTTCTGTGCTGTCTATATTAAAAAAAAAATAAAAATCAAGCTGCAAGTGAATTGCATAAACAGTTCTAGATTCACTTTTCCAGAAACAGGAATGGAATTGGACAGCTGACAGGGACCAACGGAAGCACTTGGATGTAAATCAATGGTTAGGCAATGCAAGAGAGACAATTTCTTAGCATGAAAAATGCCAGGGGAGTCCTTTCAGCTCCCAAGTGCTCCTCTCGCTCGGAAAAAAACTGCCATCATGAATCCCTTATATTTGGGTCTGAAAACTCTGAAAAGGATGGATTGTGACACTTTTACTCTATGCTTGTGTACACATTTTTGTGGTCTATATGTTTCTCTTTCTGTTTGTTCCAATCTCAGTTGAGACTTTAAAGCTTCTCTACACAGTACCTCAAGTTTGCATTGATGTTACAATCCAATCACACCTCAGATGCTCCCAAAGTTTTTTTTCTTTTGATTGTTATAGTCTTTTTTTTTTCTTCTTCTTTCAAAACTGACTAGATGACTTCCTGCAAGTTCTTGAATTTCTCACTTGGGGACTTCTTCAGTCTATTTGTGATCTTCTTACAGGAACACAGCAAAGACATCTATTAATTTCAACACTTTCTCCTTCTTGCCTCTATGCTGCTATGGTATTCTAATGCCTTTCTTCTCTGTTTCCATCCTTCTCAATCTGCCTCTCTCTCTGTTGAGACCAGTCATTTGAAGCTGTCACTGTCTGAGTTTCAGGCACTTGGATAATATTTACTGATGGACTACACCTGGGCTGTAATCATACCTGTGTACTCCAAATGCAGTCCAGTAAAGAGGCAAGACAAGGGTTCAAGTTCCTGGGATGCTGAAAATGTGTCTGTCTTGCTCACAACTCTATGCACTTGGATGGTTTGTAACCTGCTGCTTATTATGCCATCACATCCGGATGTGCTGTCAGTAGATTTTAACAGAAAATGTATGAAGACAGTAAGACCTAAATTATGTTGAAGTGTGAATAGTTTTTCTTTCCTGGAATGAGATTCCAGCCATTGATCAGTCATTTTGGAGCACAATTCTCCACTGCCCTGTGCCTTGCTTTGTCTTTGACACCAGTCCAGAATGAGAGGGGCTCCAGCTTTTGGAAATGAGGGTGTTTTGACCACTTTACACAGTACTATGCAATAGTAAAAGGTGGTGAAGAACAACTGTGAACAAAACCTCTAGCCTAGTAACTGCAAACAAGTCCAAATCAAAAATAATTATTATAATTAATGTTGTTACTTTAAATAGAGTTGAGTGGCTATTTCCTTTGTGATTAATATTGCTCATGACTTCCTAAAATTCAATCCTGAAATAAACCAAATAACACACCAAGAAAGAAACATCTTCTCTAGAAAGTTTTACCTGTCACCAAGGCCTATATTATTAGGCATCATCAGTTCCCCTTGTCTCTGGTGATTTGTAATTTTTTTTCCACCTAATAATGTACATTTACAAACTGCATAGGTGTCTCTGCACACCATTTTGAATGACAGTCCTTTCTGACCTTTGCATGGGAGGTTGCCCAAACATCAGTGAACTCTCTGGACTTGTCAACTGTAATTGAAATGCCCTGGAGTCTCATTCAGCTAACAAAATGGTACATAAACTGCTTCAGTCTTGAAGCAGCCATGAGAGGGAGCAACTGTCATGTTCCATTCTCCTTTGTAGGAAGCCTCCTTTGCTGCTGGAGGCTGGTTGTCCCAGGAGCCTCACGCTGTGGAACCAAGCCAAAGGAAAGTTGTATCACAATTCTGTTCCCTTCTCCCACTGACTCAGTCTTCAACCTCCTATGTATTTGGTCTCTCATCCTAGTAATGGTCCCTTCATTAACTTTTGACTGAAACTTTCCTGTCACATATGTGGGTCAGTGTTTCACTAAGTTTCTAAACCACCAGACACTGGGGGAGCATCAGCCCCAGAATCACTGGCTGGTTGAGGAAGGTGATTGTCACACTCTACTCGTGTGAGTCCTGTGTGTAGTTTTGGGTGTCACAATGTAAATAAGAAGGATATAAAGCTATTAAAGAGTGTCCAAAGGAGAACTTATGAAGCTGATGAAGGGTCTAGAGGGGAAGCCATGTGAGGAGCGGCTGAGGTAACTTTGTTTAGCCTGGAGGAGACTGAGGAGTGACCTCATTGCAATCTACAGCTTCCTCATAAAAGAAGCAGAGAGGCAGTCACTGATCTCTTTCCTCTGGGGGTGAGTGACTGGACCTAGGGGAATGGCATGAAGCTGTGCCAGGAGAGGTTTATATTGGATATTAGGAAAAGGTGTTTCACCCAGATGGTGGCTGGGCACTGGAACAGGCTCCGCAGGGCAGTGGTCACAACACCAAGCCTGACAGAGTTCAAGAAGCGTTTGGACAAGGCTCTTGGGCACACGATGCGATGCTCGGAGCTCCGCTGGGCGGAGGCCGCTAGAGGGACCCGCCCGCCCGGGGAACGGCTCCGGTCCCGGCGAGCGGCGGCGACCCAAGCCCCGACCCAAAAACCCCGACCCCGCAGCGGGCCTACAGCGGCACGAGTGGCCTGGGACGGCGAGAACAACCCAAAATCGGCTCCCATTTCTCCTGTTTGTAACCCGCTGTTGGTGTACTCGTGACTGCTCGCCCGCAGCCCGGCGCTGGGGCGAAGCCGCTCTGCCGTGTGAGAGCAGGGCGCTCGCTGACAGCCCGCTCCTTCCTCCTTCTCCATCGCCCCGCTTTCATCTGTGCTGCGTTTCTCTCTCTCTGCACCTTAGTCAATAACCCATCACTCTTCTTTTGGTTTTCCTTGTGCAGCCAAGGATGAGAGAGCGCAGAGCAGGTTATCATTCCGCAGCCTTCCTCGTTCCCCTGGAGGATCTTTTAACGAGAGCTTTTTTTGCCCTGTCACGTGAAATAAGTCAAACTTTCTACTGAGGTAACTCTGATCCTTCACTCACGGTGTGCAGTGTGGTGTGGGTGAGAACAGTCAGAGTGTGGAGTGGGGTGAGTAGAAGGAGTGGTTCAAGGAGCATTTCTAGATTTATTTTCTCTTAAATCTAGACTGCTTCTTTATTTCTGTTTTATGTCTTGTTTGCAGGTTTAGAGCTTGGAGGGTGTTTCAGTTGCTTTTTGTTATTCTTCTCCAGTCAAACAAAAGAGAGGAGCGGTGGAGTAAATTGGTCAAGAAGTACTTTAACAACATGTTCAGTGAGCTGGAGAGGCAGGCGAAGGCCAGGCTGGCAGGGGAGGATTGGCATCCACCAAGGTATTTAACAAGGATAAGCAGGAAACATTGTTGTGGTTTGACTGTAACTTGTATTTGTGAAATCTGTGAAGTGCAGGCTAAGCATATACCCCTGCCACGTCTACAGCAAAGGACAAAATCTGCACTCATATTCCATGTACTCAAGGTGGCTTTTGAGAGGCCAAGAGGGAATCATTGGGATATAGAAAACATTTTAAAAGGTGTCCTTTCATACTAGTAATTTTTATTTCTCTACTGCCTGTAGCCTTTAAAATCCCAGTACTTGCAGTTCCCCAGTCTCACTGACTGTGTATGCCTGGTGCTGACCAGCATTGTCACACTAATCTTCAAGAGGGATCATGTGTGCTCAGCTATACAGTGCTGTACTGACCCTGTGTGGGATGGAGATGGCAAAACAACCTCCTCCCCATCTCTCAGCTTCTGGGAGGTGCCAGGCAGCTTCAAAGTGAACTGGCACTTTTGTTAGTTGGATCTGAGCTGTGATGAGTTCAAGCAAGTTTACTTCAAGGCTGCCTGGCTCCATAAGGAGAAAACTGCTTTGTCATTCCCTCTTCTCCTCTTCCTTCCCCTTTCCTGATTTGCCTTGCTCCACAGCTCTAATTGTCATCCCTCAAACTGTAGTACGTGATTCCTTGCGCAGTTCAACAAAGGGATGCTCAAAATCCTGCACCCGTGGAGGAACAGCCCCATGCACTAGTACATGCTGGGGGTTAACGAACTTGGCAAGAAAGAACCTGGGGGTAAACTTGTGGGCAGGGAGTTGGACAGGAGTCACATTGTGCGATTATGGGAAAGGACAGTTGTGTTCTGGCCTGCACGGGGAGGAGTGTGAGGAGCAGGTCAAGGGAGGTGAACCTTCCTCTCTGCTCAGCACTGCTGAGGCCACACCTGGCATGCTGGGTACTGTTCTGGTCTCTTCAGTACAGGAGAGACATGGACATACTGGAAAGGGTCCAGTGGGGGACCACTAAGAAGCTGAAGGGGATGGAGCAACAGCTCTACAAGGGAAAGCTGAGAAACCTGGTGCTGTTCAGAAGAAGAGAGGGCAAAACTTATCACTGTGATAAATAACCGAAATGAGGGTGCAGTGAAGATGCAGGCAGGCTCTGTTCAGTGGAGCCTAGTGACAGGACAAGAGGCAACAGGCCTGAAACACTGCAAGCTCCATCTGAATGTGAGGAAAATTCTTACTGTGAGGGCGGCTGAGCGCTGGCACAGGTTGCTCAGAGAGCTGGTGGAGTCTATGCTGGGGGATATTTAAAAGCCACCTGAACTTGGTCCTGGACAACCTTCTCTAGGTGGCCCTGCTTGAGTAGAGGGATTGGACAAGATGAACTCCAGAGGTCCCTACTAACCTCAAGGTTTTTGTGATTCTTGCACTAGTTTTGAAAACACCCCTTTTTTCTTGTTTTGTATGGTGAATGGCATCCCAGGACCTCAGTCTGAGGTGTTGGCTGCCTACTTCCCTGGGGTTTTGGTTTTCTAACTGTAAAAGTGAGATAAGACCTCCTATCTACCTCAGATAATTCGTTAGTTAATACTTGTTTTCATACTTTGAAAACAGGAAGAGAGAAATACTTGTCAAAATGTAGAAGTCCATCAATGAATGAGGTTAGAAACACTCAAATGGTAATATAGCTTACATTTATGTGTGTGAAAAATGAAATGCTTACCTCTTATAGATACAACTTACTTGGAAAAGTGTTTTGGGTTCAAAACAACAGCAGTTTACTGGTTGTCAAAGTAGATATGGAAGAAAAATCCACAACATGAAAACCCTTAATTTGAATTTTTATCATCTTAAATTCCATTTACCCAAGCTGATTGATCCCCTCAAGCTTCAAGAGATTAACTTTACGAAGACTGGGAATGCAAGGCCCTTTACTGACCAGCACAGAGATGTTGGTAGTTCAACACTGATTTGTTAAACATGCCAGAAGCACTGGAAGAGCCCATCTCAGTTAGGACAGACAGTAAGCCGCAGGAGCTGATACTAAGGAAACATTAATATCTATTCAAACTCCCTTGGCAGGGAAGAGGGGCCAGATGCTGAATTGCCCCTTGTTCTGTTAGTGGTTAGTACTGACTAAACTGGATGCTGGTGGCATTCTTTTCGAAGGGATGTCTCTTTGCATCTGCTTGGGGAGCACTGCTGCTCTGCCTTGAGCCCACTGGTCATCACTCAGTTCAGGCTGCCTCCTGGCTACCTCCAAAGTAATAGATGGATGTGAAAGGTTTTGACTATTTTTTTTTTGCTGTGGATAAAGGCACAGCCTTGCTCCTGCTGATTCTTGGTATGTGTTTGTGGAGCAATTGTCTTCTAGTGACTACCAGACTAGGAACGACTGGCGTGCAAACTGGCTGATTTCTTATTTCATGGCTGTGGACTACTTTATGCAGCTTTGTACTGTGAAACATGGGAAACCAGGCTTGGCCAAGAGTGAGTTGCTTAGCAGACGCTTGCTGTCATACAAATTAGCCACAGCTTTTGCATCTTGGAGTGCTGCCAGCACAGAGCTAGCTATTGCGTTAGATGTCTACTACCAGTCATGATCTAAACTGGAAGTGAGAAGATTAATCGCTCTACGAGCATTATCTTAGCAGGTAGTGCTTTTTGTGGTGTTAAACATGTTTCTCATCTTTAAACCCAAACCATAAAATACTGCTCTGAGTTGCAAATCAATGAATGTACAGGAAGAATAGCAAGAGGTTTAATTTAGTGAGGGGACATATCTATCACGCATGTATAGGAGGGTATCTTCCTTTAAAATTCAAAGAGAGGCTGATTTTATTAGTGCCACCCATCTGGTATGTAGCAATGAATGCCTTAAAAACTATATTTTAAATAAATATATACCTGTGTAATATATATATATGAGATATGTATTATACTACTATAT
Organism: Myiozetetes cayanensis; assembly: GCF_022539395.1. Taxonomy (NCBI): domain Eukaryota; kingdom Metazoa; phylum Chordata; class Aves; order Passeriformes; family Tyrannidae; genus Myiozetetes; species Myiozetetes cayanensis. Next base: position 4,826,268 of record NW_026087742.1, read on the forward strand.
TATAAATAAGTGTGGATACAATTGATTTGAGCCAGTAGTGGACAAAAAGTAATAACATCTGATGAGCAGCATCTTTGACTTTACACTGCTCCAGCCAGGATTTTTGATACATAGTTGTACTAATATAGTTTGACTAATGAAACACAGTATTTTTTTTTCCTTGCCTGAAAAATATTCCCCTGTGAAATTTTCCTGAGTGGCTTTCTTACTTAAGGAGGTATCAAGAATTTTTAGTAATTTTGGTAATACAAATTGATAATTTTTAGCAGATCAGCTGTTGTTGGTACTGTCCCTGTACTACAGCAGCACTTTTTGCAGGAGGAATACAAGAGCCACCAGCAGATGCCATTTGCTGCTTGCTTGGGTGCTGGAGAGTTCCAGTTCTTGTTTCTAGATGAGACAAGTGTTTAGGTTTATGCTTAATCTTCACAGGGCTGCTACAAGAGTTTCCTTTCACTTTCTTGCAGTGATTGCTCTTTAGTGTACAGAGGTTCAAAAAAGCCCTTTCTTGCAGCGGCTGCAGAGGTGATTTTTCTGTTTCCCTTCTGCGAGAGAATCTGAAATGCAAAGGCCAAGTAGTAATGTGTACTTGCCTAGAAATAACGTGCTGAGTTTGTAACTCCTGGAGAAAATAGTTTGGCACACAGCTATTTCCGTGTACCTCCCTAGCACCAAGAACAATTAGGCACCAGCTGAAGACAGTGACTGCCAAAAGCGCGTTTGGATGAGGTGGGTGTTTCTGGGTGGTACAGTCATGCGTTAACAAGTGTGACTGCATCACTGAAACAATGTATTTTTGTATCCTCAAGCTCTTTGTAGGGATATGCCATCCTCAGGAGGAAAGGACACCAATAAAGCATCTGGCAGGGAGGAAAGGCATAGAAATGAGCACAGGATAATGAGGTATATCTAACTGCTTGTTTTTATCAAAAATCATCCACCTGAACCGGGTATCGTGTTCGCAGCTGCTTCAGGAATCATTCTGTCTGAAAACTGAAGTGGGAATGGGTCAGCTGCTTCGAATCCAGTTCTCAGGGTGTTGGAAGAAATCTAAACTGATGGGTGGACGGGTGGGCAGCAAACAGCAATGGGGAGGGCAGATGCAGCAGGGATAGGGATCCAGGAAGCTTTGTGCAAACTCTGGAGGAGATATAAACCCCTTACTTGAAAAACACACACAGAGTCTTCTGATAGAGACAGGAAACCAGACACTTTTTTTTTTTTTTTCTGTTTGCTTAGACTGAACTCTGCCAGGGCACAAAAAAAAAAAAAAAAAAAAAAAGACATCTTAGCTCCAGTGCATAAAATCTTGCTCCTTGAATCCGAGGCTAAGTTCCTCTTTACTTCATAGGCAAGTGAAGCAGCATCTTGCAGGAATCTTAACCTTTTTGCACTTCGAAAGAGGAATTGGTGTTTTTTTCCTGAACACATCACATGCATGGGTAAATGCTAGAGATGAAGTGATACTGTGTGGTGCTGTGTGAGAAAGTGTTTGGCACAGTGGATTCTGTCAGGGAGCGAGTGATGAGTCGCAGTCAGACACCAAGAAATGATGGTCCACAAGCCGCAAGTGCTTTTAATAGAGTAAGTGCCCACTCGTTTGATTAGATTTCTTGTAGTTGCCTCTTCCACCACTGGGTATTGAAGGGTGAGCAGATACAGCTCAGTGAAAACGATACAGAAGAAGCCACCCTGCATCTTGAGAAATGTTCAGCATCTTAATTAGGTTCAGAGTATAATACTGTTAAGAGTGCATAAATGACAGCTATTTTCTGTTTATCTACATATGGTTCCATTCTTTGAGTTTTATCCATTATTATTTAAATGAGTATTTTAAGTATCTTTTCTACTAAAAAGCAGCCCCTATTTTTTCTTCCAATTTGATTTCACAAGATATTGTCAAACATCTTACGTGTAAGAGGATAAACAAAACACTCCATACTCCAGCAGTCACAAAGGGAGAAGCAGGGGAGAGGAATAGATGCCTCCAGATAAACAGTATTATGAGTCAATACTCAGTAAACATGGGAAACAGATCTTCAATATTAAATGTTTCAGTGGGGTTTTCTTTGCTGCCTCCTGCTAATCTGCTAATCCTTTTAGAAAGCTATATTTCGTGGCCCTTTCTGGAGATGGCAGAGCACAGCTGATGCTTAAAGCAATTTTTTCTTTCAGCTTAATGCAGCCATTGCTGAGGTCACAGGGGCTGTGCTCTGGCTGCAATTGTAGTGAAGTGCACTAAGCTTGCACTGAGCATGAGCCAATTCCATTCTGTCACATCCTAGTATCCTCAAAATTTAGCTGTGCTACTGCTGTGCTAGAGCTACATATACATGACAAGTGATTCCTGGCTGCATTAAAACCAATGGTGAAGCAAATGCACCCTTTCTAGTAGTTCTAAATAGCATTTCATTTGGACCCTGATAGGAAAGCAGAATACAGTAAGTTGCAGGTGACAGAAACAAATTAGTTCAATATCTCAAGTTTCAAACCTCATCATATTGTAAGAAACTCTTCTGACTGACAGCTGTTGTCTCAGCTGGTAGCCAGCGAGCAAAATACAAAAATTATTAAACTCCAGAATTTGTAATACAGGGTAGGGAGAGGGGGAGAGAGAAATACAAACCACTGAAAGTCTCTTAGGAGAACAATTGCAGAGACCAGTGACACCTTTCCTGAACTAAGGGTGAGCACGCTAGTCTCATGTCTCAGTTTCTTTGTGGTGTTCCTAAGCTGCTGGCCCAGGTGCCAAATTGTAGTAGGATATTGCTGCTGTCAGCCAGGTTTGTAGTTCATGTAAGGAACCTCCAGTCCCTGTGAGGCAGCACTGCATGTCTGGCAATGAGTTTGAAGCTGGGCTCTTAGTGACATAGCCTGAATCTGCTTGTCCTGAAAAGTGCAAAACCTGTCCCTGGGTCCTGGTGTGGCTCTTAGCGACTCAACTGCAGGCAGGGGCAAATGCCCCTTGCTCTGTTAGTACCCTTGGCTGTCAGCAAACTTGCACTGCTGGTTTTGAGGTGAGGGTTGGTCTTGCAGTGTGGCTTGGCATCCAGAACATGCCAATCAGAATTGGCCAAGGTGCCATCTTTGAGGCCTTAGAAGGGATTTATTCTTTGATGTTACTTTTGACTGAACAAACTGGCCAGGGATGTGACTGCAAGGCCCTTTTAGCTATTCTGGGACTGGGGATATGGACTAGATGCTCTGGGGGAAAGATTGGTTTAGAGGTGCCTGCCAAAGTGTGTCCCACAGGATCCTCTGCCCAGGAATGCACTGCATACTGAGGTCACTCCATCTGCCCTGGCTGCAGAAGTTGCTGCACAGCCTTTTCCAGGGAGCCTTGGTGCTTTCTCACATGCTTGGGAAGAGGGTGCACAGCCCTAGTGCTTGAGGCAGTCAAGAGAAGACCTGGGGCACACCGGGCTTCTGAGGTTGGAAGGCTGAACTTGCTGAGCCAGAGCTGTCAGCGCCAGTTCTTCATTAGGTGGCCCTCACCCAAACCTCACTAAGCCACCCTCCAGCAGCAGCTCTCTGAGGGTCCTGGAACAAACTCTGTGGTTGGGTTTGGAGCTGCAAGCCACAGGTTCTGTGCCTGGCCAGGTGTGTGAGGACATGAAAAGAGAAGTGTCTTATACTTCTCTTCTAATATCTCCATGAGGAAGACCAGCTGCTCTTTATGAGCTTTCTCTCCCCAGTCCCTATGGAAGTGGTGCCTCAGAGCACTGGACATGATGCATACCCAGCTTAATGGAGGTGCCCCAGGTATTTGGCTGTTTCCCTTGGGGCTCTGGCCATGCCTGCTGGGGGTGTGCAGTGGCAGAGGGCTCACAACACCGGCTTGCTGTGAAACTGGAAACCAGCACATTGCCTGCTGCAGGGGTGCTGTGGGGGTGAAACACAGGGAAGACCTTCCTCTATGGGAGAAGGCAGGGCTGCAGCTGCACTCAGCTCATCAAGGTAGGATGATGCTAGATATATATAAAGCTATTACCCTTTGCTGGGAATGGCTTGGCTCTATGCTGCAGGCCTGTGCCATACCAATAAAATCATGTGGCAATTCCATGGTGTATTTTCTATCCTATATCAGTAGGGTTTAAAAGCTGTGTGTTGTTTTACCTGAAATTTCATTGATGCTTGAGGGTTACTTAAAAAAAAAAAAATGTGTATTTCCTTCATATTTAAGGTAACACCTTATGCTTCAAGCTAGGCAGCTGTGCAAATCCCAACTGGATCAGAACCACAATATGCTACCTGTTTTTCTAGAGCAAAACTGATCCCAGATGATCCATCGCTTTAAAACTTGGGCAATTTATGCTCCCAATACTACTTATACAAAAAAAGTCATAATGTAAATGCGGAGTCTTGGTGCTTTTCCCTAAATGCAACACATGTCATCTCAGTTATATAAATTTATACAGGTTAAAAAACAATGAGTATGTTCTCCTTATATGAAGAAAAACTCTTAAAAGTATTGCCTACACCGCACAAGCTTCTGGAAGGCTTTCTTGAAATCTTCATTAAAGATGGTGTAGATTAAAGGGTTAATAAGGGAATTTATATATCCCAGCCATGCTAGGAAATTAGACATGTCTTCTGAGATGTGACATCTTTCACAGGTATTAACAACTACTTCTTTTACAAAAAAAGGGAGCCAGCAGATCACAAACGCCCCCAGGATCAGACCCAGCGTAGTTGCTGCCTTTCGCTCTCTTGTGCTAGAGATTCTCTGTTTTTTCCAGGACTTTTCATGCTTAGATTCAGACCTGGGGCTTCGCAGGGTGATGTTGATTTTATCAGAGTTCACCAGGGGATCTGATGTCTTCTCTGCCGTGCTGGGCATTGAAGCTGATTTGGTGCTTCTTTCACCTGCGTCCAAAAGGACTTGTCCATTTACCCCCCCCTCCTCCCTCACGATCCGGCTGACACTTCTCCTGTGAAATGTCTTTGCTGCCTTGTATATCTTGTAATAGAGGATCAGAATCAAGGCCAGAGGGATATAGAAGGCGCCAAATGTGGAGTAAATGGTGAAAACTATGTGGTCGTGTTTGATGATGCACTCGTCGTCCCTGCTGGCCGTCTGGTGCCGCCAAAACAAGGGCGGCATGGAGATAAAAATGGATATGATCCACACCACTGCTATCATGATGGCAGCGTGCTTAGGTGTCCTTTTCCGTGCATATTCCACAGCGTCCGTGATCGCTCTGTACCGGTCCAGAGCAATGGCAGAGAGATGCAGGATGGAACACGTGCAACACGTGATGTCCACGCTCAGCCAAATGTCACACACCACCTGCCCCATGATCCAGGTCTCCTTTACAATGTAGACAATGCTGAAGGGCATCACCAGGACTGCCACAAGGAAATCAGTCACTGCAAGAGAGCAGATTAGATAGTTGGCCGGGTGGTGGAGCTTCCTTGTCACAATTATCGCAGTCATCACGAGAGAATTGATGGCCGTTGTCATTAGAGCAAGCACAGACAGGGTAATGGAAATGAGAATCTTGGATGTCACCCATTTGAACGGTTCTGATGTACTGTTTTGATCAGTTGAGTTTATTAAATCCATGTTCCCTTTTAAAGGTGATCTTTACTCGTAGCAGTTACCTGTTGGAAAAGTAAAAACATTCAGAAAGTGCATCCTTAATCTGCAAGAGCTCTTGAATTTTTTCATCTTAAAAGACTGTTTGCCTCCAACCTTACAAGATCTTCGGACTTATTAGAAGTTATTCTGTCTCCAAACAGATTTTCCTGCCTAGCACTATGTGGGATGCTCTGCTTTTAGGCTTGCACTGTTCACTCCATTAAGCAATGTAACAACTGTCAAAAACATTAATCCAGCAGGCATAATGCTTATTTTCTCTATGTAAACTTTTTTCAACCCCTTCAGTATGTGAGTCATTCCTTATGTATAGATGAGCATGGGCTTTCTAAACTGGGTCATAGTTTTCAAGAGAAAACAGAAATGTAAAACATTGCAGTACAAATAGAAGAAAAAATATTTGCAGGTTGAAAGTGTCACTTTAGAGCTTCCTCTTCCGCAGCTCTAAAATGAAACAGCTAAATATATTCTAAAGCTTCAAATTGTTAACTCATTGTCTAACTGACATATTATACATAGGTTAGTCTTGAGAACATCTTTACTTTTCCTCAAGTTTTGCTATTCTGTGGTTGCTGCTGAAGAAAACTGCAAAATACGTGGATGCCAGTTGTTCTGCTAATGACTCTCACTATGGAAACAGCCTAATGCCTCTTATGGCTCTGCTGGAAGAAAAAAGCAGGGAAATAGTGATGAAATAAGTTCTTGATCATGTTCTGGGGATGAGCACCTTACTTTCTTATCAAGAAGAGTTTTTGAGCACTCTCTGGATGGTAGCTGAGTTAGGAGTTTCCAGTGTTTTACCGTGAGTTATAAGCTCTACTCTAAAGAGGGTCAGAGATCATCCTCTCGTGAGTTCTGACCTGCAGTTTCTCAAGTGAGTAAGATCTGCCTCATGAATCCCTAAGTGGGGTTTTGTCTGACAGGTTTTGGAGTTTAGTGAGTGACTTGTACTTGTGTTGCATTGGATGCCACAGGTATGGAAATATGTGAAATAAGGGAATGATTTTTCTTAGGAAGAATGGGTCTCATTAACATAACTAAAGCATTTTGATGTTGTGCCAGAGTGGCTGGAAAGGAATCTCATACACTGTTTAAAACCTTAGACCCAGCTCAGTAATTTGATTTGATATTCTAACCTGGTCAATGATCAATATGCTATTGACCTAATCAAAAAAGCTTTTAGCACTGCTTGACCACCATTTCAGTGAATAGAAACACAATGGAAATGTATTTCATGTGCTGATATTTATAAATGCTGAGAAGATTCTTGTCCTGTACACGAACTGATGATGATGTCAGTGCTCTTTCTGCATTCTTTATTCTGAACTTGAAATATACTTTACACATGTAAAACCAGATCTTTCATTGCATCAGTGTCACCTTAAAACCTGAATCCACCACAATTGCTAGTTTGTGGGTATTTTTGTCTGTAGCCAGTTGCTTTCTAGAGAAAGAAGAGGTAGATACAGTATTATGTGGTGAATGTTCCAACTCTGCTAAATAGATCTTCTTTTTTGAGCTTGTATAAATACATGGGAAAAAAAGCTTATTGGCAAAAACTAAGACATGTGATATCCAGCAGTTGATCATACTTTAAAACAGTTACTCATTATGGTTAATTACCTTATAAATATCCAACTCTTTGGATATTAGTCCTTAATTGCAAGTAAGAAAAAACAATTTAGAGATAATGAAAACTGATTAATGGCTTTTGAAGGATTATTCAGCTTGAGACTGCGGAGTAAGGAAGATAGCATGGGCAGGTTTGTAAAACTGCTGTGTAGGAATATGTAAGTTCCCCTAGTGCTGCTGTGATTTTGAGACCCTTTATAAGAAGACAGTGACAGAAAAGTGCTTACTTGCCAAGTGCAGTGATTATGCTCCTCTGTGTGGCCTTAAGATTACCAGCTGGTGTGCTCAGCTTTCATTCAGGCTGCTGGCATGGCAATACAGGGGTATTGGAGGCTCTCACATGGAGTTTTTCGTGAGATGGATAATTATGCTGGGGTCTCCTGTTCATGGGACATAACCTGTTCTTTACGATACCCATCTGGACATAATGCCCTCCTGCTCCTGTGTGGAGAGTTAAGAGCCTCTGCTGTTCCAACAGATGTCCAGGATGGTCCTCATGGGCCGCTGTGAATACCAGAGTGTGGCTCCATCCAAGGCAGACAGTGGCAACCCCATATTGATCTGCTCAAGATCTGCCCTCCATGGAGGTGCCTCCTTTTGAGGTTAGAGAGTCACTCTTTAACCACTGGCTGTTCTGCCAGTCACAAAATTTGGTGGCTTTCCTGTTCAAGTGGAATGGGGATCTTCTAACTGATGGCAACTAGTTAAATCTTTGGTGTTGGAAACATCCGTGCAAATTTATTGGGTGATCATTAACTAAAAAGATTATTTTATAAACATGTGGAGTTGACATGCTGACAGCATTTAAGGACTTCTGCCTCTCTCTTTTTATCACACCCAAGATGAACTAATTCTGGATTTTCTCTTGTTAAATTGAACTCATTTCAGTCAGTTGCCTTTACTGGCTTCTGTCCTCAGTAAGGAACTGACCCACTTTTAGGAGTGTGAAGGATAATCCTGTCAACAGTGCACTGAATTAGGAAAGCTGGCTTCTGCCCCTGGGCTGTAGGCTTTCCTTGTCAATTCTGGAGGAAATTCTTTATGGTGTTTCTGCTAATTCTCTGTAACATAGAAGCAAGAGTACTTTCCTAGTAGTCTACTCTGTGCATTTGTATTGCTTTCTCTTAGTAGCATGACTTATCTCTTTTATGAATTTATTGCAGGGAAGATCTAATCTCAGGTCATACCCACAGGTGCTCTGGGCATCCTGGCATGGCTACACACTGTGCTTCCAGATTGGACTTTGCTGTTATTCCTGTGAGTCCACCAAGCTCCTTCCTCACAGAGCAGGCACAGTCCCTCTGCCCTGTGGTGTGGTGTCTCCTTATGGCCTCATACCCGACATAAGACTTCAAAATAAAGCATGGAAGACTTGGAACTCTCTTCTCTGAGCATTGAATTGACCTTGGTGAATGAAAACAAACTTGCAGCCATACTGAACTGGAGAGAAATTTGTATTTTGACAAATATAGAATAGGTTTAGCAGTGACTATCTTCAGCATGCAACTTTTTTCTAAAGAATTATTACAGTCCAGATGTTTTTAAGGCTACTTTTGTGGTACTGGCATCTCAGTGCCCCACTTGAAGGACTAAGCTGAATCTATCTTTGAGTTATCTAACATAACTCAAATTCCCTGAGAGGAGTTCTTGATGCAGTTGGAAGTGTTGCCTTTGGTTATTACCTTTTCGGTATGCAGCTGTTGTTGGAAAACTTTGGAAAGACTTGAAACTTTAATTTGCATAATACTGTCCTGAATTTAAGATTGGTGAAAAAGACATCTTGTACTTTATCTTTGTTATTTATTTATTATTATTTCTGGTTGCTGAACAAGAGCTCTGTAAACAAAGGAAATTGCTGTTCACCTAAGATAACATGTCTATTCTCTTGGAAACATGAACATTATTATTTTTCAAGGAATTAGCCACTTCTACAAATCTTTTTTTTCCTTCCCTTCCAGATATGGCATGTTAGGGTGGCCAGAATATAAGTACTTCCTTGTCTTTAAATGCACACATATATCATCCTACTGATCTTACCTAGAAGGCATGGTGCAGCCTCATCACAAAAGTAAACACTGAATTTGTCTAGTGGCCACTCAAAGAAAACGGATGTTGTTGGTCCTCCTCAGTTCTGCCCGAGCATGACAATGTGTTATTAAGCCCATACCCACTCATTTGTGTCTGAGATTTACAAAATAGTAATAGGATTACTCCTGTTCAATAGTATTAGTGTGTCCTTCCAGGTCTGGAAAACGGTATACTCTGCCTTTCAATAAACCTGAAAAATAATGTGAAATGCTGACAGCTGGGGAAATGTGGCTGGAAATAGCTTTGAGAAGAGCATCAGCATCAGCCTGCTGTTTGGGATTCTGAATTTTGGGGCCTGGATATTTTTTTTTGGTTGGTTGGTTTGGGTTTTTTTGTTTGTTTGTTTTTTAGTATTGCTTTAAATAATGGCAGTGGGGAAAGTTGCTGATTTGGGTTTAAGTACTGCTTTTGAATAAGTTTCTGAGTGTACTTGGAGGGGTCGGAGGTGGTTCATTAGCAAAATCTGTCTTAATTAAAAACCAGTAAGTACTCAGACAGCAAAATGGACCACTGCAAATTGAACTCAGGGTATTTGAAATGCTACAGGCAGCAATAACAGCCTTTGTGCATTAAGTAAACACAAAGCTGTGTCAGAGGCACAGATACATCCTGTTCTACTTGTTTTCAGCTATCCTGTTTTTATTACCTGTTTCTGTATAGGCTAACCAGATCCTCACTCAAGGTAAGACTAAAATAACCATAGAAAGATTAAGGAGTTATAAATATCAGCCTTGCTTGGGAGCTGAAATTTCTTCTGAAGCTTTTATAAGCTTGTAAAAATCCTTCCTGATGTGACTGTGTGTCTAACCATGTGATGTACTAATGACAAGTAGATTAGTAATGATCCATCATATTAAATGTGAGTAGAGGGAAATATTACTCCTTTGGATTAAACAAATCTGTTTAAGAAGGATGAGCTTGTAGTTGGATCTGATAGGGTATGTACTTTGAGCTTGAACCCTAGTGTCCCAACAGGTGGAGCAAGAGTAGAGGGACACTTTCACTTGATTCTTAGTGTCCTGTCCTTTAATTCTTTCTTCCCAATAACTCTTGTTAAGGCTCCTAAAGCGACAGTGCATCCCCCTGGGACAAGGCAGGGATAACGAGAAGGTTTGTGAGAGAAGTTACTTGCCAGTCAGAGGCTGCTGCAGCAAACTTGACTTGCCTGGGATGCAAAGTAGATGTCTGTCAGCAGATTGAAGTGCGAAGCAGAAATTACAAGGTTGCCAACTTTCCTTACCCAGTCTGCGTTTCTGCATGCTTAAAACCCTTTTTTCCTCCCCTCCTTACCCCCCCCCCCCTCTGCAACTTAACTAGGAAGCAGAGTTCTTTCCAGTTCTTAATCGGTCAGCAAATATTTGCATCTGCATGCTGAAGTATTGGATTGAAGCATTTGATTCCCTGTTTGGGTGGTACTGTCTCAATCCAAGGGACTGAGCACCTTCTGGACCTGAACTGTATTTGTAGCTGGAGGAACATCTCAAAAGCTGTTTTGGTTTTCCTGTATGAGTCTCTACAAGCTTGTAAAAGGTCACAACAGAACTATTTGTAGAAACAGAGACCACAATTCTAAAATTACAAATACATCAACTGAACTGATGTGAACTAAAGATAATGTGGAATTCTGCCTCCCAAGCACCCCTTGGGAGAAGCATGGGCAAATAAATAAACTTTGCAGCATGCCCTGAGTATCAGTATAACATGTGAAGGAAACAAAGGGGAGAGTCCTGGAGAACAGGTACCACCAGGTCTGAGCACAGGCACTCTGATTTCATACAGAATGGCAAAGACAAGCCCATTTCTGTGCCTTGAATGCAAGGCACAGAAGTTGTGTGGTAAACCTGTACTTGGTGCTTTTCCTAGCTCTGTTACAGTCCTTAAAGTCCTTCTGTTGTCAAAATGGTGTGCTGCAGTATGTTTTGTGTCAGGCACAACAAAGATTATGCTTGCTTTTATTTTCTGAATGTCTCTTAAAATTTTTTCAGCCAACAGAAATAATCCCAAATGGCTAAAATGACAAAATCTGTTAGACTTAGCCCTGAAAGTTACTAACCCATATGTCTACTCTGTCATGTTATTGCTCCTGGAACAAAATCAACAGGAGGTAAGTAGTGCTTCCACTGAAACAGCTGAAATGCAAAATCTGAAGGCTTTCCTGTGCTGCCAGGGAAGGTGAGCGAACTTGCCCTCTGCCACTGGATGCTGACAAGACAGATACAAGCACCAACTCTGTCAGGACCAGAATGAAGGCAGAACTTTCTGGCAAGGGGGCAGAGTGAAGCACTGAAATAGCTCTGTCCTCATGCCCCTGGTGTAATCAACCCACCTTCATGTTTCCTACTGTATAAACTGCAGCGTGCTAGCTGTGTCTGCTCTGACACATCTCCCTCCAAAAGGTTCTGATCCTTGCTTCTTTACTTCATGAGCATTACCAAGTGCTCCGTGTTCTTCAGTCTGCAAAATACCAGACTCTTCAAGCCCACACATGTCAAGACCACAGAACAGGGATTCCCGGGCCTCTGTCACAGGGAGGCAGCTCCTTGACTCTGGGACCTGGACAGGCTGGATAGATGGGCCAAGACCAACAGCATGACCTTCAACAAGGCCAAGTGACAGGTCCTACACTTGGGCCACAACAACCTCATGCAACACTACAGGCTGGCGACAGAGCGGCTGGAAAGCTGCCCAGTGGAAAAGGACCTGGGGGTGCTGGTTGACAGCTGCTGGACATGAGCCAGCGTGTGCCCAGGGGGCCAAGGAGGCCAATGGCATCCCAGCCTGTATCAGGATCAGCGTGGCCAGCAGGACCAGGGCAGTGATTGTCCCCCTGTACTCGCACCGGTGAGGCCTCACCTCGAGTACTGAGTCCAGTTCCCTCACTCCAGGAAAGACACTGAGGTGCTGGAGCAGGTCCAGAGAAGGGCAATGGAGCTGGGGAAGGGTCTGGAGCCACAGGTCTGACAAGGAGCAGCTGAGGGAGCTGGGGATATTTAGCCTGGAGAAAAGGAGGCCCAGGGGACACCTCATCACTCTCTACAACTCCCTGCAAGGAGGTTGTAGCCAGGTGAGGGTTGGTCTCTTCTCCCAGGGCACTCATGATAGGACAAGAGGACATAGTACTTAGCTATGCCAAGGGAGGAACAATTTCTTCACAAAAAGGGTGATCAGACATTGGAATGGGCTACCCAGGGAGGTGGTGGAGTCATCTTCCCTGGAGGTTTTTAAGGAAAGACTGGATGTAGCACTCAGGTCTGGTTGACCTGGTGGTGTTTGGTCACAGGTTGGACTTGATGATCTCAGAGGTCTTTTCCAACCTAATTAATCCTGTGATTTCAAACATGTCACTGCAGTTCCCAGGGAGGTACCACATGAGCTGGCTTTAAGCTCAGTCAGGTAACCACGAGCAGAGTTAGTCTGTGATGCCTTCCTTGATGCCCTTGTCATCTCTGCTTGCCTCTGTTGGACTGCAGTGCAGTTACATGCTGTTGTCAAGCCTGCCTGGAGGATACCTCCCCTGCTTATTGTCACCATATCTGTAGCAACCACTGCATTTGCTTACATGGAAGAATAATGTTCAGAGAGTAATTCTGCATTCCTTGCTGCTTTTAGCGCTGAAGTTAAGGGTTTAGTGGTCTAAACTAGAAGAGCCCCTGGTCTTCTAGTGGTCTAAACCTGGTCTTCTAGTGGTCTAAACCAAGAGCCCCTGGTGGTCTAGTGGTAAGGGCGCCGCGCTGTCACCGCCGAGACCCGGGTTCGATTCCCGGTCAGGGCCACTCCCGGGCAGGTGGGGCTCGTTAGCCCTTAAAGGCAACCCACCTACGTCCTAAGGACCTCGCTGCCACCGTCCAAGCTCGCTTGGCCCCGGCAGATGAACCTTAGGATTAAAGGGTGGGCTCAGTTCCGCGCACACTGTGTCTCACCTAAAAAATCCAATGCGCAGGCTGGAAGGTGGAAAGACCTTCCCCGGATCTTCGCTCGCGAAGACTGGCCATTATAAGAGTTTAGTTTTCTGTCTCCTTTTGGAAAATTAGTCACTCATCTGTGTTTGCTCTTTATTTCATGTCCCTTTGCCATCTGTTTTAATCTAGCTGAGGGGGATAGGAGGGAGGCAAGCCAGCTTCTCAGCCAGCCCTCTGGAAGGGTGGAAGGAGGAGCAGAAAGAACAGCACAGTCCACAGGATGAGGGACTTGCTTATATAAAACAGCAGGCTTGCCTCCTAAATTCAGATTCAGTTCTTGTGTGGCTGGAGAGGGAACGTGTTATGATTTGATCATTTTGGCTGGAGCAAGAGAAAATTTCATTCCCCTATTCATAGTTCTCTTGAGGAGATAGAACTGATTTGTTTCTATAATTCATCAGATGAAGGGATTCAGTTTCCTGTCTTCTTTGAGGCTGGTCTGAATCCCTAGTCCAGACATCTCTGGATAGCAGAGGTCTGGATAGTTGCCTCTTATATTGTATATGTTGTAAAAGAGCCTCAGAGGCCCAGGCTCTGGACTGCAGAGCCCATGGGAGCTGCTTTCTGCCATCTCTTCTGTTGCTGATGTTTGGAGCTGTTTAAAAAAACACCTGTGAGAAATAATGTAGGATCTGGGTACCCCGTAGCCCAGTATGAGCTCTACACTGAGCAAAGCAGTACCTTCATGATGGCAAACATTCTATACAGACAGACAAAATCCCAGGTAACACCCTGTCCTTAGAGGCATATGTGCCCCTGGAGGGGTGCTTGGGATCTGAACCTGAACTCTCCCTAAGTGGGTCACTCACTTCCTATACCCACTCCTTGGCACCTATTCTTTATTCAGTTTGGATCTAACAGCCTGAAATGTTCCACTCAACCAAAAACTTCCTGTATTACAGAAAGATGTTTAACATTTTTGCTCTAGTTCTGTTGAAGAAAAAGCAAGGTTTTTGTTTGCTTTTATTTGGATTGGCAATGAATCAAGGAAGTGACTATTCACCCATCTGTGTACGTAATTTGTACAAGTAGTTTCATACTATGCAGGAATGACTTGCTTTCGTGGTTATAAACTTGAATTTGTATAGGGGGTTAAAAATGCAGAATGGTTTTGCTTGTGTTTCCCAACACTACCTTTTCAGGTAAGGGCTTAAAACCAGTGGGAACCACAGCAGTGCTGGAGCAAGGATGCTGAGAGGCAGTTTTACTTCCTTTTGAACAGTCATAAAATGCAGCCTTGTTTCTCCCACTTCCCCCTCAACCTTATGCTTTGAGGCCATGTGTTTTTTGCCAGCTCTCTGAAAACCTGTGTGTGGAGCTGCAAGTCACAAACCTCTTTCACTGATACACCTACCTCTGAAACTCTCTTGCAAGGGGGAGATCAGCTTCAGTAACAAAACAATCATTATTTTCAAATATGTGCCTGGAAAAGGTCTCTATTTCCATCTACAACATAAAACATAATTTTCAAACTATCCCCTGGTCCCACAATAGGATATTGCAGGTTTTTTGCTGTGTGCTTACCAGGGCAGCTTTGAGGGAGAACTGATCTCAGAAGAGTTGGTTGGAAGAGGAGTGAAGGCAATGTGTCACTGCTCCTCCTCTGCAGTAGGGGTTCTGTGTGACACAAGAACAAGTTTGTGGCTGATCATTTACAACTCAGAGAGGTGGCAAAATTCACATAACTTGCAACCTCATCTCTGCTTAGTTTTTGGAGACTGATGCTTTTTTAGATAGTATTTATCTTACTGTATACTTCCCAGAGTCTTTCTCTGTGCTCTTTTCACTGTGTCATCGGTCTTTATTTTCATCCTCACCTGATCATCTTGTAGACTGAAGGTCTTTCCCTTGATCTTGTTGTCTGAATGTAATGGGATAACCCTATCAGATGGTAAACTCTGCACTGGGATTGCACTAAACAGCAGTTCTCTAACATTTTCTTTTTCAGGATTAATTGAGACAATTCACATCCTCTGAATAATGTGCATATAGCCCTGGCCAAGAAGTACTTTAAGCAAAACAAACAAAATGGTCTTTAAAATTGATGGGTTTGGAAGAGGGATGAGCGTTAAGAGCATCAACCTTTTAGAGGAAGTAGCACTCAAAATGGCTTTTTCCAATCTCCTTGGGAAAGACAGAGAGGAAAGGATCTACACGCTTCCAGAAAAGAAGGAAGAACTTGTGGAAAGCTTTCTTAAAGTGAAGCATCCATGGGAGAGGATTTTGTTGTGAATGAATGTTTGGTTTTTTATTTCCTTCAGACAATGCTTTTCTGTCAGAGGGAGCCAGGCTGCCTTGCCTTGATGACTTCCACCAGTGAAAGATGATTTCCTTCCAACAATGGTGGCTCTAGGGAGACCTCCAGAGAGAGATCTTTCCAAAACTCAGATATCGTGCCCTTAAACTTAGGTCTATAAGAAACAAGACATGATTTTTGGTATACTCTGTATGGAGTGCCACAGTGCTGGTAATAGAATATATTGCTGGGTATAGAACATTATTCCTGTATATGCTTTCTCCTGCATGGTGGCAGAGCATTAACATGGGCAGGTAACTGGTCAAACTCTCCATGAGCAGCACAGGATACCTAGGAAAATCTCAGCTGCTACTTTCATATGCTTTTCCAGTTGGGTAGTGTTATGTTTGTTTGTTTGATTGATTGATTGATTTTTATTATTTTTAGGGATTTAAATCCTGGCATTGACACAACTGACTATTTTAGCCAAAACAGTTATGTTCACTCAGCGAATTGGCTTAGGTGCTAGTGGCAAAAGCCCCATTTTGTTCCAGGCCTGTGTAAACCATCTGCGTCTTGAGATCTCGGATGCAGCTATGCTGGCAAAACTTCTCTAGCGCAGATTGGGCTTTAGCTTTCTTCCTTTTCACAGTTTCAGGCTACTCTGCAGCTCTTGAGCGTGCCTTTCTCTCTACATCAGTTTCTTACTGCACTGCAACATGATCCCCTTTAAAGGTGCCGGCAGCTGGAGGAATATTAGAGAGAACTTGAGGCAGTGGAATGCCCAGGAAGGAGGGATGCTGGAGTACTCCCTGTATTGCACTTGCATGTATCTGTATCCCACACTGCTGCTGAATATTGTTAAACTGATACAAATACAGCAATTTCTTTGAAGAACCAGGATGCACCAAATACCACATCTATGTGGTGTGGTGGAAGTCAGTGTTGTGGGATTTCTGAGTTTCCTGGCATGTTTCCTTGGATCAGTGGGTGCCTGCTGAAGTGGGGATGAGAGGGAGGTGAACTGGACCAGCTGCCACCAGCTCAGACCAGCAGCTGGTCTGGAAATTACTTGAGCACAGTCAAGACAGGGAGCCCAGTAAAATCCCTTAAGATGTCAGGGATCTCATTTTGGCAGAGAATGACTGTCTCTGTGGTCTGCTGGCATCACAGCTTGCTAAATAATTCCTGGAAACATGAAGCCTTGGGTATATTTTTAGGTGTACAAAACTCTCAAGAAAGCTCATAGCAGCAGGACAGTGTGAAAAGTGTCCAAACACAGAAAGAGGGATTTAACTTCCTTAGGAAGCTCCCTGGGTCTGTCAGGTCTCCTGTTGCAGACGCTGTGATTGCTAAATCAGGTCTTAAGCTCTCTTAATGCTTTGTGAACTCATTTTCATTTCTGATAGGAAAATAACAGGCTGTCACACACCACGTTTTTCCTTTGCATAATTCCAATGTAGTTGTGACACTTGACACACAGCACAGATGCCTGTGAATGGCTTCTTAAAATTTAAACAGATGATTCAGAATTAATTATGAAAAAACAACCTTATTGTTGTCCCAGGAATTTGGCACAGAGAGTCATTGTCTAACAAGATCATCCAGCTTCAGTAGATCCCCAAACTTCTCATTCATAAAACAGCTAAAGGATCTTGAATGATAATCTTAGGAAACTATTTCCAAACAAAATTCCAAAGATTTTTACTGTTGCTGTTTTTTTTTTTTTCCTTTGACAATCTACCAATGTTGGTTTTCTTAGACCTTTTAAAATGTAACTTTGTGGTTATGAAAGACTTCAGCACTGTAGAGAGGTTTAGGTACAACTTTACCCCAGGAATTCTTGTAGGCAGCACTTCAGCTCTTCATTTCCCAAGTAAGAAAATCGTATGCAGATCCAAAAGAGAATCGAGCACAGTTAACTTTTAGATTTAGGTTATAATCCTAATATAAAGAAGAAATAATAGTAGCCACTGACTTTTCCTTAAGTTGTATGCTGAGAAAATAAAATCTGTCTTTTTATATGGTAAGAATGTTTCTTGGTCATCTTGGTGCTTGCAATATATTTTGATAAATTTCATAATGACTATTTTCCAAAAAAAGCTGTTTGACAGCACATGGCAAAATATAATATTAATTTGGTGGTGAAGAGAAGCATTAAACAGACTGTGTCTAATTGCCCAAATCTGCAGAGGGCACACTGGTGCTCTGAACGGCTTTGGGAGAGTTTAGAAACCTTCCAGTGTATTCTCAGCACTTTCTATGGCCCCTGTAGTTTCTGAGAGAGATAAAGATTATAACATGTGCTTGCACATAATAACATGGTAAAAAGCAAGAGTAAAGGACAGAGGCAAAAGGTTAAAGGGCTTTAACCATTAAGATCTTCAGAGATTGGAAGAGGCCTGGAAAAATCCAAGGTGATCCAGTGCTTCTGTATGACCTGGCTTGTTTGGTATGTACAGGAGCAACACTGTGCACTGTTGGAAATGCTGAATTCCTTTCCCTGGATTGCTTAAAGCCCAACTGTCACATTGGGAAGCTGGAGGATTTCCCTGTGCACTATAGTAGGAGAAACTATTTTTTTCTACCAGGAGATTGAAGTTAAAAATTGGTCTTTTCCAAAGCTGACTCCTGAAATGCCAGTTTTAACCCTTCAAGCTGCTGAAACTTAGGGGAAAAGGCTTCTAACATTTAACATCAACATACTCTTGGCAAGTAATGAGAACTATAGCATAGGGTCTCATGTATGCCCATGTGTAGGTACATATGTACATATTGCATTATATTTTCCCTTATTATTTCCATATTTTCTATTTTAAGAAGTCATTATTGAAAACTACATTTCCTTAGTGTTCAAAATGCATCTTTGCTCTTTGAAGCTGAAGAATGTTATAATGTTAACTCTTCTGGAAAGGAGCAATGAACAGATTCAGGCAAGTCTCTACATCTGTATAATCTCCTGGTCCTTTTTTCGGGTTTTTGTTTGTTTGTTTGATTTTTGTTTTATTTGGGGTTTGTTTGTTTTTGTTTGGGTTTTTGTTTGTTTGTTTTTCATTTCAATTTTCCCCATTTTTAGCTGCTATATGATGTAATTATATCCTGAGATTCTTTTGGCTCTTTATTTCTTGATTCACAATATTTAGGATGTAACTAGGTCATATATATCAAACATTCCCCCTCATACTCCCAAGATTTAGAGGCTTTCTTAAAAAGATACAGGTTAAAAATATACCATACATTGAGGATTCTCTCTCTTGTCAGTTGACCTGAGTATCTACAGCTTCATGTAACACTAGTGAACCTGAAGAGAAATAGCCAGATCACCAGCTGATGACCCTAGCAGCTGGAACAGATAAAATGAATGTGGTTGCCAGCATCTGAAGATACTAAATGTATTATCTTTGCTTGGAAGCTCCATCTGTTTGTACGTTTTTAACTCTGGGATTTCAGGTTGAAAAGTTCCAACACCATTAGCTGCTGTTGCCAGGTCTGCTGTTACTTGACCTCTACTGCAACGTTATTATCCTTTCTGATAATTCAAATGGTTGTTTTAGACCCAGGCAAGCAATCACAATATTTTTCCACCTGCAAAGACTTTATTCGAGTTGCTTTGTTCTCTTTGTTTCTGATAAGAGCACCTAATGAAAAAACCAGAAATCATTAGCAGCTAATTCGGACTGTGCAACAAATTTTATCCTAAAATCTTAGAATCTCTTGTGTGGGAGATAACACTGTATTAAGATTGCCCTTCTTTTTCTTTTGATTACTCCAGTATGACCTAGTTTGACCACAGTGTTGACTGTCAGTATTCTCAATTCACTAGAAAGTAGGCAGCACTGCAGAGAAGAAGACCACGAAGATGTAACCATTTATTCATCAATCTAAATCCAAATTCAAGCTTTAGTTTAAAAAAGAAATAATCCAAAAACCTATAACAAACAGCACAGGAGCTTTCAGAAAACCTTGTGATTTGAGGCAGTGCTGTAGGAGGGAAAAATGTTCAAATGAACTGGAGTCCTTTCTTCCCTATTATTTTCAGCTAGTAATGGGAAAAATGCTGCAGACCTTTAAATACCATGAAGGGTTCTTATATCTCAGTTGGAGATAAGATATAATGTAGAAAGCAGGTACAGAAGGACACTGAAGAAACAAGCAAAACAAAACCAACCCTGGCAAAAAAACCAACCAAACAAAACCTGAGAAAAAACCCACCACAACAAACTAACCCCCTAAAATAAAATTTGACTAGTTATAATCACCAAATATGGCACAGGATCATTAGATTAACCTTTTGTTATGATGAAAAGCATTGCTGTAAGATGTTTTTCAGCTGTATTTAATGGGATCAGTAGGTTTATGCTCCTTATTAGGTTGAAATGGATGAAGATTTTAATTTAGATAAATGGGTACCTGACATGGTCTGTTGTTGGTTTTGTTTTTTTTTTTTTTTTTTTTTGGGGGTGAGTTTGGTGTTGTTGTTTTTTGTTTGTTTACTTTGTTTTTATTGCTGTATAACTGCTGCTTTTATGTTGGCTTCTGACTTCTGTGATGATTAAGAGATAATTGCTCTTCCTGCAGTGAGTGTGTTGAAGTTGGATGGATAGAAGGAATCATGTTCCTTGTGTGGATGTTGCTTCTAGAGCAACATCCAGCAAGAATGATGGAGCTGGTGTTCATGAGGGTAATGCTGGACAAAAGCAGTTGCCTCTGCCCAGCACAGTGAACTCAGCTCCTCTTTCTGGTAATTTGCCTCTGCCTGATTTAGAGAACCATGTTAAAGTGTGACTCTTCAGGCTCATAAAACAGCTGAATCTGTTTAAATGCTGGAGATTGTTGTTCAGTTACTTTTGGCTCAAGTATCAATTTCTCCTCTTTTGGAAAGGTCCCTGTTGGATGCCAGAGCAGGGCAATACAAATCAAGCAAGTGTGCTGGCACCCTCACAGCCACTTAATTTCATCAAAGGTTGCTCAGGTGCTGTGGTGCAGAGTGCCAGTAGTGACCCCCAGAAAGTCTTGCTGCAGAACAGGTCAGAAATAACAATGCTCAGGGTTTACAGATGTTAGCACAGTCAAATGCTTGCACATTGCTCGAGGTAGCCTTTTGAAAGGCAAGTGATTATTAGAACTTTGGGTCTCTGAAACAAGCTTGCATTGAAAACCTGAAGCCTCAAGGAACTGCTCTTCTGCTATTGGCAGTGCTGTGTTCAGGGACACAGCAGGTCCTTCTTTCTTCTTCTCTCAGCCCCTCCTTTTTGGATAATGAAATGCAACGAAAAGGGGGTTGGTTCATCAGGCATATCAGATGCTTTGAACACAGTCCTTTTTTTCCCCCAGAAATTTTCTTATAGCTAGAAAAATAGATGCACTCCAGCCAGAGCCCTTGCCCCGTGCCACTGACACTATCATACATGTTTTTCTATGCCTGGATGAACAGTTGCCAGATCAAGGCTTAGGGTCTGTGAGCCTTAATACGTTTCAAGACAAGAACTCTTTGACTGGTACTTAATAATGCATTTTTTTTCCCACCCTAATGTATTTAAAAATCTTTTACTGCTTTTAAAGTTGTTACAGAATATCCAGAAGGAGAATATTGATTAGCCTTCAGATTACAAGACGCTGGTGTCTTGATGGCTCTTCTTTTGCTCACATGTAAGAGTAGAGAAGAGATATTTGTGACCTTTTATTCAACTGCTGTGAGTGTTTTCCTGTTGTTGTGTGAGTGAGAAGTATGCCTGAGAAGGAAGCTGGGCTACACTGTGCTAACAAAAGTCTGCAGTGTAATTTTTGAGAAGAGACATCCCTTTAGGAAACTGGCAGCAGGCGGCTCTTAATTTCCTTGACCTTGTGGCACTGCAAAGTTATTTTCCAGTCTGAAACTGAAGCGAGTATTTGGATTTTTTCTGACTGCAACTGTGTGCCACTTTCATCTTACAAGAGCAACAATAATAACAGCAGTTATTTGTTCAGGCTTCTTCATGTGCATGTGTTGTTTGTGTTGGCTGCATTGCAGGTTGCTGGTGTTATAGGTTGCAATGGCTTATATATGGGAATAGGTCTTTTTAATATTCTCAGTTTGCCATAGATTACGATTACTGCACTTGCACTTTAAAAACAGTTATGTAAAATCAGCAAAAGGTGTGTCGTAGGAAAGGCAATTGCCTTTGAAAAGTTTTCATAAGCTGTGTTATTAAGTATTTATCTGTGTGGTCTCAGAGCAGGTAGTCTAAAAAGTAACTGCCTTTAAGAATGTCACAGATGTTGCTTGGGTCCCTTGGGAGAGCATATTTGGATCATTTATCTGTCAAAACAAGAGACTGATGAGCACAGCAACTGTCTTCTGACTAGGGTAAAAATGTCAGCCTGAGCAATTCTTGCTGTTTCAAGCTTTTGCCTTTCCTTTAGGAGTCTACTGCCATTTGACCAGAACATTAAAGGCGTGTCCAAACCATGTGTCCTGTTCAGTCAGGGCATTTTTCTTCCTATATGTATCCTACCATACAGATTCTAGAGAATTAATTACCAACTTCAGTTGGTAGGGGGTGAGGAATCCACATTCCTCCTCCTGGACCTAGTTTTGTGTGGTTAGAAATTACGTTTTATTGGCTATAAAGAAGCTTTTAGTGCTAATAGTATAATCTTATAGGAGAGTTATTTGAAAAGACAACAACCAAGACTGCCTATATTTATTAGCTTTAGCCAAAGGGCATAGATTCAACTGCTTGCTTTTCCTAAAGCTCTGTTTATGATCAGAGAAAAGCTCATAAAGGTCTCCTGTTCTCCATGAAACAGGATAAAGAACCCCATATACCAATTCCTTGAGAAAACCTTTTAACATCTAGATGTCTTCCTGCATATCTTTAAAGAACATTTCATCTTGCTTAAATATTTAAATCACATGAGTCTCAACCTTAAGAAATAAGTTATTCTTAAGTATCTAAAATTGTACTGGTTTAAAAGAATTAAGTGTAATTTAATAGTATTTCCCTTATCTTACTATATTGCAAACAGTATGTCAGGGACTATATTTACCTGTTCAATTGTGTTTTCAGTTCTTAGACATAAGGGTGCTCCTGTTCCTTTAGGCACTGCTGCAATTTTCCTACCTGTACATATGGAGTTAACGAAATAAACCTCCTCTATAAAGGAGATGTAGTGCTTCTTCCACTACATAAAATTACGACAGTAATAATGAATGGCAAAGGGAAATTCACGTCCATATAACTTAAATTATCCATTTTTTATATGTTGGATTGCCAACAGTACATGAAACTTAAATTGGTGTCATGTATTGGCAATGGAGTGTCTATGATTACGGAGAGAAGAAGGATATTTCCTTGTCCCCCATTTTCTTTCTCATATATTAGAAACAGACAGAAGTGAAATTAAACATGAGGTTTTTTGCCTTTTGGTTTAGCTGTGAAGCAATGTAAGAAATGGATGACTTAATGCCCTGGGAGTTGTAGAGGAAGTACTTTCCTTTTGCTGTAGTGGCAGAAGTGTCTTGAGGGAAAAGTCAGTCTCAGTCCTTTGTTCCATACAGCTCTTAGAATATTTTTCTGTGCAATTTGACCAAATGCTCCGGTTTGGCTGCCTCTCCCAGTCCACACCAATTGGCAGCAGCCAGGTGGTTGCATTTCCCCTTCCAGTCTCTATACAGTCTGCAAGCAGGCTGAGCAATGAGCACTGTCCATTAGTTCTGCAGCAGAGAACCCAGCAGCAAATCGTTTCTGATGCACCTCCTGGGTAGGAGATTTGTTTTTCAGGTCCAGTGCTTCTGATCTGTAAGGTAGAAATCCAGCCCGAGTGCACTGAAAGGTTACAGTTAGCTAACCTTAGTTAGCTCTTGCTTGAACTTCTTAAACACTTTTTTTTTTTTTTTGATGGAGAAAGTAAAATGTGAACCTGGTGAGTCTAAGGGAGAACATTGAAAACACTGGGTGATTTACTAAGCCTGGAAAATTGTGAGGAAATGTAATGGGCATCTAGGGTGCTAAAAAGCTAGTTAACGATAAGCTCCTTGTCTCAAGAATGACATACTGGTTTTAGTGGCACTTTGCATTTAATAGGGTTTTTTTATCTTGAAGCAATTATGATTTCACCCAGGTGTGGAACTGTAGATGAGTTTTTGAAGGTGCAAGCAAGGGTCAGGGTGCAACTACTTTGCTTCCCAGGCATCTGTTCAGGCAGTTAGAAAATGCCTGCTCCCCTGAAGGACCAAGTGCTTGGGAGCCTTGATGGATGTGCAGAGTGAGTTGAAATCAAACCCTGGACCTGTTAATTGATCCATTACAATCACCCTGCCAAAAGGTGTTTCCTCCCAGGAAACGCCATCTAAGTGCTTTTAACTTCTAAGTCTAAGGATTCAGACGTGGCAAATCAAAACGTTCATCGTGACTTGTATTAGGCTGCAGTAATTTTCTTACTTGCTAGTGAAAAAGAGAACAGAATATAAATAACTTTAAGACAATTTAGCTGGTCAGCACCTGCAAACTTCTCTCCAGTAAAGCCAGAGGAAAAATTCTTTGACTAAGTACTGCTTGACATGTTTCAGGATAAGAAGACAGAAAGAGGTCTTTGGGTTTTCTTGTAGCCAAGGCAGAGGTACAGGCTGAAGATCTCTTACATAAAAAAACCATGTAGCTCAAGGATGTATCCATGAAGAATAATTTTTGTAGTATTTCTCTTCATGTCCTATTTTCCCCAGTAAGAAAATCATTTTTTCCAGAAAACAGAGTTTGGCTTAAAAGAACTGTGCTTCCAAAGGGCACACTCTCCTCCATTTCAAGTCAACTTGGTACTTAACTTGAAAGTTGATCTCTTTTCCATTTCAGATGGCTGAAGTGTGACACATGTTTGATTTCAGTGCTGCTGGCAAGAGGTATTGTTTGAAAGCAGTGGGACCAGAAAAGAGCTTTTCTGCCAAGGACTGCAGATGACCCAATGCCAGATGAGGCCTCACCAGTGCTGTTCTGGGGCAGATTATCATTGGCACATGCTTGCACATGGGCCACAAAGGGATCTGGCATTATCCTTAGTGCGCTTGGCACCTCAGGAAGCAAACTACGCGCATAAAATTCGGGAAGGAGAGTTGGAGCAGTCTGTGTAGTTGGTAGGCTGTCTTAAATCACATTTAATATTGTCATCGTCCTCTCTTAGGCTGAGCTTTATCTCCATGCTTTACACTGAGCAAGGTTGTGTTTCTTGGCAGAAACTAGATGAAGGATTAAAAGTAACATAACTTTTTTTCTGTTGGAGTAAGCTCCTGCTAGTGGAGGAAGGTTCACTGTTAATGTTCATTGTTACACAATGGTGCCTTTCTTGAGTGCACAGACAAAACAAAACCTGTCTGGGTCTGTCTTTGCACTGATGACTTTAAATACAATGGGCTTGGGAACCGGGAAAGTCAGCTTGTTCCCAAAGCAAATTCTCTGTGTTCCCTCTGGGAAACTGCTACTTAGAAAGCTGGAGATAACACTCATGTTATAAAGGCCAAAGGGGCAAGCTTCAGGTGGCATCCTATCTCCTGGTCTGTACTGGTCAAAAGGATTAAATGTCAAAGGAGGTGGGTGAGAGTGACAGCTGCCTCTTGCACCTCCAGCGTGGCTGGAGGTGATGTTTGTGTTCCCATTGCCTCTTCAACTGCAAACTGTGACTGGAAAGCCCCATGGGGAAGCTCTGAGAAGCTCTGCTCACAGGAGGGCCTTCTGCTGTGTTCAAAATTAAAAAAAGTACCACACTGAGCATTAGAGAGCAAGCTGGAAGTAAATGAAGACAAATCAATTAGCTACAAGTGCTATTTGGAGAGTGTTTTGGATTGAAATAGGCACCTAAGAGCATGAAGTATTCTGTAAAATTACTAAACATAAGGGTGAAAAATGGAGGAAGTCCATTTTAGTACACATGTTCAGCAACATTAATTAGAGCAAACTGATGATTCCCTTCTGCTGGGAAATGTTGAGCCTGTACTCTCAAAAGAAGAGCAGCTCTTTGGAGGGTGAACTCTCTAGCATGTTATTGTGTACAGGTTCCCCTTATGACTGTGTAAGACTTCACTACCCATGTGTCGTGCTCTGCGCTGGGAGCATTGGGGAAAAATAACATTTTAAAGCACAAATGGTGGAATTTAATTGACTAAATGCAGCTATCTAATCCTTAATTGTCACCCTATGCAGAGAATCATCTCTAGGGCACAGCTATTCTCATCCTGATGTAGTTCTTTCATTTGAGTCAGATGAATTATGCCTGGAGGAGCTTATTTCTCCCCACTGATTATACAGGGAGCCCAGGAAGACTAACTCAGATATAGAAGTCTACAGTGTGGACCTTTGGAGCTAAAGGAAGTGAATCCTGAGATATTAATAATAGAAAGTTGACAGATTTCCAAGCAGAACGTTTATCATGTCCATAGGGGTGTTACGCAGTGGTCCAAGAAGTTCATAAAAGCCATGGGAATGTGAGAGCTGCAATGGTTCATCAATGAGAATAACCAACAGGGCAGGGCATGCAAGAATGCTTGTAGGAATGTCAACACTGAGATCACTTCTCTTGGGCAATTTATCTCATAGGGGTTCACCAGCTGTCTTTACACCTTTGTAAAAGGGAACTCAGTGGAGAAACAACAGGGAACTTAGGCTTCATCTCATTTCAACCTGTGTAACTCTTGGCTTATAAGGCAGGTGCTTTCCTGTAATTCTTTTGGTGTTAATATTTTCCTTTTTCCTTCTCTCTTCTATTTGGAAAATATTATATGGTGCCACTTGGGTTTTATTCTATCGGTAATAATCAGTTTCTCATACGTAAGAATATGGAAATATCAAATGTGAAGTAATGGCATGATTTATGGAACTAAAGAGCTTTTAGCGAGTCTGCCACAATATCCTTAAAATCTCAAAGAATTGTTATATTTTTAAAACATCCCATGGACACTGGGATGTGTTCAGGGCCTGTGTCTAACGCAGCAGAAGCTGGCTATTTTCCTATATTAAACTACAGAGGCATTTCTAACTTCAAGGACACAGAATTGAAAGCTGCTAAATACCTATTTTTTTTAAAACCAGTATGTGCCTCACTAAAGACAATGAATTGTGACTGCCATCTCATCTTGTGCAAAGAACAATAAGTCTTAGAAGGCAGAAGCTTTAAAGATTGGTAGCTTAATTAGAAAGTGCCCTAATGAAAAGTCTCAGCATTTTAATAAATTTCCTCCGGGATGAAAGAATTTGCATAAAATTGCAGCAGGATGTGTGAGTATTTGGGATCACTGGGGAGACCTTGGCATTTGAAGGAGAGAACTTTGAATGTGAAGCATTTGCTTGTAGTTTTGAAGTATGTGTAAACACTGTATGTGTATATAACATTGAAGAATGTGTTTAAACACATACATAGACACACACAAAACAAACCCCAAACCAAAACAAACACCCCAAAGTAAAGGAATAGGCATCTTCCCTCATAGCACTGGGTGGGAGGGGGAGGTGGTGCATAGGGTGGTAGCTGGAGAAACTCTAGGATTTTATGAGGATACAACATAGCCTGAAAGAAACACCTGGAGCCAAAGATGGAACGCCTGCTGCCAGGGCTGGGTGCCTTGCATAAAAAAAATCACCCTTTGCTAACTCCTGCATTGCTGGTGGGGCTTGTGAGAGCTTAGTGCATACCATGGGCCATTGACAAAGCAAAAGCTGGCAGAGATGGAGGGGAGTGATGAATCTCTCCAGCAGCTGTTCTGTTACCCTCTTGGACACCGTGGCTTGGTCTTCCCAGCTCATGTATTCCAGCCTGCCCTGGGCTAGGCAAGGTGCAGCAGGAAGGCACCAGTTCCTCCTGCACTGCTGGCAGCATCCCCTCCATCCACACTTCCCAGGACAGTGTTTCATGTCGGGAAGGAATAACAAGGCAGGCTCAGAGATAACCTCACCCTGAGAATTTTGGTTACCTCACTCTCCCCATACTGATGCTACTGGGAGTCATTTCCAATAACTCTCACGTCCTTCCTCCTAAGTGATTCACAAATAACTTGGAAAAACTCCTTTGGGCCATTATTTTAAATTGGCAGCTCTGAGTGACGCTGCCATGGGAAGCTGGTATGAAGTGTCTTCCACTCTCTTTATGACCTGGCTGATCTAATATGCTGCTGCTTGCAATAGGTTTCAAGGGATTTTGCTACTAAATCTGTATTTGAAGTCATGTTTGTTGTTAGAAGTTTTTGTAATTGAACAATTATGGAAAGCTACTTTTGGTAATGTATGCTGCTAGACTGGCTTCCAAGTTGTTTCTGGTCAGTTGAGACTAATTTTCTTAAATCAGTGTAATATTTATTAAGTCAAGCAATGTTTTGTATAAGTTTATCCTTCAGTTAAGCCAGAAATATTTTATAACTTTCCCTGTAGGAAATGTCCAATTGATTTGTTTAAAGTTTCTTGCCCTATTCAAGATTATATTGCCTATTTTACCAGCATAGTGGGGGATTGTTGAAGAAACATCTGCTTCAGAAAGGCTTATCAAATTTTTACCCCCCGTCATCAGATTAGTGTTTTCTTGTTAATTCAGTTGTGCTGCCTGAGAATTTACTGCAATTTTCTGCTCATTCCTTTGACCTGGAGATTGGGATTTAAAGGTTACAACTACTAGGCTAGTAGAAAGCAGTGTTTTAGGAGGAGAGACACAAATATTCTCTGCATCAGAGCAGTTTGGATACGCTTGGTAAGCAAAAGACTTTTCTTCATTATCATGTAGCACAGTGAATGTTTCTGTTTGATAAGAGTCCTGAAATTGCTGCTTCCTACACCTTCAAGCTCCTGCACTGCAATGATGGCACTGAGTATGGGGAAGGAGAACGTTGGGAGTTACTGTGCAGTTATTTTGTGTTTAGAAAGGATGGCTGGCAGGGATATCTTGTGCATCCAGAAACATAGGAAGTTTCCCATTTTACAGTATCACTGTAAACCTTGCTGTACCTGAGGACTGGCCACTGCTTGGCCTTCTCAAACTGGTTAGTTCATTCAAAATGCTCCCAGAGCTGCCTGCCCTCAGGAGCCAATGATTAAATGGGTGATCTCAAACAACACCAGGGTTGTCATGATAATTCTCCTTAGCTCATATATATATTTATATAAATATATGAGAATATGTTTATATATATATATATATAAAAAACCCCTTGTCATATTAATTTTATGTGGATTCCCTGCTGACTTTGAAAGGTCCTCTCTGGACCTTCTTTTCCTTGGAGAACAGTCCAAGCCTTTAGAATCCCATCTGGGATTTTATAGTGCAGTGTAGATGAGCAACAATTTCTGCAATAGTCGTCTCAGTTCTGCAATAATGACATTAGTTCATTAATAGAATATCAATTCTATGATTACATTATTCTCTCTATTTTGAATTGTATAAAACTCATTTGTACAAGAAAGCTGATTAGTGTAATGCTGGAGCATGAAGCAGTAACAGCACAGAAATAAATGTTTTACGCACGTTCTTAATAATGCCTTTTTGTAATAAATATATGGCTATTTTTAGAGCAGCAATTACAAGACTTATTGCTTTAATTTCTGTGGGAAGTGCTGAAGTATGAACAATTTCATTGATAAAATGATATAACCTTGCATACAGCTAAATGATTGGGGAAAGAGATTATTTGAAGGATTTTGTATGTGTGTATATAAAGTGATCCTTAAGGACAAATCAGGAGAGAAATTTGCTAAGCAAGCATGTTTTGCTTGGCTTGATGATTTTATTTAATTTGCTGGACTAATGGTTTAGGCAATCCATTAGGTATCTAATGGAAATGTTTAAAACAACTATTTTTAAATGACATCATCAGTAATAAGCCAAATGAGTCAAATACAAATACGGTATGTAAAGCTGATAATAGAGTTCATTGGTAACTGATTATAGGCTTTTCTGTAGCTGGAGTGAGTTTGCTGAAGATTGAGAGTTCCCATCCTGACTGCAGAGAGTTGTAGTAGCAGGATGAGATATATCTGGGCCCACTTGCAACACAAGTGCTGATTCTGCATCTCGAGAAAATCAGTGTGCTTAGGGCCAGGAAGAAATTTTACCTAGGAAGGACTATCAATTTCTGCTTGGCACCATTTTGATCCAGACTCCTCTCACTGATGATTTAAAGTGGTTGGGAACAGGGAAGCCAGTGCGGAAAAGCAAATCCCATCCCAGTGAATGTTTATGTTTAGAGCAGGTCAGTGCAGTATTTCTCAGCCTGAACCCACTCACACTATTCCGAACTTGAACAAAAGAAAAGGGAAATATGGTAGAACTTGCTCATTCTTTGAAGGATTTGCAGAAGTTCCTTAACAGATGAAATTACGTATTTTGTGTTCTGAACAAAGCATAAAGAAGTGCGGGGGTTGTGACTGACAGGTTTCAGTCTTGAAAACAGTAAAAGTTTGAGCATCTTTCAAAAAAGACTTTGGAGGTAACAGTGGTTGAATCATGCTCTTTGCCTGTCTTTTCCATGATAGCCAGTCTGAGGTGCAGAATGAGTTGTAGCTGTTTATTGTCCTTTTCAAAGGAGAATGAAGTATATGCACATAATGCTTTAAATACTTTTCTCTCTACAGGGATAATAAAGTGGCCATTTTGGGAAGTAAAGAGAGATTTTCAGGTCTCTTCCTTCTTCAGAGAACTACTTTACCCTTTAAAAACAGCCATCATGTTTCTTTCTCAGAAAATTTGAGCAGCTTTGTTCTGCATTCAGATCATGGCAGTCTCAGCAAGCAGAGGTGCAAATACAGGAGCCTGAAGGATGAAGGACAGTCTCCCAGTGGATGCTCCTGTTGTGCATTTCTTCCCCAGCCCCTCTTACTTGTCAGAGTGCAGATCTCACACAGCAGTTCCTTCTATATTATACGAGGTGCAATAAAGAGAAATGTTTAGAAGACCCGAGCAAACAAGAACGATGCCTTTTCTGCAGGCCCCTGGGGTGAAAGCGTGATTCAGAAATGGGCAAGCTGCTTACGGTGCCACAGAGCAGGCCCAGGTCTCCTCTGAAGCGTGGGAGAAGTTGTGACTAACGCTGCCTCGAGGGTGAAGGGGAGGAACTGAGCTGGACTGGAAAGTCAGAGGATCACTGGGCTACATCTGTCAGGGCAGGGGTGACACAGCAGCTGTGCTGGGATGAGCCACAGAATTCCTGGCTCCACGCAGCCGGTGGTAGCATCCGCCCCGGACGCGGAGGCCGTATTGGCTTTTGGCAGAGATAAGCTGGACATCCTTGGCAGCCTGATGTCCTAGGGAAATGGGAATACTTAAAGTTATAGCTGGCTGTGCCTCGCTGTAGGCCTGTAGGAGAGGGAGGAATAATAACACAGATCTCTTGGCAGCTTTAGTGACCAAACGGCCAAGCAGCCAACAACGTCCATGGAGCTTAACTGAGAAGTGTTGTCTTCTTATCTTAGACATAAAGAGTTGGGTGAATGGGAAGACAAGATACTTCTGAGGAAAGGCAAAATCTAGAAGGTGATGAGTTCCTCTTGTTCATGTATTTTTTTGAAATGTGATGAGACAGTTGCCATAGTAACGCTATTCTCTGCTTGATACAATGGGTACCAGTTCCAGGAAGCCATTGAGAGTTGTCACAAACACCTTTACATAAATTTAAATATCTCAGAGTAACATAAGGGAAAGTATATCCCTGTGTTTTCTTATAGAAAATCAGATCCTTTTACTAGAAGGGGAATATGACTGAGCTCTGCATCAGTTGTTACATATGGTCTTCAAAGTGAATTAGACTGCTGTTTGGTTTAGTTGTAAACAAAAGATAGCATATGCTTTCCAGAAAAAAACTAACTTCCATTTAATACTGTTTTGATAGACCAGATTTTGCAACAAATATCTTGATGTATCCTACCAGACTCTGAAGTTGCACAAATTAATTTGCTTCAGAAGACAGTTTTGGCTGTTTGAAACAATGTACTCTGTAAGAATGAAACGCTCAGCAATAAATAGTTTTCAGCTGTAAACAGTCTAGGATATTCAAACCACCATGAATACATTTAGTAAGTGTACTCTGAAAGGTCAGCAAGAAAATCGCTTCTTAATTCTTATTGTGGCCAATAATTCATTGTGCCAGTTGTGTCTCTGGTATGGCAGGAGGTAATAGCAGAATGACTTCTACCAAACAGCCTATTGAAACAACATTTCAGAAAATGAAGGCTGTGAAAGTATTTTTCAGATGAAAGAGACAATTCATGGATACTTTAGTAGCTTGTGCTATTTACAAAATTTTGGCATTCAGGCATTCTGTTTATATAAACTTGTTTCTTTTATTCTGAGATGAAAAGATATGAAAATTACATTATTTTATGTGAGCAAATCCCTTTATGGAAGACTAGACTCTTTTGCAAATGAAGAATAGGGCCAATTGTTTTTGTTTGGTTGGTTTGGTTTTTGTTTGTTTTGTTTTTTTCTCAGAGCTTTTTAGACTGGAACAGCATCCTTAAACAGCCTAATAGTCTTTTAAAAACTGAGACTGACTGAAAAAAAAAAAAGTAGAGACTTGCTGCCGGTAGTAATTCATTGTAAAATTTATCTGTCCAGCTGAATGTGTTATGTATCCTACAGATTGAGTGCTTGCTAAAAAACTGAATTTGGAGGAGCGTTAATTTTCTTCCCCTGTCCTTCCCTTCTAGTCTAAAAGGACTTTTCTGTCCCATCATGCCTTGAAAACTGAGAGTAGGGTAGCTGCTAGCTAGTATATTAATGGGAAGACTAAGCTTATGTGAGTATAGTTCAGAGACTGTGTTCCCTTTTCCTTTCCATAGAGTCTGCCCAAAACTATAAATTATCAAAATATCCACTTCTGCTTTGATGGGGAAGAATGAGCTTAAAAGCCAGGCAGCACCCAAACCCCCCTCAGGGCACAGCAATCTGACACTTGACTTGCTCCAAGGCCTCTGTGGATCCAGCAGGTGAGCATCACAACCTTTATCTCAGAGTCAATGCCTTCTAGGTGTCCTGCCTGGCAGGTTTCAATTCAGTCCTGCTCTGCTCGGCTTGGTATTAACTCTTATTGTGCAGCAAGGGTGCAAGGAAAATCTGCTCAAGTCCTAAGGGGGCAAGGAGAAAAGTTAATGGCTCCCCTGTGCTAGAATTGACTGAGCAGAAATGAGTATCACCCTATGGGGAACAGATGTACTGGGAACCCTGAGGACATGGGGGTCCCAAACTGACTGCCATGGGTCACCACGTGGGACCCAGGAGGATTCAAGGTGCAGATCTGTGATTGAGGGCTGTGGTCATGCCCTCTGAAGGGATGCCATTGCTCAGCACTTTGTGTCTTGGAGAGCTTGCCAAGAAGTTGTTCATTATAGAACAAACTTAATTTGGCACTATTGATTGCCAGAAGCCTAAAGCCACCCTGAGGTTTAAGTACTCTGCTTCTTGCAGTTAGTGAAAACAAATGTGTTGTCTGGTAAAAGCATCTTCTACTTGTTCAGTATTAGACTTAGCCAGCTTTGTTCTAGGAATGCTTTTATTCATCATTATATAAGAAATTGCGAACCTGTTTTCTCACCATCAATACTGATTCTGTCCGTACTTTTCAGCCTCTGATTCGCTAAATATCGTTAATCTTGACAGGACTCAATTGCCTGATATAACCAGATTGTCTATCCTGAATGGCCTACTGTGAGGCTCTTGAATTTGAGGGCTCTTTGAGCTCCAACCTAATTTACATGATGCTGCTAACGTCTTGAAAGTATTCATTTCAGTTTGTAAACAGTGTGCTCTGATGGGTGGCAATCTATTGTCAGTGACCTTGTACTTTCTTTTTACTTCTCTCACAACCAGAGACAGGACAGATTTTACTCATACTGTGTGTGACAGACACCTCTCTTCTCTTTAACAGCATACATTCTGTTCCATTTTGTTGAAATGGATAAAGCTACTACCACTTGGTATGTGGGGATCTGGCAGTAGTACTGTCCAGCCATGGACAAAATAAATGCATATTAAAGAACAACTAGCAGTTTTTACTTCTATTTTACTTTCTATTACATTATCTTAAAGCCCTTTTACAACTGTAAATGTCAGAGGGTTTCCTATTACACCTGGCTCTTTTGAAAAAGAAGAGAAAATATAGGGAGGCTAAATGGCTTGTCCTACCTCCCAGGGGAAATGGATGGGAAAGAGCACAGAACAAACCTCTAGAACCCTTTTGCCTCACCTGCACTTTGCTTATCCCCTTATCAGTGCTGCTGAGCCAAGCATAAAGTCCACCTTCAAAAGAGAGGAAGAGAGCAGAGGAGAGCTGGTGGGTATGCTGACATTTTCAGT
Source organism: Myiozetetes cayanensis (assembly GCF_022539395.1). Lineage (NCBI taxonomy): Eukaryota > Metazoa > Chordata > Aves > Passeriformes > Tyrannidae > Myiozetetes > Myiozetetes cayanensis. The sequence continues at coordinate 4,860,076 of NW_026087742.1, forward strand.
GACTTGAACTGGGGAAACAATCTTTTCAACTTGTCTCTTATCCAGTTTGGCCTTTCCCTTTGGCTGGTAGCACTAGCTGTGCCTGCTTCTAGTTAGAAGGTAAGGTCCTGTGACCATGCAAAGTGGCTTTGTAGGTGCACACCCGCAGTGTTGAGGAAGGAATATTCAACCTCTATTGGAAGTGTGTCATCCCAGTGTGAGGCTGCCTTTTTTGTGTTGCTCCCATCAGGAACTATTACAAAAAACCAAGGATTTTGCCAAAGAGGTGCTGAAAGCATCTGGCTTCTTTCTGCAATCCATAGCCTGTACTACGGAGCTCCACAGGGATTCCTCCCTTCCCATGCTATCTTAAATATTGAAACTTGAACCTGCTTGGATGGATTTTCCCCCATTATGTGCTTGAACCTTTTCCTCTCCTGGTGATTTCTCTGCTCCCCGGGGGGAGAGGCAGTTAATCTGGAGCAGATTTACTGTTTCTGTCAGCCAGGGACAGCCTGATACACTCAAACCACTGTAATCTCCTGCAAGACATGGCAAGGTAATCTATTGAGTCTTGTAAAGCATATATCTGTCTTCTCTTCAGGAAGACAAAATCTTTTGGCCTGTAAAACCTTTGGTAAGGGAGAACAAAAAAGCAGTAGAAAAATGCCAAATCTCTCTGTTCTAAATTTTCTGGAAAGTCTGGCAGATTTTTTTTTTTTTTTTTTTTTTTTTTTTAATAAATCACTTAATATCTCAGCCTCTAAGTCACTGGTATTGAAAATATCCTAAACAACACTTATAAAATGTTTTGGGATTTCTTATTCCCAACTCATTGAATATTATTTTGCTCTCTGACCACCCACAACTCCAGTTAGAGACTTCTCTGCTTGGAATACCACAGGTGGTGCAGAGTGCAGGGCACAGGCCCTGAAGTGGATGTGTCTAGCTCTCAATTTGCAGAGACTGACACCCTCAAAAACCTCAGCTGAGAATCAGATGGAGTATCACTGCAATGTCCTGGTGATGGGTTTAAAAGGCTCTGTTACCAGCCTGGTTACAGTAAGAACACCACCATTAAAAATTAAATTGCTTGAGTCAAAACTGAAGGCATCAAATAAATATTAGTTCCACTTCTGGATTACCTGACGAGGTTTGATATTTTTGTTTAATAAAACCCCCAACAAAACAACCAAACCAAATACCTCCCCTTTCCTTTTCATCTGCTGTTGATTTTGCTGTAGCCCAAGACCCAACACCATGCATGCTGCAATGAAAAATGTCACTGATATCACTTGAAGATAATTACTGTTTTCAGTGCTGCTCGGAGCATTTAATTTCATGTTCGATACAAGTGAAACAAACTGCTTTCACAAAATAACTTTACAGTTCCCTTCCTTTGTGTTTCAGTGGAGGATTATCTACTCACTTAAAAGAATACTTTCACCCTGCCTAGAAGTCCTTATGAGGATTGCCTTGACTTAAGGGTGAGTGGGAGACTAAGAGAAATGAACTAGAGATTCTTTACTTTTATATATTAGAAGGTAACAGAATGGAGGTTGTGTGACACTAATCTCTTTTTTAATCTGTTAATCCACTGATGAGGTTTTAATGATATTCATGAAATGCATGATACTCCAAATAATGAGTGATTATTTGTACTTTATCATTAAATGTACAGTGTAGCAACTTGTTATGTGGATTTATGATCTGCCCAGCAAAGGACAAGCCCCAAAGGGGCTGCATTTCAATGGATTTGAAGAAAAGGAAAAGGACAGGTAGACATGCAACCTTTCAGTACCTTTTTGTTTCCAAGTACAGCTCCCTGAGTAATTAGCCATGTGACCACTGCAGCTGTAGTGATTACTCTTAGCCCAGGTTTACCACCTCCTTATATTGGGTCAGCAGTGATTGCAGATATCTAAAGAGGAACTATGGGGTGCAGTGTCTAGCTCCAGAATTTTGTTTCAACCTTGAAATATTCTTTTAAAACAGCAAATTCTGACTTTGTATGGTAATCCTTGTAAAATTGTAGAGAGTAATGGCAAAGTTGTGACAAAGCCTGAAAGGTAGGGTAAGAAAACTGAAGTGATAAGCAGGCATATAACTTAGAAAATTGTCTCCTTCCTCCTTTGGTGTCATAACAGCTCTTTCTTCTAGTTCTGGTAGAAAAGAATCATGAGAGACTGGCAGATACAAGTCTTCCAGCTTGCAAAATGTTTCTAGCATGAGGTAGAGCTTCATCTTCTACCTGCTGTAAGACCTGGAGCCCAGACTGTCTGTGGCTCATTTCACAGGTAGAGAAGGCACAAGAAGGGAAAAGAGAACTGACCTGTGTTTTGTCGTGAGCAGGGTGAGGCGAAGGCTGAATTCTACTTTAGGTTATGACAAGAATGAAGCTGAACTTTTTGTCTTTTTGAGATTGTTAGTTTGGGTTCATGGGCAACAGCTGGTCTGATAGTTCAGTGGTTTATTTATCCTGCATTGGTCTCATGCTGTGTGTGCTCTGCTGACCTATTGCTGGGCTTCTGCTCTTGCACAAAGGGTCATATTTCTGCAAAATTATCATCACCCAACACCTACCTGCTGCTCGGGGATACTGTGCAGTCAGTAAATTCATAGCTACATTGTAGAATTCTATTAACACTTAGGTCTTTGCGATGCCCTTGGTAGTTTGTCACTAATAAGCAGAAATATAGCCATGTAATTCCACAAGGGTCAGTTAGGCCTTTCAGAAAAAACATCAGTGACTGTGCTTATAGATCAAGTGTAGGATCTAGGTCACGTTTCTGGATAAAATGCATCGTTGTTCGTCGTAGGATATAAAAATTCATAGCTGAAGGGATCCTGTTGTGGGAGATTTTGCCTCTGTGGTGGAGTGGGTTGATTAATAGCTAGAATTTCATTATCTGTATTGGCATATGTTTCCTAAGTCAGAAAAACTATTTGCCTATAAAACAATAATACCTCCCACCTGACATTTACAGCGGAGACCTTCAGAGAGAAGAAAAGAGAATTCTCCTAATTTTTACAACCAGTTGCTCATGGTGATATCTTTAGCTACAGGCTTGTCTTGATTGAATTATTTAAGGTGTTGATTTATTTACTGAGAGCAAAATTAGTATTTTTGTCTCTGACAGCTTTAGGGCTTGGAAGAATAGTCAAAGCCTTTTTAATTGATCCTTCAGCCTACTAACTAAAAATGTATTTCCTGTGTACTAGGTAAAAACAGATGGAGGAATCTGATTTCTTTCTTTTGAAGTGCTTACTTCATAGTCACTAGACGTTTCTCTAAGCAGCACTTTTTGCTCTCTTTCCCTAAGTAGCCTCTCAATCAAAGATCAGGATTTTACTACAGCTGCAGATAGCCTCACAAAATTACTTAGAAAGGTACCTGTCGTTCTATATGTTGACACACGTAAGCCAGGACTCCAGTGTATATATTTTGTGGATGTTTCCTCACTGTTTATAATGCCTGTCTGCATTTTCAGTGTGAGAAACGTTGACATTGGCTCAGCAGCAAAGCCCTTTTGGCTTTGCATGCTGCTGCTTCCCGTGCAGTGCGACGCCTCGGGCTGTACATCCCCCTCACTTCCCTCCCCCAGCCTGCCCCAGTAAAATAAAAACATGTGAGCTGCCTTTCTTGCCTTGGAGCCCTTTTCCTCTTCAAAGTGTGCACAACCATGTACTTCTCAACAGCGCGTTGCAGAGGCGCCTGGTCGCTTGTGATTTATCCTTTCTTCCACAAGGAACGTCGCTGCTAAGTCCTTTAACCGGGGATTAGTCTTTCTGTCTTTTACTCTTTGAGTTGCTGCCAATCAACTATTATTCACAAAACACCCAGTTCCTGGGTGATGGTGGCAGTCTCTCATAAGTCGCTGCTCGGTTTCTGCCCTACCTTACAGAGTCTACTGGTGTAAATTCATGTATGTATGGCTACTCCCTTCTAATTTGGTCAGTACAGACCAATTTTATTACTGTATTACTGCCCACACTGGCCCATCAAGCAAGCTACCAATGTTAGTTCATTTACCCTGCACAGGGCAGGAGTGACTCTACTGTGGTTCCCTAAGAGGTTGTTCAGAAATGCTCTCCACCCTGCAGGGCTTAAAACCAGGAACACTACTGCTGAGATCCACCCTGCTGAAGAGTGTAATCCTAGGGGAGAGGGGGGCCCTGAATTTCAGAAATGAAGGTTGATCATTTCAAAGATGCTATGAAGCAACGAGTTTTAGCAGTGTTTGTATGGAATGGCCTTTATAACTCATTCCTTTCTTCGCCTCTAAAGCTACTGCAGTCTTTCCGATAAAATCTTCGTGCCGCACTAGTCCCAAGAGGGATGTAGAAGCAAGGACAGGGATATATATTATTTAATCTGTGGTTTGCATCATGCTTCAGTCAATCTCTTGGTATGACATAGATGGTTAGTGTTGTGTTAGTCACAAAGCAGTTTTGTTCAGATAAGCCTTGGCAATTTTGGATGTTTAGCACAATGAATACTGTGTAAGTTGCTTGAACCTCCAAACGTTCTCTTTGGGATGTCAAATATTGTAATTCATGCTTCAAAGCTTGAAATACTTTCTCTTACTGTTTTGCAATGTTTCTGGATCTGATGTTATTCAAGAAAGGAGGAAATGCAAAAAAAGCCCAACACAAATGTGGGAGAGGACTGTGCTAAATAAACTTTAGAATATGTGTTAAAAAAAAAAAAGGCAAACACCCCCCCCCCTTTTTTTTTTTTTTTTTTAATTCTGGGCACATATTCAAATTGCTTTACTACTAACTATGCCGTTTTCCTCTCCCATAGCTGACATGCAGCACTGGTTAAAATCATCTGTCATTTAAATTAGGTAGTCCACTATTGAAAATGATCTAGAAAAAAAATACTGCTTGAGACCTACATAGGATGTTTAGGTCTATTTTGTTAACCATCCCCAAGCTTAGTTTGTTCCCCAGCGTGCAATAACCAACTAGAAATTTACTGCCACCATTAACTTGCTTATTGTCTAGAGACTCTTAATGCAGCTGATGAATACCTGTACTCTGTGCCACATCATTTTCAAAGGCTTTCTTTCTCCCACTGCAAGGTGTGAGGCTGATCCTACAGATGCTTACTTTGAAGCATTGTTTACAATACTAATGGGTTAAGTGAAACAGGAAAGACAGCAGCAAGCTTTTCTTTCTAACTTACAAAGCTCATAGAAAGACCAAAGAGATTTGAAGCTTTTTTCGCTCCTTCAGGTTCAGAAATAGAGGTTCTTTCCTTTCAGGACAAGGTTTGTGGATGTCATCCTTTGTTTTGTTGCTTGCCACCCTCAAAAGCAGTTTGCCTCTGTGGTCTTTAACTTCCCAACAGATAGTTGCATTATATTATCCCTTCTTTAGTCTGATGGATCATCCCTTCCTCGAAGACTAAATAACCTCTGTTCTTCACCCTCTCCTCACAAGCTGTGTGCCCTGGGCCCTCACCATCTCAGCTGGTGTACTCTCTTCAGTTTATCTACATCCACCTTGATCTTATCCTTCATCCCAAGAGTGGATGAAGTACTGCAAGTGTGGCCTCATCAGTGCTGGCTAGAGTGGGATAATAACCTCTCAGTCTGCTGGACATGCTTATTTTAATGGGGACATTTGCATTATTTGAGGCAAGAGTGTGGTATTGGTTTGTATTGATCTGGCCCCAACAGCAACCTCAGGATCTTTTCAGGAGGGCTAACACGAGTCCATTTGGTTTCCAGCCTTTGCAGAGACCTGGGATTATTCTTCCCTGAGTGCATGGATTTGCACTTGTCTATGTTAACTTCATGATATTTGTTTGGTCAGTTCTCAGATTCATGGCTAAGCCTCTTTGGATTTAAGCTCTGTCTTTTGTCGTGTCAGATACAGAAATTCACAGGCAACTTTCTGCTCTGATTTATTCTCCTGGGGGAGATTTCTCTCCCCATTAACTATAGAGAGAACCATGGAAGACTTATTCCCTAAGCTGTGGTTGGCTTTTGAGTGTCTTCAGCTCTAGTTTTCAGAAGTTAGAACACTGGGAGATACAGAGAGACCAGTGCTGTATTTTCCTCCTGCTGTGCAGTGCCAAGCCTGAAAGGAATAAGAGCTTTTTTTTGTTTGCTGTGATGTTCTTCTGCTTTGTATCTATTTTGCCTTCCAAATACTGTGTTTCATCTTTGATGGTTATGGTACCCATTAAGTTGAGAACAGTCTTATGACCGAACCAGCTCCACAGACCGTTACCCTCATTATGGAACCTTAACTTAATGTTCAGACTGTCAGCACATTATTAATTGTTTGGTATAAAATGCTGGCTTGTCTTAGTGCCTTTTTTCTTCTCTAAAAGTTACAGTATTTGTAAATAGAGCAACTTATGGCCAGTTAACGAACAGTGTGGTTTTATTGTTACCCTTCCTGTTAATGTCATATTAACTACAGATACTTCCCAATTTTCCCCATATTTTCATTATACCTTCCACTTTAATATTTTAGACAATAAAATCCCAAGGGATATAAGGGATATGTTTTTGCTTATATTCTTTATTTTTGTAGTCTTTCTCAATGGTTATCTGTCTTCTGCTATTTAGCTTCTGCAGTGGATTTCAGCCTTTTTTTAATCCCCCCAGCCAATTTGTAGACTACTAAGAATCTTTCGGTAGAAATGTGGGTCCCCATGTGACAACTGATGTCCTGTGCTAGTAATGTGGTTGGTTTGTTTTTTAGCCTCCCTAATTGTTTTGGGTGGATCTCTTAGGAGTTGTTCCTATAAAGGTTTACAGGCCCCAAGATGAAAACAACCATTTTGTTTTACCAGATGGGAAAACAGAAAAGGGATATTCTTAGGCTGTTGCTTACAGTAGAGAAAGCTGCACAGGGTAAGTGCATGGGATATATATGCTGGCTATTATTGCCTACAGGATTCACAGCAAAACACATATTTGATTCCCTTTGTTCACTGAGGGATAGAGGTCTGTTAAGCAAAAAGTGTTTCCAAGAAACCACAAAAGTCTTTCACTTTTACAGAGCTCTTCAACAAAAGCTTACAAAATGAAATCAGCATACCTTATTCTGTCCTTTCTCCTTCAAAGTGAACACATCCTATGTCAACCCAGACTTGGACTAGGTTAAACGGACTGTGTTTTAACTGGACAAGAGGTGTACTACTAAGGACAGTAAAAAGGCACTAGGCTGATGAGTGACTGGCTTGCTCTCTCTCAGCAGTAGTGGTTTCTCTTTTAAGCCACTAACCATCCTGGATGCAGCCATATGAAAAGCCCACTGCTGAGGGGGAGTGAGTGTGACATTCTCTTCAGTGGAACTCGGAGCTAAATTAGCACAAGTCCTCCTCCCCCATTTCTTCCTTCAGGGATTGCAGTGCTGTGGCTGTGCTAATGAGCCACCAGCCCTGTACAGTATGTCTTTCTAGTACCAAAGTTCAACTGAAGTTTGGTAAGGCTGTCTGAAAATGTTTAGTTGTCTGCAATTGCATGTTAATTTAAAAAAAAAAAAGCACAACCTTCATTCATTCTTTCTTTTATTGGTGGTAGCATTAAAAAACCTGTCCATTTTATATAAAGAGTTCTTAAGGGGCTTGCAGCTTTGTTGTCTTTCACCCTGTTTGAGCCATGGATGAGTTTACCCACATCAGAGGACATCTCTGGTGGTGGACTAGTTTTCGTGGATATGGTGGTTTGCTGTATTCACAGAAAGTGAACTTACAGATAATAACCCTGAAAGTTTCTTACATTATTTCCCATGTTGAAATGTGTTGCATGCATGAAAGATGACCAGAACAGTGGTTCACAAAGTGGTCTCTGGAAGGGTAGCGGTTGAAGGGTTGGGCAACACTCTGCTCTTCAGCTAAAATGAGTGCCTGCTTCATGCTGCCTTGTCATGGAAGCCACCTTTGGTTTCATCAGTGTCTTCTCTTTCAACTCCAAGACCCTGATTTTGATTGGCACTGGGGTTAGTCAATAAGCAAGAAAGTGCAGGAAATTCATGCATGGACAATTATGAAAAAGTATGCCTAGAGAAAGTGCTTGTTCCTAACTGCCATAAGCTGCAGGTTGTTTGATGGTTGAAGGATGAATAATTATACTCCTTTTTAAATGACACACTTTAGAAGTGATGTGGTTATTCCCTTTTTTAGTCAGTCACATGTCCTGATCCAGCAATGTGTCTTAGTTCTTTTTAAACTTGGATCATACTTTGAAATAATAAAATTAGCACATGCTTCAATACTGTTCTCAAACAGAACTTCTGTCCAGTGTCCAGGCCCTACTTTTTTTTTCTTAAAGCAATTATTTCTAGATCATTTCAAGCTTTCAAAATTCCTGTATGCATTTAGCTGATGTCCCTCATGGTAGGCACATCACTGAAAACTGAGAGTGGCCCTGATAGTGGTGCTCTCAGATGTGTTGCCTCTGCCCCCCAGCCCTGCGCCTTATCCATGATCCAGCCACTGACACTGGAGTGGGCACAGGGCAGGTTCACCACGCTGGTGATTTAAGTGATGAAGCTGATAGAAGAGCAGCAGCAGAGAAGTGCACTGAGGGGAGCAATTTTTAAGTGCTTAATTACAGAGTGCCTGAAGAAGGCTGGGCGCTTAGTGGAGTACAGATCAAGTGCCTCTGATGGGATTAGGCCACTTGGGCTACTTGTGTCAAGTCCCTTTCAGACGTGCTTGTGCTTTGATTCCTCCCACTCCCCATAGGACTGTAATTAAGTTACTGCCTCCCAAGTGTGCAATTATGTTCTCTGAAACCCAATAACAAGGCCTCGATCTGAAATGTACCCTGCCTTCTGCATTAGCATTCTCCTGATAAGTAGGTAACACTTCTGCTTTGGTAAACTGCAGAGCATGTTTTGTCCCCAGACAATTTGTTGAATGTGAAGACTGTTAGAGGATCAAAAAGAAGACATAAAGTAGGTAAAACACAGATGTGTAAGTATGCTTGATAAGTAATTTTTGAATAAAAGTTTGTATAAAAGGCTGAGTATTAATATTTTTTTAACCCCTCTTAAAAATGGTGATTCTAAATAAAAGGTGTTGGAGGAAAAAACCAACCTATCCAAAGAGCCTTTCGCTGTTGACAAAAACAAAATTCAAAGAGTTATTACCCCTTACAGCCATTTACTTACACTAGCCACACACTCAGCTATGTCAGTCCCAATTTTAAGCTTCTGAGAAGGCAAAACTCCCTTTGTGAAAACTGCATATGCAAGGCAGAAATTATAACCTATTTGAAAAGTGGTTCTGAACAGTAATCTTGACTGTCTCACAATGCCAGTGTTACTGTTGCATCTGACAAATGATTATGTTTCTCTTGTTTAAGGCACTCCAGCAACAGAAGTAAACAGTTCCTGGGCACCACCTTCCAATGCAGTCACAGAATTTTGAGCTAAGCCTTCCTTGTTGCCATGCCCACCTTCGTGCTTGTCTCTGGGTGTGTATAGAGACCATTTTATTCCCTCCGTCACTGCACCAGCCTCTAGGCTTTCAAATGTGCTTCCTCCCTACTTCCCTTGTTTAGTCTAAAGAAGTTACTCTAATTCTAATTCTTTGATATTTCTTCTTAGGTCACTTTTTCTAGTTCTTTGAATTTTTTCCTTGTTCTTTCCTATGTGCTTTTCAACACATTCCTGACCCTCCTAAATTGCTCAAAAGTGGACAGAGTGGGTGATGCTTTGTTAGTGCTCAGCTGAGCAGAACGATTATTTTTTTTAAAATGCTTTGCTGTATCCCTGTTTTATTTATTACAGTATAATATTCTCTTTTATATATTCTTTTATTTTTTCTCTCCAACAATGTGGCATTGTTGTGACTCACATCCAGCCTGTGATCCCTTAAATCCTTCTCTGCAGAGTCCCTCGCAGACCTGCTTTATACAGGGGATTATTCCTAACTAAATGTAGTGTTTTGAAGCTCACTAAGGGCAATGGCCATCTCTTTTCTGATGGGCTATTTCTTCAGTTTTGTCATAGCTATTCTTATTTTAGGGATGGTCTCTCAGAGTTGGGCTGCAATCCAGAACACATTTTACCAGAGAAAGTCAATTGTCTGTGCTTGGTCCATTTTTCCAGAAGATGTTTGGCAGCTCAGGAGATACTAACATCATAGACCTTCAGGGAAGGTTAAAAATAAAATAAAAAAAAAATTAGAAATATTCTAAGTAGTAACTTTTCTCAGTTCTACAAGTCATGGCAAGTTTCAAATAAGTTGAGTGTGATTAGGCTGGTTCCACACCAGGGATTGAGGGTAATACCCTGAGGGGAAAAAAAGCAAAAAGTAAACTATCCAAAAAGCTAAGGAAACACTTAACAAAACTTTGTTTAGTAGATGATTCTTCTTGGGGAGCCCCTGGTGGTCTAGTGGTAAGGGCGCGGCGCTGTCACCGCCAAGACCCGGGTTCGATTCCCGGTCAGGGCCACTCCCGGGCAGGTGGGGCTCGTTAGCCCTTATTCCAAGCTCGCTTGGCCCCGGCAGATGAACTTTAGGATTAAAGGGTGGGCTCAGTTCCGCGCACACTGTGTCTCACCTAAAAAATCCAATGCGCAGGCTGGAAGGCGTAAAGACCTTCCCCGGATCTTCGCTCGCAAAGACTGGCCATTATTTATTAGATGATTCTACTGAATTGTGACTTAGCTAATGGACATAAGGTATCAAGTGCAATGCTAGAAAGTGTACAATACAATCTTCACTTCCTTCACTCCCAGAATTACTTTTGTAATTTCTTCTCCCAGCAGCTTAGCACAGGTTGTTGTCATATTTAAACTTTGAAGTCAGTTGTAACCACCAGCCTCGACATATGTAGAAGTACTGCAGTTATTCCAGCTGCTTTGAGCAAGCAGAAGTGATACGTGCACAGTATTCTAAATTACTGTTTCTTCAAAACGTGTTTGTGTCCAGAGCATTGTTTGGTAAAAGCACTGGGAGCAAGACATGAAAATAACTCTATTATCTGCACTGCAGAGTACTGCCTTGCAAAGATAAGATGAACATTAATATTAGCCTATAAACTTCTTTTTGGGGTATCTCTTCAGACCTGTTACCTGTAGCACTGGTCAGTGGCACTGTTTGAGAAGAACCTGTCATTGCAGACAGCGTAACTACTTTAGTTCTGAGAGTGGATGTTTCTGAATAGAGAAGGGAGCACTAAAATATTTGTGCCAGTAGTCTGGCTATTCCTTAGTTATATACAAACATTGTGTCAAACTGGCATCCCTATTTACTATATGTGCAATAGAATACACTGTTTTCCTTCTGCATCCTCTTAGTTTTCACGGGGATTTCTGTTTCCTACAAAATATTTCTGTTAGTGTTGGTGATAGCTCCATTTAACTATCCCTGTATGGATGAAAAAGAACCTATATTTGTGTAACAGAAGGTAAAAACCGTCTAATTTAGGCAAGTATTTTAAAATGTTGATGAATATATTGAAAAACCATCCTACACCTAAAATGGCAAATGCTTGTATAGGACATATCAGCACTCTGCTGTCATAATGCAATATGTTGTATGACATTATTGAATCTCCAGGTTTGCTGGAGAAGAGTGAAAAGAGAACTAGAATTGCTACTTTATACCTTAGAGATGAATGTAATAATCATGAAATTCATTCAACTGCTGATGCCTAAAACTATTCACGTATTTTCCAGTGTAAATGTTATTTTTGACTTCCTGTAGCTTTAGAAAAAAAAAAAAAAAGCTGTCATCCTGGTTTTGTGCCTTAGGATGAATTGATGTGGGTTGTATCTTGGTTGTTTCAGAGAAGGAGGTTAAGGAAAAATGTATGACTTTGCCACTATTAAAATCCTTACATCAGTTTGACCGCAAAAATCTTGAAAACTTCAGGAGAAGGCAGGTGGGAAGTGACAGTGAGGGGGAAGACTCATAGTCAGCCCACTGCAAAGGACCTGTCCTCCTGGGAAAGTGCTCCAAACAGACTAGTATGAACAGAGAAACTGGTGATGAGGAGGTAGATTGGAAATGGATGGTGGTTGGTGCTCACTCTCCAAAGTGGGGAAACAATCCCTGTGGCCACCAGTTCCGTGTTTTTCTCCTATCAGACAACACCTGTGACACCCACTGGCCAAAGGGGCACCCATCTTCTGTGAGTGGTCAGCCCAGAGAGATTAGAAACTTAAAGCATTTCCTTTTGCTCTGTTAACTCAGTGACAGGACAGGGTGGTAACAATCCAGTGGTACTGAGCCTATGTGCCAAGGGAATGATGCATTCCTGGGGCTCTCCTTTGTGCTGTTTTCAAAAGGAAGAAGATTTTTAAACAATAACCATACTGAGAGAGAAGAACAGGTGAATGGTTGCTTGTACAACCTTAAGACAGTGCTCAGGATATAAGCCAGAATTTTGCAGAGACGAGAGCAGTTGCATGTCAGACCTCTACCTGCTTTGTTACAGAATTGAAGTGTAGGTAATGAAAGAGAAAATAAAGACTTCAAGATTAGACACTTGCCTCTGGACCTTGCAATGAATTTTAGCCCTCTTTCTGTCCTAATATCACTTACAAACTTTCTGAAGTCAGTTAAGTAAGGCTCTCGTCCCTCTGTGCAATCTCCAGTGCTTGACTTGAGAACCAACTTCAGATCTGTGATAAACTGATGTGAAAAGTTGATATCCAGGAGGTGAAGAGTGAAAACAAAGGACTGTACATTGCCAAAACCTATGGCAACTAAGGCTATGCTCTTCTTAAGCAGGGAACCTGCAATTAGTACTGGTGAGTGCCTTTTCTCAGTCTTCAAAATGAGAACAATGCTGCAAGCCCACAGGGGGTTGGGGCAGAAACCTTCACTGGGTTTGGGAAAAGATCTGTGGTGATAAATGCCACTGAAAAACACCATGAGCAATTCTAACTTGCAATGGGGAAAAAATATTACCTTCCCAAATAAGACTAAAAATGTTGCTTGTTTAACCTGTGCATTTTTACAACGTGATCATTTTTTCAGGTACAGCAGCAAAACCCAATTATGCAAAAAGCTATTGTCTTGAGATTAAAAAGACTGTTATTCGCAGGAAATATTTTCAGTATCAATGTGTTTCCTTTAGAATTTTCACCATGGGTGTTTGCAGTTACTTATTTTACATTTCTGGGCAAGAGAAACCTTCAGAGAATAAATTAAGTTGTCCTTCAGTGTGTCACTTTTAATCTGGAGATTGCTCTGAAGACATTTTTAATGACTTCGCATCTAGAAATATCAGTCTGATAATTAGTCTAAAATCCTTGATAATCATTTCTTACAGTTACACTTACTTAAGGAAATTTAAAGTTTAAATTGTAACTTCACTGTATGTAAAGTGCATTTCTTAAAGATCTCCCTATTATTTAGACTTAAAGTATTAATATCTCATTTTATGACATTATTGCTGTTCTTATTTAGTTTCCCGTAAAAATCCTGAAAAACTGATTCAATAACAACATCTATTATTTTTATTTAATTACGAGGCTACTATTTTTTATATTATGTTGAAACTCATCTGAGATACACAATTTAATTCTGTCTTACCCACAGACCTGGTAGATGGCTGTTTGACTTTGTCACTGTTAGTTATGAGATGCAGAGGAGAGGACTTCCTCTACACTTTGTTTTGCATCTCCAGTTCCTTTCCCACTCTTTTCTGATGCCAACCTGCAATGTATAAAAGTGATCTCCACCTCCCTGTTTGTAGGAGAACTAGAAAAACCTTTGGGAGATTGTGAACTGTCATGCCTCATGAATCATTTCCTGTCAAGGTTTCATTCAGGCTCTTTTCCCTCTTTCCTTCTTTTGTCTGGAGGTCGTACTGCCCTTGCACTGTGGGTTGTCTTTTTGCCTCCTGTTTTACTCCAGGGCTCTGATCCTTTTGTTATCAATACTGTGCATGCACTAAAATTGGCTCTCTTAGAGAACAAGCCAATTTCTAACAGGAAAAAACAAAACCTAGAGGTTTTATGCCTGAGCCTGCTGCAAACCAGTAGTAATGACACAAGGTAGAACCACATCTGCCCCCCTCCAAGAGCACCCTTTGCATCTTCAAATTCTGACACCCTCGTGCCATAGCATGGTCAGGTAATACAAGTGTTATGGTGTGAAAGCATTGCTCTGCTAAGCTATGACATGGGTTTTCATGCTTTTAGCTGAGAAAACATGTGATAAGGATAATATATAATAACACAAGAGCTATTAGCCTGGGGGAGAATATCAGGGAGGTGATTACGGGCTCAAATCTAAGATTGCTTTGGCCCTGGGTCATGGCTCTAGCTCTTCCTGCTACAAAAAGACTGGCAAATAAACTGACCCAGTAGGTGCAAAGTCTGGAATTGTTCACAGCAGTGCTTGTGGTCATGTATGCAGGGGCTCCATGGGAAGCAGACTGGAGATTGGTCTGTGGCTCAAACTTGGAGAGCTTTTTGAGTTCACCTCTTGTGCTGAGCATGAAACTACCTCTACAGTGAGCTGCTGCAATGAATTGTGCCTTCCTAACGCATCATCTCCTTCCAACTACTGTTCTGTAAGCAATTATCATCATAACTAGCTTTATTTTAAGTCTGTTTTCAGCTCTTACAAATAAAGGGATGATAAGAAATAAGGGGTAGAAAAGCATGTGAATACAGCATAGGTGGCACTTCCCACAGGAACCTTCGTACCGTGTTTTCTCCTGGCATTTCAGGAACTTCCGTGGCCATGCAGCAATTTTCAATGAGATTCTTTCCAAATAATCAGTTGTTGTCAAATTATATTTGCTCCAATGGATGCAAGGTCTGAGCAGCATGCATATGAAACCATCTACATCAGCTGGTTTGGTGGCTGGTTTTCTTTTGCTGGTGTGCTACACAAAGGCAACTTCAATGTGGCTTTAAGTGTCTATCCTGCAATTTTAATGTTTCCTTTATCTGAAGGAAGATTAAATTAATTTAATCTGATGAAGATTAAATTCTAGGTGTCTGCTCCTTCTTTGTGGAAAATGATGTATACCACTGTAGGTAGATTGGAATGGGAATTCCTGGTTACCCTTAAGTGGCTTCCATGTCAATTTGCACCTTGGCCTCAGTTGAGAATTTTTAACCAAGGTACTATGCTTCTTATCCTTTTGACTTCTTCCATGCTGCTGATCATTGGCTTGCCATGCCTGCTCCTATGCTGTTACTGATGCATTTGGTTTTGTAAAGGAGTCACCACAGGGCAAGCAAGGTCAGAACTGTCACCATTCCAAATGAAAAACAGAATGTCAAATAAAGGGGGAGATTAACTTTGTCCTTTGAAAAGCAACACTAACTGTTTTTCAGGAATAAAATTCACCTCTGTAGCTGTAAGAAGCAAGAAAACAATTATCACCAAGTTATTAATAAGAGCACTTCTGAGATGTGCATGCTTTTGGACTGAGGTGTTTAAAGTGTGCTTCAAGTTTACCTTAATTATGGCTCTAAACTTGTAAATTGGTGAAAAATAGTATTTCTATTTAGTAGGAGTGGGTGGTGTTATCTGTTAACATATGTTTGAAGTCACACAGTAACATTTAAAGTCTATTTATAAGTGAAAGACTAACAAATAGATGAGTGAATATAGGTCACAGAGGGGAGTGAAAGAGAATGGGAATAATAACACCTCTGGCTACACGGGCTGGTGAGATGTCACTGCTATGAGGGAAAAAGGATAAGAAAAATAGCTTGGTGTCTAAGTAAACTGAGGATTCTTGCAGTAGAACAAAATACCGGACATTCTGACTGTGCTTTACAGCACTGCAGACTGCCTGAGAAGCTTTGTATTTCATCCCAGAGGCAGACACAGGGTACTTATTATTCAAATACCTACCACTTATCCTGGATAATGCTTTCAAGGCATACCTGACTGAACTGTAAAAAACCCAATCTGGTCAAGTGCTGGTTTAATATGCACAGACACTGACTTGCAAACCGCCATAGGCTGTTTTCATAAACTACAATTTAACTGTCAAGATTTAATTAAGAAACTTATCAGAGCCTTTGGAATATATGGGATAGTTAGGGGTGTTGGACAAGTGGGCTGTGGGACATGGCAGGGGCTTAAAAATTCGTGCACTGTCCGAGTTGTCTACCCTAAAGGGAACAGGGACAGGATTGCTCAAAAAAGCCACCAAACCATCCTTCTTACGTGTAATGCACGTGGTAGTTTTACATCACTCTCATCACTGGGAGCCACACTGTGTAGTTGGGTTTCGATTGTATTAACCTACATATTGCAGCCTTGAAAACCCTGGGAAAGGACAGATTTTATAGCACTATAAAACCATCACTTTCCTGCACACATTTCTGCTACTGTATGAAGATTATTACATTCCCTGAAAATACGTAACAGATTTAATCTGAAATAGGATGTGGGTTTTTTTTTTCCTGTACAAGCAAGTTGTCTGGGAGGTAGCAGGAGATAGTGTTTATTATTAAATTGTAGTAATTTAAAGTAATATTTATATAAATGTGCACGTACATAGATGTTTTAACCCCCCCCCCAAACCCACAACAAAAAAAAACTACTAAAGCTGACATGTCAGTTTTAAATAAAATTTGGAAATAGTGAAGCCTAAAGGACAGCTAGGCCTCATTTGTGAATACAAACTAATATAAATTAAGAAATGTTTCTGTTGTAAACCTCACGTGTTAAAGTATCAGTGTTTACTGTATTATCTCTGCGTAGAATAAGGACAGCACATTATCTCTTTCAGTAATGCAAAGTTAATTTCAGCTGTCAGAAGGCTGGAGTCAAAGACCTATAAAAGAATGTATTTCCTGAGTGAAATCTAAAGGGACATTTTAATTTGTTTCTGTTCCATTGCTTCTGAATAAATTGTTTTGAAGCAGATAATGAATTCATGTAAGCACTAGTCTTCTGCTCTGTTCCTAAAAGCTTTCTTAGGAAAGCTTTTTTTTGTTAATTTTGATTTATAACCAAATAGGTGAGGGTTTTTTCTTCAGTGTTAAAAAGCCTTTGTGAGGGCAGTCCAGGCAAGCGTTTTCAAAATTCAAATTCCCTTAAGTAAGATTTGCAGAGTTTTGACAGACCTGTTGAAAATTTTAAATATGTATTTTATGTATAATTTTCAGTGCTGTAACTATATTGGCTGTTCCCACATGCTCATCACAGGGGAAAAGAATCCTAAACTCGGAGAAAGTTTATGAATTTTAATTTCCACCAGTAAAGTGACTGTTTGAAGTAAAAAAATTTGAAGGTAAGTAATTTCGAACTGTTTGGAGATAAAATGTACAAGCCAAATCCTCTCCTGCATTTTTCCCTCTCAATATAATGCATAATCAGTTTACGAGGCCCAAAGTTGCAATTGTTCTATAACTATGCAAGATAAATTACAGAGAAATTTCATCAGAAGCAATAAACGTATCTGCAAGCACATTTTTAATAACAAGGGACATCCCTGTTACTGAATTCACGAGACCTTGCCTATGGAGTTATTAAAACTGCAGCATTCATTGCCACAGGATGCTGAAACAACCAACAATAAAACCAGACTGAAAAGAGATCACACCAGATTCATGAATAAAGCCCACCACTGTTATCTGAACCATGATGACTCTCAGTAACTTTCATCTCAGGAATCTTTTAAGCTACTTGGAGTAGGACTGTTCAGGTGTGACTGACCACGTTTGGAAGCTTTCACAAAGGTCTGACCCAGTATCAGCGTGGGTTTTTTGCCTTACTGAAAAATGCCTGTGTAGTGACGTGGAAAATCTTACCTCTGTTGGTTCATAGTATGAAATATAAAGAACTTAACAGGGACAACGTTCTCTCTTGTGTTGTGGGATTCTTGCATGCAAGCTGGAAAGCTTTTGCCAGGTGGTTAATTGACTGAAAGAATGCTTCTGGCCTCGGAAAACCAGGTTGAAAAGTTCTCTTTTTCCTCACAGATTTGTTTTGCAACAGACAAATGGTGTGGCTTGGCACGGTGAAAGACTGGACACAGTAGCATTGTCTTAACTGGGAAATGAAAAGCATAGTTGCAGTTGAGAGCTCAAAAGTATCACCTGCAAGTTGTAATTGCACAACTGTGACAAAGTAGCAGCTTCCCATTTAGCAATGGATTCTGAGCTGGGATTCGCCAGAGGCCTCTGTCGTTTCCATCCATCCTCATAATCGTTTGTTCCGCTCGCTTCCTCTTCAAGCTTTGCCTTTCTTTGGCTGAGAAAGTTAGAGCTGTGCTGTACCAGAGCTTGTGCCACACCGAGGTATAAAAGTTGTCACTTAAAGTAAGTCATTCTGTGTGTGAGTGTCATAAGTGAATAACTAATTAGGAGGGGGATACAAGAGTCAGTAAGTTAGCCCAGCACTTCAAAGTATAAAAAGGCTCTGAGAAGTTGGAGTTCCTAATGTTTTCTTCTGTGTGCCTTGTTTTTTCCTAGTTAGATCCCAAGCTAAACTCAGGAACACGGATACTTCCCTATTTTCCACAATATCATGACTTTCCTTTCTGTAGCATAAATTTCACCACTAGCTTTTTCTAGCAGTGAACTATTTAAAATACCAAGAAATGATCTTTGAGTATTTTGCAGATTTGAAGACTGATAGAAATGACTATCCTCTGTGCTCCTGCTAGGCTGTGAACCTTTGTGTTTGCAGCATGAGTGACTATAATCCAGCCACCCAGAACTGGCAACAGCAACAAGACGCCAAACCCTCAAACACGAACTCTGACTTGACCTTGCTCTCTTCTTCCAGAGATTGTAAGCAAATGTGAAAAGCATAAAAGGGTTCCTTCAAATCCATGCAGAGTTTTTTGTGGTTGGGTGGTTGTTTGTTTTTTTTTTCCCTTCCTCTCTCTCTGCTTTCCAGTAAGGACAGAAGCTGGTAAAGGTGCAAAGCTGCCATTCTTGATGGAAAAGTTATTAAAAGCTGAAACCACAGTTTGCTGTCAGCAGAGAGGGCTTTGCTGGCCTGCCTGCTTTTCAGGCTGAACTGAGACTGTGCAAGTTTTCAACTGATGATGCATCTGATGGAGGGCAGATGTAAACTACTCAATCCCTGCCTATAGATTTCAATTGCCTGGCATAACTTCGGCTTCTCAAGGACTTTAGTTAAACTGCTACAATTTGTCTAGCTAAGAAGGAGCACAATCATTTTCAGAACCAGTTTTCCCCAAGCCTTCATTTTGCCTATTTATACTGAAAGCCCTTTAGCAAATGGATCACTTACTACTGTATTTTTGTTCAGTACAAGATGGGTTTCTAGGCACTACTGCAAGTAGTAGAATTATGAACAAATAACCACTTCAGGATAATTCTATACAGACCTTCATTTTCATGTTTTTGTACCTCAGATAACATCACAGCTTACACAGTGCATCAATTAATCAATCTACTGGTTACAGCCACTGATTTACAGGGGCATGCTGAGGGTCTGAGCCCATTTATGACGTATGTCTGTAGCCTCCAAATCACACAACTACTTTGTCTTTTTGAAACATAAATTGCAAGTGTCAAATGTTGGTGTTTTTGTGTCCTAAAAGCAGTGAGGGAGAAACTAAAAATTAAAGTCCAGAAACAGCAACATATCCACACTGGCAAGCAAGAGCAGCAAAACTGTCAATTTTCTGTCATTTCTTTTTTGGATCAGTTCAAAACCCATCTTCCTGAGCAGCATCTCAGCATCTGGCCATCAACTGTGCTGCCAAATGGTCAGTTTCTTTTATTTTAAATACCTGCCTGAATCCACACCAAGTTTTTCAGCTTCTTCCTTGTTTTATTTAACTAATCAGTGAAGCAAGTGCTAATTAATAAACTGCAGGCAATGATAAAGATAACTGAGGATATGAAGTTCAGATATGGGTTTAATGTCTCCTCCTGGTCAGACATAACATTTTTGATGTTTTAGGGTTGCCTACTTATAAGTTGTAATAACAGAAAGTAAACTGCTTGCTGATGCAATCTGCCTTAACATTAGTTGTATTTAAGCAGGTAATTTCTGATTTTGGTTTTCTTTTTTTTTTTTTCTACCCTGCTGCTACTGTTTTAGATACAGTAAAAGGGATAATGTGTGTGTTTGTCCAGCTTAGCAGTATACATATTTGTAATATAAAAACAAATCGTGTTCCAAAGTAAGGGAAATACTATTCTTGTAACTGACCTCAGAGAACTGGACTTTGTTTGCCTGGTCAAGTAAATATCAACTCTCTGAATGAGCACAGAACTAAATCTAAACTTCCAGCTTGGTGCAGGGACAGGTAGAGCCATTTTTCCAGAGGTAGACATACAAAATTTAAGTTGTCTTGCAAATGTAAAATATCTGTAAATGTTTTGCTTGACTGAGAAAGTCTAGCAGATTTTTATGACCTTGACATTTGACATGGGATGACCTTGCTGGTGAAGCATGTGGCCTTGAACATCTTTGTGGAAGATCAATAGATTTGAGTTCTGAAAAATAAAATATCATGATTTGTATGGGCTTTATAGATTTTTGACAACTGAATTCTGCAAAGAATAGCAGTGTTTTGTTTACTCATAGTAAAAATACAAGACAGTGTGTTTCCATTCCACTTCCAGACCACTGGCAGTCTCTTAGGTGCTCCATCATCTCTGGCACATCAGCAGTGTGATTCCAAAGTATCCTGCTCTGTCAAATAACTCTTTGTTAGCAGATTAATCTTTGAAAACTACTGTGGGTTAGAGGCATATCAAGAAATCCCGTGTTTAGAATAAGAAATATTTTCAGTTGTCTGCCTTGCATTTTTCTCTATAGAGATATTGATCTTTCTTTCCCAGGATCTGAAAGACCTCAGGAGAAAAATTTCTAATGATAGGCTCAAATAAAGCCCAACACACTCCTTCAGGACAACATTCACATGTAAGCTTTGATTTTTATGGATTATAGCCCTCAGCTGTCATAAGAGACAGGACTTAACAGCAGCACAGACCTTTTCAAAAACTCTGCAGCAAGGACTCTTAAAGCATGGAACAGTTGTCATGCAGAAGAACCCATGGGGGAATCTGTTACTTACTGAAGTGAAGTTTACCGGTTTTTCCTGAACAGATCATACTACCTGTTCCCCTGCACTGGGGACACTGCAAAAGCTATTTACACATGTTAATCTACTCTATGAATGTAAACTTTTTTTTTCCCTTCCCTATGTTTCTGGTAAACTACTGAAGTCTTCTTCTGAAGTTCTGCTTCTTCCTGAAGTCACCAAGTCCTACTAGGTGAGAAACTTTCACGCACCTGTTACATAAAATGAAATGAAACACATCTTCTAAGTTTTTCTAAATTTTCTAAATTTTGCAGCCTCTTTTGGTGGAATTCATCTCACCTTCTTTTACGTGTCTGCCTAATCTAAAAGCAATCTGTGCTAGACAGGTACCCTTTGGCACCTTAGGCACTAATATGGGAAAGGAGTGAAGTGACTACTGGGTGAGATCGTGCTGACTTATTTAGTCCACGTCTCACACTTCAGGAGTGGTTGTTTCTTTGCATTACTGCAAAAGGAAACTTGGGAGTGAGTGGCTTAAGTAGAGTTGTTTGTCTCTGGTCAGATGAATCCTATCCTAAATTTGCAGGTTATAAGTGTTTAAACTTTGTCTGAGAACAGCAAGGGATGTATGACAATTTTCTGCTGGGAAGTTTCTATTAGGTGTTACTATTATTGAGACAGTCAGCAGAAATAGATTCTAATTGATTCTAATACAGGATTGTCCTGATATTTAGTGTACTAAGAATCCCATGTTTGGAAAGGAAATAGATATCTCTTCCATGAAGCAGACTAAAGTGCAACAGAAAAATAATTACTCTATCTTAAGTCCCAAATGTGAACATTTATCTCATTTGTCTTCTGAGCCTTTCAATAGCAAGTCTGCTGATCTTTGCTGTACC
This sequence comes from Myiozetetes cayanensis, assembly GCF_022539395.1. Classification (NCBI taxonomy): domain Eukaryota; kingdom Metazoa; phylum Chordata; class Aves; order Passeriformes; family Tyrannidae; genus Myiozetetes; species Myiozetetes cayanensis. The sequence continues at coordinate 4,881,893 of NW_026087742.1, forward strand.
AACCCTATCTGCAATAACATAGCTTGGTTTAATTGAGCTAAACACATTCAGGTGATGACAGTACCATGTTCAAAACAGGACACAAACTTACCACACATACTGTAGTTATCATCATTTTTAGAAACACGTTTGAAAAGTCTGAACGTTTCCCCCCAATTATTGTTAAGTGTGCGTATTTTACTGACATTGCAGTAACTTGCCTTCCCTTATCTGCAGTGTAAATGACCCTATTCATTTGTAGCTAAAATTGTCCTCCCTAGAGTGCACTGGCTTCAGGAGAATTACAACTTGCATGATTTCAGCTGATGGAATCTACTGCAGATATATAAACTGAAGAGGTAACACATTTCTGGCAATACATGATAAAAGAAGCACTTGGCAAAGGTCAGCTTTTCAGATGTCTTGTGGAAATCTCATTAAGCACAATCTTCTGATAGGTCCTCTTCTTGTGCCTCAGTGTCTGTACCAATTGTCCTGAATTTATGATTGAAGTGCAACATCTCTGTGACTGTTAACTTCAAGTTCGAAGGTCCCAGTGTAATTAAGATAACCTCAAAGTTAAATTTAGCAGGTAAGACTTTTGATAAAACTCTTTGAATGAACTCTATTGTATGAAAGTAAAACAATTTTTAAATTATCAGTCTTTCTGAATATAGCTAAGGCTGCTAAGATTTGAGTGAAAGGTAAATTCCTAAATATTTGAACAAAAAAGCCCTGCTAAAGCTATTATTCTGCAAGCAGTGCCTATCCTAACTTCAGTTTTATATTTTAAATCCTAACTGTTGTCTATCCTGATGATTACTTTTCAAGCTGCTGTAAAAAGACTAGGTCAGTGCATATATTAAAAGAGTGCAGGTACAGAGATCAGAAATAAAAACAGATAGTCCAAAAGTTGTAATGAACTGTAGTTCAGTTCTGAGGCAAAACTCATGACTACCAGCATTGTTGCCGCCTACAAACTCCTGCTGCATAGTTGAGCCATCAACAAATAGCTAATATTTGTGTGGTGACATTTTGTATGTAACTGGTTCTCATCTGACAGGCTGCTATAAAAGGAAAAGATAGATAACAGTAAAAAAAAAAAAATATTTTGTATATTAGATATGACACAGTGAGATGACATACCTGTGTTTCTGTTCTGAAGGAGGTGCTTCTATGTGGAAACAAAATACTTCATGACCTTGAGGTTTCTTCCAGAGCATATTTTGTTCTCCTTACATGAGCAGTGATGTGTGAGCTTGATAGGCCGGTTCTTAAAATCTGCATTATATTCCCCTTTCAGAAGGATCTAAGGTACCAGAGAGTCTTCATTTATATTTTAGAAGGTTCTGTGTGTCTACATGATTTTCTGACCCCGTACTTGTTCAGGATGCTTTATCCCAGATCCCAGCCTTACAGAGCTCTCTGCAACCTCTGGGGCAGTGCAAAGGTCTTTGGATCAAGGTGGCTGCCAGAAGAGTAAGCAATAAAGAACAAAGCAGCTCCAAAATGCTAAGGGTTGAGTCACAAAGAGTATTGCAGGGTTTAAACTCCTCGGCATACTGAGCTGATGTAGAGAAGAACTTGTATCATTTGTTGATCAGAATGAGCCTGCACAATGCTGCAACCACTATCGGTAAACTCCTGTCAGCTGTGCTGTATTGAACTGAGAGGAAAAAAACCCTGCAAGATTGAAACCTAGAAGTAAAACTAAATATAATTTGGGCAGCTGAATGACTGATGTGTGTCCCAGTGGAGGCATTATCCAGCGTGCATTCTTCTGGACCACCCTTGGCCCAAGTCATAGACCTCCAAAGATCACAAAGAAAAAAAGTTTGGAGTACATTCAAAGGCAAATAGGTGGTAAATATTTACATGGATTACAAATGATGAAGTAGCCCACTAGATGTGGAAAGATGCAAGTACTTAATGCATTGGGGGAAAAAAAGCAAGAATATCTTGTACTTTTGGAATGCTGCTGTGGCAATGTATTTCAAGGACAGAGACTTCCCAAGTGAACTGCTGTCCATTGAATCAGCTTTAGTCTCGACCTTATTGAGGTATATGAAATATATGAACAGTCTACCAATGTGCTGGTAATTTAAATGATAGATGCTGATAAGAACTTTTCTCCTTCCTGCCTAAGCTTTACTCAAAGTCTTCCATTAAAATATATAATTGAGTACCTAGACAACTGCATTTTGATTTGCATCTATTGCCAATGCAATATATCTTTCAGATAAGCCTTTCATGCATTACTTTCAATAATAATGTTTTAAATTAAAAGACTGCTTCCATCAGCATAATGAAGCAAGATAGCCAAGAAAATAGCTGTGTGTCTGAGCACAGAAATTCATTAAGTAGGAAAAAAATCCATGAAACAGTGATGATAACAGGAAAAATATTGAGCCTCAAAGATAACAACACTGAAAGCAGAACCTGCATTTAGGGCTTACTTCATGGGACAGGTTGTTTTCTCTTTCTAGAGTTGTTTGGTTTTTTGTGTTTTTTTTTTTTTTTTTTTTTTTTTTTTATTCTGAGAAATCAAATAAAATTTTGGCAACTCAGTCACTTTTAAGCTGCCATAAGCATATGGGATTTTACTAGCACAAAACCTGTTGCTGATACTGATATATGGAATAATCCATTATTCTCCTTATGTAAGTATTAGTACTAATGACTTCTCTTCTTCCAATACTAAGAAACATACAATTTAATAATGACAAATATCACTGCTCAAAGAAGGCAACTTAATGTAATCAAGATATTATGCTTTCTAATTGCCTGCCTGGTCTCTATTTAAGATGCAGACTGTATATGTGTTACCTATATTTATCTTAGAAATAAGCTGTCCTCATAAAGTCCTCTTCTAAAAGAAGTATTTGTGGCTGTTCTCCACACTAAAATACTTTTACCTTCCCCAGAGTATAAAGAACTTGCATAGTGAGTGCTAATGAGACACATACTCGTCTCTCAATTGCATTCTCTCTTCCTCCTCTACGTTATTTCTTTTCTTCAGCAAATCAAGGCAGTGTTAAGCAAGAAAACTCATACCTGTCTGATTGTTCTCTGCACCCCTGCCTGTCTGCTGAGCTGTGCTGCTGCTTTTGACAGGCTGTGGGAAGTCAGGAACGCAGAGAGGGTTTACAGGAGAAGCTGACACTCTGCATACATCCAACCTCAGACGAGTTTTATAACTCTGATAGCTGGCTCCACTGACTATGCAAAGACAAAAGGTTCTGCCTGGGACAGAACAACCCTTTGCTGCTGGAGTACAGATGGTATGAAAGCGTTTTGTATGACAGAAGGTGCTATAAAATGTTTGGCTCACTAAAGTGTGCTGTCAAGACCTGTTTTCTTTAAGCTGCTGGTCTGTCATTGCCTTTTGAAAACCAGCATGCAGCCAGCAAACCCATCTCCATCAGAACCAGAAAAGGTTTCCCTATTTGCACTTTGCTTCCATTTTCTCCCACCAGGTAATTTCTCTCTGTAATGCCACCACAGGTATTATAGCAGAATTAATGAATAATCAAATTTTCTCTTGTACTAAGTGCAAAACAGTAAATAGTAAGGGAGGAAGTAGGTTCTAATAACAATCAGGGAAAAGAAAAGAGAAGCTTTCAGACCAAGAATTCCTCTCACCTGAATCTGCTGAACTTTCCAGATACAGCATAAAACTCCTCCTTTTCTTTATGTTGGGTACAGATGTACTGAGAGGCACTGGCTCTCAGTTGTTAAAAATCTACAATTAGGTGCTATGAAAATGTCATCTCTTTTTGCAAGACTGCATGTGGCAAACCCAGAAATAATATCAACCACACAGTGGTATGAAATGGCTACAGGCTAACACAGAAATTGAAAAAGTCTCACAAAATACCTGTGATGAGCTAACATCAAAAGAATTTAGGTTCAGCTTGGCACCAAGAAATTTGGTTAAGCAAGGTAATGAACACTGCTGTGCTTTTGATCTTCAAAATGTCTTACAAAGGTTAAGTCTTTAAAATATATCCGTGAAATGAAGCGTTATATTGGCACCATTGTTCTTTTCCCCCTCAGCTAAAGTAGATGTTGAGTGTTTAAAAGTCCACGGCTGTGGAGAAGGTCAGATCTACTACTGCAGACTAAGCTTCTTCTGCAGTGTCTGAATTTCTCAGACTGGGCTAGACATTCTTCATCTATTCAGTCATCCCTCCATTGGCCACTGCTCTCCTTTTCTCAAACTGATTGTTCCCTCTGACATCTTTTTCCTGGCTAGTCTGCAGCTTTCCACTGCACTACATGCACTCAGATTGCCCAGGTAAGCCTGCAATCACTCTAGAGGTTGACCTGGCTGCCTTTCCCTGCTCTATTATTGTAGAGTTCTTGCAGTGCAGATTTCTCTCTACTTCTCTAAGGAAAGGTCAGTCTCACAGAGCTCAGCAAAACCCTCTATTCAAAGTGCTTTGCAGAATACCTATGGAAGACCCAACTAAATGAATTTGTTCTTTAAAGCAGGTACATCACATGTGTGGAGTCTCCACGCATGAGGGTAGAAAGCAACTCACCATCTCCTGCGTTTAGAATCAGCTTGGAAAAGCTGCCTCTGGGAACTGGACTGGAAGTAGGAATTAAATCACCCTTAGCAACACTGGATGCTGCCAAAAACCTGCGAGAAAGCAAAAAAATCATAATACAGACTCTGTAAATGACAACGAATGATGTCTACTTCAGAGGAAGGAAAAAAAATTTAAGAAGCCCTAAACTAATTTTCAGGATCTCTTCAAATAACTGGGAATCATTCTTTAAAGGCTTACAGGCCAGTGTCAGGAAACCCCCAGGGAGTTCACATAAGAGCATTGCTGGCGATCTCTGAAATTCTTTGTAATGAGCTAATTAATGACCAGCAAGCACCTTGCGGGATTTGACACTCCAGAAATTGACTCCACTTGAGGAAGGCAAGAAATCGAAAAACCTGCCCTGTACTTTTCTGAAGATAAATGATCAGTTAGAGGAGAAGCTGGAGGAAGCCTGTGGTGTTTAGCCAAGCCAGCAGTTTCAGGGTATCTCATGCTCTTAGCACCCAAGTGCATCTGTCAGGTGCTAATTGCCAACTCCCACTGACTGCAGTAGGAGCCCAGGGCACTTGGCATTTTGCAGTATTAAGCTGCTGTTATTAAGCTAAAGACATAAACATGCCAGTATGTGTTGTTTGAACTGCAAGGCATTGTTTCTTGGATTCTCAAAATATTAAGGTTTTTTTTCTTTTTTTCCCCTCCAGTTAGCAGTGTGTCACAGTAAGCAACTGCCTAAAGAAGAAATATAATGCAAAAGGATATGCACTGTGAAGTCTGCTCTGTGAAAAGCAGAAATACATCGTTCTACCAAGAGTAGGCTGATTTAATTTTAAATACAAAATCTTTAAATGGCTAATGTGCTTAAAACATAGAAAATCAGATAACAAAAGCAGTTCTTGTTTCAAAGCAGAAGAGCAGTCAGTGAGAAAAATGAATAAAAAGAAAACAAAGTGACAATTAAGGAACTAGCACTGATTTCCTGGGGAGAAAAAAAAAAAAAAGGATAAAACCTAATAATTTTTCACACATTGTCAAATAACATGGTAATTTATCCAGAATATAATTATACTAACAGTTGGCTGTGACTTGCTATTAGATGAGTTCTTACAGCTCTGGGCAGGTTTTGAGGATGGTTGCAGGCCCATTTGTTTTAGCACTTGGCATCATGGCCTCAATTCTTGGAGGTGTGCAAGAAACAACTGGGCATGGCCCTTAATGCTGTGGTTTAGTTGACAAGGTGGTGTTTGGTCAAAGGCTGGACTCAATGACCTTGGAGGTCTTTTCCAACCTTTATGATTCTGCTGGCTAAGCTAGGATAGCAAGTGTTTCGGTTTCTTGAGGTCATCAGTGCAACTTTGGTGGGAAGTCCAGGTTTCTATTGCTAAAGGAGGGGCAAGAACCTCCCTGTCAGGGAGACACCCAGCAAATCATGAGTTATAACATCAGTGCTGTATGTGCTGGAAAAAACTGAAAAAGGAAGAGCTCTCAGTACTCCTGTACCCATGCTACTGGTAGACGTAAGATTTATATCTTTTCAAAAATTAGTCTTCTGCTCAGTACAGAGTATTAACCTTCAAAATGTAACTTATTTGTGGTGATGATAGAGTTTAAAAAGTAAAATGAGTGTCTGCACTCCCTCTTTCCCTGCTCTCCTTTGTAATTCAGATTTCTCTCTCTCTCGGCAAGGTCAGGAAGTACAGAAGGTAGAGGGGCCAGCATGACGTACTATGGGAATATGCAGCACTCAAGACATGATGATGTACTTTGCTGTGTCTTATTAAGCATCCAACAGATGACCATCAATAACTGATCAAGGTAGAGGTCCTTTTCTCTGGTTTTCCTTGGAAATTGTTAGTGTAACCATTGTCTTCATTCTTTTCTCTGACCACACTCCATTAGCTGTGGCAAAACTGTGTTCTGTGTGAGAGTGCAGGAGTGCACAAGAGCTGGGATAATTTTAGGGTGATCTTAAAATACTCAAAAATATTTCCATCTTCAGGGGTGAAAGGAGGGGAAGCTGGCTTGAGACCTTGCAGGCTATGTTTCGTTCCCAGATAAGAAATTATAGGTATCAGACTGTCTAGGTAGCACCTACACACCTCAGAGATTTTGTTTGGCCCCTCTAGACAAACAAAAAGTCTGTTTCTTTGCAAACCTGAGGTTCTTTTCATACATGCCTTACTCCTACAGTCTATCCTTTGCCTATCCTCCTTGACCTCCAGCTTCTGCATCTTTGCATTTTCATCTTCCTCGCAAACGTGTTTGCCAGCTCCCTGCTCTTTGCACTCAGGCCATTCCTAGTTGCATTCCCTTTTTCTCTCCTGGTCCTCTAATGCAATAATGAACATTTCTGAAACGTGTGTGCTTATTCAGTCAAGAATTTCATCGTTGGCACTGCCATCCAATGACTTCATTCTTGTCTGAATGGAGAGAGAGCGTCCTCTGAAGGGGATCTGGAGGCCACCTGGGTTCTTAGATCACTGTTTGCTCCTTGTTATCTAGCTTGGAGTGCTGCCAGGCATTCCTGTGCAGACAGATTTGCAAGCTGCCTACAAGCTCTTGAGAAGACCTTGTCTGCATGGGAAGGGAGGATGGATGTGGGAGTCTTTGTTGATGAAAGAGCAGTGTGGATGTAGATGTTGTACCTCGCCATTTTTAATTATCATTTCATTATCATTACCTTATCATTTCCTGTTTAATTAAAATGTATGTATGCTGGACCGAGTGGTTCAGCACAGGAACTGAACAGACATCTCCAAGGTGAATCCTACACAGCTGGCAAGTAAGGTTCATATGGAATTATGCTTTCTTTAAACTTTCTAAGAACATAAAAAAAAAAATGGTAATGCTCAATGAGTGACTTAGGCTGGTTTTAGAATAGTGATTGCTATAAACTGAGGACAGAGAGGAAGACATTACAAAACCAAAGAAACAAGGACTTTTTGAAATATTGATAAGCTAGTTACAATCAGAGTAATTTTTGTTATGACAGAACATCCCCAGGTAAAGGGAAAAATTAGAAAACAACCCCAAATCCTATGAACTCACTATTTTGTTTAATAAACATAAGCCAAGCTTTTGACAGATTAGCAGTGGTTTTTTGTATATATGAGAACTTCATATTTCTAAATATAAACAACATTCTTTTTACCCAATATAAAATCATTTCCCATCTGCTCAAAATCCCAGTAATCTCAGTTTATGCGTGGCAGCAACTTCCTTTAGGAAGGTAGTCCAGCAGAAGTAATTCTGGACCTGCCTCCATCTCTGTAGCATATTTATTGCTTCCATCGCTTCTCAAGCCTCAGGGTACTCCTGCTTCAAGTCTGAATATTTATTATGTCAGGTTGAAGTCTGCCAGTAACCAAAAAGCAGAGCTACCAACCCCAGCCCTCCTTTCCTCGCAAAGACACTGTTATTATGAGAGCTTTGGTCTTGTGAAACACGGTGGGAAAAGTCTTATGAAATGTGTGGAATACAAAGGCAAGCTTTTTTTGTGGTTAAAAGTAGCATCTGCAATAATTCCAAGACTAAAACTGGCTGTCTTACTGTGTGGAGGATGCCAAATAAGACTTTTTAAAATGGTATCTTGCACTAAGATAATTATGGGAGACGAGAAGCTTTACATGAATCTAACAGCTGTTTAGAAAGCTCAGCTGGCAGCATCATTTGCTATCAGGCAGAAGACCTATGTTCAGAATCACACACAAATGTTTGTCTCCTCAAAAGCCAGCAGGAAGTGTAGGTGGCATAAAGAAAATGACAGCCTTATTGCAAAGGCAAACAGAAACCTCTCTGTGATCTTGAGCTGAGCTTGTGCTTCCTGTATAAAAGCTGCAAGGAGTTAGAAGCAGATAATACTCCCTTGAGTGTCTTGACGTCCATAGCTGGATGAGAACTCTGTTTTTATTTAAATTTACAGTGGCTGCATTGGATATTCAGGAAAATGATGGATCAGGACAGTCCTATAAATCCCAAACACATACGTAGCATAGCTTTTCAGAAATAACTTACAAAACAGCCTTCCGGAGAAGAAGTAGTCCAAAATAATGATAGCACACTGACAGTGCAATAAAGAGGAATTCATTATTCTGACTGCAGGGGTTGACAATGACCAGAGGGCAAATGAATAAAATAAGAAGGAAGAGCCTATGCTCAAATGTCAGAAACTCCCTGCCACAAATGAAAAAAAAAAAAAAAAAAAAAGAAATGTGCTCAAGATGTGCTTACTCTGTGTAGGAATGATGATGATAACGTTATCTGAGCACAGTAAATATTTCTGAGCATGAAGCTGAGGATGAAGTGTTATATAATATAATTTGTGTATAAATGAATTATTCCTTTCCAATGTTCATTGCCATGAAAAGAAATCTTTGCCATCTAAGGGTGAAGAGAATGGCAGCAAAAATGAAGGGTTAAATTTGTAGAATGGTTGGTTTTGTGAACAATTTTTGTAGACAATTTTAAAGCTACTGTTCAATTCTAGAAACAAATCTGATTGTGATAATTGTTTCTTTTATTACCTAAAGAGGATAATATCTATTCACAAGTGCAACTACTTAAATATTAAATTTTGCAGGCATAAATTGCACCCTCAGATAAGATCTTGATCCCACAAAGGAACAGCAATAAGCTGTTTTTCTGGAGTTATTTAGTTCTAAACAAACTTCGTATGCAGTCTCTATGTTTTTTATTTTTAGTTCTTCCTTCTTTGTTAATGAATGCTTTTGTAAGAAGGAAGGATTTTAGTTCCGTATTTTTCTTCCTCTGACATTTCCTATATGAACTTACAATCCTCTCATAGCTTGTATGGAGAGGATTAGAACATGCCATCACCAGCTGCAGATGAGGATTTAAAGCAGGGACGGACAGGAGGAGCAGAAGGATGAGACTGCCCGACCTGTCTTGATTCAGACTGTGTGGATGCTTTGTGCCAACCTGTGCTGCTGCAGGAAGTTAAGTCTGCCTTCCACACCTGTCCTCATCTTATGGCAAGGGAAAATTGTTTGTTGTTGAAGAGGATGAAAGACTGATTTCTCTATTGCACATTGCTCCTAAAGATCCATTTCTACACAAAGGTACTTGGCTCATAAAAGCCCAAGGGAAGGTGCAGTTGCCAAGAGGAATCACTTCTAAACTCCATAAAAAATGCCAGATTACAGTTGTAGGACTGTTTCTTCCTTCAGAAGAATTTTTTTGTTTCTATTGGTCTGTGAACTTGTGAGTACAGTCATTGTATCCTCATATTCACCATAAAAGTGCTTCCATTGAGGCTGGAAGTAGTAATGGTAATGTATGTAAGCCCTAACCATCTGAGAAGATTACCATTACTTAATGTCAACAACAGGTAGCAATTTAACTAATAAGGGTAAGGAATTACATAAATTAGGCAGCCATACAACAAAATTATGTCAGCATGCATTTCCCTGTCTTCTGCTTCAGGATTGAATCAATTGTGAAACATAAACCAAAGTAATGGATACAATATTTATAACAATTTAAGTTCCCAGGCATTGATTAACCATGACTGAGAGAACTTTCTCTCATGAAGGAGAATGTTATATCATAAAGAATGTGCAAATTCCCAGGTAAGGCCATGAACTACTTGGAAGGACACTTTACACCAGCCCTTGCATTCTTTGATGGGTTGAAGGCCAAGGAGATAAGATTTGCAATAAGCAGGGCCAAGTAGTCAGAGTTGCTTTGCACTTTTTTCTGTGGATTGTTACTCAGTGAATTGCATAAGTAGAGGGAGGAATTTAACATAAATGCCCCTCTCTCTGCTTTAAAAACATATTATTTTCTTTCAAAGCCTACCTTCTTCAGGCCCTGCAACAAGATCAAAAGTGACTCAGAAATTCCAAAAAAAGGTAAAGCTGAGCCAGAGTGAGTTTAATTATCTTCAGACATCTAATGAAAAACACAGAATCTTGTCACAATTTTCATGACTTTTTTTTTCAGACCTTGACAGATCAGGAAACTGAAAGGGATGATTTCTTGATTAGGACTGAGAAAAAAAGCTTGAACTTCATTTTCAAGGAGAAAGGGTGTTTTTTAATTAATAAAGATAAGGAAATACGCAGTAGAACTGCCTCTTTGTTTACCAACAAAGTTGTAACCAGAATTCCACATTTTTGTCTGTCTCTCCCACTCCAAATTTTGAGTTTTCATTTTGGGGATGAAAATATTTTTTTCAAAGTCATTCAAAAAACGATCTGTTATTTAGTTAAGGAAATAATTAAATGCCTCAGTCTTCTCAGAATTTAAGGAAAAATAACATTTTTAGTTGTGTTAATAGACTTGTTCATGTAAGATGCTGGTTCTTGGACATCTAAGTTTATGATGAACATCAGTATTTCTCTAGGAAAGCTGTGTTACTAAAATGGCTTAGGGTTTTTTGTCATTTAATCACTCAATCAGAGCATTTCTAGTGAGAAAAAGCAGGAATTAACAGCTAAAGGACAGAGCCTGGGATTAAAAAATTTAGAGATGGTATAACAAGTAGACTAAGTGTGTTGTCTGTCTCACAGAGCAATGTCTTACCCATCAAAAGGTCATGTCTCTAGAGCAGGCAGAATTTTAGTCCTATATAATACTCTTTTACCAAAGCTATCATGTAGCTCAAACTTTCCTGAAATGCAATTGGTGATGCAGGGTTTATTACACGTAAAGTTCTTGGAATGAGAAAGGAAATCTTGCCATAAACTTCGTCAGTGGCTTGGCAACTGACTGGGAGACAGACGACTTTTCTGTTAGTTCATCTTTACTCTCAGAGTCTGGGGTTCTGGAGACCACGTTTTCCTACAGAAACCTGTCGAGATTATTTAACTCCTTTCTCCCTGATGCAGGTGCTGCTGCTGAAAGCATTTTTTTGGGAAGAATTCTTGTGTGGAATGTAGAAATGGTGATGGATATAGCTGGGGCTTGCTAAAGATACTGATTATATTTTTCTTCCAGGGAAGGCCTGGTGAATAGAGCTCCATCAGGATGCCACAGTCAGAGGTGTTTAATGGTGATGTGCAGTCAGAGAAGTCCTCTCTGTTCTGCTAAATTACATTTTATTTAGGGACTCCAATAATTAAGCCATACCCAAAAGCTGCATCAGTTCAGGAAAATTTGCCAGAAGCCTCGTTGATCTTACATCTCAAGCATATAGTTTTTATATGCAGTGATAAATCACTTCTAACTTTCTACACAAAGAGCATTTTTTTACTGATGTATTTGAGAATATTGTAGAGTGGTTTGCTATTAAATGAGGAAAAAGTAGCTCTTATGAAGAAATCAATTTTTAATGCTAGAGAAATCAGGGAATTTTGAAAATGCTATGCATTGGTTACTTTTGCTTTGAACCTGCAAGTTGCATGAAAGTAACTGCATTTCTCTTTAAAAGACAGTGGAGGGAGAATTAGCCAGCTTTCTTTGACATTGGGATAGAAAAATTATCCAATCGAAGGACTACAGATTTAGGTAAAGATGTTTAGATTTTGTCTGAACAAAAGTGTTTTCAGGGCCAAGCTTTCCAAAGTCTTCCACCAAATCATGCACTAAACCATATCTTTCTATCCATTAAAAGTGCCTGTGCTTCACAGTATGGTTTAGTTTAAAAATGATGTGTTAGAGCTCAAAAAACACGCCGTTCACTTTCTAGTGCCAAATGTAGAAAATGCCCTTCTCTTCCTTGTCCTTTTCCAATGTAGGGTGGCCAGCTTAGCGTTCTGCCTGCTTTTCATTAAAGATGAGGTACAAATCTGATCCAGCACGGTAATTACCATATTCCAGTGTAAGTCACAGACCATTGCTGCTATTATTTATTCTCAGACAAAAACATTCACTTCCCTCACCTCCAGCTACGGGCTGCAAATTCGTAACGGCTAGACTTTTGCTGTGAGTGAAACCAGGTTATTTCTCATTTGCTCCAGTTGCTGAGGTAGCTGCACTATCTGATGCACTAATGCACTGTCCATTCTCTGTGGAAAGCTCTGGATTTTTCCAGTGCTCCCTTTCACTATGGATTAGAAACATGAGATAACTTTTTAATGTTAAGAATGGTCTCTTGCGCCTTATCCAGTTTCTCCCTGCCTAAATAAAAGCGCATGTAAGTCAGGTCTGCCTCTCCACAGAAATTTTCTTTCTTCCTTCTTAGGGTTGGTATCTGTGCATACTTAAGCTTATCTTGGCAAATTCCAACAAAAAATGGATGGTAGACTGAGAAGGCTATTAAATATCTTTTCTGAAGATTATCCCCACTGTGAGGGAAGCTACACTTACTTCTTTTTATACAAAACCAGAGGCTAATAAGGAATGGAAGTCTATACATAAGCAAAAACCCCAAACCAGCCCCAAGCTCCTCAACTTTTTCTCCTAGAACTGTTTAATGCAGGAAAAAGCTGACTGCACAAAGCTGCTCCATCGCGAACTAGTGAGTCACTGCCTTCAATCCTCACTTTTTTGGTTCAGGCTGACGTATTTGCAGCTGAACTTTTTAGGCTTGCCAGTTCCCTGGAGAAGATGTATACTACAGAAAAGTTGGGAATTTTAAGATGGATCTCATCAATTTAGCATGTATAATACATTTGAGAAACAGAGCATCTAACAATAAGGAAAGGGAAGAGAGAGGGGGAGATACTGATCTGACTGCAAGACCCGCAGAACTGCTTTCAGTTTGTTAGAAACTTTTAGGACATAAAACTTTTTAGTATTTAAGTACCTTCCTTGAATAAGCTATAAGCAATAACAATGGGTTAAAGTTCTTTTTTTCAAGTGAGTAAAGCGGTGGATTTCTTAATGGAAGAATCCACACAGTCTGTCAAAAAGTGGTAGATATTCTTCAAGGTAGACAGATATAGCACTAATGACATGACATTTCATGCCATATCTTACTAATGAATAAGACATAGTAGAATCACAGAATGGCTTGGAATGGACCTTAAAGATGACCTTGCCATGGGCAAGGAGAGTGTTAGTAAGGAGAGGTCAAAGAAGGACAAGAGACTCAAATGAGACATGCAGTGGAGGGGATGAAGGTAGGCTAACCTACCTAACTGTTACTACACCTAATTGAAACAGGATTTTTCACTCTTTTCCAGCAGACAGAAAGCAGATTTTTAATTGTCATCAGAATCCCTTTGCATTGCAAATGACAGGAATGTACAGGGAGAAAGAAAATCAGTCTTCAAAATCTGACCATTTCAAAATGGGAAAATGCAATTGATTTTAAGCACACAGTTTGTGCAGAAAATTAGGTAATCCATTTTGTACTTAAGTGCCCATAGAACATTTTGGGGGGGGAGGGAGGAGAAAAAGAACATTTTCTTTTATATTTTTATGAGAATTCTATTTTGCTCACTCCACCATAAACTTTCCACTATTGTTTATAGACATTTTGAAGAATTTGAAGCCAAGACTTGATGCTGCAAAACTTCTGATAAAAGCTGTGAGGTGAGAGGACAATGTGAAGAACAGCTGAGTTTCATATTCAGATTCCCACAGAGAAAAAGCATCTTTAAGAAAACTGGTTGTATAATGAAAAGGTAGATAAGTGTTTTATTTCATTATTCTCCTGTCTTAAACCTCAGGCTCATATCCTCCCCCTTGGTTTCTGAAGACACAACTGCTTACTTGTCAATCATGAGTAATGCTTTCCTTTCTCAAAAACCTTTCTCCCACCTCTTAAAATAGTTCCCAGTGTTGGAGTGTGGTAAAACTTCAGCCACAAGTATGAGGTCTAACCAAATGTCTCATTACCCTGACTGGAGAGTTAGGGATGAACTGCAAGCCTGGCTAGTCAGGAGGAAAATACAAGTCTTACAATATCAAATCTCCCAAGCAAGGAAATTTAAACAGGAATGATTTTAGGGTTTTAAAACAGATCCTGTTGTTTAGAGCCTCTCTTAGCAACCATGACACCTGTCAAGGCTTGAATACCTTGTTGTATTTACAGAGATGTGAGACCTGATAGTTGCTGTTGTTGTGCATCACCTCATGTGAGGGGGAGGGGGTCTGACACTGGCCCCAGGGTGGCTCCTGTGAAGACTGTGACTGCTCCGAGACTGCTCCGAGACAGCTCCTAGCAACTGCTGTCATCTCCATCTCCCACAGCACCTGATCTGCTTGTGGGTACTGTAAAAATGCACCCATGGCTTGTCTTAATTGCCTGGGAAGGAGTAACGTGAGCCAAGATTCTCTCCTATCCTGCTGGGCTTGTTCTTCTCAAGCTGCTCTGCAAGGGCAGGAGACACAGCAAAGGGGGGACAGCAATGCAGTTTTGGACAGGGGAGGGAAGTTCTGCTTGCCCTCAGCTTAACCATGAGCTTCAGATTATGGAGGATTCTGCAGAAGAGCAGTTTGGATGAGGAATGCTGGAGATAAGGCAAATAAATGGCTCGTAACTAGCCATGGACTGCTATGATGTTGCCGAGGATGTGCTTAATGCTGGTATTGGGTTTATGATTTGTGCTCAAAGAGCCTGAGGAATTAGATTTATTCCTAAATAGCACAGGACCCACGTGGCCAGTTGAAGGCTATTGCCAGGGAGGAATTCTGCTGTGTGAAAGGCCTCTGAAGTGACCAATGCCTTGTACAGTGTTGGACACAGTGACAGCTCAGACAGAATATGCTCAGGTGGTGTTATTGGGGGACACAAAGTTGAAATCTTTGATCCCAAGGATGATGGTCTGGTCTGGCAAAGGTGTGGGAGGGAGAGTCAGAGGGAAGGGTAGTGGTGGAACAGGGAGAAAGATGGGAGGGGGAGAGCCACTTTTACTGCTCTGGCTGTTGCATGGGAAATAGCAGGGAGGACAGTGACTCCCTGGACATCGTGACTCTGCACTGCTGGGGCAGCCAGAGAGAATTTACAGGGCTCCAGTGCTGGTAGACTTGGAAGCTGAGCATATGACTTGTAATGCCAACTTAGTGAATGCCTACAGATGATGCTGATCTGAATACTAAGATTTATTGCTGGTTGATGCAGGACCTTTAGGACTTCTCCTGACAAAACCTATTAGCATATGGGTGCTTTTGCAGGAGGAAGATGTCGCTGCACTCTGGTGTGGGCTGTATTTCAGGCAAAGATTCCTGTTAAGGATCTTGGCAATGGGATTTCAGTAATTATTTTTGCCTCTGAACGTGTTTGCTTGGCAGGTTAAGAAAAGGGTTGATGGTAAAATAGAACAGGTGACTCCAGATGTACAAGAAAATTGGGAGGAGGGTAGGTACAAGCAGGGGTGAATGCTGGATACAGAATGGTGGATGCTGGTAAATGCAGTAGGAGCAGAATTTCAAGGGAGGCTGGTAGGAGTGAAGAAAGCAAATGTGAGTGGAAGAAGGAAAGGTGAGGGAGAAACCATGGGGACAAGACAAAAGCTGAAGGCAATTTCCTTGGGCTTCTCTCTTCATCCCTGTCCCTCTTCATGTGTTCTGGGTACACCCTGACCTAATGCATGCCCTCTCAAAAACTGAGTACACTACAAGCTACAGCTTTCCCTTATGTTTACAGTAAAGGATCTGATGCATGATTAAAGTGACCTGGCTACCTTTAGCGTCCTGAGATCAGTGCAGCCTCTTTGTCTCTTTTTCTGTTGCAGAAGACACAGATGATTTTTTTTTTTTAGAGGATCTTTTGTTCTGAGTATTTTCAGTGAGTATTTTCAGTAATTATTTTCAGTAAGTATTTTTATGTTGTGTGTCTTCAAATTTCTGGATACTGGTCCTCATCACTGACAAGACAGTGTGTTAAAGAAGCATCCAGCTACTGTAGATGATGAAGAAAATGTGCAATGGGCTATTACATATCTATATCTATGCATATAATTGTACAAGTGAAGGACTGAAACACCAGGAGCAGCCAGCTCTCAATAAAAGCAGGGCCGCTTCTTGGTTGAATAAAACAAGAAGTAAAATACTGACTGTGAGGGTGACATGAGATTGTAACCTGAAAACTAATTAAAGAGAGAAGAGAATTTAAATAACATTTGGGTGCAACAGCAGGAAACAGAAGGAACAGGTGTTTAACAAGATTTCTTTTGACTGTTTAACCTCTTCATTAATGCCAAAAAACCCAAACTCTGTCAGACTCTGGATTTTCCTAGTTTCAGTAGTTGCAGTTTTGGCTATTTCATGACTCAGAGTATTTCTTCTGCTGTTTGTTAGTCTCTAGGGATCTGTGTCTTCAGCTAAGTGCTTTTGATCTCCATTGTTTGTGGCATTTCCCTTCAGGAAGCAATAGGATTACATGGTTGTGAATAAGGCCCAGTGTTTGTTACTCTGCTCTGCAGGTTCACTACAGCATCTGTGGGAGTGATCTCCTTACAAAACTGGATGAAATTTGTTGCCTAAGACCTAGAAACCGGGGAGGCTTTTCTTTGTGGTCGCTGTAAAATACAAAAGCATAAATAAGTGTTTTTCAGTGTATTGGTGTAGTCTGGAGGGATATCTTTTAATAGAATAGGTCTCTCACTGCTGACATCCTGCTGAGTGATTGGGACTATATAATACTGAAGTGGCTTTACATCTTCAAAGAAGTTCCTTGTTTAAATGACCTTCTAGTAAAGAGCTCTTTCTCTCTAGCATTTTATATTCTATTTCACACCGTTTCTTGAATTTAGCAAGTGAAAATAATCTAAATAATCTAAAGTGACTGCTTGAACAGTCACCTTTTAATGATATAAGTGTTTACTTCTGTTGTGATTTTAAAAAGTTTCTTCCTGAATTTCTTTGGTTCATTGCTTGAAGTGAAGACATTATTATAAGACTATCTCTGTAAAAGTTTGCTTTCTTTGGGATGCGGTTTCAACAACTTTAGACAACTGACAGAATCAATACCTGATGTCAGATTTTGCCTACATGAACTCCCACTGCCACTATCCTCCTACACCCATTTAGACCTCTACATGTCAGGGACGTGCTCTAACTCTTTAGGCTTGTTTTTGCAGAATTTATTCCATTAGCTGCTGCTTCTTTTTGTTATTATTTTTCCCTTTCCTCATTGCTTTCCACACAGCATGCAGTCTAACCTGCTGGCTGTTCTTCTTCTTCCAAATTAGTGGTTTTGACACTAGAATCTTCTCCAAATAAACGGATTTGTCTTCTCACCCCATTCCAGTAGATGTACATATGAGAACTGTCTTTTACTTGTACCTTGCTCTCCCCTTCCTGACCTGCCTTTCTGTCCACAGCAGAGTTGGACTCCCTGTCAGGATGCTGAGTGCATCAGCATCCTCTGTCACCTCTGGCTTTGAGGGGTTTGTCTGGCTGGGCTCAGGGCTGTGACATTTGTCTTCAGCTTTTTGTTACTTACTGAATGTTATCTCCAGGGCTGGTGGTGGATCGATTTCCCCTAACAAAGGCTTTGCCTAATCTCCTCCCCTATTGTTATCATTGACCATGATCTGTAGATTTTCCAGTTTCATTTTCTAATTTCCTATTTTTCTTTCCTTCTTTTTCTTTTTTTTTCCCTTCCTCCCCCTTTTTTTTTTTTACCCACCAGGAACACACCAGCAGTGTGCAGGGACCATCCTGATCTCCAGGATGTGACTGTTGAAAGGGAAAAGAATATATATATATACATATATACACTAATATATGTATACCTAGTTCACAACTTCCTTCAGATTCCCCATCATTTTTTGATCTTGAAGTTAAAAGAAACCAGCAACACTTGGAAACAGGAGATCCACTGCGTGATGTGGTCCAAACCTGACATGTCTGAAACCAGTGTTTTGGGTTCCATTGCTAAACTCCTGGGCAGTAGGAAAAAAACCAGGTTGAGTGTATGTGCAGTGAATCTGTGTACATGTGAGGATCCTGAGAGCTTCTTACCCAGCAGAGTGGTTTTGAGTGCTTAGATGTGAATCAACCCATTAAGCAGACAGATGCTTTATAGACCTAATGTTACACCATTTCTCACCCTGGAGAGTTGCTTCCTATATGATACTTCATCTTTTACGATCTTAATTAATACTGATTGGTATATGATTGCCTCTAAAAATACTGATCTACAGGGAAAACTAATCTCTGATGTTACAGTGAGTGGTATTTAGGAGAAATCATACTGGACTGCAGCTCTTTGTAAATGATTAAATAGATCATCTTTTTTGATTTGTGTGTATCTGTCTATCTCTATACTGTCTTCCTTGATAGCTTATATTGTAACTCCCACACCTGGAACTTCCACCATGTGTTTTAAACCATTTCAAAAGTAATGTGTGGCTAGAGGAGATCACACTTTTGAAAACTGTAATGAAAAACCATTATTAAATAAGGGATATAGCTTTTTCTTCTCTCTCTTTTTTTTTTTTTCCCCATTTTGCTTTCAATCAGCATACTGATTCTGCTTTTATATAGAATTCACTCTTGCATTTATATTGTCAGAGTGATTTCATTTTTGGTCCATTCCTATTCTGAGAAGGAATCCTCCTGCATAAATTCCAAAGATTCCCTTTCTCTTTCAGCAAATACTGTGAGTATAGTAAAGTGAAAGCAGAGATCTTAGTAAACAAAACCAGAGGATGAATTAATCTTTAAAGCTGGCTATGACACTGAACTTAAAATTCACATGTTATTTTTGTCAGCAGCATGTCCAAACTGCCAAGGGTGTTCTTGGAAATCTCATCTGTGATATCTACAATAGCTAAACTGCAGGAAAACTGCAGTTAGGTCACACTACCTTATCACTCACATACAAATAGCACGAATGACAATAGTTAGTGTTACTATCTACTCATTTTGCTGCATATTTGGTTCAGTAAAAACAATTCTAATTAGCATGATAAAATAGTATGCTGAATGCCACCCCTCCTGCTCTACACGCTTGACTTGGGTAAAGAGCGTGATAGTGTCAGATCAGCCCCAGCTGAATCAAATTGGGCCCTGTGGGCGAGTGCAGAGAAAGGTTCTGGAATGGGCTGTGAGGGGAGATCACAAAACTGGCTGGGGCCAGGTGGTTTTTGGAGGCCAGGAGGGGAAATGTTCAAAATGAAGCAGGGGAGAGGCTAAGGCCAGCAAGCAGCCTTCAGTGGAGAGGAAGGAGCTGTCCAGGCCCTCTGTGCAGTAAGTGCATGAATTCATTCTCATAAGTAGGAAGAGGCTGGCTCAGGAGTTTATTGTTGGCCAGAGACTGAGTTGGTCAAGGGGGAGGTGTTAAAATGAGATGCTAAGCTGGAAGGGTATTGGGAAATTGATGTGGGCATTTTCCTGTGTTTTAGGAACCTAATTCTCAGAGTAAATTTTCTAGGGCTTGTTGCCATTTGTTTCAGAGCTTGAAAAATGCTCCTGCCTGAGGTTAAGTACTACCAACTTCAAAAGAGCTCAGCTGGTGTTTCGGAGCACTTACATAAACATACGTTCCAAATCTACAATTATTTGTTTTACAGGATTAAATTTCTTTTAAATGCTATTAATGGCTTGGAAGACTCATGCCAGCCTCCTGCATGCACAGCCTGTTTGACCACAGGTGTCTGATGCAGAAGGTCTGCAAAACATCTACTTTGCATGTTTGCAACCAGTCCAGGGACAAATTGCTTGATAATGGTGTTACAAAGCCAGGCCATATGTGGTAAAAAGACAGAAGCCATGAACAAATAAGATTATTGTAAAAGCCCAAGTACTTGCAGTAGTAGGTAATACGACACAAGAATTGTTCAGAGGTACAAGAAATTGTGTCTCATGTTAAAGCTGATGGACTGTGGTTTTTTTTTGTTGGTTTGTTTGGTTTTGTGTGGTTTTGTTTGGTTTTTGTTTGTTTGTTTTTTGTGGGTTTGGGTTTTTTTTTTCTTTCCTTTTTTTTTTTTTTTTTTTTTTTTTTGCTGAGCTTTTTGCTCTTCTCAGTTTGGGCTGAAATTCTTTGGTTTAGCCCACAGGCAGTGGAAAGGAGCTGCTGCCCTAGACCTGTGAATTGAATTTTGGCAAGCAAGCTGGCACATGCTACTTGCAGCTTGTTTCTAGCTGCAGCCAGTCAGTGGGGCCAACTTTGGGGCAATAAAGCTGAATGCTGAGAGGTACTCTAGACCTAATCTCACAGGATTGAGAGGAAGAAGCAGAAAAACTTGGAAAACAAATGATGTGTCGTATGTGAAAAGAATTTTCTTGCTCTTGGCAGGCAACCAAAAGAAATTCTGATGCAGAGGTTTAAAGCTGTATAGGTGTAAATTTTTTTAATGGTAAATTTTTTTGGCTGTAGCACTGCACCAACAATTCAAGAATCTGTAGCATAGACTTGGTTTTCTGTCTGCAGCAATTTTTGAGTATATAAATCCCTTCTTTAAGTGGTGAAACACTGATTGTTTCAAAACAGTGCAAGTTTCTTTTCCCAGCAGCTTTATCTGGAAGGTTGAACCAGAGTTTCATGCTGATAACATGAAAGCAGTTTTTTTTTTTTTTTTCGCTTTCCCAACATCCAGTTTTAGTTGCTTCATTACCAGCTTGTATTTACTCGAATTTTTACTGATGTTATCTTTGAAATAGATCTTCTCTTATCTTACCGTTTGCCCCCTCTCAGCTTCAGCAGAACAAAACTGCCCAGGCTCTTGTAACTTCTCTGCTGAAAAATCCATTCCTTTAATCATCTTTTTGTTTTTCCTCTGTATCTTTTCTAGCTTACATAATTTTTTTCAGAATGTAAATGACCAGAAAAATAGTCCAAATAGTGTCTCAGGCAAGTCTTTCCCAAGCACAATCTTTTTCTCTTCCAAAATTTTCTCACCTAAAGCATTTTCAGATGTCAGTAGCTTTTTCCACACTTGCATCACACTAACAGCTCAGAACCATATTGATTGACCATGCTGATGCCACGCTGATTGACCAGTGCATCCTGATTTTCCTCCTTTCAGACATCTCCGTGATATAATCTCCATGGAAGTAGGAAGAATTCTTGTTATCAATCCCTGATCAAACCATTCCATCTCTTAAACTGTAAAGTACCTTCTCACTACTTTTTTTCCTTGAGGGTGTGTTACTGCCTATTGTCATGGATACCCCTTATTGGGCAACATTCTGCAAGGTCATATCTAAAGATAAATACATAAATCTCTTTCATTGATCAAACAACACCTCCAAACTTTCCTGAGCCACATTTAAAGCCTAAAGTGTGGCCCAGAATAAGAACGTGGTCCATGCAGGAAGGTGGTCTTGGTGACAGTAACCTGGTAAGCCCTGACATGAATTTGGTTGCCAAATTTGCTATTTTGGATTCAAGTAATAATAAAGTAATAATAAAAAGGCAGAGCTAACACAGTTAAAGCTGGACACAATACTCAGACTTATGAAACTTATACATGTTTAAAATGTGTAAAAGCCAAAACAAACATAAATTTGAATATAGTAGAAATACTGCAAAATAAAGTGAGTGGATTCTGATCATACAGACGTGACTTCACTGCTGATGTTTCTTTTGAGTAGATGCTTTCCTTGTTAAAAGCACCACTCCAGGTTGCCATATTAGAGGATGATCTTGAATTTTTCCTGTAGCTTTGTAGTCAAATATTCCACAATTTGCTCAGATATCCTGTCTATACTAGACTATTTATTTGTCAGGTAATCTTTTAGCTATGGGGAAGAGGAGGTAAATGTACAAATGGCACCATCAAACAAAATGCATTCAATTGCAAAAACTTGAAATTATTCACAATATTTTAAGTGGACTATTTCTAAACCAAAAAAGTAACTGTTCTTTTCCTTAATAGTGACAGATTACAAAAAATTACATTCCACACCTCCCACAAGTCTACATCTGATAAACTTGTAGGGACCAAACACAAATCTCTTCTCAGGGGATATTGACCTGTGAGTGATGCTGAAGAGATTGTGGAATGGAGGAGGGAACTAAGGACAGATGATGTTCTTCTCTCCCTGATGAGACACATAAAAGCCAAGCAGCCCAGTTCTACACCAACACATTTACAATACCTACATATTTTAAAAATGCTTTAGAAAAGCATTGTTGCTCCATCTGATGTATGTCACCAAAGCAGAGCTTGGCAAGGAAAGGAGAGGTTCAAAGAGAGTCTGAATATAGAGAGATGTGTGTTTTAAACTTTTAGAAACTTTATACCATCTACTTTCCTTAGTATTTCTGTAGGGAAGGGCACTAATGATACTCCAAAATCTTACCCATGTGGTTTCTAAAGACAAGGTTTGCAAAGTGTTATGATGATTGAGAATAGCACCAAGTAAATAACATCGTTGCTGCCACTGGGGTATGTACTTGTAGATGCATTGTTAATAGAAGGAGGTGGGAAGTTGTGTGTACCAGGCAAACAGAGCCTCGTAAAGAAAAGTTTATCTGAAAACTTAGGAGTTTTACCAAAGCACTTTTAGTGTTACAAATTCAAATGCACAGAAAGCTAGAGAATAAATTGCTGCATAGAAAATTAGTATCTGAAGTGCTGAAATAAAAGGCTTACAGAGAAAAAAAATGCTGTGCAAGAATTGTTTGGTGCATCAAGAATTTCTTGTAGGAGTTATGGAAGAAGTAATGTAAGTAAAGACTATTTGTTCAATTACGGAGAAGCCAAGCAATCAAGAGATGAGATTCAAAAAATATCAAACACCAGAAAGTTATTTAAAAGCCATAATAGTAGCAATATCATCTTGCTTGCAGTATGTCATATATGCACCTTGGTTGATGAACAACTAATTAATCTTGTAATGCTAGACTCTTAAAAATCACAGACAGAGGCATGGGAGAGCTATCTTTATATATGGAAGGGAATTCATGGTAAAATTAAAAGTTTTCCACAGCCAGCCAGACATCCTTTATGCTCGCCATAGTGTTCATCTCCCATATTATGCTTCTCTGAAATCAGCTTTTTGGTTTGATTTTTTTTTTTAATGTTTATTTTATTCATGATGAATAAATGTTCTGTGAATCAGCTATAAAGATCTGCACTCTGTTTTAAGTGTCCCAATCCAGCTCAATCTGTGTCTGAGAATGTTTTTATTGTAAGAGAGTCCCTTTACTTTGGGTACTTTGGACTTCCTGCCCATTCCAGGGCTGGACAACCCTTTCCATTAAGAATTTTTTTCCGAATGTCCAGTCTAAGCCTCCCATGGCAAAACTTGAAACCATTTGCTCTTGTCCTGTCACTTGTTACCTGGCAGAAGAGGCTGCCCCCCACTTGGCTACAACCTCCTTTCAAGGTGTTGTAGAGATTGATAAGATCCTCTCTGAGCCTTCTTTTCTCCAAGCAAAACAACCTTTTCCCTCAGCTGCTCATCAAAACACTTGTGCTCTAAATCCTTCTCCAGCTCTGTTGTTCCTCTTTGGACACACATAATGCAAGCATCTATAAACTATGGTTTGTGGGGATTTTTTCTGCATTTTGTTATGTTCAGCAGTCATTCTAGGGTCCAGTGCTTTACATCTGAAAAGAAAGTGTCTAAAACAGATGTGAGGATCTGCATTCTGCCTTTCTTTCTTGGTTGGCTAAAAAGAGTACAGGATGACCTGCCTGGACAGATTTCTAAATTACATATGAAAATCTTGTCTCAATGCCACCAAATGGTTGATGAATTACTACCTTTTGTATGAATATCTGTCTGGGCTGAAAACAGGCTGTGATAAATCCAGTGCACTTTAAAGTGGATCAGCAATCCCACTCAGCAGATCTTCCCTACTAAGCTAG
Organism: Myiozetetes cayanensis; assembly: GCF_022539395.1. NCBI lineage: Eukaryota > Metazoa > Chordata > Aves > Passeriformes > Tyrannidae > Myiozetetes > Myiozetetes cayanensis. The sequence goes on from NW_026087742.1 coordinate 4,906,041, forward strand.
GTTTGGGTTTTTTCTACTGAGAAAGTGGGGAGAAGGCAATTCCTTTATACTTAAGCATATAGTCCAGAACCCACCCGGCAGAGGAGGTGCTGGGTGGCTCATATTTTTTGCATGTCCTTACCCTGAAACTTCCTGCACAAGTCAAATAGCTGAGGTTCACCCTTGGGGTCAGTTAGACCTTCACAGCTCTGTCCAGAGAGAGAAGACCTGTGCTGAGTTGCAGCTTTTCATGGCAATCAGAGGCCATGATAAACTAAGTCTTTTAGGGAGCCTTTAAACCCTTCCAAAAGTCTGTGGCTGCTGTAACTTGCTGCAGTTTTCACAGTCATGGAAAACATCCATTCCCTCATAGTACACCTTTTTTGAAAGTGTGTGTTGAACTAGAATACAGATTATATGTTATTTAGTTATGTCTCAGGGGACAACTTTGAAAATAGGATATAGACCTGTCCTTACCTGTGCACAGTACATAAAGGACTGTGCCAAATCTGAAATTACCATGACTAAACCACTATGGGTTTATCATCTTGCAAATCTAATACTAAAGTGAGAACAAGAGAACTTCAATTCAACTTTCAGGTCTCTGAGGGCTTTTTTTCTTCTTTTTGTTCCCCATTCTTCCTTTTCCCTGTTCATCTACTGAAGAGTGTAAAAAAGACCAGAACAGTGCATTTCATTTGGATATTAGTCCAATGTGTTAAGACTTCTACCATTACCATTAGAGCTTCTGTGAAATATTTTTCTTAAATTTCTCAAGCTGGACAACTGGATTTTCTGAGTTCATGTTCTTCCTTGAGTGGTAGAGACTACTTTTGTTTGTACAATTTTAAAACAAATAAACAAAACCCTCACATACTGCCTCCCCGCCCCCCCAAAAAACCCCACCAAACCCACAAACCCAAAAAACACGTAGTGACTAACAATACCAATTCCTCACCCTGTCCCCCATGGTAAACCAAAAGTGAATGAACATTGCTTTCCCCTTACAAGAACCTTTGTAATAAGTTTCCAGGCATAACAGTAGAAACAGTGCACAGGTTAAACGATGTAACAGCTAATAAAATAGTGACAAGAGAAATAAAAGGTTAGGCAAAGTTCTCTCTGAGTTTTTTTACACATACATCCAAAATGTCTACATTTGCAATAAGAACTTGTGTAGGGAAGACATAAAATTTAAAATGCCAATGGTAATTCAAAGATTCTAGTCTGCACCTGTGCTAAAATTCATGCCTTAGGCAATGCCTTGAGAGAAACAGAAGCTACTGGAGTACATCAAAATGAAAACCTTAGGACTTTTTTTTATGCACATTGATGCACCATAATAGTATGTTATGTGCATCTAAAACCAAAACCTGCTTTATCTCCTCTTTGAATAGGTAAGGCCAAGAGGAATAGAGAAAGCCCTGCCACAGGGAGAAGGAGAGTTCCCTCATGGTTTTGTGGGGTTAGAGATAGAGGATGAGGCTGGCTCAGGGTCTGGGCCCTGTCCTTGGGACAGTCCTAGCACCGCCCCAGCAACCCCTGTGTCTTTGTGCCACCCCTCAGCATAGCACCCTAAATGCCACGCTGGCATTCTCAACTGCAGAAAAGTCATGTCCTGATGTGCCATAGGGAAGGGCAAGGTAATTTCCTGTATTTCCTCCTTTATCTGTACATTTGATTCTTGTCCCTGGGCTGTAGGGAACTGGGAATCAGGGAGCAACGCTTTTTTCTTCAGCCTAATGCTTCAAATCCAGTCCAGGCTAACACCGGTTATTTCAGTGTATGTAAAATTATTTCCGTGGGTCATGGGCTGTACCTCAAAAAGTAATTGATAGCACTGCTAGAAGTCTTAGCAGACAACCCCAAGGCTGAAGTGGTACTCAGAGATCTTACTGAAGATCTGAGCTGAATCATATCCAAGGGCCAATGGAAGATAATTATGGAGTTCAGGAGCTTCAGCCTACATACCTGTTTTGGAGAGCAAAAAAACCCAGCTCGTATAGATCTGTTCGCAGCCATATTCACCAGGTAAATAACCTGTACACAAACACTGTTAACCACATCATTAAAGGCCTGCAAAACAGCATAGTTTGCTGCCCAAATATGAAGTACCTGATTAGTGGTTCCCTGAAGGTCTGATGAGAACACTGCAATTGTATTTTACTGATTGCTTCTGGTTTATAAGAAAGCTTCCTTTATTTTTAAGCAATGAAGCTGTCTCCAGCTCTGCATGCCATAGGGTTTCTCTCCCATCAGTCCAGGCATTCTGCTAAAATCTTTGTTAGAGCGATTTTACATTTCTTAGCGAACATTGTAAAAGAATGGAAGAAAACAGCAGAGATGTGTAGGATCTAAAGAAATATGGAGATAACACTGAATCAAAACAGCACCACTTCAATGCCCCCTCTTTAGCAGTCTCGTTACTGACCATTTATCTGAGAGCCAGACACACAGATGGCACTAATTTCCCCCCACCCAACGCATAGTGCAGTATAAATGTCATGTTAAAATAATGTATTACAGTAAATAACACATAAGTTTCCCACAAAGTTCAGTCACTTTGTATGAAAGTTGATGTATTATTTTACTAATATTTAATGTTTCTACTGTGTGAGCTCCAGTAATAGTTTTCTGTAGGCAGTTTGTCTTTTATTTACAGGTACATATAATTGTAGTCGACAGCAGAAACGTAAAAATATTTGCAGATAAATTTTACTCAAAAAATAAAAATCCCAGCAATTTAAAACTTGGAGGATGTTGAGGAATATATTTTAAATGTTAGCTAAAGAGCAGTTAAACATTTTTCAAACTGTCCCATCTGGTACAGCTGTAAATAACAATCTGCCTGCTTTAACTGTCCTCTGTTGACTATGTTAGGAAATGTTAGGATTATTTGCTATTAACTGACAATTTCATCTTTGAGTATATTTATAAAGTTCTACAGTGTTGACACTAGTACATATATCATTTCCTGCAGATCAGTATAATGCTGAAAGAATCTTTGTGCAAACATATTTAAAGCTCTTCCTCTTTATGTTTGAAGGTGCTGTTACGGATGGGGTTAGGGAGATTTATCATCATCTTTACTTTGATCCCTTTTTCTGCAAAAAAGCAATAAGCTGAAAAATTCATGCATCTGGAGAAGCAGAGGAGACAGTTTCATCTGCCACTGAAAGCAATCATTTAGGCATAAAGGACTCGCTGACTTCTGGATGTGAATGGGTACAACATAAATGTCTCACAGATATTACGTGTGCCATAGTGGTCTTTCATCAAAGCAGAATTTACGGGTGTTTCCTAGCTACTAGATGAGTGGTACGTAATATGATTCCATAAATTACTGTAAAAAGCAGACAGCAGCACAATAAAAGTAAATATCAATTGCAGGAGCAAGTGTATGTTGCCCTGTATAAACAAAGAAAAAGATGGGGAGATCAGCTCACTCCTGTTGATGAGGGCTGGAATATTGACATGAGACTGGCAGGCATTCCTGCTCTGTGTTTCAGATGAAAATCAACACTTGCTTGGTCCACCGGTTTGGATATGGTACAGAGGGTTTTATAAAATACATCTTTGGTTCTTTAAGTAGCAGCTATCAGTTTGTTGCTTTCATATTAAAATAACTGCTCATTGTATCAGATAGAGAAGCTCCTACCTGTGTTCTGCCGTGCTATTACTTTATATTATTATTTATATATTATATTATTTATATACACAACGCATATAAAACTTTTCAACTTTCTAATCCCAAAAAGCGGATGAAAGTTAAAGTGAGACACTTAGGCACTAAAATATACACCCTTTCTCAAAGAACAAAACTAAACTAATTGCCAAATTATCACTTCCCGAGCCTAGAAAAGTTACTTGTCCTGGAAATTTTTTCCATGGATTGGGTAAAGGGAATGTGCTACAAGTGTAAAGCAAAGGGCAGAATGAAATAAATGTGAAAAGGCAGCAGCACTCAGTCCCAGGTATTTCAAAAGCTGTACTGGGAAGAGATTTTATCTAACATCTCCCATTCTGATGTTGAATTACCGCCTACTCAGTATGTTATTTATGTGTATTCAAAGGCACAGCTTCTGGTTTGCCTTTCAAACTGATGTTTTAACTGTTTTCTTTGGTGTGCAAGCCCAGCAGAGATGTGCTGACACTAAACCAGGTTCAACATTTCCTTGTATATCATCAGCATTGTTTGTTAAGTTCTGGTTTGTACAAAAAGCGCTGACAGGAAACAATGCTCAAGTGTCATTGAACCAATTGGGCCAGAGGAGTCTTCGTTAAAGATCATTATGCATGAGAAGAACTCTGCTTGACTGTCAGTAGAACTGACAGATTGGGGAAACCAACCCAAATTTAACTTGTAAATAAAGTATAATTTACATGGATACAACTGACAGACAACAACTTAAAAAAAGTTCCTGCCTGGTGCTTGTATGGCCACTTTGTAGGCAGAACTATCATTTATATGGAAGTAGAAAGCACTGCCACCCTCTCCTGAAGGTTTCATTGTGATCAAGCTAAATCTGTTTAAAATGGAATAGTTGGGTCCAGAACCCCTTCAAAGGAAAATGTACAAACACTTTTTGATAACTAACCTGTCCCATCTGTGAAACAACTGTACAAACAAACAGCTTTAATAGAAGGGTCTGTGAAGTTCAGTGTCTCTGAAGTAGCCAGATTTAATATAGACTGGCTTTTTTGTTTGTTTGTTTCGTTTGGTTTAAAGCAGATAAATCTAAGAATTTTCTTCTCACTGTTGAATCTTGCCTTGCATAAGCATGAAGAACTTCAGAGGAAGACTGCAAATCCCAAAAGCCAGTCCTTAAACCCTCCTCCATGTGTGATGTAAGGGTAGCAATGTCCCAGCATCCCTTCAGACCCCTTCCATGCTTCAGCTGGGTTAGAAGGGGAGCAAATTCTCTGGACCTTCTAAGAATCCCCAGTTCTCTTGTTTCTCTCTTTAACTTTGGTTTGTGGCAGTGTTTCAGATACCTCAAACTGATCTTTTGAGGATGAGAAAAAATATGCTAGCAAATTTCATTTCCAGCTTCAGGAAAAAAAAAAATCTATGATTTAATTGAATTGCATAACTTCACATCAATTATTATTATAAAGGCAAAATACATGAAGAAGATTCAATAGAAAAGGGAATTGATTCTAGGAATAAATAAATAAATAAATACAGGTTAGCTATGAAATGTCTTTGTTCAGTGACTGGGATAGGGAGTACAATTGAAATGTTATTTATTCTTCAGATTTTTGTTTTTGAGCTTTCACAAATGACAGACATCAGAGTTGACTAAAAGGAGAAATTACAGAAGTGAAATTTATGGTATATATATTTGCAATTATTACTTAATAAGATACATTCAGAAGTAGAGAGGATGTAATATTCACTGAAAATAGTAGACATGGAAGGAAATTGCATCATGAAAGTGAATTAAATTGGATTTTAAGCCATCCATTACACAGTGGAAATGAACTTAGAAGAAGAAGATACGGCTTGACATGCAAAATAATTATTTTAAGTGGGTATAGGCATTAGAAGGTTGTGTCAACATGCACACACAATTCCAGTGACCTTGCCTGGTAGGGGATGGGGAGTTTTGCCTTCAGACTGCTGCAGGCTAATTGGCACTGCGCTCATTTTCCAAAAATAGTTAATGTTATTCTGTATTTGCAGAACCCTTTTTTTCTCTTAGACTATTGCAAAGCTTTTTAATAAGAAACCTTAAAGTGCATTTGTGAAGTGAGTCAGATATTTTAACTGGGTATGTTGAAGCAAATGTAAAAAGGCTTTTATCAAGGTGATATGTCAATGGCAAAAAGCTGGCTGAAGAGTTCACACACAAAACATACTTAAGTCTGGTTAAACCCTTGGAGGGAATATCCCAAATACTTGAAACTTGAAAAGCATAAAGGTAATTATCTGAAGAGACTTGTGCCTTCCTTTCTATTCTCATATTTCAACACTGTCCGTAGTTTGCTTCAGCTTTCACAATCTTTGAATAAACTCTGTTGCAACATTCCAAGTAATCGATTGAGGAAAAATACTTGGTTGCTTTTCCTTAAACGTGTTTCTCATCTGGGCACCACAGATACAGTCAATTACCTGAGCTGAGGGTGAGCCAGCCATGGATTTCAACCCCTGTGACTGCAGGTGGGGCTTGACTTTTCCATTTCCTCCTTCAGCTCCAAGAACAACTGGTAGAACTCAGTCTGGGCCATGACAACACACTCAGTGCAAAACTTTGCCTCGTGAGAGAATAGGTCTGCCCTGTTTGTTGCTGGAGTGAGAGGTGAGAAAGAAGGATGATAGGTAAGCTGACTGCAAGTAGTAACAGGGCAAAGTATTACAACTGAATGCTGGAATATTATCTAGTCAAATGTCTAGGAAACCATGGAGGAATCTCAGAAACTTGATTATAAAGAAACGTGTTCTATAAAAGGACTAGGAATCATCTCTCTTCTACCTGCCTTGAAAAAAATAATCACTAAATCACCTTTCCAAACCAATCAATCTTCATTTCTAAATATTTCTGTCCCAGTTACCTGCAGAAGATTGTTCCCCAGCTTCACTGCATTGAATCTTAGATATGTTTTTCTAACTTCACGGTATGTTTGCTCTCATGTCATCCTTACCCTTTAGCTACAATATTATTTTCCCCTTTCTGGTTTTTACTTCAATTATATGTTTGTAGACAGAACCCTTATCTCAGCTGTTACTTTGGCAAGCTCAGTCTTTCAGCAACTGTTTTGCAGCTGTATGGTCATTTAAGAATGGATTGATCCAACAGAATTATTGAAAAGACTATTTGCTCAACCTGCTATTTGGAATCCTGTCCTTTCCGAATTCTGCTGTGGCGATTATTTGGTCTCAAAAGGCCGAATAAGCTCCTTAGCACTTTCCCTAACCTGATTCCCCTTAGCCATTCAGCCTTTTGTTCCATGTTCAACATCATCTCCTCTGATTGAAAGGGGGGTACACAGTACTTACTAAGTTTTTGGGCTGTACCTAGATAATCTTTAATCTCTGTCCCATTCTTCCTACACAGTCACTCCATTTCCTCCATTTGCTTTAACATCCTTTGCAAAGTCTGATTGTCAATGTATGTCTGCATTTTTTGACTTCCAACACTCAGCTTGCTTTTGCTGCTCAGTACTTTCTTTTTGGTTCTACATACACAGCATCTGTTTTTGTTGCCACTGTTCATCCTACTGGGCAAGTCTATTTACACATTTAAAATAGCAATTAAGGATTCAAATGATGAAAACACATTTCCTAAGTGTGGTACTGCACTGTGTTTCACAGCTTCCAGGTCAGGAAGCTTATTTTAGCAGCTTGTTTTTGCTGTCCTAAAGGAAACTCTCATTAGACAGATGCAATCTTCCCTTTGCTTACTTATCATTGCTCAGTTTGTACCATTTTGTTCTTATATGTGGCTTTCAAATTATATTCTGGGTGAAAGACCAATTTGTGTTCTATAAAGATTTATATAGCTGTATGCAGCTTCTACATTTTCTCCTAAATGGTCATCAAATGAGGCTTCTATTTACTCCATGGGTGACATTTACGGACTGAGCAAAAAGGGTGTGAAGTACTCCGGTAATTCAGAAGAAAAACACAACAGTAGTATCAGTTTCCTCATGGTAGACATAACTTTTAATATGGTGATGTAAAATGAACACTAACCAGGATTTTATCAATAAATAAACTTTTATAATAATGACAGTAAATTAAGGTTATATATATTTATGCTATGGCACAAGTTTTCAAATCTGCTTTGTACCTGTGTTTTGCTAATTTTATTCCTCATATTCTCTACCTACTCCCACACGTCTAATAACTCCTTATTTAATGTTGCCTTTTGTTGTCTCCCATCATGTTTCTCTTTCATTTTGCTTGAAGTGCCTCTTTTTTCCTGTAACTGTTTTCAGCTCCTACTTTCAAAGCAATTTCTCGCTTCAACTGACCACCATCATAAAACTAAGCTGCTTTTGCCTTGAATATTTTGTATCTGGCAACTTCGAGCACTGAAAGGTCTCTTGCCACCTCGATGTGAGGGGAGGGGAAGCTGTCCTTAGCAGCATCTGTTGCCTAGCAATCTGTTTCTCAGGTGCCTTTAGCTGCACAGCGTTGTGATCAAAGCTGAAAAGGCAAGCATAAGGGAAAGTGAAAATGGGCTTGAAAAACACTGCAATCAAAGCACAGCATTTGGTGCAACATTTATGATTTTTACACGACAGAGAAGAGATCCCCAGCAATACTTTATGCCTTTCTCCTCAGAAGGGAGAAGGCAGTTGTCCAGCAGCTCTCTGCTGGGCAGTGTGGCACCAGTCTGCCTGTTCAAGATTCAAACTAATGTTGCTCAGCCTTGATTTCTGTTTTTTTGGTTGGTTTTTGGTTTTAAGTTTTGTTTGTTTTTGTTTTGGGGTTGGTTTATTTGTTTGTTTTTGTGGGTTTGTGTGGTTGGTTTTTGGTTTGGTTTGGTTATGGTTTTAGTTGTTTTGTGTTTGTTTTGTTTGTTTGTTTTTGGTTTTTTTCGCATCACCTTAGAACTTTTCACTCTCCATGAGGTATCATTTGTACCAGAAGCACAGAAAGTAGCATGTTTCATTTAGGACAAATTGTTGTAGGTGGGATAGAGTACCCTGAGGAGCTCTACTGCTTGTCAGTCAGGTATCAGGCTTTGCACATAACAGAACCATCACTGTGGCCAGTTTGAGCTATTTCATGACACAGCAACTATTCCATGCTGGCCTCCACTAAAGATGGGAGAGTTTCCTCTACCTTGATAGTGACCACATTGTGTTAAGGCTTAAAAAAGGTATAAAATAAACCTCGTGTAAGAAGGATTTGTTTATATGGATGATGCCCAGATTCTTGAGATGTTGGGCTAAGATTTATTTGCAGCTTGATAATAATAACACCAACACTGAACAAAATTAGACAGTGATTAGTACTGTTCATGATGTTACAGGGAAAATGGAATCAATCATCCTTCCAAAACCAATCCTCTCTCAGTGATATGTGGATGTGAATATCTAGATTAAGATGGTATGACCCCAGCCTAACACAGCATTTTCCAAAACCATCTTTGTAGTTTGGGTATTTGGGTTATTTCAGTGTGACTGAGAATTAATTTAGGTATTCATACAAGTGCTTTATCTAGGAAGTGACCCCTGAATTGAAGCACAAGTATGTACTCTGTTATTAAAAAATTGCATTCTATGTGTGGTACATAAAAACCCAGGGATAAAGATATGTAAATCATCCTAAAGGTAAAGCTTCTCAGAAATCAAGAGAGTTTATAGTAGAGTAGCTAAAAAAGATCTCTTGGTAATCTCATTTGTCTTCAAGGTTCACAAAGTAAAGGGTTTCATCACCCCATCTTCCAAAAGCTTAACAGAAAAATGTAGAAAGACAGATGATTTCAAATTACACTTTAAGTTTCAGCACTGCTAGAGATTTGAACAGATAAGTATCTTCCCTAAGTAAGCAGCTGCTGAGCGAGTCTCTTGAGTGTGGTTTTGGAACTCCACAGTGACATTTTCATATACCATGCTTTTGGCATGTGAGCAAAATCTAAACCTCACTGCTTCTCCCTTTCCTGATACTTTCTCAATTAGGAGATGATAGTTATTTGTCATAATTTTATGATAACTGTGGAACTACAGTTGGACTGAGCATCCCACTGAACCGTATTCTGGTTTTGGACTTTCTTGAGCTTCCACAAAATACGGTTTACAGATCAATAAATGAGTGAAGCCTTTCTCTCCTCTTTAAAATCTGGAAGGGAACACATTCATTTCCCTGCTTTTGAAGGCTTGTCTACAAGGGCAAGCTATGAGAACATACAGTTTTATTTGAAAATTTTTGCACAGCAACTAACAGCCAAGATTGGTCACTTCTCATTACCCTTTGAAGTCCGTGCAGTAATGTATCTTTGACACCACAGCACCCCACCAAAGGGCAGTCTTGTGATGCTCTCTCTCTCTCTCTCTTTGTGGGGCTGGAGGTAATTTGTTGTGGGCTTTTTTTCCCCCTCACAGAGATTAGAAGTCATGTAAGAAGTTCTGGGAAGGCTGGGGCTGGGGAGAAGTACAGACTCTGCTGTATCATTCACATGTCTTTTGCAAACTATGCCCATTTTCATGTTGTTGGCAGCCAGCAGGGAAGGAAGGTGGTGCACTGAGGTCCCATCATCACCGTGGGGGTGCTGCTGTCTGCATGTGCCATCACACAGACAGGTGGCAGGAACGGGTAGTTGCCTATGTCATTTTGGACAAAGGAGGACGAAATCTAAGGGGTAATTTTTGTGGGCTCTGCCTGAGCCAAATGGACTTCCAATAGCTCAGTTTCTGGGCTCAGATAAGCAGTATTCATTTTCAGGAATGGATGTGATGCGGGATGAGGGTATATAACAATGGCATAAGAATGAATATCCCCCAGCCACATTTTAGGCCCTTTTTGCAGCCCCCTTTCCCTGTGGCTGGAGCCCTGTGGCTGGACAGGGCCAGGCATTCTGCTGTTTTCCTGGGAGGCATATTCTATCCTCTGCTTATCGACTGGTTTGTGAAGTCTTTTGCTAGCTGGGCAAAATAAAAATCCTCTTGGTGACTGCAGGGGAATGTGTTTTTGGAAGATTGAAAGAATGAAAGTTGTGCTTGCTGCAGGGCCAGAGGTAGTGGAGTAAGGTTTGTTCACTGCACAATGCCTGTGGCAGCAAGGACAGCTTTTTCCCCAGGTGAAAGGGATGTTCAGAGACACTTTACACAGCTGGTGATGCTGCATCTAGCACCTGTGGGTAATTGTGAAGCCTGGTGGATCATAAGTGTCTTGTCTTCCTAATTTTCATACACAAGTTGTCCAGTGTTTCTGCAGAAGGGGAGGACACTACATTCACAGCATGGGTGGGTATTGAACTCGTGCCAACAACAAATTGTACATAAGCAGCGCAAGCTTTAGGGCCTGAAACACAAACCCTGTCAGAAATGGCACAGCCATTTAATTGAGTGTAACCATGTCTTGTGGAAAACTACTTAACATTCTCAAATCAATTCCAAATTTTGCTTTTCCTCTCAGAAGAAAGTGTGGTGCTCCATTTGCTTCCTAGAAGCTTCACTTTTTATTCAGTGCTGAAGAAAAGCAAGAGACCTTTGCATGCAGGAGGGAAAATGATGGTCTCGGTATTCACTGCTGAGTGGTGAACAACCTGTGCATCAGCCTCTGAGAGGCAGAGCTTCATTAAGGAAGGGTACAGGGTAGCCATATGGTACCAAAATATTTTCCAATTTCTGTGCTATCTTCAAGAGCTGTTTTTCCATGTCCCTGCCTATTACAATCCTCTTTTTTAGCTTTTCTTTTTTTCCCTGCAAATTTATTTTATCCTCTCCTCTTTCTACAAGGTCTTCCCTCACTTTATTCTCCTCCTTTTCTGGTCCCTGGTCAAACTTCAGGTTCTTCTGTGTTCTACCATTCCCTTTCCAGTTCCTGGCCCAGAAATCTGTCAGGTGTGCTGGAACATTGCTGGAATAGAATTGGAGCAGTGGTGGAGTAGGGGAAGGAGTTAAAAGTGAAGACTGGGAAGCTTTGAAATAGAACACAATAGTTATTGTGCTAATTTTCATCTCCATAGCAACACTAATGCAATGCAGTTTCCCTTACTCCTGGAATTCCCCTCCTGTGGTCTCCTCCTGAGCTGAGCTGAGCCCCAGGCTCAGCCTGGAAACCAGCACTGGCACAGGGACTTGTATGGTTCTGAACTGGTGAAAGGGCTGCTGGAAAACTGAGGAGAGTTGGAGAAATAAGTAGTAACCTTGTGCATCTCTGTGGGCTTCCCTTACTGGTATGGGACAGATAAAATCAGGAGGTTTGCCACCAAGGCACAAAAGGCTCTTGTTAAAATGGCAGCTGGTGCAGTAGGCAGCAATTATTCTGTTGGAAGGCTTCTTGCAGAGATTCTGTGAGGATGAGAGGTCAGTGTTACTTTTATAGGTGAACCCTCAGAGAGATGTTCTTGCCTTTGATTGTTTTATCCTTGAAGTCTGATTTTAGGTCACCTGAAGGTCTGCACAAATTGCATAGCAAAAACCAGACTTTTGCACTATCATTTCTGAAATCATTAATAGTGTGAGAACGTGATTAATGCAGACTGAATATCTTAAAATCCGTATGCATCTTTAAATATCTTACTTTGGGTGATATATCTTAAAAAGGTAAAGGTAGCTGAAAGCCCAGAGCATTCCTCAAACAGCAAAGCAAACTACTATCTCAATTGCTTTTTCTCCAATACCTGATATCTTGGTAACCACACTTGCATTATAATACGCTTGGGATTTTTCAACCCTCGTGGTACCATCATACTGGATGAGAAAAGGTGGTTAGCTGGGAGGAAGGAGGCTTTTTGATATTCCACAAATGCAAGTGTCCCAAGGTGTACATTTCACTGCTTAACACTGTTGTACCACTTGGAGAATGCCAGAGGGCAAACTTTGAAAAGAAGCACCAAGAGGGAGAAGAAAATGTTAGAAAATGCTGTTGTGACAGATGGTGAGATGGTAGGCTGTTCTCAGATGGAAACGTTTTGAAGAGCTTAACTTCTCCAGTCTGGACAGCTTCTTGAGAACAGGCTTGGGGGCAAAAACATCCAGAAAGCCTCAGAATGGCTTTAATTTGTGAACTGTAACTGCCAGCAGAAAAAAGTCAGCTCTCAGCTCTCTAGGCAGCTGTAGTAGCTGAACATGTTCTGTGAGCAGTGTTGGATATCCATGAAGATCTGTCTGGAGTCCTGGCTGGAATTCATTGTGCCTTGGCTGAGAAACACTAATGCTCCTCACAAAACATGGGAATACAACAGTGATCTTCCTAGCAAATCACCAGCAGCGTCTGGAGCCAAACCAGCACCTGCTGGGAGCTTTGTCAATGGGCCTTGACTTAGCTTGCAGTAGTGGGGTATCCAGATGCTCCCTTCTCAGCTACTGCCACTGCTGGATGTTACTATCAGGTCTGGAACTATTCTGGCAGCTAGAGCTGAACACAGAGCTGTTCCTCTGAGTAGGTCTCTGCTAGAATTCCTCAGGTTTTGACTCAGATGACTGCTGAGGTCTCTAGAAAGGCGTGTAGTTCTGCAGCTGGAACACACCCAGCTACACATTTGACGTGGGAATGACACACAGGCACATCAGGGAAACAGTGAACTTCCAGGTAAACTGAAGGAAAGCTGCAGGAAAGTTAACTGAAAACACAGAACTGCTTTCCCTGTCAGCTGACTCTGAAGATAAAGTGATGGCATTTTCAAGCAAGTGTTCCACTTCACCAAAAGTGTATACTTATATAGCCTACAGACATGAGGCACTTCAATTAAAAAAAAATTAAAAAAATTAAAAAAGGAGTAACTCTAAGCATATTTTACTTCCTCCACTTCCTTCTGTCCATCCCTTCTCCCATCTTTCATAGCCTTAATACCCAAATTAGAGACCTTCCTTTCCCCACATTTTCAGAGCCTATCGTGTACGTGTAAGTTTGCAGAGCACTGAGTGGGCTTAATGTACCATCAGGCTGGAACGTGTGAGGAGCTAATTCTGGGATGCATGAGTACAGGAATTGTCATGGGAACACAGCCTATAATCAAGAAGGACAAAAATTCCGGTAGGAAACCAGGCTATGGTAGGCTTCCGTCATGTTGCTCAAAACAACCTTATGATAATGATTTTGCAATTATTTCAAAGGAGACACCACACTGTGGAAATCCCTGACAAAGCAAATCACCAGTAATTAATAAAAGGGGCACTTTAAGAGAGTAATTTTTTGTAGATGAACAAAGACATAAAACCGTCTTTTTCCTAGACCGTTAATGAGAAAAAAAGAATAATTTGGGCAGTTAGTTTCCCTCTGCCTGAAACTCTGCCTCTCTACATTGTTTAAACTCTGCTAATATACATTGTGAAAAATATATTTTCTCACTTTTTTTTTTTTTTAAGTGGCAAAAAGGATGGCTTGAATCAGCCTACCACGTAGCCAGATACTACTATTTTAATCCTATTTCCTTGGGAGAAATAACAGCTACAAGGTGGTGCTGTCTGTCAGTCCCCATGAGTTCCTGTTGAACTCATTGCCCAGTTTCAATCAGCCTGCAGAGAGATCAAGACATGTTTGATGAAAATGTGCTGCAGAGCAGACACAAGGCAAGCCCCTGTTAGTGGAAAGGCCACAGCACGTGTTCAACTTATTATTAGACACTAGAGAATCTGTATGAGGGAACAGAAGGACTGAAAACTTTTTTAAGAAAAAAAAAATACAGAAAGCAAGCTTCAAAAGTTTCCCTGCTCAGATAACTCTTTGGGAGTTGCTATGCTAAGCTCTATGATATAAGACCTCTTAATTTCTTTTAATTCCGATCTGTGCAGGGCCTCCTGATAATTAAAGTGTCAACATTTCAGTGATGAAAAGCCACACTGAAAATCAGTGTTCAGCTGACATTGGTGCTTGCAGGGGAGATGGAAAGGTCTTGTGAAGGTCTGCAGAACCAGCTGTGAAAGCCTTCTGTCAGCTTGGTGGGAGGGGAGAGCTGTAAGACTGAACCACCGCCTCCAGTTCTCATCCTTTAAACTTATGGCTGGCTCTAGATAAAATCAGAGGCACATCTCTTATGTGGAGGCCTCCAGAACTGCATGTCCTGCTTAAAACTTATTTGCAGATATTTTGCCTGTTCCCATACCAAGAGAACAGACTGAGAGTATATTATAAACTTGTTTATAAAAATGACTTATCTTTCCTTACATCATTCATAATCTTTGTCCATAAATACCTCAAAGTAGTTGCTAATAGCCTAGATTGTGATTCTGACTGTTTAAAAGATAAGTAATTTCAAATTATGAAAATTAGCTACTTACATAATTTGATTTATTGTGTTACAGTCTCTGTGAAGGTTTAATCATGGTGCCTTATCTTCAGTTCTGCTGCTGCTGAACTGACAGTATATTGTCTGATTCAGAAAGGTCTGGTGAGAGTGCTGGGGTGGTATGAGGGAAAAACAGGTAGATGATATAACAGGAGTTATGTTTCAGTCTCTCCCTTGTAATTATTAAATCTCTTTCTCATTATCTGTGTTTATCCTATTGCATTTTGATTTAGCAGTCTCTTCAGGCTCATGTTTAATATGTGTATTTACATTTTGAATAGAAATTTTACTGGAATGCTTACTTCAGACTTGCTGATCTTTTGCAATCCATTAATCATTCCCCTGCCTCAGAAATTACTTTTCTGCTTCCCCACTCCAGACAAGCAGGCACTGTCCCAGAGTCCAGCCCAGCCAAGGCCTCTTGCTAAGGAAGATGCACTCACTTGCAGATGCTGGCACAGAGCACGTTCTGCAGGGTAAGATGGGCTCTGTGCCCATCAGTTAGATGAACCAGGCTAGGGAGGAAGCTCCAGAACCAGCCTGTGTGAGGCTGGGGGTAGCAGCAGCTTTCTTACCTCCATTAGTTTGGTTTCATCAAGCCAAGCACAGTGCAAGGATGGGAGGCTTCTCAGACAGTGTGGTCCAGACCTTGTTCTCTGAAACAAGCCCTCCTGCCTTCAAAAGTTCCTGACAAAAAGCATAAAGGGATGGTAGTGGCTTGTGCATGTGCCTGAGAGGCAGCAAGTTCACAGTAAGACCACCCTGTTCAAATAAGGATTTGCTTTTTTTAGTGGGACACACAGCCCCATTGCCATAGGCTGTGGTACAGCCTCCCTTTTATCACAGAGGATCTCAATCTGAGAAGCAGAGACTGCCCTAGGAATATTTTTATCTTCTCAATTTATTTGTTAATGTACTTCCTTGGTTTCTGATGGGAACTCTTCCTCTACTTCCCACTGGCTCCTGAAGTTACACAGACAAAACAGGGTAAAAAACAGACAAGCACTTGCACACAGAAAACATTGTGTCTGGGCAATGGGTACTTAGAAGTAACTTGGAATCTAAATTGCAAAAAAAACCCCAAGGGATAAGAGTAGCTAGCTGGATAACCTTCTAGAAGGCAGAAACATCTTTTGAATTGCCTCTTTAGTTCCTTCCTTTACCACATTATCATCACTTTGATCTAAATTGAATTGACTCCAAGCCAGTTTATTGCCATGTATGAGCTGCTCCCCTGTAGGTGCTGGAGATGAGGCTCTTGCCTGAAAGCCCAGTGACACTGTTCACTCTCAAAGGCACAGAAACAGAGGTGAGAACAGATTCTTGTAGTTCCCTCCACTACTGAGACAGAAGAAAAACTGATTCTCACTTTTAGGATGGGTTTTAGAAGTGGGTGACAATGCAAAGAATGGAAGAAATGTATTTTTCTCTCCTTCTTTTCCCCTCTCCACCCTTGATCAGAACAACCTCCTCTTCCCTGGCTGGGAGGTAGCTGTGTCTGAGAAGGAGAACAGTTCTGCTCACAGGGTCCCTCTGCCCCTCCAGGATAGTTCGTTGTTGCAACTCAGCTCTTCCTGAGATAGCAGAGGAAAAAGAGAAGATTCTGAAGAAAAGAGACAGGGTGACAAAGTCTTCTTTGCTGAAAGCAAGAGCAATACTTCTTGATCCTTATTCTCCTCAATTCCTACAACTCTCTAAAGGGCAGGACACCCAGCAGTAGCACTTGGTCCAAAAGATTTGTAACAGGAAACATGAGGGATATGATCTGTTCTCATTATCACAGAAAGAAACTCTGTTTCAGTCAGAATGAACAAGCTTTTATTTCCTGCCTTCTTTCATGACTTCACCAATTTATTAAAACCTTGATTTTTATATTCTTAATATCCCTGCAATGCTTAAACTTCTTAGGTCAGTGACTCATACCTACAGCTGTAAAGAGCAAACCTCTTCATACAAATGGCTTAATTTTCAGGCTGACCACGTAATTTTATCATTCTTCAAATGATCTATGCTTCCCTAGATTAAATGAATGAGTTTCCAGAAAGCAAACGTGTTTGGGCTCAACAGACAAAGCTTTAAGTCAGCTTACTGCCAAAGAAGTCTGCACAATATTGTATCAATAAAAAATGAGAAATTAAGAGTAATTTAGTCACAGGTGTACTACAGATATGCAGAAAAGGCATCACTAAATTATGTAATTGCATAAGCAATTCTCCCAATAACAGTTAAGGGAACAAATAAGTTTGCCACACCTAGGAAAAGTGTTGCTTTTATGAAAAGAATTGGCAGTAAAAAAGTCAGAATCACATTTCTAAGTGAAGTCCTGAAGTTTCCAGTGCTCCTTCCTCTGTGAATTGCTCTTCATCCTATATGTATTTTCAACATATCTCTCTGTCAGCCTTTAGCTTAGGCTCTGTGCTGTTGCAATGAATTTCAGTCCAGACTTCTGTGCCTCTTCCACCAGGGTACCTCACAGATTTATGAGAGAAGTAAAGATATATGTAGTGTTCCCTCACTTTTTTTGTTGCATATGTCTTTGATTTCAGCAGACAGATGCATGCAGGTCAGAAAAATAGTTGCTTTGTCATCTCTCTGCATTGAAAGTCCTTTTGGATTCTGGTTTTTTCCCCAAAAAATCTGGCCAAACCTGGTTTTCTAGTATTTCATAAAGAGCTTTTTCTTATGGCTTTTCTGACAGATGAGAGATGAGCAATTTCTAAAAAACTAGGTGAAGCTCCTTTTGACTGTTCAAGCTGATTAGAAGTGTTGCAATGGTCCTGGTAATTGCTCAGACAGCCCCCAATTTATCCTCAGCACACACACCTGAGCAGTCAGTCAGCATCATTGCTGTGTTACTTGGGAAAGTGAGAGGCAGACTCCCTGACCTAGTTACATCACCCCTAGCTTTGTCCATAGGCAGAGGTCTGCCTCTCTCTCTGAATCAATAAAATGAATGGAATAGCCACATTTCCAACTTACAGACTGGATGGGGACATGCAGTAAAAGCCAGCTTATACTGCAGTAGTGGAGACCACATGAGTCTTTAAAGGAAGAGAAGCACCGTGGGTCTGCAGTGGAAAGCATTTTCCAAAGAGAATCAGGAATCATCCTTCTTTTTATCCATCCCTGCCTCAGAATATGCCCAGATACAGCCCATTCCTGCAAGAGATTTCCATGGTTGCCAAACAGACCCTGTGCTTCTAGTGTATTGTTTTTCCCAGTTATCAAGTGTTGCATCTACTACTCTTCACAAATACATCTTGAGAAAAAGTTGTCAATGGGATTTTCTGCAAATGGGTATTGAAATGTTCCTCTCTTTATGTGGATATAAATCAAATCCCTTGATTTTCTTTCTATACACTCTTATTCCAGCAGAGGTCAGCTCTGCCTGTGCTGGGGAAAAGAAAAGCAGTTCAAAGTGTGGGGGTATCTGTGCACAGAGCAACACCAAGTGCTGCTCTCTTCCTACTGTCCCCTCGCAGCACCAGTCAAAGCCCATTTCAGGCCTTCCTCTCAAATGGAGAAAAAAAGTGCTTTGAGCCAGGGCATCTCTATCTTCAAGATTGCCATAAAAGCTGGTTAGAGAGCTGTTCTCTCTGCTGCTGTGTGGCTCCAAGCCTGTTTGAGAACTGCCTGTAAGGTGTAGGGGAGCCAGGGAGTGTGGTCCCTTGTGAGGCTAAAACTGATGCACAATGAGAAACCCCCAGAAAGCAAGAAGTTGTGTCTGGATTGTGCTTTCCAGTTACTGAACTATTAGGGAAACAGAAACACTGCTGACTTGTAGCAACTAGCTTCCCTTACTGCTCTATCAAAACTGTTAAAAAAAAAAAAAAAAGAAGAAAGGTCTCTGTGCTCAATATTTGGTCAAGGTTTTTTTCCAGCAAAGCTATCTGGGTGCATTCATAAACAATTTTACTGCTTTAAATGGCATCATTTTGGTGGGTGTATGGACCACTACAAGTTTCCTCAGCACCATCATACAGTTGTTAACATTAGCTCTTCAGAACATAAGAAACATTTTGATGCCAAAGGCAAAATGTGTTGACAAAACTCTGTAGTTCTACTCTTTCGATTAGTGCCCCTTGGTTAATGTTTTTTAGTTCCAGTTTTGAGTGTCAACACGTGTTTCACATTTTGCTCCTAAACAAAATTCTCTTACTGAGTCACTGTCGTTAGAGGGCTGCTCTTTTGAGTGACAGATCCTCCCACTCCTCTTTCTTCCCCTCCTCTTTGGTTTCACAACCTAGCCTTTGCCTTATGCATTCCCCTTTTCTCACTAGCACCCGAGGAGGAAACAGTGTTTAAATATTTAGAGGTTCATGGCAGAATGCTGTGTTATATAGCACTGAAAACGTGCAAGACACATTTATTCTCTCTTATTTTCAGAGATTAAATTATTGCTACATTCAGAATTTTTGTTAATTGTCATTAATGATTGACACACTTTACAGACTTTTGGAACTAGGAATTAATGACTGCTTTTCTGAAATTAAATGTCATGCCTTAGACAGAAATCTTTCATGTAACCAGTGATGTGTGCCACTGAGACAGTAGCTGCTTCTGAAGGATAGTGTAAAAAAAACCCCAAAGAGCCTCATTGTAAAACTAATGCCAGGTTTTGCTAATTAGTATTTTTCACTTTTTTCTGGTACCTTTTTTTATTTTAACTTCCTAATACTAAAAAACAGGTGGCGTTTCAGTCCATCTATGAACCCCCTTTTCTTTGTCCTGTTAGGGAGATTGAATAGTTTGAAATGAGTGAAATGACTAAATGTGGTTTGCCTATTTCTTATGTGTAGCTATATATATAAAACAAGAAGTGAATGCCATTTGTTTAACAAACTACCAGGAGAGCCAGTAAATAATTTCATTACAAGATAAAGGGTAGGGCTAATGAGCAGCAGACTTGAGAATACCTGAGAATTGAGAAAAGAAACATAAAGCCACTAGAAAGTGGTAATTAAGGCATACCATCATAGTGATTATCTGTGTGCAGTTGTGTTGCCCAGCTGCAGCCTTTTGGAGTGTCAGATGAATGTCAATGAAAGCAAGTAGAGCTATTTTTCATTTTAGTGCTTGTTTCTCCTGATGGCGTTATCTGTTACAGGTCAAGCAGCTAGAGATGACAGCTTAATAGGTCATCTTAAAAGCAAGATATGCACCCAGAGCTGTTGCTGCTGATTAAAGATCACATAAATAAGTGCAGAGATGACACTCTTGGCTTTCGGGTGACCGCAGTGGATTTAGAATTCCAATGTGAGTATCAGATTGTGTCACAATACCACATACACACAGCTCAGACTGGTGTTCACTCGAGACCGTGCAACCACTTCACCAAAGAGCAAGCAATTTTCTGGAAAACTGTCAGCATTTGGAAGGCTCCCACTTCTCACCCAACACTTACAGGGGTTGGTTGCCACTACTGACAGCTGTAAGCAGGTTCCACACTTACACCCCCTTTCATCATTAGCTGTATCCAAATATAGGGATTTTTCTAGGTCAAATTTGTCTTTACAGACAGTTCAAAGCACGACTGACTTTTGTGCCAAAAACTGATGGAGCCATCCTGGGCTGCTCATCTTGCTGTTTCATTTTATCATCTATCTAGAGGTAACTGGCTTGCCCTGGGCTGAGGAGAGCCTTACCTGTTTTCCCCAAGAAGAAAACTTGCTAGGCCACTGTCAAAATCTGAAATACAACCAAAAATTCTGGACCAAGAATATCAAACAGAAAAGAAGTGTCTATTGCTGAGAGATCCCTGCTCCCTAGCTGAAGTGTGGCTGGTGCCCACAATATTCCATTTAGAGCGGTGTGAGCGAACAGCTGGGCCCACGCTGCGTGGCATCTAGCACAGATCCACGTGTCTGAGAGACATCATTACTATTTTTCAGAGATTTTATGGTTCAAAATACCTAAACTGATGCAAGGGCTGACCCAATGGAATTGTAGTTTGACAGTGTAATACCGAAGAGGAGATAAGTTGCGTGTCCTTGGACATGCCATGAAGGTTTGGGAGATCTTAGAGAAGATCTGCTGAAAGTGTGCTGGAAAACACTATTCAGGACAGAAAGATCCCAATTTGGTTATGATCTTGGTTTGCTCCACAACAGGGTCCAAAGAAACTAATATTGATACAGTTTGGATTATCAGGAGATAGGGAGATAATCAAACAGCAAATCAAAGTGATAGTGTAGACACAGATTCTCATTATTAATAGAAAATGGTTGTTTATTCCAGATATAAACATCCTAAAATATTAATTGAAAAAGAAAAAAACCCAAACCCAACATAATCAGACAAGGCTTTTGGTCTAGATGAAAAGAAACACATTTTGTCTTTTCCAAAACAGCAGGGGCCCTTTTTGCCACTGGCAACTGTCAGTCTTCAGGTAATTTCATAAGACCTGCAGTACAGTCTTTGAGAAAAGTGAGGCTTGGCTGGAATAAAAAAAATTAAAAGCCTTCAGTATAAGGCAGAGTGTGAATGAACTTGATTTATGACCCTCATGTAAGAAATCTTTGTGCAAAAGAGAGAGTAGTGATGCCATTATGCTGGGAAAACCCAATGCAGAAGATTGTTTATGTAGATACAAGTGTTAGAGAGGACAGGATGGAAGTCATTTCCCCAGGCAGCCTTAAATGCATCTTTTATGGAGACCAAAATGCTATTAGAATTCTAAAGTTTGGCTTCCCTGTTTCCTTGAGCAGATAATTGTATTATTTGCTTGTTTTCTCTGGTAACTTTGAATTTTTTTCTATGTTATTTTTCACTCCTGGCTGCTCCCTTAGGTGGCCCCTGGCCTTGCTTTATCCCCCTCACTGTGCTGGAGCTGTCACTGGGTCCCATTACTGGCCCTTGGCTCTGCCTGCCCATGCTCGGCTGTGTCCCCTCAATGAGACACTGGGGTCACCTCAGCTCCCATCACGTTCCCCCTTGCAGAGCAGCCCTGCTCTCTCTGTTCCCCACATGCCCAGGTTCAGGACGTGGATGGCCATGGGACAGTTTTTCAAGAAGGATCCAATGGTTACATCACCTGGACATGAATCAGCTCCGTGAGATGGCTGACCTATACTGGGAAGTACATCTCTGCCTGGTCAGTCATTTCCACTGTTCTGTTCACACTCTTGGTTGTTCCTGGCCAAGAGTATCCTTGATACTCATTCTATTTATCTACATCTCTTAAAACAACTTTTAATTCCAACCCAGTTGTTCCACCCATTTGCATTCCTCCTCGACTTTTTATCACCTGCACGTTTGCAAAGTGTACAGGTTATTCCCTTAGCTCAACTGTTAATGAATGATTAAACACTAATTTGTATGAAACTATTAATTAAAACATGATACCCCTGAGTGTCTCCTGAACAACCACAAGTGGTGTAAGCTTTGTAACGTGACACTGGTGGTTATAATGAGCTGTTAAGACCTATTTTCTGATTAAAGTTTTCCAGACAGTGATGCATACTCCTCCTAGTATTTTCACCCAAGACACATTTATTGCTTTGTGTCTGTGGCAATGTTAGAAGCTTGTGCTGTATTTACTAGGATTTATTATAACACCAGTTGGAGGAAGATGCTCTAATAGCTGATTGAGCTGCCTCTATAAGCAATACAGACGCAGTCCAAATTTACCTACATCCTCTAGTGGTTAAGTTACCAATAAACCATGGCCTGAAATCTGTCCCAGAGATCATCTTTTGATTACAGGTCTCTCTGTTTCAGTTTTCTCTTTTGGTTTCAGAGCACCCCCTTCTCGTCAGTGACTCAGTGAACCACAGTCATTGCAGTGAGATAACAAACTTATACTCCGTGGGCTCCATCACTGCCTACTGCAGTGGTTTCTCCAAGCCAGGCTGATCTTTTATAATCTGGCACAAAGCCAAGGATAAGAAAATGAGTATTGATAGCTACTTTTTCCCCCATATTGAATTTAGAGATAATCTTATGCTTAGTACACATAAACTGAATGGATTTAATGCTATCAAATCAACAGTGCTAGGTAATGGAATGTTTCTTTTCTCCCAGAGGAAGGATCACTCTTCTTCAGCAAATGATGCAATTATGGCCCACATGTATGCATCTAGAGACTAACAAATGTAGTTATAACACAAAGAAATCATCTGCATTACAATTTGAAAATGCTTGTTTTTCATATATTACAGCAGCCCTACGTTAAGTGTCATGCACACTGGCTTCTGAGTTCAGGGAGAAACAACAGCCAAAATGATTATTGCTGCCCACACAGAGAGTTTTCCAGTCAGGGCAGTGTCAGTCCTTCCATGTGAGTGCAATCAGTAGCAATTCAGGAAGCCAAAACCAGGGAAACTCAAACAGCAGAGGATGAGGAGAGATGGACTGCCTGAAAACTAGCTGCTGTGGGGCAAGGAGAACAGTGGGACTGGGAGAAAGAGGAAGGAGAGAAGATGCAAGGTGAGGCTGAAGTCATGTTTTGCTGCTGACCGTGGGAGTGATTCACTGAACACCATGTCCTCTGTCAGAGGTAGAAAGCAATAAGCAGAGAACATTTGGCATCCCTGTCCATGAAAAGACCCAAGCCAACTGTTGTGCTCATTCAGCTGCTGCAGAAATCAGCTACAGAAAGCTTTAGGAGGAAAGTGGGAAAAGGAATGAAACTTGATTAAAGTGAACTCTTACTTCCACTACTGTGAAAAAGGGGCAAGAGGAATCTGACTGTTGTCTCTTTGAACATAATTGTTATTGCAGACAGGACTGTGCAGTTACAGGTATAGTAATTCAATGCTCTCAAATTGTATTTTGAAGGTCAAAAGTTTCTAAAATCGTCACGTTTTTGATTGTGACTTACAGCAGCAGAGTTCAGAAGTTCTCCTCAAATCTGGAGAAGCTGCCAAATGCAACCACGCTTCGATAGGTACAAAGTACCCTTTGGAAGAATCCCATCAAATTATAATCACCTCTCATTACTGCATAAGCAGCAGCTTTTCTGGGTGAGGTGGCCAGTTCTCACCTACTCCTTCAAAAATCTACATACTGGATCAGACATTTTTGTGATTCTTGGTTTTCATTTCTGCTTTTCTCTCCTCTTTCTTCCACAAGTCATATTCCCAACGTTCCTTCATAGTTCATTGCAATGTTTTGTTCATTCACATAGGATTTATATTGGCTTCCATGAAATCAGTATGTGTATATACAAGTAGGTAGCAAGGTCACCTTAGCCTCTCTTTGCACATCATAGACAGCTTATTAGCAGGATTGTCACTATAAAATCCAATATTCCATGTGGTGGAGAATTACTTTTTAAAAGTTTAGCACTTAAGGCACAAATGCCGTGTTTGTACGTGAGCCAACTCAATGGATGATTCTTTCTGGATGTTTCTGCCATCAAACCATTATATTTTCCACCATCAACAAAAATCAAGTTCAGTCAAAGCCTAAAAGAGGAACGCTTTCATTTAACATAGCACAGTAATGGTTTCTTACAAAATACAACTAATTAGGCACAAAATTCTAGGAAAAATAAGGAAAAAAATTAATGTAGACAGCCATTTTATCACTTTGATGCGCCTTATCTTAAATTTGGGGGGTGTTTGCTGCTCAAAACTTTCAAAACTCAGCTTGTATTTTGACAAGAATAACCAATGCTTAAACACAGTCAACAAGGCTACTTGCTCATATGCTGATGGACTTTTTCAAATCCTCTCATTTCTCAAAGAAGCCAGTGATGTGGGAGTCCTTAGCTTAGGCTTTTCGTGGTGCTGAGCAGCTGATGCTTCATGGTAGACCAAGCAGTGGTTGCTACTTAAAACCAGTGATCCTGCCTTTAATTTTGTGCTTTCTACCTCTCCCCTGCAGAAAACCTGCAACTCCCCCCACACAGATGCACAGCTGTAAGAGTCAAACCCGGTTTCATATCTCTTCCACTTCCAAGTAAGCCTCCCAAATTACCACATGATGCACTCTTAGTGTAGGCAAAGGAAACTCAAAAGTGTTTAATCATTCTTAGGATGTCTAGGTCTGCACATTTTACTGTATTCCTATGTGCTTTTCCTCCTCCAGGAGCTGCAGGAGAACTGATG
This sequence comes from Myiozetetes cayanensis, assembly GCF_022539395.1. NCBI lineage: Eukaryota > Metazoa > Chordata > Aves > Passeriformes > Tyrannidae > Myiozetetes > Myiozetetes cayanensis. The sequence goes on from NW_026087742.1 coordinate 4,930,978, forward strand.
GCATAAAGGGTGAGTGGAGGAAATGACCATCAGTTCCATTCTCCTAGTCCATTTGTAAGATGAACCATCAAGAAAACAACACTTCAAATTCAGTATATATAATATACATTCCCAGGATTTTCTGAAATGTGCCCTGGTTTTAATTAAAATGTGAAGTGTACGCACTGAAGGACTTGTTTCTCTGCCAGGAGCAACTTTCCCACCATAGACATCAAATGCCAACTGAAAAAAAATACTTCGTTTTGTTCTTGGATTGAAAATTCTCCAACTCTATTACATTTGGAAACATAGCATAGTAGCAGAGGGCAACATTATGTCTGACATATATAATTAGTTTATGAAAAAGTATAACCAGGGGGCACATTTTTGAAAGAATCACTTTTTCACACAATAGTTGCAGAATAATGGATCACACTGATCCTTTTTCTAAATGATATGACAAAGTAAATGAGCATTTGTATAAAAATGCCATAACAGTTGAAGCTTGAATGAGGGAGTTTGCAACCTTTGTTTGTGCTCATAAATTACCCTGTAGATAAAAAGGTAACATTAATAAAACCCAAAAGGCATCCAAAGCCAAGAGATACAACCCATCAAATACTGAAATGCATTATATTGTGTACCTCATGTTAATCAGTCGAGATCCTAAAGTACAAATTGCCTCCAGCAGTTTCTAAAGTTATATCACAGGTTAAATGGACACCCACAGACAGAGATTAGTCATTTAAAAGACAAAGGTATAAGAACTGATTTCAACTACTAAAGCTGTCTTACAAATCATTTTTTCTTGCAGTTTTGAAGCTATGCCTTTCTTCCCCCTGTTTCCTGGTGAGGGGCTATTACTAGGGCAAGCATAATCTGGCAGCATATAAGGCTTTTTCCAGTGATTACTTTAGGGGAAAATGAGCAAAAAGGTGTTAGTCTTTCAGATCCAATAAATTCACTTGTCACTTCTAACAGCCGTGCATTAGTAAGTTATTAAAGATAGCTGAATTTCAATCACTTATCCTCTCTCAAACACTAAAATATGTGGTATGTCATCCTCAGATGCAGAATTAGCACAAAATGCCATGAGCATCTGAGAGATGTCCTGTGCAGCACGAGCCCTTTTTGTCTGTAACCCCAGCTCAAGAGGACTCTTGGTATTGAAAAGTCAGATACTACAAGCAGTGAGTGCCTGCTGCCTGAGTGTATTCTGATAGCCCTTTCATTCGCTGCCTGGATGAAAAACCAGGTAATTTGGAGCTCACAGAGGGGAAGGAAGGAAGGAGGAGGAGGTAATACGTAAGAAAACTTGCTTATTTGCAGGTTTCACTGAAGGCTGTAAGAGCTGTAGAGTATAAAACTTCTGGGAAAAATAAAAAAACCCATACCATCAGAGGCTTGAGTAATCTCTTCTTAAGAAAGCAGGATTTCTGACTTACCTAAAAGTCTATTTTATTTATTGTATTAATATTTCACACTGGCTTGGAGCTTATTTGCCTGGACACTCCAAGTGCTTCACTCTCCATAATCAGAAAGAAGAAACTTTCAGATATTTATGACAGGCTTGGAGGAAATCTGGTCTTGGCAGAAATCACACCAAAGAGAGAAGAGGGGAATGGCAATTCTGGAGAGGCAGAGGTACCAAGAGCAGTGTACTTATAGAACCTTAAAACAACTTGATGCAATTGTCTCCTTTTTTTGAGTGTTCAGAAAGTAATATTCCTTGGAGTTACTAATGTTTTGAGCAGTGCTACTGACCAGTCACTTAACCCTTCATGTCCTACATGCAGTGATAACAACCCCCCTACTTCTATATTCCTGTTTCATGCAACACTGCAAGAGGTGAAGTGTGCAGTGTCAGCACACAGCAGTTTGTATGATCATGAGCAAAGATTTTTTTTTTTTTTTAACCCCTAAGCAAAATACTTGTCTTTGGGTCAACAGACCTTAATACTTAGCAGACTGGAAATAACAAACAAATACATACTTTTATACTATTTTCCACACTAACAAGACAAATGGTGGGTGAGCATAAGTTTTGCAAAGCTTAATTTAGAGATGTAATCACAGCAAGCAGCAGTTCAGAGCAGAAGCATATGCCAGGCGCTTTGAAGAGCACGTGGGGTTCTGTCACTGCTTTGACTACTGAGAGCAGTTTCCAAGTCCCTAAATTATGTGCCCAACAGTCAGTGTTGCAAATATCTCCTCCTTTTTTTTTTCCTTTCCCCTGCATTCTTCATAGTCCTCTGTGGATCAAAAACTCAAATTACAAATCCCGTGCTTGGACAATATGAGGTTGGTGTGTGTGCCAGTGCAGGTGCATATGCACATGCATGTGTGGGTAGGAAGCTCAATACATGATTTCTTTCCTGAGAAGTCAAAAAAATCAGTGAAGAGCAACAAAGTCTACACTGAGCTGAGTTCTTCCTGAGTCAGTCTTGGCAGTTTAGCTCATATTTTACAGCAAAGTTCTGGTCAGTAAGAATAAGAATAATACAGTCTTTTCTCCATGCATACACTGATTTTTTTCTCACTCAGTGAGATATTTTTTATCAGATAAATATCTGTTGTATCCATACTCCAATAAGAAGAATAGTAGAGATAATATAATTTCACGTCTGTGAAATTATAATATCTAACAAAGCAAAGACATATGATCTAAAGTTGGTTTTCATAATGTACAGAAAGCCTGGGGTTGCCCAGTCTCATCAAGCATCCAACTAATGCAGCAACCCTATAAAATTAACAACCTTGCAAACAAGAGCTCTCTGGATTATGAAGCTGTACAAATTGAGTGAACTGTACAAATCACAGCATGCTTCTAACACTGAAAAGGAAACCAAATATTTACAGAGCTAAGAAATACCACTTGATTTGGTTTGAGTGACCTTCTCTTGCAGAATCCTCAAGTTGAATTAGGATGAAAACAGAAGACAATTCACTTGTTAACACCATAAAGTAAAGAGATTCAAAGCCTGTTTGGAATTTCAGATGTGAATGCCAGCATACAAAATCAATCGGAGTGTGGGATTGCATGTGTGTAGCATACACACATCTTTGCTGTATTAGACAGCATCGGCAAAAATTAAACTAAGGAAAAGCAAACTCAAGGAGATGGTGCTACAGGAAATCCCATCTACGTTCAGGTTGATAAAACAAATGAACATATTTGCAAGGCTGGTATGAACTAGGAAGGTTTTCATTCCTTAGTCCAACTTTAGGTAAAAGCAGAAACAGAGCCCTCCTCTGCTCCAAACCGTATTTCAAGTTCCCCGGCAGCACAAGATACCGCTAATTAACGAAAACCAAAGGATGACGAAATGAAGCCAGATAAGCCATAAATATCTACATATATAAGCACACAGCAAGCAATATAATGAAAAGTTAGCTTGATTTACCGTTTTAATTGTCCGAGTGGGTGGTTTGTTTGGGTTTGGTTTTTTTTGGTGGTTTTTTTTTTTGTGTGTGTGTGGGGAAACGTCGGGAGCTGCTTTCACGAGGACTCCTCCATACGCATCCACATCGCGGCGGGCGCCGGCTCCGGCGCGGAGAGCGAAGCGTTTCCCTCCGCAGCCGCCCAAAACAAGACAAGAAAACACGGCGAAGGGGCGGGGAGGCGGCAGCCGGGTGGGCAAACTCCGGCGCCTCCCCGAGCGCTGCCCTGCCCTGCCCTGCCCGGCGGAGCAGCCCCGCCGCTCCTCCGCCGCCCCGCAACTTGCGGGAGCCGCCGGGGCTGGGCGGGGCGGGGGCGGGCACCGGGATGATGCCCGGGATGATACCCGGCGGTGCTCCGCCCGCGCTGCCCGCGGCTCCCGGGAGATGCCCGGGGATGCGCGGACCTGCCGCTCCGGCGCGATGTGCGGGGAGCGCCAGCGGTGCCTTGCGGGGGCTGCCCCGCGCTTGTGCCGCCTCCCCGGCTCCGCCGAGCCGGACGAGGGCGGGGAGGAGCCCTGCGAGAGCCCTCCGGGATGCGGGGGAGCCTTGTTTTATCCTAAATTGGGTGGAAAGGCTGCTGCTGCCTTTAGCCGTTGTCTTCTCAGTCTCTGCCTGGTGGGGCGGGTGGGTGAAGGGGAAGGTCTGTTTCAAGCACCCGGCTTATATGGGATTTTGGAGCTTCACAAGTGTGTGCTAGTTAGTGGGTGAAACTGTCAGCCTCCTCCAGAATGTTACGACTGGGCTGTGAGGGAGAGGTGCCAGGGCGCACGTAAAGTGGTGCAGAGGTGGGAAAGCGTGTGCTCTGTTCTTCGGCAGAGAAAAAGCACAGCTGTCAGAGGCATGCGTTTGGACCAGCAGAATCTGAAGTGAGTGATACCTTACTGAGGAGCTTCCACATTGCCTGGGAAGTAACTGACCTGTTGTCCCTGAGGAGAACCCCGGGTTCTTCAGAACACAACAGTTGCAGACCTACTCGGTGCCTTTTTCCTCCCCCTTCTCCACATTCAACCCTGGGCCTTCACACTCATCAGGTCTCAGTGGTTGCCTCTAGCCCATCATCTGAGAGGGCTGAGTACCACCCAGACAAACTATCTGCAAGCAGTGTTTTGAGCTCCTCTATTTATACAAGCATTTGTTTTTGAAGCAAACCAAAACGTGTTTCAGTGAAACAAGCCCCTAGGTACCATTGCAAACTTTTATTCCGCAAAAGCTTAAAAGAGCTGAAAGTACTACAGGGTAATTTATAACACTGGTTTTTAAAAAGGGCAAAGCAAAGCCTTTGTAGATAGAAGGTCCAACAACTCCCTGCAGCACACAGCTATGTTGTAGTCTCATCAGTCTAATTAGATGCAGTATCCCTGGGTCATTTGGTGCCTGCCAGGTTTTGAAGTGGCTGCTTAGGATTTGTCTTCTGCAGGCTTTTTAAGTTCCAGTTTTATGTGAGCTGAACAATCTTATTTCTTTTGCAGGTTTTGGCACGGGTGAATGCGGTCTCCTCCCTCAGCTACCAATTACATATATCACCTGCTACTGTTTGAATTAATGAATTACACCACAAGTGACCTTAGAAATAGCAGAAGTAATAGCAAAACAGTTCTAACCTGTCCATTGCTCCTGACCAGTAAAAATCAACTGTTTATGATTAACCTGTGTTTGCACAGTAGTCTGCATCTGGCTTTAGACTGATGCCATTACACTCAGTCTAACAGGAATGTGAAAGTGCCTCTCCAGAACTGACAATTTAGTATGTTACTCTTCTGCAGTGCCTATAAACCTTTGAAAATATTTTCTCCTCTGTGAAACTGTTTGAGTGACACTGATGGTGGCAGAAACTATCTAGTAATTTGCAACACAAGGGGCAAGGGCACAGGATGTCACAGTGTAAGTGAGCAGTCTCATCTCCTTCTTCAAATATCTCCTTAGGATGTCTTGCTTCCTGTGGTGTTTGCTTTGGGTTTGATCATTGCTATTTTATTTTTGTTTTAGTTTCAAACTGTGGCTCATTCTTTTAGACTGTGCCCTACTCAGTGTAGTGTCATCTTGTTCAGCTGGTGTGCCTCACAGAAATACATTTGATGGTTGCAAGAAGGGGATTTTCTGTTTTGATTTTAACAGGTAGCAATTTAAAGCTTATTTTTCAGAGTAATTTTTTTTTTGTTGTGTTCTTTTACATAGGAATAGTTCATACTGGGTCAGGCAGAAGTTCTTTCCAAGTCCATTATTTGCTCTCTGAGGAGAGTTGACTGTGGGTACCTAGGAAGAGAGTGAGACCTGGGCAAATACAGAGAGATCCTTGTCCTGAAAAACCCTTTCATCCTGCTGAAGCTTAGGCAATGCAAGTTTGAAGCACTAGGTATGCCTTTGTATCTAATCTCCTCGGGGGATCTTTTTTTATAAGAGTGTCCACAGGTAATTTTTGAACACGTTTATTCTTTTGTTATTCATTCTGTCACTGCAGCAAGTTGTTCTACAGCACACCTAGGCATTGTTCTTGTGAAAAAGTACTTTTTTATTATTTTAAACTTCTGTTTCGTAAACAAAGGCAAGCAATGGTGGGAAAGTTTTACGTAGTTTAAGTGATACCTTAGTTTAGATAAAGCTACTTAATGCCTTGTATTAAATAAATTAAAAAAAGAAAGAAAGAAAGAAATAGGCCAATGAACTCCTAATAGCTGCATACAGGGTTTATTCAGGAAGAATGCCCACACTTCTTATATACTTAGATCTCAAGTTTTCTGAGACAGTCTTTTTGCCCTGAGTTTGCACAACACCTGCCTCATTAAAGACTTGATCCTGGACTCAGGCTCCAAGACAAAATGACACCAAAATGATAATAATGGGTTGTTTGAATGATAAATAAAAGGAAAATTTTTTAAAAAATGGCATGGTGGCTGCTGTGTGGATACAGAACACTGGTGATTTTTGTCACATACATTTCAGTCCCTTTCTGAGTGACTTGTTGCAAAGAGAAACATTTTCTTAGATAAGCAATAAAATAATTGAGTTTCTTGAATTCAAGATTGCATTCCCTATCTGTTGTTTCCTAACAGTGTTAATGACCAGTGATGATGCTACTCCCAGCTTCTCCCTTGAGCTGACAGAGTTAGAACCAGCATTTCACAAATTTGTTTAGAGACAATTCTCCAGGTACATTTGGGGCCACAAGATCCCCAGAAGGGTTTTCTGACTGTTCTACTATAAACTCTCCACAAATCATGTCAGAAAATCTGGATCTGAGGACATCAATAAGGCTATGGAAGATTGTCATGAGTTACAGTCACCCTGCACTTCAAAGGACGGCTTTTCCCAGCAGCATTTGGGGGGCATCACAAAAAGCAGCAGTGCTCTGCAGCACACTCAGAGCCTCAGGAAGAGGAGGGACTTACGGACTAACTTATTCCCTCAGTGTGCCAGCTAATGGCCTCTGTCATCCCAGCTCTCCTTCCCCAGGGTTGATGAGGTAGATGATAATGAGCTGGTGTATAAAGCGGGTGTGGGAGAAGAGTGGGGCAGGGAACACTCAGTTTAGCATGCTGTTTGAAATTCCAGTATCCAGCCATGAAGTCCAGGTTGCTTTCTTTCTCTTTCTGCATGGAGTGAAAGAAGGACTGGAGTTCATTTGTAAACCACCATAATTTGTAAACTTTTCTCCCTTCTCAACAGTATAGACTTGATAAGGGAATATTTAGGGTTTTCCATCACATTTAAATCCTCCTTGTGCAATAAACTGTGTTGGTAATTTGTATTTCCTGTATGGCATTCCTTTGTTTGCAGGCTCTTTTTTTTTTTTTTTTTTTTTTCTGGGATGTTTCTTTCCAAGGATGTTAAGAAGCTTTAATTGTTTCCTGGTGCTTCATCCTTTCCCATTCACTAATGTAGATCTGGTGGCTGAGGTTTGCTGACAAATGCCTTTCCTTTCTCTCTGGATTGTATGCACAGGTCTGGAGATTAATCAGATTGGGATGCTGGAGTTTTTTCCTCATATACTTCCTCCTTTCCAGGCATTGGTTTGAGAAAATAAAGCTTTTTCTTCTGGAAAAGCTTAGTAGTATGTTGGTGAAGAGACCACTAGCCAGGGGCTGTTTGTCTTGGGCACTGTAGTTATGGCAGACTGGGTTGGAGTGGATTTAAATTTAGCTGTGTATAGATACTCTCAGTGGGTTCTTTAATATATTTCAGCTGTGAGGATCTCAGTAGAATGTTTAGTAGCAGGGAGTGGGAACATTATAGGTTGTTCATTAACAAGATAATGCTAAGAAGACAAGAGTGTTTAGTGATGGAGCAGAAAGCAACAACACACACAAAAAAGACATTAAATTTTGAAAGACATTTGTAGCCTTTATCCTACTTGCATCTTGTCATGCTCAGCCTAAGTTGCCAAATTCCCATCCTCTGTGACCTTGGGGGTAGCCAGCAAAATCCCTGGTGTGGGCTAAGGTACTGGTGCCTGAAAGTGTGGGAGCTCTGTGAAGTGTTTTACCCTGCTGACCACCCCCTCCACTCCGCAAGGAAACCTCACTGGGAAAACTAACTACCTGTGACAGCCATCTGTTACATGTTGTAACCTGGTATTTGCTGCTTCTGTTATTCCCTGATACCTCCTTGTTCCCTCACCTCTACTGTTTTATTCTGCTGCTGCCTGTGAGCTGTGAGAGACAGGGGCAAAGGAAAAGTTTTGGGGAGGTTTCTACAGGTGTGCTGGGCATGGACACCACTATACCCTCCATCAGAGCCACCCCTGGACACAATACATCTGCCTTCTGGGAGGGTGAAGAAGAGGCCCTGGCCATATCTGAGTGAATATAAACCATATCTGAGTGAAAACACCAAGCCCAAGACAAAGTAGCTTGAACTGATGTAAGAGATTAATGCAGTAGAAAGTGCTGCCAGAAGATTTCCTCCCACTGGGTTTATGAAAGGTAAGTATAAAAGTTGCTGTTTAGTCTCCAGGTCCTCACTGTCTTATGGAAGAAGCTCCTCCTTGCAGTGACATTTATCAGGGCAATAAAACACACATGCCTTTTTTTTTTTTATTTTTACTGTTTTGTTCTTAGAAGAGCTCTAGCTGGCCATCTTCCTCCCTTTTTAAATCCCTCTATTCTTTTGTGCTCCTGTCTGAGCATATCTGTCTGTTGTACATGTCTTGACTGGCTTGTATGGTGTGTAGGGAGGCTGAATCAATGTGGCAGAGGTTTGGAGCAGACTCAGCTCAAGGACAAAACCCCTTCAGAGCAGTGTGAGGGGGCTCAGTGGATGGTTTCATGGACAGGAGAGGTGGGAAGGAGCTTGCTGGAGCTGCAGTGCGGCTGCCGGTGTTTGGCGTCAGAGCCACCTTTAGGAGCTGCTGCTGAGTCCCAGGATGACCCAGGCACTGATGCCTCACAGTTCTTGCATTTTCCACTCTACTATAAATATCTACACATTTGGGATGAAATATGATATGCAGGTGCCAGGCTAGTTTCAGTTAGATGGCAGGGGTTACGATGTTATTATTTACATTGTGATGTCTAGAGAGTCAAGAGCCTTGCCCTGTTGACTCTGCCTCTCACAGCCATCACAGTCATGTGCTGTGGTGTATCCTTAATGAGGGCCAGAGGAGCAGGTCAGAGGGGGCAGTGACAGACCATCTGCAGTTTGCAATACCAGGTGCTCAGCATCTCCCAGAATCAGGCTATTTGTTTGCATCACCTAATTAAAGCACTCTTAGTTCACTTAAAGTCTGATTATTAAGTGATAATGAAGATTGCTGCTTAGGAAAACAGACAGATCATTTTTGCTTAATGAAGTGTGTGTATCTCATTGCTGTCTGTCTAGAGAGGGAAAATGTGAAAATGTTTGTCCCCTATAAATAGAGGGGATGTAAATAATGCTTACACTCCACTTATTCAAACCTGCTCTTATCACAAAGGGCATTGCATTAAGCTCAGGGGAGCCCTCCAGCACATTTAGCATGGGATATGGGTCAGGGCATGGTGTGTTATTGTCCTTGGACTCTTCTTCAAATGCCTCTTGGAAAAAAGGAAATGCCACAACTTCTAAGTCAAGGGTGGGAAAGGAAATGTAAAGCAGCTGGAAACTGAAGAAAAAGGCTGGAAAGAAAAAGCATGAAGGCTGTCTCATAATGGACAGAAAAGGATGAAGGCAATGGGAAATCACTCAGAACAAAAACATGGGTCTTTCTGTTACCAGAAAAATCTATTCTAGTTTTTAGAATGTGGAAACTGAGTGGAACACACAGCTGAGATAGAGGTAAAGATGCTATATCCTGACTTATATCTAGATATATGTCAGCCAGAAATTTAATATCTCTTAGATTTAGTAACTTCCATTCCAGTTGTCCATCGGGTCTTTGGTGGCTTTCTTCATGACAGCATGATTCACATACTAGAAAGAACTACAGAAGATGGCAAAAGCCCTGTGGTTTCCTCCTTCCTTCAAATGTGAGGATGTTGTCCATATTTCACGTATTTCTGAAGTTCAGATTCTATGAAATACAATTATTCATGCGAAGTGATAATTGCCTAAGAGAGTATGTGGATACGTCAGCCCGTAGCTGATCTGGTGGTGTTGGGTCAAAGATTGGACCTGATGACCTTGGAGGTCTTTTCCAACCTTAATCATTCTGTGATTATATGAAATCTATTTTAATTATAACAAAGAATGTAGGAGTCTGAGAGAGCCTTTAGATGAGATCCACTAGAGAAATCGTGATGATTTTCACTACTAAATTACTGGGTAACTACATTTAACAGATGACTTATTTAGACAGATTGTTGTCCCTGGGAATGCATGTTTTTATTTTCTGGAAATTGTATTTTCCACTTGGCTGGGTGCTGCCGTCCTCTCAGCTGCTGTGATCACGTTTGTACACATGCACACATACCTACCCAAACACACAGAGCCTGGTATCAGGGCAATATACAACTGCAAAAGGATGAGTTTAACTACCAAAAGGAAAAAAACATTAACTACAGAGCAAAATGTGTACAGTATGCTGATAGCTACAAGTAATAGTGCCCTTATAGCATATCACTAAGCCCCTCAAAATATATCTGATACCTGAAGCTAAAAGGCTCGCTGTAGTATGTAAACCAATAATAGAACCAACTTCAGACCTTGGCTTAGTAATGAAAAAAAAAATGACTATACCTCCTTCCCCCCAGAGGAATGCTTTGCATCAATACTGATTATGAGAGCTATTGATGTCAGCAGTGCTTTTAGAAATGTGTTAATGCTGATAAAACTCTCAGTGCCATGGGGATGACTCCTGAAAATGACCAAAAAAAAAAAAAAAAGCCTAATGTCTGCTTAAATACATTCCAAAGTACCAGTAAGAGAATTCATCTCTGAAGAGGGAAAGCCAGCATTCAGCTGAGAGAAAATATATTTAGTTCTACTTCAAGACCACCTGAGGCAGTTTTAGTTCAAGAAAAGATTATGAACCTTTATGGACTAAAGGTTATATGTCTACTGCTTTCCATTTATTATGCTTTCTTCTAATTTCTGCACTCATTGCCTTTTCTCTAATTTGTTGCTCTTCTGATTGTTTATGTGGTGTATCACATCTGTATTTCTTTGTCTCTGTGCCTTTTGTACATAATCTGTGTTTTTTTTATTGTTGTTGTTGTTTTGGTTTTTTGTTTGTTTTTGTTTTGTTGTTGCTTTGTTTCTATTTCCCCTTTTTTATGTGTGTTTTTGTTGTTGTTTTTTGTTTCTTTCTTTTGTTTTTCTTGTGGGTTTTTTTTTTTTTGTTAAAATGTTTTGAAGTTGTGTTTGGAAGCCTTGAACGAAGGTGGAGTGTACACTGTGTAATGACTGCAGATACTATTGTCAGGGAAGAGTCTCTTCTTCCCATCTAGTTATACAAAACAGCAAAAGGACATAAAGGAGAGCAAAAACATTGCCAAGTGAGGCAGATCCATGGTTTTCTTCTTGAAGATCACACAGATTTACCTTCATTTTCCTACCGTTTTAATAGAGGGAAGGTTCCAAACAATGGAATAACAATAGAGTTAAAATATATATAACGTATCCTATCAGCTGCAAACAAGAAAGCGGTAGAGAATAGAGGAAATTCCCACCTGCATAAAATGAAGAAGAACTTTACTTTTATGTTAGCAGTACTAATAAGCTGTGCATTACTCTCTCAAATTCACATGCAGGCATTTCAAAATCCTTGGGGATGAGTCCATGTAATCAATATTAACTGTAAGAGGTTGCCCAGAGAAGTTGTGGGTGCCCCATCCCTGGCAGTTCAGGCCAGGCTGGATGGGACTTTGAGCAACCTATTCTAGTGGAAGGTGTCCCTGCCCAAGGCTGGGGGTTTTGGACCTGGATGATCTTTAAGGTCCCTTCCAACACAAACCATTCTGTAACTCTATGAAGAGGTAAATTATGTCCCATAACACGTTCTGATGTTACAACACTCCTTCTCCTCGGATAGTTTAAGAGCATTTTGTTCAGTCAGACTTCTGTCTAGAAAACCCAGAGCTCCATTCCCTCCAATAGGGTGTTGGCTCATTAACTGGGCTGATCTTGTTCTGATTCAGACTTGTTGAAGATTTACTGAAGTCTGTGGGGCTCAGTCATTTTCACTGAGAACAAGAGTCTTTGTCATATTCAAAGTATTTTCAAAACTAGTGAGAACTTGAAGTGAACAACCGCCTGTCACCGATGTAAAAAACCCCGGGTCTAACAGTCCCAATCTTATGAATACTTAGAGCTGTTTTCTTCAGGAAAGAAGAAGTCATTAACATCAGTCATGAGGAAAGACAGAGGTGGTATCTACATAACATTTTTCAAAATGAACTTGGGATCCATGCTGGAGAAGAATCAGAAAAACAGAGACAAACAGTAGAGGAGCAATAATGCAGGTCTTCCAAGGTGGCTGAACGGTGTGTATGCATTTGTCTCAGCCCTGTCAAGTGCATCATCCCTTGCTCTAAGTTTTTTTTACACATCACGGACATTTGGCATGATTTTGACTGAATGAAACCAATACAACTTTTTCCACAGCTAGATCAGTTTTTGCCACTGCTGGCTTCAACCAAGTGCTGACTGACCACAAAACCTGCAGGGCTCCTTCTGTGGACCTGTGAAGAGAGGAGCTCGTGCTGAAGCAGGTTTGCTGGCAGGACTTGTGACACTGAAGCAGCCTGTTCCTGAAGGATTGCACCCTGCATCTCTGAGTCTTTTTGTTTTCTGCTGCTTTGATTCATGTTTTGAAAATTCCCTTGGAAAATAAATAGCCCAGGGACATATTCATTGCAAGGGTTTTGAATTTTCCTTTATTAAACAGCTTGACTGATTGCACTGTTCTTAAACAGATTGAGCTCAGGTGAGGAGATGGAAGAATAGATGAGACAAGTATTCTTAATGGCTTCTAAATAAATGCATCTTTCCATAGGAGAGTTTGCTTTTAAGGATCCCACTCTCTGAAATAGCTTCTTGCATCATTAGTGAGTAGTGTATAGCTGGCTGATTGCTCATCTTTTGTGCAAGAGCTTGGTGGATTTGCTTTGAATACAGACTATGGAATGAATGTGTTTGAGATTTTAAGAGTCCTGTTTTCTAAAAAGCAGTTTTGTCACTGAGTTTCATCTCTGTAAATGTGTAAGATTCTCTTTTTTTTCTCAGTTTTTTGACTTGTAAAAAACGTATATTTAAAACATATTTTGGGATTCCCACCAATCTATATGTATGTTTTCCTCTGTCTGTGAAAAACATATTATTTCAAAGTTCAGCTGAATTTGAAACCGTAGAAGTCCTGCTGGAAGAATAAAGCTAAAGTTCCTTTGTGTTATCTTTTAATTAAATCACTAGATTATCCTGTTATTTTTCAAGAGATATTTAAATGTAACTTTGCAGGTGATGGTGAGATTGTCATGGGGAAGTACTAGTAGATAGTGTATTAGACCCTCATCTGCTCCCTCAATAGTTAAAGATGCCTCCTGAGGCATGTTCTTCTTTGTAATCCCTGTGCTCTTCATGCCTTTTGCTTTTTTCAGTCTTCATTCCACTTCCCCACCCCTAACAAAACCTTTGGTCTTAGTATTTAGTAGAGACAATCTTTCAAAATCATTTTCATACACCTAAGGGTAGCTCTTGCTTCTCAGTCCTGTTTTGTCTTAGAATGGCCTAGAATATTTATGAGGAATAGTAAAATACCATCAGGCCATCTGTCACATCCATAATCTTAAGGTTTATTTGTATAGGAGTGACCAGTGGCTCATTAGTTTGTTCTTGGCACCATCTGTGTGAAGCTCAGTTACTGCTTTCTTTGAACTTTAACCCTTGTCTGCTTGCTATTATTCTTATGAAACTATTGAAACTATCTTTGCACAGAATAAAGGAAGTCTTTTGTGAATACCAAGATTCCTCCTGAGTGTATTTCCTGAACTTTTATATGCACATGTATATATAAAAAACATGGAAACTTCATTCACCACCCTCTTGGAAGGTGTTTATGAAGGAAAGCACTTACAGTTAATAATAAAACACATTCAACCCTATAAATATGTTATTTTGAGCTTATAAATGTAACTATTAACCTACTTTGCAGACTAGATGGAGCTTAAAGGGATCCAGCTGACTTTGTATGCAATCAGATCCAACTGGGAAGCAGACAGGTGATTTTTATAAAGCAATTGAAAGAAGAGGGGTGGGGGTTTGCTTGTTTGAAGGATGTTGGGGGTGGGGGGTTGAATCACTTGCAGCCTGGTTGGGTTGGGTGGGCTGTCTTCTTCAGCAACACAGAGTGTCCTGAAAAACCAAACCTTAGCAGCAATTCTAGTCCTTCTGGACAAGCTATTGCCTTGCTTTGGTGCTCTGCAATGAAAGCTATTGAAAGAAAAGATGGGAGTTTTGGAGTTGGCACCTGAAGTGGCAGTGTTCGGGCTGTGACAATGATTTGGGCTCTTGGATGGCAGAGAAAAGGTGAGTACCACTGAGTTCACAGCCTGTCTCATCTATCTCACTGAAATCAAGGTTAGGTGGTTTATGGCTGTTACATCTCCATTTTGCTCAGGTTGTGTGCAGAGGAATAATTTGTGAGGTATGGGCTTCAGCCCTGCCCACCACTGCTGGGAGACCTCTTGCACGAACAGCCTTGGTTTTCTTGGTCATTTCCACGTCACTGCTGCCTGAATCTCGAGGCTTTTTTAAGAAGCAAAGTAAACATGGTTTTATGGTGTGTTGTGACTGTTGTACCTGATGGTGAGGAAGTGTCTGATGAGGAGAACCCAGCTCTGTTGCTAAGACCCAGTTGTTGATGGGTAGTGTAGCCTTTAGTGGAAAGGTTTGTGGCTATAACCTAGGGGTGAGGAGTCCTACTGTTCTGCAAAGCTTAAGCCTCAGCTAGGCATGCTTTTGAGAATGTAAAACTATATTTTGCCATTAACTGTAAGATAAATGTTTGGGCTTAAGGTAGTCAAATGCTTTGATGGTCTGAAAAGACAAGTCCTAATATTAACTCTTAGTGTAAGTATTTTTATTCCACTTTGTTAGAATGTACCTACATTAGTCTAAATCAAATCCTGTGGAGGAGGTGGAAATAGCAATAGTTTGGACTTATTCAAGATTTATTTTTTTTTTTTTTAAGTCAAATAGTAAAATACTGTATAAAGGACTTTGGTTAGGCACGATACAGGTTGGGCAAGCCTACCTGGTTCCTTTTCTGTGTAGTCACTTGTAATGAATGAAAGCTTACCAAAAGTCTTTGAATACTGCTGAAAACACAAAACTTGCAGTGTCAACCTATTTCCACACTTATTTTCCTAAGCATAACTGTCCCTTTGTGATAACTGTTTCCAATATGAGCTTGGAAAGAAACAAAAGATTCATCAGAATGGCATCTGTGGTATTACTACTGATTGTTCCTGAGATGCTGCCGTATTCTAATAAAATCTTCTTAGTGTCCATCTGACTCTTCCTTCTCTCCTGCTCTTTAAAGCTGAATTTCCAAAGGTGTATATCTGTGGTCTCTGGACAATGAATGCCATCATTTGCAGATTGTTATTTGTAGAGATACGTGAAATATCTTCAGAATTTGTTACGTTGACTTTGCAAGTTCATATAGTGAACTTGAGTGTCTATCTTATATTTTCTCAGACCCTAATGACTTTGTTCAAAAATCTTTGCAGTGTGGATGAAAAAAAAATCATGCCTTGTGCTGGTTTTGGTTTAGGTCACAGTAGCAGCATAGAGCTGTGTTTTGAATTTGTGCTGGAAACAGTGTTGATAACTCAGGGATGTTTTCCTAATACTGAACAATGCTTGCACAGAACCAGGGCCTTTTCTGCTTCTCACCCCACCAGGAAGTGAGCTGAGAGGGAACACAGCCAGGACAGGAGACCCCAGCTGACCCCAGGGATATCCTATACCATATGGCACTAGGCTTAGTTTATAAAAATTAGGGAAGAAAGGAGGGAATGTTCAGAGTTATGGTGTTTGTTTTCCCAAGTCACCCTTATACGTGATGGATACCTCCTCTCCTGGGGATGGCTGAACCCCTACCTGCCCATGGGAACTGGTGAATGAATTCCTTGTATTGCACTGCTGCAGTGGAAGGCTTTTTCCTTCCCTAATAAACTGCCTTTATCTGAACCCATGAGTTTTCTCAGTTTTACCCTTCTGGTTCTCTCCCCCATCCCTCTGTGGGAGAGTGAGTGAGCGGCTGTGTGGGGCTTGGCTGTCAGTTTGGCTCAAACCATATGCCCTGAAGTACAATTAGAAATAAAAATTGGTTGGGTTAAAAGCCTGTGTTTGTTTTAAGTAAAGATCATAAGAGAATGTTCAGAGATGACCAGAAATGTGCTTGTTTACAAGTTCATTAGAATCATACCACCTTTTCAGTAAACCCCTTTTCTTGAAGGGTGGGAAGTGAAGAAGAACACAGAGTGCTCTGTTCTGTCTAGATTTGAGTGAGTCACCTGTTTGATGCCTTTATAGCAATAGTATAACTGCCTGTTAATAGTTTGTAATTTTTTTTTTTTTACTTGACTCAGCCAGGATGAAAACTGCTTTGCAGGAGTAAAACACGCTAGAAGGGTGGTAGAAATGTTGATCTTCAAGAGTGGTTTAATTTCAGAGTAGCTGTAGGTAAATGGAATACTGCATGCAATTAATGTACTTATAATTCAATATCTAATTATGATGCTTAGAGCATGTTGGGTGTTTGTTTGTTTGTTTGTGGGTTTTGTTTGCTTTTTTTCCAAAGCTTTCTCTGAAGTCTGGAAATGGCAAAGCAACATTTTCGGTACAACATAAGGTAGAACATACTAACTGTACCTCTACAAAACTTTGGCAGTGGCTTGTTTTTATAACCCAATAAAATAGAATGCTTTTTTTTTTATCAATTTGTTCTGCTTGCATTGTTGCAAATGACTCCTACTTTTTTACCCCCTCAAAAGTGAGAAACAATTCCTTGTAAATGCTTTTCATTGAGCAAATGGTTAGATCTAAGTTACAACACTTGCTTTAAGCACTTGTCCAAGAATATGCACTGCTAATTTATTCTAACAAAAGTTAATCAATAAACATTAGCTGGGGAATTGGAGAATGCAAGTTATTTCTTTTATTGTGTATCACTAAATAACATTTTTAAGTTTGATCAGCCTACCTTCTGAATTTCAAATTCTGAAAAGCCAGATTTATTATTGTTTTTCTTCCTCAAAGTATTTCACGTCAACATCAGGGTGGTTTTTCTCCTACTGTACCGATATAGAAGATAATAAATTTTATCCAAACTTGCAGGACTTGGTCAATATATGCAAATGTCTTATTTGTATGCGCCAGAATTTGCACGCTCACTTCTGTGAATGTAAAAACCAAACGATGCTATTAGACTTTTGCTCAAGGCTGCAACACCACAAAAGAAACTTTGGAGACTAAACACTTTGCCAAGCTTTTTTCACCCTAATATCTGTAAATCTTGATGTAGAACACATCTATATCCAACTCTGTGCAATATTCAGTGTACTGTTACAATGTGCTTTCATATCAACATCTGTCTGTGCATGAATTCGTCAATGATTTTTTTTTTTTTTTTTTTATCTTAAAAGAGTCAAATGCATTTGCTCCAAATGCAGCACTATCATTCCTCTAAGTTCAGGCCAAGGTGAGAGTTGGGAACTGCGCTGGGAGTGTTTTGGGGTTGAGGTGTTGTCAGAAACTGAAGTGAAAAGCTGTTTTGTAGCCCAGGGCTTCTTTGGGGGAGCCCCTCTGGGAGGCTCCAGTGTCTGACTTGAGAGATCCTCCCCCAAAATCGTTACCTGTGTTCAAGAACCTTGGCATGACCTAGCAGCTTTTTGAAGTGTTTCTTACATAGTTGTTTCTTATACTAGTCTCTGAAATACTTGTTGTTCCTGTCAGCAGCCAACTTGCTGCCCTTTTTTTTTTTTCCTGCCTCTGCAAAATGTGCTCCAGTCAAGACCCCTGATCCTGCACAATAAGCAGGGATTTTACTAACCTGGGTGCCCAGTTACAAAAGTGTCTGTATATCTCACAGAGAAGCAGCCCAGCTCTTTGGAGTGGCTGTTCTCCTCTTCTAGAAGGATTACTGTAATAGCCAGGGATCACTCACTGAATACTAATGCTTCCATTAAGATCAACTACCCTGATTTTGCTCTGCCTATGGAAAAACTGGAAATAATTTGATTTCTGGGTAGTTGTCACACAACCCCCTAGTAGCTGATCAGGGAGAGGATTTCACTGTATGATGTGACCTTAGAGCATACTTGAAATGGTCACCTGAACTTTCCTGATATGCAGAGGAATAAGATTTTTGCTTCAGAAGGGCATGGAGACACTGACAGTTTGGGTAGGGATGGTAGTTCTGTTTTATGCAGCTGATCTTTACCCTAATGTTCTCCTGACATCCTTGTCCAGAGTAATAATCAGTAAACACAGCTTGTGGTGATTTTTTTTTTTTTTTCCCCTCCATGGTGTGTATAATTTTACTTCAAGTTCAGTGACCTTATTACCAACTTGTAAGCCTGAAGTCACTAACAGAGAACTTTAAGGGAAGGTAAATAAACCACTAGGCATAATGCAACTTTTGGACAACAGTTACGATAGCTTTGAAGTACTATGAAAGCTTTTTGATGTTGCAAATTCAATTTATTTATTTATTTATTTTCCTTCCTGAAGAAACACATTTTTTTCTGTATGTTGCTGTCTTGTTAACTATTTGAATGGCTTAGTAGTCAATGCTGTGCAAACCAAAGCTAAAATCTGGCTTGGAAAATAGATTCCTGGGGATGTGTAGCCAAAATAAAGAAACTTCATACAAAACTTTGGGACTTATGCCTGCAGACTGGAGGTATCTCTTGCTTTAATATAGCTCCTCCCTTGCATTGCCTGCTATTGTTACCTTTCATCTCACTGAAAATGGCCCAGGTGGTCCTTAAGAGACATGCAACAACGTCTTGCCCATAACTTGATAATAAATAGCAGTAACTGCAAGATGCCAGTTTTGTTTCCATTTTCAATATCTGAAATAGTGTTTTGAGAATTAAGTCTTGACTTCTGTTTTTTGGACTCGAAAGAGTTATCAAAGAACAGCAAAAAACCCCAAACCACCTTTAAACCATGCTACATGTAATATTTCCATTTTCTAATGCAGTAGTATAAATGGAAGTTATTGGTTTTTTACCTCTTCCTCTAAGAGTATGACGGTGATAAATAAGTAATATTCTCTTAGTTTTGCAGATGACATGGTTAATACAGCTATTAATCAGGGAAATAGGGGGAATCATAGTCCCAGATTGCAAGTATCTTTTCTACAATAGCAGAAATGAGACAAACAAATCATCTTTAGAAGATTAGAGGTAAAAGATAATTTCTTTTTGGGGAAAAAAACACCTTGGTGAAATTCCTGGTCAATTCCTGAATAAACAGCAGTTTGAGATATCTGACAATAATTGTATCCTCCAAATGCTTTGCACAGTGAAGGAACAAGCTGTACCAGAGAAACAGCTTTTCTGAGGACTTCAGTGTCTAGACCTGCCTAGGAGTTTGGTTAGGATCAGGGAAAATGGATTATCAACCTGATGCTGCATTTCTCTGCCTGGTTCAATAAATACTTGAGGAATTCTTCACATCTGTTTTCTCCTATTTTTTTTTCTTTCAATTAGATTGGGAAGCTTGGCTTAAATAACAATATTCCTTGCATGGTGTGTGTGTTTTGTGAAGGAGAAGAGGGAAGTAAAGGGCGTGATTTGGTTGTACAGCACA
The DNA here is from genome assembly GCF_022539395.1 of Myiozetetes cayanensis. Taxonomy (NCBI): domain Eukaryota; kingdom Metazoa; phylum Chordata; class Aves; order Passeriformes; family Tyrannidae; genus Myiozetetes; species Myiozetetes cayanensis. Next base: position 4,950,631 of record NW_026087742.1, read on the forward strand.
AGGCACAAAGGCAAGGTTTCGTGCTGTGATGCAGGACCAGTTAAACCAGTCGTTCTTAAGAGATAGATTACTTTTATTTTGGTGGTTGAGTGCTTTAAGAGCTTGCAGGTCAAGCAAAAGGCAGTTAGCAGGTAGGGTGCCATTTCTTATTTTTATTTTTGATCATGATTGAGCTGTGTTTCCTAAGACAAAAACCTCAGGGAATCTCAAGCTGTGGTTTAACATGTCGTGTGCTGCTGTAGCACAGTCCTGAGGAGAGGGATTAAAGGATGCTTCAGATAGGGCAGGGCAAGGGCAATGCCTCAGGAAAGACTTTTAGCAGGAAAGATTCCCTTGCTTTAATGGTCCTCTTGGCAAAACCAAGGTGTTCTTGGCTGTCTTGTAGCTGTCATCGGAGAGATATATTATTCTTTTTTCTCCCGTGTGCTTGAATGTGAGACCTCAGTATTTGGGCAATAAAATGCTGATTCAATCTTTGTTCTTTAACTATGTGTGTGGTTCTTCTGGAAACTATGTGTGGAATTCTGTGATGTAAGGGGTGGTATCAGGAGAAACAGCACACTGCTAAAATGCAATCAGCCTCCATGCAGCTGAAATCGTCTTGTAGAAATGAACACCACCCTTTAAGCTTGTGAACCATCCTCCTTGCTGAATAAGCACTTCTGCTTTCTCCCCTCCGTCTCTCTCTGAATTACAGCTGGCTGTAATTTGATAGTCACCTGGGGAAAGGGGATACATGTCGGGATGTTTCTTCTTCTGTGCAATAATCACAGGCTACAGCTTGCAGTGTATTGCGTGTCTGACTGCTCTGGAAGGAGGGAAAACTTGCTTCTTCAGGGAAACAGATGTCATTTGGTATACAGGATGTTTGTGATAAAGCAAAGAAATACTGCACTCCAGGGGAATTTGCCTTTTTTTTTTTTTTTTCTTTCTATTTTAGGATATGGATATTTCTAGCAAAAACAATTCTGCCTACAGTATGGGAACAGAAATGATGGCAAGAACATAACTCTCTTGACTTTAATAAAAAGTATATTCAGTAAAAAGAAACAAAACAATAGGGGGGTAAAGGTAAAATAGAAGCTTGCAGAATGGTGATGTGGAGACTTAAAAAGAAAGCATTTGGATATAAACTCTGTTAACAGTAGTGTTACTGTGCAAGTACCATAGAGGATGATGCCAATAAAGTGGATTTTCTGCTATGGATGGGCACAGTTCATAGAATTTTAATTTTTTTTTTTTTTTTTTGCTACTTGTATATCCAAATTTAATTAGTGACAACGAAATGCATTTTAGCTTCCAGCTGCTTTCTGCAGCACCCATTTACAACAAAGAGAAACCACCCCTGTTTTTCATCCAGCATCGTTTGTTTGTCAGTAAAATAGTCCCTGTACTCAGCTTCACAGCACCATAGGCAAGGATATCACAGAGGTATCTCAGCATGAGGCACTTTCAATCTGCCTGTTTTATTACGGAAAAGATACTTTATTTGGGTTAGCAGTGAAAGGAAAACAACAATTGAAAATGTATAAAAGAGCATGAAAGGATGGAGAGGCTCATAGTAGTTGAGGACACATTTATGATTTTAATGATATTTTATGGTGGGCTCCTGAATACGCATCAACAGGTCATAAATAATCCAGAGAGGGGATTGGCACAGGCTCTGAAATGCTTCCAGTATCCCAGCCCAATTTCAAGCTGTGACAAATAAGCATAAATACTGCAGGCAGCATTTTGCTCATCTCTCTAGCATTCAATCACTTATAAAACAGACTTAGAAGAAACAATGCTGTGAAACCTGACCACTGGAAAGAATGAAAAAAGGGGAAAATATCATTTTAATAGATATTTTAAAATTTTGTGGAATGCTTGATTGAGAATACCTTTTTTTTTTTTTTTTCCAATCCACAATTCTAAATGTATGGAAAATATCAGTTATGGAAATAATAGCCCAGTTTTCCACCCACTGAAGAAACTTTGTAAGCATCAGTAACTTCACAGTGACCCCTTCCACTTACTGAGGTCTGCTGGCTGTGTGAGGATGTTTCAAAATAAGTGACTGTGAATTTCCCTTAGAAAGGTGCCATTTCAGACAGGACTTAACTAGGAAATAAAACTCTCTTGACTCCTGGATAAAATTTCTAGTCATGATCAGGAATGAAGAAGACCTCTAATAGGAAATAGTCAGTCCCTGTTGTGCTAAGGCTTTGTTGGGGTCAGTTAAAACTGAGCACAAATATTCTGACTGCCTGATGTAACAGAGGGATTTGACTGTGGTTTTTGTATCCAGTGGAAAAGCTCTGGCTACTGGTTACACTGGCCAAGTATTTGTTTTAATGGACTTCTAGAGAGGGTTTTGTCATAATCTGGTTGTTACTGAAGCGACAGTTCAAGACCTCTTTGGAAGTCTCACAGATCAGCTGAGGTCTTTACTAGTGGCTGAAGGCAAGGATTCTTCAGTGGTCAGTTCTGTGACTCAGAAAGTTTTGGAAGCTGGAACTTCCTAAATATTTTCAGATTCACTATCCAAATGAAAGGTGTTCATTGATACTTTCAGATAAATAATGTAAATATACTGGTGCACATATAATATTTGAACACTTTACATTATGGTGTTGAAAGCTGCAATTCCAAAATGACGTAGTAGATTGCTGAGCATCCTTCTTTCTGATGACTTTATCGGTCAGGTTTGTGCTGTTAAGAAGCTTCAAATCTTCAGTTTTTATTTTAGGTTAATGAGTTACTGGTCAGTCACTGAAAACTTGAAGCATGAAGTTTCTGGGAGACACCACTATAGCTGGCTCTGTGAATGCTTATTCCTGTTTACAAGGGTGGTGAATGACTGACATCCACCTTTCCTGGAGCTCTGTAAGAAACTAGGGATGAGGAGAGAAGGGTCAGTGCAAGGGCCAAGGTAATCGATGCTTAAGGAGAGAGAGCACTCTATAAATGTAGTTTAAACAAGTCCATAGTGTATGCCAGAAGACAGAGCACTTAACAACCATGAAACACATAATCATATAAACCTTTTTCATCATTAAATGGCTGAATTCACCCTGTTGGTTTTTGTGCTGAACCTCATCTCTAGATGTTGCAGGAACAGGCTAATACTTCAGTGTACTCTTCACTTGTGTGTTCCTGACCACATCTGGTGTGCCAGCCTGGTTCTGAAGTGTCTGTAGAAAACTGAACAGACCAGAGGAGGCTTTCACTTTGTTTCTCGTAGAGTGGGCTCTGCACACAGGAAGGTGCTTTCTGTGAACTTCATGAACTCCTTTTAACTTGTGTGAATGTGTATGCACGCACTTGCATGAACGCATGCTCAGCTATGGGCTTAATAAGAAGCTGGGGTTTTTAGTTATGAGAAACCTGATCTTTCCAATGTCTTGGATGTCTAGATGGGAAATCTATCATGCAGGAAAGTATCTGCTTCGATGCCAGGAATTAAATCACACTGCCTTCATAAAATCACAGGAGAGAGGAGTTTGATGGAGTGCAATCCATTTTTCAAATCAAGGCACGGTCACTTGGCTACAGTCAGAGTCTGAAAGAGCAGCTGCTGCTGCTTTGTGTGTCAGCTGTGAAAGGGGCTGGCATCATTAATTCTGTAACCAAATAAATGCAGATATTTGCAAGAGCTTTTGTGGTTTTCTCCTTAAAAAATCCTAAGGTCACACAACTTCTTGAGGGTTGATTGCTAGCAATGTTTCTTATTCGTTTAAGGACCAAGTTTCACTCCTTGCAGGCAGTGCCCGTTCTGAAGATGGGGAAAACCCTGCCATTGCATAACACCCATTTCAACAACCGTGTGTTGATTTTTTTTAAAAACATTTATATTATTCTCCCCTCCCCCCCAACTTGGGCACAAGCAGGATTTTAGGAGGGCAAATGGAGATAGATGCTTTTCTAAGTTTGCCTGAACTCTGTATTTTCAGTGAAATATGAATTTTTAAACCTGTGGAAGAATAAGCAGCTGTGTAAAATGGAGGAAGATGGGAGTTAACTGTGTTTGAAGGTGTTGATTGAAAAATAAAACAAGCCAAAGCAATTCAAGGTCAACAAACAACACTTCACTTTCTCTTTTTCTTTTCTTTTCTTCTTTTTGTTTCCTGAAGAGTTATGTCTTTCTGACCTTAAATCTTCAGCTCTCAGCTTCCTCAAATTCAGATTGTGACTTCAGCTGTTGAACAGTGTGGCTCACATTTATTTCTTGTGCTGGTATGAAGTCAGGCTATTTGTTACTCTTTGTGAGAAAGGCTGAGCAGCAATTTTATGAGCTTTGGTTAATGCCGGCTTAAATCAGTATTTTGGGGCTGTCATTTACAGAGTAGGCCCCCATGAAATGACAGAGTAAGCCCAAAGTTGTTGTGTTTGTTGTAATTCTGATTAAGTTATAGGATTTATAGTTAGCCAAGAAAGTACAACAGATGTTTTCATATATATGGGTGGTTAGGTTTGCTCAAAATTTTGCTGTTCATCGATTTTTATGCACAATATAATAGCTTTAATGGATTTTAGGTTGAATTACAATGGCAGAGGTATTTTTGGTGCAAATTAAAAAAGATGCCTGTAGATCACTAATACTGTTGCATGGGTATAACCCATGCTGAAATATCACTTATGAATAAGTAAAGCCAGACCTTTAAAACTTTATGGTTCTTCTCTTGGTACTGCAAGATCCTAAACATGGAGAATTCAATGCCTCAGCTTTTTGGAGACAAAAAAGGTCTTTAAACTTTCAAATTCAATATAAATACAGAAATTTTTATTTGTCCTCTGCCTCCTGATCTGACAAGGTCTCTTTTGAAAGTTTCTTAAAGTATTTATCTCTCCATTGGACCCGTTTGTGCATATGAAATGATGACACTGGCAAGTCCCCACTGGTGAGAACCTAGTAATTGCCACTTCATGTTGGTAGAGCTCATTTTTCCCATGCTTGGTGACTGCAGGCTAATTTACATGAATAAAATTTTGTTTTCAACTCTATGTACAAGTGCAGTGAGCTGCAGTCTTGGCCCTCAGCAAAAAGCATCACTGAGTGACTGTGGAGATGTGCCTGTTTTGTCTTTACTGTGATGGAATTTAGATTCTGAGATCTTGTATGGATTTCACATAGGCACACATGTGTTTACAGTGTATTTTTTTCTTTGTGTTTAGAGAAGTTAATCACCTCTTTCTGGCACTCACTGCTATAGCTTCAATGATAATTATTTAAATAAAATATTTTAGTCCTCTTTCACTAATATAACAATCTACCCCGAAACTTAATAAAAGTTTAAATAAGTGATTATTTATATTAATTTAATATAATTCTTAAATGTAGTTATGTAGTGGGGGAGGTCTCATCACCACTGGTGTTCTTCCACTGCAAGTGACACTTCCATTATCAAAGATATTTATTACAAAGCCATATCTAATGCTGCTGTTATCGGCTGTGTTAAGGACCTTTTCCCATGACTCTTCATGCAATGAATTCTTTGTCAACAAACCTATTGCTGAGTTCTTCATCCATCTACCTAGAAGGATAAAGCAATGGGAGAGCTTTGGAAAGGCTTCCTGCACTCTGTTGAACGCCTTAGCACAAAAGACAAGGTTAATAGAGGGAGAATTAAAGCCTGGTGCATACCCTGGACTGGCTCTACTAGCTCAGATTTAAAACACTTCTCTACTCAGCAGAAGGCTTTTCCATGAGCAGAAGTGAACTGGGCACAATACCTAAAGATTTTGGTTTAACTCTGCACTGAGCAGCAGTTTGTATGGGTATTTGTTGCTTTGGATACGAGGAATAATAAACAGAGCTTCTAACCTTGAGCACAAGGTAACTCTCACACTGGGGTAGGAAATGTTGCATATTCTTGTTTATCTTGCTTTCTTATGTCAGTTCCCTTCTCCTTCTTGTCTCCCAAGTCCCCTTATTTGTTTAGATTTCCTTTTGATTTTTTTTCTTCCCTTTTACCCTCTGGTGCTCCAATGAAAATGCACAGCCCTTTCTTAAAAGACTGGTGAGACGGAGGAAGATTTGCAATCACAGTAGTGAAAAGATCACACAATCCATTATGAATGATAGTATATTTACCAGGAAATGTGATTTATTATAGAAAATGGACTAGTTACCAAGCCTCTTGGCATAAGCTGCACCCTGTTCATGAGAAGGACCAAAATGTAAATTTGTGGCAAGGTAGCAGTGGTTACCCATTTTGACTTGGCATTTGCACCAAAATGGTTTGGTTTCTATCTAAGCCAGATCTGGAACTACCAGAAACAAAGTTCTGTGAGGATGAAGGAGTAATGCTGTAAAACAAGAGAAAGGTAAGTCAAAAAATTTCATCTTTATGTATTTGAACCTCCTTAAAGTGTTTTAAAAATGCTGCGCTCTCACCTTTTTTAACTTTTCATGTTTGGCATGCACTAAGCAATGCTGGAACACTACCATTAAAAACTCTTTTGCCTCACTAAAAAAAATAAGATGTTCTTCTACTCTATTTTATTATTACAAAGCTCCAGTTATAAACTATCTGAATTCTGCGCTTCGGGAGAATTTTACCCCTTTTGTGAGGAGAGGAGGAATTTTTATTCTTGAGATCTTGCCAAGAACCTTCACTCTTCCAATATTTGCCAAAAGTTTTCAAGTCTCACCTTGTTATATTGACTACAGTTCTGAGATAGTCAAAAAAGCTCAGCCTGTAAGCAATTAGTGAGGCCACCACTGCCTTGCTCTTTCCCATCTGTTGATTGTTCTCCAAGAGTCACCTGTACAATTTTCACTGACTCTGACATGTTTAATTTGCTTTGTGGATTACGTGTGACAAGAAACATCTTGCTCACTGCACAGGAAAGAGCCTGTGGTGCTTGTGTGCTGCATGTGGTGTTAATCTCAGCCAACAGACACCCCTGGAAGTCTGTGCAGGACTAAAAAGGGAAAAAAAAAAAAAGAAGATAAACTGGGGGGAAAATACACCTGTATAATGAAATGTTTTTGGAGAAGCTTTCACGAGACAGACAGTAAGATGAAGTGGTATTTTGTTTTGGTGTATTCAGTCACTGGGTTTTGCATGTGAAAGCCCCTGTCTGATACCTCTGCAGCCTGTGAGGCACCAATAAATTATGAGCAAAGCTCCCACTTGGTTTTGGACGCAGTGAAAAACTTAGAGAGCCTTGTCATGGGATGAATATGTGTCTCAAACATCACAGATCATGAGTGTGTCTTCAAATCTCTTTTGTGGGCTTTTTGTGTCTCTAGAATAGGTTGAGAGCTCTGGTGTTCCTCCTCCACCTGGCTGGGGATTTTCAAGTCTGTGTGTGTGTGTGTAAAATCTGGATTTGGAGAGGCTGATGTAAATGGGTAGATAGTAAAATGGTGTCAGATTGACATTTGAGCCAAGTGGTCCCTTCCCTATGGGTATGGTGACACACTGCTTGTACGGATATGAACCTAGTGGGGTTTGGATTGAAACCATTTGTCTCTTCAAAGATTTGTGTGCTGGTTCTTTTCAACATCACTGTCTGGTTAGGCATGTTCAGTCTCCCCTCACTGTGAGCAGGAATCCACTGACCTTTTCCATATTACTACATATCCTTTTTCTTGTAAGAAGATGTACAGATGTCTGTTCAATGCTTTCAGTGTAATACGGTGAAAGTTGATAAAAAAAAACCTTTCTGAGGGGATTAAAAAGATTTGGTTTAGTATATTAATTTCACGATTTTATTGAGTAATCACATTTCAAGGATAGAAAGAATAGTTATTTCATTTACGGAAATACATTTATGAAGGTTGAATAACAACATAAATTGTAAGACTGAAGATCAATTTATACCTCTGTTGTACTCTTTGATTCATAATTAGTTCACTGGAAGATCTGAAAGAATTATGGGGTAACGTGCAGGGCAGGATGAAGTTGATGAATGAAATAAACCTATATGAAATGTTCTGAGATGAAGAACCAGAACCTTCCACTTGAAGCAGAAGGTTTAAAGTCTTTTGTCTTAAATTTTGTCTTTTAAATGAAGTTGGTGTGTTTACAGTGTTTGGATACTGGTTGCAAAAATAACTCAAATTTGGTCTTTTCCTTACAAATTTGTCTTTGGGTTACATTTTTTCCTTTTGAGAAGGAATGATGGTTTAAAATTTGTTTAGGGAGACAATTCAACTGGCATTTCTATACCTTAAGCTTTTAAGAAAAATACTTGGCATTGCCAAAGGACTTGCACAGAAGATATTTAAGCTTTGGACTTAAAGTGACTGTCAATTTGAGGTAGTTGGCAATAAAAAAATAAGCAAAATGTTTGCTTCAGTCAATTTTACTCCAAACCAGTAGGGTTGCCTGGTTTAGTGATTTTCTTTTTTTCCTCAAGGTAACTTGCTACATGTCTGAATCAAGAAATGATTTTCTTGCAGGTAGTTTAATTTGCCACTTTTGAACTTTATTTTTTAATTTATTTTTAACGTGTAGAAGTCTTCTAGTCCAGTGTTCACTGGTTTTCTTGTATGCAAATTAATTTAGTTCCATCTCAGTGAAGAAAGTGGAAAAAACTCCCTCTCCAATTAACCATTTGGAAACTTTTCTAGTTATTGCTTTTCAAAATAAGAAAAAAATTTGGTACATCTAATTAAACTTCATTTTTTAACATTGCATTCTATATGCAATATTTTGCTTGAATCTGTCATATTTTTTTACTTTTTGTTAACAGCATATACCTCAGTTTGTACTTTTCAGTCTCGAGTTGTCAAATTAATTAGCTTGATTACACTGTATGTCATCAGACTAATAATGCACATCCTTGTCTATATCTGGATTCCACTGAAGAGAGTGGGAGTTCAGCTATCAGTTTCAGGGAAAATAGTTTCATAATATACATCAGGGAAAATATTTTGCTAATGATTGGAACTTATGCTAATGATTGGGAAAATCTGAAGGTTTAACTGATGGGTAAAGAATCCAAAAGCTGATATGTTCATCCTGACATCTGCAGTCGAAAAACTGTCTGAAAATATAATTTCTTGAATTAGTAGAAGTGCCAGTTGGGGAACAGTAAGAAGCCTTTCCACTTACTCTCTTTTTTGTCACAGTTCTCTAGATTCAGTTGTAAACCAAAAGAGCAGAGTTGTTGTGGAGTTGTAAAAGAAGAAAAAAATAATAAATTAAAGCAACTAAGGCTTGAACTACTAAAATCAAAATGTAGGGGTTTTTTAATAGAGTCTTTTTTAAATTTTTTTTTTTTTTAATGCTATATCTTGCCTGAGTGATGATTTTTAGTCAAGAGACTTCAGTCTCTACACTGGACTTTATTGATCCAGATTATGATCAATACTCAGGAATGAAATACACTGGAACACATTAATAACGGTAAAGGTTTTCTTTTACAAAGTTCACCTTCCTGTTGGAAATATCAAAATCCCTTTCACGACAAGCATTTTTAGGTTTTAAATTTTAAAGAGTGCAACTGGAGTGTAGAGCAGAATCACTCTTGCAGTACGACACTGCCCTGCGCTAAGGCCAGCACCTTGTCCTTGATCCAGCACGTGTCCATTCCTTGGGATATTTTACAGGGGGAATGGGAAAAGATGACTGTTAGTGACCCAGAGAAAAGGGCAATTGGATGTAGGGAAGTTTCTCCAGTACCAGTCTCCTCTGCTGAAGAAAGTGTGAGGCTGTGGGGTTTCTGAGCACAAGCCGGTTGTCAAACACTCTTGACCAAGGCTGAGAACCCACTGCCTCCAGACCCCACGTGTGAGTGGATGCCCTTGCTACGTGACATGGGATATAACCCTGGGTAGATAATGTGTTGCCCATACTGAAACCTATGTTTGAGCAGAGAAAACGGTGTCAAAAAAGAGCAGATTCTGCTCTAGTCCTTGCTGTTAGTGACTGACTGGACTGACAGACTGCTCCCTGAGGAGGGAAGAGATTTGCTCTTACCTCTTACAGCTCAAGATGCTCTTGCCTCTTTTCCCTGACTATGTGGGAGACTTCAGCAAAGTACTCATTGCTTCTGTGTAGATCTTCTGAGTTGTCATGGCAAGCCTTGCAGTTAGACTGGAAAGAGAAAAAGCCCTTAAGAAAATGAAAATCACAAGGATATGGACAAAAGGAAAAATGCTGGAAGTATTAGAAGACAGGTCTTGAAAGTTTTTTTTTTTTTGTCACAGCAGCATTTTAACCCTGTCTAACTGGCTATGCACTTGACTCTGCAGCCCAGGTTTGTGCAGGCAACCTTTTTACTAAGGAAGTCTGTATAACTTAATCTTTACAGCTCTAACTGCAGTCTCTGAGCAAGATTCTCATGGAGAATCCCAGTGGTGACTGGTCCTTTGGAAGTAAAGGACCTTTTGGAAGGGTGCTAATTTTCTTTGCCCCGGTGTTGGTGTCACAGGCTGGGAGAGTGTAGGTGTTTCCCAAGGCATTCAACAGGGCTGTTCTAGTGCTTTCATGGCATTGATGGTGATGCTTTCTGATAAAAGTAACTGTTGTTTGTTCAGTTTCTTTTGTACTGCTCACAAACACGGTGAACGTGGGCTTTTTATTACAAAAGGAGCTGTTACTAAACATGAAAAACTTCCTCTGTATTTTAAATATTTGAAGCTGCTGTGATACTTAAGAATAAGAAGAGGTAGATGTCTTACCCACAGTAATTATACAAAGCAAGTGTCTATTGGAATTCAAGTGAACAAGTATCCATTTGGGAACAGCTGGCACAGACTTGTGAACTATCAATCTATTAGGAGAGATATGGACCTTAACAAACTCTTACATGCCCCTTGCTCTTTTTTCTAATGATGTGCTCTCTGCATGGACTTGTCATGCTTTCAGGAAAGGAGAAAAACAAAATCTGAAAGTGGTACCGGCCAGAAATTGTGTGATCACAGAAATGTGGTGTTAGCTGCTGCAAGCTGTTGCTGTGACGCAAATGTTGTTAAAGGAGATGGTATCATCTTCCCTTTTGCTTAACCAACCACAGGAACTGTTTTGCAGATAAGAAGGTTGAATTTTCAGAATTTTTTAATCATTTTCAAAATCGTCCATCCTTCAAAGCATGCGCAATTAGAATGGATTTTCATGATACTTACTATCTTGCCTTTTATATGCTAACTAAGAAACTATCTGGTCACTTAGGGATCTATGTTTGCTGATTAAAGTTGTGATATAACAGGCTTCTGATGGTAACTCCTCTTTAATTGGTGAGGTACTTTGGTCTGGATAGTTTGCTGTGCCAAATGCCGTTGACTCTTTGAGGGGGAAAAGCAGAGGAGCAGGAGTGTGGATTTCCTCCCCCCACCCATCCAACCCCCCCTAGTATTAGTATTTCTGGTCACAGATCTGGGACACGGTTGTGTTAAAAGACTAAGCAAAGTGAGCTGCATTACCTGTGAATGTTCTCAAAGAGCACATGTGGAAATATTACTGCACTTGCTGGTGCTCTTCTCTTGCAGGCCTGTGCATTTTTCTCGTAGGGTCACGACTGAAGCTGGGATTTCACCAGTACAGTAAATATACTGTGTGCCAGTCTGACACTGAATGCAGGAGAAGAGTGGTGGCTTGTTCACCATCACAGTTGGTGTTGTGAAAGCTTTTGTGGTGGAGGGGTGAACTACTGCAATTTTGCAGTAGTTGGCCTGGCCCCTGAAAATACACTGTGGGGCAACAAGTAATCCTTTTACTGGAACAATGTATTTGTCATGTACATTAATATCTGTGAGGCATGTCTATGTGCAGTGTAATGGGTACGTTTCCTGGAAACTGGTTCTGGTAACTCAAGCCATGTCTTTGGTGGCTGACTCAGCCATGCCTGTGGGGTAGAACACACCCACTAGGGTGGGCTCTACCCCATCTGCAATCCACTGGCTCATGAGAGCATGTTTCTGGACATAATGTATGTTAAATCATGACCTGCTGCTCCTACTAGGTATGTCTCCCAGCATGGAAAGTATAGTCTAGTAGAGGTAATTCTGCCAGTATGGACAATACTGCCTGATGGTGTTTGGGCTCTGGTCAACCACCAGCTGCTAGAAGAGCTGGTTGGAGAACTCTGTGTGAAGCACCACTGAGCATGGTGCTGAGCCAGCAGCTCTTTCTCTTTCCCCGCTCTTGTCACTACTGGTGCAGCTGTGAAAGCAAGCCAGGGCTCTGTCTCCAGTGATTTCCCCCATAAGACTGCTGAGCAGGCTCTTGCAGAAGATAAACATCTCTCCCTTTACTGCAGTCAGTCTGGTGTACAGAGAAAGAAGTTAGTCCTTCTTATCTCCCCTCAGAGAAGCTGTCCCTGAGATCTGAGTGCTCAGTCAGCAAACCTGTCCCCTAACACAGCACCCAGAGCTGGTTAGCTCTAGGCTGTTTGTCCTAGGATTCACTACTGCCACAGTTTACCCCACTGCCTACAAACATTGGTTTGCCTCTATATATTTTCTTAGTGCTGTTTAACGTGCAGGCAGCTGGTCACCTTCTAAATGTTCATTCACACTGCCCTGAGAGAAGTGAGATGGGAAATGCCTGAGGGAGTAGGACCTGTCTTCCCCCAGTGAACCCTCTGGCCAGGTCCTGTCCTTCACAACTGGCTTTGGCAGAGTCCCAAGGCAATCCCTGTCCTGCCTTCCCTTGCCTGGTGGTTGGTTTGCACTTGAATTCTGTGTAGATTTAGTGGCATTTGGTTTGTGTGTGCCTGTCTTAAGACAGAGGCTCATGTGACACATCTCAGGCTCCTCTTTGGCACAGGGCATACTGGCTATTGTGTGTGAATTATCCAGTGTGGGGGAGACTTAGTAGCAGGCTTGAAAGCATGACAAAGTACATCTTGCTTCTTAGTAATAGTTAAAAGATTTCTAGGAGAAAGGCAAGTTAAGTGTTTTAGTTTAGCAAGAAGACACTGGTTTTCATATCTTAACACTTTAATGCTATCTTATCAGAGTTTTCATATCTTAACACCTCTCTTCCCTCCCTCCAAACCACAATCTGGGGATTGGCTAATCCTGTAATAAATCTATGATTGTTATTTTTAATCTTTAAAGCAAGCTTCATATCCTACTCAAAAGTCAAAACCAGCCCTTTGCTGGGGGAACTGCTTTACAGAAAGACATGCTCTGGGAAATAACTCACTGAGGGGAGGCAAAGCTATAGTTATACACTCTGTGTCCTTGTTCTTTAAGGACTGGATTGTGGTGCAATTAAATCTCCTGTAATGCCCAACTCAGGTGGTACTGTGGGGCTCAGCTCAAAGTTACAGGGTGACAGATAAGATGGGTTGTCTAAGGAGATTGTGAAGGGAGAAGGAAAGAACCAACCTCAACTGCACTTCTGAGGGCACCATTGTCAGTCAATTATATGGAAGGAATTGCTTTTGACTTATTCTTCTCCAAATTATGTTTCCTGTTGGTGGCCTACACTTCCCCCTCCCCCCAAGATACACTTCATTTTTATTTTAGTTTACTCCCCCTCAAATCTGAAAATTCTTGATGTTGCAGAGTACTTGAGAAAATAGAACAGTAAGAAAACTTTGATACAGTGTAGGGTACCTGCTGAAATACAACAGTCTTGATTTATGATGGCTTAGCTGAGATGAAAGTTTTTCTCATTGAAGATGAACCAGAACTTGTAAATTTTAAGTCTGTCTGCATAAGGAAAACCTCGAGTTCATCTTCTGTTTTTAGACTCATCAGTTTTAGTAACTGTTGTCCTTGTATATGTTGCCATGGACAGATGCTGTATTGTCACTTGTGTGATCTTTTCTGAGTTACTTGGTGTAGCAATGTATTGCTGGGTCTATGCATGATCTTATGCTATGATACTCATTATAGAAAGACACAGCTACAAATAAGGCTTTCTTTTCACCTGTGCAACTGGTGACAAGGACATTACATAAAGATTTCTCCTGGAATGAACCTCTAGTCATCAGAGGTACTGCAAACTGCTTGGAATACATGCTTTTAAACTGTGAATTTGAAAAGATTGTAAGGATTAGTATAGCTGAACTTGAAAATAATGACACATCAATGCTGTTGGGATAAGATATTTTAAAAGTCTGAATCTGTCTTCGTAAGGCGTACATGTTCATTTATTTTTTCATTAGCATAATAGACTAAATATCAATCTTCCCATTATAGCTGTGTTTTGTAGAGCTTTATCAGACAGTTAATTTAAAGCCATCATCTTTCAATCTCTATTTGATGGATGCATAAGGGGCTGAAGAACTGCAAGCAGTTAGATTTCTGCTTTTGCAGTACTTCCACTGTCTTGAAATGTTCTTTTTTTTGCCATTTCTAAAGATTTATGCTTGTGAAATTGAAATAAATACTGGCTCATTACATAGAGGAGGACTATTATAAAATATTTATTCCTAGCAAGTCTCAGCACCTTCATTTTACTGTGATATTGAAGTCAAGTTCACTTTCAACATCTCTGTATTCTGCTCAGAAGGTTGGTCAGATTGTCTTCTCCTGAAGGAAGGGGTAAGAAAGCTCCCTCTGTCCTCGCTCTTGCCTTCTTCTACCCCCTACCCTCAAAGAAAAGGGAACTTGGCTATAATAGTTAATATACTGTATTAAGAAGCACGGAACCTGAGTTTCTGACCACCACCTTGCTATGCGAAAAACAGGCCAGCTAAAAGAGAGACTGTTTTTACATGTTGACATGAGTAGATTAAATGTAGGTGAGAACATGAAACAAAACTGCCTTTCAGAAACCTGTGGCTGTCTTTTTAAAATTATGGATAATGCTTGGGGCATGTATGGGGGGTTGTTGAGAGGATCAAGAAAATGCCTTCCAGCAGTGGCAGGTTATGGTGAGAGTCTTGGATGTGAAGAAATTCAGTACATATTTCAATATCAGGTTTCATGGGAACAAAATATCACTTCAACCTGCTTCATTGCCCTTTCTAGTGTAGGTCCTCTACTGTCTGTTGGCCTTGATTTCTGGAGCAGCCTCTTAAGGAGAGACCTTAAGTGAACTCCTTGTTAATTTTTGTCAAATTCTGCTGTTATTACTGTATTCATCTTTATTACACTGAAACTGAGGCTGTGCAGGTTTTAAAATATTTAAATTTTTAAAATAAAGGCATGGGGAAAATGCACCAATATCTGATAAGTAGGTATGATTTTGGTCACATTCCGAGGTGGTGTTTGTACTTTCATTATATGAGGTAAAGCAAGAAGGGAAAGAGCAAAATCGTCCCGTGTGAGGGGCACTATGGAAGAAGAAAAACCTTTTTATGGTGCAGGGAAAAGAGAGAGGATGATAGACCTGTAGTCAGAGTGATACTGGTCAGATAAATGATCTTTCAAGATAAAAATTAATAAATGAAAATCTGTGTTCTGAAGTATTAGGACTGAGTCACACAAAAAGTATCTAAACCTTTTCAGTGATTGAAGATAACCATGTGAGCCTGCTCTGCTTTTGAACTGAAAATAGCAAAATAGTGATAGAGCAGTATAAGATGGGTGTAACAAAAAAAAGAAAAAGCGAAAGATTAAAAAAGATGAGTTTGAAAGGGAGAGGTGAACTTTAAGCAATTAAAGTTTTAGTTGATCCTTAAGCTGAAAAGCTGTTAGCAGTGAAATGGTGATTCTTCAGCTGTCAGAGCACATGTTGTAATTTTTACTCTGCTACAGTGAATGTTGTTGTCATGCAGGAAAATATTTGACTCATCATGTCTTTGGGGATGTTTAATGATTTGGGCTATAATAAGAGTTGTTTCCAGAAACAAGGTCTGTAATCCTTCAGTGTTGCTTGCAGTATTTCCGAATCAGTGAATAAACACATCCAAAACACACTGTAATTGATACAGTACTTACAAGTTAGTGCTGCCTGTACTTGTAAAACTCCTGCTACAAAACAAGGCTTTACTTCTATCAAAGGGACCTGAGGGGAACAGGTAAAACATTGCAGGCTGAAGTGTATAATAATTTTGCTGGCTGAAGTACCAAAGATTCAATATTTCTAGTGCATCTTACTGTATTTTCTTGACATTCAGGTTGCAGTTTCCTGAAAGCCATACTTATTGCTTTGAGTATCAGAGCTGAGAGCCTGAACTTATTCCATCACTTCATGTTGCCATCAGTGAATTTATTCTTGAGAGCTGAATTTTAATGTTAGAGGATTCATTTCCCCCCAGACAGATGTGGACTTTTCTCCTTTGACTGACTACAGAGAGAGTCTAGCTTGGCCATCCAGGAGTTGTGCATCCAATGTGAGGTTTAGATAAAGGTCTTGCAATTTGCTATTAATGGATCCATTAAAGCACTGATACCAAGCAGGAGAGGCCTAAGACTTCTGAAAAGACCAGATCACCATGCTGTAAATAATTTATTTTCAGGTAAATATTAGCTAATTATCTTTAATATGGCTATGACTTAAGCTCTTGCTGGCTGTGGGGCATCTTGTACAGTCTTTTGGAGATGATAAATGCAGGTAGTTGTTTTCTTTCAGACAAAGACTTGTCTACATTTGTTTTTTGCATTTGGCTGCAACAGTGTTAATTTTTCAGGATCTTGACTTTGTGGTTTTGTTTATAAACAGGTGTTAATCGTGGGAATAGTCATTAGGTACAAAACCCAACTCACTGCAGAAATACTAAGTGGTGTTTATGTTTTGCAAAAGCTTAGATCAGGTTGACAACGCAGTTGAGAGTTGATATTACTTTCTGGTGATGGCTGTTAGTAACTGGTAATGGTTCAAATTAACTCATCTTTCAAACAGACTTGCTGCTGATTCTATTCTTCTCTCTTTCAGCCCAGAGAAGACTAAAAGGGAAACCTTATATCAGTTCACAGTTTCCTCACAGGGGGAAGCAGAGGTCTTTGCTCTGTGGTGACCAGTGACAGGACCTGAGGGAACAGCCTGAAGCTGTGTCAGGGAAGGTTTAGGTTGGATATTAGGAAAAGGCTCTTCACCCAGAGAGTGGTTGGGCAGTGGAACAAACTCCCCAGGTCACAGCACCCAGAGTTCAAGAAGCTCTTGGATGATGCTCTCAGGAGCAGGGTGTGATTGCTGGGGTGGTCCTGTGCAGGGTTAGGACTTGGACTTCAGTGATCCCTGTGGGTCCTTTTCAACTCAGGATATTCTATGATTCTTCCTAATTTAGTTTGGTTTTGAATTTTTTTTAACCCATTTTAGTGGCAGTATTTTTCTGACTTGACTAGGAAAGAAAGGCATGCTGTTGTAGAGAGACGATATTCTAGACAAATTAATTTTAAATCAGAGCAATTTATGAAGGGCATGGAGCTGCATTTTTTTGAGGGGATATAAGCAGATAGTTCTTAATCTGTTTTCCCTTTAAAGATTTGTACAGATGATTTGGTCTAAGGGAATTTTCAACTCCATGAGTGGGGACCACATTAGAGGCCGCTTGAAGGATAGCCATTCTGTTCCACAGATCCTTTCTTGTTCACCTACTGCACCTTAAGCATGTCTTCTGTGAGATTTTCTTCTGACTTTTCCCTCTGCTTTGTAACTGACTGTGTAATCTTACACACCTTTGTTTGCTTTTTTGTTTTCTGAAAGATGCTGCTGTGATGCAATCTTGGTTCTAGTCTTAAAGACGTTAGTAGTCCTGGCTGTTTGCAATTCTTGAGAAACATAGGTGTCGAACATTATAATGTGGTTCAATTTATTGTTTTTCTTCTAGTTTGACACTCTTTCTAGAAAAGTTGAGTCAGTGAGCAAAGAAATTATTTCCAAAGTGTTGTTTTATTTGATTAAGCATAAAAGATAAATGCTGATGTTAATGCATAGAACTGATCATTGTCTTTTGTGGTTGAACTGTGGTTTAGTTTCTGCATCCTACAGCAAGAAGATACTCAACTGAAATCTCTGCTTACAGTTCAACAAATAAGGACTTAAACAGTTAACTCATTTACTTCAAGAGATGTGCCCACTGTGCTGTTTCTCAAGCTTTCCCTGTAATTTAATACAGTGTCAGCTGAAACACCAGAGACCTGTGCTTTTGCAGGCAGATACAAACAGCTCTGGTGTAGAAATCTATTTGAGAAACCAGTTTGCAGTACTTTACCAGCTAATGCATCCTGGGTGCTCCCAAGATGAGGAAATCTGTTCTGCTATAGCCAAACAGGTTTAATTTTGTTTGAGTGCTTCCCAGAAGCTTGGTTTACTGTCTTCCTCTCACTTTCTGTCGGAGTTTGTTTTTAGTGTGTGTGACCAGGATACTCAGACTGAAGTTCACTCAAGAATCTGGACCTATGTGTTTCTCTCCAGCAATTCTGAGTGTTACTTATCTTTCTGTACATGGTGTTTGTCATGGCATCATTTCTGATGTTCCCTCACAGCTGTGCAATATTTCAGCCTGTTATGTGGCTTTATGGTTTGTTTTTCTTAGTACTCTATGAATTGCCTTCCAAACTGAAACTGTTTGGAGAGAGTGGCGAGTGTTTTACGTGTCCCTGGTGCACTTTCAGAAATGCTCTTGAAGGCTTCTGTCATGCAGAAAGAAGAATGGATGGTTTTGCAATGAAACAGCTTTCTTGTAAAAGGAAGACCTTGGATTTCCCTCCTCATAGGCATGTTACTAAGCTACTTGTTGTTTTTGAGAAAAGGCAAACATTGAAAATTAATAGCCTGTATGTCTTTGTGCACCAGGCTTCCAGGTCTTGTGCAGCAGGCTGCTTCAAGTCTTCATGCTTTCTGTGCTGCTTCATATAAATAAGCATTCCCTTATAGATTTTTCTGGAGTGTTCATGGATTTCTCTTTGCTGGTTTGAACCCTAATTCTTTAAGAGCAAGTGTATATGCTGTCTGAAGTGTCCAAGGCTCCAGTTTTATCATCATCTGGGATTTATACACTCTCTCTTTCTCTCTCTCTCTCTCTGTTTTTCAGCTACTCCTCTGGAATAAGAGTAGATATGGGAAAAAACAACTGAATCTATCCTGTCTTCTTGCATTTACCAGGCAACTGAATTTCAGTGAAGCCCCAGGGAGAGATTCCACAGCTACAGAACAGATGCTTTGTGTGTTCATAATCTGGGATTTTATTTCTTCCTTAGACACTTGATCTGGCTGCTTATCCTGAGGTGTCTGCTTGTTTCTTCTGTTATAAGAGCAAAGAGAACTTGATCCTTCCTTGAACTGAGAGAAAAAGTCCTTCAGCAGTGGTCACAAACACCAGTTTGGGATATTGTGGATGCAAAAAGCTAGGTGGAAGTGTCAGTATAGATGTTAAATTAGATTAAGTGATGGCTAAAACCCATGAAATTCTGATCTTCATCTGAGTGACAGTTGTTACCATGGGGAAACATTAGTTTGCAAAAACATTTCTCTTGATGTAGCCCAAAGAAATAAAGTAACTACAAACTGTGTAGAATTGATTTATATTTTTTTTTCCTATATCTTCAACAGAAAGGAGAGGGGAGGGGGAAAGAAACCTATTTTGGGGGGCATAATCAACTATCTACCACACAAATGAACCCTGGATTGTATTCTTTCTCTGAAACACAAATACCAGTGATACCTTTTATAAGAAGGCTCGAGAACTATTGGAGAAGGAAATCAATGATATATTTGACTGGACTTCCCAGAAGTCTTTCTGCTGGTAGCAGTCTGGTGGTGTTTGCAATGGTGTGAGGTGAAATATTGAACATGGTGGTATTTATATGAAGTCTTTCTCAGAGGATTTGTTGACTGTAGATATACCAGGCAGATTGCTGGCAGTCTTCCTGCAAGGTTACTCCAGCCTTGCATCCTCTGTGTTTTTAATAACCCAACTGGCTCTGCGGCACACTGTGGAGTTCAAAATAAGGTTTTCCTTTAGTAGGGTTTTATAATTACAACTAGGTTTTCGTGTTCTTCCTGAAGCTTCTAGTTCAAAACTACTTGTATGTCTCTGAATTCTAGATTTTCCATCCAGTGATAGTCATGCTCAAAGGATATCTTGTCTTTTTTTTCAACACCTTAACATCGGAAAAGGTTTTCAAACATTTTATAAATCTTTCTATTTTGGAGGCATTTTAAACCTCAACTATTTTAAGAAATTGTCCTGGATTTTTTCATTGCCTTTGGAGGCTTTTTTCCTTTCAGAAACCTTCTTCCCATACTCCTCTCACTCCCCACTCTGTGATTTCAAACGACCTTCTGTGGAATTGGAAACATATTTGGCTTCTGCAATCTCCTGGTTGTGCAACCAAGGCATACTCAAAATGCCTCTAAAATACAACTCATTTCTATCTCTACTTGTTTCCTCCTGGCTGTTAATTCTGATTGTTTCCTTTTTTGGTAACTACAATATTTTACAGCTCCTCCACTCTTGCCTTTTTATGTTCCTTTTAAAGCATTTTCATGCAAATGCTTAAATTCCTGAGTCATCTTGTGGAAGTGTTTTCTTGCCTTAGTTCCCATTTTTCTTCTTGCAACACCCGCACTGTGTTGCTCTTTTACATAAATTCGTGCAGAATGTGCTCACACACTGTTATTGCTGGGTAGGTGAAATATGTTAGTCTGAGAAATAAATTTTTTTGGAGAGATCTATCTTGGATTTAGCCGGGTGGACTTTGTACTGTGCTTCTGATCACACTGCCAACTAGTAAAACATTGAGATTACTATAAAGAGAATCCAGTGTCCAATTTTGGGCCACCTTATCTCACATCAAATAGCAATCTCTTTCACAGAGAGCTTCCAGTGATATTG
Source organism: Myiozetetes cayanensis (assembly GCF_022539395.1). Taxonomy (NCBI): domain Eukaryota; kingdom Metazoa; phylum Chordata; class Aves; order Passeriformes; family Tyrannidae; genus Myiozetetes; species Myiozetetes cayanensis. Next base: position 4,971,250 of record NW_026087742.1, read on the forward strand.
TCATCCACTGGCTACTTATTTCTGCAATTGGATGCCATTTGGAGATAAAGAAATGGTTGTATTGGAACTTATTTCTTGGAGGAGCAGTCCTAGACTGAACTATATCCAGACACTGAGTTTGCAGTTGTGAGTATCAGGAGAGGAACTTGGAGCTTTGGGAAGGAGGTATAAATATCCCTGGATCTGCATAAGCGATACCTTCTGCCTTCAAACCGAGCTGAGGAGCTCTGAAATGCTTTAGGGTAGGGGATGGCTCCTCATGTTCCCAGAGGGGTGAACGTGGTGTTATCCACAGACTTGAGTCCTGCTGTTCAAGCTTATTTTGTGCCTGCCTTCTGGTCACAATGCTCTGAAAAAGTGCTGAAGAAATATGCCAGGAAAGCAGATAGAGGACAGGTCCTAAAGGAGCGTGATGAGCTACGAGATTCAGGCACATCAAAGAAAAATACCAGGTCCAGCTTCAGACAGTGCATGTTCCAGTTAAGTTCCTTCAAGCCTGGGTCATCCTGTTTGCTGCTTAACAGTAGGTACATGCTGTACTAAGGAGCTTTGCGAGGACTTGGCAAAATAAGGCTACTTTGCAGCATGTGGTAGGTCAAACTGATGGTTGATGTGTGCAAGTTAATGTCCAGCAGGAGGAATAACATGTGCTGTTTGCATTCTTCTTCACTAGCTTCACAGCTAACTGTAGTCCACAAATAACAAGTGGTTTGGTATCGTAAAGGAACATGATTGCCAGCAGGTTGTGAAAAGAACAAGGGAAATTAGGCTTGAAGACAGTCAACCTCACTGTGGTGTGCAGCCACCTGGAAAGCAGTGTGTGCTTCTTAGCCTGCTGCTGACAAGAGTGTAGAGATGGAGGTGGAAGAAGCAAAAATAATTAGTGGTATGGAGAAATTCTGCGAAGAGGAGGCGTGCAAAGACTGGGAGCATTCTCCTGGAGACAAAATGACTAAAAGAACCACTGAAGAAAGCTTCAAAATGGATTAAGTGGTATACAGGTTGAATTGCTGGGCCAGAGAAGTTTTAATGCTCTTCTCTCCCACACTTCCTCATGACTGCAGAAGTCAAGAAGTGCTACAGGCAGACATAAGAATCATGGACAATAGATGAGGACAGTTGGAGGGGAAGCAATCGGGGAGTGCAATGTGGCATTTGAAAGGGCAGTATGAGAACTTGTCTAGTTGTGTTTACGCAGGCAGGAGCTGCAGCAGAGAGGCAGCGGTGCTGTGTGTTGGAGAACTATGGGTCAGAACAATCCTAGTGAAAAACTCTGTGAAACCTCTGAGGGGTGTGCCTGGTGTCTGCAGTTCTGTTGTTTAAACCCTACAGCACCTGTGCTCTGCAGTTTCTCCTGAAGTACCTCCAGGTGCCACCTGGCTGAGTGCTGCCTCCACTTCTTGGCTCCTCTGACCTGGAGAGGGCTCAGGGAGCTGCTCAAACCAGGTTGAAAGCTGCAGGCATTCTGTAACTTTCTTTTCCTCTGTCTGAGATGCAATTCAAAGTTCCCTATTTGGCTAATAATGCTATAATCCAGCGAGGCTTTTCCACAGAAAAAGGTAGTTCTAAATTGCCTTTTAGTAAAGTAATTTTCAATTTAGAAATGTGAGGGTAAGTGGTTTCAAAAATGGTTCTGTGGGAGTTGTTATTCAGCATGGTCAATATTGTTACAAAAGGATGAAGGATGTTACTACAGATGTGTGAGAAGTTATGAGAAATGTTAGCCCTCAAGTACTTAAGGAATTGTTCACTTGGTTCACTGACTTTAGCTTGGTTTAAAGGCAGAGAAGACATACATCTTAATTTTTGAATGAATTTGTGATTTTTTAAATTTTTTTTAAATGATATGAGTGATTTTAGACAGGTGTAGTTTTATTAGCTTTACAGAAAAAAGTAAATATCTTATACCAGAGAACATAAGGAAACTGCAACTGCAGTTAGAGGGTTTTTGATTTTGCTTAATTTTCTGCATACGTAAGAATGATGTTAGTTACACAACTCTTGCATAACAAAACCTGTTTTCCTTTTTTCTGACACTGTTTAACAAGATTTGTAAAGGCATTTGTCTTTTAGTTTCTAACAGCTTTGTTTCCGGTGTACAAAAGAGTTAATCAACCAAATTACTTATTAGCACATAAGCACTCCTGTGGCACAACAACAGCCAAATGCAGCCAAATGAAGCATTTAATTCTATTAGAGCTTCTCGTCATGTCCACACAAAAGAAGTAACTTTTTTAATGTTTTATTTCGTGATTCATAACTGCTTAGGAACTGGTGTTCTTGGCAGGGCAGTGTCTTTAATAACACAACTGTCTGCTGCTCTGATGTGTATGTAATATGCACATGGCACCACGGACTTTGCTCTGGAGCTCTGAGAAAATGAGATAAGGGTACACTGGTGATAAAGTTAACTACCCCTGTATTAATAACTACCTTGTCTGGGCTGCTGTATAAATCCGTTTGACCTACTTCTACCCATAAAACCACAGTGACGGTCTGTAATGCTGCTGCATAAACACACCAGCTTCTCATGATGAACTGCTCTTAACGAAATTCACTGAAGACATTTCTTTAGCATAAGCTGTATTTATATACAGCAGCTGAAAGCTGCTTAAGACTAAACATCTGTTTACAATTGCTTACGCTTTATCACTGCCTGGTGGAGGGCATTGTGAAAGATACTTGAGCACATGTCTGGCTTGCACCATCTTCGTGAGGGTATTTTTTTTGGAGGCTGAGTGCAGCTTAACCCTCTGAGAGCAAGAGTTGGCCAACAGTGACCAGCTTTAGCCACCAGGCTAAATTTGGTTATCAGTTCGTCTGCTTGCCCTGAGGGAGGCTGGATGACCATTAAGTGCTAGCACGAGTGGTGTTTCTAACTCATAGACTCCTCCAGCGAAAGCAGGATCACTGTAAAATGTGGGGGAAGTACGTGTTTTTACATCTCAAAATTTTATTGAAACCTTTTTAACCTGTTCAAAAGCAGGCTTTCACCAGAGTGACGTTGTTAGGTTTTCTGAGCTGTGGAAGAGCTGTCTCAGAGGAGCGTGGAAGGTATTTACATATGTCATTTATTCCATAAAATGGGTAAGGTGTAATTAACTCTCAGAGCTGATGCATGTTCTGGCTCTACTGAGTTGATATAATTTAGTTATGTTGCCTGTAGTAGATGGAATTAGTTTAGTTATGTTGCCTGTAATAGATGTGATGCTTTCCCTGTAAAGTGCCTGAGTGCTTGATTAAGATGCCAAGACTCCTCATAGGAATGCAAACATCACCAAACACTTGTTTGCTCATTTTAGCACCTCCATCTCTCCCTCAATAAGCACAAAAAAAGCAACTTAACAAAAAAACAAAACCAAAACAAAACAAAAAAGCCCAACAAATTTTTTTACTTTTTTTTAAGCCTAAAGCAGGAGAGTTGTCACTGGTGAATACTTAAATTCTCATGATGAAAACACCAACACTACAAAAACAAGCGAATTAAATCATACCTGGCATGGTGTGTTTCCTCTGGATCAAGTGGAGAAGAGGGTTAGAGCAGCCTTTCACCCTGGTATTTTTGAGTGGTGTGTGCTGCTGTTGTGTGATGTGGCTCTTGCATTTGTAATAACATTGTTTACTGTGCTGCATAGATCTGGACTTGCCTCAGGTGACGGGATTTCGGATGAAGTTGTTGGGGAGTTTAAGTCCAGGAGATCAAAGTTGGAAGTCAAAAGGGAGACACACGGAATTTTCTGCTTTGAATACTTTTATAAGACCCAGAGTTGCTGTAGCAGCAGAGTGCATGTGCCTTTAAGAACTGTGTAGCAGATATTATACTTACTGTGTAAATTCAGAGCGTAGCATCAGTATAAAAAGAACTTTAGAAAGACTCTTTCATCTGAAAGCATAATCTGATTTTTGAGAAACATTGAAAACCCTCAAACCCTCCTCAGAATAACACAGGAAGAGAAGGTGCTGCCTGGGTGGCTCTGTGGATGGCTGCCCACTGAACTGTAGAAACTAAAAGCTGATGGAATTAATTGTGATGAGGTAAACACTGCCAAGGATTATATGATGCAAAAACCCCACCATCACTTTTTCAGAAGGTTTTTGCACCAAACACCAGCAGTACCTGTTCTGCAGAAGCATTGGCACAGCCATGGCCTGCTTGGTCCTTTTCCCTAAGCATTAATAATGGCTAGTAATGGAACAGGCAGTGAGGCCAGGGGCTCCTTAGGCTTGATCTGATTTTGTGTGCATGTCTCCCCTGTATAAATAAAAACAAACTTAAAATGCTTTCACATTCAGCTGATAGCAGTCAGTTCTCCAAATCTTTGAGTGACTGTTTCATGATTACAAAGAATTGAGATTGAGATCTCATCATTGTACTGGTGCACAACTTCCAAGAAAGATAAGCCCAGTGAAATAGTTAACCTCTATTGAGTTACTTGGTTGCTGGCTCTTCTGACTTGTTGTATTACAAAAAATGAGTTTTATTTGTGCTAACAGAATTCTAGGTCTGTAAATAGTTCCTGTTGCTTCTCCAGTTACTTGACATCAGTTGGCAGAATTGCACATTCATAAGGCTATTGCTTCAGTTTTGCCTGACTCCAGTGGCTGTAGAGCTGGTTTCTTGCTGTTTGTTTTTATTTTATTCTATTTTTTCAGGGCAAGGATAAAAGCATTTCTTAATTTAACAAACCCAAAATGTTTAACAAATCACTGTACCTAAGATACTGATGGCTAATCTGCTTTGTGACCCATTAAGAGACACTCTAAATGCTTTCCTCCAAGCTCTGCATAAGTATTTGGAAAGTTGCAGGCCTGATTGATGAAGGGGTTTGTGTTAGGACAGCTGTTTGGAGATGGTGAATGCTGTATAATGTGGCAGTGCATATGATGAGAGTTGTCTCCAGTAGTCGTGCTGCATATTGAAATGATTCAGCACTGGGTGTGTGAGAGTCTGGGAAATGTCTTGGTACAATAGGAACAATGTAGAGTCCTATTTTATTTCTTCTTTCCTCAGGTCTCACTTTCTAGGACAGACTGTGCTATATAGCAGTATTTCCATGTAGCTGAGCTTGAATCTCTCCTCTTCAAACGTTAGACATGTTTTTCACCTTTACTGTGACAACCAGAACTGAGTAAGGCTCAATTAGGGGAGGCCAGACTGGGTGTATGTATAGCTACTGGATTTAGGTAGCTTAGAGTGGGGGTGGGAAACAACAGCAGGAAAAGGAGGAAGGGGAGGAAAGTGTGAATGGCTCCAGGGGCACTAGGGCTGGAAAAATCATGCCAAGCAGAGGATGGCATGGCATCAAAACTGCTACCTCTACACTTCACTAATCTGGGCCACCCAGGGAGATGAGGACCTCAACCTCTGCATCAAGCTTCCTTTACTGTTAGTGTTAGCACTCAGGGAGCCCCTGAGAGCTCCAGGGACACTGGGTCTGGGAAAGTCATGCCAAGGGAAACACATCAGGGCACGTTACTTCCTCTCCTCATTTTTAATCTGGGTTAACCATGTGCTGGAGACCTCAGCACTGTCCCACTGCTTCCCCTAGTGCATAGGACCCTGACCATCCTGCCTAACTCACCCTGTGGCAATGCCTCTTTTCCCTGGTTTCACTTTCCATTCTAGCACATCCTACTTCAGATCCATCCTGCTTCCTGACAGCTAGGATCCTTCAGTCTTTGCCTGCCAGCTGAGTTTTGATCCTGTCTCCTTGCTGTCTCCTCCCCATGTATTCACTGTGCCACTGCATTGCTTTCTCTTGCACAGATCTCTCCCATCCTTCTCCCTCAGTCTTATTCCAGAACTGTGTTTTCCTTCTCTTCTCCAAGTGGCTTTGTCCAATCTTCTTCACTGGCACTGTTTTTCTTGTAGATATAGGACTGACTTTGTAATGCTCACAAGCAAATGCTTGCTTGTTTGTGCTTTGAGGTGTGCTGGGAGCTTGAGAAAGCTGAAAGAAGGGTCATGTAGCTGTTTGGGGAACATCTGTTTCAATATCTGACACAGAAACTACATCAGTCTGTCAGAGCAAGATGGAACAGCAAGTTGAATTCTATCCACTTGATGAAAGATTGAGTAAAGGAGAAAGGTTCTGTTTTGTTTTCAGATGCTTAATAGGTTTTGGTTTTCTTTTTGTTCTGTAGTGTTTGAACGGAGTGTTCACTGGAACTTTTCTGTATCCTGTCATCTTAGTTTACCTGAAATGCTCTGCAGTTCTTTGTGCATTTACACAGGAATCTGGTTACTTCAGCCTGTGGTCTCCTGGTACAATACTGTAGGTTTTTAGAATTGAGAGCTGTTTGTAACACACATGACGGGGCAATTCAGGATGGGGGAAAAACTGCCAAAATTAATAGTGTGATCCTATCCCTGCCATCTTTTGAGGTAAGTAACCAGTGGTAGTCTCATCCTGGCTCTTAAAAAAGTAGTCTTCAGGACCTTCTGGCTCAACTTCAACAGCTGGTTGTGTGTGTCTCTTAGACGATACTGTTTCAACTTGGAATACAAAATGACATCAAAGGAGGAAACTTGCCTCCTATCACAATCTCACTTCTGCTGATTTCACAGGATTTTACCCCAAATGGAAGCAAAACAAAACGGATATTTTGTGTGTGTGTGTGTGTGAGAGAGAGCAAGACAAGCTCAGAGGCTGTAGCAACCGAGCTCTGTAACTGGTGTCTTTCTGCAGGATGCTGCACTACCTTGTTTGCCTCTTGCTGGCAGGCTGCCAAACCACACAGGCAGTTATTTCCATCTTTAAAAGGGAAAAAAAAATCATTGTTTGCTACTGTGCAGATAACTAGAGCACATGAGATTAGCTTACTCACGTATTCCCTCAGCTGAAGGCCCAGACAAATTGCATTTATGGCCCTGCTCTTTTTAGAAACCTTTTACAGGTCATCAGTTTTCATAAGGGTGTTGGGGAACCCTCAAGTTTTCACTTTTTTCTAAGTTCCAGGGAAAAATTATTTCCCTCCTGCACAGAATGTCTCGTGTCAGGGTTCCATGCTTGTAGGCTGGTGGTTCCTCCCCCCAACCCCATTCCCCACCTTTATAAGGAAAATTTATGGCTTTATTCCATGTAGGACTGATTTTTGCAGCATTATAGATCCTTTAAGTGAAGTTAGCTGTCACATATTAGTGGAAAAAGCTGTACCTTCAAGGTAATGAATATTCTGAAAAATCATGTTTTAGTGTTGTTCTGTGGTGTAGAGGGAATCTCTAATAAGATGCATGTACAATGCCAAAAAACATACAAGTAGGAGGGTTTCTATATATTGAAAGTGCATTTTTCCAGTAGAGGGGTTTGCTGGCCTTACTGCAATGTCTTTATGGCAAAAAAAACCAGGGGAACTAACAGCAAGTCCTTTTTAAAGTGAATTTTCCAGGTGCTGTGAAACACACCTGGCATGGCCACAGTTATAGATATGACTTCCACTAGCAGGAGAAAAGGCTGTCATTCAGTTAAAGCAATAAAAAGGTTTGAAAATTCAATGATCCAAGTCTGAATTTGACCAGGATGCTTAGACTAACTTTGAGTTTCTAAGATACCATGATGAGGACATCTGTAAACATCTGCTTATTCTTAGTAGGGCTAAAAACAGTGAGGGGACAACGTAATTCTTTTTAGATGAAAGCAATGTCCTGTGATATTTCATCATGGAGTGGTTTGGATTGAAAGAGACCTAATAAGATCATCAAGTCTAAAATCTTTCCACTAGATCAGATTCCTCAAAGCCCCATCCAACCTGGTCTTGAACACTTTCAAGGATGGGGTTTCTGCAGCTTCTCTGGGCAAACCTGTTCCAGTTCCTCACCACCCTCACAGTAAAGAATTTCTTGCTTATGTCTAATATAAACCTTGTCTTTCTCACTTTGAAGCCATTCCCCTGGTCCTGTCATTACCTGCCCTTGTAAAAAGTCCTTCTCCAGGTCTCCTGCAAGCCCTCTTTAGGTACTGGGAGGCTGCTGGAAGGTCAGCTCTGGTTGCAATTACAAAGCTAAGGGAAATGTATGGAAGCTGAAGAAGCACAGATTATATTTAGCCATAACGTGAATTTCAATGCAGTTTTAATATCCCTTATAATCTTCAAAGACTGTGGTTAGAGCTGATGTGAAGAATAAGTTGATATTGTGAATAGCCCTACTGCAAATACTTTAATGCAAGTGCCCTGGATCATTTAACTTAGTGCATGATCAACTCCTCATCTTACTCCTCTAAATAATTTCAGAACAGCTTAAATGTTACTAAAAACTCTTCTAAATTAAGGCTAATATCTCTCTAGCTCTTCAAATGACCTTTCAGTTTAAGTAGAAAATCAGAATTCAAGCTCCCTTTCACACTTGATCCCTAGTACAGTACCCTAACCTTGTTCATAAACACTAATCTGTCTTACTTAATGTATCCTTTGTGTTAAGTGTGTCCTTCCCAGATGGTGTATTTAGCTTTCTTTTGTGTTATGAGGTTTCTTTTGTGTAATATGAAGTTAAAATTGGGCAATAAAGTAACTTCTGTTTTTTTCTCCATAGTGATTTTTGACTTGCCATAGTCACCAGGGAAGTTTTTATTGCAGCATCATTAAAATTTTTATAAAAATTTTCAAAAATTAATGAAAATTTAAAGAATCTTTTTTCAACAAAGTGAAGGTGTTGATAGGTTAAAACCTATTTTTCATCTGTAGAAGATTAATCCTTGTTTTGTCATCCCATTAAAAACAGATAAGCTTTCTGATTCAAGAAACTTCCTAGACTGGTCCCATGTGTTAATTTTTTTTATTTAAAAAATAAAATTACCTGAAATTTTTGTAAGCATTAGTGTGGATCATGCATAGAAAGCAGGTTCTTATGTTAAGGATTATTCTGGCTATGTACAAACCTCACGTTTCTTCTTTTAAACAATAATGAGTGCCTTCTAAGTATTTTATATACTATGGAGTATGCCCTGCATCCACATAGAACCAATAATGTGTCATAAAAAATAGGAAAATATGATGAAGCTGATAAAGAAATACTTCTTTAAACTAGCCTGTAGGGCTTGAATTTATTCTTGATGATTTCCAAGTAAAAGTTCTATTGTGTTTTGGTTTAGAATGGAAATATCACAATCAGGGTAAATATCTTTAAGAATCTTTCATCTCAATAACTGAAGTTTTTGTTTTTATCTGACATTCTAAGCTTCATAGCTATTAAAATGCCCTGGAGTGTTGGAGTGAAATGAGCGACCTGGATGCTCAACTTGCTTTCTGTGGCATCAAGTCAGCTGAACTTTGAGTCTCAGGCTGAGAGAATTCACATGAAATGATTTACCAGGGCAAGTTTTGTCCTTAAGCACAAAAATACCTTTCATTCTTATAAGTTTCCTTTTTCCATTTTAGCTCATCTCCCTGCCTCTGTGTTGAGCCTTTATCCAACAGATGATGTATATTTTTATCAGCAAATGGATGGAACTGTGTATAAGCTGGGTTAAGCCAATGATTTGCATTCAACTCTGGAAAAAAATACCCTTAATGTAGCATTGCTCAGAAAATGCATATGTGCAGTCTGCCACATTAGCCATGGTGTCACAGACTGAAGGAAGGGCCACCAGAGACTAATGGTGAGAGCAGATATATAATCTGACCTTAAGTTGCCCTGGCTGTCATATTTTCTAGAACACAGGATATGGATTCACTAAGGGAAGACAGGGAGGTCTGCATTTATCTGATCACTGTTTTTTAAAACAATGTATATATATAGCTGTACACAGATCAACTTCCTGTGAAAATATTGCATGCTCAGTTTAATTTGCTATCCTTACTTCAGTAAATTTTATTTCCCTAGCTGAAAGTGAAAACCCAAGACATTTTAGCTATTATGAAAGCATATAGTTGATATTTTGGAAAGCATCAGTTCAGGTTAGGTTGATATATTGCAGAGGGAGGGAAATGTCACTGATTGGTAAAAGCACTATTTTCTCTTCAGATGCCATTTCGCACTTCTAATGCCAGGGAAATACTCTTGATTCATGGAAAATAGAAATATCACAAGTATCACAGGCATACTTCTCATAGTATGTCAGGGAACACTACAAAACAATGTTTTTCAGCAGCCCATCTGCTCCTTCAGAGGGAAGTCTCTCTGTTTATATGTATTTTTTTTTCCAATTCAAATTAAAGGTGTGTTCTCTATCAAGACTCTTCCAGCTCTATCAAAACCATATGTTCAGGAGAGTCAGTGGCTTTCTGAGCCTCAGTGGCAACCTGCTGGAAGGTATGGGAAGACTGAAGGGAAATGCTTTAGTTCTGTGAAGCCCTTGATCCCTTTCTCAGGGAGATTTGTGCACTGCATTTTCAGTTTTGCAAAGGTTTTCACAGAGAAATTTCTCCCTTTTCCCATTCTTTCTGGGCTGTATTGCCTGCTCTGGGCATGGCATTTCTGCATCCCTCAGAAGTGGCATACACCAGGTAAAAGTATCACTCCTCAGCTTTGATTATGATTGTATTTGGGACAGAGAATATTTGGTAGAGCAATTATTCTTTTATGGGTTAAAATTGCCAAGTAATTACTGCTGTGAAGGTTGCTCTGCAATATTGTAGCTTAAAATTCTCCTCTAAGGGTGAGTTTGTCCCAGCTGAGTTCCATAGGAGAGTCACATTGCAGATATAATCTCCTGCATGAGATACATAGAACACCTTTGAACAAGCCACTTTAAGAATTTTCTCTTAAAAAATAATTCTTAGGTATGTTAGGGGGAAAAAAAGAAAGGGAAAGCTGTTACAGAAGCGTCTTTCGCTTTTATTGTCACAAGAAAATGTTTAGAGACTGTACTCTTTGTTCAGAGAGCAAGTTTATGGAGTGTTTGCTTCAGCAAAGTAAAAATTGTCAAGGATGGATGTCTGTGTTTAAGTGGTTCACATTGTGTTCATGTTTTCTGATTCCTGATTCATTTAAAGGGCTCACTGGTTGCCTCTGATATTTCCCTAAGCGATTATGCCATTGAAAAGGTGAATAAAAAAAGCAAGAAATCTGAATTTAACTCAGTGGGAGGCTTTAACCATAGGTATGTTTGAACTAAACACTCTGAAAACTCCTCTTCCCACTTCCTCCGCTCTCCATTATAATTCTCATTTATTTAAATTATTTCCAAGTGGAACCTCATATGTGTGTTTCATTATCAGGATACCCTGGGACTGTGAACAGAGGAAAATTTTGCACAACAGGATGGCAATAAAATACAGACATGGTAGGATGTCTTGCTGTGTGACTGCTTAAAAGCCTGCAGTAAACACACTCACATTCACAACCATGCTCAGCAGTAGAGGAAGTTGACCTTGATGCAGTGTTTGGTCATGCACCTTTACTTTAGTGGGGTGGTTTGGGTTTAGTGGGTTGGAAACTGCTGGACTTGCAAGCTTTGCTGCTGGGTTCCCCAGCAGAGTGTGTGGGTGAAAGGGTATTGCCTGCCTTCCTTCCCTTGACCCAAAGCTTGCATTTGTTCTGATTTTATTTCTCTGTTAGTGCAGTGTGGTGAAGGAGGGAGCCTCCTCCACAGCAACAAAGCTGGACAATCACAACCTCTGGTGTCACGTCCGAGACAACAAATTGTCTCAAATGTCTTTGCAGTGCCCAGATGTCTATTCATTTTATCAAATATTTCTGGTCTCTCTTCGACTGAGGCACACATGCAAATTTAGTTAAAATCTCTCTCAGTTTTGTTGTCCTTGTTCCTGAGACAGTGAATCTAGATGTTAACAGAAGTCTATGTCATGCTGCTTTTTACTTCTTGCCATTCCCATGAAGGACTGTGACTACATGTTCAGGATATGTGCTGAAAAAACCTAAATTTGCACTTCACAAGTCTTGCTGGAGTAGGAAGAAATTCATATTATTCTTGACATCCGGGGAGATTGTTAGCTTTCTCAGAAAAATAAAAAACCAAATAACAAACAACCTAATAGGTCTGTACCTTGCTGCTACTTTTCCAATGAGTGTTTTGTCACCCACTGGGGATAAAAATGCACACTCAGGCCTGTGGCTGACTCTGGAGGAGTCGGGTGAGCAGGTGTAGGGATGGACGACACAGCTTATTTGTTCATTGCATCCTGTTTAGGAATGACATGTTCCTGAGTTTTTAGCATAACACTAAGAAAAGAGCAGTGTTCTCCCCCAAAAAACCCAAAAAACCACATTTGTAATCAAATGTAAAAGTATTTGTAATACTAGTTTGAACAATGATATTATATTTGCATTTTATCTCAAAACATGGATGACACTTCTTAATGTTTCAGGACATGCTATTTTCTTGGTCTTCTCAGGTTGAGTATGGAGTAGAGCTTTTTTCCAGCAAGCATGTCTTGGCAGTGGAAAATTTGGGAAGAATAGGTAACTTCCCATAACTCCTTAATGGCTTCCAGTTAAGATCCTGGCTGCTAGTGCGAAAAGAGGACTCAGGGCAAGGGGAGGGCTGCTGGTGGGGTCACCTGGATCAGGAGGAGACTTGGAGAGGTGATGGGGAACAGTGATTTGACAAAATCTCTGAGTGACTCAGACCTCCTTAGGGAAAAGAGGTTGACTGGGCATGACTTGAAAATGGTCTAAGGTGACAAAACCAGGCTGGAAATGTGGGTCAGCTTGCAAGAGTACAGCAGTCTGGGGGAAAATTCTGCAGAAATTCTGTTCTATCTGACACTGTCACCGTGCTCTCTATGATAAAAAAATAATAAAAATCAAGGCTTTTTTATTTTTCATACCAAAACACCTCTAATTTTCTTTGTCTCTCCTGCTATTTAGAGATCCTTCTCTGAGGAGGAGGTAAAGACCCACCCATCTCAAGACCTTGGGGTCATCATAAACACCCTGGTGTATGTCCTGGCATTTTACAAAGGAGTAGATATATTAATGGAAGGCCTGGAGAATGAGAAGCAAACTAGGTGTGAAAATCTGATAAAGTGATGAGGGCAGAAAAAAAAAAAAAAGAAAGAAGGAAATTCTGTAGGTGGGAATAAGTTGGGAGAGTGCTTCCAGGAGGGTAAGTGGTTTAAATATAAACACTGCAATTACCCCTGGAAACATTTATTACTTTCATGGAGAGTTAAACTTAGTGTTCAATAACCAAATACAATCCAGTAAGACTGTGTTGTCCTAAGTAATGACCAACCATAGGCACTCAAACTGCTGTCAGTAATGAACTGTTTCTCGTTCCTTCCTTCTTCCCAAAAAGAGAAACAGGAAGAAAGTGATCTCCTTTGTTCTGTGATCCCTGACCACATGGGATGCAAGTACCAAATGTTATTTCTGTTTTTGAGGTATCTAATATCAGAACCTGGGTTAACCTGAATCTCAGAAATCCATGGGAAAGGGTAGTAGAAAATCACTTTAACAAATCAACGATTCAGAAATTACATATGGTAGTACATGGTAGAATTGATCAGAGAATGATTTTGGTAACATATGTCTCAAGAGTTGGAAGATGATTTTACTGTTGAGGGCTTTATGCTGAGACAAATAAAATCTTCTTGTTTAGCTGAATATGGTGAAGCAACATATATGCTTTAGGCTCAGTGTTACCTTCCCTTGGGGAGGAGGGAGTTTGGAGCTCTTTAGGGGGAACAATTAAATCCTTGTTCAAATAATATTTTGGATTCAGCCCTTTACCTCAGAGAAGAGTTTACTGCTTTGACAGATCTGTTTCTTTCTACTGACTGCCTGAGGATTCCTGGATTTCGTCCTGGAAAGAGTATCAAAGATCTTTGAATGTCAACTTGTTCTTAAAATACATTTTCTTCAAGAAAAAAAATGTTATTCCTCTGAACACAGGAGCCGTTTCTAAAATCGGTAATCTTTGGAGTAACTAGATAACTTTTTTGTTTGCTTAAACAAACCATAATCTCCTCCCATGGATCCCTTCAAAATCTATCCATCATGCTAAGAATTGCATCTCAAACCTAGCAAGTTTAGGAACTAGTCTGGATTTTCCTCCATTCCTGATTCCAGGCCTGATTCAGTGTGGATCCTCTTCTTTCCTGTAGCCTTGCTAAACCTTTAATGTTCACCTTCAGCTGTAAAAATTTCAGGTTTTGTACAACTCTAGGTTTATAAAGTGTACAGAGTCATCTTTTAGAAAATAAATTTCCAGTTTTAACTTTGAAAATCAAAGATTCCTCATCCTGTGTAAGCAGCACGAATAAAGTGAATAAAGTTGGATCACTGAAGATTTTTGCACACTTCTTCCCAGTTAACTGGTGTGGAGACCTGTTCAGGAAGCTTGGTGGTGAGACACCCTTTCACCTCAGACAGCAGGGAGGTACAGATACGCATTTCTCTGGTAAAGCTGCTTCAGATTGTGGTGTGGAGACTCTCAGTCATACCTTGACTCAGGACTTCAAAGAATTAAGGTTTTTACAATTATGGTGATATGGGATGTATGCTTAACTTACTACAGTGACGTCATTTGCAAAACTCAGGTAATTAACCTCAGTTAATCTTACTGATGTAGTTCTGCAGCTTGGGCCACTCCCTTTAGCTTGGACAGTGCTGCATTTCAAGTGTATCTTCTGTGAAATGATAGTTGAAAAGAATGTGCTTTATTCTTTTTAAGGATTCTGAAGTTGTTGATTGCACTATGTCTTGTTTTACCTTTGCAGCACAGAGACTGCTGATCTTGTAATCCCTAAACTACCTCTGTCCTTGAAATCTGAGCGTTGTTTACAATCCCTGGTACTTAAATGCTTGTCTTCATGTTGCTTCTGCTGAGAAGAGAAGGGTGGGGATGTTGGGGTATGGGTTTTCTTGGTCTTTTGTTCCTCCCCTCCATATGTTAATGCAAACTGTTGAACTGACATCTTGTATCTTCTAGGGAAAATGCAGTGGGTTTGCTTCAGGTATTCTGCTCAACTCAGAACTTGTGCAGAATGGAGATTATCCCAAAATGCTGGGTGGCTGCATCTTGCCCTAAGAGTCTTGGGAAATTCTTTCCTTGAGGCAAGTGCTAAATCAGGCCACTTATGTTCAGCATGATGTTCTTGTGGACTTTAAATCTGCCAGGTGTGTGTCCTCCAAAACCAGAATGCTTTTGTGGGCTGGGTGGTGAGCCAGCAGCTTTGAAGATGTATTCCCAACTATATCTGATTTAATAATGCTTTGTCCTTATGTAAGACTTTATTTTGCCATTGTCTTTCAATTTTCTCTCCTTTCTTCCTCCACAACTAGGCTGGTACTGAGTCCTACCAGCAGTACAAAAAATGAGCGTGTTACTGCCCAGTTGACATCTTAAGATGGGTTCAGATCTTCAGATCCACAGGTTTCTCAGTGTTGTCCTACTGCTAAAAACAGCCACCTTCTAATTTTTTTTTTTTCCCCCCTCAGGATTGGACATCACATGTCTTGTGGTCTGTTGTTTATGTAATACTTCATACAGCAATTGCTGAGCAAAGTCAGGTGGTTTCTTCTCAGTTAACTTTTTTTATAAAGTCCAAGTTGGATTTTACCAGAAAGCATCCAGTGAAGTAGCAAGAAGGCAGATGTTAAGGGACTCATCTGGTATTTTTGCAAAGAACTTACTGTGGGGAAAACATATCTTGCAGCTTTCAGAACTAGAATGCCAACTGCTTTTGACAGTCTGATTATGGAAGTCCAGTAGGCATCGACACAGATGCTCGAATTGGCACTGTCTGATTGAACAGTGATTTTCATTGAAACAGTGGAAAAACCAAAACCAACGTAGTGCTGAGTCATCTGATGTTAGAAGGAATTACAGAATGGTCCTGTGGGGTAAAATGTGCGTGTTCCTTTAATGGGATATGAAGTAACTTGGGATAGTCTAGTCCTTGGTGAGGGAAGGCTGTGCTTCCAGTGATACCTCAGAGGTCAGGATTCAGGCATTACCAGAGAAGCTGCTGTTCTTCTCCAAACTAAATTCCCAGCTTTCTTCCATGGGAAACTGATGGTGGTGTCTTTAACTTAACATAACTAAATAAATGCATGGCTGTAACCTTTGACAGAAATATTTTGTGTGAGATTTCAACGTCCCCTGGCTGCCATACCTTGAGAGTGTAATCTTTGGGATAAAAGTTTAAAACAGACAGAAGTTAATCTCATTTTTGGAGAACAGAAATAATATTGCTGCATGTAGATGCTTTAAGTAGTCACAAGGCCAGGTGATACCTACTTTTAAATTAATGGTGAATATTGAGGATTAAAATGCCTGGCTCCTTGTTTCACGCTGAAGTGTTGATAGCTTTTTTCTTTTTTATTAAGTGTAGATATTTAAAAAAAATAGCACAATCACCTTTCTGTCTTGACTAAACTGTAGAGACTTGTTACGTGGGTTCTTGAAATAAGTTCATCTTCTACAGGATGTCTTGAGTTGGCTTAAAATTGTTATAGAGTGAGAGTTCTGTCTTAAGCCAGACATCTTGCTAATTAATTATCTTTGCTTTCTAAAGTAAATACGTTCATTGTAATATGAAATTGTTGCCTGTAGTTTCTAGATTTTGGAAAGTAGATTAAAAGCCCTTTGTTGCCAGAATTCTTTCCTTCAGGTAGAGTGTCAATACAACCCAATCTACTGCCTTCATCCACCTTTAGGCTAAACTATGTAGACTGAGATTTATTCTGTACCTATTGTCATTTTGTTGATTCCCTGTATATTGAAATGACACATATTTCTATTTGAATTCCATAGGCATAAGAGTTCAGTTGATTTCATTATAAGGGATTTTTCTTCATGTTCTCTTGCATTTTCTGGTACACATTCCTGTGAGGGTGTAAAACCAGGAGGATAGGCTACAAGTGCTCTGATAATTAAAAAGGTGTGATATAAACTAAATGCTCCTACTAATTTTTTTATTTCTGTTTTGTGGTATTGGAATGTATGTTGATGCTTGGAAAAAGTAATTTTGTGTCATCTAAGTTGATGGGTGAGATATGATGAAGGTGGCAGGTAGAAGCTGCTGTTCCCATTAGTTATGTAAATAAAGTCAGATAAGCCTGGCATTTAGGAAGTAAAGCTTGTCCAAAAACTATCCCAGTTATAAAAATATAAGTCAAAATAGTCTTAGACCATCCACAGTCCCCTCTCCACAAACTTGGAAAAAGCAAAGGAGAGATGCACTGCCTGATCAGTGGAAGAGGTGTGTGGCAAAAGCATTTAACTAAAGATGGGAGATGAGGCTTTTCTGAGCTTAAAGATGTGATGTCCCCACGCCCATGAAATGGAAGGCAGCCTTGCAGTAAAGAAATGAATGTCTTACTGACCTCAATTAACATTCATCCTGTTTGTGCCAGGACTGAGCTTTTTTCCTCAAGCCTCCTAGGTGCATATCAGGTGAACAGCAGACAAATGTAAATGACCTCATTTTATCACTTGGATGGCATGAATACCTCAGAGTCCACCTTTAACTAAATTAGAAGCCTGGAATGAAGAGCTATAGCTCTCTGTGTGGTCCATGGGGAGAGCTGTACTCTTGGGGTGTCCTGGGTTGCTCTCTCCACGCTTCACTGATCACACAGGAACACGGAGTCAGAGCTCAGCCCAATGTTAGTGTAACTTGCTGTTCATATATGATGCATCTGACCCCCATGTGCCCTCCCCTGAATTTGTGTGTCTCTTTAAAGTTTTCTTTTTTAAAATATTTCTAGTGTTCTCTTACAGGAGAGAGTGTTTTACTGTGAGACAACAACA
Organism: Myiozetetes cayanensis; assembly: GCF_022539395.1. Classification (NCBI taxonomy): domain Eukaryota; kingdom Metazoa; phylum Chordata; class Aves; order Passeriformes; family Tyrannidae; genus Myiozetetes; species Myiozetetes cayanensis. Next base: position 4,988,910 of record NW_026087742.1, read on the forward strand.
AAATTACAGTAACCACAAACTTTGTCTCTAATTCACAAGGAGACACAGGGCTTATAAATCATGAAAATATAATAGCTGCAACTGCAGCCAAATAAAACACCTGAGGCAGCTTGTAACCTAAATCTATAATCTGTAGTGTCTAAAATTCAGGTTAAATACTGTGCCTCTCCAGCATTATACAAACAGACTGGCTCTGACAATATGAAAAATTAATGCAAGTGCAGAGAAGGTCTTGAATCAATTCTCAGCCTGCTTTTGTCTTGGTAATGCCTCTAACTGAAATATCAAGTGTATAAATGTCTTGCTGAAGAGTAGGCCATCTCTGGAAATTACTAGTGGGTAACTTAGCTTTCTCACATTTGGTTTCTGTATATTTGGAAGAGAGATGCTTTTCTTTGCATAGAAACAGTTAATTTGGGTTATACAATATTTAAATGAGGTAGGGAAATAATAGACAAATCTATTTGTGTATTTATTCCACTACGGGAACGCTGTGGCTGCACAAATAACTTTGATGTGCTATCACACTGTATTTCTGAACTGTTTTCCACCGTCAACCATAGTTACATATGCTTTATTCTGTTATTTATTTAATGTGCCAATGAATAGGTGAAGTAATGACAACAAGATTTCCTTCAATGTCAATCTCATCAAGTATCACAAGTTTTAGCTAAAGACACCTATGCTGGTCTATAAAATCCCTGATAATAACGGCTTTAGAAGTCCATGAACTTTCATAATTTTATTACTACAAATAATGAAGAGACATACAGGAGTCAGTAATGGGCATCTTGTTCATAGTTCTTGGTTTGCCTTCCAAAACACTTCCTTGTTTCCTTTGCCACTCAAGTTCATAGTGGTCCCTGGCTCCTATTAAACCACTCTCTGACACCCTTTACTTTTACCCAAGATTCACATTTGCTATTTGCATTATGGCAAACTTAATTTCACTTAAACTTAATTTGATCCATCCAGACGGATTTATTTTCATTAGGGACTGTGGGAAAGGACAGCAAGAGATGATGTCTGAGTCTCTAATCATTGAGGTTCCAGTTTTGTATTCACGTTTTTATGGAACTTGTAGAATATGTAGAAGCTGTGGGAGAGATGAGGAAGGTTGGCAGAGAAGGGAGGTATCTTTAAATCAATCTCTGAAGTAGCTACACTAGGGTAGTACTCTCACCTGCTTCCAAATTGCTTCACATAAAAAGCTCATTGAGCAGGAAGTCTTGGTTCCTTTTCTGTTTTAGGGACTTTTGCAGCACATGAAATGAAGTTTGATAAAAGTGTGACAGCTCTTTGAGCACGTTTCAGGTGGTTAAGTTTGTTTTCTTTGTGGAATTTTACTAAAAATGTGGTCTGAATACATATGTGGAGAAAAACTGTTGACAGTTGGGCTTGGTTTAGTTTTGTTGTGGTTTGTTTGTGGGTTTGTTTCTTTTTTGGTTTTGCTGTTTTTGTTTTTCTAAGTTAAAAGTAAGTCCTCTAAAGCTAAAACAGTTTCCTGCTAAAGTTCAGAGTTTTGACTTTGCTGGGCTTTCAAAGGTACTATATGGAAAGTGAAAACAAGGCACAGACCCCTTAGCTCAAGGTGTGGAGCAGGTGCTTAAGGTGTGTGAGGCCTCAGCTGGCTGAGTCCCCTGGTCACCCACCTCCCTGAAGTCATGTTAGAAAAGGACTGGCGTGGGTTGCCCTTGGTTGGATGCCAGCTGTCCATCCACAAAGCACCTCCATCACTACCCTTCCCAGCTGGACAGGGGAGAGAAAATAAGATGGAAAACAGCTTGTGAGTTGAGGTAAAGCAGTTCACCAAAGCAAAAGTGAAAGTTTGCATACACACAAGCAAAGAGGAAAAAAACCCAGGTTTATTATCTGCTTCCCACCAGCAAGTGATGTTCAGCCACTTCCTGGGAAGCACAAACAGTACAGGCTGCTTTTCTTATCCAGCAATCCTTAGGGCTAATTGGTTGGCTTTCACTTCTGCAGATTGGTTTGACTCACCTTCTCCTGCAAAAGTCTCAACTTGCCATGTAGGACTTCACACAGCAGTTTTCCAGCCCCAGTGGTTTAATCATGTCATACTTCTTTTATGCTTGTTTTTTTCTGTTTGGGTTTTTTTTTTTAGTCTGTATAAAAAATGGGTAGATGTTAAGCAAAGATACAAGGTTGTTTATCTCCCTCTATGGAAAACTGTGTTCAGAACACCTATAATGACCTTGGCATTCTGCTTAATGAGTAAATGGAGTATTTGGCCATATCTGATAATGAAAATGAGGCATGGTTAATTAACTTAGCACCCAGCTAATCAGCAGTTAATGCAGTCCTGAAAATTGATAAGTTATTTCATCTTGGAGAGTTCAGGGTGTGCACATAGAGAAGGGACAAAGCAGGCCTTTATGCCTTAACCATGAAGCAAATATAAGTGGCAAACAGAAATCGGTGTGACTGGAGGTTTTGGTCAGTAACACGGCCTTGATTCACGTTCTCTTCAGCCATCTGCAAAGTGTTTATAATTAGAATGGAACCTTGCCTGCAGGATGCCAACGTTTGCACTGGATGATCGGTTAGATTATGAGCAAAGCAGCTCTGCCATAAGTGGGACCAGCAAGTTAAACTGGATTCCCTTTAGAAAAAACAAACACTCAAAAGTGTGGGTTTCAGTTGTCACTGTGTGAATATCCCAGAATAGCCTTCTGGGGTGTGATTCAAAGTAAATATTGGGTTACAGTGCCTGTCTGGACACCTACAAATATCTCTGCCCTGATTTTACTTGGCTACGGACAGTGATACAGAACTGAAGGAGATAATTTCTTCCAAAATCTTTCCTTCTCAGCAGGAATTCTTCTGTTGGTCACAGGAATGACTTAGTATTCGGAGCCCAAGCAGTGATGTTTGAGGAAGAGGCCATCAATTTATTTTGCTGCATCACAAGGGATAATCAATGGAAATCTTGCTTTCACTGTTCATGTGCAGAAATCACAGGTTAACAAAAGGCTTACTGAGTGCAGCAGGAATCCTCTTGTTCCACTTTTTCCGCTTTTCTGAGAGCTGGGTTTTTAACAGGTCTTTTTTTCTTAATTTTAAAATATTAAATGGTTTTCACACAACATCTTGATCAGCCAGTAGCAACTGAGGATTTTTTTTCCTTAGGATTTTTACATGTATTTGAAGAGCAGAGAGTTAAATGTGCTAAATGATACAGTATCTACGTGCCCTGAGTCAACAGGAATAGTAGCAGTGCCTGGATGTTGGTTTCACAGCTTTTGAGTTGCTGCCTTATCCTTGATTTTAGCAGCAGGTGTCTTTAGAGGCCACAGGACTCACAGTACTTTTCCCTACAGGAGAGCAGTCCTGGGTGTTGCAGACCTTCCAGTGAAAAGGATGTGAGTGGAGATGAGTCCTCAGCATCCGTGTCAGGCCTGTGATTCTTTGCAGACTTTTCTGTCATATAAATCCCTGCAGATGCAACTACTGTTTTCCTCTTGTTAAAAGACTGGACATTCTACACACGACCTTGATAAATGAGGGAGCAAGTGTTCAAATGTGGAGGGAGTCTACATTCGACCTTTTCTCCTTTGTCTGCTTGATAGTGCTGTCTTTAAAAATCATCACAGATATAAAACAATGGGGAAGTGATTTTTATTTTTCATTGTACGTGTGCTAGAATACTCCTTTCAGCTTTTTACTTATTTCAGTGTCAGGCTTCAGATATAATGTTTTGTGAACGGGGGCTTTGCAGACCTACCCCAAATATATTCTGAATGTATTGCTCAAAAGACAAATCCTTCATCTGTCATGAGGAAACTTCATTTAAACTGATTTTTAACCTGACCACTCTACCTTGTCTGGTGCCTCAGCTGTGAGGGGACCTGTGTATCAGTTATGAACCTTCACAAAGTTTAGAAGCCTTGGAATTTGCCTGTGGAACAAAAGGGGAGCTTCGCCAAGCCCCTGCTGCAAAGCATCCTGTAGCCTTTGGAGTGACAGATTGTTCTTGGAGGAGCTGGATTTCTGTGCAGTCAAGAACGTACCACAGAGGTATTGACAAAACATCCTGTCCTCTGAGATGAATGTTTATAGTGATGTCTGAGGAGATTTCATCTTTGTTGTCAGAAGTGTCTGACACACTGCAAAATGTCCATAGACAGTGACTGAACTGTTGGCAGGGTTTGCAAAGAATGCTAATAGGATTGTTAGAGCAGTGGTGATCTAAGAACAAAGGCAAGTTTGCATGCAGAAGCAGTATTTTTACGCTTACTGATAACGAGAAACTGTGAAGTTTCTAGAGTAAGGGATTTCTGTTATAAAAGATGTTGGACCCCAGATTAGAGATTTCGTGCAAACATCTGTAAATACAAGAGTTGTTTTTTGGAAAGCCCTTGGAAGGAATCCAGGTGTGGCCTCTGTGTTTCAGTTGCTATTCTGAAGGCTTTGCTAAACTAGTTTTTAACTGAGTCTGTTGGCATGTGGGGAGTAAATGCTGGCACTTTGTTCTCTGATGCTACTCTGGGGTAGATAATGTATTTTTGAGGAGAAAGGCACCGAAGAAAACAGTGAATGGCATGTTTTTCTCAGATACTTCTGAGTTTTCTGTTTCTTAGTATTCTATAGTGAGCACAGTATCTGTCTGCCTGCTTGAGGTGATGATGGCCTCTTACCCAGCTGTGATGCTGGTGCTTGATGACCTCATTGCTGGTACTGAGTCTGCTTCACCAGACCCTCAGTAGTCATTACTGTTTATCCATATGGTTGAAATAGATTATAAAGGGAGGAATCTGTGTGTTGCCTTTGGTTTTTTATCTCTGCACAGTCTGAAAATCATGTTGATTTCATGTGATGTTTGATGGTCAGATTATAGCATTGATGAAAATAGAAGTGCTACAGAGGCTGTTACTGAAAAGAACAAGAAAGGAGGATAGCACCTCCCTCTTCACTGCCATTAACATCCAGCTTTGACACAACAGAGCTGCATCCTTCTGGTACTGCCATAGGACAGGAGCCGACATGGGTACCAAGCTGCTCTTGGACACCCTTGGGAAGACAGCCAGACTTAGCCTATATCAGACTTCAGTTTACTTGCCTTCCTGAGTCATGCTTTTAATCCAAGCTCCAAGTTGGAGGAGAGCAAAGTAGTGTGTCAAGGGAGCTGTGCCTCCTACAGAGACTACAATACAGAAATCAGAATCTCTTGGACGCCTTTAGCACGCTATGGTCTTCTGCAGCAGCAGGTGATTTGAGATCAGAAGTCACCTCTTTTTCACAGATGGACTGATAGTGACGTGAGAATTGGTTGTTCTTATCTCTAGAAGGACTTCCTTTTTCTGTGGCTGTGGGGAAACCCCAAATATGCAGCAACTGCAAGATAGGCAGGAGGGAGGATGGTTCTTTTGGTACCAGTATGACAGCAAACCTCAAGTGAACACTACTCCTGAAGTGAGTTAGCTCAGTGATTATAGAGGTCTGATAAGGACTGAGTTATACTATAACTCTTGGTTGTCTTGTGTTGGATTTGAGTGCATGTGTTCTGTCCGTGTCCCATGTTTTTTGCTCCCAGTATGTGTTCTTCTGTCCATGTTTACTTAACCTAGATAAATGAGCAAAAGTGTTACTCTTTCCATGCAAAAAAGAACCATCTGAACTCTTGAGAGGCAGCCCAGTTACAGAGAGAGAACAGTTATTTTTTGTAGACGTGAAACCTCATTTAGAAAACTTACACCCAATATCATTGATTTAGAACAATACACGAACCCATGTGTATAAACATCCTTATGTGTGTATACAGATATAGTGTTTGTTTGTGTAATGTGGCTCTCTGAACTCACATGTTTTCATAACACCATTTCCTTAGTAAAGGGCTGTTTCCTCTGCATCTGCACCTTTCTGGATTAATTAAAACTGAACATCAGGGACTAAAGGTTGTAGTGGTAAAGAGGAGATCTCACCAGTCTTTAATATCCCGGTAAGCAGTCCTTCTGATTGCCTCATATTTCAGAGACGTGCTGTTCCTAGGGCTGGTCACAGCTATCCCCTGGTTACACCCCTGTTCCAAAACTATTCAGTCACTTTCAGCTGATAAACCCCCAAATTGCTGGCTGAAGACTTACTATTAGCTTGCAAATACTGAAGTTGTGACTTTGTGTGAGGTGTAAGATGCATTTAGTTGATTGGAGGGGTAAGGCAGGGAGGAATTTCTGTTTAATATTTCTCATTAGCTTGTTACCTAAAAGAAAGGTTTTTAGCATAAGATGCGGGAATTTGCCTACACACAATTTCCTATTAATTTAGAGGAACTAAATATGGAAAAGACTCCCACTTCCATTGTCTCTTTTATTCTGTTCCTTGAATGTCCCAGTTGGACTTCTAATGAAGTATTTCCTCCAGCTGTCAAGAAAGTTTACACTATGACCCTAACTCTGTTTCCTAGCAACTCTTCATCCTTCTGCTCATAAAGGAGGGTGGCTTATACTTTTAATTAACGTAATTCTAAGCCATGGCCAATGAAAAGCAAATGCTGCTGAAGAATAAATGTCATCCATACTTTAAACAGAAAGCAAAAAGTTCACATCATAATTGCTTATATGCTCTTGCATTGCATTTCATTTTGATGAGATGAGTTTCTCTTATGTCCTTGCATTTTAAATTTAATTTTTCATTTGTGGTTGGCAATGTGGTTGTGACCACCCTCAACCTTTGGGACTAAGAATCACTGCTTGTAGAACTTCTGTTTAGCAACTTGTCTTTGAACATCACTGATGTGGGACTTGGAAGGTATTTGGCTTCCTATTTATTTTATTATTTTGTTTGGCTGCTCTACTTTTAATCCCAGTCTCCTTACCGGGATTATGGGTCAGCAGCTTGTTAAACTGGATTATGGTAGGATGGAGTACAAATCCTACATTAAAAGATTTCAAACGGACTGCATCCCTGCTCTGCAATACTCACGTAAATCAAGTAACTGAAGCACTTGCACCAGTCCCTTTATTGTGACTTTTTTTTAGCATTTCTCATCTATAAAATATTAGGTGTTGAAGTATTTTCCCCCATTCTCTCTCACTTCATTGTCATTCGCATGTTGCAAAAGTGGAAGATGAAATCGAAGTATCTTTTAGCTGTTATTACAGGCAACACATGGATGAGCTCTAGAAATTTAGGAAGAGTTAACCATCTGATCTGTATCTGATATTTCTGAAGTGACTAATGAGATAACATGGAAGCAAAGTTAAAGCTAATTAAGGATTTACTCTTTGGTGATAGACTTCCAGAAGAACCTCAACAGGTTGCAGAGATGGGCAGAGAGGAACCACCTGAAATTCAGCAAAGGCAAATGCAGGGTCCTGCAGCTGGGGAGGAATAACCTCACCAGTACAGCTGAGAGAAGAGAATATCTGAAGGGAGGGGTGTCAAGAGGATGGAGAGAGCTCATAGTAGTAATATATTTAGTGGTCTTGTCTTCAGTAGAGACATAGACATGATAAGAGAGGGGAAATGCCTTTTTTTTTGGATTTCAACACCATAGAAAAAAAATACTTATCGAGAATTCTTCCCTCTTTATAGCTTCTGTTACTGTAGCAATGTCTTTGTTCTTATTTATTTTGAACAAATCCTCCCAAATTTTGTCTCAGTTTCTTAATGCAATGTTTGTATTTCATCTTGCTCTTTAAACACCAACTTACATAAGCTCCCTCATGTGTATGTTACAATGGTTCTTAATTACCAGGTCAAATATTTCTCTCATCAATACTTATCTCATAAAATTTATAAGATGGATGAAATGAAAAACAAGTTAATATTAGTTTAAGATTTTATGTTTTAAGGTGACCCCATGTGTTGTCCGCATCGTATCATTCAAATCCTGATGTGGATACAAGATATTTGTTATAACAATGGTTTCCTGTAATGCTTTTCACTGTGGTATCTTACAAGATTTGTTAATATTAATGCATCTGTTTTCAGGGTGAAGTGATGTCTTCCCATTTTACATAAGGGGAATGCAAAGGCAGAAATATCAGCATAAAGAAGTATTAGTTTGAAATGCTTAAATGAAGACACTAAAGACTTGATCTTTCTGTGCCTACAACACAGAGAACTATGTACCTTCAAAGTACCTTTTCACCAAGTTCAAAGCTTAAAGGAAACCTTTAGCTGCAGCTGCTCCAGGGCTCCTGTACAAAAGCCTTTGGCTGTGACTGCTTCATCCCTGAGTGGCCTCATCCTGTGCAATGGCTCATCCATCAAAAAAATTGTGAAGGTTTGACAGGAATTTGCTGATCCCAGTGTGAAGTCATCTTCAGTATGAAGGAATAAAGCTGTCCCTTAGCGACTAAAGGCTTTCACTGAGTGAGCAGATCCTCCTTTAATTAGGGAGGACATGCACTTTGCCAGTGAGGTTGAGCAGTGTTTGGTGGTGAGGGAGGAATGGTACAATGTGCAGCCTCACCTTGAGTGTACGGTGTGCGGTTTTGGGCACCGCAATATGAAAAAGACATTAAGCTATGAGAGAACATCAAAGGGGGGCAACAAAGGGTAGGGAAGGGCCTTGAGGGGAAGCTGTGTGAGGAATGGCTGTGGGCACTTGGTCTGTTCATCCTGGAGAAGAGAAGACTGAGGGGAGACGTCGTTGCAGTTACAACCTCCTCAGGAGGGGAAGAGGAGGGGGAAGCACTGCTCTGTTCTCTGTGGTGACCAGTGATATGACCCAAGGGAATGGTCTGAAGTTGTGTCAGGGGAGGTTTAGGTTGGGTATTAGAAAAGGGTCCTTTGCCTGGAGAGTGGTTGTGCCCTGGAACAGGGCAGTGGTCACAGCACTAAGTCTGACAGAGTTCAGGAAGTGTTTGGGCAATGCTCTCAGACAATGGTGTGATTCTTGGGCTGTCCTGTGTAGGGCCAAGAGCTGGACTTGGTGATCCTGGTGGGTCCCTTCCCACTCAGCATATTTTGTGATTCTATGAATGTAGAAACTGTGAGCTGCAGTTAATGCTGTGAGGAGAAGCATAAGCTTCCTACAGCACAGATGCTGCCTTGGAGGTAAAATCTGAACCACTCTTGATAAACACTTTTATCAACCCAACACCTAGACAAAACAAATAGTTACTGTTATTTCAGCTGTACAAATATGGATGTGAGATAGAGAATTGAAGCTGTGTTAGAAATCTGTGATAGGACAGACAAGTGCTGTGAGCTCTGGAATAGTTCCTCAATTGTAATTACTTTAATGTCTCTTTGTTTCTGGTAGCCTTGGATTTTCCTTGAAGCCTTGTCCCTGTCCTTTCCTCTGTCCCACCATCTCAGTCTCTCCACCCTGTGTTTTGAGTTCCAGAGTGCTCTGCTCCTTTGCCTCCCTCTTCCAAACTGCAGTGCACTCAGCCCACCCAGATGCTGCAGTTCCCTGCCTTTAACTCTTTATTTTTGTGTATATTACAGTTCTAGCCTTTTGTGTTCTTTAGCAGGTTTCTGATGTGCAGTACCACTTTTACTCACCATGAAAGGGCTTTTAGCACTGTTTCCTGAAGAGGCAGCACTAATTATTGCAAGGGGAACTTGGTCTTATGTCTACCATCATTCTGCCCTTTCTGCTGTGGCAGTTTTATGGACAGGACAGAGCCATAGAAGGAACCTCTCTTTTTGCAGTAACTTATGTGCAGTACTTACAGCACCACCAAGACATCTACTTGTTGAAAATGTGTTACACCACAACTTTTGAAGTCAAGGATTAAAATTTGTCTCCTTAACGCCTCTGACTGTTTTGCTTCAATCTTCTTTTTTTCCCCCCTCTCCTTTGACTGAGTGAAGTTTTAAAACATGACTGCTCATCAGAATGTGTAACAAGGTAATATTGTAGGGAAATGAAGAGGGATAATACTTCTGCAAGTGCTGTGCTTAATGTGATGAAAGACAAGTTTTTAAAAACTCTTTAAATAGGTATTCTGTAGTCATTTCTCCTGTCACTTTTGTTCTGCTGTGTGGAAAGTCTTAGGTACACAGGATCATAGAATTGCAGAATATTCTGAGTTGGAAGGGACCCACAAGGATCATTGAGCCCAACTCTTAAGTGAATGGCCATTTGGGGATCAAACCCATGACCTTGGTGTTATTAGCAGCACTCTCTAACCAACTGATACAAATCCCCACCAATTTTTTTTTTTTAAACTTGAAGTAGTTGTTGAAATACAGGGGTAAAGGCACTGAAACGTGTCAGTCTCTGTAGCTTTATGCACTGGGAAATTTACAGAATATCAACTTTACTAATATCTCAATGTTCCTATTCACATAGTCTTTCACTGACATAGAAAGAAAATAACCTCTTCCAGACAAAATTACTGCATGTTTGTAATTGCTTTCTGTCTCAAGTGGCTTGCACAACTTCTGCACTGACCAGAAATAAGGTGGCATGTTTCAAAAAGGGCTTTGAAAGCTCCTTCAAAAGTCTTTTTCAGAAGCTGGAAGGCAGACAGCATTGACCCAAAGGCAAAATGTTCTACACAAATGCTACATCTCCATCATCATCTTGTCTCAGTTTCAGTTGCTGACCTAGAAGTTCACAGGCAGATGGGTACATGCCCTTTTGCTTCTTTTAGCAGTGACAGAACATCCCAAGTACTTTTGTTACATCTGTGCTGTATTTGCTCAGCTGAGTAACCAGAACTTTCAAATTACCACCCACTTTCTGGTCCTTCCATGACTAGTAAATCAAACATACTTCTTCGGGAATGCTGTTTTTTTGCTAAAACCATGTATGCCCAGTATTCTCCCCTCCTTAAAGTCAAACTGTGTTTTCAGATCCTTAGAAGCTGTGAAACCTCACTGATGGTTTCTGGTGTAAGGACAAACTGTGCCTCCTTACAGGAATTCCAGCTTCCTGCATGGCACACTGTTGCATCCTCTGACAGGAGCTTTATACACATACCTGTGAGCCATTAACAAAGTAATTGCTGTTACAATCCCATTAGTCCACTCTGAAATATTTTAAAGCCAGGTATTTGGTCACTTAAGCTGGCATAACACTTCAGCACCACAAAAACTTGCAGTTGGACATCAAACAGGATTCGTTAACTTTGAAATATATAATGCCTGAAATTACTGGTTCTGTGAAGTCTTGATTTTAAGCTGTAGTTGAAGAAACACTCTGCTGAGTGTAGTCAGGAGGAGCTGATGGAGGGGAGAGGAAACTCACATAGCTTTGATTTCACAGTGACTTACTGTACAGAGTGGGATCTATTCCATTATACTAGAAGTGAAGTATGTACGTGAGTAGCAGGCAAAAGACACTTTTCTTAAGAGTTTTAAAGAACTTATGGGCTTGTAAAAGTAGGTCCCATCAACTCTTTGGATCTCAGAAATCTGGAAAAGGAGACTGCAGCACCCAGTGCTAATATTCATTCTTTAGAAGTGCTGATTTTATTCTTCTTTTGAGAGAGCTTTGTGGCTTTCCTGTTTCCTGGGGGTTTTTTAAGATGTGTGTGGCTATTGTGGAAGAGTGCAAGTAGGTTATCTTTAAAGAACCGTAATATTGAGCACTCAGATGAAGTCCTGACTGCTGTGGATGATTTTTGAGTCAGTCTGGCAGGGAAGTCCAATGCTTGAAGAGCAAGAGCTGTTGTCCTGCAGCTTCAGATGGAGGTGGTCTGACTGTGGTGTGTGCTCCTGATATGTTACACACAGGGAAAAAAGCATGGGGTTAAAATGTTCGGTTTAATAAGGTAACATCATTTAGAGCATCTATAGGTACTACTCAGTGATACAATTATGGATGGAAAGTTCATTTCTTTGCAGTTTGTCATTAACATAAAAAAAGCAAATCACTGAGCCTTCTCCTCCCAACTCCCCCAGATTCTCCCCCCAAAAGGTTTATAAAATATGTAAGAAATTTCAGTGACCAGATGATGATGTAACACACTCTTGTGTTACTCTTGTCCAAGAGTTTATTCTTGTCCCCCAGCCCCTGTAGTGTTTGGATTATGTTCTTTTTTCATCCTCTCTTCCCTTTCTATTATTCCATCCATTTCTACACGTGTGCTTCGAAGAGTAGCCTAGGATCTGGTATGGGATTTCCCCACTTTGCTAGTACATGAAGTCTTTTCCCAGTAGGTATTTAACATTTGTTGTAACAATCTAAATGCAGTTTTTCTTTTTTCAGCTTCTCAGTCTGTCTGCCAAACAGACATATCTATTATTCACATGGTGGTAATCATGTGGACTGAGATATCTGCGCCAAAAGACAAATAGTGCAGAGAGAGCTTTGTGTGAAGAGCACTGGGGTAATTGTCATAGCTTGTGCTGTGCTCCAGTCACAGCGGGCAGGATTCACATCATCCACCATTGTATTGGCACAGCACTGATGTCTTTGTTTGAGCTCCAGCCAACTGAGGCACTTAACAGCGAGGGAAGAGGCACCAGTGCTTTCAGGTCATGATTTGTCTGACCTATTTCAGATCTAGTTGATGCCAGGATGAGGTGACTCATGCCCTGTGAATGCCCATTTTTCTGCACTGACTGGAAAGAGAACTGAAGGTGACTCCTGAAGACTGAGGCATCAGTATTTGTTGTGATCCTTCCAAATCCATTTAGACTAGTCATTGTAAATTTAGCAGTATTTTTTTTTTTTGGAAAAAATGTAACATCAAAGACCAGGGAATGAGATGAGATGTATTTTTGCATCTTCACGAAAGAAGAGGCAGAGAGTTTGTTAGTATTTGTAGCATTCATAGTAAAAAGGTTTAAAGGGGGAATGAAACATCACAATGAACCAAGAAATGTGTAACAATTTTCAGCTCTTCATTTGCTGCCTCACTTGACAACCTTGCCATGTGCCATGTCTGCTCATACCAGAAATGGGACTGCTCTGTATTTTTCTACTCCATGCTAGGGGTGTGTTTGTTTTAGCCAAAAGTAATTTGAAAAATTCACTAAGCCCTTTCACACACTTCTATTAGCAGTGGAATTCAGTGGATCAAGTAAAATTTGTATTCATGGAAGAGAGAGATATTACAGGTTATTTTAGAAGTTTATCTTTTATCCTGTTTTATTTTCTTGTCCATTTACTCGGTACTGAGAAAAATACTTTGATCCTAGTGAGAAATCTGTTATTGTAGGTGGTACGTGATGAATTAGTGGCTGAGGACGTTTTTTTTCCCCTTGTCCTAGGAATAAAAGGATAATATCAGAGAAGGGAGAAATTTTAACAATTCCCAAGTAAAATGGGTATGCCAAGAGGGTTAATGAAGGCAAAGGGGTTAATTCTTCATGGATTTAAGCCAAGAAATACTGCTTTTCATTAACCAAAATTGTTGATGAACCTGAAAGGAAACTACTCTGTATGGAAGGGAATGATTTGTTGTGAAAATGTTTGCCAACGAAGGAGCAAATATTTTGCACAAAAAAATTCTTACTTACTGCTTAACCACTATAGTAACATTAGTCACCTATCAATAAGGTAACTGTTAACCTAGCTCTCACTTTAGGCATCAAGTTGAGCAAAGATTTTAAAGCCAATTGCTTAATGTAGATTCATCAATGGTTTCCAGAATTTCCACTGAGGTTTGAGAAATAGAAAATTTCTGTTCCTCAGAGCCTTTGTACTGTAAACTATGATTATTCTTCGTGTATCTGAAACTCAAGGTCCCTTGCCAAGATCTCTTCTGCCAGAATTTCTCTAATGTGGGGTAGAAATCTAGAGGGTGATGTTGGCTGAAGTCCCACTGTCAGTAGGAAGAAAATGCTTAAAATTGTTGTACAACTTTATCATTCTCCTTTGAAAAATCTGAGTAGCATTTCCTCTTAACATATTATTTTTCATGTAAATATATATAAACATACAATATATACAAATGAGAGTGTAACTAATAGCACCTGCACTGAGGTGTGATGCAGAGAGCAGGAAGAGAACCAGAACCATACTAAAACTCTGCTAACAGCAAGAGAGGAAACATAAAATGCTGATTTCTTTGGTACTAAGCTCTCCTCTTGCACATATTTTACTGTTGACTTTTGTTTGCTAGTTCAGTGCAGGCATTAGATAATGTGGCATATCAGGTTTGTGGAAATGGGTATGTTCTTAAAATGCATTGTGCAACATGAAAAGAGAAAATTATGGAGAGTTAACATATGTATACTGAAAATGACTCCTTGATTACAGGTCACGAATAAGATGTTAAAGTCAGTAATGGTTGCCTGGATTCATTTCCTGTGGGACGTGATGGGCATCTAGTTGAAAAGTCGCTGTAATTTCTGGTAAGATTACAAATCCTCTTGTCTGTCTGATGGACATGTGCCATTGACAAAGTCAGGCTAGGTGAACATTCTAGCTACTTTTTGTTAAAATAACTGTGAATTAAATTAATCAGGGTTTTGTGTGACGACTCTGACCATAATATGGACTGGTAGAGAGTACTGGTTCTATACCACTACTTCAGAACAGCGAGCTTTTCTGGCTTGTGATTTTTGTGCCCTTGCCCTTGAGGAAACTCTTCTTATTCAGGTATCTTAAGTTAATAAAAATATTGCTCACACAAGGCATTCAGAAGATTATTTTTTATTCCAGTTGTAACCTGATAATTCAGTTGCATTGATTTTTTCATTCCTAGGTATCAAATTATTTCCAAGGAACCTGAAACTGAAGGAATTAATACAGAGGAGGGCTCTATGAAGAGTATGAATTTTATTAAGAAATGGCTTTGTTATGCACAGTACCTTCCCACTACTTGATGCACAGCTACTGAGTTCTCAAATGCTCTGACCACTCTGCAGCAGCCCATTGTATGCTACTAATGGGGTAACAAGATGATTTTTAAAAACAGTAGGTGATTTTAGATGCTGTTTGGCACTGCAACATGGTTTTCCCTTTAGCTAAGAAACAGCAAGTCCTGAGTGATGTCCAAGCACACGGCTTTGCTGTTAGATGGAATGGATGGTTGCTTTTACTGACTAGGATGAAGGAGAAGGGCATGAAATAAATCTTGTGCCCCTCTTGGTGTAGAATGGAGCTTTGCCCTTTTGCTACCGTGTTCACATTTTCTCCTGGCATTGTCAGGAACAGCAAACCCTCCTGTTTGCAAATCTTTCCTGTTTTTCTTCCCTGAGCTGCACTGACTGGGTCAGGTCTTTCCTCTGCTCATCCTACTTGTACTACTGCCTATGTAGGACAGGGTGTGAGCGTGCACCAGATGTGGGAGATGGCAGTTTTGGGTTCCACCTGATGTTCCATCAAATGGCAGCATGCAGATATGTTTGAGATACAGTTCTGTAACTGCGGAAATATGAAAAAGATATTGGGAAACACAAGAAACATGGTTGAGGGGATTATTTTTACTTTTGGTTGTATGGGTTAGGAGAAAATCAGTCATCACAGCAGTACCTAGAAGGTTTTGTGAAAATATGTGCCAGGCAGAGGGTTGGTGGGAGCACTTCAGTCCTCTTGAAAAGGTTGTGTGGCCCACTCTGCACAAAAGGCTGGATACAACCAGCATAACCTTTAAATAGTAAAACCTTTAAAAGTGGTAGCTCATGTTTAAGAGTATTTTGTCTGGGTTAGAAATATTTAAGGTGTGAAGCTAACCTCAGTTTTGATCTTGAGAATCTGCAACTGGAACCTTCTGTTGGTTTCTCTTCAAAGTTTTTTTTTCTAGTGAAAATGCGAGCTCTTTCCCAATAGATTTGTTACAAATGTTGTGGCAGTGTGAACCTGCACACTTCTGAATCCAAATGCTTTTAACCAATACTTTGTATTGTTTGTGAAGACCTTGTATTCTCTTATAGTCTCTTAAAATTACAGGGTATACATATTTGCATTGGCGTTGCTGCTGTTGTGCTTTCTGCTTATTTAAATGAGAATTTAGCAGGAAAGAAAAAAAAGTAGGGATTTAGTTTGCACTGCAGCCAGAAGGTGCCCATCTACTGACAGTGGAACTCCAGCTACTTCTATTTTCGTGTCAAATTAGTGTGGCTGGTTGACCCCAGCCAGCAGCCAATATCCCACCCAGCAGCCCCACAGCAGCACAGGGAAAAAAATGAGAAGAGCAAAAGAGAGGGGAACATGTGGGTGAAGGTAAAGACAGTTTAATAACTGAAACAAAGCTGGATGCAATCAAATCAAAGCAAAGAATTTTTTCATTGCTTCCCATCAACAGGTAGATGTCCAGGCCCTTGCTGGTAAGCAGTGCCTCAGCACACAAAGTGGCTGCTTGAGGAGACAAATATCAAAACTAAAAATATTTCTTCCCCCTTCCTTTCCCTGAGCTTTAACTGCTGAACACAATGATACATGGTGTAGGATATCCCTTTGGTCAGTTCAGGTCAGCTCTCCTGGTTGTGTTCTCTTCCAGCTTCTTGCACTATGGGGGGCAGAGTGGAAGGGGAAAAACCCAACCTAAAAAAACCCCACCCCAAAACCCCTTAATGCTGTGTATGCATGCACTGCTCAGCAGTAGCCAGGACACTGCTGTGTATCCAGGCTGGTTTAGATATAAATCCAAAGCACATTGTGATGGAGGCTACTATGAATAAAGTGAGCTTTGGCCTGGTCAGACTCAGTGTAATTAAGTAGTCTAACTGTGCAGTTGTTTTACTGTGGTTGTTCATTACAGCTGTGCCTGGTAATTTGGCTTCCCTGCATTTCTGTGGCATTCAAAACTCTATCATTGTTATTGGGTTTTTGTGTCCTTGAAAATTACTTCTCTGTTTTCTCAGAATCTGTCACTAAAATAACCTGAAGCTCTCCATGCCAGTTGCTGCTTGTCTGATCAAGATGCACCAACTTGGAAAAGGGAGGATGTGTCTGATAATTCCAGACAGACGGGGTGGTCTTGTCACAGAGGCTACGGAGGGTGGCAACTAAACAGATTAAACTTGATGAAGTCATTGACAGACTTGCACAATTAACATACTGATGCATATCTTTCTTGCTTCCATCTGTCAGCATGCCTAATTCATTTCATTACTCTGAAATTCACTTGACATCCCAGGCTGATTTTGTACCATAATTCACCTGCTGTGCTACTTGTGCTCTTCTTGAAACAAACCCTTTGAATTAAAGCTGTTTTAAGTACTACGCCATGATTCCTTTCATCCTTAGAAGAGGCTTTACGTGCCTTAAAATTGCAACATCAACGAGCTTAGAATTATAGTAGCCAGTGACTTAAAGCTGTTTAAAGTCCTGTCAAGTATTTTCTTTATAAACATGAATAATCATAGTCTTAATGGTTTTAAGATTTTGCTATTAGTTTTGAAATCAAGCAAGTAATACCACTATGAGGGGTTGACCTTGCCTGTGGAGCATTAGCTGTTTGTTTACCTGCTGCAAGGATCCTCTGACCAGGGTATTTTGAGCACCAAACTGTAAGATAAACCTGTAACAACTTGTTTTTCATATACAAGGTAAATCAGGGTCACTGTTGCTAAGAAGACCGCTCTCATACAACATCTGAAGTTATCCCTGAGCTTTGAGTGCAGTGAAACACAAAAGTACAGTGACACAAAATTTTAAGTCGCTTCATTACAGCAGTTGTTGCAATGAAAAAATATTTTCAGTTACCAGCTGTGATGCTTTTGGGGAATGGAAATGTTTGGGGATTACCAGTCCTCATTCCTGCTCTGATGTCATTAACTAATGGACAAGTGTGGAATCATCTGTGAACTTGTCAGCGCTGTTGGTTTGTTTTGCTTGGACCACATGCAAAAATGGCTGGCTGAAGCTGTTCTGCTGGTAGTATCTTTATGGGAGGTCCACCATAGAAGAAACACATTTTATTTGCAAGAGGCAATCTGATATCCTCTAGAGGTAGGTCAGAGAATCCAAGGTGTTCATGTCAGCCTTCAAGTATCAGAGAGGCTGTATATGCTGTGAGACTTACAGGACCATATGCACAGTGTGTGTATTCAAAAGACTTAGAAAGATGGGTCTGATGCTGCTGCCAACTTTTATGTTAGTGCAGATGGGTGAAGTTTCACTGATCCACTGAGATCCTTAATTGCTGTGTTATCTTTAAGTGATACATTTTTGATTAATAAGAAACACTGAGTAAGAAAAGATGTTGATCAAGAAATGCTGGCTTGTTTGGGAAATATTTTCTCATATCACTGCTTGGTAACTCCTCAAGGGAGCAGTGCAACCAGTGATGAAGGAGTTCCCTTTCACGTGAATTAACTGAAAGTCTGTAGAGAAAAAGGCCAAGCCTTGGGGAAGTTATTGTTTTATCTTTGCAGTTTCTTTATCTCTCTTTTGAACTAAGCTGAGGGAATATCAGTTTCCTTATTTCAGGTATTATTTTGGTTTTTAAATTAATCCCCTGTAATACTCCATTCATTCATAGCTCCAGTTTGCACAAGTGGTGATGAGAGTGGCTTTGGGGCTGGGGCAGCCTATTGCTGTGCTGAGATGGGTCCTGAGGTGTGCTCAGGACCTTATAAAACTGGGAAATGAGCCTGTTCTTTGGCTAATGTCAGCCTGCAGGTGTGTTGTGCAATTGCCTGTTTTAGTGTGCCGTTCTGCAGCCTGGGACAGCAGGTGTGCTGTGTCCCTCTTGCCCCTTTCTCTGTTGCACTGCTGCTGGACTTTTCCTTGTAAAGCACAAGTTTCAGGGCAGGCTGGCTTTCATGGCCAGGCAGATGCTAGGAGAAGCCTGGGACCACTAAGAGTACACTTAGAATCATATAATCACGGAATATTCTCAGCTGGAAGGGAGGCACACGAGGATGGTTAGAAGTCCAACTCCTTGCCCCGTACAGGACACCCCAAGGGTCACATCATATGCCTGAGAGCATCATCCAAATCTTCTTGTACTCAGAGAGGCTTGGTGCTGTGACCACTTCCCTGGTCTGTGAGTTCAGACAAAGGTTTCAGCCACCCTCTGTGACCAGATACTTTGGCTGCCTTACAGATAATGTTTGTGCTGGCTTGGCTTCTGACTCACCTGGGGCTTCTATTCCCACAGCTGCAAGTGGCACTAAGTTAACTGATCCTACTCTCACTGCAGCACCAGTGTCAGGATTGACAGGATTCCTTCGTGGCGGCACTGTGTGGGTGTGAGGGGTTAAAGATGACACAGGAATGAAGAGGTGTCAAGGGCAAATTTCTCACACAGCTGGCATAACCTTTTCTTGTATGTGACTAAATAAGTGAGAGTCAGGATATATTTTTGCATGTCTGCAGGTCTATAGCTGGCAACTAGCTTCTCATTTTTATATGGAAATTGCTTCCATGATTATGATTAGGACATGAAAGCAACCTTGTTTTGCATCAGGTGACTAGTTCTGTGATTTGCCTTTTTTTCCTTTTTTTTTTATGTTCATAGTGTTTTTGTTTGTTTGGTTGGTTGTTTTCATTTAAAGACATGAATTCTCTGGGGACTACTGTTGTGTCTAAACATGGCAAAGTAGGAAATCAGCTACTGAGTCTTCTACAGCTGAGGAGAACTTTGCACTACCATGCCCATGTCTATCCTGAAGTTAGACCTGACTTCTGATTTTTAATGCTAGAGGTTCTTAAAAATGTCACTGAAGTGTCCATGAAAATTCATACCTTCCTGTGCTGGTGCTTTTGAATGTAAAGATTCTACCTTGAACATATTGGAGCAGATCTGGTTAAAACGTTACAATGAAGTGGAAGTATGTGAATAAAAGCTTGTTCAAGAAGGGTTTTTCTACTTGAGAAAGCTGGGGATGTGGCAAGCCTTGAACTGCCTAGTCTTGCTATAACTTGCTAGAACACTTTGTGTTCAAACAATTCTCCTCCTTCTGCCCCTCAGTGATGCCTTTACTATTACATTGTCTAGAAATATAATTTTAGAGGACTTGAACAAGAAAAAAAAATCCGAAGGAGAAAAATAATACCAGTATGAATACTTTTTAGAGGTTTTCACTTTCTGTGGTCCAGACAGAGCAGCTAAATATCTGGCTATGTTGTTACTCAACATGCCAAGCCTTACAGAAGCTAAATAAAGCTTTATATAGTAAGGGGAAAAGGACAGGAGATTTGGCACAGATGGTGGATTAATTTGAGTAGTTATCCCAAGAGCACAGTATTATGGCTTCCATAATCTTAGTTTCTTTTATGTTTTATCTTTTGATTCATAATTAGGAAACATTCAGGCCAGCCCATGTGTTAGATGCATCTCTAATGAGAAGGAAGGGGAAGCATTTGGAGGTTATTGAAGCAATAAGCATTTCACTTTTTCTCTTATCTACTGTCATATCCCCACAGAAAGTTTGGCTGCCTCCTTCCTGCTATGCAAGAGAGTTCTTAGTTGATTGGTAGGACCCAAAACTTACATTTATAAACACACTGTAAATAACCAGGTATTTTGTGGATAGTTAAGTCCTTCCAAATCCATATCACAACTAACACACTGCTTTTTACTTGGGTTTTCAAGCTCACAAACCTGCTTTTCAAGCTCACTCCGGATGCATGGAGTGAGATGTTAGTTTGATCTCTGTTCTTACCAAGAGTCTCCTGCAGGAAGCCAAGTGCTGACCTTCCCCTCCCCAAACATGGAGACAGATGGTGAGTGCTTGTGCAGTGGTTGCAAACTAGACCTGATGAAAGAAATTTTGTGAGAAGATTAGTGGTTAGAACTGCTGTAGTTCAGTTCAGCTTCCTAAATTTGAGGAAAGAACAAAACTTCATAGATGGATCATGATAAACATTTAGTTGCCAAGCTTTGGGGAGTTCTAGTGTTGATCTAAATCATGAGATTAAGTTTTCCTCCTTTATTAGCATTTCAGGGTAGACTGTATAAGTAGAAGCAAACAAGGAGGAAGATGGAATTAAAATCCAGCCTCATTCTCCCCTTCTCTGTTTGCCTTTTGAATTGCTTTACTTATCCTGAGTCCAGCTGAGCCACTAACAGCCCATATTTCTTAGAGGACCATGGCTCTGAAGGGGAGAGGCACAGATCATGGGAGGAATTCAGATTACCTGAATGTATTTTATAGCTTCTGAATTCCTATATTTGCAAGCTGCTTTGTTTTTGGAACTCTTCAGTCCCTGCTCTCTGTCTGATACAAGAAGCAAAACTTTGGGCCCAAATTCCATGTTTTCTGCTCCCCAAATCCTATGTTTTGTGCTTCCTAATCACACAACGCAGGGGAGGGAGGGAAAGGAAGTATGAATGGAATAAGAAAACTAGTGACCTGGCAAAAGCCACAAGAGCAGACAAGGGGTAGGTTGGGTGGGTAACAGTGAACTGAAACCTTGGTTTGATTAATTTCTCACAATTCACGTTTTCATGTGATTTAAAAAATAAAAATGAAATTAAAAAAGGGAAATAATAGCCTTTCCTAGAAATATCTTCAGAATATTTAAGTCTTAAAAAATTACTTCAGTCCTATGCAAAACAGTCAATTCATTATCTATTAGCATGAGAAAACCTGGATGGTATTCAAAATCAGATGATATTTTTGTAATATTAAGGCATTATGTAGCTAATGTAAGAGGCAAAATCTAGAAATTAGTTCAGCCAATATTACAAAGTAAATAAATTAGAAAATATTTCCAAACACACAAAGCCATGTTTTATCTATGAACATTTATCCAAAATGAAGAAAATTTAAGACAGTGATAGCTTAGAAACTTTGCTGTGTTCAGATTGGAAGATAAACGGATATCATGTGTTATGTTTTATTAGATTAGTCTCTGAGAAAGTTGTCTTTATAGAATGAAGGCAAAACACAGCTGCTAACATTACTGTAAATTTCATTCATCAAATGCTTTTTTGTATCCTGATTTTAATGCTACTTATGAGGTGAATTACTCCTGCTGTATCATCTGTCTCTGTTCTGGATTAAATGTTAAAAAAGCATTCTAATTTAGCAATATTGTTTTAGTTGTTTATCCAAAACTGAAAAAGCAAACTCTTGGTAATATTTCCAAGAATGTAGATGAATGAGGCCTTCCTATTTTGACAGAGACTTAGGCTGGGGCTCCTATAAGCAGTCTTTTTTTTTTTTTTTTCCTGGCTTTCTAATAGGCATTTCACTTGCAATGTTTACCAGTTGTTTAAACAGGACTAGGCATAATAGTTCTATAAATATCATGGATCATGTCTTGAATCCTACAGAGCAGCTGTTCATGGCTGTATGAATAATTTACTGCTTAATTACACATATTTCTTTAAACCACTAATTCATACCAGTCTGTTGTAAAGCTGGAGTGTAATACCACATGACACTGACTCGAAGATCACAGGGCTTTCTGAAACACTGGGATTGTTTTTATTGCTGGTGTCTTTATTTAGGAAAAAATAATCCAGGGTTTATTTTAATCTTTCAAGAAGCCAAGACACTGACTATGTGACTTGTTACCTACCCACTGTGACCTACCAAAAATATTGTAGCCCAACCAGAATAAGGTGAGACCTAACTTATGACAGCTACAGTGGAATTTTTAGGTTTTTTTTCTTATGATTTGTAATTTATCCAAGTGGAATTATTCTATCTATATAAATTTAAGAAGTAGAACTGTCTGGTTAACAAGGAGAGAAAGTTCTATTTTAATCACTGTCAGTCTCCCTTTAATTTAAGTGAACACTGTACATAACTTTTCTCATCCTCATAACAAATGCACATAGATTTCAATCCACTGGTTGCAGTATTCTAAGAGTTTTCTATAACTAGGTTTTCTCAGACTTCCAATGCAATCTTCCCACCTCCCACCCCCTTCCCTTCCTCCCAGGTGAACAACTCAACAAGGGAAAATTCTCTGCTTTGGGAAGGCTCAGTCAAAGCCAAGAGTCAAATTACGTGTCAGTTAAGAGTAGGTAGTTGTCATGTGTTACTCTGGCACACAATATTAAAATCTGGAGGATATTTCTAAAATGGAAAAAAACTGGCTTGTATGGAGATTTGTTGAACTGAAAAGAGGTTTGCTCATGTCTATTATTACATGACTATTTGTGCCAAGAAAATGATTGTGAAGGAGCACTTCCCATGAAGAATACAAAAGCCTGAGAAATGATCTGTGTATCTAACTATCCTTCCAATGGTCCATTTGCATCTCAGTGACATCAGTGTGGGAAATAACATTAGTTTGTACTCTTACAGAAAATCTCCAAAAAGAAAAGCAAAATTAGAAAAGATGTCTGCAGTGCTTTCAGTGCCACAGAATGGCACTACCCCCTTCTTACTGTGGGATTCACATCCAGTTGAGGGAATATGTTGTATTAGAAGGTGTTATTACGTTCACATTTGCTGTGATGTCATGATTTACCAGAGGTCTAAGTCACAAAATTGGTTTTTGTTTCCTGGGTTTTGGCTTTGAAATCATGATCTTGAAAGGAGATACAAAACAGCTTCATTTCCCAGGTGCTCAGATTTTCAACTCAAAGCCTATGGGTTTTTCATTACTGTGCCAACTGATGATACCTCCAGTTAATTAATGAATAATAGAGCTCCTACAAGTGCACGAGGAAATTGGTAGTTTCATTAAATGAACAAATAATAAAACACTGTGGGCTATGGCAGTCTTGGACTGTCTTTGAATCTGTGTGTGTATCTCTTCCCAGTTTGCTTCCACCTACTCCTGGCCAATAGTTGTCAGATCTTGCCTGAAGGCTGTAGCAACAGTCTTGAGAGAATTGCTCAGTGTGCATGTTTAGTTTGCTATACTCAAAGTCACAAGCTCTTTTCAGATTCTTCTTCTGCTTAGCGACTCTGTTACATGCTGGTTTTGTTTCCACAGGGCCCATATTTTGGAGCTGTTTTGTATTTAATCCAAGGGGCCAAAAACACAGTAGCATTTACAATGCTTTATAAGCACTGAATCTGTTATGCAGCAGCTTATTTATTAAAGTCTTATGTACAGTGTGTCTTGTTGTTTAAAGCATAGTGAATTAAAAGCCTTGGGCTTTGTTTTGGCTGGAAGTTTCAGTATTTCAAATCCCTTAATTCTGAAATTTTAATTAAATTTTTGACCTTGACCAGGTAGAAATACAAATGGTTTTCTTCCTGCTGAAAAGGCAGCGAAGTCCAGTTTGCTGAACTCAAAATTAAAATGCTTTAGGTATGGTTTCATTTGATCTTACTTTGCATTCAACTTCCTAGTACCTCATGTGCACTGTGGATACTCCATCCCCACTATCTGTTGTTTTATTGTCTCTGTCTTATTCTGCATCATTAGCTACATTGAATTTCCACTGCTTTGGTGCTATATTTATCCACATACACTGTGATCAGCCCAAAGGGATACTAAGTAAGAATTACCATTTTGTGGAAAATTGCAATTCCTCCGGAGTTCCTGACTGCCCCTGTTGACTGCTGGTAAGTACCATTGGTTTCAGATGACTTAACACGAGCTTTGTCTTGGAAGTATATTGAGGACATGTGATTTATCAGAGTAGACAGCTGTAGAATAGCTCACAATTACCCAATGGTGGATACAGCATTTTTGACTCATTAGGAATTTAGGACAAATGCAGTCAGAGACACTTCAAAGCCCCCAGACTGCCTGCTCTGGAGACACAGCAGAAATGGGAGAAGGTCTGAACCTCAATTTTTTCTTATAGCCCAAGTCTTTCCAAGTTACTGATTCAGCACAGTTTAGATTAAATCGTGGAATACTTGTCACCAAATGTCTAATTTATCACAAAGTTCTCTCATGTAATTTCAGCTGAATTTGAATCCACGTCTTTCTCACTGGCTCTTTCAGATAAACCCAAAAGAAGACCCTCTTATTAAACTGGAACTTAAAAACTGCACTTTCTATCTACCACAGGACATGGCAATGTTTATACTGATTATACATTGAGAAATATAAACACGTTAAAGGGGTATTTAAATAAGTAGCACATTCAGAAATGAGTGGAAGTAAATTATGGTGTGATGTGATAATGTATGCACCAGGCTGAGGGCTGTACAGACCATGTGGAGCTGTGCTCTTTTCTGCTCTTCAGGACGTTGAGACTGCAATTCAAGGTGGACAGGTGGTGAGAAAGGAAAAGGCGAAGGAAGGGCAGGGGATGATGGGGCAGGGGAAGGAGAAGTTGAGAGTAAGCAAGGCTGGGGGATCCAGGCAGCACAGCGAGCAGTCAGTTATCCCCTGCAGTGCTAGAAGGTTCAGATGTGCAAGTGTGATGTGCTCCGGGAGCAGAGAGTGACTGACCACAGCTGTTGCAAAAAGAGTCCAAAACACCCTCACAAAAAAAAAAAAGCCAAAAAAACCCCAAACAAATAAAATGCCAAACCAATCAATCAACCAAAAAAAAAACAAGCAAGAAGCAAAAAACCCCACCCAACCAAACAAAACAACCCACCACAACCTGAACTTACCTCAAAAGAAAGGGGACCAGAGGGTGGCCTCTTAAATTAGCCAGCTGTATCATTTGAGTGGTTCAACTGATTTTGCAAATGTTTTTACCCTAGTTGATTGAAAGAGCAATCCAGACCAGCATGGAGGCAGTCTGCACTTGGCTGAGATCAATAATAGTGTGTAAAAACTAAGTAACTAACAAAGAAAAGAAGTCCAGTGTCATGGTGATGAGTGTGTAAAGACTGGTAAGGGGAACTGGTTTGTATTGTCATTGAACTATGTGTTGTAATTGCTATATCGTGCTTGTGTTGTGATTTCAATATGTTGCTGTGTCACTCTAAAGCAAAATACCACGTAACATCAAATATCTACAAATAAATACATTTGGTGATAAACTTTAAACCCTCCTTGTGCAGAAAATTTAAAGAAACCTAGTCTGGGTATTGGACTTGGGCAGACATGGAGGCTGTTTTGTGCACAAAGGAAGGCAACTGCTGTTCAAGTTTTCTGTCACCACGTGTTCCTACAAACCACTTGTTTCTTTTTGAGGATTGTCAGCTCATTGATCAGATTCACTCCATTTGCTTTTCTATTACCTTAAATTAGTTGATTTTTACTTATTTCTCATCTAGATCAAATCCAAAACATTTTTTATGCTTATGGAGAGGCTTTCTAAAATTTGATGTTGAACTGGGTTAGACCACAGGTTAGTCCTTCTGACACACACTAAGCACTAATGCAACATCCATGGAAAAAATAAATTGAACTTGCCAAGTCTGGCCAATCTTTAGGAATTCCTGATTCACATTTTTTTAATAAATGAAAACATTCATATTTCTCATTAAATCCAATAAACAGAACAAATAAGTGTTAACTTTGTATCAGACTGTTTCTTTCAGCATCTTGCATTCCCTACATGCTTCCCATGCTCATGGTTTTCATTTCAAAGCTCATCAAGGTATCTCAGAGTCCCAGAGCACTAACCTATCTCTGCCAGCAGCAGTGTTAATTAATGACACTGCTCACAGTTCACATGTATGATATGTGGTTACGAGTCTTGTGTGATCAGCAAAATTCAGGGCTCGTTGTTGGCTGAAGAGAAAGGAAATAACATAGAATTTGGTTACTTCTAGTCATTTTCAAGTGGAAAAGTAATAACCATTAGGTCTTAAAATGCATTGTTTTTAACCTGGAGTTACTAATGGCTAATATTATTGAGATTTTTTTTTTTTTTTACTAAACCTCATTTTATTGTGTTCTTGGCACTCTGGTTTTTCCTGATTAACTGGTAAGGGGCAAGTTCAGAAAGTGAGAAATCTTCAAAACATGCTTGAAATTATAATGACGTACTTTTGAGGGTTTGTTCAAGTGAATGCAAGAATGACAGAGTGGCATCTCTTCTTTGCACGATGGTGATTTTATAAAAAGAAAGAAATATTAAGTATTTCTGTCTAATTAGAACTACAGTTATTTCCCATTTTGGAACTAGGATAGCATTCTCCAGATACTGCTTCAGATGAATAAGAGGGAAAGAAAGATTATGCCTGAATGTTAAATGCCACTGAGGTTCACTTACCACGCCACAGCAATTAAAAAAGTGGCAGGCTGAAAATAAAAATACTGATTCTTAGTTTCCTCATGGTGTTATCCGTATTCTTTTTCTGTTTTGACTCACCTTTTCCATTTTGTGAATAGCAGAGCAATCTTGTATCATAATGGTACAACAGAGAAGTTTTGTGATGAGCTAAACTGCGTCATGACACTGTATTAACTCTCCAGAGAACAGCCATATAACTGAGGTCATTTGGGCAAGAAGGTAACACAACTAAATCTCTTTTTCTAAAAAGCTTGGCAGAATAAAGCTTGCTGCATCTTCTGAGTCTGTTTCCACTGGCAGAACAGAAGGACTTTTTTTTTCACCAAGTTTTTGAAGCAAAGTTATTTTGGGTCTTGAGTTTCAAAATCTGAAGCACGGAGTACTGTCTCAGAAATCAGTGACATTTTACTGTGTAAAAGGGAGAGATTGTGCTGCAAGATTTCATGAGCAGTTGTAGTTTTGCTGCTTAAAGGTGATTAGATTAGAGAACATTGGACTTTTTCTGGTGTTGGCTGCTGGTGTGTATGTGTGTGTTTAATGTGACAAAGCATAAGATAAAGGCCTTGTATTCCCTATAAGTGTTTAAATCTGAAGACAATATGAGTCATGGAATAAATGAATGGCAAGAGAAAGAGACTGAAAACAAAAGAGGAAGGAGAAAAATCCAGAAGCTTTCTGTGGCATTAGGTACCCATTATCAGCATAATGGGACACTGCAGGGCTGTTACATGGTAAGCTGAGACAAGGAAGCAAAAGGCATCAAATAACTCAAGTGCTGGGATATGAGACTAAGTAGATCTGTGCTCCATTGCCATCTTCAGGAGCCTGCTTGCCTTGATGTTACCTTTCCAACCTTGATGATTAATGATCACGAAGAAATTGTGTGGGCAAGCATGTTTACTGAACGTAACTTAGGTTTTAACTTAGTTTGTTCTGGAAAATGTTCATCAGAAAGAGCAAATTTTACTGCTTTTGTATGTTAAGAGTTGTCATGCATTGTTTTGAGCATGTGAATAGATACAAGGCAAGAGCCTTGGAGAAGTGGATGTTGTGTTTCTCAGCTGTCACCAAGATGCAAACAAAGGAGTTGCCCTAAAGGCACTAATTGTTTTCTGAGGCAAGATCAGGAGTGTTTGTGTGTGGAACACAATTTCTGCATCTAATCTAGGGGGAATGCTGGAACCTTCTGGAACCCTCTGCACGCAGAGCTTGGGAAAGGGAATAGGACTTCTTGGAGATTGCTGTTTCTACTGACACCTGAATATCTGTTCTCTGTCCCAGCCTTTCACTGCAACCATTTCTGCCCTTTCTCAGTGTCTGAAGCCCTAGAATATGAAAGTTATGCTATTCCTCTTTCCTCAGTGTGTAAAGAGGATACCTAATGTCATGTTTGATCATGACAGCTGACAGCACACGAGAACTGGCTGTTCTAAAAATGTGGTCTTTTTCTACTGAGAACAAAGCACTGGTTATGTTTAACTGGAGAGTAACAATTATGCCACGTTTTAAAGCATACCAAAATTAGAGTGCATTCTCAAACTTTCTTGGGACACCAAAAGTTGGCACTTCATATTCAATATTAGCTTCATATATTATACATACCCTTAGCTTCATATATTGTGTGAAACACTTAATCCTATAGATCCTAATGCCACGTTAGGAATAATCGATGGGATTTTCCTTGAAGCTGGTAAGTACTTACTCCAGCCTCTGAATGCAAAATTCTGTTTCATCCACGTTAATTCCTTTGGCTTGCCCAATCTTTGAAAATGTATCAGTGTGAAATTACTCTTTATATATGGATTTCAATTTAAAACACACACCTGTGGGCAGGATCCATCTGTGTTGACAAATTAGAACTGCTTTTAGCCGAGACTGGTTTGGCCTGGCATGAAGAAGAGGAGCATGTTGTTGAAGGGCTGGGGAAGCTCCACAGAATGCTCTTGGCAATTCAGCAGACACCTCGTTTTCGTTCTAGGTTATTTTAGGGTGAACAAAGCACGTCGTTTGTCTGTCTTGTGCTTATGGAGGAGCCCTTTCTCCCAGGGGCTGTAAAACTGAGGCCTTCAGCACCTGCAGTTTGTCATTGCTGCCTTAACACCGTCAAGAACACTAAGATTTTTTTATGTAATACATCTTTGTATTTTGAACATCTGCTTTCTGCTGATCTGTGTTCCCTGTTTGGAAATGTGTTGCATATTTCTATTTCTTGAGCTGAGTGTTTGTTGTAATAGTGTTGATACGCTCGGCGACTTGCAGTAATCTCATTATGCCATTAATTATTAGTGCTTCATTGCTATCAAACCACTTCTCGGAACAGACCTTAATTTTTCTCACTTTTTCTTCCCCCTACCCAAAATAACAAATAGCCCATAGGATAAGCACAGAAACAAAAGCTGCAGAAGAAGTAAATAATTATGAAATAACTGCAGTTGGAGACTCCAGGATTAATTTAGTGTATGGTGTACTTTTTTCCCCAATCATTATCCTGTCTATTAAATTGAGTTTCATTTCTCTTGCTGTATCTGATTTTTATAAACATTCCAGTAGTGGATTTTTTTCTTTATAAAAGGGTTTTCTCCTTTAAAACACTCTAAACTCAAAATTCTGAGGTTTTAGGACATATTCTAATAAAACTCTGGTATGATTTTTCTGAAGTCAAAAGAAATTAAGGGGGCTGTGTATTCACTATGGAGTTTCTTGGGTCATGCAAATATAAAGAGTTTTGTACTTAGTGCAATAACATGTTTGGTCCCACAGTGAAAAGATGCAGTGTAACTTCTGTCTCTTAAAACTGGTTTTGGTATTTTTGTTACTGAGTGTAATTTGAAATCATATTTGAAACAACTTCTGATGAAGGCTCAATAACTTACCATGTTATCCAACAAATACAAAAACAAACTTTTTAAGGTCAACAAGAAAGAAATAAGAGAATACTGAGAAGACAAACTTGCAAAAAAGCACAACAAAACAGTCATTAGTGAGGACAAATACGAGAGTATAAACAGCTGCTGTAGGACTAAGGTTCATTCCTCAATTTCCTCTTCTAAAACTTTTAAAATAAATGTTATTTCTAGAATCTCATTTTCATCTGATGTATGAAGTCTCCCTTTGCATATAGCTTTAGATTTTTTGATTGCTGCTTGAACCTGTGCTCTGTGGGAATAATCCCAACAAGGTATTATAACTACACTTCTGGATTTTGGACTGGTGCTGCAGGGTGTCAGAGCCTGGTCTTGCAAGCGATTTTACAAAGCTGTCATTTCTCTAGGGAATCCTTAATCTGAAAACAAAATATTGCTTCTGTTCCATTCTCATTAACTTCAAAGCTACCACCTGCTTTCTATTGAATTAGTAATGTAATTGCAGGTAGATAATGTCTTTATAGAAGGAGGTGATGGAGGATGGCTTAGGGCATTGCTGTGCTGCTGCAGTAATGAGGGGAATAGAGGTGTGCAGTGGGAAATACCAATTGTTAGTGCTCAGATAGTGTGTCAGTATTCTGCCTCTGTTAACAAGTACAAGTCTGAGCTCCAGAAATAAGGAAGGAGGTAATTGCAGACTCTGAATGATAGTCTTTGGGGAGGCATTTCTTTCACTGGGATTCTCTGGTGATTTTTAACATACTAGCTCACATAAGAACTTTTTGTCTCAGTAGGGGAAGAGCTGCATAGGGTTTGCAGGCACTATTTGACTGGTCACTTCATGAAACTTGAATTATGCTTGCCACCCCTGCATTTCTTTTGGGACCAGTGGGCATAAACCTGGCAGGAATAAAACCAGCCAGAGATAAATGTTTAAAGGCCACACTGATCATATGTAGCCCCTATACTAAGTAAAACTGCCTGCAAACAGAGCATTTAATGAGAGATATTCTTGTCACTGATCCCTTTGCGTTATTTGTATTTATTTCTTTTCTCTATCATGCTGCTGTATGTTCTGCTGGCAGGAGGAAGGAATACGCTTTAGGAGTTCAGATAAATATTCATTGGAAGGAACCATCTCTGCCCTCTCATCTGTGCTCCTGCTGTTACCAGGTAGGCAGCAAACCCCACAAAGCAGAGCACCAACAGGATGTGTTCACGCATCTCAGTGGTGCACGTGTGTTCCTTTGTGCTCTTGCTTCTCGACAGTCTGCACCCAGGTAGAAGTATCTCAAAGTCAAGTGGAAATGTAGAGGCTCATCTTGGCTTCTCTCCAAGCCAACAAGTCAGTAACATTCTTCTCTGACTAGTAGGCTGGATTTGCATTGATTCAGTTATCTGTACAAGTCCAAGAGGGAATCTGTGCTGCTCCAAACATTTGAGAAATGCTGAAAAGTTTCCAGAAGTCACTTTGTGCAAGACAAGCAGCACCCTGGGATATATTTAATTCTGATCAAAATAAATTAGTCTCTGAATTCTTGTGTTATCAGGGTTCCACAGTTAACCCTACTGTGAATTATTGAAGTGCCTCAATGACAGTGATCCTTTAAAGTTAGAATTAATTATTGTAAATTGTGGTGGAAGCAGTTGCCTTTTTGGAAGTTTCACTACTTCTTTTCCTTTTCCATGTTGTGTGTGTTTAAATGTACAGTAAAACCTGTGAACAGATGTGTTCATTATTCTGCTAATGTGAAAAATATAAAAGCTACAATAAGCTTTTTAATGGAAAGCCAACTCGTGGTGCACTTGTTACAAATGCTATTGAGTTATAAAAATGGAAAGAATCCTTCCAAAAATACCTTTACATGCTTGCTAGTCTTGGCACTTTTCTGATGTTCTCTATAATTGTTTTCTACTTTGCCACTGTCACTCTCTAGGTAGTGGTATTGAAACTTGATTTTCCATGTGGCTCGAGCAGCTTGATTCTCCTCATACCAGAGGGAAGTAATTTTGTTACACAGCACTTGTTTTTGAAGATATTCAAAACTGTGTTGTTCAGAAGGTCTTGTTGGGTAGGGTAATTATTTCCTGCCTCCTATTTAAATTGAAAGTGACCATTCAGACCATTGTCTCTGCCCAGATTACAGTCTGCCCAAAAGGAAAATCAGTTAGAGGGGCCAGATTGGCAAGGCTGCAATCTAATGTGTGTTTTTGTTCTGTAGGATAGGCTAATATATAACTATTCCTTACCAGTGCTAGCTGTGTGAAATTATATGGTATAACAAGAGTCATTTGATGTGCAATCTGCCTGAGCCCATGGGCTCCCTTTGCTATGCCACCTGAATATCTTCTGGGATCTGGAAACTTAAAATAGAATTATGTTTCAGCTATTTTCCTTATTTAGGTGTTCTTACATTATATCCCTCCAGCCTTACATTCTAATATGGTCAAGACCTTGACCTGATGGTTGTGGAGTTTAAGGGTTTCAATACTTTTTTTGAAGTCTTCAAATATTCAAGTCAGCTTATGGAAGGAAACTAAACTGAAACACACCTTCTTTCTTAACAAGCACAAATGTCTAATTTATCTCTCAGCTGCAGATTTGGCACTTGCTGACTTGAGGCTCTTACCTTTTTCTTTGTAAAATACCATTATTGGTTTTAACTATGCAGGCTTTGTACATGGAAAATGATAAAAGATTGCCAGCAAACAGCCCAGCTGAGAACACAATGTGAGCCAGTATTTGCAGGAATTAGCAGTAGTTCCAAATCCATCCACGGACGATCATATCCACCTGAGAAGGTAATTGTTCTACTCATATCTAGTTGGCTTTGGATGGCTTCCCAACTTTTTTATCTCAGCATTTGTCCCTTTGGCTGTGCAAGGGCCCTGTATAACACCACAGATGCTACATAATGGTCAACCCAGAACTGATGCTGGAAGCCGAGAAGTGCTTTGTGGATAGCTTTGAAACTGCCTACAGTTTCTAAAGTGGAAAAGTTTAACAACGTTTCCTTGTGCCTTCTCTATTCCTGCATTGGTTACTACAGACCAATGCCAACTTTGGAAACTTAAATACCAGAATAAGTAGTAGATACCTATAGAAGTGAAACATCATCTGCTGCTTTGATGCAATAGTTACTATGCAAGCCCTTCATAAACATTAAATTCAGAAATAATCCATTTTGTCATGAGTATTGGCATTTGGAAATATATGCAGAAGCACTTTATATTCTGTAGATATTTACTCTCTCTTAGCAAGAGAGAGTAAATGTCATTTTTGTGATATCTTGAAATGTTACTACACACATGCATCTCTGCTGTTCTATCCATGGAAAAATTCGAGGGCAATGTCATTCTACTCTAATGTCATCAAGTTAAATATACCAGATTAAGTCCATAAACAGGAAAAGTTTCAGTCCTTTATCCTATTCCCTGTAGTATGCACGTGCACACTTCAAGCACAGACATCTAATCTCTCAAAAAGAGATCCCAGACAATTGCTAGAAAAGTTCTTAAAGGCATTTGGAGCAATGCATATCATATCAGAAAGCTACTGACTTTCAGAAGCTGAGCCTAGGAAATACTTTTTTTTTTTGCTGTTGACTCTCTTGAATAACTTAGTTCCTGAAAACACCAATTAAATTTACTATCCTGAATTTTCAGTCTTTCTTTTCAGTTAGAAAAGTGATGAGTATGACTGGAATTATAGGGACCTATCCATCTTTACATGTGCAGAACCCAGAAGTATTTAATGAGGTATCTGATTTCAGGAAGAAAGGAGAGGGTTACCAGACTTAGTTCACTGCTAAGAGTAGAGGCACAGACCTTATAAATAGAAAAGTGAAGTTGTTGCCTAGTATCATTACTTAGCTTGAATTTATGTTCCAGAATGATTACCCTGAGGAAAGCAATACAGTCTTGTTGGTTTTACTTTATTTTACACATTTCAAATTAACTATTAAAACTAGAGGTTCTCCAAGTTAGTTGCTTTGAAAATTTTAAGTGTTGAAACACAAAATACATTTATAAGGATATTTTTGTTTTTCCTACTAGATTTTCCTTTTATGTACTTGGGTAGTTGGTTTGATTTCTGAGACCTGTGATTAAAATTACTTTATATTAGATCATCAAACTAAGTAAACTGGCAGCCTTTAATGATGACCAGTGAAAAATGGTTACCACAGAAGTGTAAATTTTACTAAAAGCCGTTGTGTTCCACACAGGAATTTGTGGCCAAGTTAACAGTGAGTGCATAAGTTGTCCTGATTTCTTTGTACTGCTTTTCCTTAGTAGAAGCACAGAAGCAGGTTTGGAACTAATTTGTCCTTTTTAAGTCTTTCAGTGTTTTAATGAGGGTGCTTTTCATGAATTAACAAGGACACAGACCAGATCTATAAGAAAAATATTTTTATTTGTTGGAGAATGAATTAAAGATACTGTACTCGAATACTACATAGCCTTTTTCTGGCTTTATATTGTGAAAATGGCAGAGCTCACATAACTGCTTTCTTTTAAATGTAATGCTAATATTTTTGGTCAACTATATTTGGCATGACTTTATGTAAAGGAGGCAGCACACTTAATTGATAGTAGAAAGAATGCAAGTTTTGTTCAGTTTTTGGGCATTTGAATGTCTCATGTAATCTCCATTTGTGAAAAGTAACATGATACAAAAAAAAAAGTCATTAATTGTGATATACAATAGGATTTCAACTAAATTGTTTCATGGATTAATGCATGTAAGAGAATAAACCTAACCACAGCATTCATTTTAGTGCCTTAAAAATTCCCCAACTGCATTACTATAAGCTTCCTGAAAAAGCATTTTTAGTAGCATCACTAATTGTCACTAAATGGTGACAATATTTCAAGAAAGCGATGGAAAGCAATTCCCCCTCTATCACCTTCCAGAATAGAATATCTCTTTCATTTATTCATGGAACTTGATAATAACAAGAAATAGTCTTCTTGGATTTTGTAGCTTCTGTTAGTATCTTACTAATGTGTGATCACTGTGATCCCATGTCCTCCCCCTGTTTGTTAGTCTCTTGTTCTGCCTTAAAATTCTGTCCTAATTGGGTGTCTTCCTTCTACTGACATTTCCCTCTGTTAAATTACCTACAGGAATGTCATGAGGGGAATATAAATACACTGACAGACTGCCTGTTATTTGATAAATGGGCACTTTGGAACATGTGTCTCCAGGAGTACATTATTCTACTCAAATCACTGAGATGAAATATGGCTTGGGCATGAGGTTACCCAAATATCCTAAAGCCACAGGACGTCTATTATGCTTCCACACAAGACAAATATTAAATTCAGTTCTCATCCACCTGTAGCCTGCACTGCATTTTTTAAGATGTGTGTATAATGTCCATATTCAGGCACTTGTAAAAAGATTACTTCGTGCTTTTGCTTTGTTAGGAACTGTCTGAAACATACATCTGTTTTTAAAATACGGTATTGCCTGACCTAACAATTACGTATTTTTCTATAAGTTTTCAAAGTTTTACTATTTAAAAAAAAAAAATCCTATGATAACCTCTAATAAGGACTACAGACTGTGTAAAAATATATAGGTATTTTTTGTTCAAGCTTTATGTTGGAACACTTTTTAATGTTCATTAATATCAAATAAGCTAGTCTTTTTATTTTCTTAAATAATATCACCAGAAGACTAATAGGTGTAAGAAGGGGAAAAAAGACAAACCAAAATGCAGAGACACTTTAAACTGATGCTGGGCTTGCACATGTCCTGTTTCTCAGAGATGTGTTTGCAGTCAGAGAAGCTAAAACAAGGTTGAGCTTATCTTTCTGTGTCTTCTCCAATTTATACTTGCCATTCTGGCATTTAAAGTTCATTACCTCGTGAATTATGTTTGCATTACGTTACCTGGGTCCCATTTGTAATCACTTAAGCAATGTCTGGCTACCTTTTTGCATGTTAGCACTTTGGTGTGGTGGAAGTAGTGAGTGTAGCTGGCACTTTTGGAGTCATAGGTTTTTTCTATCAAGGCAACTTAGTTTTTCTTTTCTGAGATAATAATGGAGCTTTCTCTTGCTAAAAATAGGATTTGCTGCATAAAGGATACTGTGTAAACACAGCATAAATGCATGAAGGGAAGAAGGAATGTAATTTCATGTAATTTCTACATACGCCTTTTCAATTAAATTTGCTTGGGTGTTTAAAGAGTTTTTGTTCAAATGTATAGTTTTATCAATTACACAAATACATTGTACAGTAAAATTTGAGCTATTTTATACTGCTGGTGGCCATGGAGCCTTTTTTCTGATTGAAAGTGACAGATGATTAACAGAACATATGTTTTATGTGAGTCCTTGCAAGTTGTGTGATTAGTAGTGCAAGTATGTGAGCATGAAGATGTGAGATACTATGACTGGGGGCAGAAGCTGTTAGCAGCTTCTATTATCAGCTGTTTATTCCTTGATGTTACAAACAATTCCTCTGCTAGACAGCTCAGGCTATGGCTCAGAAGCATCTCTTCACTTGAAATTGGTTAATATTTACAAGGTAAGTACAAATGCTTAGAAAGTCAGATGAAATGTGTATTAACTAACAAGGATTCGTAACTGTTCTTCAAAGAAATAAGTGTTTTATATGTGTCAGCAAACTGTCTCTCTTCCTTATCTGTTCTGCAGCTTCTGGTCCTGAAGTAACAAACCAAACACGTTTGGTTCCCTGTGGTAAAAGTTGCTTAAACTGAATGCACAGAAAATTGGAATTTAATAGTTTCGAGTCTCTAACAAAAAGGGGTTTTCTGCATTATCTACATTTCAGTTCCTGGTAACCATGCAAGAATTACTCTGAAAAGCCCTTGAGCTTTTTTTGTAGTAAAAGCTGTGTGCATTCCATTAATATACAAGCACACAAAATACCTTAGCACTTGTCTAGAAAATAATCCCTTAAACTATTAAACCCAGAGAACTGTTCACGCTCTTCTCCTCTTCTCTTTACCCAGAAGTCCTATGAGGAGGATTTACAATTTTGGAATGAAGAGGTCTTTAAGCTACTCTAAATTGGGCCAAAATATTAAACATGCAACATAAACAGAAAAAACTGGGCAGTATGTTCAGAGGGGAGAACTTCCAGTAAGTTCAATTTTTTTTTTTTATAATTCTATGAAGAAAAAGCCAGAGATGAAGCTTCAGAGTCAGGTTGTTGCCTGTGGTACAAATGTTGGTTATTTCAGGATGTAATTTGTGATTGCAGATAAAAGTCTATTCCAAAACAGGCCTTGCAATAGAAAATTGAGGAAAAGATTGCAGATTGGAGAGTGCAGTACTTTGAAGTATGGGTTGAGTCAGCACTTGGCTTATTCCTCTACTTCAAACTTTCTCTGCAGTGCAGAACTAATCTGTTGGTGTTTGACGTTATAGCTAGAACTGCTTCCCTGGAAACTTATGGGGACAGCTGATAAATATTTCACCTCTTTTATTTTCTCCTCTTAATAAAGAAAAGTCAACAAACAAACCATTCTTAGGCTTGTTTCGTAGTGGAAACTTGCTTTGTGTGAATTTCTTAAGGAAAGTTCCTTTAAAGTAGTACGTGCATGCGATCATTGAGTTTTTCCCAAAAGTAGAAATTAACCTGGTTTTTTTTTGCTTTCCTAGGCCAGTGGTACTTGGTGTAGGGCTGACTGCCTGAGGCAGGCAGGGTCACAGTTGCCAAGCAGGTGTACCTGCAACTGATTGTGGCTTGTTTCCATATAAGTAGTTGCCAGCCCAACTAGTTAACTCACCCTGCATAATTTGAAATAGGATCCTTAGCATCATTTTAATGGAGCTCTTTGTCAGTGTAGTAATACCAAGCAAATGGGGAGAGATTTGAACACAATGTCATAGGTTTACTGAATTGAGACCTTACACTTTAAATCCATTTCGGAACATCAAATTGCTGTGAGGACAAAAAGTCTCTATGCATTATTACAATGTAGAACAGATGACCTTCTAATTTTCATTGTTTATAGCATAAGGTAGGATTGGTCTGTATATCTGCCACTGAAGGACATAAATAATACTGTTGCCATTTACCTTGTATTCAGTTATCTCCTGGGAGAAGGAGACAGGAGGAGAAATTAAAGAGCATTCACAAGCACATACAACTGATCCTGAGGGCGGTTTAAACATGTAACAGTGGAGTAAAATTTGTAGATTAAAGCCTCAGGTAAAATCTACTGTACTGACTCAGTAGAAAAGTGTGTTTTTAAGTTCCCCTCATTGGGATCTGTCTTCCCTTTCTTCTGTGGTATGATGATGGAGAGAGGCCAAATGTAAATACAGCAGGAATCTGGCACCATGGCAGGTAAATCAGGGCTGCCTTTATTTCTGGAGCATGTTGTGGCATTCACAGGTGTTCCCACAATGAGTGATCTTCAGGCTTGATATCTGTGTCTAGACACAATTAGAATGCAAGAGGGAAGGAAATAGTTTACAGGACATCTGCTAATGCATGACACGCTCTGTTTGGAGGTCAAGATAATTTACAGAGCAGTTGGATTATACGATGTAGCATCTTTGATGAGCAGGGGTCTCTGTTCTATGCCAGGTGCTCACATAGACTCTCCTGTGGCAGCAGCATGAGGAAAAGCACCTTGAGTGACCAGAAGTGTTAGAGAATCAGCACATGGCACCAGCAGGTGTGCTACTGCTGACCAAACTTCCAGACTCCCTAAAAGGCCACTCACCAAAACCTTCCTTGAAGGCCATGTCTTATTGCATTCCCTTCCTTTTCCCAGAGCAGGATCCCCAGCTCTAGTGTTGAATTCCTGACAGACCTCCACCTCCTTAAATCTATATGACTTTTTCTGAATCTCATATAATCTCCTGTGCTCCAGCAGGAAAAAATAAACCCTTGATATGACTGAATTCCCAAGTCAGCTCCTGCAGTGTGGACAACTGGGAAGGTGCAGGAAGAGGTTAGTCCAGGGAAGGTCACGGTGTTGCCTCTGCCTTATGTTGTGTCAGTAGCTCCCATTCCAGGTTTCTTCATTACTGCCACAGGTAAATTTCTTCCCAGTTGTGGGAAGCAACACTAAAATACACAGGATCCAGAAAACATCCAGCCATTTAAGAGTGCTAACACTTGAACACCCGACAGGTACACCTCCAATAGAAAGGGTGTCACCTGCCATGGCTTGGTGTTCAACATCAACTCAAGAGGGTTTTCCTGAGTTAGTGACACTTTTTTTTTTTTTTTTCCCCCCCTGAAACAGGGCAAAAGAAAGTGACTCTTCTGTCTAGTCCCATTCCAGCATGCACCTTGAGGTTATCATGTTCTTTGTCCCTGTCTAAAGCAAACTGGTGAGGGATTTTAGACCAGATCCCTCCTGCCCCACCTGTTTATAGAGTCAGTGCTGTTCTTCAGTTAGTTTCATAGGTGCTTGTTATGGAAAGATATAAATTCCATGAAATAAGTTTGGCGTGACTTTGGTTTGGTTTTTTTTTTCCTAAAAGGTAAAATTTCATTCCTCAAAAACTGTCAAACCCTTTGACTAGTTTTCAGAAAAGTGTCTGAGATGTGTTCGCCCACTTGTATTATTCAGTCTCCTGACTCAAATCTGACTGTTTGCTCCTGTCAGTTACTAATTTAATTCACAATAACGAGAGCTGAAGTTTTATATAATTTAAGTGGACTAAGGTGACTTTGACAGGTGAGAATTGGCTCACTGAAGCTTAGTACAAGATGATAGTGACATACTTTAATTTTATTGAGTGTATGAATTTAAAAACAAATCAAAACTG
Organism: Myiozetetes cayanensis; assembly: GCF_022539395.1. Classification (NCBI taxonomy): domain Eukaryota; kingdom Metazoa; phylum Chordata; class Aves; order Passeriformes; family Tyrannidae; genus Myiozetetes; species Myiozetetes cayanensis. The sequence goes on from NW_026087742.1 coordinate 5,028,370, forward strand.
AACCAGGACTGTATGTCCAGGAACACTGGAGCTCCAGGTCTTGTGGTGCAAGGAAGGCCAGGAGCAGTGGCTCCACCGGGATGGGGCTGCCCTGAGCTGTGCTTGTTCTATGGATCCTGAGCCCCCACAGGCCAATACCCATGAGGGGGGAACACTCAAGGCCCTTGTACCTGGGGAATTAAATGCTGGTGTTGACTTAACTGGAGGTTTGGGAGTGAGCACTTCCACAAATGTAGTTTCTGGGACTGTACAGCCTGTCATGCTGTGACATTGCCTTATGCAGCATTATTGTCTTTAAATTTGAAATAATGGAACTTGCATTATCGTTCAAGGTCTGAGGTCAATGTATAAATAACCTATAGTGCTGTACAGGCTGTATAAATGTATACATTGACAGACAATGTATAAACTTACAAATAACCTATACCATTAGGCAGCTAAGGTCAGCCCATTACTTTAAACAAGGGGGAAAAATATGAAAACAAACATAATGTGGTACTTGAAACCAAGATTTAAATATATCACCTACCAACTCTGTGTTTGCTACTTGTGTAGCTGAGACAGACACTGTGGTCCTTGTCAACAGAAATACCTTCTCAAACACACACAATGTTGTTTTCCTTGGGGAAATTTGCCCTAGTAGCTACTGTTTAAACAGCAGAGTTTTGGGCTGTCTGTGAATGACGAGGCCGAGCACCTGGAAAGGGGCAATAATGACAATATTGTGTTTGTTCCTCCTCCAGTGTGGTTTAGATTGTAATCCCACATCAAGCAGTGCATGACTTCAGCTCTGGCAGCAGGGGTCTTGCTGCTTTGGGGTCATCAACCAGCAGGCCCAGGGATTCTCCTTCAGTGATGGGGATAACATCAATGTATTCCACTTGATTTTCTGCCTCCTGACCTCCAAAGATGGCAGAGCTGACACACAGACACCTTTTTTTTTTTTTTTTTTTTTTTACTGTGAGGAAAGAGGCAGAGTGAAGTGTCAAATACTGTAGTTTAAAATGAAAAGAGGGAAGTAGGAAATTAATGGATACATATTAATCCAATTATTAGATCAACACCTGAAATTTAAGAGCTAGGGGAAAAAAAGTAGAGGATAATAAATCTGAGTGAAAAGTTTGGGTTTTTTCAAAGAAAAAGTTAAAAAATTTTTTAATGTTCCAAAACTGTGAAGAAAGGGTAGTCTGACTCTGCACACAGGAGCATGAATGAAGAGCAGAACATATTGAAGTTTGAAATGTCTCAGTGTTGCTGGTTTCATGGTCTCAATCATATTTTTAAAGCAGCTTTTGTGTGGACCTCTTAGAGGTGAATTGCAGCAAACCTACTCCTTAATTGAGTCAGTTAAAAATAACAAATATTTCCTAACTGTGTCACCATCTCGGGCATTTAATTACCCTGATGGTTCAATCAGGTCTGTTCTCTAAACAGCATCAGATGATAGTAAGGCTGACACTGACAAGTGACATTTTATTCTTTTTTTCTCCTATAATTTGTCAACATTTATTCAGCTCATTCTGCATTTATCTCTTGACAATAATGACTTTGAATTTTAATTTAGGGTCACCTTGAGGCTTTAATGAAGGCAAAGGGTTGTAAATTACACATTGGATGTCCTCAAACTCAAGAGAAACACTAAAGTTTCATCAAACAAAATCCTTACAGGAAGGTGATGAAAACCTAGGGAAACAACAGTGGCCTTTGTGAAATGCAAAATGGACTGGTTGGCATCAGATATACGACATCCTCTAGAGGGAAAATGTGCTCTCTTATCTAGGGAGGTAAACTATGCAAGGACAATAAACAAACACACTGATCAAATGGGATCTGAATGTGGTAGTCAATTATGAACCATTCATAACATTAAGAAGGTAAATACTAAATAAAAAAAATCACGGGGAGAGAACTTTTGGCTGTCTCGCTGGAAAGTTACAGTGCTGGATAATCTATGACGACCTGGGTGGCTAATTATTTTGAGAGTAATATTTTAGAAACTAAATGAAATCTTGGGACTGTAGCTTTTTTTTTCCATTAAGGGAATGTTCCATTACTTTGGCTTTTACAGTGATTTAGTATAGTATAGAGGTTATAGTATTCTAAAGTATTCCTCAGCCAGAACAGCTAGATGAACTGCATTACTGAAAATACAACCCACCACTGCACTTTCAAACTGAAAAATACCCATCACAAACTATGTATTTCTTGGCATCAGACAGAGTAGATATCTCAGAGAAAATGTCCTTGCTGGGGCTGATCCTAGAAACAAAACAATGTCATTGATGCTTTGTTTGTTTTTTTTTTATTTTTCAGGTTTTTTCCCAAGATTGGTTCTGTTCTGTCATGCTGTTAAAGAAAGTTGCAGGAGGTGTCTGAGATGCAGAGGTAATATTCTTTCTTGTTAACAGTTAAAGGTATGCTTAAAGTATGAAGGAGGTTGTAAAATAAGATTCTAATGTATATTATTCTATTTGGTAGAATAAGGTGACTTTATTACAGTATATTTATACAGTTTTCTGCATATATGTTATGCTTTATCTGGGGTATTTTTCCATTATTAAACTTAATAGTTCATCTGTCATATTGGCCATGTTTCTAGGATCATAAGTCCCTGAAATCTTCTATTAAACCCCCTAAGGCCTTCTGAAGGGAGCCTACAAGGAAGCCAGAGAGCGGACTCTTCATCAGAAACTGTTGTGATAGGACAAGGAGCAATGGGTTTAAACTGAAAGAGGGGAATTTAGGTTAGATATACAGAAGAAATTCTTTACTGTGAGGGTGTTGAGGCAGTGGAACAGGTTTCCAGGAGAAATTGTGAATGCCTGATCCCTGGAAGTGTTCAAAGCCAAGCTGGATGGGGCTCAGAGCAACCTGGTCTGGTAGAAGGTGTCCCTGCCCATGGCAGGGGGGTTAGAACAAGGTGATCTTTAATGTCTCTTCCAACCCAATCTATTCTATGCTAAGAGGGTCAAGATGTTCTTTTGAGAACGTTCAGATTTGGTGTCATTTGCTAGCAGGGCTGGCTTCTGGGAAGGGGCTCCTGGAGTATGTGCAACACACTCTGTGGGTACACAAGGAATTCTGACTTGAATAATTCCCGTTTGATGTTAGTGAAGCACAATTTCAAGCTGTGGCTCAGCTGGCAGGCTGTTTCACTGGACATTGCCCAGACCTTTCCTCCACTCTGCAGCTATTTAAGGAAAATGGAATGAAGACGAATGGGAGAAAATAAATAAGTTATTTCCTTTACATGAGGTCTGATGCAATTTTGCATGGAAATATTAGCATGAGCTTTCTGGAGGATTCAGTGAGAACTACAGTCAAGGGCAACTCATGAACTAGTCTACAAAAACCTAAGAATCCTTTAAGGATAGCCTTGGATATAGTGGAAGAATGCACAAGCATAATGGATGTAAATACTTGGAAGTGGCTGTTGTGTTCTCATGAAATGGGGCAGAGAGGTAATGTAAGAAAAAAAAATACAAATGGGCCAAATGATGTCCTGGTATAAGTAAGTTACAGGTCCGCTAGCTTTCCTTGCTTTGTACCATTCTAAAGTTTGACCTCTGGAGCTATGGTTTAGATCAAGAGTAAACAATCCAAATCCTGAAGTTCTATTTATCTGCAATTCAAATTATCTTTACTCTTAAAGATTGCTCTGGTGGTGAAATGAAATACTAAAATTATGTTGCGTATTGGAATTTTCTCCTGCTTTCAGTGACTGTCTTCTCCAAAGAATTCTCTAGGTAAGATGAATTGTTCCCCTATTTTTCCCAAGCAATTGCAGTAATACATGCAAATCTGTCCAGGACTTGCAGCAAAGAGTGAAGTCTGCTGTTCAAGCAGCTGCTTCATCCTGGCTGGTTAGGGACTGGTTTTGCTCTACAAGAGAGGATAATTGTAGCCAGTGTAGTGGTTGCATTTGCTTTTTAACTGGGCAAGCATTTGTATATTGGACTCACCCACGTGTTAGCCCCTAACACAGGCAATGTGTGCATAACGCAGTGTGTGTTTGCACAAGGGTCTCACTACTTGCAGTAAGAGACGAGACTGAACGGAAGTGTTTGCCACTAAATTTCACAGTGACAGTTTTCTGAAGCTTCCATCTCTGGGGCAAGTGTAACTGGGCTGGATTCTACTTGGGTTTCACTCATGCTATTTGAAGGTTTTCCCCTTTGGACCTCTGAATACTTAATTATTTGAACACATGAAGCAAGGGAGACTGGTCTTGTTGAGTTTGTAGGAAGGACACTGCAGTGTGATGAGAGATTCCATTTCCCATCTCTGCTTTCAGTCGGGCATAGATCTAAACCCTGAGTACCTGTGCTTTGTGGGGAGCTCTTTAAAATATCTTAACCAGGTTCTTTAGGTTTCTTTTTCTCTCGGTCTATGTAACAAACCTCCACTTAAATTACTTCCCCTACAGAGTCAGAAACAGTTTTATCTTCTTTTGTTCCCTGTTCCTCAGCTTCCCAGGGTAAAAAAAAAAAGAATATTGCAAAAAACGGTGACAGTTACCTCTTCTACTTCATAAAACAGGTACAAGATGAAGTGAAGTTGTAATATCAGAAAAATACTGTTATTAAATAGCTGGGACTAGAAAGTGAGCTTTAATTTTTCAACCTTGTGCTTAGAATATTTCTATGTTCATTTTCACTCTCTGCAGTTCCAGGAGTCGTAAGAGTTTTGTGCTGAAATCAATTTTTCTTCCTCTTTTTTTTCTATTTTCACTTGCTCATAAATTCCTCAGTGGACAGAAGGGTTTGGATGTGTAAAGGAATATTCTGTCTTCATCAAATTCAGTGCATAGCTTCTATGAGCTCTTCTGTATGCTTTTCATGGTAACTTAAATGTAACATTTCATGAGCAAATCATAAACCCTGAATTTACTGGAGTATAAGATCCTGTTTCTTTCCTTGGTCATCTCTTAGCTCCAATATAATAGGAACAAAGGAAAATACTGTTTTATCAGCTTTAAATGGCACTGATGCAGCATGTATTTGCCCTGTGAAACTTCCACTGAAGAAAATTGCTATGGAATAATTTATAGTTCCAATGAACAAATAGAAATCGCACATAGGGTGCTGTGACATGCTTCTCTGTGCTTAGCATAAAACTGAGCACGGTTAAAAAATAAATTGTTGATCTGAAAGGAAACAAGTGAAACTCAGTCCTGGTTTGCTGCATGCTTGCACTACTGTAAGTGAGGGCAGTATTTATTTGAATGTCAGCTGGGGTTTCTGTGGTCTTTTGAAAGGTCTGCAGGGTGAACATTACCACCTAGTGGTTGACAATAGCGTGGAGGAGATAAGAATTGCACGGTACCTGTAGGCCAGGTATTTGCCTTTAAAGGTCTGCCCACCTTCTGTGGAAGTTTAAATATCTGAAAACAAGAGACCTGTTGGGTTTCTGTTCGGCTCAGTGCCTAAGTATTGCATCACGCTCGGTAAATGCCTTCAGCGTGAAAACATGGAACAAAGGGAGTGTAAACTTGCAGTTGTGATCAGAAATCCATCTGCCTCAGACTTACTACAGTAGCAGAACTACTACTGTCCAGCAGATGTGTAGTGCTGCTGAGCAGGCTCTGCACTGAAGGTGAAACAGCTTCAACCACTGCTTTGCCTGGTGAGAACAGACAACACCTCTGCTGAGGGGCTGGCTGAGCTTCCCTGCTTAGAGAAATACTGGAACAGAATTTGTCCCTTTTGTCCTTTGCCAAAACATTGGTTAAAAACAGCAGTTAGTTTTTGACTTATTCAAATTTTAAAGTATGTTCTTCTATAATCTAAAAAAATCAAGTCTTTAAGAAGTTTCATTTCTCTTATGCTGAAGTCCAATTCTGTTACTTGTTTTTGTGCTGTATCATGTATTGGCTCATCAAAAAGGCAAGAAATTGGGTGAGCTTTGAGTGTCTAAAATAGTTTGACTAAGGCTGGTTTGAGTAGGTAGCAGTACAGAGAGTAAATTGTGTACTTTTTTTTTTTCCTTTTGGTCTTTGAAGACAAGCATGGCCTATTATAATTTCGTTCCCTGCCACAGCCACCAGATTTTGCCTACATTCCTGGAGAGTCTGAAGTCACTGGGACTTTGGTAAGTAATCTAGTAAAGGCAGCTAGTAAGTACAGGCAATTCTGTCAAGAGGACCAAGCTAGAAGCTGAAGTGGAAAAGCTTTCTTTTGTCAGAAGTGTGATAAATGTGTCGGGAAGTGGGGTAAAAATATCTGTATCCACTCTTATATCTCACTGTTTGTGCCTAAATCAGGAAGAGTAATGCTGAGATTGTAATTGAATCAAGACAGGAAAATGAGGCAAAATATTCATTATGGATACTGAAAACAATTCTACTTATGAATTTATGCATTTCCATGCGTGTTAGTGTAGTCTTCAGAATATATTCTTGTCAGCTGGTGGGTTTTATGTTCTCACAGACCAATTTTAAATCTATTGCATACTCCAAATGCTCTAAACTGCAAATGAGACTTTTCTGTTCTATAGTGAAATATAACTATTTCCTCTTGAGAACATCATAGAACTACCCAAACATCTTCAGGTATACGCACAAGGAAAAATAACAGGAGTTTTGACAATGACATTCAAAGCAATTGTATTTCTATGGTAAAATGAAACTTCAGTGACTACCAGCACTGGAGGGAGTTGATAAGTGTATAAAAGGGAAGGAGGGAATAGCTTTTAAGCAATCAGGAAGTTACTTTATCAGAAGAGCTGATACCACATTGTCTTGTTAGTTCTGAGAGATTTAACTTTCTTAGTTCAAATGTGGTGAAAAGGAGTTTGAAAATGAAATTCAGCAGCTAGTAGATGAGGCCCTGTAGCACCTGATGACTGAGGTTGTCTTTCAGGTGTTAATAGCTGTCGAGGATTTCACTTGCAAGGAAAGATTGACTGCAAACTCCAGAGATCAGTGCTCTGTATGAAACAGGGGACGTGAAGTTGTTTCGTCCTGAGAGCAGCATCTCAGTGATGGAGAATAAAATGGGACAAAATCAATAATTGTTTTTTAAGCTAGAATATGTACTGTTCAAATAACAGTTTTCTTCTACCCCACACATCCTCATGTTGTCTACTTCCCCCACCCTCAAAGAGAAAGGACTTGCAAGAGCAGATTGGAAACTCAAGATACTTTTCCTTCTATGTTCAAGTGAGACTGTTTAAAGTGAAAAGGCCAGCAGCATGCTGCTGCAAGCTATAAGTCGTCAGAAAACTTGGGTGTTTTTTGAAAACAATCATTTGTAGAGACAAATACCACAAAAATAATGATATGGCAGTATATTGATTATTGCACAAAATATGGTTAGGGAGTCTAGAAGCTCATTTTCTATCTATATAGGAGAGAAAGCTGAGAAAAACTGTTTAAAGAGCAAGTGATTCTAGTCTAAGATTAAATGAAACTCTAAAGAACCCACTATTCACTCACACATTGGCAATATAGTTCTGACTAGCCCTTTAATGTAATCCTCTCTTCAAAAAGTAACTGCCAAAGCTTTATTATTTTAACATTTCTCAGTGGCCAAGGAAAGTAGTTCCCGTAACTGCTGAAGAGGCAGGTAGAAGCCTATGAATAAGGAGAGGCTTCTTGAATGTATGAGTCTATAAACTGTTAATCAAAGAAGTAATTTGTTCTTCCTGATGGCAAATCCTTTATATAAATGGCAAGTGCAAACAGCAGCAGTGGCTGCAGAAAAATCCAATGTTTGAAGAGTTTAAGGTGATGGATGGTCCAGTAGTACAAGGCTACCTGTATTGAAATTGGAAATGTGTATTAGGTAATTTCTTAGTATTAGCTGAATAATTAACTATCAGTGATGGAATATCATCTTTCTTCAGCAAAGAGAAGAGTGACTAGGAAGGTGACTTTTTATACATAAGAAAATGAAACTGTTTCTGATATAGCTGTACCCATGTGAAGTTCAACAAAAGGTGCTCAGTTTATGCTTTTTTGACTCCCATGGGACTTGGGCACATCCTGAGTCTTAAGTGGCTACTGGTTGCTGAACTGAATTTCTGCTAGTGACAGACTGTTCATAAAATCATCTTTGTGGCTTCACCTATAATAATTATAATAGTCCACTCTGTTTCACTGTGAGGTCTTAGGGGGTTACACTGATTAGGGGATCCCAGTCATGTCATCATAGAATGATTCGAGTTAGAAAAGCATCCAATGTTGAAATCTCTATGGTGTCTACTCTCACAAAACTAAGGAATTACCAATAACCTTATTCATTGGAATGAGTATAGAACATGCTGAGTTAGAAGGACCCCGCAGGGATCATCGAGTCCAACCTTTAGCCCTGCACAGGACCTTCCCCTAGAGTAACACCATGTACCTGAGAGCCTTGTCCAAACACTTCCCGAACTCTGTCAGCCTTGGTGCTGTGAGCACTGTCCTGGGGAGCCTCTTCCAGTGCCCAACCTTAATCCAGGTGAAGAACCTTTCTCTAATATCCACCTAAACCTCCCCTGACAGAGCTTCATGCCACTCCCACAGGTCCTATCACGGGTCACCATGGAGAAGAGATCAGTGCCTGACATTGCCCTTCCCCTCCCAAGGAAGTTGTGGCTGCAATGAGGTGTCCCCTCAGTCTTTTCTCCAGCTGAACAGACCAATTGCCCTCAGCTGCTCCTCATATGACTTCCTCCCCAGATCCTTCACCATCCTCATTGCCCTCCTTTGGACACTCTCCAATACCTTAATATCTTTATTACATTGTGACACCCAAAGCTGCCCCAATATTGCAGGTGAGACCACCCCAGGTCAGAGCAGGACAATCCCCTCCCTGGCCTGGCTGGTGAGGCTTGACCTGATGCATCCCAGAACAAGGATGTCCCTCCTGGCTGCCAGGGCACTGTTGGCTCATGGCCAACCAGACACCAACCAGGACCCCCAGGGCCCTTTCCCAGCATTGTTTTGCAGCATCTCATTTGCCAGTCGGTCCATACATCCAGGGTTGCCCCATCCCAGGGGCAGAATCCAGCACTTCCCCTTGTTGAACTTCCTATGGTTGGTGATTGTCCAGTCCTGGGATTTGATGAAGTCCCTCTGCAGGGCCTCCCTGCCTTCGAGAGAGTCAACAAGTCCTCCCAGTTTTGTGTCATCTGCAAACTTGCTTAATGTCCCTTCCAGTCCTGTGTCATTAAAAAAAAAAAAAAAAGAAAAAAAGGTATATTGGCAGAAAGTGTTTGTTAGGTTGTTGCCTTCCTTCTGTAATACGTTTTTGGTCTCATATTTCAAAGAGATTGTACGAGTCAGTAGTTAAATATTTTCCTTTATGTTTTCCCCCCCTGAAATTCTTACAGACCAGTGCTATTAAGTTCTCTTACTCTATTAACAAACAATTGCAACAATTGATTCATAGGGTTACTCTTGTGACTAACGTGATTACCCTGTTCACGAACTTTGGTGGCTTTAGTAATCTAGAAGTTAGTTGTTACCAAGTATTACAGAGGGCAAAGATTTATTTCCATCTGCTCAGCATGTAGGAACCTAAGCTTTGTACCTGTCTTTTTTTGAAGTCAAATCAAATTTCATTTGTGCAAATACACACACAATTACGTTCATGCACACAGACTCTCACTGAAAAGTATTATGATGAAAGCATGGAAATAGGAAGTATATGAATACTGTAGAGTTAAAAAGATCAGTAAGCTAAACTTTGTCTTTATTACTTTCATGAGTGTCTTTTTCTGAACTGAAATTTTCAGTGCAAGACTTTTTGCTTCTTTTGCAAAATTGAAGTCAGCTTTGCAAATGAAGGGTAAAGCACAACAGATTATCTTATTATTATTATTATACTTATGGTTCCATTTGGTTGAAGTTCTTTGCAAAAACGTTTCTGCTTTGTTCAGGAACCTTTTATAATTTATGACTGAATGCTGCTGTATTTTATAACTGGACTCTGATGAAATGCATTAAACAAACAATTCTGGTGGTTGCTCCAGTATTCACTGATGCCACAGAAGTACTGTTGTTTTCAGTGGTATGACTAAAAACTGAGGCTGGTGCATGTCTTACCTGTATCCCTTATGGTTGAGTAACATCCTCTGTTCTTGGTTAAGTAACTCCACAAGTTCCATTGGGTAGTATCTGCTGGAGGGTGAAGCAAACAGGATCTAGCCCTTATTGATCTGTGGTTCTGTACCTTGGACTTTTGCCAGTAGCATTTAATTGAAAGGAAGACTGAGATAAAATTATAGCCCTTTGAATGCCAGTGTGTGCTTGCAGCTTTGTTAAGCCACTTGCTTTGAATCTCAATGAAGATTTCTTGCGTAACACACTATTATAAAATAATTGATGCACAAGATGTATTTTATGAAACTAAATAAGGGATAACAAATTGGACTTTATTAATGGTCATATATGGCTTAGCTATCTGAAGTTCCAAAACGAAAAAGTAATGTATGTGAGGAAGTTCCTTGCCAGGAACAGCATGAATAGAAAGGTTGCAGATGAAACAGAAAAATTTACCTGAACAGTTTATGTTCTTGAGTACTCAAAATTAAACATGATAATTGAATATTAAGCCAAATCCTGACCATCTTTTGTTTGGAAAAATTTATCTGGAACAACTGGCAGCTTTGGTACCAAGAAGCCTGTCATGGCTTAGATCCTTTATGGTATATTACCTGAATATCAGCTCTTTACTAGTCTCTTGAAGGACAATCTCAGCTATTCCGTTCCTTTACTTAATAATAAGACCACCAGATGGCTCTAACTGAAATGATGGGTGTGGCATAAATACATAAAAAGAAGGCAAGAGGGGAGGGAATGCAGGGAATTATGGAGCATTCTTTCTCCTGTTAACTTTTAGGCCTACTTTAGTTCTTGAGGACAAGGAGTGTCAGATCCATTTGATTTTAATGGGACAGATAAATGTTATCTTACAGATTTAGCATGGCCATCAAACAAGTCTGACACCTGATATGAATCCCAACCTTTGTCATTAGAGGAGCCAATCCAGCTTTGTAAAAATGGTATTTCGTTGTATATCACATGGCCTGGAAGAGTATCTCCCTGGTACCAACCCAGAGTATCGGCACAAAGGCACGACATACAGCTGTGTTTATGAGGATGCATTCTCTAGTCTGAATTTCTTGCTTAATTAAAAGGTGAATTAAGTGCGTACCATATCTGTTGTTGTTTTTAGCTACAACAAGTAGAGAACACTGAAGGCCTTTGAAGAGATTGGTTAAGAGTCTTTGCATATAATAACATAAATTTTATAGATAAATATTTCAATATTAGCAAAACTGAAATTACTGTATATATAGCATTTGCAGTCAGTCATCATGATTTATGTTAATACATAAACAAAAAAAAGCCTTCAGCCTTTGAGACTTTAAGCTGCTTGTCAAAACTTGAGTTGTAAAATAAAGAAAAATAGTAGATGAAGATAGAAGATAAAATAAATGATAGTATTTTTGTAAAGCATACAATCTTTGATCTGCGCTGTTACAAATTCCAATAAAGTTTTTTTTGTCATGTACTTGGGAAGTCTAGAAATTGTTTTGCATGAAAGCAAGCAGAACTTGACCAGTGTTAAAGAAAACAAATATGTAGGCCTGGGGCAGAAGGAAAAATCTGCCTTTAAGTACATACAATAGATTTTGTTTCTAATGATCCCCAAGAGTACTGGCAATTAGGCAGGTTGCACAGAAATGTGCAGTTGGTTCATGTCCTAACTGCAGCCCATAAATCAAAGAAATATTGCAGAGTGAGTTGCTTAGTTGTGCTATTCAATAATTGCAGCACACGGGACAGTCTGGATGAACTTCAGGTCTCGGAGAACAATGTATTTAGCGATTTAAAGCCACTTTGACTCTATTTAAGTATACGATGGTTAGAGAACCCTTGAAGAAGTGAATGTACAGTGTGTAACATAATTGCTTAATGGTGAATGCAATGTACTTGATAGAGACTTCTATTGATTAGTGGGGAGAAAAATGACACTTTTATGAGACTTGTCCTCTAAATGAGCGCAATGAGGTCTCTCACTTCTTGTTCACCGTAATGGGCACCTCTTCCCCACACATCTGTCCTTGCCCTCTGAAGGTGTGCAAAATGGTCTAAAAGTCTAATAAGGATATGCAGCATTGCAGGTGTGACTGAGAGGAGACCAGGAGAGGGAGAGAGAGGGGCTAAAAGTTTATTGAGAAGAGAAACTATTTTCCCATACATTTTATAAACTTCATTAATATGCTTGTTTACTATTTCCCCTTTCCCCACAGGAATCTTTTCTTAAACGCTGTTCAGACTAAACTGCTCAAACATTTATTTAATGAAGGCTACTCCTATCTGAAAAATAGCTCAGTGACTTTTTTATCACAGCCTGTTTCAAATTCTGTTTGGAAACTTCCCCTGAAATTTACTTGTTAGAAATTTACCGTCCCCAAATCATGGACAAAGCAGTTCCACCGTTTCTGAAGGAGATGAAGTACTACTGCTCTCTCATCTTAGAGACAAGGGCCTGAAACAGAAAAAGATTTACATCAAAAACATTTCTAAATTTGAGTACCTGATGAAGATGACTTTTTAAGCGATATTATTGCTAAATAACATGTTTTATGTTCACAAGGTAGCTGTTACTGACTTTCAGTGCCCTGGAAAAAAAAAATCTCAAACAAGCCTGGTAATACTGCTATAACCTTCCAGTTCTGATGGTCTGCTGGTTCTGTGTCAGAATCCTAATTTTAACTCTTAGATCTCTCCCTCTTCTCTACAATAGGCTCAAGAAGCATTACATAACTAAATGCAGGCATTTACAACGGGATCTTTCACATCTGAACCAGCACTGATGTCCTCTGTGCAGACAAATGAAATAAATGATTATGATGCAACTGATCTCTCACAAATGGCATCTAAAATATAACAAGGGAATTGAATTCTAGCAGCTCCCTCTGAAAGAAGGGTGAGTTAATCCACAGATGGACATCTAAAACTAGGTGAAATTAATCCCACATTCTGTGTCTGGCCCAAGTGGCTCCTCACTCATCCACCTGTGCCATGCTTCATCTCCTTGGCCAGCCAGAGCTGGCTTTGTCACCAACATGGCCTACGTTCTTTTTCTCCATCTGTCTGCTTTGCCATCCACATCTTGCCTTTTATTAATGTAAGGTATCCTCTTTTCCCATGCCTTGCAGGGGTCCAGAAGTGGCAGACTAATCAAGAATGTGAAATGGCCTTTGTGTTCCTGCTTCTCTTTCCCAGTTTGTGAGGGTTGTAGAGAAAACCCTGCCCACCCCTCGCAGCGCTGCTCACTGCACTGCAGGGTAGCAGTGTGTGTAAAAGGGTCACTCTTCAGCTTCCCCAGAGAGCTGCAGCTTGTCTAATGCTGTTGATGGCTTCTGAAAATGAGTTGCTTTTTTCGTGTTGTCTGCTGACTATGTATGACCTCAAAGTTTTGAAAGTCACTTAACTTACCAAATTTGAACAGATAAAATGATGCGTTTTCAACATCAGGGACACACTCTTTCTGCTACCCATCCTTCAGCTGGCTTTAAAGCAGACATGAGAGGTTTTCAAATTAGAGAATATTTTATCCTTCCTAAAAGAATTGGAACCCTTTTCTTCTGATTTTTCTCTCTGAAATGCTTGACTCCTTTAAAAATAACCCCCATCTCTCCCAAGGGGAAGAAAACAAAAGCACTTACCCCAAAAATTCAATGTTGGGAAGCAGTATGATACAGATAGCATCAGCCTCCATGATTTGATCTGTTAGATCAATAAAATAAACAGCCTGACAAAATCCTATGATAAAAACAGGTAAGATCTCTCTAGATTTGATTTTTTGTGTGTGTGTATGTTTATAAGAATGGGCTGCCCAGGGAGGTTGTGGATTCTCTGTCCCTGGAGGTATTTAAGAAGAGAATAGATGTGGCACTTAATGCCATAATCTAGTAACTGTGGTGGTCATGGATCAAGGGTTGGACTTGATGATCTCAGAGGTCCTTTCCAACCCATCTAATTCTATGATTCTATGCAGTGTCGTAGTTTTTTGAGCTGACAGTCATCTCAGTCGAGAAACATGGGCTTTAGGTAATGTAAAACTGCCCATTAATTTAGGATTATGCTTATCAAATAGTTTTAATTAGGAAAGAAGTCTTTACCAGAAGATCAAGTTTTACCACATACTCAGTAAAGGATATTGAGGAATACTGAAGTTCAGTGTCCTTTTGTATAAGAGGGTTTTTTAAACTACTGTTTTCTAACTCCAAGGAAAACTCCCTAATCTCTTTTATACCAGATACCCTGGTATCAGTTGTTCTGGCATTTCCAATTCAAACCACTTCATTTTCTCCAAATTTAGCATTCTTTTCTATTCAGCATGAGTAGTGAGGGCAAAGAGGAAGCTGCTGCTGCCTCCGCCTTATCGCTTTATTTCTTGGCTTCATTTTGTTCCAGGTGGCTGAAGATGAAATGCTTTGATTCAAGTCAAGCAAAAATACATATTGAGGAGAATGCCCTTCCATTTTAAATAGTCTGTAGTATTAAGTAATATTAAGATAGTGGAAGTGCATCTTCCATTAATTTTTTGGAAGGTTTGAATGATAGATGTTCTCCTGCAAATGTACATGATGAGAAGCTCCCTTTGGTCTTAAGAATATTATTTATTGTATTCCTGAATAGACATGCATATCTCTAAGTAAGTTGAACTATGAAAAATGACTAATTATCACCTTTTGATGGTAACAATTAATCATTGAGATATCTTCTGCTAATAAGATGTATTTGCAAAACAATTATGTGTATTAAAAACTTTTGTTGAATCTTTTAATTCCAACTGCCCCCTACAAATTTCTATTTGCACTGAAATTGTGGAACATAATTCATTCAAAAAAATTTAATCAATTCTTCTGTTTAATGAGAAGCTAAAATAAAGCCCAGAGGAATCTTCTGTTTTTCTTGTGCCAACTTTTTCAAGTTCCTTTCTTTGTGATTTGTTTACCAGGATTAGAATAATGTTTGGTTTTGTCATGCATATAGTTGTTCACTATTCCAAAGAATTAACACAACAATATCCTTTTCCAAACAGCAGAATTCTTGTAATTGCTTCAGCGGGACTTTTGGACAAAGGTATCTGTCTGGGAATGGCATTTTTTTTACACTCATTTCAAAGGCTGGGTGTTCCAAGGCACTACACAATCACTTGCAAAGTGAGACTTACCCTTTGGCAGTGTACCATTAGCTTTATATACAAATACATAAATAGGTGTGATTTCATTTATTCAACAACATATGCCAACAATTCAATAGTAATCCTGGTAGATTCAGAAGCTTATTACACTTAATTGGTGACTGTGGAGTATGTTATGCCTACCTTATAAACCAGTCTTCTATGGGTCAAGCATATTGAATTAATTTGCAATTGTTTATCTTCTTTTGGGACACTCTTTTTAAATTATGTCCTGCTGCATATATTTGTATTGTTCAGTTGTCATACCTGTGGGACAAAAGACTATTTGCTTGTAGACAAGCAAAGAAGAGAAAAAAAAAAAAAAGGAAAAATATTTAATCAACCCTTCAAGATAAGGAGGTTCCCCATGAATTTGTATATCGAAGGTACAAACATATTGTGGGCGAGTAGGTTGAACAGCTTCTAACAAACTGTTAATTCAGCCAGAAATTAAGCTGTAGAAGTATGGAGTGAGACAATGATCCGTAAGGCCTGAGTGGAAAGCCTTCCACCGTGGCCACATGCCTTGCAAATAGTAGCTCTCTTGGTCAATTGTGCAGACCTCAAACTCTCAGCTCAGAGATGAGCTCTGTCCCTGGGCATCAGAAGGCACTTTCTAAGGTCCACTAGCAAATGCCTCAGCTGGCCCTATAAATTTTGAGGTAAAGGCTTCTATTACTCTGTAATATAATTATGAGCATAAGGTATGAGTCTTGTTTCCTGCAGACTTTATCATCTCTGGCTTTAAGAGCACAGCATGCTACTTATAACTAATTAAATATTAGGAGTCTTGACTCCTAATAATGAGCATACTTTCACTTCTAATGCTGGAAAATTATCATGCAGTAATTTTCTTATGATAACGCCTCTTTTTCATATACTATGAAAGTAATCTACAGTAAGGAAAGTTATCTTGAAGTGTTCCTTAGAGTTTTGCGTAGATGAATAAATTGTCTTGGACTGTTACTGATCACTGATGGCTTGTGAGAACTTTGTGGAAATTCTCTTGGCTTAGCAACAGAGTAAGAGAAAACTTTAGTTGCTTTCTTTTCAGTGAAGGGCAAGTAGGCCATTTATTTTCTTTTTTTTTTCTAATCTGAAAATGTCAGCATGGTGGAAGAAAATATGTGAATTTAATGTTTTGATGAAAACCATTTGGAAAAGCTTTTCAAGACCAGAATATGAGTGTATGTGAGACATTTTTCCTGCAACAATCACCAAATATTTATAACTATAGTATTTGCTATAGTGCTTTTAGAGGCTTGTCTAGGAAGCAAGACTGGAAACCCCCACAATGTTGCAAAGTGGGGACTAATGGTCTCTGTCAGAGCCAAAATGGGCTTTTTGGGTCCATGGACTGGGGCAGGACAGTAAGGCCTGGCAATGCCCTCAGGAGCCTGATGCTGGATTTCCCTACCTTGGAGAAGAAAGGATTCAGAGAGTTTGTAATTGCTGTCCTTAAGTATCTGAGGGGTATTGGAGAGATGGTGTTGTCAGGTTCCCCTTGGCAGTGCACAGTGAGAGGACAAGAGCAAGAGTCATAAGTTGTGAAAAGGCAAATTCCAGTGGAAAATAAGAACAGAAGTTGGGGATGGGTGGGGGAGGCCTAGTCACTGTGAAAGAAGTTTAATACTGCAGCAGATGCCCAGGGAGGCTGTTGAACCTCCATTCCTGGAGGTGTTGAAAACTCAACTGGATGAAACTCTCAGCAATTTGGTTTGACTCTAAAGCTTGTCTTGCTTTGAGCAGAAAGTGGGACTGGATGATACCCTGAGACCTTTCCACCAGAGTCATCTGTGGTTTTGAAAGAAGGTAACTCTTGTCTCAAATACCTGGACAAGTGGTCGAGTCCCCTGGTATGGAGGGAAAGGGTATATAAACCAGCATGTTCTTTCTTTGAAAGTATAAGGGGAAAAAGACAAGACAGAGTGGTTAAAGGTCTCACTTTGTCCTCATGTGAAGTAAAAGTGTGCCTGAAACCAGACTTACAGATTGAGAAAACTGTTTATTACTGAACTATAGCAGCAAAAGAAACTACTGAAATCTCAGCTTGCTACTCTCTACCAAAAGCAAGCAGACTTCTTCCTTACCCTTTCAGTGATTGCTGCCATTCAGAATAGCCATCTGAACAAAGAAATTGCTTAGATCTTCAGTTTTAGCTCATTTTTCAACGTCCCTATTCAGCCATCATCTTCAGTACTGGTTATCCTATTTCTTCCCAAATCCCTTAGCAAAACCTAAAAGAAAATAATCCTCCCCAGTATGGCTCATTGCCACCTGTCGTTATCCCTGGGATTAATAGCATTTGTGATAACTGCAATAAATTGGACCATTTCATGTTACCATGGCAGCCAAGTTGAAAGTAGCAATTTTTTCCCCAGGTTGGCTGCAGATGCTGTTGCAGGTAGAAGATATAAGCTAATATTGATTAATGATTTTCATCTGTGTTATACCAAAATATCTTTTTCTAAATTTCTCATTCTCTGTGATAACTACCTAGGGTGTAGGAATATCTCATTAAAGAGTAACTGGAGATAGAAGTTCTTCCTGTTTGAATGTATCAGTGATTAAATGAATTTGAAATTTTGTCTTGAATGAAGGTGAATTTAAAGTACTACTGTGAAGAACTCTTACCAAGCATATAATTGGAGATTGTCAAAGAAAACTTCCTTATATTGTTCTTTAAAAAACCAAAAAAATCAGGGTAAGTTCTAAATTAAAGCAAAACAAAATGGAAAAAAAATCATCCAAAAGACAGAATTTGTAATTAAAAGCCAGCTGTCTTTTCTTTATGAGCAGAAAAAACCCTGAAAAGTCTTAAAATAAATCTCATAGAATCTTATACAGATGATTATAATCTGCCTGTTCTATACAGTCTCTAGTCCTCTGTCACAATTTCCATAGAAGTCTCTCTTAGGTCATGCTGTAGTAGCCACCTTCATGTATAAGAGACCCTAAAAGTCTGCCATTTCTGCAACCAAACATGTAAAGTACTTTCCTTGTGCATTCAACAGAACTAAAAAAAATTATCTGCTTATAAAGAGAATTTTTTTTAGGGTAGTCTATTGGAAGAGTAAAAAGAAAGAGTAAGAAAAGAAGTAAGAAAGAAAGAGTAGTAAAAAAATCCTAATGAAATATTAAGGTAATAACTTGATAATTGGGGTATTTCTGTAATTTTTAATTACTTAAGTAGAGTCTGACCTTAAGGCTTCCAAGTTTGGAAAGGGCTGAGAAGCTAGAAATGCTTATGATTTTACTTAAATGTGCTATCAGTATGATAGATTTGTATGTGCTAAAGAAGTAACATCAACCCCAGCAGCGGGAAGGCGATGGTTTGATGTGCACGTGGGAAAATAAGTGAATTCACTGCAGTGTAATGTCTTTGCAGTTCTGGGTTCCCTTCTCTTGTGCAAGCAGCGTGTCCAATGGCAAACTGTGGCAGTAGATACAACGTGCTGACACAAAGCTTAACCGGAGATTAAATGGAAACATCAAACTCAGATGATTGCGTGTTCCAAATGTTTACCTGATGGCTGCTGTTCTATTTATTAGCTTCCGAAAATCCACTGTTTGGGAGAAGTGGTTCAATGTTTAGTAGACATTCAGCACCAGTAAAGCAAAAACTTCTGAAGTGTTTGGGTCAGTCTGGCTTTCTCAGGAGTGCAGTGGAAGGTTTTCTGTGCTGTTTTGCTAATCCCTTTCAGGTTGGCTGTGGGGGTTCCCTTCTCATAGTGGTTTTTAGCCAAAGTGTAAAGCTGTGTGACTTCTCAGCCTACGTGCTCTCTGAGGTAGGTGGCTGGCAGCTCTTGGTGGTAAGCACCAAGACTACTAGGTGCTTATTGGTGCCCTGTCATGAGGGTGTCAAGGCCCAGTCCCACTCTGAAGATCTGCCTTTAGAACAGAGTCAAGTTGCTTGTTGTTTATTATGTAATATTGATCACAATGCACAAGGTCTACATGTAAAATTGTGTTTCCTTTCCAACACTGTCTGCTCCTTGACCTTCTGCATTCTCCTAATCTAAAGTAAAGACATGGTTATCAATTGACCTGTATATGTGGGTCTGTGTGTCTGGCTCTATATAAATTAAGCTCCATCTTTACATATATGTATATATATATAGACTATATATGTATAAAATATACATATATATAAAATTTTATATATATGTTATTTTGCTTCCTACTTCCTACCTAAAAGATTTGTTTGGGAGTCTCATTATTCAGATCAATGGAAAATAAATTTTAATTTCTGATCTAAACTTGATGTCACCAAATCCATGCCTCTACTTTTTGTCTTGGTCTTCTGCCATGGACATTGCTGGTTTTTCTTTGTTTTATTTGCTGGTTGTGAGCGTAGCCACTCTTACTTATGTTGACTAGTCAGAGAATCATTTCAGTGGAAAGGCATCTCTGGAGATCACCTGACCTAACTCTTTGCTCAAAGCAGGATCAATTAGTACAAGTTATACAGGACCACTCAGGTTGTAAGTAGACTCTTTCAGAGCTCCTTCACTTGGGTGACTCAGAGCCTGTTGGAACAGTTAGAAAACTCAGGTCCTGTTCCTCAATTGTTTTCAGACAGTAAAATCCCATTTTATGTTAGATATTTTCTCCAGTCCCTGGGTGTCTGTATTTAAGAATCTGTAGCACTCATCATGCTTTTCTTCCTCTGATCCAGCCTCATAGTGGAGTTTGTCCTGAAACAGAATTCTTCTTCCTGAAGAAAAATCAAGATTCATTTTTTTGGGGGAATACAAGGGATGAGTGTGATGGTGGGACTGAAAAGAGGGGAAGCTGCAAAATTGGTGTGGGAGAGGCAGGAGAAGAGGTGCCTGTAGGTAAGATGGATGTTAACTGTGGCTTCTGTTTCTATGATGAGTTCTTAATGATGTGCCTGCTCTTTAGAATTATGCACTTCTGATCAAGCCTTTGATATGTGAAGATGGGTGTCTGGTGTTAGCAGTACTACCTAGGTTTATGCATAATCCTAAACACCTTTTTTATCTGTGCCAAAGTTACTGGTGTAAAAAAGCAGGATCCCGCTGGCTGGCCCTGGATGAACAACATTAATGGTCCTCATCATACCTTTCAATGCTACTCTAATCACAAACAGTGGTGGAAGGAGGTTCTCATTCTTGCATGAGCTCTGCTGCATCCATAGCTGTGATATTTTTCCATTGTCACAACTGTTTTTAAAAATAACCACAAAATCTTTGCTTGGTATTCAGTCAGTTTCACCTGATTATATTTGCCTGCAGTTATTATATCTCCATCTTTCATCAATATATTCTGTGGTCTTATGTCACTGGAGCTCAGGATGTTTAGGTTGCTTTGAACAGAAGACAAAAAAATGTAAAAGCTGACTGATAGGGTCACACATATCTGTCTCATATTATTATGTAAAGAACTTTGGTTGTTCTTGACAGCCCTTTGGTCTTGAATTCATCATTTCCTCCTATAGCTGTTTCCAGCAGTGTTTTTTTTAACTCTCCTCCTTCAATATCGGCATTTTAAACATTTGCCCTTGTGTTTATATGAGAATGCTGGGAAACACTCAAATAGTTTAAGATCCTCTGGGAACTTTCTAACATCAAGTGTGCTTCTATTTCAAGGCCTAGCTGAAATCTTCCTGTCTGAGCTGCAGCTTCCTCATACAGCTGTACTTTTTCCCAGGTTGTCTGGCAGGTGCTGTTCAATAAATGTATGTTGCCTGCCATGATGCCAATTTACTTTCCTGCTTGTCTTACTAGTAAATATTTTTCTCAGAAGGTGACAGTTGTTAGGGTAGAGAAAGATTGCTGTATTTTGAACCGATTTTGCATTAAGTGTCTTAATAGTTTTGGTGTTCCTTTGTTTAAGGCAAAGAAATGCCCCTGCATTGGGTTTGGATGGCAAATCTTGCCTGGAAACAGTTGCTAGGTGAAACTTACTTTTGTTGATGAATAATTTTGGTGGGAGCATCTATCAGTACGAAAATGTGAAGCAGAGTTGTAGGTGTGGAGGCAAGAAGATGGGAACAGTAGGCTGTGAGTAGTATGGACTTGTGTAAAGAACCACCTCTAATTATGGAGAATGCTTAAGGCTAACTTTATCCTGAAACTACCTAGGCTCATCGTTGATTTTTTCTTTTTTCTTCCTTTTTTAGGGAGTGGCTCCACTGACTATTGGCAGCCTTTGCTCTTAAGTGGCATTATTAGGTGTTGGCTTTTGTTGTTGGATTTGTTATGTTTTGTTATTTAAATTTTTTTTAGCAATCTTTTCTTACCAGTTGTCTCAGTTGAGCTCAAGTTTCCATGCTTCACAAAGAAAACATCCTGATAATTTGACAATAAAGTGACAGGCACATGTGTCCAGTGGATTTGTGAATAAAAGGCACATACATCTGGCATAAAGAGCTGTCATAATGTAAGGGGACAGAGGAATAATAGGCACATAAAGTGTAATATGAAGATATCATCTCTAGGTGATTCTGTCAGCAAACAAGAGAAAGACAGCATGCAGTGAATAAAGAAGCATTTGTTAATAGGCCAGCTCTGAAAAGGACTTTTTCTGACTGCCAAGGACAGAAAATCTCACAAATAGCTCAAAGTAGCAGTGAACAACTGAACTATAAGTGACTTGCTGTAGAGGGTCAGCTTTAAGGAGCTTCTGAGGTGACAGCCGTGACAATACTTGATACTGGAACTTTATCATCTGTAGCCTTTGCTATGTGGAAACTGAACCTAATTACCTTTCCTGCCAGTGCATGCCAGTTCTTCCTGCCTAACTTCAAAGTGATCCTGAAGACTGCCAGGTGAGAAAGTGTGTAATTGCCTTCCCTCAAGAGGCAGCAGCTCTTCAAGTGTAAAGAATTTACACACACAAATTCTTGAACTCTCAAGGAGTCTTTCTCAAGCGTTTCCTCTCCTTCTCTGTGCCATCTGCACAGTGGTTTCAGCAGGTCTGGGGTTGTGGTGCCTCAGGATGGGAATAAGAGGAAAACTTCAAAATGGATTGCAAAGTCATCATGGCCTCCTTCTCAGAATGAGGGAAAGCAGAGTCTGTCTTCCCACTCTGCCATGGTTACCCAATCTGTAACCTACCTGCCTTTTCCCATCCCACCTTCTCCTTTATGGTTGGTTCTTGGATATTTGCAGATGAAGTGCCACTGAGACCAACATTTGTTTCCAGTGGAAGTATATGAGCCTGGGGATTCAGTGATACTGTTCTGTTTGTCTTTCAACTTCTGGAGGGGATAATTTGGCCATTTGAAGACCAGTTCTCTTGAGAATTACTGTTTTTTAATATCATCTCTGTCTGAGAAGGTTCATTCTTACTCAGATTTGTAAGCAACCTAACTTATTGAGACTTTGGGTATGAATGGAAGTGATCAGGATCTAGACCATGCAGAAGCATCAGGACTGTGCTAATGATTTTCTTCAAGAGGAAATATCACAATTACATAATAGTGACCCTCTCCTCCTGAGCAAATATAATGTGCAATTTCTTAACCTGTGACAGAAGGTAACTCATAATATATTATAAGTTTTTGGTCTTTTGGGAATCCTTCAGAGAGAATTTTTTTCACTGGAGATGGTAGAAATATTTAAGGAGGTTCTGTGTGACTAAAAGTGGCAAGTTTTATTTGTGTATTTCTCTTCAAAACAAATCAGTACTGCCATGCTCTTGGTTTTATGTAGGGGACCACAGACTTGAACAGGGACAACTTTCACTGGCTTGATGCTCTACAAGGCTTTTGAACAACAAGGGGAGATTTCTTCATCCATCAGAGATAGCATTACTTTTCTGTGTGCTGATATCAGTGGGAGAAGCTGACTTCTTGTTTCAATCATTTCTTAAAAACAGATGATGAGTCCTTGTGCTGCCTATATGTGCCTTTTGGCCTTTAAACATCTTTTGGAAATTGGGTTTTAAACTTCTAAATATAGTTCAGCTCACTTGTTTCCAACTTTTAGGATTTTCATGTATCTCCTTACATGCGATAGAGAGGGCAAGCTCGTCGAGAGAACATTTGTGTGTACAATGTGAAGGCTATGCAGACTGATATGGTCACATTTCTAACATGTGGAAAAAAGTACTGAACTCAGAGATTTGGTTTTTAAGATGTTGATAGGCCAGCTATCAACAGACAGAAGATGATGGTCTTTTGTTTGGGGTTTCTTTCCTAGCAAAACTAGAGCTTCAAGTGCAGAGCCCTCTGTGTGCGTGTATGAGCGAACGGAGCCCCTCCTGTGTGGCCCATTGAAATAGGCTAAAATCTCTTAATCTTTTAGGGATGCAACCACCCTTCTTTCTTCTGCTGTCTGTTCCTCATTTTCTCCAGTGGTCCCCCAGACACGTTGCGTGTTTGCAGTTTCTTTCTCCTGACTTTTTGGAACGCCATAAGGGCCTACCAAATTACAAAGGAAACAGGCTTTTCATTGCAGCCAGCACTGTCCTTGCTTACGAGCATATTTCACATGGAGGTAGAAGGGCAATGTCTCAACTCTACAGACATAGAAGACTATGAAGCAGTAAAAGGCACAGGAGCACAGCGTGTCTCACAAACCTGTGTGTGAGTACAAGGCTCAGCAACGTTTCTTACGAGTCGAAAAAGTCCTTAGCTATAGCACATAGCAGCCTTCCAAGCTGCACAGCATAATTATTTTCCTCCTTCTCAGTCTTCCCCTCCCTCATCCCAGCACATGATATGTTGTATTTGACATTTATGAGGGAGAAGATAGTCAGCAAAATCTCACGTTTTTTCTATTTAGGGTATTTATGTCTTGAGCAAAATTCTTTGAACATTCCTGTTAAAATAGAATATTATTTAAGTGCAGAGAAACCTGCAACATATCCAATTTAGTGTCTTACTCAGAACGTATGTTTTAAAGCCTTTATGTAGTTAAAAAAAAAAAAGAAACTGAGAAGTTGAGAGAGCTGTCATAATCTGTAGTATAAATCAGTAAGAAGAATTCTTACCACATGTGTATGTGAGAATGATGTTTAGATGTCAGTCAGGCTACTTAGGTTGCTTGCCGTGGTATTTGAAGCAAAAAAAAAAAAATCGCTAGCCAAACAATTAAAAAATAGTTTCATAATCTGTGTATAAAGAGCCCACCATTAACATCAAACTGGACTGAGACAGGAACTCTGATGCAAGAGAACCCAAAACACTTAAGAACCTAAGGGTGTAACACCAGGGAACATGTTCTCACTCAGAAGACTTTGCAGTAAGTAAGGCAAGGGAAGAAATGTGAGAAGACCAACATTTTCTGTGTGCTTGGTGCACAACTAATTTATATCCCGTTCACTGTCGAGAGGAGAGACCTTGTGGAAGACCAGGGGGTAGGTGTTTAATGGAAGGTGGTACAGGATAATATCCAGAGTTCAGCTTGCACAGTATTTTCTTGTGTTCTAGCCCTGGATGACCTGTGCGTCTGACTTTGTAACCAAAACAATCTCTGACTGTTTGTGTGATTGTGCTGGGTGTTTTTTCTTCCCCCCAGTGGAAGTGGAGTGCTCCGGGAAGTGCAAACTGCCTATTTTGCCTACGGATAAGCAGTGCTCAAGTAATGTTACTCTTTGAAATCTTTCTATGCTAAAATGTGTGAGTTGACATTAAAATTAGTTGATTCAAATTGATCCTGATTTGGTGGATCTTGTTTCACTGATGAACACACTTAAGACATTGACTAAATATTAGTATACCACTTGCAATTTCCTTTCAGTGCTGATGGTGGAAGCATATTTCAGAAGCAGGGTATCAGCAAAATTGTTGATTGATATTTGCTTATAATGAACTCACCAGTAGTAGTGCATTAAAGAAGAATATTTGTTAGAGAAGGTAAAAAAAATTGGATGCCTGCAGAACAATTAATTTAGGAGAAATTGTTGTTAGCAAGACCAAGAGCGTCTTTTTCAATAATTACAGTTGTCCTGGAAACAGGTGGATGTTTTGGTTCTGTTTTCAGTCATTTGAATTGTGTCTGCAGTGATGTATATCTCATGTGAAATTCAGAGTTCCAAGGTTAATGTGCAGGGCTTTATACAGTATTACAATATAAACTTTCAGTATGACACTGACTTTTATTCTTGAGAATACCTGAGCTTAAAAAATACTATCAATCTGAGAAAATTTTTTGCATGGTGCCTGTTTCAACTACTGCCTATACAGTGAGAGGAATACAATGCACATGAATGATTTATTGCTAGAATTTGAGTTGATTTTCAATCACTTCAGAATTCAATGCAGACAGGTAGTGGGTTGGGATTTTTTGTGCCTTTTTTTTTCCCCCTAGTCTGAATACACAAATATGTTTGTAGCTTGTATGCTTGAATTTGAGCCAAGAAAAAAGAAGAAAGAATATAGCCTGTAAAAATGCCAATTCTGAGTTTCTTAATTGGTTATGTCATTCATAATTTTCACTGTTGGTGGTTTGCAGCATAAATAGGAGTAATTAAATCAAAATAGTAATAACCAGAATACTGTGCAACTTATCGAGGAAATCAAATCTAAGCTTTATTTTATTTCTGGTATGAAGTAGGGGGTTGAAATTTCAGCGTAAGCGTGCATTTTGAAAGTTTTGTATTTCCCTAGTAAATGAACAGAAGTAAATCAAGATATATTCTAAGAAATTATCTGCGTTCTTTTGATTTTGTGCCACTGTTTTAGGTATGCTATAATTTTTTAGATTATGGTACATTAAGAGAAGACCAAGATTATTCTGACAATTCAAAGCAGAAATTCTGTAAGAGATTTGACTTCTCATGCTATGAAATTATCCATACCAATCAACTATTAATTAAATACATATTCTTATACAGAATCTGAACCTACATTCCAAGAGGGACAGTTTGGCTTTAAAAACATAATCTGCTTAATGCTAGATGGATAGATCTGATCCGTTCTGCTATGCTGTGTGGGAACCATAGTATGGGGGACACAGAGTTCTCTATGGTCCATAGAATCACATTATTCAGGGAAACTTCCTCTCCCAACGGGATAAAATTCTGACTTCTAGTACAACCCTAAAAAAATTTAAAAATCCAATAAAAATATATTTCCAATGTTCATCTGTGTCTCCCACAGAATGGATCAGTAGTGGTACATAGTTCTGCACCAGTACCAAGCGATTGTGTAACCTTCTTTGTCGCGCTACATTATATTTACTGCTCAGAAGTAAAAGAAAATTGTCGTATTTCAAAATCACTGTGTTTCTAGTAACGATTTCAAGAAGAGTGGGAAGAATATCCACTTAAGAGATATGTATTTTCTACCATTGACGTACTTAGCAAAGTATGGATTAAACGGCAAATTGCTAGGAATTTGGGTAATTTAAAGCAGTGTTTTAATACCTTGTGGAGGAATATATTAGCACCTGTCTTTAGGATTACATCTGATATTCCCACCTTTGATTTAGCCTAATAATGAACAGGTGAATGCAATTGCACCACGAAAACAGGGCAGGATGACCTTGCAAATGTGATGAACAGAATGGTTGTGAGGTTGATCCCTGCCTGCTGCTGCTGTTATTTACGGGAATGTCCAGAAGAGACAGAAGCTGTTATTTGTGCCTTTGTTTACAGAGCATTTTATAGACCTACAGTCTAGGTATGCAGTTAAGGAAAGTGTCAGCAGACATAAAAGCGACATGTTTGGTTTGTTATTTCTCTAAAACCACTGCAATCTAAGTATGAATGATTTTGAAGTCTTCAGTCAACTTCAATTCTCATTTCCATGACAAAAGCTCGCTCAGTTTAAGCTGTCCTCTCTAAAGAAATAACCTGCTTATTTAAGGACAAGGTTATTTTACCAGTCAAATAGGAATCTGTGGATGTCTTCCCATTCTGGCCTTGCCCATGACACCTGACACTTACTTGGTGAAATATCAGTGAACTAATTAATGTTATGATCTGCTTCCTACAGTAGTCAAACTTCTCTCTCTCAGCTTCTGACAGTCTCCATTTTGTCCATGAAGTGGGTAGATGTCCTAAGCACCACGGAAAGAGTTGAGACACTGATATCAATGCTACTTGACCTATCAGCCTTTTTTGCATCTATTTGTGCCGTCAGGAATTTTAAAAATGGCACTTTCTAGTTGTGTCTGCTGTTTCCAGTATAGCCACAATGGCAGTGATTAGTAACTGGTTGTCTTATGAGCTCTGATATATAAAGTCCACAACAGCTCTGTCCCATCACTGTTAAGGCTTCTTAGTCACAAACAGCTCTCAAGTGAATTATTTTGTCCAGCCTCGTAGAAAATGTCTTGAGAGGGGTGTGTGGGTGTTAAGGACAACCATTTCAAGGTAGGTAAAAAACGTGCTTCAGTGCAGGCTCTTAAGACCAAGGCAAGTTAAGGAAGGTAAAGGGAAAAATTTCTGCTTCGTCATCCTTCCATCGTGAGTGTTTGTCACTTACACAAGTGCTGTGCCATGGACAGAAGACAGCCACAGCTTATCCAGACACAAAGAGCTCATGGCAAACAGAAAACCACCACGTGTTTGGCTCCTAGGAGGCAAGTGAAATACTGTAGGAGACATCTACAAAAAGTAATAGCCACAATGCAGGCAAAGTTCTTCCTGTCCAAGCACCTGAATATCGACAGCCTGGGAAGCAGGTATCGCTCATCATACACTGACTAATGCAACCACTTCACTGCATTTGCTGCAGTTTGGATTCCAGGTTTCAGTAGGGCATGACGGTCTTTTTTTAATGTGTCATCTATTGCATAAAAATGAAAAGCAGAGGCTTTGACAAGCGCATTTGCAAAAGACAGGATACACCTTTTGGGGGGGGGGGGGCTAGAAAGGAAAGTGGTTAAATATACTTTGATTGAAGTAGTTGAAATTTGAGGGTTATTCAACTCCTACTTTTTTTTCCCCCCTTTTGCATAGCATGGAGATGACTATTTGAAAGGCAGTACTCTTCAGTACAAAAGGATAAGTACTCTTTGATAAAGCCTGTAGTCATTTTGTACTGTTCAGTGCTACAGGACAAACAGATGTGTTTTTGCTGTGGGTGTTGTGTTTGGGTTTGTGGTGTTGGTTTTTGGTTTGTTGTTTTTTTTTTTTTCATGGAAACACCTACATAGCTTTTCTTGCTGGCAGTAAGGTGCCAGCAAGATACACATCAGCAACGCAGGGACTTCTCCTTACTGGATGGATATATATTTTTTTGTTATTGCTCATACTGTTTATGCTTGGAATTAGGTTCTTTCTGTATGTACAGGGAAACAAATAACTAGTGCAATAGGAATTAGAGGCCAGTAGGTGCCTTGGGGATGAAATAATTGTCTGAAAAAAGTTTTGACAAATAAGTCTCTTGAAAAGCTGGCTAACAGTGAGGAAATAAAAAACAACTATATATATATATAATGGCCAGTCTTCGCGAGTGAAGATCCGGGGAAGGTCTTTACACCTTCCAGCCTGCGCATTGGATTTTTTAGGTGAGACACAGTGTGCGCGGAACTGAGCCCACCCTATAATCCTAAGGTTCATCTGCCGGGGCCAAGCGAGCTTGGACGGTGGCAGCGAGGTCCTTAGGACGTAGGTGGGTTGCCTTTAAGGGCTAACGAGCTCCACCTGCCCGGGAGTGGCCCTGACCGGGAATCGAACCCGGGTCTCGGCGCTGATAGCGCGGTGCCTTTACCACTAGACCACCAGGGGCTCCAAAAAAAAACCAAAAAAACAACTAAGCATCTTGTAAAGATATTTGATGTTTCTAGTAAAGAGCTCCTCTTCGTAGACTAGACATATTGATTTGTTGTACTTAATGTACTTCTGAATTCTGTATTACTTCATGTTCCAGTATAGTTGACTTCAACACAAAGTACAGAGTTGTTATAAAGCACAAGTAGAAGAATGTTCTGCTTGGGTTTTTTTTGTTTTGGTTTGGTTTTTTTGGGTTTTGTTTGTTTGTTTTGTTGGGGTTTTGGTTTTGTTTGGTTTTTTATTTGTTTGGGGTTTTTTGTTTGTTTTTTTTTTAATTTGGGATTTTGAGCTACTGGTATTTTTGGGGTGGAAATACTAATGGGTGAATTCTGATCCACTAGAAAGAAGGAGGCTCTACTTGTATATCAAAGGCTGTGTTTAACAATGAATACTTTTTTCCTCTGGAGTTGCAGGCATACTTCAGCATCAGGGAAACACAGTCTTCATCTTGAGAAATTGCTCCACCAGGGATAGTTCTAGGAAAAAAAAGAAGATCCAAATTCAAAGCTGTCTTTGCCACAAGCCAAGATTGTAAAAGCAAAATACTGCACGAAAGTGATTCCTGTTTAATCACCTGGAATGCCCAGCAATGTGATGAGAATGACTTTACCAGAGAATTAAATGAAAATCCAGTCCTTGAAACTGCCTCCACCACTCTCCATCATGCCAAAATGACCAAAATAGTGTAGCAGATCACAGAATGGCTTGGGTTAGAAGGGGTGTTACAGATCACCTAATTTTTAACCCCACTACTGTGGCCAAAGATCAGATTTCTCAGGGCCCCATCCAGCCTGGCTTTGATATGTGCTCTCTTCCTGAAACGTTAATTTAAAATAGCTGAAGAACCATCCTGTTCTGCTGGAGTCATCCCTCTGATGGGAAGCCCTGGGATGACTTTGTGTTTCCTTTGCAACTTGGGGGGGGGGAGTAAGGGCAGAGAGCCCAGGGTGAGGGGCTGCCCTGCCTGAATGGGATTTAGCAACCTGTGGGCCAGAATCCCTCAAAGATAAGGGATGGGCTCATCTGCTCATTAAGAGAGCAGTGGAAGACAAAGTGTTGCATTATTCCTCTCAGAGAATGAAAAAGGGTGTTTTTGAAATCTGTAGTTCTGAGACTCCAAAAGGGAGAGGGTAATTTCAGGGGATTTTTTGTGGTGTTTTTTGTTTGTTTGTTTATTTGTTTTGTTTGTTTTTTTATGGCATCCCACACAGAAGACAATTGCAGGCAGATACCTGTCACTGAAGCTGGTCATAATTTCAGTTCCTGACATTAAACCAGGATTCATCCTAAGGCTGTTTAGTATATTTTTCTTTATTTAAAGGGAATGACAAGTTATTTTGCAGGCTTATTTTCTGGCATCAACTGTAACAGACTTCTCTGCAGGTTTATCTCTGTTTATAGAGAATTTCCTGTTAGGGCATGACCTGGCAAAAGAAGGTAAATAATGTAGGGCTAAACAAACTTAGCAGTCAGCATACCCAGAGCTGGCACTTTGAAATCTGCAAGCATGCTCAATATTACCGTGTCTTTTGTCTTGGTATATCCATTTTTAACAAGATAAAGGCAAATAACAGAACAACAACCCCTTAAAAATATGTTTTTATTCTTTCAAATTGATGAGTTTTGGAAAATAAAGAAAATAATGTAAGTGACCGATGAAGGGGGAAAAAAAAAAAAGAAAAAAAATAGAAAAATTATTCACCTAACATTTTCTGTGCAACTTCCTTGATATGTATGTATATATTTGAATGACTTTCATTCAAAAGGAAATCATTACAGTATTGAAGTTGAATATTTAGGAAATTTAAGTTCCATAACAGTGAAGGTAGTAAATCTGTTTACTGCTTTGCTTTGTTTCCCCATTTCTTCCCAGGTCCTGAGGTACAGGAAAGAGCATTTCTTCTGCAGAAAACAGAAAATGTGGACAGATTTGTAGACCTGTAGGCTTGCAGAAAGGGGAAATT
Organism: Myiozetetes cayanensis; assembly: GCF_022539395.1. Taxonomy (NCBI): domain Eukaryota; kingdom Metazoa; phylum Chordata; class Aves; order Passeriformes; family Tyrannidae; genus Myiozetetes; species Myiozetetes cayanensis. The sequence goes on from NW_026087742.1 coordinate 5,059,214, forward strand.
TGCTCTACTGAAGCTAATAGCTCCCTTGAAAGGAGCTTAAGAACAAGTGAAGCACTAGAACAGTGCTTTCATGAAAATAATGAACAAAGCAGTCAAGGTAAATAGTATGAAAGTGACACTGATCCTCTGAGCACGAGGAGATGGATTCTTCAGAGACAGGCTACTGTGTCAGGAAGTCAGCTGCTTTGCCATGGAGGAAGATTGCAAGGAAACATTTCCGTAGAATTCCAGTGGTGTGAAACTACAGCAGCTCTGCAACACGATGCCGAGTGAGGGTTGTGTTCATCTCTTCCACGTGCTGCCCTCTCACTGTGGTGATGAACAGAGGTCTAGGACAGGAGAACAGCAGCTAAGCCCTGGAGATGCACTTTGAAGGCCCCCTTCTTACGGGGCACCTACTGCTGACCTTGCAGCTTCCTCTTCTTCATTCAGACCTAGAGGATTTGCAGCATTCCAAAGTCCAGCCTTGTGCTGTTCTCTGGTGAAGACACCTCTTCCATGAGTGAGAAAGTGAATTGGAAAAGGGGGGCTCCAGGACCTGGGGTTTTTAGCCCATTACCTGGAGGGGAAAATGCTCCCCCCTCCCCCCACCACGTGGTCCCCAGGGAGCCTGACAAGACTCACAGCGGAGCGAGAGAGCGATTTATTGGATGGGTAGGGATATATCTGGGTTTTGGGGGGATTACAGAATAACCAATTAAAAGTTCAGGGGGGTCTTGCAGAACTACCAATGGCAAGGAAGGGTTAACAACCAATAGAAAGGAGTAGATAAAAGCCAACGAGAAAACTTCCTGATATCTCCTCAGGACATTCCTGAACAGAGATAGCGCGGGGGACTTTGGGAAGAAGAAAGTGAGTTAGCAAAAAACTACAAAAAGCCATTTTGAAACTGTTCACTTAAACAACATTAAAAACTTCTGGTTTTAGTACATTTGGGCTGGTTTCTTCATTTTCTTCACAAGTCCGTTTCTGACAGGACTCTTTCCATTCTATATATTGCAGGTCCATTGCCACACATGAGTACAGAACTTTTTGGAACTGCCATTTCAATCTTTCTGCTGTTATTGAATTTATAATCTGAATTTTATGTCTTACATGATCTAATTATGTAGTTAAGGTTGTGGCTTGACCACTGTTTTCAGTATCCTCTCTTCTACTGCTTCATAAGTAACAGAAAAGAGTAATTTTGACAGTTATAGTACTCTTGCCTTTTCCTCTGACAGATTTCAGTTTCTGGAATGTAAAGAACAGATGCTCCTGTTGATTTGTGTTTTGAGTTTTGTGTGTTGAGGGAGAGGAGGAGGGGTACTTGAGCATTTTCCTGAAAACCCTTTCAGAGTTCATCCAATGTCAGTTTTCCCTGTTCCAGAACACTTCAGCAGCACTGAGGGGTCCCATCTATGAGTTATCAGGTGTTTTTCCCTGTGTTTGTCATACATTGTTTACTTCTTAGCAGTAATTAAATATAAATTATGAAAATAAGATAGCAATAGGTAAGTGTCCTACCTAAAATCACTGAAGAAATTAAACTTTTATTCTTTCACTTAAAAATAATATTTTGGTTTCAAATGGCTTTTCATCTAGGGATCTTAGAACTTGTCAAGCATATACAACTCTTTTCAGAGATGGAACAACTGAAGGTCGGACACACAGCTAAAATCCCATCCACAGAATACAAGAAAAGTTCTAAAAACCAATGGTCCCTAAGTCAGGTGCCCATCACCCCACTAAAGGCATTGAGTGGTGCTCAGGAACCTGAAACTTTTAGAGGAGTGTGGAACACACAAGCATAGGTAGTAAATATTTTGCTTTTTCCCTTGGACATGCTAATTCCACATTCTGGGAGAATATCTGACTGTATTTGGGATGACCTGCAAACTTTCCTTTCTCTTCTGCATCTCTGCTGAGACGACTGGGGAGAATGCCAGCATTAATTGGGATGCAGTTTTGTTTGTGATCTGGATACCTGCCTGTCAGGAAATGAGTTGGAACAACTTGGTCTTCTAGGGATTGAGCTGAGGGAGGAAAAAACAATCTGTCTGTTTCAATCATATTTTTTGCTTTGTACAAGAATTGATTTTCCTAAGTCCAGATTGTGAATTAATTGAGAATAACATTTATGGGTTTCAATGACAATTTTTCAGGAGCAAAAGCCATATTTCTATATATCACATACAGGGAAATGTGGTTGCAGGGTAAGACAAAATTTAAGAGAAGAACTTCTAAAATGTTTCCTTTACTGTTTTCCTGGAGAGGAAGAAGTTTTTCAGAGACTTGATAGACCTGAAGTCCAAGAGTTTGCAAGACATCATTTAAGGGCAACACTGTCTTATACTTTATGCTTGGGTTTGTGGTTGTTGTTTTTAATCTACTGAATAGTTTATATTCTGGAAAACACATGTGTTTGCAGCTTTGCCAAAATGTTTGCTTTTAAATAAGAAAACATTAAACAGAACTCGAAATATTCTCTTGTCTTTATTTGTTCCTGTTTTTGCTTCTTTTCTTTCCTTTTTGTATGAGTATGTGCGTTTGGAGCAGGGGTTGATTTAGCAGGCATTTCACAGATCACCTTCTGTGGTTTTATGAACCACCAACAGTTCATGAACTACAGACTGAAAAACAATTTAGTGCACTGGGCTGGAGCCCTGTCCCTGTTTAACCACGCAGAGCAGTAGGATAAAATTCTGGCCTGATATTCAAAACTGAGGGGGGAAATAGAGGGAGAGATTTGACTGGTCATTTTTTCTAGTGTGCTATGAGTCCTGTTTTCTTGGCTAATGGGTAATAGCCAACTTATTCCCTGTACAACTAGAGGATTTGCTGCATAAGCTGAGGTGCCTGGTGGAAGGTATACACACGTTTGTGTATGTCTTTGTGGCCATTTCGCTATGTTTTATGCAGCTTATGATCCAGAAGTTGTGAGCATTGCTGTATAATTAATTCCTGATTCACATTCGTTGAAGAGTATTTCTTTTCTAATTCTCTTTCTTTAACGCATTCTGGATACTGGTGCAGCTCTCTGGAATGTTAATTATTTTCTTCACAAGCTTGTTATTCTGTTAAATCACTGAGATTCAGGAAACATTCTTAGGGTTTGAGATACTCTGCCATTGCTACTACGACATTCACCTTCGTGGTATTGTTTTTTGAACTCTAAGAACATCAATGAATTTCCATGAGAGTCATTTCTATTGAAGATCTGCTTCCTGTGCTCAAAAGAGATGATGGTTTCTCACTGTGTAGTTGGGAGGAGATCACAGTGCTAATATGAAAGCAAAAGCAAAATAAGTACCTAAGGGAAAGGACTGGGGAAAAGAGCCAAGGTTCAGGAGCTTTCAAGTCTAAGGAAATCCTCAACAAGGGAAACCTGAGGATCAGAACGGTAAAAATAGGGACAGATGGTCTTTCTTGTTAAAACCCTCGTAAACTATGGATTTCCTAGCATCTGATCTCTAGTTATTATTCTGTTCTGTGCCCAGCAGAGTGCAATACTTTCCTACTCCATAACTAGAAATCAACATGCAACTTGGATGGAGTGGCCTGCCAGTAGAAAGAAAACTGACTGGACTTCCTTAAAACAAACCCAACTCTTTCAGCTAGTCATGCTCTTTAAAATCACAAAGATAGCCATCTGGATGAATTAGAAAGAAGTCTTAGAAAGCATAAGATTTCATTAAAATGTTCATTCAGGTTAGTATGGTAAAGCTGCAAAATGAGCATATTTGGTGTTAGACGTTGGGCAATCAAGGGAGGAAAACAAATACTACCATATCAAGGAAAGTTTCACACATGAACCAGTAATCCATGAGAAAGCAGATTAAATTGTCTTGCACAAGAAAGGAGTTGGGTTTTTTTGGAGAGGCTGTAGTTTGGTGTCATTAGAATTGGACCTCTTATTTTATTAAAGTTGCATTTGAAAAAACTCAAGGATATGTTGCTTGATGGATGAGATGGAGGCTCAGGTCAGGCATGAGATGAGCCTCATGCTCTGCTCCCACAGATTTACTCCATGACACTGAGCTGGGGCTTCTTCAGTGGAGCTCCTTCCCCAGGGCACCCTGTGTAGGAGTGTAGTGTAGCGTAGGAGTGAGAGGAGAACACAGAACAGGTCCTTGCTCAGGCCCAAGAAGAGAGTTTTGGCAGTCACTGTGTCATTCGGTGTAACTTGTGCCTCAAGGGTCTCAGTTAAAAAAAACATTTGGGGTTATAGATTTTCCAAACTGCTTCCAGGCAGCACTTAGCGTTAGGAGAAAGGATTTTGAGAAGCACAGGTGACAAAATCTGAGTGGCTATTACACCTTAACTTATGTTTTCAAAGTTTTCTTTTTGTGGAGGAGAAAATCAGATGTGTCAGAGACCTCAAACTGGAGGGAAGCAGCTACCACTGTAGGTTTCATAGTTTGATGGCATCCCCTTAAAATGACTGTTGTTCTTCCCAAGTGATCAACCACTTTCCTCATTTGATGTGAAACATCTCTTTTTTTGACAGTGTATTTCTGTACATAACAGTGGGGATTTTGACTTCTGGGCTCCAGCCGCTGTGATAAGAATCAAGCAGTAAAATTGCTGCTCATTGCTTTGAAACAGTGTTTTGTGTATTCTATTCTGTCATATCTCTGCTCAGATACTCTATGATTATCACCCACTTCTCTGCTACAGATGGACACAGAGGTGTATCAAGACCTGGAAAACAGATCTATTAATTTAACCGGGTAAACAGCTGAGTGTGTGGTGGCAGCCACTGCACGAAGGTCTGTGAGATCAGAGGATGCTTTAGAACTGATGTGAAAGTGTGCTGATTCCTTCAAAGAGAGGTCAGAATGGAAGTTCTTGCACTTTTCTCCTCAAATCAGCACACACTAATCTTTGTTCTGTGCCAGTGCAGGAGGTTTACAGAGTGGGAAAAGCGGAGGTGTGAAGAGCTTAGTCCTGAAACAGAATAAGGGCAGCACATAAATGTGGCACTGCAACTGTTGAAGTCTGAGTTGAACACCCACACAATGTCTTACGTGACACCTGGGTTGGGATGGCTTTTTCCTGCAATGTTCTTGCCCAGTGCCTAAGTTTGGAAGCAAAGCCATAGTGACATAGGACATAGGGGGTAGAGGACGTGTCTTCAGTCTGAGTCAAGAGAGGCGTTCAGGTTGAACATCAGGGAGAACTTCTTAACAGAAAGGATTGTTAAGCATTTGAACAAATTACCCAGGAAGGTGGGGTAAAAATTACCACTCATGGAAGTGACCAAGAAGCAGTGTCTCTTAGTTGATGAGGTGGTGATCAGCTGAAGGTTGAAATTGATGATCCTGGAGGTCTTTTCCAACCCTGATGATTCTGTGATGCTGTGACAGTGATCCCTGTAGTGATATAGTGTCCTTTCTTCGACCCACATTAAGTTTTATTCAGCATTTAAAGTTCTTTTTCTGTTTGTCTGCAGAACAATCAGTCAGTGCTGACCAGTGTTTGTTTATGCTTGTAACAGCCCTCCTACTGCTTTTAGAAAATGAAGAACTGTACACCATTCACAATACCACTCTCTCCTTGCCCTTGACTCTTCAATATGAGAAGTCTTTTGAGTGGTTCACTGACACTTACATGATTTGGCTAGTTCAAAAGTATTTGATTCTTTAAGCACTCTCTTAAAAAAAAAGAGTATTCACAGTGCCAACACATTAAATGACTGTGTGTAGAAACCTGGTGGGGAACCAGAACCATATCTGCCAACTGGTGTTTGGGAAGTCTTGCTGGTTATGGCTAGAAGTCTTGCTAAAAATTCTCTAAGAGAAAAGCTAAAGAATACACAACTCTGTAGCAGAAATGTCTTTTATTGCTCACACCCCATCCTTTTCTAGGCAGAAAATGTGGAAGAAACTACCAGGTAGTAGCTTCCACTCACTAAATGAACCTTTTGCTGGAGCTATTAAAATTTTGACTGTTAACTGCACTATGGATGGACTTAAAACCACTCACATCTTTGGGGGAAGACATAACCCACATGTACTAGTTGTTCTTGGAACTTCTATCGTGAAATGATGATCCTAGCATTATGGACAAGATCTGCACTAACAATAATTGTTGTCCCTAACTGCATTAGAGCTGGGACTGACTTGGATAAAGGGTTTACAGAGCACTTAGGTCATCTTTAAATGATGTTTCTAAGTGATTCTGTGATTAGAGTAAATACTATATTAAAATCTGAATGGACAAAGAATTGTAATTGTGGTGTGGTTGAGATGGATTAAACTATTCCCACAGGTTTATCAGCTTATACTCCATGAGATAGAAATTAATGTGCTAAGCTAAACATTGTGAATGGAAAAACTTTTCCTCTCAGTGAGCAACATGCTCATCTAAGAGCAATTATGGTTCAGTTCTGCAAGACACCAATTAGATCTTTGAGACCACTCATGATGTTTAAAACTTTAGAGTGTTGAACCCTTTGTATTCAGAACATGGTCTAAGGCTAAGAATTTAGCCCAAGAGAGAATTAAGTTTGTCCTGTTGTTCTTTCACTACTTTTACTATGGATATGTACATGAGACACTTCTATCAAAGGATTAAATGAAATACTTAGAGGCTAAATCTCTCAGCTTTACTGAGGTAGTCAGCTTAATGTATTGTTCTTGGCTTATACAGATAGTAGTTCTCACCATTTAACTGATTCTCTCAATAGGTGGTCACATAATTAAACTGGATTTTTTTATTGCAATGACAGCATGGAATTTTTTGTGTCTGCCCGTAATCATTCATATTTTAAATCAGTTCATGAGAGCAGTAAAAGTATTGGCGTGGGGGGGGGGAAAGGGTGATGGAAATGGCTTAAGACTGTTGGAGAAAAGTTTTCTTCCTTGGAGCATCTGATCTCTGCACATGAACTGTACTAATTCTTCTCCTGACTATCACACTGAAGTCTCTGTGTTGGTTCCCTTGGCACCTCACCCGTGTTTTGCCTTGGCTGAGCTGGTGCTTGCATTGCACAGATAAAATCACACTGTATTACAGGTTCGCTTGCAAAAGCTGCAGTGTTGAATGACTGTTTGTACACAAAGTAACTATGAAGGAGTTTGGTAAAGAAAGAATCAGTGCCTATTGACATATGCACTGTGCATGTCTATGAATAACCTCTCAATGCATTATGAAGATTTCATGGAAAAGCTCTCAAGGCAAGTCAGGTCATCTGGAGAAAGGCGAGAAATCTCCACCTGCAAGATGTGAGTCTTATGAAATTATAGAAAAGAGATGTGTTGTATCCTGAGACAATTGCCCAACACCACACTGGTATGCCTTGAGTAGCTTCCTGAAACACTGTGTTCATGTCCCAAAAAATAATGCTAGGTTTACGCTATCTTGATTTAAAAATACAGGTGGTGCTTTCATGTGCCTCTCTTTCCAACTGCAGACCTCTTCAAACCTTATCTGAAGATGCTTGTTTTTCTGGGGAGATGGAGAAAGGTTTTACAGGCACGTGGCCAGGTTGCTTTTGAACTGATGATGTTAATTGTGCAGAGAAGTGTTAATGGCTCTTCAGAGCTCCTGGATAGGGAACAGTTTTCACTGAGAAAATGTGTACATAGGCCTATTATGTCTGACCCTGTTGTCCTGCATCTGTTTTATGGTCAATGGAGAGAAATGGGCACTTCTTGTTCCAACTCATCTCATCTGGGGGGGGGAGGGGGGATAGTAGTTTAAAGTGGATCAGATAATTGGGCCCTGAAGTACTTATTTCTCACTATTGATTATGAAGAGAGTCTGAGGTGACAGGCTCAGCTACTGGCACCTTCACTGTAAATTTCTAAAAGTAAGTGAAATAAATAGGCTTTAGAAATAAATGAAAAATGAATCTGCTCCTCTGGTTTTTTTTATCTTTCTTACAGTCTGTTAGTTTCTTGTATTGTAGGGCTTGAAGTGGCTTTTGTTTGTTTGTTTGTTTTTTTGGAGGTTTTGTTGGGGGTTTTTTTGTTGTTTTGGTTTGGTTTGGTTTTGTTTGGTTGTTGCTGTTGTTGGATGGTTTATTAGTTCGAACAAATCAATTATTTTAAGGCCTGGAAAAAATTTAAGAATTAAATGGATTTGAAGGTGGTAACATTGCCTTTGTGGTCAGAGGTCGTTAGCACAACCCTCACCTGTCAGAGAATCGTAGAATGGCCTTAACGACCATCTAGTTACACCCTTCTGCCGTGGGCAGGGACACCTTCCACTGGCCCAGGTTGCTCAGAGCCCCATCCAACCCGGCCTTGGACACTTCCAGGGATGGGGCATCCACAGCTTCTCTGGGCAGCCTGTGCCAGGGCCTCCCCACCCTCACCCTGTCCTGAAGGCTGGGGACCAGGAAGCACCAAACAGTCCCGGGAACAGCTGAAACGGCGTGTGCTGAGCTTCAGATCCGCGTCTGGCGTTCGAGACGGTGAGTCCTGAACGAGCTGTCGGGTCCGACGGGCTGAGCTCACGCCTCGCTCCCCTCTCCCCCGCGCCCAGCTCTGTGCTCAGCTGCCCGTGTGTTCTCAGTGGGACCGGGAATCATGTGCAGCACCGAGACGGGACCCCTGACGTGCGAGCAGGGGTGCGCAGATGTGCTCACACGCGGAACGCCAGCGCTCTTCCCGCGGGCAGCCCGGGGCAGCGCTGGGCTGGCTGCTGGGGGCTGCTCCCTGCTGCCAAGGACACGGCACGACTGGCTTTCCTGCCTTCCAGGGGGCAGACCGAAGCACAAACGGGCTGCAAAAACCACGTGGGCATCTCTTCTGATTAATTAATTAATTTCTTTTTAAAAATATATTTTAAGTGTGGTTATGGTTTCTTTTTTTTTTTTTTCTCAAATATAATTTGCGTGGGTGTTGCTGCTAGGGTTTTTTTTGCAGATTATGCAAATTGCCAAACTTTTGAAAGCAATGCTTAAATTATATAAAATTCCAAGGCTCGGTTCTCATTTATTGCGGGTCTTTTTAATCACTTTAACAACTGCTTTTTTTCAGAGGGACCTAAAGACCTGAATTCAGCAATCTCCTTAAAGCTCTAGAATTTCAAATTGCCTGTAGGTGCTTTGGAGAGCTCACCCTGACATACCTTTCAAAAGCTGCTAAGGACGAAAAGAGCACTTTTTTTGTGCCCAGAGTTGAAGTCAGCATGCAAAGAAATCATATAATACACAGCCTTTATTTTGTCTAAGGAAGATGCCTGTCTTGTTCATTTTTCAGTTTTTCAATGTATCATTCTCCAGAGCATGACTAAGATGACAGGAAGAGGTAGGTGCTCTGGATTTCCTCCTGGGATTAAGTGTGACCACTTAACAGCCCATGTTGTTTCTACCTCAAACTCAAACGTGAAAACTGTGTTGCAAATTGCCATATTAATATTGTAGTCACTGTGTCTGTTCCATCAGCTCCCTTTGCCTACACAGCCTCTGGCTGTCTTGAAGATCTTATGCACCACAAGGCATTAACAACTTGAATTTCTGCTGTTCAAATTCAGAGGTGCATAGCAAACATGACAGATGGGTGAGGAGGTGTTCTTTGCTCTGAAAGGTGTCAGGTGTGGTGTGTGCTACAGCTCCCTGCTGGCTGCTGCGAGGTCAACACAGACCTGCTGGTTGAAGCAGGTCAGCTTTGAGAAACAGGCAACTGAGAGTCCCAGGGAGGTGCTGGTGGAGTTTGGTTTGGAGTTTCACAGGGGGCTCTGCTAGCCCCCAGTGAAAGGGATGTGCATGGGAGAGGGGGCCTCAAGCATCACATTGCTGTCTAAATGATTACTTGTAACTCCCGGCTTAGTGTTGCTGGCCTATTTCAGGAATTAATCTCATTGTCTGCTGAATAACATGTACTTTTGCACAGTACAGTAATTACCAGCTCTCTCCTGGCAATTACTAATTTAAAATCCTGTAGAGTGTGTACCATTTGCTGCTTGGGCAGCGATTTGATAACTTGTGAAGCAGGAGCTGGGGATGGGTGAGGTCTGAGACATCCTGTGGCAACCACAAGGAAGGGGAGACACCTCAAACGCCTCGAGTGAGGACCTGCAGGTCAGATGCTTGGAGGGGACCTGCCATAGCAGGGTGGTTTTATTGAAGGCCACAAAGTCTGTGCTCTCTGGTCCTGCTCTGTGCCATTGCACACGCCTGTCATTTGCCTCTGAAAGGCACAAAATTAATTTTCAACTGGATCTGTGCATATGGGCTCATAGGGCAGTTCTTTCTACAAGGAGACCTACTTTCCCTCCTTTCTGCATGGGTTCAGGGACAGGGAGCAAACAGGTTTCCCTCTGACTCTTGCTTGTTTTTTTTTGTTTGTTTGGTTTTGGTTTGTTTTGGTTTTTGGGGTTTTTTTCTACTTCTCTACCCACTTTTCTTAAAGTGTCTGGGTGCTGGAGGTGGGGAAGGTGATTCCTTGGCTTTCAGCTTTGTTGCTTTCAAAGCATTAAAACAGATATCTATTCCCTTCCCTGACAAAAAATATGTTGATTTACAGCTCAGGCTGCCTGTTATTAAGGCTACCCTGCCTTATTTGTGTGTTGCTATCTATAGCTGTCAGGCTTGCACTGCTCAGGATGAAATTATTTCAAATATTAATCCAGATTTAATTTGCGTCAGTGAAAGAGGAGTAAAAAAACTTACATGACAGTGAAGTACAAATGGATATTTATAATCTGAACCAGTTACCTACCATATTGCCCTAACATGCACTGGTATCAGGGTATGTTTTTCATGTTCTGTGCTTAATGCTACGACCATAACATGTCAAAGGATTTTTATTTTATAACTACCACTATGCCTTTTTTGCTAATACTTTCGTTTCTTCAGCTTTACTCAGAATTGTTAATATTCAGGAAAACTATGAAATTATTAGTTCAGGGTGTCCTTTCATGGAAATAAAAACTATCTTAATTTTGAAAGGGGCTGTAGAGCTGTTGAACAGCTTCTGTATTTCAGCTCTCTGTGTAACATAAGCACACAATCAGCTCTCTCTCTCTGTCCAAAGCAAAGCTGCAAAGCATGTGTATGCATTTGTATAGAAACAAATGCACTTTGCAGACTTTTGCCATTTTTGCCCATGGATTTCCTATGTTTACAAGATGATTCTTGACCTGATTCAAAATTCTGATCTTGCACGAGTTACCTTCTGAGAGCTGGCAGGCCTGCAGTGGGAGATAAGCATGCTACCAAAACTACTACTAGATTAGTAGCCTTATTTTTAGTTCGAAATTTACTGTAAGAACATGGAAACTCTTTCTGGATTATTTATGTGTTTAAATCCAAACACTCTAAAATGGTGTCTTGCCTTCCCCTTCCATGACAAATAATTTTGAGTCAGCATGTAACTCCTTTCTAATATCATTGTAGTATCTTTGACTAGAAAGGTGATTTTTGAAACAAACATGACCCCATGTGGTAATTTACTGGTTTATATTATTCTTAACCATTGAATAAGAGAGGAAATTAAATAAGAAATCTTTACCTAAGAATGATTATTTAAAGCTAAGGCTATTAATAAAATCCTCTGACAGGTGGAGGTACTTAGTAATATCAATTAGTTCTCTCTTTAGAGATGAAGTATTCATTTTATAAATTTATTTATTCTCTATATAAAGTTTGTTGCCCCTTGGAAAATGGCTTACTATTGGGAATACATCATGCTATTCATTTGGAAGAATATTCCATAGATGACATGGACATGCTTTCCACAGTTTGAGGGGCAAAAAAAGAACAAGTGGTTATGTTTTGCAAACATGAAGATGAGTCTGAGTGTTGGATTAAGACAAAGATTAAGAGATGGCTTTGTGGAAATCTTCCGCTCAGGTACCGTGTTTGCTGTGTGGAGATGAGAGGTTATCTTAGGCATTGCTAGCATCATATGGGTTTTTTTCTATAATACCATATTTCTTAGTTATCTTTCTCTGTTAAAGCTTTTGTGAACTCAAAGGTGATCTGTTTCAGGCTAATAGAGAACAGCCACCAAGAGCAGAGGCAGAATTCTGCCTCTAATTTATCAGTCAGATTGCTTGGCTGATGATCTGTATGAAAGCTGTCCAGCGAAATAAATAATGATAGCTGTGATTCACATCAGTATGGGGATGTTAAAAAAATCAAATGCTTTTCTTTTCTTCCCCAGGTATTTTAAAAAGTCATCATGCTCTATGTGCTGGAATAGAGATGAATGATCTGATTTCATGTTCCTTTTGCTCTGTATCGGGGTGCAGGTTGCAAAGAGGGAGGTAGACGCCTGCGTGCTCTCTGCAAAAGAGCAGTCAGGTAGTTCACCAGGTATTTTGAACAGTTGCAGCAAGGCTGAAATTCAAAAGTGTCTACTTGGATCTAAGGAAGCCTCTGTCCTATGGGAAAAGTAGATAGTGTGGGGCAATACAAAGGAAACTTCTGGAAAAAATCAACTTACTGTTTATAAAAATGTTGCTTTTCTCCTTTACTACAGTTTTGCGACAGGGGTTGTGCTGGGTTTTTTGTTATTTTCTTATTTTCCTTGAGGAAACAGTAATACATCCTCCCAAGTAACTGCTAGTTAAGTGTAAAAAGATTAGACTGTACCTAATCTCTGAAAAAACTGTGCTAATACTGGCTTTCTTTCAGATAGGGCAACTCTTTTTAATATACTGTATATTTTTGTTTAACTTGTAAATTTTAGTTTTACTGGACAAGAAGAAAAAGGTGGTCCCCTCCAATGCAAGTGAATTTGCACCATGAGTCAACTGAGTAGTTGAAGAGAGCTTAAAAAAGGGAAGTTCCAGGTTGGGTTGGGGTGTGTGTGGGGGGAACAGGGCCTGAAAACAAGTGGAAACAACAAAGAGAAGTAATAAGGTCCAGAAATGGGAAAAAATTCCATGTCTTTTGATGAGCCAAAGGATGTAGGGAAGATGCACTCAACTGGATTACGTATTGCAGGGTGACATGTTTCATATAGATGCTTGGCTTGAGGTTTTTCTTGTGGCTTACGATAGATCATGTTATAGAAACGTTAGTAAAAGTGGCCTTTTTTCCTTTTTTTTTAATTTTCATTTTTTAATTTGTTATTTACTTTAGCTCACAACTGTAAATATATTTCATAGTGCAGTGGTGGGGATATGGCACGATTATCAGTGTGCACCTTGAAACTGTCCCAAACTCAAAGATGCTGTGCTTGCTTTCCCTTTGCTTCTGAAAATACTCATTTGTACTTATCTGAAGGAGAGAGAGAGAATGGGGAGGGGAATTCTCTTAGTGCTCTTCCTGGGCTGTGTTATGTGAATAAGGAGTTCCTGTTATTGCTGTGTCTGCACAGCCTTTGTCCAGGTAGCATGATTAGGAAAGGTTAGGATTTCCTTGTGTATAACCCTTTTGGAGTGTGTTGTCTGCACAGAATCCTCTCTATTACTGGCTTGTAATTCAGCATTGCACATGGATAATTATTATTTTTGTAAAAACAGCCTGAGAGTTTGACAGTGACTTACAAAGAAAGTTATCCTTGTTAAGTCTTAAGTTCCTGCAAGGACTGGCTTATGTCTTCTTTGCAATAACTTCCTTATTTCCCCTCATCCACTGCAGGATTGTGGTAAATGCTGTAAAAACTGTAGAGAATGATGGTCAGTTACTTCCCTTCCCCATCCTTGCTCTCCAGGAGAGGCTGCAATGGCAAATGGTGGAATTTCACTGTGGCAAACTCCTTCCTCTTACAGGAAGGAGGGCACAGAGAAAAATCATGTTTAAAGTCCCTAGATTTTGTGTATTGTGCTCCGTACTATGGCAATCCCCTGACTTAATGCATCTTTTGTGAGAGTGTCCTAAGGGAGACTTCCTTAAAATCCCAGCTCCTGAAATGCTGTGCAGTCCCAAGATGGCCACATAAGGTGAAGGAAAAGGACATTACTTGGCAGGACCCTTTAGGTTCCTTGAGGGGTCCTTCAGGCACTGAGGTTTAACAAGCTGGGGAGCGTTTGACTGCTCTAGAAGGGAAAAAAGTCCCTCTCCAAAAGGGAATTCCTAGTAAGTTATCTGAATGCTGCATCTTGCACATGAAATGTAAGAGTTGTTAGGTGTCTTGTGCTGATGCTCCCTGGCTGCCTGCTGGCCTCATAGGCTGGCTAACAGCCCTGGGGAGCAGTGGAGACTGGCCAACTGTGCTTCTTCCTGATGGTGATGGAGCAGGAGGAAGGTCACCACATTGCATGGCAGCTCCAAGGATGCCACAAAGCAGAGGAGCTCACCCATAGCCTGCTGCTGCTGTCCCTGCAGGGCTTCCTTGCATGAGGAGAAAGGGAGATTTCAAAGGTGTAAATGCTGTTGAGTTAAACTTGGGATTTCATTAGCCTGGAGTGATTCTCTGCAAAGAAGCAGAAGGGCTCCCCCTGTTCTGCTTCTCCCCCTCTCATGTACATGTTTGCATGTTTGAGTTGCTCTTTTTTGTTTTAACACCTGGAAAATGGGATGATGTTTAATTTAAATATTTACTCCTTCAGGCCAGCACGCTTGCTGGTATGGTAAGAAGCTTTTAGCCATATGTTACATGTATATGCTGTCAGACTAAAATGCAGTGCTGTGATTTAAAAGGGAATTTCAAAGCCCGGTTGTGCCTGCCTCTCAATATGGTTTCTGTGTGGTTGGGCACTTTAAAGGGAGTTAGCAGAGCAGTGAGGTTGGGAGAAGGGCTGTAGATGCAGTTCTAAAGAGAAACATTAAAATATTTGCCTTGGGAAGAAGTGAAAATATCCGAATGTTTTCAAATAGTAAGTAATTCTTGTAGACTCGTGCAAATTGTTAATGACAATTGGTCCATCAATATTTTTTGAGTTGTGTTTTGTTCTGGGAAGGTTCCCACTTTCTGGCTTTTACCTGAGTAATATTTTAAGATGGGTGCATATATAAACAAGATCATTTTACTTCTCACCTTCAAAGAGGTCAGAAAGCCCCATCTCCCAAACCCCCTTCTCACTTATATTGGAAATGAGAAGAATGATCCCTCAGCTGTCATCTTACATGGAGACTGAAACAGCTCAGGTCTTAGACAGTGGCTTCTGAATTTAGGACTGGACAAGTACGGTCCTTTGCCCTTGGATGCACCATGGAAGGTGCAAGTGGAATTTTTGAGTTCTTCTGTCAACCTAGTGAGATATTTCAGACTTTTCCCCCATGGCACAGGAATATATTTAATAGCTGTATAGTTTTATAAGGCAAGCATTGATCAAAATGTCATTGATAGTTCTGGCCTATCCCTACACTGGCCACTGATTTTGTATTTTTTGGGGCAAGCTACTTAACACATCATTTCCTCACCCATAAAATAGAAGCAACACCTTTGGGGACAATGACGAGGTTTTTAGATGGAAGGAGACACTGAAGGGCAAAGTGGTGCTATACCGTGATGATTACTCTTTTCCTGAGAAGGTGCACTTTTCAATTTTAACACCACTTGGTAATGATTAATTGAGTTGTATGGATTAAATTTTCAGTGAGAGTTATGAGATACTTTCCTGAAGAATAATGTATTTTAAATGTTATGTGAGATTTAAGAATTAAAATTTTATCTTGTATTTCAAAGAATTTTAAATGACCTTCAGACTGAGCCAGTCAGTGGTTTGAATATGTTAATGAAATCACTTTGCTGGCAAGATGTTTTGTTTGGTAATGAAACACAAAACTGCTGACCGTGTTGAGCTGATGATGTTTGTCTGTCTGATACAGTAATATTCATCAATGCACTGTGTGCAGGCAAAGTTCAGGTATGAATATAGATGACTAGGATTTTCTGGGAGCTCATGTAATAGTGTCTTTTAGGTTTTGATCTTTGTAACCAGTTGATGACCTTTATTTTACACCGATAATGAAAAAAAACAGCATTACTTTATCACTTAGATACATGAACGCAAAAATAATTCAGTTCTCATCACTAATCAGTTCAGCAAATTACAAAGTCCCATTTGACCCACATCTTGTTAGCTGTACTTGCACTGAGCAGTGTTTCTGAAGTATTCTGAGAATGTTTACTGCTTAATGCACTGCTCAGTGAGGATGTCAAGGTCTGACCTTAATGTATTCAAGGTATTTCAGAGTCTGGTTTTGGTTTTGTTTTGTGGGTTTCTTTTTTCCTGCTTGATTGTTCCTGTCACTTTCAGTAGACTGAACTTAGAGGAATACAGGTAAATTTTCAGGTTGAGGTATGAACATTACAGTTAAGTTGGTAAGAAAGAGCAAAATGTATCTGTGGAAGTTGTGATCTGAAGTATTAAGGTTGTTTAAAAAGATGCAAATCTAGACCTCAGAAAGATTCAATTACATTTAGAAAAAACCACAGATTTCTTTTTTATCTCATGCCTTTACTACTGTAAATCTTATTCAGTAATACTGTAATCCTATAAATTATCACAAATCTGGATTAATTTCAAATGAGTGGATGTCTAAAGTTGCAGGTTGTCTGGAAAGCTTTCCTCCCACAGTTTATTCTTTCTGTACTGTCTATCTCATACAGCATTCATAATTTGGCACATTGAAAAACTTTGAATATTTTTTCTAGAATAAGCTCAGATAGTTTAAAAAAATAAATCATTTAATTTATGAAAGCTTGTGAAAGATGCACAGAGCATTAAGAGAGAAGCTTGATACAGTTATTGAAATTCCAAATGACTTTTCTTCAGAGTTGAACATTTCCATTTAAATACATTGATTTAATTTATTTTATGCCAAACCTTGTCGAAACTGAAGATTTTACTTTAGTTTTGAAACAACTTTAGAGGTGAAGAGTGTTCACCAGTTCTACTGGTCACATATCCAAGTGTAATTGGGAGCATATAATCCAGATTCTCTTTCCTGTGACACATAATGAGGGAGGGAAGAGTGGGGAGCAGAGGAGGGAAACAGATGAGCACATCAGAGAGTGATTTTTATGCCAAAGGGAGAAGAAAGGAGGGGGGGGGGGAAGATTCTTCATTATTCAGTAGATTTCCTGTGGGTTTTATCATACCCTTGCCCCAAGTTTCCAGTAAAGTTGAGCAATGGGCAAAAGTATTCATCAGTCTCACAGAACTTTACTTTGGTTGTTGTCTACTGCATGGCTCTCACACTTCTCTGGAGAGGCTTGGGCATGTGAAGCACACCTTCACCTCTGTCTGTGAATCTTGTGATGTTGCTGACACCTTATAATAAGTGCCTAGGCTTCCAAAATTTTTTTTGTATTCCTTCAAATTAAGTTAATTGTAAAGGCTTGGAGATGAGGTCACATACATGACGTGAAGATGCTCATGAGGATTGTCGTGCTTATCACAGAAACTTTGCTGTGACCCACCAAAAGCTGGGCCTAAACCAAGATCATGAAATCCATTTCCCCAGGAAAATACAGAATGGGTATGTTGTTCAAAGATGGCACAGGCTGTAATGCCAAAGGCATCTCGCTGTGATAAATGTTCATGGAAGAATTTTTTGAGCCTTTAAATATACTCTGATCCTTTCAGGACTTTTGACCTATAGAGGGAAATTTCTGAAATCTTTTCAAAAGAGAGTAGGGCTGATATTCAACAACCTCTCTAACAATTAAAAAGAAATTTTGATTTTGCAGACATGTGAAGTGAAGGATACTTTCAAGAAAAGTAATTGCTTGCTTGTGTAAGCCCAGTGTCTAAGAAGAAGTTCTGTTCAGTAGATTTTTGCACTTCGGATAGGTAAAATTTGTATTGCTGATTAGGTTCCAGCTTTTCTGACAGATCTTGTCAACTTCAATAGTAAATGGACTAATTCATAGGTGATCTGCAGAGGCAGATGATGTGGTCTTCGGCTATGGGTGATGTTGATGATATTCAAATGGTGGATCTGGGTGGCTCCAAGGCATTTTCTAGAAAAACTTGATGATCTCAGAGATCTGGGTTAACAGATTTACCCTGGGAAGCTGTCCCTCTTAGATCTGATTAATTTGCTGTACTTTTTTGCCCTGACGCTCTTACACTCATACCATTTTTTTCTTCCTTCTGTCTTTGCATTGTTTCAAGTTATGTGTAAAGGAGCATTTCAGTAGCATTTCAGACCTGGAGATTGTCAATTCCCTTTATTTCCTTTTTTTTCCCCTTTTTTTTAATTACTTAGTTTTTAAATAAACATGACTTTTTAATAACTGCATTTGGGGGAAAAAACTGTTTTGCTAATGGGAGTATAAACTGAGAAGCAGGGGATGTATATTTTTGTTCAATTTTGATTAATATTTAGGCACCTTTAAAGTGCAGGTGAATGTAACTCATTTCTATGCTACAGTAACATTTAAATGCTAGTTTCTCAAATATTCCATGTTACTATCCAGGAGGCAAAAAACCCTCCAAAATATATAACCATTATTGTTTTGCCAGGCACCTTGTTGAGGGCTTTTCTCTTTATAGGAAAGTGCTATGAAATCAGTGTCTTAGCAAGTGATACCATTTTTCAGTGTTTGATCCTCACAAAACTACTCTGACTTTTTTTGTTTGTTTTAACTAAGCTTTAGCAAACATATACTGTGTGATATGGGTGAATAATCTGATCTTATGGAGGTAGTTATTTTACAGTTGGACTCTCTTTTGAATTTGAAAATGTCAAGAAATATGAGGTCTGACTGCCGAAGTTTATTTCATAATTGACAATTCAGTTTAGGTGCAGCCAGGTAATGAAGTCAAGCACTTTGAAGTTGTCAGGCAATGTTGAATTTGCAAGATTCACAGTATAATTTGGACCGCATTCTGTGTACATGAATATTTACCAAAGCTTTATGAAAGCAATGTTTATCTTGTAACATGAAAGAGAAAACTAGGAAAGAATTAATGGCCTGGCTACTGTAGCAATAGCCCAGGTTTGTATGATAAAAGCCTCCTGGGGTTATAGACACTCTTTCTTTCTGAAATGACATAAGAGAAATGGAAAGAAGTCATTTGGAGAGGAATAAAAGCACTCCCTGAAAAGTTAGGTTGTTAGAAATAACATTGCGTGGATTTGAGTTCACAACCAGATATATGAAAACCTTTCTTTGTATGGAAAAGTCTGATTTTCCAGAGGAAAATATGCAGGGGAGAACCGACTTTTGCCACTAAAATTGTTGTCACGTGGTCCTGAATTAACTGAAAATGAGGCAAACTGAACACATGTGAGTTTTATACCTGGCCTTTAACGATTGTGGAATAATTATTAGTCATAATATTTTGTAAATGCTTTAAAGATGTTAAGTGCAACTTGGGGGTTTTTTCCACCTACTTGACTAAACTCATGCCTGGTATATCTCCACTGGCTGGCCCCTGTCATAGCTGTTTGCAGCCTCATCCTATGCTGCTTTTCACTGGAATTACACTGGAATGAGCTTGGATCACTGCCATGAAGTGTAGGGGTCTCCCTCTCTATTAATACATTTGCAGTGTGTATTATTTCGAGAAGCACCAATCTGTCTTCTGGGAGAACGAAGCAAAGCAGCAGAACTTACATATATCAGTCACTTAAATTTGTAGACCTTCCTATCTCTAAGTTTAGACACATTTTATGGTACAGGGCACAGGTTGTTCTTTGAGAGCCGTGGGAACAGCACCTTTCCCTGCAGATAACAGATCATGTCTGTGCTGTGTGCTCAGGGGGCTCTTTTCCACAGAGATGATCTAACGTTTAAGGACAGGTGGTTCAGAGAAACAAGTAATCTTACGTTCTTTATGGTCTTTATCAAGTAGTCCCACTTGGTCTAAATCAGGCTTTAAGTCTATTGTTTGCTCTAATGCAATTACACACGTTTTTTACTCAGACTCCAGTGAGCCAGACTTTGGCAGCAAGACCATGTAAGCTTTCTATAGGTTTTTAAAAGCAAATTGCATTTTACTGGTCCCTGGGAAAGTGTCTTCCTTGAAAATGTTTAATCCACCCTCCTTTGCTTGTCAGTTGTGAATGAAACTATCCATGGCATACACTGACAGTTAGTTCACGTCTCAGATCAATTCACATCTTACCTAAGAAAGATTTTTTTCTGTTTTCCTGTGCACAGTGTAATGTACTTAGGTATGTCTTTTTCATTTACAGTGTGGGAAATAAACCATAAATCTGTGATATCCCTCCGTCTTTTAGGTATTTCAATACCCTGAGCATAGTCATTTCAGTTAAAGACCTTTCTGGATAGGAAAGACAAGGGGAAGAATTGTGTAAATGTGCAGATCTTTAGAGGAATTATGAACTACTGAAAATACTATAATGCTGCAAAAGTTACACAGCATCTCCAATTATATCACTATTGCTTATTTCCATCCAGGTTGCTGGTTTTGTGTGATAATACTGGTAGGTGTAATACTTGCACTCTGAGACATACTGAAATCCCTCTCAGACTTGCCTTTTTGTGATGCTCATTGCTTCCAGCTCCTTTTGATACCACCTGTCACTGGGGCTGCTCACTCTGTGAAGACAAGTCCCTAAAAAATAAAGGGCACTTGTGATACTGAGGAGCACTCCATGCATCTGTATTTAAGATGCTACCCTGGCCATTCCTGTGGCCTTCCCAGACCAGCTTTCCAAAGTAGCCTGTGCAGTGACAATGAAGTATTTCTGCTCGAAGGGTTAAGGCCTGAGTGTGCTATGATAGTAAGGTGGAGAGAGGAGGAACTGTGCACTTGCTGTTCCAATAAGAATCTTTCAGAGTCTCTTTGGACGTGAAATAGCCCCTAACTATGTTTTGCAGATGCTCTTTTTACACAGCCTCGTGCAGGAAGAGGTCAGACTCCCCAGTTTTGCACAATTGCTGAGCAGTGAAGAGTGTCCCAGCAGCAACATGAATTCAAAATATACCCTACAGAGAGGAATGATAAAACTGAAAGTCCTAGACTTGGGACTCTGAGAATCTGGAACGCAGCTGGATCATATGCAATCCACTGTTTTATTGTGAATCTGCAAGAACGCCAGAGGAAAATCAAACAGTATTTTTCTTTTCCTTTATTTATTTTATAGCTTATACCCAGCCCACAAAATTATGGATTTAAAAACTGGGAATTTGGGTATTCTGAATAAAAATGGAACACGACAGATGAATATTTACATGCAAATACATTGTGCAAAAGTGTATGAGGTGACAGGCTGCAAATTGCATTGGTATTGGAAATAGAAAAAGCTAAAGGTCCCCCACTCCATGTGCAGTGAAGGCAAAAGTGAAGCTCACTTCCCAAAGAACCACAATTTCTCCAAGATGCATTATTGGGAGAGAGATATATACACAGATGAGTATCTGTGTAAATATATGAATGGATATATATATACATATGTATATATACACACATACTCCTCTCTAGCATGTAAAATACATGAGTGATTGTTTCAGAGGGACATATTTTCAGCTGTAGGAGTATCACAGTAATTATGCTTGTGGAGACTTCCATCTCTACAAGGTCTTTATTTAAACAAGCCTTGCATTTTTCAATTCATCTAGAAAAGGGTTTGGAGACCTGGGAAAAGGAAGGAATGAATGAATGATGGTGCCAAGACCTGCACTGTGCCAGATTTTCTTTGCAATTATGTAGCTCTTGGCAAAGGTGAGATTTAAAATCCATGTTGTTGATCAGCATGGGATCATCTCTTGGGAACAGAGATGCTGTGCTCCCATGGAGCAAAATGATGGTGTTTCCCGTGGCTCTCACAGCCAGTTCCTGAGAGCCTTGAATGAAATGCTGTTTCTAAGCTGAGAAAACCATGTGAAGGAAACTTTTTGCCATGAAAACTGATAGCTTAATGCTGTCTAAACAGAAACTCAAAGGTTTTTTTTTCAAGGTTTTCTTCAGTATTTTGGGATTCAATCAGAAGAGATTTAGTGGGAAAAGAATCAGTCTACTAACATGGAGTAAAGATTGGAGTTAGGGGAAAATATTAAGGTAAGCTCAGAGTTATCCCGTAGTGGATTGTAAAGAAGAGCTCAGTCAGTAAAATCTTCATTTTCCCCACTCCTCTTTATGGAAGTAACAGCCACTCAAAAGGCCAGTTTAACTGAAGGTTCAGTAGAAAGCAGATGGGTTTTACTGTTACATTTACTGGCATCATATCATCATCCAAATGGAGAACGGGGTCTATGTACCAGGGCACATAGTGCCCCACTGAACCCTTGAGGGTATTGGTAAGCGTAAACAAGGAATTATCTCCTTCAGCCAGTGGCCACAGGTCTGAAATTCCAGCCAGCTGAACTGTTCTGCTGTGAGGCAGTCTTAGAAATGCCCATGAGATCACAGTGTATGGAACCCTCAGGTCACTTAGGGCAAGGCAATCTGAAGCCCAGCCCAAGAGCTGAGTGTGGCTGGTGTGGCAGGAATTCACCACCAAGGTATTCTTCTTGGCAGAGCAGATGTAGTAACAGACCTAGCACAGCATCCAGGGAGGGTTGTAACAAAGCTTTAAGAGAGGTGCTACTCTTGCTAGAAACGAGCTTTATTATTCTACTTGATCTACATGAAATTTGTCAAATACCTGGTATTTGTAACAGTCTAGCTGATCAGAATCCTCAAAAATTATGCCAAGCAACTTTATTTTAAACTGAACACAACTAAAGAAACTTGGTCATAGTCAAAATGAAAAATAGTGAAGTTTCTACCTTAATGAGAAGAAAGTGGTATAGCACAAACCCACAAAAATAGAAATCCTAGTCATTCAGCACTATAAAACACAACACTAAATAGCCATGGTATGAAAAACTCGTTTGAGTTGGTGACTAGAAGGGTGTCACCTCAGGAAGAAATGAAAAATGGAAGTGAACTCCATCTTGTGTTTGGGGACAGGCTACAGCTTCTTTGCATTTAGACATGAGTTTGCAGTGATATATTTGTTACCTGTTGGGATATGGGAAAAAAGAATTGTCATGGACAGGGCTGTAAAGTTATTCTTAGTGTTTCTTTTTCTCCCATAGCTTCAAAAGGCCAGTAGGGATGTGGACTGAAGCCTCTGGTAGATGTATCATGCTCCTTACCAAAGGAGAAAAGGAGCTCAGAGGTGAATATTATTAAAATAAATTTTAATTTCGAATCCATAGACACTAGTATTACATTGGGCCAAGCCCAAAGTAATACAGATGGCAGCTTTCCCCAAAACTCATTTACATATAATAACTGGGCTTCTACAGAATGGCTCAATGCAATAGTTCTTTTCTGCAATAATAAGTGAAAAATGGTGCAATGACGTGTATGATTGCTCCCATCTCATGTATCTGAAGTTCGTGTTGTCAGAATTCTAGTTCAGACATTTGAACCAGTTAGGAATACCAAACACACAAAAAGTATCATCATCTTTACATAAAATAAGACCAACCACCTTTGGCCACAAAACCCAAAACAAACCTAAACCAAAAAGCCCAGAAACAATGAACACCCCATCATTATTGCATATACATAGAATATGTGACTAGGGTATACTGCAGAAAATTTCATCATTTTTAGGGTAACCCAAAGTAATTCCAATCTCCTGCCAAAAAAAAAAAATCATTCAACTTTTTTGAGAAAAGATCCTGGGTTTACTCAGGATCTTCTGGAGAAGACTGAAGATGCTGTGGTAGTATTAATTGGTAAGAGGAACTATAAATGAACTTTTTGTGATACTGTGGGCTCTTTCAAGACTTCACCTTAGATAAACATTTAGCTCATCATGCTTATGTAAAGCTATATGTTCAAAAATATCCTCCTGGGTACAGCTGCTCCATATTACATATCTCTGATTCGTACTATTGTAGGTTAAGACAAACAATCACTGTGCAACTGCACTGGGAATTAGGTTAATTCAGATTGCTTTGGTATAGATTCTTGACCATTGCAGACTTCTGATTGAGCTCTCAGACAGCTTGCCTTCCAGACAATTGCTTGGATGGGATTTTGGGGGCAGGTGTTAACTGTGGAAACTTACTTAGCAGTAAGCTTCTCTGTTGCTACTGACTTTGATGATACTTTTATATGTTGTTTTTTTTTTTCTTGGTGATTGTCCTTTACAAAAGACCTAATTGAAAATATCTGTCAAATCATGTCTCTGGTTTCCCTCTTCTTCCCCCTCCACCCCCTCAGCCCCCCGTTAATTGGGCGCGTATTGTGTTTGTGTGGGAAGGAAGGAGGCTCTATAGCAGCATGGCAATATTGCTGGGAAAGGAACATTAAAATGGATAAAGGGATTTCCTAGTGGTATAAATACCTGCACACGACCTCCCTGTGCTCTGGAGCCCTCCTGTATATGCATATGCAGGTGAAAACCGGGAGTCGGGTTGGAGCCGCCGTTGATTGCGCAGGATCCGTTCTGACAGAAAACGGGGGACAGGCGGCTCTCTTTGCCTGTTGGAGGGTATGAGTTGCCAAGCATTTACTTCATCTGACACCTTTGTACCCCTGAATTCTGACTCTTCTCCCTCTCTGCCTCTGATAATGCATCACAGCGCCGCAGAGTGCCTGCATGTTTCTAACCATGCCACCAATGTTGTATCTACAGGTACTTTTTAAAAATAATCTTGCTCTCACTAACTCTCGTTTTTTGCGATGCTTTTGGACGATCTGTGTTCATCAAGTTCTGCAGTATTGAAGGTGTTTGGTGTCCATGTTATGTGTGATTGGGATTACGTTAAAGCAGAAGCAATTTCACAAACTCTGCATATGAGTGAATAAGGAAAATCATCAAATGTTTGTGTTTTAGCTAAATCAGCAGCTTTCTCTAAGTTTGTTACGAGATTAGGCTCAAATATGCTGCCAATGCACTAATTTAAAACAGCTTCAAACACTGTCACTGTTGCTATGACTGTATAGTCTTCAATGAGAAGTGTCATGTAAATTAATTGAAAGTTTATTATATAACCACAATTTAAAATAACATAAGTTACTTTAAATAAGAAATACATATAAAGCAGCTCAGGTCTAAATATCACTTGGGGAAGCTTTAAAGAAGGAAAAACATTGCTTTTCAAGGCATGTTGCATACTGAATGAAGACTAAGATTTAAGTGGGGTGTTCAAAATTGGTAGTAGAAGCCTTGACAATATTTTTGAATTTTGTATGTTTGTGTATGTAATCCAATTAGATACACTGAAATACTTGGCCTATGTAATCACTGAACTATCTGAGAGAGAGACAAAGAGAAAGAGAGCTTTGTCTATCTTCCTTAATATTGCAGAAGTGGGATTCTGAAATGCAGGAGTTGTTGATGGAAAGGTTTCAAGAACAGAAGAAGACATAGTTTGATTTATCTGAAATGGTATTGAGGTTAGAATTCTATCTGGAGTCTTAAAAAGAAACTAGCTTTCTCCTGAAATACATTGGTAATAAAACATTTTAATGAAAAGCAAAAGCAGGTAAGTGGTGAAAACTGATCACTGGTAATAGATAACAGGCTCTTACACATTAAGCAGGAGGCTCAAACTATCCTGTTGGTTGGCAGGAGTAGTAGGGAATAGGAGAATTTAAATTTTGTATGAGGTCAGATTTGTGTATCTGTATCACAGTAGTATTTTCTAGATTCATCTGACTTGTAATAAGAGGTACACAATGACAGGCAGTCAAAAGCATTTGCTTGCCTGCTTCATGTTTAGGTTGATATTTTATAGTTGCCTCCCAAGGACAAAATGACCCTGCAGTCCAGGGAAATTTTGATTGCAGGATCTCATCTAGCAGATGACCTTGTAAAAACAGGGTCAAACACTGTGAAAAAATGACCCTGTGAAAGCAGCAATAACTCTAATGGCTAAAGGCGTACAAATTTCATACACAGATTCGGAAATTGTAATAAACAATGCTATTCTTGTGAAAGCATATAAGGAGAATTTGTGCTCAATAAAACAGTGGAAGAATTTTGAATAACAACTTATTTTAAATGTCAATTTTTTAAAAAATTTGTTGTAGCAATTCTGCATCACAAAAAGGTGAATATACTTCTTTTCAAATATTATGCCATGTAATTCAGCTGATGTTCTGCGTTATCCTCAACATTTTAATTGTTATTATTTAATCTGAACGAGATTATCCTCACTATTTAAGTCTTTATTAGCAAGTTGAAAATTGTATTTTCATGCATAAAAATAATAGCCGGTGGATTATGTAATAATAGAAAAAGACAACCAATAAACACTTAGATCTTATCTCAATAGAAAAGTTGCATCATTCTACATGCATTAGAATTATTAACACAGTCTTTATTTTCAGTGCATTTATATCAGTATAAGCATGTTTGTCTTAGTAGATTTAATATCCGTATAAGTGTATCTAAACAGGACATTTTACTGTCATGATTAATGTTGTTAAAAACAGAGATTCTAATCCCTAATTAATTATATGGCTTTGAATGACTGGAATGTGTTCTCTGAAATGTGGTTTTACGTATCTGAATGCTCGTGAACATTAATTTTTAATATTATATTTTATAGCAGTTGTTAGAGGGGACAGTATGTGCATTTTTATTCCTCCTTATACATGAGAAAGAACCATAGCTCTTATTTCACACTCAGCAAAAAAATGGTCTCGTTCTTCAGGCCCTGGCTATTACTGAACAGAGATCTGAAACAGCCCTGTGAAAACATAAGAGATAAATTAATTGTGTGTTTGCTGGAAAATGTTTATTTAAGCCTAACTTTTTAGAGGAGCCCAGAATCTACCGTCCTGTTTCTCTACCTCCTTGCCAAAGCACTCTGAAATGTTTTTTTGTGTCTTGGCACTTAAAAACTTTTGACTTCTGGCTGCCTCAAAGCAGACGTCCCAAACTGCTGCCTTTGGAAACTCATGGTCTTAGGCACACATAAAATATTGCCTTCCTTGCTGCCTTCATTCACAGTTGGGTTTGCATGACAGTGAAGGCAAGCGATTTTCTGAGAACATGGAATTAGTTTTTATGTAAGACTGAACGAAACAGTGTGTGAAAGTTCTGTGAGGAGAGGAACTGGTCTCCTCCAAAGATTTCGATGCTTCCCTTCCTAAGCAGGGTACATAAACTGGGTTATGGTCATGGAATATATTAAAAGCAATGCAACAAGACCCCAGCATGGCAATTTCGGGTCTTGGCTGGGAGGGCGTCTCACTATTTACACAGCAGCAGTTTACCTGCAGTGACCTGGCCAGCTGTCTGGACTTCCAGCAGTGTTACCTGATGGTTATGGCCCAGAGTTAAAGGCTTACTGATTACACACTAAAACTGCATGAGGGCACTGTCTCTCTCTGAACTTAAAGGCTCTGTCTTGAATCCTCACATGTTTTCTTACCAGTCCCATCTGTTTTGTCTTTGGTCCAAACTCATACGTTCCTGTGCATTCACTTTGGCACGACGACGCTGGGACACGCTTTGGCAGGACTTCATTACTCTGTGCCCTCCTGTCATTATGGAAACCAACCATCTACCTATGGGGTGATGGCAGGTAAGAGAGCAAACCTTCAGCTGGGGTGAGCTATCAGCATGTTGATTTTTAGTCAGTTTTCCTTTAGAGGGACCAATCCAAGACAATTGTTTAGAGGAGATGGGATTTGGATTAAGGCACTAGAGAAAGTGTTAGGAGATTAGGGGTCAGTGCCTAGAGTTTCCCGAAAACCTCTGCATCTCTCGTGAAATCACTCTGTATCTTACATCTCTCTACAAGCCTGGGAGAGTGCTGCTCTTTTTGCTAACCTATGTCCACTTTCCCTGGCGATAATCACTTTCTGAGGGACCAGGAGTGACATACCCAATATACCTGTGTATTACCAGTACCTGGGCTGACAAAGCCCTGCCCAAAGATATAAAATAAAATGGGACATAAGGCAAAGATATCTGAATTCTGCAGGCAGATCAGACAGATGGTCATGGATTTTTACAGTCACAAATATATGCTACCATCCTGCTCATTTTTGCATGTGCCAGGCTCAGTAAGAAAGAGGAACTCTTATTCTGTACGAATAACTATTCAAGTAGCAGTCGATGAGATAATGACATGAACCAAATTAACACAACTCCCAGGAGGTAACTGTGGTTTGGAAATAAGCCAAAATCAAACTCAGAATTTTGTTTCACTTAAGAATGAAGGAAATATTCAAATTAGTCATCTTAGATTAATATATCTGCATAGGGACAGAGTGTAGATTTCCTTTATGATGTACAAACGTCCAACTGCTCCTATTAC
Source organism: Myiozetetes cayanensis (assembly GCF_022539395.1). Taxonomy (NCBI): domain Eukaryota; kingdom Metazoa; phylum Chordata; class Aves; order Passeriformes; family Tyrannidae; genus Myiozetetes; species Myiozetetes cayanensis. The sequence continues at coordinate 5,087,239 of NW_026087742.1, forward strand.
ATAGTGCACTTATCTACTTGTTGCAAACATTCCTTGCGTTGTTCAGATCTCTGGGAAAAGTTAATGGATATTAGACAAAATATATTGCTCACAAGTTCATTTTCTTTCATTCCAGAATAAACACATCTTTATTCTTCTCCTTTCTTCTTTTCACCTTTACTTTGTTCCCTTTTTAGGCATCAAGCCTTCAACTCCAGAGATGCTGTCGGCAAGTCTCTCCCAGACTCGCATCTTGCAGACATGCAGCGTGCCCCATCCCAATGTGGTAAACAGTGTCAGCACCTTGCAAAGCAAGTCCTTCTCTTTTTAAGTATTTTTTTTTTTTGAGAAAAAAAAGTCCTTTTTTTTTTTTTTTTTTTGTGGTTAGCCTGTCTGAAGTGTATGAAGTAGCTCCTATGGGGTTAGAACCTCCAGCACTGATGAGAGCATTCAGGATGGTGAAGACAACCCTAACCCTAATAAATGGAGGAAGCAGTGGAGGTTAATGCAGTTCTGAGTTCTTCTACAAACTTTTGTATAATTTAGACAATTGGAAAGGATGTCCGGAAAACCTGGAATTTACTGGCTGCTCCAGATATACTGAAGAATGTTAATGATTCCCTCCACCCTTCCTTTAGGTCATAGACTCTTTAGCTCTATGTACAATACCAAGTGAAAAAAACCACCTTCATTCTTAACTGAATCTCCTTGTTACTTCTGATATTTGTGAACAGAAGGTAATGCAAGGCAGTTCTTTGCCCTTGAGTAATTTCTTTTTAAACCAGAAGGGTCATTTTGAATGTGTTCTGGGTTTTTGGTTGTTAGGGTTTTTTTGCCTTTAGGTCTTACCTTTGCTCTTTCCCCAAAGAAATTTTATGCTGAAGCTAAGCCAAGGTAGTATCCCATCCGAGCATCACACGGCATTGACACGGAAATATTTTGTGTACCAGAAAGTAGAGACTGGCAAATTTTAGGTGACTCAAAATGATGTAGATCTGTCAGTCTGGATGTGCCCCTTAATTCCAGTTTAGACCTTGGATTTTATTTGTTTAGGTTTAGACCATTTGCCATCTTATTTAAGTGCTTCTGTTTACTCAGTAAGAGCATGGTTGTGGCTGCTGGTTGGTTTTCATGAGTTTGGACAAAAAAGAGACGGTACCTCCTAGGAGATCCTCACTCTTGGGTACTTTCATATTTTATGTAATGAATATTACAGGATTATGAGATGGTGAAGGGAAGTTTTCACTGTGTAGTGGTAGAGAATAACTGTACTGAGTTTTCTCTTTGGTGCTGCTCAGGTAGTCTGACCCCTTGCCTTTATAAATTCCCGGAGCACGCCCTGAGTGCCAGCTCCTGTGCCCTGGGCCACGGCTTCACTCCCATGCACCAGCCCCTCCTCACAGATGATCCCACTGCCACGGACTTCAAGCAGGAGTTCCGCAGGAAAAAGCAAGTCCGTTGAAGACCCCGTCGACATGGACTCCCCTGAGATCAGGGAACTGGAGAAATTTGCTAACGAATTTAAGCTGCGGAGAATTAAGCTGGGTATGTGCTTTTTTTGCCCACAAACAAAAGGCTGAAAAATTCCAGTGAAAGCCCAATTATTCCTGAGTGTTTTATAGTCTGGCCTCTTCAGTTGCCTGATCATAACTCTAATCTTGCCTTGTACTGCCCAACTTTCTCCATTCCTAGCACACTTGATTGGAATTAATGAACTTCAGCTTTTTGCAGCTTAGCATGCAGAAGGGGACTTAAACTTTCCTGCCATTAAATTATTTGTCTTAGGTGCAGAGGAAATTATTACTGTTCTGTAAATTACATTCAGTAGCAGATGAAACATTCTGCACAGCTCCAAATTATCTGCAACTTAGGGCTCTAACCTCTCATGCCCATCCTCTTCCCCGTGAAGAGTTTCATCTGAGGTTGTGGTGTCATTTCTGTGACAACCATGGGAAGTCTTTCACACAAGTAGGAAGCTTCCCTTCCTGATTTATTTTCTTGTGCCAAGACACAGGTACAGCAGCAACTGATATATTTGTTGCTGTCTGATTCATGCAAGATGGATCACCTTTGAGAGTCTCCAGTGAGCTGCTCGTCTTTCACCGGCCAATCTTAGCTGAGGGCAAAGGTGGACTGAGCCCAGTCTTTCTCACCTGTAGGAAATAGGGGTTCATTGCAATGTAAAAGCCTCACCCTTTCTTGAACTGTACTGAAAGAAAAAAATAACATCCAGCAGTGCAGATGGAGCCTGCAGCCCATTTATGAATACTGAGTACTCTGAAGAGTTGCGATTTTGTCATTATCACTTATTACATTTGAATCAGAGGAAATCCTTCTAGTTTCATAAATCTATAAAATAGAAGGTGTTTAAAGGTATCTATGTGCTATCTTAACAGTGGGAAAGCTAGTGTGTTTCCTTTTCAGTCTAAACGGAAATAAAAGAAATCAGGGTTTAAAAATATCTGGAACCTGGTTTATTTTCCCATGTATCATGTTTTTGTTGTCAGGCACAGCAATGGAAAGTGTTTGCTAGGCCCCACGTTGTTAATCACTGCATCTTCATCCTGAATTTTTGAGGGAACAAAACTTCCTTTATTGCAAGCAAATGACATGGAGCCTGGGCTTAAGTGGTCTGATGGGAGAAATGCAATGTGCTCAGGGAAACTAATCTGAGGTTGAGCTTTACACAGGAAGACAGACTTAATATGGGTTGTGCATCTGAGACTGAGAGAATTGGAGTAAGTGCAACCAAAATAGAGGTAAAAAGTTGCCTCATGAGACATTCAGTGTCCAATTAGATCCTTCCTGTTCTGGTGCAGAGGCAGAGAAGAAGGATAATGATCCAGCCTCCTGAACAAGGCAGATACATGCTCAGAGCACCAAACAGGTTGCTGCTGAGACAAAGTCAATGTCTGCATGGAAACTGCAGCAATTCTCTGACCATTTCACTGTAGTTGTTGCAACAGATAACTGGATAGCAACCAGGGATTAGTTTATTGCCCCTGCATCATCTACATAAAGAAAGATTCTGGGTGTTGGGATCCTTTTCAAATCCCTAATCTTGGAGTGTAAAACTCCACCGAAACCTACAGGAAACTGAACACGTTTCTGAGGACAGCTCAGTCAGCCCCAGAGACCTCTGCAGAGAGCCCATCCTGAAGGCACTGCAGGCACACACTGTCCACAGGAGTCAGAAATGAAGGTCTAAACATTCAGGAAAGCTTCAAAGTTACTTTTTTTCCTCTTTGTTTTTGACAGGTTACACACAAACCAACGTTGGAGAAGCACTGGCCGCTGTGCACGGCTCTGAGTTCAGCCAAACAACCATCTGCCGGTTTGAAAACTTACAGCTGAGTTTCAAGAACGCCTGCAAACTGAAATCCATACTGTCCAAGTGGCTGGAGGAAGCAGAACAAGTAGGAGGTAGAGAATTGAAATCCTCTAAATTTTGATTTGCATTTGAATCGGAATGCCATATATATGCCCAAGGACTAGTAAGTGTAGTCCATAGCCTAAAGGGTTTTTTTTACCAGATTTAGATGCTAAGGTGTGCTTGTATTAAATTTTAGTTGTTTTTTTTTTTTTGGGTGAGCAGGGAGGGGCAAACTGAAATGTATGGAGGGTACAGAATAGCAGAAACATCACTTGGTGATGGGAGAAACTTGGTGCTGGGAGAAACTTCTTTCAGTCCCATCTCAGCAAGCTAGCCCCAGTCCTGTAGCATATTATTAGGATCTGCAGGACTGCCCCTTTAGCAGCAGGGATTTTTCATTAGTAAAGGAGTCTTCCTTCTGACCTTAGGCATATGAGATATGGCCATGGGGAAAAGGATTTGAGTTCAGCTGGAGCAGTGGTCTTTAAACCCTGAAGAAGAATAGCATGCCATAGAGTTTTTTGTTGTAACCTAAAATGCTCCTTCTTTTGCCCAGTTAATTTCCAGTCTCAGGAAGAGCCATAGGGCTCGTTGGGCAAAGAGTACTTTAGGACAGGCTGGCTGACTTAAAGAAAGTAGTTGCCTTTGAGAACAGCCCTTTCAGCTGGATGAATGGCAGAGCTGAGAAGCAGCAAGCCTGGAGGTGGCAGCGAAAGCACGACCACCGGGCAGCACTTGCTGAGCATGGGAACAAAGGGAAGGTGATCTTCATGCTACTTTTTGGGTTTGGCATTGTATTCAACTGCAGGAAACGTTATTTTGCCACACACTTCAGTTTCCTTTGAACCAAAGGCTTCCTTCCCCTGTAACTGTGCTGGAAAGCAGAGGCTCTGCTATTGCGGCTGCCACATCACAAGAATCGCTGGTGGCGGGCTGTGGTGGCAGCTGCTGAGTGCCTGAGGCAGGATCATGTTTGCAGACCACTGTCTGACTCTGAGAAGAGAACAGAGACTTGTCCATCAGAAGGTGGAGTGGACAAGGCAGATGAATAAATGAGGTAGGGGGTCAAAGCTGGAGGGTGAGATAGTAAGGAAACAGACTCCGTCTCCCTAGACCGTGCCCCGAAGGGCAGGAGGAGCAAGGTATGTCCAAGGAAGGGATATGAGTACTGCTCCTCAGGTATATAGGCACAGAGCCAGTGCTGTTTGCATCTTTACTGGTGCCACACCATTTTTGCTTTTAACTATTTACATCTGGAGGTAAAACAGTGACCAACCATCCTACACAACAAAAAGATCCTGCGTGTGGTGCTCCTCTCATTCAGCAGCACTGTCTGTTATGCTTTCTTCTCTCGTCAAAGACTCTTCTTTGGTTTTTTTTCTGGAGATGATTCTGCTTGTTTTCCATTCCCTGTAGAATGTAACTGCCAGGTTTTGTTTTCTTTTTTAAAAATATTTATTTATTTTAATACAGCTTTATACAATGAAAAAGTTGGAGTGAATGAGCGGAAGAGGAAGCGCAGAACCACCATAAGGTAATAAATATTTAGGGCTTTACAGGTTAGAAAACCACTTTGGCTAAGATGCTTTTTCTTCTGTTCAAAATTGAAGTGTTATTTTCTATTAATGAATATCTGCATCTAGTGCTTCTAAAAGTTTTAGTATTTGGAAACATGCCAGTGGAAAATAACAGCATAACCCTCCAGACCCCAAATTATTCCAAAGATATTATTTTTCCCAATCAAAGACTTCTTTTTCAACAACACACTAAAGTATGAAAAGACATTTTATTCTAGATCTGTCCAAATTTCGTTATAGCTATATATCAAGGTATCAGAGCACTCTTGTTTTCATTTTGGGAGATTCTATACTATACCAAAATAAATTGCATTATTTTGGTATCATAAATAATTATATAAATTGTGAAACAATAAAAAACCCCCAGATATAAATTTGCCAGAAACTTGAGGTCTGGTCTTAAAAGCTATTGATAAAAATCAGTCCTCGTATTAAGCATTTTTAAAATTATTCCTGCTTTTAAATGTAACCCTGCTGCAGTGGGAACATCAAATACAGCAGGTTGTCAAGGACACAGATAATTGAGAAGTTCAGGACCAAATCCCATATAGTAAGAAAATATTAATTACTCCTTTGAAGGCATAGAGGACCCCAGTTTAAAGACATGAAACTAATCAGGGAGATGGGCTTTCCATGAATTCTGGAGCCTTACTCTCAGCCATTCTTAGTGCATGTTTGAAGGCTAACTAATGCTAAAACAAAAACCCTAGTAACTAAATTAGATTAGTCATACCCAGAGCAAAAACTACTTAATTTGAATGTGTGGAAATTATTTTATTATATACTTTGCTCAAAGCCTTAGAAGCTGTTGGTCCAAAATAATGATGCTTCTGTGAGTGCAGAAGACCATGCTATTAATTAGGTAGCTTTTGTAACCCTAGTAAGTATTGCAAAGTTGACGTGTAAATGTGAGACCAACAGCATAACACACATGAAGTAATGAAATAAGTAGAACTCCAGCAGACACCGTGTGCATTTTTATAGCAGAAATAGCATCACCTCACTTTCAGAATAATGCATGAAGTGCCCTCTTGTGCCCAAAGAAATTACAGCTACTGCTGAAGCTGTTCTGGACGCGTCCCAGTGGCACAAAAGCATGTCACAGATGTTCCATGTTTTCTGAGAATATGTAACAAAAATTGGAAGGAAATTCTATCTGGAAATAAGAAAAATGAATAGTATTAAATTATTTTGTTTAGTGAACCACTCAACTTTTGTCGCTGCTGACTTTGAGGAATAGGTTAAGGCAGACTTTTGGAAAGTGTGGTGATTGCTGAAACACCTTGCCATAATCTCTGTGATTTCTAGAAACACTCTAGTGCTCTCTCTGTATACACAGTGAGATGCAGAATTTGATACAGCACACAACTTTTCCCAAATCTTCCCATTTGTAAACCCAAATGATTTGACACAACCAGGTAACGCATTTGCTGACCCCTGAGGCTCTGCTGTGATTGGAGCAGACTGTTCTAATTCCTCTGCCCTCGTTTATGACTAATTAATAGTTGTATCTCCTAAAGAGCATCAAGAAGCACAGATATTTCATAATTAACACTGAAACTGCACTGAACTTCATGCTAGTTTTGCCTTTTAATTCCTCTCTGCTGAAATCCTGCATGTCACGCTGCTCATGTCAGCGTGAATATAGCTGTCAGAACTACAGTGTACTTTCAGTGCTCTGGGGCTCCTTTATGTGTAAAAAGAGGAAGCAAACCAAGTCACTGCCTTCAGTGCTGTTCCTTGACCCTTCTCCTGAACTAACAGTGAAAGCTTGACTGCACAGAAAAGTTTCTAAAGGTGAAATTTTATCCATTTATCCAGTATTGCTGCCAAAGAAGCCCTAGAGAGGCACTTTGGAGAACAAAGCAAACCTTCTTCTCAAGAAATTATGAGGATGGCTGAGGGGCTCAACCTTGAGAAAGAAGTTGTAAGAGTTTGGTTTTGCAACAGAAGACAACGGGAAAAAAGAGTTAAGACGAGTTTACATCAGAACACCTTCAGTTCTATTATCAAGGAGCACCATGAATGCCGGTAAAGCTTTTCCATGTATAGATGTGGATTTCTGTTTTGGTTTTTGTAAATATTGTAAATATTATGTTGTTTAAAAAAGAAAAAAAAAAAAAAAAAAGAAGAGAAGAATCAGTAAACTAGTTGTTTCTCTAGGCAGCTTCAGATGCAGTGTGTTGTGGAGGACCTAATTTTAAATCCTACAATGTATATTTGAAGCCATAATTGCTGTCATTACTTATGGTAGGGTAAGTTTACTAGTACAGAGGTGTCAACACTGTTCCTACTGTGTGCTCTGTCTCAGCATAACATTTGACTGCCTTAAAAGGGTAGCAAGTAGAAGTGACTTTTTTAATATTTGTTATCAAAGATAATTCTTGCTAATTCATTATGTGCCTTGAAGTTTGGTTTGGATAGGTTTAGCTATAAAAATGGGAATACAATTTACCTTACCTTAAGACTTTGTGACCTAAAAGGAAGAAAATAATTATCAAGGGGTTTATTATGTTGGGCTTTCTCTGCATTGAACTTTTTTCTGATTAAAACCATGTGTAGACATACTTACACCAGAGACAGCGTTTTAAGCTAAAAAACCCACCCAAGTATCCAAACAAAGCATTTATTGCACTACACATTCCCACTCTCTTAAAGCCCACTAATTGAAAATAATCCCATATTTGTCATCCTCCAGCCTAGAGAGATAACCTGGGGAAAAAAATACCAGTGTCAGAGCTCCACCTATCAGACAGGCACTGAGAAAACTGAATTAATGGCTCTAGTACTCACCAGGGATAGATTATCCAGCCCTCTCATCAGCCCTGCTTATTGCTATTGGAATTAGCCCATTATCACTTATGTACTTTTGACTGTTTTCCCAGGACTGAAATTAAGTGAGTACATGCGAGTAGTACTGGCCACATACATTTTATTTTTCCATAAACCAGACCTGATGATTTAGAAAACATCTAGATAATAGGCCTCCAGAAAGCAAAAGGGGTTTAATGTTCAAGACCTCTTAGAAGCAGCGTGTACAAGTTAAGTGCTCGCTCTCTCTCTAGTGCACGTTAAATTACCTCTGATACTTATTACAGTGACCATGGGCACACTCAGCTATGGAAATCAGGCTCCTGGATTTTTAAAAAAGTATCTTTTTATGGATGAATGCACCACTTAATTTAGAAGAGGATTTCAATTTAATAACTCAGAGGGGAGGAATTGCGCTATGTCCTGTCTTCAGGCTGTTCTCATCACCAGCATAGCTCACCCACTACAGCAGAGAAAGGCCAAGCTGGAGACTTTATCCACCACATGTATCAACAGAATGTGGACTTCCCAAGAGCCTGAAAGATAAATACAGTTGAGAAGATTAGCCCTCAGCAAAAGTGGTAGTATGTATCTGGCACCTTTTGTGTTATGTGGTCTAAATGCTATGTATGTATGTTGAAAATCCTACCTGATATAGCTACATTTTATTTATGTTCTAAATTATTTTCTTAATTATGAAAAGGGTTCTTAGAAATGCTATATAAGCCTGTATTTCCCAAGCTCCCAGCCCAATAAAGTATTCTTATACAGCTGGCACTCTAGGTAATGGTTTGTAGTTCTGTTTTGGTGACACCTTACCCTTTTTAGCTGTGTATCATGCTGAGGTGCTGATGCATTTTAGCCTGCTGTAACAGTTAATTCAAAAGCAGCCTTACCACAACACAGTGGTTTCTTGTCCTACAAAAAGTCTCACAAGTGAAGGCTAACTGCAGAAACAGAGAAAAAGAAAATGAAAGGTGACATCTAAGGCCATTTTCTTGAAAAAGGAATTACAAAAGGCCAAGTGGGGGAAGCAGCCACCATTTAAACACATCTAGCTGTTGCCACGGAAATATAAAGAAATTAGAGCAGAATTGTTTAAAGAAGAAAGGTTGGATTAAATAAATTTCAACTGCTGCAACCATTACTTACAGAAAGTGGCACTGCATTTTTTTTTTCTGTAGGAATACCTTAATTGCCATCAATCACTCTTGACTGGGGGGAAAAAGCCCACCCTAGATGAGATTTCTGAGGGGTAACTTTATAAACCTGCAAGAGTTTAGTTGGCCATTCAGCTAAGATGGGCTGTACTATTTTTCTTTGAGATATTTCTGTGTGGGTTTTTTTTTTTAATTCCTCTTCCCATGGCGACTTCAGGCAGGGTGTGAAAACCACAACAGAGGGCAGGAAGAGGTGTTATCACAACTTGTAAATATGTGTTCACTTCTCTCCATGTCCCCTCTTTGGAAGGACACAACAGACACAGTGAAGGCCAAGATGCTGATCAAAGGTAAAGTGAGTAACTGTTGAAGCTACTGACTCTCTGCTGGATTTAATGTGTGCACTGGATGTTACAGATGTCTCCTGAACTACGAGCAGTGCTGAAAGGCTGGATGGAGGCAGGCTCTTCACCATCTTGCCTAACGTAGGGACCAGGAGTAAATATGTGAAGCTGGGAAGAAGCTTAAGAAAAAAAAAAAAAAATAGGTGGTTCTTAACATGGTTGGGGAAAAAAAAAGATCTGGGGAACTTCTCTACTAAAACATGTGGGTGCCAGAAGTTTACTGACATGGACAAGTCCTCAGGTGGAGAGACACTTGAAGTTGTTGTGTGTAGAAATTCTATACGGCTCTGGAAGTGCTCTATATTGAATAGATTGGAAGAGTATTTGGGGAGAAAGTGCCATTTATGCTCATCATGTTCTTGTTTTCCGGGACATCTCTCCTGGGCACTGGTGGAGTGGGATTCTGGGTGAGATGGACCTTGGTCTGCCCCAGTGGAGCCCCTCTTAGGTGTGTGCACAACTGTGTCGCTGTTCTTGGATGGAGGACTTTCAATTCCTATTAAGGAGTTAGCAAGGATAAAGGAGTTTAAGGATTGAGTGGTTGTTGGTCGGCTTTTTTGTCTGCTAAGAGTGATTCGAACAGAATTTGTTTCGAAGCAGGGGATGCAGTTTTGTTATAGCAGATACAACATACTAATTACAACCAAATAAAAAACAAGCAAGCCTGCAAACTTACAACACTCAGTCTGGTACTGAAAGATTTTCATAGAGATTAAAGCTGCAGGATCTCAAACGTAACTTTTAACAAAACACCAGAGTGATATTGATAGTAGCAGCCCTAATGACTCTAAAAAGCAATGCCTTTATTCCTGTTCATCAAAGACCTGTAGAGAAAAAACTCATAATAGAATTATGCCCAATTTTGACAGTTATTAAAAGGATAAAGTGCACACCTCACTCAGAAAGGACATAAACCTTGGTGTTCAACTGAACTACAATCAATCAGTAACATTCACATTATCATTTCTCCTTCTCTGCTTAAGAGCAGCACATGGGCACCCAGCTACAGACCAGGGAATGCAAACTTGGAAAAGTCTTTACTGAATGCTCAGTTTACGACAAAGGTCCAAAAGCAACTATTATAAATTTTATGGTGCTTTATGGCTCAAGTCAAAGACGTATTTATCAGAGCTCATAGGAGTACACAGAAAGCCTGCTAAGGGACAGTTGTGCAAGACTAACCCTACAGAGGACAAAGTCATTGTGGAATAAAAAGCATTTTATTAGATTTTTACAAAATAACTTGTAAAAAAATTCACCTTGTATTGGATATATGAAATATATTAACTTACACATTCCTACCCACATTCCTACCCACTACCTGACAAATTCAGAGTTTGTCCATCATTTCCTTGAAAGAGCAAGAACACCTGCATTTCCATGCCCAAAACCCAAAGAAGGCTCTCCCATGAATTTACTTTCTCTGCTGACGTCAATCCTAAACAGCAGATGGTGTGACAACAGTCGATTCACTGAGGTTTCCTGCTACAGTTTCTCTAGCAGCAAAGTCTCTATCTGAAGTTTGTCCCCCCACAATTATCCTGGTTTTGCTACTAGGAGGTATTTTGCTTTTCTCTTTTTAAAGCCAAACCCTTTAAATCAGCACAACTGAGGGGCAAATAATCTCCAGCAGAGTCAGGGCTCAGGAATATCTGGGAAGTCAAAACTGGGAACTGCATACTCAGGCTTTGTCATCTATTTCAAGTATCAACAGTTCTTATTTCATTAGCCCAGTGCATATTCCACTTAAAGCTAGAATCATGCTGATGCAGTTCAGAGACCATAGAAAAACCTTCACGGAACCAGAACACTTTTATTATAGTGTTTAGACAAGGAATTATCATTTATGATCCAAAAGTGTTCTCAAAACTAAAACTTAATTTAGCTTATCAATGTGATCAATTGCTTCTTAGCAAACAATACAGTTATGCACAGTTATCTTCCATTAAGAAATACTGTAAAATATATACAAATGTTGCTTCAAGTGCACAAGTTGCATTTTTGAACAAGTGCATTTCTCAGCTTCAGCACTGAGTCCCATCAGGTGCACAGAGAGGTCTCACCATAGTATTTTGTGAAACCATCTTAATTACAAGTTTACTCACCTCTCAAAAACTCATTCTGAAAGAAAATCACCAAGGTACAAGATTTATATACATAAAGGCACAGCAATTCTGTTGAAACCAGCTATGTTACAGTACAATGGAGTTCAATCAGTGCCTTTCATGCAACAAAGTTCACTAACAAACTTAAATCCTCTTCCAGAAAAATTAACTGCACAAGGAGCATATCCTTGCCTTCCAGTAAGAAGAATAACCAGTTATTATTTAATCAACTCAAAAGTTGCTACAGGAATTTGAAAGAATTATATAAAATGCTTTTTCCTTCTGCTTAAATTTGCTAGACTTTCAAGGTTACTTCTCATGGAAAAAATAGTTTCTAACAAAGAGCAAAGGTGAACTTTCATTTGTGCTAAAATGACAAAGAATGTTTCTATAGGCATAGTTTTGTAAAAATGATAAATCTAACATAGGTGCTGTCCTAGGAGGTGGCATCACCAGCCACAGAACAGCCAGTTCTAGAGAGATATCAGGAACTGAGATAGAAGAAAACTTTGAATTCGGAGAATAGATATGGATGGGGTATAAATGAATTTATCATTAGAACTACACCCCTGGTTGATCCAGAGTCAGAGTCCATGCAATGAACATACCAAAGGTACTTCTCTCTGTAAACTGATTTAATACATTCTCCCCTTCTCCTTCCTCCAGTACCAACTTCAAGTTGTCATTTCTGAAGCTTCAGAGTTTTCCTAGAAATCAGTTGCACTGAAAGAGTATTTGCACTTTGTACATCTGTCTACAGCTGAATAATTAGAAGGCAGACTCTAAATTGCCATCAAGCTAATCCACTCCCAAAGCTTTGAGTTGTCGTTCAATCTCTTCATCTGATATGGTGGCAGCTTTTGATGTTGATGCAGATGGTAAACCTCTGGCAGCTGAGGGAGCTTTGGCCATCTAGAAGAAGACAGAAGTTTTCTTTAGCCAGAATATTAATACATTTTATGACAAGCTGACTTTTAGAATAAAACTGTAAAGTAAAGGCTGCTAGAATAGACTATTTAAAAACCACATCAACTGAGTAAAAATAGCCATACCTTGCCAGAGATTTCAATTCCAATCTCATCAAGCACTTGATTAACAATATCTTGGCTTTCTTCCTCTTCATCAGAAGCATCAAAAATATCATCCAGAGTATCATTAACTTAGAAGAAAAAAAAAACCACATTAAGAAAAATATAACTAATATAACCTAGTACCATCTTTCTGCCCTCCTAGAACACAGCACTACCACTGCATAGTAGCAATACCACTGGTAGTACCACTCCCAGTACTAACAGCACTGCTGTAAGACACCAACAGGAAGCAGGAGAAGCTCTCTTACCTCTGCCTTACAAAGCCTGTGAGCACAGCCAGGGAAACAACAGGGTAAGGCATTGATAAAAATACTTAGTTCCACCAAAATAGTTTGGCTGCTGTATATCCGACCCCCCCCCACACACACACTGGATTTTAACATTTTTGAAAAGCATCCTTTTCCTCTTCTTCCTCCAAGTTGTAAAGTTTTTAACTACTCAGATAACTTTTCTGTGATGTTGAGGTATTCACATCTTGGTCAACAGTACTGGTTTGAGTCCACACCACTTAGTATGACCAACACAGTGGCAAGGATTAGGACAGGGAGGAGACTCTGCCAGCAACACCAGGAAGTTTGGTATCATTTAGTTGACAGTGGACACATGCACTCAGGAACAAGAAACCTGCTGCTTCCCCAGGAAGTTGTCTTGTGGCTTAAAATAAAAAATAGGAGACAAAACCAAACCATACCCCTGTGTAGGTGAGGCTGAGATTATCAATAATATCTAAATGAAGTGTCCAGTCACAGAAAAAAAAGCATGTGCAGCACTATCAGCTATAGAATCCCCCCACCAGTTATTCAAACAATGTTTTGACCTGGTTTCAAACCCTCTTCCCTTCCACTATATTCTTTCTAAAAGTATGGTGAATGTTTTGCAGGAAGGTGGGAAGGAACGGATCCTAGATTTAATACCTAGAGCTTTTAAAAATCCTGAGACTCAGTCTCACTGTTCAGAAATCCATTATTTTGTTTGCTCCTCACTTTTGCTGTCAGTCTCATTAGCTTTAGAAATAAAACTTCAAGCATCAGTATTTCCAGACTGGCTATACCCTTCTAAGAGCAGCTACCTGTTCCCTACAGTGCAGAACTTACTCATTTCTTCAGTCATTTCCATCTTCATGTTCTCCTTCTGGAAATTCTGCATAGTTTGTAGTGTCTTTTGTGGATCCATTTTCTTATTAACTGCTTGCATTGTCTATTGATATGGAAAAAACTCTTAATCATACAACGAGACATTGTGAAATACCAATATATTCATTTAGAAGGAATAAGAGTTTTCTAACAAAATCACTTCGAATTTCTCTTTTCCTGTCTCTTTACATCCCATGAGAACTGTAGATACATGACAGATCAATAGTACAGTCTGCACGTAGTAAGAAATATTGCCACCAACTACCCTAATAGATATACTTTTAAATGTCTGCATCTTTCTTGTACCATGACCCCCTCCTGGCCTTATATGAGTTAAAAATCCCCGATCTGAATGAAAAGAACAGGAGAATATTTACTAACCTGAAGGCTACACACTTTAAAGAAGTAAATGGCTGCAGGTTCTAATTCAGAAAGGTACATTCCTTTGACCCACCACTAGAGGACATCAAAAATATCTGCACTGATACAGAGTTTATATATCTTCAGAAAATAAGGGTCGGATGCATGATTAAAAGAAACAGGCAACTTAAATGAACTTAGTACTATGTCCAAAGTTAGTGCCATCCATGCTAAAAAGTATACTGAAAATACTTTGAAATCTTTGCATTCATATATTTGCCTTGTTGTTGAGACAATTATCTCATGTATCTCTCACTGGTGGTTTTATTGGATAAACAATTCTTTGAGCTTCTCAGTTGATAAGGCTTTAAAAGTGACCAAAAGAATTAAGGCCTTCCTCTCCAATATCGTTACACAAACTAGTTTGTGTACCTGCTGTGTTTCAAAAAACATAATTTTGCTGGATGCTGGGTAACTTATTTAATATTTTTGTGTTTTTTTTTTTTTTTTTCTACTGACTTGATAAGTAATCTAGTGACACTTTGGTTTGGAGAAACTTAATTCAAGAGATATCATAGATAAAAACAAGCCAACCATGTAATAATTAAAAAGCAGGGCCAACTTGTTCACAAGAACACTGCTGCAGGAATACTGTGTCAGCTGTTGAACCTGATCAGTCAGACAAGTCCCCTGTGTAACTTTGCTACAGAGCCATGACTTTGTACCACTGAAGGGCTGGGATTGGCATTGCTGTGTTTAACTGGCACCTCACTGGATTTAACTTGGACTGGGATAAAAGCACAACTTTGTTCTACACTGCTGAACTCTAATTCTGCTTCCTACACCTCAGGCTGAACAATCCTCCTTGTCAAAAGCAAAGTCCCTCTTTATCAATTCAGGGAAACAGGGAAAAGTTCACAACCAACTCAGATAACTGAGATTTTTCACGCTCCTTTATGAGATGAGATCTGTGAGAAAACTTAATGCAATACTATTTCCTTAGAGAGCACAGAGAGAATGATAGAGAACTCCAGATTAGATTTCTTTAGGAACTTAAGATCCAAAGCAATAACCTACTTCTTGCCCAAGCCATAAAGCTATTGTGACACACTGCCTTGATTTCTAGATGAAGCATGCCCTACTTTTTCCCCAATAAAAACTGCTTGTGACAATACAAGCAGGCAAGACATTGTAGCAGCATGGTTTGGTGGGGTTTTTTATGTACTAAAAGAGTTCTTTCACTGGCATTAGTTTATTTTTACCATGTAAACATTTGACAGACATCTAACCCAAGAAAATATGCTTGGATAGGTGGTAAGTGGCTGGACTGACTAAACAGAAATTCAACACTATAAATAAAATTACATTTCTCTACTGAATCCTCAAGACCATTTGGGGCAGTAGGCAGTAAGTTCTACCCTTTCAATTATCTTAAACAAAGCAACACAACTTAATTTTTGCAACCATGTGCTGCATTTTAATGTGAAAGAATGTCTTGTAATGCCTTACTTTGGCTGTAGTTGACATAGCTCCTGCCATCTTCATCTGAGAGTTCATGACCTTCGTTTGAGTCGACATAGAAGTGACTTTAGAGCTGACAGCATATGTCCGATTCTTCTGCTTCCTCAGCTGCACAAGCTGTTTTGCCAGCACTTTACAGGCTTCTTTGTTACCAGTCTTAGCCATTTTCTTTATTTCCAGTTCCTGTTAAAAAAAGGTGTAAGATCACTTCTACAGGATTTTCATTCGAAGACTATAATTAAGCCTTAACACTAACAATGAAATTCCGAAAGTGAGCTGTCCCTTAAATCTTTTCATGACATTTAAAGTTATATAAATAGTTCCTTGCTTTTCTACCAAGGGTATTTATCAGAATGAATGTAATGCTGGTATGATTTGAGCACAAGAAAAAAAAAAACCACAACAGAACTGAATTATAGTGAATTATAGACTTCCACTTCTGCATGATGTCATATCCACTTATATGTGCACATCCATATCTGGATAGAAGAAACACTTATGGTCAGTCAACTACTAGTGCCATGTCTCTAATCATCTTTGATTTCTTGCATTCACAGGCAATCAAATCACACTGCTCATGTAAGAAACACTTTTGCAGCCTTGAAAGAACCTCAAAACCTTTTTTGGGGAAGAAGTAGATAAAGTTAGATGAGCAATAATTATAGGCTGCTTACCCTCCTCATTGAGATGGTCTTAAATTAAAACACAAGAAAAGTGGTATAATTTGTATACAACATGTGCTTATCCCATAAGAAAGACACTTCTGGCTTACAAATAAAACCAAAACAAACAAAACCCCAAACCCCAATCTGCCAGTTCAAAGAGAAACAATAAGCTATTTAGCCCAGAGGTACCAGGAAAAAGTCTGGCACAAATGTCAGCTGGGATTCTTCAAAGTATGCCTTCTGATTTGTGACTCGATAATGTAAACTTTGTAACTGCTTTTGCCTTTACAGTCCTTTTAAGGAGGTTTTGCCATATTAGCTCAGTTTTTTTGTATACAGCCATTCAAGCATTTTGATTTTTACCATTAAGTACAAGCAGCCTTTAAAAGACCAGCTTTCTCCTGTGATCCTTCAGGAGAACATGCCCACTACTGGAACGCAGTTGCTTCACTTTATGTGCACTGATAATCCAGAAAATTGAATTTATGAGGAAATATGGATATGAAATTATAAATATTAGTCACCAGGACTTGTAAAACAGTCACATTTAAAGTCAAGTGTAAACTGAGCCACTGCATCACCTTGACTACTAGGAAAGATCACTGTTAGTTTACTACAGAGATGGCACTGGCACAAAATCTTCTCTGTAAATTCCTAATTTCTAAAGGGAGTGTCAAACACAGTATTTTTAATCCCAGAAAGTAAAGACTGGCAAATAAGAAGCATGAGACTGCTCAAACATTAGAGGCCTGTAACAGAAGTAAAGCTACCCTAAAATATCTCACAGAGGCCACAAAACCGAATTTCTATAACATGCCCAGAATATTATCATTTTTTTCATACCTAAAGGGCAGGAGGGATTAGTTTGCACAATAGCAAACACTGGTTTCTACCCCCTAATTTTAACAGCCAAGGTTTGAAATCAGGAATTTTCTCACTAAACTGAAGACTTACATAGCATTTATAATTTGATTTTTCAAAGTGAAATACAAACCTAGACCAACCATTGCTAAGTCACTGCAGATAATCCAGCTGCAGAAATCATACATGGATGATTTTTATTCTTAATTAAAAAGTATTTGGGTACATTTTGGGTACATTATTTGGTTTTGAGAGGTTGGGGGCAAGCTTATTGAAGTCAGTTATGTTCTTGTGGAAAAAAACAATAATCAAAATTCATATAGTCATATGAGGTTACTGAACTGAAACAGAACTGTCTGCATCCTTTGAGGTATTTCTATACTTAGAATTAATATAATTGGGTTTTGTCAGAGTAGTACCTCAAAGATAAGGGGAAAAAAGTCTTTCTGAAGGAAGCACAAAATTAAATGTCCTAAGATTGACTGTCAAGCCCTTGGTCTTTCACCTGATCTGACACTGAAAATTAATATTTATTGTACATTGATCCTCTCATTCCAACAGCAAACTTTTAACTTTTTCAAAGACATATTTTGCTGCTCCTTTCTTCCTCTCCTCCTCAGAAACCCAACATTTCTGAAACAATTTACTGTAATAACCAAAACTTCGTCCTGAGTATTCATGAACATTTAGGCAATTTCCAGAGTCAGAATATTTCATACCAAAAAATTCCTTATCAATGAGCAACCTATTATATCTTAAATGGTCAAGGCTTCCAGAAACAACTTCTCTTCTCTCTTTCAGTCTATTATTCCCAGCTCTCGGTAGTCACACAACCTGCTGCCATGAAACATCTCCTCAATAGCTCCTGAAACTGGCTGGATTCGCACAGCTTTTCCCACAGTCTTCATGCATCAAACCCCACCATCTGTCACATCCATTTATCCAATTATACTGCCACACAGGTGCAGCATTCATTCATGATTGATACTTGAAAGCTCACACACAGTAAGTTTTAAATAGATCTTAATTTGGGCAAATAGTTTTACCATTATTAGCTAATTTTAGGGAAGTTCTATAGGAATGAAAATAATCACCCTATGGGGTATTCACAATATCCTATGGTTTTTCAAGTACTCTCTCCCAGTCTTGGTAACATGTGATAACACTGACACTTGGTGTTTCCACCACAAGACCACCAGTTTACAAGCCTTTTAGAAAAAGCCTTCTGAAGGACAGAAAATGTCAAGAACTGCAGGAAAAACCAATGTGGTTATTTTATCTAAACACATTGTTTCAGGATTATCCTGTGTCAAAGACCGAGAATCATTTTCTAATATAAAAATTACGTTGGAAAAAAAATTACTGACTGAAAAATGAAAGGGGGAAGACAAGTTTTTTGCTACTGCAGTACTATACGCTGAGTTGTATCTTTACACTTCACAAGTTTTCTGTTATATCATGTGTGTGTGCTTGTTTTCAAGGGCAAAATAAAGTTCCCTGCCCTACTTACCAGTTGTTTTTCCTGTTTCTCAAGTGCTGCTCTGTCTCTGGTTATAGCCCTCTGTGTACCTCTTAACTCTCGATTTTGCTCCTTTATTATATCTGGAAAGAAAATATTGACAGGGAAAAGTTTTCAATACCACATAAACATCTGCTAAGCACCCTGCAGACATGCAGCATCTTTGACAGCCTCTCTCTGTTCAGAATGAACTGTCAGCTAGCAAAGAACTGTCAGCATTTCAGATACATGAAACATTGCCAAAATACAATTTTAGGGATACAACATGGCTGTGTTTCAGCAGCATAGGCCATATCCTGTAAGATAAATAAATAAATAAAGCAAGCTAATTTACTTGGGATGCTTCTTTGCACCATAACCACAACAAGAATCTCAACCCCACAGGAAGAGTTCGGTACAGACTCTTTTCTGTAAGTTCAACACTAACTCATTGTAATTCTCTTAGAATTTACAATGTCTACTTGGGTGTGATTCACCTGGGCAAAGGCAGAGAGGTAGGTCTGCGTCTGACTCAGCATCCTCTGACCTTTATGGAGGAAAGAAGTCAGTGCACTTAAGAGAGAGATTCCTCTCCTCTTGATGTGTGTGTCTACACAACACTACATAACTTTGGGTGAGAGTTGGAGAGGAGCGGACTGTCACACAAACTTTGTTTAGAGCTCTTTTTTCTAATCCACAGAAGAAACATCATGGTAGGGCACCAGTATTTTACTTACAAAGTCTGAAGCACTTGAAAAGCAAATACATACAGGTAGAGTTAATAACAGAGATGAAGGCAGGAAGGACTGATTCTAGAACCACAGGCCACCCTTTTCATGTTTTAAGGCTTGGGCAATTTTCCTATGAACAGAAAGAAGCGTTCACATTCTTCATTCCCACATTCAGAAATACTGTAAAACATCCATTGCTGAAATTATTTCAACATTAATAGGTCTGAATCAGAAAAAACCAAACCAAACCTTCAGTAGCATTTTAAAGACAGAATACACACTGCCTCCTCCAACCAATTGCTCTTGGGCAAATAAATACCTATTGCAAACAAATTCTGTGAAAAAGACAGCTATTTTTACAGTGCTACTACTACTCTGAGTGCTACACAAAATGCATCTTTAGGAGATGTAGACTTTTTAATAGACAATAACGAAGAACTAAAAGATGACATGGAATATAACACTGTTCTTCCCACTGACAAAGCAGCAGTGGAAATCACTCTGGAAACAATGCTACAGGCAAGTAATTTTGAAGGCAGATAAATGTATATCGCTAGCACAGCTGCACTTGCAAAAATTAAAGAAAAAGCTTAATAGCTACATACCAGATTGGCTTTTCTAACGACATTAACTACTAAAAAAAATAAAATCCCTTAGTGTAGAAAGCTTGAGAGGTAGGAACTTCATGATGGTAAGAAACAAGAACTGTACTTAAGTCAGGAGACAGTGAGGATGAGCATGATGTTTATGTCCATGGTTTCTAGTCTCACAGAGTGGTTCAAACTAGGGATAGCAATAAACTGAAAACAACCACTATCTGCATCTACAGGCCCTTACACTTGTTTATAGAAGTAAAGGCCAAGGTGGGAACTTGGCTGTTGTTTCTCTCTGATAACTGAAGCAAATTCCCAGCTTTGCTTGAGCAGACAGAAGATGACGGGGTGTTCCCAAGCCAGTCTTTTGCCAACAGGCATTCCTGTGTGTCCTGCACACCAAGGCAAGGAGGAAGCACCTCCATTCCTTAAAACAGGTTGGACAAGAGACATCCAGGAAGGGCTTGACCCGGTTTCTGCAATCGGCCTTGGTCACAGCAGCTTAGTGCTGTCTCCCCCCTCCTACGATCTGCCTTGGCCATGGAAGCTTAGAGCCAACTCCCCCTTCCCTCCCTCCCTCCCTCCTCAGGTGTCGCACCAAAGATGGGAAGAGACAAGTGGGAGCCCTACGTGTTCTCCCTCGGTGACACACAATTGGCTGATGCACAGCGTTGTTTGTGGCGAGCCCTTTTCAAACGCCGACCAGCAGAGGTGACCCAGGGCACCCAACATGCCAGACAAGCCGGACCGGGGGCACAGCCACTTGGAGTGCTGAGGGTGGCCCGCAGGACTTGCTGGCACCTAAGTGACCTTTTCTGGCGTTATATTGGAGATCGTTATTTCCGCTCAAGTTTTAGCGTTCTGGCTACAAAGACATCACCACCAACTTGTTTCCAGACCCCCAGGGCCAAGCGGTGGCGGCTCCCGGCGCCCGAGCCTGGACCCCTCCCCGCGGCGCCGCGTCCCGCTCCCTCCCGGGCCCCGGCAACTCCCGGCGGGCCTGCTCTGTTCCCTCGCTTCTCCTCCCTCACCCACAGCCAGGGATCGCCGGGGCCCCGCTCCCAGCCCTCCCGATGCCTCAGAACCCCCCTCCCCGCCGTGCCAGGGCCGGCCCGGCCCGGGGACTCTCCCCGAGCGCCGCCGGTGAGTCACCGCGGGCGGGCCGTGGCCTCCTAGTCCTCCTCCTCCTTATCATCTTCCTCTTCCTCCTCCTCTCCCTGCGAGTTTCGCGGGACGCGGGGCTCAAAGCCGCGACCCCCGCGGGGCTCCCGCTGCCCCTGAGCCCCGGCCGGGACCAGCCCCGCGCCCGGGGCCGTGCGAGGGTCCGGGATGGGGATGGGGGGCGGCCGCTGCCCGGGGGGCCGCGGGGCCTCCCCCGGGGCACCCACTCACCGTCCACGGTCTTCTTCTTGAAGAGCGAGGCCATGGCGGCAGCAGGACCCCCGCAGCCGGCTCCTGCCGCCTCCTCCTCCTCCAGCGGTGACCAGGAAGCGGCCGGGCCACGAACGCCCGCCCGGCTCCGCCTCCGCCGCGCCGAGGGGCGGGCCTGGCCGGAGCTGCCCCCGCCTCCCCTCGCAGGGTGCGGGGATGGGGACACGCTCCGAGCCGGGGATGGTGCGGCTCCTTCTCTTCTGCCCCTGGGTAGAGTCCTTGACAGGGATGCGGCAGGGGTTTCGCTTCCTCCCCGCCACCCCCGAGCCGCGGGAGAGGCGCCCCGGGGCAGTCCCCGCACCCGGGAAACACCCCCAGTGCGGGGGTGGCGGTGTCCTGGCATCCACCGCTAAAATGGGCTTGGGGGCGGGGGGGGGGGAAGTGTTCGCGTGTAATTCTTAAAAATAAATAAATAAATAGATTCAGTTCAGCAATGTGGCGCTCTTCGAGTTCGCCGTTTGGTTTTCCGAGAGCACAGGTTTCGTTGCGAGTAATGAGTTTCCGCTGTTTTCTTTTTTCCTGTGTCCCTTTGGTTACTTTTCACGGCTTGTTCTAGGCTGGAATCCAGTCCGTGGGATGCCATAGGTCCTATGGAAATTCAGCGATGCGGCCGTGGGGATTTGGGCGCTGGGGTCGAGCCTGCCATGAATACACCGAGGGGCTCAGGATTTCTTTATTAAGTTCCGTCCCAGTCTTGGACCCTCACCCCGAGCTGTTGCCGTGCCTGGGGAACTGATTACACATTAGCTTTCTAAGATAAGCCTTTGTCTTGAGGGTCACAGCCACCGTCGTGCACAAGATGTAGGAGTATGGAAGAAGGAATAATAATTTTCTTGGGTTTCAATGTCTAATTACAATTAATTTTTAATAAGGTGGTTTATAAGGTAAGCGGAGATTTCACCATTGGCAATTACCTCCATACACATTATGACCTTAGAAAATAATTAAAAAAAAAAAAAAAGGAGCTATAGTAGAAAATACAGAGCTATTGGTTTGAATACTGGCTAGATATACCTTCGATTACTTTAAAATGGGGGGGTATGTAAATTTGCAGGGAAAAAAAGAAGTGACTGGAATGTAGTAATGCATTTTGATAGCTAGATATAAATTAAACTCAAGGAACAATTGTAAGTTTATGGTAGCGATAGCCTAATAAACCATATTTTTATAACCTTGCATGGAAAAACAATCTATTAGAATATTATAATAGCAGTCTAAAGATGTATGTGACTATAGGAAGATACAGATTTTGTATTTGGTGTCCGTATTCCTTGATTTTCTGAAAATACTGATTTTGTTGTGAATAGCAAGTTTTCATTATTTTTCATGTGTCCCTTTAGTTTTTTTTTTTACAGTGATTGTTCTAGACTGAAATCCAGATCATGTGTGATGGCATAGGCAGTATTGAAGTTTAGTGATCACTATGAGGCAAGCTAAACAAAACACACTTTACAAGTTTATTCCTGTATGTCTGTACTCTTTGTTAAGTCAGATCAGTCAGACATGGGTAGGTTAGCAAAACTGAAATCCTGGTTTTGAAAATGCACAGCTGAAGGGGAGGAGAGCACTTGTAATTTCGATTCAGTTCCCCACTTTCCTTGAGAGAGTGGTTGGGCAGCTTAACTATGGGGTACTCTTAAATTATGCTAATTAGCTATGAGACCAGAAATGTATTTTTCCACAATATTTCCTCATGAATGTTTAATTGTGATGAGGTAAACAAAGATGTCTGTAATAGGCTTCATGGTTGCAATAAATAAAGTATGTCTGAGCTATTGCTTGCCAAGACTTTTTTTGTGCTCCAAGCCTTAATGCTGTGATGTTATTATATACTTGATTTGGATCTTTTTGGTAGTAGTGATAGGATAAGAGAAGCCCTTGAATACATCTTTTGAATTAGTAATGTTTAAAGGTCAGTGTTTCTTTCAGTTTCTTTCAGTTTCTGTCCTGTTTCAGGATCTATTCGCAAATCACAATTTTAAACAGAATATCTTAGTACTTTATGCTATAGACAAACTTTAAAAATTAATCAGACAGAAAAAAATAAACTTTCTTAGTGACTACATGCAGATATCAGTAGCAAACAAAAGCAAGGACTGTGTGTGTTTTCTGTTTGTTGGGTATTGGATAAAAGAGGGACACAAAAACTGGTTTGGAAGGATGATACAATATCCTGTATTAATTTGAAATTGAGCATCTTCAAAAAAAAAAGTATAAAAAATTAATGATAAGAAAAGCAGATTAATAGCAGCAAAACTGATGTTCAGTGTTCCAGAGCTGTACTTAAAAAAAGGAAGAAGGAAGGGAGGGAGTGTTTGTTTTTAAAGATATAGATAAGAAAATTTCTAGCATTGGTTCACTGGAGTATTTAAGCATATAGTCAGTTTAAACCAGTTGAGTAGGTTCGGTCTGCTTAAATCTAAACGTGTTGAGGTGTTCAGATGAAAAGGCTGCTGTGCAGAGACCCTTATCAACTGGCAGACTGTCTTGTGATGCTTTGTGGATAATGACCCAAATTCAGTACTGTTTGATCTACTCTGGGCCTGTCTAATTTCTCCTCTGCAGATATAAGGAAATTAAATGAGGCCATATGTAGTAAAGAATGAAGCTGTTAAGTTGAAAATTACAGAGGCCTGAGAAGGATAAATGATCAAAGACTGTATAAACATATTGCTATATGAAACGCACAGCACTTTACATGTAAAATAAGGTGATGAGAAGTGTCTTTGGGGCCTCAGCAATTGGCCACCTTCCAAATTCTGCAAAGCTTTACTTTATCCTGGAGGAGCTCTACCAAAATCAAATCACTTGCTCACATAAGAGTTTGTGAGGTTGTGCTCCAAGGACTGCAGGACTTTTTACCTCATCATACTAAGAAAGGCTGAGCTAAGAGGGGGATAGGAAGGAGAAAGCAGGGAGAAAACAGCAGACTCTAGAGAAGCTCAGGCTGCAGTTCAGCTCAACACCTGAATCAGCAGTGACACGGGCTAAGTGTTGTGGCTGTGTTTAAATGTATGGCTGTGTGTGTGTGTGATCACGTTATTTCTATTTGCATTCATTAGTTATGGCACTTGGAAATTGGAGTGCACTCTCCAGGGTGGGGGTGTGATGGCAATGCACGCCAGAGGCACCAAATAAGAGATGCTGGGAAGAAGGTGAAGCAGAAAGGGGCAGGGGAGGGCCAGTGGCCATCAAAAAAAGGTATGAGAGTAAAATTTGTGGGGAAGAATAAGGAGTTAGAAATGATAGGAATAAATGAAGATGGCCCTAGAGAAGAGGATAAAGAAGATGAAGAGGAGCAGTGGAAATGCCGTGGCTGTAAGATGCTGGAGGTTCCCTCCTGTACTGTGATCCCGAAATTAATTTTCATGTTTCATTTCAAATAAAATGACTTATTTATGTGTAAAAGTGTAAGAATCTCTTTTATACTGCATATCTCATATTAACCTTGCAGATTGGACAACTTTCTAGCAACATCTCTGTAAAGCTCATGAGAAGTAAAAAGTGCCACAGTTGTAGGAGGAAAGGGGGAGTCATGTCTAGCAAATACACAGGTATGAAATAACCTTTATAAACACTGAAAGTAAAATTATTGAAATAGATTTCATAAGAGAAAACTAACTCTCTACAAATGATGGCAGTAGTAAATTGCTGTCAAGTAAGAAAAATACCACAATAAATGGGGTGTCAAAGGGAATCAAGTCAATAAGCTAAAGAACAATCATTGGATTATCTGTTTGAAAATAGTTTTTAATTGCAACAATTTTAATTTATAAAAAGTAAATTTTTATTAATTTAGAAAAATACTGAAGAATGTGGTGAATCTGAAATATGAGGGAATGTCTTGCCTCCCACCTGTTCACAATTTAAGTTGAACTGGATATGTATGTGAAGCAGATAGTGTATTTTTGGTCTTATGAATAACTCAATTGTTTCTTACTTTCTCTGTCTAAAAAGATGAATTGTCAACAGACCATTAGCCATCTATGCCTTACAGCACACAAGGTGCACAGAGTAGAAGGAAATACACATTTAGGTGGGTAAGCATGCTTTGATTTAATTTGTTCTTGTGAGTACTTGGTGGCATTTATGAAGATTGATCCTGTCTTTTTATGTGAAAGGATATTTGTGATGTGCATGTTTTGCTTGATAATCTAGAGAATTCACTTGACAGACTTATGAATAAATAAAGACCAGCAAGAATGAGTTAAAGGAAGACTGTGGTGTCTTAAATGTGAAACGTTACTGCAGTTTGCTGAAGAGCTTTTGGTGAACTGGAACCTTGAACATATAAAGGATGTTGTCTTCATCTCAATGTTTTACTCCTAAATGAGCATTTGTGAAAATTCTGTGGGGGAAAAAAATAAAAACAAAGAAACCAACCAACCCCTCCTTAATATATATGATAGTAGACAAGTAAATTTTTTCTGCTGCATGGAAACAGCATAACAAAGTAAGATACTTGTATATGCAAGATTACACCTTAGTTTCAGTTACTTTCAGCATCTTAATAAAGTAAAAGTACTTTGCACTGTTTATTATGTGCATGAAGTTCAGTACTTTGTGAAGCCCTCTAAATGCCTACCCCCTTCTTATAGGAATCTGGTTTTAATTATTACCTTGATTGGTGATAATAAGACACCTTGGAGTTGCAGACTGCATCTTTTATAACCTTCACATCTGATTACAAGGTTTTTCCTTGGTGAAAGAGCAAACACTTTGCTACAAAATAGTGCCATTATTTTATACAAGTAGATTTAGTTTTGCTTCAGTGATCAAGTACAGTAGGACATCATATTTCTGTAAGGCATTCATGAAATCAAGGGTGATACTTTTAAGAGCTTTTGCTTGCAAATATCATATCTTTAAATGACTTTGCCCAGGGAGAAAAGGAAATTCAGACTAGCGACAAAATAGGTAAATACTGATAGCATTTTATCACAAGCTTCAATACCTCCTCAAGGCATCAAATTTAGAAAAAATAGAGCAAGATATTATGGGGAGGATATTTATTATTACAAACCACAAAGTCAACAGGGACTGCTAAATGTTCTTACAGTCATAATAGCCTATCTCATGTTAATTCTAGCCCAAAGCTCTGTGACTCTTTATGTGCAGAGATAATGGGGGGTAAAAGTGTATTTTTGGTTTAGCAGCAGATTCCTCCCAACCATGGAAAATAAATTAGAGAGCTTTACAAACTAAAAATGGTTTGGGCTTTGAAGGAATTCCCAGCAATAATATACAAGACTTATTACCCTGGGTAGTTAGAGGGTCCCATATGTTTATGGCTGATAGTAGTCATTTTGATTGAATATTGCCTCAGCAACTTGTTTTCAAATAATTTGCCTTTAACCCAAATCTGTTGATCATGAAGAGAAAACCTTTTTGGTAATGTCATTCTTGTTTGTACTCCCCATGTGTCTCTTAGATAAAATATAGTGTAAGTTGCCCAGAAAAAAATGCTGCATTACTGGTAAAGTTGCTGTATTTAATGTAGCTGGAGTTCACCGAACATCAAGATTTACCACATCAAGACCTGTGTTAGAGAGGTTCATATTTAAGAACATGCATGCATTTTTCTTCCAGCTAAAAGACACTGCAAGTAATAGTTCTTAATTAATGCATTGCAAACCTAGGAAATTCAGTTTAAGGTTGTTGCTCTTCATTATTTGGTTTACATTGTTATCTAGGAACATGACTGCTTTGGGATAGAAATGCTGTAAATGTGGGGGAAAAAATAGCAGTTCACCCCCCAGGGAATATATTTGTCCCAATATAGTAAGGAATAGTTTGTGGATGTCAACAAACTGGACAGTGCAAAGAAACCAGAAGTTTCCTTATGTAGTGTCACATACTGTCTACAGTTAACTGTCAAGGTAAAAAAATGTTAAGCATTTGAAAAAACCCCAGTAACCAAGGAGATAAAAGATGCTTGTCGGAAGCAAAGTTAATAACAGTTGGCTGAAATCTAGGGTTAACAAGAAGTGAAAGAAGGAGTCAGTGTGATTCATGAATGCGTGGAGGTGGTATGGAGGCTGGGATAGGCTAAGGAAAGCCTTGAATACACCGGCACTGTTTGTGGTGAATAATCAGAGGAGGCAACAAAAATGACGATGTGTTCAAAGGAGCGATCTAGAAAGATGGTCTTTTGGGGTTGAATTCTTCAGGGACACAAAAAAAGGTGTTGAACTCATCCTGCACCGCAGCAGTGAGTAAGTGGGCTGAAGCTTCAGCTTTGTGCCTCGTTAGGAAAGGCTGGTCTATCAAAGCTAATCTCCAGGAGGGAGTGGTTAGGTTTTTATACAGCTAAAAATGATGTGGTCTCTGGAGATGACACTCAGCTGACTACTCTCAGTAAAGGAGGTGAAGGTGGTGGTGATTGTACTGATGAGGGAAGCGAGAAGGCTGGAAGCAGGTGAGAGACACTGGAAACACTGCCCTGAGAAGTGTATTATTATCTACAAACTAATGGTAGACAAAGAGCCTGACATTTGAATTAAGATTCTTTGAAAAAGAAGTCTGGAGTAGAGAAGCAGCGCTGCAAACTATTTCAGTATGTGGGATAGTGAAAGTTTTGCAATAGTAATTGAGACTCCTTAGAAACAAAATAGAGGAAGAGAAAACCAAGGACAGGGCCTCATGAAGGGAAGGTGTATGCAATTATTTTTTTTTAGCATTTTTGTGATTACTTTGGGGGAAGGAGGAAGAGACTATTTTAAAAAAGTTTGATAAAGTGGAATTACTTTAATATTTCCTTTACTGCTTAATAAAATGCATTTTATTCTTCATCCCTTAAGAAGGTAAGGTTTGTTGGTTTTTTTTATTTTTTCTTTTTAAATTATGATGATTCTGCAATACCTTAAAACATTTATTATCCAGTCTTTTGATAGCCATGAGGAGAAGCAAACATTTATTGAGTGGAGTTGTGAAGACAAAGTAATTTCAATAATTTTTAGGAAAGTTAATGTTTCTTTTAAGTATGAAGGGAACAGAAAAATACCTCCTAATACTGGAAATGTCAAATGAAGGATCTCTTATCTTGTTCTTTTTGTTAATGATTTATACTTTCACTGGGATTCAGAATGCTGGTCGTTTACACTGTCCTTTGAGAATAGCTATAGCTACTTATGGTCCAATCCAACAGAAAATATGTTCAATTCCTCTGTCACAAAAGTGCATATAAAACTCAAAGTCACTAGAACCTGCTCCCAAGGCATACACTGCCAGAAAGTCAGATATATTTTATATTGCATTGGACCCTAAAGTGTTATAAAAAATGGCTTTTTTTTTTTTCCTTCTTTTTGGTGTAGTTTTATGACCAGCAAAGCAGCATCAAGCAGTTTATTGCAGACCTGGTTTATGCCTTGCAAGAGAGCAGTGTAGTAGACCCTTGTGCACGCTTTGTTTTCAGCACCAACACTGGAAGCAATTTGGAATCTCATCTAATTTTAGCTGAATCTATGTTCTCTTTGTTGTCTGTCTGTGTATCAGTGTTGAAAAAAAAATTACACCGATTTTTTTTCACTGTTTAAAAAGGCATTTAATTTGGTTTAGGTTAGTCAAACTCTGTTTTTTTACACGATGCTTAACGGTTCCTTTCTTAACCCTTTAATACCATTGTCACTTTATACAGCAAGGATAAAACATGCCATTTCCATGGGGGATGGGGAAAGGCACTCAGCCACATGTAAATGAGGATTCAGTTCTACAAAGCCAGGAAAGACATTTGAGCACATTAATTTCTGAAAGAATTTGTATGGATAATCCCCATATAAGTTAATTGGGATGTTTCCTTGGTAAACGAGATAGCCAGGATCCACATGGAGGTGCCTGTAGCCTTCTGGGAGATTCAGCTGTCACTGATGGGATTGGTGTGAGCAGCCTCTCCTTTGCTCATACAGCATCCAGTGTCCTGAGCTGAGCCTTTGCATCTAATTAGGTCCTGGACTCAGGGGACTTGTCTTGATTAACCTTTAAATTGTATCTGAAAATACCTCTCTCTGTGGTGGCTCTTTTTTTCTTAACTTGTATCAAGTTTTTGAAGTGAACAATATAGCTACTATTTCCTTGTGAAATAGTATCTCTGAATTCCCTTACTCCGAGATTCTGCTGTGTCTACAGTCGCCAAAGAAGTGTGTGTGACAGTTATGAACCTTGGCCCTACACTAGAGGGAGAACATGAACCACTGATGCCCAAGTTCACTGAAGTTGTTCTCAACCTGTAGGCAAGGGCTTGATCCTTGTTTCAGCAGGTAAGTCCTTTTATTGGGACTTCAGTTTGGGAATCAGAGAAGGAGCTGTTCTCCTGAGGGGAAAGTCTTGGTGACTGTCTCTGTTTTCACTGGTTTGTATGTCATGCAGCAAACTGTAATTTGCTGAAATCTTGCTCCGTGGAGCAGAAAGGAAAGAAACTCAACTGTATTTTTCTCTCTGCTGCCAAGGGAGTTGAGTGTCTCTAAGCAGTTGGGGATCCTGTGGCTAGGGGAAATGCAGCTGGTTGGGAAGTCAGGGAAGAACAATCTGGTGTGATGTACCTTTTTTGTTTGTTTGTTTTTTTCAGTAGTGGTTTCCAATTGTAACTGCTCCTGGGAACTTACAGATATTTTGGGTTTAGAAACAGTCCCTGTATAAAAAGTATCTTATGTGATGATGACAGAATTCTGACATGGGCTGTTTTGTTCAGAGTTCTGATGACTACATCACTCAATAAATGAGGTGTTTTGTTACTAAGTGCCTGACTAGAACTAAAAAAAATTGTAATGTTATTCAAATCCACCAACTCGCAGTTTAGCTGTCATTGCAATATCAATTACAGATGGTTCCTGTGTTTGTTGTTGCCATTCACGTTCATGGAAAGCCTTAATAGAGGGAATACAAAGAGGTTTATCACACACTTTCCTCCTTTACAGAAATAGATGATACAAGCACACCAATTTTGTCTCACTTATAAATAGCTCCAGGAAATAGTGGTCTATGAGGGAATAGGGCTGATTGACTCACTCGTTGTGAATAATTTAGCCTGAAAATTAGCATTTTTGTACACGTAATATCCATGGAGAACAGAATTCATCTATTTGTTATTCATAATCTTCCATTTAATAGTTTATGGATTGCTGTCTGAACTTTTTTGAGATGGGCCTAATTCACTGTTTTGTTACATGTGATGTGTGATGGACCTCTGAGTCATCTTGACAATTTATGAGTCCTCGCTGGAGGACTGAGACATTAAGCTAGAGAACAACTGCAGCAGCCCATGGTTCTCTGTAGCCATATGATGAGATGGCTTTCCTCTGTGATGAAAACTCATGTGCCAGCTTTTTTTGGGAAATGGACATCACCAAGGTGGGCATCATTCAGACTTGTAGTGGTTGTGAAATCTGTTTCATGGTGATTTTTTTAATAAAAGTTTGAGCAAGACCTTGTAATCTGGCTTCCTTTCCAGAGAAAATTCCCCTTTCTTTTGTGAGAATACAGGGTAGTGCAGAGTCAGTGTGAGACTGGGAAATGTGAAGTCCATAGTTGCAACCTCCAAGTATGAATTAATGCTTATAGAGACAAGGGAGAGCTGCTGAGTAAAGTAGTGCAAGTGCCAGAAACAGGTTGTGTACATTAGGTGTGTACATTAGTTCTAGAATTTCTTGGATATGTCTCCTGAGTTGTATTTTGTGTGAGTACATTGGAGGTACACACACATTTGATGTATACATGCCTCAGTTTCCCTCTCTTACTCATTTCTGCTCTGTGTGAGAGTGGCCTGTTTCTCAGCAGCAAATGGGAATAGCAATCATTTGCCACTTCCTTCTCAGCATCCTTGTATTTTATTAGTCCATGTTTTTCAGGTGCTATGAGCATGCTGACCATTTGCATGGAAAACCCAAAAATAGCACTGGATAGTTAGGGAGCATTAATCAGTACCAGGAGGAATTAATGTTATAATCACACAAGCAAATACACAAAGTCACTGAATGTTAGTTTTATGCATGGTTACCATTGATGTCAAAACTATAGGATGCTGTATAATCAAATAATTTATTGGGCACAGCTGTTTAACTGCTCACAGCAAAACAACCTGTAGCTTAATTGCTCCTTCTACTACACTGGTTTTATGCATTGTCCTTCTGGCCCCAATACCCAAAGTAGAAAAACCCTGCCTTAGGCTCCTTGAGGGTTGTGCAAGAAACAGTGGGTCATAACTCATCCATGTCAAATGAATGTTGTTGTCATGGGACATCAACAGCATAATGAAGGGAGAATAAGGGCATTAAGGAGAGTTGGTCCTTCAATAGGACTTCCCTTCTAATTTAATTGATATGTTAAATAGAATAGTATCTTTTTTTTTTTTAACCTAAGAAATGATGATAATGTTACATAAAAAGTTCGAGGAAGAAATATGAACCTTGTTGTTTTAAAGTATTAATAATTTGTTTGTTTCCATTTGAAGTGGAATAGTTTTATAAGTTTAGAATTACAATAAGGGAAGTTGCTATGTGCTATCAGTTCTAAAATTTCTGTTCTCCTGAGTAGTTTTTGAGAAGTTCTAGTATTTCACTTTATAAAGTTCAAAGTTTAATGCCCTGCTACATGTTCTAAAGTGGCAGTTGACTATTTTGATTTTCTTTTCAGAGTATATAGCCAGGTAGGTGAAGGACACTGATTCTTGGATACTTGAATGCTTGGGGATCACTTTGAACAGAACCGAGAACGTTTCTTTGAGTCACTGATTGTAAATAAGAGAATTTGAGAAATAGTGCTTCTTTTAATCGTGGGAGCTCTTTACGTGAAGTGTTGGATTTTGAAAATAATTACCTTGATTTACATGTGTGAGTCTATTGAAGGGACAGGTTTAGTCAAAATAAGACTTGGGTCTTCAAGTTGCTGGTTAACTGCATCAGCACAAAGAGCTGTTCAGCCCTATGATGTAATAGTAAATAGTTGCTTATTCCTGCTTTGAAGAGACAACAGGCACTTTTCCCTGCTTTAATTATATCTCTGTTTGAAGATTATGTCAGCCTAACTTCAGACTTCACTGGTAAATACTTCAGATTTTGTGAATAGCTCTGGTGCTAGATACTGTTGAAAATGTATTCATATGTCTTCACGCTTTCTGTCTTCATCTTTAGAAGCAGTGATTTATCAAACCAGTAAATACATAGGGATAGAAATAAAACTCAAGTTGGTGTATCAGATAAAACTCTCTCCTTTTCATTGCTGTTTTGCTTTTTATTTAGGCAGCGCTCAGTTCAATTAATCTGTACTTATTCAATGGGATTGTGAGTTTCTACTGCTTTACAAATAAAGAAATACACAAATTGACGTGGGAATTTCCTCTGCCAATGCATATTGGGATTGGGCAAGATCAGGACCCCACCTTTGTTGTCTGTACTGTATTTCCTGCCCTTCCTTGTGAGGCATAATAACTGGCAATTCACTCTCTGTGCAGATCATTTAGCACCTTCTTCTCGTGTTTTGTTCAGCTCGAATGTGTGTCAGGGCGGGTGCTCCAGTGTCATTTTTAAGTCATATGGTTTATCACTGTCTCTTGTCTCTGAGGAACGAGAAGTGAGAAACTGTGAACTCCATCTCAGCATTTGTGCAAAAAAAACCCCGAAATTTGTTCTCATACTTACTGCTCTTACAGACATTGCCTCGACAGAACGGGACTGTCTGAACCCACCCTGAACATTTGGTGGGTTCCTAGTTTTAAATATGCATTTGAAGGGAAGGAAAAATAAGCTGAAAATTCAGTTTTCTGTTTGGGTTTTTGGCCTTCGCTTGCTTACAGTGTTGAATGTGGCTAATGTACCTTGTTATATATTTCTTTCTGCTAATTTCTTCCAAGTTAAGAAATGAGATTCTCTTCTTTGATTCCTGACATGTTTTTTTGTTTGTTTGTTTATTTTAACCAAGGACAATGGGAAAGAAGACAAAAAATTTCTGTTCATTTGCACGGTGAACTGTCAGTGGAATGATGTTTGTCAGGAAAAGAGTAGATATTCTTATGTAACTCTTTCCAATTTGTTCTACAGGTCCCTCAAAACACTTGAGGTCTGTTTCTAGCAGGCCCATGAAAAATAGACCTGTTTCAGTCAGAAAAATATGCTCTACTGTGTTCTTAAATAGTTAAATATGTTTTGCAGGTATTCAACCCTTTCATGGTATAATTCTCATAGCACCTTAAAAGAATGGTTATGAGCCAGTGCTAATAACTTAGTGATGCACACAAAAGGCTGTATGTGCATTATTTATCTGTATATTTTGTGCCACTAACTGAATGGCAACATCAAACATTTTCCTTCGGGCCATCCTTCTTTAACCTTGAAACTTTCTCAGTTAGAGACTCAGTTTCCCAGTTTTTCTAGGTACTTTACCAAGTGTAGAGATTTCAAGGAAACAGAACCATAAATTTCTCACAACACTTGGCTGTTGTTTCTGTTCCCAATTTCTAAAGAGGAGCACTGTTTATACAGAGCTGAACTCAGGATGCCGTGAACGCAGCTCAACAAAACTGCATTACAAATCACATGAAAGGGGAGAAACTAGGTTAACAAATACTATAACCAATCCCGAACAACAATCGCTGTGCTTAATGACATTTAAAACTAGATTAGAGAAAACACGAGGAAGTAAACAGGAGCTAAAGGGAGCAAGCTGCTGCAGAGGGAAGATGGGGCCACATGATTCTTCCCCTCCCTGGTATCAATGGGTGTAGGAACAGTGTGATATATTCAGTGTGCTAACATTTGCATTACAAATGCTTGTACTGGGTTTAGAAAAGACCTAACAGATTGTCATTGCCCAGAGCACTGGCATTACAGTGATTGCTCCAATATAACATGGCTGTTAAACGTTTTCTTAACCCTTGTGCTCCCTTCATCCAGCTTGAAGCAGAGTTATTTGGCTAGACTGAGCTTTCCTAGACAAATGCACATTTTAATGCCCACAGAGGTCTGGACAAAACAGTCATCTCTTTTTAATCACGAGCATCTGAGATATTGCATATTTCAAGGTGATTTTCTGAAGTGTTGGCGTAATAGATGATGCACAGCTCATTCCTCAGAGCACTGCCGAGATTGCACCCTTGGCTGGTGGGAAGATGAAGTATTAATGCAAGGCTTTTCAAACATTCTGTTTCTTTTGTAATCTCTCCAGTTTTCTGAAAGCTGTAGGCAATAAAATTGACATCCTTTTGTTGTTTATACCATTGTTACAATGCTGTCATTCAGTTTAATTTCAGTTGTTCTAATTTAGATTGGTGGAAGTTGGAGGAAAATCTTGTCTTCTAGTTACTCAGTGAATACTCTATAAGTGAACACATCTGGAAAATTGTGGGGATTTGTTTCGTGAATATTTTATTTTAAAGAATTCTTCTGTAAATGAAAAAGAAAACCCACCTAAATTTAATTTGTCTTGAAGTTTTACAGGTAATTTAAAAAAAGTAAATCTCACAAATTTTTGAACTTGGTTTTTGGATTTAGAATCATAGCATGGTTTATGCTTGAAAGGACCTTAAAGATTATCTGGTTCCAACCCCCCTTTCATGGACAGAAACATCTTCCACTACAACAGATTGCTCAAAGCTCCATCCGACCTGGCCTTGAATATTTCCAGGCATGAAGCACCCACAGCTTTTCTGGGTAACCTGTTCTGGTATCTCACCACTCTCACAGTAAAGGATTCCTAATATCTGATCTAAACCTGCCCTATCTCAGCTTAAAGCCATTCCCCCTTGTCCTATAACTACATGTCCTTGAGAAAAGTCCCTCTCCAGCTCTCTTGCAAGCTCTCTGTAAGGTTGCCAGTTGGTCTCCCTGGAGCCTTCTCCAGGCAGAACAATCCCAATTCTCCCTCATCCTTTCCTCATGGAGACGTAGCCTCTAGCCCTCCAGTCATCACCTTCTTGGCCTTCCTCTGGGCTCACCTCAACAGGTCCACGTCCCCCTCATGTTGAGGGCCCAGAGCTGGATGCAGAGGATCTCACAAGAACAGAGTGGAATGGGAGAATCGCCGTGCTCAACCTGCAGGTCCCTTCTTTTGATGCAGCTCCGGATGCTGTTGGCTTTCTGGGCAGCAAGCCCATGAGCTCACTGCTGGCTCGTGCTGAGGTTCTTGTCAACCAGCACTCCCAATTCTCCTCAGGGCAGCTCCCCACTTTGCTTGGGATTGCCCCAACCCCGGTGCAGGGCCATGTACTTGGCCTTGTTGAACTTCATGGGGTTCCATCAACCTGTTGACTGCAACTCTGAGTGCAGCCATCTCCCCGGTTCTTTATCAGCACAGGAGTCCATCTGTCAAATTCACGTCTCTCCAGCTTACAGACACAGATGCCATGTGGGACAGTGCCACATACCAAGCAATTCTTAGTGTCTTCCATCCCACTAAAGAAAAGCAGATCTGTGTAGCCATCTATCAGCCCCAAGTGTGTTTATAAAAATTAATAATCACCTCAGCAAAGCATGCAGTGACTAATGCTAAAATGCTCTGTTCGTATTAGTACAAGAACTGTGTATCTGAAGGAATACTGTCACTAAAGTAAAATAAAACCAGGCTGTTCTCTACTCTGTGGGAGTATATGAAATGCAACTAAATCAGATTATGAATTGACTAAGGGATTTCTACTTAAATGTTAGTGAATCCACTTCTCTCAGTAATGGAGTGCAGCAATGGGAAAAGGTAGTGATCTTAAAAACAGTTCCTGAGAGTCTCATACTGAAAGAACCGACCAGGTAGGATTAACATACTTGCATTCAAATTAAATTCCATTGTCTTTTTTGTCTTTTAATGGGATCAGCTCACATCTCTGTCTCAGGGAACATAGCCTGAACAATCTGGTCTGGACTGGCACAATATACTAGCATTTTAAGTTTTAATAGAACTTCAATTTGAATAAGAATAAATATAAAATGCTGATAAATAAATAAATCTATTGTGCTTTTAGAAACTCTATCTCATGATTGAAGCATCCATGTTTAGACAAATATCTGTTTTTCTGATTCAAGATCTTTTAGGAGGTGGAAGAGCACTTCTTGGTGTTTCGGTTAAAGTAACATTGTCTTATTTCCTCTGGCTCAGAGGTGTCATAGGATGGTTTTACTGATGGCTCCAGCTCAAAAACATATAGGAAGGTCACAGCTCTCTAACTTTCTGGTTCCTTTGATTTTATCTTTTGGTCAGGAGGATGTAAGAACTTCTTTAGAGTTTTACCTCACCTTAGACATTAACTCAGCTCCAGAAAAGTTTTAGTAATAATTAAAACCAAACAACAACAACAACAACAAAACCCACAAAACCCCCAAGCCAAACAACCCCAAATCAATTCTTTTGTTATATTAATTTAATAATATTTGAAAAAAATTTAGTCTTTAAACTTATATAGAGTTTTAAATTTAACCAGTTACTAGTGTTTTGTACTGTGATGTCATCTTACATTTGCAACTGATTATATTACCAAAAACCCCCTTCTCATTAGCATACAAAATTTCCTTAATATTGATATAAGATGCATCAAGCAATTGTTATGTGAAAGTTTGCAGCTAGATGTAATGTCCTAAATAACTATCTGCAAGAAAAGTACGTCACATCAGCATTTAGTGGGCAACTGAAATGTGTACTTTGAAGGAAAGACATAGAAGTATATGGAATACTATCTGGAAACTCTTGTCCTTACACAGAGGATTTGTATGGAATTTGAAGAACGGCAGCTTAATTTGCAAACTAAAACTGCTTCAATGCAGATACATGCAGCAGAAACAAAGTGTTTCCTTGCCATGAAGAAAGGCATGAGGCCCAGTTTTATGACTGGGTAACACACCCAAATTAATTCCTTATTTTATTTAGATGTCCTTTATAGAGTGTATCATCACGTTGAAGAAGCTGAATGTATAAAAAACCCCCATAGATGTTCTAAGCAACCTCTTTTAGAATAGAAATATCATTTCTGATATACTGGTGACTTGTATAAAGCAAGGTCATGAACTTCTGTGAGAAGGTAGTATTTTGGGGGGGGCTGGTTTTTTGGCTCTTGATATTACAGTTTGCCATTATTAATTAATTCAGGACTTGCAGAAAAAAATCTTCCGTAAATATTTTGTAGATGTAGGAGACAAAAGGGTCTAACATGAATATGTTTCAAAACACTGTGTGAAAGAGGATGTAACGGCATGGTAAAAAGATAGCATCATAAAGCTGCATTCCAGAATTTGTGCAAATGTCCCAAGCAATAATAAATAGGATTTTGTGGGTGAGGGATGGTCATTGTATCTTTTTATCACCTCTGAGAGAAATGAGCTGCAATTATCTTGACTATTTCATCAACTTAAAACAACCCTTCAATCTGAATTTTAAGAATGTTTTTTGGCTGAAAGAAAAGGGCAGATTTGTGATTATCTAAATTGTGAAAAGGCATAATATTTTATTAGCAGTCTTGGCAGCAGTACTCATGTATGCAAGCTGTAGCACAATCTAAGGTACTTGTTACAGTAAAATCTAATTAAAATTTAAACTAAGCTGATGGCATTTAAACTGCCATTGGAGAGTGAGGGTTAGATTCTGTGGGTCTCTTCTTAACATTTGTGTGCTTCTACCATTTTGTTCTTTGGCAGCCAAACAGCTTCTGTCTGAGCTCAAAAATGTTTTAGTTTGCAGTTTTTTGGTGTGCTTTTGTCAGGAAAAAAACCAAAACCACATAGCCTGTTATTCACCATGTTTTTGTGTGATCCTTGATAACTTTTGTGATCCTGGATAGCACCTCTAACCAGGCATTTTCAGTTATCCAACACTGTTTCAGGCCACAATTTTCCCCAGCACCATTGTAATGAAGATTTAAATATGCAAAATGGGTTTAATGTGAATTTCCTAGGTAAGAGTAAGTCAAAATAGTGAACCACCTGCTGTTGTGGTGGCTCTACAAGTTCGCTGAGAATGGCAGTGGCAAATCTTGTGCTTCACTTTTGCATGTGAAGAATGACAGCTCAGCACAGTGTTTTCCTGTGCAGCATGTCAGTCTGGCACATAAACGCTCTCCTCTTGTTGCTGTGCACCAAAAGGCTTGAGACAGGATTACAGAAGCTGAATAAAGAGCAGGATGTGCCATGGTTTGCTTTTGCTGACGAATGTGGCTTGGGCTAACTGTCAGCAGGGCTTAGAGGAAACTATCTTTTAAGTCAGGACTCTGCTACACACATAGTGAGCCACTTGCTCTTCTGAAAATTAGCAGTTCTTCTATGCAAATATCTATGTTGCCACTTTGCTGGATTTGATTCCTACTGTTTGAGCTGGATGCAATCAGCAAATTTTCCATTTTCTTCCCTGTTTTCTATGATATTTGTTTTGGAAAACATGCCAGTAATGGTGGAAGTTCTATGCCTTTGTGATGTTTATTTCTTCTTTCTGATACTTAGCCAGAGAAGACTAATCCAAATGGTGAATTCCAAATAGCAAGTGAAGGCAAACTGTGTGGCAAAAGCACTCAACAGGTAAAAGATGGAGTGCTCAATTATTTTATGCAGGTGCATAATATACTAACTTTTCTTAATTCATTTTTTTTCTGTGTGTGAAACTTAAAAGGAAAAAAAAGAGCCTCTTAAAATTTCTATCATTCCTAATCAATTCAAAATATTGTGATAGTATCTGTAACATCATTTGAATCTCATATCCCTGGTTGTAGAAATGCAAGGAAAAGAGAGTGGTTCTGCAGCTGGTGGAAAGTGTCCTGTAGACAGCAGGAAAGTGAAGATTTTGAAACAGTGAACAAAGTGAACAAAGATTTTGAAACAACCTTACACCACAGATCTGAGGGAAAAATTGTAAAGAAATGGGGAAATATTACAGGAGTCTCTTTATTACTGATTTTTTCTTGCTGTGGTTGTTTTTGTCTACATTTCATTCTGCAGAGTTCCTAAAGTGTTTTCATTCAGGGCAATTTGTGGTTATGCTTTAATTTTTTCTTGTGCAATAGAAGGAAAAGGATGTGTTGTAATAATTAGCAGATACAAAAGAATGATTGAGAGTCTAATGGAGTTTAATGGAGTTTAATCAAATTTTAGTGTAGCCTGAAATTTGTTTTGAATGGAAACAAATACAGTGAAGTTCTTTCCTAGTGTTCCACGAGAGTATCTCCTGTGATTTTTGTATCTATTGAGGTGATTGGCAGAATTTTCAATGTGTTTTCCAATTATCTCTGCAAACACTTTGGAAAAGTCAATTGCCTAAAGCTCCTTTCCTTTCCTTCCCTGACCCTCTCCCTCTCCTCCTTCCCTCCAATTATGCTACTCCTTATTTAAATAAGTTGGAAAAAAAGGAAAAAAATATATTTAGTAACATTTTCTATGGCAAATGTGAAAGGTCACATTCTTGTTGAGAACAAATCAAATTTGGTGAAAGTACAAAAATATTTTTACAGTCATTTATATCCTTTAATGATTTTAACAAAATCTGTAATGGGGTGTAACGTGCTGTTGTATTCTCTTGCACTTTGTCACAGTAGAGTAAGCACAGTGACAGTTTATTGTGGAAGAGATTGTAAGTATATGAAGCAAATAACTCTAAAATATCACAGTGTTTTTTATTCTCTACTCAAAATATATACAACAAAGAGAAAGTTTTACACAGTTGTTTCCTGCTCCTCTGCCTACAAGGGCTTCATCACAATAATAGGCAAGCATGATAATAATCACTGAAACCTTATTGTTTCTAAGGAGAAATCAGGGTTTTTTTTTTTTGTGAATGGACATGAAATTTATAATCTATTAATGTCTATTTTGCTCCCCTATGAACTACCACCCTCCTCCTCTCCCCCAGCTCATGATCAATTAGCTGTGAATGGAAATCAGGAGCAGAGACAACTGGTAAATCTAAATACAGAAATGCATTTTAAAAATTATGTCCTTGACATTAAATCTTTAAAAGACTCTCACTTGGTCCTCATCTCATGCTGTTGCCCAGCATCCTGTCTAAGCCTGCTACTAATCCTACTTGCTTCCAGCATATTCATTAGCTGTTTAATCTCTTAAATCCTGAGTGAGAATTCACAGAGCAATGACATTTGCCTGTAATTACATATATTTGTGTATGGGTTGTATGTCCATGCAAACCAAATTTTATCTCTGCTCTTCCTTGTGTCCTTGCTGTACTTCTCTACCTGCCTCTTTACAACACGCCCTGGTGCCTGCTGCTCAACTACCTTCTGATGTCACTGGGCAAACAGATGTGCTGACTGAGGCTCTGGCAATTAATCTGGGAATGTTCCCCACTTCTCTATCCTAGATGTCCTGTTTCTGATGGACAATGGCAGTCTGGAAGTCCTTGCTAAGAGTTTGGGTTGCTGTCCTCAGCCGGCAGGACGCTGTGGGCCTGGGCAATGTGCTTAGCCCTGGGGATGTGGAAAACAGCAATGTGTGCAGAACATTAGGCAAAAGAACACAGCCAATGCTGTCTCCTGTGAGGCAGCACCAGAGCTAGAGCATAAGATGCCATTGCATGGAACTTTTTCTTTATTTTAAAGACTGGAGTGTTGTGAGCCACCATTCCCAGTGGTAGTAGCTAACCACTTGGTGATAGGCAAGTGTGTCATGGGAGAAGGCTGATCAAAGTCTCTGAAGATGTCCACAAGTCCATGGTGTTCAGAAAATGTGTGTGGGAAGTGCTGACTACGCCCTCATGGTTTCCTGAGTTGTGTACTGAAATTGTCTACAATTCTGTTTTGTGTCTAGCTCAGGGCACCTATAACGATGTAAGCATCAGGAATTCTGATACCATCATCCTGCATGGTAAACCAACAGGGGAAACTCATGGATATTTCAGGAAGATAAGAAAATTCTCCAATGGCTGTGGTTTAGTCCTCGGGCTGGAAAGGGCCTCCTGCATTTTCACTGCAAATAGGGACAGGGTCACTTGCACCATTTCAGTGCTTGGAGAGTTGCTGGAAATGTCACATACCTCCTGGCCACAGGGTTTATGAGTCTTTGCATAGACATGACTTATGCTGTCATGATCAATTAAATGGACTTTCTTGAACGTCATCCTGAAATGCAATCAGACCGTGGTTGTCTGTCTGTGAGAGGTGAGGTCTATGACAACGTGCCAATAGGCTCTACGGATGATTGGATTTGAATGTTCCTTTGCTGGCCAAGCTCTTCACACCTTTCTCCCATGCAAAGATTAAAAACATTTATTTGGAAAGTGAATGTGCCTTGCCAGCCTCATGACAGCACATTCCATTGCCCCAAATCCTGGCTACTTCATTACAAAGAAAACACCTGCTTGGGAGGGAGCAAAGGCCAAAGATGTGATTGGGGAGAATCTGGTCGGCAAAACTCTTCAAAGGAGAAGAAAACTTTATTTCCTGCAGGAGCCAATATGATTTTTAATGTGTGTGGAAGTGAATAGAGACGGGGCACAGGAGGTAACGGGATGTGTGAAGAGTGAGACAGGAAAATGGTGTGTGAAGCAGCCAAAACATGAACATTTCCATGTGTGCTACCATGGCCTGTCAGAGTCCAGCTGTAATGACCTAGGTGCCATCTGACTTTTTGCATAACATAAGAAGTACTTTGGAATGTTATATGAGCTCTCAGTAGTTTGGGAGCAGGTCTGTTCCACTGTGCAAGCTGGGAACAAGCTGGAGGACTTTGTGGTCGTGTGGATTGCTCGTTAGTTCGGACATTGTTTTCCCCCTTAGCCACTGGAGTGTGTTAAACGTGTACCTGGAGCACCTGGCCAGCAGCAGTCTAGCTCTTGTGCACCATTCCACCGTCTGAACATGTGCAGGGAAGATTGGAATGTGGCTGGGTGTCCTTCTGCTCCACCTAAAACCAGTAATGAAACCACTCTGAAAAACCACCTTCCAGTATGTGCTATATGTGTGTGTATATATATATAGTGTGTACTATACATGGTGTATCAACCAAAAAAACCCCACTGTTTAAAGTCTCTTAAGGTCAACTCTGTGTGTTTGAGCAGAACTTCCATTGCAGACTCTGTGTTGGGGTGCTGAGGCTGTGAATTGAGTACAGTGTAGGTCGCTGTTACGACTATTCAGGTGGTTAATCTTGCTGGTGTTATTTTCAGTGTAGGAGGTAACACTTGAGATCACAAACCTTTGTCAAATGATGTCCATTTTAAATTGACCAACAGATGGCACCATCAGTCTCCTTTTCTCTTGTGGCTTAGAAACAAATCTTAATGCAAACTCTTGTCCAGATCTCTCTGCTGCTAAATTCAGTAATTTCATTCTAATTAATATTTCATTTAGATTCCTAATGTCTTATAATAGCGCTTAAAATCTGTGCATGCCTACATGTGCAATGAAACAAATTATAAGGATACATATTCATAATTTAACCTGCTAGTGTATTAAATGACTCTTGATTTTCAAGGGGTTTCCAAGTCAATCCTGAATTTGAATAAGTGGAAAAGGCTCCACGTGTGATCGTCTCAGTTTAACAGAAGCTAAAATGCAGTTTGAAAATTGATTTAACAAGGTATGTTGCATAAAAAAATATACTGTATTGATTTCTGGAAACTCTACCTTTCTATTTTCTCACATTTATAGTAGGTTTTCATTGTGTTCTCTAACTTTAGGGTACATCCTCAGGATCCATAGAAAACACCATCAAGTGATGAAAATTATGACTTCCAGCAGCTGTCTTCTTCTGTTTTATTTGAATTCCTAATTAGATTTTCAGAATGAGACATTACTGAGAATGTGTCAGGAATAAGAGCTACCTGGACACAGAGAAAAGAAAAATAAAGTCACAAGGAAAGAAAGAGCAGCATAAAGTTTAAAGGAACCATTACATATTTTTGAAGGGATGAGTGCTGAGCAATGTGGATATCTAGCTTTGATTAGCTACTATGGAAGAGAGACTGCTGAAGCTACACTGTGTTTGCTACCACCCTTGCAATAAGCAGGGTTTTTTGGCTCGTGTTTAAATGGAATTTCCTGTATTTCAATT
Source organism: Myiozetetes cayanensis (assembly GCF_022539395.1). NCBI lineage: Eukaryota > Metazoa > Chordata > Aves > Passeriformes > Tyrannidae > Myiozetetes > Myiozetetes cayanensis. The sequence continues at coordinate 5,130,485 of NW_026087742.1, forward strand.
CGTGCCAGTTGTTCCTTGTCCCTTCAACCAGGCACCACTTAGAGGTGTCTGCCTGAAAGGTATCCTGAAAGGTGTTAATGGAGCCTTTTTCCCCCTCCCCTGAAAGGCCAGCCATGGTATAAAGATGTCTATCAACCTGAATACTTTGGAGAGCCCAAGGTTAACTTTGCTACAGTTGTCTTCCCTGCATGGTCAGTATGCAATATGTGCAAAGCATCTCTAGAATACTACTACTGAATTGCTTGGTTTCACCAGTCAGTGACCGATTATGCACAAATGTAGGTGATTAAATAAAATGTGAGGGAAATTTGGAAGAGTGTTCTATTTTCTCGTAAGGGAATAACAGTATCATTACAAATTCCTTGTGGTGACAAATATATTGCAAATCACCAAGACAAACTACTATGAGTGTGCAAAAAGCAGACATAGGGTCTAGCAGCCAATGTAAAGAGAACTTCCTTTATATTCCAGGCTTTTTTTTTTTTTTTTACTTTTTTCTCTAGAGGTATTTTTATCATCACAGGTACTTCAGTTATATTTTAGTTAAGCTCTATGATTATAAGTGCTTGTCAACTGAGGACATCTATCTGGGTAATTAGAATGATAGTACAAGCGATAATTATAGAATATAAAAAGTAGCTAAAATTGAGTCTGTTGTGATGCAGTTAAATCCTGCACAGCTGCTCTGCTTTCCTTGCCCCACCTCACTGAGGACTCAGGTCACTGGCTTGCTGTCCATTCACTACATTACTTTAAACTGGATTAAAGGAAAGAGTTTAATGTGAAAACTTAACGATATGGAAATCCAGCAGGGATGTGAATGGAGGGATAGCAACCAGCACACCATCCAAAGCCTCTCCTGTATCATAATGAGGTGTGTTCCACGACAGACAGAAATCTTTCTTCAGCAGATGCTAAATGAATGTATTGTTCCATAATAAATCCCGTTTAGATATCCCCAAGGCCTGTGTCAACATGCTACTTAAGCATATGTTCAAATCCAGTCTGATTTCATGAAGTACTTAAGCTCCAGTCAGGCTGGGTTACGTGCAAGGGACGGTTGCAAAATCAGAACCTGTTCATAAATACCTGCTTTATTAAGCTAAGATTTGTTAGCCCTTTTTCACCAATGCTTTGCTTAGGTAGGGTTTAATATAAAAGCATAATTTTTTTTTCTGTTTTTGATCAGTTTTAAGCTGCTGGAAATCATCAATAATATATGAAAAATTATTCTTCATTTTAGGTCTGATTTCAAAGACACAGTGAAAGTAAGTTAGTAGAATTTTCCCCTTAAGTAACAGGGAGCAGCATCAGGCCTTTGCATTCTTAAAAGTTTTCCAGAAAGCCTTAGATTTCCTTCAGCATGCACATCATTACAATTTAAAGTCCCTAAGAACACCACTAACTCCAGAAGGAGTGAATGTGAATCCAAATTTTTGTGCAGAATTCTGAAATCCAGCACTACTTAATTACGTTATTCATGGAATAAAAACCTAAGGGTTAGAGGGAAAGCTTCAGAAAACACAACACCATTTCTAAAATCTAAAATAAACCCACTCCAAACCTTTGCAGTTCCCAGCATATTTTGTATGTTGGTTTTTGTGATGTCCTTGCTTCTTACGTCATGCCTTTTTTCCTTAACCCGACTTTTTGAAAAGGGAAGAAGCCAGCAGTTCTCTCACATCCACTCCTTTACTGTTTTAGGACACTTTAGGAGAAAAATAGTTCAACTGTTCCCTTCCCTCTAAATCTAAAGGAAAGTTTCTGAGTTAAGGAATTCCTTTGTAGCCCCAGGAAGGCAGCAGTATATTTCTGTTTAGCTTTGCTGGGCCTTTGCATGAGTTTCATCTTCTATTGATTTATGGTGAGTAGGGGTAATTCTATCGGACACAAAGTACTGTATCTTATTTGTGTGCTGGAACCTCACTGTAAATTTGTTGTCCAAGGTGTTTCCCTTTCATAATTAAATTTCAGTACCTAGTTTTATTGCCATTCTCAGGGATAAATCTTCAATCTGAGAGCTTTCATACGCTATATCTTTATTGCTCTCATTTTTATTACAGGTAAGGGATTATTTTTTTACTGTCTTCCCAATGATCTTGACAGAAACCTAACATATATTGGTCTGTACCTTCTAATTTATTCATTGACTAAAGAAACCTTGTATTAATAAGGCTTTTTACACATTGCTCTGCACTGTTACTTTCTCTTCAGCTTATATGCAGGTGCCTTCTGATTTCCTGTGGAATTTTTAACCTTGTTGGTCTCTGTTCTTTAGGCCACCCATCATGCTGTCCTCAGGCAGCATGCATAATTGTTAGTACTATTAAAGGAATTTATGTGAAGGCTTACACTGTAACAAAACCAAAAAGTCTGGAAAGTAGAACATCAAGTTTCAGTTATAGCAGTGAACCCTAAACCCCCATTGTGGAATTATTGCTTGGTGCATACAGAGTTTTCTTGGGAGGCAGAGGGAACAATAAACTCATAGTTCCTATTTGGTACAGAACTTTTCTAGGGGATAGTTCAAATGGCTGAAACATTTGTGAAAATGCCATTGATAGCCCTGTCTTTAAAAATAAAATGAAGCTCCAGGTATGAGAATTAGAACAGAAAACGAAGGCAATACACAGGAATTAAAACAGCGTAAAATGTAATTGCAGCATTTAACATTTATACCGTAATGTCATAAATGTCAGCCAGTAGAGCCTTCAGCAGAGATTAAATTGCTCTGCTTCACCAGTGGGATGGGCATGTATAGTAATCATTCCAGGTGTTTATTGTGCACAGCTGTCCCAAGATCTCTCTTGGCAAAGAGTCTGTCCTTTGCTACCTTTAAAAGTTTCTTCTTTTGGGATTTGTCACAATATTACCCAGGATTTATGTTAACTGGGGAGCCAAGATGTTGCCATGGCAATCTCGGCTGTTTATAGCTTTTTGATATAATAAGCAACATTCATTGTAGCACTGCTTCTAAAAAATTTAAGAGGTGTGTTAGTAACAGATAAACACATGATGCAACGAGCGATCTTTCTGCTTTTATAGGAAAGAAAAAAAGAAATTAAACCCGATTTCCCCCACAGAGTTTAGGTTATGTATACACAGGTCAGAGTGAAGCCTGGATTGCACTTTGAACCCTGCAACTTTCTGCGTTAAAGTATGTTAATGTTCAAGTGCATTTCTCTTGGTCAGTATCTGTTGGGCTGGATCACGTTTATGGAGCTGGAGACGCTCCCTCTGGTGGCTCATCTATCACTTGGCATCTTCTACGTTTTTAAAAGCTGGTTTCTGCACAGTCTGGTGGATAAAACAACCACAAAAGCATTGGTTCAAAAGATGCTGGAAATGTCGCAGTGGATTTCAATTTGCATTCAGCAAACAGGGATGAGTGGGTGCTGTTGGGGTGGTTTGCTGAGCACGTGCACAATTTATCATGAATTTACCTGCACACCTCGAACATGACTTTTGATCCCTGAAAATTTCATTTGGTCATCCCTTGACAGAGGTTGCTAACACTACCACAGTTTAGGAAAAAACCATCTTGCTCATCCTAAAGACATTTTATTTATTATTTATGTTTTGCCATCTTTAAGGAAAAAGATGTTTATTTTATGTTGAGAAAGAAAGAGAGAAGCAGCTGCATATCTTTTTAATTAGAAGATATTTTATTACATCTTGTGATGGGGAAAAATATTGTATGTAGAAGGAAAAAAAAAATAAAAACCAACCCAAAACCAAACCACCTGGATTTCACCAATAAGGGTGAAATAACGTTACCTCTGGAGTAGAATCAGGTATTCTGGCCAGGCAAGGCATTTTTACTGACTGCCTACAACAGTGACTGGGCATCTAGCAATATATAGGACTTGCAAGGAGATATTTTTCAGTATTTTGAAATGACATTCCCAACAGCTGCATTCAAGGTAATTAATATGCTGTCTGTACGAGGTATAATTTTAAAAGGAAAGGTAACACCTTATAGAACTCATAGGAAGGATATTTTCAAGGTTTTTCAAGTAACTTTGGAAGAAACCTCAATTTCATATGTAAATGCAGGTGTTTTGGAAGTAGTTTCAAGGATCAATTTTCTCTAATATGCGATATAAACACAATATCTAATGCTACCCATCCTTTGGGATTGATAGCCTTTGTAAGCAGTTCAGTCTACCACTTGTGGTTTGATTGTGATGATGTTAAAACTTCGTCGGTGTCAGCTTGTACTCGCTCTTTCTTTGTGGAAGCGTTTATAAAACCTGATCTTTGAAAAACCCCAAACCTGTAAGTGTTCTTTTCAGCTTTGATGAAAATAAGTTCTGTGTTTTGAATGTTTTCCAAAAGTCTCAACTACTGGAATAAATAAATTGCTCTGAAAACATTGGCTTTCGTTAAAATTAAATGAAAGGTAAGTAAGAAGGTCTGCAGTCTGCAGAGGAACTCTTTAGATGTTGACCTGATTATAGACTGTTGACCCAAATGTGAAAAGTAAAAGTTAAATAATCACAAATTTCATGACATTGAAACTTGCCTAAAAGTTTTAGAAGTCAAGTTGTTGTTTCTCCTTTAATTTCAAAATGGTGAGATTCAGAATGACTAAACATCATCCGTTGAAGATAAAAATGTGTTACATTTTTAGTGACCAAGAAAAGAACTGCTCTACAAACTGCTCCAGCTAGTTCAGAAGCACTTGTTGACCAAAGAATTATTTTCTTTCCTGTTTTCTATGAAATTTCATGCCTTTACTTTCAGTCTTAATGAATGCGTATTATTTTTTTTTATCTGTCAAGCAATTGACAGTATTCCAAATTTAGACTTTTTCTGCTCCAAATTGCTAACTACAAAATTTAAAATTAAAAAATTAAATTCAAAATTAAAAAATTAAGTCTTGCTCCTGCCCTCTTCCTGAGGGAAATCCTTAGTCATACTATCATGATTTGGGAAACCAAAGAATTTTATTGCTCTTTAAAAGTCAGTTTATTTTCTTTGTATTTCTCAGTGATAGAAACTTCCTTTTCCTGCAGCAGGAAACCTGTGGTGCTGAAGGTGGCTTCTGATTCAAACAGTTAAGTATCAAGAATTAATTCCTACTTTGTCAGATTCATTTAAAAAGTCGTGCCAGCTAGCAGGGATGTGCAATTTCCATCTGTAGTACAATTTTGTGGACTACAGCAGAGTAATCTTGTACATATTTTTTTTGAACATAACATTGGTAACCTGGTGCAATCCCAACATTTACCTGCACCACCACACCTGAGGCTTCCACATCATGTTTTCAGTCTGCTGGTTGATGTTAACACATTTTGACAAAAGGTCAGATGTCTCAGATATATTTCCAGTTTCAAGGTTAGCTTAACCTCAAGAAAATGGTGAAATGTTCCTGGAGAGGGCATTGTTGGGGAGATTGGCAGAGAGGAGGACAGAGAATTTGAGATTCTCACGTTCATCAGCAGCCAGTTGTTAGATTGAGCTGCAGACCTTTAGAGGGTCAGGCCTCTTTTGTTCTGATTTACACAGAAATTTACTTGGTTTTCAGACCTTTGTGCACCATAGTAGGAACAAAGATGAAGAGAAGGCTGGAGAAACATCTCCAAGAGCAAATTTCCCCCTGGTGGACTATAATAAGGAGATTTATTGTTATTGTTCTTTCTCCCATTGGCTTCACATTCTCACGTGGGACCAGCTCAGTGAGGCTCCTGTAGCAAAAGAATAAATTTCTCTGAACTAAGAGCCTATTGTGCTTCAAGAAGGAAGGACAGGATGGAAGAAGGATGAGGACAGGAATGCTGTAATAAAACTTATGCTTCAGACTAGTTTGAATTTTCCTGTAAACATGCTGTAGGCAGCATAGAAGAGAAACATTTCCCTGTTGCTCAGTATTTAACTATGGGTGTAAAAGCAGCCTAATTTAAATAAACAGGTTAACAAATTGATTCAGACTAACACTTAGGATTTAAAGTTTTAGCTTGCTTTTCCAGAAGACTCTTAGAGCACTTGTGGAAATGGAGCAGTCTCCATAGTCTTAGAGACTGCAGAGACACTTCAGGTTCAATTTTGATTTAATAAGTGTTCCAGCAAAATATTACCAGTAAAGTAGCAGAAGAATTGCCTTACAAAATGCTCTTCGCTGGTAACAAAGAATAAGTAGTCCTGATTTGCCTTATATAAGTATGTTTTCAGTTAATTTTCCTTGTCCTATAAAGAGCTCCAGGTCTTCAGCCTCCATAGAAATGAATGTGTACTTCCACTGACTAATTCTGTGAAGAGAGACTTCAGGGGGTAAAAAAATGTTGCCTATTATACGGGTGTTCCTTATGTTTAGGCACTTGGAATCCACCTTGGAGCATTACCAGATGCTTCTCATGATAAAAACAAGCCCAAATTGATCCACTGTGGAAACTTCCACACTAGAAGAACGTATTTCTTCATGGGCAGGTTGGCTTTTTTTTTTTTTTTCCCAATTGTTCTTTATATTCCTTCAAAAGTTTTTCATTTAAAAAGGAAAAAAAAATCCTAATAATTGAAGTGTTAACATTCAGGTCGGCCACTGAAGAAATCCTGCTGAGTCTTTGATAACTGTGGTATTTTGAATTTGATAGTTTTATGCTTGTTGTGGGAAATTTACATGTATTCTCATGAAAGGTCCCCAAGCCAATATCTACTAGACTTGCCCATGATATATTTGTTTGGTTTTTTTTTTTTTTTAAAGTTCATCTGAGCCTACTGAGATCAGGTACCTAAAGGTACAGGGCATCTCCTGCCAAGACCAGGATTATTTCTGTTCTATGGATTTGTTGTAGTAGATGATGAGGTTGATAAATTCAGCTTAGCAAGCAGACTTCTTTGCTTGTGCACTGCTGATAAGTATCCACACTTAACTGTTCCACTGAAGACAAATATTTCTGTACATTTGGACATTGATTGCTGTTAACAAGTGCCACATACAGCTCCTTCTGTTTCTTGTAATCTCTGTCAGAATCACCTGTACTCTCTTGTTCCCACGGTGCTTAATGCTGTTTCAAAACTCTCCTCGGGAATTTATTGTGGTCATGGATATTTGTGCATAACTTTTCAATCTATTTGTGGCTATATGATGCTCTTAAAGTATTTGGAATTAATATCTGCTGTTTCTTCAATAGTGACTTAACTCCAAAAACATTTTTACTGTTGCACATTTAAGTGTTGCGAGGAAAATGAGAAAAAGTTTACATGTGCCGTCTAAAAGACAAATAAAAAGAGAGAATTTCAAATATTCTTTTCTACTGCTGCAGATGAGTTACACATGTTCTGCCCCAGCACTTCAGAAAAATAAGAGATCCCTGTCTTCTAAGAGTCACATGCTTTGATTTAATGACTAAGCAGAATACACAGCACAAATCACTGAAAATCTGAGTGTGAGAGAACATGCAAGGAGGTAAAATAACCCTTGTGTAAGACTTGGGCATTTAGTATCAATGAGATGCTGCATCAAGTAATTTACTAAGGCTCTTCTTCCATCTCTCATTTCTGAAAACAACGGACTGATTTTGGTCTTTGTTTAAAACTGTGCATGTGCAAAGTTGCACAAGCACAGGGATCTAGATGTGTGCTTATGTGTTCTACTGGATTTGAATTTTGGCTTGTGAAGGTTCAGAAGTAACTGATTTTGTCTTTAATAAGCTGTATGAGGAGAGAGAATAAAGACTAAAAGAATAAGAACACGACAAATATATCAAAAGGCTAAATGATTACTCTTAATGATTATGAATATAGGCCTAAACCACTCTTTCACTGCTTCTAAGGCTTGTCCATTACTACTGAAGGGATATTTTTATTGGGCATCTCTTATAGTAAAATGTTCTTTTCATTTGACTTTGGATAGCCCTGTTTGAAAGGACAGGCTGTGCTCAAGGCCAGTTAGGAGGTAGGATTGGTTTGCCAAAGCCTGAGAAACTCGTGTCTCTTGCCTTCCCAGGTTACTCTGAGCTGCTCTCAGCAGGGATTAGAAAACAAAGACTGTCACCATCATGAATTTTGCTTAGACAAGCGTGCAGGTAAGGCAGGGTGTTCTCCCTTAAAACAGGAGGTACCTGAAGGATGCCTATAGCTCTAATTAGCAAATTGATGTTATCGATGTTCCACTGAACCTAGAACATGATCAAATAACGAGGAAAGCATAAAGAATAAAAGGGAAGCAAATATCATAATGACAGTAACCGGGCCATTCTCTGAAGCAGTTTGTCCAGAATTAGCATTAGAAATTGTCCTTTTTTTTTTTTTTGATCAAAATTACTTTTTGCATCCTGGTTCATGTTTTTGTACTTGTTCCCAGTACAAAAGAGATGAAGCTGCTGGAGAGAGTCCAGTTAAAGGGCCACTAAAAGGGTTAAGGGACTGGAGCACCTCTCCTATGAGGAAAGGCTGACACAGGAGATCCCTTCTGAAAACAGAAGACATTTATGCTCTGTGATGGTGACTAAGCAGTATCTCAGTTTTTCCAGAGAGGTTGAGGAGTATCCATTCTTGGTGGTATTAAAAAGCTGGCTGGACCTGATCCTGGGCAACTGGGTGGCCCTGCTTGGGCAGGAGGATTGGACCAGACGAACTCCAGAAGTCCCTTCCGAATTCAACCTTCTTTACCTGTATTTTTATGCTCTAGTTATGCTTTGAATGAAAAGCAAATACCACACAAATTTGCATTCAATCGTTGCCAATTATGCAATTCCCTTGACTTCTTGCACAGTGACAAACATGCTGATAGCAAAAGCTTGATTTTCTTTGTGACATCTCTTTGGACTTACACAGCATACTCTTGAAGACACTAATTTGGGTCAGATCTCTGAAACTTGGCCACCAGATTTAAGTACTCGATTGCAAAAGCAACGAGGAATAGGTAAACTTATTTTTCTCAAATGTGCTTCAAAACAGTTGCTGAGTAGAGCAAGACTATCTCTGCAGTTACTTGTGGGTGTAAAACCATATACCAAAAAATACGCAGGATGAAAGTCAGACCTTTTAAAAAATCCTGTGAGTTGGAAGGCTATTACAAGAAAAAGGAGGTCCTTAATGCAAAGTCTTGTATGGAGAAGAGGGAAGTATAATTCACTGTGTCAAATATTCTAATTTGCAGGTTCCTGTTTTATTGTAATGAAGGGATATGGGTTATAAATGGAAGGATAGCTTTCCATGAAGCAAATAAGATGGAAGAATGAATATATCACTTTTACCTCTTCTGTAACTTCTCCTGAATTTATTTCTCTCTCATCTTCTTCTGAGTGATTGTTAGTGTTGATCTCTGTCTAGCCCAGAGCTGATAAAATAATAAAGATAATACTGTTCCCATAGGTGCCATTACTATTTCCATATCACAGACATCACCTAGAGAATTCCACTCCTTTTTTCATAAATCATGGCTAAGACACAGAGATTTTGTAGTGGAGGGAGAAAAGAGATAGGGAGGATGTTGGCCAACGTTACTTTTTTTTAGAAGCATTTTGTATACGTCCACTTTGCCCAGAGATAATTGAGAGGAAAAGATGTGAGGGAATGATAGAGGGAGAGAAGCTGAAGACTGATACAATTTTCGGATGGGATGTGTGTGTTATGACTGAGAAGGCAGAGCAGGTATGATTTTAGACTGTCTAAGACTTTTGATGAATGAAGAAATTTAAGGCATCAAGTCTGATATTGAGTTACATAAACATGCTGTGCACACAAGGACTTCACTATTTAATACAGAAACAATCTCTAGATAGACATAAGAAGTGAAAAATTTTAGGAACCTGTTTGTATTCAGTATCTTCAGTCCAGTGACATCATTCACGAAATCCAATCTAATGATTTTATAGTAACAACTCAGCACACTGTAAAGTCACATCATTATTTCCAGCTTCTGGCTGTGGGTCTGACAACTGCTTCAAACTATTCAGGTATTGCACATCCTGAAAACAATGGGCTTTATTGGTAGTTATTCTCCACCAGATGAATATACGGCATGTTGATAACTATCTACTCCTCTGAAGTGAAAAGTATTATATTCAAAATGTATTTCTCACCCTTCTCTGCTGCCCAAATGTTTACCTGGTTACTCAGCATAGCAACCTGCCAACCATATGGATGCCATTCAGCCATTTTTGCTTCTCAGAATGCTGTTGAATGGGGCCCACACAACCAAATGTCCAAATCCTGCCATTTGGTGTGACTCAGTAGAGTTGTGAGAAAGACCACAATTTTCTCAAGTGGCAGCAGGCACCTGTGACTCTGCTTTACTCAGCTTCCTGTCAAAACACCCCAAAGAACCCTCATGTCTGTGAATATAAGTTCAGTCTGCTGAGCTGCAAAGTTGCATAGCTATCTGCTTTACTGACGTGGCTTTGCAGCTGTAACAGGAGTAATATTAGATTAAATAGATTAAAAAAAAAAAAAAAGAGTATAGCAGTTTGAAATAACCTTGGTCAGGTTGAAAGGGGGGAAAAAACATGTGAAAGTTATCAACTAGTGTGGAGGCACTTATTAAAATAGTAATAGTATAGATATATCATAGCTCAGGTGAGCTACTAAGGTATTTTCAAGAAGCTGTTAAAACTGTCAGTTGTATTGCACTATTAGTTTACCATTATACTTACTAGCAGTAATAGCTGCTAACCAGCAAAATCTTCATAGGAACATTTTCCCAAATGTGTCATATCATTGGCTCAGTTATGTAGAAATGCCCAGGTTGCCCACAGGCTGCCAGTGATGCCTTGCTACTGTTCCACGTTTAAAAAAAGGGTCCAAGGGGCCTGCACTGTGTCCTTTTATTTTGATTTGAAGTACCTGGGTGCCTAGAGCTTTGGGGGGGGGATAAGGGAAAGGAATCATGTCTAAAAATTAAATCTAATTTTGAATTCTCTCATTAATTGACTTTTTTTCTGACAAGGTCCAACGCAAACAGAAATACTAACCCCAGCTTGGTCTCTAATCCTGAATCCCATAGTTGGTCTAAACCCTATTTGGCCATCCGTTGGGCTCTCTAATGACAACAGGAATATTTTAAACCATTCAGAACGTTCACAGTTTTGCTCAGCTGCCCACACTTTGCCATGGTTACATGAAGAAGCCACTTCGTGACACACGCCTGGCATTTCTTGCATTTGTTTGTTTGTTCAGAGCTGCGGGAGGGCCATCACTGATGCACATCTGAGAGAGGAGGTTTGAGTTGACATCCCCCCAGCCCCCAGGCTGTTAATTTTAACAGTGTGAGTGGAACTGCCAGGGTTGCCACGTTCAGTGTGTTTGGGGTGTGCCAGGGTGGGGGTGGCACAAGGGGGTGTGTGCTGCGGAACAGCAGGTGAGGGTGGTTTCATTGCCACAGGAACCACGAGGGGAAGGGAGCAGATCTGGTGTGGTGGGGAGGGGGCACAAAGAGACGCGTTGTTATGTAGTTGCATTTATTTTTGAAATTGTTTGCAGCATGGAAATGTCACCAACGCAGATTGTGACTCAGACAGGACGTGGCAGTGGCCTTGGTTGAAAGCAGCTCTGCACCTGCCAGGGTTATCCTCACAAAGTTCCCACCAAAATGCTTTCCTCTGATACGTGTTAAAATTGCTGATGTTGTGAGTATACATTCTGATAACTCGACAGCAGTTTCATCCATTGGAGATTTCATTGGTGGATCCTGCTTCAAAATGTAAGCAGATGATTTTGGTTCTCGTTAAAATTAAGATCAGATCAAAGGCTGAGTATCTTTGGCATCCCCAGGCATTCCTTATGTTGTCCCTGTAGCTCCCAAACCAAAGTTCCCTTCTGTCCGTTTTTAGTATGACCCTTTCAGTTTCTTGAATGTTGAGATTTAGTTCAGATAAGTTGTAAATATGAGTTCTGCCCAGTGCAATATCTCAAGTTATAATACTTTCATTGCAATAAAAGCTGCAAATACCAAACTTAAGTGATGTTTTAAATTATGATTCTAATCCATCAGGAAGCCTAAAATCAAATAATAGTCCTAAACTTGCCTTGTATTTGCTCTGATTTAATCAGCTCCCTAAAGGGGAGTGGACTTCCTCTTTTTGGCAGCCATTACAGATGTTGATTGCAAGTGATTGTTTTATTTTATTAGACAACAGTGAATCTTCCTTGAGAATCACCAATAAGAGCACTTAACATTGAAAGAGTATTAGCTTCACTTAGTTTCCACCCAATTGCATCTTCCTACAAAAAAGGATTCAATTAAAATATAGAAGAAACATTGAAAAAATAACATCAACTATCTAAAACTTTAAAAATTGTTCTTGAATTGCACCTTGTTTGCTATGCTTCTACACCAGAGAAGACATTATATAAGATTAGTAAACGCACATATTGTGGTTACCCTACATGTCCATTTTTTGAATTGACAAGGTTTTACTACAGTTTTTCAGAGTAAAAACAGAACCTATTTACCAGTTAGTTCATAAGCTTGTATGACATAAGTTTTGGAATCGTTTCTTTGAATGAATATTCTTTACACCTGCAAGTGAAACTGCTGCTGATAAAACCTGAAAAACATCACTTGAATAAACTTTCACTCTACTTAATGATTTTCCCCATTGATCTTGTGATTTGGCCTACTTTAAAACTTCAGCACAAACATGAACCTCTTAAGACATTAAACCTAAATTAATTTTAGGGAATTGGATTAAGTTGTGGTAAATTTAGAGCTTAACGTAGTTGTCCTACTTAAATTTAACTTTAAACAGGCTTGCTTTACAAGACATATAAAAGAACATAACATTTTTAAAAATTAATTTATACACCTTTTGGAATGCTGATTTATCTGGGTTTGCACTTCATTATGTTTACAGATTTCAAAGAGCACTACACTGGGCCTTCTCTACAACAGGCTTTTCAGTGAATATTATATTAATTATATCTATTTAAATACAAAGAAATTCCTTGTTAACAGGAGGAAATTATTTGCAAGTTTTAGTGGGGCTAATAAGACCGCACCATTGCTTTCCAACTTACATGGAAGAACTTTTCAGCCAAGGACACAACTCAAAGCAAAGGACCTATGGTAAAATCATCTGATTTTAATAGGAATTTGTTTAACTGTTATGTGTATTAATGAAGACCATTTACTCTGACAAGAAATGTTAAATAAACCAGTAAAAAAACAAAAGAGGAGACAGGATACAGTCCTCTTTCCTCTTTTGATAATTTGGCAAGGTAAGAAGTGATTTATTGACTACTGAAATTCAAAGGATTGGTCACATATGGAAATATTTTTTAATTAGGACAATACTGTAAATTTAAGCTTCTCAATGTGTTATGAAAGTTGTTCCTAATTACATATTTTAATGTGACTAACTAGTAGTATTTATAGTCTGTTGCATATATCCAACATTAACTGTTTCTTTTCAAATGAACATTTCCCTTCCCCTTCTCTAGTTCTATAATACAGTAAAACATGTGGCATGAGGATATATATGTTTGATGCAAATGCCTTTTTAGTATTGTACACTTCCTTGCTATAGACAGACCTTAACAATTAAATTCTGATCAGTTAGTATACTTGCATTTATAAACCCTGAAGTTTTTTGACAGCAGCACTGGATTATGGCCTCTTTAGATCAAGGAGAATTAGGGGGGTTTTTACTACTTAGTATATTTTTTTAAAATTATTTATTATTTTTTGTTCCCCTGCTTTCCTTTAGAAAAAAATTTTTTTTTTTTAAAGAACTAAAACAACTATTTAGAAAAGGTTGACTTTGTTTCAGAAGAGGTGGGCAGGGATAGGTCAATTTTGGATAACCCCCCTCCAGCCCTCTTCTGAAATAGCAAAGATTCTGTTACCAGCAGATCATTTTGTGACCACTTCATATCTGACAAAGCTTGAAAGTCTTCTGTTGCTTTGCACTTAATTACACTCCCAGTTTTCATTAGAATGTAGTGCACCAGATGAAAAAAACATGACAGGCTTTGATTGGCACTGATAGTAAATGGTTTTTAGTCCAGCTGAATACATCTACAGAAGCTTTGACGAGGTTCTCTTCTTTAGATCAGCAGAGAGGTTAGGCAATGATTTACAAAATTTCTAATTGTTTTAAGTGTCAGTTCTTCTGTTTATAAATTTAGTTGTAAAAATAATTTGGTGGGCTGAAATAATGTGAAAATTATTTGTCACATGATTTGTACTGCCTTGGAGTTTTATAGGTAATCCCTTACCGAAATGTCTGTCACATTCAGTGCAGGAAAATTTTTTTCAGTAAAATTTTCAGTATTTTTTTCAATATATTTCAATATTTTTTTCCAATAAAAAGCAACTTCCATGTCAAATTAGAGAAGATGAAGGAGAATGTGTGTCATAGTTTTCACAGCTGCTTAAAAATCAGCAGCATTTTTAATCTGCTAATGAGGTCCTGAAATATTTAAAAATCACAGAGGAAGGATTAATGCTGGTGGAACAGTTCAAAAAGAGGTAAGAAGTTTTGTAATGTGAAAAGTCATCCCAACCTCTAAGCAGAGTGAAACAGCAGAGTTATTTAAAGTGCAAGGCTAAGGAGGATTCTTTAAAATATATTGATGAAGTAAATCTGCACGGGAGCTTTGACTCATTCGTGTGTGCATTTTAATGGTGGTTGTTATTTTTTTGTGCCAGAAAGAGAGAAATGCACAATAGTGTAATATGGTGTTTGAATGTTGGAAGAAATAGAAAAATGAAGTTGTATTTTTCTGAATGCAGAATACAAATGTCAGTTGACAGTATCATGTCAGTTTTTATAACGCTGTTTGTTCCATTTTTTTGGTCATATTGCTTTTCACTAAGCAAATCATACGTTTTTACCTCAGCTATGTCACCTATTTTCATGTTGATTAATTCATGTAGTCATCTACATACTTTTTAAAATTAAGTAATTTTGTTCAAAATTGCTGGTAAATAGTGGAAAAAAAAATGAAAACCAGGAAAACAAATTATTTCGAAACAGCCAGTCCTGTTAACACATAGTTTTCATCATGTATTTCCATTTGTTTTTAATTACTAAGTACATTTTCGTGAAAATTATGAACTTTTGTGGGTTAAGGGTTCCTCTGCTCCTGCTGTTTATTTCTTTCATGCAGACATACTTCACTGTCTCTGGAAACCAGACTATCTTTAAAGCAGCATATGGTAACATTGCAAACTCTGAACACTGACTTCAGTGAGAAACATGGAATAAGACAAAGCCTGGGTCAAATCTTGAGGTGGCGTAAACTGATAAACTTCTGACTTGAGCCAGACTTCCAGGTCTCCACTATCTGAGCACCTTATTTGTGTATGAGTCCCCACGTAAATATTTTCAAAAACCTTTTGAGAGGTAAAAACTCAAATTACATAGTGGCAGAACCTCTGTAAATAATAAAATTTCAAGCTTGCCCTACAGCATTCCTTTGGCTTTTGTGGTTGACTTTGTACATACAATATAAATATAATGAGCACATGCGAGGGGTTTCAATGAGATCAATATCTGCATTGCGTGAATTAACAGTAGTTTTATCAGGACTGGATGAAGTCTTGATCTAAATAAGGAATGCTGCTCAGCTGTATGGTTGTGCCCATGTCATATGTGAGGGGAAAGAACATTTTACCCAACAGTGTTAGTAAGGCTGGAAAGGAAAATTAAAGTATCTTCATTCATCTGTAAGACCTGTAAGTAATATTTTCTACATAATTTTGTTCATGGTTTATCTTCCATTTCAGACTTTGGGATGGCAATGTTGCAGAACGAGCTTTCTCCTGAAACTGAAAAAAATCCCACTGAAGAATATATTCCCCTCTAAATCTTTCTTTTGAATACGTTTCTTCCTTAAGAAGAACTGCGCTAACATAGCCATAATTTTTCAGTGCAAAAAGTTAAGTGGCATTAGGAAATGTTTGGCAGCTGGCTTCCCAGCTTGCTTCCACTGCTGTGGCACAGGCCTGGTCCCTGTCATCCAAGCTGTGCTGGTACAACTGTCTGTGGGACAATCCTGTGAGCTAGACTGGTGTGCTGTCTGCATGAAAATAATGCACAGGATATGATTGGAAACTGTCACCTCACCAAACGCTACCCCGCCACAAACCGACCAGGCTTCGGTGGATGTGGGAATCTCACTTAGCCAAATGGTACTTCTGAAGGACAATTCAGGAGAGACCAGCCACATCAAGTTATTTTTATTCTTTATTAGCATCTAATTAATTTGTATTAAACGCTGGCTACATAGCTGGGAGTGTCAGGAAGCCTATAGGCTAATTGTGTTTAAAAATGAATGCATCAGAGCCACTGGGACATTGCTGTTGTGTTCTTTGATTATTCATATAAATTATGAGGTTATCAAATGCAAATGTGAAATTGTCAGGCATATGCTCAGATATCATCTTCCTGAGCTGTGTAATTAGTCAGGGTGTCATCTCAGGCTTCAAGCAACCAGAAACTTCTGTTTCTACATAAAACATCATCAAGGCATTATAAAGCCTTTAGCGATAGAACACAATTAAAATACCTCAGGCAGTGAAACCCATTAATACAAAAGAGACTAAGTTCAAGAGAAATAGTTGGGGCATGGCTGTTTGACAGTGACAGGAGCACAGAACCCTTGCAGATTAAATCACCCTGCTGAGACTGTGGACCCTCTCTGCATGGTAATGTCACAGCAGAGTGCCCGAGCTGCCACTCTTAGAGGCAATTTGGACATCTCTGTACTCCACCTCAGTGGCTACAGGCAGCAGTGGTCCTTCTTTTGTGAGTTCAAATCACATCAGGGCAGTAATGCTACAACACAGCCCTGATGTTTGTGTTACCAGCTCCAACTGCAGCTGTGTGAGGCTGAGTGTCCTGTTCTGCTGCTGACTCCCTCTGCTCCCGTGGCCGAGTCCTCACAACGACCTGCACAGGCACAGCCATTTCAAGCAGCTTGGATGTAAGCCCCTTCTATTTGGGAAGTCAGTGGAGCAGTGGTTATTGTGGGGCCAAACCTGCTCTCACGCATTCTGCAGGACCAATAAAACCCCCACCCAACTCACAATTAACCATATCCTTTGAGATCAAGAATTCTCTGTCAACATGCTGAGTTACAAAAACAAATTATACAGGCAGCTTCTTAGCGTTTATACAGTGTTTTTACACTAAACCCATACTGTTTTCATCTTTTCAGCTTGAAAAAAAATGAGGTACCCTGCACTGCAGTGAAACAGCTTCACTTGCAGATGCTTTGCTAAGCTATCTTCATAGATGATTTTTAAAAGCAATAGCTAAACGCTCAGAAAAGTATCCAGGCACTTAAAATTCGCACACAAAAATTATGTGCTGGAAACTTTCACTGCACTGTTACTGCATTTACACCATGTAGAGTTTACATTACGCTCCTAAAGGAAACATCTGTTTTTTCTAATTATAGAAGTTTTAATAAACACCAGCTTTGAACCATGATTTTGCTATATCTATGGAAGCCCAGCACACACAACTGCAAGAGGTTTCCATGTGCTACCTTTCTGATGTGTGTGGGGCCTGACCCCAAACAAGCATCTCTGTGCAGATAAAGGTGGGGTCTGGATACGGTTAATTTTTAAACTCTAGTGAAATTTCCAGCTGTGAGGATTTCTGGAATGGTAACATCCCACCCTTGGAAAGAGAAAATTTACTTCATGTAAAGGGCTTACAGATGAAAATTGCTCTCAGTAATTCCTTGCATGGCCTGTCCTTGAAAGGATCATCAATTTTCATTTCTTTCTACGTCATTACTGAATTACTCATCTCTCAATTAAGGTACTGTGGCCTTAAAAAAAGGGTGGACCAGAACTTTCCCTGTCATCCCACCTGATGACCCTGTACTTTTTAAGAGGGCAACATCTATTTCCATCACAACAGTTATGACAGAGTAGAGCTATCAGTGGCACAGTCCAGATGAACATTTTACATTTTTTTCCACACAAACCAGAGCTATATATCCCTGTCTAGTGAAATTGTATCTTCTAACTTAGCATTTTGCCTTTCATTTTTCCTGCCAGCAGGCCTGTCTGCTGTGGGCAACCTACTTATTATTGAGAATTATCAATCTAGCAATAACAATTGTACCCATAAACCTTCCCAGAGTGTTAGCCTCTATCATTAACATATAGAGGTATGAATCTGTGAATCAGGTACTTTAATGAAACCTACACATAATATATGCCATACTTCCATTTCAGAAGTTTTTATGAGTTGTAAGTACCTAGTCAGGTTCTCTGGCGTGATTTATCAGCTGGTTAAAATTCATCAGTGTTTCTTCCTTTAAGCATTTGCAGACTTTCCTGTTAGCACCTGTACAGCCATCACTGCAGATACCGCACACCAGATGACACTTGCCAAAATCATCCTGCCCCCTGTAACCCCACCTGGCGTCCTGCAGGCTCCACACTCATGTGGAGCTCTGGGAGCTGTCTCGTCCGTCAGGATTCCTTGTGCCCCCAGCTGAGAGCTCATACCCTGAAAACTGCTTTTTAAATGCTCACCATACAGGTTTTGGCTCTCAAATTTGTCAGTTAATTCCTATCCCTCCATTTCCATTTGGGCTAAATAGAAGCTCTTTATTTGCAGTCTATGAAGGCTGAGTTGCTAAATAAGCAGTATAATAAATGAATGATTGAAATTATATGACAAAGATTTGAGTGGCTCAAAACTTCTCTCGTGATTTGTATGTAATCTATGTGGGAAATGGAATTTATAGCTTCAGTGGATATTTCTCTTTGCTCAAAAGCTCTTACTATTTGTCCTTAAATAAACTCAGGGAAGGAAGTTCAGCTTCTGACATGTCTCTATAAATCTGCATTTGTTGTACGCCTGTGTCTTTATTCTGCATCTTTTCTTTACAGAGCCCTTTCTTGCAGGTTTACCTTTGAAAGCTGGAGACCAGACTGCCTGCAGCAATGAAATTCCCTGCTTCCCAACCTGAGCAAGGGCAGAGGTAAGGAAGAGAGGGGGAAAAAATCCTGCTAGGTAATCTCTGTGAATTATAAACTCATTAGTGCACATTCTGGGTTTGGACTTATTGAAACATGTTGCTTTGGTTGTAATTTGTTTTAACTGTATGAATGACAATTATTACAATGCTTGGATTTGTGAAAGTGAATAGAAAACTGCTACATATGGTTTAAAGTGTGTAATTTTAATTTTATGCTTGGAAAATTTCGATTTGGTGGTAAGACTGATGCTTAGCAAGTAAAGCAGAGAGTAGAGGACAGTGGGCAGAGTGTGAAAGTTTTGTTGTTATGTCCTTCCCTCTGCAGGGAGGGTGATCCCAAGCCCTGAGTTGTGAGTGAGCTGGATATTAACTGGTTGGAAATGTGCTGATGGCCAAACAGATAATGCATGGCAGGGCAGCATTAAACATCTTATCACTAGACAGCGTTAAACACACAAGTGTATACAGGACCTGTGCTCCAGGAGGCCTCAGGCTGGTGAAATAGCCCCTTCCCAGCTGCTTTTCAGGTGCTGTTCGTGCAGGCAGGGAGCAAGCAAGTGGCAGAACTTCTGTGCATATGAACCAAACCATTGCTTCATCAGCCAGGCATATTCCAGTAGACCCATGGAAGCATTACATGCACTGAGTATACCCAGAGTAAATCAGGACTTGCTATGTCTGCATGGTAGACATGGACACACTTCATGAAAGAAGGCACTTAAGACCCTACGTGGCCTTGTGTTTGCAAAAGCCAGTCCACAGAGGGCTGTATGTGAGAGGTATTGGTTACTTTATACCTCTTCCCATGTAAAAAGGCAGCTGTGTTATTGTGTTCCCAAAGGACAGCTATGGATTGGAAAAATAAGCTGTGAAATGACTAAGAAAAATTTGGTTGCACTTCCCATAGCCAAAAATAGAATCGTGCTTATATAGTAAAGATTGACTGAATCCAGCACTTGTTTCTGTTACAGCAGAGCTGCGTTTTGATGAGGAGTTCTTCTATCTGACTTCAACATCCCATTGTGGGGAACCCTTCCTTTCTTTAAAGGAGTGTTTTCTTATGACTAGGTTATCACTGATGAGGTTATGATTAGCTGTATGGATTATGCCGTATGGCATAAGTCAAACAAGGCAGACTACTGGGCTCTCATCCTCACGAACAGGCAGCTCATGTCACTGTCAGGGGGTAAGTAAGGTGCACACACACCACAGTGAGGCAAGATTCCTGAGTGAATCTTGATACTGCAATCGGTTGTTCTGTTTGACTTTTTAGAAGCTTCTTCACATCTCTTGGGTTCTCTAAAATTGAAAGTGATAGCATGTGACAGACTTTGATCTTGAGGATTTAAATGCTATTTGTTCCCCCCGATCTCTTGATATCTTCTCTGTTTTCATGCAGTAAATGTACTAGCTATTTTCTTTAAAACTGCAGACAGCTGACTGGTGATATTCCCATCAATGTTAGTCACTTACCTGACTTATAACATGACTTATTACTCTTCTAACTGATCTCCTATTATGTGCCATTTTGCCTGAATTCCTTTTCTGAAAGTGCCATTAGTGCTTAGGTAATAAAAGCACAGCATCCTGTACATGCTTCACATCATTCAAGAATCAACCTGTCAGGACTGTTATTCTTCTTAGTGGCTTTTCTACAGATAAAATCAACAACATTGTAGAGGTTTTTATCAATTATTAGCTTATTGTAGAACACATTTCTTTTACCAAGCATTGTGTTGTGTGCCACTTTGGAGTTGTATTGTGGTTTCATAACATCCTGTCAGCATGTAGACACTGCAGTAAGGAGCACCTGATTCTGACTTTGCTCTGACTTTGTGCCAGCATAACTCTATTGCTCCAAATAGACAGGAGTGAAATCAGAGTCAAGCCCAGTAGAGTTGCAGAGATTAGCTGGTGGGGTAAGCAGAAACTTCTGGGCTTTGTTGGAAGTTATAAATCTGCAGGTAAATTTTAATTCATCTTCCTTGTCCATAAACGCATGGCGGGCTTGGTGTTTGTAGGCCCAAAGTTTTTTGTCTGGCAGTTTTGTTTGGTTTCAAGTGTCCTCTTACTCAGCACCAGGAGAGTAATGAGTAGCACAGTGCCAAACATCACTCATAGCAGGACTCTGCTGCTGTCATGATGTTACTGCTGCTCATGTAGCTTTTCCCAAATTAGCTTTTGACGAGCTGCTTGCGTTCCTCTCAGAAAGAAACTGCAACTGCACAGAGTATAGTGCAGCTGCCAGAGAGGTTTGGTACCTCTCTAGCTGAGATCCAGATCCGTAGCTACCCAGCTCTTGCCACCTGACCTACTTAAAGTCAATTTGAGTAGAGTTACTTAATCTGAAGTCAACCCTTTCTATTCAGGGTAGATGAAGTTTCAGGTCCGAGTGTCTGCCATTGCTGTGCTAACCACAGTATTATACATATGCTCATACATTTCTGTGTATTATTTGCATATTTTCCTGGTTGTAGTATCACTAGTGTAAGTCTTAGTTAATGAGATGTTTATACGTTGGCAACTGTTCACAGGTATTATTCTTTAGAAACATAAAAGTTTGCTTCCCTAAACATAGTTTTTGATTGTACAAAGATTAGTGATGTCTGATATAATAAGTTTTTATGAGTTGTTCCTCTTTTGTCTTGACTAAGACTGTTTGTAATATTCATTTTGAGTGCCCACTTTACACTTCATGGAGTCTTATAGCCAACCAAAACAATACACATATCATTCTCAGAAAATTAGAGTCAAAAGGATGCATCTGGAAATATTTCCCTGGAACTACTCTGCACAAACAACTTTAGATCTTTTTTTTCCTTTTGCCTACAGTCATAAATCTTTGCTGGCCGGTATCATGGAACTGTGGCACTGTATTTGTGCTGTGCTGCATTCCAACTGCTATTTCGGCAGTGAATGTCCTAATATCACTTCCATGATTATCCTCAGTTGGAAGCACTGCCAGTTTGATGAGTTTCCTGCTGCCTCTGTTGGCCTACCAAGCTACCCTTCTCCTTGAAGCTCCAGTGCTCATGGCTCTGACCTCATCAGAATGAACCAATAACACAACCATGAGGGTTTTGAAGTGTTGGAGAATCTTGTCTCTTCCCTACCCTTACAAGCAGTGACAGAGCCTGGATGGAACCAGCCCAGCGGTACCTGCAGCACGACGTGCATGGCTGAGGTTATTTGCTCGCTTCTGTGCTCTGTCTCTTGGATCAGATTCAGTTTAACCAGCATTCAAGGCATATTAGAGGAAGCAGTAATATCTTAGGTTGTCCTGTCCCCTTCTTGTTAGTTGTTGGGGTGATAAGAATTTCATAAAGTGCCTGCTGGCTCGGACTATCCGTACTTGTGTCTGCAGCAATCAGAGTGGCTGCCTGGGGAGAACACACAAGCCTGTTCACATCCTGATGTTCGTTCCTTCCTTCTGTCCCAGAATCAAAGTTTTTGTATTAGGCATATCTAGGGGAACATTCCTCTCTCTTCCTCCTATTATCCATTTACGGACCTGTTGTCCATGAATGTGTGCAGCTGCTTTTTGAACCTATTGATATTCTTCGTTATCACAAACTCCCATGGCAAGTCTGGAATGCAAAAATTCAGCCTAAATACCATGGTTACACAAAGATAAGCAAGGTTTCTGAGTGTTTTATAATAGGGAATTTCTGCCATAAATATCGTCTGTCAATACTTTGATTTTTTTACTCTAGCAGATAGCTGCATAAACCATGAAATCAGCAAAGCAGAGTGATACTTCCATGTCATAAGACACTGAAACACAAGAAAGGCAGTGGTGGGTCATAGAAAAGGTATGGGTAGTTCATGGGTTTCACAGTCTCCTCTTTCCAACACTCATCTTGATGCTTAAGGTAGATCATAAGCAGAGGGAATACTTACAGTATTACTTTCCCAGCACTTTTGCCATGCTTCCAGTGATTTGGAATTCAATGACAAAATTCTCTGAGGAACCTAATCTAGTGAAAGATATCTCTGCCTATGGCAGAGAGGGTTGGAATTAGATGATCTTTTAGGTCCTTTTCAAGTGAAAAGATTTTATGATTCTATGACATCCTGATCTCAAAGAGTTTAACAGAAATATGCTGTAATTTTCTTTTACAAAATTATCTAGTTGCTTTTTAAATCTCTGTGGTCTGAGCTTTCAAAACACTTTGTTTTGCCTGTTCCCTCCATAGGAATGCTGAAGTTCTGTTATTTGCATTGAGTTCTTGTGAGCACCTTATGTGCATGTGGGGAATTGCACAGAAAAAAGCTTACTTATTTTGAACAAATTCAAAGTGTGCTTATGAGCTGTGAACAGAAAAAAGGAACTGATTTTTTTTTAATTTATTTATTTATTTGGATTTTTTAGTAATGCTATTAACGTGACATGCATGACATGACTGCTTGATCCCTGACTTTAATAATGAAACACAAACAGAAGAATGTGTGGGGAAATGGTTCCAAGCTCAGTTAGAGACATACAGTTATACCTATATATCAAAGGTGGAATCAAAGGTCCTTTTTATAGTCATGGAAGCTTGTTTGGGTTGATCCAAAGGGACAGCAGTGGATTAAACTTCTGAAAAGAACAGTCTTGATGCTTCCAGGCTCTTGAGAACATGGCATGTTTTAAACAAGGCCTCCTTCCTGCTCCACCCTATGGTATTGCTTATCTTACAAAGCCAGGCCTGAGCCTCCAGCCCCAGGACTGAGCTGGAGCCTGCTGAAAAAGCTGGGATGGTGGAGGAGTGTGGGGAAGGTTTGTAAATAGCTGAAGTGGAACCTTCTGGGTTTAATGTGTTCCATAACCAGTTCAAACAGGGCAGCGACTGAAAACCCCAGATGTCAGAGTTACACAACAGCTCCTTCAGGAAAGCAGCGTTAAGTTTTCAGTGGGCTTTATAATAAAGAGCATGCACGAAATGTTCACCCACAGATACTGAAGTGTTTGCTTTGCTAGCAGCACTCACCCACCATCAACTCTCAGCTCATCCTTTCATAGGGGGAGAGAGGGATCTTCATCCCTAATGCATATTTTTACATTACCCTTATGTTATTGTGCGTGGGTTGTGCATAGCAGACTTAATGCAGCAATTTGTAGACCTGCATCAATTTAGTGCTTTTTTTCCTGTTCTTAAAGAAATGCTACATTGAATGAAAGTTTGAGGCTTTTTTTCCACATGGGCTAAGGTTGAGGACTTTGAATGAAAGAGGGTTTATTTTGAAACTTAGAGATATTTGGTATTTTCTATTCATACCTGTAGCTTCATATCCCAGCAATGTTCAACTACATCTATTTTAGTCACCCACCATGGGATGTGATTAGCTACATCCTATAAACAATCATTTCTCCCCTCATCCAAAGGGAGTCAAGACTGTGAGGTTTTGTACTGAAACTGTTTAAAGAACCCGACATCAGCTATCCTGGTTTTAAATATTCAACACTTCTAAAATTTTCCACTGGAAACACTAAATTCTCAGAACTTCGTAGGAAAATGTTCCAGTGGACAGTCAGGATTCTTCCACATGGCACTTTTTGTTTTGTCAGGGTATTCCTTTTTACCCTGTCATGGGGGTATAACAGCACTGCTACTTGTTTTACTGTCTTGCAACGACTGAATTTAAAACCTCCAGTCTTTTTATACAGAAGCTTGTTTTCATCCTGAGCAATGACTTAAAAGGACCACCCTCTAAACAACCTATCCACCAGTAAAAACTCCTGGTGAGATCTGTCTGTGATTGCTGACTAGTCTCCACTGGAGCATTGTAAGAGGATTTTTTGCTATCAAGATTTGGTCAGTAAGGCTTGACACAATATTCTTACTAATGAGGTGTCTGACTGTCCCGTAGACTGTTTGTTTTTCCTATTGTACTCAGTGAACAGTGAAATATTCTAAAAAATGAGAAGACACATCAGATGCTGATTTAAATTTATTATAAATCAGCAACTAGTAGTCATATCACCTTACCTTATTTCGCCAGAGAACACGAAATATATAACAGGAACACAAGTCATGTTTCCATAAGTCTGAGGAAACACTTCATTAAATGACAGTTTCTTAAGTGACTTTTTCACCTTCCATATTTGATCAGTTGTAGAATGCATGGCTTTCTCTTAAATGGTCTGGATTCAGAGAAGTAAGAGCAGAAGGATCTGACAGCTGCCCCTAGCTAGCCACAAACCCTGATGTAACAGCACACGAGGCAAACAACTAGTTGGGGCCTGTCTCTGCAGTGTTGAAGCAGGTGATGGAGATGCAGTAAATCCTTTGGAGGCTTTCTGCTCTCTTTGTTAATGTATGTTGATGTGAGGCTTTCCTACATGGTTCTTCCCAGATCACTGTGTCCTACCCCAAGCCCGTACATCAAAAGAAGCAACATAGCAGGGTGAAACTCACCCTGCAGATTTCATGGCAAAAAGTCAGAAAGAACCTCTGTAGGCCATGGAAACGTCACATTTTTAATATATGAAAGGGTTTCCGTGTATTGCAGCATCAAAATCTTCTGCTGTGTCATCAACACGACCCTACCCACTGAATTGAATGTGTCACTCATCTGGAAACTGAATTTGAAATGAATCTGTCAGCTATCTGGGGATGATACAGAGGCTGGGAACAGTTAGTTGCAGCAGGTGTGATGAAATTCCATGTCTCTATTAGTTCAATCATTTGTGTGCTTAGAACAAAATCAACACCTTGTATTTGCAGAGATGAAAAGGTATTAATCAGTATTTAGCACAGCCCAAAGTTTGAACCTGGGGAGGGGTACCTAAGCTATCCTGGATGCTACTGGGAAAACAGAACTCTTTATCTGTTTTCAATAAACTTTTAAAATTACTCCATCATCTCAGTTTTCCACTTCAAATTCGAGCTGATACACCATAGGTACTAAAATTTAAAAGCAAGCTCATTTTTCTATAATAAGACCAAATCATTTTTCTGTGTAGAGTTCACTTTAGTGTCCTTGATGAAGGAGTATCAAATATTTCTTTTGAAGAGATGGATTTAGCTCAGTCCTGTGGTAAACTGATGGTTTCTGCTTTAGCCAGGTCGTCAGAACCCTTTCCTCTGCAGGAGACATATGACAGTAGATGATACCTAAAAGGATTGAGAAACATGAATTGTCCATTCTGTTCCCTCCCATATTATGCCTTTTTTTCCCAGGACTTTTGGTAGGGGAAGTTTGTAGTGTAGGAAGGAAGAGGTTATTTCATTTTATTCAACACCCTCTGTTGGCAAGGTCCAAAGGGTACCTACTTGAAAACCACAATGATATTCTTGCACTGAATTAAATGGGAGAATTTCTTTGCTGGATTAGAGATGCTTCTAGGGTCGAATTCACTTTTGGTTTTGGACAGTGAGTGCCTCTTCATGCTGGGGCATTGTAAATGCTCATCTCTGTTTTAAGAGCACAGTCCTTACACCGAGTAAGGACTCTTCCACCTCCCTTTCAGCTGGGAGGACCCTACACCAGGGCAAATAAACTGAGTTAGTTGCTATTATATAGTTTTCTGGTGGCTACATGATTTATCATGAGCTTTCCCTCATAGCTTTTCTCATATGGAGAGAGCTGCTTAATATAACTGCAGGAATTACTGGATTGTGGTAAAGAGCATGTAGAGCTGGCACCAAAGGATATTTTCAAAGCATTGACTTTTCCAAGGGCTCCTAAAGGTAGTGGTTTTGACTTTAATTAATGTAATTCTTATCTTCCCTAACAATTTTATAATAAGCTACAGCCTTGTTCCATTGGCATGATAAGGAGTTCTGTTCTGTATAGTTTATTTTGTATATTATTTGAAGGTTCAATTTTCACCTAGTTATGAGAAATACACAAAAATAGCATCCTCTACTTATCAGCATGTAGATTTTTTTTCATATTTTGTGTGAAATTAAAATAGAAGTAAGGTAAAAATGTGACAGAATTAATGTAGTACATAACTCTGGAGGCATCGCTGTCTGGCAGAAAAATTCCTAATGAAATCATCATTCAAAGGGAACCTTGCTTCAAGTTACAGAATGCACATGAAAACAAGAGATTAATGTGCTTAAAGGAAAAGTAGATAAATAGACAGAAGGCATTATTGAATAAAATTCTCCCAACTTGGGTAGTTTGTATTTCATTTTGTACTTATAAATCCGTGTTATAGATGCCTAGAAGAGACTCGGTATTTTCCCCAGGCTTTCCATCACTAAGTCATTACTGTGGATTTCTCTGCTGCACTCCTGACTGATATCATATCACTGGCTGTCCTGTGGCAACTACTCCCCAGCAATTTGGCTCATTCATATTACTCACTTTTAATCAGATAAGATATATTCTTCAGCACCTGCTCTCATCCCCTGTAGGCTTTCTTTAAACTTACTAAGATCTGACTGCAACCCAGTGTGGTAATAAAGGTAACCCCATTAAAAAAATAATAATAAAAAAAATTCTTGCAATGTAAGATAAAACAGTTTCACTAATTTGAAGGGACTTTTTAATGATCATGCTGGATGGGTTCTATCAGGAATTTAGACCTATTTCAACTGAAGTGGCTTTATCGACCTATGTCCAAGAAGGCACAGACTCATTCTGGAATTCTACTTCCTCCTTCAATTCAAGCTGCAGACTGAAATCAGACAATTTTCGGATGGTTCCAGTAGTTTCTCAGAGAGGGATGCTTTATTAGTTTCCCTTTCTGTGTTGTTTGCAGTTCCTGTGCCCCCAGAAAAATGCAGGTTTGACTTCAGAGACTACTGGTGTGTTGCCTGAGGAGTCCGTATCAACTGCTCCACAGCCCTACTGAACTCTAAGAGTTGAGATTGCCATCTGAATTTCTCCTCCCATGATGAGCAACTTCCTCTCACCAAGCATGGAAAGGCATCCTTCGCCATGACTCTGGACCACATTCAGGAGCAGCATTTTATTTCCCTTGAGGAACAGTGGTCATATTACCCACTTAAAATAGTCCAGGTTTTGATTTTTCATTTGAGAAGCAAAATTATTCCTGGCTAGCCTGAGTTATGAAAGATTTACTTTGAAGAACGATAAAAAACTCCTGATGCAATTATAATGAAAATACTATTCTGAGGTAAGGCTATAGGAAGAACAAGGATATATAAAAGCAATTTAATTTCATGGGTTTTGGAAGCATTGCCCTTCATCTATTTAAGATATATTTTTATTAAATTTTTTCAGCCTGGAGGTTAATTCATTTCATGTTTGTCTTTCAGCATATTATTGATCTAAGCAGCAGGTTGCATGACAGTGGTCTAGAAATATTAATTTACATGTATGATTTTATATTTCTTCTGCAAGAAACACAAATGGCTTTTTCACAAAGCTTCTTTCACTTGGTTGCTTTTTTCGAAAACTGTGCTAAATGCAGATTGGTTCACTAATGAATGGTCACATGATCCTCAGGATAATGAAATTTGTTTATATTGGTCTGTGCTCTCTGTCCTTTACTTCTCCCCCAGGATCTTTCCTGTTCTCTCCCATGTAATACCCTCAGATCTGTCGCTCCACTGTGCTCTTACCTCCTTCTCCTACCCCCCAAACCCAACAGATCCCACCATGGGCCTTACCCTCTTCCTCCAGCCTGCTGGCAGGACCAGTCAGGCTGACCATGCTGGTGAGCACAGACTGCCCTGCTACAAACAGGAACTTCTCAAGTGAGTGGTGCTCTGTAGTGCTAATTAACAGGGTATTCAGATAATTCACACACAGCAGCAGCTCATGCTGGGAGCCAAATCTTTGGTTGACAAAATCTGGTGTGTTCTGGCTAAACCAAGTCCTTTGTTGATTTAAACCAGAACATAACCCTTGAAGTGGGAGTAGTAGTCGTGTAAGAAACTGCTGGGTGATCTCATGAGGTGAAGTTATCACGTCTCTGATCCTGATTTCCATACCACTGTTGCAAAATGCTTTTTTCAGAGGTTCGGTGTGTTCCAAGAGTTCTGGAGAAATCTATTGGTGAGTTTAGTTCTGCTTTTGAAGTCAGGTGGCATTCAGATTCGGAAGAAGCCTGACTCACCTTGCATGTTATTCAAAAGGGGCTTTTATACCTCAACCCTTAGTTTAGAAATGTGAAGTTTCAAGCAGAGCTATGTGTTCACATATGTACCAAAGTGTCTGAATGTATAATGCCAAAAACAAGCCTTTCTTCTATCAGTTTTACCAAAATGTTTTATTCTTGTTGCAAACCACACAGTATTTGCTCTGATTAGACAGCTATTCTTTGTCGTGCAATTATTATTTTTTTAATATTCCTTGCCTTTTATTTAAAACTCAAGTAAAATTTTGTTCTCACAGTTACTGTGAAAACACCAGAACTGTGTTTTCCAAATGATCCAACCCAAATAAAACCAAAGGCAGTGTAAAACCAGAACGAACCCAAAAGCTTAGAAGCCCAATGTGTAATAAAAAATTCAGATGAGCTCATTCTTAAATTCAATTGTTTTAAAAGTTGATTTGAAGCTGTGACTTTAGGAGGACACCAACTTGTGAGTTTTGATTACAACAGACCAAAAATAGAGCTTCAGGTTATTTATCAGGTTATTAAAATGGAGAAAACAACCAACAGATCTTACCTCATGGGCAACCTTTCAGAAACAGTCCGGTCAGCGCCTGTGCTTGTGTTTGCTAAGGCAGTGAAAATGGACATATCAGGCGTGGAGACAATTATATCCAGCTATCACTACTGAAGCCTCTGTTAAGTGTTACCCAGAAGGGCAGGTGCCGTGTATGGGGTTGTCACTGTAAGTGTTACCCAGAAGGGAAGGTGCCGTGTATGGGGTTGTCTCTGTGCCCGGAGCCCCGCGCCGACCCAAACCTTTCTGCTCCTTGCCAGTGACGTCCATCTGCTGGACACAAATCGATATTACAGCAGCCAAAGCCAACAGCTTCTTAAAAGGTGTGTCAGCGCTGTCTGTGTGTATAATCGGGATTTAGTTTCCTTAACGGAGATGGGTTTATCTGCAAACTCTTGTAGCCTGCAGGAGAGTTTATGGGACAGACTGATTTCCTCAGTAAGCCTATCGCTCTTGACTGAGATATAGTTTTACTTCCACCACACACACCCGTGATTCTTACTTACATCCTGCTGAGGCTGATGATGATGACATTTTCTTCAAGTTCAAAATCTGGACAGTGGCTGCTTCCCTGCTGATAAATTTACTGCCAGAAAACAAGTGGAAATTTTGGAAAAAACTTTTGGTCTCTCACTGCCTGAGAGACCTAAACGGTATAAATGAGTCAAAGGCACAGTTCTACAGTCCCTCTCCATTTGTTTTAGCAGACATCACACCGGGAATACTCCTGAGAGACTTAAATGAATCCTCTTGTATGCACTAGATCTTGCTGCCTTGGAGATGTACAACTGGCATATGTAATAGCACAGTGTACTTGAACTGTGTTTAAAAATAGGAAGCCTGTGAAACAGAAAGGTAAAAGCTTTGAATTAGCATGATTAACAAACAGCTTTATATCCCTTTTATTTCTGATGAATAATTCAGAGCATTCCAAGTCCCTCGTGGGGAGTCCCAAGTCCATCATGTTGGTTATCATAACCCATGGAATTAAAAATGGGCCAAAGAACAAGAAACAAATTATAAAACCCTCTTGAAAATGTCATACGGTTTTGAGACCATCTAATCAAAATTATTCAAAAGTAAAGTGTTTTGCAGTACCAACCAAAGCGTTAAACTGCCAGAAACGGGAATCCTGCTGAATTTCACATCCTCCCCCCATGTAAATGCAGAAAGATAGCACTGTTGCTGCCTATATGTCTGTTCTCCCTGAAGCATCCCTTCACTGCCCGACTGAAGTGATTAACTGATAGATCCATGTTTCTGAATCCCAGCTGACACAGCGATCACTTGCTTCAGTTGTTGAACAGAGGGGCAGTAACCACAGTGTAACTGGAAAGTGGTTGTAAGTCCTGCTTTGATGGCCTCTGAGCATTGAGTGTCCTGCTTGGCATATTCTTTTTTTCCTTCACGTACCTCTATCAGGCTAATTAATTACTCAGTGAGCTGTGCTGTCCTAATGCTTTGCAGACTGAGTAGAGCAGCATTCCCAACCATTAACTTCTCTTAAAAATTGATGTTTGCCATTTGATAAGACATTTTCTCCTTGGGCTGTGTTTTGTGAGCTTGCTAGAGCAAGGAAGTTCCTCTGATATGGGATACCTCTAGCAAGAAGCTTCAGGGTTACTTGGTAATTCTGGATGAAAAACACTGTTCTCAACAAGTTTTAACTCTAAAACCTTTTAAGGCTGCTCTAAACAGAGGAAGTCAATAAAACCCTACTCAAGGTGTCCTTTGGACTATTCAAGAGGATAATAAATAGTGAGACAATTGGTAAGTGACACGTTGGTGTGTGTTGGTGCTTTGCCACCTGCAGTGGATTAACTTTCTGATTTGACTAATTTAAAATTCACTCTGTGCACTCAACTTTCTTTCTTTTTTGAGAGGGAAAGTCATGTACAAATCCAACAACTTCATTTTGTTTTGCACCTCAAAAATATTTGTTATTGCTGTTAGTACTAGCATTCATAGAGCACCAAGTCTATTCCTTGTACACAGCAATATGAAAAACAACAATAATAGCTGAGCAACTTCCACCTGTGCATGGTGATGTTTATATTCTCTTTAAAGAGAAGGTGTGAAGGGAGAGAGCTGTTCAATTACTGAAATAGTTGTATATGTCTCTTTGAATGTTTTAGAGGAAGTAAATTCTCATATCTGATGGAAACAGCATTGACATTTGCAAGGACTCTGGTGTAGGTGTCACCTTTTCATTTGTAGAAATTTCTGTCTTCTGTAAAGATTTGTGTCCCTTCATTCCCATAGGTCTGTGAGATCTCTGCTCTCACTCTGGGGAGGCAGAAGCCTCATGCCAAACAGGTTTTCTTCTACCCAGTTGTCAGTACATTAGGTGGTCTTTCCAATGTCCTGGAGTCATCTCCAGGCACTGACCGTGACAAGAGACATAGATCCAAACTACTCCTGAACCTCAAGACTGATTTTCATATTGTTTTACCAAATTTAACAAAACCCAGTAATGCATGTAAGAGATCCGGCAGGCTGACGTCTGTCCATCCCGAGGCACAATGGAAGGAATCGAGAATAGAGCAGCTGCCTGAATTCTGTCTGAATCGTCTTGTTTTCATGGGCCCTTACATAAGCCTTTTTTTTTTCCTTCTGATTCTGTATTTACCAAGTCAAGGGTCTATCTCATTGTTCCATTAGTGCAGTACCTGAATTCACGGCAAACCAATGAAATATGGCAATAAATCTTATTAGATGCTGCATGCGGAGCACAGTCCCAAATGCTCTCCTGAGCGATCCACATCCCTCTCAAGCAGATATCAAAGAGAGTGAGATCACATGTAGGAAAAGAGAACAGTAAACTTTTTCAAAATGGTGATATATGAACAGCACAACACAAATGCCGTTCCTTGGGAAAGTGAGATTTTTCAAATTATCTGTTTATAAAATCACTGATGGGATGAGTAGAGGGGACAAAGTGCTCCCACCTTCATTCCTCTCTCCCTCCGCGTTCTTGGCAGGAGCCTGTACAGGCCAAGACTGCAGCAGCCGCCCCCCTGCTATCAGACCCCACAGCTGATGAGCGTCGTATCTTCGTCCAAATTCAGTCCAACTCCAGTCCAACTCATTTAAAGGGTTAATTTTCATACAGTTAAGCCTGAAGAAACGAGATGCAGTGTTTTAAAAGCACGTTTCTTGCCTTGCTATGGGTGAGGTACCTGGCTCGTTTGTCCTTCATAACTTGCAGCTCTGAAATGTTTCTGAGAATGTTAGGGTTGCTTCTCTCCTGCATTGCTTCCCATCATGTAACTGCTGGATCTGTGACATG
This sequence comes from Myiozetetes cayanensis, assembly GCF_022539395.1. Lineage (NCBI taxonomy): Eukaryota > Metazoa > Chordata > Aves > Passeriformes > Tyrannidae > Myiozetetes > Myiozetetes cayanensis. Next base: position 5,163,242 of record NW_026087742.1, read on the forward strand.
TTGTTGAACAAGCCTGTTTGCTTGCCATGTTATAATTTCTATAATTTATAATTAATCTGATGTTATCTATAACCCGTTCAAGAGATACAGGTAGGCTTTCAGATGTTTCTGTCCACCAGGTGAACATTCACTGTGACTGAAACCTCTTGAGTTTCTCCTGGTTCCCAAGAGGTTCATCACTGGGCCAGCAGGAGCTTCCTTGGCACTGTCCAGGAATGAACTGTTTTCTTGGCATGTGCAGAAGCTGAATGCTGGGCACCTGGAGAACTGTAAAATTGAAATAGATACCTACTTAGATTTAAGAGCCTTCAGAGCTGTGCAGCAGCTGAGCAGAGGTTTTTAGTATCACTGTAATTGCAGCTAACTTCTGCCTAGCTGCCTGATTGGATACCTAAATACCTTTTTGGGATCTGACCCTGAGCATTTTTTTAAAACTTTCTTATGTATTAAATAATAAAGACCAGGCAATTAAGAAGTCTTGCTTAACTATGTTAACCTCTTGAAGAGAGTTACAAATCAGTCTCTTTTCCTCCTCCTGAGAATCATTAGATCATTTGTTACAAGGGCAAAGGGAGCCTCTGCAGCATTTCATGGCAGAAGCTCATAGGGCTGCTCTATGGAGTGCTCTGTTCAGTTGTTTACAAACCAAGTGTGATAGATTGAGCATCCCAGCTGGATGTTTAGTTTGAAAAGTGATATGTCAGTTGCTATTTAATTAGGACTCTGCAGCCCACCTTTCTCAGATGCTGCAGCTTATTAAAGCATTCCCTGATTGGGAATATGCAGATGCTGTTGGTGGAAGAAATAGCTGCCTTTAGTCAGAGTGAAAGGACTTTGCCACCTCTAACTTGGAGTTATGGCAGCAGGCTTGGACCCCAGGGCTTAGGTGTAAGGACAGGGCAGACAAATAGGCTTCTGTTTTCCTTCCAAGGAAAATGCTGTCAGAGAGGGGTGTTGCTGTGCTTCCTGTCCCAGGAGAGGAAATGTTTCTCCATTGCTGCCTGTGTATCCCACTCACACGGCTCTTCTGTGCAAGGATTTCGAGAACAGGTGAGCAGCTTCTCTGCTGCTTGCTCATTTGGGCTGGGGTGTGAGCAACAGCAAGCAGCTTAATTTGGTGTTTTAATACCCCTGTGAGAGGCCTGCAAAGAATAAGCTGCTTGCACTAAAAGAACATGACAGTGTTTAAGGGCAGGTAGGACAGGCCTTGAGAAACCTGTTCAGGTGGAAGGTGTCTCTGCCCACAGCAGGGAAGGTTGGGATTAGATGATCTTTAAGGCCTCTTCCAACCCAAGCCATTCTATGATTCTCCAGTGGTGCAGTCTGCTCTTATTTGGAAGGCAATTAGCACTTCTTTACAAAATTAGAGGCTTTGAGTCTGCAAAGAGACTCCCTGGTATACTCTACTGAAACTATAAAGATATCTCTAAAATAAAAAGACAACCTCAAACTCATGCCCCAAACTGATGGTGCTCAGGGGAACTGATACACTTGGAGAATTATATATCTTACTGATACTAAGCTACAGCAGCTATGCCAGTGCCTTAAGCCTGTCTGTTTGCTTCAAATGTACCTATTGAGAGGTGACAATGCTCTGTCTCACTTTGAAATATGAAAGATGAGTTTAGAAGAAAGCATCTAATCTGTGTGTATATATACTTGTATGATTTTTTACAGAAAAGCTGACATTAATGAAGTAAAACATCAAGTAGTGTTGTGCTGGACCTCCCTCCTCCAAAAAAACTGCTGTATGTACTTTTAAGGCAGAAGCACAGTATTTCTTGTAGATGTTAGAGATAATGCATTTGTGTGCATAGGGGCAAGGGCTGTTTAACAGGTGAGAAAATTCCATTAAGGAAGAAAAAGATGGAGCTTAATCTTCAGCTTTCTTATGCCTGGCTTTGGGAACATTATCTCTATTCAGCAGTTTGCTTTGGCTTTTTGTGCAAGCCAAATTCTACTGTATTTCCCAACTCCTCTGACTTTCAGGGAAGTGAGCAATATCTTCCTTTTCAAGTTTGCTTTTTTTCAGGCAGTTTCAGAATGCTGGTTTTGCTCACTCAAAGACCTCCTTTTTTTGTTGCGGCAGTCACATCCCATAGCACAGAGGTGCCCACAGAGCAGGAAATAATCATGTCAATGAATCTTGCCCCTTACAAGAGAACTAAACAAGCTGCATGACTTAAGCCTGTGCTGGAATGACAAAGTTCTGGGCATGATCTTGAGCTTATTAAGCCCACAGCCTCTATATCTCCAACTCTAAAAGAAATAATGGTGATAGCTCACATGGTCAATGTGGGAATTAGTGTATTGATATATAAATATTTCACACATTTTACTATGTAATGTATTATTTCACTAGGAATTAATTACTTGCTTCCCCACTCATACAGATTGTTCTGGTGATGGGAAAGGAACGATGCCATAGACAACTGAGAAGAGCTGGCTAAGCATTATCAATAGCTGCATTTTATTTACCAGGAGACTGGTACTTCCTCTAGAAGTATTTTTCTAGCCATTTCCTTCACTATACACATAAATTCCTTAGATGAGCAAAGGAAAGCTAATAAAAAGCCTGAGCTAATAAGATTACAAGATCAATATGAAAAGAAACTGGGAAATGCTGACAGTTTTGATTATTATAATAATCTAGTATAGGAGAATTTTGTATTATTATTCTAATATACACTCTTGGCCAAAGGATTAAAAAAATCCACACCAAGCCCCCCCAGTTGTTAAATTGTTAAAGACATTTATGAAACTGCAGGAAAACAAGTTTTTACTTCCATTTACATGAATATATATTTAGATTTGGGAAATGGCATGTGGTACTAAAAACATGGCAGTGTTCATTGCAGCAAATGCTTTCTGTCATGTAAACCAAAGAAAGGGTTTACACTGCCCCACTTTTGCAAAAAAGAGTGTTCATTATATGTTCCTATAGTCACTATTCACACCCAATAAAACATAAGGAGTGTTTCTAGCTGACATATTATTGAAACCACTTAGGTCGAGCAGAGGGAAAGGAGGAGGAAGTAAAAACTGGACACAGTACTGCAATTATTTTGTTTCATGAGAAGTTACATGAAGTAGCCTACCTGGGAAAGATGGACTTGCAATGTTTGGTGACAAAACTATTTGAGTGTGATATTTGTCTGAGGGGTGAAGCAGGAATGCAAAATCATTCCTGTTCTGCTGCAGATTGCAATATCTGAATGCAAGACAGGGGGAAGAATGTTAGCTGTGCCAGCAGGGATGGTTGTAGAGCACCTAGACATCACAGGGAAGTCAGACTGTAAGACTGTGGGGTGTTTTCTTCAAACTAAGAATTAATCCAAGATAAAACTGATTGCTATTTCACTTTGTTAGTCCTAGCTTGCACTTGTGCCTCTGCCCTATTAGCTCTACAGACACACGTCTATGCTCACGTGAAGCAAGACTTAGCCCTACCGTAGGGTTTGTTGGACTGGGTCAAACCCTTTGCAGTCAGCTGATGCAAACATGCTCTGCTACAGTCACCTCAGTGGTTCGGGTTTGTTCTCAATGTGCTGGGCCATTGTTTTGCTGTGGGCTTCACTCTGGGCCAGGCCCTGTCAGCTTGCCCCCAGCTATGTAAACACTGCTATCTGCAGATACTCTGTATTTTATTCTGGCTAACTCATCAAAAACGTGCCCATAGGAATGCCCTTCCCCGCTCACAGGTGATGTGTCTAAGACTGGAGCACTGCTGTGACATTCCGTGAGCAGCCACGCTGATGACAACAGGACCGATTTCAGAGCAAAGTGTCAGTCAGTGATCATGAACTGGTTCCCAGCCTGCAGAAAAAATAAAACCATATTCTCCTAGGCTTTTCAGTTGCAGGGACTGCTGGGCTTCATCCTCAGTTTCTCCATATTCACCACTTTTGCTGCAGCCTGAGAGCTTCAGGAGGGAGGCGGGGAGGGAAGCTGTGCTCAATCTGTGGCCAGTTAGAGACCAAAGAAACCCGCAGGGTAACTGGGAACAGCAGTGAAGCTGCCCTGCATTGGGCCAGCTGCTGCTACTGTACCATCTGGAAGGCTGAGGGAGCACCCCAATGTGCTTTTTGTTCCTTTTTTTTTTCTGATGAGGAGAAGGATAGAAGAGAACAGCATCATCCAGCATATGAGCATATTTCAATCAGTTTACTGCTTCTCTTTTGCAGTTACTTCCCAGCTGCTTCGCACTTCCCTGTCAGATGCAACAGGGCCCCAGATTTCAACTGCTGAGATGGAAACATGCTTAATAATAGATTATGAAAAAGACATGGTGAAAAATTCCAGTATAGATGGAGGATTTTAGTGCCAGATTGTGCCCTGGGATTCCAATGCATATCTTCCATTAAAGCCATTAAAAATGTTTGCATTTCAAGGAAGAATTTGGACTTTTGACACAATTCCCTCTTTTTCTTTGGGAGCCAAACATTTTCTGTGGTAACAGAATGTATTATAACAACAATAAATATAATGCATTCAGGCACTAAAATGAATAACAGCCCTTGATCTATTTGCTGAAGATTACAGGCATGAGATGTGAAAGCTGTTAGTGGCTTGAAGAAAGATATTTGCTGTAATTGGCACTGCAGCTTTGGTTTTATTACAAAATATGAGGGAGATGACCCAAGAGGTGTCCAGATCCTCACATCCTACGGAGAGGTTGCACTGCATCTCTCGATCCTAAATTTGGCCAGTGGTTTGCTGTATTTCATTGCCTTTTGAATCTAGAGATCCTAAAAATCTCGGGGTTATGTACTTGCCACACACAAACTGATGCCTCCTGCCCTGGAGGGGTCAAACCCTTGGTGGTGAGTGTGCATGGCTGTGTGTATAAGGGAAATGTTAAGCCTGTTTCCTGTCCTCACAAGGTGTTGTATGGATTAAAATGGCATTACAGGAATGGAACACTTCTTTTTTTTCCCTCAAACACTCAACCCCATCAATTTCTGTATGCTTTCAAATTGGAGCAATGTAAGTATATACAGAGTGAAACTTTGTCCTCCAGAATGGAAATAACTCCCATCCTTCTCTCCCTCTTCAAGCGTTCGGGGCAGTCTGTTTCCATTCCTTCAGAAATGGCAGTGAGTGCCTCCCTGCCTGGCTCCAATGTGTATTTCTTCCCTGGAGAATGGGGAAAGACAGAGCTCAGCCCAGGAGTTTTCAAGCTCTCTGTTGCCTCCTGCTTTTCCGGGACTTGCAGTGTATCTGCTGGAAGTGTAGATCCCAGTGGTGATGGCACTGCAGTTTTACAGGAATATGCCTAGCATCCCCTGAGTCCCGAGGTCAAGACAAACTCCCTAGCTGGGCTACCCAGTGCAATGTAATTTGAAAACCTTCAGAAATTTGTGTGGTGGCAGATCTCAATGGGAACTTAACTTGCTTTAGAGAGTGTTTGTCAAAATTGAGTGTTCTCCACAAGAAAATGGTGTTGCATCAATCAAAGTTGACTTAAAAAAAAAAAATTATTGTCCATCTCATCAGAGAATTCCCATTGAGTTATGAAGAAACATTGTTTTCAATGTTACCATTCCTTTATACATAAGGTGTAGAAAATGCCTGGTGTGTTTTTCCTTGGGATGCCATGTGTATCTTCCAATTTGGAATCCTTGTTTAGGAAAAAACTAACAGTGTTACATTTTTGGCTCTTGAGCGGCCCATAACAGCAAAGCCAAGGGGCTTTGCCTGTAAATACTAGCCACAACTAGCTAGGGTGTGGTTTCCAATGATTTAAATACTTATAGAATGCCAGCAGAGGGTGAAAGAAGGAGGTGGGGGGAGGGTATAAGAGGAGGGGAGTTGTTGTTTTGTTTGTTTTAATCTCTGTGAAACTGCTTAACTGCGCAGAGCTGTCTCCTCAAAGAAATATTTGGAAATAATTCCATGGTGGTGATAAAGGAGGGGAAGGACCCTTACTCCTTGTTGTTATTGTTCAAAAGTTTGAAATGGCTTGCAAACTGTTTCCCAGCATTTACTGAGGCCTTGACATAAATTTTCTGATCTGTGGAAGTGGTGAGCACCTCCAACTCCAACATAAAATCTCATCTCCAAGCAGGTAAGTAAATGAATGCTTGAGGAGCCTGTGCAGATTGCTTCTACCACGGTGCTGTGCTCTTCCTCTCTCCTCCAGAACTACAGTGTACCAGACAAGCCATGTTCCCTTGATGTTACAACCCGTGCAGCTGCTGTATCAAGTCAGGTTTGGAGGTGGTGCTTAATTAGTGCTCCTTGAAGATTTACTGGCTTTTATTTCTTTTGGTTACCCTTAGCATCACCAAAGTTCAGTGAATCCAAGGATTGGTGTACCCTGATGGATTTAAGAAGCTAGAACACATAGCAAAGATGAAGGAAATTTATTTAAAATAGAACCAGTTAGTTCTTTTCATCATTAAAGAAACAGACTGTGTCAGAAGGGAGGGATGTTTCCTTTCTGTAAAGAAGGTCTTACACCAGTCATATCTTAGCTGATTCCCCTCCTGTCCTTTTGTCACTGTGATGCATCTGCATTAGCAAGCTGTGCTTTTCATTCCAAAGTGATGAAAGGGGACAACAATAAATTACAATGCCTTTTAAGAAGTCTCCAAATCTTATCAGATCTCACATTTCATCCTGGCTGCCCTTTCATGCCATTCTTTAACTATTACTGTAATTGCCACCCAAAATTTCCTCTTTTGAGTGGAATGAATTTCTTGTATTTAAGTACTTGTGAACTCAAGTGCTTGCAGCTACTGTTGTGAAATAGTATGAAGGCAGTAAGGAGAGACCCTCTCTCTTCCTTTTTTGTAAATTCCTACCCCTTATGAAATCCCCAAACTCACAACCTCCCGTGTTTCTGAAAAGAGTGACCCTATATGTACTTTGAGGTATTGTTACACTGTTAAAAATGGAAATCTGAGGCTGCTTCTTGTGGGGTGGAGGGGAAAGAGTTGAGAAAGGTGATGGGTTTACCCCAGCTGTCCCACGATGCCTGAATACTGGGAGTAGAAAACACTATAACCAATATCTGAAAATGCAGCCACTTACCACTCTTTTATATAAATTCCAGATTATGAGCCAAACTCACTGTTGACATAAGCAGATGCAAATCTAATGAAGTCACTGCAGTTACTTCTACTTGTGCCAGAGGTGAATTTGTCCCTATTTTTGGAACATGCTGGTTTTGTGCTACAGCACTGGTACACTGTATGATGTCAAAATCCTTTTGAGCAATGGCAGCATGCCACTGGCTGACTGACACCGTGCATCATGTCAAACATCTGCCTGATAATGGTCCTGATCTGCTTTCTGACATGACGCATCATGCCACTGTATCGTGCCCCAAAGGCATCTGACAGGAATTGTGGCAGGATCTGATAATAAGGAATGTGTGCTAACTGAATATCAGAGCATTTTGGCATCTTCTGGAAAACAGTGATCCCTGTGTTAGTGCATTTATAAACCTCTTGGAAGTGCCTCATGTACTTGGGTGAAAAATGATCACTAATGTCCTCCCACTTCAATGTGTCACATTAACATAGTAGATGATAAATCATTCTCTGTTTTGGTCTGTTCTGCTTTAAGGACCGATATTGGATTTTCTCCTAAAAATGATCAATTGGTATTGAAAGAATTTGTTTCTATATTTGTGATTTTACAGGCTTGTTTGGTTACTGCTATTAAATGCGTTATTAAGGAGGGTGTTGCTCTGGTTTTTTTTGAGTTTTTTTTTTTTGTTTTTTTTATAAACTAGCATCAGGCCTCATTGCCTTTGCATCTGAAAGCGTTTTACCTCAGACAGAATGGTGCTAAACAACATTTTCCCTAAAACAGGAAACATGTTTCACAATCCTCTGCGGCGAGCGGCACAAGCTTCCCTGAGAGGATCTGCGAGGGTGGATAGCAGCCAGTCGTCCAAATGCGAGGGGGCCGGGTGCCAGGAGACAGGGCGGCCAGAGGAATGCCTGGAGGCAGCCTGGCCATATGCTTGCGGTAAAAACCTCCAGGTCAGGATCAGGCTCGTGTCCAGGAACAGCGAACTTCAGAAGGTGGTACTTGTTATTGCCGACCGACGGCCTCCGGCTCCTGCAAACCTTTCCGTCGGGATAATGTTCTGCCTTAGGCTTGTTGTTGCAGTAGGAAATGAGGGGGGAAAGAGATTTTTGAAATTAATAGGGCCCAGATCGAGCAGAGATTTGTAGGCAGCAATCAGCACTTGGATTTTCTGTTTTTTGCAAAGAAACCATTCAGAAGTCTGTGTATTTGGTACAGCAAAGTGTATGCTGCAAGTGTGTTGTACCCACTCAGATACTTCTGAGTGACTGCAGAGTTTAACAGTTTGGATTGAATCCATTTACACAGATATACAAAATGCAACAGGAACAAGTTATCAGAATGATATTAAAAAAGTATATACTGACCTTAAAATCTGTATGCCCAAAACCTACAAAAAGAAAAAAAAGAAAAAAAAAAAGGAAAAATAATAAATAAAAAAAAAGAAACTAAACACTCCTGCAGGAAATTGGATCTTTGTTCAAAGTATTGCAGTTGAATGTTTTGGAGAAATGCTTTCTATAAACAGGGAATCCTACTGGGGTCAGACAGAGCTATTTTAACCTTGTGTATTCATCTAACTGTTCTGGCTGAGGAGATGTGTGTGTGTTTGTGTGTGTATATATACAAAGAGGGAGAGCGAGAGAGTACAAATTTAGAATTTTTGATTGAAGGCTTCAATTTCTGGCCACTATTAAAGGTAGGTAAACTTCAAAAAACAAATTTCGTGAAAAAGAAACTTGAAACAGTAATTAGTTTTAGGCAAAATGAGAAGAATTACATGAGCAAACACGTGTAAATCATTCCCAGGCTCATAAGCTGGAATAATGCTAACAAGCCATATGCATAGTCTTTTCCATGTGAGGAATGGCATCGAAAGCCTCTGGGTGCGGGACTGCAGTAGGGGCAGCTCGCTGGCAGAAATGTGCACACAGAGGTAGGCCACGAATATCTGTGAATATGAATAGTTTTGAATATGACCGTAACCATCACAACCAGATCCTGGGTTTTCAAGGAGAACAGTACACTTAATTTTTTTTTTTTTTCAAAAAAAACATTGTGGACCAAATGTGGGGAGGGAAGAGAATCTCCGGGCTAGCCAACAATCCATCCGTATGGAACGAGCAGGTTCCTCCTTCCTCATCGATGAATTTCCAGGACGAACCCTTCGGGAGCTGGAAGCGTGGCTAGACACAGGTGTCACCTTGCTCAGGCTTAGCCGAGCTTCCCACGGACCGAAAACCCGGCACACGAGACGCTTCCCGCTGCTGCGGGGAGAGCCGACGCGCGGCTGCCCGTGCGGTGCTTCGGCAGGGACGGGGAGGCGCGGCAGGGGCAGGGGCAGGGGCAGGGGCAGGGGCAGGGGCAGGGGCAGGGGCAGGGGCAGGGGCAGGGGCAGGGGCAGGGGCAGGGGCAGGGGCAGGTGCTGCGCGCCCGCGGAGCGGCGGGCGGGGCGCGGTGGGGTCCCCGCCCTCCCGGCTCTGCCGCGGCCGCGGCCGCCGGGGCTCCCCGCGCTGCCGCCAGCGCCGCGCTATAAGTGCGGGCGCGGGGCGCGGCGGCCGCTGAAGATGCGCTGGCGGCCGGCGCTGCGCGGCGCCTCGCCGGGGCCGCCCCGCGCCGAGGACAAGGAGCAGAAGAAGAAGGAGGAGGAGGAGGAAGAGGGAGAAGAGGAAGGGGCAGAAGGCGGTGGCGCGGGGCGGCCGCGGCCATGAGCTGCTCGGACGTGGCCATGCAGCAGCCCGCCCCGGCGGCGTGCGGCGCGCCCCGCTATCTGGCCGCGCCCGCGGCGGGATGCGCGCAGGTGAGGCGCTGCGGTGGGGAGGGCTGGGAGGTGGAGGGGAGATTTTTTTTTGGGGTGCCCTCCCCCCTCCTCCGCACTCCCCACCGCCGTCAGCGGGCTGCAGAGCGCATCGCTGGCTGGTCGGGGCGGAGACCTCGGCCCCGGCCAGCCAGCGATGCGCTCTGCAGCCCCCGGCCTGATTTGGAGATGCGGGGAGCTGGTGAGGGTGCCCCAGAGCAACGGAGCTTGGTAAGGCTTGGTTTTTTTTTTTTTTTCAAACGACAAAAATATTTTCCCCCAAAATACTTGTGTTTTGGGGGGATGGCTGTTGGCCTGCTCAGCGGGAGTGGGGCAGAGGGGCAAAAAGTTATTTTTTCTCTCCCCTCCCCTCCCTCTTCTCTCCGCCGTCGTTGCTTACTTGACGACCCTCCCTTTGCGGGCACCGAGCAGCGCCTTCGCCCCGCGGGCGCGCACACGGGCGGAACCTCCGCCGGCGGGAGGGGACCCGCGCTGCTCCCCACGGACGGGGCGCGCCGCGCCACTCGCCCCGGCGCTCCTGGAGGATCGTCTCCGGCGGGTTTCCAGCTGAACTTGGTGATCAGATTTTTTTCTTTTTTTTTTTTTTTTTTTTTTTTTTTTTTTTTAATTTTTAAGTGAATCAGGAAATTCTTATCAGGCTGACAGCATTTTTAGACTATGCAGTGCGTGGGTGAAGTGGGACTAATATTGACTTGGCCCTAATGTAGTCATCTGAGAATACATTTTTTGGTTGTTGCTGCATTCCATAAGGTTTTATCATTATTATCCGTGAAGATTGTTTTCTCCGTACATGGGAAGTGACCCCTAATATCAACTTGCCTGGGAGACACGAGTATGGGCTAAAACATTAAAATTCCTATCGTGTATTGCTGTTTTTTTCCTTTATTGTTGGGAGACAGAGCCTGTTCGCAGAAACGATACCCCAGTGAACTTGTCCAGGTTGCTCACGTTGTTCACTGGAAAACTTGTGAGTTCTGTCTGTTGCATCCTGCCTTCGCAATTATTTTTTTCCTCTTATCTAGGTCACAGCTTGCAGAACCTTTTATCTATTCAATAATCTTACTTATGAACTTCGTATTTGAATGTGTGGAGCTCCAGTTGTTAGCCTGTGTGATTCGGACGGAAAATAAATAAATAATCTCTAAGAACCTGACTCTCTGACAAGAGACCTAGAAGTAGAAAACTGCAATTGAAACTTTGCTGAGCTTTTTGACATTTAACTCTTGGGGTGATGATCTGTATTTCTCTTCCAGATTTATAGAACACATAATATGTAAAAATCTATTAAATGATCGTTAGCAGCTGTGTCATGCTCAAGTGCAATTGCTTTTTGATTTTAAGCATAATCATGAAGTTTCTCCCTCACCATATATGAAATGTCCCAGAGGCACCGTAATACAAACGAAAATTTATTGAAATCATTTTAGATAAACTGTGGATTATGTTATTTAACAAGTGGAGGTAGATAAGCATGGCAAGAAACATAGATAGCTCTGATGAACCAGGACAGCTTATGAGTCTTGGCTGACACCACATATTCCATTTCCACCTAAGAACTTTCTAAACATGGCTATCCTACACGTTTATTGACAATCTGGTTTAGTTAATCCTGTTTGCACCAGTTTTCCTGAAGTACTTGAAGCTGGAGGGTCTTCACAGTCTGGTTAAATGTCAGACTGAAAAACTGAGCTGTTGCTGCTGAACTAAGAGTGCTGCACCCTCTGATTCTAGCAGCTGCTAACTTTAGAGCAGTTTATGTATTTTCTCTGAATCCGATGTTTTCTAAATTAATAAAGTAAACATAGAATGAACTCCTCATGCATCTGTATTCGTAGTGAAAAGATTTATTGTTTGGGTAATGTATGACATTTTGCAAATCTCTTCTGTTCCTTCAGAATTGTCCTGTCAGAGACATTTAGTCAACTGATAGAGAGCGTAAGAAGGAAGGATGAAGAATCTGTTGCCAGGTTTTTGGTTCTTCTTACACATGTGTTCAACATGTAAAATGCTGCTGCGCTCTTCGTGAGGATGATGACCATTTTAAAGAATGTTCCTCTTTGCTGGAATTAAAACTGTGGTTTAAAAATAACAGGGAAGATGAATTAGTGGGATATCTTAGAAATAAGGCTGTGCATTGGAGCTGATAAAGTGGAGCTCACCCTTAGAATATCCAGTGACTCCACTGAAGCATTTTTCAGTGGTGGTGTTCTACTCTGGTGTCTTTTGGTTTGTTTTGTGAGAGAAAGCTCCTCCTGTTGGTTTTCCTTTCCTTCTCAGTGAGAGATGTAGGTGTGTTACTATAACTAAAGCTTTTGCATCTTCTCAGGTGTTTGCAGTAGAGCCATCTCAAACATGTAATGGGTTATGCCAGCTTTCCGCAGCACTTCCATATCCATTAAAGAGCAAAGCAGCTCCTTAGCTGTGGAGCTGCCCTTCCAGATGTACAGGCTCAAGTTCTGGGCTGTGGTGTCTCTGGAGAGCCAAGCTCTTCGTGTTTCTGTAGGTCTCCTGCTGCATGAAGTGCCTTCAGCGAGGGGCTGGTGTTGTGTCGCTGTTCTGCAGCGAAGGGGGTTCAAATGGTTGTCTCCTTTTCGTTGTCTTGTTTTGTTTGTTTCTTTCTTTGTTTTTAATGAGAGCCTTTGGACTGTTTTTAAATGATGGACTAATGTGCACCTGGATTGTGCAGAAATTTCTCTTTAGGGGATGGTTCATCGTGCTTTTTTCAAGTTTCCCCAATCTAAAGTTATTCCTACGTTTCTGCGTCTGTATTTTTCCCTTCCTTAAAATCAGCACAGAACTGATTTTTTTCCTTGCATAGGAAGGCAGAATTTCTGGAAACTTAACTTTCACCGATCCTTAGCCAGGAGAGAACTTGCTGGCAAATTAATTTAGGTGGGATTTTATTTTAAAGCCCCTAATGGACTGAAGCCTAAATTCCTATTGAATGTTAATGGGAGTGGAGGCTTAGCACCTTAGATCTTTGAGATTGCTCAAGTCCAGGGTGTTTGCCAGAGGGAGGTAAGGGGAATGTGGTTTGTATACCTGCTCATATGGTGCCAGAAGGAACTGATGAAAATGGGGTGTGGCCCTAATTTTACAGATAAATCAGGATTTCCATACTTTGCCAAAAGGCGGAGCGAGTGTGTGCCGGTGTCAGAATACGAGCGCGTTTCTGTGTCCGGTGAGGATCTGTGCCTGCGTGAGGGTAAAACCCTGCAGGATGGCAAAGTTAAAACACCCTTCATGGTGTGCTTTCCTGAGGGGCTGTGCAGCTGCAGGAGTAAGTTTTGGCTTTCCTATGGGCTGGGTGAGGAATGGGTGTAACGGAATTCGACGAGACTTTGGAAACACATAATTGCTGAAGAATCCCATTGTGTTCTCAGCGCATGTGAGACACCCTGACAGATTGTCATGTCCTGTCAGGCCAGGTACAGCGAGCTGCAGAGCTGAGGCTAAGGCAGGGTTCACCCTGGCTCACTTACACCTGAGCTTAAGACTTTTGAAATGGGAAGTTGCAGTAAAATGGTAGTTTTGGAATTTCTCCATGGTATGTAGATGTGAACCAACATCTAAGCCAACACCGTCCTTGCTAAATCAGAGTCTTGCATAAAGACTTGTGATATTCTCAAGTGCTGGCAGTGCCTTAGACAGACTTTTTCTAGATAAGGGCTTGTCTTCATTAGCAAATTAGGTCACTAACTCAGCTCTTCCTTCCAAACTAACAGCACTGCAGACAAGGACAGGTCACGTATAATGCTGTGTCAGCTGGCTGTAGCTAAACCCCAGTTCACAGACTGTAACTTGTTTTTTCAGTAAAGTTCTTTGAATCATGAGCTTACCACTTTTGAGGATGTGCTTATTATACTGCTTGTGCTGTGTGGCAGTGTCTAACAGCTCATAATGGCAGAGCATGGCTTCACATTCAGCTTTTGCAGTTCAGATTCTTTCTCAAGGCTAGTCCTGAGGCCTGCTGTTTGCTGTGCTGCTGACTTCTCTGGAAGCTGGATCAGACCTATGTAACTCACCTTTAAAGGCTACTCTCAGAATTGCTGAATGTAAAACTTGGATTAAGTCTTCCCCTACGTGTGGGTTTTTGTTGGTTTGGTTGGTTTGGTTTAACTCTACAAGACACTACTGATTTTAAAAGTTTGTTTTGCTTTACTCTGTCACTGCAATTGGGACCAAATTCTACCTGATCTTCCCCTACCTACATAAAAATAGACCTTTAGACTTGATTGGTACATCTCTGTTTGCATGTACAGCAAAAGATGTATCAATTAATTCCTTTTTCACCACTTCCTTCCATTAGCAGAGCATAGCAGGAGCTGCAGGCTCTACTGCTGCAAATTCAGGGGCTCTCCTGAAAACAAGCTCTTGCCTTGCTCATTTTTGTGGGTAGAAGTTATCATTTCATGTTTTCAGGGCATGCCATAAATACTGCTTTCAGGCCCAGCATTTGATGGCCTGATTGCTTGAAATTGTCTTTCTCCTTGAATACTTTCTGTGTTATCAATAGGAGCCTGCTTGACAGGCAGCTCCACAAATGGAGGGACTGTCCGTGATTTGCCTTGAGTTTGTTGCTGGAATTCCTTCTCAGAAGCTTATGTCAAACGACAGCCTTTTTCTCAGGACAGGGTCATATAGTGTTTCCCCAGTGTAGTTATTCTTTATTTTTGGTTCCTGTTCTTTCTCTCATAATGGAAAATCTGTAACAGGTGGCCACAGGCACACCAGGCTTTCGTGCTTGGGAGCATAAAGGACCATATGCTGTTATGATGGCATGTATGGACATAATAAGTTGTAGGAATAGGCAACCAGCTTATATGAAAAATAAGAGCTAGCCTGAATTTTTGATTCAAACTTGGCTAAAGTAAGACTTTCTCTGTTCTCAAGTGTGGTTTGGTTTGTTTGTTTGTTTATTTGTTTCTGTTTTTCTGCCTACTCGCTGGTTTCAGCTGGAAGGGGATTTATTTCAATTTGCAAGGAGGAATGTTCTGACATATTTACCAGACACCCTGGGTGAGATCCGGGACCCTTGAAGTCAGTTGGACTTTTGCCACTGGCTTTAATGTGGCCAGCACTTCACTGCATGGGAACCGTTTCACTTGGTTCTGGGTACGGCATGTCAGAAAATAACAGGAATCTTCAAGGAGAAGATTTTGTGTGAGATTTTTGGACCACAAGCTTTTAAAAGCGGTCAGTGTTCTTTAGAAGACAGGATGATGCTCATTCAGCTTAAACCTACTCTTTAATATTCCCATATCAGTGGTGATGTGCTATTTATCTTTAGTTTCCTTTTCTTATACAACTTGCAGTTAAGGATTTAAATTTTCTTTGGAAGAGCCTGTTTGTAAATATATGAAATAAATTAAAAAAATAGTGTTGGTTGAGGATGGGTTCAGCCCATGCTGTACAGCACTATTTATGCAGAGCTTGTGCCTTTTCAGCCATGGGTCTGTTGTGTAAGTTGGCATCAGGTGCTATAGATACTGAATTTCCCTATTTCCTAGTACGCTCAGCTGACTTTTACTTCTGTATTCTGGGTTTTGGCCAAGATAAGATTTTGTGTGTTTGTTTTGTTTTATTTTTTTTCAGAGGCTGCTTGATATCAGTCTCTAATTTGTAAGGAAGGGAGAGGTGGACTTCCTTAATATAAAAGTATCGAACACTGACAAGGGATAGCATTGTGATCTACAGGCACTGTTGGCTGCTGAAATATATGCCAGAACTGTTTATATGAAAAAGTACAAGTGAAACTGGACCGGCCCAGATTGGTTACCAGAAACCTAACCTGATGTTTGGTTTTTTTGTTTTTATTCCCTCACACCCCATGATGGTGGGACAAATTCATTTAGCAGCTGATGATCTTGCATACTTTTCCACTCACACAAGTGCAGTCAGAAATGCTATGAGAGGATTACTGCTAAGGTCAGAACAAAAATGATGGAATTTGTGTGCAAACAGACTATTTTAAGTGAGTTGGGGGAAAAACCCCCACATTGTTAGAGGATGTATACAATGTAAAGGATGTATATACATTGCAAACAAGGAAAAGTTATTGAGTCACTTTATCTCACTGTAGTTTCTTATTTAAAGAGTTTTGCAATTACAGGCTGATAATTTCTTCCTGAAATATAATTTAATTATACCCATGTCTGATCACAGGCTTGATGCTGTTTTGAAAAATCTTTTAATTTAGAACTCTTGTCGTTTGCAGAAAACTCACCACAAAACACAAACCTTTCACTGTAAGTAACTTCAAACCATGCACAAGGCCTTGTACTTGTTCATCAGTCCTACCATCTTTTTTTACATTTAAAAAAAGGTCAGATTTGGTGTTTTTGAAAGAAGAAAGTGCTCAGAGCATCTTGTAATGACTGCCCATGGACTGGAGGGGAGGGAAGAGAGTTGAAATGGAAAATGAATTAGATTCTTAGGCTGTGGAAGGGGGAACATTCCTGCACAGAGAAGCAACTCTGGAGATAAGTTTTAATTTCCTGAGCTCCAGTCCCTGTATAGGAACATTGAAAGACTTCCTTCCTGATAACCAAGTCAAGCCAGGGGCTGTATTAAACAGTGTGTTTCTGTATATAATTGTGTGCTTGTATGTGCATTTGCATAACAGCAGGATAAATGCAAGTACTGTACCTGTAATGACAGAAGTCAACTTTTAAAGTG
This sequence comes from Myiozetetes cayanensis, assembly GCF_022539395.1. Classification (NCBI taxonomy): domain Eukaryota; kingdom Metazoa; phylum Chordata; class Aves; order Passeriformes; family Tyrannidae; genus Myiozetetes; species Myiozetetes cayanensis. The sequence continues at coordinate 5,179,779 of NW_026087742.1, forward strand.
TGTTACATTATTCAGGGTCTGGCACATACACTCACACCTGAGATGATGTAATAAGTCAGTGTCTGTTTAGACTTCTGTAGAGGTCTCTCATGCTTTGTTCTCTACTTAAAAAACAAAGCCCAACCGTAACCAAAAATGAGAAAACCACCCTCCCCAACCACTTGTCTTGCATTTTTAAGAGGCTCTGGGTTATGGTGCACCTTTAAGAATGATGAAGTCACTGAGGTAGATTCATTACAGATTTCAAATGTGTTTCAATTTCCTAGATATGCCATGTTGTTATAACCATTTCTGTCTTACTCAAGTCTCATTGTTCTGTGACTACCTAAGCAAAGCTGTGAAGCTTGCTGTGAGTGGTACCTTAGGAACAAATTTTCCATTTCATTTTCCATTTGTTTCATTTCAGGAAAAAATACTAGGAGATGTAAATTTTGTAAAAAATAAAGAGAGCATTTACCAAAAAAAAAAAAAAAAGGGTTACCCCAGATTCTCTGCTTGCAAAAATATGTTTCAGAGCTTCAGACTGTACTTCGTTTTAACAATTTCAGTGAATTTTAGGGTTTCTAGTAAAACTTAATTTGCTTTTTCCTTTTGTTTGTTTGGTTTGGTTTGGTTTTTTATGAGTGAATCCCAGAGGTTTTTTTATGTATTATGGGATCTTGGGATAAAACCGAAAGTCTAAATAAGTGAAGCACAGATTTACTTGAATTCCAGCCTGTTGCCTGAATATCTCAAACTGAAATAAAATTATGTATGTCCCTCATTGCATCTGAATTAATGGTATTACATTTGGTTTACATAATAAATGGTTTATGATAAATTGTTTTACATGATAAATAGTTTACATTTATCTGTTCCTGGAATGTCACATAGATCCTTTAGTTGTTATGAGCTTTTAGTACTATAGGTTTTAATTCCACTTGTCAGTAGCTCTTCCTTACAGGTTTTTTTTTTTTTTTTAAATAACCATTCATAATTAGAATTTTGTTTTGTAGGGTATTTGTTTTGTATTACAATGAGAGAATTTGTATCGGCTAATATGATTTTAGAAAGCACTGAATGTAAATGTATTGATGGTACATAAGATCAGGAAATTACTTTCAATTATTTTTAACTAGGATGTGTGTATTTATTGTATAAATGAAACTTTATAGGCTGTACAGTTGTTTAACTTTTCCTATAGAACTGCTTTGGAAAAAGGGTAAAAAAGCTATAAACCTAAAGAGATTCTGATGGCACTAGAGAGCTGCCAAGCAAACCATTAAAGAGAAGTCAAACTGTAATTCTATAGAAATCCTATGAAATACTTCTGCATATGTGCTGTAGTTGTTTTTGGGTTCCTGAAAGTGCTTGTGTGCAAAGTCAGCTGTGGAAATGGCTGGCTAGCTAAAAGCTGTGATTCCTGCAGCTTTACTGTTGTGGGGAAAGTTTTTTTTCTGTGAAAACAGTTGTAAAGTGGAACATCTGAAAAATATGTTCCATGCAAAATGAATCTTCACACACATTTATTTTGACATTTAGGTTTGATTTGAGAGAGAGGGAGAGAGAAGATTCTGAAATAGTCATTCACAGATGGCTTGTGCAGGTTTAAGTTTTTTTTTTAAATGCTTCTCTGTGTTTTTGGTTTGGGGTGCATTTCTTTTGCATATGTTTGCAAACTTATCAATCCCTCTCTTTCCCCTGGTCACACGTTTAATTTCTTATTACTTGAATTCTTGTCCTTTTTTTTCCCAGAACCTTGTCTTTAAAAAACAAAAAGAAAAAAGGAAAAGGGGGAAAAATAAACCCACCTCTTACCCCAACCTCAAAACAACAGCAAACCACCCCAAACCAACCAACGAACCAAAACAAAATACCTCAACTCCCCAGCCAAACCCCAATCACTACCCTAAAGTATAGCTTCATGGGATAAAAATTTTCTTGGCAGCAAGTGAAAATTTATTAATTTCGGAACCACAGAATTCTCCCATCTTTACTTCTTCATAAGTGGATAAATGTGGGGAGTCCCGAGGGCCATGTATGCTCAACTTGGGGAGTGCAGCCGGCAAAATCTAGTGTATGTTCGGTCAGGTGGGTGAAATGCTGGCACCCTCTGTCTGGACACCCTTGCACAGAGCTTAACTCAACCTCTGTAGCCTTCATTAATGGGAATATCCTCTCCAGGTGGGAGTCAGGAAGGAATTGTTAGAGCCTGTCTGTTTTCTTTTGAAAGTATTGGTGAAAGCTCTAGCTGATAGATTGCAGTTGTGAAACATGCCTGAGAAGCAGGTCCATCTGCTTGAGAGGGTTAGAGAGTCATAAGTGGGTGCTGGTATTCTCTTCTTTGTAAAATGCCAGTGTGAAATATCCTGGTAGTCTCACTTAAATTATGAAATAAATATTCAGTGTGTTCAGTTATTTTTTGTTAAAGAAACCATATGTTGATCTTCCACTGAATGCCATCACTGATACATCTCGTTTGTTCTGGTTTTAATCCCAGAAGAAATTAGCTGTGTACAACAAGATGCAGGAATCTCTGGAAGTGACCCTTCCCAGCAAGCAAGAGGAGGATGAGAAAGACCAGCCTGCCGAGATGGAGTACCTTAACTCGCGCTGCGTCCTGTTCACTTACTTCCAGGGAGACATTGGTTCTGTAGTGGATGAACACTTCTCAAGAGCTTTGAGCCAAGCCAGTAGCTTCAATTCAGAAACTGCCCTTACCAAGAGCAAGACAGGGCTAAGTCCTCTGTGGAGAGGTAAGAGGAGCAGTAACTTGCTCTCTGTGGCGTGGCTTACTCGGTCTGTGTCGCGGTAACACGCATTGCATTGCAGCTGAAATTTCACTCCTCTGGAGAGGTGGAAAATTCTCCCTCAAACTTGAAAGAACCGTGGAGCTTCTGGGGTTGAGTGATCCGAAGTGTTAAAGGGGGAGATAGGTGCCAAAGGCATGGAAGAAGCAGGCGCCTCCCGCTCTCGCCATAACCCCTGTCTCTGCCAAGGCCTGGATGGGATGGGGCAGAGCTCACGCAGCTTCACAAACGTCTCCTGCAAGGTTGGAGGCTCTTTTTTTTAAGCTCCAAGTGTGAAACTTGGCCTGAGAGGAAAGAGCAAAGCTGTTTGGGATTCTGGCCTTGGACGTGAGGAAACCTATGCAGCCCTCCCGGGTGACTTTGCCAGGTGATTAGGATTCATCCGCAGCTGCTTTTCGAGTGGGGAGGAGCCAGCACAGGCTGGAATAGGCTGGGGGACAAGCCCTGGCCCTTGTGGCTGCAGCCATGTGGTGTGGTGCATTGCAGCCTGCTTGTGGCAGAGGTATGGCCGATGTTACAGCTTCCTGCATGCAAAATGGGGGTGACACTACTCTGCTTCCAAGCAGAGAGTAGAAACATGGTAGGTTCTGCGAGGCATTTGCACGGTGTCATAGCACTTCTGTCTTGTTATGCATATAAATGCTTATGTGCATTATATGCATCAGTGTAACAGAGAGCAGATCTTGCCAGATACGCTAGTTAGACCTTACAGGTGAGATTTCAGAATTGGTGACTGAAGAAAGCCTTGCCAGTAAGTTGCTATTTCCATTTTGTTGAATGTGGCAGTGTGGGTAGTTTTTCAGATCCACAGCTGTATTATTTCTGATCACATCCTTATGTGGACTGGCAGAGGGACACAAACTAAGCATCATTAGCAGTGGCCTTGCATCAGGTTGAGTGAGAGAGATAGCAGTGGGATCTGTATGGGAGCAGTGGTGCTCATAATCAGCGACGTTGAGGTGAGACCGTATTAGTGAATTAAAGAGATGGGATTTTTGGAAACTACTGTGGAGAGAAAAATAGCACAGAAGGACTTGCTTTCCAAAAGGATGATGACAAATCCGAGGAAGTTTAAGCAAAGGTCAGCACAAGTGGCTAGGGAGCTAGAGGAATTTATGGCTTGAGCCGGGACCATTAACGTTAATGGGAAATTTTCCGTTGACTCGACTGAGAGCGGGATTGAACCTATGCTTACTAAAAAGGAGACTGGAGCATTTATAAATGGCCCAGACAGGCTATAAATGTTTTAGAGATGGGATCAAGGCAGTCCCCAGAGACCTCGTCCCCATAGCAAGCCCTCTTCACTGCACTTAGAGACATACCAGGGGTTGTGTGTCTTCTCTTTGACCTCAGACAGACCCAGCTCTTTTTCCCTGTGTCCCCCTGTGGTTGCACAACCATCCGTAGAGGGTTCTGCAGGGGGCTGGGTGGCCTGGTATAAGGGTTCTTCAGCCACGATGCCTCCTAACCCCATGTGCCCCATGCCCTCCGTGGGGAATGGAGGTCTGCATGTCCTGAAAGTCTTCTGGGAATAAAGTAAGGAGATATGCCCTTTGCTGTTGCTGCACCTGCTGAAGTGGTATGAAAATCCCCAGGGAGGCTACTGGGCAGGGCTGTGGACGCTGAGAGACCTGAGGGCATTTGCTACTTGAGAGAAGAGAAGCTGGCAATAATTTTATCAGGCCCAAATGAGTTCCTGAAATATGCCTGCTTGAAAACAGTGGGAAGGAAAGATGCCAATATCTTGGCCTTCTGCTTTAGATAGTATTCAAAGATGTTCAGTTAACAGCAAATGAATGGGGCTCTGAGCAACCTGGTCTAGTTGGTGTCCCTGCCTATGGCAGGGGGTAGGCACTAGGTGATCTTCAAGGTCCCTTCCCAGCCCCAAACGGTTTTATGATTCTGTGAATGTGAATTTGTATCCCATTACCTAAAGAGATTAAAATACCGTTAGTTGGAAGTTCTTTTATAAATGACCTTCCTGGGTAGTCAGAATTTTTGTCAATTTGTTATTCAAAGATAAATTAAAAAGGAAAAAAACCTTTTGCAACATATATTTTTGGAAGGTATGGATTTAAGGGGGAAGTGTGTGAGGATGAACTGACTCCCCAGTTCACTGTTTTCTCCTTTACCTGAAAGGAGGGATTAGTAATGGTTTTTGCCCTTTTTTCTCCTTCCGTCTTTGACTTTGGGGTTTTTTTGTTTGTTTTTTTTAATGTGCCCTGATGAAAACACAAAGTCTGATTTTATCATTGCAGTGCTATTGGGATTTTTTTTGTTTGATTGGTTGTTTTTTTTATTTTGTTTTGGAGAGGGATATTGCTTACATAGAAAAAATGGAACCCGTTGTCCTGAAAAGAACAGGTTTTCATCATTTGTGTGTTGAAAATACATATGTGATGAGTTTATTTGTTTACATTAACTTGAAAACTGATTTTTTTTTTTATTAATAAAATATAGTTCCCTACAATAGGATCCATGGACTTTGAATATTCAATTTTAGATGTAGCTACCTGCAGTCTTTTTGCAGGTGCTAATGTAACTAAAGACACCTTGAAACCGATGCGACCTTAATGGTATTTTTATCAACATGTTTTTCCTAGCTGAAAGGTTGTTTTACTTTCTTATTTTTCTTTCCTCTTGCCTTGACTGAGAGGCAGTGTTGTACTGCAGGAAGTTCCATACGTTGTCTCCTTCACAGCGTGTGCTCTTTGGCACGTTCTCGGTGCGTGTCGGTCGGGCCACCACGAACATTTGCATCGGTTACCACTTCGTGGTATCTGAGATGTTGCCATCTCCCTGCCTCCCTGTACTCAGCGTAGGAAATTGTGGTGACTGAAGGATCTTTCTTGGCAAACAGCTTTTGTTAAATGCCTCCTTCCCTTCTCCCCCTGAAAGCCCATGCAAGCTGCAGAGATTTTATTTATTTTTCTTTTTCAAGGACGACGCAGAAATGGCTGTTTCTCCATTGCCGTGTTCCATAGAGGCTGGGTATCTCTGAGCACTCGGGATGGATGAAATTTTCTGGCATGTTTGTATAATCTGGATGGACCCTGTGTCTCCAGTGACATGACTTGGCTTTGAGCAGTGAGCTTGGCCTCTGCTGCTACACTCAGTGATGTCTTGGTGGGGGCTGGTCCATGGCAGTTTCTGGCAGCAGCAGCGGCTTTGTGAAATGTGCACAGGTTTGAAAAATGGAGGTGGCCAAACATGTTTTCTGTAGCGTAGACCTCCTTCATGATTGGTAAAGCCAAGCTGTTATGCAATCTGGGATGAATTCATATTGGCAAATCCAGCGGTTTAAAGTGTTCTCTCCTGGTATGAAAGCTGTCCTGCAGATACTTTGTGGTTTTCTGTGCTTTTTTGAAGTGCAATGCTTTGGATTTAGGGCTTTTCCATGCAGATAACAGCCAGATAGTTTACAAAAACTCTCGATTACAGAGGTTATGTTTCCAGAATACTGGTGAAACATTGTCAAGCTGTGCTCCTCTGTTAAGTTAGTGTGGAAAACAAAAGACTGGGCATGGAGAAGTTTGGTTTTGCTTTTTTTTTTGATGTCAGCCATGCTGACATCACCATGAACACTCTCCATCTCAGTGTAATCCCTTTTAACAAGGAATGATTTACAAACAAGCAACAATACCAACTTTGGAGGGATGTTGAGGCTTCTGTAACATGCTTGAAGCTCTCTCCAGTCTTCAAGCATGAGTTGCAATAGAAATACATCTCTAAAAGCAGCCCAAACTTTTGCAGAAAATCATATTGGAGTACTGTTTGCCAGATAAGCTTGCAGCCTCTGAAGCACTTTGACCCAAAACATCCTCTGTGTTTGTCCATGGTGTGTTTGCAGGGTTTATTTCCAATATAGGAAGTCAATCAGACTCAATAAAGTGCGTAAATCAAAGCCAATTGATGTGTAGAAAAAATACTATGATTTTAGTGGATTTTAAAACAGAGGGGTGAGTTGTCCAAGTGATACAGTCAGAAAACACTTCTAAGTTTTGGTTTCCAAAATATTTTTGTATAAGCAAAGTTCAGAGGCAGGAGCATTTGGAGAATCTGTTCATTCTCAATGGTCTCTTCACCCAAATCTCATTCCAGTTGCTTATTAAACAAAGCAAAATGAAAGGTCATTTAAAAAAAAAAAGTATTTTTATAAGTTATATGAGGAACAGAGGATTCCTCGCCTCATCAGATATTAAACTTCCTTGGCTTTATTCCTCCATAGGCTATTTTTATGACTACTCTTTCATCAGAGGTGAAGTTGTGTATTTTTATGTTTCCATCTTCGAGCAAAAAAACCCCTATTTGAGCTGAGACATATTGCATGAAGCAGTACTAACAGGAGCTGGCAAGAGGATTGTGAGAATGGAGGTGCCAGTAGTTCCCTACACATCAAAAACAGTAACCGCTCCTTCAAGAGAGGAATTTTTAGAATGTGATTTCATAATGTAGAAGTATTTGAGTCCATTTAAATAAAAGTTGAGCCCTAGCTGTAAGAAGCAGTGAGTCTTTTCTTTCTGACCAAAACCTCTTTGAGCTACATAGAGGTTTCTGCTTGTATGATCCTATTGGGTACAGGGCAATGTGATATATTCTGTAAGGGGCTAACATAAGATGTGTTAGATGTGATCTTTATCCCATAAAAGCATACAATTAGTTTGAGAAAATCTGGTGTATTTCCTTTGGCCAAATGTCTCCTATTCTGCAATGTGACTTGGTTCTCTGTCCTCGGATGCATTTATAGCCACAACAACTACCTTTCTAAATGATAGGGTCTAGACTGGTCAGGAGTTAGCCTCTCCTCATAATTCCTGTACCATGATCCTGAGGGGGCTGTGACTCTTCAGCTTGAAGAAGAAAAATATTCTTTGGGAGGATCTTACCAATATGTTTAAAACCTGATGGGAGGGGGAAATGAGAAAGATGGGGAAGCCAGGCTCTCCTCAGCAATGCTTGGGGACAGGACAAGAGGCAGTAGGCACAGATTAGAAAACAGGAAATTCCATCAGAAAACAGTAAAACTCTTTATATATATTTTCCTTTGTTTTGTTGTTTGTTTTGTTGGGTTGTTTGTTTGTTTGTTTGGGTTGGGTTTTTTTTGTAATTGCTAAATTGAGGGTGGCTAAAACCTGGAAAAGTTTGCCCAGAGAGGCTGTGGAGTTTGGATCTTATTTAAAATCTGACTGGACATAGTCCTGGTCAGCCTGCTCCAGATGACCCCACCTGAGCAGGGGAATTGGACTGGGTGATCTCAAGAGGTCCCCCCTTAGCTCAGATGTCCTGTGATTTCTATAATTACTGAGGAATTTTGAGTTGGAGGGTTTTGTCGTGGAATGTGTCGTTCAGCTTCAGTGATACTTCGTTTCTCTCTTCTCTGCCAGAAAGCTCAACAATTTCAAGCCAAAGGAGCAGTTTCCCAACTTCATTTTGGACCAGCTCTTATCAGCCTCCTCCTCCACCATGCTTAAGTGGAGTACACCCTGATTTCCCCGTTACTGCACCAGGCACCTTCCCAACACCAGATCCCAGCAGCTGGCCAGGACACGGCCTTCATCAGACTGCCCCACCTCCTCCCCCTGCTGCCTCCGAATCCTGGCATTATCCTTTAGCATCTCAGGTGAGCCCTTCGTATGCACACATGCATGACGTGTACATGCATCGCCATCACCCCCATCCACACATGCACCATCACCATCCCAGCTCGCACCGCGACCCCCGCTACGGGTCCCTGCTGATGCCGTCAGTCCGCGCAGCCAGGATTCCTGCTCCCCAGTGTGACGTGACAAAGACAGACCCCGCTGCTGTCACCAGCGCTACCTCAGCATGGGCTGGAGCCTTTCATGGAACAGTGGACATTGTGCCAAGTTTTGGGTTTGATACAGGTAAGATGGTTCGATTGTGCCTGTGACTTGTTTTAGCAGGAAGAATTTGATCAGAAAAGTGAACTCCCTGCAGCTGAAGCAGGGCTGGTTCTCAGCCACGTTCAAATGTATTTCCAGGTGGGAATCCCTCCTGTGATTGCTGTCAGGGCAGATGAGCTGTAAAACATGCTGCCTTTTTGCTGAGAGACCTTTGTCTACCTTGGTCCCATTCAAGCCAAATGAGTTGTGACATGATGCGTGGTTTTTTTGTTTGTTTGTTTGTTTAAATCTTGTGGGAAATGGTTAATTATACTTCCATGTGGAAACTCCCAGCTTGTTCAGCTAGTTCATATACACATTCACTAAAATGTAGCTCCAGTGAACTAATAACTTGCAGTACATGAGGACTGCATCTTACCCAAATTGCAGCAGCTCAGCATTTCCTTCCTGTGCAGTATCCAGGTGTCACAAGGAGAGTGGAGATGCTGCTGTTTGAGCTGTGCTCACCATCAAGCTGGACATCCTTCTATAGAGTCTGGGCAGAGTTCTATGAATTAGATTTATCTTAGTGCAGGATCTGTAGCCATAGGGCAGCCTCCATGAGCTACATCTGCATCTGTGAGCTCTTGTCTCAGTGTTAGGAGCAGTCTGGCAGCCCTCACTTTTGCATTTAGGTGATGGGTGACTAACAGTTTCCATCCTGGAGCTCATATGTGCTATTGAGGGCTCCTTTTTCTGTTTGGTATTTATCTCAGTGGCCCCAGTCCTTGCAGATTAATACTTTAAAAGACAGTATGTTATCTGATTAAGGAGAGACTGGGTTTGCGTCTCTACTGCCTTTTCATTAAAGTATCTGTCTCTCTTTTTGGTAGCTCTCACTGACTGATTCAGTGTGTGAGAAGCACTTCCTTGCCTTGACTGGTGCACAGAGGAGCAAAGAGTTAGTGGGGAAAAATTTCTTAAAGATGAAATACTGTGAACTGAATACAAATCCCTCTCTCTTCCCCTTAAAGGAACTGGGAACCAATAATCTATTCTAAATACCATGCCGTTTGCTGCCTCAAGTTGCTCACTGAGGAACTGGAAGAGGTCTGAACTCTTAATTTCAGGCCCATGTGTGGCTTTCAATCCATGAGTTCCTGTGTGGGAAAAGAAAGAAGGGAAATGTGTGACTGCCTTGCAGGAACAGAGGATTTCAACAGATCAGTGCCTTGTGGCTATTCAAAATGACCATGCACTGAAACACAACAGCAAAATCCTGTTAGGCAGCCCCCAGTGTTGGAAACAAGGGTGCCAGCAGTGAAACACAGCAGGTAGTGGAGGCCTGTGACATTACAATTACGTGGTCTCTTTCCTTGCACACTCATCTCTCCTTGATTGCCGGGAAGGGCAGGAAGGCTGAGCTCCCTTTTCAGCCTTGCCTGCAGCTTGTGCAGTTGAGGCAAGTGCTTTGGTTACAGGCACTCAAGGCGTGATCTTGGTGAAAAGAGGGAGCTTAATTGCCTCGGTGTTTTGTGTGCTCATCGAAAGGTGTCACCCCGGGGAAGGTGTGTTGTGCTGTGGGGAGAGAAAGGGGCTGCTGAAGTACCACAGTGAGCCACATCCAGCAGCAGTGAAGCTTTTACTGCTTCATGTGCACTTCAGGGGAAGGTTATACTGGGTAAGTGTCCACATCACACAGAATTTCATTACATTTAATGCTAATGTGAGACAGCTATCTCAGCAGAGAGGCTGGAAACTGAAGGCCCTGGAAGAGCGTACTGGCCTTTAGCAACACAGTGGTGGTTTCTCCAGGGTAGGGTAAGGCCATAGTGGCAAGGATACATCACTTCTGAAAGTGTTTGCTCATACGTCCCTGGAGAATATAACCTGTGGAGCTGTGAATATATCAGATTCCAGGAGCTTCAGGTGATTTATACTTAAAAAGTTCATTTGGCATATACCTAGATGTTGCTTTTCAAAGCCCTTCAGCTAAAAACTGATCCCCACCCCTGCCCCTTATGGTGGGTCACATTTCTTATGCTACTGTCACATGCGATTATAGAAACATTTGAAAAATTCCTCATGCTGAATTATATGGAATGATAATGTTGGGATCAGGGCAGGCTGCCTGTAACCTTACCCTCTTCCAGCTACATTGTTGCACCTCTGCCATACTAAGCCAGATAATCGATCTCATGAACGGGTGATGCTGAATCTCTCCAAAGGTTAAGAGGAGGTTCCCCTTGCGTGCACTGTGGAGTTTGGGAATTTGTGTTTCAGAACAGATTGCGTGGGACATCAGCGTAGCACTGTTCATAGAGCTTACGAAGTATTGATCTGTCTTGCACATCTGTTTGAACTTACATGGTCCTGTTTTAGAGGATGAAGAGGGATTTAGCTACCTGATTCCCGTTAAATGTGGCTTAATCCTAACATTGTATGCTGCAAATTAACCCTTTTAGAAGCTGCTTTATTGGTACAAGTGGGATTAAAGAAAATGCAGGTCTACGTGAAGATCTGTTAAAACTCTGTTACTCGTGTCTCTGCTGGTACCTAGTGTCTTCCCAAAGCTGAAGTGCCCGAGCTATAATGCTCAGTGTAAAAGTGTGTTTTATATGTGTGTTTCTCATGTGTATGAACACACTGGTATAAGGCACAGCGTGTTTGTGCTTTAGGCCACAGCTCCCTGCAAAGCAGGGTCAGGCTGTAACAGCGCTGGTTCGTGGCCTGTGCTCACAGAGCATTGCTGACGCCGTAATCCCGCAGTGCCGGGGCCAGATCCTCCTGTTTACGTGGAAGGTGCGCAAGCAGAGTCAGTCTGGCACCTAAAATCAGGGCTTGGGGAGGGGAATTGCAGCCTTGCAGTGGAGCTGGTGGTTACAGCCATGAGTGTTTCCCTCGGGAGCAGGGCGGGAGATGTCCTGCTCACCAGGACTTCAGCCGATCAGTTGGATCTGGCTGTGCCGGCAGCTGCCTGGTCTGCAGGCAGCCCTGTGGGGAGGAGAGTAGAGCAACTTGCTTTGCTACTGCAGGGCCTAGGAGGATATCCTGTCCTGCTGTTGGACAGATGTGCTGGAGGAGGCTTCCTGTAGCCCCAGCACACTAAAAGCAAAGCAGGATTCTGGCATATCTGACAGCTGTAAGCCTCTATTGAAATTGAGGTGCGCATTCTTTACCATGTAAAATTAACACCCATTGAGATGAATAACTTTAAATTTAGGTGAATTAATCAGCGCCCTCTCGTCTTGGCTAGACTGCTTTTGGAAATGCCTGTACATCAGTTTGACACATTGAATATGGAATTTGAGGGGTCAGTCTCCTGCCTTCTGTACATTTGTCTCTGTTCACACACACATCCCACGAGTTTTTCACAACTCATTAAATTTGTTTAGATGTTCCTACAGGAACTACATGGTGTTCCTGTGGCAATTAGCTGTAAGGTTGGTGTCCCAGAGGCAGGGGGTTGTGCTGGCGTGATAATCCTGACTCATGCAGGGCAAGCCAGGATGTCCCTGCTTAGGACAGGCTGCGAGTGAACGCTCTGTGTTAGTAGCAGGGTTGCACTTGGATTCTGTGTTAGGACTGCAGATGGCCTTGCCAGGAAGGAGGCGGGAATATAATGAGGAAAAGGCATGGAAAGTGTTCCACATTCAGTTCTGTAGCTAGGGTAACTTTGGTGCTTTTTTTATTTTATTTTTTTTATTGTTTTCTCTGGCTTTTCAGACTTAACCACCATACCTTAAACTTCCTTGTTACAGTTGTGTCTTGCAAAGATACCTGTGTAGGAAGGTGTCTGCTCAGCTGGTTATTCCTCTTCCACCAGTTGCTACTGTCAGGTGGATGACCTCTTAAGCAGGTGTATGTGTGTGTCACTTTTCTTAAGCAGCTAGGATCCATATAACCTGGTTTTTTGTGCTTAAAAGTTTCCATTGCATCTGGTGGCCTTCAGTCCTCCACTGGTGAACTTAGATGAATTCTTTATCCTCTGAAGGTTTCTGCTGTCTGAATCCCTCTCTCTTTTTTTTTTCCCTTTTCTTTTTTAATTTTTTCTTTTTTTTTCTTCCTTTTTTCTTTTTTCTTCCTTTTTTTCTTCCCCTCTCCCTTTGGCCCTCTCCCTTTCCCCCGTCCTTTTTTTTTTGGTGTCATCTTTGTTTAAAAAAATTGTAAACAGCAGGGAGAAAATAACCCCAAATTGTCATCACAAACTTGGAGGGAGCTTTGAAGGAAACTAGCAGCAGTTTGATATGTCTCTACCTGTGTATGATGCTGCCAGGAAAACAAGTAGCTCTTAAGCAACAAGGAGAAAGGAGATATCTTCATTGAATAAAGAGTCTCTGAACATGTCTTTATGGGCATGCTCTAGATGAGGGGTATCCCAGTTTTTCCTGACTGAAGAAGTAGGTGAAATGGAGCAGAAAGCCACTGGACAAGGTTTGGTATGCCATACCTGTGTGCTTGGCTTTCCCTGTCTTTTCACTTGTGGACACAGAAGTGTTTGTATCCTTATATGGATAGAGCCATATGCTGTCACCTTTTCTGTGACCATCAACTGCTTTGTAGCTCAACTGTGTGAAATGCTGATCATCGTTACATATTTAACTCTTAAAACAAGGAGGTGGTTGTCTGATCTGAACCCTTCATGCCTATGAGGCTTTCTGGATACATGTGGGACCTCCTGTGTGTTTTGCTGTGTGACCAAATACGGGAATGAGATCTGTGCTTAGCACATGGATCTGTCAGCTTCGACAGGATGAATATCGAGTGAACATGGAGCTTCAGTGGCTACAACATCATTGAAGTCTGGAGTTGAACTTATTTACATTAGTGGTGAAATTGCCCCTAAATTCTTAGCTGATGCACTGGTCTTGGGGCCCTCTATAGCATGGCACAGTGGAGCTTTACTGTCTGTATAGGAATGATGGCTTATAGCAGGAAGTGCACCTTTATTTCATACAATGAATTACTTGGCTCAAAACATTATAAGGGGCAGCCTTTATATAGTTGAGTCTGAAGTGCCTTGCTACCACTGAAAACATGTGCCTGCATCTCTCTCCTTTTTACTTTCCTATAAATGAGCAAGAATGTATCTTCTTCAGGAAGTTTAATCTGCATCTCTCTTTCTGAATTTTAGGTGTACGCCCTGTTAGGTGTAAATCTAGAGAAGATTAAATCCCTCTGGAGCAGAGAAATCACAGATTGTAGTACAGGTTCCAAGTCTGTAATGCTAAAGCCACAACATAGCACCATATTTATTAGATAGTCCTCACTTTTTACAAAGGAAAATGTTAGAGGAACTCATAACAAATGCAAGCTGAAAATCATTAATTTTTCCCATGTGGAAGCACTAACCATTCTTGGCTGAAAATCTGACACTCTGTAGGTGAAATTATTTGGTTTTTTTACATGCTGGAGGAACACTTTCCCTCTCTTCTCTGCAAGATGAAATGCCACAGAAACTGTGAGATCCTAGAGTGTCCCAGGGTTTTTCTGAAGGAGGTAGCGTGTGCAGCTGGCCCCTGTCAGGAAACATTACTCTGTTGCATACTGGATTATCAATGCAGATCTTGCTGGAGGGTTTCTTATACCATGCCATGCTCCATTTTAGGTCAAAACAAGGAATCACATACAGGATTTTGTCAGCGTTCTTGAACTTCTTGAGCCAGTCTGAAACTTAATTGTGGTTTAAGCTTACCATACCTCAAAAATTGGGAGTAGTAACAGTGTTGCTAACAAGTTCACTAAACTGGTAAATTGCGGGTTTTTTCTTTTTTCTCTTCTTTTGAACCGAAACTTGTTTATTCTTATTTCAGTTGCTTGGGGAGGGGGACAAACAAAAAAAAAAAACCTCGACCAAATTTTAATTATTTTTCTTTTCTCTCGTGAAATGCAGGTCTACAGCATCAGGACAAGGGCAAGGAAACTGCTTGGTTCTGAAGTGCAGAGAAATTAAGACCAGCTAGAGCTGGAGTCAGCACAGCTGGGCGGGCGATACAGCAGTTGTTGACTCCTTCTGCGTGGAGCAGGGGACATACATGAAGATGAAGAGCCAACTTTTCTGGTTTTGCTGTTGAGCCTTTTGTTTGTAAGGCCGTTTATGGGTCCCACAGTGTTGGAAAAAACCAGAAACCTAACTTCTCTTTCTTTCCTCATCTGAGCCTGCTGCAGCTGGGCAACCTAACTCCTTTCTGCTCCTTTAACAGTGTTTTGTTTTGTTCAGCTTGATATTTTTATGGACAGTCTCAATTGTCAGGAAAAAAAAAACCTCTCCCTCGATTACAGTGCGCCTCCTTTCAGGAATACAGTATTTTGTAGCTCTTTGTGCATCTATTTTTGTAGAAATACAGAAAGTTTGGGTAAGGATTGATGGGCTATTTTAGGATGACATATTTTTTTAAAAAAAATTGTAAAATTGTTAAGTTCTGTTTAAAGAACTTGCTCTCAGAGAAGCACTGGCAAAAATGTATAAAATGCTATTTTTAGATGTCTGTGACGTGTTTGTGCATTTTGGTTTTTTTTTGTTTGTTACCTCAAATGTCTATCTTTCCTTTCTTTTTGAAGAGCTAAACCACCCTTGTTTCCGCATTACTAGATTCTGATGTTTTTGTCCTTTTGTTCTAGCTTAAGCAAGTATAATTCGCACCTAAAGTTTCAGCCAAATATTTTTTCCTGATGTTAGATTGTAGTAAGGGTGTTCTTATTTTTCTTGCTTCTAAAGGTGACTTTGTGCTGCGCTGATTGTCAGAAACTTGCAAAAACCTTTAGCATAAAACAGAGCTTGAGGTTACAGGAACTGCATTTCCAACCCATCCATTCTTTCAAAATGGACCAAATACTCTTACGGATTTAAACCAGGCATAAATTTGGGCCTCTTCTATGATCCATTGAAGCTGTTGAACACAGTACCCTGTGGGTTATGTTGCAGGCCTTCGAAGTGCTTATAAATATCAGTACAATCTTACAGGCAGGACTTTCAGATAAGCCATTTTGAGGGTGGTAACTTATAACGTCAGTATTCAGGGGAAAAAAAAAACCAAAACAACAAACTAAAAAAAGCCAGGTTTATACAAATGTGCGACTCGTGGAAACAAAACGTTTTCAACTGGCCCATGACCTGTGTGCTGAGCACCTCGAGAAAAGCGCTGAAATCTTCATCTCCTGTTGACTTCAGAATGTGTTTGTCAAACCCAGGCTGTGCTGCGGGCCTTGCGAGACCCCAGCTGCAGCTCTCCGGTTTCGTAACCAGTTGCACGTGCTCAGCATGCACACGTTGAGGCTTGGCTGCCATCAGGGTAAGCGTCTGGAAACTTGGAAAACAACGTGGCCACATCCAACCACAGCCCTCTGCAGTGTGTTTTGGGAAACCCCCTTTCTGGCCTGGGCCTTGGGTCTGACTTGCATAATAAAGGAGTTTAGTTGGAGCCGAGGTGAGCGCGCTCCAATCCTGAATAAGGGCTGCAGGATCACCCTTGGCGGCCTCAGCGCTGCTTCCATGCCTGACCCGTGGGGACTCCACCGAGTGTCAGGTGGGACTGAGGGGAGCCCGGGATCGGGTCCTGGGTTGCCAGATCCTGGCTATTGCTTGGAGATGTTGCCTTTCCCTGTGCCCAGGGTCCCACTGTAATATTTCCTGGGGCTCTTGCAACTCATTATGTTTTGTTACCGCTGTCTGCAGACATCCCTTTTTGAAAGACACACCAGCGGAATGGAAACCAAGACATAATCGCATGGCTGAGATAAGAAACAGTTTAATTTCAAGGCACTGAGTGTTGTAAATGTAGTTTTGTCAGGTGGAGACCACATGGATCTGCGTGTGAAAGGGGAGGGGGAGTGTTGGGATGTGCATGCCACTCCAGGGATCAGGGCTCCCTCCCCACACTGCTGCTTCCCTCCAGCCCTTTTGAACTTGATCCTATGAGGTGTTGAGCGTTCTCCCTTGTCACGTGACAGAACTTGACATGCTGGCACCGGAGGCATTAGAATTATATCACAATTTGGCAATACCCTTATAGATATATATGTACCTTTCTCATTTGAAGTTTGAGGCAACGTATAAGTGCTGAATGGACTATGCTTAAGTATTGCTTTAAAAGAGAGGGGTTATAGTTTCTGTGTTGGGATGATGAATTAAATGTGCTGGGGTTTTTTTCCTCCTCTTTATAGTCCATCAGTATTTCTTTCTCTTAATAAATTTCACTCTTGTGACAGTTCTATATATTACTGCTCCTCTGGTGGAGCTGGCTTCTCAGTTTGTCAATAAATTCATCATACAATGGGAAAACTGTGTGGGAGGGAATGTGGTAATAGCTGTCACAGTTCACTGTCTTATCAGGACAATATAGTTCAAGAAATGTTTCAAGAATAAGAGTTCTGACTTAGAAATTCTGATGGTACTAGAAATACTGGAAGAAGAAAAAAAATCCAAGGTATTTTTGGTTTTTTTTTTTTCCTGGACTTGGCAAAGCTGGAAGGCAAAGGAACAATATGTCCTCATTGAACTTGAGGGATGGAGACTTTAGGTGGCAGGGGGGTGCAAAAGAAAAGGCAACATTTGTTTTTGAGGTGTGGTGTGTTTTACTTCCTGAAATAGTTTAAAGTCTAGCAAGAGTGGTCTGTTCATTGCCTTCCTCTTCACAAGTTCATGCTATGAGGGACCTCTTCCCATTCCCTATAGCTGTCAAAGCAAAACGGGACACAAAAAACCCAGGCCGACAGTTTGCACTGGAGTCTCTCTCTGGATTGTATTCTTGAGTTGTTGGTTAGTGGGGATGAATATGTGATGGAGCTATTGCATGTTCCACCTCAAGGACTGCTGTTCTGTGTCCAGTTTCCACTGCTGAACCTGTGAGTGAACAGAAGGAACTTCTGTTGCTCTGCAGGCTCTGAGAGACAAGTGCCAATACAACCTGCCATCATCTGTAGTCATTCCTGTACCAGTCAGTTGACTCTGAAAGTTAAATAAATTAATTTTTTTTCCCTCAGTCACTAACTGTCCCTGTTTACTAACAAGTGAGGTGCAAGTTCAAGTGCGTAGCAGTAGCCCTGTTTCTGTGTTCTGCAACTTGGAGGATGGAAAAGGAAAAAAAAATCCTTCCCTGTGTAAAACTTTTAAGTTAAATTCAGCAGATTTACTTCTCTCTCGCTTTCTCATGCACACACACTCTCACACACACACAAATGTGCTTATGAGAAGCAGATGCTGTGATGGTTTTGTTCTTGAAAGAGGAGGGGAGCGCTCGCTCGCAACGTTGCAGTTGTGGAGAATTGATGTCAGTGAGAAAGAAACAGAAATGTTAAGACTGCTCAGGTTTCTGCAGATAGGAAAAAAAAGGCCCTTAAAATCAGGTCACAGATAAGTTACGTGTCTTAATGCGTTACTAAAGGAGTTCTTTCATTCTTTTTATATGTGATGAGTTCTAATACTGTCCCAAGAAAGTGGATGATTCATTTTGAGAGGGCTTATAAAACATACTGTACTCTGTCACTATTTCTGGGAGAACTTAGGAAAATTACTGTTTTATTTCAAGAAAATCAACATACTTGACTCCTAAAGTTGCCCAGGATTTTATTTATTTCTATCAATGTTGAGAAATCTGCCGTTAATTTTTGTGTCTTCATTTGAAGGCTGGGAGGGTTCAAGCTGTCCACCACTTTTTGAAAAGCAGATACCAGTTTGTTTCAACAGCCCATTTCCATCCCCACAAGATGATGGAATAGTGCAGCTACTGACTGCCCTGGAGATTTGATTTCTGAAGAGCTGAGCAAGCTGTGCTTGGCAGTGGTAAAATTCACTGTGTTCTGATTCCTTTCCTCACCAGTTGCAAAAGTTCAGTTATCGGTTTATCCAATACCTCTTTTGTAGTGTGATGGTCTCCAGTGAATGGCAGTTTTTCCTCAGTCATCTACTCCTGCATCAAACCACTCTTTCAAGAATGGATCTCTCATCACAGCTCTCAGAGAGAGAGCAGAGGTTGTGGGAGGGGAGTGTCACGTTTCCCCCCAGCTGCACTTAGGATGCCTTGCCTGCCCCCAACCTTTCTGCTTCCAGGCAGAAAGACCTATGTGTTGCTCCCACGATTTTTTGTGTGTATGTATATATGTTATACAAATATACATGTACACGTACACATGTAGCTATAGCTGTTCCCTCCATTCCACCCTCATGCTTCAAATGCACATCCTTTGGGAAATAAAGTGAATGACATCACCAAATCTCATCTGAGATGAAAAATGTAGGCATTTTTCTGCGTTCTCTGTCGACTCAGGACTAAATAGAATTTTTCTGTATTTGTAAAAACAAAACCCCAACAAAGAAAAACCTTTTAAAACACCTGATTGGTTGTATCTGTAAAGATGACTGTGGAGACAGCAGAGTTATGTGGAGAGGTGCAATATTTTGCCTTTCAGCAGACAAGCATATCTTTGAATGTGATTCTTTTAATTAATTTCAGGTACAAGCTTTTCCTCCATATCAATGGACCAGCAACATATATTTCTTATAAACAACTCAGAAATATATATTATTTTTAAATTGACTTCTTGGTTTTACTATGTCAATGTCAACCTTTGAGCCTTTAAGGGGTATTTGGATGATAAATGTTGTTTGTGGTGGGGATTTTTAAGAAAAAAAAAATATTGATGCATGCTGTTTGGAACTGATAATCTCATGTAAAGTGGGAAGGTATTTAAAAATAAATTCTGCTTTTACATATTAGCCCTATGGGCACAATCTGACAGTTTTGATGCAGGACCATGTCCCTTTAGAAGCTAAGGAACTCTTGGCCGGAGCAAGTTCAAAATCCAGTCCTTGGGACAGGAGAGGCAGGAGTGGTCTTCTTGGAAAAGTTGAGCTGGTAGAGCTGAGAGCAGAGATGATCCTCTCCCAGCATTGTATGTAGGTGCTTGAGCAGTCACTGCTCAACGTATTAAATGTAGACTGTGTTAGCAGATTTAAACTTATGGGGTGAACTGGTTGCCAGGGGGAATTGTAAATATCCCTGGAAACCTGTGTTTTAGCTGCCCTTTGTCTGCACAGTCCCGTGACCCTCTCCCTGTTCTTGCTCTGCAGTCTCTGTGACACCACAGTGGGACCTATGAAAACTGGGCTGGAGTTCCCTGTGAAGTGCAAGATGTTTTTAGCTACCAATAAGGAAAGTTTAGGGATGGGGGCCATTGAAACATCACAATGATCTCATGCACCTGCACGAAGGCTCAAGCCTTCGAGATAAATCAGCTCATTGGCTGTGCATCATTGATCATGGCCATTTGCCTACAGGAGCCTGATTCTGCTTCCTCCTGTCAGTCTCTTTGGAAGTCTTCAATGGCATTGGGATCACTGGAACCAGCCTTGGATGCCTAAATTGCAGCCCAGTGTTGGCTGGCACAGTGTGGTGGCCTGGGTCTGGTCCAGCATTGTCAGACATCAGTGGGAATCAGCGTTGACTCTGGTGAGCTTTGGGCTCAGGTATTTAGTACCTACAGACAGCTGATGTTTATAGCAGTTGAGGTTTACGGTAATCTAAAGTATCTGCAGAATGTGCTGCACTTTCCCTGCTAGCTGTTTGTAGCTGTTGTTTAAAACCATCAGTCAAATCAGGGTCCCTCTCTCTCCCACACCTGTTTTCCAGCCTTGCTTCCCTCAAAATTCCATTGAACTTTTTTTGCCCCTCTCATCAAAACTGATGGGGAGGGGGGCTTTGTATAAAAGAAAAGTGTCACTGTTTATTACTGAATAAATAATTTAATGTGAATTTTATTGTTATATTTTTTATGTGGAATTTTTAGTTTGGTCTGTATTTCTCAACAATTAGCTATTTTTTTATTCTTATGAAACTGAATAACTCATAAACTACAGCATCCTGAGTTTCTGTTCTTTGCATGAGATTAACTTTTTTTTCCTGTTGAAAACATTGTAAAACAAGTGTTCTGAACTGGTTCTGTACTAAAATTAAGCAGAGTGAAAGCCTAGCATCAGAAGAATTTCAAACAGGGATCTCGTGGAGGCACAAGCTTGCCTTTTCAGCTATTTTCAATTGCTTCTGCTACAATGTCCCCCCTTTTTTTTTTAATATCTTTTTTAAATTACATTAACACTAGAGGCTATTTTACAGTCAGATCTGGTAGAATCACAGCCTGAGACTTCTTAGTGTAAGACCCTTTTTAATTTTATCATTTCCTGGCAGTTTTTACAGTCATCAGGCAGAGATGTTCTGTGCAAGTCATTTATCTCAAATTGCCTTTTTTTTTTTTTTTTTTTTTGGCAAAGCTCAGTGATCCCACTAAGGAGGTAACTGCCCTTGCTAAAATTATTTTACAACTGTTTAATTAAGAAATGTTTGCATGTCTGTGTTCTGGCTCAAGGGTTGAAGATTTGGTGTTTTGGTCACAGATCCATCATTTACTGTTCCAACACTGGGGGAAAAAACCCTCCAAACTTTGGCCAAGCACTCAGCTTTTGAAAAATTGCCACTTGCACGCAATCAGCAGGGAGCTGTTAAGTGTTTAGTTGCAAAATCCTCTGAAGATCCTGACCATATGGGATTCTGTGTTTCAGAGCATCAGGAGATGAGCAGGATTTTTCCCATACGTCCTGCTTCAGGCCCTGTTTCCAGGACCAGGCAGCAAGCAGGGCACTTAGTGCAGAGTCATTGTGTTCTTCTTTGTTTGGCTGTGAGAAGGAGTTGGAGGGAGCTGGCAGCCAAGCACTCAAGGAGAGGAAGCCCAGGAAAGGAGGAGACAGGGTTCAAAAGCTGTCTGTAGGAGAGAATGGGATTGGGAGCTCTCAGGGCAGAAACAATCTCCATAGACAGTGGAGATGAAGATGGGATATGGACTGCTGAAAAAGAAGCAAATATTGCCTCAGGATCACTTGGCTAATACATGAAAGGTCTAGAGTGGGATGTGACAGCTATCACAAAAGACCAGAATAATATGAGGACTTGGAAATATGGTATAAACTAAGCATCAATGAAAATTTAGCATAAACATTGCAGAAAATGTTTTTCTTTGAAGTGAGCTGTGTGCACTGTAGTTTAGACCGTGAGAAGAGAGTTGGGACCCCTTTGCTTCAAGACAACCACAGTTATCCTCACCAAAGAAATGTACTTTAGGAAGCAAGAGTGTGTTAAACTGGGGGATGAGCTAGATGAAGTGCTTTTTCTTCTCCCTGAAAATTAACTGATCTTGCCAGAGTAGGTCTCCAGCTGCCTTGTCCTACACCTGGGTTTCCAGTTACTCGTGGGGGTTGTTTCCACACACTCTCATTGCACCACGAAATGATAGCAGGGGAAGTGTTTCCTTATTTTGTGGCTGATTTTAATCGTAACAATCCACGTCCTCCATTAATGCAAACCACTGTCACTCAGTTGGCTTTAGTGAACTGAACACCCGTGGAGAATCTTACCAGTTGTCTGGATGAATCTCCTTTTGGACGTTGTCAGCTGGAAACTGGGTCCCAGGTGGGTGCATGGGTGAGGTACTTCCCTCAGAGCCAGGATCTGGCTGGGCGACCTCCGTGGTGCCCAATCCACCTGGCACAGGGGAACACCACAAAAAAGGAGAGTGGTGGGACTGGCATCCCCTGTGCTGGCAGAGGAGACAAGTGTGGCCAGGGGCCAGCTTCTGGGGCTGGGGTGGCCAGCCGTGGTGGGACAGGGGTACCATCAGCCTGTCCTGGAGATTCCAGGCATGGTGGGTCCGACCGTCCCGGCAGGACCTCGGGCTCGGAGGGGTTATGCTGCCTGCGTGACGTGGGAGGCCGGGTGGGGACGAAGACATCTGGTGAGAATTCCTCATGGCTGAGCTGTGCGTTGGGCTGGGATGCCGAGTAATTTAGCTGAGTTCTTTTTTGGGGTTGCTGGGAGGAGGAGGAGGAGGAGGGGGAGTTAGATGCCGCAGCCTTCCAGTAACTGTCTCTCCTTCAAAATATCACTTTTGCTTTCTTTGAAGACAAGTAAGAAATTATATTAAAAAAAAACACAACAAAACAACAATGCCAGAAACTACACCAATGTGCTTGCCTTGTCAATAACTATACATCTGCAACAGTTTATCACTATGGGAAAATGAGTGGGTAGTAAAGTTTTGATGTTGGCTGTTGCATGTACAGAGGTATCACAGGCTTTGAAAATGATTTGTTATGTGAATGCCCATAGTAGCACCGCAGTTCAAAGGGAGGTGGTTTGTTTTTCATGCCCATTTAGTTATGAATAACACCAGCTCTAATTTCCTCCTCCCACCAGCAAGCAGAGAGTCCTGCATTGGAAGCCAAATATAGCAACATAGTTTTCTATCTCTGGCCAAAACCAAAAAATCTGTTCCCTTTTAAGAATAGCACTCTATTCTTTTCTGATGGAGATGGATAAGGAGAGAATTCAACTTTAGGGAAGCCAGTTTGTCAGTGGGGAACTCCCTGGTCTCTCTCAAATGGCCAGCATAAAAGATTTAAACTTATTTTTTTGGTGTCTGTGTAGAAGCCAATGAGGAGGCTTCTGTAAAACCCTATCTGTAAAGTACTTTTGGGGTGTCAGTCTGGATAAATCTTCTGTACTTGCTGGTGGGTCTTTTCTGTCCTGTCTTTTCAGTCTTTTGAGCAACAGAGCCAATGCTGAATGGGAATTCCATGAATTGCAAAACTGCCCCTGCTTGTTCTGCACCCTCTTCTTTCTGGTTTGCTTTTGTGGAGAACTTAATTCCTCAGCTCTGAGGGACAGAATTCTGCTCCACCTGACCAGTAAGCTTGATGAGGTAACATGGAGCAGCAGCACTGGCTCATGCCTCCAACCTCCTTGGCTTTCTCATCCGGGCAGTTTGTGGGAAGCCATCTCTATGCTCTTTCCCATGGCCAGACTTCCAAGTTGTGCCCTCAGAAAGTGACTGCGGGCAGAGGGGATGTCCAGTTCCCTGCCTGGCTGGATGGGCTTGAAGAGAAAGAATGTCTTAAAAAGAAAAAGCAGAAATGTTCATGGTAAAGTGCCTCCTCAGGTCATGTTTTGGGCTTTTCTGGATGGGAGTTAATATTCCTTGAAGATGAGCATGTGCACTGGTGTCACTACTTGTTTTTAAGCTGGGATATGCTTTTAGGAGGAGGTACACACCTACACCCACACTCCCCTTCTGATCTTAAATAGGTTTTTTTTTTAACAACTCCACACGGTCTGAGACAGGCTATTCAGCCTTTCCTTCGAAGGATTTATTCCCATTCCAACCCACCCTCACCACCCACCCATAAGCAACTGGCATCTGTGACATGTGTACAAAAAAATCCCTTTCTCTAAGGTACCAGCTGTCCTTGTTTTAAAAGTGTTGCTTCATTCATTTGCAGACTGTTTGGCTGAAGGCCTTTGCTGTAAGGTGAATACTTCAGGATTATAGAGTTGGCTCTTCCTCATTTGGAAAACTGATTATTTTTTTGGTTGTTGACTTAACTAGAAGCAGCCTTGGACCCCTAAAGCATTTTAAAACCAATGCAGGGAAGTGTCATCCAGTAAATATATTTGCACTGGATCTGTTTTGCCAGACATGTTTCTGATGGAGTTTTAAATAAACACAGAGATGTTTGGAAATATCTTGTGTATGTAAATATGTAAAATATGCAAAACAAAGCTAACAGCTGTGGGATGTACTGGTTGCTCACGTGAGGATGCTTTGTGTAATGTTTTTTTCCATCATTTTTTTTTTTTTTTTTTAAACCATCTGTGTCTGTTCCAAGACAATCTCTTGTCTGTGATTCCCACTGGACAGCGAGGGAGGAGGCTGGATGGGCCTGTGCGATACCCTGAAGTCTGACTAAACTTCTGTGAATGGTGAAACCTTCCTTCTGTATGGTGAAACCTGCTTTCCACAGGGCACAGCAGGAGAGCACGTGGCCCGAGGGGCAGCACACAGCAATCCCTTTTCCTTAGAGGTGGGATGGTGCCTGGGTCTGGCTGAACTTGGCCCCGCAAGAGCGGGACCGCAGGACGCGGCTCAGCACAGAGTGTTCGCGGCCGTCCTCGGGCGCTTCGTGACCAGAGTGACAGCAGCATTAGTCACTGGTGGATGAATCGGAATTTCCTCAGTTGAGTCTCTGGCTTAGGAAAGGACGACAGTTTTTGCAGCCTCAATTTGGCCTTTATTTAGCCAGGGAGAGAGCTGAAGCCCACGTGCTCGTGTCAGCCTGCTGGAGGCTGGGGAGCACCGCAGAGAGTAGAAAGTCACCCAAACTCAGCCCGTGGCACTACTAGACTTTTTTTTTTTTTTTTTAATTAAGCAGTATGCTGCTTTTTAGGCAGCCTTTCATAGGGCAATTCATCCTCTATGTGTAGCAACTCTACCACTTCCAAACTCTACAGGATATTTTGTGTGACTTAGCCACCTGTTCTTTTTACTGATTTTTTCCACCTCTATGTTGCTCTTGTTTTCCAGTTTCACTGCTTTAAGGGCAGTCTTTCAAACTCCTGGCTGGCTGGCCATGTGGGTATCCAGGGACATGGCACAGTGGCTCCATGTCACACAGCTTCCCTGTGCACGCTGAGTTTGACCTGTCCATAAGGCTCATAGGTGTCAAAAGGTGCAGCACAAATGCAATCTCCTTTTGTTTGTTTGGTGGTTTCAGTCACAATAAATGGAAGTGCTTGGCAGGAACAACAGCCCTGGGTAAAGGACAAAGTGGAGACAGAGCATCCCAAGAGCATCCCAGGAGACATTCTGTCTCCCTTGGAAAAAGTCCCATTTACTGTGTCCAGGGAAATAGCTTGAGTGAATCCTACAGATTCACAGATGCTTTTTCTCCTTGCTCCCAGTTAGGCTACCTGGCCTCCTTGCCTTGCTGTCAGTGGCATTTGTCTGTGAATAGGCTTGAGGAGATCTTTATGGAATCTAATACTGAATCTCACTGTCACCTTACCTTTGTTGTAATGTGAAAAAACCATTGCCATGAGGATGGGAAAGTCTGACAACCCCTAGCAATTTGCAATTCCTTAATGCCACATTCTCCTAGTTTAGAGAGTGACAAGTTCCTTAACTCCTGTTTCCTCAGCTCTTACCCCACATGACATCTTCCAGTGATTACATGTATTCTACCACCAGTTTCATCTTGAAAGTACTGGAAATTGCTATCAGCCTGGATGATGCAGTGAAATATTTGAGGCCACTGTTAAAGCCTGTGAGTCAAAAAAATGTTACTGTTTTCTGGCTCGTATATGGCCTGATTCTCTTTTCTTTTCTACGATGCAGAAGTAGTAGTTTTTTGTATGAAAGTAGATACCAAAAGACCAGAATATCCTACTTGTGTAGAAGGGCCAGAGAGTCAGAGGCAGAAACAATTCAAGAATGGGACACTGAACTTCTTTGTTTCCTCTTCCATCCAACGCCTACCTGCATGTTGCTGCGAGACCAGCACAAGACATCATGGCATTTCATTCTTCACCCCTGGATCACTGGGCAGAAAGTAATTTCTTTAGTTGCTTTGTGGTTATGGTGCTTTGCAGTATGTGCTGGTCCCATCAAACATGCTCTGTATCAGTTGGCCAGCGCTTTACCTGCAGTAGCTTGATGCTCTTCCTGAGCAAACTCATCATTCACAGTGGGCACTTTCAAAACAGCATTTGCAGTGAAGAGGGCTTATAAACAGGGAATGACATAAATTGTTTTATTTGGATTTGAAATATGAAGGAACTTAGAGGAACATTGAAACTGAGTAGGGCCCTCAAGCTTCAAACCTGCCCCTTCAGAAATTATTCCATTCTAATATTTTGGACTGTATTTTGGTGACAAAGGTTCTTCCTAGTGAAGGAGAAGATGTAGCTGTCATCCATGACAGACATTGCTTATTGCTGTTCATGTGGCTGTTTGCTAATTTGGTCTGAGAGCAAGTATAGAGAACCCAGATCAAATGGTAAAACCTCCAGTTCCCCCATGCACACTTTAAGTCATTGTTGCAAGGACTCTTACGCAAATCTCGGACCATTTTCTTTATATGAAATCAGTAATCATTATAATTCCATTTCAGCTGGAATATTATTTTTCCTTTCTTTTATTTTTTTTTTTCTTCACTGTTTGATGGGTCAGATTTAAACCATCTGCAGGCAGATGGAAAGGAAAAGTGGAATTATTGTTTTCACCAAAAAACTTTGCAGCTGTCAGGGTGTGTTTGACACAAGCCTGATGGCTGAAAACAAAGACAGGACACGTTGTCCCGGCTGGACATCAGAGAGCATAAGAACTCTTCATGGCCAACTCTTACTTGGAGAACTTGGGGCTAAATGAGGTAAACAAGATCATTATTTAACCGTACCCAAGGGCTTTTCAGAGGGAATTATGCACTTAATTATGTACTGCTTTTGCTCAGCCTCAGTGAGACCCTGTTGGTTTTGGCATGATGGGGTGACTCTCCAAGTGAAAGTCATGATCTTTCATACAAAGCACTGCTTTGTGACTGTCGTACCACGTGGCAGAGGGTGCAGCCATCACTTCCAGTACCTGTCATGACATATTGCTTTCATAATTCTGTTTAATTTATGACCCCATCATTAACAGCTGCAGCCAATGAAAAAGGGCTTAAAGCAGAGCTTTCTAGGAGGGACACCAGGAGCTATGACTCAAACACTCCTAGTGTGGATGAGATTACAGCTTCAGGTCTAAGCACTAGTGGCTCCTTGGTGATATCAGCACTACTACTGCTTTTGAAGGCGGGCCTTTCCACAGGAACTTAGTCTGTGTGAAAGCTGGATCCAATGCTGGGAGCCTGTGCATCCTGCTGCTGGTGTTTTTGTTCTGGTCTTTATAAGATTAATCATTCCTTCTGCTTGAACCAAGATGGGCATCTTCAGGAAACATAAATGAATTTCCAAAGTGATCTGAAACTCAAATCATCTTACACATGTGCAGTTCTTCATTAGCAATGTGAAGTTTATGACTCCTAGGCCTTCCTGTTATCAGTTTTTTTCCATTTAGTGGGAGACTTCTGCTGTGGTGATGTATGTCCACTTGTTGTTTGGGGGTTTCTTAAGTGTTTCAGTATTAAGATCAGCAATGTGACCTAAGACAGTTAATAAAGGTTTTATCCTTTTCCTCCTGAGTTTTGAGAGGTTAATGCTATGAAGATGTTGGAAGGTGTATTTTTCTACCCTGAAGTGACAACCATGTGTCATTTCCATCTCCTGGGGCTGACACTGTCATGTTGGTATTTATTCAGGTTGTATTTTATCCCCTAAATATTTTGCCTGTATATATCTGTAGACAGAATGTGCTTGAGCTAAGGTAAAACTAAGAGAGTAAGGCATTCAAGAACTGTGAGCTGTTACCTGTCATTAAGTCATCTGAACCTTTGCAGTGTGCAAGATTTGAGTTGCTCTCTTCTTATTCAGTGGTTACTGGATGTGTTGTACAACAGCTCAAATTGAAAGCAATTTTGAAAATAGTTCATCAGACCAAGTTCATCAGAGCTTGATCTTCCAAGCTCAGAAAATCCACTTCACAACCATCTTAAACCAAGGTAAGATGGGACTATGTTGTCATTATTTGGCTAGTGTGGGAGGAAGGGAAAGACCTGAAGATGTTTCAGGTCTTCCTTCCTCCCCCCACCCCATTTTGGGGCCCAGAATCCTGACTTCAACAGGCCAAATAGAGGCCAAATCCTATTCATGTCGTTCTCATCAATCCATCAAGTATACTCCTGTTGAAAAGGGTAACAAGATTTAGGTTTAACTTCATCAGACCCGACTTTAATAAAGGGATTATTTTCTCTTATTTCTATGCTTGATATCCAGTGCTTGGACTTGTACTATTTACAGCCTTACCAGGGTTATGGAGAGGGTGTATTGTGTTCCCCACCATGCACTTTACGCTGTTATTTACACCTGCACGGAGCCAGCGTGGAATGTTCCCCCTCAGCTCTGCCTGTGCTCGTTCACACTCTCTGAACACTGATGCCAAGTCAAGAAGCAGAAAAGTGGCCAAACAGCAGCAAATCATCCCCAGCATCCTGCTGTCCCTGGCTCAGCCAGGCTGCTCAGGACAACATGGGCTATTGCTTGGGTTGCATCTCGGTCACCTGAGCAGCATCTCATCACACTGAGCAGCATGAGAGTGAGATGAAGGAGCCTCATCCACATAACCTTGGCTTCTGCTGGAGGAGACTTGGTTTCTACACTGCTTTCTTTAGAGGTCTGGAAAAAAAGGCCAATGTTCCCAAAATTCACTTGTGCCTTTATTCCTTTGCTGCCCGTTGATATCTTTGTAAATGATTTCAAAGAAAAAAAAAAAAAAGAGGATACAAAATGCTCTCAAGGAGTTGAGGCTGGCCTGGTCTCTCAGAGACATATGTTTTCATGTGGTTTTCAGCTGTCTGTAGGTTTAAGAGATTAATTCCCATATGGCAGATCCAGTTGCAAGTGCCTTACACTGTGATCTCTGAGCAGGTGCATCTGTAGCAGTCCCTGTCCCTCCTTCAGAGGAGAATAACAAGCTCAAGTGACGGGAACCTGAAATAAAACTAAGAAAGCATTGTAAGAGAGGGTGACTTACTGAGCTCTGAAATGATCTGTGGGGCATTTTAAGGAGATAAAAAAACCTGAGAACACCCAAAAGCAAATAGCTGAGAAAGCATTGTGGGATACAAATTGAACTTGTAGCTGCTACAAACAGTGCTCAGCCTCTGAAAAAGACACAGATTTACACGACCCCACAAACACCCAGCTGTGGAGGCATGCAGTTCTGTCAGTGCAGCTTCTCAGCCATATATATGTTCACCTTCATATTGCCACCCTAGTCATGGTTTCTAAAAGTTCAAATGGGAACAAGAAAACAGTTTTCAGTTTATGTTTTTTTCCCCACTGCCTGTAAGCTGACTCACTAAGGGAAGCTGTCTATAAAAACTTCCCAAAACTCCAGCAAAGCAATTAATTTGAACACTTTTTTTTTTTTTTTCTTTTTGTCCCATTATGGAAAGGCTTTAATTCCAAGAAGTTATCCCAAAGCAGTACCACCACTGATTCTGCCTGTTTTGTGCTCATCAGAGCCGTGTAACAGGTGTTACCTATCTCAGTACACAGCTGAATATGGTCTGACTTCTCAGCAGCCATGATATAATGTCTGGAGGGAGGAAACATTGGTTAGAACAGAACTGGGTGCAACTCTGTTTTTTATAGGTGTTGGGTCACTAGATGGGTGTCATTAAAGAAGAGTTCAGTTCCAGAATGGAAACGAATGTTATACTTTGATATCGTTATATTATAATATAAAGCAAGGTAGCTTAATTTATTAATTAAAGGTCAGGGTAATTACATAGAAATTTGCAGCTGAGCTGACTGCTGACCAAGTTGAAAACAAGAGAGAAGAGGTTTTGTCATATTTCATCAGACCATTGCTGACAACGATTACAACTCTGGTAGGTTTTCATCTATTTTTTCATTAGTAAAATGGCTTTCTTTTTTTTCTGTAGGGTTTGGTCATCAGCACTGAAATCAGCTAAGTTGATGAGTAATAAATCTTTACTGTGACTCTTCCTGAAGTCAGGAAAGTTGCTTGGCTTTGCAGTAACTATTCTACAGCTGTTCACTTAGAAGAACTTAAAAAAAGCTGTCTGAGATTCTTAAGCAGGGGGAACTTTAGAGGCACAACATGATGTTTTACTTAGGGATTTAGTTTCTTTACTGAGGGAATTGTACAGTCTTCTAGATTGGAGGTTCTTCCCACCCACTTAATTTTTTTTTCCTAGTATTCTTTTCCTCTGGAGAGTTTTTAGAGAAGCTTTCATTTGAATTGAACTCTTTAGGGAGTGCAGTCTTTTATTGTGTTGGATGCACCAAGAATAGGTGTGCTTTTGGGAACAGGTGCACCAGCACAAAATCTCCTGCTTGCAGAATCCTTGAGTGAAATTGTAGCTCAGCTGAAGGCAGAGAGTTGATCTGATGAGTGTTGTTCTGATGTTGACTTTGATCTGCCTTCCCAAACTGCTCATATGTAACTGTGAGATGCAGGGGCATTCTGTCCACCCTTCAGAAAAAAATTATACATAATCTAAGGCTTTAAGCTTGTTATTGAAGATAAGTATCTATTTTATTTTCTGTGGACAACATATACCAGTTGCTTGTTTATGTATTTAAACTATTGATACAGAGATTGCACAGGCAAAGGAGGTCTAACTGTGTCAGGGGACAATATTATTAATACTTGTTCTCACAGTAGAGCCTTAAATTAAGGGCTCTGGTAGGACCAGAGTCGCACTCTGTGTTAACTGGTGCATGTAAAAGCTGTTCTTTATATTGGAAAAATTGCCCAGTGCCTGTAAGTGCAGCTGAGAGAGGAGCTGGGAGAACAGGGAGGTCCCCCTGCTGTCAGGAGGCAGGTGAGCACAGACAGGGATGGTGTGGTGAAAGAGCACATCACAGTGCACCGTGAAACAAATGTCTTTTTGACAGGCAATGATAGATAACATTAATTACGAGGGCAGGAGATTTAAACAAAGTGAGCAGATTGAAATCCTGAGAAATGATTAGTCAGAATTTACCTCTGTCAATTTTTGTGTGGGTGGTTATAATTGTAACCACTAGGCAAGGCCTGTGCAACAGCTTGGCTGTTACTATTTACAAGCGATTATTAATAAAACGCTGTTTAATTGCAAGCTAATTTCCTCTAAGGCAGCTTATGCTTGAAGCTTCTGTGATTTAAATGTGAAATGACCCCGTTATTGCTTTATTTGATTGGTACTAACTGAGAGTAATTAACATACAAAAGTTAAATCCACTTTAATTAGAAAACCCTTACTTGCCACCTCTCTAATTAGCATTGAAGGCAATAGTGTTTTTGCTGGCACTGAACTGTTAATGTGAAAAGTAGCTCTATGAACCACAGTGAAAGCAAATGGCTTTGGACCAAATACACCTACAGAGGTTTTGCCCTCACTTTTTTGAGATCTAGGGATTTAAAGAGTGTATCTACCCTTAGAGATCATGTACAGGCTCTCATATTTACAAACTACTTTCAAGACACCTGTGTATGTATTTAGCTTTCATGTTTCACCACTACAGCAGGCTGCTTTTCTGTCCTTAACAGAGAAGTTAAGATTGAGCTAACTTTCCTGAGTTACACAAACAAAGTCTCATTCACAGCAGGGTAAACTTCTCCAGCTGTTTATGAACTCGAGGTGAACAGCTGATCTCATCTGAAGAATTCAAGCTGGGAAGCAAGTCAGGGGAAAGCTGTTGAGCAGGAGGTGAAATGGGTAATGATGTAACTTACTGTGAAGATGGTCATTCAATAAAGCTGTGTGCTTTACCTGTATCTGCTTTTGCGACAGTGTTTAATTTGTTGGGGTTTTTTTTGGTTTTTTTTGTAGCTTGGTCTGTATCAAACAAATAGAAAACATGATATAAGTAGTTGCATGGAATTGTCTGATATACTAGTCCATCTCCAGGAGGTTTAGTGGAAAGATACAATTCTACACATATGTTTGAAAAGAGGAAAAAGTAAGCTTTGCATATCTGTCTCTTTTTGAGCTTTGTATTTTGTTCATGTAAAAGAGTAACCTCTTAAACTGGGGTTGGATTTGAAGCTTATAAAAGATTGCATGTCATAAGGACAATGTGTTGCTCTAGATTAATATCTGTTAGAGAAGAAGCACAGTTAAACTGATGTGCCTGGCTTGGTGGGTACAACTGGCTGAAGTGCACAGCACATCCCTGGGGACAGCCAGGAAGGGCCAAGTGGCCACCTGTTAAACTGCAGGGTCTGGGTGACAAGAGGGCTCCACCCTGGGGCTCCCAGTGGGTTTGTATGAGTTTGCCTTGTAGCTGTTGTGGGTTTACCTCTCTCTGCTTGCACTCTGTCACTTTGAGGTTGACGTTACACACATTGTGAGTATCAACTTCAGAAGCCCAGAGCAGCTTCCTTAGCAATCAAGGTCTTAGTAAAACCAAGGTATCTTTTGGTAAAGGAAAGGGTTTTTGCTCTTGTTCCCCACAAATCATTTCATGTGAATCGCTGCCACAGTGCTGCATGAGAGCAGAAAAGGAGATGCAGAGTCTGGGAAAATACAGTGTTGGTTTCTGAGAGCAATTTCAGTCTGTTCGAGTGAAATCATTAACGGAAAAACTACAACGACTAATTAACTGCTTTCACAAGCTAGGCTTGCAAAAACAGATTTTAACTTCACATCAGAAACTGGAAAGAATGTTACAGTATAGGGATGAGTCTTAATAAGTTTTAAGATTCTTGCAAAGATTTCTAGATTCCTGTTACAGTGTTTGAAATATGAGGAAATATGTATCAGAGCATTCTCCAAGTGCCTATTACTGCAGGGGTAAAAAAGAAAAATATTCTGAATCTCTAAAAATTAATACTCTTTTAAATTTTTGTGACTTCTATCAGTAAATGTCTTCCACTACCATGGTTACAAAAATAAATACAAAAAAGTTGTATTTGGTGACCAAAGGTATTACCATGAAGAGAAATACAGCAACTGAATATTTTTTTTTCATGCTAATAACTGATGGGCCAATGAGACCATCTAACTGATGTAACTTTCATAGCATATTCTAAATTGTAGTAGGTATTTAAGGTGATATTCTTATCTCTCATAT
Organism: Myiozetetes cayanensis; assembly: GCF_022539395.1. Taxonomy (NCBI): domain Eukaryota; kingdom Metazoa; phylum Chordata; class Aves; order Passeriformes; family Tyrannidae; genus Myiozetetes; species Myiozetetes cayanensis. The sequence continues at coordinate 5,212,971 of NW_026087742.1, forward strand.
ACATTCTCTTTATTAATACTTGTACTGAATGTACTGAAAACAACTCTGTGTACCTTTAAGAGGCCATTATCTTCAATTTTCATTACAAGGCATTCAAATATGTGTGGTTTTTATCACATCTAGACAAAATGGAGGACGAAGTTGAGTGGAAAACAGGAGCATTAAAGAATCAGTGGGAAGAAAATTTTAACAGAAAAACTTTATTGATAGATCAGATTAGTCACTCTTATGCATTTTTTCAAAAGTAGAGCTTATATAACTGGTCATATTTAGGCAAAAGTCCTTGGCTGAATCAGGCTCTTTGCTCTTAAGTAAGGTAGGGTTAAGCAAATGAATGAACAACCAACCAACCTCTCAACTAAAAAGAGGAACCTCCCCTATCAACACTCATGTTTGTAAATGCTAAATGAAAAGGATTCTTTTGGATATGAAGCCAAAATTATTTGTATGCCATGTGTGAACAGAGATAGATGGTTCTTGCTTGAACCATCTCACTTTGAAATGGCAGACGATACTGAGCACAGCCCTTCCTCCAGCTGAGGCTCTCAGTGTGCAGCTGTCACTGAGCAGAGCTTCTGGGCAAGAATAACCTCAATGCAGGGATTTAGAAGTAAGAAATTCCTCATCAAACTTGGTTTTGTTTGAACCACTTAGGGTGATTTTGTCTGTGGAAAAGCGTTCTGTGCAATTTCAAAACAAAAAATTGAATTTCCAAGTATTGTGGAATAAACTCAGACAAGCACCAAAACCAAGATCAGAAAACATTTGAAAAGCTTTGCTTACCTGTACTGAAATGAGATTTGAATTCACATGCTCTTGTGCTTACACAATGGAAATGTAATTCTATTTTAAGATGTCAACAGTTGAGTGGTGGAAAAGACAAGACACGGAAACCACAGTGCAGGAGTAAAAGAAATGCAGCAGAGGAGAAAAGCTTGTTTCTTTTCATTGCAGAGAAAGTAGTTTAGCACTAATCCAACTGCGCTGGAGTGAGGGAAAAGATACCCATGAACCTCTGTGTAGCTGGATTAAGTCTTCAACTGAAATAACTGACATCCTTATTGGATCATATTCTACATCTCATTCTGTGTATGTTGTTAAGCTTTTTCAGCTCATGCTGCTTTAAATAACATGGGTAGTGCTCAGCATTTTGGTGTTTGTTTTGTTTTGTTTTCTTTTCTTCCCCTTAAGCATGGGAGATGTCCCTGAGTCTGAGAAAGAAGAAATCTGTCACCAGTGGGTAGAGCTTGGATCAGCACACTGAAAACCTATTCTCTGAATGCTGTGGGATTTGGATCATTTTGTGTAAATGTACATGGAACCACTGGCTAAAACCCCTCAGAATGATCATGAACTTCTGGCAATCAGAATATCTGCATTTATTATCAAGAATTCATGTTTAGATTCATGACAGCTTTTGCATGTTTATAGAAACCGAGGGACATAATTGGAAAAACAGAAGTGCTAACTGACAAAAAGATCCTTAATTTTGTTCATATATCTTGAACGTGACATAAATAGAGTTGTTTTAGCTAAAGGAGACCAGATTTATTGTAGGGGGAGAAAAAAAGTACTTTTACAACAAAAATAGGTCTACATCCCATTACTGAGCAGTCATTAGTTTTTATAAGTTCCTTCCTTTTTCCAGGTTCTAATTGGTGGCCTGTTGGGAGCTCTGAGTGTAGAACTGTCAAAACAAGCCCCTTTTTTAAACTTTTTTTTTTGTCACATTCCACTATAATTAGAGAAATGATTATAGTAACAAACACAGTACCAGCTGTTTGAAGCTTAATACTATTTAAGTATTACCATGCCTTTATTTTGAAGGTACTAAAACATATGGAAATCATAAGCCATTTCTCTCTCTTTTCTCCATTAAACTAAACTTTTATATTCAGATACTAAGCCTGTGTTTGAAGAAGGGGAAGGGGGGGAGAAAGGAATATTTCAGAAATGCCCTGTAATAACTCCAACTCATCTGTCTCATTCATGCAACTTGAATACCCTTTTCTAGTCCATCTCTTTCTTGACACTATTTCTCTGAAAACAGAGGAGTGACAAAAAACAGGTTGGTGCAGCTCTGACAGCCTAAGAATCAATAAATGGCAATAAAAAGAGTAATAACAATAATAAAGATTTTTTTTTTTTTTTAAATGCTCTTTTCCTTGAGAAACTCCTTGAGGCAGCAGATGTATCCTTTCTAGATGGGGCTACGTTGCGGCCTGGGCAGCTACTGGAACTAATTTCTCTCCCAGGATTCAAATTGTCTGCAGTGGAAGTTGTTTTCAGAAAGATTCTTCTTTTTCTCACTTCTCACGTGTGTTTTAAAAGAGAGCTTATATAAAGGCAAGAAAGGAACGTACAGCAGTAAGTAATTTAGAGATATAAAAAAAAACCTTACAGCCAAACTTGCCCTGTGCAATATTACTCAGAAATCTGCAGAGCTATTCCAGGGATTAAACTAACCACAGAGCTTGCATTCTTAGTTATACAGAGCTAGCCTTCTGCCAAAGTACTTTAAGACTTTGGCATCTTTTGCTTTCATGTAACAGGGAATCAGGTCCTATGGCTTTATTCCCTCCACTCAGAGCTCTGTTCAGTGAAATCCCTGGGCTTTGCTTTCCGTGTTTATGATGGGTGGGAGGAATGCCTTAGCAGGAGGCTCGAAGGAAGAGCAAAGCCAGGGATAACAGCTGGCTCGGTGTTCCAGTGTGTAATCAGGTTCCCATGTTGTGCCAGTCACTGGGGCATCTCAGTGTCTCGCAGTGGTGTAACAAAGGGAAGTCCTTCATGCCCCTCAGGTGGGAGTCCTACCATTCCCATCTTTCACAGCAATACATTTTCTGCTGCATAAGAAGACTGTGGGTCTCGGTGATTTACTCTCTTTAAACACTGTGTATGTTCCCATGTACACACTCACAAGCCAGCAAAATGTCACTGGGCTCGGAATCAAATGCCCCGGGGTTGTCAGAGAGGGTTTTGTGGTGCTGGTTTGGCTTTGGAAATTTGCCTTCCTCCCTGCCTTGGGTGGCAGCACGGGAATGCCAGTGGCTCAGCTGGCTGGGGCTGCCTGGTTGGGAATGTGCAGCAGGTGTGGCTGCTTCTTGTCACCTGAGAGTCCTGCAGGGTCCCTCAAACAGTTTTGGTTTTGTTGGACTGGAGGTTAAAATCTCACTGAATAATCTCTGTGTTTTGATTTTTTTTTTAATTTTTTTTAAGTATTAGGAGGCTATGCCTTGTCTCCTTTTAAATATGGAATAAACAATAATCATAAAAACTGCTGCTACCCTGGTCAAATCCAGAAAGTAGCACCCTCTTGTTCTCAGAAGTTCCTAAGCTCAGATCCTATGATGGGGATTACTTCCTAGTAAGTTCCAATGAAGTGTGGTTATATCTAACACGTGCTTTATAAATATTAGTAATGAAACCGAAAGGAAAGAGAAATTTAAGATAGAAGAAAAATATTTAGGCTTATTTTGGGGGAAAAGAATTTTTTTTACTTGTCAATGTTTTCAACAGAGCATTATGAATGGATACTTGGCTACATAAAATTTTTTTTCATTCCTTTTTTTCTCCTCTCCTCACCTCCTTACTACTTTAAGTTTTGAAAATGAATCCTTTCCAAGAGGCTGATATTTTTTTTTTTTTTTTTAAATTTTTTGATGTTGAGTCAGTAGACAACTGAGCTATTTTACACTTGGGGAGCCAAATTTTGTCTCCTGTTGCACGTGTTCAAGCCTAAATTTGAGCCTCTGATGTTTCAACAGAGACAAGATTACTGCAGGCACAGAGTGTAGAAATGTGCACTGAAGCTCTTGCAGGTATGCTGGGGAGATAATACTTTCCAAGATGGGAAACTATTTCACCTTCAGTGAAAAGTTTCACAGAAATAAATCTGATTTAAAAACCCCAACAGAATTAGAGAACAGAAGATGGGGTTTAATTGCTTAACAGAAGGCTAAGAGGAACTTTAAAGTAATCCTCTTCAAAGGGCAACCAAGCCTCCTCTCAGAGGAGCTTAATATGTGCTAGAGTTAGAGTTGCAGGTCATCACTGTCACCATGACACTCCTTCGCTCTGGCCTGACCCTCCCTTGCTCCGAGAAGAGCACGACTTGATGATCTCAGTACCATTTCAGGATGAAAAATCCAACTCTTTCTCCACTGAGACAGAAGTGAGGGAAGGCAGAGGATTGACTGTGGGCAGAGCTGGGGCAGTATGGACTCTATCAATATACTAGACATGTGAACCCTGTGAGAATTATGTGTTTATAGTTAATAAATTTATAAATATTTTATATATATATATATATGCTATTTAATTTTAGTTGTGAACCGAATGCCTTTAACTTGTAGTTTGGCCCAAAGCAGCCTCTTTCCTGGTGGTAGCTCAGTGAGGCCATTTAGACAAACACATCTGTCACTTTGTGCTTTGCAGTTGCTCGTGCACAGCCCTAAGCAAGCAAAAGCATTCTCTTGAGATGCTGGGAAGGACACTGAGGTGACCCCTGTTCTCTCACTGCATAAACTGGCTCCCACAAGACCACGATCAGTAATGGATAAATAGATGAACCCCAGTGTACAACTTTATCTGAATGGTGACTTTGGCAGCTCAGAGTTTCTCTTTTCTTTTTTTTTTTTTCTTTTTTTTTTTTTTTTTTTTTTTTTTTTCCTTTCCCTGAAGTTTCTCTGCTAGAAAGAATATGGTCTCCCACTGGGATGATTGAAACCATTTGGCTGACTTGAAGTGGGCATATTAGATAGTACGGCACAAGACAGGAGATGCTCTGAGAGCTTTTTCTTCTCTATCTGCTCTACTGTTCCACCAATTAAAAAACAAACAAGCCAAAAAACCCACAAACAAACAACTAAAACAAAAACAAGACATGTAGTTTCCCCTCCCCAACCATATTTATCTTGAGAAAACCATATTGAATGCTGCAAGTCTTGGGTTTTTTGGATTCAAACTTAAAGCTGAGCAGTGGTCATTTTAGATTGGCTTCTTTTAATTGTGCTAAAAGATGTCCCCTGCTTGGAGTTTTGTTATTAAGGCTTAAAAATCTAAAGCAGAACATATGGGTTGCTGAGAGAAGATGTTTTTTGCTCCAAGTGTACTAGAAGGGTGACTGTACCAGAGAAGTACAAGATCAGATATTCAAGACTTTTTTTTTTTATTTATTTATTTTCTGATAGAAAAAGAAAAAAAAATAAATCCTTTTCCTGAGGAGATGCAAATAGAGTACCACACGAGTCCCTGAAGGAATGTACTCGGAGTGAGTAAATATCTGCCTATTAAAAATGAGCAGACTGTACGTTCTCTCTAGTGCTTCCTTCTAGAGTTGCATTCTGGCACCTTTTAGTGTGAAATGGAGTGAAAATCACAGCCAGCTACTCAACGCTGTGAATGCAAGGAGGTGAGCTGCCAAAACAGAAGCGTAAGGCCACGTGATCTGTGCAACCACTCTAATTAAGCTGCCCAATGACTCCTCGTGAGGGATCTTACAAAACGCAACCTGTATGTGTGAGGGTGATAAACCAAGTGGTATGTGACATATCTGACCCTCAGGGGCAACAAATTGTTTCCAGCTTGATGTATGATACAAAAGTTTTTCATACTTGCTGAGTACTTAACTGCATTTAGATGATACGGATTATCTCATGGAAGATACTTGGAAGCTTAACAGTATCCAGACCATTTTGATAGCAGAAGTTGCTATTTACTGATATGAATTGCTTAGCATTTCTCTTACTGAAAGATAGAACCCTTTATGTCTGAATGATAAACCAGAAAGACAGAGTTTAGATCATAAAGATGAGCCTGAGGTGTTATGATGTCCCTGTTTGAAGATTAATTGCAACATAGCCAGGGTGCTGGAGGACCCAACCCACAGGAAAGCCTTTGCGGGGCCAGGTCAAAAAGAAAAGTGGGATTTGGCCTACACTGGGCTCTACTGTTTAAATATTTGTTCCTGAAACAATCTGTTTGGGTTCTAAACCAACACCACCTTCTACTGCACCTCTTTATTGGTGAGTACCCATTGGTTTGAGAGTAAAACCTGAACTTTTCATTTTGCTTGGAATGTGCTCTGGTCAGAATTCAGAGATGCTTTTCTCCTCTCCCTTTCTCTGAATGCTGTTAAAATGCTGTTATTGAGTTTGATGATAAAATCTAATATGAGGCCTTTGTCAGACTTCTGAAGAGAGACAGCAGTGTAACTCTTCCATTTCAAAGGTATTCGGAATTTTCTGTGGATTAGCTTTTGTCCCGCAAAAATCTATTTAAAAGACCAGTATGGTTTCTTCTCTGTGCTTCACAGCATGAGACTGGCTCATAACACAATACATTTTAACCATGAGAGGAAAGAAAAAGACCACTTTTGCTAAGCCACAAGCATTTTGTACAGAGATATGTTTTGATTCAGCTTCCTTCATCCACCCCGGCCTATAATTTGCTTTGCTGCAAGCTTTGTAGGACTATGCACAACATGTGTATGTTTTTGGCTGGTTATTTCAAAACAATCTTTAAAGCTTAAAGGAGGTAACTTTGAATTTTAGTGGGGGAGAGAAAAGGAGACAGTGATTTGGAAATAATCACGGGACATGCCCAATTAATGTTTTTGTTCAAAATATTAGAGATGGCTCTAAAGACCCATATGGACTTGGGGAGGGGGAGGGTGTAGTACTGTAGTACTGCTACTCCACTTTTTCACAGAGTGCTTCACGTTGGAAGGCATCTATGGAGGTCATTTTGTTCGACTTTCCTGCTCAAACATCATCACCTGGACTTGATTGCTCAGGACTGTGTCCAAAAAGCTTTTGAACATGTTCAAGGTGAGAGACTATACAACCTCTCAGGGTAACCTGTGCTCTGTCAGTCTCACAGTAAAAAACTCTTACCCAATTCATATCCTTTTTGGCTTGTAAGGATTCTGTGAAGCATTAGTAAAGCTTTTGATTGACTTTAGTGGCGTCTACTGGGTGGACAGTAGGAGGGAGAGAGTCAAGCCCTTGTAGCCCGCAGCTGTTGAGGGTGAGTGCTCAACACCTTGAACTGCTTAACCTTTTCCTTAGGCTTCTGCAGGAACTGAGAGCCGGCAGGGACCTCAGCTGTGAGCAAAGCTGTCTTGGCAATCTTGGCTTCCAGCTCTTTCCCCACCTCTCTTCTTCCCCTGTCACCAAGAAGTAACCCTGGCACACCCGAGTGTGGATATGATTATCCACCTCACCTAATCACTGTGTTTATTCAGTGGTTATTGCCCACTTACAAATCTCCCCTTAGTTTGAAAACAAATTTGACATAAATCGTGTGACATGAGGGGAATGGTGTTTGTGTTTGATGGCTTTGGCAGGTCGAGAGTGGAGGGAATGAATGTCCCTCCTCCTTGTACTCAGGGTACTCTTTTCTTTCTGTGTAGAAGGTGTCTGTGTGGGGAGAGTGATTTATACTCTGGTTTCACAGACACAAGTAGTTAGGTGGAGAGCTTACAGGTTATTAAAACATGTCTGCTGTTGCAAAGCAAAGGGAACACCTGTAAGAGCAGGTAGTTTTATGTTTATACCTACTTTAAGCCTCTGTGCAAACTAAAATGAGTGAAGTGCTTTTAGAGTGGGTCTGGAGCTGGCGAGCAGCTGGGAATCCAGCTTTGATCAGAAGTCAACCTGCCAAGGGTTTTTTTTTTCCCTTGGTTGTTTTTGGGTTTTAAAATGTGTCCTGTTACACACCCAAGCACATCCTTTTAGGGAATCTGTCTGAGATGCCCATTGTCCAGCATGCAGGGCACATTCAGAAGCAGCATTAGCAGTTCAAATCTATGCAAAATATTTTGGCTACTTGCCTTTTTATTTATTTTTTTTTCTGCCGTATTTAATAGCTTTTTTAACGTCCTGACTTTCTGGATTAGCAGAGAGACCTAGCAAATGGAAGCCAAAGGGCTCTGTGTGCATGCTCATGGGTGATAGGCACAAATTAGAAGGACTGTGGGAAAGAAGCCCCCGATGAACAGCTGCTGTGCCATGTGCATGGCTGTGTTGGGAAGGGGGAAGGCAGGTGGTTTTCTGATCAATAATGTTATTCTGGTCAGAGCCATCTTGTGGATGCAGCTATGGATTATGTCCCTTTCACATACTCTGAATTTATGCCTCTATCCCCATAGGAGGCTCGGACTGCAGTGAATTATACTTGCATTGCTACAGTATGGTTCAAATTATGTGAGTAGGCAAGACTTATTTCCAGTTTTTAATGAAACAATAAGGACAGATCCAAAGACTGTCAAAATTAATGGCAGGAATCCTGTGGGCTCCTTTCCATTTATTCAAGAACCATCTAAGAAAGCACATTATCGTCTAGAAAGAATTTTAAACATAAATTTCTATGACTTGTAGGCTTATATTCCCTCCCAAGCTAGTGGAGAAGACCCCTATTATTACTTCTGGGAGGTGGTTCAGGTTCTGCTATTGGATGTGAATTCTTTTAGAATGTAATTAGGAAATATATCACTTCAGTATTTTTTATTGTAAACATACATCACTGCAATACACAACTGTTACGAAAGAAATATCCAATATTCTGGAAATATAGAACAATCCTACTTGTTTTAAGAACAGAAGGCAGGCAAATTTTCTTCAGGATCACAAAAATATGCCTCTTGATGCTGAAAGTATGCTTTGCATTAAATTCTAGAGTCAGTGGGTCTAGGCCCACGTATGTGTTGGCGAGAGCGGGGCTGTTGGATCTATAGTGTGTGGAGATGGCAGCAATTCTGGGAGGCTGATTAATGAAGATGGGCACATTGAGAAGTAAAACCATCCTTTTCCTTGCCAGTCTTGTGGATTTTTTTTTTTTTAAAGACATCTGTGCAGCTCGCCTGTATGCAGCATTTTACGTTGTTTTTATGTGCCTTTAGAAGTATGGACACGAATATCTAATAATGTTGCTGGTGCACTATTTACTTTTCATGATGTGGTTTGCTGTTTCAAACCCTTCCAGTGCAAAAGAAATCACTGCCCCAGTTGGAAATCAATGACTCTTTGCATAAATTATTAATTACGTGATATCCTTTGCCCTTTCCCAAACTAGAAGTTTCTAAAACTATTTGCCTGATCCCAGGCACAGACTACTTGAACCTGTGTGCAGATTTAATTGATCTAGTGTTTTCTCTTTAGTTATTTGTCACCTTTGATGCAGCTATTATTTTTGGGCAGTGGGTCCCATAAACACTGCTCTGCCCTATGCCAGCACCGTGGCTGAATTTCCCCTAGAAAATGGTAATTTGTGAAAATAAAAGCATTTAGCAGAGGCGAGTTTCAGACATTGCTGGGAAGAGGTTATAGCATTTTTCTAACTAAAATACTCTATTTGTTTGCCCAAAATTCATGGTTTTTTTCTTTCCTTCTACCTTGTATAAATCTGTCTCTACCTGGAAAAAATAGTTACCATGCAGGAAAAATTGGGCCTTGTTTTGTCCAAATGGATATTTAAGTTGAGGTTTGAGGGCAGATTAATTATTTTCAGGATTTCCTTTTATGAAAAATCTTATTTCTTTCAGTCTGAATCCACACAAATGGCCAATGTCAGAATGGTTGAATTGACATTCATGCTAACTTCTGGATGCTTTCCCCTGAAAACCGTTTGTCTGGTGCCATGGAGACCTAACTTTCACTGAGGTAACAGTCTAGCTGAGATCCTGCAGAACCCAACAAATGGTACCCTCCACGTGAAGGTGTTGCCATGACAATAGTTGGCTCCAGAAGCTTTGACAAAGAGCACTCAGAAGATGTGTTTCTGTCCACCCTGGAGCACAGGTGAACTTAAGAATGACTGTGGTCCTGGAAAGGTGTTGATTCAGGCCACCCCACAAAAGCTTCTGTGCCACTTTCTGACCTCCTGCACCTTCCTTTTTGGGAAGGCTGTGCAGCAAAATGACATTATTAATGGCATGCAAGACCCAGCTATAAAAAAAATAGTGGTAAAGCTACCACCAGGACATGGTTTCCTGCTGAGCTATAGCAGATGATTCCAAAAAACAGAGCTGTCCTGTGTCCTGGGCTGTGTCCCTATTTTGGGCAAGATGTACAAGCACCAGCACTTCTGGTTTGACCCTGGATCTGCCTTCACTACTCCCTCTGTGTTTTGCCTTTCACAGCTCTGTTTGAGGAGTAGGATGAGGCTCAAAAACGAGGAAAGAAGGCAAATTTATCCCTGATTTAACCTGACTCCAGACACAGTCCCATGGGAAGGGCTCACATGTTAGCAGTGGTCTTTGACCAGGAAAAGGGTTTAAATGTAACCACAGCCTTTCCTATGCACTTTAAAATCACTTTTGAAGTGGGGGAAAAAGGCATAATTCATTGTTTTTAACTAATTTTGGATATGATTTTCATATTGATTTTACCAGTTCACAGTTAAGCTTCTTGAAGTGTAGGCTTGGAGTTCATTGCTTTTTGTTGTTGTTTTCTTAGCAATCGTATTTATTAAAGTAGTCCATTTGGAATGGGATATTCATCTTTCAAATTTACAAGCAGATACTCTTGGGATCACAAGGAAATTCTTTCCTGGAAGCATCTGGAGTACGTGGTTAACATGTATTCTTTTCTTCCTGAGGCCTGGCCTTTAGGGTGGGAGAAAAACCTGTGTTAAGACTTTATATTATTTTCTTATTTCACACACATTATGCAAGTATATATGCACCTTTCCTACTTATAGCACTGATAGCTTTGTAAGGCAACTCTGATTTTCTTTAGTAGTTCCTTTGTGCTCTTAAATTTCAGAAACTGAGTATGCAACAAATTAAGCACTGGAGTCCTGGGTTCCTTCCGCCACCTGTTAGGGACTTTTAACTTCCTCAGAGCAACTACTTGGTGTTTAACAAAAACCTGTAATTGAACCTGACAGCCAAGCACCTGAAGTTGTTAAAAATCCTACTCTGTGCAGTGTCTTGTCTTGACTGTGGTAGCACCTGACTGCTCTCCACAGCCAGAAAAGAACCAGATGACTTCTCTTAGTCAACATAAAGTAAATACAGTCAACATTCTGTTACCATATCTTTCAAAGGAAAAGTTACTGAGATAGTTACTTACCTGATTGCTTGGTTTTTAAGATCTGACTGTGTGTCTGCACAGACCCCCAAAAGTGTGATTGTTTTAGGGTTGTTGCCAATGTGGATTCAGCTGATACCGAATTTCACAGACTCTGGCCTATACCTGACAAAGAGGAAGCACCTATATTCAGGTGCTACCAGTGCTGAATAGAGCTTATGAAAGCAAATGAGAACACAGTGCATGACTTGAGTGCATGGCCAAAACTGAGCCTAATCCTGAAGGCTGTCACTCAGGGGCAGACTTCAGCCTCAGGATTCTTGTAGAAGCAACTTGAGAGAATCTCAGGTTTTACAGTTTGGGTTGAGGTTACCTATTTCTAATTCTACCTAATTCCACATCTATAATCTTGTATGGAAAGGACAAGAATGGTGTAATTGGAGTCAGATCATGAGTGGTGAGGAGCCAATGAAGTCTCTGACCTGCTGTAGGCTATTACAGTCAGAGAGGAATGCAGGTCTTGAACTTGTGGTCTGTCCTTGAGGACTCTTGGTGCACGCCCTTAACCACTGGAGACAGCTCTGCAACAACTGCCTCCCAGAAATGATGTTTTCTTTTGCTTACAAACGTGACTCTTCTCGCATAGGTTTGGTTCTGGCCAACAGTACTCGTGCTGCGTGATGAGCTCAACCTGGCACCCCTGGGTAATGGTGATTAAACTCAGCCAAGTTACTGGAGAATTCCAGTAAAATCCTTGAATCACCATTCAAACTATTCTCCCAATTCCCCTGAGAGAGAGCAGTAAAGCAGTTGAGGAAACCAAGAAGGACTTGATGGTTCATTCCATAGCTCTTTTGTGAACTTGAACCAGAGTAAGCTGAATGTACAACTCTCTCCTCCTGCCTTGGGAGCAACATTGTCTATGTAATACTCAGCTCTCCTCAGTGGTGCAGGTGTGGTGTGGTGTAGGGATACCAGAGTAGCCCAAAACTGTCACTTGGTGACACTTTGATGGCAGTCACTGTCATTGCATTTGGTAGTTTGTTCCAGTGATTAATTACTCTATTGGCTGCCCCAATTATAGCCTAAATTTAGATGCCAACCCTGCTGCTGCAGGGATTAAGCCACCCCTAGGAGCCAGTCCCTGCCACCTTTACTGATGTTGACTCATCCTTTGTAATACATGAGAATTAATCAGGATGAGTAAATTCAACAAAATCAGGCCTAGGTACATATTCACAGTAATTTATGTAAGAACTTTGGGCATTCTCTGTATCCTGGAAATGTGAAGAAAGTACTTACTTTCATTAAAATGGAAAACACATTTATCAATTACTGCAGTTTAAAGGGAGTCATTAACTTTCACTGGGATCACAGAGGACTAGCAGCTTTAGACTGATTTGATGTGAATTATGGAAAGTGTAGAAGCCAGAGGAGGAAGCAAAAGGCAAGAGGTGGTTCTGTCTTTGCTGGGTTAGCTCCTGGATGCTGATTGCTTCTTGTTCAGGGACATGTAAAATTTTTATAAAATACAGTAAAATATTCAAATTTTAGGCAACATAATGATGGTGCAACCCCTATAACTGGTGAGAGTTCTGGGCTGAAGCACGTGGTACAACTCACAAGTTCTGCTTAATAGGAACAACAACCAGTCCTTGGTGGAATCATCAAAGAACAACTTCTCTTTTCTTCTCTGATCCCCTGTAACCACACAGGCAGAAAGGTGGTTCAGGGTTCTGATAGTGCCATCTTGAACAAATTACCTATCTTTCCCTAGTCCATAAGCAAAGACCACACTGGTATTAGTGACATGCCATATGGACCAAAGCCTGCTTTGACTGGATCTAAAGTTTGATGCATTTTGGCAAACCAGACATCTGTCTGAATGAACTGCAGAACTCACCTGTGTATCAACTCCTCTGGATAAGTGAAAAACACTTCTGCAATGACTCTTCCTTTCTTTGAACAGTGCAGGACAGCTAAGCAAAATACTCTCTGGGTAATGGTTATTAATATTAGAAGAGTGTCTGGAAGTCTTCAGGATATTGTATAAACTTGCATTTTGTAACAGGTTCTTCCTTAGCTGCATAGAAATAATATTGACTAAAATGCGAGATTCTGAGTTTTGAGGCAAGTAAAGCTCATTATAGCCAGTTCAGCAGAAGAAAGGGTTTGCATGGAAGCCACTCATATTGTTCCAGACCACAAATCAACCAAATCAATATTGGATTTATAAGGTCACATGAAATTTAGGGTTTTTCAGGAGGAAAAAAAAAAAAAAGGCTTACTTTATGGCACTATAAAATAAAGGATTTACTATCACTTTAATATTCTGTGAAAGTAACGAGAAGATTTACAGTGGACTGAAAGTTAAATATTGCTTTTGTTTATAAAATGCCTGTGGAGATATAGAAAGGAAATGCAGAAATTGATGTTCAGATTTTTTAAATTGATGAATGCATGTTTAGTATTAATGCAGGATGGGTATACATGTGTTTATATATATATATAGATACATATTAAAAAAATATTATCCCCAAAAGCATTTTTGAATCATGTTGTTATATTATAAGCTGATTTTCTGATTTAAGGATTAGCTTTGATTGCATCACTGCTGAGAGTTAGAAAAGCCAGAAACTGTAGAAACCTCTTTGAAAACCAGCTGAAGACATATGAGGAATTCATAGTTCTATAATGCCCCCAAATTGCACATACAGGAAGCTTAGGGTTAGAACAATAGTGTAGTATACAGTATTACTGTACACAAAGACCTTCTTACAATAATCTGATCTGCCATAATTTGATATATTGTTTCTTGACAAATGGGAGCTCAGTAGTTTTTATTCACCCAAACTTTGTGCCTACAATTCTTTGTCTTACTTTCAACTAATGTAACCCCTACAATATTTTAAGACAAACGTAAGCATTAATGTATCTAAGCTACTGTCAGATCAGTAGAACTATTAATATATATTGAATCAATTTAAACACTTCCATAAATTTGTGTTAGGTATCCTCACAGGGTTCAGGAGTCTTTTTTTCTTCAAGCAGTAGACCTGCATCATGCAGTGATATTGCTCTTGGACAGCTTCTCCAGTACTGGCAAGAGTTCCCCTGAGTACAAGAGTTTCTTTATAACAGCTCTTATCTGAATATATCACTATAATCTGCTTGCCATTCCTGGACACCAGCAGTGAAATTCCCCAGTAGTCCAGTGCAGTAGAAGGGTGTGGGGAATCTGAATGGCTCTGGGAATAAAGATAATTGATTTATTGCTGGGTTTGCCCATACAGTGGAAGCCTCTTGCAGACCCCAGCTATTATTCTCACATTCCTAATCTACAGAGATTTACTCAAAAAATTAGGTTCAGTGACACTTTGGGTTAAAATGATTCAGAGCAGAAGACAAATAGGAAAATAAGAATTTGGAGTGGCTTCTTTTGTGCTTGTGAGGATTTGAGATGCGTGTACATGAATGCTTGACCAACTCAGAATAGGTCATTTCATACTACCAGATGTGTTAAAATAACAGTCTCAAAGATGTTTATTTAAGAATCAAAGTTAGTTCATTATTTTGGGTTTACTTTATTAAGTAAGTAGGTCTTTAAGCAAGCCAGCCTGCTTATTTTGACTGAAGTATCCAACTTTCACCTCTCCTTGTGAGAGAACTGAGGGTAATCATGCTGCAGCAATGCCAAGCAGGGTCACAATATGCTTTCAGAAGAACTTTGTTATTTAGAATATTTTGGAATACGAGTTGAGCCAGTGTTTACTTTCTACTTTTAAAGTGCCTCAAACACCAGATACTTACACAGATGATTATAAATACAGGAAAAATATAAATAGTGGCAAAGCCTTTCAGATTAAGCCAGATTCCAAAACGTAAGTAACCAGCAAGAGGACAAATCTCTTTTACCAGACCAAAGTTTGTCTTGATTCCCCACATTTTTTCCTTTTGTCAGGAGTTTCAGCAGGTAAAGTTGTTTTACAGGGTTCCTTGACAGTTAGCAGATTTTGGTATGGACCTGAGATGGCTGAGGAGGAGACCCTGAATGGAAACATCATCCCTACTATTCCCCTCTGTGCCACAGGAACCTGATAGCATTTGCAGTCCTGCCAGTTTGAACTGTAACAGTAACTCCAGGATAATTTCACAGCCCACTAAGTTTCAGACCACACAGGTCACAGAAAGCAGAACTGTCAAATCTCACGTTCAGGGTATGCTTTTGTCCCCTAGAATTTCTTCCTGTGTCAACCCTCATCCTTCCTGCATGTTTAGGAGAGAAGAGAGTTCTCCAAATGTGATTTGTAGCATCTACACTGGGAGTTTAGCTCTTGTTGTTGTCAGAGGAGAGAGCCAATGCTCAGGTAATGAAAGTCAGAAAATGCAACAACCTTCAGTAGGAAGCACTGATCTCAGTGGGAGCTACCTGATGCAAGCCATATGAAAGAAGTCCTTCAGCACTGACTTCTATTCCTATTTTCCATGGAAATGGATAATCTTCTCATTTTTAACTACAGCTCCTCTGGAGAGGGAGGAATACACATGAAAATGCACAATAACTTTGACTACTATATTTTTTTTTTAATAAGAAAAATGTGCCCTATTCTTGAGACAAAGTCAAGAGATAGCATTGGTGATGCTTGTACCAATGCTTGTTTTCATAATTCTGAATTTGCAGCAAAGGACAAACTTTGTGTGTCTTTCTTTTAATGAAATAAAACCACAAATTGTGTTTGGCTCCACTGAACTCAGTGTCACTGTCCACAACTGAGTGGGCAAACTCTGCTGACATGAGAGCAGCTGGGTTTTGCCCAGACTGCAAAGGAGGGGATTTCTTAGTGGGCCAGAGAATTAAAATAAACATTGCCCTAGTGTGTCTTAGACCTCAAGTAAACAGCAAGAAAACCCACTGGAGTTAAGCTGGATAAGCTGTTACTGGGTTGTGAGAGCCACATCAGCTGTAGAAGCACTGGAATCGTAGGAAGTGTCACACTGACTTCCTCAGCAGTTGACTTGTCACCTGTTAGTGTGTGTGTTGTCACTAATCAGCAGGAAGGCATAGCAAAAACATGGTTTGTGTTTGTCAGCTAAATGAAGCTGTGCATTTTGTTTCTGGGTTTCTCGTTCCTCTCAGTAAGAATCCTCTACCTTTCTGAACCAGAAAAATCATGAAGAGTCTTTATCATTTTGGACAGGGATGTGTGCATAATGCAAGTCTTCTCATACTGTTGCCAGTAAGGCAGTCTTAGTACTTTGTCACTTGTGATAATTAAAACGGGTTTATTAAGCTCAGAGTTTTAGGATACCATTAACTGCATTGTTTTTCTGTTCCTCTAAAATCTGGTGTTGAGTTACCACAAGTCTACCGGAGTTTGTAGCAGTAGAATTGCACGTTCTCCTGGCTTTGCTCAGCACCCTGACAAAGTTGAAAAGATTTATTAAAATTGGTGGTTTTCTGATGCGTGTTCCTAATCTTGGAATATAAGAATTAAGCATGTAGAATTTGGATTAACAGGCTGAATTCATGTAAAAATCTAATGATTTTTTTTTTTTAAATTATCCAAAGTACTAAAAAAAGCAAACTTGGGATGAAATGTGCTCTTAGTTTTTGCCAACCTTTCTCCAAATGAGAAACCAGGCAGTTTAACTTGTGAAGTCTGGAGGAAAGCCAAGGCTCTGTAACGTTATTGCATACTAGTACAACTTCTTCATCCTGCCATCACCTACAGCAATGTGGCATGTTCTTGCCTGCAAAGTTGGTGGGGAAGGTTTTCTGTATTTTATAGCCATGTAACACTGACCTAAACATAAGCATCTTCACCTAAGTTTTTTTTTCAGTAGTCACTCATTCTGTGCGTGAATGTTGATTGTTTCTTGAGATGGAGGAAGGAGATCAAAATGTGAAAAACAAGTGTGTTTTTAAGTACATCAGGAAGAGGAGTTGAAGGAGAGGGGGGGAAAAAACCCCTCATTTTCCTGAGACAGGGATAGGAAGATTTTCTTTCACAGCCAGTGAGACAATTTGTCTATTGTGACCCTGTATCTACTTGAAGACATGCACCTTGCTCTGTTTCCATGAGGTCTATGGAAAAAAGGAAAATTAATTACATGGTTAAATTTCACTCTTCTTGACATGTTATTCTTGTGTTATGTGAAATGAAAATTTTTCAACTAGGGCAAGGCACCAGTTCAGCGTTCAGCAGTAGGTACCTGCCAAATCTGAAGAATTAAATAAAGAGAGAGAGGAGGAGAGAAGGGGAGCTGATTTATTCCATCTCAGTAAAGAATTTGACTGTATGTAACAGCTGGACAACCTATGATTTTTTACACATGGATGGCCTCAGAAGTGGCCAGAAATAATAATGCAGTTTGGGCATTCAGTGAGTCTGAGAAATTTTTACCTAGAACAGTAAAGACAGAGGGGAAGTTACAAGTCTTTTAAAGTGAGTTTTTGCATTAAAATAGTGTCACAAATAGCTACTGCGTGGCAGGGATGATAAACTAATGCTAGGGGACAGCCATTATGAGTATCACAATAACCTCTGACAGGTGCCAAATGAAATCTCTAAATCAACATCTGCCTTCAGAGACTACATATTCCCAAAAGGAATATTCACTCTTCTGCTCTTATCTCCTGCTCCATCCTCTTCTACCTGCCAACAGCTGTGAGGGCTGGCAAGCTGCCCAGAAGGCTCTTTGCTTTCTAAATTAAAGAGGCACGTTAATTTGGGAAGACTTCTTCCAAACTCTGGTAGGTGGTGGGTATGCCATGATTCTGTCTCATTCATATTCTTCTTGTGAAGAGATCCTCCTTCAAAATATACATATATTGAGACATATCTGATGGGCCAAGGCTGATTTTTTTTTTTTTTTAATTTTTTTTTTCCCTCCTGTTTCCCAGGCTAATTCTGTTCTCTGATCAGATGCTGGCAATATGGCACCCAGTATTGTACCGATGCACTGATTTCATTTTGTTTATTTTTCTGGCACATCTATTGACAGTATTGGAATGAAGTAGTTTTACAAAAGCGGGGATAGCTGTTCTCATTTGGGTAGAATATGTCTGGAGCTGGAGAAG
This sequence comes from Myiozetetes cayanensis, assembly GCF_022539395.1. NCBI lineage: Eukaryota > Metazoa > Chordata > Aves > Passeriformes > Tyrannidae > Myiozetetes > Myiozetetes cayanensis. Next base: position 5,231,085 of record NW_026087742.1, read on the forward strand.
GTGCAGCCAGGATGGCAATGAGAGTCCTTGCCCAGAGCAAGAAGTCCTCTGGGCATGATTTAGAGCAGCCTTGACACTATTCTAACCTGTAGTATGGAAAGGTAAAATGTCTTCCAGCTGCCTGCTGGATCTGGAAGCAAGACGCTTCAGCAGCCTTCCCTCGTGAGGCCCTGCAGAAACTATGTTCAGTAGCAGAGAGAACTGCTTAATTTAAAGGAAAAAAAATCTAGGAATTTTAAGAAAAGTTTCAGGAATAATGTGCTTTGGGTTTTGAGGTTCAGAAGAAAGCAAGGGATGGAAACTCTTTGGAAAATAAAAGGAAAAGGGATCGTGCGAGCCTCAGTTTAGCTTTCCAAAATTGTGGAGTCTGCCAGGGAGGTCTATGCCGGATTGCAGACCCAAGGGAACAACAAACCCAGTTGGATTAAACTGGCTTTCCTGCCAGCTCTCTGAGACAAGTGGGAAGCCCGAGGTTTTTAATCTCCTTTTAAGTTTTCTCTGGATTTAAGTTGGTTAGTTAGTTCGCTTGTTCCCTTCCCCCCATCATCCCACCATTTAACAGGAAAATGAAGGATGAAATGTTCTCTCCTCTCTTATTAAAATACCCCAAAACAAGTACAGAACAGAGCAGAGAGAAATAACCCCAGTGACCATTAGCCAAAACTCACAAGTAGTATGTGCATATCTGAAATAGTTGGTGCGCTCGCATAGGAAATCGCTGGATATTTTACACCTCTTGCAGTGGTTTAGTGACTGGCTGTGGAAGCTCATTCCCCACTTGAGAAAGTCATGAATTATACAGTTTTTACATCTGTTGAGCATGTTGTGCTTCTCAATCATCCAACTATACTGAGCCCTAAGTTTTCAGCCTTCACAATGAGATCACTGTTTTCAAGCACGTTCTAGTGGCATTTTGTCAAGCCATGTGTGTTTTCAGGATGGGGGCAGGGAGGGAGGAACAAAAGTATGCTGGCGTTTCACAGGATTACAATCTACTTTTCAGCCTACATAAAACTGCGACTGACCCATCAACAAGAAATATTCTCTGTTTACTACTTCTTCTCTGCCTTGAAACGGTCTGACTTTTGTTAGAAAGAGGAGCATAAAAGGGAGGAATACGTTTTTCACTTCTGGATTTCAATACCTGACAATCTTTAAAAAAAAAAAACCCTAACCAAATAAGACACCCAATCACCAAAAAAAAAAAAAAAATCCAAAACAAAGCCACAGAACCCCAGTCATCCTTATTCCTCCCCTTAATGTATTTATTTCAGTCTGATGGTTCATTTTTGCTTCAACCATGTGGTGTTATGAGTTAAACTGTGCTATTAAACCAGGGCTGACCATGCAAACCCAGTCCCAGGGAATAAGGGAGATATAGTATTTTAATTTTGCTTAGGCACAGCCATAAGAAAATTGCATTCATTAATTAGCAGATGTTAAATCAAAGTACTCCACATTCATAATAGCAGGAGGTAGCCTCCATTGAACTAAGAGCAAACAACTTAGGAAGGGCCAAAGAGGGAAAACCTTTGTAGAAATTATCCATGGATAATCTTTCTAGTGGAGGCAAACAGAGAAATTAATACATTTATCTTCAGTCACCCAGGACTCATTGAGATCCCTCCAGGCTGAGCAATTCACAGGCAGATAATAATTCCTTGCACTGAAGGTGTCTGATCACTGCCATATAAAGATTTCTCTTTTTTTTTTTTTTTTCCCCTTTTTTTTTATTCCCTTTTTTTTTTTTCCCTGGAAATGGTCACTCATCACTTAAAAAATGGTCACCCATGGTAACACTTCTCCTGGCTAAAATTCAGATGCAAAGAAGACAAAAATAGTAGATGTAATGAAGGTTGACTGCTCGATGCATAGGGGTAGCTTAAGATTTATGCATCTTTTGTACCAGCTTTTTGGTTTTGGACTAAAATCCACTTGCTTGTATCGTTTGAAAAAGATGAACAGGCATTTCTATCTAAATAGATAACAAGCATGGCACTGATGGAAAGGCACTGAAAATTGTAGCCTCATGTAAAGTATGCTGGACTAGCAGCTGGATCAGAAAAGGTTTCTATGTTCTTGCTGAGAAACAGCATTTAGAGAAAACCCCTGCAAAAGCAAAACTCTTCTAAAGCACTTAGGCCCTCAGTGCTTAATTCAGGTAGTCTAAGTGACTGCAATTCATCTGTTTTCCCAGTCCTGTGAGTGTGTAGGGCCAGCTGGGCCCAGCTGGGCTGTGAGAGTGAGAGGAGGGAATAGCACTACTGCTCCCTGCTGTGTCCTGGGACAGATGGCAGACCTGCCTGTGGTGAATACTTTCCCCTCTGCCCAGGGCCATGTACAGGAATGGGCAGGGAAGGAAGAAGGTCAGGTATGAGCCAAGAACACAGCTATTCAGCCCGCTGAGCCTGAGTGCCCACACCTTCTTGCTGGTCCCCAGGCATGCCCTAAAACCCTGGCTGAAATGCCCAGATCAGCTGCTGCTTTGTGGCTGTGTTGATGTGCATGGAGAAGTATCTTGGCTGTGGGACTAATCTGGACTGGGAGATCTGAGCAGAGTTCATACCCACCAGCTAAACCTGACCAATTTCAGGAGATTTCTCCATTAAGCTCAGGATAATCTGCACTATTTGTGGACTGGAGAAACTGAACTGCCATCTCTTAGCCTGTACCTATAATAGACTTCATTTGCTCTTCTTTTTCAGCTCACTAGCATATTCTAGCAAAGCTCAGCAACATCTCAGTGAAATTTTTAGGAGGATCAAAGCCAAGTTGTCTTTTCGCTGCTCAGGGATGTGATTATAGCACTTCTGGTGGTAATCAGCACTGCAGAGCTGACAGCCCTTTCTGCCAGCTGGGCACTAGGTTTTGTCACAGCAATTACCAGCCCCTCACAGGGGCTCTGCGCTCCATGGCTGCCCCATGAGGGGACCTCTAACAGCAGGACGCCCTGGTACCCATAGGGTGCTTAACCACGTTATTGATCCTTGGCTACATCTCTGCCTGCTGAGAGACGCCTCACCAGCGGTTTCCAGAGACGTGCTGGATGGGTAACTTGTTATCACCCAAGAATGTGACTGTGGAAGAGCTAGGGGGGAAGAAACCCCACTTTGAGCACAATATGGTTGTTGTTAATGTTCCTAAAAACACTTGCCTACCTGCAGCTCAATGCTGTTTATGTTCTATTTAAATAAGCAAATCCCTTTCCACACAGAACAAGACAAGGCTGAGATCCCTGCTGGTTCCAACTGCTATAGCTAAGTGTCTTCATACTGGATTTAAGTTTTAGCTACATAAGCTTGCTATGGGATTCCAGTTAAACTTTAGCATCTGTGGTGCCCCTGTCCTTTCTGTTTAGATCAGAACATTCAGTGTTTCCATTACACCCTGACCCTTGTATGATTTCCTTACCCCATTGCAAAAGTTTCTGTGTAGCTGGTTTTGCCAGGATGCAGAAATACTATTAAAAGTAGGGAAAAGTAGTTGGTGACTGGTATTCTACTTAGCACATAACAACTGAATGTAAATTGATCTGTAAAAATCAAAGATGGCTTGAAAAAAACCAAAACAAACCATCAGAAAGGGGATGAAGTTTACCAAAGAAAGTCGTTCACTGTAAATCACAAAATTATATTTTAATTTTATGGTATTTACTTTGAGCTCAGTCATGACAGAAATTAAGAAAAGGGGTGAAGACTGGAGGAGGGGGGCCTGTGGGCTAACATTAGCTGCACTATTTGTTTGTGGCCACTGTCACAAAGAGGATGAGAAGCAAAAGCATCTTTGGTATTACCACTTGCACGTTAAATGTGATTCCCTCCTTGAAGATATTTTCTGCGTTGTCAGAGGAAGGAAGCAGCAGCTGCGAAGTCGGGCTCCTCTCATGCCGACCGCAGAGCCTGCCCCACCCCCCTGGAAATCTATGCCAGATGCAGGAAAGAATGAGCAAGGTTTTCAAAGTGGACACTCAGCATATGGGAGGGAATATTTTAGCAACTAGAAAGCTTTGGATGATTTCAACAACTCTCAGTACTTGAAGGGGTTCTTCAAGACAATCCGCTCTGAGCCTCTCAAAGACTTGTGTGAAATAAAGAGCTGTATGTCTTCTTCCCATCGATGTGGAAACCAAGTTCAGAGCCAGGCTGCTGAAAGCCTCTTTTGATATGTTGACTGCATGTTTACTGCAAAGCAGAACTAGTAAATGCTGGGTTTGAAGGAACAGTAAGCCGAGGCAATGAGGTGTCTAAGAGAAAGCAAAGATCTTTGGCCATTCTCCGAGACAATTTCTTTTCTAGCTCTCTGTCTCTAGAAAGAGCCTTGACTCCTCAGCCCAAAGGCATAGCAGTCATAACTGGAATTGATTAGAAAATGGTAAGCCATTTACATGTAACAGATTTAAATGCTTTATTTAAAAATATTAACAGCATGGTTCTACTAGAACAGCTGAGCACCCAAGACTCCAACTTTATTTTCCAATTATTTTAAATATTTCCATAAAATCTTGGCCTTTAGAAACACAGATTAAATATTTGGGGCTCAATTAGCTATACACAGAAGAGAAAAACCTGAACAAAACACAACGTGTCCAAAAGTATCCATTCCAGAATAGGCCTTTTCCTTCTTTTCCTGAAAAGTGCTTTGGTTGGAAAACATGTGACTACATACATTGTTGGACTAAGTATGGAAAGTTAATACAGGACACCTTGGCCCTGCCATGAACACTCCTAGTGAATGGGCTCATTCCATCCCTCTCTTTGGAACAAATCCACCAAGTGAAGGCAGCTTTTGGTGTGTTGCACAGCCAGTAGTAGATGCAAGCTGAAGACAAAAAAATGAAACAGGTGTGTAAGGAGACAAGGACTGAGGGTAGACACTGGGACAAGGTTATAGATCTGTGAGAGAGAAGATGATTCTTCAGCTAGGAAGTAAATTGCAAGTTGAAAGGAGAGAGAGAAAACAAGGTCACATGCTTAAAGGAAAATGTGTGCTTTCTGGTTCCCTCCTGCACTTCAGTTCTCTGGTCCTCCACCAGAGCCATCTCCTCAGAGCTCTAATTTCTTGACTCACCAACTGATAAACAATTTTAATGATATGGTACTGGGGATGTTGTCTGAAGGGCTTTTCATATTTTCTATCTCCCGGTGTTGTAGCAAATTGCAGTTATTTAGACACAGCTGCTGCCTGCTCCAAGCGTGCTTGTAGTGTCAAGGTAGGCTGTGTGTTCAAATCTGAAGGTTGGGTCACAGAGCTCCTGCCATCAGTAATACACTTGTTTTTCTCCTGTACAATATGCGCCTTATTCTTTTTCATGAACGATGAATTGAAGCTATATCCTTATTTCAATTTACGTCAGCATTGTATGTAAGTGGAAATATTAGATCTCATTGCAAGGGGAGACATTTATTCTTATGTTTGGTCATCTGCCTATCATGGATATGCTTCATATCTGAGCTGCACATAATATAAAAAATTATGTTGGGAACAACCCCTTTCTTGGGTTTCCCAGCTGGAAACAATAAATCTTGTCCTTTAAGCCATACCCAGGGGCTCCTGGGCACTCCAAATCAATGGGGTACTGCAGCTCCCTGGTTGCAGAATCAATCTTTGTAGGAAAATCGTGTTTTGCCTCTCATAGTCAGCAAGGACAAGGACTGCCTTTCTGAAAACAACCCCAGCTGAACTGTGTGTTAGAAACTCCTGCTCAAACAGTTCATAACAGAGTTCAAATGCAGTGGTCAAAAAATATTAGCTTTAGTGCTGTAGTCTGCTGACTGAGAATTACACTTCCAACAGTCATTTAAACAGAAGCTTAAATGGAGATATTCTCTTAGTCCAATACAAAGATACCCAGACCATTATTATAATGATAGAAAATGGTGTGCAGTCTGGGGAAAACAGTTATGATCATATGTTTAAATGCATTAGTGAGCATTAAGCATTCAAGCTGCTCTGCCAAGCCATTTCCTTTCTGTTGCTATAGGCCATTTTTAATTTGGGTTGTACTTGGAACAAAACTCTTCAGCACCTTCTGGGATGTGGATCATCCTGGGTCTTCTCGAGAGAAGGCTTAATTCTGTGATGTCGTGTTGTGGAAAAAAGTTAAAAATAATACCAGTAACTAATCTGTAAACAGTATGTTTCTAAAAGACAGAAATTTCAGGGCATCATATGCAGGATTCTGCTTTTATTTGACCCATACCTTTTTTTAGGTCCTTTTTCTTCGATATCTTTTGAAATCCCCACTTTGTTACTGTAGAGTCATAAATGTGAAGGCATACTGAATTAAAGGATACAAAGAAACATTATTTTCTGAGAATTTTCAACCTGCAAGGTCTAGGTATTGGAAGTAAGCCTAGCAAAACTCTCTGAGATGGTGGAAACAATGCAGTAGCATAACAGTATGGATTGTCATGTATTGCTTGGGTCTTGCTTCCTTGACCCTCAGATTTAGAGGACAAGGCATTTAAAATTTAAGGGAGCTGAGGTCTAGAAATAAATGCTGTATTTTGATCAATGGCAAATTAATATAGATGATTCTAGTTAAAAACAAACAAACAAACAAAAACAGAGAAAGAGCTGTTTCTCTCTATTTTTAGTTCTTCACGTTTTCACTCTTTTTTTCTCTTAGTAGTTTTAAGTTCAAAAACTTAATACTTTTTGCAGAAAAAAAAAGTTCCACAATATTACCATGGCAAAGCCACTATGCCCTTTATAATGGAACACCTATTCAGGATATCAATAGGTTAGATGAGCCTTTCATAAAAGCATAACAAAAAAAAAAAAGGAGAACTTTTCTTATCATCTGTAGGAACACCTCCCAGACAAATTACAAATCAGGGCAGCTCTGATACTGCATTCCATTTCACTCACTTCTACCAGATATATAGAAAAGGATGTTGAGCATGCTTACAATCTGGATTAAATCAGGAAGGTCATCTAAATACAGATTTAGATCTAAGGAGAACTAGGACTTAGTAAACTCACTTTAATCAGGCCTGTGATACAGTAACAGATTTATAAAGAATGTCATTTGAGAGACTTCTGAATGCTGCTACTCAGAAAATAAAGTTCTTTGGGTGGTTTTTTTGGTTTTTTTTTTGGGGGGGTGTTTTGTTTTGTTTTCTGCTGAGAGGAGAATCCCCTTCTTTTCATTAGATGGTTTAAAAGAAAAATTGTTTTGCAAACCAAAACACGTAAGAGTGGATTAATTCCATGAAAACCATTCACAGAAAAAACTACCACTGCCATATCCTTCCTCCATTCTCTTTTGCCTCCAAGAGAAAAAGAAAATCCCACTAACACACGTTGATTAAAGCAGCTTTTCAGAAAGAAAGAAGATTCTGCACAAAATGTGGCCTTACATTGCTTTTAATATGAAGCTGCATGAAGTCATGGCAGGGATAGAGGCAGTGAATTCAGCAGATGTTACCCTTTCACTGCCCTGTAGTGACATCTGCCATAAAATGAAAGGGCTGAGAGTTCTTGTGTGTGGTACTACAAAATTGAGGACAAAATGTTCAAGTAAAAGCGAATCAAAACCAAAACCCAGAGCCCAAAACAAGCTAAAAGGGGTTGGTTTTTTTTTTTCAGGTGTCAACTGGAAGAAAGCTGAGCATCATAGTCTGGTTTGGTTTTTTACCCAATTTATGTGTAATCTGTCCTCTCCACACCTTCATCCTAAGTCTCTCTTCCCAGGATAGTTAAAGAACATGGGGAGTCAGGCCAGGTGAAAGGAAGGCAGACCACTTCCTTACATTCCGCATGCAGAGTTAGTCCTTTGTGTAACTTCCCGTGTGTTACAAAAGTAACCTTCAGGTGGTGAGCTGAACTCTCTTGATAATCCCTCATGAACCTGGAATTTTCCAGATGGAGCTGTGTAGGGGACAAGATCTTGGTGTCAGCTATTTCTTCTCACTTCAGAATACTTTCAGAGCATTCCCATTTTTACATCTGTATTAATGCCCCAGGTATAATTTCTGGGTGAAGCCTGGTGCTCAAGTCTCCTTTACTATGAGAACCGCTCCTCAGCCCATCAGCTTCAGTGTGACACAAACATGAACTGAAAAGCTGATAAAAATAGGGCCCTTTTCCAGAATAAGGGCCTTCCCTTAACCTTCAGAACAGTTTTTCCAACTGGCTTTTTTAATTATTCTCTGAGCATAAGTAGATTGCCTTATAAAATTACTAAAATCATGGATATAATGACTTTTTTTCACATACTGGTAAATCAGTCATGCAAGCAAAACTGAAGTTCTTAATGCAGACCTCTGAGAATTTTTGAGTGTAAACTGAATTAAACTCACTTGAATTCAGGTTTTCTTATTATTCTTTTGGACTAGCATGTGTTCTCACATATACCATATGAGTATGGTAAAGGAAGGCCAAAAATTAATGTTGTCGTTATTGTGCCATTTCTTTCTGCCAAAATTAAAACTATTTCATTGTAGACATGCTTACACAGGAGTTACTGCTTTTAGTTTAGGCCTTCCTTGTAGTAATATCTTATCTCTGATACATTCTTGAGGGTATTAGAACAAGAAGTTGAGTAGAGAAATGTCTCAGTCAAGAAAAGTTACAGGGTTAATTTAGGGATTAGGTGATGTAAACCTATACACTCTGTTACTCATAGCCCGTGATGAGTTGTTCACTATTCACTGTTGTGCTTTCTCACTTAAGCAGCAGTGAATCCATGAACAGTGACAATGCTAAGTATTCAGTCTGGCTTCAGTTGTGTTCCAAGCTTTGCCTGCAAGAAAACTCATGTGCACTTAACGTTTTATGTGTCTCAGTCTTTGCATTTTTCATGCCTAAGAGTCGTAGACTTCTGCATAACTAAATGCTGACTCTCTGTTGTTAGAAATGAAACAGCTTCATCAATCTGCTGGCATACCCTGCTGTCACGCTTTGCTTGTAATTGCACAGATAGCGCTCCTGAGGGAGACCCCTCCAGTGAGAACAAGGGAACCTCAACTCCTCCCAGAGTATTCTCACACCCTCTCTGTTTGGGTCGTAAATGACAATCACCAGGGAGAGCACCAAGTACTCATTAATGGTATCAAACCAGTCCTGTAGATTACCCATGACCCAAAACCCTCTGGGGCTATCTGAGGGATTTCACAAGCTTCATCAGACTCCTGATTGTGCCTAAGCAGGCTTTGGTCTCAAAAAAATATTAATACCAGTGACACCTGTACTGTACCACCCAGCTGTTCTTCAGCTACCTATAGCAGATGAGCACTGAGGAGCAAGGAAAAGGACATTATATCTGTCTGCTTCTTGGGCCAATTGAAAGTCATAGTAAGATAAATTTCTGAAGTGTTCCACCCTTGTTGATTGCACTCTTAATATGTTTTAATTAGGCACTAAATAAGTTGCTGTTTACTCCTAGTGTATTCATCCTTCCAACAGTATTTCTGCATCAGGAGCTGCATCAAAGAGATTTGATTTTCATGGCAAAGGTGTATTGAAAAGGAGGAAAAAAATCCCTCACCAAAAAACAGCACTAACTTTGCTAAGACTGGTCTTGCTGAGGGGTGAAACTGGATAACCAATAACAACAAAAAACACTGGATGGGGGGAAAGCATGACACATATCCCAAGAGGAATAATAAAATATTCTCAGCTTATATGGTTAATCATCTCTGTAGGCTTGCTCTGCAAATTTAAGGAAGATTAAATTTCAGATATGCTGTTTCTTGTTTTTTCTGGCAACAATAAACTTCAATTTGAGGGAGGTGGGGGAGGGAGAGGCTGAGTGGGGAGAAAGAGCCACAGTAAAGTGTCTGCTGTCCATGTAGTTTTGCCAGACTGCTGTCTCAATTGAGAGCTGTGATCGAGATTTATTGGGCTTAAAATATGAAACAGACCTTTCATGTTGGAATTCTAAATATCTTCTTAAGCAGTAGTGTGTACCACCAAATGCTTAAAGGCAACACACCAGAGTTCAAATCCACACAATAGTCTCTCCTCTCTTGTGAGCCAGCATATTGTAGGAATCTTGCTCCATCTTCTTAATTTTGAACTGGGGAAAGAGTATGTTGGATGTTATGATCAGTGTCTGAAAATCACTTTGTCTTTTTATATTACATTTTGGCTCAGATGGTCAGTGTTTGAACATGTGCATCGAATGGGTAGGTTTATCACTGAATTAATAAAGAAAATGCTTGAATGTGTGCAAGATGTTTGCATCTTGGTAGCACATTTTATTAGGCTCTTAGTTATGTAGTGAGAGCAGGAACAGCTTGGGAAAGATCTAGACTATTTGTTTTGTGCCATTTTGCCAACCTCCTGTTCCTCTATTATGCCAACAGCTGCGTTCTACAGGAAAAATAAAGCTGTCTGATGGAGAAATAAAACCAGAGCCAAAGATTTCTCTGTGGACCTTGGGGGTTAGAGAGCAAAATGCAAAACCCTGCCTCCTTTCACTACTTTTCCATGTTATAAGTATACTGTACGTGTTATAAGTATATTTGGAAGAGCTCATCCTCTCCTTCAACTTATTTGGTAGGTGCAGCAAAGGGGATATATTTGGATTTTTAGGCTGTACACCATTTTTTGTGCTGAGATCTGACTAGGCTGCAGGTCAGGTAGCAGTTACGTTGAATTTTTAGTATCAAGCCATGAGATTTGATTATTGCAGATCTCAATTATTGAACGGGGTTCCAACCAGCAATTAAAGCCTGGATGACTGGTTTTTAGTGGCTTATACGAAATGAGTCTTCAGTAGCAGCTCTATCTCCCCATGGTGTGTGGACTAAGGTACTTTTTAAGAGCCCTTTGCACATGTGCTCAAGGACTTTGTTTTCGCCATCTGTTACAGCAGCACAGGGTAAGTGAGAAAACATGGGACAGCAAGTACTACAGGCCATAGGAGCAAGCAAGGGTAGAAGTTTCTATATTTCTCTTCCTTTAGCAAAGAATATCACTCAGAAAGGATGAAAGAGATTGAGATGAGTAGACAAGTCCCTTTCTCTGCTGACTGGTTGATACACAACAGCTAATCCACAAGATTACCTGAGCTGAGCTTTTTCTTTGAAGATGCTGCCCATGAAACTTTTACATCCTTTTGATTGCCAGGTACACCCTTTTTGTCTATTCAGTGTAGGAAACCAGATTGTATAGCATTTGATCAGTCCATTTTCTTCTTGCATAGTAGATTGACATGGATGCAGAATTCCAGTGGCTTTGTTCCGAGTGATTCTGTTATTGGCTCCTGAAATAAACAATATTGACATGACTCGCTGGGTTGAAAATGCTGCCAGTAAGATCTTGGAGGTGTTATCCAGACCAAAGCTAGCTTGAGCTTTGATGATGGATGTGATCCAAGGGCAATTTGGAACTGCTGTATTCCTCATGCAATGGAATTTTGCAGCAGGAATGTAGCACACCGGTGCTCTGCAGTTTGTTCTTCCTGAGGAAAAATGGTGAACTAAATTTAGATTTGCTTAAAATACCTTGAGATGTGTTTAGCTGAAGAATGATGATGCTTTTGAAGCTGACTAAAATCCTGTGAAGGATCCTTCACTCTGTAGTTCACTTGCCACCACTGCTCCAGAGCCCAGATTTGTTAACATTCCAGGCATGCTGCAGAGCTCATAACTTGCACACTATTATGACTTGGAGTGGGTTGAAGAGTGATGAAGATTGAATGGATTCATTATAATTTCTTTTTATTATTTTTATCAGTTATGCATCTCTTCTAGTTTGGATAGTCTTCATAGGGCAGGTCACTTATGGTTTTGCATTGTGAGCTTTATTCCTTTTCTTTATTTGCTATTGTTGGGCCAGATTTAGAGTAAAAAATATTGTCCTTAATAATTGGACCAAACATTCTCCTTGCAGTATGTGCTTCAGTTTTGTCTGTCATAACTGGTATTTCAATTCATATGATAAATTTATCTCGTTTCTCTGAAATGAGTGTATAGTTTTCCTTATACCATATTTTATATGCTGCTTCTCTCAGGATGCAAACAGCACTGCATAATACTTAGCAAATGTGATGTGAATAAATAGACCACGGAAATCCAAAGGCCCTATGATTCTCCTGTGAATGCTATAAAAATGGAGAAATATGAGTTTCCCATGCATAGTAAGTGCTGTGGATGTGCTGCATTATTCATGCACCATCACTGGAGGAAGGCCTAAGGTTTGCTGCCAATAATAAATAAACTGCAAGGAAAAGAAAGAAAAATGTAGAGAAAGCTCCATGTGTGTTCTGTTTGCTCTCTAGTTTGATAGGCACAACCTAATAGCTGGTGGTCCAATGTTAGGTCTGGAAACACGAACATGCTTGGGACTCATCGCATTCCCGTATGCAATGACCCTGATCCACTTTCCATTTCCTGTATAATGTATGCTGCGTGGCACTATAGCTCCACAGTGGTCTGACATTTGCATTGGCAGCAGTAGGATTCCTGGATATAGGAAGAATGACAAAAGCCAGTGTGGGAAGGAATGGGTGACAGTCAAGACGCTAAACAGATGTAAAATATCTTGTCATTCCTCTTAACAGCTGTCAATCACAGGCTCTTACTAAACAAGACATCCCTGAGGGTGAGATCCAGCATCTCTGTTGTCTTGTTATCTTCACAGAAGCTTCCCAGCAGGAAGTGTGGTGGGACAGCTTACCTGAGAAAACCAGGCTTCTGCAACCTATGTCTTAAGACTAAGACTAAAAGCAGAGAAAGTAGAAGCTCCCTTTTTTTTTTGGGGAAGGCCTCTTGGCATGCATGGCCTCACTGGAGAACTAGACACAATGGAATTAGCATCCAATTTGTATCAATTCCATTAGGGTCAGATCAACTCATGTTATCCTATTAGCTTGCAGCAGTTAGAGAAACACACAGATGGGTCTGTGTTCAGAAGAGCAGGACAAAGCCTTGTTATGCTTTTTTTCCCCTCTTCCCTCCAATGGGATTACAATGGTCCCTGTTGTCTCTCTTTGTTTCAGTACTTCTTGATTGACAATACCCTGGGAGATGTCACTGTCCTTGCTCCCTGCATTGTAATAGCCTGGAGTACCAAGGGTGCTTTAGGACCTTGTCTCCTCTTTTTCTTTCAGGTGTTGTAAACATCTGTCACTGCACCACAATGAGGACCTCTTGTTGAGCTTACATGTCTGATGCTCTATCACTCAGTGTCTGAGGGAGATGCAAGAGAAAACTTTAGGTAGTGACATGAATAGAGGGCAAAGAAATAGGGCAACTTTATTATGGACTATCATCAGAAAGTAGCATGTGTGGAATGTCAATTTAATAATAGAATTGACAGCTTCTCTCTGGTTTCCGCAACACCACAAGTGTTTCTTTGACAGTTTAAAAAATAGGCCCTTTGTAGCAGTCAGTGAGTGGCACTACATACATTTGTGAATGCCCTGCATAACTGAGATTCCCCCAAATGCCACTGTCCTAAGACCAGTCCCAAGAATCCTTCTGCATTGACTAGGGGTAGTGGTGCATGGAGATCTGGGGAACCTGAGCAATGTAAAATATGGTGTACAGGAGCCAGGAGGATGCAGCACAGCTAAAAAGATGCTGAGTTACAATTCTGTCTGGAGGGAGCTTCTAAACCAAAGAGGATGCATGTGCAGTGGTAAAAGTTGTTACATAGCTGGCAGTAAAATTTCAGATGCCCAGTGACAATTATTTTTCCATCCTGCATTCAATGAACATTCACAGAAAGCTTCCACTTGTTCACCACAGAAAAATGCTAATGTTTAGTGGCAAATTCAAGGTCCCTAACTTTCTTGTTTTTCAAGCTAAAAAAGAAAGAAAGAAAGAAAGAAAAAGGCAGAAATGTGCATGATTTCTTCCTGGTTTCTTCTTTATCTGAGGAAGAAATTCTAACTAGTTTCTGTTTTTGTGTTCATGAATACAGCTGTTTTAGAAAGCAAGTAAGCAGTCTAGGGAATAATATTGCTCCTCTACAGGCTGCAAACACAAGAATAAATTAGAGGTCTCTCTTTATTTTTATGTGTTCTTTTCAGTGTTGAATTTGACATTAATTATTTTAGCAGAGAGCAAGGCACATTTCACAATCTGTTTGCAATTCTCAAACAATAATCTTCAAGATATTTTTTTTAATTACAACTCTAAAATGACAAATAGATACCACACTTTTGTTTTGGTGTCAGCTGAGTAATTTTTCTTAATCTTTTGAGGAACAGAGTCATTCTAGTAAAGAAAAGGTGACTGAGAAGAGTGGAAAATAGGATAAAATTAAAATTGTAGTGTCTGTATCTTGGAAATGATGTCTTCATAGTATAATTTACCTTTCTCCATGGACTTTATAATTAGTTTTGGCTTATAAGTTTGAAGAGCTTATTTACCTGGAAGACTAAGGACTCATCCAACTTGCTTTTACTAATTTTCTTGTAACAATTTTCCAATACATAGAGACAAATATATGGGAAACATATAACTAGATGAAAAAGAAAAAGCATGTTTTCTTACTGTTTGTTGTTTTAGTAAAATTGGTTCTCCCTCACAGATGCAATGGACAGTGACTGATGGAAACTGAAATGAAGCAAAGTCAAGGAAAACAAATCAAGGCTGGGATCCCTTATACCTCCCTGCAACAAAGTGAAGCGAGTAATCTTTGTTTATTCCCTGTGACACCTTCGAAGAAAACAGTAATTGATTCTGAAAACATTTTTAGCTTTAATGAAAATTTATTTGTTGAAAAGTTCTCCAAAATAGTCTTAAGTTTTCCTCCTCTGACAATTTCACAAGGAAAGCAACTACTTGTGTCCTGTTATGGGATTGACCCGTTTCTCAAATGCCAGACACACCTACTCTAAGTCAGACAATTTGGTAACTTTTTAAATTTTGGATTGAGTAGCATTTGGACTTCAGAGAGAAAAATAGCTTAAAGATTTCTTCTCTCTTCTGGGAGGAAGGAACCTTTCAAGGTCATTGTGGTGTCAAAATTTACTAATAGGTGCAGTCTCCTTTCTTGTGTGAAGGTTTCATGCATTATGAAAGAGAAGTCATCCATTACCTGGTTCTCAGAGGTTAGCACGAGTGCTCTTCTTTCTCTGATTCTTTTGCTTATTATTCTTTTGTTTATTAGTGCACTTGTCAAATATAAACTACATCATTTGTTTCCCTTTTAAGCAGTCAATATCTTTGAAGAGAAAGCTCAAGTCAGACAAGCTTAGCTCCAAGAAAAGGCATAGCATTACAGTGCTGTCACTGCTAGGAGATGAACCATGGCCAGTTTGGGCAGTATTATATCATAGGAATTAAACTGGTTTCCTGTCCCCTTGAGAGCAAAGCTTTAAAAATGAGAGAGAAGAAGAAAACAATATTCTTCTTGTTTGACTTTTCAACTTCATGGCCCTGTGCAGTCCCCCTGTCACTTCCATTAGCCGAAGAAGTTTGGTTTTTGTTTTGGGCACACAGGGCTTTTAATTTGATGTCGCCTCTATTGAGGTCTTTATGGCTACATTATGTACCGTGGTTGTGTCGTGTTTTACAAGAAACCCATCCCCACAGTAGCTGCAGGAGAGGTTTTGTAGCTGATGGTGGAAAAACAAAGTCTCTCAGAACGATTTGTTAATTTTTTTTTTTTTTTTGAAAGCTGCAGTCAGAGTGGAGGAGCACAGCGTTACACCCCTCAGGGCTGTGCCCAAGAAGCAAAAAGAGACACCAGGAACTGACAGGCCTTGACAGGCTTTTTCCTGGGCCATAAAAGTTGGTGCAGAGCGTTCTTGTAAGCCCAACCTGCCAACAATTTAAGATCAAAATGCCCTGTACTGTCTGCATGGGTACAAAGACTCTCCAAAATGCCTTTTTTTTTCCCTTTTTTTTTTTTTTTTTTTTTCTGAGTCTATAAAGACAGAGGAGGCACAAAACAACTTTTGGATCTGATCAGTTTTGGGGGGACTGAGAGTACAGAGAAAAACAAACAGTCTAGCCCTTACTCACGCCTCTCTGGTCACAAACAAAATTGATTCAAGGAACAACTAAGAAGACATTTCTGAGAGTTTTAGTCTGCTTCCTGTGTGTAAACAGAAGAAAAAGAAGATTTTATCGGAAATGTTGCTCACAAAACAGTTTGCCTATATCTAGCTTGGAGACAAGGTTTCAGTCAGCTTGACCTCACAGTTAAATAAGGCTGGTGGTCTCAACCTGACACCTAATTAGTATTTCCCCACCTTGCCATTATACTGTCTGCAGCTTGGCATGAGCTGAGATTTCTCCTCAGGAGACCCCAAGTTGTGCAACGCTGAGGTTCCTATGGGTTGGGAGAGGAAGCTCAGCTGAGCTCCGGAGGGAAGTTTACAGAGACTCAGTCCATACTCAGCCACCATCATCAGCCCCATAATTTCACCATTAAACTGAAAAATAACAAACTAGAGAAAAGTAGGTAAGCCAAGAGACTGTAGTTTAGCTTCAGTGAAACAGAACACAGTATACAACAGTTGTGGAGCCTGAATTCCAAACGACCTGTGAAAAGCTTCCAGGGTACAGCTGTTCCCCCACGGCCCATTTGCTCTGTGCCTGGAAGGTTGCTGGACTCCTAACAACTGCTAATTGGTAATGATAGCACAACAACCATAGTAGAGAGACTGTGCATTTGTAAAGCTCTCCATAAGTGCCAATAAAGCCACTATGGAGTAAAGTGCAGAACATCCCAGCTCACAGAATAAATTTTGCACATTTTATCTATGGAGAGAAAACGAGTTTTTTCAGACTAAAAGTAGTTTTCATATTCTTTAGGTTTTGTTTTGGTTTGGTTTTTTAACTTTATTTTAACATCATCCCTACTTTACCTGGGTAAAATCAGAGCTTTTGCTGATGAGCACAAATTCTTTAAAAAAGTTTAAAAGTGGTCAAAATATTAGGAGCTCATGACATAAATTTCATATACTGAATGAAAGGGAAGAACCCCTTTCAAACAGAGACATTTCTGTGATCTAACAATTAGGACTTGTATAATACATGCACAGAGTGAGTTGACGATGATTTGAAGTCATCTGAAAATAGGAGAAAGACTCACCTGAACCAGTACAATGACCAAAACAGTCCACCAAAGGAATGCAGTTCTAGCCACTGACTAGTAGAAAAAGTATTTTCCCTGGTTCTGCCAGTCTTAGTCCTTGCTTCCCAACAAGAAGACCTAGAAATCACTCCTATTGGCTGGACTTAGTGATCAATTTGTATTAGGGAGGAAAAAATTTTTTGTCTTCTCTTTTACCCTGAAGGAAATCTTTAAAGTCTTATTCTGCATTCCCTTTCCT
Source organism: Myiozetetes cayanensis (assembly GCF_022539395.1). Taxonomy (NCBI): domain Eukaryota; kingdom Metazoa; phylum Chordata; class Aves; order Passeriformes; family Tyrannidae; genus Myiozetetes; species Myiozetetes cayanensis. The sequence goes on from NW_026087742.1 coordinate 5,248,327, forward strand.
GAGAGGAAAGCTGCTCAATTCTTCCTTTATCTTCTAGGCCAACATGAATTTACTTCTTTCTAACCTTGCAAAATACAACCTTTCTGTGCAGATTCTGCCATTATATCACTAACATCCTCATCCTCTTCCATATACTCCATCTTCTACTCTCTTGCCAATAGTATAGAATTAGAGAATCATTTAAGTTGGAAAAAAAAATTTAAGATCATTGAGTCCGATTGTGAATTTTACACTGCCAAATCCACCACTAAGCCCTGGACATTTCCAGGGTTGGTGACTCAACCACTTCCTTTGGCAGTCCATTCCAATGCCTGACCACCTTTTCAGTGAAAGAATTTTTCCTTATGTCTAATCTAAACCTTCCCTGGTGCAACTTGAGACTGTTTCCTCTTGGCCTATTGCTTGTTACCTGGGAGAAGAGTCTGACTCGGACCTTGCCACACCCTCCTTTCAGAGAGTTGTAGAGAGTGATAAAGTCACCTCTTAGCCTTCTTTTCTCCAGACTAAACACCCTCAGCTCCCTCAGCTGCTCCTCATCAGACCTGTGCTCCAGACCCTTCCCCAGCTCCATTGCTCCTCTCTGGACATGCTCCAGCACCTCAATGTCTTTCCTGGAGTGAGGGCCCAGAACTGGACACAGGATCTGACATGTGGCCTCACCAGTGCCAAGTACAGGGGGACAATCACTGCTTTGGTCCTGCTGGTCACTCTATTCCTGATACAGGCCAGGATGCCATTGGCCTTCCTGATCACTTGGACACAAACTGGCTTGTGTCCGGCTACTGCTGACCAGTATCCTCAAGTCCTTCTCTGCCGGGAGAAGATCAGGTCTGACAATATAGATCAGTCTGACAACTTCTGGCAGGTGTGATCTAGAGACAGCTGATTAAAGATCCAATGTGCCTACCAGGTCACCGAACCCTGTTGGCCTGACTTGTCATGCAAGGTCTGTATGAGAAGGAACAGGCTGAGGTCACACAACACCCTTAACACCAGCAAGTTTCTTGGGTAAGGAAGGTGAGCTCTTAGAGGGGGGCTTCTCAAATTCATAAAGACTCACCAGTCTTATGCTCCCATTCAATACTTCCATACATTTGAAATCCTCTAGGTTAGAGAATTTGAGCATTTGCAGATACAGAGGCCTGTTAGAAGCTAGTAATCACCATGTGCAGGGGTCCCACTGTCATGAAAATCACTGCTTGAGCTGGCCCTGACGCTGGGACTCACACTGGAGTGTGCTGAGTTATTTCTCTCTGGTTTGCTGTAGTCTTTGCTGAGATCTCAGCTGACTTTTCCCTCTGCAGCTGATGCCCTGTGTGCCAGAGCACACTGGGGGCACTTCCAGCTGCACGGGAGTGGGAGATCTTGCTCGAAATGAAGAAGGTCAGGCCGTGGTGCAGCCCTTGCCATGGACACACTCACAGAGCCCTGAGCCTCCTCCTAAGGGCCCTCCTGCACCAGGAGCAGCTGGTGAGCAGATCACGGATGAGAGCAATCAGCACAACATATGAGGTTACAGAAGAAGAGAGTGTCTGCTTTGCTGCAACACAAACGCGAAGTGCCAGGATGAATTTTTCATGGAGAGGAGGGAAAATATACTTAAGGTGGTGCTAGGTGACCAGCAGTGTCACAATAAAGTATTTTACCAAAGAGGTTAGTTTCCATTTTGAGACACTTCGGTGCAAACTCTCCCTCTGTAGAACAAGAATATATCACTGCAGCAAACAGATTTGCCCACTGGTTATGTAAGGCCCTTGTTTTTGTAGCAAGTGCCTTGTAACCTGTGGTGTGTTTACCCTTAGAATATCCCCATGAAGTAATGAATGTTGTCATACTTACTTACATTTACAGGGGGTGATATGAGGCCCAGAGAGTCAAAGTAGGGTACCAGATTTGGCCCCCTGGTAGCTTGCTGCAGTGTAAAGATCATCTCCCCACTTCTCTTGGGCTGGTATGAAAATGTGTGCTTCCTGCTCGCTGATTAATTTTCTGCCAACAGGATTCAAAAAATATGTAGGATGAGGGCAAGAGAGGTGATGACATATTGAAGCATAAAATATGTGAAGTGGGGTTATTTCTATTAGAGAACGAAGATGCTTGTTTGAAAACAGAAAATGATTTTCTGAAGCAGACCTTTTCTTAGCAACACTGCCACTTGTTCAAAAGCAAAAAGAAAGCATCCATGTTGTAAACCTTCACCTTAAGTGCCTTATCTCAGGTTCCAGCAGGGCACCAGTGGCTGAATAGACTGGATTTTAGACTGGATTGTCCTCCCTTCCTCTCCTAAACTTTTGTTCTATTTTGTTGTTCTGAGTTCCATAAAAGGAGACTACAGGAAGAGAGATTTTTTCCTGACTTGATTATAGTTCTGTTAGATGCACATGCTCCCAAACATGCTCAGTTTCTTCTACAGTAATGACTCATCCATTACAGTAGAAAATAGTTATGTATTACATAGGGCTGCTGTGGAGAGCAGAAAAGAATGTGGTTGTGCAACTAAAGTCTCAGTATTCGAGCACTAGAGATGGAGAGCTAAGCTAAAATTACATATAAAACATTAATTTATCCATTTCCTACCCATGATTCTTTGACTGTTGAAGCAGATGGTTGCATTAACACAGGGTGAGTTTTTCTCATGTAAAATAGCAAGTTGCGAGTTGTTCCTAACAATTATAATTATTACTGTATCCTTATCCACATATAATTTCCTTTATTAACTTCAGTCTTGGCCTTTTCTATGGTATGATTATTATTAATTAGATCAGATTTTAATCTGATCAAATGTTCTGCACATTAAAAAAATATGGACATTTACAAACAATAAAACTTATGGATTTGAGTCAAATGTAAAGCTACTTAATTAAAGTTCCACATTTGGGTGAGATGTCCGTATTTTGGGAAGGAGGGAGTCTGGTTTGAGTGCAGCTGTTTGGAAATAAACATCTCAGATGTTGTCTTTAGGAACCACTAATCAGATGTTTCTGCTTTAAGAGGGGCTTCTTTCTTACTAAAAGAAAAATGTTTCCTGAAGTAGAATTTTTCTTAGCAATATTGCCATTTGTTAAAAAGCAGAACAAAAAAAATTAAGTGCTTTTAAATGAGTTTCATGTTTACCTGAAGAAAAACTTCAGCTCAACCATCTGCAGGAAAAGGCCGCTATAATTCACGTTTCCATAAACATGCTGTGATGACAGGATTTTTAATACTGCACCTGAAGGAAAAAGATAGTGTACAAATGTAATGCACCTGCTGGCTTGGGTGTTTATATGATCAGCTAAGCAGGAGCTCTTAATACTTCCCAGCAGATCTCTGCCAGTGGGCCTGCCATAAATCCCTCCACAGCCAGACAAGTTGGCCTTTATTTTTTCATATTGCTCTGGGCATCTCACATGACATTCCCAAATAAGGAATTGTACTACAAGCCTGCTCTGATTGCTAGTAATGACTTAACTGCAGAGGAATTATAACAGTATGAATAACAGTGGTTTGCACTGTGAATGCCTAAGCTACTCCAAAAATGCCAGAGCAACCAGTATAATGTGCTTCTCACTCATAACTTTGAAATGAGAGAGAAAGTCAGGGCACTTTACAACTGCTGCTAATCTGTAAACATGGGTTGCTCATTCAACAGCAGGAAGCAAAAACAAATGGAAAGCAAATAACACTATTAGCTGTTACTGGGTATTATGGAAGTGAAATTATGCAGACCAATAAATTAAAAATATAGGAGGGAAACAAAATCCCCCCTTGTTTAAAAAGGATAAATGGAATGGACATATTGTCAGCAAAATGTTTTTTTTTCTGTGTATGCTGGTCCTATTAAGCAGCATTAGGTTTCTGTATCCTAGCTCGAAATAAACCAACACTGTTTGTATATGACACTGCAAACTCCCTGGGGACAGAATCCTCTTAATTGTTTTTCCTTACAGCTTGTTTAAACTGGCCTGTAAGTTTGGGCTGTGCTTGTAAACAGTTTCTGGAGAGAATAGATACTGAACATCTATCTAATAGGTATCTAACAGAAGACACCAATAAAAAAACCTTAGGTTTGAAATATTTCAAAAAACAATGATCAGATTAAAAAAATGTAATACATTGGTACCTTTGGCAAGGCTATGGGGTTACATATAGAGAGAGAACAAGGAGGTGCTTACAAATGGGCACTGCCCCTCAACACTTGTTCATGGAAAAGCTGCAAATTGCTAATATATATGGAGGGGACACTGTGAGGAGGGGAAATCAGGAGCAAAAAAGCAATTTACAAATCAAGCAGGGAAGTAAGGAAAGCCTGGGCTTAAGCTCAGCAATTCACAACCAATTTCAGCCACTCTCCAGGCGTGATTTAAACAAATTCTTTGGAAGGATTTCACCTGCAATTGCTACCGTGCTACTAATGAGTAAAGCAGTTTCCCCAGTTGTGGCTGGCAGCGCTGGAGGAATGAGAGGCTGGTGCCTAGAAAGGCTGTTTGACAACAGAGTGAGGGGAGAGAGTGGGGTTGTAAGAAAGGCTCTGTAGGAGTGTGGGCAGTGCAGAGCTTGCTGAAGTAGCACTTCCTCTGAGCCCTGTCCTGGGTGGGAACTGCCAGGTGAGGGGCTCTGCCTCAAAAACAGACTCCTGAAGGATGGACTTGACATTTTTGGCAGTGCACCCTGTGCAGGAGCTGTGGGCTGCTGTGGGTGCTTCTCTGCAGCAGAGTGCAGAGATACATCCCCTAACCAAACAAGCTGGTGTGCCTGGGTGGGCACACCAGGCCTGAGAAGCAACAGTTCTGTCACTGCAAGGCTAATGCATCCACAGGAAAGCCTCAGTGCTGCTGCTGCTGTGGGCAGCTTTGTGATGTTGTGGCACCCTGAGTAGCCCTGAAGGTGTCTACCCTGCCACACAGAGCACCTTCAGGGCAGACCCTTGCCACAGACAGCTTTAGTATTTGGAGCTACAGTGAGAAACCAAAAGAATTCCTCCTTCCATGCTATAAAAACCTGCATTCCTTCCTTTGGGCAAAGCAGGCTGGATTTCTCCTTGTCTGAATTCCCTGACTTACTTGTGCGGTTTGCCAAAACGTCTGCCTCTCTGGAAAAGAGCAGTTACCACTAATTGTTTTGCCTGAGAATCACTCTTTTGAGTTGTCAACCAAAGCTGCCTTCTGGCAGCTGCCCAGGTTGCCATAGTTCTAGACAAAATGAAAATGTTATTCAATGAGGCATCTGCATCAAAGTGAGGAGCGATGGAAATGTCAGTCAGCAAAACTTGTGATGTTCTGCCTGGGAGGAGCTGTGTCCCAGTACTTTGCACCATTGCAAGAATGGTGCTTGCAAAGAGGATGAAACTATGAGAGCTGGCCATGGATTCATAATTCCATATAAGGAAGAATTGCATTTTTCAGATTTCGTTTTCCTCAAGATAAAGGGTGCCTTGGGTTGGAATCACTGTTTTCTCATCTACTTGACTACCTGAGCAAAAACCTAAGGGAAGAAGGATCATTGCTTTATAATTAACACATTAGCAATTAAAAATTTATTTCTTTTGAGATTTTATCAGATCCACTAGGAAAAGAAAAAAAAGCTTATTGATGTGAGCAAAAGGAAAAAAAAAAGCTTGTGAATCTGGGGCACTGTCTTCTCTGGGGTGACAATGTGCTCCATGCTCGGTACTTATTTGGACTGTAACTGTAGGAAAATGCCCCAAGAGCCAGATGTGCTGGCTTGTCTTCTGATCTTGAATAGGAAAGGACTCCCTCAACCTTCAGGGTGGTTTGTCTGAGTTAATAGAAATGTGCACTCTTGCTCTCTCTCTCTCTTTGGTTTGAGAAGAGATGACCCTTTTCTGCTGTCTCTTTGCTTTGGAAGCTCTGGTGAGGCACAGCTCACAAGGCATTTGTGAACCAAGAGGGAAAAGTTGAGAGACAGAATTTAGGACATGGAATAACTGGAAAAAAAGGAGAAGGCTAAAATTACAATTCTGCGTGGGTAGACAGCTCTGTTTACATTGTCTCTGAGTAGTCAAATAGGTTATGCCAAATGGAGACCTCCCTCCCTTGACCTGCTGGCAATGCTCTTCCTAATGCATCCCAGGATACCACTGGCTGCCTTGGCCCTCGGGACACACTGCTGGCTAATGAACAACTTGGTGTCCATCCGGACCTCCAGGACCTTCTCTGCAGAGCTGCTTTCCAGCAGGTTGTTCCCTAGCCTGTATTGGTGCCTGGGGTTATTTCTCCCCAGGTGCAACACCCTGAATTTTACTTGTTAAACTTCAGATGGTTCTCTGCCCATCTCTCCAACCTGTCAAGGTTCCTCTGAAGGGCTGCACAGCACCTTGGGGTATCAATCACTCTTCCCAGCTTTGTGCCATCAATAAACTTGCTGAGCAGGCCTCTATCCCTTCATCCAAATCATTGCTGAATAAGTTAAACAATACTGGGCTCGGTGGAGCCCCTGGTGGTCTAGTGGTAAAGGCGCGGCGCTATCACCGCCGAGACCCGGGTTCGATTCCCCGTCAGGGCCACTCCCGGGCAGGTGGAGCTCGTTAGCCCTTAAAGGCAACCCACCTACGTCCTAAGGACCTCGCTGCCACCGTCCAAGCTCGCTTGGCCCCGGCAGATGAACCTTAGGATTAAAGGGTGGGCTCAGTTCCGCGCACACTGTGTCTCACCTAAAAAATCCAATGCGCAGGCTGGAAGGTGTAAAGACCTTCCCCGGATCTTCGCTCGCGAAGACTGGCCGTTACTGGGCTCGGTATTGAACTTTTGGGAACACCACTAATGACAGGCCTCCTGTAACTTGACTCAGTGTCACTGACCATGACTCTTTAGGATCTCCTGTTCAACCAGTTCTCAGTCCACCTCACTGTCCACTCATCTAGTCCGCACTTTCTGAATTTTGAGGATATTTTGAGAGAGATTGTTGAAAGTCTCACTGAAGTCCAGGCAGACAATATCTACTGCTCTTCCCTCATCCATCCAGGTCTTAACACAGGAGGCAGTCAGGTTGGGCAAGAGTTACACTCCTTCAGGTTTATGTGGGAATGCCCTGATACCTTCCCTGGAGGGGAGGGAGTTTTACACTGCCCAATGCGGCTGTGCCTTATTGGAAGGAAGGAGATTGGCATGATGAAAAGCATTGCCCCACCTCCTCAGGATCTGCTTCTTATCAGCCTCTTATTGTAGCCTTATCTGGCACAAAACCACTTTGTTTAAGACTTCAGTCCTGGGTTATCAGGGAAACAAGAGATCACATTACTCAATCAGCGCATCCAAGCGAAGTTCTGGTCTTCCTCCTTGTACTCCAAATATATCAGCTTGGGCTTTGACTTCAGAAACTGCTGCTACCTGGGACGTAGACTTTTTTAAAAATTGCCAATTAATTGATAAGAATTTTTGGAAAGGTTTACCACAGTATGCTAGGATATTCAGTAATTTGATAATTTTCCCTCGAAGTAAAGAAAATTACTAAAAAATATCTTAAATTATATTTAATATTATCAACATCAAAAAGTAATTTTGAAAGGAGAAGACAAGGTTGAACTTAAATTCAAACATATTTTTTTTTTTGTCCACAGAAGAAAACCAACTGATGCTCCTATTTTCCACTATAGTGATTCTCATTCTAATGGCTCACATGTAAAGCATTTTGCCAAGAAAAAATACTCTTGTGTAGTGTAGGTTTACTCTTGATACAACTAGCCATTATCAGTAGAAAGAAGGATAGGCTGACCCTGCCTGTGACTCCTATCCAGGATTTTCCTGTGGTATATACATGGTCATATTTATAAGGTGTTTTTTTTTTTTTTTCCTACCAGGCAGCCTTGGTGTTTTTGGTCATCTCCTTAACATTTTGGATTAAGGGATTCTAACACCTGTGATAAAGTCCCAAACATAGGCTAATTTGCAGGGATGGGGGAAAGAGATGTGACAGCTCCTGGTGAAGCCGGGGAAAGAAAGGCAGTGCGTGCAGATACTCAGAGATGGTGGTGTCATCCCAGGGTGCAGCAGAGCAGGATGCATCCCTGGTAGATCCCCTGACAGGGATCTTCCTCAAATGACATTGCTGAGTGACTGCAATAATGTCTGGGCATAAATCCAGGTTTCCTGCTGACTTGGCTGCATCTAAATTTGAGGTGAGCTCAAATCACTCAGGGTCTTGACCAGGTAGGTTGGGAATATCTTCAGTGTTGAAAATCCCTCCATATCTCTGGGCAACCTGTTCCTGTGTTTAATCAACATTGCTGACTTCAACCAGTATTCTATGTTTGTATGTTGAGAACACAAAGAAAACATGGGGGTGTGAGAGGGTGAATGTTGTTTGTACATTCACTTAAAAAAACCCCAAACACCAGGTTTGATATTTATTATTTTTGGTACTTATTATTTTGTTGACTTCTTGATTGTCTTAGTTATGTCACCCCCCAAACGTGCAATAATTATCAGCTGATCTTGTGCCTCACAAATACGTTTTACCACAGCTTCAGCCCTGGACTGCACTTTATCTTCTCCTGTGGCCTATCATTTGAGTCATCTGGTGATATCTCAGAACTTTTGACTGGAGGGCAAGCTGTATAGTGAATATGACATTGTGTAGTTGCATGCTTGCATGAATAATTAAACCTTCTAACACACAACTTCTAGGGCCCAAGACAGCTCCACTGTGACTTAGCAGGCTGTGAAGGTAAAGTGATATAAAGATTTTTGATTGTATCCAGTTATAAAAAAATAACAGAAAGAAGTCTACTATCCCAACAGTTTCTTTTTGTGCATCACTCTCATTAATCTGATAAGCATTTCTATCTATCTCTGGAATTTTACTGACTGTTTTAACAATAGCAATTGTGTGGAGTGCAGTCACAGATAATTTGCATTGGAGTTTTTCAATGTGCATTCTTCAGAGTCCCAGGGTAATAGTGGGATGTGAAGTCTTGTTAGACTATTGGCTTTATTATCCAGCTCATGATTCACAGGAAAATGTTGTAATGACCTCTTACACCAGCAACTAATTCTTTTAAAAGATGAAAGTTATTTCTTCTCCTGGCACAGATATCAGAATTTGCCTTCAAAGAATGATATGGCATTAATAGTACAAGCTGCCCAACACTTCTAAAGGAGTAAAAACAGCAAAAGCATTTTTTTTTTCAAGTGTATACACAAGCCAGCTGTATTTTTTTTTTATCCTGTGCTTCAGAGGCAGAAATGTTTCCTCCTGCTAGTCAGACACAGCACATGTTAGCAATAAGTGAATCATATTTAAGATGGAAAAGAGAAGAAAAACAACTCTGAACAGAATATTGACCCAACTCCCAAATCAAAATTAACCTATAAAACTTGGAGTCACTCAGAGAACCTTTCACAACTATGCTGGCTGCTCTTAGTATAAAAGTGCGCAGCTTCTTATTCCAATCTGTGTACCCTAAAAGAGTACTTAGATAAAGAGATCTATTTTTTTTCTGCCATGAGCATTCATTTATCTCTTTTCTGAACTATACTACTGTGATTTCCTGTCCTGGATGCTTTTGATAAATACCTGCTCCAGAATATCACTTTCCTTGTGTTTTGATCCCTTAAAAATTTCTGGTAAAAATTAATTAAGGGTCTACTGAAACTAATTGGGTGATGTTGTTCCTTAGGTTAAATGAATTTCCTACTTCCCCGGTGGTTTTACTCCATCAGGATAGACAGCAACCATTTCATCTTAGCAGCCCTAGTGAATCACTCTGTTCTACAGATTTCTGATCATATTGCTAATGGTCCAAGTGCTTTACAGCCACGTTTTGCTTTGGATTAGTTTGCTTGCGGTTCAGGCATTTTGTATCTGTAGTGAAGAGCTTAACAATGTTTTGCACTTTCCTATTTCCATGGAAAATGTAGCCTGATAAGTCATATCCGTCCTTTCACAGTGATACATCACTGGTGGATTCATCATTCTGTAGGGCTTCCTCCCTCTTGGTCTATTTTGATTCACGAGCATGGATTTGTAAGAAATATTCTTATCAAATGCTAAGTGAATGATCTTTGACTTCATATTCCAGTTCACTTCACTTGCATCAGTCCTCAAGTTTCCTCGGACCATTTTGCATTTGCCAATGTACAACCATTTCATCCACTACACTTTGGTAAACTGTTGCATTTTTGTGCCACCACCTTTCATTAAATACTTAGTCCCCATGTTTGCAGAGCTAACTCCTACACTTACCTCCATGCCAACAGTTTCCCTGTCAGCAAATTGTAATATTGTTTTCCCCTTAGCTGGATCTTAAGCTGCTCTACAATTTTCTTCTTTTAATAAAAGGTAGGAAAAATGTATCTTTTATACATTTTGTGCATGTTAGACCAGATCAAATGGGCTAAGCATGTTTTAGATTGAAAGAACTCTTTTGCTGGTAAAACTGCTACCTTAGTAAAATAGAAGTTGTTTATCAAAGATACCTTTACTGAATGCAGGCTTCATTTTCTCCCTTTTTCTTGTTTATGTCTGTTTTTAATTATCTCCTCCAAGACTTTTTCATAGCTCTTGAATATTACTGTCCCTTTAATGTACAGGTATTATTGGTCCTTGTTAATCTTAAGCTGCCTTAGTCTGACACCTTTTAAATAAAAAAAACCCCACCAAAATCCACCTCTAAACCCCTTCTCACAGGACCTGTATTTCAAGGATACAATCTGTCAGCATTTTAGGGAAGAAAGGACTCAGCTCTTCTGATGTGAGTGCATTAGGGGTAAATTTGTGGCAATATGCTTCTCTATTGCATGTAATGACTCCTCATCTTGCTGACTACTTTACCTGCACTCAAAATTACTTTATTGAAATCAGAGGCAGAATATGAATGTAGCCTTAGAATATGAGTGTGTTAATTTTTATCTTAAACTTACTCCTCTAGTACATGGTAAACTAACTTCTATTCTTTTACATTTCCCCCCAGTATCTGCCTGCTGAACCATGTGTTATTTCTATTAATTTGCTTCTGATTCAACTTCGAGCAATTCTTGTGTTGAGCCCACACTTCAAGCTCTCCCTATTGATTAGTCCCTTTCCTGATCTTTGTAGCAAAATCCTTATTTCTTCTATCTTGATACTTTTCACTTTTTGGAGGTAAGCGTGTTTGGTCCTGTGTTAAGTTTATATAAAGATGGGGAAACACCACTGATCCCCTATCTCAGGGTGCACTTGGTTAAGTTCCCACTTAGCTGTTGGAGTTTTCAGTCCAGGGGAAATCCCTGACTTTCTCTATTTGTCTTTTTGTAATCATAAGCTTGATTCTATAATCTCTTCTGTTATAAACATAAAACAGAACCATTTTTATGACCAGTTTTTCTCTAAGGTCCATGCTATGCTTACCTTTCAAAATTGTATCTAAACCTGCATTATCTTAACATAAAACATGGTTTCCTTAGTGAATGCCCAAAGCTAACTTTCTATTACATTCAAGTGCTTCTGATCATTTTATTACTTACATTTGCTCTCCATTCTTCATAGAGGAGGTCAATGTCTTTTAATAACAGAATTTTAACTATTGTCTCTGAAGTTCATCTCCATCTTATGGGGGAAGCTTGCAATAGACCCTTACCTATATTATCTTAGATGTCTAACATGTTTCTGACCCTACATAAAGGATCCATACTTTTCTTGTTCCTTGTTCCCAGAATGCCTCAGTGTGGCAAAATAACATTGCTAAAACCTTCTGTATCTGGAGACTTAATACACTTAATAAGCTGCTCATAAAAGGAGAAGTAAGGAAAGATGGTAATTGTTCTTCGTAAGTAAATTTTTTCTATGCCTGTTATAAGCTCTTCTTTAAGATGCCTCCATTATTTTTTGAGCTGCTGAAAACTGCATATTCCAACACAGGCTTTGTCATTTCATCATCAAATGGAAGAATTACTGTATGAGACTATTAGACTTTCTGTTTCTATATCCCAGGATTTGTTTCTTTTGGTTTGGGGGTTATCCTGTTTTATTTTATTAGGTAATCTGCTCTAATTCCAGGTCATCTTCATTAAGTTGTTTCCTGACCAGTTTCTCATCCTGTTTTGCACACTTGTTCATCCCTGCCCAAACACAATGCCCTGTGCTTGTCATTTGGAGGAATTTTGAAGTTTTTCACTATATTTTGAAGCTTCTTCCCCCTTCCCCACCCCCACCTGACTACCTCTTGGTTTCTCTTGCATCTTTTTGGATTTGAAGCCCTTGGTAGTGCGATTGGTTTCCAAAGTAAGGACACTGTCCCACCTCATTCAGGTCTCTACAGAAAATTTCTAACAGTATCAAATGCAAACAGTGCCCTCCACAACCCTCCCCCTTTCCCTTCCATTTAGAAAACAAATCACTGATAACTATTTTAAGTAATTTTGGGTGGGGTTTTTTTGGTGTGACTTTATTTATTTATTGTTTTAAAAAATATACCATTTCAGACCTGCCACTCAGTTACCTTTCCATTAGGAATGTGACTCAGGATGCCACCAGGTCTTCCTAACATCAAGATACAAGGTTATCTACTCTTGTTGAGCGGGAAACTAGCTGAGGTTGATACAGTTTGTTCTGTTCCGATCCAAGGAGAGGTCTCTAATGAACACAGGAGCTGGGAGAACTTCAGATGAGGCCATCACTCCCCTGCTGAACACAGACTAATTCATAGCCTCTTTGCTGTGGTGGAGTACTAAAATTGCATGCTTTTAAAGTTAATGGCCAATTAAAGCAGTTTACCATTTAGTACTCAATTCTGATACAAGTGAAGAAAATCTTACAAAGGCAACACTCATTCTGTTTTTGAAAAAAAAAAAAAAGTTGAATACTTCATGACCTCCCTTCCCTTTGGAACTGAATTTGGCCAACCAGTGTCCTTAGGAGACCAAAGCAGCACAGAGTGAGGCTGGGCTGTCGCCTTCCTAAGGATCCTTGGTGAATTCACAAAAGGGAAGCCCCCAAGATCTTTACATTTGTGGGAGTGATACCTTTGCCTCGGGTTGGGATCAAAGGCCTGCACTGTAAGCAGTCAGTAAATGGTAAACACATCTTGGTGCAGTGCTCCCTAACTGCGAATCTGGCACTTCCAATGCTCCACAGCAGCACTCCTCAAAGCACTACCAGGGAGAGAATTAAATCCATGTGATTAGAAGCAAAGTACAAATGATCTAATAAAATGCTGGGGAGTATCCCATGATCTGAAGGTGGGGGTGAGCTAGGGAAGGAAAGTTACACCTTGTGCTCTGGATGTCACGCTTTGGACCATCTCTGGTGTCCCTACCTCTGTTTTTTTGTTGTTTTTTTGTTTTTTTTTCCCTCTCACCTGTGCTCAGCACTGAGTTTTCTCTCTGGCTGTGAGGCATTCACAGAGCTGAGGAATGGGGAAGATGTCTGGGTGCTCTGCTTTGGTTAGAGTTGTGTCTCCAGCCTTCACCACCTTGTCACACCCAGTGGCCCCACCCTGTGTGCACATGTGATGACCCTGACCCAGCAGGTCTTTTCTCCTGCATCCCACAGGAATTGTCAGTACTGAATGACACAAAGCCTGATTTCAAGGCTCTTGTGCTCACTTTTGCCTTAGTGTTTTCAAGATGCATTTTGCCTACCAGCTTTCTGTTGCCTTATGGAGAAAACTGTCCCTGCAGTCACATACAGGGGTATGGCCTCTACCATTGCATTCCATCTTTTAGCCATTCTGCGACAACAGATGTGACTGTTCATTTAGCAGGTTAGTGGGTGATTTGGCAAGTTCTGTAAACTACTCTAGCAGACAACCCAGATAATCCACAAAAGTCCTGATATCTTCCCTACAAAACTTTATGTTTCTGTAGAAAATGCCCTTATTTTAATTTAATTTCCACCACCAACGCCCCCCCCCCCAACCTGAAAATGTGAGTGGAAAGTTTGAGAAAATGTACTGTAGGCTAATTCTCCATCGTTTAACTTGGGTGGAAGTCCCTAATTACTAAGACATCATCACCTAAGAGGTTTTCTGCTACCAGAGCACACATGGGTCAGCAGCAAAGCTCTGTCACAGGCTGCCTGTGGCATGGTTTTATCTGCTATGGTAGAAGATTGATACTTGCTAAGGTTTTTGTTTTCCTAAACTGCTCACTGCATTTTCTGTGCTGTATATAACAAAGGAGAACTTGTTTGCTTCATGAATCTTCAGCTGTAACTTTCATAGTCTAGTAGTTGTGCTCCTAGAAACAAAAAATTATCACTTAAGCATCCGAGTAAGTAATAGTGTTAGGCATTCTCATCCCAGGCTGTCTATTTGCATGAATTACCAACTTATGAAAAGCATTATTCTGCATATTTTTTTCTCTTTCTCGTATCTTGGCTAAATCTGAATAATTTCTCTAAATTTATTGTTTGTTCTACCAAGGCAAAATGAAGTGAATATCATTTAATAATTGCTACAAAGCCAGAAAACTTTGATTCATTTCAATTAGTAGCTGCTGCCTAACCAATGTATAGTTCCTGAGAGACTGATCCTTTTTCCCATGCATAGCGGTCATAAAAGAATAGGAAAATGTACTGAGTGACAAATAGAGTTTGAAATAATTAAAAGAGGATGAACAAAGCACAAATTCTAGGAAATATGGGCAGAGGCTGATTTTTGCATTACTCATTCTTTTTATTTTTAACTCAAATTAGGGACTGACTTTTTCTGTATAAAATCTGGTGTTGTGGCCTGGGCTTTCTTGTTGTTGTTGCAATATGGCTAAATATGAAAGTACTAATGAGGTTTCTCAATAAAAATACTTGGTATTCCAGTGTTCCAGCTACAAAGTGTGAACATCAGTGACGGATGGTTTTCTGTTGGGTCACTGGTTGTTTTTTTTTTTTCTTCTCATTCTCTTTCTTTTTGCCACTGGATTTCTTCAACTTGTTCGCTTTCTGGTAACTTGAATATTGCAAAATTACCTTCTGTAGAATAAGGCTGAAATGAAACTGGAATAAAAATGAAATTATAATCTAGGTATTAATTACAATGCTGGAATGTTGTTGCAAATCAGACTTCCTTAAAAAAGGGATTGTGACTATAAATGCATGAAATACACATGCATAGACATTACAGTCAAGAGGCTTTTCTATTGTTCACTAACCCATGAGTGAGATAGACTTCATCACCTTTCCTTGTGGTGACTCTTGTGCTCCCCAGCTCTTAATGGATCTGTGAATTAGCGGGGCGCAGTTCCTGCTCCTGCCTTACAGCTTCACACGAAGGGACCACCGAAACTTTGGTTAACTTCTCCTGCCACCTCCTGGACAGCGTTATAAATAGCTTTTCCCGCTCTACAGCCACAAAACCTCAAGAAATACAGTGCTCACGCGTATCAGGCATTGACTTGTGAAATTATCTTGGCCTCCCTGCTAGCAACTTTTCAACGCATACTAATAAGTACCATGTCAGTAATTAAATTTCTTGCCCAGGAGATGAACTCAAACCCCAGAGTTAAACACCAAAATGTTAAATGAAATGTTTTAACTCCTGTAAAAATAAAATCCCTCAGCACAAAGTCCTAACTAACAAATTAACTAGCTGAGATAGTGCTGCCTTTCTCTGACACCAGGGTGTAAGAGAACAGTCCCGCAGATCTTGAACAGACTTTTTAATAAATATCTTAAATGTGTGGATGCTTAGACTTTGAAACACATCATGGGACATCCTTGTCCTAACACTATACATAGCTTTTTTAATGACTAGTTTTTACGGTAGATTGGCCTAAATTAAAGAGAAAATGCTGTGGAGGGGTAAATGGCAGGGTGGATTTAATGGCAGTCATTACACATCTAGCTTTGCAGTTCATGGCTCTCACTTAGATGCAGAGATGCTTTCTGTACTAAATCTGACCACCAAGTTTGAATGTTGCTTCCTGGAGAGGTATTCAAGAATAATGTTTGTAGTACTGTGCCAGTGGTGAAAAACAACTTAATTTCCCTCCCAAGCATCCTGAGTGACTGTAAACACTTCTGCTGATGATGTTTGCAACTGATATCATCAGAGATGTTCTATATTCTGAAGTCACAATAGTAAATAAATACCACTATTCCATGTGCCTTCTGAGTGCATTGATCCTGTGGTTTTGAATCTACTGTAATGATTTTATCTCCCTGAATTGCTATATTTATTTTATTTTGAAATTTAAAATCCCCTAGCATGATATTTGCTTTGAAATCCTTGGTGTGTGTCTCTAGTGCTGTTATGTTGCAGAAAGACAATGTTTTGGTTCATACCTGCCAAAGGGGTTTTGTGTTTTTCAACAGGTTGCCATGTAATTTAAAAATCCTACTTTCTAGCTTTTGCCTTCCTCTAGTTAGTGAAATGAAAACAGTGGCTTTCTGATCTTCTGGAGTATTTCCCTGACATGGATATTCTTAATTTGTATTGGCAAGGCATTGTCTTTTGTGAAAGACTGAGTTAACAGAAGCTTTGAGAGGGAACCACCAATTGAACAATATAATTGTATTTTATCTCCTGTGTAGCTCAGGCCATAACATCTTATGTTGTCATTCCTTCATCAAACTTGTAATTTATATTTGAATATAAATACTCTAACTTGGAGAAAAATAGCCAGACGTCAGTGTGTGGCTTTCCTTGGTCCTGTGTCCCAATGATTGATTAGTTTTGCTCCAGAAATACTAACAGAGCAGCTAACTCAATTCAGGCCAATGCATCTACTGCTGATGTGGAAATGGAATGGTAGAAATCCATTATAGAAATCTACCACAGAAATGGTAGATTTGCCTCCTCAAATTGGAGCTCTTGGAGCAATTAAGTACTAGGTAAACTCAGATTAAACTTGGTAAACAATTTGATGCTAAGGAAAAGCTAGAAGTTATCTTTATATGATATTGCCAAAATGAAAATTACAACTCTTCCTCTCAGTGTTTTCAAAAGAGCTGGAACAAAACTGTATCTGGTTTTGAAGTAACTTAAAACTTTAGTTTATCTTTCATTAAGCAGAGGAGGGAAGTACAATGTTTTCCATACATTCCTCCTTAGGGACGTGACTTCACATCTTTCCAGTTTCCATAGCATGAAACAGTTTTACATGTGGAACCTGTATAATCAGCCAACTGGAGGTGTTTTGTAGTTTCAGCAATGCTACTTTAGGTAACATTCCCCTTCTTATTCCTCAGTGGATCAGTTAACAAGCTTCAGTGTCAAGGACTCTCTTAGAAGACAGAGATTGGCCTATGGTTTTATAGCTCACATAATGAAAATACACTCTGTGAAACATGTGAGGAGATCTGCTAACCAGAAACTACCCTCTTTATAAAGCACTTCTAAAAGAAAAAACAATTTGGAAACGCAAAAAGGAAGTATCAAGTCTGTTTTTTTCACCGGGAGACAGAGAGGGGTAGTGTGGCATTAAAAAAAGGCATAGAAAAAACACTAGCTGCCACAAAATCATAAAGGAGTCTGGCTGAGCTTAAAACTCATCTCAGGTCTTGATTTCTGGCCTGATAGCTCAGCATCAGAACCTTCCCATCCATCATGAGAAACCTGAAATACAGTTTTGTAGCATGTCCCTGGCCACAGCATTCCTTAATGAGCTTGTCTTCTTCCCTAAGGTTGGCATTTGTGTGAGCCAAGCCCTGACACACATACAAGAGAAAAGTTCCCTTTCTGGTTTTGATAGGGCTTTTAGCTGGTAAGAACACTGTCGAGAAATCTCAGTTCTGTAATGCAGAATTTGAATTGTAGGTGCAAAGTCTCTCTACGTGAATACACTGAGGTTAAGAGTTGTTATACCATTGTAAGGGATTAATATCAAATGAACTGGAGGACTCAACAGGATGTTGGAATCCAACCTGTTCTTAGGAGTCAGATTAGGGAGTTACAGAGCCAGAAGCGAACCCGAGGCACTGAGAGATGCCTTGAATTCTTTACAGTCCTTTAAAAATATTTTTTTTCCCTTTGTAAATACAATAATTGTATTTCTGTAAGAAAATGGTATTGAATTCTCCAAAAGAGCTCTTTTTGATTTATGTTCTGCTTATGTTGCGTCTCTTCTAGCAGTAATATGGAAATATATAGGCCAAATATTTGAAACATGCTAGATTACTGAACGTTTTTGCATGATAAAAACTTGGGGCAAGAAGGAAATAAACTGAAGAATTCTCAGGAGGTCATTAACATTTTAATCAAGTGAAAGTTGCTTTTCTCTTTGCAAAGATTATTTTTTGCTGGCTCCCTGCTAATCTATGGAGACATGACGTGAAAATGGTACAAATCACCACTGTGCTTGGCTCTTCCTCTGAGTCTGCAGTCTGAATATCTGCACAGTTCATGCTTAACTGAGCTACATTTAGGGAATCTGGATTCAGAAACTGATTCCAGTTTCATCTGAGGCCGGCACTGCTCAACTTGCATCTTCCAGAATTTAAGTTTTTTCACCTCAGATGAAATGTGTTGCTTCGGAGGTCTTACACCCCCAAAGTCTTCAGTGTTGTGCTCAAGTGTTGTGAGAGACCACGTGCACTCTTTTAGCATGTGGCATAATGCCACAGTGTCTGTGGCACTGTCCTGTTGCTGCATAAAAATGATCTCAGTCGGTAAAGAAGGAAATTGGGAAAATGTTTTGTGTAGTCGAGAATTTCAAATATTTTCTTTGGCAGGTTTAGAAGACTTGTCTCCTAGCAAGAGCCACTTGAAATTAATGTTACGAGAATCGAGATTTTCAGCTCTTCCTTGATATTGAAAGCATAGAAACCAAGATGTATTTCTTAAAAACACTCTGATATATGAATTTATAAAAGCACCTAATGTTCAAACAAGACAGCATTCCAGGTTAGGGAATACTAGGATTGCTATCTAAGATTGCTTAAAACAATTACAAAAAAAAATCACTGCAAATTTTCATTTCAATCTATGGCTACTATTGCCTCCATCTGCTTCCTTCTTCTGTTTTGCAAATGTATTTATAATGTACTGTGTGTGCCACTGGGAAGAAAATACGTGGAAATCTTTCCATAGTACAGCAACCACTATATTGGCACATTTCCTGTGCCAATACCATAAGGTGTATTGCTTACCAAGGTTTAGAAGAATTTCAAAGGAGTTTTGTGTATGGATTAGTCCTGTCAGTCAGGTAAGGGTGTTGGTTTTTTTTTTCTTTTCTTTTTTTCTTTTTGTTTTTGTTGATACTGCAGTAGGAGCAGATGTCCAGCAAGGAGCCCCAGAGATAACCATGGAATTCAGCAAGCGACCTTGGAGCTTGAGTGAGAGAGAAGAAGAACTGCTCACTCCACCAAAGTGAGACCGTGCCATGTATGCCTGAGACCAGAAGCAATTCTGAAGCAAAAAGGCTGTTTATATGAGTTCCATTTGGGGACTGTACATCTGTCAGTCAGCTGATGGCAACAAGTGTGTTGCAAATTGGCTCTTGAAGAGTTTGAATAGTTTGAAAAATGTGTAGTTGTGTGATGGAAAGTTCCACACATTCCCCTCACCCTGCAGTCTGTACATCCCTCCACCAAGCATCATAAACTGTAGTGCTAATGTGTAACAAAGGATTCAGTTTGCCCCAACTCAAAAAGAGCTAAACTGTGTCCTTGTAGTACCTTTTAGTCGCCACAACCACAGCTAAAGCTGTGCAATGTCTAAGGAATATTTAATTATGCCAGTCTAAAAACACCTTCTATCTTTGTTCTTAATATACTGACTATATTTTACTGCTTCTTTACTGGAAGTCAGTTGGACCAGGAGTTGCCAAACCTAATTTATCTGGGCACCAGCCTGCCACAGCTCCAGGAATGGCTTTGATGCAGCCTGCATCTTCCACTTTTACCTCCCCTGTCATCAATTCCATTTCCGTGCCCTCACCAGTCCTGCCAAAGCAACAGCTCTCATCCTGGCAGAAGATTGGCAAAGGCAGCTTCAAGCCTGAGTTCCAAACATATACCTGCAGTGGATGTTCTTGATGGAAATAAAGAATAGAGTTGAGTGAGGAGCATTAAAAAGAGTTAGATTTGACTTTGAATTGCTGGTCTGGCATGGTGTGTCCTGGAATGCTGCTCTTCAGCCATCGGTCCCGTGGCTGCTCTCTCTGAGGCCGTGCTGGCCCAGGGATGGCAAGGAAAGACTTTCTGGTCCGTGGTTCTTCCAGGCAGGCACCATGAAAACCAAAGAGCATTCTCAGGGATGGGAGAAGGTTGCATGAAGAGGTAAATTGTTCTTAAGATGGACCCTTGGGCCCAGCCCAGACTCAAGGGCTGACTTCAGGGCCAGGGATGGCCATGACCAGCCCTGGTGATCACCTCTGGCCCAGCACAGCTTGCCACTGTAGTCTCTGCCTGTGCTCTGATGGTCATTTGGTCAATTCTTTTTGTACAATAACTTATCTTCTAATAAGTGTCTTTTTGTCTAGGATCTTTATGCATAAGAAAGAGTGGGGCTTGATTTGCCATGGATCAGCAAACCCCATTTTTGTTTATTCTTTATCATTTGCTTAAATGTTCCTTTTTTTCCTACTCTACTTGCTTCAAATTTAAAGTGTAATATAACTCCAACTTTTCTTTTTTTTCTTTTTTTTCCTTTTCATTAAGGGCAAAAAGAGTTTCTCCACATTGTTCCTAACAATAAGATCTATAATAGAAACTCTCAGGTTGTTGTGCAGACGGCCTCCAGCTTCATTTACTCTTTCATCCCCACCTGAGCCTGAGCATTATAAATATCCTACCTTTTCAGTGCAGCTGAATGAAAAATAATCTTGGTGTATTAAGGAGAGAGACAAGAAATAAAACTTGCAGGGAAGGGAGGGGAGGATAGCTAAATGCAGAGGAGCAGGAAAAGGGAGAGAACAGCCAGACTGTAAGAGCCACTTCAGTCCAGCTCCCTTAATTCTTCCTGGCAGCCAGCTGAAGCCGTGCAGTGGGCACAAGCGGAGGGGCAGCCACACCGTGCCCCCTCAGCAGTTGCAGCTTAAACAGCCAAATGTTTTTGCACGGATCCTGTGCTTCATTTTTGGCTCTGGGGCGATCCAGCTGCTGCTTCCTCTTTCATCACTGACTCCAGGGCAGGTTGTGGTTGCAGGGGAGCCTTCCCCTTCCCTTTGTGTTTCCAAATGGTGGCTCTGCCACTCCCTTTCGAGCTTTTCCCCTGCAGTGCAGTGTTTATGCTTGCTGTTGCCACATTCTTTTGCAGCAGGGTGACTTTATGCCTGCACTTCTGAAATCCCCTCAAAGAACACGCCTCTTTTTCTGGGGCACTGCTTGTGCAGTGACCAGCAGTACAAGAGGTCAGATTGCTTTGTCCTTTCCAGCACGTGCCTGGCTGGGGATCCCCAGTTTGAATGGGTTTTAGCACAGGTGTCTTTGTTGCCAACTGAAATGATCTTTCTACATACGTCTGTTTAATGAACTTATAAGTCAGTACATGCAGCATTGCAGCCACATTTTATTCATGTTTATGCCTCACAGAATGGAAGAGGGAGAGACAGATTTTCTAATTAAAAGAAAGACTGTATATTTGTCTGTTGCCAGAATGTTACATAAATGTGTTCTGCATGCAGTTAGCCTCTTATATCAGCAGAATTTGATGAATCCCAATTTTCATTAGCTATCTTGACTGAGGATGGATTATTGCACATTTCCTGTAAGCAGCTTAATTTTTATTGTTATATGACATTCCTTACTTAGCATAAAAAAATGAATAACTGAATAGCATTAAAAAGGCTGAGAACTCTCATCAGTAGCTGTGGGGGAGTATTTTTGATCCTAACATGACAAAGATGCCATCTATATGAAATCATGTGTAAATTTTCAGAATTTTTTCCATAAAACAAACTTTCTTCTAATCACTGGCTTCAAGAGCCACTATACTCTAGTAAGGGAGGAAAATCCTAAAGGCATAGTGGTTTTAGAGACAGACTTCTCTAGTAATATAATAAGCCATTTACAAAAAAAAAAAAATCATCAACAGCTTGCTGTTCTGCAGCAAAAGGATGCATAACATAACCTCTGTGGTATTGATTTGCTGTTTGGATTACCCTAGAAGCCAAAATAATTCCTCTTAAAGCTGTTAAAAGAAACTATCATTGTCTTTAAAAGTTGATCTAAGATTACAGATGTCCCAGAAATTTTTTAACTTGTAGCTGAACATTAAGCAAATAATTTACTGTGTGTGAAGTGTGATTATGAGCTAAAGAAAAAAAAATCTGTAAATAATTTCATCTGTTGAAATAGTTTTAGATGTGACCAAATAATTCAGGATGAGTAATGGCTAATTTTGGCCCTTATTTTTCTGCTCATGGTATGCAAACATCCAGGTCATGGCTAAATTTAGTTTCATTAGCAGCATCTGATGAAGTTCATGAACGATTTTAATTGTCCTTGGTTTGTTGATTTTCTAAAGATAATACAGAGGAAGTGTTACTCTGTGTGCTGTCTGCAGACACCCCCCTGCTTGATGCTCTCAGAAACTGCATGCTGAGCAGGTAGATCTTTGAGCTGGCCTGGTGTAACTCTCCTTTTATTCTTGTATGACCGTAAACACAGTGCATTAGACAGTGGTTAGATAAATGTGCCAGCATTTCTGATTTAAATACTCATGTATAAAATTTTACACATTTTTTTCTGCAGGAAGTCTTCTGCACAGGACATTGAAGCTTGCATTTTGTGAATTTTCATAGTTGAATTAAATGTGCAGATTCTCTTCTTGCTTTAAATTTCCTTTCTTTAGTAAGAAAAGAAGAAGATCTACAGTTCTCAGGGAGGCTTAAACTGTAGGGTATCCCTTCCCATTCTATTTCTAAGCATTCTGGCCAAAAAACCCCCAAACAAACTTGTTTGGATGGATATGATAGTTTAAGCTTGTTTCAGAATGATAATCCTTATGCCAAGTGAGCTGGATCCATGGATTTTCTCACTCAAAGAAAATCCATTTTAAGATGAGATAAATTTTCTCACTCTTCTTTGCAGGGAGTTCCTGTGAAGCTATTAAATAAGGTGTCCAATAGCAGCTTGTCACCAGGGAGAAAAGATAAATCAGAAATATGTTTGTCTTTAAAATATTTCAGTTCTTGGAAGGGTAGAATACAGAGATTCCATCCTTTAATGAGCAATCCCTTATACCCATGTTGATTTTACTGATGTTAATAAAGCTCTGTTTGGCATGAAAAGATCCATTTGCACATGTTTCTTTCCAAGGAATCTGTTTTAGAGCTGATTATTTCATTAGATTAGGGAGAAGGAAGGAAAAAGAGTTATCGGTGGCTTATGGACCAGACCTGCTGTTCAGATAGTATCACATTCACAAAATCTAATTTGAACAGATGTTGTTTGGCTAGGACTGTGAAGGAATATTGTCAATTACTCCTTTTTCTGTGATTCTCTTCTTTCTTTTTCTTTTCTTCGTTCAGCAAGTCCTCCAAGGGACATACATTAACGTATTACCCTAATTATTCTCTCAGTCCCATTACTGGGGGATGTGGAGTTTGTCACTGTTGTATGCAGCCTTGCAGATGAACATGTAATGAAATTCCTAGGCTGTAATTCACAACTGAAGAAGGTTAAGATGTAGGACAGAGGTGCCCTTGGAGGCCATATATTGCAGGCAGGGTGTCAAGAATAACGATCACAACCTGTACTCTGACATACACAATCTCTTATTGACTCAAATTAACACTGGATTAAAGGCTGTCAGCGTGGTGGCAACAAACAACTGGAGCAATGAAATTATAGTCTGACTTCTTAAAACTACCTTTCCTTTTGGACTGTGGATTGTGCAAATAAATAAAAGGTAGGTAGTGTGTTTCTGTTGCCCCACGTTGGTCTGTGACTTATGTATCTAAGAATGGAATTTAGGCATTTGTTTTGCATATTTTGACTGAGTTCCACTCCTATTTTCTTGGCTCTGGCGCTGGACCCATCACACTGGCCCAGATCCACCAGTGAGTCTGAGAGTAGTTATGCTGAGCATTACTACACTTAAATTTCAGGCAGCTGCTTCCAAATTCTTCAGATTCTTTCAAAAACCTCGAGAGGGTGCTGAAACTGCCTGCACACTGCATGAGGGGGGGTACATGCCCCAAAAGCAAACTGGGGACACGTTTCAGATGGCCCACAGGTGACGCAGGAGGGTCCAACCGTGCAGTTTGTGACCTCAGGAAACAAAGCCCTGGTGTGGTATCTGCTTATGGATTTATTTTCATCAGAGCTGTTTTACCTGGGCAGCACCTCAGGCATGTGGTCTGTGGGTGCCAGTGCTGGGGAATCCTGAGTTTGGTTCCCAGTGCCAAGGAGGTTGGTATCTCCTGCTCCGTGATGCATTGCAAGTTACCTCCAGGCAGAGAGCAGAGCCTCTCCTCAGGGAGGTGTCTTTACCACTTGTCTACCACATAATTCTCCTGCCTCTCCACTCAGGGAATATTTTAGCTCCTCAAATCCCCAGTACTTCAAGGCGAGGACTACTTGTGGCTCAACCCTTGTCTAGGGATGGAGCTGCGAACGCGCCTGGGGCCGAGGATCAGGATTCAGGATTGCAAGAGGTCTGGCCTCCACCACTTCTGAACATTTGTTTTTAGCATGAAGATCCCTGTAGCTGCCATGTAGTTGCATTTTGCAGCCCTAGAAAAGTAGGTTTGCAGAGCAAAACTATTGGTGTAGAAGAGACAGGAGTCATGCTAGTTGAGAGGTTTTCCTCTCCTAGCTAGGAGATAAGACAGCTGCATGACTCCAGTATTGCATGAAGATGCTTATGGTATCCCAGGCCCTTGAAAATTTAAACTGCAAATCTGGATTTCACACAGAAATTGCTTGGCACAAGTGGCATCTTCAGTGCTTCTCTGGGGTGTAGTCCTTACCTTATTCATGCATTAGTTTGCTTGTCTGTAAAGGGTGCGTGCAATGGTATTCTCTTATTCTTCTCTTCAGGATCCCAGGAGCAGCCTAAGAGTGATATCAAGATTATATAGACAAATAATTTTTATTTTTTCTGCGTCCTCTCACATGGAAGAATACTAAGGTTGGAGTTCTTGTGTTTTTCTAAAGGTTCAATACAGGAGATGAGCATCATTTCAGCAGGAAAATATGAAGTGCTGGTGTCACCAAACAGTTTTCAGCTGTGGAGTTTCTGCTGTGGCAGACTGCCAGTAAGTGATGACGTTGGGTTGGCATGATACTCCTGTCTCTGGCCTTTTCCCAGACCTGAATGCATGCTGGGAATCCTGCCTTTTTTTTTTTTTTTTTTCTGAGAACTTGACAATTAGGAAGGCATAGCCTGCTTCATTCCAATGGCTCAAAAAAAGATGAAGGAACACTGCCAATATTTCCTTCATCACAGATTCCCTCTTCTGCAATGCAAACCAAAGGTTTAAATCTAATTCCTACACAGCTAAAACAGGAATAAAAAAATAATTCTGAAACCAGCAATTCAGGAAAGTAGGAAATCAGGAACTCAGTTTTCTGGCATCCTGCCCCATCTGCTTCCCTCACCTGCAATACCTGCTGTTTACCAGCCCTGTGCTCCCTTGCTCCTGATCCTGGATGTGTCTGGATTAGGAACTGGAGTTTAACATCGATTAGCTTCTTCTAGCCTGCTATTTACTGAAAAAATCTGGGGAACAAAGAACTCAGCCATACAGGAATGTAGCTGGTACAGTATCTCCATTTGTCTCGAGGTGCTGACCCGATGCCTCCAAGTAGCCTCCCCACAGGCAGCTACCTAGGAACTGTCTGGGTGGGAGCATGCAACTTCTAAAGCAGTGAATTAAAATAAGTACAAGGGTTGATGAAAACATAATGAAGTCATTTAATAAAATTTTCTAATTTCTTCAAAGTAGACCCGGTCCTCCTCTATAATTTAAGCAATTGCCTTATTTAAGTATTTTTAGTCAGCCCTCCTTAATCTCCCCTCAGCTGCCCAAAGTCAGAGCCCAGGAGGTCATTTCATCACTCATGTGAGAAAGGTGTAACTGCAAATACTTTACCCTGTGAACACACATGGAGGTACCTCATCCTCCCCTCATGTTCATTTTGGCTCTAGTACAGTAAAAAAAACCTTGGCAAAAGGTTGGTGCATTTTGGTGGGGAGGATTCTGAGAAACTGATGTGTGCACTGTTCTATGGATTATTGCTCATGAGCTGCTGCAAAACTCAGTCTGTCTGCACTCTGAGCAAATAACTCCTTTTATTTGGCAGATTTTAAAAAATAGAGAAAGAGGGAAATAGAGGCCATCAGACTGTTCTCAAACAAGAACATCCAGAATAGTAACAAAAAATGTTGCTCCCGTGTTGCACAACCATTAGAATCGCTCACCATCAAAGGTCAAAAGCATTAACCACGCTGGTAACATTTATAAATAGACTCTCTATGGAGCTTTACCTTAAGTGGAATGGATAAACACTTTGACTCAGGAAGACCAATTAGAACCAGTAGGATCTTTTAATTTAATAGCTGCATTAAGCAAGATGCATGAATGTTGGTACACACAGACAGAGAACATTTTCACTGCTTATGGAGTCTGAAATAGAATGCAATTTCAACTTGACTCACAGAAAGCCACAGTACAACTGGTCCTGTGTGGCTGTGTAAGAGAAGGGAAATGGGGAAAGTTTTTTTTTTTTCCTAGCCCCATGTGACAAATAATGCACCTCTTGCCATCATTAATGTGTAGAAGCACGTTCTTTGTATCCACAGGGATAAAGTGACACGAAAGGCGGATGGGAGCTTAGACCCCCTGCACAGATGGCAACCACTGGTGGGGTCCAGAATGCATTCCCCCAGGAATTTAGGATGCAGGTATTTTTAGCACTCCATTTGTAATGTTTAACATTACATGCTGGTTAAAGATGCTTGCTGAGTACTCAAAACCCAGGAAATGTTACAATTAAGTGTAATTTGGGCATTTTAATTTGTACCAGTTTGCCCCTGCCTATATGTATGAGGGGTTAAGAGTGTATGCAATATTTTTCACAAGCACATAGGTTGGTCTGTGTTTGAACTGGTTACTGCCCAGTGGGAAAAGGCTAACAGGTAAAACCTGGTCACTAGGATTAATTACTTTCAAATCCACATAGTGAAAGTCTCTCTTGACTGTTCAGACTGATTTGTTGTACTGGGAGCAAGGTATCAGCTCTTTCAGGGAATCAGATGCTGGTCTCTCCTTACTGAGAGCAGGCAGGATGTCAGTGGCTCTGTTCTGTGCTAGGCAGACCATTGTCTGTCTTACTGGGATGGCAGGTGGAAAGGCCACAATCAGAACTGTCTCTGCAAAAGTATCCTAATTTTGCTTTCAGTTTCTTCATTGTGGTGAGGAAAAGTAATATAACCTTATGGTCCTGAACGTTCTTGTTCTCAGTCTCCTCTTAAAGGTTTTTGGTGAGAAATCCTGTGATGAAGAAGCAGGATCACTCCTGGTTCTGCATTCTTGCCCTCCACTATTAAATGCTGAGGTGGTAGGCGGAGGCTACTTAGAGAATGATGCTGGAGGCACTGGGGATTTTTGTTAGTGTGAAGAACAGGAAATATGCTATAAATACAAAGATAAAATTGTAAAAAAGCAAAAAAATTTGAGGTAAATTTCATTTTTTCCCCTTAGTTCCTCTAATTCCAGTGACACGAGTCAGGTCAGTGAAAGTGATAAGAAATTAGGAGATGATAGTTTAATGGCAGACATTGACGTGATGCCAGCAGTTGATTTGCCTTCATTTGCTTAAACATTCCTCTCGTAGACAAGCAAGTGCAAACAGAATTTAAAAATAATCACACCAGGAGCAGAGTGATGCCTTTTTGATTACTGGAGAGGAAGCACAGGGGGTTATCAGGTGTGAAACCTTTCAAGCTTATTCATGGAGCAGGTGTTTCCAGCCTATTTGTATACAAACCAGCATCTCCCCTCAGGGACTTTGATTTACTCAGAGCTGTCAGGTGTCTCTCTGCAGTCTTCTGCATTTCTATTATTTGCTGCCTCCCTCTGCCCCCAAAACCAAGGACATTAGTCCCCACAGCAACACTTTTTAGACTGCTGGTTGTGTTTCAAACCTTCTGAGATATGGATTGGAAGCTAGGGCTGTGATGGACTGCACATCTACTTTGTATCCACCTCTGCCATCCTGCACTCTCTTAGTTTTACCTCTTTTCACTACTGCTACTCAATCTTATCCACAAGAAAGAGGCAAGAGTAAACATATTGAGAAATAAAACTTACAGATAAATAAATACAAACTCTTTCAATGGGATCTCTTAGTCATCCTAATAGAATTTCGTATACAGTACAGTCTTTCAGATGCTAAGTGGTCTTGAGAGCTGATGATCAGTTAGCAAAGATGCACTTGAAACTCCAAAATCTACTTTCACTCAGGATAGCTTTACTGCACTTTTTCTTTGTATCATATTATGATTCACTGATCACTTTGATGAACAGTGGTTTTTTCCTATTCACAAGCTTTTCTGGTTTTCACTCTCCTCACTTTCTAGTCACTTTTCCCCACTTTCATTTAATTTCTTTCAGCTACTTCCTACCCAGGTGGCCTAATCACTTTTTTTTTTAGTATTACTAAAACTACCTCACAATTACTGTATTTTGCTTTTCTTTCATAAATATCGAGGGGTAAGTTCCTCTTCTCTTGCACTTTCTCTCTCCTTCGAAGGTTCTTGATTCACTGGAGTGGTGTCATAATCTTGCAGCCAAATCATCCTCTGTTTTGATGCAATTGCAGAATTAAAACAGACAGGACATAACTGATTGTCCCTATTTATTTTTCAGCCATAGAACAGACTTTAAACATAGATAATAGAGTACTGCCTAGAGCCAGTGTCTGTGAGTGTGTAAGCCATTTTAAGAAGGATAATGAGTTCTAAGAATTTCTGTTATAATTCCTTTTTAGCCTAAGCTTTCAAAACAGCTCATCGTTTTGTCTGCCAGACTCGAGAAAACTAAGAGTACTGTGATTTTCTAGAGAATGTGAAGCACCTCTATTCTGAAAAGAGACTTGTTTATATATTACTTAAGACAGGTGTTTCAAGAATTGAATTGGTATTTGAATCACCAGGCCATTTTAAAAACATAGCCCTCCCCCCCAGCATTCTGCACTGTCTGTGTTTGAAATTTAAAAATGATTCTCTAAGAGTTACTTGGTTACTTACATAGCTGAAACAGGCAATAAAATGTTCAACCCAAACTGATGAGCCCAAATTTGTCTCCTAAACAACTGAGAGAATGAATTAAGGAGTGATATAATCTTCTAAATTACATCTATTATGATATAATAATGCAATATGCCAGAAGGAGTACGAAACTCTCATAAAGGCTCTTCATTTAAATTTGCTTTGAATTGTCAAGACACACAGAAACCCAACATACTCGATTTAACTCATTTAAACAATTTCAGCATTTAATTAGACTATAAGGATAAAGTGATGGGATGTTACAGTCCAGATTTCCACGACATCTTACTACTTTAGGGGCAAGAACTTATAGCAGTCGGTACATAAAATAAGGTACTAAATTTAAAATATAACCCCGTGCATATAAGCATAATTAAAAATGTCAAACTTCAAAATGCAATTATCAAGTAATAGCAATGCATCTGTAATGCTAGAATTTCCTTAAAGCACATTAAAGACATGCAACACTCAGCAGATTCCTAACTACTACTTAATTACCCTTTCCACTTATTGCTGCAAAGATGCAGCGTATGGAAAAGATACACATTTAGCCTAACCAAAAGAAGGATTAGGAGATTGTCTTTTGTAGTTCTAGTACAGATAACCTTTTAGTATCTACTGTGTACCTTGCTCCCTGAGCAACTAATGAAACCATGTGTAAATCTAAACTCCAAAACTGTCATTTGAATACTTTAGTTAGCCTCGAGGACTCCCAACTGCATGAATCTCTGTTGCCCCTGTGCAAAGCTCAGCAGCGTAGGAGTTCCAGAGTGCTCCTTAAATGTTCCTTTGTCTTTGTACTCACCAACCTGTTGCTATTCAAAAGGAAGACTAACCTTTAACATATCAGTCCTTTGGACAGCATCTCCTGTATTATCAATGTTGCAGTTCTTAAGAAGACGGTTCATGTTTTCATGCTACTCCAGTCCCTTTCATGTAAGTATCGTAGGGTTTAGAGTCCATTTAGAGGCTGACTTCCTTCCTCTTAAAGCTTTTACAAAGTTATATGTTTGAATCTTGTGATTAATGTCTTCAGTGAAAACAAAAGAAAATCTGATACTTTGCTGATATGGCCCTTATGATCAGAAATTGCTACCTGAGCTAAGGCCAGTTTAGAATGTCTCTCTGGTCTGAGACACTTTTCATTGTCAAACACTTACTTCACACAGTGCTGTTGTGCCACATGGCTCCAAAGGGGGTGGCAGATGGGGAGGAAGGAGTCCTGAGAATTTGCATCTGCAATTACTTTGTGCAGTACCTTCTGCCTTTGGTGTCCTTGGACACTTTGTAGGCTACCTGTGAATAGCTTGCCTTGTGTTGTGTGCCTGGTGTTGTTACCTGGTCAGGAGATTTGGGATGTATGGGTCTCACACCTTGCACAGGGAACATCCTGGTTGAATTCAGGTGTGAGCTTTCAGGGTCCCCAGGTGATGGTAGCTGAGCCTTCTCTTGAGACAAGCCTGATAGTAATCACTGAAGACTTGGTTTCAGCTTCTCTTATTCTCAATTTGAATGTCTTCACATCTGTGCTGATTATAAGATTATAAAGTCCTTATTCTGGGAAGATTAAAGAAAAATAAAAAATAATAGGGGGAAAAAAAATAAAACATTTACAAAGGAACAACACACCAGCAGCAGCAATAGAGGAACACTGCTGAGGGGAAATTTTTTTCTTTAAGAAAAGGATAATGGCATCTGGAGAATGGAGTTTACCACAAAAACTCACTCCCTTTGAACACTTCTTAAACTAGATGTGTGTCTTTTCCAAACTGTCTCTACTTTGAACAAAGACAGGCAAGAGTAGGAGGTTGAGTTACTTTCTTCAGCACCAGCCCAGAGACTCTCTGGGTTGTGTTGGTCTCAGCTTCTGGAGCACTCTGTTCTCTCAGGGAAGGTGTGAGGCATTACTGCCAAGACACAGGTGGCTTATGTCTAGTTGCTGGATTTTTTTCTTTTACCACAAATCCTGCAGAGAAGGTGCTGAAAAGCCTATGCAGGTCCAAAAGACAGTGACAGTACTAAGGGCTCAGAGCCTGCAACAAGTGTGACCTTCCAGTGCAGGCACCTGGAACTGGCACCACGAATGACAATGGAAGAAAAAAATTCTTCAAAGAGCAGGAGTTCATTTAATTTTCCTTTACATTCACTGGACTGAAGAATACAATTAACAGCTGCTTCACTGGAAGGAGTTTTCACACAGTTATTTCTTTCACCTCAGACTTTCACTCATTCGATAATTATTTTTACATGCTGACTTTCACATCATCAACTATTCTTCTCAACTTTGCACCGTAGCAACAAAGGAATTACAGTAAAGTCAAGTCATTGATTTTTACTGTTTCCTTGCTGCATGCTTACATTTTTTATAAGTGCAGTAATTTCCCCTGCCATGCTGTGTTCTATATCTTTCACAGGACAATGTGCATACCTGATCAAATCCATCAACCAGGTAAGCCAAATGACACATCTATTACTGTTCAGAAAATAGATTCTGCATTGAATTAACTACTAGAAAAGCAAATCTCCATTATTTCAAAGAGTAGTAAGATTGCCCTCAGTACTCATTTCCTATCAGTGTGGGACAGATAAAGCATTGAAGTGGAAGTCGGAAATCTATTGAATGGCTCATTGACTTTGGACAGTTTGGAATGTTTTGCCTTGTGCTTCTTGACTGTGTGTCTACTTCTGTACCGTAATAACTCTGTGGAGGAGAAACCATTTCTGCACTTGTTTGTACAACCTCTGTTTTGCTTGGAGTCTCCAGGTAACTTGAAATATGCCTCACTATAAACAAAGCTGTGAAACATTGCAGCTCCCACCTGTTTCGCTCCAAATTGCACAGGAGTAAATAACTTTGCTTTATAGCAAATGCAGTCCCGTGGTTTGGATTAAAATGATGTGCAGTCCCTGTTTTCGTACCATGAGGCCTCAAAATGCAGTTCCTTGGGAACTACTTCTTTAAGCCTTCTAAAGCAAAAAATGCTTCAGTTCAGCCTATGAGTTCCAAGTCGACAAATGTGAATGTGAATTAGTCCAGTCCAAACAAGCTGACCAAATGTGGTAATATTAAGGTGGGTAAATAGCTGGTATGTGGATAAAGTTGGTGGGGACAACACCCTTCTCTTGAACCATGTCCTGACTGCACTGGGTAGCTGAAAGGGACCCACATGTCACCACCATCTCTATTGGCTTTATAGTCAGTGCCAGACCATGAGACCTGAAGTCCTGATCTCAATTTTTCTGTCCCCAACTCCCCCCTCTTTTTTTTCTCCTATTTCCCAGTGTATTGAGTATTTCTTCCTTTCTCTTCCTCTCCTTTTGTTCTTGTTCAAGAGTTCAGCTTTGGTAGCCAGGATTGGTTTGCTTTGCTCAAGCAAAGTTTCAGATAGCCTGATTTGTGGAGGTGTGTCTGATCTACTCACAACAGGTAAGATCTAGTGCTGGGAACTTGCCCCTCTTTGATAGCAAGTGAGAGACAGGCTCGGAAACTGAACTGCATTTTTTTAATCTCTTTAGTTCTTGTTTTTTTCTGCCCCTTTCAAACTTGCTTTGTCTTGATAAAAGAAGATCAAGAAACAGTAGTAGAAACAATAGTTCCAGCTCACTTCAGCACACTGTTTTTCTTTGCCATCAAAAGGCACCTTAGTTATTTCCCTTGTTAACATCCTCTGATAGATTTGCCAAACAGCATGCTTTGTGTGTTATAATTCTGGTGACAAAAGAGAAAGGGAATAACAGAGGCTGAAAAAAAAGTATTTAGTTCTGTACAATCCATATGTTTTCTTTTCTTTTTTCTTTTATTTTTTTTTTGTCCTACCCTTGTAATAATCAGTTATGAAAATTATTCTTCTGTGATTGTTTTCCATGTGATTAAGGAAGCTCTTGGAACCCTACATCAATGCAAGAATGTAATGTGAGTTGGTCCAAAAGTATCATTCATTGTATGCTTGAAGAGTCCTGGCACAGGGGAGCCCACCTGGCTGTGGCCTTTCACAAAGGATCTTTATGCAAATTACATAGCGAGTTTAATTTGCATGTCAGGAGAAATTTGCATAGAATCGTAAATAAATGCTTTAGCATGCCTTGCTCTGAACATCGGGGTTGAATATCCACCTTGAGCAGAATTTTGTTGCATGTGTTTGCAGTACATGTTTGAAGATGTCACTGTTGCTGGTGATTAGGGCAAGAGATGATAAAGTTTTATGGCTTCCTCAGACACAGAGTATTCCTTTGGGCTCTGGGAGGATAAATGAACTGTCAATATATACTGAACATATGAATTCATGAGGGACACTAGCAGCATCAGGGAAAGTACAAATCTAGTGAAAGGTAGGACAGCAAGGTAGCCCTGAAATAAGAAGCAAATACATCATGACAAAGTTATAAGCCTCTTTCTGAAAGAAAATGATATAAACCAGTAATAAACAGGTGAAGGGTGTGAAGCTGTTTTCTCCTCATATGTAGTGATTTTGGTGTTACAATGCTGGGAACAGTTTTAGTACCTGTATTTTGAAAAGGCTGTTTGAAAGCCAGAGGGAGTATGGAAAAAGACAATAAAATCTTTGGAGGTTAGAGAACAATTTCTTTGTTTAGTTTCTCAAGAACTGTCAAGTGCACTGTGATGTGATTTCAGTCATGAAAGGCACCTGAGAACAAATGCCTGGAACTGGGAGCTAGAGAATGTCCAGGTGGAGACACACCATTGCAAGCGGATTAAGACAGGCTGCGTCCATCCTGGTAAATGGATGGTTTTGGGGGATGTGATTCAAAACAACTCTTAAGGGTAAAACTCCACAGGGCACGAACAGATAAGCCAGAAAACATCATCACTGAAGATCAATGTCATTAGGCATTATGAAGATCAAAATGCTGATCAGAGTGTTCATGGTCCAGAGGCACAATTACCCATTAGCATCAAGTCCATCACTCTCCAAGAAGAACCACGTTTATTAAAGGCATACAAAACTTTCAGATGGCAACCAGGGCTTCTGATGGGATCAGCTTAAAGTTATAATTTTTGAAGTGATGATGAAAACCTTTCAGGCAATGCAGTTTTAAACAATGACTACAACATTTTTTAAAAGAACATTTTTCTGAAGAAAAAATTCGTTGCCCTCTTTTTTGTGTGTATTTATGTCAATGCTGGAAATTATGACTATTGAGTGACATCTAGTGGATGTGATGATGCTGAACACTAACAATTCAAAGGTAAAAACCTTTTGAATTAAGCCAGACTTGTAGTGCTGGAAAAATGACCACATAATTAAAATGTCATGCGTTGTAGCAACATGTAGGTAACAAGCTAGAGACGCAGAATCCAGCTCTTCAAGGAAATGGAAACTTAAGCAAATCTAAAGGTGCCAGATTTTTCTTTTTTAGGTCCCTCCAATTCTCATGTAAAAAAATCCCTATACTACTTCCTGCTCATTTTGCTTGGCCCATTGTACTTCATATAATCTGCACACAGAGACCCTTTACACTCACTGTAAATCACAGTCTGTCTCACAGTAGCCCTTGTATGGTGGTGAGGGCCTTCTCATGTTGTTTTCAATGGGTATTTTTCCTTTTTATGTCCATTTCATTTTTCAGAATTTAATATGGATTTATCCTTGAGGCTTACTGGCCACAATAAGTCTGGAGCTGCTTTACAGCGAATTGATGACAGAAAATGGTAGTTTTTCATGAGGGATTATTGAAGAAGAATACCTGAAATGCTTGCCTGCCTTAATTCTCTTTGTGGGAAAATGTATTTCTGAGAAGACCACATTTCAGAAACTGAAATACAGAGGCTTCAATTTTTGAAGCTGAAGGGAAAAAAATGTAAATAGAAAACTTTTATATCCAAAGGGCATGATTCACCAGGCATCTTACAGTGTGCTTAACTTTGCTGATCACTAAGCATGTAATTGTGAGCTCTGGATTTTTCATCTTGTCCACAGAACTTTCACAGGACTCTGTAGAACCTTTTAAGACTCCCATTGATTAATTTTATTTTACCTAAGTTCATAAATGTAAGTTTATTTTTTTCCATATTTATCAGATGAAATTTAAACAAGTCCCTGGTTGTAGCAAGACACTGCTATTCTATTGATAAGCTCAATCCCAAAGTTTCTGACATATGGGATATATGGAAGGAGTGGTAGAGAGTACTGATTACTGACAGGTTATTATAGTGAAATATGAATTATATGTATTCAGAATGTTAAGTGATGTCATCAATTGTGTCTAATCTACAGATAAGATAAATGAAATCTATATTAGACAGATATGGTCAGTAAAGATATTCTAAGTGTGGAGAATAAAGGGATTTTATACTGATTTTTGTACCTGAGAGGGCTTTCTTAATAATAAATTAGCTTTTAGAGATGTCTGCTGCTTTGGCATATCTGTTATTTAAGGACTGGCATGCTGTAACTTCATCTGTACCTACTCACTAATTCCTCCTGCCCAGGGCCAGTAAGAGGTTGGTTTGCAAAAAACTTCAGACCTTCCCTGAGATGTCCCTAGGAGATGCTGCTCCACGTGCTCCACTATCCCATCTTTCTCTGGAGCCTCAGGCACTCAGTGTGCAGTCAGGAGGGGAAGCTGGAGCTGCAGCAGTCACCGTTCCTGCTCCAGCCAGAGCCAGGGTGGCTCTGTCTCGTGGCAGGTGGTTTGCAAAGCTGCAGCCATCTGGCAGCAAAATTTCAAATAACTGTTCACAAGCCACTGCACGTTCCTAGCAATGAGTGTAGCAGTGCCTCATCCATAATGGTCTGGGAAGGTGGGGAAATCAATACCAGATGCCCATAAGAAGGGGAGGAGTGGACTGCAGGCTGCAAGGAAGGATTTAGAGGTGGTTTGGATTTTAACTCTCTTCCCCTTCACCTCGTCCACTCCCCTTCCCCAGATGAATTGCAGCAGCAATTTTTTTAAAGGGATTTAATTTGATTTATTTTTGTCTATACAGAAAACCTGAATTATATTTTCACGCAGGTATCCATTTTTATAAAAACTGCTTGTCTTATGGTGACATCTTGTACCTGTGTGTATGCAAGGGCTTTTATTTTAGAAGAAATGACATTTTTCAGATACAAATCTTCTTTCTTCTTCATTGCATATTATGTCCAGGTTCACTAAATAAATAAATCACAGAATCATTTAGGTTGGAAAAGACCTCCAAGATCACCAAGCTCCAACCTTTGAACAATTACCACCTAGTTGACTAAACTATGGTATGAAATCAGTCATTGAATTGGACAAATTTCATAGGCATTAGGCTATGTGTTATAGATGCCATCAATATAGATGCCGAACTAACGCCATCAATACCAAATTTACTTTATAACACAGGATCAAATTAAAATAAAAAAACTTTATTTGGTGGATCTTGATTGCTAAGGCAAAGTTTTCTTTCCACACATATTTTCAGAGTCAGGCTATAGGGACTCAAATGTTAGCACTTCC
Source organism: Myiozetetes cayanensis (assembly GCF_022539395.1). Taxonomy (NCBI): domain Eukaryota; kingdom Metazoa; phylum Chordata; class Aves; order Passeriformes; family Tyrannidae; genus Myiozetetes; species Myiozetetes cayanensis. Next base: position 5,284,844 of record NW_026087742.1, read on the forward strand.
TCATTGGGACATAAATTGGTGACGTACCCTTTTTTTTTTTTTTTCCAAATATATGTACTAAAATGATATTCCAATGCTGTCAAATCTCAATTTTATATTGTTTTGTGATGCCTTGTCTTTGTACTCAACCCACTAGCAAAGACACCATTTTCTCAGACAATTTTGGGGTTCTTTTAAGAGGAAATTTGTGACTATTTTAAAGAGAAAGCTTGAAAAATTTCTGAGCAGTCCCAATATTCATAAATGAGAAAGCAAGCAAGCAGGACCCAAGCCTCTGATCCAGCCTGAGACAGCAAATATGACTCCTGGGTTAGAAGCTGCTTTGCCTGACACCACTGAGTTATAACAGAGAGCCAAGGCTGCAGCAGGAGCTGCCCCTGCCCCAGAGAGGCAGGTTGAACATGATGTGGTGTTGCTTGGCTGGTGTTGGACCACAGAGGGCTTTGTGGGAGCCAATGCAAGAAGAAATGAGTTCCCCATCTGGTAGCTGAAATACTCCTGCAGTCTTTTAGTGAAATAAACTCAGGAGAATTAATTTAGCCTTTCAGCTCAGCTGCTTGATATGTCCCTCTCACATTACTGAGCATTCCGTGGAGTTTCTTTCCCTGCCTCTCTTTTTTCCATCCCAGCCCTCAGCTCTGGTCTGAAAACTGTCAGATACATGGAGACATTCCTGCAGATGTGCTTGGAGTCTGCTGAGCCCTTCAGGGGAGGTGTGAAGCAACACTCTGCCTTGCAGAGCTGAAGCCAGCTATGATCTACAGGACTGTTGGCTGTGGGGTTTCAAGACAGTGCTGCTCCTGATTTCACATCCCTGCTTAGCTGCAAGCAGAGTTACTGCACACAAACTCTGCATGGACAGTAGGGTCTTACTGGAGAACAATAAAAATGCTGCTGCCATGAGCCAGGGCAGCTGGACAATAAAAGCTGCTTCTGAGCCTCACGACTTGAGAACATGGAACTTGACATGAGGCCCAAAGTGCAGCTGAAAGGTGGGGTACACTGGCTGAGGGCTTGGGGACACCTTTGTGGGTTGTGGACTGGAATTGATTCACAGCTGGAGAACCCAGAGTGTGCAGCACTGCTTAGGCCTGGTGCTAGTCTGAAGGTAGCATTTATTGCTCTAGTCAAGTGTATGCTAGCAAATGAACAGTGTTCATGTCCCAGGAACAGGCCAGGGAATAGGTTGGAACACCAAATCTGAGTGAGCTTGGCTGATGGGTTGGGATTTTCTTTGCTGTTGTAGTTATTTTAATAGGCAGTCTGAACACTGAGACTGCATTTCTTTTAAACATCTTTGCTTATCAGATTAGTCTGACCTGGGCCACAAAGTCCAGGAACCACTCCTGAGGCTGTGTACTTCCCCTCCTGCCACGCATGCTGCTGTCCTTGGAAAGGGAAAGGAAGAGAAATCCTGTTTCATAGCAATTTCATAGAGAGGCTTTTCTTTCCCCTGTCAGTTTTATGAATGTGAGGTTCCTAACTTTGCAGATATTTGAAGTTTTAAAGGTTTGGGCATTTGTATTTATTTATTTATTTTAAGGATCAATATCTCATCTATTTCAAATACTGTTACACTCATACTTGCTAAAAAAGTTTCCACTCCAAATCCATTTCTTTGCATTTAGCTATTTGTCTGTTGATGATTCAGAGTAAAAATAAATTAAAAAAATATTTTGGGTTTTTTTTACTGCTACTAAGCCTGAAATACCTGTGGTTTTAAGTGTTGTCTCAGTGTATTTGAACCATTATTTGGATTCTTGTTCACAGAAAGTAGATTTGAGAAGGAAAAAGACTCTCAATGTCATAATTCCCTGTTTTCAGATTGGGAACGATTGACATCTTTTCATTAGGGACAGTTTGGGAAACAAAAGTGGGTGAGCTATAAAATAATTTCCCCAATCTATTTTTTTTTTTTTTACATTTTTTTCGATCAGGAAGCTCTGATCCTGCAAATTAAGCATTGTAGGAGAATTCCTGTTGCTGTACCAGATGCTGCTATCATTAATATCAGACAGTTATCAAGATGTTGGTCATCAATTTCTGATTTTAGCAAACCTACCTTTTGCTAAAAATGTCTTGTTAAAAGCTACTTTGCTAAAGCTCAGAAACATCGTGGCATTGCTTTGCAATGCATTGCTGTGCTGTGCTTTGCAGGTATCCAGCCACACACAAAAGAGCCCCACTGAGACAAATACTGAACACCAAAAATGCAGCAGGAGTAGCTGAGGCAGTGCTGAGATTGTGCTGCAGAGCCACTTTCTTTATGAGCATCATCTTGACCAACACTCAGGATTCCAACAAATCACCTGGAGGAAGAGGATACTCTTGAAAAGCAGAAAACCTGATTGATCCCTTGCTTGTGGGGGTCACAGAAGGTCAAATCCCTCTCTTTCACTCTCAGTGACTCATGGAATTCTACTTTTGTACAGAGTGGAGAGTTCTTGGAAAAGTTTGATGCTAAAACTAAGTGAAAGCAAAGCTATTCACCTGCACAAAGGAATATTAAAAAAGCATAAATTTTATTCTCCTTTTGAAGGTCAGAAATATTTTTCTTATTAGTTATTTAAAGGTATCTTCTAGTATATATATATAATGCTTTATGATGCATTTTGTCTTTCAGTGGTTGCCAGAGTGAAAGTTTCCCCATTTAGCCATGTTTCACAACAATACAGTGATCATGTTTATTTAGCAAAGATAAAATAGTGAAACAAGACAGGCCTGTAAGACCTGAAAATGATACAGTCATAGTAGTGCTTATTTTATTTTGTGGAAAAAACTTAGCAAGAGGTTTCTTTCTTTCATTTCAACCTACTTCATATGGTCATCATTTAAATACCCAAAATAACAGAGACTGATTTTTTTGTTTGTTTATTGTAGAGACCCCTTGCTGTCTTTCAAAGTCATCCTAGAGCAGCAGTTCACGCAGGCTCAGACCCTTAGCTTTCTCAATTATTAATATAAACAGTTTGGAAGTCTTTAAAAATGCATGCCACAAAGAAAAGAAGAATTAGAAAGTTTTGACCCGAGCTCTACACAAGTGTCACGGTTGCAGGTGGCACAGTCTTTTGCAAGTGAATTATCCCAGTGACCTCACTGGGATTTACTCGTTTGGGCAAAGTTGCTCACAAAGAAAGAGCATTTCACTTCTGAAGCCATGGTTAGTTCTTCCCTGCAGAGAGAAATAGAAACAGGTTGGTAACCTTAGCTATGGCTGCACAACATGCCAAAAGCAAAAATGTGTTATTTGCAGTCTGATCAATGATAATAAATCATAACAAGAAAATCAATTGTTTCTTTGAATCAGGATTAACAACAGGTAGAATTACTCGCAAAAATGCCACGAGCAGGCAAGAAATATCAACAGCATAAGCAGATGAAAGAATTAACATCAATCGCTATTAACGTCCTTCCCCTTCTCTGATGGGCAGCAAATAAAAATACAGAAACAACACAGCAACTAGTTTTTCTGTGTCAAGTCTCTCCAATGTTTAAATTAGGTTCATAAATTAAATTAGACATGTTATTCTATACCAGTTGCTGTTAAAATCGAATACTGTTTACTGCTCGTATCAATATATTATCCAATTCCATTTGTGGCTTCACCAGTGGTCATTAGTTTGTCTTTGGCATACCCTGTGGGGTTTCTACAGAGAAGCTATTTAAAACATGTACCTTTCCCTATAAAGTCCAACCACGACACCAGTGATTTGAAAGCATAACCTGCCAGAATTGCTTTTAAGAGTAGCGTCCTGAAAATTTACAATCTGTCCAGGTCAAATTACAAAGTTGCAATCAATGAATATGAGACTCAACTAGACATTATTTTGTGGAGGGAGAACATCCACACACCTAAATCCCATCGATGTACAGTGTTCTGGTATTCACTACAGCTCCCTGTGTCTCTGTTTTTTCCAGATAGTAGTTGGTTCCCACTGTGATTGTGAGAAATAAAAGATCGGTTTTATTATAAGCAGGTAAAACGAACAAAGAATACTAACAAGGTTTTTTTATTTTCCTTATTACTAACCTATAGGTGTTCTGTGGAAGTTGTAAGGCACACAGTTCAGTCTTGGAATGTCTGCCAGGGACTAAGCGTGCGGGAATGGGGCTATTGTATATTAACTGGAAATATGGTTGACCCAGCTTCATGCCACGGGGATGGCATGGGGGCAGATGGAGGCTGAAACTCCAACCCTGGCATGAAGAGGGGCACAGGAGCGCCAATCCCAGGAGGAGAAAAACCCTCCCACCCCGTGTGGTAGACAGGGTTGGACCTTAGGAATGTTTAAAAAGCAGGGATTTTGAATTGGGGGTGTGCTCTTGGAAATTTTGGGACCTGAGCACCCAACACGTGTTGTAATTAAATTTTCCTACTGGTATTATCATTATTATTATTTTCTTTGTTCTGTGGATTTTTTTTTTTTTTTGCCATCGTCGTAAATTTAAAAGAGAGAGATTTTTCTCACGTGGTCTCCTGAAGACTCTGTAAGAATTTATTGTAACAGTACAAAGGTGACCATGTGAAAAATCCCTGGGCAAACCTCTGGCTGCTTTCATAACTTTCCCCTCCATATGCCGGCAATTTTCAGGATGATTGGAAAAGCTTGATTATTTATTTATAATCAGGATTTAAACAAAATGAAACAAAATAAAATAAAAACATTTTTCTTGCTTGGCTATGTTTACTTTTCTCTTTTCTCCTTTCCTTTTTTTTGGACTCTGTTGTTTTTGTTTGTTTTTTTTCCTTTTACCATAGCAAAGGACAAATCAAGTTTGGGGGGAGAGGTTGTAGGGGCTTTGTCTCTTGAGGCAATGATCATCATGGTGGGAATATTTACTGCAAGAACTCACACTATAAGTGACAGAGGTTGTTGAGCTATTGGCAAAGACAGTGTTTATCTTCAGCTTTCATTATTCAGTGGAGTTAAATATGTTTTAACAATGTCAAGCAAAAGGCTTTGTCTGAGGTGAGAAAAAGCAGGCAAGGCATATAAAAGGCAAGAGAGTCCATTTAGCAAGCCCACATCTAACCACAGACACTTTCTTAGTCTAGATAAAAGACACAGTCTTAAAAAACCAGTATTTTATTTATTTTTAAAGAAAAAATTATTTTATTTTCTTTTCCTTCCTTGTTGAGATTCTTGTACCAGCTTCATCAGTATTGTTTCTAAAGTGCAGTAAATCACTGCGTATCTATTGGTGTGATTATTTTTCCTCTCATTATTTCCCCAGGGGAAAAAGAAACCCCTCAGTATTTATTCAAGTTTTTTTTTTTTTCCTTCCAAAGGACTTGAGTTCATTCTGTGTTTATTTTAATTTAAAACATATATGTATTTATGTATTTGTGTGAGAGAAGGCAAGGACAAAGAAAATTGTGGGTTGCATAAGTAGCACTAGATGGTGCTGTGAAGAAAGATATCTAAGGTAACTATCAGCAGTCTAACTCGGGTGCTGAAATTTGGATAGCCACATTCATTTACTGTATAAGGCAGATATACATTACTGTTCTGGATTGCATTAAATTGCTTCCTTTAGGATTGGAAAGTGATGAGAATCATCAGTTCACAGTACAGGTCAGGTCCTCCAGCCAAATGCCACAAAAATATAGATGTTATATATGACCTTTACATCAGAGCCACAGGTGGCTACCAAGACATGCTCTCAAATGAGAACCAAAGGGTAGGACAGGATTTTAAAATCTATGGAAAATCACTGTAGAGAGCGGAACAAAGCTATTACAGTTCTGTTGCAGCCAAAAAGATGCCAAGCACCATTTTGAACTAATTAAGGCATCAAGGTTTTCCTGTCCTGATATAGATGCTTTGAAAGTCATAACTACAATTGCTGCTAAGAGAGAGAGCTTCACATCAGGAGGAAAAGTACTCCTCTACCCATTATTTATACTCTTTCTTGACAGACATGATCATCTGCTCTGATTCAGCCTCCAGGCTTTGTCTCCTTGGGGGAATTTTCCCTTTGTTCTCCCTGTCAGCATGGGGCATAAGCAGAGGAAAAGGTCTGAAAACGCAACTGCAGTTTGTAGTCCCCCATGGGCTGACCTGCCTCTGCAGGCAGTGGTGCTGAGTGCATGGCTTCTGGGCTGCAGCAGCCTGGCAAAGTGCTGGAACTTACAGCTTCGAGCCATCCAGCCTGAAATAGTCCAGTCCAAAGCTAACAATGAGATATCTGTACTCACCACCCTTGGCTTTGCAAGTGGCTGAGTCCCCAGTTGACACCAGTCAAATAGTTTTCCCCCAGGACAAGTGGTGCATGAGATTATGACCTGAGAGACAGGGCCAGTCCCACAAGGTGTCAGTGCTCAACCCCTCCCTAACTGCCTTAGAAATGTCCAGTGGCTTTGCAGTCTCCCTGGTCGCCATCAATTCATTTAGAACAAGCCCCTTCTGATCTTCTTTTCCCTAACTAACTGCTACAGCCTTGAACTATGAAAAATGGATTAATACCATTTTATCTTGTGTTGGTGTTATTCCCAAGCTTCAAGAGGCATAACTCATTTGGCCATCCTTATGGTGTTCCCACTTGTTCTTAAAACGCTTCTAAACACAGAAGATATACAGAAAGGAACTTAAATGTCTGATGAGCAGGGTTTCTAAGTTAAAATTATAGTATTTTAATACTTCACATGCAGTGATCTCTTTGTAAAGTTTTCATAATGTCAGAGAAGTTCATAGAGTAAATGAGTTTGACTTCACTCAGAGTGCTAACATTTATAAATCTACAGCGCTGCCTTTCTGAATATATTTACTGCTGCAGAGAAGAAGGGGGATCAAAGGGCTCTAACACTTATTTCTGCCATCATTTCTCATCTTCAGCACAGTTTGAATTTTGTATACATAGCAGTTTCTTGCTCCAGAGATGTCAGAAATTACCTGGAGACTGTTTACAGGACATTAGAATAGAATATGGACAAACCTGCCAAAGAGTAGATACTGCATATATTAAATACTAATGGCCCACATAAGTCACGAATCCAGATTCTCTTGCATATTTGTTGCATTCTGTATTTTGCAGTGTGAGCTTGGGAATAAAACTAGAATTTGTCTTTTCTGAGTGCGTTTCTCTCCCACATATTATTTTAGCCTTGACAGTAATAAGAGGAGAGAAATAAACAGTGTAACATTAGTGATCAAAAGCATCAAAACACATGGGGAAAGTGTCTAATTGTAAAAGATCACCAGAGTAACGCCAATAGTAATTTCTGCTTCTGCATGGCTTGATGCCTTGAGATATTAAATTCCTAGAACTTGGGAGGAGTATGAGTTCTTATCTTATCACCCTCTATGAAATGCCAAACCACCCAACAATGTGCCCTTTTTGCCCTCAGCAAGAAGAGAATCTATTTTTTAATTTGCCAGCAGCATGGCTCACTCTAGGATACTGCTATTTGAGAAGCTCCACCAGACTGACTCATAGGATCTCAGGGGACTGTCGTGGTTTTGACAGAAAAAGTTGAAGTGACCCCTAGAAGTTTAAACCCTCCCCAAAGCAAATGAAGAGAACCAACAATTTCTCGACCATTGTTTCTTGGCATGGAGTTCATAACTTTTTTTGTATTTTGGGATGGCAGTACCATGAAGACTACTTCCTGCCCTTATTGTCTCAACAATTCCCCATGTGACTGAATGAACCACCACCACCACCACAGCAATTTGAAGAATCACAGATAATATATTTCTGGGTGAGAGAGGGTGGAGTGAAGATGTGCCCCCCAGTTGTGTCCAGTTTTGGGCAATATTAAGTACATCTGCAGTTAATAAATGAATAAACAACTGCAGTGATATATTCTGTGAATTTAGAATTGTTGGGGGTCATTGCAGCCGTGGGACGTGACATTTTCTGTAGCACAGAGTAAAAATCTCCCCATGCATCTTTTCTTGGAGTCCAGAATATCTGAAGCATAGAATTCCTTCTGAAAGATAGCTGGTCTTGACTTTAGTGCTTCCTGTGTTTGCAGAAAAAGGGACAAATCTGTTAGTGTAATTATTACCAAATGCTATTAGTAATATTAGAAATAGGTGTTAATAAATGTGACTTGCTTTCTTCCAGTTTTCTTCTATCCTTATGGTTCTGAACTGCCAGTTTTGTGCTTTCAGTCCAAAGAGGGCGTTTAGAAAGCAAATGAACAAACAGTGGTTACTTGTTTTGAAAATCAGGCGTGTTTCAGAAAGTCACTGTGCATATATTTGGGGAGGTGGGAATTTAATCTTCGAGCACAGCTCCCTAGGCAGCTTCCTGCACAATCTGGCATTGTCAGGGAGCAAAACGAGGTTTTGGGGGTCGTCTCACACAACTGCTACATTTCTTAAGTAGAAGTATCCCCAAATCAACAAAGCCATGGCATTTACAAGCATCCTGCCACCTTCTGCAGCACTGTGGTTGTGAGCAAAGAAGGCAGAGATGAACTTGTTAATCCTCGTAAAATCAGAGAGAAGTGCCTTTGTAACAGAACTCTGCAACATGTGAGGAGATCGGTGGATGCACTTTTAAAACTGCAGCACAGTGGGTTTTGTTCCTTCCTCTTTTTAATTATCCTTTTTGTTGTCTGAGGTAAATTTTAACAAGTAATTTAGTAGAGCGTTGTGGTATTTTATTCATTACTGAATTATGATCCTATCAACAGTATTACATTTGTTATTATTGTCATTGCTATTATTATTATTCTATTCCTTTATCTTCATGACCACACAATGCAGCTTCTGGAAAATAAGTGAATGCTGGCACTGAACCACCAAGAAAATAAATCCAGTGGCTAATATTTAAACATATTCACTTCTTTTCCATGCAACACTTTATTATCATTTGCTTTTCTATTTTATGTGGTAATTTTATTTCTGTCCACTGATAATTTAGAATTGTTTTCTGTTTACATCATTAAAATCATCCTGAATTATGCAACTGGTGTCTGCAATCCCCTGCATTCTCACTTTATGGTTTCACTGACTCTTCTTACAACATCAACATATTTCCAAGGAAGGAGTGCAAAATATTTGCTTGTAAACTCATTTGGCATCTTTTGGAAAGGAAAGAAGGTAAAACAAAATATGGATGCCACAAAAGAATGTTACCAAGAATATTGCTGTGGTTGAACAGCAACACAGAGGACAGACTGAAACCACTAAAATGTGAAACTTAATATCAGAATTGTAATTTAGTTTTGAAAAAGTGTTTTTCAGTCTCCTGGTATCGGGAAATAGTTACCAAGCAACACTGTAGATATTGGTAATGCAGGCAGATCTATTCAAATAAAGATTATTCAAAACATTGTCATTATCAGGGGAGCTATGTTATTGCTTGATTCATAACACTTGGTATCTAGACACTTTCATATTCTACTTCTCGAGCAAAAATTTGCTTTTCCTGAAAAAGTGCCCTTAATGTTTTCTCTGTTAGACTAAGCTTGCAGGGATATGCCACCATCTGCTGCAGTTCCACCTGTATTTTGCTGGGCTGAATTCAGTAAGGGATGCCAAGCACTGAAGGGCAAAATAGATGGTGAATACATGCACAGTATGTGTGAGAAGCAGCAAAGGAATAGCTTTTTCCTGAGAACACTTTTGCAGTGGTAGACTTTGGATTTCAGTAAGAGCCTTTGTATCGAATTGTCCAGTCATTCCTCAGGAAAACAGCAAAAAACCAGTTTTAGAGCCAGAATTCTCTCTTTGTTACCTAGAATCACTCTACTTTTTTAGAAGAAGCAGAGTGGACAGTCAAACTGGCTAAACTGGGTCTTGCAAGCTGGCTGTGGTATAAAGAAAGAGTCCTGTTACAGAGCCAGGGGTTGCTATTCCCCTGCCATGTGGGTTTGGGTAGATGCACCTGGGATGTTGTTGCAGACTGGGCCCCACTGGTGGGAAAAATCATTGTCCTTCAGGTTGGCTGCAAGAGGTTTTAGAGCACCTGAAAGCAGAGAGTTGAATCAATGGTGATCTCCAAAGCTCAGAAAGCAGCCTTTCTTTGTGTTCAGTGCAAAGATGTGTGCAACTGGAACCCCACTGGCTGGAGTTTCAATCCTGTGTGTAGGTGACACACAAACATGCTCCGTGGGCACACAGTGGTGATTGCTGCAGAGCTGCTCGAGTATGTAAGGTGAGTCTGGCCTAAGGAAAGGCCCTGGGAGGCCCTTTCAGAAAGGAGATTTGAGAGTATGTTTTTCAACTCCTTGTAAAGGGGTAAAAAAAGGAGGAGACTTTGCCTTTCCTTGATAAGGTGCACAATTATCTACAAGTTATCATCTGGTTTATTATCCTGGATGAAACAGGCTGCAAGACCCTGCATCTTTTGCTTGACTTCTTGGGCCAAGCATGGAAATGGTTCTGAGACTGTGACAGACAGAAGTGGTAAGAATACAGGGAAGAGCTATAAAGAAAGAGCAGCCATTTGACAGGCCTGATTTACATCAATAATACCTGATCACCTCAACCTGCGTGTTAAAAATTTACTCTAAAGATGTTCTGAGCAACTCCACATTTCAAAGGAGGATCTCTTGTTTCGTGTTTTTTTTCTGTATGAAATGGCACAAGGAGAACCTTTACTTGTGGAGTTTAGGACATCCCATTCCCAACTGGCATCTGACTCTATAAAACACTCAATATCTGGCACAAGTTAAAAAGACCTGAGTTTGGGCTAAATCAGCAAGTCATAACTGTCAGCTTCTGCAAATATTTCTGAGGCAAATATTCATAAGAGGCTGGGGATACAGGAGGGGTGTCTGCCTTTGCTGTTATCAGTCTCTTGACTCAAGCAAACCAGGACTGCTGTACTCACCTCAGTAGTGCAAAAAGCAGAAAATGGCAGCAGACAGCAGGGAAGGGATATTTTCTTTCTAGTTCCTCTCTCTTGTGAGGGCTAAGGAGTCTGGGGAAACCAGCAGCCTCCTGGTTCCCCTTTTAAATTTAGGCTGAAGGAGATGCATCCATTTTAACATGTACATCTTCTCAAATGACAGCAACACCTTTCTTTCTTAATGCAAAGCTTGTGAGGGCCACAGTTTAGATCCTCAAGGGATGCATGCTGTGGGCAATTAAAGGGTTCTGATAAACATAAAGGTAATCTTTTATCGCAGCAATCTCTCTTCATAGGCAGTGGTGAGAGTATCCCTCTTACCAGGATGATAAACATTCTAAGCTGATGATTACAATTTTTAAAGGCAAACCCTGTGACAGAAAGCCACACTGCTGATCTTATCTTGTAAAGATGCTACATGCTGTATGTGTCTGAACTTCTGTCTATGCCTATCTTCCTATAATGTAGAGAGAAAATTATTTGTTACAGTGTTTGTACCCAATTTAATTTAAGATGAGAAATCAGTGAGAAGGAGGAGAGGGTGGAAGGAGGGGGGCAGGACCTGCTCCATTTACAGCTCTTAAAAATAGCATGTGAAGCCAGAAACTCATATAAAACTGAACTAGCCATCATCCACACGCAATGCATTTCCAAACAGAGGATATCTACAGTACTTCCCAATTATGTTCAGTTCACTGCAGTAGGTGACCCCAATTTCTTTGAAAAATCTTTATAACAGTTCTTTTCAGAAAACCTGCATGGGGTGGTGAGAATGAAAGTCAAGGCCATAGAGTTTCACTTACTTGGGCTTCCTTCGAATAAAATGTGTGTATTACACGACCAGGGAGAAAGCTGGAGGACAAAGATGTGTCACCTGCACATGGGCTTTTAAAGACAGTGGCAAAATGAGTTGAAGATTATCAAAATGAAAATTTGAAACGTCTGTTGTATTCGCCACCTGGAGGGTCTGTGCCCTGACTCTACTTATTTCTCTTACTGCTCTCCTATGCCCTGTGGCTGCCGTGGGCTCTCTTGGCAGCCAGGTGGGGTTGATACTGCTGGGCCACCCCCGGTGCTGGTGATGTTGCACACAGGGATGTGTCCTGGCCCTTGGGTTTGGGGGGACTCAGCAGCCCTGGTGCAGCAGGGAGGTCCACGCTCATCCCAACAGCACACAGCCACATTCTGTGGCTGTTCTGACTGCTCTGACTCCTGCCTGGCACATCCATAATGGCGTGAAACCCTCTTGGACTGTGCCTCCAAAGGAGCTCTGTGGTGAGGTCCTGCGGCAGGAGGGCCTGTCCTGATAAGGCACAGAGACCAATCAGAGAGTGCATGCAAGTCAAGCTGTCACACCAGCTATCTGTGATGAGTTACTGGTGGCACCACGGATAATGTTTTTGGTGTTGAATTACGCTAAAACCAGCCTGGTCCACCAAACTCCAAACACACATCCTGCTCTTTTCTAAGTTGGATGTGATGACAGATAAACTGGTAGCTGGCCTGTAAATTTGTGACTACCAGTCAATCACTTTATACTCTGGGAGTCCAGTCCCCTTTCATACAGTCAGGTTCTTCTAACATAACCCTTCCTGAGGTGTAGGTGAGGAGATTCCTGCCTTGGGCTGGAGATGCCCTCCAAGGATACTCCTCGAGGCTGAATGAAAGAGACCTCCCCATGAGCATTGGTATGAGTGAATTACACCAAATCTCTACTTAATAATTATTTCTTTCTGCTAGTTTTAATATAATTGCTTCAATATAGTGCACAATTCTGCTGTACTACTAGTAGTTTTAACCTTTATATTGTGTGGTAAATAATTCTGATTAAGGTTTTTTGTCTGATCACTTGTAATAATAAATGATTCATTTTACGTAAATATTCTCATTTTGCCAATTGTTAAAACGTGTGGGACAAAAGTGGTTCAGTCACACCTCTGTAATTAATTAAATGTATACCGTTGACATAATCTGTGGTTGATTGGATTCAGTTGCACCCAGACTCCTCTCTGAGAAGGAGTTTAGAAACAAGGGAGTCCTTTCTGCACCTCGTGACTCAACAGCAGGGCTTTTTAAATAAATTTTGCCTAAGCTTTCCACTCCCACCCACAACAGGTCCTTAATGTGGATGGTTCTGTAGTGGCACGGGTGGGGCCCTTACTGGGATGTCCGTACTTGGCTAAGCAGTTTTCTGGCTCCACATCTGTGCCCTTGTCAAAGGAATGGGCTCACTTTGGTTTCATGGCTGTTTTCAAAGCAACTCAATAGAGAACAAGTTTGGTTTTACTTAATATTTATTTTGGCGGTGTCGGCACACGAATGCACAAAGGGCACACATGAAATTCGCTGATGACACCATGAGGGGGCACCAGTGTAAAGAGGATCAGGCTGTCACGGGAGGGAGAACTGAATGACCTCAGGGGAAAAAGTAATAGAAGTGGAATTAAATTTTATAGTACACAGTGTAAATGGGTTTGGGCTTGGGGACTATAATCACTTTTTTGCTCTATACTGGGAGCTCGTTAGCTTGGGATGACTGACGCTGAGAAGGATCTGGGCGTATTGGCCATGGGACAACTGAGAGCCACCAGTGCTGTGAAAAGTCAATGGCAATCCAAAAATGCCTCTGACAGGTTATTTCCAATAAAGGTAAGGGAGAGTTTGTGCCGTTTTACAAGGTACTGCTTAGACATCATCTGCAATACTGTCCCCAGTTTTAATCAGCCATAGATAAGAAAGATGAATTCAAATGGGAGCAGTTTGCAATGAAAGGCTTGAAGGTATCTGAAAATGGGGGGAAAAAATACCTAAAAATCATCATGCTCTGGGAAAATATCAAATTATGTTCGGATTTGTCTTATTTGTTACATTAGCTCTCTCTCTTTTTTTTTTTTGTTCTTTAGCACTGGACTTTTAAACGCTAGATAAACAAAATAGAATTTGCTTTAGAGTGGGGACTCTCTCTTCTATCAGTTTGCAATAATAAAAGTGCATAGCTTTATGCAAAAATGGCCAGTTTAAATTGGGTTCCAAAGTCATAGTTCAGCCATCAGCTCGAAGTTTGTTGTAACATGCGGTTGAATATCTAAAACAATTTCCAGTGGTCCATAAATCACGTTATGGAATTTGGAAGTGTGTATAAGAATGGCTCCCAAACCAGCAGAAGTTAATGAAAATGGAAAAAACCCCACAAATAACACATAACAACAAAAACCCAAGAAAAATGAGATTTATGTATTTTCATTGCAGCCTTAATTCATTGTAATACCTACTAGAACATATATTATTCTTATGCAATCCTGGTTGTACTTCATCATCCATGTTATACCACCACACACTTTCTGGCTATTTTATCCTCTTTTCACTGCTTTCCACCCAGGCTCCATCTGCATGGCTCGGCAGGCTCATGCTCTGTGACCCGAAGCTGCAACAGAACACCTTGACCATAAAGTGAAAACAAGCAGGAGCCAAAACACCACAGCTGTCTCTTCTCTCACCCTTGGCCCTGGGTCTCTCTGAAGGTCTGGAGCCAAGGGGTGGTTTGGAGTGGGGGGTCTCAGCAGTGCCCAAATCTCTCCCCAGCTGTCCTCAGGTTAGTGTGGGACCTGGGCATTTTGTGATGGTGCCATCCATCCTCAGCCTGGTGGTTCTCAGCTCCCACAGAGTCACTATGGAGACACTGTAGTGGGAGATGCACAGCATCAGCTCTGTTAGATCCAGGGGGCTGGAGGGAATTGAACCACCACTGTTGCCTAAGTGCTATTTCCTGAAATTTCCATCAGTTTTCCATAGACTGGTTGAGGAGGGAAAGTCTTTGAGCATAGTATCACTATTTTTCTTCTCCACAGGTTTTCAGAAAGTGAGAATTATATTTTTTGCATGCAGATCCTAGTTCTGAAAACTTGATACATTTCCTTATTTTTGGGATTGCACTATCTGTTTACAGTAAAAAAGGTAATAGATGATGAGATCTTTTCTCAGAAGCTGCTTGGTTTCCCCAGATTTGGGCCCACACTCTCTCCTCACCAACCTTGAAGGTGAGGAATGGTTCCTCTGAGACACATCGCAATTACCTGCTCCTTTCGCTTACTGCCAAAATACCAGGAATTTAGAAGAGTTCCAGGCAATTTGGATGGAAACCTTGAATGAATGAAAGGTCTGAAGTACTGTTTTATTCAATAAAGAATGGTTGAGCAAACATTTTCTTAGAAGCAACTCAGGGCAGGCATGAGTAACCCTGTGCCCTGCTTTCCTCTACCCTTCTCTAAGGGACACTCACAGCCTCTCCCTTCTCACACGACCTAATGACCATCTGCTGCTTGACTAAAATTCGGGTATTTCAGCTGTGTGATGGGTAAGAGTGGGGTCATGTTCAAGAAACACTTATATACTTCATAGCATGTAGCAGAAGGGTATTTTCCCTGTGTTGCTACCTGTCTGGAGGACTTACTCAAAATTACTGGATATATTTGCAGGTATTGGTGTACCTGCATTTAGACCAGCTGGCAGCTGATGTCTTATCCTATAATGGAGGATTGGAATGGTCCCTTGCCTTCTTAAAGGGTGCAAATCGTGTCTCAGTCCAAATATTGGGCTCCAGTGGCCAAACTTCAATAGTACTGCGGTTTGGTGAAGACAGAAAAAAGTTTCAAGGCATTAGCTAGATGATAAATGGAAATATTTGCACTGAGCATCCCTGTGCATAGTCTGGAAACCACCTGCTGCAACATTTCACAAAACATATTTTGAGACTGAAAGGCCAAACGGTATACAGATGCTAATCAGCTAAACCCATCAATATCTGTTTTCTGAGCGTGGATCAGAGAACAGTATCTTGGATACAGCACAAACTGACAGACAATATTATTGTCAAGCAGAGAAACTATCAGGTCATACTTTAATTCTTCTCAGCTGTCCAGGGAGTTTATTTAATCTCCAGTGCAAAGGAAGGATTCACAGATATATCTAGCTGAGGCAGAATAGATGTTGTAAAGGCATGTTTAATGGCATGTTGTTAAGATTTTATCATGCCCACGTGTGAGTTTGGAAATGTGGAAGGTGCGATGGTTCTTTTGCCATAGCAAAGAAGATACTCTTTTTAGTATAGTTTGTGATCTACCATACATAATCTTTACTGCAGATTACAGGTTTTATCTATTTCTTGGTCAATTTGACACTTTTTTTTTGTTTTTTTTTGTTTTTTTTGTACATGTCATCCAAGAGTGTTTCTAAAGTGCAGGAGTATTCTCTTTGGTTTTGTCCCATTTCTTCAGGAGTATCAGGGATGTTTCTGTACTAGAGGATGAGTCTAAAATAGTTCTAGTCTGAAGCCTCCCCATATAAACCAGCCTCAGACTGATCAAATTTAGACAAATAATTACAATTACTGTCAATGAAAGTTACCCATGCGCTCCAAGGCCTCTGTCCCTCAAACATCAGTGGCCCCATTAAACTGAACAAGTTAGTTAATGTGCAGGAGGTTTCTCAGGCAGAGAAGGTGCTGCAAAGATCTGCACGTGATACAACACATTCATTCAGAGGAGGGCACATGCCTACATCGCCTAGGGTATCCAAAAGGAAAACGATGTACAATATCATCAGTGTCTGGGGTTTTTTTGGTTGGTTGCAATCAGAGGGGTTTTTTAGCAAGACAGAAGTGGATCTGTAGAACAGGAATGTGGTCTTAACAAGTTGCTGAAATCTTGGAAGAGCATTAGGCAGTACAACAAAGACACATTGGATTTATCTGGCTCTAGTAGGATATGATTGACATTTAATCAGAAGGGAAGCCATATAAGATCTATAACACATCTGAACATCAAGTTTCACTCACAGCTCATAGCTGAATCAAGTTGCTGGCAACTTGCATGACTGATGCATCATTTGTCCAAACAGAGACATCCTGGAACCTCTTTTCTTCCTGCCACATAATCACTAATTTCGCTAGTGTGAAGGAGAAGGTAAAATTCTATGCCTGGTGTAACAGAAGAATTTGAAATAGCTTGTAGCTAAAAAGAAAACCCTTTTTAGCATTGTGGCAGGACTGAAAGATATTTGAGGAAGTGGAAACAGTTGAGCCAGTATACAACATCGGAGAGGCAGGTTTTATAAGGATATTTTTGCATTTCTTATTAGCTTAGTTTTAGTGCAGCAATGCCCATAAGCTTCAGTCATGGACATGGATAACACAGAGCAGCAGCAACAAAAAAGACTACTTCCAAGTAGTTTGAAATCTGCAAATTCAGACATACACAAAAAAGGAGTAGAAACTTAAATTTTGGTTTTGGATGCTACTCTGATTTGGGCTTCTCACTCCACTCCCATGTAAACTACATCAGGTGTAGCAAACCCCACAGTTCTAAAGGTGATATGCTAGCCTTTTTTATTTAAAAAATTCCAAAGGGCAGACATTGCTGGGTATGTGTTTGTTGAACTTGTCTAGGTTTGCGTATTTACTTAAGCCTTCAATACAGCATTAATGGTAGGACAGGTAAGCTACTGCCACTGCTTCTCACCCACATCAGTACAACGTCATTACAAATATTTCCTTACGGTATTAAGCATCTCCTTCTAAGTCACTGGCATCAAGTCACATTTATTACAGCACTTCTTAATTCAGGAGCACAGTTATCAGTGCTATTCATACTTAACCTTGCAGGTGACTAGCCAAAATTTCAACTACTAAATCGAGACTTATCAAAGAAACAGATTCACTCACCTCATGTTCATTTGCACAGATATCACTGTTTCTTATTGGCTAAAGGAAAATACAAAAAACATAATCAACCCATATTCACAATGACTTTAGCCACATCAACTTGTCACGTTACACATAAATTGCTTTGCTTTCATCTCTGAAAACTCACAAATCTCAAGAATTAGTATGCTAAAAAAAAAAATTAAAAATTCAGTACCTACAGAGACAACACTCTTGTGGAGAAGCCAAGCCCAACAAAAGCCACGTGTATTTGAGGAGTACTCTCAGCCCATAGGGATAAGAGGCAATAAAGCTGGGTTGGAAAGTGTTTCTGTTCTGCATTTGTTAAAATATCTGGTGTGCAGAGGAAGCACTGACAGTGCTATTGTGCTGGCCTTTGCTTTCTCAAGTCCTTCTGCTTGGGAAAGAAGAAAGCACAGAGGACATAGCTGACAGTTCTGTTGCATAATACTGCAAATGCTGTTCCTAGTCTTTCTGTAATCACTTTTGCCTTTAAACATATGATTTAGCTGTAAATTATCCCCCTGGCCACAAGCACTCCCTTCATAAACTTGCTGAAAAGGAAATTAACCTTTTCTGTCTAGAATGAACTCTCTTATTAATATGAAAATCAATTCAGTCCTTTTTGCTCTGGTTACCCCCGCCTGTTTGCACTTCCCAAGCTGAATAGTGACTGTCTAGTTAGTCACTTAAGCAGAATTAATTTTAAGAACCAATTAAAAAAAAAATCCAACCCAATAATATAGTAAGTGATGTTCTGGAAAGCTTTTCATTACTGCATCTGTGGTTTCTAATTGCAAAGCAGAATGTCTAATTATTGCCCTGATTCTTCCATGCTGACCTTGGACCAACTCCACAGGTGGTGAACACCAGTACAGTTTAATAGCAGTCTATGTTTCACACACACTTTTCAGCTGGCTGCAGATCCATTCCCTACGTGTTCCTGGGCATATCTTTTAGGTCATTTGTCCCTCTGATGCTTTTACCAGGATCAAACTTTCCTTTTCAGGTTGTAAATATTATTTAGCACCTGTTTTCAAGTGGCACACATAAAATCTTTCTCACAGGAACACGTGGACTTTTTTTTAGCCAAGGAAGAATTCATTCAAAGAACAGAAGTCTACTAAGATCAAAGGAACAAAGTCTGCATGCAGTGAAGAAAGAATCCAAGTGCTGAATGGGTATGGGCATACAGGGTAATGGGAAAGGTTATACAAGGTTTTCTTTTGTTCTCACTTTCCTACAGTCATAGCAGATGCTTAAGAGTATTTTCTCCTCTGGTTGTCAGGCTATCATCACCCTCACCAACAGACAAATATGGTTGGTAAAATAACATTTCTTCTTGCTATGGTCTCACTTCTTTTTTTTTTAGACTAAGTGATACTGCTTTGGTTCTCCTGCATCTACCACTATCTTTTACAGCGAGGAATGCAGAGCAAGATGCAGCTATATCCAGTCTCACTAAGGAATGGGCTCTAAAAAATTAATGCATTCAGACTTCTGGTAGTAGCAAAATAATTAAAACTGTAGTAAAACACTGACTCATGTGCTACCTTAGCAAAATGTCAAATTTCATGGTGGCACAGCACCACTTCTGTCCCCAGGCTCTCAGGAGTGTTGTTTTGCTCTTTGATGATTCAAAGGAGATTGAAGGCATAGGCTTTTAGGACCCTTTCAGATGCATGTTAAAAAAAAAAAAAAAAAAGAGAAAACTGAGATTCTGTGGCAAAGGCTGAAGATTCTGCAGTGAGAAATGCTGAGGAGAGCTCTGTCACACAATTCCTGTCTACCTGCAGGCTCAGAGACATGATCCAAAACCACCAGTGAAACCCCAGATCACTCCCTACTGATTAAACATCCTAATTTTGGAGCTGCCCAAACACCACGTGCAACTTTCTTGTGTCCCTGTAAGTATATGAAGAATTGCTACATTTCTCAGTGACTCATAGCAAAGCTGGGACCTAGGTACAAAACCTTCCTCCAGATGAGGACTGCTCCACAGGTTTTTGGAGGGCACTTAGAGAAAACACAGAGGTAACAAGTTATTTTCTCTTAAAACATGGCCAGAGGAGGAGATGGGCTCACTTTTCACACAGCAGCCTTCTTGTGTGGGCAGTCACCAAAGAGACAAGAAAATGGGAGCTGCTCCCAGGACTGTTGCAGGCTTTTATATGCTTTGGAATAAGCCATTATTGGATGAACACCTTTAGAAGTGAGGGACCTCCTCTTTCTTTTCAGGCCCAGTGTACCTTGGGCTAGTTTAAGTGAATGCAGCACATTCTCTTTATGTCTTCAACCCAGCAAATATTTAACTATTTCTCACAAAGGGAAACACAAGATTTCTTCCATTTCCCTAGGAATAACTGCCACATTGCAACCCCTGAAAAACCTGCACTCTGCCAAAAAAGAAAAATAAAAGGGAATTGGGAGATCTCTCCTCAATTATCCTGGGGGATAATTGAACACACCAACATGGGTTCACGTTGGCTGCTGTCACAAGCTGAGGTTCATCCCAGGCAAAATATGTCAGCACAGAAAGCTCATGCTGCCCATGGAGTGCCAAGAGTGACCCACCAACTGCACATGAGAGATGGAGGGGAAGGGATTTCTTTCCTGGGTGGAAGGGCAGTCATCAGGTTTTCGGAGCCCTGCACTGAAATTGGCAGTCCAACTCCCAAAACTGAAGATGGACAAAGATTCCTCCCAGTGAAAAGGTGCCACCACAGAAAGATCTTGATACCCATGGAGCACCAAGAGTGGCCCACCAACTGCACATGGGAGACAGAGGGTAAAGGTTTTCATTCCATGGTGAAAGGGCTGTCATTTGCTTTTGGGAGCCCTGCACTGGAACTGGTGAGCCACTCTTGGTGCTCCATGGACAGCAAGACCTTTCTATTGTGTCACCTTTTGTCTGGCAGGAAACTTGGTCCATTTTGAATTTTGACAGTCACACTGCCAATTTCAGCACAGGGCTCCTACAAGGGAAAAACTGCAGTTCCACCCAGGACATAAACATTTGTAAGGGGAGTCAAGTATACATGTAGGTCTGGATCAATTTACCTGGCATTTGGGAAAAGGAGAGGTCACCTGGGTACAGAAAGGAAGGTTAACAAGGAGGCCAGGGAGGGAAAAGGTAAGGATGGATTTTCCTGCCACATCTAATAATTGTACATCTACATGCTGATGAATTTTGGGTACAAATGCTACTAAAAATGTCTTTTTTTATTATAGTTGTCTCCTGAAAAAAACAGCCCATCAATTCACTGCTTTAGAATAAATCTTTACCTTTTTCCCAATGTGTACATTTATGAAGGGAACACATAATTCTTTTCAGAAGTATAAAGTTAGCATCTAAAATATATTCTAACCCCTCTATCTTCTTGTTCTGGCACTTGTCATGTGCCCTGGGCCAATGTTGCTCTAACAGCTGTATTGAGCAGTACCAGCTGAGCTGGAGCTTTGAGGTATTTTTACGTCTGTTCACTTGTTAAATGTGTACTCTGCTTTTTCTAATGTTGTGGAACTGAACTCTCTAGATTAAACAGTTAATAAAAGTCAGAATTAGTCCTTCAGAGATGGGCAGGGCTAAGCTCTGGTACTTGTCTGCTCATTTAATTCTGTGGCGTTGTTGGGTACTTTCCAGTGTTTTCAAACAGGAGTAGTAGCTTTGCTAAAATCATCTGTCTCTAAACCTCCCTTTTAATAAGCTGCTGCCTCATTTCTAACTTTTTTAATGCTGATTCAGACCTACTTGACTAAGGAGTGCCTATACATCACCTTTGCCCTCATAAATAGAAAGACCTCCTTAAAGCTTTCAAAGTACTTAGCTGCCCTACACAGTGTGGTGAAAAGGGTGAAATGGAATATATTATGAAATGTCATACCCAGTCCAAACTGGATGAGCAATTAGTGAACTAATAATAAGGTTGCAGCACTATTTCTTCAGAAACCTTTAATTTTTACATCAATAGGCATCATACATTTCTCAGTGTGAAATAAGTTTCTAGCTTTGGTTGGTCTGATCATAGCAGTGCTTAGAAAACAAAATAAAGGCATCTATGACACTGTTAATGGAACGATTAAAGCTGCAGTTAAAAATGCACAGGAAAAGAAATGTACCATTAGCTAATTTACTTTGTGCTTTTATTCTGTCTGCTATGGGAGACTGTTGAATTCTAGGTCTGGTTACACAAATACAGAATGACTGCTAGCTCACTGCTAGACATATTAATCTCCCTGGGCTGCCTCTGCAGTCAGTGAAGAGGCAGAAGCCTTGTGTTGCCACTCTGAAATGCCCTGTCTCATTAGGCAAAGTTAATTTTCATGAATTAACCCTTCTGCCTCCTGTCATATTAATTTACTGGGTAGGTTAAAGTTATTGCAACTAATCCTCACTGTTTCAATCCCTGATGGTTGCACACGACAGTGGAAAAGCTTTGTTTTGCACTAACGTGATCTCTTGCATAGAACTTCCTTGTTTGGTTGTGTTTTTTTGTTTGTTGGTTTGTGTTTTTTGTTTGGGTTTTTTGTTTGTTTTTGGTTTTGTTTTTAAATAAGGAGAAAGGGGGCACTGTCCAAGTTTAACAGCAGTTTAGCTTTATAGGCCTCAGTACAGGATCCATCATTAAAATTAAGCATGTACTTAATTGGTTTCCTGCATCTGGATGGATTTAAGCACATGCTTAACTGCCTTGCTCACTTGAGGCCCTAATGGACCATGCAAACTTAAAAGTTCACATCTCATTGAGATAAATGGAGTGGGTAATCATAAATTTATCAGAAGAGAAGCTGCTGCTCACTGTATGTGTAGGCAGCATCTTGTAGTATTGTCCTCTCCCTCTGGCTGGGGTATCTAGAGCTTGCTGAAATAGAAAAGAAGCAACAGAGTAAGAACTGTTTTTTCTCACTCAGAACAGATCAGCTGTACAGTATTTCATGGTATGAGGTCTGTGCATTTGCCACAGACATGAGAAATATTCTTCTATGAAATCTCATAATTTAAAAAATTAATAGAAATCACGTGGAAGCGAAAACCCAAAGGAAACAGATGGGATACTTGGGACTAAAGAATCCACCAACTTCTTGATGGCTGTGCCCTGTCTCTCCTAGATGTGAATTTAAGACAGATTTTTTGTAGGTTTTAAAGAGACAACTGCTGTCTCACAAGACTTGTGCTAAGGAACTTAACAAGAATGTCATACTTCTGTTAGTAACAGCAAAGACCTGAAGATATTTCTACCGCAGGCTGTGGTAGAATGGTAACGTGAACCTTTTCAGCACTTTGTGTTCTGATCTGATTGTTAAGGAGTATAAACCTCTGTTTCCATTTCTATTAATGGTTCTTCTCTTTGTCATTATCTTCATGCTTGGTAGCAACAAATGAAAAATTAGCAGAAAAGTCCCACTGTGGTTACCAGAGTGCACACAGCACTGGTGGTGGTTGAGGATCACTAACTTGACTCCCCTTTTCCCTTGTCTCTGCTATGTTTACAGGGTGACAGGGTGAAAAGACCAGACTTGTAGCTAATGGAAAAGAGCCCATTCCAGCTGTTTTTTCCCCAGCTGCTCTTCAGAGCAACAGTTCTGCACCTCCTGTGCTGATGTGTGGGGAATCAGAGAAAAACTGTGGTCTTGTTGGCAACCAAAACTGGAGCAAGAAGGCTGAAGATAGAAGCTTATAAGGGTCTTAAAACCACCTTATCTTCTCGCTGTTTATTCTCATTTATCTGGCAATTTTTTTCCCATCTGGACAAGAGTTGTTGCAATGGCTAGCACTGACCACTACCCAGCAACCCATTAACTGACCAGCAACCTGTTCCCTGAGAAGCAGCCCAGCAAAGGCCAGTGAGATGCAGACTTCTGTCTGAGGTTTTTTGCTGTATTTGGTGGGGGTTTCTTGTATTTGATAAGGGCTGAACCCATGCTTCCTCAGTTAAAAATCAGTAGATGACTTGCCCCTGTTTTGGATTACACAAAATGTGGAAAATGGTAGAAAAAATGTTTGGTAGTAAGAGGAAACAGGCCAAAATAAAATATCCATAAAAGATTCCATGACTTCAAATGTCATTAATTAGGAAATAAGAGTATGAGATTTCATTAAAACTAATTGTAGTGGATATGTGTTGGATAATTCAGTGACAGGGTCTGGACATGTGATACTTTTAAAAGTAAAGTGTACAGGATAGTCTCATCAGTTGTTGCCTTTGCTTACAAGGCTCTCCATCTACCAGCTTTTTCTCTTTCTTTATATGTTACAATTCCTAGGTTTGTTTTAAGCCATATAGGATCACAGAATTAAAAATTCTGGTGTAAAGTACTTATAAGAATTGTAGAATAACTTGGGGGGTGAAATTCATGTTTTACAGTAAAAAGATAAATATGTTTCATGTTTCTAAGATGAAAAGATATTATGCAAGATCAGACTGTCACTATGGAGATCTGCAGTACAGTATTACCATGGTTAGTAACATGCCATAAGCTTTTGCACTGAGTTTGCAAGGTGTCAGGACTTGCTCTGTCTGAACTTTCCTTGACCTGCCTGCAGTGTTGTTTTTGTGTTTTGGTTTTTTTTTTATTGGTTTGGTTGTGACAGAAATTTCTCTAACTCTTCAGGACTTTGTGGTTGATTTGCTTTACTTTTGTTTATCTTTTTGTGATGCCACCATGGTTTTACCAATACAGGTAAATAGAGCCCAGGCAGGATAAGAGAGACATGGGGTGCAGTGTGGAGGAGTTCAGACTTGGAATGATGAGATACTGGGCACAGGTTGACACCAGAAACCCTGCAGCTAAAGAAATGTGGACCTAGAACTGGACTACTCCTGCTTTTTAGGATATGTAAGCAAACTAAAAAATAGTATTTAACATATGTAAAGCCACCATAAAAAATGGCTATAGCATGGAGGTGCAGATTAATGAAATAAAGGTTAGATGTAAAAGCACATTAGCAAACATGCTATAAAAGTGACCCTGAATGAATCTGAGACAGAGAAAGAGGAAAACTTCAAAGTGAAATTATATCCCTCCTGGCAAAAGACTTTGGATGCTGACAACTCGCTGTGAACACAGTCACCACCAGAATGAAGCCTTAGGGGTAAGAGGAACACCAGAAGGGTGAGCATAACTTCATGAAAAGAGGTAGAAACTGAGTGTATGTGTAAAAATGTAACTGCATTACTATTTTTATTACTGAACATTTTCTGCATAGGCTTTCTCTTTCAACTATACCTGCACTAATAGTCATTCTTAGACTATTAGGATTTCAATTGTACTAATGATAAATTTTGACCTTATGTATAAGATATGTTTCTCCTTTGCCTGTAAACAAGACTTCAGCTACTTAAGGAAGAATTTTTGAAATCAGACAGCTCTAACAGAAAACAGTATACTAAGATCCAGTGGTCAGAACTTGATGTGATAAAATAATGAAATTATATTTGTTATTTTCTGCCGGCAGTAATAAATACATACCAAAACAAAAGCAAACTGTGCAAACCCAGGAAAATGGTCTTAATAAGGAATCATTAATTGGAATGTGCATTTCGCCGTAGGAGTTTGTTTTGGCTTTGTCCTTTTGCCAGTGGCAAGCTTTAGGCAAGAGGGAAATAATGCACTACTGTGGCTCATGAAAATAGTCTGCCCTCCCTTCTACATTTGCCAGGGGGTTGTTGTTGCACTGGCTGCTGGCCCTGTCAGCCTCCCTGTTTATGCTCCCACAAGCTCTTCAAAAGAAGCAGCACTTGCTTGGGCTCATGGAGTTTTTCCATTAGGAGAGCGGAGCGGGGAGATCATCCTCATGCTTCTTAACTCTCAAGCCCTTGAAAAAATGCTCTGTGCAATGTTCACTGAGAGACCTTGGTTTTTCAGGGGCTACAAAAGCTGAACATAAAATGAATTTTTACTGCCAAAATGGATGTTATTATTTGGAGTGTTTAGGCTACATTTGTACAAAGCAGCACGTAACTGTTCTTTGGAGAGCTACGGAGAGGTTTCATAAGAACATGGAATGGAAGCAAAGAGGTCACATTAATTTATGCTTTCATAATGTCGAGACTGTAAGGAAATACATTTTAAATAAGAATTGACATAGGAGACCTCCATGATAACAGCTTATATTGAAGGAAATCATTCTTATACAATATATTTCTCAAGGCTCATAAAAGATAGCAATAACAAACAACATTATGCAGTATCTGGGAAATTCTATTTACTTAAAATGCTTTCTGCTTTTATTATTATTCAGTCTCATACCTTCAGTGGAAGTTCTGATTGCAGTTTGAGCAATGTGTATGAGCTCATTACAACAGGGCTATATTAGAAAATCTGATACTGATAGTTCCAACAATGGCACCCCTCTCTTAATATCTGTCACCTGGCTACAACAAGAGCTGTGCAAATTTCCTGACATCAAATTTTGGCAGGTGGCTAGAAACCAATATATGTCGTGCATATTCCACATACACCCTGTTGCACTCTGGTGTTAAAAAAAAAAATAAATCATGTTCAATATCCTGGCTGAGGCTGTTTTGGAGCACAGGCAGTGTTGGGTTGTGGGCAGGTTTATACTTTGCTGGGAGTGTACAAAAGGGTCACCATGTAGGCTGAAATATGGACACAAATTGACATGAATCTTTTCACTGCATACCTTCAAGAATGTTTACCTGCATATAAGCATAAACCTCCTTGCAGGTTTTGGTGCTGTGATGGGAGAGGTAGGGAGGCAGAGTTTCCTCTAGTTGTTGCTGTGCAGCAATCCTACAGTGATTCAACATTATTTCTTAGCTATCCTCTACTTTTGTGGGATTTGTCAGTACTGACAGCTACACCTGGTGTTGTAGGGTTACCTGCTCACAAGCCCTATACCAGGAGGGCCTTGAAATAAAAAGCAAACCCTTCCCATCAATCAGAACTTAATGGTTTTGTAGCCTTTTAAATCAGGATTTATTAGGGGAAAAAGAATTCTAAAAACCTCACACACACTTAAACAAGTTCCCTTGTTGACAAGTCTTGGTGGAAGCCACATGCTGGCCATTTTGAAGACATTTTCTGACAATCTGGTAGATAGACCCACTGACATAGAAAATTTCCATTTTGAGAATGTTATTTATAGGTTTTTTTTTCCAAAAGAATAAAGGTTTCAAAGTTGCTAAAGAGAAGCTAATCTTTTCCCTCTGTTTATAAGTGCACATCTTGATGAAATTCTGTGACTAGTTAGCTGCCAAAAACATTTAACATTATGAATTAATAAACACATGAATTTTGTATAAGATGTTTTCTTGGATGCCCTTCTTGTTGCTGATTGCCATCTTTCTTAGTGGAATAAAGCCTCTTGCTTGGGGTTGCTGCTGACATCTCAAAGTAACTCATTTATTCGGGCAGTAAAACAGATTTAATGAACCATGGGAAACACATGATTTTTCATGAAGTGACCACAATGACAATGGTTCATAGATAATAACAGGCTATTTACCTGTGCCTGAATTGCCTCAAATTTATTTTCTTCGGGCAATTTCCTCACCTCGGCTACAGTAACAATATGATAGAGCTGTAGGGCTACAAGCGATTTGTTAATTAAAATTAATGTTGCATATTGAGCTGTTGCATTAAGCACTTAGGCCTTCTCAAAGAAAGCAAGATCAGCTAACCAAACAAATCTTAAGAGATGAAGGATTTCTCTCCTCAGCTGCCTACAACCTTCCTGGTGGTTATGTGCACTTATAATCAGCATATCCTTAGGATTATTGATTCTCCTCTGTAAAGTGTAAAGCTTGTTTCTGTTGAAGTTTGGGTTACTGGACTGATGTGTTTACCAAGAGGAGTAAGAAACTCTTTTACATTCTTATGTGAGCTAATCAAATTTACACCTAATCTGGCCAAGTATGATGGATTAGATGGATGGGTGATTACTGGAGACAGAATCAACACTACAGCTTTTCCTGCCTGACAGATGCTTCCTGTGTAGAGTTAACTGAACTCTGGGAGTTAAACTCGAGAGGAATTTGGTTTTACCTTCGTCTGAATTTGATGTGATACGTTAGACAGCAGCAGTTGCAGGGCTAACATGTATACATATATAAGAAATAGATACACAATTAATCAGGAAAAAACCACCAGGGAACAAAATAAATTCAGCAGAGGCAGATAGATGCCCTGAGTAAGTTTTCTGTGAGATTTAGACAACTGCATCAAAGAACAAAATTCACAAAACCCTTTCTTAACCTCCCTGGCACCAAAGCCTAAGGATACTTGGGTTTTCACCAGAAAGTTCCCTGCTGTGCCTATCTTGCATCTGATCCTGCTCAGAAGTAACAAAAAGCACCTTCTGATATCCCCTTCTCTATGAGGAGCCAAGGCTTCTCCTCACTTTGAGGACTGTATTGTAACACCATGTAACTCCCACAAATTCAAGACATTGATCTCACTGGGCTAAAGGATTGTGCTCCATCTGCTATCCCTTCTCTTTGTCTCCAAAAATCATATTTCTTTGTAATAAAATAGAAAGAAGTTATCTATCCTGAGATGGTAAATTTAGGTACCTAAATCTGTGAGACTACTTGGGTACTAAGAGTCTTGGGCAATCTTAGAGTTGGAGGAGCCCACTGTCATTGCCTCTCATTGCAGGCAGGATTTGGTCTTGGGGATCATGCAAGTACTTTAATAATTTCTGTTTTAGATCTAATTATGGACCTGAGCTGAGATTTACATTAATACTTTTATGTAGCATAAATACCAAAATATATAACACAGCTTTCACAGAACAGCTCGCATTTCAAAACGAACTTCAGGATCTACATGACAGAATATGAATTTTAAACACTTTTAAGAGACAATTTTAGCACTTACATAAAGAAAAAAGAGGCAGAGGAAAGAGGTGCAGTGATAGTTTCCAATAAGCCAAGTAATCTTGATACTTTTTTCATATGCATCCCACACCTTTAAAAGGATACATACCGTGTCTTCTGTAAGTGGAGAGTTTTGAGATGTGCAACATTTCCCATGTAACAACATCTCAGTTTCAGGCTGTGATGAGAAAAAATTGCTTTCAAATATCATGAGTTCAAAAGTGCAGCTCAAATTTTAAAGTATTAGTTTCACATTCTGCTTAAGAAAAACTGTGAAAAGAGAAGCAGAGAGGAGACTGAGGATAAAATTCCAATAAAAATAAGATATCTATATCTAGCCAGACAGTTGGTGTTATATGTATCTATATAATACTGTGTACATGACAAATATGGTAACAGAGCATTAAGGCTGCATGGTTAGGCAGTCAAAAGTTTGGAAACAGCCTAGTTAAGGTTGCTCGCTGTGCTGCTCTTCTCCCTCACATTGTGAACACATTATGGCTTTCTTTAACTGCAATACTTTTCTACACAGTCTTTTTTCAGATAGAATAAATATTTCTTTTATATAACCTCGGGAAACTTGAAATGTTGTTTATTCCTCTAAGCATTTGTGGATTTTCATTATCATGGTGGTGCAGACAGTAACACAGATGCTCAAGCTGGTTTTTAGCCTTTTGTACCATTCAGATGGCACAGAAGGGCCATAAAACAGACAACACCAACCCACCTCTCCACCCTCCTCCCATATTTCCTTCTGTTGTGTCTGATATGCATGCCTTTCTCCTGCCTCCCTCCCTCTGCCATTTTTGCATTAAGTGAAATGAAACACAGCAGTACAGCTTTTCAAATGAGGAAAAAGAGCTGGCAAGACCCTTCCTCCATCAACACTCCTATGCATTAAAAACATTGTAAGGCAGCAACTCCCGCAGGTCCTTGTGTGATTTGTCCTTGTCTGCCTCTGAGGCTGGTTGAAGACCCTTCAAGCCTGGAGAATCTAGGTGTAGCTTTTATTTTATACCAGTCATGATTCCATTTTACCTCTCCCACCCTACTCCCACAGACACAGGGTGTCCCTAAGTCCTCTGTTTGGAAGGACTACTGAGCCTGCAGAGAGCAGTCTTTTCCCACCTGAACTTCTGAGCTGTCCTTCTTGGCTCACTTGCTGGGACTCAACAGGAAAGCCCCCCAGCTACAGTGTATCTCAGAGTCAGCTCACCTACAAACTCAGCTGCCTGATAAATAAGCAAGCTTTAACTGCTCTTCTCTCGAGGTTTTTTCTTGACCCAGAATAGGATCTCTGAATTTGATTCCTTTAATTTTCATGCTGGTGACTTGAATGTATTCTAACCTTTCCTTCTTGCAGCAGAACACGGTACTGCAAATGCTGCACCCACATAAAAGGGGATCAGCCTACTACCCCCTTAAAATAAAGGTATGCAATCAAAAGCACAGCATCTACATCAATCCCTTGGACACTCCTCCAAACCCACTGATATCAATGGTCTCACAATGGAGTTGTCCTGATGCAGACCTAGACAAGTGCCCTCTAATGACAGTCTGACTCTGAGGGTCCAAATAATTGATGGAGAATCTTATGGAGAGAGGAAAATATTTGTAATAAATCTGAAGATAATCAACACATCCCTATTCTACATTGTCAGATACTCTGGAGGGCAAAATCACAGCTGCATGCCAGTGGGTAAACACCCTGTTTTGGATTGGTAAAACTTTACTAGTTCCAGATGTTTATCTACACCCACCTGATAGAGACCACTCTTCTTAATTCTGAAACTGCAGAACATGAATGCTCTTCCACTCACTTTTGGGTCAAATCTGCAACGTTATTTTACATTGTCTTCATCATCAGTTTAAGCCAACCTGGAAACCTCAGAGATGAGGAGCAGCTACTGGTAGCTTTCTACCATGACTTCTCTGTGTGTGCTACCACCAGCAGAGAAGGAGGAACAAATGGGGAGGGCTGCATAAGCTTGAAAAGCAAAGGCATTTTTATGCCTTTATTGTATCTGCTGGAAGCTTCTTATTCCTATATTTGATTGCTCAGAGCTGAGGCTTCAGCATTAGCCTGATTCTCACATGTTCTCTGTAATGGGTGTGCAGGGGATTCAAACCCATTTTACTGCATGGCTGACTAAGGGACTAAAGTGAAAAGGGCAAAATATACACTGGCAGTATGAGGTGGAAGCAACAGAGAAAGAAAATTCTTATAGTATCTTTTCAGATTCTATTTCATTTTGGAAGATAGCAGAAAATTCTTACCTGGAGTGATGGTTTTAAAGCTTAAGGAACTCAACATGATTCTGCAATGTGACTCCATGATCTTTCATAAACCTGTGCTTAGCTTAATAGATTTCTGTTCTAAAGTTATGTTAGGAAAAAGAAGAAAACATGGTGTGTTCAAAACTCAAAGCAAGATCAGCAGGCTGTATGAAAGAAAGAAAAAATATTTAACTGGGAAAGTCAGCAACTCTTCAGCAATTTTATTATAAATAACTCAATTATATTGTATAATTTCCATGATTGCCAGAGACCTCATTGATTACTCACAATGGTACTGCATTAGGATGCTGATAATGTGATGTTTATTTTAATAACTATTCTCTATGTAGATGTACTAGTTTGCAGAAGCACTAGGTTAAGGATACTTCAGTTAAGTGACTCCTGAATGAATTTAACATAATAAGGAGGACAGATGGGCTTTCAACTCCACAGCAACAGTAAAGAAAAACAAGACATCACTGCAGCATAGATCCTTTCACGCTACTCTTTTTGCACATACAATGTACTGCTTTCCAGCACATTGGCTATTTCTGATTAAGATGGTTATATCACATAAAGAACTCAGAATCTCAATCAGTAAAGGCTAGACACTTCTGACACTTATGTTAAGCACTAGCTTACCCTGGTAAGAGCAATTTTCTATGTTTCTTTGACACATACTGTAATAAATGGAATTGCACTGGAAACAAGGTAATGTATACCTTCAGCAATGGTTGCAGAGGCTGTCCTAAAATTAGTGATTAAAATAATGGGGTTTGATTTTTATCAGAACTTCCATGAGAAATTAGATTCATTCTACCTGTTCCAGTTTCTAATCTCCATTTTGCAGGCAAATCTTGGTTCCCTTTACTGCCCCCATAAAACCTCTCTGATGAGCACATTTCAATATGTGAGCTATTATCCAATGTGGAAAGCTCTCCTGAGAATCCAGCTGCAAGACCATTTCTATGCTCAAAGTCATTATCACTCAGTCTGGATCCAACGGCATTCGTAACATCTACAAACAATCAAGGAACAGCTAAAGATGCAGTTACAGCAATTGGAATTTAAAAATCCGTTTCAAATATAGAGGTACTGTAATCTGTATGAAAGTATTAGATTTCACACAACTACTGAGCTATTTTGACATTTTAGTCCCTAAAAGTCTGTACCAATAACTATATTGCAAAACACAGAGGCATTGGCACAGCATGATGCAAGTCTCTGATCTCAAGTTAATCTTTAACAATAAAATGACCTAGAAAGAATTTATTTTTGTTTCTTATGCAGCTGAGGGGTTTGTGCTACACTGCACACAGGAGAGGCCTGCAGAGGATTTCATTTGATACTTCTCCTTGTTATTTCTGTCGAGCCTTCACTTACCCTCATTAATCTTACAACAGACTCTGCCCAGCATCTTCCCATGTAAGCATGACTTCCCGGTTGGGAAGCCTGAGCAGGATGCTTGGTATAGCTTCCAACATTTGGGCCAACACATCATATGTTATGCACAGAAATGTCTCTGGATGGTTTTCAGAGGTGTAGCTGCAGCCATACGCTCGCACCGAGGCTTCGCCAAAGCCTTTTGGAGAGAGCTTCCCGCCCCCTGTTATCCTGGCTTAATCGGTACTGGGCTGGGAGGAAGCTCAGGACTTTCCCTGCCCAACACTTCAAGCTCTGTTGGCATAATGGTGCTCCACGGACCCTCTGCTTCCTAGTTTGGTGCACTGGTGAGAGGGCAAACCCAAAGGGAAGCTCTCATAAGATGGTCCCATGAGCCTCAGTCAGTATTAATCAGTCTTACCCATCACAGCTGCCTTTTAGACACTACGACAACGCCTTTCCTACTCTGGAGAAATCTAGTTGGAATCCAGATGTAGCATTGCTTCCCAGTAGCAAAACCAAACAGATTCTTTGAAGTGTATACAAGGAAAATGTCGGGCAGGGCCACAGAAGGATAATTTTGAAGAAAAATGTGATGTGTGTACCCTTGTGCACCTGGTTCTTTATCTGGTTGTATAGAGAAAGGAATTAGAGAAGGTGCAGGTGTCTGACAAGTAAAGCAACCATCACATGTATGCATGTCCTTTTCATGGAAAAGGGGTTATAATGAGTCTCTCCTGATCGTTAAAATCCGTCATTATTTCACAAATTACACCCACCATTTAATGAAAATATTTTAGTGGATCTTGGTCCCTTTTAACCCAGTTATTCATCACTCTTTGCAAATAAAAGCTGTAATAGAGGGGAAAATTCTTGTCTTTTCTCTAGGAAAAGAAAAAGAAGTATCAAACCAAAGTTTATGACAGTTCATCTTCTTACACAAAGACAGAGGAATTAAACTGCACAAGGACCAATTCAGGTTCATGATATCTGTTTTAATAACCATGATCAAGGGGGTAGATTTTCAGTCAGTTTTTTACTTTGAATCTAAAACTCTGAGAGGTTCCCTGGAGACTCCAGTGTTAACATGCATTGTAGGCTATAAAACATATATAATGCTCAGTTTTAAGAATTTTAACTAGAACTAATTGTCTAGGTTTAAAATTTTACCTTCCTTTTATATTAGATAAAAGCATTAACTCTATTTGTTATATAATTCTTTTTAATCTCATCTGTTTTTTTACTTTGTAGGATTAAGAATCCTATGGGAAGACTGGAACTCTCTTCTGATTTAATGCATACACAGATTTCTCTTTCACCCTACTCAAATCTCTGCCTTGTTTGCCAGAAGACATTTTCAGGGAAAGGCATTATCTCAAAAATAATAATAATAAGGCTGGTTTTCAGTCAAGTTTAAAGGACAAGATACCATAATAGCTGCTGTATGATTGATTTAAAAAAGATTTTTTTTTTTTTAAGAAAGGAGATGAGACCAAGCGAAGTTAACAGCAGCAGAAGTACTCAAAGGAAAGAAAATTCAGCACTATTGTGTTGAATCCCATATTTTTTTTTAATTTGGTGTCTGGGCCTTTTATTATGTTTCTAGACAAAATGAAACTGGTTAGATATCTCTCTCCACCTTCATTTATCTGAGTTGTAGATTCCTTAACAGTGAAATGAGGACCATAACTCTTCCCTGTTTTAATTACTAAGGTACAGAAAAAGGCTTCCTACCTTTATGCTCAGTATAAGTCTTATTTTTATAATCTGTGAGCACTTCTTCCCTGAAACTTCTCTTCACCTGAAAAAGGCAGTTGGTTCCTTGAATGTTTTCGTCAGTCCTTCCCTTCTGTCCTCTGTTTTATGGTCTCCACATTTAAACAAACATTTTAACACAGAAAATTTATCCTCCATGCCCAAAAGCATGTCAGACAAAAAAGGTGAATGAAATCTATATTTGCTTCCCATCCTCCTTTCTTTTCTTCTGCAAGTGTGTGACAAGGATGAATGTGTGCAAGGCAGGGCAGACAGGGAGGTAAAACTGCAAAATAAAATGGCTCCTGAAAAGCAGTAAAATATGGTTTGTTTGACGTTCACACAATAGCAGAAAGCTAAATGCAAATTCGCCCTTGAAGAAAGGAATGGGAAGGAGAAAGATACCGGAAGGGATTCAGGAAGCTGAGTTTAAGTTTTCTTTTAAGTTTCAAGTTTGTCTGAAACAGAGGCAGAGTTTGACTCTCAGTGCTGCTGACACTGCATAAAGTGAACCCACCAGTGAGGCTTAGATGAAACCAGGGTAAACAGCAGCAGATTTCATGCTGTTCTAATACAGACCCCTGTGAAAGCACAACTGTTCGGAAAAATGT
The DNA here is from genome assembly GCF_022539395.1 of Myiozetetes cayanensis. Lineage (NCBI taxonomy): Eukaryota > Metazoa > Chordata > Aves > Passeriformes > Tyrannidae > Myiozetetes > Myiozetetes cayanensis. Next base: position 5,319,235 of record NW_026087742.1, read on the forward strand.
GTAATATACTTCAAGTATTTGGACCTACAAACCTCCAGAGGCACTACTGCAATGGTTCTAGTGGAACGACTTCTAATTTGACACTGAGGAGGCAACCTACCAAGTAATAACTATGAAAACTGCACAGGGACAATAATTCAACTTACTGTAGCTGTGTTTTAAGCACAAGGAGTTCTGCTATATATTAGTGCTAACCTCAACACAAAGCTTACATTGCTATCAGATCGTTGCTCTGTGTTTTAGTGTGTGGTCCAAACAAAAAGCAAATCACAGAGCTTGCTGCATAGTAAACACAGGTATGTTTGATGTACCATGTTGCATATACTAATAGAAAATCCAGAAGTATTTGTTGTGGAAGAAGTAACAAGAAAAATAAAATCATTTTCCCTCTGAGACAACTGGTAAATTATCCAGGATTTCACTGGACAGGACAGGTAGTCTCTCTGGATGTTTTATCTTAATCAAGACTCATTACTGAAGCCCTGTTCCATTACAACCATAAACCTTCCTCCCCACATAGCACTTATGTTTTCAAAGGCCTGCTTGGGCAGCAGCTGGTCAGCATGATGGCTCAATGGTAAGTGCAAGTACTGTGTCCAGTTCCCAGAGGCACAATGGAGTTCAGCAGCACCAATCCAGGCCTGAATAGGAATTAAAAACCCTGAAAGAAAACTACTACCTGGCAGTAGTTACTTCTAGTCCCTATGAATCTAAAAGCAAAAATTAAGGAGAAGAATAGACATTTAATGATGCTGGTGTGTACTGCTATTCATAAGTTGCATATTGAATTCTCAGCTCCTTGCTCTGCAGAGACTGTGAGCACTTAAACCAGAATGTCTCATCACTTAGTAATGACATCTCCAGGGATCTCGTGTAGGGCAGGTGGGCTACAAAATCTGAGAAAGTGACTGATGCTGTCTTCCATGGAGCAAATGCTGATTCCCTAAAACAAGAGCATAAGAAGCTGCTGCAATGTGGTGTTATTAAAATTCTTAAATATATGTTTATGAAAGGATATGTGAGTTTCATTAATAAGTTGGACCCCTCTGGTTCTGAGAAATCCTTTTCAATAAAGTGCGACACAGGGGTGACAAATAAGGATGCAGAAATTAAAAATAAAAAAAAAAACAAATTAAAAAAATTATATGCTGCGTGTAAGGAAAGTGCAAGACCCAACGTACAGAACCACACCACAGAGACACCGCAAAACCCGCAGATACCTCGCTACACAATCAGTTTGCTAATCCAGTCATCAGTCAGGACTAATAGGAGCTGTACTTTTTTATTCCACAGTGCTTCAAAATCTGGGTCAGCCGAGCGCTCCCCCCGCCCCGCGGCCGGGCGGCACTGCCGGCGCCCGCCGCTCCGAGGAGCCAGAAGGCAGCAAAACGCTGCCTGAACAGGCAAAATCCAACGGGCAGCGATGTCCATCTTGTTCCTAACATAAATCTCTCTGAGCGTCGCGAAACTTCGGAAACGCTTAGCACCTTCTGGAAGTCAGGCGCGATCGTATTCATCGTGTCCCTGCAGTGAAATGCCTGACCTACCCTGAATGCAGGTAGGAAATCATTACGGCGTTCGGAGAAGGTTAAAAAAATAAAATAAAAAAAAAAGCTATTTGAAATGTTAGCAAGCTGTTTGCGAGTTGTAGCGTGAGCACCTGCCACGGGAGGGCCGTGCGGGCGGGGAGCTGTGGGACAGCATCACCTTTCCCGGCTGGATCCCGGCACCCCGACCTCGGCCGCATCCTCAGCATCAGCCGGTTACTGGAAAAACACTCGTGGAGGTGGGCTGTGCTGCTGCCTCTCAGAGTCGAGGGCTGAGGAGACGACAAGAAAGGAAGCAAGGGCTAGCAGAGCAAGCAAGAATTCCAAACAGGAGGTGGGGGAGCGGGGGGAGCGAAGGTGGGAGTGCTGACCAGCTCTGCCATCTCATGCAGGCACAGCTGTCGGGCTGGGGCCACCTGGTGCTCCCGGGCCCTGGGTCAGGCGGCCAGGTTGTTCAGTCCAAAGATAAAAGCATATACGTGCGTATACACCAGAACACAGACCACCTGTGACTCCAAACCAAGAGCTGGAGGCAGCACTGCCTGCCCTCTCCTCAAGGAAATGAGGAGGATGAAGAAAGGAGAAGATGCAGCTGTGCCATTGCCCCAGGAGCTTGTGCAATCCCTTCAGTGACTCTTATGTCAAAACCCCTGTAGTGGCTGCGGGTTTCTTAGAAACAACCTTTGTCTGAGGAAGTTCTGCCCAGCTTCTATCAAAGATTCTGCAAATTTTCCCAGAGCTTTGAGATTTTTAGCTGTGTGAAGGCTCTGCCACATGCCTGGTCCTCTCAGACGTGTTAGGGCTCTGCTTTGGCTGTGGTCCAGGCATGCACTGGGATGCTCAGGGTTTCTGCAGTTGTGCCATCGTAGCTCTGCTCATCGAGGATGATGCTTCCAGGACACGTTTTCCAGGATCTGCTGAGAAGGAGCTCAGTGTATGATACATCCTTGAAACATTATCTTTACTGTTTGTGCACTGAACAAGTGTTTGGCATGTAGCTACATGATTCTGCCTGGGAAATCCCTTGTAGATATAGATGTGTGGAAAAGAGAGAGAGAGAGAAAGCAGTATAGCAGATGTAGCAGGGAAAACAAAGCTTTGAAGGCAATTTACCCCAGAGGAATGACTCAAGTGCAATGACTTCCTCATGCTTTCACCTATACCATGCTTAAAGCACAAACTTGGATATTAGAGTGCAAGACACTCTCCCACAGACACCTGCATGTCTTCAGCATCTCATACTTTCCATTATAAGCAACAGCAACACCTTGCTTTTGTGGCAGAATTGCAAATAAAATCTCTTATAAAATCAGCCAGCGCTGTGCAGGCAGCTTCAACCCCTTGCAATCAATACTTTATGGATAAGTTGATGTGTGCACTCTGAAGAAAATGAAACGAAATGTACCATGTCAGTTTGCATAATCCAAGAGCCGATAGCCTTCATTTTCTGACCCACCAAAACAAAGATCTAAAATAAGGAGAAGAAACAACTTAGAGTTTCATAGCATTTCAGACATAGGCTGAGAAAATGGTGTAAGTTGGGAAAAATGCTTCATAAACACCCTTCTTTCTGTATTGTGCTGACTGCCTGACATATTAGATACATAAAAGGTAAAAAGCTTTCCTTACCTGTAATCTGAATTTACCTCAGGACTTCAGTTTTCAACTTTATTTAGGTTCCTGTAGCACCCAAAATGAATCCGAGGGGAATACTCCTGGGACTGTGGACAACCAGGGCCAAGCCCATGCTGTAAAAGCAGGGTCTCACAGTACAAGGCTCTCCTTGCCTTCGTTGCAGTGCAGGTACTAGATCCATAAAATGCAACTGTAACATGTTTTGATGAGGAGAGCTCTTCAGGATCCCTTGTTTAATCACCATTTTCACAGGCAGGTGATGGCTTCAGGTACTGGTTATCCATGTGAACAGGCACATGGGCACTCTTTTGTGTATGGCTGGATGTACACAAAATTGATGGCTAGGTTGGAAAATACTGTCTTGTATTAAAGATGGAAACATTCATGTTTGTCCTGTTGTTTGAAATAGGTTTCTCTCAAGGATCTATTTCTTCCCATGGTATGATTTCAGACAGTAACTCTGATAATGGCTTATCAGATGTGTTTATGCGAGAGGCAGATACATGAAATATAGAAAAAATAGGTATTCTTTTACTATTTGTAACAAATATTGTGGCAATTGCCATATAAATAAATGCTTAAATTTACTGTGAGATGCAACCTCATGTCTTCCAAGATGGTAGTTAGGTGCCTAAATACCCTTACAGATCTGCAACACCCTAGTGCTACAGACGGTCCTCCCTCTCCAAGTAACCCTGTGTTTATTTTCAGGGAAAAACCCCAGCAAAAAAACCCCAAAACAAAACAACTGAGCACTTTAAGAAAGGAAGAAGAAATAGGTTGTCCTTTATGTAGATACTCATTCTTTTACTGGAATATTTACATATATACCTTTATGTATGCAGATTTTTACATTTACCTTTTGCATTCCTGCACAGCTCTGTCAATTGTCATGATTTTACAAGATGAAATGAAAAGTGAAAAAGATAAGGATAAAGCAAACACTGCAAAATCCCTGAGCTTGAACACTGATACAACTGATACATATTATTTTAATCTAGTACTTCTTGGGCAACATTTACTTAATATTTAATATTTTTTATTTAATATTTAATTTTTGGTTCCATTTAATCAGATAAGGTCTCAAGAGAAAAAGCTGACTAGTCGCTTTCTAACCCGGAGTATCAAGCAGGTTATCTTAAATCCTCAACTTTTCTGCAATGTGCTGTTAGAAACGGCTCCATGTTAAGTGCCCAAGACATTAAAGAGATGGACCTTGCTATCTAGGGGACCTTGTGGCAAGGGCTGAGGCCCTGCCAGGAAAGCAAACTTGGAGTCTGCATGGAAAGTCCACCTTTCAACTCCATTGAACCAAGGTCTGAGGAAGAAGAAAGTGTTTTAGGGTAAATGGAGATATCAAAACCGAAAAGGAAAACTCAAAGCAAAGCCATCCAAAGCAATCAACGCAGCACCAATTATTCAAGAGTAGAATCTGTTGCTAGGTGCTGGCCAGGAAGATAATACATTCACTGTCTTCCCTGTTTTCATCTCCCTTGTCAGCTTGCCCCAATAAGTTATTTCTGTACTACTTTGTCTCCTTACTTCAGTCTTTATTCTCGAATTTTCATCATGGTGCCTCCCTAGAGCCTTTTCCTCATCCTGGTCTACTAATCTCTGGGATGATAAACCCAGGAGATGAGGCTTTTTTTACTGCTGTTGCAGTAAGCTACCTTTTTTTTTTTCTCTTCTTGCTCTGTTCTCTCATTCTTACTGATCTCTGAATCACAGGGGGCAGAGGACAGTAAAGAAACACAGAAAGAGAGGGGAAGTCTAAGTGAAGTTATTGCTCAATGCAGAAGAAGGTTCACGTTACAACATCTTTAGGCAGAAAAAGTATCAGAAGTAAGATTTTAGAAGAAGAAATGTCTTCCCTGCTGACAGCACCGTGAGGGATAGCTGCAGGGCAGAATTTTAAAGACAGAGGTTGTCTTGACCTCTCTCCAGCCTTGCATGGTGCTCAGCCTGATGGATCAGGGGAAAAAAAACATAGTGGGTCAGACACAAAGGCACAGCACATGCAGCAGAGATGCAATAGCACCCCAGATTTTTCCATGGCTTTGGATGGCTCTAGGATACTGCAGCCAATATGACCACAAGAAAGGCTGGGAAAGAGAGAGTTCAGAAAAGAGCAACAAAATAATTAAGGGACTGTAGTGATTTACCCATGAGGAAGATTAAAAGAACTGAATAAATATGTATAGTTTGGCTAAGTGATAACTAAGGAGAGGCATTCTAACCATCTACAAATATTTGACTGACATACACACTAGGGAAGGAAAGGAATTACTTAGCAGGAAACAAGCAGGTATATCAGAGAGTAATGGGATGAAATTAAGAAATGGAAAATTGAGGCAGAATTTAAGGCAAATCCTCCTGACAATAAGTTCTAATAGTCTGAGGAAAACATACCAGCATATATACATTAGGGAACAGTCCTGCATTGATAAGAAGGGGGACTTAAATGACTTACTGGGCCTTTCCAATCTCAAATATTTATGATTATATAATTAAGTATTATTAAATTTAATGACATGTGCCATTTTTTTTTCCAGCAAAGTCTGAATGTTCCCTCAGGTCATAAGTGTGCAATTATTTCCTAACTAAAGGTCTTACATTTTGACTTCTGAATTCTCCTAGGTTGGTCTCTTTTTTTTTTTTTTTTTTTAACTTAAATTGAATTTCTGTTAATGCAGTTTCTCCTATTTTCAAATAGCAGCTATCTCACCCTACTAGCAACTCGTAATTCCCTCTTTATGCAAGACAAACCTGCACGCTTGAAGCTTCATGGCTCAATGCCTGAACCTGGTCAGCCTCAGGTTGAACGCCTGCTGCGTTCAAGGGAACTGCTGTTCCGAAGCCCAGATGAGCACAGAGGCTCTCCTCACTCTGGGGATGAACTGCATGCAACAAAGGGAAAAAAACCCAACCAAACAAACAAAAATCATGTTACATGTTATTTTCAACTAAGAGCTGTTTATAGAGCTTTGAACCCAGATCGTGGCCATATGAAAAGCTTCATGTCACTGCTTACCCCCGTGTCACAGCACCGTTCAGAAAATGAAAACAGGTGTTTATGTGGTAGTTGCCCAAGCTCCCAGCCAGCATCACAGCTGGCAGATAGAAAGTTTCCTCTATCTTGCACTGGCAAACTATTTCATTTTGGTGCATATGCTTGTTTATGCCAACATATACTCCAAATTGTCCCCTGAAATAGATGCAAATTGGGGGAGTGATCAGAAGGCTGTGGCCTCATTGTGAGCAGTCGTTTTGGGGATCCAAGTGGTTTGTTCTGATCTGTCTCAGACAGGGTATGCTGCCTGAGATAGTTTTAGAAGGCAGTGTTGTAGTTTCTGCTGATATTTTACCACAGGATTTTTTAGATGCACGGTCCCTCAAGAGAGTTCATATAGTCTACAAGAGAGTTCATACAGTCTAATTCTTTGTGAATTAATATCTAAATATATCTTTTGGCCAGGTAAGAGTGCTGCTCACCTCCCACTGTAGAAGGCAATCTGTGACACCTATTGCTTTTGTGATACTTTCTTTTGGTTTCCTCCTGCAGTGCAGCTGCAAACTGGGTACACTAAATCATCAATATCTGACATTCATACTCCCTTCATTCTTGACTACTTGCTTACAGCTCCTTTTCATTATATGTGCTGGACTTCAGCCTCAGCCAAGGCAGTCAATGACAGCAGAGTTTCACCTGGCATCAGGATGTGGTGACAGTAATGCCTGCAAACATGCTGGTGTATCACAGCCAGCATGGGCTTCCTCGGGAAGGATGAAATGTATCTCTCTCCAGCCCCGACAGACACGCAGTCCCCTCTTCGTTACCTGCCAGAGGAGCGTGTCTGATCCGTGAGCCTGGTGCACTTGTCTGCCAGCATGCATGATAGCTGGTTCACCCAGGAGATAGAGAGTGTGAGAGGCTGGCTATTTCTTTCTGCTGTGAGTAAATCCCCTGCGAAAGATCCAGGGTGCCGGCGTTGCAATATCCTGAACGCTAACTACCAGAAATCTGTTTGCCAAATCTTTGCACTTTTAAGATAACACTGTAGAAATCAACCTAAAGTAGGATAATGAAACAAAGCACTCGCTCCTGTCCCCTTCCTCCCCCAGTGACTCTGCAGCCCTGTCTGTCATTTCTCAGCACTGAGTTGCTGACATGGGCGTGGCTGAGACGAAAGCTCAATTTGCTGTACTCATTTTACTGGAGGTGTGGCCTCGGCGCAGCTTCCTCATTAGGAAGGGGCTACAGGGAGCCCCAGCTGCTCGTGTGGATAGTTTACCACTGGACTGAGTTCAGAGAGAAGTAGGTGAAAAGGATGTAAGCAAAGGAAGGGAAGAAAGAATGAAAATATTGGCCCCCTCTCCCGAAGCAAGAACAAGCTCTTGCTCTTTTTTGAAAGACGTGGACTGTGAATCCAGTTTTGACAGCCATGATAAATGTCCTGAAGGATCTAGATATTTGGGGTGCAAGAACTGGATTGCTGCTTGTCAGAACTTGTCTATTTTTAATATTCTGTCCAAAGCATCAAGCAATTCAGTAATAACTTGCTACTGACAGGTCTGCATTAAGGTGCAGCAAGCTTCAGCCACTAGTTTAGTACACAGTCCTCCCTTTTCTCCACAGCTTCTATTAAAACAGCTTCTGAGACCCTTGCTTCAATTTTGGTCTTAAACTGAGAAGAGGAATTATGCTTTCACTTCTTGCCACCTTCTCTAGATCTGGATTTTTCAGGAACCCTTATTAGGTTATGTATAGATTTCTAATTCTGGGAATTCTTTCAGAGTACCCATTACAGTGAACATCAGTTTAACTTATGTATTACTGAATAAGAGGGAGAAAAGGTCTTACGTTTTTAGATTGAAATCTAAAGCCAAGACTTGTGGCTTCTGAATATACATCTTCAGGGAACATATGGAATTTTAGTTTTGTGTGCATTTTTTCATTCAATAGCTAGGTATTTTTTTTACTTCACTAACATTTTTTTTTCAGCATTACAAAATGCTTTCCACTAGGTAGTCTACATTTTTACCTTCTTAATTTTAGGCCAAACTTTCTTCTCCCATACGCCCAGCTCCTGGGAAAACAAAATTCCTAACATACATATTTTTGTATCATTCTGCTTACCACAGAAAATAAAGAGGAAAAAAACCCACAAATCAGCTCACTTGCATTTTCTGTAGTCTGCTTGCTAAACTTTTTCATTAGTTACATTTTTCTGAACTTCTCTGAGCTGTCTATTGTTGCTTGTCTGTTCAGTTTCTTGATTATTTCCATAATATTTTCAGAATAAACACTGTTCTGGAAAAAAAAAAAAAAAAAAGAAGAAAAAAACACCCCACAACGAAAAACCCTAAAAAGTCACAAATATAAAATCAAGAGGCTTCTTTTTCAGGCTTCTGAACTGTTAGTCAGGCACTCTGCATAGTTACCATACAGTGCTAGAAGTAATTTATATATTTACTTTCACACAGAGTTTTTGTTGAGTGGGGAAAAAAATACATACTTCTGGAGATGCACAAAACAAAATAGCAGTTTACTTATGCATAGGAAGCAAATTACTTTTGGGTAGAATAGGAATGTTACAGTTCAGAATTGATTCGGTCTTCATGTTATCCTAAAGAATAATGTGAAATGTTTCCTCGCTGCATTTTTTTTTTTAAACGAAAATGAGAGATAACTTTGCGCCACTGGGGTACTCAGATTCAGGACATTTGCACACTCTATGAGTCCTAGCAGACTCCTGGCTTACTTCTGTGAAGGTAATTTCACTGTGACAGCTGTGAGATAGCATCTATAGATTGTTCTGCAAAATGTAACTTTCCATTAGGAGCCGGGGTGACTATTCTCTAGCAATCAGAACTCTTTGATAAACATTTATTTTTGTCTCCTTCACCTAGACAAGACTCTGCTACAGCACTTGGAACATCTGCCAGGCAAGATCTAGTTGTATTTCTTGTAGCTACTGGAAATCTATATAGTGACAGTTGCTAGCGGTGATAACAGTGGTCAGACAAGAAATGCCATTTTTTAAAAATTGTCCTGTTTGCTAAATCCTATCTCAAAGTGAAGATCTTGTCTCCTTACTGCTCAGGCATAGCTGGGAAGGGGCTGGTCAAGGACAAGGGGACACACTGCAATTGCACCATGAGCTGGTGCTTTTGGTATCTCTTGTGTATGTCAGAGCAGTGCCTGTCCCTCATGGAATGTCTGAGCGCCGTGACCTAATGGTGGTAGTGGGCTCAAATTGCAGCTTTTGTCCTCTACATTAATCCCTCTCCTGTGGGAGCCAAAGGAGCTGGCTTTGTCTCCATCAGTTTCCTCTCAACAAGCAGCTCATCTTGGGAGGGTGAAGTTCTGGACAAAACATTTGCAACAACTTCAGATTCATTTGGCATCACTTGGGTAATGCACAGTCACTGGAAGAGTAAAACTGCTATTTCCCTCTTCTAATGAAATCCTCATTTGACACAGCTGGATACGCTTATGTTATGGCCAACTTAATTCTTCTCCTTCTTGCAAGAAAGGTGGCATCTCATTTCACTGAGCCAAACAGCCTGTTTGGTGTTTTGTATGTCTTCCCTGTTAATCTTCAGGTTTACCGGGACAGCAATACTTTTTTTTTTTTTTAAATTATTAATTTAACTCACATATGGTTGTGGGGTTTAAAACTCCACAATTTCTCTCTTTTCCCTGCTGTTGCTTTCTGCAGAGCAGCTAATTTTCATTCCAAAGACAGTGTACAGAGCAGCCCACTAGTTAACACAAGAGGCAGCCATATGACAAAGACTGGGAAAGGACCTGGGCTTTCTGTTCTAATAATCACAAGTGCCAGTAACAGGACAGGACGAGAGACTCAAACACAAATAAATTAATTAGCAAGGACATTATTTATGCACTGGGAATTCCTAGAGTATGTGGTGTCTACTCTAATAACCCATGGACAAATCACCTCCCTTTGCTGTAACACCTTAGGGAGAGGGCCAGCAGAGAAAGACAAATGTAAGTTCCCATCTAAAGGGGAAAGGATAAGAAGCAGCTTGAAAAGCTGCAGGGAAAGCCCCTGCCCATGCATAAAGAATGGGGCAATCCATATGGACACCTGTCCCTCACAACAGCTCCTCTTGCCCCTGGCTAGACATGTTACAGAGTGATCTGTGGTTGCTATCAAAGGGTTGTAGCACGTGGGGATCTGAGCTTGCTTTTCCCAGTGCAGAGAAACAGAGGGGAAAACAGAGCTTTTAGGACAAAACACAGCCTTCCATGAAGAACAAGGAAAACTAGGAATCTCATCCTTGTTCCTGTATCCTTTCTGAAAACAATTTGGCTTTTGTGAACCATATGGAAATGAATGAAAATAAATCTGTGGTTAAGGACCCTGTACCCTTTACAACCTAGAGTGTTTGGACCAGATTCTTAACTGTTAAGGGGAAAAATGCCTTGTCAGGAGAGCCAAAATTCTAATTTCTGGCCGATAGGGACTATTTTTATTGAGCAGTTTGGTTAGCTACTTGAGGGAAAAAAAAAAAAAAAGAATGGAAAAGACAAACTCTTTGATAAACTCCTTGATAAGCTCTTTTATTTCTTTACTGTAAGTCTGTACATGATGGACCATAAGATTCTGACCTTTAGCCCTTGTTTAAGAAAAATACAAAAATAACGTGTCTAATAAATATTTGACTTTTATGGCATCCTTATCTACAAACTACCTTTTTATCTCCTATATTGCTCAGTCATTGCAGTGTTCAGTACTATTCAGAACTATTCAGAATTACATCTGAGCTTTTCTTGGGAGGTTCAATTTATCAGCTATTTTGTAAAGAAATAGAAATGGTTTTTTACACACTTTGTTTTCCTCTCTCTAGTTGGCCAGTGGACATGTAGGAGTTAAGTGTTTAGTTACATGATGTAATTTATCACATTTGTTGCTGCAATAGTGATAGTCCAGGGTGGTATGAAGCTACGATATTTAAGACAGAAAAGAGTGATGGCATTGAAATCCACAGTACTTTAAAGGATCTGAGGTTTTAAAAAAAGGAAAGAAATAAGAAAAAACTTCCCGCAACATTTTTTTTAAAAACAAACATAACCATGTAATTTCTGTTACATGGTAATTACTTCTCTGTTTGAGCTGTTCACCGTTTTCTCCCATTGTAATTTCACATACTGGATAATGAGTATCCTCTGCACAGAAACAACAGTAATGGCTGTGCAGCAGGAGAATGTTTTCTTGAACAGTAAAGCATTGTCTCAACTCCTTCTCAGTGCATGACTCAAATACAGGTGTGCAGAGGAGTAAAACTGAAAGGCTGGAATATTAAGTAAAAAAAAAAAAAAAAAAAAAGCCAACAAAAAGAAAGATACTTTGTTGAACAGTCCAGCAGAGCAAAGAAAAGCCATACGGTATAAAATTGATATGAACGCGAACATCGGTTCGTGGACTGATATGAACATGAGCATGAAATTGGTGTTTTCAAACAGTCCCCTGCAGATGACCCTTGGAATACACTGACTCCATGTGAAGGTAAAAAGAGGCCTCTCTTTGTTTCTGAAGGATTGGACAAAATTTGAAATAATAAATCTGCGCAGAGTATTGCCTGAAATACCCATTTTTAAAAGCTGTCTAATGATACAGTGCAAGAATATTATAGTTGTACCCAAAAGGCATTTCAGTTCTATAGAAAAAGAGTATGATGTGCTAGGAAACAAATATGCAGTTTCCCTTCTAATATAAATCAATTGCTTGAGGATTTTATCATGGAATTTTTAAACAATGTAGGAATGCCTGGATATTAAGTTAGTGGGGATATTTAAAGCATTTGTTAAAGCCTCGTATCAGGCTTTACATAATCTCACCAAATTTTGGACTAAAAGCTATTACACATATTCTTTGAAATCACTGTAAGTTTTAGTTTGAAATAGGTTTGGTGATGGATGAGGAATTTAAATATATATACTATGCCAGTGCTTACCTATGTTACAGAATTTGTAAAAGTATATCCAACGTGAACATGGTAAATATTGCCAACACAAGGTAAAACCCAAACAGGGCATGGACACACTATGATGATGGAAAAATGGATGCCAAGGAATGCTTGGTGAAAAAAATTTTCCATGCCTTTTGAGTGATAAAATTTGCATTTGCAAATCTGAATGGATGCTTCAGTCCTTTGGCAAAGTTGCTTTTCACTTAGGTTGTTGTCACGTTATTCTGTATTTTAAACAGGGACAAACAGCTTTCCTCCTGGAGATGACCTGTCTGCTAAAAATGTCAGGGGAAATAAGGGAATGTTCCTAAACAATGTTTATTGGTAGGTAAAAAGATACTCTTACAGTCAGTTTTCCAAAAGAAAATATACAACTCCAGTCATATTGAGGCAACAGCCTAGAACAGTAATTATACCTGATCTCAGCCAAACTTGAGAAATAATTTCCTGTGTATAGTCAAGAGGAAATAAAAACTCCTCAAACCATACCAGCCAAAAAAGGGTCTAAAGCAGTCTCATATGTTGTAGAATCCAAAAAGTAATATTTAAATGCAATGCCATCATCCTATTTCCAGGAAAGAATGATTTCTAGAATTCATTAGGATGTTATGAATTTCACTATATTGAAAACCAGTTTGAATTTAAACTACCAACTAATTCTCAATACAAAGATAAAACCTAAAGAGGAAAAATAAATCTCGCAGAATCCTCCTAGAATTAATATTGGATTCTCCAAGTTCAAATTCCAATAATACCATCATCAAGAGGGTCCTCAATTAACCTCATCTGACATTCCAAGCAGAATATTTTAAGGGTTGTGAAGCATGCAAATAGAAACTTCAATTAGACACTGACTTCATACATTGGACAGCCTGTGAGAATAATGTGAAGAATTATGTAACCAACCCAGTGCTTCGGTAAACACCCACGGATGATGGAGAGGAGACTGACAAAATTGAGGATCAGCATCCTAATTCCTTTCTTAGGCAGAGCCTAGAAAGATTAAGAACTTGTTTACACAGGGGAGCAGGGGCTCCCTTCGCATTCATTCCGAGCTTGCTTTCTGCACGTTCAGATCACCTGCATTCACACAGCATAAATCTTATCATGTATTAACTGCTGAGATAAAATATATTCTGTGCTGCTTTTGGAGCCGTGGTAGATTCAGAGTGCATTAACTGAAAGCATCCTGATATTCGGTGGCTGCAGCTGGACCACACACTCTCCTGGAGCCAAGAGCTCTTGCAGGGGAGAACCCTGCGCTCCTGCTCCCGCCTTTGTGTGTCACCACCTGGTGTTGCTGCCTGTTAAATGCCAGCGAGCAGCTGGGGGAGAGCCCGTGGCTGTTGGCAAACACAGCCAGGAGGTCACACTGGTGATACACCCTAACCTGGCATAAGAGCATCACCTGCCTGGAGTTGGACAGACATCCTGGAAGAGAAAAGGTGAGGGGTCAGGCTGCTGTGCAAGGAAATGTGGCTGCAAGGCCCTCTCTTCAGGTGGCTGATTTGCTGATGGGTCAGGGCTGGGCTTTTCTGGACTGAAGTGAGAGCCCAGCATGAATCTTTTTACGCCACTGGTATGAAACCTGTCAGCACTTTGCATAGGCAGCTTGTTAGCACCAAAGAAGTGGTCTGGGCTTGTGACTATTTTTTCCCTTTAGTTTTCTGCCTTTTAACTTTCCTTTTACTTCCATCAGATGTAACCAATATTTATATATTTTGATACACCTTCAGGACCTCTTTTTCCATGTATCTGCTGGGGACTGGATTTTTAACCTTTCCTCATGTGCTGAATCCAATGACTGTGGCAGAGAAAAAACTGTTTAGACTCACTGCTTGTTGTGTACATTTAAAATTCCCTGCTCCCACTCTGACTATCAAACAGGTATTTGTATGTATTTGCACAAGATCTGTTTTATTTCCTGCATGCTGATAACCCTTTCCCCTGAATGTTCAAAAGGATATTTTCCATGTTGAACCCCAGAAATACTGGTTAAAAAAAATTGTAAGAATTTCATAGTTCATTGTAGCCTCACCTCAGCTATCCGTCCTCAACTGTTCTCTCCCCCTTTTCCTTCTTCCATCTGAGATAATTTTCTCCTTACACTCTTGTTTGGCTTTTCCCAACAGGAAAGCTCCTCTTACCATAGCATCTCAAAATGGTGACTGCCAGCTCCTGCCTTTCCACAAGGAAAAAGAAATAAAAATATAAACTCTGTCTCCCTACCCCCCCAAAAAACCTATTAATAGAATTGTACTCACTGTGCATAGTGCAAACTAAGAATAGTGTTAAGTACTATATTCTAATTAGCAGAGTAGAGCAATGCTCTCATTTTAATCAATGGGTTTTGAAGTTCCAGCTTCCATGGTATGTAATGAAGTGCATTTCAGAATGCTGTATCATAGAACTCTGTAGCACATCTTACAGGCATTTTCTTCCCCAATTACAAAGGGTAGAATTTCTGTAGCAGAAACATATTTTTGAGGCTTTTTTCCCAGGATAAAACTTAGCAGTGCAGCTGTAAGTCAGCTCTGCATAAGAAATTCGTGGACTTAGGGAGCGGTGAGGCAGGAGGCTCTGGGCATCCTTAACCCCTGATGTTCTGGACAATTCTTTCAAAACACTGTTGCTGCCTCTGTGTACTTCGTGCCTGCCCTCAAGAGGTGTGGCACGAACTGTCTTGTACAGCAAACCCCAGCTGAGAAACAGCAAGAAAAAAATTTATGGCAACTTGAGGCTTAAAGGGTGAGAGCTTTTTTTCTCTCTCTTTTTTTTTTTTTTTTTTTTTTTTTTTGTGAATTAATAATTTTTAAATATTCCACTGTCATGGCAACATTATTTTCTTCAACAAGACTGGTTTTCTTTAAAAAGGAGGATTATACAAGAAAGTTTGCTGTGTACCTGTATGCCTGTCTTTCCTCCTTCCCTTTCCATAATATTCAAACTCACAGCAGTGTTTCAGCCACATTTGGCAAAGAACATCAGATTTCGAATATACAGAAGCTTCGGGAAAACGCAGGACTAGGTGGAAGGCAGAAATGTGCTGAAGGACAGGCAGGGGTGGCTCAGCCCACAGCCTTTCTGCTTGTCTCTCCCAGCAGACAAGGCCATGTCTGGCTAGGCAGGCTCCTCATGCAGAGCTCCAAACCTCTGATATGCTGCTTCTTGCACACGACATGTGTGTAGAGGAGATGGTTTTACTGGGAACACTGGGGACATGGACACAGAGGGAAAGGAGGCACACAATGTGTGAGGAAACTAGGGAAGACAGAGGGATACTGCTCTGGTGTGGAATGTCTGGGAGGTGTAATTGTAGGAGGAAGTATGGGGTTATTGGAGGTTTAGGGAGTGTGAGATGAAGGGATGCAAGGCACAGATCTGTTGGAAACCTAGACCGATTTCTACCCATGGATGTGAAACTGTGTTGATTGCAACATGTGTAATTTTGCACAGTTTCTTGAAACAGTAGTTAAATAGTTATATCTTCTTACTTGTATTTTGCAAAGATAAATATTTCCTTTATTCATCTGAGATATGTTTTTTTATGAGGCTCATAATACTAGCTACATAAAAGAAAAGTACATTTCTCATACTTAATATTATTTCATGATTCAATAGACTAAGTTTAAAATAAAATGGAGTAATATAACCACAAACATAAAGTGGGAACATAACCATACCAGACAATATTCTCCCACTTTAAAAGGTCTTTGTTCAATACCCCTTCAACATTCAGGAAGTAGTCTGTGTACTCCTTAAGAGATAATCTACTAAATGTTCATAAATTAAACAAGAAAACACACACAAAAAAAGAAAAAGGGGCAGGGGGGCGAAAGAAAGGGCAATCATGTAGACCCTAAACTGTGAATTTTTATCATCGCTGTTTATCCTCCATAGACCATAGCCCATAAACCACAGTAGACTTCTCTGATTAAGTGATTAAGTGTCCAGGGAAAATGTGATTCTGGTGAAAGGAGTTTCTCTTCATTTCTCTGCTCTCTTAGCTGTTCAAATCATAGCATGGAATTATGTGAGAAGAGTTGGTGCTGCCCAGCAGCTGGTAGCCTACTTACAGTGCAGTGTCATCTACCCTCAATTTCCAAAATCTTGTATCATCCTCCAGTAACTTAGGTGATAGTTAAATTGCTCTTTCTTGTGATTTTTATTATTTAGAAAAAGGCAGGAGAGAGTTGGCAGAGTCTCCCAGGATAAAAATTCTGTCACCTCTATTAATATGATCAAGGTGGTGGGAACACTGCTATCTGTTTCACTAAAGAAAATAGGTCTGGCTTACCAGTGAGCAGTGCATCTTGTGCTTTTGCTAATCATCCTACAGTGATATTGATAAAGTTGCCATAATAACTTACAAAGCCAAAAGCCTTACAGAAGCTGGTCTGACTCAGAGCTCTGAGTTGCAGAGCTGAGGCCAGCAGGGGCAAGATGTCAAACACGTGCCCTCTTTCACCCCTTACATGCACTGGTAGAGACCAGCAATGCAATACTGGGCACCTTTTATTCAAAGTAGCTTGCAAGGTACCGAACTGTCAAATGGGCAGAATGGATGTGTGTGAATTTTGACCCAGAACTGCAGTTACAGAGAGGCAAAGTTCACAGCACACCAAAGGGGAAAAAAAAAAAAAAATCACAATGCTCATCGCCTACACACACAAAAAATAGAACAGAGTGGGTAGGGAGGTGGAAGCAAGTTCACTGCGACAGATATAGTGCAGAACTGAATATGCAACCGATAAAGGGGTCATGCTTTTGTGCAATCCAAGCAGGACAAATAGAAGAGTCTGGGAGAAGCTATTTCTACTGATATTCAAAGTCAACTGTCCCTTTTAGAGTGTCGTTCCCTTGCTCTTCCTTCTGTCCATTTGTACACTGACTCTCCTCTCACATTCTGTACTTGTAGTTGTTTGTTGTTTGATATCACTGCCTACTCGCTAGAAATAATAATAAATCGAATACATAGATTAAAAAAAGCCAGAATCTCGAACCTACCAATTTAAATTAGGTTAAGAAAAGTTGTTAAAAGTAAGCTAAAAGCAAATGAGATGAAAAGCAATCTCTGCCCAAGAGATTGCCTCTGCACACTGGAGAAAGGAGACCCAACTCTCTTCCCCATATGAGGAATCAGCTCTTATGCAGTAGCCAATATCACAAAATTCCTTTTTTTCTGTCTACTTCTTAGGAAAATCCTCACTACATCCCACCAGGCACAGATGTAATCAGACAAGTTTTAATCTTTTCTTCTAAGTCAGTCCCCTTAGCAATCACTAGCTTTACATTTCTTTGAATTCCCTTCCAACTGCTCTGCAACATTATGGTGAGAGGTTGTCCAGCCTCATATGCTGCCTTCTAAGGGCCAGGCCACTTCTGTGTCAGAGGGATTCAAGGCCATTTAGTAGGAAACATTAAGCATCTTGCAGGATCAACCAAGATTTTCCATTTCACCATTCTTGATCAGAATGGGATTATTGTTCCTTGCTGAGTAAAAGTATGATAGTTCTTCATATGCAGACTGAAAAAATTATTAAAAAAATAAAATTCAAAGATGGCTGTTTTGCTGTGGCACTGCATTGCAGATTCACATCTAATCTTCTGCCAATATTATCCACTCAGTCTTTTTCAATGTTGCTGTTTTCCAGATTTTTCCTCCCACTGAATCTGTATGTTTGATTAATGTTTTCCCAGATGTCTGAACCTGAGGAAAAAAAAAAGGCACTTTCAGTCTCATTTTGTTAAGTGCTAGGAATCTCTTTGATGATCCATAACTAATTTTACTGTACTTGTCACAAAGCAGATGTATGGCAGTAGTCCCCTAAGCATGCTGCATTCAATCATTACAAACTCCAGGCTTCTCCTTTCTATTTCCCCACCTTTTTTGTGTTTACTTTTTCATTAGTAATTATCTTTCACAGTTTATCATATTCTCTCTCACTGGCTTATTGAACATATTTGACACGTGAGTTATACAGTTGATCCAATCACATTTTATCCCTGTCTTTTTAGTTTTATCCCTTTGTAGAATGTCAGATTAGGATGCAGTTTCAGGAATACAATTCTTCATTTTGGTTATTTTGTCTCAAACACTTAGTGCATTAACACTTCCTATTTCTAATTTACATGAAAGATTTTCACATTCAAAGGATGGAGAGTCTTTAAACATTAAAAAAGAACTATTAACATGAAAGCCTGTAAATAACTCCCGCTTAAAGAAAGTGCACTCTGTTATCTCTAACTCAGCACCAATAATTTGCAATAGCTTCAAAGCTCATCTTTGTTTCAGCCTTCTCTCCTGGAAAGGTAGAAATCACCTCTGAATTGTCTCTCTTATTTCTGATAAGCTTTAGCTATTACAAAACCAGAGAGATGACTGATGCTATTGAATCTGACAACGGGGGGAATTCATGAAACTATCTAAAAAGAAACTACCCCTTTGTGACTGTACAGCAAACACAACTATTTAGATTCAGAGAGCAGTCGAGGCTGGAAGGCATCTCTGGAAATTGTCAAGCCCAACCCTCTACTCAAAGCAATGTCACCTACAGATGTGTTGCTCGGGGCCATGCCTGGTTGGGGTTTGAATATCTCCAATGATAAAGACTTAACAGGCTCTCTGTGCAACCTGTGACAGTGTTTAATCACTCTCACAGTGAAAAAGAAAAAAAAAAAACAAAACAAAACACCACAAAGTTTATTTTTTATTGTTTTTATTTTGTTTAAAAAGATTTTTTTTTACATTTCAATTTGTGCCCATTTACTACTTTTGAATGTCACATCTCATTACACTTACAAAACGGATTTGTTGCTAAGGTATTTTCTGCAGGAGAAATAAATCAGCTACAAAAAGTGCACCTATTTTTCTGCAGAAGCTGTCAAAGTGCAATTGTAACACCGACCTAGATATTTGGGCTACTGGACATATGGAAGTCCTTATGAAACAAAAGTCATATCTTATTCACTGTGATGCATATGACAAATACACTGGCTGTATAGAGAAATGAAGGAATTATTAACCAGCTGGAATACACGTCATAAAATAATTTATATCAAATAATAACAGTAGGTATTAAGCGAGAAATTACAGTGTTGTTCTCGTCCCTTCTTCTATTAAACAATTGCAAAACCAAAATGATGACATTCCATGCTGTCACAACCATTGTTTCTTGTCCTTTCCTCAGAGAGTCTTTAGTGCTCAGTTGACCACTTACATACTTGTATTGAAGGGGGTTCTTCTTTCTTTGAGGCAGATGAAATACAGAATACTGTCTAATGAAGAGAACTGTACCTGAATTTTTATCAAGGGTCATTCTGATAAACTTGTAGACTGCACTGGGCATATCCTTTGCAATAAATGCCCAGAGATCATACCTTGTCAGTACTAGGTAAAGTTGTTTTTTATATTTAGAGTTCCACATGAGCTAAGAACTCACTAGGACTGAATATTAAAGATCATCACTACAAAATTTTCTATATTAGGACTTGTAAAGCTCTGACTAAGCCGGGGAGCAATACAGACTTTCCAGCCCTTGGGTCTGACTACTCATAGCCCCATATCTGGGTGATCTGACAGCCCCATCCTCTGCTCAGCAATACTTTGTAGGACGGGAGCCAAGGAATACTGGCTGTGCTTCCCATCTGGCTGAGCGGGCAGGAGCTGGACTTTGAAATATGCTTCCATGTATACCTGCTACTCAGCCCAGACATGGCAAATAGCAGAAATGAGTAATTGGTGTAATGGGCAATTTAATTTTGGCATCTGAAGTTGGTGCTCTGACAGGGACCAAGGTATCATCTTCACTTTGGAGGTTAGTCAGGTGCAGGATGAAATTCCTGTTCCAAAAAGGAAAGGCAAGCCCACAAAGATGCAAATGGATGGTTAATTGATGCTACCTTTTGTCAGAAAGATACTTGAATTTTAGTTCTTGTGAATCACAGATAAGTTCCTTGACTTGGCTATTTGTAGCTGTTTATCCTTATTTCTGCGCTTTACCCCTCTGATATAAAATGTGCTTCTTCATGGTATTTCCACAGCTGTGCTCTGAACCTTTTTGATAAAAAACACTTGAGAGGACATGACAGAAAGGGAAAGTATTACCACTTTTTACTGGTTTTCTTATTTTTTCTTTTTCTTTTTTTTTTTTTTTTTCCTTACAGTGGATCTGACAGTGGGTGGAAAGTGGTGACTCAGACATTGTCACAATGTTGAAACTCATCTGTCTGGAAGGGTGTTCTGCCATGTGGTGCGGGAGAAGGAGATGGCATGAGGGAGGGAAGAGGAGGTGCCGTTTCTTGGATTAGAGCTTTTGTAAGCTTCCAGAAGAGAGGAAACTCAGATGTTTAGCTGGCAGCAGTTGGTGATGAGGGAAGAACCTTGGCTCAGTTCCCTGTTGGGCGCAGGGAGCAGTTTCCCTCCATCTGTTAGGAGCTTCTGATTAGATGAGGTAGGTTAAATCTTTTTTCCCTCTGCTCTTCCTTCCCAACGGTTGTGAAATCACTTATTTGTGTTGCTGGGAGCAAAGAGAAGAGAAATGAAACCACAAAGCCAGTGCAGGGCTTTTTATGCTCTTTGCAGGTTAGAGGCTGGAAAGAGATGATTAGAGTGACTGAAGATTGATGGAAGTGATAAGGTGGGTGAAAGGGTACAGAAGGGAGCAAGGAATGATGCATTTACTTAATGGGATATCTTAAGCTTCTCTGTCAGGCTGCCTTGTTTGCAATCTGTTTAACACTTGCTCTTACCTTCTAAAGAATAACGGTGGCTTATTGTACACTTTCTAAAATTGTTCTGAGAAAGGGCAAATTTATATCTGCAAGTGTGTGGATTGGTACAGAGAAAGAGGAGTTGCCACTCACGTTCCACGTGCCAGTATGGCTTGTCTCAAGGCCATGCTGAAGTAAAATCAACTGCATCATGTATGTAGTGATTTTTTCCACCTATGGGCTCTTCTTAGCTGACTGCCATAGTGATTAAACTGAGATTGTGCAGGATTGGAAATAGGGCCCAGAACAAACTCCTCGGCCAGCAACTCACATCAAGCTCTGGAAGCTTTTAGAGCAATAAACCAGACACATAATTACAATAAATAAATAAGTACTTAATGATAAATAAACAAATAAATAGTAATAGTCATGGCAATAGTATAATAGTAGTAGTAGTAATAAAAATAATAATAATAATAATAGCCATAAAGAGCAAATCCCAAATATATACAGACACACTGACCAAATCTGAAAGAAAAATAAAAATAATGTTAGTATTATTATTAATTTTGAAAGAGAGAAGGAACCTTTCTTTGTTCCTCTTCTTGCTTCTTCTCTCTCTTCACCTTCTGTGACTAATGTCCTTGGACTCCTTACCTCTCCTGCTGTGATATTGATCCATCCCCTGTCAGGGCATTAAATTGCATAACACACCAATACAACAGGCTGCTCTATTTGTGTAGCAGCCCCCTGTGAATTCTTCAATAGTTGTCTGGCCTGGCACAATATATTAAAAAAAAAAAAAAAACGAAAAACCAACCACAAGTATCCCACAGCCCAGAGCAGCACCCTTTCACTGGGTGTTGCCTCGCTGCCTCCCGCAGTTTTGCCAGCCCAGCAGTTTGCATTGCTGAGTTTGCCTGCTTTATCCTGGTGTAATCTCAGGAGCAGAAATGACAGCAGCCTCTTTTCTTTAAGAGGGGAAATGAATTTTGTGATGTGGATTCTACATCAGCCACTAAACCAGCAGCTTTTCCATTGGGGGTTGACCAGAAATTAGTCTGAGATTACACAAGGCCCACTAAAGGTGGTTCCTTTTGTTAAATTCAAATTTGCAAGGTTATTACAGTCACAAGTTTTCTTAAATGGGAACCTAAAGATACATTTTTTCCTGTCTTAATAAACAGAAAGAGGCCATAACACTGCTTTCATACAATCATAGAATCACAGAAACATTTGGATTGGAAGGGACCTTAAAAATCATCTCGTTCCAAACCCTCTGCCATGGGCAGGGACACCTTCCACGTAGACCAGGTTGCTCAAAGCCCCATCCAACCTGCCCTTGAACACTTCCAGGGAACATATCCTCATCTTCTCTGGGCAGCCTGTTCCAGTGCTTCACCACTCTAACAGTAAAGAATTACTTTCTAATATCTAATCTAAATCTACACTCTTTCAGTTTCAAACTGTTATCCCCTTTCCTACCAACAGACTACCTGTTAAAACATCCCTCCCCATCTTTCCTGTAGGCTCCTGTTAAGTACTGGAAGACCATTTAAAGGCCTTATAAGATTTTCAAAGATAAATACTCCTCTCCCCCCAGGACTGGAAAACCAAGATGGCCAAGAAAGCTCCCATGAAGCATTTTTCAAACATGCTCATTTATAACCCAAACCAGCTAATTTGCATCTCAATTTACATATATTCCACAGTACTTTATTGCATTGATTAGGTGTCTGTACATTTACATTTCCATCACTTCCACATAACAGCAGTGGTAGGTCACAGTGACCTTACAAATATCTTGTCAAAGCCTTTTGTGTCAAAACAGCACAACCTCAGAAATGTACTATCAAAACATCCCCATCATCCAATGTCAAAACAGCTTCATCACAGAGCCTAAGCACATTCAGATCCAACAAATTAACATATCAAGGCTTTATTGCTTTAATATCCAAGTAAAAAACAAAAACCTAATGCCTTCTCTGTGAAAAGAAAATTGTTCTTACTCCCATTTCCCACTGCTAATTAACAAAGTTCCTGTCTACTGGGGTGTCTCAAGAGTGATTTTTTTTTTTTTTTTCTGACAGTGCCACTACAGTGACCAACATTTTCATTTATCCAAACTTGCAAAAGTGACTGCAAGAGGCTTCTGGGAACTTAGTCTCAATGATTGTCAAGTCAGTAACATTCCTGGCTAGATACAAGACTATTCAGCAAAGTGAACAAGACAACAGAAAAATTTTATAAACAAAGCCAATGCACAGTTCTGGACCATCTCCCATTGCATTTAAATTATCTCATTGTTCATTTTTCAGACTGAACCTGTCTTAGTGCTTGGTTTCACTGCAAGTGGCTAAATAAATTGGGGAGAAGTACACACTACACTCTTTATTTTATTTTTTAAAATAATTTAAAGGGAGTAAGATAAATAATCCCCAAAGATTAAATCTAACTGTTTATAAATCACAGCCTCAGAGGTTTCTTTGCCCTTCTGCACATCTGCATACCAGGCAGAAAAAGTACCTAACTTTTGTGCACAGCCACAGTTTCACACCAGTGCAACTGAACCCATGTGAATCCCATGATTTGAACTGCAATGCTTCTCCATCTCTGCTTTGTGAAGGGGGTGTTTATAAGGGAGTTTTTCAGGGACACATCCCATCACAGGGCAGTGTGCTTCACTTCAGTGTAAGCATACATAACATCCAAATACAAAGGCAGTATACTAAACAGCAATGTTTAGTGCATTCTTGAATAAAAACATGCAGAGACCATCAACTGAAAATGCAATAGTGCAGTAAACTACTCTGGAACATCAACACTGCAAATATTCATGTTTGGGCAACACACAATTTCAGGCAATGACTTTCTTCCTAGGTAAAACATTCAAATACAGAATAAATAAATATAAAGCAGCTGGTTACATTCTATTTTTTTTTTCAGGATATTAGCTAACAACCAAAGCAATTAAATTTACAAGCAAGAAGAAGGTCATAGGCAATCTGGTCTTATCTAACTGACCTTGTAGTAAAGACATTATGTCACACCCATTAGCACTAGGGCAGGATCTGTTGCATTTTGCTCTGCTTCCCACGAGTCATCTCTGTGGCAGCACAGGGTGATACCATGAATTCAGATGGATTATACTGGGATGGAACAAATCAGAAGCTGCAGTTGCAAGTTTGTAGAAACAGACCTGACTAGTGACTTTCTGTTATCCCCAAGAAAATTAAGTGGAGGCACAACCACACATCTTGGTCTTGTGTAAACACTTTCTATTTAATTTTTCAGATTCAGTTCATTCCAAAAGTCATTCTTTTGAAATCTGTGATTTGTTTTTTGTTTTGGTTTTGTGTTTTTTTTTTTTCATAACAAACATACAGTAGCTCCCATGTAAGGTCTCTTCTTAAAAATGGTGTCTCAGTATATAGGAGATATTCCCTCTGTTTTAAATGAGAAGACTACTGCAGAATTCATTAACTCCTTGAGTGTGACTGATGTAATGAGATAGAGAAACAATTCACTCTGCAATAATTGTGGCCTTTATTTATACTTAACTCTGCTTTAATGGATCGCTACATTTATTCATACTTTACTTTCATTTTCTAAACACTGTATTACTGGCTTGCAATCTATAGCCTGAGAACTAATCTCAGGATTTCAATGACCAGCTTCACAGCAGTAAAGGCTCTTAAATTAGCCCTTCTTATTTTCATCTGCTTCTCCAAGTTCTCCAAGTTCCCCACTGAAAATGAAACATGAAAAACCAATTTGAAGTCAAGGGGGGAAGTTCCTCAGATCTCTCTGGCAGAAACTTCTGCTGCCTGAGAGCTGGGAGGGAAATAGAAGCTGTTTTCTTAGGTTGATGTGAGCTAAGGGAATCAGATGAAGTGACACACATGTGTGTAACAAAAATATATGGAGGGAGAACAGCACCATGGGGCACTACAGTTATAGGAGGGAATAGAAAAAAAGGAAGTGAAGTGGTTGAGTGAGGAGTCAAAAGAGAGACGTGTATGAAGGAATAAAAAGACCTCATGAAATGGAAAACAGGGCAAATTTCTTCCTGAATAGCTTTAATTTCACCCAATTTTTGCTATCCAAAGAAAGAAGGATGGCTGAGAGACCTGGGCAGGCTTGACAGGAAGGACTAGATGAGGCTGTAGGGGTGCATTTGCAGAAGGATTTCTGAAGAAGGCAGCTGCAATGGCTGCTAATGGTGAAATGGTAAAAAAGCTGATGATACTGTGGTACATCCCAGGGAAGTACTGAGAGAAAGGCTGCCTCAACTGGACAAAAACTCCATTATTAAAGGATCCAAGGGAGCAAGAACATTAGAGGACAGTTGAGGATGAAACCTACTTAAAACTTATCTGATTACTGAAGTCTCTGCAAATCTACAGTAGGAGCACCAGGACCCCTCTACGGCCGTACCACTCGCGCCTAAGGTGTCAGCACTGCAGGAGTTGTTCTGTGATAACTCCGAGGCCTCACAGTGATGTGCCAGAGTGCAGAATCAGTCCTTGACATAAACTCTCTTGGCAGCAAGGGACCTGGCAAACTGAGGAGACATTTCCACCATTCTTGTAATTCGTGGCACAAATTGCTTCTACCAGAATTTGTTCCAAACAGTTGAGGGGTTCTATACACAGGGCACCTGTGTGTGTTGCCCAGGCCATATATCAAAGCTGGCACTAAACACTGTAGGATTCACTTTCCAGGCAGAGGTCTGCTGTCTCCGTGGAGCCTGATAATCACCATGACCAGAAAGTGGCAAGTGACTCTCAGAGTAAATGAGATTTCAAGATCCAGTTTAGATATGTTGGTGCAAATTACAACTGCTCCTTGATTAATCATTAAATTGAGAACATAACTGAGAAACTTGGTGTCATGTCTCTGACCATGCCACAGGAAATAATTCCAGCTGAATACAAAGATTCAAGCCTTATGGCAGTAAAATGCAGACCCCTTGTTTAAGGGTGTGAGGGTCACATTTTGCATAGTATTATTATGCAATGAGCTGTTTGCTACTGTGAAACTGAGTTTGAAGAAGCAGTAATATTATATCATTTCCCCATGGCTGTCCCAAGCGGAGGGAACTGCGTCTGTGTTTGTGCCACTCTTTGAGAGCCAGGTTGTCCCAAAATACTGGCAATAGCAGCAGGGGGAAAGGGATAAACTGTTTGGATTGAAGCAACAAGAATTTAAAAACAAAAACCAAACTCAAAACACAAAAACTTAAATACAAAACATATCTCAGTAACATTCAGCCATCGTAGCTCTTGCAGGCGATTTCTCTTCTAGTTCAATATTTTAGCTCAACGTGCTTAAGTCTTCAGAGGCTGCGCTGACAAGCAAAAAGTCTAATTACCATGTTTAGTTTGCTCTTTTTAGCATGCTCTACAGGTCCTGTCATCATTTCACTGTGACAAGAAGTTGGGATTTTTTTTCCTTGTAGCAAGTTCTTCACTATTCTTGTTAAAGTAATACTGCATGGGAGATTGCTTTGATTGTTTGGTTATGTTTAAATTGCCATTAATGCTGTTCTCCTTTGCAACTTCTTCCTATGTGTTTACTTTTATATATCTGGTTGGGAAATGTATTTGCTTTTTTGTTTGTTCACTATAACACACAAGAGAACACATAAATCAAATGCTTTGTCCCTAGGGCTTTACTTGTCTTGTCTTTATGCTGTATCAAAAATTTCAATAAAAACTGTTAGGTACTAATCTTATAAAGACATGAAAGTAGAATGTGGCACAGTGACAAATTTCTGGGACTTGTATATATTTTGGAAAAAGAGATGTATTGTTATGATAATTAATGTCTTCTTTATTTCTTTTTCTAACATGGAGTTTAAATAGATTTTGATATAGAGAATCATATGCTTGTGGAAAAAAAATCTCTTTCAACACAGTAGAGATGGATAAAACTTGTAAGGAATATAAAAGACCCAGTTGTATCCAACATGTCCTCATTTTGAATCTGATTTCAGTTGTTATTTGTTCTTGTTGTTACAACAGAGATACCTTCACAAACATGGATGGTTGTGCTGGCATTAGACTAAGATCATCATAAGACAGATGTCTTACTACCAAAAATAGAGTACAAGATCCCCTACTTGTATATTGGTGCAGGTTGCACATCAGTGGGGTACTGAATTTCAGTATGCAAAATGCTGTTCATGGAGAAAGGTTCAATAAAGAACGGAAGAAAAAAAAAAACCATCCTAAACTTGTAAAGATATGAAGTGAGAGAGGTGAGAAATAAGAAGCACTGAAATAACTTTGCATTTTCATCTGTGAAATTCATCTGTGAAATCAAAAGACCAAAAGCCTAATCACATTGTCAGTCAGTAACCAGTCCAGTGCAACAGGGAAAAAGCAGAGATGAGAATGGTAATTTTAACAATGGCAAAATGTCTTACAATTTTATTGATCCTTTCAATTCACCTGACTCTTTTCTTTCGAGTCTCTCTTTTTTTGGTGGGTCCTTTGCCTGCTTGTATGCACGGTTTTATCTCATCCCGAGCACTTTTTCCTGAAACGTGTCATGGCTTTTCTACTCTTCTGTTGTCTTCTCCATCTGCTGCCTGTCTCCTGCCTGTACAGTCCCGAATCAATTCAATTCCCACTTTCACACAGCACTGTGGCAATGGCAGCATGTGACTGAAGAATCATACAGCAGATATGGCAATAGTGAGACTGCTGTTGTCATTTGGGGTAAGAGTAATAAGCCTTGCACAGTTACTACAGATAAAACAGGCTGTTTTCTGTGATATTAAACCCACAACTGACCACCTAGTTCCTCTTTGTCTCTGTGGTCAGAGATTAAGAACTGATGCAAAGGCATTGAATCCTATACTAGAAATTATGGGAACAGTGGCTTCTTTTCAGTTCAGCCATGCTTTTGATTAAAACACATATTTGCCTCATTGTAAGGTTTATTATAAGCCACCACATGTATTGCTTCACTACCATGCTATACACTTTAAAAAAAGTACTGAAATATTCAACCAAAAAAGAAGTTTTGTATGAAAACATGTTGCAATAAATACAGAAACAGGTCAAATGCAACAAGAAGCTTCTAATGGAAGTCAAAGCACTGAGTAATCAGCATCCAGGGCTAAAAAGTTCTTCACAGCTTCACCCAGATACTTGTAATGAATTTTCACTGCTTTGCGTATAGTTCATTTTTTGTTCTCAATAGCAGGTAGATGATGTATTTTTGTTTGTTTAGTTGCTTTTAAACTGCTGGAGGTGCTTGCAGATAAGAGAACTCCCACATCCTCTCTGCCCTGTTTTGCGTGGTTTTTTATGGATTTGCTGTTTTGGATGTTTGTGCTTGGAGCGCTTGGTTGGCCATACAATGCAGGATGAATAACAAGTGCCAGATTCTCAGAAATACTCATGTGTGCGTGTGTGTGCGTATTTTGAAATGGCTGAAATGTTATTCTTAAGCATTCAGCTTCAAAGATCCACTCACCATTCAACGATTGCATTAATATAAGCACAGTTTTAAGCAGAAGAGTTCATTCCTTATTTTGATGTGGGATCAGTCCTGCTGTTTCATCTAAACCTTACACTTTGTCATGTAGTAAAGTTGACAGAATGACAAAACAAAAAGACTTTAGTGCTGACAAACTTTACCTGTTTCCCCTTTTGACTTCCCCAGTGTCACTGTTATTTATTTAAAAGGTGAAGAGATCAAACACATATATGATACTCACAAACAGCAAGACATTAAGAAAACAAAAACAGACAAACCAACCAACCAAAACTCCTACAGAAGTAGTAATTACAGCTCCGTAAAAGAATTACAGCCCTGTTAAAGAACAGGGATTCAGCTAGGGTGATCCTGTGCTGCTTGAAACATCTTTACCTCATGGGCTATGAGACCTTTCCTCAAAGGTCAGCAAGAAATAATGTTTCTCTGAACCCTTTCACTCTCTGCCTTTGAGAAATGGAAAATTAATTGTCAGAGACTAAAACCTAAAAGCAATAGAGAGAATGCCTCCTCGTTGATGCTGAGTGCCTCATCCTTGTTCTCAGGAGCCTGGAGCTCATAGGACAGTTTTTGCAGGCTTAAAGGTTTTTTAAACTGTACACATAAGCCAAGATAGTGAAAGGGAAAGCAGGCAATGTTCATCACATCTGCTAGATAGCTGTAAGCTCAATGACATGCAGTGCATTCATCTAAGACTTTGACAACCAGTCTCCTCATATTCACCAAGGTAAATGTGGGGGGGAAGCTTCAAAATGTGACTGATAAAGTGTAAGGAGAAATTTCCTTCCCAGTACAAAGTGCACTGATGGTGACATATATGAAGGGAACTAATCCCTATTTCACCTCATCACTGGAGACTGGTGGGTGACTTCAAAGCATTTGCTTTACTGTGTTCTAGGTTGGTTCTAGCTCTGCAGGCAGACAGTGCAAAAGTAGATGGTTTTAGAAGAAGGAAAACACAGCATTATTTGTAATGTTACCTCTGGTCTTAGGCACTGCTTTCAAACTGGAAGGTTGATGGAAGGAGCTAATAAACTCAGGCAAATACCCTTAAAGGGGATTGGGAGGTATTCCAGCAGCTGACTTTTTGTGTCAGGTAGGTGGGACAATTTTTCGGGCCCTGTTTTTCTATAATCTATACTATTTGAAAAGAGAATATAAATATTGGCTTCTCTGAAGTTAACAGAAGTTTTGACGTTGACTTCAGTGGTGCCAAGATTTCATAAATATGTTTGTTTCTTCTGTTTACTAAAGTATTAATATTATTTTCAACATGGCCCCTTAAGTTTGATCTCTGCACCCCATAGGATTAAATGGGCCTCTGCATTGTACAGAATATAACTTGTCATTGTTAGCCACTCTGCCTGCTCTATCTCACAGCAATGATCAGAAGAGAAAGTCCTGCTATAGCAAGTTATTTTGCCCAGAATACAGGTGCATTCAACATTGCAGGATCTTATGGGAGAGGGGATGTTTTGTGTTAGGGAAAGTATCATAACACAGAAGTGATCAGGTTTTGAAATGCACAAGCTTTTCTTCTGCTCTGATGAGAGCAGGCACTTCTCCTATTCTTAGAGCAACATCACAAGTATGTACAAAATGACAGCATATAGGACTTAGGAAGGAGATGGTCCTATTGAAAAGTCCAAAAATCAAATCATTGTAGATCTGTTGGAAGAATGAAGGGTGCAAAAGAAGCTTAAGACTGTGCAATAGCTTTGCGGTTAGAGAAGTCTTAGACTTAAATCCATGAGCTGAATTTGGTGACCATCTTAAAGAGAGGCAATAGATAAGGGAGATTAACCCTTAAATTATTGCATGCTGTGAGGAGCAGTCTGCAGATCAAAGATTTCAAGTTGTTGGAAAAGAACTTTCTTTTGCAAGCAGTCAGCGAATGAGACAGAGGTGAGTTGGTACTGGCCCTAGTTAGCTTCAATCCCTCTGGAAAATTGCTCAGAGTCCTAAGGACTGAGAGGTACTTGGCAGTAGCAATCAATATGATGAAGTGATTCTTTGAGTGCTAGACACAAGCTCAACGATTAAACTTTAATGTGGAATCTCAGAGCAAATATTTTAGAAATTTCAATTGTATTAAAAAGGGTTAACTGGAAATATTGTCTTAAATTTTAAAAGCCCAGGTATGTAGTAATAGGCTGGAATGTATCTAAGTCAATTTTATTAAAACTGCACTTATAAACCACTTATTTATTTGTAGGGACTTTTGTGGGGGACAATGTTTTTAAGTCCCAGAATTTAATTACTAAGCCACAACAGAAGTCAGGTGTTCAATTTGCCTTTCTCTCCTATGACTCATACGATGTGCAGAACATGAATTGGTTTGGCATCAACATCAGTTCCTGGAAAGGCTTAGATTCCCAATGCATTCAGATTTGTTTAGTGGACAATTTATTACATTACCTATACTAAGCATTAATATTGTATTTGTACATCTCTGTCTACCAAAGGAAGTCCTATCTTTTGTTCTTTGTACTTACTGGGGTCTCAATTATTTTAATGTACATTCTTAACTTTTAATAAATCAAAGATAATTGTCTACAACCACTAAACCCAGAACAGTGCTATCAACTCTGGTAGATTCATCATCCATAATGCACATTTCAACTCTTTTTACCCCACATTTGTTTCACTGGAGCTCTCCCACAAGAAGAATGAAAACTTCCAGGAAGTAATAAAGTAATAATTTTATCAACAGTAAAAATTAAAATTTCCATCTGTGACACTGTGAATGTCATGAAGTATTATAATGCCCAATAGTGTAATTTGATTGTATTGTAAAGTAATTATACCTAAAAATTTTCATCTTTTTTACCATCCTAACATGCTGCTGACGTCTATTCTCCTCATAGCACGGAATATACAATGACAGAAATTATGGCAGTTCTAACTGATAATGATGCCAGCACAAAATCAGACATGACTTCCTGCAAACTCAGGCTGAAATCCACAGCTGGTTCTGTGCAAATGTTTCTTCTGGAAGTTGAAAGAAATTCTTACAATATACTTATCCAAAGACGGATTTTAGCCCTGGTGTCAGTAGCTGTGCTGTTTTCACTATCTAGATTCTAATTACAAGTCCTGCCTTTAGTTTCAACCAATCTTAAAGCTGCACAACACTTCCCATTTTAGGATGTTGTCACCATACCGTCACTTAATGTCACATTTTCCAAGCTGCTTGCGTCTCCTTTGGACTAATTTCTGGTGTGTATTGGGGTCTGTGGGATGAGGGGGAGGGATTTTTTTTACAAAAAAACCCTGTTTCTAGGGGCTGGATAAGGTTTTCTTACCGTTGGGTTGAAAACTCAACTTTTATTTGCTCTGCAGAAAATGTCTGGCAAAGTGGCAGTAGTAGCAGATGGTTTAGAGTGGGGCAAGGGACAGTCACCTTCATACAGTGGACACTTCAGTGTTATTCCCATAAGAAAGTTTCATACCAAACACACTTTAAGTTCAGAAAAATCTCAGTTTCACATGCTGAATGAGCAGTTTTTAAGGGGAGACAAGGCAACAATAGAGATAGAAAGCACAAAATACCTTCAGAGGAGGCAGGAGTTGCTGGGTAATAGTGGAAGACAGTGGAGGATGCAAACAGCATGACACTCTGCACAACAAAGAAACACATAAGCATATTGAGCATCATCTAATAGTTTCCCTTAAAATTGTATTCACAGGTAATGAGAATGAAGAAACCAGAGATGTGAGTCATGAAAGGATCTGGGTGAACTGAATCTGATGGAGGAAGAGCTTGCATGAGAGCATGTTTTATGGCCAAAACCATTTTGTCTTTGACTGATAAACTAAGTGATGCAGAAGTTCTCAGCATGGAAAAAGTAATGGTCCTAAAACATCTTAGGAAAAAAACCCAGTCTTTCTCTTCTGAGTGGAAGGGAGATGTCCTCTGGCGTGTTTCAGTGCCTGATGACTGTCCTCAGCATTCTTGATAAATCCCCATGCCTACTACACTCGTCCTCACAGCATGAGCCCATCTTCACTCCAGGCAGAGTGACTGGGAGCCCCTGAAAAGGAGCTGGGGGCCAAGTTCAAATGCCTCACTTTCTGGGCTGTGACCTTCTGTCCAGGGAGCTCTCATCAGGAGCCCACACATCTCACCAGGGTTAAACACTCTGAGGAAGGAGGTCTTACCCCCTTGCATTAAAAATGTTGGAAAGACTCCAGAAAGGTTTCCCTAGTTTCTAGAAGCAACACGAGCTCTTTGGTCCTATGGTAACAAAAATCACAATGCAGGGACTAAGCTTGGCAGTTTGATAACATTCTGTACAGCAGAAGAGAACTATTGCCTGGGAGAGCAGAGCAGCTCTTATCAACACGTGATCATCTTCTCTCCGAGCTGTTTGCAGCACTGAGACCAAGCCTCTGAAAGGCACAGAGCAGCAGTGCACTGCTTTTTTCTATTTCATTTCCCTCAGTACCTTATAAGACATCCTAGGTTGTTCTCAAATGCTCATGCACCTGTCTCTCCCTAAGAAATCTTGCTGAAGGCGTGGATGTAGCACCATGAAATCAAATGGCAAAGATGCTAAAAGTCAGGCCCAAGGTTCTCCTCTAACCCCCATTCTTGAAGCCAACATTGGTTATCTGTTGACATGAATACCTGGTGTGCATTTATTATTGTATTATCAGGAATTAGCTGTTGATGTGAGGAAGTTTTGATTATGTGAGCTGCGAAGATCATGCTAAAACTCGGATATCTGACTAAATCAAATAAAATATTCTATTTTCTCTTGAACTGCAGATTTTCCATTGGTAATTTTTGCCATTTCATTTCTCTGCTTTTTTTTTTTTTTTTTTTTTTTTTTAATTTCCTCAAAAGCCAGTTCCTTGGAAATGCAGTTCTTTGAGGTTATTAGAGTGGAAATCATCATTAGCAAATATTACAGTTACAGGTCTTACAACAATATTTTCCAATATTATGGCTATTGCACAGACTCAAGTAGACTGAAATGGTTCTAAAAGAGCCCAATTTACCACCAAAAGGAGTTTAAAGTAGATTTTAAAAGAATTGTCTGTGGTTTTGTTTGTGAAAACTGCATTAAAACTATATAACAACAACGAAAAAGACACAGAGTCACAAAATGGTCTACAATAAACTAAAGCAGTTTTAAAGATCATCACACTAAATTTCTATCTGACTTTGAGTCCCAAACATGTCTCAGTGTTATAACTTTGATAACTTTTATCCATGGTTTGACTGTCAGTTTTTGATAAAATGTTAGTGTTATATTGTCATTACAGCTCTGTGGCAAGGAATCACACAATGAAAGAGAGAGTGAAATGACATTATCAGGAGCCACTATCTCAGGATATGTTTCAAATTTGTATACAAAGCCATTATGGCACCCTGCTCTGGCTGATGCAGTAATGTTTTACAGTACAATTTCATCTGCAGATGTTGCCAAAGGACAATATTCCGCTACATTGACTAATGCATTTCTCAGGAAATAACCTTCTGATTTTAGTGGGACTTGATGCTGCATAAGACACCATTCACCATGAATAAAGGTGTCAAAATATGGCCTGGAGTTATTATCTGTATAACCTAAACCTCAGTAAAGCAATGAGATACCCAGATTAATGGCTAATGCCTGGGATGATATTCCTATCTTAACCCATGCTGCCTGACCGAAGGTGAATAATAACATGTGCATAGTATGTCATCAGACTCTGAAATACAGTTGCACTAGTATGAAATTTCAGAATAAATATCTACCTTCATTCTCTTTTATTCCCCCTGTGAATTTAAGTCAGTTCCCTAAAATATTGTTTAATATGATTTCGGAGATTTAATAGCATCTATTGACCAAGAGAGGACAAATGTCAGTTCTCTCTCCAGCTTGTTCTCTGTAGGATAAGTTTGTTTGAGAATGTTTTTTATTTTTAGTTTTACATTAAGAAATATCTTCTCAATTATCTTCAAAGCCATCAAACAGCTTTCCCCAGTTAATAGGAGGTCTTTAATGATACCTAACAACAACATGTTCTATATAGTACTTTGGGATGCTTTGAATATTAAAAGCATTACAACAAGCTGGATTCTATTTTTATGCCAATCTTGTATCATTTTCCACACCAGCTGAATTGCTAATAACAGCAAAGTCTAACTCACATATGCACAACATGAAAAAATTTTAATAATAAGTGATAATTATGTTATTATGTAATTTTGAATGCTATATGGACATTAAATAAGAACGTACTTTACTCATTCCATAAAGTAGTCCAGCATATTTATGAATATTCTAATAGAAAAGAGAATTAAATTAGTTATCATTCCTTTGGTAGTTCAAAGTCTTTCATTATTGTCTCTGACAAATTTTTCATGCCTGCATAATTATTTAATACAGCACAAGCAAGTCTGATAGAAATGAAGGCCATGTCCACAGTTCAGCAGTCTGTGTTCCCCATTGCATTTGCAGTAACTGTGCACAAATAAAAGGCTAGAGCAACCTAGAGCCAAATTTTGTGTTCATAAACCCAGATTAGGTCCAAAATTCTCTCCTAAGCGAACAGAGAAAACAAAGACTTTCAACTAAAATAGTGAGATTCGTAACAACCCAAAGAGCACAAGTGTTCCCAAAAGAAGTGTGTATTGTGCATTGATTGAGGGCTATAATCTATACGGTCGGTATAGGAAATGCAGGCACCAAGTGAGTTTTTGAGGAGGATGGTTGGCTTTTAGGGTAGTAGGACAAGAAGGTAGAATGGTATCACTACCCTAAAATTATGCCAAGATAAACCTGGCATTAGAAGCATGATTCTTGATCTTCCTTAGTCAGAAGTTCATGGCTTTGGCTTTCCTGTGTGATGTGTTATGCAGACAGTTCACAAGTCTGAGGCAAAGAAACACTTAATTGCAACCATACTGCAAAAATATCTGTAATTCAGAGGGACAACCACATAACAGAAGGAAATTAAGAAAATTGTGATTCTAATTATTAATGAGGGTACTTATCTGGTAGGAAATCAATGTAGGTGATATATAAGAAGGGAAGTCTTCCTTTTCCCAGATGGGAGACATATTATTAACTTGTTCAAAAATTAGAGAATGACAACATCTTCTCTGGTTACAGTTTTGACAGAAGTGCCCATCACTGCAGTAATTGCAAAGGCAATACACTGAATTTGCCCAGCAGAACAGACTTCTCAAAGCGTAGAAAATGGTCTTAAGGCATGAAATTGTTGCCATTAGCTCAGGCATGATGGCTGTGCTACTGGGTATATACATTTGCAGAACTCAAACCGCTTAGAAAATAAAAGTTTAGATGCCAAGGGGGTCTCACAGACTGAAATGGACGTTTGGGGATTTATGGTTCAGATTGTAGCTTTCAAGTGTTCTTCTTATATTGCACTTGAGGGTGCCTAGCAGGGCTTTTTGACCAAAGCCAAATGTATTAAAAAAAAATTGTGAAGAACTTGAGAGAGAAAAAAAAAAAATTAATTCAACTTTGAAGAAATGCACATGTTGACACCTTTTCTTCTGCCATAACTTTATCACAAGAGTGTAACTCATGCAAATGCAGTGGGATGTTTTCCTGTACGCTGGTTTCAACTCTGGTAGAGTTGCACTCAAGAACTGAGAGGTCATCCTTCTTTAAATGTGTCAAAATATGCACAGCAAAGAAAGGAGGTGTGTTTTAATAAGCATTTGGTTTATGTACAGGTGCATGTGTGGATGTGTGAGTGTGTACTGAAACACAGCTAAAGCTACAATAGGGTCAGCAAAGTGGTATATCTAGCAAATAGGTGTGTTGGAAGCAGAACTGCAAACCTTACAGATAAATAAATATCCTCCATAATTACAAAATATAAGCAACTCCATTAAAAAAAAAGTGTAATTCCAGCTAAACTATCTTTGAAATGAGATGTGAATGTGGTTTGCTGAGTGGTTTTGATGTTGACAACAAACAATTGAAATTGCTCTGCAATTGAACATCACAGTAGGAAAAAAAAAAGGTCTTACACTGCAGATTTCAAATACACCAGATATGATCTGTAAAGCCTGAGGTATATTGACAACTCAGTACCCTTAATTCGATGGGAAAATAACTCAGGGCAATCTTCATTGACTTTTACTGTTGCAATTAGCCACAGAAAGGAGTATTTGGAGTAGCTGGGATCACTGATTTTTTTAGGGTAAATTTCAAGGGTTTGGCTCCTTCTTGTTTTGGATTTTGAGTAGTTGCTTACTTTTTTTTTAATTGACTGATCATCAAGATAGAGTATTTCTTGCAATTGAAATACAGAATGAGCTTTTGACAAGCAAAATGCTATCATGAAACTCTGAGGTCCTGTTTTAAAGTAATTATTTAGCTATCTCTCTGTGAGAGATCATGGAAAAAAAAATCATTATAAGGTTGCACATCAGTCAGGATACTTTCTGTCCCTTCTCTTTGATTTAGACATACAGTGCCAAACAAATCAAAGATTGCACTTGGGAGCTGCATGTTGCTGTGATGGATCTCTGGAGAGGAAGAGAGAAAAAATGAAGTAAAAAAAAAAAAAGGGGATAAGAAATGTGAGGAATGAAAAAAAGTTTCAGCAAGTGTTGGCTTTGCTGTCAGTCAAATGAAAGAGAAGGGACAATTTGATGTATTGCAAGATCATAGCCAAGGATAAAGAAACAGAAGTTCTCCCTGACAGAAACAAACACAAATGTACATTAATTTTGATTTGCTCCATTTTTTGGATTTCACTGTTCTTTTACAGACAAGCTTTCTCCCTGTTCTGGTGATTTGCCAATGCACCCATATAACCTCTTTAACATGTAATGCACACCTTCCATGACACCAAATTATATCCTGAAATTGATAAAGCTGAGAAATAAGAAGCAAATAAGGATGTTTTCTGTTAATTTCAGAGCTATTAAAGGATATAATCTCTTAATGCCTCAAAGGACTTGACTATTGAACTTTGAGTATAAGTACAACTAATTAGAGGTCTGTAATGCTTGATATGCCTTGAGAAAAAAAAAAACAACTCCACCAACCTTATTAAAACCAGGATGCTAGCTCACTGCAAACAGCTACCAGGATGGGCTATTTGGGAGTGCGTGTGGAATGAGAGGGGGAGAGCTGCTGGAAGTGCAGCCTAAAGAAGGTGATGCACCAAAGCAAGCACACTGATGTACAAGAGGGTGAGTTTGTGAAGCTTCCACAGGTGGAAATGACAAAGCTACACCACTTTGCTTCAGGAGTCACTGCTGACAATTCCATGACATTTTCCCCTTGTGTGCACTTTCCTGTAGTGACAGGACAAGTGTTACTTTGAGTTGTGCTCTTGCAATTAGCTGCATAAAACCATTTCTACCTCTGGCCATACACAGCAAACCTCCTACAAGCTTCACCACAAAATGTTTAGCGCTGGAGTGAAGGGGCTGAGGGAAATATGTCATTAAATCGCAATCCAAACCCAATGCAAAACTAAAAACTAAAACTTTATTTTGCTCTAGTAGAGCTGTGATGTTACAGCATGCTCAGATTGATGGTGGAAGCATCTCAATTTCATTTTTAACAGGCTGCCTTATGGAGATCTGTGTCTAAGTGAGAGAACTCATTAAAAAGTGCAGCAGAGAAAAGTGTGGAATTAATCTATGCACTTTTATTCATGACTATCTGGCCTTAGAAAATTATTTGACATTGCATATGGATGTCAAATACTTGCAGACTGAACTCTGTTGAATACAACTATCACTCCCAGCTTGCAGATAATACAGGCTTACACTTGAACTTTCTTAACTATACATATAGCTTAACTGTGCCTTTGCATGTGTAAACCCTGCATGCAGAAATAACAACTTCAAGAAAGGGCATGTAAATTTTAATTGATTACTTCTTTTTTCTGCCTTTGATTATGTGTCTCCTAAAAAGCACAACATATGCTTTGAGGCTGAAGCTTGTGTTCCCTATGTGTCCAGTGAATAGCATACAAAAAATGCTGGTATTTTGTATATATGTGGGTGAAAGGAACTATTACAACTGAACTAATGAAATTCTGTATTTTTTATTCAGTACAACAGGTCCTGGTCACCACTTAGTGCAGGAAGTGCCTTTTTTTAAACCTGTGAACCAAACTTGAGTGTTGGATTCAGCTCTCCTGACTGAAGGCCACTGGCGTGGCCTGTTGCCACTTGCAGGATTTGCTCATTACGTGTAATATCCTGAAAAACAATACATGCTCCAAAGAATGTGCCATAAATAAAACTTTGCCTGTAAGTGTTTTCCTTAATTTTAAGACCAGGGATCTAGTCTTAGGATTCTGTCCCTGCAAAAAATGGAAAGTAGAGAAGGATAAATGGTGTTCTTATGAGACATCCTACACTGTTTGCCTTCCTGTTCCTCTTAGTCTGTCGAAAAAATCTCCCACCAGTTGAAGTCTCTGAGGAATAGTGAGAACTCACTCTGTCTCGCAAGTCTTTCCCACCCACCCTTCCTTTTACCTTAAAAAGTGAAGATTTTTCAAGAAGAATTGATGAACTTAGATAAATGTGTGTTTTTGTCGGAAGCAAAAATTACCCCTGCATTTTCTCAGATATAGTCTGTGTTCCTTGTCTCCTCAGGGGGATTGTATTGCATGGATTCACTTCCTTCTGAATTTGTAGTGATTTACAAAGCTGAAATAAGGCTGGTAGGAGCTTTCAAGGACCTTGACTGGGATTTTTAAAGGGGATATTTTTATCAAATGGTAGGGGTTTCGTTTTTGCATTTTTTGGAAGTAGATGGGGAAATACAATCTAAACATTTCTCCTGCATCTAGAACCATAAAGCCTTTAGATATATGTGGACTTAACATGCTATTTGTTCCAATTACATGTCAGTAATGTACGATCTGACAACAATATTTGTTTATACACATGTAGATCCATCTCTTAAAATACATTTTACTGTAAATTATAACTCTTTCTGGTTTTAATCTAGTTTGCATGAGATAAAAAAAAGAACATTAGCTATCAATAAATAGAGATTCAAATCACATAAACACTCTGTCTAAAAAGAAGTCAATTGGGAGCATTTTATTCACCCAATAACCCTATATGGCTTCACCCACAAAAGAAAACATATTTTTCTAAAGATGTGTGCATTGATCTTAATTATATCAGATCAGCATAAACCAGTTCATTTTCAATAGATACCGACATTTCAATATTCCACAACATATTGATTCTAAATTGTTTTTTGAACCATCATGAAGAGAAAAGAAAATGCAACAGAGGCATGCAATACAGCCTGCTCAATGGAACCAGGTAAATCACACTTTGCAAAATCATTTTCCCCTCTAATAGAGTCAAAAAAATGGTTATTATTCTTTAAGGTTGCTGCACTTTAATTTATTCTTTCATTCCCAACTGCCTAAGCAGTTTTCTCAAACGTTGCACAGTCCATCATATGTTGCATCTATTTTCTGTTTGAGAGAAATTGTCTTGATTTTCATAACAAAATAATAACACTTTGTGCTATTGTGATAACACTACTGCAACAATCTGAGATATCCACTAGCACTTCCATCTCTGCCTTCGTGCCCAATAAACTGAGATTTCATCAGCACCATCCTAATCCAGTAAACTAGAGCTGAAGCACTGGTCAAGCAGTATTTTGCATATCAACAATGCTATTCAGATGGTAATAACTCTTCTGTATAGAAGGACCTCTTTTAGAGGTTTTAGATCAAAAAGATGTGCCAACTGATCTTGCAGAATGTGGCTACTGCTAATTTAACCAAGAACAGCCTAAGCAAATTGTTCAGGTAGAAAGCCCAGCTGTTTTTCTCAGTACTACAAAGAGTTGGCTAACAAAGTAATTTTCTAGTTTTGGTACCACATTAAAGCTTGAGGTTTTTTTGGGGAATTGCAATCCCTAAAATGGTCACCTCTATCTGCCTACTCAGACCTCTCCTTTGAACCATACCAGCTAGACATTTTCCCTCTTTCGCTTCTATTTCTTTCTGCTGAAACTTCCAGCCTCCAAAACTTCAGTACCTTCTTAGGAACATCAAGTCACTTGGCAGGCTAATTGCTTTTCTGCTCAAAGGAGTTATCAAGTGAGTACACTATTTTCTATAGTAATTACAGAATGACCCCAGGGCAGAATGTGTATAACAATAAACCTCAGTAAGAAGGCAGATATTTGCTATTGTAAGTGGATAAAACTCCTCTGATGTCAATGGGGTCGTATCTATTTCTATGGACAGATAATTTGGCTTGCATTAGTAGGCTGTTGGTGGATACTTCCCTTGTCTTTTTAGGAAGTATTCCTATATGAACTCCACCTCTCATTGCAGGAAAGCAATTACACCTTTTTTACCACCAAGGTTACGATGGCCAATACTGTCTTAGAACCAACAGCAGCAAATTTAATTCAAATAATTCTCTCCTTTGCCAACACATGGATCAGGCTGCTCACTTTCACTTTGGAGCATTTCAAACTGCTGCTTGATAAAATCCCCAGATGGCAGAGGATTTAGCTTTCCTTCCTCAGTCAATAGCAAATGTATGCTCCTTTTATTGTCTCTATTAAAAAGCC
Organism: Myiozetetes cayanensis; assembly: GCF_022539395.1. Classification (NCBI taxonomy): domain Eukaryota; kingdom Metazoa; phylum Chordata; class Aves; order Passeriformes; family Tyrannidae; genus Myiozetetes; species Myiozetetes cayanensis. The sequence goes on from NW_026087742.1 coordinate 5,360,186, forward strand.
CAGGTGCAATTACATAAGAGAAAATTTTGTTATCTTTTCCACATATTCAGTGGAAGGTGAAACTTCTCTGTCCATTGCTACAGGGCAAGGACTTCAGTGCTACAAGGAATGGATCAATCTGCTGCTTGTTCAGACTTGACTGTTTGTACCAAAATGAAGCAGGAGCCGTAACTGGTCGGGTGCATTTGTCAGTGCCCTGCAAGACAAGAGAAACTGCCAATAGTAACCCGAAGTCAGAGTTGTTACTCTGATTCTGGCAAGGGTTTTAACCCATAAAACCATCTTCACAGCAAGGGATGAAGCCTGTGGGGACGAATGGGATTGCTAGTGGTCAGATACCTAAGTGAGATGCCTTGAAAGAAACCCCATGGGCAGCCAAACACAGAGAAAACCCTGAAACTGCAGAAAGTTTGTCTTGTCTGGACTGATCTTATTTTTTAAATTACTAGAAAAAAGCATAGCATGGCAAGATAAATGATGACAGAGCTGGATCTCAATGTCTACATCATAACAAATAACCAAATTAACATACATACATCTGTCTCGTTTATCTCCAGAAAACTGGTATTTGAAAAGCCCATGAGTATAAACAGGAAGGTCTGCCTTGTGAGCTCGTAGAGCTATAAACAATCAGATCAACTCTATGAAGAAACAGTAACCAAGGTCCTGAAAGGGAATCTGTGTTGATTATGTGACATGGTGATACTATCCCATCTTTTTGGCAAGTATTTTAACAAATATTATAACACTACCAAGGCAGGTCTCTGTATTCACCATCAGAACTCTGACACATTTTGATGCTTTTTTTTTTTTCCTAAATAATAAATACTTCCAAGGATGACCCATGGCAATACATGAGGGTTAAACCAAGAGGTAAAAGAATCTTGGCTACATGTCTTAAAAGAGATATTGAAACTGAAACCTCACCCAAGTTCAAACTCATACCCTTCCAAATTCTAGATTCAATGGTATAACTTGCACTGTTTAAATAAAAGTTAAAAATTTGCCATATGTCAAAGAAAAGAAAATATTACTCCTGGGTGCTTCTCAATATATTTCAATGCTGAAAAAAAATATTTGCAGTTATTTCTAATTATCAAGAGCAGTGATGCTAACCACTACTTCTGAATGCATTTGTTGTAGTGAGCTGCCTGCATTTCTGTTTCTCTAACAACACTTCACAGATAATCCTGTCAGATTCATTCGTTTATGTTCAAACAGGTTTTTTTTTCTGTTCCACAGGTCAGGTGACACTTTGCTAGTTTTGTCTGTACCATGTGTGATCCAATTTGAAAAAAAATTGACTTCAAGTATATTTTGTCTTTGTTTCTTTTTAGTTTTGAAATGGTATTTTTATTTTTGAGTGACAAAATTACTGTGTGCTTTCTTATGCAGTGTTTTGCTATTTTAAAGGTTCTCATGTCACTTAAGATACTCTAATGCCATTTCACTCAAAGAAAGATGGCATTTGTTTGGAAGGGATTGAGTCACTTTCAGCTACCTGGAAGACAAGTATGAATCTGACATCACTCTGACCAGCCCTGCTTGTTTATTTATTTACACTTCAATTTCTGTCAGAAGTTCTAGATAAATTTACAGTAAAAACACTACCACTGTCACCAGAAATGAAAAGGTTTTAGTGAACACAGCTGGCATTAGTGAACACCAACAGCAAACGCAGTTACAACTTGATCAAAAAAAAAAAAAAAAAAAAAAAGGTGAGAAGGGAGACTTGGCAGGTTACCAGAGAGTCTAATCCATATGGGAGGAAAATTCAGACTAGTAGTCCTTGAGCTCTCCATGAGAATGACTGGTTTCTTCCCTTGAAAAGCTAAGTACATTTGCCTCAGCATCCCAGCTGCCTGTAGCTGTGAAGTTACGACTCAGGGAATGATTTGGTTGTCAACACCAAAGGTTACGGCAGAAAAACGAAGCCCAAGGATGTGCTCACAAGAAATCTTGATGAGCCACCTTAGGAAGTGTGTTTCCATCATTTTTACATCTCCATAACAGTAGTGTTTATAACACCTTGATCAAATTCATCTGTTCAGCCTGCACATAGATTCATTGTTCATTATCCTGAGATCACTTTCTAATCTCCAGGTACTTCACAGTCCTGACTCTTCTGCAATGACAATAGGTTTTGAAAGAAAGAAAACAAAGTACTTACTGTTTTAATTTTGATTTGCTTAGTAAACTTAACGGTAAGAACCCTTTTCTCTATGGTACAAATATATGACTATTAAAACAGATCTTATGTTGAAGTAAGGAAAAATTTCAGACTTGATAATAATCTTCCAAGTTTTCAAGCAGCCTAGAAACCTATCAGTTTCCTCACACATTTTACCCCATAGAGTGTGTACCTGTAAGCAGTACCTGTAAGCAGACCTTTTTCTCCCCCAGGGCACTGAAGTTTCACTTCAGAACAGCAGTAAGTCATTTAATCTTCATAAACAAATTGAAAAAAATCTCAGTGGTTGCCTGCTATTTACATTAACCTTTGAAAAGGTCTTCTATGTTCTATATATTCATTCAAGACAATTTTTACCCTTAGCTGAAAAATTCAGATTGATACTAAAAGCTGCATGTTTCCAAAATAGTACCACTCCTCGTAAATTATCCTTTTCCAACAGAAAAGTTGTGTTGAGAGAACTGAAATTACAGGAACATTGCCATTTACAGAAAAACAAAACAAAAAGAAATTGAGACACTCTATTTACTAGTATGTATGTATCATCCCACTATAAATTACTCTCTCTCTCTGACCAGTTACATTTAGACACAAAAGTTTCTAACAGAAATGCACTTGGGCATTAGTTGCTTTTAGACTCCTGGGTTTAAAATGTGCCTGAGAGCAGATGTTTGAGGAGAGGGTGCAAATTTCAATTCAGTGTAGTCTAGCATTTTGGAACCTGGGAATAAGATGCTTTTGAAAGTTTTATCCATACTTTTTTTTCACAGAATCTGCTGAGTTGGAAAGGACCTACAATTTCCTTACTTTTGTGTTTCCTTACTTATGTGTTACATACTTTTGTGTCCATACTTTTTTGTTAGATTCTTCTTTCATACACTTTTTTTTTGCTCACCATATACATTCCTTCCTTTTTTATATTCTTCCCGTTTTGTGTGGTTAAAATCAGTTTGCAGCAGAGGCTTTAGGAAGAGCTCCCTTTATTAAAAAAATAATTTTTTAAAAAATGGAATACCAGAGAAAAGGGAATACAGCCTTATCCAGTTCTTATGTGTGTATATATATCTGAACAAGAACATGAAGTAATTAACATTACCTCATTATTGATTAGCTTTCCTGCTTCTCAGAGTGTGGGCTCCTGACTTATCAAAATCTTGTAAAGAATTTAATCTGTATTCTAGAGGTTTCCCTAGATGTCTAGAAGCAATTTCAACTCTTCCCTCTTATATCAAGAAGGAAATTCGAGCCAGTAAGTGAAGAGTGTTCAGAGTAAAAGGCATTACATTCAACACCACTTTAAAAACATTAGGCATGCAGTGAAAATGCAGCTTGGAGACAGAATGCATGCTTTGGGCAATTATAGGCGAGAGATATTTTTTGAGATAGCACGTTATTTGTGATGTCTCATTAAACTGACAGCTTCTTAGAGAGGGGAGAGCAATTTGAGTTAATGCCGTATTCATTACATTTCTATTGCCATTTGGATACTGTAATTCTTTAAAGGAATAAAATTAAAAGCATGGGTTAATCGTGGGTACAGCCAAAAGTGAATTTCAAGAGAGATGACTGTGTAACAAATGCCTTTAAATTAACAGGACATTGTGTGTATGAGTCTGCAAGAGGGAAAACCAAGTGTTACCAGTCATAGGAGATATTTTGGCACACTAGTAATTAATTAAATATTTTCTTAGACTTCCGACTGTCTAACATCTAGATCCTTTTTGACACTTCAGTGATTAACTTGTTTGTTTGTTTGTTTTAAGAACCAAAGTACCTTCTGTGGCCAGCACAACTGAGGTGTTTGGACACATCTTCAAAAACATGATAATTTAATTGATTCCTTCTTGGTTTCATTGTCTGAATCCATAAACTTCAGAAACAGTGTCATACATTGTGTTAATGTCTTGTCTAATATGTGTTTATGTCCTCATTACTTTCTTTATTTATTCATTCTAAGCCTTTCACTTCTGTAATAAACTTTTTTGTAATGCAATAAATTCCTGAGAAAAATAGAAAAGTTGTAAGTGCAATGTTAAATGATTTAACAGGACATGTGTCACCGAGAATTCAGATTACACGATTTCTATTTAGGAAATAAACAATAATAGTATATATCATAGTCTAGAGGAGGAAGTTATGTTTAAACTGAGTGGATTCACTGAAACTGTTGGAGTACTAGGAAGAAATATGCCTTTTTTTTTTTTTTTTTACTTAAGTGCTTTACTCAAAGCAGCTTCTCTAGAAAAGTGTAATATCCTTTTTAAGAGAAAAAGTTCATTGGTGGCTTTTCCTTTGTCAATCATGCTAGTTTTACCAGTGCTCTGTTTTACAAGAGAAATTCCTCAGTAAAATATTGCAAGTCATTGCTGAGTGGACCCTGCACACCAGGTATTCCCAGAAATGGTGTGGGAGGTTTTGGAGAAGGTTTTTTAAAACACTATTTTTTCCATTGGCCCACAAGTAAAACAAAGCATTTTCTCTCTGTTTTTTCCTTGTCTCCTGTGTTCTTTTCTTTTCCATTCTTACATCTCATTTTTCAGTGCTGTGTCTCTACTTTCTGCACTTCCCTCCCTGTTCACTTTCTTTATTGCTCCCTCTTCCCATTTATTCAAAACCAAGGCAGGTGCTATGTAACCCCACAGGAGTACATTTTTCACTCTCCCTGAGTACTCTAATAGCTGTTTCTATCAATGCCTTATTTCTGTGCTGGACTTTTCCTGTGTCAACAGCCCCACTGAGTTTAGTGCATCTACACACTCAAGTGAAGTCACTCAAAAAGGTTTTGAAGCATTTGCTGGATGAGAACCCGCAACCAGGCCTGGCATTTTTATAGAAATGCTCAGCATGTGTTCCAGTCACTGCTTAAATATCAGGAGAGCCCCTCACAATAGGTTTGTTGGACTGAAGTGATGCCCAGACCTGTCTCAGGCTCTCTCTCCTTGCAAAGAAAAATAACAGGAATTGCTGAGCTCGGAACTGTGCTTGATCATATTGGAGTGAAACCAGTAATGACTCAAACATTCTTGGGCAAAATTTGGGAAGACTAATTCAGAAAGCTAAAAGCTTATTTATTAAAATTATAAAAAAGTATCAAAAATTATAGAAGTACCTGGTGTTTCTCTTTCTGTGCACTTCTGGCACATAGCATTATAGCCAAAAATTGAAAAAGAAAGGGTTATGTTTTGCCCTTGAGAGTAACAATATGATTACAAGAAGGCAGTTTCAGATCTGCTGAATATTTAAAACCATACACTTCAATGTGTGTTTCATTAACTTTGGGGTGGGAATGAAAAGAAGGCTCCTTCATGTTTTTTGGTTTTGTTGTTTTTTTTTTTTCCTATTCCACTTCATTATTAAGCAATGATGCTGAGCTGTTCACCAGGATTGCTGCTAGCAGGCTTGAACAGCTTCTGCCAAGTGTGATTAATGCAGATCAAACAGAGTTTATTCAGAGGAAGAGATTGGCAGATAACATTTATCATCTCTTAAGAAAGTTGGGATTTCCAGACTGACATCAGGCTGGTAACAAACTTAGAGGCTGAAGCATGTTTGACCTACTAGTTTGCATATTCTTTAGAAGAAATTTGAATCCATTTTGATTAGATTTGAAACCTGAAGAGAAGCTGATTTACATGCAAAGCCTCTTCCAGTGGTTAACTTTGTTTTCAAAAGGACAAGGCATATTGAGCCTGTTATCAGTGATTGTACCTTTTTTTCATAAGTAGAAAGACTAAGGGTTACTCATGAGTACAGAGCAGTCTGCTGCTGGCCAAAACAGAGTCCTCAGGCTATATGTAGTGTGTGGGGAAAAGGCAGCTTGGATTTAATTCCTGGATGTGTTTCATTACCCTGGGCAATCAGGTACTACCATTTTTTTTTTGCTCTTTCTGTCTGCTTGACAGTAGACTTTTCAGAGGCCCAGGCTCAGAGGAGGGCTGAATTAGAAAACAGCAGCTTGCTGTCTTAGGTGAATATCTTTTTAAATAATGAGAAGATTTTAATGAGAAAACCAAAAGTTGTTTAGTCTTTACCTTTCTCAAAAGCCATTATCTTCAGGTCGGTTTCCTGGCTGCTGAGCAACACAAAAGCTGTGTTTGAGAAACTCATTCAGTTCTGAAGATCTATTGCTTGGCCTTGAACCTTTAACACAAACCACTGCACAAAGATCTTCTTAGAATAACAGTTTTCCACTTCCTCCACCTTTCTCAACCAAACACAACCCTAATAGCAGCCAGTGTAATAAAAAGTCTCCAACACATGAAAGCAACCTGCTAACTGTAGTCAGCTAATCTCTGAGACACCCCGTGTTGTCTCACCTATTCAGAGGCAGCAAAAAGCTCATTAGTACCAGATGAATCATGTCCCCAGGCTCAGCCAGCTCAGCCAGGGGAGGTTATTGCCCATATAAAGCTGTCTTGGGCAGAAAGACCTTTGCTTCCCTCCCATTTTGCCTTACACCGGCATAACCTATTCTGCCATGGCACGTATTTCTCTGCAATGACAAAAGTCCCTTTTTGATATCACTGTGACCTAAGACCTCTGTTTCTCACCACCAATTTTCATAGACTTACTCTTTTGAAAGTGTTGTGGTTCCCAAGGCTCCAAATTATAAAGTTTGTTTGGTTTATCTTTTTACAGAAAGGATACTTCAGGGAAAAAAAAAATAAGATTGATAGTTTAGAACACACAGTTACTTTTCTATCCAGGAAAAGTGAACAGAGAGAAGCCTATTTTTGTTGTTCATTGTATAGCCACTTTCAGCTATTGCAGGTAGTATTTTTTGTCATAGAGGTTTCCTCACTATGGCTGAGGTTATGGCTCAGATTTTGTATTCCTAAACAAAACCTTTTAAAGAGGCCCTTTTGTTTATTTATTTATTTGTTTTCCAAAGTGTTCTGAACATCTCAGTACTTCTTAGAAACACTTATCTGCTACTGATAACTCACTTTCTTATTGACAACACAAGTTTAGAAATACAGTCTCTCAGAGTCCCTGTGCTAGACCTAATTACTTCAGCGGGAGCCTCACCCTCACCAGTGGCTCTGGCAAAGAGACACTGCTGCCTGAGACCGAACAGCAATTTTAAAAGAAAATAGCAACAAAATCCAACAGCCCAACACACGTAATCCAACACTGGAGTTTGTGCCATGGCTCATCTGGCAGATGTTCTGAAGCGTGTGCCTCTGACTATCAGAAGTCTGGTTTCTGTTCTGTTTGCAAATGATCATTTCTGCTTTCAGTGGTGACTCTGTTCCAGATCCCCACAGGCAATGGCAATATGTTCCACTTACTTTCAGCTTTCACTAGACCAGTATATTTTTAAAGTCATAGTAATTTAGAGTTATGACCAGAGTAATAGTGCTGTACCCAATCTATCCTTAGGGTTGTTTCTGGACAGCTTAGTCTTGCACTTAGAGCTGGGAGAACTCAGCTCCGAGGCCTCCTTAACATCTTCCTCCTGCCATACTGGAGGATTTGCAAGCCTTGTCCTTTGCCTGCCCCTGCACAGCATCACCTTTGGGTTGCTGGCTCGGGCAACAGCATGAGTTACTGTGTTGAGTTCATCATTCTGTTTTACTCCTCTGTTTACGCTCCAGAGGCAGGAGGTGTGACACTGGTCTGCTTCAGGAGCTCGGAATACACGCCAGCCCCGTACATAAACACCTGACTCTCTTTTTTGAGGTCTTTTTACAGGTTCTGAATCAAATTTTCTTCTCTTTAGTTCTCTGCGATGTCACTCTGGAAATTGTTGCAGCTCATCTCTTCTCTGGCAAACATCCACTGCTCCACTGTCCCCCTATATCATGGTCAGCTGCAGTAAAGCTGCTGGAGGACCTTCTGATTCACATTTCAAGGCACAGCTGCAATCAAACCAGTTCAAGACTTTCCAGCAGTACAGGAAAAGTCACTTTTGTCACATGAAGAGTAAGGGGCACAAGCCACGTGAAGCAGTTCCTGTTCTTAGCAAAGACAACTCAGAAAAGGCATGGGGCTTGGACAGTGAGGTGGAGATTTTATCCCTATAGTCACCTCCAGTGATTAGAGCATGACTGCCCACCCCAGTCACCATCCCCACCCTGCCCACCACAGCACAGAGACAGCTCTGCTGGGGACCACTGGAGTAACACCCTCCTCAAAGGAGGTAGCTGAGACCACAAGAAAACCACTTCCCTGCACACACCCGCTCCAGGAACCAGCCTGTGCCAACAGTTACGCCAAAGAACGAGCCTCTCACCTTCATCCCTAAAGCTGCCCCTAGCGAGGAATGGCTGCAGCCCTTCCTAGTGATAAACCTGCACTGGAACACAATTTGAGCATTCATAATCTCCTATATCAGGTTCTCATACCATTAACGCCACCAGTGATGTGACCTTTCAGCAAAGTGTCAGGTACTAGCAGCAGGCTCAGGATTGCAAACTTTAATTAAAAACTGTATTTTAAAATAAAACTCAGTTTAGATGCACCGATAAGTGATTTTCACGACATGAAATTTCATAGTGCTTTGCTGAGGAAAAAAATCATTGCGAGCTTCCTATTAATTTCTGGCTAGCTGGGTTTCAAGGACAATTTTATTAAAAGTGAGCAGAGCTTTTCATAATAAAACCTTTGCAGTTGTTATGACCACCTGTGCTACCTCCCACCTCGATCCACCACGTGACATAGCACAGCTAATTTTCCCACTGCCTAGCAAGGAAATTGAGCTGTTACAATTTCAGACGGTAGTGCTTACGTACATATATTCTAGACTTCATTATTTTTCTGTGTGGCAAGGCTGAAGCTGGCAGAGGTTGTGTCTAAACAGCTTTAAGAGCTCTTTCTCTGTGCAGTATGGTATAAAAGTTTAGATAAAATCATTAAAGTTTCAGAATGGGTGTGAAAGCAAGAAACAAGAGGGAAATAAAACTGGGTTCCTGAGCTCTGACTGTACAGAAAAGGTCTCAAAGGAGACAATCTTAATGGATTACTGTTAATAAACATTACAGTTTATTAAACAGTTTATAAAACAAACAACAGGATGGCACTCATCTGAACTGAAACACAAACAGGGAAATGATGACTCTTGAGGCTTACTCACCACAGATAAATTGCTTCCTGCTCTCTCCTCAGCCCTAGGTCTAGGTTTTATGAAAACACTAATTGCTCCCCACTGTCACTCTCAACCACCAGTGACTCAGTGAAAAAGTAAAAAAACCCAAATGACAAAATAAATCCATACACCTGCCTGATCGGGTCCCTGCGGATCAGCCTTTTTTTTGGTTGTGCCCCTCTCTTTTTAATTTCACAGGGTAAACCCCCTCAGTCTTAGCCAGAAGGAAAGGGCAGGAGAATTCACTTAAGGGAGAAACTTGGCAAGCTTAGAAGTAGAAGGTAGGGGAGGAAATTATAATTTATGCATATGGGTAGTTTACATGCTGTCTCCTCTCCATGGTGAGAATGTAGCAAGCTGTCTAATTGGAGCCTGGTTTTTGGCTCCACATAAATTCCTCAGAAAACATTGCACTCCACAGTCTGCATAGTTAGATTTTGTAGCTTTTGGCCACAGCAGAAGTCTAATAAAAAATACAGGGAGGAAGAGGGCAAGCTATTTCAGGCAAAACATTCTGGAGCAATGCAAACAGGTCACAACTGGTGAGAATCTGCATGAAATTGGATTAGGCACAGATGAAGTATCTGATCATCTTTCTGCCCAAATTCATAAATATATTAGCACACACAGCCATCAGTGTCACATCTTGTGTTTATATCCAGCAACTGCCCTCTTCACTGGTCTCTGACAATTCTGATCAGTTGTTGCTGCCCTTCGAAAGAAATTTGGTTTCAATTTGAAATCCTACCCTGGGTGTTTCCAGTAGATATGTGTTAAAAAAGGTGCAGTGACACTATGGCAGGGGATTGGATGGATATCCTTCTTGCATCTTGCAAGTGAACGCTTATTTACCTAAATACTTGCAGTTCAATAGGTTGTTGAGCTTTGGAAAAAAAGTCCTTAAAAATTTAGTTCCTGCTATGCAAAAACTAATGTTAAAGCACCTTCTAGTTTAGGCAAATAAAGTGGATACCCATCCAGTCAGTTAGGTAGCAAATTGCAAGCTTTGAGAATCAGATCCTAAAGGTGCAAGTCCAGAAGCCCTAAAAGTTTCATAGCTGGCATTAGGGGAGCAAATTTATTGAGTGAGGACAACACATCACCTAGCAGGGAAAAGGAAACACTAATCTTGAGTGTTAATATGAGCTGTGTCACCGTGGGCACCAGCCCCAGCTTCATTTAAGTAACAAATAGACTAGAGGAAATCTGTATATTTTAGTAAAATGAAGTTAGGTATATTCTTCAACTTCAAACGGATGTTCTAGCAAACTGGTGTGAGTTACCACTTTTCAGTGAAGTTAGAAAGTACAACTACTAATGAGGTTTAAGGAAAGACAGCTTAAAGAAAACACAGAAGGGCAAAGCCACAGCTTTGGAAGCATCCCCGCTCTGAAACTGTTTACTGAAGTCCCAACCTTTATTAACTGCATTCCTTTCCTCTTAAAAGACAAAATTCAACCATAAATTATTTGGAAAGGCCAGACTCTCCACATTAATTTACTGAGGCTTTCATCCTTCTGCACAGCAGTGTATTTTTAATACTGCTCAAAAGGTATCAAGCACCTTCTTTCCAACCAATTCACCAGCTCTAAATGGGATTTGACATTACGAGGTCAGCTTTGCTTTGCCTCTTAGATGACTAACAAATTTGCAGAGACAGAGGTTCACTGTTCTCACATGGATCAATGTTCAACAGACCACTGGTTTTGATGGCAAACATTTAACTTTCAGCCATTAAGTAGAAGAGGAAATTCAGGTTGTAACAAATTGCCTGGCATCTAAACAATGTTAAAGTTGTCCATTAGGAGTGCCTGTAGACAGTGCAACAGCACATTAGTTTTAAATTGCAAATTTCAGTCAATGGAGTGATAGAGTTCAGATCTGAAGCGTTTTACCAAGCTATTGAAAGGCCTGCACAGTGAAATGTATTTAAAGTGAACAAGGGTAGAATGGAAATACGTTTGGATAGTCAGAAGAATGTTGCGATCTCCCTTGTCCTCCCCACCCCCTGCAAAAGCAAACAAAAATACTGAAAAGCACTGTAGACTATAATGGTAGTTATAACCAGTTTCCCTATAAAGTTGTCATATTAAATTGATTTCACCGTGTTTAAACTATGTGTACATCATGAGCAAAATATATTTTACCATGTTGATATCACAGTATGTTTTTCCTACCTGCTATGAGCTACCCTTTTCTCCTTTATGCTCATGTCACCTACATGTCTGCTCACATCAGCTTCCCAGTTAGGAGTAGTTTCCAGCTTTAATAAGACTGGAAACCTGTATAAGACAGAGGAACACAAAGAAGGATTATATAAAGAAGAAATACAAATAATGGTACTATTTGGGACAGTGGTGCAGGGATGAGATCTTTCAATATTTTTTACTTTAAAAAAACCCAGCTGCATTGAAAACTATTTTAGGTTATTTGGCAAACTTGATTTACCAGTTGCTTTTCACAACATCATGGATGAGGGAGCACAAAAAGTATATTGCTCATGAAAGGTTGGTGTGAAAAAAGTTAAAGATGCTAGTGAGAACAAGCTTCCAGAACAGATAGGAAGTATGGGTTTGTTAGTGAACTATCTGGAAATGCAGTCCCAGGCATGATGCAGGGAGCTGTCAAACAGACAGATATTTGGTTAGTTCTTGGTGTTTACCTCCTCAGCCTGACTCCCTGCTTTGAATTCCTCTACTCCCTGCTTGTTGTGCTGTAAACAGAAATCTCTTCATTTATCGCTGCTTTTAATCTGTTCCTTGAATAATTACATCCTTCTACCTTACCAGGGATCCCAAAAGGAAGCAGACCTGACCAGAGAAGAATCTGAGGGGCTTTAAAACTTACAGGACAACATGAAAATAGAATTCATATAGATTGCAGAGAGAGTGGGACTAAATTCTGCTTTTCTGTTTCCTAATGTAAATGTTGGGTGCACGTGCCTTGAAAAGAGGATGGTTGAACACAGGGAGTCTCTTTGGAGGAAACCTGAGAGACATAAAGGAGAAGAGAGATTGATGGAGAAAGGGACAAATGTAAGGAAAAAGAACATCAGGAATGAACCTCAAGGAACCAGAAGGAGAGTGGCAGCAGGAAGGGGAAACAGATTAAAGAAATTATGGAGTTATTTATTTTATACAGTTTATTTGGTCAGCCTATCTAAGCTCTCTTCAAATGATTCCACTTTGTTCACAGTGATAGCTGCAAACTCACCAAGGTAATATTTGGCATAATATGGCTCATTACAGAGGGTTTTTTTTCAATAACTGCCAGAGATTTTGGTTATAAATGTATGAGGCAACCTCTATGCATTTTTACTACTCAAGAAAATTGATGGTGGATAAATAAATATCAGGCACAAAACTCTGTCAGCTTGGAAGACCAGGAGAATTCCTCCTCCATGGCCACTTTTAATTGTTAAGACCACTGCCTCTCAAGAATGAACAAAGATATTGCCACTTGTAACTCAGTGAAGGAATTCACTCAGCTTCAGAAGTCTAACAGCCAAAGGAAATAAATACCAGTAATACCATCTCTCATTTGCTTCTACAAAGACTGGATAATTTACAGACTTTGTGATCAATGACTACGATTATTGTGGTAATCAATGCATCAATACTTTAGAGACTGATCACTTTAGACACCCAGTATAAATGTTTAGTTTTCCAGAAATCAATTGACAGAAAACAACATAAGGGGGAAAAAAAAAAAAAAAACAACAAAAAAGAGAAAAGAAAATTCTTAACAAAAAACAAACAAACAAACAAAACAACAACAACAACAAAAACGACAACAACAAAAAATAATTAAAAAAAACAAAAACCAAAAAAAAGGGGGCAAAACTCAAGCCCATAAAACATTAAAATTTTAAAACATTAAAATTCAACATCGTATACCAACTTTCAAAATGAGTAAAAATAACTCTAAAAGTGTCAAAAATGTGCAGCTTTTAGTCACTGTGCTTGCTTTGTATTATCTTGAAGTCTGAAACATTTCACAACCGAAGGCCATTACAGTATTGCTGAGAGGAATATATCTAAAGGAAGAGTTCTGGCTCCTCACTGCTGTTTGTATGGAAGTTACTGTGACAGATGTTTCTGTTTTTTGTTTGTAACTACTAAGATAGTAGTTGCTCTTATTTTTGGAAAAGAAAAATATTGTTTAACACTTTTTCAGGACCGAGGACACAATTTCAAATCTATTGTCTGTTAGTGTTGACCTCCAACTGAGTTAGAAGAAAAGGAAAATATACACCCATTATTATATTTACTTGGCATTAAAAGAAGATTAAGACATCCTTATTAAGATTATTCTGTGCAATTAGAACAAATCCAATCTACCCTGAATGAGGCATTACAAAGACTCTCAGGCATATTAGTACAATGATGCCTGGAGTACAACATAATCATGCCATGGACTAAATCAACGACCTCCATGTTTTTCTTTTCTATATACCAAGTATTTTGAATAAAAACATATTTTTTTTCCTCTCTTGGTGCATGAAGCCAAAGAGTCTTCATATAGATCTATGTTACTATAAGCAGAAAACAACAATATGCCATCTAAATGGAGAACCACCTGTATCTTTTCATACTTGCTTCTATATCAATATCTCTCACTTTATTCATCACAATGAAAACCAAGGTCAGATTAGCACTATGATAAAAAACCCAAACCTGTATAAATTTGCATTAAATTTTATCTTGTACTTCTACTTTACTGTGTGTGGCACTTGTTTATTCCCCAACGATCTTGGTTTCTTTCTACAGCCATTTTTTATCAGGAAACATGAAAACTACAGTGTTTGACGTGTCTAGTCAGCACTCATTCAGAGCATTAAATACATTTTTTTCTGTGTTACCAGTTCTGTTTTGCTTTCCTTATTGCTGAAGTCTTGTTACCACTGAGCTTTTCAGAAGAGCACTAAGGTCTTTTTCTTCAGTGACTACAGGGGCACAAGAAAGGTTAAAAAATTCTTGACAATATTAGGATGTTCAGCAGAGAACAGAGCAACTTGGTGAGGTGTGTAGGAGTTCTTACTCAACCCTTTCACACTTGTCAAGGTCAAGACTTCAGTTCCCTAGTTTTCAGTGTCTTGTTCTTGACGTCTTTAAGCTATACTTCTGCTTTCACATACCAGATAATGACACCATTCTCTCAGGAAATACTCCAGCAAGAATGGGAGAGAAACCAGTCTCACTACTTTTAGGGTTTTTTTTCTTCATCTCTCTCTGCTCTGCAAGGGGAATTACAATTATTTCGATGGAGAGAGTGAGAGCAATGAAGTTATGGACTATATTTTTGCAAGTGATATCAGTGATGAAGAAGAGCAATGGTACAGATGGGTCAGAATAATATTTTTCCTATGGTGTTTTCCAGAAATGGTTGCATTTCCTTACAATGGTTGTATAAATTAGTTGTTTGAGGGTGTGTTGTGTTGGGACTGGGTAGCTGACAGCCTGGGTACTGGACAGCTTTCACCTGAAGTTCTAAAATTCTAAATTCAGTTTGCTGGAAAATGTTGCTCTGGCAGCAGAGAAATCACAGTTGATATAGAAATGAATATATATTAAAAAAAGATGCAGTTCCTGTGTGAATAAAAAATGAACGGAAAAGAAAACATTAACAGTTGATGAACACCCAGGGTGGGTTAAAGAAATAGCATATTTTCAATAACATCTCAAGGGAACCTTATTTAAGCAAAGGCAAGGATGTCTCACCTGAACATCCATCCCATTTTACAGGTGTCACCAGCTAGGCTCAAAAGAAATAAGTGCTAAACTCACCTCTGGTGACCTTGGTATTTGCATTTTAAAAAGAAAAGTTGTGTCATACAAGAAACCCATTTTCTTCCTTCTCTTAAACTTTATTTCCCCAGTGGAAACATTACAACAAAAGCCACTTTGACAAAAAAATTTCCACAGGTATTTCAGCAAAATATCAAACCAGAATGTTTTGGTGAAAAGTGGCAATGCATCAGTTTGCAAAACCCAAGGAACAAACAACTTACTGAATAACACTGCAAAAAACCAAATCTCTCCGTGACCCAAGAAAAAATGGCTCTACTTGAATTTTTTTGTGAGATTTCTTATTTAAGTCAGTTTTTAATATATTTCATGAGAGTTGGAGTGGGTTTGTACAGTGCTAACTTTTACACATAGCATGAGGCCATATGTCAACTGCTACAGCAGCCCAGTGGGAAATACAACTTTTAAGAAACCTTTTCTATAATACATGTATTTCCCACAGATTTAGAGTCAACTGAGTAATATAAAGCACTGGGGAATGTAATTTACTGCAGAGGTCTTTGGAGGTCAAAACTGACAACATTATTAATTGTATTACCGAAGAACCCAGCTGCATAAGTAACATAAACATCACCAAGCGCTAAGTGAGGAAGAAGAAGGTGTACAGCCAATATCTATTCATCATGCCTCATCTTGATAGAACAGGTGATGCTTCCAGGAAAGCCTGCCAGGCTGTCACCTGTGTTTATAACACTCTTGGTTTCTTCACATATGCATTTTAGCATGGTGCATTATAGCTTTGCTGTTCAGCTTTAGAGAAATTCATCTACTACACAGTGGTGCTGTCTCATCTGAGTTAAAGCCATATGGTGTTTCCTTACAGATAATAAGTTGTACTGTCAGGAAGATAACCGTATGTAGAGCGGCGATACACATCCATTTTGTGAAGTCTCTTAAAACTTACTTGGATATCAATTTAAACCCACCGGGTTAAAGCATCTGTGAGAAATTACAATTGTAATCGATTGCCTTGGATAACGCGCTTCTGTCATGAAATCCTATTGCTACTTTCCAGTGGAGTAATGCTTCCCAAAGAGAAGCAGAAGGCTGTAATGAATGACGTGACAAAACTATCAATGTTAAAAAAAAAAAAAAAAACAAAAAACACAAACCTATTCCAGAAAATAATAGTTTTCAAATTCCTCAAGTAGAAATGCCATAAGTTTAGCCTAGGTAATGCAAATATGTTGAGAGAATGTGTACGAAAGGAACATTTGACATGCATATCTAATATTTAAACAGCACGCATTTTTGTCCTTCTGAAAAATGTCCGTGTTCAGAGATACAGAATAGTTTTATTTGTACCCAGCATTAATCCAATCAAAAATGTCAGGAAGAAGGATAGTTTGCCTCTCCCTCTTTAAACCAGGGACCTGTACCTCAGTGTGAAGTCATCTGCAGTTTTAAATTCAATTCATAGAATAATGCATCTCTGAGTCTGAAATTTTTCCAGCTTCTGAATAAGTGTTTGAATAAATAACTTCTTAAACTGATTAAGCAACCCCTCTAAAAACATAAATGCAGGTATCTTTATGTCAACGGCTGTTCAGGTTTGCGTATTGATATATTTGCCAACCCCTTGAAATGTGATAGTGTAAAAATAGCTCCTAAAAAACATTTAGATGAAATGTCCTGTTTCAACCTGCAATACAATAAATATTTTTCCATAACGTCTCACAGTTTTGTAAGAAAACTAACCTAGGCATCAGATCTTTCCTTGTGTCTGAAGGATGGGCCTAAGGAATGTGAAATGATACTGGCAAATGGTCTCAGGTTGTCAAATTTTTGGCTGCACTAGACTAAGAGCTCTTTTATAAAGCATCTGTCTTAGCAACATTCCTCAGCCCCAAAGGCTCAGGACACAAACTTTTGAAGGGAAAAGTGATAAAGGTTCACTAGCATTGATAAGCTGCATTTGGATCCAGAAGTAAGTCACAGAACTCATTAGCAGGTGGAATTCTAAAGATAATGGATGAGGACTCCCACTGCTCGGTCATATGGAAGCCTAAAGTATTTAAATCAATTTTGCTGTATTACAGGGTTTTATGGTAATTTGCAGTCATGGTCTGTAGTTTCCTTCTCCATGCTATTTTGCTGCAAAGAACCCAAAGGGAGGCACAAGAGCCAGAGAATTTATTTTAGTTCTCTAAGTTAAAGGCAGGAGTGACCACTCCATGGCTCACACGCCACAAGGGATGCTGTATGTGCTCATCTGTGACAGAGCTCATGTCTCAAAGAGGGAAAGAATTATAAACCAGTGTGGCACTCCCAGAAAACAAGCCTGTGAAGCAACAAAATTCAAGTAGCAAATAAACAAAAAGAACAATTTGCAGTCAGGAAGACACGCAGTGATGAAAAGTTCTGCATGTAGTCACAGCAGCAGAAATCTTTAACAGCTGCGTGCAGGTCTGGCTTTGCACAGTACAAGGTTCACCTCCTCTGTGACTGATGATGCTTCAGAAAAAGAAAATGATAAAAGGCAAAAAATCCTTGGAGAATGTAACCAGGGTCTCACCTTCCTCATTTTATGATATAACAACTCCAAAAGTTACTTCAAATTTTGTTGTAAGTGGCTATATTTGGATCATGAATAAGAAGAATAAAACATCACCAAAATTTTTTAAAAAAGGATGCTGACAGAGTGAGGAGAAAAGTTAATGCAATATGGGAAAGCCATGTCTTATTTACAGGTTGGTTTTCAGCCTGTTTAGCTTGAAAAGCTACACTCACAAAGAAGTTTGATACAGGGAATAATTTAATAGAACCCACAAAGAAATTATTACACAATATCTTGGCAAATGTTTTATGTGATAATCTCTCATGGTAGAAAGAAGAACAAGCACACGGTAAAATATTTATTTGAAGTCCTTGCATTCTGTACACACAGACATCTCTCTCTCTGTACTTTTACACACACACACACATTCATGGATGCAGATATGTAATGCATAGGATACATACACAAAGACATGCCTATATATAAATGACAAAATAAAATGCAATATATGGTGATGACAGGAAATAACCCTATTTCCAATTTACAGGAAGCAGTGAAGGAGTGAAAGAATCAGCCAGGACCAATGTGCATTACAGTGACCAAGAAAAAGTAGATAACAATTGATGGGACTGTACTTTCACATAATATAACGATGAAAAGGATCTGATGAGGTGCCCAATGATATATCAACCCAAATTACTTTTTAAACAACTGCATATAAATAATTTTCACTTCCAAGGGCCGGGGGTTGTAAATCTACTGTCACTACACAGCTGAGTGGTTTCTCTTGGTGTGCACATGGAAACTCAGCTATAATGGAAGAAATGGCTTAGCTAGCTTTCTTTTGTCAGCACTGTCAAAAGTTTGTTCAAAGAGTTGAAAACAATGTCCTGAAAGTCTGATAGCTATTAGAAATGGTAGTCTTGAATAGACAGTGTATGTTCAAGTGGGGCACTTACATTAACTAGTGAGGAGAACAGTTGTACTGTCATGCTAGAACATACAAGAAGGAATATGTGAGCTGCCAATGTCAGTTTTTCAAATACTATTCATCTAAAAGCCCCATCTGAGTGAAAGACTTGAGACATTTGTTCACGTTAACAGTTCTGCTCTTGGCTGCATCAAATGGGTGTGTGCTCATTAAATCACCAAAGCACCTGTTCGTAACCTGTTCAATGAAGAAGCAGGAGACAATATCCTATTGAAATGCTCACAGGCTGCAAAAAGGTAAAGCCTTCTGGAGGTTTGGAAACTACCAGGCTACAGTGTTTGTATGAGATGTGTGAAGACTCGTTCATTAACACTGCAATTCATTCAAAGACAAGGACTGGCTAAGCTTTTCCTACAAACTCATATTTCACCTCAACAGCTTAAAACAATTACAGTAGTTTAGAGATCACCACAAACACGAAAAATCCTGTAATCCATTGGTTTGTCTATGCTGTAAAGTCCTGAGGTGAAGAAGCCCTGAACAGTTCTTACTTTCACTTCTATCTTATTTGGTAACTTGTCTACTCTAGTGTTACTATGTCTTTGGAAAATTCATTGTTTTTCTTTCCTTCACTGCACGGGATTTTTGGAGCAAATGACATTCATATCTTAGCCTTTTTTTGACAGTATTAAAGAAAAGAAAACCCTTAAGTGCATATTTCTTTCTCTAAGGGGAGAAATGTTTGGACATTGTAAAACAGAAAAAGAGGGAAGATAATGAGAACTTTTCAGAAGGCATTTCAGACCTGCATCATGGGTTACCTTTCACAGATACACAGAAATTAAGCTGTATGATTCTGACTTGAAACCAGACTGCTGAAGGATGAGCACTGTTCAGACTCTGAATGACTGAATATCTTTTACAAAATGCCTCCACGTTAGCATTTTATTTCAAACCAGCAATTAAATTTTGGCTGTTCCTGGGTCTGCACACCAAAGCAGACTCAATGTGCACAAACTAGATCCTTTTGGATCAAACTAAACCAAAGCATGTACTCTGTGAGCTCTCCTCACATCCTGCAGCCGTGGTGCTCAGCCTAGAGCCAGATGAAAGGAAAATACAAGAATGACAACAGTTGTGTCTGTTGGATCTTCAGCCCCATCTGCTTTTCCACCCCAAAGTTCTCCACTCTGCAGTTTATCCTTCTAAGGAAGGCCTATAATTTTGTTCTGTGGCTAAAGACATCATCTGCAGAGGAATACAACCAGCTCACAGTTGTACCCTGAATGCAATCCAAACTATAACTACAGATCAGTTAGACAGCACTAGCTAGAATGGTTAGGACTACCAAGGAAAAGATGAAATTGTAGATTTAATCCTGAAATAATTGGTGGATTAAATAAGGGCAGCACAATAGAAATAAGTAGAGTTAAAGAGTACAATTGCCATCTGTGAAGTTGGCTCACAGGCTCACGTCACTAATCAATGCTGGAAATAAAATTGCAATGCACTAATAACCTGCTTCTTAGGATCCCTATAAATACACTGAATAAAAATAAAACAGCAATATGCTTAAGCACTTAGTCCTTAGTTACTATTAAGATAAACTATTTTCAGTCAGCTCTGGCCCATTATGTGTGTAAAATAGTGGTTAAGCCTGACAGGCAATCCATATTTAAAATTTTTGCCAAGTTCCATGTGTTTTACCCATGCATAAAACTTCTTCTTGTGACCCACTTTAGATTATTACTGTTTTCCATAATCTTTCAATGGGATCTAATAAAGCAATTTAGTCATTAAAGTTTGTGATCGTATTTCTTCCCCCGTGTACATTTAATTTGAAAACTTGACAATTTTAACTTGTTTTTTAATAATCTAAATCATGCAGCATAAACATGCTAGTTTTTGTCAAAAAATTCCAAGATTGATAACCTAGCTCTTATTTTATTGTCAATAAAGAGCACAGGCAAAAGCATATCACACTTCCCTTTACAACATTTGCAATGTCTCTGAAAAATAATTAGTATTACTGTGGCATTCATGGGATTCCAGACCCCTGAAGTTACATTGGTTGCTTGCATTGAGAAACTAAGAGCTTTCTGGCTAACCCTGTACAACTGAAGGGTCCCACATTATCTTGTGAATCCAGACAGCTCTCTCCTCCCTTCCTTATGTATTTCCAGCCAGAATGCTCAAAGCCTTTACTTATTTGGTCTCCAAATGTCTGTTAGTGCCTGTGATGTTTCAAATGCATAGTTTCCGTTCCATGAGGCCAGATTGCTCTGCCAGGCTGAAGGGCCAGGGTAAACACATTTCCAATTTCAAAGCTGTTTGTTTTGGTAATTCTAGATAGAGAGGTTCTGAAATTGGTATACACTCATTTTTGTGTTTACCAAAAAGGCTGTTTCAGATCAGAATTACTCTCAACTTGCCAGAGTCCACATGTGCAGCATAATGTCTAACGAAGGATCAGAAGAGGAACTCCAAATATTTACTAAAGAAATAATAAAGAAATGAAGAAATAGCACCCCAAACTCAATATTTTTAGAACACTACAGACTTCATTCGACTTAAGAAATAGTTCTTGCTATATAGTAATTTATTAGAGATGAGGGGGAAAGTGATGTCTCAAAGGTAATTTTAGAAAGAAAATTGAGAGGAAAAGCAGCTTTTAAACTGTGTAGAGTGGTGATAGCTTTGACTCCATCTTCCACATGAAGAGAGCCCTCAAGCTGAAGGATGTTTGAGAAACAGTGGTTTCACGTTACTATGGTAAACTAAACTGCAGATACCTTGGGTTAGATGTTTTGGTTACTAATTTGCAATGCATTGTCACAAGTTCTCTGAGGTTATTAAAATCATTATTATCTTATATCTGTGAGAACAGCTCCTTGAAGACTCAGACAAGATCAAATGTACTGTAGGTATTTTAGGAGTGCTCTTGTAGTCACTCTCACATAAAAACCAAAAAAATAGAATGAATGAAAATGACTAAAAATTGGAAAACCAGTTGCTCTGAGTCAAATAGCACATGTTCTGCCTTGAACTGGTCTGAGAGTACCCTTGGGCGTGCTGTACCCCCTACACCCCACGTACACCATCGCGAGACAGCCAAACCACGCTGCAAGAAGTGGTTCACTTTGAGAGGCTGATCAAGGCTTCCCTCTCACCAAGCTCTGGGACACCAGCAAGGTCTGCAGCTTGAAATGGGCTTCTATCCAAAAAACTTGGGATTTTTTGAGTGTCTTCTGGGTCAACCATCTATTTCTGGGACAATAGCCAGGGTGAATAAACCCAGATCCCCTCTCAGCCCAGTGGCTCTGTGTCCAGAGAACACTTTTTTTCCCTTATAAATATAAACTCCACAAAAATGGTTGCCATAGCTCAATAACTTTAGCATTATAAAGAAGTGAATTAAATCTCCTTCCAACATTTTTGTATTGTCATAAGTTCATGCAAGCAGCAAGAGCTAGCAATATGAAATCTTCAGTGGGACCACTATCTTTATAAAAGTTATATACAACAGAGAAATTTCATTCTCTGGGTAATTCATGTGTGACTTACATTTTTTATTATCTCTTGGTAATTTTTTCTCTCATCAGGACATGTTTCATTGGGTATATCATGTATCATATTTTAAATAACAAATTTTAATGTATGATATCCAATACCACATTCATTTTTCCTAAGTAAGACTAGGGAATCTAAAGCTGTACAAAGTCTCATTTATATCTAACTTCAGCACAACTCTGTTTATATGTGAAAAGCCCCATCTGGTATGTGGAAATCAAGGGCATGTATAGGAGTACTTACGCTTACATGAGGTACACAACTGCATGCAATAATTGTCTAAAAATATTCAACTTTTCTGAGGGTACCCAATTCAGCCAATACATACCTTTGCCATCAGCTGTGATCAACATGTAGGACAAAATTTAAAGATGTTGCACTCCAGAATCCTGACTCACTGTCTGTTTGAAATATTTTATCTGGTTTAAGTAAAGTAATCCAGTTAGTTTGGTCTACAACACTTATATCATCTTCATTACTGAAAAAACTTAGCTCCTCACTGTCTTTTAGTGTGAGCATCCATTAGGAAAAGTAATGTTTGCTTGGGGTTTATAGACCGTGAACCTCTGAGCAGAGCTGCACAGGAGCTGCTCTGAAACTCATCTCCTACCAAAGAGACAGAACAAAAACTTCCAAAATCATCTGACATTTATCAAATTTGTGTATGAAGGACAAGAAAGTGAGCTCAGTTCCTTTCTGATGAAAGCCACAAGATCAGCTCGGCCAGCCCTAAGACTGACATCTTCCCACCCCAGGCTGCATTTCTCAGCCTTTAGAGTCCTTTCTAACTACTGCAATCCCGTGCTCAGGGTGAGGAGAACATGGAGCATATTGGAAGAGATTGGTGCATATCTATGGATTTTCACCAATCTCAGAGGAGTCACCTCACTGAAGCCACCCAAGACCCACAGAGTTATGCTTTTTCAAGATGTGCAGATGCATTACGATGAGCTTCAGGGGGGTACCCTGAAACAGGAAGGGTTAATCGAAACACTTTTACTGTAAACCCATAAGAGCCACCCTTATCCCCTGTACTTCGTTTACTGTAAGCTGTACTTCTCACAGGAAGGCTATGTCCTGTACTAAGGGCATTAGACCTTAAAGGAACCACAACAAACACTAGACAAAGAACTCAACACCCATAAATCTCATCCAGAGGAGCCAAGGTAGACATTTGAATAGGTAAAGTAGGCCTAGAGCCAAAGGTTTCTTCAAGCCTGGATGATCAGAACACGAGAACAATGGATAGAACAGAAGGTCACGAAAGCCACTCGAAGATGAGGAGTAAAATGCAGACCCCAGGATGAAGGCAGGCAGGAACTCCCACCATAATATTCCTCAAAATAGAGACCACGCCTCAATCTCCGCCTCTACTCCACCTGCTATGAATATTGTAATCTAATGATGCAATAATATGAATATGCATGTGATTATGTTGTAATCATGATTAGAAACTGTATAAATTGCTTGTTTTTACTCAATCACTTTGGAGCTCTTTGCCCGGCCCGAGCTGGGAACTCCCCGACGTCATTAATCATTTAATAAATACCTCGCTGTTTAAGGACCTAAAATTTTGTCTTTAGGCAGGTTTGTTTTTTTTTTTATCTGCCTTTTTTTGGGCATCACCCCTCTGGGATAAAGACTCTCTCCACCATCTCAGAATTACTGGTGTCCCAAGATCCGCTGTTTGTCACGAGGCAGAGGCTGCCCCGTATTTAATGACTGTGTGTTAACTGCCAAAGTCCACCACATAGGCTTTCAGAGTCTTCTGCTTGCTTAACTCCTTGCATATGCAAAGTCAGGCTTTTGGCATGCCCAGAACACTTTTCCCCTTTTTTGAGCCTAAAACTACCCAGGTTTTCTTCAGATAAATTATTTTTCCAGCCGGCAGAACCTGAGGATTTTGACCATCTGAGCAGAAAGTCTGGATGCCCCAAAGTGCCAGACAAATGCCACTGTAGATTCAAGATCAACTTGGAGCAAATGTGCTCTGAGTTCAGCATGTCTTAGATGCGCTGGATACCACACAGATTAAATGTGACACATTCTGGGATTGCTGGGCTCAGCAGATGCACAGCCTGGTGGGTCTGCAGACATTTTAAAGTTAATAAACAGAAGTAGGGAGAATGCCACTTGTATTATTTGAATCTGTATTCTCTACCTTCCAAGAAAGGTGTTCTAGCAACGAGTGACAAGTATTCAGGAGTGATCAGAGGCTCTCCCTTTCAATGTTAGAAATAGTTCTTTTTGTATTGAATAATTAACCAGCACCTGAATCAGAAAATGGGAGGGTGGAAAGCCAGAGAGGATGTTACTTCTTAGCCTGATAGTAAGGGAAAATAAAAAAGGGTAGTGCCACGATCTGCCATCTTTCGTGTAAGAAAGCATCAGGCAGATTTGCTTTGATACACAGTGGATCTGGCCATGCAGGCGAGACAGGGGAGGAAACCTCTCTTTGTGGATTGCAACACAGCTGATCAGAGCTAAATCCTCACCAGCGTTAGGTGCTGTGAGGCACACTCACAAAGAGATATCCTTTGAGCTGATTCACTTCTAACAGTGTAGACCTTCAATGAGCTATTCAGCGCTTTTTGAGGGGCTGTCTGGGCACCTTGGTGTTACAAAAATAAATGTGAATACAGGGATGGTGTATTCACATTATTCACATGTCCTGGCGACTTCAGACACTCACCTGAAAGGATAACAGATTTCTGCCAAAACCTCCACTAATCAACAGAACTTAATTATGGATTATCTTTAGCTTTGTAGATAGAGAAATAACCCCCCAAAACAAACAAGAACAATTCAGATGGTATAAGGAAAACCGAAAAAAAAAAAAAAATCATAGAATTTACATCAAGTGGCAGATGTTTTGAACTGCCTGGATTCCCTTCAGATTTCCTTTGAGCATTTAAAGACCAAAAAAAATGAAATTGGAATTAGATGTTTATGATGATTTTAGTCTCTGATCCATGAAAGCACTGAAGCAGCTGCTCCAACCCATATTTATTTTATCATAAACTTAATTATTTGTCTAAATATTATATTGAATGAAGACATTATTCTAGAATGGTTCATTGGCTTCCCAGGGACACTTTGAAGCTGGCTAAAACTGTATTTGGTTGTATATCACTGTTTAGATCTTTCCAGTTGAATTCTATATTGGGAAAAAATACTATTTAAGGAATATTAAGGGTAGCAATGTGGAAAAAAAAAGGAAAGTCAAAAAGAAACAGTTTAGGTCAGTCAATTATCCTCCCAGTTTCCCACAGTCATGTGACAGCTGAGATTCATATGGCTGCACCATATGGAGATGGGATTCATACATACCACGCTCTATGTTTAGCAAAACCAGATCCCCTCCACCCCTCACCCCAGGCCCTAAATCCAAGGGGGAAAGTATAGCAAAGATAAAGGGCATTTTTAGTCCCTTTTATCTGTCACACTTCTTCTCTTGTGAACTGGCTCTAAATTTCTGCCACCATAAAAACAGTTTGAGGAGTAGCCAGTGTCCTGATGAGACATCTCTCTAACGGGAATAGGTAAGCAGATTTTAGCAAGGGGATTTAACACATCATGCCTTATTCTTTTGGCTTTGAACTATTAGCTGGGATCTCAAAGTTTTATGCCATTGCCCATTTAAAACATTTTTCATAAAACTTATTTCACATCTGAATCACTAAATGCTGGATTTTGAATTTGACTCTTCCCTCAGCTTCTTTTATAGATGGGAAAGCTCAAGGCTTTTCAGCTACAAATTCAGTTTTGTCCTTCCAAAGATCCTTCAAGCAAATTCAATTCAGCAGCGTAAGCAACAGGCCAGGTTTGAAGGAGTCACCTGCTGACAGGTGTGCATGTTGTGGTGAAGGGGAATGCTGAAGGGCCAGGAAGGGCAAAAGGAGCTGAAAACTCATATTTTTGTGATAAAAGGAATGCAGTAAAATCGTGAGGATCTTCATGTGCCAGAAAGGACTACAGGTGACTGAGAGGGAATAGTAGTGATATTGGATAAATGAGAGGGATTTGGAGTCCACAGCAGGTGAGGAGGAAAGGTAGAGCTGGGGCTCTGTGTGGAGAAAAGCTAATAGAGTAGGAAAGGGTTAGAGGATTTTTAGTGGAATAACCAGGTAAGTGAGAGGAAAAGAAAGATCATCTTGGGAATTTCATCTTTGTCTTGTTATTCTCCGGCTTGTCCTATTACTCTTCCTCACTCAAGACCCCAATAACCCTATCACAATCCCTTGCTTACTGCTTCTGTTGCCCCTGGACCAGGGAGGTGATGCAGAGCAGAGGCTTCAAGGTAATAAAGCAGCAGTTGCCCTCACACCTTGTGTGTGTTAGTGCCACCAGAGAGTGGGACTGTAGGAACACATCCATGCTGACCTACACATCCTCCAACACAGGCAGGACAACCTCTCCCTGCTGCAGCCTCTCTCCCTAAACCAGTGCCTATGTTTCCTATGCTGTTTGCTGGCTCTGCTCCCAGGCATGAGCTCCAGCTTCTACAAATAGACCCACTGCAATCAGTGAGACTACTCATGTGAGTAATGGCTCACAGCTGGATGCAAACAGAGTCATGAGCTTCCTACATTTTTATTTTTTGAATTTTAGTATTTTTCTTGTGCCTTTTTTTTTCCCCTTGAGAAATTGGATAAGTAAATTGCTTTTCCTAAGCTCCTCTACATTTAGGATCGCAGTGATCAGCACGAATAAAAAGGAATCTTATTAAGAGAAGTTATCCCAATGCTGCTGCAAATCATAGCTTTTTTTGTTGTTGTTCTATCAAACTCTTTTGCTGATGTGGTCTTTAAGAGCACTGAACAACTGTCCTGTGATTTCAAATCGTCTTGAATCCTACCAAATCCAGTCTGAGGTGTGCAGAGCTTATCAGTTCAGGCCTGTTTTGTGAGATCACACTAAACTCACTTTTCACCAGGTATCCCATTTCTGGTAGTGTGTGGTTTTGGGTATGGAGTATTAATCTCTAATGATAGTGCCTTCATCAAAAATCACTGGAAGATATGGATGTGATTTTCTCAGATTGTTTTATTTTTAATAAATCTAAAGGAAAAAAAAGACAAAAATCTCATGAGAAAAGGAGGAGCTTTTTTTGTTGAGAAACTGATTTTTAAATGCTTGTGTCTCCAGTAGGACACATTTTCAAAAACTGTTCAGTGTCCAAACATTACTTCTGCTAAAAACAATATCTGGATTTTGAGAGAATTCAGACACTGTGCTACTGGCTACTTTACTGATGCCTTAAAATGTTTCAGGTTCTCTTGAGATCTTGACTGTAAACAGACAAACTATCATCTGAAAATCCTTGTACTTCTAGCAAATGTCACAACACTTCTCCCTCAAAAGAATGTTACAAATAACTTTCTCACTGATCCTTAAAAAAGCAAATATCTAAATTGATTCTACCTGAGCCAAAACCTATCTGAAAATGTACTTAAAAATCTTATCCTTTACTAAACTCCTCCTTAAATTCTTTATACAGACATATTGCTTTGTGATTTACTTCTATGTAATTATCTCTCCATCTTCCTTTCCCTGTAGCTACCTCTGTACAGCCTCCTTTACCTAATAGATATCTTGTCTCTGGGTTGTAAAGCTGATCACTTGTCATTATTCTTCATGCTAAGCCTCTTCTTTACTTTGCCATGACTAAAATTGCTTGTCCCACTTGCCCTGCTCTTCTTCCCTCCCTTCCTCCAAGACGAATTCATCTTCCTTTCTTGCTTTAGCTACAGCAAGATCATTCTCCTTTTTGTCATGCTCTCCCTCTCACCTGTTCAGTTCATATATCCTGACCTCACATCTCTATAAACCTCTTCCTCTGTCCAGACCTGACCTCTTCTCTCCTTATAGTCTCTTACTACACTTGAAGTTCAGTGAAGGACAAAGAAAGCCACAAAGACTGCACAGGACAGTCCCACTCTGATTTTCAACCTCATTTTTGCTGACCTCTCCTATTTCAGTGACTCCCTGATTCTGCTCAAAATCCATTTGTGACATTAGAACTTTTATTAGTAAAATTTTTAGCACTGGAGCCCTCATGAACTTTTTGATATGATTTTTTGTGTGTGTGTCAATAAAGCTATAAAACCTGAAAAGCATCTCTTGGCATAGATTTCTAAGCAAATGGACTTTCTGGCAAAACATTTGTAAGATGATGACTTTTAGGATAAAAAGGCAGAAAGATGATCATTTGAAAGTCTTGTGTTTGTCTGAAGGGGAAACAAGTTTGAAGATAGGTATGTCCATCCAGCTGGAAGCAGAGGCATGCCATGTGTTTTAAATCCACATTTCTACACACAGTAGTCTTGCAACACAACAAATAGGTAAGGGTAGGCACATTGGCAGGATAATATATGCCTTCTTTCAGAGTTTATCTGTACATATCAGAACTGTATTTTTGATTAAATGATAAGGAAACACAAGCTGCAAAGGTCTGTCCACCGCCTCAGCTGAAAATAACTTCATCTACCAGTGTTGGGAGAGCCTCAAAAAACAAACGCAGAATATTAATGCACACATGCAAACATCAGTTGTACTTACAAACTTAAGTCATTTTCTCTAGGCTAGTGGTTTTTTCCTTCATTTTGTTCAGACACAGCAAATAGATGTGTCAGCTTTTCGTTGGTTCAGTAACAGAGAAATCTCTAGAATCCGATTATCCCTACTCGTATATAGTCTGCAGTTATTTAAAAATAAGTAGTTTGGAGATTTAGCTTTGCTTCAGAAGTCAAAGTAATCTTATTGTTCCCTAATAAGTACGCCATGAGTCACTCCACTGCAATAGTCCCTCCACATTCCAGCCTTAATTGTCTCCAAATTAAGAAAAGCGTTAGATGCAACTTACTGTGAGAAAATGAATATTTCTGATCCCTGCTGCTAAATAACGTGGCAGAAAATGCCTCTGAATGTGCACCAGATCAGTTTGCTAATATGAAAACTGTCCCTTGAATGCATTATTCAATCATTTTTCATTTCGGCAATTATTTGTAATTTGTTAAACCTTTAGACTAATTTCACAAACAAGAAGTGAATTTTACTTCTCTATCAAGAGGGGTCCCCGTGCTCTCCCAGCCTTTCTTAGTTCTTGACAGAAACTTGATTGTGATAATGAACCATTATAGCTACAGCTCTGCTAAAAACCCTGCTTTTGTTTTTGAAGCAAGTTGTGACAATTGCCTCCCATTTGAATCAATTTTACACAAGCCTCACAACAATTTTTTACTCTGTGATCATTTATTACGCATTATTACCTGAGTGCTCAGTGACTCCCATCACTGCAGAGGACTCGCCCTGCTGAAAGAGACAGACAAATTGATGGGCAAACAGCCTTCCCCCCTGAGCATTCACAGCCAAGGGTCCAAAACACCCTGTGTGGTGACAAGAGGTGCTTCACCACCTGGCCATGCCATCAAAGGGGACATCAAGGCTGTGGGTGATGGCACAACCCTGCCAGTGGGCAGTGCTCTGGTTTTGATCCAGAAGGGCACAGGGTGCTTACATTGTGCACCAAAGTACCCCATTTACACCATCTCCTAGCATTTAAGGCAGGCAAGCCTACGAAGCAAAATTCACTGTGCTGGGAGCAGGATCTCCACCCCCACACGACCATAAGGTCAGATTCAGATGCACAAAGATTCCCACTTGTTTCAACGGTGCAGAAGGGAGACCTAGATCTTTATGCAAATGCTTCTCCTCACTTCAAAGCACCCTTTTTTTGACAGGTTTTGAAGAAGAGACATGTTTGTCTTACATTAGTGCAGTTACCACCTCAATAAAGCAATGTAGTTTAGGAAACATCTTATTAAAAACAGGTTCTGTTTTTGGATACCTAAGAAACCCTGCCCAACAAAGTCGTGGTGTGTGCAGTTTCTTGTTTTCTTAGCTTATTCTGCATCATCTAACCTATAAAATATTTCAGAAAGAGTATTTTTATGTAAAACCTGCCAACAAAAATCAATGCATAAGTAGTAGAAAAATAATTTTGACTAGTGCTTGCATTATCTCCTACACATGAAATTTAACCAGCAGAGCTTGAATCCAATGAAAAACATACATATTAAAAATTAAAAATAGCAAGTTCAGAAAATTGAATTGAATCAGGATTCTTCTACCACCTGGGAAAGCATATGGAAAATGTTTTATTACAGAGGAGAGCCCAGACAATATTGACCAAGCCCCTCTTGAATTTCTCTAAAACATTTGTTGCACTAAAAACAACCCCTCAGAGCAGTGATTTATTTCTAAATTCCCTGGGTGTGCAGAGAGGCACAAAGGCCCTAAATCTGCTGACTAAGATAAATTGCGGGTTGGAATGTATTTAACAAATGATAATGCAAAATGCAGGAAAATATACAGAGAAACAGCAGATAGCAGTGGAATGGAGTACATGACCTGCCTGAGAAGTTACTACACAGAGCCAAAGAGCAGATATAACTGCAGACAAATTCCCTCAGCTTTCAATACCCACAGAATTAAATTACTATTAAGAGGACACGTATTTCTCCCTGTGGTGAATCGTTCAACTACTTAGCAAAGATGACTGGGAAACTGGTATTACAGTAGGAGAAACAAACTCTTTATTGAGGCAGACGAGAAGTTAGGGGAAAGGAACGTGCTGAAATTCATGTAGTGAGTTAAGATTCCAAGACAGGAAATTAAAAAAAAAATATAAGGAAGTGAATATTAACAGAGACACCTCCTGCTACTCTGGCTGCCTGCTACACAGTGCCTTGTTTCACACTTTGAAGCATCTGGTGTTGGCCAGAATTTGAGCTGGGACACAAAATGCAACGGACCAATGGTCTAATAGGTCATGGCAATTCCTGCGGTCTTGTTTTGTAGACAGGTGCAGCCAACCCTGCTTTTGGTTTGTTTGTTTGTTTGTTTAAATATTCTCTCCTGCTTCTCTCTGCACATAATGACTGAAGAAACTTCTCATCAAGCTGTCACTGCAAGTCTCTGGCAGACCAGGTCCTGCCTTGGGCCAGGGCTCAGCAGCCAAGCAGCAGGTACAGAAATATGAGAGCAGCTCATGGAGCAATGCAGGTGAGAGAAAAAGCCCCTGCCACCACCCTGCACTCACCTACCTTCAATCTTTTCACTTTTCCTGTTTCCAGGCACTCAAAAAAGGGATGAGATGCACCAAAACATCCCTCTGTTCACCTAAGAAAGACCTAATATCAGAAAAGTCCAAGCTGAAAATTGACATAGAGAATCAAGGTGGGTATGTTAGAAGGGAAACTTGTCTTTGGTGATTGAGAAATAAGACAGTTTTAAAAAAAATAAAACATGCTTATAAATTAATTGTCTCCTACTCAGACTCCTCTCGTATGGTTATATTGCGTTGTTTGTATGGCACTACCACAGTGTGGTGCACAAACACTACAGATGGAAATAACTCTGCAGAGAATTTAAGGAATTGTTCTGGAACACAGACCTCAGTTCACCTCCACAGAATCCGTGGTAAAGTAGGGCTAACACCATTTAAAAAAAGAAAAGGGACACAAATATAATTTTATCTCCGTGTAAGAACTGACTTCACAATCTGAGCTGAAAGGAAAGGGAGGACATAACCAATTCCAGCATGAGCAGACCTTTCCAGAGACAGGTTTCACTATCCCTCTGTTAGGAGTATACTCCTAATTCCACATATGACTTAAACCCCCAGCCCCTGTGCCATCAGGGCCTTACTATTTTTCTTTAGAAAGCCAGCCTTAGCATTTCTCCTAAGCTCTGGATTTACTTTGAGAAGAGGCCAGAGGAGCAATCAACTATTGACCTGGGGCTGTGAATTTTCCTTCATAGAAGCAGGGACTCCAGATTTTGCTCCTGAATGAGTTTTTACGAAACAGGACTTTCATCTTTGAGATCTTCTAATCCATCTAAGTCTTGGCTGAACTGGGGAGCAATTTCAGAAGTAAGTGGAAGCAGCCCTGAGACACAATGGGATAATATTCTCTTGCTTGCCTCTAAAATCAGAACTAAATTATGAGACTTCAAGAAAAATATGTATTCTGAAATAGAATTATTCATCCAAACACAAATTTATTGATGTCTTCATTCATTATTCTATTTCTCTAACTTTAACAAAGTATATAATCTGTTTTCTCACCCTGGGAAGGTCTGAATCTGCCAAGAAAATCAGATGAAGAAGATCTCCAGACATCTCATAAGAAAACAAAAACAAAACCAAAAACAAACAAAAACACAACAAAAAACACAACACAAAACCCTACCTGCTATAACTAACTGGATATTGCCACTGACTCATAGGAATGTGTTCCATTAGTCCTCTTCTTTTATCTTTCACCAGCTCTCAGACTTTTTTTATTGTGCTAAAGGAACTATTATTTTTAGCTAATTAAAGTTCAGTGAGGTCCCCATTTAGATGTGTCTATCATCAGATGGGAGCGCTCACTCCCACCACATGATTTATATCTGCAAGGCTGTTCACCCACCCACCCAGCAGCCTGCCAGCCGTGCAGCCTGCTGCAAGTGCATAATCACAATTCCTTACTCATTCTCTTCTGTAATAACCTACAGCCACCACAGAAACTCTCCTGGTACCCCTCCCAGGGCAGCTCTCCCCCTGTGATAAGTAACCACACAAAAACTTTAAGGGCTAAGCTTCAGATATGCCTTGGTTCTGGCACACAGTCATATTTAGCAGAGTATTTAGTCACTTAAATCATCTTTCAGTATTAAATGTGTGTGGTATAAACCTTCCACATTACTCTGCTTCAACTGAGTTTAATATCAGCAGTCACATCTTGGTAGTCAGAAGGGTGGATGCCCCACCAGGGACACTGAGCTTTGCTTTTCAGGGGCATGACTTAGAGTGACCACAGAATATTCTGAGTTGGAAACAAACCACAAGGATCAGCAAGTCCAGCTCTTCAGTGATTGGCCCACATAGGCAGCAAACCCTCAGCCTTGGTGTTATTGGCACCAAGCTCCAAACAGCTGAGCTGATCTCAGAGTCTACCAACTCCTGGCTGTGCAAAGCACAGTGTTGATGCTGTAGCCCACTGGCAGATTCCAAAGAGATTTTTCAGGGTGCCTGGCAAAGCTGATGTGTTTGTGGGGAAAGGAAAAAAATGGCAAGGATTCAAGGTCTGCTCTCAGCCCACAGGAAGTACTTCCAGGGCTCCCACTCTGCAGGGGGGAGGAGGGGGTGGTGGTAGTGTGTGAAAATCTGGTGTTTCAAACCACGTATCAGTTATGGAAGAGGCAGAGAAGAGGTTGCTCACTTGTTACGTGGCACAACTATCAGAGCACTACATGCTCAGATGCAACCTAGAGAAAATCAGCTGACCTGCTAAAGATGGAATACCTGAAAATAATAAGGTGAAGAAAAACAGTTGTTAAACTCCATAAAATTCCAAGCAGCAAGAAAAAAAGGAGAGGTCTGTGGTGAGATTGCTTCTGATTTTTTCCTTTTTGGTTTTTTTGTTTTTAAATTTGAACTGTACAGCCAACCAGATTTCTCTGCTACCCGTCTGCTCTCTTCCTTCCCTGTCTGCGGCATTTCTTTCATCTGTGCTAATATCTGCTATAAGGTCTGACCAGTCCCAGGAGTTGATCAAATAACAGACTGTGAAAAATAATCTGTGACCA
Source organism: Myiozetetes cayanensis (assembly GCF_022539395.1). Taxonomy (NCBI): domain Eukaryota; kingdom Metazoa; phylum Chordata; class Aves; order Passeriformes; family Tyrannidae; genus Myiozetetes; species Myiozetetes cayanensis. Next base: position 5,393,906 of record NW_026087742.1, read on the forward strand.
AAAGAAGATGTTAAAAACTACCTTTGTTTTACTTTTCCCTCCTCTTTTCTTCAAGCCTGTTTGCCCAGCACCTACACCAAGGCTTCTAGTGTTTTATGTAAAAGACCAGATCCTGGCTGCCTTTGGAAATGTGCTAAAGAAACATGCATTCTTTATTGGATATGACATAGCATTTCCTACGTTCCTGATTCACTCTTTGATCTCTCCTGACAATTTATTTTAAAGAATTTTGCTATCTTAAAGGATTATTACTGGTACATGTTTTCCTTTCAATAGGATTAAAAAAAAAAGAAGGAAAATAAAAAAGAGTCTGAAACATAATTTAGGTTCTTTCTACTTTTAAAAAGTTCAACTAAGTTCACATTTACTGATTAAGATATATTTATATTTGTTTTCTTTCCCTTCAGCAGCAAGCCATTAATGCCTCATGACACTTTTATTACAGCATTTGTCTGTGAATTGATGCTTTCATTTCTTTGATCATGAGCCAGCAGAGACCCTCGGTATGTCACGTTGGTGTCACTGCAAGCTGTGGTTGCAGGGCAGGCTGGTGTTCTTTTGCTTTTATGTACATTTAGTAACTTGTTTCCATTGGAAAAAAAATATTTAAAAGCCTTGCCATCAGTTGGGTGGGTATGTAGATTTACATCCCTGCTAAGATCGGCTAAATTTGCTTCTGGAAGAAAGTACCACTCCCAGAAACCTTACTAGTCAAGAGTACTGCATTTTTATTTGTGCCTGTGCACTTTGGGTGCTCATACTGGCAGTCCAATAACATTAATGCCAGTTAACAAGCACAGCAAATTATCTCAGTGTTCTCCATCTCTTGGGTGGCTCCATGCTCCAGGATGCACAAGGATATGGCTGCATACATTATACAGTGTAGAATGAGATACCAGTTTGATGTCAGAGGCCTAATTTTTTCTGCCTTCCATTTTCTGACTATTCTTAAAATATTTATCCTTTTGTAAAAATCCTCGCTTCCCTTCCTACTTTTGATCTCCCTGCCCCGTGCTGGGACACTGAACAGCTCTGCAGCATTCCTGGGCCTGATCTGGAGATGTCCTAGGCAATTCTGCATAGGCAGAAATTCACCAAGTATAACTAAAACGACACCTGAAGACACAAGGAAGAGGGTACAGAGCTTGCTGAAGTGAACAAGCAGTGCTGGCTGGTGCAGTCATCTACCAGCCACATAAGCAAGAATGATAGTTCAGGGTCTAACAAACAAACACAAACTGACAGAACCACCCCTTTCATGCCAATCTGGGTGTATTGGGAATGGCTGCCAAACTTTCCTCCAGGAATGGTTCAATCTAGGTTACACCTCAACAGCTCAGAAGCACAAAGAAAGTCAACTTCAGCAATGGAGAAAAGAGTGGTGAGCCAGAAGACTGCAACTGCAGCTTGTGCCAGGCAGCTGCCAGTCTCTGGGGAATCAGTTTTAGGTCAGAAAACACACAGAGAGCAGGGCTGTCACTCAAGTATTCAAGGCCACTACCTGTATTTTTCTGTACAAAGTCAGAAGGAAATAGCTTCCTGAAGAGCAGTGCAGTCTGAGGTAGGACCCATATCCTAATGAATTTTTTTTTTTCCCCAATGACTACATGAAAGAGGAAAGCTGTTAATTTTATTCAGTTATGTAAGCACCTGCCTCAAGTGGGAACATTTCACTGAATTCCTGTGCTGGCTGGTCAAAAGTGGTGTGTAACACCACCTTTACATCCCTAGGAACATAAGTCATTTTCAGAAGATGCAAGCAAGGATCTTCTTTCTTGACCAAACCCTCTATATTTCTGGAATTGCAACATCAAGGGTAATTTTATTCTTTATTTCTCTCAGTTTTGGTCCCATAAAAGAGACATCTGACTAGTTCCACCCAAAGATTCAGTAAACATTTGAGAACAGGCACAGATCAAATTTAATATACTTTTAGTTTCCTGAAAGGATATTAAAATGTATCTTGAGTCAGACTGATATTAGCAAAGTTAATGTTTCTGTTATGATTGCTATGTACAGTGTAGTGAAATCATCTTTATAATCTAAGGTGACCATTAACAGCAGAGGTTAAAAGCACACTAAAATTAGAAAAGTTGTTTTCTAATTTTCAACATCCAGATACAAGGACATTTATGAAAGTCTACCAAGAGTCTGCTCAGATCAGAGAGGCCCTACAAAATCTTAACACTATGTCTGAGTACTGAATTTCCTTTTTTTTTTTTTTACTGTATGTTGTCTAGAACATTGAAATTAAGTGCCATATAAGCAAATTATATGAACAGTTTGGGAGAGAAGAGTGCTGTTGGAGCACCTAAGATCTTCCAGTAAATTTCATATTTCTAAATATGAAATATTTATAATATTTTATATTTATAATATTATAATATTAATAATATCATAAAAATCTTCAAATAATTGTGGGCATTTCACTGAATGCATGCATCAGAGAAGGAAGCTGTGCAAGCACCCCACAACAAACAGGAAAAGAGCAATGCATTCTGCAGATATTCATAACATCACTGGGGAGAACACAGCCTGATTTAGGGATATAGGGAATGTCACATATCTTCCTGATTTATCACTGGCACCCATTTGAAATAGAGAAGGATGATGGTTATATGTGTCTGTCATAACAGGGGTAGTACATGGTCTCCAAAAGGTGGTGAGATAATGGCTTTAGCTGATTTTAGACCATAATAATCTGCAGTACTACTATCCAACACTTTAGAATTAGACTTTTGGTGCCTTACCATTTTTCCCCCTAGCACCAGAAAAAGACTTTTTCATAAGCAACCTGTGGGCAGTACAGGTCCTCTGACTCTTGATGAGTCTGACAGTAAACAGGGGAGTCAATCTCCTGCCAGCCCAAACTGCCAGAGAAAACACAATTTTTTAGATTTCTATGGAAAGAAAACAACTCCTAAAGTACTTTCTGAGAAATTATTTTAAGAGAAAGTGTTTCATGGAACGTAGCTCAGGACTCTGTCACATCAGTGTGAGCCCACAGGAGATGTGACGGAGAAAAGAAACCTTTTCTAAGGGTCTCAGGTTATTGGGTAGGGCCAACAGAAGAGCAGATGCCTCTAAATCACTCCAGACGTGTTGATTGGGGCTGACATATTGCTGAGAAAGTTGCAAAGGGCTCAATTAAGGCAGGAGCTTCCAGCAACTTAATGGCACGAGGGCCCCACTTGTACTCAGTTACTTGAGCGAAGGCCCACAAGAGCTGAGGAAGGATGCAGGAAGATATTTGATCAGGACGGGAAAAAACAAAGCCTTTACTCCCAGAAACCTCAGAGAGGGCCTTTGAGCTACTCCAGGAAAATGCTGATTGTTAACATGAAGAATTAAAATGGCATCTCTGTACACGTGAACATCTCACAGAGAAAGATGAGCTGTCCTTGGCAGGTAACACTGCAAGACAAGAAAGCAGAAGGCACACATCAAGTACACTGGTATTCTAACTGCCTCTTTACCCCTGTGAAAGTACAGTGCAGGTGTGAGACATCTGAAACTGGCAAAATTAAATTTCCAAATGGGACCACAGCCTTCTGCAATTTCTACATTTTCTGTGTACCAGCGGTTTATGAGAATTTATTCTTAAAAGCTGGGACCTCAGACTGAATCACCACCACTGTTTGTGAAGCATGTCTTGGTACAGTTTATTTTATTTTAGTTACTTAGATCTGCAGATTTTTCTTTGTTGCTATGATCTGAATTCTCTGATGTTGTTGCTTCATGACAGCTGAAATTCCACCACTGGTATTAAGATGTGCTACATAACTAATGGCTCTAATATTTTCTTCCTTTATTGCTAGGTCCTTACAAAAAGAGTTATTTTCAAAATATATTCCTATAACTTTTGGTCATGAAATGAACACTATCTTTTGAAGAGTGTTTCCAATCTCTTTTGCTTGGAAAAATAATCGTATATATTATCTTTACCTTAACTTCCTCCTTTATTGAGCTTTTTCTGGGTTCTTTTCTGCTAAATTTCAGAGCACTGCAAATGCCTAACAGAGTCTGAATTTTGTTCATGTATCCCTTCTTCCTGGTCTGTGATGAAGTTATCCTTTTGCATACATTAGTGTTTTTATAGCTACATCCAAGAGAAAGCATCCTCCTCCTTTTTGCATTTGCAAATATTTGTAGAGTTATATGTAACATGCAAACACCCTTGTTTGCCTCTTCCTTTATATATTTATATATTTAGGTAGGAGCAGCAGGGAGTTACCAGATGCTATCCCCATCTCCTCTACGTTCTGGTAGGCCTGCCAGAGATCTTTCACCTGCTGCTACATCTCATGCCTTTTGCGGCCCTTGACTACTGTCTCTGCAATGCCATTGACCTGAATATTCCTGTTTTCATTTCTGCCTCGTGGAAACATCTGCTCAGCCCCTTAAACCATGCAGGGAGTAGGGTTTTGTTCAGGTGTCAGAATGGCAGTAGGATTAACCCACTTCAATGGGTGCGTGCAAGCACTGACAACTTTTAGTAGGACAGAATGGGGAACAGGAATTAGTGCTTGGATCATAATGCTTTCTGTGCAGGCAACCATAGACCTCACTACCAAAAGAAAAGTATTTGATATTGGGCACCAACTGTGCATTCAAAATAGAAAAGGCAGCAGGCCTTCTCTTGATGAGTTTAAGAATTCCGGGGCACATTCTGTCTCCTTTTGTGCTCACTCTGATTAGTCTCTCAGTTCCTTTGTATTCCTGCTGTAACTGGGAGGGCAGAATGTGAGCTATACAGTAGTGACATGGATGACAGAATGAAGTCTACAATAAGCCACAAAAAGTACAATACCCCAAAAGAAAACAAAATTACTAGTATAGCAGTGAAGAACATTGACACTGTGCAATTAAATGGCATGATACTGGTTAAACAAAAGAAAAGCAAAAGCACTAAAATTAAGTTACTGTATTTATAATTTATTTGTGTTCCATTATTTTACTTCACCTCCCTGACATGTTTAATTTCTTAGGATTTTTGGTAAAAAGACTGGATAAATAATCTGTATTTTACCACTAAATAACAGAGTCCTGAATACCTCTTTCCTATCTTCAGCAATATAAACAGTTTCCAAAGCTCCTCTTCTCCACTGTGTCCAGTGCTTTGTCTATGCTAAATGTTTTGTTTTAAGCACACAGAGCTACGTTGCCCAACTCCAGCACTGTGTAATTTCATGTGCTTTAGTTTTTATGAAGAAAGAATTCTCCAGACTTACTTAAGCTGAAAAGCCAGTTGCCTGAGCCTCCCCCAAATCTATCACGACATCATTAGATCCAAATGGATTCAAGTGACAAGAATGTGAATATTCAGGTCATGGGGTGAGTTCAAATAATTTTTAGAGCCTACTCCAATTTAAAAGTGTGTGTGAAACTAGGTTACTCTTACAGTGACTAAAGCTAGGAAATACTACTGTCTTTTTAAGCATCGCAAGGGATGGATGCCAGCATGGCATCCCAAGGAATGGTAAATTCTTAATGTGAAGAATTGGATAATACATCATTTCCAAAGGTTGGGGGGGAGTGATATGAAAGATTGAAAAGCCTTAAAGGACACAGCTGAAAGCCAGCTAGTGCATATCCTTGAGATGTTCATACAAGGACTCTGTGATGTACAATGCTAAAAGAAGAGAGAACTGTGGAGTCTGTTGAGACAAGGTACCTCTGTCAACGTTAATAAGAAGTGAGGTTATCTCACTGCTATGTTTAGGTCAGAAAAACACTGGAGTTTCTCAGAAGACACATGGCTAAAGAGATAATGAAAGAGCTGAAGAGCTACCACTTTTCCCACAATCTTTCTTCAGTATGAGAAGATTGATGATAGAATTCTGTCACTCTGGAAACTACGCTGAGGCACACAGAAAATAAGGAGGTGACTGGTAACTGCCAACGTGGCTTCACTAAGGGTAAATCACACCTGTCAAATTTAGTGGCCTTCTACGGTGGGGTGACAGCATTGGTGGATAAGGAAGAACAAGTGACGTCATCCCCCTGTCCTACATGACACTCTTGTCTATAAACTGTGGAGATTTGATGGATGGACCATGCAGTGGATAAGGGATTTGCTGGACAGTGGCACTCAGAAGGTTGTGGTCAACACAGGTTTGATGTCTCTGGAGGCAAGACTTCATTGTGGCCTTCCAGTACCTAAAGGGGGCCTAAAGAAATATGGAGAGGGAGTTTTTCCTTCCCATAAGATGCAGGTTTAGATTAACTATTAGGAAAAAATTCTTTACTGTGAGGGTGGTGAGGCACTAGAACCGGCTGCCCAGAGAGGCTGTGGATGCCTCATCCCTGAAAGCATTCAAGGTCAGGTGGGATGGGGCTTTGAGCAACGTGGTCTAGTGGAAGGTGTCCCTGGCCACGATGGGAGGAGACTAAAAGATATTTAAGGTCCTTTTCAACTCAAACCATTCTACGATTTTATGGTCTGTGACAAATGGCCTCTTCATCTCAGTGAAATAAGAGGTTCTTTTCTTCTTTTCCTCCTTTTCCTCTGTCTTCCTTGCTTAGAATTCTGACTATTTTAGGAGATTATAGAACTTTCTTGATCCCACTGACAGTGTCATTTTTATGGATATGTGCAGTGTCCGGGCACTTTAAAGTAATATATCTTTTAAAAATCTAAGTAAAGGCAGAACAAACAAATCATCTCAAAACCTATGTGGCTATAGGGATGCAGTAAAATTAATTCAGGACTGAGGGCTCTGGTTGGGTTGGACCTGTTTAACACAGGTCTCCATAAAAAACACATGCTGATGGCTCCATGTGTTTTGTTTTATTGTTTCTACCCATCCTTACCTGGCTAGACAGTGGTTTTTCCTTTTCAGTTTTTTTCTCTGAGCCATGGAGAGAGCAGCATGGGACACAGAACAGTGATATATTACCACACTGTTACTTGGATAATCAATAACTGAATAATAAAGAGAGTCCCTTCCCCTTACAAAAGAAAGATGGTAATGAAGAAATCTCACAAGAGAGAGTCCCTTTCTGCAGCCTCAGTGCAAGTTCTCTTACTCAGCATCTGATCCAAAGTCCAGGATGGATATAGAAAGTATACCCCTGTTCCCTCTTCCATCTCCCCCTTCTGACCTTTTTTTTTTTAATATTTCTTCTCTCCAGTCAACCGAAGCATCAGAAATATTTTGTTGCATTAGTCAGATCCATTTTTGGTTTTAGTTTGTTTGTTTGGTTGGGTTTTTTTAACTCAATTTTTTTTCTGTTTTGCTTTGACAGGGTAACCTGAGGTTTTGTTTTCACTTCGTGACTTAGGTGTTTGCTCTAATACAAGCCAAGACACAGACCACGATTTTTGAGTGGGATATAAATTAAAGATGATGTTTGACTGGTCCCTCCATTTCTGCCCACTGGAACTGGCCTCATCCTGCAAAGCCCCTGGGCACTCTGTGAGTGTTCTGCACCACAGGGGACTTGTATAAAGCAGAACAAAGGTGCAGTTGCAGTAAGTGTCAATATACCCCTTGCTATTTTCATCTGGCTGGTACAGTGGTGGTTTTGCATCAATGAGGATGTGCATTTCCCTATGCAGGGGCAGCCAAAGCAGATACAGAAGGTTTCTGGAGCATTTACAAACCCATACCATTTGTATATTTAATACTTTTCTCAGCAGAGTAAAAGTCGTCAGAGACTGGTCTAGCCCGTCCTCAGTGTGTTCAAGCTCCTCAGACTTCAAAAGCAAAACTTTAATTCCTTGTCTTTTAAAGCAGGGTCAAATTCAAAGTAAGTCTACATGTAAGCCTTTCATACATGCAATATAGCAATATTCCTTCCTTAGCTGAGTCTCTTCTTCTTTCTCCATAAATAATCTGTCTTTGTCACATTTTCTTCCTGTCACATTCCAAATTGCCAGTACCCATATTCTATACATCAGCAGAACTCTATCTGGAACTTTTTTACACCTGGCAAAGACAAGATTAACCATCCCACCCTCTTCCTTGACTACCAGAGCCATTATGCTACCTTTTGCCTGATAATCCAAACAATTCCTAATCCTCATTTACACAGCTAGTCAACAAATTCCTGAACTCTTTCTCTCTTTCTCTTCTCAAAGCCCTCCTTCTTCAAAGTCCTGCATCTTCAAATAAATTATATTTACTCTGAAATGGCTGTAGCCCACTACAGGCCGTGGGTTTTAGCCCATAAGCAGGGAGAAGAGATCCATTTTTCCTTCCTTCAAGCAATTTCTGTAGTTTTAAAAATATTATATACTTCCTTTGGTCTTTTCTTTTTTTTTTTTCTTTTTTTTTAAATTTATTTTTTGTATTTTGGCTATACAATTTCAATTTGGTCTCTGATCTCAGATGCCAGTTTCTAGGAATCTAATTGTTCTTGTAGATTGTTAAAGTGTCTCCACCTGATCCAGATCTTTCTTTAAGCGAGCACTCCAAATTCAATATAACCCTTTAGCCTTGAGGCCCCTTTGAATCTTCATCAAAGTTGAGCAGAATGGAAATACTACCTCAAGTGCCCTGCTGCCTCCCAGTATGGTATTTGGATTCACCACAGCAGTGTGACATTTTTAACTCATGACTCATACGTATTAGCTCGTGGTTCAGTACAACCCCTGACCCTTTCCTGTGTAACAGCTTCCCAGCCAGCTGCTCCTCATTCTTTATTTATGCAGTTGACTCAACTTGCCTATGTGAAGTATCATGCACTTCCCCCCCTGTTCCTTTTCAGCTCATCTTCCCCAGGTTGCCAAGATAATTTTGAATTCTGCTCTCGTTGTCCAGTCCACGCAGCTTCCTCCCTCTCCACTTCCTAACACCTTGAGGATGGGGATTATTAATGAACAGTGTGAGCAGTACAGGGCAGCTCCAGCACCACTCTGGTTTGGTAGGAAAACTGATAATCGCCTTCTGTGGGCAAGTTTCAAGTGATTGTAAACATACACACTCTGCCCCAGATCCCTGCAGACCATACTTTCTTTGCTTTTGAGGATATCAGGAGTGACAGGGTCAGAAGGCTTCCCAAAGCCAAGACACGAGGGATTTGGTGCTTCTGGCGTGCTGCAGAAGTGAACGAAGTCTGTTGGTTTGACGCAGTTACCTACCCCAAAAAATCCATTCTTTGGATGGAGCTTTGGTCTCACATCTCCCCAAAAATTATGACTACCTCATACAGCCGTATTTCACCGGCTCCTTCAATTTTTAAAGATAGGGATCTTCACGATAACGACCATCTCTGACAATACCACACTGACCTCACTTCCTACGACTGGATTCAGACCTTGGCTACTCTCTGTAAGATTACTGGCAACATCAACTTGAATTATTTAGGAGAACAAAAGAAACAAGTCATTAAAATTATGATTCTGACTCGTTGTTAATACGAGGAAATGGTGGGAAAAATCTTTCTATCCATACTCCCTGATGATTTATTATCTTTTTGAACAAAAGAAAGCTCAATTTCAACTGTACAAAGTATCTTCACTTTTCTAAATTTTCCCCAAAGCCATTATTATTTTTCCTATTAAAAAAAAAAAAAAGGTATTTTTCAGAAAATCTACCTTTAAGAAAAGGAAAAAAAAAAGAGTAACCACTTTTATTCTAGACTGCATAGTCTCAGCACACATATAACTTAATTCAGCATGGATTCACAGTACATTCCAGACCCATCAAGATAACTTTGCCCATAATGTGATTTTCAGTGTTTGTGAGAATAGGTTATTGGTTAAACAGATGGGGGAAGAGGGGAGCGAGGAGAGCTTTTGAAGTTATGAGATCATAGAAAATTTATTCTGATGGTCGAATCAAGGGACTTGAAAACTGGTAATAAAAAAAAGGATTTTGCAATTTCTCATGTCTAGTTAAATTTGTATCTACTCAGGGCATTGCCCTTATACTGCAGCTGAAAAACCTGTAAGACATCCAAGGTTATGCTGCAGCAGGGCACCTTCCCTGGCTTCTAATAAATTTAAACTAAGAGGGCCCTGAGATATTGAGACTAAAGCTGAAATTGTCTTCTGTCTGACAGGTTAAGGAAAGCAAATGACCCTACCCGAAAGGATGAATTTTGCTGAATGGGCACACAGGATTCGCTCTGCTAAAATATACTTAAAGTGATGCCAAAACAAATATTCTTATTTGTGACTGCAATTATCATTTATATTCACTATAAAGCACCGGACAGAGCAGAAGGAAAAGCAACTTTAAAAGGTGGGTTAGTCAGAAACTGCAGCACCAAAGGATAACTAAAAGCTTCAAGTCATTTAGCAAATAGCTACCAGGAAAAAAATTAATTCTTTGGTTTTGACTGAGCCAGGTGACACTGATTTACTGTGAGCTATTCCAGGTCCTTGTATCTAAAAGCCTTTGCAGGGATGAGTCCCCAGCTGTGTGTCCTGGCAGAGGAAAAGTGCCCAGAGCAAGAGGCATGGACATCACCACCTGACCCCAAGATGCTTTGGTTTCAGCTCTTCCCCTGGCTGGCTGCCCACCAGGAACCACACTTCTCTTACCCTGTCAGATGTCCTTTATCCCTCAGAAGCTGCAGTGACAGACAAATTGCCTGCCCTTTCATTCCAAGGATTTCCCTTCCTCCCCTGGCACAAAGGACACAATTTGTATCATTTTGCATCTGCAGGAGTTCTCATTAAAACTTGTGGACAACTGTCCCTATGATTATCCAACTTTTCTAAAATTAAGGGCACAATTACAGGAAAATAAAAACTGTTCATGGCTTTCTCAGGGTAATAAATACGTATGCAAATAAATAGATAAAACTCCCTCAGGTTTTTAGAGAATTTCCACACACCAAATGTTTATAATAATAATAATGGCCAGTCTTCGCGAGCAAAGATCCGGGGAAGGTCTTTACACCTTCCAGCCTGCGCATTGGATTTTTTAGGTGAGAATGTTTATAATTCTGCTCGCTTGATCCCAAATAGAACCAAAATACCTCCCTTTTGTCACAAGTCCAGAATGCTAATGTCTGTTGTTGTCACAACTGTCATATAGAAATAAAGATATTAAAAAAAAAAACCAACAGTTCTAGTTTTAAAAGTACTGGTATGTGCTGATAAATTTTTGTGTTTGTCAAAAAGAACAAGTGAGGGGCTCTGTAAGAGCTACAGAAGTTTAGTATTAAAATAATTAGTATTATAAATCTATAATAAATAAATATATAATACTGAAATACTGCTACAGGTATTTAAATAAGTAAATGTGGAGGCACATATCTCCTTTTTATCACTTACTTCAACAATTTTGATGTCAACCGTTTTACCCCACTTCAAAACCCAGACTTGCGAATTTATTCAGCCTCACAAATCACACATCCCCATCAACAGCAGCATGGACACAATATGTAGACTGGGCACGTGTCCTGTCCCAAACCCATAGATAAAACTCCTGCCTCTGTCAAAGGGGGTTACCCTTCTGTCAAGCTACTGAGTTGGGGTATTTTTAGACAAAGAATTGTCTCTCTTCTAAACACAGCTTCACTAGGCCACACTAACAGTAAAACAACAATAATAATGATAAAATTCAGCAAGGCATAAAAACTTGTAGAACAGTAATAGTGGTGATTTTGCCATTTTTATGAGGCACTAATCTAGTTGCCTCATACGGAAGCAGATTATGGTCTCATAAAACAGCACAATGGATCTATGGTATAATGACTTTAGTAGGTACAGCAGCAGCTTTACTACAGCTCCTCTCTCGACAAATTGTATGATGTAGGGTGATAAGTACAAATATAAAATCAATCTAAATTTTATTTGATTGTGATTTCCACCTTATCAGGGCAGAAAGGGATCACAAGAGAGGGTGAAGTAGCCAAGACAAATGCAAAAGCCCGACCTATAATAAAAGACAAGCTAACACTTTCAGCTGCCTAACTGTAAAAATATTTCAGCAGAAGCACAAGGCACTAAAAGTATTTACACAATTCATACAAAGTAACAGCTTTAAAAGCAAGTCATCAGCTACACAATAGGAAAGAGTAAAAAGGTAGAATTAAGTAAATGGAAGTACCCCTTCAGAAGCTGTCATTTATATCACACTAGCTTGTTTCATTTCTCTGCATGGAAGAATATCAAAACCCTACCTCTTAAATGACTATATCACACATTTTATGCCAGTCTGGGAAAAAAGGTAAAATGAAAATTTTGCTTGATTGTATATTTTTTCTACTTTGTGTACAAAGGAGTAATTATACATATTTCATTTTATTTCCATTATACACATAAAAAAATGGTTACTAACAGAATAAGACTCAGTATCCGAATTATTTACAGTACAAAGACTGATAAACAACATAGAGTGGCTGCATGTATTTACTGAGGGATTGATCCAATGTTCAAACAGTCTGCTGAATGCCTTCTTGCATCAACTACCAATATAATATCATAGTATTGCCTCTATTTTTTGTGTCAATTTGAATTTAAAGATCAGACAATGGTCTGCTTTTGTTTTAGTGGTTGTATAGTACATAACCTTGTGAAATCCAGGTTTGCAGTTGTAGTGCCTCGTTTCTAAATGCTACTGTACTTCTAAATAAACCCAAACCTCTCTGTTCATCTATAGTAGGACTTTGAAAACTGAAGTTATTCCCCAATTTTTCTAAACTTTTAATTGGACTTACAGCTCTATTTCAGAGCCATTAAAAAGCAGTTTGGAGGGACCGTAACAGAATAGTTATTATTGTGCTGTGCTTCAATAGCATTGCAACTTTTGACAGAGCCTTATGATGTATAATCTGCAGGTATAGGAGTATCCTTGCAGAATCAGCCACACCTGGTTCCCTTTAAATGCTGCTTTGAGTTTTGGACTCTCCTGCTGCTTCCAAAAACCATCTACCTCAAACAACTCCCATGGTTGTATGGCAGGCCCTCATAAAAACTGTAATCAGGAAGAGCTCTCCACTCCTCCACACTGCTAAATTACTGTTCGTGTTCCAGGATCAAGACCTGTAGGCACCAGGAGAACAAGTGGCAGTTCCTGCCCTGAAGAGTTTATAACCTGAAAGATAAGCTGTGCAAATTTCTGATACCTCTTGTTAACAAGCCTGCTGTCTGGAAATGGCCTCTCAGGCATCTGAAAGTGCTATAAGCTTACTCTCCCACATATTCTCTTCCACACCTTCATTCCACAAACTTCACGAGTCAGCTGCTACCTTCCCTGCTTTCTGATGCACCAATAACAACTGCTCACCACTGTTTCCTCATATTACCTGATTCTATCTTCAGATATGGGGTTTCTTTTAATAGCAACATGAAATTTGTGTGCTGAATGAACAGAAAGGGCAACCCAGTAAGGGCTTTAAAATTACAGATGTTGGCAAGTCCTGCCTCCAAAACTGTGGTTCATAGAGATGAGTAAAATGTGGATTTTTGGTGGGGTTGAATATGGCAGTCCAAGGAGATTTTGGCAAGACTTTCATTTACTCAGCCTTAGAAAGAATCAGGTGAAATGCCCTGGCATAGCTACATTCCTGTAGCTGCAGGAATTTACCTCAAAGTTGTTTGTTTGTTTGTTTGTTTTATGCAGCCTCATCTGTTGCTGCAGGTTAGAGGCATAATTATAGTAAAAATTATAGGTGACAGCCAGGAGGGAACATTTCAGGCATCCTAAGGGTCTTATACTGAGCAAAATAATGTCAAACAGCAATGTCTCTGGTGAGACCAGGAGAAAAAAGACTCCTTGATTGAAACCTGGCTTGGTAACAGCTGTACATGCAGAAGACCTGGTGGAACACTCCAAAATGCATCAGGAATGTGAGGGCCAAACACGTGGGACATTAAAACACACATATCCATCAGAATCAGAGATGAAAACAAGGGAATCTGTTAGCAAATAGAAATCCATGTAAATATATATGTCATAAATTACTAAAAGAGTACCTAAAGATCTTTGAGGTTTTAGCTGCTGGATTTTCTCTGCCTCTCAACCCTTCCTTTACAGTTTCCCTCTCTTTTACACAATCAGAAGTAAGGCCATGAGGCCTGGGCAGCATGATGTTATTGCTGTGGTTTTCAACAACCAGGCAGCTGTCTAGCAGTAAGATAAACTGACACAGAAGCAAAGTTATCTTACTTTTATGTAAATTCCATCTTTGACCTGCGTGCAGCTGACGGTGCATATTTTATTGTGTTCACTGGGTTTTCATTAGACCCCTTGTCATTTGCTGAAAGGTTTTTTAACTTCATTTAAATCTCCTTGTGCCTCAGAAATGTCAATAAATGTCATTGTTATCATCAGTTTTGTCCTGGGTTGACTTTTCTGAGTTTTCTGTCTTTGGATTTGATTAAAATTGGGAAATAAATAGCGAATAACATATTGATTGCAGGCTGGGAAAGGTTGCAGATAATTTATTATCTGGTGAGCATGATACCAAGGTTTTTTCTAGCAGAATCTTCAGGCTAACAAAATTCATTCTGATGGGAAAGTGGGGTTTATAGCTATTCTTTAGTGCAAAGTAGTTTTTCAAGTCTTTGCTTGGTCATCTATAGACCATAAATCAAGTTAAGATCAATGGTAGTTACCTCATACTGTTAGCTTAGCAGACCTTAAAAAAGAGGCTATTAGAGATTATTAAACCTGAAATCAAAATGCCTTGCTTAGAGGGGAAAACAACAACAAAAAAATCCCAAACAAACAAAAAAGGAAAAATCAACAGACATTGTCTGTGAACATTAATCTAAACCATAATTCATTTTATTAGCAGTAATTTCATTACATTGCTTTATCCAGCCTTACAGAAGAGCAAGTATTTGGAGCTATATGTTCTAAACTGACATTTTTACATTCTCCAATACTGCATCACTAGCCAAGAGAATGAAAACTTAACTCACCAGCATATGCTTTGCACTTTTCATCATACCAATGAACCCTCAAGAATGTTCCTGCTTTCAAATCTTTCTGTGACTGCGAAAATCTGAACATAATAATGGTGATGATTTAGAGAAAGCCAAATGAGACAAAACCTGATAAGACATCAATCAGGTTCTTCAGTCTTTCCTGTTTACCTCTCAAAGAGTACCTGATCTAATGCCCATTTAGTCCAGAGAAGCTCATTTACAATTTCAACAGTAATTACAGTTAGAGCCTTTGCCTCTTACTGCTGTCGCAAGAGGAGACTGCTGCTGTTACTGCAAACCAAATTAGTAATCAGAAAACATATTAATATGTCTGGTGGGATGAAGAATCACCATTATATTTCATTCCCCTGAAATACCAACAGTGTTGCTGTTTATTAAGGGTACAGGACAGCTCATGTAAGCAACTATTCTACCACACAACAGGAAAGAGTGCCAGAATGCCCAGAATGTCCAGAATGCCAGCAAACCCATGAGGAGCACCACCAGTAAGGGAGCTCTTGGTGGAAGCTGGACCCCAACAACAAACCCTCTCCCCACCTTTGGCCCCCCAGAATCACAGTAACTATTCTGTAGCTCAAATGGACTTAAAGACTGGATGCCAGTGAATGCCATTGATGTTAATTCCCATTAACACAGAAGAAATATATTCCAGAACTATCCGAGACACCCCATTTCCATCATCTCTATGTCCATGAGGATCCTAAATCTTCTCCTTCTCACTCCACTGAAGGTAAGGAACAGTCACAATCCCCTGTTGTCTGTTTTTCAGACGGAACATTCTGCATTATATGGGATCATTGGCTGAGCAGGTTAAAACTGGTTCTGTGATTACTATAGCATCAAATTCAAAAGACCCTGAATTATTCAAACATTTCTCTGCATTGAACAGACCCGGCTCCCTGTATGGCAAGTGCAGAGCAGCAGCAATACATAACCAACACAGTAAAAGGCACCAGCTTAGACACATTAGTAATACATGTTCTATACATTAATTATTCCATTTAAGAGACACAGGTAAACAATGCTCAGCAACATTTATATACCATGATATCCATGCAATAACAGGTTGTACATGCACCTATCTCTGGTTTCTGATCGGATTTTGCACGCATGCCCACAGTCAGGAAAGCTGTCACCCTGAAGTGCGACTGCCAGCCAAACAACATATTAACAGATGATTAGTAGTAATACTCTGTAAGCCATTCTAGTTGTATTGAAGGGCCTGAATTCAGTACCTCTGGACAAAAACAGTTAAGTGATGAGATATGAAAGGATTAATGTTATCTTCTGGGCATTTATAAAGACTAAACTTGTTTTCACCCGCAAACTTTGTGAGCAGTTGGAGAGCAGAATTGCCATTTGTTATTATTAAGGAAAGGACTCTTGTGAAAAAAGGAGTAGCCAGAAGAGCTGTCTCAATGATAACAGAGAGATAGAAATGAACTGTCTAGAGGCATGATGCCCTCATGTAAGGTATTGAGCTCCATGAAATTTGCTCTGTGTTTTATTCATTTGTAACGTAAGGGGGTCATGGTGCACTTACTAAGAGCCCAGATGATTGTATTGCTCTTGAGCTACTGCTGTTTCACTAATGTGGGAGCAGAAATGTAAAGCATGTAGGAAAAATAGCCCAGGTTTGAAGGTGAGTAAAATGGCAAACAGAGCACGGAGTCTACCCTGTGCTTCCATTTCAGGCCGAACCACAGCATTAGCCTGTGAACCTCAGTTCCCAACCTCATTCCCTCTGTACCCAGATCCCCTTCTCCACCAGCAGGCTCCTATGGTGGTGTTGTTAAAGAAGAAACAGGCTCTTATATGCAGTCCTTTGAGGACAGATTCTATAAAAGTAACTAAAAGATAAACATTACTGAAGCTGTACAGTTTCTCGCCTCAAATTATCCAGACGGTGCCAATGATCCAAGCAATAAAAGACTACTACTCATTGTCAGTTGCAATAAACAGGGAAAGATAGACAATGGAGAGTTATTTTGCATAGAAATGTATCTGATGTTTCACCTTCCAAAATTTCTAGTCAAGCTAGAAATGGATTTTCAGGAATTTCTAAGAGATTTTGGCAAAACAAATTCCCCTTAAACAAAAGGGACTTTTGCTCCTAGTTGCTTTCCCCTCTCCTCATTGAGTTTAAGATATAATTTTCAACATTTTTGTACCTTGATTACAAATATGAGCAGCATTTCCCAAGGTACTATTAGAGTTAGTTATCTCATACACTGCCCAAATATTAATATGTTCTAGAAACTTGGAAAGATTAAGTCCACATGCACCAGTTTCATGCCCTGACCACTAAGCTGCCCTCAAGCATTTGTACGTGAGGGAAGAATATGTCAATGTCTCTGAGAATGAAACCTCACTGGTACAGGCAACACATCTGGCTCATAAAAATACAGAACATGATTACTAGAGGGTCATTTCTGTGAAGATCGCACCTATCTTGAACTGCTGAAAATTATGTAAGACATCTAATTGAAAAGAAAAATCTTGGGATAACAACTTTTTTTTTTTTACTTGAGCATTATTATTCTGTGTTTCTGCTGCAGCCTCTCCTCTTTTCATCATTGTGTTTCAGGCAATGACAAACCCTTTCACCTTAAAAACAATCAATGGGATCTTTGAAATGGTATGTGGGGGAGGGGGATGTACATATATAATTTTTTTTTCTGATTTCCCAAAGCAGCCACTTAGCAATGATTCCATGACACCTCTTCTACTCACTGGGCAGCATCTGTGTTTTAAACTGCAACATTGCATCACTTCAAAGCTAGAATACAATAGAAATGCTCCCTACACTCACAGTTCTGTGCTAATGCCTGCTGCTGACACAGAGGCAATGCCCAATCAACTGTCTGAGCAAAGCATTGACAGACCCCAGAGATGCTTCTCTGCCCCTGCCGTGATGAGAGGGCAAAAGGAGAAGGAACAGAGTCCATTAACAACTTGAGGGGGGATGTCGAGGGATTAAATATTGTTCTGAGTTTAGTATGAGATGTGGAATGACTCACAGCTCCTGCTGATCCGCTGGGAAGAGAGGAGCAGGCTGCAGAGACAGACGGTGAGGAAGAGGCTGCAGAGGGAAGGTGAGCAAATGATGCAGTGGAGAAAGAGCAGAATTCAGTCCAAGGTTTTAGGTACAGCTCTTGTTGGGAAGAAACATAGGGTTGTGTTGTCTCACACGTGCTTCCTCCTGAAGCCCTTGAAGGGTGCAGTTTACACTCTTGCAGTTCTCCCTGAGCCCAGCATCAGGGAAGGGACTGATCAAGGACGCACACTTGCCTTGTTTCTCTTGTTTTTCCCTTTGCCCACTGCCAGTGGAAATACCCAGAGTATGGAGGGACAGCACGTGCCCTGTAAGAAAAAGCAGATTCTGTCTGCTTGGCTGAGTAGCACAGAGCCATAATTTAGTTCCTTGTGACTAGATGAAGCTCGAAGTTCATCTCAGAAAAGGGATCTGGAAAGCCCCTTTTCAGGCAGATGTCTTCTAAGGTCCAGCTGTGGCAGGGAGCAGAACAGCTTCCCTTACATACTTTGTTACAGTTAAACATCTGGTTCTTAACCCTTCTCTGCCTTGCAGACACCTGCATCTTTTCATTGTTCATTTCACTAAACCACCTTCTTCTTTGAATAAGTTATACTTCAGGAAACCCTTAGCAACTCTGAGCATTGTAAAGTTTGCTGAAATTAATCCAACTCATTAATCAAGAAGAGTAAAAGCACACCATCCCTGCACTGTTTTAGTGAATGTCACAAAATGTATAACAAAAGAAATGTTTAATTACACTGTTACTAAGGCTTATTCAGACCCCCACCATCCTCCTCATCCCGGTACAATAGCAATAATCAAGCTAATCAGGAAGCTGGTGTTTATAAATCAATTAATACATCAATTAATGTACTGCTTAATGTGCTGCCTAGAGCAGCTATTACTGGCAGTACACGTCTGTTAATTGCTTCCTTCCTACCCTACTGTCTCAGTGGGAATCTATTGGCAAAGGGCACCTCTCATGCTCATTTTACTGACACTGAGAAAGATGCTGGACAGTTACTTTTGGTGGTGATGGGATGCAGCAACCCCCGAGCCTCCCTGTTCCACTGCCTCAAGAAAAAACTTCCTCCTTGACATCCTACCATAAGAAAAGGGTGAAATGGATTGATCTGGCAACATAAGACACGTCATCAAGGACGTTGCATTTCAGACTGCATCACACTCAGCTCCCTCTCCCCTGGCAGCAGTATCAAGGCCTGCCGAGGGACCGCGTGAGTCACAATACCAGCCTAAAAATTGATGCTGTAGGATGGAAGTGACATGTCAGCAGGGACCCTACACCTTTCAAAAACTGTTAAATGAGTATTCTGTGAAGTAGCTGTGAATAATTGCAACCTGTTTTCCCTCAACACAGCAGCACTCCACAAATCAGAAATTAGCTTCGGAGGTGTAGTCACAGAAGTCACAAAGAAGTTAATGTCACAGTAAGGGAAAGGACCTTATGGACCCCTGTCCATCAGTCTTCTGCCCTGATCAGTCTCCTGCCCCGTTTAAGCCCTCATATTTTTCCTGAGATTCACTTCCTTTAAATGTCAGTACACAAAACACAGACTTACCAATCAAGAGCAAGCTTGATTGCTGGTGAAACCTGACAATACACCTCAGAAAAGTCTGTTACTGGTATAAAATGTCTTGCCTTTTTTTTCCTCCAATGCAAAATACAACAATGACTTGTAGTTTTAAGCAAAATGGTAACGAGTTTTGCACAATACATTTTTCACACCACCACACACTTGATTCTTCAGCATTGGTTAGTTCAGCTGTCAGTACCTATTAGGTATAACCTTACATTAAAACTTACATAAAACTATCTATTTGGATTACAGCTGAGGTTTTTGGAGGGGTTAAGGTTAGGATTTGGTTTCGTCTTGGGCTTCAACTGGAATATTGTGGAAAAAATCCCTTCTTTTCTTTTTTTTTTTTTTTTTTTTTAATTTTGTTGAGGTTTTTGTTTGCTTGTTTTGACTTGTTTGGGATTTGGTTTTTTTTGGCAGGGGGTGGTGGGGGGCTGTTGTGGGGGTTTCTTTGTTTTTGTTATCTGTCCATGTTACAGAGTAGGGAAACAGCACTGGATAAAAATACATTTGTTCTTTTCCAATCTTCATCTTGCTTTCATGTTTTTTTTTCTGCCTTCCCTCCCTGAAGTGGGAAGACACCATCTTAACTTTAATTCTTGCTAAAAAAAGGCTAAATAAGACTTTTTTTTCTCCTATGAGAGGTTATTATAGACTAGCAATCAAATTATAATTCTACTTAGCTACATAATTGTTCTAGTTAAGTTACATTACTTTAAGCATATGACATATCAGTTCATTGGCTTTCTATACAATCAGACAACAATGAATAAAAGTAATTTGTTGCTACATTACATGCAGACACTTATATGAGGTCTTTTTATCTTCCATGTGCCACAAAAAGTTTGGTACCTTTGTACATGCAAAAAACACATAATAGCATGTGGAAACGATTTGCCTATTTTTAAATTCTGAGGCACCAGAGTTTTTTTGCACAGATATTAAAAGAGTTTATGTAGCTCTTCAATAAAAAACAGCAAATCAGAGACAAACATAAAACAGAGTAGCAACAATACATTAATATAGAATATTCTACACAAAAACCAAAAAACAAAACCCCAAAACCCTCAAGCCCCCTAAACCAAATAATGCAAAACAGATAGGGAACTAAACCAGTTTAGTCCATAAAGTCCTCAGATGTGGAGACACTGACTCCAGTCATCATCAGATAAGGTGTTAACACTGAACAACATCTTTATTAAGTAGGGCAGCGAAGAAGATAAATACACACCACAATGCACTAAAAAACAAATGGGAAAATAGGATATTCTAGAGCTGTGAAATCGGTGGTAAATTTGGAATGGATGATACTTTCAAAGGCCCTCTGTAGTAACTGAGCAGTGCTTCAAATGAATGGAAAAGAGCTCTCAGCAGCTGAGGGATCTGAGCTAGTTCAGTGCTCAACAACTTTAGAAAGTTCTCTCTGTAACATACAAACCCCAGCAGTTTTCAAACTTGCAAAACACTGATCACATAAACTTCCACTATCCAAAATCTGGTGCAGTTGCAGCAATGTCTTTAATGAGAGATTTGCCAAAGAATCCTTTTTGTCTGGAGTTAGCCACAGAAATACAAAACTGTTTGGAAAACCTGCAGCCTATGCAATCTCACCACTGGAAACAAGGGTAATAGTTCAAAACTGAAGGAGCATGCCATTCCCAAGCAGAAATGAAGGAATGCAGTCATGGTTTGAAGCATGATAGATGGCTTCAGATTGCAACATGAGAAAATAGTTTTAAAGCCCCAACACCCTCTCTCTACTGGGGACAACACCTTCTCCAGGATTTTTTTTTCCCCAGCTGCAAAAAGACAAGGGGTTTTTTTAATCTAAA
This sequence comes from Myiozetetes cayanensis, assembly GCF_022539395.1. NCBI lineage: Eukaryota > Metazoa > Chordata > Aves > Passeriformes > Tyrannidae > Myiozetetes > Myiozetetes cayanensis. Next base: position 5,415,227 of record NW_026087742.1, read on the forward strand.
ATGAAACTGTTTCACAGAAATAGACTATTTCATGCCATGAAGTTTACTTTGCACTTTTCAAGGTATTTAAACAAACAAACAAACAAAACTTCCACCTTTCAGTAATACACAAGACCTTTTAACTATATCAAGTACCTGCTATACAATACCAATAATTCAGCTGAACACTATGTGAAGAAAAAATTTGACACAGACATTTGCCTTCGATCCCTTGACCCTCTGACAAGGTCTAAAAAAAAGAGTTCATTGCTCTTAAGGCCGTGATTCAGCACAGAAACAGGATCTCCTGCAGAACAATAGCTTACACAACCAGAAACATGCTGCTCCTCTGTGAACTTTTCTTTAATGGACTTCACGGAACAGAATTTGTCAAGTCTGGAGATGCCACTGATTTTCAAATACACCAAAGATATATGGGAGGAGGTGCTGGCATGATTCACTGTTTGCTCTGAACTAAGACATAGAGGGCACGTTTCTGGACAGGAATGTGAAATAGTGCTGAAGGCAGTGCTGAAGGAGAGCTAGCAGAGGAGAAAAGGAATTTCCATACACAATTTTTAGGATGAGAAGCTGGAAGTGGATAGGAAAAAACAAAACAACAAGAAAAAAACCAACAAAACCAAAACTAAACAAAACAAAAATGAAACAAACAAAAACAGGCAAAGAGCATGAAAATTAGATGCAGCCAATGGAGAAAGAGACAACAGTAACCAAGATTAAGGAAAGAGTTAAAAGAAACAAAGAGTTCCCACAGTTAACTTAGCATAATGATGGGCACCTTTTAATAAGTCTGTTGTGAAGAGAAATGGAGGGAACAGCAGCATACATTTTGCCACTCTGGGGTTAAAATTGACACATAATACAGAAATATTCAAAGAGATTGTAGTCTTAAAAATACTAGTGAATACTCCTAATTTTGTAAATAACAAAGTAGTAAGAGAGAGGACATGCAGTAAAAAAGCAGACTGATTTATATGCTCCACTGAGAAAGCCTCTTAGTTCTGGTGACAAGAAAAGAAATCACCAGACTGAAAATGGACGTGCCGGTTCTATACAGGAAAGACTTTCAGAGGCGTGGACCATTACAGTGTCTCCTGTGAGGAGAAGCTCAGGTTACACTTCCTTATCAAGCAGAAAAGGCACCAGTCTCCTGACTGAACTGATACATTACTCCTGAACAGCTCCAAATCTTGCTTCAAATCTAATGCATCACTCTTACCACGCAGCTCCAAATCCATCACAAGTTACTACTGAAATGTGAAACAGTGAGAGAAGTTTGTTGGTAGAACCCAGAAGACAGAAAGAAAAGAAGGACAGACTGCACTTTCCGTCAGCAAGAATCAGCTGACATGTTTCTGAGGACTGACTACTCAGAGATGACATCATGAAAAAATACTTCTTCTGGTAAAATAGATCAAGACAATTATAGTTATTTTTTGGCAATATTGCAGGGGGAAAATAACCCACCAAACCCTCAAACAAGACAAAACACAAGAACAACAACAATAATATGCATTAACACTATCCAGAAGGCCAATGGGGAGCTAAAATCACTTTTATAAATACAAATTGTTCAGTCTTTTATGATTTAAGCCTGGAAGGTGCTGTATACACGTTAAGAATAGATAACTGGTTGCTTTCCCTATGACACTGCTTCTTTCTCCGTTAGTGAATAGCTTTACCTAAACATCAACTATATAAAATAAGGTGTTTTTTTCTTCCCCTCTCTCCTCTTGCACAGGTAGTTATGTATACATAGTATTCAAAGTTATAACCATCTCATGTGAAACATCCATTTAGTGTGGTAAATCACTCAACACTCACTATTCTATCGCCATTGGAAGAAAAAAAACCTGACCTATCTTTTGTTCTATTTATTCTTATTACTTTTAGTGCCTTAAGTGTTCCTTCTATGGGGAAAGATACAAATGGGAACTTTCTTTTTACTTTTGATTATCTTCTGTTGTAACAAGTGCTCTGGGAATGTTAATTAAAGACTTTGTAATGCCTCCTGTCCCTGGCCAAGGTCATTAACCTGGCAGAACACACATTACCTTCTGTGTCTCAGAACTGGAAAAGCTGTACTCATACAGATTTTACTTATTCTCATTTGTTTTTGTCATCCAGAGAGGCCATTACAGGCTGGAGGTGTGGGCCTCATGAAGTTCAACAAGTCCAAGGGCAAGGTCCTGCACCTGGGTGGGGGCAATCCTGAGTGCAAATGCAGTTTGGGCAGAGAATGCATTGAGAGCAGCCCTGAGGAAAAGGATTCGGGGTTCTTGACTGGCAACAAGCTCAGTACACCCTGACAATGTGTGCTTGCAGCCCAGAAAGCCAACCATGAACTGCATGGGCTTCATCCAAATCAGAGGGCAGCAGGTTCGAGGCAGGGGATTCTCCCCCTCTGCTCCGCTCTGGTGAGATCCCACCTGGAGTGCTGCCTCCAGCTCTGGGCCCCCAGCAGAAGAAGGATGTGGACCTGCTGGAATCAGCCCAGAGGAGGTCCACAAAGGTGAACAGAGGGGCACCTCACAGCTGAGAGAGCTGGGTTATTCATCATGGAGAAGAGAAGGCTCTGGAGAAACCTTACTGCTGCCTTGCAGAACCTAAGGGGGGTCTATAAGGGAGCTAGAGAGGGAATTTTTCTGAAGCCAGGATGACCATCATAAGTCTATTTTGTGAAGCTGAAAACAAACCCCTTAAATGATCCTTGAGCATAGCTGCCTTTGACAGATTAGTACAATATTTACTGTTAAGCCTCCTAGCTGATTTGCCATGCAATAGATGTAAGATTTTGATGAAATTCCTGGCTTGTTTCCTACAATACATAAATGACAGCATATCTTAAGTACTATTTCTGCAGTGTGCAAGCCACAAAGTGTTTTTCAAGTAATCATGAAATCTAAAGTGGGTTGCCTACCATGACTGAGTAATGTATTCTAGAGATATGAGTGCTTTTGTATATACAACATTGTGATTTTCTCTTTGATCTCAGCTATCACATTTAGAAGTATCCTAATCTTGGAGTTTTATAGCTCATCTTGAAAGTTTATCAAACAAAGCTTTCATGAACCATACACAGACACTTGGATATACCACATATTCTGATTTCTTCCCTTTGGTAATCATCAGCCTCTTCCTCTCCACGATATTTTTGATCAATGGCCACATCTCTTGACTGTGCTTCAGGCAGCCCATTTTGAAAACAGTCACTGCCTCCTTTAACTGTTGTCAATTTTGCAGTTTATTTAAGGTAATTAGAAAACAGGAATGGGGGAAAGAAAAGCATCCCAAACAATTTTGTACATATTGCAATAAATTATGCACCTCTACAGAAAACAAAATAGTTGCACCTGTTTCAAAACGAAATCGGGTCCAAAAAAAATCATATTGTTTTTAATGAACAACCACCATAGGTTCAAAAACACTCTAAAGTCAGGGTAGCAGAATCCACATTTCAAACTTTTCTCTCTACTTCTTTTTTTTTAGTGATAATGAGTTGATTGACATACTCCCCAGAGGGGCAGACTTCTGAACACTGATAATATCACAAGCAGCTGAGCAGATTCTTTCACTAACTATTTGAAATTGCTGGGTATTGTAGGGTATTCCTCTGCTAGTGCTGACAGTAATGAATACCTGGTTTTGCACAGCTTCAACCACATGGGGGAATCACATTTTACTGTCTTCAATTTTCAGCTGGTAATCTCATACATGAGCATATTTAATACCCTCCTGATTTGTACCAGAACACCCACTAATGACTTCTCAAGCACACATTTTCAAATCCTTGCGCTTGAGGACTTCGCAAGTGGGGGGTAAATTACAAGGATTTGCCTTCTAAAGATTTATCAGAAGTGCTGCTACCCCCTACCAGTGTGTCTCACTGTCCATGCCATATTATAGACCTAGAATTATAGGATCTACCATAAATCTTAATTTTCTGGGCTTCCTCATGGGAGCAGATCTTGCATCTGGAATCGAACACACAGCTCCCTGCAAAATATGGACATGTTTTTCTCCTTATCACCACCCTCTGTGCGTGTCCCCACAGAAATAAAATAATAAACCTCGCAATATCTAGGTGTTTATCCACTGTGAAGTTTTTACTGCTGTTACCAATAAGCTGCCAACCCAGGCTTGGTGATTTTTGGTAACATACACATCATTTTGTAACACAGATGGATCCCCGAAACTGTAGGCATGTCTTTGTCTCAAAGAACTGTAACGACAGGTTTCATGGGCTCTAGGATCTTGATGACATTTTCAGTCTCTGTCAAATCCCATCCAAAGGAGTCATGAGGTCTTATCCCTTTCTCCAGACCTGTTTTGACAATAACATGGCACTAATAGCTGATTGTTGCTTTAAGTATCCAGATAACATGTCATAACTTGGTTAGAACATCTGTTATTAATTTACATTGGGAAACAGCCAGCAGGAGCTACTGGTTTGTTTGGTTTTTTTTCTTTTTCCAGCACTGTTCTTGCTGTGTGGATGCTTTGGGAAAATGATGCAAACACTGTTCACCTGGTGCGTATTTAGGCTCTTCTCAGTGACTGAACTGAGAGTATGTAAAGCATCTGAGAGGACAGCTCTGCTTTTTTAATTGCAGTCAACACATTAACCACATTATCTGTGGAAGCAGATGGGTTCTGACAATACTTTTTCAAATCTTACTGAAACGCAACAGTAGTCAGCACAAGCGAGGTTGTGATCGCTCAGCTATCAGAATGATCTGGCTTGTTCAACCATCTCTTTTGCAGCACAAAGTCTTGATCTGCTGGTAGCTCCTTTTGAAGTAATTTTTTTGTTGTCACTCAAGACACTGTGGCCCTAGAAGTTATGAAAGATGAATCAGAAGCTTGGCCTTTGATTTCTACACAGGCTTATAAAAAACATTTGCAAGTGGTTCCTCCTGGGAATGTAACACTTAGACTGAATTTTATATACAACCATCTAAATGCTTTCTTTCAACCACTGAACAGAGAAGCAAACACAATAAAGGGTTTGTCTTCTTTATGATCGACTTCACTCCAAAGTTCTGGTAACCTGCCTGTCCAAACTGTACAAAAGTCGATTCAATTCTAGGTTCTTAAAGTAAACCAACCAGATTCCAGCAAACCAAAAGTTTCAAATACTTTAACCCAAGGACAGTTACCTGTATTTCATTGTCAATAAGACTGTGCTGCTTTGGTTCTCCTCACCATATGTAGTTCTGCAATTCTATATTACAGTATCTTCTGCATCCTAAAATTTCTCCTTCCTGCTGTGTTACAGAGCATACAATGCAGACCTTTAGTTTTCATGCTAGAAAAAAAGCCAAAAACTACCAAAACTTCTTTTATAGGCTTCTTTAACAATATTTCAGCTATTTTGAATTCTGCAAGAAACCACACACATACAAATAACCTTGTTTAAGGTGCAACAGTGGGACCCAGGGGTGGTCTGGATCAACTTCTAAGCAGTGCTGAGACACTTGCCTTCCAGAGCAATTCCACATTTTTCTCTTCAGAGGCATTATTACAGTAGTGCTGGCTTTTGAACTCATGTTGCCATAGCAAACACTGCATATTGTCTCATTATTATTTATGCTTTGAATGCTTCTGTAGGCAATTATTTCAAAACTAAAGTATTTGCATTCTTGAGAGTGAAATGGTGCTGTGGGTCTTTGAATTAATAACCCAGCGTGTTTCAGCTAAATCAGTTCTTGCATTTGACTGCTGTGGGGGTTTGTACTGCTTGCCTGAGATGTGCCTATTGGCAAGATGCTGGAGGGTCATTTTTAGAGGAGAGAGATGGTGGGAACTGGCGTCTCACAGGCCACTTTTGACAAAGAACATGGCGGGAGTTTTTGTCACTTCTGAGAGACAGCAGGAAACCTCGGGATGCTGAACTTCTCAGCTGGTAAAAAAATCCCCAAAATCCCACAAAACAAAGGTTTCTAGTATGCACACAAGTCAACCCTCCTTAACTCAGCAAGAGTCAATGGATTTAACAAGAGGTTAAGTACCTAATCAAGTGCATTACCATGTGCTAAATAAACAGTGAACAGTGAAAAGTTTCTCTGAAGGTAATAAAGCTTCACACATTTCAATAACAACAAACAAAGGGGAAAAAAAGGTTATGCTTTAGGATTCCCTAACTTTCTAACTCCATAAAATTGCTCTTCTCTTGTACAGTCTAGAAAAGGACCACGATACCTTGTACAGAGCCTCAGGATCTGCCAATCCTTTGTAACAAAAAGCATAGAAATGTGTAAGCATCAGGTATTCTCACCATCAGTGTGAATGTTCCCCTCCCTTCCCCCAAATAGCTCTAATACTAGGATTTTTTCTGGTTACTCTCCTCAGATATGTAGTGTATGTACCACAGAACAAGTAGAGTGAGAAGGAGAGCAAAAACCCCACCTTTGTTTTGTCCCTGTGAACTGTGGAACAAAACTTGGATCCAGCTTACGTGCTAAGTTGCAGAGTCAGACAATACCCCAGAGATGAACAGAAGACTGGAAAACACCACCTTTTTTTCCAGTTCAGTGTTTTTGAAGTTATTGTGTTATCTACATCAGCTTTGAATACAACTGGAAGATTCTCCAACAAGTATAAAAATGCAACCAAATCAGCCTGAGTTTGCACCATGCATCATAGTAAAATCCTTCAGATGTCCTTCAGTGTTTTTATTTATTTTCAAACTTTACTGTGGTGATTTTTTTACATAAATTGAAGGGCAAGACCTGTTCTTCGAGACTGGATGGGGCTTGGAATATATTATGATTGTAAAGAGCACCTTAAATTTGTATCTAAAGTTGTTCAGCTGATGATCCTGCTATTTCTGGAGGGATATTTGTTATGCAGCTTTGGAAGTGACCCATGAGAATTTGTGTGTCTATCAGGATGTGACATGGTCAAATAAAATTGCATTGACAGCCACATACAAATACCTTTCTTTGCCTAAAAGTGGATATATAAATGCCTGGGAGAGGTCTTTAGTTTCACATTTATTAAAATAATCTCAATTCTTGAACTCTTGTAGGGGAAAAAAAGCTGCTACTCACAACCACTTATTTGATTTCTGCACAACTGAGAGTTAGATTTATTTTCTTACTGTATCTAATTTCTTGTTAATATTGCAATTTTAAATAAAGATACCCTTGCAGTGGAAACACAGTTGTCTGGGATTTTTAAAGTATTGGAAAGGCTTTGATAGCACTGTGGTTGTCTGAGTAGCCATAGAAAAATGGACAAATTGAAGGCTGGTAGCTAACAGGAATAATCAAAGATGGCCAAAATAAATAACTCCTTAGCACTGACAGATTATTTGCTTGCAAAACAGAAAGCAAGGATATAGGGGGAAATGCAATTTTAATGGAAGGTTAGTTAAGTGCACTGCAGCAAGGAATTTGAGTGTAATGCAAAATTGCATATTGTTTCGCTTGGCTTCCACATGGTTTCCTGCCATGCTAATGAGGAAAATGTCTTTAAAAGATCAACAAAGAAATATGAGTTTGTACCAGAGAATTAGATTTTGGACGCAAGGTCATAAAATTTAGGTCACACAGTCCAGTGCACAGAGCAGTGCTGATAAATTCTGACTGAGGTGGTAATCAGTTAGGATGAAAGGAAAATAAAGAATTAAGGAAAACAACAATTTTCACACGGCTGTGGTGCACTAAACAATTTCTATACTCAGATGTAATACAAATAGCTTAAAAGAAAAGGCAACCTGCAGTGTGATAGCCATTGAGCCAAATGCTCTGAAAGCTGAAGGGCAATGTTCAGATCCTTTCTGTTTTAATAAATAACACTGGTATGAAACCTAGGAAAAAACATGATAACAAGATGAGACCTATAGATTCTTAAAACAAAGAGCTCAGGTATTAGTTAAGCCTGCATATGACAGACTAGAGTTTTCAGAATTTAGAGGCTGCTAGTTACCAATATCATTCCAGAGTCAAAATAAGACAATTCCCAGAAAATACATCTGAATTAAAATGCTGGGTAGAATCTAACACAATCCATGCCCTGCCAATGTTTTCCTTTCTTGTATGAGTCTTCTTTTGTCTCACAGTCTTACAGCCTGGGTCCTACAAGTTTAAATATAATTTTTAATAGGAGTATGATGCAGCATTGGCTAAAGCTGATGAAATTCTTTTCTGCAAATAAGGATTTTATCAAATAGCAGAGACTCAACCAAAACAAATACTAAAAGCATGTAATTTTCAGAATGAAATACCCACATATTCAAATCATCTTAGTCTTTTAGAGTAATTCTTGTTTAAAAATCCTTAAAAATTATTGTTTCATATTAACTAAAAATGTATATGTATGAGGTTTTTTTTAGTCGTATAATGTAAGAAGTTGCTGAGTGCTCATCATTGGCATGCTGGCCGTGCATGCAAGCAGAGAGGCTGTGCTGAAGACAGAGGAGCAGCACATTTGTTAAATCCTGATGTGACGTGATCAGAAAACAGCATTATGATAGGGCTTAGTAAGACAAACAACAAAAGCTCCCAATCTGAGTACAGAAGCTTACTCATTTTAGGACTGGGTAATGCATTGACTCAGTTTCCCTCCTGTCCAAAACAAGTTGAGTTGGCAGGCTGCGTTAACTGTCTTTTTGTACTTTCTTTTTCCTTGCAAAGACTAATTACTTTCTATTTAATAGGCTTGGATGAGATTACTTACTAAATCCAGGTTCTATTTTGTTTATACACAATAGTAGCTTATTCCAAAATCAACCCCATTCAGCATCTATTCCTAATTTCATCAATACCCAAGTCTCCCAAGGGTTCAGTAGTTCCTTTTTACCAATCCCTTACAATTCCATTGGGAACCCTTCTCAAAAACCTATTACAAATGTTTTGGTCAGAGAAAAAAAAAAAGTCTGTATGGTTTGTTTTTGCTTGTGTTTCACTGTGACCCTTTCAGGTTCCACACAAGGTTGATATGTTCTATCTAGAAAAGCTCTGGGGTCTCTTATTGTGCCAATGACTAAGATATCAGTTTGTCTTAGATGCACCTAATGCAGCCTGCCAGCATCCTGAGATAGATCTTCCACCCCCAGACATCTACAAATTCCAGCATCACTTTAACCCACAGTAGTATATCTCAGACCAGCCATCTGGTCCTCAACTTCCAGTATTCCCAAACACAGACAAGATCTTCTGTAGGAAAAAAAAAAAAAAAAACCAACCCACAAAAAAACCCCAAAACAACCAACAACCACTAAAAACTCTGTCACTGTCCCCACGTTAAAGACACCCTGAAATGAGTTAAATGTAAGACATTGCCAGAGCCTAGTGACTGGAAAACAGAGCCCAAAGGTTGAAAGGTGTGTTGTGACAGGCAGTCGGCACTGGGCAAAGACACAGCCCGACTGCTGCTTTGCTCTGCCTTGCTTGTTGCTCAGGGAGTAATTTTTGACAGAAACAGTGCTATGACTCACTGCAGAAGGTGCTATTTACCATAACTATGTGTAGAAGACTGAGGATCCAGTTTGAATAAAAATTCTGATTTGCATGTTTAATGTATGATAGTTTATATTTTAAGTTATTAATGAGTATGCTGATCTGAAGAAAGAAATTTGCTAAATATTTAATGTTAAACAAGCTTTGGATAAACAAACTGGAACAGAAGAAATTTCTGAAGTTGCAATCGCAGCATTTTTAAGCCGTGAGTTTATCAATATTCAAATACATGTAGGAGATGTTTGGGAATCTAAAAGCAAATAATGATCTTACACTTTTATAACTCCTTTAAATCAAAAGGATGTCAAAGTGTTTAACAAACTGCAGGCAAGGATCATTTCACCTATCATTAAACACAGACATGGCTGCAATGAGTTTTGGAAGTGCTTTACCAGCACAGAGGATCACTGAACAATAAGATAGGAAAAGAATAAAGAATGCTGCAACTTCAGAGACTCAGCATCAGTAGGGATTTAATCCTCAAGGTTTATGAACTCACACGAGCATATCTCCAAATGTAGGTCCCCACACAATTAAAGAAAATACAACCCATAATAAATTGGGCAGAGTGAAGGCAACTAATCAAATATGCAGAATATTGTGGTTAGCCTAAGACTGTATTTTGAAAAGCAGGATAAGACTGAGCTCAATATTTATTTATTGAAATACAGCTTTTTCTCTCAACTGAGAGACAGTATCTTGGTAACAGACATATTCTGTGGGTCTGGTCATTGTGTAAAGTAAATAAGCAACCCCCCAAAACAATTATGCTTGTCAAATCATTAACAGCAGGTCTCCTACCCTTTATTCACACCCTAAAATATTGCTTTTTTTGATTACAAGTCCTGATGGAACAATGTCCCTGGGGTATTAGTGCATAAACACTGACATTGCTCAGTGGCCCCCCTGTCCCTGAAGGGCTGGAGTACAGTCCCTACAGTTAGCTGGAAAACTCGGGACAGAAAGGGCAAAGCCAGGATTAATATTCACAAACCATTGCTCAGAAGTAATTTTGCTGAATTCCACTGGATTTGGTTCAGGATCTTATTTGGTTTGACCTTTTGCTGTTTGAGGTATTTTTGATCTTCACTGATTGGCACTACAGCTCTGCCTCTTAGACTATATGAATTCCTGCTTAAAACCATGAAAACAAACCAGCAGCAATGATGAAGTAAAAGCACCCACGTCTTCAACCCTTGCCTCAAGGAACGCTGACGGGAAACTGAGTGGAAGGCAGTCCATCATAATACACCCCCAATTCAGTTTTAATTCTAGTCAGCCTGCTTTTACCTCATTTAAAAGAGATTCAAGCAGAGCTACCCTTGCTTCTCAGCACTGCAACCTGTCCAGTTCGTACATTTCACTCAATGATGCTCAAATTGAAAAATTCTGGTGCAGTCCCTTGGGCAAAGAGCACCCCCTCAAACAGACTTCTGAGGGAGACCAGTCCTCACCAGGTTGTGATGTCAGGTTACTGTGTTCTTAATATCTATCCCTAGTATCCTGAATCTTTCACTCTGTGGTGCACCCTGTGCCACCTCCCACAGGAAGACAAAATCCATGCTCCTGTCTTTGTCCAGCTACCCAACAGTATTGCCTTTGCAGGACTCCCAGAAGAGCTGGATGGTGAAAATTCAGTCTCTTTAGGCTGAATTTCCCATCCAAGTGCTGTAAGCAAAACATTTCTGCCTAAAAGGGCAGCCCTAACAGAAATCTGTCCATGTGCACACAGACACAGCCTGGTTCTTAGCTCCTGTCAGTAAAATGCAGATAATTGGGGTGTTCCACACTACTCAAGATTTTGTGAAGTTAACTGTAGCAGAGAACAGGAGTTACTCAGGCAGCCAGAACACTGGGGGGATCATATAGGTTTAACAGAGAACTACAGGGTTATTCTTTCTTCCTGAGTGTCTACTTTCCTCTTCCAACTGGTAGTACTCAGCAAGTATAATCCATGAGAAAGGCAGAGAAAGTGGCTACCCAGCTGGAAATAGGCAGGCTCCATCCTGCCTTCAGGTTTACAATTTTATAATAAATTGGCACTCTGCTCAGCCAACCGAAGAACCAATGAGTCACTGCTGCTTCTTAAACATGACCTCATACAAAGACAAAGCGAAGTATCCTGATGTAGTTTACAATCCAGACGAGTTAGATAACAGTGAGTCATCCTTTTTACTCTGCCCTGCTGGGAAACAGAAAAAACCAAACCAAAACAAAACCCCAAAAAAGCAACAAACGACAAACCTACCGAACGGTTAAAATGGAAAATTCCTTTCCAGCTGCACATATGACGATTGGTTTGGCCTTTACGTAAGAAAGAAGGGTCATGGTTAGGTGTGTTACTCCAGCTGTTGTTTCCAGGTGGCAAAGACAAGGTCCTTCCTTATGTAGAGCTTTCTCAAGTGTGTGGGTGCAGGCACACACACACACACACACATCTGCAGGTGGTAGAGTGGCATTCATTATTAAAAACCCCAAAGGAGACGAGTAAATTAAAGAGTCCACTCCAACAGCCGCTACTGGAATTTCACCGGAGGGCTTCTTTTCCATGAAATTAAGGCCTCTGTGGTAATAGACATTGCCTAGGCTGTTTGTAGAATTTTTATACCTTTTAATTAGCTAAGTTGCTTTATGAGAACTATTTTATATGAGTCATCTTCAGTAATTCTGTAGACAGCATATTAAAATTAAAAATTAATATGTAAACCAATCAGAACTGAAAAGACCAACGTATTCCAATTGCTACCTCAATTTGGCTGTAGTTTTGAAAATCATTATCTAATGTAACTGATTGATCACAAAAAGTCCTCTTCTCACAGCTGAAAGTGTGTGACTTCAAAAAGTGCTTACTGATGTTGGAGCTTGATCTTTTAGCAACATTTTTTCAGCATGTCGGTGATATGGTACAATTAGTTCCTCATCAAAAAGAAATGCAGCATCTCAGAATTCCAATTTCATTATTGCAAGGGTTTGATTTAACATCCTGCATACCTAAACACTGTCAGGCAGCTGTGAGGGAATACGTTGCATTGAGATCTATCCTTTTTATTAAAAACATATTATACCTTAAGGGAAGCATGTTTTTCTATAGGGATTACTCTGCAATTTAATTACAGCAGAATATCCTCTCATTTTATGAGATTCATCGGAGCTCAGAAACCACAGTGTGATTTGTATCAGCATATCCTGCCCCGTCAGAGTGGAATGGGTAGTTATGCTCTGTTCAGAAAAATAGTCTGGTTGGCAAAATTTCTTTGGATGAACTGCAGAAATGACAGTACAGTGTTGCCTCCACAAGGAAACGTACATCATCCCACTAACAAACTATTACCCACTAGAAACATCTCAGAAATATGTGCTGGCTGAGGGAATATAGCACTTCACTATATCTTTTTTTCCTATAGAAGTCAGGTAACTGCTTTAAATTTCCAGAGTGGCTTTTCAGTTGTTCATTTTTTTGTTGGTTTGTTGGTTTTTTTTCTTGGGATCCCCATTTTACAGAAACAGAAAACACTGAAGAAACCCTCAGGAGAACAAACCATGTTTTTATCTATTTAATATGTCTCTTGTTTTTAACTATCTCTAAGCACTTCAGTTGCATAACACATAATATTCTCATTCTCACAGACACACATAAAGGGGGTTTAAATATTGCTGAATAAACCAACACATTTGAGAAAGTCTTATACTGCTGTAGTCCTCAACTAAGGACACAAAATAGAGAATTTAATCTGGAGAGCACAGCAAAAATTGGATTTTTTTCTGCAAAGACAAACATATGCTTCTACCTAGCATGGCATCCCCATTTTATGAAAGGGAACTGACTATAGACTTATGTAAGTCACAAAGTCATTAAGTAGAGTGGGGGGAAAAGGGACTGGCTGAGAGTGGTAAGAAAGATTTTGTTAGTTAATGTTATTTCTAACACTTCCTAAATACAGAAAAAGCCATTCTTTTACTGCCAGGAAATGCCTGCATTAAGACAGAAAAAAGGTTCCAAAAATATGAGCTCAGGGATCTCAGTCAAGACTGGCATTTGAACATCTTGGTTTTCTCATGGAGTCCTGTTAGTCCTGCTTTTTATTCCTCCAAGTAGTCCTTAGTGCCAGCACTATCAGAATGTATGAATATATCAGCTATCTTCTCTCTAAAACAAATTTCCAGCCTACACGTTTTTGAGAACAAGAATGAAACATGACTATCATGCAAACTAACAGCACAGATATAAAGAGCACAGAATTAAAAAAAAGCAAACAAATAAACCTCAAAGTATTAATTTTAAGATATCACTCATGTTCTATGATATTCTTGAGATTTGTTAATGTTTGGGGTGTGTAAAATTGTTCATTTATTATCTGCCTTATCCTATTGTCAGCTATTTTTACTGTCAAGTCTTCATCTGGTAGTCATGTGCCAAGAAAGAATCATATGTCCTTGTTTAAGCATATCACAGCTGACAGATGTTGCTGTCTTCCCAGCAACAGTACACAGGGAAATGCTCTCTCGTCCTTGTTTTCCTCAAATCATGCAGTAGGCTTGCAGGAAAGACTGTCTTTGCATGCCTTCCCTCTCCATATTGAACACCTCAGACAGCATTTTAAGGATAAACCAGAAGGAAGAGGGTAAATGCTACCTCCTCTGAAGCTGGTCTGAAACAAGAAGGGATGCAGAAGTAGGTTGCTGTGTGGGTAGTCTTGGCATGGACAGTAAACAAGTGCAGAACAGCAGGAAAGAAACAGTTGGTTGAGGGGAAACCCTACTTATCCTGTCCCTTAGGACCATGGAGAATGCATGAAGGACATAAATAATCCCAGAGCCCTTTTGTAATGGAGTAATTATCAAGCACAGAGTTTGTGACTGCCCTGCTTCAACAATATATCAGGTTAACATTCCTTTCATGGGTATATACTTTCCCTAAGAAAAGTACATAATGCCCAAAGGCAATCTGGCAAAATTTAAAGTGATCCTGAGGAGGAGGAGGAAAATTTCCTGGGGAAAGCTCCCATGACTTCCTCTCCTGCAGCTATAGCATCACTCCTCTATATCTGTCCTTGAGGGCTATCTGATCTGGAATCTGGTCTCCAAACAATTAAACTGACAGAGGGAAAAATGACGGGGAAATTGCCAAGAAAAGGGAAACCTTGTATCTGAGCAGCTGTTTTGGCAGTATGGGTGCTGAACCACTGGCACTGTCAGTGAGGCCTGGGACATGGGATTTCTCTGGGCAAAGACCATGAAATGATTTATAATTTGAACTTGCATTATTAAAAAAGGGTTCTGTCTCTTTTGAAAGACGTTTGTGTCTGTCAGTCATTCTCTTGATTTTACAAGGTATTGACCTAGTTGGAGGCCAAGTTATTAAAAAATAATCTTCTTTGTTGTTGTAGTTATTGAACTGATGCTATCAAAAGGACTCTATGATTTATAGCATGTGTCTCTAGGGAGGTTTTAGTCCATACTTTTTTTTTTGTCTCTCCTTTTGATGTACATTTAAGTTTGCCACCCAGTAAGATTCCATTTCTCTTTCCTTGTGTGAATGCAGATTCTTGGGCTGCTCTGCCATTCACACCTGGAGATAAGTTCAGGCTGTGGTACATCTTTCTTTCCTCTTTGGAATTTTCTAAAATCATCCTCGCAGTGAACACCTTGGCAACAATATTTCACCCAAGAAATGCTTATATAAAAAAACCTCCATGACTGGTTAAACAATCTTCTGTGCTTTCTGAAGCTTTGAAAGCAATATTTGAATGCCCCTGGCAGTAATTCTGCCTTGCTTCTGTTTGCCACTTACTGTGGAAAGGTCACCTGCAGCGTGTAGGGGAGCATGGTGCACACAAAGCTGTGTTGGCACTGACCACTGCAAGGTCTGCAACTGGAAACAGAGCAACCCTAGTAGCAGGGCACAGTTAAAAGAACAAAAAATATCTTTGCATAGCACCAGGCCCCGCAGTGGCTTTTTAAAGCCAGTTCAGGACATGCGATGCGAGGCTGTTGAGCTGCCCAAAGAACCTCAAAACTCACACTCTGTATGTCCTCAGCACACAGGATAGATGTGGAAGGGACTCGGCCATTGACAACCAAACATCAGTCTGCTTTTGAGAGCACAGCAAGGCTTCAAAGTCAGATCAGGACCTAAAACACCTGTCATTCAACTCCTGCAGACCTCCACTTTGTTCAGCACATACCAAGTAGAGTGGCGCTCAACACAAACAAACCACTACATTAAAAAACCAAACCAAAAGTATTACATTTTTCCAGGATATTTTTAAGGAGGAGAGAAACACGTGCAAAAACTCAGAGAGAATTGTTGTCTCACACAGACACAGTCAGATAAGAGTTAGAGGCCTCCTGAGCTCCTCTGGGCACAGCAAAGCAGGATGCCCAGAGAACTGCTGATTAACAGCATTTTACTCTGCAAGAGGCAGCCCCTCCTGACTCCCAGTTCCTGATGAGTTCCTGTACCTGGGGAACTGTTGCCTTTCCTAATGAAACCTGGCATGTGCTCCTGTGCAAGGCTGAGGTTCTTTTTAAACTGGTAACTATGCCCTCTCCTCTTTCCCCTGACTGGAAGCACAGCTATTTGGCAATACCTCGATACAGGTCTACATGGAGATGAAATATTCACAGTCAATGTAGAGAAGCATTTGCTTCCAGCCAGTGGCTCCTCTGATCCAGTTTCTGTCACTTAGAATGAATCAAATAATTTCTTACACTGACATTTCTCTCCCCTGATGATAAGTGGAATCTAGAAAACTAGCACAGATCTAGATATTGTAGAAATCTGAAATTTGATGATGTGAAACCGTAATCTCCCCAAGCTTCCTGCATAGTCAGTACAGAAAGTCATGCATCTTAAAAGGATTTCTAAGTTAGGCTCATATACTGCGAAGCACAGCTAAATATTTCTCTGGGAAGAAATAATCTAAACCAAAGAGGGGAAAAAAAAAAAAAAAGTGAAAACAATCTTTTTGGAAGGAAAACAGAAAGAAGTATCACCAAAAAAAAAAAAAAAAAAAACCTGCAAAACTAACAGAGAACTGTGTCAAGTCTTAGTAAGTTCCTCAGGAAACATTTTTCAAAGAATTCTCATGCCTTTGCCCCAGTCCCATACCCCTGTAAGTGTTGCTGACTTAAAGACAAACTCAGGACAATAGCATGAAAAGAAATCTCAGTAGTTCTTGCCACATCAACAATTAACCCCATATACAATTAAGTTGTTCAGACTTTCAAGGTCAGTTATCTTGACCAGAAAGAATTGACTCATCTTGAAGATTTGGTTTTTAAACTATTTTATAGTACTGGGACATGCAGTGATACTATGTGAAGCAGGGACCAAAACTTTTCTCTCTTTTCTGCCATGGAATGCCTAACACATAGGCTGTATAGTGATGTTCCTATCATTCTCTTTTTTTCTCTGTGGTCCAACAAATCTTACAGTGTTTTCTGAAAGTTGGAACAGCTTCACTATGAATGGTGTAGTGTGGTTTCTCTCCAGCCCTGTCCATAACTCAATCTCCTCAAGGATATGGAAAATACAGAATTTATTTTTTACTGGCTGAAACAGAATTTACATTCTTCTACATCTGGTAGATGGAAGGAGGTTTCCCAGCTTTATTTGCTTGCTGTCTGCAGCGAATTTCACCACCACTGGCAGCACTCACACCCAGGCCTGTGTAGATCTCCAAAAAGGCAAGAGAGGCCTTTTTCTTCTCTCCTTCCTATCTCGCTTTACACTTCCTGTTAGGGTATCCCCTTTCACTCCTGTTCCACCTCAGACAGGGGTCCCAAGCCTACATGACCTCCTGCAGCTCAGCCTAATGCCATCCTTCTGAGAGGGATCCCGGGAGCAGGACTTCAATGACGCCCACGGGTCCCTTCCAACTCAGCACATTCCATCATTCTAGCTCATCACGTGAGAAGCCACGGAGTGAGGTGGTACTGCAGCCTGTAACAGCAGCCAGCAGACAACCAGCAGATCAAAAGTCCCACACAGGCAGAGCTGCTCCCAGTGCCAGCCTTCCCTTCATAGCACAGACAAAAGACTCTGTGATTTTTTTGTGTGACAGGGCTCTTCCTGAGTCACGGGGGAAGTTTCTGCATCCAGGCAGGTGCTCCCACAGTCCCTGAGCCAGCATGGACAAAAAGAAGCTTCTCAATAACACCTACAACTTAGAAAAGACAGAAAATCTTACAATACAAGGGGGAGGCTGAGAATGAAAACCATATAAAAACTAGTGTTTGGCTTCATCCGTGAGAATCAACCCTCTTATTCCCCAAGTAAAATGGGCCCTGAGAGAGCTTCTGTCTGTGGGGGTGGGTGAACACATGAAGGGCAAGGGGCTGAGGAGGGTGGGGAGTTAAAGGCTTCTGGGCTTCTGTCTTCCCTGCTGTGCTTTCTTCCATCCCATTCATACTTGAGGGAATGCTTCCATTTCTGTGTCCATAGAAGTTACTGGAGAAAGCGAGCCAGACTGTTCCTCAGCAGGAACTGTCTTTAACAAAGGGATATTGTTTCCCTACAACACTTTCACTTCAGGGTTATTTTAATCTGAAGTTTAACAGAATATAGGAGCTGTTTTGGTTAAAAAACCTCAGTGGACTAGAAGCATAACAAAGGACCTGAGGAAGATTTTTGTCTCTGCTTCATTTAAAAAACTTCTAAGTCCGCCTTTTTACTTCAACATACATTTTAGATACCAGTGTCTGTATCTGAGCTATTAATAGCTGATAGGTTTTGGGCTGGAACCAAAACCTATATTTCTTCTCCTTGCCTAAGGTGACCAAGAGTTTCTCTCCAATACCAATCAGTCCCCAACAACAGCTTCAACGAGCTGATATGAAGCTATAATCAGTTTAAATTATTAAAATAGCAATTTAACAAAACCTAACAGAGTCTATTAAGTATTCTTGGAAAATTCAAGAAGTTGTGCAAACACAATGTGGAAGAAAGTCTGCTTGGACCATAAAAACTGTTTGTTATGCCTAAACACATTATTTATGTTACCTGACATTGTAGAACTTGCACAGTGAATAAAAAGCTAAAAATCTGCCTGTGATCTTCTTTATGTTAGGGCTACCCCAATGACCTCCCTGAAGTGTATGGGTGTAAATGGGGTAAGCATCGCTTCTCCTTTCCCGAATTACAACTTCTATTCCCATATTTCCTCACCTTGACATTCACGGCAGCAGACAGAAATCACTAGGTCAGCACCCACCCCAAACCATTATAATTCATTGTTTTGAATGAACAGTCTGATTTTTCTGCCTTCATTCAATGTATGAGCATGGCTGAGTGCCAGCTGAACCACAACGATGCCCAAGACCCAGAGAGATTATGTGGGTAAGGCACGTCCTGCAGCTGTGATGATATTCAGGAAGGGGCTGGATCATGCTGAGAGTTGCTTCTGCCACACAGTAAATCAGCAGAATAAACAAGTATCCTTTATCTCAAGCTCTGTAAACGCAGTACTTTCACAGAGATTGGGGGAGGGTTCTTTGGTGTTATGGGAGGAAAAAACCACAACAAATCAACCAACCAAAAAAACCCAGAACAAAAAAAAAAAATAAAACCCAAAACCACTTAGATAAATCTATTCATTTAAAAGGTCTATCTGCCTCATTTCTGGAAATGTTGCTTGCAACAAAGAGGCTGTGCATTGTCAGCACAAATCTGCAAGGCTGCTTCATACAAACAACCACTGTATCTTTTAAAACTTCACAACTTTCTGCTTCCTCCACTGATACCTTCAGCAGTGCATGAACACTCTGCCCTGAGCAGGCTGTTGCTGCTACTGTAAATTTTTAAGCTGGCAATGGGAAGGGTCAACCCTATGAACACACACATTATTGCATAGCTAACGAAAGAAAGCCAGGGGATTCTGAGTACAACAGCTACAACACAAACAGGGGCTGGTACATCGCTTATCTGAACACAAGGCAACCTTTCTACTGACTACAAGTGGCTGCTGGCACTTCTGAGCCAGCAGGCAAGGAAGAAGCTATCTGCAGAGCGACTCTAGCACTGGAAATCACTACAAGATACATGCACTGGCATTCGGGCTGAAGAAAATACCATAACTGGAAAAGATTTTTACAGTATGACATTCACGTAAAGTGGGACTAATTTCGGAATTACCGTTCACCACATTTGAATGAAATGAGATATTCTTCTGAATAAAGCCATGATACTTTGAGAATTATGTATTAATGAAATGTCTAGTGCTGGGAGAAAGATACAGTCTAATTTAGCTAAAATGAACAGCTGTTTTGAGGAGAAAATAATGCAAAACAAATAATTGAAAATCCTAGAAGATGGATATTTTTGAAATGTAGAATACAAAAAAAAAATTCATCCAGAAAGAATTTCATCTTGGATGAAGTTTTTAAAAACAGACATATCTCAATCTCTGTTTTCACTAAGATTTGAAGAATGAGTCGTGTCATCTTCATCACTGATGAAGGGCTGAAGGGGCATCTCAGTAGCCCCAAACTTGTAAAGCACAAACATAGGGAATATTTGAACTAGTAGTAAATAGAAAGTCTTTTGGTAAGTGTAAGAATTCATCTTGCTTTCAGATCTATGTTTTGAAGCTCTCTGTTACACCCAGCTTTGAACACTTTGAGGAAATAACACAGTGTACAGGGATACAAGATGATAAGGAATTAAACAACTACACCTTTACAACACTGTTGGCATCCACACATTATTTGCACAGGGTCATAAACATATTAGAATCTGCAAAGCACAGAAGGATTAATGGGTAACAATGAAATGCAGCAGACTGTTCAAGAGTGGAATGTAGGTCTTGGTTAAACAAAAACCATCCCTAAGTATATATTTTAAGTCAGCCAAAAATTCAGAGTAATACCTACATATCTGTATTGCAGGATGCAGGTCAGACACTGGAGGACACAGCCCTGAAAACAATGAGTTGGTTGAAGACGAGGTCAGATATCTCCTGTTCATGAACTGTGAACACAAAGTTACTGTTAAAAGGCCAAATGAAGTCTTTGGAGGCAGAAGGAGATGAGTGGTCCCAACATGGGTGAGAGAGCTGTTGGAATCTGTGCACCTATTCCAGTGCTTCATGACAGATGTAGAAATGCTAGCAACAACAAAAGGAATATCTGTGGGATACATGACACTGTTTAAATTAATTGGCTATTTTATTTCAAAAAGAGTAAGTTCTTACTATGAAAACAAGGAAGCAAGGATTGCAATCCTACTGAAGTTGCTGCTGAAAGGCTGCAAGTAGGTGTTCAAGCCACAGTAGGCTTATAAGAATTCATGTCAGAGGACCCCCTTTTTTATAAATTGTTAAAACGTTGAAGTGAAAGGATATGCAGGTGGTCAGAACAGATCACACAATGGGGTCTTGACTTCTAGTGCAGACCCTGCAGAAGACACTTTTAGTAAAGCTGAATAAACAATTTACTATTAGAATCTGTCCTGTGCTTAATTAATTAACTTTCTGGAAATTTACAAATTTCTACTCATTCCTCAAAGATTTTCTACTGAGTTCAGACCTGACTGACATATCTGATAGAGATAAAAGTGTGTCAGGTTTATAGGCTATCTTGAGCTACATTTTAGGTAATATTAAAATCTTTGCTTATTCTCTGTTCAGCCAGAAAGTACCTGCTGCAGTGTTAGTGGTTCTCCACTGCCTTTGTTATTACATCATCAGCAATGCATTGCTGCCCCAATAACAATAATAATAGTAGCATTAGTGGTAATAATTATAGTCCATTAAGATTCAGTTCTCAGAACGATAGACAAACTTTAAAGATAATTTTTTTACTACTCGCTATTATTGATAACAAAAAAATGTTGCTTAAAGCTTTTTCCTTACCAATTTGACTTCTCATATTGGCTGCACACAATGGTTAGTTACAAGAGAGCTGCTCATTAGTGCTGTACTGTTGGCAATGATCACTGGAGCATTTGTGTTTTTACTAAAATAAACAATTAGCAACTGTGCTAAAGATATTGGATGTTGGGGAAAAGGGAACAACGAAGGGTCAATGTGTTACATTTCTGAGAAGCTCATAGGCTGATGAATGACCTCAGTGTTACACCACCATTAATTGCCTTGTAATAGAGCTTACACAGATTGGGACTTACTTATTTGTTTGTGAAGACAAAGGGGCTTTTTAGGAGGGAGAAGTCCATGAAAAGTCAGGGACAAGTCTCCTTCAGCATTAGGCATGCCATTATTCTGAAAGTGCTTTTTTTTGGTCATAAATATGTATGCCTTGTTTTCTGCGATGACAGCAGTGGTCTGAATTGCTGTTTTTAAGATTAGCAAAACCAGTTGCTTGGCTTCATTTTCCACCCATATATGCGAGATACAAGCCGAAATCAGTGCTCAGCACAAGCGCTGCTACACCCCAGTGTATTTTTTTAGGTCTCCTAGGTTCACAGAATCACAGAATGGTTTGGGTTGCAATCGACCTTAAAGCTCATCTAGTTCCAACCCCACTGCCACGGGCAGGGACACCTTCCACTGGACCAGGTTGTTCAGAGCCCCATCCAGCCTGGCCTTGAACACTTCCAGGGATGCAGCAGCCACAGCTTCTCTCTGCAACCTCTGCCAGGGCCTCTCCACCCTCTGAGGAAAGAATTTCTTTCCAGCATCTAACATAAACCTGCCCTCTGTCAGTTTAATGCCATTTCCCCTTGCCCTTTCACTATCTGTCCATATAAAAGGTCCCTCTCTCCCTCCTAGATACGCAGAAATATAGCATCTTTTCTTCAGTTGAAGTCTAGACACTCCAATCTTTTATCCTTCTCTTTGCAACTGATAAGGAACACTGTGTTCTCTAATCATATTCTAATCACCACAGTGATTTTCATCCACACCTCGGTTAGAGGAGGCTTAGAAGATTATTACTCAATGATCACATGTATAATCTTCACATAAAAAGGAATAGCAACATTTGGGGGCTAATCCAACCTTGTCCAATGATCCTTTTAAAGGGGAAGGAGGACAGCAGGTAAGATTTTATGCAGGAAAGGTCAAAACAAGACAAGTAGGTGTTTTGATCCTATAAGAAAAGGACACTTTGTAACTCTAATTTGACACTGAAGATTAAGAAAAAAAATTTAAAAAATAAAATTAAAATAAAGAGAGAAATGGAGAGAGAAAAGGTGAGGTGAAATATAAACACACAAGGTTTTAATCAACTCATCCTCCAGAAAAGACTATTAGGGCTTCTTGGCTATGACTAGCCCATCAATCTTTCCTTATCAGCAGTCTGTGCGAAGGTGACAGGAAAACTTTCTCTCCCTCCCATCCTTATTCCTCTGCCATGTCTCCAAAAATTCAGATTAGCAGGAACATGAAATTCGCCTTTTTTCCTGGTAAAATCCATAGGCAGCTTCCTCTGAAGCCTACCAGGATACCACTTTTGAGCACTGAGCCAGCACTGCCAGTGGAGCCTCAGAAGTTGAACTTCAGAGCTGCAGGTCATCCCAAAAGCGCGTGCACGCTGCCGGCCATGGGAGCGAGAGACACAAGGCCGTGCCTCAGCTCTTCACCCCTTCTCCACCAAAGCACTGCTGCTTGCCAAGCTGCAGTGCCAACAGAGCCCTTTTCAGAGGAACTGTGGTGTTATCTCTGTGAGCTGCCAATTCTCTGAATTCCTCATTATCCACGCATGAAGTCCAATGGGTGCCTGATGCCAGCTTAAACCACAAATCAACGCATCACTAGCAACAGGGTAAGTAGGTGTCTTGAATGTACACAAACATAGCATTATAGGCAGGCACCTGTTTATCTACTGTGCTCTTCTACTTTTGCAGCTACCTCCGTTATTTATGAAGTTTCAAAGTCCAGAGAAAACAATTTTTCCAAGTAGGAATTGCCAGCCTGCCTGCTGCTGCCACTGCACAAGCATCACTAGCTGCACTCCTTGTCTTCCAGAGGGAAGCACCTCTCCTTGGTATTTTAATTAATGCTTATACTTCATATTCTTCAGGAGTTTTTGGAGTGCTGTGTTAACTTCAGTAAATGTGGAATGACCTCATTCTTTAACATAACCTTGCAAGAGGACTTTCCATTGAAATGGGATTCGTTCTTGCTCCTGTACATAAAGTTCCAAGGCACGTTACTCCCCTGGGTCTCTCTCCAAGCTGAATTTCAGCTCTTATCTCTTGAATAGCACAGGAGTGAGGTAGAATTGCTCGCTGTGAAATGTCTATATTTCTTCTGATTTTACAGTTCACAGATGCTCACATTAATTATATGTCTTAAAAATACATGCCCCTAAGATTAACCTGCAGAAATGCAGTTTACACACATACACAGGGCTTCCCTTTACCAATAAAAAAAATTAAAATCGATGGAAATCTGTATCTTTTTTTCATGTTAGCAGTGAACTAGTGGGTACTTCACTGACTGCCTTGAGAGTGATTTTGCTTGTCTCTGCTTCTCTTGCCTCCCTCTACATTTTACTTCATTTAAATTCTCAGACAATCCTAGAACTGTTAAGGCTGGAAAAGACCTCTAAGACCATCAAGCCCAACCTTTCACACAGCTCTGCAAGGTGCACCACTAAACCATGTCCCCAGGTTCCATGTCCAGTTGTTTCTTGAACTCTTCCAGGGTTGGTGACTCAATCACTTCCTTGGGCAGCCTGTTCCAATGCCTTACCACCCTTTCAGTGAAGAAATTTTTTCCAAATATCTGATACAAACTTCCTGTAGTGCAACTTGAGGCCATTTCCTCTCATCCTTCTCTGTTACCTGGGAGATCTATTTTGCATGCACACAGAGAGGCCCATAAACTCTTTTGCTCTGGTATCTCCAGTTTTCTCCCTCATGTTTTGGGGTTTTTTTAACTGAAAACTCTATGCTACTTCTTTAGGCTTCTAAATGATATCATTGCAAATGGAAAAACCCAGAAATAATCTTTGCCACAGATACTTAGGAGAGAGAAATTCATGACCTCATGACCTTAAACAACAAATACCTATGCTTTTTAGGTCTTTTTCCATGCTAATTTCCATGTTTGATATTAATGCTTCTTAGCTTTTCTCCTGAGAGCAGGAAAAAGATGCCCTGATAGGAATTAATTATGATGCAGTTAGGACTAATTAAAGCCTCTATAGCTCCATTTACAGAACTCATAACACTTATGGTAGCCACTACACACATAGAAAAAAAAACCCCACAGGGTCCAATCAGAGACAAAAATGAAGCATCATGGCACTTAACTATTCCTCAGCTGATCCGTGTAGTTAATCTTTAGCCTTTTTCCACGTTGCACAGTGAATATGATAGCCACTGGCAGTCTTCAACATGGGAATGTAACTTACTGCATGCTAAAAAATAAGGTAAATATGTCTAGTCTTCAAGGTGAAATTTTACTAACAGGGCAGACCTGCCCTTCCTCATCCCACAGTCAAGACTTTTGTGTATGTGGGTGCTAAATAATCAGCATATCCAAAATTAGTAATTAATGCAATTCTTCACTCAGTTAAAAAAAGGAGAAAATTCCTTATTCACAGGCTTGTAAAATATCTTTATTTTGT
This sequence comes from Myiozetetes cayanensis, assembly GCF_022539395.1. Classification (NCBI taxonomy): domain Eukaryota; kingdom Metazoa; phylum Chordata; class Aves; order Passeriformes; family Tyrannidae; genus Myiozetetes; species Myiozetetes cayanensis. The sequence continues at coordinate 5,440,225 of NW_026087742.1, forward strand.
TTAAGAGAAGATGCCAAGTAAATGAACGAGCTAAGCAAATCTCAGGCTGTGGTTGTGGAAGCTTTCATATCCGGATTAAAGAAAACATCTGGGTTACAGATTTATCCATTCAGATCAGATAAGACTCATTAATTTGATTTGAGGTCTAAGAAGTCCAAACCATCTTCTCCTCTGATGTGCTTTTCTGAGAGATGGCTGTGGATAACATGGGCTGGGTACTGTTATCTCATCCACTCTCATCCCTTTCCTCATTAGCAATGCTGCTTCCAGAACTCTTGGCCCAGTTCTCTCTCTTTTCCCAGAAGGGATAGGACAGTCTTCTTCTCTGGTTCATTTTTGTCTTAACCCAACCCCTGCTCCAAGAGCCTCTCTCAACCCTTTGTTCCTACAATCTTATCTCACCTCTGGACTCTAGGACTTCCCATCTCTCTTCCCTTTCTCTCCTGAAATCAAAATAAAAAAAAAAAAATTTCATTTGCATTTCTGAAAAATCCTGATTTATTTCTGTAACTGACAACATAATGTGACATTCCAATTTACAGTAGCTCCTCAAAACAGTGGGAAAAACTGCCCATAGTATGAGCTCATTACACATTGCATATCTTTGGGAAAAAAAAAAAAACCAACATTTTTGTGTGGAGCTGTCAGAAGTGTTCAATAATTTTTCAGTCAAGACAAGACATGAATTAAACCTTGACAATATTTATCTTCTTTTTATATATATATATACACATACATGTTTTTTTAAGGTGTGATGAGATGGGTAAGCAACAGAGGGGGAAAAAAAGGTATCTTCACTCTACTGAAATTTTACAGAATCTGCACAATGCTCAGGTTTCCATACATCAGCTCCTGTGGGGGATTGTCCCTGGAATCCCTCATGTTTGTGGTAATCATAGAAGTTTCTGTGGGTCTCCCTTGTTGAACAATTTCCATATCCCTTTTCATTTAAAGTTTGTTTATGTACACATTCAAATTAACAAGAAATCATCTGATTGGAATTCTAGATGCTTTTCACTAGCTCTACTACAAATGGATTAATTTGGAAAAATACATAAACACCAGTTATAGGCTGCTCTACATATCTGATGAAAGAATTAACTACTCTTGCAGAATTTGTCACAGATTACTGAAACACTCATGGCAACTGCACTTCGAACAAACTGAATATCCCAATAAATACTTATAGTTTCCTGAAAAACATATCAACCCACCTAAGGGACACCTCTAAAAGAGCAGTAAGAAGGAAGAATATCTAAACAATAGGGCTTGAGATATTACAAGACTTCCTTTCAATAGGCTGAGCCCTACTAATGAAAACACATACACACAAACACACACAAATCAAAGTGACAGACTCAATACAAGCAGGCAAAACACCCCATAATAATAAATCCTTCCACCATTAGGGACAAGAAATGAACAAACTGAATGTATGACCAATAAATGATAAGGCAACAAAAAGTACACTCAGTGAAGGTGCAAACATATCAGACAGCCAAGTTCATTTTTTACACCACAGACTTCCATGTTGTAGTTCTTGTGACTGTGAGACTTGTCAGAGGGTCCATGTGAAATTGAAACCATTGCAGAAAAAGTCATGACACTGATACCTTGGAGTTTTGATGTTTTAATTTTTTTTGTTTTTGTAGACCTTAGAAGCAGTTATGTAGTAAATGTAGATGTTAGAGTAGCAGCATATTATCCCTTTACCCTTAACACACCAGCTCAAACCCCTGTTACCCATTCCCATATCAATTCCCTAAATTCCATAGCCTGTTTAGTCTCTTTTTCAAGGTAGAATTGTAGAAGAACACCCTAACCCTACGGAACAAGATATAGCCATAGACCCAACAACCTTCAGGCCTAGAATTCTGGAAGGCCTCCAAGGACATTACGTGCTCTGAGGAAGATGAAGATGAAGAAGAGGGTCCCAAAACGCCCCCAGACCCAATTCCCAAGAGGCGTGGCGGGGGCAGAACCTGGGTGGTGGCTGGACTGGATTGGGTGAAAATCATTATAAAAACTGTGGACATCTGTATTGCGGGAGCGCGCGCTGGGGGTATTCCAGAAAGCCTGGGGACTCATTAAAACTTTTGTATCCTTATCTTATCTCCTACCTAATTTGGCTTGGAGTCTTTTTTTTCCCCACAGCCATTTAGGCAACAGTTTGGTGACTCCGTACGGGGAATCGAGACCTGTGACTCCTCTGGATCGGTATTCCGTTTTGCAGGGATTTCTTTCCGGCCGGCATATCTTGAAGAATTCCTGCTCTGATCTTAGGGGGCCCAGCTTCTCGGAACCGCACGTGGAGGAGGTAAGATAAAGAACAAAACTCCTAGAGAATTTTAATTAGCAGCTGCGGGAAGGAGTTTCCCCAGGGCTAGGGAATACGGTGAGGCTGGGAAGGGAAACTTGGACTTGGGCCCAAAGTCAGTGTTTTCCCAGTCTGTTGGCAAAGGGATTTTTGCCGGAGTGGGCAGTGGAACTGCCCGGAAAGTTTAAGTTAGGGTAGGCAGGAGGATTGCGGGTTTCTTGTTGGCCAGGTGTGGCCGGAGAGGGGGGGACGCCTCCCGCTTGAAACTCTGCGTTTCTGTCTGAACCTGGTAGTGTCTGGATTAGACATAAGATCTGCGGTGTGTGTGGCTGTGAGTTCTAGGCTAGATCTGTCGTTTTCCTCGTGTGTTGTTTGTTAACATGGGATGTACACAAGCTAAAGAAGAAATTCCAGAGGGAACCCCTCTTGCTTTGGTTTTACGGTATTGGGATGATTTAACTGGCCCTGAGACATCTTTAAAAAGGCGGGAAGTAGTTAGACTCTCTATGGATGTTTGGCCCTATACCGGGAAAATTAGAGGAATAACCTGGCCGAAATTTGGCTCTTTTGAGGCAAATACAGTGTTTCATCTTATGACAATCCTTCATAAGGAGGAAATGTAGTCAGAATTGCATTATGCAGAATTATTCTACCTTTTCTTAACCCGTCCGAAATTGAGAAAGGTATATAAAAAGGACAAAGTTAAAATAGAAGCAGAACACACAGAAATGGTATTACAGGAGAAAAAGAAAAAGAAAAATCGTGCTAAGCATAATCCTGAGGAGGAAACTAATCTTGAAAGCCCTGGAGATGAAAATTTGGACCTTTTAATTCCCCCAAATATGAGAATAGGAAGCGCACCCCCCCCTTTGGCTCAGGCTGCGGGCGCAGCAGGCGTAGAGTCCATCAGGAGCAGGGGGTAGCCCCTGGGGCAGGTCCTGCCAGCTCGGCAGGGACGGCTGGATCTGCAGTGCCGGGTCCAGTTGCTTCAGGGGCCCCGGGGGCAACGGCGGGACAAGCTGGGACTGCTCTGAGTGGAGCGGGGGTCCTGGGAACTGCTGTTGGTGCTCCGGGACCCGCGGGACCGGCGCCGGCTGTTCCAACCGGCACGGGAGCGGCGGGAACCCGGGCAACCTCTGCCCCGGCTGTGCCGGGAGTTCTAGCACCAGCCAGACCGGCGGTAGCCCCTCCCAGAGCTGCGGAGCCAGCCCTTGTCGAGGCCGCAGGGCCGGTCCTGTCTGAAGCTGCGAGCTCCCTGGGTGTCGGTGATCGGGGAACGATGGTCCCTCCCGAGGCTGTGGGGCTGATCCCGTCTGGAGCTACGAGCTCTGCCAGTGTCGGGGTGGGGACGATAGCCTCCCCCTGGACTGCGGGGCCGTTCCTGGCCGGGGCTACAGACCCTTTTGGTTACAGGGGGCGGTAGCGCCTCCCTGGGCTGTGGGGCCAGTCCTGGCTGGAGCCGCGGGCTCTGCCGGTACCGGTGGGGGCGGCGGCCCCCGCCGGGGCTGCTACAGGCAGCGCGGGCTCAGTTGCTGTGAGAACAGAAGGCTCAGACCTCAAGGCTGCGGGAGGAGGAGCGGGGACAGTGTCTGCAGCCGGGGTCCCTGCCCCGGTTGACACGGGACCCTCCAACTCTACCATGAGGGGCGGGGACGAACCCATCCCCATCCCTTCGGCACCGCCCTATCCTACGGGGAAAAGGGGGGACCAAGGTTTAGAATTACAGCATCGGAAGAGGAGCAGATTAAAGTTTACTAATACAGACATAGAAGTTCCTAATGATATGTTCTTAATTAAATTCTGTAAAGGGGGGAGAATAAAAGTTATCATCCCTAACACTAAATATATCGAGGTAGCTACCTTTTTCATACAGGAGAACCACGGAGAGATCCCTGCAGAGGTTGAGAATGCTGTGACCCCTTTAATGTGGACTAACAAATACCCTGGGAAGTCCAAGCTAGCAGAACCTGTAAACATCATACTCAAGCCAGAAACAACACCGACTCTACTTTACCTTTCCAAGTCCTACTGACTTCCCTCACTACCGTCAAAGTTACTGACAAAGGACCCTAGTTTCATTACTCCAGAGTGAAGAAAGCTTCAATTCCTGGAACTATCAACAAATCAGAACCCAACTCAGACAAAGAGGATGTTGCATAGACTGTTTCTGCTGTGCATATTATCTGTACAGTCAGTAACTATGAATTAAGTTTGGAGCCTAATTTACATTTGGTTTTAGTAAAATGCACTTAATATTCTTTGTGAAAGTAAGTGCTGAATTTACACTATGAATTTGGCTGCAATTCGGAATCAAACTAAAATTCTACATCAGGTGTCTTTGGACAATGTCTCACTGGGTTTGGGAGACTCTCCACAAACTTACTTCATGGTTACCGAACTGGACCTGGATTAAACAACTGTTTCTATTGGTAATGTACATAGTTAGTGTTTGTGTAATAGCTTATTGCATGAACCAATGTTGTAGATGTTGCTCATCTTTTTGGAAAGTGATTAGAAGTAAGTAGTAGAGATTGGACAAAATTTTTGAGTTTTGTCCAGTCTCTAAAAGGGGGACTGATACCTTGGAGTTTTGATGTTTTAATTTTTTTTGTTTTTGTAGACCTTAGAAGCAGTTATGTAGTAAATGTAGATTTTAGAGTAGCAGCATATTATCCCTTTACCCTTAACACACCAGCTCAAACCCCTGTTACCCATTCCCATATCAATTCCCTAAATTCCATAGCCTGTTTAGTCTCTTTTTCAAGGTAGAATTGTAGAAGAACACCCTAACCCTATGGAACAAGATATAACCGTAGACCCAACAACCTTCAGGCCTAGAATTCTGGAAGGCCTCCAAGGACATTACGTGCTCTGAGGAAGATGAAGATGAAGAAGAGGGGGTCCCGAAACGCCCCCAGACCCAATTCCCAAGAGGCGTGGCAGGGGCAGAACCTGGGTGGTAACAGGACGGGGATTGGGCAAAAATCATTATAAAAACTGTGGACATCTGTATTCCGAGAGCGCGCGCTGGGGGTATTCCAGAAAGCCTGGGGACTCATTAAAGCCTTTGTATCCTTATCTTATCTCCTACCTAATTTGGCTTGGAGTCTTTTTTTCCCCACAGCCATTTAGGCAACAACACGAATGGACAACATGAACAGTAGGAGCTCACTGGGTCCAGATGGTGTCCACCCAGGAGTTCCAAGGGAGCTTGAGGATAAAGCAAACAAACAGTGGGTTATAAATTGTTATAAAACTGTGCTGCTACCTGAAGATAAAAAAAATATGGTGTCATTAGAAAAGAAAATAAAGTCAGGAAAAAGATACCAAAGGAATAAAATAGAAGTCTGAAAACTGCACGTGGCCAGTTAGGAAAAGCCCTAATAAAAGACAAGGATGAACAGGAACTTGGACAAACATAATCTACTTGGAAAAAGGCAACATGTCTTTTCAAAGAGGAAACAGTGCCTAAAAAACCTGTTGGAGTTCTTAGTGTTGGATTTCTGCAGAAATCTAGATACAGATCATATATAACCTATTTAGTCTTCCAAAAAGTTTCCAACAAAGTCTTTCACTAAAAGTTTTTGGAGAACCGGAAGGATGTATGCTAGGGGGAAAAAATCCTGGCTAGGTAATTGGCTTAAAAATGGGATGAAGAAGATGTCATGTGACTAGGTATCAAGCAGTGAAAGAAAATAATCAGAGGAATTTCACTGGGACCCCTGCTGCTCTCCATGGTCATAAATATAGCCTCCCAAAGGGGGCGAGTGGGGAGCTGACACAGTTTGCTGACAATACCGAGTTATAAAAGTGGGAAGGACAAGACTCCTGAAAAATAGCAGGAGGATACTGTGAGACTAAGGGGCCGAGCAATAAAACGTCAGACGTTGTTCAATATAGCTAAAAGTACAGTTAGTCAGACAGAAGAAAAATAATCTCAACTCCATATTTAAAGCAATGGCTGCTGAGCTGAGCGTTACAGCTTCAGAGTGTGATCTTTCAATTGTGATAGACAGTGCCATGGAAATGTCTGCTAAGTGCTCAATAGCAGTTGAAAAAGACAAACCATAGTTAGAAACTATTTTAAAAATGAAGAAAAAAATTGAGAACTTCATTACTCCGTTCTAAAAATACATGGCATATCAATATCTTGAATGTTGTGTATTCCCTAATCTCAGAACAAATACAGTAATATGAAATATGTGAAGAAAAAAAAAAATCAGTGGAAGATCAAAGGTGTAGGACAGCTTTTATACAGAGCACAGTTAAGCTAACAGTCTCTGTCATGGAAATTAAGTAACTGCTAAGAACAGAATCGATAGGAATAAACTGTTTAATTTTTCCTCTATAGAATCAGAACTAGAGGCATCAAATTAAGGTAGCAGGAGACAGACTCTACACACATGCTGTGGGATGCAAAACCCAGGTTCAAGAGGAGACAGACCATAGAGAGAAATCCACTGACAGCTACCGGGTAGAAGGAGATAGACTTGGCATATAGAATTCCCTGACTGAAAACAGTGGAGACCAGTAAAAATACTGAAAGGAAACATCCCTTATCCTTACTCTGCTTTTACTCTTCCCTAAACATTCACTTTTAGGCTCCTACAGAGTCAGAATACAGCATTAGATGAACCTTTGGTCTGACCCACTGTGATTGCCTTCATGTATTTATAACTTTAGGATATAAGGTATGTAACCTTGAAACACATCAATGTTCTCCCCTGTGTATTAAATATATTACAAGTGAAGAATGAAAAGTTATTTGCAACTTCCTACCACTCAGTCCTGGGGTCTGTCCCATATCCAGTGCTCAACCAGAAGGAACACCGAGCTCATCCGTTGCACTTGCTAATCTGCAATATTTCTGTCACATACAGCCCAGCAACCTTAATGACACATCTCTCTAGGTTTTACTAGTAGCAGGGGAAATATATGCTTAATCTGTTATTTTTGCATGGAGTATGTCTGAACATTTTCCTTGGATTTTTTTTAGATAATGCGATGGTTGCTTAGTACTCTGCAAAGGAAGAAAATGCCAGATATTATGACTGAACTAGTTTTAAAAAACCAGTTGGACAAATAAAATATTTATATTGAATAGATTTCACATTGCAATGCCTGGAATTTGGCAACAGACATTACAAATCATGAGCAATATAGAGAATACAGAATTTAATTAACAAAGCTAAAGATGGAAAAGAAAGCACACTGATATATGTAATGTGGCTCTCAGCTTCAATATTCAGCAATAAAATAACAAGTCAATGCTTCTAAACCAATCTGAAATGACTGAAAAACAGAAGCAACATAGTTGGAAGGTTATATTTCAAAATGCAATTAGTGTCAGAATATTTCAGAACTGCTAAAAGCAAATAAGTCACCAAGTTCAATACAAAGGGAAACACACATGACAAAGAAGTAATTTAGAGAAGGAAATATATCTCATTATTTTTATTATTTAAATCTAATCAGCATCATATTAATTTAGAGGAAATTAAATGAAAGTAAAATACTACATCTTCATATTGCCAAATAATTGGTGTCAAAGAAATTTTAATTTACTGGAAACAATCCCTTCTGTGCAATTAAAGAGAAAAAAACCTTATTATGTATGTTAAATAGCAGCTTTCACTGTAAAATATAGCTCTCCAAAGATTAGCCATGGTTTAAATGAAAGGCCACAGAACATGATTTCCTGTGTTCTATCTTCATGAAATTAAAGATGACACTCAAAAAAGGGCTATGTGAGTATATTCAATAGGAATACCAAACTGTAATTTATTTATTACTGTCCATTAAGGGATCCTTTGGACAACACTGGTATTTTATTGTGCAAAATCCTGACATGCACTTTCAAAAAACACGTGTTCCAGCACAACTGCCAGGTGGGTTCTCATTTTAAACCAGTATCCAGGTATTTCCACACTGTTCCCACAAAGCTGCAGAGCTGAGCATTGCCAGGGTGCCATTTACGTGACCGAGCAAGAAGTGCCACCCCCCTTTGGCTGGGACACGCAGACATCTGAGCGCAGTGAGAACACACTGGCAATGGCCCACATGACAATCTCCAGTGCTCCATCCCAGGCTAACCTCCTCTACAGAAACCTCACAGACACTTCAAAAAAACCCCCTGGGTATAGGGATGTTATTGACAGTTTTCTATTGGCTGCTGCAGGTTGAACACAATAGAGATGGGGAAACATTTACATTTTTTGATGTGTACTTGGATTCGGAGAAAAACACCTCTTGCCTAGAAACACATCTGGTGATGGGGAGATCAAGTGACCTCTGTCTTTCCAGTCAGCCAGTCTTTCAGCTGTTTTGCTGCAACCAGGAACTATGGACAAATGTTAATGTGTAGGAGTGAAAATAATAATAATGTAAGCTTTGTATTGCTTTGACCCTTCCAAATTCAGGCTCAGCTTGAGGTCTGTGGACAGTCACACCAGTTGTTTTATCCAAACTAGTTCATCCATCTCTAATCAAGAAGTTAGCAACCAGCTGTGTTGATCCCCTCATATTCACTGCCCAGCTTTTCTGTGCTCTGGAGAAAAAGATCTCACTTTAGACTGTGCCCAGTGAAGAGTGTTTTTCCATCAGGAATCCACAGGTGCAAGCTCTCTGGTTTTGGCTTTGCTCCATGTGAAAGTTAATTGCATACCCCTTGGATGACCATTTAGACCTGTGCCTCTTAACCTCTGCAAGGCTGATAATAAGCATTGTGCTCAGCACTGCAGCACAGAACAAGAACACACTTGATTATCCCTCCACGATTCCTCTCAACACGACATCTTCCAATGCACTGTTCCCTCCTTCAAGCTCAGCCCTCGGTCTCCCCATTTCTATTGCCTCTCACCTCCCCAGGGTAAAGGGGGTACCTTTTGCCAGTCCAAAGGAGTCATTGCACACTCCTCTCCCTCGGGTCTCTCTCTTCCTAAACCCTTGGGTGGCTTTTCAGAACACCTCAACTGGGTGACAGCTACACACCATGGCATGTTCCAGGGTCCAAGTAATTTGTCAGATGGCCAGCAATTCAGTCCAGATACTCTCATTTCTCTGATGTTAATCAGTATTCAAAAGACCAGTGCACACAGACCCACAATGCTGAGAACATCTCTCACCTTAACCCTGGATTTAGGCTTAGCTGAGGAGTCTGGATTTAATGAACTACCTAGAACTGGAAATCTATCATGAATTCCAGGTCCCTTTGGTTGAAGTAGCAGGTTTTGCTTTGCTCTTGCATTCATGCAGTCCTGTACAGAAAAGGAAAATATACAGTCTTTAAACTACTGCTAAAAAGATTCTTTTATGGTTGGTCTCAATAGGTACAAGAGAGTAAAAGTGGACTGTGTCCTTGTCACTCTTTCAATGAGGGAAAAACCAGGCCTTCACCACGGAAACCTTGCCACAGAAATTAAAAACTCCTGCTTTGCATAGTTAAACTTGCTAAAAGAAGCAAATTTCTTAGCATCTGTGACCAACTACTAAGATAGTAACCAGCAAGAGGCAAATGAGGGTGCTGGCCATGAGCACATCTGTGATGTACATAACGTGATGTACACATATAATACAGCCAAGATTGCCAAACAACAGTGGGCTAAGTTTTTTTTCAATATTAAAAAGACATCAGATAAGCTCGTCCAAGAAATTCTCACAGATCTCACAGTATGGTAGGCTCTTTGTGAAGCCCTCTGATAGCTCCAGCCAAAGGATGGGTTATATTAGTGCAATGAAGATGGAAAGAATGAAAAATCAGGCAGCCACAAAGCTACCGTGGAGCTGCAGACTCTCTGAAAGCAAAACACCGTTGTGTTTTCGTTTCTGCAGCAGAGCTCAGGGTGGCCCTACGGTTGTGTTTGATTTACCTGATTTCATTTAGACGTCAGGAGCATCCACTGCCCTTGAACAAGGGCCATGTCAGGTGCAGCAATGACAGCTTCCATGGGCTGCCTGAGATGCATCTTGGAGCTTGGGCTCCTCCAGCAATTACACTGTGAAAAGAAATCATATCTTGTAAACTTCAGCCCCAAGTAGCTGCTCACAGTCCATTTATGACAGTGTTTGTTTTCCCTGGTGGTCTAGTGGTAAAGGCGCCGCGCTATCACCGCGGAGACCCGGGTTCGATTCCCGGTCAGGGCCACTCCCGGGCAGGTGGGGCTCGTTAGCCCTTAAAGGCAACCCACCTACGTCCTAAGGACCTCACTGCCACTGTCCAAGCTCGCTTGGCCCCGGCAGATGAACCTTAGGATTAAAGGGTGGGCTCAGTTCTGCGCACACTGTGTCTCACCTAAAAAATCCAATGCGCAGGCTGGAAGGTGGAAAGACCTTCCCCGGATCTTCGCTCGCGAAGACTGGCCATTATTATTATGTTTTCCCTGCTGTAATTTTTCAGACAGTGTCATACTCTATTTACTCACACTGCTGCAGATTTTGGAAGACTTAATTTTAATTGATACTTTATGTTCTAAGGTAACTCTACACCGTTATTCAAATAATATATGTGCACACATTTCTGTAGTAACTATATAGTAAAATACATCTGTTATAATATTGGCTCCTCTCAAATTAAATTTTAGATATTTTTAATGCTAAGAATACTACTGATGTGTATTTATGGACAGAAAGGCATAGTACAATCTCCACCCATCCAAAATAAATCATTTTTTATTCCTTAAAACCATAATTTCCCAAAATTGCTGTTTAATTAATCACTCAGTGCCCATGCTCTAGGGATACTCTTATTTCTTTCATTTTATTGAGTAAGCTCTGATATCTCAGTCAGTTTAGGACAATACCAGTAGGTGGAGTAATGGTAAAGCAAATACCTGCTTCAGCTATTTATATTTATAAACAACCATTTTTAATATCTTTGCAGAGATTTGCATAAACCAGTTGTATATACATATGCCAGAAGCATCTATACATATATATTACTCACATGCACATACTCAAAAATATATAGATTAAAAGAACACAATACTTAAGTGATGAAGCACTTTTTTGTCTTAAATCTAGTATTCTCTGCAGTTTTCTTCAGTTTATATGTATTGGGCACCACGTATTTTGCAAATTGTGCTACAAGCTTGAAACCCTACATCCCCATGCACTTAAAAAGAACTGATCAGTGCCTGGAGGGAGCAAGGATTCGCTGCAAGTTCCACTTCAGTATTGAGGTCAGTTGAGATTTGAGAGACAGCTTTGGTTAATAGTGTCATGTCCTTGCCAACCTGCAGTTGTGTAGCGTGCCCAAAGCCTTCAGAACACTGGGTAGGAGCATCATTAGCAAGACCTTTGTCCCGTGTCAGGCTGGAGGATGGCTGCCATGGATGAATGCCCCTCCGTAAAGAAAAAGTTTCTACGAATGCAGCTGCTATTTTTCCTCCTCTCCGTGGCACAAAGTTCTCCTAGTGATTCATCTGGGCCTCAGATAAACACTAGCAACTTCCAAGCATTCAGGTAGGCAACAAAGCAGAGCCTTAACAAGTGCATAAAAGTTCAGCATCACTGCAGCAGCTTGGTCTCTTAGAGCAGCAATTTTAAGCTCAAATTAAAGTCTCTCCCATATGTGTTATCAACACATAGGAACTTTGAAAATGAAACTGATATGCACTGAAAGAAATCTCATTTGGACTGCAGCTTGTAGCTTAGTTCAGGCAAAATTCCTACCAAAGTCAGATAAAGGGGTTTTTTTTTTCCCTTTCTGATAAAATAAGCAGGTACAAGCCCCTCAGTCACTAAAAGAAAACTCATCAGTTATTATTAATGTCTTTTCTGAGTCACTGCTTTCAGATAAGAAGTGCAGTACACTTCTGCATAGCTATCTCACACTGATGTCTGAACCATAATGAAGGCAGTACCTTCCCTAATATCAGTGTTAATTTCATAGGTAAGATTACTGAAACTGAGCTTTGACTGCATGAAAAAATTAAAATCTTGGTCAGGTTATCATCACCATTCTTCAGGTAGGAGATTCACAAGAAAAAAACATAGGTGCTGAAGCTTCGTTTTGCTCCTAGAGATCATATTAAATTGCAAATACCAATACAAAAGAAAAAAAAAAACCGAGGACAAAATTTCCTCTGTAAAATTAATATAGGTCTAAAGAACTGTAAATATCAGTCTCATTATATGCACTACCTAGTATAGGTAAGGTTATTTCCCCTATCACCATTTGTTCTATGCAGCTATGTGAAGATTATTAATATTAAAGAAACTCATTCTCCTCACCAAATCCACAAGTTCAAGAAAATATTTTCTCGTATTAATTTTAAAATACTGAATCCATCTGCGCTACCTTCTTCAGGATTGCTCAAGCTTATAATAATTTTACTCTGATTTTGTTTGTAAATTGCTTATGATTCATTTGGGATTTTTTTTACCCTTTGTGTATTCAGTAAGTCAAAAGAATCTGTATTCTTGCCTCTGCCAATGCAGGCATTGCAATGTGATCATCTTCTACCTCCCTATTTTTCTCTAGGAGAAAAGGGGAATGTGCAGAATAACAGACATTTCAAACTAACCACCTATTTTCTGTCAGAGAAAATATAGTCATACCCCTGAAAACAAACATAACCTCAACTTATACCAGAGAAAGCAAGCGAGCAAAAGACGAGTATAAAATATACCACAATCATTCAATAAAAGGAGCTGGAATATTAAGGGAGTAATGAATTAGAACGATCCCAAGAGATCACGCTCGAAATATCTGACATGTTTTGACATGTATGGAAAGGGTAAATGAGTCTTAAAGCTGAAGAAGAAAGGAACCTTTCACAGAGCTCTTGCCTCATCAGAGTCGTATTCTTCCAGCTGCTGTGCCCCCCCTTGGCAGCTTCTGCAGCCTCACCAGTGAAAGGAGTCACAGCTAGGGCACACCCCACACAAGAGGTGAGGTGGCCTTCTTTGGTAATCAACAGAGAAGAAGACAAGGGCCCCCACAAAACCCAAGGCAGCACAGGCTGGTGTAAGACTGGGGGAAGGGGCCACAGTAGTGGTGGATGTGTCGCGTGTGGTTGGTGTGGTCTTTTCCCCAAAGGTAACCCCAATTCACCCTCTGCACTGCTTCCTGCTGGCTTTTACAGTGGCTGTTCATTTCTTCTTGCTTTGATGCAGTAAGATGTATGACTGTCTGGGGAAAAAAAAAAACACACCACCTTTTTTTTAGCAGCTGAGTGCATGAAATTCAGTTCACATCCAATCAGTTGGAAAAAGGGTATGTGGGGGGAGCAACTTGTATCTCACACACTTAGCACTTGTTCTGCTGCTGCCTCGTATCTTGTACATCTGGCAGAATAGGACCGTCTACCTGAATTTCAGACTTGCCTTTTGTAAAAGGGACAAAAATGTCTTTCTTCTTCTTCTGTCCTTGTTTCTATCTTAATTGAGACCAAAACTGTTTTCTGCTGAGGTTTTCATTCCTGTCTCAGGAGGATTCAGACTGAACAGGAATTCCCCCAATTTTCAAAATGGTTACTCACTGCTGCTCAAAGGTTACAGGTTGAGAGCTAAAAAAACCACATAATATTTTGACAAAAATCCTTATCTTCTCTAATTTTCTAATTAATCAGTGTACTTGTTCCCTTTTCCATTTTTTTATTCCCCCTTCCTCTTCCTTTTTAGTTAGCATAGTTCAGATTTTCATAGGTCATCTGGGAGAAGGGCATTGACATTTCACCATAGTCTTCTGTCTGCTCACAAGGTATCCTGTCCATGCAGAAAAGAAAATACTGTCATGTTTATGGCAAGGGCCTTCTCAACTGAGAACAAAAATGATGAACCAGACTGGTTTTACACTCATCCTGAATCTGACTACGCGGTTTTCAGATTAAGTTCTAGCCTGTCATTCAAAGTTATACACAGCGTAAGGTTGGGAGGTCTGACATGAGGGCTTAGGGGATGATTTAGAGTATGAATTTGCCCTCTTGATATGTTTCTTGATGCTTCCAAGTCCAGAGAGTCCCTTTGCATAAATCTTATCTGATGCTGCCTAGAAAGGTAAGCTTACAATGTAAGTAGCCCCTTCTGCTGGATGTATTTCACAAAGCTGCATCCCATTTCAGTGCCTGCTCGGTGCTGTGTCTCTGTGTTATGGTTTGCAGCATTTCATACATTGTTCCCTGGGCTCAGAGCCATGGAGAAGAAAGTATTTGGAAGGCAAAAGGCAAAAGGGTCTTAGATTTCCTATGAGGCAGAAATCAAGGGCAAGTCTGGAAGCTCCTGACAGAAAATGAGACAAGAGAAAGTGAAGTGGTGGCAGAGGGGCATGAATAAAAACCAAACCAGTCTGAGAACTCGAATATACTGCAGGTGAAATCCAATATTTAGCAGAAATGTTTTCCTTCCCTAAAAGAACTGTAAAAAATTAGCAGAGATCTGCATGCAAATCTTAGATTAATTCAGGTTGGAAGTGACCTTGGCAGGTCATCTACCCTGACCTCTGGCTCAGGGTACAGTCAGAGCTGAATCTGTTCCCACTACTCATTTGTGAACAGGTACATAATAAATACTATATCCTCAACCAAGTGTTCTGATCTAAGAAAGAAATAGAAATAAAAAATCAGGTGTTGCCTCCCAAAGTAGTTTGACATCTGCAAGGTAAAGAACATCCAGCACTAACTAACATAGGTATTCATTACACTATCACTTCAAAGCACAGCTTTCACATGTTAGCAGCAGCCTTGTTACAGCTTTGCCTTATCTGCAGTAGCACTAAATCTCAAGTAACATGCAGAAAAATGAACTATAGCAATGCTTCAGTGGTAGGGGATCAGAGGAAACCTAAGGAAAGATGTGAGTGAGGAAAGCGTCCTTAGGGTCTTCCAAAGTTTTCTATACAGAACTGCAGAATATGCTATAGCAGGAAACAAGATTCCCCACAGAGTTCATGTAAATGAGAGCTCTAAAAATGTGTGCTAGATACCAGAGGATTTGTTCATTATTAAACTTGTATTGTGTTTACCTGTGTAGTGCAAGATTGAGGAAGACTTAATTGCATGCTATGTCCTTGCCCTCTGACCTTCATGTTAATTACATTTTGCTGTAGTAAGAAATAGATGCACCATTTTCTCTTATTTCCCTAGGACTGAGACAGTTATTAATTCCTAATAAGCTAGCTTTTTCCATCTGCAGAAGGCTATATTTTCTTTTCATTGCATGCACAGTACTCCCAGAAGCTTTTAATTTGCATATATTGAAGATCACTTCACCCATTTAACACTTCCAAAGTAAACTTGCTTAGAGCCACCATGGAGCTGTGCTCTGGGGTTTTAATCTCCTTCTGGCCTGTAATCTTAACACCCACAGAAATCAGCAAGATGAGGAGGAGTGAGGTGTACATATATATGTATATATGTCTCCTCACACACATACTGTGAGTGTGAGTGTGCACAAGGAGCATGGCTGTCTGGTATCTTCACTGAGGTTCCTTTTTTTGAAGTGTTAAATGTAAAGACTGATCTTCAACATCCTTCCCACTCTCTCTTATATGGAGCTGTTATTGCCATGTCATGTGGCTTAGTTTCCAGCAAAGATGAGGTTCTTTTCTGCATCAGTAAAGACTATTTTTTTTTTAATCTTTAAGAATGTTCTTTTTATTTCAGATGGGATATTAATTGAAATTATATTCTACTCCCATCCTCACCTACTAGCTTAATAGTCATCACATTGCACAAATTATTTTTAATACCTTGAAAAATTCATTAAGTGAACAAAAGATCCTGACATAAGTCATAAGGTATTTTTTTTCTTCAAATGTGAAGTTAATAAAAAAGGACTCCAGAATATTAAGGTCTACTTCTTAAGCCACCTTTCTTCCCATTTTAAAGGGTCTTTCTGCTTATTTCCAGCAAATTTAGACACTAAGCCCTGACCAAAGATATCATTAAACCAGAGGATTTTGACATGCGTGAACCTTCCAGCAAAAAAAAGGGAGATTTTCAGAATGAGCCTTGTTTTCTTTGTTAAGAGACTGAGCACAGAAGGCAGCAGTTAAGCCTCTTCTCAGTTTTCAAGCAGGGTAAAAGCAGCCATTTATAAGAGGACTTCTGTCCTTAGAAAAATCTCTGCCACACAGGCAAATAAAACTGGATGGGAAGGGAAGAGAAAGTGAAGCCAGTGTGGTGACAGTGGAAGCATCATGCCCTGCTGGAGCATGCAGGGGTGCTGGGAGGGCTGAAAATCAGCTGTCATCGGCACAGCTCAATTTCTTTGAACTGTCATGCATAAAGAATGTATCTTTGTCTTCCTCAAAGTCGTGGTGGTTCTCCAGTGCTGCTGAATTCAGATGGGGTTATGTCCATATGTATTCTGACTCCTCACCCCAGTGAACCAGAGTTATTATGAAACTTCTCTGCTGCTATGAAAAGACTTTCTGCCTTTTTCTTCTACTTCTTTCACTGTCCAACTCCAACTAGATTTGGAATTTGAAGGAATTGATCCAGTGAAAGCCTGCAATAACATGGATTTGGGATAATTTATGTCAGTATCATTGAGAATAAAGCAGCAGAGAAGTGGACAGATCCCTTTATTCTCCCACAAACACATTTTCACCAAGCCTTTCCCAGCACAGGAAGCCATTTAACCCAGTTTCCCATTCCCTAGTCAGTGGCTCTTCTTACACTGAGGAGAATTTGTGATCAGACATAGATCAACACACACAGCAGGTTCCCAGAATCACCAGGAGGGCGGCTGGTGCCTGGGATGATTTTGTCCAACAGGAAACAGCCAGGCTGGGTTCTGACATGGCAAACCAGTGCACCCTTGGACAAAGCCTTGTGGACAAGAGCTAAGCCAAGAGAAAGACCAGGGAGAAACCTCACCTAAGTCCCCCAGGCACATGATGCCCTTTGGCTCTTGAGCTGTGTTTTCACTTTGATCCAGCCCCTTGCCTGGAGGAGCACTATTTCCCTGGCCAGAAACCTTCCAGGCCTAGGGCAGCACCTGAGGGTAGAGGGACTGGGATTGATTCTGCCACCATTCCTTGCCAGTACAGCTTGCCTTGCTGGGGGCTATAGGGTGGCTGGTCAGGGAAGGAGCCCACCACACCACCTCACCCTCAGGGCCCCACCAGCAGCGTGCCTCACGTGGTCACAGCTCCCTGCACTACTCAGTCCCACGTTGGTTTGAAGTCGTTGCAAAATTACCGACATCAGGAATTTAGTCCATGTTAAGAATAGTAAAAGACAAACCCTATCATTTTTAGAAAAAGTTCTTTTCTTTTACAGTTAAATCTGGTTTCGCACTCAGTGTAATTATCTAAACCTGCATGTGTTTATTTGAAAGGCTTTTTTTCAATAGCATTCTTCACAGATGGACATAAGTAACTCAATATGTCACATCTTCTAATTACTTTTGATGCCGTTTTTCTCAAGTTGCTCTAGATTCACCCAGTCTCTATTTGACCAGGTTGTCAAATTATCCTTTCCAGGAAGTCATGGGCAACAGCAACAGAAAACTGCTCGTCCTTCCCAAAACAATGCATCCTCAGTACATACTTGACTTGAAGTCCAGGGGGTTAAACCTATGTCTAAGTGCTGTTTTATGTGAACTGGCACCCTTCACAGCTCTCAGAGTTTCAGGGCCATGTATTTGTCTGACCACGTAGAGCAGAAGTAGTTGGAAGGGTAAATAAACCAAACACATCTGAAACTTATCTCCCTTTGTTGCATTTGACTGCAAGAAAAAAACCCTCCCCTTAGATATAAACCAAGCCTTTCATTAAAAAAAAAAAAGAAAAAGTCACTAGTTGACTGATTCTGACAGACTTGTGAAAATCCTTCTGTAGCTCATTTTAGTAAAGGACCCTCCATATTTGAGGTATTTATCCAAGTTTGCTAAACACCCCATTTTAACATGAATGGTTAATTAATTAAAGTTGTTTGTAGCACAGTAACATCCCAGACATGCACTAGAGGTAGGGCAGTACAAGACTCTGTTAATGGCTGCTTTCAAGAGACAGCAAAAATAGCAAGTGTTGGCAGTAAAAAGTTTCTAAGACGTATAGGAAGAAGCGACATAAAATACAGTCACCTCTCCAGGCTTTCTACAGATATAAAGTAAATAAAAAATAGAGTAAAATAATGTACTCCAATTAAAAAGTATACCTTTTTTCATTCACAACTGTCTTCCAGAAATTATCAAAGTATGTACTGTTTCCCATTGAAATCTATAGGTTGATATAAAATTTAAAAAAATCATTCTACAAGGCTCTTTAAAATATATGACATATGTATAGAGCTTTTAAACCATATTTGACTGCTGCATATATAGTGCATATTTTAGAGGAGCATCTAGCAACCTAATGTGGTAAGATCTTGAAAATTATTTAAGTCCTTGGCCTTTCTACTCTGACTTCCAATTATTCTGCAACGTAGTGATCACATTCTCATATATGAGTGAAGGAATTCACTATTGTTTTCCACTAAAACAAATTTCTGCACAGCTAATCAAACCAGGTACACTAAAAGCAGTTTGTTTGATTTAGCCTGCAGTCCGTGATGATCTCTGGAAGGTTGGATTCAAGAAATTTCTAGTAATGCACATCATTTCATCATGGAAAATTAGGCTTAAGCTACCAGTTCAAACAGGCCAGAGAATAACAAAGGTTGATATTTGTTACAACAGCACAGCAAGCAATGAACAGATGAACACACTAGTACCATTATCATTTAAGCTCTTGGTTTTTGTTCTTGGTTTGGGGTTGTTTTTTTTTTTTTTTAATTCTTTCACACAGGGCATCAACATTTGCAGCTGCAGCCTCAGCACCAGGTTAAGAATTGTATAACGATGCCAGAATTTTTTCTATCTTTGTCATTTGCTGCACATAGTCTTAAATTCAAACAGAGTTGTTAAAGATTTAAAGCAAAACAAATGGTCTTTAAAAGCCAGATAAGCTAAATTGTTACAGATTATACACGTCTCAGTTCGAAAACATTAATGGCTCTCAGAGTAAGAGATTAAAAGACAAAAATAACCTAATTAGAATAGATTTACAGTGGGGGAGTTGAATTATTTGTGCTCAGAGCAAGGCAGGATTTGATCTGAAGCACACGACAATGCATTGGCAGTGACGATGATGATCGGGAATGTTAACGAGTGCAGCTCTGCCCTAAACCAATCAAAATTGTGTGAAGAGTAGCTGAAAACAATCTGGATACAGTGTCTTGGATAAAAATGTCTGAAAACTTAGTTCACTTTGCATTGTCTGAACAAAAGGAATGGTTAATTACAAGCTTTCAGATATTGCTTTGGCTATACCTGTAGTATGCAAAGCAGTGAATTTCAACAGCAATTTTCAACAAAAGCATGTATATTTATAAGCAACCCTTATGTTACGTTTGTGAAGGGAATACTGAATAAAAGGTAGCTGTACTACTGGGGTTGGATGATTTCTTAGCCATCAGCGGGGAAGCTGCAAAATAATTTTGACTGAACTGAGTACTCAAGGGTAAATTCAGATTTCTGTTACCCATGTGTAATGCCAGTGATTTGCATTCAAGAAACTGTGGGTAGAATTTGGCCTCAAGGAAATAGCTTGTGTTAGTGCCATAACCTTTGTTTTACAGGGAGTACAACATTTGGCCCAGAGGAGAAATACACCTCTTGTAAACCAGGCAAGCAAATGGGCACAAATCTGCTCAAGACATCCCCAGCATAAATCAGAAATCATCTCATTTCCATTTAAAAGGAAACTAACACTGTATGAAAGAGAAATCCTCATGCTTGTTCTGATTTTGGTGTTAGAGAAGGTTTTTGGATTGCGCTCCTTGGATGGGTGACTAAGGTCTGTCTTTTTCATTCAAATTAATTTGTAATTTACCTTTTTTTTTTTAGATGCTGATGGTTGGAATCTAAAGAATTTGTTGCTAAATTTCCTTAGTGATTAAATTCTCCAGTAATCTGCTTCATCCATACATGGCTACCACAATGCCGCTCCATTGCTCATATCAAGATCTCTGTCTTGGTTAAAAATCTGAGAGTCCAGTTAAACTACTATATGAGCCTAGCAGCAACATCCTTGACTAAAGATTATTTAAATGTGACACTGTTGAATAGAAAAAACTTGAGGAATAGATAACCATATCCATAATATTAATTTATTAAATTTTCAATGCTAAAAATTCACTTACAGTTACATTTTTAAATTCTATTTCAGTGCAAGATTGCTTAGTAGTGTCTGTGCTTTCACCATTATTTTTCAGCTCGGCATTTTCACAGGTTCAGTGGGTCATTTTCAGCCCAGCTTATGTCCATTGCATAACACTATGGTAATGAAAAGCCTTAAGAGCAAGGCTGAGGAAGCTCAGTGTACTCTTTGCCCCTGCCTATAGCCAAATGGCAGAATAACTTGCTGGTCAGAGGACAGCCAAGCTGCATTAAATCTATTGTGTATTTTTATTGCTAATTCTGGCCAGAAGGCAATGTATGAAGATGACATCCACTGCCTTATCTTAGTGAAGCTCCATTAGGAATGAGTAACGAAAACATCCCTGTGGGCACACTTCCCCTTGCTAGCACGCTGTCTAAAACTCCAACTCAAAATTTAGCTGGTATCACTGTGTTTATCACTGTTACCAGCAAGTGAAATGCTTATCTAATTATGCTAGCACTTCCTCCTTGTTTCCTGTGGTTAAATCACCTGTAAAAAGAGGTTAGAAAATAATTTGCTCATTGTTCTCTAGGTTTTTTCTAACACTGCTAATCTGTGCAAGCATATGACTTGACTGTCACAAGGATTTTATAGAACCTGTATATATATATATATATACCTGCTGGGTATATCTGTCTTCTTTCCAAACTCCTACCTGATTTACAGGTAAGCCTTTAGGTACTAACACAAGGAGTAAGTTTCCAGCCCATTGTAAACACAAGGAGCAGAGTAAATGTTCCAAAGAGCGGATATATTCAAAGCAGTTTGACAAGAGTGAAAATACATGTACAAACATCATCATTTTTTGCTTTAGAAAAAATCTTTGGACAGTAAACCAGTAGACACAAACAAATTCTATCTAAGCAGCCATAAATAAGAAAAAAAAAAACAGAAATTTTTATTTTCTTGGTCTCTCTGGACTCACTACTGCATTACAAAAAAAAAAAAAAAAAAAAGAAAAAAAAACAGAAAAAAACCCAGCCAACCAGGCACACACAAAAAAACCAAACCAAAACAATAATTCAGTCCTTCTGCTACCATGCTAGAGAAAAAAACTATAAGGTATCTTCAAGGTACTGTAAAAAAGACCCCAAACTGACTCCGTTACAATACTTGTATCAATATGTTCATGAATGATTGAACTTAGGGTAAACAGAAGTGAAGTCTTCATTTTAAATTCAAAAGCAAAACACAAAACAAATTTTGCATAAAATTTCAGCCTCAGAGGCTAAGTAGATGCATATTCTCCTGCTAAGTTTCATTCCCGAACCAAGGACATATCTTGCTTTCGAACTGAAAATACAAATACAACATGTTTTAATGAATTCAAATCATAACCATCCGGTCCCTGAGAACTGAGGAAGCATCAGCTTGTCTTGTTTAGTCTATTATAAAACCATATTATTCCCATTTGAGGGAAATGCATCATCTGTGAAGAGGCCATCTAGTTCATCATTCCAGAACACGAGTACCTCTCCATTTTCACTAAGTTGCAGACTTTCTCTAACATGCCATGTAATGCATTTCTGTGGGGAATAAAACCAAAAAATCTGCCACCAAGAATCTCATCCTACTGAGATGGGATCTGTCCTCCACAAACAAGTTATTTTTGTGACGTATATAATCCAGTAGGTTTCCCTCTTGTGCATTGAACCCAATCCCATGAGCTTCACAAACAAACAAGGATTTTGAAAGACAGAGTTTCAGCTGACCAGGGGGCTCTGTCTTGCCAGGCTGTCTGGTCCCATCAGCACACAGGATCCCTGGACAGTCAAACTGTAAGTTTGGCCACAGAAGTTTCTTCAAGTGTGAGGAGGCAAAAGCAGGCACCTGCTTTTTCCCAAGCACCGTGAGCAAGCCATTTACTGCTCCTGCCCCCAGAGCTCAGCCCCTGGGGGGCATCTCCAGCACGGGGCAGGCAGAGCTGCCTGCAATGACACTGAGGGGACACTTCAGCTTGGCAGATTCCTCACTCAACAGGGCAGATCAGCCCCAGATGAGCTCTGGAAGGCTGTAGGTACCTTAAGTTGGCAGAGGTACCTTTGCTTTGCAGCCCACTCACTTGGTGAGTGCAGAAGTTCTCTGAAGTCAGTGGTTTTCAGGACGGCTGTTATTTTTCTACACTGGTCATTGATAGTTAAGTGATAATTAAGCATGAGACAAATCACTTCAATACCAAAAAGGAAAGCTGTATATCACTTTTATCCAGTACAATAAATACAATTAAAAGGAACTATTGCTGTCTCTCTCAGTTTTCCCCCATATATATCAGCTGTCATTCCTTGAGCTTTAAAGTGCTTGAATAATAAACCTGCACAGAATTGAATTACTTCAGTAGCAAGTTGATTAGTTCCCACATCCAATAAAATGTCTGTGGTATCTCATATATTTGGCATTTAATGTTGTAATTAATAAGTCTTGATCATGTGCCTCTTACAGCCACAGGTCAGTGACAACAGTGACATTCCCTCTCTCAGCAGGAAATTGAGCCTCCAAGACATTTTCCTAAGACATTTTCAATTATGATAAATTGTCAGATTTGCTTCAGTCATTTTGAAAACTACTTCAAGTATATCTTCCCAGGTAAAAGCAGTGCAAAGATATAAAGCAGAGTTGGTTGGTTTTTGGTTTTGTTTTTTTTTTTTTTTTCTTTTGTGCAAATCACATTTTGGGAGTATTTCAGTTATTTTAGGATCATTATAGATTCCCAAGTGAAAGGCATGCTTTGAAATGAACTGATCTCAAGTATATGTCTTTCCAACTTAATCTAGCATTTCCAATAGAGGGACAGATACCAAATTGCTTTAAATCTGTGTAGCTCCATTGATTTCAATGGGTACATGTTCAATTTATTCCACACAGGGATTTGTCCCTTTAATTTAAAATGTTTTAAAGGCAATGTTGCAAAGGCATTTATATTCTTCTTCTTTTTAATGATGTATGCAGGAGGTTATTTTTTTAGAAATATTTTATTAAATATCAAGAATTTATTTTCTCCATTTTTCTACAGTTATGATGACAATATGCAAGGCTGATCATGAAAATACTAGTGGGCATAGAAAGGTGGAACAGGCACAAGAATTTTTATGAGTTCTTGTCTAAAACATGTGAGACCTTTTCCCATACCAAAAGGTTGGGAAAAAAAGGAAAGTAAAAAGTGTCAGTGCTATGAAACCAACATTATTATAGCTACTTCTTTGGCATCTGCAGTAAAGATACACTGCTTTCTCCTATTTGTGATTTTACCAAGCTTACCTGGCTTATTATAAGTGCAGTTTTAAAATAACACTCTGCTTATCAAAAATTTTAAATACTTATTATTTTATAATTCCTGGTAAGAGTGAAAGGTTGCAATAAAAGAGCAGAGAAGAGAAAACCTTGCACTTAACTGCTCTGATGCAAAATGCCAAAGGGAGAGGTGAAGGAAGAAGGGGGAAAAAAAGCATCCTTTATGTTGCTTCCTCTTCCTGGAACTTTGACCAATTACATTCTCTGATCAAGAAATATTTCCTCTGAATTGAAGACAAATGGTTGACAACTCTGATTTCAGCCTCTCTTCACATACTTAACATTTACATCCCACCTTCGTGTTCATGTATGTGATGCTGCCAGACCTGACACAAACACCACGGCTTAGACTCCCAGGATATTACTAATTTTAAGAAGCAACATAGTTTGGGTCTTCTTCTTTTCTGTCCTAGTTTTTCCTTTAGTCTTTAGGGAGGGACTTTATCAAGGTTTTCTTTCTTTACAATGACAAGAGCTAGAAACTTATTTCAGCTGAAATTGAAAGTTTTATACAGTCGTGTCTGCTAGAGCTGGGATGTTACGAGAAAAAGGAATACAAAATATCATGAGACCCGCTGTTACTGCAATAAACAGTAAAAATTTCTAAGACAGCATGATACAACATAAAACAGTCATACATTCCTCAAAAAGAAGAATCCCTAAAGCTTCAGGAAGGATGGTATTAGTCTTCTAAGTTTTACAGACTTAAAACCTCATGATAGAGAGCTCACTGCTTTGCACAAAATCATAGTTAATAAAGGAACCCAAACTAAAACAAACAAAAAAACAACTCCCAAAACAAAACACACACAAAACTCTAACAAAAACAAACCACCAACCAAACAAAAACAAACCCCATCCCCCCAACTTAAGGTCTTTAGGTTTATCACCTGCTGACTGGGGGTGAAAATGCAGTATCTAGCTCTCAGCCTCTTGCTTCAGACACAGGTTCAATATTCCCTGACATGGATTCAATATTCCCTGACAAAATGTGCTTCTTGCTTGAGGAGGCAACCACAGGTGCTAGAGATACCGAGCACTGAGAGATGGCTAATGATGAAATTCAAACCCTTCGAGCAGGGACTGAGTTCCTGCCCTCTGCGTGGTTCTGAAGGACCTTCACACCCTTCTTTCTTATGTGGACACCACACAGCAGCGTGGGCAGACCTTTCAGGTCAGCACATGCTGATGCCAGTAACCTCAGATGGCACAAGCCCAACAGCAATCGATTATTGCCTCAAGGCACTGTTCCTAAGTGAAAAAACTGTTCTGCTGCTGGACACCGGGCAGGAGACATGGTAATCCCCACCTCTATTCTTCAGAGATAGCTCGTGCAAAAGCCACTTCTGGCAGTGCAGGTTATGTCCTCAGGCTTGGATCTCAGAGGGCACTAACATTCAACACAGCAGAGCGTGTATTGCAAACCAGGGTTTGTGTGGTTTTGAATAGAGAGTGAACACTTAATTTAGACACAATTTCCTCGTGTCAGAAGTACATACAAAACAGACACAAGTTCTTGCAACTTTTGCTGCTCTCAGATTCTTCTCTGTGTTTCAAATACTACGCGGTGAAGTTTGTTTTGACATCGTTCCCCAGCAGACAAATTTACCGGTTCTGAGAGTGTTTAAGATGACCTCCTTCCTCCTCAAGATTCTGCAATATATTTACCATTGCTTCACAGAGGTAGTCAATGTACCTTAAATGTGAACAGTAATTTCTTTAGCAAATTTAAAAAATGTAAATAATCTCATGAAACACTTTAAATAATAATTACATTTGTATTACTCATATTAGTAAGAAAGATCCAGAAAATTTGTAGGAGACTGAAACTAATTGTCTCCTTGGAAACAATCAGTAAAAAAATATGGACACCAACATTAAACAATTCAAAAGGAATTAAAACAACAAGAAAAATATTTAGAAGGAAAATTGTTCCAATGATTAAAAAGGAAATGAGATAAAAATCAGAGACCAGATACAATATAGAGGCAATAGAGAGATGAAATTTAAATAAGGAAAGAGAACAATAACACAGCAAAAAATTACTATAATAGCATAAAAACATGAAGAAGCATCAGTGAAACTCTGATTCTCCTAGGTAAACAACCTGACTGATGATAAGATCCCACTCTTCTGATCTGCAGAACTGCACCCAAAGGTGCAATCAAAGCATTTCTTATCCTTTGTATTTATAATGTGCTGCTTTCTAATTTGTATTATTTTTATTAAATGCATATGATAATCCAAGCTGTTTAATATTTCTTGTTTGCAATGCTCAGAATGTGGGAAATAATTTGTTCATTTGACTAACAGATTCTCCATCAACTATATATTTGTTATATGGTGTTAAAAAAAATCACCCACAAATTAAAATATTTCTTGAAAACAAACAACAAAAAAGCCATTAACTTATAATTCACCAGGTTTAAATAAAATGTTGAAGGAGCTACTGAGAAACTTGAGCAATCATAATCTTCACTGGCTGCTCACAGGGACTGCCCTTTCTTATATAAAAATTAATTCCTGGTGTCTCTCAGACACTTGTACTTCTCACAACAAACTTTGTCTGCACAAAGTCATTTCAGACCCATTTCACCCACACCAGAGCCACCTTCATCACATCAATCTTCACTCTCTGCTTTGTCAAAAAACCCCTGACTCACCCCTATTCACCTCATTTGTCTGAGTCACTGACTAGCAGGGACGTGGAATTTTACTGTGACAAGCCTGTTCAATGGAAGTCAGAGTGTCTTGCATAACCCAGATGTTTTACACAGGAAAATCTCTACTATGTCAACATTTTATGTTTTCGTTTTCAGGATGGAAGGAAGATTGGCTTTTGAGACTACTTGTTCTGAAACAAAACCAAACTATGCCCCTTCATTTTGGATTGGATTCACCTCACTGGAGAAATTTGCTCTTTCCAGAGCTCACCCTTTCCCCTTAGGCACCTTTGTTGAACTACAAGTACACACCGCAGCAACCCCTCCAGTTAAAGTGTTATACACTGTCTGACTCATAAAATTACAGTACCTGATAGAGGATGTTGTTTGAGCCCAAATCTGAGCCAAAGGAGACAAGGAGCTGAATTTTAGTTTTCATAAGGCACTTGCTCCCACTCAGGTTGGCACAATGTGACATCCAGCCCAAAAACTTCAGACAATTCCATTTTTTTTTAGAATTTTCCATTCTAAGAAAAATTTTATTTTCCTCTTAATTCAGGAAAAATGAAACATTGAAATCACAGATTTTTCAAACTCCTTCACGCCACTTTGGCCACCATACAACTCTCATGCCCCTGCTGTCATTCAGAATGCTCCTTAATGGACCCACCTGTCCTCCTCAAATCCAACCATTCTCACTTCTCACACCCACCATCTCACTCATCCCACCAGGATTCCTGGGGTTGGTAAGCAACTGTGGCTGCACATTGGCCTGAGTTGGGGCTCGAAGTTAAAAACAGAGTTTTTAACTTGGTCCCCGCCTGCTGGGAGAGAGAGGAAAGCTGTTCTTCCCTGCAGGTTTGGGAAGATGACTAGAACAAAGGAACTGGAGGATGAGGCAACTTAATAGAGGTACTTGTGTGGCAGGGAAGCAGATGTCCTATGGGTTGAACGTCAGCTGGTTGCAGCACGAAGAGGAACCAGCACAAAGAAGAGGCAGGAAGGATGAAGTAATTGCTGATCTTTACAAGCCCTATGTAAAATACCATTCATAATGGTGATGACAGTCACTTTCTGCAGACAGGCACAAAGGGCTTTTTCTTCCATGGCACTCTGACAGTTTAGGCAGGAAGAGAGAGGTGGCTAGTGGAAGTAAATTGTCAGCGATCTGTCACCGAAGAGTAGATTGCTTTTCCCCTCCTGAATTTTCCCTCCTGAGTTGAGATTAGTCTCTATTGAAACCTAGGGTTCTGTTCATCACCGGCCAGCACCTACAGAGATGAAATTTCTTTATCAGATCTCTCTTAAATAACTAGTTGAAGCTCAAATTACTCTGACCTTAGGAAGAGGAAGAACGGTTGTTGCCAAATTCCAAAGAACAAAGCACGCTGTAAAATAAAACTCCACTAAAAAAAAAAATTAAAAAAATGAAAAAATCATTAAACCTATTTTTCTGCATGCAGGCTGCTGTAGCACAAGTTAAACCCAATGCAATCACAAAGGAATTAAGGCAAATAAAATTATTGTAAATAAATTACTAGTCTTAAAACTACTTCGATTATTCTATATTTAGTCACATGTACAATAATAGAAATTAGCCTGAGACGATTCAGTTACACATGAAATGCTGCTGCATAGTACCAAGAGCTTCTGAAAGCAGGGCAAAGTCTCTTTTGTTTTATTTGACTTTGTTTTGATAATCACTTTGCTGTTTACCCAGGTGTAATGCTGTCTTCTTTGCAGATTACAAAGACCCATGTGGAAAATAGAAATATCTGCTAATTATTTCCTTCTAAAAGCAAATAAGAGAATGAAATGTCTTATATAATTGAATTTGAAAAATGCTAAGAAAGTTTGTTCTCTTTATAGCCAAAATTAAAGTAAATTGTTTTGGTGAGGGCTGAAATAGGGGGTGGGGGGAACACAAGTTTCCATTTAATTTCCAGGTACACACACACTTTGTCTTTAGCTGTCAAAAGGGAGCCCTTCCATAAGAGGTCACAACAAGCAGATGAAGAAAAAGAGCAAAGCCTCTATCACAGGAGGTCTGCCTTTGTTCTGTATTTGTGTAGTACCCATAACACTGAAGCTCTGGTTTCTAAGTCAGATATAAATAAACATAGAAGGAAATGAAAGAATAACACGAAAGAAATTAAATAGATGGGTAACTTAAAAGAAGTAATAAAATTGTATTTATGCTGTTTAACCCTTACTTGTCAAGGTCTTGATGTTGCCTTAAGGAAAAAAAAAAAGTTATTTTATTATAAGTCAGCAATATTTGCAATAGCTTTCATTGCAGTATGCCAAAGGTAGCACCAATGGAACATTAAACACATATATATTTATATAGCAATCACACTCTGTAACAAAATAGCTCAGTTTTTCCCCGTGGAGCATGTCCCACTTTCACACAGCAGAGCCCAGGAGAGCCCTGAGCTATATAGGTCAACATATTGAACTTCTCAAAGTATTGACAAGGAATCTAGTCACTTGTTCTTGCCAGGGACTGTGGCAGTCTTTGATGTCTATTTATAGCCTCCAGAAACCCAAAATGTCTATTTGATCTCTAGGACAAGAGTGAGAGCAAGGTGCCAGCCCACCTGCAGGAGAGTTCCCTGCTGCTGCTCCCAATCCCCAGCCTGTCAACCTCTGCAAACACTCTGTCCCAGCGACTCAGGCTCTTATAGCACAGCACAACTGAGATATACCTTTATCCCAGGAGTTATGTTCTTACCCCTTTCAGCAGAGCAACCACAACCACCAGAGAAAATGTCAGCAGTTTTCCTGAATTTCAACAGCAACAATAGAATTCTCTTGAAAATAATCCACCGTCCACGGCAACAAGACCTGATTTAAACTTACCTCACTGTATTTGAAAAGGTATTTTTGTGGTGCATAACAACATGTGGCAATTAGGTACTTTAGTACAGATCTGTGCAAGCAACTCACAACGATGTTCTGTAATGAAGGAAGGAAGGAAAAGATGCTACAAGTACATTCAACAGGGAACATTATGAACTGATATGCAAGGTAGAACAGAAGAGCAAATCCTGTCCACCCAGAGCAGAGAGTTTGTCCTACTTGGTATGATCAATGGATAAACACGTAAACCATTTTGTACTTATTGGTTTTCTATTGGAAACAGCAGAAAGAACGAATGGGATAGTCATGGTCATCTGCATATTTTGTATCACAATGTCTTAAGCAGCAGTTTCAGATTTGGTTGTGCTTTAGCAGCTTTGTAAAAAAACAAAAAAAACCAACAAAAAACCCCACAAACCAACCAACCAAAAAAACACAAACCAAACCCCAAAAAACCCACAAAAACTAAACAAACAGCACGCCCCCAAAAAACAGTCAAACAAAAACCAAACAAAAACCAACCCAACTCAAAGCCATGAAAACATAGGCCAGAGAATGAAAGCTGGCTGCATTCAGAGGAGTGTATAGATGTCTTTGTGAAAGTATAGAAGGAAAACTTTGCAGGGTAATTGTTAAGACATAACAGAGCTACAGAGTAAAAATATATTGGTATTGTGATTTTACAGTGTCATGTCCCCTGACTGAGAAATGTATTCATAACAACATGCAGAAGGGGTGGAAAGAGAGAGACAGTAATATGTCTGATTTCACCAGATGACTGGAAACCACAGAAAGGAAAGGTTAAAATGTCACAGTGGCTTTTTTCTTTTTTTTTTTTTTTTTCTGCAGAAGAACCTGGCAGAGGCACTTTTGCTGTTGGTACAATTGCTGATGTACAACTGACATGAGGTTCCAATGGAGTTATTCCCAAATCATCCATGTGCAAACAAAGCATCTGTGCTCTGTTTTCACCAGACCACAGTGCTAGTAAGTGAGACGCCAAAGAAAGGGAAAGCTACAGCATCATCATGTTGCATTGAAGACAACAAGGCTATTTCAGAAGACAGCAAGCCTGGTATTAGTTGATATTATAATCAAAACAAATCAAGCATGGACAATTTGGATCACCTCACCAGGCTTTATACACGCAAGAGGAAAATTTGGTGGTAGCCAGTGGTAATATGGTTCTGCTGTGCTGTGCTGAATGGCTACATTTGTCATTCAGTACTCAGAGCTCCCAGACTCACATTCTGCAATGTCCTGTGATTGCTGATTGTTCCTGTAGAAGTAGTCAACAACTTAGCTAAATAAAGAGATGATAATACAGTAGGTTTTCAAGCTGCAGTTTGTATTGGATTTCAAGCATTTGGGACGGAAATACCAACCTGCTTGCAGCTGTTGCACTTGTTGAATAGCACAGATCAACAAAGAATCAACACTGGCACTTGCAACCACACAGTGACAGCAGAAAAGTGAAGATGTGCACATAAAAAAAAATTATGAAATTTGTTGCAGAAATAAAAACTAAACTAAAAAATCCTGAATTACAGCACAGTTCAACATGCAGAGTCACATAAGCACAGCCACATAAGCACAGCCAAAAATCTAGTATATAGATGAAAAAACCACAACCAATACAAAATGTAGGTCTATGCACTGATCCCATATAAAAGGAAAGAAAATAAGATAAAGGCTAAAGCACAAGAGTGTAGCAAACGGCAATAAAATAGTTTATAACAGAAATAGAACTAAGGAGACAAATGAAGACAGACACATAAGAGATGAGAGAAGAAGGTGATAAATTAAAGAAAGGGTAAATCAAAAACCCGCACAGAGATCTTTTAGCTTAGCAAATTTAATGAACATCTTTGAGTTTTCTGTATTTACCAAGGAAATGCTGCTGAACAACCGAGATGAAAAGACGTCCAAGTTGAACATAGGAAGTATATGATAGCCCTAACTAGTGTGAAGAAAAAAGCAGAGGAAGCCAACAAACATTCAACAAAATGCACGTGAAGTCCTGTTAGGAGCTGCTAAATGGAGCTAGAAGCTTGATCAGGTGGCTGCAGCACAAAGGCCTTAATCCACAGTTGCTGATGCAAGTCTTAAATTCTGCGTGGTGGAGGTTCAGATAATTTGTCTGGCTTTTCTGAAATTCCCAGGGCCAGTCTGTAGGCCTCTGATCAGATAGGGAATGGCACTTTTCCCACTGAATCACCAAGCCATCATCATGTCAGTGGCTGGGAGGGGTTGGTGTTGATGGAAGCTGTGTGTGTTTGGATTAAGAAACCCAGCAATTTCCCCTCCAAACAGATATACTGGCCCAAATGCTCTAGCTAAGTGCAAGTTCCATTCCAATCTTCCTACCTCAATTTTCGCTGTGATTTTAATTGAAAGTTGTATTGCTTACTGCCCATCCTAAAATATGGGCTTATTCTGGACAGCTGCTATGTTATGGCCCAGGGGTTAGTGATGGAGTGATCCCCCTGTACCCCACACTAGTGGTTTCCTTGGGGAACAGAATGTCTTACTTAATGTTTGCAAAGCACTTGGAGATCCTTAAATGAAAGGCATAAGAGCACAAAATGCCGTCATCATTAGCTACAAGGGCCTCTGCAGAGCAATGGAAAATATTCCTTTTTCCCTGCCCATCTGGGGTTTTGCACACTGCCTAAGCAGTGCTCCCATCCCCTGCCAGCTCAGAGAGCAAGAGATCAAATCTGTGCCTCTGGCAGAATAGTGCAGAGTGCTAATTACAGAACTACCATAAAACATCTGCTGCTATGCATAACTATAACTCCTTGGCATGCACAAACACAGCACCTAGGCTCTCAGAGCACAGCGCTGTAAGCAAATCCCAGGACCCAGAGTGTAAGTGGCCCTCAGGTGAGTCTTGGCCCAGATGAAGGAGGGCAGAGGAGCATAGAAACCCCTCGTGCTCATAGAGGAGTCACAGCTGCAGGCTCTGCTCTCACAGAAACACAGAAGCAGAGCCATTGGAGCCGCCACCTATCCCCATCCAGAGCAAGGTCAACGACTTGAAAGGGAAGGAGAGCTCTGCTCAAGAATGTACAGGTGGGAGCCTTCCTTTCACAGCCCAGGGTCAACGAGAATTAATAGTTTGTGAGACTCTGTGAACCCTCACCCCACCATGGGATGTCTCAGAGAGGTTTTGTATGAGTTAGTCAAACCCAAGACTTCTCATGGCCAGGTATTCCTTGGTGCCGCTATCAAATAGCATGTTTTTGCACCAAAATCCATCAGCATAGACAAACGGCACGTTAAGAATTAAAATTTCTATTTATATTCATTTGGAAAGGTCTACTGATTTATGCTTTGAGTCAGTAGTTACTTATGGCGGTGAACAATAGTCCTCATACACCAAATATGATTCTTTCTTATTTTTTAAGGACTGGAGGGATGTAGACCCCATCCTTCCAATTTAGCCCTCTGTTTTAAAGAAATTGGGATGGCCTGTCCAAAACTCATCCAGTATATCAGACCTATAAACTGGATAAAAAACTCCATCAGGATGGAATCTCAAGGGAAGACATCAGATGTTCCCTCATTCCCAGCTGACGTGCATGGATTTGAAAAAGTGACACAGAAGGTACCTACACTCTGCACCAGGATCACAGGGAGAAATTATCTGCTGGAATCTTTTTGTTAGCATGAAGCTTCTTTATGCTGCAGCCCTGATGTGTCAGAAAATATGTGCTTCAGTGCCCGCAGGAAATACATGTCCTAGCCTATTACATCTCTCTTTTCATCAAAGAGAGATGTACTTGCAGCCATCACTGTTATTATTTTAAAATATTATCACATTTTAAGCATGAACATTACAGTAAATTTGTGATAGGAACCAAACCCAGACCTTGCTTTGCAAGAAAGTAAGGGACAAATGAAGCCGTTCATTCCGAAATAACAATTGATGGGCTGACGTGACTAGCCCTGAAGACAATCAGGCCAACATGAAAAAAAAAAAAGAAAAAAATACATAGAATGGCTTTGCAGCAGCCCTGTGAGCAAGCTCTGTGAAAAATGCAAAAGTACACTGAGCTGTCCTGCTAACATCTTTACAATAAAACTGGAAATGTAGACGCTTATCCATGCACAACGGTACAAGAGGAAGTGTATATGAAAGAAGCTTCAACCTGAAATGGATAAATGGAGATGAAACACTGCTTTTGATGCAAGGCTAATCAGAGAAATTGGAGGGTTTTGTGCTGAACATCTTGGATTTGTTTTGTCTGCATAGAAGCACCGTTAGGCATTCAATATTAAAATAAGAAGCTTTCACAATGCCAGAATTGAATATCAAACAGGACTGGCACATATGTCCTAATGTCTGTGCTGGCTATAACATATTCACCTGAAAAGCATAACTACAAAAATTCTACCTGAAAAATTTAAGGAGCGTAACAGACATATGAACAGACCCTTATAACTGCATTACACTGTCAGTGCACCTGGATGGGAGGCACTGTGGGGAAGACATAAAAATTTCAGTAATAAGTTGAAACTGTATTTGCAACTCAATGAAAAAAATAAAAACCAGCTTTCTGCAGTTGATGCAGAATGTTTATTATTTTAATTCATGTCTCTTACTAGTTTATTTTCAC
This sequence comes from Myiozetetes cayanensis, assembly GCF_022539395.1. Lineage (NCBI taxonomy): Eukaryota > Metazoa > Chordata > Aves > Passeriformes > Tyrannidae > Myiozetetes > Myiozetetes cayanensis. The sequence continues at coordinate 5,474,125 of NW_026087742.1, forward strand.
TTAAGAAATGTTATGTTCTTTGTCTTTGTATGAGGCAAAATAATATTTTTAAATAGGAGACCTTTATCAAAATAGAAATGTGACTTTACTAAACATTTCTACCACTCAAAATAAAAGTATCTAAAAGAAACCCTCTTTGTAAGAAAAAAAAATGCTGTAACTTTAAGGAATGGAAGTCAGTAACAAGAGTAGACAGAAAATAGTAAAATATAAATGAATTTTCTGCTTTCCTGAGAGAGAATTACTGGTGCTTCCTGAACACTTCTCAGTTTATTCTACCAGCACAAAAGTCCTTCCCTTTTGTGTTTTAATATTAGATTTTGAGAGATTCAACTGACCACAGTGCTCCGTTACCTAAATCAGTCACCGACCTAACATGCAAGAAGTCAAGAAAAAAAAAAATTAAAAGGTGCAGCTTCCATAAAACCCAGAGATAAAGTCTTTTATTGCTTCTGTCCTCATCACTGACCCGATTGTACCAAAGACTGCTTATGATGTTAAGCTGCAGCAAAAGCAGTGTGGGCATCAGTCCCCACCTGGATTGCTGCATCCGGGTCTGGGGTCCCCAGCACACCAAAGACATGGATCTGCTGGAGCAAAGACGATCTTGCTGGTCCAAAGATGATCCAAGACTTGGAGCACCTCTCCTGTGAAGACAGGCTGAGAGAGTTGGGATTGTTGAGCCTGGAGAAGAGGCTCAGCAGAGACCTTGGAGCACCTTCCAGTATTTAAGTGGGACCTACAGCAAAGCTGGAGAGGGACTTCTGACAAGGGTATGTAGTAACTGGACAAGAGGGAATGGCCTTAAGCTGAAAGAGTGTAGAGTTAGATTACAAAGTAGGAAGAAATTCTTTACTATAAAGATGATGAAGCACTGGAACAGTTTGCCCAGAGAAACTGTGGCTGCCTCATCCCTGGAAGTGCTCAAGGCCAGGTTAGATGGACCTTTGAACACTCTGGAGTAGGGTGAGGTATCTCTCCAACCTCCCCCCCATGGCAAGGGGGTTGGAACTTCACAACCTTAAAGGTCCCTTCAAACCCAAACCATTCTGTGATTCTATGATATGAAAGAATACACATAAGAGAAATAAGAAGACCATATTAGATGGCTGTGTTATAATGAAAAAAAAAAAAAGGAAATAATTGTTTAGAGTGTCTTGTAGGATCTATGCTTGGAAACGTGATGTCAAACCCTTAAGGCCATTGAACATGCTTTGCTTGAGTTCTTTGGTATTCTTCCAGACACAAAGAATTTATCAAAGCCTGCAGAAACTGTATAAGCAGCTTGACACTGAATCCTGTGAGCTGCTGAGTATTAAGGGAGATCAGTACATTTCTTAAAGTTACTTCTGTGAATCCTTGATTTTCTTTACAGAATGTAGAGAAAAGTTGAGAAGTTGAGTGTTTTGAATACAACTCTATCCAGCAAGAAAGAACAGATAAATAGAGAGTAATTTGGGACTGAATAAAATTGCAAAATTAAATTTTCTTAGAAAACTAAGTATTGAGAAGGACAACAAAATTAGTGTAGTGAGTTTGATGAAGGAGGCTAATACACTCAGTGAGCTGCTGGATCACATCCTCACAGGAATGAGATAAGCCTCAAGAAATTCTGAAGGGCTAACAATTCCTTAAAGAAACTATAACAAAGGCAAAAACCCAAACTAAACCAGCATAAAGGAGGAACAGAAAATTTAATTAGACCCCTGTTGTCTAAATCACAAGTTCTTCATTGACTGCGTTTTAGAGGAAGCTACACGAGATTAGTAAGGATGGTAATAAAAAATTAGCTTTAGTGTATAGAGGGAATGTGAAGCATAGTTTACTATCTAAGAATGGAAAAGGTAACAAGAAATCATCCTAAAACTACACTATTGTGAGTAAGGCTTGGGAAAAAAAAAAGTTAACCTCCTCTTCATAGAGAAAGGATGCCCACACAGTTGAAATACTGCATGCCTTCTTTGCTGTCAGTCTTCACTAGAAAAATGATGTCAGTAGAAAAAGGCTGGAGAAGGGAATAAACAGCTCAGAGAGACGTATGATTTGTTTTCAGACTTCATGAGCCTCATAAACTTTGTTTTGGGGAATTTAAAACTTCTGAAAGTTCTTCCATATTAATGGCTGCTTTTCAGAATCCCTGGGAAATGGGAAAACCCCAGCAAGCTGAAAGAGATCAAAACCAGCACATATTTGAGAAAGGAAACAGTAAAAATTGTACTTCAGTCACCTTAACCTAGTATCTAAAAAACTATCAGTACAATCAAATAACTTCTAAGAATTAGCAAGAAAACAAGGACATGAGAAATTGTGAAGAACAATTCCTATCAAATCTGTCCAGTATCTTCTTATGGTGAGATAACAGGTCTTCTGATCTTAACTTTTCCGTGATAGGAAGTCTGATAAATCATGCACTGACTCTGTGCTGCTTAAAGAGGAAGTCACAGGCAACAATGAAGGCAACCAATGAAGTGACTGAAAAAAGTGTTCTAATTGTTAAATATAAAGGTGGCACAAACATGAGAGAACAGCAAGCATAATATAAAAGACCAGGATTCAAAATTATCTTGCTTATGTGTACTGCAGGGGCTTTTTTTTTTTTTCTTGGGGGGGTGGCATTCTGCACAGACAGCTACACTTAGAAAAACAAAACAAAATAAAAAGGTTGCACAAACACAACCTGGAGAGTAACCTGCTAAAAACCAGACAAATACACAGTATTACAGTGGATCAGAGAAAGAACTTGAATCAACAGGGCCATTCTCTAGCAAAAAAAAAGGTGGACATAGAAGCAGGATTACAGACAACTGCATAAACTCTACTCCTCCAGTGTTCCCTAGCTTTCACCCATTTTACTGTAGTAATGGGTTCAGCTTTGTGTATTGCCCACCAAAAACATGTGGGTTGCTTGCAAAGATCCCTGAGGATCAGAGGTCTGAGACACATAACCTACAAGGAAAGGCTGAACAAATTGGGGTTGCTAACTGAAAAAGTCTACAAGTATATTAAAGGCTTTTGCAGAGAGAGAAGGAATAATTTATCCTCTGTGTCCATGAAGGAAAGAACAAGAAATAACAGACTGAAACTGCAGCCAGGGAAATCCACTTTCCATCACCAGAATTTTTAAAGAACAGGCAAGACAAGCATTTTTCAGGGAATGCAGACCAAGTTTGTCTTGTCATTTTCTGCAGTGTCTTCCCTCAGGGCATTCTGAAATCCCTTTAAACCCTATAATCTATGATTTGAAATCAGTTCCCTACCCATTCAAAGTATTTACTGAGTCACTATATTTCCTTTTGCTACCCTGAAAAAATGTGGTGGGAATACTTCGAAAAAGGTTATATTTTTTGGCAACTGCTTTAATTAGTATGATTGTCAGATATGAATAAGACAGTATTTGCTGTAGAGACCTGGGTCCACAGTCTGTTTGTGATGAGACTTTCCATTTCTACTGTGACATTTACTATCTGAGGAAATTGGCCTCAGAATGATTTTTGTTTCTTACAAAAGTAAAAGCACTGGCCCTTTTAACCTCCTGTGACCAAACATCTGTTCTCTGCTGCAGAAAATAGTTTAATATCAAAATAATTTATTATTTTTCTTATTAATTAACTAATTTCTTCTCTGTTCTATCTTATGGTAATCACCATGCAGTCCTGAATATTTCATGTAGTCACAGAGATATTGCCTAAATGGGAACATATTTTTGCTTTCCTATTATTTGGGTTGAAGTAACATCTAACTGTTTAATTTTGATTTTGGTTGTTTGTTTTGTTTTTTTTTTTTAAGTTATTCACCACTGGCTGTCAAGGGATCTGGTAAACAAAACTAAATCAAATTTACAAGGAATGGGAAAAAAAGAACATACACCATACCAAACAGTCTACTTCTCATATTTCCCTGTTTGAAATTTTGCATTCACAGCCTCTAAATTTTAATACTGTTTTTCATTACTAGCATAAAGGCCTGTACCATTTCCTCCACCCTCTCCTGGAGGTTGCCTCAATACATATAGGTAAAGATCTCAGAAGAGTTTATTCAAAATAATTTTGACATGAAAGATAAAAAAAAAATGAGGAGTTAGATATCTACACAAGAATGAGCAACTTTCATGCAATAGCACATACTGTCTATATATGCTTTTAGAGAATTCCTGAATATAAATGTTCTGGAGAAATTTCTCACATGTAATGCTTTAAGATGAAGAGAATATGCAATCAGTACCATCAACATGAAACTTCTTCCAACTACTTCCTGCCCCAAATCCTCTAACAAGATGATCTGTTTTACTACAGTTTACCTATGAATACACACTGTTCCTAAAAACATGCTGTGCTAAGGTATGCATAAAGTTTACTTTATGTAATTCTAAAAATCTTCAAAAACATTTGAACAACAACAAAAAAATCCCACTTAACTGTAACAAAACATTTTGTTCAGTACAAAAGAGATGTCCTGTGATGATACTGTCAGTTATGTGTCAGCCATATGACTCCCGATGGTGCTAACTTGGAAAATTTCGTACCCTCCCAGCACTAAAATACAGATATTTGGGGAGGAGGTCCTGAAAATGGTGTACTCCTAAGAATTTCCACACCTTGTAACCAACTGAGCAACTCTTGAGCTGGTCATTCCTACCAGGGCAAAAAGGACTGTCAGGATTCAGAGACTGTGGCTCCTGGCCATCAGCTCCCATAGTGGCACTGCACTGAGAATGTCTCTACTGGAAAGAAAACTCTTCTCTTTCGGTACTACTGTACCTCACTGTATCTTGCAACACAGAACTGTTGCTGAAATGCAAAGACATGAAGAATCAGCAGGATGGCAAGGGTGCTGACAGCTGGACTGGGTTGAGATAACGTGAAAATCTGTGGAACTGGTGAGTGAGATGTGGTGGAACAACACTGGCAAATGCTGACAAGCAGAATATATTTGCTGAAAGGGTGGGCTTGCTGAAACAGTGAGTGACAGGATTGCCAAGGAGAATTAGATGGCTGTGTCACTGACCAAACAACGGGAAAGTTTCATGGCTATGAGATTACGCATGACTAATGCTGAGATGGGAATGGAATTTGCTCAAGAGGAATAGTGTTAAACTACCAGGAAATTAGGGAAGACAGCAATGGCGCACACCTGTTCAAGTAGCAGGCTTAGAAAAATATCAACCAACAATTTATTACTTGTTTATATAAGAGATGAAGCCAAATAATAACCCAGAGACACTCAGATTAAAATCAATTTGCGATGAGTTTCTAGTCTCAAGAAACTGTAGATAAGAAGAAAGAGATGAAGATTAATCTGACTGCTTTACCAATGTAAAAGTATTAAACAGAGAAGGGAAATCAAGAAATATCAGGCTGGAACGGAAATAGCCTACATCCATCTTTAATACAAACCACTATCAGTTGTGCCAATGCCAGCACATATACTGGCTACAGTGACTCTTACTGCCCTATAACGAGTCCATCAGTGAGGATCTTCTGCTGGAAGTTTGATTTGAGAAGGAAGCAGAGGCTCTGGTTTAGCTGCAAAAACAAGGCATTTTACAGTTAGTAAGTACATAAAGAACCTGTACTTGCTCTGAGACAGAGAAAAGCTTCAAGCTGGGGACTGTGCTGGCGCTAGAGGGGGTTTGCTTCATTAACCCCTCAATGATGGAAATAGTGGGTGATAGCAGAAAAAATGTAAGTTGAAACAGCTCAAGAAAAGACGACAAGGAGTCAGAATTAAGATGAAATCTGACAGGGAAGGTAGGGAAAGGAAAAAACCAGGTGAAAAGAAGATGCAAATAGGAACTGACAGCAAGGAACTGCTTGGGATCATAAATGAGCTCAGTGGAAAGCAGTGTGGCACTCACTGGGCTGGAACGACTGAATTACGGGATTACACCCCCAGAACTCAGCACCAAAGCATCCCAGCTACCCAAGCAGCTGTAGATTTATTACACTGTACAGTTCCCTGCCTTTCTTAGCTTGTCCTTGTAAATGCATTAAAGTCAATGCTGAATGGAAAATCAACCAACCCCTCCCTCTTCTTGTCTTTTCGCTTCTCATTAAATTAGAGAGAAAATGTAAATGTTATTTTCTCTCTCTTCACCAACTGTTGACAAGTCAGGAGCTAACAGTGAGAAGACTTCATTCAGAGCTTTGTGCTCTTGCTTCTGAAGTCAGTGGCCTTCACAGGTGTTCAAGGGAACTAGTCAAACTGCAGCACTTTTTCTTTCAACTGGTGCTGTGACCAATGCCCAAAAAGCACAAAGGAAGAACTAAAAAGGAAAGGCAAAAGGGTGCTTTATGAAAGCATTTCATTCTGGCATTTAGTAATATTCTGTGCTAAGCTCATACCAGGGCAAACATTTCCTAGGGCTGTTTCGAAAACTCAAACATGGAAACTCCAGGAACACAAACAGAAAATGGACATGGCTGCATGTGAAGTTTGCTCCACATAATTCAAGAAAAACTTTGGTGAGCCCTTCTGTTTCTCAAGGTGGTAAGATGGGATGGAGTTTGGTTTACTGAGCCTTCAGCCTTTGTTTCAGATTTTTGTTACTGAGTGTGACCCTAAAAACACATAACTGCTCAAATAAAGAAAGCAAAAGAGTTCTACATCCAGATATTGAACAGAGGAGATGCAAGGGAGATGCAATTTGTGCTCACTTTTCCTTTATCTTGCTTTTCTCTGTGTTTCATCAGGTCTTCTGTCACAGAAATAAAAAGTAGGGACACCACCTGTGTGGTTCTTCTACTTCAACATATTATTGGGCCAGGAAAAGTAAATGGTATAAGACAGGACATTTCATTTAGCTCCCTACCTCCATTTTCACACAGGTGGGGTCATACATTTAGGCATGTAATTTCAGACCAAGCATTCTCATATCCATTTACCCTTTTAAGGAATCTAGGATTTATTCAATGTCATTACTCCTAGCCTCGGAACTGAGGTTTGCATGATGCCCTGACTCTTCTTCCTGCTTCCCTCAAAGGATCACGCATTACAAAATGTTTTAAAAGAGGTAAAAATACCATCCTTCCCAAAGCAAAATTCAACACTTACACAAAAGTGGCAGATTTGATTTATTGGAGTGCAGCTGGAGTCAACCACAGGGTACAGATTTCTACAGCAGGCTGGCTTCTAGCAGATATGGTACTTGGCTCCTCTGTTGTCTCCCTTTTGCTGTGTAGTGCTTGAAGTAGAGCATATAGGCTATGGCAAATTATAATTTTTATTCCACGGATTTTCAATTTAGGGTAACCCTGCTCAGAATTCAACAGGAGCAGATCCAGATCCATCTCCTCATTCTCGTCACACTGAGGATCATGGTCCCAGGTGAGATGTCTGATGCTCTACCATCCCTGTTTCTGCAAAGCACTTCCCTTGGCAAAACACTGCTGAACGAAACCTCTTTTTTGTTAGAACTCTGAGTCTGTCTTGCCCAGTATAGGGATGATGTTTTGTATCTATCAGGATGCTGAAAGAATATCACCTGGAAGAGGTTAAATCCTCCTGATCCTATTCCCCAGCAGGGAATTTCCCAAGTTGATGGAGCTGGGAACATCTGGGTACCACTCCGGGCTGGGCAACCCCCATAAATATGGTTCCTACCCTTGCCTAGAAGATATTTGGCCTTTTTTCTCTCTTCTATATTTCTCTCTAAATTTGCAAAACATCTTTTCCCTCCATTCCTCCCCAGAGCTCTGAAAAGTCTGCTCCTGTGAGGAAGCACATGGAGTGACATTCTGCTGCCATGAAAGTCAACAGCAAAACTCTCAGTGGTTAATTACAATTGGTATTTAGTTTAACTTTACTTTTAGTAGAGAGTAACACTCTAGTTTTCCAGGGATAGGGACAGCAGAGAATCCCAAAATCCCATGTTACAGATAGTTACATTATCTACATATTGTACAGTTTGACAACAAGCAAAACTTAAGTTCCTTCAGTTTAAATTCCCTCATTCCTTTCAGAATTGTTTAATCTTTTGGGGTTAGTTTTTTGGTTTTGTTTTTCTTTGGGTTTTGTTTGTTGTTTGTGTGTGTGTGTGTGTGGGTGTGGGTGTTTGTTTGTTTGTTTTTGTGAGGTTTTGTTATTTTGTTTGGGTTTTTGTTTTGGGTTTGTGGGGTTTTCTTTTTTTCTCCTTTTCTTTTTCAGAATGCCAAACCACTTCTAAGTAATCACAAGGGTTCATGAAGAGTGAGGCCCTTTATCTTTCCCCAGAATTAGTGTAGCACAGGTTCCTTTCCTGAGCAGCTGGAGGCATCCACTTCTAAGTGAAAGAGTGGCTCATTCTCCTCAGCCAAGTTCTCAGCCAAGACTCTCTAACAAAGGGAAACCATTTTTGTGTTTATTTGAAATGTTACTCCCTATGTTACATCACACATTCATAGGACCAATAGAGGACAAATCCCACCCCAAAGAAGTTAAAAATAATGCTTTCACAGTTCTTCTCCCTCTCCCCAAGAATTGCACACTAGTCATTACAGAAAAATACATTAGGAGCTGAACATTACAATGAGGAGTCAAGTTCAGGAAAAATGTTCTTTCCTCTGCCCACACAGCCTTTTTTTGCTTCAGGGGCAAGAATACCTACCTCTCATCTCTTCCTGGCTGGGAAGAGAAAAAAAGGGATACAGGAGCAAAATAGAAGCTGTGGGATGAACCAGGCCACTTTTTCTTCCTACTCTAGCTACTGAAATAATGCTACACCCATTTCAGAGCTGGGAGGGAGCTGCAGAGAGCCCAGCAGGTCTCTGCTCCCCCTTTCCTTTCTCCTCTCAGGACTTCCACACTCCTCGTGGGAGGTGGTGCCTGCAGACACCCACATCAGGTCATCCATGAGAGAACAGCGGGAGCAAGTCCACAGTGGGTAAGAGGAAAATCCTCAGGGAAACAAAAGGTCAAAAAGAGATTGAGGGCAGGGGAGGGACAGTAAGTGGAAAGAGCACCAAGACTTGCAAGATGAAGTGAAAGGGATAAGTTGAGTGAGAATAAGGGGAATACATGGATGAAAATATGGCTTTTGAAGAAAAAAAAGGTGAGACTTGGAAGAAGAAAATGAGACATACCAACGTATCATGTAAATGTTTTAGTGTCAAAGGCCTTTCCTTACTCTACACACTCCTCTCCCCTTGCTGCCCTTTTTCTGGTTTTGTTTACAAAGTTATTACTAGAGGAAAAAGGCAACTTTTGGAGACAAGTAGGAACAAAAGGAAAAAAAGTGGGAAGGGACAAAACATGTCTTTTTTAAAGAGGATAGTGAAAAATAAACTCGTGGAGTGCACCTGTGGTCCAGGATTCTTTTTACCTTCCTATTTACTAACTGTAAGCGTTTAGGCCAAAAATCATTCCACCAATACAAAGTGGTTTGTGTGACAGTAGATGTTATCTGCAAACTAAGATCCAACAACACTTTAACACTAGCCAGCCAGCTGCAATCATGCAATGGATAGGAATTTACATGGTCGAAGCAGTGACTTGAAAATATTGAAAGTACTATGATGGATATCTTTATACTTCCTTTCCTACAGGCTAAGCAGCGGCTTAGAGTTGCAAGAGGGAATTTTCTCTTTGACTGGGGAAAAGAAAAACTCAACAAACAAAATCAGTAGGAAAAAATAATCCACTGTGCATTCTCAGCTCTGCTTGCATTTTGGAATAGAGAGGGAATAAAACACAGTAAATACTCTCTGTTCTCAAGAACAGCTTTTAGTCAGACTCAATTCTGTCTCAGGTTGTACAGTCACACAAGGGAAATCATCCTCAAGCTACCTGGCTTATCAGCATGTTTAAGAAGAGAAAAGATACTTGCTGACTGTCCCCTTTGCATCTTTTCTCCAACTCACTGGTGGAAGCAGCTGAGCAAACAAGAGTTGGAAAAAAAGATTGCAATTTACTACAATAGGGTAGCAGTAAATTCTTGCCCCCTCTCAAACCAGCAGGATGAGCAATGATTCAAAGAACTGCCTAGGTCACAGTGACTCCTGGTCCTTCTTAGTCATACAGTATTTCAGGCTACCTCTAAAATGCAGCTCCTGTTTGCTGAACATCAAGATCAATTTCAGTGCTGTTCTCTTGAACTGAGATGGAAAGATATGTTCTTTGGTTTCTTGCATGAGGCCATTATTTAATATAAAGAAAAAGTATAAGTTTCAACAAGCAGTGAATTTGAGGCCATTATTGAGAAGCCAGAAGTAACTAAAGAGATTATCAGTGGACATGTACTTTGCCTTATTTTGAAAACAGCAAACAATTTTTCTTATGCTTATTTGCACAATAAGGGAAAGCAAATGTGAAATGCAGTAGAAAGCATCATCTCTGTTAAAAAACTCACTCTTTTTCCCTCCTTCATTCAATCTGTGATTAAGGTTTCTGTCTCAAATTCATGGCATTTTGTCTGGATGAAATTATCAATTGTATTAAAAGAACACACACTGTTACAAGTTACCTGTACAGGTAAATCTAAAAAAAAAAAAAAAAAGAAATCAACAATAATCAACTTCAACTAGAAATATCAACCAAACCCAAAGTAATGATTCTTCAGAGGCAGCTCATGTGTGCCCTGATGATTTTTTCACAGTATTTTCAGTATGCAGTACAACAGCTTGCTAATGCTGAGTGATACTTTTAAATATGAAAATGCATATCGAGATGGGAGATAAAAGTGTTACATGATGTTTGTCCTCGGATTAAAGGTTCCTTATTTGTTTGCAATGACATGAGAAATGATAATGGCTCTGGAAAAACTGATATTGTTTGTCATGTCACAGGTCCATCGAGATCTTCCTCTTTTCTGTGACTTTTAATACAAAGGGAGGCCTGAAATTGCACTAAGTCAAATCTTAGAGGCTTAGCTTAAACCTTAACATCAAAATAGTTGACATAATTCTTGATAAGTCTTTAGATGTGGGCAGAGCGATGCATAATAAGCAACAGGCTTGGATCTTGTATTCAGGTTATAGATGACTTCAAGGTACAGTCCCATACAGAGTGCATTAACATTTAACCTTCAAGGAGAAAAGGCGTGAGGTCTTATTAATCAAAATCAGCTTGAAGAGCAAACACGACCATTGTCATTGTGGAAGGCAAAAAGGGGGAAAATTGGTACCTTTAGCATGCAGAGTCTCCCATTCTTAATGAGTAGAAATATATGCTTGAATTTCCATTCACCTCTCCATGCTGGGAAAGAACACTCCAATTTCATTAATACTGACAGAAAAAAAGACTAGTAGTGTCTCATCTGAGAGACCTACAAGCTGTAAAAGTATTAGTCAGGCGTTTTCTTTTGGGTAGGAATATGAAAATTCAAAAGGCAGTTTTGGACCACTGAATTTGAAGCCAAGAGGACCATATTCATCTAAACAAGAAGGTTTATTGATACACCTGGAAGGCATTCAGTGAACATCTTATTCAGTAATAGAGACAAATGTAAGACCAGAAGTCATTAACCTAAATTTGGAACATTGCAAACACCATCTTAAAGGCAAGTCATTCTGGACTTCTATATTTTGTGCTTTCTGTTGCTCACTCTTCCCTTTTCCCAAACAGTCATCAGACCTAGAAAAGATATGTTGAAATAAAGGCCAGGGTGCTTTGGCTCAATTCTGAGGCTTGCAAGCAGAGGAGACAATTCCAGGGAACTGCCCAAAGCACTACCACAGTCCTCACAGATTAACCTTCAGCTAATTAATAGTCTTTTATCCAAACCCTCATCTGGACACAATTTAATTCATTCTGCTAACTGAAATATGACAACAACTCCTATGCTCTCATTCCGTGTGTGCTCCTGAATGCTTCTAACAGCATCCTCAGTAAAAGCGATGCATTCTGCGTTCTGTAACACCTTGACAAGGGATTTTGGGAGACAGGGTGAGGAGTGAGCCTTGCTCACATCTGCTTTTGTAGTCTCCCAGGAAGATAAGAATACAAAATAAGAGCAATCAGAAAAGCATTATTCCCACTCATCTAACGGAAGATCTGCACTAGCACTTACGTGCACAAAGTGTAAAAAACGACGATGTGACACGGCATTGAGAAATGATAATGGCTCTGCAAAAAGTGACATTGTTTGTCATGTCACAGGTGGTGTGGCATGGCATACCTGTGGCATTTTGTACCACGAGATGAAAACACTGGTCTACAATCTCCTTCCACCTCCAGGACTGTGCAATCCCCTCAACGCAGCCACTTTGGATGCTAACCACGAGGTCAGCCTGGGACACAGGGAGATGTATGGCTTTGACTAGGATTACACATTAACACAGCACTCTAATTTACTACACTCTGTCATTTTCAACACTGACAGGCATCCTAATACAACAATTCAAGTATCCAGAAGGGCCTGGGATGTATGACTGCATTCCAGGGTTTGCCATACACGAACTTCCCTATGAGGTACAATAGAGCCTTCTCACAAAGATTGATGATTTCCATGATGTCCAGTCAATGCAAGACCCTCATCTCTGGCACTTTGTTTGAAAATCCCTTCCAACCCAAGGCATTCTATGATTCCATGAAATTAATGGTAAAACAGATGTGCAAAAGATCAACCATATTTCTGTTTATAAAGATAAAAAGAAAAGATAAACTGACTATAAAGAAAGAAAACAAGCTTTTTTTCCCCACAATCAAAATGAAATTATTTCTCTTTGTAAATGTCAATATCCAGAATATCCACTGTGAAATAGGGAAGAAAAAAAAGAGTCAAACCCATGGAATAGCAGTAATAGGGCTACTTGCATTGTTTTCTACAAAACCAGTAATGGAATCAGGCACAGATTTCCACAAGCAAAATCCCACATGCTTTGAACATACTGGAGATAGTCTGAACTTGTGTAACATGACCATACACACACTAATATGAAACATCTCTGCACAATTAGAAAAAAATGTACACAAAAAAAAAGACAATCTGGAAATTAATTGTAGCTCAAAGCAATATATACTGCAGGAAAAGCAATGCCATTGTAGCTGGTAGTAATTGCACCTCGATGAAAAGCCTAGAAACAGGAATTCCTGAACCCATAGTTCCACCAAAAAATAAACCCGTCAAAATATGTTTTTCTATACTGTTTATTATGTTACACACTATAAGGAAAAAACCCATCTCCATCTAATCATAGCAACATGGGTAAAGTAATCTGTAGTCTGAAAGTTATTCGTGATTAAACAGACATTTTGGAGGTTTATTATTCTTGTAATTGCCATTCAGGGTGGTAGCCCCAGTTTGCGTAAAAGCATCTGTGCAATTAAGTGTATTGTTATGATTCCAAAAGTCACATTTTTAGGTTTAAAAGAGATGAAATTAAGTTGAACAGCCTGTATAAAAAAAAAATAAAAGGGAAAACAAAACAATCAAACAAAACCCCACCCAACCAACCAAACAAAAACACACACAAAAAACCCAACCAACCAACCCCCCCCCCCAAAAAAAAAATCACAACACCAAAAATCAAAAAATAAATAAAATTAAAAATCCCCAGGGAAACAAAAATTACCAAAATTTATACTACGTGTTTTTTGTTATTGCTTTAGTTGGTTAGGAATTATATCACAGTTATTTTCATTTCAGCTACAAGAGATCTTTCTAAAACAGAGTGTACTAATAAGGGGAAAATACAAGAGAGTGATGAGCATCTATTTATCTGCCTGACCTAATATTACTTTCATTTGCTCTCCTTTGCCTGTTAAGACGTTGTTGCAGCCCTAGTTTGTGCCCAAATGTCAATGACCCCTGACAGATGCTTTAGTAACTGTGAACAGCAAGAACACATTAACAAAGCAACCCAGTCATCTTCCCTGCTGGGGATGCTGATGAATGCTGATATAAAACTGCTTTAGTCCCTCTTCACCTGAGCAGCACAGAACAGCACACTCCCTGGACTGATCTCACTCATCTGCTTCCTGAGCTCTCTGTGCCATTGCTACATATTTCTGTGTTCTTGAAAGAGTAGAGATCTAACAGGAAAAAAAAGAAAAAAAAACCAAAACAACAAAAAAACCCACCACAAAACCAAACAGGGAGGGAAGGGAAGGGAAGGGAAGGGAAGGGAAGATGCAACAGGAATAGCAGGGGAAGGAAAATTACTCATTCAAACCCACGAAGTTCAGGATGAGATTTGAGGAGAAAAAGACTGTTGAAGTTGGGGTTTGATTGCTGTGGGTTTGTGTTTCATACAAGACACCACTAATTTCCTGCCCAGTCAGTAAAGCAGACACAAGTAATGGGACAATTTCTTTGCTCAAGTATTACCAGTCTGAGCAGGTTTTTTTCCAGAAAGGTTCTCCACAGGCTCGGCTGCAGAGTCAGTTTGCAAGGACCCTTCTGCCACTCTCTGATCTTTGCTGGCTTCTACACAACATTCAGGCTGCCGCACCAACTTCTCCCCAGCACCCAAGGGCTGGATCTGCTGCTGGCATTTACACCAGGATTTGTTCTTCCATAACAACAGGACTCTCTTTGAAGAGTGAGGAACTGCTGGGGATGGCAGCACGAGGGGCAGTCACATCCTGGTTGAGTTGGCTAATCCTGAGGGAGTCCAGAGGCAGAAAGCAAGCACAGGGAAGGTGGGAACAGGAAGAAGCTATGAAAGAGAGATCACCTGTGAGCAAGGTTGGATTCCAGATGGGAACAGCATGGGAACAGTATGACTGGAGAGAGCTGAGAGAGTTGAGCAGGGCAAGAAGGAGGGAATCAACAGGTAGTAAAATCAAGATGTAAGACAATTTGAGCTTGCTGCTGAAAGGAGAATTGGCCTGTGTAAGAAAGACATGGAAGAGGCCAGGGATGCTTTCTTTGCATCAGACTTTACTGAGGAGGTCTGTTCTCAGTCTCAGCTGGGGTAAACAGGAACTACCAGACAGGCAAGAATCAAACTACGGAATGCTTGAGTAAGCCAAGTGTGCCCATGGAACAGGACAAGGCATATGAAAGCATGAGGGCCAGTAGTGCCATGAGGCCACTCTCTGACATCTTTAGAAGGCTGTGCTGACTTGCATGATCCCCAATGACAAGGCAAAGGCAGATGTTACTGCCATCTTTAAAAAAAAAATAATAATAAAAAGCATCAGGAGGAGCTACAAGCCACTTAGGCACTCTTAAGTCCCTTGAAATATTATTTATTTGACAAGTCCTCATGAAAGACAATCCTGTGCATGTGAATGACAGGAAGGTGATTGGGAACAGTCAGCACAGATTTACAGAATTGCACTTGAGCAACATGATTACCTGCTATGATGAAATGGCTGGCTCTGCAAACCAAGGGACAGAAGGGAATGCCATTTACTTTCAGTTTCTAAAGCTTTTCACCTGGCAGATAAATTTCAGTGATTGGGTTTGAATGAGTGGTCTATGATGTGGTTGGACTGGATGGACTTCTGGGTCAACATTTTGAAGTTTAATTACCAGTCAATGTTTTGATTGTTGTTTTTTTTGGGGGGAGGGGGTGTTTGTTTGTTTGTTTCTTGAAACAACTAACATATGATAGGGTTTGATATGGACGTGATGATGTTAAATATATATATATATGTAAAATATCATCATCACCTGTGACCTGGATGACAGGGGGACTGACCCCTCAGGCAATTTGTGGCTGCCACCGTGACAAGGTGATAGAAAGGGCCAACAAGAAAATTCAGGAGGTTCAACAAGACCATAAGGAAACTTCTGGACTTGGAACAGAATACCTCCAGGCAACAGTAAAGAATGGGGACTGACAGGCTAGAAAGTGGTTTTGCAGTGAAGGAGACTTACATTATTTACAGCATAGCAAGTGCCTCTTCCATCTACTATCAATAAAAAAGCAGGGCTACTTCATACACTAGCTTCAACTTTTCATTCAATTTCCCAGCCTAAAAATAAGTTACAGAAATCTCATAAGGTGTCAGAAAGAAAATTAATATCAGAAAGAAAATCTGTCATAATACAGAATAGAAGCAACTAGGGCAATACATTTCCTAGACTTTCTTCCTCTCAGATTCCAAGGCTGGTTATCTGAGATAACCAGGAAGGGGGACAAAAAACAACAACCCAAAAACCACCACCAAAAAAAAAATCTGATGATCCATGATGACCAGAGAGATGGTGAAATGAACAAGATGTGAATGAAACATTCACCAGATGAAAAATGGCGGATGTGCCAGATACTTATTTCAAAATAGGACCTTATCCTACTTTATTCTGTTGACACCATCACTTTTATAACTTATCATTTGTATTAGACAGTGTATACCTGCCTTTTACTTTTCATCTCAGAATGTTTAATTCACATTGATATTTAGAGACAAGACTGGGCTGACCACTTTGCAGTTCATAAGCTCTACCTGGTTTTAGTAGAAATGTTTTACAAATTTATACATATATTGCACTGAATTTTGCAGGCTAGACAGTTTGAGTTCATGTTCTGTAAGTTTCCTAAAAAGCAGAACTAGCATCAAAGTAGAAAGTGCCCAGCTTTCTGTTCACTTTGTAGTAGGTTTGCATTTTCAAACAAAATGTATAATCATAAGTGAAAAAATGAATGAAGTCAGCCAGAATTACTTTTGTAAAACAGCAAATTATACACAGAATTTACACTATAAGGACAAAGGAAAAAATTTAAAAAAAAAAGGAAAAATAAGGGGAGTAGGAATGTCAGGCACTCCTTTTTTTGGAAAAAGAAAAGTATGGCATAAGACTTCTTAGAATTCATTTCCATAAGATTTTAAGGTAACTACTATGCTTGTCTTTATGAAATGCAGCTTATTGAAAGAGAACTAATAGAGAGACTTGACTTGGAAATGCTGGGAAGCCACAGACAAAGCAAACAGGCAAAATGCGGAGCATAGACTGTAAGTTCTTGCAATTAAAACTGAGTTTAAGTGTTTCCCACTGTAAGTACCTGCACTTTCCAATTTTTTGCAAGCCTGACAATCTGAAGCTTGGACACCACCTACATTTATTTGCATGAGTTCATCCGCCCAGATGAACCAGCACAGCTCCAATAAAGCAATAGAGTCAAATGAGTTTAGAGCCACTGGGGACTTGGTCTCGTGCTGTGACAACCAGAAAAAGATGGGGGTTTTTTCCATTTATCCTTGGAGGCTTGGCCATGCCACCCTTCTGAATACTTTCTCAGGACTGGTTGGTAATGTGATGTGTTCAGGTAGACACCGCCCCAAATCCCGATGACACCTCCAGCCCTGCACAGGCTTTAGCCAGTGGGGATGGCAGCAGAGGTCTCTCCCAGCCTCCCTGACTGCAGCCAGCAGGGCCCAGAGCAGTGTTTGCCCACAGGCTTTACAGGTGCCAGTGGAGGAGAACAGAGAGGCGAGGGCTGACAGCTTCTGTCAGGCATGACCGGCCGCTCCCTCGGCTGCCTCTCCGCTCTGTGGGCAGTGCCTGTGCGGCATTTCATGCCCCGTGTGGCGTGGCAGGGTCACACTGTGGCATGGTGGAGCAGCTGCAGGAGGCAGAAGTGGGAGAAGAGGGAAAGAGCAAGCTGCTTTTGTGCAGCACAGTCACTCTTAGCCACACAAGCCTGAAGCATGAGAAGCTGGCAGTCCCATTTCCAGTTCCCCTCCCATGCAGTCAACTGGGAGCAGTCATTTCCAGTGTGACCTCCCGCAGCTTCAGCTCCCGAGGCTCAAGAGGCAGCCATCTGACCATAAGCTGATCTTGTCTGGAGCATCAGCCACAGAATTTGGATATTGACACCCGAGTAAATCAAGCAGGTTTCTTCCCTTTTCATATGGGTGTTCCAGCTTTTCAGTCAGGCTTTACTTAACTCACACAGAGAAAAGTGCCACGTTTTCCCTTTTTGGCAAAATATACATCATATGAAACTTTTAAATGCAGTCACAAACATTAATCTCTGTAAAGCAGATACAGGTCTTAGAAACCTTCAGTATAACTCCTAAAATCAGAAGTTATACTCAGGTGAAGACAGGTTTTCTACCACAAAGCCATCCATCCAGTTGATGGGCAGCACTACCAGCTCTCCCCAGAAGTCCCAGGCCTTTCAGTCTACTTATATTTCATTTCATATGTATTGGGCCAAGTCACATTATTTTAAGCTTCAATCACTCATGTCAGTTCTTATTCACGAGTTGAATGGTCCTTTTAACGAAAGGAAGGTTTGCAGTGCAGGACACACACTGAATATTTAACAATCAGAACCAACACAAGCAAAGCCATGAAAACAGTTGAGGAAGCACTGCAATCTCCTCACTCTGTGTTCAGAGCAGGAATTAATGGGAAAGCAGCTAGAGATGCTCTCTGAGCACCACAGTTACGAGCCAGTGCAAGGCAGCAGAATGCCAATGGGATCAGGCAGGTGGTGCTGCAGGAGTTCCACCTGGGAAACGCTGCTCAGATCACAGGAGGTCAAGCTTTCGCTAGGCAGCCACGTCTTTGCTCTGTGTACCTCCCAGTCCTCAGAGACTCAGCTTCTAAGACCCAAGTCTACACAGCCCAAGTCATGTTTACTGTATGACATCCTGGCCGCTCTTGCCTCAGGCCTGTTTATCTCTGTTTTCCTTTCTTGCCTAAGGAATCGGACTGAATGTTTCCTCAGTAATGGGACTTTTGAGAGCTTGCTTTCAAACAACTAATAAAATTCAAACCAAGTCTTCCTGCTTCGTTTCTTTGGTACAGTATTCCCACTTCAGCTCCTGCCAAAGCAACTCTCCCAAGGCAGGCAAGAGTTTCTTCCCAGCCATGTTCCTCCCATGCAATCATTAAGCATTACTCCCAGGTCTGTACTTGCAGCAGGCTTTCTTTTTGCTGACCACAAGGTAACTGCACACAGATTTTCAGCCGAGCCCCCTTGCTTAGTATTTTTTTTCTCTACTGAAGGAGTTCAAATTCACAGAGGTTATGCTGTACCTACTGTGTTATAACACATGTAGTACACTACAAATATTCTGCTAAAATGTAAGCAATATTAACATATATAATTAGAAAACCCTCACATTACCATGTTGTAGAATTAGCAAACAACGTGTAATCCCATGAGTTTTTTTGTCTTGTCCTTTTTACCCCCTAGGTGTTACAATTAATTATATCAGTGTTTTTAGTTTTGCAAGTATTATTATAGTTAATGATGATTAGTGTAGATAATTTTGTTAGGTTCCCTTTTCTAGCTTAGGGGTATCTCTTTCATTCTAAAGTGTTGATTGTTTCTTATCTAACTTTGAAAATGAGATTAGATACATTTAAAATGATGTTTCTTGTATTGTCAAACTATGTAGATTTATATGGTAATTTAAAATCTGATAAGATATGAGTGGCATAAGATCATGTAATAACACAATCACAGCAGTTGACACTTCAGAGAGAATTAAATTGAGTCTTGCTTTAAAAGAGAGAGACAAAAAAAATATGTACCACTCCATGCTGGGAACCAAAGCGCTGGGGGAAACATTTAGGGCTAGAGAATCATTACTTAACTTACAAGCAGTGCCCTCATTTTCTCTGCATGAGTGGACAGGTGCATCCATTATGTGTTATTTCAGGAGGAAGAATAAAGGAAATAAATGGCCAAATACCAGGAGCTGCCTAGAATGAGACTGACTCGCTGAAGATTTCTGTGATGGGACTTGGATTACAGGCTTCTCCTAATGCAGTTCTCTTTATGTGCTTTCGCAGAGGCATGGATGGGAGAGTAATAAGGTAGGAGTGCCCCCAATCCAGTGGATGCAGCTTCTTCTAGAGGAAATTCAAATTCTCCTCACAGGTAGGGCAAAGCAAAAATAACCCTTTTGCCTTCAGATTTAAAAGCAGCTTCTAAAGCAACATTGGAAATTGAATTATGCATAAGAACTCTGCACAGAGATACCCTCTTCAGCATATATGAAAGGGAAACAGGAAGCGAAACGGGAGCTTTTAGGAAAGGATGATGCCCCTGGGGAGTGTTAGGAGGCACATAATTTTGCAGGATGGGAAGGTGCACACTGATTTTCTTCTTACAAGAAGTCACCCTCGCATATATTCTTAGGATGTTAACTCAGGGCTGTCATGCTGAAGCTGAAAAGTGGTAGGACAGAAGAGGCTACAAGTAAAGTCCAGAGCATGCTAGGAGGAATGTCTGTTTGAACTATAGCTGTTGCACATGGGAAACATGATCTTGGAGCCTGCAAACGCTTTAGCTGCCCTAAACAGCCCTGGGCAGTGCAGTGGCACCACGCTGTTGTCACCCTCAGGCACCCACCCAGGCATCTTCCTCCTCCAGTGAAAGATACAGATCCCTCTCCTCCTTAACTCAGAGCTTCAGAGGAAGCTGGCCCCAATAAACAAGCTATCATGAATTACCCTATGGCACAGCCAAAGGATGTCATGAGGAGGGCAGACTGGTGACTGGAGAAGACTACAGTCACAATGCATGACCTACCCAGAAAACATAGTAGGGGGACTTTGAAAGTCTGCATTATGATGGTGGAGGAAGGGATGGGCTGTGCCTTGTATAAATAATCTCATTTTTAGCAAGGTGCAAAAGAAATGCAGGTACATATGCCAAGCCACTGTGCACTTAAGAGCAGCTGAGTCTCAGTCTGAAAAGCAGAGCTGTGATCTAGCTGTTTTAGTCATGCAATCCATATTTTATGACCAAATTGTGATCAAACACTATTAGAACCATTCTTCTTGCAGATTTTACATCTGAATAGTAGACACTGCTGCATCATCAGACAGCTGAGCCACAACACAAGACACATCCCTCTCCTGGCTGTACAGCATGATTAGCTATCTGAAATAAAGAGGATACAAGCCCTGGATCTCAGGTGGTGGAGATCCTTTGTTATGGAACACGGTCATCCTGAGTTAGCAAGAACCAAGAGACTAGATTAACCTTCACTTTCAGAAGAAAATGTTCAGGCATTTCCCACCCTCCTTTTCACTCCTGAAGTCTTGCTGTGTGTCTTGAATAATTTGAAAAAGGGGCATGGAAAGTGTTGCTGAACTATGGAGAAATCCATGTGCTCTTCATTTGCTTTAACTCAAACAAAAATTAATCTAGTATCATGTGTTGAGATAAATTTAAAAAAAAAAAAAAGAAATCTAACAAAAACCCCATGCCCGAAAGAGTTT
This sequence comes from Myiozetetes cayanensis, assembly GCF_022539395.1. NCBI lineage: Eukaryota > Metazoa > Chordata > Aves > Passeriformes > Tyrannidae > Myiozetetes > Myiozetetes cayanensis. Next base: position 5,495,174 of record NW_026087742.1, read on the forward strand.
AAATGCTGCTGTGCTGCTATCCTCAGTTAACTGGAGTTTTGAGGTATGAACGGCTCTTCCTAACAGCAAGTGCTAACACAATGTTTTGTGAGAGCAAACACTACCTCTAATGCCTCAGATCTGCCAGAGAATGAAACAATTTCATTCTTGCCTTCTCCTGCACACTGCCTCCCCTTGTGCCAGGCTGCCAGCACCACTGTTCTGTTCCCCTAAGTAGTATCCTTGCCTTATTCTGCTTTATTCCTCCAGACATCTGTTGCTCTACCCTCCACATGCACCATCTGCCTCCAGGCAGCCCCACTGCCCACTGGGGTGAAGCAGCTGCTCACCCTCCCCCTAAAAACCATCCTGGCAACACAAGGCACTGCATTCAGGCAAGAGTGGCCACCAGACACCTGCCTCCCACCTTAGCCTCTTCCCAGAATACAAAATAAAGAGTCAGCAAATAAAAACAATATCCTTCCTCATAGTCCCAAATAGGTCGTGAGCATCCAAAAGATAAAAGACTTCTAGCAGAAACCCCAGAATAAAGAAGTAAATGCTACCCAGAAAGAGATAAGCCTCAACTCTTAAATCACTTAATGCTTTCCCTGAAGTCACAGATCTACCTTGGGCCAGGGAAGTCAAATCTAGTCTGCTCTGAGGGATGAAGGCAAGGAGGGGCACTACAGGCAAGACTCAACTTCCTATCGTGCCCTTTCATCTTCAGCAATCCTTGTTTCTCTTCTGACACATCTGTGCTACAGACTGCAGTGACTTTAATACCAGAGATTCATGCAGGATTTTTCTGTGTCAAACCCACGGCAATGAGTAGTTCTAACCATTTCTGGGAAATCTTTTTCTATCTCGCTCCACCCCCACCAAACTCTCTTAACAGTATCGGTTAAATAAAGCTGCATAAATCCAGTATAAATCAGATGTTTTGCTCTAATTCAGGCTTGTAACTCTTTAGCATTATTGTGCTTTCATACTACTCTAATTCAGCCAAGTAGCAAGTAGTATCTGTTAATAAAATGGCTTTTTTTGTGAGGTGCTTATAGATTATCTCTGCATAACCAAGAGCAAAAACAGTTGCATCCCTTGTTTTGGCAAAAAAACAGCTAGGCAAGATCCTTAGCCTAACCAGGCAACATATACTAACACCACATGCTCAAGAATATTCATAATCATGCAAATATCTTTGGCCCATTGACTGAGTTTCCGCAAGTGAACAATTAGTTTCTCCTCTATAAATTTTAATAAGCATAGGGCAAACCATCTATGCTGTAGCTGTTAGCTTTCTCCTCATCTCATTATTACAGAAAAATCCACTTGGCATTTCTCAGCTTTCTCTGAATGTCTCCAGAATAAAATTGTTCTCGGTATTCAGCCGCTTCCTGCTTAATACATTGTCATAAACAAAAGCATGCATTCATTGCTCCTCAGATTTCTCCACAGGACTCGAGAGCAGAAAGTTTTGTTTGGCAGTTGTCATACTTGAGGATATTTTTCATAAGCAAATCACTCACCATTCATCAGCTTTATGCGGATCTACCAAAAAAAAGGAAGTGCTTGCTCCACTTTTCATCGACACACAGATGCAACCTCATTATAGGTCCAAGGATAAGCAACTCTAGATGCATAAACTCCTAACCAATTAGCATTATGGGGAGATCTTTTTACTTTGAGAACACAGTTTGTGCAGGTAGCTAGGGAAAACTTCCCCATGGTTATTAATTAGAGTGGGTAATTAAGACCATTAATCTTACTGATTTTTTTTTTTCCCTTCTAATTCACAGCAATTTACTTGGGAATAAACAACTATGATCTTTTGGATAATTCCTCTACAGTTCAGCAAGGAAAGTGCTTTCTCTATGGCCGGTACAAACCACAGGTAGCAGAGGGAAACAAAGCCCAATTCAAGCATCTGTACCAAAGACAAACTGAAGTAATTTAAATTGCACCTGCCACAGGTCAGTAGGAACCTCTTCACTGCCCTCACATGCACATTTGTCTGCTCAACTGATCCTGGGCTAGAGAAAAGTGACAACTAACGAGGCAGAAAGAGGAACTCCCTAATTTTGCCAGGGTAGGGAGTAATCTGATGCATGAGTACACTATACTGAGTGCCTTTAGGTCTGCAACTACTTCCCGGCATGGGGATTCCTGGTATTGTGACAGTGACTGCCACAGAGCTCTGCTGCCAGTTTTCCAAGAGGCCTACCACTGGGATATTACAGCACCCAAAGGCAAAATTCCTTTTGCCACCTGCATTTAGGAAAACTTTTGCCTCTGATTTGTGTTTTGGGATTTTTTTTTGTACAAGCCTTGCTCTGCTGTAATGCTTAGCACCTTTCAAAAGCACATAAACCATTATCTGTCACAGCCAGCTGTTTCCTTCCCACACCTTCCCAAGGGAGCCCTGAATAGGGATTTTATTAGCTGGCTCAAAATGCAATAGGCCAGGTGTGGAGAGTATATGACAGCAGACACTCACTAATGTAGGGAAATAAACAAACAAAAATTCTGTGATGTTGCAGACTTCTGAATTGAACTTTATTGCTGCTACTGTACAGGCAAGAGGGGTGGCACAAAGTGACACATAACTGCATGACACGTAATATCATTCAGGAAAAAAAGGGCCAGGAATCAAGTTTGGGCACTGGACTCTGGTCACCCAGACTGGCTGTTTCCTGGCTGTTTTGACTGTTTCAACTACACCTGTCCATCACATTGCCCAAGTACATCCAGAGACACAGCTCGCTCCAGAGGCGATGTAGATCCACTGGGCGTGGATTCTTTTCTCTACTGAGTTATTTGTCACTAACTGAGAAGGTTCATGGCAGAGGAAAACCACTCTTCTGGGCGGCTACAAAACCTTTGATGCGACATGAGATGTTCCAAACTCCGAAAGCCACACAAACTATTTTATAATAAGCAATAAATAAATAAATATATACATAAATACATAAATCCTTGGGACCCAGAGGAAGCCCAAGCTCGAGGGCTTAAGCACAGATTTGGCCAATCTGCTCATGCTGCCTGGACATGAACTGGTGGGTACCACACAGCCTTGGGGTGAGGGACTAGTCCCTCTTATTCAGAGCTGCAGATGTAGCATCTACACTCATACACCCTCAGGGTGGGTGGTGATTACTTCCCTGTAGATATGCTTGGTGCTTTACAGATACATATTGAACCTGAGCTCCATCTCTAGGGGGTTATACTCTGAAAACCATTTGAAGTTTTGAAATACAATTCAAATAGCCCCGTGGCTATTTAATTTTCCTTTCAAGGTAGTGTGAATTTATAGCTAGGCTCCTTCTTAAAAGGCCATTTTTGACCCAATGGCCCATGATGACTTCTTCAAAGCAAGCTACAGTCTATCAGTCAGCTTCTGTTTAGTTCACAGATCATTGATGCAATGGAATTTAACAGCTGCTTGGGAGCAATTATAGCCTTTCATGTCAGTCTGGTTGTCAAGGGTGTAAAACAAATGTCAAAAATCTTCAAGAATAATTTTAATTGATGTTTACTGACCGCACACAAGTAGTAAGCCTTTCTGCCCTAGCTTTTTCTCCAAAGGGTAAAGCCAAAATACCTTATAACCTGGGAATTAGAGCTACCAGAACAAATTGGTCAACACAGTAAACATCAGATATATTCTTAAGCTGTAGGAGCTTAACAGCACATTTACTCAATAAATCCCCACTCTTCATTTTAATCTTATAAAATAAAAGAAACCAAAGAACAAAAAGAAGCTAAAAAGGGAATATATTTTATTAAAGCTTCACATCTGGTTTGCTATAGGTGTTTTTTTGCCCCTAAAACACAATCCTCAAAATGTCATGAATGTATGAAGCCTCAAGAACTAAAAAAAATGTGGGGTTATGTAGAGGCACAATCTTTATAATACAGGAAAAAAAATGATATGAAGTCAAATATATTTTTCGAAGCATGAAATATAAACACAGAAAAAGTAATTAGTGAGAAAGAAAAAGTCCTTGTGAACCAACTGAAAATTAAAAAAAAAAAAAAGAAAATCTCAAATTGCAACCCGGAAATTTAGCCTTGAGAAATCATCTGAACATGCAGACTCCTATAGTATATAAAGATCAGACTTTTTAAACTTCCACAGCTCTAATTTTGCACATGAATTCAAATATGCACAAAACCAGCTACTCTTTCTGAGGATGCCCTTGCCAAGCAGATGAGCAATTGCCTCTCCCCACAAATGCATTAGGCCCGTGGCTAAAACATTCACATGAAAAAGGGTTTCAGGCCTTCTTTTCCAAAAAAAAAAGAACAAAAAAAAAAAAACCCAAGAAAAAAACCAACCAAACCACAAAAAAACCCAAACAAAAACCAACCAACCAACCAACCAAAAAAAACCCAGAAAAATCCTGCTGCTTCCCTAAAAAGTGCACTAATTTCTAGGCTCTTGGCTAGGAGTTAACTGAACCTAAATCACCAGTTGAAATACTTATAGTCCAGAGGAAAAAGTCAGAAATAAACAGTATTGTGTCCTGTAAGTTCAGGGGTGAACCTCCACACATTTGCATGCAAGGGTAAGCCCAGATGGACTCTGCAGTGGAGAGAAAGACGACGATGGGCAATTTGTGTCCTTCAGTATTTCCTCAGAAGTGTTCTATGTGTCCTAGAATATACAGGAAATACATATCAAACAGCTGCTGATTAGGAGCCTAAGTTCCTCCACTTCCAGGAAACACTTTCCCACAGAGTGACAGGGCTTTTTGTTTTCCCCCTCCTCCTGTCCCAGCAGATTCTGGAGATGCTGAAAAGGTATTAGAAAGGAAGACTTGCTACTACAAAGCAGCACTCAGGTAAAGGGTAAGCATCCATTTTCATTCCCTCGAGTAGAGGATGACAATACATGCTAAATTACTAAATAATAGGAAGTGATACTATCCACCTCCTCCATATCTCTTCCAGGAGATGAGTGTTAAAGAGCAGTTCTTAGTCAAGAGCTGTAAACTAGAGGTTTTAGGAAGGGGGACTTGGTGGTTTGCATACAAATCACCCACCCTGTGCCACAGTAGGGCTGAGACACAAGGGTTGATCACATCTTCTGAGGCTTCCACTTGTTAGTATAAGGCAGCTGCATGTCCAGCACGCCAATTTTAAGCAGCTATAAAATGCACAGCTGGCTCTGTGCACCATACCCAAAAGAAGGCAACCCTGCCTGTGTACCTGTCTGGGCACCCACCACATAGATCTAGATTATAAATGCAGAGTTGAGGAGACAATATGCTTAATTCTCAGGTATACCAGTTACTTATTTGGTTTAGCCCTCATTTTCCTTGTGAGTAAAAGGAAATACTGGAAATCCAAGGCATTGCTGTGAGACATCATCCCTTGCAGAGAAAGGGAAGAGTATTTAGGTATCAAGGCAAATTTATTAGGAGGAAACTGCAAACTCAGTCAGCATTGGAGAGGAGAACTTAATTCTTAGTAGAATGAAATGAATTTGAGTCAAAAGAAGAGAAAGGAAGGGGGAAAATGTATGCCTTAGAAAGGTGACATACAGGGAGGCGTTATATATAGATTTGTACAAACAACTGATACATTTGAACAAAAATAAATTCTTAAAGCCAGTTTTTTTCTGGTTTCGAGGTCAGAATAGACTTTCCCACACATTCAGGGGCAAAACTAGGACACTGCACCTAAAGCTGTTTAGGACTAGGAAGGAACAACACTCCCCTTCAAAGTACATCGCTTAAAAGTAACAAAATATTAGCTACTAAAAAAAATTCTGTGTTTCTATAAAAAGTTTTCAAAGCATTTGTTCAAGTAGTTTGATTGCCACAGATGTATTACAAAATCACTGATCTACATTAATTGTCCTGTTTCCTTTCAAAGGTGAGAAAAAGTTGGAAGTTTTATGCAAGAAACTTTTCTTTAGCTGTGCTGTTACATTTCTCAATCTATGTAAAGGGGGCAAGAGAACTCTCCTGCTTAAAAAGTTTTGACTGCTTATTCCTGCATATCTAAAATACCTAGGCTCAAAAATAGAGATCTTCTGAAATGTAGAAATGAACGAAGTAGACCGATCTTTTCAGTATCAAATAGTAAGGAGACATTAATAAGAAGCAACAGCTTCAAGTAAAAGCTCAGAATTTGCATACCTGTGCACAGGTGGATTGAAGCACTGAGTATCAGGCTGCAGATAAACCAGAGTAAGCAGCAAGACACATTAGAAGAAATTACTAAGAAAGCTGCAAAGAGCGCTTTGCTTTCAACTCTATTTGAGCCTTCAAACCAAGCTAGGCTCCTACTTTTTGGCTTGACAGTATTTTGAGAGGTGAACTTTTGTACCCCTACAAAATTAACAGGATCCTCTCATTGTCCTGTGTTTACATCCTATTTTCCTGAAAGGAGTGACTGCCTGGGAGGAATCCAGGATTCTTGTGCCAGCCATTTGTTCCCCAGGAGCCAATACACTTGTCAGGCAGGAAGCAGCCTTGATTAAGTTATTTGTATTCCTTAGGGGTTTACTACTGCCTGGGCTCGCTCTGCAGTCCTCTAACCCTGACCAGGAACAGCTGAACAAATGAAAATAGTTCTGGCTGTTATGTGCCATTAAGATATAATGACTGGCTTATGAGCACAGAACACCAGCACACATTTCACTTGTGAGGCCAAAGCTTTGCTGCTCTTTTCATTACACCAGTCTCCCAGAAAGAGCAGAGTGGGTTTACAGAGACAGCTCTGATGCACAGACAGAAATCCAAAACAGGACACAGAGTCCTAAACTCCTGCAGTTTACCTGTGTCTCTTGTTCCCTTTTAACTCGCTCTTGGCTTTCAGAGATGCCTCCCAACTGAAAACATTTCATCAGGGTTTTATAGCACGAATCTGGACCCAAATGTATGAGACTTGGACTGGAGGAGACAATGCTTCAGGAAAAACGAGTGTCTCACTGAACAAACGGAGGGAGGATTGGGCTGTAAAGGTACAATGAGACAAAGTGTCTACACAACTGCCTAGGACTGCCTGCAGCTTCTAAAGGTGACTTTCCACAGTCCCATCCTTCTCTCAAGGATTTCCCATCCAACAGAATCAGGTTAAAAATATTTCTAGCTCACCCTATTTCTGTTTTCTGCATTGTTGCTGATAACAGGTTCAACTGAGGAGGGGACTTTTTAAATAAAGAAGGAAGCAAAGAACTGGTCAGTGTTCTTATACAAAAATGTAATACAAATTTTCTCTCTGTCTTGTTACTCAGTTTACTGAGTAACTTTCTGAGAGAGTTTAAGTTAAATCAGTAAAATAAGCAAATATGGTAATTAGATGAAGAAGGTGAGTAAAAGCATGGCACTTTTATGCAGTGTTGTGTTTAACTAGCTTGAAAATACAAATCTAGAGTGATTTCCAAAATGCCTTGACTTTTTTCCTTATTCACTTCCTTTTAAACAGGGAAAATAATGAACAAATATTATTTAAACTCCAAATACATTCAGGGCAATGGCTAATTCTGTAACCCATTAAAGGAAACTCTGAGGCAGAAAGTAGGATTTAGAAACTACTAACCATCAAAACCACATTGTTAGGTTTCCCTGCTATACTTTTCAAAAGAATTTTCACATATGTCATTAGGCTCATTATTTCTTAAATATTACAGATATTAGCATCCTCATAATACCACCATTCATACATATTCCTTTTTTCTGTCTATTCTTTTTTTTCTATTCCTTTTCTAAACTTGCTATCCTCTTCAAAGCAAAGTTCTTATACTTAAAAAAAAAACCACCCTTCTCTCTTGTCAGCAAAGAACTCTCATTCTCTTCCTTCAAATCCCTCCATATAACCTACATTTCACTTAGATTGACAGCAGTGCTCTAAATGCTGTCAGTATCACACCCTATCTTACAACTTTACTCTTACCCTCTGTATCATATTCTTCTAAAATCAGATTCTAAATTGCTTGGGGCTTTAAGTTGCCTCTCCGCTTTTCTTTATCTTAAATCATTCAAAGGGCCAAGCTTTTCCCACCCTGACTGGTTAATTTGTAGGAGCTATGGGACTGCTTTATGGCAGCTGGAAGTACAGCCAACATTATTCTACCCATGAACTAGGAACCAGCTGAGCACATAATATTGCAGTTCCATGTTTTCCACTTCACTGGACCGTATCACTGGCATAGGGCTGGTTACATGGCATCTAGAATGCAGATCAAGGTCAGCTGGTGTTGCTCATTTTCAGAAAGCTATCTTGACAGAGTAGTGGATCTGTTTTAATTTATTTCAATTTTTGTAAGGCAACATTTAAAAATATCTGGTGACTTATAATTATGAGCCTCACATATATTATAATGTCCTTAAAATTATGCAATAGCTGAGAAATTCAAATAATGATCGTGAAATCCCAACAGCAAAGGATCTAATCGAGGCAGGTGAACTGTGACCGTGGAAAACAAGATGCTTTCTGATAAATGGGGGATGCATACTAACTTTACAACAGCAGAATATGGCAAGGACTACACATTCAACGCTCTAAATATAAAATGGATGTCTTCAGAAAAAAAAATGAAAAAATGAATCTTGATGTTGAATGTGATAAAATGTTAAGCTTTTTAATAAAGAAAGAAAAGCCTTTCTTTGGTGATAATTATATGGATTTAATGGAACTTCTCCCTGTCAAAATATTAAACCCAACTCACTCCAGGAGTCCTGACTATCTAAAACATACATCTTTCTCTACTCCTTTTGAAGTATCAGTATATACCCGTAAGCTTTTTAATTGACTTTTTTTTTTTTTAAAATATAGAAAGCTTTCATAAACATAAAATGAGCCAATTTAAAACACTGATGGTCTTTGTACTGAAGTGCTGATTAGATAAAAAGCATATCTGAATTACAGAAAGCACAAGATTTTTAGAAAAGGTACCTCTAAGAAATCATTAAAATAATTTTTGCTTTGGTGATTTTCTACTTCAAGCACAGAAAAGCCATTTTCCACTGACTTATTGTTTCCATAAGCCAAGGTATCACAAGGGCCTTGGTCTGATTTTGTAGCAAAATAGCCACAATTCAGCTGGGGCACAGAAGCAAGCAAGAGCAGCTTTTGATCAGCGCAGTGCTCTGGTCATTACAACACGGAGACATTCAGGCTCATTGCAAGTGACAATAGTCACATGGCTCCTAAATCATCCTGGTGGAGGAATGGCAGAAGTCTGTGGTGCATGAGTGAGGCTTCTTTTCCTTTGTCCTGCTCTTAATGAAGTGCCTCTTGCAGGCCCTCGAAGGGAAGGACTGCAGGGACTTGTCCTCTCATCAGAGCTGCTGGGAGTCAGTGATTCACCCTGGGAGGACCCCAGGCCAGAAAGCAACGAGCATTGCATGACACAGAGGTGGCACAGGTCCAATGGGAACAAAAATCTTGTTTATAGCTTCCACAAATTGGAATTCACAAGAAAGAATCCATCGTTTGGCATCAAAGGAAAAACGCGCATATAAGTACAAGTTAAAATTAAAAGCCATCCTTTCTTTCAATTAAAAGACAGAGCAGAGGTGATTTAAAAAAAAAAAAAACAAACACACAACAAAAAACAATGAGATGTAATTGGGACATGCTGCTTGGAGAGTAGCAGCAAGGACAGATGCCTCAAAGCAGCTGGGCAGCACAATGCACCAGCAGCCCACTGCCAGACAGGCAGAGCATGTACACCCCAATTTCCAGCTCTGTGTTCAGCTCATACTCTACCTCGTGGGAGATTTAAAGCACCAACCCTCAAGAACTGCAAAATCTGAATCCCAAATATATCCACAGCTACACTCTAACACAGATCTGCCCCATTGCAGCTGAGCATGAACTGGTAAACTTCAAGTGCAAGGATACTGGGGATGTCTTGGAAGCTTGTCCAAAAATACAAACTCATTACCATTTCCTTACAGAATCCAACACCTGTAAAGGATGCCTTAGGAGGTGTCTAAAGCATAGATCAATATTTGAAGCTCGATATTGCCCTTGGGATCAGCTTGCTTTCCTGTACTCATCTGCTCTTTTTAGTCATGTACTCCAAAGAAAGTTTCAATTCTACAGTATGGAGACTTCAGCTCCTTGCTGTATTGGGGAGTTACCAACCTGTAAAGAAATTTTAATGGAAATACTGTGGCATAGCATGGAGGTAAGAGAAAAGCTAATCAAGACACTACATCTGAGATGAAAAGTTACTGATCCTAAAAGAGAAAGTGAGTCAAGAAAGTTTCAGTTAACATTCTCTTTGATCTGTGCATGAATTCTCCATTTAATTTGCTTAAGCTTGAAAAAAGTGGGCAAGGAAGAGAAGGTTTTATGAGAGAAATGGTTTCACAGCAATCCAACTTCACTTGAGACTTCTGAAAAAGAATTAACTTGTCTTTTATGTCTTTTAAACTTTTTCCCCCCACAGTTTAGTACAAAGTGAAAAAAAAAATTATATTTATTTGGCCCTTGGAGTGCTTAGATCATCATGTTATAAAGGATATGTGTGACTAAGGGTGAAAACCTTTTGAATAAGGTTACTTATTAAAACCTTACCACTGAAAAATTTGCACTTAAAATCAGCTCTGTATTTATGACTTCTGAAGCAAACAGATGATGGACGTGAGATGGAGTGATATGGAACAATAGCAATGTGGACTACTTGAGAGATACTGAAAATGCTGTACAATAGATCTGCAGAGTGCTTAATGCTGTCCAGAGGATTTTCAGTGCCATACTGGGACCACACCCTCACAAATAGCCTGCAGATCAGAGGACTCAGATGTCTGTCTACCAGGGTGACCACATTTTATTGCTGGCACCCATCCCTGTGCCACACAGCTTTGGGACTGACAGAGGAATTTGAGGATGAGAACAAGGTCCCCCCCAGCTTCTCCTGCCCACCACTCTCTTGCACACAGACCCTGGGAATCTTTCTCACTGCTTTGCCACTGGTCAGCAGCACAAGCCAGGGTGGTTTTCTGCCCTAGAGACTGAGAAGTGACCATGGACAGAGTGCTTGGTGCTTTCTCCTGACCGGTTTCCTTCAACTTGGCTGACTCCTCAGGCAGAAGTGAGGTGTAACTCAGGAATGGGCCACCACATGATCGTGGAGCAGTCCACTGACACCATCCCAACATCATGTACCAACTACCCCCAGCACACTGAAGCAGCAATAACTAACTCTGCAGCTGGGGTGCTTTGCTCTCTTTTACTAAACATCTTTACAGAGGAAATGACTGACATGATCTTGTCAACTGTTTCTTCAAATATCCTTTCGACAGCCTAATGCCAGCACAAATGCTCCTATGAACATTAGAGAGGTATAATGTGATCCTCAGAGCCCCTTGATGCCTTTTCTTCCTTCAGCCTTCCAGATAAAGAGTGCATCATGAGGCGTATTGTGTGCATTTTTTTCAGAGGAGCCATTTAAAGCTGGTCCCATGGTCACATTAAAGGTCCCAGGGTACCTCTTGTTAGAAGAGAATAAGGACTTTTTCTGTGCTTTCTTCAGCCAAGCTCTCTTCTCCCAGGGCAGTGTACTAAGTACCTGCCAGCTGTCTTCCATCTAGCAGAGGGAGCTGAATGACTTTCTTTTTTTTTTTTTTTTGTAATGAAGGCCACTACATATATCTAAGCTATTAATTCAAAGACAAACAGGCATCTTTGATGGAAAAATGCGAGTCTGTGAGGTAGAAATGGGTTAATAAATGTGAAAATGAATCTTCTAAGGATAATGTGCCACTGTCAAGCAGCAAAACAGCTGAAGCACAGTTCTGACATCTCCTCAGGACACATGATATTCTCATAAAACGTGGACAGGGGAGAAACATTTGATGTCTGGCCCTACCATTTATATTTTTAGAAGGCTACACAACAATACTCTGACACCCTGAGGTGTCTAATGGTTCAACAGTCCTGTACAGCTAGGTTCTGCCTCCTTTCTGAGGCACACAAATCCATAAACCCTCACTGACCTGTAGTGTCAGTATGTTCCTGCCTGCAGCCCTTTTTTTATGCCGTGTTAGAAAGCCTGACAAGACTGCTTATTGAATTTCTCCCTTTCAACATCAAAGATACTAGCCATGCTCTCCAATTATTTAATAGATTCTGCTACAGTGGAGATCACTGATTCATTTTCACTAGAGATACCCAGTCATTGTAAAGAGCAATTATATATAATAACAGCCTAGCTGTTCTCAAACGGTCTTTTATCAAACACATAGTTCAGTGATTACCAAGATAGGCAATGATCTGATATTGATAATAAAACTTAATGCCTTTGGTGTTAGTTTTACCAAAATATCAATGGTTTTGCCCTGCAGACCCCGGCGCTCAAAATGCAGCAGCTCTGTTCGGACTGCCTTTTGCTCTAACTGTTATATTTATTTCATGGTCATGCTTTTTAAGCCTCACAGAAAGGTGTCTCTGATTCAGCTTTTTGCTGCTTGGCGGTGCTGTCTGGAGGAATGACACAGGGGGACGGGAGATGCTGACTTCTGAAGCCAGCTCTGTCGCTGGGCAGCCTCGAGCAAGATGCTTTGTCTCCCTCTTCCCATCTGTAAAATGCTCCTACTTAACTGCACACAGGGGCTGAAGATCAATTTGTTAATGGTTGTGCATTAGCACCATGCACAGCCTTTTGAACATATAATATGTCCTAAAAATGCTAACCCTTTTTGCCCTTATTCAGAGATTACTTTTCAGACCAACAGATTAAAGTGTTCTTTCTCTAAAAATTTTCCCTGAAATAAAAACTCAGTGGTGGCTACTTACTGAGCCTCATCTCTCAATGGCTGAGGTGGCAAGTCCTCTACTTGAAGTAAAAACTTATCCTAACCCTTTCTTTTACCACTGTGATAAAACTAAAAGCAAAATTAGAATGGTGAGGTTCACAGTGCTCGCTTGACCTTGAAGAATAAATTGTGAAGAGCAAAATGAGAGCATCCACCTTCTCCAGACTCGTTATGAATTCAACCAGCTGACAGAACCTGTAGTGATGAAGATAATCACTGTCTTGAGCAGATGTTATACCCCCACCGATGGAAGGCAGCTGTATGTGAAAAGTTCCCTGCTCTAGAAAGCTATTATGTCCCACAGGCAGTTTTCATGCATTTCAAAAAAATCCTTATTTTAGCCAGACAACATAGTCCTCTATCTCTCATACCCTGTCCTTTCTCATCTGTAGGGCTACACTAGATACAAGTTTCCCTTGATATGTTCTTTGCTTCTGCCTTAAAAATCAGACTCAGGCCTACTGTGGCCATTTGCCTGTTAGGTAGGATGTGGGCACAGTTGCTGCTGGAACAGGAATTGCAGCCACCACAGAGCCTGCACACAGCATGTGCGCAGGCAAATCCTAGGGGCCACGCACCACAAGGACAGCATGATTGTGCATGAAATAAATTTACATAGGGCACTTCAACTGCCTCAAGGAGGTATCATTCACTCCATCCCCTGGATCTGGAAACTGCTGGACATCTCTCTTCAGGATTTACCAGGCAGAAGCCTTAAGGAGGAGGCAGGCTTACTGGAAGGCAAGAACACACAAGGTAGCAGAGAGTAAAGAACAAACCCTGTCCTGGGAAGAGAGGGTGGGTGGGTGCATTTATTCTGCCACATGATTTCAGATCTTGCACTCGGACTAGAACCCCACACAGTCTGCTTGCCTTGTTATCCCGTGGCTTTAGGCTGAAGCAGGTCCAATCTTTCACGAAGCCATTAAACCTTCGCACAGCATGGGGGGCTGACTCACACTATTCTGCTTCTCATGTCAGTAAGGGTGTGGGGGGTATTCAAGAACACGACACAGCTCTGCGATTTCAGCACAAAATTCAGTCCCACAGACCAAGGTACGACCATTAGGCACAAATCCCTGTGCTGGGACCCTGCAGGGGGTCATGGCCCCTGGGAGTTCAGGGACCCTGCAGTGCTGCCAGGTGAAGCACTCCTTGCTGCGCTCTCAGCTCTGTCACCCCCCGTTTCGGTGAAGTGAGTGGCCTAGTTTGCCTGTTGCTATCGACTGCTCCAGCTCTGCCTTATAATTGGAATTCATATCCCGCAAAAGCTGGAGCCTGCAGCTAACAGATACAGCAAATTATTCAGCATTAACCAGCATAATCTGCGCTGGTTTTCATGGTGCCTGTTTCCCACTCCTCCCCAAGCTCTCTCCGTGGGCACAGAGGAGCACATGTGGAGTGGCCAAAGCAGCTGTGAGGGCAGCTGCAGGCAGGAAGGAATTTTGCTTGTCCACATGATCTCTCTGCTTCATATTCTAACACCACATCCATTCTTTTTCCACCCCAGGCAGCTGTGAGGCTTTGGTAATATACCACCTGAAATCTGTTTTCATCTAGCATTCAAAACATGACTGTAAATGGTTTATTGTTGTCGTACTTTTAGATTACTTTAACTTTAGGAGCACTGCTTTTCTGCTCTTCATTTTTCCTGGCAATACACAGTGCTTCTCATCCCGGTAAGGTGAAAGATGTATAGACTGCTAGTTGTCAGCGCTTGCAAGTAGCCATTTAAAAGCAGATATTTTTTGTCAGCATTTTTATTTGTGAAGCTTCTATGACAGATTTGGAAATTGAAGCCCTTGATTTATCTCCAGGCTGAAAACTAGACAGAGGCAAGGACACCCTGAGCCTTAGGAATGAAATTACAAACATGTCATTACCTCCTTTAATCTGCTCTTGTTTCTGTGAAATTGCTCCAGACAACCCCAAAAATCCATGTGCTTTAACAACAACAAAAAAATCCTCATTTCAAGCTATTTTCCACCCATATTATTTGAAGCCAGTCATGGTTTACTTGTATAAAAACAAAGGCTAGTAAATATACTGCTTTTCAACGTGTGTAGGGAGCAAGCCAAGAGACCCAACCAAACTACAAAACAGTCATGTCTAAAATCCCCCCTACCCTTTTTTATTTCCTTTTTTTTTTTTAGTATTAAATCTTGTTTGGCTCACAGGAGAAAACAGTTTGATAGTGAGTCACATTTGGCATAACATAACATCACATCTGGCGCATTGAAACCATGACTGACAGACTCTGATCAAGATTCGTGTGGTGGGAGTAGCAGGGGTTATTGCAAAGCAGAAGTGAGAGGCGCCAGAGGAACTAGAGTGAGAAAGTGGCAAAAAGCCCAACTCCCATTTGCCTGCTCAAGCATTTCTATTAGTTCTTATTTTTCCACTGCACTATAGTCCTACTCAGAAATTAAAAGAATGACTACACATATTAGGTTGTGCTGCTACCCATGTGACAACATCCATGGGTGACTGAAAAGGCTCTACTGTGATGAAAAAGGCTTGAGTTGGGGTGCAAATGGTAGTGTAAAGCATAGCCCCTTTCCTGAGCCAGTCCCTAAGCTGGTGCTGGCACTAGAGGCAACTCCCAAGTGAGCAGGGCCAAGTGGAAAATTGCAGTTGCCTCAGCTGGGTGTATAAAACTCATTTCTCAGCAGACTGGTGTGTTTCCTATGCAAGAAGTACTCCAGTCATCCTTAACCTATTCACCACTGAGACAGTCATCCAGGGCAAAGAGAATGGATGGCCTTGTGGTTTGTACGTTTTGCTGAGGTGGAGAACAATTGACAGGTCTCATTTTGTCTCAAAAATCAGTCAGAAAACAGCAGCAACCATACCTTCATATCTTACATAGGTCTAAGTGGGTAAAGAAGTCACCTGCAGCAGAAAAGATCCCATTTGGCTTCAGATCTGGGAGAAGGCCCCTTTGCCTGGGGTAATTCAAGCCTACATCTTCCAACTTCTGTGCTGCTACCACGTAGTTGAAACAAAGGCTGTGCTGGGAAGGAGGAGGAGGAGTGTGTTCTTCCCCTCCTTGGTCAGGTGGTTTGACTTTACAGAAGAATGGGTTAGGTCCCTAGCTGTTGGCCTCAAGAATTATCCTCGTCATCACTGACCCAGTAAAGTTGTGATCGTATTCTTCCGAGAGCTGGCCGTGGTGACAAACAAACCCTCAAGCAAACATGGGTGTCTCTGCAGCCATATCACTTTACAGAGAGCACTCATGCCAGGGCTGAAAACGCTGACACCAGGGACCACACAGCCCCATTACCCTTCCTGGTAAATCTGCTGTTTGACCTGGTTTCTGGAAAAGGTTCAGGTAAAAGGTTCCAGTACTGAGCCCAAATGAATAGCTGATTTATTATATGCTCAGCTAATTTGACAAAGCTCCAGAGAAGGGTGGAAGTTCAGGCATGTCCCTTTTGTAAGCATCTCCTGCCATCCATTGCACTACACATTGATTTTAAACACACCTGTTTTCAGGGGGCTAAGGCTGCAAAGCCACATCCTGGGCACCCAGATCCACCCACACAGACTTAATGCAGAGCTCTGCACTCTGCTCTGGCAGGTGGGCACTGAAGGTTAGATATCAAAGCACGTGGCTGATCCTTGAACCCCTCTACCAATCCACGTCTTTGTCCTCAGATTTCTCTGTGTGACATGAAATCACTACCCACCCTTTATCACAGGCCTCTTGTGAGAATAAAAGCAGTAATCTCCAAGAAAATTTGGATGCTGTTCTGAACAAGGTTATTTACACTTTCTGCCATGCTGCTGAGCCGCTGTAGTCTGTCTTCAGAAGTGAGAGCTAGAAGCTGTAGTAAACAGCATTTAAGCAGGAGTGGGCTGTGGGCAGAGGTAAGAAATAAACAGTCTAATCTCTTCTCTCCTCCCACACCTGCTCTCCCATGTCTTTTTAAAGAGTCAGTGAAATGGCAACAGCTGGGGCCAATGATAGCCAGGTGGCAGCAGCACCAGGGCAAAAAAACCCCACAGCTGTGTGTGTGCCCTGATCAGAGAAACCAATCAGCCCTATGAGTAAGTGATGGGCAAAGCCTGCGTGGAAGGGAGGAAGAAATGGGTCTTACCAGAGAAGAGAAATAGTGCCCTCCCACACCCGGCCCTCCCCACTCATTCAGAGTAGTAACACTGTTGTCAGTAGATCAACCTTCCTTTGGGAACTCAAGTCTGCAATGGCATCAAGAGGGCAAAACACATGAATTGTTAATCATCAAAGATTAACAAAAGCCATATTGTGATTAGCCAATGGACCACCTTAAAGTTGATTTCTATTGTTAAGTACTTAAGCAGCAAATTGCTTTCCCACAAAAGTCCCGTCATTGTGGTATCTTTGTGAAGAATGTATAAATTTGTTTCATAACTTGACCACAACAATGCTGAATTCCAGCTGTAAATTACTGGTCAATCTTTCTTTTGCTTATGACATGAATAGTCTTTGTTGCACAATATGCATAGTTTTGCCTATCAGCTACGTAGTGGCATTTTCCTATGGGCATGCAATTTCACTTTTATATGGCACTTCACATTATTTGGGGACAGGTAAATTTAAAGCGGAGTGTTTCATGATCTCCATTTTGGAGGAGATCTTTTGAGATAAACACATCAGACATCAATGCTTGGTGCTAAAATTAAATCTTCATCTTCTTAAATGTGTGGGTTATGAGTGCAGCAGAACCATTTTCATGTCAGTGAGATGAGAATCAATTCCACAGAATGGAAAGATTACTTAATCTGAGATATGTTTTCTTGTTTTAGAACTTGTGATTGACAGACTACCTTATTACTTTTCCTTTTTTTCTTAACTTTAAGAATATCTAATGAAATTAATCACAGCCTGGAGAAGACAGTTTGAAACCTGCTAAGAATTATATGTGTCAGTGCAAGCTTTACAACTCACTTGGACTAATTTGCTGCTGGCAAATATATCATTGTCACACACTTCTGTAAACTTTGCATTTGCTATCTTTTGAACTAACCATACAAACCGAAGCACTAGTTTTCAAGTCTAGGAGTCTGATAAAAGTGTTGATGCAAGGTTTTGTCCATATCAGACATAGACTAAGGAAAAAATAATTTTGCTATTTCTAAATAAAGCATGGAACAGCTGAAATGGAAACCCAGAGAAGTTGGTCTGTACAGGAACTTGTACTCTATGCAACCAAGTATCAGGCAGTATCTTTAAATCATTAATATTATTATTAACTCACACAATAATTTATCTTTCTTGAATGGACAAAGAGGATTGCATTATGCTATATCCAGAGTATCCAAACATTTTATAAAAGCAACAAAAGCTAGAGGAAAGTCTCCAGTAGTTTTGCCCCTTCAATACCTGTCCCTACTGTCAGTCCCCTGTAAGTTACTGATTTCTATTTGAAACAAGTACCAGAAACAATACCTGTGCTATTAAAACTCCTCCACTAAAGCAAAACCTTAATTACAACCCCCTATTCTCTCGAGTCAAGATACTGACACATCTGACTGTCACACAGCCCATCTGTTTCCAAAGTTGTTTTGTTTTACGTAACTGAAGATGTGGTAGACATTGCAGCAGGAGAGGAGTTGTCCTGCTGAGGACGTGCTTTTCCAGTGTCAGGATTCAGAGATGCCTGCTTATTTCCAGACTAGCTACTGCCTTTCCAGCTCTGACAGCTATCTGAATTGGGATTATGAGCAGATTCAGTACATCCTGCTGAATTCAGTTTCTTTCTACATGTGGTTGTCACAGCCATTTGCTCTCCTGATACCACCTAAAATTAAGTGCAAATCTAATGGGATTTATCATATATGTTGAGCTAATGTGTTAGTAAGAGGAAAAGGCTAATTTTTAACATGACAATCTTTAGATACTTTAAAAAAAAAAAAGTGCCTTACATATTACCTTCATTTCACAGATGGAAAGCATGGAATGATAACAGACTTGCTCAAAAAACAGTAAAACCTAGGTATCTTGATATTGATTTTGCTCCTGTCAGTTAAAGGGCTTTGGGGAAGAGAACACTCACTAAAGTATATCCTCCCCACCCAAACATGTTCACAACAAAACATATTTGCATAGGCACAGAGAGAGTCAGAGACAAAAGGATTTTCAATGATGCCTAGGGATTTGAGTGAATACATTTAGAGGTATCAGTATATATATTCTGAGATCAGTTTAGATGTATATCTGTATTCTCTAGCCACGTTGCTATGGGACTTTTAGTTAACAAGAGGCACAGGCACACTAGTAAGTAAGATAATCCTTGGCCTCATTCATCACAGCTCAAGTCCCATCTGAGATGCTGGTTTTCAGTGTGTGGTTCCTCTGTGTGGATAGATTTTCTAATTCATTACAGTAAGAAGCAGTAAGAAACCCAGGTACTTTCCAGACTGTATTTGTGTTTAAAAAACAAGCAAATAAAGTAAATATTTGCATATTGTTTAAATGTTTCTTTGTTACCATTTTTCTTGTTTGTTTGTTTGGTTTTTTCATAATCAGATCTTTCCTAAAGTTACCTAGTACAACTAAAAGTAGGAAAGAACTGGGAATATCAAAAACCTAAAGGATGACCTCAAGATGTTTTTTTAGGCTTTTATTAGTATTTTTTGTCAGTTCATGGGAAAGGGAAAGTATTCCAATGAGAAATTATTTGTGAAGGGTCTTTTCACACGAGTCTTATAGAGACTTTTGCTTTTGGTTTAAAGCCATCTCCATCGAGGAAATGCTGCTGTAATCCTGTACCAGCCAGATGAAGCTGTTAGATCAGTCCCACCAAAAAAGATTTAGCTGGTTCTTGGTGCCCACATGGGAGTTGGTTTTTCGTAACAAACTGAGCATTAGAGTGGCTGTTTGGCCAGCAAGGAGCGAGGACATGTGAGTTACTCACACCGTACCAGGCTCTGCATTCTTTGGAAATCTGTCATTTACATTTCTTGGAGCTCAGCACAGCTACTGAAAGCAGCTGTGCCCAGTAAATTTTATGAGGACATTTAATTCCCAGACCTTTCCCTGCAGGCACACATTTCACAACTGCTTCTTAGGAATATCTTCTCGTGGTTTTCCCCTGTCATATTTGCCAAGTCTTCCTGTAGCCTATCACAAAAAAGACCCAAGCCAAATCAACAAACAAACAAAACTCCCAACTCCCCCAAAAAAACCCCACCAAAACTAAACAAACAAAAACAAACAAACAAAACCCCACAACTACCCTGCTTTCCCATGTCTTCTAGTAAATATATAAACCTTAGAGAAAGCAAATACTGAGCCCCTCCATTGTTTTCAAATATTTTTTTTCTGTCCAGCCCTAATTGCACATTTTCTAACTTAAAACATGGACAGTTTGCTACCAGTATATGACTATGCCAGACACTAATCCTTCCCAATATCCTCCCACTCCAATTTCTATGCATTAGCTTAGAAACAAGCTGTGTAGTTGTCTCTGCTTCTTGTAAGAGGTCACTGCATTAACATGCTACTGACTTTTATGGAGGATAGACAAGGTATGGGTCAGTACTGTACCACTTCTTGCATTTTTTTTGGATGTGTCTGATGCTGCCTAATGAGAACTTTGACATAAGAGGTCATTCAAAGACGGGAAAAAAAAAGAAATGAGGGGGGAAAACGAGGTTGAACTAAACCTTTCTTTATTCCTTGCCCCAGGATGACACTACATCCAGCACTTTGCAAAAACAATAATTGGGTTCTATACTTAAGTACATCCAGATGAATCAGGAATAATTTCACAGAGGTCTAGGGGAGTTAGGCTGATTTTAAACTTAACCCACTTTGGTATAACTCGGCCTGATTTCTGTGGTTCTCAGTTTCACATTGTTTCATACATATGTGGTGTCTGCCAAACCATTGTCGGTTATTACAAAAGCTAAATCAAACCATAAATTAGCTCACTCGTTAGGGATATAGGGCAGTAAGGGCTTTCCTTTCTCTTCTTACATAATGATCCCAGTTTCTACAGAGTACTTCATTTCCATTTGCAAGAGAATTTCATGACTTGTACAATGAACTCTGCAGCTCATGAAACTCTGACAGTGGTCTTCACTCATTTCTTTTGGTTAATTGTAACAAATTTCATTGGCTTCTTATAAAGGAGATTACTTCTGGGAAGGAAATTCCTGCCTGAGGTATATAAGGAGGTGAGAGATTTCCAAGTTTTGTCTCTTGAGCTTATTAATAGTGCATCAAGGTTTCACCCCTTTCAGTATGAATTTAACAGAGGGATTTTACAGTTTCTTTTAGCTATGAAGAAGTGAGAATGCCTCTGCCATTGTCAGAGAGTAACTACCTGTCATTCTTTTTGGCAAGCACCCGAGTAAATGGGTGGCAGCTGGTGACAAAGGCTATGACTTCACTTGCCATTTTCTTGTGATAGCTGAAGCAGAGCCCTGGCCTGAAGCAATTGCTGCTGAGTTCCTCACGTCTCCACTATGCTTTGAGAGGGGAGTTAAGCAGATGTAAATATTTATATCAAATGTGCTTGTTCCAATTGAAGCTGCTAGCACACCTTTACCCCAAAAGAAAAGGGAATGCTTTAGAGCATCATCATTTCCCATTAGTTATGGGGAGAGGGTCTCTTGTGGCAACAGGAACCTCCAGCTATTGCCTTCTACTTTATTGTCTACTACAGATTTTATGCTCAAGGTGTTGCCTGTAGGCGACCTGCTCCCTCTTGGACTCCTGAATTCCATGTGGGTTTTCAGTCGTACCCTTTGTTCAGTTTGAAGGCCGCCTGTGAGTGACAGTGGAAGTCTTTCTGTTGGGAACCTGATGTGATGCCTCCTCAGTCCCAGCTCTGGGGACTTCAGGGCATATCAGCAGTGCCGAGTGACACTCTGTCAGTCTGCCATCATCTTCTTTCAGAGGCATTTTTCTCTCTCTGACTTTGCTTTGAAATTTCTTTCATTCCCTCCCTGAGCCCTTAGCAGTTTTTGCAGTCTTATCCGAATCTTTGGCTATGCTCTCCTTCTTTAATTGTGAACCTCACATTTACAACTTAATTATGAGACTTTAGGTGCTGAGAGAAGTATTGCAGCATTTCCTCCTGCCAATACATTTCTTTTTCTTACTTTTTTTGTATTTCTTGTTCTTCTCCACCCCACACAGCTTACATAATTCTCTTCCCCCTATTTCCAGTTCCTTACAAGACCAGCATTTGTTAGCTTTGTGCATTAAAGGGAAATACGATTTTGTTTGGTTTTGCCCTAAGGAAAGACAGGATGATTGTGATTCATTTTCTGAATGAAAATGTAGATTCAAGCCCCTGAGGCATCGAAACAATCTTTGCTATTTCCCTCCCACTTTGAAAGAAATAAAGAATGATGCTGGCAGAGAAAAGTATGTAATTTGTTGATCAAATAATGCCCCGATCTGGTGCTTCTGCTGACCCACACATCCTCTGCCAAACTACAGCAGAGACAAAGCCAGTGACACAAGCAACAGCTTCCTTCCCGTCCTTGGTTCAGCAACCAGCAGCTTCAGGTACCGATGCTGAGTCTCTCTTCAGTGGATACTGCCCAGCTGTACTGAGTAGGGTGAGAAAATCCAAAATTATTTCCCCCATCCCACTTTTCATATATTAGAGCCTCCTTTAGAAAGCCTGAATATGCCTTCTGCTGAAAAACTTTCAACCAAAGTTCCTGATAAATGAGTAAACCTAGAGTCAGTTTACCTATGCCACACAAAGCAGCACTAGTAGCTGTGCAGGTAGAAAACAAACAGCAGGAGCTACAGCTTTTTACCACCTTTAGGCAATGAATCATTTTGAATGTGGTGGCAGCAGTTCATCTGTGTCACCTCTGTGGTGGGTTACAGCCGTGCAATATATTTGGTCATGAAGAACATCCTCCTCCTGCACCTTCAAAGGTTTGCAAAACTTGGATGTATCTCCTCAGGAACAAACAAGCTCAGCCTGCTTCCTTACAGCCTACATTGGCTTCTTGTAGTTTTTGGAATTTAATCCAAGGTCTTGGACTTTAATTTAAAAGGCCATATTTGAGTGCAGTTAAAAGGCTTGCTAGAGCTCATAAATATAGACCATCATCAATAACTTTATCCCTCTATCACATGAAGGTTTTACAGGGAGAATTTTCTAAAACTGGAGCACTGAATCTCATAGGAACACAGGATCGTCACGAACTGTACTGGTTTCATCTTCAAGTACAAAGTGCTTTTTAAATCTAAACTTCTTACATAAACATAGGGGAAATATGAAAAAGATAAATAAATAAAAAAATAAACTGCAATGCTTCATTGCACACACATTCCTTCACGGGGTGTGCATGAGAAAATGAATATGACAGCTCTTAGTCATGTTGCTTACTGCTGTTCTAGAGGGTAATCTCATACCATGTTAGTGAGTGATGTATTTGAACTGGATCTGCATAGTATATGCATTTTTGTCTCTGAGATTAGCACTAGAAGAAGTGAAAATGCACTGGAAAAATGACAGAATTATATCAAATATTCTATTTTTTCCTGAGACAGGACTGACTAATGCCATTATACAGAACTAAAAGCTCTTGCAAATTATATTTTTTTCATTTCTGCTGCTTGTATGTTCTACCAAACTTTATCTGTCCAGGTCCAAATTCTGATTTTCTTGTATCTTCTTTTCTTTGTATTCTATAAATTCCCACCTCTCTATAAGTTCAATCAACTCAAAGTCCTGAAATTGGGAAGCACTGCTTGTTTTCCAGATGATGGCAACAGTTTTTTGGAGGCAGTTTCCTGCTGCTCAGTAGCTTTGTGATTCTGCTGGTGGGATCAATTTCTTTTTGCAACTCTTTTAGCTGAATCTCCAGTAGTGAATACAGACTAAAAAGAAGATTAACATGCTCCCCCTTTGGTCCTACACCCAAAGAGGGACAAACCTGTCTCCCATGTTCCTGGCATGTGCACAGCTTTGCCTCCCCTCTCTGCTCCCTCTTTTCATCCATCCAGCTGGCACAGACCGGAGGATGTGCTCCCCCTCAGTACTCCAAGCAGGGATGGTTGCTATCCATACCAGGTGACATTAGTGCTAATTTCCTGTAAGTTGCAACAGAATAAAGAAGAGGCCTCTTTCTAAAAAATCTTTCCGGCTTGCTTAAAAACACTCTCTGTCTTCTTTTCTTCCTGTGTGTAGCTTGAAGAATCAATAAGGCTTCAGCCTCTTAGCCCTGAGCAGTAGAGAAGCTATTGCTACAGGCTCAGCAGGAGGAAGAGCTAGGGCAAGTAAGGAGCCCAGAGATAATCAAAAGTGCCCTCCCATGGCTCAGGATGTTGCCAAGTGCTTGGAGCAGAACCAGAAGGCAATATACTACAGCGCTTTGTCAAGCAAGGAATCATCTTCATTATCCCCACTTAATTATCTCTGAATTTCACTAATTGCACTTACCTTTACCTTACCCTTACCAACAGGGCCTGGCCACGTGTTGCTCTATAATACCACTTTTGAAAAACTCTGTATATCTTCATATAGGTGCTCGATGACTATTAAAAGGGGTAAGTTGCCTCTTCTACACATCAGTGTATAATGCCATGACAGTCTGGTACAGAGGTTATGTATACAGTGAAATTATTCTCAGTATCCAATGACATTTCAGGCTGCCTTTACAGTTTGTTTCCCCTTACAGTATTCCTACTGAAAGCAAACAAACAAAAGGCACTCCCCACAGAACCCCCAAACACCTCCAATCAAAAAACAACCAAACCAAACAAACACAAACCAAATCAAACCAAAAACCCATAGAAAAAGGGACTCTTCTCAATCAATACCACAGGAAGTGGGGAAGAGGGGAGGTATTTTGTTGGTTGTTGATCAGAAAAAAAATCTGTTAGTAGTATTTAAAGATTTAGGACTCTTTTTTTTTTTTTTTTTAAGGGAATCATGCAAATGATATCTATCATGTTAAGAGTGATAACTGTAAGAATCTACTCTTGACCATGGAAAGTCACAGAGAAAAGCCCATTTACCTTTGGGTAAACTTTTGGCTGATGAAGAAAACCAACACAGTACTGAAATTACACCTAGAATGCAGAAAACTATTAATACAGGGGTGGATTGCATCATTTGCTGGACTCTGTCATTTTGCTTGGGTACACTGCAGATTTCCAGAGTACTTTGCCCTAAATCACGGGCATGTGGCTTTGAGGATCATGAGGAAATCTGCATTGTTGCTATATTTAAAAGGATTGTTATTGCACACTTAAAATCGCTTAAGAGGACATATTTTGGTTTAGTGAAAAGAAGCAATAAAGATAAGAACAAATGCACTGAATACAACAGCAACCTACATTTGTCAAATGGGTGCTTCATTAGGTCACAGGAAAACTCTGCCATCAGAGAGGCTCAATAGCACTGGCATATCCTCAGCACAGAGGTACCAGTGTCTCTCTCGGTATCTGGGACTCGTTTCTTTTTCACAAACATGAACCTTCTCAGAATTTCCTCTTCCCTGTGACATTTGTCTCTTTCCCTTTGAGACCAGTGGCCTTCTTGCCCTTTACAACAGCAATTCAAGCATGATAAGTGGTGTAGAAAACCTTGCATGAATTCTCTAGCTCCTTCAAGAGGGCTAATCCACCATTTAAGTCCCACAGGCTTAAATGCTTTTTCATCACTTGACCTCTTCATGAAGATGAATTTCTCCTACAGTGTGGATGGAATCCAACAGTTGTTACTCTGTCAGTCAGAAGAAACTATAAAGCAATACACAGTAAATAGTATATAAACAGCAAATAAAATAACAGAATTTGTAATTATCTGTAAAACACCAGTGTCTCATGGATTATTTTCTTGGATTTCTGTTTAAAATCTCAGAATCAATATTTTGAGAAGAATATGACTACAACAATTCTAGTGGAAACAGCAAAATATGCTCAGTGAACAGTCTGTGTGTACAGCCACTGGTCTAAATCAACTCCACTGCCAAACTGGCAAGCACCAGGCAATATGTAAAATGAATAGACAATTCAGAAATGTCCAACAGATAACTAAAATTGAAATTTTATTTTTTTTCAATAATATTCATCAGACAATTTTCTGACAAGACTTTTCTGAAAGATGAAGTGCAAATGGGAACCCTGTAAGAATGTTTAGAAGAATTGTACATGACATTTTTAAGCGCCACTAAGTACACATTGAATACTTTGTAAGTATATAGGCATAGCAACATGCAAGTGTCATGTACCCAACATTACAATATGCATTTTGTCTGCTTAAAGTTCTTAATGAGGAAATAAAATGAAGTAAATGTGTCTTATCATCAGTGCAATATGTTTAATTCCCGTGGATTTTTTTTTTTTTTTTACAGGTTAGCGGTTTTATTTCCGACCCATTTAAATATGTCCTTTCCAGGGCCATAAACTGCCAGTGTAAGAGCAGAGTATACTGGAGTTCCTAGGAGAATACACTTACACTGACCATGAATAGATGAAGTTGTTATAGTCCTTTCACAAATTATGCCTTATTATTTATTCTAGGAAACTTCCTGCTGAACTGAAGGTTTTTTGTAGTTATAAAATATCTAGGCTAAAAGTAAAGGATGCACAAGGATTGCTTTATAATTCTTTTGAAAAAGAGCTAAATAGCAACTCAAACATGTGCATTAAGGACTTGAGCCTTGTTGTCTTCTAATCAATAGGCGTATTGTACTCAATTTTTATGGAAGCAGGACATATATGAATCCAGTAATCCATGAGCTCACTCTCTTGCCTCACTGTTTAGGCAGAAGCAGATGACTGTAGGTTATATTTGCATATTTTTATGGAAGCTATAGAGGGATATAAGCAAATCTGCATCCACTGAAAAAGGACAACTTGTGAAACTGCATATTTACTAACATTAATCAATATGCATAGAAAGGAGAGAAAGAGGAAATGATAAAGAAATCAGCCCAGCAATTAAAGATTATCCTCCTCTTTATAATCAACACAAAGAATTGATGATCATCCTTGCCATTTTCTCTACAAGTTATTAGTTTAAAATCCCTCCCTTTAAACTTATTATATAAACCCTTCAATATTTCATTTTGGAATAAGATAGAGGAAAATTAGCATGTTTAGGAGAAAAAAGCATTGGTGATTTCCAGCACTATGCATAAGGGCAGCATAAGGCTGTCTGTTTGTGCTGAAATGTGAGATCAGAGCTCACAAATGAAACACTGTTGGCTTGACCCTGAACACAGGGAAAGTGCTAAAGTGCTGACCCCAACAGGCTTGGCTTTGCACCTGAAATCTTAAAAAACAGAAGCAACAAAAATCCTTGAACTTTTCTTTAATAGTTGCACAGACTGCTCCTTTCCAATTAGATCGCTGCTTTTAGCCCAGCAGAGAATAAATGTTTTAAGACACAGAATGTGGAGGGCAGATCTACAGTAAACACAGAAGCCACAAAGAATTTTTTTTCTTCTATTTTTTCCATCTATTGCATGGCTCTGGAAGCCCCTAGTACTGTAAAGTCATCATACTGGCTTCACACCTTCTGTCTGGTTGTGAGTACACTAAACACTGCTGAAGAAAACGAACACAGCTTGGCAACAAGATGATTCCTAGATGCTGGAAGAATTCCCTTAAGGGCTGCTGGAAGCGCACAAGGCTTGGAGCATCCTGAGGATGTGGAGTGATACAGAAGTGTGCTGTTAAACCATGTTTGTACCCTTATTTTCTCCTGAGTTAAAAGAAGTGCAGAGTGCTGGGTTAGATTCCTCGATAGCAAGAAGGAACTGTGCTAGTTTCTTTTAATGCACAAGGTCCACTCTGAAAAACCAAGCAGGAAGTCCTACTCTTGAAAAGAGTTTCTACTCTGCTGTGTTGACATCAAAGGCTGCTCTATCCATTTAATTTTCTCCTACCGTTTGCAAGAGTCCTTCTCTGTTCCCCACGCATTGAGTGTTTTAAATGTAAACATGCCCTGGCATTATTATGCTTAAATAAGTAAGAGACAAGTCAGGATATCTAAACAGTAGTGATATTGCATATTTAATTCAAAAGCTTGCATGTGCTTTTAAAAGTTTCTCTTCGTACCTGCACGCCTTACTGGTAAGAACTGTGTTGCAGTTGGATTGCACATCATTATCTAGTGCTGACTAAATATTGATGTGTTATAGCAGTTTATTTTTAAGCTGTTTGGGATGAATCCCCAGCCAGTGTAAATTGGCCCACATTTAAGGCAACAGAGTGAAGCTGATTTATACCAGCTGAGGCTGTGTCTTTATGCCCTGTTAAAAGCTCAAACTACCCAAAAATTACTCAAGAACAGGGCAAGAATTATGAACCCAGGCAATATTTTTTTATAGTTTTAACAGAAAAAAAATAAATACAGTGATATAGTTTCAAGACTAAACCAAAGGTTCAGTAGTATTTAAAATGTATACAAATATCTCATAGCTAGTATTAAGACTAAGAGGTAGATGTCATATTCTAGGAACAGTATAGTGTGGAATGGTGCTAATGGCAGTTTCTAAATGCATGTATTTGCCTGTTACACAGGACACAAAGGAGGGTTATAGCAATGGCCACCACAAGAAGGCTTACAATATTCTTTTCTTCATTTGCTGCTCTATGTTATCTGTCTTTCAGTGCATTTCTTCTGGAAGGGTATGATGGAAACGTGTCAAGAAGCAAAAAGCTCAGTAATACAAAACTTCATGTTTACAAAATGTTAGCGTTATAATTAAAGGCATCCTCTGTACTTTAATGGAAGCATTTTGTACTTACAATGTAACATTACCTGGCGTTACTGAGAAAGTAGTGGAAATTCCAGGTGAGGTGATTCAGCAAAATAGGGGTCAGAAGAATGCAGCTCTCTCTCTTTCTCTCTCTTTCTCTGTTGTTCATGCTAAAAATACCAGGGCATATGGCAGCATATTTCAGCATCTTAACATACTAGGTTCCCTTGAGGACAGAAAAAAAGAGGAAACTTGTGCTGTTGAGCCAGAAATAAGATTACAGAACAGCGTTGCCAGATAGAGCGCTGGCAGCCAAGCCATTAGCGGAGTCAGTGCCTTACTTTGCCTAAAGGTGTTTCAGTGATATTTAATGAGCCTCCAAGAAATGGAAAGCAAAGCTAGTGAGAATGAGGAGTGGTATAAGCATTTTTATAAATTAGTTGTCATCGCAAGTAGAGGAATTACACATATTGCATTAGGATATCCACTGCTTGTACATGTACCTTCCGCTTTTTCCTTGTGACTGTCAGGGGTCACCCCCTTCCTGAAATAATCAAAATGCATATTATAATTACACGGTTTTCCAATATCCATACACAGCAAGTACAAGATACTTACATGTAAGTACACTGTATTTACCTATATTTTTGCATAGTTTTTAGTGTGTACTTTGTGCCACTTAATAAAAAGCATTACTCGTTATTTTTGTTGTTGTTTGTTTTTCTCCATTAGACAGCTTATTCAATTAAAGTTGAAGTAGCTGGGATTTTTGGTATGTTCATCACAGATTACCAGTTCCTAGGAGCGTAGAGAATAGACATTTGGAGGAGTCTGGGTAAGTGGTGGGGGAAGCTGCAGTGTGAACATGAAGTTTTAAATCACCTCCTTAATCAAGAAATGCAATATCAGATTTACGATGCTAATTTAATAAACTTACCTTTAATTTGAATGGAATTGTAAAGGTAAGAACTCCATTTTCCTTTTGGTAACACTTTACAATAAGTGGCACTAAATTACACTATAACTGCTATGTTACAGGGAATTACATGTAACTACACTGTAACTGTTGAAAGAGCTACTGTACATGTGCGTACATGGTAACTTCAGTGCTGTTACAATCATGAATTACATAATTACAGATGATTCTGTCCTTTCTTTTCATTGAAATAGGTATATATATATATATATTATACTGCAATGAAAATACACAAGATGTTGACTTTCATGTCTTACTTAGAAAAGTTGGTTTTCTTCATGTGTTCCTTTATAGAGGGAGTCTCAGTGCAAGACGAACCATCCTTAAGTAAATGTGGAAACTTTTTGAAGTGTTCTAGCTTAAACTCTGAGCCTCAAGTTAAACATCAGGTTCCTTAAACTGTCTCTTGGTTTGTCAGATGACACTAAAAGAGTGGGATGATGCACCCCTTGTCTTCTGATGCACCGCTTTCTTGTTCAAATCATGAGAATGTTCTTGAAGCGTTAAAAAAAAAAATCTACATCAAAAAGTTTAAAAATAATCAGCAAATAGACACTGTAAACAGTACACTGGCAGAAACTAGCTACCTGGTCTTGAGAAAACTACTCTGCAAGTTAAGTGTGGGAGAGGATGTCACATACATCGTGAACAAAGGTGGTTCCCATTCAGGACCTCCATTTTACACACTCGATGGACACCTCACACCTTAGTAAAAGCAATTTTTCAGAATGGGAACTTGGACAAAGGGAATGGACAACTGGCTTTTAGCCTACTTAATGTGATTGAGTTGATCATGCTGAGCCATGATTCTGCTCACAGAAAAGAGGGATGCCTCTTTACACCTAGTGTAGTAATTTCAACCCGTGAAAACCAGACAGGCCTGCAAAGTGCTACCCAGGTAGAATGCTCTGTGTGGGGTTTCTCACACCTGTGCTGTGCCCAGATGCAAGGGACATCACCAGGCACAAGATAATGGAAGATCAACTGCGTTAAAAAAGGGCACATGTGAGAAGTTTTAATTGAAAGCCAATGAAAACTAGTTTAACAGTACAATTTATATCAGTACAATTTATATATATTTTCTTTTTTTTTTTTTTTTTGCCAAGTTGAAATGCTGTTTCTATGCCACCGGAGAAAATGGTTAGAAATTGTTACCACAAGGCCAATTCTCCTTTGGAAGGTCCTACCTGACCTTGGTAGGGCAATGATTCAAGTAACAATTCTACCATTAAAACAAGCTGGAGTTCAGAAGAATGAAAAAAGTTGTAAACACCACGCAGGTGGGGAATTCCACTGGAGCAAATAAGGCTCTCATCCAGGGAAGCACTTATTTTTTAAGCATATGAATAGTGCCTTATACTCCAGTGGAACTTCTCTGATGCCCGAAGCTGACTATGTGCTTAAAAGCTTCGTTGAACTGGGCCCCAGGTCCTGAAATAAAAATTTGTCATAGGTGATACTGTACTGTAGCTAATGTAACTTAATGTCACTGCTGTGATAAGAACTGATATTTTTGGTATTAAACTGAATAACTTCCTTTGCCAGCCTTTCACATGTGTATGTTTTGAAAGACATGAATATCTTGTAAACCTATACTAGTTTTCAATGTGTCTAGTAGCACCTACCTGGTTCTCTCAAACTACCATATTATATTAACATATTATTGCATTTTTCCACAGATGGGTATGGAGTGAACTGTAAAAACAAGCATGCAATCACATCAATGCAGACTTATTTCTTTAAAATGTCATACTGTATATGATTTATTATGTTAACACTCAACCACATCATATTATTTATGTCTGTATATTTTGAAAAAAAGTGCTGCTTTGATTGACGTCACCTTTTTTTCTTAGAAATTAACAAGATAAATGCTTCAACAAAAACAATTAAAATACTCTAATATTGTCCTTAAAAGGTTTATATTCTTCTGATAAATAATCTGACACAGCACCTTTATCTTCCATTTTACCATACTACATGATGTCATACTCCAAACTCTCCCTTCCCCACACAAAAATAAAATCCCAGGAGAAAGTCCTTTACAGCAGACCATCATGCTTTTATGCTTCACAAATACAGCAACCAGAGAGAAATACTTTTTTTTTTTTTTTTTTTTGACAAAGGTGCAAAACGTAGGAGCAAAACAAGCTCCAGCTAGGCTAACTCACGTTCTCCAGTGTAGAATCGTTCCCAAGAGCTGTTATGGCAACCTTTTCATTTCATTGGAAGAGGAAATAAGCCGATGGGCTTACAGTGTTTTGTTGTCATATTTAAGAGCATGTGATTTTTCAGCTGTCAATTACACAAAAAAAAATTTCAGAAATAATCCAAACAGAGACTTTCACTGTGGAGCTAAAAGCATGGCAGGAATTCTCTATCATTCACGGTGACATAAGTTTGTACCTCACAAAATGCATAGACAGGAATTTAATATAAAGAATTAGTCCATTTACTGTATACACAAAACATATATCTTTTGTTTTACCACTTCTATTTTTAATTTTTCTTTTTTTTCTTTTTTCTTTTTTTTTCTTTCTTTTTTTTTTTTTAATTTTTTCCTTTTTCTTTTTTTTTTTTTTTGGCAAACCAACATAGAGAAGCAGCTCTGGAACTGCCAAACTAAAAATTGAGAATTTTAGCAACTCAATAGTATTTTTTAAGGATAGTAATCAAATGTGGTTGTAATTTAAAACCTGAGGCTGTGCACTGGTTGTTAGCTTAAAACTACCTTCCCATATAACATTGTGCTTCCATTGTATAACAAAGAAAAAATTAACAAGAACTAGAAAAGTTTGCTGCTGAACAGTGCTAGGACATACAGACAAAAAAATACTAATACATGTTATCTACTCAGAATATTGATTTGAGTCATATCTAAAGGGATATAATGGACATTAGAAAATGCTTACTTGTGACTGACTTAGCTACTGCCAAAAAAAAGTTGAATATGTATCAAATAATGTTTAATTGAATTTATTATATGCACTATATACAGATACTAAAATGCCTTGCAGTTGTGTCCCATGAACACTTCAAATTTGAGTAGGCAGGTGAGTTCATGTTTAGCAAATAAATTATAAAAACATAAATTACTCAGAAAGTTCTCTAATCTTTGTGATTCCAAAAGCCAGTAAAAGGGTAGGACAAATTGTTTCAAATAAAGCACTATTATCTAACTTTGCAGAATCTGTATAGCTATTCAGCATGTTTTCACCACTGAAACATGGCATTGTTATCAAGGTACCACTTCAATCATAACAAAGCAAAGCAAAACAAAACAAAACAAAAAAATTCACTGGGCTGATCTTTTTTTTCCACCAAACCCGAACATAAAGGAAACTATACTAAACAGATTTCAAATTGTGTTTCCAAGGGCAGATGTTTCAAAAACAAGTTGCTCTCTGAATTACAGATAGACACATATAAAACATTCTTTGTAAACCTCTAATCTTAGACTTAACATTTTCTGTGAGTAAATTAGGACCTTACCTAATAGTATTCGTTATGAATTTTGTTCTATGACATACTAGTAGGGACATGATAAAAGAAAACTGAAAAAGAAAGCTGCATAACATTTAAAAATGTAGAAAACTTGGATTAAGATGATGATTAACATTGTTAAGGCTGTATATTCAAGCACTGTATGTTAAGAGAGCAGTGGATATGATTTTTAGGCAATAAGAAATGTCCTGTTTTACGCATGATACTGTAATTATAGAATGATGATGTCAACAGCTGATTGTTGGCATAAACTGGCTACTTATAGCAGGTATGAGAGTTAATAAAGATAGCAGAAGATGGCAGAAATGAATTCTGAGAAATGATAGCCAGTTTTCTCCAGCAGTCAGCCTGATAAGTAAAACTCCAAGATTCTAGCTCTGCATCTAAATGAAATACTCCTTTTTCTCCTCTGCATTGACTTGGCTGCCTTCTGCATTGATAATGGCTGTGTCGGCATCAGGTGCATCTTCAGCTCCTTTTGCTTCATTTGTTAAATATGTTCCTATAGGAATCAGTACAACAGACAAGAAAAAAAAAAAGAGAAAGATTAGGTTTTTTTTTTAGTTTTACGCTGCATTATAGGAAGTACATTTCTAACAATGCTCCGATTATTTCATGAATGGACAAATATTTTTACACAGTCTTAGTATGCATCATAAAGGTATGATCAACTTTCTCATTTGCTTAAGAAATATTTACACTTTTTATACTGCTAATGCACATACACAAACTACATTATATTCACAATAAATTAAGGAATTATTTTAATAAAAATCCACTTTATCTAACTGTAGTAATATGCAATACATTTTGCAGTTCTAGAGTAAGTGATAAAATCTTGGTTGTTTCACGGAGTAATTACCTATCAAAACCAAACTAACTTTGAAGACTTAGATATTCATAAAGGTATTTTGGTTTTCATTTTATTTTAATGGCCACTGATTATTTGTACTTCTTTCTTGATCATATCTATGCTTTATTTTACATAACTGTATCAATGAAAGAATTTAGTAGTTTAAGAATTACAAAATTGAGGCAGTTTTATTATCTGAACCAAGTCACATTATACTATCCCAGCTATCTTTACGCTCCGGATATGAATAAAAAGAATTGTGTACAAGAGTCAACTTTCCCTTTGTCAGAAGCATTATTTATGTTGGCATAAGAAGTATAACTGTTCATTCAGAAAAGTAAAACAGAAGAGACACACTTTCATTGGCTCATTAAAAAAATAATCTTGGTTTTTCCTCACACAGTCCAATGGAATTAAAAAGATGTCTTTATGAGCTTATGTTTGCTAGGCATATGATCATCTAACATGAGATTTAATTAATTAATACCAACACTCATCCTCTCTTCATTCCTTTTTAAAAATTTTTTGAGGGGAGTGGCATGGAATCAACTAAGTTTTAACAACAGGTCTACAAAACTTGCAGAGGTTAAATCTCAAGAAATGATTTTGGAATTAGCTAGGTCAAAATCAAATCTTAGGGAAGTCAGAAATCAGTGTCACTCCATCCCTGTTATCTCTAAGGGCAGAGGGGACTGAAAAAGAAAATAGCAGAATTACTAAGGTGAAATCACTGAACAAAGTAAAGATTGTCCCAGGAATTAACCCCTTATTCCAGAGGGATCCTTGTAAACTGATTTGAAAATTCACCACTGGTTTCTAATATTATCTTTTGAATACACACTTAAAATATCAGCATAATTTATTAAAATGAAAAATCTTGTTCACTTGATATATATATATACGTATATATATTCTGCTGAATTGATATACTAGTTAAAACTATGGGATCATGTAATTAAGTGTCTAGGTTAAGGGCCAAAACCAAGAGGCAATCTTACCTCTTAGTCTCTCTGAATAACTGACTTATAAGATGACATGTCCTTTGCCTTAGCCAGCCCACTGGAAAACTGGGCAAAATTCACAGGTGCTTCACTTGCAACTGGACTGTGAACTAAACTCTTTTACTCAAAGCATTTAGCAGATGGGGGAAGGCGAAGGGGAATGGCACTCCCAGGTGAATTCGGGCCCTGCTTCCAAAAGTGATGGAACTTCTGCTAAATCTGCCCTACCTTTATGTCTTGCCAGGTATCGACCAAGGAGAATTATAGAACATAGTGTTACAAAGACAACTACAGCCACTATTCCTCCTATAAGAGCGTGGTCAGGTCCGGTCTGTCCAGCCAAAGCATTTGGATCTGGAGGGAGAAAAAAAAAGCAAGAGTGGTCCTACCAGACAAAATGTGACAGGAAAATTCAGAATACCAAGCTTTATACTGATCATCCTGAAAATAGGGCATTTCCTTCTTTAATATTCAACATGGTTATTCCCACTTTTACCCCCAGTAACTTATCAACAACACAGTGCTGCTTGTATTCCCAGATTGCTAAAACCCTGAGGACATTGCTGTTATGAAAAAATATTACCTTATTCTTCTTTTGGCAGAGGTTATTAAATGGGAAAGGTTTGTAGTTTTGTCCTCATCATTTCACAACTGAAAACCTGGCCATAGCTATTTATAGAAGGAAAAACAAGGAACTGAGAATTGAGGATTGGATAGCATCAGCAGAATAGTGTCTGCATAATACATAATTTATAGAATTGATTCTCAATGGGGAACCCTTATATGTTCTTTTCTCTTCATTCCTATCCTATTGCACCAGAAATAAAAAGGTAGATAAAGTGCAGCCGTGCCGAGCTCTCCTCTGCACATGGCTGAGTCTGCATGAATTTGGTCAGATAAAGGTATCAGGTAACCTGAAAGATCATCATTCAGTCTCAAGTGTCAGTTTGTGAACTTACTATGACTGCTTGATTAATACCCAGTGCGAGTCAGCCGCAATAGATATAACCATGTATTAGCAGGTTCATTTTATTAACTCTGTTCAGAGCTCTAGCAATGCTGTCAGATTCAAGCTTTCTGTGCTGGCCATGAGCCTGTTACATTGCCTGATGCTTCACAAGAGTTGCAAAGAAGCAATCATGGGAAATGGCCTTACTTAGTGGTGAGTAATTCTTAGGAGCTTTTCAACAATGAACCAGCAACCTGTGACTGTTGACTCACCAGATAAAGGTAAAAATTCAATCTAAGGATCATGGTAAGATTTTTATTATAATGAAAACGCCTCTCCTATGAAGTAATAGTAATTCTCTGAAGATGCTATTAGCATGTACTGTATGCTGCAATCAGTCCACTCTCACTGCTTCAAGGGCATTTCCCTTGTATGAGCTGTTTATATTCCACAAATAGTTTGCAAACAACTTCTTTGCTTTGAAAAAGGGAAAGGTAGGAAACATATTTACATAGAAAAGAGGCATTCTGAAACTACACTTGCAGATTTGCTGGAGCACAGAGTGATTTGGCCACTGTTACAGATTCAGTTCTGCTCTTCACAGTCACTGGACTCATCAGACTTGATTGTCACTTGTTCCTGGCCTTCAGAGCTCCTACATCGTTCTCTTCTGGCTGCCAAGAGGACTTTGGGGAAGCTGATCACATCATGTAGACATGACAGCAAATGATAGGTTTAGGGCCTCAAAAAAGCTACAAACATCCTATAAAATCAGCTGTGGCTGCTCCCTCCTCCATCTCCACGGAGCTCCTGGGACAGTACAACTGTTGGTGTCACTATGCTGAGCACCCATAATCAGCCCTAGGGCACTTAGGCTCTTTCTGATGATTAAAACTGAACCCCAAGTTCTGTGCACCAGTAGAATCACAGGGGAAAGCAAGAATGCTGAAGCACTGCCTTGGCACAGCAAGAGCTTGGAGCGTGCAGCCATCCTCTCCCGTGCCTTGCAGGGGCTTTATTTTCTGAGAGGAGCAAGGAGGAGGTGACTGCTCACCTGACAAGATGAAAGGTGACAGCTTGCTGCAGGAATGCCAGCCCTGCTTGAGCCATCTAGAAAATTCCTCCTTTTGTGGTGCCTGTGGCGATGCTGAGGTAAAGCTCCTCCCTGCAGCACAAAGGCAGCACCCATCTGGGCTCTGGGGACCAGGTCCTGTGTGAGACCTGCAGGAGATGCTCTTCTACAACACTGGGTCAGGAGGAGCAGCAAGAATGTGTTTTCCCACTAAAAGCTAACTATTCCTGCTAGTATACTGGCAGCAACACTAAAGAACAAGAGGAGATATTTTAAGGGATAACAGACTTCCTGATGCAGAGTATAATGCAGACAAGGGGTAGCACAGAACTTTAGAGGCATTTTTTGAAAAGCTGATTGAAGTGCACAGCCTTACCTCAATACCCAGATTTACAGTGTATGTCCCCTGTGACCTTTAATAAACATTTTAGATAAAAATCCTCACAATACACTGAGTACTCCTCTGTTTCAATCCTATATATAGTGACTCACTCCTCTGACATACCGGATGTGACCTCATGAAGTGACCTAAAGCCTGCATAAACATAAGGTTTCCACCTATAAGTGCAGATTAATGAGATTCTAATGCTGGTATGGGTTGAAATTTTTAACATTAAAATTAATGTAGGTATTCACTGGATTGCAAAAGTAGTATTTTCTTTTTTGCTGTGGTCGCAACCTTGCTATCAAGGCCAAATTATATTGGTTAGTATTGCTAGAGAAGTTTGTCCAGGAAAAAACTTATACATGACCTATTACCAATGTACAGTATTATACATATTGTAATAAT
Source organism: Myiozetetes cayanensis (assembly GCF_022539395.1). Classification (NCBI taxonomy): domain Eukaryota; kingdom Metazoa; phylum Chordata; class Aves; order Passeriformes; family Tyrannidae; genus Myiozetetes; species Myiozetetes cayanensis. The sequence goes on from NW_026087742.1 coordinate 5,532,755, forward strand.
ACATATTCCCAATGAACAAATTATTTATTAAAAAGGAAAAAGAAAAGGAAGGAGATGGAGGAGAAGGATATGAAGATCCTTAAAAGTGGCCAATGTTTTCTTGGGAAACAAGCATTTTTTCATCTCAAAATGAAAATCTCTACAACATAAACAATATTCTGAACAGGAAGCATACCTCATGAATAGTCTCCTCATTGAAAAATAATGTTAGCATTAAATATAAACATGCTCCACATTATGCATACACAGTAATGCACTATACTTTTGCCTTTCATGAAATGACCTAAGCCCCATAAGTGAATTATAGATCTGGGGCTATCTATTGTCGTATTAATAATTTCTATGTCAAATTGTGCCTGATCAGTGTTTGAAAGATAAAAATACAGGGATTTGGAAACTATGCTTTTTGTATTTTAGGTATCTATAAAGCATTATTCATACTTATAACCCAGCTGTTTCCATTAAAAAAAAAAAAAAAAAAAAGAGATTACACTGTTACTGTGTCAAGTATATACTGTTTTTTCCTGCATGACCACAGAGAGCTACAGGAGTCATGGCCTGAAACAGTGACATTACAATTTTGCAATCAGACTGGGTCTTCTTCAAAGATCAGTTCTTCTTCTGTTTATTTCATCTTTTGATGAGACTGAGAAAATCTTATAGAAAGATAATGACACAAAAGCTCATAACTTTCTTTTATTTGCTTTTGTTCTAAATTTAGGAAGCCTCTTCAAAGTACTGATTGCTGATGCTGCAAAGATGTACCCATTTTCAACTTCTGGGATTTTGCTATTATTTTTTTTCACAGAGTGAATACACTTAAATGAAATAACACACACTTAAATTAAATAACACTCTTAAAATGATTAAAAGTAAAAAAAATGTATAATTCACCAGAAAATGAAACACATCAGATAAATCTTAGACCTATTAAATAAGCAGATATGTGCTTTTATGACCTGATGACAAAGTTTCAGTGTAGAATACTTTAATATGAATTCACACTTTAGTTAAGCAGAGAAATTTTGGAACAGTTTTTCATGCTTTTGCATAAAGTATATGTTAATTATTCATCTAATTTCAGTTTCTTCATGCATAAGTTTCCTTCTTATTTATGCATAGTTGACTTGACTGAGCAGGCTGCAGGAAAGGGTCAGATAACCCTTTCCTGAGCAAAGGCAGAACAAGCACATTTGTGAATGCTGAAATAGCATATTTTTGGGAATATATGCTCAAGTAGTCCTCTCTACTGTAGAACTTTATCAACATGTATTTTCATCTCACATCTGATTTTTTTTAAAAATCACTCTGAGATGACCTAGGTTTGAGGCATCCAAAATAATAATTTGTTTTGACCATTTGTACTAAAAGAAAAATTGGAAATGAAGGTCCTAATTTGCTGTGAAGCTTAAAGAGCATTCACTAAATGAAGAGATATTAAGTATATATATTATTCATAAATGACTGTTCCCTAAGGCTGTGAAAAGAACAGGGATGTCCCATTTCTCACAGAAGTACTGAAACCACCAACCTACAGTCACTTTTACTGATTTCATGAATAATCAATTGCTGTGGCACAGTAGAGTCACTCCAACAAGAGATCCTGAGGCTCCATGTTGCAATTTATATGGCAGAAAAATCTCTTCAAATGGCTCCTGCTTCTTTCCCCATATTCAGGGTCTTGCTATCACCCCCAGTACAACTTGGCAATACTTCACATCTTGCAAAAGCAATTGTTTGAAGGACCAGGCTCAAAATCAGATCAGTAAAGCAATGTGCTTTTTAGGGTGGAGAAACCCAAAAAAGTACAAAAATTAAATAAATTACTCTGTCATATTTGAGAGGCTGTTGAATTGGTGCAGCCAAGAGTGAAAAGGAGTGGTGGGAGACAGTGAACATTTCTGGAGAAAAATCTATCAAGGAACCACAAATTCTGGGGCATCTACAAGTGCCCTACTTTCAAGTGCTCTGGCCAACAGAAAGTAAACTGCAAAAAACTATGGGAAGAAAGTAGTTTTGGGTTTTGTGGAGGCCACCAGTGAATGTAAGTTACATTAGAAATATTACCCTGCATGTCAGTGTAATTTCCTAAGGAGAGATATCTTGTATGATCATGCTCTCACTCTCTCCAAATTACTTAAGAACCATGGGTCCATTACAGCAGGTTTCAAGAGGCAGTAAAGATCTCAAGATTATTGTTTTCCTATAACTAACCTGGGAGTGCAGGTTACAGCAGGAGCTCAGACCTTATGAGATATCAGAGAATGTGTAAGATAGATACCTTTGTAAAAGCCCTAACAGAGACAAAAGCTTCAGTCAAAATCTCTGCCCAAGAATCAATTTTTCATTAGAGTTTTCAATTTTTCATTAGAGATCTCTCTCCATTGCAAATACTTTAGTGCCCAATATGGCACAGATCCTGTTTTAACCTTTTCCCACAGTTAGGTGGCATTTATAACATCTGAGCCCTTCCTACCTCTCCTTTTTCCCCTTTCCCCCCAAACCCACCCTTCCTGCTTCTCTTCCCTCCTGTCTCATTAGGGGTGAGCTCACACTGCAGTATTTCTGTAATTCAGCTAAAAAGGCAGCCAGCCATGAGGCACCTCATGGAAAGCAGAGAAGATTTCCCTCTGCAGCTCATGCCACAAACATGAGTTTTAAAATGTAGTCAGGCTAACAAAATCTGCCAGATTTAGCCACAGGGTCCATACAACATTCAACTGTCCCACCAATGCAAATTTTGGGAAAAAAAAGTAAAATTTAAACCAAACCAACCTAACCAAATAAAAACACCCCAACAACAAAACAAAACAAAACAAAATCGCCAAAACTTCAAAAACAGAACCTCAATGATTTGGTCTTATATCAGTAGGAAAAAAGATTAAAGTAGGAATTTTCTCACAATATGGACAGAAGGTTAGACCAAAGCAATAGCTGACAAGGTATTTGCCTTAGGAAAAGTGGCAGTAGTGCTCTCTGTGATAAATGCTGGTGAGTAGAATTTACCCATTTTAGCATCTTAATTTGGGCACCCCAGAGTTCAATTTCCCTTGCCTGGCCTGGAGTGCTGAAATAGGTACTTTTAATCTCCTTTCGTAATATACTTACTAACCACTAAAACACATGAACGTGAAACTTGTGAAAGTATTGTTAAGGGGGAAAAAAAGTTTCTGCACCTTCATTTAAATTGCAAAGAGTAGCTGCCCAAAGGGGCTGGTTGTGAAATTCATTGAAAATGTGTTTTGTTATTAACCAATTCCGAACTTAAAATATGTGACAAGCTTCTTTTTCCTTCAGTGCCTGAAGCAAAGAAGAACAGTGTACTAATATACAGCATACATAAACTGCTATTTTAACAGTAGAACATCATCAACATACAGAAGACAGGCAAGAAAAAAGTTTACTTGTAAATCTTCAAAGGAATTGATAGCCTTTTCTTCCTATGTTACTGCACTAGCACATTTGGCCCATTTTCCCTCTGTTTCCTTTTTTTCCACAGTACTGAATTATATATACATTCCTATTAAGAAGAGCCCACATCCCAGAAGGATAAGTCCCACACTAATGTTTCAGCAGCTGAAAACCACAGCTCCTTTTGAAGAGCTCATGTTGTTCTCGTGAATCTAAGACTTATTTCGTGGAAAGAAAAACCCAAATGTCTTCTGTGTATTTGTGAGTAGGTGGCCCTTGTCAAAGTGAATAAAAGCATTGCCCTTACCTATTTATTTTGTAAATGTACTTTTTTTAAAATGTTTGGAAGAGAGTTGTATACCTACAATGTTAAGATGAAAAATTTAACAATAATTTTCAGGGTCCTTAGAGCCTTGTTCCTGATTTCGTGCCTGTGTCATTGACATGTGGTTTTTTTAAGATTTTTTTCTTTTTTATGCTTCTTTAAAAGCTCCAGATTCCTGAAGGGAACAGTTCCTCTAATTAGAGCACATAAAAGATTTTTCTTATTGACAACATTATATTTTTGGCTGTCAATAAACTCATTAATTGCTTCAGACTTTGTCTTAGGAAAAAAAAAGATCTGAAATCTGCAACTTTTTGTCTTCATCTTATTTTCTGTAAAGGATAATTAAGTCAGTTCTGGGTCTGAAGAAATACTTGCAGCCCATCCAGCTATAACTTCTGTCTACTGAAACAGGAGGCTGTAGGGAAAGAGACAACTGGCATAGATGACATGAGATTTTCCCTGTTAAGCTGAATCAGTTGACTGTTCCAGCATTTTAATTTTCATCTTCTAGTGAAGTTCCAGAATGCTCAGTGCCTTCATTGCAGAAAACAAAAAAATAGCAGACTGAAGTTTGGAAACATCCACCTATTAGATATCAAAAAAACCAAAACCAAACCCAACCAACCAACCAGCCAACCAAAAAATCCCCAACCCATCTCTACCTAGAAAATCAATAAATATATGAGGATCCCTGCTCTTCTTGGTTTTCTTCATCAGGAAAAGGCCAGCAATCAGATGGAGTAGGTGCATGCACAGCTCCTTTTCCTGTCACCAGAAGTTACTTATCTATATAAATATTAAACCATTCCCTAATTAATACAGAAACTGGAGATGCCAATGTACTTTTCTTCTCCCTTCCTCAGAGTACCTTTTAGTTGTGGCTTTCAGTCGCTTCCTACAGACCTTGGTTTGCTGGAGAAACTGTGAGGGAAGGGATCATGGCACAAGCGCTCCATGGAATTCGCTGAGCGTGGGCATCTGTTGCTGGCTGCCATTGCAAGGGCTGGGGCCAGACACTCAGATGGTCTCTGGCAGTCTTATCTTTCGCATACTGTGAGAAAGCAACTCATTATCACCAGAACTACACACCATGAACTACGGTGAGATTGCTAAGGGAGCCATTGCTCAAAGCATTTAGGAAAGTTACTCTGCTAAATTGAGGAAGTCCCAATAGCTTAAGCCTACTAGAAAGTAGCATAAATACTCCCACTGTGACCTCTTTGCCACCTTGTTTTTTTATGCTGTTATATGAACTCCCTCACAGATTGCTTCTCAGAGTTAATCGGTGAGAGCTCAAATAATAAATACCGCCTCAAGTAAGTAGTGGAAGAAATACATACTTTTAGTTCAGAAATGGCATGAAACAAATGGATGGAGAGGATCAGTGAAGTGGAGAGAGAGCGAGCTGGCAGAAGCTGGGGAGGAGAAGGCTTTCTCACCAGTAAAGCAGAGCCACACACGTAAAGTTAGCCAAGAACAGGCACGGTTGTGTAAGAATCAGAGAGGCAGTAACAGATTCGCAGTTGTACAAGGTACAGCGTACTGAATATGTTCATGAGAGTTTTAAAACCAAGAAGGGCAGATTTAATTTAATTGAAGAACAGCTCTAATTAAAACCTAGTCTGTGGTGGAAGAAAACCTATTGTTCAAATGAATTCTTTATGCTTGTCATACTAATTTTTTCTTACCAAATCAGATTAGAATAATTATAAGCCTATAATGACATCAAAACACCCCAGTAAACCAGCCACTTACAGCCAGAATCTGACACCTTATTCATGCTGAATAGTAATTTAGTCTGTCATGGGACTACTCAGAATGAGTAATTGTAACAGAATTTCTTCTTTGGCAGTTAGTAGTATATTTTATCTGTCAATATATCTCCAGAAGATTAGCCAGGCATACTTGAGGTTAGGGTAACTGATCCAAAAGAGGATGTTGACTGATCCAGCTCATCTCAGAAAGAGAGATGTGAGAGACATTAGATGAGATAGTCTGTTGTAATGCATGGAGTAACTGAAAAGAGGAATAAATTATTGATAAGAAGGTGTGCACCACTGTGAATATGTGAGGCATCTTCTATTGCTGCTCTAATTAGGGCATAAAATCTTTTGCAAATTTTTTTGGGACAGCAGTTACATCCATTCGTGAAGTTTCTGTCCAAGAAATAAAACTACCTTCAATTTGTTTGAATTTTAGCCTCTGGTTTAATTGAATGCTATCCATTCTTTATGTCAACAATATTTTCCCCATTTAATAATGACATGCTTGATGGAATCCAATAACTTAACCAAATTCTCCTGTGGGAACATTAAGACTGTTGTTTTCAGATGCCTTAAAGTTAAATACCATCCAGCTATTAGTAAGACACTGTTAGCTCTTCATGCCATTGATTGGTAATGGATTTGCTAAGAATAACGTTGATCTTTGCTTTCCTGAAGGCTTTCTGTATTCATAAAAAAATAAAGCCACAGATTTTGGTTTATGTTTTTGTTTTTTTTTTTTCTTGGCAGCCTGCATTCATTTCCAGCAGCATGATCTCTACTGTCAGCACCACTAGCTGCAATGCATCCAGATTCTACCAAGGGGGTCACATCCACACCAGTTTCCAACTGACAGATTCATTTCCTACCTTCTCCTGAGACAGCAACGAGGACTGAAAAATCAGAGGTCCACCGTAATTACTATGTATATTTCAGATTAAATAAATGTGATAAAAGCTTCCATCTGGCTGTTGATCAAATGTGCAGAGGCAGGCTGATTTTCAGTGACATATTACAATATGTCTCTTGTAACAGTCCCTAATGCCATCCTGTAAATTACTTACATTTGGGATTACTTGACTACGGCAGACAGAAATATTACTCACTGTTTAAGTGCTGCCTACTGGGAGTATGGGAGACAGGTCTAATCTTAAAGTTGTTAAGCAAGGCATTAAGAAATAATGGGGCCATGTTTATTTTACTAAATGCTGATTGTGCTCACACTATTTGAAGATGGCAAACCCAATTTAATAGCAGCCTGAGCTTCTTCCTGATGCCGGAAAGCTGTAAAAAGTCTAACACTGGGGAAATAAGTGTAAGTAGTGTGCTGGAACAGTTCTTGAGGAGAACTTTAAAAATCAGACAAGTCCTGCAAAATATGCCAATAGTTTCAAATTCTACACTGTCTGCAGCAAAAGAAATGCAGGCCTCTCTCTGAACAGAAATTCAGGGGTTTAAGGGTCTGCCCTTAAAGAAAAACCCCAACCAGCACCTTGAAAAAGAAACTATATCAATTTCAAGGGAAAAAATAGAAAATGATGCTGCCATTTCACCATTCACTCCCCAGCTCTCCTTGCAGTGGTGGCTGCAACATGTGGAGAGTCAAAGTTAGTACACTGCTGAAGGTCTTTAAAAAACTGACGGGAAGAAAGAAAAGCTGGGCAAAAATGTCTGGAGGATAATCACAGAGCAACAAATTGTGGTTACAAGGGCTGTTCTTATGATTTACAGCTTCTTGAGCTTTATAACTCACAGAACAACAATAAAATTAATTCAAAATTGAAAATACTGGTGCAAATACCATCTCGTAGTCAAACTTTGGATATTTCTGGTCACATGGTCATGGTTCTTATGGAACATTCATTCTGTCCAGAAAGTGTACCAGGACACTCTGTGTAAATCAAGATGCTACCCACCAAGGAGAGCTCTGGCCCTGTAAATTGTTGTTCTAAAGCTGAGCAGAAAGCCCTTGCTGCTCTACAGCTCTTACAAGGACAGCATCTTTACACTGCCATGTTAAAAATTAGTTTCCACCTTGACGGTGGTCTGGAAAAAGTTCTTGGAAGCATTATGAGCCTAGGAAGAAATCCCATGGGTCCTTTTTTGCTCTAGAAATATTCTACTCATCTACTATTTGATCACTCCAACAAGTAACTTTCCCTTCCTTTTCCTATTCAGTTCTTATTCTGTTTTAACTGCATGAGATTTTCCATATAAACCCTTCAACCTAAATTGTCTCATTAGCCCTCATCACTTAGCATCCACTCTTTCTTAACTGAAGTGGTTCATTAAATGACATTTCCTCTTAAAAAACCTCTGAAAAGTTAGTCCCCTCTTTAAGCAAGTCAAGAACACAAAATGTGAAAGCAGAAAACAATATTCCAAACAAAGCTGGAATTAACACAACTCCTTCCAGTGCCGCTGCTGAGCTTCTTTTCTTTAGCTCTTTCCTTCTTCCTAACAAGACTGCTCCCTTTACATTATACCATGTAAAGGACATGATGTTTCTCTAAGAAGTATTCTGCTTGTTAAAACTGATGAAAAATAAAGATGGTCTTCAATTATTTTGTTCATTTTGACATTCTGCTTGATGCAGAACCTTTTGTTAGTCAGTGAAATTTTAGTAATGACTATCTAACCAACATCTCAGCAATGTAATTCCCAACATGTAGCTCGTAGGCAGTACATTCAGCTGAAATCCAGAGGTTATTTCCGAAAGATGTGAAGCCAAATGTGGATATTTCAAGGGTGTTACAGCCCTTAATTCATGTTGCAGGCATGCAACAAATGGGACTTAAAACATGATTAAGTGCCTCTGTTGAGCTGCAGTTGGAAAGCTAGACCCCAGCTTCAGTTTGCAAGACACTGCCTTCCAAAGGAGGCACAGGTAACTTTGAGAAACAGGTAGTAATCCTTTAGCTGTGAGAAGCAGTGTTTTTAGAGTTCTGGAAAGCTTTAGCAGGCTGCTCCTCCTCCCGTGGAGGTGAGATTCATGAATTCAGAGCCCACTGTGACGGTTTCTCTCTGACACCAGCACGCCTGGCTCTGGTGCCAGCAGCAGCAGCGAGCCCGCGGTCAGGCAGCTCACAATCAAAGAGTCCCCCTCGCCGCCAGCAGCCTCTCATCAAAGACCTGCCCTTGTCACCTGGGCCGAGGAGGCAGCATGTGGTCTGTTCCTTCAAAATCTATTTCGGTGCTTAAGGTGGAAAGGGTTGGTTTTTTTCTTTTGCACCTCACAGTCCAGCAAAATCATAAAAAAGTGCACTTGCTCTGCTGAGCGGTGACTTAATCTGAGCCCAGCAACGTGTGAGGCCCAGGGGTTGGTGAGGTGTTTCCTCCAGGATATCACACTGGTGACACCCTTTCAGACAAAGGTTTTTCCAAAAATCAGATTTAAATCCTTGCCATACAACAGATCCCTGAGTGTGTGCTTTGGCAAAGTGTTCTCTTTATCTGAGCCACTGGTCCTCTAAAGTAAAGGGAGATTCAGGAACAATGACTCACCTTGACTCGCAGAATGACTTGTAAAAGAATGATTTTTAGATATTGTGGTAGTAGTGCTAAGGCTGGTACTTCACCTGCCCTTACAAACCTGCCCTAATATATCATCTAAAAGTATTTAAAAATATTTGAAATGGGTTTCTCTGGGTTTCATTTTTACCAAGGTTTTGTTGGATTCTTTTTTTTTTTAAATAAAAGGACACAGAGCATCTATTATTACAAATTTACATAATGAAGAAATTAATAGCTGGATACCTTTATTTCCAAGAGATAAGACTGAACAAGATAGCCTTACACAGCTACACTCCTGAAAGTAATTCACACCAGATAATTGATGAAGATAAAAATAAATATGGGAATAAGTCAGAAATAAGATGAAACTACTTCCAGATTATGGAAACAAACAGGGTAGTATTAGGGATGTTGTTAAACATTGTTAAACAGGTCGACATGAACCCTTGGGTTCATAAATAACCTTGAATTTAATAGGAAAAGTTGTTCCATTTTAATAATAGAATCATTGAAGATGCATGTCAGTTGATACAAGAAGGTAGAATAGAATTAATGTTTAAAAAATGAACAGCTATTGTCTCCTGGCTTCAGTTTTCTTTTTCATCCCAGTAATGCCTGCTTTCTCACAAGCGCTAATAATTTATGCATTACAATTAAACTTAGAAAATTATGATTAAAACTTCTTTATATTTAGTTACACTAAGTTCCTAATATCTCTGAGGAGCAGTTAAATATTAGATGCTTTATTTGTATGCTAATCAAATGCAACAATAGAGTGTGGAACTTTAAAATGACATGAAGCAATCAAACCTGTATCTAGCTGTCAAGGTTTTGCAAAGTAATCCTACCATTTTGTGACCACTGAGCAACAAAAGCAATCACAACAGTCACAGTAAGAGACCCATAAAATGTTAATGTTCTATAATAATGTGTGTACAGGTAGAATGACTTCTCTTAGCAATCTAAGTGACCGTTTCAGCACATGAACATGCTTGGTATTTCAAGGGACATTTGTGCCCTTCATTACCATACTGTGTAAGTGGTTAACACTTCACGGTCCTCTCTGCAAGAAGGAGCCACAATGCAATGTACTTCACATATGTTAAGTATGGCAATGCTTGTGAATGACACACAATAATAAAAGAGCAGCAAATCCATAACCTGCCGAGGTCAGCTTAATTTGTGTCTGCTTGCACTCGTAGATGGAAAGGGTCAACAAGGCGGCTGGGGGCTGGAGCCATAATGTATGAGGAGATACTGAGAGAATTACATCATTTTGTGCTTAAGAAGAGAGAGTTGAGGGATGAATCACTGTTGCTATCCGTAGCTACCATGTGGGAAGGAGAAGAGCCAGACTTTTCTTAGATGTGCATAGAGATGAGAGACAATGGACACAAGCTGGAACATCAAAAATTCCAACTAGAAATTAAGAAATTCTTTTTCACCACAAGGATGGTCAAACGCTGCAACAAGTTACCTAGAGATGCTGTGGGTTCTCCACACATGGATATATGAAAAACTCACCAGAATGAGGCCTTGAGCTACCTGATGTATGGTGGCCCTGCCCTAAGCTGGGCTTGGACCAGCTGATCTCCAGTGGTCTGTTTAAAATTTTATCTTTCTAGGAAACAGGCTATAAGGCACCAAAACAAAGAATACATGGGGAAAAAAAAACCCCAAAACCAAAAAACCCCACAAACAAACAAACAAAACCAAAAACCAAAACCAAGAAAAGATGAGATTTCTGCATCTTAAAATGAATAGCTAATAAATAACTGTCAGTTAATAATAACTAGCATCCAGCAGATGGGTGCCAAGATCCTACTACTGCTTTAAGTTGTACTGTTCTTTCTCTCATCTTGCATTGTTGCCATCACTGTTACACCCATACTCTCAAAAATTCAACAGGTTCACCAATTACTTTTCTCCGACCTTCTAGTAAAGGACACACATGAATCAGGGGACAAGAGTTCACATAAAACCTTAGGAATTACACAACAGAAAGCAGCTGTATGTTGGCAGAGGAAAATTCTACGTGATATAAAGGGCAGTGTGTCTTCCTCTAATAATTTATTTTTTCTTGAAATATATATTTTTTTTTAATCTCAAAATCAGGGTCACAGCAACCATTTTCTAAAAAAAAAAAATAAAAAAAATTCTCCACACTAGATTATTTCAGAGAGTGTTTTACAAAGCATTATACATAATGAGAATGTCAAAGATCAGCAAATTGTTCCAATGGACTTTCCATCAAATTAGATTTACAATTACTGAGAGGTTAGATTTGCAAAGAAATGAGCTGACATTTCAGCATTCTGTGGCAATTGCAGTATTTTCAGTAAGGATTTCAGTTTTATGGCCAGCTTGACAAAACTAGCGTAATTCTGTTTTCCTCAGGTACAGCTAGGTTTATTTATAACAAGGTCAACTCATTTGAAATATCCTGTATCTCTTTACTCACTAGAGAAATTGCCATGCAAGTAATACTCTGGATGGATGGTGTTTCTCTGTAATAGCAGGGAGTAAGAACCAGCAACCACAGAAACTGCTTCTGTGCCTGTCAGACTTGATATTCAATGCACAAAACATTCTGTAGATAAAAATATACTGAAGCTTATCTCCATGTAATAACAGTGAGCACGCATTTTTCAAAGTACACTGTAGACCACAAACACAGCAGGGGCTCTGATGGAACTACCACATGGAAGCCCTCATCTAACAATCTGACAACTAAATATATGGTCCAAATCTTCTACACAAACCTGAGGAGATAAAATCCTGCTGCAAAAATTCTGGCCAGAAACTTCTCTCTGTCCCCAAGTTTTGTGAGAAAACATTCTAGAGTGCATCAGCCATCTCTCTTGTCCTCCTGCTTCCCCATATACCTTTCTCTTTGGTAACATGATTTCAAGCAGAGGCAAATATCTCAGAATATCTGTTAATGATATAATATCCAAACTATTGTTGGATACTGTGTGTGCTTACACACTTTTCTGTCTCCTACCTTCCACAGCTCTTGTATCATCCTTCTTCTCTGCTACTTTTTCAGGAAAGATGCTCACACAGCTTCAGCAAAACTGACAATTAAAATGACTTCCCCAGTGGCACAAGCATCTGCACAAATCCTGTTATTGCCTTGCTACTCTTTTTGTTACATCCTTCTATTGCTTTGGAAATGAAGAATTTTTCCTTGTCCCAAAAACAGTCTCCATGAGACCTCTGGCATCATTTTTTATTCAGTATGCATGCGTCTATACTCAAGAATGAGAAACAAACTCGCATTTAAATATCTTTAACACATCTTAAATCAAATTTGAGCAACAAAGCCAAGAGGTGTGTTCCCAAAAGCCTGGCTTAAAGCCATTGAAAGGACAGCAAGACAAATGCATCCCTGACAGACACACCCTTGGATAACTCATATGCGCATGCCTGGAGGCAGCAGCATTTTGGCTGAGCTGATCATCTGTGTACCTGCCTGCCCCATAAAGTTGTTTTAAATTCACAAAGTAGGTGTCTCTGGCCATAAGTTGCCTGAGGGCCCAAGTAATTTGTTTCACGTCAAGAGTGTTAAATACACACTTGAAAACATTGAATTTGAACCAAACTGTACAAGCCACAGACATTTTATTCAAGATGCAACATGAAGAGGAACAGAATTGTTACGTCTTCCTATGGATGTGGAGATTAGTAGAGAATATTTAAATAAATACAATTCCTGCATGCATGGAAGGGGGTGAAAAACCCTGAAAATAGTAAGGGCATCACCACAACAAAATTACATGCCGAGGCCATGACCACTTTTGCACTGTGAGACAGAAATGAAGTTCCCAGAAGTGGGTAGTCATTTTATCTGAGAAGCTGGGGTTTGTGAACTTAATTCAAGAAAATACCAATTTTGAATGGAACTGGCTTGGAGCACAGGTAGAGCGAACACGTGAGTTATTGTACCCAAAGAACAGTTTGAAATGTGTCATTCAGCACTGAGCTCCTCTTCTGTAGCTGACTCCCTAGCACCACTCACTGAGTATCAGATTCTTTGGCCTCATTCTCTGGTGAGTAGGTGCACCTAGAAAGGCGAATTACTCATGGAAAAATAATTCAGAAGATGGACACAGTGACACATCTCCTGACTCATCTCCCTTTCATGCATCAGCAAGTGTGTCCTGACCAGCAGTGCTATGATTTGGTCCTGGGTACTATCAAAACATTCTGGTATTTTTAATAAGATATAAACTACTGTCAGCTGGGAAGTTTCTTTAAAACACTTAATCTGTGAATGAACTGGGACACTGCACTCAAAGATATCATACATGAAGAACATGGCATCACAAATATGTTCCCTTACTGTCTGTAATGATTAATTTGATTCTTGACTGGATGTTCAAGAGAATACAGACATTCAGTTCAAATCCCCCCTCTCTCTCCATCTTGCTTCAGACGTGTGTGCCTCTATCACAGCTGATGATTAGAACATGATGGTTTTAAGCCCATGTACATTTAGTTCATGGGGTATATTATTCATTTAGATTCACCTCTATTCAGTGTAAACAATTCCCTTTTAGCATCTTATGACAGGAATTTATAGTTAATTGAATAATTTTCTTTACTATTAACAAGTTAGCATTTTTATGAGAATATAGAATAAAACTGTGTATGTGAAATCTTGGAAAGTTTTCTTCTAAGCTTTGCTTTTTTACAGTATTTATTCTCCAGTTATTAATAGAAAATTTGTAGAAATTATGATGCACAGTTGAATGTAAATCACATTGTCTAGTGTGGCTTAAATTTTCTCTTTGAAACATCTGCTTTTCAAGCTTTATTTACCTATCTGGTGATAGTCAGACAAATTGCTGCAAGATTTTTCTGCCCCAAGAGATGTCTGTCATTTCACAGAACAGACGCAGAGAAGAAAAAGTTGATGTGCCTTTTTCTGAAATATGCTGGGAAAAAACAAGCTAGCCCAGACAAAACAAACACTTTGGTTTTCCATCAGGTCCACAAAGAACCACTCCAGCCAACCCTTTAAACAAATACTATCATGGCTGAGTCCCTCATCAGAGGCTTAGCCATGAACAGTTTGACATTGTGTATGCTTCATGCTTGCTTTGCTTGCAGTATCTAAGGATGCATCTTCCTCCCGTCTGACTCAATGCACATTTCAAGCTTTTAAATGTTTTAACCCAGGCAAAATTACCACTAAGATCTGCTGGCTGACAGAGATGATTCTCAGCCAATACAAACCACTTCTGGGAACTTCTTCAGTGTGAAGTGCTCAAAGATGTGTTTCTTAGTATGCAGGATGTAAAACCCGTTCTGAAAGGCAGTGAACAGGTATTTTTCTCACGCACATACAGATGTCATGGCCTGGCATGCATATAAACATAGTATCATCAAGAAGACTTCCTGAACTAGATTTATACTCTTTAATGGAAGTATTTTATCTCAGAGCAAAGAACAGAAGCTTGGTGTGAAAGAACAACCCTCGTGCTGGTAGATCCCCTGTGGCCAAGCCCAAGCAGTAGAATTTCAGTAAAGATACTATTTATCATTTCAAATCGCACATTTTGGCATAATGGTTTTTCACGGATGGCTGATTTTTTTTAGAGACAAGTTTTATAACCAGCTACCACAGAAATCCTTGTTAAAAAGGCTGACAACGTAAAGGAAAATATTAAAAAAATAAATTTGTTAAATCCACGGACTCGCACGGAGAAACAAATACTAAGGGAAGTGCTAGAGAAAGTCTCTCCTTTAAATTCCCAGTTCTCAAAATCTGACTTCAAATAATTCCACTTCTTCATATGCCAACAGCAATGTAGATAAGTTTGCTTGAGGAGCAAAACACCACATAGTGTAAGAACTTCAGAGTATCTTCCTTTAAAGAAGCAACAATGTGTAGAGGATCCATGACAAAACAAAACTACAAGTTCAAGGGGTTGCTTAAAGAGACAAAAATGTTGTGAAACACTCCAGTACAACACTTTGAAATGTCTCATATGCCCCTTCTGAGGAAACATAAAAAAATGGTGTCTGTGATTGCTTTTCATAACTGACAACAGCTTTTGATATCAGATCTTCCCTTTTGAGGCAGAACCTGTGTGAAAAAAGCAGCTGTGCATCAAAATCAAAATGTTCTTCCAAGGAGCTACAAGAAAGGCCCAAGACATAAAAGGACTGATAATTATAACAGCACAAACCTAATGAGCTCTGACTGTAATTGATGGTGAGTTGAACTGTTCTTTCAAATCAAAAATCAAACCATTTTCAAAATTTTTAGGGAGAGTTATTTTAATAGTTTTTTTACACCTACACTGTGCAGGAACTTTTTATTTCCAGAACACCCTGAAAACTAGATGACTCATTTCAATAGGTTACACCTCATGAAACCTTGTAAACAAACTTGAAAATCAATTATAACAAAAAAGATGTTAACCTGGTTCTGGAAATTTTGGAAAAAGCAAAGCCATGTTTTCTTCACAGCATTATGTGCTTAGTAGCATTCTTGATACAAGAACATAACCAAAATATTTTAAGAGATTTTAAAGAAACAGAAGAGGTTGGAAAGACTGTTAAAGGGAGAAAAGGATCTGCCCTATGAATGCAAACCTCTTTCCATCCATTTTTCTCATTTCATTACTTTAGTTAATAAACACTGCTGAATCACAGAGATGCAGCCATGACTTTTGCTGCTTCCTACATGAAAGAACGCTCTAAAATTCAGCAGAAGGAGTTACTGTCCTTGTGGATGAAACGAACCAGGACCAAGAAAAAAATACTAGATACATTTTTTCTCTCTGTTTGGCAGGGCTGGGGAAAAGAAAGGCAGATTTTCAGAGGTTCCTTAGAAGAATAATGAATTAAAATTAGTGCGACTTTCTCTTAGGTATTGCTGCTATTATTAGAAGCAAGAGTAGGAGTATCGATTTTATTTTACATATATAGCACTCTGTAACATTCAGGAAAATTAGAATTAGTGTTATAAACTGGTTCTTGCTTCCTCCATAGGCTCTTTTACACACTGCTTAAAAGAAACTATATGGGATTCTTTAAACAGTGATTCTTTAAATAGTGGTTTCCCTGAATTCCACTATTGCCCGTTTCTATTCTTAAGGCATTGAAAGACAGAAGCAAACCGACAGAGAAATAAAATACATGCCTGCATATCCCTGTGAATCTTTGATTTTCTATGTGAAAGCCACCAAAGGAGAAACCAGGCTTTGGGAGCTGCTGCTGTTTCCTTGCTGTGCAGAACGCAGCCCGCTGGTCCCTTCCCCACACTTTGGGAGTTGCCCCATCCTGGTAGGGAACCAGCTCGGAGCTTTGCCCTGTTCATCGGTCAGAGCAGCTAAAACAGCAACGGCACAAATGAGCTCGTGGGTTCTGCTTCATATTTGGCGTGGGTTCCTTTATGTCATCAAAAAGGGGATGCAGAGGCAGGGAATGGCATCCTCTCTGAGAAGAGGAAGGAGGGGAATAGCTACAAAGGTGAAACTTAGCTCCTCTACCATCAGTAAGACGTTTCAACCAGCAAAACCAGAATTCAAAGCACAATATTTGTCCAATGCTCTGGTCACTGTTGTATAATTAGCAAAAAAAAGATGAGCAAAAAAGTATGTATTTTAGGATGCTTTCTCCTTATTTATTTCTCCCCTTTTCTTTCTCCAATTAGTTGATTGCTTTGCTGTTGCTAAATTCCTTTTGTTTTCAAAGAATCTCATTTTCTGTCCACTGAATCAAAACTGAAGAAAAGAAGTGAGAAAATGATGGGGCAACTAGGCAGGTAAAATCCTTGTAAATCCTATTCCGAACTGCTTAATATTCTGAATCCCTACTTCAGAGAGATAAAAAACCCTGTTGGCATAGTCTGAGTTGCACTGATGTCTGAGCAGGAAGAGTTTACTGTAGATTTGGAAGCTTTGCTTCCTATAAAAAAGGAGAGAAAAAGCAAGAAATTAAGATTCTTCTGTTATGTTGGGGTTTTCTAAAACACAAGCCTCACTGATCAACAGAAATGTAAACAAACAGAAATTAGAAGCATTATAAGTGGTCACAAACTGCTGAAGGTCTCCATTTAATTAGCATTCAAACTACTGGTGAACCGTCTAGCTCATTTTGATTCATTATGAAACACTACTGGAGAAACAGAAAAATAACATAATTCCTAATGATTAAGACTGCCATTATGTATATTTGTATAGGCATCAGGCTCTTTTCAAGTTGCTGGGACCAAGCCAGGATTCCAATTTTTGCCTGAAGCAGGCAAGAGACTCTGCTGAAATGAAACTTTAACATCCCTATTGCAAATAAAACTATGCCTCGAGAGTGAGTGTATGCTCAGTTCAACTGCCTGAATATACACACAGGGGCAGAGTCTTCCTCTGCATCATCTAGTGAAAGAGAAGTGCTGTTCTATGTTTGCTATATATTCTTTAACATATTTCAACCATTTTGCATAGCACAGTTGTAGCACTGCATTAAGCTCAAGTATGACCTTTTATTTTCTGTAGCACAAGAAGATATAATTGGGACATATTTAATGGACAGGCCAAGAATCAATCAGTATCTTCTTCACCCACCAACCCTCAACTCTCCCAACCAATCCAGCCCTAAACGTTCCCTCACATACTCAATGCAACGTGCACAGTATTTTATACATGGAGCTACTAGGTTAGACTCACAGAGCCTGAGTACTGTAAGCTGCTGTTATTTGACAGCCTTCACTGATATGTAGTAGCAAAGAGCCTGTTCAGGGTATGTAAACCCAAATATCTTGGATGCAAATGTCTACAGAGATTATTAACATCTACCTGTTGATGCCTCTCTAGATGTTTCTTCTCTCACTCATGAATGGGTGAATATTGACAAAGAAGGGTAAAATTCAGACACTTTTAAATTTCCAGGGCCAGAAGTCTGTGCCTCTGATTTATGATAAGATGTGTAAAAACTATGCTGTCTCCTGCCTGTGTATCAGAAGTGGTTGGGTTGACCAGGATGTGTATCCCCTTAGCAGCTGGAGTTTCACACCAGGCATTTCAGTAAGAGCAGAATCATGGCATGCTGCAAATGAAAGCAACTGCAGCAGCTTCATTGCTGAGCTCCAGCAGGGGTACAGCTCAGGACCCAGAGAGCAGCACGACTCTCCTTGCTCTCTGTCCAAAAAAACCAGAACATAGCTCCAGTGGGGTGCCAATTTCTAGTATTTACTCTTTCAAGACAGCGAGCTATAAGAGCTCTGGTGATGTACCTCAGGTCACAGCATCACCTTTGCTGCATGATCTGCCTGGGAGCATGCCTGGATATGCGAATCAGCTTGAATTTTATGCATATTGCCAGAAGAAAAAAGACCAATAAAAAGTCTTTAGTGACATAGCACATTTTCCCAAAGAAAAAAACAAAACCAAACCCCAAACAAACCCCACTATATTAATTATTTTATTTAATGCACTATAGACAATTCCTATTTTTATGGCTTCATTCATGGCTTTTGTAACTTCTGAATACTGAAAAAGGTGGGGATTTTTGGTGGGAAAGACAATGTATATGTATAAATTATTCACAATGTACTCCATGCTCATATAAATTTGCCTTCACTGGTACTACATTCAAATTTAGATTTGCCTAATGGTCACCAACTTAATCTGATTTTGTAAAGACTGTACCAATGTTTGCTGTGGTAAATGAACTCTGATATGCATAGCAGCATATTTACATCAGCAAGGGTTTAGCAGTAAATTATACTGGTAGAAGATTTAGGTTAGCTACATTGGATTAAGGCAAAAGGTCATTACAGTTGTGATTTAATCATCTTGCAATTTTCCGTATTTTTATCTGTGGCTATAAAATCTGAATTTGTATTACTCCTCTGAATGCTTTATGTTCCCTATTCCTATCATTATTGTAACATATGCTCATTAAGTTCCCTTATTATTTTGGTTAATTGTGGAACCATTACTGCTATTACAACCTTGAGCCACCCAGACAGTATTTCTTTACACATACCAGTAGTGCCACTTGTCAAATGGTTTGATAATTACTTTACCACTGAACTCACACAGCACCTGGCCATAGAGAAAAATTATTTTTTCCCTTACAGCAATAAGAGTCACATCTGATGAACATTCTCATCAGATGGTATTGTTGGTTTTTCTTCTGATAAAGTAAATTATATTGTAGGATGAGCAAATGCCTTTTTCATCTGTAATTTTTATTTGCATTATCTGGAAGGAGGAAAACTCATAACTTGTTTTTTATGATTTTATAATGTCATTGAAACTGTGAGACTTGGCAATAAAGAATCTAAATTAGGAATTCATTTTGTTAAGATATGTTATATCACTATTATTTATGGTAATAATGGGAGAATTAAGCTGCACTCTCACGCATCACTGTTTTCTTCATGACCATTAGACTTTTATTTGGTTTATTCACAAAGGAAATGTTGAACTTGGGGAAAAACTTGCAAATTCTGTAACACCAGAATAAAACATACTTTATTCAGAAGCATCCTTTAGGAAAGCACAGTGTACTTTACTGTTATGAGTACATGCATAATAAGTTGCCTTTTATGTTTTCAGTGTTGAGGCCTCATTAAAATACACCATGGCACCTTTAAAAAATTATTTTCAGTGACAGAAAGTCCCAGTATTTTCTATTTTTCACAAGCCTTCAAACTCAGCCTTGTCCTAGTCTTTAAATTTTACACAAGCAGGTAAATGCAACTTTGTAAAAATAATCCTTCAAAATATTATGGACTAGTGTAAAAAATCTTGGTTTACTGGTTTATAGCAAGACCACCTCTAGTTGAAACTGTAACTTTGGGGTTTTTTTCTCTTTTTACCAGACAAAGAGGAGAGCAGTGGTTTTATTTTTGAGTTCCAAACAATGTACTGAAATTATAGACACATTTTCCAGGTACAGCTCAGCAGAATGACAAAAACATTCTCATGTTGCATGAAGAAGACATTTCTCTAGCAGGCTTTGTCTCTCCCTGCTAAACCCCACTTTGGCACAAAATGATAAAACCTCTTTTAAAAACATTGTAAGTCAATAGAAATTTCTGAAAGATGAGTTCATGAGAAAAACAAGGACATGGTGGTGCTTGAAAATATTGATTTGTGTAATGATCACTGACTTGGTCTGATTTTGTAAGATCTGTATCAAATTATATTCACCTATGTTTGCTGTGCTATGTGAATTCTGACAAGGACAGCAGTATATTTACGCTGTCTGTGCATCAATAAGGTTTTAATAGTAGATTATATTGTTGAGAGATTTAGTTTAACAAAACTGGATTAATGTAGAGGAATATTATGGTTGTGATTTAGTCATCTTGCAATTTTTAGTATTTTTATCTATGGTTATTAAATTACCATATTTAAATTTATATTTTCTTAACATTGCAACAAAAACAGCCTTAAAGTGTACAATTATTAGTCAACAGTTAGAAAGACCTATTTTGAGTGAATGATTTTTACCATTATTATTTCTAATAATTAAAGCTTTGGTTTTAGTTTGTTAGGTTTTTCTTTATTTAAATGATGATGAATATGAGATATGTAATTTTTTTCCTGTGTAGAACAATATGAGAACATAGGAGTAGCTGTAGTAGATGGGAAAACACCACCATCTAGTCCATTTTCATTTACAACCAGATGAAAAATAGAATACATAACGTTTCCCTTGTTCACTCACCCATTTTTTGACTCCAGACTCCAGAAACTTTCTGCATTAGTGACTGTATTCACATCATTCACTTTTTTCATGTCATTTCTAATTTAATTTAACTGCTGCCACCTCTCTCTCCAGCTATCTCTTTTCCAAGGTGAAGAGTGTTAGTCTGTTTAATCTCTCTTAGCACAGACACCATTTTCAAAGACCAGCCATCCTTCTCACTTTTTTCTTTTTCTCATATCTATCATATTTTTTTCCCTGCTGGATAACCAGAACTCCATGCAGTATTTCTAAAGCAGAGGTGCAGTATTAGGCATGTAAGGCACACCCAAAGGTGCAGTCCTTCAGGTACATCACAGACTTATGAAAGGACAAGGTAATGATTTCTGTTTGGGTTTCTACTCCTCTCCTGCTGGTGCCACAGTTGTACCTGCCTTTCTGTATCATCACTGACTCCTGACTTGTTGGCCAGGAACTTGCTGCAATGATCCAGCATCTCTTTGCAAAGTATCAGCAGCAGCCCCTTCAGATCTCACAGTCACTGTTCCCGTGTGTACATCAGAATTGTTTTTCATCTTTAATACTTTCATTAACAATACTTTCTCTAACTGTTGCACTGCAACTCTACAAAATTTCTAAGTTAGTTAAATGTCCCACGCCCAGAATGGCCACATTTTTTTTTGTCTGATGGCCTCTCCCTGCACATTACAACCCAGCTCTTCCTCCTCCTCTCTCTGCTTGGTAGTCGTCCTTTCTCTTCAGCAAAAGGCAGGAGTGCTGTGGGGCCAACTGACCATGTCTATGACAAACCAGGGCCCTGTGGCTTGTTCCCTTGTGGTGAAATACTTAATCCCACTTCAGGTAGCAAATGAAAGATTTATTGTACTCCTCATAGTCTTGAAATGTCTCCAGTTATTGTACAAGTGGCTTGTGAAAACAGCAGTACTGGACAGGAGGGGTAGGAAGGGATTATCCCCTTTAGTATGTGAAGGAAAAATATGCATAACCTCTGGTAGGCTCCTACAAATACACTGACATTGAAAATTACGAATCTATCCTAATTTTATCATAAAAGTGATTGCAAATGTTACATGAAGTGCAAGGTAACCATGCATTTCTGTTAAATACTCTCAGAACTTAAAAGATGAAATGGGAATGGGGATTCATCATATGAGTACATAGTTTTAATTTGTCTTACAGTTCTGTCATAAAAATACAATTGTACTACTGCTGTCTAGTAGCAGTAATGTTTAACATTATCTACTATGGTACCGCAGATGTTCAGATATATATTTGGAAAATGAGTAAAAATTTCAAGTCCCATTACTTTTTCTTTCTTTGAAGCAGGTTCTGTGGACACTTCAGACAGAAATTGGGTCTTATCTTAATATTCACACCTTATCAAAGTTGTGAAGTGTTACATAAAATGAGCAAATAGAGTAAATGCATGATAAGTGCATAACAATATAAATGCTTTAACCTTATCATGAAAATTATTTATCTATAATAACACAGACTGGGTGCCAAGAAAAAAGAACAAACCAAAACCCCTCATTTTTGTTCTACTTGTCTCAGTATGCAATGAGTAAGTGAAAAAAAAAATAAAATTAATGGAATATTTGGGCATGATTAAGCCACTGTGCCTTCTACACAACCTTCCGAATAAACTTTCTTAAATAAAGTTCAAAGAATAAGGTTTAGCTCTAATGTTAAAAATGTTCCTAATCTCCCAAAGACACACATGCATTCGAATTAGAAAACATGTAGCTTCCCTGATTTCCATGGGATTGCTCACTCTGCACAAAGTGCCAAAGTCTGCAGGATCAGGCTGGTATCTGCAGCCTGATTAATGTCATTTGTCCAGAAGACAAAAAAAATCAGATCAAAGGAGAGCACTTAGCAAAGTGTTAATGTTAAGAATACCCTGTGTGACTACACAGTCACACAGGGCATTAGAATATATGCTTAATGTCACATAAAACTGATGAAGAGTTCTTAGGCTTTAAGTACAGGCCTGTCAAAAAGACACCATCTCTGAAGTTTAGACTAAATAACACACTGCTGGATTGCAGGTCCCGTTCCTTCCAATGCTTTTGCCCTACTATGTATGTAAGTGGTGCTTCCAATGCAGCACAGCTCTGCTGCTGATACATCATTTTCGTTTTGATTGCTGAAAGAATAGCTGTGGAATGCAGTCAGGATTAGTTCACATTCCTCTGCCACAGTTAGTGGTCATCATGTATTTTGTGGCACTTACTGCCACAGTGTCAGAAAAACCCCACGTAGTTTTATTTCTATGTTTTCATCTGTATTTTTCTTTCACTAAGACATGATGCAATGCAAATAGAATAATTAATGCTAATGAAATATCAGAGAATAAAACTGGGATCTTAAAGTATAAGCTGTTGACAGAAAGAATAAGTTTCTTGACATAGGTCAATTCATTACAAATTAAATAAATAAAAGGGATTTTGACAGAAAAGAAAAAGAGTGTCCATTGTCATGATAATAATTTTGGAAAATTCCATTTACTACATTCATTAATAAATAAATCATCCATAGTTATTTTTTATCAAGCTCTGGAGCTAGAAGTGAGGTTTTAATTTATGTTCAGGACTAATAAAGCTTATTTTTTGAACTCTCAACTGACCAAGACTAACTTTGAGAACATTTGACTGCCATTTTCCTTTTTCCCCTTTCCAGAAGACATCCTTTTAACATACTGTTAATATTGTAATATGGCTAAAATAACTGCCCTTTTCCAACATTAGTCTTTTGAACACAGTACAAATGACCCTCTTCCAACCCTTACAAAGAGAATTAAAATAGCTTTTTGAAGCATTGAAAAGACATATACTGAAGGAATCCAGCAACCGATGGGGAAACCTACGACTGTAACACTTCTGAACGTTTGTGTGCCTTTTTAAAAATTATATTATATTCTTTCATAACTTGAATCCTTTGATTATAATTTATTTGGAAGAGAAGATGACCTAGATTTTCACGTGTGATATTAAATGTAAAACTTAGATCTTTTCAGGAACCTGTCTCAACTGGAGGTTTGCGAGTTCTAGTGCAACATCGGGTATCTGCTGCGGCTACCGTGATACCAACCTTAAGGATGAACAGGGTAAATTAGAACAGATTGGAACTGAATGGAAAAGTTTTGGTGGAAGAGATCTACAACAATTACCTACTTCAACTGCCTGACTGCCTCAGGCCTGACAGGTAAAGTACCTTATTAAGGGTGTTGTCCAAATCCTCTCAAACACTGACATGGGTGGGACATCAACCAGCTCTCTCTCCAGGAAGCCTGTTCCAGTGTTTGGCCACTCTATTGGTAAAGAAATGTTTCCTAATGTCCAATCTAAATCTTCCCTGGTGCAGCTCTGAACCATTCCCACCACCTCCTATCACTGGATCCCAAGGAGAAGAGGTCAGCACCTCCCTCACCATGTTCCCTTCTCTGAAAGGTATAAAACCAAGGAGGTCAGACTTTTTTTCTCCAAACTAGACAAACCCAGAGTTCTTATCTGTTTCTCAATTTGATTAAGTAATGCCAGTTTTGACTCAGAATGTTTAGGGCAATTTAAATATGGGCATATCCACAATACTTTCATAAAGAAATTACTTCCTTTTTAAAACCAGGCAATCAATAACAGAAGTGATATAAATAAAAAGTGATAGTAACAAAAAGTGTGAGAGAGAAATACAAGGTTGAAATGGACAAAAATGAGGAACTTAGAGAGGTTACTATGCACAGAAGAAGCCACAATTTTCTTTCTTTTATCCAGCTTTGTTTTTCCTATTACCTTCCTCTGTTTAGCCAAGCATGCACCCATTCAATTTTAGACACTTTTGATTTTAAACACTCGTTAAGAGTGTACTCTGGGTTCTCCACTAAACTTTCTGAAAGCATGAAGAATTAGCAGCATCATTCTGTAGCCATCAAGTCAAAAGAAAGAGAAGGGTTTAAGATATTTCCAATGCTACAAACCCCAAACCAGATGACCCCAAAAGGAATGGAGACTGTGGTGTGTATGATCTCTGTTTAAAGCACATGCTAACTGTTGAGCTTGTTTAACTTTCATTTCCATTGAGGTACAAAACTGTGGTTTTGGCTTGGGTTTGAATACTGAACTAAGCTCAAATGCTGACAAGCCTCCACCCTCCATGGATTAAGAGAATTTCTCACAAAATGATTTAATGTGTTAAGAATTTGAAAGTAGTTCAGACTAGGAACCAGGACAGGGTTAGTAGACTGTAACATAAGACAACTCAGACATACTTTAAACAGTAAAAAAAGTAAAAAAATTAACCTTAAAAATATTTGAGCAGCATTAACATCCAAAGCCCCTGAATCTCATTGTGTTCTGTCTTCAGAACACAGCTTAACAGTTCATCACTATTTTTAACAAAACACACACAGTAGAAAATGTGGTTTAGACTGACTATTATGTACATTATTTAATCTGTTATTACACACAAATGCATGCACACATTGCCTATAAAATAGAAGGAAAAGTTTCCTCCCCTTGAACTTTCACGATGTTCTTAATCTCTCTATAACAGTGCAAATATAACAAGAGCAAGATGTTTCACACTACATGCAACTCAGTTATTTTATTACAGTGTGGCAGGCAACCCTACACTACTATGAATTTCTGTTGTGTATGAATTATTCTCCTGAATGTTTATTTGGTTGAATGGAATTTAGAATTATGCAGAAATCCTACAGTCCACTCGAATTTCACAATAAACACAGAGAAGCAAATTCTGCACGGGAAACCAAAACTCTGAGTTAAAATCTCTGAGTGCCACAGTAGCAATTTGCAGCAAATCTTTCCACAGAAATGATTTGGTAAGAATTAGTGAATACTACTCAAAAGCACCAGGCAGTTAAAAGGTGGAGGTTTCCATTACACAAAAAAAATTAGCACACTTCCCCACACTCATGCTATAATACTTAGGGCCTTAGGATAACAATAACAACAAAAAAGTCCCATAGGGACTGGGAATCTATAAAACCACTGACAAATTACTTGGCACAAGGTCTTGTGGTGGAGGAGATCCAACCTGATTGTAATAAAAGACTAATTTCTTCTCAGCATTACTAACTTCAGAAATATTTGGAACAGATGCTTCAGAGGTGAACTGGAGGGATAGGGCGCTGGAATTAAACTTAAATAACCTCAAAAACTTAAATAACCCAAGTTATCATGTTTTCTAAAACACACAGCTTATCCAAAAAAACCCTCAAACAACTGACAATCTGACATCTGGATGTCCACATACAACAGTAACCCAGCATTCACAGCAACAAAACTGCATTGTAGTGGATGAACAAGTTCAGGATTGATGGCAATAATTGTGTCAAAGAATATCAAAAGTGTGCCTAAGAATGCAATTCAGCCCAGTAGCAGAAAGGATTCCTGCACTGGAGACAGTAATTGAGTCAAACTCAAATGTTAAAAATATTGCTCTCAGATTTGTATTGAAAACTACACAAAAAAAAATTTCAAATTTGGAAAAGCTTTGCATATTAATTTTCTATGATGTTTCCATTCTCTAACAAATTAATATGATTTTAAAAGCTAGCTTCTCTCAAGCATGTCTAGGGACCTGTTCTAAAGTCAATGCCAAAGTCCATTATGGCACTTTGAATTCATTAAAATGAAACTTGTCTCTCCTCTGTAGGGTGCTGAATGCACTGCATGACCTGATGTGTATACAGTAGAGACTTGTTAGCCACAAGAAAAGAAGTATATAAAAGAAATAAAATATCTTCCTTAAATTGTCAGTCTTGGGGATTTTTCCTTTTTTTTTTTTTTTTTTCTTTTGACATATTCCCGTAAAGATTTCTATTCTGGTCTTTGTTGTCTGGGATCCTTGTCTCTTGCTCTTTACAGTGGAAAAGGAAATTGTACATTAACGTAAATTGCTACTCCTGATACTTCTTTCCCTTGACTGATGGTTTTCTATTACAGGCTTGCAGAATTCAGACTGGAAGGAAACCCAAGCATCTTGATTGAAAGGATTTGATACATTCTTTTCAAATTCATGCTATCTAAATCACAGCAGGATGACTTGTAATCAAAGTTTTTCAAAAAGAACATAAATTTGGGGAAAAGGAAAAGGCCATTCAGCCCATTGCAAGTCATCTTGGTTAACACAGTTCTTCCAGAATAGTATCTCCCTTCTTCTTTAATGACCCCAGTGCCTCCAATTCCAAACTAGGCTCAGTAGGCTATTGAAAAATTGTATTTCTCTTTGAGTGAAAAGTACTTCCTTGTGTTGGTTCAGAATTTCATTTTTTTCAGTCACTTCCATTTCTGCTTTCCCCTTCAGTCTTTTATAGCCAGCTCAACAGTGAGTCAAGTGTTATTGAATAAGGTTTTCCACCCTGTATTTCTGAGAGTAGATGAGTTTGTAATTCCCTCTTTTTCTCAGTTTTTACAATGAAAAAGAAAAATGAACTCAGCTGTGATTAGGTACAGCCATTTATGACACCGTAGACTTCAAACCAGACTGCTCTCCCACTTCGTTCCTTTTACGATGTGTTTTAAGCTAATCTTTTAAAACACTGGTATTCAATTTTTGTTCACCTTTTTTCACTTTGGCTGTGTTGATTCTGCTTCTCTGCACCCAAAGTGATGGTCGCACTGTAGCAGAATACTAACCTTAAAAGATTTATGGGTTAGGGGTATGATTTTGCAATTTATTTCAATGCTGAAAAAAACTATAAAAAATTACCTTAAGAATACAAATTTTAGTATTCAGTATCTGAATAACCTCACAAGCAAAAATTTATAGGTCAGATTAAATAATCTCCAAAGTCACTCTCTTTAGATTTTACTTTTATTTTATTGTTCTGGGGAATGCTGTAGCTTTAAGTTTTACCAAGGTCATCTTTCATCCAAAAAACTTAATATAATTAGTATCAATTCTGCATTTTGTGAAGCTCACACTGGAAGTTATTAACTGTGTTTCAAGTGGAATGTCAGAGAAACGAAGGGCAGAGAGAGTAATCTTTTCAGCTTCAAAGGCACAGTTGATGACTTGAGTTCACTGGTTAGTGAGAAAGACGTGCATTTTTTATTAAAGGTGTTAGCAATGCATTTGAATCTATAAGCATTTTTCTCTCTTTTTCCTTTCCTTTCCTCATTTTTAGAACTTGGCACTACTTCAGTCTTTTTTAACATCCCACATGGCAATGGAACAGTTGCTTTAGTTGTCCTTGTTGTTAACTTGAATGATATTTAGTTTAGATACTTTTGCTTTCAACAGTGAAGCACTTCATCAATACTCTGACAGCATAGAACTTGCCAAAATCTGCCTAACACAGTAATATTAAAAAAAAAAAAAAAAAATCAGTTTTTGCTGGTAGTGTCTTTAGTGTCTTTAAAATACCATAAACATCTCTCTAAATAAAGTAAAACTAAGTCTTGTGATCTCATATAAATATAGCAACAGTGAAACACATTCAACAGAAACTATTATTCTAATCTTTCCCTTAAACCCATCATTGAAGATACATTCAACAACAACTTTGAAACAAACCAAAGCAACTAAAAGTCTTAAGATCCTAAAGATCATCGACTCAATTCTTTCAAATGAAGCCCAAGAACAAATTCAGAAGCATATTTTCATAGCCTTCTTTACACTACATATTTACCTTGGAGAAGAAAATACAGGTGGATTGTAAAGCCTTTTTACAAGAGAATGGTTTAACAAGGACCAGTCTTTGTTAACCTCAGAGAAATTGAACTGAGAAAGCTCAAGTTTGCAGTGAGGGTAGTTAAGTGCTGAAGAGAAACACCAAGTGGAATTGTAGATTCTCCATTTCCTTAGGCCCTAATTAAGTCTACATATGTTCTGGTGGATGCTCTAATAAAATCAAGGTTTCTGTGCCTCATTATGAATCCATAAGAATGGAAACCAAACAAAACTTTAGGTTAACTGACCCAGTAGGTCCCTCTGGACTTAGCAGATTACAGATTTTATCTATGACCAACATACCAATAGGATATAGTCCCATACATATAATCCCACTCAAAATTAATGAGTTTATGGATGTGTAATGTTTTACTCAGAAGAAAGGAAAGTACATCCTGTTCTCATGTAGAGGAAGCACTTCACATATCTGCAGGTCACTGTCAAGTTTATGGGACGCTGCAGGCAGCACCAACAATACAATAAAAACAGCCTATCTCTCTTTGGACTGGAAAATCCTGGTACATCCAAACCTCAAAACTACCTGTCATCTAGATGGGATAAACCCATTTCACCAATTTGCAAGCCAAACTGCTTGTAGAGCTGGAAATACTTGATTCCAGAAGTCTCTTGAAAACTGTGGAATTCTGGCTTTTAAAGCAGTAGCTATGAACAGGTAATTTTTAAAAATATTATTATTATTGTTATTATTATTATTATTATTTTGAAAGTCACAAGACTTTTAAGCCTGAATAGACTACGAAGTTAATACATATAATACAGGTTTCATGTCTTGTTTGCATCTGAATGTTGTAAATCACTGCAACGAGGTCACCACTGACTAGAGGTCAGGTGGAAATGGTTACAGCCTTCAGTACACACCGACTCTGATGTTACACCTTGCACAGAGGCGGTGACACTGATGACTTCAGTCCTTCCCAGGGACTTTTTCCAAAGGCCTGTGCTTCCTTGCTATTTACACGTGCAGGCTGAGCTGCTAAGGAGTGCTGAGACCCTACAGACTGCACCACCGGAGGGAAAATCTCAGGATGAATTCAGAGCAAGGGATGCTCTGTGCAGGCAGACAGCACTTCCAGCAGAAGGGACTCTTAATTTGGAAAAATCTCTCCTACTGCCAGCTTACAATAGAGGCTGTTAGACTGCATAATTCATATGCAGCACAAAAAAAAAACCCACCCCAGTGTGATCAGAGCTTAGGTTAGGAATGTTTGAATTCCTGACGCATTGCTGAAGCCTCTCTGGAGCTCAGCTATATAATGGAATCTTTATCAGACCATCAACCAATTGTGATACTTATCTGTACAGCGTTGCATTTTGGGTTAAGTGATAATCCATCAAGGCTGGAAATCATTGTGTACTTTTTAAGTTGCCTACTTCATTACTGCAAGCTGACAGCTGGATGGTTTTGTTAGCACTAGAAATATTTGTTCCAGACACAAAGAGCAGGTCCCTAATATATGATATTATGATACTTTCTTTCATGTATTCAGCATGCCTGTAGTGTAATCTATGTCTCATTTATGATATTCATTTACTTGGCAAACTATTCAGATTATGAAATCCATCTTTATTTGTTCCAGAATGCAACAGCCTCATTTCATGAATAATATGACCAAATAACATATAATAATGACGACAGTCTTCATCTTACATCATAATAGCTGTTAAGGAGAGAAAATTGCCATTTTCTAAATGGCACAGTTCTTTGCTTAAGTCTGTAAAAGGTAAAAATTGAAAAGCACAAATACTTTTCATGGCTGTCGAGGTAACTACCATCATGTGGGTCGTGTTGCCAGAATTTTTGCTTGGGGTTGGACTGCTTTAATGCCGTGCCTGAAGGATTACTCTTGGGTTGACAGTACAACTAAAAAACATCTTTTAAAAGTATCTGAGGACTGGGAATCCCACACAGAAACACTTGGTTTTGATTTTAGTCTGCTCACAATAGACATCGGGATACTTCCATTCTTTAGCACGTAGAAATAATGCAGTTTCATATTTAGCTTCACACTGCACGAAACAGTATCTCCTTCCATACCCACATTCCATGCTACTTACTGCTTTGTTGTCTTATTTCCTCTAAGATACAGGAAGATGTCTTCTGTGGATGTGCCAATACCCAAAATTCCTAGCATTAACTTAAAAAAAGAGGAAATATTATTTTCATACTATGCTTGTATAGCCTCTTGCTTGGAGCTGGTATGTTTTTGGTCTATGATCACCATGCATGTACTGTTTGTTATGATTCTTATTCTCTGTGGACATACTTAGAAGTCTGTAGGAATCCAGCCAATAGAGTAGGAAACTGCTTTAGTTTGGTTTTGTTGGTTTGTTTATTTTGCCTTGTTGGGGTTTTTTGTTTGGTGGCTTGTTTGATTTTGTTTAGTTTTGTTTTGTTTCTGGGATTGTGGGGGTGAAAGGAGGGGTTTAATTACTTCCCCCCCCCCCCAAAGATATCATAAGAAGGCTTTTCCTGGCTCTCTTGTTTATGAGATCTAAAAACCAAAGAGTTTTTTGAGTCAGAAAAGATGCTACAATCTCCTCTGTCAATCTTAATTTTGTGAGCTCTGAGAATTCGCAGCATTAATTGTACCACCAAGCTTGGCCTGTGGGATGAAACCCAAATTAAATGTTGCTTTGGAAAAGGAACAAATACTCTGTTACCCCTAAAATGGGCACTGTGGGTTACTAAGCCTCATCAAAATATCATGGTAGAATTTAAGAAACTCCAAAGTCCTGTTCACAACAGCTATATATCTTGATATTAAAAAAATTCAATTGTTTGAACTTAACTCTCAGATCTTGCCATCTTGCTCTCTGCTCTCCTGGCACTCTGGATTTCTGCTTTGGGTTTGTCCTCCTGGTTACAGAGAAGCCAAGACTTGTCCCAGGGAGCCACATGTCTGCTAATGAGCTGAGGTCAGACACGAACAAAGCTCTGGAGTTTTCTTCCAATGTCAGAGCCCTTGGCAGCAGAGAGAAGATGGAAAAGGAGGTAGACGGGGCTGCACTCCTGCATCTCCTCTCTGCTCCCCTTAGCCAGCAGTGGATCTTGGGAAACAGGGCACCATTTCTCTTCCTGGCCTTCTCTATTCAGCCCATACAAGTGCCACTGAATGATAGGGTGCTTTCTATCCCTGGCTGCAGATGCTAGGGAAGGTTTTCCAGCTACTCCTTAGCTGTAGCCTGCAAATGCTTCACCTGTGTAACAGCTCTGACCAGAGACAGCCCAGTTTCAAGCCTCAGGGAAAGAGGCCTGTAAAATAGGTTTGTGATTTCATCATGATCTAACTTAGGTTTATTGTGATTTGCTAACACATCATCTAAACAGCTGAGAAACAAGCAGAATGGAAAAGTAATGGTAATGAAAGAAATGGTTACAAAATCATGAAATGGCCATTCTTGAAAGATTGTGCTAAAGGCTTACTTGAATGTCTAATGAAAAAAAAAATCGAAAGAACTGTTGGTTTGAATCTCAGATTGTTTGGCCTCCCAAGAAATCTAGACACTGTATACATCAGCAGGAGACTAATGTAAAAGAAGGGAGAAAGAAGAAATAAAACCCAGAAAGTTGTAATTTTCTTACCCAGTCTGAATAAAACTATACACAAATTAGGTTTTATGTCACTGCTACAGAAGCATTTGGCTTTTAGCTCACTGTCATAGGAAACTGCTTTTAGCATTAGACAAGCATCATTTTTGTTATCAGAGTTGAATGCAACTAAGCATACACAACTATATTTAAGGTATAAGTCTGCCCTTATCTCCCTTTCCCCTCACATATTCTACAGCTTATCCTTGCTTTGTTGTTTCTTTCTTTGTCAACATCTCAAAGTGCCAAGTTATATTAATCAGATTAAGTGAAAGAAAAAATGAAATCACAAGGAAAGAACTGGCAATGTTTTAGTATTTCTGGATAGGAAAAGTATATGAGGACTACAAGTACTATCCAAATAGTTTCTACATTCAAGCCATAAAGAAATAGTTATTCTAGTAGGGTTTGGTCTTGTTTCTTAATATAGACTTCAAGGTAAAAATAGGAAATTAGAAAGCTATTGTGATGGTTCGGACTTGGCTCCCTGCCAAATGCCCGAACCCCTAGTAGCAGCCCCCCTCTTCTCCCTCCCTTCTTTCCCCAGGGCAAAGGAAAAAAAAACTATTGCAAATTGAAGAACCCGAAAATCAAGCTAGTTATATATAAAAAAATATATATATTTGATGTATATTACAGTTAAGATGCTATGTACACAGCAAAAAGGAATCCAAACACCCCCCGAAGGGATAGGGAAAGGGGAAAAGGAATAAAAGGAGACAAAGAAGGGACATCAAGCAGATATATGCAATCAAACCCGAGAATTAGTAAAATAACTAGTAAAACTAATCTCACCATGTCACTTAGAAAGAAGTAGGATTGGCACACACGGCCAGCACTCTGCTATCTTCCACGTGGCAGGCCAGCGGTCACTGCAGGCCTCAGCCTTGGATAAGCGAGACCAACGCAAGGACTCACTGTTCCCAAACCTCACTGGAAGAGAAGAGAGTGAAGACCTCTCTTCCCCTCTTATTTATACCCCGATTTACGTAAAAATCGTATGGAATACTGGGAACACTGCCTCTTCCTTGGTTACAAACTGGTAACCAAGGAAGGCCTAGATTAAAACCACCACAGCTATGTAATTTTTTAGCTAAGATGGCTGAATTCTATGCTATTAAACAGAAATATTCACAAATTAAAGTCAAAATAGTTTTCAAAATTATTACATTCTCAAACTCTTCCTTACACCACTGTAAACTCTTCTTCTAAATTTAGCTCCACAGATCTCCTTTAAGAGATCCTTATTTTAAACCAAAGCCAAAACCAATAAAAACAAAGTGGATTATAATAAAGCAGGGATTTCATTCACATATGAATGTGTACATTTGTTGGCTTTGTGGTCACCCTGACAAATAAACTCTTGAACTTCCCAGTGCAGCTGCCTGGGAGCAGCATCACGTCTCTGCTGTACACAACAACTTCTGGAGATGCTTTTAGGCATTTCTATATAAAGCTTTAAACATTCTGGTACAGTCATTATACAAGTGAGTCAGCTGAGACTGAATCAGTCTTATATGTGCAATGAACTGAATGGATCTATCTTTTGAGTTTGGGATATTCTTGCAATGTTCATTTTACACGTATTTTGGAGCTGTT
Source organism: Myiozetetes cayanensis (assembly GCF_022539395.1). Classification (NCBI taxonomy): domain Eukaryota; kingdom Metazoa; phylum Chordata; class Aves; order Passeriformes; family Tyrannidae; genus Myiozetetes; species Myiozetetes cayanensis. The sequence goes on from NW_026087742.1 coordinate 5,566,365, forward strand.
GGTGAGGTTTCAATCTTCAGTACTAAGAGGCCAAAATAAACAAGTTTTATAACCTCTTGAACTTTTTTTTCCCCCTCCTCCTTGTCAGGAATATTAAGTCCTTGTCAGGACTTCAACAACAAAAAAAATTGTTCTGTTTGTGTGTGGGTGATTAACACAATGCCAGCCTGTGGGAGGGCTTTACGTACATTTGCGTGCACAAGCTTCTTTCCTCTGTGAATCCAGAAACACAGAGCTGTTCTGACTTGAGGTGGCTTCTCCTGTACTTGTAATCACATTCCCTCTCCAGCTACAGGACTTTGAAGTATTGGCATGGCACCATCTAAATTAACTTTATACTAACAAAGAATTTCTCCAGTGGAGTCATCCCTTGTTTCACTCTTAGGGGCAAATCCACAATCCCCCTGTGCCTCTTTCCAGTCATAAAAGGGAAAAATAGCATGGCTCCATGCACAGTTTTCACAAATAACATTACATAAATCTGATAGAAAGACAACTGCTCACACAGTGTATAATTATTCTTTCAGCAGCCCTCCAGATTTGTTTCTTCTCATACATTTTATTCTCATTTTGTCGTACATTCCTCATCACGGTTATTAGGCTTTAAGATACCCTTGACAAATATATAAAGGGCAATACTCTTCACTGGCATCAAATTATGTTTAGATTTTTTGAGTTAGTAGGTAATGTACCAGTAAAAGAATAATTAATTCCTGAAGGACTGAGCACAAAGGCAAGCATACGTTTGTCTGAGAAAGTGAAAAGTTTGACTAAACAGGAAGTTTATGAATTATCATGTTGTCATCCAACTGGATCAGTAGCTTTTTTCATGTTGTTTACTAAATGCCATGCAAATTAAGACAGCAATGGATCACACGGTTCCAGAATTAACTGATGACTTTTGGAGAATCTTTTCCCTATTAATTCAGACTTTTGATAATGAGGAGGTACAATCACAATGATGCAAAATGCCTTAGATTTACAGATTCTCTTGCCTCTTTATATCCTATGTCATATAAAGACATTTCCTGTGACTGGATGTGGAGGACTGCCTAAAAGTCTTGCAGAATAGAGGAATGTCTTGTAAAATTTACCTGAGGTGATTCTTAAGTATCAAGTAATAATTTTAGAGCAGAATTAATGAAATCTGTCTATGAAGTTTATTTTGTCAGCTATTGGAAATCCAATTCAAAGATATTACTAAATAGTATGCACTACCCTACAAGTTGGGGCAAACTCCTCTTTCTTTAAGGCATGATCCAATAACATAAGACAGAGAGAAATGCTGCTCCCAACAACAACAACAACAGAATCGTTTTGAAGGTTAAGAATATATGAATACTTTCTCAGTTTAACATCCTTATATATTCCTTCATGTCAGAAATCTTATTGGAATAAGAAGCAGAAGTGTCAAAGAGGTACTTTTTGCTCAGACAACAACAGATATTATTGAAAATCTGCCCCCTCTCCAAAATGGCTCTTATGCCATTTGTACCTCTGCTATGTTGGTGTTATGAAATTCTAGATAAGGTTCAGTCTATTATTTCAGGATAGGAGAACTCTGCCTTCACAGCAGTCACTGTAAGTTTGTGAACATTATTTGTTTAATGGGTCCAAGAAAGGAGATGAAGGGTCTTAAGGAGAGCATCTTGTGCATTTCCCTCTGCCTTGGGAATCAAGCACTTTTAAGGAAAGCCAGGATGGAAGAAATCATAGAACTTAGATAGCTACACCAGAGTCACTGCCTCCCATGCATTTGCAAAGTGTCTCCACTAAATGCCTTTGCCACTAACTCAGGGGATTCATTTTCCCCATTGAACTTGGAAAATAACTCTTCATCACAGTCATATTGATTTCTTTTTCAAAAGCAAAACCAAACAAACTGGTACCTTCAGCTTCTTTGCAGAACATATCTTTAAATTTTCTGTCCGTGTTTTTTGATCTCTATTTGTGGACATTTTTCAGTGTGACCCCCTGGTAGAAACAGCACTCTAGTTGTCATCCATTGTTGAATAAAACACCAATTGTTTCAGCCTTGGCCTCATCATTCATCAACAGGATCACTAAATTTCTTCATTTTTGTCTTTCATCTGATGTATTTCTATACACTTTTGTTTTGTTACATTTCTCACAACTTGCTAGTTTCATTTTGCACCTGGTTTTATGCCCAGTCTCCCATTTCTTCTACACCAATCTATGATTTATGTTTATAGCAACCTCTTGTTTTGACATTTTCATGGTGTTTGATTTCTCAGATTGTTAGATAAACAACTTCATTAGTTTATTACACGTGTCCTGTCTTCTCCTCTGCATTGGGGTAGGGCATCATTTTCCTTGCAATACAAACTTTTCAGGAACAGACTTCCCACACTCATTAGTCCCTTTGCTTATCTGCCCAAGAGATCATAACTACCTTCTCAGTCATTTTGCTGGGAAAAGCGAGTGCTTTTGTTTTAGCAATTTGCTAAAGTTGCTCATGTTTTAGCAATTGATCACCTCCACCCATATTTTCTTCCTTGACTCTCTCTTAAAGCAGCATCTCTTTGTAACTGTGGCATCAAACTACATTCATTCTCATATGTGTTAGAGTTGAGGCTTAGAAGAGCGTTCTCCTGTTTCAGATCTTCCTCTTGGTGCTGGGCACACAAAGGATAAAAATCAACACTTCATATTAAAGGAAAATGAGGCCCTAAACTTCAGGTGGGAGGTAAGACACTGCCTTAAAAACATGAATATGCTACATATACGATCGTAACAGTGACACAGTTTAGTTATGACCACATAACAAGCAAGAAGAAAACAATTCATTAAGGACAGAAAAAAACCAGCACAGTACACCAAGAACTTTATCCTTCCAGTATGTGTGCCCTCAGAAAGCTGGCAAACTTCTGGTGCTTGACACAAAACACTCTTTTATAAAGACCTGATAATACGTGTCATTCTGTTTCTTCTCAGGAAATGTTCTTGCAACCACTCAGACCCATGAGCATTGGGCTGTTTTCCATGGTCTATCCCTTTTTTTTCTGGAGGAAAGGGATTACTATAACACTTGTTCTCTTTTTCACCGAAACAACAATATATGTTTTACATTAAAAGCAGTACTAAAGCTTAAAAAATGTAATTTCAGGTTTGATGTCAGTTTATTCATGAAAGCCACAATAGTAAAATTCCAGCGCCCTATGGAGGAAGAAGTTGGGTGATCTGATGCTATCACAATCTGTAGACAATGGACTTGCAAATTAGCTCAGCTTCTTCTTGCAAGTTAGGTCACTACAACTGACTGGTAACATTTCCAGAGATAAGAGATTTTGTGACACTGTCTTCACTTTCCTGGCTGGCCTAGCTGTACCTCATCATGTGAACACTTGCAGTGTGGTAAATGAATATTATTTCCTCTCCCTTTGTGCAATGAAAGCTTTCAAGAGACCACATAGGAAACTTCTGCCATGTCATTTACTGTGAGAGATTTGTAGCTACCCAGAAGATGATAATCTGTGAAACCTTGCACATGCATCTTCCCTATTTAACAGTTATCTGATCAGTTGCTGAATGCAAGAGTAAAATTAACCTTTATATTTTGCACATAAAGAAATGAAGCATTACTAGAAACATTTGAAAAGCTATAACAGACAAAAACCCAAGAGGATGGGGGGGGCAGGGAGGGGAGAGAGAAATTTCAGCTTATTTACTCTAGTTCTGGTGAGATAACAACACCCTAATTTAGGAATACCTTAAACTGTAAAAGACCAACAAGGGTGATGTGATGCAATGCCTCTGTTATCAAGCCAGATTGCATCAACAGAAATTCCAATGCTGAGACACCTATCTTGTTTTAAATGGTAGCACCCAAAATAACCACTCTTAAAAGGTCATGTTTATTTAAAAATAGCTTGCTTGCATTTTACATTAAAGTTAATTGACTAACCTTAAAAAAATTAAATGCAAATCTATACAAATAATTTAAGCATCCTGTCAAAGTTCACATACACACTGCTAGAGCAATGAAAATATTCAAGGTCATATGAAATCTTTCTTAACCATGTACCATCCTGGGGATTATTCTATTAAAGACATATAGTATGCATTGAACTAAAACGTTTGAACCCTCTCTTTAGCAATATCTACCCTTCTTAGCAATAAAACCTAAAATTTCCTATTTATAATGTGTTTTCCAGGCCATAACAAAGAAGCATACTGTACCTCTGATGCTGGTGGCTGTTGCCGAGGTGGTTGTGCTGGCTGTTAAGGCTACAGTGGTTGTGACTGTTGCAGTGGTAAGGGAGGGGATGACAGTAGTGGGAAGCAAAGTGTTGAAAACATCTGGTGAGTGGAAAAAAAAATATAAAATAAAATCATATCATGCAAACAAAGGAGAACTATAACAGTGGTTTAATTTGTAAATACAAGAATGTTGAAAATGACTAAATTAAAACATGATTAACATAAATTATTACAGGTACAACAGAGTACCTTTAAATTCTTGACATTTATCACTCTCAATTTATTTTAGTCAATCTTTGAGCATATGGAATTTAAAACTCTGTTAAAATGACCAAGCTTCCACAGATCTAGAGAGTGACGGTTTAAGTGACAAGAATCCATTTCTTCACTGAGCCATTTTAAATGCCTCATATAGTAGAAACCATACACAGATGAAACATGCTGTGTCAGAGTGGGAGATGAAAAAAAACACCATCATGCTAAAATAAACACACACACATGTTAACGAGAAATGGCTGTATGTTAAAACACCCACTTTCAGACAGACTCAATGGAGGGAAAAAGGGGAGAAAATGCTACTAACTATAAGAGCTGCTTTTTCCGGATTGCTTTTCTTCTTCCCACACATTTGATTAAGACACAGTTGTCTGCTAAGATCCAGAGCAGAGTATATTTCAAAATCTTTACCCTAATTAGCAGGCACATTCATCTTTCAGTCATCAATTTATTGTTAGTACACACATCAGTATTTCTCTAAAACAGCTTTGAACTAAAAATCAGAAATTCTAATAATATTGCTATTAACAAAACCGTGCTTGTAAGTCAGAAAAAATGCATAGCCCTGATGATGAGAGCATCCTGCAAAACCCTTCAGCTTTTGATCAAGTGCAGGTGTGCCAGGCTTGGGGGCACCACTGCTTCACTGCAGAGGAACCAACAATGTCTGTAGCAAAATGCTCCAGCACAGAGCAGAACATAACCAGATGTACAGAGAGAAAATCCTTTGATTACACTGCCAAAAGCAATAAAGACCAATAGGACTTTGCTTATAAGGTGATTGCAGGTTTTAAAGAACAAACAAACAAAAGCCCTGAAGAGAACTAGGGAAAAGCACTTCCATGAAGACATAAAAAGCATCTGACACTTTTCAGATTATTTATATCGCAGGTTTAAAAGGAAAGGACTCGTTTCTTGGCAGTTGATGGTGAGTAACCCATTCCATACTGATTTCAGTGAAAATATTTCTGAAGGGTGCTATTCAATGCAATAAAAGAGCCAAAATCTGCCCCACAATCTGTCTTCCCTTTGCTGTGGAAAGAAATGCAATTGGTCTCTGAGTACCACCAATTCTGACTGAAATCAATGGAAGCTGAAGCAGCTCAGAGCTTTTCAGTACTGGGCCCTACTGAACACACTGCAGAAAAAGGGTCCTTGAGTTCAGCATTGCATAATTACTCTCTTAAGACCTCAAAGTAGCAAACTTAACTTATTTTCATACTGGACGACAGATTATTTTGCAACTTTAAAAGTATCCTTGTTAGTTAACATCTGTAAGTCACCTAAAATTTTCTGTATTCCTCTAGTTTTGATAAACATGAGTATTATCCCCTCTGGAATCTATACTTGTGGAATTTTTCCCTTCTGAAGTCTTCAGACAACAACATAAGATCCCTCTTTCATCTGTTGTACACTGATATTTAATCTATTTCTCAGTATAAAATATTCTCAAGCCAGAAAAATTAGAACAGACTTTAAAAAAAACCCTCAATGTAGTCATATTAATCACCAGGAAAAATGATAATATTACCTGGAGTGTGAGTACCACAATAATTAAACAGAACTGAGCATAACAAGCATTAGAAATAAATTAACACGTTAAAAAGATACATGTCACATGTACCGATCTATGCAATTTCTTCTCATAAAGGGAAACTCCTTCCCTGATAAGTATCTGGTAAAAATGAAATCAAACAGGAAAAACCCGACCTACTTCATAAGAAAAGCAAAACCTTGTTTATTAAGAAAGCTTTACAAATCACTCCTGTATGTAAAACCTAATTAGCGTGACTTATGGTTCCATTAATTATCTTTCTTGAATATGCCATTTACTTAAGACTCTGCAATGGTAAGTTGGGGTTTTATGGCAGTGCTATCTTTTGTGCTGTCTACCTGTTTTACCAAACAACGGCTTACATGAGTGACTGGTAAACTTAGAAGTCGATTGCTTTCTGGTTTCTCTTCTGATTGAAGCATTTCCAACAAGATTTCTCATTTTAAATGAAAGGCTATCTAGGAAAAATTCCAGTTAATAAGAACTAGGATATATTAGCGTTTTAATACAGATATGACAAATCCATCTTCTCACATCAGATCAAGAGTAATGAAAACTTTTGCAGAAATTAAGCTTCCTTATCAAAGAAGTCATAAACTCTGATGCCAAACATCAAAATGGCAGCTTGTGAGAAGCCTCAAAGAAAAACATATGTTCTCAAAAGAAACGTAAATACAAGGAACAACATTCGCTTTGTTTCTTCCTTTGCAGAGTAAGGTGAAATTCACCCTGCAAATGGTTACAGTTGGTGTGCTTTGCTCACAGCATTACAAAGATTTGCTCTAAAAGACCACATACAAGAGAGGAAGAAGGAATCAGCAGCCTGAGGAGCACTACTCTGCCCAAGCAATTAAATCTGGGTCTGCTCTGGACTCTAGAAATGTCTGGTTCATACCTGTCTAAGTTCGAGGCTCTGCCCTGGGGGAATTGCTTCATTAACACCATGAGAGTCTGCAACAGGAATGTGTAAAGTACACAGACAACACATTTTGGAACTCCTGGACCATATCTTGCCCTTAAATCTTGTTTCGGACAGCCCAAATCCAGGTATAGCATTCTGAAAAGCACCTGAGCCCCACTTACGTGGATGGGGCCTCTCAGTCCTATCGAGTCAGACAGAAAGGGTCCTGTCAGTTCTTCCAAAACTTCTAGATTCTCATGAAAACTTTGTCTTTCCCTGGAAAACACTTTTGCATGACGGAATGTAGAATACGCACTTCAAAAAAACCCCAGAAGTAATGTACAGTGATCCTCAGTCTCCCCTCTCAGTACTGCAGGTGTAGGAGGTAAACGGGTTTGAAAGTTCCCAAAATCAGACAGACTACAGGTAAAAAATGATACTTTATCAGCACAGGTTTCTGTTTAAAGCATCTGGATCACTGTGTTTCATAGAGGGTGTGCTGCTTCATTTGTATGCCAGAAAAGGGAATGACAATTTGACCTGTTTCTAGTCCTGCAGGACTTTTTTTTTTTTTTAAATGCAGGGCACACCTTTCTTACATCACTAGTGAGGCACACAATATGTTATCCAGAGCTCCCTGCTGGCAGCTGCTCAAAAAGATGCTATCAAAGGGACTATGAAGATTTGTCCTCTTGAGCTTTCTGTCAAGAAGGATCTATAAAGAATGGATTTGCAGATTTCTGCCCAAGAAACTGGTGTTAGAGTGAAACTTAATTCCATTTCCTTGTCTTGCAGTTTCTGAATCTAATTGTACACAATGTTCAGCTGTAAGCAAATCTTTGTTTATGCCTTTCATGCCACTAAACACCAAGGATCATTATGACCAAGAGACCTCATAGAGTAGAACTTTTTAATTCAAGTAGCCATACCCAAATCACTGCACAAGATTGCTATTTCAGTAATACTAAGGTATTAATCCCTAGCCTCCTGTGAAGCAGAAAATAGCTATATTTTGCAGATGGGGAACCAAAGAAGATAGAAAAGCCATGCTCAGAGATCTAGAAGTCAAGCAGTAATTTTCACCGTTAATTTTGAAATCTCACTTCTAAATTGGATGTCTGTTGACAGACAGATATTCAGCCAGAAATCCCATAATGTATTTAAGTTGGTATTAATTTCAAAACCTTGCTAGCTCTGAAATACAAACAATTCAGGGAGAACTAATTGTTTCCATAGAAGTTGTTGGAAATAGAAAAGGGGCTGATCTTCATGCCAAGGGGAGTTACTGACTCCAGTCCCAACTCTTTTTCACTTATGTTCCCACAGGTTATACAGGTAGGACCTGAACTGGGTTTTTGACAAAACATGTGGGCTCCTGACCTCTCTCTAGTGGCACAGGGAGGTTTGATCCCAAGTGGACAGAGGAAAAAGGAGGAGCAAGCAATGCTTGGCTTGGTCTGGGGGCTGCTCCTTGGCAGAGCTGCTCAGGAGTGGCAGAGTAATGTTGCACAAGGTCAGCTTGAAACAGTGTCAAGTTGTGCCTGATCAACATTTCCTGTTTGCCTCCTCTCTTTTGAATTGATGCTGCATTCCTCTCACTAAGGCAGAAGACATTCATCCATTTAAGTGCAGGGAGCCTGGACAATTTACTCTCACTGCAGATTTGGCCTTAAGCACTTTTACTCTCCATCTCCAAAGAAATGAGAAATGGTTCTGTTTGGTTTAGTAGGCTTATGTGAAAGATAGATCTGACCTACTGAAAATATTTGACTTTTTTTGGTAAAAACACAACTGATATTTTGACATGACTGAGCACAAATCAGACAACAATAGCTGAAGTTGATAAAAATGTAAAGGCTTTTGTTTCAAGCTTGACAAAGGCTGACAGAAAAATTAAAGGACAGAGTGATAATGATGGATGGCCCTTGCTGTATTTTGACTGAGAATGAAAGAAATTTTAAGTGGTAAACTGAACTGAGTGATGACCTACCTGGGAAACAATCTCACTACTCTGTGCAAAATTTAATCAGTCTGTGGTATGTAGCACTAAATAATTTAGCAAGGTTTTAAATTCAAAGGGAGCTGCACTTACCCTTGCTCTAAGAAAACGGGATTGAACAAAAGGATCATTCAGCTTGAATATCGTGTGCCAACAGCTCCTTAGCACTTAGACTGAATGATCATGAACGCTCATGGACATGAGGTCAAGGGGTTCTTTTTACTAATTGATTCAGATTTATGAAACTCTGAAATGGCAATTATGTGCTTGACATTTTTGCTAGCAAATCAGATGTCATTAAAAATATCCAAACCCTTTTAACAAAAGCCCCATGTAGATCTGTATCACTAGTTATAGCATGAGAGACTTCTGGTGAATGAGTTCATATTGCAAGACATACAGCCGGGCTAAAATGGCTAGGCAGCTTAAAAGGAATATAAAATAAATTCACATACTCCCATAATTGTAAGACATTTCATGGCCCTGTAGATGATAGTGTAAGTTAGAAGATGCGAGACATATGATTTAAGTTTGATTAAACATAATTTAGTTGCATAGTCATGACAGAGAAAAAAACCCCAAACGCTAAGAGATGCTACAATTTTAATGTTGCTTGTCTTTCTTCCTGAGTTAGGAACTGGTCAGAACAACAGTTTTCTTATAGAAAGTTTTATAGCTTGGTGGTTGGTTTGTGGTTTGTTTCTTTGTGTTTTTTTCCTCCCATTTCAAAAGCAAGAGGTTTCAGTAGCAAATGAAGGAGAATTAAGTATTTTAAGTTACAGCCAAAAAAGACTGTCTTCCATCTGTTTTCAGAGGCAACACAAAAAATTGGAATCTGCACATCCCTGGACCAAATTCTGTCCTTAGAAAGTTAAGAATATAACTCAAAAGAACAAAGCCTATTTCAATATTAGTACTTAGTACAGTATGGTGTCATCCCAAATCACTTAAAATGAGGGCCTGATATCACACCGTGGCACATTTTACAACACATGCTCTTACCAGAATTGCTTATGACAAAATAAAAAATGTGATGAATATGAAAAAACAAGGTGTAGTAGCACGTTATTTCTGATTATGCCATCTCATTTGACACTGAAATATGAAGAAAAAGCCAGCTTCCCTAAATTGTCCTGAAACAACTCCTCTAGTGAATATCTCATTTATTTTGTGCACCAGAGCAACAGCAGGACTCACAAAGACTAGGGGTGTGTGAAAGGCTGATTTTCCAGCAGTTAAGCAGGTCAGGCTCAGGACAGGTGTGTGAACTGTCAGAAAACAAGCAGCTGTGGATCTCAGGCAGGTGACAAGAAAGAAGCAATGGGAGGAAGTGCCTCAGTGTGTTAGGAAGGACATGGTAAGGGAGGATAAGTTCTCAGGGCTGAGAGCAGTGACCAGCTCTGTGACTTTTCTCCTCCCTCAAGGTGCATCTGCCCAGTCTCAGGCCCTCTCTCAGCAGTGCTGTTGGACCCTAGGTCATGTGGAAGGGAAGGTTATTTATGTAAAACCCACCTCTGCCACCTTCCAAGGGGACTCTAACAAGCAGAGCTTGCTGAGCGGAGGCAGCCCCACCCTTCCTCCTGCACTGATCAGAATTTAGTAGGCACTGGGACTATGTGTTCTCTAATCCTCATGAGCACTTGCTAAAATTCAAAGAGTAGCAGCAAATACAGGAAAAAAAGGCTTTTTTCTTTCTCCTTTTTCTTTTTTTTTTTTTCTTTTTAATGGATAGAAAAACATGACCTTTCTGAAACAGCACAGATGTTGCCACAAACGCAGCTCTGTCACCTGGAGAATAGGGTAGTCTGTTGCACACACAGTTGGTGGAGCTGCACACGGGGACCCCAGGAAACCTGAACCAAACATTTCACAGGAAAGCATCTAACGGGAACGTTTAAGTATTGCACTGGTGGCTTGTAGCTTTCAAAGGGTCGGGTTCGACCTTTGAAGCCCTCAGTGCTTACTTTAGGGATCATTTTGCTCCCCACAGCACTCCACTGAATTCGCTATCAGCAAAAGCACTCTGGCTGCAGCTCCCTTGGAACAGAAAGAGAAGTTTTCAATGAAGGCCCTGAGATGTAGGAACACGCTCCCATTTCACCGTCCGTCAGACTCATTGTTTGTCACCAGTCCAGCCATTTAAAAAGCTCACCATTCTTGCTCTCAGGGAAGCAGAAGAATAAAAGGTGACATAATGTGGTATCTCTCAACTCATTTATCTATTGCTGTTCTGTTTTGGTGGGGCAGATTACATTAAGTGCAACATTTGTACTGTAGGAAATGAATAGGCTGTAATGTGTTATTTCCTAATTTCTACTTTGTGCTACAACCAGGTGATACACAGAGAACATAAATAGCTAAATTTGATAATAACTTAACTAGGTGATTGGACATTGAAAAATATCTTAGTACAAGAAAAACTGATATTCTCAATTAGGCAATTCTTTAATACTGAAGAATCTATTTTTGAGCACTCTAAGTTTTACTTTAGTTATGGTTACTAGTGCAAGATTTACCTCTAAGGACAAATCAAACCAAGTATTCAACAGAAAGACTAATCTCCCATGTTCTGGAGTTACATGAATATAATACAGACTTCAAATTACAATTTACTTTAGAAGTAAACTGCAAGACCAAATTTTTTTCCCAAACTTAGCATAAGTTTTGCTAGCAGTTAAAAAAAGTCCTTTCCAATTAAATAGTAGTAATAATAATGCCTATTATTTTAAAGGAGTCAATCTCTCTTGCATAAAAGCTCACCTTTCTCATTAGTTACAAATACTGCACTGGGCAAATCACTGAAGCTTATGTAACTTGCCTGAAAGAAATTAGGTAAAATTTACAGAGCACGCAGGAGGCTAAGGAAATTAATTTTGCAATTCAATTTTTTAAATAAAACAGTAGTTTTAGAGCATTGTTTGAGACCACAGCCTCAAATGAAGAAGCTTTACCTACAGAAAGGCACCTATGTATGTCTTGATTTTGTTCACAACCTTACATTAACAAATACATACACAGTAAAGAATGGATCTCTGCCTTGAAGATTTGTAAGGTCATTATTTGGACAGTACAGACCAAATGTTAGCAAAAAAGAGGCAGAATTATTCCCATTTCACAGCTGGGGAAATGAACACAGAAGAATTAAGTGGAATGTCTTAAATTTTACAGACTTCTGAGCCTGACAGGGGAGTTCAAAACAGATCTCCTGAGGCTCATTTCAATCCTCTACTAAAAAAAAAAAAAAAAAGCCCAAAAATCAAAACCACAAAGGAAACCAAAACCTCTCTCAAACCTGCATTTAAAAAAAGCAGTTGTTCTTATACCTGCAGTGCCAATTTCACTGCATTCAAGACAAAATGTTACCACAAAAGCCACCAAACATCTTGTCTGAATAAAGACAGCACGATTTTCCCCCACCATTCTATCACTATTAATATGGTGTTCTAGGCCCACTGCCACTGCTTAAAAATCACATTAAGGCTGTGATGTTCATTTTTATTCTTTTTAAGTGAACAGACAAGCCATATTTCCTTGTTTTTCCAAGCCATAAAATAGGACCATTCAAAATTAAATGAAATAAAGTACTGTCAGCTGGCCCTTGAAAACCAATAAGGAAAAGCTAATGCACAACACAAATTCAGACACCAGCAGCCTTGGACAAAGATGACAGCTTTCCCTGAATGACACTTGACTCTTTCTGCACACACACACAAAAATTAAATAAATTAAAAAAGCTCAGTCAGAATTGCACTGAGAAGAAGAAAGAGTTCAAGGAGAATTTTCCCAAATTTCCCTGTTATGTAGGCATGTGTTGAAACTAAGTGGAGGTAAACAGACTGCTGATCTCTATTTTATTACTGTTGTTACTTTCATTTCTCTGAGAAATTCAGGAGAGATCACTGAAATTGCTTAAACAACTCAAAACTCACTTCAATGATTTTAAGGTTAGTAAAAAGAGATAGCAGAGAATGTTATTTATTTTAAATGACTTTATTTCAAAATATAATCAAAGGTGTCCAAGACCAATCTGAAACACTTTATCACAGTGGGGTAGCTGTATCTCAGTGAAAATCACCTTGGGAAAGTGAATGGCATCTTTGCAACCTAAAACATAGATTATTGCACTTCATTGCACTGCCTTTGACTAATACAATTAATTCTCACGTTCCTATCACCAAAGTACACTACCTGAGAAAATAAGGCCCTATCTTTCTAGCTGTCAATCTTTAATGCTCTGTGTTTTTTTGCTCAAAAGAGTTCTATACATGTGGTCGAATTCCTGTCATGACTCTTTGCCTTTGTGTAACACATAACTGTGAATGGTGGGATAAATGCAACATAGTCAAGACTTAATTTTGTTAATGTTATCCAGCTTGCCATCAGGTTGGCAGATATTTAGTATCTTAACTATTAAGCCATCAAATAGGATAATTCACCAGTGGAATATCACAGGTTTGTGTTTTTTTGTTTTTTTTTTTTTTTAATAAAGAATGCTTGATCATATTGCTAATTTATTTTAAACAAAATGATATACAAAGCAGGGCAAAGAGATTTCACTTCCTGCATGGGAATGCTGAAAGCCATCCAGAGCTCTCCTCAATCAAGCACCAAACTAGCACTTCACCATGCCAGGGTCCTTTCACTCCTCCCTGCCTCCTACCCATCAAGGATTATGAATCCTGCAGCAAATGTAAAACACAGAAATCACTGGGGGGAAAACCAACCCACTAGTGCAATGGCCCACAGTAATATCTAAAGAGTGAAACAACTTTAACAGCTCCTAACAGTTTTACCCTGCCAAACGTTTCTGTGTCCTTCCTCCTCTCCTTTGGTTTGTTTTTGTCTTCCCTTGACATGAGGATTAATATGGGCAGTTCTGGCTGAAAGATATACCCTCCTCAGGCATGAGGTTACCAAGAAAATACAATTTTTATCTTCCAGGGTGTATGTGGGGAGTAAACAAGCTGTGTGGATACCAGCGAAGGAAAAGTAATGAAAATGCACATGTGACTGTAAAGTAGGTAAGACAAAAAACCCAGTCTTGAGGCCTTCTAACAAAAGAAAAGTAATCCTGACCGAAAATTGTTTGGATCACCCATGAACACCATCAGTTGTACTGATATGTGGAGACCTGTCCACAGGCAAGTTTCTTCAAATGGTGTTCAGAGCTTTCTTAGCGCTCGCGGGGGAACCACAGCCTTGGGAAACGAGTCAGGGTGTTGTGGGAGATCCACACGTGCCATATTCCAGCCAACTTTATCAGCTCTGGTGGCAATGGGTTTTTTGTTTTGGTTTGGGATTTTTTTCTCCTTGCAACCTGAGAATGGTTTTGAGATATACCCTTACTGTCCTCCTGATTATTTTTTTGCTCTCTGTTCCCCTTTCTGTGATAGTCACACAGAAAAATCGATGTGATGAGCTTTTCTGAAAGCTGCCAAAAGGGTCTGGAATCCTTGAGACAAAGTCAAGGTGGTTCAAAGGAACTCAGAGTAAGAGCCAACGCAGAAAGTCTATGATAGGATTTAGCAATAAAAAAAAGTGACTTTAATTTCATAACAAAGATAAATTTATTACATTTCATCAAGAACTCAAGAAGTAAGAGCTGGAAAAAATAGTTTGTGATTGCAGCTTAGAGGATTCCATTTTGGAGGAGGGACTAAAGACACTTCAAGGTCCCAACACAAATTTAGATTGAACCTATGCTGTGAAAAAAGATTAGGAAGACTTATAAAATTTTAAAGATTTTTGGAAGTGTTTTTTTTTAGGAAAATTTCAATTTTTTGTGAGTATGATCTGTTTTTTAGTTGAACAGATATTGAAAACAAATGGGTAAATACCTTATTTGCTGTAAGGAAAATGCTACTAGAATACTGTAAGAAACATTTGATTTAATATTTTTTTCCTTTATAGAATACAGAAATGCATGTTAAGATAAACTCCAGAAAAATTTACCAAGTAATTAATAATTAAAATTTCAAGTGGTAAAAATAGAAAAATCAGTACTAATAATCATTAACATCAAATTATGGATGTTAGAAACATTAATGGTTGGAGATAAGTGTCTACTCTCTGAGCCTCCATTCTCTTCCCATGTGATCAGAATAGATACGAAAGTTCTCAAAGACCTCTTTTTTGCAGAAGCCTTCCCTGCCCTCTCAGCCTCCATAGCATTTATATCTATCTCCATGTGGTCAGAACCTTCCCAAGGTTCCCAATCTCAGTTGGAACTAAGCACAGTACTGTATCTGCATTCCACAGGCAAGATTTCAATTTAGAAAAATCACTAAGTCACTTTAATATTATCTTTAGAGTTTGCGTTTTCTGAATAATAAATGATTTAGATGGAAACAGGATCATTGGCAACTGTTAGACTATAACTTTATCACAAGTCTCAGGTCAAATTCTTCAGTTAATGGTTATATTTTCTTCATGAAGATTGCACATGATCTTCATAGGCATGGTGATTTTACAATCTGACTTCTCAAACAGAAAAGCTGAGATGAAGTAAAGTTCAAGAAAATTGGGGGTACACTCAGTAGCAAAGCGTGAAGTACAGAAAAATTACAGAGCAAGCTTTGCTACTGCAGCAAATCACTGATAATAAACTCAACAGCACCATTTCAGAAATACATGGCACTGAAGGTCAGATAAAACAGTTCTCAAATAAAGCAAGAGTAGTAGACCTAGTCCAAGAAGTACTTAATTGTATATGCTCTACCCATACACAAGCATCCAAAATATTAACTTTATGCACTTATGGGGTATGAAAAAAAATATCCCTCATTATAACTCAAAACCAACACACAATCTTTTCTTTTTCAGGAATCACATAAGAAATTCAAATCAAGAATTATCACATATAGCCCATTATATGTATACACAGCAAATTAAATATTTTCAAGAGTTGTGTGTTATTAGAGACCTTATCCAGAACTACAGGCTCTTAGAATACATATGACATCCATTCAAATATTAGAATACGTTGTTAAAGGGTGGACCTGGAGAGAGATTTGCTGCTGATTAAATGCTCCGGATTCAATAATTT
This sequence comes from Myiozetetes cayanensis, assembly GCF_022539395.1. NCBI lineage: Eukaryota > Metazoa > Chordata > Aves > Passeriformes > Tyrannidae > Myiozetetes > Myiozetetes cayanensis. Next base: position 5,582,362 of record NW_026087742.1, read on the forward strand.
CAATGAGAACATAAGGAATATGAAAAAAAATTAAAAAAAATTCTTTCATATGTTCTCTAACAAAATCACTTTATTTTCAAAGTTTTCTTTCATGAAGAGCAGTATCTTAATGTAAAAATGTAGAAGTGTCAAACACATTCCCCAAAAGTGTTAGTTTGGTTTGGGATGTTATTTACTTGACCTTTCCGAAATAATTTTAAGCTTATCTGGGAAAAAAATTTGTATCTTTTTTTCTAAAATCACCATAAATGAAGAAAGATCAGTTCACACAGCTCAACTATATTATTCAAGTATTTATCAACAAAAAGCAATTTCAAAGTAGCTGCCTTGAGAGCGTTCAGGGATAATAGTTGGACAATTCATCCATAAAATTAAGCCAACAATTCCACCATAAGTTTCTTGACAGACTTTTCATACCTGAAAATGTCAACTAAACACTATTCTTCTTTAGTCCAATAGTAAAAGCTGTATTACACAGTGATTTCTTAATTCATCTGGCTGTTTGGCTTTCATCTGCATTGTGCTTTAAGGTTTGGACCACATCTTCTAGTGTAACCAAGAGTCTTCTGGAGAAGCCAAGTTTAATAATATGACAATTATTTAATAGCTTAATGTCATTTTGGAACATTGATGTATATGCAAAATCTAAATATTTCAACACAATTTGAAGGGCTATGCTCTGAAGAATAACACGTGTGAAATTCTCTGGGTGTTTCTAATGCTACCTTTGACACAGGGTTTAAATGAGTCACTTTTTTAGGCCTGACACAGTGTAACCTCGCTACTCCTCCCTTTGATTTTCGCTAAAACTATCCAGCTGATGTGGATTTCAAAGGATATGATGATGATGATGATGAAAAAAGAGATCTCTTCCTGGATAATTTACCAGACTCTGCTTGATTTCTTTTGTTTGTGGGTATGTATGCATGCATGCATGGTGGGGAAGAGGAAGAGAGAAAAAAAATGATAGTTTGAGGCAAAGTAAGGCTTTTGAGATAGTCAAAGTCTTCAGGAGCATTCTTCTATTTATTTTTCATCAGAAAACTCCTCTGTCTCTGAGTTGTCTTCCGTACTTCTTAATGTATTTTTACATTACATTTTCTTGTATTTCTACATTGCATTCCCTTATCTTCTCATAAGATGGGAACAGGAAAAACTTTTCACCTTTGTTTTAAGGACTCAAAGTTGAGACTTCCTTCTTTTAATTCAAACACAGATACAAACAAGAAAAATCTCAAAACTATAAGGTATATGTAATCAAATGCACTAAATTTCTAATTATGTCCTAAGATGTCTTCTGAGTCCCGCATTCTTGATATGCCTTGATTGCTGAAAGGGAAATTTTGTGGGTTTTTTTAACTAAAATTACCCACTAAAGTAGCCATAAATATTATTACCGATATATCACACCACAGGTCTCCACATTTCTCTTTTCACAAAGCCCAAGCTTTGTTCACCCAAATGTAGGATATTCCCATAGGCAAAGAAAGTGTTTTCTCCAAGATGAGTGTGTAAATGAGACATTTCAACTCAGAAACTTTAAAGGAGGAAACTTTAGTAATTATTCAGTTATCTCTCTGTCTAGGGTCTTAAAACCAAAACAGAGGGCAACAAGATTACTGATGCTGCTCAACGTGGATGCTGCTTCCTTTCCTTCCACCTTCCCTCCAGTGAATATTTTTTATGTGCTTTTTGATATATGCTTATGAAGATGAGGTGTCCAAAAACACTACACAAGATTTATCAGAGGTCTGTAGTGAAAACATTTGCAAATCCAAAGATGTATTGCCTATTCAGTAAGCTTAGTTTTCCAAGAAAGCAGAAAATATCCTCACCTCCTCGGTTTCCTTTCAATTTACTGTTCTACTAGGTTTCTACTTTCTTGGAGAGATTTAAAACCAAACTTGTATAAATTTAGAAGTGCACCATCCTGGAATTGTGGCCACATGAGTGGCCACAAAAGGTGAGCCTCTCTAAATGTATTTGGAGGCAGGATTGAATAAACCCGGGTTTCTGGAGCTGATTTGGTACAGTGCCATTTACCAGACGTGGAGAACAGTCAATCACAGAGATTTACAACTAGAACAAAAATGAAGAAAAAAGGTGGGAAAAAAGACCTCCAAGGAAGGAGAGTGGATACAAGGGACAGGAATCCAGGAAATGCAGAGTTTAGGATCGTAACTAATGGAAAAATGAGAGCAGGGTGGAAAAATCTGAGAATCTACGGAAGGGAAGCAGCACAAGTATAAAAGTGATTTCAATTGCATACTTCCAGGACAAACAGCAAGAGAGGCCAAATAGCTTGTAGAGTTGGGAAGTGAAGAGATCAAGCAGCACGCTTAAACAAACAAAAGAGAATACTTTTCCCTCAAAGCACGTAACTCAATTCAGAAACTTGTTGCCACAGGTTACTGTGAAAGCTAAGATGACAAATGTTTTGAGATGGGACTGGACAAGCAGGTGGAATATAAATAATGTTATAGTTAGGAAAGGTGCAGTGGGACCTTTGGTCTTACACACTGTAGTAGATCTTCTGTTTGAAAGCACATTTCAAAATACTAATGAGGATGTAACTCAGTCTTTTTCAGCCACCTTTATTTGCAAAAAATAGCTCGCCTAAGAAAAAAATACAAAATAGAGAGGCTGAAGACAAAGGAATATGCTATGACACTTTTTATTCTTCAGAGATACTAAGCAACTGGCTCAAATGCTTTGTATGTATAATATGGGCAATATTATGTATGTAATGTATGTATATTAGGGCAGTCAGAACAGCCTTGACCATCCACAGCTGCTGATTCATATTAATTTCCACACTGCTCTTCTAGATAATTGCTACACGACACATTATAGCTCTGAATATTTCAATTAATTTAATGCTTGTCTGTAGACTAGCACATCAGGATATTTCACGAAGGTTCTTCATTTCAAATAGGTCTGCAAATTATCAAATGCTGCTGTTGCCATTAAGAAGGTTTGTCAATGATGTGGGCTTGTGTCACTCACTCCAACGTGATGATGAACTAAGTCCTCAGCAGTGATCTCCAGAGGTTATGAACCACTCCTACATAGATCACAGGTGTATCTTCCGTTTCATTATGATGGAGCACCTTCATTCTCTACTCCAGCTAAGTCAGTACACTTATTACCTAAGCTTTGCAAGTAGAATCTATGTTTTTGGGTTGAGCAAAATGAGTCTGACAGTTTGCTCTCTTTGGTGATGATTAATGACAAGTATTTGCACAAAGGTAAACAAAAATTCTTAATAAATTGGAAGAGAGGGAAAATTGCCTGGGGCACATTACCAAAGAAAGGGTGTAATATATCCAGCCAGAATGTGCACTTCTAAAGCACCAGGCTCACCAATTAGAATACAGAGATGACAACAGCTACAGGCATTAAAGCTCGTGCTTTTGTTACTGCAAGGGACAAATGTTTGAGTAAACTACGTCTTGCCTTTGTATTTCTGCCTATAAACTCTGACTTTGTGCCCACCCTCCTGCTTCACAAAGTATTTTATGACATTCATTATTAACAATAAATGTTAAGAAAAATTAAATTAGCAGACATATTGATTCAAGCAAAGCAGCATGAGCATATTTAACAGCCCATGCCGTTAACTTTATTCAAATAGGTTCAATTTCTCTGAAGTCTGATTTCTTTAATTATACTACAGATATAAAAAGATTTTTTTATGTTATCAGATAGTAATTGCATTGGACAGATTTCCATTCCTCTGCTTATAGCAATATTTTTTTTCCAGTGCCATCCCTTAACATCAAAATAGTATTACTTCATCGTCCCTCACTGTGGAAAAAATACTACTTTTCCATATAATTTTGTGCCTAGGTTGGTTCAGTTAAAGGTATGAGATACTCTTTGCTTGGTTTGTACAATTAATACGTATAAATACTTTGCTTGCCTTTAATCTCTAATTATAATAAACTATTCCTTCCATTTTTAGGCAATCCTCTCTACACTAAAGCTGTCTAAATCTTCTCTCAGTTAGTAAGATAACTTTAGGAACTGACAGAATTAGCAGATTCAGTACCACTGAGAGGGGGATTTCATGGGGGAGAAAAAAGAACAGAAGCCAGATGAAGCTTTTATAACATTAACAAACAGAAAGACAGAAAATCTGTCAGAGTAGAAGTGAAAAAAAAGGAAAAAAATGTAGTGCAAATCACAGTATACATAAGAAAAGAAAAGCTCTGAATTGGGTTGCACTCCCCTGCCTCTGCAGAGGATACCTTCCATTGACGTCCTCTGTTTCCTCACACAAGTTCTCATGGAAAATCTGGCATGTACTTGTATTAGAAACCTAACAGTCAAAGTAAGAAGGCATACTTATGGGATAAATCAACTCTAACAAAGAAGTAGGACAAAAAAAATTACATCAACACATTAAGCACAGGGGAAGGGATGAGAAATCAAAGGATGCTTCCAGATATATTTAGGAAGATAAAAAAATACATCCTCTATTAAATGGAAGGATGCATCTCGGAAAGTAATAAAAAGTAGGTTTTTAGCCCCCAGAGAAATAGAGAGAAAATATTGTATAATTTGGGGAGGATTATGTTTCACTAGAGACTTTTGTGAATATAATGAGCTAAAGAAGGGGTAAGGCTGCTTAAATTGATCTATACAACTGATCTACACTTGATAAAATAATGTGTCAGTCTCCTCTGTACTTAAAATAAACCTAACAGCTCTGAAATGCAGTAAGTTGTTAAGCACTAAACATCATCCCATACTCTGTCACATTACTCTCATTGTTTCAGAAAGCTCGGAAGCACCTGACATTTACCTTCTCTAGTTCCAACACTGGAATTGCAGAAATGCAATTAGGAAAACTCTGGTACTCATAACAGAAAAGGTCAGCAGTGAGGGAGCTAAAGCTGATAACATGCCTAATATGCTGCCAAACATAACAGAACGCCTCCCTGATAATGAATGATTTTACAGACTGCCATGAAGTTGTTTGGAAGATAATCAGATCAACAGGGGGCACACCATTGTGCGAAAGACATACAGGAAATGGTGAAATAGTCTTTGATAGAGGTATATTGCAGAGCCATCACTGATGGGAAACAAATCTACCATTATCAAAGGCCATATTTGCAGAAATAATCACGTAAGTAAATTGGGCAGAAAAGAAAAATCACAGAATTTTCAACATGTGGCAAGCACAGAAGCCATTACCTCATCAAAGGCAGTGCACTTGTACCTGCAGCCAACAACCACCACCCCACCACCTCCAGCATGTAAAGGACATTTTTTTTTCTTTTTCTCTTCTTTGTGGTAACCAATGTAAGTCGAGGTGAGGGGGTTTAGTTTTTCTCCTTGTCTTTAATACAGAAATACTCACGCAGCAGTACAGGCTCTGTGTTCCTCATGCAAAGACCTCCTCCTTACTTGTGCCACTAATTCTACATAAACTAATAGTGAACTTCAAGGAAAATGAAAAGTAATCTGAGGGTTTCTTTTGACAAATGACATTTCATCAACAGCGCCAATAAACAGCTCCCTACTGAAAGCAGCACTTATTAGAAGTTTTATGACAAATACCTAAAGGCAGGTTAAACCTGTAGTGAAAAATGTTCTTGAGACCTTACAACTGCCAAAGAAACATATATTTTTTGTAACTGAATTCATCATGAGCAAATAAAATCAACATAATTCTCATGTCTACTTACAAACTATCATTTTCATTAGTTTTTTTTTTTCATTTTATTTTGTCATAGTTATAAGAAGTCACATTTTTTGAAAAATTACACCAAGAAAAATCATTAACTACAGTGGAGTTTCTGCCTTTATATTCAGTTAAATTAAAATTCAAATTATGGAAATCATCATCTTCCAGGAATACATATTTGTGATAAGAAAACATCATGTTTTGAGACTGCTAGATCCATATTGCGAGGCTGTATTAAAGGTAAATCCTAATTTTGTATTATAGTTTCTCCTATATTCAACTTATATCAATCTACTTCATGATCAACTTAGAAGGTAGCTATTCTTTTCACGTGATATATATTGTTGCCTAATTTATTAAGGAAAAAAATCAACTTAAATTAAATATGAACCTTCCTATTTTTCAGTTTTATTAGAAGTAGTATAATGAATTAAGGACATGACATAGTTTTGATGCTTGACTGTAATGATAGGCCAGATGATGACCAGCCAACTTGGACTAGCTGAATTTTCTCAGTAGCAGGCTATGACTTGTGCGAAGAATCTGATCTCCCATCTTTGGTGGTCTATAAATAACTAAACAGAAAACCTCAAGCACTCACTGTCTGGTACTTCTCTTCATATATCCTTTTGTGCCCAGCTTTATCTGAAGAGCTGGGCCTGAGGCAAGTGTTTTTAAAACAGGACCGACATACTGCAAAACATTTTTACAGGTGCTTACTCAGCAAAAAGTTCACAGCATAAGTCACTATATTTTGTTTAAACTGTATGAAGAGAGGCATGCTAATAAAAGAAAGATAACATCCTTCCCATAGCTAGGTGATAGTATAAATAGAAGTGCAATTACACTGCCAACTTTTTTTCTTGCTATTCATTGTGTGATGACCATAAGCAGCTGACTGGATTGGCTGGAAACGTTACATATGCATTACATGCACTAACAAGAACACACTCACCATGTACTATCAGGACATATTCTGTGCTGTTTCGGCCAATAGGATTTTTTGCTTCACATCGGTATGTGCCATTGTCTGTTTTGTTTAGGAAACTGATGCTTAGAACCCTGCCATTGACAACCATTCTCTCTGGATCTGGTAGTTCTCCACCGTCCTTTGTCCACAGTACTGGTTCTGGCCTGTTGGATCCAAAGCAATGCATTTATTTAGATACATGAAACATGTATATGCAACATATGCATCAGAAATAGTAGCATCAGAAACTTATGAGTAGTAACCTACCATCGAAGAGTATTCAATGACCGTTTGAATTACTGGATATAATGAACTGCCACTATTACAACCTCACCATCCCAGATGTCAGCTATTAAAGAAAGTGAAAGAACAAGCAGAGAAAAGAAGAGAAATCAAAAAGGAAGCAGAACAGGACTGGAACAGTCCTTTCCTAAAGGACTAAACAGATCTTTCCTAAATTAAAAATTAGTTCTTTCAAGGTTTCAGGGCCCACAGTTTGGCAAGATGCTTGGCAAGCTAAGTGAAAACAGCTTTCTGTTTCTGTGATGAACAATTTGGTTCTGTGTGGCTGACAGGAACCAGAAATCACGCAAGCAGGGTGAGGTACACGTAAGTGATTTGTAAATGGATTCTCAAATTATTTAGGCCATTCACATTCACAAGTGCACTCGCATGAGCTGAGTGTTTTCCCTGAGCCAGGCTTATCAGTCTCAAAGCAGCACATCTTACGCACAATCTAAATTTGTTTCGGTTGCTGCACTGTGTCACAGACCATCCCTTTTCCCGCCCCTTCTGCATCCTTCCCTCAAATAATTGCTTGTTACACATGTTATCACAAGCAATGTAAGATTTAACTTGAAATCCTTGATTTCCTTCTTTTGTGAAGCCTTTCCTCTTGTGCCTCCTGCACTCGCCTCAACCAGGCCAAAAGCAATGCACCCCCCTAGGCAGCTTAAGGGCACCACAGAGAAGGGAGCTGACCATCCTGCAGATTCACATATTCACATCTTCCCACCGGCAAGTGATACCTAACTCTTTCCTAAAGACTCTCAAGAAGCTCCACAGTTCAGGAGATTTGCCTAACAGACAGCAGGGTGTATTTATTACTGCTACTCAGTCTTTGCTTACACATAACAAGATATACTTTCAAATTTACATGAGGGAAATCACCAAAAAGGCAGACTCAAGACTGGGAATGAAAGGTTGTTTTACTGAATCCTGTCTACAGCATCTCAGGCCTTTAGATACTAATCACTTAAACAAGATATATTACAGCCTGGGGATTCACTGATACCTTGCTTGTAGCTGGTAGCTTTGTACACTGTAACCCAAATATCAATCTCCTTTGGGTGCACTATTTAAGTGATTTCAGTCTGAAGCTGTTCTAGATTGGCACATATATTTGATAGGAGAGTATTACATTATATTATCCTATTGAAATATGCAGTTGTGTGACTAAATAATGAAACAAAATATATTACAGTGTTATAAAATTAGCAGTTGCCAAAATAGTCCCTAGTCTTACTAAAGAAATAGTTAATGTCATTAATTTAAAGCAGGTGTCCAAAGCCTATTAAATTTAATAAGTATTAAGAATAAGAATTAAACCTAAATACTTAAGGAGAAACATTTTGCCAAAATGTGGCCTCATGCACAGAAAAACACTCCTAATGATTTCAATGACATGATTTTGTTTAGGTTAGCCAAGACATGTAAACAGGGAATTTTTCTGAAATGCATGTACTGTTATATAATTCATGTAACTCTTTAAAGTAAAAATACGGTGGGTCCCTTCCAACTCAGAATATTCTGTGAACATCTCAAGCACTTATCTTGAAATATAACAGATTTATACACATTTTAGTAATATTTGGATGACACCCTGCTAAAACATCATTGAACTTAGACTGGTTGTTCTCTGAAGTTATGACTTTTTTTCAGAAAATCATATATCCAGAGAATAAAGCAAGGATTAAGAACTGCTGATGTAATGGGCCTTATTTATACCTACCACAAATGTGTCATAATCCTCTTCCTAAGTGCACTTTCATGAACTGGTATCTAAATGCACATGACAAACAATGCACACACTTCCTTTCTGCTTAATGCGAGCAGGGACTGTGGATGACCGTGCTGTGGCAGAAACATTGCCCTGCAGAGTTCACAACATCAGGGTGGTGATTTGCTCTGATATGTTAAGGTGGATTTGTTCAATTTTCTAGCGAACTCCTCATTGTTTCCCCTTTACCAGCTTACTGTGAATCTGCAATCCCAGGAGTGGAGACTCTGAAACACTTCTGCTACAATGTGCACCATTACCTGCATAAATGGCGTGTTAAAGCAACTTCTGTGCAGTGGTAATTTATGGAACTTACGTTTTAAATTGAAACTAGATGGCATATCCTAGGGGAAAACCCATAGGATAACAAATAAGTATGAAATGGAGACTTAGATATAAATTATTCAGGGGCTCTGTCACATTGTAATATACCAGCTGTAGTCTTACCCAGAGCACTTAGCTATGGTTGCAAAGTGATGTGCGGCAGAAAAATCACAGCTTAGAGAGAGGCAGATCTGCATACTGTGGATGTTGGGAAAGCTGCTAATTAACAGTTAATATTAAGCCATCCTGTGCTGTATTGGTGGCAGCAGCAGAACAATTCCTGGGCAGCAGGCCCACAGCCAACACATCCTGGTGACCGGGCACAGCTCTCAGGCACGATGGTGCCTAAAGCAGCAGTTCTGTCACAACCACAAAATTAAATTTTGCCTGTGCTGCTGGGAAGCTTTGAGACACTCTGGTCTAAATGATTCACTAGTCAGGCAGGAGTGAGCTGAGAACATGAGACATGCTCATGCACCCAGGCCATCATGCTGCTGTGGTCAGCGACAAGGGGGATGGCTGTTTAGGGAAAGCACACGAGTACATCCCTTTTCCGAGGTCCATTCCTCCTGCACTCTGCCAGCATCCACAATCATTCTGTCAGGGATGCTGGAGGGCACATCTCTTGTTCTCTTTTGTACCTACTTGCTATTTAGACCTGTTGCCTATGAACGCCACTTATATCTTTTGGAATCTGCTAACAATGCCCATCAGCCCAGCCTCCTGTAGCAATGAATTCTGGAAGTTCCCTACCTGCTATGCAAAAATGTATTTACTTTTATCTCTCTTACACTGATCTCCTAGCAGTGGCAATGAATATTGCAGGATATGGTAAGTAACACTTCTACATATGATAATCTTGTTATAAGTTATGACAGCCTTGTACTTAGCAGGTCCCTCTCTCCCCCTCTTTCTCTGTTTGAATTTGATACATTCTGAGTCTATCAGCAGGAAAACAAAAAAATACAAGAAGAAAGGGCAAAAGAATCTCAACTTTAGAGCATATCGACTGTTGTTTCATAATTGCCTTGGTGCCTTCATTGTCCAAAGTACAAGTGCAGTGGAAACTCTAATGGGAAAGGCTCTCTTTCTCCTGACACAAGGCATAGACAACTGCAAATCCCTCCTTGTTTATCCTATTGAAACATGAGTGCAAACCCAGACACAAGTTTTTTCTCTTAGCCAACATTTTGACTTGGGTTTGACACGCTAAAACACCTGACAAATATGCACACTCCTAATATCGCACTTTTCCCCTATTGCATAAATCTCTAATATTGCAGAATTTCAGTGCTTTTTTTCATACTAATGGGCTGCTCTAATGCTATCTCTTCCTCTGTGGACTGGAACAAATAGGGTGTCCCCGTGCCTTGGGTTTGCTCTTCCTTCAAGCTGAATCCCACTTAACCATTTAATACCTACTTTTCTTCAGACAACCTTGAAAGCATCTTCCTTGGAGCCCAGCTGCTATAAAATCAGAATACTCACTTTGGCCACTAATGCAATTGCACGCTGCTCCCTTCACACATCTCCTGGCACAAACAAGCTCACTGACCCACTCTGTCCTAACAGGAACACACAGCCTGTTAGTTACAATACACTAATTCAAAGAACTAGTCTGTCCTCCCTTTTTTTTTTTTTTTTTTTTTGCTGCATTGGGTAAGAGCTGCTTTTCTATATCTGAGGTTGAATCCCTCCCATGTGGATGTGGTTAAGTGGAAATGAGCTCTTCTACCACTGAGACCCTGCACTGGGTTGAAGGAGGCAGCAGAGCTGAAGCACCAAGATGCTGTTTGCTTTCCCAAAACTCAGCTCTGCTTCTGGCTTACCCACACTAATTTGCTCCCAGTGTGACACCTTTTAAAACAAAACCAAACAAATTAAGCATGCTGTACTGATGAAATACTTCCACAGACACAGCTCAGCTGTGACAGCCCCTGATATTTCTTTGACTTTGGTTTGTATTGCCTTTACTGATTTGACTTTGCGCTCAGCTGCTCACGGTGGCATTATCAGGACTGTGTTAAACAGAAAGAAGCCAGAGATACCAATCACAAGCACTATTAACAGTAATGTCTCTGCCTGCCCCCCAAGAAATCTGAACTCCATACTTCCTCTGATGAACTGTTAAATGGGCTTAGATTTCATTGTAAACTATGTTTAATCCTAACAGAAAAGCCCAGAAGCATTCAGTGACTGCCTTATAGCAGGGAACTGTTTTTTAGGATAAAGAAATGATTTTGTTGGATGTCTTCCTGTTAGCTTCAAAACCTGACATAAAAAGCAACAAATTTTGGTATTCTTTCCCAGACAAACTGAAATGGGACTGCAATGAAGGGATCAAAACACTGGTGTGAAGTTGCACAATGATTCATGTTTTATACTGTGGAACAGGAATTTTCTTGCAAGTAATTCAACAAAGAATTTGTAAATTAAGCAAAATTGTTTTCTAATCTTGAGGTTAAGAAAAGTTTTTTTTCCTCAAAATAAGTCAGAGAGGAAGCTAAGGGCAAATTGAAATGTATTGGAAAAAAAATGTTTTCAAAACCAAAGTCAGATTTGATTAGAAAAGAATACTTGGGCACTGACACCTTTTCAACAGGTGTTTCCATAACATGAAATTCAACATTTATATTTAAGTCCACATTAATATTTTATTTTTATAACGGTGGCCTTTAAAATTACACAATAATATTTAAAAAAAGAAATTGTTTATTTTCCATCCCTTTCTCCATCCTTAACCAAGAGACTGTGATGTTTCAGTCCTTTCTTATAAATCCTCCTTTCTAGCGATATTTTTATATCTAACAATTATAGTTAACTCACTCTTCTTTTAAAAATGATACATACATCTATTGTATTACCTCTTCTTTCTGAACAAAGTGGATTTGTGCAATGCAATCCATTTGCACTTGAAAGTTCTCGGCTCTATTCGTTTTTTTGTTGCCCTTTTCTGATTTTTGTGTATAGAAAGGTCATGTACAAAGCGTTCTTCACCGAGACCTTAGTAAACAACACTTGGATAACTTACTGGCCCTTAGTAATAGCACAGGATAACCTTTCTGTTTCTATAAGATCACACTCAAAAAAAAAAACCACCCCAGAAACACCAAACCAACAACAAAAAACCAATGCCACCTCTTTACATATTCAGTCTCAGTGAGGATATTATCATCCAACTGGGTGTCCAAGCATCCTGTCAAAATTTTGTAGCCAGTGTGGGTAAAAACAAGAAGGATGGAAGAAGAATTTGAGGAACACTAACAAGACAACTACATTCATTATTTGGGTACGGCCCTCTCAAACAATACCTTTTACTTCTCTAAACAGGGTTACACTTGTATTCTCTGAAATCCATAAAAACGTAATCTAGTGGATATGTTCGGATGAGTAATGGAAAAGGTATCACAACATTTATCAGAGAGTTTCTTGTTGAAATCCTGCTGCAAAGTTGAAAGTCATCTAAGGGAATGATTGCTTCATTAATTGGAAACTTATAGTTTCTCTGTATCAAGAAACTGGGTTTTTAGCTTTGTCAGTTAATCATCCAGTTCAAAGTCTAAACCCTGAGGGAGCCTCTTGTTTATATAAAGTCTCAGTCTGATGAGTCATTTTGGGATGAGCTGTTTTGGGAGTATTTCATTTATCAAAAACATCAATAACCACAGTCACTAGTCTTTCATAAAAGGCTTGGATAGATGGTTTTTATTTTATGAGATTAGAACTCTCTGTGATTTTGTAGCTCTGCAAAGCCTGAGTAACCTTCATACAGTGTTTTTCTCCCCAGAAGAATTACTAAAGAATATCCTAAGTACCTTTAATGAAGTTCTCTTTTTTTTTTTTTTTGTTAAGAAGGAAGCTTTGAACCTCTGAATTGTCTATTATATTTTTCTCTACTTTTCTTTTTAAGCATCTCAACAGACATAATGCAGCCTAAGAACATTTCTGATGTGCTATAATACATTTTTTAAAATGGTTAAGAATTAAATTACCAAAATATGTTAAAAATAAGGTGGCAACAAAATATGAATTTCCACTTCTTACATCATAAAAATTTGACAAGAATTTACCCCTCTAAAGACAAGAGGAACAACAAGAAATGTTAAAGACTGTTGCAGTCTATTATGTCTTTTAAAAAGTTGCTTAAATAATAAATATATAGAGATAATAAGAATCTCAAATGATGTTAGTATTCATCATTTACAAGAAAAAAACAAGAACCCCAAAAATTAGAAGAAAAAAAAATATAGCAGAAAAGGAAAGCAAGCAATCCAAACAAACCAACCAACCAAAAACCCCAAACACCCTTCACTCCTTGCCTTTTGTCACAGATATAGATAAAGCCTTTGCTTTGTTCATCACAACTGTACTTGGGTGACCGACCTCCCTGCTTGTACCTTGCCTTAGATAAATCCACCTTCACTGGATTACAGGTACTAACCATGCTGATATGATAGACTAAATTTGCAGCTGAGAGTCCTTATCCCTCAGTAGACTGTGACATCAACTGATTAAAGCGATTCACAAAGAGTCTTTTCAAAGCAAAGATATTTATCCTTTTACCCAAAGATACAAGTATATCTTATTACAGGGCAAAAGAGTAATTTTTTGTATTCATATTTCCTCCCATCTACACTCTAATCTTTCCTTGCAACCACTTTTAAGGTTCTTTCCAGGTCAAAAACCTTTGTCTGTAGGAACCTGGCTATTATACCAACTATAATTGTAACTCTGAAATGACTTACCTGCAGCTTTTCCTTTTGCATATATCATGTACCTTCCCCCTCATCCTCAAAATGTTTCCTTTGTTAGTCATTTTCAAGAAGGAAAGGCAATTATCAGTCTAATATTCTGAAGAGTGCATAATCCATATATATATATGTATAAATATATGAAGTTTCTTACCTAATTCCAGTGTTATTCACTATCTTCTCAAAGAAGTGAAAAAACCCTGCAGTGAGTAACATTTTGGAGAATGGCTTTCTCATAGTCATGAGACAGATCAACAAGAGAACTTATGTGAAATCACAGGACAACTTAGCAGTGAATTGTATCAGAAATATCCCTTGTATTCTACTATTGTAAGCAGCAGGGAGGCTAGAAATGGACAAAAAGATTGTCTGAAAAAAAAAGGCAACAAAAGTTTGTGAGATGCCATAGGGGCGTATCCAGAATTTCATTTAAATAAACTCTAAATCCATTGCCACATGAAAGCACATGCTCACAAAGTACCGTCCTCCCTAAGGCAAGTTTAATGCAGGAGGAAGAAGGGGACACCAAACCAGTGTTCTCACTGCTGTGGGTGATCCACTGTCTTCCCATGAGCCACATCAGAAGTGAAAAATTAGTTCAGAGAATTATGGTTCATTATCAAGAGTCACTGGTGTGTGTGTGTTGGAGAACCAGTGTCTTGTCAGGATTGGTTTGGTTGTGCCAGCACTGCCAGCCCTTCACCTTTGAGGGAAATGCAATTCCCTCTTGCCTACACACATGTTCACAGTGGAAAAAAGAATCTTGTGCTTATACCCTGGACTTTCTTGATACAAATTAAGATTAAAAACTTTTCATGCTTTCTAAGGGGCTGTTGATTTTCTCCAACCTTCTTCTTGGACATCTGTGTCTGCTACTTCCTCAGAAGCAACTGGGAGCACTGCAGATGTGCAAATTTTAAGGGGCTTTCATAGCAGAGAACAGTAAGGGCCTCCAGCTACCTGGTCAGTATAGTTCCCATCCTATAACCTCTCCCTCTTGTATTCTATTTTATGCAAAATCTCTCCCACATTTGTCATATACTACACTTACTTTCAAACTTCTGGTGTATCACTTCACCCCTGCTCTGATTTTCTGCATTCTCTGAATCTGACCAATTTCCCAAACAACAGATTTGACATTTCCACTCCTTTATTATTTCTCAAGACATTTCTGCACTAGGCAAGTAATTATACTCATAAAAGGCAAAATTTGATGAACTACTTTATTTCTGCCTTCCCTCATCACGAATCTAGAAACACAAAACAGAAGAGAGAGGAAGAGGCTGCCATATTCCCAAATTTTCAAGGTCAGCCCATCACTTGGGAACAAATGGAAATGAAGAATACAGGTACACTGATGTATACCATAAAGAAGAAATGTAAACCTGTTTTAAATATGCCATTAGGTCAGGGAGTAGGCAATTACTTCATTTTTTTTTCCAGAATAAATCTGAAAAAGATCTGGATATTTTAATGCATTTTTAGTAGTTCAAATCAAAATGCCTAATATTTTAGAAAACTTTTAGTAACCAGGTAATAGCCACACTTTTTTATATATATTTTAAAGTCCAAGGCTCAAAACAGCTCAAGCTGAGAGGTAACAGTATAACCTCTACAGCTTACAAATAGGTTTTCATAAAAAGTGCTTTAAAATTTTTTGTCTTTAGAAAACAATGGTACGTATGGCTACACTGTTCATTTTATGTTGCCAGTTTATAAATAATTTATATTTCTTATTTGACCAGGGAAAAAAACACCAACAAAAAAGTCCTCCACAAAAGTGTAACATCACTTTCAAAAAGATTCCTGAGGCTAAAAAGGCAGAAGGAGAGGTGTAAGCCAGTACAGCAGCAGGAAAGACAAAAAAATAAGGAAAAAAAAAAAAAAACACCTAAACAAAAAACCCCAACCCAAACCAAACAAAAACAATGGAACACAAAACACAAACAAATAAGAAAACAAAACCAAGAAAACCAAACCCCGTTAAATTAATCTTAAGTCATAAATCCTGCCTTACTTTCCAGGGAACGGAGGCCTTGCAGAAGTGACTGCCACTTGTCAGCTAAATGACAAGAGCTCAAGGACAAAGTAGTAGGGAGTGCTTTACAGGAAACATCCCTGGTTTGGCCTGGACTTGACCACACATTAGATAAGGTGTTTTCCAATTTCTATAAAGTGGCAAAGGCTCTGGTTTTGTATCAGAACTCTGGCCTGACACGGCCAGACTGCACAGTGTTGCACCTGGTTGGGTGGATGCACAATTACAATCTGCTGTGCAGCCCTTCAGCAGCTCTACAGGCGGTGGATAAGATATCCTTAATGACACATCAATAATGAAGGGCGAGTGACAGCCTTGTTTTTAGGAGATTGTGCAAGAAAGCAAAGGGCCAGAGACCTTCTCCACAAGGTGCATCTCCCCTACTGCTGCAGGCAGAGGGGAAAGGGAGACTCCGTGAAGAAGTACGGAACCTTCCGGAGAATGGGAAAGTCAGCTTGAGACAGGGAAAGATGTGAGGTCTACTAGCAGAGAAACACTGATGCCCTGAAAGCTTCTTTAACATTCTGGAGCTGAAAACACTTTGGATCAGCACTGGAGCACGTCGGTAATATACGCCCTTCCCCTGTTCTGCCTGGGATTGGTGCCATATATTGATGTGCAAATTACAAAGACAAATCCCTTTCCTTTCAGCCTCATAAGCTAAGACCTACACTCTCAGATAAGAGTGGGCAAGTGGGAGGGGAGAGAGGAGAAACTATATACAGATAAGTGGATATAAAGAATAATTGTCACACCTTGCTTAAATATTTTATTGCTATTCCTAAGGGTTTTTTCTTTCCTGTCGGAGTACAGCTGGAATGATAAATGGCATGTACGAATTTTACTCACATGAAAAATTGTTGATTAAACATTGAAATCTTAATGGCCTGGTTTCACTATAATTCCAGTTCTATAGGTTTCTAATTATGTAGTCAGTGTTCAAACAGCTAAATCTTTGGGCTTCTTATGCTGCTGTTTACACCTTGTTGATTCCTTCTTAACCTTTAAGAGCTATTGAGAAATTAGTAGATTATTCTTTTTCATCAGCTGTAAGTAAAGCATGACTATAAGAACAAAGGACGATAGAAACTGCCATGGATTAAATGGACAATATCTGGGAAAAAAATGTATTTCAAAGACATGCAAATGTCAGCAGTATTAAGGTAATATGGTGCTCAAGTGGATGCATCAGAAAGGCTGCTGAAAATTACTGGGATTAACCAGGAACTGTGTTCTTAATGTTAATGAAGGAAGTACTGCTGGGGATAGGAAAGCAGCAGCAAAGCATAATGATGGGATGTGCACACCTTAGTTACTATGCAGAGGAAAACAGCATCTCAGCTGGCATGCCTGCAGATCTGTTTATAACATTGTCTCTCCTCATACCAGTTTACAAGCATACTGCATCCCTAGCCAGAGGAGCAAGAAAATACTGATTTATCAGAAATAACAGAAAAAAAATTGCAGAAAGAGCTTCAGGACCACTTATTTTAAATGCTTTACATTTTCATATTACAGGATTAAGAAAGGTACATTTCCTTAAACTATTTTGTCTAATATAGGCTATGCTATATGCTAATATAGGCTATGCTTACACCACATTTTCAGTTCCTTTTCCTCTTTTTCCTTAATCAGTATTATGTCTGCTGGTCATATCCCCACTGCCAGTTGAGGCCTGAAGTTTATATCAAGGTATTAATGAGCAAATATTATTGGGAGGGCTTTTTTCCCCTTTGACAAGTCAGGATTTTAAACTGCTTAGATATTTCAGGCTGACAAACTGATGGATATTTACAAGCCCAACTTGCACTGTTTTCGCCAAGAGCCGTGTCCCAACATTCATAAGAAACTTTGTCTCTGTTATAATAAGCTGAGAAATCCCATCTAAGAAACACCAGCTGCATTTTTTGAGTTAAGGTCAAATGCTTGCTGGCACGAGAATCAAAGAGGAAAATGAAGAGTGGCTGATTCATTTCCACTTCTTCCAGTAAGTAAACAGTTGAAAATCTCATTCACAGTTACTTGCTTGTCCAAATACTACTTATTTGAAATCATTTGCTACTGATCTAAGGCACAGTCAAGGAGAAGCCTCATTAAACTAAAATTCCTTCCTGCACTTGAGGTGCAGTGACAACACACAGAGAGATGATAAAAGTACCAGTGCTGCAACTTGAATGACAAGCAAGGGCTGTACAAAGTCTTTAGTAGCAACCCTCATTAAGCAAGGTGTGCACTTCTTGACTTTCAATGCATGTAAGAACATCATGAAGTTTGGGAGACGTAGCAAAATATCCTCTTTTCACAAAAAAAGATACTATTAATAACTAGCAATGACAAAATTTCTAAGGTTTTCAGTTTAATAGTGGGCTCTTCTCAGCAAGTAACCAAGCGTTTGTTGCTATTTATAACAGCTTGTAGGAGCACCAAAGGAATGCAAATATACCATAAAACTTTTGTACCTCAGGTGTTTTTTTACACCAGTGTCAAAAAAAAGCTGATGTTGAAGCACACTGTATTAAACCGTAATGAATAATAAAATGCTTTATGCTTTCCAGATAATATAATGCTATTTTAATAACAATTCACTGGGAACTTACGATTATTTGTGTTTCAGAGCTAAGTCCTACACCATGGTTTGTGTCAATTTCTTTTGCATCTAAAAATAACTTATGAAACAGTAACACAATAAAGGGGAAAAGAGATAAACATTATTTACTTACAGGAGTTTGCTTTTCTTTTCCCAAATGTGTCATTATCTCCAGACAGAGGGGAGTGCTTTGGTTCGCACAAACTTCTCTCACACAGAAAATTATTCATTAGTACCTTCATGGTAATAATTTTAGCACTGTAAAGGAGGTATCCTCAAGCTCTCTATGGGACCCAGCTCCATCAGCATCCAGTCTAGCAAGCCACAACAGCCTATGTTCAAGGCTTAGCAGCACAGGAACAGCTGTACTGAATCAGACAAAAAGCTCAGCTACCCCAGTGCCTTATCTCCAACACCAGGGATAAGCAAATGTCTAGGGAAGAGTCCAAGCACAGATCTGAGGCACTTCTGATACCAAGCACGGTTTAGAAATAATTTTCTAAACCTTAAGGACTTGCCTCTTCATGAACTTACGCAGTTTTTCCTTGAATTATTGAGAATTTTTACCATCTGCCATAACCATTGACAACAAATTCCCAAAGTTTACCAGTCATTTTATGAAAAATTATGTCCTTACTTTGTAAATACCTGGTTCATACTAGTTTAACTTATCCTTAACGTTTCTATTTGAAGAGAGAATAAGCCAGCAATCCTTAACCATCTCTGTGCCATTTACAGTTTTGGAAACAACTTTAATGTTTCCCCTCTATACCAAATAAGCCATCACAAGGCATATTTTTTTGTGCCCTTCAAGGAACTCCAATGTTTATTAAATAGGCTTTTCCCTCTGCAAAAGGGATTTCTCCCCAAAACCTTTGGTTTTATTCAGATGTCCTTTTGAATATTTTTCAGTATTTGTGAAGTTCAGATGTCAGTTCTGCAGAAATGCCCACTCTGGGATCTCTCCTGAAGCCTTGTTGTCCCAAGCTAGCAAGGTGGTTGGCATTAAGTTTCCTGTCACTGTTTGTAATTCATCAACCTCAGCCTTGAATTCCCTTTGACTGCCTGGGTGAAACCTTTCGGTCCTGCTGATTTCTTACAGCTCCACAACCACCTCCACAGTCCATTTAAGTAAATTCTGATGGTGAGAACCTCAGAAAAAAGGGACTCGGTTGGTCATTTTCTCTACCACAGTAAATACAGATGTAGCAAATTCTTCTGGATTTCTCTTAGAACTTGATCTCTGGTTGACCTTAAAAATGTCTGACAAACTTCTCGATATATTTAATAAAAAATTAACTACTACTTTCGAGTTTCTTTCCCCCCCCCCTTGCTTTTTTGGTGATTTGGCTTACTGTTTTTTCATATTTAATCTGCCACAATCTAAGAATCTTCTCTTTCCTTTGGAAAAAAACTTCAGCTTTTCAAATTATAGATGAACCTTTTTTTTATTACTTTGATTTCTCTTCTGTTTAGCCTCACCAACTTCTCCTTCTCAAGTGTTTCTGCTTGGTGATATGTATTGACCCTGTGGTTCTAAGCTATTCTTTTTTTTTTAATTTTTCTAACACAATCCTCAGGCTGCCTGGAAAGATTTAATTCTCTTAGTTGCCCCTTATAGCTTATTTTTAACAAGATTCTTCGCCTTTATGTAGTTCCCTTTTTTGATGTTGATTACCATATAATTACCCAGACTTTGTTTTTTCCCTCTGGGTGCAAATGGTAAGTAAATACATTTTAAAGAATAAGCTGAGCAGAAATGGTGCTGAGAGGTCCCTCAGACTGTCACTCCCAGCAAACCAACTAACTCCCTTTGGGGCATTCTAGAAACCGTGTGTATGAGGTAAGAAGACAGGTTAGGGAGATTTGAGAGAAACAGAAAGTAAAAAAATCCCAAGCAAAAATCATAATTAAAAAGCAATAGTAAGTAGAAACACTGATGTGTTTCCCTCACACCATCCCCCACAGACATCCCCACACCCTGTCAGCTGGCACAGGTCTGTGCCCTGAGCAGCCACGGCTGGTTCTCCTGCTCCTACCACAGGGATACCACGGTCCACCCCAACAGGTCTTCTTAACCCTTGCTGAAATCGTTACAATTTCACTTTAAAAGTGACCAATCCTGTGTTTCTAAGCCAAAACGACGACAAAACACATATGTACAGACCATTCCCCATTCCCTGGAGTGGGGAGATAGAGGAACTGGGAATGGAGGAGGCAAGGTGAGCCTGGGAGAAAGGGATGGGGTGGTGGGGGAAGGTGTTTTCAGCTTTTGTTTCTTACCATCCAACTCCATTTTAAGTGGACATAAATTAAATTTTCCCCACACAGAGGCTGTTTTGCCTGTGACATCAGCTGGTAAGTGATCTCCTCATCTCATCCAGTTCCTGCTGATGGGGGTTGTGTGAGAGTGGTTGGGTGGACGTGGTCAACCCACTACCGATGGGCATGTGGCAACTCCCCTTAAGCATGGAAGGAGACGCACAGGAGAAAGATACAGGGTCCTGTACTAATTAATAGACAAGTTTTTTTTCCTGTTTTCCAGTGTATAAACACTAAACACTCCCATCTTTTCTTGTATTATTTTGATAACGAATGGCTTGTGCTGTTCTTCCCTTGTGTGAGACTGTTCCCTGAAACCTCTGCTGCATAATGCATAGAAACAGGTATGCATGCAGCTCAGCACTCACAGCTGTGATGAAATTCTCTATTCAGTGCCCCACTAGCCAAAAAACCCAGTAGATTCACCCCTGTCTCCCAGTTAATCATTCCCTGACTGGGTTATCCGTCATTCAGAGCCCTGACACGGCTCAGCCCCTCACCTGCTTATAGCAGATTCTTAAATGAGGGACACACCAGGCAATCAGCTACAGGAATTTCTTGGCTGCTCTCTGCTTCATGTGGTTCTGCATCCTGCCAGTCCACTGCTTTTGCTCTCCTGTGCAAGGCTACGAACCACAGACTCAAGTCTTTCCTCAGGTCTTAAATAAATAAATAAGGCTTGGAAACGGTTTACTGCGGTGCTTTAAATAGTAAGCCTTGAATCTGGAAATCTCATTTTAACTGGCCAAACTCAGGTCAGAGAAATCCCTGAGATCTTCCTTGCAACAGAAGGTCAGACCACCTAAACCAAACAATGAACAATTTGTAATTCACACTACTAATAAAGTGTGTTAATTTATTAGTATTCTTAACTGTTTCCTGCCATGCCTGTCAGAAGCTCAATCCCACTTATCTTGTCACCTCCCTTTGTTCTGAGGTTATGCTCACCAAAAAGCAGTGTTAAGCTCCTTTGATAAGGTTGGTGTTTTACCCTGCTAGCTTACAGCATGTACATGTTTTCAGGGTACTGTGTTGCTATAAATGTGGGGCAAAAATGCAGATATTTAATGAGTTGGTGCTCTCCATGACACTGGGTGTTCCAGATAACATCTGCTACACATATTTAGGAATTCTGAAGCAGAGTATGTGCCATGAACATGATTTGCACTGAAGGAGTAATACTTACGTGTCTTATGTCTGTGTTCTACTGCTAATGGTTGATTCAAGACCTCTGTAATTTTGTGTGTAAGTGTAGCTAGTCACTTGCCTACAGAGACTGAAATATCTAAAAGACTGGGTATCATGTCTTCTCCCAAAACTTTTTTTCTCATGTTTTAACTTCCTGTCTAGTGCTCAATTAGAATTACCTATGCTGTATTTCAATTTTATCTATTATTCTATTTCATGAGCCTTTTTATTTCAGAATGTGTTTCCACCTGAGAGCAAGGAAAAGAATTATTTCAAAAGGCATACACATGCAAAATGGATTTAACGAGCACTAAAAATGCTGCATGTAGTTGTTTTTCACACTGTACTTTCTGCACTTTTATGGGTAAACACTGCAGAAAAGGGACACTTAAAAAAGAGGAAAAGCAATTATTGAATTGAGCCTATTAGGCAATGTGATTATTTTACAGAACACTAAAGGGGAAGTTCTTAAGCACTCCAGGAGGCTTTATTGTAAAGTGTAATTTTCAGACAGGCACTAATGCTCCCACCTGTTTCTTTTTGTGTCACACTTTTTATAACACCAATTTCCCTACTCCTGGCAAAATTCTGGGAAAAAAACCCCAAAATTGTAGAAGGTCCCAGCCCTGAAAAGAAGATACAACCCCCCAGATAGACAGGATGTTTAATACAAACTGAAATTTAATCTATTAAATATACAAGCTGTATCTCAGCAAAAATGTTACCTGCTTCTTAATACATTATCTACCGCATCATGGCATAATTTTACAGTGGAGGCGTAATGTCAGTGAAGAATTGGTGTGGAAGGTTACAGGAATATTTACATTATCCTTTAAAATAATTGGCTTTTTCTTGCAAATACAAGCTATCTATCTGGACAGTTTCTCTAGGCAGATTTTTTTCTACAATTTGATACTCTTCAATAGATTTTAAAACGTTTTACTGAAAATGAGAACTCAGTAAACATAGCATATAACAGATGCATGCTAAATCAAGGCCCGAGATCTCATTAGCATGAATTCCTTCAAAATGAAAATAATTTAAAAACTGGTCAACTATCCAAAGAAAGTAATTGCAGCAACAATGGTGAGGTACTGGCAAATGTTGCCAAGTCTGACTTCAACAGAGATTGGGGCTGGCATCAGTGACTATTAGCTAGAGTTATTTTAAAACCAAGCTGGACATAGAATTTGGATGCTGAAAAGGTGCACTGTTGTTAAGAGTTATGTATATTCCAATCTACAAAATTCCTGTCACTTGCTATGTGATCAGTGTATGTTGCACACAACATATTTTTTATTTGCCTTCTGGACTGAAAGAGCTTGAAACGTAGTGTTTGATACCAATAAAGCTTTCTTTATAAAGCTGCCTACATGGGTGGAGAATGTAGGTCCTTAACCTACAGGTCTGACTGATGATAAGACACTTCTCTGTGATGGACAATAACCATGGGATACAGAGTCATTAATATCAGCCAATATGGAATATGTTTCATCAAAACAAATGAACAGTTGGTTAGTTTTGACTTAAAAATTACCCACTCAAATAGAATAAGTTCTTCTTGGAGAAGTGGAAGCTCACACTTCTCCAAACAGGAAAAAAGCATACAGAGAGCCTAAATAGGACAAAGATATCAAGATGGAAAGGCACTGTTTAAAAAAAAAAAAAAAAAAGAAAAGAAAAAAGACAGACAAAGAAGAAACATTTCAAGAAACTAGAACAAGGGTGAAAAGACAGACAGCACAGAGATACCTACTGCATTTGTAGGAGACAGGCTCTATCCAACTGCTGAACAAGACAAATTCAAAGCAAGACGACTCGGAATGGACAGAGAACAAGACAAAACACATAACAGAGGAGCCTGAGCTGTCCTGAGAGCTGTTCTCCAGTGATAAGGAACACAGGGCTGAGAACTGTAAGGAGGGTTCCTTACCTTTGTCCCAGTCTATACTCGCAAATACAATACTTATTCCTATATATGCAGGCATTTATTCAAATATGTATTTACAGAATCTTGCCCAAAGCTGTGTGTGACGTGTGCCCCTGGAAACTTAACTGTAAATTCAGTGTTTCAGAAAGCATAAAACAGATAAAGGAAGATATTTCAGTTAATGCTAGTTCTGGGATCAAGGCAAAGGACACAAGGGGGACCCCCAGTTTCTCAAATGCACAGCAGTTTTATTCAGGACTATCCACCTTTCTGCTAACACAAAGATTGTCTAGATCTAAATATAAAACAGTGGAACTGCAGTACCTAACTTCTCTTAATTCTTTTCCACCTGCTTGATTTCAGTTGTAGGCGGTCCTTTCCAGAGAAACCTGGAAAAAAGGCTCTTACAATTCAGGATTTCTATGAGCATCTGAAGCTTAGGAGAGAAATACTTTGATACAGCATTCATATTTTGCTAGAGTAGTATTTCATCCTGGATATGGGCAAATTCATCCAATTTTCCAAATCATTAATATTTATTGATACTGCCTGAGCATCCAGCTTGTGCTATGGATTCATTCTGCCCGGTGATTTATAAACACAGGAACATGCATGCTTTTCCAGATTCATTATGATAATTCACATAGGCGGAGTCGATACTAGCATTCCTTTCTAGGCTGCTAGGTGCTCACGGCACAATGCAGATAATACTCTGCAGAGAATTAAATTTATGTAGAAAATGAGACATTTTCCTACAGAACCTCCACCTCACCTGCCAGAGAAGCTGGGAAGTGTGTCGTGTCAAGGCAGGACAGAAAAAATTGTACACAGACAAAAATTGGCCATCAGACTAATGATACAAAATCTAAACCTGCCATTATGAGGCAGTTTCAAAGCAGTATTGGCAAACTACCTATACACCAAAATGTTAACAGCTGAATGTCAAGTGGGTTTTCACAATTTTCTCCCCCAGATTCTGATCTCAGTCTTGAGCACAGGTTTGTAGACACGCTAAGAAGTCACTGTCCTCATCAAACCAGTGATGAGCTATCTTCTGAGTGTGATGCTGTCTCACTCCAAATACTCTTGGGCAAATGGGAACTGTGCTCAATGTTAGATGTAAAATATATGTGATCTATTTGTCAGTTTTGAACTTGGGATTCTTTTTTGCTTCAGTTCCCAGCTGTAAATTTGAGGCAACCAAAGAACCTAATCATCCGCAGACATTACAAAAATAAACATTTAAGTATTTGCTAAGTTCTCAGATACTATGGACAAGAAATGTGAACAACTGTGAGGGAAGGACACTATTCAGAGGGACTTCCATAGACTGGAGGAACAGGCCAACAGTTCCTTCATGGGAGGCAGGGAAATTCAGCAAGGACAGATGCAAAATCCAACACCTAAGGTGAGAAGAACCTTGGAGTCCTGGCTGACAGCAGGCTGAACTAGAGGCAGTTTGAGTCCATACTCCACTGCTTTCAGGTGACTGAATACTAGTTAACTTCCCTAAGTTTTGTCTGGTTCACCTGGAGCCCTGACAGGTCTTTCTCAAATGAAACAGCCACTCTCTGGGTTCACTGACAGAACAGTGGTGAATAGTTCTCTGTTGTCATTAGCAGTTTTTTCCAGCAGCCTTTGCAAAATGTTTCTCTCACTCAAGGAGTCTTCTTTAAATAGAAACTAGAGAAGACAGAACATTCCGTGGAGATTCCATACACATAATTTACAAAACCTTTATAGCACAAGCTTGATTATTTGGTGCACCCTCATTATTAAAAGTGATCAATTTTTCTGATATTAAAATATTTACTTCTCTATATTTTATACTACTGAGTACATATAATACTAGTGTTTATTACTGGTTGTGCTTTTCTCTATAACTTCTTCATGACCTTATGAATCATGTTATTCTAATGAAGAATACCTATGTGAGTTTTCTGAAATAAAAAATCTTCCCTATTTATTTCAAACAAGGCCAAATATTCACTTTACATTAGTCAACCAACTGTACTATGATTCCCCTGAGCTGCATGGAATGGAAAGACATTTCTCTAAAGCACACAGGAGACAGCTTCCTCTCTGTTTCCTGTGCCCTAATTATTCCATTGTATTTTGACGTCCTTACTGCTGAAATGACACTGACTTAAAAAATTCACATATTTCATGCATGCTTTGATGAGAGTACTGACTAAGAATATAAAATCCTGAACCTTTCTTTCACTATGGGACAGTTTTGAGTATACTTCTGGGGCAGTTTTGGGTCAACTAGACTATAACAGTGTATAGAAGTTACAGCTTGCAGTAAGAAGACATTGGCTTTTAAAATATTTTGTAAGCACAGATGGCTGTAAATGATCATTTTGTTCTTTTTATTTTTTACAGCTATCTGATGTTTATTTTTGAATACTCAAAATATTGTCAGGTAATATAACTTCAGAAAAGTATTGGCATTGCATAAAAGGGATGCCTATGATTTCTGAGGTTTAATTACATTTCTTTGGAAAATAAACAAAGCCTAGGTAAATCTATATTATGCTAAAAAAAGAAAGAATTAAAAAGAGCCACTGACACCCTACGGACATATTAGCTAAGTTCATTTACTAAAATGCTACAGACTGACAACTGTCCAGGGATCCAGCCAAAAACACTGGAAAAGACAAAACAGCACTAAGGAGTGAAAAGGCAAGAGATGAGCTTCAATTTGGTTTGAAACTATACAATAGTACCTCCTAAAAAGGAATTATATTGAATAGTGATAACAATTACAGGGTGTCTTGACCTAAGTCATGCAGAAAAAAGGCTAAATATGTTTCTACCTACAATTTGAAAAAAAACCCAACAAACACACAAAACAAACAAAGAAGCAACAAAAACCAACAAACCTGGACATCAATATTATCAAAATTGTCAATAAGGTTGAGAAACCAGCAACTGAGTCTTGCAAAAGGAAAGATTAAGCTAACATAAATGTAACTATTAGAATTTTTCCAAAAGAAAACTCTTAAATTTGGTCTACAAACTGGACATAAACCAATTGGGCAACAATCCTCACAAATGCTATATCTCACGTTCTCTTAAAATATTACAGATAACAGGGTATGTTTCCATAGTGAGTTATGTTTATCTGTGCTAAACTGATGAATATATTTCCTTTGTTCCTTTGCACCAACAGAAAATTTTAATTGAAAATATCATATATCATATGATATCATATATATCATATATCATATATAATACTCCAAATACCAGCCTCCTATTGTTGCTCAGAACATCATCAAATCCAGAAGTCTATATCCATAAGTGTAACCATGTCTTTAGGGAATAGTCAGGCTTTGATGCTAGATCCTAGAGCCAATAATTAGCCAGAGCTGTATATGGAAGCAAGAGGCAGGTCTTTTGGAAGGCAATGGAAGAGGGAGTCTCCTCCCTCCCTGTCCTACCAGTACATTCTGACTCAACACTGTGGTCACTGTGCCGTCCCACCAGGTGGGATTGGTGACATGACACATGTCCCATTCAGAGGCCCAAGGGACAACCCCCAGCTCTTGCAGTGACCTCCTCAGCGGGTCTCAGGCAGCCCATCTCTGCTTGAGGCTGCATCAGCTACAACACACACTCCAAAGGGAGCTGTGGCAGAGTCTGTGAGGATCTGCTACACTTTATTAATCGCCCACATGGCCCGCCCCTGCAAACCCATCACAGAACATGCAGGAAAACCTGGCCTGCTCTTTTTATCGGTATCATCACACTTCTACAGCAGCAATACAGTGCTTACCCAAAAGAAGACAATTTTCAGCTCCTGCATTGAAGTAACTCCCCTAACAGAAATAAGCAAGGGACGATGACAGGAGTCAGAGCTATTCTCACCCTCACAGTGCTGAGCAGAGAGATAAAACAGCACAGTTACAGAATTTGTGCATCCTGTCTTACACCCTCTCATGTTGCCTCAATGAATCACTCCGAATGGTCCAATCACATTTCCATCTTTCCACCCCTCACCCATCCCCCCAACTTCTCCCCCTTTGCCCACTCTCAGATTCCCTGTTCCAACATTGGTATCTGCACCAAGACCACAAATGTGAGGTGACACAAACCCATTCATAGCAACCAGGAACCTCAGAGTCTGGGATAATTCCAGCTCATCTCACACATTGTGACAATCTATACCACCCAAGTGGCTGGGGACATTTTTTTCTCTTGCCTGAAGTCATGGCCATTGACTGGTCAAGTGAAATCTTACACCCTAACTCATGAAACCTCAGCAGGGCCCTAGTTCTCCAGTTCTAACACACAGTAAACAGTTGCCCTTTGGCTTTCTGCTCTATCTCTGGAGGATGCTGTTTCAGCTGGAGGTGCAGTGTGCACTTGATTACCCTGAACAAATCTTCCTTCCCATTTCCTGCTACAGGACAGTAAATTGGGCAGTGCTTTTCCTCAGGTCTGTGTTGTAGATTGGGAAAACACAGTATTGGTGTAACTGTGATATACATGGTTTGAGGGACAGAATCCCTGCAAGGAGGGGCTTGGTGCTGAGCTGTAAGATGGGGTGTGTATGTTCTAGTTTAAGCCTCATTCGGCTGTTCCCTTTTGGGAAAGAATTACTCTGCAGCAGCTATCAGTATCATCAATGTCACCATAGCCACTGCCTGGCTTCATTCTTTATCTGTTTTCATCTCAAATGTCATTTTGAAGCTTGGGAAAATTGCTCTGGGATACAAGAGAAATGCACCTATAAGTAAGTGTTCATTTACTGGTATGATTCACTGCTGCCTACAGGAAACCAGAGGGGCTGTTGTAACTGTGACAAAGTTGACACTCTACAGAAATTAACCCATGGTGGGCAAATGGCTGTGAAGGACCAAGGCTGGCTCTGAGCTCTTCGTGAAGCCCAGAGCTCATCACTTACCTCGTGACACTGACATTTGTGGGCTCTGTGGACCTCTCCAATTTCTCTCTCTCTGCCAGCCACAAGGTAATCATAATGCAGGTTGGGAGCATGACATTACTGTTTCTCATGCTAAGTAACTGCTAACTGCTCCCAGGAGGATGCCTATTTATTACTGGCTCTGCTCTGTGAAAGAATGACCTGATGAAGCAATACAGAGCAGCTGATGTTGGCAGTTCCTGTGGCAGGGACAATTAGAGGTGCATTTATTGGCAAAATATTTGTGCCCCAAAGGCTACCACACACAGGTGCCCTGCCTTGATAATTCTCTGATGTGAAGTTTTTATTTGGCTGCCCTTTCAAAACCACATGTGAGGTTTGCATTTGAATCCATTAAGGATACAAAAGAGTTTTATTTTTTAAAAAAATTAATAGATCAGTAAACACCTCAGTTTTAGCTCCATCTTAATTACTATGTTTTAACAAGAGCCTCCCAGTGGTATAAAGCATACCTATAATATTATGTGTGCTGAATAGAAATTATTGTGCACCTCAAGGTAAAATATAACACTTCTACAGTTTTTTTACTGCTTTCAGAAATAACTAACAAATAGAGGGGTCTGGAAGAGAATCTACTACCTGAGAATATTAATTGTCTCTTTCATTACCAGAGCATGCAGGGTTTGGCTGGGATAGATTTAGTTTTCTTCTTACTACCTAGTATGGGGCTGTGTTTTACATTTGTGCTGAAAACAGTGCTGATAATGCAGGGATGTTTTCCTTACTGCTGGGCAGAGCTTGCACAGAGCCAAGGCCTGTTCTGCCTCTCACCCCACCCTAACAGTGAGTGGGCTGGGGGAGCACAAAGAGCTGACCCCAACTGACCAGAGGGATATCCCAGACCATGTGACACAGAGCTCAGTATATAAAGCTGGGGAAGGAGGAGAAAGTGGGGAGGTTTTGGTATGATGATGTTTTGTCTGCCCAAGTCACCATTACATGTGACAGAGCCCTGCTTTCCTGGAGGTGGCTGAACACCTGGCTGCCCATGAGAAGTAGTGAATGAATTACGAAAGTGTGGTTATAACCTGTAGACAAAAGGCAGGATGCGTCTTACCAAAATTAAATACAGATATAAAAATTAGATAAATCCACATTTAGACATCTACATTTGCTATCCCACCATACAGAGGTAGATATCTGACTGAATTAACTGTCTAAACTCCATGTAATTACTGGAAAGGAAGTAGCAGAGGTCTGGCTTGGTCTGGCTCTTCTGTAATTGTCTAATGCACAGCAGAACAGCCATGTCATACTAGTGCCTAAATCTCTCCACTGAATGCAAAGGGAAGCCCAAAAAGAGCTGCTCAGATGTAAATTTCTACTATGCAGCTGTTTGAAGACAGTTGAAATGACTCCTTACACTCTGAGACTGAAAAGCACCATGCCTACTTGCTGTAATACTCAGATGAAATCCTTGGAGGACTAGAACCCCCAGTTGCTATTATACATCCATTGCTCCTTGCTCCCAATGTACTGATTACATACAGCTCGAATTTATCTGTCTGTCTCACAGAACTAAAAAGGAACAGAAAGAAGAAATGAACCCACAGCCTTCAAACTTCATTATATAAACAGACTCCAAATTTCAAGGCCCGAACTGCCCCTCCCAACAACAAACAGCAGGTAATTAAAAATATAAAAATACATAATGACTGCCTTACTTCTAATCTTTTTCCCTACAGGGAATGCTAGATGAATAGTGAAAATCAAGCACCTGGGGCTAGAATGCCTGAGGTCTGTAAGCCAAAGAGAGGACTTCCATGTAGTTGTCACTGGTTAAGTCATGAGGAAAACACTGAGGTAGGAAAAATCCTGAATATCACCTAGACAACAGTGCCCTCAGGACAATCAGAGCTGACCTCTTTCCTAAAATTAAGCACTTGCACATCTTCTGCTGAATCTGAAAATACTGGGGAAGCAGACTCTGTACCTTGTGTTACCTAGGGGAATGCTCAAAGCATATTAGGTAAATGGATAATTCCTTCTCCTTTAATCTTCTTATAAAAGCAACAGACGTCTCACAACTGATTTTAGTGTTACCTACAGAGGTGTGTATCTCAGAAGCACACACTCCATCACAACTACATAGGTATGCAGAAGACCAATTACACCAAGCATCATTTAAGACTCATTGGACTAATCATGTAAGACTAAACCAGTGTTTTGGTCTCAAGCAGGGTAGAAGCCTGAACTAGATGCTGAGTTGCTCAGCCCAGTCAAGATCTAGATGGAGGAGTTGCTTTAAAATGATATAGGCATATAATATAAAAAAAAAAGTACCTATGGAGTTTATGTGATGCCAGACACAACTCAGAAGAGTTTTTCAAAGTAAAAATTTTGAACTTAAATGCCTGATTTGACCTAAATCTGACTTCAAGCTCCTACGTAAAGCAATTCCATAAAGTCACTAAATTTACACCAGGGAGAAATTCAGCCATAAGTGACATGACTTTTGTCATGCAATTTGCATCTTTTCCAGACCCAAATGCATTACCATTTTCAAGACCATTCTAAAGCTGTGTATCATCTCTCCACTATATATTGATCTTTTGAGCAGAAGGTCAATACTTAAGAAACTTGATTCATATTAACTTAATACTAAGCAATTGAATTACTTATGTATCTTTATGAGTAAGTATATCACAGCTCTTCTGAGAAGATACTGTTTCCAAAAGTGAGGTCTCTTAAAATAGCACATTCTGTACAAGGGCTAGTCTTTGAAGATCTGTCTTTGAAGATATTTATGGCAGAGATGTTAATTTTCGAGTCAAACAATTTATATTCTTAAAGCAGGCTACATCTTTCCAAATTCTGGTGGAAACAGGCGGCCAACTTGCACATATCATTAAACTTCAAATTCCCCTGTAAACGACAGCCAAAGCATCCAGCAAGTTTGATATTTTTTCTGAGGCTAGCTGATAGCTGATGTAGGAAGAATTTCATGAGACATTTTCTCTTCTGTCATCAGTTCAATGATGTAAACAGTGACTGATTAAGCCTGCACTCCTTTCAGGTTGATATACCTGACCACAAAAAAAAAAAAAAAAAAAAAAAAAAAAAAAAAAAAAAGTATCTCACAGCTGGAATTCTTCCTAAAAACTAAAATAGATGACAAAAGACCGATCTTCTATACATACTTAATGAAGAGAGGCTTCAAGGGGTTTTCCATATCACAGATTACTTTACACCCCAGGATGAGACAAAACCAGCAGATTTCTGCAGCTGAGGATTGCAGTCACAGCAGAATAAGTAAAATAACAAAAAACATATTACTTGTTAAATCACTTACACTGGTTTTCCTTTGGATTCACAAGTCAAAATTATAGTTTGTCCTTCTTCAGGCCATGAATTGGAAGAAATGATTTTAACTAAAGGTGTATCTAGGAAGAAAAAAATAGACAACTTGTTGATATACACAAAAAAGATTTATTATCTAAGAGTACATTCTTCTCTATTTACAACAGACTAAAGCATAGATTTAATTTACACTTCGAGACAGTTTCATATGGAGCCTTGTGCAATTTCCATTGTCTTCAGGAAGGTAATAAAAATGACCAGTGTAACTAAACCAGTAACTTTTTATATCCCTAGGAAATACAGATAGAAAGCATATGTATACTCAGAGGAAATATCTTTTTTTATTTCTGTGTTTAATGCAAATACTCCATACGACTATTCCAAAGTCTGATATCTAACAACAAAATAAAAAATATTGACAATGAATAACAAGCACTCTATGCAATTGTTTGTCTATTTTCAGGTTGATATGATGGAATGCTGCTATTAGAGGAATGAATGCAACAGTAGACATTTGAATAAGAACACTCTTATTGTTGCAGAAGCTTGAAACTCATAATAAGAAAGCTACAATGGGCTTTCAGATAAAATACCTTGTTACAGACATTTTACAGGATATTATTTCTGAAATGCAATAATGCTACCACTAAACCAGAACGTTTTTTAAACAGAATTTGCAAGGAGAATGTTTTAAAAATCTGCATAAAGCACTACAGAAAAGTCTGCAATCTGTTCTATGTGATGGGATTGGTTTTATAGTTTTAATTGCAAAAAGATATACAAAATTGCTACTGTGAATTCACGTAGAATAAAGCCATTGAGGTAGATACTTAACTTTTAAAAATTTTGCCAGCTGGCTTGAAAGGATATACTCTCATAGTCAACATAGGGCTTTAAGGGACACCTATCATAAGGAACAAAAAAGTACAAAAAGAAAGGACCATCTCTATACAGCACAGTTTTTTCCTTAGGAAGAAATAAAAAAAAGTTCTTTGTCATAGTGAGAAAAGTTCCCACAGTTTCCTAATTCCTAATTTCCACAAGTTTGTTTTTTTTTTATCCATAGTTTCTAAATGCAAAACACTTTGACCTGCAAATCTAGGGCGTCTAAGTTTTGTCTCATCCAATTTGCAATTCTTGTTTTCATTAGCAGTGACACCACAGATGTCCTGCTTATATTAAGCAAATGTGAAAGAGCACGAAAAAACGACCCCACAAAATCCAATGGCAAAAAAAGATATGCTGTAACAATACAGTTCTTTACTGAGATGCCAATAGTCCTGTTGAACACTAAGTGGCATATGAACAATGAATTAAAACAATGAAAAAAAATTCCCAACTTTTGATTTTTATTTCTTGGCACGTATCAGCATGGCCTAGGACAAGAAAAGGGAAAGGCTTAGTGTAGGCTCGTTATAATTCCCCTGAAAGTGTTGTCAGCATCATTTAGCTTTCCAGTACAGCTGCACCAACCTTACACCAGTAGCAAAATCTGTGCCCCAAGTTCATCTTTTTAAGGACCCTGCAAGTTGTTATGCAGGTGACTAATCCTTTGGAGGTCATGCTGGCATTTGCTTCATTTTTAGCACATGCTTAAGGCACTGACCTCAAGTGCCTTAATAAATCAGGGCATCAAGTACTTCTGTGATTTCAGTGGTGCTGTTGAAGATGAATAAATTACTCTCTTGACTATACATTGAACCAGAGGAGCAAATTAGTGTCAGCTAGGAATACATGAAGAATTTAACTGAGGGAGGGAGACAACTAATGCAATGAGATCAAAAGGTTTCCAGAGAAATATGAAAAAAAGCTAAACTTTGATGGAAATAATCATGACAGCAACAGGTGAAGAAAGAAATTAAAGACTTATCTAGCTACAATTATTGCCTTAAATATTTAAGAAATTATCATCATTTTATGCAATACTGTAAATGACCCACCTAAAAAAGAAGAGGGGACTTCAGACAATTAAGCTTTCATTTGCATGGACCAGTGCAGTGCTATTTCCCCCAACTTGAAGTTCCCATTTCTACTTTAATAGGACAGACAGCTCTGTGTTCTCCTTGCACTTCTAAAAACAATTTACTAACAGAGAGTAAGAAAGGTCTTATATTTATGTTTCACTCTCTAATGAACAACGAAGTAGTGTAGGAATATATATTCCCTAGGGGTTTTCCTTACTAATTGACTTTTAAACAGTAACTACTTGTTTCTCTAAAACAGGAAACACAGGGTTTAATTCAATACACAGTTTTCAGGAAAGCTAACAATTGACAACTTTTGCATTTTATTAATGCCTTTTTTTTTTTTTTTTCAGAAACTAGATATCCCATTTTGAGTGCTTTATTCTCAATGTTACTGGTTCCATTTTATTTTCATGCCACGCTTGATTTCTCTCCAGAATTAAAGTACATGCTTAAAAGGGGAAAACTTTTAATATAAACTTGTCCTCTACTTTCATATTCACATAAATATTTTAAATGAGAAAAAATCTTTAGGATAATTAAATCAAAACTAACTTAAATATGCTATTTTAACAAAGATGATGAACCCATGCTGACTGGTATTTTTCCAGAACACAGAAAATACTACCTCCTGCTATGACTGTTCATTTTAGTAGAATTTGATAAGTATAAATGTACTCTATCAATACTGCCAGCTTTAACCTGTCACACTTACAAGTATTAATCATAACAACTGGAGCATCATCAGATCTCCAGCAAACACCAACACTAGAAAACAGTCTAAAGAAAGAAAATCAAGAACTGTAATAAAGTAAGAGGTTGATTTATTTTCAGTTTTCTCACCTAATTATAAGTATCAGTTTCTCAGCTAATTATAAGTAATGTAGGTGTGTTCAAAAAATCTCTACTTTTACAACCAAAACAAACAAAAGGAATAGAGTCAAGGGTTATAGTGGGCCAGATCTCTTACTTCTCTTCCTCTGTAGTTAGTAAAAGTATACCAATTTACATTAGTTAAACTTACCCAAATTTTAATAATTTGCATCTTATTTGAGGATTTGGCCAAGTAATTTCATGGTGATAAAATATTGTAGATCAGTATTCAAAGCAGAATTCTTATGAACAAGGGACTGGAGACCACAGTTTCTTTACAATACCTACAAATATGTCCTTATCCTGAGTTCTAAGGGCATTATGGAGGAGATAAATATTCCAAAAAGAATAAGCTCTGGAAAAATCCAGTTCTATAAAAAAACCCTACAGTTCTATAAAAAAAACCTACAGTAGTCTATGAGTGTAACTAACATAACAAGCCTTCACAGTAAATCCCATTGTTTTCAACACACAGGGACTATTTTATTTACATTTGTCTCCAACAGAGAGAGCTGTTTGGCCCTCCAGTCTTTAGCTTGAGTAATGAGGTACTTATGAGCTGCAATTGATTTTCAATCCAAATGGAGACTCAAACATGTCTTTACACACATAAAAAGACATCTCCTACCTTCTATGTGCACAGAATCTGCCTTTTTTTTTTCTGGGAATGCCAGTTTATGAGTTGCTACAGATAAGAACTATGGCACGGAGCTGGGGGCGTTAAACATCCTTTTGTGACTCAGCAGACCAAAGGCAAAAGTTCCACTGAGTGACCTTACTTCATCCATCTTTCTAGGATTTTGGGTACATCTATTGCACAAGAGCAGGGAGACCATTTCAAAACCTTGGGAAGATTTATCTATTTTTGATCAGGCTATATCATCTTCAGCAACACGCAAAATCGGTAAATGCGTGTGGAAAATTGATGCCGGTTTACACTGATAATGAACGTTATCTGATACACGAGGAACTTAAACACTTTAACACATGATTTGTGTTGTACTTTTAGCAATAAGTAATGGCAATGTTCACACCTTGTGGAACTGCTTTACTGATTAACTTAATCTCTTTGAAGTTATTTCAAAATAGAGGTGGTTCTTATCAGTCACCAGACCTTTGCTGTTAATCAGATCTTCAACGCTTAAAGGTTTATGTCTTTGTTTTCAAAATGGACTTGCTGTTTTTACTTTGCTTGAAGTAAAAAAAAAAAAAAAATTTCAGCATGTATTTATATTATTTTATCACCAAGCCTTTTTAAGGTTATATTAAATGTCTTCATATACATTTCTTCACATAAATTTCCTCATATAAAGTAATCAAATGAAAGTTGCTGGAATATTCCCACATGATAAGTTATGTTATACTATATGTGTAAACCCCTGACAACCACAGGGTAAAAAAGGAAAACTGAATTCTTAAAATAAACAAATTTGCTTCAGATCCTACAATAGGTCACTAACAGAACCAGAAAATGAATCTCTGCTAGTTTCTTCTTAGTGCCAAGGTAGTAAAGAAGTAATTTGGTTTATTTTTCTTATTTATCTTTAGAAGTCCTTGGTCCTGCCAGTCCTCAGCATGCTGGATTATCAGAGCTTCTGTGGTAATCCACCTTTTCGTGGAACTGGCTGAGTAATGAAATCAAAGTATAACCCTCATGCACCCCAGGACATTAATCAGCAAAAGGTGTGTGGGAATAACCAGTACGTAGAAGAAAAAACATTTTATGAGACAAAGGGCCGACATTATGATGATGTCATGACAGCATCATGCTTTTTTAAATCAAATAATCCTTCCCTAATGTGGTTGTCTTCAGTTAATGTAATTACAATCCCAGAAACATAAAATAAGACCACCCCTTTTCCTGGGCAGATGGTAGGGTGGGTGGAGTACATACATTTCAGTGAGACTTTTAAGAAATGACTATTGGAAATAGTAGACTGTTTAGGAGAAGAAATACTGGTGATCTCACAGTCATTATAATTCAAAGAGCGCTGGAAATGCACCCATCCAAAGATACATGATTCAGTCTTTTCTCCAGATAACTTTGAGCTGTATATTTGTTTAGCTGTAATATAAATTACTTGCCACTCGACTTCTCTGCCCATTTTGTTAAAGGGTAAATATGTTGCTCAGATCTTAGCTTTCACTGGCTAAGGAGGATTAACAGAAGTCTTAGAGGTTCTCCTCTGCAGAAACTTCCAAAGGAGTATTGTATCAGATGTAGGGATCCGAGTCAGGGCTCCTAATTTTCAAGTTTTCTGCTGAATTACAGATCTTTTTGAAGAGATAAATGCAATAACTTACTATGAAATTTAAACTCAGCCCCCCAAATATCTTCCAGTGTGGCTAAAGTTCCAGAAAGTGGAACAGAACAAGGACACCTTTTTCTTTTCACTTACAGAGGTAGTGTTATTAATCCCTGAAGAAGGGTCCAGTACTTCAGCACTCTACAGTTTAGAGGCCTGCTCTAATCCCAAGTCTTAGGAAGCCATTTCTACACTCCCTCACAGGCAATTTGATTTTTATGGGAAGTGGTAATCAGTCCACCAAGATTAATTGTTAGAGCCCATGATCTAATTTATGAGAATTTATGAGAAAAAGAGGTTACTTACTCCACTGAGTACTGAAGTATTGACATTAAGTAGATCAGATCCAGCAAAATACTTATTATACAGTAATTCAGAGATTAGAACATTCAACCCTTCAGAGTTTGTGCATTCAGGGTTTGGTCTGATTCAAAGAGTGCAAGGGCTTGTGTGCTGACCTGCCATGCAACAGCAAAGGTCTATCAGGTATTTTAAGGTCTCCCTTCCAGTCAGATTTTGAACTAAGATTTTACTTTGAATCTAAAAAAGCTTTTTTTTTTTTTTTTTTCCCCTATGTCCTAGTTTGGAAAAAGTAGGATATTCTGACACACTATAAAAAAAAACAGGTATGAGGAAATTCTTAACCCATTCCACATAATTAGAATTCCATAAGTAACCCAGTCCTGTTCAAATTTTCCCTATTTCCATTCAGTGCTGACATAACATGGGATATACCCTTCATCTTACCTGTAAAAAAAGGTTTCTAAAGCCAGTTAGGATATTCAAAAAAAGAAAAACTCATAACAATTTAATATTTTCCACACATTTCCTAGGAATGTGTCAGTGCCTAGCATCAGGTATAATTGGTACATCCATTCTTGGGCTTTACATGTAAAAAACTTACTGAAATTTGTTTTCAAAGGCCTTTGAGCTTATGGCCTCAGAGTATCCTTGCTTGCCAAAGATGGCAACATTTTACTGGTTTAAATATTTTTTTTTTTTTTTTAATAAAATCATTAAATTTAACCATGGTGCCAGAAGCAGATATTAGATATTTTGCTAACACCAACCGCCCCTCAATTTAAGAAGACCTTGTCCAAACTGGTAACAAATACATATTCATCTGGGGAATTTATATTTCCACATTATTATTTCACAAGAAGTGCAGTGCCCCTTCAGGTCTTTTGGTTTTTAAGTGTGTTTGTTGTATGTAGTCTGTAACTCCTGCTTCTCAGAGTAAA
This sequence comes from Myiozetetes cayanensis, assembly GCF_022539395.1. NCBI lineage: Eukaryota > Metazoa > Chordata > Aves > Passeriformes > Tyrannidae > Myiozetetes > Myiozetetes cayanensis. Next base: position 5,620,858 of record NW_026087742.1, read on the forward strand.
ATGGCAACACAGAAGATGGTGGGTTCTATAACTGTCCGATTAAAATCTCCTGTAGTATTATCCATTTATGGGTTTGCCTGATATACAGTGATTTTCCCAAATATTTGGATCTTCTCTTTGTACGTGGCTACCATGGTTTCATCATGATCAAAGCAGCATTATCCAATAATAAATATATATATAAAAAAGTAATTTACTGTTGAAGTAACAATCAGTACATAAAGTAGTATTGGTCTGAACTTTTAGTTTTGGGCAGGTTCACACAATTTTTAGGAAATGGGTGACAGTGTCAGAAAGAAATCACATTTCTCTTGGCTTCCACTGTTTTTCCTCCATCAGAGAAAGTATTTTTTTCTGGTCTGTAGGGTATCAAAAGACCTGGCATAGAAAAAAATGTCCCATTTAGTGACAGTAACACATAAGGTTCAATATATACAAGGTGTGTAGGGAAAGATTAAACTCTTGAATTAATTTGGTTTATGAGTCTTTGGGCTTCAAAAAGAAAAATCCATTGGTCAGGTTCTTTCCTCTGTTCGTGGCACACATCAGTGTGATATATGCTGCCTAAATATCTCTTTCTTAAAACATAAGGGATTCTGTATTTTCTTTTTTTTTTTTTTCCCCCACAATTCCCTACTTAGTCTTTCAAGTTCAAACCAGTATCAGAAGGGCTAACCCTTGTGAAAATGGTAGAAAGAAAAGGAGGCACAGCTGGTCAAATTTTAGCCCGTTGTGAACAAAAACATGCACCTCTACACAATATATTACAACAAACATGTCAACCCCCCCAAACAAGGCCCTCCTGTCTGATTAGTTTCCATGCAGACAAATTGTCAGGTGCCTATTTCAAAACCAGGGCAAAGACAATCCTGTCCCTAATTGTGTTCTGAATAATTGAAAACAGCTCATTAACATCATTTGACCCTAGGCCTCCACCGGAATACTTTGATTCCGACGTGTGTTTTCTTTGAAGGTGATTCTCTCCCTGTAGTTTATGTTATGAACATCTCTCCAGCTGCAGCAGCAAGCTGAGTTTGTTGTAATGAAAGCTGAGATCCTTGCTGGACTTAAACTGCTTGAGTGCAAATTATGTTAACAGCAATAGGGACGACTCAGGAAAGATACAGGAGGGGCAAATACATCCTTTGCCTCATTTGTCAGAGGACCTAAGTGCTCACAAAACATCAGGATGTGCTACAAGTGTTACTTAAAATTCCTCCTTTTAAAAGCATTGATACTACTTTCTCATTTAATCTTTCAGGACAATGACTAGATGTTTTTAACTCCCTTTTGTCACTAGAAATTTTTTTCTACATACAATGACTTACAAAGCCTTAAGAGTACTGTGAGGAAGAAAAGGCTTTGTTTAACAACCTGATTGAGCATTGGATCCAAAGTATGAAATACGGCAGTGGATCCATCCAGGGAAAGAGTTATGCTTGTGTGACAGAGCAGTTCTTCCCACTGTGATCCGTGAGCTTCCCATGGATGCCAGGTTTTACTTTAATGGACCTTAAGGAACACAAGTTTTATTAACTACTTGCCAGTTTGGAAACCACTCAGATGAGCTCCAGGCAGCCCAAATAAAATACATAGGCCATACCTATAGTATATCAACTGGAATTAGACTTCTCCTTCTCTTCAGAGGAAAATTTTCGGGATTTCTAGAAATAACAGGAGGATTCTCATCTTCTCAGCAAGCAGGCTGTGCTTTGTTGCAGTATATGAAATTCTGCTTTGGTAGGTTGGAGAGGCTCACTGCACTCCTCTCTTGCCATCACCTGCTGCGTTATTTCTAACAGGAGTCCCAAGAGCAATAGATCATAATACCACATAATACTCCAAAGACAAACAGCTACCTTTCTGTCACTGAGGGTTATTGTTTCACACTGTCTGTGTAGCCAGCAATTGCCATTGCCCAGGAAAATTCAACATTTTCCTTTCTCACCAAAAGGAAAATACTAAGCCCCGTAAGCCCCATTGCTGCCATTATCCCCTGATTTTCCCAGACAACTCTAAGATCTGACATCATCACTGAACCTTGTACAGCAGCTTCTCCTGCCTGAATCTATAATATTCAGATTTACTTAATTTATTTACCATGTTGGGGTTTTTTTGCACACTAACCACCATTTCCTCTTTGTACCAGAGTCTAAATTACCATAACTGATTCATTACAACATATTTTTCTTCTTACAGGCTTAGCTAAATTATGAGCTACCAACAGCAGGTCTTTACTTCATAGTTTTATTTTATGACCACAAACCTTCTGAATATTGAAAAGCTTCCATAAATTTCTCAGATATTTTATTGTGGCAGTGAACAACAACAGTTCTGGTGCTATCATTTCAAAAAATGTTATAAAAATCTAACAGTCCGATAATAAAAGATTATTGCTACCTGGTAATAAATGACTGCCAGATGATAAGATTTTAAAAGTATTTCCTGAGAGACTAATTCATTTATTTTCTACCCATTTTTGTCTGTTCTTTTTCAAAATGAATGTTTGTGAAATTTATTTATGTCACAGCCTTCTACATTTTTCACCGTGCTTTTTCTCTCTCTTATTTCCTTGGAACATTTCCATCATTTCCAGATGCAAAGATAAAATAAACAGATATCTCTGAAAATGATGATGTGTCTACTTTCTAGATTAATTAGCACTGGAATAAGCATAGGACATAGATACTTATTTTTTTCTTCAGAGACCATGAGAAGATCATAATTTTCACATATGGATAGCAATTACAAAAGTCCTCAAAAATTCTGTATTCCTACATAATTTTATTCATATTTCTAAAAAAAAAATTAAGTAAGTAAACTTAGAAATATATGCCACATGTTCCTGAAGGAAAAAAAAAAAAACGACTTTATAAGTAATTTCCAAGGACAAACCACTCTAATACGCAGAAAAAGAAACATCAGATTGGATATCCCAAATCAGATCTGAAAGAAGAGACAGGAATGCTCTAATCAGCTCTGTGGAAGTGCTCACCCTTTTTAATAGCTTTTACACTTACCAGCTGTGTGCATCCTACAGCTGTGAATCAGCACTGTGAATAAGCAAAATTCAGCTTACTTTGTAAAGGACAAGCAGCACAGCTTCTGTCTCTGCCCTATTGGTTTGAATAAGCAAAAGACTTTCTTGTGAAGCAAGTCTGCATTGGCAAACTTCATCAAAGCACCCTGGCAGACACAGTAAGTTTAATGCTCTGCTTCAGAATAGAAGGAATAACACATTGCTTAAATGGATGACAGTATTATGTATCTGACAGATGATCTTAGTAGTAGTTGTGGGTGAGACAAGCTAGTTCAAGTGATGGTGTCACAGCAATGGTACTTAATCTCAGTAAAAGTATCCAACAATACTGTAAAATTAAGCTTTATGATAGTTCTCTAAATACTTAGGTTTGATCAAGGTGAATACTTGGTATCATATCTGCATGGATATTCCAGTATCTTCTTTTTACAGTCCTTTAAAAACTGCTTTACAGTCAAGCAGGACCAGAAACAGCATATGGTCCCTTTGTTTTCTGAGATTCTTTGATGACTATTATGTCATCCTTAATTTCATCTGGCTTGAATTTATTTTAAAACTATGTTTGTTGAAATAAAAAGTAATAAGAGTCTGTACCAGAGGACTGTAAAAACACTCTCCTGAATGCAAAACAACAAGCCAGATGCCAATGTGGGGGAATAGAAAGATTGATCAGTGAAATATTCCCTCCTGACACTCATAATACATGAATGCCTGAATTCAAGCACCAATCTTGCAGGAAACCATTTAGGTTACTAATTCCGTGAACACTGATTATCTGCTACTTTGTTAAAAATATTCACAGTACTTGTTTCAACATCTCACCTGTCGGTCACACCAGTCTCCTTCACCACAATTATTAAAACAACAACAACAAAAAGTAAGTAAAACGTGATAGTACATAATGTGTGGCTTGGGGTTTTGGGAGGGTGAAAGAGCAGATGGAGGTTCACTGCCAAAGCTCCACGTTCCTCTCCGCTCCATTTCAAATGTGTTATAACCTTACCCTTCCTTTGTCACGTAACGTGTTCATTGATCATTCTTACCTACTTTGTGCTTGGTCTTAAAAGGGGCAGAGATAAATGTGAGCAGTGTTGGGCACATCATTAGACCCTGCTGAATGAAGTGGTAGACAGAGGGGCACTGTCTCTCTCCACAGCCCTAAATGTGTGCCTCCTCAGGAACACAGCACCAGATCACAGTTCCTCCCCTTTACATGCTCTTGCAGAATGGGTCATTGCTCTCTTAATTATCCATTAAGTCCCATGCACACATGAATGATATGGTAGAAATAATATTTTCTTTGGTAAATCATTTCTGTTTTCTTCAATGAATGCAAGCAACGAAGCTTAGTTTTACAGCTTTCATCTTGTTTAATTATTTCTGTCATGCCACTTTTTCAGACTAAACAATCTGTTCCATTTAACATCTCTGTTGCCTTACAATGGGCCTTCTCCAACTTATTTATATTTTATCTCATGTTTGCCATGTCACCTAAGAGGAGTAAAGAAAAAAACATACACACACACATACACACACAAAAAAAAAAAAAAAATCCAAAACCCCCAAACAAGACAAAGAAAAGCCTTCAGCCTAAACCACAGATATTTTCAAGCAATGCCTAACTTTGAGACAGCACATGACCTTTCAATATAGTTTCATCTTTTGAAATCCTCAGATTCTTTTGCTTAAGGCCTTCACTGTTCTGTTATGTCTGACTTAAATTATCTTGAATATGACTTAAGAATTGTAGCACATCCAAAACTGTTGAAGGAGTAAATAAGAGCTCTGGATGCTCAGCATTCCCAAATACCCCTTCAAGCCTTTCTCTGACATTCATATCAGATAGTGGGCACTGTGAACATTTAGTCTGTATAAAAATAACTAAGCAGTAGCATCAGGGCATGGAAATTTGACTTGCTTCTTATAAATATATCCTACACACTTATGAAGGTCAAGCTTCTGTTCCTTGTAAGGTTCTGATACTGATCTCTACGTGTTTTCCTCCAAACTGTCTCACCTGCCTGATAGTCTCTAGTTTTGGAAATAAAATGTTCCGTGGGGAAGGCCTGAAACAGCTCTGTCCATCTGTCATTAGGCTGAAGGTGACCAGAGTGGTAACCTGGGGTGTGAACTACTACATATTCTGTAATTTTCAGTCTCCTCCTAAAAGGATCTCATTTCAAATGACACCAAGTCTAGGCTAGATATCTTAACTGTGTCTTTGAAGGCAGCATGGAGCTTCATGGATCTGAGTCCTGTACCTGAGAAATTCTTGCACCAGTAGAGGCCTGATGTGGAACTTCTCAGACACTGGACTGTCATTCAATCTTTATTGCCTTGTTAGTGCTACCTGATCCAAAGTAGTTATGACAAGTATATTTACATACTTGTTTTCCAGTTTTTCTATAAATTCAGCTTCCCACTGTATATCTGTAACATCTAATACACTCACGTTCTATCAACCTCTCTGTGCTCCATTTCCCAGCATAGCCATGCCCTCTTTCTTTTCAATCCTTTTACCATGGGTTGTGTCTTTTCCATGCCTGAAGGCTTACTCCTCTGAAATGAGATTTTATGTTTTATTTCCTGAATGTCCTACTTTTAAAATTTTTAAACCTTCCCTCCCAAACTTCCCTTGAAACCTTCTTGAACCCTCTCTTAATCAGACAACAAGCACACGAATAATCTGCCCACAACAGATTTTAAAGTTTCTGAGTAGAACAGCCAAGCCACTCTGTGGACTTTCTACAAAAGATTTTATGGAGAAATAAATTATATTAAATTATATTTCACTTGTAAACCATATTTGAACATAAACCTCCAGATGGTAAAGGTCAGGATTGTACATTAACCCTTTGAACCAGATATCCCCTTTGAAAGATGAAAGTTTGGCAGTAAATGGACTTAAAAGTTTTTGAATTATTTTGCATTTAAATCATGGATTTCTTATTTTCATCCATCATTAACCTAATTGATCTCATTTAAACATGCAAATTGTGGTAGTGAACTTTCATGTTCTCAGATATCATTCTTTACTGTTTACAGTAGCTATCCTTTATGTTTCATTTCTTGCAAGCATTCGCTAATATGAAAAGCTTAAAAAAGATAATTGTACTTATTAACACAGTGCTTACATAATTATTGAACTATATAATTAAATAAAATAATTTCTTATTTAATTTTCATTCAATATGAAGAGATGTACATATCCTGAAAGTGTAGCTTTCAAACTGCATTCTTATTATTACAATTTTTAACTACATCTTGCACTGGTAAATATAGAAATATCCCCCTTTAAGGGAGATGGAATGGAAAGGTGGTCCTCAAAGTATGGTAATAACAATGAGATACATTTATTGCCCATATTAACATTCACAGTGTGATTCAAAAATAAATACATAATAATAATAAAAACAAACAAACAAACAAAAAACCCCAAACAAAAATCAAAACCTGTTTGGGTTGGTTGAGTATCACAACATGGGTGAGTCTTGGGTGGAAACCTGAATGTGTATAAAGGCTAAATTTAAATAACACGAAGTCAACTGGAAGACATTGAAATTCTCTCATTCCTACGGTCACAGCAGTCTAGCAGAACATCCTAATGGAAAGAGAAAATCAGGAACACCGCTCATATAGTTGACCTCTAAAGGATGAGAGCATCAGTTGAAGAAACTGTACCTCTCTGTCAGACTCAAGTAGCAAGAAAACATCCTGATTTTCTTCATGAGCTTCTAAAGGATCTAAACAGCTTGCAGGTTTTCACTGAAGTGAAGGAAATCCCTGCTTGCTTAGGCTTACAGAGATTGTCTATGATCAGAGAGAGAGGCTTTGTGAGGGACCAAAGTCCCGTCTGCGCATCACACAGACAATACAGCCCTCTTGCTTTTTAGGCTGGGAAAAATAATTTAAAAAAAAGTGGCTTTGATCAATAAGACCATCTAAGTTGGGAGATACAGAAACCCACTTGAAAAGTTGGTTTGAGATCTAAGAACCTGAGGTCCTTTCCTCCTGTTCTGCACAGATGGAGTACTCCCTGAAAACGACATTGCAACAGTCAAGCCCAGGTGGTCAAGATGCTTGGTGGTATCTTATACTAACCAGCTACTACCCTCCATCAACTCAGGGTGGGAAGTACACTTCATTGCTAAGGATAAAAGGACATATGTAAAAAAGATCCCTGGGATATACCAGCGCTGGAGTAAAACCCGGCACTCTTTGGTGTCTTAAAGCCAAGACACCCACAGTCCTGATAAATCACTCAAAAACCCGTGACTGTTCTGGGTTTCCCTCCTGTGGTCCATTGTTTATACCTGGCTTTGTCCCATTATCAGAATGATTGATAAGAGATGACAGTCTGATAATGACTTAGTGACTTCCAAAAGGCTGGGCCTAGGTAGCTGTATGATGCTGACAGCAGACTGTTCCCTCAATAAAAGAATATACAGCCTAAATGAGTCCAGTTTGCAGAGTTGAATATAAGGATTCTTGAAGAATTAAAGCATTAAAGCCACCAAAAGCATTAGGAGTATATCAGTCTGGAACAAAACAATTCTGCAGTTCTGCTTCCTCAAAGGGAAATTTTCTTTTCCATCGGTTATGAACAGAATGAAATCGGATGAGCCGTGCCAGAGAATGTGCCACCGTATCTGTGCCTCCATGCTACTCTTGGAAGAAGGCTAAAGCTTGGGATATTGGCCACCTTCCACAAATCCCAGAGGTCTCTGAGGTATCACAGTTCCCAAACACCCAAATTATACTAAGATAAAACGGTTATAGCAAGAAAGCAAATCATACTTGTTTGGAATTGAGAACCGCAAAGCCCTGGATGCATAAATACAAAGTTCTTTGTGGCCCTAGGGAATTATGCCCTTGCAAAATCCATGTCTTTTCACTGTATCAGAAGTTACAGAATTGTGTGGTTAAACTCACTGACTAAACTTATCATTAGACAGACATTTTCTCTCATGGCAACATCAAATCTCATAAGCATTCCAATTACTTTCACTCCTTACTCAACATACAGTCTATCTCTGTTTGTTTGAGTTGGCCTAAATATTTTGGTGCCCTGTTAAATGAAAAACTGGAAGGCTGTGACACCTTTAATCCTAATTAGTAAACAATTTTCTGACCCTGGGGATGTATCTCTTACCAGACTGTCCATACAAAGATTGAGGCAGTGTGCAATCACACCAAATGTTCCCAAATTTACTTTTAGCCCATGTGTCTTTCAGGGTGTGACACAGTGTAATGAAGGATGGTCACCAGGAAATGAGAATGACCAACAATGCTGTTTACTGGTCAGAAACCAAAAAGACAAGCATCAGTGAAGGAAATTTCATTTAAGTCTCATATTTTCTTCACTTTGGAAAAACGTGTTCTCTGCTTAGACAGTACAAGCTACTTCCAAAAAAGGAAAATGTGCCTTTTTTCCTTAAGTATGTGTACCACTTAACTCTGAGGTAGTTCTGGGAGATACACCACAAACTAAAAAAATAAAATAAAAATAATTAAATAATTCTGAAGCGAATGAAAAAAGGAGATAGGCCAAAGTGCAAAAGCAAAAATGTTTTTTTCAATCACAAAATTGGGTAAAATAACTAAATTAAGTAAAAAGAGGGAGCAAAGAAAATTAAAATCTTATATCAGTTGAAAAGCTTCAAAACGACTAATTGCCAAACAGCTGAAAGAAAATGAAGGTGTGATGCATATTTTACTCATTTATAGTACAGAAGGGCCATGTGTAGGCCACAGGCAAAGTTGTTCCTTCCTCCTCACCCCTCTCATCACAGGTAAGAGGTGTTCCATTTTGTGTGCTTTTGCATGGGCACACATCTGCCCCTTGTGAGCCACACAAAGACAGCAAGTCCAGGCTGAGCCACCCTGAAGAGCCACATACCGTATTTAACGTGACTAATTCATTAGAATTGAACATTAAGAGTTAAAGAAGACAGTTTTTTGTCTCTAAGTACTGTTCAGATGGGCAACTCCAAGTGTTTTAGGCAGGTGTCATAGACAAAAGAGTCGAGCAGTCAAATATGCACGACCCTTCTCTTGCCTTTATTTGTAATGCCTTATTTGGCACAGCACTATATGAATGTATAGTACAAGATATACTGTTTAATGTCTTAAATTTTCACATATTCACACACATTTTTACTGATTTTTATTCAGAATGTGCAATTTTAGAAACTCTACTCCAAGAAAAACTTGAAACCAGCCAAGTAAAGAGAATGGGCTAAACTCTCTCAGTGAGCATCGGGTAATGCAGTTCTTTGACAAAATTACGCTGCTTTACACCAGCAGAAATTCCAGACCCCTCTTGTCATCAGAGTAACCTCCATTTGTTACTACATCTGGTGTCAGAGTAGCACGCTGTTGTTAGACACACACGCACACACCGTGCTCTACATGGCTGCACAAGGGCACAGCTGATCTGCTGATCTGTAGTCTGCAGCACTCAGGGTGCTTTGTTTACTTAATGCAAAATCAATAAGTTTATTTCCAGGACAGTAATTCCACCATTCTCTTGAAATAGCTGCCTAATTTTAAAGTCAAGTTCAGACCCTCACTGCAAAAGAATCTAATAGCAACCCACAAAAGAAGAAACCGCCTCTCAGACAAACATGTTGGAACAGCCTGTAGAAAGCTATAGACTTGTCAGACCAACAATTCACTGCACATCTGTGTCTGCCAATATAGAATTTACTCAAAATTGCCTCTCTAGACACTTCTTTACATAACACATATTTAGCTTATTAGTGCTGTCATTTGGGAGTGTGGTCAGCTTTTGAGCAAAATCTCACTGAGTCCATTAGCTCGGATCACATCACAGCTGCCATTTTAGGATCACAATGATTAGGTTTGAAGTTCAAATGATTTGATTTCACTTTAAAGCTTCAAAAGCAGCCTCTGGGGTAGGTTTACACAATTAATTTTTACTGAAGTCTGCTGGGTAATTCACTGTAGTCAGAGAATCTTCACTAAGGTAAGGTAATTACCACTGGGTAATTTTACGGCACTCTCTTCAGTATGAAGCAACGTGTTGGCTGACCTGCTCAGATAAGACCTGGAAGAAAGTAAAAATGCTGCTTTTGGGAACCAAAATGTTTATGAGACATTGAGGAGGGATGAGAAGAATTCACTCACTTCCCAGATGTGGACCAGAAGCTGTACATGCCCTCAAAATGTCTTTTCAGGAGAGTGCACGAGGACTTACAATCTTGTAAATATTGTACTGAGAAGCTTTCAAAATTGAAGTACTGTACCCATGATTCTTTAAAACAGGAACAAAGAATGCAGCCTTTGTTTAGTTTGAGCACAGACGTAAACAATGAAATTAAATATCCCTTTGAGATTTGTATTTATCACTTACAAGAAACACTTCCTAACAATCAGTGGCAGCTAGGTTGACAGGCAGACTTCAGAGCAAAACCAGAGGGGATACAAGTCTATTTTAAGTTTACTATTGACAAAAAGGGTCAGAGGAAAAATAAACTCAGCAAGCAGTGTCATGCTACCACAAACCTCTGCTGGCCAAGCAGAAACTAAATTACAACCAAACATTTCATACAACAGAAAGACTTGGGCAATTGGGCTGCCCTAAAGTTCACGGAGCTCAACATACAGATGCACAAGATTAAGCACAAGTGAGACACAACATAAATAACAAATAAATCAAAAGTTTGGAGGAGCTAATTATCCCATACTCTGGAGTGGGGCACATTATGCTTACCCCTATTATTTTAATATTTCAAATCCACAAAATTAATCTGGCCAATCCTGTGAAAACAAGGACTGATCATACTCTCCTTCAAGATATCCTTCTTTTAGTCAAGGTATAAATAATATAGATAATACCAAATACCAGACCGAACTTTAAGAACAAAAGAGCAGCAGAAGGACTTAGATGCTATTTCTATCAAAAACATTTTATTATATATTATAAGTATATAATAAAAGAAAATAAAAATATTTTTACTGTAAAAGTTTAGTCCTCAGCTTCATTTCATGTACTGTAGTCATGCTGGGGAAAGCTCATTTGATTGCTGTATCATACTAATAAAAACTAAAATTTGTGTAAGGGGAAGAAGAGGGAATAAAGCATATTCCATATCAATATTGCTTCTGATGGCTTTAATTTTGTTAAGTTTACTTCCTACTACAGCTGCTGATAAAAGCAGCTGTGTGGACTCAAAAGTACCTCTATCTACATCTCTCCATGGACTAATTACAAATATCTGTTCCATATAGTCTCAGCATCTAAGACAGATTTAATTTTATTCTACCTTTCACTAGGCATAAATAAAAACCTGTCATTCTAACCATTATTTTGCTTTCCTTTTTCTCTACCTATCATCCACTGGATGCAAACACAGTCCTGTAATTCCCACTGTTCTGTTGTTTTCTTATTCTTTGGTTTTTGTTTGTTTGTTTTGATGGAGCCACAAATGTTTTGTCCATTGTTGGGGCCAGTTGTTTGAAACAAAGAAGACTTTTCAAATTTCAAGCATAATCATGCAGGACAGAAATGGCCAGAGAAGTTCTTAGTGCCCTTTTCTTTTAACTGGTGGTGATACACTGATAATTCATAGGGGGCATCCATGTACCAGGAATAAAATTTTCCAGATTTTAAGAGGTCGTTTAAAAATCAGGTGCAGCTCTAGTGGGTGATACCTCATCATTGCTCATCTGTTCTCTGCCAAAATGATGCCCACCTGTGCTTTTCTGCTTGGCCATTTTAAGGTACTTGATTATCATTCTCCCATAGCTCTCTGCTCATCTGATACATCTCTGGGGCATTCAGAACAAGTACCTTGCTTGTAGCAATGCCACACTACTTGGCTGTAATTCTGGAGCCTACAGATTAACAAATTCTCCTGACTTTTCTCATGAAGCCCCATAATTCACCTCTTTCGCCAGCACTATTTTGAACTGCTGCAAGGTGGCATTGAGGGTACATATTGGGTCAGGTTCCACGGGGTGCTATGAGCATCTTTCTCATTAATACAGACAGGATGTCTCCTGTATGTTTGAAGTCTTATGGACTGATGGAAGAAAGTCAGCAGCTTCCAGTGGCTGCAGTAACACCCACAGTGATGGTGAGCAACACCAGCAGAATAAAATCAAAGGGCCCAGTTCCAGTGCAATGTACTCCATTCAGTGTATTTGGGATTGCTCTAGTAAATAATTTTTCTCCTCTTTTTCATTCAAGGCTCTCTGAGGAACCACATCAGCAGTTCCCTGAATCTTCTTTTCTTTATAAAAACCTTACTTTTGAAACTTGTCCAGCACTAAGACTTCTGAGTATGTTAACCATGGAGATGTAGGTGGTAAAGAAAAGGACAATAACAGGCTGTTCTTACTCTCCTTGTCACCAAATAAAATACTTCTTTCTCCATAACTTTAAATGCTGGTTCCACCCTCTCTTCTAAACCTCAGTTTCTTTTGGTACATTTCCTACTTCTCTTTCCATGTATGATGACTCTATATAAGTGCTGAAGAGTATTAAATTGCTTGGTGGAAAATTAATGGAGAAAGCAGGAATGCTAGAGAACAATCACTTATGCATTGTGGCTTTTGATAAGTTTGCAGTCTGAGTGGGCAGTAACATGAAGCTCATGAGTAATTGCAAATTACTCAAATTGGAGTTTGGCCTTTTTAGAGAACTTCAGTGAACCCAGAGAAGAGAGAAAAGGATCTTGTTGAAAGCATGAAGCAACAGGCATAAAGGAAGATGCACCTCACAGCTATTTAGCAAGGAAGTGTCTTGCTACCAAGGGTGTAAATTGGAAGGAAACAACTAATATTCAAGCAGCTTTATGTATGGTTTCTTTGCCTTATGATGCTCATGCAAACCAGAACCCTTCCTTTACCTTCAATCACATTACATTGCAGCCACCACAGCTAAGTTTAAACCCTGTGTAGCTTGTGTGCTGTTTCTGTATCTACTGTTCCATTCAATTTGGTTCATCTGCTGTGGTGCCAACACCTTGAGCAGGGCACTGAAGGAGGAGCAAGGAATTTGGAAGTGAAGGCACGGGCAAGTTCAGTGGCTGATGGTTGTGCAATTTAGAATTCCAGGAAGTAAGGCTGTTAAGGATTCACATATCCAGCACAGATGCATTTGAACACGTTAAGGAAGGTGTTTAATACCCATTTGGTGAAGAAAGGCTCTGACCTCCCTCAGTAAAATGCTATCATGTATGCTAAAATTTTAGCACGTATGCTAATCCACATATTCTTCATTTTCAGACTTTTTTTTGCAGACGGCATTTTTAACAAAATTTTCAGCTTCCATGCATTGAGGGCTTTTGCTGTTACTGCATTTCCCATGTGCTACAAGTCTTAAAATGCTCATAGAAATATCCCTGTTTGGAAACAAGTTACATAGGCCAGCAGTACTTGACATGGTATCTTGGGAACTCATTGCAGTTACTGAATGCTTGTCTGCTTCGTGGACAACCCTGTCTGCTTTCTAATAGGTTGATTACACCTACCCTAGGAACAGATTCATGAAAGGTCTGCTCCCTTCCCCTGTTCTGACATTATTTTGCAGGTGTGTGGTTTTGCTAGCTGGCAGTGAGATGTACAGGTGTTCTGCAGAAATCCACATAGCTGTACCCTGAAGAACAGTGGATATCATGCAAGTGCATAGGAAAATGTCAACTGATGGTGAAAAGGTGTTCTCTTGAGAGTCTCACAGTTTACAAGTGAAAAGAAGCACTGACTCAAAGGACAACATGACTTCAGAGTAGGGCACACGGATAAAAAGGCAGGGTCATCAAGTCTGAAACAATGCACTGTGGAAAACATCACGTCAGAAATGCTATTTGGAAAAAAGAAAAAAAAAAAAAAAAGCCAGTACATAAAGATACAAAACAACTGAAGTTTGGATTATCTAGACTAACATCCTGTGCGGACCAAGCACAAATATAAATTCTAAAGGGCCTTTCCTCCTGGACTTGTGTTATTAACAACATTACAGAGTTTCATTGGCAGAATTCAACATTATTGAGGCAACCTGCTGCAAACTTTGCTTATCTATACCTTTGTTTCAAGTTTCTAGAAACTTTCAAGGAAAACTGGGCACTAGGATGTTCTTGATGTTTAATAACATTTTCACATTGCTTCAATGATAAACAAAACCGACAAATGCATTTTCTCTCCAGTATTTCTCAAAGCAAACCAAGAACTTAGTCCCCCAGTGCTTTCACTGGTAAAGCTTTCATTAAACTTTTTAGAGCAACTCCTGTAAAAATAAAAGAAAATCCCCAAACCAACCCACCAAATACAAACCACAGAATCTGGCTAAAAGAAAGATGTTATCTAGCTGCACAATACCAGAGAATTTTCCCCCAGTAGAAACCCTGAAACAAAACAGAACCATAAAAGCAAGCATTTATAAGATGTATTACTTACAGTGTATTTCTAGAACCTGCATTGCTATCTGAGGTGTAGAGTTTAGGGACTCATGATCTACTCTGCAACTTACAACTGCACCATCATCATTGCGATCTGCTAAGAAATCCAGCGTGCTGCTGACTGTGAATGTTTTGCGGTTTGCATCTTCTTCTTTTAAATATTTAACATCTGAAAGAAAGAACAAACAAACAGTTTTCTCTCCAGTGTTTTCAGGAAAAGCAGTACCAGCATTAGACAGCTAAATTATCTACCACACTTCTGGAAAAAAACCCACGTCTTTCGTATTTGTATTGATTATCTCTTTAATATAAAAGTAATGAGATTGTAGTTATTCTTCATTTTCTGTCATTGTCATACTGACATATCGAAAAAGAAAATTTTAAAATTGGTTCCGTGATACTGCATTCAAGCAGAAATTCCATTCACTTTTTTCTCCTAAATGTTTATTTGATATAAAGGTTCTCTGCAGGTCATCAACAAAAAATGTGGTCTCCTCCCACTCTCATTATCTTACATATTCACAGTGCCACTAAATATCAAATTTTCCAATTTTCATGCTTACAATCTTTCACAATAACATAATATAAGAATATTACTGAAGGCATGTGCATGTAGTCAGATTAATCCTGTGCCTACTTTATTCCTTGCTTATTCTGTTGTTTGGTTAGAATCATGCTAATTTATGAATAAAACTAAACCAAGGTATAGTCATCAGTGGTTATGAACGAGTGTAAATAGAGCATGCAATAGTATTTACTGGAATCCACAGACAAGTCCCAAGAAGATGAGAAATAAAATTACTTCAGAGACCTTACACTGACTGTTTTATATCCAATTCTAAATTGACCTACTGCTTTTGTGCAGATTCAGTTAAAAAATCTGACAGTTTTCAGGCCAGGGACATGAGTGCAAGGAGCCTACATCTATGCTTAAGAAGTATCAACTCGGCTCAAAGTTAAGGTTCAAATTCAGAACATTTCATTGTAGGACATACCTGTTAGAACTGAAGATCCAAAAGACTGAGCATTTATGCTGAAATATTTTAATGTATTAACTGCAACATGAGATCTTCTTAAACATACTTTAGAATTGTTTTACTTGGTTTCCAGCTACTTATAATACTTATTGATCTTAGCTTATTTCAGAAAAATGGTAAGCTTGTTATATTGATTTATTGTAATGAAAGCTTGAAAAGACATATATAAATTCTTAAACATATACATAAAATTACACTGAGATTGCATATATCCTCTGTGTCCTGAAAAAAAAGTGAGTTTCAGTTTTACAAACTGTAGTAAATCCCACTTGGGAAGAAGTTGACCTGAATAAAATTTCCATGAAATACCAATTTTAGAAAGCAAATCTTCAATGGCTTTAGCTATACCTTTTTAGATTAAAAATACCAGGCAGTCTTTTTCGTTGTCTCCAGACTGAAGACACCTTGTACTTATACAATTTCCATTTTTCCCTAAGAAATAATTATGTCTTTCATTTTTCTGCCTGTTTGTTGCTAAACTTTAAAAGATTTCAATTTCTGCCATGGTCACTATTAATGTTTAGGGACCAGTAGATGAGAAAAATATTGACAGGGCTAAAGCAAAATTCTTATAATCAAACAACAAATATCTTCACTAATATTTAAAGCAAACACATGAGCTTTTCTTCCCAGAGTTAGGTTTCCAAATTTAATAATAAGCACCTATAGAGATAGCCTTCTGCTTATATGCAATGTACACATCCTTTGCTTACTGTCTTCAGATGGAGGACAGAAGGCCCCTGAAAACAACAGCAACTTTAATTTTAGTGAGAGGTTGTGAATTCTTAATCCTTTAGAAAAACACAGGCAGTTAATTTCCTAAATGGATGTTTAGAAGTCTTTCTCTGGGCATTTATGGTTTGGAAGAGTTCATACATAAATTGTTGACATCCTCATCAACAGAAATAATTAGCCTGTCCTCCTTATCAGCTCTATTTTCTTATGTGTTTCTTCATTGGAAAATGAAGGTGGGATTGTGGTATATACTACTCTGATGTAAGCCCACCTGGATGCAAGAGCACTGGAGATCAGGTACTGGGTATGTTACCATTCAGAATATTTACCGAGGGGTTTTACGAGGATTTTTAAATATGTCAGTTGTAATCCATTATTTTGTTTATTTTCTTGCTCTCTCCTAACACTCCCTTGAAGAAAGGTTCAAAAAAAAAAAATCCATTACAAGAGCACTTTCTCCAGAAAAAACCATAATGGAACAGGTTGGGGGATGGCTAGAGTAGCTTTATAGAGGAGGAACTAAGAGTCTTGAGGACAGGTTGAACATTAGACAACAGTGTGCCTTTGCTGTCTTGCATTATCAATAGCACAGCCAGAAAGTCAAGGGAAGTGATTCTGCTCTATTTAGGACTTGTGTGACTGCATCCAGAGGAGCAGGCCAGCTTTGGGCCTTCTGGTACAAAACAACATGTCAACAAACCTGAGTAGGTTCAGCCAAAACCCACGGAGATGGCCAGTGGAGAGAGCATACAATGTACAAGGACAGCTTAAGGTAGTTGAGATTGACTAGCCTGAGGAAGAGAAGACTAAAACCAGATATAAAAAAGTACCTAAAACATAGTAAAAAGAAGAAAAGGAAAAGCCAGAGTCCTCTCAGAGGTGAGTAGCAAAAGTTGCAGGGCAAAAAACATAATTTACACTGAGGCAAATTCTGATTATGTATCATGAAATATCTACATATAATGAAAATGCTCCACAAACAGGTCTTTAAAATGCTGAAATATCTCGCCCAGACAGGCTATGGAATCTCTGTCCTGGGAGATTTTTCCAAACTGAACAGGAGAAGGTCTTCAGCCACCTGATCTAACCTTTGAACTGAGGCTGGGCCACATGAAAAATCTAAGAGCCAGTTACGGCCCTGCTTCTATGACTGTCAGATAGGTGCACACACAGATATGCTTTTATTAACTAATACTGGTTTATATCTCATAAGTATAGATGTTTGATAGTGAAAATAATAAATGGAAATGATGAAATGTCCATCTAAGGCAACATCATCCATTGTTCATTACAAGCTATTTATAAAAGCACAAACCTGTAACATTCACAGAGAAACATTCATCTTTTAAAAAGACAGTATTTCTGGTTTTACATGGCAGACGTAATTTCTGTTTATATTTAAACTCAAGTTCTGACATGAAATGGCTCTTTTATCTAAAGAAGAATTCATCTTTGATTCAGAGGTTTATCAAGACAAAATGTTCAGTGCCTCTCTAAATTCTTTGTGTATACTAAAAATATATAATCTAATTCAAAATATCTTATTCTGTTGTAACAAAATAAACTTATATTATTTATTTTTAAAGCCTAACTTTACTGGGGAAAAAAAAATCTATGGAAAATATTCCTGAAACCTGAAAATAATTCTTTATATAATATTGTTGAAACAGTATTTAGCAAGTTGTGTTGAAAAACAGGTAATTCCAAAATGAAAAATATGCATTTATCTTCTCCAGTATTTTTCCTCTTAATAATCTTCCAGAAATGGCACCAGAAGGATACACTGCTGATCACTTTGTTAAGGTGGTGCATATATAAGTGACAGAATGCCAAAGCTACCCAGTGCTTCACATTCAGTCTCTCTCATCACTAACACTTACTTTATCAAACAGTATTCCTTTACCAGATGATGATTCCTTTTTTGAGTAATAGCAGTGGAGCTACAATTTTAGAATGGCTTTTTCCCCTTTGGTGCAACTCTGATCTCGATGCATCATTTATATTCGTTTGCATCACGTATAATACACTGTAACACAATTGGATTTACTGGTGCTAGACAGAAGAACTCCTAACCTTTAATGTCAGCTGCATTAGCATATAATTTCATATCTATTTTCTCAGATTTATCATTTCACCTTTTACACTGCACAAAGCTAATGTAACTTCTGCTGATGCCACTGCAGACCGGTTAGGTTATTTTATTTCTAACCTTTATGAAATGGCAATGTGCTCTTCAGAAGACCTAGAAAACTAAACTGAAATGAATTTGCTCAGTACTTTCCTCTGATTTCTGGTTGTTGGGGATTTTTTCCCCTTTACTGTTCTTTTTCATACATTATTTCTGTTCCTTCCTCACTCTCTTTTTTTTTTTTTTTTTTTTTAAATTCTCTTTAGGAACTCTTGAGAAGAGAAAAATAGTTAAACAGTCAATTGCTTGCTGCCTTCAATTACATGTCAGCTGAAAGAAAGGCAAAATTATTAAACCAGATCTTAAAACATAATTTTTAAAATAACATCTTTTCAAATGTGTTGCCTTGTTGTAAGGTTGACTGTATCAGTGTTTCTCTTAAAGTACTGACATTGCTTGGAGTAATTTCTAATCTCTACATGCCTTGAATGTATATAGTCATCCTGCCATCTTTTCTGGATGACAGGATCTATATTGTGCCATGTGTATCTGCTGTGCTGTTAAATTCTTCTTTTTAACTACATTTGATTAGGTGCTGCATTTCTTTCATCAACTTCCTCAACGTGACAAAAGAATTGTTCTCCATTTCCTCATTTTTTATGCTGTTACAAGTTTTCAAACACATTTCAAATTATCCCAGTCTAAAATTATTGTTTCTTTCAACACTATTCTCATTTTCATTGGAAATACAAAGGCACTTCTCGAATGGACTGGATTCCTTATACAATCCAGTGTAATCTCCTTTATTTACCAATTTTATATCCCAGCTCTGGTTTTGCACATTGAACTGTGGTAGAGAACAGTAAAGGAAGATAAATGGATTCTGTAATTAATGCTGTAACTTTTCTTGAGGCAGTTATTGAGCTAACAGAATCCAAAATATTAGACAAACATGAGACAAAGCAGATAATAGTGTTGGTTTGGGGTTTTTGTGGTGCTTGTTTGTTTGGTTTTGTTTTTTTTTAAACCTACAGAGAAAAGGTGGATTTTGAATCATTGACTGATCTGGTCTTATAGCAGAATGAATAGAGGTGACATGAATAAATGTCAATACCTTATCCTTTTTATTCATCTACATTATAATGGGCACCTCAATTGGCTTATGGATATGACTAAGCCTTCTGCTCTGTAGGAAGCTCTCTTTACTCACTCATTCACCAATAAGGATTTAAAACTATCCCAGCACTGATAAGAATATGGACTAGAAAACTAAGTTCTAAGCAAAGAATGTACAAAGGGAAAGAGAAGAAATAAAAAACCTGAATAGATTTTATAGGCAGCTCTTTCCTAGCTTGCTGCATCCTTAACGGCAAATCCTTGCTGTCAGCTTTGGTTTTAGCCACTACTGACTTTTCAGTTACAGCAGACTTTGTCCAACTCCCCCTGTGCAGTTTTCCTGATCCCCTTTAAAGTCCACCTTCTCACCACAGACCATCACCATCCTTGCCTCAGCTGTAGATTCCCAGTTTCCCAGAAGAGACTCCCTCAGTTGCTACATCCTGACCTTTCCTCACCAGAGCAGGCTCCGTGGCTCCCCTGTGGCAAGTGCCATCTCCTGTCTCCTCCAGATGGTCCTGCCTCACCTGGTCACTTTATTTTGAGGGGTGCAATAAATAAATAACATCTATCTGGCAACTGACTGGCATCAGACACACTTTGTATTAGAATGGCAAAAAGAAATGGAAAGGTGAAACATCACGGGATGAGTGGTATGAGTGTGATAACAATAATCCACAAAACCTTTTTCCATCGAGCCTCACAGTTGAGTTTGTTATGCTGAACAGAGTTCTGAGCAATTCAAAACATCAGTTTTTACCATTTGAAGAAACAGTAAAAAGATGGTTATATGACCATTTACAAGCCATTACCTTGTCTATGTACTATCCCCTATTCATTTCATGACTCAATTATGAGAAATTTTACAAACACAAATTAAAAAATGTTATTCTAAAGGATACATAGTTTTGGCAATTGGACCAAATTACACCAAAGTTCTTTTAAATACCTTTAACTTCTTTGTCATTCTTGAACCATCTGATATCAGCTGCTGGTTTACTACCAGATGTCTTGCAAGTGAGCTGCATCCTCTCTCCCTCCATAACTGGTGAGGTAAATCCAGTAATCTGTGGCTTCTCAGGAACACCTAACAAACAAACAAGCAAAATGTCTCTGATAGAGTCAGCTACTGCCATGAGTACATGACCAGCCTAAAGTTCACTTCTTCATGTGCTCTAAACCCTGGAAACAGGATCATTAATTCCTCGTGCCTTGCCAGTGAAGCCTTTATCCTATCGTAAATCAACTATCAGTAGTCGATTCTAAATAAAGAAAGAAAATAAAAATTAACCTGGTTTTCTAAGAGAAACAGATTGTATTTTAATAAATATCTTATCTACCTATATTCTGCATGCAGGTCTAGCTCTGACTTGTTTTAATGTTTAAACCACTCTGCACAGCAAGCAGGATGACAAAGCACATTAGAAGCACAGCTGTGAGAATGAAACATAACTGGCAACAAAAAGCTGAGCTGACCTAAGTTCAGAACAGATGTTTAAACCTGAATAATGAAGACTTTAATACAAAATCCAGGGAGAAGGGAGGATGAAAATAAATACAGGTGTCACTTTATCTTCAGAGAACACAAAACCAAAACATCAAGAGGTACAATCAGAGCTCCTTTGGCTATGGAGAGTTTTTCAGGTGAATCCAAGTCCTTTGGAAGAGGTTATATGATTTTGACATACCACACACATAATATTAAATTTGGAAATAGTGTTTTTTCAATGAACCACAAATGATTTAAAAAAAAATATGAAGAGAATTGGGAAAGTTTTGATCACTACCTGTATAAATCCAATTAACTTATGAAAACACAAGAATAAGTTATTTCAAAATAATACTGAAGACTGCAATTTTAAAATCTCAAAAAATGTCGGTTATGACTTGCATCTGCAGTGCTATGAGGCATTCATATTTGTGGCTGCATAAAGGCATCAGTCACAATAATTGGTCCTATGCCCTGTATTTCATAATTTGTTTTTTTTATATCTCTTTACCAAGATGACAGATTATGTATATAAAAAGAAAGCAGCAGTACCTCTTGCATAGCACATTTCTGTAATAAATCTATTCCTCTCTTTCAGGACAGGAAATGGTGTCTGCTATAATACCTTGGCACTTAAATCTTCTAATCAATAACAGAGCAGTCAATAAAGACATTATTAGTACATAAAAGGATAGTTTATCTGATTAAAAGATGTAATACATTTCAATGAAAAAGTTCCCCTTCTACAACAGAAAATGTCCAAAGAGTTTAGAATGTTATTTTGAAAATTACAAATACAAAATGAAAAAGACAGGAATCTTAAACGCTGCACCCTTCTTTCCTGGAAGGTGAGTAGCTGATGTTGGTAAAACTCCATGAAACCCTCCCCTAAAATGCAGATAAAACTTACAGGAATGTGAACGATCAAGTTACTTTTGTTAATAAATACTGGCTAGATGGGGTTTTTTTGTCTTTGTAACACCTTTCTATGTCTTTCTGTCATTTAACATGTTGAACTGGTGTATTCATCAATTGTTTAGATCATGAAATGCCTCTCTACAGAAAGGAAGATTAAGCACAGGCAGTTGCTATTCCAGAATATTCTGCTTTGAGTGGGTACTTTTTGTCCTTAATGGCAAACTTGTGAAGATTCTTGTAAAATAGTCTCATAGGGACTGAAAGGGAGACGTATTTCATATCCTAAGCACAAAACCAATTCTCTGGCTGGGTTAATGTGAATATTACTGGCACAGAGAATACCTTACATTAGTCCTATTAAATTCAACTGTCTGCCTATCTCTGTATAAAAATAAAACAAAAAGAAAGAAAGAGTCATGTTCAGGGACAGGAAAAAAAAAAGGAGAAAAGAATAAAAATCAATCTCTAAAATCATATAACCTCTTAGGTACGCAGGTGTGTTTCAATGAACTACGGCAATTTCAGCTGACTGGGCCACTGACATTCATAGACTCATATAAAGCTTGGAGCAGAAACTTTATTTCCTGGGCATCTCTCGAAATCTATTGCTTTTCTATGTGTATCTATAACCTTTGGGGAAAACAGCAGAGCACTTAGAGGATAAAGCAGAAAAGAAGCGGCAAACTCAGTGAAAATTTGCACTTTATAGACCAAAAAAAAAAAAAAAAAAGACAGCAGAATGAGCCAAGAAAATGCACAGCTAAGGAGAAATGATAAAGCTCTAAAGCCCGTTTTGATTTCATGCTTTCTGATTTTCTCCTCTTTGCCCTGTACAATACATTGTTAGGAGATGAACACATGCACCTTCTTCGCACTTCTGGCGCTCAGGATGTGGAGGTTATGTCCATTTCATGGAGCACTCACACCTTAGTGTTTGTGTGCTCCCTAATTCATTATCCTGCCGACAGTGCAAACAGCAAGAGGCATGTTATTTTTCAGCACAGCAATATAAAACAATAAACATCAGGGAAACCAGATCAGACATTTACATTTATCTTCTGCCAAGCTTTAGAGAGGTTCATTCTTATCATAATTTGCCAAAGCCTGAGGAGTTTAACACTTGCTTCTTTATACTCACCGAGAACGGTAAGAAAAGCCTTGGAAGTTTTGACAGGCATAGTGAATAAAGAGCAGGTGTACTGCCCTTCATCTGACAGGGACACATCGCTGACACTGATGCTCAGCTCATGCCACGAAGCTCGGACCAGCTCAATTCTGTTGTCCCTCAGAGCTGAAAGAGAAAAAATCCATGTTAAAGTAGGACACAGAACATTTATAAAGCACTGTATGTTAGGCAAGGGGCTCGATGAAGTATCCTAGTGAAATCGGGCCCTAGGACAGGGGGATATGGACACAGTTTCTACTCATAGTAGTTTGTTTTCTCTGTGGAATAAAGTATGAGAGTTTAGCAAGTTTTTGAGCAGTGTACTGAGTGGCTTGTAACATATATAAACCTATAAACTAAGTGACTTGAGTTACCTTTAACCTTCCTTTAAAAAACCCAACACTGACTTTGATATCTGTCCCCTCACAGCTTTGTTCAGTGCCTAAAATAAATCCTTCCTATACCCACTTCTTTTTCATGTATTTACAAATGTTGAGAATCCTGTGTCTACCATTGCAGGGCTTGCCTGCAGATTTTTCCCATGTCCACTACTGCTCATGTTGAACTGGAATATCAGATTCCCTGAATTCTGTAACAGAGTATTTTTTATTATGAACAGGTTGAAATTCCACTTCTACACGCATATATAGTACATTTAATGATTTGAAGTAATTAAGTATAAGTGGCCTTGCTTTTTTGATTATGACTAAAAATATGATCTTCTATCATAAAATCCTTTCTATAAAATTTTGTTGGCACGAAACCAATGAGGGAAAAGTAGCATGGAGGTTCACTCACATTCAAAATGTCACTTTAGTTAATGCTTTAAAATTTAAAACATTTTAAAACCTCTATTTATATTAACCCCCAAATTCTATTGAAAACCAGCCAAAACATTCCCAAACATTCTATTTATCTGCGGTAAAGCTGTTTCAGGAACCTGAAACATATTTTAATCATATTTAGCATATATAACCAAGACTTTCCACAGCATAGAAATACTAATATCATAAGTCAGTAAACAGTTATTCTCCTAAGCAAACAATAAAAAAGCCTCTGTAACTCAGAGATATTAGCTGTATACCTCTAGATTCAAATCTCTGACAGTGTGGACAAGTGAAACTTCAGTGACTCCACTTTTGTAGTAAGCTTCTGAAAATCAAGAGTAAATTTGGACTATGGTATTTGTCAGGAGAGTTATGCTTGCATTTTTGAGAAGAACTAAGATGTTCAAGTCCCTAATGCTGTTCTCACTCACCTTTTCTGAAGTCCCCAAAGCCTCTTAGTTTTGTCTAACTGACTATTGTCTTCCAATAATAAATAACAACAACAAAAAAGTTTTACTGTGGCTCTTTTGCTACTAAACATTTCTGCCCCATTGCTGTTCAAGTCAATCCAGGAAGAATAAGCAGCTATAGTGAAGATTCAGCAAAAATGTCACTTGAATTTGTCTTCTTCTAAGGCTCCCACTCAGTTTTTTTTCTTTTTTTCCACCAGAAATTTTCAGCTGAGTTTACTGATTATTTCAGGGCAGGCCAGCTAAAGCTCGACTTCCTCTCTGCAGGCTCTGACGACTGAAAGGTGACAGCTTAAGCAGACCTAACATACAGTGATGCCATGAACTACTTCAAGGCACATCAAAGTGACTGAGATTGTGAAATGGACACATTCCAAGCATAACTGAGACATTGGCTGGCCGGCCACAACAGGAAAAAAAATTAACTACGTAGTATAAAATATAAAATGCATAGAATGGTGAAAATAGGAGCGACATTAAAGCAAACAAGCAAGCAAAACAGAAGCCATAAAATGGAAAGCTGTGTGTGTACCAATATGCTGACATAACAACCAAGAAAAATAAGCTCAGGAAAACAAAAAGTACATAAAGCAAGCATCTACCAACCCCAAGTAGCAGGCAAAGCTGATGACTGGGGCTTTACCAGCCAAAACTCACAACAGTGAAGCTGTTGCTATCTTTGAGGAAGTAGAGGGGGACTCAAAATTCCTTTCTCAGCTTTTCAGTTCTAGTCAGATGCAAACTGAACAGACCTAAGAATGGTAGTTTATTTCACATTACTGACCTTCCAAAAAAAAAAAAATTATTTTCAAAGTGACTCGGTGCTTTCAAATGGTTTGGTCACCACCATACCCATTGTAAAATTTGGCAACAGCATAGAAAATAGAAAAGAAAAAAACAACAAAACAACAACAAAAAACAAACAAACAAACAAACAAACCCAAACCCCCAAAACAACAAAAAACCTCTCAGCACTACATAATATGAAAGTGGTGATTTTTGCTTCCCCTTAATCAGAAACTACTTAAAAAATAATGCAGCGCATCATCTTACATAGTATTTTCCTTTGTTACAGTTTTCAATTGTTACTGCCTTGTGACAAAGATTTATCTATCTGTTGAAATACTTTCCTACAGATGGGGCAGCAAGTAGAATTTCATGCACTCAGAAGAACAGTAATGAATTGCACTAGAGCACAACTGGTGTACAGATGATGCCAACAGCACACCATTTCAATCCTACAATTGAAATACAAACCGTTTCCATCAACTACATTCCTACTGCTCCTCTCCCTCACTTCCTCCCCTCCATACCTTTTTAACCTTTGTACAATATAAAAACCTCAGCTGAGTCAATTTTCTGTAAAACTGGTAAAAACAGCCACTGGTCAAGAGATGAGATCAGATGTTCCATGTTTCAGTCTGGAGTGAATTTTTATTGAAAGAACATAAGGGTTGTTTTGTAATGGAAATACGAGCACAGAACCTTTGCAATAAATGCTGCAAATAGCACCAACATAATACTCCTTTGCACCAAAGCCATTTGCCAGAAGCATTGTTTCAAGTGCTAAGTCTAAAGACAATGAATTATCTGTGCCATCACTTCCAAATCTGCCCATCTGCAGGTTTTCCTGTCTACGCAGATGTGAGAGCAAACCAAATTTTACTGCTAATGCTTAGATAAGGCCATCATTTACAGACTTCTTAGAATCTTATTTTCAAGCTGCATTTCTATATCTGTTAGTATCTGTCTAGAAAGACACCGGTTTCTCCTCATGAGAGTGATAGCCGTGATGGATACCAGAACTGGTTTGTTTCCATTTCCTGTGTTAGATATATTTTGCTAAAAGGACAAAGCTGGATGACAGAAAGGGTGGCTGCCTGTCTAGTCCTGGTTCCTGCACCCTGGGGCAGAGAGAGCCCTCTGGAAGAGGATGACTGGCTGCCTTAGACAGCAAAGGAAACATCAGCAACACTGGAGAAGCCAGGATTTCTAGCCAGCTCCCAATATCCAGGCATTGTGACTGAGTGGAGCAGAGTCTTGAGCACAGCACACAGTAAAGTCTTGCCAGATCTGGCTGATGAAGCAAAGAAGCCCATGGAGGCCAGACAGAATCTACTGAAAGGTACCAACTGGAAAGCAAAAGTATTAAGGAGAAGACATACTCTGCAAGGAGCTACTGGATGAGAAGGAGATTTATTTACAATGATCTATTCAAACTCTTTCAGCTCAATAGTTCTACTTATTTAATGACCTATCTCATCCAGGTTATTTTTCTCTTTTTAAAGGACACGAGTTTCCAAAGCTTTCTGTAAGCTTTTTAATTGCTCTTATTTGAATAGAGAATTGCCCCAAAAGAGGGTTATTCACTACAAAGTTCAAGCCAACTTAAAGCTCCACCATAGTAGTTCAAATAAAATTCTGTAAAGTAAAATACAAAATGGTCTCTTTTATTTAATTAGCAGATGAAAACAAAAAGTGGAACACATATAGGGACATTCTGCATGAATTTGCAGTTTGGTACACACTAGTAAACAGACTAGATTTCCTGTATACTGAAATGTCTGTTCATTGTTCAGCATCTCATAATATGAAAGGAGTGATTTTTGCTTTCCCTTAAGCAGAAATTATTAAAAAATAATGCAGTACATCTTCTTACATAGTATTTTACTCTTTGACTTGCTATTTCAAATGGCAAATGTCGATATTTCTAGCTCACCACAAACTGTTTATTAGTTGTGTTACGATAGCAACTAGACAGCACAGGTGCTGGGCACAGAAAATAAAGCTTCACCCTTACAGACTCCACAAGCTCTGTCCTCACTTGACTTGCATGGTTTCCTACCCCCTCTCCTACCTCTGCCTGATCTTCCAGGACTTTCTTTGGAAACTCTTTCCTTTTTTCCATTTCACTTTGTTAGAAGCCACACAGACCTTTCTGGACTCTTCCTGCAGATTTTAACCTACATTCCTGAATCATTACCCTACCCATCGTTTGCATCCCTATATTTTGCATGATACAGAGATGCTAGAGAAAGGGTAAATAAACAGAATATGTATTTGACTCCTGAGAAATGCACATATGCCAAAACAGTAACAAAGAATACCAGTACTGACATCTCTTTTCTGTATTCTTATGTTGCAAGCCCTTTAAAAAATACAAAATGCAACAAGAAATATAATTGCATAGTAAATTCCAATATGCCCTAGGTACATTATTTCAGTTTTCTGTAATTCCCAGGCACATATAATGTAGTTAATTTGCAAGGCATGAAATAATTATGCATAAAACACTTGTTCCTAAGCAGACACACTTCATTTATTTTACCTGTCATTCTCTTCTCCTGTGGAAAAGATTTTCTTTCAGAATGTTTTCTGACACAGAAAAAAGCAACCTTGATAATTTGCATAGTTTTGGTAATTATGAGTAAAAGATAGCCATGTATTTCATCTGTATTAATTAGCAATTGTTGAGACTGATGACCAGTGCAATAAACTGGTCTCCTTACTCACAATCACAAAAAGCTGTACTTTACTTTTTGCAGAAAAAAAGAAAAAAAAAAAGATCCTGTGTTTTTGTAGGGAAATCTTGCAAGAGGAATTATATTGAAGAGAGAAAAGACACTTAGAAATTTGCAGAAATGGAAAAATCATCCCCATTTCACACTGTGAGGAAAAGGCAGTTGGACCTGTCAGACATAGCCACACAGCAACATCTCTAATGTTCCTTTATCTAAAATGACCACATCTTCCTAGTATTTTGAGTCATTTGTTTGAAGAACGGGGAAAAAACCAAACAACAAAAAAAAACCAAACCAAACAACAAAATCCCCAGATCCTCCAGAGTAATTTGCCAATGTTTTGACAATTCTAACTTGACACATGTTGCCATCCTGGGATTCACTCAACACAATTTTCATCCTTATGTTAGAGCTGATCCCTCTGTCATGGGAATAATGTAACCATTAGCTGGAACCAGAAAGATTTCTGATACTCTACAGGTCATGCTCAACTCCCGGAAATTTAATACTTATAAAACTGACACAATCCCTCTGATTTTCAGATCCCAGCTTTCTGAATGCAGTACCATCATCAAATCTGAAACAGATTTCAAGGGATTTATGTTGTGTTCCTGGATATACTTGGAGAGACTCAAGAAGGCCTTTTTCTTTGCTCCTCATGAATTCATAATACCAAGATCCCTATAGGATGATCTACACCACTAACTTACAGTTGTGCATCAACCACCACCACCAGAGAAAGAAAAAAGAGACAGAACAGGAGTAAATGGAAGAAACCAAACTATTATTGTTATTCTGTGCCTCCTAAGCCTTCACATTTTTTTTTTAAACATTCAGATTTCCTTTAAAAGACTCACTAGTCTGTTGCTGTATTAACAGCATGCCCAGCTAACACACAGTTATTCTATTGATGCCTAACCTATACCTAGTACTTGCATGGTATCTAAACTCCTAAGATTTTAAAACTTCTCAGTTGTTTGCATGTGCAAATAAAATGTTTCCTTCCTCTTTCATTTCCACTCAAGCAATTTGACTACTTTCATACAAGTATACAAGGGTATCAGTGTGGATATTTACTAATCCCATTCTTTCTATTTCTACTTCTGCATGTGATGAAGCCACTTCTACCTCTCAGTGGAGGCCACTTTTCTCTCTCCATAGCACTGTGTCCATGAAACTATCACTTTTTCCCTAATTACTAATTGGTTATGACTTCTACGGAGTCCAAAGGTCAGAAAGACAGATGGACTCTTAAACAGTCCGGAGCCATGACAGACTTCAAGACTGGGATAGAAGTGCTCAAACTGAGTCTACTTCCACAGGTAATGCTAATGTAGAGGGAAAAGCATTAGAAGTTTCTCTGCAACCTATCAAATTGGCTGACAAATGTAAGGTTGGCGTCCTTTAATGGGGACACCATTTATAGGTAAAACCAGCAAGAAATCACATAAACTGAAGGTCACAATGCTGTGGAGAGATCTTTGGCTAATTGGCTGTGGAACAGCCTAACCAATTTGCAGGTACATGATGATTGTTTTCCCCCCATTAAGAAAGTGATTAGTAACACAGATGAGTTCAATCAGCCATTCCAAACAGTGTCAGTTGGACACTATGAACACTTCCACTCCACTGAATCTTCCAACCCATTCATGTACTTAATAAATTCAGGGCACTGCTGAGTTTCGTAAGAGGTGCTCAGTAAGGTTTTAGAAATGGAAGAAGAACACAACAGTCCTTGGAGATAAGTTTTGTTTTCATTCTAGTGCATTTCTGAAGTACTTGGTAATCAAAAGGAAGAAAGAATGGAGTCAATAGTTCTTCTGCCCCTAATCATCCGGACATCTTTACTTTCTGCTCTGGTTTGCAATCTAATACGACAAGACTAGATTGTTTTCAGCTGAGATGCACTGCTGAAACATTTGATTTGCTTATTTAAAGAACAACGTTTAACAGCAAGTTGGTTGCTCTTTTTCTAATTTTTCCAGAATTTCTGCATGTTGGATAATGCATGTGCCAAGGGCACAGCAGCAAACTCTCTCCATCAGAAGAGGTGCTGACAGTGCCACTAAGAGAAGCATCTACTCTGTGCTTTCTTACTGCCTCAAAAAGGCCAAAGCACTGGGGACTCAGATCCTGGCTGTACAACATTATCTATTATTTATCAGGGTGCACAGCCTCTGAGGCTTATGAGGAAAATCCAAACAGCGAGGTAATTTCTTCAGTGAAGCAACGATTCTCTGTTTCCTGCAATCTGGATAAAATGAAAAGAAGTTTTAAGGTGACTTACAATGACTTATGATCTCGAACACATCTGCTAAGTGAGGTTTCGCCAACTGTTGCCAACCGACAAACGAAGGCCAGGACAATTACATGCCCTTCATGGATGGAATAAATATGGGAAAACTTTCCTGCACGGCAGATTTTCTGCACTGAGCTACATTGTCTCTCACAATCATGTTCTATATTCGCTTCTTTCTCTTTTTCAGAGCATTCAAGAAACGTGGTAATATGCAAAAAGAACAACTTGCCTTCTAGAGTGTTGATAATGCCTGCTCCTGGTATTAAAGAAGCACTGAATTTATGTTTTCCTTGTCTTTTGAGAATCACAAGGATGACATTTATTACCTGAGAAGGTCTGAGGGCTGAGTCTCTTTCATATATGAAATATAAGTTTCAAATTCTTCCAAAACATAGAGGGTTTGAGCTTTCAATATGTTTTACTATGTTGAAATAATATTTAACTGTACCTCCAAATAATAAAACAAAAATCACATTAGTCAGAATGAAACATTGTCTTACAAGGTCTGCTCATCTGGTTCCTTCTGCAACAGGGAATTACAAGATTTCCTATTATACTAATGCAACTGGACATGTGCCACAGCACAGTAGCCTAGAAAATGTTTAAAAATCCTACTTCTCAAATATGCAGCTGCAAGAATTAAAATTGCAAAATGATCTGGCAAGGTTAGAGATGGACAGAATTAGTATAAATGAGATTCAATAGATAAAAGTAATTGGTAATCTTATATACCAAGCTGGAGACAAATGTTTTGAAAGCAGTAATGCGGGAAGAAGCCCTGAGGATTACAGAGGAAATTATTTAACTATATGTTCAAATGCAGCTCCACTCTTAAAAGATGAATCCTATTCTGGCTTGTACTGATGCTGGCAATTATGGTAAAAGAAAATGTTACAATATTCCAAAATAGCACACATCACACTGTGCCATATATTGTAAATTACAGACAGAAACAGTCTCTCAGTTGGGAGGATAATTTCTATTGGTCTACTGATGGAATACTGCTGCATAACTAATATTAAAAAAATGAGAATAATAAAACAGAGAGCTGTAATAACAGTCCACATCTACCTAAGGAAATAGTAACAGAAGTTAGAATTATATATTTTTTTCTATAATTTTGAACCCTCTGTTTCAGGCTAGATGAGAGCTCATTGTAAGTGGGAGATTGTTAAATAACGACTATATTGAAGCAGAAGAGATAAAGAAACACTAATCCTCTTTCAAACTAAACCAAAGTTACACAGATTTCCATGTTTGGGAAGATCAGGTACTTTTTCCTGATGCTATTGATATTGATACTAATCACTGTGTTAACAGTGCTTAAATGATTGCTGACCAAGGCAGAGTCAAGCTTGTTTAGGTATTAAAAACTGTCTAGGCAAGCAGCACAGACCTCTACCAAGACCATGCAGGTATTTTAACACACATCAGTTACAATATACTCTCTTTGTCCTTGTCCTTGCCCTTTAAAGTCTCTGTTGGTGACTGGCTTTAGCCAGCTTTGAATGCAAGGAGTCCTAAAGGGTAAGGGGACATAGAACAACTAGGCCAGATTTTACACTCTTAACAGCACTGGAAATCCAGGTTCTGCTCAGACCTGCCCAAATGCAATATGGGTTTTGTACACATCTGTAGCTGACTGTGCCTTAAGGAAGCTGCTGATCTCTACTTCCCTAACCTTGTAGATGGTGACATTACAGTTCTGCTCATTCACTATTCATCTCATGACTCTGAAAATGCTTTTAGTGGCATGAATGAGTATTACTCATGGTAAAGTTGCGTTTATGGTACTGCTTCATATTTCTTGGAAAGTCAGAGTCTTCTAATTTCCAAAGAGCCCAGTCCTGTTCAAACACATTATTTCAGCAAAATATGGAGAGACTTTCTCACTTCTTGATGACCTAAGAGAGATTTCTCTCTAAGTGAGAACAGCTCCGAGAAGCCCCTGTTCTTTCTGCACTTCTTGAGCATTCATGTAGATACAAATGAACATAATTCTTCCTGTAGCAGATGGCTACATTGGCTAGAGATGCCGACACAGGAATACTCATTCTTCCTAACTACATTAAGCAGTCAGACTCCCTAAACTCCTTCTGCAGCCGGTGGAGTAAACTATCTTCCTCCAGAGGCCAATTAAGAACAGGTCACTGTCTTGAAAATATTATAGAACCTGGATAAAACAGCCAAGAAATCATCAATGATTGATGAACATATCTGAAATCAACCTAGTAATTGATTCCAGTACCAATAAAGAATCAAAAACTAATGTATACATCAATACTGAAGATATTAATGCTGCTAGGGATGACTCACAGATCTCACTACTGAGGGAACTGATATATGGAGCAAAGTATCAGGAGAGATCTGAGATGACTCTAGTCCAATTCCAGAGAGGATTCTCAGAAAGCTCTTTGATGGTTTTAACATCATTTATGACAGAGCCCTTAAAGTTTTATAATGTCTCTCCTATAGCCTAGCAGCAGACAATCTGTCTCTCAACCACAAGTACACAGATGCTGCCTCTTTTGTGGTATTTGTCTTAATTTTCCAGGTGCAGATGTGCTGCGAAGGAAACTATTAGTGAGAAATGGTGTCAGAAGCAGATCATTAAGGGATTGGAGCATCTCTCATACAAGGAGAGGATAAGAGTCTTGGGATTGTTTAGCATGTAGAAGCAGAAAATCCTGAAATAAATCCAAATTCAAATGAAAAAAAAGGAAAAATTGCAGCAGAACTACCTAGACCTCTGATTTTCTGAGAAAGTTGCTCTAACTGGACATAGTCGGAGAAACAAGTTGGACTAGATGACCTCCAGAGGTCCTTTCCGATGTGAAACATTCTGTGATCTTGTGATTAAGGATATTTTGGGGGTAAAGAACCTGCATATCACAAAATTCAGCAATGTGACCAATCCAGAAGCACCAACACAAAAAACCCTCTGGTAGATATTCAGAAAGATTAATCTTCTTTAGCTTTTCTTAAGCATTTTTCTTCCTCATGGAGGATTTGGATTTGAATCCCTCAGAAGAGGCTGCCAGTCTCTCTCCTTTATAGTCAATGGAAACAAAAAAAAGGAGAGAGGAGAGAAAAAATTAGCTTTTCTAGGCTAAATTTAGTTTGTGCAAATGCACTTTTTTTGCAGCTCTATTCTGAGAACGTGGTGACAAAAGTGCAGCAACACAGTTTTTGGAGTCCATGGTGGTGGCCAGACGTATTCACCAAGAGCTACAGGATATTATTCAGAAAAATACAAAAAATATGTGACATGTGAATGCATACTAAGTACTGATGGATGCACTGAATAAAAACTCTACTGTGAATAAATGCATTACTTAACTAACAGTAGATTCTGACAGTAATAGAATCATGCTACCATCAGTAGCACTTATCCCCAGAGCCTTACATTTTTTGGGCCATTCACATACACCAGATATATCTGATTACACCAGGAGAAACTTGCCCATGATCAACATCTGTGTCTAGATAAAAAGCAGCTGAATGCATCCTGGCTTTTCCACTTAAACATTTATTGCAGGCATTTATTTTTTTAAGAGTTGGAGAAAAATATTCTTCTGGCTGTTTCTTTCTGCAGCTCAAACTGTAGCAGCAGGTAAAGGACAACAGAGATTAATTTGAAAAGCAAATACATGGAGTAACAACAATTTACAGCTACTTACCCTTCACACTTGCAACAGCTGATTAGTATTATTGGTTCTCACACTGCACTTCCCTTAACTGATACAGTTTGAAGACTCACTAAGAAACCACCATAACTAACCAGTCTTCAGCTTACTGTTTTTGAAGGATAGGTTTATATACCATGGTTGTCATATGAAGGGAAGCATTGAATATTTAAAAATTGCATGGAGTTCTTCCAATGGTGATTGATTTTTGTGGCTCTTTTTAAGAGACAGTGAATCACTTAAGTATTGGAAATACAGTCAAACAAGAACTTCTGAGTTTGCTGTGTACTACTGAATTGTATACAGTGGATCAAGAGTGCCTTCCAGTTCTGCTTCCAAGACATGGCACAAGCAAAGGAGGTGCTTGGCCTTCAGGGCAGTGAATGTTACTGGGCTCTTTCTCATCTGTGGACAAAGTGCCCGTCAAAGGACAGTAACTGCACATTTGGATGATAATAAGTTCACAGCATCAGAAGTAATAGAGAGTGCTGCAGTGACAATCTGCAACACTGCATACATGAATATTTTTGGTATCTAAGTTATAATATTCCATTTTTAATTATGCTGTGACCTTGATTCCTCCTTCTCTCTCCTCTCTTCCCTTCAGAGCTAATTCATTTAACTGCTTTTTACATAACATTAAACTACTTTTTGCTCTTCTCCAGGCATAAAATTGAAGACCTCTATTTTTAAAAGTATTCAGAGAAATAAACTTGTTGCCTACCTACATGAATCTTCTTTGTCATCTTACTCAAGTTCTGGTACACTCAACAGTTCTGGAAAAATTACAGATATCGAATTCACTTCCTGTGTTACACAAAGATATTTGAACACTACCACTTTCAATAGAAGCAGCAGTTTTTTCTTCCATTTCCTATTTTGTTTTCAAACTCTGCCAAGTTCAATGCTTTCCTCAAATCCTCCTCTTGCTCTTCTTTAATCAGGATATTTCCAAATTCTTCAACAAAAACTTAATAAATAAAATGTTATATTTAATTATTTTCCCCTGTAGCAGCCTTTAGTAATCTAAATATATGTTTATCTCAGAATGGAAAATATTTGCTCTGCTTCACTGATCCCATCTTTTCCTCATTTTTTACTCCTCTTACTCTTCATCTTTTTTTTTTTGTTCTTTTTCTTTGCCATCTTTCCTGACTGCACACGTAGTGGGTGTTGCCAATCCTTGGAATAAGCTGTCTTTTACTCAACTTTTTACTCCATCTAGTTTCTTCCTCTTCTCCCCATCATTCTTTAATTGATAAAAACCCTGTTGGCATTCCTATTAGTAACACTTTTCCCATTTTCTGCAGGAAATAATTTTATTTTCTCTATGTGATAGATGAGTTCTTTATGAGAACAAGGTTAATGAAAAAAAAAAAGAATAGGTTAAACCAATTACATATACAATATACATTGGGAATACTGATTACTAGCTCTCTAAAAGGGAAGAGTACTTAAATTAACTTATTACTTTATATTTCCAAACATAAACCTCAAAGTACATTTTATCTTTTCTGTAACAGAAGCATAAAAATGTAACAATTGTAAATTAAAATTACTTTACACTTATCAGCATCCTGAGCTGTATTAGGAAGAGTATTGCCAGCAGGTCCAAGAGGATGATCCTTCCCCTCTCCTCAGCACTGGTGAGATCACACTTGCAGTACTGTGTCCAGTTCTGGGCTCACCAGTAGAAGAGAGACAGGATCATACCGGAGTGAGTAGAACAAAGGGTCACAAAGTCAAGGAACTGGAACATCTATCATGGGTGCCAGGTGCTGACCAAAGCTGCTCTGTCAGTCCCCTCTTTAAGTGGACAGAGGAGAGAAAATATAATGAAAGGCTCTTGGGCCAGGATCAGGGCAGGGAGAGATCACTCACCAGTTACTGTCATGGGCAGAACAGACTTGCCTCAGGAAAAGTAATTTAATTTATTATCAATCAAATCAGAATAGCATAATGAGAAATAAAATCAAATATTAAAACACCTGTCCTCCAATCCTCGCTTCTTCCCAAGCTTAACTTACTCCAAATTTTCTCTTAACTCCTCTTTCCCAGCAGTGCAGAGGGATAGGGAATGGGGGCTGTGGTTAGTTCAGCACATACTGTTTCTGCCACTGTTTCCTCCTCAGTAAGAGGACTCTTCACACTCTTCTACCCCAGCCTTGTACCCCTCCCATGGGAGACTGCCATCCATGGACTTAAAACTTAATTGCAAAAAAAAAACTATTGCACTGTATTTTACTGCACAGAGAGGTTGTAAAGTCTCCATCCTCGGACATACTCAAAATCTGACTGGACAGGGTTTGGAGCAACCTGTTCTGGCTGACCCAGCTTGAGCAGGTCAGCTGGACCACATGATCTCCAGAGGTCCCTCCCAACCACAGCTGTTCTATGATTCTCTGATTCATACAGCTTTAACCTGTATTATAATGCTACAGAAAAATAAAACAAACAAAAGAAGTTTTCAAGCATTACTCTCTGCCTTTTCAGCTTTTAAATTGCTTTCTTATAATTAACAACTGATATCCTGCATAGTGCTCTGCTGAACTGAACTGAAGACAACTGTGTGAAAACCATCCATCCACAGAGATAAGTCTCACCTGGTACTGTCAAAATGTTGACAGATTAATGTCATCTCCTCTGGAAATGAGTGCCGTTCTGAGCAGGCCCTCCCACAAACATGTCTTTTCCCAGAATAAAAAACAATTCAAAACCATTTGATTGGATCAGTGAAAATCTTTCTAGTTAGAAGAACAGACAGGGAGAAGCTGGAGAGAAGGCATCTTGCCCCATGTTTGCCTGAGTACATATAGGTGGGCTCTCAGGATCGTGTTCTGGGTGGTTGTGATCTGTTCTGAGCTGCTTTGGCTGCTTGTAGGACACCACAGGCTTGAGCCTCCCAAGGAAACTTTTGCATCAACATTGAATTATAGCATCATGGTCAGAAATAACAACCATCACCAAGTTTTGGAAGCTCTGGCACCTTAGATGTTCAGAGTTGTTGAAAAGCCCAATAAACTACCTGTGTATCTCGGGTTAACTTCCTCAGTGAGAAAGGATATTACTACTAGATGTAAATTTAAAACGTTTCCTTCTCAGACCAGCAGACCCACTGATGTTATCAGGATTCAGCTGGAGCCAAGGAAATCTATTTGGGAAAATCCCTAGTAGACAAAGAAGTGAGTTCTACAATCCAGTTAATAAAGGTGCAGTCATGAAGTACCTCCAAATGCTGACTTAATGAACACATTTTTGATCCCTCTATGCTTGATAGACAAGAATCATACTGGATTACCTGATTTCCAAGAGGTCCATTCTGAGGGCAGGAAAAGAAAAACTGGATCATACAGAACTTACTAACCCTTGATTAAAAATCTGAATTAAAAAGCTCCCAAGCAATAACTTTGTAGAAAAATGCTCACAGCTAATTCCTTCTCTAGTGTTTCTTAAATTTGAAACTTTCTCTGCAGATTTAATTTTCTGTAGCTGAATCCTGGAAAGTATCACTGAACAGTGACAGATTAAATAAAACAATCCACCACCACTGCAACCAGAGAAAAAAAACAGAAAAGAAGTAGAAAAAAAAGGAATGATCAAACAGTTCTAGCATAGAAAACTATAATCCTAGCAATTTAAGAATACCAGCAGATTTAACTTCACAGTCAGGGGAAGGGTAATCAGAGCTATAGAGATTAACACTAACTCAAAGGCACTGTAAAGTTGTGTAGGAGACCATAGGGAAGCTCCTCCTGTAAAATCTAGATCATGAGCTTTACACCAATAATTAGCAGAGTCTGCAACCAGGTTGATCTCTAGGGGATGAAGACAAAATTATATCCTCATACGCAAATCTGTCTTCCTAATTCTACCAGCAGACATAAAACACTAAGTGGATTAAAGCCAAAAAGGGGTAAAAAGTGCTTTTGTCTCCCTCAATAGAACTTTGGAGGATAAAGTTCCTTGAAGACTGCTTAAATTCAGAGGAAGGGAAAGGGGTGAGGATGGGAGGGGGGGAAGAACTGTCGAACTACTTGAGGATCTGGCCCAGGTGTATCTATCTAGATCCAAGACAGACAGCTATAAATGAGCCTAGATGAAACATTTCTGACTGCAACAGACAACATAGGATGGGAAGGATGATTACACTGCTCTGCAATGTGGATTGCGGTAGCCAAAGTGACGTGCTGAATTTTTCTATGAATGTAGTCGTTGATCAGCCATTTTAAAATTAAAGGTATATTGTTCCCTGTGAAAATGAAATCAAGGACTCAACTCTGATCTCCCCCATTACAGAACAAATCAGATAATGTAAATCAAGTATCATCTTGTAAGGTGATCTCTACTGGAATAAATTTGGCAGCAGTCACAGGTGTGTCAAAAAGCCAATGCAACAATCCCAGGAAGCTCACCGGCACTCTGAACCATCCCTTGGCCTCTGGTATTTCTGGCAATTTATTAAGGAACAGCACCTAGCTCTAGCTGTTGGTGAATTTAACACAAAAAATAAACTACAGCAAATATCAGAAACACAAATCCTTCTGCCTAAGGAAAACCTTTGGGCACTGCCGAGATTCTTCAATTATGCAATAACAGGCTCCTACCTGAGTCACTGAGCTCCTCTCAGAAGGTACAAATGCCCAAGGGCAACTGCCTGAATTCTCCAGGGTCACTGAACTGCATGGGGAAGGGGGAGAGGATCCAGGATCTGCAACAGGGCAATTCACAAAGTGCTCCTCTACTTATTTCAGCCAGGAGCACTACACATCTTGAGTTACTTGCCAGGTCTCCTCTGGCAAACTGTGATTCTCTCAAACCTGCCTATTCACTGTCACCCTTAAAGGTCTGGTTAGAGAGCCCTGCTCAGAAGGGACAGACTCCAGAACTTCCAACTCACTTGACCATCTGAATACCAGCAATGCTGGACTTTTGGGGATTTGCCATGAAAAGTTTCCTTCTAAACTGCCCTACTTTGTATGGATACACACTATTCACATATAAATATAAATACAAATACATACTAATTGAAGCAAAGATTTAAACATTATTTTCCTGTGTTTCCTACTGCAAATATTGGTATATTTTTGGTAAGCGAAGGTGTGAGCAAAATCCATTAATAAAGTACAGGGGCCAGATGGGTAGGATATTTCTGAGGTGGTTGGTCAAAAGATCTTACTACTGATTTGCATTAGAGACTGTGGCAGCTAAAGAATTTGTCCCTTCCTTACTCACCCCTCCAGCAGTGATTCATCCAACTATTTGGCTACTGGCTAGACCAAGCAGCCTCTTCTCTGTGTCTTTGTTTCAGTGTGAGGAAGATCTGACCTGGCTTACGTGCCACTTTTAGGGAAAAGTGGAGAGTCCCAAGAAGCACTAAATAGCATCCTTTAGGCTGAAGTTGTTTTACTGGGTTTTATTCCCCCACATTAGGATTTCATTATGTTTAGTTTATACAGCTTCAGCTTGCTGTCTTTGGAATACTACACTCTTCATTTGTCTTGCTCTTTCCTGACATTTCTCAGAGAGTTTGAACATGTAATCTGAGGCACACATTTCCTCTAGGTACATCTGCCTTTTTGTGGAAACAGCTTATAGCTTCCCTAGTGAGGAAAAACTGTACTTTTCATTAAAAGAACACGTTTCCAAGTCATTAACAGAAGCCAAATGTTGACTCTTCAACCCTCCCATCACACCTATTTGACTGTTTTCAAAGGCCAAACACCAGCTAAGATTCTCTTTTATAATTTATAATAAATGATACAATTAAAGCAGGTACTGGGCACTAGTTATCAGTGTACAGTGCTGAAGTCTATACAGATTCCACAAGAGAGTTACAGGCAATGAACTTTACCGAACAAAGCTTTTTAAAAAAAAAGCCAATAAAAACAAACAAACAAAAAAAACCCTAAGAGTTCTCATTGCTTGTAATATTAATATAATTAATGTTTGTATATATGAGTTATGAAAAAGTTCATATATAAAGTTCGTATAGACCAGAACTAATGGAGTGTGGAAGACACTTATTTCTAATTTCTCCCTTGGTGTATAGGAAAAAAGGGTGACATCTCCACAGTTGAAGTTAAAGGCACCTCTCCTCTGAAAAATGGATTCTGCTAACATCAACAATACACAATCTATACAGGGTATGTGTATCAGCTGAGAGGAAAAAAATTAGGAAAACAATTGTTAAGACAAACAGCAGACTAAACTAAACCTGACAGGCTTGAGTGATGACATAATACCCTCTTACTCTGTGATGGTGACACAAAAATGCCAAAGGACACAAAGCTGTCAGTCTTGTTGTTTATCTTCTATCTAAGACTAATAAAAGGAGGTTGGTGACTGACAGAACAGACACGGGAACAGTCCTAGGCATTCAGTTTGCACTCTGAAAAATGTATTGATGGATTTAGGGGTGGCTTATCTGTTATTGCCTTTTTGTGCATTAACTTTGTGAGCTTCCACAAACTTTTGATATAACTTTTTTGAAGACATCATTACTTTTTAAAATTCATGATTAGTAGTTACAATTACTGATATCACAATGCCCTAGTAATTTATTAGCAGTATCAGCTTCTGGATGAGTGTCCAACTCAGTTGAAAACAAAATTAAGTTTTGCATAACCTCTTAGGTACTATCACAGTGAATAATGGAATATTATCAAACAATTCTATTTTTAGCTGTCTCAGAAAACAAAACCTAAAAGCATCCTGCCACATCAGCTCCTAACTACTAAAAATGGAAAATGACACAGGTCTCTATAGAGCACAACAGTAAAGCAGCACCATTTAATTTTAGCACATAAATCTTGTAAGACAGGTTAAACTACAAAGAGAGAGAACAGGAACAATCTACATAGCGAAGCACTGGTGAAAAAAAGGTGACTTTTCTGGTTATTGCCCCAATTACTCTGTAGGAAACAGCTGGTAGAAAATACTCTGAAATGAACCAAGTACCTTTCA
Organism: Myiozetetes cayanensis; assembly: GCF_022539395.1. NCBI lineage: Eukaryota > Metazoa > Chordata > Aves > Passeriformes > Tyrannidae > Myiozetetes > Myiozetetes cayanensis. The sequence goes on from NW_026087742.1 coordinate 5,661,675, forward strand.
GAGTTCTGCAGAATAACTCAAAGGGAAGTAAGTCTGTGTTATAAAAAACACAGGAGATAGCACTTTCAAAATCTTCCCCTAAACAAAGGGGGGGGGGTGTGTGCACGTGAGGATGCAATGCCAGTAAAACTCAAGTGACTCTCCTTTATTACTCAAGAATCTCATAAAATTGAAGAAGGAACCCTATAGAGGCCACAGTGTCTTGCAATTCATTCCTTTCACTGGAGGGGTTGCACAGGCCTGTACTAGCAAAGTACATCTTTAAGACTTCCAAGACAACTCTTCTCTTCTAAAAGCAAACACATACAATACTTAGAAGGGACTTTAATTCCTGATTCACTCTTTCTCTCATACAGAAACTAACGCCGAGAGCCACAATGCTGAGGAGTGACAATATGTGTGTTTCCCCCTGAGGCTGCCCTGCTCCCCTGAAAAGCACTGAATGTGCTCCTGAGAAGCACACGACTTCCTTCTGATTTGGTTCTCGCCTCGTTATTTGACCCCGTCTGGAGCCACTTTAGCTCACTGAGCCTATGATTTCTAACCCCACGCGGTGACAATGACTTTTCCTTCCATCTAACACTTGCTGTTAAGTGCTATTAGGGAAAAGGCAAGGTAACAAAGAAAGGTGGAGAGTCAGGTGTCATTCCAGAATGGACTGGAAAGCACTCCTTCATTGACACAGAATCACAAATTGGCTGAGTTTTAACAGCTCTATTCATCTCCCGGCTGCTGAATGTTGAGGCAGCAGCAACAAGGACAGGCAGAAGGTATTTATTTGGAATAGCTGAACTGGGCAGGCATTTGACAACACTTTTAAGTCCCCCTGCTCTGTGACCACGTGTTTGCTATCACGGCATTTGAGAGGGAAGTTCAGTTCTGATCTCCTCACTGACTACAAACCAATACACCCTCCTCTCCCTTATTTCAGTGATTTTCGGTGAGCACATACATATTTTTCAAGTTTCAACACATCATTTTGCTTCAAAGTTGCATTTTAGCAGTATATTTAATGCTGGCCAATGTAAGCAAAACAATTCACAGTGTGAAGGATAATCAGAAAACTCCCCTCTCTTTCCTGTGTCACAACTGCATCACAGTGCCTTTATATGTATTATAATGACATGTGTCAGTGTGCACCACTGTGCTACAGGCACACTATTGCAGCTGTTCAAGTTGTTTCTCTTTGGCATCACATCACAGTACCTGAAAAACCCCCAAAGCTCAGAAATGCACACCCTATCATGTCTTATGACTTCAGTAATGTACAAAACCTGTCTACGCAGTGAACTTGGCAGCAGGTAACTCTTTCTCCATCCCTTTGTCCTGCACTCCACTCACATGTTTCCTGTGATAACAGAGTACTTCACTGTTATTTCAGGTGCAGGAATCTGCCAAATTTTCAGCTATCTTTTCTTCCTTGGGACAGAATAAAGTAAAATATGTGAATGAAATACAATAGAGGCTTTTTAAGTTGCTGAAGTGTGCATTAGCTGAACTGCTTCTTCCTACTGCAGTATAGCCATTCACCTTCTTATACATATCAGCAGGTCTCACAAACATATCCCTATAATTTATATAGAATTTATGCCTTTTAATATGAAGATCTGTCCTTATTTTGTCTGCTTTTCTTTTTTTTTTTTTTTTCAGAAAACAGGTTTTTCTTGTTATTTTTAATAGTATAATAAAAAAATCTTCTGACAATACTGTATCATTTCAGTCTCCTACAGTTAAAGCAGTAACATGATGCACTATCATTTAAAAATACAGCCACAAAACAGTGTCATTACTCCTCTCTCTGTGCCACACTCCACAGTGAAACACAGCAACAATTAAATTAAAGCATTTAAACAAATCTGTGGTTTCAAGGGCAGACTAAAAATATTAGAAGATAGCCTGAAAGCACGATGTTCTTTACACCCTGAGGTCACCCTGCTGTCAAAGTAGCTTTAGTCTGACTATCAAAGAATGTGATCTTGACCGAAATAACAATGAAGGGAAGCACTCAGTCAGAACTGCTCAGATGTAATTCCTGCTCTAACACATTCCTCATCATAAACAGATTCTCAGATGACATTGGATCAGTTAATTTTCTTCCTCGAAATTTCAAGTGCTTTGCTAAAGTAACTAACAACTTTGCAACAGTAAATGGAAATTACACTCACAGCCACATGCAACATATGTAAACAAATGCTTGTACTGGGAAGAAAAAAAAGCTCTTAATTGGACTAAAAGACTTTGAGAAAAATGAGACGTGAGCCAAATGCCTAGGAGGTAGGAATCACAGATGCTTATTTCAGAATTTATACCAATCTCTTCTTAGGTTTTGATAAATCAGGTAAACTTTTTACTTTCTACTCCTACTTCAGAAATCTAGATGATAGCTACTAGCAGCAGAAGAGACACTGAGTCCATAAGTATTAGGGAGCATTCAGAGGAAAAAAGTAAAGAACATTACTTCTTGTTATATTCAAGAAAATAAGTGACACTCACAACTGAACTCTTAAAACCGCAGTATCATTAATGACAACATGTACTGGGTTTTACATGGCAAGGTTTTGATAGTGGGAGGGCTACAGGGTTGTATTCTATGAGAAGCTGTCAGAAGTTCCCACCATGTCCAAAGCAAGCACTGCCAGATGGCTCCAAGACAGAGGAGCCCTCTGCTCTTCAGCTACGCAAGCAACATCTTGTAATTGACTGTGGTAAATTTCCAAGTTTTTCCTATTTACTGAGTTGAATCTGATTTTACAGGCACATTGATTGCTGAAAACCCCCCCACAAAACAGACAACTGTTTTATTCTTGTAATTAATAATGTGTAACCTTCACGTTAAAGTCTTTTATCTTTCAGGTATTGTACTATGCCATTACAAAGTGGAAAATAATTGTCCAGCAGGACTAGCAAGAGTGCATCAGAATTCACAGTAATGATCTGCAGGACCATTGATTGCCTAAATATTTGATCAGCCTGTATCATTCATCTATTGCAATATTTATTTTAGATTTAAGTAGTTTTCCTATGCTCATTATCTCAGGCAAATCATACTGGGAGTTGTAGTTCTTCAAATAAGTTTCTAAAGCAGAGAACAAAAAGTGGCTCTTAAGTCTACAACCAGAAAGATAAAGCAGAAATTATTTTCTATTTTTCATTGCAAGGTGATGTTTTTGCTAATCTGACTACCGGAATCAATGCACCATAAAAGATCATTTGGCACAGAGAATGTTCATCACCGATAAGCTTAATTACTTTTCAAAGGGAAAGAAAACTGCTCCATGAAGCAGCAGACAGGTCTCATATTGGTCTGAGATGAGCAGACAGAGCTGATTGCTGCTACACCATAGCTCAGACACGGCCGTGTTGTACAAGATTTCTGCCACTAATGGGCAAGTTACCTCCTGTAACTGTGCTAGAACCCACGTCATTTTCACAGAAGCCTTTGTACTCCATTCTACCAGAAATAGGCTCTAGTGGAGTTCCACTAGAACTTAGGCCCAGTTCTCCTCAACATCTTCATTAACGACCTGGGTGCAGGACTCAAAGGAATACTAAGTAAGGTCACCAGTGATGCTAAACTGGGAGGAGCTGTGGACTCCCTCGAGGGCAGAGAGACCTTGATAAATTACAGAGATGGGCAATCACCATCTATCAAGTTTAACAAGGGCAAGTGCTGGATTCTGCACCTGCAACAGGCAGCCCTGGCTGTGTATATAGGCTGGGAAACAAGAGGTTGGAGAGCAGCACTGAGGAAACAGACCTGGGGGTCCTGGTGGGTGGCCAGTTGGCCATGAATCAGCAGTGCCCTGGCAGCCAGGAGGGCCAGCCCCGTCCTGGGGGGCATCAGGCCCAGCATCACTGGCCAGGCGAGGGAAGGGATTGTCCCTCTCCACTCTGACCTGGGGCAGCCTCACCTGGAATATTGTGGCAGTTTTGGTCACTGCAATATAAGACAGATATTAAGCCATTAGAGAGTGTCCAAAGCAGGGCAACAAAGATGGTGAAGGGCCTTGAGGAGAAGCTGTATGAGGAGTGGCTGAGGGCACTTGGTCTGTTTAGCTGGAGAAGACGAGACTGAGGAGAGAGCTCACTGGAAGAGCAAGTACCGATCTCTTCACTCTCGTGACCAGTGACGGGACTTGAGGAAAGGGCATGAAGCTGAGTCAGGAAAGGTTCAGGGTGGATATCAGGAAAAGGTTTTTCACCCAGAAGCTGGTTGGGCATTGGAACAGGCTCTCCAAGGAAGTGGTCACAGCACCAAGCCCAATGGAGTTCAAAAAATGTTTGGACAACACTTTCAGGCACATGGTGTGACTCTTGGGGTGTCCTGCATGGGGCCAGGAACTGGACTCAGTGATCCCAACAGGTGCCTTCCAACTCAGCATATTCTGTGACTCTATGATCTGGTGGAAGAGTAGGATCAGTGAGAGCCCTCCAAAACTGACACTACAGATTTACAAAAGAACACTCTTTCAGTCAAGACAATCTGTCACTATTATTCACATCGAGAAGCATCTTAATCAGCAGGAAGCCCCACTGCAATCAATTACCAGGCAATTCCTGCCCCTGTGAGCCTTTGGTCCAAGCATGTCACAGTTTGACTCAGAGGGACACCTTCACTCCCTGCTCCAAACAGGAGAATGTGGTATTTCAGCAAAACACATATTCTCAGGGTCCTCAGACATATTAGCCCCATGGCAGGTAGATTTGTGCTAGATTTTCCCTATTGTATTCTGAGGTAGCCTGAGAAGCAGAGACAGGCCCTGATTACTTAGAAATTCCAGTTATGGTAGTCTACATAGCTTTTCATCTACCTGCCAAGATTGTGTTCTCCTTTAGTGAGCCAAAAAGAAGGGAAAAAGATACTGATAGGATTTTTAGGATTTTTAGGATAAGGACACTATTGTAATGAATTGTGATTAGATTAACCGATGGATAAAGGGAATTTGCAAGATTTGCCTAGTTTGTATCTAAGATGGAGACCTGTGTGATGCAAATTGCAGGACCACTAAGGAAGACAGTGCATGTTTAGGAGAGAAAACATCATAAACATGCCATTATCTTTCAAACTGTAAGGCACGGTAGACATGCAGCCTCTAAGATGGGTATATAAATACATAAAAAACATTCAACTACTTCTACGTGTACTCAAAACAACTTTTTTTTTTTTTTTTAAATGACTTTTTCATGACTTCCCTAGTTCACATTAAGTATTGGTAGCACTGATTTTGTAAAAAATATTCTTCAAAACACATCTCAGGAGTATACTAGACTATATTACTTTCATTGAATAGGAAGTTAGTGGCATAAAATCCTTCATCAATAATCTTAGTGTAGTCCTATTCCAATGCAATTTATGCTGCTCAAAAGCTTTCGAGGCACTTTCTCCTTGAATAATGATGCCCTTCTTTTACTTTGCTCTTTGTGGCTTGCACACCATTTCAGATTTGATAAATCAAGCCCTAAAACTTTCATGATTATTCTGGTTGTTTCAAGACTCCTTTCCACATACTATTTTCCTGTCTTATGTTTTCATTCTCTTTTCCATTCTTATGTCACTGTACTTCATAAATGCACTTTGTTTTACAGAGTTTTACTAGTCTGGTTTTTATTCCGGCTCTTTATTATTATCTTCTACTTCTTTTATTCCTTTTGTTTTCTTTTTATCTACTTTCATGTCTCCATATTGTTACAGTTTGCTGAAGTACACAGGAGGAGTGAAGCTGCCATGCATTCTAAGGATGTCTGAATTTAGAAGGGGAAGGAATCAGCACTAATGTGGGTACAGTCCCTGGGTTTTTTTTGCTGTAGTAACAAGCACAGTTACTCAGCTGTGCTTTCAGCTTAATTACATTAAGTATTATTTCATTAGACTCTCCTTTTACTAATCATTACAAGGTTGGTAAACTCTTTTGTATGGATGTGCCCAACACAACCATGGCCACAGCTTAAACACAATTTAAATACGTTGTAAACTGCTGTTTGAACACACTGGAGTGACATGCACATTAGGAGATAAGCTATCATGAAGGGAACTAAATAGTAAATGACTGCATGGTTTCTGGGACAGTTGCATTAAATAAAAAACACATTTGAAAAACACAGAACCTGTCATGGCTCAGCTTCCCTGTCTCTTTCTCCTCATATTTTCACACGCTCCTTCTCCTTAATTTCAACACAAATTCATGGAAATACTCTAACAACTAACCATCTGGAATTTAAAGTGCATGATTTCAGATGTTAACTAAATTTCTTCTTGCATGACAAAGGAAGGTGATGGAGCAATGGATTCAGAGCAACCTGCCTGCTCAAGATACAGACACAGTGACTGCACAGCAAGGGAAGATGGCCAGTCTCCTATTCTGTGTCAGAGTATCTGGTAGACCTGTGTTAATGCCAAATTTCCTCTTCAGAGCTTTAGATATCAGTTCTTAAAAAACTTGTTTCCTAAACCCACATCATTTTCAGAATTTGCAAAAGCCAACACTTCCCTAATTGTCAACAAGGACAGGAGGAAATCACTGTGTGGCAGGTATTTTAATGAACCTTTTCTCACTCCTATTTCTCTCTCTTCTGTTTATGTTTTTTTTGTTTGTTTTTGTTTGTTTGGTTTGGTTTGTGTTTGTTTTTTATTATTTATGTAATCTACCAAATAATGAAAAAAAATCTGATTTACTAATCAGTTTACATAACCATTTGCTTTTATTTTTTGACTAGAGGTTCTCAACTATTACCTGCTTTTCTAATGATAATTATTTTGTTAATGCTATGAATCCATAGTTCCATTAAAGTGCAAAATAACTGCAGGAGGTAAAGTCCCAGTTCTCTCTTACATTTAGTATTTTTTCCAGTCCTTTGAGCTATTCTCAAAATGTTATAAAAATTGACAAGTTTCCTATTTCTGATCTTAATTGTTCTAGTAATCTAATTACTCCTTTTTGTTCTGAGATTTTTATGCAATTATATTATGCCATGAAAACAGCATGTTCTGTCAAATTGTTCCTTGTGTTTCTTCATGAAATGTTAGTACATTAAAAATAAGACAAAGTGTTCTCTGTAATAAAGCCATAAATAACTCCTAGAATATTTTTTATATATATTTCTAAAACTCTTATTAATAAATGAAACCTTCCATTTACTGGAAGATATTGAGTGTTTGAAAATAAAATCTTGCATCTCAACACACCATCTCTGAAACGTTCTGTGCCAATCACATCAGATTGTTCTCATCGCCTCAAGCAGGCACAATTTAATCAGAAATAAATTAGACTTCCTCTGTTAGAGTAAAAATACACACTTGATTCTTATTCACACTCTTAACATATTTGCTAGTATCCGCAATCTCATAAGGATTAAGGAGCTCAGCAGGTCTTCTGGCAAAGTGATGCATTTTCGGCTGATGCTTTGGTCTGTTTTCCTAAGTGCACAACATACAAGACATTATGTGTGATAATGGATGCCTTTTTGGCTGATGACACTGAGATTGTTTTAAATGACAAGCTGATAATATCTCTTTCTCTGCAACTATATCTGTAGCCAGATGTCAGTTCTCTGTTTCAGCTAACTATAGTGAAAATAAGGATCATTTTCTTGAATGAACTACATCTTCAGCCTCAGTAAGAATAGAAGATTTCCTAAAAAAAAAAAAAAAAAAAGAAAAAAATGAGTTTGACAAGAGAATTGTCTCTGCACAAAAATATCAGATGGTGCTTTGTGGGTAACTTTCCAAATAAAACTGAATAAACCACTAGGAAACTATAACCAAAAAAAAAAAAGAAAAATCTTGAACTAGAAAGGAGGTAACCTTCTGAAGAAAGAGATTCATTATCTTTTATTTGAATGTCAAAATGTTAAGTTTGTGTGGGCAAAGTCTTCACCAAGCATATCTCAGTCACCACCCATGGAGGTGTTCAAGAAATGACTGGATGTGGCACTTAGTGACAGCCTGGTGACTGGGCAAAGGTTGGACCCGATGATCTTGGAGGTCTTTTTAAACCTAAATGATTCTGTGATAATGGTGTATGTTTTTGCCTTTGTCTAGCCTCAGCTAATGCCCCATTTGGCCTAAGATCATCGAAAAAAATCACCTTTTCCTTGTGCCTAAGGCTCTTAAACTAAGACACCACCAAACTAACAGTATAATCCAGGAAATAAGGTGGGGCTGAGAAGAAATAGTCATTCTCTCAGAGGAAACATGTAGCTGCCTCAGGTCACACAGAATATGGTCACAGCAATCTGCATCAGGCTCTGGGATGGGCTATTACGAGCATCTATCAAAAAAAAAATGCAGGAATGAGGGGCATCCTCAGACGTGATTAAAGAAAACACTGGAACTGCAGAACACTGAATGAACTGCTGTCCTCTGAAACGCTTTTGTGATGAGACAGCCTTGATTCATTCCATGTCAGCAAAAATTGTCAAATGAATGACACACTTGGGCATTGAGCATTCAGGCTTCACACTGCCAAATGAAAGAAGAAGATGAAAAGGTCCATCTCGATACATTCAACTCTTTCCCTAATGGTTTATATAATGATAAGTATTATGTATCAAGCAGATGGGAGAACTGAAACAGAGGTGACATTTGATGCATATGTTAGCATCTCCTCATTCTCTTGTATGAAGTGCTCCACAAGGCAGGAAAAGAAAGAATTAATTCATTTTCCTTAACTTTAATTTCTATGTGAGGAATCTCCTTTCATGCAAGTACTCTAATGAACAGCTTATTTGCTTGGCAAGACCATGATGGTTGGAATGAAGAAGGTTACAGTCACTTTCATAGCTTACCTTCCCAGAAAGTAATTTGAATGCTTGTCCTCAACTCAAAAACTTTTCTTCCATATGGTCCCAAGGCCTAGGGATGCATGACACCCCACTGATGCAAAATCTATGGAAAACCTGCTACTGTTTTCTCCCACAAGCTGTTTAACCACACTGATTTACCTTACTAGGTAAAGATATGTGACTTTTATGTATTTATAAAAATCCTGGCTCCTATTTTTTTCTATTAACAACCATTACAAGTAAGAAATATAAGTAAATGCACTCATCATTTTCCCCTTAGACTTTATAAAAATTAGGATAGCTACTGCAGATTGGCTTCTAAAATAATAAAAGGCATGTGCTCTTTTATACTGCTTCATTTTGCACAGATTAGGAGAGCTCACCAGCTAAGCTGTTTATCAATTATGATTTCAGCTGGCTACCATTTAATGGCTTATTTCTCTGAGGCAATGAGAAGGCAATTTCACACAAATACTTTGTACCTCACATGCTCTCTCATACAGAGCCCAATTCTCTTTCAACATACCTATCAATCAATATATCTATATTTCCTTATAGAAGTTGAGTGAGAAGTGAGGGCAGTGGCCTTTTACATGCATGGCATTCAGTACACCCTGAATATCTTGTTTAGATCAACTACTGCTGTGAAGGGCCTTACCTGTCCTTTGGAACAGGGAATAAAGGTATAGATCCTGTCTTTGTAGCTCCAGGCAGGCAGAGCTGAGGCCACTGCTGTACCCTCCAAGGATTGTGCCTGATCATTGACTGGAGGGGGTTTTAATCCTTCAAGATCACAATCAAATAGATTGCAGAAAAACAATAAGAAGCAGTACTTTTAACTTATTCTTGAACAGCAAAGAATTTGCCATATTTTCTTACTGATGCCAGCTATTCTAAAATTATGCTTCAAAGATTTGAGATATACATCTTAAAAGTAGTTTAAAGAGGTACCAGTATCATGCTGATTTAGAATAAATCTGCATTTGGTTTACTTGGAATATCCTAACCATTGAATCACAGAATGGTTTGTGCTGGAATCAAACAAGATCACCTAGTTCCAACCCCCACCCCCCTGCCATGGGCAGGGACACTTTCTACTAAGATCAGCTTGCTCAAAGCCCCATCCAACCTAACCTTGGACACTTCCAGCAATGGGGCATCCCCAACTTTTCAGGCAACTTCTTCCAGTGCCTCACCACCCCCACAGTGAAGACATTTTTCCTAATATATGATCTAAGCCTACTCTCAGTCTGAAGCCATTCTCCCTGTCTGATCACCATGTGGCCATCTCCCTCTCCGGCACTCATGGGCCCCCTCTAAGTGCTGGAAGGCTGCAATCAGGTCACCCGGGATCCTTCTTTTCTCCAGGCTGAACAACCACAACTGTCTCAGCCTGTCTTCACAGGAGAGGTGCTCCATCCCTCAGATCATCTTTGAGGCCTCCTCTGGACTCCCTCCAGCAGATCCAGATCCTTCCGATGCTGGGGGTCCAGAGCTGGACAAAGCACTCCAAGTGGGGTCTCATAAGAGCAGAATAGAGGGGAAGAATCACCTCCCTCAACCTGTTGCCCACGCTGCTTTTGATGTAGCCCAGGATAGTAATCTGTCAATAATCCAGATTGCTATAACACATATGCTGCATCTCTCTTTAAGGGAAGAACACATTGCCAAAACCACACATAACTGTTGGGGGATCTCTCTGGCTGTTTGTTAATCTCCAGAGAGGACATAAGATGTAGATTTGAGCCACACAGCTCTGCCTTGCCTGGGATACAGACATCTGATGCAGCGGATCTTTCCATGCAAGGTTGGGATAACCAGAAACACGTGAGCTGGGAAACGCTCAGCGCAGAATGGACAAAAAGGAAGGGAAAACGCTTTCCCTTGCCTGATTTTTAATTCTGCAGTTGTTCTTGCCTTTGGCCAAAGCTGCTTACTGTCAGAATGTGCTGCAGCAACCCTTGTGTGCACTGCACGTGGGGCCAGGGGAGCTGGTGTCTTCGTTTCGGGAGTGCTCATTCTGTTGTTATTTTTCACTCTCCCATTAGTTAGTCTTCCTCACTGGAGATATTCAAGACCTCCCTGGATGCAATCCTGTGCCATGTGCTCTAGGATGACTCTGCTTGATCTTAGGAGGTTGGACCAGGCGACCCACTTTGGTGCCTTCCAATCAACCCATTCCGGGGACTTTTTGGAAAGCAGATAAAAAGCGTTAAGATATTTGCAGAGCTATCTTTGAAAAAGAGAGAGGAGCTCTTTTTCATTTGAAATTAATACTGGACTGTCTGAGTGTTTATTAAGAAGGTAGAATACCTGGATCCATGTATAATCCAAATGGGCTTCTTTTTTTTCCGTAAAAATCTAAATGTATCTAAGTTCTGGATACCCAGATGTTAAAAGCACATTTAATTTCTGTAATTTCTATACAAAGGATATATGAGGGTGCAGAGTACTAGAATAATGGAGGGACAAATATAAAATATTCCTTTTTATCTGTATTTAGAAGAAAAATATTCCATTAACACAATGGCTGCTATATTTTAAAGTCATAATGAGCCACACAGGTTTTATTAATGCATAACATAATTTTTAAAAATTCCTTACAAAAAATAAAGTCATTATACCTGAGTGCTTCAGGGACCAGTATTTCCAAATGAGGCACATTAGGGCCCATTCACAGAATGGAAAGAATGAAGCTTTGGAAGAGCCTATGGAATAGTCTTCATTTTTAATCTCGGCCAGCTGGAAAGCAGATGTTTATGTTTTGACAGCTATTTAATGGCAGAGGACAAGGTCCAAGCCAGCTGTGCCAGTCTTTCTAAGCACATCATGCAAACATTTACTCATATGGATGATAGCCTGCTATCCCTGTAAGAACATGAAAATGGGCACATGAACTTGAAATATTAAAGTTCTAGAAAAAACCCTACCCAAGGATGACAACTGAGTCACACAACCCTTCACAGCCTCAGGGCAATAGTCTTATGTCACTGTTATAGGCCTACTTTTAGTGCATAATTTTAATCATGAAGGTGACAACAGTAACCACATTTATGAAAAAAATAACTTAATAAAGGTGGAACAAACTATAAACAACATTCAGTAAAGCTAAGTGATATTATAATAACAAATTTGGGTTGTAAACGTCTCAGGTATCCTCTGTGAGTTATAATACTTTCTTGTATCTACTTTACTAAGCTTTAGTAACAAAGCCTAAGGAAATGCATACTGTAAGGAAAGAAATGGTCCATTTAATTATGAAGCTTTTATTCACTTAAAATATTAATGGATATAAAAATATTACCCTGTTTATATGACTCAGTGGAAAAATACAACAGTGACTCCTTCACTAGACAAGCAAAGCTTTATCATCTGGACACTGCTGGTACAAAATGTAAGTGTTCTGCAAGGGAAAATGGATAAGAGGATGAGACAAAGTTCCTTTTGACACTTCTAAGAAAAAGGTTCAGAGGAAAAAAACCCACATAAACTTGATTATGTTCTGTCCTTATTTGAGCTGACAATTTAGGGAAATTCAGAATTGAAGAACTGTAATAGAAAATGGTTCAGTATTTTATAAACTAAGGTCTGAGGATTAGGGTATTAACACGTAATCCTTTTGATTTTGGTGGATACAGGTTCCCTTGAACTACCTGATGAGTCCAACCAAAGAATTAATTTAAAATTAGAATTCAATCAAAAACTTTGAAGTATCTACGAGATCATTTGGGGCTCTTCCTTTTCTATAAACCAACTCTTGATTTTTGTAAAAAGCTTTAAAAATGTTGACATTACTGAAGTTATTAAAAATTAATACACCATTAAAAAAAGAACAACATAATTTTTTTAACATAACATTATTCAAAAATAATATGTAACATGATCTGTATGATTCACTTAATAACTGTTGTTACCAATCACAGAGACTTTAAAATGGCAATGAAATATGAGGCAATAAGGGTTTTCACACAAATAGCTGCTGTCTGGGGAAGAAGAAAAAATATTGTGATTAAAGAGTTTATGAGTTCAGGAGGAGACTGTGACTGAGTCTTGCACTGTGACATAAAACTTAACAATACTGTGAATTCTCAATTTCAATCCACTTCCAAATCTGAGATAGTTCACTATGAGTCTTGTACAGGTGCAAGAATAAACCACTTTGTGATATCCTTTCTGTTTTATGAATGATTGACATAATCGAAAAATGGCAGCAAGAACATTAGTAAAGAAAATTCTGAACAATGTTAATGTGCATCAGACTGCAAATTTAACAATAATCTGGATATTTAAAATCTAGCCCAAGGCATAAAGTTAATGAACTTTCCATTAGAGCATATTTAAAGGTAATCAAATATTACTGTCAGTCAGTTTAAGAATATTGCAAAGTTGAATTAAAAATACAGGTAAGTCTCTCTAAACCACTTAAGAAAGAAAGTCTTTCCGTGATTAACACTCCTGGAGAAACCCTTGTTAGTTGCAGCTTTTAGTTATGGAGTTTAACAAGGTCACAATGTGCTTACAGCAGCAGCTGGTAGGACATTTCTCCTTTTAACAGTTTCTGTTTTAATTAGCATTGTTATCAGAGATGGTACTTTTCCTTGTGGTAGCACATAAAACAACATACAATAAAAAAAAAAAGGAAAACAAATACTGAAAAGGACCCACAGATAAGAATGAAGTGAGAAGGTTTATCAGAAGTTTAAAAAATGTTTTTTGTAATAGAGAACATTGGGTATTGTTTTATGCATGGGGCATTCCAGCACCTCCAACCAGCCCATGTTACACTTCAAGCCAAAACCAAGACCTTAATCCTCTTTAGTGACTTGATTCATTTGAAATAACAGTAGCAGAAACAATTCCTCCAGGTTCTGCTGACACTTACTAGGCCAATCAAATACTAAAACTGTCAAAGAAGAAAACTTTTTTAAAAAGCCTGCTCTACTTCATTACTTTTTCAATGAGAATTCGCATGCTTTTTAATGACAGACACTGCTGGTGCCCTTCACACTGATGCAGGAAACATAACTAAGCATGAATGCCACTCCTTCCTGCTTTTCGCTGCCCTGTGTATCCAAAACTTCTCAATTCCTTTATCTTATTCAAAGTCCTCCTAAAATTCAAATCTGCAAAATTTCTTACCAGGGGAAGAAGGGAATTTCTCATCACAAGAACAAAACACACAACACACGTTTAAGTTCACAGAACTGTCATCTCCTATGGATTAACTTTCTAGAGATGCCATGAATGAATCCCATAAACAGCAGCTGAAAATAACAAATGTTTGAACCCTTGAACCCTGACATCTTGGAATTCACCGAAGTTTAATCAGTTCCTGATCATGGACACAGCGACATTATACCATATCATCCCTCATCCATGAAATACTGTGGAGGATGAGAATTTTCCCATTTCTTTTTCACCCTGCATCACTGTGAACAACATAGCTAAGAGCTAACAAGTACTGGTTTAGGAGAAGGATGGAAGAGCTCTTCAGCACAGATATAGCATCTATATATACCCATATATGTACTTAATTTTATCAAAGAGCAACACTGCAGCATTGATATTTGGTGAAAGTTTCAGAACTACAAGTAATCACATATTTCCACCCTGAAAATCTAAACTGCAAGAGCTGGCCTGAGGCTGGCAATTGCTGCTACCACAGTTTCGGTTGAATGAGCTATCATTTGACCCTAAAGCACCTGTCCAGCCAAAACATATCACAGAATGGATGACAACAGCTATTTCAGCAGTATTTGTAGAGACAAGAACACATCAAGAGTCAATAGTGAAAGTAATAAAAAAGGATAAACTTTCCATTACAAATAAAACCCAAGAAAACCTTTCTGATCCTGTTTGTACAAGAAATTGTGTATAATGCCAAGGATTAGAAGAGGAGGGGGGAAATAAACTCCACACGTTATAACTGGTCAAAGTAAAAAAGGATGTCACTATAACCCCCAGAAACTGCCTTCAGGAAAATAAGCACATCTTTGTGTAAGTAATTTTGCCACTGTGTTTACAGTTTCTTTGAGTAGTTCTTATCTAAAGTTATTCGCCATCTCAAAAGCATGGGTGAAAAAAAGAAAAACAAACTAGGAAACCAACCACTAAAGAGTTTTTTCAAAGGCACATTTGAAATTATATAATAAGCATTACTCCTCTCCTCCTGCCTTTTATCATTACTTAATGATGTCTTGTTGGAATTGAGTGCTCAGTGAAAAACTTCATACAAAAGCCTTTGAACCCAGTGATGGCCTGACAATTTGAAAATTTTAGAATTAAAAAGTACCATGGAGCTCGGTTTTCAAATTATGGTTTGCTATTTCAGGGATCACCATATTAAGTATTTGTGAAGAATTGTGAGCAATGCTTTAATTGTACTGGATCTAGAGGAAACAAAAATGTCTCCACACTGTTTTAAAGCAACACTTAGATTGGTACATTTTTTAGGCTAACTCTCATTACAGTTCTAAGTTACTTGTCAGACAACACAGCACTCTGATTCCTTCTAGACCTAATATATTCCTGGATTCTATGATATCATTTAACAAGAGTGGGATGAAAAATACATCAAACAGGGCTAAGTCCAAACTCATCCACCTACTGCTGCTGCCAGTAGGAAAAGGAATCACAGTTGCATGGATGCTGCAGAGAATGGTCCTCTGACATCAATTGCCATGCTAAGCTTCAGCTGCCACCTCCTTTCTTTTTTTACATTTGTCCTCATTGCAATTGTTAATGACTCTGACTTATATCTGCACTGCAATCTGAAGGTGGGCCTGAGCAACCAGGTGTATTTATTGTACTCTTGAATCAACTACTCCTAAAACCTCAAACTACATTTACTCAAAGCAGAACACCAGACTGAAGAATTTTGTATCTGAATATAAGATTTTCAAGTAACGCAAACAAGAAAACTCCCTAAACCACTGCCTTTACACTTCGTACCCTGTTTGGTTTTTGGGTAAAACACCACAAGTAATTATCCTAACTATGAAATATACACCTTCAGCATTTTACTACTGCTTGATTTGTTTCCACCAAACAGCAGTTTAACCTATAACTAACTGTCTTGAATGTGACCTGAAAATTTCTTTTTACCTCGGGAAAATATTTGCTTTTAGCAAAATCTACAGTGTCTTTGGAAAAGGGAACACTGGTTCAATATGCATATAAATCAAAAAAAAGTCTCTAAAATGCAAGCAGCTGTGACCTTTAACATATGCTTCAAAATCACAGGAAACATTTCAATTAATAACTTTATCAAACTGCCGCATTAAAATTGCTACAAATTATTAACTCAATTTCGTTAACAAAAGAGAATTTCTGCAACACAGCCAAAATAACTCTGAGAAAAAGACAGCATGCTGTGTCTGGTCACAGGGCAATTGAGCCCATTTAACACAGAAGGGGAAAACAGCAGAAAGTAAATGAAAAGTGCCATGATTGAGCTTGGAAATCTTACTGACAGAAAGTGATCACATTTCAAAAAGGCTGTGATAAAGAAACCATCATTAAGCAATTCCTCTGTGGCATCAGAACACATTAGGAGGCAGGAGCCTGGAATTAGAATTCTGAGAAGGAACTTTAAACACAGAGTACATCATTTTTTTACTCTGTTATTTACAGATTTATTGTGATTTTTTTTTTTCTTCCTTTTTCCCCTACAGCTACTTCTCAGCTAACTCTGGAAGAACCTACACTGCTATTAAGCACCGTGGAGGTCACTCCATACATCTGATTACCCCCACACTTGACTCATAGGAGTGTTGCAAGACACATATTGAAAGCTACGGTGAACAATCCATTCATTCCTAAGACAGATGCCCGTTACAAAATGCTTTTGGCCCCTGGATGCTAGAAGAAGCTAACTAAGTTTTATGGTAACAGTATGACTTCTAGAAGAGTGGTTCTTCACTTTAAATAGTGGTTCTTCAGAAAAGGTAGATATTGTTCAGAATAAGTCAGCAATTGGAAACTTTGGCAACAATTTTATAAGGACGTTGCTAAGGGAAAGACTGTGATGGAAACTCATACATTCACGAGGAAAAAAACTTACTTATAAAGGCTCATATGTGGAATAAATAATGTATCTTTTCTGACTCTAGCTACAGAAACTCTGAAAGAACCTTCATAGGGAAGCAAACCAATATTATTAAATTTGCTGCAGGTTATCCAATATACTTACATACTTTCGACTTGAATAAAACAGAAGGGCCTCAAAGCCTGCTGCTAGGAAAATAACAATTACTACTTGCTCTGGTTTTTATACAATACCTAAAAACACATCTTTAATTTAGAGTCACTCTAAACTAACATTGACAAAGATACCTTGTCCTCGAAGATGTAATAAGTGTATGAGGCAAAGCAGATATAGAATAGAACATTTAAATCCTCAAAACCATAAGCATCATACAGAAGTTGAAAAAGATTGAGGGCCATTATTTGCAAAAATGCTTACTCGATGAAACACAAACCACACCTGACCACTGTCTCCCTGGACATCCAGAGAGGTAAGGGTTCCTAAAAGTCTGTCTAATCCCCATCCCAAGGCTGAAAACACATAAAGGCTTATAAAATCCCTGAACATTCATTTTCTCTGGACCACAATTTTATGAGAGACAGATGCAAGAGCACTTTTTACCAAACACAGACAATATACTTTTATCTTAAAGAAATGGGTCAAAGCCCTTGAAAGCTTTTACCTGATGGTCAAGGATCTTACCTGTGAAATTAGAAATGTAAAATTGGAGTCTTTTAGGTGGAAAATGGCAATATTAAGACATTGAAATAGGATTTTTTTAATGCTTATTTCACATTTTTACCATGGAGATGTCATAGAAATATGGCTAAACACTACTATGGCCTTCATTAAAACAAAAAAATGGATCCTCTTGCAAGGATCTTGAGAGAAAGAAGGAAGAGAGAGAGAGAATGAGAAACTGGAAACCCAGAAAACTTAAATCTTGTCTTTGATACTGGTAGGGCTTAGCTGCTCCAGCTGACATAGTCCAGGACATGAACAGAAGTAGGAAACTACCTCTCTTGTGAGCTTTCCAGTAAAAGAAGTGTGCCCTATCCATTTCTAGACATCCAAAACTCATTGAATTCTATTGTATGGTCTTGTTTAAATCTTCCTTAAATGTTTAACTTGCTTAGATGTCTCTCCTCTCTCAGTAAGCAGGTATTTTTGAAAATGATAGCCTATCTTATTTACCAAATATTACATAAGAAAACTTTGACTGAAAGAGAAATTAAAACCACATTTCATTAATCTTTACCCAGTACTTTAAGCATATAAGTATTTCTTCTGCAATTGCCAGTTTCCCCTCAAACAGTTTCTACCTTCTCAGTCCCTTACTGAGAAGTCATTCTGCTACTTATACCTAAAGTACTATAAAGGGATTTAAGATTAGCTCTTTTTCTGTCCTATTCTTTTAGAATGTTCTTCTGAGCTCCTTTGAAGCCATTTATGTTCCTTCTTCATTCCTCATTTCTCTTTCCAGATGTGGCTTCTGCCTCCTTTGCCTCTTTGAAATCCCCATCTTCTACAGAAAGAAGCACAGAGAAGCAGCTGAAACCTCACCTCCTGATGTTATTTGAGACCTCTCTGACACTCACTACTCAAAACTTTGAGTCCTACAGAAATCTTCAGTGAAACCATGCAAAAGTGGAGAGAGTAACAAGGAGTACAGAGACTTCCAGATGATGTCAGAAGTGAAATTAAAAAGACCTCTTTCCACCATACAATAGGTTAAACAGAGTTTGGAAAGAACTAAACTTTACCTATAAAGTAGTGAGTCAGAAAAGCAAGAGAATGCCAAGAGTCTAATTCCAGGTCTACTCATTTGAACTAAACTTCCTTAGGACTAGATTGTTAGGGTGGGAATTGGTGGTTCTTGTGAAGTATCCTATCACCCTCTCCACCAAATGTGGCCTTCCAAAACCACCTGACCATACTTAAAGAATTGTAGCGTCAGCCTATCATTTTCGAGCTAGCCAAGCAGTTCTGGAGAGAGACAGGTTCAATGATCAGAAGTTCTCTAATCTCCTATAATCATCAACATCAGAATCGGTGACTCAAAGGAAGAAGCTGTGGGGGAGTTTCTTTAAAAAGAGCAAGCAAAATTGAGTAAGCAAACCACAAAACTAATTAAACTTCATGCAACAAAAAAACTAAAGCATTTTTGATGCACTTTATTAAGGAGAAAAAGCTGTGAAATTAACAGCAATCAAAAACTAATTAAAGTTGATGCAATAGGAGCAGCCAAAGAATGCCTGATAACATTTATTGAACCAAAGAAACATGGCTGTCAAGTCAAAAGAAATCAACCAAACTCTGTTTTTGAATAGTAACACAAAGATAATTATTCTCTGGATGACACTTACAAAATAAGATTCAAGTCATTACCTCAAAAGACAAAAGGATTGACATGCTGTGTTAAACTGCCTGTGAAAAAAAGGGTCTTAATACAGAAACTTTATAAGTAATTCCTAGGTCTTGCATATAAACAAATATGAGTCATAAATTGAAAACAATGCACTACTACTGTTACATCAGTTACTTCTATAAACTAATATTTGACAAATATTTAGGAGAACACCTTGTCTAAGAGGGCACTTAGAAGCCAGACTCCTGGTGTTTTCATCCTGTCTTTTATCTTAGTGCCTTGGGCAAGCAAATAACATCTAGGGGTCCATTTGTTTTAGGATTAGGATGCAAAACTCAATTCCTGATGTCAAGCACCATTTAAAGTATGGCCAACTGCCAGAAACTCTTTCGTGTAGAAAGTCTGGGTGGTAAATAGTGAAGTGGATCTGTCTGTAGTGAGTATAAAGCACTTCAGTTTTCCCTATGTAGTTGCACATCTTTTATACCACACTCTCAGATTTATTAAAAAAAAAAAATCAGACAAAACCAGGTGTTCATGAGGGGTATAATGAAAATGAACATACAAGTACTTTTTTCAGTAAGTTCTGAAGTATGTTAAAAGCTTACGTTTAACTAAAAAATCCATCTCGTAACTCCTGCAGGAAGGGTCACAGGGTCCCAGTAAAGTCAGTCTCATCCAAAACACTCAATTTCCAGCATCTTTATTCTGGAATCGTCATTTAAAACCAAATCAGGGTTTTCCAAGTAAATCTCCAACATTATTATCATCCTCCTAAACGCTAGCACAACTCTGCCATCAATTCAATGATCAAATAAAAGTCTATCATCTTGTAAAACATGAAACCATAGGCCAGTGTACTGCAGATCCCAAACAAACTATCAAACTTGCTTTATTATTTTAATCTCCTCAGCTGAAAAGTTAAGTTTTTCATAATTCAGTTCAATGCATTTAAGCTTCCACTTCTTATTCTAATAAAAAACCATACCTGTCTGTGGTATATATCATATAATAAAAAATATGTCTTAAGACTGGTATTCAACTCCAAAGAGCTGCGATCTTGTATTACTGACATGTCTAAGGTAGGTTTCCATGTCACATTAATCCACTTTTCATAAACCTGGTATTGGTTCATTGTTTTTAAGCATAAAATATTAAGTTAGTCTGCTTAATAGTTCTGGGTTTTTTTAATTTTTTTTTTCTGCATTTTTACCCCCAAGGAATTTTTAGTGGTGGGGGAGATCCTCATTACTTGCATAACCTTTCAGCATTACTTCTTTTTTATAAAAATGCTCACCATTACATTGTCAAAATACCCATTTTACTTTCAGAGAGAGTCTACATCATTAACATGGATATCTAATGGATCCCTTTTTCCTAGTCTGTTCAGAAATTGCTTAACATTTCAGAATGAAAGTTTTCTTCTTAATTTTGTCTACTTTATAGTGAGTAAAGATTTTAATCTCCTTTTTACCTTGGGAATAAACACTGGCTTGCAGTGACCACTTGTTCATGTTCACTTCAAGCAAAGATAAATAAAGTTCCAGTTGATTTCCAGTAAAAAGAGTATTTTCCTGTTTGTGTATTATAGACTTCTGCAGCGTGGCACAGAACTTCTTTACACTGAGAATCACAGAGCCAAATTAACTTCTTACATAAGCAAGTTAATGTCACTGATGAGGACAGAGTTGTATCTGCTTTCCCATGTCATGCTTTGGTCTGTTACAGACACAACATGCCTATTAGGCAACTGTTGGGAGTGAGACTGTAATAATTTGATTTCTTGAACACACAAGAAGTTCTTGAAGAAATAACTCTTCCCGATTGTTAAGTCAGTTTTTCAGCAAAGAGCTACTGAAACATGAACCTCCAAGAATTTACACCTGTCCTGTTTACATCACAAAAATTAATTTGCCCATTTTACAAAAATTCCCAGCTTATTTCTTCATCCTTCCCTGCTAGGTAAGAAACAAATGAGACTTACCCTCCCTGTTTGGAGCTCTGCATGAGCTCTCTAGCTGCCTCATTCTCCTATCTCAGCTGCCTGGTCAGTCTCTGCCTCTTGGAGTGGAGAAGAAAAAAATGCTCCCTGCCTTTCTTGCAGTAGCAGAATAAATTTAGATCGCCTTCTTTCATGCTTCTAATACACATGAATTTACAGACTGTCAATACTCACACTTTCTTTAAAACAGGTTGGAACTGGACAACAGATTCAAATATTCATGAGGTAGCATTTGGAAGAAGAGAATGTGAGCAGTGTGAATGGAGCAATCATATATACTGCCATTTACTAACAACACCGGCTAAAAAGGGGTTTTCTTCCAACACTTCAGATTAAATACACACTCAAAATTCCAGAACAAGTCTGAGAAAACCACACTCACAGTACACCCCTTGCAGGACCTTGACTTGGAAATACCTCCTCATTTCTATACAGGGCGGAAGGGATCACCTTTGAAGATTCTCAGCTCATATTGTTGTCAGTACCACATAAATTACACCAATTCAATTTCTATTACCCTCTACTCCAGGCCTATTAAATCTTTACTAATAGGTCTCCTTCATGTCATGCCCGTACAGTGAGATGCAAGGCCCTTTTTATCATAACTAAAACTGTGGTAATGGGGGGATGGTTGGGTGACATATTACTCTCAGACAAGGAGAATAATTTGCACATTTTAAAATAAGAAATTAATCCTTATCGCCTCTATAACAACTTGAAGGATGATTCTGATCTACTGTGCCTTGATCAGTTTGACATAAAAAAATACCCATTTATTTTTGGTAGTTAAAAGAAGAAAGAGGAACTTGATACAAAATATGACTGCCTGAATATCTTCCCTCAAAATTGTTACCAAGCACATAAAATGAATAAGGACATTTTCATATCACTACCATTTGATCTTTCCCTTTGCTACTCTCTCCCATTTTTGAAAACATGAACATAGATGTAGGCTATTTGATGGTCTCAAGAGAAAGGGGAAGATTCTGCCACAGTGTGAAAGAGAAAATCTGTATTAATAAGGGTTTGGTTTTTTTCCACCACAAAATGGGTTTATTACTGACCAGTGTGGAAACCATTCCCTCGGGAAGCTGCAGTGCACTCATAGATTGTATATAGACCCCTTTAACTTACTTCATTACAAATTGACAACATCATTGCCAGCAGATTTTGTTAAACACAGATGAACTGCACCTCTTAAAGTCTTCAGCAGCAAGGCTGACATTTTTTGGACAGTAAATCCTCTCATTTTTGAAAAAGCAATGATATACACTTTAGGACACATTGATCTGGAGGATGAGTCCAAGCTCATCCAGGCTTAAAAATCTTGGAAATAGCACAGGCTGACCTGAGTTGCATTAACTTTTCTGAATTACTCTACAGGCTCTCAAAAGAAGTGGTTCAAACATAACATGATAGAAAAACGTTTACAACTGTCGTCGGGAGGCTCTGCATTGTGTGTTGATGTGGCACTGCATCATCCTGTGATGATGAACTCTGGCTCGAGCAGTAGAGGCAGAACAGAAAGAAATATGTTTGGAATAAACTTTTCTTACATCACCTTAACTGGAATACAGTCAGACAGAGAATAATGTGAGTAATAAAGCAAGGATGTAGCTGGCAAGAGTGGGTAAAATATGTCTTTCTGCTTAGCACACTTTCATCTATAAATGGGTAAAAGTGTGCACCTCTTTGATAACTTCAATACTCAAACCAAGCTGCATTTTGAAAGTCTAACTCACTACAAAAGGGTTATTTTACACAAAGCCACAACATGTTTCTATATTATAGTTTTAATTTCCTCAGGAGTTGGGAGTAGAAGAGTTCAGCAAAAGAGCAGGGCATCAAAACAAAGATACGTCTTGCTTTTTCATCCTCCTATATTACAGCACAGATGTGACCAAGGTCCTAATTTTTAACAAGCAAAGAAAGAAATGGTTAAAGGACTTGTAAACTGTACATTTCTTTTGTCCCTATTGATGCTGCTTGCACTCTCAAAAT
The DNA here is from genome assembly GCF_022539395.1 of Myiozetetes cayanensis. NCBI lineage: Eukaryota > Metazoa > Chordata > Aves > Passeriformes > Tyrannidae > Myiozetetes > Myiozetetes cayanensis. The sequence goes on from NW_026087742.1 coordinate 5,684,853, forward strand.
AAGCAGAAAAAAACCTCAATGTGGTCCAGAGAGAAAGCAGCAGACAACTTCTGCTTCTACCAGGAACAAATCCCACCAGAAACTGACACAAAAAGAATCCAAAATGACACAGGTATCCTGCTGCTAGACCTTCCCACAACACAAAGTAATGCTATTTAGCAACACATTACACTGTCCTGCTGCCCCTTCACTTTCTACACACAAGCACTCACAGGTGCCCCAGCCCTCAGCTGTTATGGAGCGGGAACTGAGCCTGCAGCTCTCAGACCCAGGGGCTTGATCCCCCGTCTGAGACAACTGGATGTTGTTCTGACAGGGAATACCTGTGAGGAAGAGCCATTCTAAGCAGCAGTTTGTGTTAGTGGTGTTTTGTTCTGTGGTGCCAAGGTTGATGCCTTGTTCTTATTTCCCGAGGGATTGAAATTCAGTTTCAGGTCAACTCTTCTACATATGAACCTGATTCTTGAAGTGGACCTTTCGATGGCTCCAACATACCACACCAGTAATGAGTGTGTAAAGTGATAAAACCAAGCCCTATATTAAATTTAGTTTTCAATCTGAAGCTATTGAATAGAGACAGAAAAAGGAATGATGCTTTATCAGGAATCTGTGCACATCGGCTGATGTGTGAAACAAAAAACCCCCACTGACAAACACATGTTATTAATTGAAAACAATGAATAATTAACTGATGTAGTAATGCCTCATTTTCTACTTTATATTTTAAAATTAAAAAAAATAATTGTGGTGATAGGATGGTGTGCTGATTTGGGCTGGGGTAGAGTTAATTTTCTTCACAGTAGCTGGTATGGGGCTGTGTTTTGGATCTGTGCTGAACACAGGGTTGATAATGTAGAGATGTTTTTGTCATTGCTGAGCAGGGTTTACACAGAAACAAGGCCTTTTCTTCTGTGTTTTTCTCACCAGTACTGCCAGGCTGGTGAGGAGGCCAGGGGTGCCTGGGAAACTGGGAGGAGACACAGCCTGGACAGGTGACCCCAACTGAGTAAGGGGATATTCCAGACCACATGACATCATGCTCAATATATAAAGTGGAGGGAAGAAGGGAGAAGGGAGGGGACATTTGGAGTGATGGCATTTGTCTTCCCAAGTCACTGTTATGTGTGATGGGGCCCTGCTCTGCTGGGGATGGCCTGAGCACCTGCCTGTCCATGGGAAGCAGTGAATGAATTCCTTGTTTTGCTTTGCCTGTGTGCAGGGCTCTTGCTTTCCCTATTAAACTGTCTTGATCTCAACCTCCTAGCTTTCCTACTTTTACCCTTCAGATTCTTTCTCTGATCCCACTGTTGGGGGAGTGAGAGAGCAGCTGTGTGGGGCTTGGCTGCTGGCTGGGGTTAAACTACAACAGATGGAAATGCAGCATTTTCATTTTAGAACAAGTTTCCATACCATATATATAAATCTGAACTGAAATAAACATTTTAAAGTTATTTTTAAAAATAATATGTTTACATCAGGCAATTTCTCTCCTCTCCCCTAAATCAAGTTTGACACTTAATGTTACATTTTGAAAAGAAAAATAATAAAATGGTGATATTTCCTTTAAAACAGCAAGTTCAGATCTCACTCCGGTTAAGTTCTGAAGGAGGGTAGCTTTAAAAAAGAAATGAAGCTTTCCTTATTAATGCTCAACAGCTTCAATAAAGAAGCTTGTTAATCATAAATACACAGTTACGCCTGAAAGACAAACAAAGGCAAGATGTCTTGATGACTAAGTGTGCCTGTTACAGAAGGTGTGGGTACAGTAGTCTAGTACTTTTTTTCCCAGATTTTTTCTGGTTTTCACTGTGAAAGATGTTCCCTATTCATAGCCTTTTACAGAAGTTAATTTAGGGTGAAAGATCAGGCATGTGTCATTCACATAAAACCTTGATACTTTGTCTATAACATAATTTTTTTTTATGACTGGTGAGTGACCACTTTATGCAGAAAACACACAGGAAGTATCCTTGGCAGTTCCAGGAACTGGAACCCATCAGGTTTCTCAATAGCTTTACTATGGTGATCCTTCCAGGTGAGTGCAAGAATAGTTCCAGTATGAAATTGTACACTTCAACAGAGAAGGAATAAACCCTCCCTTGCATGGCTGCCTACCCGGTCCCACACTAACAGATGCTCACCCACAAGAAAAAAAAAACATTTAAAATGCAAAAAAATTGTCCAGGCAGCATCAAAGCACTGTGAACTGTGAGGGGAAAAAAATATTTTTTATGCTAATAAGGGCAACCTGAAGCCTTCAACAGGTCTGAAAAAATACCCATTCACAATCCTGTCTTATCTGCCCAGGGAGAAAATTCTGTGTGTGTGAGTCAGTCGCTAAGAAAGCTCTGAGTAATGCAGATACAAGTCTGACTTTTTAAGTTGACATTTCTGCTTTTCCAGTGGATCAGAACTGTCAGGAATGTTCCCCAGGCAGACCAGAGGATTGCAGAGCAAAGTTATTCTGTAGCAGTCTGAGTTGTGGCGTAAGTGCTTTGATGGAATTAGTAATGGTGGTTTAAGAAACAGCCTCGGATTCTATTCCCAGCACTAGCAATTACCACTCCCATAACAGAATCAGAACAAAGGAACAAAATCAGATGGAAAAGAGCTGCATATTTTCCTGTACTGGCAGAGAGCAAATTCCCTTCTGCTGCTGTTTTCACAATGCCTTTAAATAACATCTGGCAGTGGGGCAGGGCAGACAACTGGAGACAGGAGCATTTAAAGTGTTGCTACTAGACTTGCCAAGAGCTCAGCTGTATAGAGTCCTTCATCCCTCTTCTGGTTTTCTCACAAGATGTGACTGTGATAAATATTTATTCTTCAAAAATTAAAAATGACCAAATTTTTTTTTATCAACTACATCAGCAGAACATACTGTGCATCTGTAGAGGGATTAAATAAAATTTTGCTAGGTAGTTGGAGAAAAAAGCCTTTAAAGCTAGTATTTGGCATGGGTTAATCACCTCTTTCATTAAAGGAAGGAATACACACTGAGAACATCTTTCTGCCATCCGATTAAGCAATGAGCCAATACAATTGTAAATCTTCCAGAAATTCCCCATGGTTCAACTCAATAGAGGCAATTCTTTACTTCTCAGACCCTATCTCTCATTTTCAGATAATCATTGCATTAATTGTGTACAAAAACTTTCTATCATGCTGCTAAAAGAAATGGAATGTGACTGTTCTGTGATTCTCCTTAGCAACCTTTGACAGTTAAGAGACTGAATTATTCATACGTATTTTTAATATAATAACAATTTTAAAGCTCTCTCACTACTCAATTGTTCAAGCAGCATGCAAACCCCAAACTGTTTGATTATAGTATAAACAGTGCAACTGTTCCTTTTCTACTGTTCTGGTGCCTGATACAACTTATGCCTCTGTAACTGAGTTAAAACAATTCAAGGGTACTATTTTATTCCCACAATCATAGGCTATGAATTGATTTGTAAGTCATTGGAATTTTTAATTCCTTTGAATAAGGCAGATTTTAAGTTCTTGCCCTTTTCTTGTATGAGTTACAGGTATTCTAAGTACTAGTTCTGTTCAACAAATATAACATATAGTTTCATGCAAATCCGATGAAGTTTGGTGTATTCATTGAACAGGGTTCAACCCAGATAGGTTTTCTCCTCTTGATAATAAACTGCATAACCATGGTATCAAAACAGAAAGGATGAGATTTGTACTGAGACTAACGATTATTTCATTCAAGACAGGAAAAAAAAAAACAAATGACACATACTTTATTTTTAGGCTGAAAAAAAATGACTGAAAATATTAAAGACTATCAGAAGGGAAAACATGTCCTGTGTGAAGAAAAATAAATACCCATGTGCTAAGATTGCACATGGTGATGCACATTTTATAAACCAAGGTTTTTTCACTGTCATAAACTAAACCACAACCAGATAACCTCCACTGGAAGAATGATCTAGTAAGATGGCATTGTATTTTTGCTTCTAAGTGTTATTTTAGATAATGAGAAAGTCTATTTAAGTTTGTTTGCTCCCATTTGAGACGTCAGTGTAGTTGCATGACATCATTATTCTCTTAGGCTGCTACTGGACAGTACAGCTACAGATAGAAACAAAATAGTAATAGTTTGTGACAGGTTATATTTAAAATGTTTGATCAGACTGATCAATAGGCCTTTGCTACAGAAGTTGAGCTGAGGTTCAAGGAAGAAAAAGGTTGGTCCAAAAGTTTGTACATATTTCAGTCAACTAGAAGGCACTTGGGATGCAGCTCCAGATTTAATAAAGCTGCCACATACAAAAAATGCTTTTTTGTTTCTGAGACTTCCTAATGGAAATTCACATCTGCCTTTTTCTTTCAAAAAATACTTATATTAGCATCTATATACTAATCTTACATCTTGGCTTTATTTTAGAGCTCAGAAGCTTAATTTATCTTACCAGTTTTGAAATTATGTTATATTATTTAGGCATCATCTTGAAAACTTATTAATACTTGACAATGAATATACAGATATCAATAATTACCCATCAGTTACTGTAGATTAACTGTTAAAGCTCTGGAGTTTTAATTAATCTCTTTTTTTAACACCTGTTAACACGACTTGAACTCTCCCTGCTACTGGTTTGTTGGTTTGGGCTTTTTTTTCTCTATTTACACAATTGCCTTTTGGTTTCTGTGTTTCCTCAAGCTCCTTTTACCCAGAGTACATGCCTCTGAAAGTAATCTCATTCCGATTGATACAGTTCTCGTTTCTGTTCAATTTAAAGTTATTTTCTTTGGCTCACAGCAGAACATCACACAGTCTCTCACTGAGTTATTGAGGATTTTCACCCCATATCAGCAGCTCATCAGCAATTACTTCTCTGCACACAGATCCTTAAAGATCCAGGACATGATGATTTGTTACAATTTCTGTGCTGAAACAATCATGTTCCTTAAACAAGTTTCTACCAGAAAGGGAGTGGAAAGATGAGCACTTCTAATAATGCTAGGTCCTTTGCTTCAACCTCAGAAATTGAAAATACTATTATTTTTAGGCACATCCAGGCACTATAAAAGCATACACTTACTGCCTCTATTTTAAATCTTTGGATATATTAAAATCTTCAGCTCGCCTGACCTTAATACCGAGGTTGTCCTATAAGCTATTCATCTGGCTTTTGGATTGGCTTCCTGTTATCTGATGTTATATTTGGCAAAATTTGTCTTTAATTTGTTTCCCACTTCCATTGGCAATTTAAATATAGTACTCTATTTTTGGCAATATAGCAGGATTTGACAATATATTCACATTGTAAGGTGTGAATGTGATACACAGGATGCATTAAAAAAATTTCACTTATATTTAGTACTTTGTTTCACTGGAGATATGTTTCACTGGACATACTATACATGTTTTAACAAATTTTTTTACAAGCATATCTTCATCCTAAACAAAATAAGGATTTCTCATTTAATTCCTTAATATCATATAGTGCCAGTCAACATTATTTTCAGGGCGACCATTAAAAGTAAAATGGTACGCTTTTTATTACAGTCTTTAAACATAAGCAGTCCAGTCATTTACATTGAGCCTTCCTGGATTATACAGAGAGGATGAAAGTGAGCCTTTAGCAGTATATTCTCCTTTTTCAGGCTAAGGAAAAGCAAATTCATGCTACCAGTGAGAAAAGACCCAAGCTGTCTTCACCCTTGCTAAGTGTGAGAAGCGGAGGAAAGCACGCTGCAATTCACACTCACTGTGTGCCAGCCAGATCTAACTCACAGCAAATTTATCCCCCCTACCCAGCAGACTCTTAAGCCCTGCTAATGCAACATTATGGGGACATAACATCTTGGGTCACAGGTACCTTTGGGAATTCTCTACCATACTTGCCTGAGCAATGTGGAAATTTTTCCACTACCTGGCAAGTCTCCATCTTCTCAGAGGAGCTGTAATGTCAGAAGGAACAGGGCTTAAGTCCACAGGCACAACTGTGTTATCAAACCACTTTCTGGGGCAGGTTTGGAATCAATCCAGTTGTCTCAGGCCTAGTTAATGCAGAGTGGGAATTCTGTATCATGCTGATAGAAGATGCTTTTCTTATTCCATTACTGTTTTCCTACCTAGCACTCAATGTCCTTAAGTTGTATCCTGCTTTTCCATCCACTTGGGTAATTCTCTAAAAATATGTTGTTGAATCATTCTCCTGAACTACATTTCTCCTTGACCTGCTGTGTTTTTATTCCTCCAGCATTTACTGACAGATAGTTAATCTCCACATTACCCTTCTAAAGGCAGCTGGGATGGCAGTGACTGTACCACCTGCTGTTAGTCCAGGGCTGCTGTGATTTTATTGCATTCAATTCCAGTTTCGGTTTCAAAGTCAGCTTTTGAGTGACTGTTCCCAGTATCACTACCCTGTGTGTTGCAGAGCCTTACATTTTAAATGTGGGAAGTTACATCCATGTTTATAAGCTACGCTAAAAATGATGTTCTTTTCAGCTGACCTAAATCACTTGGAGAAACCTTGTGGCATCTGGACAGACATATCTGTAATATCTGAGCTAGTTTAAGTGTTAGCTCAGATGTCTCTTCATGGCACTCTGCCATGCAGATATTGTCAGGTTTTCAGGGCTTTCTGGTTTGCCCTTGTAAGAAGTTTGTCCTCCAGCCAGCAAAGTCATGGCTATATTTGTGGTGTGGATTTTTTCTTATTTCTATATCCAATATATCCCACATCTCTGTCCAGGGAATACCTGAAAGTTTTGTGACTGTCTTTCCCTTTTAATCATAACTATTTTTATGCTTTTATCTAGTGATATGCCATTTCTAAATATTTGCACTTCAACTTTTTCCACTGCTGCTGTTTTCCTTTGAGAAGTACAATTTTCACCCAACCTGCAAATATCAGTTATCTTTTGCAAACTCCATTCTTTCTTTTCTCCAAAGTTAAGTTTTCTTGGATTTAACAATCACTTAGAGGACAAAACATTCAGGTTCTTGCCTTCCTAGCAATTGTCTTATTCCTATGACTCCAGTGTACTGAATATACCGTGATATAACAACCAGCACTCTTGCCTGTCACTTAGTTTCTTCAAAAAAAAAAGACCTTTGCTTTCCATAAGGAACAATGCTCAGTGTTCCTGCTTAAAAACAAATGTGTTTTCCTGCCCCCTTCATGTCTGTGTACATGACATACCATGTTGAGCTCTACTGCTTCGGCATCTACTGCTCATGATCATGAGCATATTCTCCCACTTGCCCTTCCCTGCACTCAAATTTTAACTCGCTATCTTTTGGTCTAAGAGTTGTCTGAAAAAACACCAACAGGTTCAGAATTTAATGTAATAGGTCCATTTTCTTCAGGAACCCCAGGAAGTTTTGCTCATTCATGTAAAGAACTAGGGAAGAGAGGGCAGGTGTATGAAATGTCTCTTTGCACCTCTTCTGAACTTCAGCCCTCACCCCAAAAAAACCAACCAACCAACCAACCAACAACCACAAAAAAAACGAAAAAACCAAAACAAACAAAAATCAACAACGACAACCAAAAAAAAGAAAAAAAGAAAGGAAATCTCATTTTTCACTCTTAAAAGATTCTTTGCCATTTTAAACAAAAACAGCCAGCAACCTGAGTATCATGAAACTTCATTACAGAGAAATCTTAGCAGTGTCATCACAACTATCGCTTCACTTCATCATATTCCAATTTATCAGCTTCATTCTCCATTTAGCTTGAGTGCTGGTAAACTTAATTTCTGCACATACCCACACTTCAGCACAATATAATGCAAACTCCTACGCTTTCTAACCATCTCTACAATACGGCCATTTACTCCCTTAATACTGCTAAGAAATTAAAAAACAAAATGCTGTAAGTGGGAGTAGTTCCACTAATTTATTGCAATGAAATAATATTCTAATGCATTGTAATACATTTTTTAAATGTAACTTTCATATTCATACAGACAATAACTGTCAAGATATTTTAACAGACTCCTGCTCTCTTTTATCATGTTATCTTTTTTAAGATTCATGAACACAAGCATTCCAGGTTTCAAAAGTGGCAAACTGTTTTTGAAACCGTGGGTTTTAAGGATAAAGTGAGACATTTCTTCATCTCAAAAGATCTAAGACAGCTTCTTTCTTTCCTCTGAGCACTAAGGAACTACTACCCAAAATCATTTAAGCTTGTTTCCTATCCAAGACCCGGAGGTAAGGTGTACTGGGTTTGGTAGGGATGGAATTAATTTCCTTCACAGCAGCCCATATGGTGCTGGTTTTGGGTTCATGACCAAAACCATGTGGGAAACACATCAATGCACTGGTTACTGCTAAGCAGTGTCAAGGCCTTCTCTGTTTCTCACTCTGTACCCACAGCGAGAAGGTTGGGGGTGGCCAAGAGACCGGGAGGGGACACAGCCAGGACTGCTGACCCAAACTGAACAAGGGGTATTCCACACCCTACAGCAGCAAAACTTGGGAGTTGTCTTCCCCAGGCAGGGATTGCTTGCAGACTGTCTGGGCACTGGTTTGCTGGTGGGAGGGGGTGAGTGATTGCCATTCCATCACATGTTTTTTTATTTCCACTTCCTTGACTTATTAAACTGTCTTAACCTTAAACCATAACTTTTTCTCAGGGCAGTGAATGAGCATAAGAATGAATGTAAGAACCCATTAGTAAGAAGCAAAATTGCAACTAAAAGACTTAACCCAGGTTCTCTGTCCCTATGTGTCATACTATGTGCCTCAATGAAAGATAAGAGCTGGTTAGATAGCTACTGATAGTTGTGTAGCATAAATGTGAAATCACCAGATCTGACCGACAGAAAAAATTAAACTTAACTACATACCTAGAGAGGGCTATTCTGAAAGATCTTTATGGAAAGCCCTTTGTGAAAACCAGATTTCTTCCTCATACAATCTTTTCTTTAAGTGCTAGAAGCCTCTCAAATATTATAAGGCATTTACAAACTATTGCTATTCAGCTCGGGGAGGAAAAAAAAGAAGATAAAATAAAATCCTGTGCCTCTGTATAACTTCCCCCAAACTTTTCCAGATGTAAATTAATACCTCAATACTTGTCTGTATAGTTTTCTTGCATTTTTCCCATTGCTTTTGTTGCTACTGCATAGGTTCACTACAAGGTATTATCTCATTGAAAGGGTCTATTAAACTCTGAGTAACAGTGAATCTCTAATTTATATGTGTATCCTAGGATGGGGTTAAGTTTGGTTATCATCTACTGCCTGATACCATCGCCACTGAATTATGTAATAGGAAACAGTGCATGTGAAGGTAGAGATGTAAGTCCATCCATCATTGCTATTTCATTTCACATTGCTTAAATGTTAATGCTCTCAGTCCTCCCAACAATACAGCCTGTCTGCCTCCCTGTCTGCATAACTAATCTAAAGCATGTTCTACTTTCCTTTCTACTGCTCAAAAGAAACATTATTTTGTTTGCTTCTCTGGCTTACATTTTATACAAACCTATTCCTCGTGTCTACATGTATACACTACATCTTAAATTCAGCTGCTTAATGGAATCGCTAAATGTCCTGCAAGAGGTACATTCATCATTTCCCTCCAATCAGAAATATTCTCAAATTATTTCTGTAACTCACAAGTGCCTCTGCTTCTTTATGTAGATTAGATTCTGAGGCTGAATCGCCACAGGTCGGTGTAAATTTGGTTTATACTTAAATTCAATATCCGGAGTTGGCTTTCACAAAACAAGTTAAAAGGTAAATACAGCTAACTAGGAAGGAGCTCTATATTTGTAACATCAGAGAGACAGGATTTTCAGGCCTGAAAGTACCAGCCTTTTATATGGCAATTCAACCACCATTTAGTTTTCAGTGTTATAGTACGAAATTTCTCTGCACTAATGGATCCTCCTAAACTGACACGTGATCCTGTAACTAAAATCCCATACCTTGCACACTGTGAATTTCAGTCTCCCTCTAAATATCTTTGTATTCAGAAAGAAAAAGGTTAAGGGCTGTTTTCGTGGAGCTGATAGTACAGCTGCCTATCCCCATGGTCACAATGATTTGATTAGAGATGTCCTCTCTCTACACTTGCACTCAAGTTCTGACATAGTGGTGCCAGCCCTGAGAGGAAGCAAATGCTAAAGCCTATGAGCAGCTACTCTACCCAAACGTGTTTCCACAAGATCACCTGAGGCAAGAGGCCTATCAGGGAAGCTCTCAGGAGCTTTGCAAGCACAGTGCCCTCTCATAACCCTCACCTAGTGCACCGGTATCTTTGAAAGCTTTCAAGATGATAGGGAGTTACATAAATGCCAGGTGCTCTTACATGTAAAAAAATCAAAGGTCATCTAAAGAAACATATTCTGCTGCTGAAGGATGGATAATCCTGAGGCTGGAATCTGCTTGCTAATTTTTTACTAGGACATGAAAGTGCTACCACTTGAAAGCACAGAGGACCTGTACCCACCTATGATTAGCATCAGGCATGTGTCCCATCAAAATCTGGTGTGTCAGTTTGTGGCAAACTTATCATGGTCAATGTCAACACACCCTTATTTTACCATCAACAGACCTGCAAACTTCCCTGTTAAGGTGAAGAGCAGGTATTTTACACTTGCACTTGCCCGACTGAGCAAAACTGTCAGGTAATGCATCCACCAGGTACAACTTTCTCTTCCTTTCTGTAGTCTGATTACACATTTTTATATTGAAGAGATTGAACACCTTTGGTATCAACAGCCATTGTTCAGTTGTACATGTCTCCTCCATAACTCAATATGCTGCTCCATATTTATCTATATTCCCTACTGAATGGGAACATGAGAAGACTGCTGCTATAGGAAGCTGCATAAAGAGGTTTTTTTCAGTCTTCTCTTTATCAGCTGCTGTGCCCTTTTTCCTATGGATCTGCATTCATATTTATGTTTCTCTCTATTTACTGCCTACTCAAAATGCTTAAGAAGTGACACCAGTGAAGACAGACTAAAATAACCTATGCTAATTTAAAATAATATCCACCAGTTCTACACGGTCACACATTGTGCTTCTTCCAAAGGCAGCTATGCAATTATAGGTACTTGGGTGCATAAAGTGATACGGAGGTTTCTATGGCAATTATTCAATTTAATTGAAAATTGTGTTGGGAAAGACTCATTTCAAGTGCAGCATGCAATTTGCATTTGTTTCCAAAGAATCTGAACTTGCTAAGGCTGAGTTAGGTGAATTCCTAATTTTCAGGAAGGCACAGTCTTTAAAATTCTATCAGGGGGGTGAAAAAACAAGGTAGGGTTGTTAAGCTTGTTAACATTTAAGACCATGTATGCACTTATGCAACACAGTGGTTTTTACTGTCAGGTAAATATTTTATGTTTCAAATTAAAGAGGAAGAGTTAAAAATCAAATTGATGCACAATGTCCTTGAAGCTACAAGGTAGAGGAACCAGAAAAAACACAAGTACCAAAAATGACAACAGGCTGACAGCATGCTGAAGGAGACAAGTCATCAGTGAGATCAAGTCCACAAGATCAAACATCTATATTTTCATATATTTTAGCTACTCTGTGTTAGAATAATAATGAAGGTGAAGTTAATTCCAGCCTTAATATGTTTTAGAGTGACAAAGAATGAACTGGAGGGAGGTAACTGTTTTTTCTTGGTTAGATACTAAAACAAAGCTATTACTTAATTTCCTGTAGGAAAATGGGTTTCTTTTCTCTCCCAATTTCCATCACCACAATGAGTCAAACATATTTTAGGCCTGAATTTATAAAAAACCCAACTAATCTACTTAAAGTGATGGAGACTTGGAAACAATATCTGAACTGTGGTTTCATATTCACTAAATTTATAGCATTGCCATTTCTGAAACAAAACTCTATTAAATTTCTATTTGTATGATTTTAAGACTGCATAGGCTATGTACCAAAAAATAGTCATTGTCTCCTTCATAAATATTAAATAAAAATTAAATTGATGTGAGGATAGGGGTAGAAGTGTTCTTTACCAGACACAAAATCCTCCTAAGTGGGAAAAACCTGTGCCTTAAAGCAGGTGTCCATGGCAGGATGTGACCAGAAGCAGAAGAGTAATTTTAACAATGTAGCTTTGGTATTTCTGTGTTTGTCTCATTGCATTTCTGTCTCAAACAGAAAAAGGAAGAATGACTCCTTACTTCAATGTCAATGATTGCATCACAGTTCAGAAGAAAGCATAATGACACGAATATGCTTTTCATAATATATATGTAATCAATTTTTAATGAACCGGACTCTAATAATTAACCTTTTGTGGAAAGGCATAGGAATAGAAAGCAAAAATTCCAGGTTACCAAGAGACTCTTTTCTTGGCCCATGGCAAGTCCTATATTGGTCAGAAAATGTCTTTGCAAGACAGGGGAATCCATTTGCTTGAATGAACATGAAAGGGGTCCCACCAAGCACAATCTAGCAGTGGAGGGCTTTTCACAACATGGACAATTTGCTTTATTTTTGCCATATGGTGGTGGTCCTAGGTTAATGGTTGGACTTGATGATCTTAAAGGTCTTTTTAACCTTAAGAATTCTATGATTCTATATGCTGACAGCTCTCACCTCCCTCATCTTTTGCTGTTCATCCCATCCTCTTTTGATATTAACATGTCTTCCTTCATTTTACTACTTGACCCTCTCATAAATATTAAAATACATTGCAATCAATAGAAAGGTTTCTTGATTTTTTTTTTTATGCTTCCAGACATGAAAGTAATATACTCTCATTCCTATGTGTCATTTGTATAAATAGAAAATAACTTAATGAAGTCAGAAGTAAGCACATTTCATTGAGTTCTGAACATGGCAACACCCACAGTTACTCATCTCTGATCGATATAAAGGCTACTGGTGGTGCTCCTTGTCTAAGCTTCTGTTTCCTACACAGAACATATTCAAGCTATACCTATTCAAGCTTTCATTAATTTTCAGGGTTGGAAAAACATATTATTAAACATCAGTGTTAATGGTGTTGAAGGGACAAGTAAGACCTGAAGGTAGGTTTTGGCTAACAACAAGGGACAGGTTTGAAAAGACTCTGGCTGGGGCACTGCTCTCAATAAATTAAATGCAATAAGTGGATCTAGTAGAGAGTTACTTTTTTAATACCCAAATTGTATGGCTGGCTGTGAGAAGTGGGAAATGAGGAGAGGAAAAAAAAAAGAGGAAGCCTTTACAGTTTCACTTGGCATCATTTCCTCAGAAAACCACCAAGATATAAGAGCCATAAATATCTCTCTCCATTTTGGTTCAATAATGCCAGCATCTAAAGAATGTAAAGGAAATCTCTTTTTTACTTATAAGAACACTTACAAATACACACAGAAATAAAAAATTGTCAGTGAAAGCTGTACTTCGTTTTCAGAAATGGAAGAACAGGAATTGGATGTACTGCTCACTCCCCTCAGTAGGTTCAAGACTAGAAATGTCACAGAGTGGAAACCTTCACCAGCAGGAGGAAGACTAAGTATCTCTGACTGAATGACCTGAAGTTTTTTTTGACCACAGGAAGACATTTTCCTAACAGATGCAGAGTAATCCTCCCATAAAATGAATCATCTACCATTTCTTGAAGTCTTGGGAAAAGCTGAAAGTTCAATAAAGAGTGTGGTCCTTAAAATTTACACACTTCAGCTCCTCACATTTCCTGTGGGGAATATAAATTGCTTCTAAGTACTTACTATTCTGCATGCCATTCAAATTCTGTTGCTTCAATTCATTATATTAAAAAGTAATACCAACTTCAATTATTCGTTGTAAAATTACAAATTTAGCTAAAGTACACAGAAAATTCAATTCACACCAAAATGGCCACAATGTTCAAATTAATGTATTTGCAGTCCTCCCACGTCCTTCTCAGCATCCTTTAAAACGTCACTTATTTTTTATAAAGATATAGATTTTCTGAGTATTGATGTGCTCTATCAGCAGACAAGTTCTCTCTGCTTTTAGTTCTGCGGACATTGCTCGCCCTTCCCAAATCACTAAAGATTGCAGCTAAAATAAAGGAGTCCATATGAGCAAAGGTTACAGCACTAGACTTACAGCTCAAAAGTTTGCACCTTACAAACCTCTCATCTTCAGTCCTGCATTCAAAAGGTACTTATGATTTCAAAGAAATTGCAAATCAAATGATTACACGCTACAGGAAATTAGATAAAAGAGAAAGGAACCACTTCAACACCATCAAGAGATTCTATTCAGCTATTATATTAATAGTAAAAAAACATATTTTGATTGCAGCTTCTGCAGGTATAAAATGACAGGGTTTAGATTATCTTTTATTGAAGTGCACAGATCCAAAAAGTGTTTTCAGTCCTGCAAGGTGTTTTAGTCTTGTAATCATTCAGCAAAGCATTTGGACAGCAGTTCTTTAAAATTAAGCAGAGTAATAAGTGCACTTGTTAAAATATGTTCTAGAGTATGTAGCACCTTTCAGAATAAATTCAAGCACCAGAATTAAGTATAAAAAAAAGGTTGAACTTCTGTACCATTGAAATCATCACGAAAGCTTCTACATTTTTAAAGCCAAGTGATGAATTTACTATCCCTGACTTGAGTTTTAATTTCTTTACAGAATCTCATGTAATCTTTATGTTAACATTCTATTATGTAAAATGTAATGCTTTTTCAGTTCAAATTAACGTCTTAGAAATAAAAACCACAGCAGAAATAATGACCATCGTTTTGTAAGGAATGGATGTTTTCCTGTCTTTTTTACACTCTAATTTAACTAAAATTAAAAAATCAGTGCACGGAAAAATTGGAAATATCAGGGCACAAAACCCAAGTGTTTTCATTAGCTGTTAAGAACACCTAACACAGCAACTGTGCATTGGACTAACATCCACACTGCAGTACACTTGAAGCTAACAGTGGGATTACATATATATATATAAATATATATAATATTGATATATATGCATACACACTGATAAAAACAAGTCACAAAGTTTATGGGCTACTACTTCTCTTGCCAACTCTTGCCACTCATAAATGCTTTTCCAAGATATTTTGCAACAATGTTTTCCAAATTATCTTACAATCAGTCTTTCAAATGCTATTCTTTTCCTTTGATAATTTAAATATAATTTTATATGCAAGAGAATGCTTCAGTGAATGCCCCTCCAAAAAACCTTAAATTATAAATGAAACAATGCATTCCTAGTAAATATTTTCACATTAGAATATTAAAGAGAAATGGTTTTAAATTTTTTTTCTTACAAAAAATGGGGCAGAAGCATGAGTTGAGGAAACAATTTACCTTTCTTGTCGTCGAAGTACAGCGTCTGTTGAGCTGGATTTGACCACTGGAGGGAGGTGTTATCATTTTGATCGACCCTGCAGGTCAAATTTGCTGTTCCCCCTTCAACAACCGTGACGTTCTGTGTAAGTGGAAACTGCCCTTGGCTGCCTGAGGAGAGAGGGGAGGAATGAAGAAGGGAAAAGAGTAAGAGGAAAAAAAGAAAATATTTAAGTTGCAAGAATTGAATTTATTGCAGTAGCTTCCCACAGATGACAGACCCTAAATTCAATGCGATCTATTCTGACCAAAGAACAGGAGCACAATAATCAAAAAAAAAAAAAATATTTACAATATATTTTCTGTATCTGAAAAACAGATAGACGAATTAAGAAATAGGGATTCTTCCTCCCTCCCTCCCGCCCCATGAAACATACTGTTTAGTTACAAAGAAATGCCCTGCAATTTTATCCCCTCAGACATACCCAGAGATGACTCAGTACAGACAATACAGTTAAATCATTGTTGAAAACATCACCGAAAGCATAGCATAAAAATGCACGCAGAGTTTTTGAAACAGAGGGACAGGGCAACCATGACTCCCTGCTTCTTTTGATACATTCTAAAGGCCTCTCAGGATGACGTTTCTCGTGTCAGGTTTGGAAAGTTGTTGGAGAGCAAATGTAGTGTGAATCTAATACTCGACGCATACTCTGTTGAGGGAATATAACCTGATCTCATATGAAAATGGAAGAGATGATGTAGTAGGTCTCTTTCACATCTGTGATTCTATCCCAGAGCATTATGAATCACATTAAGTGCTTGCTGAAAAGTCACTGGGAAGATTTCCAAATGCCTCCACATAATACAGGAGCAGTATCACTCAGGTTCTTAAATCACAAGCATTTCCACTGGCGTAGTTAGGCTAAAGTGTTTATGTATTGGGAGAGTAGCACAGCCCTTGTCAAACAGCCCAGCACAATCTGACAAACAGTACTGTAAGAAGGGAGCGTGGTAAAAACATGGAAGAAAAACATGGAAGTCATTTTTAACATGGGCAGGGAAAGAAAAAAAGCCTTCAGTAATCAGCAAGACACATCATGGATTCTAGGATAATTATCTAGGACATATATTAATTTACTTAGGGATACTATGCAAAAGAAAGACAATCCAATACTCTAAATCAAATATATGCTTCTTTCTTCCTCTCCTTTTATACAAGTTCTGTTAATAAAAGAAGCACTGAAGAGCAGGTAGCTCTGCTCACACAAGAAGCATAATGCCAAGACTGACACTCAAGTGGGATGTGTCAGAAACTGAGAAAACCTCTCCACAGTCCTACAGGAGCAAACAAGCTCATAGGCATGTCATAAGTACATCAAGGAAATAATATCTACAATATTCACTAATGATACCAATACAGAATCAGAAATCCAGCACAAAACCTTCACAGAAACATCCTATTTTAGTGGCTCTCATCAGAGTTATTCCCAACTAAGTCAAACTGAATCATGTCTTCTACATAAAAGGCATGATAATGGAAATATATTATCTAGTATATGGGTTTTCAGATGAGCAGAGTAAGGAAGTACAAATTAAAAGATTAACATTAATTAATGATAAAACCAAAGATTTAATTCTAGCCAGATTTTGGTTTCCTATGTAAAATAATTACGGTGGCCTTAGATGTGGAAAATAAGTACCTACATCAGTGTAATAAATATTTCCATCAAAATGCAAATCTGAATAACTGGTATATTTTTTGCATAAATATCAACTTCCTACAGATGTCTAAAGATCAACACTTACTGTGTACTGATATTTACTCTAAGAGGGTATTTACTATCTGCTGGATAACAAATATAGTAAATAAAAAATAAGGAATGCTGAAAACACCATGGCTAATTTAAATGCTGCAAACAAAAAAATGCCAAAATTCTCATGACATCCTCTGTATCTGACACTTCATTAATCAAACCCTGCTTCCTGAAAGCCACACGTTGAGAAATACTTGATGAGTGAAAAATCATAAACAAGGATGGAGAAAAAAAAAAAAAAAAAAAAAAGGGAAAACAGAAAAGATTTGTCATTTCCTTCTATTTCCCCTCTTTCAATTCCGATGTGTCAAGGAACCTCAAGATATTGCATAAATTGCTTATCGCTTAAATTAGAATTTTAAAGATCCAAAAAAACCGCACACAGCCTGTTATTACTTCCACTAAATTACAAGCAACTTACCAAAGAAATAACCTTCTAAAGTATGAGTTGTGGATAGGAGGCTCTGTGGGCTAAAATACTTTTTTGCATACAAAAAGCATTAAACAGAACCTACTGCCAGAGATTAGCACAGTGAAATCTGTCATTTACATTAAAGAACTGGAATGGAAGATAGTTTAATAAAAACCCCACTGTAATGATTTAGGACCTCATTAACACAATTTAGGAGATCTCCCCATAATTACCCTGATCTCCCCAAAATTACCCTACAATCCCTTTCTGATATTATCATCTCACCATGAAGGTGTCAGTGTACCAGCAGTCTATCATTTGCTAATGACTCTGAAGTCACAGACTTGTCTGACCAGAAGAGTGGTTAGTATGTAAACTATCCTGGTCAACCAAATAAATGGGTAATGGTGATGCCACATTCTGAAGAGGACAGAAGAACTTTCTTTTCTCTGACCACTCTAGTGTGTGCTGACGTTTTGGAAGCAAGAAATAATCTAGCGTATAAAAATGAGACCCAAATATTCATACTATCCCTTACCAACAGAGAAGCTGCTTGGATCTGGAGAACATGCACAGAGCTTCATAGGAAGCTTGGAGTGCAAAAAGAGGCACAGAGAAAATGAGCCATCTAATATGGAAACTAGCCTAAGTGGAAAGAAGGGAGCCTGTGCAGAAAGGAACAAAACAGATAAAGCAAGACCAAACGAATGGATACTTCACACCTTTCAGTGAAGACAAAATCTATTAGTAACTGTACTGGAGAAGGCTGCAAACCCCTGTATGAAACAGATGAAAACTAAAGAAAGCATCAACATCGTGTGTTTTAAGTGTCAAAGAATTGTTTTTATGCCACTAAAGACTGTATATGGTTGCTGGGAGGACTGACAGTGTTTTGTGGGAGAGGTCTTGTTTCTGATAAACAGGGAGGGAGAATGTTCTCAGGAGGGGTGCCAGGGAAGGTGCCAGCCTATGCAAGTGCTCAGTGGGATGGAGAACCCAGGCCATAAGTGGTGCAGGCTCCTGCTGCAGCACAGTGACCCACAGCTGGAGACCATGGACTGGAATCACATCATTCCCCAAGGGACTTGCTTTGGAAAACCCTTTATGCCTGGGGTAACTTATAACCACTGCCAAAAAGCCCCTTCATACTCCCAGCACTGAATAGGCTGGTTCTGATCCATTTGAATAGGCCCATTATATCAAGAATAGTTGCTGATCAACCTTCAACAGGAAGGCAAGTCTAAAGACCCTGCCAGATTGGGGCTGTCATAATTTCAACAACCCGACACTATCATTATGATTCTTTAGTATGAATAGTTTTTAATATAGGTATTAAACTTCCATTTCCTAATTTCTTCCTTAACTCTGGAAGTAGAAGTGAAACAAGACAACGTTCTCTAACAAAAGCATTCCACCTTGACTTAAGAAGTCTAGTAATGGCCCCTTTGGTAACTTCTTTCAGAGAGCAGCAGTCACCCTTGTTTAAACAAAACCACAGAATTTACTCCTAGTATGTTGCTGTAGCTCTTAGATTCCACTGGCTCTTATATCTTTTATCCTGCTCTGAAGAGCTGTTTCTTATCAAATTTCTCTTGTAGGCACTTAGAGACTGTGATCATATCACCCATTAACCTTCTTTTTGATAATCTAAATAAATTGAGCTCTTAAGTCTTCCTGTAGAAACTGTATTTTTCTAATCCCTTAATTAGTCTGTGGCTCTTCTCCGTGCCCTCTGCAATTTGTCATCTTTTTTTTCCCAAACTGTGTTCCAGTCCAGACCTGGAAACCTCACTGCTGCAGTTACAGAAGGAAAAAAATACAAAGGTGATGCCACTTTTCCACCAGCACTTCGTGTTCTTGTTTGCACATCAAGACGAGTCCCCTTGGCCACAGGATCAGCCGGGAACCCAAACTGTGACAGCCAGCTGACCATGATGCTGGGATTTTTCTTTCAGACACCATTCCAAAGTCAGGCCTTCATTCCAGTTCTCCTCCTGTAGCTCTTAGATATACTTCCCTAAGTTTCACTGCACTGAGCACAGCATTTTAGGAAAGTTCAGTACAATTTATTTCCTACTTTACTATTACCTGAGATGATCGACAGGTATGATTGAGATAAGGGATACAGCTCAGATGATCACCACTGTAAAGACAGGGCTACCCATCCAGCTGACTTGCCTTTTTCTCACAACAAATGGCTGGCAATGACATTTCTACCCTCCACCAGCAGGTCAAGTCAATCAAACACACCTATATCCACCACAGTATATGCAAATACATTCTCTTCCACGATCAAACCTTGAGGCAGGACAAAGTATTTTCCTGTCTGTATGGAGTACACTAATAAAGAGTAAAAAGAAATAAATAAATTACTGATGGCCAGTATTACAATTCCCTTCTATCTGTAAAGGAAGCAAGGAGTTTCAATAGAAAACACTTCAATGGTTTGCAAAGGTAGGCTACAATAAGCAATGAAGCTGTGGCAAAGAGGCTGCTGCATTTTGACATCTCTGTCATTGTGTTGCATCCCACTCCCTCTGCTCATTTTAGGAAGCTTTTTCTAGCAAAATTATTTCAATTAGTTTGACTAGATGGAGCTATAGTGATGTATATTCTACCACAGGTTGTTTCTGCAATGCTTTGTGGAGGACCAATACTGCTTTGCGGTACAGCTGACAGGCTCATATCTCATTAGCCACAAGCTGTTTCCTGTCAAGGAAACCTTTTCTTTTTCTTTTTTTTTTTTTCTCCCCCCCCAGCCCCCCGAAATCACAGCTTAACTACTTCTGTGGATTTTCACATTGATTTTTATCTCAGTATGTGACAAGTCTATGCAGAATAATTATCATTATTTGGTCCGGTTTGGAAACATTCATCATGTGAGTTCATCTCATGTTTATTTGTTTATGTTTGGGTTAGTTTTTTGCTTATTTTTGTGGGTTTCGGTTTGTTTGGGTTTTTATTATTATTTTTTGCAATTAGAATGAAAGCTCTTTAATGAGTTCAACACTTCCACTTGATGCTTAGGTGATACATTCTAATCAATTTACCAGGCTAATTATAAATGTGACTAGGTGGCTGTAAGCACTGAGAAAACATAATCCTCTCTTTGCTTTTGCTTCTGCAAATATCTGTCCTTGTAGTAAACAGTTATGTTACAAATTAAGAGCGTTTCACAGTATGAGTGCAGGAAGCTTTGTCTACTCATGTCACTGTTTACCAGAAAGTCCTAAAAAAAAATAATAAAGCTGTGGATAGAGAGCCTGGACAAGAGGTGACAGCATTGAGTTAACAATGTTTTGGCACCTCAGCTCTACCTGCCCATTGTCTCAATGAGGTAAATTAAGCTTGTCAGCATATAGGAGGGAAAAAGTAGAGTTTACAGTTCTATAGCAAAGATTTATCCTATTCAGTCTTACACAGAACCACAAAGCCATGGGCCTTTTATTTGCTACCTTTATAGTATGAGGTCAGCCAAAACCATAGCCCATAAAAATGCAAAGTTGTATCAGAGGAAATAAAGAAAAAAAAAAAAATGGAACCAATTATTTTTCAAAACAGTTTGGTTTTATAATATTGATTTCATTAGGACCAGGCCCTAAAAAAAACAACCCCAAAAAACCCAAACAACAGATCAAACATTTGGTTGAGAAGGCAATGAACTTACTACTTCAAATAGCAGCTTGCATCTGTAGAGAGAATACATCAATTTTGGACTTCTTTCTTAGTAAAGAAACTGAAACATTAGGAACAAAAGACAGTATGATGAAACATCTAATATACTGAATCACTTTCCTAGCTTTCTCAATTTATATATGAAATAATGCAAACATCTCTCCAAGGAGATGAAGCATTATTAAGCTTGTCTTTATTTAATTTAAAGAGCAATGATACTGTAAACTGCACTTCATCAGGCACAAACTGGGGTCTGCATTACTGTGCAACTACTGTTTCTTGTAACTTTCTAACAGGACTTAATCCCCTTCCCTAATTTTTTCAGCATGGATACCAAATAGAAGGTCAGTGTACTGGAAACACCGAAGGAAGAAACTACAGAAGTTGTTGTCTCTATTATTTCACTTAATTTCTAAGAAAAGTCTTAAGAGCGTGGTAAAATATTGATGAGCGATTAAAGCAGATTAAATCTTGATATAGATCTACCTGCTTTGCTTTATTTTAAAAGACAATACAGCAATGTACCTGCATGTTAAACTACATGTGTTCATACAGAGCTTTTAAAGAAAGAGAAATTTGCCTGAGCATAATTTGATACAGAGAATCTTTGATGGGGTGAATTCACCTTTGCTAACTTGCTGCCTTAAATGTCCTGTATCTGGATAGTATATACTTTTCTAAAGTTTATGCCCTGGGGGAATGTCCTGTGAATTGTCTGCTCTCTAATAAACAGGTTTGTTTTTTTTTTAAAAAGAAACAAAATTAAACAAAAAACAAATTTTGTGCTCTAGAAACTGTTCCAAACTCCAGTTACAAAACCACTTGCAGAGAACACTGGAATGAATGAGAACACTGCAGAAAGTTACTACTGTTACCTCTGGACTGTGCATTCAAGGTCACTGGGGTTTTTTTGAAGGTTTAAGCAATTCTAAACCATTGCAAAGGACAAGAGTGCACTGGCACAGCCTCTGATTTCAGGCTACAGAATTTATGTTAGACAACAATAAGAGAGAAGCAGGAAGTCTTTGTTCCTTCCTTCATTCCCTGTGTCTCAGGTGTATGTTTCCAAACAATCAGCTAACTCAAGATATAATTAGTTTGGACTATATTAGAGTGAGAGAGATTGCATATATAAATTGGAAAAAATACATACTGAAGCACAACTATTCCACAATGACAAATAGGAAAAAGTATGAGAGAGACAATGGGAAGAAAAGTATGCACAAGCAGTGCTGTTTCCTAGGAACCTTGCATTAGTGACTATTTTTACTCTTTTCAAGCTATCACCATGGTATTATTTGTTTGCGACTGGAGAAGAGTATCCAGGGATTTTATTTATTTATTTTGAAAGGGGGAAAAAAAGCATTCCCCTCCACTACCTTAAATTCCTGATGGAAGTTACAAATCCAAACATAATTAAAGTGAACCTCATTTTCCCACAGCTGTGATCACAAACTGATGAATTTTCTGGTTCTCATAAGTGTAAATATGGCTTAGAGTTTGGTGTCACTTTTCACTTTAAAGTGCTATGCTCAACTCTTTGTGCCTCAACAAAGTCCTTTTTCTCTAAAAGCAGGACAGAACCCAATGAAGAATAAGGAATTGGACAATAAGTTCTTTGAGGATCTGGGCCTCACTGTCACCCCATTTCCATTCCTAATCTTTAATATGAGAATAGTTTCATTTTCTTACTTCACATCAATGCTCCAAGAAGATATCTGTGCCAATCTCCCAAATACTTCAGCAGCACAGTCACAATGTTGTCCCCAGTTCAACCCTATCTTAATCTTGGTTTGAAATACTCTGGGCAGATGTGAATGCATTTAACCTTAACACTGGGAAAAGATATTTTGGGAAATAACACATTTACTGAAGATAAGTAATATCTAAGGAAGATGGAAATTACAAGAAATTCCAAAGTAATTGATAAAACTTTGGCTAGAGTAAAAGATGAACCAAAAACATTAGAAACATTCACCTTTCACTAGTGTTAAATCTTTTTTTTTTCCCCAGAAAAATCAAGATATTTTGGATTTAATTTTTCAAAATTAAAATTTCCACTAAAAGATAATTATATAACCAAGAAAAATGACATTTGTTGATTAATATTTTTCCTCCTCATTTTGCCACAACACCTTTAATGATTTCCTTTCTCCATCTGTGAAAAATATCAAACCTGTTGGCAAAAAAATGCTCTGTCAGGCTTTTCATCTATTGAGTCATTATAAAAGAAAATATACTTCCATCTCTCCAGGAATGCACTTTTCCTCCTTTCTGCTTCCTTTAAAAAAATAATGGTATTTGAAGACCAACATGCTGGTAACCCACCTGGCAGGGACTTTCTTTTTGTCTCTCTGTCTATTTTTTCCCCCATCCAACCACTTTTTCTACCTCAGCAGAAAACAACCAGAGTTTAAAATCCTTTCACTTTTACCTTTGTCTCACCACCTTCTGAAATGTCATTCAAAAGAGAAGTGAAAAGAGAGAAGAAGAGGCAACTATACGAGTCAGATCCAAGTAGTGCTGTTGTTTGAATGTTTGTAACCTCAAAAAGCATTATGAAATCAAAAAAGGAAAATCCACCATAACTGAACTGCTTTTCCTTAGTTACAAATACCCCTGGACAATGCTCTCTTACCAATTAAAGCCTTCTGTATTTAAATGGTAGCTCGATTGATTCACTGTACCAAACAGCTGAGCACAACTGAAAATTAAAACTGTTCTAGGTTTGCCTTAACATGTGCCCACATAGGAGCTTTTATTCCTGTTAAAATACAGAACTTAAACACAGACCTTGTACATGTTTGCACCTATATACCCAAACAGGACAGGGGACGAAGAAGAGAAGAGATAAAATCATCAATAAACCCCCACTTGTTTCTGTAAATTTAACTTCTCTTTACTTCAGACTGTATATTTAATTAGACAAGAACCGCATATCTAAACGCTGTTCTTACTACCTCTGGTTTGGAAACAAATCTAAAACAAGTCATTGCACTAGTACATTAAGTAAATCCTTGCTACCTGGACTTCCAACACTTTCACTGTTCAGTTTGCTTCAGGTGATATGTAATTCTCAAAGGTAAATGAAGAAAGAGCAAAGGTAGAAAAATCGGGTTTTGATGAGAGATGCTGTGTGTGGTGTTACACTTCTCTGTTCTGATTACCAGTGTCTTTTCAGTTAAATACTCTGTGGTTGTAAATAGTCCTAATAAACCCATCCTAATGGTAAATGGGGATCAATATCAACAAGTTAGATCCTTGATTTCGGTCAGTGTGACAAAGTATGGACAAATTAAACATACTTTCAAAAATTCCTTTTCATAAATATATTTACTATAAAAACTATTGTGAAGAGTTGTGTGTGTATATTGCCTTTTAACACATAAAAGGCAACACTGTCTTACAGGTGGGAAATACTGTGCCTGCAAATGGTTTTGATCTGAACAGGCATTCCCTTGATGACTTTGTGTTGATCAATACATTGATGCATCCTGGCTAAATGGGAACGTTCCCTGAAGAAAACAGTGCTGATTCTCACAGAGCAAAAGTCAGAATGGTTAATAAAACATTTTCCACTTGTGATCATCTGTATATTCACAAAGTTTTCGTTACTGATGATTTCACCCACCATGTCAATATTTGCCTTCTTTGATGTTTGACTCTTTTTCTATACAGAAAAGATCTCTGAAACACTGCTCTCATGGAGCTCATGAAAGTTCAAATGCAAAACAACTTAAAACTGACTTTGTACTTGATGGGTTTTTTGCCCTCTTTTGGTTTACACAATAAAACAAGACTAGGAATTTGGTCTGGAGAACGATTGCTGTATACAGTTCCAGTAGCCCTTTTGAGCCTAAGTGGCATCAAACTATAAACAACAAAATTACTTAGGCCAGGCAACACTTTCAGGCACCAGAACCCAGGCTTGACCTACAGACATGAAAGGCAGTTTACAGCAAACAAGGATGTATATTCCATTCCACTCTGTCTTCCAACCTCACTGCTTCAACACTTGCTCTTTCCTTCTGCTCTGTGTCCTTCCAACCATACTATCTGTATTTCAGAAAGACAGAGGAGGCTTCCTCTACAGCAAGCTTCTGAGTGAAGAGAATATTTTCTCACGTGATTGTTTTTTGCCAAATTTCATTTGGGAGCCTAGGTTCCTGTTAACAGATATTAGGAAATTAGGGTTGCATCCCATTATTCTTTCAGGTACCTGTTTCCCTAATGAGTATTGCAGATCAGTTGTAGATGTGGCTCTCATTTGGTGCAATTTAGACATCACTTAATGTTAAACTACATTAGACTTCAGTGTATTTTGAAATAAAATCACTTACTCGACTGACTTTCTTTTTTCCTCCCTGTGGTCTATGAAATATCTATTGATATGGCAGTGCTGATCTGCAGCAGTTCTCCCTGCTGACTTAGGCCAGCAAGCTGCTCATGAATCTAGCAGATGTTTCAGTTGTCTAGGCCAATGGAAACCTTATGGACCCTTTTTTCTTCATCTCCTCCCAGGAGCAAATGTTAGTACAGCAGATATCTGGATGTGTGCCATGCAGCAGCAGAGACAGGAAAAAGCTGCTGTGGCTTCGCTAAGTGTGGTGTTGTATAATGATTGTATTTTTTCCCAGTCCTCTTTAAAAGGGTTATTTATAAACGCCATGTTCCTCAAATATAGCTAAACATAAAACCTGGGGGGTTTAAAACCTATCCCTAGACTTCTCCTCTTGTGCTGTTGAACCTTAGATTAATACATAGGTGTAAGTTAGACAGATATGTTCATGTGTAAGACTTCTATTTCCCTGACAATACACATTTAGAAATGCCTAAATGTAAGTTGCATTGAATGGCCTGCCCCTAAAAACAGATGGTACAGACTATAAGTTTAAACTGTTAAGGGGATTTAGCAACAAGGACAATTTAAATTTTTATTTATTTATTTAATTGTAAAAATGGGATGTTGCTCAGAGAAGCCATGGATACCCCATCCCTGGAAGTGTCCAAAGCCATGTGGGATGGGGCTTTGAGCAACCTGGTATAGTGGAAGGTGTCCTGGCCATGGTAGAGGGATTGGAATGAGATTATCTTTAAGGTCCCTTCCAACCTATGCCAGTCTGTGCTTCTATGATTCTATGATAATTTAAAGGAAATCATATTCCTGAATTCTCCAGCTGTTCTCAAAAAATGCTTTCTGAAAAATTATTTTTTATCACTTGGCTTCACTTTCACAGTAGATGAAAGGAAGTGTCTCTTATTCCAACTCTCCACGTTCTTATTCTAAAGCCTGTTTTCTTTTTTTTAAATTGTGACCTCTGGACTCCTTTTATTTGTGGAAAATTTTACATGGGGTCTGTCATTCCCAGTGGTCTATGAATAAAACACTTCTACCCAATTACCGTATTTATCTGAAACTCTTGTCCTTACTGTTCTTACAAGTGATGATTTGGTTGAACAAAAGGAATCAGCAGAAAAATGTTTTCGAAATTTCTTCATCCTATGCATTCATGAGATGTATTTTTAGATTTATTAATCCTCTCTTCTAAGCCAATTAAACTCTGACTCCTCAGAAAGAGACAGGACAGGTGTGAAGCCAATGGCAGAATCAGGAGCTCAGAGCTGACTTCTAAATTTCTGCAAGACGCATTACCATTATTGACATGATTATCAATGTTACCTGGACTGAAACCTTTGTTTCTTTTTTACTAAAATAGCCCATAGTCCAACAGGCCTGACAGAATAAATTTATTCATCAGTTACTTTCAATTAGAAAAATTGCATATTTCTTAGGAATTAATTCCAGCTCCTCACAGCAACAAGGATATCAATGCAACAATTCAACTTTTTTTTCTCTTTCTTAAAATCATATTTTGGTATGTACTCTTGAAAAAAGAATTCCTTACAGATCTGAAATGAGAATCACAGTTAAATTAACTGCATTCAAAAGGCAAAGAATCAAATTAATCAGCTGCATATAAATATTGTCATATTTGTACATCTAAGCCCTACTTAAAAAAATATTATTTTTAATTAAAAAAGGTCAGACTCAGAGGCTACAATAGCTATAATTGCTTTAGTGTAGAAAAGTTTTGGTGACTTTTATAACATGTGATACACAAGGGCTCTCTGTAATAACATTTTTTTTAAAATCCACTGAAATGTAAGAAATCAGCAAGTATATTGATATGTGCATTAAAGTAATTTTCTAGATCAGTGACTTGATGTCAGTAATGGTTGACTAGATTCCCTACTTGGCTGTAAGAATATTTTAGTTGAAGCCTTTTATTTTATAATTTACTGAATTATTCTAAAGGTTATTTGGGACCAAAAAAAAATGTTGACTTGAGTGAGTTTCTTCTAGAAAAGAGAAAACATCAATTCTTCTGTACATGGTTGAAAAAAATGTATAATTTGATGCAAATAAGCTATTTTTCAGGATTAAATCGTAATAATTTGTTATGACCAAGAGGCAGGAGTTATATATATCTTTAAAGCCCAGTGAGGTAACTCCAAGCTGTGGATTGACCACATATCAGAAAAAAAAAACGTGCAGAGCAGCCGAAGGTTTGCTTGCTGAATGACAAGTATCTTTGGAACAAGCTTTAATCTTGCTAGTGTGGGCACCAGCAGCTCAAGCTGACATATCCACACGTGGTTATTACCTGAATCAGTGCCACACTCACATGCTCAGATGGAAATGAAACTCTTGAGTTCAGTGAGGGGGTGCTGCAATCAGAGGCAGGAAGAAAAACAGTTCAGCCAGTGAGGATGAGCAGCCCCCTCTTTAGGGATCATGGAGTTAGAAGCAGCAATATTCCTGAAAGGAACATATGGGGCAGCCACAGGTGTGCCATTTCCTTAATCACCCTAAGGGGTGAAATATTTGCAGGACTAACAAAAAATTGCTGCTATGCAATTAGGGAACTGCAAAGAAAAGAAGAATTTCTGAACTGCATCTATTAACGTAGCGCTGTCGTTGAGCAGCTTTGCAGTTTGTGAGCTCCACAAAGGCTGTGCAACAAAAATGGGATTCTTCTTGCAGGCAGTTCTAGAGAGTGTTAATTACATTGGTACTGACTGCTGATGGTTTTATTCATAAGAAGAAAAGGCAAACAAGAGCAAGCATGAATTAAAATGCCTTAAAGTATACTACAAATTCATTTTGAAAATGTAGGGGGCTTACAAAGCAGAAATCTCCCACTCAGTAAGAAATTAATTACACAGCAGAGGAGGATATCTGATAAAATTTACCAGACTGATTTGCCAGCTTCATTATAGAGATTTTTAAATTCTTTTTAACAGTTACAATAACTAGACTAAACAGGGAAATATATTTCCCCATTAGGGAAATGTAAATGTCAAAGACTCCATTTGCATATCAGCGGAGGGCAGGAGAGGGGAGGAGGAGACACAATGACTAACATCTGTTGCACAGATTGAGATGACTTTCTCTGGACAGCAGAGTGCATTTCTCAGGTGAAGAAATGAAAGAGCAATACAATGAATTAATGTGTTTTGAAGTGGAAGAATGTAAGTGAAATATGAGTTTCTGAACTTCTGAATTTTCAAGTAAGTTTTTAAAGTACATTGCAAACAACAGATGCTTGGGTTTAGGTCTCAGAAGGAGCATAATCATTTTGGTGGCTTTCAACCACAGTTCTGAGTAAAATAACCATTTTTTTTTCCTAGCTGATCTTTCTTAGTTTTTTAAACCTACACAGTAGAAAATGCAACATGAATATTTCTAAATCTTATTGCCTGCTTACATTCAACTATTTTTTTTTCTTTCTGTTTGCACAAAGCACCTCATTCTTGGCATTCATCCACTCAGCAATCAGAATCCCAGCTTGAAATACCACATATGAAGGGAAGGTAAGAGAACTGATCTCGCTCACCAAGTGCCTTTGCTTTGAGTATCAAGACTTCATTATTTTCAAGATTGTGCACTTGTTTATGTACACTGACAAAGCAAATGAGCAAGTGCTTAGAACACAATGCATTTTATTAACTTTGTTACTGCAAATTTTATACCCACACACGTCTACATGTTCACAGCACAGGCTGCTTCGACTGCAGCCATTACAGAGTAACTAGTTTTGTTCTGAAGTAGTTAGCTAAGACTATAAAGATTTGAGAAACATTTCATTTGGGGGAGGAAGCTGATGATGTAGTGGACATTTTCTGTGATGAACTCATACCAGTTTAAAAAGAGTGCATGAAGTTCTATGTCTCTGAGCACAGAGCACATGAAACAACAGAAAAGGTGACTTTGCTCATGATTCAAATCTTTTCTCAGTCAATACTCAGGCTCCAGGCATCTCAGGCATCTGTCACACTTGGACTCCTTTTTTTTTTTCCTTTTCAGTCTGTAGTCCAGTGCTCAGTGCTTTCTCTTCAGAACAGGCTGTGGGAAGTAGGTAACTGCTACAGGACCAAGTCCTACAGGGCTCATTTATACTATTTCTCCTTTTCTGACCTAGAGTAAGCACAGCTATCTCCACACTGCCCCAATTTGCAGCGTAACCATCAATTTTACTGATCTTCCTGAGTTTCCTTCACAGAACCACAAACAAATTATTGAGATAAACTTGATTCTATCACCAGTGTGGATCTTCCACATCTGACCTTTGGGTCAAGCAGTTGTGGAGTGGAGATCACTGCCCTCTCCAACACTGTTATATTTCTATTTTAAACTACCTTAATTTCAATAGTTATGTATCCCCCAATTTCAAGAAGTTACTGCAAAGGCCATAACAAGTTCTTTCTAAACCCTTAGTAAAAACCTAGCTTCTCTACAGTCTTCTACCTCTTGATATTACAAGTGCTGTTTTACTCACTTTTAGATGTTGCTCCTTCTGCTTGACTCTGAGAATCAAAGGAACAGAAAGAATGATAGCAATGAAGACATCTTTTACCATCATGCATTGCATAAAAAGCCTCAGCGAGTTCTCCTGAGCACCACAGAATTATAGTCTCATGCACTTATAAATCTTTCTTATAGCATTTGCTGGACTTCCTATTCTTCAGTTCTCCCAGAATAACATCCACTGATCAAAATGGACTTACCAACACAGTAGTGCCAACACAAGTCATTAGGTGGAAGAAATGCAGCTTGCTATAATACAGACCATGTCTAAAAAAATCAGGTGCATAAGAGCGGATTTGATCTTCTCAACTAATCTAAAATAAAATCATGCCTAATTTAGATATCCTTCCATTTCAAATTTATACTTTCTGCCATCGAAAGCAGTTGCCTCGAAGCCTTTTTGTCGAGAATGCTTCTCGTGTACAACAGACTTGGATCAGTGAGTCTAGAATGTCTCTGCTGCTTTCCTCGAGATGCTTCTTTCCCTTGCCAGGTTCTGCTGCCTCCACCCCGTGTGCTGCTGTACCAGTTCAGCTGTCAGACAGGCCAGACCCCGAACTGAGGCTGTGAAATGGTTGGGTTTCAGCAGTCCCAGCCTGGCTGGTGAACAGCTGAATCAGTACAACAGAGGTCAGGAGGACAGGGAAGAACTTCTCTGGTATCAACTTGTAAGAAAGAAAATCATTACCAAACCACACATCTGTGGTTTCCTGTGTGCAAGAGATACTTATATGCAAACAGGCACGTATAAATCAAACATGCACCGATATAACAATGCAGTATGATTACAAAAGATGACTCAAAACCCAGCCAGAGTTCTCTTAACTTAACATCACACTAAACTCACTTACTGAAACAGCTTACAACAACGTTTCACACAGGAAGTTTGCATATTTAAAAGGCCAAGAATAACTGTCTGGCTTTTAGTTAAACATAATTCTGCCCTATGTTTTCATGGAAAAAACCAAGGTAACTGTTACAGTCTCCAAACAAGCCCACATTGCAGTGTCTCTTCCACTGAAAAACTTCAACATTATTTACACTGCTTCTGGGCAATTATTTTGAAATAATAAACTCACTGTAGCTAGTTCATCTCATTCCACAGGCACAGAATCTCTGTTTTCCAGGAGTATATACAGGTTTTCAAACGTCCTCTGTACAAACAGCTTTTAATGGCTTTGCTTTGGGGCAAGAGGGGAAAAAACCAAAGCTAGGCCTTGCTTATGTTTTCAGCAAGAACCACTTATATACAGCTCTTGTAGAACTGCACTGGCCTATAAAGGGTTGTTTGTTATGTTTTGTTTTTTAATTCCTCTCAGCTTTTAAACAGGCAGAACAGCTCCATCCAATTATACGATCAAGAAAAAAAAATCTTCAAAATAAAAGAAACTGCACCAAGAAAGGATGAAAGTAAGGTGAGAAAAGCATCAACTGAAATGATTAATTGGGATTTGCATAAAGATTTCCAATTTTTTATTCAATCCATATGGGAAAAAAATATATATATATATATATATATATATATATATATAAAATCCAGTGATTCCAAGAGTTGGAGCTTCAATAAAAGAGAAGACAAACAGAACACCAAACAATATGAGACTTGTCACAGGGCAGCAGGAGATAATAACTTTCTTCTTTAGATAAAAATGAAAATGTGAAAGAAACAACTGCACGTTGTACCACTGCTGCACTCTCATTCTTTTGTTCCAAAAGCCACACAAGATGCACTCAGTTGCTGATACAAGAACAGGAAAAACATGAAATCTCTATGCCAGTCTATATTTGAGCACTAGTACAGTGATACAGAAAGCTCACTTACTTTTGACTGCTCTAACTACTGATGTTACAAATACTCTTGCTTCAGGCTTCATATACAGAAGGACAACATCACAGGGAAGAAAGGGAAAAAAACAAAAAAATCAACAAAACCAGCAGCCCCTCTCACCCCCCAAAGCAATATCACATTTGTTTATATATGGGAAGTTCTGTTCCAAAAGCCTGGAACAAAATGTACAGCAAACCCAGTGCTTGCAGAAAGCCCTGCAAGCCTGTGCAGACCCTCTGTTCACATCCAGCTGACACAGGACTTCTGTAAAATTAGGTGGAGGCACATGTGGGTAAGGGTATTTCTGCTTTTCCTACCTAGAACACAGTATGAAAAATTGTTCCATATGGATAAATGCCAATACAGTTATGGTAAAAGAGATATTAATCAAATTTTTGCTCCCAAATTATGGAAACCATAGATATCTAATGAAATGTAGCACAAAATCCTAAGAGCTATGGTGAAACTGTTACAATAAGAAGCTAAGACTCCCTCCCTTCTCTGCTGGAAGCAACATTTGCAAGCTCTGCCAGCAAAGAAAATAAACTTTTATATTTGTTCTTCCTCATATGCTTACAGACGACCCGACCAAAAGCATTAAAATAACAAATAGAGGTAAAAAGTAGAAGGTAACTTTTTTAGCACTTTTTAGAGCTGCCCAGTGTGGCTGTGCTATTAAAGATGAGATAGAAAAGCTCTATCCATCCTCTAAGCAAACACACTCCTAGGAACTCAGAAAAAGCTTTGCTGGTGTGTGATCATACACAGATTAATGATTTCAGAAAGTAAGTCAAAGAGATGGTAAGAGCCAGTTCTACCCCATTCTCCATTTTGCATTCATGGTGTAAGGCTTCAGTTATTATCACCTAAAAATAGCTGAGAGACCACATTACATTAAAAAAAAACAAAACAAACAAACACAACACCTCAACATAAAAAACATTAAACTGTAACAGCAGAAAGGAAGGCTGGACTAAAATGATATTATGTCTTGCAGACAACACTAGAGAAATGGAATCTGATGAAGTGGGAATCATAAGGCAGAGAAACAGAGTAACTGAACTGGATTGCAGACAGACAGAATATTTAAATCACTGCTTTGGGCAGAATACCTGCAGATGACTGAAAGCTCAGGAAGACAGAGAGAAAAAGATCATGACAAGAAATCTGAACAGCAATGAGCAATTTTTAATTAGTCTTTAACATGCCTAACTTGACATGTATAGAAGAGGCCTAGTTTCCAAAGGGCAGATCTTACTATTGGCTGAAAAACTGAAAACCACTAGTTAATTCAAAATTTCTAGGTCAAAGAGCTTGAGTGTGAAGAAGGTTTTAAAAACAAAGAATGATAATAGATTAAAGTATAGTGATCACTGGAACTGAAAAATTAAAAAAAAATCAGTACAGAGAAAATTGGATCAAGAGAGAGAAAGTTGAAAGTCCAAACTCCATCAGAAAGTGTTTATATGTCAACACTAAAATATGTCCCAGAAATGTATCCATTCTGATGACTTTCTTTTTAAAACAAACAAACAAACAAACAAACAAAACCCCAGCAACTTTACACTCTGATAAGCCAGAGAGGAACATTGTAGAAATGCATTTCAGATTGTTATTTTTTTAAATATTGCCTTTTACATTTGATAATTCCTAAATTCACATATTGCATAAGAAATGCTAAACAAACTAATGACAAAGTATAAAAGAAAACGTTTTAGTTTTAGCAAACTAAAGCAATTTAAAGTGACTTTGTTTCAATTTGTTTTGCTTGGTTTTGGTTTGTTGTTTTCTTTTTTTTTTTCCTTGATACCTCACTGACTTTGAAGGATGGAATATCCTTCAAATATTTTGAATAATTTTTTTTAAATACATATTACTTTAATGTAAAACTTTACAAAGAAAAAACAAAATAAACCACCACACCTCAATGAGTTCCATAACATTCAATTTACGTTTATATATAGTCTGTAGCTGCATCACAGCAATAAAAGGGATTCACAAAACACAAAGTCTATCTACATTTCCCTCTTACAGGTCATAAGAAATAACAACAAATTCTTTAAGTAGAAGCATAGAATAGAGTATACTAAGGTTTCTAAACCAATTTTCATTCTACTTCAAGTTGGGTGTGGAGGGAATTGGCTAATAAAAAGTCTTACGCACAAAACCCATTACAGGAAGGCTCATTTCCCAAAAAGTGGGTCAGAAACAATTTCAACCTTATTAAGGGGATGTGGAAACAGAGATTGTTGAAACAAGCAATTCAAGAAAGAGATTTTAAAGTGGGTTGTGGTTTTTTTTTTTTTTTTTTGGTACCCAACCCCTAAATTTAACAAACAAAATTTAAGGGATCAAAGCTAGCCTATTATGAAGCATAAAACTATCTCCACTGAAAACCATAAATTATGTATGGAGCAGGTATATTTACTAGTGCTGCTAGTAATGCAGAACACCTCTGAATGAGCACTGACTGGTGAATGCCTCATGTTCTTCTATGATGAATTATGCAGAAAGCCCCAACACCATAACTAAGGTGCTGGAGCTCATGTACATGAGTACTTGAGAGTCACAGAGTAAGGGGGAGAAAAAAATAATAGCTTTTTCCTTTTGGTCAGATCTAATGTTTTATGAAGAGTAATTGTCACTAACACAAAAAATTAATATACTGAAAAAGTCACATAAAATTGTCTTCTCCACTTCCCATTTTTTTATTTCTCTCCTCACTCCCCTCAGCACATCTCCTTTCTTCCAAGTGGTGTAGCTGCATAGAACTTGATTGCAGTGATGCACTAAATTCCACAAAGAAAAGAAAACATTTGAGAATGTAAGAACCAGCATGTTATGCCAATTTGAACATTTCCTCCATCATGAACAGTTAATTTTCAAAAAAGAAAGCTTTTGCTTCTTTCAGAAGAAAGGACGATTTCAAAACAGGTTAATTTATATTAAAGACTCAAAAGAATCTGAAGTCCTAGTGAAGTGTGGGGAACATCTGTATGGCCCAGTGAGGCACAACACATCAGCTCTTCCCTGATCCAAGGCAGTGACATCCAGCAGCCACCTGTTAACCTTTAATCCACGTGCCTACACTGCTTTGATGCATAGCTATGCCCGAGCTGTACTATTTCTGATTCAAGACTTAAGTCAGTATTTCTTTCTGGTTGCCTCACTGAACTCCACAACTTCCTGAGTGCAGGGAGTTTTAGTAGACAATCAAAACCAAGTGCAGGTTTTCCCATCCAAGTCTGAAGCACGTCAGGAGGCAGCAGTCTGTGGTGAGGGACAAAGAAGCAGTCAGCTGGCTTGATCCAGAAGATCAGGAATGTGAGATTAGCCTAAACCCCTTACCCATAAAGTCATTATGAGCCTGCTTGTTTACCTGCTAGGTGTGTGGACACATGGCTTTGAGCAGTTTACTATTTCCTAAAACAGGATGATGAAAATCTGTAGGCAAGATATCAGAGTCAACTAAAAATAGGATGAAATATACTTGATATGCAGCTTGCCTTAATATAGTACATCAGGAAAATATGAAGTGCTGCTAAACAATGCAATTCCCCCCCCCCCAACTACTTAAAGTGGTTCTGATTCCAGCTAAAATATCATAGAATCATATCATAGAAAGGTTTGGGTTGGAAGGGACCTTAAAGATCATCTAATTTCAACAACTCTGCCATAGGCAGGGACACCCCCTACTAGAGCAGATCAGGTTGCTAAGAGCCCCATTCAGCCTGGTCTTTAACACTTCCAGGGATGGAGCATCCACAGCTTCTCTGGGCAGCCCGTTGCAATGCCTCACCACCACCCTCACAATAAAGAACTTGCTCCTAAAGTTCTACTCTAAAACTGCCCATTTTCAGTTTAAAGCCATTACCAGTTTAGGATCGACCCAACCTGGGTGTAGGACCTTGCCCTCGGCCTTGTTAAACTTCATGAGTTTCACACAGGCACATGTCTCAAGCCTGACAAGCAGGTCATCCCTTCCCTCCAGTGTGTGTGGACTCCACCACACACCTTGGTGTCACTGGCAAACTCACCGTGGGTGCAGTGAATCCCAGTGTTCTTGTCACTGACAAAGGTGTTAAACAGCACTGGTCCCAGTACTGACCCCCAAGGAAGGCCATTTGTCTCTGGTCTCCACTTGGAAATCGAGTTGTTGATCACAACTCCAGCCAATTCCTTATGTATGGAACAGTCCATCCATCAAATCCATGTCTCTCGAGTTTAGAGACAAGGGTGTCATGAAGGACAACATCAAAGGCTTTGCACAAGTCCAGGTAGATGTCGCCAGTTGCTCTTCCCTCATCCACCAATGCTGTAACCTCATCGTAAAAGGCCATCAAGTCTGTCAGGCGTAATTTGCCCCTTGGTGAAGCCCTGTAGTCTGTCATCAATCACCTCCCTATTCTCCACGTGCCTTCACAGAGTTACCAGAAGGATCTGATCCATGATCTTGCTGGGCACTGAGGTGAGACTGACTGGGCTGTAGTTCCCTGGGTTTTCCTTTTTCTCTTTTTAAAAAATGGGGGTTATATTTTGTTTTTGCAGTCAGTGGGAACTTTACCAACTGCCACAACTTCTAAAATATAATGGCTCAGCCACTTCATCCGTCAGTACCCTTAGGACTCATGGATATATGGAAGTATTTTTCA
The DNA here is from genome assembly GCF_022539395.1 of Myiozetetes cayanensis. Taxonomy (NCBI): domain Eukaryota; kingdom Metazoa; phylum Chordata; class Aves; order Passeriformes; family Tyrannidae; genus Myiozetetes; species Myiozetetes cayanensis. The sequence goes on from NW_026087742.1 coordinate 5,721,344, forward strand.
GTCGTTGTGCTATCTGAAAAATCCCTAGTCTTTTCTATTTGCTCAGACCTATACAGAAGTAAAAATATATAAATTTCTTCTTCTTTTCACACTGAAGACACTGGTTTAGCACTGCATTTTTTTTCAAACTTCTCATTTAAAGCAGGTGGTTTAATTTTCAAATCTTCAGGGAAAAATATCCATCTTGGGCTGAAACTTTATCTGTCTCAATTCAGGAGAGAGGATTCATTTTTTTCTCCTAAAGAAAGTTATAAACCTCATCTTGAAGTCTTTGAAGATGAAATGTATTTTCCCTATGCTCCTAGCTTCAGCAATGGCCTAGAGATTTAACAGGAAAGTAGGTCATTAGAGTCCCAGATACTTTCTTTGACATAGCTAAATGACATTTCTTCTGGAATCCAAATGTCATTTTTGCCCTTTATTCTTAGAAAAATAGATGTCAATCCCCACTAGAAAACACTGCAATCATTACTTTTTGATAGAAAATTTAAATCAATGGAAAATAAAATAAGTTTGAGGTACTGCTTCTCTTCAGCTTCTGTTTCATATCAGTTTTCTCGGTTTCCTGAGCTGCCCAAGCCTCTTTCAGTTAGCCAGTCTTTTCTGGTCAAGAATGAATCTAGAAGTACACAAGGCAGTATTTGTGCATTTTGAAGGCCAGCTCACAGAGTTCACCATCGAAAAAGTTCTGCTAGGTTTCACACTGATTTAGAGAAAAAGCAAACCTAGCATTTTAGTGAACTTTCATGCTACAATCTGACTTCACGTTGTAATGCATTCAACAGCCACACAAAGCATAATGAGTGCATTACCATACTGCAGATAAGTGAATAGCAATGGTTGAAGCACAAAGCTCAACAGGTTTCAAGTCTAAATGGGCTAATTTCAATCACAAGCCGCACTAGTTGAGAGAGCCTTGTCTTTCCTTTCACTGGCATCCTCCTGATGCCAGCCCAGATCTCTCTCCCGAGCACAGTGTTTCTCCTCTAAGAATCCCCACTTCTCCCACACACATTTTAAGCAGGGCTGTGAAATTTTACAGATTGATTGGCATTTTGTGCTTTTCTATTATGCTCCCCCAGGATACACAATTTATGCCTAATAGAAGCTCACATCACACTCTCAAGGAAACAAAGCAGAGAAAAACAGGGAAACAATGTGTTTTCATAAGGCCTTAATACTTGAATGACACAAGTGACAGAACAACACTGAAAATGGAGAAAAAAAAACCCCCAAAACAAAAAACCAAAACCACCCTAGGGCCTGGTGGGAAGCCAGGGGATGGCCTACCAGGAAAAATTCTGAAATGCATGGAAACTGAAAGATCTGAGCACTAGAAATATGGTTTAGTTTAACTGACATGTAAAGTCTGGGTTTAGCATTTACTTAAAAATCCTCTCCCACTTAATTCAGTGCTTTCTTCCTCTTTTCAGGAGTTTCTTCCTCCTGTCACCCTTCACACCTCCTGTCACCCTTCACACAAGGTCCCAAGTATATCAAACTCCTGTTTTGCCTTCTTTTCTGTAACAAGTTTGGAGGCTTCAACCTCTGACCCCAGAAGTGAAACACTGGCATACAGGCTTTGACCAGAATCCAGGGAAAAGATTCAGACAACTTCCTCTGTAATTCCAGCAGCACAGAACAGAGTACTTACAAACAACTGAACAAGATCCACACAGTCACATGCACTTGTCTTCTCTATAACTAGGATCCTGCTAATGAAAACACAGGGATGTCCCTAAAAACCTCCTTTTGTTCTCTTTGCACATTCCAGTGCTGAGCTACAGACCTTCTAGAAACTAATGCCCTCACCTCAAACAAGAAGCTAAAGAAATGAAGTCAGTAGCCCTGCAAAGAAATGTGGTCTGACATTAGCACAGCAGATCCAAAGATCATGCTGGAATTTCCATTACCCACATCAGGTGTGCTAATCTGGACGTGCTCAAGTGCCTTGGTTTGCTAATGACAAAATCTCTTCCCAGCTCTGACTGACAGTATTGAATCCAGCTCCAGGCCCTGCACATGATCACCCCAAGAATCCCACCATGTCCCTGAGAGCATTGTCCAAACACTTCCTGAACTCAGACAGGCTCGATGCTGTGACCACTTTCCTATTCCAGTGCCCAACCATTCTTCTTGGGTAAAGAACCTTTCCTTAATATCCAACCTAAACCTCCCCAGACCCAGCTTCCTGCCATTCCCTCAGGTCCTGTCACTGGTCACCAGAGAGAAGAGATCAGTTCCTGCCCCTCCTCTTCTCCTCACGAGGAAGCTGTAACTGCAAAGAGCTCTCCCACAATCTCCTCTTCTCCAGCTGAACATACCAAGTGCCTTCAGCCTCTCCTCATATGGTTTCCCCTCATTTTAAGTGTCCTTCCATGACATTGGACCTTGCTAACTAAATGGTTTCCCAAACCCCAGAAACTTGTAACTTCTCCATGGAGCTACAAGGCCCACTTTTTCTCCTGAGCTTTTGAAGAGCCAAAGATCAGAGGGATTATATAATGTCTGCTCTGGAAAAGTGTTTTTACTAGTCTGCTTTCTGGGGAATATTTATTGTTTGAGTGGGATGGGTATTCCATTATGATAATCATTACAAAAATTAAATTCTCTAAGAGAAGCCCAACCATGGGAGGAAAGCCTTTTCATCCTTTTCATTTCTGTACATAACTTTATCTGAAAAAAATGTTGAATTACTAGCTCATTAGTTTTAAAACATGTAAATTCCTAAAATGCCAATGGACATCAATGCAGGGATTGATATTCTTCCTTAATTTCTGAGTTGCTACTTGGGAAGCATTAACTGACACGCTTTACATTTCCAGAAGTCAGTGACAGATAAACACAACAAGTACTATTCCCCAAAACAAATGAAAACTGTTACTTCTGAAAAAAAACACCTATGTCATGAAACAAAGGGATTTCCAACGGCAGACATCTTGAACAAAAAAGCAAACTACATGAAAAGCAAAAATGTCTACCTTGAGAAACGTATGGTTTACGTAAAGCTGTTGCTACACCCAACTAAAATAAATCCTTTTTCTCACACACAGCACGTGGAACATGCACACAGAGAAATAAGAATAATTATTAGAAAAAACCACACAAATAGAAAAGCTACACCTCACAAAAGAAGAAGGGTTGCAGTACTCTCAGTAAGAGTTAAGAAAAGCGAGGCTGTGGGAAACCAGTTGGATGTATTCCATCACGCACAGATACTGATATAAATCAGGAATCTAATCTTTGCTTACTCCATCTAAACCAGCACAAGGAGGAAAGTCAGGATTTAGTAAAGTGACAGTGACTTCTAATAGCAGCTCTAAGGCACATGGAGACCTGCAAAGCCTAGGTAGGACCTACTGTTGGCTGCTGCAAAGGATGTGAATTCTGAATCCACAACTTAAGGCAAACACTGCATATTTGTCTCCATCTCTAGTGATCCACCAGATCCATCAGATCCATCAATAGATCAACACGAATCATCCCAAGACTATTTATAATCACACCAGATATTTTTAAATAGTACTGTATGAACAACACAGGAAAAAAACCTCCCTGCAAAGTACTCTGCTCAAGTGTTTTCCACTACCTTTCCTTTACATGCAGAACATCTTTAAAATGGGAGGAAGTCCTTGAAGTTGTTAGCCCTTGAAAGAATCCCAGAGCAATGCTGAACATAATGCCTACTTACAAAGAATCTAGAGACCCTTTGGAGCTATGGTAACACACATGAAAAAGTCTTAGCTGATTGAGGTCTTTGTGCCTCAACCAAGAAAGTGAGCTGATATTAATATAAAGCTACAAATGTCAGCAGTGATAGTAAATCCTCAGCCATTTAAACACCATGTGTTTCACCGACCACTGTCCACTGAAGTCAAATAGATTCTTTGAAGATCTGATGTCATGGAGAGATTTAAGAAGCAAATCTTGAGAGTTGAGCTAATGTGGAGAATCAGAGTAAGTCCTATGGTGTTCAATAAAGCATTTGAGGGGGAAAAAAAAAATCCTTCTATTTAAGGCACTTTCTTCACTTCCTTTGGTTAAAAAAGCACTCTGGGACAAAGACAAGCCCAGAAGAAAAGCTTGTGCTTTCAAAAGTGTTTATCAACAGAGAAGTAAAAATCAGTGACCGTGGATTTACTGTAACCGTTACCTTTTTTCTCCAGTATTTAAGTATAATTCTCAAATTCCTTTTCTCTCTGAGAAATTTTGTCTCAACAGAAGTTGAGGAATTCAGATATTTGGGACAAAGAGAAGTTGACAACCTGCCTCAGAGTAGCAGCTCCATCCAGCTGCCAGATTTTAGGCAGTCATGCCCAGCAATTCCACAGCACATTTAAAGTATGACAAACACATCTTGTGAACTCACTATATCCTTTTGATTGTACCTAAATTAACAGTCTGGACTCTGAGGCAGTGTTTTGTCTGTCTGGAATCTGAAAAATTACTTAACTGAGCCAGTACACAGCAATATGTGTCTGTGTCCTACGTGTTCATGATACTTTCATATGGGAAATGCAATACACTGCCTACAGAAATTCACTGCAGATAACCAGAAGGGCTCAGTGCTTAATACCATGACCAGATTTACAACAGTACATCCATTCAAATAGCAAATAAAGGAACCACATTTCCAGCAGAGTTCTATTCAAGTATGGCAAGCTCTCCTAATACACTGCTTTTGACAGTCTGGTCTCAAATACTTAACAACCAAATGAGGGCAGACAAATTGAAAAAAAAAAAAAAAAGCAATCAGAATTCATTTTAGCCATTGTGGAGCAAAGAGTGGCCTATCAGAAAGCTGAGGAATAAGAAGTGACAAAATGCTTTAGTGATGATAACCAGGTCCACCTCAAAATGGAACATCCTCCCTGGAGTCCCTCTCCCATAACTGTGCTGCACTTCACAAGCGTGAAAACAAACATTATCTTGCTCCATCCCAAATCCTTCTATGCTGGGTAAATAACTATTTAGTCAATAAGTGACTGACATATTGGCTCAGTGTAGATGTCTCTCAAATGAAAAGGACACGTCAACAGCAATAGCCTGCCCCTACACATATTGTTGCAGGGAGGTTTTGTACTTTCCTTTGCTATTTCTGTGCTGTTCAAGTGGCTTTATTCCATGACGACCTGCAACTTTAATGAGCGTGTTACTTTACCACAACTGTTAATAGTGCTTTTTTACATCTGTTCTGAAAAAAAGTACCAAAATAAAATGCATTAAAAGCAGTAAAGAGGACATATAGGCTTGTCAAACTGCTGCTTCCAGTGCTGCTCCACCTCAGAAAGGAAAAGCTGATTCATATTTTCACAGTCTCCTTGGCACACAGCAGAACTTGGGACCCTGAATGGCAGAAGGATTCTGGCTGGAACTACAGTGGTGACCATTTGGACTGTGTGCACACAACATCACGTGGAAATCTCATCTGTCTCAGTATTGGAAAGGTCTCACAGATGCTAGGACCAAGTACTTCCCAAATATAATAGCAAAGGGTGCAGAGCAGTGAGCAACTTTGTTAAGAACTATCACCATCATTATGATTCCAGGTTTTTCCCTCTGAGGATCAGCTGGAGTTTTTATTTAAAAAAAAAAAAAATAGGAACATATTTTGCAAATCTTCTAAAAAAACCCTCTACAACTAAGACAAAGTTACTTTCTCTCCCAAACTGAGAAATGACATATATAAAATATACCTAATTAGATATGTATGGGGTTTTTGAGAGTCTAATGTAATTATACTGCTTTATTTTATCAGGTGGAAATATCTATGAAATAACCTACTATCCTGATCTAATGTGAGCTTTTGCATTTAAGAAGATTAAAAAAAAAATCAACAAAACCCAACACATTGTTATATTTAGAGACTGAGCATTAAATTGAAAATACCATATTCTTTTCACCAAAATAGAATGAGAACTGAAGAAACAATAACAATTTCCTACCTAAATTAATTCCTCACATACCTGCTCCTGTATAAGTGTTGACAGCAAAAGCGTGCAAGGAAGAGTAATGTTTCATATATGCCTTCACAGTCCTTCTGTACTTTTAACATGTTAATTTTCAAAATATTTTTTATTTTTCTGTCCACTGTCTTCACAGACAAGTGACATTAAATTTTGTTCTTCATCACCACTTTCCTCCCCCTCAGAAATGCTGAATATGCGAAAACTCTGAGACTTAAATTCCATGAGAAATCCTGAAGGAAAACTGTGGCAAACATGTGGATTTCATAGGAATGAAATCCTCACATTTCAATCTCACAGGTCTAATCAATGGATAGGATTAAATCAGTGGAACAAAGCACTGGTCCTATGTTATACACTGCTAGCAGTGACTAAACTACAGGGGAGGGAGTACCAAAGAGACAGTAAAGGAATGGTTATTAAGGCTTCATTAGCTTTGTTGTTCTCTCCAAAAGTACAACCCCTTATAAATATTAAAGGTGCTTTTAATACCTTAAAGTGACTTATAAACGTTCTGCCCTTAGAAGTTGAAACTGTATTTTGAATAAAAACATCCTAAGATTTTACAAAGAAGAGTTCCTCTATTTCAACAGCACTAGCTTATCTGAAAAATTTCAATCAGGCTTCAGATCACACTGTGCTACTACAACAGTCTTGGTAAGTTTTTTGTAATGACCTTGTAGTAAAAGAAGGTGGAATATGACAAGCTTTTATTTTTACATGTCTCAGGGGTGAAAGCTTATAACCATAAATAAATGCTCCTCCAAACTACTGTGAGTTATGGAGTTTCCCCAGGCTCTACCCTGGATTCACACTTTCAAAATCTATACACTTCCACTAGTTTTCAATTTTTGCCATAATGTCGCAGTGTGTCGTTTTTGCAGATGATACCCTGAATTATCCATCCCTCTGTAAAGAAAAGTCTGCAAAAGCAGAGCTAATACCTGACTGATGTCAATAACTGAATAGCTCAGAACTTGGTGAAGATAATGCAAATAAGAAAAATAGCAGTGTTTGGGTCTCCTCTATGTACATTTATTTCATCCTGTTCCTAACATGGACAGATGCTGCTGCTCCATGTTACTTGCTTGGCTCTATGGTAATTTTACCTTGAATGAGACATCTGCTTGTCTAATTAAATGTACTGAAGAAAGGACCTAAAGTGGTGGGTTTAGACCCTATAGGCCTTCAAATTGTGTTAATCAGTTCTGGTCAACACAATTCATCCTGGTTTATATGGTTTTCAGTCCAAACAATTGAATTAACAAAACCTATTATTTACCAATATTATTTACAAATACTTATGTAAAGCAACACAATAAATTTTATCATATGCTGTAAGAAAATCTAAGAGATGGTTGGGAAGGACACGACCATTGACAGAAATCTGGTGAAGTCCAGAGAAATAAGTTGATTCCCAGCTAAAAGATAACATGAGTCATTGCACAACTACCCAGGCAATAACAGAGTATATTTGCACAACACCGTTCACATGATCCCTCCTGATTTAAACTTCAAATAAGCTGATACCAATTTCATTGACATAATGAGAACAAACAAAATAAATCAAGTGAATAAAGTCCAGAGTGATCTTTGCCTCCTGGATAAGATGCATTTAGACAGTGTATCAACTGCTACAGTGATTTATATTAGAGACTGAGATGTATGTTTTAAGCAGCGCTGTTAAAGCTAAATTTAATCTTATGTTTACAGGAGGAGTTTAAACCAGTCTCCTCTTTTAAAAGTAAGGCAGAAACAACATACTTCTGCATTTGTAGAGGAACTGACTGAAAGAAAATGTTTAACCCTGGAACTCAAAGACAAAGACAATTTCTTTGGGATATGGGTGTAATACAAGTCAAGAAAAAGAGGCATCTCAAAAATGTCCTGGATATTCAATGGGCTAAAAAAATAGTCCTCTTAATATCAAGCTTGTGACGCAAGTGAAATAGAGGTAAAGGCATTTACAAGTGTAATATTAAAATAGAAAAAACTTTGAAGCTATCTCCCGTCAATGGGACTTCCTCTAGAAATAGAATATAGTGTTGTGTATACACAGACTGAATGGCTACAAAAGCAGTACTTCGTTAGGAGAAGCAGTGGGACTATGCTAGGAAGGTTATTTCCCACTGAGAAAAATTAAAAATAGAGCTACATAGCTAAAATGGGGGAAAGGAGCATGGCAGAGATAGCTACCAATCCAACACGTTTTTATATAGATTGAACAGTGTGAATTCCACAAAGTGAAACCAGTTACATCTTTCCCTCTGCAAACAGTCTCCTCTTGGGACTTCGGAATCTTCTTGCAAATGTTACCATTTATGATCTGTTGGCCTCAGGAGTCTTAGGAAGAGGAAGGAATGTTCTACTTTTCAATATGCACATGATAAGTGATCTTTCTGGAGGGCTTGTTTTCCTCTTCTACAACAGCAATTGGCCTTTACATTATTTTTTTTTCTTTTTTAGTAGGAGGTTGCCATATTCATCCTCACTATTCCCAACCAAGAAAACCAAATGAAACTAAAAAAACAATGCAAGGACAACAACAACAAAATCCCAAACCTTACCATGAAATAAACACAAAACCCAACAAACAAACCCCACAACCAACATTAACAGAAATTCCAATTTGCAAGTGGAAGGGTTATAAAGCCAAGTGCCTAACTACATGAGGTTTAGGGCAGCTCTGGAAATAACTTTTTAACAGCAGATGACACAGAATGTATCAAAGAAATGAAAATGGGGAGTACAGACCTCCATTCCTCAAATAATTACATTGAAATGAAGACACTTGGACCCTCTCTTTCACTTGCTGACTGAAAATTGACACATCATTAGCAGATCTCGTAAGACCACAGAGACTGGAAACCATTGTTCACTGCTGCCATAAGATATTTGCAAAAATGTTGCCCCCAAAATGTCACAAAGTCCCTTCTTAAATAGTCAAGCAGTCTTCAGGCTGGTGCTTTGTTGGAGGAAATGCTCATTTATAGAGATCAAGTTAAACAAACCTCATCTGGTGCATAAAGAAACAGTCCTCAAAATATTTACACACTGAAACAATTCTGATATTCTGAGAATTTCAGGTGGAATCTTCAGTTTCTGCTTCATCAAATTAAGTGCCATAAATGAGCATATTCATGTTTCATTGCAGCCCCTATCCTTTAAAATCCTTCTGAACTAGACTTCTTGGAAGTGTCACAAGTATTCTGTCCAAAACTTGACTGTGCTGTGCCAGCGTCTGCCCAAAGTAGTCCAAAGCAAGATCCATCCTTTTGTGCAAACTCCAAATATTTACCCTTTCTGGAGACCACAAAAAATCTCATACAGTTTCCTCTAGGTAACAGAAAGTCTATGAAAGAAAACCACGGTAAAACAAAGCAATCATAGTGTGAATCTATCCCGGAGCTGCAAAAATCCTTGAGATACTTCAACTTGATTGGAAGGCTCTGAGCAACCAGATTTAAGTGGGTTTTACTTATTCAGTAGTTAGGTCTTGATGACCTGCAGACCAAATGACCTTCCAACCTAAATTGATTCTAAGTGCCACAAAGCAAGGGTAAAGCAGAGAGTTCAACAGCTGCTTTACAGCACTTAATACAAGCAGTGTTCAATAAAGTCTGAGGAAATACTTGAAAGGAAACAGCACTGAATGCAATGTTTGAGAGCAAGGGCTCTAGTGTTCTCCTTACAGGCAATCCCACGAGGAGGGGGAGGGAAGATAGAGACCAACAACCCATGCTAACAATGCACAAACAAAAGACAGGTGCTCCCACAGAATATCACCTTCTAATGAGCTCAGGAAAACCTCAGACCTCAGGGCAGGCATGAGCCCCAGCTGCACCTTGCTGAAAATGGCAGCACAAATTCCACACGTTCACAAGGGAAAGATGAAGATCCACAAATAAGATCATAGACATAAAAGAGTGCTGGATTTCATATTATAAATATCAAAAGTGGGACTCCTTCTGGGAATTCTCTCAGTTGTGAACTGATGTTTCTGATGCCACATTAGACACCTGTTTGCCAGTTAACTGTGATACCTTAAAAGGATGAACAGAACCTTCTTTAATGCTTAGACAGAGCAATAGGAAAAGCAGTAACACATCATTTACTTTATGTCTTCCACCACAGAAAGTCATGAAATAAGTTCCTATGCTTTAGATAAGACACAGAACTATTGCAGGACTGAATTTCTTGTGAGTATTGGGTACCTTCATCACGGGGCTGTTTGGCACCAAAGGAAGAGCTGAAGACTTCTTGAAGTCACTGTGCAATTGAGCAACAATTGAACTCCAAATTGTGCAATTGAGCTCCAAAGATAATGCATGTCACAGTGCCAAGCCTAGTTTACCATCTATAGCTTCAGCTGTGTATTCAACATGCATGTGCACTTCTGAAATAAGGGTGTGTTAATGTTCACAGACGAGTGGGGCTCCTGAGTAATTCTGACTCATTCTGTAATTCCAGTGCCTCCAGGGCAGTTTCTGTTTGAATGGCAATATATGGGGGTTTTTTTGTGTGTGTGTTTTTTGTGTGTGTGTGTGTGTGTGTTGTTTTTGTGTGTGTGTGTGGGTTTTTTATTGTTGTTTTTTGTTTTTGTTTTTAAATTAATAAAAGTCTTAAAGTCTTGACCCACTGTTTTACAGCATCGGAGCCGAATATATAACAGTACAGAATAGAGTAAAGCAAATTTCAAAGCATGCATAGGCAAATACATGAACTCAACTTTGTTCATTCCCCTCACTCATGACATTCAATGCATGCAAAGTTTCTGAGAAAAAAAAAAAAAAAGCCATGCAAGGGTTTAAAAAAAAATAAATTGAGCTGTATTTTAAGTGTTGATTTAATTATACTAATATATAAACACCATCAATTGGCTGCTTTTTCTGATTATCATCATTGTTGTACATCTTAAGCTAAGCAGTGTATATAACTGAACTTTACAAACATCCTGAATATGAGGTCTCAACTTTCAAAACTCGTAAACACGCATTTGCCTTAAAACTCGATGGTTAATTATCAGAACACTCAGTTTTATCTACCAGAAACAACAGGAAAAAATTATATTTTCATGATTTTCTATGAAAATATATGTTCATACATATAAATACATTTCCATGCATATATACACACAGGCATGTATGGATTTATATGTATGTAAGTCAAAACACACCCCTCAGGTCACATTTGCTACATCACTGCTTCTTTGAAATTCAGGAAATGGTTTACAGCACTGCTGACCTTACATGATTAGTTCTGAAAGGTTTATTTCTTTGTCACACTGATTTGTGGCAATCACCTTGCTGCTCTGAAGTCATGAATCCCTGTAGGTATTATAGCATGCCTTTCTATACATTGGTATGCTATCAGAAACAGTGATGATCATTTATACTGGTGTGAAAAGATGGGGAAATGCTTAGGAGACATTTAGGAGTTCATTGTTCTCTGTTCAGATATTTATGACTATGATTAGAGATAAAAAATAAAAATTACATTTACATATTTATGAGCATTTTTATGCAATATCTTCATTTTGATTAAAATGCCATAAATATCCCTGCAATGCTGCAATGCAAGCCAGAAACCTAACTACAGTGCACTTGGTTTTATCTTTTCCCTAAAATCTTCCTAAATTAAAGCAATGAACAAAATAGATCATGAGCAGTGCTGATTGATAAAAAACAATGAAAATAGTCTGCCCTTAGGTGCAATTACCAAACTGTAAAGAACTAATCCATCATACAATAGGACCTAAAGATATTTTTCTTTGTTTTGAGAAGCAGAAACAACCTTGTGGGAAAACGCGTGGGCTGCAGAACCATGCAATACAAATTGAGGAGTGCAGGCAGAAACTCACCTCTAGCTTTGTTCTTTGTAGCAGCCACTGGAAGCAAGGAAAAGATTGCACAAGAAGAAGAGAACAAAGATAGATTAGACAGAAGTTTGAGCAGGTAAGAATACAGAGAAACTTTATCACTATCAATTCAAAGCTAACAAACACAGTTTCTAGGATTATTTGACCTATTTATTAGAGACACTGCAGTGCTACGAGATAGTTCAGATCTATGATTCTGTCAGAAACCCTGTGTTGAAGACTTAGAAAATACATCAGGACACGCACTCAAAATTCACGGCAAGGAGAGCAGGAAAATCATGGACCATTAATCACAAGTAGGTGAGAACATATGTACGCACATTTGTGAATTCTAAAACTTGACAGAACAATTTGCCGGGCCAAAAGTGCATTCTGAAGTACCTAAATCTTACATCATTCCCTTGCTCCTATTTCTTGAAACATCATTCTTCTGTGAAGCTGATGCAAACAAACATTGGTTAAACTGCAGACACTCCAATGATTTATAATCTATGTTGTATGACCATTATTTCTCTTCACTGAAGCCTATTTCTTCAGATTGTTCTTGCACCGATGGAGCACGCAAAGCAAAAGGGGTAGACAATATTTTAATGAACAGTGATCAGTGTTCAAACTCAGAGAAAAAGGGAGAGACACTAAAGCCCTCCTTGAGTATCCTGAAATCGCACAGTTTCATGCTATTAACTGTGTATGCCCAACAGGGTAAGAAAAACAAGGGTAGCAGCTTAAAATGTTCCACTAACCTCTGCCGTACCACCAAAATAAATGCAATCGTTATTTGCTGTTTTCTGAGGCTCACAGATAATGCTGTTGATAATCAGGACCCAAAGTTAGAATAGAATCATTCTGTTAGCTAAATTACACAAAAAGATACTATCCTGAACTCTCTAAACTATCCAGTGCACTCTGAAAAGGCTTTCATTCAAGAGCATCTCCACGAAAAAAGGTACCTCAGAAAAAAAACCCAACGTAATTCCTCTTCTGCTGGCCCTCCTTGTAAGGCAGAACTACATTAACAATTCAAAGGCAGCTACACTTGTGACCAAAAGATACAAAAGAAAAGGAGAAAGACCCAATCCCCCATATGCTCTAGTTCATACCGAAAGGGGTTTGTTTGGTTGGTTGGTTCGGTTTTGGTTATGGTTTTGTTTGGTTTTTTATTTTGTTTTGTTTATTTTGGTTTGGTTTGGGCTTTTCTGGTGCAGTGTTTTGTAAATCAGTCTTTACTAAGACAAAAAAGGAGACACAGCAGTGAAGGCTAATTTGTTATATATGAAGAAATTGCTGGCAAACTGAGATTTCTAACAAAAAAAAGTCAGTTTTCCATATATTTATTTATTTTTCTGCATTGATCCCTCCTTTACTTCCAGGTGCACCATACTGAAATGGCATAATTCTCCTGGTAGTGAAAACAAACCAAAAAAAAAGCAGTCTCATGATGTCTACACTCAGCATTACTTCATGAAACAGCTCTGCTTTGGGGAGGTACAATGAGTGCAGATGCTTCTGCAGAGCCCTTTCCAGAAGGCTATTTAACAAGACATATTCACCTGCAAAACTGCCTGTAAATCTTACATACGCTAAAAATTGCTTGTGCAGTAAACAAAATTAATGGCGCCATTCTAATTTTATAAGAAGAGAAGAGTTTCTCCTTCATGCAAATACAAGCTGATAATGAATGCACTGAGTTCATCAACCTGTTCATTTTCTCATGCTTCCCCTTCTTTTTCAGTCCTAAGAATTACATCCACATGAATGCATTGTCTCTTCTAGTCAGATGAATCATATAAACTTAAAAAGCTCGGGAGAAAATGCTATGTCCCCCTCCCCACAGGAAATTTAAAAGCAAGAGACTTTATACTTAATCTCAATAAAAAACATGTATGTGTGTTTATATGTAAATACGTACATTAAAATACATATATACTTGAAATACTTCAGAATAAACATATATACACACACATATCCATGTGGAAATTATATAATCTATGTATGATTGCATATTTACATGTATACTAAAATAATCCATGCATTCTATGATTAGACAGCTTTATTTTGAAGCATGTGCACTAGGCAGAGAATTATTATGTATCATGTACCAGTAAATAAAGAAAAGATATAAATGAGATTGTACATTATAATTGGAAGTAGGGCAGGTTACTAGGCTTGTTAGGCCAATTATAACCCTCTGCAAATCCACTAATAGAGGACTAGATGACAGTAACCTTCTTAAAAATGTCATGTTCAATACTTGTAAGTTTTTCCACTGACAGCATGGTCCAATTACAAGTCAATTCGTAAAGTTCAAACTGCACAACAGCCAAATTAGCTGAAAATGGTCTTTCAAAATATAATTCTTCCTACTCAAGGCAACTAGCTGGAGCTGTTTCCATCAACAACCCATCTTTTTGACACCTAGCATGAGGCAAAATTCCCTTTCATTGTTACCACTGAGGTAGGTATTTCTCTATCCAAAGGCAAAAAATAAATTTTTCTCTTCCGTCTTTTCTCTTTTGTCATTCTGTGTAAAGAGAACACAATTTTCAGCTATATCTATCATGTTTGAAAATTATTAGCATTACATGAAAAGTCATAAAGACAAACACAAACAAATGTTTCTAATGAGCATCAGAAAGACTGAAATTTAGCAGAGGGAAGGTGAGATCTTGGTTAGAGCACCAGATGTGGGATAACAGCTTTTTATGCCACTGAAATCAGTGACAAAAGACCTGTGGGTTTCAGCAAACAACTTTACAGTCAAAGGATCCACTTTTGCTTTAAGTCTTCAGCAAGGCAGTCGATTTCTCTGCATTTCACATAACACATTCTCTTTTTTCCCCACCTAGACTTCCTTGCTTGCTGATTAAAGGCAGTGAGTCTCTCCTCAAGGTAGTATACTTGTAAGGCATTGATTTGAAATTTCTGTCACACAAGTAAAATGGTTTAGGACTGGTCATGTTCGGGTACAATGTAACCTAAAAACTGGAATTTGGCACATACTTTATTTGGCTAAATGAACAAGACGATCAGCAAACGGATAAAAAGGAAAGGCAATGACTTCTGGTACTTCAGGGATTTCTGTAAGAAGACATTTATAAGGGTGTTTTTTTCTTTAGTTACTCTGTCTTGTCTTTCTTAGGAAATTGATTCTGGACAGGGAGGCATACTACAGAAAAGTGTGAACAGTGACCTTTGTTGGAATTTAAGGAAAATTTTAAAGACCAGAGAAGAAAGAAAGACCAAGTGGGAAGAAAGACCATATTTTCAGAAGTCGGGCTGAAAGGTATGACAGAGCTACTAGATTTCTAGGCAAGGCTGAGAAATAAATCTCTTCTACTTTCTCTATCAAGATTATACAGCACTGTATTTTCTGAAGGCTCTTTTGGTCACAGAATATGTAAAACAAAAAGTTTGGAAAGGTCTGTAGAGTGAGGTAATCACAGAACAGCAAGAAGTCAAGGTCAGAGATCTCAGGGGAGTCCACTATGAAAGATCCAGAAAGGAGAGGGAAACCGTGCCAGGTCCTCAACCGTGGCAGTTAATTTTCAGAGAACTAAGGGTTTTAGGGCATTTTTAAATCAGAAAAGCAATTCTGTTGTAGCTGTGCTGCTGAAACAACGTTTTTTAAAATCACTGCCTGAACGTAAAAAGCTAGATTCAAATTTCAAAACCTCTAATATACCCTTGCTCTCAGGTATCAATAATATATTGTGCTTTATTTTCTGTGATATATCTTTCTGACTTCTTGCTTTTTGTATGCCAACAATTGTTAAATTACATTCTTTGATAAATGGTGGCTACAAGTTGTTCAATCTTTTCTCCACACTCAGCTGTCTCTACAGTGTTCAATTTTGTGGACATTTTTAGACAGATTTGATATAGCATTTATTTTATTTTTCTCTTATATGTGATTTATTATTCAATTTGGGGTTTTGTCTTCTGTCTTTGGAAAAAAACTGCATCTTTCCAATTACTTCAATAGCTCAATAAAAATAAAAAAAGGGAAAAAGTATTTTCCCCCAGATATCCAGCTTACTTAACTTTTTATTTCAAAAGGAGAAAGAAAAAGGAAAGTGAAAGGTTTGAGGTCAAGTCTTGTTTTCATTTCACCTGTTCCATGAACTAAGAATGCAGACAGAGGAAAAGCCAGTCTAATATCTAAATGTTATAATGACTGTATTCAAGAAAAGAAATGAGATGGAAGTCACATTGTACATAATGTCACATAAAGCACGTGGCATCGATTTTCTCCTGAATACAGTAATGTACATTTCCAGCAAATCTGGAGGTCCTCTCATCTTCAATAAAAAATTAAGACATCAACAGTCTACAGGATGGATGTATTTATTCATCTGGGTTTTTGCTCCAGTCTTAAGACCTTTTGTGATCATGGAAGGTGAAAAATGATCAGAGAAGCAGCATACATAAATACCTCCCAGCCCCACAAAAAACTTCACAAACACCCACACAACTCTGCTCCTCAACACACCCAATATATAATGCATATAATGCAGATTTTCAGTTTTCAAAATAAATGTAGTTATTTTTACACTACCTAAATTTAGAATTTTCTCTTTAATTTTAGGACTATGATGACAACAACATTTTTTTTTTTGCCTTTGGGTAGACTGATGGATTATCACTGATCATTTAGGTCACCTAAATGCCAGCTCTAATTCTCTGACTGGAAAAGCTCCTTTGTGTGACAGAAGGCTTAACAGGATCATTTTCTGCAGAAAATAATGCAAATTATTAGGTTGCCACAGACTAGAGACGCATTCAAAGCAAAGATACCAGCATGTGCTGTAATTCATCATGCCTTTCCCCTCTTTTTCAAAACCAACATTTTCCAAAAGCCACCAAAGGAGAAAAAAACATTACTATCACCTGAAATTCTTGATGGGAATTTGAGTCTCCTACATTCAGGAAGACATTGCTGCAAAGACTTAGGAGTGTGGCCGACAGATGACAGAGAAACCTGGGTTCTTAGGAGTTCTCTTAGCTTCGGATACAGTATAAAAAGCCTAGATACATTGCCATAGATAAATTTGTTTACTTCTGGTTTTCTGACCTCTCATTTGATTGCCTTTATTGCTATACCTTTGCATTTTATAATGAATATTCTGTTTTATATGGAAGTTCTGCACACTTTTCTCATGGAGATTTCAAAAATATCAGCTAGTGGCATTTGCAGATATAATCAGAATCCATATATTCCTGGATAAGCTTTCCTCTCTTTATTTATATAACCACTAAAAATCTGTGCAGCCATGCATATGTAATTAAATGGAATCCAAACATGTGACCTCCTGTTATTCTCTTTATTCTGTGTTCTGTCTTTGCATCAATCTAACCACAACACACGTTCCTAAAACAACATCAGCTAATTTCTCTCAGAAAGAGATAAATTTCACTAACTCATTGATTGATATTCAAAAAACCAAGAACTTTTTTTGGTTCTGAGAATTTAACACATTTTTCCCTCAGGGTTCAAGAGAAAAACTACAAGTTATGTGAAATGCAATAACAGTACGTGATTTTGCCATGACAAAAATTGATTTTTTTTTTTAATCACAGCTTCAACATTAAATATATAACATATAATACATATTGAATATATACTATATAATAAGGATTATGTGTGTATATAGTAATTTGTTATAATTTTTCCTCTTAGAACATAAAATACAGTCTTGGAGACAGAAATGAAAAAGGAACAAATATGCTAATTTGGAAGGGTTATGAAGAGGTCAGCCACTGCATCCTCAGGGCTTGAAGCATCATGAGTTATCTTTGGATCTCTCCTAACAGATTGACTAACATATTGTTAAAACGTGGTGACAGAGACTTCAAAAGCTCTCCAGGTAATCTCTTTTAGTGCACAGTTGTCCTCTCAAGGGTGAATTGTTTTGCTGACATACAACCTAACCATGGAGGTTAGCTAGGACACTAGCTCAATTATTTAACTTTTCTCATACCTTCCATGAGTAGAAATAACAGAACACAAACTTCTTTAATGTAACCCCTTGCAAATTAGAACTTTTATTATTTCTCTTCTGTGTCTAAAAAATCACGTTCTTCCACTTCCTTAATATAACTCTTTTCAACCTCCACTTTATTGTCTTCCTCGGTTTTAAAACTGACTAGATTATCACATGCAGTGACTTTTATTATGTGGCACTAATCACAAAATATTGAAAAACATGCAGTTCCATTTTCTTTCTGAATAGTAGACTATAAATATAGTAATTTTGTTCTCAAGACTCTTTATAGCTGGCATGATGGAGATCAGCAGAAGCATCTTATAATCCAAACATCACTAGAGTTCAGGATTCCAGCTGTAGCTGATCCACATTAGCAGCTGGAAACACGTAACACACTATATTACTGTATAGTGAAAATAGAAGATGAGTATAATCATGCCCTAAAGGCTCCTCTTAAAGGCATTGAGATAACATGATTTGCCTGTCCTGAAACACCAACTTTATGCATGTTATAATACAGCTGGACACGGAACTCCTACAAGCAATGCAAGTTGCAAGTAAGCAATTTTATCATAAGCTGGGTTTCCATAAATCATCACAGAAATTTCACTTGCAAATAAATAATGTAGTTTATAAACAAGAGTAAATACAATTTTTATATTCCATTTTTTTAAGGTAGCAATGTTAAAGAAGTATGTATACAGAAAACTCTGGAGTAGCAGAACTAAGAACTCTGCTAGGCCACAATGGTTCCTGTATTTGAAAATAAGCCCCTACAAAATCTGCAGGAAATCAAAAATGTTGTAATCCAGAGCAAGGAGCTCGGTAGACAGACAAAGAGCCAGGGTTCTCCTTATGTTACCTCTATTACAATTAAATCACCTACTGTAAGCCTTAAGAAGGTTTTGAAAAGGTAACTGTTTTTTAATTGCGTTGTACTTTCCCTATTACTTATTTTTCTCTCTTTTTTTTTTTTTTTTTAAATATCACAGCCCCCACTATAAAAAGTGTTATATCACAATCATAATAGATCATCCCTATAAAATGCTTTCTTAATAAGGTTAAACTATGTATTAAGGGTCACTGAGACAGCAGCAATTCAAACATGTGGAGAGAAGCACATATTAAAACCTTAAACAGAAAAAAATGATTTTTTTTTTTTAACTTTTTTAAGCCCCAGATATTATGAGTTCATACTTTTCCAGATATTAAGAGACAAACTTGGGTGACATACAATATATATATAAATATATAACATCAATTATTATATTCTATAAAAGAGTATAAAGCAATATATGTGTGGTATTTTAAGTGTGTGTGTCTACACATACATTACAGCCTGTAAAACATAATGCATTTGGGAACATCTGGACAACAATTAATGAAATCGAGTTAGAGTAATGCATGCAGTCAACTGAAAAATGAAAGATGATATCAGTTTCATGGAATACTTTAGAGAAACTTTTGAATAACATCACTTTAGGAAATTAAAGACTAAGTATAGTCAGAGTGACTATTTACAGAAAATTATGTGATTCCTGGGGTAATCCTCTTAATTATGACATATGAAGTAAAACATTCTTACTACTCCTACCATGATAGATGTGTTATGGTAAAGAAATGATTTGTGAACCCAGTACATTTCTGAACTTTACAGTGACTGCATGTTGACTCTTCATAGCATTTTGATTCATAATGTAGGTTTTATGTCTTGGAAGAACATATACCAGACAAATTATTACTCAAGGTATTCCTCAGTAACACAGCCTGAAACCCTCCTGAAAAACAAACAGCCCTCCCAAAAACGGAGTCCCTGCATCCCCAGGACAATAACTAGTCTGCAAGGTAAATTTACAATTCACTCCTTCACATCTCTGCCAATATGAGTCTTCTAGACATAATTTCACAATTACAATGAGCTAAAGAAGCACACAACCCCCTGTATAACAGAACAGTGTTTATATACAGTGTTTAGCTTTATTCACTGCTGGAAATATTTTGAAATACCACCTGTTTGTAGCACAAACACTGTACAACAGAAGATACTGAGCAGAAGGAGGCAAAAAGGAGGGCGGCATCACTGTTTTTGTTTGGCTCTCGGTACACAGCCCAAAGAGATTTGCAGTTCAGTGAAGGAGCACAGAACAAACTCCAGCTGTGAACACAAGACCTTCAAGAACCAACCAGATCCCTAGCAACCAACTGCGTAGCTCACCAAATTATACAGACCTGTTCTTGCTTTGCTCACCTCTTGGAGGCTGCCAAAGTAGAGAGTAATAACAGTGCATCCACATTCTTATCCTAGGGAACTAAAGAAACATTTCAGGACCATCCCTGAAAGGTTTGTACATGCACCTCTTTCATATTCAGCACAACTCCTGCAGATTAGAAGAAGTTTGCACACGCAGTCAGTCAGAGCATATATAGAAACTGGCAACACAACTATGACTACTCCTCCTTAAAACCTCATAAGTCTTCTCTTCAAAGAGATTTATGAATAATGGGAACTAAATAATTCATGGCACTGCAGATCCAGCCCAAATAGCCTCTTCCTTTTTAAGGTTTCAGTTTGTAGATGTGTGATCAAAAGCCTTCATCAGTCATGATAGTGGCATTTGTACTCAGTCCAAACAAGCCGTATTTGCATCTGAATGTTTTTCATTGAAATGAAAGACGTAATATGTGAGCCAAGTTCCAACTAAAAGGCATTTTATGCTATTTAAATTCAGTCAAATTAAAGGCTGAATGCAACCTAAAAGGTCTACTCTCAGAACAGTAATTTGACACATCATAAATAAGACGCATGTTTCTGTTAGAGTGCCTCAGCACTTGTCTAAAAATTTTACACAGCATCTCAACAGTGCTGCCTGTTGAGGGATAACAGAGAAAAGTCCCACATATAAAGTAATAAGGTAAACAGAAACTTAATGCACTGGTAGATTTAACTTACTTTTTACACAGTTACATGAAGCGACAGAATCATTTAGTTTGGAAAAGACGTTTGAGATCATCAAGTCCAACCTTTACAATCAAGTAGGTAAAAGCAGTTGCTCTGTGAAGGCAACACCAACATGAAGAAAGTTGCCACTACACGTTTAAGCAAATAGATACACACCTTGTACATCAAACTCTCACCTTGTTTCATTAATCCTATTGATTAGTAAAGTCAGGATCATTCTTTGGCATGACCATTGCTCAGATTTACTACTACACTGAAAAGCACCAGGAGTCCCACAAAAAATAAACAGAAGAAACCAGGCCATAAAGATCTCAATTAGCAAATGCAGAAGGTCACAGGAATTTCACGTCATAGAAGGAAAAAAGTAGTAGGATTAGATTAAAATTCTTGTCCTTGCCAAGGGGAAATAAATACAATCCTCATAAATTGAGGTCAACACTAATTTTAAAAAGACTATTAAGAACCCAAAAATGCCCTTTTCTTATGAACCTTCGTGGGGATAAACAAGATAATTCTTTTTAATTGTCATGGGGGTTTACTGTAAATCCCTTACTTTTTCCTTCTTTTTTTAAAATTTTGTGAGAAAGTCTTCCTAATGTACTCAGCAATGACATGAGCTGACGAAAGAAGGAAACTAGATATTATGTATGATCCTGTATTGAAACACATCACAGGTCAGTATTTTTATTTCAAGTCCATCTAGGTTGTTTCTTTCTGTGTTGGTTTTGCTGATCTTTTAAAAAATAAACCAAACACTTTAGTTTGCTTTGCAGAGATCAGAGCCTCATTAATTAGTTATACAAAGTATATTATGTCAAGGTCTTAATTTTAAAGTTCTTAAATTTAATTTAGTAATTAGTATATGCACCATACATGAGAGACACTACGATGATCCCAATGACACTCATATTAATTCATATACAATCCATTTAAATATCTAAAGGAATGCATGATTTCAAGGTATCACTGATTTTGAAATGGAAAGAAGAGTTTATGTGAATAAATGGTAATAAAAAGAAGAGGAATGTACTCTAGGACTCAAGGCTACTCCACAGCTCCTCTACAGACTTCTCAGGAAAACAATAGGGAATGGTTTGTGGCAGACTAGCACAACCCAGCACCAACACTCCGAATGCTAATGAGTAAAGCCAAGGAATAACGCTGGAGCATCATATATTGGAAGATGACACTGATGAGGGCAGATGTAGAAAAATGATTATCAACTTCAGACCCCCAGAGCAGCATGAATGAAATCACATCCTTGTGTTCTGGGAAATAAAACAGGCAACTTGGATATAAATAAAGGCAGCCTTTAATTATCTAAAAGTAAATTGGGAGCAGCCCACGATAATTCAGAAGTGGTGTTATTATAGAACACAATGCAGAGTTAATTCAGAAATCAGTTTGTTCAAAAGCATCAACAGCTGGGTTTAATAATAGACACAATGAATCAGAAATGAAGAAAAGCTTGAGAAAGAAGATTATTGAGCAATTTCAATCATATTATTAGATTTACAACTAAACAGTGGCAAAGAACCTGTATGTTAGAGTTATTTAAATAAAGGAAAACAATAATTTGGATTGATGAGCTGCAAGAGTGTAAAAAAATGAACTTTTTCAACATTATTTTGTCCAGTTGTGTTTCAGAGATTGTTTTTATGGTTTTACCATGGCAAAGGTAACTCCCATTCCTTCATTACTTTTAAAATAAAATAAAAGCTTTCTTGACAGAAGACTGTGATTTGAATGAAAAAAATTCTTTAGCATTAAAAAAGGTTTTAATTATACAGTATTAACTTCTGATATTGCTATTCATATTCAATAAGATTTCCTTCTGCAAATTCTCTTGTGGTTTTTACAATTTCGTAATTTAAGCATATGATGCTTAAATTTCACTGCAAATGGGAAAGCATGGAAAGGGCACAATCAGACTATCAAATGATTAAAGCCACTACCACTGGCAAAGCAAAAATAGTGTCTGACTGCAAATTTAGTTAGAATAACTGGATAATTTATTAACAGAATTATAAAATTGAACTTGGTAAAACACATGGTGAAATTTCACTTATGAAAAGGAAATATGCAAAGCAAATACTGCAGTGCCATAACTTGTTCTGCATGAACCAGAAATTAACAGCTTGAAGTTCTTTGATTTGTTTTGTCTGCTTTTTAAGGGAAGACAATAAGGTTGTGTTTTCAGGCAAACCCCAGCAACTTCATATCTTTCTAGTTAGCCAGCTAAAATTACACTTTTAAAAATGTTCTCTTGTACATACAGTTTAGATTTCAATTGTCATCTTGGTTGAACTGCTAAGTGACATTCTCTGAACAGGTAAGCAATAATAAGGTGAGCAACAAACATTAGTATTCTGAATATATACATCAGGTCTGCCTAACAGAAAAGATAAACTATAAAAATCCCTAAACCAGGTTTGATGAAGTAGGTCTGAAGTCAGAGAATGGATCAAGACAGACGCGGCACCGTGACACGCTGCCTGCTAACACGAGAGAGATAAATATTTCTTGTTTCTCTTCTCATTTCACTATGGAGTCTGGCCTACACTGCAGCAGCCACAGTGCTCTGTGGCAGTGTACAAAAGGGAGATTGAAAATATCCACCTTTGGTTCTGCTGTCAGCTCACTCACGCCAGAGCCACGTGACTGCGAAGCCTCCCTGGAGAACCACAGAAATACTTGGTTAAACTGTCAACCAGCACATTAACAGTGAAATGTATTCTCATATATGCAGTTGTTTTAGTGCTGATTCCCAGTGAGAACAAAAGTGGCTCTAGGATGAAAAGCATGTCATTGAGAAGATGATGCTTCACAGTACAATTTCTGAAACCTACATAAACATTAGAAGAAGACTTTATTTTATTCCATCTTCCTTCTCCAGCTGCTTTCACCCACAATAGAAGTATGCATACAGAAAGAGAGATTACCATGGTATTTTCTTTGGTTAACCATTATTTTGACAAGTTCAGTTCATAACAATACTTTCAAGAAGAAAAACAAAACAGCTGCTACAGTCAGCACATTGTCTACTAAGCAATACTGAGAAGCAAGTATTCTGGGATGAACATTGGTTAAATCTATGATTTCAAATTAGATTATCTTCAAAGAAACAAAAAGAATGTTGACAAAAAAATGTCACTCAGTGTAAAACACTGGTATCAGATCTGTGAGAAGCTGCCAACCAGAGAGTAACAAGTATAAATGTTTTGGCTTTAAAACAACATACTGCAAACATACAAGTGCTACAAAACCATATTAGACTCAATATTTTTTTATTCTGCATTTCTAATTCAGGAACTAGGAACAGAAGTATCATTTGCACATAGGCAACACTGCATAACCTTCCATATCTCTCGTATGATAAATAATTCCAAAGATATTTTCATTACTAAGTATTCCTCCACCTAAGTTGAAATATGTAACATACAGATAAAGTCTGTCTGAGTGACAGTCAATCAGAAAACTTGTGGGAGGCAATGAACTAATCCCTCTACAATGAACCATATGAATATATATACATTTATTTGTTTAAAATTAACATTTTTAGTCAACACAAGTTTTCCTTCTAAGATTCAGACATTTTGTTTCCTTCAGTGAGAGAAGTTTTCTATCCCTTTTTGTTTTGTCTTCTAAGACAAAAAAACCCACAACAACACTCTTTTGATTGATTTTATATGGCTTTCAATCAGAACTGCAATTCAACATTCAAAGAGGGAGGGAGAGAAGAAAAACGTTTTGGCCTGGGCAGCATAAAAAAAATGAACAAGTGTTTTAAGGAAAAGGTAAGAAATTTAAGAAACAATCCAGAATAAAACAGAAGTCTAACACCCACTCAATAAGACAGGGATATTTCTACTGATTTTACTAGGCTATGAATCAAGCACTCATTATACCAGTAGATTACTGAAAGAAAAATAACAGTGATTTAGGAAAAATAAATGGAAAAAAGGAAATAGCCCTAGAATAATCCGTATAATCTGATATCAACCTTGGCTAGGTGAAAGCAGATTTTTCAGCGTCCTGTAACGCAGCAATTATCAGAATTCACATGTATATATTATTACATACTTATCAGTTAAGATGGATGATTATTGTACACTGTAAACTACTGATAAAATAAATTAACCAAGAAATTTTATCACGGAGAATATTCACAGCAAATAAAAACAACCTCTTAAAAGACTTGCTACCCAGACAAAGTGATGACTCAGTTCAGCTAAAGGGAAGGTGATCACTGGCTGTCAGTGCCATGAATTTACTCCCAAAACTGCCACAGGTCATTTCATACTTTCACCCTAAGATTCAGAGATGTGTTGAGAAGCAGCACGTATCTTTATCAGTTTCCAAGTTTCTAAAAGCTGCATAGTTCATTCAAGTAGAGAAAGCTATTTGTTATTCTAGATTTCTAGAAGAGGTAAAGCACCTGCTCCTGAGGAACACAGGGTCTTTTACACAAATAGAATTACAGGCAGGAGAGACAGATCAAGGTCCTCTTCAAGCTTAATTCCATACTGAGTGACCAGTCATCAAAAGTCCATGAAAAACTGCATTAAAAACAATCCCAGGCAATTTAAAAACGTGAAGCTCAAAGCACTGGAGAAGACATTAGGGACGTAAAAGCATAATAGTAATGAGGAAAATTAAATAGCAGAAGATAATCATCTTGATATCATACTTTTTTTAACATTAGACCTTTTTATACTGGGACCAGTATATATTGAATTAAGTGACCATAAACCTAGAGTGAATGTTCCTCTCCTCTATCCAGCCACCAACCCCTTGCTCCAACCCCCTCCTCTTTTATGCTAGAACATTTCAAACTATGGGGAGAGGCTGATGGAGGAGCTGATACAACTGGAACTAATTTCTTTGCATTGTTGTTGTGGATTCACTGGGTTCAGTTCTCCTGTAACTGTTATAATACTTCACTCTCATGAAAAGCCTCTCCTTGCGTCTTTAATCTGAAAATATCACATAACATTGCATAGCTATCTGATATAATCTACACCTTGTCTCCTAAATAGAAATTGATGTTAACAGGAGAAAACCAAACAGAAACAGCACACAACTTAAAACTTTCAGCATCCACAGGCAGGAGATATTAAAGCTGATGTTAATTAACTCAGTGAATTTGCCAAATTTGATTGAAGGTTAACTTTAAAGTTTTAGCTTTAGAAGAGCATACTTTTGACAGATCATAAAGAAATACAGCAACTTATGACAGATGATAAGATTACTATCATTATTAGGCTAATTGTGTATTTAACTTCGGACTGAAATGCTCCAAGCAGAAGGTAAGGGTCTGGGGGGTATAGGGGGATGAAGCCCACCTAATAAATGCAATCAGTAATTTGTTTTATCAACTGGGAATAAAGCATAATAAAATAATGAAGGGCATAGTAAAAGTATCCAATTTCTTTTGAACTTTATTCCCTGAGTGTGAAAAATCTGCTTCTATGAAATCATGCTAAACTTTCAACTGGAAAAAGGAGCCAATTTCCAAGGCAGTATTTAATTAATTTATGGAGTTACTGCTGTGAAAGTTCATTGAGACAAATATTAAAGCTGTTTTTTAAAAGGGTTGGATAATTTTCTGATGATAAACAACAGCGGCAGCTTTGTAAGCAAAGACAATGATGTAAGAGTAATTAAATCTCATGCTTCAGGGTATAAATAGAATCCCTCTGACCCAAGTACAGCATGAACTATTATTAATAACATTTTCTTCATCCCTTAAATGTAAACTCTTAAATGAGCTGTGGTTTTTGGCCACTTGTTAACCTGTTTGCCACTGCCAAGGACAGCACATGAAATGAGAGAAATTCAAGGGCTGACTCAGTATGACAGTGCTTGTGTTTCCATCAAGTGCCACAACACCACAACAAAAATAAATGCAGAACTAAGACTCGTTCCAACTACCTACTACAAACTTCCTTCAGCTAGTCAAACTCCTGACCACTACACCATCACTGACATCAACCACACAATGCCAAGTCATCTGCAATAAATAAAAGTGAAGATGACAAACTGGCCAACACAAGGAGAACCGGACTACAAGAATACTACTATCTTTTTGAAATTCCTATATGGTGGCTTATTTTTTTGACAGTGGAGCTGAGAAGAGAGCAGAGAAAGAGCATTATGCAAAAAAAGATGTTGGAAAACATGGAAAATGTACGTTGGGTACTATCAGATACTCAATTGCTAAAAAGAATTATAACTTTTTGAAATGTATTTGGGCACAGGCAGTGTAACGTGTATGCATTATTTCCTGCTGTAATATTTCTAAGACTTCTTCTGTGCCAAAACACTTCAAAAAACTAAAACTTTAAGAAACATGAATAAGAGCATTGATCTGGAAAAAAAAAATCAAGAAGGAAGAGAAGTGGAAGGAAGCAGACGTGTGGAAAGTCATATAAAATTGTCCTTTCATTATCCACATATTGAGCAGAAAAATTAATGGCTCCAGACAACACATCTCAAAATACTTCACCCTAAGTCTATTAGGAAGACAAGAAAAGCCCACAAAGTTTATTAGCATGTCCTTAGTTATAAAGAACAAAAGAAAAGTTTCAGAATTTTATCAAAGAAATATGATGTCAAACAGATTTACATCCTGATCACTTTTAGGCACCTATTTTCACACACACACACACACATATATATATATACACACCAAAATTAAAACAGCAAAAGCAGTTTAGCAGTGTTGCTTTAAATCACTCAGACCTCTAAGTACACCTTCCCAAAAATGGCAAACACCACTCCTAAAGGAAACGGTGAGTGAAATAACAAGAAGCCAATAAAGAGGATCCTGTCACATTTCCCAACGAGAATTTTTCATACACTGCAACACAGCAACCCTGAGTCTGCAAAGACCTGCGACCCAACGGCAGCTGACCTACACCTGAAATCAGGGGTCTGCATTAACAGTTCTCTCCTCATCGCCACTGGGAAGGCATTCATTATTCAGGGGTCAAAGCTGAAAATCCCTGGCTACTGAGATGTCACTGGAATTTGTCCGCGAGGTTGCTGAGAACGGGCACGCTGCTTCCTTCTTCCCAATTACTGCACCGAGCAGCCAGGAGAACCCCAGCTGCTCTGCTGGCAGCCCCGGCTCACTTGGAGAGCGAGGGCATGAGCTGCCTCAACCTCTGGCACTCCTCTGCTCCCACAGACAAGTGGCATCAGCAACGCTGACTATAAACAGGTTGCAGAACCCCCATAACAAGGACATGAGTAAATGCATTTCAAGTTAGATTCGATATTCTCCCGTGCCCCCAGGCTTTCACAAGTTGCCATCTGCAGCCACATCAGTACAATGTGCCTTTCTGAGTTACCCTGCCTGCAGTTTCTATACTGTATAAATACAAGTTACATCTATATTCAGAGTTTAAATTGAAAAAAGCCACAAAACCCAAAAATACCACCTTCTTCCTGAGGAATTTTCACCTCAACTATAGAAATGAGACAAAATTAGAAAACTAAACTGAGAGCTTTTCTGAATGAGTTCCTTCTGTCCTTCACTCCTGAATTCAAACCAGTTATCTACAGCAACAACAAAAAATCTAAACCCCCACCTGCCTCTTATTGTTAAAAGCTTTGTTTTAATAATGATGGACTTAGCTAAAATAGATTAATAGTCATCCTATCCATGTGATCTTAAAAGTGACCTTCAGAAGTAACAAAGCCATGATTATAGAAGGCAGTGCAACAGATACCCAGATTCAGAGCTTTGTTCACTCCATTTACCTGACTGCAATGACTTGATCAGCAGCTGATTATTTCATTTTATTCTAGGGAGTCTAAATGATTTTTTTAAATGCAGAAAAAACCCATACAAACACTTATTTTAAGTGTCTAGTTTTTTATATCTCTGACAACAGCTGCACAGCTGAACATGTTTTGACCAGGGATTTAGACCAGATGACTCCAGAGGTTTATCCCAATCTCAACTGTTCTGTGAATCTGATTGAGTTCCTGTTACAATGCAAGACAACTTACAGGTAGAAGCAAAATCTTTTGCTAAACCCATTTCTAGACATGGAAAAAAGTAACCTGAATTTACCATCAAAAAACCCAAACAAACAAATAAAAAACCAACAAAAACCCAGAAAAACCCAAACAAACCACGAAAAAAAAAAAAAAAAGCCAAACCACAGAAAATAAATGTGGATTAGTAAAGTGGTGTTAACTCAGAGTTTCCACTCTTGCTGTTCCAAAGGCTGAGAGGGTTATAGAAAAATAGCCAGAGTGCAGTCAGCAGTGTGGAAGAATACCCAGCCTGTGCTGTGGCTCAGCAGAAACCACTGTCATCCATTCATCTTCACCTCAGTTTTATAACCCTTTGCAAAATCTTAGCATTACTTCTCTCTTGCACCAAGTGTGACTGCAGACATGCCAGCTTCAAGCCTGGCACTATAACAGCCAGGGCTAGGAAGATTTTCACTGGCCAAGAGCACTGGAATTATCCCTGCTGGTTTTCTTTAAAAAGCTGTACGTATATGCCATCATAGAATCCTTTGAAGAGCAAGAAGTTAGGCACTTCAGGCAATCCTCACCTCAGAAACATCATTGTCAGGTCTGCTCTTGCAGCAGATGGAAAACCTTCTCCATGAGGGTAGGCAAACACTGGGCCAGAAATTGAGGAATTTCAGTTTCTTGGACACACTCAAAACTTGTGAAGGCCCATCCAACTTCAGAATTGTGACTGCTTTTTTCAGGATGTTGATCATGTTATCTCTAGAGGACCCTTCCAGCCTAAGTTGCTCCATGGTTAGCTCCATCAAAAATCACTAATTTTACATGCAATGAGCTCATCTTCAAGTCTGCAGTTCTAAA
Source organism: Myiozetetes cayanensis (assembly GCF_022539395.1). NCBI lineage: Eukaryota > Metazoa > Chordata > Aves > Passeriformes > Tyrannidae > Myiozetetes > Myiozetetes cayanensis. The sequence goes on from NW_026087742.1 coordinate 5,750,987, forward strand.
CTTCAGCTTAGGTATTTTATTATAAATGATATGTTGGATATGTTGAGAGACTAATAGGACTTATGAACTATTATATCTCCCTCTACAATTACAGTTTTTCTAACATTTATTCATTGTCCTGTTTTGCAAACATTTAGAGGAAAAAATCTAAAGCCATCCTTAAATTATATTAGGAATTAAAGATATTATTCTTTATGGAATTAAGATTTGAATAGGCACAGAAGATCAGGTCCAGCTATACACAAAAGGATTTGTCTCCCCTCTGGTTGCAAATTAATAATTTTTATAAGAAGAAACCTTTCCTCTTGCAGTACAAACAGGTTATTAGACAGATGATACACAGTTTCAGTAGACTAGAAGGAGGTAACAATGGTATTAGCTCCATAAAATTGCCAAATATATTCTCATAGAATTTTTAAATTGATTATTCATTTTATATAATATTGCAAACTAGTTTATGTCAGTGGTGATTAACAGTACCAAGCAAACACTAAGGCATCCCAAACCCAAGAGTCTGGCAATCTGAAAACCCAAGAAACTTGAACAGTCTTGTAGTGCCTTTACCATCAAACTTATTCCTCAGAGCACCAAAGCATAGAAGTGTGCTAACAAGCCATTTTGGATATTGGTTATGAGGAATTCTGTTAGAAAGATGGTAAAACTTAGCCAGGAAAGCTCTACAACATCCAGAGGCCTGAAGCAATTACATTGCGTGATGTAGTGACAAACAAAGCAAAGCAAGCTCCAACAAAGTTTACCTATTTTCCCTACTGTAACAGTAAAAGCTCCATTGTACTTTCACCACAGAATGTGTTCTCCACTGTTCCAAGCACCAGACTACCTCAGATACACACAGAGACCAGACTGCTCATTCCACATCAAGACTCTCAGCAAGAGCCCAGAATACAACATTGTTTAACAGTGCCCTCTATTAGCAATTTTACAAGATGGTATGCTCATCATCAAATCCTTCCATGGTATACATAACACACACTACTCAGGTATTTTCTAGTGTTGTTGTCAATGCATTTACTAAAATACATCAACGTACTTAATTTCCATAGCCATTTACGAGGTGTACGTTACAGAATGTGTCATGAATTCTCTCCCTTTTGCTCCATTTGTCTATAAAATACACCTTTCTAGCATGTTCTCCCTCAAGTTCCTGACCTTCATGGCTGCAAATTGTATACTGCATCACGTCACATGTTTGATTACAGGTGCTAAGACTGTCTTTCCATGTAATTGCAACTAAAACAAAACAAAACAAAAAGCTGCAGTTTTAAAGGAGTTTATAACAGCAAGAGCAAAAAGATCGATATCTTACATTTGAGGTTATTAAATTTCTACTAAAGATCCTATTCATCAAAAACATCTACACATGTAGTCTCCCCGTTTTTAATCTCTTAAGACACGCATATGAGTAAGTCAGAAAATCAAAGAAAAACATCCCTGCAAATGGTTATGGGTGGCAGCTTAACACTGATATTGATTAAGCACCAAGAATATACTGGAACTTGACAGAAAAGTCTCCTGACTCCAGAAATCGATGCAAGATGAATCTGCTTAGACTTTTCTTTGCAGGTTGGGGAACTGCACTGCTGGGTGTCAAGACAGGTTTCCAGCTCTGCCATGGGGAGGGAGCCCTGCTGTGTGCATTACAAAGCCACTGAGCCCACCCCACATGTGCTGCTTCACCCTTGCCCTGCTTCTGACACGTCCTACCAAAAAAAGGTGTCTTAAATCATCGGAAAAGCAGAGGAAGTCTTTGGTTAGGCTTCCTTTCTGACCTGCTCTTCCAAAGAACCTGTCTCTTCCTCCATTAATTTAAGGTGTTTATGAGTAGGTGACATGGCTATTTCCCCAAACCTGCTTTTGGTGTTGAATTAAAGATTTATTTTTTTAAAGACACCAGGTACTCTACCATTCAATAACAATTTATAAGAAAGGAGAGAGAACTACACAAAAATGTCTGTTGCGAAGTCTCATTACTACTCCTGAAAAATCAAACCACAAAAACATACCTGTATGCAGCTTAAGAGGTTAGTTAAAACAGGCTGCAATTTTTTAATTGCCTTAGGAGCAGCAACAAGTGGCTACAATGTGCAGTGGAATTTGGATGCTCCTTTCCAGGCACAGAGCAGTGGGGGGTTAAGGTTACACTGTGGTTACAGGCCTTACTGCACTGAGCATTACACAAACTCTGGCACTGCTGAAGCTGCTGGACAAGAGAACCAAGTCAGCAAGAATGTTGTGTAGGCACATGTTGTAAGGCTTTACAAGAAAAGAGCAGAATGTATGACTGGAATAAAGAAAAAGGTATTTTCGGGGAAAAAAAGGAGTGAAAACCAGTAGAGGATTGATACAAAATAAAGTAGGAGAAGAACACAAGAAGAGGAAAAAAGGACGAAAGAACAGATACAAAAAAAAAAGCAGGATAAACATATCTGAGGCTATTCTGGTAAATGACTAAGAATTAAAAAAAACAAAAACCCCAAACAACAACAAAAAAAAGCCTCAATACCATCCAGATTCAACAGTGACAAAACAAATGAGAGAGAAAACAAAACAAAACAAAACTCTAATGAAATCCTTGACTTGTCTGGAAGTTCCCTTCATGCTCAAAGAGCTGTCCCCCTGCCTATGCTGTGAGAAGTGTGACTGACTCTAGAGAGGTTTAAAGTCTTCTCTTTAGTCTCCTTGAGAGGACAAGAGTGAGGAGGGTAGAAAACAGAGGTCAGAACAATATGAAATAAATTTCCAGGCAGCTTTTATTTAGCTTCCTGACAATGTCTTCAGCTCTTATCAGAGGAAGCCAGCGCAGTATCAAAGCACGGAATCACCAATCATCTGTTCAAATATGACCTTTTCTATGTGGTATTGCAGTGGTTTGGACATACTGTACAAATTAACTTACTGAACAGGGGTCACCACACTCTTGAAACTTCTAAGAAGTTGTGTAAAAATAATGAGTACAAGTGTAAGGGATGGTGAATTCCATATTTTCTATGTCCGTTTTCACCTGACCAGTGTGTTAAGCTGAAAATCCCTCATAGCTGGCATTCATTTGGTTAGTTAGGCTGCTACTACAGAATTATCAAAAGCAACAGACACTAATCTGCCCTTTCTTTATTGAAATTCTTAGGTAACTCTTCATGTACTATTTTATCTTTTTTTTTTTTTTTTCCCCCTCTGCCTGAAAGAGGAATGTTGAGTAGGAACTGGGGAAAACTCAGGAAACAAGTGTCTGTTTTAACTCCGTAGATGTTCTGTCTTACACAACAAATTGTTTCCTGTGGGAGTGATCTAACCTGCTATTATGATAAAGAAATACTATTATGTTGCTAAGAAATAATATAATAAAGCTATGCAATAAACACCATAAGTAAGTACAAAATTCCAAGGATAGATCAGCAAGAACAATTTCTCCATTTACTGGGGAACAAGCATATGACTGACCACCATCACCTCTTTGGGAGGAGAAAGAGGTCAGTATAGTCTGACACTGGAAATAGAACTGCACCAACACATCCAAGGTGTGCTCAACAGGAAGAATTAACTCAGGAAGAATTCTCTCTTTTTCTGCTCATTTAAAAAAAAAAAATATCTGTTAAAGAAAGGTAGAAGTGTTTTTGTGACTTAGATTTCCTGAAAAACGTTTTCTTTAATTTCAGTTAATGTGCAACTCATTTTTATACCTTCACATAATGAAAAATAAAAACTCTTCAGGTGCACAAAACGTTTTGGGCAGAGTGGAAATCGTTCTCATCCCATGCAAGTTGTTTTTTCTACAGTAGTACTTATTCTTAATTGAAAAAAAAAAAACAAAAACCAAACAAATGAAAAAACTTTCCCAAAAGTTTAAAAGCAATGGGGAGGGAAGGATATTGTTTCTGTTCAACTAAATGTTTGTTTTTTTCCTGAGATAAACCTTCACTGTTCTTTTGCTGTAGTAGAAAGCTTTACATCACTTGGGAGCTTTAAGGAATAGCCCCATAATGACCAGAAACTATAGGAACAGACTACTGTGGAATTTTACAGAGTCCAAATTATTAGTGTTGACAGGAGCAACATTCTCTTACTCATGGCACTGCAACTTGTGCTCAGCAGCATCTGTGCAGCCTCCTGTCAAGTTGGGAGGCAGAGGAAACACCTCCTTGCAAAGGCCTACACAGGTGCACCCTTAGACTAGACAAAAATCACTAGTCCTGAGATTAAAAACTGCTAAATATAAGCACACCTCCATTTTGTTGGCTGCACTTCCTTGACTGCACAGCCAGCCCAGAGGTTAAAAATCAATACATGCATGAATAAACATTAGGACTTTTTCTAAGCAGCACATAACAGGGACAAAAGAAAAAGTACACTTGTTCCAGAAAGGCACAGCACTTTATATGGATTTTTAATTTAAGTATTTGTTCTATTAAAAAAAAAAAAAAAAAGCCAACAAAGGGCAGGATTATCAAACAGCTCTCCTTTTCCTTCAGCTTCTTTGTAAGGGGTTTGTCAGTTGGTTATTATATACTCACTCCTCTTTAGACTCCTACTTGTATTATTTAATTTTTCTGCTGGCCTGGAGATAACAAATCTGTTGTCAGCCTGTCTGTATGTGTCCATCAGATATGCACAGGGAATAAAATGCTTAGAGCAGGAGACAAAGGGCTATTCCTCTGCTCCTGCCTGACAAAAATCAGATTCACTAGAAGATGAAGCCAGCTATACCAGTTACAGTGGCAGCAGGTTGAAGAATGCTTTCTATTTACAAATATTATTTGTAGCATGGAGGGACATGTATTGCATGATGAATTTTTAACTGTATAGTGGCTAAAATAAGCTGTTGCACTTTGAAAAATATAATTCTCTGAATCTGATATTTTAACTATCCACAAGAAGGGAAACAAAATATATGTGTAGAAAAAAAATCTTTGAAATTAAAAATTTATTAAAAAACCTCAACCTTGGATATTTTGTATTTCTAGAAAGAGCATCTCCTTCCATGACTGCTTTGCAAAGTATGCAAGAAGAAGACATCTGAAACCTCTTCTTTATAAAGAAGAACAGATTGCCACACTCCATGAAATCCACTGAACTTCCAGTGACTAAAACACCAAGGCATTCATTAAATATCCCTAGAACTTTACAGGTAGAAGCCACTCTGACTTCACCTTCAGCACTTGGCAGGCAAGATTCAATCAAAAACTCACATAAATATGTTTGCAATGACACTCAGCTTTTTCTATTAGTTTATTTCCCAGATTAATCAGTATTTGTAATGCACTTCTGACAGCTGAATAAACACAGCATACTAAAATAACACTGATCGTGATGGATATTTCTTCATATGTACTTGCTATTAGTGCAATTATTTATTCATGTTATGAATGTTATGAAAAACACTATTTCATGTATGAACAGCTCTAAATGATTCCCATACGCAGTAGTAATTATTTATGATATTTTGAAGAATTATTTAATATCTACACTTAGCCAGCTCATTTTTAAGAGACAGAACTCAATGCAAGATGCAGAAACCAATTTGATTTGTTAACTACACTTAAATAATTTGCAAACCACAATAACAAAGACATTAGCTAACAAAAACAGAACATTCAGAGCTGTTTAATCTGAGGAAAACAGTGCATATCCATGCACACTTATTGACAAATATCTACAAAATAAATAGCAGGTATAAGTAAGTGACATAAAGAAAGGACCATTCAGAAAGGCATTGACAGTTTACCTACTCAGGAAAAGAAATCCATCATGGGACTATTAATTTTCAGACTCCAAAGATTTGAAATTTCAGGCAATTCTTACTTCCTTAAAACAATGTGATCTAGAACATGACTTCACCACACTTAAGGGAGTGAACAAGGATGTCTTTCACTAAACAGGGGAAAAAATTATTACTCTCAGAATAACTCCTGTCAGCAATATTTATGAAACCATATTCTGGATTGAAGATAATACCAAAGGCTCTTCAGGAAAGTAAAAAAAAAAAACAAAACAAAACAAAACACAAAAAATTGAGTGGTTATCATCACAATAAGTACCAAATTCCATCATTTCATTATGTATCCTTTTCTGAAAGAGGACAGAGTTCCAATTTCCTCAGAAAAATGTAGACACACATTACAGGAGAGGTGCATTATAGAGGAGCAATGCGAGGAAAGAAGTAAGACACACTGCAGTGCAAGAACACCAGCAAAGCACAGAGTTAGTCACACAGGTTGCAGCCCACAGCCAGATGGAGACTGAGAAGCCTCTTTCAAAGATAACAGTATGGCAGCGTTCCAGAAGGGGAGGGAACGGGTGTCCCTCTCCCGTCTGACCGACAGAGGACAGCTTTAGGCAGGAGCTTAAGAAACAGCACTTTAAACAGTGCTGACAGCACCTCAGCCAAGAGAGAGGAGGAGGAGCAAGAGCTGTTATGCAGAATCTGACTGACACCTTTGCAAAACCATTTCTAGTCTGTGCTGACAAAGCACTGGCAGAAGGAGCTCCACACCCCTGGAGCTGAGCCCAGAAAAGAGAAGATGCTGAAAGCAGCCCGTGTCTGAGCTAAAGGACTGAACAGCTGACCTGGGAGAAACAGTCAGCAGCAATTCCCTGAAGGAGGAAAACCATTTGCTGCTATCGTCTGCAAGTCATGGGACCCATTTGTCCCACTATGCTACAGAAGCAAACAAAAGACCAAAGGACTGGCTGAGAACAAAGAATCACAGAGAACTTGGGACTGGGAAGGCTCCACCGAACTTAAAACACTTCAGAAGACATCTAAAGCTCTTCATTTATATATTTGGACACTGATAAGTAGGGCATGAGATACAAAGGACTCTGTCCTTAACAGAAGAAGTCCTTGAGAAGACACAGAAAATATTAAAAGCTTATCCTCCACAGAAAACAACAAATTGATCAAGGAAAATTTTCTTTGCTGAAACTGTCATAACCCATCATGTCATCCAGACCATCTGACAATTCACATTTGTAACACTTTGGCCCCTTTGTTATAAGCATTTCAAATACAAGTTCAGAGTCATTTTTTTCTCCTCTCTTGCTGGATTACGGTAGTCTCAGCCCACTGATACCAAACTCCAGGGCTGCTTTTTGTGTAGAATGGCTGGAGAGTTGGACCGAAAAGACACATTGGACTTTACAGCTCTCACATTAAGGCTTGTCTTGCTCATCAGAGAATATCACAGACAGCAAAATGGGGCTTGAGGAACTATGTACCAAGTTCACATCCAGCACTCTGTGACTAAATCTTCAGTCTACCTCAAACCTGCTGAAATCTGTGCTCAGCTACACTGGGTGTTTCCACCTCCAGGGAGTTTGTGGGTGTACCACAATGATTCCACCATGCAACAAGGGGAAAAACTCTGTTGCCCAGATTTAAGCAGCTGTCTAGATTCTTACATGATATTTTGGCCTTATTTCAACACCTCCTAAGAAAGAACAAAAAAAGCTTTTAGAAGTTTGTTCCATTCCTTTAGTCCTTTTTTTCCAAACTGATTTTCAGTGTATTAAATATGAAAAATAGTAGCTCTGCATCACTGAAGATAGGACACTGAGAATTTAGACAGGAAATTTTATGGGTTTTACGAAAGGCAGGACATTAATCAGTATAATGATGACATTTATTCAAACAAATGACCATAATACAAGGCAAATATATTAGCCACCTTAACGAGTAAGATGAAGGACACCACCAAATAACCAAAGATACACTTTGTTCTTAAATATGACTGCAGGATAAACTGTTCTCAAAAGGAAAAGAAAAATGGATGGATTTTTCAGCTTATGACACTATGAACATCTTTTTTACCCCCCATCTAAAGAATGGTGTGGTGGGTTGACCCCACACAAGCACCTAAGCTTCCATCCAGTTGCTAGCTCACACTTCCCCAGCAGGATGGGGGAGAGGAAAGGAAGGACAAAAGTACCACACAGTCTGCTGTGAGGAAAATTAACTGCACCTCAAGCAGACTCGGTATAATAGTCTATCAATACCCAAACTATTAATATTTTCTCAGGAAAAACCATAAATCGAACTATGAATAACTAAAACTGATAAAATATCAGAGCCCTAACAGCTAAGGCCCTAGTGAAACTTCTCTAATAACAAAATGAGAGCAAGCAAATGAACAACTTGGAAAGTGATTTCATTGGGTAAAATTTACCAAGGGAACAGGCTATGGTAGGAGGATCTCTCCTTTGTAGAACAGGTAGTAAGTAATCTGTCATAGTTCCACCCCAAAAATTCTGCATGGAGAGACCACAGTGTGTATTTTCTGCAGTGTTTACTGCTGTAAAATTAGGGCAGAACCCAAACACATCCATTACTGGAAATAAGGGGAAAGATAATGATACACATATTGAATGTAACAAATTACTTACTGGCTTTGCTCTTGTACAGGGTAAAGAGAAGGAGGATGAGAATATAATAGAAATTTAAGGTAGCAATAGTTTGTTACTTCACAAATTAATCACTATATGGTATAAATTCCATACTAGTAAGAAATATGATATGGTGATGGCATAATTGTCTCTAATATTTCTCTTCACATCTAACGTTTGAATATGTTTCCCATGAAGTCACAGACTGACAATAAGAGTCCAAAATCACTTTCCATTGATCAGATGGCTTTTCACTTAGCACAATGCATCAGTGTTGAAAAACGGCAAAGAGAAGCGATAACAGTCTTCTTAATAAAGACTGTTGGGCTCAGAATATTAATTCTACTGTTTGTTTTGACACTCAGTAACATGAGAAAAACAGAAAGCATGACTGTTTTCCAATGGCAGTATCTACACTCTGCTTGCAGCACATCTTAATACAGAAACTTCTCTTATCCCTTAAGGGCAAAGCCTCCTTCCAGGTGTGTGAAATCAGTTCTAGTCTTAATTAATGCTCATCTCAATCTCATAGTTAGGCTGACTATTTCTTATTCAAGATGTCACAGAACTTTGCTTCTTATTTCAGCTCCTCACCCAACTCTTCCCAATATCTTCTGCCTATGAAATTCAACTGTTCTCTTTTGGCTTTTCTTTGATGCTATCCATTCGTGCCTATCCCATGACTCCTGCCCCTTGGCACCACCTTGCTACATAGCCCTTTAATTTTTTCATTAAACCAAACCTTTATGAGACCTGCTAATGAACTGAAATGTGTTTTTCAGCAGTTTTTTCATCTTCCTGGTCACCACATATTTTATGTTGCTATTGGTTCTTCTTCTTGCAGTAACAGGTCAGACAAAAAAAGAGAGACTTTTCTCCACTTGTGCTCCTGGAACACAACCAGCAGCAACAAGCCAGAAGTTGCAACAGTCTGAGTAGAATTTCACCAAGTATAAAATACATTACAAGCTTAAAGTTAGTCAAAAGGTGATATTAAATGGTTTCTGGCAAGGGATCTTTACATATAATATGTAATTGATCCCTTTTTTTTTTTTTTCCCTGAAGGAGACCCTAGATTCAAAGCAGATTTAATAATAATACAAAGTCTTTGACAACTATTTGCTCAGGATAACCACAGGATTTAACAAAGATGGTAATATTATAGTATGATATGAATTATCTGATTTTTTTTTTCCTCAGGAAGTTGACTCCTGATGTACGAGCTGTAGTCACTTCATAGTTTATTCTGCAACATATTCCCAAGTCCTGAGAATACAATTACCATCGAGACCTAAATCAATTTGCAATTAACTTTATTTGAAAATACATTTCTACAGAGTGCTACAAAAATATTTTTTGAGAACAAAACAAAACAAAGGGTAAGCCACTGATATTCTCACACCACCAGTCAAGGAAATTCAAACTCTAATTTGTGCTGGCACTGTCATCTACAGTTGATACCAGGAAACCCAATTAATTTCAAGAAATAAAATCCATCTCTACCAAAGACCCCATTTGATGGTCCTTTCTTTTCAAACTGCATTAGTTCACACTATAGCAGGCTTGGCTAATAGCTACAGGAACTCTGGATCCAAAAATATCGGATGCACTTGTTAGAGTATCTACACAAAAGAAGTTTGATTTTTCCCTCTGACACCAACATCAACAGGCATCAGACTTTTCTGACTAAGCCTGCCATTCCTGTTCAGGCATCCAAAGCAAACTTTTCAAAAAAAAAACAAACCAAAAACACTGATTGAGGATACCCTCAGGAAAAAAAATATTTATGAGTGACAGGAAGCTGACTGCTGAAAACACATATCACACTCTCTCTCATCTATATGCAAACACTTCAGAAGCTAGAGGGAAGCTATAAAACCTACTTTGGGTATTAATTTTATATTTTCTTCTGAAAACTAACCCCTTAAGATAACATGTAGGATTTTTTTTTTCTGCTTGCTTTATGGTAGCCCAGCATAGGGGGTCCTGGCCAGGCTTGGGTCAAGGGGTCACACACAATCACCACCTGCAACTTGCCCACTGAACAAAGGGCATTTTGCATTCCTCAGTGGCCTTGTTCTGAGGTCTAACAAATGCACTTCAGAAGCATTATTTTTATAATAAAAGACTTTGAATTTCATACTCAAAACTAAACAAGGATATTCAGTGTAAAAATCTCAATTACCTGAAAGTTTCCACAGCCAGTATGCACCTCCACTAACTGCAATAGGAATATTTAACTGCCACAGTAATACAAAATGCATTTTAATGAACTCCTGGAGGAATGAATCATAGCTCTTCCCTTTGTTTTTTCTCCTCTAAGTTGGAGAAAATAATTTTCTTGGAGCAGATCTATTTTTGTCCACTGACAGAGGAAAACATAACTATGGGCAAAGAAACCAGGCAAATATTCAGCACAGTGAAGGAGCAAATCACTGCAGTCACAGCAGTGGTACAAGTCTACCAATGGAACAGCAATAGCATGCTCAGGCTTGGAACCACTGGCATTCAGCACTGGCCTGGATGTGAGACTGCTGTTAAGTGAACAAAATTAGAAAAGTCATCTAAAATTATTGTTGCATCTTAATCACACCATGATTATTAATGAAAAAAATGGGGTTTTACTGATGGAAGGAAAAACTGACATTTCCAGCTCCAGTACGAAACAATCGGACACAATGAGGAAATTATGATTTGCCTCAAGACAGCATTAGAAGACGTAGTAGTTATCATGCTCACAAATGAAACTTAATTTGCAAATGGAGGAATAAATTATAAAAACAGCCACAAAACAAGGAATCTTGGTGACCTGACAATATGATAATGATGACCCTAAACTACTGAAACAGCTGTAAAGCAAAACACCGTGTTTGAGAAAGGGTGAGGTTCTTAGTAGGGACAGTGTCTCAGAAACAGGTTTTGACCACTTTATAAAAATCATTTAAAAACTCACAATGTACTCACATTACCATTAATGTATTAAGCCAAACAATTACTTTAAAAACAGCAAATCTGCTCCAGCAACTCTGATGCAGAACTGCTATAAAAATCTCAGGTAAACAACCCCAGATGCCGTTATCTTGTGTGAAGAGCAGGAGCTTCAGAAGAACCAGGCTTACATAATGCCAGTTGTATTGGGGTGGTGGGAAATATTTATCATCACCAAATTTGACATAATCATACCTGTTGTCTTTTTTTGAGACATGTTTTGGACACATTACCACAACTTATTCAATTAAGTGCATATTAAAAATTCAATCACTGTCATACTTCAAAGTACTTTTTGCTGACAGATGAGCACTACAGATGTGATACATTTATTCATTATTTCAGCTTTGTCTTATGAAATTCTCACTTTTTAATTTCTGAGGCATTCCAGGTGACAATGCTGAAACATCCACATTTATGAGGAAAGCAGTAGACCCCAAAAGTTATTTTTTTGTGTAATCTTTGTCTTTTGAATGTGACACAGTGTTACACATATAGGCACATATGTATGCTACATATAAACTCCATGTGTACATAAATACTTTTGTATATGTATTTTGCCCTAATGACAAAACAAGCAGTTATGAGATTTTAAGAGCTTACAGAATAGTGGGTGGTAAATTCATAGCTGGACCCTCAAGAAATACTTTACTAAACAAATTTTGGAGTTCATTATTATTGATGGGTTTTATAAAGCCCATTAGAAAGTGAATAGGAAAACAAAAGATGAAACTAGCTTTTTTTTAAGTATGCTTTATATATATAACCTATTAGATATCATATGGACTTACACATAAATTGGCAAAGCTTTGTGAAACTAGAATTTAAAAGGTTATTTAAAATAATGTAATGGGAAAACAAGCCATTATTAGTCATAGCCAAGTTACTTAGAGAAATCTTTTTATTATATAAGCAAGATTCTTTACAGCACTTAGAAAGGTTATGTATAAAACATGCTGCTAATGAAAATAATTATGGAAATTTATTATAGGAATACAAATATTAAATTCAGAATAATCATTTTGCTTCCTGAATTAAAAAGTACAAAACTTCCTACTAATTCCACACAAAAATTCTTTCTTGACAGGGCCTTCATTCCTTACACGTTTATCTTTAATGCAGAGGGTCACTGAAGCGCTCTAATTCTACTCTCTGGAAAAGGATATTTTGTATCTGAAGTCTTCAGGGAAAAAAATTCTAAGATAGCTACTCTGTCGCTCTCACCTCTCAAAGTTCCTTTTGTCCTTCCAAACATTTTAAAGAACAAATTACATTCTTAATTGCAGTGACTTAGCCAACTACTACCGCTTCCCACTTTGTTTTAATTCCTGCTGTGTCTCTTTTCTCCATGTTTTTGAAGTCTAGATTTCAGGTTGGTTTTTTTGTTTGTTTGTTTTTTTTTTTCTTTAAGCCTTGTGTCACCCCTTGGTTTTTAATGGTTTCGTTTCCTTTTGTGATCTAATTTTTCTTTCAGTGACCTTCAGCAGAGCCTCCTCCTTCCACCCCAGTGCTCTGCAAGTTTCTTCAAGAACGCTGTACTTGATATGGGTCTCACAACTGTGTATTCTCACCCACAGACTCAAATAACATACGTGAAGGGAAGAGCTTTAAGCACCTGTCTCCTCATCTACTTCTTTATTCTTGTTCTCTTCTACCACATTCTAAATTAAAATCACATTAGCCTCTTCCTCTGGCCTTTTCTTATGGATGTCTAGCATGCATTTCAGCTCAACAGAAGCTCTTCCTTCTGCACCTCTCCCTTCCCTCCCCTCTCCCCCTTTTTAAAATCTCATTCATGAATTTTTCCTATGGTAATAACCATCCACAGCTCAGCCTTCTAAACTTTACTTAAATCACTCTACTGATTATAGCCTCTGCTAAGTCCTTCTCTATTTTGGTCCACAGATACCTTTTGCATGGTATCTCTGTATACAGAGAAAAAGAAAAGGAGGGAAAAAAATAAAAAAAAGGCAAAGGAAACAAAATAGTTCATCCTGGCTTCTGCATGGTTGTATTCCTTGTTTAGGCCTAAACAGATGCAATTTTACACTGCTCAAACTCATTCCAAATGTGGCTACCATTGGGCTACAACCAAAGAAAAGGTTTATCAGTGAAGATGCTCACACTGCAGTATTCCATCAGCAATGTACAACTACATAAAGGTCCATCAGTACTTAATTAAAGCCATTTACATAATTTTCTTTAGTGGATAAAAGTGAGTTTTCTTCATTTTCACAGCCTTCTTGTCCTATCCCATTCTCTACCTCAACATTACGATACCTATTTGTACTTCTCAAAGCAGGCTGGAAGCCTGCAGAACCCATTTAATGGAAAGGACAATTCCACAAGCTGGCCAGCCTGAAGTGTTAGTCTTCCTGAAACAGGCCCTTAAAATTCACCTTCCTCATGCTGCCAGGATCACAACAAAGGCTGTGACAACACCGAAACTCCAGCCCACTGTGCCAAGCAGGGTTGTGACACCATCCCACTGATTCTATTTCTCTGCTTGATTTTGGTTTTTGCTTTATGCTTGGCTTTTCTATTCTTGCAAGACATGGGCCTTCTATTGCCTCTGTGTATGTAGATCAAGTAGTACAGCACAGCCTCATTCACACTTACAGAGTGAATGAGTGGAAAATACTGATGTAAATGAATTGTAACTAAAACCTCACTGTGATTACACCTTTTTTAATCTCAATGGAAGACAGCTAGTCTGGGAAAAAGCTGCATGACCACTTACATTTTACAACCACATTTTAAAAAAGAAAAGCTATATCAAATTATTAGGTACCCCTATGTCAGAGAGAGGCAGGGGCAGGCAGGAAGGGGCAGAGGGAAGAGTTTTATAAAATCAGCATTCTTCTATGGAAAAATGATTCCTAAATATTTTCACTTAAAAGCTATGTCTATCTGGCAATGTAATCAACAGTTAAAATTTATGCTCATATGAGAAATTTCTAATTCAAGACAAAAAAAAAAATTCTTCGTCATGTGTTTTATATTCTGGTCTCTTGATTATTTAGACATTCAGCATCCATAAACAAGCAGTTTATCCATGAGATCAGCTATGTGACACCAAAATTGATAGATCCTTGAAAAACATCCTTCACAAAATAAACAAACCAAAAAAACAGCAAAAAAAGAAAGTTGCTTAGTATGCTTATACTTGGTTTAAAGGAAAGCAGACAATTTATGTAAAAACACAAATGTCTCTTAAGGCCTCATTTTCTGCACTCATATGGATAAAAGCAACAATGTGTATTTTTTGTACATTTGCTGCTTCATAAAGTACTGCTCATTAAGATACAAGCCTATATCTGATACCAGTGACAAAGCCATTATTTCAAGTGCAGTAACTGAAAAAGAAACAAAAATAACGTGGTAACCCAAAGCAGTAAAGGACAAATTGTTTCATAAGTCAAAATACTCCATAATATATCAAGACACAGTTTTCAGTTGGCAATGCTACCCTCTTCACATGTTTGAGTATAGAGAGATCTAAAAATGTGTCTTCAGCTGAACTATTTCTCAAGTCACAGTCGTTTAAAGCAGCAAACACGCAAAGCCCTCGCAGCACACTCACCCTTCCAGCTTGTCCCAGCTCTGCAGCCCAGTGTTTTTTATACCAAATGGAACATGGTTTTGCTTTCAAGGGGCACCCTTACCGATTCTTTTCACTTTCCTGCAGATTTGCTGCTAGAATTTATAACTAGCACTTCAAGCCTTTTCTCCCCCTCGTCCACACTGGTTTAACTTCTTTATGATGGCAGATAATTGTTTTGGCCTTAGGCAAGGAATGTGCTCTCTGCTTAGGAAGATGGCTGCACAGCATCTTTATAAGGGAGCCAAATGAGGAAAAATGAGATAGTTGCAGAACATTACATTTTTTTTATCTTATCAATTATTGAAGAAAGACTCTTCTATTTAGTATGGTAAGAATACTAATAAGAGGTCAAAATATAACACTAGGCCCTTGGTATTAATGGTAATAAGAGTCATGGTGAACAATTCAAAATAAACATTATTTATTAAATATGACAGCAACACTATGATTGAACTAACTCTTAAACTACAGAAGAAGACAAGCATTGTTATAAAAAGAATAAAACAGAAATGAATCTAAGTACTTGGAAAACTGAGGGAATTCTATCTTCTGTACAATCTATATCCAATGTCTTACTGAACCACAAATATATCTTATTTTTACTGGAATGAGTATAATCTGAGATGTTACAACAAGAAATAAGTTCATAACACGTATAGTGTGCATCTGTACTAAAACGGTGCTAGTCATTAAAGAGAACAATAATCCAGTTCCTTCTCAAAGTCCTGTGGATCTGAAAAGGCAGGCTCAAAGATTTTTTTAACAGAGGCAAAGACACACTGGATCATTTCCCACTTAGAGGTAACCAAAAGAACAGAAAAAGCAGATGCTTAAAACCTTCCTTTGCAACTGAAACTGAAGGTGCATTTCATGAAAGACTGAAGAGCGAGGCCTCTATAGGTGCCCAGAATTGCATACTACTTTATTTTTCTTCCTCCTTCTCTTTTTAATATGATATCAATAATTACCAGATAAGGAGGATTTTTTTTCTGTGTTGAGCCCAGAATGAGGAAAAAAAAAGTTGATCACAAAGCTAACATGTAGAAATAGAAATTCCCTACAAGGACTTGAAAGCACTGGAAAAGAAGTAAAAGCAAAGATAGTCCTTCTCATCACCTTAAGCAGTTCTATCATATCAGCTATAATTCTTTTTTTTATTTCCCATATAAGTCTACACCTCCCAAGGACAGCAAATATCATTACAGGAATACTTGGGGGAAATCTCTCCACTGACACTAATGTGTTCATTCTGTAGTGGAAACACCAACTCCTAAACTTTGCCATGGTACATTAGAACACACACAGCCTTTAGCTTTCCTCTATTTCCATTATTTTGCTGTTCCTTTTTTCTTTTTTTCTCCTCCATTCACTCAGTACTTCGAGCCCTTAAAGTTACTAAAGAAAAAAAAATAATCAGTTTGAATTTAGTCATAATCACAGCACTAGCAGAGATGTTTCAAATTATGTTTCAAATTTATTACCCAGTTTGTTACAAGTACTTATGAATAATGACGTTCATGAAAAGGTTAGTTAAAAATTCATAGTATTGTCAAACATTTAAATGGTAGAGGCTATTCTTAACTCTCGAATGCTTAGTAAAAGCCTGCCCTTTTTACTACATTTTTATGTTTCTAATGCAGAAGTTTTTAAATCTAAAAGATGGAGGCTTGCTTTTCCACGGAATAGAACCCAAACTGGTTATTGTTAACACCAGCTCTCCCAACATCCTTTCTGAACCTTTCCTGTAGAGGCAAACTCAAAAATACCACACTGGCAGCAGCTGAGGAAGAAAACATGAGTTATCCTTTGGAGATTTCTGCTGGCAGCTGACTGCTCGATCTATTTCCCACTGGTGTTAAGAGCACACTATGGCAGCAAGAAAACAAAAAGTCAGAGATGTGGCTTTGCTGATCTCTCATACTTTACATTCAGTTTGGAAATCAGGGTTTTTTTCCAAGAAAGTTTGGTTAACAAGTTTCAGACTGATATTTAAATAAGTACCCCTGGTTTGGCTTTTGAGAAAGAGACAAAGACACACAGAATTCATGCAGTTCTAACTTCAGATATATTCTCAATCACATACATCAAAACTATGATATGCCTGGAGTATTTTAATTATGAAGAGTTTACAGGGTTTTCATTAATTCCTGAATGACTACATGATAGCTCTAGTATTTAATAAAGGTATGCAGTGAAATCCAAGTGGCTGACATATAAACCTCCAGAGGCAGCACTAACCTGAGGCTGGCAAGCATCTTCTCTTCTGCTTTGGTTGAATGACCTTTTACTTGACCTACAAGCATGAGTATCACTGAGGAATACCAATGAGAAACACAAGTAGCCAGCTCCCTCCTACACAGGTTCCCTGGACAGTCGCTGGTACAGAAGGCAACGTTAAACCCAAAGTTTAGGTTTTATTTTCTAGATATTTGCATTTGTTCTTCCTAAAACTTGACAGATTTATCCCCTTCTGCCTTACTTCCCTCTCTCCTCCAGGCCTTCATTTTTGAAGATAGGTTTTTCTAAAACTGCTGCACAGAGAAACAAAATATTGACATGGCTGCCCGATTGCCGTGGAATTATTCCACAGAGGAGAATTCTGAATTAACATGCAACATCATTTTAGCTTTAATATTTTGTGGTTCAGTCACTAGACCTTGCAGTTTATTGCGTCTGTGAACTGCATTTGCTTCTGCCAGAAAATAACCTTCTATTTAAGGCACTTGAGGTTAGGGAAAAAAAAATATCCTCAAACAGATTTCATTAATTCAGGCAAGAGAAAGTTAATATCCCATGGCACAGCCGATTTGTTTGTAGGGGTGTTAAATGCATCATTTCCCTAATAAACTAAACCACTAGAGGAATGTGTAGAAGTTGGTGTTCCTTCCCTCAACCCATAAAAAAAGCAGCGGTGTCTGCCAGGTGAACTCTGAGGAAAAGTACTGAATGGATCACACACTGATAAGGCATTTCTAAGTGAAGTAAATGGATTGACATACTTACCTTGCTATCAGAAAGTCTGAAAACTTTTGAATGGTCTCTTTTCCAGGACCCAGAAGCACAGTCCATTTATTGTGCCCTCAAAAGGAAAAGCCTGTTCTACTAGTGCATCACCTGCACTGCAATCTGAGCATCCAGACTAAGTACTCCAGGTCCCTGCATGTTTATAGGTATCACTTTAGAAATAATAGTTTTCATTTTGCTGATCTTCATCAAGTTCTAACTTATCATCTAACTATCAACAAAGCCAGTACAGATATATGGCATCACTAATTCAGCTTTAAAAAAAGTGCAATAGATACAATTGATAACATTTGCAGAAAAGATTATACATTTACTTGAGTTAAGACCAGGAGACATGGCCTCTTCAGCTTCACATAAGCCCCAGTAAAACAGATTAGGGTCTTACTCCACAAACCCTTCAGTTTAAGAAACATGTCCCATCTTACATGCCATGGACTCAAACTATCTTTGCTGTCCAAAGGGAGTTAGAAAGCCTGCAAAGATTTCAAAGGTTCCTCAGCTCCTTCTGTTGTATATTGGAATAAGTGAGAACTGGCTCTATCAGCCTTCTGGGATGGAAGGACAAACATATTTGTTGGAAACTAACAATGAAACCCTGCAAACCAAAAGCCTCCCAGACTGTCCACTTCCCAATTGCTTTCTAAAATCTTAGTCCTTTTAATTTGAACAGTACATTCTCATGATGGGAAGATCAAGCCCTACAGAATATCTGAATATATATAAGATGAAAGCTAAATATTTTTGACTTGTCAAGATATATTTGAAACATATCATTAAGCTAGAAAATTACCTAATGGATCACCGTAAATGTTAACATTTGCCACTCAGAAAAATCTCTGCGTACATCAGTATGGGAAATATCAATCTTTCTGTTTTCATCCATCCGTTTTTGTCTAGGGAAATATGATATAAAAACAATCAGCCCTCCTACAGTCTTTTGCAGTATCTTCTGCTCTCTACCAAATAAACAAGAAAATAGGACCCTTAGATTTTGCTGAACAACAGTAAAAATATGAGTCTAGCTCACTAGCCAATTCTCACACATTTTAAACAATTATGTGTCACTGCAAATGCCTATGAAGACCAAAATCTGCTGCCCTTACACATTCTTACATCACCTCTCAGAGGAGTAGAAGACTGGTCTCAAAGAAACAAATAATTTTGTATTAGGGAAGATTAGACTTTGAAACTCCTCAGATTCAGACACTGGAATGGGCATATTGCTCAAAAGACAAGGGACTTGCATCCATAATATTATTAAGTTCAACACGTCCAGACTCCTGGACCAGTGTGCATGATAATAGTCTGTAAATTTTTAGGGAGTTTGAATGGAAGTGTTTACATGTGAAATAACACAAAGACAGATGCATTAAAAGTAAAAACAAAACAAAACCCAAAAAACCAAACAAACAAAAAGGAAAAACATTAGAAACATTCCCACTCATTCTGGTTTAACTGGTGTTTCATATGGACTTTTTGCATTTCTTGTGTGATGGTCACAGCAAGCAATTCCTTTCCACCAACATCACCAGATGAATTCACTGCCAGCAGCACCAAATATCCAACTTCAACTGAGAACAAGGAAGTTTTCCCTCCAGTGTGTCAAAATGTTTTACAGTGGGCCAGTATCCCAGTGCTGAGACCTTCATGGATGGTGTTGATACCATGTGTAGATGTAGAGGAATTCTGTGATGGTTTGGGTGCCAGCTAACACCCCTCAGTGTGCATGGACAGAAGCGGCATTTTAACCCCATACCATTTTACTCAACTGTCTGGAAGATCTTTGCATTGCACTGGTATTTCAGCCAAAAGGTATGAGGTTTTGTACAGCTATTTCCACTGGGATAGTTTGGTCAGGGAAGTACCAGCAACCTGGCTGCTGTGTCACTTACTTTTGGCCATTTCAGACATTTTCCTTACAATGCCCATATCGTTCACTGTCTCTGAAGGCCTTCAACTTGCAGCAAGGTTCATAAAATAGTGACAATCCATGAGAAATAAAGCTGTGATTTCCATTTGGATCTTAAGCCATACAATGGTATGACAAGAATTAATTCACCCAGCTCCAGTTCACGCCCCTTGTGAGAACTCCAGACTATCAGCACAGAGCCACCTCATGTCCTGTGGGATGACAAGGATCACAACCAACAGACATATAAGTTGTCATTTCAGTCCTCAAACTTGGCAGACCACGGATTTTCACTCACATGTACAAATGTCACCATATTAAAGAGAACCAGCAATTTTTACTTTTCACTCTGCAAGGTACTTGACTGAACTGTGGGATTTTGGCATCCCATGATTGCAGGGACTGGACAGGTGCTTGTATTCACATGTTGAACATGCATTTTATTTTCAAAATATATTATTTATACATACTTTATAAGCACTAGCTGTGATCTGCATCTAATCCTACTCTAGCTGCATTTATCCTCCTTTCACCTAGATGACAATGAAAAGAATAAATTTATCAGTGGTATTGCAAACCAATAGACATTCTAAAAGGGGTAAATTATTTAGCTGAACCATAACATAGTTGCCCATGAAAAGTGTTTGACAGAATTGTATCATCTGCAGGGCAGCAATCCAACTTATAATACTGTTGTGTTACCAATGCCATAAATATTTTTCTGACACTGTCTGGTTTTACATTCAGCATTGCTATAATTTCTCCCCTAATCCATGAAGGAGTTTAAAGGATTTGTAGTCTCTTAATATTTCATCTGCTACAATTACAGTTATTTTAATGTGCTATGCCTGTTCCTGCAATACAGTGGGGTCCTTGTTCTCCAGCAAAAAAAAATAAACCACAATAAAATCTTCACACAACACCCTAAACGCACTTCAAAGTGCAAATCAAAACTGCTACATAAATAAAGTAAAAATTAATAATTATACAACTCTGCTGCTCAAACAAAAGAGGATAATCAAAACTTGGGAAAAATAGTTCAGCTCCGTGATTATTTCAATAACCACTATTTATCTGACAGACTACTACACTACTACCAGCTGTATACTGTGTAAAAATAATGGCAATTAAACAGGAAGAAACGCATCAGACCAACAAGCTTAATTGAAAGTGAGGAGATGGAAAAATCTAATTAACTTTGTAAACTAGTTTTGCCTTTGTCAATTACCTTAATTGTACGATTGGAGTACAGGTTACGATCCTCACTAAAATTTGAATCACAAGAACATGCCTGAAATGCTGAAAGAAAAGCAACTTCTGAACGCTTCTTAATTATGGCAACACACAGCGTGGAGCAGCATCCCATCCTTTGAGACACAATGCTTCTAAGGTTAAAACCTCTTAGACTTTCATCTACCTACTCAGCTCCTGCAAATATTGAAATTTTGGGATGTCATTAATAATTAGGATTCTAATGCAAATAGGAGTTCGGCATTCCCTTAACCCTGGATTGTTTACCAAAGGGCAATCTTAGTTCACCAAGAATTCCCACTGAAACCACAGAACAGCCAGGGAAAAGGTACAAGGGATTTGCCACAGCACTACTAGAGCAGTAAATGAGGGCCAGCAGGAACAGATCAGACCTTTTTGCAAGTAAAATTTTATGGTTGCAGCGACAGTTGGTGCTGATAGTGGTTAATTTTCTGAAGGGTGACTCAAGTTCACAATGTGTTTACAATGCATGTTCATAACATACTGGAATCAAAAAAAGTTGGAGACTCAGCAAAGGAACCCTGAACTTCCCATCCACATAAGCTCTGCCTCTTTTTCAGAGGCTTGGCAGGTGTAATTTAGGGATGGGACACAGAAGCATAGGAAGATAAGGGTTGGAAGGGACCTTAGACATCATCTAGTCCCAACCCCTGCAGGAACACCTCCCACTACACCAGGTTGCTTAAGGCCTTATTCAATCTGGCCTCGAACACTGTCAGGGCTGAGGAATCCACAACATCCCTGAGCAACCTGTTCCAGTATTTCACCACTCTCACATCAGAAATGCAGCCCAATATCACGGAATAGATTCTAATGCACAGAACAGTTATTTTACTTCCAAATTCAACTCCTGACAGCACCTACGGTCTTCTTCCCTAACATTGTCAATAAGAGAGGAAGCTTCCTGTCAATATCCTGATCCTCAAAGGCCTGTGAAAGACTACCTCTTTCCTCTCCATCATTTCACCACAGGTTGACCCTGGCCAGCAGCCAAACACCCACCCTGCCTCTTGCTCATTCCACTCTTTTTTTGGAAGAAAACAGAAGACAGGCAAGAAGACTCATGGATTGAGATAGTGGTGGTTTAAAAAGAGAAATGGGAAGCAGGGGATTTTGCTGTCCTTGTACATGTAGCTTTTGTACAAAATCCCCTGCTTCCCATCAGGAGGCAGATGTTCAGCCCCCTCCCTTAATGACTGCTTGGGAAAACAAACACCATAACCCTGAATTGCCCCTTCTTCCTCCTGTCCCTGAGCTTTTATGGCTGAGTACACCACCACCTTATGGTATGGGATATCCCCTGGGTGAGCTGGGATCTGCTGTGGCTGTGTCTCCTCCCAACCTCTTGCCCATCCCCAGCCTACCAGTCTTTGTGGGGCTAGAGAAAACCCCAAGGTTTTTGCACTATTCTATGTCTTACCAGCACTGGTTTAGCCACAAATGCAAAGCACAGAACCATCCGGGCTGCTATGAAGAAAGTTCACTGTCCCGGCCAGACTCAGTACAAATGTAATGGAAAACACAGTCATTTCACTCAAAAAAAGTAACCTATGCATGAAAATAATCCAAAAGATCGTCCTGAAAGACTGCAACTTTTTGTGATACAAACAGCCCAAACCAAGCTGCCAAGACACCTGTGAGGCAAAAATATTCTTTAGATCTCTTAATACCTTTTAGACCTCCAGCCCAGCCTATAAACCTGCTGCCTGCAAGAGAAACTTAAGATTCATTCCAAAGTTTTTCTGACAGCTGACATTGCTAAAAAACCTTTTTTTTTAAATAAAATAATTCTACAACAAGATTGAGCGCAAACAATGTAACTCAAAGTAAAAACTGTAAGCAGTTGGAAATATAAGCAAATGAAAATATAAAATCCCTAAGCAAGAGAAAAACACTAAGCAGCAAACATAGTTTTGAAAATGAAAGTTTCAGTTACACACTCTCTATCCTCTTTGTCAAAACAATATCTTCTATTTTTTGACAAATGCATATTATGAAATGCTGCCGTCTCCCACCACAACACTTCCAAGCACAAAAAACCAAACTCCTCACCCCTCAAGTGAAAACTCAGTTTTCTGTAATTAAAATCAGCCTTGACAGCAACAAAGTTACGAGATCTACTGCCTTTACATAGAAAAATGGAATTTTTTTCCTGCTTATTCCTTTAAGAACCTCACATGAAAATTACAAAGTCTAATTTTCCCCTTCTAATGGTTTGCATTTTTTCAGCTTGAGGATCCAGCTCTCAGGCACCTAAATTGAATATTGGATGGGACACCAGAGAAATCAGCTCACAATCTTATTCTCAGAGCTATTGACCACCATCTCTGCTTGTCAAGGATCCTGCCACTTCTGTCCCTCCTAAGATCTGCCTCCTTCAATAGCAAAATTTAGCTGAAGGTAAACAAGCAAGTTGTGTGGTCCCTCTTCAGTACAATAAGAAAAAGGTTTCCTGACCAGTAAATGTAGCAAAAGGAGAGATGTACCCAACAGCTGGTTGAGTCTGCAGGAGGAAAGGAATCAGGGAAAGATAAGAATGGTGCAGTCCTTGAGAGCTCAAGAAAAAGTAAATAAAGCTTTTGATAAAAAACATACAACAGTTCATTTAATAGTCTATTCAAGTTTGAAAGCCCAAGAGTAATGTTTAAAGCTACTGAAGTCCCCCAGAGAAAGGAAAATTTTATAGATTAAATAGTTAATCCAAAAGAGAAATAGATCAGCTGCCATACCACAACCTTGCAGCCTGAGGCAGAAATACTCAATATATTAAATTGCTATATAAACAACCCATGTCTGAAAAGAAAGTGCCCTAAAAACTAAAAGTAAAAAAAAACAATTGCAAAGAGAATCCATTTTTCCCCACAACTTTGCTAGAATATACTCTGAAATGTAGACTCTACAAGGGATCATTTGGCTTTCAGATGTACAAACACAATGAAGAATCAGTTTGCTTTAATTAGTGTTTCACACTTAGCATTTAAGAGCAGAATTGGGTTCCCTTAATATCAACATTTCTGCAACACTCTATGCTATAATGCTACTAGGTTTATCTCTCTAGTCTTCTGCTTAATTACACTGTATTTTTTATTTTTAAGATATTAGCACAGCAGTTCCAGGGAAAGAAAAAAACCAAAACAGTATCTTACACTCTGTTTTGAATTTGTTTTAAACCTCTTGCTTTTCAATAAAGCTACCTCCAAAAAGTACAGATTTTAAGGTACTTCAGTGGGATTACAGCTGGCCTGCTAATTCTGTCATTAAATTAATTCAGAGAAGCTCTCCACTGCAGCTACTTCTGTAACAAATAAGACTTGAGTATAAAAGATGCATTAAAACGTGTCTTGGTCACAATGAAAATGCAGAGAGCATTACAGCAAACTAATCTCAAGGAGAAGACAGACAAGGAACACTGTAACAAACCGAATACCGGAAAAAACTTACACTTATTTTTGGCCTCACGCATATAAAAATCTAATACTTTGCATTTGATTTGTGTATCTGGAGGGGCATTTCTTAGAGCATTTTTAGATTACAGATGTATTTATTTTTTCATCAGGAACTCGAAGTTCAATAAGGTGAAAGAACAAAATACCTGTTCCACAGAAAGGAAACCCAGAAATTAAGCACAGGCAAATGTCCCACAGACAGTAGGTGACAGAGATGCAAACTGAACTCTCACACTGTCAAGGTTGCTCTCCCCTTTCAACTTTGCCTGCACTATGACAGCACATACATCAATTAGATAATTTACTTTATTGCAGAATCACATGCTCAACTTTCCCATTTTAATAACTCTGTAACAACACAGAAGAACTCCACGGAGGAAGGGTAGTACTGGCAATGAAAACTCAGGTTGTCTGGGTCATGGATATCCCAAAACAGCTCTCAGCAGCTACTCACAACACATTTATCTCACAGCTTTTTCTTATCCAGCATTGCTTTCACTGAAGTATCAGTGCTGGGGTACTGAAGAGCTAAGCACTGTAAGCAATGATCCTCTTCCCGTGCTCCCCTAATACAGAACAGTGTGCAGAGAAGAGACATTTCCCCTCCCCCATCATTTAAACTGCATAAACTGTAATTTTAGTAAATCAAGCAAAGAGCTAATCAAGTTTTGATTTGCTAATTACTTCTCAATTTGATTAGAGCTGGCAGCTAATCATCTCTGGAAACGTAAAGTCAATCTTTCACTCACATTTGCAAATCAGGACTTTAGTGTAAAGAAACTGATATTGTGCATTACATGCTCATTGTTGTTTTGTTGTGGGTTTGTTTGTTTTTTGGTTTTTGGTTTTTTTCATATTTCAGTGCTTTTAACAACAACCCTAATTTTTATTATTGTGGCAGGGCTCTGAATAAATACTCTGTAGAACTGTTTGGGGTCCTGAGAGTGAGTCACTGTTAGAAGCCCTGGTATTACTAACATTAAAGCTCAAGGAGTATGGAATGTTACTTTAAACAAATAAAATGCAATTTAAAAGTATTCACACTGGAAAAAAATGGTATCAGAAAAGGATGAACAAAGCAAGACACAATTTGAAAAACCAACATATTCAGAATAAACTAGTAGAAGTAGGAGTTTACTCCATGCAAATTTTTTTTTTAAGAAAGGAAATAATTATTACCTTATGTAGAATAAATAAGTTCCTTGGAAATAAAGAAAGTCAAGAAATTAAGACTGTAGTTTCATTTTGTTCTGAAGCAACAGTAAAATGGGAAAGAGAATGGAGTTATGCTTATTTTGTTTCTGTTAAGAATTTTTAGCATGGAGTATCTACCTATATTTTACTTCACCTGCCTTGAGGACAAGCAACCTTCTGAAACCACTAACCTCTGCTGCTCCTCACTGCCTGGTTTCTGCAGTGTCTTCCTACATTAGTTGCACTAGGGGACAGATGGAAATTTAATTTCCTGGAAAATGTATCATTACAGGAGTTTCTGACCAGAGTAAAGCCCAAGTATACTTTGGTAGACAAAACTCAAATCAGGCATCTCCCTGCACACTCTCCTGGGTGTCCCTTTCCTACAGAAGGAAGCAAAAGGCAAGATTAGGATGGGACTGGCAGTGTCACTGAGCATGGAGCCCTTTCCTCCATCTAACCAAGCCTGCCTAGACTGGGCTGCTGCTGCTTCTCTCTCTCCTCCCCAGCATAAAAGGTAAGAAAGGAAGGCACTGATAGGCAAGAACAAGGCCTCTCCAACCAGTGTGGGAGCCTGATATCTCCCCCCTCCAGGCAGTGTCACACATGCATAGCATTGTCCTGGCCCTACATTTTCCTGATCCTCAAGCTCTTATCCATAATACAGTCCCTACTTCCTTATTCATATTTCTTTAGGCTTAGGTTTTTAGGCTCAAGTTGAACACTGCAGCCACCAGACTGACATGATTCAGGCCATCCACAGCCTTCAAGGATTATCACTCCAGATTCCCACCTCCCACTGTATCCAGTTCCTTGTGTTATGCAGACTCCTTTCAATTCCAACACTACCCAGACACACAGGGAGAGCACGAGCAGGGAAGCATCAGCACAGAATAAACAGCAGGAAGCAGCTCTGAGGATTGCTTAAAAACATTCGGGAGGCATCGTGGGGAAGGGCACAGACATGTTCAGTGAAGTGAAATCCTGAATTCAGCTTAACCTCCTTCCTTTCTGCCTTAACACTTCAAGACCTGCAGATCTGCACCCCGGCAGAGACCCACTGAAGCATAACCACAGCTGTGGGGAAACCGGGAAAGGACAACGTGGTACAAGATGACACTCCTTCAGCTCCATAAAACAGGGAAAGGGACACACCAACAGTCATTCATACTTGATTTACCAAAGAGCAGTCTTACCTAAATACCCTATGGAAGATACTGGGACAGAAAAAAGAAGGAGTCAGAAACAACTGAAGAGCAGTCTTAAATTAAAAAAAAAAAAAATAAATTAAATTGCTCAGTTTTAGAGAAAACATATTTCAAAGAAAAAACACACTCAGAACCTGTCAAAAACATTTTATTTGGAGTTTTTCCTACAAAAATACTTGGCTTATTTTTTTCTTTTAATATTACTTCTCCTTTAACATTTTAAAAACATCTCATTGACTTCTGAAAGACTTCCCATGATTCTTTGAAAATAAATTTTAAATACTTCATTATTTATCATTCATCTGATGAAAAGTTTCAAATGGTTAAGTTACAAGTTTGAATTATTTTTGTAGTTCCTGCCTAAAATAAATTATCTAGCAATCTGCATATAGCAAACAAAAATAGTTGGTATTAGGAAGGGGTGTAAAAAGTGTCTCTACTGTCTAAAAATCTTTGTGTCTATAAAAGTTACCTCAAAGTTGCTGATTTAATTGAATTGCTATTAACACATCCATTCTGCTTGCCATTTGAATGGTGGAACATTAGAAGAGGAATTTTTTTGACTGAGGAGAGTGAATACTAAAGACACTGCCTAACAGTGCCATCAATTCTTAGGTGTTATGGATTTCAAATCTTGAGTAGTGTCATTGCTTTAGAGTATCTCATCACAAAAACGACTGATTACTTGTAACTGTTATTCCTGTCAAAATTCTAAATTCATCATAGTATAATTATAGAAAAAAATACATATTTATAACTGCAGCTTCAGTAATACAGCAGTTATATTTTAATAATAATCTAAATATAAAAGGTTAAGAACTCTCTGTTCTCTTTACCAGTTGCTGTGAAATCATAAGAAACACACCTCTACTTGCCTGTTCTTCACTTTTCCCTCTGTAAAATAATTATTCATGAGACATATTTTTAATCATCTTGAAACTGAATTTGGGACAAGAAACTAAAAAGGTAACTACGAAATTTTCCAAGATGTGGAAATGCAGATTTTGTGACATTTTACATATCCCATACTATAATCTACAGGAAAGCACAAGATATATCCTGGTTTCAGATGCAAGTGAAATGAATTAAACATTTTCCCTCTAAAACAATATTATAGGTGTTGCCCATTATGGAGTATTGAATATGAAATGTATTTTTAATTGAGGATGTGTTTCCTATCTCCACTTCAGACCACAAATACCACATGCTTTCCAAAACATCCTTAAAGCCACAAGATTAAAGGACTTTGGATCCAACACCATAACTCCACAGAAATCTTTAATTTTGCTGTTATCACAGGCACAGTCTAAACTTGACTATTTGTGATTTTGGCAGTTATTTCAAAAGCACAGTTAGAAAATTATTTAGCTGTTTTAATGGAACCCACATGAGAGAGCACCGCTTACATTTGCCAGTAATGCTCTTCAAGAAATGTTGTCCCCATAAACTCCTTTGCTGTGATTCCATTGATGAAACATTCTGCATTCAACGTGACTGCCAAGTGTCAAGGACTACCAATAAAATGAGCCTTTTCAAATTTAAGTTATAGTATAACTTAGATATATACTTACAGTGTAACTTAAAGACTTACTGTTTACTTCAGTAAGAAATACGTTTTCCACAGAGAGGAACACTTACAATTTTCAAAGCACTTGCAACACGCAGTTGAGATGATATCTGTTAAACTAGCTACTTTTCAAACCAAAGATTATATCTGTATGAAATTAGAACACTTCCACTCTTTTCCATCAAAGAGGAAAACAACTCTGCAATTCAGTTTGAGCATTAAGTGATCGAGTGCCAAACACCAATGGTTCAAACGAGTCCATCTATTTGATCTCTGCAACTTTATTCCTTCTTTACAAAAAAAAAAAAAAAAAAGGGAATGTGTTCTGAAAACCAAAGACTTAATTCACACCAATAAAAAAAAAAAATATTAAAAAGAAGGAAAAAAGAAAATGTGGTGAAAAAGTAGCAAACCAGTAACAGGTAGAGTTTAGGTTCTTTTTCTTATAGAAATCTAGACTAAAACAGAAAGTCACGGGTTGCATTATTTGGGGAAAGGAATTTTTCTAGTCAATTCCATTTATTTGTTGAGGAAACCAGTTCTCTCAGTCTTTGTTCTAGCCACTGCTCCAGTAATTGCCTCTGCCAGTTCACGTAACAAATCACTGGAATGATTCATATCTATAATTTAATAACAAAAATCATAACTTAAATAATCTGAGGAATCAGAAGGTTGACAAGCTCACTTCATGAAGAACAAAGAAATTATGCTAAGGCAAGATATGATTTTCAGACCCTTTATTATGAATCATACATCAGATTTCACAGGAAATTTAGAAGTAATGAAACCTACTATCATTCCCTACCTTCAAATGAATACTCTGCTTATTAGCAATCAAACTGTAGTAACTAAAATTTTGTCAATTTTTATGCATCTGTGGTCATAAAAATCATGGTGGAATGGTTGTTAGTGTTCCTAAATCTTTGTTAAATGAGTATCTCTAGTGGTTCTGAGAGTTTATTTGCACTTAAAAAAAAAAAAAAAATTCTTCTTCCCCTTAAGCTCTTGCATATCCCTTGAGGCAAAGTGACTTTTTCAGTTTTTCAAACTGAAATCCTGGCTTTCCGATGAATCTTTGTCAAATCCACAGTTAGTTAACAACCAATTTAGTGTTAACAGCCTTAACTAACCAAATGGGAGATTTCCAGCTCAAGACATATATTGGCAATATATAGCCAAGGGAAGTACAGAACATACAAGAAATTAATACAGAACCTTTACATTTAATTTGCAATGTTTCACTTTGGGAACTTAAGAGGACAGGTCAGGGCATGCAGTTCGAAAAAACTTAGGAAGACACAAAGAGTTATTTCATTCAATAGCAGTCAAATTTGTAACAATCAAGTTAATCAGACTAGAGTAAGATTTGAAGAGAGGTAAATTAACACTCCTGCTTTTACTAGGTTGTGGGGTTTTTTCCACACACAGCAATTCTAATCAGAAATCACAGGTTCACTGTAGCAGGAAATTAGGAAGAAAACTTCAAATACTTTTACTTCAAGTGAAGCAGTTATTTTCCAATAAGACTTCCTTCTGCTCTTGTTTATTATATAGTGTGGCAGAACATGAGGCTGTGATATTGGAAGCAAGCTAAGAATCTCCTCCTTAAACAGATTTCAGTTTATCTCCTTTCCAAGTTATTTTTTACCACACTTGTTAACATATTGTTAACTAGTTAACAATTCTTAGTAGCTATAAAAAGTGCTTGCTGACTTTCATGTTAATATTTCGAGTATCTAGCAAGATGTCCCGTGTCAAAACAATTTGATCATATAATTAATTCCTGATCAAAAATATTACTGAAAATTACCACACATATTTTAACTTGACAAAAAATATCATGTCTTTGTTTTCCATTTAAAAAAACACACAAAGATCTGTGTAATCATGCTACAGTAAAATAACTATCCTAATTAACATGTCAAGATATTCTGGGTTGAAACCTGACATAATTATTCCTCTGTATACATAATATGTAAACAGTCATTGAGACATAAATCAAGGGAATGAGAAGTTCTCCTTGTTCTGTAGTTAGTGACACCAAATTAGAAGTAACAACAATTTCTGCTTCATTGATTCTTATCTGCAAGCATGTAAAAGTTTTAAGTGAAGATAGATCACCCAAGCTCAACATACTTGAAAACACAATAGCTAGGACAAGCTTCTAAGGGAACAGAGATTATGAATTTTGAATAGTTTTAGGAAAGTGAAACCTGAAATTTTGTTTTAAATTGTGCTGTCCATTTGAGAAAATGTATATTTCAATTGTCATTAAAATTCTCCCAGTCATAACTCTTTGCGAGTGTTGCATGTTTAAGATAAGACACAAATACCAAGGAATTGCAAGTACAGACTTCTTTCAGATGTAAAACTAATTACAGTACCTATGACCTGATCAGTCTTACCTTGTCTTACTCCTTCCTCTTAGGTTTCCACAACTTAAATTATAGAATACTTCTAGGGAACCTGTTTGTGGTGACTAGCCTCTTTCAAGAAAGAAAAATAAGATTATTTGAGCAGGAAATTTTTCTTGAACTGCAGGTAGAACTATAAAGAATATTGTTTTCCAAATTAGACATATGAGCTGTTCACCTTGAGTAAGGGATGCATTACTTAGGGTCTAATCTTGGTTAGACTGAAGTATTCATAGGAAGGGCCTACAAATAGGTTATAAATGGAGAAAAAGCAAAAAATAACTACATGAAGAAGATGCAAACTGAAATGTCATTTTAACATTGAGCATCAGTAAAAAACTTCTGTCATAAATGATCCTGGCAATCCCACTGAAGCCTGTACTTTCAATAGAGAGGTATTTAAGTAGCTTCTTAAAATTTAACGTGAATAACAAAGCTTAATAGTTCAGTGCTGTCAAATATACCTTATATTTTTTTTCCTTTACATTTGGGATCAGCAACTGAAAATAAACTGCCATGTTCAGTTATGGATTTATGAAGTGAATGGTTTTCACTGAATAGTAATTCAAATAACAACACTTTAAAATCTGACTGAAGTGACATAAAAGTTCTTTCAAGGACTTTCAATGGAAATAATGCTAAACCACCTTTTCTGTACTACTATTCAATTTCTTCTCAATTTTTTTGTTGGTTTGTTGTGGGGTTTCTTTTCTTGACTAAGAAGCAGAGATCTTTTAGAGTAGTGTGTGGAGGATCAGGAAAGCATCCATCACTCAGATGCCACTCCAGGAACACAGCATGTGAAGTGATCAGAGTAAAACCAGTCTTGCTTATCAAGAATGTTTTGAAGGACAGGTGAATTACAGTTTCTTAGTTCATCATTCAATTATTTATATTTTTCATTAACTTCATACTTGTCCTTCTCTAGCTGGTACAAATTTTGTAATGTAAAACCACCCTGGTGGCTTAACAGGCTATTATGAACAATAATACAGCAACCTAAAGTCAAAGTTGCTTTTCTTCTTCCAAATGTGTCAGAAAACAATACATGTCTCAGGAAAAAATGTTCCTCTACATCAATATATTTTCACATATGACACTGGTGCTCATATATATTAGATAAATTAACAGACAGAACCATTAAAGCTTTGAGGCTTTATGAGAAAATTATACCATTTTAAAATTATTCTCATCTCCAAATAGCCAGGCTATAATGAAAGCTTTATGAATAGTCTATGAAAAAAAAAGCATCAGGAATGCAATTAGAGGTGGATGCACAGCATTTACTAAAAGACAAGAAGCAGGAAAAGCTGCAAAGTGTTAATCAAAGTTAAGTTTCTTTTCCCTGTCAATGTAAGTTCCAGAGGGAGAAATAAATCTTTAAAGCTTTTCTGAAGGAAAGAAAAAGCTTCATATAGGAATGAGGCAACTACAAATATTTAAATTATTAACAAGTAGTAGTTTGATAATGTATGTTTGACTCACTTGTCTAGCAACAGAAAGCTTGGAGTTATAAGATGCAAGACTTTTTTTTTTTTAGGCAGTGCTTGAACAAAAACCAGCAGTCAGTTGCTGAACCACAACATCCAAATAAAGGGTTTGCTACTCATGCTACTTCTACATACACTGTTCTTGAGGCTGAATAAATTGTGAAAATCCTGACAGAGATGTACTGAGAAAACTTGGAATGTATTATCATGAGAGCCTGGTTTATTTGTGCTGAAAACCTGTTTAGAGATAAAAAGTAAAAGTCTGGGTTGCTCATTGTAACAATAATGCAGTTTTAAAAGTTCTGCTCTCAGTTCTCCTTATCTAACATAATTTTCCTATGCTTAAAAATAATGAAATGTTTATAATATCAATTATAGAAGTAGTACCTGTTACTTCACAAGTATGGAAACTTAGTTCACAAGAAGGAAATCTAGGATGGAACAATAGTTGAGAAAATGAAAGATGATTATATGGGTGACATATTTGATTTATTTCCACTGAGAATAGTTACCTTTGATTATAATTTATACTGTTTAGTTCAATATTTTGAGTACCAAGTATAGGAGGGGACATCTGGGAAGACCTAAAGGGGATAGTTAAAACCATCAGTGAATGACATGAATTTAATACTGTGCTTATAATTGTTTCATTGGATGACTTGTTACTTTGATATAATCTGATCTCTTCTACTGTTTCTGACCTCTTCTTCCTAACAGCAGGCATGTTACAGGCATCCCAGGGAATGTTTTTGCAAGAATCTGTTTTTGTTGTGCTTTTCAATCTTTGTTTTTGTTACAGAAGTCCAAGGTCAATATTATCAAGGCAAATATATGAAAATCAAGTCTTAAAAAGGCTGTTATCAGATCCCTCCCCTCCATTCACAGAGAAAGGCAAATGTAAAGCTGAATATATTTGTTTTTC
Source organism: Myiozetetes cayanensis (assembly GCF_022539395.1). Lineage (NCBI taxonomy): Eukaryota > Metazoa > Chordata > Aves > Passeriformes > Tyrannidae > Myiozetetes > Myiozetetes cayanensis. Next base: position 5,784,422 of record NW_026087742.1, read on the forward strand.
TTTCTCATGCAACAAAACTGTATTATAAATTACAAATGACAGCTGAACACCCTAAAGAATCTCTCTGGGTGCATGACAGCTGAGTTACATATTAGCCAAATATGATAGAATTAAGTGTCACTTTATATTACTTTCGATAAAATTGATGAATAGATTAAATTAAACAAAATATAAAATCTCTGTGAAGTTCTCACTTAAATTGACCAAAGGAAGAAATGCAATGCTGAGGATGCTAGTCTACTCATTTCTTCAATATTGCTTCTTCCAAACACTGAAAAACTACTTCAAAGTGCAGAGCAAAATTTAAATAGTAATTTGTTTTGCACAGGATGCATGCATGTTTATTCTGTAGGGAGACACACTATACTGTTAAAAATATAAATGTTTCCCCACTACAGTGTCACCCTAAACAGCAAATCCCTGTAAGGAAAGTGAAAACACAGCCTGACAATCAACATGGATTCTGAGGTAAACAAAGAGCTTCTTCATTACTCAGGTCCCAGAAAACTATCAGTGGACAGGTGGAAGGGTTACCTAAAGTTTATGAAAAGTTTATGCTGTAACAAAAGAAAATCAGGTGCCAGATAAAAGGAAGTTTTTGGCAACTCTGTAAGTGAAATGTAGACTAAAAACCTGCTAGATTTGGAGTTAAAACTACTTAGACTGATTTAGAATTTTATATTTTATAGAAGTCTAATAAAATGTTTTGCTAAAATATGAAGCAGCATGCAAAATGTTCTAATTACCCTGCAGTGGAAAGAAAAGGCATCATCCTGTTTATTTTGTACAATTTTTTTGGTGTTTGTCTATTTCTTGAAAGAATTGCTGCCACATAGAGAAATCCTTAGAGCTTGTCAGGCCCTCCCAAATTATTTGAAAAATTTCATTGGCAAATAAATAAAGACAACAAGAAATAGAATTAGTGAAAGCTGTTCTCAAGTCCTTCATGTGTTTTTGTGTCCTGGAAACGCTTAAGCTTGTGCTGACACAGAACGTTTTAGTGGAAAAATTAATATAACAGCAACAATAAAACTACTAAGTGTGAAATACCTGGTTCTTGGGAGAAATCAGCTGCTGGACTTCACTAACAAGTTTTTTCATCTCACTTCCTAGATTCCAAAAAATTGTTGGGAATATAACACCAGAGGGAGAGAAGCAGTCTTTCCAGAAAGAGAATCGAGCTGATATAGGTCAAAACTGACACACCAAGCTCCACTTGGAACAGCCAGTGCAGAGTACAAGGCTGCTGTGCCCCAACCATGAACTATTCACACAATCATTACTCCACTCAAGCCTTTCCTATGCAGCAATGAGAAAGGCTGAACGACACAAGACTGCAAAAGGCTTTTAAAGAGCTTAAGAGAGTACTCTGACTGTTTCAACATAGGCAAGAGAAGTCAAAGTTGAAATAGTGTTTTGAGTCTCTTGAAAAGAAAGCATGAAGAGCTCAGTGACTTCCACCATTTCAGGAGTTACACACACGAGCCCAAAAGCTGCACTTTAGGCAGCAGCATCACCCAAATCTTTACTGTGGTCACCTCATATTTATCCACCTATGGAGGAGAGCTGTTTGTGTTCCCAGGATAGTTTTCACAATGAAAAAAAAAAAAAAAAAAGAGTTTTCAGATTTATGAAGAGGCACTAAGAAATCTTAAAACCCTTCCTGAATACCTCTTTAATCATATTTATTTGAATACAAAATAACAGCTAATTAGGTCACATATAAATAAATGCTTTCCTAGGCTAAGAATCTGTACTCCTTAATGTTGCATCTCCCATAACACAAACAGAAATGTAAACAACAGTGACAGTCTGTAATACTGTCACAAGACGGGAAGCTCCAGAGACCCAGTAGGAGTTTGAAGTAGCTTTATTATTTACATACAGCTGGTAAGGTGGCTAGACAGGAGCTAATTTTAACTACTTAGATATACAACACCTGGGATAGGTCAATACTACCTGTTGACCTGCAATGCATCACTAACTCTGGTGCTGCTCCCACTATACTGAAAACCTGAGTCATGATTCTTATATGGAACTGAATCCAAACCAGAAATCTGGCTCAGCTGCATGTGAGGTACACTCATGTATAAGGAAAAAGCTCATAGTAAGAAATTAAATTGGTTTATGGAGGCTCCTAGAGCTAGGAATTTTACTGCAACTAATTTTACATGGAACTGTCACCTGTATATAGAAAATCAGTGCTTTGCTGTTTTTAACCCTGAAAAATTACTATTAGAATAAGCATTCGTTTTACAGGGAACAAGAAAGGCTCCTTTAAAATTAGAAAGTTTCTATAACGACTAATATGCATATGTGGCTAGTTTAAGAGTCCAAAATCTAACAAAATTCATATATTAAGAACAATTAGCTTGCAAAATACAGGCTCAGAGACAGCTAAACTATGGTGCAGAACACTATAAAACAGTTTTTTGGTATGTTTGTCAGAAGGCAGGGGCATGGAGGCAAATGACTTGGACCTCCTTAAATATGGCCATCATTCATAGCCTGAAATATTGTATGCTAAGATCTTTTTGCACAAATTATTCTCTTTGTTTCAACATTCATATAGTTTCCCACAACTGGCTATGACATAACATGTATTCTTACCACAAAAAGAGGGCAAAGATAGGAATTCCATTATTTGACAAAGCTTACTGTGCCAATAAAAGACTAAAAGAGCATTTTGAAGCCATTATAATCAAGGCAAATAAAAAAAAAAAACAAACCTACAATAATTAAAATTGGTGAAAGGTATTTTATACCTCAAAGGTTAGAAAAACAGGCAAGATACATGTGGATACATATCCATGCTACACAGGCAGTGTGCTTTTTTGATCAGGTAACTAAAGTTTGGAAATGAGCTTATTGAAACAGCAACCAGCACGTGTTCAACAAGAAATTTCAAATTCAGTAGGCTGGTACTTGCACCAGTCAAGACAGAAAGGACTGAAGTAGCAAAACAAGGTTTAAATCAGACTTCAGTATTCTTTATTTGTGGCTTTCCTGACTGTCTAACTACCACATGCAACAAAACATGTATAAAACCCTTTCATTTTCTCAGCTTCTGACCAACACAGAGCAGACATTTACTCCTTCAATGTGAGGTTTGTGGTATTCCTTGAAGAACACACAACACCATCTAAACACAAATGTAAACCTACCTAGGAAAAAGCTTTCCAAGTTCCCATGGGTGGAAATGTATGATTTGCAGCACAAGGTTACACAAAACCTGGATTTTTGCATCTCAAATACTTGTTTACTAGACTGATCATGTGTTCCCAACACACAAAGCAGCGTGAGAACGTTTGCTCAATACTTCCCCCTGTCCTCTCCTGGAGGGCACAAAGAGAGGCACTTGCTTTTCAAAGAAAGATTCACATTTGACTATCAGGGAGGCACGGCAAGGAAAATCCATTTATAAAGGAACTAAAGCAATCAAACAGATGATCTGAACCTGCTGTGCAGTCTCTCTTACTGAATGGTCTTGAAAACCAATATACAGGTTCCATGTCTATGTAGGGGATAAGATAAGTAAACACTGAAGCCCCACCCAACCCTTTATCTTTTTGTGATTCAAGAAGAGTTTGTATGTTTGGAAAAAAAAAAAAATCTCAGATAATACCAACAGACTTACACCTAAAATACCAATAATCTTTGTGGTAAGAAAAATGACTGATAATTAGCCTTCTATCTATATGATATCAGGATTAAAATATGCAGTAAACCAACTTTGCTATTACTGTGAAAAATACAGCTGGAGAAAACTCAAAATATTCTTTTGTTGATTTTACTTAGGTATTTTGCACCCTTTTTTTTTTTTTCAGACTGAATCATCCACATTTGCAATTAGAATTCCTTTTGTGTTTCAGTTGCTTCATAGTGTGCTTATTTCTCACCTTGTTGTTTACAGCATATAAAAAAGATGAGGCAGGTGTTGCACATAAGGCTGACACTCTGTCAGCCATAAGCTGCACTCCGGTCAGCATCTGTTTTTATATATGCATGAGGTAAAGTAGTACTGTTAGAAGAGGTTTCCAAAGAGATTCAGAAGTAAATTAAAGAAACTACCCAGCTGGTGATTTTAATGAATAGGTAAAAATAATGAGGGAAAAAAAATCATCAGACACAGAAAATTATGACACTGGAAGTATTTTCTGATTTTCTTTAGCAAATAAAGTGAGCATTTTTATTGTTAAATAACAAACTACTGTCCAGCATGAACTTAAAAGTAATTTACTGCTCCTGTGATCTAAAACAGAACACACTGTAATGCTCTTACATCCACACTGGGGTAGAGGAACATTAAAATAAATAAATAAAAATCTCACATACCTGCAGGTGATGTTTCTAGAATATAAAGTATGTCCTAGCAATAAACCGATAGGATGAAATTTATCAGAAATCTAATTCAAACAAGTCGAATGTGCAAAATTAAAAAGAAGAAATACAAAGTCTGTCCAAGCTGCTCTTTTCCAAATTAAACAGGAAAAATAACAGAACTGACTAGCATTTATTATTATTTCCTGTGTAAGAACAGCATGAGCTACTTTTTTTTCATTTTGAGAATTCTCATTGCAGTTCAATTATACCCAAACACACAGCACCTCACTGAAGAAAAAGGGATCTGGGACCCTAGAGGACATCAAACTGGGGCAGCAGTGTGTCTTTGCAGCCAAAGCCTGGGCTATACTGTTACCAATGCAGCCTTCTGGGTTAGGAAAGTGAACTCTCTTGCCTTTTCTCCAGCCTCTATGAGGCCTCCTACAGATACTGTGTCAGGCTCTTTGCGTGGTGTTGATTTTTTTTGTTTGTTTGTTTTTTAGTTGGTTTAAACCGTGAGAGTGGATAAATACTGGAACAGGTTAACCCAAAGAGATTGTGCAATCTCCATCCTCTGAGGTGTTCACGAGTTTACCAAACCAAACCCCTGAGCAACCCAACATAATGAGTCATACTGGGAGCAGGACCTCTAGAGGTTCCTTCCAACTTAAATTATGACTCTACTGTTCTACATAGGAAACATCCAAACGCAATTTTCCAGAGCGCTGCAATTCACTAAGGATTCAAACAGCAGGTGTTATTTTCTAGCTGGTATATTTGTACTGACCAGTGAGTCACCTGCTTCCAAATGGAACACAAATAATGGTTCTTTTTCCTCAACTAACAGACAGCTACTACAATTCTCTTGCCCCTGCTGCTTTCATGGAATTCCAGACACCAAATATTTTTGGAGACCTCTAACCTTCTGACAAATGTTTCTGAAGCTGTTGGTTCACAGATTGCCAGCCACAGTGAAGAGACACTCAGTGCCCACAGCCTCTCAGGAAACCACGCTCGGAATCACTGCTGGCCACTACACAGGGCAGGCAGCTTGAACTACGGCTCCACTCACTCCTTGTACTTCCTGACACCAAGTAGCAGCTTGGATTTAGCCACTCAGAGGGTGGTTTTTGTGTTTCCACACAGCAAAAAAACGCCCAAGAATAAGATGCTTCCTCAGTCTTTCTTTCGCTCCTGTCAAATGGCAGAAGCAAATCCCTACACACCAAGATCTGTCTTTCACAGTCGAGTTAGATCAGGAATCACATAGACAGCATTACCAAGACTGCTTTAGAAACAAACACCCATTCAAACCAGATCACACTAAATCACTAACTTTAAGCAAATTATTTTTTCCATAGTGGAGGCAGTGAGAGTCTGTAGGATTACCACAGGATTGGATGAGCCTACTGCAGATCAAAATGTATAGACATGGGGAAAATTCTGTGTCCTTCTTCTAGCATATTCATGCTATTTCATACCTACAGAGTCATATTTGCATGTATATTATATAAATTTATATTAAGATAAGTATTATATAGTTACATTTATGTATAGTTATATTTATCTGTTTTCCATGTATACATGGTACTGTCCTTGGCTGGAGAGCAGTTTGGTTCTTCAGCATTTTGAAGGAGCACAAAAACCTTTTCCTTAGGAATTCATCTCCATCAGCAAAGACAGACTTTCTGGAAGAAACACAAAATCTCCTCTTGGCTTTTAATGTTTGTCTTGCATTTTTACTGCTCCCTGTAATATTGGTACATTTCTTTGGATTCCCAGTCTGAAGAAAGTAACTTATTAGGTAAATTCTATGCAAAGTCCCCACACTTTCCAAGATCCTGATTTAGATGGGAGACTCATTTTCAAAACTGAGAACTGTTCACTGAACTGGAGATAAGATCTTTTCAGACTTCTCCACTGGTCATGGAACAGCTTTGCTTTGCTTTCCCCAGAAGGGGCAAAGAGACACAGATAATTCATCTGGCAGCTGGTCTCCCTGTGGGCAGTGTGCTGTACAGACATTTTATCATCAGGCTAAATGAATATATTTAACTTTCACATCAAGAAAATTGCCATTTCAGAAATAACCACTGACTAATATTATTTTATTTAATAAAAAGCCTTAAAATAATCAAGAGTAGTGACAAAAGTGAAAAGATATGCAAAAAAACCCACCTAAGTGTGGGCACCATATTTGAAAAACATACAAGCATAAACCCTTAACAAGTTTCCATTTTTCCTGACACGATATTTGAGGCATATGTGATGATTCTAAAATTAACCTTTTTAGATACTCACATTTATTTTTATTAATCCGTTTTCACTTCTGACCGCAATTTTGTCTAAGCTTGTTTCCTAGTCCCACGACCATCCCTCTGCAGCTGTGATTACTCTTCACATACACACACAGCCAGTCTAACAGGGAAAGTAAGCAGATCAATCTTACCAAAAGAAAAACAAGACTTCTCACAGTGCCATTCAGGGAAACACCTTAAATTTAAAAACTGAGACTTCCCAAAAACTAGAGAAAATGGACTAGATCACTATTTTTTTTTTTTAGTGTCATTATAAAGCTTATGAAGAAAATGCAGATTTTTTTTTTTTCCCCTCCTTACAAGCTACCCTTCCCTTTCCTAGTCCTGGAATTGAGGAGTAAGCCAGGTTGGTAATAATAATCGTGCTGCATTAATGATATACTAATAGTTTGCCAAAAGTTATTACTTGTTCAATAATGATTTTTACCTGCAACAGTTTTGTTGCCTTTTGTTTTGTTTTTTTTGTTTGTTTCTTTGTTTCTTTGTTATTTTTTTTTTTAATCCAACAATGCACAAATTCTCAACTCTGTATGTGGTAGCTGGGTACAGACAGCAAAACCAAAGCAGAAACAAAGATACAAGAGAACTAAATCTAAAACTTCAAAATGGCTTTCTGGATTCAAAACGCATTTGATACACATGATGAGATGATTGACAATTGCAATTACATGAATATCTGCTGGCTACTAATTTTTAAACCTTTATTCAAAAGAAAGAATAAATTTTAAAATGCTGTAGAAGTGATTGTTAGTGCAAAAGAGGAAACAATACTTACTGGAGGATGAAAAGCCTTTGATGTGTCAAAATGAAACACCTTTAAATTTGCCACATTTTTGTTTTGATATAAGTCACCACATTAATAGTGGTTAGTGTACCTATTTTATTCCCCCAGTATATGCTATTCTAAAAACTTCATCCTTTATATCCTTGACCTTGTTGAATCTGGTTGCAATTATATTACAGGTTATTTGCTGAGGAAGCTCAAAATTTGTATACAGGGCCATATTTTTCTAGCCAGATTGCTTTTAACGCTGGTTTTACACTTTTCCATTATTTTCAAGGACTGAAGAACTATCAGGATCTCCTAATATCCTCTTATTAAAATTTCTTTGGGATTTTAATGTTGTTGAAATATATTCTGCTGTTTGTCCATGAATAGGGATCTGTTCACTACAAGCAAACGGTATTTTTGTTTTATTTTAATTTGACCAATACAAAATTTGTGTAGTGGCTATTACAGAGCACAGATTACACTGAAAACCACCTCTATCTTTGTGTAGTTATTGGTTCCTTAGTACCCTTCTCATTCCTCCTCCCTCTCAAACACTCCGTCAGCAAAATGAATAAGTAACATCAAGGTAGGGGTTGCCTGATGAAGATGATTCAAGGCAGAGAAGAATCAAAGTGATACTGTCCTATTGAGAGATGACATCATGCACCACAAAATGCAAATTCAGCTACTGGAACAGTTTTCTAAATTATGCTTCTTTCGCAGTTACTGGAAGGGTACAAATCACCATTCACTATTAAGTACTTTCAAATGCAGTGACACTACTAGATGTCTGTTTCCAGTTCTAATTGCTTGCAATTGTTGTTTTCTCTTTGTTTTTGGTTGTTTTGTTTGTTTTTGTTTTTGCTTGCTTTTTTAAGGAAAGCTATTTGAAGTCCACTTTACATCCTTCTTTATATTATTGTTATTTTATTTATATGCAAAACTCTATGTGTTATAAATGTACATAATACACATAAGAATACTTATACCCTTCTTGATTTAGACTACAGAAGTTTTTCATTTAGCACCATCTCTCCTTCCCTCAAGTAGCTAGACACAATAATAAGTTAAGGCTTTTTCCTGTGATCATTTTATGTATATCATAAGCTAGTTATATTAAATAGCTCTTTAAAGTGAATCAGATTATTTCTTTTAACTCTTACTTATTAGATGGATCTAACAGTAAATACCTATTCATCCAGGTTAATGTTCACAGTCATTACATTTTCACAAATTTAGGACATGGGTGCTCTGAAAGCAATGATCATGTTAGAACTTACATTAAAAACAGTATGAAGCAAAACTATCTAAACTAAAACTGAAACAAGTGGTAACCTTCGTGCCATTATCACATGGTATAAATGTGTATTTTAACACCATGGATGACATAGTGTCTTATTTGCTCCTGCTGCATTGCAGGAGTATATCTAAGGCCTACAGTGATGATCTGCTCTTTAAAAAAAATTTACATTTATGAACTTCTTATAAAGAAGTTATGGACAGTAAAAAGTCATAAAGGAAGTCTGAACCCAGAGTTTTTTGTTTGATTTGTATTTTGTTATTAAAAAAACCCACAGTCTCTAATATAACATTATGGAAAGTAATGAAAGATCAGGTTTAGGATTTATGTAATAAAACTGCTATCAGATCCACCAATAAGTAATTCCATCCCTAAAAATCAAGAATAAACGTGGGGGCAAGTCTTATCCCCCCAAGACATAACTTCTTTCTGCCCCTATGACTGCATTAGTCTCATTCTCTTACACTTCTTTTCAAGCTTCTATAGCCACAGCTTCCTGCCTTTTTATGATTTTCATGCTGAAGCTTAAGGAACAGAGATAAGAGGTTTGAGGCAGAGATAACACCAAAAAGCAGTTTCATGGGAGGAGAAGGGAAAGGGAGCCCCTTGGGGTTGAAACATATTCTTGGCTGCAGCATTCAGAACAAGCCTTTTACTACTGTACTGTTGTTTAACTACAAATAATTTTCCTATCTTTTAGCTGTTCTGTTATGAAGTTCATCCTTCACACTTCTGATTTAATGAAAAACTGTAATCCCATATGGATGAACACAGTGTTCCCCCCAGAACTTGACTCTCAAAGGAAGTCAGAAAAGAGTCTGCAGACCCCAACAATTTCATACAGTAAGATCCACATCTCAGTAGAGATAATGTTTGGGTTTATATGCATTTTTTTTTTGTTTTTACTGGATTTTTCTTGGTTTGTTTTTTGTTTGTGGGGTTTTTTTTAGTGTAAGTATTAAATTTTGAAATTCTAAATTTGAATTTCTAAAGACTATATACATACACAATTTATATACATGATAGACATATACATATATTAAACATTGCTAAGACTAACAAAGACCAAAAAACTACTAATGAAGAAAATGGAAGTGACAGCTCTTCAGAGCATCAAAACAGTGACTTAAACCTTTCAATATGAATACCAAGGTCTAATATAACTATACATTTTTTCATTTGTTTAAATGAAGAAAAGGGCAGGCATAAAGTTATTTGAAACAGGCACTTTATAAGCGGTAATCCCTCTTTGGAATGCAATGTCCATCATGCACATTTTCCACATCCTGTACTAGCAAGAGTAACAGCCAGATAGAAGCAAGTCAGCACTAAGCTACCAACAGGTTGCTGCTAATAAGATTCCCAGTGCATGAAGTTTCTCCACATGTTGCTAAGTTATCTTACAATAAAGATATTCATTTCCTGAAATGATTAAAAAAACACCAAAAAACAACAACAAAAAAAACCACAAAACCAAAAACAAACCTGGATATTAGTCCGAACGGAGTCAAAATACCAAATTTTATACTTGCATTTCCAGAGGCCTTATATAGATCATGCAAAACTGTATCTTCCTCCTCTTCTGTTGCAGTTCTCATTTTCTCCTTGATGAGCTGTCCAATACCTGGCAGCTCATCCCAGTCCCTGCCCCTGCAGCTCAGAAAGTTGATCTAATTCAGAAGCATAAAGAAAGCCCAACACAGTGGCTCTGGGAAAGAAAAGGATGATCAGTGGCTGTGTGACAGATACAATCATCAGGGTTTTGTACTATTTTTTTTTCCCTGACTTCCATCATTCAGATAAAATGGCAAAACAGATTTGGTATGCAAGCCTGAAAGAACATGTAGTAGTTAGAGGTTTGCTGGGTGACCAGTGGAAAGAGTCGAAACATAATCCAACAGTGAAATACCAGCTCATCAAATAGGGTGCTGTGGAAGTTGGCACCCCCTTCCTCCTTTATTTCACAGAATGTATAAATAAGTGAAGCAAATATATTAAAAATAACATTTTTCCATTTCAGTCCTCATCTAAAATTCCTCTCCCCCTCTCAAACCTTTTCTTACTTTATATGCAGCTTTAATTACAGTGCAACTATTGGCACTTCCTCCACAATCTTAATACTGTTGCAGTGGTATAAACAACCCAAGTGTCAGAGGGCTTGAGGAGATTTTGGCCAAGACCTGCCAAAGAAAATTAGAAGCTGAAATGGAAATTCTACAGAAGTGTATTGCCTATTTGAGATTACATCTAGACAGTTTCCAATATATTGAGCAACAGAGATTAAAAGAAAAAAAAAAAGCCCAAGTTAATATTTAAATTATCTGTTTAATAATGCAATATTGACAGGCTTTTGCAAGTCATCTGATTATACAGATACTATGCTGGTGCTCCTGAGAAAAATGATGTATACTTTTAAGCATCAGTAAAACGAATTATCCAATCTTTTTCTCATCAACAATCTATTATCTTCACCTTTTGAAACGGGAACGTGTTTACATGAATCAGCATAGAAATTAGCTCTTTCAGTAAGAGACAACAGTTCTTATACAAACCAAATTCATTTTTCAGAACACTCAAGTTTCACCTCCTCTAATTACTGTGAGCTCTTTTGTATCGTTACAGGTAACGTATCAGCTGAAGACATTTGTGTCTTACATGAAAGTGAAGGCTTTAGAATATTAGTTACACTGACACCTGAAATGAATGCTGCTTCTAACAAGCCATCTCTGCATTTACATTTCATCTGTTATCCAAACTTTACTTCATCAGACAGGAGCTGCAAGTGAGCGTGCTTAGGAGATGTGAATTTATTTGCCACTCAGGCTTTGTGCTGATATTTTCGTCTAAATTTAAACTACCTTCAGTATGGATAAACAGGACTCATTAGTATTTTTCAGACTTCCTTGTCTAGATTTGTCATAGGAGAGTTCTCAAAACACTCACAGTTGAGCCAAAGAAAGATTAGAGAAAGTAAGAACAAATTCAGTTAATATTAAAGGATTGCCACTGAAGACCTTAGTAGATTTTCTGAATTTACATTTAAGGTTGTAAACACAGTACCAACAAAGTTGGTTTCTCCAGCCTCTTTGCTCCCTGCATATCCTCTTAAGACATTACAAAGACAAGGAAATTTTAATTGAATGTGACTCCTGATTTTCACAGCGACAACAGGAAAATTGCAGCCAATAGTCACACTACAAAGAGCACACTATTGCTCCCCGTTAGCTAATCTGAAATATTTGCAGTTCTTGGAAGTTACTCCTTGTAAACATGTGCAACAAGAGCTAGCAGCCTTCCCCTGGAAGGTTGAGAGACTGACTATCATGATTTTATCTTGATCAAGATACTTCCTGAGTGAGGGTGAGCCAGATCTCTGGCAGTTTCCACAAAGTACATTATCTGGAATCAAACCCTTTCCCTTGCTAGCAGGCACTGTGCTACACTTCTTGCAGCTGTCTTATCTGTTCTAGATTATAAGAAGCCTTTTCATGAGGCAGGCAGGGTAGCAATTTGGAAGCGTTCTCAAAAGCCTGAACTCTTAGACCTGCTAAATAAGGCTTAATGTTTATAAACGACATGTCTGAGTAACTCAAAAGCTTCTTCAAGAAGCTTTCCTGTCTTTTTGTTAGACACAGGGTCTTCTTGGTGCCTGGATACACAGGGGTGGGGGGGGAACAAAAGGATCAATTGACTTCACAACCTGGAATGGTTATGAAGAGGGGCTGTAGCACAGGACAAAACCTCAAATACATGCTTTTATTTCAAACACAAACCCTAAATATTTTTTGTCACTCTACTTGGGTTATTCCCTCAGAGATACTCTCAAAAAAGTAAATCACAACATCTTAAAATGGTCACTGAATTCAAATGTGTCTTCTGAGGAGCACAGACCTTTGGCAACCTACCTTTGGAAAACAGTTTTTACTTGCATGTTATTGGCAAGGAAAGTAACAATAAAGCAGAAACAGGACCAAGCCTAGGCCTGCATTTCTGTGAGCAAATTGTAGCAGTTTCTGTCATATTTACTTCGATAAAAAGCTAATTTGCTCTTTTCTAAGTTCAAATCAATATTTTAATATACAAATAGTTGGAACTGTAAACTATTATGAACCAATTAACGCCCTTGAAGTGTGGTGGGAGGTAACAAGGTCTCTCTGTCTAGCGTTCAACATCAGGTGACTTCATCAGGAGATGGATAAACACCTACCTCTGCAGCACTCATAGACTCACGATACACCACATCAGAATGAAGCAACTTACCACACTTTCCTACATCTAACCAAACATTCTGGTCCTCAGCCTTACACAAATAAATAAAAAGAGCTAGAACTGAATATTTTGGTTATACCACATTTTTATAATTACTATTTTATTATCCCTGTGTTAGGAAAAATGCAATGACAACTGATGCAAAAATAATAATGAAAACTGTCCCCAGAAAATAAAAATCATGAGTCTTGTACAATATACAGTAAAGCCTTAACTTTCATTAGCCAACATATTTTGAAAAAGACCCAGAAAAAAGGTTTAGTAACAAATTCATTATGTTTCTTCAGTGTTGGAGGAGTATGACTTCCAGGACTCCTGCGTTCCAACCTATATATCCGAAATACTGAAATCCTTCTACCTGACTCTACTATTGCTAAAGATATTTCACAGTTTGTATTTGTTAATGCTAGAGGCTCACTCTCTACCACAGTGTGCACATTCTGCCCAAATTCCTCTCGTCTCTAATGCTGAATCTGGTCTTACAAGTCATCTTCCAGTTTTTCCCATCTTTTTGCATACAAAGTATCAAAACATTCTCAGAATTATTTGCTGCTGTTTGGTTATATGAAAGAGATTTCTGTATTTGAGCCTGTGCTGACAGATGGTAAATAAGCTGACTTAAGTCAGTTCAGCAGTTGACCACTTATAGTTACACAGGAATTAAGTCATTAAAAAAAAAAAAACAAACAAAACAGACAGAAGACCCTGTACTGGACTAGTCACAGAAACAAGCCAGGCTTTTGTGATTTGCCCAGAAGCAATGGTGAAGAAAGAAAGGCAAGAGCTTACTAGTGTTACATAGTCAACTTTGACCAAGGAAGATCCCAGTGTTGTTTTGTGTATTTTTTCTTTGAGTAATGAAACTCCTTCCACCAAAAACATGAGCACAACTCTGTGAGCATCACCTGTGCTTTCTGGCCCAGACCGACAGGTCTGCAGCTCATGCCACCAATGGTACTGAAATTCTGCCTATGTCATCCTGGGTTTTCTGATGCTTTACCAAAGCCACTGTTGAAAAGGTGTAACATTCTACAGAACACAAGGTCAGTACATCACATTTTCACTTCTTTTCCCTCTGCTTCTGTAAGCTATTTGATCTAAGTTTAGCATTTGGATGGGACACACAATCAATTTCAATTCAAGGATTAGAAAGCAATTACAAAGTATAAATTACTGTTTTCTCCAAAACAGGGATAATACCCTAAGCAGGACAAAACTACACAGAGCCTCGGGTTAACTCTAATGAGATGACATCACAAGCAGAAAGCAGACAGAATTCCTAGAAAGTGTGAAATAGATGTGGATGTTCTAAATGGCTATACCAGGGTTGTATTTCTAAAAGACTTTCAAAAGATATACTGACAACAACAAAAGGATCCTGAGATTGTTTGTGGCCAGGATTAGCTGGCTTTACTCACAATAGGATACTGTCAAAGAAGGTGGTCATGTCCAATACATGCCAAGAGGTTTTAAAAATAAAACTGCCTTGTTTGTGTGCCTGCATGCATATGGATGTTTGTTAGGTTTGAAGGGTTTTCAAAAGAGAAAAGCACATCATAAGCTTATAACTTGCCTTCAAAATTCTACTACCTACCAAAGGGCATAACCCATTTCTCTGAATCTCCTCTGGTTATCTTCAACAGCCCAGGTGTCACATCAATTGCTTGAGGCTTTCTATATCTGCCAGTACTCCTGGTATAGTTTTTTTGAAAATAAGGTATAGGTGCACTTCCTCTTCTTTTTTTTTTGGTAAGTGTGTCCATAAGCTAACTCCAGGACTGCTGGATGAGGACCAAACAGATAAAAATATACATGCAAATAAATCTACTGGTAATTAAACTGAAGAAAGCAGAATCATCTCTAGAAGACTTACTGTACCAACTATCAGAAGCTTTATGAACATGCTCTACACCTCTCCTTGCTGGTTTGGAGCAAGAACCAAAAGAGGAAAATAGAAGGTTAAGTTCATTAACACATTGAATAGATGCTTTTTGCTGCTGCTTTTTCCAAATTGTTTGGCTTAATTCTTTGTCTTGAACTCGTGCAGAAGTTTCTACAGACTTACTCTGATCCCTCCTATTTTCTCACAGAACAGGTAAAATATTTTCCATAGCAGTATGATCTTTCTGTCATCCATATAACTACCTCTCTATAAAAATGCTGAGGTAATTTCTAGACACAGCATTCTTCATGCTGAAGTGTAACAAGCTATCCTAATCTAGATTAATTTAAGAACACAAGTGTCAACAGCAGTCTTCTTTAAAGGGCACAGACTTCAGCACTGGATGAATGCATCCAAATTCTTGCCAGAGCAAGTCAGCCCCGACTGAATGTTTTCTGCTGTAGTCAGATGAATACTTGCACTCACATAGCTCAGGCCTATACAATGGCACATCCATCACACTTCAAAGAGTTTATGGGTACCCTTTTATTGGGTGCCCATCAACATTTCTGAGCTCAGCTTTCAACAAGGCTGCTTTCCAGCATTAGATGACTAACTAACTGTATTTAGAAAAATCTCAGATCTCAAAATAGCCAAGTCAAGAAACTTCAAAAACCAACTAAAGCACTTGCATGCTTGTTACATGTTTCATGGCTTACCTTCCTAAGTTTCAAAATAGATTGAGATTGATATTTGCAGACTAATGTACTCAGTAAGACTTATAAAATACTTGTATTATGCTGTTTTAACAGACAAGCAATCTTGTCCTGCTGTACTGTATTTCTTTGTGCTGAAATGCTCAAAGTGGCTAGAAATTATTTCTGGTTTTATATGGACACTTACTGGTCATATTTAATAATAATAATCAGCAGCACTATTAAACAAATAAAAGCATTCTAGAAATCAGTGTGTTATACTGTAAAAATAAAGGGTTAGCTATCAGCTTTAGGTTCTCTAAATACACAGTAAAGACAACTGGCAAAGTATTGTCAATATTGAGGTTATATTAGACAGAAAACTGAATTCAGTTTCATGAGTTCTGAAGCTTTACCTTGCTGCAGGTTTGGTGGATTTTGTTCCTTTGTTTTCGTTGTTGTTCCTTGTTTGTTTTTATATTAAAAGTTTCTTAATGCTTTAGGATGTTTTAACAGCCTTTGAAAGGACTTGAGTAAATAACAAAAAGCCACAGAACAAAAATAAAGCAATTGTGTTCCCACAGAAACCCTGTGGAACTCTGAATAGCAGTGTATTGTTTTTTAAACAAGAAATTCTTTAGTCCCAATACGACTCTGACCTCAGCTTTCTGTAGCATGCTTCACTCACCATACATGCAGAATGCACTTTAGTTTCATCCCTGGGTTGCATACACACATTCCTGGTATTTTTAGCAGCACTTTAAAAGTATAAAATCTATTCCCTATGCCCTCATCAATTTGAAATTACCATTTTAAGGCTGATTAAATAAGGATTAGTGCCAATGTTCTACTTATTAGTCTGTGTCTTCAACTGGAACTGATGATGTAGTATTTGTCAATAACTAGTTCACAGCCTTAAATTCCATTAAAAAAAAAAAAAGAATCCTCTGCAAGACAGTCCATCTGTCAGAAGATTTTGTAGCAGGCTCCCATGTAGAAGAAAACCATCTATTATGGGATGATACAAGCTTAAAGTGGCATGTATCACAGCTGTTTGATTACTACCAGGAAGATGACTTGCATCCCCCTTACAGCCCTGTATCAGAATCCAACAGTGATGGATTGAATTCCCCTTGCTTTAGCGTGATGATGGATTACCTCAGCGGTGCGTGCAGGAAAGGTAAAGTCTGGTCCAAAATTAACATAATGACTAAAAGATGCCCGTCTAAGTTCTGATTTTCAGCATCTCTGAATAGCAAACAAAACATTTTAAGGACCTTTAAGTCTAAACTGTGAGATTGCACTCTGGGAAGTCTCCACAGTGATAAAGACCCTTTTTACAGAAGCACCTGGAAGACGTGGATCAGGCAGCAGGTCCAAAAATTTAATCAGTTTGTTCACAAGGTCTGAACTCAAACATGCTCTAATGTCAGAAACACACTATTTCAGTCACTTCATACAAACAGTATGTTCCAACCAACAAAACATCATCTAAGTTACCCTGCTGGTCTATCAAGTGAAAAAAAAAAAAAGTATTGAATCAAGTTTGTTAACTCAGTGTTTACTACAGATGAAAAGAAAGAAGAAAACACCCAAATAATTCGCACTGAGATGTCTCATTTGTCTATTTATTGGCAAGTATTAGTATTTCCCATATAAACACCACTACTTCACTACATTCCTTAAACACAATTTCGTTAGCAGCATATTTTTAAGCATTTTGTACTTTTTCTTTACATTTTGAGGTTCTTATTGCAATGGACCCACACATGTAGCAATACTGAAAACTTTGACTGGACTCCATTCACATAGCACTTGCAAGTCATTGAACACAATTAGGAAATTGAAAGTCTCCTTAAAAATGTATTGCATTGTATTTTGTATTGCAATTTGTTATAGTTAGCAAAATTTTGAATTAAGTCTCTCAGAACAGGGAACAGAGAAACACAAATTAAAGGAGTTTTAAATAACCATATTTATTATATTTTATTATATCCCCAGCTGTAGTCAGACAAATTTACCTTTCTACCTAGACCAGATGGATGCCTATGCTTCAATAAATGCCTAAACTGAAACCCTTTAATTGTAATTGCTTTTCATTTTTAAGCTTGGTGTATATTTAAGTTTTTATACAAAGCAGCTGAAAAGAGAGGGTCTGAAATTATGTCCTACTGACAGTTTATCTTGACAGGGGCTGGGGTGAAGAGGATTGCTTTGGTTAAGCTGTGTTCCAGCTTCAGGTGATCCTTCACTATCCATAACTTCTGATTTAATTAACAGAGTTTCCTACACATAGGTGTGTGAATATGGAGCTAGAGGAAATTTAATAATAACTTAATATGCCCTTTAACTGAGGAAAGTTTTTATATACAAAAGGCATTTAAGCAGCTCTTAAAATAGCACAAGTAAGATAACTTCAACACTCAGCTATACCCAGTAGTCAGCTATACCCAGCATGCTGCTAAACATATTTTAGGAATCTGGAAAGAAAGGTTAATACTTAAAAATTTTCTACTGTCTTGCATGCTCCTGTGGTAGGGTATGATAGCCCTGGGCTAATGAAGTCTCATGAAAAGCATCCAGGTATGGAAACCTTGTCTGGAAAAGTTTTAACATAACTACGTTAAACAATCTGTGTCCCACTAAGCAGGAGGTATAAACAGGCAAGAAGTCAAAAACTAATGGATATTTGAACTGTTCCAGTACATTGAACAAATCTTTCTGATAAAAAAGAAAGGTTAATGAAGAGAGTACTACTGAGAAATTGGATGCTTCAGTCCAAGAAAGTATTTTCGCATTTATAGGAATTTTTTTTTTAACTGAACACAAATTCAGTATACATAACATGTAGTTTTGTACACAGCAAACCTAATGAAATCTGGTTTTCTATGCATTATATTCTATAACTCCAAAGTAACAGAGAATATTTTTTTTTATTTTATCTTAGCTCAATTTCTCCTATTCCTCTTCATCTGTAACAGTAGAGCTAACAGCCTCAAATAATACAAAAGCAAATTTCAACAAGTCAGCTGATCTGTACTGTCACTTTTTTCCTCTCTTTCACAAAAGTATTAAGCCTTCTGCCAAAACCAACTCAGTTGGCATACCAAGGAAGGTCACCCTGCAACTCTGCACAGTTTTCAGGATTGCATTGTGAAGGATTTCTTACTCCAGTACATCTCAGTATGCTTATGATACATGAGAGGTTCAAATCTTGCTTTCTTCTCTTAAAGATGTTTTCAGGGAAAAAAAAAAAAAAGAGAGAAAAAGAATAATATGCTTTAACATTTCACTTACCTTGAATACTTACATTTCTAGACATGAAAAAACCCTCGGCATCTTATCTATGCTTTCCTCATTTCTATTAAATTATTTCATTTCCATATCTTCTTATTCTCAGAAACTAAATGCCTTCAGAATCCATCAATGATTTAGGCTTCAATAAACTTTCCAGTAATTTTTTCCATACATTTATTACTCTATGTGTAAAAATGTTTCAATCAAGCTTTTTCTCAACCTCAAATCTGTTTTGATTCCCCCCTTTTCTTTCTGCATGTATAAAGAGCTCATTTAGCATTAGCCATCCTCTTCCCAAATAAATAAATTTCACTAAAATCAGCATAAAATATATTCTTCTTCTTCACTCAAAGTAAGCCTCTTAATCTTTCCTCATAAATTAAATCTTTGAAGCTCGGTGTAATATTTGTTTCTCCTCTTTGGCCACTGAAGAGAAATTATCTAAGAATCATACTGAAAACTTCAGCCTAGGATTCAGTCTAAACATTGCTTCCAAAAAGCTAAAGATTGTCTTTGGAGTGTGGATAAGGCTCAAGAGCATTTTTTCTCTAGTCTCCGTGCTATCTTTATTTTGATTTTGCACTGTAACAGGCAGTCAAAGAGGAAAAAAACCCACCAAAATACTGCCATTTTCTTCAAAACTCCTACAGTCCATTACCTCTCAGTTAACTGTCTTACAAAGAAAATTTTTAAAACAAATATTCATCATAATTCTTCATACACCACCCTGCCAAAACCAGTAATTTTTTTTTTTTCTTATCGGGAACCTTTGTTTTCAACATTTCATACAGCTTTATTTCAACTTCAAGGAAGCTTTCCGTATTCCAAGTCTCTTCCACAGAATGTAGATATTACTCTTTAAAAAGCCATAATGCAGCTTGGTTAACCTAGAAGCAGCTCTAACATGACACATTTTCCCTGGAGCTTTAATTTGATGGCACTGAATTAGAAGTTACAGTTGAGAAACAGTTAAGAGCAAAGGAATTGTGTTTATATGCATGTTAGTACAACAGGTCTTTGATCGTGATCAAGCCCATGGGCACTATCATTACATAAATATTAAATTGCATCCACAAAAATCACATAAAGAAACTGTTGCTAAGCAAAATATTCAAAAGGAGGAAATGCCACACTCAAGGCAGCCTGTAAAATCCAGTTCTTCTATACTATGATACAATTCCTAATTAAAGAGTAAACTATCGGCTTTCACCATCAGAGCTCCTCCATATTGCAGTGAAAGTGTTCACTACAAACTTACTTCCATCCTTATGTTCACTGTACAGCCCTATGCATTAAAACACAAACCAGCATATATAACTATTATCTGGTTCATAAAACAATAATTTTCTTTGTGAAAATTTCTACCACATTCTACCAATGTATTTGAGACCTTTAAACAACCCATAAGTTTATTCTCAAATTCCCTCTATGCAATTACATATTCTTGAATCAGTGCTACAGTTGTGCTCACAGTCTCAGTGTCTGGCAGCCACGTGGAACACCTGCAGGGTGTCCTGGTTTCAGTTGGGATAGAGTTAATTTCCTTCTTAGTAGCTGGTACAGTGTTGTGTTCTGAATTTAGTATATGAATCACATGGATAGCACACTGATGTTCTAGTTATTACTACGTAGTGCTTAATCTAAGACAAGGGCTTTTCAGTTTCCCATGCTCTGCCAACAAAGAGGGGCACAAGAAGATGGAAGAGCATGGTCAGGACAGCTGAACCTTCTGGGAGACTCTCAAGTCTAGACCTATTCAGGACTATAAACCTTTCTTATGAGCCACAGCCATCAAAACTAGAAAGCCTCCATGTCGATGCCTATAAGACACCTGCATGATTAACTGCTTGAGCATGTTGATTACCTCATTTGCCTTCATTTTTTTCTTATCTCATGATTTAATTGCGGTGTCATGGATGATTTGCTCTTGTTTCAAATCAAATATCAGAACACAATAATTTCAAGCACAGAACATTGAATTTATATGAAAGTGTTATTTATTGTGACTGATAGAGCGTTTTTTCACTATCCAGAATATACCTTCAAGAGAGCTCTGCAGTTATTTTTAAAGGACTCCCTTTCCAATGATTTTGAAGTATTTTTAAGCTTTACTGGGCCACCCTTCAGGACACAGCTGTAGAGATAGTATACCACCTTTTTAGCCCAACACAAAGGAAATATAAACACATGCCATCAGTTTCCACCACACCCTACCATAGTAATTGATATTTCTCTAGCACTTGGCTTTGCTTCAATCATATTTCTATTTGCAGGCTGCTGTTAGTGCTGACAACACACCAGCCCCACACAAACAGAACCATCTACTGCCTGCACCAGAGTTGGTTGATTTTCCTACCACTTTTTAATTAATAATTAATCAATAAATTTTAAAAAGGGCCTAACATGTGACACTGATGTTCTGTTCAACAAACAGCTTTCATTTTCATCTTTGTTCATATATCACCACCAAAAAAAAAAAAAAAGAAAGCACACTTATGGGTGCATTGCAACAAATCAGTTACTGTTGGAAAGTAGCCAACAGTTCTAAACTAGAAGGAGATCAATTCTATAAAGGTGATTAAATAACTGAGATTTGGCTGTTGATGGCACTTACTGCCTGCTAATAGTGTTATGCATTCACAGACGCTTAAAAAACATGAACAGAAATAAACCAAATAGCATTACTTCTCCATGCACAATGAACTCCCTGAAAGACATTCTCATCTTCCATTACCTTTTCCCCACAATGCCCTCAGTTTTTATACAGATTCTGAGAATCTCACTTGTTTGACTGAAAGTGCTACTGCTCACAGCTATCTTGAAGAAAACTTGGAGGAACATGACTGTCACAACTGAGCAGGCAGCAGAAGGGGATGTGAATCTGCTTCTCAAAGCACCATTCTTTGGTATATTAAATTGGATTATCCAGGATGATCCCTTGTGGCAGTAACTCCCAGGAAACAGCTGGCTGCTACCAGGACATGGAGGTATTTCACATCACCTCCCCTAAAGAAGGCAGAATTCTGAATCTTTAGTCATGGTAACAAAAGCCAAAAAGAACTGCCATTGTTTAACCTGAGACAGCAACCAAGTACCATACAGCCACCTGCTCACTCCTCCAGCAGCAGGATCAAGGAGGGAATTGGAAGGCTAAAAGCTGGGAAACTCATGGGTTGACAGTTTAATAGGGAAAGCAAAAGTTCCACACACAAGACATGCAAAACAAGGAATTAATTCACTGCTTCCCACAAGCAGGCAGGTGTAGCAGGGCCCCATCATGCAATGGTTACTTGAGAAGACAACATAGTTCACTTCCCTGTGATCAGACAAGGCAGCATCAGGTCCTAATGGCACTGCACTAAACTTTGAGAGTCTGGGTTCTGTCCTTGGATCAGATCATAACTTCCACCACAACTACAGCCAGGGAGCTTTGCTTCACTTTGTGATTGGTTTCATATCTGTCCCTCAGTTTCTCTGGTTTTAGATGGGTTCAGCTATTGAACAGTCATTGTTCTAGAAAACATCTTATGAAAATGTTTTGGTGAGTAAAATGGATCACAGTTATAGTGGGCAAAAGCAGCAGAATTTAAATGGTGGGGAGTTGCCAGGTGATCCATGAGGAA
This sequence comes from Myiozetetes cayanensis, assembly GCF_022539395.1. Classification (NCBI taxonomy): domain Eukaryota; kingdom Metazoa; phylum Chordata; class Aves; order Passeriformes; family Tyrannidae; genus Myiozetetes; species Myiozetetes cayanensis. Next base: position 5,806,901 of record NW_026087742.1, read on the forward strand.
GGAGGTTACGAGTCACTCTGTACTAGTCATAATCAGCTCCATCACTGGGATACACACACCAGTGTGGGCTGAACTGCCGCCCATGGCACCACAGCACTCACGTGTGTGAGCAACAACAGCCACCACAGGGCAGGAGACGGGTGGGAAGAGGTTCTTGGGGAGACAAATCCAAACAGACACTCTGAAAGATGTTCCTGGAGACACACAGAGGGAAAAACTTCAGTTAAAGGAGACACCTCAGGATATCTAAGTGATTCCCATGGTACACAAGAAAAAACAAAAGAGACTCCAGAAGAGAAAAGGCAAATGGACACGCCCAGGAGACCCTGCAGCCCTGCAATCAGGCTGAGCAATGCTCAGAAATCCTTTTGCTGACACACACAACTTCTCTGCCAGACCACCATTCCTCCTGCATATGCAGCTGAAGTGTTTTGGCATCAGTCTCTATTTAATCTCCATATTATCAATATGATCTTAAACCACAACAGCAGCACACAGTCCATGGAAGACATGGAAGGTCATCTTTTAGTTGGTGAGTCTCCTTCTAGAGGACATTGATTTTCACTGCCATCCTCACTGGAAAATGAGAAGGTATAACTTTAACCTGCTTTAATTAGTTACTCTTTCCTGAAATGCACCTCTATCCGTATGGTAAACGCAGAATTTATGTACTGCAAAGGCCTTTGCTCTGACACCATCATCATCCTGATGTCTTAGAGGCTTGGGGTGTATTTCAGATACAAATCTGGCAAGTTGTCAGTTTTCTCATGACAGAGATCCTGCTGGCACTGTCATGCAGCTAACATGGGTGTATTCCCTACAGATTTCGAGTTGTCTCTGGAGATCAGTGTGCTTGTATGCTTCACTGTTTAATATTATCACTCACTGAGATGGACTTTTTACAGACTCTTCCAGTCTGTAGAATCAAAATGTGAATATAATGCCTACCTGAAAGATGCTCAGGCTGAAGACTGCCTGCATAATATATTTTCAGATACAAATTTTACCCTTTTCTCAGAGAAAATTCCTGTATTGAAGGACATGATTTGCATAAACCCCATGCTTCCTAAACACTTATGGGTGATCCACTGAGGAAGATTGATTTTAAACTTTCCCAATATTATCTCTTCTAAAAAGAAGCCTAGTCCAACACTACTGTTACATCACAGATCAGGGACAGAGTCCTATAATCAGAGGAAATTGTTTCCCATCACATTGAGGCCCCAAGGAACATCCCTTCCACAATCTGAAGCCTGTGTCACACAGTGTTTGGAACAGTCCTCCTGAACCCAGTTTCTGCCCCTGGGATAGGGAAATTGGGAGCAGATTCTTCTACATTATCACATATTCTCTGCTTCTACAAGTCTTACTGTAGCCAAAAGTGGATGCAGCATATAGGAAGTGGCAAAGCAGCCAAAAGCCTCTCCTCGCCTCTAATCATGCACTATGCAAAGTGACACAGATGGTAGGGCTAGCACTTGGGCTTTATCTAGTTACCCTGCTTCGAGATCTGATTCTTACTCAAGGGGTAAAGAAAAAAAAATCAAAATAAACCACAAACAAAAACAAATTTAAAAACTCCCAAACAAAGAAGAATGAAACCACAGCACACATTCCCCTCTGGGTGGGGGGAGAAAAAAAATCATTATATTAAGTTAAGAGGCAGAGAAATAGGGAAGAGAGAAAGCCAAGACTCGAAATAGTAAATGGGAGGAAGAGTAGTATGGAACTTCAAGTTATTAAAAGTTTAGAAATGCAAGGGGAAAGATAAACCTTTGATTTTAGCAGACAGGAGGAGTGGTTCCCTAATTCCATCTGCACTGTGAAAGTAAAGTCCCCAGAACATCTGACATGGGGCCAGTCAAACACCAGGACAGTTTTCTGGCAGTGGAAACTGCAGCAGATGGGGAAAGGGCAACATCTCTCAGAACTCAGGACAAGCCTCTCAAGTCAACAAGAGTTCACAGCTGACTTGGGCAAAGTCAGGCTTACATCCTTTGCTCTGAGCTTCCTCTGCTAACTGCTCACTAAAAGCATTAAAAAGATTACTACAATTCTTATAGAGGTGGTAAGTCTATCTAGCTGGGCTGATAAAACTCTGTTTACGAAAAGTTGCTTGTTATTAGAACACAGACTTTGATTAGCACCAAATTTCAGACATACCTGTCTCTGGGTGGGTCCTATGCAACCAGGATAGTTTATATGAGCAGCACTTCCTTACAAAAAAAATCTGATCACTCCCACTTCTAATGCTTTGCTTCATATCTTTCAGCAGTCTTGAAAGGCACAAATAGAAGACTTTAAGGTGAAACTACACTCCATGTACTCCAAGAACACCTGCAGTGCTCTCCAACCCTCAGAGAGATGCTCCAGTCTTCAAAACTAAAGCTTATACAGAACCAAGATTTCAAAAAGACACACAGCCTTTTTGGGTCCTCAGTACCAGCACAATCAACTGCCCCCTTCCTCTAACACCACTCGACTTGCTGGTGCAGAGATGGTCTTTGATTTCACAGCAATAACGCGTGTATATTTTTAGTTTGGTCTTTCCTGCGCGGTGCTTGAGAAAACCTTTCCAATTTCCACCTCCTCACTTAGAACACATATCCTGAACACTACAGTTAAAGTATACAGGACTGGAAAAATGGAGATGTGGGCTTCACAATCACCAAAGGAAGATCCATTTCCCTGAATTAAACTAGGGCATTATCCCAAAAGAACCTGCTAATAAAACTGATTCACCTTTGCTTATATTGAAATTTTTTTTTTTTTTTTTTTAGTTTCTGTTTAGGCATTTTTCTCATAATACATTCAGCAAAATTTGATTGCTAAATAGAACATAGGACAAGTTATGAAAAGGCTGTTCCAACTAATGTGCAACAAAACACACAAATATAAAACAAATTATTTAAATGCACTTGGGTGTTTAAGAAATTGAAATATCTTCAATTCTGGCAGCCCCTCCAACTTCAGTTACATGACTGTTTTAAGCCATTTATGCCAGTTACAACCTAAGGAAATTGCCTTCCCTTTTTCCTCCAGGAGGATTCTTTGCAACTGTTGCCCAGTGACAAAGCTTCCTGCTCCTGAACTGTTTCATATTAAAAAAAAAGTTCCAAGTTCTGCTGTCTGGAGTCCACAAATGTTGTGTTGTACTTAAGATTGGTATGAATCAAATCATGCCCATCATGATACCAAAGTAACTATGCTGAAATTGGTGTACTACTAACACACATTCCATTAGTAAGTTAATAAGAAAATCAACCTACCTGACTTGAGCAGCAATGTAAGTGACCAAACAATTACTTTTTAAGCTCACTAAGAAAGAAAGAGACTGAAGACTCATCAAGGTAAACAACAAATTTAAAAACAAAACTCTACCACCACACCGTAAGACTGAATGTATTGATCATATTTAAGAGGATAAGAAAAAAATCTGAATTGCTCTTCCCTATGCTTTGCAACTGCTGTTTTTTACAGTCTCATGCATATTTTCATAATATAAAAAAGTTAACTGATTTTTATTGATCATCTGGACACTGTAACTTGCATTTTTTTAATAACCATCCCACTGATGTTCTTTTATAATTTCTTTTGCATACAGCTAAAACAGGAACAAAATAAAATTTAGTAAAAAATTCCTCACAAGAAACTTGTCCAGAGACCCATTATTATCTTCTCTCCTATCTTACCAGGTATAAACGACAGACCAAAGACTATTTATAATAACAACCTGAAGGAAAAACAAACTCTCAATTAGGTGGTCAAATAGCATGGAGACAGACATGACAACCATTCCCTCATTAAAAACAAGCCTGCATTTTGCTTTTATATAACACATGAAGAGATGGTTACTTCCAGCTCATTGTCTGCCCTTAGTTGCTATGGTGTCAAACAAAGAAAGGAAGCACCTCAGCCAGCAAGGAACCATTTAAATTCCACAGGTTTCAGGCAACATCTTGAAGAGGCAGACAGAAATTACAAGCACTGGCTTCCAGCAATGCAGTTCATCAGGTCTCTTTGGAAAAAAATGGCTAAATAAAGGAGAATTCATTGCCTGCATTTTCATACTTACTGTGGTAAAAAAGAAAATCTAGATGCAAAAATAAAATCTAGAGGCTGAGCAGGTTTAAATATTTCTCCCAGAAATATGAGTGTCTCAGAGTCTATGAGTTTTTCACATTAAAAAAAAAAACACAACTCCATTCTACATTGTTTACTTTAGATTTGCCTTTCTGACACAAACGTTTAACCCTTCACATCTAGAAATATCACCCATTAGCCATCTCAGTTTGCAAAGAGCTTGAACACTACTCTTTAAGAATGCCTGTAACAACCATTCAAAGGATGTATCAAGCTAACAGGGTGTATACATCATTTGCCCATTGTATTTGAGAGTAAAGGCAGCAAACAACTAAAAAACTTGACAGGAAATTGTAGCAGCAATGGTATTTCTTCCTGCTGCAAGGTCACATTGCACATTTGCTAATTTAGAAGTGTCTGGGGAAAAACCAGCGCTCTCCATTCAGATCACTTGGTACAGCATAAATGAAGAAAAACAAAATAAATCTTTAGATCAACTCTCAGCTCTGAAGAATCTTTTGAATAATGACAACACAGACTTATCAAAATACAAACAACTCCACAAGACATCAAAAAATAGTTTATATACCGTCTTCAGTAAAGACTATTTCTTGCTAAGCAATTTTTACTTTCCTTGTGCTTCATATTCCCATTGGAATGTCATTACACACCCTGGTAGATGAAGAGCAACGGGTGTTCACAAAACTGTGTGTTCTTTGCCTCAGAGTTCCCCCAGCTGCTTGAGTTCCTTTACTAAAACATGTTTACCTCTATCAGAATGCAGGGGTTTCACTGACAATCAATTGACAGGTAACAGCTTGCGAAGACAAAGATGCCTCCCTCAACCAGCTGTGCTTCAAGGTATTTTGTGTGTGTCAAAGTACAGTTTCAGAGACAGAAGAAGGCAGGCACACAGCAGTTTGTTATTTTTTTTTCCAGTAACTTCTGTCCACACAATCTCTGGAAGTAGTTGAATATGTCTACATTTCAGAAGTAAAAAGCTAATACTTGTTTTCAGCAGACTATTGCAGCATTTTCTTTTTAATTTGATGAGCTGTGTGACTGCTAAAAGATGCATCTTTACTCAGCTCCTCTGAATACATTTGTCATTTCTCAGAGGAAAACACTGTAAGAATCATAGGACTTTAACAAATCACCCAGAAGGTACTTTGTGCTTCTGAAGGATGTGTTTTCAGGCTCTCAAAGGAAACTTCCAAGACTGCTGAAACACACTGGCACTACAGAAACAGGAGGGAAAGAAACCCCACTAAACAACTTGTTCTGTGTATAGAGTTTTGCTCTTAATATTTTCAGTCTCTCAAAAACTAGCTATTATGGCCCTATTATTTCAATTTCTGAACTGCAGATAAAGTGTAAAGGATAGAAGTGGATCTTTTGATTTTATAGCTGACATTCTGCTGTCAAAGACAGAAATAATCATTTGTTTTTGGCAATGATGACAACTACAGTAAGTGTAACAGCTTGAAACACACCCAGAACACCACAGACACTCTCAGATCGTCGCCACAGAACACATAACCCAACATCTTAAAACTTCACCACTCACTTGGGTCATTTTCAGAAGCTTTAGAAAAAACAGAATTTTCCATCTCCTGCACCCACATTTTATACATGATTCCCAACTGATAAGAGTCCCAGTCTCTTTCTTTGTTTACAGACAACACCATAACAGTATTTTGAGGATGGAGAAAAGCAGAAGCTGAGAAGGAATGATTAAAGGGTATTCAGCTTGGAAAATCCTATGGACCAGCAATGAAGCCAGGCACCTGATAGGTCATACAGACCAACTGAAATCTGTTTTCTCACAGAATAAGAGCCTGAATTTAGTACAAAAAATTTCCACAGTTCAGGAAAGCATAACGAGTAACAGTACTCTGATGTGAGTCTCTGCATTTTACCAGAGAGTAAAAACAATTCTTTAGACCAGTGAGTAGGATCCTACCAGAGATTGTGTTCTCAACCTCTGGCTGCACCTACTTCACCTCTCCATTTTGTCAGCTGGACCAGGAAAGCTGCAGATAGACCATATTTCATCGTTCCCTCCACCCTCCCAAGAGTGCAGCTCTTTCCTCTCTTAAGCAAATCAGAACTGGTTTGAGTGCAAGATCCGTGCTGATTTAAGGTTCTCAGGAGAGAACTTTGTTGGGATAAAATAATTGTTCCTCCAAGGACATCAAGAAAGGGAAGCAGCAGCAGGTCCTAACCCCTCATTTTACCAGGGGGTGTCAGGTACTGATCCCACAACTGCTGTGCAGGAAGATTGCCTGGGGAGAGCGAGAGAAGAGAGACACCATTACCCTTTGCTGCAACGTACAGAAAACTCAATTTTGCTGCCCAACATCACTAGTGTGTGAAAAAAACCCTAAATTAACCCATCCTAAAAACACACACATATGTGTTAAACACATACAGAGACCTATTGTACTGACACGTTCTACAGTCACAGTGCCTGAAGCTCCAGCCCTTTCTATCTAGTGTTCACACCAGTAATATATGTGGATTTTTTTATCCAGAACAATTTTTCAATAAAGTTAAAAAAAAAAAAAAAAGCAAAACCACCCACAGAGTACATAAATGGTCCAAGTACTAGATAGTGTAAATATATGTGTATCATAAAAGGCTTTCTGGTGCCAATTTTGTCTATAGAAGAAAAAGAAAAAAAAGCCATATCCTATAATTGATACTGCAGTTTAAAAACAAAACAAAAACAGAACAAGCAGCAGTCAGCAGTCAAACCAACCCTATAATACAGTCTTTTTATGTGAAACACAGAACAGTAACAAGGGCAAACATCTATACCAAGGTTGTAGGACAGTTCACCAGCAACATTAAGCAAAGAAATGAGAGCTTAACTAAAGCTCATTTCAGGTTTTCTGTATTTCATGGCATGGGTAATTTATTTTTAGTGTCTTAATTCTCTCTAGAGAGAAAAAGGCCAAGCCCACAGTAAGTCTTCCACTTACTCCAGCCATGAAGGACATTAATACTAAGAGTTTCTGACCAGACCACAGCTTGTGATGTTAAGTTCCCTTTAAATCTGAAGCTCATTCTCTTCAACAACTAATAGAACAGTTCCAAAAGAAGAAAAGCTGAATAGATTTGTTAGTGCTGCTTTTCTGCTTGGGGTGGAGGTTTTGTTCTTTTATGTCTCAGTAACTATATTCCTATAATATGCATAAAATCATAGTGGGAGAAATCTGTTCTCCAGCAAAGCAATTTTCCAATAGCATTGCAGTGCTATGGTTATGTACAAACATATGCACTCATGTAGAGTTTGTGGATTTATTATTTCCTTTCCTGATACCATAATTTCTTTCAGCATAAAGAAGCTAATATGCTTCAAACAGGACTTCATTTTCATCCACATAGCAAGCTAGGTTGATTTAACAAAGTCTACCTAATCAAAAGTTAAATTATTCAGAAGGGCAAAAGAATATAGAGTGTACAAGGTCTATTCCTTCACCAGCAGCAACTGCACCTCCAACAAGGTCATAGAATACTGTTCCAGAAAACAGAAGCTGTGTGAGAGTACAGATTATTACAGATGAATCCAGTAACAATAAAGTGCATGATAGCAACTTAATTTTCTTTACCAGTGACATTGTCAGAAATGGAAAGACAGTTCAATAAATAAAATTGAACCATTGAGGGAGTTTGTGGCACAAACTAAAACCAACCCTTTAAAAAAAAAAAACATCAGCTCTTATTTGGCCCTACTTTCTTACGTTGCTGGCTTGGATAATTCTGCCCATAGGATTTTTTTCCATGGATGAAGCAGGCTCCAGCTCCACTGGAGCCAGCAGGCATGTGATGCATTTGGTAGGTGTATGATCCTTCCCTGGCACCCCAATATCATAGGTTTGCTGATCCTTCCTCTGCAAATATTTTTTTTTTTTTTTGGCTTTTTAGCACTAGTTGAAACAGCATAACCTTCTCACAGGCCCCAAAGTATTTGTGATACTTGTGTTCTTTTTGTCACTGTGTCTTTGCACCTAATGCAGACTTGAACTCAAAATATTGCAGATAAGATTTAATACCCTTTGGAAAGTGATGAACTTTTGGTTTTCTCTATCCCTTTGAACAGTGGCAGACCAGAATACAGCTCAAAACTTCCTTCTTCTATGGATTACAGAGCTTTAGCTATTAAATATTTGTTCTATTAAACAAGACAGGTTACCTGCTCCTCCTTTGCATCCCATATTTTCTCACTTAACTGAAGCCAAATTTACAGACCTGTGTTCTCCTAAAAACAGTTGAGAGTAGCCTTAAGATACTGGAGGCTCAAGCCGTTAAAGTTTATTGCCACATCATCACACGATAATAGAAGAGAAAGAAAGAAAAAACAACTTTACTAAGCCACACATGCAAAAAAAAACCAAAACCAAACAAACCATGACACAGAAATGAGCTGTAAGTAACTCAAGCTCACTTTCCCCGAGGCTCATTTTCTACTGTGGGGAAATAGTTGTCCATCTATTTGGAATTCACTGGAAGCTTAGGGCCAAAACACTCCACAGCTAAGACAGGAATGCTAATGTTATCCAACTCCTATACATCATGCACAGTTAGCAATTGTTTCTTTGGCCTTTACAAACAGGCCTGGCTACAAAATGAAAAAAAGATGATTTGAATGAAAAATGAAGAAAATTAGTTTCTGGCAAACACTTTATACTCAAGAGAACCAGTTTATTTTGATAAAATGAAATTTTACACCTCTTTCCAAAAATGAACTGGTTCCTATGAAGGCAACATACCTAGAGGGATGTCCTTGAAAGGACAAGGCATTCAGATGGGGTAAAGATACCATCTGTACACCACATGAGACATTGTAAAAATTTTTCATTTTAATTGCATGTTTTACTGCAGATACTAAAAATAAAGACATTATGCAGAATACTAATCCTACTGAAACATATGATTGGCTTAAGTAGAATTGTTCCTCTCTTTTACACATGGTGTTTTGCTTTCTCCAGAAATGCTCATAAAAAACTCTCTCCTAAAAGATAAAAAAAAAAGAAAAAACAGAAACCAAAACACCCCCCCAAAAAACAACCCAAAAGCTACATCAGAGACTCTATATTATATATATATTACCTGTTTAAAATGCATCGATCTTGTACAATGATACCTTTTGAACTGAGACTTCCACTGTTGCCTTTCCACAGCGTTTGGAGAGCAGATACACAGACCCAGAAAAGTAAAGGAGAGTGAGTAGCAAACTCCAAGGAACCATGGTGCTGGTAATAAAATTAGTTGGAAGAGATCGGTCTTCCTGCCTTCCACATACTCCGTAACTTCACAGAAATTTGTCAAATCAAAGCCCAGGAGCACTGCACACATCCTAAGGTTTTCAAAAATTCAGTCTCTAGCTCACAGAAAGACCTTACCAAAAGTCATGGATTTGGTGTGTCCTACCCATTCCTCTTAAAAAGTTCAGTCTACAACGTAAAAATACTTTTTACAGATCAAACTCAACAGGCTCTGCTCTTGTACAAGGCATGAAAACTTCCCATTTCTATCCAAACACTGCTACGGCTAGTTCATCCAGCTTGTTAAAATATACATTAAAATAGTCAAAGAAAACAGATACCTAGACCTTGGAGCAGCAATAGATATCCAGGTTCTCACCATTCTGGCTGCACAGCTTAAGGGGTGACCTTTACAATATTTTTCTTCTTTCTCCCTTCTGATCCCATGACCCTTGAATTTAGAGAAGCCACTCACTTGGCCCCAGTCCAGCAGGACCTGTAACGTGTTATGGCGTGAATCCTGGATGTCTCACCCCACCAACTGTTGGGATATTGTAACAAAAAGAGATGCAAAGATCACCTCTTTTGTGTTTAGGAAAAGCAACTGACCAACCAAACCCTGAGATCGTGGGCAGCAATAACATGAGAGTTCATAGTCAGAGGAGCATTCCACACTGAGAGTCCTGAGTGGATAAAGGTATAATAATTAACACAGAACCACATCCCTGGATGCACAGAACTTTCCTGCCATTCCAAGGGCTTAAGAGTGGGAGACATTAAACCACAGGCACATTCCCAGCCCTGAATTTTCCCTTATCTGGTCTAGATATTTTTGTCTTCTTTGTTTGGTTTACTTTAATCCTAAAACAGTGTGTCAGTAATACTGTACCATGAAGCAAAAGTAAAAAACTGTGGGACAGATTACAAACTTCTCTCCAATGACTTGTTGCATTACACTCCTGCTTTACAGTTTGGAGAGGTACTCTAAATTTATTTGACAAGTAATCTGTGTTGCAGAACACGGATAGAGAAAATAAAAAAATACTTTGAAATAAGTAACAAAAAAATTAGCCTAAATCACACATATCTTCTGCAATATTTCCCTTCCCTTTGGCCCTCGAGTTTCACATGATTCGTGCAGTCAGAAACTTATTATAGAATACATGAGGATAAGAAAAACAGTAGTATCAATCAAACAGCCCAGGCATATTTCCTCAACAGTGATGAAGTGTATTCATGAATAAAAACCCTGCTTCATTAGACTAAGTATGTTCTTAGAAACTAGGTCAGAATTCATTCATATGGACACGGAGCAGCAATTTTCTAAGGTTGGAAATGTCAATGCCAATCTTGATTTGCAAATCTCCAGGTAAACTTCTGTGCATAAACAGGTATCAGGGCCTGTGTGTGAACTGCGGAGCACCCAAGAATCAAGCAGCAGCAGTGATGTATTCCAGCAGGTAAATGAAATAGTTGAACTAATACATTTCAATTATGTGTGTTTGCCATTTTGACTTTTGTGTAAGGGAAAATATGTTACGTGTATTGTCAACAGAGTATAAAATAATAAAAACTAACGTTTCCATTAATTTTGGACTTCACTGCTTGAGGACACATATTATAACCTGTTTGTACTTATATATGTTTGTAAGCATGAATATATAAACAGGAAGTTCAAAGGGAAAATACATCATTGTACTCCTGCTTACAGTCTAATGAGCTTATTTCCCACCTTATTTCCTACTATTTTTCAACATCTTACTCTGCAAACTGCTCTCAATATTTTTTTTCCTCTGCTATTGCTTTGCTTTCCTAGTAGTTGTTCTGATGGTTTACAAAATAGAACATCAGGTTCCAAGAGCAGTCACTTCATGTTACATCTTAATTTGGAGCACTCCCAATAAAACCGGCTTTCTTTCTAGAAAAGGTAGGATTCATAGATATAAGCTTCCAGTACAAACATTACAGGAACAAGAGGGTGCTTAATTCCACCTTATTTGTGATTCACCTGGAAAAAGAGAGATGGGGCAGAGCAGGGAGAAACAACTGCAAAATGTTTAAGTGAAATTTCCTGCCTGACATGCTTTGATAAATACATGCACCCACTGCATTATTTCAGGAGAAGGTTAGAAAGACTGCTAAGTGTGCAAGGAGGAAAAGGTTTCAAAATCTATTACCTCAGGTAGTATATAGTAATTAAGGACATTTAGTCAAGCAAAGAAAGTGGTAGCTACAGATTTTTTTCTTTCAGAAGAAGGAAAATCCACACATTCTTCTGTAAAACTCTAATTTCAATTTAGGCTGCTTATGCATTCATAAACTGAGAATTTCCTACAAAGTAAAATCTTAATCACTTTACTATTTCCTGTGTTTAAGTGCATTCCAGTGCATTTAAACAGTATTACCATAAAGAATAAATTACATCCATTAGCTGTCTTTACTGGACATACTTGAAAGATAATATGATTGCTATAATTGATTTTTTTTTTCACTGTTTCCATGAAAGCCAATTTAGTATTGAACTCTCTCTAAAAGAACTTTTTACTTTTAAAAGTGCACATTTTGATAATTTAAAAAGTGCTCATTAAGTCCATTTATCTAAGAATTTAATAAAATATGAGGAACTAGTATATCAGCATGATTTACATTCATTGCATTAATTGTCATTTGCATTCAGGCCATATCTACAATGCAAGATTCATATTTATATTCAAAACAAGTATATTCTGTAAAGCTGCATAGATCTAGCATAGAACACATTTTAAAGGGGAAAAAACCCCAGAAGTCATAGGGTCTGCTTTTGTCCCTAACATTCCAGGTGAAAAAGTAACAGTCAATGACAAACAAATTGAAAATTAGAAAAAGCCATGGGAATAGAAAAAAAGCATTATATGTTGCATTTGTAAAATAAAGACCACTTTGTGATAACATCAATATAAAATACATGAGGTTAAGTTCCATCAGCAGAACATGCCATAACTCCTTCAGAGTCTTTCAAGAAACAAGCAAATTGAAAGTAGAAATACCATATGTGGTATCACAGTGATCCTAAACTCTCATGATTTACACTGGATAAAGTTGGACAAGCAAGACATTATACACAATGTCACAGTTGGATTCTTCCTCCCTATCTAGCTACCACCACTTCTGAGGCTTAGAGGTTCCTTTTGGTTAGAAACAACATGGGAGAGTTTCACAGACAACAAATCACCCTTCATTTACAGGCCTAGATGGAAATCTAGTGAAGGACACAGCGGGTAATGTAATCCCAAACTCAGTGACAGAACTAACAGCCTCAATTTACAAAAAAAAAAAAAAACCAAAAAAAACAACACTAAAAAAAAGATACCTCAACACACAGACATGCAGCAAACCAGAAAGAACCCTCAAAGTCTTTTAAGCACATATGAGCCTTGCTACTTAGAATTGCACAGGTCTGCTGTCTTCCACATAATGGTTTTATTCAGTAACTTAGTTTGTCAATCCGACAGAGACTCTTTCTATGCTGTACTTCTGCTAAATTAGAGTTGGAGAAATGTATTCCACTCTCGTAATACTTAAAACTGCGAGCAAAGCCAGTTGGGGAAAAAAAAAAAAGGCAACTTTTTCCAGCATTTTGTTGTTCAGCGGCTGAATGGTCTATAGCTGAAATGATAGCTGTCAGTTTACGCTCCTGTGTTGTTGGACATAACACCAGTACTTTAAATTGATGAAGCTCATTGTAACCAATTTTCAGCTCCCATCAGCCATATCTGGAGCTGCACTAGTGTGATGCTGGGCACTGAAGTGTAGCAAATATCTTGAGATAGTCAGAGCGTAAAAATATTTACTGAACTGATATGAACAATTGGTCAAGCCATCAGTAACATCCCAACAAGCCTAGGCGTTGGTTTTTTATTGAAAAAAAAAAAGGTATTGAAAATTATTGAAAACTTCCTAGTTTATTATTTTTTTAATCATTTAACACTATACGGTTTTAGTTGCTGCCTAAAAAAAGGAAATGCTACGTTCTGTTTTAATATGCACAGCAGCTCTTCAGCAGTAGGTTAAATGTTTGGGGTTTTTTTACTGTTTTCTGTTGTTTAGTTTGTTTGGTTTTTTTTTCCACCTACCACACAAGTCAACCGAGATCTGATTTATTAAAACACTCTTCTGTGTACTGTACTACCAAACCTGGAAGTGCAATTCCAAAACACGTTCAGTTTCTACATGGGTTCCCCTCCACCACCATTTTTTCTTCATACAATTAAAGATTACAGAGGCTAAAAATTGAGGGAAAACAAAATAACTGGTTTGCTTATTCACTCAATGTTGTGCTGAGGAAAATAGCCAGAAAGAATTGCCTACCAGATTATATCCTGTAAGTGCACACAGTTCTGATCAGGTCTGTAGCCTTCTTGTGTTAACAAGTGTAGAAACACTCGAATGGCCTGTGATGTGTTGTAGCAATATTACACAGCAGGTGATGATAAACAAACACAGGGAATGCAGAAGTAAGGACAGGCTAGGGAGTAAGTACAGGAAGGCCAAGAAGTACCTACATATGCTTGCACAGATGATACTAAGTCATTTTTCTTATAGTACATTATGATTAGAAGACGGTGGAAACCACTATGCATCAGCATTCCCTTTGTGGAAGAAGCAATTATCATCTTCAGTTTTGCTTAAAATCGCCACAGACATAAGTAGGTCAGAGAGAAGAGAGAAAAGGAAGGGACGTTTGGAAGTTGAGATGACACGTCCACATATGAAATTATACCACGGGAAAAACAAAGCCTAGATTGGGAGAGCAAGGAAGGGAGTAACATGGAAGAAAATGCCATGGAAAGTGGTGTCAGCAGTTCTCTATGTCGGATGAGATGTGTAAGTGGGCAATCAGGCCAGAGAAACATAGAAGCAGAGCCTGTGGAAACGAGGCTAAAAGCACTCAATCAAAACCTTAGCTGCTAAGCAGAGAAGCAACGAGAGAGTTCCCAGGAATCAGAAAATAAGGAGACCTATGCAGATAAAAAGCAGGGGCTTGAGTACCAAGCCCAAAATTTTCCTGTTTTGTCAGGTTGTGAAGAAACCCCCATGTTAGGAAAATTTCGGTTGCATTGCTAACTATGTTGCTCAAAAAGACCAGACCCTTTTCAGGCTTAGCTTTGGATCTCCTTGAAGAGTTCTGGGGCTCACATAAGCCAGCAGGTAGTAGATACTCTGATTCCAAATAATGCATGTGTCCCCAATATAAAGGATATCCTGGCCATTACTCAGACCTATCTTTGTCACTAGACATGAGTTATTAAAAAAAAAGTCATTTAAATATAAGAGTGAGCTACAAGAAAAAAGGCATAACAACACGTTAACACCATCATTAAAGACTATGCTTAACTACAACACTCAACAAAGACACACTTAGCACCTCCAGCAGTGACTTTGCCCAGTAGCAGGTACATGTTGAAGAGCTCTTAGAGCTCTGTCTTAGCAAAAAGGGAGCACAAAAGAAAAAAAAAAAAAAAGGAAAAAATCCAGCCACACAAAGAAACTGCTTTTAATGGCCTGACAGCCTGCCCTGCTTAGCATGAGGGAACAGACTTTGCAAGCTCCAAGATCTTGAAAATGGGAAACAGAAACATCACAAGTAATTTCCACTTGGTTCCAACTCCAGGCTCAAACTTATAAAACTGGTAATCCAGTACATTCTATAAGATTAGTATATACTCTTGATTTTGAAAAGGTGCTTTCCTTTATTTACACATACTATAAATCAGCAGTTTTAATTAACATCACCTAATTTCACAAACAAAAGACTCTAAATTATTTGTCACGCTTGATATAAAAACTTTTCAACATTTCGAACACTTCAACATTTGTAAATCTTAGTTTGTTACAAGCTTTTTGCCTCGAGTCCAAACACTAAGGTATCACTTTGCAAAACCATACAGCTTATACTGCCCTTCCTCTCACTTTTCCACACAGAATCCACAGGCAGGCTCTGTCAGCACAGGCAGCTCTGCCTACCTGTGCGTGCTGTGAATGGCACCTAGCAAGTGAAGAGATGAAAAAAAGTGTATTGTTCAGAAATTAGGCCTTTTATTTGTTGGGTTGGTATTTTCATTTACAGCCACATTTGATAGCTCACATACATCATCTGTAGTTAATTAGGCTAGTTTTGTGGTCAAGCTGAACACGAAATCTCTGCATACACCTCTAAATATACACCAATCTATATTAAAAAACAAACAAACAAAAAAAACCCAAAAAAACTTAATTTGTCATCTATTGCTCCTTCTTTATTTTTGTTATAAATACTAACTTGTCAATGTACAGCATATAAATTTCACTTAACTCCTACAGTATATAATGTATTATTCAAATACTAATGGTCTAAATCATAACTCTCAGCACCAGAACATACAATAATGATGCCTTGTTACCTTATCACTGTATTGGAGGATTTTTCTGCCCTCCTTGTGTCAGTAAAATCCCTGCCCACCACAGTTAAAACAATGTTACAGCTGCACAGTATTGATGTTTCTACTGCGTTAAACCCAGGAAAACTAAAACACGAACTAGTCTTTATTAACAGACAAACACACGAGTAACTCAAAAAACACTGATGTGGATAATTATTCTTTAACAAGCTCATTGATTGCAGCAGACAGGTTTAGCTAATTACCAAAAGAAGGAGGCCAATGGCAGAATAGAAAATACGTGCCTCAAAATTCTTCTGCTTTCAATGCTGTCACATAAAAGTTTGACAGTATAAATTGCTTTAATGCACATGCATTGCTGTGTCCCAGCTTGCTTAATAAAAAAAAAAAAATTGCTTCTATCCAAGCCTTACCTTTGGCAGTAATTTCTAAAATTAAATGGAAACCCATTTCATTCATCTTGCAATAGGTGCCAAAGATTGAAACGCAGCTACTACAGATTTCAACCACTGTGAGAATGATGTGAAAGTCCAGATGAAAGCATGCTTTTTATTTTTTTGGAGGGAATACTGGCTTACTTCACAAATGTTTTGTGGAAGTTTGGAATTTTTTTTTCCCTAAAGTAAGGGGGGCCCACACTATTTCTTTTCAAAAAAATCACAGTTAATTTTAAGTAGGTTATTTGCAACAATATAACTCTCACTTATGCAGTTATGAGCAAGATCAACATTTGGACACAGGCAGACAAGAAAAGGAAGGGCAATCTACCCACATTTTAGAAAGCTGAAACTAGAGACAACGTTATAGGTGAACACGGTTGCTATGGAGAGGGTCTAGGTGCTAAGAAATAAAGAATAAAAATTGGAAGACTGTATAAACAGGGGTTAAAAAAATATAGAGTGGAGAATCATAAGGTCTACTTTTTCTTCTTCTTGGTTGACAGGTACATAAGCCCCTTTCAGAATAACTGGCTGCATCTGAATCTTTTCTCCATGTGCACAAGGAACTGTCAGTTCAACAGTAACAAGCAAATAAAGAGGGGAGGGCTGCAATAACAGAATAGCCTTCAGTAGATTTCAAAAAATCTTAAGTCTTGTGAATCCCCACAATAAAGGACACTTTTTTTTATGCTGAAAAACCCTTGATAAGTTTTCATTTTCATTATCTGTTTTATATTTTTTTTTCAGTGCATCCAGATATTGGCCATGTACAACACTCTACAGTAACAAGTTCTAACAGTTTTGTTTTAACAATCTGAAAACAAGGTACTTTTTGGGTTTTTTCCTAATCTACCAATTTCCTAAGGTACCAACAAATCATCGCTCAGCACCTATATATCTGTACCATAAAATTTAATTCTAACACTACTATTTTTTATCAAGAAGTCATTATTTTAATAACCCTCCTTTTTAGCACTCCTCCCTCGGTCATCTTTCATTTCCAGCCCACTCCCCAGAAAAGATATTTTCCAAATATTTTTCCCATTTGACAGCTTCTTCATCCATTAGTATATAATCCATCTAAGTCTATAATTTCACTTACCAAGCAGTCAATCTCCAGAACACACAGATTAATTGCAAGAAATCTCTTCAGAGGACAACTGGTTAAGCCTTTGGCCCTTCATACACGAAGAAGCTGTGACAAAGAACTAACGAGCCTCTCTTAGAAGGGCACACACCCTTTTGTAGGGAGCATTACAAGGCACTAAGCCCGAGGGAACAGCCCTCTCAGGTGTTTTACATCACAGCAGCTTCTCCAAACTGTTGGAATTTTTCCCCACCATGCTGCGCTGGAGCACCTCACCCAGACATTGCTCACAGATATTTCCTATTAACTTCAAGAGGCACAGGATTAACCTTGCAAGGACCTCTCGCCTTTGCCTTTGTATTTCCTCCTTGTATTAAGTTTTGTTGCACGACACATCCCATAAAGGGCATATGATATAACTGGACAACTCAACTCTTTGTTAATGAAAGCCGGGTTTAGGATTTTGTCTGTGTATTTTTTGACAAGCATGTTAGAGAATTTCTACAGAGGAAGTTTTTGGGGCCTGTTTTGGGGGGGATGGCTCTGATCCAACGGACAGTCAGCTTGAGGTGACTGAAAAGAACTTGTGAAGATGACCTCCAATACTATTATTTCTTTCCCTCCATGGAGGGACTACCTTTACTACCATGATTTAGCTGCTAATCTATCCATCTGAGGCAAAACAAATCCAACCCAACTCCCAAAATATTTAAGACACAGCAGACTGTGTCTAATCCTGGGCTCATTTCCTGTCTAGTGTTTTCAGAATAGGATGGGAACAATCCTAATACGATCTGGAACTCTAAATATAGAAAAACAATGCCAAAAATTACAAACGGAGAGAAGGGAAAAACCTAATTATGTGATTTCATGATGAAATCATGTAAATAGTAATATGGAATGGCAACACTGGCTTCAAGTCACAAAGCTGCTGTGGAACTCCCTAACCCAGCGAAGTTGCCACCATGGATGGGTGACTCTGCAAAGCCTCAAGACAGGGATATGTCAGTTTTTGTCTAGGCTTGTTTTAGGTTGGCCTACAGCATTATTTTAGCATAATGAGCTGTAACAGCAACTGTCTAATTACCAGGTAACTCCCACCTGATTTGATTTGGTTTAGCTTTGTGCAATGGTGTGGTGTAAACCTGACTGTTATTAGAATTTTAAAGTATTTTTTTAACTAATGCAAAATAGTAGCGAGTTGTTATTCTGCATCTAGCAAGCTATCTTTGAATGGTATGCATAAAAATGCATATAGAGGAGCACAGTCATGAGATGACAGCAGTGGCTTTCAGAGTACAGACAGCACACTCGGGACTGAGAAAAATTATCAGTAGTCAATTACCGGTCACTAAAGGATGTGACCTCGGGATCTGCATCGTAAGAGAAAAATGAACAAGCATGCAACATTTGTAAAACATCATCTAGGATGTAATGTGGGACTCAAACCAGTGAAAAAGAGAGAAAGGTGGACAGCACGTTATAGCAAGATGTTAAATCAGCCTCAAAGGAACTGCAGAGTGAGGGGTGAATAAAGCATTTATAACATACTTGTCCTAGTAAGGAACTTAGAATGTTGGTGGCAATGCAACCTACTCTTACCTCCATTCCTGCTTGAGCACAACTGAATCTGTCAAGGCCCCAGAGAGATATTGGATGGTAAGAATAACACCACAGCAAAGCAGAAGACATCAGGGAGCGTATGTCGTGATTTTACATGTATTACTGTTGAGACTTTCTCCATAATATGAGTTGTCTGTTTTCTTTGTATGTGGCAGAGCTTAAATAATAATAATTTGATTAAATGGATAAGGTTTCAGCCACACTAACAATAAACTCCTTGCTTTGCACACAAGGTGTGGGGTTTTGATCCACGTGAACTGCAAACACTGCAATGCAAAACTGTTCCAACAAATTGGTAGAGTTAAGCTCGATTTAGATACAACTGCTAGCAACTCTACCATGTCTCACACGCTTCCAAGAGAAGGGTAAGTCTATTTCCTCTTTCTTCTCTATCTTTTAAACAGTTCTAGGTTCTCTTCGGTATGCATTTGCCTTGAAGCCGAGCCATAGGACAAACCATTTTCATTTTAGCCAAACATCTCAGATTGAATCAAGTCAGAACACTCAATGCTTCAACCCCAATGAAAAGCAATGAAATAAAACCCACCTTGTTACACACAAGGGATACATTCAAGTGCCAGGGTAGCTGACAGCTACCATGAACACATATTATGACTATGCTGGGCAATACTTTGCTTTTAATATCAATAAACTTGTGCCTTGAGAAACACTGTCCATATTTACAATCATTTAACAATTCAAAATTAGAAATAATATGTTTGGGGGGGTTGTTCTTTCTTTGGATTTTAATTTTTTTTTTTTTTTTTAGCTTTGTTTATATACATTTTGCTACTGCTATTCTGAACCCGGTCACATCTTGTGTAAGTGCAGTGAAAACAGATTTATGAAAACAATACAAAATATAACTCACTTCTTCTCATTGGGTAGCCACTGCAGGGATAAACTAAAGCCATCTGTTTGTTGCTATTCCTGCCTTTGTGAAACCACATACATACTTGATTGTTTCCCATGTACAAAAGCACAAAATTATCAGACACTCTGCAGCACCCATTTCTTTTTCTGCAGAAGATCAGGCAAGCAGGCACAAAAATTCTCTATTAGAACAGGGCATGTGTGAGATCAGCAGTGGAACAACATGAGCACAGTTGTGTAGTCTGTGCCCTACACGGCATGTGCAATGAAAAGGCCCCTCATTTTTCATCAGTGTCTTAATCTTCACTAGTACAATTACAGCATTCCTCAGTAATGGTAAATACAAATTATACTGCTCTGCAAGACAAAGATAAGCTCATTTTTACGTTTCAACGAAAATGAATGTATGATTGGAATAACAAGATATTTATCCCAGGTTAAATGTTAGGATTATAAAAAAAAACTTTAGAAATACCTGCATAGAAATTCAACATTTTCCAGTTCAGCATCTTAAAAATCATCTCATAAATCTACAGTGGAGACAAAAAAAGGTGCTTTTTCTTTGTTACAATACTCTTTAGAGACCAAAAAAAGATCAACCGTAAGTCATTTATACAGTTTTATTTTCCTTATAACATATCCTTTGGATACAGACAATGTTTAAAGGACACCCATCATATCATTTACCATTACACAACCAACACCTTGATGAAGTCTTCAGTGTGATTTAAAAGTGTGTGTTAAAGAAAATTAATTACAATCTATTTATTACCTTATTTATTTGGATAGTTCACCTCATATGTTCTCAGTTAATTACAGCCTTCTATACCACTGTGTAATTGAAAAGATGAAGAAAAAGAAATAATCAAAGTGTCTGAAATCACCATGTTATTGATTGGAAGCTTTTTGTACTCAAGACAGAGAAGCCTGTTGCTTAACAGTTTTGGTTTTTTTTTGGAAACAGCATGAGTTTATTACTGCAGACCCGGCTAGCAAGTGAGAAACTTCTGAATTTGAAACTCTTGAGTGTCATGCTTCCTTCCACAATTATTTAAATGGAGATTTGCTACAGTTTACAGTTTACAAACTAAATCCCAAGGAGTCATACCTAATCCTCCTATTTTTTTCTCCTATAGCTAGCAAACGAGTTTCAGTCGAGGTAATGTGGTTACAATCCATTTGTATATATTGTTTATCACAACAAATAGCATTTATAACAATGCACAGAGCAAGAAAAATACATTTTGCACGAGTTTTATATGTTTATTCTTCCTGAGACAGGGAGCCACTTACTCTGCCTTGCAGAACATTTAATCCTTTTTACCATTCAGATCCAATAGGATTTAAAGATGTACCACACCTCATGGGGCAGGGCCTGAGTGTATTCCAAGAAAAATCCCATCTTAACCAGCTTTACAGCCCCAGTAGGGCCCCACTTCTGGAATGATTTAATCTGTTATTTTTAGAACTGATAATTATTTATCTTGACATACAATTTTTAACAACTGGCAAAGAAAACTGACAAGTGTATGAAATATTCTATTAAAAATTAGGAGAGGGATATGATTCCTTCCTCTTATTTTCTTACAGCATAACAGAGTAGGACTGTTTTGTACAGAGGACAGTATTTCTTCACATTCACTCAAACTGTCAGAGCTATACATGTATGTATTTATTTATATACATATATACACACAAAATTTGTCCTTGGTGTACTAATTCCTTTTTTCTCTGCACATTAAATGCCTTGCAAGGAGGCAGACACATTGGCAAGGGAAATGAGGCTTTTTCTTTAAAAACAATAACAAAAAAACAAAACAAACCAAAACAAAAAAACACACACAAAAAACCCCAAACCAGAACAAAAACCAAACTACAAAACCCCACCACCCAATTAAAAAAACACCCCAAAATTCCAATCTACCTGTGAGTTGTGGGTTTACTGCATTTGATATGAGCCACCTACTGTGCACCTCCTGTTTCACACCTTTGGTACAGGTGTTAGTTAATTCTCTCTTTTGTGTGTAGTTTTAGACAATATTCTGTTTGAATTAGTTGTTTAGTATTGTATTCAGTTTTCTAAATCACAGCACTGTGTGCATTTAATTTATCCTTATTTTAATTTGTCTAAGAATCAGATGTTTAGTAGGCACGGGCTGTCTCAAAAGGAGGGGAAAGGAGGACAGCCAAAGTAGTTTTAGATTCCCTTGTTGAACTGAACAACAGACACACACACACACACAAAAGAACTAAGCTAAAATATGGAGGAAAAAAAAATCAAAGTAAAAATCCTAGTGTAGCCTCAGTAGATCAGCAGGTGCTTAATTGCTTAAAAAGAATTAGGAGGTGACAGACAACAGGTTTATACTAGACTTTCCCAGCGTGGTGCTGAATTTTGAAGAACACCTTGATCAAATCTCTTGTGTTGGGAAGGCCAGCACTAAAAGGGAGAGTGTTAAAATCTGAGCAGATGCAAAAGGAATACACAAAGCCTACTCTTTCAAAATGTACTTTGCTGTAGCAGAAGCATGCTGTTGCAGCTCCATCCCATAAAGATTATCACATCACAGCCTGAGTAGTGTGAGGTCTGGTCCTCGCCACGTATTTGCTACTGGGGAGGTATTTGCAAGAGGGCAGGAAAAGGGATCTGTCTGCCCACACTCAACAGCCTGTGCTCTCCTATTTGTCTTAGAAAACCATACTGTGCTTGTACTAATCTATAAAAGGCTAGGACTGGAAATCTAGAAGTGACATGTTTCCAGCCATTCACTGATTATAGCTAGACAGTTCACACAAAAGGGATTCAATAGACACTGCTCACATTAAACTGTACTGAAATTCTTTCAGATTTAGAAGTATAAATCTGCTTCTTTGGAAAAAAAAAAATCTGTTTGGCTAAGAAGACTTTTCATTCCTACCTTCCTGCTTTGTTGGCTCATCACATTAAAATTACTATTTTTTTTTTTACACAGAAAGCCAAAAACAAAGCATAAAAGATATTTACATAATACTTTACATAACAAGCTCCTTTTGAGAAATGAGAATATTAAAATTTCAAAAGTACAGTCACAGCAAGTGGTAGGCGAGCAACGAAGATAAATCAAATCCTATTTCTTGCCATGCTGTGAAAAGACGCCTGGCTTTTAATCATCATGATGTGCCATATGTAAATTCCATCAAAGAAGAAGTTTGGTAAATGTTATATTTCATAACCACAGGGAAGGAAGCTATTTATAAACATCAATTAAATGATATAATATAGTCTAAAGCCATTAATAATAAAACTATTAATCTAGGTAGACATTACTTTCATATGAAATAGTTTTTGAAATACACTTTTTCAAATGCATATTTAACTAAGAAAGTATTACATTTTTTTTCTACTCAAGGTCATTCTAACTTGTTTCATATTTCCTGTGATGCAAGTAAGTAAAACGTTCCAGAGAGAAAACAATACAAAAAGCACTCAACTCAACTAAAATCACTTTCTCAAAAAGATCTGAGAATGTTTCAATCAGCACCTATGCTTTATATGTGGTCAGAAATCCACATATGTACATATATAGCTTAAATGCTAATTCATGTCATGCTTTGCCGGCCACAGGAAACATTTGGAGATGCAAATTTCTTCAACAGGAGACAGTAGTGAGGCCTAACACCATAAACATCTGTTTGCAAGCCTCCAAAGGAGTAAAGAACCCACCACAATAATACTACTGAGCTAGAATTGTGCCTCAATCGCATTAGAAGAAAGCAAACTAATCTGAAAACATTGAAAATCATTATGTTTCACAAAATACCTAGAAAAGCTGTAATCACCTATGCTGTTGTAACTAAAGCTTTGGCATAGAACAGTTTATCTGCCCTGTCTCAAACAAGTATGGTAGACTGAAACCTGGTCTTTAAGCTTCAAATATGGAACTAACACTTAAAAATAGGATTTTCTCCCAGAGAAGATGCTGAATTCAAACAGGTTTTAAACAGAATTCTCCACCAAAGCATGAGGGATAGCTAATGACTGCTGGGAAAAGCCCTCTTGCAGTAATGGAACTTACAGGCTACTCACTGGATGCCCCGGGGAAGACACAAGGATACAATATTTTACTTTTCTGTGTAATGAAGGCATGAAGGAATTCATTTCTTCTTAATAGGCATCAGGCTTCAGACACAAAATTTCTAAAAGACCACAGCAAAGGATACACTTAAAAACCTGAACAAGACAAACAAACCTCAAACCAACTAAACCCTCCGCCAAGCCCCCACAATTTCCAGATATTCTGTACTTAATTTATATCTTCCTTTACCTACAAAAAACCTCAAATCTAGTTCACAGTCTCACCAGAAAATTGATAGAACCCCGTGTTTGTTTTCTGTGACACAGGAACAAACATTCTCAGTTGCACATTTAAAACCAAAGGTTTTATTCTAATGACTTTTGTGAAGGAAGTAAAATATCTCTGTATTTTCAGCACACTCAACAGTGTCTGTGTGCATAAACTGAGACCTGTCATATCTGCCTTGTGATTAGGATAAATTTAATGCTTCACCTCTTTGCAATGTTTGTCGTTTTGTTATAACTGGTGTGCAGATTGAATGGCAGGTGACATTTCATAAGATTTAAATAAGGTAAGAAATTAATCAAATTAATATATTCATTTTCCAAAGTATAATGAGTCGTTTGCATAAAAAATGCAAGAGTCTGTAAAATACACCATGAACTCCATTTCTTAAATTTTCTAACTTTTTTTTTTATATATATATATATATATATAAAATATATTTATACAAACACACCTCCATTGCAGAGACAGCTTTTAAAACTCCAAAACTCTCATTAATATATAAAGCAGTTTGGACTGTGGAAGGGATAATTCTTACCCCCATATGCATCACAGCACGTAAGATACCACACTGCAACGTTCTGTGGGAGATCTACAGAGCTACTCACACGTCAGCTGCAAAGGCAGCCTCTGATCTGTCCTTCTAGAAAAGAAATATTCACTTACAATGCCCAAATTACATTCCAAGGGCAAGGTCTGATTCTGTGAAAGGAGTTAGACAGACCCTTATTCATTCATGGAATGCCATGGAGATCAACGAAAACCTGGTGGAGGGGACAAGGTCTTGCCCCGTGGTTGCTTTGCAGAACTACAGTCTTACTGAAATGTAAGGTAACCATGACATGGAGCTCCACACAGGAAAGAAAGAGACAGCAAATTAACAGATCTACCAAGAATAAAGAATAAAACACTGTCCAGGCTGCTTTAAAAATTACCATAGGGAAGTTGCACTTAAAAATTAAACATTAGGAGTTTCAGTGCTGCAGGCTAAGTCCTATTTAATGATTTTGCCAGTGTATGCAACAATACAGTGAAACAAAATAAGCTGGTTTTGTTGGTCAGTAATTGAAAATCTATTTGTTGAAAATTGATTTACAGTGTAACAGGATTCAGCTACTGAAATTTGCTCCTGTCTAAGAAAGTACAGTCTTTTATTTACAAATTGGAGAGAACTAGCACTTACTAAAGATGCAACATAAAGCTGAAAAATAGGAACTCTAACATATGGTATGAATTCCCATAAATACAGGCATTTCAGCCAGCTGGAGCTGAGCTACAGTGCTAACTGCACAGGTTTGGCCTTGCACAGGGGCTTCAAGAATTATTGGTATTTTAGTTCACGTGCATATGGCCATTCCCACAATACATACATAACTTCTTTTGTAAGCCAAAATTCTATTGTCAGAAAGTGAAAGAGAAGAGCTAAGAAATGCTACTGAGAGGTTTAAAAATAATAATAATAAAAAAACCTGTAAGCTTTAACTGGAAGAATAGTAGGCAGTGCCTAAAACCACAGGCTACCAGCAGGAAACCTGGGCTTTCAACACCACTTGCAGGTCTTAAAAACATTCCCTATTTTCTTCACAACTGCATGCACCACTTCTTGTGTGTACACTCTATGTTAAAAGTCTGCTTAAAAGTAAGACCTGAGTCTATACAACAATTTGCCCCATTATTCCTCTGCTAAAAGAAAAGGAGTGACCCTCACTTCCCTCCTGGTGGCAGAAGAAGACTTTGACCTTTGATTCCTCTTTCTCCATATGCCAGGGACACCACTGATTTGGTAGTAGGAATAGTCACCAAAATTACAGCATGAACATATTCTGCTTAAGGTTATGTATTTGACAACCTGTCAAACGAGGCAGAGGAGTGGCAAACATGGAGTAAGCCCTTACTGCATTCTGTATTCTACCTGATTGTACTGAAACATTACATAGACACGTAGGCCAGTGCAGAAACAAATGATTTTGAATCCCCTATGTTGGTCTGCTATTCTTTATAATTGTTTAGAATTTGGCTACATACACTAGGGAAGGCACTTGGAAGTTGAATTCCATGCTTGCTTCTCAGTGTAACCATTTAGTGCAAAGAGCAACAGATCCTCTCTCCAGAATGGTTAAACAAATGGGACCAAAATCAGTCTCCCACATACAACTTTTTTTTAAGGGTAGTTTATGAGTGTATGCATAAGTATGTTAATGTAGGAGATTACCCAACAGCTAAAATAAACTTTGAAAATAGTAACTGAATTTACTGACATTTAGGAATTTGCTTATCCATTTGAGCCAGACTGCCAATCAAGGCTTGTGGTCTTACAGACATTTTCTGCTTGGAGGGGAAGCTAAGGATAGAATCACTATTGCTTTGATACAGAATTCATTGTTATTTACAGGAAGTATATGAAAAACTCTTTTCTGAACACAACAGGAATCTTGGATTTGGTCTTGAGAAAGCACGGACATATCAGGAAATTAATTTGAAGAATTCTTTTAATCCACCTAAAGTCACAAGTGTTTCTGTGACACTTTGCCACTCTTCTTTACTAGGTCTTTTCCACTTCTTTCCCATAATTTACAAATCTCTTTTAACATTTGCCTTGACATTTCCATACTATCTCACTGTTACCTCCAAGCTGTGTTTGCTGCAGCTCCTATTATTTCAGCTGTCTCCTCTACAGTAAAGATCAATTTAATTTCAGGTTTCTTTTCAATGAGAGATGACTGACTCTATATTCTAGGAGGTATGAGGAATGTTTATTCTATGCCTTTCTCTCTTCTACTTCCATCCTATTCCTACAAGTACACACAACTTTGCATACTGCTTGCTCTCCCAGAGCTGTCCTTGAAGACTTCAAATTCCTCTTTCATTTTTAAGCATCACTATTCCACGCCCTTGCATCTGAAAGCAAAAATATTTCCTGTTATGATTTTAATTCCTACAAGAGATATACAGCAACTCAAGTGTATCTCTATTAATCCAAGGAAAAAGATATTTGATGGAAAGAAGTGAGTGCAAACGGGGGTGTCTGTGAAGAGACAGGGGGAGAAAAATAGTTACATGTCAGCACAATGGGAATAGAAGCTACAACTCTATTAAACTCTTAATAGAGGTATTTAAATTAAAATACCCCTTTGAGTGAAATTCTGCACTAATGTATGTTACCTTAGACGTCCCCTGTCTCCTTTCCCTCATCCTACCAAAGAACCCCAGGAAACATTTTAACCTCCTGCAGTGTAGTCAGCAATCCATCCCATGACTGATTGACCCACACCACGATTGCAGCAGACCCTGTGGGTCAGCAGCAGAGGGAACCATGAAGCATTGAATCTGCATTTGATAAGGAGACGAGATAAAAGATTAGAGACAGATGAGGTGGATAATAGGCTCAGCTTCCACCACCTCTTCTTGTGAACATTCTCAAACTGAAATATTGTTGAGAGCTCTTTTCCATTAATTAAATGGGAGCAGAGGGGATATATAACCTGTCAAGGTCTGAATAGCTCAACCTCCAACACTTTCTTCAGCAGAAAAGCCTCACTTGAGAAAATGAGGTAAACATTCTTATTAAGCAGACTCCTGTTTCCTTCTTCACCCCCTTTCCCCCGTGCACTCAGAAGGAGTTCATAAGTATCACCCACTCTGGATACTTTAACAAGTAGTTTAGTCCAACGATGAAAAACAAAGAGCCCTCAAGAACAAACACCATTTATTTCCATTAGAGGACTTTTCACTGCGGGAGTCACTTTGTTGTACTGAACAGACATGCTAAATCTGCTATTACAAAGTCACATCATTTTTCCAGAGAACAAAGTTGCTGCTTAAGCTACACACACCTATGTTTCTTTGATTGCTCGCTTTCAGTTTGCTTTTGTAATTAACACCTGGTGCCAGCCTTTAACAGAGAAACAAATGACTTAATGAATGAGAGCTGAATGTTATAAAAAATGCAAAGTACTCAGCTGTGCTAAAAATGTGTTCTTGAATGTATATGCACACTTCAGAGCAGGAGAGTATCCAGCTTTTTACAGTGCCACTTTTCAGGGTTGGGTTTGTCAAAGGAGCAGAGTCTGACCAATAAAACACAGATAAATGACTGTCTGCGTCCTTCTTGGGCACTTCTTAGGCAATGAAAGAAATTGGCAGTAAAAGGAGCAAAATATAAAACTAATTTTCCTCGTAAACCACAGAAGTTCTACTACCAAAGCTAGGCCTTGCAATGCATTAAATGTTCTGCATGTGAGTAATTGATTTCTTCAGTACTTCCAGAAATGGAAGGGTGTTCCTTAGGTCACAGATGGAAAGCAGCATCAACAAGAAGTCCGGAAAACAGAATGACAAGATACTTGACCTCTGTTAAAGCCAAATAAAGGTATTTACTAAAAAAGCCAGATCATCAGACAACTCCTGAAGTTTTCACTAATTTGAATAAGGAAAAAAATGACTTGCATGAAACCCATGATTGAAGCAAAGCTTGTTTCTATAAATGTCAGATGTAAATTGTATTCCGGATATATCACACATTTTTGCTTATTTTTCAAGAGAAACAATCAATTAAGGGAGTTTAATGAACTTCACTCTACTTTTTATCAGGCTTTAGCTCTGTGGAGGGTAGGGGGAACGTTTCACCACAGGCACTTAGCCACCAGGTACTCAGCAGCAAATCCCAGTAAGCAGGATCTCTTAAGTTCTTTTCTTCAGAATTACATATCTGCAAACAAAAAAATGACCTAAATCCTTTCCAGTTTCTCAGAAATTATAGCCTAGTTTTCATGTTAATATATGCTTATCTTGTAGTTGTCCGCTATTGTAATAAACCATAAATTAGAGGTAAATAACCTCAACTGAGAAACACCACAAAATGCAGATGGCTTCCCAGTGAACACTGAGGTTTTACAGTCATAGCATGCAACCATCTCTCTCACAGATTATTGAGTAAAATACAATAAAGGAGTATCAGAAGAATCCTACGTTTACTTCATCTTCAGGGCAACAAATTACAGAGCTGTATTTTTGTCTACCAATGCTTGTAATGCTTGACCTCATTTTAAATTAAAAGTTCAAACCATCAACAATACTGAGAGTGCAGCACGACAAGTGATCCACCCATTTTTATACGGAGCACTGGAATAAAATTTGCTTCATCAGAATAGCTGTGCCATACTTTGTGCTGCCACTCATCCTCCAGCTTCATTTGAGCTGTGCCAGTTAATAATAAATGAGATTTTGGCCTCCTGCACCGTTGGCAGAAGCAACAGCATTCCAAAAATCTACCAGGGCTTCTTTGTAGAAATATACAAATGTATAAATTGGACAAAAAAATAGTGTTTATGATTTTATACTGAATGAAGAGGAATTGCAAAGTTAACAAAATTATCATTTATTACACTAATTAAAATATGTTGGTTTTTTTTCTCTCAAAAACTTTTAAATGAAAAGGATTTTCAAGGACCACCCTAAAGAACAACAGCTTTTTGTGCAATCTAAGGTGTATAATATATATGACACAAAAGTAAGTGTGGATGACAGAGCAAATTATCATATTTTCCTGTGTATAGAACTCTTTAAAAATAACACTATTCTTCTGACAGACTTGCATACTCAAGTCTCCTACTGTCCCCAAAGGCTCACTCCCTCTTTTAAGACAGCTGCAGATTTGGTAAATCCTCCAGGTTGTGGCAGAGGTTTATTTTCTACTCTAAGGAAACTAAAGAGTAAAAAAACCAGAATAAATGGGAATTTGAGGGTCTTTGAGGAAAATCAGAGATCAGTTTATGTCACAGGAAGTTGAACACTCCTGGAAGACTGGGATTGCAGGGACATCAGTTTATAAACAGGCACGGGGCAGGTGCTGCTGCAGAGATGTTCTCCCAGGGTGACTGTGGATCTGGCACCATCCTTAGTTTCTGATGTGATTGTTGAGGACAGAAGTGCAAGGTACAGTGTGACACAACCAGTAGGCTGGCTGGGACATTCCCAAGTAGACTTCCCTGCATGTGCATGTATAAACTGACCACCACTGAATGAAATACAGAGGACAGAAGATGTCACATGAAGAACCTGCATTAGTAATGGTAATGGTTAACAGACCATGACGTTTTGCAGCATCCTGCTTTTCAAATAAAACCATAAATTAGAGAAATGTCCTTTGAAATTCAACATGCACAAAAAGACAATCTGTATTTCTTTGTCTTCTCTAACTTTGGTTATTTTTCACTGCTGATTCTTCCTACAGTTAAGTCTGAAAGTCAAGGCACTTTGCCAAAGTGCATATTACATCTGAATCAATTTAGATGCATATCCAATTTAAATAGAGCACCTGAGGTATTTTGGTGTACTATCTTTACACAGATTATTGCTATTTGAATTCTTTATGTACCTGTTAAACCATACTTAGAAGAGAATCAAAATAAACAGGTCAAAACAAAGACTTTACAAGTGGGGACAAATGTGGATCTAATACATCACTCAGGAGAAAACAAGTCATTTGGTTTCTGGCAGAGGCCTTTTTTACTCATCTAGAAAATCAATTTCCAAGAATAAGTGTTAAAAATAACTAAACATCCAGATAAGGAAAGGTAATGATAAAGAGAAGGATTTCTGATTACAGGGTTATATGCTAACCTTTTTTTAACTTTTTTCTGAATATCACAAACTATGCTACTGTGTTTACTGTGAACACCTTTCAGCCTCAGATGGTTTGCATGGTTATCAAAGACTTTACTTCCCTTCTACCTGTTATTACTAAATTGAATCACAGCAAAATTAAAATGACAGAAGAGGGCATATTTAAGAATTCAACATGCAAACATCTGCCAGACTCACAAAAGAACAGTGAGGGTCACAGAACTGAAAAGGAAGAAATAAAATTTTATGAGCTGTCTCTAAAACAGGAGATATTAATTAAGGCTGTAGAGTTATATGAAAAAGATAAAACATAGATAATACACCTAGAGACATATTAGCCAATGACTGTTATGTGAGGTACATGGAGATTATGTGGCCATAAAAACTAAATGCAAACAAACCTGGAACAGATAGCATGGACCCTCTAAAAACCCTCCAAACACCCCACCTCATCACCTCTGGTGATTCTAGAAGCCTACTGTAAAAATATAAACTTAAATTACTGTTGGTTGAATTTAAAATGTGGCAGGTCAGTGCCAGATTGCCTCATCTTCCAAAGACTTAACCCTCTGGCAGGACAAGATGACACCTGCAATGTGTTAGACTGAATGATCCTTAGGAGTCCCTTCCAGCTCAAGATATTCTACGATTCTCTAATCTTATACTGACCCACTGAAGCTCATGACTTATAAAGCAAAGGTTTTAATTCCAGCCTCACTACCAGACTGAAATCAAGAGAAGCTCTTCAGTACATACCTCTGTCTGATTCAGTGAACACCCAGACAGGCTGAAGTTTTCCACGACTTCAAGCAGTTACTTTAAAGGCATTAAGTATATGTTAAAATGAATTGCTGCAGCAGAGCCTGCATGAAGAATGTAAAACACAACAGGAGAAACCTGGATATTTCTTGAAGAGTTTTCCCTCACAAGCTTGATGTTGCCACCGCGATGGAGTGAAAGGTAATTAGACTGATTAACCGAAAATCATTGAGGAGCTGTCATTGGCTCCTTTGTCAGTGCTGCACAGTGCCAGGATCATTCTGCTTTGCAAATACCAACAAAGAACACTTAATGAAGAGAGGTGACTAGAGGATGGAACTATTTTGGGACTTTTTGCACCATAATATGGAACTTTTGCTATTAATTCCCAACGTATATTTTACATTTTAAGGAGTAGTTGCCACCTTCCTTGATATTTCATATTTTGCCAGAACTGAACTATTTTTAGAATAATTCTTTCCAAAGAGAAATGAACAAATGAACAGCATTTCACAGAAGAGTTTTCAGTAGTGAGTCTTCCTGTGATCTTTAGAGCAGTGCATAAAAGAAAAAAAAAAAAGAAAAATAATCTGTTTTACTTCTTCAAGTGGTAATATCAATCCATTTACTCAGATTTTCTTCTAAAAATACAAGAATTATTGTTAGGTTTTCTAGGAGCCTGATATATATATGGTCAATAACTGAAATATTTGGCAAATTTTTCAACAAAAATAGCAAGAATATTCTGGGAAAAAAAGTGCTGGTTATGTAGACTTATGTACTGAAATATAAAATTTAAAAGTTATGGGTTAGGTGTTTTACAGCATTTAATTCACTTATTTGTTTGCAAGTGGTTTTATTCTCCAACTCATCTTCCCCATGAGTAACAATAATTGCAAAGAAAAACAACCTTAGACAACATTGTTAAAACATTTGCTGTATTCATTCACAAATTATTTTTATTGATCTAAAACCAAAAATCCCAAATAATCATAAGAACCTCACTGAAATTGACTGTCTCTAAGCGATTGTATCAAAACCTACTGCTACCAAGACTAAGCAGTTGAGATCTCACAAAAAACTAAAAAAAAATCCTTTGAGAGAACTGTCCTTAACTGTCTATTTATATATAGGCATGAATTTAAGCTTCATCCATTATAAAGAGACATAAGTTTATTCTCTAAGTCTTCCTGCACTGTTCTGATAAGAAGGCAGGCAAAACATTTGGTGGCAAGACAAAGAAGCCTGAAACAATTGTGGGCCAGCAATAATTGAATACAGAACAACTACAAAACCAAAAAATCCCAGTATTTTCATTTAGCTAAAGAGTGTCCTTTTAATCTTCAGACAAGTAGGAATTTTTGGATTCCTATCAAAGTTCTCACATTTTTATCTCTATCCAGTGCTAGGCATTTGGCAATAACTTTGTAATAAGTCAGAAAAAGACAATAAATGTCAGTGCCTGAATTAGTCTCGTTGGCTTTTAACAAATCTGTAAGTGGACAAAAGAAATCGAGACTTTCTCTTCCCCTACTACAAAAGGACTTTGATAGGAGAATATAAGGCACCCCACAGAATGAATTTCTCAGTACTGATGTACAGTTTCTAGAGGGGAATAAGTTACATTATTGACTTACACGGCTGGAGTCAACACCGTTGACCTCAAGGGAACATCCACACTGCTAAACGAATGTGTGGTGTCAAAGTGATTATGCCTTTTCAAATGTTAACCAGCAGCAGAAGGTGCAGGCAGGGCCTTTTAACATGAGCAACCAACCACCATCCCACCTTACAGTGCTTGGCTTGAACAGTTTCATCAGAGATTTGTGCCTTCATTCCTACTATCACCTGGGTGGGACCACATTAGCAATGACCTGCTGTTCCACCCAGCAAGAATAAGAAACCACTGTAGTACTGCTCTTTTCTGTACTGAACTTTGTCAAAATAAGGATTTAAAAAAAGAAAAAAAGAAAAAAAAAAAAGAAAAACCCCAAATATAATTTTCATGACTGGGTGACAGCAATGGAATGGAAAATGGAAAAAAAAAAAAAAAGGAATTCTTGAATAGTCAAATCAAGAGGAACAAAAAGAGCACTGATGAAAAGTTGAATGACTCAGATGAGGAAAAATTAGTTGACTGTGTTCCACCACAACTTGCTTTTTCATTTGAAACCCTATGATCTGGAAAGCAACATATTTGCATTTACTTTTTAATGCATTAATAGCAGCTTAATTTTGAAGGTTTCTTCTTAAATAATCTAGTTAAAAATTAATTGGCATTTGATTGATATAAAAACAGTTTTGATTTAGCTTTCTAGCTTTATTTCTACTAAACTTATATGATTTAAAAAGTAATATATTTTCTTTAATTATTATCACAACAGTACAGTAGTTTTGCTGGCTTTTCTACTGAATAATTTGATCACTATAGAAATGAGCTTTGCTTCATCTTGCTATTGATTTGTGTGTACATGCATTAAGATTTTATGGTCTTTCATTATAAGCTAAATTATAATATGATAATGTGTCCCTTGCCCAGGACAATGCAATGTGGCATTGCTTTTGGAGGAAATCTGGACAAGGATTTTGGGTTACCATGCCAGCAATCTAAGGAGTAAACAGGTAATTCCAGATTACTGCCTGTCATAACATATAAAGCCACAGCATACGCAAATGTGAAACAAAACCTCTGTGAAAAAATAGATTTTCATTTTCTTTTTCTAATAATTTAACTTGAAATAGAACTGCACAAGATCCTATGTTGCCCAAGAGAAAGGATTAATTACTTATTAAAGCTACATAACAATTATTAAATATACTTTTGAAGGACATAATTTTTTCTCATTGTACATGATATCAATAAGCAATTTGTAACTTTGTTCTTCCCTTTCTAGTCGCTCATCTACTGTAAGAAAATCTTAAATTCGTTGATCATTTAAAGATACATACACAGAAACTCTCATACAAGAATGTTAAATTCAGAAAAACTAAGTACAAAAAAATATTTTTTTGCAAAAGGAACACCACATTTTCTACACAACCTTTCATGTGATTCCACATGCATATTTAATACAAACGCATGCTCGAACAACTTAATTTTATCTTGGTGTTTCTGCACGACTCCCTCTTCATTCATGACATTAGACTGTTTACAGGGGAGGAAGACACCAGTGTGCTTTTAATCTGATAAATCTACTTATAGGAGTCCTGAATTTCATGGAAGCTTTGCAGTGGCAAGAAATCTTATAGACTGAAGGTGTTTTATTTTACTGGTGAAGTCAATTCTTACGTTTAAAGGTGTTTCCTAAACTAGGGATACAGCGTAAAAGGAAGGATTATCCATTATCCCTACCCATTTTTATCACAAAGAGACCATACCTCCATTCACAATAGGTACAGAGGCAAAGTTGCCTTAATGTGACCTCACATATAAAACCGCTGCTTATATAACGTGCTTGGATGTGAAAATGATACAAAAACCAAAGAATCTCTGCAAAACATACAATAATTTACAGCACATGCTGTTGTCACAACTTAAAAGTGACTGAAAATTGCCTTGGAAATTATGGCTAATGGATTATAATAGCCCTTGTCACAAATTATCCAGAGTAGTTTTGGTTAAGCTTCTTGTAGCTTTATATAACATTATACTGCATTAATATGTTATTTCATCAAGCTGCTCAGAAACCTCTATTAATCCTAATGGACTCCCCAAAAATAGATCTCTTAAGAACTTTGATAACATCTCTTTCAATACAGGTGTGCTGGTTTTGGCTGGGACAGAGTTAATTTTCTTCCCAGTAGCAGCATAGGGCTATGTTTTGAATTTGTGCAGGAAACAGTGCTGATAATTCAGGGATGTTTTCCTTCCTGCTGAGCAGGGCTTGCACAGAGCCAAGGCCTTTTCTGCTTCTCACTCAATCCCAACAGCGACAGGGATGGGAAGGGGCACCAGGAGTTGGGAGAGGACACAGCCAGGACAGCTGACCCCACGGACCACAGGGCTATTCCATACCATTTGGCATCATGCTCAGCATACAGAGCTGGGAAGAAGAGGTTGGCAGGGGGGAAATGCTGCTCTTTGTTATTTTCCTTTTATTTACAAATTATGATGATGATGATTATTTTTATATTATTTCAACTGTTAAAATGTTTTTATCTCAACCAATAAGTTTTCTAGCTTTTGCCCTTTTGATTCCCTCTGTTCATCCTGCTGGGAGGGACTGATGGAGTGGATGAGTGGTGCTTAGTAGCTGGATGGTGTTAAACCATGACAGTAGGTCTGATAGACCACTACTTAGCCCAAGAAGTTATACCCTATTACATAAAATAAACAGATACTTGACAGAGAAGCAGAGTCAATGTGTGTCAAAGAAAACCCCACATGAAGCCTGGACTGAGCTATCTACAGTCAAAGAAATTCTAGAATTTCCTACTTCCTCATAGATCCCTAAGATAAAATTTTCAGGTATTGCAAATAGACCGACCTTAAACCTCAGGGTGAAGACAGAGGCAAGAAAAGGAGCTGCTAAATCGCCTTTTATAACTTCCTAAGTTCTTTTTGGGTAAAAACATAATCATGCAAAGTTATTGATGCTAACAATTCTTCAGTTATCAAAAAATTCAAACAGCAAAGTAACTTCAGGTTGCACAGTCAGCAACATGCTAACAAACACCTACAGCTACCCTCATTTTTTCCTTGTGGAGGAATCTCTATGGAGAATCCTAACAACATTCAGCAGATGTTGTCATTACATGGGATGCTCTTGACTGCTGCATCTGCAACAGAAACCAGGATTTGCACACAGGTAGTAGCATGCCACTCCTTGAAAGAAGGAAATGGTACTTACAAGCGGACTTGTTAACAGCAAGAAATATGGGACACCTGCTCTGCAAATGTACTTAAGAGAACTGCATTGTACAATATTCTGGGTTTAATGTTCCATATAGAAAAAGAGTGTTTTTTTACCAAAAACTTTTCTTTGCTTGATATCACACCCCTTTTATCTTAAATAAAATATATGCTATCATACATTTACAGTAGGAAACAGTGACTGTCTTAAAATTATTTTAGTCTAGACTATTTGCCAGAACCTATACATGCAAAGTGAATTAAGTTATGGATTTCAGCACTCTCATTAAAACTCTTCATATGGTGTGAAAGGGAAAAATGATGAGAAACTTTGGGAAGGTCTTGTAGTTCTGAACAGATACGTGTCTATGCAGTTTCATTAATTCACCAAGAGGAGAAAAGAATGGCTACTAGGGGCAGGGAGAGATGGAAGGGAGAGAAGATAAAAGCATGAATTTCCCTACAGCCAGAAGAATTTGGGGAATAAATCAGAAACTGTTCCAACTGCCATCCTTGTCAAACTTAATGATGTTTTACACAATTTGCAGCTATCAATTTCATCAGAGATACACAATTCAGGGTTTCAAAAACTGCACTGCAACTTTACTACTATTCATCTGCTATAGGTAACATGGTCCAAGATTAAAACAAATAGCATATTACACTTAAAGGAAGAGCATCTGCTGGAAGTACGCTGCAGAACAACAGATGTTGCTTCATCAAATAACTATCAATCTTACGCTGATCCAGTGGCACTGACAAGGCATTCAAAATGCAGGTGGACAAGGAAAGACTCGCCCATCCCAATGTTATTCACAGAAGAACTCTGGGTGATTTAGCAATATAATCTTGAAATTTCTGGACATCTCACCAAATCTTACCTTTAAAAAGCCGTTTCGATTCATCACAGCAGCCTTTCTAGCAGTAAAGGATTTGTGCTGTTTACTTGCCTTTGTGTACTTATCACAGTATCCAACAGTCCAGATACTGGCACAAAAAATGTCAGTTGCTCAAATGTGAATACAAGACTATTAAGGACATACCAGTCATTATAAATTCATTATAAAGCAGCATTGTAAAGGGAGGATGCACTAAATGAAAGAAAGACTTCCGTAATTGTTCTGATTGTTTTCAAGATGCTGCACACTATCTTGCTGGAAAACTACCATATCAAGGGCCACAAGAGTACAGATTATTTTTGAGGGGGGATCTACAAAACTGTATTAATTAAATTTTGCAGGGAAATCTTAGAAAGCTGGAGATGATAGACATTCTATTATTGAATCTTGTCTGAAACTACTCAGCTCATGGAGTCCATTCTAGTTTACTTCAATAATCACACTGATAAATGAGTTCTGGTTGTCTATTCAAAATACAAGACTCTTACAGAAGTTATGTCTGTAAATCTTGACTAACACCAAGGATGTAAAAGGAAAAGAACTTTTTGTTTGTTTGTTTTTAAAGTTGTCCATATTCAGTATTATAATCAAACAAAAAAAAAATCAAGTTGGATGAAGAGCTGTTTTATTCCAGAAAACTCTAAGGAACACAAGAAACAATCTCACTTTTTTTTTTTTTTATTGAGAATTAATAGGTTATAACCTGTACTAATATAAATATTTTGGTATTTCAGAATCTTCATACTTTAATCCTAATATTGAGACCTACATATGCAGCTCCATATTTTCTTACCATTTGCATCAAACTCTTTTATTTCTTCTTGTTTTCCTGCATTTATTAAATCATCTCACAGAGTGACCATACTGTTGTCCTTATCTTTGCAAACATACGGACATACAAAATACATCCAGTATGGTAACACAATGAACTAAATAGTTTTCACACAAGAAAAGTAGAATATAACCCAATAAGACGGTAGCACAGAACATAATTTTTTCTATCATACTGTCAAGGATTGTTAAAGATTTGTTAAAGTTGGCTACTTTTCCTTCAGAAATCAAATGTTTTACTGTTTCAGACACCTTTCATATGCAATCTGATGTTCACATACATACATACACAATTGTAGTCCCATCATGGGCTTCAGATACCTGAAATCTGTTACCTTGATGTAGCCGGATTATAGTGAGAAACCTGATATTCTCTTACCTAGAAAACAAAAGAAAAATTGTTTTAGATTAATTCATAGCATTTTTCAAGTCATATATTTTGCAAATTAAAGAAGACTGAACTACGCACAACCAACAGATTAGGTTTAGGTTATTTAGTTGCAAAATGGTCTTTAGTACTAAATCAATCCAAGAGATTTGACAGCATCTCCTATCACAGCTTTGTCATTTTCCCTCCTTGGATGAATATAAACTGAATCTTTTTAATCACGTAAGTTCATAACTTGCAACAGAAGTCCAAGTTCCATGTTTGTTTATATCTTGGTGTGATTCAGGTTGCCATCTTTCAAAGGCAGTTTTTATACACCTCACTCTACACTGATTTTTTGTTTCTAAGGATACTACCCAAACACTTGGGTGTTATTTTGTCTTCCACTTTCTTTTCCAACAGCCAGACAATGATGACAAATGTACCACGAATTTTCATCAGCAGCACCTTAAAGCTCAAGGAAGGTCTGAAGCAGCAGTGGTACGTTCTGTTTATGAAGTGTATAAACTAGGAAATAAGAATGTTTTCAAACCACCTAACATTTAAATGGTAAGCATCCTTTTAAGCAAAGTAACTAACGATGCCAGCAACAGAGCAGTTACAAATTCCTTCAATTGCTTGTTGAAGAATACATATCCATACACATATGGATACTGAAAGTTTGTTCCTATAAGCTGTTTATTAACACTTGTGTGGAATCCTGGGGTCTCAGTCAAGTCTACAATTGTTCACTCTTCACCAGGGTTCACCTTATGAGAACAAATTATTATTAACAAATTGAGTGAAACAAATTATCCCATAACATAGAGGTGCAGCCATATACCATCAGGTCTCACTATGCTATAAAGTACATTTTTAGGTGAAGGAGATTGGAAAACATAAATAAATTATAAAGTGCTATCACATTTATGATTTTGCAACAACTTCAAGAAATCCTACGAAAGTTCTGAATTTAGCTTAAGTTCTTATGAGCAACACAGCAAGAATGAATATATAAACAGCCAAATTAGTATTGACTTCAACATGAAAATGGTTAGAGATAAGTTGAAATCCACCAGTACAATATCTCTTTCAGGTCTGTTGTGGTCTGTTAGGAAAATTACTTCAACATTTTTCATTCACATTGCCATTACCTTTCCATTTAAACTAGCTTCAGTGACACACGGAAATTCTGTCTACCTACGACTGCCTTGCTGGTGATTTTCAGTTCTGATCACCTCTCTCCTTCTGCATTACATAGTGCCTCTGCCTTTTTAAAGGTACCCATATGTTTTAACAAGCTACCATTTATCACAGGAGGTACAAAATGTTGACCAAATGCTTGGTCTGAAGGCTTTTAACACCTCCCTGTCCAATAGCATATGGCAAAAGTGTCCTTAACTACCCTGTGAAATTATTACTACCTCTTATTCAAACAAGCGTTGTCATGTTTTAAAACCATGTTGACAGTGAGGATACTAAATGAACTCGGACACAAAACCACTTTAATCACCAATGAATGTGCGGTTTTACAAATTACATGACCTGCATGTCCCACAGGAGAGATGGCACAGCTGGGGAGGAAGGGTAAGTGTGCCAGCTCGGAGGCTCTGGCTCTGCTGGCTTTGGACAGCCCAGGGGTAGGACCACTACATCCCCTGGATGCCTCCTTCAGCTTCTCTCTTCTTGAAACTTTTGAGTTCTCTCTCCTTTACCCTGTGAGTCTCTCATACAACCAACAACTGTGTATCTGCTGATTTCTGTCTCCCCACAGATGCCACAGTTTCTTCATGCTCTGTTTACGTAGCCATGCACTGACCCCAAACTGCTTGGTGATGTTCCCCACTCTAAACTTCAAACCATTTAAACTTGAAAACAGCTTTCGGTTTTCTTCTTAAACTGGATCATTTAGACAGATCTGGGTTAGTTTCTGGTAACAGCAATGCTTGAAACGACCCAACAGAGAGCGTGATAACTCTCAGTAGGGAAAGGAAACTAGTTTTGCTGGCAGAGGATCCCAACCTTTCTTTTAACCTAGTTCTGTTTATCCATTAGGCAATCTAACTGATTTTCTCAGGGAATGGCTATGGAACAGGAAAGATAACAGGTTTTTCTCCCTGTTACTGAAACCTGAGGAACTGAGGAACTTTCTTTAAAATGATTTTTTTTTCCCTAATCCCTTTGTTAAGTTCATAGTTTTTTACTAACTAACTTAGCTTAGATTTTCCTTGATAATTGTTACTCAGTTGGGATGAGTCTTGGAGGGGGAGAGGAGAAAGAGAGAAAAAAACAAAAAAAGGAAACATTCCCAATGATAAATGGTTTCTTGTGCTTGTTTCTCTGATTTTATTCTAGAGAAATGCCGCTTGGCTTCATCCCCACAACTTCCAATAACAGCTTTATTACTCTTGAAGAACTACAGAATATTCTGGGAAGAATATCAACTATTAGGGCTTTTTAAACAACAAAGTATTTAAATTTTAAATGTCAATGTGTTTTATTTAGAGGTTGCTAAATACCTTGAAGAAGGATGCAAAAGTGCCATAATCTGAAGACATTTCAAGATAAAAATTTGGCCTTCCATCCAAGCAAGCCAATCAGGCTTTGAGAAAGGAAGACTTTGCCACATGGACGTCCTGCTACTGAAAATGTTGAGATAGTTCTACGCATCTTCCCTATTCAGTGGTCATGACATTTGCCTAAGACAAAAAAAGGAGGAGCTCCAGAGACAGACTCCTTCTGTTGCATCCTTCCACCATCTTTTACATTCCTCTTATCAAATAGCAGAATCAAAAATGTGTTTATCTTCAGATTTATGTGCATTATTCTGTTTGTTTTAATGACTGTCAAACCTGCAGTCATCTGCACTGCCTCATGTTGTGCGAGAGAAAATTTAAAATGGTGCTTGGAAAAGAGTAACAGATTCTAGGAGCATATACGGGGATTTATTGCTTCCATCTGAAATACCAAAACAACACCTGTAAGTTTTAGTAGCCAGGACATGTTTTATAGAAAGAAAGGAAAAAAAACAACAAGCAAAACAAGCATGGAATAGAGTATTATACCCTGTATTTTCAGCTGTAAAACTGAGTAGCAGATGTTGGTGAGCAACAAGCAATTTCAATTTAATAATTAGCAAAGGAAGTGCTTCAGTGTGGGACAGCAAAATGGCACTGACATGCTCTGATTTGACACAGTCAAATGGAACAAAAAAACTAGACCAAGGAGAGAATTCTGTGGAACACAGACTTAAGAAACAAGAAATGGCATAAGGAAAAAGCATCACTGGAGACTTTTATAAAGCTTTAGAGTTCATCTCCATAGGATTTAAAGAGATCAGAGCTTTACAACTGAGATGTAAATTGGAAGTTACAGGTTTTATGAATGATGATCCAAGAATAAGCCAAGTTCAACAAATACCTTACCAGCCAGCAATCAACAGCAGTCCTTATGGCATGGCACAGTATAAATTAGTAGCCTTGAATAAACAGATACACTGTCCTTAAAACCCAGTAGGGAAATCCATTATAAAATAATCCACAGCAACAAAAACCCCATGATTTTTAGTTGTGGTCACTACTAATGAGTGAAACTACAAAATTACCATCCCTTAAGACAAATTACTTATTTGAAATCTTAGAACTACTAGTTTTATATATTCAATCTTAGCAACCTCCTTGTTAGTTTCTTACTATAGGTTAATCCTTTGAGCTCAAACCCAGAATACAAAAAAATAAATCAATTCATCTTCACCACAGTTCTGTAGACTGCACAGAGTACAAGACTTGCTCACAGCTCTCATACCTGCTTGCATGGTATGAATTCTCCTTGAGCTCAACTTTGAGTTGACTTCGAAGTTTATGAGCTGAAAAGCAGCTAAATTTAGCAGAACAAAACAAGCAAATGACAGCTAGAGAAGCATTAGACCCAAGTCTGTCCATTCAATTAACTTGCACTTTCACCCACTCTTCTGTTTAACTGCTTTGTCTAAACTTTGACAGAAGTAATCCATCTATGATTCAATCTATCTGAGGCACAATAATAAGATAAATATCTGAGATAAAGACAAAGTAGCTAATTCAGCACAACAAGACCCAGTAAAAAAAAATAAAATCTCACTCAAATTCTTGCCATTTTAGTTGACTTTTAAATGTATGCATTTGCTCCTTACTGGCTATTTTAAA
Source organism: Myiozetetes cayanensis (assembly GCF_022539395.1). Lineage (NCBI taxonomy): Eukaryota > Metazoa > Chordata > Aves > Passeriformes > Tyrannidae > Myiozetetes > Myiozetetes cayanensis. The sequence goes on from NW_026087742.1 coordinate 5,849,549, forward strand.
TTTTGTTATTTTATAAAGACAGAAATGAAATAAAACTCAGGCAGCAGAATACTCAAGAACTGAGATAAGGAGCAAATGTATAAATTATAGAAGCCTTCAAGGGAAAAAGGCATAGGAGACTCACAGAAGACTGACAATTCTTTTGTTTCTTTACACTATCTGATAGAATTCCTCAACCCAAATAACATATGAACCCCATGAAGATATGAAATCAGGCCTAAACAGGATAAAGTGATTCCTCTGTCAGGTCCAGCAGCATCATCCTCAATTACTTCAAAGAACTCCCACCTGCCTTCTCAACCTTTCAATCCAGGTTTACACTTTAAATGTTGCTTGAAATACAGATTGATCAAATAAGAACACAAATCAAAGATCAATATGGAAACTACAGAATCCTTTTATTTTCATACAGATTTTTTTTTCCTTATTATGAATATGTAAGTTCTCTAGTACAGAACTACTGCAACTGTACTTTTCTAACAAAAGACTGTGAGAGCCCCCTTCTCACTTCACAAGTGAGAGCAGAAGCAGGAAGACGAAACGTGTTGGGTGAGTTTAAGGACGATGATAAGAATCCTTCAGGAGTTTGTTTCTATAGAAGGGTGCCTGGTCAGTCTTGACTCCCCTAGAGACAAACATACTTTGCTCTTTGCCTTTTTTGTTTTTTTCCCCAGAAGGATGGAGCACAGTGTCTATATAGGGTGCACTGTAAATTTACCCAGGCCAGGAGGACCCTACAGCCCTTCTTCTGCAGTTGGATTAACACTGTCAGGGCGAATCTACTCCGTGTGTCTGGTTTGCCTCTCTCTATGGTGAAGAGAAAACACAAACCAAAAAGTGATTTGCATCACCACTGTGCATCTGCTTTAGTAAACACTTTCTACTCATGTCCCCACAGAGTTCCCTGCTGTTGTAGAGAGATTCTTTCAGTAGTGAAGCTAGCTTAGTAAAAACTACAGCTTGTCACTTTCTGAAAAATAGATGTGAAGTGCGTCAGGTTTTTTATCCTAGGTGATGTGTCTACATACACTGCACTTCGAACACAAAAACTACTGATCTTGAGCTAGAGAATTTCCAACAAACCCATTGAGGTGCTAATTTCCACAGAGGAATTATATCCATAGCAGGTCTGGGCAGATACTTATGCTGATAACAAAATATGTCTTTTGACCCAAATATAGTCCCACTCCTGTTCTCTAAATTACAGAAACACTAGAACAATTCAAAGAAAACAATGAGAAAAATTGTGTTATATCAGCAATCTTACTCTCAAAAAAGCTGACTACACATTCCATTACCTTTATTTATTTTAATATGATCAAGGTCATTAAAGTTTGCTGAGCACTTCATGTGCACAGTATTACAAAGCACATGCAATAACCGAGTCTTATTTTCCACAATTTAAATGTAAGCATTAACAGAAGTAATTCTTCTTTAGAAAATGATTTCTGACGAGTTTTGAAAGCTTGGATGCAGATGTGACTTATCTGTCCTCTAAAGCCAAGATAAACAACAGCACAAGCGCTTTTTTTACACGCATGGTTGATTTTCAAATCGTGCCTTGAGACAAACTAATAATTACATATAACTAGAAACATAGGAAAGTGTCCCTAATTCACACTACTGACAGGAAAACCACTGCCAATGCCTAAATCAGAGGAAGAGCAAAAATACATTAAGAACAACCCAAATAGCATAGATATAATGCCTCACAAGAAATGGTTTGTACCTACAGTTTTCCTTCAGTCTAACTTCCATTACTTAGAGCAACACTTCACTAGTGTATTAACCAATTTACTATGCCACAGTCTTGTAAGAAGTGTTAGTAGTTATCAGAACCGCTTATTCTTTGCTTAAGGACTAAACAAACACAAAATTTAGTTGGCAGTGTTTTAAATGCCTATGTCAAGTTTAAAAAAAAATAGTGGGGTTAAACTAAAACATCTAATTTGTCTGAAATACTGAGATTTTTCTCCATCTGAATTTCACAGTTGTTCTATTACATGGATTTAATGTCCTGACAGACAGGCTTGCAGCCTTGTCTCTCAAAGCCTTGAAGAATCAGATGTAGACTCCCAAATGCAATTTAGGGTAACAACCTAATTTACACCTTTACAGATATCAGTGATCAAAAGCTTATCTGTTAACTCTAAATTCTGGAGTAGGATTTCCATTACTTTCATGCTTAAATTGTAAGGTAGGCAGATCAGAAAACTACAGGTTAGGAGAGCCCTGATATTCTGGGTAAGTAATCACATATTAGATCCTATTTCACGAGTTTCTTTTGAAGTTATGTAGAAATTAAAACAGTGATAATTATCGTGCGTCACATACTGTTTTACAAAACTGCAACAAGTCCCTTTATTAAATAGCAGCTACAAAATCTGAATATCATTCTACACTACAAACTATACCTTACATTTATTCTAAGTGTAAACACTTGGAAGATAAGATGAGAAAATATGTGTGTTCTAGATATAGGCCTGGATAAAGATGCTACATCAAGACCAAGAAAACCCACAGAGAAGCAGAGGTGGGGTGACCTTGGCTGGCTGCCAGACACCCACCCAGCTGCTCTCACTCCCCTCTGGCAAGAGGACAAGGCGAAGAGACTAAGATGACAATGCTGTTTTTTTTTTTTTTTTTTTTTTTTTTTGTAGCCACAAGCAAAATAGGTTTGACTTGAGAAGAAATTAATTTAATTTATTGCCAGTTAAAACAGAGTTGGATGGTGAGAAACAAACGAAACCAAAACACTTTCAGTTCTTCAACCCCAAATCCTCTGCCTCCCTCTGTACCTGAGCAGAGGAATAGGGACAAGGGGCAGCTCTGGCTGCTCCTCACAGAGGGCACCCAGCAGCCCCTGCCAGACCTTGGGCACCTGCACCCTGCACAGAGCCACAAACTGGCCTCATAACCAGGGCTGTCACGGCTGCAAATTCCCTGGGGAAGCTGGGCAACACAGTCAGCTGCAATTTGTCAACCAGCAGATGTGCCCCATCTTAATGTCCCTGTCAGTCTCTGTGCTCAAGGTAGGTACTCTGAGTTAGTGCTGTGGCTGCTCCTGCAGCATAGAAAAAGGCTAAATCTTGCTATTTATAAAGCATTTTGCTTTAAAGTAGACCTCTGAGTCAATTACAAAAGTATGTGTATGTGAAATTTCTATCAATAAACAGATAAAGGAAGAACTAACACTATGGGAGACATAAGAACTGTTTTGTTATTGACATACACAGTAATTGATTAAGTTTCTCAGCTTCTGTTGCTAGAAATTCTGATGTATCCCACTTAGGATTACTAGTTAGCTTTCATTTCCTTTCGACTTTTGCCTCTGGATAAGCTCAACTATTCCCAAGAAGAAACACTGATCAAGTACATTTGTCATGCGAACAACTATAATAAGGTAATTCATCATAGTCTGTCAGACTCTTATTCCAGGAAGACTGCTGCATTTTTATCCTTACTTAAAAATCTGCTGTCACTCGTGCTGGAAATTTTGGTAGACACTTTGGACATGTTTAAAAGCCCTTCCAAACTGATAGTGGCAGATAATTAAGTTATCACCTATCAAAGTCTTTTTTCACTCTCTGCAATGTTTATGACACCATGAACCTTTCTGTCTGGTTTAATCTGACCTGTACAGAACGTGTGATCCCTTGTTCCTTCCCTTTTCCTTTCCTAATGGTAGCTAGTGACCAATGTAATTCACTACAACAAATGAAGCTCTTCTGGAGAGTCTAATTGAGCAATTTTGTTTTCTTTTCAAGGTCTGAACTCAGCCACATCCCACAACCTATTCTTCAGCACTGCAGTGGCAAAAGATTTACTTGAAGGCAAAGCAAGCTAGATTTTAGGTTTCCAAAGGGAAGAAGAATAAACCAACACTGGCTTGGAGTTGTGTGTGGGTGAAGGCGGGAGTTGTTATTTAGGCTGTCAGTAATGCTTAATGTTTTTGTATATTCTCTAGTCAGAGCTGAACATTTTTTTTTTTCTCAAGCTTGGCACTTCACCTGCATGTTGGGTGCAAAATTTCATGTACTCTTCCTGTATTTTTTCTTACATTTCTCTTACACTGTTCTGTGGATATAAATATTCTTTTTAAAAAAAAAAAAAAAATCTGCTTGTTGTCACAAAAAAAATAGGACATGAAGTTTTAGCACTGGTGAACAATCTCACAAATGGAAATGCACTGAAGAAAAAAAATACTGGGAAAGAAGCAGGTTCTATTTTCATCTTCCAGACCAGCATTAACAATAGCAAGGAGAAAATAAACTCAATCTTGCAGATCTATCGCCTCACATACGAACACAAAAAAGGGGCATAGTTTTAATCCTTGCACCTCGTCCATCAGCCCCTTTTATCTGTGGCTTTTCAATATAGAAATGCAAGCCTAATGACAAAGTGATCTTAAAAGCTGGAATCAATTTCCACTTCAGCCAGGGCTGTCAAAAAGGTAGGGAGAGAAGTTAGATCTGATAAGCAAAATTAAAAGTAACATCAGTTAAACCCACCAGCAGATACATAAGGTAGATTGCTGGCAATGCCATGCAATCTGTGTGCACTTGGTTTATTAACAGCATTTCATTTAGGAAAGACGAAGTAGAGTGACATCAGATTTATCCTGAAGCAAGGCTTCATCAAGTGTGAAAGATGAGGATTCACCACCAGAAGATAAATGAGCACTATTCCTAATCCTGTGGAAAAGGGAAGGAGCTCTGATAGCTCTAGGTGAAGCGAGGACCATTCTTAATGCTTACTTCACTTCTAGTAACAGTCTTTGATAAAAATGACATATATTACAAATAAGAAGTCTAAGTATGCAAGGAGCTAGGTCAGTAATATTTCAGTCTGCAAAATACCACCTTCCGAGCACTGTTTGTATTTGTCTCATATGGAAGAGACAGACCAAATTTTAAAAGGACAGAAACAGACTCATACACTCAAAGATTCTCATGCATTCGGAATTAAGAACATTTGTAACCATTTCACACTTGGATTTAGAGCTTCTACAGTTTGGTCCCTGAGAAGGGAGATTCGGGAGCTAAAGCAAACATTATTTTCAAAACCAATATTTAAGTAGTATCACACTTAGTTCTTTTTCCTGGTCTTTTCACTTCAGCTAAAAAGCTACAGAAACAAGATTTCCAGCGAAGATCCTGAAACAATTACCCGCTGAAGAAAGCGGCTCATATTGCTGACATTAATTCCAAATCAATCTAACTACACCATCCAGCACTTACAATTGGAGGGACACACTTTTCACCTCGGAGTATTGGCAGAACTCGGTATTTTTGGCCATCCATTTTGCCTCATTCAGTTTCCTTTCCTTGGAAGCAGTGCTAAAAGGTGAGAAGGACTAACAGACCTCTTGGTTGGAACTCCTCAGCTTGAGGAACACTGAGCTGAGACAGATCTGCACCATCAGCCAGTGTGATTAGGTGCTCTTCACACTAAGAGCTGCTTATCAGACAGCTGCTTCTCTCTGCTGTACACACTGTATAGATTACTTAAGAACAGTACTGTGACTGCCTAACTGTCCTATTCTCATGCTAAATTTTCCCCTTCCACCACCCATGTTCTCCCACCATGAGCTCCACAGCTGGATCACTGCTTGCCCACACTGTGGTTCCAGGACTGAAGCAATGAGATGTGCCAGGCAAGCAGATGTTCCAAAACCCTTGGCTGCAAATTGTAGTTCTTCCCTAACCCCTGACCAAATATAACCCCTGATTGTGCGTGGCCTTTCCCCAGCATATCCACCTAAAAATGGCAGAGCCTTTCATTTTCAAATCATAGGGGGTTTTTTTGTTTGTTTTTTTATTAATCTAGTTGCCCCTACCAGTCACAACTCACCTGACCTACAAGCAGTGCTAAGAAACAGAATCAGTGATTTCAGGGAAAGGTTTCAGAAGACTAAAAAGAAGAGCTGAGTGCTCATATTCCACTTGAAGACAATATCTTATTCTAATGTTTTCATATTCTGAATAGACAATCTGGTGTCTGCCATGCTGTAACTATTTAGTATTTGGGAAAACCTTATTACTCATATGGTTGTTATGAAAATCTGCCAAGATTGCAGTGAAGGTAAAGCTGATGGAGTACATACAATGAGTCAGAATTGCAAAAAATCCCCATTTATGTTTTAAAATAACATTAAATTTTGATCCAGAAGCCATATCAACCTTACAGCACAAAGAAACGTAGTTCTTATTGCCAAAGGGACCTGGGGACCATGACAACAAATTTCAGGATGCTGGATTTTAAACTGGAGGCACTCCTGTTACAAAACAATCATTCTATCCAGGGAGTTATAAAGGCAGCCTAAGCAATGCAAGGCCATAAAATGTTTGACCTCTTTCCCCCATAAGCTGATAAATCAGGGTGCCAAAGAAGCAAACACCACCAAACTAATAAAACCATAAGGCTGATGAGAAGGAGTCAAAATTCAACTGGGAAGCATTTCATTTCAGGTTTCCAGGGGGAATTCTTGATACCAGATAGACTGAATTTCGACTCAAAGTTTCTGTGTGTGTGGCCATCATAAGTTTTAATTATTTCTGACATTTTGTCTATCATACTGGATCCTTGGAGAAAAGTAATGAGTCTCCTCATGTGAAAGGTGAAAAGAATGAAGATCATATTAAGATGCTAGAAATAATTAAACCATGTGATCTTATAACTAAAAACCTCATAAAGGATCCCATTAAACTACTTGCAACTACCAGTGTGACTGCAGAAATCTTCTCATTATCTACAAAAGCCATTATCTTAATTCTGGTATTTCAGTTCCATCAGTTGATTGTGTATGCTTGTTTCAGATTTAATATCAGCAATTGTCAATTGTCTGATAACAATGAGCATGTCAGAAACAGAAATTAATGAGGGCTACTTACCTGAGGAGCTGAGCCCAGTCATTTTTTTACTGTTTCTATTTGAGTGGTTGGGAAAGTAGTTTGTTAAAGTTATCTTTAACCTTTTCCTGAAGGTCATGTTTGTACTGTAATAAAACTTACTCAGCTTTTTGGAAAGAATATACCAATCAGTTCAAATCAAAAGCTCTGGAAAGTACAAATTACATTCTCTCTCTTCCTGGCTTACTGGGAGAAAATGCTGTGTGATAGTCTCAAGCAAAATTAAGTAAAGAAGTCTAACAGTCTGTATTTTCTTATCTTAATAGAATTTTACAACAGCAATGAATGCTTCAGAAATACTACTAAGGAGAAAAGCTAATTGGCAGAAGATTATAAATTATATTTCCATATTCACCCAAATAAGTACAAGATAATTTATTATTATATTCAAAACTATAAGTCAGTGGGTAGAGGCATAATACTTTAAAAAAAAAAACTTTCCTCTGAAAAATATTGGTTTATGAACTATTAATGGATCAATACATTCCGTAAAAAAATACTGATACATTAAAATAGTCTATTTTCTCCCTATTTCTACACATAGTGCATTTACTAAGCAATGTTGTGCATATATGCACCTGTCTATATGTATATAAAGTAGCATAAAATAAGTAAATATGTTCTCAAATTTCTACTTCATGAAGTAAATTGTCTGCCTTCTACTGGCAATGATCACACAACGCTTCTTTTCTCAGGTGCATAAACACACACCAACACTTTAAGCAGTTCTACTGACTGGCAAATCAAGCTGATTGTACAAGTCTTAAGTGATGAGTCCGATTTCTTCAATCCTGTCCCAGAAATGATAAAAGATGGGCAAGGTATAAAATGTTACAGTAAACACCATCATATTTCCAGATGACAAAAGCTTCAGAACCCCAAGAGTGCCGAGTTCATTTTCCTTGATCCTTTACCACCTTTTACATTCCTAAGTTCCTTCAGCAGAACTCCTGTGGCTCCTTGTGTCAGAAGAATATATTAAGCAAATTAATTGGTTACGTTTCTCCTGGGGCCACCAGTTACACCACACATTAAAAAGGGGTGATTATGTTGCCACTTTGTTATTGCCAGACTTTCAGTGAAGTGTTATTTGGCATATGCTTTCCTGAGTGTTTGTTAAATCGAATTAAAATAACAGACAGCAAAATACAGGCAGTAGCACAGTGGTGACTTCATGTGCTAATTGTAACTGCAGCTCTCTTATTGGTACTTAGAACTGCTGATATAAATTTTTGAGATAAATTTTGCTTTAGCTGTCAGACATAAAAGACAACTTGTCATCCAATTTGGATGAGCAATTAATGCAATACAGACAAACATGAAATAAAACTCCAAGGTATTTTGTATCTTCCTATCTTCTTATTCCCTTCAGTTGTCAATGGATGCTTGACCTAAATGTTTAGAAGTAATTATTTAGGCAATACTGGAAGCAGTTTATAGTAATGCAGAGAGTCTATAACTATGGAAGTCAATCTATCAATCAGAGGAATTATTCTGCAAATTCCCATGTAGAGGGCCAGCAGAGAAATGTTGAGTAATTTTACTATAAAATCAGAAATGCACAAAAGGCTTGGACCTATTAGTTCTGGCCACGAAAAAAACACACCATATATTTTTGTCTAGCCAAGTTCAGCAGAAGAGCCAAGAGTTCAACAATAAGTTCTGGGCACACAAGCACAAAAATCTGATGTTTATACTAAAATGCATCTGTTTCCTTCCAGTAGTCTTGAAGTACAACAAAAAAGACACATATATAAAAATGAAAGATCAGCAAACAGGAAGGAAATAAGCCATTGAGGATATATTTGAACTTAATATCATGTCTAATAATTGCTACAGGGCTTATCAAATACTGTTAGAGTAGTCAGAACTGGTACTGTCATGAGCCACAATTTTGCAAAATTTCCCTTTCAAGATCTTTATTGAAACTGAAGACAAAATCTTACTTACTTCACACTGACACAATCTTCTGGGATAGCAAGCACATTCTTTGTTGCACTAACCTCATATTTACACAGCTCCTTTCTACCCTTAAGGAAAAAGAAGCAGCTATTTCAAGGCTAATAAGTACTGCTGCTATTGAATGCGCTGGTGGTGGCATAGGATATTTATTACAATGTCTCTCATCATAAATGAGTGTAAAACAATTAGTTTTTTATCATCTGAAGTTATTTTACTTCATATTCACCATCACAGAAGCTAATGCTTAACTTTAAACTGGTTTTAAATATATCTTGAAACACAAAGACCTTCTCTGGTTTTTTTGTTGGTTTTTTTTGTGTGCGTGTGGGGTTTTTTTGTGGTTTTTTGTTTGTTTGTTTGTTTTGTTTTGTTTTTTCTTTTTAAAGTTTCACACATTTGGGAGCTGCATTTTTCTTATTAAACTGCCCTTGGTGTTACTTCTGAAAGAGGTATTCTGAGAAAATAAATGAAATAGACATCTTAGGCTTTCATATATCAGTATATATGTATGAAAGGGCACATTAAGAGATGTGCCCTTCAGAAGAAATCAAGAATAAAAACAAGACCATGCCCTACTTATTACAAAGTCTATCACTTTAAGATGTGTAATGGCAGTTAATAAGAACAGAAAGAAACCCTGCAACATAGTTTTTTTAGTATGAATAAATGGAAAAAAAAAAAGAAAAAATTGGGAAAAATGATCAAGTATCTGCATTCTTTAGACTTTCTCCTTATAGAACAGACTTTCAGAAATAGCATTCTTATTGAGCTGTATTTTAAGATCAGAAGGATCTTTATTCTTCTACTGGCAATTTAAGATAAAGAAAATACCAGAAATAACCCACTCACCTGTAAAGATGTTGTACGCTGTTTTATCCTTTTTCCTGGTATTTTATCATTTGTGTTCCAAACATGGAATGTTGGAAGAGTCAGAAATCATCAGTCATAGACTGGCTGGAAGCCATCTAAGGTCTCTTCATGGGTTGGGAGGAACCTTAAAGACCATCTAGTTCCAACACCCTGCCATAAGAAGGGACACTTTTCACTAGACCAGGTTGCTCAGAGCTCCATCCAACCTGACCTTGAACACTTCCAGGAATGGGGTATCTGCAACTTCTCTGGGTAACCTGTTCCAGTACCTCACCACCCCCACAGTAAACAATTTCTTCCTGAGAGCCAATCTAAACTTCCCTTCATTTTAAAAGGAAGAATAATGGTGGCTTTTGAACACTCATTAAAGACGGTCTTTCTGAAAATGAATCAGTGGTCAATGGAAATGGTGTGGCTTTACCAACTCTTTCTTTGTATCAACCGGCAAAATGCAATTGTGCCATTTTGTAGAGATAACATATAATTGCTGCTGTAGTGATTAACGGAAAAGGGACTGTCTTTCTCTTCTGATGCTTCATTTATCCTTCTAAATGCACTGAATACCACAAGGGTCTCACTTTGCTTACTAGACTGAGAATTGCTGTCCTTTCACAGCACAGAGAATAAGATCACCATCTGTTTCTTTGCAAATACTTTATCTGAAGAGATTGTTGTAAAAGCAAAATAAGTTTTGAGAATAAAATAGGGAAATGTAATTTGAAGTCGTCACAATAAAAATAAATAGAAGATGAAGATGGATGATGGTGGGTGGTCTGGCAACCTGTCTAAAAACATATGGTCTGATCTAAGACCCAAGATTTAAGTTAGGAGAGCTTTCTGTTTTGCTAAGGAGACTTCAGTTACAGACAAGAACCTACATAAGTCATTAAGACTGAAGAAACAGAGTTATATTGTTTCCACTGCTTATGTTGTGGAGTTTTTTTTTTCCTTATTTATGAGCATGGAAGTTTGTTATTTAAATATTGTGACATTTGCAAATGCATTGTATGTTACCATAAACTCCAATTTATAGCAAAACAAACTGCTTCAAGCTGTGCTAGATGTGGCAAATGGAAGCTGCAGGTGTCTAAGGAGTAAATGGATGCCAGCTTGTTATCTGAGGTAAGAGGCTGAGACAATGAATACTGTGAACCTGCATAATGAAGAGCGGGTTTCAGGGAAGGCTGAAATTCAGCAGGCAGATGAGAAAAGGGAGCAGAAGCAAAGGTAACTTGTGGGTTTGTGAGGGTCTGGATATATTAAGGTAAAACAGGAGCTTGTGGTAAGAAGCTGGGTTTATGAAGGCACTGAAGGAGGATAACTAGAACTGTTGAGTAATTAGGCAGCAGCCAAACACTTAGAAAGGTTTGGACAGCAGACAGTAAGGATTCATGGATAACCACCAGTACCACATTGCCAGACCCCAGAACAAGCACATTTTCGGATCACTTTTTAAGAAGAGAGGAAAAAAAAAAAAAAAAGGACTGCTAACAACAGACTAGTTACTGTACTAACAACCATTTTAGCCCAATTGCTGAAATGCAGTTTCCCCAATTAACTCTTCAAAAGGAGTCGCTGTTTCTTCTTCTTCTTGCCCTCATAACACCACTTACTTTGTATGAAAAGGGGCACTTGTGTGGCTGCACACGAATACCAGGGAACTAATTCAGCTGAGAAGCAACTTTGCATTCTGTTCACAGCCTTGCCTGGTAGATGCTCAGCCTAACTCAAGGCAAGTCGTTAGTCAGGGCTTTAGTGCCTGAGGCAGCAACCACTTTCCACAGGGCATGAATACAGTGAACAAGTAGGTGTGCAATGACGTGGAAAAGAGCAAAAAAAGTCTAAAGGAGTCAAGCCTTCTCTGCTACTCAATACAGCTAGCACAGACTTTACCTTCTTCAGGTCTGAAGCAGAAGTCACCACAGAGATTCAGTGATTTCCATTTCTACTAAATATTATTCACAACACAAGCTTGCTGAAAATTGTCTATTAACTAGAAAATTACCATAATGAGATTCAAGGACCTATCCACAATCACCTCTAGAGGAAGCTCTCCAATATTTGTTCTATATTTCTCTGTGTGTAATTCATGGGCCAAAATTAAAGGAGAACTTCCATGTCGCAAGAGGTGCCGGGTTTAGTAGGGGAAGTTACATTTCCCCCTTAAAATACTGTCCTTTTAAATACAATGCAGTCATAAATCTTTGTTTCAAAGCTGTGTGATCTTATACATCAGGAAATCTCCATTATAAAATGTGTGAGCAATTCTCAGATACACGAGCCTGTTTTACTACCCTACCATTAGCATTTTACCATTTACACAGTTCTATTCATAGGATCTTTGAAGCTGGCATTATGAACAGTAGGAAGAAAAACATGCAAAACAAGCTCTTTCTTTGGCTCTTGCCCAGCTAAGTCACAGAAATCCAGGAGCTCACAGTCCAGGTTTGTCAGATTTTTTCTGCAGGTGAAATGTGTTCTTTCCTCTCGCTTCACTTTTTAGTTGTCAACACTATCACATGTGCAGTGCAAAACCAGGAGACAAAATGACCTTGGTAACATCTTTTAGAATTTCACTCTTCCATTCACGTGGTTTTTTTCAATGAAAGATTTCATTGGTGGAAAGATATCACAGGCACTTTAAAGCAGCCTTAGGAAAAGGGGAGAAAACCTCAGTTTGCTTACAAAAGAATTCAGATCTTAGTTCAAATATATTATGTCTCCCTCACTTGAATAAAAACTATACTTGAGGTCTAAGCTGATGATATCTTTGAGAGAAATTAATGTTATCTTTACCATGTGGCCATTAACCACTCAGTCAACGGTGACTGGAACTTTCTTGAACTTTGGTAGTACACAGTGTCAGCTATAACACAAGTTCATACAGTGAAAGTGCCCCCTTGTTCTACAAGAGCAGACAGTGCTCAGAAGTTATATACACACATATTTATATATATATTTAGACATCTCACTGTCCTTGCCGCTTGTCACCGAAAAGCATCACTGCATTTGGCATCAACACTCCAGTGAATTACGTCATCCTGTTCTTATTTATAATTGACAAAAAAGCCAGGCAGAGAAATACAAAACACAGGGCCTAAAGCTGAATTCCTAAATCCTTATGCTGTCAACTGCATATCAACAGACTGACCACCTGCAGTCCTAGTTTGTTAAAATGTCAACCCTGATTGGCACCTCGCAGTCTCCTCTCCAGCCCCAACGCAGAAAGACCACAAACCATTTAAAATTATCAGGTTTCTGGTTACAATGACTAATTTCATTTACTTAAATTTTCAAGTGCTGAGCAAAGCACTTTAAGCACTATAAGGAGGCAGTGTGCATTATTAAATTAGTGGCATGACACAGCCCTTCTCGGAATGAAGGATCTGGACGAATTAGTGGCTACGTAATTAGACCACAGAAGGAAGATCAAGACAGAGGTCCCAGAATAGCAAGTCTATACAGGGCTGCTGGAAATTATTTGTCTTGCTCTGGAAGCAGTCTGGCCACATTAACATGCTGCTGTGTTATGCCAATAAACCTTTTTGAGGTTAGAATGCCCTGAGTGAAACTGGATAAAATACGTGACTCAGCTCAGGTTGGAAATCGACAGCTCTTAAGTCTTGCATTTCTGAACACTCTGTCCCAGAACTGAAACAAGCAGCTTAATTCTGCTTCTGCCTGACATTAGTTCTAGTAAAGCTTTTCTGTGATCAAATCTGGCTGTGCTGCTATGCCTATATCCCAGACAGGATCCAGTTATTGCTAAGCTTCCTCAGTGTGAAAAGAGATCAGATGCAGTCTCTAGAAAACACCAGGTTTTCTAGAAAGCCTTCTAGGAGGAAATTCTCTTGGGAAAGGATTCCACAAAAAAATTGAGTTTTCAGTTTCTCACAGTATCGGGGGAGGGAAAGGAATGGCAATAGCTATTCTGGACTTGTGCATTTACTCACAAGTCCCAGCTACCCAAGCCCCATGAATCAGAGCTCTATGTTTGTAGCTAAACTTTTCCAAGCCACTGCTGAAGCAAAAAGAGAAATTTCTTAGAATTCCTTAATTTAAATATTACTTAATGTAGCCCTACTATTCGGACGTGGTCAAACCATAACACATCTCCAAGTGCTTCCTTGGTGTCGCTCATTAGCCTTGATTGCAGTGCAGTGTGTGGTCAAAACGGCTCAGCATGCTCTCTCTCCTCCCCTTGGTGCACATCCTGGCTTCTCTTCTAGGACAGGAGGCTCTCTCGGTGCTTGTACTTGTGCCCAACATTCTGCCCTCCCCGAACTATCAGTGTCCAGTCCCTGTCAAATAACCTGGCAATCCAGATCTGTCACAATGCCTTTTGTCAAAGTGCTAGATGATCCCTCAGCTGGTCACCTGCCCACCTGGCAAAGCTGCTCTCTTGCCTGGCCAGCTTCTTTAGTACATCCACTATATACTGCCCAAGTGGACCCATTAAAATGCCAATGAGCTTTTTTAATCTTTCCACTGGCCTTAACCAGTTATTGCCTGTCACAAACAATGCCCAAGGACATAGTGAATACCATGGGTAAAACCCTTACCCTTGGAGATCAGGTAAGAAGCAACACAGCATGTGCATGCCTGATTATAATCACAAAATAACCAGGTAAACCAAACCATGGTATTTCATAAAACTGATGCAAAAAAAGCTCTTTTGGTTCTGAGCCTTTGCAAGGATAAAAATGACAAAAATCTGATACTGTTATTCTGTTACAGAAAACCCAGAAGGCTTTCTGTGCCCTGGAATAAAGGAAGACATAAAACTTCCACATAAACTCCAGGGATACTATAAAAAAGCAAGTTTTCAAATTCTGACCCTGAACACTGTCAGTAAGTATGCCCTGCTTTTTCAGCCTATAAATTTTCAAGGTTATTTGGAAAGTGAAGAAAAAAAATACAAAAGTGCTTCTCATGAGAAAAAACTCCTTCGTATCAACAAGGAAGGGATTTCTTTTTTTTTTTTTTTTAGCTCCTCCAGACATTATTACCTATACAACTTAAAAGTTAAATAGGCCAAGGCATGTTGTATTTTTTCATATATTTAAAATTCAGTTTGATTACAGTCCAGCATGCAATTTTTTAGGATATAGCCATAACTTATCTTGTAGTTTTGAAAGATGCTGCTAGATATGAGCTATGGAACCAATTAGAGCACCAGTTCAGTCTGAGGAAAAATGAGTCTCCAGAAATAGAGTACTTGTATGACATAAAAGAAAAAGAAGCCATACTCATAAACCCAAAGTAGAATATCAACACAAAAATGAAACTGGATTTTCCAGGAAATGTGACATAGCCAAATGAAATACCTGCAAACATATTGTGCAGAGGATTTTATGCTGAGCATTTCAATTATCCAACATAGGCATGCCAGTAGCTAGTTTACACTAGAAAAATACAACTGAACGATTTGGTAGCAGTATAAAAATGAAATTAATATCTCTCTCAACTCCTTTTCCCTCCTTTAGGGACTCAGACCATTCAAATAATTGACCTACACAGACTTCACTGCTTATATGCAACCCATTTGAATGAAAAAAGGACAGCAGAAAAGAGGGAAAAAAAGCTGAATCAAAATATGGGGTTTGTTGCTTCTGAAAATACAGCAATGTGATGCTGCTGAATTGAACACAATGAACAAAAATTAAAATGGTGGTGGAAAACCATTCAGACTGACTTGTGACTGAATGTCTGTTCCTAGTTCAGTTACCAGTTAGATCACTTCCCTCAGTTATGAAATGTTATGCTGCACCTTTTACTTTCATCAGTTGTAGCACTCCAGCATGCTACAAAGACAGAAGAATCATTGATGTTCTAATCTCTTCTTATTTTTTTTGTTAGCATTTTTAATCCTTTCCAGCTTCTTTTGAGGAACAACTTCCTTCCAGCTCACAAAGAGGGCTAATGACATCAATAGATTGCTCATGAGGGCACTTGCAAAGAAATCCTTGCATAAAAATTCCAGTGCTTTTGAAATAATTCAGTATTTTTCAGACAAGACTGAACTAGTTTTATCTGAGCCCCCCCCCACACACACACACACTTCCAATGTAATAGAAAAAGAAATACACACACATCTCCCTTTTTGTTGTGGCTTTCTGAAACATTATAAAGCAAAATCTCTTGCTTGTCTTTGTGTTGATCAGTAAGAATGAAAAATACTTGCACCAAGTTGGAAACAAGTCAAAATGCCCTTTCTGACTTGTTAATGAAATCTTTCTGCTCTACAAAAGGCATTTATTCACCACCTTAATAGTCACACTGCAAGTAGATTTTATCTGGCTAGAGACTCATTTATTTCAATGAGAAACTAATCTCTTTTGTGGGATTCACATAAAGGATTTGAATTTAAAAATAAATAAAAGGAATTGTTTACCTGCAGTAGCTAATAATACCTTTGGAAATGCCATCTATGGGTATTGACTACTGAATCATGAAGCATTAGTCTGGCACACTAAAAGAGTTCACGCTATAAAATTATAATGAGTCTATGCTCTAGACCAGCACATAACAAAATGAAGACAAAGTTAAAATCAGATTCCTACCGCACCCAGAAAAATTAACGGAAAATTGTGGAAAATATTTTCAGAGAACAGGTTTGAAAATGTACGTAAAAAGCTTCTGTTTGAAGCTCTGCAAATTGCATTTGAAGGGACTGACCTGACATAAGGTTGGCAGTGGATGCAACTGGAGCTTTAATTGAATAAGCCTGGACATCTGTCTCAACTGTCAATCCTCCTAACAATAAGATTGATAGATGCAAGCTAATCGCCAATTAGAGGGAGCTCTTTCAGATACAGGCTGTGAGTCGAGAAGCTGCATGAACTCGCTCAGAGGTGGATGAAATGAGTGTGCAGAAATGAGAGAGAGAGAGAGAGAGAGTTCTGTCTGCTTCTTTCCAGACAGAGGCCATGAGATCTTCTTAGGCTGAATCCACAGAGCAAAGAATCACTAGCACAGTAATGAAGGTGAGGGAGAAATGCTGGCTCCACAACCGCGTGACCAACCTCTACCTCATCCCGAGGCATTTTTAAGCAATACCCAGTACTGTTTTACCTAGATAATCATTAGCATCCCTTTCCTTTTAGAATGCAAAAGATTTCAGCATTATGTAATGTGACTGCATTAGCTGTCTGTTGTTCTTCCTCCCCCCAAATACAAATACATTATCTAGTCCTTGTATCTCTTCCACATCCTTCTTAACAGACTACTATTTATAATAAAAATCATTAGCATTCCTTTTGCTCCTAATGTATTTAAGCTCTTTCTGGACTGTCCCTGCTGGCTGCTGGTTAAAGATTATGTTCTCATTTTCTCTATCAATTTTCTACCATTCCTACCTTTGGATATATAGCCTTCAGGCATAACCTCCTTTTTCTTCCTATAGCAACTGATTTTTTTTATTTTCATTGGTCCAGACTTTTAAAAATCTTGTCTCTCTTCTCTCCCCTTTCCCTCTTCAAGGTTGTGGAACTGTGTCTTTGTGAACACAGATTGTGGTTTTTATGGTTTTGAGTTATCCATACTTGGGTTTCACATGTAATGCCACCATGATATACCATTGGGAGCAAATATTTGTTTCATTTCTTGTTTATCTCTCTGTTCTAGCTCTCATAGTGACAGGAAACTCATGGAGCTCATGGAGGCAATAGCTGAGGTTATAACAGCAGTTTCCAGGTTTAAGAAAGAACACTTAGCAGCATGAAACCTCCAGCATGGCATAGACAGACCTACCACCTAACAGTCAAGTGTTTATTTTCCCCAACAAACAACAAACGTTTTCTGGTGTGATTTAGCAGCTTGAAGTAGGCACTAACAGGTACACCACATTAAATTTTCCCTAATAAGATTTCAAGATAATCTAATTCTGATTTGCCTATGACTTGGGAACATACAGTCATATTAACCACATCCAGAATAAAAAGGCTTTCTGGATGGCTCACAAGGACGATGTTCCACTTTGACCACTGGAGTTATGCCTTCTCCTGTACCAAATGTTTCTTAGGTATCCCAGCACTGTCAAGTTTCACTGTTCAGTGTAGTTCACAGAAAAATATCTGAATTCATTATGCAGTGCTTAATAGGAAACCAGTACCTTGGGCAAGGGGTGAGGGGAAGGAGGAAGTAAAAGAACTTAGGCTTGCATTTTTATATCTCAGTGGACAGAGAAGTTTCAACCTACCTAAAAAGCCCAGGAAGTGACTTGCAGATATTTATGCCTGCACAAAATAAATCTTATCTCTGCCATACAGATATTTTGCAGTGGAAGTTGACTGTGCTGCTGATTGCTGGTAATGGAAACGCCAGAGGTACCTGAAGTCCCAAGGGTTAAATCATTTCTGTAACAATAATGATCAAGCCATTAAATGCACATGAATATTTAATTTCAGCTGCACTTAGTTCCAGTCTTAATTGTCAAAACCACTTTGCTAAAAATATGCAAATAAATGATCCATTCTCCTCCTTTATGCAACATCTTCACCAGACTTAGGACAAGGAGTTAAATCCACCAGGAAGCCATTTTAGTGGCTTGTTTTGCCAATTCCATTCACCATGCAGTAAGAACTAGGACTAATCATCCAGTCTCCTTTCCCACCATTTCTTTTTATCCTATTTTCACAGCTTTCTCATGATCTATTGAAAATAATTCCTCCACAATGAATTGGTTTTCTCACCAATGCTTTTTACTTGATCTAGAAAACAAAACAAAACAAAACAAAACTCTGCTGTCCAACTCCAGGCTTTTAAAACATCCTTACATTCAAAGTGCAGGAATAACTCAGGTTAAAATCTGAATTGTGGAGTGTAATTAGCTTTAAATATAAAATTCTTTTAATGGCACTATTGAAAGTGCCCTTAAGCATCCTCCAGAAGCTATTAAGCCATTCAGTGCATCCTGCAGTGTTACAAACCCCACATACTCTGTCCCAACGACAACTCCATGTGGATCTTTTATCTAGAAGAGCTATATAGCTATGAGAAACAGCAGTGACATATCACCATTTAAAAAAAAAAAAATATGGCTTACTTTTAATTAGCTTTCTAAATGTCTGTTCTTCTGGTAGGTTTACTTTGTCAGGACATGTAGAGATCAAAAACATATAATGATCAACAACTGGAAGATTAAAACCAAGCAAATAAAGCTGGACAATTAACACCTATTGGAAACAAAACTTAAAACCCCCACAAACTAGTATACTACAGCTATTACCAAAGAAAGAAGCAGAGGATTAAGTGACAGGTGTAGAGCAGGTACCCTCAGAGGCAGGTAAAATGCATGCCTAATAGTTATGCCTTTAGGCAAAAAGTCTTAATTCATGGAGTTACAAATCCATTTTCCGCTGTTACATGCTGGAGGCCACACAGCCAAAGAATGTTTTCACTTACTTTTTTTTTTTTATAAACTGGCAGTGCAGCTGACTGCTACAATTAGGTTGCATTTCAATAGTGTAAATGTAGTTATTTTTCTGTCATTGGGAGAATGTGAATTTTGCAAAGCCCAAATATTTAAGAAACAGTAACTGTGTTTCATACAGCATGCTCAGAAAGATGCTTAAATTTTAAAATAGAATGCTGGTGCAGATGATGGCACAGCAAATAGCTGAATTTTTTGCATGGAAGATCGATTGTACACAATGTGGTTTTATTATATTTGAAAGATGGAATTTTATCAACTTGAATCAGTACCAAAAAATGATTTTATGCAGCTGGCTTAGAACTATGATCAACTCTAGACTAATGTCTTCGAGGTATAGTGTGTGTCCTAAAAAGAAGATGAGAAGATCAGCCTCTTTCACCCTCATTCCATACACCTACTAAAGCAAACAGCATGTGAGAGATGCTTCAAAAGGAACAATGTTGAAGGGAAAGGTGGAAAAAAACACAGCCCTAAAACATATTTGTGAATATGCGAGTGTGAAAGTTCAGTCTAAGAAAATCTGTCTGTACATTAATTCAATGACAGACAGTACAGGAAGGATCTTTCAGGAATAATGAACTTTTCACAGTTTCCTTTATGTTAACATATATGTTTAACCTGTACAAGGGCACACTATCACCATCTTTTTCTTTTCAATCTAAGACACAAAGTGAAATTAATTCAACAAAGAAATATACAATGCCATGAATTATCCCCTCATTTGTTGTTTAATCTTCCTCTGAAGTAAAGTAGGAACAGAAAAAGATATTCCCAGGTTATCCAACTAATGCATTATTCCAATGGAAACCCTTCTCAGCATTGTCATAAAGTGTATGTAGAATTATTCTGCCCTATTTGCCTAAAACTTCCTGCAGCAGATTACAGATGTGTAATCAAACTTTGAGACAGTGTGGCACTGACAGCCCTCTTTTCAAAAACATACCAAAATGTAAGCATGAAAAGTCAGTTCTGGGCCAAGCCATCACATTCCAACATTTTATCTTTTCGAGTTGTAAAAAGGATAGAACATTATTTATGCCTCTCAGTGCGCACTCAGACTTTTCAGATGTTTAACATTCCCGGTGAAGAGGTTAACAAAAACGAAAGGTAGACTTGTCACAAGTTATTATGTAACTTCAGAGAAAACGTCAAAGGAGCTGCTATGAGCTCTGGCCTGAACAATCAGGTCTTTTTCTTCCCCTTTTCTTAAGAGTTTCTGAAGTTTTGCAACACACACTGTGTTAAGTAAATGCCACTAACACCAGAAATCAACATTTTCTGGAGAATGCAGCTTGTTGCCATATAATCACTATTATTCAGAAGCCTCAACATAAATACTCAGTTCATAACTCTTGGGATCCATGTAATGCTACGTGTTTTACAAGTAGTATTTAAAAAAAAAAATACACATGTTTTCTAGAAAATGCTACTAATGAGCACTTCCTGTGAAATGCAGCTTACCTACTGTAGCTCTAATAATGCAGGGAATGAATATTCAACATTTTATAAAACAGCAGGAAGTGAAAGAATGGTAACATTCCTAATTTCCTCCACTGGCATCACACACTTATATTTGGGAAAAATAATATATATATATATATTAAAAAAAAAAAAGCAGAAAAGGAGAGCAAGCAAAAAATTATTCAAGACATATGTTCCTTTCCTCCATTTTTGTTTTATATAGCAGACAGTAGATGAGAATTAAAAAAATCTCTAAGTTAGTTACTTTAAAATGGCAAAAACACTCTGATGACCAAACTAGAATCAAGTCCACTCATGTTGGATCCTACAAAGGGCTATTATAAGTGAATCCCTTTTTTTCATGTTAGCTTAAGGACTTGAAAGTTACACCACTTCATATTTCTTAATTTGTAGATACATGAATCTGTTGCTCAGTGAGAAGAGGGTCCTAGGGTCTGGATCCTGCTTGTCACTATTCTTAGTCACAAACATCTCAACGAAAAATAAACAGAAACATTCACTGAAGCAGGACTAGGAAGCAGGATTCCTGTGACTCCCAAAGGAGCCTAATTCACAGCAGACCACAAAAGGAAATGCTCTCTGTTCTCCCTCTCGCCCTGCAAAACTTTCTGCAGAGCGACCTGGATTCGGTAGCAGGGAGTAGCAGAGCCCCACCCAAGCCTCATTTAGCTACCCCAGCCTGCAGGCTGAGGTTGGGCTTCTCTTGGGGCTGGGCTTGGAACAGATGACCTCCAGAGGTCCCTTCCAACACTAACAATTCTGTGGCTCTGCGATTTGAATTTACGACCTGCCTGCAAACATGCGTGTTTCGAAATATTTAATGCAAAACTGTCCGACCATCCTCTGGAGTGAGAGGCAGGGTTCAAAAGCAAGGAGGCAGAGGAGGAACAGAACTGCACTCTGCTACTGAGCAGCACACATAAGAGTACCAGTCATTTCGGAGCAGCACCTCAACATGACTTGTTCTCCTCTTTCCTCTCATCTCCTTGTTCCCCCCACCCCAGGGCAGCTCTCTCTCACCCTCTACACCCTGGGATTAGACTACTGACTGCTGAACAGCTGATTGCAGCACCAGTGGTGTGAAATCCCAGCTACTGAACTAAAACAATTGAGACCAGGAACGCTCTGCAGATGCCCCCAAGCAAGTTAAACTGTGTCCTAGCCCCACTCAGGAAAGGTTATTTACACTGATCCTGCCTTGCAAGGAAAGTCCACTCCTTGAGCACATTATCAAGACACCTGAAAAAACCAGTAATCTTTGAAAACAAACTGCAAGTCTTCAAGTTGCCACTTAGTCCAGGAAGGGAGAAAAACACCAGAACCTTATTCATTTCCCTTTTTTTCCTATTCCACTCACCTCTTTTTCATATTCTTCTCTTCAACACAGAAATGTCAGTGTTATCCACTGACTTTAAGGTGTACTTCATTGCTCAGCATGTTGCTTCCTTGGATTTGACTCTGTACTGTTCAACTTCCCTGCTCAATGGTATGGAATTTAGAATATCTTTATGTGGCAAAGTACAAATATATTTAATCCCAGAATTCTCTAATGCTAGGCATGCACTTTAGCCTTGATATGTTCTATTTTCTGATTTAAGATATCCTGACACAGAATATGAGTAACTATAAAGTCGTCCCAGTGTTCAAAATGATCTCATGCCATCCTGAGACCCTTCTCATCACCCATTCCAGTGATTTCCATTACTTTATTCAAAAAGAGCAAATGCACTGTGCAGCAGGAATAGTAAAGTAAAAAGCGAGGTCAAAGAAAGTGAGGCCTGTGACTACATAAAAGGGAAAATCTATTTCTAAAAGACTAAGATTTTTCATATTCTAAATCTGTCCTAGTAACATATAACCCATACTCGAAAACACAGAAAGAATAAATATGACTAGAGAGTCAATTCTGCACACATAGAATTCACAACTCCTTGTACGGTTATCAGTTTTAAAACACTGTGTAAGTCAATCCTGGTACTGAACAAGGAATGCAGATCATATGAGCTATTAAGGGAACTCTACCACTGCACTAAGAAAGAAGGTACAATATAAACTGCCTAAGTATCTACTCATTTTAAACTATATCCCCCTGCAGTTCATAGCTTTGCATCACAGGAAGGTAGAAAGGGAGAAACAAACAAACTAGAACAAAAAAAAATCCCACAACCACAAAAAAATTCCCTGCAAACCGGCCAAAGTCTCTCCAACCCAAATGACAACAAGGTGAAGTAAAGGTTGTATTCATTTATCCAACCACTAAGACTCTCCTGTTGCTATCAAGGCACTAAGAAGAAATACCCAAATTGTTTCCTCTAATAATAGCAGACAATTCATATGAGTAAAAAATCCATAAAAATTAAAAAAAAAAAGGCATAGATTCTAGATCATTTATGCAGCCACACTGACAGAAGACAATCTCTAATCATAAGCACTAATCCCACATATACTGTGAATAAAGATCCTCCAGCAGACCACTCATATTCATTGGAATAAATTACAGTTCGATGTTCACTATTTGTAACAACTCTTGTAGTTGCTTGTGAAGAGGAAAAATGACCCAAGAGATTCTGGACATCTCACTCATTAAAGAAAAAAGTATCCTACAATTATGGGGGATGAATGCTACTGACATGAAAAGCATAAGGGAAAAAAGGACTTTTCTTGTTTAGTATATTCTGTTATGTTTATATCTTCCACTCAAAATTTTACATCAAGATTCATTTCTATGTGTCTTTTTTTGCACAAAAAGAAAAAAAACACCTTGTTTTGAAAAGCAGACTGTTCTGACAATAACTACAGGGAATATGTAGATATAAAAACATGCAGCAAAGCAAGAAAGGAAATGCTTTGTAGAATGGTGGCCTCCTCCTTTTCTTCACATATATTTATAGCAAGAACATCAATCTCCCCCTCAGCAGATGATCACCATTGTCTTCTGCCTCCACACAGTAGGGTTAAAAAGCCTTTCCTTCTCACATAATGAGCATGAACCTCAAGGAAAAAGACTTTCTTTCTAGTTTTTACTTCAGTGTGAGCAGCTGAAGTTCTGAATACATTTGGATAGAATGCCAGATAATTTCTCTTGAAATCAAAAATCTTCATCAACATGAGGCTGTTGAAGACATCTTTGATTTTTGTAGGCACTCAGTATAATTTCTAAGATTATTAATCTCTGAGTGAGCAACTGCCTAACTCCTCACACGCAGACTAATTTTTCTTAAGCATGGTATCCTTACACTAAAGGCTCACACACTTCTGCAGCAACTGAGCTAAGGTTAGTTTTCATGCTTCTCTGGATCCTACAGACATTTCCTTCCCACAGTAGATGGAGGAATTTCCAAAGCTGAAAGCTATTTTGAGCAGCTTCCAGAGCCTCTCTTTGTAACACCTTCTTGACTGTGATTTCCTAATCACTATGCAGAAGATTTCACTGCCTAATTAAAGGACTGGTGCAGTGATGAAGATAAAGAATACAGAGCAGGGCTGCAAGCTAATCTACAAGCAAAACACAGGAGCTACTTGTCAAGAGTAAGGGCATATTTTATCGACAGCTGTGTCCAATAAGGATGAGTTATGCAGTGAAGGTTTAATATTAATGCATTTCAGTCTTTCCCATTACTTACTCGTTATACATACCTAGGGCATTTCCAATTCTCTCACTCTGCCTTCTTATTGTAATGCAATTAACATTTTAACCCCTCTGAAAATCCTTGTTTTTACATCATCTCAGACTCTCACAAACAGTGCTCGACAGAGCTGTAGGTCTCAACAGTTACATTTTTGGCCCGTAAAATGCAGATGGGGTGTGTAAGTCTTGGTGATGAGTGAATCTGCAGGCCAAATTCATTATTTGCACCTGTGAAACTTTCTGTTCCTTTATATGTCTCTCCCCAGATATGTATATATAGTGAAGTATGAATGTCTATTTATATCCAAAAGGATATAAATAATGAAACAGTTACAGATCACTAATATTATACACTGAAGATATTACTGTTACGTAAGACAACTATTTTTAAATAATATGTGGTTATCAATTTAAACATCAGCATAATGTTCCTTTGTACAATCATGGTTCAGCTCCCTTGAGAGCTGGACTATCTCTGTCCAAGTCATCCATTCCCTCTGTGGAATCCTGCCCATTTATAAAAGAACTGTCACCTGAGAAAGACTGTCCCTCTACCATGGATATGGGAGCTCATTGCTGTCCAGTGAGGAGGAAAGAAGCAAAATACATAGAAGAATAATCTTACAGCTGAAACCAGCAGTCTGTTCTGCCTATACACTGTCATCAGAGTATGAAACCAAATTCCTCCTCGTGGCTACTAATTGTCTGTTCTTTATTTGGGGGCAACTAATTTGAGACGTGTGTGAAATAATCTGCAGACACAAGCCTTCAAAACACCACAAACAAGGAGAGTGCTGATATCAGCACATAAACATCTACACAACCATATCCTAGGCGCATCAAACTGAAAACCCATCGGATGCTTTTTAATTGCTGGACATACATTGTCCAAGCCTGGGTTTGCCCTACACAACTTAAGAATAATAGTAATATATGGCTTGAAGTCACAGAGGTGTTTTAAAACTGAATTTTTCATATGGACATATATATTTTACAATAAAATTCTGCTTCACCACAGGCTATGAGGTGCTCATGATCTCTCCTCTCCCTCCTTCTGACACTTTGAAGGTTTTCAGTGGGAAGGGAGCTGTCAGGACCCCAAGCACATCTTGCCTCCTGGGGCTTTGGCTAGCTGGACTCGAGGCCAAATCAAAGCACAGGTGGTGACCTTGAAAACAGACATTGTAAAGAAAGTGAGAAGGAACCTCAGTTAGGACTGAATTCTCTTTCTTCCCTCGGGAGCTGCTTTTGTGCAGAGCCTCTCACCCTAGATCCCTGTCTGAGCTGTGCTGCTGCTCTGCCTAAGTCCTGTCAGTGCCTGGCTGTGAGTCCTGCTGAGCTGGACACCAAACTGACCCAGCCTTGGCCCTCACGGTTCTTACAGAAGCAGCAGATGATCAGACCCCTGGGTGAATGTGCTTACCATCCCCAGGCCTGCCTGGCTTGCCGCAGTGGGACGGGGCTGTTCTCATTGAGAGCACTGCCCTGCCTCCTGTGCTGCCCCCAGTGGGTTTCCCCAATCCAGCACCATCAGGCTTGACTCCAAGCCTCCCCCAGACCCTACTCCCCAGCCCACTACCCCGTGGCCACCCACGGCTCTGTTGCTGTTCCCCACTACCATATCTACCCCGGCTCGGGCTGCCAGTGACGCCCAGCCCAGCCCAGGTTCAGCAGGGGTCTCTGGTGACCCCTGGCAGGAGGTGTTGGCAGGGCTGCCACTTCAACATCACTTGGCCAGTAGTAACAAGATTATTCCCAAAAGACTGGACTTGCAGATATGAAAGCTCACTCAAAGAAAATAGGTGAGAAGTAAACCTAGGTGTCCCATAGTTTGAGTGTCTAACTGGGAGCCAAAATGGAAGGGATGAGTGAGAGGACAAAGGTTTTGCCACCACAGCTGGAAAAAAGACACAGTCATTCTCCTTTCCTGCAGAAATAGAATCACAGAATGTTAAGGGTTGGACGGGACCTTAAAGACCATCTAATCCCAATCTCCACTGCCATGGGCAGAGACACCTATCACTAGGCCACGCTGCCCGAGGCCTTATCCAACCTGGCACTGAACACTGCCAAGGTTGGGCTGTCCACAATCTCCCTGGGAAACCTGTTATATAAATAAAGAAAGGCTTCATATAATATGCCGTGGATGTGTTTTCTCACAGTGGCAAAAGGTCTCTGTGTTCAGACCTGACACGTACAAGCATCCCTTACACGTACAAACATCCGTGGTCAGTCAGTGACGGATTTGCCTCCCGACTGCCAGATCGGGCACCAGAAGCTATTTCTAAGGATGGCAGAGTAAGTTAGACACGTGCTGAAACACCTGCACTCCTGCAAGTATTCATGCCATCTAAACCAAGCCCAGGATTCCCTGTTCCATAGAAAAGCCTGCAGCAGCAACATCCTGAGGCGCCCGCACAATGAAAAGAGAATTTCAGTCGGGATTGTAGGAGCTAAGCTGAGAGCCAGACACCTACAAATTAGGCATTACAATGCTAAACAGCAAAATACCTGTGTCCCTTTGAGGATCTAGTCATAAGATATAACAGCTGAAATACTTGGGAAAAAGCACACGAGGAAATCAATAATTCCATCTGTGTTCAGTGCGAAGGCCGGACTGTGTGCTGTAAATATTACATGCAGGATGGGAATGCTGAAGTTGGAAGGAAATACTGAATAGCAGCTCGCTCAGTACTCAGCAGAAGTTAAAGGTTGGGTGGTAATACCAGTCTGTGAGCAGGTAATTAAAGACTGTATTAGTGCACCTGCCTGAAGGGGACAAATCAGCATTGCACAGGCAATCTTCATCACCAGGCTGCAAGAGCTTGCCTTGCCACCTTGAAGTAGCCTTGGCATATGTTAATTTTCATTCCTTTTAATGTCATATTATATAAACAATCCCTGTGTAAAGATTGACTTCAGATATTTGTACTAAAAAAAAAAAAGGAATTATCCTCTTTGTTTTATTTGAAGGATACATTATAACACCTTCCCTACTCAAAGGACACACTCTAATTAAAGATTGAATTTTCTCAGGATTTTAACTAAATCTGTCACTTAGCTTATGAATTAAAAATAATTAAACATAGGGTCTCATAAGAATTGTAGTTCTGCACTTGCTCACTTCTGTCTGGTTCCTTTCACTAACAAATTGCTAGTTTTCCAGTGTTTGTGCTCTCTGCATAATTTGAAATAATGAACGCAGGTGGGAAAATTATAATTAAAAATATTATTCCCCATTATAGTCAGAATTTTGTCTTTCTTAGAAATAATAGTTATACCGCTCCTGTCTGAGGAAGGCAATAGCTTCTCTACAGGCAATTTTTAAGGGACTAGCTGGTCCCTCCCTATCAGAAGATGACATCCTCTTCATTTGTTCTAAATACCTCAGAAGACACAGAGAGTTTTTGGGGAAGACAGCAGCGATTTCACTGAAGCTTGGTGTGGTGTGTATGCTACCTGTGAGCAGCAACAGCTGATGTTCCCACTTTTGGGAGTGGGCTCCTGTTTCATTAAAGAGTTTCATTGAACAGTTCATTTATTAAACACTTCTTTCATTCCATAAAATACATGAAATATAGAACTTCTGTGTTTTACTGTGTACTGTAAATAACATAAAATAGATCCATGCAATACCTGCCCTCGATACTTTCTTACCATGTGAATGAAATCCGTTGTTTCTGCATCTATTCCACAGAAATGTCAGCATACTTAACCCAGATATTTGCTGTCCCAGTTACCTGCTACTAGCAGGATTAGCAAATGACCTTATTTCACCAGCAGAGACATTCCCATCCACGTCATAAGCCTCAGCTCCTCTTGGCTGCTACCACTTCCCTTTCAAATCTCAAATATCCCAAATGATTGATTACTTTACTGACTAACAGCAAAATGAAACCGTGACAAGAGAAGAAATAAATTCAGATGTTTCATACAATCCCTTTGACCTCTGGAGGTCATCTGGTCCAACCATTTCCCTCAAGCAGTGCCACTTAGGGCTAGTTGCTCAGGATGGCTTTTTTAATCAAGATGGCTTTTGACTGTCCCCAAGGTTTGAAACTCTACAAACTCCCAAGGAAATTCATCTTTGTTTATGAAAAAAGGAAAGAAAATAAAAATAAGGGAGCATTCTGGCCACACATTAATCATAACACTTAACCTGTGCATACAATGTCAATTGTGATGATTTATCAGTGTCTGTAAGGCTGAAATTCAGCTGTGTGTTGTTCTGCAAAAGGAGTGCTAATGTCAGGAATATATGCAGGAGTACAACATAAATGCAGTCTCCACTTCTTCACAGATATTAATCTCAAAATTGCTTATTTATAAAGGGTAGTTAAAGATTCATAACCACTTGTGGCTCCATTTCTCCCCAGCTGACAGCAAAAATTATATACGAAACATAATTCTTGCTCAATTCTAAAGATTAATCCATACATCTGCCATCATACAAAGTGTGCAATTAGAAAAATATGGAATTCTGAGTGTTTGAAAAGATATACCACTCTTCAAAAATGGAATTTATTTTTCTGTCAAGTGCTGCCTTAGTTTAGAAATGCAGTTCATAAAAAAGTCATCCTCTCTATATCTCAGTCCTTATCTCTCTCATAAGATGAGTTAATGATGTTTTATGGTAGCTGCACTAACTTTTTCCTTCCCTCTGCTGGAAAAAAAAAAAAAAAGCAGTGGAATAAAAATAAAAAATAAAATAAAATAAAAAAATCCCCTTGCTTTCCTAAAAATTTATGGGGTTTGGTTGATTTTCACTTTAACTTTATCATATAAGAATTTTCCATAGATTTTGCATATGCTTATACATTTCCCTCCTTTCCCCATTATAATTGCTTCCCATTTCCTTAAAATTGCTCTCCCAAAACAAGCATAAAAGTTCTTGAGGCAAATTCATGATAGTTCAAAGCTCATTCTTTTTTCTGACTGTCTTTATGAAAGTGAGAGAAACGTAATTACCTTGGAGACCTCTAGCCTTCTGTCAAATTTGACTGAAATCAGCCAATAGCTTCAGATATTTTCAGAGGAAGAGAGAGTCATACAAATTCACAAACACTGAATAATTGTAGGATTTTTTCCTTCAAAAAACAAAGCAAACCACTAAAAAAACCCAAACCAACCAAGCAAACGAAACCAGTGTTACCTTAACAAATAAAATGGAAACTGTCTTGTCTCTGAGATGTGCTTCAAAAGTATGAATTTCAAAAATTCTCCTTACTTCAGGAGACAGTCATTCAAATTCAGTCAATTTTAATGAGCACTATGAAAAGTCTATGAAGAAGATTCATTTTCATAAACCAGTCTGAACTTCCAACTTTTGCTCATGATGTTCTATTACTTTTTAATGCTATTTTAATATATGCCCTTAAAAAGAAAAAAAAAAGAAAGAAAAGAAAGGGAAAAAAAAGAATAAAAACCCCACCACCATTTTGGTGGCTTTTAAAACCAACCCAGATGTAGCAATTTTCAAAGAACTATTTTTTTCTTTCTTTTTTTTTCTTTTTTTTTTGGTAAATTCAAAGTTCCTTACTTCAAAGTAAAAATAACTTGGCTGAAACTCCTCCTACGATTAGCTTTTGTTCAAATCCTTGTGCTCATAAATGACAGAAACATCCCAAAATCTGCAAAGATAAATGTCATCTTTTAAATTACTGAAAGCCTTCATTAAGCCTTAATATATGCTGTCAGTTTTAAACTAAATAATAGATGAGATTTTAACATAATCAGAAGAAAACTGCTGGTACCTGCCTCTGTTACTGTCACAGTTAAATTGACATGGTAATTTTCAAAATAATGCCTTCTCTAAATCAGTTAAAGACTGACAAGCTCCCACCATTTAGGGAACTTTTGCTTCACATAGATGGAAGTCCCTTACCATGAATTTACTGGTATGAATGATCAAATATCTCTTCTGCTTGTACACTGTGGAATAAAATTGGGTGGCTGGGTTAACCAAGTAAACAAATCTGAAAAAGTCAGAGCAACACTTTTCTCTTGGAAAAAAATATCTCTTTGTTCCAGTAATACTTGGCAAGTATTGTATTATTTGATATTTTGTTAGTCATGGCTGGAGGGGAAAATCTATGATCATTTTTATTAAATTTTCATTTGGGGGCTAGAGTACATACTATGTTAAAAAGCTACGCTAGGTATTCCATGTACTGTGAGGAAAAGGGCTGCATAATGCAGACAATTCAACAGCTCAGGTCACCCTCCATATCACCTGGTATCCGAAAGGCCATGCACAGTTTGCAAAGGAAACAAAAAACCCCTCTAACCAACCTCTAACCACCCTGGGGTCACGGCACATCCGCTGGTTTCAGGTACGCTCCTCTCTCTTTCTCCACACCCACAGGCAAACCAAGCAGGGAAAAACTGCTTCGGTTTCTTAACTGATTGACTCTGCTGTCCATCATCACACCAATCCAACCCTTTTAGACTCCTCTGTGGTTGACTGCAAGGGCCGAGCATCACCCCAGCACAACATCCTACTTGAACCCTTTACAGCAACACCAACCAGTGCTCAAGCTGATCATCCTCCCTGGAGATTTCACCATGTCCATGAGTGAGCTGACCAGCTCAGAGCCCCATGTGCCTCTACTTTTTCCTTCTTTCCTCTCCTCTGACACCTATTTCAAATCCTGCTGGCACTGCCAAGAACAAGAATTCAATGGCTGGCAGCTTTCTAGTGAGGGCTGGGCTGCATCTCTGTTGGTCCGAACTCCTCCTAAACTTGTGTTACGCAGCAGCTCTAAACCTTTATGCAAAGCACCACTGAAAAAAAATAGACATTGTGCATGTGAACATAATGATGGTGAAATGAAACCTAGTTATAAATAGTGGCAGAGGAGGCATGCCACCCATAAAAGTTTGGTTTAGGAAATGTTTCGTTTCTCTTCTGGAAGGTCACCGGTGATGGTTTCAAAGCCTGTTTTGAGATAGTCGTGCTTTGTGCCTATCAGATGTCACTATTAGAGACATATTTCATTATTTTAGCTGCAAAAAGGATTAAAATGGGATGTAATCATTTCAAGTACTTCCCAAGTAGCTCAGAGTTCTAGTTCCTGGATCACTTGATAAAACTAGAGAAAATATTTGAAAACTCAAGGAAGGCAACAGCACTGTGGATAATAAAATGCCGTGACTCATAGCCCTTTTTCAGTGTTAGGATTTATTTTCTTGTTTTGTAAAACAAAACAAGGAATTTACAATTGAAAACACCTGCAAAGATTTCAGTCCCTCTGGGCTGAGTCAAACTCCCCTGGGCTTTGTCTGTGGAATTTGACTGGACCTTGGAAATGTGGAAATTCTTTCAGGTCATGCAGATGTGCCTGGCATCTAGGCATGAACCTATATAAAAATAATTTAAATAAAAAGAAACTCCACCATCTACCTATTAAATGAAATTTATTACTCCATCCTCCTGAGGATTTATGGGTGATGACAAAACATAACACAAACCCATTTCTTTTTTCATCTTCCAAGGAAAATAAACAGGACAGACTAACTGAACAGGAAAAAAAGAGAGTTGTAATTCAGACAGTGGGATTAAGGTGTGAATATTCTTTTAAACCCAATTGCTCCATGAGCTTAAGCAGCTAAACTCACCATTAATAACCAAGATTCCTCCATGATTAGAGAGTAAAGCAAAAAAAATACTTATTAGACACTCAACTCTTCAATGACTTGACTGATGGAGCAGACAGAAGAGAGAGCTCTGGTGTGCATGTCTGCCTGCATTTGTATGTTCATGTGTGCACGTGTGTAAGAAGGGAAGCCCTGCATACTTTATTAGTAATCCATTTTTTTTTTCCCTAATACCATATGCTAAGGTGAAATGGAGGCTACTCTGCTTTTGTTTTGGCCTCCTTACTCTGAAGTCTTGATTACTGTTGTGGCTTCATGTCACATCTATCCATGTGGCACGTCCTGCATATATCCAGCATGAATATTTCATGAATATTGGGGAAGAGATTGCAATGTGAGACACAATGCGTATTTCAGATGACACATGACTGATGTCTTTGGAGATCTGGGTTTATTATGTACTTGCAACATTCATCTACTACGAGAAAGCTGGTCTTTCCCCCTATTGCACTGACTAAAGTCAAAGAAGGAAAACAAATGTGCATTTTGAATGTATCTGATCTTTTACTGAAACAATGAATTAATGTACTGTCATGTTTGTTTTCTACTTTCTTTCCCCAAAGACAGAGCACAGAGATAAAAACATCAAAACTGCTTTGCATTGGCTTCAAAACATAAAAGTTGCCTTTTAAAGAACTTTTCATGCCCCACATCATTATTAAACTTGGATTAATAAAATTTGGTCTAATGCTACATTTTTTAAGTAGAGCTTCTACTGTAGAAATGATTCTATCGATATCTCTGATTTTCTAAAGAGTATCTCTATTTTACAATCTCCAAACAAGTTCAAATTTATAAACAATGACCCATGTCTAGTCTAGTCAATAAACAGTATTTAAGTCAGGAACTTGGATGAGCATTTGTTGTGAGCTCATTTCTGCTGTAAGAATATCAGTTCTAGAAGGGTGAATTCCTTTGGTTTCTGTCTCTTTCTTCATACCAAAACAAAACAAAAATAGAAACACCATCCCCTACCCACAAACACAGATGATTTTGAAGAGGTTTTATTTGATCCAGTGAGGAAAAAATATCTTTTTGGAAGCTCAATGAGTTTCACAGTGAAGAGTTTTCCTCAAATAGGTTGTCTTTAAAAAACATCTAATAAAGCATCTTTGTTAGAGCAACACAACAATACCTGCTTATTTCCTACAAATACTGCATATAACTAGAGGAATAATAATTGTATGTATTCCCCAAACCGAGGCAGCTCTAATGATAACTTTTAAGTTATTTTGAAAAACAAAAAAGATAAAAACTTTCAAGAGAGTGTACAGAATAGAAATGACCCAGGGAAAACAGAACTGGTCTTCAAAAGCCTGAGAAAATACAGGTCTTGAATGTCATCAAGTCTTTGCTGTAATGATTTTAAAACTAACAGCTTGCTTTTCTATGAAAATATGTCTGAGTCATTTTTATGGCTTCCCTTCGCAACCTGTTGTATGGATGCCATGGATCAGACTGGAACAGGAAAACTGGGAAGAGATGGACACTCCCACCCCGCAGACCCACAGAGATTTAAAATACTTTCTGTTTGTTTGTTTGTTTTAACACCTTCTCTTTTATAGCTCCTGAAACCTGTTCCTCACTTGAGGCAAGTCCCGGGGGGATTTTCACCTGGTCTCCAGAGTAAGGAGGAGGTGGGGGACGTGCACAGTGTGCTGGTTGAGCTGCACGCTCTGCAGCTCCTCACCCACGAGGAGCATTAGGAGCTCCAACAGCCCACTGAGTTCAGCCCACATACAGAACCTGGAATACCTCACTCAGGAATGCACAAGAAACTGTGTGGGAAGTTTGAGCTATCTCTGAGTTAATTCAAGAAGCTGATGAAGAAATACAAAATCAGACCATTCCAAAGAAACTGCTGCTTTCAGGTACGGATTCAAGCAGGTAGTGCATCTGTTCTACGCTCCCTCCAAGTTTTCCCACTGCTATAAGAAAATTTTAGTACCTGCAGAGATGCTTACTTGTTAGTAAATTCTTTGGATCTTAATAAATTCCTGGATGTCAAATGGAAAAATGCCACCAACAACTCAAAAACAAACAAATGTATTGCTAACTCAATTGGCCTAACCGTGAAACTCCCTCCTTAGAGTTTCTCAAACCCACTTGTTTCCCATTCAGTTTCAGAACTGTGGACATTTCAGCTTCTGTACCTCCATTTTTGGCCCTTATTTAAAAGGTACACATTGCAGGGTAGAAAAGGCTGCTTTCCTCTTCCCTCCTTTCTCCCTTTTCTAGATGTTGCAGTAAGAAAAAATGGAAAGCCTATAACCTGTTTATAGTTCATTATATTTACTTATTGTATTTTAAATGTAGTAACCCTCTGAAATGAAACAATTCTGTCACAAGTGCTAATGTTTCATGGTCTGAGAAAAGAAAGAATACAAACAAGCCAAAAATATAGGTACATCTCAATTCGATATGCACAGATGTTACTGAAAAATCAAAGCCACATGCAACATTCAGAGAAAAAAGTTTCTTAATCCTTCACATGCAGATCTAGTAAATGAATAGCACACATGGATGAACAAAAAAAATTTTCAGAAAAATTACATGACATAATTATATGCCAGCCTTTGTAGAAAAAAAAAAAAAAAAAGAAAGCAGATATCCCTTGGAATTGGTAAGCCCTCCCCAACAAAGCAGCTAATTGTAATTTTAAATGAGGTCAGAGGTGTTGATTACCTAAATGCCTTCCTATGTGGCAGCTGCTTGTTCATTGGTCTTGGTGGGCAGTTCATCCCATCAAGGAGCCAACAACAATCACTGCCTTTGTTGGCAGCCCTGGCGTAAGCCAAGAACTGATCGGCCATCTCTGCTGCCTCTGATGTGCAGCATGTTGATGAGGTTTGCTCGTGCTGTACTTGCTCATTCTTTGGTAGTTGATTTTAATTCCCATGCTTTACTGCCCAGCAAACCTACATTCCCTTGAAAATATATATTCTTATCTAATCTTGTCTGCCTCAATTAATCACTGTGGCTTTAGATAGCATCCCAGTCCTTGAAACTAAGAATGGGAGGTCAGCCTGCACAAACCTCTATTCTTACCTCAGAAGTCAGAATTTGTTACAAAAGACAATGTGGAATGGCCAGCACTGCTAAATAAGAGATGTGAAGATATTCTTCAAGAAAAGGCAACAATGAATCATCCGTAAACAGAAGTGTCACGACCATACAGATCACACAGTATTTTCCTAAATAGAGATGCTGTAACATACAATGCAAACACTCACAGATAAGTGAGGGAGAAGAGAAAGTTAAGAAAGCTGAAACCTTCCCATTGTCTCAGTTCAGCAAGAGAAGAGAAAGAACGTGCAGCTCAGCCTAGAGACACAAATGCATATAAAGGCTGATTGATCCCTCTGGTGTATTGCTGTTCACATCACTTTTAAAACTACACTTTTGCTTTCCTGGGTGCTAGCATTTAATCCATTTCTGATACACATTAAGAAAACAGTGAATACACACATCTTATGCATACATACACACCTATATGCTTTAGAGTAGAATATGAAGTTTTGTATTACTCCATAGTCTTGACCAATAGCTATTAATTTTTTTGCTTTCAACTGAAATTCATTCTTCTTGCACTGAAAGTGCTAACAAAAATCTAATTTATGTGTAAATGTAAGAGTGCTAGGTCACTGTGTTCTGTTTCATACGGGATTCTGAGCCATCACTTAAAGCATTTCTAATGTTCCCATCACTAGAACATCTCCAGTAGACTATGGCTATTTTAATTAAATATATGAAATATAAGAAAACATATTCTTCAGTGGTATTTCTCACATTTCTCTTTCACAAGCAAAGAGTAATTGTCAGAATAAAAAAACATATTTTTTTAAGTAGGAAATACACATACTTGTGTATAGGTATTGAAGCCTTCGCACCTGGTAAGTGGCAGCTGTAAAGATGTGGATTCCCTCTCAGTTCTCATGCTTCTGAGATAAGGGTAACAGCATATATACACTCAGAAGAAGTGTGGTGAAAACAATTTGGTTGTCACATCTGAGTCCTTCAACTACATGAAGAGTAATATATGTGGTTAGTATTACTCTGGTGAGTCTTGATTTTCCATACAGACAGCTCTGGGGTATACTTTCCAGTTAGTGGCACATTTTAATTTACTATGATGGTTTTGGCTGTTGCCTTGTGAGTTATTTTATTATGCTTAAAGATTTCCCATGATAAGGGCACTTCAATGTTCTTTTTATAATCTTTTGACTTTCTCTATGTTCATTTGGTCGGTTACTACTTCTGGTTGTTGATCATCTGAGGTGGTCACAATTCTAAGCAAGTGCCCTCAATGAAATTGCATTGCAATAAAAAAACAATGACACTAACTAGGAAACAAGGGACACTATTCTCACCATTTCCTAATCTCAAATGCCCAACCACCACCACAAACAGAAGGAATTAATATGAAAAAATCAGCCATGTTCAAACACAAATAAATTCAGTTTAAAATATTGCCTTGGGGAAACAAAATAGTCTGTTAATCACTTAAAATACTAATGAAATGGAAAATTACTAGAAAGATTAGTTTCTGTATTCAGTGTGTGGCATCCCATTTTAGTGACTCTGGAAAATACAAGGCTAATAAATCCCAGAAGGGCAAAAATGTATTTTTTTATGCAAACACAAACAGACCAGAGGCCAAGACTCGTATCCCGTCCTCGATCACAGCCAGGCTCTCCTTTATGCTCACTGAATTCTTCCTCTTATCTCCCAGTTCCTTTGTCCTCCTCTGTTTTCATCTGTTCACCAAGCAACTTCTGTCTCTTTTTGCCTTTATTTTAGGCTGCTTTAAACACTTTTCTTCAATCATAATCCCAGATTAAAGAGTGAACTCATATTCTTGCTTACTCAGTGAACTACTGAGTACAAGTAGCTGAGAGAATTTTAATGAGATCTTAACTTTGCTGACTAGTTTTATGATACTACTGTAACCAGGGAGAGAGGAAAGGCTTTGCAGATTTACTACTTCTACTTGCAAGTGGGGAACCCTCCCCACTTATTCATCTCCCTGCTGGAAGTGATCATGAATTTTCCACCAGACACTTTCCCCAGCAGACCGTGAGGGTCTGTCATAACTGAGCCCAGGTACTCAACTGCCAAAATGAAATACAGTGTTAGGCCATTCCTGACAGTTATCCCCTCTGGTCCTTTGACATTATGTCTATCCAGCCCCTGAGGATTTTCAGTTCCCAGTCTTCTAAAAATCCCCCATTTCTGCTGAGAGCAGGAGTGGAACTGGTCAGCTCCCAGGCTCTGAGCCTCATATTGCAGCTGCAGCAGTGAGCTCCCCAAGCATCCCAGTAGCCTCAACAAGGCAGTCAGGAGCAGGAATCACTTCATTTTTACAGAAAGCATGATGGAGACCATCATGCCTCCCCTTTCCTTTGCCTATTCTAAACCACAGGAATTATTGGTTTGGCTGCTCCTTTAAAACGAAACTTGAGAACAGAACCATTTGCTGGGGTGGCCCTGCGGTAAATCACCCATCACAAAGAACACAGAAGCCCAGATGGAGGAGAGGAAAACTTCCTACATTGCACAACTTTGTATGACACCTATTTACAGCGAGAAAGAAAGTGGTGTCTCCTTCCCTAATCCTCCCCCGCCCCCGCCTCGTTTCAGTAGCCAAGCCTTAAGTGCGTGAAGTTGCTTCACTTCCACACATCTGCTGGCAAACCTGGACGGCTGTCACATAACTGCTCGAGGTTAAAATAGCAGGGCTAGTAATAGAGATAGCAAACTAAATCTTGTTGGAGAAATCTCTGCATTCCTTCTGTCATGCAGAATCAACTTTATCAGTCATTAGCTTTGTAACCTAAGCTGCTTACCACACCCGTGGGCTTTCAAATGGAACCAAAGGAGATAGTTTTGACCTTTAAATGAATGGAAAAAGGGTACTTCAGAGGCATTTTCTCTGTTGTGCGATTGTAGTGCAGCGAAATTTTGCTAGAGTTCTGTCAATTTACTAAAGTTGGAACTCCTAGAAGGGTGTTCACTGTCAAAGCCCCTTGACTCAGCAACTGAATGCCCCTTTAGCTTCCCAGACTGGATTTATTGATTCTTCTGTAATGACATTAGACTGCCTTCTCTACTAGAAAACTGAAGGATGCTTTTGAATGTTAAAATTGTTGATATTTTTAGCAGCTTAATAAAGACTATTGCTTTGTGATTCTTACAGGTAGTTGAATCCATTTTAATAAAACTTTGTGATACCAAAATAAAGTACAGGAACATTTAATCTTATTCTTTCATACTCCATAAGCAGATAATATTCATGCACAATTAAAATAAAATTGTTTAGAGTGAAGAAAGCATTTCTTTGATTGCAAACATGGTATGATAGGGAAGCAAGTGCAAAGCTATGTGTTTTAAAGGAACTGGAACAAGTCCTTCTGCAAGTTTGGATTTTGGGTCTAAGAAGAGATGAACTGAGTCATTAGAGAAACAGCAGCAAAAGTTCCTGTTGATGAGGCAGTCTATTAAGTGATGTGTGAACTAGCAAACTACTCTCTAGATGCTGAGACATGTATTAGTATCTGTCCCCCAGCTCCCTAAAAAGTAAATGCCAGAACAAAATTACTTTAAGAGCCAATTCCACGTCACTCATTACTTGCAAGTAAATTCTGCATCTTCCCAGCACTGAGATGCAGGCAGGAGCTCCTGGTATAAGCAGAAAGAATTACCTCAAGTCAGATGAACACAGAAATGCCTGTCCTTCTAGCCAAGCTACTGGGAGAGAAATGCATCCCCCTAAAAGGTTAGCGTTACGTTCTTCCTTTGTGCTTCCCGAAACAACCAGCCCTTAATCTGACAACCAACTCGACAATAACTCTCAGCTTGGGAAAAGAAAGCATTTGGTTCCTACAGGTTAGTTTCAAATCTGAAATCTGAAAACACCATATATAATTTAGGTCAAGAAGGCTCCTCAGCATTTGTCATTTTAAGCTTTACTGCTTCTTTCATGACAGTCGGCCTTTGTACATCCACACTGATGTTTCTCAAGTGATGTTTTTAGGGACGTGGTTTAGAGGTGGACTTGGCAGTGTTTGATTTACTTAGACTTGATGATCTTAAAGGTCTTTTTCAACCTAAATAATTCTGATTCTATTCTGAGTGATTTTAGGTGTCGGTTTCAATTTGACAGCTGAAAAATTTTCACATTATCAGTTTATGGGTCCTTCCTCTCTGTAAATCCAAACAACGGTACCTTATTTAAGGCCATGAAAAGTAGACAGAATGATGCAATGGCTTACTAGTTCATGACAATATCCAAACTATATTTTGTCACCTTATAAACAATAAATTGAAAAAAAAAAAAATAATAAGCAAAATAATGGAACTACATATGTAAGAAACTATTGCATCCTTAAATCTGTTTCATGTTTCTGTGACACATTTATATCTCTCAGATTTTCTAAATTTAAAAAATACCTTTGAAATATTTTACACAACTCTCTGCATAACTACCAATACCAGTAACTTCACTCTGCTTGGTAGATGCTGTTACAATTTTGTATCTGCTTTCATAAATCAAAAAAATTCTGAGATAAGTTAATCACATTGGTTACATTTAAAACTATTTGTCTTACTCAAATTGATGTAAAAAAAAGGCAAATAGAAATGTCCATATTCTAAATTATTAGAAGCATTTCAAAGATTTTTTGACACTTCAATATCTAGTGCAAGTTTACTGTCAGAAAGGATTGCCATGAAGTCTAATGAGCCCTTATGGATTATCCTGAAAAAGATCATGGAACTGGAAAATTACGGTCATTTCCTTACAAATGGACAAATCAGAAGGTCTTTTTTTTTTTTTTCCATAGTATTTTCATTATGTAAAAACATGTTTAAAATGAGACATTATAGTTTTCTTTCCATTACTTTAGTTTCATATTGGTTGGGATGCAGGTAAAATGGAGTTTAAAAAAAAATGCACTGCTTTTTTTATCTATGGTCTCTGAAACTTTAGCTAAACTAGCAATGATAATGCTTACATTCACTATAGCTGGGTAGTCTGTGGAAAGACAGTCAGTGCTTGGCTGCAATTCAAGTGTTTCCACTTGTACTTAAATATTACTATTGCAAAAAAACCCAAACCAAACCCTTTCAAAATTAATTAGTAATTCAAAATACACTTTACTGCACGATTCTATAGTGTTTCCTCAGTGGTTTCAACTTTGGCTCATAAAAATAGAGACAGATAAAATTCAAAAGGAGTAGTTAAATATTGACTCAAAAGAAACTTTGAAGGCAGTTCGAAACTAGAGCTGTAAGAAGGTCTCTGTTTAATACTGTTTCATCTGCAAGTGGACCAAAAACTTCAATTATAATTTTTGTCCAGATCAAACTTAGTTTTAAAAGTTCTAATTTCTTTCTTCCCATCCTAACCTTTGCAAAGTAAAGGCTTATCCTTTCCTAATATGTTCTAGCTGATATGAAATTAAACTTGAAAAATTAAAGCAAAGGCAGTGAAAGTCTAGATTCACAAAACTGGAGAAGATGATTTACAGTATCTCCAGGGCTGGGAAAATTAAACTGGAGAAAATTAAAATCAGAGACAGTTCGTGAACTTGGTAGTTATAATATAATCTGCAAATACCACTTCCTGCTATTATGTTTTCCTCTCATCCCCCAAGAAGAAATACTACTTTTGGTCATCTTAACATGCATCTCACATCTCTCCCTCTCAGAATGAGAAATGTCCAGTTTTACTACTTGCTCTGCACCATATTCCTCATTCCAAAAGCAGACAGTGTGAGAACAACTCAGTGAGAAAGTTGTGTTGGTTGCCTAATTATAAAGGTCAAAGTTTGTGAAATAATATCTATATTATGAAATATATCTTTTTAGTGGAAAACCATCTCCAGTTCCCTCTAAAATAAGGAGAAATAAAACACAGCCACAGCTTCCAGACTCTCAAGACAGTTCTAGCTTGTTTTATCACTAGTTTGCAAAAATCTCTGAGTTCCTTTGCATTAAAATTGTTCATAAGCTTCCCTGAAGGTACATCTATGCTGAACATAAAACCTGTCTAGAAGTGACACTGAACACTGAATCATCCCAGATCATTCACACTGCCTGATACTTTGATCCCAGACTCTATTCTGGAATGAACAAACCAGCTCTTCACAAATGAACCTATGTCCATTTTTTGAACCAATTTATTCTCTGGTCTGCTCTCAAGACACAGTACAGGTGACATTACAGGAAACTGCCTCCCATCAACACAAAGGAGTCTCTCAAACCACCTTGGCATATTTTGCTTCCTCAGACATACTCCAGCCACAGCACAGAGCACCATATACTTTCATTCATAATGCAAAATAAGAAGTTGGTCAGCACAAAGGAGCTCTGATAATTTATGCAGCGTGACCTTAAGCGAGAAAAAAAAAGTTCCACCCATGGTCTCCAACACAGTAAAAAGTGGAGGAGACCCAGAGCAGAGTGACTTGTAATGTGGATGAGACCAACATGCACCAGAGGGTCTCAACCATTACAATCTCAGCCCATGTGCAATATTGGCCCCAGGGTGTGGGATTACTCCTTGCCCTTTTCTACAGCTGCAGTGCAGGCTTTCCTTGGAGAATAACCAAAGAGTAGAAACTAGGTGAAGCAAAGTACTCAAACTAAACCACCCCATAAATATTGGCTTAACCCAAATATTTGCTTTCAGGGCAAAACTGTTTGCCTGCTCTATTGACTTTTCATCAGCTGATGATTCATTTTCCATGGAGAGTCCTCAGCTGGTGGGATCAGACAACTATGTTAACCAAGCAAATGACTTTACTGGAGTGGACCATATTTTTTTCTATTCTCCTTACCTAGTGCCCTTCAGGGCAAAAAAAGCTAGGTCACATGCAGCCACTGGAGTCAAGGAAGGTGAAAAATTCTCCCAGATCTCACTAAATCAATTTTGTATATTAACTTGTCCCCAGAGAACACCACACAGCATGGACACATGCATATCCATGAGAACAGTGCATTAGTATCAACCTGGGCCAAGCTATTTTTGCAGATAAATTGAATGAAAAAGTCACTGGCTTTTGCACTGAGTAGTTACCCTTCCAGAATTGTCTAAGGCAATACAGAAATGCTCTCCCTTTTCTAGTTTCAGAGGATCATCTTGTCTTGCATTGAGACACTTTTCTACAAGTGCCTACTGATGTTTATTTATTCTTCATTTAAAAATTAAATATATTCTTAGCTAGCAATCTATAAACTGCTCTAATGATTTCTAGTTAAATAATAGTCTAAATTTATTTTTTCCAGCTATTATCATTAAAAGCATTTTGTAATTCAGGTGAAAAAAAATCTCCTTTAAAGAACTATTCTTTATATTGTCAACTTTATATGTTAACAGCCATTTGTGAATGATTATTAGACCTCATATTGGCTACCTAAATCTAATATCAAAAATCCATTGATAGCAAGTGCCCATAAATTCACCAATGACACGTGACCATAATGTGTCTTTCAGCATGGAGGTAGAGGAAGGTTAAACTTCAACTGATTTAATTTCAAACAATTTTTCTTAAGATTGAAGTAATAGTTTAATGACAGAGGGATTTTAGAAGGAAAAAGGTGTGGAAATGAAATTAAGCTGTCCTTAGAGGCTGAAAGCTCAAAGAATTTTGAAGAAGAGTTCAGCAGTTGTCAATGCCAATAGAATTTAATGGAGTAGATACAAAGCAAAAGACAAAATCAATACCAAGGTGCTTGTGCTTCATTCCTTTGTAGTTGTCAAACCTTTGAAGTTGTTAAATAATGACTTATAGACTAAGAATGTCTACTTTGACATTTCCTTAATGCCATGTCAAGAATCCAGCTACTCACACTCAAAAAAAAAAAAAAAAAAGTTTATATTATATGGAGAAGAAACTCAACCTCAGAATGATATGAGGTGAATTTACATCACCTGAGCCTTCATACTGTTTTTGTACAGTGCAAACAGAAGAATTAAAAATAAAAATAATAATAAAAAAAATCTAGTTAATTTCTAGACAAATCTTTCTTTCAGACAGACACATATACAGAACAAGAGGATCACTTTGTAGGCTCAAATTGTTGTACAGCAGACAGAAGATCATTCTTTAAGGATCCTCCATTGAATTGCTTCTCTGAAGCATCTCTCACTCAACCCTGTGAGTCAGTCAATACCAGAGTCAGGGTTGAAAATGGCCCAGTCACTGAAGAAATGGCCTCAAGTTGCACCAGGGGAGCTTCAGATTAGGCATTACGAAACAAGTCTTCACTGAAAGGGTGGCCAGGGACTGAAACAGGCTTAGATACGGTGCTTGGGGACATGTCCTAATGGTGAACATGGCAATGTTGGATTACGGTTGGACACAAAAATCTTAGAGGTCTTTTTCCATGATTCATCTTTTACAAACCTCATACAAACCCATGGTCCCTCCATGAGAAGCCAGAGCATTCAAAACTATAGGAACAGAGAGACAGTTCCCTTCCCACTGTGTGCCTGCTCCCCGTTCACTGAAGCTAGTACAAGTTGTGTCCCTGTCTCCCAGACTGGGATGTGACACCGATGAAAGGATAACAAGTTTTGCTTCATGAGGGAGCTACTGCTCCCTGAGCCAGCAGCTGGGTGCTGTGGAGCTGGGGCAAGTCAACCCAATGGTGCAAAGCAGGAAGGCCAGGTGAATAAACCAGAATGCAAATGAAGCCCACTTCACCAAGTCACAGGTGGGAAGCACTACGGCTTTGATTCACGACTCTTACCTGGTTCAGTTGCAGCAGCTGAAGAGATTACTGTCCCATTCCCATCTGCAATTAGGTGGTTAAAATAAACTAACACTTTGCAGAACTTTTAGTTTCTTAACTTGTTGCAGCCAAATCCTGCAGGGATTGTCAACCAGACCTCTCAGGTACCGTGGCTCATCGTCTCACCTATAAACTCAAATGTCCTTTGGTTTACCCCAATGCTACCATGGCTCTGGAGTAGAAGTGGCACTGTTCCATCCTCCCTGCTCCTGGGACAGAGGCTGTCAGCTGAGGGAGAGGAAGGACGGGCACCAGCCAGATCCTCTTCAGCTGCCCAGCAGGAATCAGCAGAGCTCATGACTCAAAGCCCTCACTCTGACCCAGAAGCACCTTGTCTAGTTTAGGTTAATCTACTTTGTAAATTCAGTGTAGGTGTCAAACTTTAAATTCACCTTCTAACTCATCCTGTATTCATCCCATTATGTGGAAACACCCGTGAAAGTAGCATTAATCATTTGAAATTTACATCAGAGTGAAAACAATGTTTAAATTTTATAAATACTGCTGTTTCTATTAGCAATTTTTAAAAAATATATCGTTTATAAAGGCATTGCATAAGAATATCAAATTAAAGGATCTGAAACATCACTAGGATTCAGTTCTGAATTGAAGGTTAAAACTAGCCCCTTCATTACCTCCAAAAGCCAAGGAGGAAGCAAAAGCAAAGCTGCAAAACATTTTCCCAGCCTTCTATGTGCATTTAATACTGCTGGTAGAATCTTGTAACTCTGACAGCCATTTTATTCCTTCACATATTTATGGAATACTGAGGAGAACAGATTAGACAGATTTATTTCTTTTCAAGGTCACTCCTTTAGTGATCTGAAGCTAAAGCAAAAGCTCAGACTTCCAGAGTATTCTTGTATTCTGA
Source organism: Myiozetetes cayanensis (assembly GCF_022539395.1). Lineage (NCBI taxonomy): Eukaryota > Metazoa > Chordata > Aves > Passeriformes > Tyrannidae > Myiozetetes > Myiozetetes cayanensis. The sequence continues at coordinate 5,894,161 of NW_026087742.1, forward strand.
TAATTTGGATATTTAATGGATTTTAACTTAGACAAAACAGGCAGGATATTGGAAGATGAATATCTTTTTGGGAAACCAATCACTTAATGCTGGAATTGATAAGTGTGGGCTGTGTTTTGTGCTCTCAGTATTGTATCTCCATGACCTGTTAGGCTACGATGGGTCTTCATTACAAGTGCTCTGTAAAGGGTTTGAGCTGGGATTTCCTAACACGCTGTTACAGGGTTCAGACACAGGTACTGAAAACAGAACTGGCATAATTGAAATTCAGCGTGGGGCTGGTTTTGTGTTTTGGATGCCTGAATTTCATTAGGACTGTTCATTTCTTCCATGACAACACATAATTAAAACCAACACTTCCAGACATTGCTGCATTGAAGGTGGGTTTCTTTTTCTGCCTCTGAAGTCTCATTTTCCTTTTAGGAAATTTTGTAGAAACACAAACCGATGGGAAGGAGCCTCCAGAGAATATTTTGTCCGCCAGTAACATGTATGGATGAGATGACTTGCTGAGCAATACCTTGTTAACAACTTTCAGGTTTTAAAGAAAAGTAGGAGGGGGTTTAGTTTGCCTGCTGCTTGCTTTAAGAAGGTAGTGTATAATCAAAACAAGATCTCCCACAGGAGAGATTCTTTAGCAGAAAAGGAAGGAAGGAATGCATTACCCCAGACATTTGATATAGAGGGTATGACAAGAGGAAGAACAAAGGAACAATTCAATGCCTCTTATTCTTGCTGTAGCAAGTGCTACAAGGAATAGCAGGCAGGTTAGAGGACACTGCTGCTGAAGAACCTGCTTAAGCAAAAGGATAGAGGTAGCTGGTGCAGGAGATGACAGTTAGTTGGCAAGGCATACATATCCTCATCCCATGCCACCACTGTTAGGCAAAGCTTGGAAATATTCCAGTTTCTCAGCTGGTAAGGACAGGTCTCTATTGTGTCTCACAGTAAATCTAATTTTTGCTGCTATGAACTTCTTTGAAGCACTTCAATTTCATCCCTGTAGTTTCCAGAAAACAACCCAATACAAATGGTAACATATATGCAATGATCTCCTGCTCCAGAAGCAAGAACAGACAGTTTGGGGTCATGTACGGATAATTACATTTCCATATTTTCTAATTCCATGGTTTATCACTGGGATCTTGTTGCCTCTGCCAGATTTTTAGTGCCAGTCAACAGATATTATCAAGAGTATGTGATGATTCCCTTGACCATTTAACTAACCCAGCTCTGATATTGCCAATTAGAGTCCTGTAAGAGATTACACATTCAGGGAGTTAAGGAACACAATTACATCAAAACTGTTGCACATGAGACTTGAAAAGTTCCACATTTTGGAAGTGCACAGAAAGAAGTGCCAGCAGAGCTGCTACTTTTTAATGGAAAGGAAGGAACCTTATGAATTTCTTGTTAGGCTGTGAAGCAGCACAAGTAAGGGAAAGATTTTGAGTCCTAAACTGATGTATAAAATTCTTGTTTATCAAAGCTATTAACTGAAATGAAGTAAAATTGAAACACTGTAAGCTATCTGATCTCTTGCTTTCATCATTGGCTAGTAGCCAGTTAATTACAGCAAGTTAATAATGTATTAAATTTTGTTTGCTCAAGTTATCAACAATTTTCATTTGGTGCAAATATTCAAGTTTTGTAGAAGCTGAAGTAGCTATGCTTTATCTTTGCCTTATACCATTTGCAAAGCCAGTAACTGTATAACACAGTGTGACTACATTACACGGAAAAACAGCACAAAAGCAACTCTGACAGAACGTCAGGGACAAACTTTAATCTGTGACAAAACTATGTTTTAACTTACACATTATAACTGATACTTTTGTAATGTCCCAAATAAAATTATTTCTACAACAATTATAAAAGACAGCCATGTATAATAATAGGTAATTTGCCATAGCAGACAAAAATCTCTGGAATGGGCTGGAGGCTGAACATTATTTCAGATAACTGTGCCTGGCTGTGACTGAGAACAGTAAATTGGAAACATTTTCCCATAACTGTCCTTGAAAAATGGTTTTATATACCCCCCCAAAGGGAAGAAAATTTACAAATATAAGAATTACTGAAAACCCCAGTGGACTCTTTAGGACAAAGTAAATCAGGTTTCAAGAGAATGAGCTAAACAATAGATAAAAAAGGGTTTTAACTGCTCTGCTGACCAGGACCATAGATCTTTTCTATGCACTTTACTCTGGTTCAGAAACCTACGCAAACAATAAACAAAACCACAATTATATGACATAATTCAGTTCCACAAACGAGCACTGTAATTTGATTCTGGAACGTTAAACATTTCATTTGTTACCATAAATATCCAAAGAAATAGTTTTGATGGAATATTTCTGAACTTCCAGTCACAGTAACCAGCTTTTCACTGGCTCTTTTTGCACCACCACCTTTTGGTAGGGTATGAATTCTATCATCGCATTTGCTTCTTCCTCCTTCAAAGTCCTGATCTAGGATTCCCTGTTAGCCCCAGTGCATTCCTAGTTGTTGAGCCTGTCTACTTGCTAGGATGCTGGTCCAGTCCCCCAGTTCCCTCTTTTCTCCAGCCACAAACTCCCCTTGGCTGTGAAGTCGACTGCTACACTCAGCCAAATCATTCCCAAACGCACCTCACCGACTCCACACAATCTGACACCTCCAGCTGCCAAGCAGCAAATGTGCATTTGATGATGGCTTAAAATGTAACAATGTTCTGCCTCTGAAGTGAAATTTTAATGCTGTGTCCGTATTCAAAAAGTCTCATTAAGCAGGGCTGCACTTTTCCTTCTAGAAGGATGCCTGTGCAATGCTTTTTTCCTAAGGGCTTGACAAAAACATACATGAATCACCTTTATTTGTGAGATTATCTCCAGGATGTTCCTTGCACAGTGTAGGTTTAGAAAATAATTTATATTTCATTTTCACAGATCTGTATTCCACCTGACAGAAAGAGGAACATAAACAGGCACTGTTTGTCTATATTATTGTGTTGTTTTGTTTGGCTTTTTTTGTCACCTCCATATAGCATTGTAGACCTGTGATCCACTTGGGGCAAAAATTTTGGTGATGTATGAAGCGAAGGCATCTCTAAATATTAAGAGAGTGCTGGATATGATGGCAAGTTTGAAGAGTAAAACAGAAGCTCTCTGGTAAGAAAAGGTGAAGAGCTGACAACTCTAAGGAGACAGAGCTCACTTTACTCAGTACAAATATCCAGCCACTGTGGCATCAAAATAAAGCTACTTGGAAGAGAGACAGATATGTCCTGGAGTTAAAAAGGAAATTTTATTTACTTTATTCTTCTTAGGATACTAATACTAATACTATAAACATTATTACTATTATTAAGTGGGTGACCTCCACTCTAAAGCATATTTGAGAAAATTTAGAGAGACTTAAATTCATTTGCTTTCAGAGTTTCAAGCTAACTGCAATCCATTCATTTGTCACTTCTGTGTTAACTAGTCTCCTACCTGTTCAAACACAGTTCCAAAAGCTCATTTTACATTCCTACTACATGATAATTATCTGTTGAAATCTGTCTTTATGACCAGCAGGAGATAAAGTGCAATCACATTCATCCAGAAGCATTAAATTTCTCCCTTCCTCTCTCAGTACACTAGATAAAAATACAATGAATTTTTACTTTCATTTTAGGGTAATTTTAATCTTTCGTGTTTCAGCTTCTTCATCATCTTAATGGCCCAGATCTGGTTTTTGGAAGAAAACATCGACCTCTATCCACAGACTACTTCTCTGAGAAGTTCCCTAAAGCTACAGTTTCTGTACCAGAGTAATATAACGTGTTTACTTCCAGTAACTGAACTGATTTTTAAAAGAAAAGAAAATACATCAGTGAGGACAGTGTGTGAAAATGTGATTATTTTTGAATCATAAACTTAAAAAAAAAGTCCCAAATTCTCTAAAATAACATGATGCATTATCTTGCCTGCAATAGATACCACAGAAAAGCTCTTTCCAAAACCTATTAGGTTTTCTTTTGCAATAAACACTTTTTTTTCCAATTAGGTTTTCCTAGAAGTCTGTATATGTTGGAAAAAAATGCATGAGTCTGTCTCTGTGAGCTCTCAAGTCACAAAAACAGATTTTTTATTGGCCAAGACATTTTTTCATGTCCCTGTTTAGACCTCAGTATCATGCAGAAGATGTGGAAGCCATGCAGAACATGTTGGAGAAGAGGCAGACTCAACATTTGTTACAATATTTAGCTCTGTATGTTCCAGTTACAATATTTGGAAATTAAAAATAGGAATTCAAAATTTAGGGGTATTGCAGAAACTCTTTGAGTTCATTACAAAACCAATTTCTCTACCACTGTATCTTCCACAGTCTGATATTATTTACAGTTTTGATGACAAAACCAGTGCATATTAGGAAGGCATTGCTGTATTTTTTTTTCCCACTAGTAACAAATATTGGTGGAGAATACAGGCAGTAGGAATTTAAATAAACTCACAAGTATTAAAAGTTCTAGAAAACCAGAATGCCTGAAGAAGAAAGTGTTGTTTGTACTGACTATGTAGTGGGAAAAGCACTTATTTTTACTAATTTCATCTACCTCTGAACCTCATGAATGACAACTTGCATCATAGAGTTAGCTTGCCAAAAACACCATATCAAATCTCCAGTATTTTCACATCTTTAGATAAAGTAATCTGGAAATAATTTATTTCTATAATGGGGAAATGTGTTTGTTTAAATTGTGTGAATTTTAGTGTGTAGAGATTTTTATGTGGCAGTTTTGAATGAAACTGTTTAATGCACATAGTCCTTAGAAAAGCATAGCTTGAATATCATAATAGCTATAATTTGCATTTGCATCACATAAAGGTGTGCTAAAACAGAGGTGAGAAAAATAGAGTTTAAATTTGCCAGTTCCTACTCAATTCAAGCTCACATTGAAATAAATATTACTAAAATAAAAAATACATAAACTTCTTCTGTGTTCTCAAGTGTAAAAGGCAAAACACAGAGTGGCCTTTCAAGTATCACTGAATTTCTTTGATAGCCCAGAATTTCATGTACCTCCTGAGCATGCAAAGGAGCGTGCAGCCAAAATAAAACCCATTGTACTTAAAAGATTCACAGCAGATCATAAATCCCCAGCCTACTGTAAAACAAAAACAGAGGATGAGACAGTATTAGAAAGACAGAAAAAACATGAAAAAATAAGAATGAGAAAAATGAGAGAAAGAAGTGGAAGGGATGAAGGGAAGAAGGAAATGGAGGAGTGGAAGAGAGAATGAAGGAAAGAGAAAAGCAGGAAGGAAAGAAAAAGAGAAAAGAAAAAAATGGGAAGAAGAGAAGACTCAAAGAGGAAAAGACTACAAAGTGAAGTCAAAAATAGCTTATGTATCCACAAGAATCTCATGACTACATTAGAACTAATGGAAGCTTGCCAAGGCTGGCACAAAATTAGTAATGTTATCTTTCTTCTCAATAGTGGTAGCCACCACAAGTAAAAGGTGATGAGAACTGGAAGCCTTCCCAGAATTTAATTTTCTCAGGAAAGCACTCAGTAGATAATTCTATTAAATTCTAAAATGTTGGATAAGAAAAATATAATCCCAAGTTTAAATGACATGTCTTTATAGACTGTGCAAGGTGATTTATTTTTTTAAATAGGGCAAAACAGTAAAAGAAAAATGGCTTAAGCACCTGAGAACAGTCATCAAGGGTCTCAGGAGACAGGGAGGGAAATGGAGCAAATTTGGGTTCAGTATTCCCTTCTGAAACTTGTAGTGTTTTTCCTATTTAGAGGCAGATTTGTTTAAGCAGGGTGAGGGTAACATACAGTGAAAGGATGCAGATTCATATTAGAAACGTGTCAAATGGCTTATTAATGAATGAAATATAATAGAAAATTCCTCAGTATGTGATACTAAAAAGAAAATCAATTGTATTTGTAAGTTGTAACAAATATCATAGTTTAATTACAAGATGTAATACTCTAGAAGGACTTTGCTGAATTAATTCTTGGTTCTACCACTTGGATCTAATTTTAACAGGTGGAAACCACAGATAGAGGAATTTACCGTTAACTTATTCCTCTATCAATTTATCTTTATGTATTTGTGCCTGTATGGTGTTCAGGAACTCCTTAGTAAATAATACTGAATGGGAATATAAAATATAAAGTCTAAATAGCAGGTAAACAAGTCACATTTCCACTGGTAGCAATCAGGTGTGCTGTGAGCTTGGGCAGCAGAACTTACCCATGAGGAGACATTGGCTACTTGAAAAGCTGTATCTATACAGAATCCATCGTAGGTTACATTTTTTGATAAAGCAGCAGCTGAAGTTCCTCAGTAGTTTCCAAGTTCAAGACTATTTCCCAAAGAACAGCCCAATGTCGGTCCAGAGAGAGGTGTGTGGAGGAATTATTTTTTCTACTTTTAAGAAATAGAAAAATCCCCACAAACCAGTGCAAGATACTCAAACAATGCAAAAAATTAGACTTCTCTAATACAGTTTAAAACAAACAAAGGCACAGTAAAAACCCCAAAGCCAGAAACTTCTTCCTTAACATTCTAGGAAGAAAACATATATTAAACATAATGTGCAGACTTACAGTAGAAGCTAGTGGTTTCTATTTTTCAAAAGAGACCTATTGTCTTTCAAACAAAAATCTATTTCCTCTTTTCTCCCAAAAAAGTGACTCATTTTCAGTTGAATGTCTCCTTTCATTCGCCCCAAAGATCTGTTTTATAGTTCATAAATTGTACAACCCTAATGTATAATAATCCTAATAGTCCTGCAGATAACCAGGTCTTAAAGAAAGTATAGAGATACAAAGCCTAATGAAGTTTTTTAGTTATACCACTATAACTACACTAAAATATAGTATTTAGTTCTCAGTTAAGAGGTGTTATCTCTAGATAAACTCATAAAAAAAGTGCAAAGTAAGAATACTAATTGAATTCTGCAAGTCCTCCTCTCAAAGCATAGCAAAACATTTAATGAATAATTATGAGTTATCTCTAAAACCATCCTGTAGGTTAATTTTGTGTAATGACTTACAAAACCAAGTACTTCTGCTAGAATTTAGAGTTTATGGACTCGAAATACTTCAATATTTTTGAAGTATAAAATAACCTCACTGAACAAGGCAGAACAATAGGTAGGGAGAACAAATAGTGAAGCAAAGTTATATTTTCATGTGACAAAGCAACAGAAAAGAAAAAAAATTCAAAAAAAGGTCATGTGGAGATTTATCATATGTTCAATATCATACACATATGCATAGACATAACATAAACAATGTCTATGAAAGAAAATTTGATTTGATTTATCATCACAAAAGACTATCAAATTAAAGGTAAATAAATTGCTGCCACTAAATTGACAGGGATACTTTTTAATTTCCTAAATTCAAAACTCTGTCCGTTCAAATTCAAATTCAAAACTCTGTTAAAGCATTGGATTAAAAAGCAAGAAGATATTTAAATATTTACAGTTAATACAATGTAGTAAGATATAATTAAACCAGGAAATTCTAAAAAAAGTGGCTTTAAGAAGTGAAAAGGTAATAGGATGATCACTACATATTTAGGTTAAATGGATGAAGAGTGGTATGCATCAGTGGTTCAAAGAGGAAAGACAAGGAAATCTGGAGGAAAGGGGGAATTAACCTCTTCAACATTAATACAGGATAAAGTTTGCAGTAATTTTTCCACATAATATCACTAGAATATCAGAGTAGTGCTGTGCAATGCAAGTTGGTTTGAATTTTTAATAGCAACATATTTATAAAGAGACAAGCCAGTAAAACAGTATCTCATTTTTAAGGCCAATCTGTGACAAAAAGCACTAAAAGAGAAGCTGGTAAAACACTATAATGCATATATCATTTTACACAGTGTTATACACAGCACAGACTGTAAAAATGTTTGCTTGACCAGTTTCTGAAAAAAACATCTATTCAAGTTCTGGTTAATTATACAGGAAAACTAATGAGGAAAGAGTATCTTCAGTAATTAATAGATGTAAGTTTTGAAAGCACACAAATGTTTTTACAGCAATAGGCTTCTACATAGAAAGTATCTCCATAATCTTAAGCAAATAGACAGGTTATATTTTTAAAATAAGTATTCAGTTGTGAATGGAAAACTTGATTTTGTTTTTCAGTCATGGTAAGAAAGTTCCTCCCTTAAATCCTGTTCAAAAATTTGATTTAAATCTCATAAACAGAAACTTTCATTTTCAAAGTTCACAAGGGAAGCAAATGTTTTGAGGACTCTTCTGAACAAAAACAGTAACGACATGTCTGAGTGTAAAATAACAACAAATGTACATTATTAATTATGCACTCTTTGCCCATAGTGAATACCCCCCAAATGCATTAAGGAGAATACCACACAATTCTAGTTCCCCTGGTTACAGAAAAGGATTATATCTGATAGCACAAACTATCAAATTCTTATGTAGTTTTTCATAGGTTCTTTATAGTTTTATGTTCTTGAAAATCTAAGATCGATAGGATTTCCTCTTCAAACACACTTCTTCCAAAAGTATTCCTTCCTTAAATTTATGCTTCATTTTTTTCAAAATGTGTGTTTGGGTCATGTGTGTGTGTAGTGGGTGTAAATAAAATCATTAATACAGGTATGGAGAGTACTCAGTTAAACATAGACTATATCTAGTTATTTCAAGACTGAACCTTAGAAGAGCTGATCTGGTTATTATTTGTCTACCTCAGCATATACTAAATCTAAATCCTAATACAAGGAAGAAGTAAAAAATACCCTTCCTTCCTCCAGGACCCAAGAATGGAAACATGGCAAATAAATGAAAACCTGTAATTTCTATAAAACTTCCTAGAAAAACAGAGAAATCAAAATATTGTAATTTGTAAAGGTGAAATTTGGAATACAACCTTTAACAGAAAGAATTCAAAAGGTCCCATTGGCATTAATCAATACTTCTTAATTACCTTGTCATTCACTATGCAAGAAGAGAAAAGTTTGAAAAAGTCAGCGTATATCACTTGTGCCATTACCACCTAACAGAGAAAAAACAAATAGCGACATTTGCTAAAAAATTAAATGATTAAAATTCCTAGAGTTTTTTCTAAAAAGATCATTATTAAGGAGGATCTGGGACCCCGGAAACTTGAAAATCTGTCACATCAAGTACTTTCAGGTATATTTTCTGAGAACTGAAAATAAATGGTACAGTAATGAGAAAGTCAGTGCTTCTGTTTTGCTGCATCCACTACCATACTGACTTCCTAAAATACTCTTGAGAGCATTAAGTTGTTGGATAACATGGAGCTCATAAAAAACATATTTTATTATTCCTTGTATATCCAAATCCACTCCTTAAAAGCTACAAAGGCTAGAGCAAGGCTTATTGCACATATGAAATAAACACCTGGAACACCTCAAAATGTGCTTAAAGAAACATTTTCCCACCTTAATAAAAAGCAACTTTGAGAATCAAATAATGAATTATGTGGCATTTGGGGTTTATCACTGTGAGGGTGGGGAGAGGAGGAAATCACGTAAGAGTGAAATGATAAATCACTCTTATGCAATATAAGATGGTTTCAATGCTGACTTCTGCAAGGCAGAGAAAAGTTTCCAATTTAATTCTTTCTAATCGCCTGCCTTAGTTAATACTGTTTCCTGACCCTTTACCATCCAAAATTGGAAAAAACAAGTCATCTTGCTGCCAGGGAGTAAAAAACACTGTGCACAGCAGAATACCAATTCAGCCTGCAAAGCTGGTACCAGTCCCACTTGTTGTCTTTTTTCTTCTTCTGGTGAAGTACATCCCTAATGAAGACTACAGAAAAGCACAGTAATTTGCTTTTCATACGAACCTCTTCAGCTCACTACTATGCACAGCAAGGCCAACTGCAGCACTACTGGAATGCTGGCATCGAAATTACCCCCTTTCCTTCACCTCTGCTCATTTTGACAAAATAATGATCTGCAGACAACCAATAAAAGGCTTTTTTTTTTTTTTTTTCACCCAAATAATTGATGATTGAATCTACTCTTGTTACAGTTTACTGGGAGTTGATATAGGATTACAATTTAAAGAAAATGTATTCACCGAAAGCTTCCACACAGCTGGACTCCCTGTGTAGTATTGTAACAATCTGAAGCCTAGGGTTAGACTACAAAGACTGACTCATTTGCTTTGTTAGAGACACAATTTTATATTCACTGTGTTCACTGACTAAAATTCACTTTTCCATAATGGTAAAAAATAATGGTTATTAATTACCCAGGCAAAACTTACACATATTGCCTCAGTTTTGAAGGAGTTGATAAAGCCTTCCCCCTGTTTAACACTTAGCATTATGTTTACTTTTCAAATTACCTAATAAATACATTCTCCAAACACCTTAAGTAGCAGCATAATTTCAAATTGCCTTTGAAAAGCAGAAGCTGATTTAGTGTTATCATTCCTTTCTATTTCTGAAATAATTGAGAGCCTTCCTGGGAGCACTCTCAGTAGTATTTATTTTTTTTTTTTTTTTCCTACTTAGGCTGAAAAGTTGTTAAGGTTGATTTCTTCTCGAGTTGAATTCTTTCACCAAACAGTGGTGGTTTCTGGAGAACCTCAAAGCCTGAGCTGAGAACTGATCTGCATCAAATGTATCAGCTTCTCCCAGTACCTGCCTCCCTTGTAAGCAGCTGACAGAGCAGTAGATCAGAATTCCTTTCCTATCATCAGAAGGGGGAAAGACTGTAAGGCTGGTGGTGTGAAGGGGAAATATAAACTCGAAAAATCAGACCATGGAGCTTCTATCAGGCTAACAACACCCTTGGTCCAGAGGGGAGAAACGTAATCAAAAGGAGCTTTATGAGAAACATCTCTCCACCCTTTGCCAGACAGGTGGAACAGATGGGAGAGAAGCATCTGCCCCTCATGCCCAAATAATATTTCTCCTTGTAATGATTCCCTCAGCTATGGACACAATCTATTTCATAAACAAACACAGAGCTCAGGAAGATTTCCTTTGAGCATAATTCCTATGAAATCATTGCTATGTGTTTTCCCAAATAATTTTTCAGAGAACAGTTGTAACTACACCCCACAAGGACCTGAGGTGCTGAACCAGAAGGAAGTCATTCAGTTTGTGACTGCACATCCTTGGAACTGGCATTTTTAAGGTGACAAAGGAAGCATTGATATGTATGGGTTTGATGATTAGTATGTATTATTTTAAAATAACTTAATAACCAAGAGCAAAGTATGAGTTTATGAAAATAAAATACAGGGCTAAGAAATGGTCCTCTTCATAAATCCAAAAGCCATTAAGATCAGAAGCGAGCCACAGGTAGAAAGGGTTGCATAGGTTTCTCTATTATTCCTCTAAAAGGAAGCACTACTAGTTTTTATTAATGCTACAACGTTAAAATCAAAGGCATTTAGAATAAATATGAAGAACCTTTTCCTCTACTTTGTGAAATGCATAAAACCATATTATTAAAAAAAAAAAAGGATACATTTTCCTAAGCATTTGTGTACAGATATAAAAGCCTTGCATACTCATGTTCATGGGCTATTTGCACTAAATTTACTAAAGATGCAAAGCAGACACAGAATACTCATTTTTGGAATATAAATCATCGAGGGATGAATAGTCTCTGACACTTCCTTGGGTTTATACTCATTGTTGGCTGTCTGTCTCAGTGGTTTCCTGAGACTGTTGTTCATACAACCTACTGCCCCTACATACTTCTCCAGAGTTGCATGTGAACCTTTGGAATCATATTTAAAGGTGCCAAAGACAATAGTTAATTCTCCCCACTTTTCCATTCTGCATGAGGAATCTATTATGCTTACTACTGAAATATTTTTTTTATTTCAATAAGCAGAATTGATAATTTCTCAGAGAATTTACTTTGTTATAACCTGAAAATATTCCAGCATATTAAATAAAAAAAAAAACCACACAAACAAAACCAAGCCAATCCAATCCAAAATAAAAAAGATATCTGCAAGAGACACTTGAAATTTGAAGCCTCTGAACCTGGTACTATTCAGAGCAAAGGCTTTTGGAGGAAGAACTTAAAATTGTTGCAAGAAGAAATATCAGCCTTCCAGTGAATGCTATTCCATCAATATTTCAATATAATATAAAAGGAAAAGTTGAAGAATATTTAAATTTTACATGAGAAACAAATGACAGTTGTTAGAAGAAGTAGAACAATACCACACAAGCAAATGCTTTTGGGGAGCAAAAAGCACAAAGTTTCATATGAATTATGCTTCGTGGAACTGAAAAAAAGATTTAGAGTGATAAGGAATATATTACCTGTAAAGGGGGGTAGCACATTACAAAGCTTTGAGAAAAGAACTGCTGGATTGTAGTAGAATCTCTCTTCTAAGAGACAAATAGTACTCGATATTTAAAATATGACTGCCTTCAAAATATTTGTCCAAACCCAATTACAGGTCATCAAGCAACTATAATTCATGTACCTTCCTTTCCAATAGCCTCATTTTTATGTGCTGAGGAAGTGCTCTGACAGTCACCTATCTACTTTTTGTTTATTGCTCTTGCTCCACTATAGTTAATTCAGGTGATGTATAACTCCTCATGTAAATAGACTCTTTTCCCATGTCTTAACTGCCAAATACCTTCATGATGCTGTCTAGGACATCAAAAGTAGTAGTGATAGGAAAATATTACTCAGCCCTACCCATCACTTGAAGAAAACAATAGTTTGGTTTTTCACACTGTCAATTAATGAAGGAACAACATCGTTCAGGCAGCATGAAAATTGCCCACAAAACTCAACATTTGTAAAGTGGATTATGACTTTTTGAAAAGCTGTATCTTCACAGAGATATTGAGGAACTGCTGTCTGACAGCAGAAGAACAAATCTTTGGGCCAATCCCTCTTTTGTGAATGAATAAGTCACCCCCATTGCAGGGAGCAATATTATCAGCTCATTCAATTTTGATGAAGTGTTTGGTGTGCCTTTCTGTCCTGATACTATTATTTTCCATTGTGTGTTTGCCTTTATCCAAATAGCTTAGACTATAGCCCTGTTTTCTGAGAAATGCAAAGACATCAAAACCTCTTTCAAATTAACACTAGGACTACATAAAAGTGAGCGTTAGAATGACAATTTAAAAGCAGCATGCATTAAAAATGCACAAAACATTATTTAATATTCTGGAAATTAAATTGCAGAGAATTAAAAGAAGGCTCTCTCCTCATTCAATGACTTACAACATTAAAAAGTTTATAATGAAAGCTACTACTAATAATAACAACAACAATAAGGAACCAGAAGTCAATAGCTGAGTGATTCTGGGAGTGGTTCTGTGGCTCAAACAGAGAGACTTGGGGGTATCTTGTCCAGATTCTTTAAGCAACCGACCTAAGTTTAATTGAATGCTTCCAAAAGAAAGTTCTGCACTTGTTTTGTTTGTTTATTTGTTTTTCTGGAGGGCTATGTAAGCATTATTCTTAATTGCCAGTATATTTTGCAGTGTGGAAAATCTTTTTATAAGACTCTTAGACAATTAGGAATAATTTGATGTCAAAGAAGGTTTCTTGCTTGATCTGATTCTTTAGATGCTATTTACTCTTTCCCAAATTGGAGGTTGGATGAGGATTTTTCTGTTTTTAAACAGTGTAAAAACAGACAACGCTGTCTAGAAAATATTCATTCAAGTAAAATTTAATCTAGTAATACATGCAGAGATTCTTTATAAAAATAAAAAAATAATAATTTAAATTAAAAAAAGGATCGAAGGGAAATGAAGCCTTGTTTGCCATACATAAAAAGAGAACCAATGGACACTGGAAATCTAATAAATTCTTCAAAGTGCCAGACCTTATCCAAATCAAGAGAGGAGTAAAATTGCTTGCCTCTTCAGCAAGGATTTATTTCTCACTTGACTTGGTCGAAATACAGACGGGGAAGAGAACAAGATCCTGAACTGATATGCATCCTTATAGTTCCACCAAAGTCAAAAGAGTAAACAGATTTCACAGCATCTGAAGATTAGCCCTTAAGAGATCAAAACTTTTAACAGGGATCAAAAACCCCACAGCTTAGTACCTTTAAAATCTGCTCTGACGGAGTTCCTACTCGTAAGACAGATGGTCTGACCATCGTGTCACATTAAGCACTGCCTCGAAAGAGTAACTTCTTCCTTGCAGCAAACTGATCTCTTGTCCAGGACTGAAACAGTCACTCTGAGACAAACCAATTAATCATAAAACCTCTTTTGCTTTGGGAGTGTCACCTCTCCACTCAGTGCTCTGCTTCCAGGAACTTTACAGTCGGTTGAGAAGACATGCAAATTTCCCAGGAAGATTGCACTGTAAACATTTTTTAATCTTTTGTGTGCAGGGCAACGCAAACAAAATCACTGAATAAAGTGTTGCTTGTATTGGGATGAAATAACTTACACCACAAAAACTAATCCTTTATTCACAGGGAAATTTGCAAGGAGTCTGAGGCTTAACAGCTGTATCATAAATTCCCACAGAAGATAGGAGTTGTGCTGCTCTGGCACATAAACCTATTCCTATTCACTGCATTATTTCCAATGGGAAATATCCATGAGCCACAAGATAACTCCATCCAATTTTAGTGTAGTTGTTGTATAAAATTATAATAGAATAAGTTCTGAAAATATGTACCAAATTTTTGTTGTTGTTGTTGAGGTTTTTTTTAGTATTTCAGGTACCTTTCTTTTTCTTAATTATTTTCTTTTACTGTAAATTTCTTTTTCCTGGTGTAATTAATAAATTCTCAGGAATGCACACTTTCAGCTGAATGATCTGAATTGAGTTCAGCCTCACCAATTCCGTGGTGGTTGTAGACAGAGGTAGGGGCTGCTAAAGAAAGCCAAGGATAAACCAATGAGCAGAGTAAGAGAAGGATTTCTTTAAACACATTTTTTCCCCTTTTCCACATGATTATGTCTTGCTGAGGCTCTCATTTTCTCTGGACCCAAATGCAGAGAGATCAGTAACTTAAGTGACTGGATAGTTCCAGGGCAGTGGTTGGTTTAGTTCCCTACTAAAAGTAAGCTCAGGTTAGTAGGTTGTTGGTGGTATAGAGTTGATTTTTTGTTGTTTTGAGTTTATTTATTTTTTTTAATTCACTGACCAATATTGATTTGAAAACAAGTTTCTAATCCTTCTCATTTATACATTGTTTCCAATAACAAAAACTAGATAGAAATACAATTGCCAGCTGCTGTTGCTAGAAAATAAAGTGTTCAAATGCCCAAAATGAAAATGTATAAAGAAAAATGATTCTACCTTAGATCTTGCTGAATTTTCCTTCCTAACATTTAACTAAAAAAAAAACCAACCAAACAAAAAACCCTTAATAAAACATTATCTAGTCCTGGTAATATATTATTATTGTTGTTCTTGACTCATAAACTCTACAATTTAAATAGAGGTTGTATTTATGTTTTTTAACCCTTTGGTCATCAGAAACTAAGAGAATTCAGAAAGAAGATTTTTTTTTTGCCTTTTGGTGTTTATACCAACTACAGAGAAATCAGTCATACCTTAAAAGCTACAAGAAAATTCCATTTTCTCCTGAAGTTCCAAATATGAAACGTTTTTCTGGTTGTGGGAGAGCAAGATATGATTTCCTTGTCATCACTTTACCATCTGCCTCTAAACAAATTCCAAAGGTGGAGAATTTATTTTCAAAGGTCAAAAAACCCCCAAAAACAACAACAAGAAGAAAACCCACAAACCCATACAACTCAGATGGTCAAAAGCCAAACTATTTTTGAATGGGCCATACACAAAGTGCTATGCACTCCCTCTCTGCTGTTCAAACACACCGTGTCCCCAGTGCCCTGCAAACACTTCACCTCAGCTCACTAGGATAAAGCATTCAATGCAATTCCTTAGAAGAAAAATGTGAAAACATGCCCTCTCTACAATAATGGGAATACCTCTGACTTCTTTTTTTTTTTTTCCTTTTTTTTTTTCTCTCCCATTTTATTACTTTCTCCTAATAATGTGTGAATGACATACCACAGATAACAAAGCGGATCTGTCTGTAGTTACCTTTTGTGCAGATCCTGCAGCCTGTACATTAAGGATTTCCATAGGCCAAAGCAGACACTCTATTCTATTTTGTTCAATTGTGGGCAACACAACCCCAAGCACTGCACTGTATCAATCTCAATATGGTGCTGCTGGACTCAGTAATTGGCTATAAATTTGCCCAGGACTGACAAAATACTCGACTCCACTCTACAAGCAACTCTGCTGCTGTATTGCAGAAAAAATTCCATTGCTGTGCTCCCATATCTTCTCTCCAGACACGAGGTCAGAGGATGACAAAACAGGCTGGTAGGATGGGCAGCAGTTAAAGCTCCTCAATGGCAGACTGTTCAGTTTTTCACGTAAGGGTAGAAAAATCAAAGGAAAAGGACTGTGCTGATTCAACCCAGCAGGCAGCTAAACACCACACAGCCACATGCTCAGAACCAGGACACAGCAATTTATTTAAACTGCTAATACAAAATACATAGGGGTTTCTAGCTGAAAATGTGAAAATAAGGAGAAAATTATAATCTTCTGCCAGCTGGACATAATAGTATCCAGGCAATCACACTTGTGTTACTAGGATAAAAAAGCAAAACTCAAATATATTCATTAAAAGGACACCCACAAAACAAACAAACAAACAAAAAAAAGCACCCTGAAATTTAGATGGAAATTTCAAATCAATTGTCACCATGATATGATTTAATATAGATTTAATATAAATTTAATATAAAATTTAATATAAATTTATTATAAAATTAATATAATTTTAATAATTATCATTAACAAATACATAAAAGGCAACTAAATGTTTGCTGGAATCAATAAGCTGAAAAAACACCCTGAAAGTCTTTAACTTAACTAAGAGATAAAACTGAGTTAATTTTAATTTTCTTTCTAGGCTTATTAGAAAAGAAAACGGGACAAAGTACCAGAAAGTATTAAATAATCCAAAAAGCTTTATTCTACAAAGTTAAGATCAGCAGCAAGATCGTTTTGACAGCTATACTGCATTTTTATTTCAGATAATGTTCTTAACTAAGAGCTTAGCTGGTTAAGTGGTATCAGATGACTATAACTGATTCACATAGATTATGACAGAACTGATCAGAAATGAGTGACTTAAATCTACTACAGTATTCTCTAGAGACCTCATATACCTTTACAGAGCTGTTAAAATATAAACTACATTTTTTTAAAATCAAGATGACTAAGGTATGATTTATATCAACACCCCTCTAAACTTTTAGTATCTCCATATTAAATAGACAAAAATTCTCTGCAAGTCTCAAGTTCAAGTAAGATCATTTCCTATGATCCTCAGCTGATCCACATTTAATGCAATAAGAACAACACTGTTCACATATTGTTGACATGCAAGCTTCAACAGAAATAGGTAATAATATATAAATAATGGGATGTCTTCTGAAAAAATTGGACAGGAAAATAATTTTGGGATATTTCATAGATTTTTGTTTCAGTTTTTGCATTAAATTAAGAGGAGAAAAGCAGGGAGTTTTGCCTCTTTTGATATTTTTTGAGAGTGGGGGGTCTTTTGGTTTTTGGGTTTGTTTTTAGAGACTGGCATATAATAAAGAAGACCAGGGTACATATGGATCTGGAGGGTTAAAGACTGCTTTAATTTCATTCCAAGTACAGCATTAATAATAAATGCTTTCTAAAGGCTGTAGATGTTATCCACACAATGAAACTGGAAAGATGAATCTTAACTCCACAGCAGGAAAACAATGCATAAACCCCATGCTTGTACAGAGACACAGAGTTAAGAGAGAGCAAACATTCTGAAGAGAGGAAATAAGGTTATGTGCATTTAAAAATGAAATGAGCATCCAAATGCAATATATTTTTGTTACAGCATAAAAGCCAGATGATGTCAACGCAAGAGGACTTCAAAGGTCCAAAGAAAATACTGTCCAATGACGTCAGTATTAGTCAGAAGCTACAATACACTAAAAGTTGTTTCTTATTTCAAGGAACAACTATATAAAATAAGATTCATTTGACTATTAATTCCATCAGCTTTAATTATCACATTGGCATGAAAATAAAATTGGATTTTCTTCCTCAGCAACATTCCTAAATTATTTTCATTCCAATATCTGTAGCATTCTGGCTTATTCCCACAGAATAAATATACACGTAAGAAATGAGTTAATAAACATTCGTGGCTTTGAATTTCTTAAGAGGCACAACAAATTAAGAATTACTTTACAGCAACTGTGATTTTTCCAGTGCTCCCTCTTAAAGCTGATAATATGTAAAAGCAGTACTGATAAACAGGATAAGGATGCAGATTAAAGAAGGTATGAATGAAATGACCAAATCAATATGAAGTATCAAGTGAGTCTAGTAAGAACAAATATACTCTACTAAACATGCAAGGCCACTTACACCAGCAGTCGTTATCTTAAAATATATAGTCTTTACCTGAAGTGATGAAGTGCTGAAACTACTCCTCCTAATACATCTTTCTCTTATGTGATGCATTTTTCAGCATGGATACGTTTCTACAGGGTGAACTCTTTGCCCTAGACAAACATCCATTTGAAACTCATTTACAACCCCCTTTACTGTTGGTGAAACACAATTTCTTCAACAAAGATCACACCTCAAGGGATTCAGATTGATTGTTTCACAAAATATATAGTGACAAAAAGATTTTTGATCAGCTACTCGAACAGGCAAAGGCGCCGGGTGGCATTACTTCAAAGACAGTGCACATTATTTGACACCGTCTCCCACAGCACACTCCTGGAAAAGCTGCAACCCGTGGCTTGGACAGGGGCACTCTGTGCTGGGTTAGGAACTGGCTGGAGGGCTGGGCACAGAGAATGCTGGTGAACAGGGCTGCATCCAGTTGGGATCTGGTCACCAGTGGTGACCCCCAGGGATCAGTGCTGGGCCCAGTCCTGTTTAATGTCTTTACTGATGATCTGGATGAGGGGATTGAGTCCACCATTAGCAAATCTGCAGATGACACCAAGTTGGGACGGAGTGTTGACCTGCTGGAAGGCAGGAGGGCTCTGCAGAGGGACCTGGACAAACTGGAGAGTTGGGCTGATTCCAACGGGATGAGGTTCAACAAGGCCAAGTGCTGGGTCCTGCCCTTTGGCCACAACAACCCCTGCAGCGCTACAGGTTGGGCACAGAGTGGCTGGAGAGCAGCCAGGTGGAAAGGGACCAGGAGTTTGGATTGACAGGAAGGTGAACATGAGCCAGCAGTGTGCCCAGGTGGCCAAGAAGGCCAATGGATCCTGGCCTGGATCAAGAACAGTGTGGCCAGCAGGACCAGGGAACTGATTCTTCCCCTGTACTCAGCTCTGGTGAGGCCACACCTGGAGTGCTGTGCCCAGTTCTGGGCCCCTCAGTTCAGGAAGGACACTGAGGTGCTGGAGCAGGTGCAGGGAAGAGCAACCAGGCTGGGGAAGGGACTGGAGCACAAGTCCTATGAGGAGAGGCTGAGGGAGCTGGGGTTGTTTAGTCTGGAGAAGAGGAGGCTCAGGGGTGACCTCATCACTCTCTACAACCACCTGAGAGGAGGTTGTAGCCAGGTGGGGGTCGGTCTCTTCTCCCAGGCAATCAGAAGCAGGACAAGAAGACACAGGCTTAAGCTGTGCCAGGGGAGGTTTAGGTTGGATATTAGAAAGAAATTTTTTACAGAGAGAAGGATCAGACATTGGAATGGGCTGCCCAGGGAGGTGGTGAATTCACCATCCCTGAAGGTTTTTAAGATGAGACTGGATGTGGCACTCAGTGCCGTGGTCTGGTAACCACAGCAGTGTTGGATCAAGGGTTGGACTTGATGATCTCAGAGGTCTTTTTCAATCCGGTTGATTCTATGATTTTGAGATCAATTGGGTCCTATCAATGACCCTGGTGAGATACCAGGCTTAAAGTGAAAAGTCACAATTTGTTCTGATGTTGTTTCACTTCTATAGTTTGGCCCTTCCTTTCATATATTTAATAAAATAGTCATTTTATATCAGAGTCCAGCATTTTATTGAGAAAAATATGCTTCTGTGACCAAGTAAGCATGAAATATGGAGGACAGCCTTGCACAGCACAACCGTAAAGCCAAAATCCAAAGCTATGAGGTTTTACCTTTTTTCCTCCCAAAACTGGGCAAGAAAAGTAACAGGGGTCAAATTATGACTTTTTGTACCTGAAAAAGCATATGAACTTTATGAAAATTTCATTTTATAATGAGGAAATATGTAAAATTTAGTTTGATTGCTACAGGATTAGCTCAGAATTCTGCAATTTTATTTTTATGCCAAACCCTCGCTTTCTTTTGCCTGAATTGTCAAAGGAACAGATGTAGAATGCTTCTTTTGGGGAGTTCAGCTGGAAATCAAGCAAATCAAACTAGTCTTTACTTTTCCTTTAATTTATTTATTTATTTTTAAATAATGTAGAATTATCTTCCTTTTTTTGTGATTCTTATCCATAATGGCTTAAGAAGTAATTCTTTCACTTCAATCATTCCTCATCAGTCCTGGGCCAATATTTAATAATTCATTTATACTTCAGGAGACATGTTGAGACTGCTAATTAGTTGAGACGGATTTTATGCATAATAATTTGATGTGTGTCTATGTCAGACAGATGAGTACACAGTTATAAAATTCACACCCTTAAAACTGTCATATGCTCTAGCGGTTTCCACTTAAATAGAATTATATTAAATAAACACAAAGTATTTTCTTTTTCACAAGATTTCAAATTCAGTTATTTGAGACTGCTTAGAAAGACACCGAAGATAAATGGACATACTTAAAAGCATATTTTGACTGTCAAAAGAAGGATTTGGCCTAAATATATCAATTATAAATAATATTTCCAGAAAAATATAGAATTAAAATGAAGTTATGCCAGTTACATTAAAAATAGTTCACTTAAAATACTTTATTATACTTATATATATAAAGGGGATGATAGAACTTTAAGAACTTATTTCAAATAACAGATGGAAATAGGTTAAGATTTGTCTTTGGACTGGTGTAATCTCCATCCTATCATTCTTTTACTCCCAAGAGGGCATCATCACACTGCACTGAATAGTTGAATCACTTTCAGAGTGCACTTTTCAAATGCTCATAGCCTGCCTCTTTCCATAACCAAATTCTTTGGGGATTGAATGCTGCAAACACATTTTGTTTGCACACATGCCTGTTTAGAAAGAACCACCTCCTTTTCACTTTTAATTAGTTTCCTACTCTCATGTTCTTGTATTTTTTGTTTTAGCATAAGGCTTCTTCTCCTGTCAAATATCCACGCACCGTTTCAAAATGCATTTTCATGTATAGCAGCTGTCTTAACAACTGCCAGAAAGATGGATCAGAAGCAGTGTGACTGTCTTGCATTTAAAATATATTTTAGCTTTTCTCCGAGTATCTATATTATGATTATAATGCATTTTGCATGAACACAGCTTTTCAAATAATCTTTTCCCTTATCTTTAATTTGTTTTCTGCATTGATAGGCATAATCAATAATTCATCAATTTGTGAATTCAAAAGGACACCTCCTGAAATGAATTCTTTTCAAAGTTTTATTTTTCTGACATAATGAAATTAATTCCTATCACACTAACCAGCATATCTGAAAGTTCTCCTGCTCTCAGTTTCAAAGCACCACCTGTGTAATGTAAGGGTCTCTTTGGATGAGCTGCTAGGACCACACTTCCAAGGAAGACCAGAAGAGATTTCCAATTATAAGCAGAATTGTAAAGCTATTTCCTTAAAACTGGCATGTCAGAAGACATTTTGGTCAGCTAAGTAGAAGTTCTGAACAGCAGCATGAGAAATATTTTGAAGAAATAATCAAATTCCATAAATGAAGCATTACCTTCCTTTGAATTCTTGCTGGTTCAGCACAGCACGAAGAACAATCACCTCTAAACGTCCTCAGATAAACCATTGGAACAGGAAATAAAGCAAAATCCATGAAGAGTGCAACTGTTGCACAGAACTATGCTTTTACCCTTGAAGAAAACAAAAAGCCTATAAATTAATTATTTCCAAGAGGCCCAGGCAGGGTGAGTGCCAAGGCCGGCAGCGTGGCACAAGTGCATGGCATTGTGGTGGTGCATCCTCCACCCTCAGGCTGCACCCTGATCTCAGAAATGCTCATTAGGCCTTGGCCTTGACAAACAGCACCTGGGATCAGCCTCACTTGAGCTTATCAGAACCACTGTCTGCTTCCCGGAATTACTGCTGTCTAAAGAGCTCCTGGTGTTTAATAAACAGCCTTGGAAACGTGTTTCTCTTGCCTGAATAACAACCTGACTGAATTAATATTTTTGTTATCAGACTTTCAAAGAAAGTTACCAGCCTGAATTGTGGCCAGGATGGAAAATTCCTGTGACTAAAGGCAGTTCTCTTATGACCCTATAAACAGCAGTCCAAGATAAGACCCTCTGACCTCTCCTGGACCACAGCACATCCCAATCTCCCTCTTAGTGGGACATGTCTCAGAGTTTGCTATATTTGGAGGATCACCAACAAACCCCAATGATGGAGACTGAGGTGATAACTTAAGGCTCAACCCTTCACCCACTGGGGAGATGCAAAGGCATCTGAAGTGAGTATTTCACTGAATTCAAGGGGAAGATTTCACAGGTACGTTGCACAGATTCTTTGTGTGCTACAGCAAACATACCAGAAATGCTACTCTCCTGGATTCTCAAGTATTTGAGATGTGTAAGTAAGTCAGGCCTGTAAGAGAGTTATAGTTGGGTTATAGTAAATTCTTTATGAATCCTTTTCTAAATTAACTTATCGATTAAGTACTGTTAAGTTTAAGTGCTATTGGGCCTTTAGGCATAAACTATTGCTCAGGTCTGGGCTCAGTTTAGCTCAGGGGTCTACTCTGAACCTTGTGACTCCACAGGAGGGTCTTCAGTATTCCTTTTGATCCTTACCCTTTCCTATCCTTTTCTCTCCCCGCCCCCTCCTCAGCCTCCCCACAGATATTTTTGGGTTGATTCTGGCTGTAGACTGATTGATTTTGGATTTTTGTTTGCCATTTCTTCATGTGCTTTAACCACCTAGTAAGGAGCAGAGTGAACCTTGCCAACAAACTTTGCTGTGCTTTTGTTTTTATATTAAACCTAGTTTTGCCTGTATCTTTGCTGATGGTTCCTTAATCGACCTCAAAACCCTCATTCACGACAGGCATGGAGAGCTGGGGAGCAGTGCAGGCTCCCAGGTGCCTTCCTGCACAACAGAACTATGTAGGGTGCAAGGACCCTCGTACAGCAGAGGAGGAAGCTGAAGGTGATGAATCCCAAATGGGAAAAGGAGTCTAAGCTCTGGTGTCAGGGCAAGGTGGCACGTTTCGCACAGCCATCAGCAGTAAGAAGGTGTAAAATCCTGTCTTGCTCTCAGAATTCTCTCTTGCAATGGAACAAGCCTTCCTCCGCACCAACCAGGAGGTCAAAGTAAATTGTGGCATAAGTCACGCTAATTATCATGTTTTCTTTTGATATACAGGAAGACATGATCTCTTATGTCCTGAATAGGGGATATGCTACAGTCACATGGAGTCACAAAGGGAGCAGTGGGATTCCAGATTGGAAGAATTCTATGCTTTTACATAATGTTGTCGGATTTAGCTTTATGCACTCACAGAAACCTGATTCTAAATGTTATTTTAACTTCCCTATGTTACAAAATGTCAGTAATGGGGATTTAAAGTAGATAAAATTTAAATAATGTAACTGAATGCCTGAGATCATCCTAACTGAATGTTTTTCAAGTCACACCAGTGCAGACTGTTTGGGATACTGGGGTGTGAACTTATGTTTAATACCATTTTTCTGTTTTTAATTCTTTCCTATTTAGAAATCCTTTCAGGGTACTTTTTGCCTCATTTCTTCCATTTAGCTCCCTGCTCCCTCTCACTAACTAATGAAGTTCAGTGTTTTTGTTCTCCCATCTTTAGAAAAAGTTAAAGGAATAGAATGTTAATGCACACAGTCAGTAGTGCCAGTGAAACCCTCTCTTAAACACACCCCCAAGAGGCTAATGGAGGCTGTGGATTTCAGAGGACCTTGCTTAAGAGCACTGCTCTAATTACAGAAGGATGCTGGTCACTCCTGCTGTCAGTCACTGATGAAGTGACATGGTAGCGAAGCAGAAGGGAAAGCAACCACAGCCTGGTTCAAAACCGTAACTCAATTCCGATGTTTTAAGGTTCCGATAATCTTTGCATTACTGCTGCAAAGTTCTGGGTGAGTTAAAGAGAAAGCATTCTGCAGTGGTTTTTCTGAACTCATAACACTGCAGAGTCTTTCTGGAAGTCCGTAGTTCACATGAAACAGACTTTAGGTGAACATGGAGGGTGGATAGCAATGTCAGATTCAATTAATTTAAGACTTGTGCACTGTTTTTCTTTTCAAAGAGATCATAGAGATTTTTAAGAAGAAGAAATCCTGCATGGAAGCAAGAAATCATGAAACAGTCTACCTGCTTTTCAGGTTCAACATTTTCGTGATCCATTTCCAGGGCATACCTAGAAAGAGCTGTTGTTATTTTTTACAGGCCTAAAAATGTACTCAACAATTATGTTTTATATGATGAGACATGCCTTGAAAAATCATGTTCTGTGCTAACCAGCAGTCAGGAAACAAAGCTTCCCCTTACTTTTTTAGATATTAATTTCAACAGAAAATCTTGACACTAAAATTTTCTTCTCTCAGCACTAGATTACTGCAATTTGTTCTACCTGTTGAATCCTTGCTGTTAACTGACTCCTTTAAATCACCCAGTCAAGTCAAAGGTGGTTCCTGTCACAAAAGAATTCCAACTATTACAGCTTAAAATTTTGACTATTCCAAAGTCTGCACATTCTTCACAAAATGTAAGACTTAAAAAAGCCTTTCCTGCCTGTTTTTAATCCTAATGGCTGTTACGCTGTATTGTTAACACAGAAAACACCGGATGAATACACAGGTAATTAATGTAGAACAAAATTATTGCATTATTCTATAAAGAACAAATGAGATATATAAAATTGATACCCATTTCTAAAATTGAACCCATGCATCATTTACAAGATACTGTGATTGTATAAACATGACAACCTCTTTTTGCTCTTTGAAAATTCACACATCTGTTGTGTACATTTGTTACAACTGAGTGACTTGCTGAAATATTCTCTTTTTTCCTACACTGAATTTGGATTGGAGGGACTTTGTTGTGTTGTAACCATCAACATAAAAAAAAAAAAAAATTCACAGGTAATGGTCTTGAGATTAATTATTGACAAGCAGTACTAGAGTTGGAATTCAGCTGCCTAAACTACAGGCATCACCCTTCCAACCCTTCCAGAGAAGCAGCTACAGGTCAGGTGCTACTGCAATGAAAACATTAGTTCAAGCAGCAAACATCCACCTAAGAAATACAACTAAGTTTTAGAAACAGTTTTTAAAAACAAGTATAGCTTGATATTATTATTGTCTCCTTCTCCAAATGGCATTTGTAAATGTCTAGAAACTTCCCACCCATCAGAAGAAAAAGAAAAAAAAAGCTGTATTGCTCTTATTTTTGTCGAGTTCTTTTGACTGTTTTATATAGTTTTATGAAGATAAATCTCCAGACTTTTATTTTACCTTTATACTTCTATCAGAAATGTTAAAAGCATCTCAACCGATACTGAAAATAGGATTCTTGTAAGCTATATTATATAGAAAGATAATGGAAATGGAAATTGTATGTAGCAGCATTATGAATACTGAAATATAACTATTTTATGAATGTAGTCTGTGAAATAACTATGTGACTATGATGAGGCACCAACATTTTTGGTTTAAATACGTTATGCTAAAACTCTTGGGATGCTCACCATATGCCTATAATTCTTAAAATGAATGCAATCTGCTCAGGAAGACACTGCCACCTCTTTCCAGAAAACAGCTGACAAGCACAGATTTGAAAGACAACATCATTTTCCTAAGCTATACATTAAACTGATAACTGTTATGAGAGATTGAAAGCATAAGGATAGAGAAAGCCTCAAGTACACAAATCCTTGTTGAAGGAAGGAGAGTTGCCTTTCAAGGGCATTTTTGTGAGTTTTGAGAAAGGAGAGGAGTTGACCTATGAGAACATTAAAGAAAAGTTTGTTAAAAAATTAAGACGTGAGATGAGAAGTATATTAATTCTAGTTATATTAGGTATCCGACTATCCCTGTAGCCCTGTATTTCAATTTTTCTAGAGTCTTTATGCACCAGATATAGTTATTTAGGTGTTAGTGTCTGTACAAACAGGCAGCTAATTTACTTTTCCTTGTTTTTCACATGCTGTTTTGTCAAGATATGTTTTCTCAAAAATAATTTTTCTTCCTAATACACGGTATTGTCTTTCAAACATTTTTTTTCTACTTAATGCATTCCTTCTGAGAGAAGCAGTCCTGAACCAAAATTAGACCTTCTCAACACTTTTTGCAGAGTACCTAAGGACTTATAGTCCAGGCACAGGTGGACAGGGAAAGGTAAACTGTAGTTTTATTGTGAGAAATGGGTGGTTGATACAGGTCTGAAATTGGGAGGACTGCAACAAGAACTGCAGCAGTTGGGAAGAAAAGGTTATGGATCAAAGGCAAACAACTTACTGTTGCTTCAGAAGTTACCACCAGTCACCTGGAACTCTGCAACTGGCAGGGAACAAGATCTCATCCTGTTCCAAATACAAACTTATTCCATTCAACAGTTAGAGCAAGCAGAAACAAAAGCATAATCACTGCAATGGACATTCAGTACTTTGCAAAACTGTGGAAATTCTCATTTGCCAAGTGTTGCTGAAGCAGCACTTATCCCAGGAACAATGAGAGATGATACCACTCCTAAATACAAGTAGATTTTCATATAAATAACGTTTGTCAACTTCAAGTTAATCACATTTTTTGCTGAGGTCACCACTGTCTAAAACCAATGCATAATAATATTAAACTGGATAAATTGTTTTTTCAAAAATAATCAAGCATACTTCCTTTACACTTAGCTTCATGCGATAAAGACCTTTCCACTTCAAAGCCTAGTAATGCTTAACATAGCTTTTTAAAATTTTTTTAAAAACATTTTTAATGCTGACTATGGCAGAGTATATCATCTTTATTACTTAACGAGTAAATAAGCAGTTCACTATTGCTCACAATGCAAAACTGGAAACCATTATAAGAAATCAGTAAATAATGAAGGGTGTGAGGGAGCCCTTTTTCTACACAATGCATAGGCAAACGCTGCAAGTCATTATCACAGACAGCTCTGGGTGACAAACAAGAGACACAGATTCCATAAGAGAATTAACTTCAATTCATGGCAGCAAAAAATCTTTCCAAGACTACAGTGCAGAAAAGCAGGTTCTCTCGTGCAAGAAGATCCTAAACTGCAGCATCCCTGGAAGCTGAGCATATAAACAGAGGGAAATCTGTTTTCCCCTGGTATTTCCTAAGCATCCTCTACTATTGGCTAGAGATTTTGCCATAGCAAGTCTCTCCTGAACATTTGAGAGGTGAGAGGGAATGTTTAGCAGCCTTTTTTGTGTGTGTTTTTTGTTTGTTTGTTTGGCAATATATAATACCTACAGGCACTTATTTTCACTTAGAAACATGTGACTTTTTTTTCTCATGAAGAGAATTCTTTTAAATATGAGACTCCCTTTGACAGTTATAATTGAATTCAGAAGGACTGGTAGTACTTAATTTTCTTTAGGTTTTAATCGTTTTGGTTAGCCTTTAGATATGCATTCTAGAAAACACAAAGCAATAGGTACTAGAGATGCATAAATATTATTCAGTATCAAATGATCTGCATCTAATTGAGAAAACAATACACACTGAAATGGAATACAGTATAGACAGCTAATTGATCATCATGAAAAACTAGGACAGTGTTTAGGCTTCAAATGAATGAACTAGTGTCAGAGAATTATAGCTTTTGCCTTCACCCAACATATATCATGACCCTTTTATTAGGAGATTAAAAAAAATGCAAGTCTGTCTTTGTTTCAACCTCCTTGCACCCCACAGTAAAAATCCAAGTTATAATTATGTAAGACATGTCTTCTCCTTCAAATATTAAATCACAACCAAAGAAGTGTTGATAAACAATAAAATATGGGAAAGCCAATAAAAATAATCACAAACAATTGAAAATAAAATATTCTGTTTCTAATATTCCAGTGATAAACTCTTCCCCCACTGTTTAGCAAATGAACAGCAGTTTCATTCATGAATTTTTAAGACAGTTTTTGACAGCTTAATCTCACTTAATTCTGCTTAGCATTTTTCTTCCACCAGGATTCCCATGATGTACTGAGATCCCTGAAATGTTTACTGCCTTTAAAATAATAATTTCTGACATGTAACACTTATGTCCAGCATATAGCAAAGTTTTTTAACATGGAAAAGCCAATGTCTACAAACTCTAACGAGGCAGTAAAGCCCTAAGCTGTACCAATAGCAAATAGAAATCTATGTAAATACAATTGTTCTCTATACAATCTTACCAAATATTATAAGATTACAGTAAAATATTGCCTTTCCATATAAACACATAGCTGGTAATGAATCAACCAAAACAAACAAAACCCCCACAAATGAAAACAAACAAAAACAAAC
Source organism: Myiozetetes cayanensis (assembly GCF_022539395.1). Classification (NCBI taxonomy): domain Eukaryota; kingdom Metazoa; phylum Chordata; class Aves; order Passeriformes; family Tyrannidae; genus Myiozetetes; species Myiozetetes cayanensis. The sequence goes on from NW_026087742.1 coordinate 5,922,832, forward strand.
CACCACATACAGCAAAAAGAAAAAAGAAACAAACAAACAAACAGACAAAATCCACATGTCCTCAGAACTGAGTCCTGCATCCTTCACTGCCATATCAAAAAGAGACATATCCGATATGAGATTTTTAAAAGATGCCTAACTTCTTGGGTTTATTTTCACAGGCATCATTTAATTAAGGAATTCCATCTGAGAGTAGGGAAAAAAAAATTACTTACAGAGTCAGTTAGGCAGTGAAGCAGGTCACCTCTCTTCAGCCTGAGTTTCAAGTCCAGACGGAAGAGACCCTGAGCAACCTGCTCTGACCCCATAGCCAACCCTTCCTGAGTAGGAGGTTGAAGTGGAGACTTCTTGAGGTCTCCCCCCTCCAACTGATATTATTCTATAATCCTACATTAATTTCATTGCTTGTGTAAAACGTCAAATAAGATGTTGGTACGAGCTTTGGAAGAACTGTGTGTTACTAAAGATTTGCCTCACTTTCAAAATAGAAACTGAAGAGTCAGCTTTGGTTATGTATCTGTTATAAGTGTTCCCAAAATAGTCTCATGCCTAAAAGGAGTTATACTACACAGAGATCAGACTATTTCAGTCATCTAGAAGTCTTCATCTTACACCCAATTCTGCAGTCTCTTATCCTCAAGTGGTTCATTTGCTTCTGAAAACTTTTTGCTTCTTAACATGATGAAGTCAAATACATGATAAGGCTAAATGAAATATGAGCATAGCCTGAGTTACTTAATCTTTGCTACTACAAAGCCTTCTCTAAACTGTAACTTTTAGCAAATTAAAAGGTATTTGATTTTGAAACAAATTTCTTATAAACAAAAAATCGGCATCTACAATTGGTTGCAGTTACTAATATCTGCCTTTTGAACAGATGACAGGAATAAAACACAGACAGCAGGTGTATTCTTTAATCACAATGCTGTTGACTGGCAGTTTTATACAATCGTTTTTAAATAAAAGGTATTTACATCAAAAAGGAGCTGTGTTTGGGCAATGACAGATTCAAAAACAGAGAGAAAAAAAGATTTCCACTGAAGAACTCTTTCTAATTGGCATTCTGCTCATCCTGTGCACAAAGGAGAAGGTTTAAAATACTTTATAGAAAATAAAGTTCATTATTGTTCCAAGAGTATCCAGAGGAGAATAAGCAGAAAAATGTAGGACCCTGTTTCAATCCTGAAGAAGGTTTCCTCTTAGAGAGAATACATCCTACCATAAATGGCAACAAATCAGTACTTTTGTTCATTCATATATACAGTGTATTTTTGTTCACCAAGACATTATTTTCCTCTCCCACCTGTTTCTAAAAACTTCCCTAAAAACCTATTAGTATGTGAAAATTGATGATTCTTTTCCTTCTTCCTCCTCAATTCCATAAATAAGTGCTAGAGTCAGCTCCCATGAAAACGTGAGTGAAAAACAACAAATCATGATAAAACTAACAGGAAATTTCCTTAGACTCCAAGTCCCACGAATGGTTTCTATAAACCTCTCCCTGCCTCTCTATTTATTGGCATCTTTTTGGGGTTTTTTTTAGGTAGGAAATATCAATCCCAGGTCATTGGGGCAGAAGAGTTTTGCCATCTCCTCCACAGCAGGACAGAGATGAATGCCAAACAAATGAGGAAAGTGAGCACCAGCTCCTCCAGGTTAAGGGGCAGGAAGCTTCCATGGAGCTTCCCTAATAAAGCTGAGGAGGAGCAGGCTGGGATTTATAGCATCTCATACGGTAGAAAACACACTAAAAGCAACATTTATCTATATTCAAAAGAAAGACAGCCAGGTCTCTGGCATGGCCTTAGATCTAATTGAAAAGGAACAGAAATGACAGGTGCGTTCACAAAACAAACAGAAATGAGGAAGAAAGGAAAGGTGACATTCATCCTACAGCTCACTGCCAGAGTGTTTACCAGATAAAGAAATAATTTCAAACAAAGCCACATTATTTATAACTTGTTTTCTTGTGGACATAGAGTAGGCTACTATTTAAATAAAAATGTAAGTATCACCCTAGAGCACTTAATTTTTCTTTCAAGTGTTCTTCTGATACCATTTAGAAGTTTCCCTTTGAACCATTATTTAAAATCCTTACTGTAATAAAAATGGTTAAATAAATGTATACCCAAAAAGCTTATGGATCAACTCCCTCCCTTCTTGCTGAATTTTAATTTGCTTATATTTGGCTTGAGTTTTTTTAAGATGTTCTCTACAGATAAGTCATAAACAAACACAGCCTGCTGAAATATTAAGTTTTGTTAAATTATTTGAGCCCAGACTTTTCTGCTGTGTATTTTTACTTGCACTGAGCATAAAATAACAATCAATCTAATACTGGTGGTAACTGACATTAAAATTTCATTTAACTCAGTGTTTTCCTCATATTCATGCCTGAAACTTCAGGCATAACTAATGTAGCATTAGCATTGACCTTAACAAATTCCTCTTACCATTAAGTTTGAAGTTACCTAGACTAATTGTTATCTAAGATTCCCCCAGCTACCATATAAAGTCTATTAAGCTAGATTAAGAGCTGAGGTAATTTATTCAAAAAAGCTTATATAATTAAAGACCTTAGATCCATATTACAACAATGGAATATAAAATATTGAAGAGTTCTAAATGAAAACCAAATTACTAACTTTTTCCACAAACCCTTCAGTCACATGACTGAGTAAAGTTTAGAAGCGCTCTTCTGTGCTTCATCATTACATGTTTTTTATACTGCAGCAGAGAAAGAAAAAAAAAAAGATCTCTTTGTGTGGAATGTGGATGTAATATACAACACAGATTACAGAAAGGTTTTATTAAATAATTATTCTTCTTAATCTGGGTCATTGGCAATGACAGAATCAAGTGTTTCCAAGTTACAGTTGGGAGAAAAAAGAGACCTGAGAGTAATGCCCATTTCCATTTGCCTCTGCTCTGGATGGGAGAGTACCTGGACTCTTTGGTGGCAAAATGTAATGTGACAAATGGGTTCAAACCTTTTATCTTGTGCTCAGTGAAAAATGTTTAGGAGAAACTAATAAGACCATGCTAATTTTCCTTGTGGATGGATATTTTATATTAGTTATTAGATTTATCAGTTATTGTTAGTTATATGAGTTATGCACCGAATTTATTACATTTGTTTATCGCTCAGTCTCAATGATCCAAGGTCTTCTACCACTGGGAAAGGAATTACTTCTGTTGTAGGTACTACATCCATGTCAGCACATGTCCACAAGTAGGGGCACTCAACAAAGGACAACAGTTGCTTCCTGAGACTTCCCCCTTACCTTCTGTCTAGAAGAGGATTCAGTGTGAAAAGCTTAACAGTAGAGCAGCAAAGAACTTTCTTAATCTTAGCCTTTTGTACTTTGTTTATTAGATAGCATAAAATAACACCGGAAAGATATTAAAACAAGTGCAGAAGATAGCTTGGCAAAACAAACAAACAAACAAATTGAAAATATCTCAGATATAAAAAAAAGGAATCAAAATAAAGCACAAACTGGAATTTTCTACAGGTCAGGTTGACTGAACCAAACTGTGAATAGCTCACTGTAAAAGCTTCTAAAAGTAACCTTTGGTTGCCTTGTATATAATATTTAGACAATTTCATTATTAATGACACAGTCATAAAAATAGGTTTTCCCTTGATATTCTGTTCCTCCTGCATCAAAGATAGATTAAAGCAAAGGTTCCCATCTGCAAACATTTTAAGAGTTGCTTTGCAATTTAGTCCATCAGTTCTGGTGAGCTTGGTATTACTTCTCCCCTAACAGAATGTTCACCTGGTAGTAATCTTCCAAGTAACATTTAAAGCTTGGAAGATAAAGTTGGTATTCTTTCTGATTGCCTATGTAGTGATAAATTGCATACTATTACTGTAAGGGCACTCTTTGTTTTACATGTATTTTATTAGCCTTTACAGGTTTTATCAACATATTTAGGATAGTAAGTGTAATTCCCTTCTCTGCTATGACAGTTTTGTATACAGTGACACGTTTACTGAGCTCTCTTTCTCAAAGAGAAAAAAGAAACCCCAGACAATATCCAAGTGATGGCATAACTCAGATGTTGTAACTCAGTGGACAAGCTTCCACTCCACTACTGACTGCAATAAGAGTATACCAAGTGGCATTCTTGGTGGAATAAGCTTCTGCAAATATACTCTTGCTTCTAGCCAAGCTAGCCTTACAAATAATGTAAAACTCAGAAGAATGTGAATCAAAGATGCATCAAAGGTGTTTGACAGCAAAAGGAGGAAAGTAGAAAACTTCCCTCCCCTCCCTCCCAAACATAAGAATTCTATTGTCTAAGTAAAGATCAGATTATGCTTCACAGATGTCCAGCTGGAAAGCTTGTGTTGTTTCTACAGCTGGCATGGGATGTAATGGAAGATAACCCATAACAGATTTCTATTCCATGAAAATAATCATAGAACAGGCAGTTAAAGTGTTAATCCTTAATGCTTTAAAACTGAAGCAGTATCCTTGCATTTACAAAGACAAATTAACATAAAGCATCTGAAATAATACACCATGTAAGCAAGCATATTGATGTGTGTATTTTAACCCCATACTTCTCTTATGCAGTACTGTTTTGTTATACTTTGCCTAGTTAAACTGAGCTGCTACAAGAATATGCAATATTCAGCCTTTAAACTTTTTCTTTCAATCAAATTCAGATTTTAGGAAACAACAAGTCTTTCTTTTTTCTCAGTTCTTATTAGAAATATTGTAATAATGCAAACTGTCAAGAAACATTACTATTAATCTTATGTATTAATTCTTATGTAGCTGCCACTTTATATATTGCTAAATCCTCCACCTCATGCATCTCTTCCATTCCTTTTCACCTTGACCATCAAAGCAGTTAAAAGCTAGCTAGAGACAAAAATTTTATAGAAGACTATACATTATTTATGTGGTTAAATAATTCATCTGTAATCTGTTTTAAATAATTAGGAAAAAGACCACAGAACATATTCTGGATTATTATAATCGTCAAACCATAAACACTTGTAAATCATCAATGCTTTAAAAAGATGCTTCTCAAAAAAAAAGAAAAAAAAAAGGGGGGTAATCTTATACAGAAAAGGATGTCAGTCCTGGGCACTTTGAGCTGATAGAAAAGGTCTGAGTACTTTGTACCAGCTTTGCACTAAGCTTTTGGTAAGGAGCTCAGTTCAGAACATTTCCTATGGTTAGTTTTAGATATGTCACCTTTTCTTTTCACATTACTATAGATCCAATAAAATCTACTTTCCCCACTATACAAAATAAGGATCACAGGAAAGTTAGCAGTCTGTACCTCCTTTGGACATGTAGTGATGAAAGGCTACCTCTTGAATTTTCCTCTCAAAATAGGCATTTTTGAAACAGCTAAAGAATTTCTAAGAAGTCTACATTTACATGTATACAAATGAATAACTATTTTTGTCATTCAGAATGTTTCAGTTTCTCATGGCAAGTGTTACTTTGAAAATGAGATTCTATGAAATGTAGACAGCCAACATCACTTCACTTCGAAGTGGAGTTTCAGAAGTAAAATACAAGACAATACAAATTCCAGCTTTTTCCATGAGTGGAACTGTATGATGAGCCTTTGGAACAACAGCAGTGTTTATCACCTATTTCCCAGATATGCACAGCTAAATACTGGACAAGCTGAATGTTGAAACACGTGTGGGGTTGGAATTGGAGGAGATGCGAGGTACACAAACCCATGGGTACAAAAGGAGCTCTGAGTATGAAGGTCCAGAAGGCACATAATTTTACAAGACATTTTGAGTGCTTTCAAAAGTAGAGTCCATTGCAACGAGTTGCTAAAATTATTTTATTCTAAGTTGTGGATGTGAGATGCAGAGTTCAAGATTCTAAACTCAAAACAGGTGGAATAGCAGTTATAAAATACTAACCTATATGCTTTTTGTACAAATTCTGAAAGCATTAGCTTAATCAAAAAGAAAAGTAAATAAAGTGTTATTTTTTTTCTGAGTATATTAATTCATTGTCTGTCCAGTCGTACAGTAACATGGTTTTAATTAATCTCCATCAATAAGATTAGTTTACCTGTGCAGTTGTCTATGTGGAATGAATATAAATATTACAATATCACCTATGCATTTAAATCACAAAGCTCATCAACTTCTGTTGGCAAGGTGAAAGATAAAAGCTACAGAAGGTCCTTCCCAGCCTCTGTCACTAATGATAAACAGCATTAAATGCTTCTGCAGACACTAATGCTGCTATCTTGGGAACACAGGCAGCCACCATGAGAACTTTACAGCTTCACTAATCATACTCTTGTTTGTCACAGAACACCAAATAAAATCTCAACGAGAAAAGGCAATAAATATTAACAGCTATGAACAAAGGAAGGTCACATTAATATGTAGATCTTTAAATACAAGATGCTTTCTTCATTAACTAAATAACTTGTTCATTATTATAGAGTGTCAAGGGGGCGTAAGGGAGAAAATGCATTAAAAAAATTCCCTGATTGAGAGGTTTAATATATTATCTACTCAACATTTAATATTTACACAACAGGGATTTTTGCTCACTCTGCTTTTATTTCAAGGTTGTAAGATGTTTATATCATCTATTTTATAACCTAAGTATGTTGTTCAGCTTTTGGTTTACCCAGAAACCTTTAAGTTTTTATTTTTTTTCTCTAATTAGAAAGAGCGTTGAGGGCATATGTAGATACTCTCCTGTTTCTGATCACAGAGCCACAGTGATTGTTTCTATTTTTTTTTCCCCACCAAGAACTAGATGGCAATATCCCTATCATAACCTGCCAAATACCCCTTTAAAAATACAGTATTAGGTAGACTTGAGCTGCCACCTGTGTCTCAGCATATGGATCTAGGCTTAGGTCTTGCAATTCATCTACACCAACAATATTTTATTACACAAATGCTTGGCAAAGGAATCTAAATACAGTTTACACCCAATACCTAATCCAAATACAGTTTACACCCAAGTGATTCAAAGACTTTACACCTGCATTTTTCCCTTTAGTTCCCCCAAGCCTTGCCTATACTTTGACAAGCTGTTCCCACCTTTCCTTCAATCGACAGCAGTCACAAGGCCCTCCCTGCACCAAACCCTGGGCCACAACTCCTTGTGATGCCGTGCACTCTCTTGAGAAAGGAGAAAAATAATATCAGATTAACGTGACCAGACACTGAGCTATTATTACTGCAGAAGAGGTGCACAGCCTGCTTCCAAAAGTGGTTGTGAAGTATGTCAGCAAGGCCATGTATGTAAAGCCTTCTGGGAATGCAGGGAGAAAGGCTGAGTGAAATGATGAGCTCTGAAAAAGCAGTTGGAGAGCCTCCCGCATCAGCCCTCCTCACACAAGGAACCTTCCCCTCCCTTCTGCTGAGGTACCAACCCGGGCCCAAAACACTCCTTTCTCAACAGCCACAGCATCACTCAACAGCAACACATTTATGTGATCTTTCTTGTACACAAGCACTGAAGATAAAATGAGATTATCAGAAGTTAGTGGCCTGTGAAGGGCACAATAGTCCTGTTGCAGCTCAACCTTAGATATATAACCCCCAACTCAAGCGCATGTGAGAAACCTGAACATTAACAGTATTCAGGACATGTGGTGAAAATGAGAAATTATATTTTAATAATCACTTTACTATCATACTAGGAAGTCAGAATTCTTAAGATGCAAATACATTTAGGGATATATTCAAATTGATCTTCAGTTGGATGATTCTTTCATATGTATTACTTCACTCAGAATAAATTAAATCAATTCCACTTTTACATATTGTAAATACTTACATTTTTGAGTTTTTTGTTGATGATTCATTACTGGAAAGTAGGGAACACAAGCCAGCCTTTATCGTGGTATGAATTAGTCACACATCTAAAACTAATCATTGAAAGTTAAGCATGACCAGACCTACCAACATTACAGATTTTTAGTGGCATGCAGAATTTCAGGGATACACATGTGAACACAGAAACAATATTTTTTGTGTGAATCAGAAATTAAAATTGTAAACCTGCAATGGGATGTCTTGAGAGGTGTTAAGAAATATCTGGAATTTATTATTGAGGACAGGCTCACGTACAAAACAAGCTGAGAATATACTTCAGTACATTTATTTTACCTGTCTTTGATCTAACTCCTTTCAGCCTTCAAGTTCTACTAGGAGGTTTCAAAAACAAACAAATGAAACATTTGCTTTTGTGGATTTTTTTTTTTAATTAAAAGAAAAATGTTTTAATAAGCTATTAGATATAGTATAATGGAACTGGATGCAGTAATTAATAACATTCATACAGTATAGGCTTATTTAGATCTATTCTCCAGATTTTCACATTTACTTATATAAAAAGAATGAGTGTATTAAAATATCAGTTTAATCAACATTGAAAAATGAGTTTGACCTTATTTTAATAAAAACATGGCATAAATATTTTGTTCTGCAGTGACCAAAAGACATGAGGAGTATCCACAAAAGTCAGCAACATTTTTTTTTTTTCATGAAAAGGTGTAGAAACCAGATCAAGCTACAAAACAAGGTATCATGAGTAAATACAAGTGAAATGCTGGAGTTTGCATCTTTCAGTCTAATTTTGCTCCAAATGTATTTTTTTCATCTCTAACCAAGTTGTTGCCTTTTTAGCTTATATAAACTTTTTAGCATCTAAAACATCCTGTGGCAGGGAGTTTCTCAGCCCAGTGGTGTGTTGGTTTAAAGACAGATTTCTTCTGGAGCATTGAAACTCAACTTCCCTTTTATAGCCCATGTTGAGGAGGGACTCCTCTGGAAAGTAGAGGGAAATACTTAAGGAGGAGCCTGTTAGATAATCCATTATCTTTTGGCCATTTCCCCTTTCTTTTTACTGGCTACAGACCCTAACAGGCTTCTATTTTCTGCAATATATGTATAGTCTCTAAACATGTAAGTCTTAGATTGCATGCATACTTTATAAACATATGACACAGAGCTTCCCACACACACACACTAAAGTGATGGATATTAATGGTGAAAGGTTCAGAAAAAGAGAGGAATGTCAGTCAGCCATTCACAGAGACATCTGATTCTTTCCTGAGTTCATCTAAAGCCAAATTCAAAGGGAACAGCAGGATCCCAAAATGGTATTTCAGACAAGACATTTTCAAACAAGACTGTTGTTTGACTTTCAAGCAAAAGACTTTTAGAACTCATTCATCAAAAGATAAACAAACATAAGAGACCTTATCACACAGGTGCAGCAGATGTAACAGAAAAAGGAGGGGAAAGAAAGTCACACCTTTGACAAAATGGGAGATAAAAGTAGATAACAAGAAGCAAACAGGGAGCCAGATTAAAGTCACTCTCCCAAGAACTTGTTACAACTCAGATCCATTCAGCAGAGATCTACTTCACAGCAATACCTTCTCAGGCTTTAAGAAGGAATCACAAAAAAGCTGTCATAACAAAACATGTTCAGGTACTAGCTGAATGCCCTACCCTATTACCCTGTTAGGACATAAGACTTTCAGAGAAGCAACAGCAAAGCCATTTACTTTCACTACTCAGATCATGAAAGAAGGGAGAGTAGGTATCACCATCATAGGAAAAAGGACAAAAGGGGAATGTGAAAGCTTCCTGAAATAAAAATTTTGGCTGTTTTGAGCAAATTCAGATACTTTTGGTCACAGATTATAGGCTCAGAAAGCACTTGTCTCTCAAGGAAGCAAGCTATTAAAAGTCATAATAGTGAGGAAGACTGAAAGGGGAAACTGGATAAAAGCCACGTGCCTCAGACTGAGTCAGATCATTAGCAATGGCTTCCTTATGTGGAAACATCTTGGCCTGCTCCCTCGTCAGTAAAGGGAGACTGGTTGCTCCTCTAGGGACTGAGCTAGAGAAATTAAGCACTGTTCCAATGATTTCTATGGAAGAAGGAAGCTTAGAAATTAGCAACAGTCAAAGATCAAGAAAAGTTTGGGAAACAAGCCCAGGAACATTAGCTTTTCACACAGTGAAAATTTGTTCAAGAATAGAGTGTGGCAAATTTCTTGTCAGTGTCTTGCATTAGAAATCAGAGCTGTTAGACAGTAACTCAAATGGATTATCCTAAGACAGAGAAATAATTGAAAAAGTTGTAGATATCAACTGCAGTAAGTGAGGCCAACAGTTCAATCTACATTGTTTTTAGACCTAAAATCCTGAGAAGCAAGAATGCCCACAGTGCAAACTCATATCCATATGGTTATGAAGTATCAGTGGTTTTAGGTGAGTGCCTGCAAGAAATTCTGTTAAGTGCCATAAATAATATTATGGCTCCATATGAAAGACTTGTCTGAGGTTTTGAAGAATGATGGATTCATCTCTATGACTAATACCAATCCACTGGGCATTATGATAGATATGGGCACTTATTTCACCACCCTTCCAAGGGACCATATCCTTCATAGTCATCTCAGGATGCAATAAATCATATACATCCATTTCAAAGATTTGTTTGGGACATAGTCTGTGGAAATGACCAGCACAAAAAATAGCAGCTAATTCCAAAATTAAAAAAATATATTTTTATGGGCCTTGCAGAGAAACATATCAGTTGCTTTACTACTGATTGGGAAGACCATCCTAGGAAAAAAAATATAGAAAAATCATCCAATCATCATCTTTTAGGGGGTTTGGGTGATTTTTCTTCTTTGATTCCCTCCCAGGGAGATCATGTATGCTCTTCCTCAAAACTTATTTACAATATTCATATTGTTTCAGTATTCCCTATTGAAAATTACTCTGGAAAACACATAAGTGGTCATTTATTTGACAGCAGGAGCTACAACTGCCTTTGCAATTATGTCATACCCTAACGTTTAAACTGCCTATAACCTAGTTCAGGGACTGTGATGATGTCGAGAGGCGTCAGAGGGATTCAGCAAGAACAAAATACAGCCAGAAGATGGAAGAAGCTGTCACAGCAGGAGGAACAACAAACAAAGTCAGAGGCAATTTTTCTGCGGTCAGCAGTTCCACCAGCACTATGCCAGAAGCAGGGAAAATTTACTGTTGGAACAAAGCAAGAATCTTCAACAGCTGCCTCAAGGCACCTTTGGAATCTGTAGCCAACAGACAGTAGAAAAGCCATGGGAAGAAGGACACTAGAAAAGCGAACTTACAAAGTCTTACCCAAGTTTTTAATTTCAGATATAGTTCCAGTGAAGTAAACTAGCTTATCCTTGTGTTTTAAGTTAAATACCTGCATAAACATATACAGGTTAAAGATGAGAACCTGAATCTGTGCACTCTGTTAGAATTGTCACCCCTGGATAAGTAACTTAGGAATTCACTAGTCCAGAGGATAAGAACTGTGCTTGCATGTATGGCAAAATAATGGGAAACAACGCTGTCCCGTTCTAGAACAACACTCACTCCTGGTAAAGTGGCTCAAATGGAGCAATTTCTTTCCCAGGAAGTCTTCTGAAAATTGTTTTATAAAGTTGCTCAAGAAATACATCCAGAAGTAACTCTTGATACAATAATTCACTTACACAGAGCAGCACATATACTGAAACAACAAAGTAGAGCAGATTTTGTTTATGTATCTAAGAGCTGTTTATTCTTCAGCGTTTAGTAGTGTAATTCCTATAATATAAAAGTCCAATACCCTCAGGTAAAACTGCTGATTATTTAGAAGGATAATAGAATATAACCTCCTTTCTATAAACAAGGTGTGACTAACCTATATTATTTCAAGTAGAATCCATGTATTAAGTAGATATTAACAGAGCACTGTAGTGCATTTTAATTTCATATATTTAAAATACAAGTTACATGTCTCATAGCTACACTTCATTTTGTAATTACTTCATCTTGAAAACAGCACACAAATACAGGACTATTTCTTCCAAGTGAAAGGATTACTTGGAGGTCCCAGATATGTTTCCCCTCCAGTACTATCATAAGTGATAAATTACAACAAATTGCAAGCCTAACAAAACAACACTTTTAACTGTATTGTCATATTTATTATAAAGTTCCTGGTTCATTGCATTTTGGCATTTTATACAACTGGTTCTGACAGTGATTAACATGGTTTGGGCTTCTGCTGTTTCGCCCAAGAGAAATAAAACACCGAAATCTCTGCAGGTGTGTAATGGACCAGGGATTCACAATCTGTTCTGCAAAGTCAGACTTCAAAGACTTCAAAAACAAAAATCCTAAAGTTGGCATTGCCTCTGTAATAATTTAAAGCCTTTTGCATATTTCAAGGAATTCTAATTTCAATGTTTTAATCAGCACTATTATTCAACAGTTTCCTGCAACAATTTAACCAACTGCATGACAAATTCTCCATTAGCTTTGAGTTTCACAAACCAAATAAAACAAGGAGTACATCTAAGTAACAGAGCAAACTAAATTATTAAGTGCTTACTTGAACTCAAAAAGGGGTTTCACTTATTTGAAGCGCACTGCACAACTTATCTGATACAGATGGGTGGTGAGAATTATACAGTAATTACAAAACAGCAATCAGACAGTTGCACCTGCAGTAAAGGAGCCTCAGGACAACATCCTAATTGTTTCTGTGATTACATGTCTAAAAGTAACAGAATTTACTGAAGAAGAGTTAAAGTTCAGGTTACAATTTCCAGTTCTTTACAACTGAAAAAAAAAAAAAAAAAAAAAGAACCAAAAAGAGAAAGCCCCAAATAAAACTTATTTCCGCAAACATTAATACAAAAACTGTCTTGTGTGCTGTAGCAATTTAGAAAACATTTCAGCATTAAATACGAAGAAGCAGAGATGTTTCTTTGTGGTTTGTTTTTCTTTGAAAGTGCATTTCCTTATATACAATATACTTGATTTTATAAGGACTTTGATAATTTCTTGCTCCCTACCCAGGTGGTATTTTTCTCAACCTTTGGCATTTACCTTGAAATTCTAACTTCAAAAGCATAGTCTTTTAAGTATGACACTAAGTATTTTGGTCTTAAAGGAAAACTGAAGTAGTACTGTGTACATTTGCACTTTCCCTTAGTTAGAAATTATAAACCTAATTTAAATGTTCACTTCTAAGGCTGATATTCATAGCTTCAAAATACTCATCAGCACAAAATGAGTAATTGTAATACAATGTAAAGCAGTGGAAAATGCTTACACGATTTTGCTGAAGACTCAGTCAAAACCATTCTTCTAAACCAAAAACAAAATCATCCTCTTATTCATAATAAAATAAGATTATCACAAAGATTACAACCTAATCACAAAGGGGAGCAAAGGCCTGGGAAGCTGCCATATGAGAAGAGGCTGAGAGAACTGGGTTTGCTCAGCCTCGAGAAAAGATGTCACCTCTCTCTTACCTTGGCAGCACGTTCCAGTATTTAAAGGGGGGGCTACGAAGAAGATGGAGAATCCCTTATTAAAAGGAATCCCATGGACAAGATGATGGGCAATGGGTACGAGTCACTCCTGGGCAGGTTCCAATCAGACCCAAGAGGACAATTATTCACAGTGAGAACAATCAGCCATCGCAATAACCTCCCCAGGGAAGTGCTGGATTCCCCAAAGTTGGACGCTTAAGTTCCATCTGGACAAGGTACTGGGCCATCCTGCCTAGACTGTCCTTTTGCCAAGAAAGATTGGACCAGACAGCGCCCAAGATCCCTTCCAAACTGGTGTTCTATGACTCAGAAAAAGGTCCATTATTTAACTCCACAGCTGTTCATGACTTAAGACAGTTGGGTCTGAGTGAGTTGTGCAGAGGAGCAAAGGATTGCTGCCATCCTAGTGCCCCTGCCTCTCTCTTTACTTTCTATCAGTTTTAGTATCACACCTTTGAAGTAGATGGGGAGGTGGAACAAGCAGATTGTCAGATACGAGCTGAAACTGGAGTTCCCGAATTTTGAGTCCTCTAAACCCCTCATTTCAGCATCATTCATGCCAACTGTTATGGCTGGGGTTTTTTGTTTTGTTCAGGAGGTTGATTTTGTTGTTGTTGTTCTTTTGTGCAGAACCACAAAATGAGAGAAAAATGTTGAACTGCACAAATTAAATCCTTATGCCTATGGTCAGCTTTTCCTTCCCCATTTGTACTGTAAAGTGACAGAATTCTGAGTATTACAAAAGTTTTTTGATTCTTTCTTTTAGCAACAAGACAGGACTAAACTTGGACTCATTGACTCTGTGTCAAGAATTAAATTTAGCTTAACTAAAAAAAATTGAAAATTAATTAAAAATAAACAAAAAATAAAAAGCCACAGCTTATTCTTTATTAACAATTCTGCATTTTTAATTTTTCTTTAAAATTATAGAGCTTTGGTGCTTTGCATGAATTATTGCCAGACTGAGGGTATTTAAGAGACAGACAAGTAACAAAAGCAATTATATTTGCTACTCTTGGAAACCCATATACTTCACATAAAACTGTTGCAATTCCACTTCACTCAAGCACTTAATTAATACTAAGCAAGTAATGCAGTTAAAATACAGTACTAAACACGGCTGAAATAAAAGTACTACATCTATAGAGAGAAACTACAATATATAAAAAAGCATAGCAAAATCATGGCATAGTAGGAAGAAAAGGTAAAAGTCATACTCTACACAAGAAAGGGCATTTCATAAGGAAAATCCACCTAGTAGGGAGCATTTCTCCAGTCTTTTGCAAACAAAAAGATTGCATAGATGCCTCACAGTGGGAGTTTCTTAAGAAACTCAACATGGAAACTTCAATATCCATTCTTCCAAAGAAACTTCATCCATCCATTAGATAACATCTGGAAAAGGTAATACACATGACTTTTCAAAAGTAGATTTTCCATATATCATCATATGCTGCCTTCATTCTGACCACAGGTAATTCGTAACCCTCCTAGGAATGTTCTGATAGCCATTATTCACCACTATTTTTGATGCTGAGGAAACAACTTCAACAAACAATATATAGCCATGACTGTATTGTGAGGCCTCTGGTGTGCCTGCATTTGAAAGCCCAGAGGCAAAGAATGCAAAATCAGAATGAGAAAAGTTGTGTGTGCCATCTAGGAGATCAAAATGCTCATTTAATATAACATTAAGAGTAGACTCCTGGGTGGTGTCTGCCTTCAATATGTCTTGTATCCACACATAATCTGCTTGGAGAATTAATTAATAAATGGACAAACTATTTAAAAAGTGAGATATTCAAAACTGAACAGCAGAAATGAACAACTAGAACTCATCAGAATATTCAAGAGTCACACATTCAAATATCAGAGGATGCGAGTCATAAAAAAAAATGCTACTTTCCCTCCCCAATAAATAACAAAAAGTATCACTGCCATCATTATCAGCTAAGCATGTGTGATAAAATATTAAAATATTAGCTTCCTTCACTATTATACATAAAAGCATGAGACACGTAGGAACTCAATAAGGTATAAATACAGGCCATTCACAGAAGGTTTGGGTTTGGTGGTTGTTTTGTTTTGCTGGTTTTTTTTCCTCTTTTAATCATCAGGCATCCAACCAAAGAACATAATGTTAGGCTTCCTTCCACTACCTATATTCCACAATTTCAAGGTGAAAGGCAACCTTGAAAGTTGTTTGTGTACATGTTTTTTCCAGAGTTATACTCTCCTGCTTCTAGGTCTGTAACACCATCAGTTTCTCTCTGAATCGTAATAAGCATAGCATAGAATAAGGATGTTAATTTTTCAAATTAATTCAAATGTTGTAATAAAGTATTACTGTGTCTCCTTGATGTGAAAGTTCTGTGATATTATTCCTATGATTATTAATTCCTTTGGCATATACACAGAAGTATTTATACTGTATATAAATTAATCAATCATGCAGCTAGTAGTTAGCCAAAGTCACTCATTCCAATTTCTGTTAATTAATAATGTGGCTGTCATGTTAAACCAGAGGATTTGTGAAGTAAAAGAAGAAGAAGAAAAAAAAAAAAGTTAAACTGTTAGCTGTCAAACTTTAAAAATGCTAATCAATACTGTTAGCCTGAAGACACTTTTGGCCTTACCTGGTAACACTTTTCTCAAATAATTATTTTGTTTTATCTCAAAGATCTTCTCTGCAATGCTTTGTTTTCAGAGAAAATGAGAAGCTGGGGAGAGCAAAGGATACACTTAGATGATTGTTTGGTATATATTAAATAATACATGTATGATGTTGAGTAATGCAGAATTAATACTGCAGATCCAAATGACTGCAAACTGTCCAGAGGCTATAAACACTCTTGGTTGATAATGACTCACATCCCTCAAAGTTTCATTTTGACAGATATCTATGGGATTTTCCAAGTCTTCTGAGAAAAGACAAGATCTGAATGTGCAGTTTCAGTAATCATTTTGATGCTTAACTATTACAAATACTTTTCATGTTAAATTTGGGAAGGCAAAATAAAGGTAGCTTAGCACTATGGTAACTATTGTACCACATTTTGAGATGCAAGCAGTAAAATGCCTTTTCTACAAGTAACAAAATCATTTCACATCAGAGAGAAAAGGTAATCATCACTATGATTGTCAACCGGACAGTTGGCTTAATTACATCAACACTTGGGGGTTACTGAGCATCCCAGTTTTCTGACAGTTAAAATTTCCTTCCTATTCAAAACTGATTTAAGACTTTGTTCTAAGACATAAGTTGAAAAAACAGCTCCCACAAAAGAAAGGAACAAACCCCTCCCAGTCCTGCTCAAAAGAAAACCCAGCAAACCCCCACAGAAAATTATTAATTGGGGTATAAAGTGTAGGGCAGGTGGGTGTAGTTTGAAACTAAAATGATTTAAGTAATGCATTTGTTTTTATGAAGATAGCTACTAAAAAGGATCTTTTTCCTTTCAGGTAGCTGTTCTCTCTGTATACCCTGCTAATTCTACAAAATGGCTATTCATGACTAAAACTTGAGAGATTTTAGTTTACAAATAAAATGTACATAGAAAACAAGAGTTTTCTTACAGACAGCACTACTCATATAATTAGATATATTATCACACATCCTTTTGTTAGAGTTATCTCTTATTGCAGTTCATATGGTATTTTTAGTACACCACATGAAAATGCCTTCACGAGATCCAGAAACCATATAGAACTCACAGCAGAAACCATCTGACTTGTCACTGGTATTTTGCTCCTCTGCTAATTCTCAATTTTTAAAATACCTAAAATGAAAGAAAGGTTCTTGAAACTCTGAAGCAGGTACCCAGTTAATTACTCTGATGTGCAGGGACAGAGGGAGTTGTCAGCTAAAGCAAGAGAACATTCGATATTAAGCTGTTCCATACAGAGCAACCAACTATTTTCCTAATGAGGCCAGCGGCCAACACCGCCTGTGCAGTGCTCTGCCAGTGCTGCCCAGACCCTCGGGAAATCCAGGGGTCAGCTGCATTGGGAATGCTCAGACAAAAAACCTGCTGTGGTGGCTCTGGCACACCCACATTTAGATTCCATCCGTGACACCGTGTCAGCACAGCGGGTTTAATGAGAGTGTGCAGCGAACTCAGGAGAACTATCCTATAAATCTCATCAGGAGGACCTGACCTGAGGCTGCTGCAGCCCCACAGAAACAATCTTTAATCTGACTCAACAAGCATTCAGGATTTTCCTGTGATGTTTCTTAGTAGACACTCTAATATACCTCAACCTGTAGGATACAGAGGAGGAAAAGAATAACACACACAGAGAAGGCAGATTTTAAAAAGCATCCAAGAGGTTTTAAGAGTTCATCATTTAAAGTTGCTCTGTATTCTTTTTCATAAGCAAACTTGAGGGATTGGAAGAATGAAGCTTAAACATATTATTTCTGAACTATCTAAAACCAGAAGAAAACATCCAAACCACTTCTTTGTTGAACAAAACATCACCAACACTTTAATTTTTGCACAAGCCACAAATGTTCATGATTCATCTTTTGAAGATTAGAGGGCAGCCATAATGTTAAAACATTATTCTGAAATTCTTCTACCATAGATAGGAAATGTTGAGATGGAACTTGGTTAGGGTTTCTATTTCTTCTACAACCTTAATCTTCCTGGAGTCTAGAGAGGCTGCTCTAGAACCCTTAACTTCTACATATTTTTCTAACACCTTCCATTTTTTTTCCATCTCAGAAATATCCTTTCTATTTAGGCAAAATCTCAGAAAAAATGACCATTGTACACATTGGTCACAGAGAAAATGGGAATTCATACAAAATGGGGTGATGTTAGAAAGAAAAAAAATTCAGCTTCTGAACGATTCCACAATGTTCTGACTATTCATGCTGATGGATGTGTTACAGGAACACAGAGTTTGTTTATACATATATAATGTCAGAGTACTTAAAATGTTTATTTCTGCTCCAGTCCACTTATGCTTTCTCTGTGTGTCAGCCTAAGTCTCACCTTTTTTCCTCAGGCAACTTTTACACAGCCCTTATGTTTATAAAGCAATGACATTCCAGACTTGGGAAGCTGATTAAATCAAATTGAGAATGTGGAAAAAAAGCTTCGGTTTCTTCACTTCACCTAAGATTTTCTTTCTGCTCCCACTTAAATCGATTGGGTTTCTAATGCTTTTATAGAATCATTTCTTTGCCTAATTTTAATGCTGTCCATGCATACTCTAATTGCTTAAGATCTCCCAACATCACACAGGGAAAGTCCAGATTGCTCCAAGAAGAAACAATTGGATAGTTCTTCCCAGAACAAGTTCCAGTTCTTTGTAAAGGAAGATAATTCTCCCCAGAACTGAAGATTTCCTGTGGCTTGTAGTTTGCCACTTTTGCCAGTCTAATGATGTGTGGTCTTTTATAAATCCAGACACCAAAAATTTAGTGCATTACATATTTGATAAGAGTGAAAGAAAAACATTGTGCATGTCTGGTATAAAAACCATAAATATAAATATTTCACAGCCCACCATTCTCATTAAAAAGTAAAAATATTTCTCATTCATTTTTTATATGCATTTGGACATGTGACGTGTATTTTTGAAAGCACTCTCTAAAAAATAAAAATACTCCTTCCAAAATAGCTTGAGACATATTGTATAAAACCCAAAAGCACTTAAAAAATTTACTTATTCATAAATTAAATTTCAGATTTAAACACAGTTGAAGGAAATTAATAAAATGATTGTAGTGGAAGAAAGAGATTACTTGTTAATTTAATGCCTCTTCACAGCTTTATAAATTCATAATGCTTTCTCTTTTAATGGATAGAAGTGAAGATCTGAGAGAAATAAAGGAATTTTTGCCTTAATCCTTCAGGTTATAAAATATTTTGTCCTTAAAAGTGAAAAGCACCTGCATATGTTGGGTTTTGTGTTGTTTGTTTCTAACATAGTATCTGACCAACATCCCTGAAATCAATAGAAGAAACAACCCTTCAAAAATACTGAATTTGACTACTGGTTTAGTTAGTGCTAAAATTACTTGCAATTTCATATAACACATCTCAGCCAGCCTATCTTTAAAATCATATTCTGCCATCACTGTCCTAAAGGCCAACACTTTTGCAGGAGCTGCAGATGAAGTGACAGGAGTGTGAGAATATTTCCAGCATCCCACAACACATCACACCATTTTATACTCACCTCAAATCTCCCACTCAATGGTCACCACTGAATCAAATTAAAGATTCAAATATATAGCTCCTCTCCTCCAGAACAGACCCCCATCAGTATATTAATATGTCAAAAGGATTTATTTAATACTTACAACATATTTATTTTAATTCATATATTTTCCTAATTTGGCATTTTATGCATCATGCATAGTGGAAAAAACCCGTGTCATGGCACTTACGAGCCTTTGTTCTTGAAATTATGTGGTTCTGTACCAATATTTTAGTACTGTAAAGTGACTCCTAAACAGCTATAGAATGGCATCTTGTTGGCATGACTATATATAAAGTCAAACCATTTCATGTAAGTTAATGTAAAAAGCTGAGCGTACATTCTGCTTCAATATTTACTTTTTTTATTTTAGACAGTAAATTAACTTCCTCCTTCTTTGTCCAGAAACTTCAATTTAAATCTAAGAATAAATGCCAGCCCTCTGTAAGAAATTAACTCATAACAATATGTTTCAACAATATACAAACAGAATACAGAACATCTATTGCTTTCAAAGAGGAATGTCAGAAACATGAATGAAGACATTCTCAAACTGCATTTGATTCAATATTTAAAAGGAAATTTATTTAGTAATTAACCCAACCACTATACCAATTGTTTTGATCACTTTTCTTTAGGTTTGCTTTTTGGGGCTTTGTTTTGGTTTTAGTTGAGAAGGAAAATCACTTTATTAGTTCAAGTTCTGAGTACTTGTATACCTGTCCACCTAATTTCATGTGTTCTTCCCAATGATACAAAATTTCAGCACAAAAGCACCGTCTTACTGTAAGGATAGATACTTCTTAAGTTTCATTTTTCAAATGAAACACTGCCAATATACCTACAAATATATATGTGCAGATCTACCCTTCCTGAAAATTTGGTTCTTTTGTTGGACACACTATTGATGTCACAGTTTAACTGCCCTGATACCACAATTCACAGCTGTGAAAAAATTGAAAGAATTAACTACATCTATTTTCAATATTTTTCTACATTGCAGTTGTTCTTGCCTATAATTTTATCACATATACATTGATGATATCTAAAAGAAATTCCATGAAGAACTAGAAAGAATTATGTATAAACTGAAGAGCATCAACACTCCAAGAACTTTGCAGGCAGGAATCCAGTCATAACTGTGTCTCCTGAGACTGAGATAGTTTGGATGAGAATTTCAAACAAATATCATAAGTTACCCTTAAGAAACAGAAGGTTGCTCTTTGCTTTTAAATTTTCATATCTTTTTTTTTTTTTAACTGGGAGAAAAATATTTTTTTAAAATAAAATTTCTTTTTGAAATATTCTTTAAATTATGTTTTAGAAGATAAGTACTAAATCACAATATTAAAATTTCAATTTAGGATCAAATTTCTTCCATTTTTTTCTATTTTTTTGTTTTGTTATTGTTAAGAAAAAAAGATGATTTTGGCTCAACCAAAATACCCAACTCACTCCCAGCCCTTTCAATTTTTTTTTTTCCATTCCTGCTCTAAGATACTGAATGGGAAAGAGGTTCTTCATTTTAGATCACATTTTATTAAAAAAAAAAAATTAAAATCTAGTAGGAAGAAAAGGAATTGATACAGACTGAGATCATGACACTGAATTAAGAGTAGCTAAAAATGTAAGTTTCAGGATATAGTAACAGTAACCAGATAATTTTTCACTTTACATTCTATAATAGACTCTGATGTAGTGATTTCATTAAAAAGATGCATTTCATGTAGAAATGCTCATGTACTGTTTAGTAGAAAATAGGTTAAAATACTCTCATCAAATTATTCATAGATTTGCATGGATTAGGCTTCTGACTTCCACATGTGTATGTACCCAGGCACAGGCAAGGCTTAAAGCCAGTCTTCTACAGATGCTGAGTCACTCTGACTTTCCCTGAAGGCAAAGGAAAACCTAGGGATTTATCAAGTACTTCTTATGAATAAAACATTTCGATACTGCCGTTAAGTAACTCTGTGTAATACTGAGTAATACCGATGACAACTCACGAGACTGAAAGATGTAGAAATAAATCTAGCAACCCCCTTACTTTTTTAGCCAGAGGAAATCTGGCACTAAAACAGAAAACCAGGCAATTTATATGGTAAGTCACTGATCATAAACTTATTTAGCAAGTTATTTAGCCTGTTGGTTAGGATGGTGGGATACATCCACAAGACGAAGCAACACTGTTGGAAAAATATCCTCCCCCAGATAAGTCCTACCCAAAGATGTGCCCTTGTAACTGAATAAAAACATTTTTAGCATTATAGAAAATGCAGCCAGCTCTATTTTTAAGTGAACAAAAACTCTTCACCGTGGAAATCCAGTAGTACTGAATTTAATAGAAGATGCAAATTGAGTTTGCATCTAACTTTGGGCATGAATAAATCTCTGTAGGGAAATGCAGTTAATCCTGTTCACTCAGTTTGCCTAAGTAGCTTGTTAAAAAAGGACAGTGACCCTGTGGTGTGTCTTGGTGCATGCACGTGTGAACTTCTAGAGAAGAGACTTTTTGGGCAGATGGTTAAGACTAACCTCATCACTGACTTTTTCACAACTCTCCCAATTAGGGATGAACTAATGATGGTGATGGGGAGGGTGGAGATAAGCTCATAAACCAAAGCTCAAGATCAAAATCGGAATATTGCTTCTAAGTAAAGCAAAACCAGACTACTTTTCAGGCCTTGTTAAATAAAAACAAAGTGTATTTGGAAATGCCATCAGGTATCCCTGGTATCAGTATAGTACATTACTTACATGGGTTGAATTTATATCCTGAACACTTTCAGTTATTTCTACTTTTCAGAACACCATCCTTAACTTTCTGGCAAAACAATTTGATAAGAACGTATCAAATGAATTAACAGTTTTGTTGAATGCTGTTTTGGGTATTTTGAGGATACAGCATATTTTTTAATATATTAGTATATAGGAATACACTGGCATAAAAGCATGTAGCACATTTTACTGGTATACGCTTTGTTATCAAGCCTTATTTCTGATCCAGAAGCAAAATTACTAAATTTATAGGTGATCTTTTCTCTGCAGATGAATTAATTTTCACCTGAATCAGACAATTTTTTCTTATTGCAACAGCAAATTACATTTTTATTTCTGGATTGTTTTCTCCACTGAAGTTTCGACTACATGGGCAAGAAAGATTCAAATTGCTCAGCCTCAGATTCATTTTGTGATACTGGTTTTTCAGACTTTTTTTTTAAGATGTTTGGTATTTATTACTTTAGTTAAACCAATTACAATGGATTTAAAGGAAAGTTTAAAAACCTCTTGAATGCATGGGGGGGTAGGGGAAGAAATTCTAAAAACTGGAACTGTCAATGCTATAATTCTTGATCCAAGAGTCTTCACAAGTAAAATATTTAATATATTGGTGAATAATAGTTTTTTCTTCTGTATTTACTACCTCAATAAATCAGGAAAAAGCTGACATGAGTCCGGACAATCTTTGTCCAGAGGAAAAGAAGTTATTCTAAATTTATGCATACGGTTTTTTGTTGCAGTTTTATTTAGGGTAGGATAGACTAAGAACAAGCTCTTCTTTGAAACACACTTTTGCTTATTTTTCCCCAAGAGTCGAATCAAATAAATCTGTTGTTTTGAGCAAAAGCTTTTTTACTCCCGCTTTCAATTGCACAGTGGTTGCATTACTTAGTCACTCTCTTCCTTTGTTACTCTGTGCATTACCCTCAACCCATAGGTTGAAGAAAATTCCTCATTTTCTCGATCCCTCATGCATCCAAACCTGGGGAGCAAAGCCCGTGATAGCTGCTCAGGAGTGCAAATCAAGCATTTCATGCCCAAAGCTATTATACAGAAATGACTGTCTGGGGTTGCATCATCAGCATTACTGCTGTAGCATGAAGGAGAAAAACAAAACAAATATTAATGGCAGAGATGGAAGGACAGCAGTGAGCACAAAGACTTGCTAAATCACTGTTACTGCTTTCCCATTGCCTTCCTGTTTAAGGGAGTTTTTATGCAAATCGACCAAAGTATTGACATGCAGGTGTTTCATCTCGCATGTGCTACCCTATTACCTCTGAGATTTCAGGGGTTTGTCATACATGGGTGAGTCAGGTAATTAAACTATTTGTTGCAATTAAATAGCATGAATACTGTAGAATCTATTCCTTCTCTCCTTTTAACTTTCCAACAGAAATTTTAAGCTGTTTTAAAAGTAAAGAATTTGACCACCTTGCCCAACAGATGGCAAAATTTTCCAAGTTTTCATTTTGAAAAGGTCAAGCACAAGTCTCAACAAGGTATAGTAAAATATATATCTGACATCCATAGCATAAAACCTTCTACTAAGTTTTATGTCAATGATTTCTTAAAAATATATACACTAGATTTATAGTCTAATACATACCTCAGACATAGAAGAGTTTCACGTCATACAGCTTTCTCTTTTTATTTCAGACTTGATTAATACATATTCCACAGACCCCAGCAAAGAGAATGCACAGATCTCGTACAAAAAAAGTATTTAAAGAAGTGGTTTCATTGAGCACTTATGATTCCTCCCTTTTTTTTTTCACATTAGGTTTGACATTTTTGACACTATACTGCATTACAGGCTATTAGCCTAAAGCAATGATTGGGTAGATTTGATTTTTACTGAAACACAGACTGAGAAATGTGTGAAAAATTGAAATTACAAGCCTATATGAGCAGGTTCCTTTCTGAGGGCAACTCCATCTTTGTTGTACAATGAAGGATAATAATTTAGACCCTGCAGCTTACATCAGCGTAAACTGAAAGCCATATCCAACGTGCCTTGACACTGAAGACATCCTCCAGGAAACAGCTCTATTTAAGCAAATGTCAACAAAACATAGATTTTCCTTTGTTTTGGTTTGGTTTTTTCCATCCTAAGACTTTTGATACTGCTTGTTTCTTACCTTCCTTTTCCCTTCCCCACCTGCTCCAGGAGAAGGTTCCCAATTGGGCAGAGCTGAACCAACTTCCCTGCCCGTGTGGGACTTGGGCAGCTCAGCCAGAGGGGCACGTGCAAAGTACATTCCCTGCAACTCACCCACCCCCATGTAACCAGAGCCCCTTGATGGCAGGGGGGAATTCCTGCCCTTTGAGCCCTTGAAAAATTTGCCCTTCAAAACCCCAAGGTATCAAGTTCACACGTTGCCTCACGGCTCAGACAGGTCTTTCACATGGCTCGTTCTCCACAAAAAACTACAGCAAGTAAATTTTGCTGCATTTCATATTTATCATACTGAGAAAAAGTGCGAAAAAATTCAGATATGCTATGTAATATATACTACACAATAAATTACGATAACACAAAGCCAACACGTTCTGATTGCAAAAAGAGCACAGTCACAGTAAAAAAATATAAAAACATATATTTTTAATGTATCAGTGCCTTTTTTGCATCCTGTGTGATTGTAATAAGGGAAAATGAATCCATAGTTGATGGATGGATACTGCTTTCAGAAAGTTGATAAGATGGTAATGATACAGCCACTGAACCATGCCTCTACCATCTCATAATAATATTCATTATAAAAGCAGGCTTTAACTTAGCAAGGGGCATAACTTTTACTCTTTCTGGCAGAGTAAAAAGAAACTCTATTTTAAAGTTTTAAGTTACGAACAGCATACTTTAATGCACTACATTTACTCTTTTAAATTTGCAATGTCACCACGTCAATCTGCTTTTAAGATGCAGAACAGCAATCCCTTTACTTCCAGAGGGTGGCTACAGAAACTCCACGTTCCCCATCGCTCTGAACTGCAGGGACAATCGGTCAGCAAAGCCTCAGCCAATGCTCTGGGCAGCGGGGTCAAAGTGAGGAGGATGCCACGCTGGATAGGAGACAGCAGGTGGAAGTTGTGAAGCACAAGGCAGCACATTTATATTTCCAAGCAGGGCAGCGCTTAATTAATCTGCAATTTATGAAACTCCCCATGCTCCCAGGGGTCCTCCCAGGGAGCCCTTGCTGGGTAGTGTCTGGGGAGGGAAAAAAATGCCTCCCACGGTGCACTGTGCCTATGGCATGACACTGAAGACTCTCAATAGCAGAGAGGAAAAAAAGCACATGAGGAAGCAATTAATACCTCAACCAAAATATCCAAATAGCACTGGGCTAAAAAGTGAGTACCAAATTTTAAAGCCACATCAGAATAAGGAGTCTGAACAAACGCTGCATGAAAGGGAAGCAGATACACAACACTATAATTAGGCATTTAGCAAGAAAACTTATCCTCTGCACTCAAAGGCAGCATCTGGTATCTGCTTTTAACTAAAGAGCCTGCTTTCCTAAACACAGTGTTTAGTTCTAACCTTTGCCTGAGCTAGTTATAAGGTATTCCTAGAATTGCTGTTATCATTTTAAACAAGATCAAAAAGTAACGGGAAAGATTTTTAACATTAAATAGAATTTTTCATATTTCTTTCAATTAATTTTAAATGCAGCTAGTCAAATGTAAACATTTTGCTTCACAGAGTGCTTTCCTTGAAGAAAATGATACTCCAACACACAGAAGAATCACCATTATGCCAGATTAGATCACTGCTTCACCCATGACAGTAAGTAAAGTCTCACACAGTGTAGTCTTTTCAGTTTCTAATACATAAAAATTACTTCTATATCTCTATCATCACCTCATCATGACCTTCACTGTAAGTTCATCTTACCTCTTTCCTCCCCTTTTGCAAAACTGTTGTTCCCCCACTCTGCCATTTCAGCTACAACTGCCCTGCTGAATCATTCCTGTATTCCCCTATTGCTTGACTGAAACACCATTTTCAGTATCTTTCCCTGGGACCAGATTACAGCATGTAGAGAATACCACCACTCCTCTCCTTATGACAACAGATTGAGTCCTGAACTATTTTCACTCGGATTCTCTTCACTAGTCTCATCCTTGTTACTTATTTCTCTTTTCATATTATTTCCACCGTTGTCAATACACAAATGTTTCCCTCTGGATGTATGCCATCTGGAGCAGCCTCTTTGCATTGCTTTGCCTCATCAGCTCCAGCTTCTATTAAAATCTCCTTAAAACTGGAATTTTAAAATATAAGTATATTTAATATGAACATTACACTGTAATTAAAGCAATAAACTCTCTTCGCTTTCTTTCCGAAAATTATGTGCTGTTCATTTCACAACCAGGGTCAATTCAAAGTGATATGCCTGACACTCCTGAGTCAGTAAAACCCAAGAACAAACAAAACCTAAAGACAGAACTCAATTTGTAAACATTAAGTCTTACACAGTCTCTGTGCATATCCATAGGAGTGCACACACATATATACGTACAAGTCAAAGAGAAAAGCATTCTCCCGTCTCTTAGCAGAAATGGGAACAAACAACCCAACCAGTTTCACTCCCTTTAAATGTTTCATTTGTCTTAAACCTGCGAAGAATGTTGTTCTAATAAATGCTGATAGCCTGTTTTTGCAGCAGGCAATCTCCTGGTTCCAAGTGAGTGACTGGAACAATGTTTTATCTCCCAACGGGAGACAGAAGACGTCACTTGGACTGCTGGAGTCAGTGTCGATGTTAAGAACATCTTGACCAAGATTTACAGAGCAGAGTCTAGCCAAAGTAACAGTGAAAAATTTGCAACAATCCAAGGGGTTACATAAAAAGGACAGGATATTAAATATTTTACATTTTACTGATGAACAAGAAACTGGGTTTACCATGTATCTCTTAGCTTTTAGAATTTATGCTTTGTAGAGTGAATTATTTAGGTAACATCATAGAACAGGATCATCTTTCTCCTCATCTGCATACTTCTCCATCAACCTATTTTCTACCAAATTGCAGTCCAAGTTTCATTTGCTCTTCCTAAATACTGAATGTATCCCTACTTAGCCATGTGCAGAGCACTCTGCTCTCATACATATCTAAATAATTACACTGAGAGCAGTGTACAGATATTTGCCTGCTTTGCTGGAGCAGAAACAGAGATGGTGAGTTTTTGATCACAAATGTTTGTCATTGTTGTGGTGCACCATCAGTAATTTCTGATAGATGTTGTACTTCACACAGCGTTCTGCTATTTCAGCTGCTGTTGATTTCCAAGGAGAAAGAGGTTCGAAGACTAATGACTGCCAGAAAAGTCATTAATAATTTTAGTTGTTTTGCATTAACCAAAATTCCGTTCTAAGGCATGCAGTATTTTCTTTATAAATTAATGACATATAAGATGTCTAATGAGATTTGACTAAGGTTTTAATTAAAAAAAAGACAACAACAAAAAAACCCAAAAAATCTCCCACCACCACCAAACCACATGCTGATTATGTACTCATACCCAAATTCACATAGTATGGTAAAAGTTGGGGGAAAAAAAAGAAAAATAAAAAAAGAAGTAGCCTGATGCACAAAAAATCACACCTTACAAATGCTCTTTATCTTTTAATGTACTCAACAAGACACAGGGAGGGAAAAGGTGGTTCAGCGTAGTAGGATAGTGTCAGAGTGTCTGATGTTTGACCAGTGTGAGAGATTACTCTGTAACAAGGCTTCACTTACAGCTTCTCCATAGCTAAGGTCAGCCCAGGCTCCCAAAACCACAGGAAATGCCCTTGAAAAATTGTAATGAAACACAAACTGCTTTAGTATGGCTTGCTGTTGGATCCACTCTATATTTAATTTATGCAACCCAGCTTCCCATACTAAACATGCAGCTTAGACAGAAAAGATACCTATGGTCATAGATTGGTCTAAATACAATGTACAAGTCATCCTCACTGAAAATCAGATATATTGATACTGTACTGCATTATTAGACACAAAATTATGCCTACAGAGATAGATCTTCCTACAAGTTTTCTTTTCAGAAAATCACCCACTTAAATAAAAGATGACACGTTGATCCAGCCTACAGGATTTCTGTCTTTTTGAGAAAAATCCAGATATTTTGTATATCGTGCAAATAATCCAGTCTTATATGGTCCACAGAGTTCAGAATAATGTTCCTGAAAGAGATTTATGACAAAAACCATCTACTTAACAAAACAAGTAGAATTTTCTATTTTTTCTTATCTACATGTTCCTAATCAGGCACTTGCAACAGAATCTACATCTAACAAGACACTACAGTTTGACCTGATATCATAAAGGCCCAGGTACAAACAAACTTACACTTAAGGAAAAAAAAAAAACATTGAAAGAACTATTAGTTGTCAGCAACAATTCAAGCGTTATTGTTAGGCTATTAATGATTAACAGACCCCAAAAATTCATGTGAATACCCTCTGAATTATACTCATAACCACTATTTATACCACTCCTGTCAGTGCAAGCAGAGAATGGAGGACAGGGAAATTTAAGCTCAGCTTTATGGCATACATCACACAGAGGACTATATATATTTATAGAAACAGTCACACAGAAGAGTGCTTGGTGGGGTCTGGTTTTTAATTTAGCACCATGCAAGCAATTGCAAACAAAAATAAACTATTTTAGCCCATTAGGACCCAGACACATCTATTTAACTCGCACTTGATTTTTGTACCCTCTGTTTGGTAAACCTCTAATTTTTAATATTTATACTCTTTATTCCACGACATGAATGCACACAAGTTCATTTTTTACTTTTATTTACAGCTACAGCAATGAACACTAAAAAAACAACCATCATTTTCTGAGCTATGACATGCAATGGCATCATAACTTCTCTTTTCTAAGGGATTGATAATGTTTATTGACATACTTTTGTCCAAATCCTATAAAGCCAGCAAATTTTATCTACATCAAAAAAGTTGTATCAGAGGATAGAAAGTGAAATTTTACAATTTTGCCCCTTTAGTGATTTCTTTTGAACAGACTTCAGAAATTTTTACTGGTCAATTGTGACAAATTCACCAAAACTGGATTTTCTTTTGAGAGATGGGGAAAGGAAAATGGAAGATTTTTTACCTCTTTCAGAGCAACTGGGGTAAATTCTTAGTGCAAGGAGGATCACACCTTGCCAGTGTTAAATAAGAACTTTGATTCCATATTATTTTCTCAGCTCACTTACAAATGAATTAAATGAATTTAAAAAACAAGTGTTTCCTCCCCTCCCCCCCCCCCCAAAAGCAAACACCATTAAAAAGTGCAAGGTGGAGAAAGGCACAAATGGTGCAACTCAATTTATCAGCCTAATCCACATCACTTGAAATCCAATGAATTATATGTGGTAGTTCAACAGGGAACATCTCTTGTAATTACTTGCTCGTGAGCTTCCTACCAGCCAATAACTATTTGTCTTAATTGACAGTGTGTAATCCTCAAATAGCTAAACCTTCCTGTTTGGATGAATGAATTCCATTGATAAACTCTTTGTTAATGTCTTAGGAGCGAATCCAGAAATTACACATTAGTGGGATATGAAGACAAACAGCATTCTACTCCCAAAATAAAACACCTAACTGTCCAAAGCACACAACAGCAAGTTATGGGTGTCCTTATTTAGAACCTTCAGATTTTAATGTTAATGACCTTTTTTTCAGGCTTTAATTTGCAGACAGTTACATCAGGTTATTTTCTCTTTGGGTCTTCAAGGCAAATACGCAGCCACAGAAATGAGCAGATTCTACAAGGTGAACACTTGTCATGAGGTCTTTATCAAAAAGCAAACCACTCAGCCTTCTTTCATCCAAAAATACAAACAGAAAAAAAACTGCCCAACGCACAAGTCTGCTCTGAACAGCAGCAGCCTTTGGCCACCCAGAAGAACAGAGGAATTGTCAACAATCCCACAGCTAAAAGTTTGAGTACCAAGAGAATACAACAATTTTCAAAGGGTCTACTTTAAAAAATACTTATTTCCACCAACCACCCCCCCCCCCGGTCTCTGGAGCATCCCTCCAATCCCATCACCTTTTCAGGAATAAGAGCTTTCAAGCACTTCTCTTCTCAAGAGACAACTACATAAAAAACTGCCAAGCCATCATAAGAAAAGCTGTTCAGAGAGAGAAATTTAGAAAAAAACTCAAACAGTTAAGCCCTGACCATAGATAAAATCTTATAAAATACTCAATTATAGAGAAATCTCTATGTGTTTAAATATGAGTATTTTAAAAACTAACAGAAGTTACCCACAGATTAATGACTGGCAAGATCATCTTATAGTATATCCATGTCTCAGTAAAATTAATACTAGTAAATTTATTGAAAACATTTATAGAATGTGAGCTTTAAAGCATGTTAATGCACCTATATTTTTTGGTTTGAACTGCTTTTCTTTAAAATCAAGATATTCAAAACCAACTTTTGATATATTTTTGGTGGGCATCTTTAAAGTACTGTCTTCATTGTAGAATTTTCAGTAGATCTACGAAAAGTCCATGAGAAGCCCCCCCCCCGACCAATGCCTTATCATGAAAGATTTCATGTTTTTATGCTCTCTCATCTGTGAATTACATTTAATGTTTAAAATCAGAAAATAGGCTGCTTTCTTGACCTCAGCTGTTACACATTTTTAGCTATGAAATCTTTCTGATATTGTCATTATCGCCTGTCTAACATTATCCCACCTATCCAGCTTTGCAATGCAGTATTGTCTACAGCCTTTGTGCCTTGGGGAAGGATTTTTCATTTCACATTGTTTGTTCAGACTTTAATGAGATTCTTAAAAGAGCAATCCCTTGGATTGTAATAGAATCCCACTATAGATCAGTGACTGGTAGAAAGTGTTTTGACATGAGTAGTTTCACAGAAAGGGAAATTTACGTTCACAAAAGTAGACTGGATCATGAAAGGTAGAAGGAAGAGAAAAGGGAATGAAGTAGCAATGGGCACTCAACATCATATTAAATGTATAACATCAGAAGATATTAAAAAAAATGAAAAAACCCACTAAAAATGCTACTAGAAGTCATATTTTAAAATTAAATTGCTTTTTCCTCCCTCCTTTTCAGAGGACTCTTTTCAAAAATATGGATAATGACAACTAGAAGTTACAGGATCCACAAGAAAAAGACAGGTAAATTGGCTTGAAAATCTGCTAATGAGAATTTTACTGGAGTCCAGGATAACAAAACTTAATTTTTTTAAAAAAGGTAACTTTTTATATCATCTTCTCTAAAATAAATTATTTCTCTAGTAAGAATCCCATGGCTACGTCCAGAAGCAGAAAATACTTTGTGTAGAGCGAATCTGCATATCAAAGTAAAATAATTACTTCGTTCCCCTCAATATACTTTTTGGCACTATTTTTAGGCATGCTTTTGATAATTTAAGTATCTTTTGAGGAAACAGAAATACACTACAGTTAGGAGGATGTTAATATTAATTTACAAAGTAGATCTACTAGCATTACTTTTATGCATTCTATGGTATAAAATATATAATTTTACAAAAATTTAAAAGTTGTCCTAACTTGCAGACCACCTGTGGATTCAGCAAGACTTGGCAGGACAACAGAAACCTCCAATATAAATGTCAACTGCTGTGATCAACTCCACGTTTAATCTCTCATGCTACCCTCAAAAGCACAGAAAACAGAGAAAAAATGAGCAAATCACTCTTAAAGCTAATGTACCCTGAAGGCAAGAGAATAATGGTATCTGGAAGAGAAGCTAGAGAGAGAGTAAAAACAGTTATCTGTATTTATTAACTTATTAACTAATAAGTTCCAGCTGATTTTCATTGTGCTTTAAAAAGGAAACAGTTTTTAAAAATAACGATGAGCTTTTTTTATTCTACTCCAACATATCTTGGTTTTAGCAATTATTAATATGTACCCATAATAATATATGATATTATTATTATTATATACCTGTAATAACATACAGTATTATGACAGGAAGAGTTTAAATCATTAAAGGAATAGAAGGCATTACTGAAGTAATGTAACAATGATATTTTTTCTTCATTCATCTCTTATCATTTCAAGTTGACAGTTGGCCAGTTTACCAGAGTGACAAGCTAGATTATTAATTTAACTATGCTAAATTTCTAAATCATAGGTTTACTGAAGTAATTAAATTACTAAACTGTATCAGAAAGATATGTGGGTACATTAATTCATACCCAGCAGCAAACTGCACATGAGGACACCTTTACTTTATTGGCTTTCAAACAGTTCAGAGCAGACAGCTCAGCCGACAGCTCATGACAGGAATTTTAGGCAGCCTCCAAAACGTGACTAAGCAACACGCAGAGCACACAGCCAGAGACAGGCCTGGGGTAATTATGAACTAGCTGGTTAACTAGCTGCTGGCCAGCATATGATTCCTCCCAGCTCAACCTTCACTGCCCTCTGAGTCAACCCGGGAGCTGCAAACAGGGGGAAAGGGGAAGGCGTGAAACAGTCGGAGGTGGTTTAGCTGCAGGGTCATCCTGTGAAAAAACACGCTCAGCTCAGAACCATCCACGTGTGGCTTATCTGGGCTGTAGATTAAGTGCACCACAGATGCTGAGATATTAGACCTGGCAGTTTGCAGAGGCACCCTCGGTCCAGGAGGATGCTTTAGCAGAGCCACGTACAGATGTCTGAGCCAGGTCAGCGGTGCAGCTGCTCACGGCAACGCTTCAGCTGACTCCGGGCTGCTCGGGGTTCCTATTAGCCTCCACTTAATCCCAGGCAAAACCTGGCCCTGCAAGGCGGTGCACCTGAGCTAATAAGCTGCTTACGGATCCAAAACACTGAGGAACAGGGGGCAGAGCCAGCAGGAGCCAGTCTGGGTCCTGTTGGCATGGAAGGGAGCCAGCACTAATAAGCTGGGCCCATATGACAGCTTTCATGCCGGGCTGTGCTGCACGTCCCAACAGTGTGGGCATTTTCAAGGGTTTTTTTTTTTTTCCATTATCCACTGTTTTCTTGCTGGCTTGCCTGGCGTGCCATCACATTAGTCTGACCCTAAAACAGCAAATTGTGGAGGGGAAAATATGGAAAGGTCTCCTACATATAATAAAAAAAAGTGTTTAGTTTTAGGGTGGTTTTTTAATCTTTGATTGCATATTTCAGATTTTTAATTTTTTTTTCCTGCCTGTAGCATGTGTTTAATAGCATTTTAAGTAGAAAATGTGTAATACTCCAATGTTTGAAAACTATGAATGACATTTTCATTATAGGCTGTGCTTAAAGTAATCCCTATGAGAAATGAATTTATATAAAATATGCTCTAGTGAATTAAAATTTATGCTTCAGCCACAGACCTCTGAGGAAAGATAGATTTTGTAGAAAATGTATCTCAATCCTCTTTTTTCTCCATTATAAAATACTGTTAAAAACCTGCCACAACTTCTGTTTTGGTTTTATTTTGGGGGAAAAATAGTGTGTTTCCTTCATTGGAATGCAAATCTTGAGGTAAGTACATAAGATATGCCAACTCATCTTTTTAGTCTTACAAGCCTATATCTGAGCTATAAACTTTTTTGTTTTATGGTGAAGTTTATCTAATTCATGCCTAGAAATCCAATTATTCTTAGAACACATTTTAGAACAGATATATTGCTTTGTAAGTAGTACAAAGCTGAGTTAAAATTTAGCCTTTTCCCCCCAGTATGAAATTAATGTACTGCACTCTTCACTGCTCAAAACTTATTTTTCATCATGGGGTGGTGCTTTGGTAACCAATAAGACCAAATGGCCTTAAGATGTACCAGAGGAGATTTAGATGAAACATTAGGAAAAATTCCTTCTCCGAAAGGATTGTCAAGAATTGGAACAGGCTGCCCAGGGAAGTGGTTGAGTTACTATCCCTGGAGATATTTGCAAGAGGTGTAGATGTGGCTCTCAAGGACATGGTTTAGTGGTGGACTTGGCAGTGCTGGGTTAATGGTTGGACTTAATGACCTTAAAGGTCTTTTTCACCCTAAATGATTCTATGGTTCTATGATCCCATATTATAAGAGGAGATTAATGCAATCTAAATACTTCCTCTGTTGGGAAGTATTACAGAGTATTACAGCATATGTAATATCCATTTTGATGGAAGACCTTTTGAAAGGTTTTCCTTTCATGAATCATGAACATGAATCATCCAGAAGTACAATAAAACTGAACTCTTAAGGGTTAAAAAACCTCAGTTATATTTTCTCTATCTTGAGTGTTGCATTAAAATGAATATTATACCCAAAGATAAAAAATTAATAGAAGTCATATCAACCTATACACTGCTGGCAAAAGAATGACCATTTAAGTGAGAAAAAAAAGCATTGTTATTAAGGATACACAACACAGTTATACAGAAGACAAGACAAGCAGATGAGGAATGACAGAGCAAACCTTGCAGTCTCCAGCCCTCTGTTTAGCTTGTGATTTCTCCTGGAATTATCATTCTGGACATTTTAAGTGTTGTCATAAATATACCATATATATAGTTTCTTTCTGGTCTGTATTACTCTTTCACATTCCATGTTTTTTACTTCTATCGATTTTATTTCTCTAACTGATTTCTTAAATATTCAAACTGGAATAGAGTCAAAAAAACCCCAGAAAATGGGCAATACACTTGTAAGCTCTGTCTGCCTTGGGAAGAAATATCATCTGACTACTCTGATTGTTCATTTCTATATATATGAACATCAGTTAATATTAGTTGATTTTTTTATATAATTTATCCTACATGTTTAGAATGCTGTCTGACATGTTGCCTGCAAAGCAAGAACCATGCACATGTTTCTTAGTCCAAAGTTTTTTCATTCATACAGTTATAAGCAACTCCATTCAGCCTTCAACAGGCAACTTCCACACACAGGGAAAAGCTCACCTTAAAAGCCAAGAAACGCTCCTAGGTGATTTTATACAAACTCTCCTTTCTGCCATGAGGTCTTTTTGAGTGAAATAAAATTCAGAAAATCTAAATGCCAAGGGGAGACAACTGAAGTCTACAGGGACAGCACCACAGAAGGCACAGAGCAATTGGTATAAAACAGATGTTACATCCCCTTGCTTGATAAAGATTCTGTATGGAGTTTTCCTTAGACTGCAGCTGAATGAATTCCATTCCTGAAGAGTCCTGTAACTCTTGTTCTGCCACCTTTCCAGTTTTTCAAGGCTTTTGTTTTGTTTTTAAGAGTAGATACTGAAATTAAGTATATTATGGCAGTAACTGTTTTAGCAGTTACCTGCAAAATTACCTTCCTAATTTCCATCTACTATCCTTCAGCATAATGAAGGATATCATAAAATAGATATAATAAATTATAATAAAATACACCATAAAATTAGAGCTGTGTCAGAGGCTCACACTGGGTTATCCAGCAAGAAAGTTAACAATCTTCCTCATCAGATGAGACTCTTGATGGAACTCTAAGGTGATGAGCAGCTCTGAAAGAAAGGGCTGAACTACTCAGACATCTGGCAAGTTTGTGTCCTTCACCATCCTCTATACCACTTATTGACAAGCCACAAGGAAAATGTGAAATCTGGCCTTTCGGTTTTAGTTATTGTTATATTAAAACGCCAAGTTCAAAACTTTAGAACTCTGCTCAGGTCTTCTGTGTTTCTTTTCTCCTAATCCCATTTCTTACAGATGCCCTAGATTAGACTTACCCTAAAACAGCAATTGTGTCAACACTGCCTCTCTTAGCTGTTGTGAAAGCAAATTGCAAAGCCACATATGGCACCTCAGGGTTTGCCCAGAGCTGTAGAGCATCTGCTGAGCTCAGTTTCCTACAGGACAGTTAAAACACACATCCCTCAAATGTGCACACTTGCAGACCAGTGCAGCTGGTTAGGGATGGCTTCCCAGTGCTTGGGGTCTCAGGTTTTTTTGCCTCAGATGTGTGTATATACATTCCTTTGACGAAATTTCACATTATCCTGGGGTTTAAGCAGCAAGAAAAACTTGTTATAGAAAATACTGATGACAAACCACAAGGGCCACACAGCCTATCGGTGATTCGATTTTCAGGACGTGTGTCAATAAAGTTGCAAGATTACTTTGCTTAGATAGACCAACTCAAGACTTCAGTCTTTGTGACCACTTCAGTCTGTCACGGTTTCCAACCTCTACAGTCTTTTCTCATAGGTTTAATTTTCATTGTTGTTTACCCAGTGTTCTAGACACCTTTATTACCTGTGAATATATGTAATCCAGGCTAATGAAGAAATAAAATATTAGATCAGTTGCTTTGAAATATCCATTTCTGTCACAAACGATAAAAGATCTTGATTCATAGTTCACTAAAAAATTACATGTGTGATAGTCCTATTCTTCCCATCTCAGTCAGCCTTTGGTTTTGATGCTATACCTGTCTCTGACTAAGCCAGAATGCCACTTAAATATAGGAAACAGCCTGGTGGTATGAAACACATGATTAAGAAATTACAAAACATACTTGGCCTCGAAGAAAAGAAATAGATGAA
Organism: Myiozetetes cayanensis; assembly: GCF_022539395.1. Lineage (NCBI taxonomy): Eukaryota > Metazoa > Chordata > Aves > Passeriformes > Tyrannidae > Myiozetetes > Myiozetetes cayanensis. Next base: position 5,959,699 of record NW_026087742.1, read on the forward strand.
AAAAATATTACCTTCACTTTCTGATTTGCTAGAAGTCAGTATACACAGAACATAAAAATATTTGTTATACATGACATGTAAGACAATATTGTTGTGTAATTAGGAGGAAAAAACCTGACTGTCAATTATGGCACATTATATGTGGGAGAACACCGACAATGTGAATCCCTGCAGGGAGAGATTTGTAAGAAATTCCCATTACAGCCCACTGTGTACTGCTGTTCACAGAGAGAGGGATTTCCTGGAGTTGACATAAAATTACACTTACCTTTGGCTGTCACCAGAGTAAGTGCTAATTCAACATAAGTGATAGCTTTATTTGTTTCATTTGTCAGAGAGTAACAGGCATACTGGTTACACCGTGAAATACGGGAATTCTGCTTCACTTCTACATGCAACTGAAGGGGACCTTAACGATCATCCAGTTCCAACGTAACAGAAAGACGTAAATAGCAGTTTTAGTGCTCACTGCGAGGGGGAAACTTCAGAACCAGTTCAGATGACGCTGTAGACCTAGCCACTGATTTCTGTTCTGAAAGATCTTATTAATATGGTAATTTGCAGTACACAAAATGATTTTTGATACATCAAACAAGGATGAGTACACAACACTGAAACCACAACTTAAGTTCACTATCGCCTGGTTATGTATTTTCCTGTTGGTAGTCACAGGACATTTGAATATGACCCAAACACAAAAAGCCAACAACATATTTTAATATTTCATGTTTGCATTAGTTCAGTGCCTGGAAAACAGTCTACTCTGGCAATTTGACTGTCGACATTTAGGTGACAGGGGTGAAGGTAATATAAGAATCTCTGCAGACTAGAACGACAGAGATGGCGCACGGAATAGATTTAGTAAAACGGAAAAATTGACCCATCAAGGGAACAGAGACTCTTCCACAAGTCAACCTGCTAATAAAGTAGTTGAGAAAGCTCAGAGCAAGTTTATGCTCTGCCCATGTTGGAAATTAGCACGCTGACCTTCTAAGCAGGGATTGCCAACGCAAAAGTAGAGTGCCACCAAGGTCAACAATTACACAAATGCACAGCAGCTGCAATTTCATTTATAATATTTGTTTCCAAGAACAGGAAAAATTAAACTATACAGTAATATGAGAGCTGTAGAACTGTAAGAGGTTAAAAGTACAAAAAAGTCTGTTGCTTTCAAAGCTTAAAACAATCAAACAATTGTTGCATTTTAAGTGTATGACAACAAACCGGTGATTAAATTTATTCCATATATATGTTTTAAAAGGAGCTTGATATTAAAAATAATGAATAATTAACATAAATGAAGTAGCAATTACTTTTCTGCTTTTCACATTTACCATAATAATAATGAGACTCGTTTGTGAAAAGCAATAAATATAATCTCATTTCATTTTGCTGATCAACAGCAATCAGTTAATGTGTTATCATACGAGATACAATCGATATAACAGGAAATTTATAGAGAGATGTTTATTGCTACTTACTGGGTACTTCGATTGATATTTTAAATTTATAATTAGAATAACAACTCATTTGCCTTTCATCATAAAATCAGAAAGCTTCAGTCTTTGGATTTAGACATCCAGATGTAAGAGCTGTAATTTTGCTCTAACAGAATTTGCAGGAAGACCAGTTTCCCCATCCACTTTACAGCAACAAAATGCTCAACAAATACTAGCCTTTAAAAAGTGTTCAAATTAAAAAGCATAAAGAGATATTTCAACCTCATTAAGCAAGGGAATGAAACGCCAAGCACTAAATAAAATCATATTCTTATATAGTCCATGCTGGTAGGATTTCAATAATATGCATTTTTACATTACTCTTCATGCCATGGACTTTATTCAGGAAGACATTTATGCATATTTCTAATCTTATTAAAGGCTTACTCACTGATGAGCTCATTGTATTTCAAGATGTGTCTTTTTTTTCTCCTGCCATGATTCCTTTAGAGTTGCACTTCATAGATAAAATATAAAAATTACAGCATAAGCAGTCTAAGAGGATGCTCCATCTGTGACATTGACAGGATAAGGTGTTTCAGAACACATAAGAAAATCTCACGGGAAAATTTCCTCCCAACTCCAGGCAGCTAGCAGATGTCATTCTTTCTCTTCAAAAAAATTAAAGTCAAATTATCTCATTTTTGAAATATCTAACGTGTTCTTAGCTTTATAATTTTCCCTTCAAAACCATCCTTTTTGAATATTTCTATAAAGTCAATCAAGTTTAAATTATATTAGTTAGAACTACTGGATTTAAAGTTAAAACCAACCAACCAACCAACCAAAAACCCAAACAACACATACCAAAAAAACAAACAAACAGACACTCAACCCCCGAAAGAATCCACAAGATCGAGATTTAAGAACAGCAGAAGGGAAAAGAAAGAATCTATATTTGTGTGTTTCTTGTAGAAGGGACAGGTCTTGGCCTCTCTGTGGAGCACAAATTAAAATGGGAAAGCACTGTAGTAATTGTGTCACCTACTGGAACGGCACTACATAAGTAGCAATTAGCAAATAACAACCTTAGTAGTACTGAAAATAAAACTCAGAAACTGGAATCTAAATTAAAGCTTTAAAATATACTCTTAATTCTTTGACCATACTTTTTAGACAACACCTTGGAAATCTCTGTTGTTTACAAAAAATTTGCATCTTCTGTACTTTCACTTCTTACAGACAGACTATTGAAATTCCAGCTTTTCTGTATGAGTGGACCACAGAGAAACAAACACTTTGAGGACCATCATAAATTCTATGGCAACTTTGGTATTACACAGTTCAAACTGTACTGTTCAGTATCATTCACTGAATGTATCAAGAAGTTTTCTCCAAAAATGTACGTAGCCCACAGACCATGGAAGCACATTCCTTGTCTCGTTTATTACCACATAGGTTTATATAATATTTTATACCGCTTCTGAATTTGGCTTCCCATACCAGTTCCAGTCTCACTAGATTTTTGGGAGGTATTTAGGAATGGCCTATGGAATTACCAGTACCACATTAAAAGGAAGTGTGAATTAGAGGACCTCAGGAGGAATTATCAATCACACAAAAATTAGACGAGCCCTAGTGATGGGAGACACACGGTGCAGAAGAGCTGTGGTGAAATGAGCCAGGGCACATAAAACATCTGCCTGTGGAAGTTGTGATCTCTCCCAAGCCTTGTCCGTGAGCCCACTCAAAGAATGTGAGCAAAGACAAGCAAGAGAAGTTATTCATTCTCATTTGACCTACCTCATCTTCTAATTAGCATTTGGTAATTGGCTGGAAAAAGTCCAATTTCTTGCCCAGTAGATGCTCTTCAGGTATGCTGACTGCTTTGGGTTAACACCTGGGAATATGGCAATCTGTACTAAGAGATTTAGGAATACAAATCTCACTGTAATTAAGTAGAATCCAAGTACCTAACAGCTAGGGACTTCTGATAATTCCAAATGTTACACCATATTGGAAAGGATGATATGAAAAAGCTGCCAGTATAACTCTAAAGAGGGATAAGTAAACAAAGAAGAGAAATCTTGCTCTTCCTTTCTGCTTTTCAGATCATCAAACCTGAAAGATTCAGTAAAAGCTTTATAGAGAGAAGAAAAAAAGAAAACATAATAATAAGGTTGTGGGTTGGATCCCTGTATAAGCCTAAGAATTGGACTTGATGATTCTTGTGAGTCCTTTCCAACTCAGACTATTCTGTGATAAGTTCATTTAAAACCAATTGTAAATTAAGTTGTTTTTAAGACTATGTTTTAACTTTAGGTAAAATGGCAAGAATATTTCAGAAAAACAAACTAACAACCCCAACATGGTTAATGGATAGGGAAAATCTAGATAACAAATACTACAAAACTGCTTGAGTGGCAACTCAGTCAAGTTACATCGTTCTGGAAGGAACAATGTTCCAGTAATCATTTGCCAAAGTGTTAAATGAACTCCAACTGTCTGCTCTGCAAATCTCAACCTGAAGGAGTATCCCGAGGTATGTTATCAGATCTGAAAAGGCTCCAGTTGGGTAAAGTGTCATCTGACCCTGGAGAATCAGTCCAGCTGATGAAATAACAACACAAAATACACACAGAAATCTATTTTGACACACTTTTCTGAGGGTGGATTATTTATCGGTTTGATCCCAATGCTCAGGCAGGATGAACCACAAGAACCTTTATAGCAATGTATCAGTCTCAACAAGAAACTAATGACTAACAGTAGTGTGGATGCTCCACCCAATTAACTTAATCAAGGTAGGCAGCATTAACTGGTAAACAAGTAATTATATTTTTATAGTGAGAATCTGTAAGAAGTCTGCAAAGTCAAATAACAAGTGGGCTGTAATTTGATGGTACCAGTCATGAAGTTTAAATTTCAGTGAAGGTTGATTTGATAATAGAAGGGTAGTTGTATCCTTCCAGTTTCATTAAAGAATGTAAAGAAAGCCTTTTCTAGAGACAGAGAAGTGTTTTCTACTGAAGCTTATCTACTGCAAAGTTCTTATTAAGGATGAGGATTTGAGGTCAATCCTCCAGTTTCAGGAAGTTAATCGAGTGATTAAGCTTTGACTAGAAACTTCAGGGATAAAGTTCTTCCAACTGAGCTTAACCTCAGCATGTGTGATGGAATTAAAGTTTACCAAATCCTCACTTTCCTGGAAGTCTTGTGTTTGAAACAAAACTGATGAGTTGTTGTTACCATCCCAACCTTACACCATATATAATTATTACAATGACAGGTTAATCACATTCAATTGCTTCTCTTGTTCTCAGTGGCTGTTTTGTAATATTTGAGAAAATACAAGTAAATTAGGAACCTGCTCCTGAAAGTACAAATGTAAATAGCTCAGCTCAGTTCTGTTTTGCTCTATAGAGATGAATAGTCGTGTATTGATCTACCCACATGCATCCACTTGAAACCAAGGCCACTAATTAGATGCTAAATGTGCCAGGAAATTTGAGTTTCATTTATGGGTTCTGCACAAATGTGCGATGCACTTTAAAACCTTTACCTGAAAGATATTGAGTGAGTAGAAAAATTAATGAGTTTCATTTCACATCAGCTAATCAAAACTTCTGACAAAAAGAAAAAAAAATAAAACACAACAAAACCCCAAACTTTTTTTAAGCTTTGGTAAATTATTCCAAAACATCTTACTTATATATAATCCCTCAGGCATTTTTTTGTGGTTTTCTCACAAAAAATATTCAATATTCAAAAACATATCTGACTTGGTTATAATCAATCTACACACAACGAAAGTTTTAACATTAGGTCTTCACACTGTGACCCATAGTGACCAGTGTTAGTGTGGTTCAAAGTAGAGAGTGGGGAGAAGTGTCATTTGCTGTCCACAGCCCAGGCCACAAGCCAGGATGTTCAAAGTGAGCCACCTCAGACACATAGTTCAAATTTTGATGTAGGAGGAGATTTTAAAAAAACTTCCAGATTACATAGACATTGAAAGATTGCTAACAACTCCTTGTGCTTTTGAAAAAAACAAAAACAAACAAACAAAACAAAAATAACCAAAAAACCCACAAACAAAAACCCCCAAACCAAAAACAAAACAATAACAACAAAAACCCAAACCAAACCAACAAACAAACAAATTGTTAAAGCAAAGTCCCAGTGTGACCATTCATGGGACTCTCTGGCAGTCACACTCTCACCATCACAGACTTTCCCTGCTGGGAATGAAGTCCCTTCACGGCAGCTCCCCTAACCAGACAAGTCCCCCCTTGACTCCCTGCATACCCCACTCGCTCAGACCACGTTTCCTCACCAGTTCAACCCCAGGTTTCCCACAGCAGAGTCTCAGATGTCTCATTGCACAAATCAATTTATTTATGGTGCAGTACCACAGAAACAGCCCGAGCTGGTGCCTTTGAGGAGAGACCCTGAACAAAAGACCCCTCGGCCTTTTATCCCCTCACAGTCCAAGCACGGCACAGTCTCACTCTTCCTCCTCAGTCTCCCACTCCTCCTCTGTCTCCTGGTGTCCACCCAGCTGGCTGGTGCCACCCATCTTCATGCCCTTTGTTATCCCAGACTCTTGCCTTGGGCTCCCACCCAGAGCCCAGTCTGCACCTCAATTTGTAGTTCACAAACCGAGCTACCTGCATCAAATGTATTCCTCAAAAAACCACGTTTAAATGCCCTTTGATCACAAACAAAGTTTTTCTAGAGCTTGTTGAGGACACAGTTCAACTGCACTGCTGCTGCCATGTTTGCCCCAGCCTGTACAAGCTGGAAGAAAAGTACTGAGCAAAACCAAACAAGGTTTTTGTGTGGTTTTTTCCCTTTTTCCTTATATCTTTTAACACAAAGAGCAGATGGATAAGCTGTTACTGTGCAATGCTCACACTTAACTGTGCACAGTCTTAGTGCACACAGTTGCTGAAGGCATTGACTTTGTGCCTCACTGCTGATTTGAGTTCAACTCCCATTCACAAGGTCTGCGAGAACGGTCAGAGCACAACGAGATGCCATCTTCCAGTGCACTGAGAAGTCAGTAAGCCTTGCTGCCAGCAAGGCTACTTAGTTCAGGTTGTACACTGATAACTTAGTCTGCAGCTATTATGTCTGAAGCTATAATGCCTCCAGCTCCAAAACTGTTTTGCAGTCTGCAAGGTTACTATATTAAACTGCCCCTGTGTTCAATCCCTGAGCCTCCTGGCATATTTCCTGGCTGTGACATCTGCCTATTACTATTTGACAGGGAAGCAGTCCAAAAGCCAAACTGTTCTAGGCCTCCAAGACCAGTGTTGACCTTATTTCTACTAACACACAAGAATTTATGTTCCACGTGTACTTCAGGTTCAGTGTGAAAGAAAACACAATACATGTAGAACACAGTACAGCTTTCCCTAGTAGCATAAGGGAATACATGGACCGAGGAAAAAAAACCCAAACAAAACAAAAACACATACAGACAAAAAATGATCCCCCTGCCCCTGAAAGAGAAAGAAGAAAAAATTACTACTTCATTGATTTCCTCACTCTTCTGGATAGTTTTCCTATGAATGAATGGATCTCAAACTTCTCCCAGAGCTTGTAACTCCTTTTAGCATCCTTCAGTCTTGGCACAAGATCTTCCACTCTCTGCTTTCCTCTAGCTGACAGTTTGCTGTGACTGTCAGGAGGTTTTCCCACATTCCTGTGCTCTCCCTCTCTGTCTTTGCACATTCTTTCTCTGCTCTGCTAAACACCAGAGAAGACATATGGAAGATCAGACTCATGTTTAAAGGTGTGGTCCCAAATGCATTCCCTTTAATAGCAGCGTGGCTTGAGCAATCTCTGTTCTCCCTCTTTACTCATCTGACAATTAACAATTCCCCCCTTACTTACATTGGCAAAAATATTTTTGAGGTTTTATGTTACTTTATGCATGAGTATCTTCTAATGGATCATTGTCAAGTGCATCATTACTACTCTTAGAAAAACAGATTTATATGTGACCAGTCTGCGGCAATGAGACTTTACTCAGGCTACTAGGAAACCATGCCTTGAAGAAAAACAAGGGATTTAAATGAAGATTCCCCAAAAGTACAAACATGGTATGACAGCAAAGGCCCTGACAGAGGGAATAGAGGACAATGGCAATGGCAAAGCTGCCAGGGCTATGAACACAAATCAGAAACAGTCAATCACAAGTCACTAAGAGTGCAAGCTTGTGAGCTGGGGGAAAAAAGTAATTCTTTTACCAGTCAATAAAGTTATTAGATTGTGTTAGCAAAACAATAAAAATGAACCAAAACAGACCCCAGCTGTAGAGTAAGAAACACTCTAGGTCAACATCATACTATTCCCACCAAAGAGAAGACAGAAACATTAACACCAATGTAGAATTTGAAGTTCTGACCACATACCATAACTCCATCCTGCTTTTCTACTGAATAAGACAAGGGTGACACCAGAGAAAGGGGTGCATACAGAAAGTTTGTTTATATCAGTTCTAATTGTCCCATTATGAGGAATGACTTATAATAGTCACATAATTTGGTCTGTAAGTCCTTCTATCATTGTAACAAGGCTAATAGTTCTTTGAGTAGACTTAAGACTTTAATGAGATTAAGAACAAATGCTTTTGCATACACAGTGTGTTTCTTTAGGCCACACGAAATAGCTTGATATGTACCCTACTTGAGGGCTGATTATTAAAATTAAGATGCTTGAGATGAGATAAACTGGCCCATATGCCTAATTCTCATCTTCATCCTTTGGGCTCTATGAGTTAGTGACTAGAAAGAAAAAAGCTGCTGGCTGTTTTCCAGAGCACCTTCCTGATGAGGTGGACATTACTAACAGTGACCAAGAATCACATCTCTTTCCTGATGGGATCAGTAATTAAAAAATGAACAGTATTGACTAAAATAATCCTTAAGCAACCATTTACACTGTAGAAGCATAGGCCATACATCTCACAACTACCATTTTACACTATGTTAAAAAGAGTTCAAAGCTGCTTTAGCTTTCACTGTATCATCCATTTAAATTGTAAAAAGGTACAAATTACTGAAAGTTTAGTGACAACTGTAAGCAGCTGTGAAGGATATTGGAAAATAAATATTTCTGATGTTTTACCTGGTCTCAATACCATATGAAGAAGGGGTAAGCAATGCTGACAATGTTGACAATTTCTATTGCATGGCAAATTGGATTGTTTCCCCAATCTCCTCACCTAAAGTCCTGCTTTAAGACTCCATTTATGCTTTGAAGTTTGAACATTAACTTATCAACCACATTAAAACTGTTCAAATCAGACTAAACTGGATCAAACTGGTTTCAGCCAATTCAAACTGAATCCAACTGGACCAAACCAGACTAAAATATTTTAAACCTACCAAGACGGTTCCAACCAGATCAAAGAGGTTTAAACTGAATCAAACTGGTTCCAATCAGTTCAAACCAGTTCCAACTGGATCAAACTAGTTCCTGCCAGTTTAGACCAGATCCAACCAGTTCAAACTAAACTAAACCAGATCCAATCAGTTTCAACTGGATCCAAATGGTTCCACCTGGTTCCAACCATCCTGTTTGGTTTGGTTGGAACCAGTTTGATCTAACTAAAACCAGTTGGAACCAGATAAAGCCACATTGATCAGCTTTGAACTGACTGGAACTAGTTGGAACTATTTCGATCTGGTTGAAACATGTTTGAATTGCTTTGTTATGATTTGAACAAGATCACAATAATGAATTAAGCCAGTATTTAGGTTTTAATGAAAATCCTCAGAGGTTCAGGTCTCCATCTTCTGCATCATGCTGTTCTGTCACTGTATTATGTGGACTCCACAAAAGAACAGCAGCAGCAGAAGTAAGGTAAGGTAAGTCGTGGGCAGAGAGGTCAGTCAACCCTGTTATTGTCACCATCTTGGCAAACACACATTTTTCTTCACTATACATAGAAAAGCTACCAGAGTTTAATGGATGTAATACAAGCTGAAGTCAAATAATAGTGCTGGGATAGCAGTTTCAGAGAAGATAATAAATTACAGCCACATCTAAAAATGAGAAGCTAATTTGTATTCATTTTGTGGCATTATTGACAGCTACACAGGAAAATTAATCAATAATTAACCTGTCTTATTTTTCTTTAAGGGATGAAGCCCTGTATCAAAGGATTTTATATTTTATAAAGATAGGGTTATTAGATTACAAAAAAAGCAAAGCTTCTGTGCAGATTAAACCTTTTAATATCTTTGTCATTAAAGAAATACTAATGTTGATATTTATTACAACATTACGGGTAATGTTTTCATGGGAGGCTGAAACTTAAGCCCATTAAATGCTCCAATCTGAAATGAGAAATGGCTTCTATGAACTGCCATTGATTATGCAACACATGAAAATATTACACAGCTTTCCAAGAATTTTTCAACTATGTATCCAAAATGTGAACTAATTTATCTGAATAGTGCACAGAATAAAATTAGGATACAAACTTATCCCCAGTTTTGAGACAGAACACTTGTAGCAGTTTCTATTGATTAGCTCAAAAGGCTTACACTAAGAATTAAATATAACTAGTAAAGAATTATTTAATGACAGAATATACCTAGAATGTTGGTAAGAAAATTACACACTATACCTAATATGCACTAAATAAAAAACTGATAAAACGATAGAGTGAGGCTGCATCAGACAAACAAGTACAGCAAAGATAAGATCAGAATATTTCCAGCTACCCGACTGCCACAGAAACAGGGGAGAATTTCTCTTAAGTCATTTTAGTGACATCCCACTTTGTCTAAGCACTATCTATGTCTACACAGACAATGAGGGCACGTATCCAGTTAACTGTGTTTGGGAAAGTGAAGGTGGAGGAGGCGAGGGGGGGGAGAGGTGGAAAGGATTGATCTGGAACACCCTGAGAAAAAAATGAAAGGGCTCAGATCTGGCTGTTATGTGGTCCAAGCTCATGAGGACTGTACAAAAGGTAAATGCTGGTGACCTGAAAACAAAGTGCCACACAGCTCTGCAGGGTATGAGAATGACAGAGAGCATGAGCTTCTGAACACAGCACATGCCCCACTACGGCTACATAAACCCTTTTTTACATGGTCTCTGGCCTGACACAAATGGTGCTGTAGCCTGTGGTCATGTGTGGAGGGAGACAGTGGGGCTGCAGTGGGAGTTTGTGGGTGTCTTGCTCTATATTCTTGTTATTGTTGTGGAAAAACTTACATCCAAGTGTAAAAATCTTAGCGTTTATGGCCAAAGTTTAGATGCACAGAATGTAGCTGACATATTGAAAAATAATAAAACTGAAATATAAGAACCATCAAACAAAAAGAAGAAAATCAATAGAAGGTAACTATAAAAAAAAGCCAAGAATGCAATGGTGATGAATTCAAAGAAGAGACTACGAATGGTTCCCCAACACCTAATGAAGGCTGAAAACCATAATACTCTCAGAATTATTTTAAGTGAACAAATAGTGTTAAATTATTTATTTACTTCTTGGTCATCACCTCTTTCAAGACTCATCTCTGCTCCAATTTGCTGGAGTAGCAAGCCATAAGAAATAAAAGAAAAAAGAATGTAAAAGACAAATAATACTGAATAAAGAATCAACTGTCTTTTTTTTAGGTCTTTAAGTAACCAAGAAGGAAACACAAGCAGAACTCCAAAACATTTTTAAAAGTCAGCAAAATATATGGGTAAAAAATATTGTTGTGATAATTAAAGAAAACAAGTATAATGGAGAGGAAGTAGATTAAAAAAAAAAAGTCTATCTTCTAAGACTTTAGGACTTTTAAATTTCAACCTTTATTTAAAGCTGTAACAATGCATATGTGGTACGATACAAGAAAAATCTGGTAATTCATTATAAGAGTTTCCTTTCAATAGATGAAATTTTGCCTGTCCTTGGAAGGTTGCAAAGTTTAACTAGTTTATATTTTATTTAGTACTTATGATCCTGACAGCGGGCTGCCTTAGGCCTCATTTCCACTTAATGCAGAAAAACAACATTTCTTATTCATGTACGGTCTGATCAAAGGCTTACATTTAGCACAACACACACTCTAAAAAAAAAAAAAAAAGGCACATTTTGAGTAGATTTCTTACAGCTAAATGAGAAACTGATGGAACTCGTGGAAAATGTATTAGTTCAGGTCATACTGGTTTTGCAATTTGTGCACGAAGTTGTCTTGCAAAATTTAAAGCACTCAAAATCAAAAAGAATAAAGGTATGCTATGATACAGATACATAATGGCATAAATGCAGGCATAATAATCACTGAACAGGAAAAAAATAGGAGGCGAGGCTTCTTACTTTTCTCGAGTGGTTCATGTTTACGTTATTTACATTATTTGCACGCTGATTAAAAGCACTTTGGGCATGAAGGATCCCAGGCATTCACATAATTGAGTTCGTGCTGATGGGTCTTTGGGCCCAGCAGTCACACGACCGTGCAGACAGAGCAAAATGCCAGTTACTGTGCCTTGAGTATTATGGGCAGATTGCTTGTATTTAGACAAGTCTGTGTGTACAGTCAGTCACCACCTGTCAAGGAACATAACAAAGTTCTACTTGAACCGCCGGAGTAGAATAAGGTCAAGTCAATCACAGCCCATTTCTAGGGTGTTCTAAATATCTGACACGCCTCACACAGCCACCGACAAAACAAAAAAATTGTCTGTACCGTTACATCAATTATCATCTCCTAAATTATAATTTTCCTTGAAATTCGACGGGATGGTCTGCCTGACCTTTGACGTCCCCTCAGGAGTTTTGCCATCAAGATGCCTCAGCTCCCAGCAGCACTCCTGGTGTAGGTAAGGCAGAATGCAGTTAAAGTATTTCACAGCTAACCACCAAAACAAATTCTGGCTGAGCTTTGATTCATTTTGCTGTGCTGAAACTAATAAGCAGATGCAGTTTGATCTAGTCAAAGACACAACCGCAGGGAAGTGAACAGGTTATTTTAAGGACCTGTGAACTGACAATGTTTCTGGACTAGAATTAATGTCATGGAGCTCAAGACAAGCACCATCCTGGCTTATGGTGTTCTGGTGCCAGCTTTGTTTTACTTGAAATGCAAGTTTGTTATGCTTGACAAACTGAGTGTGACCAGAAACACTTCATTTGTTTTACTTCAGCTGCTGCAGAGGAGACAGGTAAAACAGCGCTCAATACAGTATTGAATGAGCTTCGTTTGCTTAATTTCTTCTGTTAAATATCTACTTGTGTAAAAGGACAAGAAAATGACAAAATTTGTAAAGCTTCAGGTGCGTGAGAAACATGAACATAAAAAAAAAAGTTCTTGCAACAATCTACATTTTAGATTTCATTGATGATAAAAGCAGTAATTTTCTCCATTTTACAATGTCTCTAGCTTTCTGCTTATTAAATAACTATCTCTCCTGATAGTCTGCCATCCGCTCAAGAGCAAACATTTCTTTAGATGTAAGTGTAAAACCTCACTTAAAGCTATAATTTTTTAATAGAGGTTTTTTACTCTGGGAATTTCTGTTCTTTAATCATCGTGAAAGAGATCCTAGCTGACTTAAACGAACTATTTTCCAGCATCTTTCAAGTGAGAAATCTGAAGGAGAAACAGTTTGGATATAAATCATCATTTGGTTCTTGGAGCTGGCCTTACAGGCCTTGCAAAACAGATTTGCCTCCAGACCCCCAACAGCAGGAGCTGGAACAATGTGTCCTGTTCTTCAGTCGAAAGAATGGATCCCTCTATCCAGATCCATTTAGTGCTTGAAGTACTTTGCACGCTCATTGATTTTTTGACAGACTCTCACTGGTTTTGATTGAGATTCCTTCTTTTTTTAATGTTCAGTATAGGTTACAGTATCAATTCTGTTAGTTCAGAAAGTCCATTTCGCTCCTGCACGTTGTTAACTATCCCTTTCTTTCACTTTGTCCTAGAAACTACGTGAGACAGCAAAAAAATCCCAAGATCAACAAAGATGGATTTTTTCCTTCCATGAAACAGTTGAATCTTTAAATCCCAGTATAAGTTCTTATTATGGAGAAAAAGAAGAGGCTTTCTGAGCAATGGAGCTGATATCCAATTTTTGAAATAAGGCTTACCCACAGCAGTCGTCTCCAAATCAGCATTTCGATACAGGGGTGGCTTCTGTTGGAAGCTGCTAGAAGCTTCCCTTGTTCAGTGGAGCCAATGCCAGCCGGCTCCAGGATGGGCTTCCAGCCACTGGCCAAGGCCAAGGCAATCAGGAGCGATAGTAATGCCTCTGTGATAGCATATTTAAGAATAGAAGGTTGTTGCACAGAAAGAATTCCAGCCAGGGAGGAGCAGAGTGAGAACAGGGAGGGAACAACAAGGTAGACACCAGGGTCAGTGCAATGTTCCACCAGGAGGGGTTTTTTTTTTTTTTGAGGATAAATTACTAGTTTACCTCATTTTTTTTTTTTTGATCTCAGTGTGTTTTTCAGGGGCGGTTTTGCCTTACAATGGGGTGAAAAAAAAGGGGTGTGACAAGACCCAGCTCCCCACATGAGCCAAGATTCCCACCCTGGGACAGCAAAATTCCTGTTGCTAAAACGTGACAAATCCCTCCAGGGTTGTTACTTTTTTTATTTTTTTTTTAATCTGATTTCTACATTATCCTGTAAAATATTTGAGCAAACTGAAGAAGGACATGGAGTCTTTCAACAGCTGACCATAACCCCCATTCCTGTCCCCCTGCACTGCTGGGTGGGAGGAGGGAGAACATGGAAGGAAGGAGGGGTGAAGGGAAGGTGTTTTTAAGTCTGTTTTATTTCTCACTCTTTGGCTCTTATCCTCTTAGTAATAAATTAAAGTCCTATCCTTACTTTGAGTCTCTCCCAGCTGTTATCTCAACTCATGAATCCTTAGCTGTTTTTTCTTTCCCTCTCTCTCTGTCCATTTGCAGAGGGAGAGTGAGAGTGGTTTTAGTGGGTTTTTGGCATCTGGTCAGGGCCAACTCCCCACATATGGACATCAATTCACACAAGATCCTCTCTTTTTTTATTTTCCTCCATTATATGCCACAAATTTTATTCGATATACACTTCCCCTAGTTGTGTGAACCCAAGCTTGTGCTCCCACAGGTATTTTCTCCAGTCTTGAATCAAGCTTTTATATTTCTTCCTCCTTCCTATGCTTTATTATTCCGCTGGTTTTACATGCTAACTGAAAACTGAATTAACTTTCTGGTTTGCTTTCTAAGGCAAACAAATGGAATTTGTTACCTCCACAACAAATTAATACAATATAGGTGGGGAAAAAAAAGTGTATATATTTGGCAAACTTGTAACACATTTCATGTCACTATTTGGTATATGAATAATTCAATTTGAAAAACTCAGTGACAGAGTCACCTTGCAAACTGTAAAAAAATTAATCAGTTTTTTCTTAGAGTGAAGGAAGATAGTCTCCCCCATATTCAGCATCCAAAATAGATATAGGAACAGTATGTTTTAGGGACAACAGGAGGACAACCAAAGGACATGGTTTTCTTTCATAGTTCTGGGTTCCTGGCATTATATTTCAACAGAATTTAAGCACTAGATGAACTGATGATTTTACCTGCAGAGTAACAATTTAATATGACCCTCACCCACAGAAAAGACAAATCTTAAAAGACGAGACATTTCCTAAAATAATTGTGACAAAGCAAACAAATTAACAGTCAGTTTTGCAACTGAGCCAAGAGGAAAGTCTGCCAACCTCTGAGAGAAGCTGGAAACCACAGCAGGGCAGGAGACCTCAAACAGATATTACTTTCATTAGAAGTCTGATAAGAAAATTCCCACAATCCAATCCAAAAAAACAAAACAAAAAATAAACCTCCCACACAGCACAGCTTGAATCTAAGCACCTACACTTCAGTCTTCACCAAGGGAGGAAGAAAAATTTGGATTTCTCCATCAAAGGGAAAAGGAAGTTGATCCACCAGGCAGTTTGGAGCAAAGTTGTTAAATCCACTAAGTTATTAAATCCATCCAGTCACGAATAGACTCAAAATCTCATAATTTTATATTGAATTTGATTTTCACTTGCATAGTGAAAACATGCAAGCTTAAAACACCTGAACATTAGATATTAAGGACAAAAGTAGAAAGATCAGAACTTCTTTGAAGTCCAAAAAGTAACTTGGATTATTGTCTAATTTAATTTTTAAGAGAGAGATAAGACTTAGCACAGGTACAGAAGAAAGATAAGACAGTGACACATTTACATCCATGTAACAATAGGCTTACCCATGCCATCAAACTGCAGATATGATAATTATTTGCTACCACAAGGCAAGTAAGCTTGCATTTACCCCCAAGGCAATCATTCATCTGTTTGGAAAGGCTTGCATTTCAAATTGGGGGGGGGTATTTATTTTTTTTAACCAAACAAATACATCTTTCCTTCATTCCAATTAAGGTTTGAGGTTCTCTTTCTATGGGAAGAAGTCATTCTAACCCCAACAACAGAAAAAATTTAACTAAGTACTTGAAATTCCTAATGGGACAGAAGAGAGTGAGGACTTGCACATGTATCAAAAAACCCCAAAGAAAACACAGCACAAACAGTTTGGACTGAAGCCCCTGGTAGTTCTTCTGACACGGTTTGCCATGGGAAATGCACAGATAACATTGACTTTGATGATTAAATGCTACAAAACAACATTAATAGAGAGATTTATTTTTAAAGTATAAATGATAATTCAGCATATTTTGCTTTTTCAGCAGTGAAAACTGAATATTTGTGTATTATGGAATTTCCTTTCACATTTAAATTCAGTTATTTCTAAACTTTATTAACTTTGAGACTAAAAACAAAAACCTTGATTCAGACATTCAGTAATTAGATCTGAAAAAAGCATTTGTTATATAGTGAAAACTCTAATAAAATGAAAAGAACAATCTCACTTTTGGACAAGAAAAATGCCACAGAAGTGGTCTGTATGACTATCCTAAAAGATGTAATAAAGTGATTCAGATTACAGTTAATTTTTTACACCCAGAAGTATGTTTTCATGGGTGGCATGGAAGCTTGAGGGGCCTTTGCTTTTAATTTATTACAAATTAACTACTTCCAAATATCCTAAAAACAACTATTCAAAGAAAAGAGGGTTTATTGTGAATCGGTGATTGATTCTATAGGCCGCTGGAATAAATAGAAAGCATTTGCAAATGAAAAAAAAAATCTTAAATAAATACTTTTAAAAGCATTGAAAAGTTAGATATGTCAACAAAACCAAACCAAACCAAACCCAATGCTTGCACCGCTGCCAAAATTATTCAGAATTAGTCAGACTTTGCTTTCTAAGAGATGATTTTGGTAGTGGTGATAAATTCAACTGAAGTGTGATGTATGCAAACTAGAATTAAATTAACTGGATTACCTGAAAATTGGAACACATCTTACTTGTTATTTCCTCGCATGCAAAAGCAAAGATAACGCTTTAAAAGGCATGGACAACATTATAATTTATTACTGCAGCACAATCACGACCTGTTGTATAAAGCAATTAGGCAGCTGCAAAAAATGCCTTAATTATCCTTTCTAGTTTAGGTTCCTTCATAACTGGACTCCAGATTCTTGGTTTCCTCAACTCCAAATTCTCCAGCCCATACGCCAGAGACAGCAACATTCACAAGGTTTGGTCTGGTTTATAATGGTACCTGGGGAGGGCTGCAGACAGGCTGACACAGTTGTTTTGAGGTGTGAATTGATCCTATTTGTCAAAACAGGTGCTAATGAGAATGCAAAATGATGACAATTTAAAAGTCGGTGTTGATTGTTCCACAGCCAAACGTCACTGAAGGAAAGAGGGCACTATTGAATCTACTGCTATTAAATGCAACAGCAAGGAGTGACACAGTGGATGGAGGAGGTGACGTGATACTTCTCTCAAAAGGCTGCTAGAGGTGGGAAGGAGCCACGAATAATTTCTCATCTAGGATTTACAGTATTATCTGTCTTAGAATAAGACAGACATGAGAGGAACAGATGCAAATTTATGGAACTGCCTCTTAGCTGTGGCACGATATGACCAAAGGAATCAATGAAACAAAATCCTGAAGAAAAAAAAAAATTATCTTTTCTTATTTACAGTTCACTGCTTATAAAACGATGCCTGTACTGGTTCTCACCAAATCCTGTTCTATTTCACTATTTCAAGCTAGGATTATTTAACATGTTTTGCTCATCCCTGGGAGTACCCACTTCTGGCAAAGCACCTCTCTCTCCTCCAGAACCTGGAGGAACGGTGAGAGAGGCCTGGTGCCCCTTGGTCCCCACCTGGCAGCGTCCAGGAGGTGACAAACACAAACTACAGCTTGGAGACAACCAAAGAAAGTTTCCAGTCCTTTCCCTGTAAACCAGTGCCTGAGCAGCCTATGGATAATGCGGTTGTCCAGATGCTATACATACATACGTACATTTTTCTGAAAATGTAGACATCATTGTTTAGGTCAGTATCTTCATTGTTACTTTGAAATACTGCTCTTACACTTCCAAGTTCTCAACTACTCTCCATAATAAAACTCATCATTCGTGCTATTAGCATTCAAAGATCCTGCTTATTGAAATAAGGCACTGCTTTCCTCATTATATTAAAGTGAGCACAACACCATACAATTTCACAAAATTTGTTGTAGATATTTAAAACCGATTACTTTTTTTTTCTGTTTGAGAAAGCAATTTGTGCAGGAGTTTCATCCTATAAGCAATACTTTTAGCTGAGATTACATAGTCCCTTTCAAACAATGCATGTTAAATTGATATTACAGTCAATTAAACGACACCATATGAAGTGGTTTTATGCTATGCAGTTCTTTCAACCACACAAAATGACTAGCAAATTTTATCAAATATCCAAACCTATGAAAACTTTTTATAAGTAACAACATACCTTGCACACTATGGATAAGTCATAGAAATTCCCTAAAACCAAAACCATTCTGGCACCTCTGTACCTGCAGTACAAATCTTCACATTACTTTATATTACAGAAATGATCAAGGCAGTACACTATTACCAATTGCAGCTAAAACAATTTCACATATATAGAACTTTAAAAATCCAACCCACAACTATAGTGTTCCCACTCCTTGCAGGGCAAAGAGAAAAAAACAGATGGTGTCTTTCCTAGTGATAAACTAGGTAACTTGTATTCCCTTCTAAAGATGCTAGTCTTGGTCTTCCTATCTTCCCTTTTATCTGGCATTCTAGCTGCAATACCATCCTCCTTTTACCACCAGTTCTCCAGACAACCACTAATGCTTGGCATATTTCTCAGTGAATCAAACACAAAATTAGAAGGTTTAACCTGTTTTGTGCAACTCTGTACTGTGTCCCTGATGGCAGCTTCCTGAAGAGATTCTGCACAGTGTATTTTATTAGAAAAAGGGAAAGTTTTAAACAAAGCCTTCAGAAGATTTTACCACCATAAACAGAAACAAAGGAGAATGGGACAATCAACCAAGTTCAGTAAATAACTGATAGAACAACCAAGAGCAACAATAATGAATCAAACAAACGTCTGCGTCAATTGATCCTGACAAGTGGCTTTTCATTAATAACAGGTTATACTTCTACATTGTGTCAATAAGTGTGTGCAACACACAGCCTCCAGGAAAGAGCAAACCCTGTTGCTAACAAGCAGATCACTCCAACCATCGCTTCTCTGCTGAAACATTTGGATAAACACCCCCCTCCACACTTCATTTCACTGGCTCTCCCTGATTCGCTCTGCCTACCATTAAGCTGGGATGAGACCTCAGGGCAGAACAGCCCCTGGTGCTCCCCAGAGCACGTTCCATGCTCATTGCCATCCACGAGGCTGGCTGATTCCCATGAAAACCACGGTGTGCCAAAGCGGGAGAAGGGAGTTCAGGACTGAAGAGTGCCTGGGTCCCAAACCAACTTGGAGCCAGGGCACAAGCTCCAGTCCAGAGCCAGGCCACTTTCTGGGTGCCATGGAGGAGCCCAACGCTGCTGGCAGGAGCTGAGCGGTGTGACTGCGCTTGCTGCTTTTCTCGTTGAGCTTTTGAAAGGATTAGATAGCTAATATTTTAAAACCTTTAAAAGATTAAAAACTTGCAAAAGACTTTGAAAAGTGACCTTGCGGGTTTTAGCTGTTTACAAAACCTCACTTTTTTATGAGTTCGATTTGTTTATATTTACAGGTGTGACAAAGATATACTTCAGTCTTTAGAAATTAAGATGCATATTATATTTGTCCCCTCAAATATTGTAAATCTATAATACTACTGCGCACATAAAGAATTCATAAACAGAACTCCATTTTCTGATCAAAATCTAATTTCATGCCCAGTTTTTTATTTGCTTATACCACCACTACAGTGGAATAAATATGCCCACAGACCAAGTAGCCTCACAGTTTGAAGTTAAATGGAAAAAAAAAAATATATGCAGATTTGCATCTATTTAATCACAAGCAAAATTCAGTGTATTTTCTCACAGTCTGGAACTATACCACGTTACCTTAATCATCAACAGAAGGCAAAAATCTATTTCACAAATGTTTCAAAAAAGCACTCAAAATGTAGATTTCAATGTGCTGACTAAAGCTGGAGCAAACCACTAAGCAAATAAAACAACTGAACCTTTGTTATTGATAGAGAGCACTCAGACAGAGCCAGGTTTCAGCAGCATACTAAACAGATTACTGGAACCACAACCGACATCACTCACCACTGGTGTCGATTTAATTTTCAGAATTTTATAGAAAATGGAAACTTCTATTATTTTTCAAAGTAGTTGTAGCTGACAAATGAGTTACCAGGAAGGGTTTTTTTTCCCCAGCATTTTCTTCTCTAGTTTGTGTCAGATACTTTGCAGGAATTTACATATAACAGGAAGTCTTTATGGTTACATCCCCATACCCCAAAAAGCCTCAATGGATGTACATGCTTAGATCCCACCAGAGGTGACAGATTTTAAGCTCCTTCTCAATTAATCAACAGGGCTACAACAGGAGATGCCCTCTTTTGGAGGCTCCATCTCATGCATAACACGGTTACATAAACCGCTTTAAAATAAAATCACGGTTGCTGTTCAGCCAGATCAATTTTCCAATATAATAATTCACATTTAGTTTCACAAACAATTAACGCAGTAAATGTTGCCCAGCCTATCGCTGCTGCTTCAAACCTGCTCCATGGATGCACAGCTTCAAAAAAATCAATGCACATGCTTTTCCAACACTGTGAGCTGTTTGGTTATGCCCAGTGTGGGCCAACGAGAAGCAGACACGTAACAGCTGGCAAACAAGACCTGCTGCCCACGTTTCACACATTTCCACAACAAATCTTGCCTCTCATCAGCTCTTAGAGCTGGAGAACCACACTAAGCACTGCTAGAGAAACTTACAGATTCTTACTGCTGCCACCCTGTTTAAATTTCAACTGCTTAGAAGGACTCTTTTCTACAGAAAGGAGGAAATGAGTGGTTTCTAAAATATTTATGTGATAAGGTTCCTAACACAAATGTGCTGACTTTTTGGGAGAGAAAACAGCCAATCTGAAAAACATCCCTCAGACAAAAATAAAACAACAACCAGCAAGAAGCACCTGCTTCCATCAAGAAAACAACGTTGTCAATATGTGTGTAAGCTATTGCAAATGAAAACAAAGTAGAATTTCATTTAAATAAAAAATAAGGTCTCAAATGAAGACACTATTAGTGAAATTAAACTACCAATGCAGTTATAATAATTTATGCCCTTATATAATATTTCAGCCTTCAAAACATTAGGTTATTTTCCCAGTTTTAAACACAAAGTTTAGAAGAACGTAGTAAAACAGAACAAAAGCTGTCTCTTCACACTAATAGTGTTGAAGTGTGGGAGGTATTGTTTTAAATATAACTTTAAATGCTTGTATTTTGTAAACTGCAAACGAGGATTTCCATAACTAGTTGTTGAAGTGATTTGAATAGCATTTTAAGAACACCAATCTATTTCTTTAAGAATTTAGTACTAAGTATATTACATCATGACTCAAGTAAGCTTTTCTTATTCTTATAGCAAAAGTGTTTATATTTCACTTACAGAACTACCAAATTTATGAGATCTGAAGATTGTTTAATTGCTACTCTATGTGCACTCGGTTTCACTTCCAGAGGTACTCAATGCTATTGTACCTTCCATTATTTACTTGTGATTTGATTCACTACTTAAGATTCTGCCAGGTATTTGCCATTGGTAGTTCAGGAGTAATAATTTAGTAACATCACTTTTCAGTATTAGTTCAACTGGTCATAATTAATTGCCACAACAAACTGGTGGATGTGGCCTTTACAGCATCACATTAGATCCAAAGAAATTAGGAAGGAAACACACAAGCAACTAATCTGTCATTTGATGGCTATTCCCCTCTGCAGCATTTACCAGATGCATGCCTAACAAAGTTGAAAACTTGAACTTAGCTGCTGAGAGCTCAACCCACAGCCCCAGGGGCTCACTGGCTGCTCCAGCTGCACTTGCCCTCCCTCACCACCCTCTTGCATGGCTTATGCACATTTGGTTTGCTGTTGATTATCACTCTTACTTTCAGCTTTTTTTTTTTTTTCCCCCTACCTAATTGCTTCCAAGTTTCCTTAACTATGTTATCCATCTTCCAAATGCTCCTCATGAGATCTAATTGGACTGCACTTCCTTGAAGCTGAAGCTCACTGTGGTACTTCTGCCAGTGTTTCTAATTTCTCTGTAGGCCTTGTGTTTTTATTTATTTTTTTTTTAACTTTAAAGTATTTCCATTCCCTCACAATTTAGTATTACATGTTAATTTTATTAGCACGTTGTTAACACTCTCTCCCAGATCATTAATAAAGACATTTAAAATGACTGGTTCTAGCAGTGATCCCCGTGGTACCCTCAAGACACCCTTTGTTTGTAGACTTTCAGCCAAGCTTTTAATCCACATGACAGTACTCTTATCCAAGCCAATTTGAATTAATTTTGCAAGTCAGGCTCAGCAAAGCAACAGCCAACCTTTTGCAAAAATCCAAAATTATGACACTGATTTCTTCCTCATTACCCCCCCACCCCTTCCCCCAGGTTTTGTAGGTTTTTGAATCAACTCAAATAGTAAGGTTTATTTACCAAATTATATGCTATGTATTTGTTATATCACACCCTTGGGAAATTGTTTACAATTGTTTTATACTACACCTGCTTTTTTTCCTGGTATTATACATTTCCTTCATGGTTTCTGGTATTTCAGAAGAAATGGGCAGAGCTGTAGTAGACACTGCCTTTCCAAGTACTGATCTGATGACTAACAAGCGGTACAGCCTTAGGCTCTAGAGAGAAAGCAAAAATGGGGTTATCTAGAAATTAATCTATGTGTCCATTGATAGGATGTCAGTATATGTTCTAAGTCGTGGGATACTGTAGTTTTATGCAAATGGAGTTAAGACCAAACTAATCTATTTCCAACATAAATGAGATCCAACCTTCACCACAGAAACTGTAAAGGTAAATATCAAAAGTCATATGTCAGTTGTTGAGGAAATAGAAAATAAGGAATAAATATATGCATCTGCCTCTGTGACTGTATGCATAGTAAAAGGCATTTCCAAGTTATCCCATTTCTTGTTTTTTATCAATAATTTTTAATTATTTTATAGGATTTTAACTTACTCATTTTCTGAACATAAATGCTTTTTCTCAGTTTTCCTTGTCTAAGAGTCCCACTTAAAATTGATTTCAGTATCCCAGGCAACTGATCTCTCATATTTGGTAAGTTGCCTAGGATTCTGTGTGTGTGTGCCTAAACCCATAAATGTAAAATGGATCTCTCAAGATTTTTAGTTTATTTCACCTTATTGTCATGTTCATAAAATACTTCATTATTGATGATAACAGTGTCAATTTAACAATTTCAAGAATGTAAGAATAAGAATTTTTAATCTTCTCACATGCACTAGACCCCTTATTTCTAAAACTCTCCCAAAATACATTTCTAAACTCTGTTATCCTTCCATTATCACATTATGCAAAAATCACTCTACAGTTTGATGAGTGCAAATAGGTGGCATTCAGTAGTTCCAAAGACTTTAATTTTATAAAAGATTCTAAGAACAACTACAAGAATCAGATCTGAAACTCCAATTTTACAATGATGGGATATATAGTTTTAAAACCATTCACCTTAATACAGGACAGCTGTTATCTTGATACCCACAAGAACCCCTTTATAAGAATTAACAGAACCTTAGACATAAAATATATCTTTCTTTTAATTAAAAGCAACGTATTTTCCTCCTCAAGCAGAAAGTAGCCAGTGGGTTTTTCAGTGCTACATAGTGCTGTGGAAGTTACAGAGATGTGAGGAGACACAGCACAGAAGTGTTTAGTTCTGTGCTATTGGAGTCAACACACTTCATGGAGAAATAACTAAACCCTTCTTTATGAATTGCTTCCTTTTAGTCATCAGCACACTCAATAGTGCACTATGAAGAAATTATACTTGGACTTGAAGGCTGGAGACTTCAAGCTTAATCCTTGTTAAACTTTATAACGTGCCTTCACTGGATACTTTCTGAAGAGGCATGAGCATTCCTAAAGATGAGACTTCGTACAAATATTCTTTTTTTTAATCTCTGCTAAAGATCTTCTCAATCATTACCTGCTTAAGACACCTGTTCTTGTAAGTTTTCTGTCAACAGAAGGTAAAAAATGGGTTTATAAGTTCTGCTAATCTGTGAGTTTCTGTTGGAAACAAGCACTGATGTATTGCTGGTAAACATTTGATCTGTAGATCATTTTCTGTATTTCTGGGTCAAATGGATAAAAAGAAACTATTCAAACTACTGCAAAGAATGTACAGTTCAAATACATTTGCACTTGCAATTTTTTTGTTCTTGTTAGTTATCAATTTAATTTGGTGTTTTTATACTGTCAGTTATACCCATTCACATTTCTATATACACTTTCCACTGTCTACCCCTACCTAGAATATTTTTATTTCAGTGCTCTATGGGAATTATATCCTTTCTCCCCTGCTCTCTCTACTCCCTCCTCCTCCTGTAGTGCTTTCTTGTAGCCTACTCAAAGCCTACACTGCTGGATGGTGCCAAGTGCTGTTCAGTCCTCATGATCTTCCACAAATACAGGCAGTTTAAATGGGAAGATAAAAATTGAGAAGGAATAGATGGAATCAGCAGCATGGAACCAGCAGCGTGCTGCCAAGGGAATGGCAGTGCTCCTGGTCTCGCTCTTTACAGATCTGCTGGGCCTGATGGCTGAGCTGCACCTGAAAGGAGGAGCTGGCGTGGGCTGAGATGTGAGAACAAGATATTCTGATCTTGCAGATTCTCCTTTTCCATGACTACAGCCGCAGTCATCTTTCCCCTCACTGAAATGGAGGAAACAAGTGGCCACCCCCTTTTTTGTTCTCCAGCGCTCGATTCTGATGAATCAAAAACTCATCAGAAACCTCTCTTCCCCCTTAACAAAATTAAATAGTTAAAAGTCCTTGCTTTCAGAAGTTCCTTTCACTCTTTCTTTCTCAGGTTTTTCTGTATCCTAAGTATATTCCTGCACACTCTTAAAAGCAAATATTACGTGATAGAATGTATTATCTATCACTCACACTCAGTAAGCGTTTTTACATAGGTTTCATATTCAAATTTCAGGGATTTTTGTGGAGCAATTTATGTAGGTACAAGCTCCTTAAAGTGTCCACTGGGGACATCTGTCTTCCCAATTTCATCATTTCAAGTGAATATAATAGTAGTGTCCCCAGGTAAAAGTCATGATGCAATTCTATCAGACAGTTGCTGTACTTTGTGCAGTGTGGGTGTGAGAGCTAATTTTGTCCTTAGATTCAGAGGCTTCATTAACAGTCTTAACACATTCACTGCAGCTTTCTAAATCCTTTCAGGCTTTAACACTTAAGCTACTGCAGAAAAAAAAAAAAAAAAAAAAAAAGAAAATTCCTATACTGAAAATGCTGTTTCGCTAACCCAAGTGAAACAGATCTCTCAGGTAGTGCTAAATGCCACATTACAGCAACATCATTCTAGCAAAATGAAATTTATGAGAAATAAATCATAGCTAGTAAAGGCTAGAAATCACTATTTTGGACAACTTGTTCTGATAGAAAATATGTGAAACTCTGAATTGAGATGCATAAAGAGTGGAAATTATGTGTCAATTATATGCAGGTATATGAATGTCAACATAATGGATACTAAACCACTTTGCTGTTATGCCTTTCTATTCAGAGAATTTCATCATGTGACTAATTGTTGAATGTGATGATAAATATATCTGAGTATGTGGGAAAAAAAGCCTTTTCCTCCCTTACATAGGCATTTTTTGCACCTATAAAACATTTCATACAGTGGGGTAGATTTTGAATATTTTCTAAATAAAAAATTTAAATAAAAAAACCTGAAACTCTCAATAATATTTTTTTTTCAATATATGTCATGAGAAAAAAGATAAATTAGTCCTTCTTTAGGGTCATTGAAAGCTTCCATGCACAAAAATATTTTCATCAACTGATACATGTTGCATGGGAGAAGCTGTCTCTTCATAATATTTCACTCCTTAAAAGCTGTCCATGACAGCAAATCATAACACAGATGACCAAACTCCTACATGGTGCTTTTTGGGAACTGTGAGAATTAAAATTCTGCACCTAAATAGGACAGAATCCAGCTATATTTCATATTAATGTGAAAAGCTAAAGCTATATTTACAACTTCAGTAAAAAAGGGAAGCTTTACTGTTATCTGGATTATTACTTGCTGATTCATTTCTGTTCCTTTTCATGGTCACTAATCCCAACCCAAAGACTGCTTCTTTTTGATTCTGACTTTGTGACTGAAGTAATACAAGAAATTTTAAATTATGGATGAACTTAATTCCAATAGTTGCAAAATGCTTTGCATACAACTTGATCTTCAGCAGCAATGAGGGATGCTTGGAATAAGAGGAATTTGTGGAAATGTTGCTTTCCACAAACAAACAATAATCTGGATGGGTGTCTCCCAACAGCAAGTCCTACTGTTATCAGACTGAGGTCTTTTATAGAACAAATGGACCCACTGCATGAAAAACAGTCATTAGCTGGACTATATCACACATGAAAAACTATTGTTAATGTTCATACTTACAATTAAATGTTTCAAATCTTCTAGGAGCTCCCACATTACTCCTTTGGTGCAGTAGGATCCAGAAGCAAGGCAAGATGAAAGCTAATTTGTTTCAGAATCCAAAGGCCCTTGATTACAGTGAGTCCTATCCTCTCATATGCTTAATTTATTACTACACTCAGAAAGGATAGACTTGTCCTCTTGTGCAAACTACAGATATTCTGGGGATGAAAAAATACTTCGATACAAATCCAAAGCAATAAAAACCAGGCAAAGCGACTGGCAAGTGCAGATTGTTTTTTGTTAAGCGAGCAAAAATACACAGACAGAAAGGAGAGAAGGGAGACAAAGGAAACAGATGCATCTTTTTATGACCATAAGAACAAGACCTGTCTGGAGTGAAGAGAAGAAAGCAAAATGCTTGATTTTTCTACTAGTCTTAAGGACTTCTGAATCAAAAAGCGTACATTACCTATTGTTCTCTAAGCTGAAGCAAGATCTATGTTGACATCTGTCCTGCAAAGTTGGAAAAATACTTCCCTACTCCTCAACAACCAGGAATCTGGAAGGACTACCTGTTTTATGGGATGTGACAGTTCTGGGGATGTCCCTGCACTTCATGTGCAGGGTTTTTATTTCACTGATGGTAGATTTCAGTTCAGGAAACATGTTCCCAATTCTCTCAATCAGCTAAAATGGTCTAAATGTTATTTTTGCCTGCATCTCAGATTTTCTTTTGTCTTATTTTCTTCTCCTCACAGCTGATAGGGAGAAGTAGGTTAAAGTCTGACTGAATTTGCTTTGGGTGAAATTCCATATTAATTTCATATAACATTAACTTCATTTGAGAAAGTAATCTTTTCCTAAATAGTTTATTATTTTAAAATGTATATAATACAAAGCCTATAGCTTCTTTTCCCACATTCACTGAAATTAAATATATCGCCAAAATGACTGTAATTTGAGGGATAAACTTTAAATATAGGCTTAAAAGTACATTCTGTGTTTTGCTTTTTAGCATTTCTTAGGTTTTTTAAGTCTCTAAATATACAGTATCAATTACTGAGTAAAAATTTTATGAAAAGGAACTTCCCTTTCTGGGATGGATTACCACCCTCTAGAATAGGGTAAAAATAAACAGAAATGTAACATGACTTTTTTGACTCTTTTATCACTTACATTTATGAAAAAGAAGAACTAAAATTGATTAACGAAACAGAGAACACGAACAACAAATACACTACCACTTTTGGAAAAGTAGCCTGCAATAAAATAAAAGTATTTTATCTGCTTTATATATAATATATATACATATAATAGCCATCTGCTGAATAGTTATGTTGCCTCAAGTTTTTTTCAAGTTTTGAGAAACATTTCCAACACTACTTCCCATGACAATCTACAGACCTTTAGACCTTTTCCTGGTCTCTGAAAAGGGGAAGATTAAGCTACGGAAAGAAAAGCAAACTAGGACTAGTTTATTTCAAGAGCATTTTCTTGCTCTGAAACACTTTGTGGGCAAAAGAATTATCTCAAGGCTACAAGCTACACTGTGCTTTGGTAACTCCTCCTTTCACCAAGAGCTTAGCAAAGCATGACAAGGTTTGCAATAGGAGCTTCTGGTCCTCCACAAGGCAGTGAAGGATGGTGGCCTGTCAGTAGATATAGCACAGGGTGGGTAAGCTCATCTGGTTTCCCCCAGCTAGGGAAAAAGTAAATTCACAATACAGTCTTAACCTTTGTTGTACACTAGTAACAGATTTCAGTTACTGAAAAGATATTAATTTGTAGTCCCAACATGTTTGGAGAAAGATCCACTGTCTATGAAAGTGGCTTCAGAGGTATTTTTCTCCATAAAGGGCACTTTTAGTCCAACGTGTTAGAGCAAGGAGTCAGAGTACAGGAATGCACAAGACCACAGATGCTGACACAAAATTGATTAACAGCCTTTGGGATATCTGTCATTTGCAAACTTCAAGTCTGACTCAGCAAAGGCTGCTATTCCTTAAGAACTGCAGAATAAACACACAACTAATTCCACAGAACTCCCACTGACTTGGCCTTGGTCAAGGTGGATCCCTGTGGTCACCTGGATGGCTTGGCATAGACTTTGCCCACCTGCTAAGCTGGTGTGAGACTTCCCAGTCTTATTGACTGGGACAACCTTTTTAAGAAGCTTCAATAAAGTTGGACAACTTTCTACCCTTTCTCCCTTCCTCTTCTGGCAGAAGATAAAGAACATTTACCAGCTCTTCTCAGAAGTGTTGATTCTCTGCAAAAAGTTCAGCAACACTGAGGGTAAAAGCAATATTGCTTTCTGTTCCTTGTTGTGAAAAGCCTTCCTCACTTTAAGCCTTTTCTAGGAAGAGGGCAGTAAGCGTGGCTGCATTCTCACTGAGCTCTCCAGATAAAAAGTGCAAAACACTCTGAAATGAAAAGGGCTGTGTAATAGCACTTTTTTAGAATACTACAGGATGAAACTGCACTTCAGTGGATCACTACATATGGAGATAAATGTTTTGTTGGGTCATCTTTCAAAAGACAGACATAGCTCCCTCAGTGTTTTCAGTAACTAGTGGTAAGCACTGCCATGAATAACAATAACAAAAATAATATATAATCAGTCAACATGTAGAGAAATTAAACAGAACAATCTGTAAAAACTTCTAGCAATGTTAGCACATCAGGAAAACAAGAAAGGAGTAGGAAAGGTCTTACAAAGAATTCATGAGAGTTAGGATAATGAAATCGTATTAAATGACAAAGTTAAAAAAAATGAAGATTCAACCAATATGGTCGATGTTTTTAAAGAAATAGATCTATAATCACCGTAAAGAAAAAATTACAGGAAAACTAACATTTAAGAGTAGAACTTTCCAAGGGTAATTTAAGGTTTTATAGAAATCTGAATGCAAGCAAATAATGTGGATATGAGACTACCAGAAGTATCAGGGTAAATGCTTGAGAGTGGGGCTTGCCACAAAAAATAATCCCTGTATCACTCCTGAGGCATCCCAACCCTCATCTTCAGACCTGAGCCCTCAGCCCAAACTAAAAAAGATCACAATTAAACTACATCAAATTGAAAGTGAATGTATATTCAAGAGTTTAGATAAAATTAACCATTTTGGTGCAGTTACACCAATGGTTATTTAGAGGAGGATGAACAGCCAAAGGGGGAAACTGAGCCCAACAACAGAATGAAAATAAATAAACTTCAAGTAATATCAAGAGGGTTTATTATAATTAGCTACAAGATAATCCTCCATTTTCTATTGCAATTAAAATCTGAGAAATAAGTGACAATTCGAGTAGCAGAGCTCTACAACTACACAAGAACGATATGAGAGATAACAGCATTTAAAAAAGAAATTAAGATGACAAGAAATAAAGTCAATTTATCCTTCATATACTACACAGCTTCTGTCAGTGAAATGACTTCTAAACTCTATTCATATTCCTTGCAAACTCATGTTACCACCTGAAATCTGATTTTCAGTACATATAAAGTCTTTAACCATTGCAGCTATCAGCATATGACAGTGACCCTTTCACATTCCCACACTGATGTAAATTAGTCTTTGAATTAGTATTCACTCCATATATGCTCATTTAAAAAAAAAAAAAAAGAAAAGAAAGAAACAAAAATTCTGCATGACACAACTAGGATTTTTTTTTGCAGTTACTCTTTACAGTGCCAAAAATCCAGATAAAATGAAGTCTTGTTCTTGGCAGTGACCAACTAAGAATGACTGAAAAGACAGACTTTAAAATGTCATAGTGAAGATGGCAGCACAGTATATAGCGGTTACCTGGAAATAATATCAGCTAGGGAACAGTTCTTGTGAGGAATAAAAATAACATTTCCCACATACTCTCAGGCACCAAAACAGTCTAGTATTCAAACATAGCCCACATGAGTCAGAGGGCTGGAGCACCTCTCTTGTGAAGACAGGCTGAGAGAAGAGGTTGTTCAGCCTAAAAAGAAGGTTTTGGCAGTAGATTTAGGAAATGTTACTGGAAATCCAATGAACTTATCCTCCAGAACAAAATAATCAGAACTTACGTCACCAACCCCAGTTTTAAAGATTTCAGTAATCAAAATATTTTACTTTCGAAATTAATCATTTCAAAAGTAGAAAATTAGGAGGAATGAAGGCTGATACAATGAGAATGGTCAGTAACAAAACCAGAAAAGACAAATGGTCTCAGACCCTGGTAACTATAACTGCAATAATCCTGAGGTGTGACCACTCACTCACGTTGCTTCCTGGCTGTGCATTGCAAACATTACTACTGTCAGAAATCACCTCAGAGGCCTGAAGTTCGAGACCACTTTTTGCCACTTAACCCCAGTGTTTTGGCCAAATCTCTCATAACAGAAATTCAACCTGCATGCCGGTAGGGATTTTCTTCAAAGATGGTTCTAGCACGGCTTACAAAGGGAGACAACTCTTTAAATAGCCTTTATAAACAAAACAAAGTAATTTATACCAGAGCAAGAGCAAGGAGGTATGTGGTTTACACCTTAGCTTCACAGCCTGATAAATTGCTTGGCACCTTGGCTTGATCTGTTTATTCACCTTTTTTTTTTTTTTTTTGCACAAAGAGCTTTCCAAGGTGTTAGAAGTGACAAAAAAACCCTAAAAACCAAAAAAACAAAATACTGCAACTATACAAACCACAGATCTATAAAGCAAGGAGACTTGCTAGCTACAGTTTTCAGATGAGCACAACAACCAAACCAGTATTTGATGCATCACATTAAGCAAGTTCCATTTCTTTCTTGTGTCTTCCTCTCCATACTCAGAGACACCCAGAACTTCTAATGCTGAATAAGTGAAGGAACATCAGAAATCTTACACATTGTCTTCTATGAGGACTGCAACGTCGTATTATCTTTTTCAGTCAAGAAAGATTCTGCAGATTGCATACTCATGAGCAGCTGTTTTCAGGCCCTTAAAGGTGAAAATACACACCCTAAAACAAATTCAGATCTCAGATTTGGAAGTTGGTCTATGATAATAAATAATTGCAAGACTGAAGATCAATGCAGGAACATTAAGGGCCTAAATAAGGATCCATAAAAAAATATTATGTATATTCAAAACTGCTGAAGCAACTACTGCACAAAGTCTGGAATAAAACCACCAGCTATCAGTATAAGTTTGTTGCAGTAACTTCCCAATGCTAATGTATTTTTACATTAATCAGGAGCCCACTAAAGAGGTTCATTGCAGCAGCAGTATTCGTTACATAGAAGGATATTCTTTTCAATCTAAGCTAATTTACATGTGTAAGTATATGCAATGCAGACAAATTATCTCTTTAATAGAGAAACAAATGAATTGGAGCACCTGTCCCCTGATTTTCTGTGGCACATGCTTTTCCACACGAAGTTTGTCCTACTTACAACACTTTTTATCTCTACATCCTAATGACACCACTAAAATCAATCATCATGCTCTCTGTTCCCATAAACAGAGAGATGAATCTGCCACAGCTTGAATTGCTATTACAATATACTTAGGGGAAATTATCTACTCAGGGATGACAGAAATCCTGCCCATTATACAAAGTTATTCTGACCTCTTAAGTGTCATCAGATTATAATTAGAATCACTGACACCCTGGATTTAAATACTTGAGATTTAGGAAATTTAGGCATGTGTTCTGCATCTAGAACACCTTGGTAGCAGCTTCAGCTCTTAATAGATCCAAGTTGTTTCAAAAGGTAAAGATCATATTGCAAAGTGTACAAACTTGGTACAGGATACTGAAGTTCTAGTCAGTAGCATTTTTATTATCCATAATATCCCACTAAACTGTTACTATTGTCTGGATGGGCTCTGCTTCTGGGTAGCAGTTCTCTCTCAAAACATGGCATTTTCAAATTCTGAACATCCTCTCTGTGCCGCTATTAAACCACTTTGCAATAGCAATATTTCGGAACAAAGCACTTTTATCACTGGGTAACCGACATTGGTGAGGGTTAGATGACCTTGGTGGTGCTGCAACATTTGTAATTCTTCAGCACAATCAATTATCTCATGATAATGTCTTTTGTCAGAGAATATTGTAAAGGCAATGAGGACTTGATTTTTTTCTGTGAAAGAAAAGATCTGCTTTGGCTGGTATACAGAAACATTCATACATGGGTCACTGACTGACAAGGGAATTGTAAATTACTTGGTAATAAAAAATAATAGTAGACATTTATATAGCACTGTACCTCACACACAATGACCTCCATGCTCATTATAATAAGTATTATTTGTCAAAAAGAAATTGCAGTGACCATCATATCTTCCCAGAGTGTTTATTTTAAAATGGCATATGAAGAAAATCTTAAATTTCAAATATTCTGTATCAGTTATAGGGTAGCTTAGCACATTACAGTACCCATGCTAACCACTTGTAAATAAAAAGAAAAAAAGATTCTGAGAAAAAACTATTTAAAATTAAGTGTCATAAAATAAATCAAACATTTCAAGCAGGAAACTTGTGCTTCAAATGTCAAAATCTATTAGCAGGGAGGGAAGAGTTGTGTGCATACACATGCACAAAGACAGACATTACTTCGTGTTTTCAAACTTTTCCCCAGATTCCCACACACAATCACAGCAATGAAACAACAATCACAACAGTCGCCCCAAAATTTGAGGTGTCCTGACAAATACACCAGAGAACAGAAAACGAAAAAATGGCTGCAGCTACCAGTGTGGAAACATTTTCTGCATTAAATAATAGGATTGGATTTGGAAAATATCTAGAAGTGAAAGTAAGTGAGCACTTACATGGACTGGATGGAGCATTCCTGCAAGTGTAAGCTATTGGCCTTGCTTTTCCCTAAAGATTTTGGTAACCATCTGACCACAAAGGAGGTGACAGACTAAGTTGGAAGGGACATTCAGAAGTCACCAGGTCCAAAACCACTCTCACTACTGTCATGGTGGGAAGTTAGAGGGCTGGATTTCAAAATAAACCCAAGTGCAATATTCACTCCTGTGAACAGCCATTTCTAGCCATTACAGTATCAAGAACTGACATTAAAAATGGAAATTAGAAGAAGAAATATTTTATTGGGAGCTAATATTTCATAACATTCAATCTAAAAATCTTCAGTGCAATGAAATGTATCATCTCACAAGCAGGGCATGATACCAATCAACACTAAGACATTCTAGTAAACATGTCACAATAAACTTTACTGGAAGAGGATGATACATAAAAAATGATGGATGACTATACTCTGAAAATTAGAATTTTCAGAGCATTGCTATAGTTAAAAGACAGTAACATCTGAGAATAATAATGACTAATTAACAATGTATCTGCAGTACATTTCATGTTTAACTGGCACTGTTTTTGGAGATTTAGTTCCTAAACCTTTAATATACCACTGTAGATATTCTAGGGCCTTACACATAAGCTGCTACAGTCAAGAGCACAAATACACAAGATACATAGGGAATAGTCCTAGGATCTTCTTCACATGTTCTGAAGACATGTTTTACTTGAGGTTAAAAAAAAAAAATCACTTTTTTTCTGTAGCCTTCCAGCTATTTAGGCAATAAGACACTATATATGTATATATAGATATATATATGCATGTGTGTACACTCAGATACATAAACAGCACAAGGAGCTGTTTTACCTTCTTTCTTCAAACACTGTATGAAGAAACCTGATAAACCATTGTATTTTCTTGCTGGTAATCAATTTGAAATTTTACACACTGTAACAAAAAAAATGGATGAGGAACTGTCATCAACTTTTCATGGGGGATTTCATCCCAAATAAAAGTCAAGCAAACAGGTTTGTTAAAGGAAAACCTTGGGGAAAGAGTCAATGGATTTCAGAAGTCTTTCCTTCTTAGGATGCTGCTTAACAGTGCAGACATGCTCCATCTCCTGAAGTCTGATATAACTGCAGGAACTCAGTAAGAAAGGACAGGTATTCTCTCCCATCTCTCCAGCCCTACACCATTTAGACCTATGTAATCAAACTATTTGTGTAAAACACAATTAAGTAGCAGCCAATTCCTAAAACATAGTAACCAAATATTTTATCCATGCTAAAACTCTAAGCCATTTCAAAAAACTACCAGGCTGTTCTGTAGTTCTACTTCTGTTCTTCTGCTGTAGCACCAGCTGAACACGGGGTTCTCCTCTCTCCCTCCAGGGAGTGGGGTGTCACCAAGCAGTGGGTGACTGGTAACGGAGGTTAGACTGCTTCAATTGACTCAAAATCTATTCATTCACAGATAGAACTCTGATGGCTTAATTTCTACCACAATATGAGAGACCAATTTAACATGAAATGCTTTTAATTACCTGACTGAATGTTGGGACATGAAAATATCCAAGTTAAAAACTTGTTAGTCTTAACCTTTGATCCTCTTTTCTTTTTTTTTCCACAATAATAAGGAGGGGAGGGGTGGGAATATATGAATATATATGAATAAAGGGGGAGGGAAACATCCTTTGTAGTTAATGACTTTTGAATGTCATCAGATCTGTCTCCATTGTGACAAAGTCAACTTTCCCTCACTAGAAAACAAAAACTAAGCACAATTTAACTCGGTGATTGATTTTGTTGTACATCCAGAGAAGGTGGAATCCACTTTGTTTAAAGACTTGTAATTCAGGGAAGCTGAATTCCGAATGTCTTCAGAAAGACAACCAAGTCTTTCTTGAACTCTCAAGACATACCAGATTTCAACATTATCTCAAGGTAGTTCCTTGACTATAAATATTGCAAAAGCCTCTTGGTCTGCCACAGGCATTTGCTTACGTATTTAAGCCAATGTGTCTCGTTGTGTAGTTAACAGGATCCTTCCTTCCCCAGTCTCTCCAGATCAAGGTCTGGATATTTTTTCCCCCCTTGGTGTTATGACATTTATTTTAAAGCACTTGATTTCCAGTTTGCCCAAACTTGACAAACTGTGTATTTCCCTACAATTTATAACAGAATTATTGCTCTTGGTAGAAAGAATGCCCCTCATATCCTTCCAATATGGAGTTAAATACAGCAAAAACTTGCATTAGACATAATTGGTGTATTCTTAACCTATGTTAGGAGCTTTTACACATAACACCCATCCCTGATAGAGAAACTCACTCATACCTGTGTTTACATTTGGAATTATTTTATTTTCCTAGCACAAGGAGAAAACACATAAAGCATAATGCTTTAAGAAAGTTGTAAAAATAAAAACTCAGAGAGTTTGATGCAGTAATTTACCTAAGATCAGAAGGAAGTTGCGTGTCAAGAGGAAGACTTCTCCAGGTTTCCTTTGAATTATCTACTAATATGTTGGCAATTGAGCAATTATTTCCAGCTTCTGAAGCTCATATTCTTCTCATGCACACTTGTAGATTCATCACATAATATTGTCTTAGAGAAGATGAACATCTGTAATATCCTGTACACCTGCCACCTTACACCCAAAGAGCATTACAATGAATAAGACTCACCATCTTATCCTAAAGCAGCAGTAACAAACACTGCAGACCAAAACACCACATGCAGAATTTAAAGCATTTAAACCATCACAATGAATTCTGCCTGTATGACTCAGCACTTCAATTTATATAATAGATCAATTAACAACCAGAAGTTACACAATAATAAAACAAACAGGGCCTGTTTGTTTTATTTAGTTTTCAACACAAAAATAAAATACAAGGTAAAGATTAGGCAAAGACATATGCCCTCTTTTAATACACTTAAGGTAACAGTTCATCCAGTGCATATTTACAAATTATATTTTTATTACTTTTTATTGATCCATTATGTGTTTATAATCTGCCACTTCACAATAAGACGAGTGCTGCCTTTTTAATGACTGAAATTTCTGCAAATACAATTCAATTAGAAATGGGCTGCAATAAATTTGGTTTACCTTTATACTCACTTTTTCTATCAGGAATATACAGTTAATGCATCTCACCACAAAGTCAGTCATGCATCAGCCTTGCTCTGAATGTATGTGAAAAGCTGTTTCTTTTTAATCCACACATGAATGAGAGCCTGGTCATTTGAACTGTAGAAATGAAAGGATGATCATACCACTTTCTTCTTCAATAGCCCCTATAGGAGATTAGCATGCCTTAGGTTCCCTTGTTGGGTGAGCTATTCAGGCTTGGAACAGACTTCTGAATACATCATTTTAAGTAAAACAATTTAAAGTCTTTCTCGCTCCCTTCTCAAAATGCTATTATTGAAAGAATTGAATTTGAATGGAACTCTATTCCACCACCCAAACCATGCAATCCACCTGTAGTTTCCCAAACTTCCTCTTGAGCCCTGAATTGAACTTTTTCTTTGCCACCTACGCTCTGCACATGAACTGGACTTGCATCTCAACTAGCTCTCCTTCCATCCTTCTGCATTTCCAACATAATTTTATTTCACTTATCTATTTTGCCTTAAGAGCATTGCTTTACATTTCTAGAAGTATCTCTGTCCTCATTCATCAACACATTTCTCCTTTCCTGCTTGTCTCCCCAGGGTCAATCTCAGATCTCTTAAAATAGATCTCTTAGAGGTAACAATGCCAAGAGGAAATACCTCTCTCTCATGCACATTTTTTGTTTTGTTTCCAAATTGAGACAGGATAGAGCAAATTATTAAAGTATCTTTCAGAACCACAGCATTAATATACTTCTAAAAAGCATTTATTGGTTCTATGTAAATATATATTAATGAAAATAAGATGTGGTTCTGCTCTGAAATACAGAGTGAAATATAACATTAAAGTGAATCACATAGGCTAGATACATCAGTAATTTAATAACACTATTTATACTTCTTCAGTGAATACTATAATGTTGTAAAGTGTTTTCATCTTAAATAGTATAAAGTAACAACAAATACCTTCCCTGACTTAGTACAAATTTTAAGTAAGCACAGAGACTGTGTTAAAATTACAATATAGTACAGAAGTACCAGGTTCCTGTAACATGGAATTAAAAATAATAAAATCCCCTATTATGAGACTATTTCATGACAAAAGCACACCAGTCACATGCCCTGTTTCTGTGTCCCAGTTAAAAAGTGCAAAGGAAAATAAGGAAGACAAAGACAGAGAAGGTCTGGGAGAAGGAAGATGCAGGAACAAAATTTAGGTTACTGCTTCCAAATTAATACACAGCTGAACTAAGATTTATGCAAGGAACCTGAAGGAGTTAAACACCAAACCTCCTTCAGAGTTAAATGTTAGTTTGGAAAACCTTAACTTGTTAGCACTATGCATTGATCCTTGAATTTACATATTGCTAAATGTACAAGCTAATACTTTCAACTTCTGTAATGAAAAAAATGCACCAAATATATCTCATGACAGCAGAATGACAGACCAATCTTATTCTTAAACACAAGAGGATTTGGAAAATTGCCGAGCCAGCAGTAGTATATGGAATCCAAAATTGTGAAGAAAAGATAAACCAAAAAGGATAATCATTATGATAGGTATAACTTATATTTGCAACAGTGTGTTGGTTTTTCTCTTTTCTAGGAGTATGTTTTGATTTCTGAGAGTTGGCACAACTTCTGATTTAAAGAGTACTTACAACTAGCTGATTAAATATTTGTGGTACACAGCACTAAAAAGGAAAAGACAAGTGCATAATGAATTAATGTATCTGATTTGCTGATGCTATTGAAATGTTACACAAATTTTATAAGGTAAAATTCTGGGAGCAAGGAATGGGCACAGAATTGCATGGTTAGAACACAATCATCTTGTAAAATCAGGGAGGGCTATCACCATTAGGATCAAATGTAATCCAAGCATCTGGAAAAGAGGTTCTCAGCCAAAAGGATCCCAGGCTTTATCTTCTAAGAGTCTGGTTCATATATATCAGCCCTTGGTACCCTGATACAGTCATTACCTCATACTCTTTGGTTTATACTGGAGGAGAGGAAATTTCTCACTCTTCTTTCCACTGTCTTTCTCTCCAAAGAATAAAAGTATTTGATAACAGAATGATACAGATGAGTCTCTTCCAGCTGTACTTGCCAGAACTCCAAGGTAGCAACATTTAAATATCAATTTGAAGATGGCAAACTTCTGCTATCATTTCTTGAACTATCACTGATCAAGGTAACAGGGGTGAGGGTAAAAGCACTCAGCAATTCTCTAATCAAAACATCTTTCAGAACTGAAACTCAAAGCAAGAGAAATGAGGAAAATCCCAAAAATCATTATATACCCACAAAATTATATATACACAGATTTACGGTGGATCCTAGAAGTTGCTTTGATAGTTGACTCTTCAGTACATTAAAAAGGAAGCTACTGCACAATTATATAGAGCATAAGGTACAATTAAGGATTTATTGGCATTTAATTGTTATTAATCGTGCCACTTTCTACCATAAATCACCAATTACACACAATATGCTGTGCTTAATCAGTTTACATAAAACCCATGTGTGTTTGTGCATACATGCACACGCACACAGACATTCACAAAAAGAACTAATTTCTTTCTCCATATCATTCTTCATTAAAATTGAAATCAAAATCACTATTAAAAGTTCCTTTCCAATCTTATGCAATGAAATGGGGAAGATACACTTTCAATTAGGTATTTCTATAAAGGAATTAATACTTTCATAATGAGATTATCATCTTGCTCTCCCACCTAAAGGAAAGACAGCCCTGCTAAGACTATCAAGCTGACATTCCTGGAAACCAAAACCCTCTCTTGATCCTCAGGGTAGCTGGAGCTTGGGAAACCACAGAAGTTTCCTCAGAAAATTGCCTCAGCAATGTCCTAGAATGCTGGATTGTCCTCAACCTCTTGCAAAGGGTGCTGAAACCAATGCCAATTACTGTCAGTTTTGTTGGTTTATTCTGCAGCGTAGGCACTTGTACACCAGGAAATCAAACACAATTGCAATTGCTTTCACACAGGTCACCACACAGCCACCAGCTGGTAACAACTGTCACTCATTACCCACTGAAAATGTCATCAGATTGAGAGCACCGATATGAAAGTCACTGGTTTCCCTCCTCAGGTACCTGAATAATCTATTCCTTCCACTGAAAGGAGTCACACCCTCCCTTCTTAAGAAGTTTGCATTAAAATCCATTAAAATAAAATCCATTAAAAAGAGGCCATAAAATACATGTCTGTGCTGTATTAAGCAAGTACAAACCCAAAGCAATTTGTCTACAACAGTGAATGTTCTCAATCCACTTTTGCCTCAATAGCACACGAAAAAAGTACATAGATGTGTTTGGCAGGAGAAAACAGGGAGAAGAGAAGGGAAAGGGTGAGTTTTGTAGTGTTTTGGCACTTTAACAAGTTCAGATGCCAGCAGACTAATGACAAGTAAAAGCTCCAAATCCCTTACAATTGTATCCTGCTACCAGCACCTTTCCAGTTATTTTAAGATAGACCTATCTCTGCCTAAATGAGGTTCAGAAATACAGAATAGTAGCAGCAAATTTTTAGGCAATGAGTCCTTATGTAAACTGATAAAAAAAGAACATTTACAGGCCTATGAAGTGCTCTGCCAGTCTAGTCTCCAAACAGTAAGCATGTAGACCGTGCTCCCAACACATTCCCCCAGAAAGAGAAGCTCAACCCACAGCAAGTCACTGTGGCAAGGAGCACTTCCATGACTTG
Source organism: Myiozetetes cayanensis (assembly GCF_022539395.1). Lineage (NCBI taxonomy): Eukaryota > Metazoa > Chordata > Aves > Passeriformes > Tyrannidae > Myiozetetes > Myiozetetes cayanensis. The sequence continues at coordinate 5,999,911 of NW_026087742.1, forward strand.
TGCGAGTCACAGGTAGCACAAGACCCAAAAACACGCTCTGCCGAACATCAGAGAATTAACTTCAGTAATTTCCTCTTGCCATCTTCTCATCATTTGTCAGGAAATTATTATACCTGCTGTTTTTCATTAGCTAACAGGCATATAGCTCTCTCCAAACCCTAAGCTCACATAAACAGCTTTCTTTTGATCTACTGCCCCAGGAGAGCTTGACAGATAAGGACAGAGCACAGATCTCTTCAGCCTGCTGAAAATGTTGTTTCCCATGCCATCTCCCCAAATTCCTGAGCAAGAGAGAAACATTCAGGCTAAAAAGATCAAATAGTCTAATAAAAATAATGGCAGTCTCATAAAAGTCTAATAAAAGAAGGCAGTGTAAATAGAAGATGAAAGTGCAACAAAAAAAAAAATCTCAGAGTTAAAAAAAATGAAAATAAATCAAGCGATCATAAAGTAAAAACAAAATGACATCTTGGTTAGTGCAGGTTAGCAAATCAGCAATTTCTTGCAAACAGATAAAGTTCACAAATCTCAGAGAACAAAATGATTGTCAGAGTGACCTTCCCTCAAACCAAGGAAGAGGAGATGTTTTAGCAGTGAGAAACACTGCTAGTATTAAGATGTTAAAACTCTTGTAGATTCTATTGTTAACAACTCAGTACTTCCCTCCTCCGGGAAAAACTAAACAAAATAGAGAATTTGTTACGTTTGTCTTCCTTCTTCTGTATTTTAAAACTTTTTTTATACTATATATCTTTTCTTTATACCTATGCAAAGGCTATTTCATTTAGTTTCCCAATTCAGATTTATTTTAAGACCACGAAACATGTAATGGTCATTACAAACTACAGACACATTATATTCAGACTATCATGACACATTATACCTGCCAATAAAAGTCATTACAATGATGAAAAAGCTACTATTGCTACTGCCTTACTTCTCCCCCCTCCAGTCATATAAATAAGTAATTTAGAGGAAAGTAAGAAGGGAACTTCTTTTCCTTTTTTGAAAGGGCCTTCAATACTTGGTATGAATAGCTGTCCACATTTAAATATTTCAAAGCCATGGACTTTTATGATATTGTATAAACTTTGCCATTTTACTCCTTTACGATACAAGAACCTTTACAATACATGGATGCCTTTTCTGAGCAAAGTCACAGGTTTGCAATCTTGTGACTGCCCTTGAAAACAAGATGAACTTGTTATTTAAGCAATCTAGTAACAAAATACTACAAGATGGATTGATATACTGTTTTTATTTCACTTGTGTTCAGTTTTTTATTAAGAGATTTCAATGCAAGTATTCTCCAAATTTATCTAGTATTTTAAATTAACCAAAAAAGCCATGGAGCAAGAATGTAGAAGTAAATAGCTGTTTCTCTTACTATTAGCAACTGAAGTAATTCTTGAATGGCTATTAAAAATGATGAGTCCTCCCAGATGTTTCCTGCACATTGAAAAATTTAAGTAAGTTGATTCTTCATATTTCAAGTTGATAACATGAGGTCAAGTACCTCATAAAACACTTTATTATTCTTTACCCATCAATATATTTTAGTACTTCAACAATACCAGTTGACAACACTGATGGAAACTCTATTAAGCATTTCAGGGAAGTTATTTAATAAGAACATCTGAATGTGAACTATCTAGTATTCCTTAATATTTTTTTTGCTTGTTTTAATGGACAATGAACACCCTTTTCACAAATCAGACTTATAAAAAGATGAACCTCATGCATCTCTTCAGAATAACCTTTACTGTAGAAGGGACATCCTACTAAAACAACAGGTAAAACCCCCAAAAAAATAAAAGCAGGAATCGTAGTTATTATAAAAGTAGGTATTTAAGAAAAATAATTTAAACCCCCAAAAATAGTTGATAACCCTGGCTAATATGCTAACTACCATTACTATACTGCCACTTGTTTAGCATTCATGGCACATCAACAAATATTTTGTCCCACTGCCACTATTCATTACACTGCTAAAAAGGCTTCTGATTCTCCGTGCTTGTTTTACATTTTCAATAATTTCTTCTCAAGTAGATGTTAGATACAGTAACTAATTAGATTTAAGCCACTAATTTCTTACATTCACACAGATAAACATATATACAGAAATGCACAAAAATATGACAAAATACTGGTTAATGGAATTACATAGTGAATATTTTTTTCCCACATAAATAATTGCACAGATCTAACCATTAAGAGATCTGAAAAATCACATAAGCACATATTTGGTAAATTCTATTCTGACAAAAGAAATGTGAGTTATTTATTGTGCAAATTACTACCAGTCTGGTTAACCACTGATATAATGTATGAATTACCTTGCACTGAATTCAAGTGTAGCTACTGAGAATGTACTCTCTATACATTCACTACCATCTTAACTGCCATTGTAATAGGTCTATTTTACTTGAACTCCTAAAGATGTAGAAAAAACTGTTTTGGTGGTTTGGTTGGTTGGTTGTTTTTTTTTTTAAATTGTGTCTCTATTTAAAGGAACAATCTTTAAATATTAAGTTCCAACACAATGAGAAGCATGTCTGGGAAACAGTTTTCCTGCCATAATACAGTTAGTTCTGTTAAAAACAGAGATTTTAACAGAAAATTCCTTCATTCTGACATTTACAGGTTATAATCATAAATCCTGCTTGTTTGCTTCAGCTTGAATCTTATCAGAGACATTATAATTTTCAATTAAAATGGAGAGGAAATCCTAGAAGTCAAAACATGAAAATGTGGAAAAAAAAAAAAAAACCAAAAAAACAAACCACAAAAAAAAAAAACAGTTACCAAGCTGAAGGGCAAATATTGACAATAGTACACAAAAGATCTGTACACAAATGAGACAGGACCCAGTTGTTTCTGACTTACAACAAGAAATAAAAACAACTGCTCCTAGAATGAGGTAAATAGACATTCACAATTTTATCTTTTGATGGGTAACAACAGTTTGAAGCATGAGACTGACCCAAATAATCTGTTTTCCCATTAAGGACTTGGGTAAAGAAGAGAAAGATGGTCATGGAAGTTCCTCTAGCCATCCACTTCTCCAGCTTACTTTCTCCAAAGTCAGATTGAAATAAAAATCATAAAAAACAGACCTGTTAGTGAACCTCATAACAAACTGAATTATGGATAATTTTGATATCTCCTACAATAGTTTTTAAATCTTTTCACCTGTAAGAGGGAAATGATAGAAAAGGAAAAGACCATAGAAACCAGATGAGCTTCTTACATTAAAAAAAAAAAAATAGTACAGAATAAGTTACAAAATCCAAATTACTGCAATTATTATTTCATTCTCAGAATTATATTGCTTGCTGATTACAATTTCCCATTTTTTTAAATTTATTTTTTCTTGTATGGTTTAAAAACAGTTTTTGGTGTAGAACTCTCTTCTTACTACCTTCAATTCTGTCTTCTAATCTTGTTTCAGTCCTCCATCCCTTAGTGAAAAAAGCTAAATTAAGTGGGGTTGTTTTTTTTTTTTCTTGCCATTGGTGGTTTTGAGTTGACTCTTTTTTTCCAAGTTTATTTTTTTTTCTGTTCTATTTACACTCCAACTCACACACACTCTTCTACAGTGAAACTGTCCCAAACTGATGAATATCTGCAATCTGTGACTCATATAAATTCTAACTGATTCTCACCACTTATACTGTAATGAACATTCCTGACCCTGGGCTATTAAAACCAGTGTTAATAGCATGTAATAATTAATAGCAGCTTAATATTTTGGAAAAATTTAAGCACGATTATTTCAGGAAACAGCAAATTCTTGTATAGTCATTCAGCAGCAGCTGTTCTGTTGCTCACTTCTATGTCATTTGCTTTCAGTTCTTGTGACTCTAAGTCTCTGTGCTCCCATGCTCTTGTACCAAGCCTTGCAAAATCCAGTCTTCTGGACAACTCTAAACTATAAATAATGAATACCAGAGCATCACGAAAATTGAACATAAAATTCCCAGCAGGTAGTCATAACGACACTGCTTTAAAATTATAGTACATTAAAACTTCAGAAGGTTGCATAATAAAATTGCTAAATGATTAATTTAATATACTAATGGTTGCAACGATGATTGCAGAGGCAAGGTACTAGCAGGTGTGGAATATTTAAGTGTTGTCTGAATGACATAGCCAGGTGTGAAGAAAATTTAGCTGAATCCTGACACATCCCAAATAAAGTACGGTATGAAATGCTAAAATTGGAATGTAGGTTTATTTTACTGCCTTTGTTTCCTTGTAATAAGGTCAAATGAGTAATATAGAACTGTATGCTTTGCACAGAACCATTTATCCCACTACACACTAAATATTTTACTTTCTATCAGCACTACTGCCTGCAACTTATCCTTTTCTATATCACCACTGTAGTGGTGTATATTACATTTCTATGTTAAATATTTTCCTGGTTTCTCTGCACCAAAGGATCAGCTTCATCTGTTCAAGAACCATTTGGATGATACTCTCAGGCACGTGGTGTGGCTCCTGGGCAGGACTAAGGGTTGGACTTGGACTCTATGATCTTATGAGTCCCTTGCAACTCAGCATAATCTGTGATTTTCTGAAGTGGATCTCCATATCTGTTCAACTTTCTCTTTATAATGTGCAACTCCTGATCTAAGCCTAAAGCACGAAGGCAATCAATGCTGAAGAATGACTAGAAATGGTTTCTTTATTCCACTCCTCACTGAATAGAAAGTTTCCATTATCTCCCTCAACATCTCCACTTTATCAATTTGACAGGGGCATGCAGTTCCACACTCCACTGCCCTCACTCTAGAACTGTGTACAGCTTTTCTATCTTTCTCTAATAAAAAAATGATAAATGATAAAGCCTAGTGAAAACCACTTGTCTTCCCTCAAGTGTCATCTCCCTTTTAATTGCTCTATACTTTATAAAAATATGTATTGGAATAAATATGCAGTGTCAGTCAAAACAGATGCATGCGGTACAAATGCATATTTGAACAAGCAGGAAAAGGAAATCATTACAGCACAACAAATGCTAAACTAGTTAAGTCTGTATGTAAGGCACCTGTGATAAAATTTATACTATAATATCCTAATGTTTTTTGACAGATCGGTATACCTGAAAAATATTTTTTCTTGCAGAGAAGCATTATTTAAGATGCATTGTTCTAAAATAATTGGAACAAAACGGCAAATAAATAAAATGTTCATTCAGCTAAAGATTTCATCAAGCCTCAGACAGTAAGAAAACACACAGCTAACAGCAAAAGGAAAACAAACCAAGCATCCAGGGAGCACCTGAACTGAGAACAGTACAAAAAGGGGAGTCCCCTGCCTTCATCCCCCAGTGGTTCTAGCACAACTGAGGCACTCTGAAGTGTTTGGTCCTTGCTAAAACGATCCCTGATTTATCTAACAAGGATCTGATTTCTGCAGGGATGCAAGATACCAATGATGGTCTTTTTTACTCTTGTTTTCTCCTTATTGTCCCATTACATTTTTGGCTTTCAGGCTTTAATGAAGACAAAGTTCATTACAGAGTGCTGATGAGCTGGTCATGTAACTGTATTACCCAGTTATGTGTCCTGTCAACCCTTTGAAACCCATCACCTTCTATGTGTTTGCTCATGAGTCCCTTGAGGACTTAAGTTTGCAAAATCAAAGGAGGTGCCAACTGAAAAATCACACTTCTTTACATTCTTAAATTCCTTATAGCTCACAAATTTGAATGGTACATCTGGATATTAAGAACTTCTTGAGAATTTCTGGAAGAGCACGGGATATAACTCTAATCTCCCTTCAGGTCTCAATTGGCAGTGTAACAGGGAGGATGAACTATTAGTGATACTAAAACACACTTTTAGAATTATGACACTACTGTGTTATTGTTGTATTACCCATTTCTTTAAATGGTCAGTAAAACACACCTCTTTATATCAAATGTGAACTAAGTTTATATCAACTTCTCCTATCTCATCATAAAAGCTAAAAAAAGATGTAGCATGAGCCTCTTCCTCTTGCTCCATGTTCTACCAACCCATTCTACAAGTACTCATTTGAAGACAGAAACAGAGTTTAGAAACTCAATTTTTCTAGTATTCTTCAGATATTTTCTAGAGAAATCCATCAGAAAGCTTGCATGGTCACGTTGTAGAACTCAAAGAACCCAAGCTTTAGGTATCATAACTGCCTTTTTTTTTTTTTTTTAAGCAGAAGACTATTTTGACACTTTGGTTATATAAATTGAAATACTTCTTTATTAATACTTGAAATACCTAATCTACCAATCAGCCAACAGATTCTTCAAAGCAACCACTTTCATAGTTTCAGTTTGCTACTTTTTGTTTACCTTTAATAGAGCCTCAGATAAGGGGAAGAGAAAGCACTCATTAAAAAAGTAACTCCAAAAAACACTACCCTGTGGCCTTACCAATGCTGCATACTCACTCTATCTACTTAACAGTAGCACCCAATTCTCTGTCTTCAACTCATAATGGTTATGCACAGCACTTGCACAACAGTTGGCCCGAAAAACTCAGAAAAAAAGAAGAAACACAAGAAAAAAATGACACATACTCCCATGTCTGACTTATGGAATAATGTATTTCTCAATTTTATAAAGAAGCAGATTAAGTTCATTTTTGTTATCGTCATTGTTTTCAATGAAAGTGCTCGGTACATCTATCGGTGTCCTAGATTTGTCATATCAAAGAGGACTTATTTGAGAGAGTCGCTTCCTCAAAAATGAACAGGATCTAAATTGCTTTTAATTAAAAAAATATAATAAATGAGCTTCAAACTACTGTTTGAACTCAGAAAATAAACAAAAATAAAACTGTTCATATAATAAAACATGAAAGTTTCACAATCAAACTTTTTCTCCGTGGGAAATTATTTAACAGCCCTGGTGCTTTTAATCATTTCATTCTGGTTTTTATCCCTGGGCTTTACTTCTGAAGCACCATAATCAAATACCGGGTTACAATGAAAAGTTGTTTCAGTGCCCCCAGTGCACATTCTCTTATTGAGCTCCCTGCCCTTTCCCACCTGTCCTTCCTCCCTCCCATCTTCAAATAAGAAGTGCAGCTTGATCTTTGCCTTGATCTTTCTGTAAAAAGCAATCTATAATATTGACCTCTAAGAAGCTGCTAGCAATTAGATTTCCCAAGGGGTTACCAGAGCGGAGCCAATGCTAGATGATTCTGGAATTGCAAGTATTCCAAGGACTTTCCTGAGTAAAACTCCTTCACCTGGTACAGCTGCAGAAATGCATTAGATATGCAAGAGAGTGAGTGCCACCCTCCAAGTTCCCTTCCCCTACAACTGAGACCACTGCTCCCTGTGTTGCCAGCTGTCAATCCATTCTGGAGCAGGCCTTAATTCCTGCAACCCCTCAGCCAAAGTTTCTACTGCTCATAGAAACTTTGTGTGTCTCCAAGTACCAACCATCTTCTACAGGCACGTAAGGATGGCAGGTTTTCCTTTCTCTTTCCTCAATGAAAACAAGGACTGCTAAAAAAAGACTACCAGCACAGGGGTCTCAAAGAAGCATTAAAAGAGCAGATAAAGCCCTGCATACTATCTGTATAGACAAATAACTTTCATTACTCAATAAAGAAATGATTACTCTTTATAAGAAGGGCTCTCTACCACTTTATTAAGTTTTACTGAAAGTTCTTAATTATACTCTCAACCTCTTCCTTATGAACAACTATTTATAATATAGTACACCCATAGGAGCTTAAAAATACAATTAGCCATCAGAGGTCAACACTTCTTGAGGCATTTCTAACTTGAAAATTAATTTCCCTACATACCCAAGCTTTGCTATTCTAAAAGATACTCTGTAGGAACAATTTAATTTGGTTTGGTTTTCAATCTTGAAAGGACAAACAAGTCTTAGGGCCAGATCAATATTCAGATGAATCCTTTTGTTGCACCTCAGACATTTTGTGAGGCATTTTTCCAAATAATTTCACATCCCAATTACTATAACAAAGGCTATTCTGGAAATAAAGTCAGGAGACTTCAAGCTGTCCTAACATCCCCTCTCTTTTACAGGTTGAATCACAGGCCACTGAGGTATAATGACCATGATACTTAAAGATTCCCCAAGCATCTAGACTCTATAAATCAGAGGGATCTCCTGTCTTTGAAGTAAGTTTCTTACAGATGATTAGTGAAAAAATGCTAACATGTGTAGCCATCAACATCAAAGTCCTTTCGTGGGCATAGCAAACAATGCCACAACTTTCAGAATGTAACAGCACGTACTCACCCAAAATTAAATGTATTCTGAAGTCTCTGTCATACGTTTGTCTATACATTTTTAATTAAAGATGGATGTGTCAAACTGCTTGATTTTTGTTGTGCCTGGATGTTAAATGAAGAGGTCTGCAAGCAACTGCAGAATTCCTTGTGTGCCAAACAATATCCCTGGGTGTACAGCGTTGAAGTGCTCGCAGAAGGAAGCCAGTCAGTGATTGTTTTCTCAGCTCTTTAAGAAACTGAGAAGTCCATTCATGCAGCAGACAGCAATTCTTTAATGCAATCAAGTGGAAGTACAATTGTTGATTTTTGCAATGTTTAAGTTACAAAAAGTTGAGACTTTATCTTTTTTTCCCCTTCAATCTTTTCAATACAGCAAACCATCCAACTTCTCTCTCTCTTTCTCCTTTATTAAGAAAAACAAACAAACCCTCACATGTCATATGAGCTGTTGTAGTGATTGCTAGTTTAAGTTTAGAACACCAAATTAGGAGTGAAAAGAAGAGACTAAAAAAGCACCCTTAAAAATAGGCATTGTAAAATTTATTATGTAAATAGCACATACCTGTGCTCAAAAGTAAAAGCAAAAGATCCACACCTGAAGGTTTTTCCATCAGTGGCAGACAGTCCAAATTTGAGGACTGCTGGAATTGAGAATATCAGTTTCCCTCACATATTCTAATCTAGTGTAATTCTTAAGTAAGAAGGTACCAGACAGTTGTTTGAGATTTTTCCACTGAGAGCTGGTAGTACATTCAGAACAGAATACAGGAGCATAAGAGCATGCAGATATACAGAAAACATTTTTAAAAAAATTGAGAATGAATCATGTCTTGATTATACAAAGAGTATTATTATGATTAGAAAAGCATCCCAATTAAAATAAAATTTTAAAAACACACAAACCCCTCCCCCAACAAACAACAACCAAAACCAACCCAAACGGTTGAAAAACCACTTAACATTGCAAACTACTGCATTTGGGACTATTTACTGGATATCTAATCCAAAACAGATTATCCCAGTATAAGAGAATAATCTGCTTAAAGATTTCACTATGGCATGGAAAGCCTTAGCCTCTTTTGACTTTTTTATTTGTGGACTAAATCTCCATTTAAAAGAAAAGAAAGGTGAGGGAAAAGCATAATTTCTCCCTGGGATGTCACATGAAGTGAATGCACAGCATGATCTTCTATTGCCAAAGCTGGTAGAGAACACTCCTTTACAGAGATCTTGCATGGCTACTGTTAGCCTGTTCTGTTCAGTTTTGCATTACTCAAAATTCTCCATAATAATAAGAAAAATAATAAGAGATAGAATTATTCTATTGAAACCACTGAGTTTGAGTTGATAGATGAGTGATTGTGACAAAAAAAGTGTACCACCAAAAATCTACAATCCAAGTATGAAAAAAATGTGGCCCTAAGTAGTGAGTCAAGGGATGAAAGAGTAGGATGTTTTCCACATGGAATGTGTGGTAGAAGTAAACAGAAAAAAATATTACTTCTTCACACTGGGACTGATTGAAACAGAAATAAAATTAGGAAGAAATAGGACCCTTCCCGCTATTCAGTCACCTTTTGGGATTTGAGGAACAATTGTTGTGTATTTGGCACTTCTGTGCTGGTCCAGATCAAACAAACCAGAGAGGGATACAGGGGTTTTCAAGCCATTTGAAGCTTCTATTGATTTCTGCTGCTTTCTGAAACTGATCTGGAGTTTAACACCAGCATTTCTGCCCTTTCTCAGATTCCCCTTGATTTATCTCTTTTCTCCCCCCTCCCCATCTTTTCATTCCTTGACTACCTTCCCAAAGAGGGTTTTGATTTAGCTAGTCAAGACTTTCAATTGCAACACTGCCGTGAGTCAGTGAACAAAAAAAGCCCAGCAAAATCGATGACTAAGGGCATAAAAAGATGAATTCTGGCACAGCAAGCTAGAATGATTGAAAACTTACGGCACCAGATGGTTGCTACAGACTCTGGTCATTTCAGCACAAAGTTAGTTAGATTTTCTAAGAGCCATGAAGAAGAGAATTCAGTTAATTCAGCTGCAAAGGTGCTAATTGCCAGGAAGGTGGCAACTATTTTAAACAACTGCATTTGCTGCTAGAGAAATACTTAGTCTGTATCCTAAAAATAGATTGATCTTGGTAACTCTGTGCCCTGGCTTTTAGTGAGGAGTGAGAGCCACGTGTTAAGCTTTTGCTGCTCCAGCACATCTGCCAATAGGTCAGTGCAGAGAAAGTCTATCTTTCAGTTCTACATTTTATGAATTTGTCTTACTCTACCTTCAAGAAAACAAAAATCCTTCATCAGAAATAGTAGTAACAAGAGATTTTAGCTCATTTTAACTAACTTTTTCCATCCAAAGGACCTTCAGGTAAGAGTTTTCTTACATTCAAGAACAACTAAAACAAAAAAATTATCACGTCTAAACCAAGACTTAATGAGAAACTTTTCAAGACAGACTTGACTTGTCAGGTATTCCAGTATTTTTCTTGCAGCTTAAATAATTTTTTAAAATATTAAAAATGAAAAAGTATGATTACAATTGCCGCTGGACCAAGCCCCATCAATTTTAAATACTTAATTATTTAGCACTAACACAGCAAACATTTTAGCACTATTTAATCCATGAAATAAGTTTAATAATAAAACAGTTTTATTCTGTACTGTGTCACTTCTGCCCTCAAAGAATAGGAAAATTGCTTAGTGTAGGATCAAAGTCTCAATTACTTTTTCTTACTGTCCACTGAAACTACAAAGCAGTCAAGAATAATAAAGCTAACGTGTATTGAAAAGGAGAAAGGAAAATTAAAATTTGCTGTAGGAACAATGATGAATAAATAGTGGAAAGAGCATTGTTATAAAACATTGAAGAGGATGAAGTGAAAAGAAGGAATCCAGAAAGCTAGAAAAGAACATGTCAGAATTTGTCCAGGGAAGAGACAACAAAAGCAGAAAGTATGTTCATTCAAATATCATTTTCCCATTAAGCATTCTATTAATAGATTATGGGCACAGGATTAAGAAGAGACAGTATGTCACAAGGAAGTATAATTGAATTATATAAATTTATAATGTTGCATCAAGTGCAGTCACATCATTTTTAAAGGCAAAAATGAAATACTGAATGTCTAAATGAAGAGCAAGGAAATAGTGTAATAAGGTTTACCTTACAAGAAGGAGTAATAATTCACTTCAAAAAGAACCCTTCCAAACCACTAAAAATTATAAGTATATGGACTATAATAATACCCAATAATTACAAACTAGTTCTACATGGACTTTTTTTGCCTCTCTCCCATAAAAACCTCAGGAGTTCCTTATGCTGAAGCCAGTTCAGTAAATGCACCCAATGTTATGCCAGTGCTTTTATTGAACCAAACAGAGTTCAAGACAATTTTCCTGAATATATTCACAATAAGGGGGTAACATTTTATTAATAAACTATGTATAATATTATCAAAAAGTGCACTGTTTTTTCATTCTGTTTAATGGACTATATTACAGGCGTTCACGTCTGAAACCTGTTATTACTTCCCTAAAATAGCAGTAAGTGAAATGATCCCATTCATCCAGCTTGTTGAGTAGGGACAAAACAAGCCACTTGTCACATAGAATTAAAAAAAAAAGCCAAAAAGTACCAACAAACCCAAGAAGGCCTATATGACACAAAAAAACACTGAACCTTAAACAAATTTGTTACACATAAGCAAAAAGTGCAGACCTCTCTCTTTTTTAATATTAGTGAATATAATGAATTTCATTTTTCTCCTTTCCTGCAAGCTCTATATACCTAAACAGTAACCTACATAACAAATATGTAATTTATTTGACAATAAATTAAAGCTCAGCTCTTTGGCTATGGTTTCACAGATGTGCTTACTAGACAGACTTTAACTAGGTACTTAGCCTGCAAAAATAATCCCATGTAAACAACTGCAAATATTTTGGAAAAATCTAAAATATTTTTATAGTAGAAATATTTAAAGAACTATTCTAATGTTGAAAAGCTAAGAGATACACAATACGGGGCATACTGTATCTATAGTACAGATAAAGCTTCATGTAGATTTTTACTAGAGCTGTTGAAACACAAGAGGTGAACCATTTGTGAATTTTTCAGAGAAAAAAATACCACACAGAAAACAAAGTACGCTTTAGTATCGGTCCACTAATTTTTACTGCTCTAAATATTATTTGTAAAATATAGAAGTTTGGAAAATTGTCTTATTCAAACTAGATCTGGCCAATCTTTGGCCAGAAGCACAGACAACACCACCCCACACTGGTATTAAGAGCTTATGATCTTCATCTTGCACTTGGAAGAATCCTGATTTGGCTCCTCTTCTGTGTGACACAGAAGAGCACCAGGATTGCAGGTCTCCACACACACATACACAAGTTGCCTGGATCTGCTGACTGATCTCTGAAAAGCCTCTTTGTTTCCTGTTGAAGCACCTGGCACTTGCCAAAAAGAAAATTCATAAATATTTTTCTTAAACTTTCAATACAAATTAGGAAACTACTAAACCATTTATCTGATCCATCTTTCTATGTTGCCTCACGTGTTTTTAGCAGCACAGGAAGAAAAAAAAAAAAAAGACTGACACACAGATTTCTGGAGAGAAATAACAAAATAAGTCTTCTCTCACTCTCTGCAGAAAATAGTAATTTGCCCTTTCTTCCTTAAAAAAAAAAGAAACCAAACCAAAGAAATAAACAAACAAACAAAAAAACCCTAAATGATCCACATAAAAATAAGGCATGGGAGGCAGTTGAGAAGGCATAAAATGGACTTTACTAGATGAAAGCTGTAACACAGCAGAACAGAAAGAGCCTGAAATGAGGAATGCAAGAGACAACACCTCACTCACTGAAGTCCCCATCACTGCATGGACACCCAACTAGGAGAGTTCTGTCAGCCAGTTTGGCTTGGTACTTGTCTCCACTGAAAGAGATTGTATGAGCACCATGGAAAAAAAACATCCAGGCAGCCAGAGAGACATTCTGGCAACTTTACTGATCAGTAGTGTTAATTCTATCCTGATTCCTGCATAGTGTAGAAACCAGACTCGAGTTTATCTGTGAGAACAAGTAGCAGTTTAACTGCTCAGCTGCCTTTCCTGAGCCAACCCAGGTAGAAATTAAACCTTTGTCTTCTGGAAGATGTGTATCTTCTGAAGTCAAAAACCCCCAAATATTTGGCTTTATTTTATTTCTTCAACATCAAATGAAGGCTTTTTATATCAACACACTGTTTTAGCTCCCAGTGAATACCACTGCAGTGAGCTTATGTTCCCTCCTTGGTTTCTTTTTATCATCCTGCTCCTGCACAGCACTGCATCTTGCAAGCTGAATGAAGGATAATATATTTATATTGGAAGTCACATAGCATATTTTCTGTGCTATAAGTAATAAAACAAACACATAACAAGATGTTCAATTAAGCTTCAGATCATAGACAAAGCACATCATGCCCCTTAGCAACACCTTCCATTCACTGCATAGAAATATGCTGCAGACGTGACAACTCTTGGTGAAGTTTCTCTTAGTAATTACTCTGCTTAATGCAAGTTGTCATTACATGGTAGCTTTGATATGGAAAAATATTTAGTGTCACATACCTATGCACAAAGCTGCTAGAAATAAACATGAACTCTTTCAGCAGAGCTATCATAAACACCACACTGTTCTCCTCTTTAAACTAGAACTCTGGTCCACCCAGCCAACAAGCTGCAGCTCATCCCGTGTTTCTGGCCAGAATCAACCATGTCATCTATGTAAATAGCAGGTAACATGCACAAGAAACCCCAAGTAGAGCAACCTTCACATAAATAAGGTATACCCCACAAAGAGGTAGTCCCCATGAAGCTGAACTTGCCACTGTAAAGACTAATTTGTCACCTTTCAACAGAAAGCTACAAAACCAACTGCAAGTTAAGGTGTGTTAGTCCACACCATGAATTACCAGTGATACTGCATTCTGTCTAGTGTACACAGTAAACTCCTCAATATACAAAAAAGTCAAAGAAGATGACCCTACTTTATGCACAAATCCCCAAATGACAGGAATAACATCTGATTTTAAGCACATTACACAGACCTTCTTCTGCATACACATATTAGCAAAAAACACAAACAACAAAGTATTTAAAGAGTACAACAAAAGAACAACTTTTCTTCAGGGACAGTAAAGCATAATTGGTCTCAACAAGTGTCTCTAACAGTGTATAAAACAGACAAGCTTCAAACTGATCTTAGTTTCACAGGACTTGCAGATTCTATGGAATAAAAAATTTCATCTGTTATTGCTGAGATCTCAAAAATGCTCCACAAGCAGTACTTCCATGTATAAAAATTTAAATCTATCAAGTCTCAGTTTTAGACTTCCTATTTTTTTGTTTCACTTTGAAGTACAATGCAGACATTCTAAAAGATTTGTTTGCCCTATGAATAAAAGGGTAAATAATCAGCCTTTGTTTTAAAGGAAGAATGCATGTTTGTTTAGAAGGGTAAAGAAACCAAAACAAACAAAAAACCAAACCCACCAACCTCCAAAAAAAACCCACCAAAGCCACCCCCCCAAACAAAACAATTAACCAGAAAAAACAGCTCCAAGAAAAAAAGAACAAGTAACAGGTTATCAAAACATTATTTCTTCAGTTTATTTTACCTTCAATCAGAATAAAACAAAGCACAGTCACAGTGCTCAAAAGCCTGTTAAATTCACATTTCATCTCAAACTGGGGCAAATAATGAAGTATTAAAGTTACCTGCAGATGAGAGAAAATCCTTTATCAAGGCATATCTGAAACACACCTTTTTCATCAGACATGGTCCTGACTGCTCAAATTGTTGAGGTACTTCAAAAATTGTGCAGTTTGGTTGCACCCTGATTTTATAGCTGCAGGAGAGGCAGCATGAATGCAATGCCTCTGGTTTTTGATAGGAAGTACAATGCCTGCTTTTGTGTCAGTTGAATTTGAAATCTTTTCATCAAAAGATTTGGGAAGATGTTCCTGTTGTCATCACCTATTTTCAGATTCAGGCATTTTATGGTTCAATTAACACCACAAGACAACCTTAAAGGTCTGGGGGAGGAAGGAGAGGAGGAACAGTAGGATGGAAGGATGGATATGCTCTGGTTTATATAACCAAATATCTAAGTAGTTTTAACTACAAACTGATGAGAAGTTAATATCAACTTTTATGTGAGCCAAAGAGAAATACCAACGTGGCTACAACAGGGGGAGTTAAAACTTCCTTTTTTTTTTTTTTTTTTTTAATAGTGCAATAAAATGTCACCAATATTTACAAATGCAAGTGTTTTCCATTACCGCTGTACTTAGTAACACAAGTCTCCTCAAAAAAAATATGAAGAATGGTTTCAGTATGTAAACATAGGTGATGTTATTAATCAAGATGCCAGAAGACATTCCCGTAGAAACTTTTTAAGGTACTTACTTTAAAATGTAACATCTTATGAAGAGAATTCTATATTTAGATGACATACTGTATCCATCCACACTTAGGAGTTACTTAATTGGCTAGCAATGAAAATAGCATTGGTATTTTCCAACTGATTTGTTCCTAATACTGTTTATAACATACCTAAGTTAAGGTTCCACTGCATTTGGATTTGTTTCTAAACTTCATTAAATGCAATTCAGATTATTTATATAGAATATAAGATGAATACAGTCTATTTCTATATTCGAGAGATGTATGTCACCAAGATTTGGGTTCATTTCTGTATTGCCAAAGGCTTCTCCAATAGGTAATTAATGCTGATATAAAAATGCCAGGTTTTTGAAAATACTGGTTTTATGCCAGCAACTACTTACAGAGTAAATATTTTTTTTAATTCCATATTAATATTCTTTTTCCTGGACTGCCTTATTCAAACTTACGCTCCTAGATAGAATCTAACCTAGTAGATAAATCCATGGCCTCAGTATTTCCTCTTGTGAACTTGCTTTAAGTTTATTTATAAGATATGTGCAACCGAGAATAGTTCCCAGCAACAGAATTGATACAGAAAGTAGACAATAAACTACAGTCCAGTTACTTCATTTGGTAGATTTATACATCCAGGTAGCTGGAAATTAATACAAAATACCTTTCAGGTTTACAAACTACAGTCACATTTGAATCCATTTATGTTCCATCAACAGTCTATACATCGTAGCTATTAATTAGGGAATCACTGAATACTTTCATGTGGGTTGAACTACTGGCCATTGCAGGCAATATTTCCATTCATGTCTATGAGGGTTATCACTTGATTATCTGTATTTCAACTGAAGTAAATAGTCCAAGATTCAATAACAAAAGTTTTGGAAAATCAAGGGTTCCAATCTAGAGGAAAACAAAGCTCACTGTTTTCACAAGACGTCTGAACTTCAAGGGTGTCTTATCAGTTCTTGAAAAGTTAACCTGCTGCCTAAGAATATAAACTCAGACACACCTGAATACACCAAGTATCTATAAAACCTTTCTTCCACATTTTTAAAGACTGTTCTTAAGCATTTAAAGAAAAAGTGTAGCAGATTTTTTTCCTAACAAATTCTGCAGAAGAAATACAACTCCAAAGCATAATGTTGCCCACTAATAAAATTCAAAAATACAACACATTTATTCATAAGTGTAGTTGCCACAATCACAACACAGTTATCCAAATCTGTGAAATACTTTTCTGAATTAATATGTGCAACTGTGAATTTTAGCCTTTCTTGTACGCTTGTTCCTGTACAAACCAAATCATTTCGATATCTACAACTCTAAATGTTTAAAAGGCTCCCCTACATAATTTAAATGATAAAGGGATACGGCAATCAGAAAGTTCCATGAAAGTGAGTAATGCTTCCAATCCAATGCTCCCAATCCAACTTTCCCTATTAAAATAGTTTTTCAAATCTGTTTCATGTTTCCATACCATGTAAATACAGCAGCCAATTACGACCCTGATTGAAACACAATTGCAGAAGTTAGTATAAATTATTCATTTTTGCTTGTGTGCTCATTAAAAAAAAATAATATGCATCACTTTTTTTACTTACCCACCACATGCTACAGAAAAGCACTAAGCACACTGGAAAATCAGGAATTCTGTTAACCTTCAGGTACTCACCTAGGAAAAAGGAGAGAAATGCATAAGCAAACTTTGTGTGAGGAGGAAGATGACAGTGCTAATTTGTAATTTACACAATAGGTTCCCATGTTCGTGAAATTCTTGAAACAAAATAGCTTTAAATTCAAGTTTAAAGCAAAGAGATGGAAATATCTGACACAGAGGAGTGGATCACAAAACAAGAATTTGGGTAAAGTTGCATTTGTGTAAAATCCAACCAGCCTGTTGAGCTGCAGCACCGACACAACTGTTCTGCTACCACAAGAGGAGTCTCAAAACCTTCTCAACCCAAAATGGATAAAGATTGTGTGTTCAGAATATGCTGCCTAAAGCAACATTTTAACAGAACACGGTTACAAAACTAATTAACTTTTGTGACTACTACAATCTCTTTCAAGGTTTCCAGTCAAGCCTGGTGAGAGATGCAAAGTTTTGCCTGATAAAATTTGACAGCTTTTCTAAACTGGCATATTTATATATTTTATCATATTCTCTCTTCAGCAGAATAGTGAACACGCTGTGCTTTAGGCGATGCCAAATGAGTATTAATGATGATATGTTCTTCTAGAGATTTAATGAATTCAGCATTTATTAATGAGTAGCATGAACAGAAAACAATTATGTTTATTAGAATAAGTTTTCTTCATCAATGTACTTGCATAAGCCATATTTGTTTAAAAAAAAAGGTCTTAGCCCTCCTATATTTAAAATAGATAGAAAAAACCCCAAACAATAAATGCAAATTAAATAGCACCTTTACCAAGAATGATAATATCTTCCTCTAATATATTACACAAAATTGCATTAACTTTAGGAAAGGTTGTGCCTTTTCCCAACCTGGGAGACTTTGCCACCGAATTAAACTACAAAAGATGTAATAAAATGGAAGTTACTAGAAACTGAGCATACATGAAAAGCCTAAGGACACTACATTAGTGAAGAAACATGGCAAGCAACATGATTTTTTCCACAGCAGATTTAAAATGGTTAAAATGTCCTTATAAATAATGGTTTTGACACATAATTCACTTCGGTTTTTAAAGCTGAAATACGAAGTACTTAGAACTGAATACTGTCATTAGTCATCATCACCTGTTAAGATTTTTGTCTATCTTTGCTTACCCACCCAATGTGTAGAGTCACAACCATAAGGGATCTAAAATACACTTATTTTAGATATAGTTATATTATTTTATATAGTTATATTGCTCACAAAGCCCCAAAGCATTGCAGCTGCTGGCTCAGGGGTGACACTAATGATACATTTCAGTGCAGGGAGAGTCACTGACACATCCTGCAAATGTCTCTTTGGCACCCAGACTGCTTAACTGACAGCGAGGGGCAAAGTCATCCACAACAAGGAGGATACCCACGTGCTTTGCAAGACCCACAAGAATTTCTAGTGGTGTGGAAAGGACTGTTAAATCTGCTTCTGTTTTTCAGAATGGAATTTCCAGTAATCCTGCAGGGTAACAGGCAATCTTTAAACTGGTTTAAGACCATATGTTTCAAGTTCTAAGACCTAAGTACAAGCCTACATGGAGATCTTGTCCTCCCCATTTTACTGCTTAAGAAGAGATTGCAGAAGAAATGTATGGCTGAAGGTCCAAGAGAGAGTCATGGAATCATTAAGGTTGGAAAAGACCTCCAAGATCACCAAGTCCAGCCTTCAGCTGAATACTATCATGGCCACTGAACCATATCATGAAATAACGCATCTACACATTCTCTGAACACTTCCAGGGGTGACTCCACCTCTTCCCTTGGCAGTCTGTTCCAACAGTTTAACCACCCTTGCAGTGAAGAAATTTTTCCAAACATCCAACCTGAACCTCTCCTGGCATAATTCAGAGTAATCTTTAAGCAAATAAAAAAAACCCAAACCACACAAACACAAAAACAACAAACACCCCAAAACAAACAAACAAAACCCAAAACAAAAACCACAATCAAACAAACAAACTAAAAAAAAGAATCTTTGGGGAATAAAGACCGGAAGATTTCACTCCAACAGGAAATTCAGTTGAGGACAAAACTGGACCCTACTCATGCAGAGAGAGGATTAATTTCTGCCAGTGTCTGATGGTTGTGGAACTTCCCAATGTAGTAGGTGAACAAATCAGCACCCATAAGGCAACTATTTATTTTTTATAATTTTTTGATACTATGTGTAAAAATCCTTTTAAATGCTGTCAGTACCAGCTGTCAGCCCCTAAGTTTATATTCCAAACTAGCAATATTGTTAATCTAACCTAGCAAGGATAAGACTGACTTAACTTTAGGACAACTCATGGCAGCAGCATAAAACACTCTAATGAAACAAAGCTTTTTTTCCTAAACAAGCAATTGAAAATCAACAAAGACAGCATTTAAATTTTTATCATTACCACGTAGTTTAATGGAATACACCAAATTTCTACTATGAAACCAAACCATGAAGTGTGTATGTCTGCATCCAGTTACTGCAAGGGCAAACAACAAAGCTGTGTACCAGCAGAAAAATGGTTTGTGAGGTTCTGAAATATGATACATCGGTTTTGCTGCTGCAATATTATTTACAGGAGATACTTTTCATTGTTTTAAATAAAAATCACTCTTTTAAAAACAGCTCCTATACAGAAGTGCAATTTAAAACCAAAAAATACTAACTTTTTTCAAGTCCTTCAAATTGCATTAGTGCTGCAGTGAAAAATCTTCTAAGCAACTGCATTTTCCCATGTTATGCTTTTGTGATTTCCCAGTGTCAGACTATTAATGTGACAGCAAATTGTAGTCATTAGTCAAAAATAGTGAGCAAAATGGTTTACATGTTTAAAGTGACCTTGAGACTGTCTTGTACAATATTGATAGCCAAAACAATTGCTGTTTCATAACTGCTCCCGAGTAAATCAAATCATACTTCAATTTAAAAACTGAAATAAATCTCAATTTTTTTTATTTCTATACTGGTTTGTTACTTTCAAATATATGTGGGACTATATAACATAAGTGTCAGAAATATTCCTAAAATGCTAGAAATATTCCAAAATTCAAAGATCATTATTCAAATTTACCATGTTACAAGTACACAGGCACAGCAATTGTATTGGTATAGTATGGGATAACTATGTATTAAAATTCCTGAGAAATAAAGATCTGTCCACACAACTATTAACTGCAATACTCTACAAAGGCACTGTAATTCCAAAAGCACTGATCAGAAATGAAAGTCACACAGTCCTGTCTGAACTTCAGTCTTCTTAACTTTCATGTTCAGTGTGCGACTTAAAGTGATGGAGGAAGGGGGACAGGAGGGTTTTTTTGGCTCTCTAGTCCTTTTCTGTGTAACTTAAGTAACACTGCAACCACCTTGCCTAACTTGAAGGAAGATACACATGTGCTAAATAGCCTGCTCTGCCTGGGGATGCATACACAGAAAGCAAACAGTTTCATTCCCAATTGTAGTGGCACTCAACTGGACCTCTAGTTAATCTTATTGCCATCATGATAAATTCCACTCCCAAAGACACACAGTTAGCTTTCAAATGAAAGGACACTTGAAACAGCTTAGGCCAAATACCTCTATCTCCTTAAAAAGAAATAAAAATCATTTTACAAAGGTCAGTTATAGTAATTATTGAGCTTTTCAAAGAAACAGTGAAGATGTGTATATTTAATTCTAATGACATGGTTCCTTTTAGATATTTACATGAATACTTTTATCAAAGTAAATATATGCATGGTGTTAAAGACCAACCCTTCAAGCTTTTATCTCAAAAAAAAAAAAAAAAAAAAAGAAAAATCCCATAAATTTAAAGGTCAGGAGTTTGGTTTTTTTTTTACAGGTAGCAATCTGTAAAAAACTTCACATAAAGCAAAGCAGCAGTTAAATTAGTCATTAAAGCACCAGGTTATTTTCTGTAAACATCTGTTCAGTGCAAAAGACAGAAAAATTACCTACTCAACAGATGAGGTAATGGATGTGGAAGTTTAAAGAGAAAATATTCTGTGTCATGTGGTTTTCAAATGTAGAAAATCTAAAATTAAAGCTGGGGTGTACACCTATAGCCAGAATTCAGCTGTCTATACATGAAAAATGATGTGACAATTGCATATTAATAGCAGAGGTTAATTCCCGAAAACTTTCTAGTCAATTAAGCATTTAAGAAATCATTTAACTAATTGAAGTGAGTCCTTTATAAGACTACGAAAAATTGTTAAGAGGTATATTTCTTTTCTAATTATCTTCATACAGACTCTTCAAACTTCCAGTGCAATTAAGCTTAATGAAAACTTTAATGATTTAAAGACAGATGAACATCATTTTGGTTATCCTAGATAACATATATCCTTCACAAAAGCCTGAGCAGTGATATTCTTCACTCAACTTCCACACACCAGTGCTCTTCCAAAATGGATGACATCACTTAGCATCTCATCTTGGGTGAAGCTTAATTTAACTATTGATTTCATTTGCTTGTAATACTAATTATGGCAACAAGTAGCAAGGCTGCAGTTTTTTCATTAGCTATTACATATTTTTTCCACCAAACATTAAACACAGATTTTTTTTTTTGAGTAAACAACAGGTATTTGCCATTATTGATGTAGCAACTCTTTCACTCATGCAAGAAACCAAGAAAACCACCAGTAAAGATGCACAATAGAAGAACTGTCACATGATATTTAAAATTCCATGAAATTCAGCATCACTAGGGAAGACAGAGCATTTCTCTGAGAAGCAGGAAAACCTCTTCAAGCAGGGCTGAGGTATCCATGACCAGGTACTAAAAGCCAGAGCCTGCTGTGGGTCATGACAAACAAGCTTCATTTTAGTGACCTGCTTAGAAAACAAGAAGCTACTGGCAAAGTAATGACCGAATAAAACACTGTCAACCTCATTACTCAGCTCGCTCCTTCTGTGGACAAGTCAACTAGTTCTTACAAGGTGATAAAACAAATCAACACATACAAAATAAAAACTAACTTAAGTTGAAATCAATTCAAAGTTGAAAGCTTTGCATTTGACCTACCTTAAATCACTTTCTAAATATTAAAAACTCCCTCCAGCAACTGCTTAAAGGCAAACAGAATTATTTAGAAATACGTTTTTGTGAATAATTACCTCTTGATATTTTGCATAATTTTCTTCAGATATACAAGGCTATTTTTGTGGTGTGTTTCCCAAACAAAATGTGCTTCTTTTATCTATATACAATATGAATATTAGAAAGTAATTGCAATTATCAAAAGATCAAATGTATGATAGAATTAAAGTATTGGATCAAAGCTTTCACATTTTTGTCAAACACATTTGGAAACACACTCTGTAGTTTAAGAGTATAAAAGAGCTCATGTATATTCAGATACAGCCAGATGAACACACACACAGAATGCTACAGAGGTGCTCTTGAAAGCACACTAGATCTGATACTTTAAAGTTTACATTTGTATTTCTAAGATCTCTGTATCACTGAAAAAACTCTTAGTCTAGTGACAGTCACAGTAATATCAGCATCACACCAAAATGCATGCAGAGATTCATGAGTTTCTGCTTTCTGAAAGGTGACAGCACTTAAATTCAAAGATTAAAAAGGAGCCCAGGTTTTCTTCCTAGATTTAGTATTTACCATATTAAACTTCAAAACAAGACATGAAAATAAAACACACTAAAATTTATCGGTGTTGGGTCTTTAAGTATCATCTTCATGGGTTTATTTTTTGACACATCTATAACTAAAGTAACAAACCTCTTTAAGTAATCCTGTGCTAACGGGAAGCTGACACGTATGACAAGTAAATAAGCTTATCTGAGCTGAGCTTTGTCTAGTCATTACTAAAAATTACAACCGATAAATAGTTTGCAAATGGTTTATTAGACCTTTATACTCACTGCCAACCAAAACTGAGCCTAGCATCTTAAGACAAAGAGAGACTGACATACCACATCATACTGTGATGATGATTCAAGTCATTGTTATTTAAAAGCTACTTTTCCAAAGGTTGTAAATATTTAAATATTCATAAGACATTCTTTATTTCTTCTAATATAACACTAACAAGCTCTCTCCATCTTTTCAAAGCCAAGAGCCAAAAAAAAAAAAAAAAGGAATCAATTCTCAAGGGACTCTTACCATCACTTTCTGTAACATCAGGTTGTATGATAACCTTCCAGGAATTAATGACATCTTGCTTCTTTGTCAGACCCACACTGGCTCCAGCAAAGTTTGGCACCCTTGCAGACCACACTGTGGTGGTCCTGCACTATACTGCATCTGTCATGAGGAGCAGACTGTTACAACCACCAACACTGCTCCAACAAGTGCCTTTTTTGGGCTCCAGGACAGCACAGACACTGGATCTGTGTAATTTCATCTACTGTCAGATTTCTGAGGCTTCTCCTGACTTTACTGTTAAACCATGACCAATTTACCTCACTGGTACAGGTCAAAAAGTGAAAAACAAGGGGTTTTTACATGTTTCAAGTGTTCTATACATCTTTAGTGTTGACACATTACTGTAAAAAATATAAATACAGGTTTCTATTTTTGCCCATTGATTTCCACAGTACTTTAAGCTACAGGGAGATGAGCGAGATTGATGAGGTAAAAGAAAGGGAAACAAGATCATATTTAAAAGTACAGATTAGAAGCCAAAAGGGGTATTTCTTCATTCCCCTTTAGATGTAACAACAAAAAAAAAATCCATAGCACATACAACAGTTGCCTAATTCATCAGTGTATTACAGTCAAAACCATAACACTTTAAAAATCTTTGCTATTGCTTCCAAACTGCACAGATTCACAAGTTATCTTTAATTACATGGGGAAAGAGGAGGAATTTGCTTTTCACCACACTAAACAGCATTCTCTTAGTGGAAAGACATGCACTGATGCCGAGCAATGTAATTTTTAAGTAATAAGTGATGTGCTTGTTGTTACAAATCTTCCCAGCACCTGGTGAAATGTGCAGCTGAGAAGGTCTAACAACTTAAAAATAACCAAAGCTTACTTTTAATTTCAAATAAAATAATCACCTGTATTTAGCATTACACATATTTAGACAAGCTGCCTGTCTCTGTTCTCAAACCTCTTTCCCTCTGTCACATCGTCGTTTTTCAATTCCAAATATGCAGATTTCACCCTGCCCCCCCATGACTTGTCATTAAAACTATCCAAAACTATAATTATGTATGTATACCTTTTTATTATTAATCTTGCAAAATCTTCACAGGCATCACACTGTTACTGTTTCCTCATGTCATTCTGCTGCCAACCTCGTTTTTCACTGCTGGTTTGATGCCTTTTTTACCTACATGAGCCTCATTGCTCTGTTTGACCATTTCCATAGCACGGCAGGCCCAGACGTGCTCACTGCTTTTCTAGTTGTGTTTTGGGTTTCAAACATTTTATAGGGTTCAAACCTTACAGATAGTTTAAATGCAGGACTGCAACAATTACTTAAAAACCCAAGTTATATAAACATTTTATAAAAATAAATAGGTTTGACAGATCAAAAGTTTTGATTGTTTTTCCACCAAAAATGGAAAAAAATTGTCTGTAACTGAAATTTTGAGGTCCCCACCTTTAAATGTTTTCAGATATGAACATTTCAGTTATGTACAAAGTCTTGAAAACACATGATTAAATGGGTCTACGTCAGGTTTAAATAAGATGAAAAGGGAAGAAAAAACCCCAATCTTCCTGCCTTTCTGGTGAATTAATTTTCTGTTGTGTGTACATTTTGGTAAGCCAGTTCATAAAAAAGCATTTTTTTTTCTTTATTGCCTTTTACTTAACCTTCCTCCACTCCTTGGTTCTCCAATTTAAAGCATTGCTATGCCTTTCTTCTCAGCATATCTGATATACCCTCTAAAATAATCCCTCTTCCCCCTACCCCTCCCCATTCCTGTTGTTAAAATGTGGTTCCAATCATGTTCCAGGAGATTTTTTTTTTAAGATGTTGTTAAATTGAAGACCTTAATGGGTGAAATATAAATATAAAGCAAACCAGGTCTTCAATAACAACCATCACAGACTGTACATGATGACTGTTAGCAACAACTCTTCCATATCCTGTGAATTTTCCAAAGTAAATTTGTCACAGTGTACGAATTGCACCAGCACAGAGAGATGCAAACATATCTAGAACACCAGAAGATTTGCAAATACAGTCTATCTTGAATATAAAGGAATTCACACCTTACTAAAGAGTGGGACAGGCTGAAACAAAATCTCCACCAAAAACACGAAGGCACAAACTAAAAATATCCAGAAAAATAAACTTCTGCTACTAGAGGAAGAGAGAACTATAAAATCATCTACTAGGGAAGGAGCTGCTGTCTCCCCACTGCCTGTCACAGCTGAACCTCATCGCTTACAACCAGCAAGGGAGTCATCCTTCTTTCCTTTCCTTCTCTTCATTTCCATGAAAATTTAATAGGTATCTAAAATTTAGTATTTTCTGCTGCAAATTTAATTGTTTCAACCTTGTTTGACACTACCAGCAAGATTACCTGCACCCTCTCTCATAATTACTGTGAGAACTACAGTTTTCTTCCACTGCATTCGCAGTGACTGTGGGGACCAAACTTCTGCTTTATTCCCTCCTTTCTTCTCTCATCAGCCTGCTTCTCACAAAAAGCACCCCAGCTGATACACACTTTGTTTTATTTTATTTCTGCCACAGCACTTCTCCTTCAAAAATGGAATGAGTTGCTTGATCTGGATCCATACTACCCATTGCCTCCTGATTTTTCAATCAATTCTTAAAAGCTGTTATTGTAGAAAATTAGTTTATTAATAACAGCAAAGTTTCAAGACTCACATGAGATCTTTTCCACACAGACCACGTTACCAAAGACTTAGAAGACTTAAATGAAAGTCAATAAGGAGCACAAACCTGCTACTCCATTTCCTGCTTCTTTCCCCACTTGTCTTTACTTGCAGCTTGTTTATTCTGCTGGTAACTTCCTTTGGGCAAAAGAAACTGTTGTAGGGTTGAAGACAGTAGGCTTTGGGCTACAGACTTTTAGATCAGTTACTTTATTTTTTTTTTCCAGTAGCACACTCCCAGGGGGAAGGAGTCAAAGCTCTATCCTCATGACAAGTCTGACAAATGCTGTTCAAAAACCATACTGCAAGATTCCCGTGTCCACTTGGAAAG
Organism: Myiozetetes cayanensis; assembly: GCF_022539395.1. Lineage (NCBI taxonomy): Eukaryota > Metazoa > Chordata > Aves > Passeriformes > Tyrannidae > Myiozetetes > Myiozetetes cayanensis. The sequence continues at coordinate 6,026,449 of NW_026087742.1, forward strand.
TCTTCTGCACTAAATCCGAACATAGAAACCTTTTAAGAGCTTATTTATTACATATAAAATGTGACTTGACATAACCTTCAAGTTGCTGCTATGCCAAACCAAGAAAAAAAAAAAAAAAAGACTGAAGTCAGTTTTGCAGAATTGGTTTTGGAATAGAAAAAAACTCATTGTGAAAGGTATCAAAAAATCAACAAAACAGTAAGCATGTTTTCTAAGCTTAAGATCCTGAGCATAAAGTGCTTAAAGAGGTCACTAAAATATCCATGTGGAAAGGCTGCTTGGCAGGATGGTTGCCTCACTAAGTGGTAAAATACAGTCAACAAAATAAAAGATGAATTTAAAACAATTACTCTGGAAATACTACTCAGGCTTGAAGTACATTCAGTCAGTGGCTAAACTACGTGACCCTGCAAGCACAAGAACAGCACAGCTGATCTCATATTCTGAAGCTGCAGTTGGGCATGCAGATGTTTAAATTATATGTCCACTAATTGACATGCTGCCTAGTGAACTATTACTTCATTATATTTCTCAATGAAGCCAATTTTTATTAGCTTTCCCTTATATTCTAAGGGAATATATTCTTATATAATATTACATTCTAATGTTACTGCACAAAAGTAGGATGGTTTGACAGTCTGCAGAATTTCAGGTGCATTAGAATTTCATCAAATTTAATAAATTGTTTTAAGATGTTTTAGAGTTCTAGGTGAGCAGAAAAGTTTTATTCAAGTGGGTTTGGGTTTTGAGGGTTTTCTTGTTTTGATATTTTTTATTTATTTTGAGTGGAACACATAACAGGACTAAAAACTTACAGAGTCAGTTCAGGCTGGAAACTCAGTTTAACCTGAAACATGATCAGGACTAGGTGTCATTTTATCAGATGATTTTCCTATGTGGAAAACCAAAATAAAAAGCAAACAAACAAATAAACAAAAACCCAAAAGCAAAAAAACCACAACCAACCAACTAGACAAAACAAAAAACAAACACCACACGCAGGAAGGGAACTGTGGAAATGTGAATCTAGGTCTACAGGGAAAACCTCACATGTTAAATACATTGCAACAAGGCTTATTTCCTCAATCAGTATCAGAGGAGGTTTCCCTTTTTCCACCTATTGTAGACCAAGTAAAGCACTCTGGAAAAGGAATGAAAAGCAACAACCTGCCTGCAGCTGGCCAGCACATCATCTCTGTGGTGTTCTGACAAGAAGCAAGTAGATACAGAGAAAACAGACACTCACAGCTCCTGTGATTTTAAGTCCAAGGAAATAGCTCAAGCTCATGTATTAGTTTTGCTAAATATTTGCTTGAATGTTTGTGTTTGGTTTTTCATCTATGTCATTATACTTTGATGTGACTGATCAGAGAGCCAGGAGTGAACTGCATTTCATTCCTGTGGCAGTTAAAGAACACAGTACAGAACACACAATTAGGGTAGCAATTTAAGACAAATGACTCCAAAATTAGAATATTCAAGTATCAATTTTGAGTCATGAACTGCAAGTTATGCAAAGTGTGCTCAGGCACACTCCAAGATAGTGTAAAGAGATGTCATCTACAGATCTGCATCTTTCAATATAACCACCCCCCACAAAAGTGTACTTTATGCAAAGCATACCTCACTTCAGTACTATTTTTTCCAAGAGCACATGTAATCATGTCCACGACTTGTCAGATTATGACCTCTTATGAAATCATCACAGTTTTTTATCTTCAGATGTAAGTATATTACTTTTTCTATTAAAGAAAAGTAGTTCAGCTTATTTTGAATTTGGGGCTTATAATGGTTACCTACAGTTCACTCAAAGTTATTTATAATATTTCCCCCACAGAAAAAAAAAAGTATATGTCAAGAACCGAGAATCTATAATTTCAATAAATTCTGAATACTAATTAAAATTATCTCGAGTGCAAATATATACCTATATATAAATATTTATATATATACTAAAAACAGAACAAGAATTAGAAGCTCCTGTCCTGAAATGTCTGCCTAGATTCCAAAGACAGAAAATATGTCTCTAAATCAAGGTGGAATCACACAAGTAGAAGAGCACAAAGTAGTGTTAGTGAAAAAGTCATCCTGTTCTCCGCCGAATTCATTATGAATTCTCACAAATTTGAAAATCTCAAATGAAAATTCCCTTACAATACATACATACACACACAAGATACAAAGAATCAACTGAATTAGTAAATGTCCAGAGTTTCAGGAAAAACTAGCACTGATGCCGACTTGCAATAATCCCAAACAACTCAACCATGAAGTAAAGCAATAATTTAATCACCGCCTTTCTGGATCTCATTTCCTTCCACTACTTAAAAGTCTTAGAAGTAGATGCCATAGGGGCAGAGCCAGCTTCAGTTTGAATGGATGTGAATCACTGAATACCAACAAATTAATTGAAGTGGACTAACAAAGTCATTGCCCTTTAATGGTCAAAGCTACTACAGGTTAAATACAAACACACGCATTTAAAAATATTTGTTACTCCAATTTATCTGTTCGACATTTCTCTAACCTGTTAAGATACTCCATGACTTTTAAAGCTAATAATCAAATATGATATTTTAATTCTGAACTGATTAAATATTTGCCAAAAGAAGTCAACATTTTACATGTGAAACACATATTACGTTTTGGTATTTTTAATCCAATGGTACCTAAGAAGAATTAAAGAATTGAATCAAAATATGCAGAAAGTTACTTGTACATGTATTTGGTGAAATCTACATCTCTGTTTTTGTTTTCCTAAGCACATTTTCCTGTTCTACATTAAATTGGACCTTAAATTGGAACAGGTTCTACTCCTTCACAGACTTTGTTGTTTAGAGTTACCTTTCTAAATGTCTGAAATGAGACATTGCTCTCCATTCTTTACAAGAACCATAGAAATACCAAGTCCTCTACACTTTCAAGTTTGAAAACAAATTTTTCTCATCCTGAAAAAAAGTGAGCTGAGCTTTTGTTTCTTTCATAATATTCCAGATGCAGATTTGTAGCCTTGCCTACAGCTCCACAGATGACTAAAATCACACTGACTGTTAAAGGTTAAGAGAGACCAAAGCTAATGTTGCACACACCTTCTGTGCACTGTGCCTCTCAAGCAAAGTACTCACCGTGTTTGAAAGTTAAACTCTATGAATATCATTATCACAAAGTCTTTATGCCATTTAGCATGCAGACATCTCATATATTTCCAGTTTGGTAACTACAACAGGTAAGAACAAGGTTCAGTAAACACGTTTGTTTGCTTTCAAATTAGGAGTTTAACTGCATTAACATACTGATCTGACAAAGATAATTCAAAGGATGATTATGACTAAAACTAAGTTCACATTCCTTTAAAGTCCTGGAATTTAAATAAATAAATAAATAAAAATTTAAGAACCTGCTCCATGATGAATTATTCCATCTATGTATGCACGTTTTACTTGCTACTGAAATTGTAGAGCTTCAGTTCTTACAAGGAACCTTTAAGGCACAAGTGTATGCCAGTGGTTCTCAGAGCACAGAAGTAGAATTATATATAATAAGCAATTTTAACACACAGTCATATCTGAAGTTTTCTAAACAAAATCTGAACCTGAGTTCTATAAATTCCCTGTTGATTTTCTGCTAATATACACAACTATTGCAATCTTAAAACAAGAATATTATTTTTAATAATCCTGTAATGAGCGGGAAAAAGGTAATTAAAAAAATCATGGTATCTTCTGCATTTCGATGACTAATTAATTGTTTAAAATTTGTATTTGTAAAAGACTTCCTGAAATAGTTTAAATAGTGTGTTTTGCCTGAATGCCTTTTGTTCTGTTTTTTTTTTAAAAAAGGTTTTAAATCATCTCATTTCAGCTTTCTTCTTACTACTTCTTCCCTATTCCTACTGCTGAAAAAGAATCCTACTTCCTTTTATAATAAGCTACTGGTTTAGTATATAGAGTTTCTGTTGGTTTATTTATTTATTTACTACTAAAATAGATTCATGCAGAGGAATGACAAGTACAATTTACCCATATCTTATATAAAGTGACTGAAGAGATCTATTTAAGCACCACATAAAGCAGTAATTGACATAGAATCTACTTCATAAGCAAATGTAAACTAAACTTCTCCAGACACGTGAATTAGTCTTAACTACAGTTTACTCAGTTTTCATTTAAAATATTTTTTTACAACTTTTCCCATAAGAGAACAATTCTGAAAGGAAAATTTAAACTAGTCAAATTTTACATTTGTTGATATTTCAAAACAGAACACTGAAATCCTTTAAAAAGTTGAAATGGTTAAAACAATTTAGTAGAATTTTATCATCTTTTTCCCAACTAAATAAAATATGTGTTCTGTTCAACAGAGTAATGAGGAATCTGTGTCAGGGCAAAGACTTGAAGCTGAAAACACCTAGTAAATTATACATTTGTACCAAGATTCATCATTAAAATATTACCAATTCCAAATATTTTTATGCCAGTATGATTTATAAATTAGGATGACTGACATAATAGTGAAGGCTCTTCCATCAAATTAAAACCTAGAGCATGATTTCTGAAATAACTTTTACATGAACATTTCTTTGTTTGAAGACATTTTCTCATCTCTTCTCCATAGGCAGTTAGTTACACCTTCTGTTCCTCTGAATTTCCAAAGCATTCTTTTAATATATTCTTTGTTTTATGTGTGTGATATCCTACAAGACTGAGACACAAGTCCAAGGGCTTGAACGCAAAGTGAACAGATCTCTACAGTGATGCATGACAGTCATGCAGGACTGAATTACAATGTACACTTTTGGACTCACTGTAGTATTTCAATTAACAGGATGTTGACAATAGTAAATCCATACAGATTTCATCCAATATTTGCCTCAAGAGACAATTTTTGCTTTAGTCGTTAGAAGTTAAAAGCTAACTTCTCAGATAAGGGAAAAAAACCAGCACTTTTTAAAAATAAAAATAATTATAAAAGCTATTTTAAAATCAGATTCATGGTACCTCCCTGTAATGTTACATTAATAATGACATCTTAATGATAAATGAATGCCACAAGTTCCATAGTGTTTACTCTTGAGGAAAGCACTATTTTGCCACTTGCCATGAGAAAAAATTCAATAGGAAATTAGTCCTACATTACAGAAAACTCTTTTTTCCCATAGCTACAGGAGAACTCTTGACTTGAATCAAGATTATAGTTTGGCACATGGAAATCCAACAACAGTGAAGCAGCGAATACAAGTAAATGAGAATAACTGAAGCTCCCCTGGCTCTGCAAAGACTGGAAACGTGGTTCTAGTGGATGTACACGCTGAGACAATCCATCAGAAAAACAATGACCTTGCACCATTAGACAGGGGAGTCTGGTGAGCCCACAAGAACAGCAGGCTCTGAAGACCAACCTCCCACAGAGGCACCTATCACCCCAAGTATCTGCCTCACCTCCTTCCCCCAGAGTCTCACACTCTTCTAAATCCTTCTCCAGACACATCTCTAACTTCCCAAACCATCCTCTCTTGAACAAGAAAAAGAGAGGAGCACCGGGAACTCCCAAATTGAAGGGTGCTTCACCTCGTCAGTTCATCCAGCAGCAAAGACATTTTGAGGCAGCATCCAAACCTGACCTGGGACACCCTGCACAGTGACAGCTGATCTTCAGAGAAGAAAGCAGAAACACCCACGAGGCAAGAGGTCACTGTCTAGGAAACAAAACCAGATCTTGACTTGGTGGTAACATAAAGTCTTGGTAGCACAAAGTCTCCACTACCAAACACAATCTTTCCAAGGCAGAGGAGTTCTGAGGAAGTGTTTCCAGACTGCCCAGGAATGCTTTGTCTCAGTGATGGCAAAGACTGGGAAGACAAAAAAAAAAAATCTCCACAAAAAAAGATCCCAATCAACAACAAAAACCAAAAAACTGGGGTTTTTTCATTCCTTTTTCACAATATATTCATTTGAGTAGTTTTACCAAACCAGTTTGTTGAGATCCACTTGATTAACATCCAAGGAGATACTGAGTAATAAAGAATCAAGTATTTTCTGGAGTTTGGTTTCTGGGGTTTGTTTTGAGGTTTTGGGGGGTTTTTTTGGTGGGCTGTTTTTTTGGTTGGTTGGTTGGTTTTGGGTTTCTTTTCCTTTGTTTTGATTTGGGGGTTTTTTTGGTGGTTTGTTTTGTTTGGTGCTTTTCTTAAAAAAGCTGGTATTATCTGAATTTTCTTAATTACTCTTGGCAAAGTAGGGGGTATCATCTTTAATTATTAGCTTGTTTACTGCCAAATTAAATATACTCTGTTCCACTGGAATTTCTAGATACCCATTAATCTTGGACATAAAAACAAGTTGACCATGATTTCAAAACACGGTAATTGAAAATTTAATAATAATTTACTCTACCATCTAGTGCATTTTAGAAAACAGATGGAAATGTTTTTTGTATAGAAAGCAAGTATAGGAAAAAAAGCAGTGCTTCCTTTGGCATTATATTGTTACATGATATTTGACTGAATGCTACAATTATGAACAAAACACTGCATACTGAACAAATGTTTTACAGTTTTCCATGTGACATGGCTATTTATGTACAATGTTAATTTCAATGAGTGATTCTGTCATGGAAAAGAAAAATGTGTTCATGGTTCAATAAATGAGTCTGTTGATTAACCAGACCTGACAGATTTTAACCTCTGATGTTTTAATCCTCTGCCACTATCCATGATGCAATGTCAACAAAGCTAAATATTTAAATTTCAAAGTATAATTTTTGTTTGCATCATCTAGAAAAAAAAGCTTTACGGATCACCTTTTGCAAATTGCACCGCATTAAAAATTTATAAAACAAATTTGAAAACATGTATTCCAACCACTGGTTTATATACTTCAACTGAATTAATGTTCTATTTTTTTATACAGGAACACATTATACATTCTAATTATCAGCTAAAATAATTAACCTATCTCCAAGAATGCATAAACATTAAAAATACCTACAAAGTGTTGTCAGTAATATATGTGAGAATTTGCATGCACACCAAAAATTCACAAATCCTTCATGCTGATAAACCTATTACTTTTTTTCCCCATTCTCTCCTGTTTTTTTCTTCTAATTTTCAACTTACAAGTCAAAAAATGAAAGTTTTTCTACAGTCTAGCATATCACAGTTGCTACCGGTAGTAAGCATGCAATCAATAGGATGTTTATTATACTGGAAATACAAAATGAACTTAATTATTATAAATACAGATTTGACTTATTAGGATATAACCACTAACATAAGAGTTGAGGAAGAAAACTTACAAACACCAAACTGGGAAGATAATTTACCACCTTGAAGACCTTGCAAATCAGTTAAATATTCAAATCCTTTAATGTATTCCTTCCTCCATTCTAAGAAGAATTGGTTGTAGGGTTTATTTTACTCTTCTGAATTCTATTACATCGCATAAGTTCCCTTGTGCAACAAGGCAAGATCATTTTTTAAGCATTTGTAGTGAAAAAGGTCTGCTATTTTATTTTATTTTCAGGGAGAAAGAGTTTGTCTCTTTTACAGCTGCAAGAATTCAGAAAGAAATACTTCTGTTCCTATTTTCTTACCATTGTTTTAGTAACTCAAGTTCACAGTACTTAAAGTATTCAACCTACTTGTTCTCAATACCTTACTCCTAGCCTAAAGTGTTCCTGCATTTTCATCAGGTTCTTTTTTATCACTTAATATGGTGAATGTTATTCAGATTTTCATATTCATATTTTAGGTTTCATAAATATGTTCTTATCAACAAAATAAACAACATTATGAGGAACTTTTATGAAAAAAAAAGAAAAGCTACTTTTCAATAATGAGGAAAAGGTTTCTCAGTATATCTAGAAGCTATTAAAAAACTAAGTAACTTCATAAATATATGTACACACCAAAAAAAAAATAAAAAAAAAAGAATGAGTGATTATCAATACCTATGTCCTGCCAATACCTGAAGTTCCCACTCAGGAAGGAAGCTTGTTTCTGCTGTTAGCTGGGTTCTGAACCAGCACAGAAAAGCAATGATGTGTTTACTCTGAAGGGCTCTTCATTTTTTCCTTAGCTCTTCAGGAAGTTAACTTGGTCCTTAGATAACTTGCTTACCTTCCAGTTGAGAACATATTTTGTAGTGCTGATTTCATTAGTAGAAAGATGCAGAGGTAATTACAGAAAGTAAGATTCAGAGAGCAGTTCATCTTTCACTTTACTGTGTATCAATCAAGTAAACAAACACAGAAACCAACCACCTCTTTTCACCTAGTCAACTACTCTCTGAGGTAAATTTATTTCAAATTATTGTTTTTCTGTTTACAAAATTAATTTTTCCACCTTTCCTTTTACTACAGCAGGGTTTAGAACTACAAAACCTACTGAAGATTTATCTAGTACAAGAAAAACAACTTTTTTTAAGGCCTATTAAGCAATACTTTGAAGACTGACAATACTGCTCACTAGGCTAACTGAAGGATGCTGTTCATATGTTACTTTGATTTGAGAATTGGTTAAGTAAGTTTTCTTTGGCTTTCTTGGCTTTCCTACATAGAAAATTCAAGCACCACGGTCTTACAAAAACTGCAAATGTATAATAATAGATAGATTTTGCTTTTGAATAGCTACCAATCTATACTAAGTGGTCAAAGTACAGGTGAAGTGGGAATTTAGAGCAAGAGTTATTCTTCTTGAGTAGCTTAATTTCCTCTACAAGGAACATAAAACCAGCTGAAAAATCAATCTCTATGTACTCAATCATGCCTCAACAAATATCCAAAGAACAAATAAATTGAAATACAAGGTTTTTGTGACAGGGGCCTCTGCATTATCCCCACCAGCAACAACTTGCAGTTTAGGTACTTGGAGTTACAAATTGGCCTGAGTGGTCATTATGTAGAGGTGTGTGTTGCGTCCTAGCTTTGAGTTCATGTCTGGGCAACTGTAGCACTCAGAATCCATGAAGTTGATTGTAATTATTTGACTTGAGAATAGGCACTTTCTTTAATTTTAAGCCAGTTGCCTGAGATTTTATTTAATTTATAGCCAAGTTGTTATTTTGTGAATGAAATATTTGTTCTTGTCCATGTACTTTATAGTGCTACGCTACTGAGTTACACCCTTCTCAGTTGCCTCTCTTCCAGGGGATGATGCAGTACATTTAATCTCACCTGAAATGGAAACCTTCCCAAAATTAACATTTTTTGTTATCCTGCTGTGTAACTTGCCTATTTTTAATTTATGACTTTTCAAGATAGTGTGGCTCATGAATTTACAATTATATACTGATCTTTTCTCTCATTCCTGATTATACTTCCCTTCTGAAATTCCATAATAGTAACTTAACACTAGGTTGACATTGTCAAGCAACTGCCTATAAAGTCTATAACTACCTATAACAAGGGTTGTTGTTTTCTTTCAAGTAACAACAGTAGCTAATTTAGAGACCGTGATTACTACAGCATTAGATTATCAAGCTTATTTTTAACCTGAGAATTAGTTTTTAAACCTGAATCTCCAGAACCCTCTAACTAGCCTAAAAATGATTCATGAGATCACTAAATTAATTCCTAAGAAGTACCTGGTGCACATCACAGGGAGTGGTGGATGCTGGATACCAGGTTCTCACCAAAGCTGTTTTATCAGTCCCCAGCCTCAGCTGGACAGGGAGAGAAAATACAATGCAAGGCTCACCGGTCAAGATAAGGGCAGGGAGACATCCTTCACCACAGGTATAGTCTCTCTCCTTTCTCTGGCTGCAGTAACCCAGGATTTTTTTTATCCCTCCCTTCTCAGATACATTATCCCAGAGGTGCTACTGATCACGGATGGACTTGACCTTGGCCAGCCACAGGTCTGTCTTGAGGCCAGCTGGTGTTTTTCCTGTTGAATATGGAACCTTCTGGCAGCTTCTCACAGAAAGCACCCCTGCAGCCCCCTCCAGCTACCAAAACCTTGCCACAGAAACCCAGAACACCAGGGAGAGGGAAAAGAAGTATCACACTTCACTATTAGCAGTCTCTGCTGGTCCCTTCTACAGCCAGGTTTTGTGATTAAGGCAGCATGAAGATTGCACCACCTTCTCAAATGTGCAGGCTGTCCTTGAACTCGCTTTATCTCTTTATCATGTGCTATTGCACTCTGTCTGGGCAGCTGGAGAATTAGCAACTGAGTGCTCTAAAATTACGCTTAAGGGTTGCATGACTCAAAAGAATATACTGTGGAGCAAGTGAGGATTGTCTCTGCATTAGTAATAAAATATTTTAAGATTCCATAGTCTGATCATTTTGCAGTTCTCCTAGTAATTTAACTTCATGATCAGACTAAAAATGATAAAACACCAAACAACTTTTTTTCAAGTTCTCAGTGTCATGTCCATTTTTTTCATGATCCAGCCTTAAGGCTTTACCACATATCCAATTCTCAACACCAGTAGCATTTACTTTATCTTAAAATAAACAGGTTTCCCCTTACACTTCAGAACTGTGGCATTTGGAAAGAAACTTTCCAGTTAAAAAGATCAGAGCAGTTTTGCCTGTAATTGACCACTCCTTTGCAGTTTGCAATTCAAACATGCTTTGAAAAGGGATGCCCCTGGATTTGACACAGCGAGACAGAAAACCCCTTTCCAGGACAACAGAGCCCCACTCCAGGATCCCTGGCACATGCAAGTTACCTCTCACCCACATTGCCTAAATTCCACCCTGCTTAGAGACAGAAACATGTCTTTTATTTAACACTTGGGGATATTTAATGGAGGGATGGACATAAGGAATCTTACTTTTCTGTGTATCCCTCTTTTGCATGAAACCAAGTCTGAAAGAAATTGCTTTGTACACACGAGTTCCCTTCACAACTACCAGTCCCTCTGGTAAGTCACAAGAAAGAAAATTAGAAGCACTTTTGAATGCCTCTCTTATGAAACCAATTCCTAGGAAATTAAGAATCTCAAAACAAGGAGAAAGCATAATCTAAAACAGAAATAAAACTTCTATCTTGAATAAGCAAGGAGGAGTCATTCAGAACCAATTCAAGGAATGTTAAATAAAAAACCCACAGAAAGTCAATGTTCACATTAGTGCTGTAATGGTACTGTTCTAGAGTGACTTAATACAAAAACAAATTCTAGTTCCTAAAGTGAGCTGCTTTTATGTGAGCAAAGTGTTTTACTAACATAGAGTAGATTGACAGTTCCTGACACAGGACATCAAAAAAAAATCAAATCACATTTGACTTAAAATAACAAATCTATGTAACACAAGAAAAGGTGAGGATGGAATAAATATTATGGCTCCATTTCTGCAGTGACCTCTATGCAAGCAGATGTCTGCCACAGCTCTGATGTCAGTTCTGCTCCCGAGTGGCTCCTGGCTCTAATGGAACAAAGGAGACCAAATTTGGCATTATCAATGCAATAGTAAGAGATGAGTCTGCCTCCCACATGTTTTAAGTTCAGACTTTGACATATTTTTAAGTGGATCTCCAAAGTTATTTCAGTTAACCACTGAACACAATTTCCATAATGTGACTGCTGTTCTGGACATATAGAGGATGTAACATGAAATTAATTTATTAGATACATAAGTTCTGATTCTGGAATATACAAAGATTTGTTGTAAAGCTTTTCTTCTGAGACAGGTGAATTTTCCTGAAGGTACAGTAGTGAGGATTTCTTTCTCTCTTCCGAAAAGAATGTGTTTTTTTCTTTATCACTTACATTAGGAAGCTTGGAATATGAAAAAGCCATTAAATCAAATAGGGACAACACTATTACATGACAACTACATACAGAATTCAAATAACTTATTCATGCATGAGAGCTTTCTTTTTAAAAAAAGAAACACCAAAAAAACCTATCACACAGCACACAATTTTAATTTCTCAATAATGCAGGGAAAGCAAGTATTACACTTATAAAAAAATAGTACAGCAAACTATAAGTTATGAAAAATACAAATAAAATTTATTATTAAAGGGCTGATTTAAAAAAAAAAACATTGTATACAACAGCATATTGTTATGTCTCCATTATGTCTGATGTACTGCATGTAGCAATAAGTATAAATGCATTTAACTACTGTTCCTGTCTGGTGTCGATTTGGCTGCGTTCCTATTGAACACCTGAAAAGGTTTTCAAAAGACACTGAAAAGAAATAAAGTGAAATAAGATGTACTGTATGCTATGAACAAAACAGCGACACAGTTGCTCAAACAAAGCCTATTTGTGTCAGGAATCCTTTTATACTCAAGTAAAATACTGCTAATAAATTCAAACCACAGACCTGCAAATGGTTCAATTCAGTCATTTTCTTGAACGCCACACAGACAGACAGAATATTACGGATGCAGTTTAACTTAAATAAGGTACCACAAGGAAACAGCAATCAATAAACAGCCTACTGCTAATCCATCCCAGCAAGAACTCCTTCCTTCCTTTTCTGCAGCTCCTCAGTTCCAGTTTGATGGAGGGACTAAAAGGTCTGCTTTAATACAACCAAAACTCATCTGACGACCAAGGCAACACAAAAAGGGGCTGTTGTCCTTATAATACCCATGAAAGGTGGGGACTCTGCAAAAACAAACCAGCCAAGAGGATTAAGTGCCATGGTACTGTAAGGAGGCTCCTGTTTGGGTTTATGAAGAACAGTCTTCCCCACTGGTTAGTTCACTGCACTGGTAAGTAAAGCTCACAGAGTTTCAAGGTTTTTCAAGACCTTCCCACATCAAAGCCTCATAATGTAGAGATGAAAGATGGGAGGAAGTAATTTCATCTCTCACCACATGAACTTCAACACCACCTACTGTAAAACCCCAAAGATCTGGAGTCACCAATGTAGGATGGTTAGGAGAGGGGTTTAAACGTCTCCTGAATCAAACAGCAAGTTTGGTTTGTTTTCAGAGTTCTGTCCCAAACATCAGTAATTTTCCTAAAGTCCTAAGATTGCTTAATATTCAAAATGAAGGAACACGTAGCCTTAGGCTGAAAAACCTTCTGCATATCATTATGGACACATGAACTGGGACCCATTCTCAATATTTTAACATGAATTCAATATTCCAGTCTAAGAAATGGTCTCTTGGATCAAGCCAATGGCCTACACTAACCCAGTTCTGTCAGTTGAGTGGGACACAAGTGAAAGCACACCAACAGTCTCTTTCCAGGGTTCATTTCTTTTACGCTCAACTGGACGTCTTCACAAACTGAGTAGACATGGCACCTCGTTATATGGTTTAATGTGCATGGTGCTGCTCAGTCAAAGGTTGGACTTGATGATCTCAGAGGTCTTTTACAACCTTAGGGATTCTGTGATGTACTACAAGGTATATCCCTGTCTAGACCTTTTGGTATTCTTTCATACCCATTGCCCACACATTCATGTCATCACTTTTTCTACTTGCTGGTACCATCCTCCCACAAACATCCTGTGGCAGCAACTTCCAAAAGCTCCCTAACCAATGTAAACAAGTATTTGTTTCATCTGTTCTATACAGTTCCACTCATTTCATCAGATGCCCCTAGGATTGACATTATTTCCCAATCAGTTCTCCATTTTCCTGACCACTTCCATTCATTTCCAGACTTTAGCCCTATCTCTCACTCACTTCCAGCTGAAATGTTGAGGCTCCTCTGATCTCTCTTCATTGGCAGCTACTCCATACCCTTGATAAAATCAGCTTTTTTCCTCCATGTTCTCTAATTTCACTAAATCACTCTTGAAATTAAGAGGACACAATTGCACACTGTGCTCAAGAGGATGTTGCATGAGTTTTTTAATATTCCCACAAAAATTGCCTGCAATTTCTTTAAGGGAAAGAAAAAAAAAAACGCACAATCAAAACAAAACCCACTTTCAAATGGGTAATCTAACTTGACTACTGTTGTCAGTCATTGTCATTGGTAATTGGGACAAAAGAATCAGAATTCATATGAACCATATGAAAAAAGAGAAGGTTACTTTAGTTAGATTGCCTTCTTGCTTCTTGCTTCCAAGTCCTAGTAGGCTCTATGGTCTGGGAGAAGGGAGGACAATATACTTCTTTCTTAAAATAAAAAAAAAAAAAGTAACATCACTTCTCTAAAGCATGGAAACCCAAGAAAATCCTATCACTCCCAGTTATTTCAGTTCTTCCAATAAGGTTCAAACCAAAATATCACATACAAACTTGGTAAAAATTTCAGAACATATCCTGCACAATAAAATCTTAACATTTGGTCTTTCTTGAATTTGTCACTTTCTGACCTATGAAGAAGATGTCGTTTTGCAGTCACCTACACCTATTTTCCACTTACTACAGTATTTAAAAGAATAAATCTCACTCTTGATGAAGTATACAATTGTATACAACTACCATAAGTCTTCATTTATGAAGTCCCATAGCAAATGGCTTTCTATGTTTATTATCTATCCAGAAAAGATAATAAAGTAGATTGTATTGGGGTAGAGACAACATTACTGAACCACAAGATGTAATAAAGCAGAAAGTAACTTGTCAGGTTGTAGGTCAATGAAATCTCTTTTTATCTGTCAAGTATGTACAGTAACATAGTGTTGGCTGACTGGTTTCGTTTTTATTCTTATTTCATGTGAGGGGGTTTCCAATCACAACTTTGTCACAAAAATTAAGGCCCATAGAATTGCACAACTGCATTGAAGATTACTCAAAGACAATGGGAACAGCAACCAAAGAGTCCTGATCAACCTACAAAGAAGTAAATCTAAAACTACTTCATCAAGTCTTTTTCTTACCTTCAAAGACATAGTGAGATATGGTTTTTATTAATATAAAAAAACCCTCATGAAATTATAAGAAAAACTAATTGTCCTTAATAGTGGTGGTTGATGTAGCTATACTTAAGTTTCTCTACAAATATTTACCTGGTGGAGAGTAGATAGCTTATGCAAGCCAGTATTGTAATCCACTTAAATAACTGAAACTACTCCCTGCTGTAAATTAAGCATGTGCTGCAGATATCACAAATCTTGTTTCTCCTTCTTATATTTACTACAAAAAAGTTTCATTTCCATGGTGTTTGGAATCAGAAAACACAACAGTCCACAGAATACTTGATATTCACAGGTTCCTGGCATATTTCAAGCATTACCATCCTTTGGGTGATAAAAGGTAGCAATCACTCTTTAACAGATGGGACACCAAAAAAGGTCATGTGGCTTGTTCTTAGTCATAGAGACAAAAATTATCCTCATTTACACAAATGAAGTTAGAGTGGCTTTAAAGCAAGTGATCTTAACATATCTGGGCTAGTTATAACCACTTATTTTAACTCTATTAAATTCACAAACAATGGAACTGAACCGACTATAAAAGATTCAGTAAAAGCTTCATATACACAGTCATTAGAACACTAAAATCCAAGATGAGTACGTTGTCTTTGACTTTCACATTTTTGATAGTGTTCTCAGAGAGAAATACTAGCACAGTAGTTTATGCAGGCACAAAGTCTAGTGCCTTCAAACACAGAACATGTACCCACTTATGCTTGTGGTAACGTGACCCACATTTATCAAAAGTAAACTCCTGACTGTCACAATTACAATATTAGACCAAAACAGCTTCATTCAACAGCACAAAAACGTAATGATAAGACTGCTCTTTTTTTTTTAATAGTGTGAGTTCACCATGATCTATGAGGTCACTTTGAAGTTTCCATGTCACTGTTTGAAGAAATCATGAAGAAAAAAACATTCCAGACCTAAACACTTGCCTGCAAACTTCAGCACCTGAGATCTTTGTTCTCTTCTCCCCACATTAAAAACAAACAGAAAACACTACTCCATGTCATAGCTGACAATCAGTGCACTGAGAACATATTCCTGACCACTACCATGAAGTTCACATTCTGAATAAATTTGTGACTCTATTTATATTAATATAAACATGATGTAATTTAACTCAGAGCAAATGGAATAGACTGTTCTCTGTTAAGCTCTTACATGCTACTCCTGCTCATGCTCTCAGTGCCTCTTACTGCCACACATTTTTAACAAGTTGGACTATCTGAATAGTACCAAAGCCATTATAACCTGTCTGTTGTAACTTCTGCAGAGGTAATCCACTGTATCACCCAAGCCTAAAGCACAAACATCAAGTTGAGTAACCAAACTAAAGTAATTCAGTCTCCTCTGGATTTTAATGGTGTATTTCCACTCAAAAAGCAAAAAGTAATCACACCCTGAACTGCAGCGATGGCTGTTGACAATTAAGGATACAGATGTGCTGAATCACATTGAATCACCTGTGCAATTAGTCAGCAGGCCAAGCACAGGAAACAACTGGAACCTCCGATAATACCAATAGGAGTATTTAATTTCCTTCCAATTTATGCCAGTTCACAAGGTGGCCTAACAGACAAGCAAGGCATGAAGGAGAAATGACTCAAATGTCTGACTTGTATAAACTTCACTTCCAGAGTCACTGGTAGATGAGACTAAAAGAAAAAAATCCAAACAAAAGTAATGAATTTTTAAAAATTTGCTTCAGAAGTAACAAAAAAATTTCACCCGGATAACTAGTCTCCTACACTTTCCCCTTAAGTAAGCCACCAAAACAAGAAAAAAAACCCCAAACTAAAAATATCAATATTATAGACAGGAAAAGTGTTATTCATCCATTTAGTATTCCTGCTTTTTAGTGAATTTGTCTTTATGAGCTGCAACCTGACCACAAACACTTAATGAAAGAACTCTCAGAAAATTCTCAGAATCACATATAAAAAACCCTCTTATTACATTATGCTGTATCCATGCAAGTAAGAAAACCTACACAACCAAAATGAAAAAACCAAAAAACTAAAACCCCACAAACATCAACTAAGAATAGTAAGAAAAATTTGGTAAAATATCAGTTATAGCTACTTCTTATTCAAGCTGATGATGTTAAAGGGAAAACAAAAAAAAAAGCCTGTCATCTTATGAATCCTCCCCCCATTTCAGGAAGTTAGGACTCAATTCCCAGCACAAAGTCACATATAACTCAACATTAGATCAGCCTCTCAAAATGTAGTTTCTAGTATTATAACTAAGGGGTAGTTAAATTGATTTTTCAATTCAAGTGAGAAATCAAGTTAACCTCAACCTCCTGGCAGACAAGTACATTCTAGGAGAGCAGGAGAAAAATATCTAAAGGTTTCTGTGGTTAACACAAAACCCAGCTGCTAATGTAGACAACAAACAAGCAAACAAACTAAACCAAAGAGAACCTCATGCATATCACTGTAGAAGTCCAAAGATCACATCTTCCAGGATGAGAGATACTGTCCTTTCCCACCTGATGAGGATCCACCTACAGTATATTTGCCACTTTCAGACTGTAATACTGTAATTCAGAGAAAGCAGAAACCATGTGGTTATTCTTCATGTCTCACAGTACAACCACCTCCATCCTCAAGGGGTCACCTCAAAAGAATCACAACACACTGGTCTGACCCTCAGACAGTCTAATATCCCCAGTAGCATCACCAACAAAGCCACAAATGTGTCACACCCTAATTACAATTCAATTTCCCTGCTTGATCTTTCTCTAGGACTCAGCAAACAAACAACTGAAAGGGTAAAAGCCAAAATACAACCAATATTCGCATTTTCTACATTTTCATTGTGATCGTGGCAATAGAAGTGTGGCTGTGGAACAAATAATACAAGTGAAAGCTAATAAAATTAATTACTTGCAGAATACATCAAAGAGATTATCCTTTTGACACAACCCATCCATGAGAGCAAAAAACCTAGTATGAATTTTTTCTCTTATATCCACTTATCTCTTAAGAAGAACAGCATTGACAGCAAATGGGAAGTGCAATTACAGGTCCAATTTACTTAAGAAGTGTGGAGATCACACTGAAAAATTGTAGGTATTTCTATGTGAAATTATATACACAGAATAAAGTCTCTTGGATTTTGTAATGGCTAGACAGAGTATGAAAACCCTTTGAAGTCCAGGCTATTCAAAATGTTAAGGTTCAGAAAATCCAAAAGTATTAGTGGGCTTTCCAATATATTATTACTATTCCTGTTATTTACCTAAGGGTTTTATTTCTCTTGAGAAAATAAAAGTCAGACAGTGGCTGAATCACTTCACATCTCCCAGGCTGGAAGGTTAAACCTCTGTTCAGAAGAAAGGTTTTCATTTTTGGCAGAAAAAAAGAAAAAAAAGTCAGCTAGGAAGAGAACTTGGATTATCAGTAAAATATCTCTGCAGAATTAGCTGAATATTTCAGGAAAACATGCTTTTAGAAAATAAATTTCTGAACAGGAGAATTAAGTAGTTGGAGAGACTGAGATTAATGCAACCTATTGTTCAGGGAATCTACAAACGTGGACCGTAACTTTAAAATTATTGCTGTCTATTAAAAAGCTTTCTAATTTGCCTGATAAAATCTAAATAAACTCAGGAATAAACATTGTCTCTTCTCATAAATCAACAACTGATCAAAGATTTTTTTATTATTATTAGATACCAATTAAGTTTTAAGAGATTGTCCATGAATGAAACAAGAGCTATATAAGTGAATGATGCACCAAGTGTAAATGGTTTAAAGTAGTGTTCTAGGGAGGATTTAATAACTCATTCTGGTTCAGAGTGGGAAAATTGGTTAATTACTCAGAAAACACAGTAAACCACTGGAGCTTTTATATATATATATATGAACATATGTTTGTTTTCAATGGCATATTTTCTTCCTGAAACAAGTATGATCTCTCCTAAAATCAAAAATAGTTTCTTCAAAGAACAACCACACTGTAATGTCCACCACAAAATTAAGAAAAATACCTCCCAATGCAAGACAATATTTTTGACCTGAAATAGGTATGTTTAGATATCTTTGAGATCACTAAAAACACAACACATACTGCATTAATGTATTCTTGGTAAGGACTGGGGCCCACACACAGTATAAAGTCTAGAAATCCAGTCAAAATCTGAGAACATTCCAACCTACCATTAAAAAAAAAAATCCAACACACACACCAAAAACCTGACATGGAATTGAATCACGTTCAAGACTCCATGTTAATTTATAGTACCTTTCAATGTCAGACATTATATATAGATTTCTCTATTTTGATGTTTACTTAAGGATTAACTACTTCATAAATGTAGGTAAATCACCAGAACAACACTGACATATAATCTCAGATTAGGGAAATAAGCCTCTATCAGCCTATTCTTTCCTCTTAGCTAAGATTATAACACATATTGATACACCAGTACTTATTTATCAACACTCTCTCCAGTCAATTGTTTGCTTACACAATACCTAGAACAAAGATACAAGGAGGTCAGTACATGCTGGCACTTTAATTTCCATACATTTGTATTTAAGCCCTGTTATGTAGGCTGAAATCACACACACTGATTATATATGAGCAGACAGCTTATCCTTAAACTATAAATTAGAATGACAGTAAACCTGTACCCTAAAATTCAAGCACAGAAACATTATAGAAACCTCACTGGAATGGACAGATCAGCACAGCAGTAATTCAGAGTGTTTCCTGATGGTTTATTTCACATCAACAAATCCTGTTAGTCAGCTTGGCAAATAACATCAACAGAAACACGTACAAAAAACCCTGATACATTCTAAAACTCTACTCAAAAAATTAATGTTCCAACTGTTAGAAAAAAATCTGAAGCATTTTTTTTCACTGCTGCCTAAGGATACCTTCTATTACAACCAATTTTGTTCTGAAACAAGAAGCAGGATTTCTTGGTCTGGATTTTTTTTATATAAATCTACAGCAAGTATATAAAAATTGCTTCCACTATTTGCACATACACCTCCTTTATCATATTTATCATCAGCACTGTATGACTGTTGTGCATTCCTCGGGGATTATACAAATTTGGAAAATCTGTTTTACCACTTTTGTTGACAGTACAACTCCATGTGAAAGTACACAAACATAGAACTGATTGTTTCTGTGCCATTTCTCCAGTTGGCTTTGCAGGAGATCTCCTTACACTAATCCCTTAAAAGCTGCTTAGGGAAAAAAAAACCACCCCCCTCCCTCACCTTAAGTTGTTTAAGACAAATATAAATACAAACTATAATTTCTGAGGACTTCTATACGAGCAACATGATTGTCATCCACTGAATCCCTTGCTGTGACAAGAAATTTTCAGTTAAATATTGCAAGTCAAGTCCTTAAAAACATGGAGTTGATGCCTATTGTGAGTCATACAAGATTTGATGTACCTTTTGAAATAGGTACTTTGATGTTCATAACATGGAAATGCAGCACAAGCAGGATGCTCTCTCTCAGCCTACCACTTTTATAACTATTTTCTAGCTAACTTTATCTCATAATAGTTTCAACTACCTCATTTTCATTTGTGTGACATAACCTACAGGACTTCAAAAGGATAACAGAACTGATGAAACCCTGTTTCATCAAGGATGTATTTTTATCAAAATTGCTATTGTTCAGAACAGTTAGAAAATATTATCTATCTTGTTGAGTTTCAAAACACTTGACTGGGATTTTTCTATTTTGCTAAAACTTTACTTTTCTGGTTTTCTCTTACAATTTTGATGTATTTCAGTTTATAATGTTTTGAGTTTTCAAAATCAAATCGGAATGATTCAACATCCCTTAAGCAAAAATCCTTCAATACACCCATAATGAAATTATTAGGGTGTTATTTCTATGGTGAATGGTTTTTGTCCTGAATTGGAGTGGCAATTAAAAACCAGGATTTCCTACAGAACAGTAATTGATTTCAAAATCATTGTGCCAGAAACTACCCAGAAGAAACAGTGATTTTTTTTCTATGCCCTCCTAAATCTGCTTCCCAGTTATTCATTCCTGTCATCTACATGCCATCTTTGACTATACTCTCTAACTTCTCTGAAGCATCCACATTTTACCAACTTGTTTTTGATCTGTGGCAACGCTCTTCTGAGATCCTGCGGATCTCTGTCCTGTTACAATCTTTTGGTTTTCCCAAACATAAATTAAGCACATAAGACAAAAATTTCGCCCTCTCACAAAGTTACATGAAATCATTTTGGCTACAGTTGAAAGACTTCATGGTAAAGGACCCCAAAGTAAAATATCAACTGTTCTTTTATCTAAGAAAAAACAAGGGAAAAAACCACTAAGAAATAAAGCACCACAAGGTGGAACACAGTACATTAAAGCTATCGCAGGGAAGTTGGTGTGCTTTGGTAGTGCTTACCAAATGCAGCATTTTAGCTACAGGTATAATTAATTAGCAGACAGAAACAAACACTTGTTCTGCTTTTCCTCTGGAGAGCACAAAACCCCCACCTATTTACATTCAAGGGTGCCAAGCAAATGTACACACAACAAAAATAAAATCAAAGTAACAGATACTCGAGGATTTCACTCAGTTCCTGGGAGAAGCAGTGGCTCAGTTGTCACACCTACTCTACTCAAGGCATGTGAAGGATTAAACATGGGCTCATGTTCAGGAGCGAACAAATTCCTTCTCTCAAGAACAGCAGCAGCGTTCCACGTTGATATGCAGTGCAGTTGCCAAGGGGTAATAGAGAGCCACACTGTCAGTGTGCAGTGTAGTTTGGCTTTTCTCCCAGTCCTACCTGAAATGACCCTGTGCCTGCTGTCAGTCAGCCTGGCTGAGTGACACCTCCCAAGGCAGCAAACCCTGGTGCACAGTATGGATTGTTAACAGCAGCCCACGGAAGGTCTGCCACTGCTCTGCACAACCTTTAGATGCAAAGTTGACTGAATTTCCCAGTAGGCTACAGGAGAGGGGTTGAGTCCCCCCCAAACACCTACTAACAGTGGAATGTTTTAAGGTCTCAGTGATTATTATTTCAAGAGTGCTTGTGTGGCTCTTCAGAGTTCAGCACTGCAGGATGTGAAGGTGGCAACACTAAACCCACAACAGATCTCATTTCAGGAGGCTATCTGGCCAAAGCATCCACATTAAGGCTTGATCTTACATATAATCAGCTGCACTTTTCAATCACACTTAGAGCCCTTAGTTTGTTTTGTGTACATGTACATTTAACATAAGACATTTTTATAATTAGAAGTCCAGAAACGACCATCAGATCCATTACCCTGAACTCGTGCAGACCACAGGCACTGTTCCACATAAAGAGTGATAATCCAGGCCAAAACAATGGACCAAACAAACAAAAAAATACATTACTTGGCAAATTATGCCTTCATCACAGCCAGATCATGGAGCAGAGCAAGACACCATCATGCACCTGTCCTTTGAGTCTGAGAACACAATCACCACATGGCAGCCCATTCATCTTCCCCCCTTGCTCACTCTGGTTCCTTCTCTTCTCCCACCCTTACTCCAAGGTCAAACTTGCTTTTAACTGGCCATCAACATGGTTTTTGCTGATTCTATGTAACCTGCCACCAGCCATCTTCATTTTCTGCTAGTATAGTGGACAGAAAACCTAATACTTTCTACTTAGGTAGTTAACAGATGGATTCACCTTGGGATGCTGGGCAAAAAAGGCCTTCCCAAGACCTGCCTGAACAGTTCAGACTGGTGCAGGCTGCTCATGAAAGAGCACACTGTGTGTTTGTAAGCTATTACTGAGTATTACTCGCTCCTACCTCAGGCTTCTTGTCATTCCTTTCCTTCTTTAAAGCACTGACAGCACAGAAATGCACACATCTTCCATCTTCTGTAAGAAGGATTTTCTTTTCCAGTTCTCATCTCTAGTAATAAATTGGTTTTTATGTGCATTAAACTGTGAGAGGGCACAGAGTGTCCAAGAGAGGAGTTGGCTGTTAGTAGATACTTAGCTTGACACTGAGTAAGTCACTTAATATCCCCCTTGTCTCAAAATCCTCACCTGAAAAATATGAATAACATTTTGAGTTTGAGAGTTTCAGCAGACACGAAGAAAAATTAAATATAGATTGAAGAAAAATGTTGATAGACGACCATCATATTAAAAATTCAAACTGATCTGATATGAAAGCACAGTGTTGCTTGACCAAACTTTTCTGGACTGAAATAACTACATCAAAAAAGACACTAAGTAAGAGAAACAGTTGTAACACAGCATTCCTATTGTATGTACTTGTCCTAATTACTTAATATTGTATTTATGGGGGGGAAGGAGGAGATCTATTTGAGAGTACTGCTTTTCAGGTAAAAAGAAAAATAAGGATAATAAAGAAATGAAGGGCATTTACCTAGCCTCGGTGTTTCTTGCTCCAAATAAAAAAAAAAAAAATGCAAACTGTTGCAAAGCAGGAATGTGCAAGAGCTGGCTTTGAAAATGTTAGCTCAGAATATCAAACTTGGCCCACACACTCTCTGGAGCTCAAGGCAAGCTCAAGTCAGCTTCTTATGAACACACTGGCTCAGTGAAAGGCAGGAAGGTAAATTACATCACTACACATGTGTAGATAATACATCTTTCCTTTAAATTCATTCAATAAGCCTTCTATAATGGAAGAGGCAGCCTGCTTTTTTACCCCCTAGAACTCTACCCCACTTCTAAAACATCACAAAGTGGGACAGTCACAGACTCATTATAGTGTTTCTAGGGTCTTTTCCAGCTTCTCAGAACCTGAATACTAAAAGACTAAGTCCTCTTCAAGTGAGAAATTGTTTGTTAAATTAATAATACTTTAAAATTACAAGCTTAAAAATACTTGAAAATTACTGGTACTTGTTAATTTTAACAGTGCAACAGTTCTCAACAGTTACTAATATTAATCAGTATCTGTAATATTCAAGTTAAAGAATTCACTTTATTATATCATTATTCAAACAAAAAAAAAAAAAAAAAAGCAGCAAAGGCTGGGAAGAGGTGGGAGGAAGGAATGACTTAAAAACTTCCTGGCCCACTTTCCAGCAGGACAAAGAGATAGGAAGTGGTGTTATTTCTCCTTGCTCATTGTAATTTCTAGTAGCTTGGGTCACACTGGTCACAGAGACAACCTGGGACTAACAGACTGCATACACAGAACTAGAAAAAAACAACCAAAACACAACAAAAAAACAACAAACAAAAAACCCAAATCTAAAATCCTCAAATCTAAAATAGGGACTGAGTTCGCTGTAAAATAGTTTTTTTAAAAAAATTTTAAAAAAAAGGTGAATAAAGAAAATCGATTGGACTTCTATCTATTTTCAAGAAACATGGAAAAGACCCTCCCACCCATCTGTTTTCAGTGTTCTAGTATTCTAAATGAAGGAGTAAGAACCTCCAAATGTCATTAACATAGAAAATTTTACAGTATAAGTGACCAATTTAGTATTCATGTTGAGGACTGGATACATCTTAGTAGCTTCTATTGTACATTTCATAGAGCAATAAAAAAAAATTTCTTCACTAGTCACTGGAGTGAGGCAGAAATACTCATATATTTTCACATTTGTGGGCATCTTACAATACTAAATAGTCTCCAAATGAAGCAATTTACATACATTTATCCATGTAGAGATTATGGCCAACTATTACCAGCAGAAGCAGCTGATGATGTCTTCTCCCAATTATTTTTTATTAGAAATTCTCATGGGATTATAAAATCCAATATTCACAAAGGTTTCTAAACTGGTAACACAGAATTTCCATTTACCAGCCTTAGTCTCCATTTAAAGCTGCTCTTTGCTACAGTTTTGTGCACCTTCTTCCTCAGCTACCAAGGAGTGTTCTTTTTTCAGACATAATTAGATCACCATAAATCATATTGTGCTGGTGTAGAACCGCATAGATTTTGAGGCAATGAAAATCCTCTCCACCACCTTCTTCCCTACTCTCCCTTTTCTTCTTTTTTTACAGTATTGACCTTTAGGTGCTCCCTAAATCTCACAGCAGACCATCTGATGCTTCTCAGATAAATGAGTATATTTAAGCAGGGAGTTACAACAACCCTACTAGAATAGGTTCAACAATTAAAAATACCCTTTTTTTTTTAAACTTGGTCTTTCCTCTATCTCTTCAAGGGACACATTAAGAAACGGGATAATATAAATAAAAGCTGTAGAACATGTAGCTAACCATGACACTGTATGCACTGCTCAGTTCCATTCTGCTTGTGTGCATTAGCAAGGTTTCCTGCTGGGGAATTACCCTTGCACTAATTTCCTCCTCACAAGGAAGAACAACATTATCATGAACTACAGCTCATTAGAGAAGCAAGAACAAACTTTGAACAGTGACTTTCAAAGAAAAAAAGCACCAACAAAACCACACTCCCAAACCAAAACAAAGTCAACTCCCATCCCCCAAAAAAACCAACAAAAACCTAATTCCTCCAGTTTTGTTTTGCCTTTTTTTTTGTAATTTCTGATAAAACAAAGCCTTTGTGAAACCAATTACCTTGGATTTCAGTACAGTAGATGGAACATATTTTATAGAATTTTTTTGGGGTTTTTTTGAATAATAATCTAGATATATTTCCCAAGATCTCACTGGCAATTCAAACTTCATATATCATGGCCAGTGAAGTCCAGCTAAGAATTAGGAACCTGAAATGCTTCTATTAATACTGATACCTGCACATCTGTTAGGCAGGAAAACTGAGCTGACATATTCAGTCTCGCATGCAGAAATTCCTTAACTATAATTTGATTTTTGGTCTATACTGTCTGCAGGTTGCACTACAGAAAAGAGCAACTAAAAGTTACACACATACAGGAGCACAGGACTACACAAGAATTCAAATTCATGAAACAGATAGTCACAGATGCAAGAATTGGAAAATTGTTTACATTTGCTCTAGACCAAGAATAAATTTGAAGTAATAATGCAATGCCATCCAACAAAACTAAGGTGATTTTTCCATGGTTAGGTTGTAACAACTGATTTTTGAAATCCACAGAAATAAAAACACCACCTATACAAATCAGCTTGATAAATGTTCCTGAAGTTCTTGGGTCTACAGTAAGTTCTTCCCCCAGTTAGAATTATTTGTATGTAACTAAATAATATCTGCCTGAGCTCTGTATGACATCACCTAGCAAGTCTTCTGTTTTTTTCCCAAGAAGTCACTGTTCTGCAGAAGGCAGGGAACATTTGTGGGAGGTTGATAACCAAGTCCCACACATTTGACTCATTTAAAACTTCAGCAGAGGCACGGTAGAAGATACAACTTAACAGAGCTTCACAACTTCATCCTAGAAAGAATGCAGTGAGGTCGTGGATCATATTGCTGGTCATTTCCAGCACACCAGAAAAAAAAGCAGATCGGCATTTAATTTTTTCACTTGGCTCACTCCCAGTGCTCTAGGGCAGGCTCATCCTAAACCTGATTGAGTTTAGTGCTTCGATTCTTTTTTACTCCATACACTTGATTTTACTTTCATTTGTAGAGACATTTCTTTCAGAAGAGCTGCCTGCTGAAACAGTGTCTGCTTTGAAGCAGCCACAGCAGCCGACAACCCTACCAAAATATGGCCTGTGTGGTTTGTACTTGCTTTGCCTTTTGCTACTCAGAGTGCAACAAGTCTTGCAACTGTTCCTAAAGACAGGTCATACAGTGTTGTTTGCAATGGCAATACAGACATAAGAAATATGTCCCTGAATAAGAGACATGAGTCTATGTAAGATAGATAGCATGATAAGAGCTGCTCTAGAGCTAAACCCAATAATTGAGGAGGAAGGAGACTATGCATCAGGCTAAAACACCCTTATTTTCAGCAAGTCTTACAGTGCTTTAATTCTCATATAAAACCAGCCAGAAATTCAGGACAGACTACAGGAGCTATAGTAAGCATTTGGGAGGCCTGAGCTCAAAGTCTCTATTATAAATACCCTGTAACCACATGTACCAGATAAAAATACTTGAGTAAATAAATAATGGCCAGTCTTCGCGAGCGAAGATCCGGGGAAGGTCTTTCCACCTTCCAGCCTGCGCATTGGATTTTTTTAGGTGAGACACAGTGTGCGCGGAACTGAGCCCACCCTTTAATCCTGAGGTTCATCTGCCGGGGCCAAGCGAGCTTGGACGGTGGCAGCGAGGTCCTTAGGACGTAGGTGGGTTGCCTTTAAGGGCTAACGAGCCCCACCTGCCCGGGAGTGGCCCTGACCGGGAATCGAACCCGGGTCTCCGCGGTGATAGCGCGGCGCCTTTACCCCCTAGACCACCAGGGGCTCCAAATACTTGAGTAGCACTCGCAAAACCACCAAAATGCCTCAGATGCTTCTGAACTCAATTTTCTTTCAGACAGGCATATTTGCAGGGCTCATTCTGCATCGGGTTATCATGCAATCTCATCCAGGTTTATACGAGATAATTGTGATCTGAAAATCCTATGAAAGAAAGACCATACCCCAGATAATCACCTGCATTTATGGAACAGTGAATACAAATCAGTGTTTCCTGACCTGACACACAAAGCTTCTGCACTGGACTTGTGCTGCACGTGAACGGTTCTCAATCTACAAACGATGGTTTAGATCCATCCAAATTAATCTAAAAGCAAGCCCCTATGAAATGCAACTTCAGAGTTTGAAAAAATAAACCTAGAACGTGAGTTTCACAAAGGCAGAACTACCCAGACATTCTGTGTTCTAACCTTCTCTTTTAAGGCATGGCTGAGAGACAGGTCAAAAGAGAAAAAAATACAACAGCTGACTGTGCAAAAGTGTCACGACTTTGCAGACAAACATGCTTTGGTGGCTAATAATACTCTTTATACTCCAGGGAGAATTGCTACCCATGCAAAATCCTTGAGATTCAAGATCAACCTAGGAGAAACCCAAACAGTGTCAGCAAGAGCATGTGCGGAAATCCAAAAGGTCACATCAAATGTTCAGCTATGAAAGACACACATGTGAAAAGAGAATCTGCAAAATCAAACAGCACTGAATTTGTGTGTGGCAGAGACCTCTCAAGGAAAGCAAACAGAAGAAACCAAATAAAAGAAAAGCAGCCACAGCATGTGAGTCACCATGGTCCCTGCCAAGGACCACTAATATCTCACTAAAAACTCCAAATTCTAACTAATCATATTAACTTAGTCATTAGATGCTGTCAATGGGTAATTAAATATATTTGCAGGTTTTGCAGCCTTAAGCACAAGGAATGGGCATTCATCCAGGTAACCAAATGTTCACAGAGGGAGGCATCAGCTTTTTCATAGAAGTATCTTTCAGTAAAATTGTTTCACGTAGCCAACTGAAGCAGCAATTCTTTCTCACCCCTTCAGTAGTTTGCCATGGATCCTTGAATCTTTTTCCATATTTTACAGAAATAAAAAAGCTGTTTGGGTAGGTGACTTGTTTTAAAAAGAAACCATTTAGATGAGGAGAGAAAAAAACCTGAACACTGAACGCAGTATTTTCCACCTTCACAGAATGATACTGCATTTCTTAAAACTAAACAAGGTTAACATGCAAAAAAAATATAAAGCACAGTCATCATGTTAATTTGATACGGTTTTTTTATTTTTAACTATGGTAATTCGACTACAAAGAATATTAAAACATTAGTGTTTCACTTCATTGAATCATACCTATTTTTGAGAATATTTACTATTCTTGAGGGAAAATATTATGTCTCTTTTCTACATGCACTATAGAATATGGTCCTGTACAAAGCTGTCATTATGATGCAATAAAATTTTATTAACAAAATAATGGACTTTCCATTTGGATACATCAAGCCCAGAACAATTATCAAGTGTTCAGTTTGAGTTCCTCACACCAACAGCTTTAAAAACAGAATGTAAAAAATCTGTAGTCAGTTTTATTGCCATACAGAAGAAATTCTTTGCTGTGAAGGTGATGGGGCACTGCAACAGGCTGCCCAGAGAAGTTGTGGATGTCCCATCCCTGTCAGTGCTCAAGGTCAGGCTGGACAGGGCATTGAGCAACCCGGTCCAGTGGAAAGTGTCCCTACCCAGGGCAGGGGGTTGGAACTGGATGACCTTTAAGGTCCCTTCCAACGCAAACCAATCTATGATTCTGTGATTGGTCCCCCACAAAAGGTATTACAAAGGAGAAGGAGCAAGGCTATCAGCTTTCACCCACATCAGTTCCCCTCAAATAACACATGTGAAGAGCAGAAAGCACCAAGGTGTACATGGGCAATGTCATTAATACAAAGGAATCCCGCAGATTGAAGCTTTCAGGAGGACAAGAATCTGTAAGAACACCAGGAAAGTACTTACAGGGGACAGGGAGAAACCTATTGCACCTAGGGACACGGGTGTACAACTCAAAAGCTCACCCAGAAGTACATACAGACTGTGTAACAAAGGGAGTCACTTCAGGCATTACAGATATTCCAGAAAGCCAAGATATCACCCCCCTCACTGCACACTGGGACAAAGTGTCAAAACAAGAATATTTCTTGTGCCTTCTCATTTGCCCTATTCACCCAGAAACTCTGCTGGGACTTCACGTTTTAATGTGCATCTTTCTGTTACCTAGAAATATTTCGTGCCTGACTAACAGAAGCTGCTTTTATTGTGGCAATCAGAAGGGAGTGTTACTACAATGTTGTGATCAGCATTTTGGTATAATCTAGAGCTTAATGGTTTGTATAATTGCTATAAGTTCTCACTCAAGTATACATTTGAGTTGCACCAGTGTTTCTGCTTCACAGCAGATCTGACCAAACAAAGTTAGTTTGAAGCTCTTAACACCATATAATAAACTGAAAACATTTTACATAAAGAGAAAGGTTTATCTACACACCAAGCTTTATGGAAACGTTTATATAGTCAATAGTACACACCTAGAAGGGAAAGAACGATGTCAGCCAACTTGCAGTAGAGAAGTTCTGCCAAACTTCAGCAAACTACTACAGAAAACAAGCCTATCCAGAACAATTGCTGAAGAACTTGTCCTTTTTTTTGTCTTTGACTGGAGAATGCACTCATTTTTATTACATCACATAAAAAGCGTAATACTCATTTCAACACGAGACAAGAAATATCAGTTACTGATAGGCTGCATACTGTTTTCAATAACTTCAGAATAGCAAGGGAATTTTAAAAAGTAGACATTCTTTGACTAAGTCACACTATTTCATCATCAAAATCACCAAAATGTAATACTTCTCTGGAAAAACAAAAGTGAAGCAAAATGGTACTTCTGAAAAAGAAACAACAACACAAGAAGGACATGAAAATGTAATTGGGTCCCCGCTATCTGATGGGATTTGTTGAACAACAGCCACATCTAAAAAGTAAAACAGCTTGTAGTCAAATAGAAGACAATAATAAAAGAAAGAATATTTCACTTGTAGCTTGTAGAGGGACTGAATAGTGATTTTGATTGTTCATATTTATCTAGTGTGTGCATTAAGTTTTACACTTCTGCCCTAAAAGTACTTTTGCCTACAGCACTCTTGGGCTTGTTTACTTTCTATTTTAAACTAAAAATGCAGAAAACTAAATCAGTAAGTTTTAATCTACCAGTGAGAGTCTTCTATTTGCTCTCCCTTAAGTATGTCTTTTGTTACCCAGAAAACCTGTAATTCAGGATTTAGAGGAAAGTGACCATGAGCTACATTAACACCCTGTGAGTAGTTCTGAGTGAAAAAGAAATAAACATTTTAACTTCTCTACAACAGTCACATTCTTTTCTCAGTAGAAACCAATTCCTTTTTGGTGCTGCTTGATCTACCCTCAAATATTTTCTTACATTTCACTTTCCACATAGGTTTTCAATCAAAATAAAAAATAATAATCCTGATATTGCTTTGAAATCTATTCCTTACTATTTGAATCTGCTAATCTGTTTCTCCTGTCCACTTGCATACCTGCAACTGTAACATCCACAGACATCCTTTTCTCTGCCTAAAATGCCTTCAAAAGCTTGTTACACAGCTCAGCCTTCTTAACCTAATTTTTCTCTCCTTTCAGAGCACCCCTCCCAAATTTTCAGTAACAAGTTTACTTCTTGTTAGCCAATTAATTAATATTTCTTATATCTTCATATTCTTTCAACTGTCTTTCAACTATTCAGCATCTTCACCAACCTTTCATTAGATAACACAAGCTTGTACGATCCCAAGCAGCAAAATCTAGCAGTCCAAGTTGGCAAAAGCCCTTGCTTTCCCTTACAAGCCTAATT
Source organism: Myiozetetes cayanensis (assembly GCF_022539395.1). Lineage (NCBI taxonomy): Eukaryota > Metazoa > Chordata > Aves > Passeriformes > Tyrannidae > Myiozetetes > Myiozetetes cayanensis. Next base: position 6,057,468 of record NW_026087742.1, read on the forward strand.
TCTTCTTCACACCTGATATCACCTTTTTAATATATTGTTGTATTTTCTTTCTAGTCCATTGCCCATATGACAGCAGAATTGTTCTCGCTTTCCCCACTCATTTAAAAAACCCATCTTGAACAATGATTTTCTCCTGCCTTCCTGCAGACAAAGGAGAGAAAAAGAAACAAGGCTCACACTCTTATGGCTTACACTGCTATAGTGTTTAAGGAGTTTGAAATTTTTGCAGATGCTTCAGTGTCTTTGAATTTATAAATGTTTTGCCAATATACTCAAGACAATTCGTTTTGCAATTGAGCTTCATATTTAGGATTACTTTCCTTTGTAAAGTAAAACTAATTCCCAAACATTGTATGCAATAAATGCCACAAACCAGAAGCATTGCTTTAGGTTGTTTTATTCAGTGAATTAAATCACCTCCTGTAGAATGGAAACAATAAACAAGTCCTAGTTTTTTCACTATAAGCTAAATTATTAATCACCTAAGTACTGGATATGGGACCATTAAATAACAATTATTTCAAATAGGCATTTGGTCTAGCATTTCTACTCTTTTATGTTCTCCATAATTACTGGATTGGCTAAATGATGACTAAGGTAGTGTCTCCTTGTTGCAAGAAAAACAGTTACAGGGTTATCTAAGGTCACAGTCAAAATAATTTCAAGTGTATTCAGCAAGCCATTGCCAGTATCCTCTTGTCAGCAAGAAAGAATTGAACCATAGATAATTTTGGATTCATATTTATTTGGAGATTGAATTTACCAATTTGAAACTTAGTCCATTTTAATTTTCTTCCTTTTAAAAATAAAATTTTATGAAAGTGGTCTGTAACACATGAGTTCTGTGATACCTTTATGAAAGATACTTAATTATAGGTTTATTAGTATCAGTTAAATTCTCATTTCTATTTTTTCTGATTTGTTTTCTCCACAAGCATCATTAGCAGCTAATGATGCTAATAAAACATGGGTATGTGATAAAAAACAGACGGATATAATAGGTTTTATAACAATCTGACACTGCAATAGGGTGTTTTACTCAGCAAACAAAACTAAGATGAAGAACAACATTATTTATCACAAATCATAGAGCTTCAAAAATTTATTTTTAAACACACTACAGTTTTACAAAAGCCCTGCTGAAGACCCCGAGAAAAAAACACAGAAAAAAATTAATAGCTAATAATCAAAGAAGAAACAGAACTCTGAGCAAAACTGAAGTGCAAATACACCTATACCAGAGAATCACTCTGCCTTACAAAGATGAGACAGGACCAAAGAGGGTCCAGTTGGGAAATATAAACATTCCCCTGTAGGCTTATTCACTACAAGCCTTTGGTCTCTTAAAATTTACTTATCCAAATTTACTTATTTTCCCTTCATCTTTGCAAACTGGCAGTGTCTCAGTGAGTTTTAGTCAGCCATTGATAGAATCATTACATTGGAAAAGACCTTGAAGATCAAGTCCAACCATTAAGCTGCCAAATTCAGCCCTAAACCACACTCCCAGTTATGATGTTTGGTTCTCACCCATACTGTCTAGGAAAGCAAAGATCTCCTAAAAAGTAACCTAAAAAGTCGTAAGTTGTATGTATCAATACCAGAATAATAATAACCATGCTTCACATTCCCTCTGTACTTACTCTTAGACAGGGTGATGGCAAAATACCTTAGTTTCAAGCACTGTTTAGAAGCTATTCCCTACCCAACCATGCTTTGGTGCTTACAACTATTTTATTTCTTCTATTAATTTGGAAGAATAAAAGGTATTTTGATGGTTTACGTCCTCACATGTCTCCCTCCACCTTTATTTAATTTCCTGCTGTCTCAAATGGAACTAAAAATTATTAATAACTCCTTCTATCTAAATTCTATCCTACTTGAAGCCCCCTTGGATTAAGTTCATCAGAAATAACAACCTTCAGCAACCTATTTCCTTGGCAGTTTGAGGTTTAGATACTCCTTGCACTTACTGGTATTAATCATGCTGGTTGATCTTTCTGAACCCTTCTGTTAACTATCCTTTACCAAAAAGCCTCTTCCATGGCCCTGTGATTTTACAGATGAGGTTGTTTGATCACATCAATCACTTACCCCATCAAAACATTTCTCAAAAGTGCCTCCTGTAATAGACAAAAGATGAACTGATGTTCTTCCCCTCTTAGGTGCATGATTAAACACAGAGCTCATAACTAAGTCTCAGATTAGAGCACATGTATTTATTAAAGAAGCATCAGGTTTCTCTGACATGAATCTCAAGGCATTTCAGCTTTAAGAATACAGAAGGCTTTTGAATTTTAGAGCAAGTAACAGACCAACATGCTTGTAGGAAAAAGCTCATAGACCAAAAAATAACATGGTTAAAAAGATTTATATTCTTCAGAACCTAAATTCTTTGCCTTTTGGAGTTTTGTAAATAATCTGTACTGATGTAAGACAATGTATATCCAGATTTGCATGTTGTTGCTGTGTAAAACAAAAAAAAACAACCACCCAAATCATTTGTATCTGATTTCAACAGAGGTACTTTAAAATTTATCTGCAAATACAATGATAGTTTTATTTGTCAATTTTTAGGAGACTAACCACCTAAATAATACCTCCGTGATGTCTTTGTTGCTGACATTTTACTCCACACACATATCCTACACAGAAGTTACTAAAACAAAAACATGCTCTAATTTCTGGTGAGAAAGACAACTTAAAATGGTGAGAACACCCTTTAAAACTCCTTTTTAGCAACGGCAATATTGGACTATTTCCCCCCACCAGGTATTATTATCCAGACTCTGCTCATCTGCCAGAAAACTATAAACTGTTAACAAGTGCTCCACTGAAATAAAAATTAACTTGGTCAGTTCTGTTACTGGTAAAATATTATTCCTATCTAATAGATCTTTGTTAACATAGTATGAAGTAGAATTACATTACAGTAATATAGCAGGTTATCTTTCAAGTTTTTTCGGTTTAACAGCCATTCTTGAGTTAGAAGGAAAAATAGCTGAGTATATATTCATTTCCAATGAAAGCAAAGTTATCTGATAATAAATGACCCATTAGTTTGCTCATAATTCTGTCAGAGTTATTACAGTCTTTAGGTTCTGAATGACTGTAATTTACTATAATTGGTTTGCAGGACAAGAGATAAATTTGACTTGCTCAATTGCAGATTCACTAAAATAATTTTCAACATTCAAATTATTTCAGAACATAACAGTCATGACAGAAATGTAACAAAAACAAAGAATGTTAATGAAAGAAATGCTATTTGAGTGGGTTTTTTTTAAAGATTGATTACTGAAAATTACCAGTCTGCCTCAAAGTTTATTCCTAACATGGTATAGATTTTGTCTTGTACATAAATCTTCCTGTAATCAATCCTTATACTGATGTTCAGAAGGATGATGTGGCTAAGATACAACTTCAAATAGTTCTACACATACTGCAAGGACATGAGGCTCTGCTGAACATTTAAACTTTCTCTCAAATACTTGGACACTAAAATATGAACACAATACAGGAAATAGAGAAATTTGAAGTTTGCATGGAAATGGAAAAGCCATTTTTGTGGGGTTTTTTGTTTGTTTGTTTTGGGGTTTTTGTATTATTATTTTTTAGGCTGCAACACTTATCCAAGTTTCTAACAGTTCAGAGGTCTTCCAAACCTTGAAACTGGAATTGGTTTGGTTTTATTGACTGTTGATCCTAATTCAAACTACAAAATGGAAAGCAATAGGACAACTGTGGTGCAGAGATTAAGACATGTTTCAGAAATCTTTGCTTAAATTTCATCTTACCACTTCAGAAAAAAAACCACTAGTAACTACACTCATCTTGTTAAGTGCAAAATCTGACAACATCTTTGCTGCCTTGACCTCCCTTCTGTTTACTTGCTACTCAAAAAGGAAAAGTTATATAGTCTTTATATTTACCTTCCTTTCAGAATCACAAAGCACTTCAGTTTCAATTTTTGTGCTCTAACTGCTCCCTAAGACAACAAATCAAAGTGCTATCGTGCATTTAAGTACAATAGCTTTTTTTTTTAAGGGAAAATACTGATCATTATGGACTTCAGGGGTTAACAAGATGTTTACTCCTGTGCAGTTCTCTGAACAACTCATCTTGGTCTCAGAAACCATTAGCCAAGGAAGGTAAATGTATTGCATGGCAAGCTCAGTCTTCCACAGGTGGTAGAGCAACAAGATTAAAACTAAGTTTCAGCTCAAAAATTAGAGTCTTATTTCCATGGACAAATATAGTCTGTCACTGTGATCAAGGCAAACCCCAACGATCCAGCCTTATCACAGTTAGGATTTGTTTCCCAGTGGATAAAGCTGAGATTAGAACCCACACTAATATCCTGAATGGGATGCCTGAAAGGAAAAGAAATGGCAAATATTTTTATAATGGTTGATTTCAGCTGGAGCTGAAAGGTGTTGGTAAGCCCTGAATCTCATTTTCTCCTAGTCATACTTGAAAGCTGAACCAGCCAAAGATGCATCTTAAATGAGAGTTTGTTCTTTCAGGAGTTGAGCTTGAGATACATTTCCAAGTAACAAGGTACCAAATTATTCCTGCAGAAGAAATAACTATGACTCTTCAGCCTGAAAAAAACATGACAGGTCAAGAGAGGACATGACATGATTCTGAATTAAACACAAAGAATAAAGAATAAACTTGCTTTCTCCCCATAAAGACCTAGGGTGTGTAAAATCAGAACACCTTTAAACGAGGTATCCTTTGACAGCTACAAAAAAAGCAAAGAATTTTTTCTCTGGGAGAGCCTCGCCGAAAAATTGAAATAAAACCCAGAGCCTCATGCACGTGTCACTGAGGAGAGTGACACACATCCCTTTCCATCTCCCCCAGAACAGGCATCAGACACTGTCACACTAATGAGGATGCAGATGTTTGAAAACTCCAGAAGGAAGCGCTTGTGCAGACACAGGACTGATGTTGTCCTGTGCCACCAACCTCACAGGCACCACAGGTGCCTGTTATTTTGACCACAGCTTCTAGTTATTTGAACTGAGCTGGATTAACTGTGCTACAGAGAGCTAAATCACAAGAAATCCTTGGGAATTCTTTCTTACACGGACAAATTTTCCAAAGGCACAGAAAGTCTGAGAGCAGCCGTGTTTTCTGTGCACATATTTGATAGGGCATGCAAATTTATTCCTGTTTGTGGGGTGAAAATAGGGAAATTCTAGGCAAAACTACAGCCCTTTCCTCAAAATCCACTCCATAAAATACCATAGCCCCCTTCCTCTACTCCTTTCATTTTCCTCAAACTTCCAACAAAGAGCAAGTTAACACTAACTCTGTTGAAATCAGTTTGTCAGTACACATTGGTATTATCACCATCAAATAAAGTGATTCAGAAACCAACTTGAGAAAAAACACAAATCATTAGTGATGAAAAATAAGCTCAAAAAAGGGTGAAAGGTTAGCTTTGATTTTTCACACTCTGAAATATCAGGTTCTAAGTGCTCTTCAGTTAATTAGAAGAAAACTGAATAGAAATGGTTAACAACTCAACTATAGGTCATCCTCAAGAATTCTAAAACCCTTACTAATTGAGCAATTAGAGTGAGTGTAAATATTTCAGAATTTACATTCTGTTTTATTGCTTTTGCTCTTAATCTGCTTTTGTCTACCTGGTAATAAAATCCTCCAGGGCTTTTTTTTTCCTGGAATCTGCATTTCTAAAAAAAAAAAAACAAAAAACAAAAAACAAAAAAAACAAGGAGACAATGATCAAGAACATGGGACTGATTATTCTGAAAAAGAAATCATGTTCCAGCTCTGTTATATAAAGAAAAAAATTTAGATGGAAATTTGCAAGGAAAAAATCTCCAGTTTTTCACCTACAAGCTGGGAATTGATTTACTTTTTCCTCTTAACTATGTCAAAAAGACAAAAGTATACAGTAACATTAAAAAGTAGAACATTCTGCTAGTTTTTCTTCTGCAAAAGTGGCATATAATTGAGATTAATTACCCACAGTTGAAATTCTACTTTTTAAGTTCAAATTTACAGAAAATCTTCTAAGAAAGGCTTATACTTAGATTTGTTACATATGACATTAAAAATAGAACACTATTATATAGGAAAATCTTGAAATGTCCTACTCTAAGAGATGCACTAGTACTTCAGACTTTTCCTCATCCTTAAATGTGTTCTTATGCGCTATTTATTAGAAATAACTCTCTGAATTGAGCACTTGTGTTTTCCATCATCTTCATCAATGTAGTGTCTCAGCACACTAGAAGCATTTATTTATTTATGATTTATTTTTACCAAAAAAAAAAATCTATTACGTAAAAACACATTGCTATATCTTTAAGGATGAGGAAAATAAAACATGATAATTAATACTGAGGAATACACTTACAGTGGCCCATTAAAACTTCTGTAGCCTCACAACCACCAACTATCCCACACACACATACACTCCAGAGAACTTATTTTCTGTGTTCACAACAAACCTTTTTATGGATTGAATTTTGTTCAAATTATGAATTCTCAGCATGGGTGTTGTGCATGGGTACAAGTGTGTTAGCATTGATAATAATGTTTGGTGATTAAAAAAAATTTTGTCAGAGAAAACACTTTTGTGAAGGTGATTTCAGAAAGATTTAGCAACTGCTTCGTTAGTTACATGATATTTTTCTACACACTGCCTAAAAAAAAAAAAATTAAAAATCACACTGACTGGTTAAAGTACAAAATCACAAAATATCAAGTTTACTGTCTAGCCTTATTTTACATTCCTTTTCACGCTGGGATATCAGATCCAATATCAGACGTGGATTTTGGGGAAGGGTATTTAGCATCTTCATGGGCTTGACTTCATGGCAGGCCATCATGTCTCCCACAGCCAGAAAGCCCCCCAAATGATGGGACCCATATTGAAAAACCTGGGCTGCAAAACTTCAGTGTTCTGGCTCAGGAAATAGAGCCAAGGAATGGGGCTGGGTAGCCTTTTGCATTTCTACACCCAACATCTTGCCAGAAAAGTACAACTACTACAAAATGCCAAAGAGATTCCAAAGCACCTATTTTTCCCCACTTTTCTCATGAAAATGCTGAGCAGCTCACACCTAAGTATGCTATCAGTGACAAGAGGAGTCATTCTATCATCCATTTAGCTTTCATGCCGTTCTCTGGTAGATAAACTTACTCCACATCAAAAAGTACTCAACCCTCAAATAGCCTCTGTTATTAAATAAACTGTCCAGTGAACTTGGCCTTAACTAGATGGTGACAAATAAAGTTTGTTTTCTCATTTACTTCCACTGGATTTATATGGAAAATGAGCTCAATGACGGTGAGACAGACCAGCCTAGAACAAGATGGGATACAGGACTCTCCCAGGACTTCCTCAAAACTGGTAAGAGTTCAAAAAAAAAACCAGTCATACAAGTCTGGCTTAGAAAACCCTTAAGCCCTCTTCCTTTTTCAAATAGGATATTGATTCCACAATGTTGCACGAGTTTAAGACTGTGGTCCCTGACACAGCACAGCACCACCTGTAGCTATGCTTCTAACAATTTTCTTATTTTCTTCCGTCAGATTTCCACAAGGTAACTGAAGTCATCCTTCTTCCTACCTGTGCTGGTGTCTACAAATCTACTCTGAGACACCTACCATGGAAGTGACTAGATATTAAAGTCATTTTGATGAGCAACACTTGGGAGATATATAGGAAAAGCTGGTTTAAACTACATCAAAGTCAGAAGCCATGAGAGCAGTAATCTTCTGGAATGGCTTTCAGTGGAAGACCATTATTTTTCTTCTCCCTAATTTATCTATTTCATTCACTACATGACTTTATTTCTGCACCAAGTTACAGCAGAGACCCTAGAGACAACAGCTTCATTAACTGTACAACTCTCATTCATTCTCCAAATACCCTCCATTAAATTGAGTAAGAATTCACTGAAAGACAGTGTGTGAACATGTAATTAAAGACAATTATAATACATACTCACAGGGAGAATGGGGGGTAAATTAAAATTGAAGAAGTCACATGAATTCTGACATTGCTAACTGATACAAGATTATAACCTACAACAGCTGTGTGAACTAGCAAGAGAGGGAAATGGAGCACATGTTTTCTGTGAGTGCATTTCATGGCTACTTGCCAACATCTGGCAGAGTCTGAGACTCAGGAATTCTGGATTCTCTTCCAGATTCTTCAAGCAGTTCAAAACCTTTTGCACCTGCCTCTCCTAATGAAGTTTATCGCTCCCAAATAATCTTCTTGATTCAATTCCTAGTGGTTTACTACCTGCTCTATTATGTTCCCTATTTGCCACTTCAGCTGAGCACAACAGGCCCATTCTTCACCTCTATCCAGACAACTCGTTGTGCCAAGCACCACCCCATCACCTAACTTGCCTTTAAATATTAACACATACATCACACAGCCCCGCTTCTAACAGTGTTTAAGCACTCAGATCATGTAAAAAAGCCAGCTCCCAAAAACAAGTGGGTATGGAAAGACAAAACCTATCTCCTACCACACCTGCATGCTTGAAAAATCACATTTCACATCACAGTATCTTAGGAAATTTTAAAATAAATAAATAAATAAATAAATTCCTTTTCTTTCCTCGACTTTAACTGAAAGCCTAATGGCACAATAGAGAAAAAATTAGAATCTCAGTCTCCAAAACTACAATGAGTGTCCTTATTGATGTGCATGATTATAGAGGACTTCCACTACATTTAGTGGCGTCTGCTCCTTTCTGTATAAGATACTTCATTTACCTGTGGTAGTAAAGCTCATAAAACGCAGGCCAGTCTCCCACTAATTCAACATCTATCTACCCAAAAAACCCCAAACCACTAAACAAAAACACAAACAAACCAATCAATCAACAACAAACAAACAAAAAACAACCAACCAACCAAAAAAAAAAAAAACACACCAGAAAAGAAACCATGCCCAAGGAATAAGAGAAAGGAAGAAAATGTCAGTCAGAGGTTTCAGTGTAATTTCATTGAAGCTGAAGGAAGATGTAATGACTCAAAACAAGCCAAGACTGTTTTTCCAGGAGCCACTAGAAAAGGACAGCACTTATCTGCAGTTGGTAGCAGTGCTGAGAAGCAGCTTGCTGATGTTAACATAGAGGTGCTCACACACCTGAAGAACAGTGAGGGAGAAAGTTTAGAAGCACCAATAACCAGGCCACAGAAGCTGCCTTAGTAAAAAGGAGAGAGAGAAGCCTTGGCACTGAGCAGGAAAAACAAGGAAAATAAGATCCCACGGGATTTTAAATCAACAAAAGGAGATATGTTTAATTGGATACCATGGGCAGAGACCCATCCCACAAACAGCTTGCAAATTACTGTCTTGACAATTCTAATCCCAGAGTTATTTTTCAGTCCAACTAAAAGCTCAGAAAGTTTATAGATAGCAGTAAGCCAAAATACACATGAATTATCTAAAAAAATGGGACAAAGAATAAATCTGCATGCTTTTACTGATGATAATAGGAAGTACAACGGGCAAATGAAGACTTGCAAATGACCTTAATGAGACTGTGACTTCCAACAAAATTGTACATGAATTTCAGTACAAGTCAACACTCTGGCTTTTTACCCAAAAAATGGAATGCTAGTGATTACTGGGAAAATAAAACAAAACAGAGGTCATCACTGAACCACAGTATAGATCCAGTTGTCTCTATCTTGAATACTGTGTTCCAATCACTCCATCTACAAGAATGTAGGGAAAAAATACTGAGAAAAACTCAGAGCAATAGCAATGACAAACTCACACAGCAACTAAGGCATTTAAAAGGCATGACTACAAACTCTACGTAGTCATGAGTGGCACAGAGAGAGCAGTTAGGTATCACTGTATACTCTAATATGTGAGCTAGCAGTTACCAAAATGAATTAGTAATTTAAAACAAAAGAAAGCTGTTTCCTTGCAATGAGAGAAAAACCTGTTCTACTCCATCCCAAAACATAAGTGAAAGCTAAATATTACACTGGGGACCAGGCAAGTTCACAGAATAACAATCCAAAGAGGGCAGTCAATTAGGTGAAACCCCACATCTGGCTCTAGAAGTTCACAAAATTAAGGTATAGAGATATTAGAGGTAGTGTCATAAACACTCGTGCCACTGTTTCACTGCTGGAAACAGAATGATTTATGGTCCTCAATACCAATTCAGTCCAGTCACATGTTCTGCATCTGGGCTACAAAGTCTTGGTTACTAGGAATTCAAAGCAGGATGAAAAGTTTAAGCTGTAAATCAGCATCAGCTCCTGTCTTGAGTGAAATGTTGACTGATTTGCCACTTCAAACCTAAATTTCCCTCCACTAGCTGAAAATCAAGAAATAAACTCTTGCCAACTCTTGTATTTTGCCAGTGTTTATGAATCACCAAGTAAAAGCATCTTTGTGTACCAAATGGTTGCTTTCTTAAAGTCCTTGTCAACATACAGAATAATTTGCCCTATGCTGGGGGGATGGGGGGGGCGTAAGAAATCCTCGGGGCAAAGAGCTTTGTCTAATTCACCTAAAAGAAAATATAATTTTATTTGAACTGTAAGAAAGTTAAGTTCGTCAGCTTGCTTGCTTTCAGTTCTAGTAGCTCTGTTTTTGAAATGAGAACAGAACTACTCCAAAATGTGTTGTTTGTCCAAAGGAAAGCCCAGCAAGGCCTGATTTCATTACTTCCACTTGCTTATACCTACCTGTATAGTCTGTGCCAAATTATCAGAGAGAATCAAGTATGTTAATCCCAAAAAGCCAAATGGAACCTTATGTCATAGTATTTAGACAACTGACAGGATACATATTTCAAACATCTTCCTTACACATTAACCATAGGCCTGAAGACTTCTGTCATTCTGACTGTTTCAGAAATAATGTGCAAATTGTCTGGAAAAAAATGGCAACTTTTTCAACCTGTTCAAGTTATCTTGAAGAACAGAAAGGTCCTTATTGGTTGATAGAAAATGTAGTCAATTAAAAAAAATAAACAGAAAAAAAAATCAAAATTTCCTCCAGCCACTGTTCCAGCTATTCTCCTTCTCTACATACAAATCTCCATTTTGATGGAAACTGGTTGCAAAAAGACATAAGCAATATCACTGAGTTCTTCTTTTCTAGGCAGATATGGAAAGACTGTGCTAGTCTGATAAAGTTTAGGGATGAATTGAAGGACAACTGCAGAATGAACTGCATCTCTGCACTTGAGTTCCAGTTATGTTGCCAGGTTACATAAAAATATAGGAAAACAGAATCAGAAGACATCCTCTGTTAAAGGTTCCAGCTATTAGCTCAGTATAATAGAAGAAGAAGCTTGTTAACACTGCAAAAACAGAGATAGGTCGCAGTTTTTTCTGACAAATCTGTTACTGCATATTCCTAATTTAGCTGGTACTGTGTTGACAAAGATTCAGAAAAGAAAAAAAGAATACTCAAAAACTCCATATTCTTTCAATATAAAAACTACTTTTGGTAGTTAATGCTTCACTGTATCCACACCCATACTACTTCTTGTAGTGGATGAGGGAAATTCAGCATTTTTATATCAGACTTTAACATTTGAAGATAGAGAAACCAGAACTAGATTGCATGGGTTCATTTTACCCAGAAAACCTTACTACATGATTCTCACACTTTAACCCTGTTATTTGCCTCAACTGCAACCTTTGAGGGAGTTTTCTTTATTCCAGTCAGCTGAAAAAGCCTCTCATTAAGCTTGTTTCTTTCATAGCAGAACCTCTGCAATCTCAACAACTGCTCCAAATATTTTCTGTAGGTGTAATACTACAGTAACTTTTTCAGTGGGTATTTCCTAATAAACTCTAATTAAATCAAACAAGTTTTCCTTTGTTTCTGCTTAAAATGTCTTTATCAAACCCCGTACCTAATATTAAGCAACAAGGTTAACTCATGAAAAGTCCCCACCCAGTAGCTCAACTGTGATCTCTTTAATATTACCTAATCACAGACCACTTCTTACTGCAAAGTAAAAGAGAGAAAAAAAAAGTGTGACCTCTTCCACACTTTTTCAACCAGGACAAATGAATTCATTATGCCAACTTTGGTTTAAAGCCTTACATATAACATCACTTCTTGCTGCACAACAATAATCAAGAAATGATGCATAAGTTGCAATGATAACCAGATTCAGTCAATAGTTAGATTTCTAGTCAATAAAACAAAGGGAGGCATTCAAATCATTATTCACTGAATTATTCAGAACTATCTGAAATTTGCTATTTCCAAATATTAGTAACAAGCCTGATCAGATAGAACAACGCCAAACTGAAAGTCTTCTGCTTTTATGCAGGTATCCTCTACAGATTAAGTCTACAACTTACTTCAACAGCATAAAAAGTCTAAAATCTTCTACATAAAGTTTAAGCAACCAAACTCTGCTGTGAAAGCTGATTTAGAACAAATGGACTGATTGATATTTTTCATCATTTTTAGTTCAGTAAAACAATGCTGCACATGCTATTGTGAAGCTGCTCTCCAATATGCTGTGCCCCATCATCAGAGGCTCTGTTATACAGAACTACATCCTCATCATTTTCCTCAAATTTCAGCTGAAGCACCAAGTCACCAGCTGCCTCAAAGTATGAATTCTGTGAGCATTCACTTGCCTGACAGACTAGTGCCAGCACAACTGATCTGATTTTCACTGCAGCACAGTTGCACAGGCTACAAAGAGCATCTGTACCACTGATGAGTAGACAAAGTTTCTCTGCATTTCTCAACTCTGCTGAGTATTTCCCATCACCTTCTAGGGACGGCTGCAGTGCAACATTCAACGAAACCAACGTGCCCCTGAGCTTGAAGAAGTGTAACAATTACAGATGATTTTACAAAATTACTGTTTGTTAGATATCCTTCAGAAATTCAGTATCTACACTGACTGCTACTGTTAAGTCTTAGGGTTCAGCGTGTTACACCACTCTGCCCTGGTAGATGCTGTTCATTACACATTCCTTCACAAGTCTAGATCTCAGCAAATATTGTTTGTCTCACTGCCTCAAAAAAGTAAATCTCCAACCTCCATAGAAGTAAATCTCCAATTCAGCACAATACCACCTTTAACAATATTCCCTTTACAGGAGAGTTCATGTCTAAGTCTTATTTTGAAAATTTATCATAACTCTAAAATCCTAGCATTTCCTCTACTGATCCCTGTTATTTCAGTTTGCATAATTTATCTTTTTGCACATAAGAACTTACTTCAGAAATTAAAGCTGCAACTTGGGCATCTGAACGTTTCTTCTGAAACACACAACATAATTCATAGCACCTTGAACCCTTCATATTCTTCCCCAACTCACACTACTGCTCCTGTCCTGTTCGATCTTTCCTTCTAATAATTTTATTCCTATTGAAAATTATTTTTAATAAATTATATAAGTGAATTTGTGTATTCCCTATTTTTATTTCACTTCCTAATACTTCTTAATCAAGTGCTAGTATGGATCATTTTTTTTTTTTTAAAACCATTGATTGAAAACACCTAAGTATTGTATGTAAACACATATGAGTAACAGTATTTGTGGGGAATGGTCATATTATAAAATCCAGGCATGTAAAGTCCTTTAAAAAAGCCCTTTTTTAAAAAAAGCAAACAAACAAACCCAACCACACACACAAAAAAACCACACCAAAAACATTAAAATGTCTTAACAAAAAAAAGCAAACTGAAATGAAACAAATGTTCCTCTTATTTCATTTATATTACTGCAATAACATATTCAAGAACTCGCAAGGTGTACTATTTTCAAAAAGTTCCTTTATGTCCTGATGAGCCAAGAGAGACAAATTCAGATCTACCTGGCTCACAGCTGACAGGAAGCATTGGGTTGTATATAGAAAAAACCAAACCAAAACAAAAATGCTTATTCCTTTCCTGTGCTTACATGTCTCTACAGTTTAGAGAACAACATTTCTGCATTATACCACAAATCTGGGTAAGTTTAAGTGTTTATCACAACAAAACTTTTACACAAACATATATATATCTGTTTCAGTGAGTGCAAACGTCTTTGTATTTAAATTTGTTGATGTATTTCCTGCCTGAGCTAAACCGAAACACTCTGCTTTAAAGTGACCCAAGAGCATCCAAAGGAGATGTGCTCCTCTGAAGTAACATCTGCTTAAAAATCACACACTGAAATTCGGCCAAATTAGGTTTTGTGGGTGCAGACTGACTGAACCTCAGCAGCTACCCAATTCGTGTCTGAATGTCTTTTATCTCCATCATTCTCTCCTCTCCCATCAAATATGGATGTCTGCTGCACCGAGATTCAGCTCTCAAGCTGCTGCTACATGCAACAGCACAAGCTATCGTTTGTTATGTTCATAAATTTTCGATAGAACCTGGAATCACTCGCTCCTCTCTGCCCCAGCCCACAAGTGCAGCATACAGATTTCAAGATAAATCTCATTAAAAGAGCTGTGAGCTGAAGATGGCAAATAAAGAATCAATTACCACACCAAACCCATATTCAGTGCTGCTTCTCTATTACATGTAGGCTACCAGCTATATGGATGCAGATAAAGACTTGAAATTTACTTTTATTGAAACTTTTCCAGTATTAAATAGAAAATTCAGATTATTAGACTGTTCAAAATATTAAACAGGACTAACAATAAACTCTTGGCCATGTGTCCGTACATTAAGGTTCTTTTTGCCCCTAAGACAAAGGAGAGCAACAGAAGTAAGGGAAATAAATCCTGTTCAGTTTCAATGTGATTGTGGTACTTTTTGAAAGCTTCATCTAGAATTCAAGTTTCAGGGGAAAACACTGTAGAGAAGCATGCCAGCCATACAGAGGGGATAGTTAAGGATATCTTCCGTTCATTGCAAAGCTTGAAACAGGACAGACATGGAAAAAACTTTCACCTCGGGCTTCCTTTGAAGGATTGGAGTTAGAAATGCTGTGGTTATGTAGCAAAAGCAGATTCCAGACTACAGAGACAGGTGTACCTTCTGTCATAATGTCAGCTCTTGACATGAAGTTTAGACATAGGTAATAATTTTATATATTATGAACTGTAATTATGAACTATATCAGATCATCAGTCATGAGTTCTCTAAACTAGAAAGCTGCAATCATATAATTTATATTTTTTTCCTTGAGTCTTCAGTCTATTTTGGGATTCAAATAGCTATTGGAAAAAATATCCACATAAATAAGTACTAGAACAGCAACTAAAGAAATCAAATCAGATTATCAGACAGAATTCAGCACCTAAGTTAGACCTGCCTTCTACAAACACAACTAAATTTCTGAACTAATTCAGACAAAAGTAGTATCAAAAACTACAATACAAAATAAGAGGAAAAACCACCACCTCGAGTCAACAAAATAAGAAAAAAAATCTAATTGTTCATACTTTTGTATATCTTTTAGACCTTTACTTAAAAAGGAGTCCAAAACTAGAAGAGTGTAGACACTAACAGGCACAAAAAAAAATAAATTAAGTGCCTTTTATCATTTGAATTTTACCACATCTCAGACTGAAGGTATTCACAGCTAAATTTAACATCCTGCTTCTCCTGAAGCCAAAAGATAGTTCAAAAACTTAAAAGGTAAATGGGGATAATCTCACTATGTTAAGCCAAGTATGTTTAACAACCTTTTATGTACATGAGGTAACATCTTAGCATATATTTGGTAGGAGAGAACTTAAATGTTCCCCACCATCTCAGTATTTCACTTACTGATCATTCCAACAAAACATCAGCAAGAACCTATTTCTTATAAGGAAAAATAATTTAAAATGTGTTAAATAAATCTACTCTCTTTACTTTGGGAATGCTGTAAATACCACCAGCAAGACTGCACAGATTGACACTGAACACACATCTTGTAGCACAGGGTTACATTTCACAGCTCTAACAAGAATAAAATTCATCAAGAGAAAACAATATTATGTTATTTCATTTTTCTTTAAAGTAAAATTTCTTAAGGATCTAGCTAGGGACCGTAAAAAGCATCACGAATTGTGAAAGCCTGGAGTCTGAATATATTCTTACAGCAGATGATGCTCCGCACTATTCAACATAAAACACTGGGACACATTTGGGAGTACTTCCCAAACAGCATGGTTCCTTCTCAAACTGCAGTCTACCTGCTTTCATGGAGTTCAAAATTAGCCAGGTTCCCATTAATTCAGTAAGGACCACAGACAACCCCGCAGAGTTTCAGCTCCAAAGTTATTTATCAATCCATTTGATCTCGAATTTCAAATAACTTGGAAAACTCCAACATGCACACTTTCTCAGTAATGCAACCTAGTACAAACACACTCACTCCATACTTCAGTATCAAGATCTGGCAAGCTTAATCAAGACAGATCCCTCAGTCATTATCTAAGATCAGCCTAAAATATACAAAATGCCCTCCAAAGTTTCTGTGCAAATCTGGTAATAAACCACAACAAACTTTTGCCACAAAACCACTCTTTTAGGGCAATATTAATCAGTCAGAGAGATGTTACTAGGATTCTTGTTTGTAAAGGTAGATGGAGTTGTAATGACTACCAGTAGCTCACCAGCCTCCATTCCCAATAAAATATATTAACCACCTTTTCTTCAGGAAGTCAAATCCACAACTTACTGCATCTTTATGCAAAAAACACCCCAAAACCTGAAAACCCTCTCAAGTCTGCATTTCTCCCCAAGAAGAGAGCATACAGAGGAGCAACAAACATACTCTTATTGGTTGAAGTTCTTATCATTGGTCAAAATAAACATACTTTTAAAGCCAATGCAGTAATATTATACAAAACAAACAAACAAACAAAAAAAGAACAAATACTTATTTTAAGAATTTAAAATGAAAAATCCTCAAGTCCTCTAACACAGGTAATGTTAGTTCTATGTTAACAGAAGTACAACACAGTAAGTCTGTTGCTGGCACAGAGGAAACAAGTTTTAACATGAGCAAAAACTATCAAAGAAGTTTAGACCATGGGGAAAAAAGCCATACATCTAGTTTAGCTCAAGACTGGAAATGAAGTGAAATACATGGAAATCTTTTATATGTGCATTTTCCTGGAAGTCTGACCCTTTTATCTTTGCCTCATTTTTTTCCCCACTAAGTTAACCTTCTACTAAGTTAACCTATATTTTCTGCATCACCTAGTCAGTAATTTTTACAGAAGCTGGTCATTCTGTAAACACAGGTCCCATGAAAATGTAAAATATTAACTTGTATTACTTTCAGTTAAGTAGGTTTTAGAGTCGGCCAAAGTCCAATTGTGTATCTCAGCTACCCATGAAACATATATAGCTAAAAAAAGCTACCTGACAAAAACAGCAACATGTCAAGTATCTTCAAAGATGTCAGTTCTAATATTTCAAATGTTGTAGCAAAATTCATTTTTAAACACCCTGAAAATTACCAAAAAAATGCAATACATTTAATATTACCCAATGACTTAGGAAGCCTTAAAAAGTCTGTGTGCATGTCAGAAGGGTTCACAAAACAGAGATCTTTCCCACTAAGGAGCTTGTTTCCAATCCCAGCACTAACAGTCTGCCAGAATCGAAAACAGCAGGACAAATAATAATTGGGTACCTGTTTGCATATTAATGACCAATATTCTAGTTGCAAAAACGAAACCATGTGATTTCCATACCAGTGGTAGATAAAGACATACTATTTTTAAAATCTGACAATTTCAGCAGCTGCAGAACAGCACAGACACCACAGAGCATGCCAGAACAGCGCTCTGACTGGCGCTGCTGAAGGTTATCTAGGAATGTTCTGTGAGCCTCTGAAGTAATGACATCACATTTTCCTTCTGAAAATTCAAACAGCTGGTTCTCACCATTACACAGCTTTGTCTGTGCCAAGGTAAAGAAATCCTACACACGATCACAGGAAAACTCTGCTTTCACTTTTCTAGTCAGAAAAAGTAAACAAAGCAAAGAGAAAAAGACCTCACTCGTGGCAGATAAACCCAAGAGTGTGTGTGTTAAGATCTGCATTTCTCCTGAGAGTGTCCCATGTTTGCAAACCATGGGCCAAAATTTCAATAAGGAGAATATTCTTTGGAGAACACAACTTTTTCTAACAGAGCTGGAAACTTCACCAATAAACACTTAAACAAAATAAACATTTGAAACTTCATCTGTAAACAGGTACTCTTCCATTGAAACTAAATTTACTAACAGTATTAGATCTTGGCAGTTAAGACAGAGTTTATTTTGTTCTGAACTGGAGAAGAGGTGTCCTATTTAATGGCAATTTCACTGATGCTTCCAGAGTTGAGAGAGGGATGCCTACCAAGGAATCTCCTCATTACATTAATTCCAGAGTAAAATCTGCAGTATATTAATCATCAGGAAAGTATCTTCCAACTTCTGTCATCTCTTTGACCGTGAGTATCATGACAAAGAAGACAGTGATATCCTGGGCCTTCATTTGTTATGCAAGTCAACTATCTCATTAATTTTCCTTTCATAGGTGCTGCAGCTACAAAGGCTGCTCTTTAAACACTGAAAGTAATAAATAGTATTTTGCCTCTCCATAATCTTGGATATTATGAATGGTTTCAGAGGAACTAGTGGACAGATATAATTAATAGCATTTCTGCAGGGTATCTTTGTAACTTCAGCAAACTCCTCTTTCATTGATTTTGTTTCTATGACTGACTTATGACCAAAGGAGCAAATGGAGAAAAGGGCTTGCTTTCAGACTGCAAAAACTATCACTCAGTAGGTTGTAATTGGTGTTCTTTCCCACTTAGAGGGAGTAATATTAAGTTTGAAAATAGGCATTTCACCTTTTCAGTGGGAAACACTCTTACTACCTTGCTTCTACCACAAACGTCTTGTCCTGTGACTATTTTAGTTTTGAGGATATAAGCAAGTTTATCCCCACCTCTACTCCTATTCATAATGCAGAGTGGGCAAAGAATACAAAATATTGTCTCAAGGGTTATTCAACACACCAGAAAAGCCTCCATTTCACTGGATATGGTACAAGTTAATCTGTCAATAAAGGAAGACACCAAGGGTGCAGAAAAGTCTAGTTACTTCAGAATTCCTTCTATCCATGCACAGCCAATGCATATATCAAATTATTTAACCACAAGCAATACACTATGCATTATTCACAGAATCTCTGTGAGAGTGAAAAAGCACAAGTTATTTATGATCAAATTGTAAAAGATCTATTGCATTCAGTTGTATTTTTCCACACATTAATGTAACAGAAGCAAAACAAGTATTCACAAATATTGTCAGTGAAATAAAGGCATCTGGCTGTGATGAAGTGAACTCAGATCTTCCTGTCCCTTTTAACCTCTCCTTCCCTCACTACGTGGTAACCCCTTAGGAAACTGGTCACTAGAAGGATGAGAAAAACATATTACTCATCTGCATCAGCCCCTTCAAGTCCATTGATTCCTTTCACATGCTCATTAGTATTCCAAACAGAGCGCAGGAATCCTCAGCATGACCTGTTGTGTTTTTATAATCCCGTAAAAGAAAACAGTCAGCATTTAAAGCCTTTCCAAAGGCTCCGTTTATAACGAAACGTGTCAAATACCTTAACAAATTTTCCAGCTCCCAATAAAAATTCTTGTCAACTGTGCATACAGTAAGCACATCAAAGACAACAGTTAGGAGTGCAAAGGTTTTTTTGTTTCCCTCTCAAGGCAGTAATGTTTTTCCATTTATGAATTTTTCTCCTCTGCAAATTAGGCCTATGATGCAAAAGCTAAAGAATCAAAAGGCTCAGATTTTTCAATCAGGCTTTCTTACAACCATCTGCTTAGGAAAAAAAAAAAAAGGCTTTATTTGTTTGACATCATTCAAGTTTTCAAAAGAAAAGTAGCAAAATTTGCTTTGCAAGGTGAAAAAAGTACAGAGTTTGCTAATATCATTCTGAGCTTTAGAGAGTCAGAAAGTGAAGTTTAAAACTAGTAAAATCAGCCTTAAAGCCTTTGGAACATTGAATCAATGCACAGACAGAGCACAGCAAAGGTAGTGGAATGGCATAACAGAGTCAGAACAGGACTCTTGGCAGTTGGCAACTGAAATAAAATGTCTCTTTCAACATAGCAAGCCAGAACATCAATATATTTCCTTAAAGTCAAGATATCTTAAATTGATGTGTTCAATCACATTATATCTGTGGAAAAACAAAGCAAATTCATGTTATGGCAAAAACATATTTGCAATCCATAGGAGCTTTGGTTATTCTTGAAAAGCTATTTCCTTTCCAAAAAGGCAAACTGATAAAAGACAAAAATGGGTATCATTTATGATGTTTACATGATGATGAAGGTGATGCTCTTTAGTAACTGGATTTAAATGACTAACTCATTTCAAGTAGGCCATTGCACAGATGGTCACAACTTTCAGTCATGTCCAGCCTCATGGCAGTTCAAACTCACGACCAAGAGGTAAAAAGCTTTGTATGCCATTAATAATCTCCATGCCATCTGTTCTCTGTAAATGGAGACACTCTAGGACAATTCTCAACATATTTTTTATTACAATATTTATTTCAAATCTTTCCAGAAGCTTACTATTTATCACATCAAGTTCTCCTTGTTTGCCAAACATTAATTTCTCTCATTGGAATTAGTTATGAAAACACGTGGGTCACTTCAATTTAAAAAACTTTACCTGGCACAGAACCCTAAAATTGAAGGTCCCTTTTACACGACTTAGTTAAGAAGTACGTGTTGCTCAAGAACTGCTTCAAAATCTTAACTAAAACATCACTTGAATTTTGCTGACCTCATGATGTGCTACATTTGAGCACACAAATTCTAAAAAAAGCTTTAGTAGGAAAATAATTGAAATTAAATAACTCTGCTAAAGATCCTCAACAGCACATGTGGATTTCAGCTTCCTAGTGATGATGAGGTGACCTTGACCAGCTACCAGGCAACCACCCAGCTGCTTTCATTCCCCCTTCTCATCAGCGGAGAAGATGGAAAAGTTTCCAGGTCAACATAAAGGCAGGGAGATCATTTACCAAATAGTACCACAAGAAAAACAGACTTGACAACTTGGGGAAAATTAAGTTAATTTATTGCCAAATAAAATCGAGTTGCTTAGTGAGAAACCAAGACTAAAACACCTTCCCCCCTCCTTGCTCCCCTTGGCTACTCTATCTCCAACCTCCCTGAGTAGCATGGACAGCACTTTATGGTCTGTCCTCAGCTCCTCTGTGCTGCTCCTTCCTCCTCACACTTTTCCCTTACTGCAGCACGAGACCTTCCCACTGTCTACAGTCCTTTGGGATAAACGTTCCTGTGGGGGCTCTCCATGGACTGCAAAGCAGGTATTTGCCCTGGCACAGTCCTCTCCACAGACTTCCAGGGAATACCCACCCCACCCCAGTTTCTCTAGGAATCGCAGGGGAATCCCTGCTCTGGCAGTGTTAGTCATTCCGCCCTTTCCTTCTTTTCCATTTCTCCCCAGGCTTCCATAAAAGTTCACAATTGTAGCTTGTACTACATTCAGGAACAAAATTTTTTGTGGCAATGCCACCTCTAAACCTGAAGCCTGACAGAAGAAGGCTGAGAGGCAAACCACCATCCTATTCCCAGGTGGCAGACAGGGCAGGCTGACCCCAACCCTTCCCAAGGGGGAGGGACCCCACACAGGGCAGCAAAGGAGCTCCCATCCTGGCACCTTCAGCTCCCCAAGGGACTCAAGGGCACAGGCAGGCAAAGGGATAGCCAGGCAACTCCAACACACACAGGCTCAGCTGAACTAAATACTCTGCTAACAGAGGGTTTAACTCCACACAGCCTTTTCCCTTCTGCTGGCAGAGATCTGAAGTGCTGATAAAGCAGGCTGACAAATCCAAGTGCCATAATCCATGGATGCTGGCAGCAAGAGCAGAGGTAGAGCTTTTAGGAACACACAGCCCAGTGCCACTTCTAGGTCTGGACAAGCTTTGCAAACAAGCAGGATTCTTTCTCATTCCATAATTGTTTTTTGTTCCTCTTATTTCCTTTTACTCCTTGAAAAGCTGCTTTTTAACATAGCAAAAATAGCTGAGAAATAAGATGTCACTTTGAGAACCGGCAGGAGCAAATTTTAAAAAACTACACAAACAAACAAAAAAAACAAGCCCTGAACAACAAGGGTAACAAACTTACCACTGGGAAGAGACTGAAGGAAGTGACAAAGAGGTTTCCTTAGATTTACGTCAAAGAAAGCAAATTGCCTCTCTATGAGGTAATTTGCCTAATATCAATCAAAAACTCATGTAAAAAAGTACTGAAATATGCTTTTCCACACACAGTGCACTAATGCTCAACTGAAAAGGCAAGAAAACTAAAGCAAGACTTTGAACTTCAAGGAATACACTTGTTCCCTAACTAATCTTGCTGATTCCAAGTTAAAGCCCCTGTCACCCTTTGCCTCAGTAACTTCTCAGAGATCACCTTCATTGAGAAAGCCTGGGCAGAACAATGGAGGCAATGCAATCTTGCACACATGGGTGAGTAGGGGAAAAACAGACTTTGCCAAAACGAGAAGTAGTAGAACACTAGGAAGAAAAGACACCTAAAACCCCCCACACTGAACTTCTTCAGCTTCTTATAAAGAGAGGCAGGTATAACAATTTTTATTGAGTTTGAAGGTGAAGCAGTAGGAAATACAACCATCTAATACTCAACTGCTTGCATTTTAGGTTAGGGTTTTGCTTTTCTGAAAAGCTAATGCACAGGATAAATCTCAACAGCTTGTATGTAAAATCCAGACACCTTAATCTGTCATGATTTCTACTCCTCTTTTCAGAATGGGCAATACAGCCTCTTGACAAAGTTGAATTTGAATCACTTTTCATGATGCTTTAGAAACAGCAGATATTTTCCAAAATGCTGACAAATACAGAAAAAGACACATCCCCAATACAGACCAGGGGCTACAGTGCTACTACACAGTCAAATGGCCTATTATAAAGCTGTCTTACTGGGCAGAAGGAATAGAGAAAAGGACCAACACTATAACCTCATTAATCCACCTTCAAATCACCACTTGATCTTCCAAACAGCAGCTGTGGAAACAGCAAGCCTACTTCCTTTACATTACAGCTTCAAGCATTCCTATCTGGAGTTCCAACACAATGACTCTGTTCTCTAATAAGCAGTGAGTACCACATACTCACAGTAGACAGAGCTCCTGGTCAGAGGCTGTGACGACCTTTTACACAAAAATGTTTTCTGAGGATTCTTTTGTCTTGCTGCCACACCCTCTCTGAGCCTCTATTTCATTTTGTATTTCAAGACTTTGCCCCATTATTATAGTCACAGCATATTTTCCTTGTCCTTACCCTCACAGAGCTCTTAGACAGGATCACAGAAGCCACCAACAGGCTTAGAAAAACAACACACAGCCTTTCCTGATGTACCTTCAGACCTAGCAACACTACCAATACAATTTACTTCAGCAGTTTTATCAAGCCACCAACTTTTGGGAAACATCTGACCACAGCTAAGCAAATAGGTGGCTACACTGGGTTTGCATGGCAAGGTTTTGGTAGCCAGGGGTGCTACAGAGGTGGCTTCTGTGAAAAGCTGCCAGAAGTTTTTCCAGTCTCAGTCCTTGGAGGCTTTCAAGACCCTCCTGGATCAAGACTTGAGCAACCTGGTCAGACTTTGCAGCTGATGCTGCTTAGAATGCAGGAGGATGGATTAGAAACCTCCAAAGGTACCTCTCAACCGGAATTATCCTGTCCTGTGCTGGACTTTTAGAAATTGCATGTATAAAAATCTTTTCCCTCAATTGAGTATCATCTACACATTAACTTGCAGTTAAGTGTCTTGCAATAACTGTGAAGCAGGACATTTTAAGTGCAAGTAAATACAGTAATTTCTTATGTAGAAGTATGAAATAAACTGAAATAACTAACTGAAGGAGGTGACATTCTGAGTTACTCTCATTGAAGTAGTACAAATGAGCAAGAAATATTTCACCGTCTCCTTTCTATATTTCCTAATTTTAGTTGCATTTTTTAATCAAAGTATTTGCAAATAATTATGACCAGGCCAACTTAAACTTCAGAATTCCCAAACTTTAAAATCAATTAAACTATTTTTTTTGTAATTAAACAGATTACAGTAGAAACATCTGCTTCAACTGGATGTTTTCCAAAGCATTTACAATTCAAATGTAGCTGCATTGTTTAAATAAAGAAGTAGAAATAATAAAATAAGAAAAAAACAACCAGTAATCAGAGGAGAGCATGTCCAAGTCTTTACTTATGCCTGATCAAATGAAAAACTAATTTAACAGCAAGACAGTATTAGCTGGTGAAATAACACCTTCAGCTGATGTTTGGAATTCAAAGCTGTTAGCTGCCCTTACCAGAGAAAAATTATTTCTTCAAAATCTCCAAAAGCAGAAAGAAATAAAATGATAAGGTGAAATGTAAGCCATCACCATATTTCAAAAGCATTCAGATGGCAGATAATCCCCTTTCAGATGGACTCCTCTGTCCCCATTACTTTGTAGTTCCATATTAACTTAAACACTGTAAGGAACTGAAGGAAGGAGCCCCATCTCTCCCTGTAAGTCCATATTGTTTATTTCTGCTGCTGTGCCAGCGACACTGTTGCTGCTTGGCTTCTGGACTGTGGAAGGGATCCAAACACAAAACAACTTAGCAGAATGATTAGCTGTAATCTACAAGTTCTTAGATCTCCTGCCACCACATATACACTTTTTCTGGCCTCACTGTGGGACCAGTAACCAAAATCTGTTCTGAAAAAAACAACCACTGTACTTCAAAAAAAGGCAAAAAATGCATACACACAATGTTTTTGAGTGTAGTTAAAAAAAAAAAAAGGCAGCTTTATAGAAAAAAAAAGTAACATTAAAACTTGCAAAATATTAGTCACAATTTTTTGGATGGCATTTGGTCTTCCAATGAATTCAAGAAAACAAACTGATGAATTTTTAAACATTTAAAATTTGAAGTATGTATATATATACAAAGCAGTCAATTTACTCAGCCAACGTTTGATGCTCAAAAAATTCAGTCATCCTGCTTACACACTCTAACAGATCTAAAACAAGCACCTTTAAATCAAAGAAACTACTGAAACAACTGGCAATTATAGGTTTGAAGGCCTCCAAACAAATATTCAAGACAAAGGGAAGAACTGTACAGTTAAACTCAGTCTTCAAAGAGAGTAACTTGTGCCACAACACTAAAATAACAGCCATGAAACACTGGCTAGTAAATATATCATTTCATTATATAATTCCTCTTTGAAGCAAAGGCTGCCAGATTCTAAACCTATGCATTAAAAAAGCCTCAACCATGTACCAAATTCAACTGTACATTTAAACGTGGCTCAGGAGCAACAAGAGACATGCATGTCATAATTACAGGATAATTAGTACATTTGAAGGTCTGAGACAAGTACGATCTGTGGCTGTCTCTACACAAATGAAGCAGTCCATACTACTGCATCCCTCCAGCTGTGTTTTGAACTGTATGAGGTTTTACTACACATTTTACTGAAATGCCCACCATTGAAGAGGGGCGTTCAGTAAGCTCAGAGAAACACAACAAAACCATATTTGAAATAATATATACACTCAGAACTATAGAAACAAATACGGTTTCACCAAGTTCTGACTAAATATTTTATTCATTAGCTGAAATAACTACCATTCTTCGAACCTAAAGAGTTTCTAGATCAAAAATATTTGGCAATATAATCCAGTATTTTCAAATCTCCATCTCTACTGAACAAAACAGTCAGTTTCCTTGAGATGGGATTTCTCTGCACCTGTAAGGAGGTGGAAAAGAAGGTAGATGACAGTAAAAAGGAGTTGACAAAACCATAAACTAAGGGAGTTTTTTGCATCTTCGTGCATGAAGTGATTCTTATATTTTCTACTGAAGTTCTCTCAATCTTCCATCAGCCTTTTATCACAAAGACAAAATTTAATCTGGTGAATGACTGGTAGCAATACTAGTTTAACTTCTGTTCCTGCTAATCCTTAATAATTGGTACAGTTTAACTTTGAGCAGCAGAGAAGCAGAGACTGCAATGCAAAGAGAAGCTCTGACAACTACATGGGGAAGGAAAACAAATGAAAAGTCCTCTGCTGTTCTAAGTAATCCAATTTTAAAGCTGGACAAAGCCATAGCGAGAAAGCAATGTGAATTGCAACAGGTAACTAAGGACTCAAAAGCAGAATTGTTTTTGTGACATACTAGTTCTTACAAGTAGAAAGAGACATTCCTTAAAAGTTACAGTGGGTTTTAATGCTATTGCATATGTGCTTCAAAACATTTATTTTAAGTTTGTGTTTAGTTTCAGTTTGATTTACTTCTTTCTCCTATTTCAGGCAAATATTTGTCTCATGTGACTGAGTTTTGAAACAAAGTGAACTCTTTTTCTACAGTCAAGTCTTATGGCAGTTTTGTGACCCTCTTCCAAAATTTGTTCTTCTCAAAAAAATCAACAAACTAAACATTAAACTTAATTTCTGAGGGCATCTACCTAAAGAATAGCACCACCGATAGGGTTATACTAATCTAGACTGATTTATTACCTTTAAGAACAACATAAGGAGATTGCTCAGTTCACAAGGAAAGATTAAGTTATCTTTAGCTTGCAGCTTCCCAAACTTCAACCCGTTACAAGTATTCTGCATTATCCACAGTAAGAAAATTTTCACAAAGAAGGTACTTTCCTGCTGTTGCCTGTGAAACCTCACCCTGCAGAGAGCAGCCTCAAACGCGACTCAGCGGGCACATCAGCGGTGCTCACATTCAGCCGGGAACAGAGGCAAAACGCTGTTTACAGACACAGCTCTCAGCCGGCAGAGAGAGCACTGCCACACAGGCATCCAGAGAGGAACCTCGGCACCAGGATGAAGTGGCAAATTCTTCCTGAATTGTTAATTCTTAGAGAATTCAGGCAAAACGTGTACTGAGCTAAACACTAAAGCCATAGAGAACGGGTATAAAGGAACATCATCTTTCAGTTTAACTACCTTCTGTGGCTTTACCTTTAATTCTACATGAACTCAGTTACAGGTATATTTGTGCATCTAGGCTGCTTAAAGGAGCACATTTGCATGTTTTAAGCAGCAACAACTTTTCTTTGAATCTGTACGTTCTTTCCAGAGTTTTTTGAGCATGCACTGGTCGTGACAGGAGGCAAGCTTCTTTTTTAACTACTACAAAGTACAGAAAGTTATTCTTCACTAACTATGCATTGTCAGCTTCTACAACACATTTCAGTCAAGCCTACAATGGATTTTTGTAGGTAGTTGTGAGCAACTATTTCCTCTGACAGCATTAGCTCTGCCCACTGAGCACATGGAAAATGTTGCACCTAATGCAGTAATTCTTCCTGAAAGACAGGATACATCAGTTTAAACGTGTATTGGTTACAGCTGACTTTAAGAACAGAGAAAGTCTGTCTTATGTCTGCCCATAATATATCATTTAATTAATTACACAATCCAGTATCATGTACAGAACAGCATAACTCAATTTACCTTCTGCTGCTTCAGAAAAAAACACATAAAAGATACTGTGCATCAAAAATACTAGTGATGAGTTTAAGCAGCAGAAAACCT
Source organism: Myiozetetes cayanensis (assembly GCF_022539395.1). Lineage (NCBI taxonomy): Eukaryota > Metazoa > Chordata > Aves > Passeriformes > Tyrannidae > Myiozetetes > Myiozetetes cayanensis. The sequence goes on from NW_026087742.1 coordinate 6,085,058, forward strand.
TTCTAGAGTCTGTTTATGAAAACAGTCTTTGCACTGCACTATCAGAGAGGGTCTTAGTAAGATTGAAGGCATAAACAAAGACTCAATCAGTGCCTCTGCTCACCTGTTCTCAATAAGGGACATCGTTGAACCTGTTATTCTCACTCAGCTGACAGGACACCATATATCCCACATTCCTGCTTTTCCCATATTAGGTGGGCCTATCTCACTGGTGCCTACAACCTTTTGTGTAGCTACTAATCTCTTCAGAGGTGCAACAAACTTTAAATAAAAAAACTAAACTGAAAAGAAAAAAAGCTGTCATATAATCGTTTAGGTTATATGAAAATACCTCCAAGATGATCGAGCCTGACTATTACCCTAACACTGCCAATCATACCACTAAACCTGTCCCTAAGCATCACATCTAAACTTTTTTGAATGCTTACAGGGATTGTGATTCCACCACTTCCCTGGACAGCCTGTTCTGATGTCTGACCACCCTTTCAGTGAAAAGATTTTTCAGAATATCCAATGGAAACCTGCCCTGGTGCAATTTGAGGCTGTTCTCTCTTGCCAAATGGCCTGTTACTGAAAAATCTAAAATATGATTGTCTGTCTGCCTGAAAGTACCAAAAGAGTCTTTTCATTTGCATAACAACCAGAAGCTCCAAATACAGATAATGAGAGGTAGAAAAATGAGAAATGAAAATTAATAAACTCATTAATAGAGGTCCTTGAAAGTATGGGGCTTAGGATACACATTCAGTTAAATTTCTGAAAAGAGTAAGTTAATTATAACAATGCTAAAGCAAATATAAGATGTGAACACAAGGCTCATACTGAGCACTCAAAGCATGCTAAGCTTCAGTATCTCCAAGCTTGTAAGTGAGAAAGGGAGGCCTAGACTAATCAGATCACAGGACACAGAAAGACTCTGCCACTGCTGCTAATTTGTGATATATACCACATCATTATTAAAAAAAAAAAAATAGAAAAAACTCCCTGCTATTCAGCATGTCTTCCTTGATAACTAGAGCCATAAAGTGACAGTAACATACCCCCATGAGCAGCAGACCAAAAAACGAACCAAAGTGCAAGCTGGGAAATCCCACTGACATCCAGGAGCAGGCCTGGAGACAGAAAGACACCAAGCACGATCGACTTCCTCGTCGGAGCTTAAATGGAGCTCCAGGGCTCATGGGTAGAGGCTGTGGGCTTCAGTCCCAGGTGATGCTGGTCAGGGCAATTAAGGCCTGTTAGCATCCTTGGGGCCTTGACACAGCAGAAGTTTTTTTTCTATTTATTCCACTCACCACAAATTAAAGTCAGTTTTCACAAGATTTGTTTAAATGGGTACCTTTCTGTCTACCAGGGTTTCATTCATTCTGGAATAAAATGTCATTTAAATACTTGAACAAGCATTAAGCAGATGAACTACAAGGCTTAACACTGAAAAAAGTGTTTTACATACATTTTTCATAGCTTTGTATCAGCAATATTCCCGTGTTTTATGGCTGTTGTGCTTATTTTCAAAGAACACTGCATAGAAATAAGGATACTTGTCTAAAAAACAAATGCTAAAAGGTAGCTCAAAAGAGATCATCTTTGAAGAGCATACAGAGACCAAAAAAAACAAAATCAAAAACCCGAACAATATAGAAATATAGAAACCCAACTAATATTTACTAAAGATGATTAAAGTATGCATAAAAAGATGTTTGACAGCAGGATAAACCAAAATAGCACAAATAAGAAGACAAAAACATCATAAAATTTGGTGAGTCTGAGGTAAGGACTCAGTAAGATAGTCCAAAGAACATCTGGGGAATAAGTTATATAAATTAATAGCAAATCCTTTTCAAAGCACAGTGGGAGCAGGAAACATGTCAGGAAGTCAGCAGCACCTTCTGAGGAGTGATGTAAAAGAGGATGTACAGAGGATAAGTCACTGCCACTAGGGAAGGGACCTTCCCAACCTCAAACACACAAGGAGAATACAAACAAATGAGCAGAACTTGATGGGATAAAATAGCTCAACTACTAATTACAGCCTGACACTAGAGGACAAAATAAGGCTATTAGTAAGTAAAAACAGGGCAGCAGGCTTCAAGATTGAACTTTGACATTCCTCTTAAGAATCAACGTGGCTTTTGTAAAGGGGAGTAATACTTCAGAAAGCTTATTGGAGTCTTGTAAAGGTGTCAAAAATCCATGAACAGGGGTCTCCGTATTAAAACAAAAGGCTTTTGACAATGTCCCTTCCACAGGCGCTTAAAGAAACAAAGCTGCCACCAGATATAAAATCCAGCATGAGGAAATACCTGGCTAATGCACAGAGCAGTAGCACATGTTCATAGTTTACAGCAGAGTGGTCACTGGTCACTGGTGGAGTGACTGACTGAAACTGGAGATGTTAAGTGCTCTGAGATAGCAATTAGAAGGTCCATTATTAAATAATCTCAAAGAAGAGATGAATAGGAAAGTAATCAAGTTTGTTGATAATACTTAGCTATTGAAGATGGTAAGATGACCAAACACCTAATTAAAGAGGAAACATCACCTGTAACACAGGTATTATCTTAATCATTATTTTTTGGAAACTAGGATAATATTCCAGAAAAATTCCACCAAAGATGCTCACCTTGCTTTTACTTTCTTTTGGTATCTTTTTTTGAATACTGTTGTGGTCATAACCAGTCTTACATTCTGTGTGGAAAAAAGCACCTACAGATTTGACTAGGAATTCACATCAGCTGGAGCTACACAAATTCCTAAGTGAATAACCATTAAATTCAGCTAGAAACATGCATGCTGTTTTAACAAAAGATTTACTTAAAAATGAAAAAGAAAACCCATAAACCAAAGTCTCACTTTGGGCAAGGCAGGCACCTAATTGCACTGAGACTCTACTTTTGCAACATTTACAGAATTTTAAATTACTCGCATCATTTGGCTATTTATCCAGTTCATTTAGACTCAGTTTAAAGTGTGTACACTAGGAGAGGTCACATTAGAATAATGGAGACAGCTATTACAGCTGCTATATTTACAAAACTGTTTCTGCTGTGTTATTTTGTGACAAGTTCTGCACTGTGAACATGACTGCTTCTGTATTGCTTGAGCTGCCTGTGCTAACAACCGCCTTGGTCTCTGCACAGTCAGCACATCGTAAACTTTCCTTTCCAAAGTAGACTTTTTTCTCTCCACTGGACCACTAAATTTCAGTAACTGCAGCACACATTCCACTGTGTTATATCTTAAGCCTGTTGGAACAGCCTAGAACTACTAAAGTAGGATGCAAACCGCCTTTTAGGAATTATATTTAGCCAAGAACAAACTATTATCTTGATCTGCATCAGGAATCGATAATGGATCCTCAAGGCAGCCCAAACTATATTTTTTAGTATTAAAAAAAACCTCAACCCAACCCAACCCAACCCAAACAAAACAAAAAAGCAATGAACAAACAAAAGCCCCACAAAAAATATCCCCACAAACGTTGAAGTTGGTTGAGATCCATCCCTACGATACAATTTTTTGCTTGTTGAGCAATTATTTCATATCTTGCACATTAAACTCAAATTTAAAATTATCACCTGTCTATGAAGTGGAAACAAAAGTTGTTTAAAAAATTTTAAAATAAATAAATAAATAAATAATGTTTTAAATTATTCCATGTTTTATTAAGGGAACTGTAGGTCCTGATCCCTGATCCCTACAGCAGGGACCGTAACAGAGAGCAGAGTTAGCAAAATATGTGGATAAATATGATTTATGTTGGAAGAGTGAACATGGGTTTTTTGAAGACAAGCCTGGAAACATATTGCAGTTCTGTGAGGAACAATAGCACAGGGTTAATGATGTTCCATCTAAGGAATTCACAAAGATTTCCAAGAGGCTTTTAAACAAAGCCAAAACGATTCACTATGGGTTCTGGGTTTGTTTTGTTTTAAAAGGAAATCAGGCAACCACCTGCGATAACAAGAAAAGCATAAGCCACAGATTGTAAAACCTCACAATTCATTTCAAAACATGTTTAAAAAGGTCAGTCAGGAGCAGTCAACAGGGATTTACAAAAAGCAAATCATGCTCGACCAACCTAATTTCCCCCTGTGACAAAATCACTGTCTATGCAGATAAGGAGAGCACAGCGAATGCAACAGACGTTGACTTTGCAAAGCTTTTGACCATCTCACACAGCGTTCAGATTTGTCCAGTTGACAAGTAAAAACACTGAATTAAGTGACTCAAGAGATTCATCTGGCATTAAGAATTATGCACAGAGGCATGGAAAGTATTCTGTCCTGCTCGAACAATGCATTTATTACATCAGTTATACCATAAAAACTTTCTGAACTTTAAATATATACTGTAAAAAAGGACACTGTCTCTAATGACAATAAGCCACGGCAGAAAGAAAAGCAAAGAACTAGATATTAACCTGAGCATCAAAAGGCAGCATCAGAAGAGCAATATAATTCAGGAATTAGATTAACAATAATTATTCTCTCTTCCATCTAAAATCCTTCTTTTCAATTATTAGCAAGATCTAGTTCAGAAAGCTACATGAAATGGATGTTGTTCACTGGTCCCCAGATTGGTGGGGGTTTTCTGTTTGTTTGTTTGTTTGAAGTGTTTCCTAATTCTCTGGAGTTCAACAAGAATAGGGTTGTCTGGTTTCATCTGACAATTTACAAGAACCAAGGAAGCATCAGTAGGAATCATGGCTAGGAAGCCAACTACATCAAACTGTAAGCAACCTGATTATCAATCTTTAATAAAGGTTAAAAACAATAAAACAGGAGGCCACACTTATCAAAACAAAGTGTTTTGACAGACCCAAAATATGATTTCTTTTGAGAATTTGTCTCTTGGGTATTTTCCATTTTCATCTGGAATGGACAAAACAAAAACAAGGCTTTTCCACATGACAAAACAAAATGTAAGCTTTGGCTGTGTCTCTAATCAGATTTTCCAGCAGTGAAGAAAAAAACCTACTGATGTCTTCCATCTCCTACTTCACCACTAGCAAAAGGAAGATAGATGGAAATAAACTAGTATTCCCAGAACAGAAAATATCTGTACCACTTGCCCAGCAGTCCAGCTGAAGCTCCATTTCAAGCACTTTTGTTGATCCCAATTGTCTGGACCAACTGGTGTACTGGTGTCTGATAGCCAAATCCCCCATGTCATCCTTCTCACAGTTGCTTTACTTTGTTTTCATGTAATTTAATTGTTTACACACAATTTTGGCCTTTTCTGGTGTTAAGCATAGTTCCTACTTTCATAGCAAAATAGAGTTATTCTAGGCTGTGCCAAGAAACTACAGCATGCTATTCAGGAAAATTAGAACAAACAGGAAAATTTGTCATCACATAAAATGCAGCACTAATTCATTTTCCATGACTGAAAAAATGTAATTACAGAGCATTTCTAATATAAAAGACTTTGCTGCAGCAACTTAACACACATTTTGCAAGTTCCAACTAATTAAAAAAATATTTAAAAAGTGAATGGGTTTAGAATGTTGTCTGAATTAAGGATGTGAGAAGAGTGACACAATATTCATTCATACTTATTTTTAATCAACCAACTGGGACACAAAGATATTGTTTATGAGGTTTCTGAATACATCAAGATCAAATGGAATTACAAAATAAATATAATCCTAAAGCCACTTTGTTAGTGAAAGTCACCAATATGAACACCTAAAAAACTCAAGATTCAGTTAAATTATTTTAAATGAAACATAAATACTTACTGACAAATGCTCTTCTCAAAAACATAAGAACTAAAACAATAATGAAAATATCCTTGGAATCAGCCCTTTGAGTTTAGTTCAGACGTCACTGACTGCTTTTTTTATCTAAATGCCTTGGCTAGAGAGAGGGGTTTTTTTTTGTAATAGTCATCGTAGAAGATTCAATATGGTAAGAAAAGGAAGAATAATTCCCAAAGAAGGGAATTTCTTCCTCTCAAAGGAAGTTCATATGAACTCTACTTTCTCCCTCATTTAAGTGATTTCAGTTTCACATCTTTCCATCGTGCCCAAACCAGGGTGGACAGCCAATCTGTACAGACTGCAGGTATGGAACCATGTAGAATTTCACAGAAATCTCACTTTAACTTGGCTTGTTATTTTCAGGCTGCTAGCACCTATTAAAAAATACTTCTACAAGTAAATGTATCAAAGCTATTATGTTGGAGATGGCTTTTTAAGAATTTTATCATATGGACAACAAAACTGCAGTGGGAAAAAGATTGTGTTGTAGGTGACTTTTAGGCAAGAAACCATCACTGAGTTGAAGCCTCAAGTTTCACAATGTTGCAAGTGGTTACCGTGGGCTACGTGCTGAGGAGCAAGTGTCAGCTACTATTGGACAGTTCGTGGCACCACATCAGCTCAGCCAATCCCTGTTCATACCCTGTTGCCATCTTACCCCTTTATGCATAAACATGCATTAACCCTTCACCTATCCCATGTAGAGGATTTGCATGCTCCTCCTACCTTCCAGCACCTTCCCTAACTCTCCCTATAAAACCCCTCCATTTTGTTAACAAAGGCAGATCAGCCTTGGCTGTTCAACTGCTCACTTCGTTCTCCATTGTCTCTGTTCTTGAGCTCAGGGTGCGAGTGGGTTTAGAGCTAGCCAGTGACCACCACCTCATACCTGCCATCTACAGGCTAGTCACGAACCCCTAGCTGGTCTACTCCTTTCCAAAACACCAAAACCGTGTCAAATGATGCCCATCCCTGGGGCTAGTCTGTAGGTTCTTTGTTTTAGCAGGATCTACACTTGCTCAAAGAGGGCAACAGCTGTGCCTGTCTGAGAAGGCACAGTCCGGCGGTTTCCCCAGTCGAGACTGGACTTCGTGTCTCCCTCACCGACTACGCAGGCAGCTCATCGGGAGAGGTGAGCAACTGGGGCATTCCTTCCCTTCCTTCCCTTTTTCCAATACCCCATAGAAAAGGAAAAAAGAAAAAAAAATACAAGAAAAAATATAAAAATATAAAATATAAAAATGGGAGCTCGCCCTTCAAGGGAAGGAGCTAAGATGTACAAATATTTGAAGAATTTATTCAGAAAAAATGACTATCCTTTAAACAAAAGCTCCCTGAAAGCTTTAATCAAATGGATTTATAAGAATACAGATCCTGTTCCAGAAATCATAACATACTTGGAATGGGCAAAAATTGGATCTGCACTAGCAAATGCTATCTTTACTGGAGACAGTCATGCTGTAAAAACTTTAAAAGCTTGGAAAACAATTTTCATAATACTTAAGGAGACTGTAAAACAAAAACCACTGACAGAAGAAAATCCAGAAACAACTGTAAAACTGTACCAAAACCAGAAAAATGAAAGTGACTCTTCTCAAGCTTCTAATATCAACGATGATAGCAGTTTACAAAATTACAGCAAGGCTTCTGCCGCATGTAATCACCCTCAAAATGGCGGCAATCCCTCAGGAAAGAGTCATGCAGCACAACACCTTAAAATGGCGGGCAGCAATGAGGAATGTAATGGTGCATGTAGTAGCAGTGACACTAAGGGTGAAAACCACTGCATGCAAAATGGTGACAATGAAGGCGGCGCCTGATACCAGGGGCGGGAAGATTTTTGCAGGCTAGATGACAGCAGAGGGAGTGGCGCGAGAGATCAAGCATGGGAAGTCGTGTACCCACCTACCTACACGTCACCTTTCCCCTCCTCCGTGACTAACGTCGCCGGCATCGCCCCGGAAGTCCCTGAACTTCAAAATGGCGGCGCCCAGGATACTTCCGCCATCCATAATGTAGACATCTGGCAAGATGGCGCCGCCCTACAGACATCTACCGATGCTGTGAGGCCTTCACGTGAAAACACTAAATGGCCTACTACCTTTAATTTAAGCAACAAATACACACTCCAATTCAGATCTTCAACTACAAACCATTACTCCTCACTCTAACCAAGTCCCTAATTCACCAATCAAAAGGGATAGAGATGATCAAGAAACATCTTTAACAGAAGCTGTAACCACATGTCATCTTAGTAGTCACGCTGCTCGCCTGGAAGAGAAAGAGTCGCAGAGTTCCACAACAAACTCCTTGTCCAACTACATTCTAATGCGCAGACAATAAAAAAGACTTTTACCTTATAAATATTTTTACTAACAGATTAACTTTTGAAGCATGCTAATAATTTGAGTACTCAGATACAGTCATGACTATACTATCATTTTGCAGCTGCTCTCTTAAGCTTAACTTTAATAATAATTGTGTTTCATCCATAATTGATTAGTATCTTTACTTATTTTTTGTAACAAAAATTTTGTTGCTAACACCTTTGTTGAGTTTTTCTCATACAAGAAAAAGAACGTTGACATTCAAGAATAACAACACTAAAAAATGGTAATGAGTTGTGCAACAAATACTGATTTTCAATTATATATAATTTTATACATTTAAATAATCATTTCTTGTATATTACTTTACCCATAATTTTATTTTTTGATAATTGCTTTCGATATTTACACTAAAAACTTTAAATGTAACAAAACTAAAACAAATGCAAAAAAACCCCTCATAAAAGAAAAATACAATATAACACCTTGTAAAATAATAGTTTATATTCCACTACTTTTCATAAAGGAAAAGAGGGGGAATAGAAGTAATGGAAATAATAAGAAGAGTAAGATTAAAACAATGTTAATTTATCATGAAAACTATAAGAATGTTTTCTTTTATTCTTAACAATTTCTTTTGTCACATCTTTTAGTTTTATAAACATACATTTACTTTAAAAACATGCATGTCTTAGGTTTCCATACTAAAATAATATTATAATTTGTAATTTATCAAATTTCAATTATCACCCTTGCAAGGTAAATTCAAGTGTGTGTTTCTGTGAGTGAAAGGAGGCCTCTGTGAATGAAGTGAGAAAGAGTGAATGTGTGATAGCTTGAAAACCTTTAGGGTATTAAAAAGTTCAAAGGTATACCAGGTTCTTGTTTTCCCAAGTTATTATAATTTCATGTTTAATATCACAAGTCACAATACACACAAATACCACCACTATAAAATTTAGTTCACCAATAGTCTGCCAAAAACTTAACCATCTAAACATTCTGATGAGAAGAGAAAACTAACTTGATTCTACATCATACAAAATGTAAAATTTAGTTGCCTAAAGAGTTGTCATAAATACAAGTAATCTCTTCCAAAAAGCAACATTAATCAAACCAAACAATAACATCCTTAAAGTCAATCTCGTCACAACACCCTCCAAAATTCTAGTTTTAAACATTATTACATTTCTACTGTTGTTATTCTTTACAGCTTATTTTTTTATTTGTTAATTAATTTCTATTATGTATTATCATTACTTAATTGTAAAAATTTTTAATCACAAGATTGTTCATTTTACAGATATTTTACATTGTCTCATATACATATATATGTAAATCTTATATTTTTATTAACCAACTTTTAATGTAATATTATATAAAGTCAAGTTTTCCTTTTATAATTTCAATTTAAATGTTCTACCTCATCTAATTTAAATTATAATTACTTTTCTGTTCTATTTATTGTTAATATCAACTTATGTAGTGTCGAATTTAAAAAATACGTTATATAAGACATCATTTCAGCTTTTAATTTAGAAAACAAAAAAGGAGGAGATGCTGGAGATGTTTTTTTAAGAATTTTATCATATGGACAACAAAACAACAGTGGGAAAAAGATTGTGTTGTAGGTGACTTTTAGACAAGAAACCATCACTGAGTTGAAGCCTCAAGTTTCACCATATTGCGAGTGGTTACCGTGGACTACGTGCTGAGGAGCAAGTGTCAGCTACTATTGGACAGTTCGTGGCACCACATCAGCTCAGCCAGTCCCTGTTCATACCCTGTTGCCATCTTACCCCTTTATGTTTATGCATTAACCCTTCACCTATCCCATGTAGAGGATTTGCATGCTCCTCCTACCTTCCAGCACCTTCCCTAACTCTCCCTATAAAACTCCTCCATTTTGTTAATAAAGGCAGATCAGCCTTGGCTGTTCAACTGCTCACTTCGTTCTCCATTGTCTCTGTTCTTGAGCTCAGGGTGCGAGTGGGTTTAGAGCTAGCTAGTGACCACTGCCTCATACCTACCATCTACAGGCTAGTCACGAACCCCTAGCTGGTCTACTCCTTTCCAAGACACCAACATCGTGTCACTATTATATGCAAATGAGTTAATCATGCAGCAACATAAGCCTGGAACATTCACTTTGGTGGTCAGAAGAAAAGAAGTGTACTCTCGTAGCAGAATCCACAGAAAATTAATATTTTTTTCCAACACATCCCAGCTGTGGATTCAATTTTGAAATGCCATTCAGAACTGCCACTATCATCTTTCCTAATTTCTCTTGTTGTTTCTCTCTTTGTACAAGTATTACCCAATGTTTGCACTGAACTGAGACAATTCTTTACTCTAGCAGCCATGAGTAATCATAACACTTCATTTTGCAGGAATTAGCTTTGTCAGGGAAAAAAATGAAGCAAATCTGGAAACTGTACAATTTTGAGAAAACTGTGAAGTTATTATGAAGGATTCCTTAACTTCAAACAAAGTGTTAAAAACTTAAAACTTGCAAACGCAATTTTTAATAAAGTCAGATAAACTATGGTACTTCACAGCAGTGATACTCAGCATTTACACTGCAATTATTTAACAGTTTTTTATCCAGTGAGGGTCCAGTTTGGATAGAGCATTCACAGAAAAGACCAATTTAAGGCCAGGGGATCCAATTTAAAGATACTGACCAGGAAAATATACTAGTTGGATGACAGTGAACAGTTTATTTCATTCCACAGGTCTCAGAGGTTTAAGCATCTAACTTGAGAATCTAACATTGTCAGATAAACAGGTCTGAAATTTGCCATCACTAGAAATGGAACTGTAAAATGAGGAACCTTGTTGTATTTCAAATTATCATCTTGGAAAGCAGGAGGGAACAGGGTATTGCTGATGCACTACCACTGAAGTAGGATGTATAGTATTCCAAAAGCACAGTAGTTTGAATAATCAAAAAAAAAAAAAAATGCTAAAGTACAGACTCACTACCCAGACAGAAGGGTTTTAATCTATCCTGTCTAACCAAGGGAATATTAAGCTTTTTTACCGAGTGAAATAAGTTATTTGACTTCACACCCTTCCTACCACAACTCTAACATTGCACAGCAAACCTGATGTTCTAGAGAGGGAATTCATGAAGTAGGAATCTCCAAGCCCCCTGGTTGGAGCAGTTATCTGAGGTAGATGATACCTGCCTATCAATCAGCCCCTGATGACTTAGGGCAGAGTTGATTCTCCAATTTGGTATCAAAGAGGTGATGAGATATTAAAGTGGTGGTTCTGTTGCATGTATAGTAAGAGATGTCTTGGAAGTTCTTTCAGTACACACTCTTTAATTTATATCTAGAGTCCCTGACAAGTAACTAAAGATCATCCTTCAGATATCTTACTTCCTATACCAGTGTTGCTCCGTGAATCTGAACTTCAGTGTCTTGCCCAGAAAGAGATGAGAGCAGACCAAACCAAAAATACACTCATAATTTCCTGATGATTTCCATCTGGCGAGAAAGGTGTTTAGTGAATCCAGACAGTCAAGAATTTTTATAATGTCATGTAGTGAGACATCAAAACATGATGGCTATAATCCTCCTCTACATTAACTTTTTGGAAAAATAGTAATTAGAGTTTACAGTGGTGACTTACCACTCATACGCTTTACAAAGAGAAAAGACTGATTACAACAGCAAACCATCAGTCTACAAAGCCAAAATGCCAGAGAAGATAAACCAAAAAATTAACAAACAAAAAAATGCCAAGTCCTTTTTTGCTTTCTAGATATTCTCAACATTTTACTCAACTCAGTCGTCCCTTCTCAAACTGTTATTGCACTCACGATTCTTTTTTCCCTCATGTCAATTCAGCAATAAACTCGATAATATTGGAGGAGAGATAGAAACAAACAGCTACTTAAGAGCCACTGTATTTTATAATCTATGAAGCCAAACTAAAAGGGAGCTGTCCAGCTTGATTTCACCCCCACCCCTACCCTGCTCTCCTGGAAAAATTAGTTCTTTCATATTCTAAAATACAGATCATTAGAAAAAGTGAACAGCAATTGAAGTGATTAAATAAGAAAACTTAACACTTAATTAAGCAAAGCTTTGAACACTTTTTTTTTTTTTTTTAAATAGAGATTAGGCATACAGACTGTATGGATAGTAATGTACAGAACTTCCATTCTCACTTCTCTGTAAGAAATAAGATCACAAGGACCATCTCTGTGATCTGTTACAGACCATACACTTTTTGTAGCTACATCATGTATTGGTTTCTTTCAGAAAATACCTTATAAAACGTAATACAAATGATTTTCCAGTTTGGAGAGACAGTTTAGTATCTCGCTTTACACAGCTGTAATATGCTGCATTTCAATATTGATTCTTAAAGAGAGCTAGTTATTTTCTAATGGATTTTGGGAAAACGCTAAATACTTACCAAAATGTCTCAGAGGTGATTAACCTTTTATGAAATCAGAAATTTCAGGGCACACTCCCTGGGAAGGTTACCTGCCACTGTTGGCAATTTCAGGACATAGTGCCATCATATCAGCTGTTATTTATTAGCCTGTGTGAACAGGCAGGAAACAGCCTTTCTGTGCCCAGGGTCTCCTTTCTGTGGAAGAGGGAGCTTGATTCCTTTGGAGCACAGAAATCTGAGAGTGCCTCTGTTCAGGAGCACTTGAAAGCTCAGAGCTGGCCTGTGAAGACATCCAGTCCTGGCTGAAGAACTGGGAGCTTTCTGGAGTGCAGACAACTATGAGCAAACTGCCTTAAAAAGCTACAAACTATTCAGTGTATCACATTTTTTCCAGTCTGCTGCACAACTGCTCTTCATTAAAACACCAACTGCTATTTCCTACAGGTTTGGGGGTTTGTGTGGTTTTTTGCTTGGTTGTTTTTGTGGGTTTCTTTTTAAAGCTATTTCCTATAATCTTTTTTTTTCAATTATTGTTGAAGTTTTTTATCCTAAAAGTAAGCCTGCCAAAAATATTTAATCCCAAATTGGAAAACCAAAACCAAAACAAAAAACCGCATAACTTTTAAAATTCGCTATTGACAGTTTTTCAAATATTTCCTGAGGATTAGAAATAAAGATGCCTGAAACTAGCACACAAGGCATCTGATAAGACACCGTTATGTGGTTTAATATCAATCATTCCTTTCACAGAAGAAAAAACCTGAGATCTTTGCCTTTTCCCTCCACCTCCCAAGCTGAAGACAGGAAACTTTGTTCACCCCTTTGCTGACTGCACTCTCTGTACTAACAGCTTGGCACCTTTTTGGACCAGGACACAGAAGCCTTTCTGGCCCGGGTAGAAACATGGACAGCATGTTATCCATAAAACCTGTCTGCATCCTAAATGACTCTCCACCATGCCCTGTCCAAAAGAGATTAATGAGACAGATTTCCTCTCTGTCTGCTGCTCTGCATGTTTGTGTTCCATGCTGAAATCATGAAGAGCTTCAGGGCAGAATTAATAAAAATTGATTAAAACAAACTCGATCTCTATTTTTCTTCATTTGTGCCTGGAAAAATATGTTGATACATTACGTTAAGTTTCATTAGTAAAAGCCACAATTTAGGATGCATTAAATATCCTGATTGCTGTTATTTTTATTTGAATATCTTCTTAATCTAAGATGCAGATCGACTTTTTTTTTTTTTTTCCCTGGGAATTCTAATAATAACTACACATTTTCTTAATACCCTTAGTACTGAAAGAATAAGGAGAAGGGATTGGCAAGCAGTCTTCCATTGGGAAGATTCAAAAAATTTAACTTTGCTCATTAACTGGCATAAGCATTCAATCCATCAACTGAAAAGATGAATTAAGGAATAAATATTACATGCAAAGATAAAAATCCAGAATCTCAGGGAACTGGGGAGAGAGGGAAGGAAAATTATAGTCATGTCTAAGTTCGCAGAGCACAGAACTGCAGAGTTCAAGCTGAAGTGATGGCTTATCCCTTCCACAGCAGATTTGTGAGATCAGATTTAAATCTGCTTTACTGCTTTCCCCAAGGGCTGTCAGTGCCCAGCAGCAGCCAGAAGGTGCAGTTGGGATTCTCTGTACATGTACTTTGGACCACAGGGTTTCTCAGGAACTCCAGCCCTCCCAGGTTTTCCGAGTTTACAGCCTCTAAGATAGCCACTCTTTTTCTAACAAGTTACTTTTTCTTCAAAAAGATATTTTGAATTTTATTTAGCAAAAAATATCAAGTATCATAGGCACTCTCTCTTTTCCCAGAAACAACTTTGTCATTTCCAAGCAGGTTCTCCACAGCCAAAGAGTGAAATTCAACACATCAAGCTCCAGTCATGAAGCTGACCCCCATGTTAGTGAGCACTTCAGTAACCAAGTATATTTTATTTATTTTGATGTTTAACTTTGTAATGTCAGAGAAGATTTTAAATTCTTCTCAGCATGAAAATACATATGCACTGTATTTCTTACTTTAGAAATGTGTCAACACTACTCTCATATTTAACATATTTGTATTAGTTTATATGGAAAAACATCTGCCCCTTAATTCCTCTGCCCAGTACACTTTCAAATAATTCCAGCTGCACAGCACTCCAATTTGCTCCAAGCTTGATGTTAATCTCAAGCCCAGGATGATGTTTGCTTTCTATTTCAGGGCCCCCAAATATAAACAAATTTCTTCCCAAAATGCACTCTGTGATAAAGAAACTAACTGGAAGAAAAGTGATGTTAAATAAATTATAATTTTCATTTCACTTTCACAGTAGCCACATCCAATCACTACAAGCACTCAAAATCTAAAAGAAAAAAAAAATTTAGTCCAACACATGTATACAACCCAATATACAAAACCCATTTGCTAACAACATCAGGCATATGCAGAAATAATAGCATTCTTTCCATTTAGTTTCCCCAACAAACAGCCTTGGAGAGGAAAACACACACTTGTCAGGATGACCTCCCCAGTGTGAATGCCAATTTTGCAGAACATAACTGTGTACACACTAAAGATTAGAAAACAGTTTTTCAGGGTCAAGAGAGATTTCAAGGCAAAAAGCTACATTTACCTCATCTGAATAAACGACAGAGAATAGAAATCCATTAATACAGCACGGAGATCCACATTGCACCAGTTTTCAGTAGACTTGACTAATCTAGAATCCATTTCTATAACTGGATATTCCCCATTTTATTGAAGAAATAAAAGGCAGATTAGACAGAGCCATACTTAGATTCACATTGCAAGAGACAAGACAAGAAAAGGTTGGTCAAACTGAAGAAGAAATACCAATGAAGTAAGAAAAATTACCAAGGAATTAAGTTGCTAGGATACTGCGCACTAATGTGAAATCAGATATAGCAATTAAAGTAAAACTATACTTTCAGGATGTAAGAACAAACCCATTTATTAGTCTAAGCCAAGTAATTAAATGGAATATTGAAAACAGAAGTAAATGAAAGAAAGCAATTCAAAATGCCACACAGTCCATTTGGTATCAAGAGCCTGAAAGGTGAATTGATACACCATTACAAAGACAGACACCAATCTGACAGTAGCAAATGTAGATTAAGGACTACATTTGCACTGGTACCATCAACATGATCTTCTGTTTTGGAAAGTTGTGTTTAAGTATTTTCTCAATGCTACTGGGAAGCCAGTGGTAGCACAGAATAATAAAAACTAAGCAGCAAAACCACACACACACACAAAAAAAAAAAGAAAAAAAAAAAGAACGAAACAGAAGAAAAGTCAAAAACAAATCCCCCAAACCAACTAACCCTGCTTGACATCTACCTCCAAAATTCCATTAAAGCTGCATGGATAATAATAAAACAGTCCATCACCAGCAGAATTCTGTAATAGGGAGAAGCAAATTCAGTCCCCACTTTTTCAGCGTTTTTCATTTTGAAACCCATTTTAGATACCTAAATTAATATTCAGATTTCCCTTCACCTTATTAAGGCATGTAAGAGCACCTGGAGTCTCCTTCTTTAACACTACCCAACAACTAATGTACATTTGATAAATTTGGTTACAGCCATATATGAGGCACAGGATGACTATGAGAACTCTCAGCAAACCTCCAAGGTATCAACACATTTGCTGCCATTTGTGATGGATTGACCTTCCCTGGATGGCAGGTCCTCCAAGCTGCTCTATCAATCCCTTCCTCAGCAGGACAGGGGGGTAGGAAAATAAGATGGGGAAAAAACCAACCAACCAAACATGGGTCAAGACAAAGGCAGTTTAACAAAAACAAACAAACAAACAAACAAAAACAAACACAAAAACAAAACCAAAAAAAATTGCATGTGAAGCAAAAGAAATCAGAAGATTTTTTTCTCTACTTCAATAACAAATGCCAACCTTCCTCTTCCTTTTCCTTAACTTTTATTATTGAGCTGACATCACATGGTATGGAGTATCCCTTTGGTCAGTTTGGATCAAGTGTCTAAGTGGCTAAGTCTTCTCCCAAGATCTTGCCCATCTGATTGGTACAGAAAATCTCAAGCCTCTGCAAAGTGTCCCTTTTAGTCAGCTTTTATCTGCTTCAATACTACAGCTGTGCAAGAAGAAATTCCTCCAAAGAGTGAAACTACTTAAGTAATCAAAAACAAATGAACAGAATCAATAAAAGTAAGGAAATATTGAAATACAGAATTGGCTTCAAACTTCTGCATGAAATGAGCACACCAGCTTAAAGCAATGATTTTTCTAGGCTGTGCTAGCATCAGCTTCCTTGGTATGAACAGGCAAGTTATTCTTGCCCAGTTTTCACTGAATCGAGATTTACAAATTCAGCCACAATTATAAGAGATCAGTGCACCTGCTAGTATGCAATAGTAAATCTTTCTCATCTTTCTTTAGGCACCTGTGACTTCTTTAGGTTATAAAAACGCTGACTGCTGCATCCCTGGCATACAAGGGATGCTTGGTATATACCAGATATGCAAGTTCCATGATTGCATTAACTGAACTTACTTATCTATATTTCTATGCTATTTGATCAAATGATAGCAAGCTGAAGCACTTTTTAAGGGTGGTGAGACTCAGAAAACCTCAACAGTTTCTTAAAAAACCCTAAACACAAACGCTAAGTGTCCAAAAAGATCATCTACAACCACTCTGTCCCAGTAGCAAAGCTAATAGTGTTCATTGCCAATGCACTGAATGCACTTACCCTGACGAATATGGAGCATCTACTTACATAAAACTGCTCTGCTGTAGCAATTTTACTGTGCAAAAAACACTGTTCTCAAAAAGCAGATGATCTGAGAGCTTTTGAACCAAGTAGGCACTAACATTAAAATGGGGCTATTCCATAAATAAAACTCTCCAGGCCTTGCTCCACAGTCCAATAATACACTGGAGTTGACAACACATGCAGCAGAAGGAGCATTGACACTTGCAGTACCAAAGGATCTCCCTATTCCTGGGAATTCTAATGCCCTGGAAATATTCTCAATTATTTCTGTGCAGGATATTTAGGATAGTAATCACTTGAAAGCATGCACACACATTGCTGATTTAGAGATTTTGACAACAAAAAGGAAAGAAAGAACAAGCTCTCAGTGGAGATTGTCCTCCCTTCTCTTTCTCAGCCACAAGTCCCTACTCCCCAATATCCATTGTATTACAAAAGCTTCCACAATGCTGTACACATCCAGTCCTTGCACACAGCATCCTCCCTATCCAATACCAAGCTCTGCTTTGAAATGCCATTGAATCGGGCAGCTCTTGCAAAGCAAGAGAACTTGCTGCCTTGTTTATGTCCAACAGATGGGCCATAAACTTTGAGGCAGCCAAAAGAAGATATAAAACTGGCAAAATAGGTTCTGATAAGTCAGGAGGAAGCTACATTCACAAAAGGATAGGGGACACTCTCCTCTGTCCCCTGACATGTAGAAAAACATACCCATGTCTTCTACTGTTGTATTTTTTCCTTTCACCTGAACAATCTCAGATATGCAGAAAGGAAGGGGGAGAGGAAGGTATTAGCTTTAGGCTTTGGCTGTTTTGTTGGGGTTTTTTATATTTCTAAATTTGACAATTTCAGACAGACTCTAAGGATGGATAACAAAAGAGTATTCTTAGCTCACTCAGAAGCCAGACATGAAGCTAAGAAAAGAGCCAGACAGAAATTCTTCCTGATTTTTGCAGGATGACTGCTACAAAATCAGGGTTTACTGCACAGTTTAGAATGGCATAAGGTCTCAGAATCTTATATAAATATATATTCATGCAATTATTTTAATCTATTTATATACACATATAAACAAAATAACCATATTATATTTTTATTTCATACATTAAATTCTTTCAAAATAATACAATATCCATATTTGAAACATGTTTGATTCTTTTTCCACTGACTCATATTTGGCACACCATCAAAGTCCCTTTATTTTTTTTGTCATGTGTGGTACAGTCAAAGCAACACAATTCAAAATAATGAAAAAGGACATACAGGTATGTTAGCTATTTTAGCATTTGTAGTTAGGAAATATTTTACAAGTTAATGCATATGGAAATCCAATTCTATGACATAATCAAACCTGCAAATGTTGGCAGCTGTGAAATTTTTCTACCTAGCAACAGAGACAATTTAAGATGTCTTAAAATCAGAGCAAAATAACCAGTGTCCCAGAACGCTCTCCAAGAGCAAAGACATACACACAGGTCAACAGCATTCCAGCTGTGCCCTGAACTCCAAGCTCATGGATTAAACTTGCAGCAGTGCCAGGGTTGTCTGTTTATGTTGCTACGTCACCAGGAGGGACAAAGGATACATCATTTGATTTGTAATGTTCTTGCCCGGACAATTTTAACGCTGATGATTATAACAGTACCCAAAGGAAAGTTCTAAGAAGTGTCTGATTCATTTATTCCACCTTCTCTAAGAAGCTGTTGCTTCCTCCTCCTCCTTGTGCATATTCCACAGACATTCCATTGTCTCCTCACCACACACTTCTCTTCCCACTTGCTCTGATCAAGCCTCACTGCTGTATCCTCTTCCTGATGGCTTCCATTTTCCTCTCCTGCAGGCACCACAGTGTTTCCTCATCAGTCCCTCTTGGTTACAGCTCCAATAACCTTCACCCCTCCTCAGAAGTGCTTGTGCCACTTCCTTGCTCCTGACCTCCAACCGCAGCTCCGTTCCTGTGGGTGAGTGCACAACCAAAGGCACTCAGAGACGGAGCAACCAGCTGCCTCAGGAGCTGCTCCGTGCTTCCCAGAGCCGCCAGGAATGCCACCAGGAAAACCCCTGTTGAGGCACACAGCCTAATCCTAAAGCTAAACAACACTGCATGCTCTGCCCGTCACCCTTCGGCAGCCTACAGGAGGACACGGCAGCTGAAGGTGCTGACTAACACTGCCACCCAACCCATCCGTAATTTCCAGGGTATTTGGAGCATAGCTAACAGCTTTAAGTCGCAGAACAAATGCAACCTGGCAAAGTCAGAAATTATGAAAAATTTGGTCATTTTCCCAAGCAAAACTGTTTAGAAACAATGTAGGAGGATAGCAATCTTTCTGGCAACCGACGCTGTTAAAATAAACAATGAATCAGTCTTTTAATTTGTCATCCCCAGCTTAATAATTCAAATAAGTTAAATGACTTTTTAAATGTGCACCTGGATTTAGTAAGATTTTAGCAGGTGCCCTTTGTGGTAAACACAGGAAATAACAACAACTTTGAACTGTTCTTAGCTATTGCTTTCTAATCTGCTCCAACATTAAAGTCAATCTTTGAAAACAATCTGGTTTTCAAAATGGAAAGGGAACAGTTAGCTGATACCATTGGTTTCTCTTTCTTCACTAACTGTGATGGAAAGAAATCTTTAACCATTGTCTTGGTGCTTACTGAAAGAACTGAATTTTAGATTGACTTGTAGATAAACACAAATCTGCCTGAATACCACACAGTGAGTAGATTTCATAAGGCAGCTATTCGGGTGTCTCACTTGTCTTAGACACCTGCAGTTTCTGATGAAACAATTCAAAAGATTTGCTGTAACGTGCTCTGCAAAGGGAGAGCTTTAGAAGTATGATTAAGCAAAAAAGAAACAGCATATTGATCCTGAATACCAATTAAATTATATGTTCAATAACATGCTTGCAAAATATTCTATGAGAGTTTAACCATGTATATGCACACAGAGCACACTTTTACAATATATCTATACGCTATAGAAGACACATGAGCACTTAAGTCCACTACCTGCTTTCTAAATGTTACTTTTAATTAACAGTTGTCAACGTTTAGGGGGGAAAAGTGTAAGCCAAAATAATTACAGCTTCAATCACATTACATGGAATTGCCATGAGTAGAAAGATGCCAAGACATATTTTTCTTCTTACCAACAACAAAGAAAAAAATCAAGTGTAATTTAATACATTAGGCATTCTTAACCTTTTTTTTTTAAAATATGCACACACACACGTGCATATATGCACACAGATTAATGCAATTTCTGTCATAAAAAAGCTTTTATAAATTTAGAACTTTCATATTTTATATAGACTGCTATATATGGTCAAGAATCCATTTCAAAACGAAATGCATGAAGAATCAATGAAATCTTGCTAGAGAAATATAATGCCAAAATACAGTTCCCAGGTGAACAGCTTTAATTTAGTAAAATTAATTAACATTATATTACACAGCAATTTCTTTGTTCTACTGTCAGATAACTTCAAACGCTATTTCAAAGTCATAAAAAAACTTGCAAGTCTGCAAAATCCATATTTAAAAATGTTAGTCAAAGGCAAAAGTATATGCTTATAATAAATTAATATATAATTAATAATTTATATATAATTAATTGCATAATAAAAATAAAATGCCATCTGTTTTCTCTCTTTTGCGATTTTAACACACAGAAGAACTTTCAATTCCTGTAGGAGAGCTTCCTTTTCAAGTTCAATCTGTGTTGACAACTTGGTGGATTTGGTCAGTCAGCAGACAACACAGTAATTAATTTCTAGAGTTTTCAGCTTTCCAGATATTCATTCAAGAACACTGAGTACCAGTATTGGGAATACAGAAATATGACTGAGATGGGATTTGTTTGGGGGCGTTTTTTCGCTGCAAAATATCAACTAGAGGTCATTGTTATCTTACACATTGTTTTGGTAAGTAGCTAAATCAAGAGAGCAGAATATAACCTTGGACTGAACAACTAGAAAACATTTCAGAGCAACTAGAAGAAAAAAAAAAAAGCCTAAAGTAAAGCATTATCATTTCAGAAGGATAAAATGAAGACTTAAAGCATCTGCAACACTGAAATGTGGCAAATACAGAGACTCTGCACGTTCACATGAGTTTTTCTGGAAAGAGCATCTTAATCAAAAGACAGAAACCCAAAAAGCTACTGAGAAGCTTCTGACTTTACTGAATTGACAGCTCCATCAAGAGACCATTTTTCACCTTAACCTTTCGAAAAGAAGGGTATTTACAAAAAAAAAAATAGTCCTAAAAATGAAACAAGGCAAGAGTAAATTAATGCTTACAAGGAGGATGAAAAGAACTGTCAACAAGTAAAGTCTTGCAATGAATATATAAAGAAGATTGACTAAGGAAAAGTATTTCCAGCTGTATAATTACTTTTTAATGCAATGCAAATGGAATTTTGATTCAAAAGTAAAGCAAATTTCAAGTTCCACGTCAGAAGCTGTAGAATAGTTTGGGTGTGAGAAATGCCATGTTGGATACATTAAAAAAAAACCAACCAAACAAACAAAAAGCCTAACTTTTTTATAAGAAACAGTAGGAATCAAGTATTCTCAGATTGTCTTAAGACAACAAATATTTCAAATATCATATGGAAAAATAAATTCTACCAGCTCTGCTTTATATCTCTGGACAAACTTCATTAAGCATTCCCATAAGCAACACCTACCGCATAGGTAATAATGTGCTAATTATATTTCATGATGATAAACTTTGGAAGCACTTTCAGTGTAAGGAAAAAAAGACAACTTAACGTCTAGAAAAAACTTCATGACTTCAAGCACTAGACCAATACAACAGCCTGAAATGAGAAATGGTAGCTATTCACTCCTTTTGCCTAGATGGTTTCCTGTTTCAAGGTGATAGTTCAAGACTTGGAAGCAAAACAAAACAAAAAAACAAAAAAACAAAAACAAACAAAAAAAACACCAAAACCAAACAACTCACAAGGTGAGTTTCAAATGTGACAGTTCCTGTAAATGACAACTGGAGTAATCCAGCAGCAGTGAACATTAAAAATAAGGAAGGATTAGTCACAAAAATTTCCTAGTCTTATTTATAAATGAATTCTTGGTTCATAAAAGGAACTATAGTACAGGGTAGCTCAGAATAGCAGATTAGTGCTGATATATATTCTGAAAACTATTAATATAGGTTATGTTCATAGGGGAATATTCACCCTCTGGATTGAGGCTAGTCAAGCACACAGCATTTGGAATAGAAATATGAGATACCTGTCATAGTATAAAAACTGAACTGAGGAAATCACTCAAGCTGCTCTTCTGAAATCAGGCACAGGAAGAACCAACCACAGATACAAGTATGTCATTATTAGAGAGGTGCCACATAGAAAAAAAAAAAGAAGAAATAAGATAATATAAAATTGCACCATTTAAAAAATAATAATCAATAACAATCAACTATTCAATAATCAATTAATCAATAATTATAATAATCAATTGATAACCATACATTGTTATTTTAT
This sequence comes from Myiozetetes cayanensis, assembly GCF_022539395.1. NCBI lineage: Eukaryota > Metazoa > Chordata > Aves > Passeriformes > Tyrannidae > Myiozetetes > Myiozetetes cayanensis. The sequence goes on from NW_026087742.1 coordinate 6,107,850, forward strand.
GTTTACACTAAGCATTATTTTTTTCTTTTATTACAGAAAGTATGTGGAGCTGGAGTTTGTGCAAAACATATATTTTCTTAACATTACTGAAGAGCTTACAATGTATCTGTAATTTGCAATGTGATTAGGACTAAATTGTGTATACTGAGACCAAACTAACCAGACATAGCAAGGACCTTTTCTTATCTTTTCCATCTGAAACTGCTTATGCTATTTCCCTGCACCTCACAGCAGACAGTCCTCCCTTCGTGCCTCGAATCACATGTTCTGTTTATCTCCCTTCTGCCATATTACTGTACATTATTTCTATCCCCCTCCTTTCTGCCCAGCAATTGAGGACCCTTTGCATTTTCCTATTCCTTAATTCACCATAATGTATTATCATGAGGATGCAGGTTCCAAGGAATGGTAGACAGCTGAGCATCAGGCAATGTTCACCTGTTCCCAGTCCTTGGCTGTGATCTGGCCAAGCAACAACAGCAAGTGCCAAAAACATATTTACATTTGCAGTGCCAAATGCACATGGATCATGCATTAGCCCAATATTCTTCTTTTCCAGTACTTCACTGGGGCTTTTGCCATGTTAAATTTTATTTCCACGGTCAATAAAGTCATGCCTACCTCAACCCAGACAATTTCCTGAAGATCTGGGATTTTAGGATGTCCATTTGTGTTGGCATAAACGAAAATGCCACTCAGACAAACAGAAGTTATGATACACTGACCACTTCTGCTATTTTTGCCTATATCTCCTTTTTTTCTTGCTAACTATCCTTGAATTTTCAGTTATTTGCTACTGTTTGCAATGATCAGTAGAGGGACATATCTGCTTATTAAGTTTAGTCATTCTTCTTGTTTCTCTGCCTGCTGCTTCAGTATTTCTCCCAAATCTCTCCTCAGCTGACAGAGAGGAGATGTTTTGTGGAGTGTTTTGTGCAGTTGGGCTTCGCTGGGAAGGTGCAAGAATTGGCCATGAATAAATCTTCTGCCACATTCTAAAATTCCTTCAATTCTAAGCTGCGTAAGAACAACCAGCAGCTTAGTTCCATAATAAGTACCACACCTCCAAATGACTAAAAAGGCAACATAGTAAAGACTTCAGTAAGGGGATCAAGAGACAAAACCCCTAAAACACTTCTTAAAGAACCCACACATGACCACAACCACTCATACTTAACACTATCCAGGAAGGTGGGGATATTTTTGCACAGAAGGTGCTTTGGCGAGGAGGTCTCTGAGAAAAAGGAAATACATTAAAAAGCTATTCTTCCAAAAAAACACAAAAGCAATCAGGCATTTTGCCATAAAACTAGAAAAGGATCTTGTGAGACAAGGCACTGTCCAAGACAAGTGAAGTGACACTATAAGGTGCAGGAAGCATTCATGTTTAACCTCAAAATTAGAGTAGCTGACTCAAAGTTACACACAAGTATGATTTTACCATTAACAGTTTTGTGACAAGGCTTTGCTGGATCTCAAATGAAAATACTTATAACAGTACATGTAAACCCCCACAGTAAAATTTCCAGCTTACATTAAAACACAAAATAAGAAGAAAACCACTTTTTTCTCCCATAACATCTTCCAAAACTCTTCAAGGTTGTCACTATGCATTTAAGTGTGATAATTGCCAACTCCGATTTCAGTTGCTCTTCCACATATGCTTGAATTTCAGGTAAACTGATCCAGCATATGTTGCTGTTTCTTTTTCAAGTAAAGAAACTGAAGCTCTGAAAACTTCCTGCTTGTATTTCTTTATATTTTTAGCAAAACACTAGGGAAAAAAGTCCAAACTTGAAGCCTTTTCTTTACAGACTGTTATTGTTCATGGTGGAGACTAGCTTGTTGAAGAGCAAGACAGGAGAATAATGTGAGGTTTTTCGTTTATAAGAAACTAAGCAAAAATGGATTTATGATCCTTCTTCTCATTGCATCAAATTCTTAAAAGCTTTTTTTCATGCAGAAGTTAGGAAAATTTGAGAACAATAACACAGATACTACAGATAACATTCTATCATCTGAGGAAGCTTGATCCTAAATTCAAGCTTCTGAAAAAAAAGGAAACGTGGAACAAGTTCAGAAGTTTGTCAGAGAATTAACAGCAGCAATAATCTCATGAATCCTTCACCCTGGAATTCTGCCATTCTGTTTTTCTGCTCCTTTTTTGAATTAGTATGGTTTGCTTACTTCTAGAATCTTCAGGTTCACTACCAGCAATGAAGCAGGTTTCTGAACAGGTGTTCAGACAGAATATTTGTCATTTCTTAGAAAGTCCAAGTGCCTCCCTAATTCTTTAAATCCCTGTTTAAGAAGAATCTGATCCAGTAGTTCTGAGGGTCAAATCACAGTGCTTACTCCAGACACATGTGCACACTCAGGTCTGTAGATTAGCAAGATTAGGCTCTAAACTCCAGTATTAGCAAAGTGCACACACAAGGTCTGGCTCGGCAGCTCCCCTCATTGGAGTCCATGGAAGCCAATAATAAAAACAATACATCTGCCTCTGAAAATTTAGTGGATGCACTTCACATACATAATAAAGCTCGTGCTATCATATTTTATTAGATGTATTACCTTTTAATCCTGCTAGTAAATAGCCTAATCTTTTACAGGAGAATTGCTGCTTAACGAAGAAATCTCAAAGAAAGACAGAAAATGCTTATTAAACCACATTCAACACAAAACTAGAGGCCTTCCAAGTGACCTCCTGGTGTTGCAAATTTCAGGTTGTTTTTGTGGAAAAAGGAGGTTGCATTAACACTTACATTTGTTACCATTTCAAACTACCTTTTTTAGGGTTAATAAGCTCAAATGCTTGCAAAACAAGCAAAAAACTTAAAAACACTGAAAGTACTTAGACACTTGTGTTTCCATTCATTCTGTTTATCTTGCAGTCTAAGAAATTCACAAGTTTAACATATGAACTCCTGCTGCTAAAAAAAAAAAAAAAAGAATTGAACTGATTTTAACTAAAATGGTTGCATTTAAGGAATGGCAAATGGACACCCACCCATTTCACAGAAATTAATGATGCCTCTGCAGCGAAGAGCATCTGTTTCATGAAAGTAGGACGAAGGCTGGAATGTAGCACAGCCTTTCACATCCAGCATTAACCAGATGACCCACAATGACCTGGAACAGCATAATTCTGACTCTGCTGATCTAGCTAGCACCAGATCTTCCATAACTCATCTGTATTGACATCAACACTTCAAAAATAAATATACATATTTTTGGTGTGACTTTTATTTACAGAGAGAAAAAAAATAAACATTTCTGGGGGAAGTTTTCACTTCTCCCTTCCAGAGCACTTCAGTTATTGCACTTAAGCCTTCTTTAGCTTTGCCCAGTCTTTCCTGTCAGAAGACAACTTTTGCGTTGAGATTTAATTTATGAGCTTTCTCAGTGCAAATCAAGTGATGAAAATTATAAAGTAAAAAAAAATATATATATAAAGTTATACGTAGTTTGTAAGTTTATATATAAATATAATTAAAACACATTCAATAAATGCAGCCTATACACCACATATTTCTTAAACAATAAAAAAATAAAAACAACCTGATTCTTTTCAAACTTCTGCACAAGAAGGTTTACTGACCACAATGGGTACTACATTTTAAGCTGGCCTACATCTCACTCAAAACTCTGAATTTCAACGTGCTTTTAGCCTTCTACTAGAACACTTCATATTAAGACTAACACTAGAAATAGAAACCAAGACCAATGACTAGATCTGTTTTAATACAGTGATGGGATGATCTGATACTAAAAAATTTCACCGAGGAAAATGGGACAGATACTAACAAAACATTAAGTGGTTGTGTTTGTAAACAGAAGGGTAAGGAAAACGAGTGTATTGAAGATAAACTACACAAGGCTAATTAGCTCAGCCACAGCCCCGTGATGTTTCCAGTTCAGGGAATTATTTGGAGAGCTCCTCTCTCAGCCTCCTACCCTTGCTATAAGCTACTGAACTGTAACTACTCAGAAGATGTACTTTATATAGAATAAGACAGGCTCAGCACAAGAGTTAGTACAGAATGAAGAGTCCTGCTTTACTTTTGTCTCACGGTATTTTGAGAGGAGAAAGCTTCAAAAATGAAAATGCTGAAAGATGTTTGCCGGCAGACAGAGCAACATCAAAAGGACAAACAGCCAGTCATTTAGCCAACATGCTAAAGCATTATTTATTGTATCATTTTAATGAACAAACTTTATTACTTCCACAATCTCAACAGACTATTTTGAGGTGGGGGAGAAAGAGTTTTTGATTTGCTGGGATCATCAGACAAAACTATGCAGGAGTGAAAACTACAGAATAGTAGCACTCATTTAACAAATTCTTGCTGGGATGCAGCTGCTGACAAATAAGCATAGATAAAAGGGTCCTGTTATATGTATGAGGTTTCTACATGGCAATTACTTAAGATTTACAGTTTATGCACTCAGCAAGTTGAGAAAAATGCCAACACGCTTGTGTGGCTGAATAACTTTCCATACACTGTGACTGCACCTTTGAATTTTCACAAACAAGTACACAGCACACTCCTACAATTCCAACTGCAATTGCAAAAAAATTATAGACAACACACAAGTAATTCCATCGCAGTATCAAAATCTCAATTTTATCTGAGCATGGATACCGATTACTTATGTGTTTCACAAAGAAAATAAACAGAATTGCAAATAATACAGTTCCCCACAGGTGAAAGGAGACAATCATCTTTGATTCAGCTTAGATAAATGGTTTAGTGGCAGAAGAGTTAGTGGTTTATTTATTTTATTTTATCTATTTTTTTAAGTGTTGCCAGCAAAGTTTCATGCACACAGAGGTGGGGGGAGGGTAAAGGGTGGCTGGCAAAAAAAAACCCAACAACTTCTTTCCTGGATATTGGGAACATTTGCAAACAGTCAGCTAAAAAATTGAATTACATTCATCAAATAAAATAATTGCCCTATCTTGTTGATCATTTATTTTCAGTATTGATCTAGATGGATGCACACAAACAATTCTTTGCCTATCTCATAATTTCCATTTAATTCCCCTATGTTTGCAATGTTATGCATAGATAAAGGTTTTCAAGAGGAATTAATCATGACAAACACTATGAAAAACTCTGAAAGAAACCTGTATACTCTCATGAGTTTGAGTAGCCTTAGAGCTCAATTTAATTAGTATTAACTTTAAAAAGTTAAATCCAAAGGTTCTGAGATCCCATTACTAGGGAAAAGAAGGAGTAACCACTTAGCTTACTGTAAATATTAAATATTTCCTTTAAATTACATACTTGGAAGAAAGACTTCCAGTAAATTCCTCTATGTACATCCGTTCAGTTTTCATCTGAAGTATGAGTTCACTAAAGCTGTACTGAAGAAACAAAGTCACACTCTATACTGAAGGTACACTAAAGAGTTTTGTTTTGACTATATTTTAAAGTAAACAGTTACTGTAACTGTTCAGTGGCAACTGAACCTACGAAAACGATGGGAAAGTACTTGGAAATATCAAAAGAAACTATCTAAGAACTATAGCCCCAGCAAAAGCTGAGATATTGTTTTGAAAAGACAAGGTAATTTTCTGTTGTCGCCTTCTCACAATCTGCATCCCTTCCATAGGTACAAGGGAAGTTGTTCATAGTTGTCATTTTTACTAAATCAGACAATAATGTTTAGTGTTATCTCCATTATCCTCACTCAAATCCAAGTAAGGGAAAAAACTATATCCCACAAAACTTTGTCTTGTATCTGAGATAAGAAAATCCTGTGCTGAAGTTTCAGATGAGAATGGTTTCCTTGTGTTTTGGCCCAAAGGAGATGAGAATTTCATATTTATTCAAACTTCTTCAACAGATTTGATGCATTTAAAATATCAAGTCTTATGTCAGCACACTGACATAAGAACAAAAAAACCCTAAAAATCTAGATAATGCAGGAAGAAGAGATGAAAGAGTAGATTAAAAGAGAATAAACCTGAAAATGGAATACAAAGCCTAAGAGACCTTGGAATGCAAGAATGTTAAAAAAAAAAAAAAAAAGCAAACATTTTCTCACAAATGAAAATGCAAAGTATTTTATGGTTTCTTTAAATTGTGGCATTTTCTTGGATTAGAAAAGTAACTTTATATATGGTATCATCTTGCACTTCATGTATAAATTATTCATTGCAATGTAAACCAAGGGAACAGCCTGCAGTGGTAATCTCAATGATTTCTAACAGAAGTTACCTAAAACTCAGTACCTAGTTCAGATCTTGTAAAATTCAGGAGGAGGGGAAAAAAAACCCAACAACCTAGCATTATTTTAACATACTCAGAAAGCAAATCTGAGCTTTAGTGATCATAGAATCATAGAATAGCCTGGGTTAGAAGGGACCTTAAAGATGCTCTAGTTCCAACACCCACACATTTCATGCTTTCAGATCACTGCTTCTGATTTCCAAAACTTACACAGAACAGAAGAAATGAAGATGATTTTTCTATCATGCACTTGCTCTGTTTTATTTCAAATAATAACCCTCTGTCCTTCTCAGATCTGAGAATCAACCAGCATCCATTTTCTAAAAATTATTTTGGAATGTTGTAGACATCATGGGACATTTTCAGTGAAACAGGCTGAAATTAGATTCCTAAGCAGCATCTGTAACTTAAAAAAATCTCTCAGTGAAACAACAGAACCTCTGATTCTGACACCTCACTCCTTCACATGTTCATGCTTCACTGCTTTGAAAGGAGTGGGCTGGTGTAGAAAGACTTTGAAGAGGTTCTTTCTTTATTTATTTATTGACCTCCCAGACCCACCAAAGTACACAAATGGTCAATTCTAGTTGTTTTGAATCAGAATAATTGAAAAGAAGTGGCTACTAGAAATAAATTAACTTTCTTTCCAGTCAATGTTTCTTTAGGAGGACTTGACTCAGGTGTCCAATACTTTCCTGGAAAAAAAAAAGAGGTAAATACTTCACAAATTCAGTACTTCCAATATCCATGAGTATGTGCTAATCCAGCACATACTCCCAGGATGTGGGAGAAAGCAGAAGCTTCATAATTTTCAGTTTATAATAATATGCATTCAGAAATCTTCTGCACACTTGTTCCCTGTAATTATACGTAGGAACACATCATCTATTAATGCACCCCTTTTAAAAGTCAATATTCTGCTAACCCATGCAAATTGAAGCACCACCTCTGAGATGCAATTCTGGAATAAGCAAGTGCTAAGCACTGCATTAACTCTGGCACTGAGTTTTTATTAATAGTTTCTAATGGTACAAACCAAAAACATTCCACAAAGCCAATTAACACATGCAGTATACTCAAATGTGACTTCTGCTTCAGAGCCAGGAATACTTAATTCTCAGGAATAAAAGAGGATTTTTAAAATTCTTTCTTTGTGAATTAGAGTTGCTTTGGGTTTCTTTCCAGTTTCCAAAAACAAATCAAAGCACCTTTTGATGTTTTTCAAACACTGGAACAACAATAACTACATCTGTGAAACTTACAATAATCAACATAAAATGAATTACTTTTAACCTTTGTAGATATTAATTTGAAATTTCATGGGAATAATTTTATATGTCACAAAATCTCTAATTTGAGTCAAGGAAAAACATTTTACTGTTAATAACAAGCAATCAAAAAGTACAACTAAAACTTTCTGCTTCAGACTCCACTATATACATTTCAGTGCTTTACGAGGAATAGGGGAGATAAATTCCAAGTAAAAGTGTTTTCACACTTCTCCATTAACAGCTGCAGCTTATTTTTTGAATAAGTAATTACATACTTAGAGCAAACACATTTATAACTCTGACCTAGCTAGAGCACATTTTCATCACTTTTTTGGTGCAGAAGTACATTTTCCCCTTATTTATCTTCCATCTGTTCTTTCAACATTTTAGTTCAAGCAGTGGTCAATGAGAGGCACTCTCTACGAAAGTGGTACATACTGAAGCTGGATTCTAATTAGACACTTATTATTCTGCTGCAACATTGAACACTGATAAAACAAATCTATCCAGATCCTAAGCAGTTCATTATAATCTAGTATCACTATTTCCTACTGCAGCATTAATGGCACTGAGACAAGACAGTGATTAAAAATTTATATCTTTTTTGTAAATGGAAGAAAATTTAATAAATTTGTTTCTTGCTTAATTAATTGTGGTTTATATACTGCTACTACACAATTACAACAAATTTCTTCCAGCTATTATTGATGATCTCATTGTGCTGTTACCAAATTAGTCCCAAAGTGTTCAAGAAACTAACAATGGAAAAGGATTAACAAGGTTCACACATCTAAACATGCTAAACTGACCAGACCAAATAATCCTAAATATACAGACAAGTAAAGAGTAAAAAAAAGTTATCTGAATTAATTCTGAATTAATTCAAACTGAGAATAACAGGAAGTATATATCACCATGCTGAATAAAACTAAAACATTTGTTCAATGCAAAAGTTCTTTTTCATAAAGTATAAAGTGCTATATTGTGCAGTTATTAGCTCCAAGTGGCATTGTCAATGAAATCTGCAGCAATAACTTCTTCAAACCTTTAGGACAGCTAAATTCATTTCTGAAAAGTAGCAGCGTGGCATTCTCAGCCCATACTTAAGCATTCAGCTGAGCAACAAAGATGAAAGAACAGCACCACCTAGTTCTCTATTTAAAAGTTTTCAAATATTATCATCCATTGATTTATTTTTGTAATCTATATTCACATATGCCTGTGTATTCTGCAGTGAAATCTGTCACATTGCCAAAGGAAACAATACTAACAAGTTTGTCAGGAGTTTATTAAAGCATCCGATGTAGATACTTTACAAGTGTAAGCTGTGGAGGGAAAAACAAAACAAAACAAAACCAAAAGCAAACACTTGATATGACATATGCATAGCACAAGAACGCTAGAGACTTGTCATAATACAAATATTGTTCTGAAGCACCATAAACACTGGATGGATTTCCCATCCATCCCTAATACTGCCTGTGGGACCGCTTCTCTAATTTAACCAAAACACTGTATTTGTCCTGATGCCTCCATACAGTAATCTGACACTTCACAGTATGTATATGTGTTCCTGATACAAAAAGATATATATTCATGGAGCAGACATCCTGAGAGAACATGTTATAAAAACCTAATTATAGCTCATGCAAGTTGTTTCATAGTTACTTTTCTATTCCGGAAACAGTAGAAGCCTTTCAGAAAAGGGGTAGATATTTCAGGGGTCAGTTGGACTTGAACGTTTTCATGTCAGGAATTCCCCTTCTAGAGAATGAGAAATGTGTATTGGAGCAACCCAGAAGTTTACCAGGAGACAAGGGCAGCACCTAAGAAGTTACCTACTCCTGCCCCAGAAACCGCCTACTCCTACCCAAGTTTTACTAGCATAGCTGCCAGTGTTCAAATCTGGTAAGCACATCACTGCACACGCAGAACAGTCACTCTATTTCTCTAGACATGACGGATTTCCTCAGATGTCACTCACATCAAGAGGACATAATGGCAGTGGAAGGGTATTTTTGAAGACACCTTCTGTTTTGACACTGACATTTGTAAGTCAGCTCCAATTTCTTATATTAATATACATTTCACTAGATTTTTTTCTCTGTTGGCCTCTTAATTGAAATAAAGCACAAGTGACATTGACACTGTGAGTATTCTGGATAGCACTGAATTTTACACTGAGATGCTTTGTCTTGCAACATTACAGAGAAAATGGGACTTCACTGCACCTACAAAGTGTTTTAGCTGCATTTGAATTGAATGTTCAAATCAGCCACTTGATTTATTTTAACTCAGGATGAGGAAAATGAAATGCAGCCATGCTATATTGCTCTCATGTAGCACATTTGTATCAACCTGCTGAAATTCATCTCGATTCCTGGTTTTCATATGGTAGATTTTGAAGTATTTTTCAGCTCTTATATTTGCCCCTTCTTACTGATGCCTGGAAGAAATCTTGCATGCTGTACTGACCCCAAAAAAATCAGGCTATTCATGAATGGAAGAGACTAGAGCCTTATGACTAGCTCACTAAAAAGCATTTGAAACTGGTGCTCCTGGTAGGACTCAGGCTCCAGTGCCAGGTACTGATTCCCACTGCTTCCTCTCCTCCCTTCTTTCAGTGCACATTTGAGAAAGGCAGAGAAGTAGTGGGAAGAAAACAACAAAAATAAAATAAAAAAATTAATAATTAAAAAAAAGAGAGAGAAAAAAAGAAAAGAAAAAGATAAAAGGAAAAAAAATGTAAGCCAGTTATCACATCCCTCTCAGGTATTTTCTCCTCAAAGTAGGGATAAGGATGTCCTCTCACAGCTTCTACGGAATGCACTTCCCCTAAAATCTTTACTTGTGGCACTTCATTTCTGTGGAGAGGAAGAGGTGGAGAGGCAAGCAGGAGAAAGAAGAAAAGGCACACTGTGTCCTGCAGCCCTGCAGTCATACAGGGGTTTGTCCCAGCCTAATCTTCATACATGTCCTTGTCTTTCACAGCAAAGGCTTCTGTGGTAACTCTGAAAGGGAAGTTTTATTCCTGGAGAAAATTAATTGCCCACATTCTCCATCTATCCACGTACCTACGTATCATCCATGCATTGCCATGGCAGAGCTCACTTGTTGCAGAATTGACACATCAATGTAAATAGACTAGACAGGATCCAAAACTGAGGCCTTTATCCTCACAATCTTAAAGAAGCAAATCCCTCATGCACACAGAGTAGGGCTACTGCTGTTCCCCCACCATAAGCCTTGCAGCAGCAAACAGAAGAAAAAGAGAAGTTGGTTTTTCTTGACAGGTATCCTAGGCAGACAAGGCCTAAAGGGAGATTACTCTGCATTTATCTGTGACCAGCCAGTCACTTATCTTGAAATTTCTTTCTGAAAATATTAATTTTCAGGAAGAAGTTCGAATCATATGAGTTTTTAAAGACCAATTTTAAAAAAAAATAAACCTATGATATTAACTCATTAAACAGCAAATTTTCATTTTTTCATAGTGTATGTGATAAAGGCTACTGGATTCTGGTTTCCTATTGTGATTTACAGTATATTTCAGTTTACAACAGACATAATCTAATGAACAACAAATGCATCTTCACTTCCAAATCCTTCCATACAGATGTCACAGTGATGAATATCCCTTATAGGACATGTTTAACTTCCTCCTTTATCCAGATTTTCTGTTACTCCCTTTTGCATCAGATGAAGAGAAAACTGTGCTTTTGTAGAACAGGAGTATCCCTTGCTTTTGTAACAGACAAAGACATGTCTGTATGAAATCTGATGTAACTCTTTTCTCAAAATCCAAAGACAGTTTGGGAAATTCTGCAATCAACATTATTTTCAAGGACGTTCTCCCCCTCCACCCCAACTATTGCTTGCACAAGGCATATAAAAACCTAGTCCCTTAAACCAATCTTATCCTCCAAGCTATTCTGAAATTACATTAATCTTGTGTGTTAAACATATGTGAGCTTCCCATAAATAAGTCTATAGGCCGTTGAGGCTTTTCTCTACCATAAATAAAAACAAATGGCCCATGTATTTCTATTGATTTTATGCCTTCCCCAGCGCCTCCAAAATTCACCATTCAGAATGCAGCAAAGCAATAATGAATTGAAATCCGCAAAACAACGACGACTTAGGAAGCAGAAAACAATTTTAGTCTGACCCAATTCAAAAACTCAAGCTTATTTTGTAGGGAAGGTACCAAAATTATGTGAGCTTTGGACCATTCTTTTAAGAGTGAATGAGATTTACTTGCTCTAAGAATGGTATGCATTTTGCATGTTGCATACCAAAAAGAAGAATTAACCAGCACTTTGTAAACCACAAACTTCACATTGACTAAGGAGAGATACGCCAAATACTCGGCAAATACTTGATTTAAAAAATCCAGATAAGGTAAGAAGAACATTCTGAAGACACTGGGCAAATAGTCAAGGTGCTAGCCCACACATATCTTACTTATACACTGCCTGTGTTCAAAAACACATCATCTTGATTGTGTTTATATAAGCAGCAGTCAAGATATACCCTAAGACATGTTAGACTGAGGGCTCCAGCCTTTAAAGGAAGCACAGTCTATAAAGCTACTTCACTGCTAATTTGATTTTATATCAAAAGATGAGACACACTCTCTTTTAATATGCAATGTCCTATTAGTTGTCAGACTTGATATTCAAGTTCTGAAAAGCTCCTCAATGTTAGGGGTTGCTAATTTTGCTACAACTGGTTTTAATTTAAAATTGAAGGGATTCCCCTTCCACTGCACAGATACAATTTTTCATTAACCAAAATTATCACTGAACTTAGAGCTCCATATTAGTCCAGATCTCGCTTATTTTTCATAACATTACAAGGCTACATGATACAAGCCTGGAGACATCAATAATGCTATTAGGAACCTGCGATGGAAAAGTTAAAAAATGGTAAAGTTAAGAGAAAACTGCGATGCCAAGCTTACCCTAGTGAAGAAAATATTTCACGTCACTTAAAAATGGCCACGTTAGTTTAAGGTTTCCTCCAAAGAAAAGAAGTTCTCTCATTTCCATTACTATTATTTTAGATGTTAACAAAACAATTCATTTAAAAGAAATACTACAGTATATTTCAGTATATTATGTCATTTTGTGACCTGTCACAGATTTGGGATACTTTGTTAGTCCTTGATCAGTAATCAGTTTAGTGATATTTCTAGTCACTGCATTTATTTTCCAATTTGCAAATGGCTGCAGCTCATCATTTTTGTGTATTTGAAGACATAAAAAAATGCATTCAATTGATGATCTGGAGTGTGAACAAGTGTTTTCATTTATCAAATGAAGTTTTACTTCCTCTGTATTAACTGTGCAAACGAATGGAGAATTCTTCACTGTTCTCCAGTGCACAACAATGAAGCACTGAGTAGCATGTCAAGATTAAAACCTTACATATGAAAACCACATTAACACTCAGGAAAGAAAAAAAGAAAAAGACTTTGAAAGGGATAAATATGAGTTTGACATTGACATTAGAGCACATTTTGTAAAAGCTTTTAATTAAAAGAGATTTGATTGCTTCTGCTTCAACTAGTACAGCTTTTCCCCACGTTAAGGACTAACCAGCACAGCCTTCCTGCCTTATAGCGTAGCAGGAATAAAAGCAGGTCAAGTTACACTCTTAATCCAGCAGATGTAGGTCAGTTTGGGATAAATATCGGAACAGACAGAAAATACTAAAGTGCCTGTGCCTACTACAACTGCTGCTGTGAAGTAATTTGGCCTCACTCTCTTCAGAGCTGTCAGTCAGTTGCAGTTGTTGAATTTCCATTGCTGAACTTTGAAAAAACGGAGTTTTAAGACTTAGATGGGCCTGTATAGCTGTGCTGTCTATTTAGTTGCTGCCAGAAGCAGTGGCAATAATGCAGGGGATCCTTTATTGATGATACCCAGAAAGGCACAACTGCACTTTCATGTCTGGTCACGAATTATTTTTGCATGTAATAGCATACTCTGGTTACTTAACCTAAGGTTTAGTAATTGAATTACCATGATTAGAACCACTGTCTGATTAATGCTGTGGCATATAAGAAGTTTAAAATATAACCAGGATATTTTTATCTCTAGCATAAGATAGTCTCTCTTGCACTATCCTTCACACCCAACAAAGAAAACGGCAGGTAGTCAACAAACTGTTTACACAAAGATGACAATAGAGGGAATATCAAATATCCAGCTATTTAAACAACCACCATACTACATCTATGATGATACACATTATTTTACAAAAAATCTAAACCTTGCCAATTCCATTCACAGAACAAAGAATAAGCTGTAGAGTTGAGTAATGTATCTCCATGAAAACAAAACTTACACAGAGAAGTTCTCGGCTCTGAAGAAGCTTTAGGGGTTCAAATTGAGAAACATAGACCATACACTAATTACTTTTCTGAACCTGAAGAGCAGCTGCCTGTGGACACTTAATAGTCTTTATCAGCTATGTAAGAAAAAAGGAGAAATCTAAGCTGAGTATTACAAAATAGGAAAAGAAGTTAAATGTATGAATTTATATTAATGTAAAATGATATTAAAAGTGATTTGCTGCTACTTAAAATGTGAAAGCTATAAAAGCATTCACACTCTCCAAGAGCCATTTGATTAAACTATAAAGCAGTAAATACAACTCAATTCATGGTTAGGAAGAACTGGCCTTTCCCTCAAAAATCCCAAACCTGTCAAGACAGTAGAAACACTCCTGTAAACAAGGCTCATATAGATATGAAGATCTCCATGCTGCAAATAAAAGGATGGCCAAGGATGCAAGTCTGATTTTATTTTTCACATTTACAAGTGTTAGGAGATAGGACAACAGGTATGCAGACCTTGTGAAAAGAAGAGATAGGAAGGAGTCTTCAAACCTCTGGAAAACAAAACTGACCACCTACATTCTTCACTGAATCCTCTGGACCTGTTACAAGTTCTACACATTAAAATGTCCTACACACAAAACACCAGTATTAAAAGAGACCACTGGAAGATGCTCTACACAGCCTCCAGTGTTTTGTCACTGAAATAAATGTTCTGTGTTTCCTCCTCTCCCCTTTAAGATGCCCTTACGGTGGAGTCTTATGTATTGATATTATAAGCACCCATCCTAAGCTTACAGTGCATTAGCATAAAAGAAAGTGTAAAAATTTGGACCTTGTCTTTAATTTTCTTTTATAAAAGGAAGGGAAAAGATCCTGAAATAGGTTCAGAGACACCAAAAAAAAAAAAAAATATATATATATAGAAAACCCCACGACATTAAGAACTCTCACAAAGACACCCACATTTCTTTTTGAAAATACTCAGTTCTTTCTGAAATATTTTCATTATGTAGAAAGATAATTGTTCAAAGGAAAATTCCTGAGAGTAATCATGATTTTACAATCTATTCCTTACCACTGGATGTGATATTTGCCTTTCTTCCTTTCAAACACACCTGAAAAACTCCTTGGGAAGAAGGGATATGCTCATTAAGATCATACTTAATATCGATGCAATCCCAGAGGACTCTCATACTAAACTGTGTTTAATAGTTTTACCATTCTACATTTGTTTTAGAATGCCACTGACATGCTTTTTAAAATACACATTCTCTCTACAGAAGACCCAGCATTCCTTTGAGAGGGTCCAACTTTTAAGAGTTTCTGCCTGCTGGTTAATTGAATTAAAAGACATTGAAGTAATCCTTCTTTCTCTTGGAGAAGGACAATGACACCTTCTATTTCTACTTTTTAAATATTAAATGGATAGGGAATAATTGTTCTAATCATTGTTCTAACACAGTCAACCACACTCTGGTTATACTGCTGTTCTCTTGGCAACTACCAGATGTCCATGTCCATTCCATACATAACAGTTGTTATCAGTTACTTAATCACCATTTGTGATGCACAAGAGAAAAAAATCACTTCAAAATCCAATCTTGACTTTACATAGGAATATTAAAAGATTAATTCTTTGGTGGAAAGAGTAAGAGTAATCACATTCAACACATTTTGTCAATAGTAGGATCAGGCCAGCATGATGAGAAAGCTAATTATGAGAATGAAGGCTTCTATAATAATAAGATATAACTTCAAGACTTTTACAGTACATTATAATGGAATTGCAACTGACAAGTAAATTTAAAAGCAGAGGGAGATTCACTATTTTACATTTCTGAAATAATATTGAAAAAAAAAAAGAAAAACAAAGTGAACAAGAAAGTGGACAAGAAAAATGTATTTGTTTCAACAGAGGTTCTACTCTTGATCAGCATTTCCATGTAGTTACTTCTTTGATGAGAAACTTCAAAGTGTTTACTGTTAATTTGATGATAGAAACTTGATAAATACTTTGAGTGCAAGAGTGATAAATATTATGTGAGTGAGTCATCCCTATTCATGTACTCCCCCGGGAAGTTGTGTGACATCATCAATGGGAATTTGGATTGTTTAGTTACATCTGTTCTAAACCTGAGTGTGAACTACTATATGATGACTATCAATAAAAATACGTGAGGAAATCAAGTAAAAGAATTCATAAAATATGAACTAGCCTGGGAACTAAGCAGCTAATAAGCCTACCAGGCCTTGGTTAGATTGATTGAAGTCGTATAAAGAAAAACACCGTCAAGTAGAGTGATATATTTTATGTTTCAATTTGTGTTATTCCAAATAAAGACTGCATTAAAATTACTTTAATTCCGTAACTGTCTATAACCCTTGCAGACCTTACAGAATTACAACTGAATGTGTCTGACTCGCTGTACACTGTATTAGCACATGAACACTTTGCTGTCAAGACAACCCCTATGCACACAGCACTGGGTTGCCTGGATTTTGCTAACAGAAACCCAACTGAAAATTCAAAACAGAGTCTAGACACAGGAGATACTGAGTAATGTAGGACAACTTCATCTTAAATCAGCCTACATGATCTCAGAAGCAGTCATTCGCATATCCGTCCAGGTTTGTTTGCGGGTTTCTTCATTCTGCCCGTAACAGATCCGGGCTAATGAAAAAAGAGTCTCACCCACAAGCAATTACCTGTCTTCACTGATTTGTTGCATCAGTGACCACGGTTGCAGACAAATTAAAGCGTCCCCACATTATTTTCATTAGTAGACAGGTTGCAAGCATTTGAAGGATATGAAGAGACCACGTTGAGAAGATCTGCCCATTGCTGGCAAATCTTGGAAGTAGATCATTTGCACCCGACACTATCCAGAGCCTTCTTGGAGCCGAGCACATTAAGGCATTAGATGCCATTTGCATTATCACACAGCAGGGGGCTACAGCAGCTACAATTCCAGGATAATCCTAACCTGTATCTGCATCCTATGAATCCAACAGAACTATTTTTATTGTTACAGTTTCTCACGTGGTTACTCTTGACAATAACAAGCCTACTTGTCAGGTTGCATAAAAACAGCTCAGAGGATGTACTTGAGTTATTCTAAAAACATGCCCTCCTTCAACTGTTAAATTTTGCCTAAGTAAGAGTAAATTCCTGAAGCAAAAAAAATCAAGCAGAATACAGCAAAAAAAGTAAGGCTGGCTGTAAACATAAATAACAGCTTAACCCCTTGGGACATCATTTAAGTACTCCAGAATCATTACAGAGCACAAGCTAAGAGCAGCTGCAGCCAGAGATCCTACTATTTTCTCAGCAAACGCTGGAGAGGGCAGAGCAGACTAATATCATGCCCAAACTCAGCTGACAAACTGCTTCTCAGCTCAACATGTTATTAGTCCCTCCTCCACCTCCATCGCTCCCCTTTCACAGCAAGCAGTTGACACTGGCCTCTTTTACTTCTTGTTTGCCTCCTTTCTGAAGGGACTGCTTGCTGCTAATGCTATTCCATGCACAAGCTGAGAAGCATTATTCTATGTCCTCTTCCCTCAGCTGATGCTTCATCAATACTCAAGACAGATTTCTTAAGCAAGTCTCTCCATAGACCATGCCAGAAAGGCACACTTCCATACAGGACACACGTCAGCTTGACTCTTTGTCACCTTGTCTTTAATTAGCTTCGGTTTCACCACCAGAAATCATCCGTAATTACAGTCCAGAAGTGCTTCAAATTTTCAGAACAAAGATCTTATTCACGTAAAGAGCTGACGAAAAACCTGCACCTCCCACAGCCCACAAGCAGAAAACTGGAGGATTCTAACAAACCCACTGAGCCACTTCCCAACACAGTTTGGGGAAGTCAGTCAAGCCAACAGCAAAACTACTTTTAAATGCAGCTATAAAGCTATCAAAAAGAAATGTGTCTAATATGGTAACTGTGACTGCTACTTGTGTCAAAATAAATGGCAGAAACTGAGAAAACAACGTTTATGCAGTTGCACTGTAAGGTGGGCTGAAAGAATTTGATATTCTGTCAGATACAGTTGCTATTGAGGACAGCCTTCTAGAAGATATGTACTCCTCCATTCTCCTTTACCTTAGGAGAAAAGGATAGGAGAAATTACTTCCTCTCACTCTTGCCTGAGTGTTACAGGTTCTTTATATCCCCTTGAAGCAGCTCTCTGCTGAAGTGCAGTTTACAGAGTGCCTAAGTATTTTTGACTGAAGTTTTAATCAGGAGCTGAAAAAATAATTGTGTGAGAAACTGAAGAGAGGGGAGATGTTTTACACACGCAGAGGGCAAGCTGGTTAATGTGTTAAGCATCGCTTTTCCCCCATCTGCAAGGGCAGGCCCAATCTGGCTGTTTTCACATAGTCGCAGTCAGGTTTGTATTACACCCCGTTTCTTGCAACATGTTTTTTACCTGATGCAGTTCACAGAGTTACATTCTGCCTGGCACGCTCCCTAAACTGCAGTGAAAGACATCACTGTTTTTAATCACTGGTTTACTCTCAAAACTGCGCTGCGCTGAATGCGGCTGATTGCATCTTAGGAGAGATCAAATCCTCCTCCTCCAGCAGCAGCCCCGATTTTATTGGTGACAGAAAGTCAGTCCAGGCGCTTCCCACCCCCCGCTCCTTTGCAGGGCAATGAATTGACAATTCACAGGGAAATGCAAAAGGCAGAGAGGAGCCAGCCCCCAGGTGCAGCGCGCCGCACATGCCCCAATAAATAATCCTGTATAGCACCAACACAGCGGCTCCTTGTGCGGTGACGTACCGGGCAACCCATAAACATCGGGAAAGAATACAAATAATCCGCCCGACGGAACCGTCCTTCGCAGTTGCCCAGAGCACTCCCTTCCCCTTCCATCCCTTCTCGCCTCCTCGGCCAGTAACTTCCCCGGGAAGTGGAGCGAGGGCACTTCGGGGGGTCTGGATGATGTGGGGTGTGGGGGGTACGAGGTTCGCGTGTTTCGGGGAACCCAGGCGGCTGCCTGTGCCCCCGCTCCGGGCTTCCAGCCACAGCTCCCTCCGGAGAGATCGCCCGACACATGACGCAGCCATGTGAAACGCGAGATATATTAACTTGACGTGAAATGGCACAACGGAGGCGAAAAAAAAAAAAAAAAAAGAAAGAAAAGGAAAAAAAAAAATCTTACAAGGCCACTTAGTTTTAATCGACTCTTCGCTTCTCCCTCCCACACCGAAACGCCCCGCACGCCGAGCGAGGGAAGGGCAGGGAGATGCCCCGGCGGCCAGCGGAGTTGCTGCGCGGTGGTTCCCCGACCCCCGGGGCCGCCGCCCCCCTGACCGTCACCTCCCACCGTGTGATCCCCAAAGCGGCCGGGGGGCCGCGCCGTCATCCCGAACACCGCTCAGGGAGGGAGGGATGGATGGAGGGGGCGAACTCCCGGCGGCAGCGCAGCCGGCTCGGCTCCCGGCTCGGTTTCTCCCGGAGCGGGAGAGGGCTCGGGAAGCTCCCGCAGGCTGGCATCTCGCAGCGCCTCGCGGGGGCTTCCCTGCGCGGCGGCCGCTCCATCCGACTTGGCCGGATAACGGGAACGAAGGGGAGAGAGCGGCGGCGGGGAGGAGGAGGAGGCAGAGGGGGAATATACATCCAGTCTGCAAAGTAGCCGCAGGATGAGCCGCCTGGAGCAGGATGGTGAAGGGATCTGGCTGCTGAACCCGCGGCTCATCCGATTACCCTACGTGCACATCTTATGGCTCGCATACAGACACGCACTCCCGGCGCCATCCCCCCACCCCCGATCCTGCCGCCCCCTCCCGCCGGGGAGGAGGCTCGGCTGGAGCCCGCACGTTCCCCGGGATGTTGTTGCGGCGCTCACGCCGCTGCTGCGGCGGCACCCGCACTTTCGGGGGCACGTCTTGCGGCGGCAGAACGGGCGAGGAGGGGACGGGGGAGCCGGAGGGGGATACGGGGTTCCACGAGCGACTGGCGGCGGCTGGAGGGGGGAGGTGGGTGTAGGTGGAGGGAGAAGCGCGGAGGGCGAAGGAGGGCGGGAAGAGGCTGACGTTGGAAGGGCAGGAAGGGTTAACAGCCGTGCGGCGCTTCAGCGCTGGATAGCGCTACCCGGGCGGGAGGCTGGGGGCGCCCGGGGAGGGTGGGGGTAAGCCGGGAGAGGGGCGAGGGAGAGAGCGGGTCAAGAGTGGGGCGGTGGGCACGGGGGGAAGCCTGGGATGCCCCGGGCCGCGGCGGTGCCCCCCCGGCGTCCCTCCCTCCCCGCGCGTGGGGCAGGGGTGGGGAGGAGGCGGTACCTTGTACGAGGATCCCGCAGAGGCTGTAGAAGCGCAGGAGCGCGCCGGGCTTCAGCCGCATCCTGGGGGCTCCCCTCGGGCTGGGTGGGCGCCAGGCACGCAGATCCGCAGCCTCCCGCCGCTCCGCTCTCCGGGCGCTTCCTTCCCCCCGCAGGAGCCGCCGTCGCCGCCGCCTCCGCCGCAGTGTCTCCCTCGCTGTATCCAGTGGGGTGAGGAGGAGGAGGAGGAGGAGGAGGAGGAGGACCAGGGTCGCGGGGGTGGATTGGGGAGGGAGGAGGAGGAGGAGGAAAGAGCGGCTCTCTCCGCTGGCTCCGGCGCTGCTGGGCAGGTTCAGGTTCCCACCGCGGAGCGGTGCCAGCTGCCCCCGCCGGCTCCCCTCGCCCCTGCCGGCGCGTCCGTCCGTTTCTCCGCTCGCCTCTCCGGTGCTGTCCCGTCCCGTCCTGTCCTGTCCCGCTGGCGGGAGGCGGGGAGAGGAGGGCTGGGATGCGCAGGGACTCGGCTCCGCTCCCGCCGCTTCCCGGCGCGACACACAAGGGCACTCTGGGCTCGCCGGGCTCCCCCGGCCCGGCCCCGCCCCCCGCGCACGCCCCACCCCTTTCTGTGGAAGCCCGCCCACAGCCCCGCCCCCAGCGCCACACCCCGGCCCTCCCCGCGCCGCGGACACGCCCCCGTCGCTCCCCTGGCCACGCCCACGCCCGTTCAGCCCCGCCCCTCAGGTGGGCGCGTGACTGGCGCGCGCGGCCGCCCAATAGCCGGAGCCCGGCATGGGCCGCTCCGCCAATGAGAGGGCGCGTTACAAAACGAACGGGCGTTCCTCTGGGCCGGGCCCGCTGAGTGGCGGCGGGCTCGGGCCAATCGCGAGGGGCGGCGGCCGCGCGGCCGCGCCGCAGCCAATGGGCGGGGAGAGCGGCGCGGGGGGGGCGTGGCCGGCGGCGGGCGCTGTCCGGGGCCGGTGCTGAAGCGGCGGCAGAGCCGGGGCGGCCCCGGCGGGTGCGGGACGGGAGCGCCCGCTCCGGGCGGCCCCTCACGGCCGGGCGTGAGGCACCTTCTCCGCCCTCTGCGTCTCCTCCCGCCCCTCCGGAAACAGCGCGTGAAAGGATGAGCCTCCGGATTCCTCGGAACAACCGGAATTCCCGTGCAGGCGCCTCTACCGCCTGTGAGGCCCCCGAACAATGGCAATAAAGAGCGTGGACTTTTCGCGGTGTTGCCCGGACTGCGGACGGCTTGGAGAAAGTTCTTTGTCTGGAGGGTTTCTTGGGAGGGTTGGGAGCAATTTTTGGTCCTAAAGCGCTTGTGGTCTGAAAGCTAAGGCTCTGAATGTGGTGGGGAAACCCAAGAGGGGCAGGCAGCCACTCCATGTTGGTGTGTTTGGTGTTCAGCTTTAAGGAATCTGCCCGTGAACGTCCTGTGGAGGAATTGTGCTGCCTTACCTGGGAGAAAGCGGGATTCCCCTGCACCCAAATGCCTGCAGTGGTCAGGCGTTTTCTCCAGTTCTGGTTCCATCCTTCTTCTGTTGAGGTTTTTGTTGTGTGTTTCCCACAGTAGCTCTCTGTATTCCCGTCAGTCTTTGAATCCAAAGGGCTTTGCTTAGATAAGTGATGAAATAGTCTTTCCTGCAGGAGAGGGAAGCTCTTAAAGCTTTTAAAGCTCATTTCTCCGAAGGGTCCATGGTCTCAGATCGTCAAGGAAGTGCAATCAGTTGTCAGCTTCACCTCAAAAGAGTGGGATCTGGGAAGTTATGTATTCTGGATTCATGTCTTCCACGTTGTCCATTAGCAAGTGGTGCTTATATCTGGCACCATTTGAGACTGAGTCAGGTTTTATATGGAGTTCCTCCTATCTCCAAAAGAAGCTCTCATAAAATATAGAATCAAATTACAGGATTGTGTCTTAATGCTCTATCATTTGAATGCTTTTGTATCTGATACCTTGGAGTTTTGATGTTTTAATTTTTTTATTTTTGTAGACCTTAGAAGTAGTTATGTAGTAAATGTAGATTTTAGAGTAGCAGCATATTATCCCTTTACCCTTAACACACTAACTCAAACCCCTGTTACCCATTCCCCTATCAATTCCCTAAATTCCATAGCCTGTTTAGTCTCTTTTTCAAGGTAGAATTGTAGAAGAACACCCTAACCCTACGGAACAAGATACAGCCGTAGACCCAACAACCTTCAAGCCTAGAATTCTGGAAGGCCTCCAAATACATTACGTGCTCTGAGGAAGATGAAGATGAAGAAGAGGGGGTCCCAAAACGCCCCCAGACCCAATTCCCAAGAGGCGTGGCGGGGGCAGAACCTGGGTGGTAACAGAACGGGGATTGGGCAAAAATCATTATAAAAACTGTGGACATCTGTATTTCGAGCGCGCGCTGGGGTATTCCAGAAAGCCTGGGGGCTCATTAAAACTTTTGTATCCTTATCTTATCTCCTACCTAATTTGGCTTGGAGTCTTTTTTTCCCCACAGCCATTTAGGCAACATATCAAAGGAACATCACATACATCTCCATGCCTTTGGTAGGTTACATTAACACAATCAAAGATGTTGCACTAGAAAGTCCCCTAGGAAGGGAATATTTGAAGTCTGTCTCTAATGGATGAGTAGATTGGATGATACTTTTCTCTACCTCCTTTTTTTATTATTATGGATACTGAAAAAATACACAACAGGCAAAGGTTTTAGAGCTGTACTCAGGGCTAAAGTGCAGGTACAGCAGTAATGAACAGGGAATGATTATCAAAATATTGTAGAAGTCTTACAAAAAGGATTGAGTCACCATTTTTAAGGCAGTACAGTAAATGTCAGCAAATGGTTTTTTTTTTTTTTTTAGTTGGGAGAGGAAATTAAAAAACCAATTCCTACAAAATAAGCAACCTAAATCCTTCACTAAGGCAGGACCATAATCCATCCCGAAGTGCTTTTGCATTAATTATGACAACTGACAGCTCTGTACTTTTGACAAGACATACTTTTGATTGCAGTGATGTCCCAGGAAACGTTATAGAAAAGATACAAATGTCTTCCCAACTTAGTGATTAAAAGGTGTAAAAGGAGGTCCCCTGGCAGGTGTAGGAATGAAATGCCTGTCTGTACATCATGGGGGTTCCGAGTCTTCTCCACAGTAGTACACTTGGAAAAGCTGACCTGCATGTTTAGAGACACCAGCTGACATTTTCTCCCCAGGTTCCAGCAACATGGACATTACACCACACCCCATGTCAGAAGCATAACCAAAAACACTGGTACGCACCATTATTTTACAGCTCAAGTGTTTCCAAAATGAGTTTGGCAACATGTTGATGAGAAACTGGTTCGCAGGGAGGGGAGTAGGGAGGGGAGGTTAGCATTATTCCTCTGCATCACAGAGCAGAAATATTTACTAAACATTAGAAAATTACACCTGAGGTTCAATAAAGCACCAATCAAGCGCTGCAGTGCAGAGGAGTATCAAGAGTTCTTTACACTCTGACCTTTCAGTCCATTTTTCAAAAAGAGAAAAAATTCACAACAAAACCCTATGATTTATTTAACTATATATCTGAAAAATTTATGATTAAAACCGTTAGAATCATCCAAGACATGATGTCATACTTCTTCTGATTAACTTAGCAGTTAATTTGACAGCTTAGCCAGTCATAGTATCACGTCTTGTGACATCCAGTGGCAGCTGACACCAAACATAAGCAGAACTTTGTAATTGGTTTGTGAAGCTGGAGCTCACACACAGCATGGCCAGATGCCTTATTACTTCCAGACCAAAAAGGCAGCAGGAAGGACTCTTCAGGAAACACACTTCAGAACAAAGTAAAGAGTAAAACTCTAAGATATTAGCACAAGATAACACCAAAAATCAGGTGCAGAGGGTAAACATTTTATCAGAACCAGAAAAATGTTCTTCTGCATTATCCTGTTATTTATCAAGGCCATATGCACAAATATTCCTATTGCTAAGCAAAGAATTTAATCCCCAAGCATGATTCAGAAAGGGTCCTCAAGTATTTCCTCTCACTGAGTCAATAAATAAAAGTTGCCCAGCCTCCCATACACTTTCAGCATAGATCCTATATTACGTTCTCCTACCTGACAATTTTTTTCTTATTCACTCAAAAATGAACAGACAAACTCTTCCTCTAGCAGAGCAATCAGGTTTATTAGTTGTTCCCTCCCAGTTATTTCCTGTTATCCTTTGTTAGATGGCATAAATTTCACAGGTATGGGTGTATAGTACAAACCACTTCATGTCTGGGTCCACTTCATGATCAGTTAATTTTTGCACACTTTATTACTGCTGATAAACAAGACTTTGGAATTCTCTCTGAAAAGCTAAACTCCACCTCCTCCAAAAGGAGCCATCTGTATTGTGTTGGGACAATCTACCCCTAGAGTTTGCCTTGAAAGACAAGCAAAATCTGAAGGGATAAACATGTTTTTAATTATGCTCCGTGATAGCATTAGTCTTCTGTGATTAGGGAGAGGAAATTATACCCAAGGAAAGCTTATTTGTTTGGCAAAATATTGTGGCTTTGTTAAATTCAGCAAATGGTGGAAAGTGTAGAGATAATTTAAGGAGAGAGAACCTTCCAATATTACAAGCTGAGAAACATAGCTCTAGAAACACTTGCTCTGTGTTATGTTCTATAATATATACTTTAAAGTAAATCTTGCATAATCTAGAGGGTAGTGAAGAAGTAGTCAAAATATGGTTGCAGAGTTCCAACAACAACAAAGAAGCCCCAGAGGAAGTAAGGTATGGGGAAGGCAAGCTGGCAGTGACAGAAGTTAGAGACAGATTCCATCCTGAGTTGCAAAACTGCTAAACACTCACAAGCACATTCAAAATAGTAATTTGAAAAGTGAGACTTGTTTATATGGCTCAATAGAAAACTCTTGTGAGAAAAGCCCACTACAGCTGCCACCCAGCCTTGAGGAATTATCTGGTTGGATAAGAGCCACCTTTTGCAGCGGTCCTTACTAAACCTTTAATGCTTAAATTTGCCCCCCTGTACCTGAAAGTGGCAGCACAGCTTCCCTCCTGTGGAGAGTCCCTCTGCAGAAGGCCACACGTGGGATGACAGAAAAGGCATTTCCCTGCCCAGTGCACCATTACTGGCCCATGTGGAAATCAGAAGAGCAGATGTTCGTCACCTGAAGTCTGTGTATTTGCCTTTTACATCACCCTTTACCTTCCTTCAGCAGCTGGAACAGAAGAGCTGGGGTTTTGTTTGTTTGGGGTGAGAAATTTTGAGTGGTGGAGGTGAGTTGCTGTTGTCTTAAGTGATGTGAGTTTGGTTAAAGCTGATTGCTAAAAAACAAACAAACAAACAAACAAAAAATCAAAGCCCACATGACATTTACTTACCAGATGCCAGCAAAAATGCATTGGTTTGAACAAATACTGTAACTACTAATTTAGTTAAATCTATCCAACTGTGAAAATATATTGGCATGAATAAAAATATATAGACATGAAACGCATTGCACTTTTTTTTTTTGTTTGAAAAAAAAAATTGGCTTCTGTAAAGAGCAATTGAAGTTTGAAAATATGCTCCTGAGAAGAAATGTGTTCATTTCCATAAAACATATTGGTGTGTAAATTTACAGTATGTATCTCTATCAGTTCCAGAGCAATATTATGAATTCAGTGAAATTTTGTTCTGTGTTAGTTAGTAAGATGAAACAAGTAAAAGGAACGGCATGCTGCAAATATTACATATAAAATATGTGTGGGATGAAGTCCCATTTATAAAGCAATTATAAATGTGAGATATTTCACAGACTTTTGGAGGAGAAAAAAGTCTGTAAAACAAAAAAACTGTCAATGCCATGCCAATGCAAAATAAACCAAGGTCAAACCTCACTGGTATCATTATCATTGGAAAATACCTAATCTACATTTTGAGTTGGTGAATATAATTGCAGGAGAGAATTACCAATGGTGAGTGGAAGCAGAATTATCTTATTCATTACCTGACCTCTCATCCATATAATTTGTAGAATGAAGACATGGGAAAAAAAGGGTACTGGTAACATAATTCTCCATATATTCTAGTTAGATCTCCCTCCTCCTGGAGTGATGGATAATTAGCAAAAGTGTGTGCTTTCCTATGCCTTCTAACTGTCAACTGGGAAGCAATGAAACTGTAGAATTATATCCTTCCAGAGTTCAAGAAGCATTTGGGCAATGTTCTCAGGCACATTTTGTGATTCTTGGGTCTGTCCTGTGCAGGGCCAGGAGCTGGACTTGATGATCCTTGTGGGGTCCTTCCAACTCAGGGTATTCTATGATTTTATATAATGTATGTTATGGTTGTCCATAAAAACATATGAATCTATGGATTTAAACAGAGGCTAGTTTTGTTTCAAATATGCTTGAACATGTTAGCATACAGTTTAGAACACATCCTAGGTAACATCTTTGAAATATATATTTACACAATTATCTCTTAACATCTTTGAAATATGTATTTATCCAATTATCCAGTTGTTTTTTTTTTATTTCTGATGGTTTGCAGTTTTTAATTGATTTGCATTTTATTATTTATGCACAAATTATGTGATATTTTTCAAAAAACTCTCTTGCACTCAGCTAACAAAGAAATATTTAAAAACTCGGTAAGAAGGAAGTTGTTCATTTCATAGAACATCATGTAATCCGTTTTACTTTCTTAATAGCAACTTCAATTACTGACATCAGAACACTTGCAATGGTTATTTTACATGTTCTGGTAATTTTTAAGGAGGTTCTAAGCATTTAGATCCAATATTTGGGTTTTTTCAGACCAAGATTTTCACACCTTGTATTGAAAATATTTTCAAATACAAGTCAAAATATTTTAGCTGATCCAGAGTAAGACTCAAAAACCTGAACAAATACATTGGTTTACCAATACTAAAGACTCCTAAAATAATTTTTTCTAGCATCTCCATTTTTTAAAACAAAGTTCTAAGAATTGATAGGACCTTTCTGACAAGAGTATTTCTTTTGCTGTCTCTATGAAAATCAGTCCAAGGCATAAGCCTCAGGGAAATAAAAAAATGTACACGACTGTCTTAAAAGATCATAGCCTTTAAAATTTCTACATATTCTGTCTCTGCTCAGCAGTCTTCTAAAAGTTACAATATTTTGCAGTGAAATTCAGCCATGCAGCTAGACTGGATTACTAGTGCTCTTTCTAGCAATGACAGTGAGATTGCAATTCTGTCAGATCAGTAACATTAGATACCACAATTAGGAACAGTATGTACAGTCTCTGCTTAGCTTGTGTCTAACCCGTTCTGATGCCACAATTTTCCTCACTGAAGACCTACTTGAACGTGTCATGGCACACTCACCAAAATTCTCCTTGACAAGAATCCAGGGAATACCAGAAATTGTGTACTCCAGTTTTCATCCTGACTTCAGTCAGGGTGCTGAGGGCATTAATAAACCCTAATGGTCCTGTGCATCCTCACCTGGGGTCTCTACCCACACCCATGGGCTCAGGAGCTCTGTTTAAGCTGAACTGTGTTAGAAGAGTGCATGTCTCTACCTTACTCCTACTCCTGTCTGTTCATGGAATACTTGGATTCAGATGTCAATCAATTGCTTGGTCTCAGCCTGCCTCATTTTCTGGGCCCGCCTAGTGATCACTGATCCTAACCTTGACCTGCAGATTGACTTCACAGTGTGAGCTCTGATCTGCTTCATTTCCATGATATTGCCTGGACTCCTGGTTGGACTTTCCTCCAGCTTCTGAGTCTGTCCTTGCTTCTTATGTGGGACTGGTTGGGGCTGGTGAGGCCTCTGTCCTGATGAGCTGGGCATCCCTATGTTCCTGGCTCACCTTTCCTTAGGAAAGCACTCCCATGCTTGATGATTCCTAGCAAATGTGGTCTGAGAAACCAGAGTTCCCAAGAAGTGGGAAATAGATCCGGGTCTTCGGTTTCAAAGATATATGTTGTTTTTTAATGTGCTGACATGAGGCAGAATCAAAGGGATGTAACGTGGCACCAAAAAAAAAAAAAATCTAAATATATTTAGTCAAATTATTTTGGGACACTAGCTAAAGGAAAATACAGGTGTGATGGAAGGTCAGGGTAAAAATAAGACTACAGGTAGAATGGATAAAAAGGCTGGAATAATGTGGAGGTTGAATTGTGGGGGAACATAAATCTTTAGTAAGGAAAAGCAAAGCAATGAAAACATGCTGTTGGGACTCCAGGAGGAAAGAAGTTTGTGATCACCCAGGCAATGAATTTAGGACAGGCAGAATATGATTTGGGAAATGAGAAGCATAAGATAAATCTGAAAAGAGCGAAAAGCTTCAAAGAGGAACTGAGAATCCTTGGGCACAGAAACTGGACTGAGGAGTCGCAGGATGGGGAACATGAGTCAATACTGAAAAAGAGCTAACAAGAGGAAACTGTGTGGTGATGAAGAACCAGAAAAGTCCAATAGTAAAAAGAGATGAGAGCAGACAAAAGAAGACATGAAGCACGGAAAAGCAAATCAAGATTTAAGTAGTAGAACTTGCACATTGTGAGCTGAGAAGTCAGAGGAATGGAAAGCGGAATTATGAAAGTAACTACTGGCAGATGAGACAGAACTAGGAAAATAACAAAATTTCAGACTTAAAAAAAAAAAAAAAAAAAAAAAAAGGAAGAAATGTTGGTGCCCAGGTTGCTTTGTACGGCCTGAAACTCATTGTATCTCATTTTCATAATGCATCTGCTTTTAGTAAATACCTGAGATTCATGATAAAATATATATGAGGTTATTCTTTCCTCTAGGAAATAGTAATTTACTATGCTGCTCCCTCACTGATGGGCTCAAAAGAAAAGGTGTCAGGTGGATTTGAAGACACTAAGCCTTCTGGTGATGTGTATGGATAGCAATGCAATAACATTTTCTCCACCTCATTCACTTTCATAAATTTTAGGGAAATGCATACATGTACAATGTATAAGTATCTTTAATGTGATGAACTATAACTGAATGATGGGTCTTCCCTCTGTTTTCTTCCGTGCCTTGTCCACCTATTGGCCTGTTCCACCCCTCATAACACAAAGCCTTGGTCCTGTATACAGCCCAAGGAGAAGCTCTGGGGATGATGCATGGGTTTGGGGGAAGGAAGATTTTGATAGACAGAATCTCTAATTTGTTAACTGATAATAAAAAATGGGAAATATGTAAACAATGTATCAGAGGTCTAAAAGAAGAAAAGACAGTCTTAGAGTAACTGAATGCTGCCTTTGAGAACTGGATTATGTTTCACTATTTCACTGTGCCACAGAGTTCCTCTGTGATGTTAGGTAAGTCAACCAACGTTTTTACAGTGCTAATAAATTGATATTAATGCTCATTTTCTCAGTTCCCAGCTTCATACCAAAGAGCCTTATCTGCAGAAATGTGAAGTACTGCAGACATCCTAAAGCCGGTGTGAACTGGACTAAGAACACGCAGAGCTGTGTAATGAAAATTGGCCACTTGGAATTAGTGGTTACCTTTGACATTAATCTTAATTAAATACTTCATTATAATGTATCTGCAGAACGAGGACAAATTAAGGTTGCATAGGCAATTCTGATTCCTGGCATTTCTCAAGTCCTTGGTTTTTCAATTTCAGTGATGTTAATATAGCTTTGTATATCTATTTGGTCACATATTAGAATTTTTTTTTTATTAGCTTATTAGGTTTGATTTAGTTACTCTTCTGAAATATTTGCCTAACACTTTTAAATCTGTTATATCTCAGAAACGTAATCATCACAAATGAAGACAGTGAAAGTTTTAGAATTTTTTTTTTACCCTGAAGAGTGTGAATCTCTTGGATTAAGCCAGTAAATCACAAATGAACACAGACGTTACGACTACTAAGATAAATAATGACTTACATTGCAGCTTGTTACTGGCTCCAAATATGGAACTGACTTCACCCGTCCTTTGAAGGAAAATGGTGGAAGTACATTAGGAAAGAAACAAAACAAGGAATTATGCAAAGTACAATTTGTCCTTCTCTGTCGAACTGTACCAGTTTCAGAGAAGGTGAGGTGTGTTTGTTACTGTGATCACTACATTATTTGGCATGGAAACCTTCTAATTTTTTTTTTTTTTTGAGCAGAGCATTGTTATTTGTGGTCATATTGAAATGTATGTGAATCACAGAAATCAGTGGCATACAGGCATTTCTAAATTTGCTAGATTTATCTTTATAAAGTGTTGTTCTAGACCTGCAGCGTAACAAGTCCTGTTAATATGTTGCTTAATGAACACAACATATTAAGTGAACTTGACATATTTTTTAATGCAGTCGAAACACAATGAGGTAATAAAGAGTTTCATTGTATCACTTGCCATTGTGATGCAGGACAGTCAAGTCAAACAGTGTGCTGCTAGGTGAAAAATGGAATTAAGGATAAAAGAAAGTATATGTTGCACTACCTGCAGCCATAAGGAGGTCCACTGTTTGTTTTCCCATAGAAAAACTATAAAGCAGAAGATTTAATGGATTAGAATCCAGAATTCAGGTTTCTATAGCAGCGAGATACAAGAGTTATAAAGGAAAATATTTGTGACAGAGGAATACAAGAAACTATAAAAAAGTTTTCAAGGTGCCTGTACTTGTTAAAGCACATCTAAGTTCTCTGATAATCATAAAATTGGTTTGTGGCAAGTGCATTTGGTTGCCATTAATACTTCAGCTGTTAGAAGATGGTACTAACAGAACTTTAAAATAGTGACATATAAAGCAAGATTTTTGATTCTTATGAGTCTAAATTATTTCCTGAGATTTTTCTTAATATCAGGACTGTCTTGTAGCCTATTGTCAGTAATTTTTTACGTGACAGATGTTAAGATTGGAACGAGCTGAAAATCAGCCCTTGGTAGAGGCTCCTTATGGAAATAGTGTTAAGTAGGGACATATACTGAATGTCATTTTAGAATTTTTTTTTTCCGAGTCTCAGTTGTCTGAAATTTTTTACTTGCAACAGAGATTCTTCAATTAATTGGTTTAAGCTATGTCTCATTTCTTAAGTTTAGAACGATTTTTATAGTACCACTATAGAAACTACAGAAAATCACAAAATACACCTATATTGCAAGGGTACCCTTAGTTTTTCCTGTGAAAGTATAAAGACTAAAATTAACAAATGCTATCTGAGCAGCAGGCAATCCACTGGAGGCTGGTTTCTTGCCTACAGCAGAACTCAATTTGATTTGCTTCATATTTATAGCTTTTGCATTTTACAGAGGTCAAAAAAGGTTAATTAAATAATTTCAATATTTCACTTCAACAGTATACAATAACTATTTACTATATAAAAGGTAAGTTGAAAAGAAAAAAATAGGAAACAATATTTATGTTCTGTTCCTGCATTCTGTTCAGGCATCTGTTATATGAGGAAAATATAAGGTAACAAAGGATACTTTTCCAATACTCGTACTCCAAACTGTGTCTTGATATACAAAAATGTTCCATCATATCAAAACTGAATATCATTATAACATTATGAAACAACATGCTTATCTTTCTTTAAGAAAAATCTTGATTGTTAATTGAAGTATTTAATGAATATTACATTTATGGAGTAGATGTTATCTTTTTTTTTAATAGTTATTTCACCTGCAACATTTCCAAAAGTGATGATGGATTGTAAACGGGAACTAGGATTACTAAATGCCTCCTCAGAATCTGGGAAGATGTGATACAACTTCTGTTGTGTCTCCTGCAAGCATGCTCTGAGGTTGTTAATTGTGTGCATATATGAGATGATTTGAAGTTTCGAGTAGTTGGAATATGTTGTGTTATTCTCTCTCAATTTTTAGAAAAGATTATGTAATTTTCTTATGTCTTGTTCAGGTGTAGTCGAATGTGCTCCAGTACTGCAGAAGAAAATTTACAACTTCTTGACTGTTTGATAACTTGTTTTCTGTCCCCACACCTCGATGCAGATTTCTAATCTTGTGTAATCAACTTCAAGAGGGATCTTCCCTTAGGAATGAGCCTAATCTGTTATTGTGATGTGATTTGTGCATATATATTTGCAGAAAGAAGCAGATCAGGTGCTGCTACTGGACAGTATCGTTACAAGCAGAGAATTCAGAGGGATTTCATTACCAGAAAATTCCCATGCAACTAGTTTGGAAGCCAAGGTGATCATGCAGACAGTTATTGTTGAACATTTCAGACTTTTCAGTGTACAACAGTTATAGAAGTTGACATTTTGAACAGTGGATTTTTCCTCCATACCCAACAAGAGGTTGATGAGTGCAGCCATTGTCTTTAAATTTCTTTATAGTTGACCAATAAAATACAGTAGTAGGTCAAGACCAAATTGTTTCAAGATGGCTTTTGTTTCAAGTCACTGTAAGTGAAGGTACAGGAACAACCTGGGACAACTGCTAATCAACTATATTTTCCTGTAGCTGCTAGGTTTGGTTTTCTTTCCAAGCATGCTAGCGAATTTTCTGGCCTTCACTGCAGTATATTTACCAAAGTAAAACTTCTGATTTAAATTTTTGTGGTGGTTATCATGTCCAGCACTTTTACTGTAAGTACAGCATTCATTAATCTTTTACACTGAGAACAGCAACAAAATTAGAAAGGAGTTTCCAGGGTTTTAAACTTGACCTTATAAGAGCTATGCTCACTAGTGTGTTTTGGCCTGGCTTTCTCCAGGGATTTTAGGGAAATGTTTGCTGTGTGAGGTTTTGCAGTTCATATTGTTTAAGGAATCTCTTTAACCTCTCTGGCCTGTGACTGTTGGACTCCACTACTCCTTTGAGAGGTTAGACAGTCTAATTGGGTAACAATATATGAAGTTTTCATGACAAACCTTTTGACAGTGTGCTGATAAGGGACCCAGACAAAACATTGCAAGTTCCAGTGAGCACTAGGTCGTTGACTAATGCCATGCAAAAATTGATTTACATTTAGCCAACACATCTATCTGTACTACATAAATTACCATTTTTAAAGTTTAGTTGAAATTGTGGTTGTTGTCATTAGTCATTCACTGTTGGTAACAGCCATGAGTAAGGCTGAAGATTTACAATTTTTATTATGTCGTATCATATGGAAATCAAGTATCTGACACATTGAATTGTGCCAATAAAAGTGTTTTGTTTGTCTTCAAAGACCATGATTTGCACTTCCAAATATAACCATGAAGTGGCTCTTTCTCAGTCTTGATTTTGTAGTGTTTTCATAGTCTACTTGTCTGGCTATATGGATCAGAAGTATGGTGGAGCAAAGGTAGAGATGTGTTCTGTGCTTACAGACATTCACCACAAGAATGTTACCACTTTAATTGTACGGGATTCTACTCCCTGAGGTCCATGATAGTCCACACTAGTTTATGGATGATGAAAAAAATGAGAAGTAAAAGAAACTAATTCCCTGAGTTTCTTGAAATTCAAATGTTTTGATGGTTTGTGTCTTTGGTTTTTGGCATGTCATACAAGAGTGAGATAATCAATCCTTCCATGGCACTTGTAGAAGCAGAAAATATTGGCTTGGTTGGGTGACCCTCAGAACACCATTAATATTGTTTTTCCAACCTCTTTCTCAGATACACAACCCACACACTTGCAACCACTTAGTGGATGGGTTAATAAGCCCTAAGTCTTTTCTATAAAATCCAGCTAAGTTCATTAAATCAGCAACAGAAACATCTTCTAGGATTTTAATTTTTAAGAATACTTTTTTATAAGTCAAGATGGGGAATGCTTTTTCCTTTTGTTGTAGAAAGTACAGATTTTTCCTGAAGAAAAGCTAGCCTTTAAATGTATGCATAGCTCTCTTTCTTTCCACTTTTTAAATTTCCAGAAGAGTGAATTTTGATGTGAAATTGCTCACACTGTAGTATGAAGTAAATTAATTGTCTTAAAATTTGTTGACCTCAGTGTGTTATGTAATTTCTACTGATAAGACTAATAAACTTTCCTTACATTAGAGTAATAGAATTACATTTGTGATATTTCAATTTGTTAATTCAGTATCAAATAATATTAATAAATATTTATTGAATAGGAAACAATAAATAGCCCACAAGTGAGCAACTGAGTTGTTCTGTACTTCCCTGGGGATACTCCCAGTCTATATAGGTTTATGACCCAAAAGAATTAGCCTAACTACATGATATTTTTTTTTGTGAAGGAAACAATTGACAGGGAATATTCACTTTTGTTTTTCATTGTTTAGCATGTGCATTCTTAGGTGCATGAGGCATCATTATTTGAACACTGGACAGTGCAGTTCAGCTGTCTGACTATTGTATTGGCAGACCAGATATTACTCTGCAATGTTTTAAGAAGAGCTTCCCTTTCTAAGTGCAGTCTCAGTGACCATTTGTTATGGGAGGGTGTTGTTAAAGCACGTCCTGAATAAGGCTGTTGTGTAATACAACTGACATTTACTGTCTGTCCCACCTGAAAAAGGCTTAGCAGGGCATAGTCAGCGATGTGCAGATGCATCATCCACCTTCCACATGACTTCACTGAAGTTCACGCTCAAACTATCAGAAATTTCTCTGAAATTGCTCAGCTCTCTTTTTTTTTTTTTTTTTTGGGGGGGGTTATGAATATGTCCATGATCAAGCTGTCATTTGGATTTACCGACTTCTCTCCCATCTGGTGATAGTTCTGAGTATTTAATTACTTCTTTTCCTGTGAAGTTGCTCTCTTATGTTTCTAGAGAATTTCTCTGCTTTCCGTTTGAGGAGCTCAGCATGTGAATGGAATGTGTTGTGTAAAAATTCCTGTTCTACTATCATAACCTAAACATTCCACGTCAGGAAACTATACTGTTCAGTGATAAAGGTTGTTCTTGATTTTGGTACAGTTACTATTTTCCAAAAATTAGAATAATAAACTCTGATGAATTATGCGTTTCTAAAGCAGATATGCAGTGTTTTCTACTCCAGGGTTCCTACAAGTATGAAGTAAACATTCCCTAAAATCAGAGGTGGTGCCATGTAGAGGTACACGTGAGAGAGAGGAATATGAAAAGAAAAATTATCTGTTTTTCTACTACACTGATACTTGAAATGAAAGCAATTTTTCAGGAATGCAGCTTAGCAACCTAAAATGTAAACAAACAGAAAGGAAACAGTTTGTATATCCTGATGATTTAGGCTGACCAAAAAGGATGTGAAACGACAATCTAGAGCTTTGTATGCTTCATCCTATGGGGTGAAAAATGTTTTTGCTGGTCTGAAATTAGTGGGAATAGCTCTAGTCTGGCACTAGTGATGGGCACAGCAGGAAGAGCAGTCCTTAGCAGTCACAGAACTAATCAATATTAGGAAAAGCTCATAGAACTTCAAGTTATAATTGCTTAAAGAGAAAAAAAATTTAAAAAAAAAAAGAAAAAGAAAGAAGGAAGATAGAATGGTAATTAAAACTCTCAGTTAGTGTACGAGATTTCTGTATGAAGGTTATGTAACCAAGAATATTGTGTAGCAGTGTGAAGGGCTTGGTATCTGTAGGGAAATCTTACAGAATATCAAAAAATTCATAGAAACCCAATATTTCCATGCCATTTAGGTCCCTCAAGTCAACTTGCTCAAATAATTTCAACGTTTATTTTCTTGCTTTTCAGGTTTTTTTCCTAAGTAAGAGCCAAATTCTCTCACCTCTTTGAATGGAAACTTCTTTTGATTCTCTGCATTCCAGTGGTTTCCTTCACAAGTTCTTTGTTCTAGTGAAAGGGATTAGGGCTTTACAAAATATCCAAGTACAGTTCTGAGAGAATAATACTGCAAAGAAATTTCTTCTGTTTTATCTGTGATGCATCCACTGATGTTGTCCATGTTTCAGTATGTTTTTTCACTCACTGAATGGTATTCTGAAAGGTTTGGAACTTCATGTGATACTTCCTGAGAACATCTGTTTGTTCAGTGTTGTGGAGCACAGTGTTGTCTGTGCAGTGCAGGAACAATAGGTTTGTATTTTTCATCTATTTGTTCTGAATCTTGCTATCACAGAAAAGGAAAATGGTAGAGGTGTGGGCTAGCTGTGGACTGGTTTAGATATTGACATGTTTAACTTATTACAGCTAGAAATCCAGAATGTAGCTGTTGTGTTAGTGGGAATGGAGGCTTTAGCTCGCTGCTGTGCACCATCAGTGTTTGGACTGGATGTACAGAGAATCTGACATAAATATTTACAGCACCTCTCAGTCAGCCAAACCTTCTAATTCAGAAAAATAAATTACTGTAACAGTGAGTCCATAGTCTTAACACCTTCAAACAAAGTTCTGTTGAAGTGTAATAGAGAAAAAAATTAGATAAAATAATAAATTCTCATTAGTTATTTTCCTACTTCCCAAGCTAGTAATACAGAATAAGCAAAGGAAATGGGGAAAAAAAGTTGCATTTTAAACCATAGCAAATCACAAAAGTAAGATTACCTCATCATTTGATCACCTTGCTTACAATCTGGGATATAAATTGAAATGGGAAGATCAGATACTTCAACATTTTGTAGATTAAATTTTGCACAAGTGTTACAGCTGCTGTTTAACTTTATACTACTTAGTACTTTCACAGGGGTTGTCTCAAACAGAATTTTAATTCTGTGGGGGAAAAAAAGCGTAGAAAGCTGATGAAAAGTGGCTATGTGGGTTTACCCAAAATAAGCAATTTGAATTTACTTTGCTTTCCTTGGAAGATGTAGTACTGAGTTCCAAATTAGAGCAGTTTATGACCAATCTTTCTCATTTTCATGACATAACAGGGGATCACTTAAGATGGAAAAACAAGTAATTCCAGTGTCCAGATGTCCAGTCTAGGATTTGTTTGTGTTTTTCAAGATTGCATAGCCTGCACAATATTGCATCTGAAGAAAACTCAGAAACTTGGCTTATTACAGAAAATGGTTATGACTTGTTCCATTTTAGAACAGATCAATGAGGTCTATACCTTGTATTGTTTCACCCCTGACTGTGTTATACACAGCCCTTATGAGAGCTGTAAGTTATTTTCCTTTTCCCTTTTCCTCCCTGGTTTTGCTAAGGCATCTGGTTATAGCCTGGTCATACTGCAGCTGGAAACTTTGTAGGGGGGTTCTAAGATGGCACTCAGGTTCTAAGTGTCCAATAGAATCATCCCTTGCAGCTTTAGGAATCACCCTCAGGGCAGTGATACTGAAAAGGTCCTGGGGTAGCTTGTTAGTTGGGTAGGAAATAGGTTTGCAGTAGGCAATATATTTTGATGATCTTTAATATGGAGAAATCATATTAGTTGTAGCATAATATGCTATTCTGATTTAGCAAATAGTGGTGAAATACTGTTCAGCAATGTCTCAAGTATTTACAGATAAGAACTGTCAATGGGATTTATTAGAACTTATATGTAATTGTTGAGTATTATGGGTGCCCTTGTTTTATGACTGTAGGTGTAGACAACTCATGGTTTCAGCAGCAGTTTAACTGTATAATGATGAAAGACATGAGCTGTTATCCAGTCTTGAGTAAAAAACAGCCAATGGAAAAAACCCTGACTTTACATCTAGAAATCTCAAAACTGGGGAACTGCCCAATTATGTTATTCCAAATTTTCATTAATCTCAGTCTCCTGTCCAGTGAAAAAAGGCAAGGCTAAGAGGAAAAACCTCAAGCTGTGCCAAAGGAGGTTCAGGTTGAATAGCAGGAAGAATTTCTTCTCTGAAAGGCTTGTTAAACATTGGAAAGGACTACCCAGGGAGCTGGTGAAGTCCGCATCCCTGGAGGAGTTTGTGAAGTCACTGGGCACAGCACTCAGTGCCATGGTCTATTTGACAAGGTGGTGATCAGTCAGAGGTTGGACTCAATGATCTTGGAGGTCTTTTCCAACCTTAATGATTCTCTCCTGCCCTCCCCTCCCCTCTCCTCCCCTCAGGCTGACAATATGGTGTTATTTCTCATGATAAATTTCTTCATTTTCTAGAAATTACCTCTTTAGGAATTTTATAAGGGGGAAATTATACCAAACCCGTCTTGTTAACATCCTCTCAATGGAGGTTTTTTTCTGCAAATGTCTCAAAATCAACTACAATTTTGAATGTGTGGTGTAAGTCATACTCTTTTTATTTGTATTAAGCCTATTTCTTGTTCTGAAGTCTGCTGCCTGATGATTTCTATGGTTGAGTAACAATTACTTGGTTCATTACCAAGTAATGAATTACAAACTTTCCTTCTCTTTTCTCCTCCAAACTAAGTGGTCCTATTCTGTTCAGTCTGTCTTTGGTAGTGGACTATATTGTGTCTACAATCTTCCTGTGACTTGCTCCTTATCTATTCCAGTTCTTCTCGATGCTTTTTGAGCAGCAGCAAACAGACAGATAGTATTCAAAACGTAGGCAACCATAGATTCATACAGTGAGATCCTGTGGTTTAGTTTTGTTCTAATTTACATCCTTGATATTTTCTAACATTGCCTTGTTGCTTCTTAACCCTGACTATCAGTTCTTCAGCAGTAAACCAGTCAGGATCTGGGTGATGACTGAAGGGAAATTGTTTATTTTTCTGTGTAGTTGTGGACGTGTGTTGGGAGAAAGGAGAAGAACGTGCTGTATGTGGCTATAGGATGTGGGGGATGCTTTTGCTTCTACCAGACATACATTTTTCTGCATTTACTGATACTGAATTCCATATTTTACTACATTAATACATATGAGACTCTTCTGTAACTATTAGGAATCTGCTCTAGCTTTGTGTCCTCTGACTATTTTTGAAGCAGAGAGAGCTTTGTCATGTCATTCACCCATCCAGTCCTCTGTAAGCAGATCATAATCATGTTTTGTTTCCAGATGGTCCTGGAGTATCCCACTTTCCAAGTCTTCTTTGTTTCTGCTACAATATCATTTTTCCTGGGAATCTTTTTCTGCCCTCTACTGTTGTTTATCGGATTTTTCATGGTATGTTTGTGTGCATTTCTTACTGCTTGTTATTGTTTATGATTCAAAGAAAACCAAACAAAACCCAAACCAACGCCTTTCCCAGGCCATATGTTTGATGTTCTGCTTAATATTGTGATAGCTTTTGTGAGATACTGCAGTTTATATCAGTTAAATGACATATTCTTTTATCTCATGACACTTAACTCATTTTACTACAGTCTCCACAGGGAAGCCATCACAGTGCTGAGCTGTCAGAGATCAAGGACCATCTGGATGATCCTCTTAGTTATAAGATTAAGTTTTAGGTAGTCCTGTAAGGAACAGGGAGCTGGACTTCATGATCCCTTTGGGTCCCTTCCAACCATGATTCTGCCTTTTATTTGACTGAAGTTTCATATGTAAGGTGGTGAGAAGGTTTACTTTGGACTTCAGCAAAGCTATTAAGAAACAACTTTTAAGTTAATTATTACTATTTTGAAGGGGAATCTTTCTAACCAAGATACAATATTTTTTAAATGAGGATTTTTTCATATAGAGGTTTAATAAACTACTGTGATTTTATACCCTTCTTTGTCTAGAAATGCTCTCTCATGTTCCAGTAGCGGAGAAAAAAGATTGTGATTTTTTTCTTTGTTTCTCTGATAGTAGTTTTAAGTACATAACATGCATTACATGATTTTCTATAATTACTACTGGCGAAACTAAGAGAATAAACTCTGTGTTTTGCAAGTATAAGAAGATATAACTGTAAAGAATGCTTTTATTTACATTAAGATATTGGAAATCACCTTATTGTGTTGAAAATAAATTGTTGCTAGAACCTATTTCCACTTTTAGTTACTTTTCTCTTCAGCTGTTTTGCATATTTATTAACTTCTTATCAGAGATACTTTGAATATAATTTTTAAACAGGAAAATAAATATTTTCTTACTTTTTATATCAGGATAGTTGTAAAGGAGTATGTTTTCTGCCTGGTGTACAGGCATGCAATTTCTATTAATAATGAACTGTGCAGAAAATTTGCCCTTGAGAGGTACATTTATAGGCATCGTGGACGTTAATCATTAAAGTTGTCCAGCATTCCTGAACTGCTTTCTTATCCAGAAATTATAGGATACATAAGAACTTAATTTTGCCTCAACTGGAATTCATCTGATTCAACTTCCATAAAGAAATGTCCTTGTACAAAGTCAGGAAAGAGATGTGCTCTGCTGTATCTTCCATGGATTTTACAGACAGACAGACTCTACCAAGATGCAATTTACTCAGTTCTAGAGCTTGCTCTAACTTTCCATACACGTCCTTTTCAAGCAAATATTAAGCCAACTAGTTTTGCTGTCAGAAAACAGGTCTGGTGGTTTGTTAGGGAGCTTATAAAACTTGGCTCTGTCACTTCATACACAAATAACTTCTCTCAGGAGTTTGCTACATTATGTCACCACTTTCTGTACCTGGGTACAAGTACAAGGGTGCTTGTTCCCTTCTCTCCTTATCTAACGAGCTCCCTCTTCAGAGTTAGGCAACAATCCCGAAAATATTCATATATATGTGTATATATTTTCCACTGTAAGAAGTGTTAATAAGTTCAATAGGATGTACAGTATTTGAGGCATAGTGGACTGGCAAAATCTGTGAGAAAATCCTGTGTCCTTGATGGAAAATGATGTTTTCTTTTGGTGAACCACTTTTGTCGGTGTCTCTTTACTGGGCTCAAATAGAAAGAAAATATAACCTGAAATATATTCTACCTTTTTTTTTTAATTTAATTTTATTTTTAGAGAGAGTGTCTCAAAACAGTGTGAACACCTATTTCCAAAAAATAGTAGTGTGTACAGTGTCTGAAGGGGTAGCTAGAGAAATCTGAAACCAGTTTATGAAGCCATGTTCTTATTCCATAGAAGTCTTCTCTTTCCACAGTTAATGCAGGAATGTAACCAATCTTTTCTTTGAACCTGTATTAAAAAATGAGCTTTCACTGCGTTTTGTGTGGTCTTGCATTAAACTTCAGTTCTGAAAGTCATGAATATTGAGTCTTTGGAAAAAAATTCTTGCCACTAGTGTTAATAGTGCTTACTTTAGTTATAACACATAAAATAGTAGTGGGGGTAATACTTCAAAAACTTATCCTGGTGACATAACACAATTTACTTGGTGAGCAAATAAAACCTTTAAAGTTTCTGAGGTGAGAAGGGTGAAAAATTTCCAGAAGTGTCCTTGATTTCAGTTTAGTCTGAAAGATACTTCTCTGCATAACCTTTATTTTCTAGTTTTGAGACTTTTACTTCAAAATAAAAAGGAATAAAACTGATAAAAAAATATGCTGGTTTTGAAGTGCACTCCCTTCCTCTTACAGTGTTGCTGTTTTCCTTCCAACTTGTGTTGGCTTTGTTGAGCTACCTTGGCGGAATTAGCAGAGGGGTAAGAAGTTGCTTGCAGAAGATTACATCAGTCTTTCTAGAGATCTCCATTATGAATAACATGTTGATGAGACGAGTGGAATTGATATTAAACAAATCAGACTTGACCTTAAGCAGTACTTCTTTTCTTTCTAAACTCTTTCTTCATACCTCAAAAGCAAGCATACATTTGGAATGAGTAATGCCACTTAAGTTCTTAAATTCTGAGCTGTCCATCACTGGAGAGTCAATCAATAACAGCAACCTCCAGGTAGCATCATTCTCAATTGTTCTGAGGCTCAAGGAAAAAAGCTGGGAAAAATGACATAGGGATACCGTTTCTCTGGTAGCAGACCAGTCTGAATGCAGGATCTCCTGTTTCAGTGAGTTACAGAATATTGCACATGCTCCAGTGAGTCTCAGTGAACAGAAGGGAGATCTAAAAAAGACGGGGGAATAACATTTAGCAGTTTAACTGCCTATAATCTTACCACAGTTCTAACAGATGGCTTTCATAGTGTTACTCTGCATCACTAAAAAGCTGGCATATAACCTCGGTGCAGTTAAATTCCAGTATTGCATTAAATACATGGTGTGTTCACTGTGTGGGAGTGTGTATGTAAACACATTACCTGCCTGGAAGATACATCATATGAAAAGTCAGGATTGACAATTCTTTTGATAGCATCATAACTCTACTGGTATTCAACACTAGAATACCACGTTAAGGTGCTGTAGAAGCCCAGAAGATACATCCCAAACACCAACAGCCAGAGGGCTGTAGAGCCAGCCAAGGATTGTTGTAATAACACACTCTGAGAAAGAACAGGCTGTGGTTGGAGAAGGGGTCCTATGGAGGTAGGACAGCACCTTTCTGGGACAAATATCCGTGTTTTAGCTCCCAGAGATAAGCACAGCACAAGCACAGGAGTGAGGTCAAGAAATGTGTGTGAACGGCAGGGAGGGATCAGGACCACCTCAGACCCCCAAAGCCCTTTAAACAATTTCCAGAAAGGTCTGGTAGAATGGACTGTGCGTGATAACTAATTTACATAGAAAATGAGAAACTTAGCTCCAGTGTGGGGAAAAGTTAGCTATGAAAGGGTACCCCCACGAAGCCCAGGCAGTGCCCCCCAGGACTGTGTATCCAATCAGCTGGATCAATGAAGGAATCAGGAGTACTGGTGATCTCTTTTCTTCCTCTCTTACGTCCTTTTGTATGTGCTTTGGGGTCACTCAGTGGAGGAGAGATGGCAGTCCTGGACAACAGTTAGGAAATAGCAGGGACAGTCACATGTGTCTTAGTGCAATCACAGCAGCTGTTTAAAGCTTCCCAAGGGTGAAAGCTTTAATTTCTGTTATGGTTTCAAAAAAGGAATGGAGGCAATGGGTACAAGTAGAGCAAAAGACAATAGCTGTCCACCTGTCCTACAAGCAGAAAGGAAGAGTATCTCATGCTGTAATACTGTATCTGGGACTGAGCAACTGAGATTAAGCAAGATTATTGGAGGACATGGATGATTGAAAAGCAACTGTGAAGGATATGAAGTTTGGAAAGAGACAACTCATTCTTTCTATACTTTTTTTAGTTAGAAATAAATATACATTTTTCTACTTTTTACTTATATGTGTATGTTTGACTCAGACAATATAATTAGCTACATGGAAATATCAGTGTATTTACATATGGGGCAGCTTAGAAAATATATAAGGGACTTCTAGCCTCACTGGAGGGGGTTCAAAATCTCTAAAGCTGAAGCAGAAGAATCAAGGAAAAGCCTTAAGTATTCCCTTTCAAGAAATTGTAGTGAAAATGTTCCCTAGACTTTTGAAACCTAGGTGCTTCTTCCCTCCACCTTTATTGCAAGCCAGTCCTGGCAACCTCCCTTACAAAGCTGGCAGCTGCATCTGAGAGGCACCGTCACAGAATGTTACCTCTTCAGTGGAACCAAAGCCACTCTGACATTATGCAGACAAATCCCAACTCTGCTGTCTGTTTTAAGGGGTAAGACAGTAATCATTTTCCATTGTTTCCTTTAAAACTAGAACTACATCTGCAGTATTATATTCTGTTACAAAAACTGGAGACTGAACTGAAGAGATAAAAATGTCATGGTCAGGGAAAGCTGGCAGAGAAGTTGAAGTCAAAGAGGGATTATGTGGGAGTTCAGACATGCTGTAGAAACACCAAGAGAAACACTGAAGAAGGAGATCACGAGTACTGCTGCTGCTCACATTGCCTTCCATTAATTTGTTTTCCTTTCACATTTTCTTCTCAGAATTTCCCACTTAGTTTCTGAAACAGAGAAAACCACAACTGCTTCCCTAAATGCCATCTTAATTTCAACCCAGTGAATTTAATTGGAAGTAGTACACAACGATTTCAAGAAGTACAGCCCAAAGCCAGTGCTTGTACCACTGGGGCTTGGTATATGCAGAGAATTCATTGCATGAAGCTCAGCAAAAGTTCAAGACTAAAATCATTAGTTAGGTTGACTTGAAGAATTTGGGAACTGATTCTGCAGTGACCTAATTTGCATGAAGCCTGCCCTGTGAAACTATATATAGGCAGGGAATAAAATGGTTTGTTAGACCAGACAATTTTCAGATTACTGGGCCACTTGAATCAAAAATATCATCTTTGTCAGAGAATTTGTAATCCAGTGAAATCACCACAAAATATAGACCAGAAGACCCAACATCACCCTTTTCTTACATGTTGAAATTCTTAAAACATAATCCTGACAAGAGTTGAAAACCTAAATCTAAAATATCCATTTTAAATATTACTGTAACTAGAAATGCCCTTAAATAACAAAAGACTGTAACTCATTCTATTGTATTTTGCTCATGCAAAGAAGGTGCTGTCACTGTGGGAGAAGGGCTGGCGAGGATTCATGGGAG
The DNA here is from genome assembly GCF_022539395.1 of Myiozetetes cayanensis. Taxonomy (NCBI): domain Eukaryota; kingdom Metazoa; phylum Chordata; class Aves; order Passeriformes; family Tyrannidae; genus Myiozetetes; species Myiozetetes cayanensis. The sequence goes on from NW_026087742.1 coordinate 6,152,159, forward strand.
GAAAGAAGGTAGGAATAAAGAAGAATAATGCATTCATCTATAGTTAAAAATCATGTTTGATATTTTTTTGATAATTCAATTGTCCCAAATGTGAATTCTCACCTTTTGTCAACTCAATATGAGAGAGAAAATTAAAAGCATAGCTTCAAATGAAGAATAATGAAAAGAAAGCATTCATCATTCCAAACTGACTACAAAACAGCAAGAACAAATCAGGGAAATCAAGCATTGTGGTAACTGTTTTACAGTCTTATGCTTCTTTACACCTATTATTAATTGAATGACAATTCCTATTTATTGTAGTATATCCAGGTCATTTGGATTTAAAATGAAAGATGCTTGTAGTAAAAGACTTGTGGTATATACTGCTGAGAAGCATCTACTGATTTAAGGAATAACTTATTGCTTGGTGTAGAAAGCTACTTGCTCTTTTTCTTTCTTTCTTTCTTTCTTTCTTTCTTTCTTTCTTTCTTTCTTTCTTTCTTTCTTTCTTTTTCTTTCTTTCTTTCTTTCTCTTTCTTTCTTTCTTTCTTTCTTTCTTTCTTTCTTTCTTTCCTTTCTTTCCTTCTTTTCTTTCTTTCTTTCTTTTCTTTCTTTATAGTTATTAAAAACTGGTAAATGAATCTTAACTTCCAGCCAGGATTTTAGATGCCATGGTAGCTGAAATCCCAAAACACACTGACATCCTGATCACAGCAGAAGTGTCACAACAGGGGATCTTTGCACAGAGGTTTGAAATTGCTAACACACATCCTGGTGAACAAATACACCTGTGGTGACATTTATGAGTAGGATCTATGCAACATGAAAAATATCCAACTAAGTTAATAGTATGGCTGACAGAACTCAAATGGTAGCTTTAAGCCTATGTATCTTTGATTTCATTAGGCTTAAATCTTGAAGGATTTGCCATTCTGTAATACATTGTTTGAAGCTATTATAATTTTAGGTATTACATGAAATGTTTCTTTTTATGTTCCCCTTCTTCTCCAGGCTAATTACAATAGCACTTAAGAATTTGGAAAATTTTGAATATCTTTGGGCTGTTGAAACCAGCATGGCCCTATTTCTAGGAACCAGCATGTTTCTGAATGTGGTTCAGATGTTGCTTAGGGTTAAGTAACTATTTGTGGCTACTGCAAGCCCTGTGACAAGCACTGAAGCTATTCAAGCCCCAGTACTAGTTGCACTTGCCCTAAGCACACTATATTGTTAAGAATCTTGCACATTTATAGAACATTAAATTCAACTTGCAACATAATATACAGATAATCCTCCACTCTGCTGCATGGTCATCATGTTCCAGACAGCCTTTTATATGGGCAAGAATAAAACATTAAGTATGATTTGCAGCAAACCTGCTATTAATCCATTTCTTTTCTTTCACAGTCTTGAAGAATAGCTTTGCCTCAGCAAACACTTTTGTTTCTTTTAATATTTTGTTTCACTTGGATTTAGACTGTGTGTTGGCTCTGCTGTTCACTCTGGATAATAGCTCTTCTCACTGAACTGGTTGTTTTGGTGTCATCCTTTTCTGCGTGAGGATTTGTTTGCTCTTTGTCTTCCTCTGGGGGCAGGGTCTTACTTATGGTAGTCCAGAAAGTTTTTATTTTGAGGATATATCCTCCTATCCAGACTTTTAATACAACTGAGACTGCTCTGTCTCTACTAGCTTTATATGTGAAAAGAAAACAAAGGAGGAGGCAAAGTTGCCTCAGTGAGTTTCCCTTCCATTCCAGATCCCTGCTAAGTGCTATGGCACGATAACATCAAAGATCAACAAAGATCAGCATTAGCAAGACTTTATGACCAGGGATAGATTTATGTCATTAAGATAAATTCACGCTTTGGGTGAAACTGAGAAGCGCTGGAAGATGAGTCGATACAATCTGTACACAGATTATTACACAGTTTAACAGAAGTGCAGCAATAGATTCAGATTTGACTGACAATGAGATCAGTTTTACTCTCTTTTCTAGCAAACAAGAGGTAACTTAAACTGCCAAAAACTGAAACAGAAAATGGAGGTGTGAGTTACTGATTTATGGAAAACATGTTTGGGAAGTCATAAATAATGTGTTTGGAGGCAAAAGGTGATAAGTGGATCAATTTACAAAGTTTGTTGATAAATACAGGGACTATTCAAAAAGTAATATCATAAACCTAAAAGGAACTTTACTTATTAGTGGTTTGACACTGAAAAGACACAAAATCTGTATTTTTACCTCTACTATAATCTCCATTTCAATATATAGCTAAAAAAAGGGGTAAATTATTCAATAGCAGAGAAAAATACCTAAATATATTAAAGGAAATGACTTATTAAAAGATTAATTATTAAATGGAAAGAAAATATAGCCAACCCTGAATTTCTTTTAGGAGTTTTAATAACAAGCTATGGACTTGCTTTGGTATTTCAACATTTATTGTCAGAAATACTTCTCTTGATGTACAATATATGTCTGTAAATGAAAATTATTCTTTGTTGATCTTCTCCATCTTCCCAGGAAATAACTGATTATGAACTCAAATATAGTACCTTTTCTTTATTTGAAAGCAAATTCTCCTAATATTCTTCATTTTTTTGGATTGAACAACCACTATTTTTTCAGTTTTTATTCACAACCATATGTTTTTAAGCCTACCCTCAGTGGTGGATTTGCTCAGTAGTGAAAGATTATGCTAATCTCTATAGCCTCTGAAATTATTTTTAAATCTATTGTGTAGCAACTAATATTTCTTTTTGTAGTGACTAATACTGCGTAATACACTGGGAGAGTTTGTTTAATTTAATGGGATTTTACCAGCTAGGAAATCTTCTTTAGGGCTGACATATTAATCTATTTTCTTAAATCTAGGAAGCATAGGGGTTAAATTTAAAATACTGCAGAGATGAAAACTCTGAATGTAATTATACAACATCAGAATTCCAATTCTGTACATTTCCCACCTTTTGCAATGTTTTAAGCTTCTATAAATTTGGAAAATAGGATTGCAATAGTCTTTTCTGCAGGAGGAACCTAACCAAACTAGCTTGTGCTGGGATTTCCTTTTCCCCCAAAGTATACTAGGTATTTTGCAGTCAATGACATAGCAGTGCACAGGTGAAAGTATTTTTTTCTGCCTTCAGCACTTACTTTTTGTACAATGTGTAGAATAACAGTAACAAAATGTAAGGAGCACATGCATGGAGAGAGAATGAGGTTTACCAAACCACAGGATGCACAAAGTGCTTAAGTTCTAGACATTTTCATGAATTGAATGTTGATGCCACAGCAAATATCAATTTTTGCAGTACAAATTCATGTCACTGGGCATTTCTACCATCTTCCCAAACATTTGAGAAATTGTAGTTGTACTGGGAAATCTGCTGATTATTTTTCCTTTCACCTTGCTTCACGTCTGCTATCTCTTCCGTAAAACATTTTTGAAGTGTGTGATTCCCTCTTGCTTTTTTTATGAGTGCAGATTCAGTATGTATATAGCAAATACAATATTTTTTAGGCAGCGCTATGAATTTTTTGTTATATTGCTGACTTGTGAATTCATACTTTGGAATTTTGTCAGTTATGACTTTCGCTCTGTGCAGTCCTTCCAGCGCCTCATGGGCTTTCTTCCGGAAAAGCAAGAAAAAAATCACCTTCTTCTGCAGATGAGATGCAAAGGGCATTTACAAGAATCAGCAGCTGCCAAATGCCAGTGCAGGTTGGCACACTGCTTCTCTAATCCAGCTTCATTTGCCAGTGCATCACTTGTTCAGTTCATACAGTGAATATAGTAACTTGGATATCAGATCACCCACCCTTCCGTAACGGCTGCAATATTCCTACTAAAAGTACATTATTAAGACATTTGGACATATAAAAAAATCATTCTCTTTTCTGTATTTGCTTTGCTAAGGCTATCACTGACGTGACTGATTTTGACCCACTCCGGTTTCTTCTCCTGATTTGTGTTTTGCATAGGAAACATTTCTTCTTCGGTCCTTTTTGGTCAGAAGGAGTGGGTGCAGTGTAATCTGGCTGCAGTTTATTTGGCAGAGATCCCTGGGGTGTTCCGGGCTTTCATTACATCTGCAAATTTTTTTGGTGTAGCCCTTAATTCTGGTCAACTCCTGTAACTTTTCGACACTCGGTGTTTCCCCTGCCCTGATGGTGTTTGCATTATGCACGTCCCCCCTGCATCCTGTGGCTGCTGTGTGTGCCCTGCCTGACCCCCGGAATGCTGTGTCAGAATTCTTGTCGAGCTCCATCTGTACCACCTCGAAGGGAAACTGTTGATTGAGCACCTGCACCTATTTTGAATATCTGAAGCCATTTTGCTGCTCCAGCAAATATTATGGCATAATCTGAGTTCCCCTTTTTTATTTTTTTAAATAGAAGTTATTCTGAAAATTGACCACATTGGACCCTTTTTGAGAAATGAGTCACAGTAACACTGGACTGTGTCATCGAGTACACTGTTGACGTCTGTTTGGGTGATGTGGATTGAGTTTCAGATTTAGCTGCACTAAGCTTTGGTTGATGTAAGCGTCGCCACTCTCCTGCTCTTACCTGCCTGTTGGTACAATTCTGTGCAATCTCAGCTCTACCTGGTGTTCTGGCAGTGCCTCTGCTGTGTTCTCTCCACTCTGGTCTCTGGAAGGATGTCTGTCTTCACAGTTGTCTGTGGATTGGGACCGAATTATGTCTCTTGGTAAACAGCATCCCTAGATATTCAGTTTACTCTGGAACATTTGCTTATCTACCTCCTTGTATTCAGGTAGGAACTTGTTTTCTTTCAATTCCATAGAGATCCATTCATTAATCACTTGTTAATTATCATTGATTAATCAATGATAATTAAGCAGGTCATAACATGCTTTTAAAATATTAATCATTCGCATACATGAATATTTAGTCTTTTATTAATATCCAGAGTAGATGAATTATCTGTGGTCTTTCCTGTTAACTCATATAACTTGTACAGTGTCTTTCTCTAAAACATATTCATAATTTGAAATAATTTATCATTCTCTTTCTAATCCATTCTGTGTCAGTTTGTCTTTGAGTATTCGCATTTTTGAAGTGAAATTGCTTCCTTTTTTCTTCCCTCCTGTGCTGTTTAACAGTTTTGGTCTGGGTTGCCTACCCAGAGCTCAAACCCAGCTGTTCAGCTTTCTCCTTTTCCCCTTTTCAACTTCTAGGGAAGACATGCCATGTTTGGCTGTTGCTTTTGAAACAGTACAGTGCTAACATTTAGACTGTAAACACAACAAATACCCCTTCCTTCTATTTGCTGCCTTTAATAGTACTTTTGCCACAGAGAACTTCTCAATATAAATTTGCTGTTTCTTTAATGATATTTTCATACTTAAAATTAATAACCATCAATACAGTGTTATTCCTTCTTCTCTGCACTTCTCTTACCCGCAGCAGGGTATGTTCTCTTCCTTTTAAATCTTTTGACCTTCATATTATAATATTGGACCTCAGTGATTGAAAATCATGTTCTATATTTAAAATGATAGAATGCATATTGTTGTGCACCTTCTTGGAACTGTTGAAGCTCTTGGCACACAGCTAGGTCTAGTGAGGAAACACTGACATTTCTGCTTTAGGGAAAAACATTTATTCTTCCAACACTTTGTCAAACTCTCTAGCTATCATGCTATACATAGAACAATTTAATTTATTCCTATAGCTTTTTTTGTTCCTTGCGACTCCCTGAAGCTTGTTCCCCCACTGATGGAACTTCTGCAGCACTTTGTTACTCCTCTTGTAACTTTCTCTTCTGCCCTTTGTGCTTACATCAGAACCAGTTCCAAGATCCCGGCTTTGATCCTTTCGTTACTGAGACTCCAGGAGAAATCACTGCACAGGATTTGCAACAAATCCCTCTATAATTTGTTTTTGTCTGGTAGGCTTGTGTGATTTATGTACAATGCTGTTCTCTTCCTACTCCTGCTGTCATCATCTGCCTTAATACATGGCTATGACGATGAATGCTATTGTTAGTCTCATAGGTTTGCATAGTATGGAACCATTTTCTTCTCTGTGGAGGAAAGGGAACTGAATGAATCAAACATATGGGTTTTGGAGGCAGAGGTCTATGAGTCACAGTAATTTATTCTTCTGTCTTTAGCTTCTTAGCCCCTCTCCTTCCCCCAGTGTAAACTATCTTAAAAAAATTCTGTGGTGCTTTTCCTACCAAGTTCTGCAGTATGAAACTACTCTTGAAGTAGTTCAAACAGTTTCTTCCAAGATTCTTTTTGTTAAAAATCAAACTCTAAATCTTAATCCATGTAAGTTACTGTTATCTAAAGATAACAGCTCTAAATAGTATATCAACTCTGTTGTGTCTGGCTTCTTGTGTGGCTTTTTTTCATTTTAACTGATAAATTCCTTTAGAGTGAACTTCCTTACATGGATGACACTTTGTAATTCTGAAACTATATAAATACAAAATGTATTTTATCTAAACATGTTATGTATAATATTATAGTATATATACTATATACGATATACTAAATGCTAATATAATATATAATATATATAATATATATAATATTATATGGGGGGAGTGCTCTTCCTGAGACTTAAAAATAGGAATATACCATTTTATTAATAATACTGTAATTCTCATCATATAAGTAGTTTTTATCTTGTATCTGTTTAATTTTGCATTAGTAAGATCGTACTGTACAATAACTTAAGCGACAATGCCAATAAAAGAATATATTATAGCAAGTCTTTTGCAACTTCTGAAGTTTCTCATACCCAATGCTAATGAAAATTTGCCTCAGTTATCAATGTTAAGCCAGATATCTAAAAAGTCAATGAATTAAACCCCAAAAAAACCCTAAACATTTGGACAGCATTTGAAAAAAAGGCAACATGTCTAGGAGATTATCTAAAGAATCAGATATCTGCTTTGAGATATTTCAGCATATTTAGATTAGCATTCACTGGAGCTGGAAGATACAGCATATTCAGATAGGAAAGTGCACACAATCAATTTTATTTAGTTCGAAGGTGCAAAGACTTTGTTTAGGGTAGGTTCTTTTGCAAAGCACATTAATGTAACAGTGGGATAATGGCCAGTGGACTCTGGTACTGGGGCAGGACAAGCAGCTGGGAAGACACACATGGTCACAGCAACAACCCAGACACAACAGAGGAGCTTAGGTGTGGGGTGGGGGAGTGGTGGAGAACAAAGCAAAGAAAGCAAACTTAGGGGGAAAATATCGTGGAGAGTTACTCTTTGAAGAGATTAGCTCTGCTTCTTTGGGGAATATGCTAGAGAAAAAAATGGTGGTGTAACATGTTCCAGATTCCACATTTTTCTCATTCTGGTAATAGGAGTAGTTGTTCCAATAGATGTAGAGTTTTTTTTTTTTCCCTTTACCATCTTTTTGTAATTCCCTTGATTAGATTGGTTATTTACGTAATACAAAGGTAATTATGAATCATTCTGTTATAACTGGATTACAGTTTACCTAAAATGACTACTCATAATGCCTACTAATTTTATTATTAATTTGAATGTACTATTCTTGTACTTGGAGGATGTTGTCTCTAAAGATCTGCAAATTTTTGAACTCCTCTGCCCTTCAGAGCTGCTTTCCATACGATTCCACCTACTAGTTTTCTGAATAAGGTGTTAGCAGCTACAATTAACTGCATGGTTTCCTTGTTCTGCACTTTACCTCACATGTGCTTTCTCAACTACTTGTTGTTTATCAATTTTGTGTGTGTGTGTCTTTTAATTCTGAGTAAAAATGCATGAGTTTTTTACTGCAAAATGACAAATTACTTGGACTTGATGATGGGAAGCACCATTAGTGAAGTCAAGGACTTTCAAGAAAGCAAAGCACAGCTTTCTAGGGTGCCTACATTTTTACTTGCATACTTTTAAGCCTCCTGAATTTGCTACAATAAAGTTCTGTGTTGTTATATATTTATCCTATTTCCCTCTCAATACTTTCATTCTGCAGTGGAAGCAAAACCCTACTTTTCCTAAGGAACAACAATCACTCCTCCATCCTATGAATACTTTCTGGCACCAGAAACCTGAAGCTTAAGAACTTACTTTTGTAATAATAAAACAATGTAACAGAACTAGAGAGTAAACATCATTCTCGGTCCAACGTCATTGCCTTTTCCTGAAATCAACTTTGCCAATGCAACTAATGACTTGGCAAAATAAGGGGATTCCATGAGCCTGCACTTCATTATTATGTATTGAACAGATGTAAAAAGTTCATGGCGACTTAGTTTGCTATGGTTTATATCTAGTAGGTAGGCTTTTCTTAAAAAAAAACCTATGTAGCTGAATCCGAGAAACAACAGATTGTTCCTGGCCCTGATGAATACCCACAGGAATGAAGAAGGCAAAAAGGGATCTGCTGCCACCTGTGTGCATGACACCACTTCAGGCTGTTCTTTGTTCTTGTTCCCCTTTGATGTTATGGTTGGTTTGACATATAGGGAAGAGCTTACTGAAATACCAAGGTGTGAGAGGATAAGCACACCAGCTCAAGAGCACTGGGAACTCCTACAGAAATCAGGAGGGCTCAGTGTGTTCTCCCACAAGAAAATGCCATTCTCTACCCCCTCCAGTGCAGGCCAATGCCACAATCTGCCCTTCCACTTTTAATTCTGGAGAAGTTGCTTTCTGTCCCTCCTGGTGTTTGTGCCTTGCATACGTGTGTGCTGTGCACTGCCGCCCTCAGATTTGGGCTCTGTGGGTGATGATTTGCCACCACAGGCCATTGTACATTCTGTAAAACACACTGGAACTGATGAAAGGGAAAAAGGGCATCCAGGTGAATTGCCAGAAGCAGCCCTCAGGTTTCACGAGCCTCCTGAAAATAAGATAGGCAGAAGAATATACTTTCATCCCTCGCTGCCGCTGTATCACAATGTTCCTATACCTGAAACTACTAAGGTTACATTTTTTCAGCATAAGTTTTTTTTGTCCAAATCTGTCCCTTAATTAGGTGAGTATTGTGGGAGTTCTACTAAATAAGAAACACCATTCTTGCCAAATTCCACAATTACATTCCTCCTTACCTAAATGTTGAATTGTTTGCACACAAATGGTTTTCAGGCAGTGTAAGAGACTCTCCAGTAGGTGAATATCTAAATGCGTAGATAAACTGGAAAATGTATACAAATGTTTATTCCAATTATGTTCTTAAATAGATTTTTCAAGGCAAGAAAACTAGATAGAATTCTATCCTGGACAGAATTCACAACGGAGAAAAGTTTGTTTCAAACTTAGCTCTGTAATGGAATTGTTCAAACAAACTGCAACTCAAAAACCAGACATTACAATAAATATAGCAGGGAGAAAGTGCTCTGTCACCTGGACAATATTTCAAATGTTGATTCCTCAAAAAGATTTCTCTGTGATACTTCTAATATACTGTCAAATATAAAATTAGGTTAAAATTTTGTTTATCTAATTGAAAGATTATTCATCTGTTTTCCATTTTCTCTGAAGTAGTACTTTACTGGGATGACTTCAATTCCATTTTTGCAAATTGTTATGTAGGTGGGAAATACTTGCTCAGGTAAGCAATGCTTTTTGATTTAAATGGAAATAGCTTGCTTGGCTAAATGACTACATGGCTAGACCAATTGTTCCTCCATTTCCTTAGTCTTTTATTCTGCCTGCAAGTCATCAAACACGCATCTGTTCACTCTGAAATGATTATAGAAAGAAAAAAGTTTCATTCTTCAAACTTGCTGACACAAATTTTATCTGATAGGACATTCACTGGTTCAGTGGGATTTCCAAATTTATGAAAATTCAGTATTAAGTCAAGTCCTGAGGGTTAAAGTCTTTACTAAAGGAAAAAAACCCCACACCTTGTGACTCTTTAATAAGGGCTTAATAGGTGTGTGAATTACTTTCTTTTACTTAATCTATGTACCCTGAATTTAAAATATTTTCTGTTTTCCCTCTTGTCCCCTTTCTTAGTCTTTTTGGATTGTCTTGGGTGATCAGACCTTGCCAGGGCTGCATAAGTAGTCATGACAGCAGAAAATGCTTCAAAGATAAGCCCTTAAGAACACATTGATGTGAGTAGCAATAAAGGCGGCCTGGTACGAAGGGGAAAATTATCAGTAAAAAGAAAAGATCTCCTGAAAAATACAGCCAGAGGAAGACCCGTCAGCCTGGAAGTTGGAGCCGAGGAAGTAGCTCTGTGAACCAGAAGCTTCCTTGAAAAGTGCAGCTGGCATCTTTGAAATACAGCCAGGGGAATCTAGAAACCAGAGGCACGGAGGACCCACTGAGAGGTGCCAAAACAAGGAACTGCAACAAAAACTTATCATCTGAGAAGGTGGCAAATAGTCTGGAAAAATCAAATTGCTCTGAAATAACAGAAAACATCCTCAGCTGTTGGCTGTTACAGGCACAAAATCAAAATTAGCAGCATCTATTGGCTGGTCAAAGTAGTACGTCCTACACCCTCTTTATGTTGTAAAAAGGACTTTTTCCCAAATGGAGTGCCTTTCTCTGAGAACATCCCAGGCTGCACATAACTTTCCCTAGAAAGGCTGAATTCTTCTCAGGGGCTTTCTGTGAGAGTTTGGACTGTCTCCAAGGATTCCCAGACAACTCCAGGCTCTGTGATGCGGATCATCTCAGAAGGGAGGCTCTGTCATCTGACTTGTCCTCCTCTGGACCCACTCTTAGGGTCAGTTCAGTTTATCATCCCACGTCTGAGACGTTTGGATTCCTCTCTGGGGTCAGTTTTTTTCTCCCCTTTGGGATGGTCTGGTCCCTTCTGAAATCTAATTTACTTGATATCAGTTTATCTTATATAGGTAATATTTATCTTGCATTTTTTATAGGTATTTCTATACATCTCTGTATCTATCTCCATGTAAGTAATCTGATACATCTGCTGTTGTGTTGTTGATAAATTGCTTCACTGGTGATAAGTTTATAGCATATTGTTATGGCATATAGTGACTGGGCTGTTGCTGCTACTGATTCTTGCTATTCAATTGATTGCTGCTTTTACTGATTATTCCTATATGTTTGATTGATGTTGTATTGTTGCTGGCAGTAATTTGTAATAGTTTGAGATATATTTGCTTTGCTAGCCCTGGTATACTTGCTACTGGTGGTTTCTGGTGGTATTACTGGTAATCTGCAATAGAGAAATTAGAGGATAAAGCTTCTGCATCCTGGTTTATTACAGAATTTTATGAACTCAGGGTGGTGATCTCTATACCCACAGACTGGGTAACACTTTAGGTCATGGCAGTTGTGCATGATTGCTTACCTTTTTTTATTATTCACACTCAAATTCATTATTTTTTAAAATGAGACATATGTATCTATTTTAATGAATAAGATTTTTTTGGGGGGGGAGAATTGCTAAAAACATAATTAATTTATTTTCTCCATTAAGAAGGTATTTCTTTTTGGTGCTTTTTTAAGTATGTAAAACAAATTACAGTGAGTTATTAACGGCACTATACATCTTAGAGATTATGAAGGGCATTTCTAGACATACTGGGAATGAAAACTAGCAGAGAAACATCTAAGCAACATTACTTTTCAGAACTTGTGTTGCAAGGCTCTTGGGAGATTGCATTTCCTTTTCCATTACACTTGAACCTCTGTCACTTTACTCCAGAATATTTCCATATCTGATGATTTCTTTTGCCTATGAGAGGTAACCAGCAGTAACTGTAAACCTTCTTTGGTGGGTATATCTTTTCTTTCTTTGAATTGCTCTAATCTCTGCTTTTATTTGAAGGATGAATGAAATTGCCTGTAAGTCCTCATCAGTATCCTTGTTAATATTAGTAGCTATTTTTCAGTCTGGAACTGTAGGATCCACTGTGACTGTGACATGCTTATTCTACTTATCTCTGATTTGCTCCACTTTCTGGTTTTTTCAGTTTTTTTTCTGGATGCTGTAGATGCACCTTCAGTATGACCTTCCTGTAGTCCCTTTCAAATTTTTATTTTAGATGAATAACTGCGGAGCTAAAGGCAATGAATACTATGACTCTTTGATATGAAGTAGAGAGGGTATATTACTAGAAACTTATGAACGATTTTTTCAAATAAGGATGAAATTTAGCACAAAGATATTCCAGGTTTTCTGGAAAAGTAATACGAGACTCCTTCACAGTCAAACAGATAACTTGGTTCCTAGTTGTCAATTCTCTTATGTGTTCCAAAGAATTCTCTTCTCTGTGAAGGCCTTTGTGGGGAAGAAAAGACTAGAAATTAAATCAGAAAAGTTCTCAAGTTGTATGTTTTCACAAGCTCCTTTAAGAAATGTACCTACTGGGTTGGAAAAAAATAGTTAATATTCTAGGATCTCTTATGTTGCTGTCATTTAGTGCCTTGAGAGTGTTATTATTCTTTCACATATTCTTTATCCCTTTATCTTCTCTGGCTTGGATTTACAACATTGAAATGGAAAGCATTTACAAATATGATCTCATGTCAGCTGAAAAGTCTGAAGGGAAGATTTGATCATATCACAGTGAGATAGTCTAGCAAATCAGGAGGACAATAACTAAGAAAAAAGCATTTTCCAGTGACAATCGTTCTTTTATTTTGAAATATTTTTACTCACTGACATTAATGACCTAAGTGAAAAGTAAAACTTTAAATGCTACCTCATTACTAAGAAATCATATTTCAATTTAAAGGATGGGAAAAAAGGGGAAATTTACCTAATTCCTGATATTAAAAAACAGAAACCACTCCCCCTCCAAAACCCAAACCAAAACAAAAAACCCAGAACAAAAACCAACCAACCAAAAAACCCCCAAAACAAAAACAAACAAACGAAAAAAAAACAAACCAAAAACTAAATTCAAAGCCAGTCAAGCTTCTGCAGATAATCTTGGTTTATTGTCATTGAGGGGCTATGATAATAATCATACAAAGGGACAGTTAATATTTTTTTCTATTTATTTAAATCTCTTTTTCCTGAAATTAGGTACTGTATTTTGTGAAGGTAGGCATTTCTCTCAACAAGACCTGAGCTGAACGTTCTGTTGAAAAGCACTTGACTAACAACTATGGAAAGCATTTAATTAGTACATTTCACTCAAATACCTGACATTTCGGGTTGTTTTGTACACGGTTCTGTTTGACTTTGTTCTGAGTGAGTCTCAGGTTTGCTCTGGGGTAACCACCTATATCTCAAGAATTGTATGGTTTCTATGTATAAGTTTTAATCAACCTGCATTTTGCTAGTGGAGGCAAAGTACTGCATGACTCTTGAAGATAAACTGCCCTGCAGTCTTTGGCTTTATCAAAGAAAAGGCAAGTTGGCCACAGGTTTTGCTTTTTATAAATTTTTTATAGAGAAATAGAGAATTAATATGGGCCACAAAAGAGGTGTTATAAGACTGTCCCGGTTAATACCCTTCTGATTTAATTTTGATATTATATTTTTGATTTTAATATTATAATACAACTTCCTATTTTTGTGTAGTAGCATCATCTGTTTTTAGCTTAGAAAGATAACAGCTGATCTTGTGTGTATGTGCATTTATAGCTGACTTTGGGCTATGGTGTAGTGCTTAGTATTCAGGAAACTGAAAAGTCACGGAAGTGCAAAGGTCAAGCAAAACAGGAAAATTGTGGGAAATTATATAACATGCAAAAATATAGGTATTTTTAGCCAAGATTTCCAATAAATTTCCTTTTCTAAGAAGTTAAATAAAATGGATTTAGCTCCTGATTTGTCTTGATCTTCTGCATGAAGGGATCCAGGAGAATAAGAAACTTCTTCACCTGACTGTGCAGGGACTACCTTAGCACTGGGCCCTGTGATGCAGGAGTAAGCACATGCCATAGAGTCACTCTTTCTCCCATCTCTAAGAGGATGGAAAAGCCAACTCTCTACCCCTTGAATCATACAGACCAGAACAGCTGACCTGACAAGGAAGAGAGAGGTCAAGCAGCACTGGGATACGCAGTGGTGTGAACTGGAAGAAATCCTCTTATACTGGCATAAAACTTTAGCTTGTGGGTAGTCTTTTCAGAGTCTTTGAGCTCCTCTGGGCTCTCAGTTGCTGGCAGCTGATTCCAGAAACTATATTCTGTTCCACACTTCCTCAGCACGAGGCGTTAGTTCACGGTATCAGTTATTCAAGTAGGTAAAATAGACATTGCATCCATGAAATGACCTCTGTTTCTAAGAGAGAAATGTAACCAAGCAAAGAGGCAGTTATGTCACCACTACACCTGTTTCATATACAGTGGTCTAGATAAACTGCTTCTGAAATGAAGCACTGCATGCCAAAAAATAGCAAAGGTTCAATCAGGTGCTCAACTTACAACGCCGATTTTTCGAAAACAGAAAATCCGAGCTTGCAGACACGCACACAGCTGCATCTGTGCACACAGATCTGGTATTTGTACAAGAAATCATTCCATATGTACATATCTTCTTAAGGAGGCACAAGTCAGTCTGCAAGAATGTGTTCCTTAAAGCTGTTTTCCAGTATGCAGCTTCTTGCAGAGAAGGAACGTTTTCTAGTATTTTTTTTTTCAAGATAAACACAGATACTTGGCTAAAATGGACTTTAAAACATTTTGTGGTGGGATTGTCACTGTGACTAGTTTCTGATTTCACTCCAAAACCAGGCTAGAAAGTCGTAGGTTGGGAAAATGAACTTTGTTATCTGACAACACAGAAAAGGAAAATAATTTATACTGGCATTTCTAAAATGGAATTTTTTTTTTCACTGTCTTTATGACAAATATATATTTAATTGTATGCCTTGATTCATAACAATCTTTCAATTATTTTTGCTATCAGGATGTTTTGTAAGAGCCAGATTATTTCCTACCAGATTTCACCCTTAATTTCAATGGCAATCACTGCTGGCTATTTTTCCTTTTCATCCCAGAAAATTATGCCCACAAAGTACTGAGAGTTTGATGCTTGACTAAAGAGGCAAGAGCTTTGTTATGCTATCATCATGATTATTCAGATGCCCAGAAATGGTTAACATGAGGGATTGAATAGTTGTCCCAGCTTAGTCCTCAGAGTTCTTAGGTTGAATTTAATGTAAAATCTAAAAGAGTTTTTAGGTAGGAACTCTTAATTGTTGGCATCTTTAAGAGATTAGGCTAAGACTTTTGAGCTAACACCTGACCTACGTAGAGACTTTTGGGCCCCTTTGCCTCTGTAGTGCTTCCAATATGAAAAACCCACTGTTGAAAACCTGAGGAAGAAGATGGTGCTATTTAAATATTTTATCTTGTAATAAAGCTCTTCTGTCTGATATCAGATCGTGTTATTTTTTGTAGTATGCTATTAATGAAAAATGTTATGGTATTTTTGAAAAATAGACATAGAAATTCTAATACTTTACCTTTTACTTATACAAAATATCTCTTCCCATTATATCCAAGATGATCAGGTTAATTAAAAAATCAGTAAGGTCCAATACTTTGAATTTCTTTGTTGCCCACTATATCTTAACAAGAGAAATTACTTCATTTTGTACCATAATGGCTCTTGTTATTGTTCAGGTGCTAAAGGACATGTATGAGAATGGCCATGTAAATGTGATTTGCCATTTAACTCCTGAACTGAAATATCATCAACTATAGAGGTTGCACCATATGAAAAAGCAAAATAGAGTACTAGGAAGGACCTGATACATGGAATGTGTCTTTTACACGACAACAGGGATTTACACTCAGCAGAGTTCTTGGGAAAGCACTTTGTTGATAGACCATGTTGTCTTGGGCTATTGACAGCCTTCCCCTTTCCCAATTATAATAAATGCTTGTGTTTTTTCATGCAGCACTGTGCTGGCTGTGCTCCTGTTAATGCTGCTTAGGGTGCTGGAGGCTCTTTTGGCTGCCAGGGCATGCTGCTGGCTCATGTTGAGCCTGCTGCTTAGAATCCCCTAAAGTCTCTTTTTCTATCCTTTTTTATATTTTTAGGTGCCATGGTTTGGAATAAATTCTGTCCAGAACAGTTTAAGGAGCATAAGGCTGTGTGCTGTGAAAAGGAATCAGTTAAAAAAAAGTAGTAATGTGGAGATCGGTATTCCTGTACATCCCATGAGATTCCTTCCTGGTACTGATTTTTCTGGAGTCATTTCATTATCTGACACAGAAGACAAAAGAGAGCTTTTTATAACCCTGGAGAATGATGATTTTCCTGCCTGTTGGACTGAACTGGGCCCCATTCATACAATTTCTGTGATTTTTGCATTTATTAGGAAATCCCATTTGTGTTGTCTCCTGGCATAAGGCAGGGATAGGTCATTTAAGAGCAAGATGCCTAAAAGAAGGGTAGTTAAAAGCAAAAGGGAAAGTCTCATCACTCTAATGCTTACAGATCCAAAGTTTAAAGTATCTAATAAATGACCAGTGCTCAGAGAAAAAGTTCTTAAACCCCAACTAAACAACCCTCCTTCACACCCAAATAAGCAAAACTCTACCTGCCCCAAATAGCTACTAAAGCAAACAAGTAAACAGTTCTTGATGCTAACACCAACTAACTTGGTGGAGAACACACAGTTCTTGTGATCAGTGTTGAATTTCCAGCATTTTTGAAAGACAGTAATATCTTGTAATTTCCTTTTTATTTTTTTCTTTGACTTTCATGTTGGTATGTAATAAATGCCCAAGTCTTGTTTAAAAATCAGTTGCTTCCTTTCCTCAAATCTCTCAGAAGCATGACAGCACATATCTATTTCACATCACAGTACTGAAAAAAAAATGACACTCAAGATCCTTCCCACAGGAGACAAATTGTAAATAGAATTGGAGCTTACTCTGAACTGCTTGGAAGAGCAAAACTGGCAGTGAAGTGAGTATTAATTTGCACTGCTTTGACCTTGAGGCATCACCCCTGAGAGGCATAAACAGTGGAATGTAGATGACCAAAAAAAAGGCAGTATAAGAGTTGGGGAAGTATTGAAGGAAGTTTAACATATATTTCTATTTGATGTTTTAAACACTTCCTTTAATAAGACTTGAAGAAACTTAGTCTAGAAATATCATCATGGGTTTTCAATGGAATAATACCCATTTAAAAAAATATTCTATATTCCATTTCCATTTTATTTCTCTGTTTGTTATTAGTACTATGATACGAATGATATGTTACCCTCATTAGCTATTTAATACTTCTCTTAAGAAGCACTTAATGGATTCCACATAAAGAATCAAAATCTGAAATAAGTGGCTTTTCACCATCCAGATTAGCAACACAACATGAAAGAAGCAAGGTTACATATCCCTTTTCACAGTTTTTCCACAGTTTCAGAACATTGAGATACACAGAGAAAAACAAGATATATTGTCATGCAAAATTACTTGTCTTAAACTGACCACTATCTTCACTGAATAAAAATTCATAATTCTATTCTGTGGCTGCTCATTTGTTTATTCTCCCTTACAACGAAAAGCCAGTAGCTAATGAACCACACACTGGATAGAAATACTGAAGACTGAAATCCCATTTGTTCTGCAAGTCTGTACTTGGCATAGAAGGATACACATGAAGGACCAAAAGGAGAGATGTTTATCTGTTCATTTATCCTTCTGTTCTCATGCTACTCCCCTTTCCGCCCTTTTTCTGATATGCTCAACAAGTTCAGTCTTTGTTTTTATGTTCAATACTTATGTCTGAAGGACATAACAAGTTTTTTTTAAAACATTCTGCAAATGAGATGGCAGTTTCTCAGTTGTAGTCCATGAAAACTATTATTGCAGATTGATTATTAACTTTTTTTCTCTCAAATGTTTTTATCTCACAGCATGATCTTCTCGCCCCCTTCGCAGACTTGAAGTTAAAAATAAACTGAAGTTTGTACAGTTGTTATTTTATTTTCTCCTAGCACATGACTGACATTTGGACAAAAAATTACTTTTCACTCCTCCTTTCATTCTTTTTCCTAAAATATCATTTTTGCTACTGAATATTTCTGAAGAGTATATAATAATTGTTTGTTTCTCCTTCTATAATATCCATTCCTTTCAATATTTTTTTATCATCTCTTTTGGAGATATCAAGAAAACAATGATACATACCTACCCCCAGGTCTTTATTTTGCTATACTCAATTATTTGAAAACAAAAGTCACCCTACTTGTACTGACAGGTTTTGCTGGTCATTTTGTTTAACAGAGCCTTGGGCTATTCAACCATTTACAATTCTAGCTGAAGGCAGCTTGTGGCATTTTCATCTGCCAGGCAATAATCACTGTTACCTTATTTTGTGCTGCATGTTATCCAGGACAAATGTGTTGAATTTGTTAATATGGAAAACCTCAAATGTTATTACGCCTTTTAAAGTGTAAAAAAAAAAAAAAAAAAAAAAAAAAAAAAAAAAAAAAATAGAATACAAAGAAAAGAGTTGTCCAACTATCACACTCAATTTGTTTTTTAATTATTTTGCAATAACCTTCATGTTTCAATGAAATAGGTGTGATCTAGAAAAATATTTCTGGAAAGACTTTCAAGTAACATCCCTAGACCCATGCTGCCTAGAGAGGATTCTGTCATCTAGAAGCACAAAAATTAGGCCTTAGTTCCAAACCAGTGATGAAGGCAACTGATTTTCACAAGCTGGCAGGACTGCATTAAATACCACAAAGACAGAAATACATATTGAATCTTTGGTACCTGAAAACAAGCTTTTATTCCTTCCTTTATGTTAAGTGGATCTTGTAAGAGGTGGTTTGTTTTCAAGCAAATGTCTCTGAGGCATTTTAATTCGCTACAGGCTTCCAGAGGAAAAAGTCTGGAGACAAAAAGGGTAACTTTAGTTACTCTGGTCCCTTGTATCTGTATCTCTGACTACCTTTTCGCTCCACTATAATCTGTTGTGTAGACATATGCCATTTCAGATGTTTGAGACCACATGCTCATTATTTCAGGAGGATGTGGGCATGTGAGTGTGATACAGAAGTTTGCAACACTCATTGTGCAGCCCTGGCGCATCTGATGTGTGGTGGTGTTGTTGTTGCATCCATAAGGTCTGTGGAACATCATGGAACATGTCACGTCTTCAGCTGCTCTGGATTCCAGCTCTTAGTCTGGAACAGATTAGCAACCTGGATACTCTTTTCTGGACAGTTAATATTTATCCCATTAAGAGGAAAATCATATTTTATAGTTATTTTCATAGGTTACCCCGTTCACAAATCAGACCCTAAGGAGAGATACATTCAAGGAGATATCAAATAAAGCTCAATCCAGCAATCAGCACAGTCAACCAGACATTTTTAAAAAGCAGTGATTTTTGCTCCAAAACAACACGCTTCTCTTAATACACTGCTATAATTGTGCCTGCTGTTACAGACATTTATTTTGCTGGTGTTAAGAACAGTATGTGTAATTGAAATTGGACTCTTAGTACTGAAAATGAAACAAAGAAACTTATAAACAAAGCAGACGGGAAGACCATCTTGTACCCATGTTGAGATCTGGTTGGGTATGTAAGATGTATTTACGTAACTGAGTAGATAATGTTCTGCATCCCACAGTGAGAGCATGAAACAAGCAGTTTTACTGACGATTCTGCAAGGCTGCATTTGTTTTAAATCCTGTAGATACATAATATCAGCATAGTAACAAACTTTCGTGCAGCCTAATCCTGAATAACAAAAGTATTCAGAACGATAATGTTCTTACTCTGTATGCTAATATCATTTGTTCAGTAACAGAGCTGTAGCAACACATTTTGGAGTTTCCCCACAGCCCCTTCTTTATTTTTTTGTCCCATATTTAGTACAATTCTGGTCAGTGAGTTACAGAACACTGAAACTTGTTCTGGTGAGGAGACTGACAGGTTGCAGTTGTACAAAAGGTAGTGAACTGTGACAAGAGTCAATCAAGCCTAATTGCCATTATCATTGATTTACCAACAGTGTTTCTGGTGCTATTATGTCCCTAAATTAATCTATCTGAAAGGAGGCTTCCTTGATAGAGCTCTATAAAATTAGTTTGAAATATTTGCTTTTCTCCAGAGATGCTCCTGTATTTGAATTAGTGCAATCTAGGAAAGGAACTTCATGTTTCCTGATTCCCTTTTGGAACCAAGTTCTTTGGAATGTGTCAGCCTCAAGGTTTCCAAATCCTAACTTTTTTTGGAGCTACTTGTATATAGCTCCTTCAAATTCTCCTGGGATTCTTTGTCTAATGAATCCCTTCCACACAGCTGCTTTTCTCTTGGCCCTTTCAGGATCCAAATTTAAAATATCAAAAGTGACCTTTTTTTTCTCCAAGAAACAATGATAGACTTTAAAAATCTGATGACATTTTTTTTTAATTTAATTTTGTAGTATAAATATGAACATCTCTTTGGAACACCAGAAAAATATGAGGTCTAAAACTGCTTTCTCCCATGGAAGGTTTGAATTTTGAAAAAAATGGTTTTTTCTGAGATGATTTAATTTTGAAAAAATGACAGAAGTTTCCCTAATATAATAAGCTTTGCAATTAATTAACAGAAATCAATAATATCAACACTGTCTAGAGCATCTCTCTTATAAGGAGAGACTGCAAAGGTTGGGCCTGTTCAGTCTAGAGAAGAGAAGACTTAGAGGGGATCTCATTAGTGCATATAAATATCTCCTAGGCAGGTGCCAAGAGGAAAAATAAAAACACATATTATGAAAATGCTCACATTTGTGTAGAGGCAAAAACATAAATCATCAACCTTACTACCAATCAACCCAGTTGCTTTTTTCATCCTGCTCACAGAAACCTTATCTAGTGTCTGGAAATCACAGTAGTGGTCAGAGCTGTTGGAGTCAAACATTGGTTTTGTGTAACTTAATGCTGCCTGTTCTAGTAGTAAGATGTTAAAAGTAATTATGGGAGTAATCTGGTCTTTTATTATCATCAAAATAAACACCTAATTATTGTTAATTCTAAGATACATCTATCTAGAGCTTTACACATATATATGTATTTATAGTTTTGTTTTCATAGAATCATAGAATCATAGAATAGATTGGGTTGGAAAAGACCTCCAAGATCATCAAGTCCAACCCCTGATCCAACTCTAATTACTATATCATGGCACTAAGGGCCATGTCCAATCTCTTTTTAAAAACTTCCAGGGATGGTGAATCCACCACCTCTCTGGGCAGGACGTTCCAATGCCTGATCACCCTCTCTGTAAAGAATTTCTTCCTAACATCTAACCTAAACTTCCCCTGGCAGAGCTTGAGCCCATGTCCCCTTGTCCTGTTGTTGGTTGCCTGGGAGAAGAGACCAACCCCCACCTGGCTATAACTTCCCTTCAGGTAGTTGAAGAGAGTGATGAGGTCACCTCTAAGCCTTCTCTTCTCTAGACTAAACAATCCCAGCTCCCTCAGCCTCTCCTCATAGGACTTGTGCTCAAGTCCCTTCACCAGCCTGGTTGCTCTTCTCTGGACCCGCTCCAGCACCTCAATATCCTTCCTGAACTGAGGGGCCCAGAGCTGAACACAATACTCAAGGTGCGGCCTCACCAGCGCAGAGTACAGGGAAGGATCACTTCCCTGCTCCTGCTGGCCACACTGTTCTTGATGCAGGCCAGGATGCCATTGGCCTTCTTGGCCACCTGGGCACACTGCTGGCTCATGTTCAGCTTCCTGTCAATCAGCACCCCCAGGTCCCTTTCCACCTGGCTGCTCTCCAGCCACTCTGTCCCCAGCCTGTAGCGCTGCAGGGTTGTTGTGGCCAAAGTGCAGGACCCGGCACTTGGCCTTGTTGAACTTCATCCCATTGGAGTCAGCCCAACTCTCCAGTCTATCCAGGTCCCTCTGCAGAGCCCTCCTGCCTTCTGGTAGGTTGACACTCCCTCCCAACTTGGTGTCATCAGCAAATTTGCTGATGATGGACTCAATCCCCTCATCTAGGTCATCGATAAAGATATTAAACAGGACTGGGCCCAGCACTGATCCCTGGGGGACACCACTGGTGACCGGCCGCCAGCTGGAGGCAGCCCCGTTCACCAGCACTCTTTGGGCCCGGCCCTCCAGCCAGTTCCTAACCCAGCACAGAGTGCCCCTGTCCAAGCCATGGGCTGCCAGCTTTTCCAGGAGTATCTTATGGGAGACAGTGTCAAAGGCTTTGCTGAAGTCCAGATAGACCACATCCACAGCCTTCCCTCGTCCACCAGGTGAGTCACCTGATCGTAAAGGAGATCAGGTTGGTCAAGCAGGATCTGCCTCTCCTAAACCCGTGCTGGCTGGGTCTGATTCCTTGTCCATCTTGTAGGTGCTGTGTGATTGCACACAGGATGATCTGTTCCATAACTCTGCCAGGCACCGAGGTCAGGCTGACAGGCCTGTAGTTACCAGGGTCAGCCTTGCAGCCTTTTTATGGATTGGGGTGATATTTGCCAACTTCCAGTCATGTGGGACCTCCCAGTGAGCCAGGACTGTTGGAAGATAATGGAGAGCGGCTTGGCAAGCTCTTCTGCCAGCTCCCTCATTACCCTAGGATGGATCCCATCTGGTCCCATAGACTTGTGAGGATCCAGGTGGCTCAGTAAGTCACTAACTATTTCCTCCTGGAATACAGGGGGCTATTTGGTTTCCTCTCTCTGTCTACCAGCTCCAGAGGCCAGTTGCCTTGAGGGCCACCTGTCTTACTGGTAAAAACTGAGGCAAAGTAGGTGTTAAGTACCTCAGCCTTCTCCTCATCTCTATTAACTATGTTTCCCTCCGAGTCCATCAAAGAATGGAGGTTTTCTTTGCCCCTCCTTTTGTTATTAATGTATTTATAGAAGGACTTTTTGTTATCCCTAACAGAAGTGGCCAATTTAACTTCAAATTGCGCTTTTGTATCCCTGATTTTCTTTCTGCATGATCTAGCTGTCTTCCTGAATTCTTCGTAAGTAGCCAGCCCTCTCTTCCATAGTCGATAAACTCTCTTTTTATCCCTGATTTCCTTCAGAATCTCCCTGTTTAACCAGGCTGGTTGTCTTCCCCGCCGGCTTGCCTTTCGGCACACCGGTATGGCCTGTTCCTGTGCACTCAAAACTTCCTGTTTGAAGCACATCCATCCCTCCTGGACTCCCTTGTTTTCAAGGGTTGTTTCCCAGGGTATGCTCTGGACTAGACTTCTGAATAGGTCAAAATCTGCCCTCCGAAAGTCCAACGTAGAGGTTTTATTGTTGTTTCTCCTTGAATCTCTGAGTATTGAAAATTCTATTATTTCATGATCACTATTTCCTAGGCGGCCTTCAACCACTATATCTCCCACCAGCTCCTCTCTGTTTGTAAACAGCAGGTCTAGCGGGGCCTTACCCCTGGTAGGTTCATTTACCAGTTGATGAAGGAAATTGTCCTCTATACACTCCAGGAAATTCCTAGACTGCCTCTTCTCTGCAGTATTGAGCTCCCAGCAGATATCCGGCAGGTTAAAGTCACCTACAAGGACAAGGGCTGACAATTTTGAGACATCCGCCAGCTGCTTGTAGAATAATTCATCCCCTTCATCATCCTGGTAGGGCGGTCTGTAACAGACACCCATGATGATGTCAGTCTTGTTGGTCTTCCCCCTGATTTTGATCCACAGGCACTCAACCTTATTGTTGCTGACCTCAAGTTCAACAGGGTCCAGAGAGTCTCTAACATATAAAGCCATATAAAGCCACCCCTCCACCTCTCCTCCCCTGCCTGTTTTGTTTTGTTTTGTTTTGTTTTACTAGGGTTTATTCTTCTGTGTTGATCCAGATGCTTTAGATTTTTAAAACACATTCAGACTTCCATGATGATCCTAAAGAGTGCAGCAGAACATGGCTCTCACCCGTAAATATTTGTGAAGAATCCCAATTTCTTTGTCATGAATGGCTGCAGTAACACCCGTGACAATATATAGTGGCTTGCTGTACCTTCAGGTTTGTTTCTAATCGTATGTGCTGCCTGCAGATTCTTATCTGCGTCCTTAGACTCACTTAAGATGACAAAACTTTGATCTCAGATATCCTTTGTGCCAGAAACATCCTCTGTGGAGTTTTCAAAGTGTGCTTCTTCTTGAAGATTTATGTTTTGAGATATAGCTGAAGATCTGCAGGAATCACCTTCATCCTGTTGGGAAGGATGCACAGTGCTCTTTCATTGTTTCCTAGGTCTTTCTTACATTCTATGACACCATTTCTGTCAGCTTTATTTTAAGGAGGATTTCTCTGTGTGGTGCTCTGTGACTTGTACATGAGGCATGAGATGTCAGTTTTCTTAATTACTGTGGTCAGTTTACTTTACATCAGGAAGAATCTCTCTTCACATTTCATTTTCTAATTAAAATTAATATAGCAAATTCAGACCTGCTGTGAGTAAATATTGTATATTAATTTCACTGGACATATTAGGCCTGATGATGAACCAGAGTTGTTTTGACTTGGTAGAAGGTTAGCACAAAAAAAAAATTCAGAACTCTTTGTATTTCTGCTGTTGGTAAAACTGCTCAGTGCCAAATAAAGAAATGCTCTCAATTTAGTGAGAAATTGAGGGTTAAAAAAGACTGACATTATTTTATGTATAATTTTTACTCTATGACATATGTATCTCAAGTCTAACAGCTAGCTTCACAGTTGGATACTTTTTCTAAAAGCAGCTGAAAATAATTCTTAGTGTAACTGATAAATCTGTTTCTGATCAGGCAAACTTAAGCACTGCATTCTTCCTCTCTAGTGGCCAAAATCCACCCCAAGTAGTAATCCTTTATAAGAGGAGATAGCAAATCCTCTCCAACTGTTCTCCATTGAGAAAGAGCTGCAGGCAGCCTCCTGCATCCCATAGCTGATACGAGATCCCAAATTCTAATTTCTGAAGGCTTTTGATGAAATGCATTACTTGGATTTCTCTGTACATCCTTTGGATTGTTCTCTCCTCTCTCTTTCATTTTTCTGCACAAATTATGATTTGTGCATATTTCCTGTCATCTAATTAAGAAAATTCTCCACAAACATTTTCTCTCTTTCTTCTGTAAAATGACTTTACCACTTATGGAACATGGGTTCAGCTCTAGATTCTCAAATGGCACATATTTCTGCTGTTGAAAGGGTTTCTCACATAGCATGTTCTGGAAATACTTTAGAAGCAATTTGGAACAACAAAGCTTTTTACATCCTTCTGATCTCATTAATTTTTAACAACAGTAAAGGAAAACATAACTGCTGTTTAATGTCAGGCAGGCAAACAGCCCTGACACTTGCATAGCCTGGGAAGAATCAACACTGCTTTTCAAAAGGCCTGTATTTTAACCAGTCACTCCAGTTCTCAGAAATCAGAGCAGAGATTCTTGGCACAAATATTTAATATTAAGGTTAAGTTTATGGCCAGGTCCTTTATTCACCTGTGACAAGGGGGAGAAAGATGAACACATCACAAAAAGCATAGATGTGATGCATACAAAGCAGATGCCAGTGAAACTGGGGAGGAAAACATCTTCTGTGCTTGCTATGATGAAAGAAAATAAAAACCAACTAGCCATCACCCCCCAAAATTAAGGTATAATTATCTTTTGTGTGTGTTAAAATATAGCTCTTTTTGTATCACTGCATCACTTCCTAGGTTTACGTGGAAATTAAGATTTTCTAACATCAAAAGAAAGCACATGTTTAGATAAAAGTAAAATCAATAAACCACAAGTCAGAATAAAGAAAAAGTTCTAACCTGTCTTTCTTTTTTTTTTGGAAAAAAAAAGTTCCTTCTCTTATAGGACTTGAAAGTTCAATAATACTTTAAAAAATAATATGAAGTTGTGTTACTGTTTTCTAAATAGTTGCAAAATATAAAAATCCTGTCTTGTTTTTTTCCTAGAAGAGAATCATCACAGTTGCAGCAAATCAAATGTCTCAGGGAATTTAAATTTTCCTTACTCTGTCATGCACAGAAGAAATTTGATTCTTATGCTGACTTTCTAATAATTATACTGATAATGTAACAGCTCACTGAGTTACCTTCATGAATTTCAAGGCTCTTCCAATTTTTAAGAGACAAGTAGAGAAAGCTCGTGGCGGGTACCTGCTAGGTAGTGAATGTTTGCTGGAAAATTAGAAAATGAACAGGGAGATTGCATTGGAACTAGACAAGAACTTACAGATGTGGAGGCATCAGTCCTAATTTATGAAAAAGGAAAAAAAGAATTAAATAATATTTTTAATGAGGTTAAGCATTACACTAGGGCACTCTCAAAATCAGAATGCTCCTAATAAACTGGGTTTTTCTGGCCATCAGTGATCTCTGGGAAGGGATTTCAATCTTCAGTTCCTTTTCTACTGGTGACGGGTAAAGAACACCCTTTTGTAGCTGATTTCATCTGTCACTTCAATCTTCCTCTCCTCCTTTGAAGTCAGAATTATCTAATTCCTCAGTTAAATCAAATGTCAGT
Source organism: Myiozetetes cayanensis (assembly GCF_022539395.1). Taxonomy (NCBI): domain Eukaryota; kingdom Metazoa; phylum Chordata; class Aves; order Passeriformes; family Tyrannidae; genus Myiozetetes; species Myiozetetes cayanensis. Next base: position 6,178,499 of record NW_026087742.1, read on the forward strand.
TTCTGTTTTTATTTTAAAAGAATTGTAGAAGACACACTGAACATTCAGTGCTTCAGTAGAGTGTTTATCTTTTTGTCTCATTGATTTTGCAGACAGTTTTCTCTTCCCTTCAGTGTCCCTTTTCTCTTTGAGATACCTACTGTGCTGCCGTGTTGGTTTTTTTTTTCCACAGTGCCAAAATAGTATCTCAGCAAGCTTTAAGATGTGCACTTTATCATAAGAGGGAAATGTCTCTCTGTCATGCATGTGATTTTGGATTGTTTTGTTTCCAGGAGGATAATGCTGCTTGGGGAATGGAGGTCAGATCAAATATATCACATCAAACCTTCAGGTTCCAGAGACAATGCCTTGTCTTTGACTTTCAGGTTAAAATGGCCTGCTAATTGAATGCAAAACTGAAATGCCAAATAAAAAAATGCTTCTTCAAGGAGCTATAGATTATGGAGCTGGATTTCTGCAACGAAGGTGCAGTATTAACAGAAATATCACTAAACAAACCCCCAAACTGCACTTTACTATGCTTTTTATTACATAATGAATACTCCCTCATTCTTTGGAACTGTTGTTTCTTGGGTGCTTATCTACGGTATTCTGTGATTCAGAAATCACTGGATGAATCATTAACTTCACAAAGGCCTTTTTCATGTCACCCCAAGAACAGGAGTACTTAATCCATAAACAAAGATCCATAAACAATCGTTGGTCTCACAATTTCCTGAACTAACAACTGAACCTGTGGGGCAGGTTGCTAATGAGAAAATCGAATAGAAGCTTCAGTGTTACTGAACTGGGTTGAAAATGGGATTTAAGTCACTCAAAAACTGTACTTCTCCCTCTTTTTAGATATGGACTGGTACACTAATCCAAAAATAACTTTTCTCAGGCCTGTCTCTGTAGGGTGCTCTGAGGGGTATGTTTGGGACCTAAACAAGACTGTCCTAAGAATCCTTCCAGTTTTAAGGGAATGTGGTGGGTTGATCTTAGCTGGACACCAGGTACCCACCAAAGCCATTTCATCTCTCCCCCTCTTCAGCTTGGGAGAGATACTGGAGTGTTTTATTTTTTAAATCATAAGAAACAATAGCAGATCACCCACCTGGTATTGGATAAAGATAACCTCTCTGAGTCTTAAGCATCAGAGACTATGTTTTAGTTAAATACAGCTACAGATGTTGTACAAACATCACGAAGGATCTGTCAGTCTCTTGACATTTATCTTACATCTCCATTTTAAATTAGTGACTTTACCAAAGCCTTGTATTCAAATTCAAAATGTTAGTAATGGTCAGCTAATAATCTGTCTCTGTGGCTGGGTATTAGCATGCTATCAAAGTGGATGAAAGAACTTGACAGGCTGAAAGACTTGGCGTTGTTTAGCCTGGAGAGGGGAGAATGGCTTTAAGATGAAGGAGGGTAGGTTTAGGTTAGATCTAAGGAAGAAATTCTTTACTGTGAGGGTGGTGAGGCACTGGAACAGGTTTCCCAGCAAAACTGTGAATGCTGCATCCCTGGAAGTGTTGAAGTGGATGGGGCCCTGAGCAACCTGGTCTACTGGAAGGTGTCCCTGACAATGGCAGGGGAGCTGGAACTAGATGGTCTTTAAGGTCCCTTCCCACTCAAACAATTCTATGACTCCATGATAATGCTACCTGTATGATTCCACATACTAGTTATTATGCTAATATTCTTTATGAGAGATGCAAGTGATGAAAAGTGATATCTCTTTGACAGATGTAACCAGCTCCTAGCTTATGGCTTCAACTAAGAGTCCTTCAGAGAAGATGCCTTGATCTAACCTGATTTTAAAATTAATAATAAAATACAGTGAAGTGTCTTCTTCAGTGAGAATAAAACGGTACTTTGCCATAAAAAACCCTACAATGTGTTCACTACACTTCTAGGACTCTGACTCCTGCTGCTAAATTTTTTTTGCGTTTTCAGACCAAGGGGTCTTAAGAAAATGACCTTGCAAAAAGCACAGGACAAAACACAGGAAGATGCTGCTACTTTGGGTGCAAGTCCTTAGAGCTGCCACCTGTAGAATAAGAATTGCATCTTTATTTTAATGGGATAATCATGTAGATGTCTTTTTATATGGAAAGTCTCTTTGTTTGCAGTCGGCTTGTGGAAAGTACTTTTCCCAGAAAAGCTTATCTAACACCCGTTGAGCTAAATTGAAAAATTACTATTGATCTGAATGAGAATGAGATCAGCCCCACGCTGGGAAAAATGACACATACATATATATATATATATATATATATATATAAAATAGTTAATGCAGGAAAGTAATTAGTTTCTTACTTGATACTTGTGTATAAATTTAGCAATTCATCACCAAAAGTTAATGATAATTTCTAGAAGTCTATTCTATCTTACATTTGAAAGCTATTCCTTAGTTTTTCTGTATATATCATGCACTATCTATTTCTTTTTTTTCATGAAATGAAGTAATTCTACAAAATGTTATTTCTCCTTGAGGTACTTTAAGGATTTCATTAATCACATTAAGAGGTAAAAATATAAGGAATTTTAAGCCTCATTAAAAAAAAATATTGTACTCGGAGTGTACTCCATGCAAAAGGACATGGTCTTAACTAAATATAAGATGTTGCAAAGGGGACCAGAGGAAGGTAGTGGTATGACTTGGAATGCCTAAGTAGTCATGGTTAGTCCAAAACCAGCTGTATCTCTGTATTTCCCTGGTAAACAGCAACCTTTAAATGCAATAAACGTTACTGTACTGATTGAAAATTAACTTGTTGAAGAAGCTTTTAATTGTTGGGGAGGTGTTCACTTCTAAAGAACATCATCTTCTTGTGTCCAGCTCTCCAAAATGGAATAAAATTAATTACCAAAAGGAAAACTAAACCAGAAAAAGTATGGTGAGGTATAAATCATCACTGAATGCACATGATCCTTTATTTTTGCGTGGTGCTTCCTAAGTTTGAGTGTCATTTTTGCATTATGGTGGGCCTGGAAAAGGAAAGAGAAGGTCTGTGTAATAGGATCTGGATGTCTTCAGATCTGAGGGGTTTTTCATCCTAGTAGAATTCCATGTGAATTGGGCCTCCTGTCTTCTGCATGTGCTGAGCAGACAGTGAACAGACTGTGGTGGTGGTAGAGATACCTGCTTCATAATCTCCCAAATGAGCTGTGACCAGTCAACACCAGCACCCTGTTCCAACAACTGAGCAGGACAAAGGGGGTTGGGAGGGCCTGTGTTGACTGCCTTATTGTCACCTACGTGAGTGGCTTTTAAATCACTGCTGGTTTCATCTGACTGCTACACCAATCACAACAGTTGCATGAGGGGAAAAAGCACGGAAAATTTCAAGGAACTGTGCACTCAAAACCATTCCAAGTTTTGTCTAAAACCAAAACTGTCTGTCATGACACCAGTAGTGAGGAAAAAGGCAAGTTTATGCGATTAGGGAAATTATTTACTTTTATCTAGGGGGCAAGAAAACTCATTTGAAACTTCAGCTGAAGGAGAAGCAGAAATTCACTTTGCAGGAATGAAGTCTTTCTCAGCTGGACTCTGTTACCAGCAAGCTGACTTACAGGAAGCTTTGACATACAGTCTAATCAGATTAACCCAGAGGAAAGATGAGTCCTGAAATGTTAACACTGACAAATTGCAGATATGTGCTGATGAAAGCCACTCACACTTGCTCTTTGCTGATCTTCTTGCTCAATATGGTACATGACAATGAAGATCAAGAGGAGAGACAAAAACACATAAATCACAGACTCTGGAGGTAGGAAAAGCTATTGTACCTTTCAACATCTCCTCATTGTCAACACATCCACCTCTTGAGGTGTGTGAGATGCCTTGAGATATCTATTTTCACCTTAGGTAAGCTGCCAAGTGTATGTAAAATGAACAGTGCAGTCATGTCCATCTGGACAGCAAGGCACACAGTTTGGAAGGTATTTCTTTAAAAAAAACCGTCACAAACAAACAACAAAGTGCAAGAACTCCATCGAGTGATTATACCATCTATTTTGCAGGTTTTCTCCTGGTTGAGTGCTAGAATTACATCTTTTTGATGGATTAGACTGGTTTTCTGTACACTGATGAAAGTGAAATTGCAGCAAATACCCAGACAGATCTTGTTTTAATTGGCAGGTTGCACAGCCTGTGATACAAACAAAGCAGGAGTTCTGCTGTCCATCTTTCAGCAAACTGGGGGCTATGTCTGTGCCACTAAGTAACACCAGACCAGTTGTTGCACCAGAGGGCAAGTGGTATGACTCAACTTACATCCCTACAGCTCTTTTTCCCTCCTAAAATAGGGTTGTTTTATGTATGCTGACTACAAAGATCCTGAATACATCCCCCAGGCTTAGCTGCCCAAGTCAAGGTCAAGTCTGCTTGCCTGCTGCCTGCTCAAGGGCTGTCACGTGGCTCCTTGACCTGGGACTTCCCTCATCACTGTGGGATTGCCTGACCCACACTGGGCTGTTGGCTGGCCCTGGCACTTGCACCAGACCCACTTTGCTCCTGCTGGGGTGCTCCCAAGGTGGCTCTTTGCTGGCTCCTGTCCTCCCAGACCTGCCTTTCTGTCATGCAGGTCTCCTGGCTCCCCTTCCTCTGTGGAGCAGCTGGTGTGGCACACATGGTGAAATTATAGCCCTTATTTACACATTCAAAACCCTTGATTTTCCTAGTTTTACGTTGCAATTTACACAAAATATCTGGCTAGCATTTATTTTCCATAACACCTCATAAAAATAATGCCAGCAGGTAATTTTCTTACCAACTCGCTATTAAAATAAATATCAGATTTCAGTATAGATTTTATGTTTTTCCTGTTTGAAAGTAATCTGAAAAATGTTCTCGTTTTACTCTGCATATGGAAATTAGATTGAACTTTCTCCTTTACTAACTATGTAAAATATAACCCGCAATTTCTTGTAAGCTTTCTAGCTGATATCAATGCTATTGCTTCAAGATATAGAAATTGAAGATAGAGAGACTTTACATAACATTTTTCTACATATATTTTAATAAATATAATTTTTCTGTCTTCAACAACTAGTTTCTGTCACAAGGAAATAATTCTTTCCAAGGTCATGTGGTATTCAGAAGAGTTCAGTTATATCACAGATTTTATAATATGTTTTTAATTTTTCAGGCATATTTCTACTGAAGATCTAGAAAGGTTTGTTCATTGCTTTACACTGTTTAAAATTTTAACAGCCTAATTAGAAGAAAATATCGTTCTTGATAACATCTCTGGGTGGTACAAGTACCAGAGAACTAGTATGCAGTAAAAAGAACAAGGGTTTAATTGTTAGTAAAATGGCTGCAAAGAAATATGCATTTTAATATGGGGTTTTTTCTGTTTGTTTGGGGAGGTTCTGTTTTTTTTTTTTTTTTTGTTTTTTTTTTTTTTTGTTACTGAAGTAATTCTTCAGGAATAATTTTTTATTTCTCATTGATTTCAGTTAAAAAAAAAAATCAGTGGCCTAGGGAAATTTAAAAGAAGAGCTAAGGCAATGATTAAAGAAGTGGGGAAAAAAGCATACAATGAAAGAACCGAGGAACATAATTTACATATTTTATGAAGCAGAAGTTTAATGGCAATTTTATTAAACAATTTATTCAGACATAGTCATATAACATGTGCTTTGTTTGTTCTCTAGTAGGCTTTAAGTTAAGCTGTTGGCAGAAAATTTATGTTTTTATGTGAGCAATTTAAAAAATGCCAGAGAACCTTTTTGACCACTGGAATCTCAGCTGATTATGCTATTTGTAGCATGTCCTTACCATGATTCTGGTCCAGTCCATGCAGCATCTTCCTGAGTGTTCCCCAGGCACAACCTGAGCATCACCCTGGACTAGGGAACGTTCTTAAATGACCCTTTGGATGCATCAAGACTATTATGGAGGGTGAGAGTCTTTAAAATGTGCTGTAGGGTCTATTCCATTCCAGTTGGCCTTAATGTCAAAGAACACTTTCAAGGATTCATAAATTACTTATACTAAAAGTTTGCATTGTCAAGGCCTCAGACTTGAAATGTCTTCAGAGGAGCTCTCCATGTTTGACCCTCTTCTGTTTTTACCATATCATTATACATTCAGACGTACCTAGCAATCAAAAACTGACTTCAGCTAGTAAGTTGTTTATGTATTAGAACCAGTAACCAGAATTAGTCTTCATTTTGCATCACAAAAAGAAAATTTAGAATCTCAGAATGTATTTGATTTATATATATATATATATTAATATTAAGAGTGATCCAAAGGTTCATCATATCTATCTCTGGATCAGAGGCGAAGAGCCAACAGTCATAAAGCAGAGATGGGGGTCTTTCTTTCCAGGTCTTTGAAAATACGCAAAAATAAGCATATTTTGCCAGTTTTTCCAGGCATCTAATGCAATGTGTTAATTCTTTGTTTGAATAAAAATGAGACTGACACAAATCTGCTTTAATTTTTGATTGTGCAAAGGAAATACTGCCATTCCCCTAGCATGAATCTGATCAAGTTAGGATACCACTGTTAAAATAGGTAAATGTTAAAGTAATACTGGGATTTTGCCTAAATAGTAAAATTAGATAAGCACTGCATTCCAACTTGTCCATAAGGCACACTGCTCAAGGCTGCAAACAGCAACATTGTATCTCATGTCTTGATTTAATTAAACACGCACCTTCCCTTAGGAACACTGACTCTATTTAACTCTGCTATATTTTGTATGATACAATGACAGAATTGCAGCCACCAGAAAAGCACTACAAGGGAAAAAATATATCAACTTTCAGTACTGTGTACTTAAAACGCTAGTTTTGTTCTTTTTTTTTTTATTTAAAATAACTTTTGATTTATAAAAACAATGGTTTAAAGGTATTGAACTGAGAGAGACACTGTTGAGACAGGAATTCGTGTTTTCTCAAGCAGTGTGCTGGAATACCTGTCCCTTGATTTGCGACTGCTTAGGAGTGGAGAGGTAACAATTACTTAATTGTATAAAACCAAATTCTTCAGCTACAATGCTTTAACAGGCCATGTCTAAATTGCAATATTGAAACTGTTGGGTAAAATCTGTGGAACCTGGTAAAAGCACAGAAGTTCACTGACGATAAGTGCTCCTGAGCTGCTCTCCCTGCATGCCAAGCTGACACCAATGCTGTAGTGCTAGGATGAAAAAGAGTCTCAAATAAACTACTGTAACAGACTATTTCGGAAGTAACAATATTTCTCTAGAATTAGACTGATGTGATATCATTATTTATTCTGTTTGAACAGAAAAAACTGGTGGTATGTGCTCATTACTTTGCCAGACTTGATTTATCTCAGCTTTTATCTCTTCGGTGATTATTATGGTGGCTAATATTAATATATATTAAATTATGTATAGTTACACCACACAAGTGGATTTGATAATCAAAATACATGCTGATATTTCACCAACACTTACAAGTACCAGGCTTTTGAAATTTGTGAGGTTTGGAAAAAAAAAGTTTCATTACTTTTTGAAATGCCAAAATTCAGCTCTTTTCCCAGGACTTTGTGGTTGGCTTTAACAAACAATTAATAGCAACTTGTATTTCTAACCAAAAGTTTTATGTGAAAAAAAGTGCTTAATTACTTATTTAAAATACTTGCATTTTTACCATTTACAGCTCCATAGTTATTCAGGTATCCTTTGATATTGTTATAGTGCACTTTTGATCAAAGATACTGTATATCTTTAAAATGTTTAAACAAGAAGCCAACCCAAAGAGCCGATATTGGCGAAATGCATATTGTAACATACATGCTCACGGTGTCACTGTTAACAGTGCAAGGAAATCAACTTTTCTCTCCATGAAAGCGATAGAACAGGCTGTGAAAAAGGTAACAGTGACTCTCCCTCAGGCGGTAAATCACAGCTGCGATGATGCAGACCCTATTAATTTGCCTACAGGAAACTCCTCTTGTTCTGTCACGCTGCGGGGGAGCAGGCAGATTTTATGGGGCTGCTCTCCCTCCCGGTGCAGCCGTGTGTGCATCACGGGGGGCTGCCCCATCCTTAGGGAAGCCAAAGGCTCAGTCATGCTCCAGAGATCTCCATGCGATGGAGCCCAGAAGGGATGGATCAGGGGAAGGCGGCCACCATTAGGAGGGCACAGGGTGGGCAGAGTCCCTGCTGTCCCTCCCCGACCTCCGCATCCCACAGCCCCAGGCTGGGCAGGCTGGGGATGCTGACCGCGGTCACTCCCTGGTGCCGCCGGGTTAAGCGGCAACAAATATGCGCTTCCTCCCTTCCTGCTTGGCTCCCGGAGGCTCTGGAAGGGCAGGAGGAGGAGCCCTGCCTGTAATCACAGGCATGTTTAAGCAGTGAAGCTTAGAGGGCTCCGCCCTGGACAACCACAGTCCTCGTCTTCTTCGTGTGCAGGACCATAAAAGCATCTGAGGTACTGCGGGTACTACCCAAGGAGCCAGAGGGAAGTTCAAGAAGGTGCACATTAAACCAGCTCTGAGCAAAACGGATAGATTTACAATTTGCTTGCTTTGTTCCCATCGTTTCATCCATCAGCATGTGAATTACATCAATTGAGGCTCCCGAGGCCTCATTCTCATTTGTAAGAAGGGCACTTCACATCACTCTGGTAATATAAAGAGGCGTTAAAATGGGAGTAATTTATATTTACATTATTTTTATGGCTCTGTTGCTATTAGAAGGGTGTAAAGTGGCATTAAGAGAAACCACTATCAGGCTCCTTAGGGTCTTTATTTCCCAGGATTACAATTCAGAGCCTAAATAACTGAGGGATTGTGAGTGAGCACATCTAAGAAAGGCATCTGTGTCATGAGGTACATATTAGAAAGGCCAGGAAAAAGTACTAGTTTAAATCTACTAAACTCATAACATAGGGACTTAAGATCTGCTGGTGCAATTCTGTTGTCAACCTTTTTCACAAGACTATACTGAATAAAATGTTGCTATCATCAGAAGGTTGTTTGCCACTCTACGTGATATGTAAATAAATCTGAGATAAATATATTGCCTTCTAGAAGTATATTCACTTTATCACAACACCAAAGAAATCTCCAAAAAGTTGTCAAGGGTTTATAATAGACACAAAATTAATGAATTTGGAGACTGAACACTCTCCCTGCTGACATGGGATGTACAGATGGAATAGTATTGGAAATGCCTATCCTCCTTTTATGTAACTTCTGAGTACTTGTACAAATCCAGTATACTTCTAAAGCCATTTATATCTAAAAAAATAAAACATCGATAAAAGTGGCCTAATTGTGCACCTTGTTTTTTTTTGCAAGTAATTTTTCAGCATTAAGAATGAATTTCCAGATCTTAACTGCTATTAAAATCAGTGAACTTTTCAGTTATTTCCATATTGTTGGCAACTTGCCACAGAAAATAAAGAACAAAAATTTTTATGAACACTAAACACTTTTGCCTCTAACTCGTAGTGTTTGGTGACATAAAAAAGCATTAGTAAAACAGAATTAGGGAAATAAAGTAAAAGAAAATCCACTTGTTCCTACAGCTTGTTCATATCCTTTCCCTCAGTGTCTCTGCTGTTTATTTTCTCTCAGTAAGTTTTTCATTTATAGGGCGAAAATTTTCATCACTTGCAGATAGTCTTTCTCCAACCTGTTTAGGTCACTTTGAAGTTTACTGTCTCTTTATGTTTGTCTTCTATCCTTCCAGCTTCAGTGGTGCCCATATGATTAAGAAAGAAAGAAACAAAGGGAAAACAAATAAACAAAAGAAGGTAAAACTAGCAAGTTATAGAGAAGAGCTCAGTGTTCATTGCTTGGTTGAATAAAATCTTCAAACCAACATAGAGAAAATCCCCTTCTGAAATCCTAAAAATAACTGGACTTTGATTTAGCTTCTTGAGCAGTCACTGAATACCAATAAACCTCCTTTCTCCTCAAGAGGCATCCTCATCTTCTGACTATATTGGTCCATGGATTGTAGCAAGAAGTCATGAACAATAATTAAACCATGTAAAAAACTCCACCAGTCTGTGCAGTGGCTGTGCAACACACTCATGCACCTATGAAACAACAACTGAAAAAGTTTTATTTTAATTGAAACATTTTTAAAAATGTTTCTGATGATGTATGTACAGTTTTCAGTCATATGGAGGCTAATAAATTTCTGCATTCACATCGCTTTCACAAACCATTCCTATAAAAAAGGAAGCCTGCTGGGAGAGTATGAAAAGGATAAGCCAGCTTCTGCTGGTGCTAGGACTGTGAAAACTTGGCTCCTCACAGCTGCCTTCCAGAAAGGATAGCCTGGGTAGGTGTTTTGAAACATGGGTTATTTACTGCAGCCTGATGACCTCTGTCTGTGGGACTATTATAAGCGGCTCACCTGTGGGAGCCTGAGAGAACTATTATTTCCTCAGAAAGAAGATGACCATGCTGTGGTCCTAAATGAAATTAGGATTTGGATTTTCTTAGATTTTCTAAGGCTGCCGAAGAGGAGCAAATTCCCTTGAGACCTGGACAGTGGGCTAATCCTCCAGGCCTTGAACCTCTCTACCTGCCAGGATTAGGAGCAATAAGTAAACACACAGAGTATGCTGTTGTATTTCAAGAAAGAAACAGCTTCATGATGAATTCTTTAATTTTGAACTACTGCAAGAAGTAATGTCCAGCTCCTGTAAACATCTGTCACTTTTCTGCTCATTGGAAACTCTTGATGTAAGAAAACAGTTACAGCAAAAACTATTCCAGCTCAGCTGAACAATTAATAAACTTGCTCTACTTTTTTTGCTTTCAATCATTATCCTCCAAGGGATTCTTGGACTATTCCACTATTCTCAGATTAAAAATTTAGGACAATAAAGAACTGCAAGTAAAGCTTATGTGCCTCTTGGGAGCAAGTAGCCAGAGATTGTTGTGTCCATCAAATCTCTGCTGACATCAATAGACAGCTGAATGGTCCTAAAGCAGCAGAAATTGCATTAGCTTTGTTTGTATCGGTGTCTCTTGCAGCTCCACAGTCCCAGGCCAACAGCAAGTGAGAGTTTGAGCATCCATCACCCCTAGTGGTTCTTACACTATGTATTCTCAATTTTGGCACAGAGAGCTTTCATTTGAGACTGCAGAGACTGGTAAATTCATAACCCAGTGGCTGCGATTATTAGTTCAGGCTGATAAGCACATGATTATTTGGATCAAGTTTCAGGCCTGATATTCATGTCAAACTGAAATTCTTCAGACTCATGGCTGAAAATAAAGCTTCTGAAATTAAGTCCTACTGCGGTAAAAAGGCCTGCAACACTTCAGTTTGTGAAAATTTAGTAACAGGAGTGTGAGAACTAAAAAAAAAAAATTGAAAAAAATTTTAAGAGCTATAATCTAGCATGATATGTAACTTGCACATTTTAGGTATATATGAAAGCATTTTCTGGCAAAGTACAGAAATATGTACTTGCTTCATGTTTTCCTTAATATTTTCAGAAAATTTCCTTTCAGCAAAATGTAACTCTGTTTTTGCCTGGAATTTGGTATTTTACTGTATAAATGTACCTATCTACAAGTGAATGTATATAACTTAATTCATAATTCAGTTAACTCAGAGGAAAAAAAGTGTGCAAATAAACTTCTATGCTCAGCACTTGCGATGGTTTATTTTACATAAGCTGTTCAGCTTCTTGTCATAGCAGGTATCTGCATCAACCAACCAGGAGCTGGATTAGTCCACTGTGTCTTTTCCAAAGTAGAATTTTGCCTTATCATATTTATTATAAGAATACAATTTCACACAAATTTGCACCAGAATAATAATTCCCTGTTACTCAGAGGAGAAACTGAAATTCTCCTTTTTCCTTTTACTTTCTTTTCCTGCTGCAGCAGCTTGCTTTGTCCTTTCCATCAGCTGATCTGACTTACTAAATAAGTAGAAAACCTCTTTTCTTTACCCTCCACTCGCTGTTTGTTTTATGCCATTTTAGTGAGTTGGACAGACTAGTGGAGCAATCTGGCAAATTCCAGAGCCAGCATAAGGTAAACAATGGGAATATGTGTGTTCAGAAACAGGGAAAGGATCTCAAATTCTCAGCAGTTTTGAGACTTGATGTTTTTTTGCATCTGGTGAAATTATGTGCCAAGGCTCTTACTCCAGGCATTAGTACAGGTGTCAGGAAAGTAGATTGTGAGCTTGATTGCTAATCTGAATAATTAAGGAAAAAAAAACAGTAGAGGTGGAATTGAAGCTTTTTTCCTTTTAAAAATTAAAAATGTAGAGAGTTTGTTTGAAATGATTTTTAATACAACTAAGAATTGAATATTTGATTTTATTTTGGTATTATTGAATACCAATTACACCTTCAACCTGTTTTTAAGTTTGCAGTCAAACATAAACCAAATTTTAAAGATTTTCAAAGTGAAAATGGAAAGCTATTACTTAAAGGGAAAATGAAATACTAAAAAATTACTGAAATTTCAGTTTTCCCCTCATCCTTTTCTGTTTTTGGAAGATATGAACACAAAATTGCAAATAGTTTGGCTCCTGGACACCTTCCATTCTCAGTGATTCGTTAACTGATGTAAAAATGTGTGTCCACCTTGTGTCATTACAGTTTATAATTTTATTATGCACATTAGCTTAAGCCATGAAGGTCCTTTTGCCAGTATCAGGTTTTTCTAAAATAATTTCTTTGAAGTGTTGTCCTTTGGCTTTGCAGTAGGTACCCAAAATCTGGCAGGAGAATAGTCATTGGGTCAAAGAGAATTTTGCTATCTCTAAGAAACTTCCTCTCGATTTGGCTGGGGTATAAACTTCTGAAAATCATGATTTACAAATGCTCAGGAGAGCGTAGTCAGGGCTCTGATAAGATCTTTTTGAGCACTGAATCATCACTGAAGCTGCTCCAGTACCAAAGGCTTTGGTATGTGCCAGATTCAGAGAAAACACTGCCAAACTCTGCTGGGTTTCCTATATAGTCTCTTCACAGCTAAATATTCAGAAAGGGCAGACTGTCCAGACATTATCCAAATATCCTCTTGGTTAATATAACGGACTTGTGCTAGTCTCATAATTGCAATTAAGGAATTGGGTAGATACAGACTATTGCTGCCCTATTTCACTGATAATAAAAGTTAAAACATGACGAAGTTATCCATGACAAAGGCCAGGAAAAGAAGCAGGATTCTGCTATGTCATGACTTCTCCAAACAATTCCACTGTCTTTCAGCATAAAAGTGTTAAATTTTTGTCCTTGCCTGTGTTGACTTTAACTGTGAATGTGACTCACTTACCAACAGTGTTATGTCTTTACAAGGCAGGGCAAATGAAGGCTGCATCATTATACCTAATTCTAATATTTTTTAGACCACCTGTATTAGACTCTTATGTTTTGTTATTTAAATAATTTTTAAAATAGGATTTATTTATCTGCAATTTTTTTGAAGGTGGTGAGGTATCATATATCCACTTGTAACAATAATGCAAATTTCGGCCTGGCAGCGATAATCATCTACAGTATGTTCAATTCAGAGAGGAATATCAATTTTATATACTTCTCTGTCGACAGTAATGAAGTTGGGTGACTTTACATTGCATTGCATTCACCTTTCCTTGAAAACAGAACAATGGTATTAAAACAAACAAATGAAAACAGACCAAAAAGCATATTAGAGCTAGACTTTCTAGCTCTCATTTCCTATAAACAGCATTTTTTTTCCCCCAACTAAATAATTCTGTTTAAAATGACATCTAGTTGTCTAGATACATTTCAGCTGAAGAACTTCTGAGGAGTTCCTCAGTCAGAGAATTTCCAAGCTTATGAGTGCTGACATTTAAGACAAGCTCCTTTTTCTGGATAATTAGGCCTCCTTTGCAGGAATTCAAACACCTGGCTCATTTCTTTCTCCAGACCATCATTTGCCCTTCTGTCCTTTGCAAATTTATTCTCCTTGTTGTAACATTCAAAGCAGCTTCAATGTTGTATTCGTGGGGATGGATCCTCAGGTAGTGAAAAGAATCCTCATTCGATGGATTGCCCAGAGCTACTTCAGCTTTCAGCAAGAACTAATCCGGTTGAAAGTGGGTTTTTTAACATTTTCTTGCTTAACCCACATTTCTAGAGAAAATGAAAGTCTGTTGGCTGCTCATCTGAAGCCAAACCAAGGTTCTGAAGTTTTTACTGGTTAATTTACAATGTGTTCCTTATTTAAAGCTTGCTACTGTATTAGAGCACTGACGGTGACAGTGGTGTTGCTGGTAGATACCGTGGGTGTAAACAAATTTTCTTGTCATTGTTTGAGACAGGATTTAAAAGGGGGCACCAAATATCTTTTTGGGAGGAGGAAAAGTTCAGTCAGGAGGTGGAAAGACAGGGGTGCTTTGGAGGACAGGACAGGACTTCTGGCAATGCTTAAGAAGAATAGTACAACGTACTCTAACAAATGTCAAAAAGCAAAGTTATTCCTGATTCATGCTCAGTTGAAAATATTCCTGTAAAATAATTATTTTAACCACTGTGTTATTTCTCTGACAGTGACTGCAAGAGAAAGTCTCTAGGAAGAAGGTCAAAAGTAGGTGAATACCTGTTCTTCATTGCAGGTTATTCGACCACTCGCTCCAGGGATTTGTGGATTTCGTACTGTATCTGGAGTGCAGCAATATTCCCTACACTTTTTGTTCTAGTAACTTGATAGCACATTTGGGATTTCATTATTTCCATCTTCTGCCTTTTCAAAATTTGTGTTTTTCAAAATTTATTTTTCAAGGAAATACTCCTGAACTGCTCCTGAGAATTCCCTTTTTAAAACTTTGTCTGTTACAGTTAGAAACTACATTTAACTTAGGGAACAAACTTGTTTTTATTCTTATTTCCCTTATATGGTTCCCTAAATAACAGTCAAGATATCAACAGGGTTTTTTCGAAAGTTTATTCAAATAATTAATTGATACATAGCTTTTCTATGACTATGAACTAGTTTCAAGTTAGTGTGTCATGTCCTTCTTAAAAATATTTAAAATTGCTCTTAAGAAAAGAGCCTTGAAAAATTAAAAAAGTTCCTGTTCTCTGTGCAGATATCTTTGTATCTGCTTTGCATACAAAAAACGTATACTATGTTAACAATGAGTACATAGTAAATGACTGGCTCTTTTTTCTCTTCTCTTTATTTGAGGCTGTTATTTGAATCAAAGTCCACTTAAGGCAGCAAATATCATTATCACACTGTGCAACAATACACCTTGGTACTATAATCGAGATTAACTTTCAATCACTACAATTTGTGAATCAGTAATTTTTAAAGGTTTCACCAGTTTTTCCATGTGAAAAGGAATCTACTCCCTGCTCACAAAACAAGGCTTTTCTTTAGGAGTATGGAAGACAGTTTAGTGATTCTTTAAAACATTTTAACCCTTGAGACAGAACATATGGAGCCAAATATAACTGACGAATGAATTTGCATCTGAGATAAATGTGATCCTTAACCTTCAGGCTTCATAAATAATTTCCTTCTTTGGATTTCAGAATCCAAATGCATTTAAATAGACTATATACTTAGATAAAAGAGCATTTTTACTAAAGTGGGAATTGTTGATAATGTAGGATCAGGAAATTAAGTGTAAATTGTTATGTCATCTATTGGCCTGGTTCAATTTGAGCAAGGTAATAGTACAGGCTATAGATTTCAGTATTAATTTCAAAGCAAGTAAAGCCACAGCCTAATGTGAAGGCACAGATTAAAAATGGGAAGGTAAGATACACAGATATATACTCTGCTGATTTACATAGAATGGGATTTAGAGAGAGTTTAATTTCAGACCTAAAACTAATTCACTCTTTTTAGTGACGAGCTAAATTTTAGTAGTTAAATCTGCTCCTGAAAAGAGATTTTTGCCTCTCTACATCCTGCAAGAGGACTCACCTAGTGGATATACTCAGAATAAACATCACATGTATGTAAAGATTAGTTTTTTCTCTTCCAGGCAGAGGTCTAATTACCAGTTTATATTTTATTTTGTGTGTGCATGGGAGAGAGGAAGAGGACACTTTCTATTCTCACCTCCTAAGTTTGTTTGCTTAGCAGAAAAGCAGGAAAGACTTACTTGATCAGAAGTCATGGAATAAAAAGTAAAAGGCATGGAATAAAATGTAATAAAGCTTTTTTGTGATGGTGAAGGATGAAGATCTGGAGTAAAATTTATTCTGTTGTTTTCCATATCTTGAGTATATTCCAAATATTTGCCAGTATAAAATGAGCAGGGAATGCTACCACCTCCTCCTCCTGTGTAACGCTGCAAGGAGTAAATCCTTAATTTTTATAGAAATTTCTTGTAAACCCATATTGCAACAGTTGAGTTATAGACCTAAACTGAAGGTCAGCTTCTCCTTGGAGTTTGAAATCAGATGCTTGTATCTCAATTCCATTCCAGTATCTGGGCTGGTGAGGAGTGGAGGTGGTAGCATAAAACTTCAATTTTATTTTCCCTTCTGTTTATTCTTGGACACCCTCTGTTATTTTTCAAGCTATTGCTAATCTCCTTGGAATCACTGAGCCCTCTCCATCTATTGTGCAAGAGGTTTTGATGCCTTTTTGGGAACAACCTGCTCATTCTTCCAGGCCCAAGCAAACACTGGAG
This sequence comes from Myiozetetes cayanensis, assembly GCF_022539395.1. NCBI lineage: Eukaryota > Metazoa > Chordata > Aves > Passeriformes > Tyrannidae > Myiozetetes > Myiozetetes cayanensis. The sequence continues at coordinate 6,195,082 of NW_026087742.1, forward strand.
TGCTGAGGGTGTAACCTTTGTGTGTGAGTGCAGAGAGCAGTGCAATGCAGCTCAGATGTGCTGGCAGGGCTCCTGTAAACTGCATGGCCACGTTGCTGGCCTGGCTTTAATTTGCCAGAGGTTTGGTAACCTTAGAAACTCTGCAAGTAGCTGAGGGAGGCATCACTCCCTGCACTGGAAGGGAGTTTTCAACACTCAAGTTGCTCCATCTCAGAACCCTTGAGGGTGTTTTAAGCTGTCCCCAGAAAGGAAGCTTCCTGCCCCTAGTTCAGTTTAGGAAAGAAAAGCAAAAATAATTGCAAGGGAAACTTTCTTTTTTTTTTTTTTTTTCTTTTTAAATTAATCTCTTGAGTCAATTGAAGGCTTTTCCTAATAACTGTTTAGATTTTAAAAAAAAACTTAAAAAGTCCTAATAAATGGGCTCACACAAGTTTCACTTAAAGAACCACCTACCCATGGAATATTCTGAATCAATAGCTTCTTAAACTACTTTTGAAAAATTAGAGAAATTCTTAATTACTGCAGAGTGTACTAAAAGAAAACATAGATGGCCAAGGAAGTCTAGCCTGACATATAAAGTAATGGAAACATAATTTATGAGGTCTGTAAACAAAATAAAGGGTAGACAGATTATAATAAACAAAAAAAAATGTGGCTAAATCATAATTATTGTCAGGCAGAACGGTTTGATGTTTTCAACCAAGTGTAAAGGTCTTGCTGTTCAAAGCAGATGTGTTTGATGTGGGACATTTGGTTTTCCCAGACATTAGGTTTCAGAAGTTTTTACATATATAATAAGGAATTGATTATAGAATTGATTAAAGACTTGACAGATATCATGCTGTAGTTATTGAGGAGGATGTATAGAATCATACCTAGTAGGGTTCCTGGAGCTCAAAGTTTTTTTTTTCTCTGTGACATTTCTATCAGTGATCCAGATGACTCTATACAATCCTGCTGATGAAACCTTGAGGTAATAAAGATCTGTGGGATAAGATAAAGTATAAAGCCAGGGAAATCTGAATGACTTGGGTAGAGGATCAAACATAACAAAACATCTTTAATTGAGCCAAATGTAAGGTGATGCCTCTGGGAGAGTTATTTGAAGAGGATAGGACAGTCTGTCTTGGGAATTCCAATAGTTCACCGGTGGATATGAGGGTAATCCCGAATAATTGCCTCAATATGAGCTTTCAGTAAGTCATAATAGTACACAGCTAAGCAATGAATGGTATTGCTGTAGAAGACAATGACTCACAGTTGTTTAATGTCTGGAGAGTGAAAACATGCATTTTTCCAAGAGCAATGGCATGATTCTCGTTTTAGAAGAAAACGTTTTCCATACGTTTATAGTTGAGTGTTGCTTCCATATATGTGTTCTGAAACCTTCTACCTCAAAGTGGGAGATGCAAGATAATTTTAATATGAAGTTTGGCTATAATTAGCTTCTCAGAATGTGTAAATAAAGGGCAGTCAGAGAAATCTGATCTCCTGCAGTTCTCCAAATGGTTACAGTTATATTGATGTCATTGTATTAAACTAGACAATCATAATAGACACAATAGAGGCATAGAGGCTACAATATTTTACCAAGAAGTTTATGGCAAAAGGAAATTATTTCAGATAGCTTACTTAAAAAAACACAATTAGATTCCTGTATATGCAAGAAAGACCACACATCACAAATTAACAAATACTCCTTTGTTGTAAGATTTGTTTAGTGGTGATCCAGGCTTTATCTGCATAGCTACAAAATGTTTACACTTGGGTTTCTACTTCATAAATCCTTCATTTTATGCAGGTTTAATGACAGCCAGTCTTGCCAAAGCTTACATTTACTATCCATTTTGAAAAATTGGTCATGACAATACTACTTTGTTCTGAGACACCAAGTTTCCCTTCCTTCATTGTGTATTCTCCTGATTGCAGAAAAGGTGGTTTTCAATACAGAAAAATCCTTAAAAATTCCATGTTGATTAAGTAAGGGCAGCCTTTTGACATACTCTTAATGAGAGAGACCTTGTACCTGAGAGGTCTTATGATTTCAGGTTGTTACCTCCAGAATAAAGTGGTAACCATTTAGATAAAGGGTATCAGACCTAAATAATTAACTGTGCTAAGCAGGCAAAATAACTGCGTGATGCTCTTGGTACTTCTCTGGCTTCAAACAGTGGTAAAGATGCAGGAGAACATGCAAGGCATTCAAAGCTTGAGTGACTTTTAAAATCCCCCTTCTCTAGCTTTTCTGGTCATCTTCTCCTGATGTTTAGTGTACTTAACATATTTAAAGTGCAGGTTGTTTTTTATTTGTATCCTTCTTTCTGCTTGGGTTTTCTGCATAATTTCCTTCATATGCTTAAACAGGCCATCCTGTGCACGTAGGAGTTTCATCACTAGGATGTTACACCTCTGTTTGGAAGAGTAAAACCACCTGTACTTACACAGAGTCAGTTGGAGTCAATAAACTCCTTAGTTAGTTGCAAATTAGGGGTTTATATGACTGATGTTTAAAAGAGTGTCAACACAGTAATTTCCATATTTGTGACATACTAATATTTGTGCCCTTATAATTGAATTTCTTGGGTTATCTTCTTAACATCCTTCTTTCCCTGGCTTTACTGTTTGTTCTGAGTGGCTTTTTTGGTCACAATGCTCTTTAAACATCCCTCTGTAATGAGTCTGTACATCTAACTGCAATCAATCCTCTGCTAGATACTCACCAGACTGAGAATCCTTGATGCTATAGGCCAGCAAATAAATCCCCTTTTCCTCTGATTGTAGAACACTTGAAGGAAAAAAAAAAACAAACAAACTCACAGTAATGGTAAGAACACTAAATCCTACCGATTTCTAAGACCTCTAATTCCCTTTAATTTGTTTGGGACAAATAATTACTTCACCATGTATCTTAAAAGGACTGTTCTATCAGGTAGTATTGACTAGAGTAGCTGTGTTTCTGACTAGATTGTTTACAGACAGTGCTCTTTAACATGATTATTGTTAAGAGGCAAATTTAGGTTAGGATTTGTGTGTGTGTTATCAGTGTTGAATGTATCTGTTTTGGAAGCTGAGCATGGTCCATGAGGTTTCCCAGACAGATCAGCCTGCTAAGATATCCCTCTTGATTGCAAGAAGAGATGTCTTATTACTTTCAGCACTGAGCAGATTTAGTATAATCAATCCACTTTTAGCAACAATAATTTGTAGGTGTTGTATCTCAATAACATTCTTAGATGTAGGCTAAATCCTGTTCTATCCATCTGTTATACTGCTAATATTTAGGGTGGGAAGAGGGGGAGGAGAAACGTTACATTCCTGTAGGAAAATGATATAGCTGGAAAAGGGTCCCACTGAATTAAAGAAAATTATACAAGAAAAGCAGGTGTTCCAACACTCAAGTGTCTACATTCTGAAAAGAGAAGCCTTGACAGACAGGGCAGAGAAAGGTTTTAGCTGATTGCATTTAATGTATATCCTTGATGTGGTCCATGAGCTGATCACACCACTCTGATTTATTATCTAAGTACACTTGCAAGGAAGCAAAGATAGAGAACATGGAAAAGTGCTGATTCAAAACCAGACCTGTTCTTGTTCAAACAATACTTTAGCTTCTGCATTGTTCACATCACAGCAGTGGGATATCACAGTGATAATTAAGATTGACAGGGGTAATATTCAAATTGTAACCCATGGCAAATTATTGAAGAGCTACTTTAATGAAGAATGAGCAATCTGAGAAAGACAGTGTTGGTTCCATTCACACATAATGCAATTGCAATTGGTTACTGCAGAAATTGTTTTATGCTGTCCATCAGCCCTGTTACAGTGCTCATTGGAGTTGTTGTACTGTGTATTATTTCAATTTTTGGTAAGTCTTTTGCTTGTGAGAAAAACATAATTGTATGACTCCAAAGCAGGATCTTTCTTGCCATCTCACCCTCTTGTCTGCTGTAATTGCATCCCCTTCCCAGCCCTAGAGTGGCAGATTGCTTAGGTGGGAGCCAGCCTGGCACAGGTGGCAGCTTGGAAATTTCACAGTGTTTATCAAAAAGAGAAAAAGAACCATTGATCTCATCATATCAGATTCATTAGATAACTTCTTTTTTAGCAAAGTTGGTAAATTCATTCCCATTTGCGTGGATCTTTGCCAAAACAGGCTTACACTGTTACAAAGTTGGCAAATTACCCCTTCCTTAAACATGTTTGACATTTTTCAAACTGTTATACCACTAACTGGTAGTGAGAGAGAATGCAGTTCTGCTGAGATAGCAAACATGCACACACAAAGGCGGGTAAGGAATCTGAATTTAAAACAGAAAGTGAACATAGAATTTCTGTAACTGGAAGGAAATACAATTATATTGTTAATTAGTTTAGTATGAATTATGTCCCAATTACTGTTCTAATCAGTCTTCTCCTTTCTCTGTCCTATAGAACCATTAAAAATTATTAAAATTGCAGTTCATGTCTGTAAGTTTAGGGAATGGTTTTTGAATACATAACATACATTCTATATACAATTTTTCTGTGAGAATTTTAAACAGAATCTTGGGCTAAAAATCCTTGTTAAAAAAAAAAAATTGATAGGATTTCTTGTGTTTCCTTGCAGAAATTTTAGTGCAGAGCTCTATAGTTTTCAGAAAACTCTATTACTCTATTACAGAGTATAAGGCAGACTAGTTTCCCTCACCCACTCTTAAAATAAAGATGATATTAATCTCCATGTGGTCCTCAGGTCTTTCTTCTACTCTTTTCAAAAGCAGAGCTATGTCAGATAAGGTAGATATTGCTCTAAAGGCCTGTCTCCTGTCATTTGTGAAAAGCCACCTGTTGGTTTCTCAAAAATCAAGATGTTTTGGATTTTGGATTCCTGAGTAATAATAAAAAAAAAAAAATCAGTAGGCTCAAAGAAAGACTGTCTGGAAAAGGAAGCACATTGTTGTTGACACAGTTGTCCAGTGGATGCTTTTATAAAAATCTGCCCCAGCAAGGACCCTGGAAAGAATAGAATTGAAAACACTAAGGAAATTTAAGAGAAGAAAAGACAAGATTGAGAATAGGACCATACTGTAGAATAGTGTTGGGATCTTTGTGAACATGTACAAAGGATATAGAAGTTATTCTTCATTTATTAGCCTTCCCAGAGTTCCAGTCCATTGCTCCACTGCCATGACAACACAGCCTAGAAAACCAAACCGTGGTTTAGATACAACCTAGTATGAAAAAATGCTGAAATTCAGAAGGGAGAGTAAGACCCTGGTTGTGCTGGAGTAAATTCCTACTTTCTGAGAAGGGAGGGCCAAAAAAAAAAAAAAAAAAAAAAAAAAATTTTCGTTTAACTGCAATGATACCAGGAAAAAACAGCAGGATATCTCTAGAAACTGAGTCAAGCTTTTCCTTTCACCAAAATATGAACATGGGATACATAAAAAAGCACAAACGACCTCAAAAAGGGCTTTGGTTAATGGGAATGCTTACAGTTTTGGTTGGTGCACTAAGCTAAGCAATAGGAAGAGGGAATTAAAACATATGAGGTACTGACAGCGGAAGGAAAAGCACTTATCAGCAAGAAAATAAAGAAGATGATTTATTTTGGTCTGGATGGTCTCTGAAGGCAGTTGATTGTGATGATAATGCAAGACCACAAGCTTATGTTTTTAAATTGTTTTGCATCTGCTCTTTATTGGATATGCAAGAAAAAGGTTCATTTTGAGGACATCTCTAAATTACTATGGTTTTAGTCCTTTTATGGTTCAAAACATGTCTCATTATAGGAAAATCATACCAATAATCCAGTGGGTATTTTTACTTCTTCTTCTCCCTTCTGATCAAGGACCCATAAACCCATGCCTATGTTAAGTTGCTATAGTTTTTGATGTTTATCATATCCTTATTTCACTGACTCAAGCAAGCGTGTATATTTTTCATCTGTCAGTTTGCTGCCGTAAGTCACTGCTATAGTGACAACGAGATGTTAGAAAATCATTTGGCTTTCACATTCTACAATTTAAAGCTGGAGATGAATAGAGTAAATCATGTGTATCTCCTTTAAAATACTTACAGTAATCCGTTCTTAAAATCAAAACCAAGTTCTTACTCTACCAGAGAGGTGCATGAGCATGTGATATTCTGCTTGCATCGGCAAATTTAAACATGCATTTTGTAATTTCTGTGCTCTAAAGATGTATTTTCTCACTTTACAGTGTGCATGTATTGCTCTGTCTAAACGAGAAGAAAAAAGAGAACAAAAATTCATGTTATAATTAAAGTTCAGTGATCAGTTGATCCTGTATCCTGAACTTATGTTACTGCACCTTTTTCCTCCTCTCGATAATAGTGTTGAGACTACAAAAAACTGAATTTTTCATCTCCCACTTTTGCCCAGTTATGGTAGAACTTTCATTTTCTTCCCATAAGTAGTTTATTATTATCATTTACTTTACAATTAGCCTCTCCTGTTGTTTGGGCATATTGCATTTTCTCCCCAAAGTATTTTCAGAGGTCTCTGTAGCCTATACAATTGGAGGAACCTATTCCAAGCTTTGAAAAATGTATAACTTTTATACTGAATATGGCAACTCCTAGATTCTAGACGACAACCCACCAGAGTAGCATTCCTATATTTGGGGATTTTAGCCCATTAGTACTGATATTCTTTCCCAGATGTGGAGAAAATTGTAAGAAAATTGAGGTTTGCGTAGCATATCATCTGCAAGGTAACCATGACAGCAATTTGTTCACGACAGAAATCACAAATAATGAAATTAGCTAAACAGTTCTTAAATTAGCAATTAAATGGCTCATAAATGAATGTAAACAAGTCAGCTATTCAGTCTTTGTTTCTGAGTTTTCCACATCCTTCGGTGTGGCATTTGCACACTGTACGAATCTGATACTTCTGGAAAGGGAACTCGGACTGCAGGAAGGAACAAGTTGGAAGAGGAGCAGAAGAGGGAAATTTTTGTCTTGTGAGTCATCTTTCTCTAACAACGAAAAGCATCAGAGTCAAGAGTGATACAATACAACAACTTGTTGCTCATGTGAAATCAGTGGCAGCTGCTGGACAGGGTAATTGATATTGACAACCCTGTTCCCTGTGAACTCTGTTAATAATTTAATGGCTGGATTTTCAGCAAAATTTTTTTAATTACCTACTCCATTCCACTGGGAGATCATTAAAATAGACATCTGGCAATGGTGAAGGCTAAAATAAAGTTCTAAAAAGCTTGTCCTCTGGCAGAGTAGAAATGGACAGGATCTAACCCCATCAAAATTAACAAGGACTGAAAGTCAAGGCTACTTATGACCAGGAGGGACCAAAACAGCAGATAAAAGTCTCCACTTCCTAAGTGCTACTGAGTTATTTCTATTTGATATCACAAGGATACCAGATTTTAGCTTGGATTCCAGAGGAAAAAAAAAGGATCCTGAGTTGTTCTTGTGTCCTTTGACAGCACATAGTGAGGAGCTGATGAAGTTCCCTGTGCAATTGCACATACCTTCTCTGTACCTTAGAGGGGGTCCTTCATTCTAAGTTTGTTTGGCTTCACTAAAGCCAAAGTTCACTTTAAAATATGCTATAACTTGGCAGGGATGCAGTGAGCTGAAATTTAAAAGGGCCTTCAGTAACACATGACAAGGCAATAACGTAAGGTGGGTTGTTAAATCGGAATCATCAGGGCTCCTCATTTTCTTAGAAGTTTAACTTCCCCTAAATCCCTCCTACAATTTTATGAGGTCTTCTTTTAGGCACCTGCAGTTCCTCAGAGATGTCAGAAGTCACTGTAATGTGGTTCTCGTGTGATTATATGAAACTGCTCATACCAGAGTCCACATTCTGTTCCTTCACCAGGACTCTAGAATGTAAACTGTTCCCTTTCTGACAGGCTCTCCATTTCTTGAAACCGTAGTCTTTCCTTCCTGCCTTCCTTATTTATCCTCACACTCCTTCTGTTCCATAGTGCTTTTTCTGTCTCCCCATGTTTCATCTTTTTTTTTTTTTTTTTTTTTCCCCCAAATGCCTTGCTATAAAGCATATGCAGTCAGTGGTTTGTGGTCTAAAGTGAACCCTTCCACTCACCTTCAACCCCAACTCCTTGATGTGTCCTCACCCAGTATCTTCTTGCTTGCAAGAAATGACAGTTTTGTTGAACCTTTGGGAACAAAAAAATAGTTCCTCTTCATGTGGCATGCATTTCAATTAATAAAGTTGTTACACAGTTATTTTACGTTATAACCAATGAATTGCAAAATAAACCCCAAAATAAACCCAAATAAACCAAGTAGCATGCATAATATAAAATCAAGAATGAGCAAGATCTTTCAAGGGTGAAAATGCAATTGCACAAGATTATGGTGTTGATGAATGTGAAGCTCTGTCAATACAATACGTGTATACAAATTTTACATATTTTATGTTGTTTGTGATGTTTGCCACTACTCCATGTGCAGAAAAGTGCACCCTCAAATAAGGACATCTTTAATTTCTATTTTGTTAAAGCACTTTAAGTGGGGTTTTTATGTGGAAAGGTAATGGAGGTGAAGGGATAAACATTTATTCTATTATACTGTCCTAGAATAAGAAAAAAATATATATATATAATAAAGAGGGTTTTTTATTTGGTTGTTTTGATTTTTTGTTTGTTTGTTTTTAAAGAGGTTGCCATTGAGGTCTTGAAATATGTGGTATTTGATGATCAAATATTTACTCATCTACTTTTCAATGCAAGATTAATTGGAAAATCTACAAAGAACATTCTGGTCATCATTAGGTATTTCCTTGACTTTTAAACTGTAAAGATTAAAAAAAAAAAAAAAGAAATTAATTCCTGTATTGTAGTGTTCCAAGACACATGTTTTCAATAAATATCCATACAAATATCTTTATATTGTCTGTTAAGTGGGTTTAGATTAATTCTTTCCTTTCACTGATTTGTGAAAAGCCTAGTCACTGTGAAAGCAGATACTGAATTTCAGGAAATAAGGAGCAGGCTTCAGAGTCTGTATCACTCCTTTGCCAGGTGGTAGAGCAGCTTGTTGCAGCAGTTAAAAGTCAGAGCCATATGGCTCTGATCCACTGCAACTGCTACAATGGAATGAAAAGTTTGGAAAACAGAAAAAAAAAGATGAATGAACGAGTGAAGAAATAGTCAGTTACTTTGACAAATGTGACAAGGGCTGCTCTGAAAAACAAAATAGTCCCATTCTGTAGAGTTTGATAAGTATCTGCTTTGAAGAGAATAAACATACAGTCTCTTCCAGCTCCAATAAGACATTTAGGCAGATGGACCCTTATGCCTGTGTGGCTTCTCATCAGAGTTGATGGATATATAAGCTTAGAGGTTTGTATGGCCTGATATCCCAGTTTTGGAGGACAGGGAATAACCCAGCGTGGAATGTGTGGAGGATATGGTCAGATTCTGTCCTTGGCAGATGTGATGGTGGATAAGAGAACTGAACAAGCTCATCAACTCGTACGTGCTGGCTGGATTTGAGGGAAGTCAGCACAGTGATGCAGACTGCACCAAACAAAGGGCTAGCCCAAATCCAGCATTTGTATTAGAATTTCATAGATGGATACAGTTTAATATTAGTATCCTCCTTCTTTCCATCTCCCCAAAGCTCTTACAGTTAATAATTAACAGTAGAGTGTCTCTGAACCATTCTTGCACCACTACCACTGTTTCCTGAAAGTCTTGGAAAATAGCTTCAGAGTATTTTGCTTCTTGGATTTATATTATGAAGGATATAGTCTCCTTGACAAAATGGAAAGTAAGGCTAAAATATTATATAAAGAAAACACTGAAAATTACCTAAAATACAGACTGACATGATGGCAAATTTGCCCCTGTAAGTACTCACTGAGGAGATGTATAGTGCTATGCACAGTAGCTACCCTTGCACAAGACAGAATTTATGGCTTCATTATTTTTCCAGGGTTAAAATCTGATAAACCTCTGCTGTGTTTCCTTTTAGAAGAGTTTAGTTCTGGTTTTACAGAAGAATTTCACTGTAGAAAGACAATTTTAGACATTGAATGCTGCGTGTTTGGCTCCAAACCCTAGCTTCAAAAAAACCTCAGTCTTGCCAAAACTTGCATGCTCAAATAAAGTTGAGCACAGGTTTTCGGGTTGCATGCTGGATCTATAACTGCACCTAAGGAGCTAGACAACTCTTGCACAATAATTCATGCTTGCAAGTGTTTTTACCACCAGCAGAGCAGTCATAGGAAATGTTTGTTGGTATCCTGGCTGCTTCTGGCAATGATCAGCCACAGGAGTATTCTATTCCAGACGGCTGTGGCCGTATTCTTACCTTGAAGATAGGAATCATGCTTCATGTTCTTCATTTCTGTGGCTTTGTCCATGGCTCTTTTAAGCTTGCAGTACTCTTTCCAATGTCTTTGGGGATATCTGGATTAAGATTGTCCTGGATACAGATATTTTTTGCTGAGTGAACAGGATTTGGTCATCTTTAGGCTATCAGAATTTTTTTTTGTAAACTGACAGACGTGAAAATGTATCAGAGAACTAATTCTGCAGCACTGACTGTGGGAGTTTGTGGTATTGCAGAGGTACTGGAAACAAAAATCTTATGGCTACATTTGGAGCAACTAACAAATCTTGTAAGTGAAAATTTTAAGCACTGTTGCATTAAAAATATACAGGAAGAGGGATTTTGTATTTTATATACAATACATATATTTTGCAAACACCTGGAAGCATCATCAAACATTCCAAGTTCCTAGCTTAGAAAAGTGTTGGTCTCCATTGGATTTTATCATAGTTTCACAGTCACACAAAATTTGCAATTTTATGTCAAAGTTCCCCAACTCTTGAAGAATTCTTCCTCTTCATAGGAAAAAACTCCCAAAAATCCAAGATGAAGAAATGTATAAAATGAAATGATTTACATGTGGAAAAGACCAGCATTCCCACACATGCCATTCCTTCTCTACTCTGATCCACAAGTGGCAGATTTTTAAGTTTTAATAAAATTTAATTTTGAATATGGGTAACAAAAACCCCAAAAATAATCCAGAATTACACCAATCATGATTTTTCCGAGGTCATCATCTTGTTAACATTAACTCATTAATATTTTGTTCATTTGACAATTGTAGCTTTAAATTTGTGGTTTATACTTTGGTTCAAAGCTTGTACCACATTAAGTAGGGTGAGATTTCAGTAATTTTAATTACAGTAAATTCAAATCAAAGCTCTTCTATCCAAGTGTAAAAATGCTGATTGAACTGGTTTCTCAGTTTTGATTTTATGTTTGCATAATTTGATTGCAAGAAAAAAGTGGGTTTTTTCTCTACCACAAAAATACTACAAACAATGTTTTAAAAAATGCATCATGTAGTTACTGGACCGACATGAGAAAATTTGGAGTTTTAGGTACAAAGGTGTTGAAAAGAAAATGTGATAAGATGCCACCGGTACAATCACTATATTGATCCTATTGGAAATCTCAGACACAGGAGTGGTTTTTGTTCAAATAACTTAATTAAAATATGAAGGTCTACTTTTTTGAGAAAGGATAGGCACAGGTAGGTGTTCAGTGAAACAGGTTATTTGGGATCTAAAAGTTGGGGAATATCTAAGCCTTTGATCTTGCTAATACTTGCCTAGGGACCAAGGATCAAAAAGTTTGCACTGAATACTCCAGGTACTCTCAGATGTTAAAATTATACACGGTGCCAAAAGAGATAAAAATAATTGATTTTATTAATATTTCTTTCTTTTCAAATGCCACCTGATATCAATTTTAGACTGCTTGCATGTCCAGCATTAACATATAATAGTGCAAATTTTACATTTAAATTTTCTATTAGGTGTACCAAAAACTTTCCTGGTTTTCTCTGTGTTCTTTTAGGAGCTGAGTTCTGCTTCTCTATATAAAGATTAAATGAGAAAGTATACCTTGAAACAGCTTTAATGTGCTTTGCCTTAGTAATATTTATCTTGATATTGCTCTTATTATGCATTGCTTAATCCTTTTAGTGCAGTAGTCAAAAAAAGGGAAATGGGATGTGTTATCCTGTTGCTATTGTTGGAGAAATAACATTCATCTTCAACAGATGATGATTGCTGGAATAAATGACCTATGCCTAATGTTTTAATATTCAACATAGCATAAACTGGTGGAATGTGAAGGGCACCACAACGACATTTGTGTGTTATCCAAAATATAATTTAGGAGTAAGTTCATCCACTTAATATTTTATTAAAAATATTTTATAGAATAAAAGAGAAGGAATATTTGCTTCATTCTTGGATTTATACAAGCTTTTTCTGTTTCTCCTGAGGTCAGCAGCCTGACTAAATAAATGTACTTTTATAAAGCAAGGTGGCAGCAAGAAACTTCTGACAGAAAAAAAAAAAAAAAAGGTCTAGTATGCTCATTTTTCACGAGTGCAGCAAAAAGATGAGATGCTATCCATGACCACACTGTGCCTTTGCTCCTTCTTTCTACACATTGTTTGTACCCACCCTCACCCAAGAGCACTTATTGTCTCAGTTTGTGTTAAAATTAAGTGATTTTGTCAAAGCTCATCAGTGACTCGTACTGAAGTATTTTAGCTCAGGTGCTGAAGAAAACCTCTTGGTTAATGCAGCTTTCAATAACTCTTTCATCCTGTGTAAGATTTAAATCATATCTGTCTGGGGAGGTATTTGTAGAGGGCAGATTGAATCATCTCCTATGTCCACCTAATGTGTGTAGTCTCTTTTTAAATAAAGTAATTTTTATCTCTGCTGTTCTTGCTGGAAACAGAAGTCTCTGATGGTGTCATTTACTTTTGCAAGAATGTAGATTTTCTTTTAATGTAGATACCAGCCTATAGGAATTGGAATTACCTTTCCTTGGTACTTTTTAAAAAATAGTATAGAAGCAAAAAACATCTGGGAAATGTCCTGAGAATAAGATCTTTCTACCTATGACTGCTAGAGGGGAACTAAGCAGTTTCTAAAATAAAAATCAATAGAAAAGCTGTCAGGCACTGGCAACTTATTTACAGGAAAAAAAATTATGTCTTTCCAAATTTCTTTAGTCTCAACTTGGTTTATACAGGTGGATTTTTGCTTTAGTCTATTTAGGAAAGTTGATCTCCTTTAAGAATTTTTGTTTCTTTTGTTAATTATGTCTTCAATGAAGGTACCAGTTTTTACACATATTTTCTAAAAATCTGATTTTTTAATGGCGTTTTCAATCTTTCAGGTTTGTGTGGTTTTTTTTCCCCCCTGTATTTTTTTTTTTTTTTTTTTCACATGGAGCTAATAATGCATTATCTGCTTCCTCTGTTCTGTAACAGACCTCTTTAAACTGTTCCATTGTGTTTCACTCTTACCTGAAACTAATGCATCTGGGATCCTGTCTTGAGACCTAGAGGACTAATAGCTCTTAGATGATTCTGAAAATCTTCTTTTAAATTATAAGGCCTTGTCTAGACTAGGATTACTGTTATAAATGTGTTTGTTGGCTAATTCCGGCGAGACCTTTCATATCAGTTTAGATAAGGGGGTTGTGTGCTTGGTGATATTTTCCTGGGGTTTTTTTAAAGAGTTGTGGGTTTGATCCTCTTTTTTTTGTTTTTGTTTGTTTGTTTGTTTTTTTAGTATGTGCAACTATCTATATGAAATATGGCCATATATGCCATTTCTACTTGTTCATATGTCTCACCTTTTTTGCACAAATATGTAAACTACCTGCAAGGGGGTGGCTAATTAAATCCCTTGTGTTTCTATGTGTGTATGTAGAACATAATTAATTTATCTCTGAATAAAAGACCAACGGAATAGGAATTTTGAGGGAAATTGGGCACTTCAATCCTGTTGTAATAGAAAAGAGACCGTGATTAGAGGAGGAAAAGTTTTCAGAATATTTGGGGAAAAAAATTATATATAAGTAGAAATAGTAAAATTACATAATATAAATGACAATATTACAAAAGTAGATATTTTAATATTACCAGAATCATTTTGTCGGAGCACAATATGCAATTAACTAAGAGTTCTACTATTAGTAATAATGAAAACGTGTATTTCAAGGATACAAAAATAACTTTCAAGTTATGATGAGAATAAGCTACATTTTCAAAATTCTGACTGGGGACTTGGATTCCTAGAGAATTACCAAATTCCAGTTCAGCTTGACAAAGAAAGAGAGGAAGACAGGACTGATGAATGTCTGGACAGAAGTCTCTATACCTTGACACCTAACCACAAGATTAGATACTGCTGTAACAGTATTTTGTGCTACACTTTTACAAATAAACACAAAAAATATTTGAGCCATCTTTTTGTTTGCATTACATACATTTAACTTTCGACCAGAAGATCTGAACCATAAAATTACTGACACCAACAAACAAGGCATGTCTGAGGGGAGGGAAGGTGGAGAGGAGGGGAAGAAGTTTGGTGGGGTTGCTGAGAAGTAAAATTATTCCTCTTTGTAATTCCTATACATGGCACAGAACACTGGGAACTGTGTCCTGAGATACTTTCCTGTCTGGTAAGAGCTGGTGGATGTGCAAGAAGCTGGGTGTGACACCTTCAGATCCACTGCATTTTCATGTAGAATATAGCTATTATTATTATTACTGACACTCCCAGACCACTAATAGCCCTAGAGGACAGTGTTCAAAATCTGACAACCCTGGCTTGACAGGGCTGAGCTGTCCTGGTTAATCTGCCCCAAAGTGCACAGTCCAGGGCACTGAGCCATCCAGTGCTCGCCAGCCCTGCCAGTTCTTTGCCACTAGAGGAAATATCAAACTGGCAGAACAAAAGGTCTGGCACAAGGCAGGGAATTTCTCTTTAGGGGACTTCAGAGTCCTTTCATTATTACCTGTAGCTTTAACCAAACAGCTTTTCTACAGATCTCTTGAAAATGACCGAATACCCTGTTTTTAATAATCCTGCCTAAGGAGTATACCTGCTGATGACATGCAGAGGTGAGAAGCAGACTAATGCTCCAAAAGAAATTTAATTTAAAAATTAATTTGAAATTTGAAAGCATAAAGGCTCTCACTGCACTTTCTTTCCTTTATTTATTTTGTAGTCAAAGAGAAGTTGCCAGGGAACACTCTGCCAGGATCAAACACGAATCCACTCTGTCTCCTTTTGGAAGCAAACACAAAACTTTGTTGCTGCAAGCACTGTCACTCACTTCAACCTGCAAGTTTCAAGTAATCCTCCTTGCCTTTGCCCACCGAATAAGTTAACTAAATTAGAAAGAAAGTCTCAAGTAAAAGCCTGCTTGAAATAAAGCTTTTACATTTAAATTGGGAAAAGCTAGACTGAAATTAAGTACGTGTTTCAGCTGCTCCTTTTACATGGGAAGTGTCTGACTACTTGTGGGATAGTGACACTGGGAATTTTTGTGTGACATTTGTGTTCTTTTTGAGCCCTTCTTTTCTACTGAGTAAATTTGTATTTTCAGAAGCTATTAGAATACGAATTCTGAAAAATTCCAGTGCAGTTACATACAAAAAAAAGAAAATTTTTGAAAGTCTGATGTAGGAGTTGGATATCTGTGCTTTTTTTCTGATATAATCGTAATTAATTTGTGTAAGTGCTGGATGATAACATTATGAAGACATTGACACTGGGAATAATACTCTTGTTGCCAAATTAGTTTCAGAATTTTGTCTTGTATAAACTCCTTGAATTCTGGTCCTTGGAGGTAGGATGCTCTCACAAAGAAAAGCACATATTTTTGCATGTGTCTACCAATATTAACTCCACCACAGTGTCAGAACAACTTTTCAGTGCTCTACAAAGAGGCAGAGTTGACAAAGGAAAAAGGTAAAGTTAGGTCATCCAGGATATGGACTAATTCAGTATTGCTTTTATCAGTTTACTTTTGACAGAGATCCTTTCGAAAGTATCTGAATTCCTCTCTGTTGGATATCTGTCAGAAAAGAAAGGAAGTTATTATAAAACAAATCCCTCAAGCTGAGATGAATCTTTCCTGCTTTTTGATATGGCTGTAATCCTATAATTCTGCACAAACTGGTATTAGGATAGTAATAATGCAAAATACAATATATCACAGCTGATTTCTTGGAATTTGATAAAGATTGATGACTTCAGATTAGTGATTCTATCCTAAGGAACATCTAAGTGTGTTGCAAGATTAACCCAGAGAACAGTGAAAAGTATTACCCAAGTGGCATTGGCTTCCATGTCACAGAATGTGCTCATCATTCTCTGCATGTACCCAAGGCCAAAGACAAGGAGCAGAGCCCCTTGCAGTGGCCACTGATGGTTTTCAGGGGATATCGAGTCAGACAAGTTCAGTAGGCACAGGGACATTGCACTTATGTGGGTCACAGTACGTGAGACTTTTCTGCCTTAAGATTCAACTTGACAACTGCTTCACTGAGATTTATTTAGTAATAATTTTCTCTCTTTTGAATGAGTATGCTGTCTCTTCCAGAAGAGCTTGGAGCTACGACCTAACCCAAATTATCTTAATCAAGGAATCTCTCTACCATGGCTATGACTGAACTCTTTAATAAGGGAGAGAAAGCTGAGAATGGGAGATAAGACTGCATACTGGATGAGATGAATCTGAGGGGACCCAGAAGGATTTCATTACCAAAGTGTTTAGTATGTCTTTGCTGCAGTGACAGCTGAAGTTTTGATTATTGCCAACAAGGACCTTTGTGCCACTACAGCTAATTCTCCAAGCACCCAGTGCTGTCTGAGAGGTTTTGGAGCAGACTGGGAGCAGCTATTGCTCTGCAGATATAACCTGAAATTGGAAGCTGTGATTTGCCAAGTGTGTGACCAGAGTTAGGTGCACACCATTTCCTCTGCCTTCTTTCCCCAATCTGTTCCTGTCCTCTCACAGCCAGGTATCTGCTGCAAAGAAACCCTAGGGTGCAAGATCATCCAGACCAACATGCCAAGCTGGCAACCCTCAGACGGTATCTCACCAAATCTATGATTTAGAAGCAGTTGGTAAACTTTGTGGAAAATACTATGACTTTAATCAAGCCTGTGTTCTGTTGGAGCACTAATAAAGAGTATCTGTTAGTCAAGTTTGGCTTTTCCTGCTTGAATACTACATGTACCTAAAGAAGGTATAAAGAAGTAAACATCTTGATGAAAAGGGGCAAGTGTTATAGCAATGGCCATAAACAGATGTTTACTTCCTTGCTTTGCTTGTTTGTTTAAAGAAACTATATATTTTTACTGATGCCACAGTCAATTTTCATTTCTTTCTTTAAATACTGCTTACCTTTTCATATAGATTTATTTTTCATTTAATATTCAAGCTTTCTTAGTACCTGCATACTCTGAAATGCCTGCCTCTGTGAAGGAACACAACAGAAAATTGGAGCACTGCTGCATTTTTATTCTAATTGAAAATAAATACATAAAGCTGCCAGTTGTGCTATGTCTTTTGCCTGATGAAAGGTCATTCGTAATCTTTTTTATGGTTAATGGAATGCACCATTGTGATTATACTGAAATCTGAATGCCTTCGGAAAGTTTGAAAACTAAACAATTGTATGCAAGATAACAGAGAAAAATAATTTCCTTTGAAGAATGACCTTTCAAAAGTGACTACTCCACATCTTTTCAGTGATGCCAACATGTCAGCCTCACATTGTGTACAAACCCCTCTGTCTCTGCCATATGCAAATATCCTCACTGAAATGGTAAAATAACACTACATATCGTAATATTTATTTTTTCACAAATGTTCATCAGATAATAGCTTTTAAGCATCTTTGAATACAGAACACTGCAGGGCCTGTCAGCTTAGCCAGTTGATTTTGTTTACAAAATGTCAGCATTTCCTTTTTTCTGAAAAGGAGAGATGATAGTGTCTTCTGAAGAAGGGAACCTCAGACCAACGCTCAATTTACGCCATCAGCAGTGACCTCTACCGTCTTACTCACACTAACAGCAGTAACAAAAGGGGATTGGCACATACATGGGAATAGAAAAAAGGTACAAGAATGTCAAGATAATGAGATAAGATTATACTTTATCCATTATAACTTTCTAATAAAAGGTTGTGCTATATTTATTCGTGCAATTTCTTCAGAAATCCTCAAATTCAATTTTGAATGAATTACGGTAAAACTGGGGATATTCAACCTTTTAGGCCTTTCTTTCAGATGAATGATTTATGGTCACTAAAGCTCACAGTTAGCAATGAGAAAAAATGAGAAAGAAAAATGCTTAAGAAAATGTTCATAAATCCTCTTAAAGACTGATCAGATTCTTTCCATTCTATAGCTAATTCTTACAAGGTACTAAATAAATTTTATTTTCAGAACACAGCCTGCTTCACAGAACTATTTGCATATGATAAAAAGATAATAGGAAAAAACCCCATAGATTCCTATTCAGAAAAACATTTCTGTGACTACTGAGTAAAACAGTTAAAAACACACGCTGTTACTGGACCACTTATGACATTGGAATGTATGTCCAAACTGATGACAAAAATTACATGGCTAGGTCCAATAACTTTATGCCACATTCTGACTACACTTACAACCTTCTAGCTTTCATTTTCTATTTCACCCTAGAGATACTATATTTTTTTTGTCCATCATAGACTTGTGGATACAAGTCTCTGTTTTTTGGACTTGTGTGCCCATAAAATGTCATCTAAATAGAGGTAATGCAGCCTCAAAGGAAGAAAAATTCATACTGAGCCATTGAAACACAAGCATTGAAAAGCTCTATATACTAAAGTTACTTAATGGATTTAAAATAAACTTAAGAAAAAGCATAAATGTGCACCCTGCATCAAAATAGCACTTTTCTGTGAATAATGCTTTGTATATTGATGCGATGTATCAGGCATTAGGTGATCAAGGTGTTGCAGACTGAACATACCTTCTTGATCCATATTGTTCTGTGATTCCATGCACTTTTAACCAATTGGTGGGTGACAGGTGATCTGTTGGACTGCTTTTGACTTTAATTATGTCATATCATGACCTATAATTTTTTTCATCTGATGCACTATGATAATGTACAGCATGGGTTTCTTCCATCTCAGCAACGTCTCTTCAGTTTGTGTAATCCTTTCTAAGATTTTTAAATAGAAGCCAAAGACTGCTGTATCACATTTTGCATCCCTATTATGTTCCACAGGGTGATAGGAGAATCCAGCTGCATGCTTTCTTGCTTGAGAAAGAGAAGATTATCTATTTATTTGGGTTCCTTTTGTATACCAAATCTTTTTGTCAACTGCTCCTTCTAGCAGCAGCAGTTCTTTTCCTTTGTTGGTAACACGGAAGGATGAGTCACATTTTAGGGACGTCTGCACTATTTTAATACATTTAATTATATTATATGCATGTCTACCCATTCATATTTTATTTCAATAACTTTCAATCTCCTATCCAAGCCCAGAAGAATAGTTGTCATAATATTTGACTTCCTGTGATTCCAGTCTCAACATCTACAGGGACAAAGGTACATCCTAATAATCTATTATAATTGGTCCCTTTGCACAATTAATAAGTCAAGTCTTATCAATCAGTGGCTTTCTGTTTGTGTAACAAGTGCTGCAGATACTACACAGAGAAAAATCTTAACTGTCAGAGAAACTCTGAAGCCAAGTAAGAAGAGCGGCTGTGCCGGTTTTGGTGGGTAATTTTCCTCACAGTGGCTGGTGTGGGGCTGTGTTTTGGACTTGTGCTGGAAACAATGTTGACAATTTAGGCAAGTTTTCCTTCTTGCTGAGCAGTGCTTGCACAGAGCCAAGGCCTTTTTTGCTGCTCACACCACCACACCAGTCAGCAGGCTGGGGGGACACAAGGAACTGGGAGGGGACACAGCCAGGAAAACTGATCCCCACTGATCCCAGGGATGTCCCCTGCCACGTGGCACCACGCTTAACATATAAAACTGGGGGAAGAAGAAGGAAGGGGAGGATGTTCAGAGTGATGACGTTTGTCTTCCAAAGTCACTGTTGGATGAGATGGGGCACTTCTTTCCTGGAGATGGCTGAACACCTGCCTCTCCATGGGGAGCAGGGAATGAATTCCTTGTTTTGCTTTCCTTGTGTGTGTTTTGCTTTCCCTATTAAACTGTATCTCAACCCACAAGTTTTCTCAGTTTTACCCTGCTGATTCCTTCTCCCATGCCACCAGGGTGGGGAAGTGGGTGAGCGGCTGTGTGGGGCTTAGCTGTCAGCTGGGTTTAAACCACAGCAGTGGCTTGTCATGGGAGATTTTTCCTCATGATTTGTGAGGTAAGATCCCATTCACAGAACTGTATTTGACAGGGCATTGATTAGGTGAGCCATCAGCTGCTGTACATAACGAAAACAACTGTTAGGGCTCATCAGAAGCAAGAGTGTAGTTTTGGAAGCCTAAGCTATCCAGCTGCTTTGCGTGGTAAGTAGTCAGTGAAAGTAGCAGCCATGAATATATTGGAAAACCTCTCACTTCCACAGATCCAGGATGGCTGCTTCCGAGGAAAGAGGGCATCAGTGGCTCCAGTGTTTCTTGATAACATACATTCTGAGGGAGGCCACTGCAGTGGGATGTAATACACAGTCATCCTGAGGTACTTGAGATGGTCTAGATTTAAGCTGAATATCAGGCATGTGAAGGAGAGGAGGGCAGCTTTATTATTCCCTTTGCCATCTGCAGTGCTGCACAAGTAGCGCTGAGGTGCTCCTCATCCGGGCAGAGAAAGTGGGGGAACTGTCAGTGTGTCTTGCAGGGGGACAGAAGGCTCACTCAAGTTTCCCTCCCTCCTTTTGCACCATTCAGGATGGACGGGCAGAAGAGGTTTATCCACATGAATTACAGACATTATCCTTCCCTTCTAGTCTACTTCCAGGATAATGCCTTCAAGAGCCAGCTAAGGCCCTCTCATTTGCTCTCTGCTGCTGAACAGCTGGTTGTCAGATGCAGAAGTTGACCTTTCTTAGGCACCCCCTGAGAAAAACCCCATCAAGGTAATAACTAAATAAGTCAAGTGAGGTTTAGAAGGGCTGTATAAATTAGGTGAGGAGAATCTTCCACAATAATTGAAGGAGTGGTAGAACTGCAACTGCCTCTTTCAATTCTACCCTTGAGGTTTCATCTGAAGATGATGTATTTCTGAAAGTTGCCACTGCTGAAGGTTTTCCAGTTCTGAAAAGACTTTTTTTTTTTTTATGGCACTGTGATGAGGAGGTAGAGGAAAGCAACTCTGTCACTCTACTCCACTCTCATGAGCTCTTACTGGGAATGCTGCATCCAGCTCTGATGTCCCCAGCACAGGAAGGACGTGGACCTGTTGCAGTGAGTCCAGAGGAGGCCATGAAGTTGATCAGAGGGTTGGAGCACTTCTCCCATGAGGAAAGGCTGACAGGATTGGGACTGTTCATCCTGGAGAAGAGAAGGCTCTGGAGAGACCTTATGGCAGCGTTCCAGTGCCTAAAGAGGCTACCAGAGAGCTGCAGAGGGGCTTTATGTAAGGGTGTGTAGTGACAGGACAAGGAGGGAATGGCTTTAAACTGAAGGAGGGCAGGTTTAGATTAGATCTAAGGAAGAAATTCTTTCCTGTGAGGGTGGCGAGGCATTGGAACAGGTTGCCCAGGTAAGCTGTGAAAGTCCCATCCCAGGAAGTGTTGAAGGCCAGGTTGGAGAGAGCTCTGAGCAACCTGGTCTAGTGAAAGGTGTCCCTGTCTCTGGCGTGGAGGTTGGAACTGGATGATTTTTAAGGTCCTTTCCAACCCAAGCCATTCTATGATTCTGTGACTCTGCAGGCAGGCTGGAAATGGATTGTAGCATTTCTAAGGGTTAAATACTGAGGATAGGGTTTGGGAAGGAGGAGGAACAAAAGTGAAACCAAAAGCACTATGCAGAAACCAAAAAATCCCATATCCAAATTTTCTGGTTTGTTTTTTTGTCCTTTTTATTGCCAAGGACATTAAGCAGGACAGACACTTAGGAGTTCTTATCCTGCTGTTTTGTTCTGAAATTCATGATCTTTCCTTGAAGCATCCTGGTAATTATCACAGTATCTATTTGTTCATTTGTCAGATCAGTTAATGAATGAAACATCACTTTCAGTAGACTGACAGTGAAAGAAAGAAGCAGGTCTTCCAAATGGTTGTTAATAAAACTTTTTTAAAAAAGGTAATGAATGCTTCACTTAGAACATACTGATTTATGTATCTTTTAAATTACTGACTATCTACTGGGCTATGGAAGAAGTGTAAGTATGATAATGTCAAATAAAATGTGAATTCTGAACAGACATCACTCTGATCTATGTTTGCAGTATCTTTATTTAAAGTGCTGGGTTTCGGTGGTTTTATTTTCATATCTGAGATGCTTGTGTAATACCCGAATATGGAATCCATTTTGGAGTCAACAACAACAAATGACATAAGGTTTCCTTCCTGATGAGCTCACATGACATACCATATACATATAGAGGACAAATTAGTCAAGCAAGATGAAAAAACGTGAATGCATTTAAAGTGACACAGAAACAGGCAGAAATTGAATCTCTTGACTCCCGCTCTAGCACATTAGAAAATTACCATCTGAATATTTAATATTCTGTGCTTGAGATTTACAGCAACTTGTGGGCTAAACATCTGGAACAATTTATGTTTCAAACTTAGGCTACTGACATAGCAAAGCAATTGCACATCACCAATGAATTCCTACCTTGTTTTTAAGGGACAAAAAAAGGTGATTTTAATTCTATAATATACAATACATCATTGGTAGGACTGATCATTCAATTCAGAAGGATACAGATTTTTCCAGTGCATTAGTACTAATTTGATCACACAAATAGATGAGCTACATACAGGAGCTAATAATGTGTTTGCTAAAATATTTATGGAGTTAAATTATTCCATAAATTGAACTGTAGTTCACTGAGATTGTTTCATTTTAATATTAATATGGACAAACTATGTCACAGATGCTAAAAATGTTGAACTTCAAACACATTTCTTGATCATTCTGATTTATATAAGTGCTTTTTGGTTTAGGGCATGTTCAGTGAAAGATAAAAGGAAAAACATCTTGATATATCTTAAGGTGATAGGTGAACAAAGTGAAGGCCTATATAGAAATAGGTCACAAACTCTCACTTGCATATAATAAATATTTTAATTCAGGTTACTGTAAAATGCTGTTTGCAGTAACTTTGCAGAGAAGTAGTTCAGAGTAAAATAGCTTTAGAACAGGAAATCTAAACGATATTTTCTGGCAGAGTTTTATTTGAAAGAAGTGTTTATCATTTTAAATCAAAATGAATTCATTTCTTACAAATCATATAGTGGATGTAAAACCATTCCTCTAACATGTGATCAACCCACACATACTTTAGTTTGTCATTCTTCCCTTTCTTCCTGCAGGTGTTGTTAAAAAAATGCAAAAGCCTCCACTTGCCAAGATGCATGTGTACTTAGCTATTTACAGCTTTAAATGAGAAAATAAACCTTCTTAGAATTCTGAAAATGTTGAATTTGTTTTTCCCAGCTGGAGAGTGGGGTTTGCTTCATTTTTACAAATATGTCTGTGTCAGAATGTTCTTGAGCTTTATGCCAGGAAACTGTGCTGCATGTTATGGAGTTCAGGGGAGGGAAAGAGGACTCGCTCTGCCTTTGGCAACTGCTACATCCACCTGATGATTAAAACAGACTTGGTGATTTTCTAATATGATTGTTCCTGTGAAGCAAAAAGTTTGATTAAGCAGTGAATTTTGAGATTTCTTCTTGCCTTTTTATTTTTTTTTATTATTTTTTTTTATTATTATTTGTCTCCAACAGTTGCATATAAAAGGTGACCATGCCTCTGAAATAGTCCTGCACTGTACTCCAGGAGTTCTTAAATGAATTCATATTGGTTCAAGACCATCATGCATAGAGAAAATCAGATTTTTTTTCTAGAAATCAAGTATTTGGTCAGTTGTTTTTCTTTTTAGAATGTTGTGTATGTGTTCTAATAAAAATGAGTTTCAGAAAATGAGAATCTATAAAAGAATCTGACTGGATAAGTGTTCACTTTTATTCTCGTTGCTTTCCTTTCAGTCTGCAAATATCTTAATAGGGAGTCATGATGAAAGTCCAAAAATGCATAGTTAGAATTACTTTTTCCATTATCAGTTACTGGCCTTCTTTATCCCACTCTATGCCCATACATATTTGCTATACTTTATTTTGCATTTTTGAAAAGATCAGTCTTCAGGTCTATGAGACAGGCTCTGCTCTTGAGATATGCATGATCTGACATAATCTAAAGAGGTATATCCTTACCTGTGCTGATATGAGGTAAATAAATTAATATGGGAGGCTGTGATTTAATCTCTTCAGTGAAAACCGTATTGACATAATCTTCTTTCTTTGCTTGTTGTGGCTTTTCTATGCTATAAGAATATTTTAAAATTCTGAAGCTGAACTCCTGTAAAATATGTCATGTATCTTTCAAGAGTTTTTAAATAATGATACATGAATTTAGTGAGCTCACCTTCCCTGTACCAGTAGAACTTTAATAACACTATGAATTCACTAATAGCAAATACAACGTATGAGTAACATTTTTAAATTATTTTCCTCATCATTTACAAAAAATCCAGACAATTTTAAAAAATAAATCTTAAAAAATAATGATGGTAATTTAGGAATTAAAGACATATCTAGACATAAATATATATAAAGATAGATACTCCTTTCATCACCATTTATTTTTGCTTCTACTAACCCATTTTTTTCATTTAATTCCTCCTGTGATTTCTCCGTTTCTGGGTCTCTGTATATAACTGTAAGAATTAAGACAACAGAAGCTGCGCATTTTGGTGTTGCAAGAATACAGTTCAACCTACTGTTTGTGCACCTAAGACAAGGTCTGATGTCTGCAAAACGGAGGAGGCTCTTGCCAATGGAGAGCTGCAGAAGGAAGAGGCAACACACTTTCTACCACTCTCATAACAATTAACTTTTCACACTTCTCAGATCAGCAGTGCCCCATTACTTCTAAACAGCAGCAGTCTTCAGGTGTCCTTGAAATTTTGACACCAAAACCTGGCATTTGGTTGTCTTTCTTTACACTGAGACTGATTAGTAAAATGGTATATTCCAACCATATTTAACCATCAGAATGGACCTTATTATATAATTATCTTGCTGTTTATATCACTGTCATTATAACTATTAAGGTCTCTCCCAAGTTTGTAAATCCTAAGCACTAAAGCTGCCGAGTTGGTTATCACCTGATGTCTCTCCAGGTGGAATTATGCGACACCTCGAGTCAAGTCCCACAACTGGCGACTGCAGGACGGGGAGGGGGGGGGATTTCCTCTTAGGCTGCTGCAGGAGCAGCTGCTCCTCCCGCTTTCACAGGGTGTGATTCTGCCCCTTTTTAGGCTCTACTCAAAACGATCTGCAAAAAGATTGATTGCACTAACCCAGCGGAGAAGAATCTGAAAGAGTTTCTTGGAGAGGCCTGATGCGTGTTACAGCTAAAGCAAGGTAAACAGAGCCAGCATGCAGTAGGGAGCACTGACAAGGTGTTAGATTGGCTCAAGCTGTCTTGTGTAATTTTGTTTTGGAAAGTGAAGTGACACAGCTTTCGTAGCCTGGGTATGAGAAGTAGTGTTAGCTCTGGTCGGTGTTTTTCTTGTTTGAGTTTTGGTGGGATTTTTTCCTAAACTGCATGTTAGTGCTAACAGTTATCATCCTTGCTGCTTTTGCTGGGATAGAGTTCATTTTCTTCACAGCAGCCAGTATGGAGCTGTGCTTTGGATTTGTACTGGAAACAGCATGGATAATTCAGGGATGTTTTCATTACTACTGGGCAGCACTTACACAGAGCCAAGGCCTCTCACACCAGCACACCAGGAGGGCACAAGGATTTGGGAGGGGACAGAGCTGGGACAGCTGACCCCAGCTGACTCAAGGGATGTCCCAGCTCATATGGCATTGTGCTCGGTGTGTAGAGCTGGGAGGAGATGAAGGAAGCAGGGGGAAGGCTCAGAGTGATGGTGTTTGTCTTCCCAAGTCTCCATTATACATGATGGAATCCGGCTGTCCCGGGAATGACTGAACCCCTGCCTGCCCATGGGAGGTGGTGAATGAATTCCTTCCTTTGCTTTGTGCTGTCTTTATTTCAACACACAATTTTTCTCATTTGAACTCTTCTGATTCTTTCCCCCATCCCACCAGGGTGGAGTGAGGGAGCAGCTGGGTGGGGCTTAGTTGCTGGCTTGGGTTAATTCATTACATCATCAATTCAGAAAACTTACTTTAGGTTTGAAACCACTCAGAGACCCTGGAATGTGTTTGAAAAGAGCTGCTAAAATGTCAGTGAGTTGGGTTATTTTGTTTGTTTGATTGTTTGTTTGTTTTTTAATAATGTGATTTTACAGTTTCTGTTAACCTAAGTTGGTCAAAGTTTTGAAACAGATATGTCTGGTTCTGTCTCTATTCCACTGTAAAATGAATTACTTGTGATTAAAGAGTGGTTGAATTTTTTAAAAAAATTTTACTAGAAATTTGACCATTTAACCTTTTTTAAACAGTGCACATTGATCTAGTAGGGAAGACAAAACTCAAGTAATAATGTATTATATACAATTTTTCCCTGCTCAATGTATCCTTGCTTTCAGGAAGTCCATGATTTTCCAGCTCCAGCAAAGTGTTCCCAATTCCCTTTCACTCCCAAGACCTTCATGTCCCATTGGAGGCCCTGTTGGTACAAACATCCTGATGTGACCCTTCTGGGCCATATGGTCACTGAAATATTCTCCCCCTCAGCAACCTCTCTCTCCAGGTTGCCTTTCTGTCTATTTAGAAATGTATAATAATACCTGAGGAGTAGCTGTGAACAAAATTAAACTCCCAAATATGGCATCCATCACATGATCATTAAAATAGTTTGAGCTGTATACACAACTGCAGTTTGTTACTGACAGTCATCACTACTGTGCACCTAAAAGTTGTATATATAAAAATTAAATTCTAGGTATAGAAAACAATTGCTGTTTCAAATTTTTTCTTCCTACATAAATTTATTTTGGAGCAAAAAAAAAAATTAATTTCAAACCAAATCTTCCACAGGTAGAAATTTCCTTCTTTTCTTCTTTCTTCTTTCCTTCTTTCACCCTAAAATAACTATATTGTATTTTAAATACCTTTGAAACTTCCTGTTGATGATTCTTTATGACCTTTTTCTTAAATGAAATAAATAAAAATTTTATTGAAAATGCCATGCCATATTTTAGCAATGAATATGGCAAACACCGTTATTAAAAGGAACATACAGACCTATATTTAGAATAAATATTGACCTATTTAAATTGTAATATAAGCCCATGTACAGTTATAAAGCAATTGAGTCCAGACACATAGAGGGGTATTACAGCAACCTCCTGTTTACTTCAGAATCAAAAGTTGCTGTACAATGTGTCTAATTCAAAATTAGAGCAAAACAATAATTAAAAAAAACCTACAGCAAAATAAAATTTTCAGTATAAAGTACTGACAGAAAAGGTGAGTGCATATTTTTTAAAAAAATTGACCAAAGGAGATTTACGTTTGTGATCCTGCAAATATTTATTTCACTATCAGAAAACGAACAAAGAAAAGATACCCCCAAATCTCCCAAACGCACAATAAAAACAGCAAAAACAAATGGTTTATCTTCCTTCTCATTTTATCTGTGATGAACAGCAGTTACCTGGTCTTATAGAAGTAAAGATCTCTACAAAAAGTATTGCTAAGAAATTAGGGCTTAGTTATCCTAAATAATCTGAGATTATTGACTTTAATCAAATCAGTTTGAGGAAAGAGGGTGTAATTTCTCTGCTTCCTATAAAGGTCTGCTGAACCTTTATAATTTTTTTTAGTTTTGTTTTTTTTAATGTTAAAAATCAGTTGGAATCCCATTCTACTATTTGATGCTGGGAAGGATTTTGAGAAAATAAGATAATGTTATTCACATGGACTCTTTGAGCTATTTTTTGTATCGACTGTGTCAGCATCTCTCACACCTCGTGCAAAGACTCAGCGTGGAACAACAACTCATTCTACAATGGAACATAAGACATGATTGCCTTGAATCGATCTTATTAGCCCCAAAAGCCCTGCAATACTTTCCTTGACTGAATTGACATAGAATTCACCCTAATTGATTTCTAAAAATATAAATATATGCTGCTGCCATTTTATTTTATCCTGTTCTAGACACAAAACTCTTCTGACATATTGAGCTTTGCAACCACATACCTACAGAAAAGGTTAATTGGAAGAAAAACAAAATATCTGTGCTCTGTTGCAAAACCCAACCTTACTGAAGCTTCGAAAACATGTTTTTTAAATAGCATATTAGCACTGAAAGACCTTCTGTATGGAATTACCTCAAACTAGCACATCAAATCTACCCACAATTTCATCCTATATGTTAAGTTGGAAGTGCATTTAAAGTACATGGAAGACATTATAAAGCAATATCTTTCAGCAACTGCAGGTCTTCCTTCTCTGGGTAATTTTCTAAATCTGATAGACAAATCCAACCCTAATGCAAGCTGAATGTCTTCTAGTTTACACCACAATCAATTGCACCATTGCAGCCCAGTTTTGAAGACTGTCCTTGGGAACTCTTTCACCATATGCAATAACCATGTTTGTTGACTTTTTAACTCAATCCTAAACTCCGATATGCCTTACTCCACCATGGTTCTGGAGGAAATCTGTTGAAGTCAATGGAGATACATGAGTTTAAATAGTTGTACAAGGAGAAATGCATCATGTGAGTTAGAGTAGACAAGGATGAATCCACTGTCCTCATTTAAATTGCAGCTTAAGCTTGTGCCATTCCCTGAAGTTTCCAGAGGTAGAAGAATGGTGCATTAACTCACTGCCATCCTGTCAAGTACATCTGTGTGGCTTTTATTATGTCTGCAATTTAGGTTCAGCATGAAAAAAAGAGAAATAATCCTGATTTATCAGTTTTATGGCACTGGTAGTCTTTCTGTGCTGAAGAAAGTGGAAAAATGGCTTCCTGGCAGTCCAGCTGCTGAATGAGGCAGATATGTATCTACTGGGATTTAAGGGGCAATACTTTTGGGACAGTACACCTTTGCTCATCCTAAGGTATAAATCTGAAACCTCTGCAAGATTCTTAGTTTCAATTTACGTGATGTCATTTAGGTACAGTTTCAGACAAATGACACGACCGAAGATGATCGTGGTGCCCCATCCCACGATTTCATCGGGCTTTAAAAAAAGCACAGAGAGAAAGGAAGATTTTATTTGGGATATATAATATATAATCCCAAATACAGAACAGCATTCATACATAATCAGGAGGCCAACGTGGGGTGGAACAGCATCAGGGTTGGAAACAGTCAGACACATTTTCAGTGCAGCATTGGCAAGATTACAGTGATAAGACAGATCTAAGGGCAAGACAGTTTGTGGGTCAGAGGCAGAGGCTGGATTGGTGGGGAAATGATGGGGCATGAGAAGTCTGCAACACAGATGCAGTGCATTAAATACAATGTATTATATGCAGCTGAAGCCAATCTTGAGAGCCACAGCTTGAAAGCAGAGCTCAGAGAAGAATTGTGGGGTTTTTAAAAGGTTTGTTCAGTAGCTTCTCTTTAAAGTACTGTGTTCTTTTCCCAGTCTTGAGCTAAGGTAGTCAAAACCTTAGGAAAAGGGAGGATGCAGTAAAGGCCTTCAGACTGTGTATTTAGATGTTATATCTGTGTTTACAGTAAGATGGAAAAGGTCATGGCTACAGTGAATTGGCTGCTGTTTTGAGCTACTGTAGCTAGGCTTTTAGAGCCTCCTGTGGTTAAATGTTTGCAAGGATAACTTGGGCTGCTCCAGGAGATTCTTTCTGGATGAAAACTGCTGTGGCCTTTACATTGGGTAAGTCAAGTTGTTGATAAAAAACCTGAGAATTCTTATAAAGCTCATATTCCTACTCAGAAATATTTTAAATCTTGCTTGTGGCTTTTTGTGCTGTACTTTTAACAAACAATTCTTAGTCTTTGAATTCTGAGGTATATATACCTAAGATTATTGTTTTAATATCTGTTCCCTATTAGAAGCATTGCATCTGTTTAGAAGGGGTCAACTTCTGCACTTTAGTCACTATAATTTTCAAGGTGTGGTAGCTTCCTCCTTTATTTTTTTTCCTACTTACTCATGCATTGCATGATACTTAAACTGAGTTTAGTATTTCTACTAGTAGTTCCTTTGGAGTTGGCTACAAGTTTTATGTTTAAGCTTTTCAAAATGACCATAGCAGCTCTAAAAATGGATTTCATTCTTTCAAACAAGACTGATTTCACAGCATTAATTTATGACTATCTGTTTGGAGAGATCTTGCTTTCCTTAGTACTAGATGAGGGGTACAAAACAGTCTTTCCACATTTGAGTTATTGATGAGCTTCAGCTGACTCCATCACCTCAGAAAAAGAATTTCTTCGAAAGGTGAAATTGATAATATGGTTGTTAATTTACCATACTGCAGCTCTACCTAGCAATGGTGACTTCTGCCTAATTTACACTTTGCCTAGTTTAATACTGTTCTGTGAAAGCTAGATGGAGTTTTGTGCCCTATTCTTATTATGTTGCTTGGGTGAATTAGTGTCTGCAAAGTTTACCAAACATCTACCTTAAGCCTTATTCTTCTCTCTTACATTTAATAAAAAATAAACACCCTCCAGTTGTTGACTTGACACTGCAGAAATATTTTGAGATTGCATCATGGTGGAGCCTTCAGGATACCTATTATGAAACCTAACATTACATTTTACCTCAACTGTTCTGTGTGGATTATTTTCTCATTTTCTATCACCATGTTCAGCCTCCTCTATCTCAATGCATCTACCTTCCTTTGTGGCAAAAAGAGCTCAGCTTGTTATTGAAAAGCTCTTTTAAATGCTTACTACACAGACTTTGTCATGATGATCCTACTCATTGGAACATGAAGATTATACCAGCAGAAGTGGGGCTGTGCTGTCCTTCCTGCTCAAGGCACTTACAAAGCAGGTTCTGGGGACTCATACTAAACCTAAGTGCTGTAGCTTGTAAAGCATCAGTTTTGTGTGTCAGCATCAATTCTTGCATGTGACAGCCTGGGAAAGTGTCTGTGATCCACAGCTCCTCTGTTCTTGATCCTGTGGAAGAGCATAATAGGTGTGTGAAGTCTCTTTCTCCACTTGCACAGGTATTCATAACATAACACAACACAGAGTATTCTTATCTGTGAGTACACCTTGCTTGCCCTTATTATCAAATGAAGACTTCAGATTCTTTAAAAAGAAGGAAAGTTGGAGGTGAACAGTTAAAGCTCTGGGACTGTTACCTTTTGACAAATGATACACAGCCAGGCAGTATGTGAAGGCTTCTTGATTAGTTATGAAATGCTGAAGCCCAGATTTTAGTCTGTGGTGAGGTACAAGGATGGTAGGGGCTTGAAGATCGCAACCATACACTGACATCAAGGTAAAATAAAGAACTGGCAGGTAAACATTTCTCCCTGTCCTGCAGAGCCAGAATTACAGTCCTTTGTCACAGGGGCCATAAAACAGCAGCAAAAAAGGATTCCATGTTACCCACTGGTGTAGTCATACTGTCCATGGTACTTCTGGCTTTGTCTGCTTGCTTTTTGTGGTCGGCAAGTGAGCTGTCGTAGTGAAGCAGGTTGGACTGAGAATGTTAATAGTAAAAGAAATGTCCTTGGTTAGCAATATCCACGTTCTTTTCACTAGTGTTGAAGATTTCTGCTCTAATCTGGCAGCAAAGCTCACAGCCTAACCTCACAGCTTATTTTCTGCCTGATCCTTTGGTTAAGTCGTAATCCTAACGTGTGGCATTGCAGTCGTGCAAATTATGTCACAAATCCAGCATAATGTTTTTGCTGTAGGATGAAGCAGTAAAAGGAAAGGACCTGAGAGAGGGTGAAATGTGGTTGATTATAGAAACCTTTGAGAAATAAAATATTTGTTTGTATTTATGAAATCTTCGGTATACAGACCCTAGAATTGCTACAGCAAAAGAGGTTTTAGTTTGTATTTTCCTCTTCCCTACCTTTTTTCCCCAGTATCAAATGTATTTCCTTTTGTTTGGGAAGAAAGCAACTGTGAGTAACAGCTTCATAATAACAATAGTCAGTGTTTGGAGAAAAAAAAAAGTCTAGTATTTTTGCTGGAGGACTGAACTGGGACTTGGGAACTCTGGAAAGGTGGATAACAACTTTTCAACCTTGACTTTTAATACATCCTGTTATTTTGGAGTGGCTGCTGTCTCTCTCCACATGTATTTACAACAAATAATACAATGGGTCTCCTTTGTTGAAAGCAGACAGTAAGTGCTACTACGATATAATACAATACCACTGCATAGTATCTATGACACTGCTAATAAGAAGCAGGGCTGAACACGTCTGTGTGCTCAGATCTGCAGAGTTCAAGAGAACAGTAATACTGTTCCATCTTTAAAATATTCCTTTTATTTACTGCTTTCTTTACAGGCATTTGTAAGATGTTTATCATCAGATTGTCTTTTTAATATTTAAGTGGTACATACTTTATAAATGTCAACACAGCTGCAGGGAAGGACAGGGATTAATATATATAAAAGGCCCAATTCTGCATTTTTCTAGTACAAATATTGTACACATTACATTAATTATATGGAAGTACTTTAAATTACATTAACTTGAAATCCAAGCAGAGTCTGGGCTACGCTGGTTCTGCAATAAGTTGCCTGGAAACAATACAGGAAATTGTGTCAGATGACAGCAGCAGAATGACCACTAGCAGGTTTTGTAGTTTGTCAGCTTTCAACTAAAAAATCTCCCAACTTTATTTCATTGTTTAAACTTCCCAGGCATGATTCTTATTCTCTGATGGTTTAGATGTAGCGTGGAACTGAGAGGATAAAATGTTTCAAATGAAAGCATGTCTTCTCCTTTGGCAATTGGGATTATCACTAGCTGTAATAAATAAAGTGATTTCTAAATGGAGTGTGTCTATGTAATGTGTTTTGATGTAGTGTGGGCATTATCTTTTATGATATTCAGTTTTGACTTCAACTGCATATTATCATGATTTGAGACAGGCACGTGTAACTCTGTTGTAACTAAATGAAAATCCAGTCTCCTATTAAGGGAATTTTGCTTCTAACATTTAAGTATTTCTCCTTCAAAATGCTTCTCTCAGACCTTGTACATTTAGGGATTTATACAGTAGCAGAAGCAATTTATTTTTTATTTTTAATAAATGGCCCTTAAGGCACTTTGGACAGCTATAGTAGAATTAGCAGTTTGGTCACATTTGAAGTGTTCCCTCTCAGCAGCAATAACACAACCTTGTTATTTCATTATGAAATAGGATCTAAACTTCATGTATGTTTTGCTAGGCTGCAGTGCAAAAGAAATAAATAATCTCATGGAGCTGATCTCAGTTCATGTACTGTGACCCCTCCTATCTTCAAATTGGCTCTGTGGTACTGCCTTAATGCAGCCACAGTCAAATAGTGCAAAGAACTTTATGTAATGAAAACCAAATTCTGTGATGCCTAAAGATATTTGTGTGACATTTTCTGCAGTATGTGTGGGTGTGTGTTGGGTGATCTCAGAGACCCATCAGAGCTGAGTGTAATACGTGTGAAACTGCTTATTCTTGTTGAAGTTTGGGTTTAAGGTGCCCTCCCTCGACCAGCTTGACCATATTATGAAATTGATAAAAATACCCATAATTTTCCTTTTTCTGGGCCTAAAGTGATTGTAAACAAAGGTAGGCTTTCATTAATTTAGCCAATGCATCAGCAATATAAACAAATATAGTGAGCAGCTTCTAAAGGAAGAAGAGATGAAGGTACCTTTTTTGAAAGCATAACAAATATGGCTTGTATTTGTGTTTAGATATACTCTTTAAAACTCTCTCAGTATGATTATGTCTTTGTCTTAAAAAAATAAATTATTTGATTTTTGGAACAGTTTCAGAGCTAATTTGGGGATTCATGAGATTATTCGGGGAAGATTGTCAAATAGTGAGAAGTAAATTAATGGTAATGATTAAAAATTAGGAATGGAAATCAGAAGCCAGACAATGTGAGTGTAAATCAAATCTTTAGTTTGTCCAAAGGCTAACAGTTGTTGTCATATTTTTCATGTCAAATTTTCTACAGATAATTATATGGCACACAGAAAGGGAGGAAAGTACTTCAGAGAATCAAAGTTTGGAGTTGACACTAAATTATTGAGGCTAGTCAAGTAGAATGAAGCCTGAAAATATTCTGAAATAAATAATAAGGGTAGATGAATAGGCAGTGGGACAGGTAGTGTAATTCATTCCTAACAGGTATAAGGAAATGCTAACTGGGAGGAGTGATTGGAGTTGTTCATACCTCTGGCATCAAAAAGTAAGTGTAGCCACCGAGGAAATAAATCATACTGGCAGCTAGGTTTAAGCAAGTGGATGAAAACAAACCCACCCAAACAAGTCCTTTCCTCATTGGGTGTCTGTAGCCTGGGTGTGTGGTGTCAGAGAAATCACCAGGAGGATGTGAGAGGCACAGCAGGGCCCTCCAGCCCTGAGCAGTGACCCAGGGCAGGGACCTGGGTTAGCCACAGCCCAGCCACCCCTGGGTGACATCTCAGGGCCCAAGCCCAGCTGGGACACAGTCCCTGGACAGGCTGGGCTTGGCTCTGGCTCGTCAGGGCTGCTCAGGGTGTGCTGAGAGGAAGTTCCCAGGGCATAGGGATGAGTCCTGGCTCCTCAGAGCCCCTTCCACAACGTTCTCTCTCCATCCCTTGCCATGTGGTTTGCCCTGAGCCAAGGCTGAGCTGCCCCTGCTCCAGCTGCCAAACTCTGGCCAGGGGCAGCAAGGAGGGTCTAGCCTGGTACAGGGATTTCCAGGTGCCTTTACAGGCAACTGGGATTTTGGTTAACAAAGAGAGGGGAAGTCTATCTTGTTTTTTTTTTGTTTTTTTATTAGTCACCTTGGTTGATTAAAGTAGTTCTCTCTGCTATAGAGACCACATCCTTCACGCTGCATTTGGTTTAAGCAGCTTTGGAAATAGGATGAAATTATTTGAGTAGGACTAAAATATATTCAAATGCTGTGTAGGTGCTCTTCTGAAATGTCAAGAAGAGTTTTTGTCCAGAGAAGCTCAGAAGAATCCATCACCTTCATACACAAATCCTAATTTAAACAAAACTTTTCCCATTGATTTTTTTTATTTTTAATGGCCCAAAATTTAATTTTTAACAGGAGGTGAAAAGTGAACTGTCCCTTTTTAAAAGAGATTTTTTTTTTCCCATTTGTGAGAAAAGAGAAGAATCTTTTTCATCTTTTCTCTTTTTTTCTCAGTTGTGTAGATCTCCAGTATGTGGGTATTGCAATGGGAACTTCCACTTACAAAATCTTGGGACAGAACTTGAACTATTTTGAATTACAATACAAAAATTGGAACCTGAAATTGGTGCTGATTTGCTGGGAATCTAGCTAGAATCTGGCTCCTCAATGATTGAGTTCATAGCTGGTTTTTTAATTAAATTAACTTAGTTAAACTTTGGTTTCAGTTTTTAAGAGTTACTGAAACTGTCTTGCGATGCATTAAGTCTACGGCTTTGACAGAAAATGTTCATTTTTACTTCTTTGTGTGGGGAAACATGGAAATTCATGAAATCAAAACAATAAAGAAATTCAATAAGAAAATAAAACTGTTTCACTTCAGGTTGGAATTCATGGTCCAAAATAGGTAAAGATGTCAGAAAATCAGGTAACTCACAGCGTGATGGTGATGTGCATTTACCTTGAGATGCATCAAATAGATTTTGATATCTGGACAGATAATTCACGGCAGTGACTTGAAACTATGTCCTCCATTCTCACAGAAAAACTGCTCTTTTTCTCAGACCTTGCTGATAGAACTATTTTTCTTTCATATGAGAACAACCATATTGATTTGCTCATGGACTAGAATGTACTTCATTTTGAAATGGCCAGGGTTTCATTTGTGTTGCTGAATGTTCAATATTCAACTGGGAAACACAGAAAGCTGAAAACAATTTTGCATGCTTTAAAGATGGAAAAAATAAAGTATGTCAAATAATATTGGTTAATAAATGCTTATTATCTTGGGCGAAACAACTAATTTCATATTCAACAGTTAATACTCATTTATATGAAAAATATGTTTCTAAGAGGAATAAGATTTAGGCATGTCAATCTTTTAGGGAAAACTCTGTAGCATCAGAGATATTTTATACTGAAAAATGATAGTCTGTTTATAGAGCCATTTCTTAGTTCCTCAGACTCATGTTAGCAAGTAGCTTAAATCAGCTGGATTTTTTTAAAGAACAATTGATCTCCCCCAACAATATTTTAGAATTTATTTCAGGAGCGCAGGTGCTTTTTTTGTTGTCTTCAACTTTACTACTAGTATTTTGAGTATTTGATTTTTGGTAAATTCAAAGTATGAATTGTACAAATAAAAAAGTGGTCAAGAATTTAAAATTATTTTTTATTTTCTTGTCCTATTCTACTTCCTCCTGTATTTGATAGCATGCATGGGAACAGAGCAGAGGGACAACTTTCCCAAGAGGGTTTTTTTCTAGACAGATTTGAATAGCTCATCTTACATTTAGTGAGAGAAATAAAATTATTATGGTTGCCTTACAGATTATACTTCTCAAAGTAAGTGATATATAATTTCAGAAAATAATTAAAAATTACATAAAATAATTTTCTAACCCCCTTTTTAATAGTAAAACTGCAAAAAATTTTGTTAGTCTGGAAATATTTTTTTTATAACATGCAACAAGTTTTGTCTTATTTTAAAGAGATAATTAGGACACTATATATATTAAGATAATATGCCTACAATAGTATTAGAGACAGTAGAATAGCAGAATTACAGATATTTTTACTTTACACGTTGCATATACCACTCTTCACCTGGAAACCTGCAGTATCACTGAATCATTGGGTTTTATTGGTCCAGTTGTACTTCATAATTTTTCCACTTCAGAGTGGAAAACAGGACTAGTCAATGACTACCTGTCATTGAAGGAGAACATCTATTCTGAGTCCTGAATCTACAGAAGTTGCAACTCTAAATGGCACATGTGTTTTTAATCTGATTTGATAAAACAAAGAATTGCATGTGAACTGGTTACATCATGAGTGTGATGGTAGTGTGAGTCCCTAAGATGAGGATGCCTATGAATAGACACATAAATTTAGATGAAATGCACACCAGATTTCATTAGTTCTGTTAATTGTGAAATAATTTATTGTATTTGAAGCCACTTATTGTAATCAAACTGCAAGTCTGGTTAATTGCATTGTCTTGCAGACATCAGAACTCACTGCATAACTGAGCGAAAAAGGTGACAGGAGAGGTAGAAAAATAAATCCATTTCTTGCAATTCATGTTGCAACAAATCTGGAGATAATTCGATGTTAATTCACATTGCTCCTTTCCCGGTAGTCCACTTAATTGCAGAAATGGTCTGCTTAGTAACAGAGGATTTAATAAAACATTTAAGCTGAAATGTGCTGATATTCATTTAGTTCCAATTAGATTAAAATTACTACTTTTAATAATGTGCTTAAAATTAAGTGCTTAGGTAAGGTGCTGCTGTTCAAGTTGTAACACTCTGCAAAGAGCTAAATAATCACGCTCAGCCATGAAAGAAAATGTTAAAAACAAAGCAGTATAGTTTGTGCACTCTGTACTGAAAGTAAGGATTGAGTTTATCCCAAACTTTGC
Organism: Myiozetetes cayanensis; assembly: GCF_022539395.1. Taxonomy (NCBI): domain Eukaryota; kingdom Metazoa; phylum Chordata; class Aves; order Passeriformes; family Tyrannidae; genus Myiozetetes; species Myiozetetes cayanensis. Next base: position 6,232,820 of record NW_026087742.1, read on the forward strand.
TGGTGTTTTGTCCAGCTTTGTTAGATGAAATTTCAAATTCAGAGAGGATGTGGACAGTCATCTCAATATGTTCTCTCCAATCTGGCATATGGAACAAATGTCAAGGTCAAGCTCTGTTAAGACCAGACTCTGAGCCTCCTCCTGCTCATAGCACTGAGCGCATATCAGTGGAAGTTATTCCTCTGCTTCAGGTGTCTCCATTTGTAGGTTTTTCACTACTGTCCAAGAGTTTGTAGTTTGGTTTTAAGTATGGAGCATTAGATGTGCCCAAGTGAATACTTTAGTATGTGTCTCATCCATTATAACTTTAGCTAATTTATCACTTTTTCCTTAATTGGAATTGTTTTCCCTGATGGTTTCCTTTTTTTCCCCAGAAAACACTCAATAGTGAGTGTAAATGCAGGTCAAATATATGTAAGTGTATATATTTTTCTTGTGTTTTACTTCCTAATCGATACGATTAGTGTGGCTCACTTACCCTTTTAACAGTTTGTCATCCAGCCTGAAGATGACTATTAAGCCAAAGATAAACATTCAAAGGTGTTTTCTTTGTGCTAAATTTTACTTGCTGCATTTCTAGCAGACAACTGAAGACTGATAAACGAGAGTAAATTCCAGCCTAATGACTTTGAGAAATTTGTAATGATTAATTTATTCTTTTTTTTTTTGTCAAAGTTTTCCAGTCCCAAGTGAGAATATATTTTAAGTAGTGCTAAAATGTGTTGCTATAATAGTGTGATAGTGGCTGAGGAAAGCAATTTGTGAAGAACAATAAATGCCAAAGATAGAAATTAAGTGCTCTGGCTATCAACAAAACAAAACACTAACCTAGCAAACAGTTCATTTACCACCCTTCCAGATGGCTGGAATCTTCCACAAGAGCACATTTTTTGCAATCACTATTGGAAACATATGTATTTTTTCCCTCTAATAAAGTTATGTCTCAAGTTATTCCTATAGCAACATGCAGATTTAAACCTTGATCCCACATATCTCTAGCAAGAATATTTCTTCTTGTATGCAGCTAGACTGAAATAAAAATGTGATATAAAAGGAATTGTATAGCATGATTTGTCACAAATTGAAAATGAATTGTTGAATGGAACTTGATCCTCTAGTGTTTTGTGCAATCATTCTGCAAAGTAGCTAATTTGTTAATATGCTAATTTTCTAATTTTCTGTCTTCATATTGGATCCTCTTCATGAAAGTGTAACCCAAATTTTTGTTCAATGGGGATTCTGTTTCAATGCTTCTGAAATAAAATGAAAAAGTTATCGAAGCTATCACAGCATTTTATGAAGCATGATGTAACTCAATTATGGTACCAAGTGAATTTGAACATCTTTTTGTGTAGAAAAGTACAGGTATATTAAAATTTTTAAGTACTGGATTTCAGAGATATTTGAATGGTTTTTAATTATTATTTCAATGGTTAATGAAAAATAAAATGTAACAGTTAGAGAAATCCACCCAAGGAAAGTCAGTATTCAATGAAAACTATATACTTTATTTCTACTGAATGGTTCCCATTTTAATGTGCTTTTAAATAAATAAATAAATACATTGCTTGAAGTTTGATGTTTACTTTAAACTGTATTGAAGTGTTCAGGAAATTCTTTGTTTTGACAGTTTTCCCCCAACAGTTGTGATTATTATTCCATGACACGTGACACTGTGTTGTGTGTTGTATGTTGTCTGTAATTTACCAATTTGCATTTTTTTTTGTCCTTGTAGCAGTAACCTTTTCAGTATTCAATGGCAAAAATGGCCCCCGGGATCCTTCTGATTAACATGCAAGAACAAAAGTGTCAAGGAAAGCATGAGCTCAGAGCATTGCATCCTGTGATTTGCAGTTTAAAAATGTGTACCAACTTGGGCATATCTGTGCATCACATAGGGAGGGAGCTGCCATAGCTCTGTGAGGAAGAAATGGAAGCTTAATGTCAAGTGAAAAAGTATGTCAAAGCTTTTAGTAGGAAAGTTAATAACAAAGATGAAGGCAGGAATATGTTCAGAATAAATTAGTTAATTTTTAATTGCAGCACTTGCTTTATATCAGCTGGGCATATAAGATGGAACAGACTGACAGAAAGGAAGAGTGCCTTTATACCCTCAGATGGATGACTTTAATGGAAAGAATTCTGGCCTTAGACCTGTTCTACTTTTAGAAGTTTTGCTCTTTGTGCCAATTTCCTTCATTCTGATCAGCCAAGTTCAGACATCTGTCCCTCACCACTTCTAGCCAGGGAATTGATCTGAACTGCATTGTCTGGTTATATTGAGTTCAGCGTGTTTTGATTTTTCTCCTGTTTTCATAGTATCATTCTTCCTGTTTCTTTCTGTTTTGATGTTAAAACCTGTTTAAGGCAGCCTCTGTCAGAGATATCCCATTGCAAAAACCATGAAAATTCAGTTAATTTCCTAGTCTAGACAGTGAAGCTACATTTCTTTTCTCTTTGTATCCTCATTACGTTAAACCTTTGCCATAAGGATTTTTGCTAATCAGTAACAGTGGAACCATGGACAGTGCAAGGGAGTCAGAAAACTGTTTCCTGAGTTGTGATGATAGATAGTGAAATTTTGATCCCTCCCTGAAGGAACTTGGCCAACATGAAGATCTCCCAGATTTTAGAAGAAATTTTTTTAATATCCATTTTTATGAATGGGATAATGAAGGGCCAGGCACTTAAAAGAATATTATGGGGGGAAAAAAACCCCATGAATATCATGAGAAGAAAAATAGATGAGAGTTCTTAGGCCCCCACAAACTATGGACATGTTGGAGGCACCACAGTAGGACTGAAGAAGTTGGAGCAGTTTAACAAAACTTCTTCCCTGCCAAGGAAATAAATAATTCTATAATACAGCATTCTTCCCCCTGAGGTGATATCAAACACTTGAGGGCATTAACCAGCAGCTTTGGTGACACTTTTGATAGGAATGAGCCAGTTGTGTGTGTTGAGTCACAACAACCACAGAGATTACATCCTGTTGAGGAGATTTTAAGAGTGCCAAGTGTCATTGGCCCTTTGTCTCAAAACCATTCTAACCTTCTAAACCAAAAACTTAGCAATGGCACGTATTTTCTTTGATCTAGATATTATTAAAGAGTAGGAAAATAAAATTTTCTTACTAGCATTCAATGTTTTTCAGCAAATATTTTCTGTGTAAATGTGTGCATTTATTCCCAGAATACATTTTAAGACAATTTATTATTTAAAAATGAACTCACAGATCAGTAGCATCTAGAAGCCCTATGTTTTGGGCAAATGATTCCAGATAAGAAAATAAATGCGTGAAATGAAAGTCTGGTTTATATAATTTATATAGGTCCACCTATCATTTTCATACATATTTATATGAAAGCTTGGGTTACTTTATTTATTCAATCAATAATGTTATCTAGAAGTACATTTACTGCATCAAGTCTCTAAGGCGTGACATTCTAATAGAATTATGCATGTTTTTGCACTTTTCTCTGAATTTGAAGGTTTATTTCTTTCTTCCGCTTGTGAAAATATTTGGTGAATGTTTGGCAAAGGCCAATTCATTAAACTAAAGCTAAACTTTATTGACATTAAAAAAGAGTTTTTTTCTCCCCAACCCAGAGAGAAAATGTGTTGTGTACTTAACACATTTTTGAATTAAAAAAAGCACTTAATAAGACTGTGTAAACAATACATCTGCAAGCAAGATGTTTCTCTGCAGGTAAAAATAAGAATATGCTACTGGTTTATAATTCATGGACTATGGGGTAATATGGTAACTGTTATGCTATTTTGCTGAAAATATGGAATTGGGTTTGAATACTTGAGTTTAAAAGCACACTTAAAGTTACAATTGGATTTTTGAACTTTTTTAGGCAGTTCGGAAGAAACTTTCAGGTGTGTGTATACGTTAATGAAGACATATCTCAAAATGATTAAAGTTTTTGCAAAAGTCTCCTAAAGCCAGCTGTAATTTTGTCTGAATGATGCAGCTTAGCCTCACTGAGGCATTTCCATTTGCCCCCTTTTTTTTCTTTCCATCTCCTGAAATGGGAAGATCTTCAGCGCTTGTCTCAGCTAGATGGGTTGACACCAGAAACACTGAGCTCTGTTATATCATGATTCTAATTCATACCATCATTGAACAGAAATATTTCCTTCCTTTTTGATTAATATTGTCATTCCAAAACAGAATTATTGTGCATTTAGCAAATCTGCCTTTGACTGTTGTTCCCGTGTAATCCAGTGTCCAGAGTATCTGATCTCAGTGTCCTTGCATGAGATGACCACTTTAAAAAAAATACTTTGAGTACTCTAGGTGTCATATGATGTTTGCTGTTTTCCTGGAGCTATTTAGAATGTTATCTCCTTTTCCTGCTTATAATCTGCAAGTAATAAAATATCTAAAACTTTTCAAGTTTTAGCCAAAAAATCCAGTTTTAGGGTTTGGAGTGGAGTTATGCATTGTAAGCTATAGGTATTTTTATTACAGAATAAATCAGGGAGAAAGAAAAGCTCTTAAAAACATTCTTCATACTCTACAGGGAACACTTCCTCCTTCAAGCAGGGATTGTTGACAAAGTGCTAAGTAACACAAGAAACTAGCTGAATGTAGTCTCTTTCTAATAAGCTTTTCTTTTCAAAAAGACTTTCTTTAGGAGTGCAAATTATTTGAAATGAGCAGTTTTAACTTCATTTTTGAGACGGTTAAATGGAATTTCTCAGTGAGATATTGCAATGAGGAGCAGGAAGAGGTTTTGGATTGTTTTTATAGTACTTTTCAAGTGATAGATGTAGAAATCTGAGATTTGAATATGTCCTTCTAGAGCATTTGGCCTAATTCTGAAAAAACCCCTTTGCTGATGTCTACTTTGTGTTCTTTCTGAATGTCTCCCTTAAAAGTTTTTCTGTGTAAACTCTGTATGCTTTAACCTTTATAATACTCCTTTACTTCTGTCCTAAGCATTTTTCCAATGGATAACTACTGGTCTGGTGCTGTGTTGCTCTGAATTCAGAGCTTTATTTTCATTTAAAACTCCTAGAAAGCAGGCTGACATTTTGCTCACCATCCCATTACCTATTTACATGCCCAGTCAGGCAAGAAATGTATTTGTGCCACTTCTGCAATGACCTTCCCATCTTTCAGGGAGTGCATCCATAGAAATGTAAATATAATGGGCAAAGTGAGAATATGTTTTTAGAACCTATGGAACACAGAACAGTCTTTTGTATGCCACCCCAAATACCGTGTAAGATCAGAGAAATTTAGAGAAATATAGATTCTGACCTACCTACTCTTGAAGTAAACCTCTCGAAACCGCTGGGATGCTGTGCCAAAAATAGAAGTGTTTGTAGCAGCTGTTGGATTGAACAAGTTGGAGTGCCTGTTGGGAAAAGCACACAACAGTTAGAGAGGCAAGGATGGGAACAGCTGAGACGGGCAGCTAGAGCAGTCTAAGAGTCTTGGGGTGTGTGAAGAGGCAAAATCGTTGGATGCGTTACAAAGGACAGATTATGAGACATCAGTCAGTAGAAATCTGTGCTGTTAAAATTATTAGAACCAATTGCAGAGTAAAGTGCTGTTAGACATGAACCAGCTGCTACTCCTTCTCCTTTCGCACGACAGGGTACATTCAGATTTCCTCTCTTCATGTATGCCCATCAATATCTCGGTTCTGCTGCACTGCTTTGGGATTCTTTTTCTTTTCATAACCTTTCTGAGACCCTGTCCTTTGATTTTTCCAGTTTATATCTTTTGCTGTAGCTCCTTCTTTTTTCCTTTGTAGGAGTCAACTTTACAGACATTATTCACCTTATCAGCTACTATGGGTGATTTAGGGTGTATAATTAGTGGGCTAGGCCCTAAAATAAGCTTAAGCGTATTTATTTTGTAATACATGTTAATCAATCAGTCACAATTTAGGACCCTTACATGTAGAAAAACTTATGTGATGAATACAGCATTAGAAAACCAGATGGCAAACAAAAAACTGGAAATAAAGCAGGTGGACAATGAATGATATGCAAATTAAATAAGGTTTGAGGGATCTTGGAGTCTACCTGGAAATTTAAAGAGAGAACACCTATTAAGTTAATTTTATAATTTTCATGCTATATTAATCTAATTTTACTTATTTATTTATTACGACTTTGCTTATTCAAATAAGGTTTTTTTCTTAGCTTGTAGTTTGGCATATTAAAAAGAATGATATTTTACTGAAACACCATCACAAAATAGATGTCTCTTATGATGCAGTTTCATGAAGAACAGACTAGAAGAGTCTTGTGCATAAAAACTTACTCTTGTTCTGCTTAAGTAAAAATATCAAGTATTATTCCATTTTGATGTTTATCAATGCACACAAGGCATTAGAAAGAAACTCCTCTCTTAGAAATTTGGATAACCACTGTACCTGTAATTTCTCCAGAGGAAAAATAACTACTACCCAACTTTTCCCACATAGCTTAAACTTACTGTACATTGACCTGAATAATGCATTATAGCAGATGATAGATTTGTCATGGAGCTTTGTTTACATTACATTTGAAGCTATTCAACTGTAAAATCAGTTTAAGAAAGAGTGAAGTTGATTTCTTTACATGATTTAGTTGACTTTTCTTTCTCGAGCAACAAGGTCCATATTGCAACAAATATATTGATGTCTATTTCTGGAGAGAGAAATGGATTAGCCACCAAATGAAAATGGACAGCTTTGAATTTTTAAAACAAAACCCCAAACAAGAAACCCCACACCGAGAAAAACCAACATAAAACCTAATTGCAGACCCCTCAGCTTGAATTTAAATGTCAAAGCTGTTCTCCAAAAAAATGCAATCATAGGAAGAGAAATAGATTTTGGAATGCACTAAGGTAAAAAAATAGCAGTAATAATAGCACACAATATTTATACACATAGTGGTGCTCATTTTCAAACTGTCCAAAAATTTCTTTCCTAAACCAGTGTCTCTGAAACCTATTCTTAGAAGTGATCAAAACTTGATTTTGGGTTTGGTTGTTTGTTTTTTGTTTTTTTTTGGTTTGGTTTGGTTTTGGTTTTGTTTTTGGGTTTTTTTGAGAAATTTTTCTATATCCCTATTAATTTCAATTTTTTTTCCTTTCTCTTCTGTCTTTGCGGCATCTCAGTAAGAGTTTCTTAAAGGAATAATTATCTTCAGACAAGAGTCAGAGTAGCACTGCAAAATGATCAATCAGTACAGTTCAGGAGCATGCACCAAAGCATGGTTTTACCAGGAGTTTAAGGTACAGAGTGTGTGCAACAGTATTAGGACTTGGGGAGAGCTAAAAAAGAACAATGCAGGGTTACCATATATTTAATTATATCAATAGTGAATAAACAGGAAATGCAGCATAAACAGTCATACAATTATAGGATTGTTTGCATTGGAAGGCACTTCAAGGATTATCCAGTTCCAACCACCCCGCCACAGGGCAAGAACACCTCCCAGTAGACCGGTAGGTTGCTCAGGGCTGCATCCAACCTGGTCTTGAACACTTCCAGGGATGGGGAATCCACAACTTCTCTTGGACTATTCAAGCAGAAAGGCTGATAAGAAAAACTGTGTAGTGTACTTTCAGTGTGAATTGGATGAGAAAACTTATTGAGTAGGAACAAAGACTCATTTTTTGTTTCATGGCACAGATGGCTTTTACTTTCTGAGACAACACCTTGTGTCAAATATTGCAAAAATTGATGAAAAGCACTAGAAAATTTGGTTTTGGGTAGCCTGAATTAACCCAAAATCTAGAAAAACTTCCAAGGAAATCAGCTGTTATGATATGGTCACAGGTTTTAGCATCCTTCCAAGGAAACAAGCTGTAGATGTAAATGTAGCCTTATCTGGTAGTTATGGTCCACTGTAGCAAATAAACATAGGGAAAAAGCCAAGAATTTCAATGATTCTTATAACAGAGATTTCTAAATTCTTCATGAACAGCAATTTTTTTAGCATTAGAACATAACTAGCTCACATAACCGTAAAAGTGGCTAGCTTTGAAAAATCTGACTGTATTGAAAGTATGGTGAGATTAAATCCAAAACCTAGGATCTGAAAGTTGTTCACAGACATGACAGTATTAGTGTATGTGAATCTTATAAGAGCAGAAACAGCTGTAACTTCTTCATGAGCATCAGCTCTGGTGAGTAGATAGCTTTGATTGTTTTTGATTTTTAGTGATCTATTTAGTTGAGTGTTTAGAGTGTGAATTGACTTTATTGTCTTGAAAGATTACAGACTGATTTTCTAGATTAGTTTAGGCAGCTAAAATAATACATTTGATGCACTGGCACTTTAATATAGAAAGATCCCTTTTCTCTCAAGATTCCAGAGGAATAAGTGCATAATGTATTTTTCTCTTTATTCATATTTATTGTGTGATATTTTTGTAAAGTTCCAGTTCATGAGATCCATACCAAAAAAGGCAAAATAAGTACTTCTACAAAGTCCAAATCAGTAAAGAAATTAAAGTCCACAATAGTAAAACATGGGCTTAATGCCACTAGGTTTAAGTAGACAGGTCTGCTGCCTAACAGCCAGTTTTTCTATGTTCACCTCAAGAATTTTAATAAAAATAGTCTTGCTTGCATCACTGAGGGCACATGAGGGCAGATAGGTAAAAATCAAAGTCTAAGAAAGTACTGATACTCTAGGAATGCTTAAAATGTGTAATAAGTAAAGGTATCAATATACTGATTAAATATTGCATGGACATAATCAAGCTTATATGTCAAACATCAATATAAAGGGTTAAAGATGAAAGTGACTTGCTTCTCTTTATGGTTGTCTCCAGATGTGTGATGGAGCAGTTTCTCAGAGATGCTGTTTCAGTCTTCTCTTTTTTTTTTTTCTGGTGAAAAGAGGACTGACAAAGCAGGAGCATCTGCAGCAGGAGCAGTAAGAGGGTTTTGCGTTTTGCAAATTTCCATCCGGGAGGAAAAGCAGCTGCAGAACTTGATAATTAAAAACTTTGGGATGAGGGTTGCTGCTCGCCCTGGGTAGCAAGTATCTGATATGAGACCTGCAGGACAAAGAGTTCAGAGCATCAGGATGCACACTGACTTTTCCTACCTTCTTTCTCCAACACGTGTGACACGGTGTCCCGTTAAAACCTCATTTCAAGATGAAGAGCCTTGCAGCTTCACTTTACAGAACTTGTCTAGGGGCATATGAAATATTGCTACAACCAGTTTATCACAGTCTTGTTTGGTTTTTTTTGAAGTATGTCAATATTCTACAGAAGATGACATCTATACTGACTTTGTCTTGTCAGTACTTCAAATAATGGGAACAGTTGTAGATGGTGTTTTCAAAAACTTTTAATTGTCAACCTGTTAATATTCTTTTGATGGATTATCACAGTTCAGCCTTTTTATAGTTTGTCATTATGATATAACCCATCCCACTAATGTTTGCATAAATCTAACTTGCTAAAATAATATATAATCTCAGACTTGAAATAACTGTTTGCAAAATCAGGTTGTTTACATAGATACATTAAAAGAAAAGGAAATCTTAAGTAGTCTTTATAGTTTTAAGGCCAAAAATACCCCAACTTTGTGTGTCAAAAATGTCTATCACAGTAAAGAATATGCAGAAGTGTAGACTGATCTACCAGAATCACAACCCAAAGAGAAAGTAGAAGTAGTGTGTTGGTCTGTATTTGTAACTGAAAGGTCTTGAAAGATCTTGACAAATTCTAGTGTGTAATTTCGAACTATCCCATTATTTACTTTAGTCTGTGCAAAGACATTCATACTTTAATCCAAGTCTTGAGAAAAGACATTTCCTTCCAGTTTGTATAATTTTATTAAAACAGAATTGCAATACTTTTTTTTGCATAATGTAAGGATTAGTAGCAGAATTCTTTACCCCAGAATGTCATGTATGTCAAAGTGCAATTTAAAAATGATGAAATTAAGTAATGGAATGAAATACTTCTTAAAAATGTGAACATGTGGTGAAGATACTCTTGTAGCTCAGAAAAATCCCTATCTCAGGTGGTTGGGGTGAGAGGCCACTAATATAGGAAATAGCACTCTGTCCTGGTTTTGTTTTCACTTAAATAATCTTTATTGGTCAAATCATTAATCATTTCCAGAGATGGTAACCTGTACTAAATGGACCTTTAGCCTGACCAAGTTCAGCTGCAGATGTCTTCTCTTAGTAGCTCTGTCTAGATATTTCACCTTGGAATATGGAAAAGATTCACTTCATATAGCCACATTAGGACAAGATAATTCACATTCCCTGGATATTTTATTAAAGATTGTGTATTTCCTTATTTCAACCCTGCAGATGCTAAATGAAATTTTCCATTTTCAGTTAGCAAATAACAGTTCCAGTGGTAAAAGGGGCTTGTACTGCTTCTCACCTCCTAAGCTGTCCAATTGAAAGCTCATACTTGAGGCACACGCTCATTATGCCTTGTGTTGTTATTAAGAAAGCTAAGACCATGAATGACTTTGAAGAATGACGGTAAATGTGTTATTATGTACTTTGTCAGCTTCTTCCGACAGTCACTTTTGAATCTGTGCATTTCACTCCTAAATATTATGCCATCGTTTGACCTCTAAGTGAATTTTCGTAATTCTATATCAGTCTTTGGACAGGAGCAAAAACTCAAGACCTTGTCAAGTAGGAGGCAATCCTACTGTCAGACCCTGGAACACTGACATTTTGCTGGTCACAGGGCAATGAGATCATGTGTGAAGTCTGCTAGTAAGGATTAGCCTTTCCAGTAAGGGCTAGCCTGCTAGTAAGCCTGACTAGTTATTTATTTAAAAGCATAACCAAGAAATCTTGAACAATTTGTTTTGCCTTAATTTTAAAAACCAGTTGAACTGTAATGGTGCATGTGAGCTGAGATTTGGAGGTTTTCATATATGATGAAAGCCAGTGAGGCACATTAAAAAATATAGTAATTTGGAGAACTTCCTAGATGCATCTGTTATTCCTAATTACTCAGCTGGGGGAGAAAATGACAGGTGGGCTTTAACAGTCGTTCCAGTTAGGTACAGTGGGTACATAACATTTCGAGTGATGTATCCGTGGTATATCCTCCTACAATAAATATATATATATATTTTGAATATATTGCTGTTCATTACCTAGCCCAGTAACAAATACAGACTTTTGCAGAGAAGAGTTGCCTTTTTTTTTTTGTGACACTTTTAGAAAATGAATGGAATCTTTTTCTGAAATACTCTTATTTATGATTACTAGAAAATTCTATGCATGAGTCATGAAGTTACGATCTGTGGGCCGATGGGAAGAGTTTGATTATTTGATAACTTTATCAAATACTGTTAAAATCTTAGAGAACAGAGGCATTAGATAAGGAGAAACCCAGTGATATTTAAGGGGATTTAAGCCATAGGGAAGGGATTTATACAAGAGAGATTTCCCTTGTTGTAGTGATAGATATGCAACAGCTTGTGTTCACCCTGCTCAAGACAAATCCTGTGACAGGCAGGCCTCGCCTCCACTTCTTAATCCTAGTTGGCTCAGCACCTGCTCCACAACCCTCTGCAGCTAACTAGGGGTGCTGTTGCATGGGATAACATCCACAATATTGGACATTCTCTTCCTCCCCACAGGTTATTAGGATCTCTAACAGAAGTCAGTAGCCTTCCCAAAGGTGTTTCATTTGCAGTCCCATGTTTGCATGTTACTCTCCGCTGGCTCCTGACTTGCTTTTTCAGCTGTTGTTGTTCAGGTGGCCAGGATGTCATCTTGACCACATCACTGGGTGTGCTGCTTCCTCCTCAGCTCTGGAGACCTTACAAAATGTGAGGAAATCCTCCTTCCAAGACCCTGGGACAGGGACATTTTGAAGATAGCCCCTAGGGGGAATGAGGTTGTGTGTGCACCTTTAATGTGCAGAGAATCACATTTAAAGCTCTGTGTCAGGATCAGCATCACAAACAAGACTGAGCATATCCTTCTCTTAAGCCCTCATGCCAGCTCAAAAAAAAATCACCCCTGAACTTCTGATGTTTGTCAGCCACAGCTTTTACTGGTTACTGTAAAGTCATTCCACCACATGTAGAATCACTTTAGAGGTCTGAAAAGCTCCACCAGACTGCTGGCCCACAAGTTAGACCTCATCAGCAATTTCTCCAGGTGCCTCTTGGGGCTTTGGATGGAGAACTGTGGTTGTCAAGGGGATTTACATTCCCATGATGCATGCCCTATAAAGAGCTCAGATATCCTAGCTGTAAGGTCTCCCTTTATATCAAACATGAAGTCAGAGACTGTCATGGATGGAATAACTGTCTTCCATGGCTCTGGGTTTGGTGGGTGCTTCAAGATCCCATTTTTTACCATTCTGGCAAATCAGAGATTCTCTTGTGACTGTGTTTCAGCCATCCTAAACTCTGAGAGGAAAACCTCAGAGAGTGGGATAGCCACAGAGGTGTACCTGAACCTCAGTTAGTTTTTTATGAGGCTGGTGTGACAGACAAGGGGTGCCAGAAAGTGATACCTTGGTCATCCTGTAAGATGAGAATGATGTATCATCCAGGGGAAAAGCAGGGAGAGAGTGAAGGAAATGTGAGGCAGATGACAGGGTTGTGCTTGGTTCTTTACCAGTGGTGCTCTGTAAAACCAGTAAATGCTGTCTCAGACACCTGTATTCTGTATTCCTTTATTTCAAAATTCAGTGAATGCCTTTTTTTTTTTTTTCCCCATCTGAGGAGCAGAGTGTCACTGTGAAAGTAGTACTTGTTTTCTGACCTATGCAGAAGGGATGCCTGGCAGCTTATGTTTTTGCAGTGTTTGTAGATGTTTGTCTGTTCTTGATGTTCATAAATGTGTATGGCTGTGATTTATCAGTCTCACTTTGTGTTCTTGGCCAGCAAAAACCTGAGCTGTGATGCAGCTCGTTGTCATGCAGACCTGTTCTCTGGATGTAGAGTCAGGTAAGCTGGTGATGGGAGGCTGCCAGGTACAGAAGCTGTTGCTCCCGTGTGTAACCTGTGTCCTGCTTGTTTTAGCCTGCTCCCTGTCGTGCTTTGTCCACCCCCAAACACCATCAGTATCCCCTGCCCCTTTCCTCCTTGCTCTCTGTCCTCAGTCAGATGTAAGGAAAGCTCAGCCTTTGCCACAACATCTTCCTCGTGGTGGTCCCAGAGGTCCTGCTCTGGTCTGTGGGTACAGCTGTACAAAGAACACAAGGTCTGCCACCCAGGGAGTGGTGTGGATGTCTGTGAACACTGTGGATTTCAGAGGACTGTCCCAAAGTGTAATGGTCTTAGATATATTGTCTGCATGGAGCAAAACATGAGGAAGCCTTGATCTTGGTAACATTTCTGTTCAGAAGGAGGTTTTTGTTCAGAAGGTTTGCATCAGACAGCAGCCCAGGAGCAAACTGGTGTACATGAGAGTATCAGAGAAGTGGGACCAAAGATTAAAATGAGACATTAGCCAAATTGACAGTGTAGACATGGCTATAATTTAGGGAATTTTGAAACCAATATTTTCTATCTTCTATGAAAAGCACTTGTTGTAATCTTGTGCCTTCTCACACAGTGCATTTTGCATAACAATAATAGAGATAATTATGATAATTACAATAAAAATTAATAATACTTGCCCTTTTTTCAGTAGATTTTAAAGTGCTTTTCAACATTGACTAATTAAGTCTAACAATATCTTGTGAGGTGGGTAGCAGGTGTTTGCTCATCTCTCTGGATCATGTCACCCACCATAGTAGTACAGCTGCTTCTACTTAGGTCTCATTGACTTCTAAATTATCATCATGGTTTTCAGGAGATAATTATCCCACGTTCTCTGCATTGTGTGTCAAAAAGTGGAAGCCCTTTCTTACATGACTCTATTTCAAGAACACTGGAAATTTGCATGGATTAGTAGCTAGACCTGTTATGGCTCCATCCAGCATGATAGGAATGGGAAGCTGTGCAGCCACGTGAACCCAGAACATGCTTGTCAAGTGAAAAGGTGCAGAGTATCTTGGGAAGGAGGCATGAAAAGCCCTTACATTGTGCCAGAAAATAACTTCCAGATCATTTTTAGTCATGTGATCAAATATATCCAGGCTTGCCATGTAGAAAAAGCGTTAATCCAGGTTCTGATCATGCTAATTACTTATACAGAGGGAAAAAAAAAAAAAGGAGTAATGAAAAATGGTTTACATTTTTTCTATCTCTTCTCTCCTTCTCATTTACCCCTTTAAACATATTTGTGCACATGTAGTGCATTTATTTTATTTTCACATGTTAGCTGAGAGGATATTCATATTGAGGCAAACTAATCGAAGATGCAACCTGTTCCTTCTAATATTCATGGAATAATCTGGACTCTTTGCAGCAAAATAAAGGCTTTTGAAAGGGATATGGAATGACAGATGCTTGATTCAATTTTTAAAGGGTAAAGTGGAGGATGTAGGGTAAATTTTCTGAACAGGGTACAGAAGAAAACACAAATCCTGTTATTAGTTTACAAGATATGTGGGTGTTAATAATAACAGGATTCCTACACAGAAATCTTTAATATACTGCTGCACAAACTTACACCCATGCATTCAGTGAGTTTAGACACTGAAAACTGGAATCAGTTGTTCAGTTTTTATACACTATCCAAATCGTTATTATTCTTCATTTTCTCTGGTAGCACACGGCATGTTTTTTAAGAATAGCATCACATAAAAAACCTGGTTCCAACTCTGGCCCTCAGGAAATTAATGATGGCAGATAATACATCATGAACTTTGAATATGGGCAGCATGTTGGGCCCATACTGTACAGATCAGGCAAGTATCTTTGCCCAGGAGAGCACTTGTGCACCTATTAAGTCAGAAAGCACTAAAATTAGGTAGTATGTAGAAGAATGTTGCCCTGAACAGGGGAATCTGAGCATTTATAGCAGGTTTCTTCTGAACTGAGTGTTTATATTGTCATATGAGAAATTTTTGTTCCTCAGAACTGAAAGTTGTAGGAAGAGCAAATCCTCCCATGCAGCAGATAAAAGGAACAAAGGTGCTACTAGAACATCTGAGTAATTTTGAGTCACCGTGTTTTCAGAGACTATAGAAGGCCAGACAGATAACTTGCATCTAAAATGGGAAAAAATATTTTATGATAACTAGTATAAAGATGTAATTAATTAAGAAGTGGAAAAAGTATCTCTGACTAATATTAACAAAAGTGTAAGGGTAAGGGAATAATAAATGTGATGTAGATGAACTCCAGACCTTTATAATTTTGTTTTTTTAAAAATCTTTATAAGTTGTATATCTTTACCATCAGCTCCGAAAAGGGTGAGTCACAAGCAATCTTGACGAATATTTAAAATACATTTTTTCAGGTATCTTTACTGGATTTTAAACATATCATAAATTATTTAGCCTACTTAAAGCAAAATAAAGTTTAAAATAAAATACAAGTCTAAAATTATGTATCTTCTTGCTATGTGTAATATACTATTAAAGCCTAATAAAATGACATAATAAAGTTTAAATTCAACCTGTTTTAGTAGTCTTCTATAGCTATTGGAAGAAAAAGTGACAAGTGTTTTTCTGCTGAGTGCAGAATAAACTACTGATTCTGCAGTTGCATAACTGCAATAATGCTGTGTATTACTGTGTAAGATGCCCACAGTGAACAGCATCTGAAAACCTTCCTTCCTTCAGCGTGGCTCTAGTGGGGTATTCTGATAGACCCCTCTCAGGAATCAGTGTTTTAATTTCAACAAAAAAAAATAACTTAAGCAGGGTTGTAACTTGTGTCCTGGGCATCAGGGGAGTTCCTGAATTTACCTTAATTAATCTTGCTGAAATTCACTTTGAGTTTTGGCACAACAGCCAGTTATTAAAGAAAGAAGGACTGCAAAGCTGTATTTTGCTAGTTCTTGAATTAGAACAGTTCAATTTTATCTCAAGGTATATAATTCAATTTAAAAAAAAAATAAATCCTGTTATATGCATTCAGATAAATAATTTAGTAGCATAAGACCTTTCTGATAGCAGCATTAAAAATGTCTAATTTGAGATTCTTTACTTTTTTGAAGTTTTCTACCTTCTTCAGGTTGTTGCTTGCAGAGCTCTGGGAGGCTTCTTTCCAGACATACTGTATTTTAGAGTCAAGATGACATGTCTAAGATTTTCCCCTGTAGATAACACCCTTCCCTGTACAATAAATGGCCTGGGCACTGATACATGAAAGCATCCCCAATCGGAACAACTCTGAAGGCATTTGCTTAATGTTCTGTACAGGAGTGGATTCAAGCATATGCTTATGAGCTTTCAAAATTCAGGCTCGGTACCTGGCCTAGTACCTGAAAGAATAAAACTCCATGTGTCATTAACCTTCCTATCCTGCTCCCATAAAAAAGAAGATCTAGCTGATCAATTTAAATTGTGGTGACTGGCAAAAGATATAGGATTAGAAATGAAGCCAACTGCAAGTTTAATGATAGAATCTCCATGTAAATCATGCAGGATTTTAGCAGAGTTACGATACACACTGTCAGAAGAGACTGTAGCTATCATACTTTTAATAGAGGACTGAAATAGACTTCTTTCGTTAATTCTTATAACCCCTTTAATGAAAGAAATAGTAGTTTGCAATCTCTAATTCTTAAAAAAAAAAGTTACAAGGCAGAAAGAGGAACATTGATTTAGAAGGTGGAAATTTTAACAGCATCAGTTATTTTGGTCTGTGAAAATTATATAGTCTGCCTGAAACAACCACATAGAGCTGGATTAGACCTGTGTGAGCAAGCTGCTCTAGAATGATTTCAGATGAAATACAGAACTAGGGATATGGTAGTTCTAGTTTTAATCTCTTTTACTTGAATAAGGCTGTCCAAATCAAATGCAGATATGTTTAAACTAAAAAATGTAGCTCAACTATTGCCCTTTAAGTTGACATAATGTAAAATTTAAGCGAGACATAGTAAAAAAGTCCAAATGTGACGCAATTTTACCAGAATTCATAAAGTGCAAAATTGTCATTTACTACCTATTTTGAAAGAAAATGAGTGAATGCCGTTATAGACTAATTAAAACACGTAGTGTAGCCTTTTTCCTTTTGCTTTTCTTTTTGAACAAATTTATGAAGAAACTTTAAAAATTGGAAAATCTTTTTTAAAATTTTATTTTCTTATTTCCGGTTAGAAATTATATATCAGAAATACCTTGTATATACAAGGTATGCAGTGTTCTACCTTAAACGGCATTTTGAATGTTTATTTACTTTGTTCCTTGGTCTATTTCTCTTTATTGTTCTGATATCTGTGTATTTATGAAATTGTTGCTTTCTCCATGTTTGCCCAGTGTAAAAGTCCTCTACATTTCAGTCACATTTTATACTTTCCCTCAAATAGTTTTCCATGTTCTAGCGTATTTTAATTGCCACTGATGATAACTGTGGCTGTGATGGGTGAGGGCAGTACTTGTTTTGCAGAGTTCACAACCAGAAGGAGGGTTGTCAAAGGAAATACTCAAAGTACATGCCCAATGTTACTTAAACAAAGAATAAATGTGAGGACAATGGGTGCTAAACAATTGATAAGGTAGCATGTAATGTAACCCAGTAAATCCTTTTCTGTCAGGTTGAGAGAAGTCAAGAAGCTCAGAGAATCTTAAATTTGTTTTCAGCTCCTTTCATACCCCTTATATTTACAAGACTACCCATACCTGCTTTTTAGTTTAAGCATGAGCCCATCATGAACTTCTTTTAAATTCTTTCAGCAACTTGGTGTATTTATTTTCACTTTAGAAGTCTCTATATCTTTAGGAAGTCTGAATACAAAATAAAAAGTACACAAACCAACAAATCCCCCATATTAAAAATTAATATATTACCTCCATATTCTTTGTCTTTTAGGCTGCTGTTTCTTTGAAAGTAGACTTTTGCTTATCTTACTCTGATAGGGAAAACAGTTAACCAAAGAAAAAATGTTAATAATAATAATAATTAACCAGATAGCACTGCTTTCTTGGTCTTAATGACAGTATTCCCTGATGCAGCACTGTTTGGTCATTTTGTTCTTTCTGTTTTCATAAAAATTAAGGCTATATATATTTATTAGATAATTTAATGTGGCAGTCTGTATGATAAACCCATCTGTTTTTATGTAATTACCACAATAATTAGGTTCAATGACTTGTACACAGCAAAACCAGGTTTTCTAGAAGGGCTTTTAGACTTGACTGGAAATCACCATGACAGTGAAAATCCATAATTTTGAGCAGCAGTTTGTTCTGATGCATAACTATTTCAACCTCAGTTGTATATGTTCTCTCTCTTATTTAAATGTGCCTCAGCCTAGTATCTAACCACAGATTCTTGGAATGGCTCTTTACTAGAGTGAAAAGCTCATGGTTACCCATCACTTTTCCTCAACAAGTATTTATGACCAGTCACAAGCCTTTCAATGTTGTCATTGCTGTTTTCTTTCACAAAAATGTTCGGGACTGAGTTTTCTAATGTATGTAAGGCACTTTTTTTTACTTGTGATTTGTGGAAAACTCACTTCACGTTTTCAATCTCCATTTTAAAATCCGGGCAGGTGCAAGTGGACATAGTCTTTCATTGCCACCTTCACCACCATTATTTATGGAGATAAAATTCTACTCATCATTCAACTGTTCATTTATTTCAAGAATGAACTATATTATAATATTTTCCAACCATTTTCTTTGGGTAACTTTTTAAGTTTTAAAATTGTGTTAAACTAATTGTGTTAAACTTTTCATTCTAACTCATTTTCAAAATACTTGAGTTGCAGAATGTAACATCCAAAACTGTAAGTAATCTTCCTTTCCTTTAAGATTCATAAAAATAATATGTTTTTTGACTAGGTTCACCATACAAACTAATTCACAGTCCAAAATAAGTGCTGCTAGGTACAATGTATCTGCCATGGTATGTTATAATCCATAAGGCTTTAGAAATGTATAATGTTCTTTCACACGTATCTCATATGAATGTTCTGGAAAATCACTTCTCCTAACAGTTATTATAAAAAGATAACTGAGGATTAACTCCATTTCTTCTCCAGTTCTTTTTTCTTTTTTTTTCTTTTTTTTTTTTTTTTTGAGTTCAATTCTATTCTCAAATGTATCTGTGTTTTTAGACAATGTTACAGAAGTGGAAATGCATTTTACATTTCAGTGGTTATACTAAAATTAGATCTAATCCCTACTGCTGTTTCCATTTACTGCATGTAATGAACTTCCATGCAATTGCATGTGGGAAAATCTACAGCAATATACCGAAGAAGAATTGGGGCATCTGCTCTAGAGTCAGCCACAGATGGGTATGTATGAACCTTGACTGGGTTTTGTGCATTGCTGGAGAAGGAAAAGTGTGTTGTATCCAGACTTGTATTTCAGCCTTGTTGTGACAGATAACAGCTCAACTACCAGACAAGGCAAGTCTCTTCTGAGAAACATCCTTTATGCTACATGGAACATGAAAATCAACAAGCTTTGTACCAGTGTTTGACAATATACTGAAAATAACACTGTGTTGCTTGGGGAGTTTCTGAAAACAAGGGCTAAATATGTCCGTGGAGTAAATTTGTTTTATGCTAGACCTCTGTCTTGCAGATCTGAATGTCTGCATAGGATCACTGGTGATGGCTGTGCAAATGGGAACATCACAGCAAGAGCAGCTTCTCTTCTGTGAAGGGGAGGCAGAAGAGGGCTGTTACAGAATTTGCTAACAGTTCTCACCTGTCAGAATCAAACACCTCCTATAGCTCAAACTTTGTACTTGTATGCAGCAGTTTTCTGTCATTGCATATGCCTAATTAGAGATACTGACTCTAATTCCTGGAATTTCCATACTTTCTGTTTCCAAGTGCACAGGTTCCCCTCACTGTATCTGTCATCTTTATGATGGTAACAACAACCCAGCATATTTGTGTGGAACTGATAAACAAGACTTGCACTGCAGAAGAACAGAGTGAACACAGTATGAAATTATGATTTTTATTACAGACCAATCCAATTTTAATCTGTTTTTGATGCAAATTGCAATCAGAGCTGAGAAAACAATGTATAAAATTTTGTATTTCACAACTTCCACATTATATTTAATGTGCAACTTACAGATAATCAAAATCATTATTTCCTTTTTCAAATATGTTTGCTATTCACTATGTCCCACTGAATAATATCTGTTGGGTTTTGTTTTACTTTTGTTTGTTTGGGCTGGTTTTGTTTTCTTTTAAAATATTCTTTTTGTTTTAGCACTGTCATTCAGCCACATTGCCTGTAGAGTATTTTGTTTGGAATGGAATATAATACTTAGATTTGGACTTCTGATATAAGTTAGAATAAGGAGTCTTTAATATATACTGCACTATTTCCTTTTAATTTTCTATTGCTGGACATATTTGTGCTATATTGTTTTACAAATATATCCAAATAGAGTAAACAAAATAAAATAAACAGGGACATAAGAAAGCATATTCAAGAAATTATTTGGAGAAATATATTAGAGAGTCATAAGCTCAACAGTGTGTCCTAACTGAATTCGGGTGTCATCAAAGAAAGACCTTTGGATGTAAATGTGGGACTTGGCCAGTCTTATAAGCTGCAGTAGTCATTTATCAGCTCAGTGAATGAAAAGAAAAATCAGTTTTAGAGGAAAACAATCATTTTATCAGAAAATGTCAACAGTAAAAAAGAACTTAACATAATTTTTCAAAGCCTTCAGTAGTTTTAACACAAACATTGAGCTATTCCTTGCTATCATTTAATTCTTCAACTCTTTTTTCCTTTTTTTTTTTTTTTTTTTTTTGGGCTCATATTTATTTCATTTCTCCGATATGGAATATAACTACTGGAGGAAATGTGAGACAAAAGAAGTTCTGCAATCAAATGTAACAAATGAGGTCCCAATGTTAATGACATGGGTAGCCCAATAGTTTTTAATTTCAGCAAGAAAGCAATGTATGTCTCTTTTTCTTCCAAGGTAACATATCAAAACAATGGACATGTCTAATGTAATGCCTTCAGTCCAAACAATCCTTCCACAGTTGTCATCCATAATAATTGCAGCAAGGCAGCACTGAAGCAATAGTCAATACCAAGACTCAGATAACAACAGAAAAAGTTTGGGCTCTTGAATATGACAGTATATTGCAATAAATACTTAAGAACTGCTCACATTTTTTTAAGAAGAGCTTTATTTTAAAGGAGCTTTTCATGGGAGTGGAAAAAAAATAAGTTTGGCACATATTGAAAGAGTTTCACATTTTGTAAAGATGATCTGTGGACACGAATGCAGGATACATTCTGTGCACATGCATATCATTTAAATGAATTTAAATCTCTCTTTCCTTGCATCCTCTATAGGTACTTATTCCATTTCACAGTGAGTGTAAGAGTTACAAGTATGATTAAATTTGGTAGCATTTAACACCTGCTTTGCATAAAATAAAAGGTTTTCCAGATGGAAGTGACAGAAAATCAATCTGAAAGGCAAAATGATTCATTATTGGAATTAATTTGTGGTGCTGTTTGATGTCACCAACCTAAGCTGGTGGCTAGCAGCTGCTGGAAGGAGCGATTCTGCTCCTCATTCCTCACCTCTGGCCGTGCAATTGTACCCCTCCCATGACAGCACCAGGCTTCAGTGCCTGCTGTCAAGATAGTAAACCAGGAGAAAATAATTCATATGTTCTATTTAATTTTTTTTTTCCAAAGTACCTTTCTGTGTATTTTTGGAGGATGCACATTCTTGCAGCGGCAGCTGTTTGCTAAATTGGCTAGGAAATGGTGTCCTCGGTCTGGATCAGTAACTGCCTATCTGGCTGTATCCAAGTGAATGAGGTGTGTTTGGAACACTGTAAAAAACCCAATCCCATAAGAGCAGTCAAAATGCTTGCCTCGTGCAAACACAAATGCAGACTGAAAAGCTCTTTTTCAGTACTGTGAAAACTCCCACTTTGCACCCAGGTGGGTGTTACCTCTGCCATGAGCCACAGCCAAGTCTTGTCCGTGCAAGACATGACTGCTGAACCCACCTTTCCGAAAAGACTTTTCAAAACTTTACATCAGAATAAAAGACTTCACTCTTACCTAAAGAAACTGGTTAAATAATGAATATTTTTAATTAATCACCGTGCTTGGTGCTTGGGTAACCTCAGGCTATTTAGCCCTAAGCAAGGCATAGAATTACTGACCGGTAAAAGGAAATTGGTTGAGATTGCTCCAGGAGGATTTTATAGGAATTAATCAATACTTTTATCTAAAACCGAAGACGCACGCTCAGTTTACTAAAATATTGTGATTATATCAACAGAAGACTTAACTTGGTATATTTCAAGGTATCCATAGGAATTTGTTTGGGTGTGAAACTCTGGAAAAATTCTCTGCAAAAGGCTATTATGGAAAACTTCTTATCCTTCAAAGGTTGTTTTAAACATTCTGCACTGTGAATATGGTACTGGGACATCAATAAGTGTTAAGTTATGTACGTGTGAAATTGGGCCTGTATTTCTTAATTAAGAGTCAATGGATGTTTAAGACCTAAGAAACTGTTGCAATTCATAAAATAAAGTAATAAAAATAATCGTGGTTTGGGATTTTTGTTGTTGTGGTGCATTTTGTTTTGTTTTGTTTTTTTAACATGGCACAAGGATGATGGAAAATGGCCAAATATTTAAAATTTTATGTGATTCAATATATTTTACAAGATTTTATAACATAATGAATAGAAAATGTGATAAAATCTTAGAGTGAAATTAGAAGAAATGTTGAGCACTGTTAGACAAATCACTGGCAAACATAACTGAAATGTTAACTAAAAAGTTAGTCATTTTGATTTTGATATATGCATGAAAAATACCAGACAGTAGTAATAATTTGCTCTACTCATACGAGTTTTGGTATTATAAAAATAGCTTAGGGCCACTGAGGGGAAAAAAAAATAACAAACCCCATAAACAACAAACAGATAAGCAAGTCATTGTATTTAGTTCAGTAAAAATTTCCCCTTGATGTAGGGTGATGGTATAACATAAAATAAATATATGAGAATATCAGAATGCTTTAAAACACAGCATAGAAAACAACAATAATGTGATAATTCTGGCATGCTCTCTTGGCATGTAGGTATGATGTGGTATTAGTTTCCAGCTTCTCTACCTCAAAAATAAAGATGTTTTAGGGATAGATTATTAGAAATCTGGTAAGGCTTTTTGTGAGCAGAAAGTGAAAATATTTCTTCACAGGGATTATTAAGACAAGAACTGGCACAAAAAATGACTGCAAAAAGATGGTTTTTTCTAGATTGTGTTATTTCAATATAGAATTAAAAAAAAAAGTTCAATATTTGTTACTTTAAAAGTATTGCTGATTTTGTCTGTTATTTATTATATTTTCAAACAATTCTTTTGCTCCAAAATATTTCCTAAAGATAATTTATTTCTCTCTGTACCTTTTTCTGACATAAGGTTTTCTATCTGTTTTCTATCTATTTTTATTTTTGACTCTTTGTCTTAAAATTAAGCTCATTTTATATGTTTACTTTAGGTTTTATTTTTATTTACCTAATGTGCATTTATTCTTAGCTATTTTCAGTACCAATTGTTTTGATTTTGAACTTTCAAGTCTTCATGCAGTGCTTTGTGAAAATAGTTTTGCCATCTTCTCTCTCACAAGTTTTATTTGCTTGTTTTTAAATAGTTGTTGTCAGTTATGGCTTTAAAGTCACATAAAATACTCCAAGCAATGATAAGCTTCATTTTAATTGTTAAAAGAATAAAATATGGTTTTGAGACTCATTTTAGTTTTCACAGTTAGTGAATTTCTCATGTTTGTGCTGAACTGCAATACATTAGGATAGAATTTTATGGTGTGAGCATCACCACTAGTTGTCAAATGTTTTTAACTTGTTCTACTGTGTTTATAATAAATGTCTGTGCTCTGTTCTCTTTTGCTTTGCTCCCAGTTCGAGTAAAATTTTGGGGATATGGCACTTCAAGTATGAAGACAATGTAGAAAACTGGAAAAACTAGTTCTGTTACATACTTTTTAAGGACTTGCCTACTACACTAGATACAAGTAAGCATTAAGGAAGTAACGATGAGGAAGATTCTTGATCTGGAAATCTTCTGCATTTTAATCTTTTTCTCTTGCTTGTAAGTAATCTGTACAGAGTATACCCATTATGCATGAATAGTTGTAGTAAACACAAGTGCCAATTAATGCCAGGGAACCTGAATTTTTGAGTTCGTCTTCAAATGCAAGACTTCATGTATAAAAAACACTACAATTAGTGACCCCTTAAAGACAGGAAATTAAACTTGATTTTCAATAGAATTATAGTAACAGTGTCAATAGTTCCTGGTATTTTGCTATGGAGTGGCAAACAGGCATTGGGAACTGGGTTGTACATATCTGAAGACAGAACAGAAGTGGAAAGCAGGGAGCTCTCCCCAGCTGAGCAGTGGGCATGAACCCTCTTCTTGGAACACTCACCACACAAAATACTGAGCTCTTGGGGAAGCTGCTCTATGAATTCCACTTCTTTTGGAGGAAGGACTAATACTGAACTTGAATCAAGTAACAGCAAAATTACCAATTCTTGTCTTTCTAAATCTACGGGTATTTTGTCATCTTTTTTATATTATTATTATTATTTCAATGAAAGGAAAATCAAGTTTTGGCAATAATCAGATTTTATAGTATATAGTGCTCTGGAACAATTCTGATAACAAACCAGTGGCACTGCTGGGACGAGTAAATATAATTTTCAACGGTTAGCAGAAAATTGTCACTGGATTAGGTCTTGGCTTGGTTGTTTTGGAGTAGCTCTCCTGGTATTTGTCCCAGACACAATCTTCTTTTTTTTTAACATTGCTTTAGTTTTACCTAGTTTTTGTCCAGACTTTTTTTTTCCCAGGTTTTTTTTTTTTAGTTTTGTTGTTGTTGTTGTTGTTGTTTGTTTTTAGTTTTTTTTCTATAGGTGAAACTAAAACGATCCAATTTGGTTGGTGAGGGTAAATATGTAATTTTATTACTCTAAGCTGTTGTCCTCCCATTTTTGTGGTTATTGCTTTTTCTTCTAAGATGAGATGTAGATATAACTTTTGAAGATGAGATTCTCAAGTGGAGAATATACATATGATTTGAACACTAGATTTCTTATATCCCTTGCATATTTTGCAGGGGGATTTTTTAGGTGATTATGTGGCACAATAAATATCATTACAGTTTTATGAGTAATTCTGAAATTTCCTGTCTCAGTGGGGTGTTTCTTTTGGTTCTTCATTTGGGTTTCATTTTAGCTTATTTTGGAGGGTTTTTGTGGGGTTGTATTCTTTTTTTTTTTTGGAGGGGGGATTGGTTTTGTTTGTTTTGGTTGGTGGGTTGGTTGGTTATTTTTATATTTGGTGGGGGGTTTTTTGGTAATATATACTTTGCAGTATAATGACTACAGTCTGTCACCTCTGTAGAAATTGCAGATGAAGAAAACTTGGAAATTGGAATAAATTGGAGAAATGTTTTGGGTAAGACCCACATGATGGGGTGACCGAGACCCAGTGCAAAGGACAAAGGTAATTTTACCATTTTGGAGTTAGCAAAGCTTACCCTTTTACACTATTGAAGGAGTATTCTTTTTAAGGGACCAAGTCCTAAGTCCTCTTTCAGCATTAGCTCTACTGGGACATAATATAATAAGTAAAAATAAAATTCCAGCTATGCACTTTACTGGTGTACTGAAAGCAAACTGTACTCAGAAATATTAATGCAGTTAACCAACACAATACTTAATTAGTTCAGCACAAGGTATTTTATATTTTCTCATCATGAAATGCTTAAAAAAGCTAATGTGACAAGCTTTTGTTACAAAAAATCAGCATCCCTGAGAAAAAACCTGCCTTCTATAGGATCTTTCTCTGTGTACTCTGGCAATTGAGCACACTGTAAGCCTACTTCTTAGGGTTTAGAGTTGAATTTTCTATAGAAAGAACTCCTAAAACTCTTCTTTTCACACTGTCTGTAGTAGTTGCTAACACAGTGGTCTCTTCCAATAGCAATTCTACTCCCTGCAACGTGTATGAAATCCACAGAACCTGTTTGAAGGATTCCTCTTTGAAAGCCAAAAAAAAATATGGGATATCCCTCTTTTGTGCTGCAGCATCAAAAAACAGGAACATTGAACAGTAAGTTGCAAAGAGGTAATGGTTGTATTGTCCAATCCATTACAGGCAGGTTTTTTTCCAAAGGATTTGCTCTGACGTTACTAACACGCATGGCCCTAAAGAATTGGGAAATAGGCAGGGCAAAACTTAACAATAATGTCCTTTAGTCGCTCAAAGGATGACTCTCAGTATTTTATTCACATTAGATTAATGTTTGCTGTCTCAGGGAACAATCTAATTGAAGACAAGCAAAAGAGCTGTAACAACTTCCAATAAAAGAAGGAAAAATGAGAGCAATAGGGAACACAAGGAATAAGTGCTGGTTTCTTCACCTAACTGCATGTTTCTTTATCAACACATTATATCATCTTTAAAGGCAATAATACATTGAGTCAAGTATCAGCTTTGTAAGTAAATTAAATTTAAAGAATATTATTCTCTGAAGTCAATGGATCCTGTCTTCTTATGCCTTAGACAATTTAGTGCAGGTTATTCATGGACTAAGGAGCTTTGTTTAATAGTTGGAGAATTCTCTTCAGTTTATAATGAATAACCTAGAAAATGTGTAGGTGGACTAGTGATCCATCTTATCAAGTCCATGTAACCAAATAAAGTATTTAGACCAGTTAATTAAAAGAAGTCATTAAAAGTGTATTTTTTGCAACAAGTAATTATTGAGTAGAAAATAGTCTTGAAATGTAATTAAATTCAACTATTTCTCTCTGTTTACCAAGATTAATTTCTGCCTCCTTGCCAGCACAATGTAACTTTAAGATTTATAATTTGACACTGTGTCTGAAGACACAATTATCACCTTAAATTTCTGTTCATAACAGAATTTCAATTTTCCATTGAATCTATTATAAGAATAAATGATATCCCATTTGTTTACTTATGTTTTAATAATTTTTGTTTCACTGGTGAATGCTGTGGACCTGGTGATGTTGTTACTGGTTAAAACTAAAATATGAAACTAATTTTTTCAGTGTAAACAGAGCTGTTTTGCTTTTTTTTTAAGTTGCTGATGGTGAACATCAGGGGTATTTAACTTTGTGCACATTGACTTCATGCCATGACGATGCAAGTCGTGCTTTTTCACAGTATTTGTAATTTGCTATTGTATAACTTTGTTATGATTCTTAATAAAATTCTTAGAAATGTTTGGACCAGATTTGGAGGTTATTGGCATGGAGTCCTTTAGATTCTCTTACTGTGTACAATATTAGGATTATTATGTGGAAGGATATTGGTTTTGCATAAAATTGTGCTGGTTTAGTCCAGATGTTTGAAAAGTTTACCTGGTCTGGAAATAACCTTTTGAGATTTAATTTATAAAACAAGTTATAAACTACACATGGTCATTCAGGAAGCCCTTCTTTTTCTTAACAGTTTTTAGGTCATTGTCTTCAGTTCTTTTTGCTTTTGCACTGAGCTACTTACACATTTCTAAATACCTAATTAACTTCATAATTAAGATAAATACTTTATACTCAAATGGCTTCTTTAATGGTTGTAATGCAGCCACTGTCCTACATGCTGGAATATAAAATATTTTATTTTTGGCATAGCACTGATATTAAGGTATTATTACAAGTTATCTGAATTTACACACAAAATGTTTCTCAAGTGTATCACTTGAGAGATTTATGTTATCTTTGAATATTTAAGTATTTGTCATTTTTTCACCATTAAGAAACAACATGAATTTGCAATAACCAAAATCTTCCAAATATAAAACAATTGCTTAATGTCAAATAAATGGATGCTCTACAATACCTTTATATAAGATATTCTCTGAAATATAGTGATTCATGTGGATGTTTTTAAATATTTTTTTTTTAACTTGAAATAGAGGGGAAAAGAACCCTGCTTTTAAAATGATGTTTAAGGCCTTCAGTAACACATTCCTTAAATATTGTATTTCTCTGAATTTTCCATAGTAAAACCTACTTGAATTTCCACAAGTAATTTTATTTGGAATAGAACTACTGAATAAAAATAATAGAAAAAAAAGGATTTTTATAGTTTTGCAAAAAATAATCTCAGTGGTCTCTCTCTCTGTTTTGATAAAGGGCTCTTAGGATTGCATGCTATTATTTATACCATTTATCATTTTCATTTAAAGATTCCTTGTCAAGCATTCATAAAAAATAACATATAGGTACTTTTATGTGTATCTCAAAACACATGAAATATTATATGATGTTATAGCACAATACAGGCTAGAAAGTGTCTTTTATTTCCTTTGTAGACACACTGATATAAAACAAATACAGTTTAATACTCAAAGGGAGTTTATTTCCCTTTAAAATAATGGGAACCTCCCAGGGTAAAAGAAAGAATGACCCAAAAGTTACTGTAATTCATTCAATGGTTCCTATTAATGAAATAACCCCCAAAAGATAAGACTTTTTTTATCTCAGTAGACATCTTAGAACAGAAAATTGACTGTAGGCACTTCGTAACACTTTGCAAAACCACAACCAAATCAGTAGTAACTTTATGTTAAAATGATATTAGGGCTTATTCATGTCAGTTATTAAAGTAATTTCTGGGTAAACTTTGGAGAGGATGTAGTAAGAGAAAATAATATTTTAGGTAATTATAAGTGATAAGTTGTTTGTAAGTTTAAGGATATTAAGATAAATTTAATTTTAAATATTTTATCTGCTCGGTCATGTGTATGTGTAATTTGGTCTTGAATCTGCTATATTTGACCAAGCTACTGAAGGGACCATAGTCCTTATATTATTTGTCCTTTTGCAGTAAGTTTACATCATGGTCTCACCCCAGAACTTGAATTTTCATTAGATTGGGTGTAAGTTAAATGTGTGCTACGTAGTTTATCTAATTAAGACTGGAATGTACTATTTTAGTTATTATACCAGCAGAGTTTACATTCAAATGGTTGCTGCTTCTTATGCAGGAAAAAACCTTTGAATCCAAGGGAATATGACAGAACCAGGCTTTTCTTCCTCTGTTTGGAGACACACCAATCCATAGCCATTGCCATGTGAAGGGATGCACATTTCCAGTTTATCCAGGGGTATAACAAATGGCTATTTCTATTCCTAAAAATCAACCTCTTATGTTACAGGACACAGTAAAATAGAAACAGTGTAGGCATTCAACAAAGGAATTTTGAAAATAATGCACAAAAAATCCATTTTTGGATCATAGAAGGAATAAACACTAATGCCTCTGAATCTAAACAATGCATATTAAATGGCAAGATCACCTCCAGGATTTGGAAATGAAAAGTAACTGGTTCACAACATCCCAACCTAAACCAATTTCATTGTCTGATTTTTATTAGCATACATACATCTGTTTCGTATGAGATCTGACATTGGTAGGAAATTATGTTCCAACGAAAATACATTTCACTCTAGATTTTTCTAAGAGCCACACTGAGCTGAAGCTGTTATTCCCTTTTAACATTTAGACAAATTATAATGAAAGAAATGCAAAAAAAGTACTTTTTCCTGCTAATATATGTATTTTGTTGCCATTTCTTCCTATACTAATTAAAACAGTTTAATTACCACAGTAGAATACTTTGTAAACTGACATTTTAGTAATGATTCATTTAAATGGTATACATTTTTCTTAATGGATAAGGTCAATTTGCTGAGCAGACAGACAAAACTTACATCATCAATAGAGTAATTTCTTGAATATTGAAATAATGTCTGTGAGATGAAAAAATATTTCTGTATTTGGATAAATAAAAAAGAAGTATAGATCTCTTACATATAATTTCTAATTAATGTATATCATATATGGTATGAAATTAATGTATAATATACATGCCCATAATTTCAATGTATAATAAATAACAACTATACAATAGTTGGATATATCAGGAGAACTCCTCAAACCAGGATCCAGGCAGTAAAACTACTATAAAATGGTTTTGAGCACGCAGACGGTGATGCATTATTTTATTGTTGAATTTATTTATTTTATTGTGGTACACAGTACAAATCTGCCAGCAATAAAATAGAATATGATGATAGCAAAATATAAGGAGAGATATTTCACTTCATGCATTATGAAGGAAGTTGTTGAACTGATATGTTAGCAATGAATGATATATAGAAAAGTAATGGCTTGTTACTTCATACTTACTTTACCTGTGTGACTTCTGTTCCAGAAAAACCCCAAGTATTTCAAGTATCATTATTCAGGTCAGCTTTAGCAGGAGTCACTCCTACTCTTGTAGAAAATATTTTGTTGTAAAAAGAGAACCTCAGGACTTTATTTCCTGCACTGTAAATATCCCATCTCAAATGTTAAACCAAAAATGTACAGTCACTGAAACACTTCAAACTATGATGACAGTGCATGTTTCTAAGGTCTGTTCCTCAAAGAACTCCTCTAGCCAGTTCAAAATGTGGAGAGATTTGTGATCTGGGAGCTGCTAAATCACTGGCCTCCTCTCCAGATGACCAGCAAGGAAGCTGGATATGTTACAGGTAGGAAATGATTTCTATTTCTCTTCTCCAGTGAGAGATGCAATGTATGGATATCTCTGACAATGACCAAGGCAGGAGACCATTTTACCACTAAGAAAAATCTATGATGAGTTGTTCACTGTCAAGGGGAAAGTTTTTTTACTTCTTTTTTCTTTTATTTTCTTTTTTTTTAATTGCTTGACTCTAGAATAAGATTTCTAAAGTTTCATAGTGTGCCCTAGTGATGATTTCTTGGTGTAGTTAGCCCTTTAGATGAAAACAAAGGTTTGTCTATGGAATCCTCTCTCCTTCAGTATCACAGATTTTCAGTCTAATAGTCAAATCCTTTTCACGTGGATTGTTAAGCTCTGACAAACAGCTGAGTATCTGATATGAAAGTCAATTTTTGCAGGAAGATTTATATTTTAAAGGAGAAGGTGAAGACAAAAGTAATGAGTTCAGCAGAATAACTTTGTTCCAAATTCCCGAAACACACAAGCAGTGTGGGGTTTCTATTTACAGGGCACGTATACGTTGCATGAAGAGACTGAAAATATTTTTTGACGTGTTGTATCGCTTAAACACAGCCCTGGAGTTTCAAAAAGGACCTGGAGATACATTTGTCCTTCAGGAAATGTTACTGCATGATAACAGCCACGATGCGAAGATGGCGCTGCACAGCTACGCTACCGTGAAAGAGAAAGCAAAGGGGAATAAATGGAGACAAGACAAACATAAATCTCCTTTATACCCTTCCCCATTCCTCCCTCTCCTCCCAGAGGGAGGCAGTCAGACCTTCCTGTGCACTCCTGGAGATTACAGTCCCTTGAATTGCTTATGCCATCCTCAACCTCTTCCCTGTTACCCTGGAGGAGTCAGCACAGAGCAGTGCCTTAAACAAACATCCCTCTCACAGCTCCACATTTCTTTCTGCCTTCCAAGCAAGCTGTCATTTACCTTCTGTCACACATTAGCTGTATTAAATCCATGTTCTTAGTTGCTGCATTTAATGTATCAAGGCCCTCTTGTGTATCTGGATTGATTCACTCCAAAGTGGAAGTTAAACATTTTGGGCTGTAATCTGTGAGGCAGCGCAAGCTAAAACTCTTTTCTTTCTGCACGAGATGTTAAGATGGTATCTGAGAAATAGCTGAGCCTGGGGAATCAGATGCCCAGCTGAGACAGACTGCTGTCTCACACTCAAGCATCGGGAGAATCGACGGTGCTACATTTCCGGCACGAGGTTCCCCCGAGGGCTCAAATACCGTAGGTGTGCTCAGAGCATGTAAGACACACCATGACAAGGGCACAGCTCTCACAGAACAGCATGGCAGCTGTCATGTTTCTCGAAAAACATGTGCTAGAATACTACGTGATACTTGTTTCCAGCCCTTTCCCTTCATCCTTCGTACCGGTGGGATGTCTGGATGCTTCGCCGT
The DNA here is from genome assembly GCF_022539395.1 of Myiozetetes cayanensis. Classification (NCBI taxonomy): domain Eukaryota; kingdom Metazoa; phylum Chordata; class Aves; order Passeriformes; family Tyrannidae; genus Myiozetetes; species Myiozetetes cayanensis. The sequence continues at coordinate 6,264,846 of NW_026087742.1, forward strand.
TCTTTTGCTGAAGGTTTGCTCACTTGAATCTCTTACCGTGGTCTGTGCTAATCACCAGGTTACTGACAAGCTTTGCATGTGGGAATACGCTTTCAGAGCCCTTCCTTGAAACTGCTTCACTTTGCAGAAAACAGTTTAAAGATTCAGAAGTAAAATGACAGAGAAAAGGAAAGAACGACAGGGTAAGGAGCACTGGGTGAGGAGATCAAGTGTTGCTCTTGGAGCAGGGACCGATTTTTGGGGCAGCCTCTGAGAGCATGTGCTGATTTACACACCATGGGTGAGGGCAGCAGGGAAGCACCATCCTGCTGGAGCTCTGCATTCCAGAGCACTACAGAGCCAAAAGTTTTGGGTTTTTCTCTAGTTCTTGGGCAGTTGAACCCACAAGGATGTTTGGACGTGATGTGTCTTTGGATACAGGCAGGATTTAGTCGGTGGTCTTGATAACAGATATGGAGATAGTAGTTGCAAATTACAATTATTTGTACTAATCCCCCTAAGTCCTGTTACAAAATGAATGTCTTAATCTAAGCCCTAAACGTTCTCCATGTGCATAAACATGCAAGACTTGATTCACTAAAATACTTTTATTTTGGTTTAAAGTGAGGAGTTTTATACAATATAGAAAGGTACCAAAAAAGGACATTTTTAGTATGTCTTTAGACATATGTAGTATGACACAATAGTTGCATTTCCTTTCAGAGTGCACGCATCACTTTTCCAGTGATTTCCCTAATATATGAAACATGTAATTTGGTATTATACATCAAAAGTATTGAAGAAAGAGTATTGTGAATTTTATATTAGCAAAAAGTTCACAAATAAGCACTGTTTCAAAAGTTAGATCTGCCTTACAGCTACACTTCATGTATTCTCAGTCCTCTTATAAGTGTTCTATGAAAAGAGCAGTTGATTTTTTTCTTTTTTTTTTTTTTTAATTGGAAAATGCCATTTAATGAATGCAAAGCTGCTATTGTGGAAAAATATTAGTACTGATGAAATGAGAGCAGTGAGGATTTCTCACATTCAGGATGGAATTTCTGCTTATAATGTGAGAGAAGCAGAGACAGAACTGTTTGGGATAGTGACTTAGTCCTTGAAAGTTCAGGTGGGCATTATACTGCCCAGGCTTCTAGAACAGAGCTAGCTGAATTCTTTTTCTATGGCCTGTACAACTTACTAAGTAAATACTGACTGATCTGGACTTATTCCAAAGAATAATTAGTATTCACTGTTATTTGGCTAAACAAAAGACAAATTCTTCATTCTAATTCAAAACTGGAACTCAACCCCAATCTCATACAGGTGTTCTTCATAGCACGTGTAAGGTTGCTGTGAAAATTTTTTCCCCTCTCCTAATTTGACATTTTTGGTTGGTATCTTTAGGCCAAAAAACTGCTATTATTTTTTTTTTAATATATTTTGTAGCTTCAGTGCTATATATATATATAAATATATATATATTTATGATGGTTAAGCATTGACTTTGCTCCCAGTGAGACAGGAAATGGACTGAAGAAAGATTTTCCACCTCACCAATAAACATTTTATACTTCTTTGTTACTGTAGAGTGGGCAACACACCTCTCCATCCCCTCAATATTTAAGAAACAATGTTAGAAATTTCCAATATTTGTGTTAAAAGAAATCTGAAATTTTGAGTAAGTTAATAGACTGGGAGATCTATTGCCTTCCTTTCTCTCTGATTCTGCTTTTTGTCTTTCTTCATATACCCATATTTATTTAAGATATATTCCATTTTCTGATGTTACAGTTCTAGCAATGCTTGTTGTAATTCAATCAAACGATAACTAGTGAGTTAACTTTTTTAGCTCAGCATATGTGGGTATGCACAAACTCATGCATAAACATAAACCAAACTACCCAATGGAAAAAAAAAAGGGCTGATACCTTTTTTAGAGCACAAGTGAAAAATAGCAGCCAATGAGAACCGAAGGCTGCACGATCCTAATTGCTGAGAGAACGCCTTATTTGTCCGTGCCACCCGAGAAAGGCAGAAAGCTGAGGAGTGGGCAGATATCTGAGTAACAAAAGATAACTTTGCAGTACATCAGCTCTGAGAGTTTAATGCACTGGTATTAAAGCATGAGTGTGTGGAGGCGTGTGCAGTGACAGGCAGAGAGCTGCGTCTGTTATGCAAGTGGAAAGGAGCCAAGCACAGAAGATGCGGATTATTTTTTTTTTTTCTGCCATTGACTTCAAACTCTCAGTTTACATGTGCCCTTATAAAAGAGAATTTTCAATTCAGCTAACAACTACTGCTTGCACAGTAACAGGAGGATACACTAAAACAATGTAAATGACCTTACTAATTGTATTGGTTTTGAACTTGTAAAGGATGCTTTTGCCTCACTCACCTTCATCCCAACTTCCACAGCAAGAATGTCCTTCCTACTCTTGTCATCTTGATTGGATTAGTTGTGAGAACTTTTACATTCCTTAGCCTTTTTAACATATCAGCTACTGTACCTGACTCTAAAGGCTCCTCAAGATGCTTTCTTCTCTTCCTATAAACTTGAATTCCAATTCCAAGAAACCACTTTTGGTCACCAACTGGTAAATAATACTAATGCCATTCCGTGCTAAGCCTCTGGACAAATACTTTCCTAGTATTTTTTATGATGCCCTGCAAGTGTGGCAGACTATCTTCATAAACATCATAAAACTCCACAGAAGTCCCTTTTGCCATGCTGCTAGGGACAGAAAGCTCAACATATGTTTGCTGCATGTGAGTAGCCCTGTAACTGTGTGATTCACTCAGCTGCATTTTAGTGATGGAAGGATTTGTCATAGGCCCGTGTTGCAGTTGGGTTTGGCTTTGATCAGGCATCACCTGCCTTCTCAAGTCTTTTCCACTGTACCTTTGACACACTGTTGCTTTCCCTTGACTCTCTAGGTTGTCCATCTTCCCATTTCTGTTGCTTACTAGAAAAAAAAAAGGATTAAATCAAACATCAGCTTGTTATACCCATTTTTGCAACATGCAAAAATCTTTTCTTGTCAGAAGTCCTTCAAGGTCAAATGTTGCAAAAGAAATGTCAAAGACTTATGAAAAGGTTTGAAAGAGCTGCAATTCATTAAGTTTCTCAAAGAGAAGATTAGGGAAGAGAGAATAACCTGTCTGACTACCAGATGGAAAGAGGAGTAGTCCAACCAGAATTAGGTGCAACAGGAACATGGTAAAAATGACAAATACCTTAAACAATATATTGTAGTTAAATCAAAAGCCAGGATGAAAACAGCTCTTCTGAGAATTATATGTTGGAATATAAGCTACAAATGGACTATGGAGGAGAAAGTAGTAGTGCCTACAACTGTAATACCTCCAGCAGCAGCCATTTCTCATATCCTTTCCTCTGTCCCCCAATAGTGTCAGCAGCAGGAATTATGTTATTAATATTTTATATAAATATACATTTGTATATTTACATATATATTCTATTTGTATGTTTATATAAATATTAATATAATGTTTATTATTATTTATAATGTTATTAATATGTTATTGTTACACCTTGAGGAATTTCCCATCAGCCAATGAAGAAATTATTTCACTTATTTTTTTCCTGTGTTTGGGATTCCATTGGTAACTGGCAGATAGTCTCAAAGAATGAATAATATTGACATTTCCTTTATACCCAGTTTGAAACAGGCAACTTAGATTACTGGGAAAAGCTAATCATAGAGGTCATAGCACTAGTTCTATAAGTACACTACAGGCAGACATCAAAGGTGAAGGGAAAATTAACAGCTTTATTAGGAGCATTCTTAAAAGGGAAAAATAGAGGTAGAAGAAAGGAAGTATTAAGTTTTTGCATGAACTTTATTGTTTTCAATTTTCTTGCAGTGTGTATAACTGGATTACCATTTCAACCCTGGGAAAAAAAAAACAACAAAACAAAACAAATCAAAAAAACAAACAACCAAGCCAATGACATATTTAGCAGTCCCAGTTTGGAATAACTATTTAGGATCCTAACGATGACAATCTTCTGTCTCTTTTTCCTAAAGAGATAAAAATATTTTTGGAATAACACAACAAATATAAATTTAGAGTAGGTGCTTGAAATTTTTTCATAGTTTGAAATGTCTTCCTTTTATGTTGCACCTGGGAAAAGAGTAAAAAAATATTGCAACTATAATCTTGGGTGGGGTTTTTTTAGCAAATATATTAATTGATCTTTTAAGAGACATCATGTGACCCTATAAAACTTCTCTCATGTGTAATATTAGACCAAAAGAGCTACAAAAAAAAACCTACTATGAGAAAACCTGAAATCCTGAATGCCTTAGGACATCACAAAGACTCTGCACCTATTTTTTTCACAAGTCAACAGATTTTGTATATTATATACATGATTTATGTATAATACATATATTTTGGTGTATAGCAAAAATATATATAAGTGCATATCATAGTTTATAAACCACATATGATGTATATAAAATATATAAATGCATACAAATATGTACTTTAACTTCATATAAACAACCCTATCCTGAGATGTATAAACTCTAAAAATTATAGTCTTTGGTAAAAATAAGAAGGAGTGGAAAAAAAGGCAGTGGGATAGGAAGGAAGCTGAGGCATGACATTTTTTATCTTTGCAGCATGAAGCTCCCTTTGTCCTGAGGTTAATTCTTCACACCTGCGTGCGATTCATTCAGAGCATGAGATGCTTCCATTTATAACAAACTCAGAGATGACAACTTGCAGCTGTTCCTTTAGATAGGCAGTGACAAAAAACGTAGAGGCCTTGGAAATTGTGAAGAATTTGAATGTTTCTTGATTTTAAACTGGTAGGTGTTTGGAACTGTTATCTAATCATTAATTTGGATGATAATGCCTTAGTAGTGCATGAATATGATGAAAAAGAAGGTGATCTATTCCCTCCAATCAGAGCTAGATCTGTTTTATCTGTATTACTTAAATAGGTTCTGTCTTTTCTTTTTCCTTTTTTTTTTTTTTCTGCCAGTTCAAGTAATAAATGATCTTTTCACTTTTTTTCTAAATTTCAACTTTTATGTAAAATTTCCTCAAACTCATATGTTTGTTTTAGTTACTATATTCTCTTCTCACTCCTTAAAGTTTTTATCACTTCATAGTTGTCAAAGCCTGTCAGAAAACAGCTTATATGGTATTTTTTCCCCTCCCTTTCTTATTTTTGGGTGTTAAAATAGTTTTCTATTCATAATGAGCAAATGTGTTAAAAGTCCTGTCAACTTTTCTGACAGATGTGAAAATCTGAGTGATTTCTGGCATGGATGTATTTTTCCCCACTGAAGGGATTAATTTACTCATTTATTCTCCCTTCTTAGGGAGAAAGCTGATAAGAGAGACAGGAGGAGTAGAAAACCTACCAGAAATTAAGAAATGTGTAAATATATACTATCCTTCACTCAAGTGTTAAAAGGAAAAAAATGCAAATAGACTAATCACTGACATTGCCAATCTAAACTGAACATTTATAAAACTCCTTGATTTTTGGTATGGTGCAAAGACTTTTTGCTAAGTTTAACTCGGGTAACAGATTCAGCTGGTTTCAGGCCCTGTATTGAGAAATGTTGAATATTGTGAAGATCTTTACCACTGTGCAATTTAAAAATGTTATTATGAAATATCTGGCAATGTTTTAAACCCAGTTTAAAGGACAGTGTAACAGAGAGTCTGAAACCTCTAAATATCTGAGAAAGGGATTGTTTAATAATTCTTCAAGAAGAGGAAAAGCAATCATCCAGAAAGCCTTTTGAGAAGCTATGAAGGGATTTTCCATGGACAGGACAGATCTATTAAAAGAGGTGTCTACTTGAAATTCTCGTGAAATATTGCAAGCCGAAATTGAGTTTGCCCACATAATTAAAATTTGCTTTTCTGATTCATGTGAACTTTGGATACAGTTTTTCAGTGGTAATCTCCTTCTTCCAGGATCCCTTTCCCTTTGCAAAATCCTCAGTTCACTTAGTGAGCCTGCTGGGCAATCTTGGCTAAATTTTATCTTTTGTTTGTTCTCTGGTTTAGCCCGTGGTGCCCATGCAGCAGTCATTATGCAAGTAGGGTTTTGCTTAAAATTGTCTGTGTTTAAATAAAAACCAGGCAAAGAAAACAAAGCTTTACAACTTGGTCGATAATAACTGTTTCCTTACTGTGTGTCTGGTTGTACTCTACCATACTTAGAAATGAGCAGCTTCCTTGGAAAGACAGAAAAATTCCTGCAGGATTTCAAAGCAAAAAATCGTTTCTCCATATTTCCTTTCTTTTTACCTCTCCTTTTTCCTCTCCTTTTTCCTCTCCTTTTTCCTCTCCTTTTTCCTTTCCTTTTTTCTTTCCTTTTTTCTTTCCTTTTTTCTTTCCTTTTTTCTTTCCTTTTTTCTTTCCTTTTTTCTTTCCTTTTTTCTTTCCTTTTTTCTTTCCTTTTTCTTTCCTTTTTTCTTTCCTTTTTTCTTTCCTTTTTTCTTTCCTTTTTTCTTTCCTTTTTCCTCTCCTTTTTTCTCTCCTTTTCCCTTTCCTTCTTTCCTTTCCTTCTTTTCCCTGTCCTTCTTTTCCCTTTCCTTCTTTTTCCTGTCCTTCTTTTCCCTGTCCTTCTTTTCCCTTTCCTTCTTTTCCCTGTCCTTCTTTTCCCTTTCCTTCTTTTCCCTGTCCTTCTTTTCCCTGTCCTTCTTTTCCCTTTCCTTCTTTTCCCTTTCCTTCTTTTCCTTTTTCCTTTTTCCTTTTTTCCTTTTTCTGTAGTGGATGTGACTACAGTTAGAATGCTTCTTTCTTATCTTCTGAGCATAATTGCCATATTGTGGAGAACAGGAAAGAGAGTACCTTCCTTCTTTCCTTGTGGAGTCATGTATTTTGGCTTGCTGGAGCTGTAAGGGGGAAAAGACCCATTATAATTTGTTGCCATTTATCTCTTTTCATCTCTAGAAGTCTCTTACTGACTCCAGTTACCTTCAGATTCTGTTCTCAGCCAGTTCATGCTGACAAATTAGAAAAAACTCTGCAAATACTAAAAACACTTGATTCTGAGTAGCACAAAGCAGATCTCTTGAGGGAGTTGCCCTTAATGACCATTCTATACACATTTCAAGAATTTTGTTTCAAACCAGCTGTAGTCAGGATTGTCAGGATTGTGGGCTGAGAGACCATTAGCACTTGGAGCATATTTGATGTATTCCTGGAACACATATTCAAATTTATTTTTGTATGAAATGTATCCAGCTTGTTTACTCTGAGGCCTCTCCACAGAGTGACACGAGGCATAGGACATGGGTGATTGGGAGAGATGCTTCAGAAACACTCTCTTGTGTGGCTGGATGATGCAGGGCAACCCACAGTCTTCCTACTGCTTTAAACTGCAGTATCTATTTCTCCAGTATGGAAACACTTTCAACTGAGTTTATGGGAAAAATGAGCAGACAATGAATTATTTAACACGTGCAAAAGGACTTGGTTTCTTTTCTGAGAAACTGCCAAACTGGTTTGAATTATGTTTTCTAAAAATCCACAGTCTGAAGCTGACACTGGCATAAGCAGTTTCAGTCCATATGGTTGAGTTTGGTGAAGTTAATGACAGATGAATTGGTGTAATACTGGAATGATGAGCTGTTTTACAGACACTTGTCTGTATCTCTGATGGTTAAAATACCAGGGAAAGGTGATTTTTTGGAGTTGGGTGGTCTACAAATAATGAGCATATGCAGAGTCCATATGATGGGGTCTGTACTGTGGTTGCTTCAGGTATGATCAACCACAAAATAATAAATGACAAAACCTATCAGAAATCTTAAGTTTTGTTAGAATCATACAATCAGGTTGGAAATAAGGGTTGGAAGAGATCTCTAAGATCATTAAGCCCAACCCTTAACCCAGCAGCGCCCTGTTCAGCACTAAACAATGTACCCAAGTGCCACATCCACAGGCCTTTCAAATGTTAATTGTTCATACTTGAAAATAAAGTAGCCTTAGTTCTAGGCAATGTCAGTGTACAAATTTTTCAGCAGCACAAAGGACACTGCACAGTACTAGAGATGGCAAGTATCAGGCAAAAAAAAAATGAGCAGATTTTGGAGATAAAACTAATTCCTCAGGCCACCTGGACTGGTGTGTAATAGGTTAGGGAGGACACTACTGCCACAATTGAAACTTTATGATTCTATAAATAAAATGGATCTCATCCAACAGACCAACATCATTCACAAATACTGCATGCATAAAACATTTAGGAAAAAGGTTTAAAAAAAGGAAAAAAATGCAGTGACTTTCAATGATGTGCCTCCCAGCAGGGTGAATTTTTTTTATACTGCAGTACAATAGAAAAGGGCTGGCTGGCTATCAAGCATGTGAGGAGTTTAGCACTTCACTGGAATACCCAGAGGTTGTATCTGTATGGGAACAAGAACTTAAAAGTAAAGGTATTTGCTTATTTATGGTATGCCCATTTTGAAACGCTGATTAGTACAATTAATCTGCCTTTGTGTTTGTAGGCTATGGGGAATTGTTGTTTTGATGGCAAAGGTCTAACAATAGAAAAATAAAAGTACCAAAGGCCTTGTAGAATACATATTTGTGAGAAGTGAAAATGTTTTAATTAACAGTTAAGTGTATTGCCTTTGAAATATATACATCTATTAATTATTTATATGAGTATATAAATATGGATACACTTACTCATTTGCACTTCTGGACTATCTTCCATGTGGGGATTTCAGTGCTTCACTATAGTTTAACAGTGAAGCATTAATGTGAGTAACAGCATATTATTTGTGTGATATCTTACTATCATTCAAGACACACCCTTGTTCCTTCAAAGGAGGCAAACCTGTTAATCTCCCTGTCATCCACAAAATCATTTACCTAAGTTATGTCAAATTCTTGATCAGACTCAGCACCCTTGAAACAGCAGTTGTGGTACTTCACTTAAAAAAACTATCAGGAGAGAAAGCAGGACAACTGTTGTCTCAGAAAAAGAATGCTTGCTTTACCTTCCTCTGCTAAAACACAGATGGTCACAAACCAATTTTTCTTCTAAATAAAACGGACCTTGAAGCTCAGAACCTGAACCAAAGCTCGCTCAAGTCTCTATGGTATTTAATATTATTCAAACAGGAAATCTTAGTCTTCATCAATATTATGGTGCAGGTTTTTCTTCAAGGTATCATTTCCAGTAATCCCTGACAATATTACTCTAGAAAGCCTAAAGTTAGGCCACTCTGAACTAGTTTTAAAATGCAAAGGCAGAACCCTCTCTGAGCAAAGTGTCGTAGTCTCTCCAGCTTGACTTCTTTCAGCAGTGCTTCCAATGGATTTTTTTCTGCATTTAAATTTCACCTGAATGTACATTTACTCTTCAGAAGCAAGACAAGACAAAGAAATGCAAATGTGTTATGTTTTTATTTGTATTGTCAGGAAAGGATAACAGACACATGAAGGCCATCTCTGACGCTCAAGTTTTGTGTTCAAGGTTATTGTTTCTTAGTGTAACTCTGCAACAAAACAAGGGAACAGACTGTGCATTCTGAACACAATTAATTTATGTTTAAATACTCCATTTATCAAAATATTTTTGCTTGTAAAAAGTCACATTTTGTACCAAGTATTGTAAATCTAGTCTGCTGTATCTCTCAGACAATATATGGTTATTTATCATAGAAGACACTTGTCTACAATTCAAGTTTTGAAAAGTTATTGTCATTGCTCTCTTTTGCAAGAAGGAAAAAACCCAAACATTGTAGAAAAATGAGAACAATTGCTTACATATAAACTCTCTCCAATTTCAAACACTAGTATATGTCAGTCATGTAAAATGTGTATTTCCTTCACTCTAATCAGAGACTCGGCACCATGACACTACCTTAGTACCTGTGGGCCTTTCTTGGTAGTCTGAATGTCCTGCTTAAAGTACCACAGCAAAATTCTGATTTCTAATTTTTAGTCTTTATTTTTCATTCGTGACTCTGTAAAGAACTTGAAAATATGTCAGTTTTGAAAAATTAGGGCTTGGCACAGGATTTCTTGTTGACTTTTAATGAAACTACATATGAGAGAGTGGATGTCTTCCCTGGGGTCCAGTAGTGTTGGTGTCTTAATCAGTCACATGTACCTGAAGCCCACAGCAAACCAGTGCAATGGAAGAGACATTTCGAGTAAAGAGTGATTTCTGGAATTAGGCCTTTAAAAAATGGTTTAGAAAAACATATCTTGCAAGACTTGCAACTTATCAGATTTTGCTTCTTTGCTCTTATCTTCACTGGCTTAAGACAAACTGAGGAAGTGATAGTGCTTTAAAATAGAAGATGTGGCCTATGCTCATATAATTTAAGAGTTTTGTTTGATTAGTAAGTATAAGTTTGCTCAACATATTAATACTGTGGACAAACTCAAAGGAATTAGTGACCTAAAGCCCATTTTCCCTTACAAGTGAAGTGACACGTCTTCTCTCTGTCATCTATTGTCATCTATATGGAAGACTAGTAGATGGGTTTACAGTGGGTTTTAAACATGACAAATCTAAGGACTTCAAGGAAACTAAGAATTTTTACAACCTAAGACTCTGCAGTGTTAGGAGGAAATATCGAGCTGTTAGCTAACTCTTAAATCAGTGGATGCGAAGAGGCAGGTGATGGGTTCTGTATAGAACCAGTGGATCTCTCAAGCTGATTTATGGCCTTTAAACATTAGGGCTTCACTGGATTTTACTTTGCTTCTTTCTTTTCCTCTCTCTTTTCTTCTCCCTCCTTTTATTTTGTCAAGTATTTAATGTATCAGCATCGTTCATAAATGCTGCGAGAAGAATGCAGGAGAATTTCCTCCCCATACCCCAAATAATTTTGTGTGTGAAAGTAGGCTTTTGCTTTTCTATTTTTTTTTCTATATTTATCTACCAAAGTGTTGGAAAATGGGTGGACTTCTGTAAAGCTGAGAAGGAATTTCACTTTAGACTAAGACAAACATTCAACTTAGAAGAGGCTATATTGTCAAAAACTGCCTGATGCCCTCTATCCTTATCTGTGATATTTCATTTTTAAACACATCTGCAGACTCAGTCTCAAATAACTGATGTTTCCAGAGAATGAAACAATGTGAAGGCTTAAGTTTCCAATATTTTTTTCTTAAATTCAATTTGCATTACCCCCACCTTTTTTTTTTTCTTTCTCTGTTATTCCCCCCTCAAACCATGTTTTGTTGGCTTAGAGGTACAAAATGTTCAGAAATCAGATTTTTTAAAAGTTCCAGATAACAGTTTCAAGACTTATTCTAGTAGTAATATCAAATGAACATATAAATGTGTAATTTCAGTTTCTTATATTTATTGAAATTCTGGAACACATATCACAGAGGAAAGGTTAAAATCAAATTTTGAAATGTTATATATCCTAGAGAGGCTTAATAAATCTAATATAATATTTGTATTAACCCTTTCATTCTCTATATCACTCCGACTTCAACTTCTAAGAAATACTTTGAGGGGATATTGGTCACCTGCATAGCCAAACATATTCTGTCAGATGAGAAGCTTTTCCCCATTTGTATTTAACAGCTGAGAAACTATATTTTTAGGGTTTCTTTTGTCTGTGAATGGATTATATGTTGAATTTCTTAAACTTATGGAAGATCCTGGCTGAAAGATCTTTTGCTTCTTTTCTGTTTCATTTGTCACGTGTTTTGCTCTAATTCATGGAATTTAACTAAGAAGTGAAACATGAACTTTGGATAAGGAAATCTCTGATCTAGAGCTAAAATCATTGCTCATACCTTACATCACTAACCATAAAACCAGTTATAATTGGTAATGAAAACATCAGGTATATGACATAAATCACTATACATATTTTATAAAATCAACTTGCAAACATTAATTTCTTTCTTCATTAAGGGACAGATCCAGACTGCTTTACCTTAGAAATCTGTTTATGGTAATAGAAATTAGAGACAGGTGAACAAATGCTTGCATTATAAATAAATTATTTTCTAGTTAGAGTTTCCCCACAGGGACCTAACGTGCCAAAGTTATGCATTTTATCATAACACGTTTAATGTATTTATCCCAAATTTTGTGAATACAGAAAAATTCTCTGATTACAGATGTCCCAGTATAGCATATTAATACTCATTAAGATGTCCTAGAGGTTTGTTTGAATCAGTTCTGAGCAAGGCACTGCATTACCAGACATAGAAATTCTCCTAAAACAGGTATGAAGGATTTATCCAAGTATGTGTCAAACACACATAAGGTTGTCTTGGACAGATTACTTGACAAATAATATTTATTTTGTGTTTGTTTCCGAGTTCATGACTTAACTGCATGTTTAGATATGATGTGTAGTATAGATGTCTCCTTCACTATTTTTTTTTTTTATTCTGTTTGTCTACTTAATACTTCCTATTCAGTTTATTTTGAGGCAGAAGTATTTACATATTTATAAATCAGAGGGGGAAAAAAAATCACTATTTATGCATGATACTCATGCCTCCAGTGTCCAGTTTTGTTGATGTGCATTGGTAAGAGCGTGACATGTGTTCTGTACGTGAAATTCAACCTGTCTACCATGTCCCAATCCTAATTTTCATAAACTTTCATGTGTTACTGGGCTCTGCAAGTCCTTTACTTATTGAAAATGAAGTTAATAGTGAATGCTCTTTTTTTTCTGATCAGTACTCTTTCACTACTTTGACCTGGCATGTTTAATAAAGACTGGATGAGGATTGGTGGTTTCCTGACAGCAGCTGATACTTGTTCTCCTGATTACTCCTTCTGATGTGCATTTGAGTAGCCAGTCCCCTTGGTAGATGGGCTATATCAGTTTATAGGCTGTCCCCATCCTACCTGGCTATTTAAAAATTCATTGTCATCAGCTCAGCCTCTATGAGAAATGCCTTTTATTATTGCAGATCAGACTCCTTCAAAGTGAAACAAAACGGTGAGAATCAATACTGGCACTATTAAAAAGTAATCAAGTTGTCATTCCCTAGCAGTTATCAGACAGCTTGTGCAAGACAGCATATTCTATGCATTATTTAGAATAGAGAATTCTATTGGCAATTTAGAATTGCCATCAGTCTTCTCTGCCACTTGTTGGATACTGTTGTCGTTTTTAAAAGCATTTGCTATGTAATACTCTAGACCTGGTGGCAAATACAGATTTTTGGAATCCAGTGTGCAGGTGTGGATTTTAAAGTCATTTATTCTGAATACTTAGTATGGTCATTTTTATCAAATTATTTAATTTGTTTATTGTACCTTTTATTTTCCTTCCCTTACTTAGTGATCCTTCACATACTTCTGTTTCTTTCAGCTGTCAGATAAAGGTCAAATTGTGTAACATTGATCTAACAGATGTTCAAGGTTCTAAAGACTCAAGTAAAGTCATGGATGGCAGACGTGGTATAATAATGTCATTACTTAAATATTGGATAGTTATACATTATAAAAGGAAACAAAGCTGTCACTTCATGCTGCACAGACCAAATGTAGCTCTCTTCACTTCTTCAGAGCTTCTGAAATTTCTTTTCAGAATTCTGTAATTTTTATAGATGTAATTATAAATCTAGAAGTGTCAAACACATCAGAGGGATTTTTAACTGTCTACATCATAAAGTACTCAAAATCCATTCTGAACTTCCTGAAGCATTTCTGCTAGCATGCACACAGATTTTACAGCAATCATAAATAAATATGGAAGAGTTTTCTTGGATTCTGAAGGAATTCAATAAATATCTGCCTACCAGATTTGCTGAATCGGGGCTGTTTGTTTTTAAGTTCTTTTTATCTCTCAACCAAAATATCACCCACACCTATTGTACGTATCCTCTGCTCACCTTGATTATGAATAATTTAAGTGTTGAAATATCATTCTTTAATTCAGGGTTTTGTATTTGAAGGGAAAACATGCAACAGAAGATGTAAACTGATCGTAGAAAAATGTCCTCGAGAAACGAGAGGAGAAAAGACAATGCTATTTCTTTATTATCACAACTTCTGTTTTCCTTTGCAATCCATGACTTCCATATTCTCTTCATCACCTCTTCCAGCATCTTGTTTACTCATTGTGGAAAAACCCTCTTTAGCTTCCTTTCAACAAGATAAGTATATTCTATTCTATGTTTGTCTTTTCTATAACAGAATTCTTTATTATTTCACTTAGTCTTGCCCACTTCCTTTATTTTTTCTCCCCTCGATGTAGATACCATTGACATCTGTAATTCAGAGTTCTCTCTGTATCTTTCCTGTTTAGGTTCTGTTCTGTAACAATTCTTCTTCCTGACCAGTGGGATACCTCATATTTTCCACAAAAGAACTCAACCACCACAAAATTGAAGCTGGAGTTTCCTGAAAACATCAGAAGAAATTACCTAAGCATCACCAGACACTCCTCTTATTTCATATGAGAAAGGTATGAATACTTTACAGACACACCTGAACAACTGAACATTGGATCCTTGTTTTCCTCAGAGAGTTTCTGAATTAATGGCTTCATTGGTAAACATTCTCACTTAGGTAAATGCTGTGTGGTTTGCAGGTAGATGAGAGTCTTGAGGCAGCAATGGAAGTGATCAGTGTTTTTAAATCACTATTCTGCGAACTTTTGTTTTCATGCCTTTATTCCCCTCTTTTATCTGCTATCCACACAAAACCTTTCCCTCTCTCAGCACTGATCCAGCTGCCAGTTTTTCATTATTACAGAAAGCCTCAACCCTCTGAACGCAGTGGCTTTGCTTCATTCTCTGCTCATGACTATGACCTTCTCCAAGGTATTTTCATCTATTTCATGTCCTTACCGCAGATATGGATGAAAATCTAGTCTGTTTCTATTAGCAGGATGAATGGAATTGTTCTTCAGTTGTACCCAAGCACTTCTATATTAGATCAAATTGCCTCATGGTTAGACAGAAAGTCTTTCATTTTTTTCCCTCTATCACTAGGATTACAGATAGCTCAAACACTGAGAGAAGTTCTACTAAAGCTGCTAATTTTTTTCTAAAGTTATTGCTTGTTGATACCTAGGTTAATGAATAACACATTACTTTTTTTTTTTAGTTGAATTTGTGGCATTTGATTTAAAAAACGTCAGCATGGATTTAGATGGGAATTCATTATGGGAGCAATCTTTCAGAAGTTTGGCTTAAAAATAGGTGTTCATGTTTTATGCTTTTTGTGTGCCAGTTTTTCTAAAAAGATTTACCTTTTGGAGGCTACTCCTGATGGAAATGCAATGCCAACATTAAGTCTAAATTAAAAAATTTTTTTTTCATTAATAATATTAGGTTTTTATAATTGTTTACAGAGGTGGAGCATTAACAGGACTGGGAATCTAAAGTCAAGCAACTTTGTCAGCTCCGCTGTTATAGCAATATCACTGTAAAAATGAATGATCCATATAGGAAGCTCATTTTTTAATGAGTATTTTATTAATTTCATTTCCAAGGTCAGAGTATGTCTATGATGGTAGATTTAAAGAAGGAAAATTCACTCATTTGGTGTGCATGATGAAAGATAGCAAAGGGCTTCTGTACTCTAAGTATTTGAAAAGATTTTGTGCAGAGAGCCCAATAAAAAATCATTTATCAGTGTGACTACTGTAGTTTGCCTTTCCACTCAGTGGAAAGAATAGGGAGAAGAGAGGCATGAAACTGCTTCTAGCTTTGAGGTATGGAATTAATGGAGAGTTTATACCTAGTCTGTTCCTATATAGTTAGTTCTTTACAGCAGCTAAAATGAGTATATAAGAACAGACCAGCAATTGCTGTGAATGAGCCATGATCCTTGTTGAGCCTGGAAGTTCTTCTAAGTATGTTTTAAGAGTAGTACATCTAAATCCAAGATTTCTGCATTCATACTAATTCAACACTGCACACCTCTTATTTATATGAAGTGCTTTTTTCACTGTATTAAATTAAATTTTTTTCCATCTGTGGAGATTCCTTCAAGTTCCACTTTGCTAGAACTTGTTATAACTTATAATCTTTATTTCTATGATTATAAAGCTAGTGTCATTTTCTACAGGCTTGTTACTTCTGTAGTATTGGCTGCACTTTTTTTTCCATGACAAGCAATCAGAAAAAGAAATGTCCTGAAGTTTAATACTGACTAAATTTTATTTTTTATTTTTATTTCTTTTAATAATTTTTAAATATCATGAAGGTTCTCTTATTTTGCTGAAATTTGTCTGATGTATTTGTGGAGAAAGGCTGTCTCTTCTGAGCCTCATTGTTTAATAACTTTTTGAATTCCATGTTGAAAATTACATTTTCCTCTACAAAGAATTCTGAATATACCAAGTGGTTACAAGGACTCTCACACCTATTTTTCCTGGTTGACTGATGCACTCCAGCTTTCTGTTTTTAATACTGGAACACACCTCCTCCGACCTTAAATCAAATGATAAATTGAGTCATAGATCATTTGAACCGCATGATTCATTCCTGAAAAGTTTTCACTGATAATGACTGGCAAGGTACTTTTAGCAAGATGTACACCTCTATACCAGCTTTATCAAAGTTGCATATTATGTGATTAGTCATGGTAACAGGCTTTCTTCCCTTAATTTAAAGGAGTTAATTCCTTATTTCCAAGAAGGTAAGCACTGGGAATTCCCGATGCATCTGTAACTTCAGTTCGCTTTTTGCCAGAGTAGCGTTGAGAGTATTTTAGTATGTACCTCCCTGGAAACAGGTTCAGTCATGAAAAACATATCTGGTCATGCTTTTACAGAATTTTTGGGCTTAAGTACAGCAAAACCAGTGGTATTTCTGTATGTAGGGCCTGTTCTTTCAAGTGATCCTGAATTCAGAGAATTAGAGCCTGTGTTCTACACTAACCTTGTCTCCTTCAAAATTAGCTAAAATCTTCAAACAAAGAGAAATATTTTGCTTAAAATTAAATACCAAACCAAACCACCAAAAAACAAAAAAGGACTACAACAAACCAAAATCTGTTTGAAAACAGAATGTATTTTGATGATTTTGACAGTAAAAAGTGGACATTTTTTGAGATTTACATAGTTTTACAATTGTTTTTGACAAATTGGTAATTGTGGAAGACATTACGATTCCTATTTAGTTTTATTTTAAATATTCCCTTGCTTCTACCTGAAAATAAAAATTTGGAAACAAATTATAAATCCAAATAGAGAAGGAAGCAATGGCATGATTATGAATTCTTTTATAAATAAATATCTAGATAATAACAAAGACTCAGATTAAAAAAAAGTTGTGGTTTGTTTTTTTTGTTTTTTAAACAGTAACTCGGCAGAAGAGATATATATTTATCTTTTTAATTTTTAAGTAAGAGAGAAGTAGAGCTTCATATGTGAAATCCCCTCTGCCATAACATGGGATACTAGAACGTGCATCCATTTATATTTTATAGGAAAAAATATGCAGGGTTAACAAGTAGACAGCCTAAGATTTCTGATGCCCTTTGGTTTTTTTTCTACTACTTGAAAGTGATTGGGGGATGTAAATGATATAGAACTGCACCCTTTTAGCATAAAATTATTAGTGGATTTTATAAATTACTCTTGTGGGGCTTTGCAGAACAGTGTATGGATCCACATGGATTCAAGTAATGGATACATGACTGGTATTTGGGTAAGAGATTTGTCTTTTAAGATGCAGGAATTGAAATCCTCAAAATTAACAGTATTTTTGTTATTGTCCTTGTAGGATTTGCCTTTCATGGCATGTGTGAAAACACCCCTTAGGCTAATCACATAGAAGTGCTAAAAAGAAGCATAATTGGAATGAAATTATAGCATCATGATTTCTTTCATAGTATCCCTTTTGGAGCAGGACAGAGAGGGGAAGAAAGGGCAGTTGACCCACAGAGGAAAGAAGATCACTATTATGAAAAAGGCTGACATGTACCTTGTTTCTGTTTGCCTTTTTTATTTTAATGTACTACAGTCCAGTAACAATGTTATTGAATAACAACAAGGACACATTATCATACACTTCCTACTTTTTATTTAACTGAATATATGTTCAAAGGCAAATAATATCTATCAGCTAAAAGATTTGTTCACAGAAGTGCTATCCCTTCACACTTATTTCAGGCCAAGTAAATCTGCCCTACAGTTTTTTTAATGGTCACCTTTAAAAACAAGAAATAACCCCCCCTCCCCCAAGAAATGTCACCACCACGCCCTGCCCTCTTCAAACCCTATTAATATTCAATCACCCATACAGAGAAAAATTCCAATTTCATTTTCTACTGACATATCCTGTATCAGAAGCCTTAGGTGGGATTAGAAGAAATTTGTTGGCTGGAGATACCAGGTTTGTCGCACACTGGGTTTGTCTAGTTTGGAGAAAAGCAGACTCAAGGGTGACCTCATTGCTCTCTATGGATTCAGGAGGAGGGGGAGAGAGGGAGGTGTTGATCTCGCTGGGATCAGTGATAGGATGTGTGGGAATAGCTCAAAGTTATTCCAGTGGAGGTTCAGACTAGACATTTCTTTACTAAGAGAGTTGTGAAACACTGGAAGAGATTTTCTGGAGAGAGAGGTGGTCAATGCCCCAAGCCCATTGGTGTTTCCAGCATTTTTTCCCAATTATACCAGTGGATCTGTTAAACTGAAATGCTGAATTTTGAAATGAAACAAAACTGCATCTAAAGCTTCTCTTATCCAAAGTTTTTTGAATATGAGATACTTTCTGGTCACAATAAAATGTCTCTACTGAGATGGATGAAGAAATGGTCAACTGAGAACAAATAATAAACCTTAGTTAAAAGGGTTATAGCTGTAATAAAAAAACTATAAAGGCTGTGGCAGTTTAATGCTAATGCTTACTTGGAAGAAAAGTGGTTTATTGATTGGAAATTTGGTGCAGGGTTCTTATTGTAAGTTCACTGTTACTGTTTTCTTGAAACACGGTTTTGCACACCTCTGGTCACTTCATCCCACAGCTCTTGTCAATTAATTTAGGAAAAAGAAAGAAATGTTTGAACAATTATAAGGAAATAATTTCTATAGTGGTTTGGATGCACAGAAAATGTTATAAATATTAGATAAACAGTAATACCTGGAAACTAAAACTAAACTGGAATGCATAGATTATCTCAAGAAATGGGCAGATTATATTCTCCATATTTCTATGTGATACCAGTCTATGATCGTACTTTTAGAGATTTCAAAACAATTCATGAAAAGTAACTCAATATTCTGGCTAATATGATGACTCTTGGCTCGCTAATGGAAACATGGTGAGTGAGAATTGAAGATATGCATAAAAATGAGGATCCAGTAGCACAGTCCATGCTTACAGTGAGAATCATTGATTTCTCTGGCTTATCTGAAAAGTCCAGAAACAGGTTTTCTGGAGATAGTATTTTTAATGACCTATAAAATCAAGCTTACAGTAATTAAAATTTGAGGGATGTCCCTGAAATTCATGATGAGGAAAAATGTAAATAAGAGACTCTTAAGAAATGAAGCTTATGCAAGAAGTAAAATGTCTGAATTTGAGTTGCTTTATTAATCAGAGGAGGGAAGTAGTTCTTCACTCCTGAAGAGTGGGAAAATTGTGCAAACACAACGTCTTCCTGCTGGAAACCAGAAACCATGTAGCATCAATAGCACATCTTATATTGGTGGTCAAAGTTAAGGACAATAAATGCCACTGTTTTACTACACATATATTTAGTGCATAACCTAAATTTTAAGTTAATCTAGGATGGGATTCTCTGAGAACTTTCTTTGTGAAAATGTCTTGACTTTATCTGAGTAAGGAATAAGTTTATTTTTTTAATCTGTGAAAATATTTGAAGAACAAGTAAAACATTTTTAGACCGATTAATGATAAATTTCGGCACTATAACTGTACACAAATATTTTTTGTATATGGCCACATTACATGCCATTTTTATGTAAAATTATATATATTTTATCAGTCCTTTTTTGTTTTGCCATGTCAGATTACAAGCCAAGGTACTTTTCTGTTTATTCTCTTCATTCAGTGTAATTTCATTGTTTCCCATTTAGACTAATTCATTAGAACAATTGCTTTTGAGTTGGAGAGTCAAATGCACTCACTCTTTGTTCACAAGGCAGCATAACTAGTTGTCCTTACTGTAAGTGGCCCTTCTGGAAACCATAGTGCTTGAGAGCAATTGCTGATAGCACTGCAAAAATACACCTTGTAAAATGAAACTCACTGTGTTCCTATTGATTTTGTTACACATGCCACTTATCCACATGATAGTCAAGCTCCACTTTGTTATGATGATGATGATCTGTTCAAAGTAGTTCATGCATCAGTACTCCAACGGTGAGATTGTAATATGGCAGCACCTGAGGCCTCACATCCACACATCGGGCAGTAAAACTCCTTGGAAGCTCTGGTTCACGTCTTTCTAATAAATAGCCCATCTTTGAATCATCTTCTGAGTGTTGAAGTGAAACACAAAACCACAGGATGGTTATGTTTGGAAGGGACCTCTGGAGATCATTTCACCCCACGCCCCTGCCAAGGCAGGGTCACCCAGAGCAGGTAACACAGGAATGTGTCCAGGTGGGCTTTGAATGCCTCCAGAGAAGGAGACTCCAGGACCTCCCTGGGCCGCCTGTTCCAGTGCTCCACCACCCTCAGTGTAAAGAAGTGTTGAAGTGGAACTTCTTATGTTTCAGTTTTTGGCCATTGCTCCTTGTCCTGTCTCTGGGCACCACTGAGAAGAATCTGGTACCATCCTCTTGGCACCAGCCTTGGAGGTATTTATATGGATTGATGAGATCCCCTCTAAGTCTTCTCTTCTCTAGACTGAATAGACCCAGTCCCCTCAGTCTCTCCTCATACAAGAGATGCTCCAGTCCTTTAATCATCTTTGTGGCCTCTGCTGGAGCCTCTCCAGTAGCTCCTTGTCTTTCTTGAACAGTGGAGACCAGAACTGTGCATATCATTGAAAGATTGAATTGAAAAATAACCCAGATATTCAGGAATGTGTAACTATATTATAGCTGATAGTACATAATCCTTTATACCATAAAATAACTACAGTTGTATAGAAGAAGAATGTGTGTGTACAAATATGCACACACTTACACATGAAAGTGCACATAAAAACATGGTAGAGCACATTTATTTGCATTACTTTCTTTGGATTATTACACTGCATTGCTTTGTTTGGACTACTACATATATATATATATGAAGTGTTGATAGATTTTTAAAAATGTCCTTTTTAATGCTATTTGAGGGATTTCAGACATTCGCCTTCTTGATGCAGGAGAATTAAATATGACTAAGTCTCCTCAGCAGCTGTGAAAATCTTAATCATGACTGATAAATTGTATAGTAGCTAATTCCTGAATCAGCAGAATTACTCAAGAAGCTAAACTTCAGCAGAAGTAAATACTACTGCTCTATGAATCAAATTGCCTGACTGAAAAATTCTAATGTATTTGACTTCTATGAAATTACATACCTATAGTAGGTTTAAATTGTAAGGGCTAAATTTACAGACTCAGTCTGAAAATGCAATCTGACATTACAGCATTGCTTGGGGGTCTTTGACACACTTGGAGGGTTTATATTTTCATCCTGTGATCCCTTGGGAACTTCAGCAAGACAATTTTCAAGTGTGACCAGTAACACAGACTTATTTGGCAGAATGAACATGTTAAATCTTCAGAGGTTGAAGAGCATCTACTTTCCCTCTGAGACAACTTCCTGCTATTTGTGAAGAGACTGTAACTCTTCACAAATAAATTCAAAATTTGCTTTTAAATAAAATAATTCCCATTTGTGGTTACTTAGCAGACAATGAACTGTTGCCTAATTTGTTTTAATTTTCTTCCTTACTTTTTACCTTTGCACTGTCTCATTTCATCTTTCTCCTGTAGCAAATTCAACAAGTGAAAATGTTGAAAGGAAAATAATGGAAGGACTGTATATGCAACTAAAATTCAGATTCCAAGTTTTATTTCAACTATTTCTGAAGCCAAAACCAACAAAAGAAATAAAGTTTATATATGCTTTCAATAAAGTGCCTTTACTGTACCGATAAAATACAGTGTACTGCTAAAATATAGTTAGCAGTTGTAACTGAAGATATAAGGAATAAACATTGCACTAACAAAACAGTATAAAACAACAAATATTTTTGTGTAGTGGTACATAGAAATAGTAAATAATATTCATGTGTTAATGAAGGATGATAATGGCTGTTTACAGTGCTTACAATTACAGGGAAAATAAGTCCAGTTTCTTCATACAGTTCAGTTTCTAACTATTTTTCACCTTCTTGTTCACAGAAGCAGAGTACACTGAACCATGTTGTGTATAGTTCATTTAGTAAAGAATGTTTAACTTTATTTATTTTGACTGTAATGTCTAAATGCAGGGATAGGAACCATATAAATAACTTTTCTCATTAATTTTTACTTCTTACTAGAAGGCTTTCTCCAAGATCTACCCCTTATTAACTATTAGAGATACCATTCATTCACAAGAGATTTAAATGTCATTGGTTAGAAACCTACTCATCGTAACTTCTAGTTTGTATAGCTTTTCTTGGCCATATATGCAGACAGAACTACCTTAGTCACTTAGGTACATATTTCTTTCTAATGAATTTTCAGACCTGGAAACACAAAACCCAAACAGTGACAACAAAAAAACCCTACAAAACTGAAAATTGCATTTTTAACTCCTCTCAGTGCAACATAATCTCTTTTAAATAACATTTAATTTGAACCATGGTTGCAGTTCAGTAAGATATAATGCGGTTCCCATACTACAGTTTTTCCATTGAAAAGAAGAGGCAATATTCTCTGAAGTGCAACATTCTGAACTAGTACTCATGGTGATATTTGGTTGTTTCTCCTCCCAAGCTATGGGTGGTGTTCAGTAAAGCCTTCCTATGCCATCCCACCCTTTTCTCACTTCTAGAAAGGCAATTATATTTTCCTCAGTGTTTTGAAATCCATGAGTGGAAACATTGCATATTAATTAGGTATTTCAAAACTTTTTTTTTTTAATTCAAAAGGTTTTTTTTTTCCTTAAATTTGAAATTAAGAAATGCAAACATATGCTATTGGTGTTTTAGAACCTGTAATTTGCTCCTCTGCAAGAAATTGCAGAGACTGTGATAGTCCGGTAAAGGTGTGGAAAAAAAGCAAAACAGAGTTTTATAAATATTTAATACTTTAGTTACTACTAATAATAGTTTTAAATACTTGTTTATTAATTGGATACTAATTTAAAAGCAATTAATGATTAATAAAGTAATTATTACTTTAATAATTATAATTCATACTTTAGAAATATAGGAGCTCTTAATATCATTCTTGTGTGGATTGAATTTGTCCCAAGTCCTTTTCTCAGAGACTTTATACAGTTATATAACAGTTAATAAATAAAAAAATGTATGTAGCTGCTTCATAAATATAACCCCCCCTCTAAAATTAATTGTTCTGCATCCTCGTTATGTGAGCAATGGCAGAAGAATATGTCAGGGGAGGTTTAGGTAGGATATTAGGAAAAGGTTTTTCACCCAGAGGGCGGTTGGGCAGTGGAACAGGCTCCCCAGGGGAGTGGTCACAGCACCAAGGCTGACAGAGTTCAAGGATTGTTTGGACAAGGCTCTCAGGCACATGGATGGGATTCTTGGGGATGGTCCTGTGCAGGGCCAGGAGTTGGACCTGATGATTCTGATGGGTCCCTTCCAGCTCAGGGTGTTTTGTAAGTCAAAGGTGCTGATCCATCAAAGGACACTGAAATGGCAGCCTATATTTAAAGTTTGTTAATTGTACTGTTTAATTCTACAGTCAGAAAATCTGACTTATGCAAAAGTCAGTAAGTGGTAAACTTACTGTTTGTTGGCTAAATTTGACTTAGAAGGAACAGCTTTCTTGTTTTGCTTAGACAGTCATGCAGGTGACCTGTTCCAGTTCTTCAAGTCTCCTCAAATGCATCTTACTAGAGGATGACTTCTCTTAGCTTTTATTCTACTTTCCTAAACATTGCCTACAGAAATGGAGTAAATTATTGTACTGTGACCTTGAATGACATGGTGGACAATGTGTATTGAAGTCAGAATATGTTTGAACCCTTGAATGAGAGTTAGTAATGGTTTAGTGGTGATTCAGCAAGGATAGTTATAACAAGTGTAAGTTGCTAAGTCTCTTCTAGTTTCAAAGCAGACTGTGAAAGGCAGATTCTGTTACCTTTTGAAATATGAAATGGTTATATATTTTTGTTGTGAGGTAATGCTTTTAATGAGATAAAATTATTTAATTTTATGGATATGTCCTCATAAGAAAGGACTCCAAGTTCGTGTTTAATGTATCTTGTCTTACAGAAATGTCCACCAGGCTATGCTAGACTGTAAGTTAGGTACATGCTATTTGTTTCCTGTAGTACTTTAACTTTGGCTAGTCAAGGTCTGTTGGTATGAAATCTGAGACTTTAAAGCATGATTTAAGTTTGCAAAAATGGATGCTAAATATAAGCCTGTGTTTGGGATTCAGAAGATAATGATGACCAAAGGATATTTTTATCGCCACAAAACCTGTGAGACACTTTTTTTCCCTGACTTCTCTGATTTTGTATCCCTGTACTTATGTTTGTATTAATTTTTAGCTTTGTGCTGTTTTCAAGGGGGTCAGAAGTGTTTTGTTTTGACAAAAGTTATAAATACAGATTCCCAGAGAGTAGTTAGCTGGTGTCTTTGGGATATTCTCACTAAAGAAGTGTTAAGTCACTCATATTTCCTCCTCAGCTTTGCCTATTTGATCTGTGTCTGCTTCCCCCACACCCCAGCATATTTCTGGCTAAGCAATCTCTTTCTTGGAGATCTGTCACATTGCCACAAAAGGGCTGAAGAGCTTTTAGATGTAGAAGAGAACTATTTGCCCCCAGTACTGTGAAACAAGCTGTGCTGCAAGCACAGGCTGTACTGCTGCAGAATACTATTGTCTGTCTCTTCCCATCTGCTGCAAAAAACACTTCCCTTCAGTCAGATTAGAAGGACACACTATTTAAAATCAAAAAAGAAACAATGTCCACCAGTATTCTTATGTCTATAACTGTCTTCTTTTTTTTTTTTTTTTAGTAGCTCCTTACGTTTGAAAATTTCAGAGTCTCATGAATATTAGTAAAGTCTTGGCATTATCCTTAGTAGGTAATTTATTTATTTTTTCCTACAGATGAGCAACATGAAGTGCCTGTCCCTAGAAATCTAGACAGCTATCAGGGACAAATTGAAGGATTCTTACTAAGAAATTACACATGAATTTATTTTTGGGCAATCTCTCAGTGACAGGAGACGTCTGTCTCAACAATAGCCTTCCAGTCAAACTCAAGCTGATGAACTGAATTTCAAAGTTTAACAGATCTTTTGCTTTTCAGCTCATTAGTTATGACACTGCTTAAAAACAAACAAATAAACAATACCCTGCCAACCAACCCCCAAAAGCAAATCAGCTTTATTGTCATATGGAAATGTAATCTTTTTAGTGTACTATATGACTATATACTGCTGGTACTGAAATAAGATAATTCACAGGGTAGGTTAATTAAACTAATAAAATTACTTAATGGTATTGGAAATATCTCACTTTTAGAGTTGTACAACTGAAGGATATTTCCATTCCTGAATGCTACAAATGATTCTGGATTACATACTTTTCATTAAATCTTTTACTTACAGATTCTTCAAACTTATCTATTTTGAGGGTCCCACAGTAGCAACCTGAGAGGAAGAGCAAATCTGCAAGGAGAACTGTGCTCAAAGATGTTTAGAATTTAAAGGAAAAAAAAGATATACTAATGCATATATATATATATATACACACTCTACTATATGCTATACTATAGATATACTATCTTACTACAAAGTGATGTGAAACTGAAAATGGATTATCTGAATTAGAATTCTATCATAAGAAAAATGTACTTTCCATTTGATGCTAAGTAGCTAATATGAGATTAAAATAGGCAAACAAAACAAAATTACAAATATAAAAATATGATAAATTTGGTAACTGCTATTTTAATTTTTAAACAACATAATTCATAGGTCAACGTCATAAAATTTCTAGTCCATAGCAATTTTGTGCTTCTCAAATCTACATTCAAAATCATAACACTTGGTTGCATACCTGCATATTAAAAAAAACCCAAAAACATAAAACCAAACCCCATATTCCAATATTGAATATTGCTTTGTCTTCTTGTTGTGCTGTGATTGATGTTATTTATTCCAGACTTTATATCTGAATAGGTGTGTTCATGCAAGGGCAGAGGAAGAAATGAAAAATGCACTATGTGCAAACAAACTAAAACCAGAAAAAACAGGAAATATGTAGTGACCAAGGGTAAATGCTATACCTTAGTAACTTTCTATCAATGTTTTTACTGAAAAAAAAAAGTCACTGGATTTCTCTTAAGCAGCTGTCAAATTTTAGGTTTTCATAACATTCTTTTCAGAATTATGAAAGCTATTCTAGGGGTTTTGTGTCTATATAGTGATCTAAAACACACACTGAATACTTCACTGAAAAGCAAACTATACTAATAATAATGGCCAGTCTTCGCGAGCGAAGATCCGGGGAAGGTCTTTCCACCTTCCAGCCTGCGCATTGGATTTTTTAGGTGAGACACAGTGTGCGCGGAACTGAGCCCACCCTTTAATCCTAAGGTTCATCTGCCGGGGCCAAGCGAGCTTGGACGGTGGCAGCGAGGTCCTTAGGACGTAGGTGGGTTGCCTTTAAGAGCTAACGAGCCCCACCTGCCCGGGAGTGGCCCTGACCGGGAATCGAACCCGGGTCTCCGCGGTGATAGCGCTGCGCCCTTACCACTAGACCACCAGGGGCTCCGCAAACTATACAGGGAACAGTAAAATGGCATGAAGGATCCTAAAACTATAAGGAATTGAGAGAACAAGTAGGACAAATAATGTTTTCTCCATTCATTGCATATGTATGAGCAAAGCTTGTCTTTGTTAAGTACGGTGAGTATGTAATGGAAGTATTTTGCTCATATTCTTCTGACTTCAGTGGAAAGGTTGACTTCTAGATCTTAAGCTCTAGAAGAAAACGTTAAGAAACTTTTTTAAGATGGAAAACCCTTTTGCTTTAGCTTAGTATCACCCTTCTCTGGCTGCTGTTTGTTCTGCCCAAGTCACATCCTGGGGCAGAGTAGATCATGGCTGAGCTGCAACCACTCCATCACTCTTTAATTCCCAACTGCTAAAATCCTCTACAACCTCTAGGCATTTTTTTTAAGGAATTAATCCCTTGTCAGACTCATGGTTTAACAGCTTGGATTTTTGTAATGATATTCTCTATCCCCATGCTTCAGAGTAGGCAGATTGTTTACTAACTAGATTAAAAACCAAGAGAGAGAAAATTGAGCCAAACCTCTAGTCTTATGATTACACCTACTCTTCTAAAAATTAATGCTAAGTGTTTACATGGATTCAAAAAGAAACTGGAAAAATCAAGGGGAGAAACGTCAAGTGAAGCATGATAAGTACAAAGGGACCACCACAGATTTGGAAATCCTTTGTTGTGTTGGAGGCTGTAAGAGTACCCTGGAAAAACATCTGGGTTTAGCCTTTGATTCTGGAAGAATCCACTGCTGCACAGAAAAATCAGGTCAAGCAGATCTGACTCCTCTGATTGTTCCTCTGATTTCTCTTATAGTTATTCATGTTCTCACACAAATTTTAACATGATTGAATGCAGAAATATAACATTTTTTGTGTTTCATAACATTTGTAAGAAAGTGGAATTTCTCCAATTCCACCCCAGTTTCAGGTCAGTAACTATATGTCATTACACCATATTTTTAGTTGCTTTAATATTGTAAGAATTTGGAATGTTTAGATTTCCAGTACTAACCTTGTTCTTAAAAACAAAAACACATTGATGTTGAATGGAAAGATCTGGTTCTTTAACTAATCTTTAACTAAGTGTTTAAACTCATTAGTAAGTTTGGATTCTCAAACAGTTTGGACAGTTGGAACCACAGGGAAACAAACAAAAATGCTGTATATTGGTGGGAAGAGAAGAGATATCTTGTATTAATATAGTTAAAAGTGTTTGAATTGTCTATGCTGATGATAGCAGAAAATATTAATGTGGAAAAACCCTGAGAATATACTAATTTGTTAAGCTATTGAAAATCCTAGGAAGTTTTAGAAAGTTCAGGGGTAGGGAAAGAGTTACTGCCCTTCTAAATATGAATTCTATTTGCCAGCTGGAAGACAAAATGTGTAATTCAATACAAACTGAAAAATAACTGTGCTGAACATTCAAATCCAGTGTTGAATATTTCTTGCTTTTAAAGGTGACTTCACAAAAGAGTGTGATACTAGGAACACGTTTAGAATAATAATAACTTTGAGATTTGGAGACTCCAAAGTTTGTATCATTCCAAAATCCACCTGAACAATCTGGAAAAGGAAAGAAAATCTCTAAAAAGACACTTGGCACACAGTGCTCTGCAGGGTAGAATTCCTACATTGAGTCAAACCAAAAATCTGTTAAGTTTTTTTTAAATAATCTGAAGAGAACACCTGTAAATGACCCTCTGTGGAGTTCTAGTTTCGCCCTTACATTGAAAAGAAGTAGTTTTACGTTGCAGAGCATGTTGCAAAACTGTCTCAAAATCAATAACGTGCTATATCTGGGCACTTTTCTTTAAAAGTCTTTGATTTAGAATTCCCATCTGTACTTTGTTGCACCCCATGCTCAGCCATTAGACCACCAAATGGGAGATGGGAAGTGCTGGGTATTGCTGAACAGCTGAAAAAAAGTGTGAGTAGCTGAGAACAAGGTTGCTCAGTGCAGGTGTTTGTGTAATTATGATGTATTAGAAAAACTCTTTGTTCAATAGCCTTCAGGCTGCCTGGAGAATAAATTCCAGAACAGGCAGAATGTTTAACAGAGATGAATACATGTGAGCAAGACTGCAGCAATCACCTTTTAGAGGGAATATGGACATCTTACTTTCGCAGGTCAAGGCACCACTCACTTGAAAGTGGTTCTTGCATGCAAAGTAATAGACACTATGGCTTCTTTCTCCACCTCCATCATTAGCAGGCAAGTCAGAAAAGAGCACTCAAAACAGTATTTGAGCAATTGCTGCAAAAAAGAAAGGCAGAGGAAAAATGCTACAGTTGTTCCAGCAGCAAAGGGTGTCTTTGTGTCACTAGGATCCATTGTATCTGTGCTAAGGACAGGGGAAACACTTGAGTTAAAGTATTCTGGGAATAGCAGAATGCTAGCCATTTATTTATGTGAAAATGCAGTTTAATTGTGATTTTATAGATTTTGCATGTGTAGCCACAGGCTGGCCCAAGGAGAACATTAACAGCCCTCACCTCAATAAATACAAATGTTGGAGCGTAGAATGAACATACCAATACAATTTCTACTCAAAGTCTTGCTCCTTAGAAGTCACAATAACTAGATGAAACTGTTTCCAAGTTATTTAGATGACTTTTAAAATCATTTAATCATAAGCAAATGTCAGAGTATTTTTGCAATCAAAACTAGAACCCACAATCTGTGCACCTTGAGCACCTTTAAGGACATTACACAAAATCTCAAATCATAACATGCTTCTAAAGTAAGGTGATATGTATTTTTAACCCCATTTCACAGAGAAGCAGAAATGAAGTAACTAGAGATAAACCACACAAGATCATAAAAAGCACTTTGACTGAAACTTTCATCCACCCAATCTTTTTACTTCTGACACACGAGAAAGGATTGAGTGTCACCTCTCTGGTTATTTCTTTTGCCTTTCCTCAGCCTGCATTTGAGCTGGAGGCTGTCATTTAACATTGTAAGAGTAGCCTATTAAGGCCCCTTTTTCATGATGCAGGTTAGTCTAATTTCAAACTCACTGAAAATCCAAAGCATTGTATGGTAGCAAATTCCACAAGGTATTGATTGTACAGAAAAAATATGTATTTATGGGTTAAAGTTTCTGTCTACTAACTTCATCTGTCTTAATTCTGACGTGAAGAAAACATAAATTAATAATCATTCTTTGTTTTCTGATCATGATTTTAAATACCTAAGAGCTCACTTTGCCAAGCCAGTGGCAGTGTCTGTTTAGTTATGAAAGCAATCCATACCTTTGTTTTGATTTAGCCCTGCCTTTTTGACACTCTTTTTATTAGGAGACCGAAATGAATTTGTAATTCAGGTTATGACTATACTGTGACTGTACATAATGCCACGATGATGGTCTCTTTTAATCCCCGTTCTTTTCCTTAGCTGCTTTTGTTTTCTTCTGCTTAGCCTTTGTTCATCACTGAGTATTGGGTTATTAATGCTTTCCTAGGATTATGGACAATGACAATTAAATATCTTGTCTGAATGACAACATCTTGCTTAGTGACCATGACTCTGTATGTCTAATGAAGAGCTTTTCCCCCTGTGCACGTTGCCTTACCCCTACCCACAGTAATGTTCATTTGCTCCTTGTCCCACAGTTGATCAGTACCTTGAAATCTGCTACAACTCTTAGCAGGCAGTTTTCATCATTATTATTTTAAAGAATTTTGTATCATCAGAACACTTAGTCACCTCATTATGCACTTCTTTTTCTAGATCATTTATGTTGAACAGTAGATATCCCAGCAGAGCTCCCTGAGGGACTCCACTGTTAAACCTCTACTTTTGTTGAAGCTGATCACTTAATCCTACTATTTAAGCTATTTATTAATTCATGAGAAGACCTCCCCTCTTGTCCCATGACAGCTGAATTTCTGATGAGTTGAGATTTTATCCTAGGCCATAGTGTTTTTTAAATTCTTTACAGCTACTGTAACAAAACATTTTCCTACCTAATATCAAAATTCTATGCCTATATATTACGATACTGAAGTAAAAATAAAATGCAACCACCTTCCTCTGCAAAACTCCAGCTGATAACAGCAGAAACATGTTCATAATGCAAATCTTGTAAGTTTTAACATTTTAAATTATGTGGCAAGAGGTTCAAAATCGAATTTAAGTTAGCTACCTATACCATGAAGAGTCTTCTTTGATGTATTCCTTGACTATTTCTGGTTTACCAGTGAGACATTTTTCTGCAAATTAGAGATGAAATAAAGTAAGAGAAGAAGTTATCAGGCTGCAGTGTTAACGGTTGTTTCTGTGGAACTGAGTTCATTTTTGAAAGCACAATTTACAGTTCTTAAAAGTGAGGTTGTAATATGATAATTGATGCAATGCTGTAATACCATTTGGTCCCACTTGAGAGAGAAAACTTAATATTAAAATATTTTTGACTGACAACATTGCCATTTATCTTCCTAGCAGGAGTCAGGTGAGAACAATAAAGTGAGAAAAGCTCTCTGTGCTCCATCCATATCAGCTGCCATCACCCTTAAAACAAATGATGTGAGTATCCACAATAAGATTGTGTTCTCTCAAATTTTTGGATTTCAGTACCCACAGAGGAGCTTCAATACACTGATAGGATCTGGAAAGTTCTCTGGGCCTGACACACTGTGGACTAGAGAGAAAAAACCAAAAGCTTAGACATCCCAGGTGTCATCAATTCAATCACCAAAATTAGATGGCTGTTATATAAATTATGCAAATATGTGACTCAACCTCTTCGTTCATATTTGAGGAATGAAATATTTAATGATGTTGACATTTTTAATTATCATCAGGCCTCTGAGTTAACTCCTAAGTGGGATCAGTGTTATTACAGGGTCTCTGCAGACTCTGGTGGACATCTCTGCACCACATCAGACTTTATTGGACATGTTTGTGTTAGATGTATTTGAAAATCTGAGAAGATGGACAACAGAGAGAGAACTTTTCAAAATTACCAAACAGATAAATTAATAGGAGCTTTGAAATTGGTCTGTTCAATGACAGGGGTCAAAATTTGACCATATTATGATGAATGCTTTTCCCATATCTTTTCCCATACCCCAAGACTACTTATGATGTTTCAAAGAAAATAACCAAACTACACTATTGTGATGAAAATCTTATGAGAATAGAAATATCATGACTGTGAAACTTTTTAATTTAAATATATTTGTCTATCTCACATCACTAAACTATATGGTTCCTTAGATTTACTTAGCAGGTAGAAAGTAAGAGTGAAGAGATAGGCCATTCCAGAAATTTAATTTCAGCTCCATCATTGACATGCCTCACAGAAATTTCCTGATAGGTAAATCTCAGCTTTTCCATCAGCAGAAGAAGGATAACGGTGCTTAACTAATTCACAAAGCCAGTGATATTATTGCTGTTGTTTGTCCTATTTTGTAAGTAGATGTAATCATCTGTGTTACACAGAACTTTCTAAGAGGAATCTACCTATCTAAATAGAGATCTTAAAATCCTGAGGATTAATTAATTTATGTTTGCATAGTTCTTTGAAGCTGTGGAACACTATATAAATGCTAAATATTATCTGCTCTTAACCATTAACTATGACTTTCAGTAGGTACTGCACATTGCAGTGTACACTATCACTATAGCCCAAGTCCTTCTGTAAAACTCACAGAATCATTAATTTTCCTGTTTCTATACTTTTAATATATAGAAACTCTCCATCTTCCTTCAAAGTAGCAAAACAGCAGAGAATGATGCAAGAAAGCTGTCTGTCTACTGTAGAAATCCTCAAAACCAGCAACAGAATAATGCAAAGATATCTATAATGTATTTACACACTTATGTTTATAAATATTCAGCTTCTCTTATTCAAACTACACATTTTTGCAGGAAAATGTACAACAAAAAAAGGCAACTGAAAAATCTTCGGCTTCTACTTCATTAGTTGCAATAATTGATTTCATGAATTCTCCATTATATTAAAAAATTTTGTAATGTCCATTTGTACTGAGCATGGAGAATCAACAGAAAGGGCATTTCTGGTCCATTAATTTAATAGACAATGAAAACATCACTTTTTTATCCTATTTTTAAGAATTAAGTAATTTAAATGCTCAAGTCACTATCCTCCAGAGTGTGGGACTGTATCTAAACTGTCCACCTCCATGTTTCTGAGCCTTCAAGTCCGACTTCATACTCTAACTACATCCTGACTCCTCCTTGAAGTGAGATCCAGGAAGGCACCAGCCTTTTTCTCTTCTGCTCATCTGCTCTTTTTCTAGAGGGAATTTTGGGCACCAAGTCTCTATGGGACTTGAGAGCTAAAAGAGTACCAGTCTGGGTTATTAGGAGGGAGGGGCATGTCATGACACAGACCTATCACTGAGTATTGATTTGGCCTTCACTGGTGTTATTTGCTTAAAAACAAGAAATGAGAATGATTTTCAACTGCATATCAGTGACAGAAGAGGCCAAGTCATCCCTTAGCAGCTTTGAATCAAGGAATATCTGGAAATGATCCTGTCACACAAAAGTCAGGGTGGGATTGAAAAATTGTTTGCAAGATTTCCAAGGAAAATAGAATGAAAGAGCCCCTTTTATTTCCAACTGAAGGATGGTGCACCCAAGTGTAGTTCCCTTTGCTGCAACTTGAGCAATTCACAGAATCTCTGCTGTTAATTGTGATGTGAGCTTTCCACTCTGGTTTCTTCACAGGGGCATGAAATTGTCCTCTAGCAATGCTACTCGTATATATTTGAGAAACTAAGGTAAATCTTCTTTTTCTACTAATACTTCTCTCCCTTGGGATCATCTTCTGACACATTGCAGAGACAGATTTCTTGGTTCATCGTTTCCTTCCCCTGACTGAGAAAAAATGTCAAAGATTTACTTTATATAAGCCTAAAATACCAGTCCCTCATATCCTGGCTGTACAGCGTGTTTCTATCACATCCTTTCAGAAATATACTAAAGTGTGGCTTAATCTCATGAAAACAGGTAATTTGGCCATGGGTGATACAGTGTGAAGGGTATCCTGAAAATTTCGATTGCTCCCCATTTTATTTATCTTGCTGGGGCAGATTAGAGGCTTTACAGATGGCAATCATTCTTCACATTAGCTGTCGAGCAAGGAAGGAATGAAATCTGCTCTATAAACTTGAAGGCCTCCTTATCTGCTGCTGTAACTCAACTTTCTGCTCTCCTTGCAAAGTTAAGGGGACCCCTACTGAAATTCTCTAAAGCCAAGCAGAAGGGGAAGTACCTTCTTGGGTCCCATAATAATTCTCAGGGCAAATCTTATCACACATTAATGTTTTCAGGATTAGAATTTGGTTAACAACAGAAAATACTTGAATGACACTGTTTAAGTAACTACTTTGTGATAATGGTGGTCATCAGGGGTGTTGATAAGTCCATATCCAGGCTGAAAAAATGTATCCGTATTCTAAAATATATTGCCCTTACTTAAAAGCCGGAAGTATTTCTTCTTTTTATTAGTGATTGCATTACTTGCTAAATTAATGAATACATAAAGTAATAGTAACAAACAATAACTAGAAAAAATATTATTGTCTTTTTCTCTTATACTTTCTAGTAAACTGGAGGGAGAGAAAGTAACAAATCAGTAAACAACAAGTAGATTTCTGTTTCTTCACTGGTACTTGTCCTCATATAGTGATAACTGGATAAACCATCCAATTGTTCTTTCTTGAAATTAATGAGAGCTTTTTGTACAATTGGGATTTTTGTCTTGGTGTTTTTTTCCTACAAATCCTTATTTTTATACTTTTTTTCAAAATAATCTATACCCACATTTACCCAATCTGCTGCCACTTTATACAAATCTAGCTAGTGAATCGTAGTGGTAATGACAATTATATCAATGTAATAACCCAATCAAAAGATTTCTTCTCTATTTAAATCCCTTTAACTTTTTTTTTTGTTATCTGTTTTTGCAAGTGAACGCCTTATTTACCTTTCTTCTTTTCCTAATATCAATGATTGTGAGTGTGTATACTTGCAAGTTCCAGTTTGTAACTGCAATTTTAACACAGCTTGTATGCTGTTCTTTGGGCATTTTTCCTTTCATTTCTATTTTGAAGCTGCATTGCAATGTTAAAAAAATTGTTTTGTTCAGAAAGAACAGTACTGAGTTGATATATCTACATACTTATAACATTCACAGCTTATAAAATACTGGCCTTGTGATTACTACTCCTTGAATAACCACATTCAAGTCCAAGGCATTGGAAGGAAACATGAATCATATATCTGACTACAGCATTTCAGTGAGTCAGTGAAAGGCTGACTGGTTTATGCCCCAAAGCCCATGGATTCAATAGATGTCTTTCATTTAAATGACTTTTAGGTCAGATCTACTGTAGCTGCACAAACACTGAAAAATCAACAACATTCTTTAACCAGACTGAGTAGCCTGCTTAAGATGATGAAGTATTATATATTATGTAACTAAATCTGTAAGAAGTGCCTGGGTTCAGTTGCCTGTTTAAACAAAATCAAAGGTAACTGGAAAGAACTCAAATGTACAGAAAGCTGTCTGAAACTACCTGAGTACATTAACAGCAAAACTGTCACTTTTATCACTGAAGCAGAAATTATGGGGGTTAGGAGGAGGTATTTAACACTTTATCTATACCTCAAGAACATAAACCTTGTTCAAAGACTTTCTGCTTGGTCACACATATTTTTTTTTTAATGAAAGATTCGTGTGCATTTTGTTAATACATTCTATTTTGCTGCATTAGAGAAAAGTGTGGGTGGGAGGTGCAGGGAAGAAATCTTTCCAAAGATATCCCTTCTTTAACTCCACTCCCTGCTTTATCTGCAGGCCTTGGCTATTTTGAACATATTTTTTTTCCCAACAATTGCTTTCTCCTTGTTCCCTAGCCATGCCTCTATCCTTGACTACATTTCTGTCTTGGGATCTGGTTGGTGTTTTTTTGTTTTTTTTGCTGTGGACTAAATGTCTGCTGTGTTCATATTACTTGCTGTTTTAGAATTTTTCTAGGTCAGCAGACCTAGAAGAAATGATAAAACTTTGTCTTTAGGGAAAGCTCTGAGTTCTTAGAGCTGACCCTACAACGAGAATATCAAAGTCAGTGACAGACCAAAGGAGTAAAGAAGATATTGTGGAATTGACTTGCTTTGATGGTATAATATAAAAAAGAAAATAGAAGTTGAACCAAGCACAAAACACTTGCCAAAAAGCTTCAAAAATCCAAAACTCAGTTCCTTTGAACATTACTGAAGCCATCCTTCATATTACTATGTGGTTTTCTAAAACTTTCCAAGGATTCTTTTTTTTTGCTGCTAATCTTCAAGAATGAGGTAGTCTGGCATATTCCTCTGCGCTGGTGCTGCACACCATTGTCCCATGGGGAGTCAGGTGGATTTTAAGACTGTTGGTGTTCTTTCTTACATTTACAATTTTTAAGTCTGTGAACATTACTGAAGGAAATCTGGGGATAAAGGGACTCTAAAATCAAGCTTTTGAGCGTTCTAGAAAGGCGACGTCAGAGGCAGCTGAGCAGCTCAAAGAGCCATGCCTCGTGATTCTTTTCAAAAATTCCCATGAAAAGCACGTCTCTGCAAGGCGAGAAAGATGGGATAAATGCACTCAGAATAAAAGCGAGGACTAAAGAATAATCTGTCAGGAAGAGAAACCTGTTTTCCTAACAGAGTAGCAGTCCTCACCCAATTCCATTCAGCAGCAGCAGGGCCATCTTTCTCTCCTCAGACAGCCAGCAGTGAGGCTCCAGTTCAGTTTGCAAAGGCAGAAATGAGAGGGAACAATGGTCAGATCATTAAAGAAATGAACTCTGCAGCACAGAAGGGAGACAATGAGGCCCTCTCTTTCACGGGAGTGGATTCCAGCGTACGAAGACTGAATAACAACCTCAGATCTCAACACGACCAATGGAAACCGGGGCTAGAACAAGCTCGCTGCAAAGGCAAAGCACTTAGCAGCAAAAGTGAAGGATGGAGGGAAAAGATGTGCAGATCAAATGTAGGCTTTTGCTGGAGCAAAGGCATCCAGAACTGACATGATTTCCCTGTCACTGATGCTCGACTGACTAAGAAGAGAAGCATCTCCAAGCCCCGCTGCGAGAGAAAAGGAGCTCGTAAAGTCCCCCAGCCGGAAGCGCCATCCGGCTCAGGTGCACTGCTCACTAATTGGTTGAGTTAGAGTAGGGAATAATGGAATTATAAACACTGTATTTGTCAATGGGAAAAAAAAAACACAGCTCAGTGTTTCAGCTCATGGCATAAGAAGTGCAAAAACTTCTTAAATTTGACTACAGCCTCTTTCACAAACCTCTTGTGTACTCGACTTTAATCCTCTTTGTTGTCTAGGAAAGGGGGACAGGTAACAACTCGCCACATGTGAGTAAATGTGTCCTTTAGGTGTTATGAGCTGTTCAGAAAATAGGACAGTGATAAAAGTAATGAACTGTCTTGCATGAGGGTTTTTTTGTAATATGGCAAAGGGAACATTCGTATCCAAAGTCTAAAGAGTAAACATCACGATTTTTCTGAGAAAAAGGAGTGTTTCTTGACCTAAGAATTCAAAATTTTCCCTCCAGTAAATCTGGGATCTATACACAGAAATCTTTAGGGAATGAACATCCAATAATGGGTACAAAAAAAGCCCC
Source organism: Myiozetetes cayanensis (assembly GCF_022539395.1). Classification (NCBI taxonomy): domain Eukaryota; kingdom Metazoa; phylum Chordata; class Aves; order Passeriformes; family Tyrannidae; genus Myiozetetes; species Myiozetetes cayanensis. The sequence continues at coordinate 6,302,341 of NW_026087742.1, forward strand.
AAACCTTATCCTGAGTCATCTGCCTATATTCTCTTTTCTTTTAAAGCTGTGAATGGTAGATATACTTAGGAATGTGTGCTTTTTACATCCTGTTAATATATTTTGCAGTTCAAGGAGAGCAAATATGCCTTTTAAGCTATCACAGGAAAATAATTTCCCTCCACAAGATGGCTCCCACAGTGAGAAACACAGAGTTCTGAAGATTTCCTTTTTTAATTCTTCAGAAAGCAATCCCAACTTATATTCTATCTACTTTTAGCTTCTGAAGAATAATATTCATTAAAAAATGCTTTTCACTCTAAAACTGTTCTGTGGGGCAAGATAGATAACTTCATTATTGTGATTTCTCACAATATGTGGCAAATTTCTTGAGTCCTATTTTTATTGGTTTTGCCAAATGTGTATTTTTTTTACTAAAAAAATCTAATACAAGTGGCCATTTCATGCCAGGGATGTATAATAAGAACTCCCCACTGAAAGCAATAAAGAACTGTGACTGAGAATCAATAGTAACATATGATCCAAGTCGTTTTATTCTAGAATATTCTATGACAGTCTTTTGGGATACAATAGCAAAAAACAATTCTGGATATTAGCTTCACAGACACACTATATTTATGGTCTATCAGTGACAGAGTTTCATGGGACTTAATCAGATCAAAGGGAACAGAAAAATCTAAGAAAATACATAAAACCAAATCTGTAGAATTAAACCCTTCTGAACACGTGTGCTCCTTGTTCCTGATGCTCCAAAACAGTTCTGTGCATTAAAACATTATATACAAGCTTGAAACTGTGAAAGAAGGTGGAGCCACATTATTTGGCCTTGTTTTGCTCCTGATAAAGAGCATACACAAAGGAGACAATGATGTACCTTGATCATATAGCTGAGTCCTAACATTTTGATTTTGAGCTTTGAGCAGCACAAACAGACATGACCATGTTTTTAATACTTGTGGCTAATAAGGCGTTGGCATACCAGCAGTAACTGGGGTTCTCTGCCATTGACAGATCCATATGCAGAAGATGTACTTGCAGTGGTGTGAACATCTGTCTCAAAAGAAAGTGGGAGGCTGAGGATGAAATGCTTGTTTTGTTTACCTTCATCTCATTTTGGCTAAAAGTACAGTGAAGTGCCCAATGCTGCTGCCTTTGCAAGTGCTAAACAGTTTTTCTGTGCTTAATCTCAGGAGGATATTTTCTTTTACCTTGTCATTCCTTCTGAATGATAACTGTGTAAAATAATTTCTTCTTTTGAGCTTATACAGAGATTTTTGGAAAAGGAAGTCCCACCTTAAAAAAAACCAAAACAAGACCAAAAAAACCCACCCCAAAAAAACCCCAAGTATTTTTATTTGCTTCAGTTTTGCGAAAAAAAGAAGGAAGATGCAGGTGTTTGCACCTTTCAAAAGACAGTTATTGAAAATGATTGTAGGTCATTTATAAGTTCAGGAGGATTTATTATAAAATGGGTGCTGATGTTTCCTCTGACTCAAGTTGCCTTCTATTTAACTGGCATATAAATGAGCTTTAATTAACCTGTTTGAAAATGATAGAGAAATAGAGAAAGACCCAGTGCCAATTTAATAACTGATGTCCCTATTATCCATGCCTGCAGGAAAGCCTGTGGGAAAAAGAAAAAAAATCACTGGGCGTTTTGTGATGTTCACCCTGCAATGCTTTGCTCCCCCAAGCCTTCTGTATTCAAAAATCTGTCATGCAGAAATGATGCAAATCTCTAGTTTACATAGGATGTATAACCACAGTGTTTGGTAGAGCTTGGGGGGCTTCCAGCAAAACACGGTTTAATTGGAAAATGCCACTTCATTGAACCTACAATCTTTTACTCCAGATTTCCACAGCTGAGCAAATATCCAGTGCTCTTAACCGAGAATCTGACAAGAACATCAGTTTTACTGAACACTGTAAGGGCCGGGAAGGTTTGTGAAAAAAACACAACTTTTTTGGTTTTTCTCTGAATGGGAAATGCTGCATTTCACCTCAGTTTGGACATTCCAGAGGGACCACCTATCACCTGCCTTTCCCTTTTACTGTCTTTACTGGCTATCATGGGTTAACATTTGTAACTACTGTGTTCTCCACATAGTAGGGGATACTTAGAAGCTAGAAATTACTTAATTGAAAAAAACCCACAACAAACAGCAAATAGCTGGAGTGATATATAATGAATGGGGGCTTTGACTTTTGTGTGTGTCACATACATATCAGATTTTTGGTATCTTAAAAGCTGAGAATGTATAGTACAACAAAGAAATGAGCTTAATGCATGTCCTGAATCAGACTCTAATTAACAGAAATTTTAATTATATGGAGAAAGCAAAGAATTAAACTTTTACTAAGATCTTGTTCAAGGACTGTCACTGAAGAAAACCTCATATAAAGTTTGTTTCCTTATACTTAGTGATGTTGTCAATAGGAAACCCTTATAAAGCTTCATCTGAAAGGTGCAAACATATGTTTTCTTTACTAATAGGTCTGTCCAGCCTCTGGACTTATATCTAGAGGAAAATCACACAAGAGTTGTGTTCTGATTTGAAAGTACTGTGGAAGAATGAGTAGGAAAAGGTAAGACAAGGAAAAGAAAGGAAGAGACAATTGAAAGAGTTAAATTATACACCTTTTATATCATAAGGTAGTAGCTTATACTAAACAGTTACAGAGTGTGGAAATAGTTTTTCCCTGAGTCTATGATAACTTCACCATTTCAAACACTAAAAAAATCCTCAGAGAATAATTCCTGTAAAGATAATTTTTAATTTTTTAATTTTTTTTTTTTAACTAATAGAAAGTGTAATTCATTCACAAATAAAGTAAATGGAACTTGACAGTTGAGAGAGCTACATCTGAAACATTAATTGTACTTTGTGTATTCTGTACTGACACCTCCTTGGACACCTCAGGCTTCATTACATTTGGACTCCAGGGAAAAGAAGTTCCTGGATATTCTAGAAAGAACTTGATGAAAAATACAGGTCTGTTCCCAGTGTAAGGGCAGGTTTAAAAAAAAAAAAAAAAGAAAAAAAAAGTAAAAATTCAATAGAGATCAGGTTTTCAGTGATTTGTATGTTTTCCTATGGAATATGTATGTGAGGTCTTCTGGCTCCTTTTGAATAAGTGTCATCTCAAATCCCTGACAAAGGGGGAAAAAAGAAAAGCTACAAATATGTTGTAGGAAGAGTTTATGAAATTTTAGTTTCATCATCTATTTCTAAATGAAACAATAGACCTTCTTGAGCCTTTCAGGCAACTCCATCTTTGTGAATGTGAAAGACAGTTTTATTCACTCAACTGGGGTTAGAGTTGTCCTTTTTAAAGACAGACCCATATCCAATACTGTGCTGGTTTTGGCTGGGGTAGAGAGTTTCCTTCAGGGCAGATGGTAAGGAGCTGTATTTTGCATTTGTGCTGGAAACATTGCTGATAATTCAGGGATGTTTTCATTAGAGCTGAGCAGTGATTTCACATTGCTACCACCTGTTCTCTTCCTCACCCCACCAGTGAGTGGCCTGGGGGGGGCACGAGGAGCTGGGAGGGGACACAGCCAGGACAGCTGACCCCAACTAACCAAAGGGATATCCCAGACCTTGGGGCACCACGCTCAGCATGCAAAGCTGGTGTAAGAAGAAGGAGCAGGGGGACATTTGGGGTTATGGCACTTGTCTTTCCAAGTCACTGCTAGGGGTGATGAAAACCTGCTCTCCTGGGAATGGCTGAACACCTGCCTGCCCATGGGAAGCGGTGAATTGATTCCTTGTTTTGCTTTGCTTGTGTGCACAGTTTTTTGCTCTTCCTAATAAACTATCTTTATCTCAACCCACAAGTTTTCTAGATTTTAACCCTCTGATTCTCTCCCCCGTCCTGCTGGTGTGGGAGTGAGCAAGAGGCTGCATGGGGCTTGCCTCCTGGCTGGGGATAAACCATGACTGTCCTTTTGGGCACCCAGTGTGGGACAAAGGGTTCAGGATAATTGCAGATTTGATTGGAATGTGCTAGGTAGAATTTATACCTGTTATTGATGTTGAGCTGTTAATGGGTGGCTCCTGTGCTTGCCATGGCCTCGCCTGCCTGACTGTATGTTAGTGTGTTAGTCTCTAGTGCTTGTTAGTGGCTGATTTTTGCTTTCTTTGCTTGCTGTAGAGCTGTGCTGCTGATCACCTCCCTCTGCTGTGCCTGGGAACATTTGCAATGGCAAACAGCCAGTGCTGCTGTACTGGACAGGCTGGAACTCCGGTGTGAACTGCAAATGCTTATCCTTTAACAGGAACTATAGGGATTACTCTCGAGTCAGTGAGCTACACAAAGTACAGGAGATGCCAGCAGTGTCCATTGCAGATTGGATTCATCAGCTAACTGAGGCAAGTCTGTGTTCATACAAACAAGTTCTGATGATGCCATGAGAACAGTGAACTGCTGGAGAGATTTAAAGATCTTTTATCTGTGGTGGTGGCCCTTTGAGACAAATAACAGACTGTGAGGGAGGAAAAGCGTTTTCTCTCAATTTATGCTCAATTAGAATAAGTTGAAATATATGGCAAGTATAAAATAATTTCCTGTGTATTCTCCAGAGATCAATTAACTAGGAGTCTTGAAAACTTTTATTAAAGAAGGGTGTAACAGAGATGTCTCCTCACATCACTCTTTGCTTTTCTTGTGAATCCTCTGTACCAATGATTTAACATCTATCTCCATAATTCCTGCATTAATTTAATGATCTTTCTCATCATACAGAATGTCAGTGTGTCATAACTTGTTGTAACTAAGGTTATTGGCCTACTGTATGCAGCTATACTTATATAGCTATACACATATATGAATGTCTATTCACATATATATATGTATATATTCATGCATACACAAATTACGTCTTTCCCCAGTGTACCTCCCATAGTGCACATTTCATGGCTGGATTTCTGTGGAGGGAATAAGAATCACCACTGATTTAAAATGCCTTCATTTTGACCTATAAGTCTCAGCTAGATCTACACAGAGAAAAAAACTCCCATTTACCCAGAAATATTCTTATGATGAACCAAAATATCTATTTAACCTTGACAATGTTCCTATAGAATGCATACAAGTATTTGGAAGATATTACAGCTAATATATTTGGTACCTTTATATATTTCTTTGCTTCCATTTTGAGAAGAATCATTCAAACTATATCAAGGTTTGCAGACAAATATTTCAATGCACAAAATTAGAACATAAGAGATTCATCAGCAAACTTGTACAACAATTATTTTTCTGTTTCCTTTAAGCTGGCACCTTTTTAGTCTAATGTCATAAACATCCACAGTCAACAGCTAAGATAATATTAACAATATCCTGTTCCAGTTTACCAGTTGTTCCATATCTTTCTCATTTATTGCATATTTTTATTAGAAATAAAGTTTCAAAAATGGAACACATTTTGCAGATTTTTTTCAGAAAAAAAAATTGCCAATTTCTTCTTATCAAACTTCTTGATTTCCAATTTTGATGTACAGCAGAGAAGCCAAAAGAAACCAATTTTTGACAAAGTCAGTGTCCAGGTAAATGGAGTTCAGTGCTACAATATTTTGCTGAAGCCACTCCTTGTTCTGTTCTCAACAACAACAAAAAAAAATTGCATCTGGATACAGCCAGGGAATAGACTGTTGAAAGTGCTTGTTGCATTTTTAATTTGATGTCTTCATTCATTTACAGCAACCTATAAGAGATACAAACGTGCTCTCATGGGATAAAGGGGCCTCAGGAAGTCTCTCATCCAACCTTGTAGTTATGGCATATCAACTCTGTGGTCAGATTTTGTTGCTCAGGGTTTGATCCAGTCAGACCAGGAAACCCCCAGAGAAGGTACCTGCAGTATCCCAGGGAAAGTGCTCCAATGCTTTCTTGTCCTTAGGGGGAAGAAGAAAAAGTTCCTCCTTATATCCAGTAGGATACAAGTCTTCTAAAATTTTATCTACTTTTCAGTGTCTCAGAACTCACCAACTCCATATCAGAACACTTCTTTTGGATAGATAAATTTTTTATTGGTTGGTTGTCTTTGAACCCGTGTTTTCAGAATTCTGTGCTTCGTGTCTCAATTTCAGAGAAAATACATCTAGAAATGGCTATAAAAACGCATTTTTGTTATTTCAGAGCAATAGAAACTGAAGTACAGAAGGAAATTGAGAACTTCTGAGGACATCTTTTCTTAGAGTACAGTTTAAGACCAAAAGTATCAAGAATTCAAAGATATTACTATTTTTTTATGTATCCTGAGTAATGAATTGGAGCAAATAAAAGCTCTTCCAGTTGAAACTCCTGATTAAGGAAGGCAACCTGGGCAAGTTCAAGCAGTTTTTATCTCAGAGCATTTGCTGATAATAGGAGAGAAAACATTTAGAGTGTTGTTACTTTTGACATCGTCTATTTTTGATGAATTTGAGTTTTTCATGGGTTCGGAGAATCTTTCAGGGAAGCCAGGCAGAGGTGATTACTGATGAAACAGTAGTAAAGGAGTACTGGGAATGGTAGGAGTTGTGTTAGATTCCACATAAGGATGGAACATATGAGCTATTTGGCATTAATTGGAAACGTTACATGTGGAAACTGGAAAAACTGCAATCCATCTCAGGAATGCCAAGTCAGGATTTAACATTTGTTGGGGGGAGAGGGAGGTTAACAGGAGCTCTGTTGGGTTATTGCAGACCAACAGTTCATATGACTTTGTTCAAGACCAAATGCCCTGGGAAGACTGCAAGAACAAAACACCCCTATAAGTATTAAACCTAAAAACTTTTTCCCAGCCTCCAACAGCTTTTGACTCTGGGACTTCCTCAGCCACAGTTCTTTTGTTTTAAATATACTGAATGGATTTTAGTTCTTTTCATTTGTTCTAACACCCTTTGAAGGTTTGTAAGTCCTCAGCATTCCAAACATCACGTGCTAAGGGACATTTCTTCACATACCACATGAAAACCTGCCACCTAGTTTGACTTTTGCTGGTCCATGCAAGGACAATTGGATTGTTATACGATGGTTCCTCAAAGGCAACCTTTTGAACTGGGTCCTGGATTTGAGAAAATCTCCTTCCAAAAGCCAAATGGGATTACTGTGGTTGACACAAACAACACTTCATATTTTGTTACATTTTGATGCTGTGTTTTTCTTTAGTTTTGGGTGTAGAATATACATTTATCTTGCTCAGAAGTGCCATATAGCTGATTACTACGTCATCACGTTTTTGGCTTGAAAGATCAATTTGCACTACCATCGTCTTAGCAACTGGCAACAGACTTTCAATAGGATTTGTGTGTGACTTATTTCTATCTGCGTCTGATCTTAACAAATTGCAAATATAAATCCTCCACTTGAAATGTATTGTTGTAAAGAGGAGCTGAGATTACACTGACGTGTTTTCTGTTCAGAAGTGTAAATCAAACCAGCTACTCAGCACTAGGAATTTCAGAAATCAACACAATGTCATCTCCAAGGAAATACATTTTATGGCAGGTTCTCTGACACATGTAAACACTTTGGCTTAAAGCCATTATATAAATAAAGACATCTGCTACTGTATTAGATTACCCTATGATATCTAAGAAATCCACAAGAGGCTGACGAAAATCCACAGCGGATCTAGGGAGACCCTTCAGGAGAGGAAGCCTGAGGCCAGAGAGTGTACCAAGGAGCATCCCAAATATACCAAGTCCTTATGTTTAGGCAAGTAATGATATTCATAAACCATTAGAGATCACAATAAATCACATTTTTCAATAGCTGTCCTTTCAGCAATGGCACTGGGACTTTCTGTCCTAGGAGACTGTGGAGGCACAATATTGTCAAGTCCAAAAAATGAATAGACAATTAAAGCACTGCATGCCCATAAATTGATGCAATAGGAAATATGAAAGAATGTACCTTCCAACTTCCACACAAATTGGTCAGGCTCTCTAACACTCCCTCACACTCATTTCTTTTCTCCTTTGTTGGGGAGTGTGTATGGGATTAGGTGGTCTGACCAAGTAAGGAATCTCTTGTGTTCTTATGTCCTGAACTAATAGTTGTGTAGGAGAGGAAGAGAGAACTCCTTGAGTAAACAGAAGATTATGTTGAACATTATTTTAACTTTAGAAACTTTGAACCACAAATTGTTTTAATGAGATTTCCCTTTCTGTTTTTTTTTTTTTTCTTCCCATGCCAAAACTCTTTCGTCTGTGGGCTCTCTGGGCTGTTCTACATAATCTTCCATTTTAAAACAGATTACCTGTGGTCTTAGACCAAAAAAGGATTCCCTCTTGTTACTAAAGCTTCTCCTTGTTCAGTTAGTTCATATATGATGTGGACAAATTATTGCCATTTAACTGAAAAATCTCTTTAATAAAACCATATTCATTCAGTGAGATGTTCAGTGGCTAAGTTAACCAAATGCCTCCAATTAATTTTCCCCTTAATTTGCAATGAAATTATATAAATAAAGAGCTATGCTCATAGACAGAAGAAATATTTCCCATTTTCACTCAGTATGAAGAAGAAAAGTAATAAAAATATATTACCAAATTGATATTAACTTTAGCATGGCCATACAATTTGTGCTGGCCAAACCATGGCTTTACAAGAAAAAGGAGTTGCTGAGAATCACTACTCAGTGGCATAACTGACTTTTGGTGGCTTCAAAAGACCATGAACGCAGCTAATAGTTTTTGGCAGTTCCAAAGGCATTAATCATGATCAATGTGCAATATTAAATAAGTCTCCTTCAAAATGAATATAAATTAAGACTGTAATTCCATCTCAGCCTTCTGGTGACATGAGGAAACCACTTGAGTTTCACTCTCATGGTTTATGATGTCCCCCGAAGCCTTTGATGGAATTATAGCCTTATTAAGTACAGTTGGGGTACATTATTCCTTAAATTATTGCAACTACAACTCATTATTCCCTCTAGAAATTAGAACTTGCTGTACTTCCATCAACCATGTAATCTTGAAGTGAGTTGGGGGGAATTTCATCGTGGGAGGATACCTGCTTTTTAATTTCTGTCACTACTGTATGTTCACAGCTTGGTACAGCTCTTAACACCTAATATTAGCAGCCCTCAAACATCTTTGTTTTGTTTTAAGGAACACAATTCACAGCAATATAATTGAGTCATCACTGATGTTCATACAGATTTTATAGGAGATTTCAAATCAGATTTTTAACCTTTTTTATATAAGATCATTCAAACACCAATGAAATGAAGTGGAATTCAGAAAGACGGGGAAGATGAGAATATACAGATAGACTTTTAGGGAAGTATGATAAAAGTATTAATAGCATTTCAGCAAAGACACATGCAACAGTACCCTGAGAAAGAGAAAAGTGATATGTAGTCTGTATTTCTTCAGAAGAGTTCAATTCTTACCCTGAAGTTCAAGGGAGGCAATGTTTACAGTGTGTAGCATGAGTTACAGCAGTGGTTCTGAAGAAGAGCAAGACACTGTATCAGCCAGGGTGCCTATTTTGGAGGTTTCTCACAGTTTTATCTGCAGACCGTGGCCCACAAGAGCAACGCTCCTTTGGAAGATGAGATTGCTGAACAGACTCCAGCTAGTCTGGGACCTGTGTTGGCTCAGGAGGATGGACTGATCTCTCAGCCAGTACTGTCCATACCAAGTCCTATGTAGTTTATAATACCAAAATAAATTTTGATTTTTGTAGCAGTCGCAGGACTAAACCATCGGGAAAAAATGCACGGTGTTTATAAAGAGCACTTCTAAGATGGGAATTTTTCCTCTCTTAAGATAGTTTAAATCATCACAGCCTTATCAGTTTAGTTAGCTTTGTGTGTTGTCTTCTTTCAACAGTTTTCACACTGCCCTGCCTTTTAAATAGTGGTAAGTATTATTCAGTGCTGCGTGCTGAAAAGAAAACACATTAAAGCAAAGTCCTTAGTGTAGCACATTTATCATAAAGGCTGAAGGAGTTCAAGGCTGTTATTCTCTGTCTCTTCTTTTTTTGTTGTTATTGTTCTTATTTTGTATGCTATTTTGAGGACTATATCAAACAGAAAGATTTCTACACCTCGTGCTGGCAGAACTTTTCCTATTGTAAAAAATATCTAGCTATAATAAAAAAAATAAAATTTATCACTATGAATTACATAATTCATATAAAATTTTGTGGCCTTCTGGCAAAGATGGAGTCTCCTTTTTGAGTGAGTCTTAGAGCAAGAGGAATCTTTGGTTACTCAGAGAAGTTGCAAAACTCATTTATCTGCATCTCCAACAATGGGTTGAAAAATGTGGCCTTGTACTAAAGACACACATTGAATGACATACTTAAATTCAAGATGTTATATTATTAGTATTTTTAGGATGGTTATATTTTTATGAGTATGTGAGTATAGCAATCCTTTTACATCCCTGTGAACACTTCTGTCTTGAAAAGATATTTGCAGAGCTGTTAGTAGCCAGTGTTACTATTTCCAATGACTTTTGTAATAGAATTCACATCTAAAACTTTAAGAGGTGGGTACAAGTTTCTGAAGGATTACAATGAAAGTGATAATATTTGTCAAAAATGAGATCTGAAAAATATAACATGTTGTTTTAGCTTGGCTGAGATTGATTATTATTTAAAATTCAAGTGGCTTACAAATAATGCAAACTTAGTTTGAATTTTTTTTAATTGAAATAAAATTCGCTTCCTGCAATCAGAGGAAAATTCTAGACAAAATGGCATAGAAAAGAAAATAAATATTTAAGTAATCACAAAAGACGTGAGCTCTTCCTATACTGAAACATAGTTTATTTTGTAAATATTTCAAAAAGTTTTCATTTCACAGAATCACAGAACAGAGCAGCTTGGAAGGAACCACAGTGGGTCATCTGGTCCAACCCAGGGTCATCCCAGAGAACATTGCACAGGTTTGCATCCAGATAGGTCTTGAATATCTCCAGTGAGGGAGACTCCACACCCTCTCTGAGCAGTCTGTTCCAGTACAAGGTCACACACACAGTAGAGAAGTTTTCCTCATTTTCAGATGGAACTACCTGGGCATCAGTTTCTGCCTATTTCTTCTTGTGCTTGGCACCACAGAGAAGAACCCGGTCCATCCATCATTTGGGGTTGTGAATTTCTGGGGACTCATATTTTTACATAATTCACAAGGAGGGCTTCCTCTTAAATAAATGGTGGCATGAAGTGTTGTCAAGCAATACACACAAATGGCCTGCTGTATGAAATCCAAGGATAATTTACAGATGTGTACATACTGGAGACGGTTGGCTCTATAAAAATGATGTGTTGTGAGAGGTATTAGAATCACATTGAAAGACAGAGAAGTACAACACAGAAATTAACTCATCGCTATTGTGATGTAAGACTTGGTCTTCTTCTAACAAGACAAATGTGATGAGAAGGATTTTTCTAATATGTAGAACTCAAAAATATTTTACATCTGAACAATCAGGAAGTACTGGAGTAATGCCACAACCATAGCTAATGTATAAAATCCTGGGAAAGTAATGATCCATATTAAATTCCATGTGCCAGTTATAAATATCAGCAACAACAGAGAAAGTAGACATGTTTTATCAGTTGCATTCTTTAAATCTAATTATGCACTGCTTAGTATTATGAATGCACATAAATTTGCCTTTCAAGACTTATACATTTTAGATCTAAAGCCCACTACAAAAGCACGCTGAGAGTCACAGGGAAAGATGATAGATAACAGGAAGTTTTTCAAAGAAACTTTTCTATTTACAGTAGTCTTTTTATTTTTAAATGCAATTAACATGTTAACGAATTAGACATATAAATACCACCAGATGTCCAAAATGTATCTTCAGCAAGAATACACAAATAAATTATAGGTGGCCAGACAGAAAACACCATGAAAGCAATATTCACAGGACTGTCATTGTGATGGCTGCAATGGATAGCATTTTTCAGGCCAGATTGTTATGACTGTATTTTTTTCACAGCTGTATTTGCCTAATTTAGTCCTCCTGAAATCCCATTTAAGTAACTAATAAGGTTGGGTGAAATATATTTGTGTCCTTAGAAAGAAATTCAATAGTGACTTCACTTTTTGAAGCTAATTGTGAGAAGTCAGCCAAAGAGAGAGAGACAAATGTCATCATGACATGAATTTTACCAGAGATGTCAAAGACCTAAATCCAAGACCTTCTTTCCAAACTCAGCACAAGAAACGAAACTTGGTCTTTTGGTCTCAAATATGTGACCAAACCATGGTGCTATTTGTTTTCAAACTCTTTCTCTTACTCCCTCAATGGTACTTTGAGAACATTTAATTAAAGGAATTTTCATTAATAAGTCTTCTGCATATGCCAGTCTCTAAGCTTAGGAGTTATTTTGTAAGAACCAGTCTCAGAGAAGTATTCACTGTGATTTTTTGCAGAGTTCTAGTGAGACAACAATTTACTTCTACTGTAGTCTAGAATTTATGAGAATTTATGAGAATTTATGAGATTATTGCTAAGTAACTTGCTCAGGAAGGGGATTTAAAAGCTGGAAGGATGGGTGGATGGATGGGTGGGTTCCAGTAACAGCAATCCCCCAGGGCTGCCTTGTCAACTTTCCCCGTTATCTAAATGTTCAGCTTTCACTAAAACCTAACTCACCTCGTAATTCTGAAAGATAAGGAACCTCTATCCCATGGGAATCTGCTTCTACCAGGCACTGACCTAAAAGCAGTGCTGCTGTGTCCTGCCCATGTTCTTGTAGGCTCTTTAGTTCCTTTTGTGCCATTAACAATAAACAGAGTCGTTAGTTTTAATTACTGAGAATTGCACATTTTGGCAATGCAGAGGAAGATGTCACTTGGTTTTATGTTCCTGGTGTGTTATTGGGTTCCTAAAGAGCTGAAGCTTTCCAGGAGTATTTATTGTAGGATTCACAATTTTTCAGGGAGAAATATTGGCTTTTCAATTTCCAAGTGCCCCTTCCATCATTAAAGTTCCATCATAACCCTGTATTCTTCAGCTGAACTCATTTTGTAAAGTAAACACACAATAAAAAACCCCCACCTTTGATTCAACACTTTGGTTTGCTTGTTTATGTGGTCAATGCACTGCAAAATTTATCCCATTGTTTTGTGCTAAGGTATGCATTTGAAAATATGATTATTTAAACATTTCAGTGCTGATGTACAGGGTACGGGTTTAACATCCTGCATATTAAAAAGTGAATTTGAAACATTTGGTGAATCTCAGTTGTAGTGATACAATTATACATTTTATTTCCTTTTTAGTTTAACATATGGTTCCATTATGAACACTGTTAGTAGTTTTCTTTTTTTTTTCACTGAATTAAAATCAAATAGAGAAAATAGAGATTGCAAGCTTAGAGTTGAAATTACTTCTTGACCAGTTAAAAAAGGTTATTTAAAAATAGTGAGATTTTAAAAGCTTCTCAGGTAGTCTCCTGTTTCTGCCCTGGCTGTGTGAGGGGTCTCCAGCAGAAGAGAAGCTGTACAAAAACTAGACTCGTGTCCCTGTGACCAGGAATGTGTAGCCAGACATTAGTCATCCTGTTTGAAACAAGTACTGAAAGAGGTTGATTCCTCTGGAAATGTGGTTCAGGTATTTCAGTCTGAGTACCTATTGTGTTGTTTTTTTTTTTAAATGTGTGCTAATAGTTTAGATTACTGTACCATCAATATATATACCTGCAGAGGGCTCTACTATGTGATTTTAAATATGTAATACACACATATATGAGAAAATACAGAAGAATAACTTCACTAGTTAGAATTTTGTCTTCAGTTGCCAGTTTTGAACCAAAAACTAGCTCAAAAAAGGGATCTATGGATCTATTCAGCAGGTTTTGACAATGCCAAAGAAAACTATAGCATGGAAATTACACCTAAATTGAAGAAAGCAACAATTGTTATGGTTTAAGGATCTTCCAAGGTGATAAATCAATGTGAATATTGATATGATGTTAAAATTTTCATTTCGTTATTTTATAAACTCAGTTCAGCATTCCTCTTTATGAGGGGAATCATTGGAATAAGGTGCCCTAAAATTACTCTCCACATTGATGCATCACCATCTACTTTAATATGGACCTGGGTTATGTATGTACCTTTGAGCAGCTCATAGAAACCTCCAGGTTTGTGAGTGTAATTATGGGCATATAGTGAATACAGACTCATTTTATACAGATGTTTTTGTTCTAGCTTGTGAATGTGCATCTCTTCATCAACTTCACAGAGAAACTGAAGATAAAAAGCAATCACAGAAGTTTAGTGGTTTGAATGGAAGCAAGAAGAAGTAGTTAAACAGTGAACATCTACAAAACTCCTGGCAATTTTCATTTTTAAAATACCTGTCTTGTTTGTAAAAACTTGTCGTTTTGAAAAGAAAGAACAAAAGTGCTAAGTCCAAGCTAGCAGGAAATATGTAAAAGATACTATTGCTGCCATAACTAAAGAAGTAAGAAAATCTGTGTAAAAATATCCATACTAATGAATTAATTTGAAGGACCGAATAGAAGACATCTTTATCTGGTTGTACACCACAACAGATGTGATTCCTTCCAAATCTACAGACCTTGGAAACTGTGCATGGAAGTGAAATTACTGTAGGTAGATGGATCCATCTCTTAATAATCCCTCCATAGTGTCTTTTCACTTTAAAAAATGTTACAGGGGCTGTTCTATATATGGTATCAGTTTGATAGCTGACATAATTAAATTAGCTTTGCAGAGAGGGTTTTTTTTGTTGTTTTTGTTGCTGTTTTCTTTTCATGCAAGTTCTAATACTGACCTACTTCCCACAGGTGTTTAGAGTCTGTCATCAAGTTTTCTGCTGAGTTGGCTTTGTTAATTTTAGTGAAAACACAGCTTCTCAAGGATATGTTCCAGAAAGCACATCTCTGCAGTACTTTGGAAGGGTATCATGGACCTCCTCCTATTACTCTTGGGTGAGTAATACAAAGGCAAGACCTGGAAGTGTGATTGTTTTCCAAATGCCATGATAATATATTAACTTCTTTATTTGTTTATGTAAAATAGAGGGGGGTAAAATAGATTTTAAAAAAATCAAAATAATTGATAGTGGGTTAGAAGAATGCACTTTCCAGTAGTCTGTTTATCCCCACACTTGCAATTTTCATGGCTAAATTAGTGCTGAGCTCTTTCTTCACTTATTAAGCTGAAATTCCCGCTTTACAAAGGGAAAAAAAATCAATCTAGGCATTCTACTCAGTATATTTTAGAAATGGTTTGAGATATGGTATGGTTTTATGAGACTAAAATAGGAAAAATAGTGAATTTTACATAATGTGAATGATTAGAATAGGTCCAAAAAAGCATAGATATTGCCTGATATAACATTGTGTTATGTATCTCATGTTTTGAACATTTAAGTTCTATTTTATGGATTCTGTCAGCAGGGAATCTAATGTTAAGCAATATGCTTTAATGGAGTTGCTGTTGTGCTTCTCAAATGGGGAGATTATAAAATTATAATTAGTGTAATCCTGGCTCTATTACATAAAATGACAAAAATGCCATTTACTCCAATGGAAACAATATCAATTATGCTGTTGTAATTAACCTTCTTCATCCCTCTTTCAAACTTTCTACTCTCAAATAACCATGGAGCACTTTACAGCTGGCAACAGAGATTAGGGACAGATTAAACCAAATAAAAGAAGCAGGCATAGTTGATATCAGTGAACAGAGCACAGGATCCTCAGGAAGGGAGGGTAGAAAATAGGCTAAAATGAAGTGAACAGGAAAGGGGAGTATCCTGCTTTTCACGGCCTTTGCAGCATCTCTTAGGAATTGTACTGATAAATTGTGCACAAAGTTTCTTTGTGTGTCTTGCTGGAGTCAGCAAAGTTTTTCTGTGGAAAAAAGTAATGGATGGGGAGTGGCAGTGCTGAATAATAATAAAAAGAAAAGAATAAAAAGAAGCAAGACACCATTATTGATCAATATGTTACTGACTGTGCTGCTAAAGTTAATGTGCTGTTCAGAAACCTCTATTCTGAAGAGGGTAAAAGCAAAGTTGTAACTTGCTTTCTCTGTATGTGGTTAGGGAAAAATAGTTTAGAAACTTAACAATAAGCTAGAAATTTCTCTTCAGATTTACTTCCAGTTGTTGATTCTGTAGATTAATTTTCTTGCAATTCACAAAATGATCTGCCTGCTGTGGAAAATAGATTAAATACAAGATGTACTTAGTGACTGTGTACACTCTGATTTGGTCTTCATCTCACTCACAGGAATACATTTTCTCTGATGTGCCTTCTTTTCCTTTACTTGGATCTCTCTTATAATTTGATCCATATCTTTGAACGCCCAAAGTACTGCAGGATCAATAGGGTATTGGAAATACAATATTCTTCCAGGATGGAATAGCTGAAGACATATTAAGGTAAAGGGTACATGTAAATCCACGTGCATTTTCTCTTTTCGCCAAGCCCAATTTAAATGAGTGGTAAACTGAAGAGCGGCCAAAGCAGTGACCTCTTAAACCCAGTCACTGGTGAAACCGTGGGGTCAAATCATGCTCTGACAAGAAAATCGAGCATGGCTTTCACCTGAGGATGAGAATGCTCATCTGCAAGGGGAAGGAGTCTCAACACCTATGAATATTTATGCATTTTGCACAATTATTGTTGAATATAGAACACGAGCATTCATTAGTGCAGGAACTGAACCCCCACTTTCCCTCATTCAAGGTAACTGTTCAAATCATCCGGACTCTGAAGGTCACATCCAGCCCTCAGTATAGGCAATGAATATTTCACTGTGCCACACCCAGTGTAACAACTCCAGCAACAGGCAACAAGGGGACTGAGCTACTTTGAATCTAAAATCCTCTAAATTCACATATTTACTGTGTTTTTTTTTCAGATGCTTTTTGCTGCAGTGTTTTTCTTCCCCCAAAAAACATTTGGCTCCATATGTTTATGCTCCTAATTTGATGATAGTAAAATGTGTGTGTTTAATAAATTAGCTATAGCTTTTATATTTTCTTTAGCTATCAGTGTCATTATTCAAATATGAAGATATATCAACCATATGTAGCAACCACTTATATATAAAATGTTTGACTATATGATATAGATATATGAACAGTATATATTATTGGCAACAAAGTTACATTATGACTCTGAATTAATAAAAAAAATAAATTAGCCCAGAAGATACATTCTTTCTGAACAAACAGTGCAGGTCTAAATATATCAGATTATGTGACCAGTGTAGTTTGCACACTGTTTCCAGCAGCATTCTTCTTGCCTTTATTCAGAATCTTATCTTCACAAAAATTAGCTGTGACTTTCTGCAGATCACCACTGTTTCATTAACCTTGGCTGAGGTATTTTTTTGAGATATTTTATTTCTCTATTTCAAGGTGTGAACTTCAAGTTACTCCATGCAACATGTTGCAGATTTTGGGAGATTTGAATGACATT
This sequence comes from Myiozetetes cayanensis, assembly GCF_022539395.1. Classification (NCBI taxonomy): domain Eukaryota; kingdom Metazoa; phylum Chordata; class Aves; order Passeriformes; family Tyrannidae; genus Myiozetetes; species Myiozetetes cayanensis. Next base: position 6,319,771 of record NW_026087742.1, read on the forward strand.
TCGGTGTTATTATATTTATAGCTACTATGGTTTAGCTATGGGTTAAATCATGGAAAGGAGGACTAGATTCCTCTCATAACTTTGTGTCTTCCTTTTACAAACAGTTTAGAAATCCCTATTTGTTATTGTTTCTTCTGGCAATCAAATATCTTTGAAACATTTTAATTATACTTATGAAAAAGTTACCACTAAAAGTACATTTAGGAAAATATATGCACATGACTCTATTTGTGAATATTTGTATCAACGCTTATATTTAGAAATTAATTTAAAGTAGAATAAAATCAGTGAAAAGTTTTCAGTTCCCCATCTGCATTCATTAAACTTCATATTAATGCTTCTTCTGAGTCACAGCTTGGCAAAGGTTATGTAGGGATGAAACACTTTTGATACAAGAATAATTTGAGAAACCTCTAACCAAGGTTCCTTTTCTAGTTGTAAAGTAATCTAAATGATTTAAAATGCAAAATGTACATTTTAGACCTCCTCTTTTGCTTCTATCTGAAATACAGTGGAAAGGTTTTGTTATATTATTTCTAATCTGGGGTACTGGAAATTTTGGGATTGTATTTCATTAAATTTATCTCCCTTCTGTTTTATAACCCAAAGGTTTGCTTTTCAGATCAGGCACCTAATATCATTTATTCCAAAACTGATGAGTGTTGTCCAATTACCTATTCTTCCACTTGAATAGTAATTGAGTTCTGCTTAAGGACTCTTGTGCATTGTTTGAATAAGCCTGATGGAGCTCTAAAACATTTCTCAAGGACAGTAACAAGGTACTGGGCTCATGAGACAGCCTCACAAGTAGAAAGAGAATTATGAAGCACATTTTATCCAAGTGCCATGGACAGCTGGAGAGTAAGGATCTGATTCCCCTTAAACCTCTTTTATATCAGTGGACTTGCTTGTTGTGTAACTTATTGGAGATCTAAAGAGAATCAGGACCTTTGTGCTTGAGAGAGAAAACTCTTCTGAGGTTTACTGGTGAAATCAAATCCCTCCACCCAAAACCCATAGAAGGTGGAGGTAAAGAAGAGCAGGGTATGATTAATTATGATACCACCTTGCTCACATTTATTCTTTTCTCTTCCAGAGTTGTCCTATGTAAACTACTCTGACAGCTACAATTTTCTTCAATTGCTACACTGGGAAAGCTGCAGGACTAAACTGTGTACCAGAACCCAACCCTGTCCATTTTCTCTGAAAGGGTTATTACCACAGTTAATTACAAGGATTATTAAAGGTTATAAATAGGTAATGAACTGTTTCAGGTGCCATTTCTCATGGAAGCTGGACATGACTTTCCTTTGCTCTTGGCTTTAAAATCATAAGTGCTAAAGCTGCCTGGTTTTCCACTGGTCTTTTGACACCAGAACTGATGTCCAACAGCAAATGTGCTGTCAGTCAGTCTTACACAGAAACTGTCAGCTTTCTTCCACAGTGGAATCGGTGACCTTTCACTGCATGAAGGGAGTTGACATGACAACACACCTTCTATAATTTCTCCCAATATATACTTTTTTGCTGCTACAAACATATTGACCTTCTAACCATACGGGCATGAGACTGCTGACAGTGTAACATGCTCACTAATCTTTTTCCTATTGTCCTTTATTAAAAAAATATTCCTTTTAAATTTTACATATGTATGTTTAATCATCCAATTGTTTGATAGCTGGCTGTACATTTATTTCTTTTTAAGAAAATCAGGTTATATATTAATATTAATGATTAATGATTAATGATTAATAATATCGGTATTTTGTGATTAATAATAATATTTTAAATTATTCAGAGAAGAGTCTTTGCTCATGTGTTGCATAATTCTTACTTGCCCTAGTTTATAACAGATTTCTTGGTGATAAGAAATGGCTTATGTTCAAGTTCTGAAATTTAGATTTATAGCTCCTCTCTAGATACATAAACTATCATGATTTGAAAAGTGTTATTCTGTCTTATGTCACACTGGATTTTTTAATTTGCAAAAACTGGATTCCATGCACGTATGGATGTTTAGAGGCTCCCTGCAGCTTTGTTTCTGTGTGAAGACTGTCCTCAGACCTCTCAGTGGCATAGGTTAAGCTGGCTTTCTTACCCCAATGACCAAGATGAAATACTTGGAGAAGGATGGAGAAATCATTTTGCTGTGTAGACAAGATAACTTCCTCATGCACCATTTTTCAAGGTAGTGTCCAAAAATGCCTGCTGTACACCTGGTCCTCGTGTCCTTGCCCTGCTCTTTGCCAGACTGACCTAGAGTCAGGTGCTGCTGAGCCCAATGTTTTATTCCCTCTGTCATTTCCCTGGTGGAAAGGAGAGTGCTGGAGACCCATCCTGCAGCCACTGCTGAGCTGGGCACTTGGCATTGAACAGCATCAGACCCAGGAGGTCTTAAAGTTATGATTTTTGCCACCCTTTCCCAGCCTAGGAGGGGTCTCAGCAGCTGCCCATGTGGCCTATGCTGAAAACTGGTGCTGATGTTGATATTATCCCTTTTCAGGATCGGTTCTTCAGCCAAGCAAAAGGGCAACCTTACGGACAAGGTGCAGGGAATCAAATGCAGTGCTCTTCGCACAAAGCTCTCTGCTGCAAAGTTTTAATCTGTATCCCACAGAGTGCAGCAGAGGAAAGATGTGTCCTCTGTAACATATAACAGGATGATTAAACAGGAAAACTTCAGAAAGGCTCTCTTTCATTTTGAAATGGTACAGGTTTTCAGAGTTTCTATTTTGTTCCTTTCTGAAACCTTCAGACTCTTACTGAGAAGAAGCCTATCTGAGAAAGGGAATGAGACAATTGAGCTATTTGGCAAAGGCCTGTTATGAAATTATTCTGCTGAAACCCTTTGCATTATCTCATCTAATGTTTGTTGATTGCTTTTAACCTCATACCCAAAATTCACCTAAGAATACCCTCCAAAATATGAATTAGTTTTATTGGTGTGGTGGAAAAACTGACTAGTCATCTGGTTCTGTTATGTATTTCTCCATGCTATATGATTATTAATCATAATCCATACTTGTGGCTTTTCTAGTAGTCACCATGTATTTGTTATTCCTGGTAGAGCACTTCCTGATGGTCACTTCTCTAGCTGAATAATCAATTTAGGTATGCAGGTTTGTGCATTTCTGCTTCTGTTTCTTAGGCATAAGAGAGTGTTTTCATCAGGAATGGCCCAAATAAGTTATTTTAAACAACAAATTTCTGTAATTCTGGAAAGAGCATTTAGATTCTCCTGACTGACCTATGTCATTTAAACACTGCCAGTTGTCAGATGGTTCATAATTTTTTTGGTCAAGGGAGAAGTTCTCCTTACTGCTGAGCAGGGCTCACACAGAGCCAGGACTTGTTCTGCTTCTCACACCACCCGACCAGCAAGTCACCTTGGGGGCACAAGGAGCTGGGAGGGGACCCAGCCAGGACAGCTGACCCCACCTGAGCCAAGGGGTGTCCCAGACCCTATGTCATTGTGCTCAGCATATAAAGCTGAGGGAAGAAGGTGGAAGGGGGGAATTTTCAGAGCGATGGTGTTTGGGAGCCCCACTCTCCTGGGGATGGCTGAGCACCTGGGGGAGGCAGTGAGCGTATTCCTTGTTTTGCTTTGCTTGCACACCCAGTTTGCTTTAGCGGTTAAACTCAACCCACAAGTCTTCTCACTGTCACCCTTCTGATTCTCCATCCCATCGGGGGAGAGACAGGGAGTGGCTGGGTGGGGCTGAGCTGCCGGATCATGACAGCCATGGAGATGTCCCAAAACTTTAACTGGATAATCCCAGTACCTATTGTTCACTTGCCTGAGGAGTTTATTTCTCATCTGCAGCCTTTGAAGCCATTGATATTCCTGCCAGGTTTTGCTGGAGCCAGCAGTGTTTCCAGGTGCTGTTGTTTCCTACCGAGCTGCCGCAGAGAGCAGTAAACAGGACAGGCACATACGTGTGCTGAAGGATCTGTCACATGTGAGGGATGAGCTGTGTTCTCTTTTCTGGTGTGTAAACATCCCTCCTGAGACATTACACTTTATCAGGATTTATTTTGTTTGCTTGTTGGGTGTTAGGGGAAGTGGGGGAGGGGAACATCTTCTCTGCATTTTCTCAGTCATCAGTTTTTCATAAAAAGCTTTATCCTTATTAGAACTAAAGCTTCTTTATTTCTCCACGGCTCTATAGAGGTTTCTTAGCATAAGAGACAGTCCTATTTTCAATATAATGTTGTTCCTGTACTGCCTTCTATTGATTTTTCTCTTATTTTAAACTTTTTTTTTTTTTTTTAACAGGCAAAGTAATTTTTCAGCTTCAGAGGAGCAATATAACAAAACATTTTGTGGGTGGATGATTCCAAGCATAGCATAAGGACTTTTTGCTGAACTTCTATGTAACATATTTTTTAAATTCTCCTTTATCTCTTCCACAATTTTCTTACTTTGTTATTTCAACACTTCTTTTGCATCCTTTCAGGAATACCTACTTGGGTAATCATGTTTTCTTCCTATTCTTATTTATTATCCTTAGCAAAGCCATGATTAATGAGTTTCAATAAATGAATATTAAGCTAAACTGCACTGCTAAACTCTATGATTTCACAATAGATTCACAATCACAAGATATTTATGAATCAGATCTTCAATTTTATAATTTCTCATTTAGATGCTGCCTTTGGTCATTTCATTTTTTACAATCTTCTATCCAGCTGCAACTTTGCTTATCAAATTTTGTTGCCTTTTCTTTCCTCTGTGATTCTTTATACTCCCTTTAAAAAAAAAAAGTTTTCTTTGATACATTTTAAAATGTTTCTGTATTATTTTATTAGCACTGCACCTGGAATTACGAAGGTTCCAGGGTCCAAGATGGAACAATGGTGAATGCTTGTCTTTGTCCAGTTGCCTTCAGCTGTGGATATTTTCACAATAAGATTATTCTCTATCTAACATACTCTGATCTTACTATATCCTTTTTTTTACTTTTCTCCCTTGCTTTATAATACGGAGGCTTTGAGGCATATGTGATCTATCCATTTCTGCTTTCCTTCAATAGCATAATTATAGACCTATGAATCACATAGTTCTGGCACATTAATGGAGTGAACTACCACATTTAAAAGAATAGATATTGTTGGGCTATGTTCAGTGCAGGTATCCTCCTACTTGAAATAATCTCTGTGAGTTTTGATTAGTAATTATAAGATGGTTCACTTCATAATTATTCAGATTTTTTTTTCAGCTGTAGAAAAAATATTGTATTGCTTCCCATAAATTTGCAGAATATTCATAAATACAGACAGTATCTCATATAATCCATAATATCTACATGCATGTGTATGTGTGTATAACACCTGAATTAAATCAGCTAACACTGATGGAAACTTCTGAATTGCTTGGTTGTTTAGTTCCAACAGATTTCTTTATAAATGCAATAAAAAGTTTTCTCAATGTAAAAGCTAGTGTCTTAAAAAAGTATAAAATACTCTATTATTATTTGGGGCAAAACTGGTGAAATGTTTTTTTGCAGTGCTGGGCTTTCAGCACTGCTTTCATTATAGACTTCAGAGAGCCAATCCTACATAATTGTCCATGAACAGATTTGGTAGAAGCAATTAATTCACTAATAATGTCAGTAGTCAGGGTCTTTTAAAATGGATCCCAAATCTCCAGAGGAATAAATGTCAATATCTAATACCCCTTCGTCTTACACTAATAAATTTTCTGTAACAAAAAGTGGAGGACTATTGAATAAATCAGTGGGTCAAATTCAGACCAGCAAACTAAGGCAAATCTCTCATTAAGCATGTGACTTATGCTTAATTATAATAAATTCATAATAATAATTTCATTTGAGTTGGTAGGTTTGAATAACTTTTTTCAGTTACAAGGTTTTTGTCCTCCAATTCTGTGAGTAATTTTCGAGAGTATTTATTTTCTGAGGTAATAAGGGTTTGGTGATTTTCTAGTTAAAAGGGTATAAAAACCCAAAAGCCAAAAATACTGTGGTTTTGAATTCTTCTTATAAGCTCCATAACAAGAGTGATTCTATTCACAAGTCTAAATTATGTGACATAAAAATACAGTGCTATTCTATGACGTGTATATAGCTTGAAAAGATTAAACCCTTTCAGGTAGAGTTGTGCTACAGTGTACAAATCTCTGTTACTACAAAAATTATGTATACTGGTTGCACATAGGTTTACAAGTTAAATTAATTGCACAGATCAGAATTTATTCTTCAAGAGGAAGGAACAAAGAAATCTTTTCTTACAGGACTTAAATGGTGAATACATTATTTTAATGATATTCTCAGAATCCTTCACAGTGGTTTAAGATCCTGGCAATTTATGGGCCAATAACCATTTCTAAATAAAAGAATTAAAAAAAAATAAGTCCTGTGAGATAAAGACCAAAGAGATGAATCAAACCGTGGGGGTTTACTGGTAAATATTATTATCTAAAGGAGGAAGGAAGAGCCAATGATTCTGCAAGTAAAGAAGCTGTTCAAAATGAGCAAAATCCCCTGGATGGGATGATAAGGAACCATATTACGCATTATTTATTATCTAGGGAGACAATTAACCACTATATCATCCATAAATGCACATATAAGGGTTTGAGGCATAGAGGGTAAAAGGACCTATTACCCTTCCTCATGCTTTAGCTGTCATTATGGGCTGCCATTACATCCATTTACCCCTATTTCACTTTAATGAGTGCACAAAGATGAATAACACAAACAACTGATTGAGGCTACAGTAAAGATAGTTGAAACTTTTTATTAAAAATACCTAAAGAAAGGATTTATGTTCCTACTTGTGGAGGATCAGATATCAGCTACAAACCACGGGTTGCAAAGTGCTACAGCCAAAATACCTAATCTGACCTGCTTAATAGGATTATTATTATTATTATTATTATGGTCCTTCAAAAACTGCCTCTTGCCCATTCTTGCATCATTCACTCTTTTCTGTTTGCCATATCTGCAGTACTGCTGGATCCATTTCTTACTCCTCTGTCACAGCATCCTACTTTTTTCTTAATATTCCTAATTGCTTATTTAGAGTTCACTTAAAATTTGTTGTTCACACCAAGACTGGAAACATTTGGAATATGCTAAGCTACTGGAATTGACCAATACTTGTTTCTATTTCTAAATAAATATACAGCAATGGTTCTGGTTTGGTTTTTTTTTGCCTTTTTCAACTCAATCATGATTTCCTCTGCAAAACAGGTGAAGAAACTCTACTTAACAGGTGTGAAAACTGGTTGACATTGATAAGTAAATGACTAAGCCTGTGCTATATAATGTGAGCCATGCTGTATGAAGTGGCAACCTCAAAGGCAGAGGGTTGCTTTGTGGGGCTTAGATGCTGAAAGCAATTTAAAAGCTAGTGGGGAAAAAGCAGCCTAGAAGCTTTTTATGGCTCTTGCTGCTTCTTTTCCAGTTCATCTCTTTGAAGGGGTACCAGCAGCAGGTCTTTGTTTCACCAACACAAACAAAGAGCCATTTTCAGTCTTGCTTTCCATCTCCCAGAGCTGAGTGGGAAGTAGCTGGGCAGACAGGGAAAAGGAGGAGCAGTTTTCTCACCACCAAGCTGGTGGCTTGCTTACAGGACTCTTTTGTACATCTCTGGACCTGGACTACGGAAAGGTAAGAGCGACCTAGAGTTGCATGCTTTTGTAAAATACGGGCCATCAACATTTGTGAAGACTCAACCATTCTGCCTGAAACTGCTGTATTTTTAGTGTGTCATTTCACTGCTTCAGACCCAGAACAGATTCATTATTAGTGGTTGGAATAACTTTGCAGCAGATAGGACTTGTAATGTGCTGTTTGAACAGATCTCTTTGCCATTCAGTATCAAGAACCTGAAGCAATGATGCTGCTGCTTGTTTCCTGAGCTATGAACTGTTCTTTCTATCTGATGTCTCCTTGAGGTTTTGTACCACCTCCTGCTGTAGTTTTGAATGCAATAGCTTCAGCTGAAATTAAATTGCTCTCAGAATTAAAAAGGAAGCACCAAATTTGAAACAAAATAGGCCAGAACACTTTTATTCCACTGTAGGTTTTATATATTTCAACTTCTGTAGTGTGCTTAAAGAAGGGTTCATGGAGACTCTTTACTTCCCTTGATAGTGTAAAATATACATCTTGGACTCAGAAATACTCAGACACTGAACGACAAGAACCACCAACTACCTTGAATGAACTTCAAATAGTTATCTAAATGACTATTCAAATCCAGCTGATATGAAAACATTCCCATTTGTTAGCGGGGGAAAACTGAGAGACTGGCTTATGTAACATCTCCAAGTGTTTGAAAATTTAATTTTTATTTCTTGGTCTCTCAGGCTGCCAGTTAAAAACAACCCAGCAGACAAGAACACAGCGAAGTAGGAGCATTCAGGCTGTGTATGGTGTAGAATAATGAAAGCAATTTTGATACATCTGGGATAATGCCACATTAACTACGTTAGTGAAGCATTTTCTCCCATAACATAATCAGTCAATGGCCTACTGTAACTGACAGAATAAAACTTCCTGTCAATTTTATTTTGCATATCCATATTTTCTCTAACAATGGCTTTTCTTCTTCATGAATTTGTGTGTTACATCATAACCTGCACTCTTACTGCTTCCTTATGAAAAATCAGACCTTTTGCATATGTTTCATCTGTGCTCTTTCACCGTTCATATTCAGAGAGCTCTTCTATACACACCTCTACAACCTGCTTTGAGACATAGGCAGAATTAATGTTCCTCTGGTAGGAGAAAGCCTGGGCTTTGCAGATGTACATATAAAAGGATATCTGACTGCTGGAAGGAGATAAAGCAAGTATCATGTTATAGGTTTGCCTTCCTTGTTCCCAGGTTGGTTGAAAAGCCAGGAACAACATATGTCAGGTCCCTTGTGTTAAACCTCTAGCTATGCTCCCAAGCAATGGCTGGAAACAGTTAACATGGATCTGCTTGGAATCAGGGCAACACTCAATCCAGAAGCAAGGAACTGTCTTTGCAGCCAAGAAGGATTAAGAGAAGAGTCGATCTGGTAACAGGCTAGAGACTGCTACCCCTTCACAAGCACTGAAGATCTGTCCTCAAGGTCCTCACAGACTTTGAATTCTTTGACAGAAATCACTCAAGACCAGCTCCTGACATTTCCCCATGCACTTCATCTTGTGGCTTTGGAGAAAGCTGGTTCATTCTTAAAAGCTGAGGCTCTTCGGCCGCATCAAAGATACTTCACTGTAAAGGCAGTACAGGCAATTCATCCAATAGGTATTACAGATGTCTTGACCTTTAGGACATGTAGTGCCTATTATTATAAATAAAATAAAGTAATGCAACTGGTGGAGATCTGTAGAAAGATTAGCCAAAATTGGGATGTCATGCCAGTTAGTTTTTCCAATAACATGTTTGCAACACAACTGGTGTGAGGCATGCCCTGAAAAAAGAGCATAAGATGCTGAGCACCAAGAAAATGCCATTGGGAAAGATCTGCAGCTGTGAGCAGTAATTGGTAAAGTGCTATCATCAAACCCCACATGGTCACATATGCAGAGGGAGATTCATAGCACATCAAGTGTAAAATGAAAGCTGTGATATAGCAAACATGAAGCCAAAGGAATATTGGTCAATATGCTGAAGCTGCTGGCTGAAGCAGTCTCCAAAATGTTTGTGACTTTGAAAATGAAAGGAGAAAACTGGAAAAAAAACATTGTTATAGTTAGTGGAAAAAGCTGATGTAGAGAAATATTCCACCGAAATGAGGTGCAGATGCTGGAAAGCTGGATCATTATCAATGAGTAATACCACAGTGTCAGTGCTCTCACAAGCATGAAAATGATATACATCATCACTAATCCCTATGGATTTATTGTGTCACATGGTCAGTCCACATTCCTCTATCTCCATCAGGCAAAGGCTGTGGACACTAACCAATAAAACTGATGTCCTTCAGTCACAGTGAATGGGTGAATGAGGAACACTGTAACATCATGGACTATAATGGTGTATTAGTAGGGTAAGACACATGAAATATGTGCTAGTATAAAGTATTAAAATAATTATGAAGAGTGGTTCTGCACAGCCAACACCAGATGCTTTGATTCTGGCTACTAATCCGTTTGAAACACAAGGCTATGTCACACAGAAGTGTGGTCCTGCACACTGGCAAGGTGCCCAGAGATTGTGAACCTGCAGCAGAATGCTGAGAGTGAGAATTTCTCACTCTCTTTTCTTGCTTTAAATAGTAGACACAGATATTTCCTTCCCTCTCAATTAATTCTCCTGCGTGTTGAACAAAATTAAGGTTGTGTCGCTAAAAGAAAAGAGTTAGATTTTGTAAGGAAACAAAAAGGTCGTAGATGTCAGCTGGTCCTCTGGCATTTCGAGCATCACTCTGGCTGCCAAGCAGAGAGTGGGTGGTAAGATTTGGAAGATATATGGAGATTCCCAAGTGGCTACAGGTAGGGTCTATTTTTCCTTGGTAGTTCCTTTGCTGAGTTAAGGAATGAAGAATAACTGACTGTCTTGAAAGATCTCTGCTTCAGTGATGCTGGGTGTAGTTTTCTAGCCTGCATATTCCCTTGGTCAGGGAATGAATACTTGGGAATTTTTGTAGTTAAGCATAAATCCACATGCTGTGACTTTTGGAAACTTTGTACTACACAGAGAGAACAAGAGAATCCAGTTACTTGGAACTGCAAATGCTTTTATTCATCATCTTACTCCTTGATGATGTATCACACTGTGTATAATGAAGGTTGCCTGGTCAAACCCAGTGCAATTTGTATGGGTTTTTTTTAAGGAACTGGGTGAAACTGGGAGAGGGCAAGACTCTTCCTTGGAAGAGGAGGGACTTTGTGAGAAGAGCAAGACATCTGTGTATGTTTGATGTGGAAAGGGCAAGGCCACCTCGGTTGCCTTTCTTCGTTTTTCTTGAGTCTCACCTGCAAAAGTGTTTACAAATCAGAGGTAAAATTGTAGTCAATAAAGCCATAAACATAAAAAGTGCTGTCTAATATTAGGAGTGCTGAAAAAATTAGTTTCTAGCCACCTCTCAAACTTCTCAAGCCAAATAAATTGATCCTATTGACCTTAAACTCCCTGTGATTCAGTAACCCCTCTTTAAAATGTATGTAATACCAAATACATCCCCATCATTTTGGAGAGGTGAAAGGCTGGGAAAATAAATTGGTATTTGGGAAACCATCACATAGTAGAAATGTGTGAATTAAGTTTCTGTTTTTAGAGTAGTGTTTGAAGAGTGTGCCACTAATAATAGCTGGAACTGCACACAGAAAATTAAGAGAAATAAAAGCTGGAGAAGCTTTTCATAAATTATTTCCATCCAAGCTGTGCATTGCATGAGGAGGTGGGGGATTCTGTTAGCTTTTAATGCTTGTGATTTTAAGTCTTAAGAGTATCATAAGCATGAGGACTAAATTCCAATTTCACAAATGTAATTTTCAAGTAATTAGCAATGTAAGCTGATAATGCTTTTAAACATTATTTCATGGGTATGTACATATGCATTCATGTCTGTACATGTATGTTGACAGACACAGTTACAAATCATACTCAGCTATTAGTGAATACCTGTTTAGGGCTCTGAAGCATTGTTACATGGGGATATCTTGAGAATATCAAGCTTCAGTTTTTAGTATATTTGCAGAAGATTTCTTTCTATTAATTTTTGGCTTTAGCCACATAGTTGGAAGTGGAGTTTCATCTGTAATGTAATTTACATCAATTGTGCAAAATTGTTGTCAAATGACCTTGTTAATATGGCAAATCACATATAAGAGAGGCTATTTAAATGAGATCTAAATGTTTAAATAGCTTAAAATCTTAGGATTAATAACATTCAAAATGTTGACTGTGCTACTTGAGACTTATAACCTTTCTCGAATGGATCCTTAGTTAATTATCTCTCAAAACAGCCCTTTAAAACATTATGCTGTGTCTAGAGATTGATATTTAACTTTTTTTCTATTAATCATATTTAGTTTTAAGATTTGGAAAGGTAGCCCTCTAAGGTTCAGCTGACATTTAGGCAATTATGTTGAGACTTAGCACTGATAGATTTTGGTTGCTTAACCCTCCTTGTCAGCAGTTTTGTATTTTATGCAGACCTTGCTGGTGTGGCAATGGCATTTAGAGCAGAGTGCACTTATTTTAATAGAACAATTCTTGTCCTTCCAGTTAGAAGTTATGAGTATTATCCTAAAAGAAAGCAGTATGAAGCTGTAATCAATCTATAGGAAACAGTTTCACATGCAGGTGTATGCATATCCCTTGTGAAAACTGAGGCTAACGAGTATTAAACTGTAGGCTTTTTATTATGAAACCATTATATGTGCTCCAGTTTTTACCAAAAAAAAAGGGGGAACAAAACCCACCACCACCAACAGAAAAACCCACTGAAGTAAAAAACTTATTTTTCAGTTGTTAAAGCTTGACAGCATGGGCTTAGGGCTGACTGGATAAGACACTCTGTGACTCTGTTGAAGGCTACAGGAAAAAATCTTCATGATGTGGATTCAGGAAGCTGGGGGTATTGAAGCTATGGCAAGGCTTCTGTCATGCTTCTTCCAGGACTGAAGAGCTCTTATTCTAGCTCCATCCTAACTCACTGTTTCTTAAAGGAATATCTTTTAGTGGTGTGGGGAAGATAATGTCAATTAAGATGACTAAAGATACAGCACCTGGATTTTTGTCTCTAAACAGTATTTGATTGTAAGGCTGGAGTGTCTTGTGCTGTCAGTGTGTCACCCCATTTAAACAGCAATGCAAGTCCCTTTTCTGCTTCTGTGCAGTAGGAGAAACCTTTGATGTCTGTGTCATGAACTGGAACTAATCTAGCATAATCTAAAGCAGAAATAATAAAATGAAAGTTGTCAATAAATTGGTGATGGACAGAGGGAGAATGAACTGTTTGTTTGGTGTAAATGCTGGTTTCAGTTCATCAACCTCTGCTTTTTTTTGAGAGATCAGAAATGGACTGAAAAAATGCTCATTTATATATGAAGAAATTCTAAGAGTAATTAATATTTTAATGCCTCTGAAGTTTTGAAAATAATAATCAGTAGATATTAGATAACATATAGAACATATTAGTTATCTTTCTAAGATTATTCACTTTTCCAGATGTTGTCATCTGAATTTTTTAATGATGGTATCTGAAGGTCATCTATGAACAATTCATGTGACAATTCAGAGCTAATAAAGAGCCTCATGTGGAATGAATTACCACCTGCTCTCTTTTTGCAAGAAAGCATCTTTCAATATCCATGTCACAATAGTGTTTATCACATTTCAGACTGATGTCTACTTTATGTAGGAGAACCTAAACAGGATATGAGAAGTACTGTCTAGTTTGTGTTCTGCTCTCAGAAGCTTTTTCTTGAATGCTCCCCATGTCTAATCTGTGTCTCATAAACATTTCAGTAAGTACCAATATCAGGTTCTGTCCTTGCCCAGGGAGGAGGGCAGAGTAATTTTTTTCAGTAAGCCATATATTTTTTTTTCAGTGGTAGTGTCCTGCCTTTGGCTGGGATAGAGTTAATTATCTTCCTGGTAGCTGGTGCAGTGCTGAGTTTTGGATTTAGTATGAGAATAAAGTTGGTAACAGACCAAAGTTTTGGTTGTTGCTGGGCAGTGCTTACTCTAAGTAAAAGACTTTTCAAAGTTTCATGGTCTGCCAGTGAGGAGAAGCTGGAATGACATGGACAGGACAGTTGACCTGAAGTGGCCAGAGGGATATTCCATACCAATACACAAACTGGGGGGAGTTGGCTGGAAGGGCTGGCTGCTGCTCAGGGATGCACTGAACAATTGTGGTCAGTCTTATTTCTCTCTCTTTCCTTTTCATTGCTACTATTATTTTTATATTTTATATTGTTTCAATTATTGAACAGTTCTTAACTCAAAAGCTTTCCTTTGACTTCAATTCTCCTCCCAGCTGGGGGGATGAGGGGCTTGTTTGAGCAGGTGGCTGTGTGGGGCTCAGTTGATGGCTGGGGCTAAACCATGACAGGTTGGAAGGACCAAGCGTCCTCCTCCTAGAGGACTTGTATGAATGCATGGGTTGATAAAATTCTCAGTAGGCCCAGATGGAAAACCTGCAATGTGCCAAACAGAATGCAATATGTGTGTAAGAAGCACCTGGCTGCACAGGCACAGGCAGGGTTTGCTGCTGCTGCCACCACCAGTGGTGCTCAGCTCAGTGGTAGCCTTTGTCCCAAGCCTCTCCTAATTCCTGGCAGTCTTTTCCAGTCCAAACAGAAGAGCACCCTTTATATTGCCATTGCTTTTCCCTCCCTGTGCCCAGCATAACACCCAGACTGTCTGAATTGTGCCTGTCCCCCTTCTGGGGACTAATGGGCTCCCCTGCATCAGGATGGAAAATGAAGGGAGAGAGTGGGATGTTGTGTGAAGGGAGGCTGCTCCACGGGTGCCCACATGGAGGGAACCTGCCTGTGTGTGCATGCTGCAGCCTCCCACGGGGACAGGAGGAGGGATGCTGAAATCTATATTCAGTTCCTGCAGGCACCACTCTCAGGCTGCCTGTTTTAGGGGAAATATTTAGAATAACAACAATAGTCTTGTCCTAAATTAATGTCATAAAGGACTGATGCTTCTGTGACTTATAATCTGATGTCAGGTGGGATTCAGAGTTGTGAGAGCATGCCAGGTTGTATTCAGGGGCACCAGAGAAGAACCTGGTGCCTTTTATGTTGCTCATACAATTCAGTAGTTGGTATATCCTGTGCTATATATATATATTGTTGATATATGCTTTTGCAAATAGTAAATTCCTGAATCTGTGGGACAGCAAAGCAAACAATAAAGGATATAAGGAGCTAAAATATAGAATAGGTGCCAGGATTACTCATCCTTCTCCCACTCTCTGTTGGTTATACTTTCCTTTAAAAGGAGAAGGCAATGGTAAATGTTAATGACTTCTTCCTTCCAAATTTCTATCTTTAGATTTATAGGTAGAAGAGACTAGCAAACATTTTTAAGTTTTAGTGCTCTTCCAAATGAAGAGTCCTTGAGAATAAACCCTGTAGCTCAGGCAGGACACAGCAAAGGCAGGATGCCTATAAGCTCCAGGCCTCTGTGATGTGCTTCAGATCTTTCTGCTGAGACTACTAGAAAAAGTATCAATTAATGTTAACAGTTTTCTGGTGTGGGCTCTTGCACCTTGAGAACTATGCTAAGACCATTTATTCACCTCATCTGGTGTTCTGCACAGTTAAATGGACTGGATTTTGTTCTTTTAGTGCTTATTAATCCCACTCAATCACTCAGTCCTTCAGCATCAAAAATGACCATTTTCCTGCAGACTGATACATTAGTGTATTTATTATTCACCATATTCAAGCAAAATGTACAATCTTGATAGATGGTCATGTTTATGAGATTCTACATTTCCAGGTTACCAAATCACACCGTTTGTTTGATCCTCCCTTTCTGTATACCTCTGAAGAGCATGAGTAAAATGCAAGGAGGGTTGGCTGCAGCTACTCAAACATTTCCATCTGAGCTTGTTTGCAGTCAGTGACTGATATTTTAATGGACATTTGGGGGGGGGGGAAATCTGTTTTCACCTGAACTGAGGGAACATTCTGTGAGAAAAAAGTTTTCTATTAAACACTGATTTAAAAAAAAGAAAACAAAATTACTTGGAATCCTTTATATAAGCTTTCATATGACCTTTACTGAGGATGGTTGCTGTTATTCTCATTTTCTTCATCCTGTTGTGCCATACAAACCAAATTTACAGGTGGTGGCCCACCTGCCCAGTCAGCATTAGAAATTCCTGGTGGGAAGTGCTGTACTATCATATGGGGAAAACCCATTAATGATAACAAGGGCTTGTATTCAAAGACAAAACAAGCCTACAAGTGTGACAAACTGTGAGAGGGAAAGCACGGATAGCCATGGTGAAAACACAATATTACAAGCTCAGTTTAATAGCTTTTGAATCATTTAAATGTATAGAGTTTGTTCATGTGTCTGACCTTGTTGTGATTAATGCTCAGGTCTAGAACTACAAATAATATTCCCCTTTGCTCCGCAGGAGGCTTCTTCAGCTTCAGTTTTGGAGGGCATGTGCTTACCAGTGCATAATTTCTAAGGGGGTGTTGCTTGATCTAGTGCCTTAGTCATACTTCTGGCATTGGGGTCCATCTGCTATTCTGAGAGCATAGGAAAAGAGGCAGGAAGCCAGGTGTCATGTATTAAAGACCTTGTCTCACTTTGGGTGACACCTCTGCAACGCAGCGTTTGGCACATTTCTTGCATCACTAAAAGGGTAATAGGAGAACAGTGTGATCTTCCCATAGCTCATATTGCATGTTGACTTTTGGGAGGACAAACAATTGCTGAGCAGGTCAAGGTGTTAACAGCCTTGCACTTTTTTTATCCTTTTTTTTTCTTTTCTTTTTTTTTTGTCAAGTAGTTTATTTCAAAATAAGGCAAACAGTGAAAGTTACCAATTATGCTTATTGTTTAACAAGTACCTGAATCAGTTCCCGAGTCCTTAGGCTTGATGTATACCTTTTATAAGCGCATAATTTGAATACAGATTCAAAGAATTGCTTCTAGATTTACTCTAAGTAAAACTAATTTGTTTGAATTTATTCTTTCCTCTATAACTTAGGCTCTGGATACCATATAATTTGTAATAATGAGCCCTCGTAACTATGATGCATTGAGCAAGTAAGCATATATTCATAACTGAGTTAACCTTTTCCACAGTACTGCAGTTCTTTGCAGAGTCTACACTAAATATGTGACAAAACCCACCACCCCCAAAGAAAAATAATCCTCCCTTATCCCCAGATCAACAGGTGCCTTTCTAGTGAAGTTTTACTTACTGTTTGGCCATAGCCAGACACAGTGGCCCTGCTTTGTTCAGGGGTGTGTTTCTCTGAAGGCAGTTTGAGCTATTCCACTACAAAGTAAGGTGAAAATCTGTTTTCTGTATCCCGTGAGCCAAATAGATGCTGTACACCTTTTACACTTAATGCTTTATCAGTAAGAATTTCCCAAAGGCAATTCAAATGGTGGAAAAAATTAGAGAGGAGGGTAGACAGTGGTTTTCTTACCTAAGTTACAGCCTGTTGGGTGTTTCACAGCTAGGAGCTTGGCACTACTGCAGTGTATTGCAGGCAGCTGGATATTGCTTTCTTTGAAAACTGCCTTTGTAATTAACTTTCCTTCCCAAATACATTTTGTTTAATCATTAAGGGGCAAGTTCATTATTCATTTATCCAGATTGCTGAAGCAAAAAGATGGGGCAACTATCCAAAGCCCTAGGTAGTAATATAGTATTTTTTAAATACTGTAAATCTAAGGAAACACTATTTAGTCATGGTTAGACAAAATTATTGAGGTCTAAAAGGCAACTCCTCCACTTCTATCTCAAATTATTTGTGCTATTTCAAATAGTCTCCAAAAGATATTTTAAGCTACAATGCCTCTATAAATAGCTAAAATTTAAAAAAATCTAAATCCAAAAATCCAACAGTTCTGTGTGATTAATTTTATAGTGCTTTTTCAAATAATGTCTTCTAACTACCCAAGCATTTTACAGTAAGAGCTGAGGCTTCATTACAAGAATATACTTTATCTGACTTGCACTTTCATGCTTAAACTTCTATAAAAGCTTACACATTGCTACAATTAAATTCTACTCAAATATTATAATGACTTTCCAAAAACATTTACTAGCTATTAACCATTATATTCCAAGTATGGTATCTTTAATCAGTAATTTTGTGTTGCTCTCTTCCTTTGCTTCCTAATTCTTCTAAATTCAATCATATTGTGGTAGGTTCACATTGGCTGGCTGGCAGATGCCCATCCAGCTGCTTTCTCATTGCTCCTCCTCACCAGGACATGGGGCAAGAATGGGATGAAAAGTCTGTGGCTTGAGTAAAGGACTGGAAGATCACTTACCAAATACCATCATGGATAAAACAGGCTTGACTTAGGGAAAGTAGATAGAAGTTATTGTCAATTAATATAGGTCTGGATGGTAAGAAATGAAGACCAAAACCAAAAAAACCTATAAAACACTTTCAGCACATGTATTTTTTTCCCAGTTCCTTCAGGGAACCTTCACCTACTCTGGTGTGAGATCCTCCATGGGCTGCAGTGTGGATATATCAGCTCCAGTATCTGGAGCACCTCCTTCCTCTCCTGCTCTCACCTTGGGGCTGAAAGGGTTATATTTTTTTACCCCCTTACTCCTCACACAGCAGGCAGGGTTTGGCCATTTCTTAAATATGTTTTGCCAGAGGTACCCACCACCTTGGCTGATGTTCTCTGTGTCTGGAGGTGAGTCTGTGGTGGAATGGGCTTTGCTCAGCACTGGGCGCTGCCTGGCACCTCCTCACAGAGGCATTTCCTGCAGCCCTCACATGAACTACACCTCGAGACTGACAGCCAGCACACATGGACTTCATTCAAAGCAAAGACAGACAGTGGTGCTTTCTACAGACATTACTTCCTTTCTGCCTGTAACTTTCCAATTTTCAAACTCTGAGAACTCCATGCCAAAGTCTGACTAACTGTGCCCATCCTTTGGCAACTGCCCACATATTATTTGTCCCAACACAGATATAAAGTTATTTTAAAAAAAAAAAAAAGAACTGAGAAATCTTCTCCATTCTGTGAACATGTTCAGTCAAAGAGTTATTCTATTTATTTCAGGAACGAGGGAAGGATAGAGAAGAGAGGGTCAAGTTGTTGGCACCCTGCAGCCCTTCCCAGCCACTGACACTTTTTGCTGCCACACTCTTGGGTCAAAAATGGCACTGGCAGTCCTTATTTCAGCTGGACATAGAGAGAGCGCAGTGAAATGAACTCAGCAGCCATTCTTTGCACCAGTGCAGAGGGTGTGTTAACTTGGCATGGGGTGGGAGCTCCTGTAGTGGGTAACTGTGCCATGACATTAATGTGGGTGGGGAAAATGGTAAAAGCGTTTGCTGGAGGTAAAATGGGAATTTTACAGGCATCTCTGTGTTGAATGATGTGAGTGGAAGGTGCTAGGCTGATTTGTTGCATGTCTAAGTCATCCCAAATCTGGAGCCAGCTCCTGTTGCTCCACAGATTGGAGCACCCTAGGAACAGCTCATAATTAAAATCTTTGCTTCTTATCCCCCAAAATAGCAACAGGTCTGAGATATCATGAGAGCCATTCTTAACCAATAATTAACATATTTTTAATACTTTTTTTGGTCAGGTATTGCTGAAATTTACTCAGTTTTTCACTGTTGTATACAAGCATGGATTTCCAACCCTCACACTCACTTTTCTTAAACTGACAGCAGGTTAATAAGAGATTCTGAGCATTTTTACCTATTTATAAACAGCTTTTTGCACCCTTTCCCCTTCTTTTACAATTGCAAATACTTTATTTGGATTCCATGCTTTTGGGAAAGTTTCAAATTAGAAATAAATGGTAAAATTTCTCTCTGTGTAATTACCCAACCTTATTATAATTGCAAAATGCACAATAAATGCAAGTTATTTAAAACCCCTGCTAGTTAGAGAATATAAAATGTGAAGTTAGAATCTGAAATTAAATTGAAAAACATGTAAGATCCAGTAAAATGCTGTTCTGTATATTTTATGTGATATATATTTCTGTCAGGAGAAACAGACTGTCCTTTACTCCTCTAGTGCTTGTAGGACATATGAATACACACTATGGTGTGTTATCTCTCAGTCTGCTTTGCTTGTTACTTCTCACAGTAATAATATCATATAGGATTGACATTAGAATAAAATTCCTTCTAAAAAAAAAAAAAAAAAGAAAAATACTGAAGTTCTATGAGCCTGAACTCTGTTGAAATCAGTGGAAATACCAAGGGATAAATTTAGCTTGGGTGATATGTAGAAGAAACATTAATTATCAAGAAGCCAATAGGAAATGTCTTTATCACTGGTTTTTTTTTTCCAACATATTTTACAAGTGAACACAGAGTACCTCTCGCAATCAGTATTGCAAATACTAGATTTATATCTATTTATATCTATTATGGATGAGTCAACAATGGAAATAAACTGGTAATAGATTATGCTTCAGTTCTGTTTTGCCATAATCTTTTAACCTTACTTAAAAACATTTGCACTCAGAAAGGCTGTTCTTCATTTTTGCATTATTTAATCAAACAAGTAAATTGTGGTGAAATGCTTAGAGTGACACAGTCATATTTGGGTGATCACATATAATTCATTTGCATTTTGTAGTGACATGGTTATGCTAATCTCGGAATTTTTGTGTGTGATTATGGAAATAAAAAAAAATCCGTTCATTTATTCTTTGAACATTTTCATTACCACTAGCAGCAATTAATCGTTCAATGTCCTTAGATGTCACTAAGAATATGTATTTGACAAGTTGTCAGTTTGACTAGAACCATGTTATTCATGTACCACTTCAGCTACTGTTGACTTTGTAGTTAAGCCACTCAAAATAGTTATTTTCATATCTCTGTCTCTAAAAATCTGCTGATCAACTTCTTGGTCAAAACACAGCTTTAGCCTTCAAAACAGACAAGTCCTCACTGTTTTATGTAGTTTTTCTTGAATCTAAGCTCTAATAAGGAACACTCACCTTTGGATAAAGATTGGTGATCATATTTCTTAGTATAGTACCAATGGGTTTCAAGTAATTTTAGACATTTAAATTTTCCAAAAAGATTTTTTTTTTAAAATGTAAAATGATGATTTGTTGAAAAGAAAACATTTCTGGAATATATACAAATTTTAGCAGATTTTGTTTTCAGATACTTTTTTAACATCTTTAAGGCCAGAGCATTCAATTTAACCATTTTCAAAATTGTGTTTTTTTTTTTTCTTGAAGAACAAATTATTGGTAATTATTTTCATTCAACAACAGCTTTAAAATGCTCTAGTAGCCTTTGTGAGGCTGAATCACAATAAATATATAGCGGTTTGTTTTTCTATTTTGTTTTAAAAGTGTAACATCAGAATTAAGCACTGTATTAGTCTCATTCTTGTTTTTTAATAACCTGGGTTTAATTTTGTTTTTCTTCTGAGTGGGGAATAAACGTCCCAAAGTCCAATATTTGTCAAACAGATAATTGGATTCCAAGGTGTAGTGTGAGTCTGTTGGTTAAATTTCACTTTTATGAAGATAGATGACTGACAACAATTCCTAACTGGAGGATGCAGCAAGGGTGTAGATGGTATCTGTGAAGGGCAAGAATGCTGACCTTTGTAGAGAACAGTTGTGCATGTGACTTCATGGTTCAACAGGACAAAGCAGAAGTGCAGACCAGTGGGAGTAAGAGTGTATTGGAGACCAAGAAAAACATACTGAGTAATTTTCTAACAGAAAGCTCCCCACGCAGTCAGGGACGTCGCTTGTTTTATGTGGAGCTGAGCACTTGTTTGCTAAATGCCACTTGATTGCTGAATGCTGGGGACGAATTCGTAGCATTCTTGAGAGAAGAAAGTAATTAGGATCCTGATTGATGCCTTCATGGAGGTCTTAAAGTGAAACATCCAAGTCCTGGTAGTCACACCACACCTCTTCTGCACACTCACATGCCTTATCGTCTCCGTGTATCCCAATGTGCTAGACAAGCATCTGCACTTTCAGTTCGTTCTTTGGAAAGATCCAGCTCCTCCTTTTACATCTCTAATTTGAACATAAGAGAGCTTTGCATCTGTCAGGATTAAGATGTGACAAATTTGTAGCTTTTTATGCAGATGACAAAAGCTGATGTCTGGTGGGGAAATTCTGTGTGGTCCTTTTACTGGGCGTGGGGATTGAGCCCCGTGGGATATGTTTAATTTGGAGGTGAGATACTGACTAAGAGAGATTAAATCTTCTGGAAGATTTTGGTTGCTAAGTTATTTTAAGCATAAGAGTTCCTTCTCCTTTTCCAGTAGGAAAAGTGAATAATAGCTAATTAGGCCCTTAGGGATCAATTTTCAAAACAGTGTGCAGAAAGTGTGAGCACAAACCTTATTTGTTAATGGGTTTTGTGAACATCCCTCCTGTGATTTTTTTTTTGAAAATTTCAAACAACAAAACAGCAACCTTATTGGAGAAGCACGTTTAAATATATAGAATATGATATCTTTTTCTTCAGGGCATTAAATAAATGACATACATTAAGACCACAGAGTTTTTCTGTGGTCATTATGCTTTACTTCCTCAAACCTGTAAAGTTAATGAAATAATAAAATAATCTATGTGGGCCTATAGAAGAAATCAATCCCATAGTTCTTACCTACCTCCTCTTTACTTAAAGGAGGAAAAGCAACAAAAGACTACTCTCTAATTTTTGTGATGAAAAAAAAATATTCAAAATAAAATAAACATTATGAAATGTAACTGGAGAGATTATGCAAGGTATTTAGAATGAAATAACAGAAAACATATGGAAAGATTCCACAGTAATATTGGATCTAATTCTCCATTTAAACTGTGGGGGAAAGGTTCTTTTTCATTGCATAGGAAAACACAGTAAATGCATGTTATTTTTTAATAATATTAAACAGGAGGGGGAAAATGTGATTCAAGAAATATATGGATATTAAAGTATGCTAGTGGAAGTGATTATCATAATTTATAGTAATGCTTAAGCTCATGACTACAAGAAAGGATCTGGTGGTAGGTGGATGCATTGGAGACGAGGCAAAGCTGATTCAGGAGACATTCAGCTGTAAACTGAGTGTGTGGCATAATTTTTTAGGGTGTGCTGTGGCCTTATGCAGCTCTCTGCTCTCCCTAACTCATTTCTGGCCTGGTCAGTAGGTGGGCAAATCAGCTCAGGTTTGTTTGCACCTTCACATTTCAGTAAGCCTCAAGGGTTAGACTGAGGATCTGAATCCAGGGGACTGGATACTGCTAACACATATTTACATTGAGGAGCAGACTCATCAGAGCCTGGCTGTGGAAAATGAATGTTGATTATGCTGTATGTATCTTTACTAACTATGCACTACATATATATCTGTTCTGATAAGTGTGCAAATCAAGAAGGTAAAAAGAAGGGAAGTCAAAAGTTGCATTTAATATACTTGTTTTTATTGTGTCCAAAAGAGAGTCAATGCACCAAAACTTTTATAATTTAAAAAAGAAAGAGTGCAACATTCTGTTTCTATTTTACTCACAATAAAAGCAAAAAACAAACGTAAATGGAGCTTGGACCTCGGTAGGTCAATGAAGGTTTGACATTGATTTTAGTGGAATCAGGATTTTGCCTTAGATTACTTTCCCATGGATGCAAAAGAAAATTGTAACTTAGGAAATAAATGTAGGTCTGCTGAACAGCAAGCTGGTGTCTTATCAGCATGAGTTCTTCAGTCGCTTTTAGGCAGTTTTTGCTGATTATAAAACAATCTGAAAGAATCAGCTCCTTCTATGCTTTTCCAACTCCAAACATATAATTGTGAAATTCACAGATAATGAACAATCACACAATTCCAACCCACACTTGTTAATAAAAGCTTTTGGTTTGAAATACATGAAGCTTCTATAAATGACAACAATTGCTGTCCTGAGCAGAAAAAGATTTGTTGTCTTAAATATTTCATTGCTCGAGTGGCATCTATTATTTAGAAAATATTAGATTTCCCAGGGAATATAAAAGATATTTAAAAATACGTGAGCATAGATGATATTTATAAATTGGTGATTTTAATTCTTAATGTTACTGGACAGTAGCCTAATGTGGCAAGTTTCATTACTCTAAATATTGTTTTGACCTAAGTGTGCAATTTTTCCCTTCGGTGTTCATTTAATGGAATAGTACGATAGTCTCAGGATATTTATTTTGTGTTCATGATTGAAAAGTTCAGAATTTGTATTTGTTGCAGTTACATTGTTTTATTACTGAATATTGAATTTCTGGCTTTCAGAATGCAAATTTTAAATGGTTTGTTATATATGTTTACATGTGGTATAAAAGGTCACTAAAGTGCTAAGTCAAAGGATCATTAACACTAACTAAAAATGATGTGATGAAGTGCTTAATTTAAAATCTTTTGCTTTCAAAGACAAATATGCATCTCACAAATCCCCTACATTTCCAACAAAGACTATCTAGGATGTCAGTTATCATATGACACCATTGAATGATGATGTAAGTCTGCAGTCCAGTTGAAGGGAGATTCTAATTAAGGAATTATTACTGGAGCTCTAACATTGCCTGGTATCTGAATAAATGCATTTATATTTAGCTATATGTCTTTGTACTTCGATAGCTTTCATATATAATCTTATAATTAATCTTGTGTTGTCCCTTGTCTGCTATTACTCCTTGACTGCTGTGGGAAATGGTTTCAAAGGCTTTACTAAAATCCAGTTAAACAAAATCTGTAGCCTATCCCTCGTCCACTAAGCAGGCCACCCTGTTGGTCTTACTCTGCATGTAACATGTGAGATGTTCTTTGTATTTTCCTGTCTCTGACCACCCTACAGAAAATCTTTCCAGGATCATTATTATTTTCCTTCCTATTACAAACGTAATTCATCCCCTTCTTCCTTGAGTCAGTGTTATTTTACTTCTAACCTTCTGAAAATTTGTTGCCAAATCAACTACCTTACTGACTCATTAAGACCTTCCACCAAAGAGCTTTTATTTACCCCCTGCTAGTGTTTCCTGGTGAACATTCTAGTTCTCTAACACTATCTCTGGTCCTTTTGTCTGCTTTCTCTCTTGCCTAAGGTACCCACATCACCTTTACTACCTTTACCACTGTTTTTTTGAGGTTTTTCTACCTGGCCGTGTATGCCAGAAGGGCGAACCTCCTTTCCTACCACCTTTGCCACCTGCCAGAGTTGAGCTGGGTTTTGTACTGTGCTTGTTAAGAACTACTTGATTAGTATTAATGTAGCATAACCAGGCTTTTAACAACCTTTTTCTAGCCTTGAAGGATTTCTCACGTGACCCGTATTACTCTAAGGGTTCATAATTTCCTGAAGTGACAATCAAGCTTCCTGTTCCTCTTTGAAGCACTCTTTACAGTGATTCTTCAAGTTCCTACTTTGTCTTACAAACAGGAGTGCATTAGGAAATGCTGATAAGTGCACTCAGGTACTTGTCTGAAGGTACCAGTGTGTGAGTGCTGTGACTGTGTGTGACAGGAGTAGCTGCAGTGAGAGGCTCACCGGGCTGTTGTTACCACTGAAATCCCAGCATCTTTCAAAGGAATAAATATGCCCTAATGCTCATTTTATTATAACAAATACTAGTTGGGACCATGAGTTTTGAAAGCATGAACAGCTGAATATCAAGTTCAAATTTATCTTCCTAATAAGGTTGGTTTATTACAGATATTCCGTAAGTTGGGCCTAATGTTTATGCATTACAAAAGCCTAGGAAAAAAAGTACCCAAAAGCATTCATTTGTAATGTATTGGTGCTGACATATTGATTATTTTGCCCTCCAGAGAAAACATCTTTGATCAGTTGATTACCCTGCTAGGGTACTCCAGAAATTACAATAATCTTTGAATGAAAGTTGGTAATGATCATAGGTGAAGACTGCTTTTTTTGTCTAGTGACCTCAGAGATCCAGTTTCTTGAAATAATACTAATGGGTTTCTCTCATTAGAGACTTCTATGGTATATATAAAACCAGCAATAAAATCAAGAAAATATGAATAAAAAGAAGTGAAAATTAGTTGAAAATTTTCCTATGTCAGCTCCTCAGATTTAGTGGATGACTGATTGTGGATCCAGAATCTCTATCTTCATTCTCCAAATACATTTACCAGTAATAAAATTATTATCTAGTTGATAAACTGGAGCATGTGTTCAGAAATAAAACTTAGGTTGTATACCTTTTAAAGTACAGGTAATCTGGGGACCTGAATGCCAAAGCTGCTGTATCCTTCAGGATTGTTTTAATTGTCCTTATGCAACTAGTGGATTTTTCTCTCTGCTTGTCTGTTAGGGAATGTAATTTTTAAAGACACAGATAAACTATGCATCCAGTGAAGAACAGTGAAAATTGTATTATTATTGCTATATCTTTGACAGTGAAATACTGTGTGATCTGAAAATATATTTCACTGTTAGAGAATGGTATATACAAAGAAAAGGAAGAGTGGAGGAGAGATTACTATCTGATCTTTCAAGGAAATAAACTTCTAAAAATAGCCCCTTCTTTAATTTTCTTTTAAAGCAGCCTCAACAAAGAAAATGCACGTGTTACATTTGTCATACCACAAGCTGTCTACAGGAGGATATTTTAAATTACTCAATGTAATGCGTGCACGACTCAGTTAAATCTGTGTAAAATCCTGTGAATACATCATTATGTATGTGGCTAAGGTAGATTTTGCTTAATGTTCTTAATGCAGTGGTTAAAAACTTACTATCCTGAAGGATTTTTTTGAATAAGTAATGAGCACAACTGAAATTTGGGGCATTAGGGTTTATTTTGGTATTGATTCCACTCTTTCACATGTCAGCTTCTGTCAGCATATCTCAAGGCACAGAGCTCTGGTAGCATCAACATCAGAGGAAATGACTTGAAGAAAGTTGTCTTCTCAAAAGATGCTGTCTCATTCTCCAGTTATTTGATTTAGAGCTGGAAAGTCTGCTCCTCAGACTATTTTTGCCTCCTGGAGAGAGCCCTGAGGGGAAGACAGATAAAGCACAGAGATGCTTTTCAGAGGAAGAAGTTCCATCTTCATTAGTGTAGTCTTTATTTAAAGGTGAAAGTGATGTGAGATTGAGTGTCTTGGGCCAAATGTGCATGGATCAAAACTTAGATCGTTCTGGTTCGTGTTTAAAGCAAGTTTTGGTGTACAAGGATCAGCTCATTTTCCAAAAGTTCATCTCCAACAGGGCAAATTGTTCTTGATGAGTAAAGCAGCTGCCATACTGGTTGCCAGAGGGCTGTGAAGTTTAATAGACATTTTAAATTTTAGATTGCTCTGTCTCCACGGAGAAGTTTGAGCTGTAAAATAGTGAAATGACAAAAATGGCATGAAGGCCTGACGTCTTCACCTGGAAGGATGCAGATAATTGAGTTGGACTGAGTTGCTGGAAGCTTATTGTCTCGGTGCACTTTACAGCAAAATTAATATGCAGCCAGAAATCCCTGCATCCTAACAAAACTGTGCACTTTTATAATACAATGAATCTAAGCTTTTCCAAAGAAGCTTTCAAGCAGGATGTAACTTGAATGTAAGAAAGGTGTTCGGAGGGCTAGCACATCATGCAACATTTTCCAGGCATAAACATATGTACATCTATTTGAAGATACAAAAATACATCTATTTGAAGATATAAAAATGTGCAACTTACTATAAATTTTACGCCAGTGTAAAGGGTTTTAGGAAGTCTGTGTTTGAATAAAATCTCTTGGCATAGGAGCGAGAGTATGCTTAAAGTGTGCCTAAAGATGTTCTCACCTTATGTATATTTGGGCAGATCCCCAAACACCAGGGCATTACAGGTGTCAAGGGGGTAATTCATGACGTGGTCCACAACTGGCCACTGATCCCAAATGATAAGAGAGGGACACAGCATGAAGTTACAGAGCTCTAATCTTGCTTAACATGACACGATTTTTATTTGCAAGAATTAATGTATGACATAGGAAAGACAAAGAGAAAGTAATTAGCTGCTCTTGGGTTTAATTTTGGAAAAGCCATTTAAAACAAACATTTGGACTTCTTCAGCATAAAATGAATATGGGATCAAACTCAGATGTTGAAACCAATTACCTTTGTAGAAATTACTCCTTGGGTTAATACGAGCAGCTAAAAAAATTCTTTACTTTGTTGTAGTAAAAAGTAAAGTACAATTATTAGAACACTGTAGTTGTTGCTGTACTGGGGTGATTAATCTGTAGCTGAAGACTTGAAGAAGACAGTTAGTTAAGTCTCTTTTCTCACATTTGCATCAGGCAGGCATTGTCAAACGCCTTCAGACTGCGTAGGGGATAAAAGGCAGTGATGGTTTGAAGCTATGTCATGCTAAGTAAACACCCACATGATGGTATGTATGAGAAATATCCTACACAGAGTTCTGGAAATCTTGAGAAGATTTTAGCAGCTCCTGCAGCTCTCTATATGACAGGATCAAAACCAGGGAACCTGTCACAAGTTGTACCTACACAGCAGTGACTGCACTACAGTCAAGAGCTACCTGAGCTACCTTTAAACTGTGGGCACTGTTAGAGAAGTATGAAGTTTAAGATGAAGTACTTTGCCGTGATTTTTAAGGCAGAGAAACATATAAACTCCATAAACAACAGTAGTGTTTTAAATAATTTTATGGAAGCTAGTTCAGATGTCTTTCATTACACCAGACATAACCAAGTGATGTATATTTAAACAAAATAAAACCCCACCAGAAACAGAGACATTCCCATCACCTCCTAAGGGAGGGTCTGAAAGAAACAGATTGGCTTTCAGATGCATGATGAAAAGCTCCATTGATTTTAGTGGGGTTGCTCTAGAAACTTGTAGCTTAAACCACGTCAGAATCCAGTCCTGTTTTCAGACTTTCGTTCAACAGAAAAACAGAGGCAAGAAAAAATACCAGCCGTGGATGAAGGTGGGATGTTTGTTACTGAGGAAGAAGCATATCTGGGAAAGCTATGAAAAAGGAAGCTGTTTTTATAGTGCTTGTATCTGAAAAATCATTCCAAAAATTTTGATATCTTGCAATATTTTTACTAAGGTTTGCCATGTAGGAAAAATCCTCCTTGACTCTACAGTCCACATCAGCATAGTTTCCTTTTCAGTCTGTTTAGTGATGCACTCATCAAAAATTTAGGTGCTGAGATTTTTGTGCAGTTTAGATAGCTGTGGAAAAAAACTGTTCTGAGATATTTACAGCATAGTGCATGTGGAGGAAAGTGTGTGGGGAAAAAGCATGAACCACCCTGTTTCAGCAACAATAACATTCCACTTCAGTTATGAAAATCTTGTGATTTGAAAAAATATAGTAGAGAAAAAGCGATGTCAAGCACAGGATTTCTATTTGGTGTGCAGTTTACAATGCCAGATCATCCCTTGGTTTTCCCACAAAAGAAAAATGTAGACACAATTAGGTATATACATGGTATCAGCATTAATTTAAGAGTAAGTTAAGTGGTTCTGGATCAGGAAATTACATTATAATGAACTCAGTGTGATTTCATTGAGGTAAAAGAAATTTAAAGTTGATAACTATTCATAAGAATAATAGGTACTATGTTAGCATTCTGTTTCCCTGGAGGTAAAAGAGCCTTGACAGGACTGTTTCTCTAATTAAAAAGCTGACATGACTGTGTCCTATAGGATTTTTTGGCTTCACTAGAAAATTTGCAGTCATCTGACACACATGTTTTTCTATTCCTAGTGGATGAACAGGTCTAATTTAGTATATACATATACAATTCAATCTCTCCTTGGCTCTATTGGAATGGAAGTTTGCTAAACTGTTTTTAAAACAGATTTAAATCAAAACAGTTGGGCATAGGATCTAATTCAAGCTACATATTTCTAAAGGAAAATGTCAAGATACTCCATCAGTTTGGAAAAGGGAGCAGCTATGGGATAATCACACACATTGGGTCAGATCTGAACACTCTATAACTGTACCAAGTCCCTTTATTATTTAACAGATTCTAAATTATTTGATGAAGTTGTTGCAAATTGGATTCTATCTGGACTTGACAGTTAAAAATATTTCTAACTCTTTAATTCATTTTTTCTCCTCTTTCCAATGAAATAAGACCTATATTGACCTAAAAAACTGAGGCAGTAAAATATTGAGTGGATTTGCACATAAACCCGTGGGCAGCTTTTACTGTATCTACAATTAATTAATTTGGAGTGGTGATCAGTATGATGCATGTTATAGTTTAAAAATAACCATCAGAACATTTGATTTTAATGTGTATCTATGCACAAAACTCTTTCAACCTTAAAATATATGTTAAAAGTCAATATCAGTGTAAATAAAATGTCCAGTAATTTTCTCACTAATTTATATTTCTGCACTCCCATAAATGACCTTTCCATGACTCAAAGCATTTTCTTGGGAGGATGCTGTCTGACATACAGTACGTGAAAAATGCTCTCTAGATGATCATCTCTGCTAAACTGATGAACAAACAAGCAAGGAAGAAAATTTCCAAGCACTTTCACAGAAAATTTGAGGCACATTTGAAGACAAGATATAATTAGAAGGGTCTGACCTTCCGCAAATTGTGAAGTATGTAACTTTTATGAAGTCTTAGATAGTCAGCTTTAGTTAGAATTTTGCAGTATTATTAATCATCTATGAAAAACCCCAAGGGCATGATAGAGGAGTTAATTGTGGCAGCTGAGTTTTGGGTGTACAGATTTTTCTAGTGGCTGTTGTTTGCACCCTTTCCTCTGTGTCCCCACACTGCTTACCCTTGCTGTTCCTCCAGTATGGGATTCCCAAGGAAATGCACAAAGCTGGCAGCAGGGGCAACAGGTCCAGGCATTTCTTAGTTGCTGCCAAATCTGGCTGTTTCCATGAGCTATCTTCAAACAGAGATGGAGCATGGTATGAATTTTGTCTCTAGAGCCTTAGACTGAAAGCCTGAACTGAATACAGACTGAAATTTTAATTTCACAAATACACAGTACAAGGAACACTGAACATTTGCAGCTTATATAATTATATAACCGAGTCTTTGAGAGAGAGCTATAATCTTCCTAAACATTAATGCTCATAGCAGAGCTCTAAGGTACCATAGAATTTGGAGGAGGCAAACAATCCCAGAAGCTGTAGGGAAGAAAAACACCTATTTTCTAGAAGTTGTTTAAGGACTGTATTTATTTTTGATTCTCCTCTCCATTTACTTGCCTCTACTCTTCTGTGTTAAGGTTATCTGACGCTTCTGTGGAAAACTGACTGTCAAGCACTAACTGCTGACCTTCTTGCACTTTCTTTTTCCTCATCTCTTCTGTTTTCATTACTTTTCCCCAATTCTGCTTTAATTATAAAGACCTCTTACTATCTGGTTCTACTTGTACTAGCAATGCTTTTGACAATGTGTTCTTTTGAGCATCCTTAAGGAATTGCACAAGTTTTTTTTTTCTGGTGATGGCTAAAAGTTCGTTCCAGTTCATGCAAATAATTGGTTCTCTTTCTCATTAATACCAGTGTTTACTGGGTGAAAATTCACTCCACTTAAAGTCATTTGCCTTCCAGCAGACACCAAAATGATGTAGTACATCATTTCAGAGAGAGAAGAACACAGGAAGGAAAGGGGATTTGTTCTATATGTTTTTTTGCTTCCCTAAATGTGGCAGAGAGATGAATCAGATTTTGCGCTTCCTCAGAGTGATTATGTCACAAGATCACACTGCCTTTTACAATATGAAAATTCCCCTACTAGGAGATATGCATTCCATCCTTTGAGGAAGGTAGAAGCAAAAATATTATCCAGCAATGTACATTTCAGGTCACACTTAGACCTAGTCCATAACAGAACTAATAATTTTACATACTTAGAATTATTTGATTGTGTGGGTGTTGATTTTTGCTTTTGTTTATTTGTTTGGTTTTGGTTTTTAGTCCAAGAGGCCCTGGTATATAAATTTTCTAGCAAGTTTTATTCAGAAATGTCTAAGTCATTTACTAGGTGACAGCTAGATACTGTGTGAAAATCCTTCTAAACTTATGTAAGATATAAAACCTGTTATAGTAGGTTGAAAAAACCCCAGCATTCCTATTTAAGATTAAATATTTTCAGAAATATTGTTCCTTCCAGGATGTTCCTTTTTCAGTGGTACAATTCCATTTTCTAACATATGCATTTTCTCACTTTATACTAATGTGGAGTTAGAGATTTTACACAAGGTATTGGAATGTCCATTTATTAGCACAGACTTTCATAATCGTAAGAAACCCCATTTTAAATCATCAGAACTCCTTTTGGGTAGAATGAACCAAACTTCTATTCCTTGGGAAGCACCAACATCCTAAAAATGTTTGCTGTGGTCTATCATAACAAAAAATAATTCATTATATCTCTGTCAGAATAAAATTCTTATGAGCTTAAGAAAATTTCAATCTCCCTGTCTTATGTGCTGGAATGAAATAAGATATCCAAGTTCTCCAAATCACTCTGGAAATTCCAGGGGCTTTGGGGGGTTTCTTTTTAGGACATGGGGGCTGGTGGTGTCAAAACCTGAAGAGTCACCCATTACTGAATAGGGAAAATAGACACACTGAAGCCTAGTGATCCAGAAATAATTTGTACTACTCTGTTTCACTATTTGGGGTATGTGTTCCAAACTGTCTTGCCAAAAGACCCAAAATATTCTAACAAAAGACACTTTAAGCTTGTAATTAATGCTGAGTGTAATATTTGCAAGACCACTGTACTTTGAAAGTTAATTTGTAATCCTTTGACATTGTTGAGCATGTTGCCTGCTAAGGGCAGCAAAAAAGCCAACTACATGGACCACATTTATTCAGGCAAGAGAAACATTCCTGCCAAGAGAAACCTTAGTCTGTATACACTCATACACTTCAAATCATAATGGAAAATTGTTCATTAATGAGTTCAGTATTTTCATGGCACCAACTACATTTTTTCCCTTTATTATCAGAATATTAGGCCTTAGATATATACTTCAAGATAAGTGATGATTTTGTGCAGTAGCACATCGGCCACACTGGTACTTAAATCCATGGCTATGTTTCCACTGGGGCTGTGATGTTGAACTTCAAACAAATCTGAATGAGAGAATCAATTAAAGCAAGCTAGAACACAACAATTTAGAATCTAATCTCAACGTGTTTATATTTATTTTTTGAATAAAACTTACCCTTTTGATGTCTTTCCAAACTAGACCTCGGTGGCCTCTAGTAGCAGAAGAATCAAGTTCTTCTCATTCCCATTCATTATGCATCAGTTATTAAAACAATTAGCTTGTTAATAATACCTGGCAATTCGTTGTACTGGTACAAAATCTTGTATTTATGAAGTTTCAGTGTAGCAGACTCAGATTGCGTGGTCAGGCTCAGATTTCTAGAGTAATAGTGTAAATTATTTTCTTACAGTTGTCTTATGTCTCATTTTCCTCAGTATGAGACGATAGATCTGGATCCTGAAAGACTCTGAAGTCCCTACTGGTTTCATTAGATACTGAAAGAGCACCACTGCTTGTAGGATGGAATATATATGTACCCTACCTTCAAACTCTGGGGTCCAGTCTTCCAGGATTCTGAATACAATCCATAAAGTAAAACCCAAACAAATAAACAAAACAAACCTGTATCACAAAGTGATTTTGAAGGAGATTCCTGGGCAGCAACATGGAAAAAATGGAATTATCAAGGAGTTTCCCCTAAATATGTGGTCTCTGAGATGGCAAAGGACAAGCAGTAGCAGTATCTTCTGCCACCGATTGGTGCTGTTGCAGTGTCACTCTATATTGGCACAGCACGAGGGCTAGAGAATTCCTGTCTTTTTTTTTTTCCTGTGGCATATCTGTCATGGGGAGAACAGTCAATCCAGCTTCACACTGTGTCTGACAGCCTTGATGCTGCTGCATTTTTTGTGTGGCTGCTCTGATCTCCCAGCTTCTGCCTTGTAATGTCTCATGATAGGCCTGAGCCCTTGCATAAGGAAAGGGATTTTCTAGAGAGCTGCCCCTGTTTAGAGCTGTCCCTCCTTATAAAACTGTACATGTCTTTACTGCCTGTAGGGCACTGTAGACCTGATTCAGCTCCCAAAGCCAGGAAAGTCCTTGCTGTGACTTTAGCAGGAGTTGAGAAAGTATCTGCAGATGATGATGTATGTATTATGCAATAACAGTGTCAGCTAATCTAAGTTGTCTTCCTTTATGTACAAACTGGCAGTGCCTTTGTGTCCTTTGCAGCAGGGAAATGGGCAATAGAACCACCAGGGGCTTGGCTTCGGGAGCATAGCAACAAAAAAAATTGGGAACAGCTTGTTAGAGTACTTGCCACTGACAGGGCTCTTTGGCTGTGAAGTGGCGATTTCAATAATTTTGAAATTTACACCTAAATATTCTTGTCTGTTAGATGTACCATTTGCACTGTGGAAAAGGAAATATCATTCCTAAAAATGCAGAAACGTAGCAGGGGAAAAAAATCTATTTCCAGAAATGTTGTCAGCATAATGAGTCTATTGGAATCTTTCAAGCATAACAGGTTATCCATTCAATAATCATATCTGGTTATACCCACTTCCTGTATAATAGTGACTATCATTTTCAAACTATTGAAATGATGCATTTTGTAGGTTTTTACCTCACTGATTTTAAATGAATTATAGCCATATTGGGGAGGTTTTGAATATCTGTCACTAAGGAAGTCTCCAAAATAGATTGTCAGGTAAATTAAAGCTGTAGTTAAGCGTCATACCAAGAAGATATTTCTCTTTTATGAGTGACCACTTTTGAGGTATGTTGAGAAGGGGTGGGTTCTGAGAGTGCCTTATTTAATACGTTCTTTGAGTTAGATTTTATATGGAGTCAGCTGTCCAAGTGTTCTGCTAATGCAGAGATGATGACCATGTACAAAGACTTTTAGGCAGTCTGTGACTCAGGTAGACGAGGAACTTCATCTCATTCACTTTGTTCAGTCAACAAAAAACACTGTGTATCTACACATCTCAGACCTGTTGTTTGTTCTCATGTACAAAGAAGAGATGTCTACATGCAATATATATATATACACACATTTGTGCATTCTTGTATAAACAACTTCTGTGGGTACATATAGAAAAAAGACCCTGTATGTGTACACATGTTTTATGTACATTTTGAGCACTATTTATTTAAAGTGCAGATTATGTATGGTTAAATATATATATGACAGGCTCAAACATAATAAACTCCCTTTACGTATTGTTCACAATTTGTAATATGAACAATATTGGTTTTCTGTATAGCTAAGAGAAAAATATTTCTGACATTAAAAACTAGAAACCAGAAATTAAAAAAAAAAAATCTAAGTTTAAGTTCTGACTATGTGTAAGGTTTTTTTTTTTTTTAGGTGATGAGAGAACAGGGTATACAGAAATATTTTTTGTAGAACTTAGTAGTTATTTTTACAGAGAATGGAAATTTTTTAAATTAGAAACAGTCTTTCAGTAATGATGAGTTGTTTGATTGTTATGCTGTGCTTCTTAATGCAGAACTTTTCTGCAGTAAAAGGTTAATTAGTTGGGAAATGAAATACAGAAAACCATCATGAATGAAATGGTATTAAGTCTTCCTTTTCCTGCCTGTCTCCCTGTCTTTTTCTAGAATATAGACTCAAAAAGGGTAAAGGTGCCTGTGTAATTGGACATTTCTTTGTGAGCTGCACTGCCTTGATTCATACACACAGGGGGAAATAAATGAATTTTAGTTCCCTATAGAATATCAAAAGCTCCAGTGGGTCTTTAGTATTGATTGGGGGTTTTTGTGTGGTTTGTTTGTTTGTTTGGGTTTGGGTGGGGTTTTTTGTTGCTGTTTTTTGTTTGTTGGTTGGTGTGTTGGTGGAACTTTTTTTGCTGATTTCTGGTGGTTTTTTCTGTGAGAGCAGTGCAATTGCTCTCTAGCTAAACTTCCCTAAAGCTTTTTGGTAGGAGTGTGTGGGTAAATGTCATAGGCTTTTCTGACTGGTCCTCAGTAGGTATTACTGAGCAGGTATTTTCTCACTCCACAAACTCCATCACAGGAACTGATCAGAGGGAAGCAGGTAGTCTGTGTTAGCACATCAGGCTGGACGCTGTGTCAGTGCCATTGCAGTCCTAGAAAATACAGTATCCAGCCCTTTTATTTATTTATGTGTTCTGCATAAAGTTTCATAGAATAATAGAATGGTTTGAGTTGGAAGGGACCTTTAAAACCATCTAGTACCAATCCCCTGCCATGGGCAGAGGGGCCATGCACTAGAACAGGTTTCTCAAAGTCCCATCCAGCTTTGGCCTTTTAAAGCCATTCCCCCTCGTCCTGTCACTACATGCCCTTGTGAAGAGTCCCTCTGCAGCTCTCTTGTAGGTCCCTTGAGGTAGTGGAAAGCTGCTATGAGGTCTCCCTGGAGTCTTCTCTTCTCCAGGCTGAACAATCCCAATTCTCTCAGCCCATCTTCACAGAAAAGGTGTTTCAGCCCTTTCTGTCCCTCCTCTGGGCTCGCTCCAGCAGGTCCATGTCCTTCCTATGTCATGGGCACTGGAGCTGAATGCAGGTGGGGTTTTGTGAGAGCAGAGCAGAGGGACAGAATCACCTCCTTTGACCTGCTGGTCACTCAGTCCATTGCCATTGACCACCAACCTTGGGACAAATCTGTATTAAATGTAATGAAAATGGTGAAAATACAAAAGCGCTTAAATCCTCAAAGCCTTCATGTAACAACAACAAGAGTTAGGTTAAAGCTGACAGAGCCATTACCTGGTCAGGTTTGTGTCAACAGCTATGTCCTTGTATGTACAGATGTGTAGAAAAACAAATATATAAACCAGGCAAACTTGCACACACACACATACCTGGTATTTGACTTCCAGTCTTAAAATCTCTTGTCTTCACCTTCATTTCCTATGCAACTCTTTCCAGTTCTTTCCAAACTTCTAAAGTTTTTGCCCTCTGCCAAGATTTTAAGAGGATGTTAAACAAGAAGAAACTGAATTTTAGGTAAACATTAGGCAATTTGACACTTTTTAACTGTTATATATGTGTATTTTTAATCATTCATTCCAAGTATTATTTTCATCCAGCAGAGGAGCAGAAATAGGACTACATTTAATCACAATTCAGCTTGAATTTTGAATATTAAATGTTCATAATTAAAGCTTCTAAACAATTTACAGAGCTAGTAATAATTACAGGAATTAATTTGTGAATTTCTTTAATTAAAACTAATTTTGGCAAATTATAACTTGCTCCTGAGAAGTTTAAGAATAGAATTTGAGGGAAGGTTTTATACGACTTTGTTCAGTGTCTCAAACCCTCCAGTTTCTTCAGACTATACATGACAGCTAAATTTTGATTGTAGTAGGATAATTTTTATTTTAGCACATGTCTATTCTGCACTTTCATATATATTTAAATTTAGGGGAGATGGGCAGGAGCACTAAGACACGTCTTAATCATCACCTCTTTCTGATGTATTTGAAGCAAAGCAGTCAAAGCAGCTTTGGAAAAGGGGCTTTTTGCTTTGCATACTTGTTTTTCCTATAACTAAGCAGCAAGGCACACTGCAGTGAAAAGTTCAAACCAATGGTAAGCATATGGTACATCTTGGACTGGTAGTCAAGGCACACGACATTCTTCCCGTTAGGAAGGAAATATAACCCCTAATTTGACATTATTTCTTCTTATTTTGCAAGAAAAGACCTTTAAATCTGGAACATAATGAACTTGCAAAATTAGCCCAAACTCATTCAAACTCTCTACTGTGTAATTCTGATGTGTATGTGTACAGGAAAGCAGGAAACGTTCTTGAGCTTGTTATCAGTGAGACAAGGTTAATTAGTGACTAGAATAGCTTTAGCATTTATTTCACTCCATTATATTTTACCACCTGTCCTTTTATACTTCTAATAAAAGATTTCCTGGTTTGAAGATGAGAAAGGAGAAACTGTTGCTTTTCACATTTTAAGTCACTAATGAAAGTATATTTAATGTACAGGGTGGTTGTTTTCCTGGTTTTGTTTTTGGTTTTCTTTTGCTTTTGTTTGTTGTTTTTTTTAAGTTTATGGCCTATCTAGACCTGTATTTTCAGAATGGAACAATGATGGATTTTTGAAAGGTTTAGTACCCAAAATTACAGCTGGATTTTCAAGAGCTCAGCTGCTGCTCAGCAGCCTTCAGTATAGCAAGGATTTTCAAAGGTCTCAAAACATAGTGCCTCAGTACTTTGAAAATAAAACAATTTATTTGATATTTAAATAAGAAATTTACAATGTTGCTTGAACAAGTACTTGTTTGAAGATGGAGTGTATGGAAACATCGTTTTCCATACAAGGGAAAAAAACCAGAACTGCTAATTAAGATCCAGCTGAGAGTTAAATCTGAACATATTTATAGCTCTTCAGGTATACACAAGACTACCCGAGTTTCATGTTCTTCATATCGCTTTTTAGTCCAGAATAATGTTATGTCATTTAATTATGAGCTTTTTTTTCACATAACTGTATATACAGGGAACTGAGTTCCACTTGCCACAGGGATTCCCACACATATTTGATATGTCTTCAGGAAATACTCTATTTGTAGATCATGGAAGACTATTTATCATCGAATCTTATAGACTAAACTATAGCACAAATCCAAGCTAAATTCCAGATTTAATTAAAAAGAAGGAATGAAAAACACTAATTGAGTTAATATTTCAATATTCCTTTCTGTGTTTTCTGCTCGGTATTTGCATATAATATTCTATTACTTCATGTTCTTCATAAATATAAATGAACTTTTTTTTTTTTTTTCCAAAATTAAAATATAATACAGCTCAGGGAAAAACAGACACAGGCCAAAAAGCTACCTCACCACAGAGAAATACTGTGTACACATGCTATTTTTCCCAAGCTTTTACCACAAAGAAATCTTTGTGGTAAAAAGAAAGTCGGAAAAGTCGACTGATGAACTGCATTATATCTTTATTCATGTTTTGTTTTCTTAAGGAAGATCTACTCACCCAAACTCCTGCAGTCACCTGCTGTTAATGAATGAAATCCAGCTTTTAAGTGGAGTTAAGAGTGTTTCATTTTTTGGTGACTCGTGGGATTGGGTAAGCACTGACATCCCTCGTAATGGAGCGGGGCCAGGCTGCCGCTCCCAGCAGGGCTGTTACACACACACTTTGTTCCTTCCAGGCTCTTGGCTAATGAACACATTTAAACAAGGGAACACTATTGTTCAGTTGTTCGATTAACTGACTTGTAACAATTAAGAGGTGGCTCCCTACCATCTTCTTTAATACGGTCTTAAAAATCAATGAGATTTTGAGACTTCAACTCTCATTCTGCTTTGAATTGGCTTAAAGGAAGAAATAAGACCCTGAATCTCATATGAGGAGTGTATGGGCTGAGTGAGTGTAAACACCACCACTGTTCCCTTTAAGGTCTTTTTCTTTGTTGTAGTGGTGTGATATGACCTTATATATCCGTGTTTATTTTTACAACAGGAAAAGAAAACTCACATATAATATTTGAGTACATCCAGTTTTCTCTACATGCAAATTTAGGATGCCAAATGCAAAATTTATTTTATAATAAAAATCACCCTCTGTGTTGTAATGTGATTTGTCAGTATTTCAAGATGTATAGCAAGTAACTGTATAATACTCAATGTCTACATCTATGAGAAAACTTTCCTAGACTAGCTAGTATTAAATGTTGCAGTATGTATTTTTTTTTTTTTTAAGAATCATACAATAATTTGGGTTGGAAGGGATCTCAAGGTCATGTAGTCCAACCTCCTGCATTACATAAATCCAGCTTCTTAGTTTTACTCAGCAGAACTCTCAGATTAAGGCTTGAGTTTATTGTTGTTAGTTGCAGCAGTTCAACAGTTGTCTTCCATCCATGGTGGAACAGACTTTCTATCCAAAGTCCAAAAAGTGAAGTGCTTTATCTCAATTTGGAACCTGTCCTATTCTACAATCTGTTAAAAAGTAAAATTAAATCTAAACCAAGATGTATATGGGAAAGACTCATTTAGATATTTTCAAATAAAAGGGATTTACTTGAGACTGCTAAGCTCATTAACATACCTACAGTGGGTTTTGCAGCTAAGCTTTGCTGGTTTTTTCCACTCTGATTTCTTTTTTCTGGTACACTCTTAATAAATATTACATGTACTATTCAAGAATTCAGGTAAGTGGCTTTCCTTGTAAAGAAAATAAATAAATAAAAATTAAACTGCAGTATTCAATCTTTCATAGGAAGTCCTTTGCTGGCTGGGAGCAACAATGGTTCTATCTGCACTTTCCTCACAGCTTTATTCACTAAGGACCTTTACCAGAACATACCTCAAAATTTAATCCAAAGCAGAAAATTACACTCAGACTTCATTACAAAAATCCCCACACATTAAATTACTACAGAAAAGTCCTGGTATGCAGCAGATATTTCACTCTTTTCCTCTCTGTGCCCAATCATGAAATGCAACCGGTACAGAGATGCCTACCTGGGACTCAAAGATGAGGCAGTAGGTGCTAAGGTGGTGTTAATGCATTGTTCAGTGATCATTATTCCTGACATTTAAGCAATGCTGTTACTCCTCATCAATGAAAGGAGAGAGCAGTTGCAGCCCTGACACTGTCAGCTCATTGTGTTGCTATGGATGACAACTGCAAATTAACAATACTTTTTTTTTTTTTCCATTTTATCTCCTACGCAATTCTGTTTTCCAACTAGTCTCTTCTTCTTCAATCAAACAAAAGATAAACTCAAAGACCTCTTTGCAGTTTATGGGGTCTTACATGACTTCTCACAAGGAGGAGACAGTAAAGTAGCAGCCCTCTGAAGCAGTTCATACAGTCAAAACTTCATGTAATAACATTAGCTATTCCAAGAATTGTTTTAAACAACCATCCCAGACTTCAGTGCCTGGCCAGGAATATATATGACAAATGATTAATTCGTTGCATTACAGACACCATCAGTAATAGAAAAGTGCTCCAAAGAACTATAGATAAGTTTTGGGAAATTTACCTCACTCTGAAAGCCTTCAGTAGCTTCTGCTTAGTGCAGAGAAGGTTAAGGGAGGATCTGATAATGGATTATAGATATCTTTTATGGAATAAGATATTGACCACTGGAAGCTACATAAGCCCACAGTAAAAACACAGACCCATAGTCGAAAACTGGAGTTTCAAAAAAATCAAATTGAGGATAATATTCAGCTTCACAAAATGAAGGTTACATTCCACTGAAGCAGATTACCAAGGGAATAGTTAGTTAATCTGTTGTTCTACAATTAAAATTGCATATGTGTTGAAAAGACATACTTTAGTTCACCTGCAAGTTACTGAACTTTGTATCTCTGTTACATGGAGAGAAGAACAATTCTTCCTCTGAAAGAACTATTGAAAAAAACCTGTGGCCTGCTTTATAGAGAATGTTCACTCCTGGTTTTAAAATCTTTGTGGTGCCAAACACCCAAGAATAGCAAGTATAAATATTAAAAGATTTTAGAAAATGCATAGGTGACATTCATTTTTCCTGGACAATGCTTTCATTTGTCATAGAATCGTAGATGGCTTTGGGTCAGATGAGTCCTTAAAGATCATCTTGTTCAAATTACCCTTCCACGGGCAGGGACACCTTC
The DNA here is from genome assembly GCF_022539395.1 of Myiozetetes cayanensis. Lineage (NCBI taxonomy): Eukaryota > Metazoa > Chordata > Aves > Passeriformes > Tyrannidae > Myiozetetes > Myiozetetes cayanensis. The sequence goes on from NW_026087742.1 coordinate 6,361,035, forward strand.
CACTAGACCAAGTTTCTCAGAGCCCCATCCAACCTGGCCTTGGACACTGCCATATGTCATGTGGCAATGTCAGAAACCATGGTAGTTCAAAAGAATTATGACCCACAGGCTTAGAATGGGAGAACAGATGAACACCACCACGAGAATAAAATGCATCCACCAGCTCATTACTTCTTTGTTATGTGGTAATTTCTCTATACATGGCATTTTTTAATTTTCCTTCTTAAACAAATGTATATATAGTTTAATGAAATATTTGCATGCTACCCACAACTTTAAAACGAAGTTCCAATTCTTACATTTTGTATTTATTCTGTATTTCACTATTACAGGGTACTCATTTCATTATATTGAATTATCTCCGTGCTGTAATGAAAACCATTAATTTTTTAAAATCAGCATGAGTATAAACAAAAAGGAAAGAAAAAAAACATGTCATGCCACTCAAACTTGATTGCTTTTTTGATAGACTTACAAAATTAGTGGATGAAGGGTACGCAGAAGATATATTTGCATTTTAGTAAAGTATGATCATGCCTTTGAAAAACTTAAAAAAAGGATCCACATTCACTTGAATATGATTGCTATTACATGGAGGAAAAACTAGATGAAAGACAATGAATAAAATGAACTTTAATGTGGGGTGAAGTGTAGATGGATACTCAAAATATATGCATTAAAATTCATTTTATTCAATGTATTCTGGCCTGATCTGGAAGATGGAGTAAATAGCCCAGATGAATTTGCAAATCACAGTCTGATGGAGAGTGAATTTGGGGCTGGATCAATGGGGAAGTCTGACTTTTTCCCCAGTTTTATGAATGGGTCTTCAAGTTACTGTGACATCCAAAACAAAATGCAATAAATGTACTTTGGCTGACCTGGGATCTCCAAATGAAAAAGACAGAAACTAAACTGAACACACACCAGAAAATTGCTCATTCAATGATTTTCTGTTGAAAGACTAAGTGATTTAGTATTTTCTGTCTTGAAATGAGTCTAATGTGTATTTTCCTTCCCTTTTTATGAGTCCTTAATGATTTATTAATAGAACCATTTAAAAAAAAAAGTGTGTGAGTCTGCTAAGTTTTGACTGAGCTGGGCTAGAACACAACTGTGCCGAGCCTTTTGTTAGGGGAATTAAAATGACTCTCCAGCTTTTATAGGAGGGTCAGTTGGCACTCCGTGAATTCCCTAAGGATAAAATCTGCTTTACCTATTTTGATTACCGGGAGAGAAGATTGTCTCTGGTTTTATTTTCTCACTTGGAGTCAAAAAAGTAGGAAGATGTAGCTCTAGTGCTCAGAGAGGGGGAAAGGGAGAGATCTGTATTTCTTCACCTCTTCACCTCTTTAAGAGCAGTCAAAATTGGAAGAAGGCAGTGATGGAAAATGTTTGCTGTGGAGCATAGATGAGAATGTGTTCTGCCCCAGTCAGGTGACTCCAGGGACAACTTAATCCCCTTGGGGAGTAATAGAAGAAGCTATGGGAGGTCTTGAACTGTGAAGTTTTGGTTTGTTGTTTTTTTCTTCAGCATCTACTGAAATTGGCACTTTTGTTAAACTATTTTTCATTTTGTATTCATTCAATCTTCTTTAGAATATCATAATTACATGCCTCTTTGGCCCAAAAAATAGAATTTTGCTTTGGTAGTAAAAGGCTGTAGAGTTTGCACTGAAGGGCTAAAAAGTCAATAAATCAATTCCAAGAGGACCAAAGACTGAAGAAACTTCCACTATGGACATCATATTCCTTCCAGTAAGGATCTCAGGATGCTGCTGATAAACTGTTCTACATCCTGCCCTTTCCCAGTCTCATTGAGCAAGACTGAAGTTTAGGTCCCAGAGGCACGTGAGAAAAGAGAGCCTAGCACCAGAAAATAGAAGTTAGACTGTTGAAACATTATTATTCCATGCATGAAAAAAATTAAAATAAAATAAAAAGAAAAGCCATGTAATATGTTTTACTTAACATTAGATATGTATGATGTCCCTGATGAAAGAATGTTTAAGGTATTTTATAACTATTAGTTGGGTATATTTATACATTTAGAAACCCAATAACTAAACATTCTATTTCTAAATCCTTTCAGAAAGACTTTTCTTTGTCAGCTTTAGCCTGGGTGTTACCATTATTTTGAAAGCATTACCTCCATTCCTTGGAAAGCTCTTATCACCAAAAAAACCCAAACCAAACCAAAAAAAAAAATATCAAATAATATAACAATAAGAAATTGGTTTTTTGTGTTTGTTTTTTGGTTGTGTTTTTTTTTTTTTTCAATTTTGGGGGATTTATGATTTGAATCCTTTGAACTGTGAAGTATTACCTGTGATAATCTCTTAAGAAATACAAAGATACTGAAAATAGATAATACAGATATAGACCTGCAGTTTGATAGTGGAATCTTACCCCATCCCTTCAATACATCAGTAAATAAATAATCCAAATAAACCATATTTATCAATATTTTTATCACCATCATGAGTAACTCATTGAAGATTAAAGAACTTCACTCAAAGTAAGATACTTCTCTGATTAAAAATGATTGAAAAACATATCTGATACTATGATTTTCCTTTCGATAGGTTTAAGACATATATTCAGTTTCAAGATTGCCGTAAGGTCAGGTTCCCTGTTCTGATTCCCACTGAGAGTCCTATTCCCCAAGTTATTCACTGAGTACAGTGTTTCTCAGTATGATTATAGGATACACGGTCTCGCCTTCTTGACTCTTTCTTTATACAGAATTGCCTGAGGAAAAGCTGTGCTGGTGTTTCTACAAGGCTGAAACATATATAGGAATGCACCACTCAGTCTGAATAACTTGGCCTGAAATGCCATCTCTTTCCCCAAGTGCAGTTTTGCCTCTTACTTGCTCTTGCCTCTATGCCCCAAGAGTTCCAAGGCATTCAGGTTTTGTTTGTGTGGTGCTTACCACTTGGCTTTCTCAATCTAAGAGCTATCAGCCTGGACTCACTCATGGCCATCAGGCAGCAGGCTCAGCCAGCTATCTCAAGTTAAGTGGAACCCATTAGTTTTGCCATCTTTTCATCCAAAGGTATTAAAAAATTTACCTCCTACCATTTTTGTGGAACTTTTTTTTTTTTTTTGCTACCCCCTAGTGCATTTTACTGTTTATATTGAAACATAAAGTTGTTTTATAAACAGACATTTCCTAAGTGATTTGCTCTGTCACAGGAAAAGTCAAAAGATACTGAACTTTACAGGAAAATAAAAATATCATCTACCAATGTGTACTCCTCCCATTTCCACCTTATTTTCAAAAAAAGAACAACAAAATTTCTCATATTTTTCTGCCTGCAAGTTTTGTCTGAACAGGAAAAGAGAAATACATGTGAACTTTCTGTCCTGCAACGTGTCTTTATGTGAGCTGTAGAATCCATCTGACTGCAGTATCCTGGTGGGACAGCACCTACTACTGCTCTGCTAATGAGACCTACTGATCCTGGGCATCTCAAAGTCACCACATATAATGCTCAGCGAATGCAAGCATATTTCTGTCTGTGAGATGTAAGACAGAAGTGCACCGGCCATGTGAGGTGTAACTTTGACAGAGCTTTCATCCAGTCAATACTGTGGCAAAATTAAAAAGCCAGGGGGGGTTGGAAGATGGGGATGGGGGGGTGTGGAAGACTTGCCATACAGAGAGAGAAAATAATTGCAGCACTGTTCACTAAGGAATAATAGATCGCCTTTTCACACTACTAATTTGCCTTGCTGACTCTACTAACAGCCTCTGAATCCTACCTGATTGCACCCCTTTGTTCCCTTGCCAGAGCACATTGTCATGTCTGCTTCTGTGGCTGTCTTTTGCTCTCTTCTCATTGTGTTTACTGACAAATGATGAGATGCTGAAGTATGAAGAAATGCAAACTGCACTACATGAAGTCTTCAGATCACTCAAATTAGCCAGTTGGCTGTGGAAACCTTTCTTCCACTACTGAGGAGTTAAAGGGTTTGTACACAGCAGGTCAAACTTCATATTTATGGCTACGATTTTTGTCTCCATTAGCTTTTTACAAAAGGGAATATTGACTTTCATCTTATCTCGTTCTGTTATTTCCAAACCACTTTCTAAGGTAAGAAAAATGAATTATAGGTATCAAACCTTTACAGGGTCTTTTCAGATTTAAATTTACCAACCACTCAGTACTTCCGTTGCTCAGCCCCTCAGATATGAACTTTGGGGAGCTGAAATTCTGTCTTTAGATAAAGTTCTCAGTTCTCAAGGTCCAGCCAATTATATTCTTTTCTACATTACCTTGTTATCTTGAATATCTGGGAATAAGCAAACCTGGGGGTACCATTTACTCCGGTATTTTCAGCAGATCAATAATGGAAATATCTCACACAGTCTTTCTAATACTATGAAAAAAAATTAAATATCCATCGAATAGAGCATTGTAGTGTAGACACAACAGGAAAACTATTTTCTTTCTATCTGTCCCTTTTGGGAACTTTGTGCATATCCTATGCATAATGCCTTTTATTATTAATAACTGGGATTTTTTTTTACGCTATCAGCATGTTCAATAATCAATTCTTTTGTTTGCTTATCATCTTCCAATACAGTCTGAAGGTTTTTATTTCTGCATATTAGCAGATCCAAACTAGAGGAGACAGCAAATATTCACAGAGGATTTTCTCAGGTCTATATTTTGTGCTATCTATTTCCTATAGAAAAGGACCAGTACCTGAATCAAAGTTATTACACATATTCATCCAATTTGATCGACAGAGCAGGAAGGGCATAAATATTCTCTGTAGAAATTATTCTGGGCTCTGAAATAAGCATATGCATATGATACAGGTAGCCTAGAATGTAGCTTATTTTTTGTTGGTATGTACACAGACCTTATGTTGATTTTCTGTCCAAAAGATTTTCAGGTTGTTTGTTGTGACTTGTCTATCATTTATTTGTCATCAATACAGTGTTTGAGGAATTGATTTCCAATTTCTTAGCTGAAGCTGCATGGTAATTCAGAGTTAGACTGTAGCACAAAGAAAGTACTTTTATACTGAAATGAACATGGACAAGAACCAAAGTGATAAAAACACAGTTGCAAAATTACTATATAATTTTTCATACTACCAGAAAAGGAGCAACAATGTCAAAGTGTTAAGAACTGACCTCAACCCCCCTGCCACATCTGCCTCTGCCACTCTGGGAGAGAAGGAGGAGGCAGAGGATTCAACAAAGGGATCAAATTGAGTCGGGGAAGAAGGATTGGGTAACGTTAAGGTGATGTGGTTTTGTGTTTGTGCCTCACAGTCCTACTGCATCTTTAATAAGCAATAAACTAATTTAATTTTCCCCAAAATTAAGTCTATTTTGCCCTTGGTAAGTAATCTCCCTGCTTTTCCATATTTTTTTCCTGTCCTGTTAAGGAATGTGAGTCAGGGAGTGGCTGGGTGAGTATCTGCCAGCCAGACGAGGACAACCCACCACATTTTCAAAGACAATTAAAATTTCCTGTCACTGAGAACCTGCTCTCTCCTTCTGAAGCCATAAAAATCAATATTATCGTTGTGAAATTAATATATAGTACACTTTCACTTTCCAGAAAATGTGGCAATATTATTTAATATTAAAATTTTTATGTACAAGTTTTTTTCAAGTGTAAGAATAAATATTTCTAACAACACAGCCAGAAGAGTAACTGAAATTACATTGGTAATAAGTTGGTTTTTAATGTGTTTCTTCCTTAAGGGAAGCCATTCAAGAATTAACCTTCACATTTTACTTCAGTGGTCTCTCAGTATATTTTTTATGTCTAGGAACAAACTTTCTAATATTGAGTTCTGAAGCTTTGAAATATATTATTAAGTTGGGGAGGTAGAAATAATTAACAAAGAAGTTATAGTTTTTATAACAGATATTAGTTGAAAAAATGTAAAAGTAACTCTAGGTTATGCTCAAAGTAATAGTTCTAAAATTTCAATGATTTTCACATTATTATTAAAAGAACTGTCAACAATGACTCAGTATTTTTGTATTTCATTTATTATACATTACAAGACTTTGTGATTAAACTTCAAAGGAAGAAAATTATTTTTGATGGATTTACAGTAAATTTAATCTTTGATTAACATTTCAGAAGGAAGAAAAACAAATGATCATGCTATAAAACATGCTAATGATGATCATGATAATTGAGAATGTTCTTAGAATAGATAATGCCTTAATGAAGACATCAAGACTTTATGTAGATATTCGCCCCTGTAGGTTTTATAACAGGAAGAAGAATCTTTATTTATTTTTGAAAAATTACACTGGATTTTAAAACCTGTCATAGTTCGTATTTTTAGCAAAGAATTTTTCTTTCCTTTCCTCCTGCCTGTGTGTGTGCTCTGTGATGGGCCATTTTAGTTGAACAAAAGAATCACCCGGAGCCCTTAACGATGGAGATTTGTCTCCTTGACAACGAAGGGGGGAGTTGGCTGGTGTGTGACTGGAAGGGGGTGGAGGCTGGGGGGGGAGGAGACTCTCTCTCTCGCACTGCCGGGGTGAGAGGCTGCTGCGGGCTGCAGACACTGCCGGGCTCCTTTGTTTCTTTTCCTGTCGGAGGGGAGTTTCTGGCGGCTGCTCTTGGCTCACCTCTGGCTGACTACAAGCTCTGCTTACAACGGACCCTAATCAGCTGAAGTTTGTGAGTTTTCTTCCATTGGGAGAACTTTCTGTTTTATTGCTGTTGTTCCCCCCCCCTCCCCCCTCCCCCCGGTGGCAGCCAAGGATCCAACAGCGCCACCTGGTGACGGGCACTGGACATTACAAGTTCAACTCCTTCAGTGATCCAACAGCGCCACCTGGTGACTATAATAGGACACTACAAGTTTTTTACACCTTCAGTGACCCAACAGCGCCACCTGGTGAATGGTACAGGACATTACAAATTTTGCATCTCCAGTGACCCGACGGCGCCCCCTGCTGACTGTGGTTGGAACAGCACCAAAGGGTGCAAGAAATTGAACTATTTCTTTTTTTGCCGGTTTATCAGTTTTGTTCTTGAAGGGGATTATTGGTGGGTATAGGAGTATTACTTAGTTATTTTACTTGAGTTTTTTTTTCGTGTTCCTGTTAATACACACATACCTTTTAATAAAGGGCTGTTATTTTCCCTTTTCCATAATTTGTTTTCCTTCAATTGGAGCCTCTTAATTTTGGATTTATAATTGTTTGGAAAGAGAAGTTTGGGTCTTTTCCTCCTAATTCATCCTCAGCAAAAGACCCTTGTCTCATTTAAACTGGGACATCTTTTGGCGCCCAACGTGGGGCCCGAGAGAGGAAAAGTGGAAAAGGAATAACTGCCCTTGTGTGACTTGATATGTGTTTGTGAACCTATAGGCACCATGAAGTCTAAGATCGCTGCTTTTCTGTGGTATATAATTATGCCGAAATCTATGTCCCACCTGTCGATGTTTTTCAGCTCAGACACTATGACCCTCATTGCAATAAGTATGTTTGAGATCTCGCACTGGTTTTATGACATAGTAAACTCAGTACCTGTTATTTTCCTTCGGGATATGTTCTCAAGGATATATTACTGCCCTAACCTACACTGTCTCCTTTGGGGTTTTAAGGATAATGGCACCTATTCCTATGGAGAAACACAGGGGAGTATATTTGCCCAACCCTTCATACATTTTCCCTTTGGTTCCACTACAATAGCCTCTGAGAGATTTAAACTCTCTTTAGATGTAAGAGACATTTTACTTCTGGGGCTTCTCGTGCAAGGTGTCATATCTATTGCCACGGTGTCATATCTAATATTCGTAGTTAGGCCCAGGATTTACCAGGACCAAAAGGTGCTCGGTATGGTGCAGCCCTCACAGGGTAAAGGAAAAAATGAAAGTGAGAGGTCTGATACAAGGGTGACTCCAGATAAGGCCAGTTCCAAGGAACCAAACAAGTCAATGGAGGTTGCCCCTATCCAAAAGAGGAAATATAAGACCAAATCAGTTCGCCCAGTAGATGATGATGGGGAGGCAGGACCCTCACAGGTAGCCAACCCGGAGCCAGAAATCATCACTGAGTCCTTATCATATGACAACCTCCGGAAATTACGGTCAGATGTCCTTCGTCACTCGAATGAGCCCATACTGACCTGGATGATTCGAGTCTGGGACTCCACGGGTGATACCATAAACCTTGATGGCGGTGAAGCAAGGTTCTTGAGGTCTATTGCCCAGGATGTGGGCATTGAAGGGGCATTTGTGAGAGAATCAAAACCCCTGTCTCTCTGGGCACGGCTGCTGGACGCTGTGAGAGAGAGGTTCGTTTACAAAGAGGCTTTGCAGGCAGACCATTTGGTGAAGAGCTGGAATACCATGGAGGAGGGGATCCGACGCCTGAGGGAAATGGCACTGTTGGAGATTCTGTTTGGAAGGGATATGCAAGCTAATCACGATCCTGACAAGGTTAGATTTACACCATACATGTGGTGGACCTTCATACGTATGGGGCCATCTGCACACGTCAGTTACTTGACATCATTGGAGGCTGGGGAAAAGAGTGAGCCAGTGGCGGTTATAGCAAATAAACTTCGGATGTACGACAGTATGGTCCAAGGATCACTACAAGCCCGCGTTTCCTCTGTAGAGACCTCGATCAATAACCTGACTAACATAGCTACAAAATTACAAGATCAACAGGAGAAAATCCTAGAAAAGATTGAGAGAAACAGCTCCCAGGTGGCACCAGTGAGAACCGGGCGCCCCCCAGCTAGAGAGGGTAGACAGACCTCACGAACTGAGCTGTGGTATTTCCTATCTGGCCATGGAGAAGACATGAGACAGTGGGACAGGAAACCTACCCATGTTTTGGCAGCCCGAGTACAAGAGCTGAAGGACCAGAGAAAAACAAAGTCCGTGAAAGTGAGTGCAGTGCCAGTATCCCGTGGGCAGGGATCTGACCCACTAGAAGGTACCTCCCGCCGGTATTTGCAGACGGAAAACTGTGACGAGCAGGATAGAGACCAGTATTAGAGGGGCCCTGCCTCTAGCCAGGTAGAGGCACGGGACAACCGTGTCTATTGGACGGTGTGGATCCGATGGCCTGGCACATCAGACCCACAAGAATATAAGGCTTTGGTTGACACTGGCGCTCAATGTACGTTAATGCCCTCAGGACATGTGGGACCAGAGGCTATTTCCATTTCTGGGGTAACAGGAGGGTCGCAGCAGTTGACCGTGCTGGAAGCTGAAGTGAGCTTGACCGGGAAGGAGTGGCAGAAACACCCCATTGTGACTGGTCCAGATGCCCCATGTATCCTGGGCATTGACTACCTTAGGAATGGGTATTTCAAAGACCCCAAGGGACATAGATGGGCTTTTGGAATAGCTGCTGTGGAGACAGAAGCTGCTAAGCAGTTGAATTCACTACCTGGCCTCTCAGAGAACCCTTCTGCTGTGGGACTGTTGAAGGTTGAGGAACAGCGAGTGCCAATTGCCACTACAATAGTGCACCGTCGGCAGTACCGAACAAACCGAGACTCTGTGATTCCCATCCATAAGATGATCCGTGAGCTGGAGAGCCAAGGAGTGATCAGCAGGATCCACTCCCCCTTCAACAGCCCCATCTGGCCTGTGCGTAAGTCCGACGGAGAATGGAGACTGACTGTGGACTATCGTGGCCTGAATGAAGCCACCCCGCCATTGAGTGCTGCAGTTCCAGACATGTTGGAGCTCCAGTACGAGCTGGAGTCTAAGGCAGCGAGGTGGTACGCCACTATCGACATTGCGAATGCATTCTTCTCCATTCCCTTGGCAGCAGAGTGCAGGCCGCAGTTTGCTTTCACGTGGAGGGGTGTGCAGTACACATGGAACCGACTGCCCCAGGGGTGGAAACACAGTCCCACCATCTGCCACGGATTGATCCAGGCTACACTAGAGAAAGGTGAAGCCCCAGAACACCTGCAGTACATTGATGACATCATTGTATGGGGGGACACAGCAGAAGAGGTCTCTGAGAAAGGAAAAAAGATCATACAGATTCTCCTGGAAGCTGGGTTTGCCATTAAAAAGAGTAAAGTCAAGGGACCTGCCCGAGAGATCCAGTTCCTGGGGGTAAAGTGGCAAGATGGACGTCGTCAAATCCCGACTGAAGTCATCGATAAAATCACAGCAATGGCCCCACCAACTAGCAAGAAGGAAACACAAGCTTTCCTGGGTGCCATAGGTTTTTGGAGAATGCATATCCCCGAGTACAGCCAGATCGTAAGCCCTCTCTATCTGGTAACCCGCAAGAAGAATGATTTCCAGTGGGGTCCTGAACAACAGCAAGCATTTGAACAGATTAAACAGGAGATTGCCCATGCTGTAGCCCTTGGGCCAGTTAGGACAGGACCAGATGTGAAGAATGTACTCTACTCTGCATCTGGGGATAAGGGCCTCTCCTGGAGCCTCTGGCAGAAGGTGCCTGGAGAGACCCGAGGCCGCCCACTTGGATTCTGGAGCCGATGCTACAGGGGATCGGAAGCCAATTACACTCCAACAGAAAAAGAGATCCTAGCAGCTTATGAGGGAGTACAAGCTGCCTCAGAGGTGATTGGCACAGAAGAACAGCTCCTCCTGGCACCTCGGCTGCCAGTGTTGAGTTGGATGTTCAAAGGGAAGACGCCCTCTACTCATCATGCCACTGATGCCACCTGGAGCAAATGGACTGCCCTGATCACGCAGCGCGCCCGCATTGGAAACCCAAATCGCCCTGGGATCCTAGAAATCATCACGAACTGGCCGGAAGGTGAGGATTTTAGTCTAGCAGAAGAAGAAAAAGGAGAGCAGGTAGTACGGGCAGAGGAAGCCCCAGCATACAACCAACTACCAGAAGAAGACATACGCTACGCACTCTTTACTGATGGTTCCTGCCGTATTGTAGGGATGAAACGTAAATGGAAAGCAGCTGTATGGAGTCCCACACGACAAGTTGCAGAAGCTATGGAAGGAGAGGGTGAATCAAGCCAATTCGCAGAGCTCAAAGCTGTCCAGTTGGCATTGGACATTGCTGAACGAGAGAAGTGGCCAAAACTTTACCTCTACACGGACTCATGGATGGTGGCCAATGCCCTGTGGGGGTGGTTGGACAGATGGAAGAAGACCAATTGGAAACGTAGGGGAAAACCCATCTGGGCCGCTGATATATGGCAAGACATCGCTACCCGGGTAGAGAAGCTGATTGTGAGGGTCCGCCAACGTAGGTGCCCACGTGCCCAAAAAATCGAGCCAATGAAGAACATCGCCCAACAATGAGCGGGCAGACCGAGCTGCACAAGTTGAGGTGTCACAGGTGGACCTAGACTGGCAGCACAAAGGTGAACTGTTCTTAGCACGATGGGCTCATGATGCCCGCCGGCCATCAAGGCAGAGATGCCACCTACAAATGGGCACGAGACCGAGGGGTGGATCTAACCATGGATGCTATCTCTCAGGTTATCCATGACTGTGAGACATGCGCTGCCATTAAACAGGCTCAGAGGCTAGAAACCCCTATGGTATGGTGGACGGTGGAATAAATACAGGTATGGGGAGGCTTGGCAGGTTGATTATATCACACTGCACATGCTACCTGAGCCGTCAAGGTTAAGCACTATGTGCTCACCAGTGGTGGAAGCCACCACTGGATGGCTGGAGACGCATCCGGTGCCCCACGCCACTGCCAGAAATACCATCCTGGGCCTCGAAAAACTGAGTCCTGTGGCGGCACGGCACCCCAGAGCGGATTGAGTCCAGATAATGGGACACACTTCAAAAATAGTTTAGTTACCACCTGGGCGAAAGAGCATGGCATTGAGTGGGTCTATCACATACCATACCATGCAGCAGCTGCCGGGAAAGTTGAGACGGTGCAATGGACTGTTGAAGACTACCCTGAAAGCATTAGGTGGAGGGACTTTCAAACACTGGGATCAACACCTAGCAAAGGCTACATGGTTAGTCAACACTAGAGGCTCCGTCAATCGAGCCGGCCCTGCCCAATCAGAGTCCCTTCACACTGTAAGAGGCGGGGACAAGGTCCCAGTGGTTCACATGAAGAGAGGTATGTTAGGCAAAACAGTTTGGGTGAACCATGCCTCGAGCAAAGGCAAATCCATTCGTGGAGTTGTCTTTGCCCAAGGACCTGGTTGCACATGGTGGGTGATGCAAGAAGATGGAGAAACCCGGTGCATACCCCAAGGAGATATAATCTTAGGAGTAAGCAGGGTCATAACTCTACCCATATTTGTATCTATATGTATTTGTGAATATGTACATAGTCTAGAATGATGTATGTATATGTGGAGTTAAAAAGGTTCCATTTGATAGATGTATGGTGGCATAGAGAGAAAAGGAAAAAAAAAATTAGGGGTGGATAATGTCATAGTTCGTATTTTTAGCAAGAATTTTCTTTCCTTTCCTCCTGCCTGTGTGTGTGCTCTGTGATGGGCCATTTAGTTGAACAAAAGAATCTGGAGGCCCTTGCGATGGAGATTTGTCTCCTTGACTTGCGAAGGGGGAGTTGGCTGGTGTGTGACTGGAAGGGAGGTGGAGGCTGGGGGAGGACTCTCTCTCGCACTGCCGGGGGTGAGAGGCTGCTGCGGGCTGCAGACACTGCCGGGCTCCTTTGTTTCTTTTCTGTCGGAGGAGTTTCTGGCCGGCTGCTCTTGGCTCACCTCTGGCTGACTACAAGCTCTGCCCACAACGGACCCTAATCAGCTGAAGTTTGTGAGTTTTCTTCCATTAGGAGAACTTTCTGTTTTATTGCTGTTGTTCCCCCCTCCCCCTCCCCCGGTGGCTGTGGATCAACAAGCGCCACCTGAGGAAATGACAGACACTGGACATTACAAGTTCAACTCCTTCAGTGATCCAACAGCCCACCTGGTGACTATAATAGGACACTACAAGTTTTACACCTTCAGTGACCCAACAGCGCCACCTGGTGAATGGTACAGGACATTACAAATTTTGCATCTCCAGTGACCCGACGGCGCCCCCTGCTGACTGTGGTTGGAACAGCACCAAAGGGTGCAAGAAATTGAACTATTTCTTTTTTTGCCGGTTTATCAGTTTTGTTCTTGAAGGGGATTATTGGTGGGTATAGGAGTATTACTTAGTTATTTTACTTGAGTTTTTTTTTCGTGTTCCTGTTAATACACACATACCTTTTAATAAAGGGCTGTTATTTTCCCTTTTCCATAATTTGTTTTCCTTCAATTGGAGCCTCTTAATTTTGGATTTATAATTGTTTGGAAAGAGAAGTTTGGGTCTTTTCCTCCTAATTCATCCTCAGCAAAAGACCCTTGTCTCATTTAAACTGGGACAAACCTTTCTGCCATAAAACAAAAGAAAAATAGGAAAATATTTCCTTGCCAAGTTTTAATTTACATTAATTATGATGCTACTTTGTTTCTTGCCTCTTTTTATATCTGTTCTTCCAGTTACATGGCCACTAGGTTTTGTATTCACTAATATTCAGTTTCCTCCATGGACTGAAAATTTCACCAGACATATCTGTTTGATCTCTGTTGTGTTTTTTTGCTACTGTTTGTAAATCGTGGTCAAAGCTGAATAATCACTCTAAAGTTACCAGCAACAGATGTGGAGTTGCAATTCCAAGCACAGGAAAAGAGAAACTCTATGGGGATTTCAGATTAATTGGTCATGAAATCACCTAAAAACTTCTTAAAGTCATTACTGAGATACGACTCCTAAAAAACCTCACTATATACAGACCAATGATCTCCCTAAAAAAACAAAGAACTACTCTCTGTGCCTCCAGTGATCTGCAAGCGAAAGCTTGAGAGCTACATCCTAAATGAAATGGGCAGCATGTAGATAAACCTTTCTTTTCTAGATCATTGATAGGAATATGAGAATATAAAATGGTGAGTAATGGTTCATTATGAGATGAATATCATACATAATAAAGTAATTTCAATTCAGATTGTGCATCTGGGCCCAATCACAATTTGGCCAGAAGATCTGTTCTGAAGTAGGAAAGAAAAAAAAAGAAAGGACATAAGGGAGTTAGGCACTTAACAGCAGAATTTTAAGTGTATTTAGCTTCTGTCTGTCAAGACAGCTAGTATGAGTGAGCCATGTAGCAGCCCACGAAAAAAACTCATCACCCAATTTCCACTGCATTTCAGAGAGCCACCATTCCTGTCTCCCCAAGCTGAAACCTAGTCTCAATTTTTCTCTTGGATCATCTTCCACATACCAAAGTCTCCTGGCTATCACCTATTCTTTATCAGCACCCACCCTTCCTGCTCTGAAAGATCAAACATAACAAAAAGACCCTAATTTCATTCCTGGGCACCACTACTTTGTTAAATACTCAGGTTAATGCATCCTAGAGGCCCTAATATGTTTTCACATACAAAGGTCTAATTTTTTAACTTAGGATGGCTTCTCATAACATCCCTTCCTGCTTGCAGCTGGAGTTTCTTATGCTCAATTAACTTTAACTCATTTCACCTTTAAAGGGCAGATGCTCCCCACCAGGCCATGCAGTCTTAATAGGGAAACTAGTCCTGAGCTTCTGGAACAGCTGTATTAATCAGAGAGGGGGAATTACAACTCAGGGGAAGGGTGGGGCATTTTCACAGGCAGCCTTCTCTAGAAAAGTCTCTGGCTCTGCCTCTTTGGGCTTGGGTTATGTGGAAGTGCTGTAAAGGAAAGGCTGTAGGTTGAGCTTCATCCCTGCTTCATGTTCTTCCTGGGATTCAAGCAAATGGAGTTCTGCTACCAGAGATGTGCAGCACTGCTTCTGCTTCCTGTAAGTGCTCGTATGCTTTCTAACAGAGTAGAGTCTCTTGCTTGCCAGCAGAATGGAATGCTCTTGCTTTAAAAACTGTTTGAAAAAGGATGTTGTTGTGGGTTCTTTTTATCTGCAGGCTTTTTATTTGAAATGCTTCATCCAGGAGATGGGATAACAGGCCTAAAGCTAAAGCTTGGAGTGCGAATTTGGGCTTATGGCTCTCATCATGTAGGTGCCTTTGTTAAGCATGAGACCATAAGTTCACTTGAGAGAAAAGAGGACAATTACTCCTTTAATGTGTTTTCTTTCTCTTATCCTCTTCCAATGCCTCAAGAAGATCTATAAGGTTTTTATCTGCAGATAGGTGAGCGTGGCATGTATGTCTTTTCAGGAGAGGAAAGTATTGAGTTATAACTTTTCATTTTGGGAGTATTTGTGCTTTTGGCTACTGACTGAGGACTGGCTTTTAGGGTGATGCACAACTGGTTTTAAGGTGTGGCAGTGACTTCAGTCCTAATTAATGTTTAATACTCACCTCCCTCTCCTAGTGAATAACACATTCTGCCCTTGTGTTTTGTGTCCATTTCTGTGTACCTTTTATACATGATGTAGAGTGACAGCTGATATCAAATGATATTGATGGGCATTTATTGAACTTAATTACTCTTCAGAGACTGGCATGAATCAATCCTCATAAAATTCATCTATTGCTTTTTTGTGTGCCAGCTTTAGTATGGGGAAGATGAGGGGAAAAGTCTCTGAGAAAGGAGGAATTCCTCCATTTTACCAGCAACACTTTATTTCTTCTTAAATTATTGATGGACTCTGTTCAAGTGAAAATTGCCATAAACGTTTATCAGTGAAAATAAAGATAAGAACTCAGTGGTGATGTTCACTATTCTGCAGTGCAGTAAGTACCCTAAACTCCCATTAAAATTAGTGGATTCCCTGAAAATGCACTCTCTGGTATGGCAGATGAAGTTCTTCACCAGCATAAAGTTCAAAATGTAGTGATGTATTAAATATCTTACACTGTTTTGGGGGGCTTTTCTTATTGCTTTGTGTGGTGGGTTTTTTTTTTTTTTTTTTGGGGTCTTTTGGGTGGGGGGTTTTTTGTTTGGTTTTTTTTTTTTTTTCTTTTGGTTGTTGATTGTTTGGGGTATTTTACTGGTTACACGAAGCTATGAAATTATACTTTTTTATTGTAACTGTAAGTTACATGCAAATCTGGAAAATGGCATGTTATGAGCTTTGTAAGAAAAAAAGTATAGGTTAACAT
Organism: Myiozetetes cayanensis; assembly: GCF_022539395.1. NCBI lineage: Eukaryota > Metazoa > Chordata > Aves > Passeriformes > Tyrannidae > Myiozetetes > Myiozetetes cayanensis. The sequence continues at coordinate 6,377,069 of NW_026087742.1, forward strand.
GTGCTATGCTAAGGACAAAGGAAGCATTTTTAAGAAGGTGTCTGGTTTGCAGTGTTTTCATGAACTCAACCAAAAGTTTCCCAGTAGGTAAGGGAAAAATAGAATAGATATCTGCCCTTGGTAACATCATACCTCTTGGGTGGAATCCTTTCACGTTCCTTGAGATGTTTTGCAAGCTGAGGATGTTGATTGAAGGGAGATTCTTATTTTTCTTCTTAGTTTAATGTGGTGTGTGTTTTCTCCATGTGGAATGGTGATATTTGTTAGAGCTTTCTCTCCTCATCTTTATCACTCCAGCTCCTTTCTGCAGTGGAGGAGCTAAACCATTGGTTCTCAAAAGTGATGGGAGGCAGGAGTAAGACTGAAATTAAAGGTAATTGGCTTAAGTCAATGTCTTTATTTTTCTGACACTGGAATAGTGGGAAATTTGTATAGGCTAATTATTTATGGGATGATCACTCTAATTTCAGTTGTAGGGCTTTCAATCTGTGTTGCATATCAAGTAGGTGGCGATGGCTCAAAGCTGCTTCTAAGACTTCAAAGAGTGGTCAGGGAAGATAAGCAGTTTAAATGGTCTGTAAGTGAAGACTCAACTATGAGTATAGGCCTAGCAATTTCCTTCTTATCAGCTAAATAGTCTGAAGTATCACATCTGACTATTCCATGTTGGTATCTAGTCATCCTCACAATAGAAGTGCTTCCTGATTTTTAGCCTGCATGTCATGCATTTCATTTTGTGCCCTTTACCATTTTCCCTATCACTGGGCACTGCTGGAAAGAGCCTGACTCCACTGTTATTACATCCTTCCTTCAGGTATTTGTATGCATTTATAGGACTTTCTTCCCTGAGGCTTCTCTCTCCATCAAGTCCATTTCTGTCTTGTACTGAAGAGCCCAGAAATGGGCTGAGTATCAGGAAAGAATCACCTCCCTCTCCCTACTGGCCACGCTCCTACTGCAGCCCAGGACATCCCTGGCTGCCTCTGTGGCAGTGGTGTTTTGTTGGCATCGTTCGTCAGGGCCCCCAGGTCCTTTTCTGCCAAGCTGCTTTCCAGCTGTGTGAGTGTGAGGAGGCTGATGGGAAGGACACCATTTCTCTGCAAAACATATATACCTCCTCTCACATTAGTTGCAAAACTTCCTCAGTGAAGTGTGATTTCAGGTCATCTAAGAAGCAATTTGTGGGTAATGGGTTTCAATTCCTTCCTGTCCTGATATTTTATGTCATTCGATAGCTGCTTTTGAATTTATACTTTATCTATTCTTGTCACTTGACCAGCCTATCACTGCTTTGCCTATACGAGTAAAGGCATCAGCTGATGTGCACTGAGTGTGCTAGAACTTGCATTCCAGACTGTTAAAACAATTCATTTGGAGTAGTCTTCTAAGATGGCTAGTGTTTTTGTCTGCTCCCCTCCATTCTTACTAAAAGGCTGCTCCAGTTCTGATTGCAATCTTGGAAATGCCAGTTAAACTCGTGTGACTCTTTCATAAGCAATATGCTCCCAGTTTTTTAACTTTTGTCTGTCCTCTTCTTTTGTCTTCTGTAGGTTGGTTCTGTTGGGTGTTGAATTTATATTTTTTTTATTTTTCCTTTTAATTAATCCTCCCACAACTCCTCCTCTAAAGAGAAGTATCCTCTCTTGTGTTTCCTGTTGCTAGGCTACGTGACTCATGCTCATTTAAGACACATATATATGGTACAAAACAGTACCACATAGAAATGTCCGAGCTTGGTTGCTGCGAGGTAGTTTGGGGTATTGGAAGCACTGTTTGCCACAACAGTGTAAAGTTCTATCCAAGCTGAATTACCCTGCAGAGAAACTTCTCTTAGCTAATGTAACTACTTCTGTAAGTCATCACAGTTCATGTATGATTTTAAGATGTCTTTGATGGTCTATCTTTAGATACTCTGCACATCTTTTGGGTAGACTTTCTTGTAACTTGTTCTAGTTTGATAACTTTTGTCTTGAACTCTTCCCTTATTATTAACAACTTGCAATACACCGAAGCTGCTTCTTACTCCATTTTGCTGCTAGAGATTAAAACTCCAGATGGATATTCTTTAAACCAAAGGTTAAAGAACCCAAGCTTTTCATGTGTTTGGCTTCTTTGATGTGTGGGAATACCTTGTAGTGAGCTTCCTTTTCAGAGTTAGCCCTTTTCACAAAAATATTGGTAAAATCTCCTAAAAGTCTTTTCCAGAAGTTTGGATTATATGTGGACTGATTAATCCCTTTTGAGTATTTTCAAGAATGCACCAAACAGAATTCAAAATTATGGTCAGGATTTAAAAAAAAAATTGTTTACATTCTGCATCATGATTAGGTGCTATATAAGCTTTTTCAAGTAATGCATTAAGCAGCACAAGTAAACATTTGCAATTGTGTAATTTGGCCATTCTCTTCACAGCTAGAAAACATGCAGAGTGTTTCTTCAGAAACACATCTGGTTATTTCTTTTTTTAATGTATTTATCCCTGTTTATGTACTCAATTAGCAAGTGAGGAGATGAAGTTTGCACTCAAAGAACAGTGGGATTTGAGATGTTCTGTTTTCTTAAGGCAGGTTTGTCTTGCTGTTTCGTATTTGCTCCTGAGAAAATTGCCTACTAGTTCAAGCAATGTAGGACTGTGAAAATAAAACCAAGTTTTGAAACAATTATAGATTTTTCTATGTAGAATACCTATGAGAAGATGATAAAAAAAGGAGTAAGAAATGTTATGCAAGTCCTAATTGAGTTCTGTTTGTGACCATGTGTGGCACAATGTTATCTTTGTATGTGATACAATTACTTCTCTCTGTATGACTATAAACAAACTCAATGCTAACACAGTCACATCCAGCTGAGCACATGGAACGTATATTACTAATATGAAGATTATTTGAATTAAATTGTCTTATAGATGAGGGTTAGTGGTCTAAAATGGGCCTTATGTTGTTTGATGAATAACACTTTAAAGTGCTGTAAACACAGCAAGTCCATATGCACAATTGGACAAATCTGTCCATAAATTCAAGCTTTAAAACCTGGTACTACTGCAGAAGTCTCGAAGGACTTTTCCACTAACAGTGCTGACTTGCCAGCAAACTTCTGGCATCTCAGCACGGCGTGACCTGAGTCAATTTCTAGTTTCTCATCTGGATAACAGTGAAAACCTGTCGTGCATTCAAGCAGAGAGCTTGCTGGGGTCTGAGAAGGCCAGATAGCAAAGAATCCCAACAGAAATCCCATAAAAAAAACTTGGAAGAAATTTTAAAGGGTCCCTTTTCACTTTCAGCCCTGAGGTAGAATTGGGTCTTCCTCTGTTATTCCTGATGCATATTTATCTTGCTTTTTCTAAATATAATAATGGAAATTTGTCTGCCTCTCCAGGCAATCTCTTCCAGTGCTTAGCCATCTGTAGTGCTGTGTACTTCACCTGAAAGTCCCTTGTTCCTATTAAACCCACTACTGATTCCCTTACCTTCACTGGATGTGAAGAAATGTTTGTTCTCTACTACTTAATAATCTACCCTGTAAAAGATAGAAAAGCTGTTATCACATCAGTCCTTCTGTCTTTGGTAGACCCAAAAGTATAATTTCCTTCCAACTCTGATCCTGCTTGTTGCTCTTCTTAAAATTCTTTCCCCCTCCAACCCCAACTGGTGTGTATTTTTCTTGAATCACAGTGCCCAAAAAATGTAACAGTTCTTGCTTTGGAGCTTTACCAGCACCTAATGACAGCACTGTATAACAGAAAACAGGAGAGGGACTTGATTACCTTGGATGTACAAGCAGTAAAATTTGCTATCTATTTTCTGTGATATCATTTAGATAATATTAAAGGGAGGCCCTTACTTCAAATTAACTTGCCAGAACACTTTTTCTGAAAAAAAGATTATTTCAGATTGTTAAGTTTTTACATAAACCAAATTACTTCTGGAAAATTGTGATCAATAGGAACTACCTGTTTAATTTATGATGCACCAGGTATGTTGCTTGTTTCATCTTGTGCAAAAAATGCAATGTTTTAAGAGATCCCACAGCACAGCCCTAGGAATGTGTCTACTTAAGGGATTCTCAGGTTAGTCTGAATTGCCATATCCCTGAAAGATAATGATGATTTTGGGAAAATGGGTTCCCATTTAACAACATAAGTAGCATGGATGTCCTATTAAAATTCACAAAGCAATGTAGTGTGACATGGTTAGCTTTATTACATGACAAGTTATACCATGCATTATCACCACCAAGTAGCTAATTACGTTCCGTAGAGTCTGCAGCATCCCAGGTTCAAAAAATGGGGCACTTCACAAATTGACATCTTGACTGTGCCCCTCGTGTGCCCTCTTCTTGCGTGTTGCATTAGTCTTTTGAGTTGGTCACTAATGAGATGAAGGGAGATTGCCCAAGATGCAAAATGCTTTGTGTTGGGGACAGATATTCTGCTTCTGGAAACAGCGTCTCAAAGTGAAAAGCTCACATTGCTCTCCTCTTCCATTTTCCCCCCCCCATTTCCCCTCTTCACCCCTTCTAGTGGAATGACAGAAATAATGACTTGATGTTTGGCTTTGGTGAATCATGGCCTTGGTAGCAGAAGTGCTATAATTATCTCATTGCTATTATCACAGCATTGTAAATATTAAATGCAGAAAACAATGTTTCAATAGCTTTGAGGTTTTGACACTTACTGAGGAAAGCCAGGGAGTTCACAGTTAATGTTTCCTCTCTTTAAGTTAATTTCTTCAGTATTTTTAGTACACTTCTGGCTTTATAAAGCCACGGATTCTCATTATTGCTGGAATAAGCTGCTGAAAGTCCAACTCTGTACTGCTGATTTCAGTCTATTGTCAACCATACCACGGGATTCACCCAGCGGAAAGGATCCTCTGATTAGCTTTCACTGCATGCCACCTATGTAATCAGGCTCCTAAGAACTGGAATAAGCCTTCACATCTGCTCATGTAATAAGATGAGGTGCATACACATCCCAGCTCCAGCAGCAATGGAAGGAAAAATGACATTATTGTTGAGCCTCTATTGTTTACTTCTCGGGAAGGTGGCTCTCCAGAGCTGTATTAATACAAGGGCATTAGAAAAGAAAATGAGAAGTGGAGGAAAGAGAAATTTGCAGGTTTATCCGAATTTATTCTGTCGATGTTTGGAAAGGAAGGCGGTTTTCCGTAATCACCTTAGAAGAGCTTTGTAGTACCACTACTTGGGGCTTGGCTGTTGTTCTGCACTTACTTAAGGAACCTTGTTTCTGGCCTACCCTGAAAAAAACACCTAATCTGTGCCACTTAATCACTTTTTTTTTTTTAAACCTCGATATCAGTGGCTTCTCTGTGTTTGTTACAGGAACTGCTTTGTTTAAATGCAATGAATTCCATTCAGAAATATTCATTGCATAGGGCATATTAGGAAGCACTTTTGACACCTACAGTTTTTAGGGCACAATTTTCTGCATGCTCTTCTGTTTTTATGCTGAAGAACACAGGCTACTCCTTAGTATGCTCTTAGAAGAGCTTGGAATTGGGTGCATCTTTGAGTCTAAACAACTAAATTAGATGCAAAAGTGCTAAGTAATATCCTCAGGCAAGAAAAATGAGCTGAGAAAGAGCTACTCCTTTTTTACTAAGTACTTGTATTTGATCAAAGGTTAATTCTGAAGGATTATGTTGTCTTTGTGTGTTTATTTAGAGTAAGATTAGGATAAGTGTTTAGTTTATTTTAAAAATGTTCTACACAGAATTTTCCAAAGGACACTTCATACTTGACCTACCAAATATTTGTAAACCAAGTGCTGCTTCTGACTGAGGCAAAATTGCTAAAATTAACCACAGCATAAGGCCCCAAAATGTGTTTATTGGTCTATCAAAATGTTTTCATTTGTGGTTATTTGCAGTTAGTCTTAGTCCTAAACTGCGTTTTTCTATTGAAGACTAACCAGATGATGATTCATATTTTGCAGTTCAGCATAGAGGAGATAAGTTTGAAGTTTTTTACGGATGTTCAATCTTCCTTTTATGTTGCATAGATTTATTTACATTTTGCTATTACTTCTGGTCTCTAAAATCTAGCAAACACGTACCCAGACATGTCCTTTAATACCAGTCTTTATAGCATGCAACAGAACAGGAGTTGGATTGAAGAATCTAGCTGACAAAATGACAGTGGCAAAATTCATGTAATCTATCTATATCTGCAGGACATCTTTTAAAACATTAGATTAATTGAAAATATGTAAATTTTTGAATGATTTTTACAGAAACTCCTTGGCCCGTCCCCCCTCCCTCCAAAAAAAAAAAAAAAAATTAATGATTTGTTATAGTCCAAAATGTTCACAGGTCTTGGAAGAAATACATTTTTATTCCTCTTTTGGAGGATGGTTCTGTTCTCTGTACCAAAGATTTTAATCTTTTCCTGCCTCTTCTTCATTTCAGCTTAATAGAATTGCTTTCACTCTGTGGTGTTAGTTGTCTAAGAAAAGGACAAGTGTCATTAGTACACGGGCAGAGGAAGGGGAGGAAAACACCAAACCAAACACATCAAACACTTATTTAACATTTAATGACATCATTGTGATTTCAAAGGGGCTCAGACTATTAAGTGGCTCAAAGCAGAGGGCAGGTAAGAGCACCAAAGGATGGTCTAAAAACTTTGTTATTTCAAATATATCAAACTTCTGTTTACAGCTAAACTAAGGATGGCTGTCCATGAAAAAGCCAAGAATAAATCCTTTAAGCTTGTTGTAGAATCATGAGGTAGTATTTTGAAAACTAATCTTCAAAACTTAGACTGATTAATTAATCTCTCTTTTAGTTCTTTCACACTAATTCTGAGAATAACAGAGGAGTAAACAATTAAATAGGAAGCAGAGGACAAGTTTTGTAAGCCATTTCAGATTGCTGAGTTTGGGAATGTCTAATTTGAAGTGGTGTTTCTGTGCATCTTGAAACATGTAGAGGAGTAACATACTATTCCTGCTTGATGTGAATTTGCATGGCTTTACAATTCCTTTAAAAAAAAAATCAAAGTGGCATTTATAAGTGTTGCTTGATATTTATTTATTTGAAAAATAAAAATTAATCTAACCAACTCTGCCAATGCATATTGGAACTGGTTAGGACACTGTGGGAGTTAATGGCAGTAGCAGCTCGTGGAGAACTCCCTGTGAGGCTGAAGCATGGAGCTCTAGCAGCTTCCAGGGCTGCATCTCCTTGCTGAGGGTCACATAAGAACTTCAAAAAATGTATAGATGTTGGTGCTTAGGGACATGGTTCAGCTGTGGAGATGGCAGTGTTAGGTTAATGGTTGGAATCTACAATCTTATAGGTCTCTTTCAATATTAATCATCCTATGATTCTGGAGTTGAGCATGTGAATATGTTACTACTCTGCATTTAAGAGGTAATGAAAATTGGAGCTGGTAGCATGATGAGGTTTTTAATAGTGGGCCTTTAAAAATCAGTGACACCTCAATGGCCGAAAAGGTCATGTCTAAATTTCTTACTGCTCCCTCCTCCCCCTTTCACTGCCAGCTGCTTCTTCAAAGTAGTTTGAAGGCTATAATTGCTGCTGGGGAAACTTCAGTTTTGTTGGCCTTGGATACAACCTTTTTCTGTAACCACTGAAGACTTGCCCAAAGGTGGTGAGTCAGAAGATGATGTTTGGAGGGGAAGCAGCAGAAGAATCGTGGGAGACACCAGAAAAGGAATGATCTTGTTCTTCTTTACTCTCCACAGGTTTACTGTTAGAGAAATCTACGTCTAACCTGCATTTTCAGATTAGTTTCTCTAAAAATGGATTCTTGTTTCTGTTTTTACTCTACATAGTCTGATTTTTCTTTTTTCCCCCTTTGGTGAACCAATATTCCTAAGTCCATTTGTGTTTTACTCCCACTTTCTTCCTTTGCATATGGACTACAAAAATAACACGTAGACATCATCCTTCCTGAGGGCTTCTGTTTCCTTATTAATCCACAAAGACTGCAGTTCTACTTTAAAAGACCCTGCATTGCCAGAACTGCTACACTATGGACTTATAAAGTCTTGTAAGAGCTTCTCCTTCACATGCATTTTATAAAACTCATCTCTAGTTTGATATTTGCTTTCTACTGATGCTGGACATGACACTATGAAGGTACATGATGGATGCAATGGGATCTTGCAAGAAAGAAAGATCATTTGGATAAAGCACTCATAGCTCCTCTTAGGCTTATATAGCTGTAATTCCTAGTTACCACTATTTAAATTTATAAAAAATTATCCTTTTTAGCATAGGATGCCTGGTGTCTAGGAATTTTACTGGAATAAGGATTCTAACTCTAAAACCTAATCCCCTAAAATTTTATTTATGGGAGTGCTTAGTCAGTAAAGTGAGTCCAAGAAGATCAGAACACATGAAAATTTTATTAACTGAAAGTTCTCTAGAATTGAATGAGAGAATAATTTCTTGCAATACCCATATAGTTACTTTGTAGAGTTTCTTCCTTAATTTTAGTATCCTAAAATAAGTATTAACAACCTATCCAATTAAAAATAATTCTTATTTATTCTTCCCTATTTTTATCTGCTCTGATGAAGCTTGGTATTTTCCTCCTCTCCAAGGGAAAATTTAAGCAGTTTTTTGGGGCTTTTTTTAATTCTATTGCCATAAAGCAGATAGTTCACTGCCAGATGACAGCAGTCTGTCCTGCATTCTCTTATGTCTCATTCAGAGTTACTGCAGGTACTAAAAGAGAAATGAAGGGATACACCCATAGCCCAGACAGGTGCTGTAGTTTAACCCCAGCCAGCACCAGGCAGTTGCTCACTCAGCAACCAGTGGGATCAGGGAGAGAATTGGAAGGAGAAAAGATAGAAAACTCGCGAGTTGAGATAAAACCAGTTTGATAGGGGAAGCAAAAGCTGCACACACAAGCAAAGCAAAAAGGAATTCATTCACTGCTTCCCATGGGCAGGCACGTGCTCAGCCATCCCCAGGAGAGCAGGGCTCCCACACAATGGTGGCTTAAGCAAGCACCATCACTCCAAGTGCCCCCACTTTCCTCCTTTTTCCTCCCACTTTATACATTGAGCATGATGTCATGTGGTCTGGAACATCCCTTTGCTCAGTTGGGGTCACCTGTCCAGGCTGAATCTCCTCCCAGTTTCCCAGGCACCCCCGGCCTCCTCAGCAGCCTGGCAGTACAAACAGCACAAAAGGCTTTGGTTCTGTGTAAACTCTGCCCAGCACAAATCCAAAACACAGCCCCATGCTAGCCACTGTGACCTCAGCCCAAACCAGCACAACAGATGTGAAATCAATAACAGCATACTTAGAAAGCAAGATTTTTATAATGTTGGGTGCTGAAAACAGCTTTCAGAGTCAAGGCAAATATGTTTTCCTCATGTCACAGTGCACTGACAATTTTCACAATAATATCGTTGGACTAATTCTACAAGCAAGTTTCTTATTTATAACTAATTTTTATACTTGCAAGTTGGTTTTTGTTTGTTTGTTTTTGTTTTGCCTTGTTGTTGTTATTTTTTTTTTTTAAATGTGCTTGTGGTCTCTAAATAGTGAATCCATGTAACTGAACTGTAAAACCATGAGATAGCTGACTGAGAACCTGTGGACCCTTATGTGCCACCCACAAGAAGTGCCAAATCTGGAGTTGAGCTCTGGAAAACTGTTCACTTCAAGTCACTGGATGCTGCATCTTTCCCTCCCTATTGAAGCCACCTTTTCATTTAGCCTGTGCAACCAATTCAGGGCATCTCTGAGGTGTCATGCTGTGTGTCATGCTCCTTCTACCAGAGAGCCACCCGGTTTGGTGCACTTTCTGTAACCAATTGCATGTAGATTAAATTTGTGAGGCCTGTGGAATGTAAATTTCTCTCTAAAGCTTGTTTTTCTTTTTCCTCTTTACCTTGGGGCTGGGACAGCCATGTTTAATATTTTTAACGTATGTGAGTCCACTTCTTTTATGATAGAACTTGTTGTCTTTTTAGGCCTAGTAATGTTCTCCTGCATGTAAATGTTATTTATACTGCTTGCCTCCCATAAGGAGTGAAGCTTTTTTCCTTGTCTTCTGGCAAATAAGTGGCTTCAGTGTAAAATATCTCCCACTAAGCCTAGAGGTACAGTCCCTCATGGTGAGGGGCTCCATGCTGTATCAAACACGTGCATGGCCTGCACACAGTTGGTTACTGAATCTCTGATGAAACCAGACCCAACAGTAGTTCAGCACTTTTGGGGATGACTAACCCCTAGAGACTTTTTCCTAAGCATATTGTAACAAGAATCTTTGAACTAAGAATTATTTTTCAGCTCTAGAGGAAAAGCAAGATGTCTGTATCCCAGATGCCTCCTCTTTCTCCTCCCTGATCTGCATTTACATAAGAACATTTGTTTTCTTTAGTGAAAAACAAGCTTAGTTGTTCATATTGGGTGTACAGCAGTTACACTAAAGGTGACTAATTTCTTCTGTTTCTTCTGTAAAACTTGTACCTCAGATGAACACATGTGACCGTGCTACTGATAATTCTGATGGGAACAATTTAGTGTGTCATGACTTATTTTGTTGGTGTCTGGATCCCAAGCTCGCTGCCCTGTGTTAGGTGGATCCCAAGGTTTGTTTTTTTCCCTGATCCCTGTTTGGAACTGGACTGAATGGCAAGACTCAGGAAGGCACAAATGCAGGATCTTAGATGCTGGCTTTCTTTAAAGCACCACAACAGAATGCAAAATGACACCCCCAAATAAAAGTTGTGAAAGTATTGACACTGCCCTGGTACTGAGCTCTTGAACACTGTTTTGCAAGAGGAGGGAAATGACCTATTTCGCTGCCTGTTGGTATTCCCAGGGGTAACAGTGCTCCCTTGGCATGTGACAACCATCGAAGTGTGGGCTTTGTGTCCCTGCCCTGAACTGGGAATGGGTCATCCTGGCAGCACTGGGCACGGTGTGGGGTGTGTTCCCATACTCAGCAGTTTTATTTTCTGCCCCTGAGATGGTGGCATGTTGATGTCATGCAGCAGGTAGAGCACTTCAGGGAGGAGCTGGTGTGCCCAGGCTCTCCAGTTCACTTTCCCAAATGGAGCCACTGAAAGCAGAGAGAGTGAGCTGGGAGATGCACTGAGCCATAGGCCCTAATTGAGGCACTTACTGACTCAGCCAGAGTTAATCAAACTGTCATTTTCTGCAGTAAAAGGTCAGTTTTAGGTGGATTGGATGCCTCTCTGTGTGCTTGCAGGAAAAACAGAGATGTCTTCAGTAAATTGAGGCTTGTGGTTAAATGTGCATAACTTTTTGGCTTTCCTGTTTGACTCCGTAGCTACTTTTTTTTTTTGCTACATCTATTGTTTTATGGAAACTTGTCACTGAGTCATATTTTCTCTCTTTTGCTCAGCACTGGCTTATTTATGTCTCTTACCCTCTTTCTTGCAGAAGACTTCTTGCAAGTTGTAAAAAAAAAAAAAAAATGGGACAGGGAAAAGAAAACTCTCTGCAGAAATGTAATATATTGGTTTCTGTCCTCTCTACAGTTTCTTTGCAGTGCTGCACAATAAAACTCGTAACTCAAGTATGGTTTTTTAAGCTGGGGGTTGTTAGCCTTCATGTTTAAAAAAAAAAAAAAAGAAAAAAAATCAACAAAGCTCCTTGGTAGGAGATCAAGAAAATGAGCAGAGAAGCAAGAATTATCTGATCAAAGAAAATGGGACAAGTGATGCCTTTCAAGCAAAGAGATGACAAAGACACAGGCAGACCCTACAGGACTAAAATAGACCTCTGATCACTCACCCTTTTAATATTAAAAAATTGTAGGTACTCATCTGAAGAGTTTAGATTGGACCTAAACCACTAAAAATATCTCCACTCATTGACTAACAAGCAGAAAGCCTTGACATTTAGATTAATTTGAAAATTACAGCTCAGGATTTATCTTGTGTATGCTTAAAACATTAGCAAACCAAATTTATCCAGACCTGGTAAAGAAATTTGGAAAATGGGGAAAGTGCTTTCACATTTTATATTTGATTAACTGTGCATCTGACAGTGTAAAGCAAATCCATCCTTTGAGAACAAAATTAAATATATACCAGCAGCCACTTTCTGACAATCAGAGAATCAGATTTTATGTCATCACAGTTAATATTAGCCAAATGTCCTTTAATATGATTGCATTCAGAGAATAAGCTTCACCTTTTACATTACATACAGTCTATCATCCCCTCATCCATTGCTCCTTTTAATCTTTTCTTCTTTATCTTACCTACAAAAGCATCTTTATTAATAGTGCTATAGAAGTTGAGCCAGCAGGATTTCTTAGATCTTTTAATAACCCTTTGAATTTTAGCTTCCCTTACTTTCTTTTTTATGGTGTACCAAGTCGAAAAACTTAAAGATTGGTCTCACTTTCCTTTCTTTTGCTTTGACCACCGTATAGAATGAATATTTCATAAGGGGGAAAAGTGTTTCTTTCCCACCTGATTAAACTATGCCCAAAAATCTATATTTGTCACTAGCAATAGTGCCAAATGGAGATACTGTTGCTGACCAGTGGGCTCATTCCTCTCTTGCTCTCAGAAATTTGTTGAAAAACAAAATGAGAATCCTGTTTTTAATTCTTAATTCTACCACGTGCTCCAATGTGATATTTCTCTAGAAGTAGACTGCAGAGTTAAAAAAAATAAGGGGGGGGGGAACTGTCAACAAATATCAGAAGGAAACAAATATATTTTCAACTAAGAAGTATGCATTAATTTCAGAAAGTACAAATAAACATGGTCTTCAAATATTTTGTACAGTCATATTCAGTTTGGTTTAATAAGTGGAAACAAACTGCACACCTTAGATATTAAAGATTCCCTTTTAATGGCTCTTCTAATCATATGGATTTATGGACAATAATAGTCTTGGAAGAGAAAAAGTAGTCTTTGAATCAGATTTTTTGGTATTTTATTAATAGATAAAGATATTGGCTTACTCCACTGTAGGATTCCTGCCTCAATGTCTTCCCAGAATAATTCATGCCTCACCCATGATCTCAATGTCACTGAGGAATTTTGGGCTGGTTGATTCTGACCCTATGATTTCCAGAGGTCAAACAGGTCTGAAAGGAAAGCCTTGATGCTGATTTTATTACTGATCTTCCCTCCCATGCTGAAGGACTGAATAACTTCTGTTATTTCTGGAGATGGCAGCACGTGCAGCAGTGCCTCTGCTTGCACTGCCAGGTGTGGGGCTCTACCCTGCTTTTGTGCAGCTCCTCTCTTTTTCTCAAGGCCCTGCCACCCAGAAACTCAGCTCCTCTCATGGTGCCACATCATGTTTGCTTCCCTGATGCTCCTCGCTTGTGTTAGGCCCAGGAGTTAGGGCTAGGACAGTTCCTCATCTGTCACCTTCACCCACAGCTCCACCAGTCCACGAGTTCGCTGTGTCTTGTGCTGTAAAAGCTCCAGAGAGACTCTGCAAGAGGAAGAAATGTGTTGTGTTATTCAGTAACCTCACAGTTGGGGTCCTCGGGCTATGTCTGACCTTTTCCTTGCTATAAAGGTAGCATGTTCTCACAGGGAGCTGTGATTGCCCTCACTGGTCTTTCTGCTGCTGTTCACTTGGCCTTTTGCACATTGTAAGGGACCCCCCCCGTGGGAAGTGTAGGTTTAAGGTACCGGTAGTATCACATAGTGAGGTCAAAATTATTTATCTACACTCATATTAAAAAAACTGGAGATGGAAGACATGGAACTGCAGCTGAACTGAGTGTGGTGTTTATCAAGTTGCTCTCTTACCTCGATTGAATCTGGGAGTCTGAAAAATGGCCATTAAGAACCTATGGCAGGAACAGTGGGATAATAATCCTCTTTAAATATTGCTTTTTAATTTAAATCACGGTGTGCTAAATGGTATTGTAGGTCTTCACAAAACCAGATCAGAAACCTCATTTCCCAGACTCCATGCTGAGTATATTACTGTGGGTTTTGGTGTTTTTTCTTGTTTGTTTTTTCTTTTTTTTTGTTTATTTGTTTTTTGTTTTGTTTGTTTTTTGTTTGTTTTTTCTTGTTATTGAGGAACAGGATTTGGACTCCTCTTTGAGTGCTTGGAGTTATCTAAACAGATAAACTGGCTTCTTGAAATTGATATATTTATTATCTTGACTATTTCTGATAATATTATCTCATTTCTTATATGTTATTTCTCTTCAGAATGTCCAACAATGATATTTATTTTTAACTTTTTACTTTTGTCTACCTGCATAGCTAAATTCTTAGGTAACTGATATAAGTCCACAAGAATATGTGCATATTTTTTTGTATTTTATTATCTCACAAAAAATATAGCTTTTCCTTTGAATACAGAAATCACTAGAACTGTTTCAACTACACCAGAAAAAGAGATGATTTACTGGTATATCTGTGGTGCAATAGCTATGGATAATGGCTTCTAAAAATTGTCCCAATATGTGCAGAGATGTTTTGCAGGGTTCCTAATAGTAGTTTTTTTAAATTGCTGTGTATCATATACACTGTATTTGCTGAATATGACATAACAAGAATAAGAAAATAAGTTAGATTTGGGTCCAAACTAGTAAGACTTTAGGTATTTCGACTGTTAGGTATTTTGACTGCAAGTACAGGATGAACTAATAAAATACCAAACAGTCTTTCCCTTTCAGTTGTGTAAAATTTATGCTGTGACTGCACTCAAAAAAGGGGTTGTGCATGTGTGCTTTCCCCCAGCCCTTCATTCAGCTCGCTTTATTAGCACAAGAAGATGATAAATATAGATTGAGGTGTGGATGAAAGAAAAGCTCCATTAGATTTCAATGAAAACAGTTAAAGCTAATTTTTTTTTTTTTTTTTTGTTAGATAAGGAAAGACACTTAAGTCAGGGACAGGAGAAGTCAGGGAGATGAACAAGTTTTGCTTGGGATTTTCTGCACTTCTTCAAGAACACTGTGCCAGAAGCACATATAACTGGGAACAAATGAAATAAAATTCCCCCAGCTGAGACAGTTTTGCTCACAATGCATGCTAATGGTTAAACCTTTTGACTTTTTGGACCTTCTCTTTGATTCTATGTATTCAACAAAATTAGAAACTACGACAGCAGATTAAATTTTTTGTCTTGCAGTTTGACTCTTAACTTGGATCACTTGAGAAATAAAAATGCCTTATAGTTACAGTAGGTAACAGAAGAGGGAGGAATCCACTCTGAAGTCCTACAAGATGGCCTCAAAAGTGACTTTAAAAAAGTTATTTGTAGGGATCCTAAACCTTTGCTATGTAACAATGTTATTTACTACGAAATGTCATTTTTCATGAAATAATACTTAGAGATCATGGATCTCATGTTCAGCCTCCACAACAAAATGCCCCAAACAAAAACTCTTCTCACATTTATCAGTCTGTCCCTGTCTCATTGTAACTGTGTTGCACTTCATGGAGTCATAAATAGTAATAGGCTACAGAAGTGATATCACTAAAAAAATGTACTATGAGACATAACCTTGGGTTGAATTACCTAAAAGACAAATTTTGTGTCATTTCTATCCCAATTCATGAGACAGGGACTTAGTTTACCTGCATATCTGAAATGATTCCAGCTATACAGAGTATTCTTACCTAAAACTATTTTAATCATGGAATGGGGGTCTTGGAAAGCTTATCCTTGTTATTTAAGTGAATTTCTTGTTTAATCATGAAACAAACTGTAAAATTACTTTTCTGTCTCCTCTGCTTCACATCCTGATTTTGTCTTTTAAAATGAGCAATTGGAGACTATAATGAAAGTGGGAAAAGTTTGTGTGATGCATTTACAGTAAAAGGTAAATAACTTCACTTTGTGAAAAATACTGAAGTGAGATACCTTTTAGTTTCGTATCTCTCCCCTGCCTTTAGGTGAGGTCTTGCACAAAGACCTGTTTTCCTTATGCAAGATTATGGCTGAGTTGACTGTCTGTATCTTTAGCTTGTTTTGGAACTCAGGGAGAAATAAGTTAATTGAGCTACATGCTGGAATAATGGGGAATGTCTTTTGCTATATGGTAGCAGTGACTAAGCAGTCAGTCTGTTATTTTCCTTCTGGAGTGCTTATAGAAGTATTTCAAAGGAACAAATAAGTAGACCTAAGAAACTGTTATGGTTAAGTATAAAGCTCTCTACTGAGAGGTTCTGACCCAAAAATCTCATTTTGATATCTTCTTCAAAGCTCCTAAGTCAGTACAAAGTAAAAAAAAAAAGAAAACAAAAACCTCACTTTTAAAACACGTCTTAGAAACGAAGGTATCTGGCTTTAGAAAGGCAAGAGAATATTTCAAAATGCGTTGCCTGGTAGTAAAAAGCTCAAAGGCCACCATAACATTAAAACATTAGTGATAGTTTCTGAGAAATAATTCTTCAATATGGTGGGTGATCCTAAAAAATTACGGTAAGAAGCAGCAGCATCATGTCCTTTTAGAGAATTTGTGATGTGTTTCTAAGTAGAATTGTAAAACATCTGAGATGACTGCAAGGGTTTTTTTATTCCCTCTCTCACCTGACAGTGCTCTTATAATTAGCATATTTTAATGGGGATTGCCAGAATGTCTCTCATACTATATTCTAATGAAATATTTATATGAGCTCAAGTGCCAAGTAAACCATTAAAAAGAACTTAAACATTCACTTGGGTGAAGGAAGATATAAAACAAGCTTTATCATAGCCAGAGTACAACCCACAACACTGCAAAGTAAATATGCATAATGAGCATTCTTCATACTGCTAACACTAACTGAGGGAATTAGTAAGACTTAATGGAATAAGAGCACAAGGAATGTTTTTTTGCCACCACTTTCCAGGAACTGGGAGAAGTCTTTGAAGTGGAAGACACTTTTTATGATGCTTAGGATCTGTTTTTAAGGCCTATGACAGTGTAGGGTGTACTAGGGACTGAGGAGAGAATAAGAAGATAAATTTAAGTAGAAGGTATGCAATCTGTCAGTTTCCTTGGTCTAAGACTAAACTAAGTAATTAAAAGCCTAATCTACTAAGACCTGATGAAGGAAGTGACCTGTGATAGCTGGTGACTATTCCTGTATTCCCTGTTTAGTATTCCTATTTAGGATAAGACTTAGGAGTGTGATTCCAAAATAGACTTCTTTGTTTTCCTATGGATGTGTAGCTCTTCAGAAGCATAAGCTGCTCAGAAAACATCCCCAAAAGACCTGCCTGCTCACAGCTACCTTCAGTTAGGAATTTACATACAACTCTTCCATCTTCAAAAACGGGTGGCAGTATAACCCTCTGTCAAGCAGACACTAAATTAACAGAATCTAAATCTAAAAGATTTAGGTAAACCAGTGCAATAATTGACACATTCAAAACTTTTCCCTGTTTGATTCCTGCCTTATGTGGTCCCTGGGAATTGTAGGTCCTATAGGCTACTTCTGACTGCTGTTAAAAAAACCCATAGATTTCAATTTGCATTTGTTCATAATCCTTATCATGTGACTAGACAGGTGTGATAATCTCAACTATCTAATTGCTGATGTTTTTAGTAATTTTATAAGTATACTGTTAAGCACAAACTATAGAAACCAAAACTCTGAACTTGGCAGCACATCCCATATCATTGTTACTCCAGTCTTTATTTCCTAGAGTGGTAGAGAAGAACAGTATTTATACTGATTTTCTGCTTTATAAATATTGTAATTTTTCTGAGAGTGTCTTAGTGTTAGGTTTTACTGCTGAGAGGAATGTTCATGACTTCATGATGCAAGTTTGAGCTGCACTGTGAAGGACAATATACTGACAAACAGGTCAACCACAAGTGTCAGCACATTTTGATACAGTTGTTCCCAATGTTCTGTCCCTGCTCTGACTTCATCCAGCAGCTCAATAGTCTTACTGAAGATACTCACCTGACTCTTCAAACACATGCATGGTCTAAAACGTTTTGCATTTGTAGTAATGAGGTAGTTATATTTAAATTTTCTTAGTATTATTTTAGGAAAGAACCAATTTAGTCTGGCATATGGTTTTGGTGCCTTTTTTTTTTTTTAATTGAAGGGACTGGGGGTTGCTGGTAGTACAACTGAGATGGTCTAAGATCAAGTGCATGTTTCTCTGCTGAGATTTGGAGAAAGTTACAGTGCACACATGCTGCTACCCACACACAGGCAGAGTGAAAATGCTTTGCCAGCAATCGCAGCGTATTTCTGAATCTGAGGAGGCACTTGGAGAGATGGGTTTGAGAGCTCTCCTCCTTGCCAACCAAACTGCAAGTCTTTCACAGCTCTTTGGCTGGCGATCATCTTTTGTGCTTGAAGTAGCAGAGAAATGTCTTGCTCCAAAGGCATTAAAGTAACTGCTGCTACACCGCCACACCTCCCCACCCTCTACGTATTGAATTGTTCCTTTGTACTGATAAAAAACCATTATCCACTGTGTAATCTATGCATTTTGATACTTTTTTAACACCAGCAGGTGAAGTAGGACTCTGATTCTAAGAGTAGAGGTGAATGCAGTTTTCGGGGTTTTATGCTGACTGCTGAAATGGAGGCATGGGTTTTTTTGTATATCAGTGGCTCTATTATGTTGGAATTTGCTGCTGCAGTGAGGAGGTGGTCAAGGATTTCGTGATTTGGGAGGAGGATAATTTGTTTCAATTATGAATATTTTGATATGACTTTCAGGAGAAAAGAAAGTTCTGTATTTTAGTGTTTACCTTCTGTGTCTGTAACAAAAAGATGGAAAGCACTTTGCAGCAGTAACTTATCATCCGTTGTGTTGTGTAGTCACAACCTGGTCCATAGAAAAAGCTTTCAATGGTTACTGCAATATAAGTAATATGGGGCATTGAAAATAGCCACGTATTGGACAAGGCTGGCTTGTTAGGTAGGATGGGTTCTGTATGTAATTTAGATTTTCCCTGCTTCCCTTTAACTGTTTGAGATACTAGTCTTCCTTCCCAGCTACTTTAATAACTCTGAGATAGTGGGAAAAAAAAAAAAAAAAAAAAGGAAGATCCCCAATATTTTATTTTGTTGTTGTTTTTAATTAAATCAAGTTCCCATAAAAGGCAGGGCCAACCTCTACGGCTAAAATATTCTGACTGTATTAGGCAAAAAGTCTTCTGAGTTCTGTGTTCTGGCCTGATTAAATGAACTGGTTTGTGTGACTTCCCTCCCACTCCTTTTTCTATAAACAAGTATCCCCTTTTGCCTGAATACAATCAGATGCTCAAATGAGCTCTTAACGTACGAAATGAGGACTTGTATTTGTCCCAGTGTACTGTCTGGACTTCACTAATCTGCCATTTACTATCTTCAAGCATTCCTGATGCTAGTGGAAGCTAACAGTTTTCCCACCCTGGTTAGAAGAATATGCTCCCTTATCCAGTGTTCATTTTGGGTTATAAGATTCTTATTATGGCGTGCCTCATCCTTCTCCCTCCCTCTTGCCTATTCAGGATAGTAGCTAACGTTCATTAATCAGAAAAGAAGGGTTCAGTTCTCTGAAGTAACACCAAAGAACAAAAATAAGGCTGTTTTCAACAGCCAACAATAAAACTGAGAGCAACAAATGTATCCATACAAAACTTCTTTGCTATGTAGCAATATACTATCTGAATTGAATCATATTTGAATTGCTGCCAATAAGCAATAACAAAACAAGCCTATTTTATCCTATCATCCAGCAAAGTTTAGCCTTTGCTATCCTATTGTAATTTATTCTGTGCCCTTGCAGTTTTGAAACGTTTCTGCTGGGAAATATTCTTGGTTTTAAACTCAGGGAGCTGCTGGAAAGAAAGATCCAAAAGAGGGCATTACTTTATGTACTTGTTTGTATACACAGTCAGTAAGACATCTGGAAACTCTAAGATGTGTTGGAATCGTTGTGACATTTGGGCCTCAGAGAGATGTGAACACAAAGTCTTTATTAGTGACTTTCAGGCATAAGTTTTGTTGCCATTTTTATTAAGTGATTAATGAACTTTCTGAGATTCTTTTTCTGACAGACACGAGGAAGAAGAGGGAAGCTTTTCTTGTGTCACGATTAGCATTGGGTCAGTCAATGAATGCAGTTCAGGGGAGAAAAGGGATGCATTTTGACTATGGTGACTGAGAAAGTACAAGTAGGGGATGGAGAGGTTGTATTTATTTGGTTCTGCAGCTCTTCCCATCAGAATTGTGTTCCAACCTCCATGTAATTGAATTTTGCATTCCTTAAGACCTACATTATCCTATTCAAGTGAAAAATGTTATCCAAATTCTCAGACATTTATTCTAGTATGAATAAAGAAAATCAAATATGAAATTCAGTAATTCAGTGTGAGAATTTTATTTTCACTTCTACTGTGGCTGAACTAAATGTGATGGGATTTTCTTATGCAGACCACCAGTTGGTGTCTTACTCTCATGAAAGTACATTATGAACGTCAATACTTACCTGTATTTTTAAGGGTGCATCTGTCTTTAACAGCAGCAGCTACAAAAGCTAATTCTTTTTAGGTTGTGTCATGAAATGCCATAATAAAAAAGTAAAAACAAAAAGAAAAAAAAAACCAAACAAAAAACCACAAAACAAAACCAGCAAAAAATCCCAAAACAACAATAACAACAAAAACAAAAAAACAAAACAAAAAAAAACAAGCAAAGAAAAAAACACAACCTCCTGGGAGAAAGTTTAACAACAAAATATTTAACTTAAACAGATAATATTTTCCTTTTTTTTTTTTTTTTTACTGTGTTAACTGCCACCATTAGTGAAACATGACTTTCACTTTAAAGTTTATAGTATTCACATTTATAAGCTTTTTTTTTCTTCTTTTTTTTTTTTTACCACCTGCTGAATAATACCACAGTATTACTGTTAGGATCAGTTTGAAGGAATTGTCATGCACTGGTTTCAGGTAAATGCTGGAATTCCCATGATGGGAATGAGTGGGATACCAGCACAGTGCATTTTCAGAACTAACTGGACTTGGAAGGTCAGTCTTTTGTGTTGGGATCCAGTTGTGCAGCCACTTAGACACAGTCAAACCCAACCCTTCAGTGTGAGTTCCCAGCTCCAGCAGTGTGGCTGTGCCTTAGGTTAAAAAATAATACTGAGGTGAGGAAGAAATCATTCCCTCAATTATTTGATCCTGTCTTCAGTTTAGGTATAAACATGTAGGAAACACATCTATGCACCTACAAGTGATTCTGGCCTAAGAACATCATTCAGGTGTCTTTAATGGGGCATGTTCTTGTGGGAAGATTGTTGACTTCAAGAAGAGCCTACTTCAGAGGCCAATCTCTCTTTTTGAGATCAATTTGTGATAGGGTACAGCAGTACTTAGCTGAAAAATTTTTTTAATCTATCTTTTTTGTGGCACTTTTAGTGCTTTTCTGGCTTCAAAATGCATGCTTGTAACTTAATTTATAAGTTTAAATGGGAGGTAAAAATAAAAAGGCAGCATAACAGATGGATGGTGAAAGCTGTAAAGTCCCGATTGTGACCTTTTTTCCTACGATCTCTAACAGAGAAATTGCAGGGATTGATGTAATGAACTTGTAATTTTTCTATCTGATCTTTCACTGATAGGACTTTAAGCTCTTATCTGCTTTGTTTTGAACTGAAGAATGGCTCATCCTCCCTGAACAGTTTTTCTACTGTTCAGTCAACAGAGAACTGAAAACCAAACCATGTTTAGCTGAGAAGATTTAGGTACCTCAGGCAAGCATCCTTAAAATATTTTAGGGCTTTTTTCTTCTTGGACCTGCTCTTAGGAATATTCATTTAGCTAAACTTTGGAGCATCTGACAGATGCTACACATTCTCATCACACACACATTCTGTGAAGGTTGACTACTATCATGGGCACACACGTGGGAGTAGAGATGCAGAGACATATGCATCATATTTAGGTTTCTACATGTGCAAATCTAATTATAATCAGAGAGGCATAGTACATATTAAATGGATTTCTTTTCCCCTCTGCAATTGCATTTCCATCAGGTACATCTTCTGGAAGGAAATATCCCTACACAGTGGAACACCCACAGAATAGGGAGCAAGGGAATGGGACATCTAACAAAGCTTCTGACTCGGTAATGCTGTGATGATTTCTTAAATGTTGGTCTACCATGTGGTGCCTTTGCAGGCTGTTTCTCAAGACATGACTAAACAGACCAGAATATGGGCAATGTATTTTGCATCTAAAATATGAGGCAAGTGTAAGAGGGGGAAAACGTTTTACTGAGTCAAAAGTAAAAATGGTTCAGGTGTAACTTAACACTCCAACAGTTAGAAAGAAGGAAGTAGGGCAAGAAGGTATGCAGTGTTTATGTAAAAAATAATAATGTTGAGCAAAGGTCATTACTTTACAGATACTTACTGAAAGTAAAAACATACTTTCTGAAGTTTTTTGCTTTGTCGTCATGATCCCCTTATTGTGTTTTGATTTTTTTTTTCCTCAGTGCAGCCTCCTTTCTATTTTGTTCATGCTTATTTCTGTATTATTTATTACCAGTCTTAAAATATTTTTCTTCCTTTTCCTTCTGCCACTTTTATGGCTGAATGGTCTCAATTCACTGTTTCTACTTTGAACTTTTTTCCTTATTTCTCGATGTGATGGCTTCCTCTAGACTTCAGAATTACATTCATCTTTATGGCACTATATCTTGTAACTTAAATATTTTGTCTACTTTTTCCAGTATGAAACTGCTAATTTGAATCGTTAGTCTTTTAATAATGTTTAAAAAAAGAGAAACAACCCACAACTGGTTAGCCTCCTCCTTGATGTATAAACATACTCAGATTAAAGGTTTGTGGGTTTGTGTTTGCATTGCTGATGTTCATTTGAATTCTTCCATTTTACTCAAGTTTCTTATATAGTCTATTCTGTAAATAGCTATATCTTTTAATCAATTCTGTCTTAGAATCTTTTAAAGCTCCTCAGCTTAGAGATTCACATGACTGTATCCCCCGTAGGACTCACCTCATCATTCTGTCACAGTTTAAATACAGAAATGCCTTTTCAAAGCTGCTATGTTTGCATTTCTAGAGCACCTGAAGTCGTGAAAGTGTCTCTCTTCTTTCTCAATTCTTTTTTTTTTCCCCTCTTCCTTCTATTTTAAAAGGAAAGATCAGAAGGGAAATGACCTTGTAATACAACAAGTGGCTAGTCCTGAAGTAGCACTCTGTACTTAGCCTGGTTTTGCTTTGCAGTATTTGCTCTGAAGCTCTCACAAAAAAAGCAGCAACTGTCTTCTGCTCTGCTTTGCTCACAGTGAAAGGGCTCCCTTGACAGCCCTCAGTACACCACGTACTATTGAACTTGCTCAGCCCCACTGTTCTTCAGGAGACTGCACACAAAATGTGTAGTGTCTCTGCACTGCGCATGGGAAAATCCTCCAGCAAAGCTGAGCATGCTCCTGTCCCTGGAGGAAAGTTCCAGAACGATGAAGGCTTCATAAATTCAGCTTTGTATTGCAGAACAGTGTAAAATAGAATCAGAATTTGATCAGATATGTTCTGAGTATAATGAGTGTATTTTGCTTAAAACTCATCCACCAAGGCTGTTAATGTGATTAATCAGGTAACTGAACAGTTCAAGATGAAGGAAACACATTTGTTTTGTGCTGCCTATTATTTAACACACTGGAAAAAGTGTTGCTCTTCACCTTTCTCAATGAAGGAATGCTCTCATTTTGCTCTGTGGTGGGTAGGCTGAATTTGTTTTCATGAAGCAAGGGACAAAGGGTTGTAACTGCGCTCAAACAGAGAAAGAAGTCTTCCATCAATATTTATTCTTTTCTGCTTGTTCAGTACTCCTAGTAACACTTTCAGTGTGGCATCTCTTATTACCAACTGTTTGCTGAAGAAGACAATACAAGATGAGGATTTTAAAAGAGGGTGTTCAGTATTCCTTAGTCAGTATGAGGAAATGCAGAAAAGGCTTCTTCAGAAACACTTCATAGACATTGCGCCCTCCCAAGAACTTAAACTTCAACCTGAATAACCCAGCTGGAAAAAACAACAAGTGTATTCATCTGTAAAATGGAAAAAACAAACAAACAAAAATCCAAAACATTACCTGTTGCTTACAAAGTTTCTTGTAATGTATTGAGTGTCTAGTGTCCAGCTGTTAGCTAAACAATAAGAACTGGAGTTGACATGCTGGGCTCTTACCTGTATCACTTGCAGATTGTCAAAGCTTTCAGCCTAGCTGGTTACCAGGTCTGGCCCAGGTCATGGCATTGACAGGAAATGAATGTCTTGCCTAAGGAAGCTGTAGGCTCTTTCCTGCAAACCTGTTTAGCTGTTGCTTTTCATTAGATAAATTGAATATTAATGAACACTGACAAAGCAGCTGAGCTT
The DNA here is from genome assembly GCF_022539395.1 of Myiozetetes cayanensis. Classification (NCBI taxonomy): domain Eukaryota; kingdom Metazoa; phylum Chordata; class Aves; order Passeriformes; family Tyrannidae; genus Myiozetetes; species Myiozetetes cayanensis. Next base: position 6,401,383 of record NW_026087742.1, read on the forward strand.
CTGGTGGATTTTTTTTGTTTTTTTTTTTTTTTTTTTCTTCAAGTTGGGGTTTTTTTTGTTCATTTTAAGTCTTGGGTCATGCAGTGCTGAGCCTTTTAATCTCATTACTCAGGACAAGATTTTAGCCTGCTAGTGTCACTGAGTCAATACAGGCAGGCAGCCAGAACAACCACAGACCCATGGCTAGAACACAAACAGTAAATTTATTTCCTTTACCTTGCTAGCAGGGGTATCCCTGAAGCAACACCTGGTCAGAGGCACACCAGCAGAGATACAGGCACTGTTTGACTCATTCCATGCTAGAGGATCACTGGCCTGCTGTTCACACAGGTTTCTCCAGGGCTTTTTCCCAGCTGCAAATTCACTTGAGCCAATTTAAAGTCCTCTGCAGTAGCCTTCTGGTTTTTAACCCATTCCCTGCAACAGTGGCTGCTAGTACAGTCCAGTAGAGTTGCATAAAGAAGGGATGGTTTACAAAATGGAGAGGAAACTTTTCCCCCCACAGCTTCAAAGATGACTGTGGAGATGAAGTAGCCTTAAAGAGTAACTGGAGAGATGGAGAAGCCTTGTCAATTTTATCATGAGATAAAATGTGATGTTGAGATGTCTGCTTTTGATGTGTTTGGCTAATGTAGCATTAAGATAAAGGAACAGTACATTTCTGAGGTTCCACTTGCAATACTCTATTATTACTTCAGTGTTTTGCGTAGCAGCTGCTGCTGGTTTGAACTTAATGCCTTTTACTACTTGAACAAGAAATCTCTGTTGGAGGGAGCACCAGGCACCTTGTGCTTCCTTTTAGCCTCACAGTGCTGGCTTGTGAAAAGAGCAGAACACAGTTTTTCTGTGTCATCCCCAAATGGACTGCCTGGTCACACCCTTATGCTACTGCAAGCCTTCACGTTTTTTAGTGAGAATGTGTCTTGTGAACTACCATGAGTCTCCTCTGAGTTGCCTTGGTTGATGATTTACATAGTTTAGGGTACACATACCCATCTTTAGAATTATTCCTCCCTGCTGTAGCTCACTGGGAATGTTTACTGGCATTGCATACTTAATAAAGGCAGAATAATGATAAGTCTGGAAAATTTTGCTTGATCCTTCCCTGCTATGGGTATCATCTGAAGACAGCTCATGATACTAGATGGGAATTTGGGAATTCCTGTTCCAAATTTGTGAATTGGACTGTTAAAAATTTCTTCCTATTCTTCCATATTTCATTCCATAGCATATCTATATGGGGGCTCTGTGACAATAATGTAAACTTATTTTGAGATCAAGTTGAAACACGTTCCCTGTATTGAGTCAGGATCTATGTACATCTATACATAAATGTATGTATTTTCAACAGATGCCTTTATAATTCACATTTGAGTTTCCCATTTCTGATTTCATTGTCTCACAGTGTTTTAAACAGTCATAAGGATAATGTTTGTTCCTCAGAGAACTGCTAAATCATCCTTAATGTGCTCTAAAACCTTATTTCATTTCGAAATCTTGTTTTTAAAATGTTAAATTATTAGCTAGAACACAGTGTAAGTATTCCCTGAATGAAACTGGTAGTCTTTTGCAAAAGAACTGTTTCTCTGTGGGATTGATAGCTATTAATTCTAATGCTAAAGCTTTGAATCTTGAGATTAATTCTGGATTTACTATTAGCCTAAATTTCTGAAGACCTCCATTGCTTTTACCTCTATATATGTGGAGGAAGAAGGAGAGGAAGAGAGGGAATTGCATTAATATAAACAGGAAGTGCAAGTCAATTTAAAATGCTGATCTTGCTAATGTTAATCTTTGGAGTTGTTGATTGCCTTTGCTTTCTTGCTAAAGCAGACACAGCAGTGTGTTTGCTGTTTGCACACCTTCTCCTATATACTATTTTCCTCCTGTGTGATAGTGGAAGTGTCCATGCTCCATACCATAAGCCAATAACTTTCAGGCTGCAAGATTGCTGTTGCCTGAGAATCTGAAACTGTGCCATTGCCTGACTGGATAGTAAGTCCCAAGTCACAAAACACATGTTTATCCCTGTTAGAAGCTGGCAGTGCAATTGTAAAAAAGACAGAACGTTACTAGCAAATTCATTAAAATACATAACTGTGTATTAACACATGGTGTGTTTTCTTACCTTTTTTTTTTTTTCAGTAAAATTTGGTTAGGAATGGGGAAACTTGTGAACAGTTAAAATGGGTTAATTATATTTCACATTCATTATGCACAAATTGAAAAGCCCAGCATTATTCAAAAGCTTCACTCAATTAAATCTTCGTGAACCTAAAATTCTTATTGGTCCCTAATTAAATTAGGGAAATTACTAGCAAACTGAATTGGAATTGATCTGTATTTAGGGACCTCTTGAACAAGGTCCCTCATCAATATAGTATCTTGCATATTGCTGCCTTAAATCCACCCCTGCGATGCTTCCATCTCAGTTGATCTATTTCATGGTTTTAATTTCATTTCCTTCTCATGAATTCTGTATCTCTGGGTCCCAAAGAAGGAATAATTGTTAGTTGCTAAAGTAAATCTTTCATTTTTGTGTCACTATTAGGGTCTTAACATGTCTGAGCTTCCAGGCTGTTGAGTGAACATGTAGTGTTTTCTAAGCTAGGCGGATCCCTAGAAGACATCAAGTCAAGATAAAAAATTACTAGACAAAGGTAATTAAATAAGAATTTGGCTACTGTATGTAACAGTGGAATGCCAGAGGTTGATTTTTAAAAATAATTTCCTAAGTTCTGAATCCAATACAATGGTAAAAGGATATACTTCCATCAATGAGACATTAACACTTATAATTGCCTTTAGACAAGTCTGCAGACTAAAAATTTGGAGCTCTGCTAAACAAATTAATTCATACTTTTGCCTTGATTTAATAGTAGTTCTTGACCATTTTCTACATGGATTTCTTCCATCTTTGTTAAGAAAGAAATTAACATGGACTTATATTGCAGGATCAGAATTTATATATATTATATATATGCTGCTTAGCTTAATGCTAAGCAGTTATAACTTAAACTATAGGGGAATTAAGTTTAAATGCTGATGAGATCCATGAGCAGTCTTGATAGTCCTGATTAATATGCCACTGGGTGCATGTTAGAAATAGGAAAACAGAGACTCCAGGGATATCACTTCATTCCAACACCCAAAAGTTGCTCTTTTTACATACCTGCTGCTATGGTATCAGAGGTTCATGCCTGTATTTGAAAAGCTGGCTGTCTTTCAACGCTTGCTGCCAATATAAATTAATGTTTACCATAAGACATATTTGGATGGTACAAAGGCTTCGTCCTGTGAGAGATGCTTGAAGAGCAACTGAGTAATTCTGGCTCCTATACATCAAATCTAAGGGTATATATAAATTAATTATAAAGCACTCCATTATTGTTTCTTGCCAGACCTAGTATTTTCTATGTCCACATCGATAGCGTCATATTTGTTAAGGAGGGAATATCTGTCTCGCAGGAAATGGTATCTAGAGGAAGATTAATCACTCTGCCAGTCAATTAAAAGAATGGTACTTATTGCCTTATAGTATATTTTATTTGTAAAGCTAGATGGATATTATTACTCTTATTTGATTCCTTCCCACTTTCAAACCTCTTAAAAGACATACTAGCGTTTATTTTACTTATTTGTTTAATTTTTATTTTCTTTGGCTACAAAAATATCAAGGTTTATGAGTTGAAAAGTACGGGCTCTGCAGTGGCTAGTTGGATTTCATACCATCTTTTAAGTGCCTGGATCTTAAATGTTAGCTATTCATGCCAAACACAGAAACCAAATACAGAGCCTTATTTTTCACCAAGGTTATCTGTAAATTAAACAATTGTGCTAAGTAGAGGACTGCCTATGAGTAGAAAGTAGGTGCCAGAAGCAGATAGCTAATAATTGCTGCTTCCCTGTTTGTGACATAGCTTGCTTGGGAAAATATTTTCTGTAAAAGTAGGAAATGAGGTCTCATGCTGTTGTCAGCTGAGGCAATTAAAAAAAAAATTCCTGAGAGAAGGTTCAGAAACTGTGGCTGAAACAATGAAGCAGAGAAGAGTCTGTAGGTTGGTGAGGTGAAAAATGGACAATCATATTGCAGTCTGTAGTCAGGTAGTCGTAGCAATAGTAAGGCCCTAGGTTTTACTTTCCCTAAAATCCAGAATGTCATTACTTGAGTAGATGTGTCAGACTACATATGACTTGTTGCACAAGTGAGACTGCATTTTATCCCTAAAATCTACTGTATAACATCAGTGTAAACTTGGTTCAAGGAAACTTTTGACTTGCATTTGGATTCTGATCTGACCTCAGGGGTTTAAAATTTCTGAATTAGGTGCTTCAATATATATGTTTATTTGGAGTTTCTTTAAACTCTGTGATCATGGAGATGGGGTGGGTACTTGGGATATGGGGTCTTTAGGAAAAGCAGTCTGGGAAGATGAGGAGAGAGGGAGTGTCACTCTGTGTGAGACAGAAGTTGGAATGCATGGAGCTCTGCCCAGGGATGGATGAGGATCCAACAGAGCTCATGGGTAAGGATCAAAGAGAAAATGAGTAAGAGTGGCATTGTAGTGAGTATTTATGATAGGATGCCCAACAAGGAAGAGTGAATGAGTCCCTCAGACAGCCTGAAGACCCTGCTCACAAGCCCTGGCACTCAGAGCTATGGATCAGATGGTGATTATTAGCTGTTCCTGGGAAAGGAGTTGCTGGATCCGTATTAGAGTGTATTTTTAAAGGCCCAGGCAATTGAGTTTCTGGATTCTTTGAGATATTACAGTGAATCTGTAAAGGGAAATGCACATAATAATTTCTGACCACTCAAAATACACTGTCCTGAAGGAAATCATGGCTACAAGTAAAATTTTAAGGCAAAAAGTATAGTTGAAACTAAATATAATTACAGTTTTAAGTTCTTCAGCTTAATTGTCTTGATGTAAAACTGACTTTTGAAAATGTAGTTTTAAGAGCACTCTGCAAGTAATAATGGAATTAAGAGTAATGCCAGTGTTCAACTTTGTTGCATGAAAGAATTCTTGAACTAGCTAAGTCTTACTTGTGTTTGGTAAAAGATCTTTTAAATGTACATAGCATTGACTTAACTCTTAATGATGATAAACAGTTCTGAAAGGAAAACACCAAATATTTGTTTTACTTAACTGCTGCTCTCTGTGGAGTTCTCAGTCTATGACAGAAACCTCTAGGGGAGACAGGATAAAATCATGCTGCAGGTTTTTTGATTCTCATGTTTACGGTTTACTTTTGCTGATATTCTACTACACTGTTAATTTACCTGGAGTTGCTGTTTCTCAAGAACACTGGGAAACCTAAAGTATTGCAAGTGCATGATTTTTCATTCAGCCTCTGTATTTTTTTTGATCTTTAACTACAGTAGTGATAATATTGTGTAGTTATACCTCCTGATTGCTGCTACTCTAGTGATGAACGTGGTAATAATAAAGAACTTAAAGCTTTTTCTTTGTGATAACATGCAGTGAATTTCACTGTATAATTGTATGGTGAATGGGGTGGTGGTGTTGGTACTAACAAGTCACAGGTTTTATGGTGAGCTGAGAACATGGATCTTGGGTCTTGCTTTGGCCTGTTGGGGAATACATTTAGTGCAGGCAGCTCAGTGTGAAATCATAGGTTGAGCTTAAGCTCCTGGCAAGAGGCCATGGACTACTGACCTTTGGTACAACAAAGGACACAGGGACCTTGTACCCAGCCAGGTGACTGCACATTCAGAGACACATCAGGATCCCATGACTTCTTGCTTTCACATGCTTGGACAGTGAGGGGATAAAAGCCCAGGCTTTCCTTTGCCTGGGGTCCCTCCCCAGAAGCTGTTATTTTGTTACTTGTGCCAAGATTAAATTACTTTAAGGATCCAGATGTCTGAACCCAGGAAAACTGATCTGACTGTGAGTGTGGGATGTGTAGCTGTGAAGGGGCTTTCATCCCAGCTCAGCTAGGTGGGTGTGACTGCCAGAGTGGCTCCTGGATGGTCAGACAGGGAAGTTTCCCTAAAAGGCCTGCCTGCAGTTTTTCTTAGTTTTAGTTGTGGGAGCACTCATATAATGACCATGTTTGTTACCTTTTGTTGTTTAACTACTACTTGGCTATGTACCATCGTGTGGTCCAGCATCTCTCGTGGGTTACCAGTTGTGTTCCCATACACCACCAGCAGCAGTTATACCAGCATAACAAACAGAGTGAGCTATTGGTGATGCTGGAATGAAAATGCAGCATGTGGGAGTAGAGGTGTGGGATGGGAGTAAAGGTGCTTGGGCTGCAAGTGGTTCTCTAATGATAAAGAATAACTATTAAAAGAATGCTACTTGAGGATCTGAATTACAACTGGTTTAAGGATCAGTAAACAGAAAAAAGAACGTGTTACCAATGTGTGTAATGCACCATGTATAGAGAATTAATGTGCAGCTCTAAGAAGGAGTAAGATGTCAAGCACATTAGATGGTTAGTGGGTTTTCAGGTGAGAAGGAAAGTGTAGGGCTACAGCAAGCTTATGGTAACCCAAATTTTTCACAGGGGCTGCTATTATGGTGATGGTGAATATTTACTTACTCCTTGGGTTGTGGTGGTTTGTTTTGTTTTGGTTTTTTTGTACATTTGGTGACACACTCTACACATTTGTCAACTCTGCAAGGTTATATTCACAATGAAAATGTTATCAGTATCAGTAATTTTCAGAAATTATGACTTTGTGTTCCTTCTAAGGGTCAGAGATATCCAGTTATGGAACAGAACTGATACTTTAAGGATCAGTCAGACCTGTGAACAAAAACACTTAAAGGAAACCGTGGAGTTAAAATCTATCCATGTTCAGAAGACCAATGTGTCTTTATTCTTCTAGCTTCAAGTTCAATTTGTACCATTTTTAGCATTCTTTGTGATATAATGCTTTATTCTCTGAAGAGTAGGAATCATGAGATACTTTCATAGTTTTTGTGTGGGTTTTTTTTTCTGTAACATTCTTATAGACTTGAATCAGTATAATAATGGGTCAATAAAAAAAACCCAATCAAAACCAAGAAAGCTACTAATATCTGAAAAAGAGTGAGAAAGAATTGTATTTGGCCAGTGATCTTTCTGAATTGATAAGAAGTTGAAAACCTGAGTCTTTCTCCCCATGTCCACAAAGTTTTTTTGACCCTTGTCAGAAATTTGTCATGGTAAAAAACTTTGATTTACTCATCTGGCTGTCTTGGCATGATTTCTCTCTACCGTGTGTATATCTTGTCTGCTGTATTAGTTCTGAAAACAAATGTCAGGGAGTGGGATATTTTACATGGGATAAACTCATCCGTTTGGAAAAGCTTGTTAGTCTTTGTCAGTGCCCCCTGTCAGAATCAGGGCTGCAACAGCTGTGTGTTTTCTGGGTGCTGGGACTAAGTTTTGGAACACAATATGGGTAAGGATGTATTAAGATCAGAAGGATTCTGTCCTTTTGGTTTTAAATATGCTTTCTAAAAGAATGTGTAGGTAAATGAATTATTACAGAGATACTAGATAATGGGTATAGAAAATGGGGGAGGAACAGGACTGAACATGACTCCAAGATTTCAATATCCAGTTCTTCAAATGGCTGACAGCCTTGGGACTTACTGGACATGTCCATGTTGAGCAAAGGTGGCAGTAACTCTCCAGGTGTCACCATCACTCAGTCAAAAGATGGAATGAAACTGACCCCTGGAAGACTTTGTCATCAGTCTTGTCTGATCTTTCTGGGTTACTTGACCTGACCACTGCACTGGTGAACTGCCAGTGCAAGGATGTCTCTGCTGCTGATTATGGCAGTGGGAGACCAGCACAGGAGATGACTCAAATCACTAAATTGCATGCATCTCTTGAGCAATAGGTTGGCAGATACAGACCACCTCATATAGAACTGTGAAATGCTTTTAATAAACTTGGGCAGTTCTAAATATGAAAAACTATCCTGGGCATGCTTTGATGGGACTCAAAGGTCAAGGACTCTAGTCAATGACCATGCTTTTACAAGCAATTTTTATATGAAAACATTAATAAGGAAGGGTTATTATTTAGGTGTCCGATGACAAGATTGTGTGCTATGTGTTGGCATGTGGTAAATGACAGGTAATGAATTGAAATGTTCCCACTACAAAGAGCTCCAGAAAGGATTGATCCATCTATAAGCACTTTTCTTATAATTGAGACTAACTACTGAAAACTGATGCAAGAAAAGGCACTGAGATCTACAACCTTTTCCCTGTTGCTTGCTACTAGGACTGCTGCCTGACTGAGCCAGTGGGCCAACACTCTCCTTAGTCTTCCTTTTGCTAACAGTGAACATGCAGAAACTCTCATTGCCGTCTTTCATCTCCTTTGCTGGTTTGAACCCCGACTAAGTATTGCTGACTCTATTCCTACCTATGCAGGCAATGTCTGTGTTTCTCCCAAGTAGGTGTCCCTGCTTTCAGTTCCTATGTCCTTTTCTTTTTTGTCTGAACCCAGGAGCTCTCCTCTTCATCTCTGCTGGACTTTTTCTGTGCTCGCTTGACTTCTGCAAGGTGGGATGGACTGTTCTTGAGCTCTGATAAGGCTGACCTTGAACTTTGCCCTCCCAGACAGTTTCCCATTGGATCCTTCCAAGCAGGTCCCTGCAGAGGCTAAAATCTGCTCTTTGAATTCCAAGACTGTAATACTGCTGAGCCTTCTCACTCCTCTCAGTATCCTGAACATCTCTGTTGCTTCTGACCGGTTGTATTGAATGTCCAGCAGACGACAGTGGCTTTAGTTACCCATGATTGACAGCGACTGTGACTGTGAGACTTCTTCCAGCTGCCTGGAGAAGGTTTCATTTGCCTCCCCTTCTCAGTTAGCAGCCTCCAACAGACACCCACATCACCTCTGTAGGTCTGATCTGTAATTCTTACCCATAAATTCCTGAGCTCTTCATCACCCACCTCACATCAAAGCTCTCTGGGTTCAATCCCGTCGTTGACGTGGACCATAACTCCTCCTCTATATCTACTTGCTCTTTGCTAAAGAACCTGTATTCCTCCCTTGCAGCTCTCCAGTCCCTCTGTGTCTCTAACTAAGACTGTATCAGTCTGTGCATAGCTGCAGAATTAGTTCTCCCTGTTTGTTCCTGTGCTATGTGCACTGGCATACAGACATTTAATATAGGCCTGAAGTTGTGTTGTTTTTACAGGGAGAAAGACTCCCTGTTCTGCTGGTTTTTTACACAATTTCTGCACCACTTGCTCCCTCATTCACATCTCTACAGGTTAGGGTAACTTTGTCCTGGCATGTTTAATTTAAAACCCTTCTCACTGGAGTTTTGGTAAGAAAATATTCCTTTAATGCTTTCTCACGTGGACCCATCCTTACTTAGGAGCCCTTGCTCCAGAGATCCTGTGTTTGTAGTAGGCAAATCCCTGTCTACAACACCAGGTATTAATCCACTGAAGGACTGCTTTTTCTCAAGCCTCTCCTCTCAACAACAGGGTTGAGAAATTCACCACCTGGACCCCCCCATCCTTCATCCTCCCCACCAGGGTGTCTCACTTTTGGGCACAGAGCAGATAGGCATGCCGTGTCTACTTATTTGATTCTGGGATGAGAAACTAAGATGGGAACCAACTTATAATTTCATAGTAAATTTCTGTGGAACAAGCTTGGTCTTGGTACTTATAGACATGGTGGTCTTTTTCTTTTTTTTTTTTTCTTCTGCCTCGAGATGGATTCTCTTGTGCACTTGTATGGCAGGAGTTCGTGTACATGCACAGTCTCAGAGTATTCTTAGATAAGTGCTTGGGGGCGAGGGGGAGAAGCAGAAGGTAATCTTGGAGTCTTTCATCACAGAAGCCCTAGAGGATCCTTTTAACATAAAACTACTTGTACTTAACATAAAACACACAGTAAATGAAATGTTCCTTCAGGTAAAAGTGTGACCGTTTGGGAAACTTCCCTCACTCTGTCACTTAGCCAGTTGCTCTAGTGAAGAGGAAGGAATTGGAGGGGGAGTTGGTGTGATTAGCACATTAGCTTGAAGTCTTGAACAGAAAAATCCTCATTTTCTTGGTCTTGTCTTTTCTTGTCTAACTTGACAAACCTCTATGAGATTGTCTTTATAACTTTTTAAATAGTAGTAATCTTCCTTAGTTCTGAATATTTGCTTCAGCTGCAAAATGTACAAATAAGCTCTGCCTTAATGTGCTTGAATAGACTTTTTTAGCTTAATGTTCCCTTCAGGGATTCAGAGTCACAATTTACAGTCTTTGCTTCTTGCAACTTCTGTCTCTGAAAACATCAGCATCTCTTTAAGTATCTCCGCTTCCTCCTCGGGCAGTTTGTCATGAGGTATTTCTCCTGGTCTGTGAATTTCCTTTAAACTTTAGGTTTTTTTGTTTTGGTTTGGTTTTTTTCATTTTATTTTATTCTCTGTTCCACGTCAGCTCCCTTGCTACAGCCTTGACACTTCTGTGATGCTGCTGTTTGGAGAAAAAAAAAAAAAAAACACAAACCAAAAAAACCCCAAACCAGAATGAACTTTATTCACTGTTCATAACAACTGTCTTCTAGCATTTGGGAAATTGAGTTTGTATAAAGGGAGAAACTTTTTAGAGGCTGAGACTCTGCTATTGCAGATATCTTGTTGTGCTCTGTAATTTAAATCATGACAGTAGTCTCATTAGTTTGAACGGTATTACTGACATGCTGATATTGGATGTATGTACAGTGTTTGCAGGATCAGGGCCCTAAAGTTTTTCTTGGAAGGGCTTGTCAGGCTTTTCCTAGTTATTGCAACATAATCAGACAAAAAAAAAATAGATACAGAAGAAACTGCATAAATTGAAGACTTTTCCCTAGGAGATTATTGGGTTCAGACAAATTGTGCTAGTTTCAGTACCTTTACATGTCCTGATTTTAGAGACATATTCTTCTGATAGGCAAAGATTCCTCTGCCTATACACTAATAACCTGAAACAAAGAAACCATGAGCAGCACTATTCTATGTACTCATTAGTTTCAGTGAAAAAAGGGTGTAAAACCACCTCCTTGGCATTACAGTTATTGGTATAAATGGCAAAGTAAAAAGTGATAATGAACATTGTTTTAGGGTACCAATTTTTTTTTTTCCAGATCACCTTTTTCCACTGCTGTGTAGGATCTTTGTTCCACATGCTCTGTCTTGCAGCAGCACCAGAAAATATATCCAACAGTTTGGACTTCTTTCTTTTCTTTTTCTAGTTTTCAGAATAGCACTTTCTCAGGAACATTTCAGTACTGTTCCATCATTAGGCATGATAAAATGCTGTAGTAATACCAAAATTACTAATTTACATTTTCATTGTCTTATTTACACATGTTCGTCACGCAGGTTAGGCTCTTCTGCCTGGAAATGAAGTCAACAAATGCAGTTATCCAAAACAGCTGGTGAGTGAGTACTTTGGAACAGTTTTTTAAGCATCAAATACCAAACTGACATATTTCAGGGCATGCTGAGGAGTGGAAAACTGTTGGTGTTCTTTGCTTAAGAGCTGGTTGTTTGCTTTTACTTCAAAGACACCTGCTTGCTGAATTTTCTATCCAGTGTTAAAAAATACTGAGTTCCTTATCATCAGATAAAAGTGATTTTGAGTGTCACAAGAAACATCTTGGAAGGGGCTGGATATCATAACACTGATTTAATATTAAACTAAGGTACTTTTTTTTATTTAGTGGTGGCAGGAAGAGTCTTATGCTTCTGACTTGTCTTATGATGTATGATGGGAAGTTCTGTTTACCCTTTGTTGGTTTTCTGGTTGGTCAAGGATGCTCTATCTGCTTAGCTGGCTGCTCTCTTTAGCTCTGTCCACTTTTTCTTGTATTACAATGCCTAGTTTCTCGCAATATACAGAATACCCTCTTTGTAAAACACAAACTAAAACCTGCTTTTGAAGGTAAACGTGTAGTCTCTATAAATTCATCTTTAGGCTAAGATGGACACAGAGAAATGTACAAATGTCCCTTGATGGGAATGGAAATGGGACAAGAGTGTTAAATAAAACTGGTGCATGGCATCCCTAGCCAGATGAGGGGAGCTGGCTCTTCATGGAGAGAGTTGGTAGCAAGGAACACAGAGAGTTGTGCTACAGGGTGCTCTGAACGCTAAAGCTATCAATGTGATAAGTATGAGAAACAAGCAGGAAACTTCTGGGATGAGAAAATCCACCCAAGACCCTAAATACAGAGATGCCACCTTCACTTCTGAGGACTTGTCTCAGTGGCAAGCTCAGGGAATACTTGAGGAAATTACTTTCTTATAATTGCAGGGTTTTTGTTTTGTTTTGCTGTTTAGTTTTTTTTTTTACTTCCCCAGCTAATCTCTATAGCTTGCCGTGAGAGGCAGCATATTGTGCTAGATAGATTTTTTTTTTTTTTTTTAAATGTGAATAGTTGTGAATATTCTTGTGTGTCTTTATTTTCTTATTTACGTAGATAGGAGCTGTGGTTCCTAGCCCCCCTTATCCCAGCATTTTAGTAATCCTGGCCTGAGACAGTCAGTCTCCACAAGTTTCTCCTCTTGCCCCTGAAAGGAGGAGAGGCTACAGCTCCTAGTGAGGCTTGATGTTAGTTCTGGAGTGGTAAGGCAATTGAAACCATTGCTACCTTTTCACTGACAACAGGGGAAACATAGAGGGATTAGTTTCCCTATGCTAATGCACTCTGTGAATACCATAGTACTTCCCCGAATTGCTTACAACTTAATTTGAAGCAATGCATAACAATTGACTGTAACAAACAAATAGGAGGAATAATGAGAAATGCACGAACAGAGGTGCCTGTAATAAAATCATTATGCAGTTCCAAGTGATTTCCATCATTGGACTTTGGAGCAGAATGAAGCATTAAAAACAAAGCAGTATGAAATGCAACATTCCAGCATATTTGAAAGCACTATGGGAACACTGACTCTCAGTTATGGATGGGTTTTTCTGTGCTGAAACTTGTAAAACAAAATGTTTTAAAATATTTGTCTGCTCAAGTCTTGTTATATTGCGAGGTCGATGTGCTGGTGATAGGGTCTGAAATGTCAACAAAAGAGCCCTTTGACACTGAGTACTCCTTTTACTACAGCAGTTCTCATCTCTATTGTGTGATGCTGCTCCATGTTCTGCAGGCCTCAAAGAAAAGAAAAAGTACCAAACAAACAAAAACTCCCTGAACAAACTCACTCTCTCATGCGTTGCCAGATTGAGTTACTCACAATGCTAAAAATACACAAACCACTAGATGGATAGAGCAGAGTTGCCATCCTATGTATAACTTCTGTGTGTGTGTGCATGTAGGCCAACTTAAAGATGTCCAAAATACTGGGGGTGGGAACATATGTTTGGGCTACCCTGTCTTTCTAATATGGAAATGAGAACATTCTTTCCTTATGGCCTCAAATGTGGAAAGAATTGCTTTCAAATCTTCTGATTGCACTTAATTACAGACTCCTTGCTCGCCACTTCACTCAAGGGAACCACACCAAGATGTCCTTCTAGGTTCTTCTTGGTTGTTTGAATGCTGTGTAAACTGGGGGTGGTTCTTCACTGTCCAGAGGTTGATGTTAGGTATAGAAACTCCAGGAAATGGAAGTTCCAAGTGTGTTCCTTCTCCCTCACTGTGAAGATGGAAAAAACCTCTTAAGATTTAAATGAAAGAAAGCCTTAATACCCAGTCATAGACTGACAAAATACTTTATATGCAGATCTATATGCATACAGTTACACATATAGATGAATGCACAAGAAATCTGGAGTGAATTTCGTAGGAGATTTTAGGAACAAGGAGAAACAGCTGAGGCTTTATTGCTGCAGTTCAGCTTTGCTGAGCATTGCAAATATGGGATGTTGAAAGAAGAGCTAATAAGAGGATAGCTGTTGGCATAAGAGGCTCACGTTTATCAGCAGTTTCAATTTGAATTAGGTACTGCACTAACAAAAGCTATAGCAAATGTGAGGATCAAAGAAGTGACTTGATTTACAATTACCTCTGTGCCACTGATGTGTTTATCAAACAATTCAGATACAGTAACGAGTAAAAATACTAATGTGAAAGGAGAAGCCAGATCAAATCTGTCTCCCAAGTGTAGCATGCAAATATTTAATGAGAGAGGAAAGAATTAATAAGGGGGAGGAATGGAAAACTTGTGGAAGATGAAACCAGATGTCCTAATTTAGCATCGTTTTAAAGATTCACAATGCAGGAGACAATGGAATGAGTGTTACAGTTAAGTGACGTTAGGTCTTTACTTCTAGAAGTTAATCATAACCAGGTCTCTGTTCTTAAGCAGCAATCTAAGTGGAGAAAAAAAAGGGATGGTACTAGTAAGAGAGATGGGAACAGCAGGCCATGCAATTCCAACATCTAATTCTATGAAGATCAGAGAAAGTTTGACAGGAAATAACTTAGAGAATTTGTGGCCATTTTGTTCAGAATGTGAAAGATCATTCATCCATCTCTATTGAAAATGTCATTAGAGTGTATGGCATGCAGCAGAGAAATCTGAATGTCAGTGAAATAAAGCATGAGAGATTTTCCTGGTGAGGCATGAAGGCTGCCATCTGTAAGTCCTGTTTCTTTCATCTTCTTCCTTTATCTTTGGAAAAGAGGGAAGAAAAAAATTTCTAATGGACTAGAAGATACTGGGTTATTTCAAAAGATGTTGTAGGAACATTACACTCTTGATAATTACTTGGAAAAAATAATGACTTCTGTGGATCTTTCTGTGCCATCTGTGCGAGTCTCTTATTTGTAGGAGAAAAGGAGGTTTGTTAGGAGAGACTGATCTGCAACTCTGGTGTTTCAGAAAGCTTCCTGGCAGCTCCCCTTTGCTACAGAATGTGTGTTGTTATCTACATTTGTTACCTTGTTTGGATGACACTTCAAGCTGGCTTCCCCTTCAGCACGACTTCAGTGCCCAAACGCTTCCAAAAGAGACTTTCAGGTTGTGACAGGCTTGCCTGGCTTTCTTGGCCATGCATACGATGTGATGGTTTCCAGCACAGATAAAAATAAATGCAGCAACGACATGCTGTTGGAGATGTTTTTACAGCAAGTTGTACTGGCTGCTGGAGAGGAAACGTGAATTTGAATGGCAGCAGATAAACCTTCAAGGATGCATAATTAGCAAATGGCCTTCGTCTGAACTTGAACAAGTCCCTCTGGTTTGGGGGGAGAAATTGGGTTAAAAAATGATACTGTTAAGCCTTATGAAATTTAGTGATCTAAAACTTTCTGAGACTGAAAACTATTCAAATAGCTCAACTTTGGCATGTAGTACCAGTCTAGAAACTCTGTGGTAACTGGCTGTTGGTCTCAAAAAGGAGTGGTTATGCTGTAGCTCCTTTGTCACCTTGCACCAGTCCTGTGAGGGTGTCCTGAATACAGAACATACCTAAAATCTTATTAGTCCCAATCAATAACAGCAGACTGTAACAGTGAGCACAGGAGAAAGTGCTTATCTTGGAAACTGCTTCCTAAGTATTAATTCCATAAGAATATTAGCACACAAACCCATTTTTATGAGGTTTTGCCTCTGCCAAGTTATTTGTGGTTATCTCGCATTCGTGGAAGGTTTTGGTGAAACTGTGAAATATGGTTGCTCTTGTCTGTAAAAGGAAAGAATCATGGTGGGAAGTTTGAACAGGCCAGTGGTTTATTGGACCTTATGCCCCTTAGTCACTTTTAGGTGCTCTTAGAATCCTTTAGCATCTGAAATAGAGAGGAAAAAATATCAAATCTCGTAAGAAAACTAGAAGGAAAGATAATGAACTTATCTTTATTTTCTTTATAAATAGAAAAAGAAATCTATGGTCTCAAAATTCCTTCCAACTTGAGGCAATTTCAGTATTTTGTGATGCTAGGGGAGCTTTGATTCTGATTCATCAAGGCATGACTAAGCTCTCTTCTCTCACTTTTCTCCCCTTTCTTTCTCTTTGTTCAAGAATTTTTAGTCTGTTTACTTAAAACAGGCTAGCAATTTATTTATTTTAAGATTTCTCAGGAGTGAATGGGGAAAAAATATTGTATTCCTGCCCATAGCAGGGGGATTGGGACTAGATGAGCCCTAAGGTCCCTTTCAACATAAACCAGTCTATGATTCTGTGGTTCACATCAGCTGCAGTGTTAGATGCCTCCTGCTGTTTTCTGTCCAAGATTGAGATGTTCCCTCTGAGAATTAAGGATATTTGAGAAATCTCTAGGAATATATGAGAAATCTATAGAAGTGAGTTTTATAACAATACTTCTGATGAGGATTATTGTTCATCTTAGCTCCTGAGACACAAGGGAACACAGCGAGGCACGTGATCATCTCAGCTTTGGTACTCTACATAAGATAGCACAAGGAAGGGGAAAGAGAGACTAAGTAAGTGATAAATAAAATCAGCCTGAGACCGAAGGGGAAAGTGATGTGTTAGAGAGTGGTAAAGGTCAAAATATAGGGATAGAAAAGCAGGGAGACAAGCTGCAGGTGTTCTTAAATTTTTTTGTGTGTTGCTTTTCCCCTCTACTTCATCCTTCTTGCAACTTCATGCTATCTTTATTTTGAAATATTTTCTAGTAATTTTTTTTCCTCCATATCCTTTTATTTTGCTATTTGATAATCTGAAAGTAATAGGCTTCATTGCATTTGCCAGCCTGGAAGCAATGCTTTCTTTTAGTTATAGAGATGATACTCTGATTCTTATTGTGGTTCTAGCTGAATAAAACACTGTGTTATATCATAAGTAGCAAACAGTCAGAGAAGTTTTCATGCACAGGAACAGAGTTTCAGAGTCAGCTTCCCCTGGAACACATCTGGGAGAGAGACCAAGGACCAACGTCTCTCCTGCCCCCATCAAATTCCTACTATTCCTTCTTAACAAAGAAACTCTGCATCAGTTCCTTTTCGCTGAGATCTAGAAAACCCAAACCTTCTTAAGGTGTGCATTTGACATAAGCATAGATAACTGTGGAGGAGATTTACATGTTCTTTGCAATATCCTATAAGGAATAACCTCACAGCAGGAGTTGAAAAAATACACATCAATCAACATTATGTTGTTGATATGTTATGAGTGGCATAGGTAGAGACATAAAGTGTAACAGAATCTGTATGTAAAATCTCTGAGTAAAGGAATCAAAATATTTCCATGAAAAAAATCATTATTATTTCTTTTTATTGGCTTAGAAAAGCTGTCCATTTTGTTTCCTTCTCTGAAATATGCTACCACATGTTTTATTTTCCTCTGAAATATTCTTTACAGAGGTGAAGAACTAATGCACTTGCTATTTTTTATATTCTCTGAATTCTAGAAGTGATCTGTAGTATTTTGATCTTTCAAAATTCTGCTGTATAACTGATAAAACTTCTCCCTGTTGATTATTAAAATGTCATTATAACCAGACTAATAGTTGATATAATAATTTTTGGCATGGTTAAAAGTTAAAAAGGTGTCTATATTTGGCCTCAAAATATCCACAGGAATTACATCTCAGTACTAATTCATGTAATACAAGTTTATAATATAATTGTAAAATAAAGAAATTCTTGGGTTTTTTTGAGTTTGAAGAGCCAGCTGCAAAGAGAAGTGAAGGGAGTACTTTGAAGAATAAGAGCAGGATCTCTTATGGCAGCTTTCTTGCATGGTACTATTTGTTGCTGCAGAAATGAGGTAAGAAGGCAGCTGTTTATGCAAATAAAATGTCTCACAAATCCACATGAGAAGGTGTGCACAGCACTTATAAGAAAGAAATGTTCCCTGATGCCCATACTGCGTCTGTTTCCTGAATAAATCCCACACCAGCCTAAATTCCTGTCTGCCAAGTTGTGTTAATGAATATGGAACTTGCTGAAGAGCCAAAGCATAATGGGAAAAAAAAGGCATAAACATTGTTTTTAGTTTGGAATGAATGCATGACTAATCCAAATTAGGCATACAGCACTGCCCATTTCAAAGGGCAGGCTCTCTGGCTGGCTTTGCTTGTTCACTTGCTCTAAAGAGAAAAACAAAAACACACTGAAAACTTGGTTGGATGTAATGGAAAGAGGAAGAGAAAAGGGCAAAATTAGATTATTAAAATTGTAGGGAAAAAACCTACTACAGAAGTGCAGTTATGTATGTTGTTTTGATGTCTAAATGAAATACTTGGTTTTCTAAGAAAATTAATATTTCTCCTGGCAGAACAACAAGTGTGACATATAGCATCAGGAATTTGGTGGGCTTTGTTTTCTCAAGAAGTGGCCACAACGTCTAACCATTTCATTTGTGAGGGATACAGTGCATCTATTGTTGTCTACTGAATTTCAAGTAAATACAAATTATTAAATAACAAGTGGAATCTCTTCTAATTGGCTTCCAGATAGACAGGTCTGTGAGAGACAGGGCCAAAATGTCTGGAGAGCTTATGATGGTAGTGCCTATGAAAATTTCTAAGTGTTACCATGGGTTGTTGTGCCTATGAAGTTCCCTGGTTTATGTAAGACAAAGACTAATTTGTTGGACTTAGGTAGGTCTTCTGGATCTTCATATTTTTATTTTTTTTTTTAATACTACATTTCACCATGTTGGCTTCCAGACATGAAAGAAATAGAAGGGAAGAGGAGCTGTTGTTCTTTTGACTTTGAGTGAATCTTAATTTTCATTTGCACATGGAAATCACAGGGCTGAATGTTAGCCCTTGGTTTCTGAAGATTGTCAGTAACATTGAAGGTGACTTTATGGTGCTTTGACAGTGCCTGTTTTCTCTGTTTTAAAAACCAGCTGAGGAATCTGATGACATTTCAGCATTGTTATTAACTTGTTGGTAGAGCTAAACCATATGGTAAATGAGACAGCAATTTATAAATGAAAGGTTTATCACGTAAAATTTCATCATTACTTGGTATTATTAAACACACAGAGTTAGCTGGTGGTACCTCTTGTGAACCTTTTTTATCTAAATTTCTTATAGGTAGGAATCTGTGAAAAGATATAACTAATCTTACATAGAATTGCAACTTTCTATAAGTTTTCCTTGGTACTTCTCTATTTCCTAATGTTGGCTTAAAAAAAAAAAAGGGCAACAAAAATCCAACTTGACAGACAAGTGCATGTATGGGGGAAAAATAACGTTGAGTTCTGATGCAAGACTTTGTCTGGACACTCAAATGTGTGTTATTTCATTTCTTAGGAAAGTAAACTAATCCCTCCTAGAAATTCTATTATGTGGAACCGTATCGCTACCGATACAAGTCAACAGCAATTTTGTAGCTGTGGAAACCAATCGTATTTATTTCTGTCACCTCCAGTATGTTCCAGCTGACTGATGATAGCAGTAGTGCGTCCTTTGCGTGGACTAGCTGCTATAATAAGGGTGAAAGATAAACCTCTGAAGCCTTTTGACAAAATATTTGCAACAGGAGGATGATAAAAGTCAGGAATTTGGGTTTCATTTCAACTTGCTTCGGGAATGTGTTCTAGTGGCCTGTGCACTACCTCTTTCTGCTGTAGAAACAACTGTTTTAAACATCATAGTCATGATTCTTCCTTTCTGACTGCAGTAGAATGAGGGGAAAAGCACATGTAAAGAATAATAGAAATGGCTTTCTTGTTAGTTCCAGTGCTGGTCTTACAGCAGTGACAGCATCAGGCTCTTAATTTGAGGTATAATCCTACTGAGATCCTACAGATCTGGGGTAGAACAGATACAAATCTGACAGGATTTACAGTGACTTGTTTTCTCTTCTAAACTCATTAAATTAAATCTCCTTAGCATGTGAGAATTGAATTTTTTTCTTCAATCTTCTTTTCGTTAGCTGCGGTGAACAAATCTGTGCTGCATTTAGAAGGTGATCTAATCTTAATATTACAGGAAATTACGGTAAAACTTTCACAAGCTTATTAAAACTAGAAAAGATATCAAAAATCTGGAATTTTAATGTTATGACTTTTGGAGGGCAGTCCAGACTTTTATCTTTAAAGACAAAGGCTAAATAAAAATATACAAAATATAAGGCAAAAAACAATGGGGGGGGGGGGAAGCCAAAATAAATCCTAGTGCCTTAACTTCTATTGTAACTTTATTGGTAAAAGGAGATAATCATAAATGAATCCCATTTGGTGCCTGGCAAACTTCTACCCCTGCTTCAGAAGAAAATCTCATTAAAAAAATCAACCAACCAAACAAAGCAACTTCCTTAGTATGCACACTAGGTTGTAAAAAGTCTACACCACTTACCAACTGAGGGTAACCAAATATTAGTGTTGCCAAGGATTTGGCTTTCCTCTTTCTCCTATGTTGAGATCAAGACCTGCTAGTCATTTAGCTGGGACAATGATTATTGACTATTACTTCTCTATAAGGAAAACAAATCTTATTACTGCCTGGAAAATCACAAACTGCTTGTGAGGTAGTGAAAAGGCTCCATAATGAGAGTTCTTTCGACATCTAGGCATTAACAAAATACTCAGCAACAAACCTAATTTGGGAGCAGAAGTTTACTCCGGTAGAAAACCTCCAACAAAAAAATCCTGAGGAAAACTGTTGTTTACAAATGTCACATCTCACATTAGGTGGTGACTTGTAGCGTGGACACAACACAGCCAGAAGTCTCACTTGGTTGAGTATGATAAGGAAACATGCAGAGCAAGGTGCAAGTATCCTATTTTCTGACAGCTAGATCACTTTGATGACCTGGGCATCAAGCACAGAAGAGGAAAGATGAGGACTCTACCCTCTGTGATCCCAATCTGCTGAGTAAGGGTGGATTGCCTGATAGATTATGCTGCTTCATACCCATTAGAACCCTCCCTTCACAGCATCTGGAGTTTTTACAGCCCTGCTTGTGCCCCTGACTGTGTTGGAGCTGTTCCAAGGGAGCGACATTGAAATCAAATGCCTTGAGGAGGGCACAAGGTCCAGGTGTTGCTTATCACATGGAAGTGAGAGGATGGCTTCATTCAGCCACTGCAGTCTCCAGGGTTGTTGATCTGTAGACTTGATTACAAGGACAGAGAGGGAGGGAGGTTTTTTATTGGGTTTTCTTCAGTGAGGAATAGCTTTGTGGCAATACTGGCTAAGAGAAAGGCATTTTCCCCTCTTTTTTTCTCTAATCCCTTCAGTAGTAGTGCATATCTTTCAGTTCTCTCAGTAATGCTTTAAAGGGCTTGTGTACACCCTTCTCAGAATCATGGATTAGTAATGAGATTCAATCTAGTCTTCATATTAATGATTTCCTGCATTGGAACAGCTGCTGCCATCCATGGAAAGCCCTATGGGTTTTTCCCTGAAGTTTTTGTATAAAGCCTCCTGCCTTCTCTTGGAAAAGAAACAAGACATAAAAGGCATGATGACCATTGGTATTTAAATTTAATTTGTGACTGATTAAACCCTTAAAAGGTGTGCAGTGTGACTCACTAATGTGACCCTACAATGGAAGAAGGCTCATTGGAGAGGGACAGGAGTGATGTGCCCGTGAACATCAGGGAATAAGGCAAAGCAGCTGATTATCTGAACAGGGAGGAGGCCAGAGGGTGGTCTTTGCTTTAGAAAGATAAACGGCTATCGATGTTTGAATGGATCATCTGGTAATGTAAACACCTCCCTGGGTCATGCAGACCAGCATGGGGGCTATAAATACTTCTCTCAGTCCAACACAGAGTATGAAAACAGGACAACTGTTAAAGTCACTTGGATAGAGCAGTAGCTTTGAGGTGACTTCACCCACATATGCCTTCCTGGAGACTGGAGATATTAAAGGTTACACCTTTCATGTATGGAATATCTGGAAGAAGCTGATGAGGGTGTACTGGATTCTGGGAGTACTAAAGGTGGATAGTTGCTGAAGTGTCTCAGTAGACCAGATCCTTGAATTATCAGAGGGATTATCAGCTGATTCCTCCTTATGATGAATGTTGTGTCACCTGGGATTATAGAGTGCCTCAGCAATTCTATCAGTGTTATGGAGGGGTTCTTTTCCTGTCCTGTAAGTGACCATAAACACCTGGTTTGTCACCTGGTTCTGTGTAGTGGCAGTTCTACAGCATGTTGCAGTGGAGGTAAGCAGCATTCGAGTCACCCACTGAGGTCTTCCTTTGCCTTCAGCATTGCAAAGTGGGTACAGCAATAAGCAGAGGTTTGTTTCTTTAGTCTACGGAAAATGTAAACTTGGTAGGGACCCAATTTGTGCTGCTACCTGGCAAAGTATGTGACCTCTCCTCTGAGAGCCACTGTGAGGTTTCTTGGCTTGGCTGGCCTCCTGTGAATAACTGTCTCCATGACATCTCTATTGAAAAAAAAAACCTGCTGAAAAGAACAGAATAAACAGGCAAGACAGGGGACTGAGGATGGCAATTCTTTTTCCTTTTGAAAGCAACATCTTTTCAAAGAAATAGTTCTTTCTAACTTCAGCCTATTAAATAGCCCACTTCAGACAGGAATGACAATGATGCTGAGTTACGTATGTTGTTCCCTAAGAGGTGTATAGGAGACGAGGGCGGTAAGCTTGCTCTTTTGTATAGTAGTCCCAAGGAATAGAATACTTTCAACCATTTAAGAGGAGAATTTAGCAGTTAGACACCAAGGTATCAGTTGCTGGATGATTCTTGCTATTGGAGCACTTATTTGGAGTTACCCAGATGTTGATGTCTCTTGCAAATGTATTCAGTAATGAGTCAAATTTCAAATAAGGATGTTTGAACCTGTGTTTGGTATGGTATTCTCAGATGATTTGGTTAACTAGTCAGGACCAATTCCTAACACACTAGAACTGAACTGTTGATTTCTGTTCTGATACTTCTCTTGTTTCCTTGAATAGCTTGCAGTACTGCCCAGGAGTGCTACATATATTTATATGTAGTGATTTAGGTATTGTATTGCAACTCCTTGCAGGCTTTTATAGGGATGTTCACATCATAGACTGAACTAGACAGTTGTTGCTTTGACCAGTTAGAGCATACGACTTTCTACAACACCTGTGGCAGATATTTCATTCACCTCTCTCCCCCATATTATATTTCATCAATAGTTATGGAAGGATTTACCCTTGGAATATTGGATAGTGATGTATCTCGTACCTCAGAAGAAGTGCTTAAATGGGAATAAGCTTTTTAGCACAAAATCATTACTTAAACCATTTTAGATCCTTTTGCTATCTGCCAGAGCTGAAATCAATATGCCAGGCCATAGATACTGAAATTAAGTGCAAACTTGATTTGAGTATCATATTAGTTTCCAGAATAACACTTCAGAGCTATTTAGCCAATAAATTATTTTTAACTAAAGGTTTTCCACTGATATTTTCATAATGTGCTTTCGATGTATTTTCATTACATTTATATATTGCTTTCACTAAGAGAAAATTCACATTTTGCAAGTATATAGTGAGATTAGACTGAAATGCTGCTTGCAAAAAATAAAGATCTTTTCCTTAGATCTACTAAGGGCAACAATTAAAGCAGCATAAAATGAGCACATTATAAGAACTAAATATCATATGAACTACTATGATGAAGTGTCATTGTAAGGTAGACACTGTATTAAGAACTTAGTTCTAAGCTTTTATGTGACATCTTCTGAAAGGTGAACTAATCCTTGTTTTGGCACACCTTTGCACCATGTAATTGTGAAGAGGGATTTTTTGGTTCTCTCTTAGGTGGATATTTTCTTGTTCTCTTTTTTTTAGCAGTAGTACTCTTGCATTAAAAAAGCATAGTTATATTAAGTATAATCATAAACCACAAGGAACAAAAATTACCATATTCCAAGATTTAACCCTGCTCAATGAAATCGTGTAATAATTTTTCCTTGTCATTACTTAAGGCTACTTTAAGTGGTGCCAAAATGAAAGGGCTCAACAAAGCAGTTCTGTTCAAAAGTCAGGAAGATGAAGCTGAGGCAGACAAAGCATTACACGCACAGAGAGCCAACAGCACAAAGCCAGTGGGTGAAGATATCGAGCAAGATGAGACTCAGGAGGAATAATAACTTAGTGTGTGCATGGATGAAGATAAATGCAAAATTCACCTGGGTATAGCATCTATAACCACTCTCCATAAATCACAGAGTGTACCATTATGGTAATGCCAGAATGAATAGGCTAAATGGGTAACAAGTTGCTGCTTGCCAGGACTGAGGGTAATACCTTGTCAACAACTTGTATGAATCCAGACATTTTAATCATAAGTGAAAAGAATTTGTTCTTAACTTCACTTGGTAAAAGATTGGAAATGAAATTCATCAGCTTCTGAAGAAACTTTATTTCATACTTTAGGAATGATTTCCCTCCTATTCTGTGCTAGGTATGAGAACAGCAAGAGATGTGAATTGTTGTGAAGACAGCAACGTGTATGATGAGTGACAGATTTTTACCCGTTTTAACACTGAACTGCCAAAATGATTTTATAAAGTGATATTTTGAGACCCAAGAGCTTTGTTCTGCCTCTGATTTCCCCCCTCCCCTTTTTTGCACTAAAACAATATTCAGCTAATGTTGTTTCTAGAGCAGGAACTGTACCCAGTAGAAGCTCACTGTGACATTCCAAAGCCACAGTAGCTTTGAAGTGAGAGTGCTTTGTACATCACAGTGTCCCAGAGTAGCCGTCAGCTTACTGTGGGAAGCTGTGTGTCCTCTGCTACAAATCAGTCCATCGGTATCCCTGGGAAAGTAAAGTTGTAGACTGAATTGCTGCTTCTTAAGTAGAGAGTTATATTAGAGGTCATAGTCAAGATTATGAGGTAGTGTATAAACTTGTAAAATTATGATGGAGCTGCAAAGTTACCAAATTTTTTACACATCTCAAATGTCTCTGTTTTGGAGTTTAGTCTTCCTGTCTAACCAACACACAGAGCTGCTCCTGCTTTATCCCAAATATCTTACAAAATTTTTGAATGACATAATTTTTTTTCTCTCCAACCTATTTGTGAAACAGGGAAAATATTTCCTTTTATTATATATGAGAAAAGTTGTGTAAGTATTTTGTCTGAGAAAGCCTTCAGTCAAAGCCTAGCATGGTGATCGATAGTACTGTCTGGAGCTGCTGAACAGTACTATAATATTAATAAAATAGTGTGTTATTTCTGCAAAGGTTCTTCTCTAAGTCAACTATTCACTTTTTTGTGTGTGTCTCAAGCCAGAAATACTTTAATAATATGCATGTTCTTTCTCTGAATATTTTTTTTTATCACCTTAATGAGAATTCAAACTTAAATGAAAATGTTTCATTTCAAAATCTTTCAACATTTGATGTTTTGACTGTATTATTTGAGACGCTGATTTGGAGTGGAAACTTTTTGTTCAAACTAAGAATGTTGTTCCCTGTCTAACTTAAGTTTTGAATAAAATAATTGGAGATTTAGTTTTGAGGAACAAACTTCAGCTGTGCCTTATACCTAGGTTAAAGGTAATCAATGCACTTGGTTTTGTTTTCTTTTTCAAGAAAAAAACCAAAAGTCTTAAACTTTAGTCTACTACTTTAGATATACCACTACTCTATATTTTAAGTGATTATTTTGTTTTTTCCTGAAATTTTATTGGTGTTACATGTGATTTAAGAAAATTGCAAAAGAGATTATTTGCTTTGACTAGATTGTTTTCAGCTTTAGTTTTAGTAAATGTCATGGCAATAGATTAGCTGAAAATGACACTTTTAGAGCATGAATTTCTTGTTTGTTTGTTTTGGTACCTGAACATAAAAGTAAATCTGAATTTCCTGGAAGGAATAATGAAAATTTTGACCAATAGTGTTTGCTATCAATATTTTTCATGGGCAGAGACAAAATGAGATAAACTCACTTTTTAATTGCTTTTTTGGTTATTACTCACAGGTAGATTTTAAGGGCAAAAAAAAAGTTAGGTAGATCCAGAAAATTTGATTTAAAAAATTGTGCAGCTTTGCAAATTTCTGGAAGGTAGACTCTATCCCAGTCCAGCTGCTGTTTTTCTTTTTTAGACCAAAAAACCTGCCAGGAGGAAGAGTTAGATTCTGTACACAGAATTATTAGCAGTAAGATCCAAAATCTTCAAAATCATGATGAGATATCTTTTATTTTATAATAACAAAGAAAATTTACTTAACAATGACTTAGTACAGCCTTCTTCCACTCTTTTGTATGTTCTGGTTGTGGATTTTTAAAAGAATTTTATTTAACCTAGCAGATACTTAAATGTTAGCTTATGTCTTTCATATGGCTTGTGCTTGTATTTCATAAATGCTTATTCCAGGACAAAGTTTAGTGCCTTGGCTGTTATTTTTATTGTAAATAACTTCAGTCATTATCCACAGAGTAACTCAAGTTAATGTAGAACAAGTGTTTAAGTTCATAAACTTGTTCCTTCAAGTGTGTATGTATTTCAGAACACGGTGATAACATTTGTTACCAGCAATTCAAACCTGTCTGTGAAATCAACTTGTGATAAGCACTTTGCATTAAGGAACTGATTTTAGGGGATATCCTCTCTTGCAGGACATTGTGTGCATTTTTCTCAGTGTTTACTTTGCACCTAGGTGCTAATGGCAGCATTCACTGTATGTTCAAGCTGCCCTTTCTCTGCTCCACTGCCACTGTGAATGGACTAGACTGACTACAATATCCTGAGAGATACTGAGATTACATCTGCACTAAAATTATCCTCTCAAGGACAATTTATACCTTCTTGCACTTACCCATCTAACTCGCCTGGATACTGATAAAAGTGCAACTGTGGCATGGCAGGGTGTGGTGTGCCTGCCCAAACCTGCCTGGAAAGCTTCCTAAGAGGCAGGTGGATGAGTATCTCCTGAGCTCACTGTGGTGTGGCTTCCTGTCTTTCCAGCCACCTCTCTTCACATGGAGGAATCATCAGCTGGTGCTTTTACCTCTAATGTTTGTTTTCTGCATGTGGATTGCAGTTCCGTCACTCTTGCGGAGTTGTAAAACCGCTTTTCACCTGTGCTTCTGGTCAGAACACCACGCCTGATGCTTCTCAGCATAAGACCGGTGCTGATGATTCGTTTGCTCAGTTTGATTTCTGTTGAATCATAGACACAACTTGCTCAGTCTGGCCGAGCTGTGTCACGGCTTCCACCTGCCTCCTTGCCCCAGAGCACATGTCTGATCAGCTGTGCCTCATGGCTGAAGGTATTTACAACATCCAGCTGAAACTACTTAGAAACCTTGTGTAACTCTATGATTATATGCACAGATATACATGGCTGTCACTTAAGTCTCCTGGGCAAACAAAGGAGAGATGGAGAACTCTAAAATGTAGTTCTGTGTTTAGTTGATAAATTATAACCTAATTATAATAGAGTGCACCTCGGAGGGGGGTTGGGGAATCCTGAATTTCATCAGAATATTTTGGGAGCTGAATTTTTCTTTACTGGAGTTGGTGATGTTCTGGGAACTAAAACACTTCTGACAAATCACTTGACATAGAAATCAGTTTAGTTAACCACAGTTCACATTGAGCAAAATTTAGCTAGTTCTCAGAAACGTAGTTGACTGGAAGTGAATTGTAAATTGTCCATGCTCTCTGTGCACGGTTGTTCTGGCAAACAAGAACAGGCTTATTAAACAAACCCTGCCAACAGAAGCAAATTGGAAGAGCATCAGTAGCACTTTAGAAACTTTGGCAGCACGTGCAGTACAATGATCACAGTGAGTGTAGGACACGACATGCTAATGATCTTTATGTGGGTGCCACTGTAGAAGTGTATAGGAGAGATGGTTGTAGAAAAGTTACTGAAGAGGTAGTTTGATTCAAAAGAGACCAGGCTTGGATCTCCTGGAGGTTCAAAAAGAAGATGAGAAATCCTGGTGACACTGAAAATTGGCAGGGAAGATTTTTATGGAAGTTGTTGCAGGTCCATGAATAGTTTATGCTGTTGGTTTTAAGAGAAAATTTCTAAGTGCGACAAAACAAGAGTGTTTGGGAGGGATTAACCAAATGTGAATGAGCCTGAGTTTGATAATAACAGGAAGACAGGCATCAAGCTGAAGGGGAAACTATTTTTTCTCTTAAGAAAAGTCAATCGGTGGTATATTTGCAGTGTTTCATTTCTGGTTTAGTCTCCTGTGTGCTTATATGGGTTTGATGTGACTTGGGCTCAAGATGGCACATTTGAATTGTTAGTTGATAGGATTTCTTAAGTCTTCAGACTCTTAGCTGATGTAATAATAAGGATCCTCCCATTTGTCTTGGCATTATCACATCATATACAAGTCACTGTAAAAGCCCTTCACTTTCTTTAGGTAATTTTGACTGCAGCAGTGATGAGACTTCATAAGATATGATCATGTACAGAATATTTTTATGATTATAAATCTTACTTGGCACAATCACAACTTTTTGTTCTAGTTATACGTTTGCAGCACTTATCTTTCACTAAATGATTAGAGTAATAATTTATGCTATTACAAAACAATATAGAGACAAAAATGTAGAGGAAGCATCTGCATTTTCTATTCAAGCCAGTTACATTTCCTAGTGAAAGGTTAGGTTTTCACTAGCTATATTTGGGTCTACTGTACACAGGTTGACATTATCATTGATTTCAATGCCTTTTTGTCTTGCTAGCTTGCAGTAAATTCTGATCCAGTTACTAAGGTGTGTTTCTGCAGAAGGAGTGTGAGTAATAACACTTCATTTTCTCCTGGACATGCTGTATACTTAAAAGCATGATTTATAAATGGTCTATAAAATGAGAAACATATATTAATATCTAAGTAATCATAGGAAGAATTGCTATATTGCATCAAATTCAAAATATAACATAAATGGTTCCACTGAGCTGCTGATTTTCTTTTTCTTCATTCCTTCAAATATAACTTTTCTACCAGTTGTTAATACTAGCAATATCAGTTCTTTATCAAAGATAATACTCTGACTTGGGCCTCTTCCAGAGCTCCACTCCTTTTTGTAAATTTTGTAGAAATTTTTCCTTTACTTTCTTCTTGTTTTACCGTTTTTCAACAAAACTAGACAAAGCCCTTTTTTTTTTTATGTCACTTTAGTAAATGTCTTTTTGCCTTACAGAAATTCTAGCACCCTTTCAACTTGTGAATCAGCATTTATTATTACTATTATTTTTAATCAGCAAACCATAAAGTGTTCAGAATTACCATGCAAGTACATTTTGTGTGTGTACAGACATGAAAGTGCACAATTTGCAGACAAACTCATGGGTCAAATGACACTAAAAAGATTGGAGGTAAAAAAAAATGCTGTATTGATTTTTCTTTTTCAAATGACACTTTTATATTATCAAAAATAACTTTCTGATTTTAATTTCAAAGGTCTAGTGTAGTAAAATAACATAAAAATATGAATTGAAATAAAATGTTTTCCCTTATTGAATCAATAACATTTTATTGATCAAAACCATATTTTGTTTCTGAAAATATTGATTTAACGTTATGCTGAAATTCAGTGTTTGATAAGGATTGAGAATGTCTCTGTACTTTAAGTAGAATTAACCATGTAAGAGAGATGGCTGGTTCCCAGCCAGCTCTTATTGAAGCCTAAACCAACTCCAATCAATCTAGAACAGGCTTACTTAAGTTTTCAGTTCCTCAGTTTTTTGTATATACTTTACTCAGGCTTCCATCCCTAAAGCCTCTTTAGTCTGTGTGCACTTCTTCCTTTCCCTAGAAAATTAGAAAGGATGAAGAATTTGTTTATGAGGGGGCAAGTGTGGAGTATATGGAGTATGTCTGAATTTACAGCACCCTGGTAATTCCACGGTAGTTTTCCACGTGGAGAATCTTGTGGATTTTTATAATAAATATAATATATTTATATTAAAAAATTATAATAATTTTGACTGTTGCTTAGTGCTATGCTGTAAATACAAAGCATACACTGTCCTTCAGCATCCTTCCCAGGCAGGCAAGCCCTTGAAATCATTCACCATGAGAGAGCTCACCAGAAAGTAAGAGCTCTTGACCCTGTAGTCCCCAAGAGGTCAAAAAAATAAACATCTTGGTGGATGTAATCTATGGAATCTAACTCAGTGAAGCTGTATTATGGACATTACCCAAGAAATATAGATTTGTAGGAAATCACCTCTTTGACTCTATTTAGCTCCAGGAATCTTTAGTGAGATTATTTACTCAGTGGCTGAAAGTCTTTTTCTTGTATCTAATCAAAGTATAAGCATTTAATGATATGCAATTAACCCTTCAATTGCCCAGACATCTGGGGACAAATCTTGTGAGGGCTCTGTGTGCATATGTACATGTTTCTGTGTGTACAAACACTGTAGGATGTTGTGCTTGTTAAACAGTGTTCCTTAAGTAGTTTATATTTATTATGGCAAGTATTTATGCTCACCAAAACTGTGATTGCAGTCAAGAGGTTTATACTCTTTAAGAAAATGCATATGGGCACCTGTCAATAGAAACCAACATTGAGATGAAACTTTTGGCACAGGCCAATTGGACTTTGCCCATCTATTGTTGTGATGGGGATTACTGTAAATCTTTGTTTGTTTTTCTGAAAAAAGCTTTCATTCTTAGTATGTGGCTTAGGGTATGTGGGAGTTGGTTTCATATATTAATTTTTGTGTGCATACATAGAAAATACTCACCTGGTGTACAACTACCACAGAAACTTTGAACTCCACACGCTTCCAGACGGACGGGTTTTTGTCTTACTGTTATGCTACCAAATTATATAGCACCAGGAATCCTGTTTTAAGCACTGACATTTCACTTTGAAAATACCTTGGAAAGCCAAATCTTCTCAGTTTTATTTTTCTGGATTTCTCATTGCAAGGAAAGGCTGAGGCACACGCTTGGGGCGGTCAGAAGGAGTGTTTGTTGGCTCTGCCCATCGCACACCTCTCTCCGGCTTGGATCTCAAACAACCACTTAAGAGGCCTCCCAGGCAAACATACAAACATAAAATCAATGAGATGAACATTTCAAACAAATAGCTTACCTTTATTTTTGATTCAACCATCCATTATGAAGGTGCATTATGCTGCAGCTCCTGTGGAGATGAGCGCTGCAGGAGCGATGAGCAGAGCAGGCCTGACTGCCGTCCTGATTAGATCACCAGCCGAGCAGCAGTGATTTAAACAAAATTGGCTGGGCAATGGCTGCTGATCCACTATTTATTTATTTATTTATTTTGAAGCCAGGGAAGCATGGTGAAGTGGTCAGAGCATGGCATTGGAAACCAAGTCGTTTGGGTTCTGTTCCAGCTGTAGAAATATCTCATCTGTGACCTAATTTTCCCTTATCTGAAAAATGGAGATAAAAGTTCTTATTTCTCACCACTGTAAGGTGGCAAAGTGGTATTTGGAGCACAGCTTTAGTTAGATTTTTGTTTGTTTGTTTGTTTTTGTTTATTTTACTGAAGTGAATAATTTCTCTGGTATCTTCCAGGTGATTGTAGGTGTGTACTTCTCTCTTTGAAAAACTGAACTTAGGCTCAAGGGGAAAAGTGGGGTAAAGTCCATGGAAATTCATGTACTTATTTATTACAGCCAACAGGAAAACATCCTGTCACTTTCATATGTACACATGTGCTACTTCATAGCGAAGCAGGAGTTTACTTGACCTCTTGTAACATTTTATCAGTTTAATTTCTTGACCTGGAAATCATTTAGCGATGGAGATTCTTCGTTCTCTTAAAGATGCCCCGGGTAGATGGTAGGATTAATCTTTAACTAGATGTTTGCAAAATTATTGACAGTATGTTTATGAAATACTATTATTTAAATAGTTATAATTTTTATCTCGTTAACTATCCAATAACTTTTTTTTTTAATTCAATGCCTATGTAAAAAAAATTCCTCTTTAGCAGTATCCAGGGTCTGATAACAGCCTTTTGTATTAGCTTTATATTGCATTAGTTCTTTAAAATGTGAAATTTCATTCTGAAGCTTATGACTGTTAATTTATACAAATATAGCAGTTTTTACATTTGAAACTATGTTAGAAGGCAAGACTAGGATTGATGTTATTTACTTTCTTTCCTGAGGTGTACAACTTACTTGTCTGTAAAGGCAGTATAACCAGAAATGTTTTTTGGGAAGATACACTTGCCCTCTGTTCTTAAAAACTATATTTGGGCAGGATTTACCTGTTAGGTTCTGTATCTATAGGACATATTTGATCCTCCTGGATTTATCCTCACAGTCTGAGCAAATTCTCAATTATATCAGAGGGCTGCATTAAAAAAATAATAAGTAAATGCTTACTTTGAGCTCTAAACCTGAAAATATTTTACCAACAGCTTCTATTAACAAATTCCAAGTTGGTTCAGAACTCTATTTACACATATTTTTATATAAATTATGACACGTTAGAAATCATGTTTTGTTGAACTACTGGACTATTTCCTAATCTTGTTGTTGTTGTTAGTTTGAGGTAATAGAAAATATAACTAAATGCAAAAAGGTCTTGGGAACTCCAGGTGAATGTTTTCTAACCTAAGGGAACAATGAATATTTCCACCTCAAAGCTGAACCAGCCCCTTGTTCCAATCTTGAATCAGAAACATTAGGTGACACCTCTTTTTTTTTTTTTTTTTTTCTTTCTATAAAGGCTTCCTGTGCTATTGCTGTCAAAGATCAAACGCAAGTGCCTTGTCTTAAAGCTTTATCATATATTCAATAGGCCTCAGACTTTTTACTTATCCTTGGTGTATGTGGCTCCTGCATAAGGATACTTCCAGTTCAGGAGCGTAAAAACTTAAGGGGGCCCCAAATGTCATTATGTCAAGTGGGTTTAATCCTGACTAAGATGTTTTTTAAAATTAGAGAATAAATCAGTTACTAATCTGGGATTAGCAGGATCTGGGGTTAGGATCTTGGGTGCCATGCACACATGATTTTTGTTGCAAGACTTGAAAGAATCCTGCCAAAAATGGAGGTGGGGGGAAAACACAATTTCTCTTCGGTGACTGTTGGTTTTAAATCTTCTGACTGCTCTGTAGTAATGTGTTGTAACACCTTCCTTGCTTTAATAGCTATCTGTCACGATCCAAAATAGAGGGTGTGTTTTGGGGCTGGGATGATGTTAATATAGGCAGAGTAAGGAAAGAGGGTTGGAGAGATATTTCTGCAAGCCTCCTAGTACTATAATCCCATTACTGAAGAAAAAGAAAAGAAAGGAGAAAAAAAAAGACATTTTCCCAACAGCAGGTGCACAAAATAAACCAGTAAGGAGCAGGAATAGTGTTTGCAGTCATATATCATTGTAATCAGTGCTTCACCTCTCTAAATCTCCAAGTATAAACCTTTCCAAGCGAGCATGTGTGTATAAAAACACTCACACACACAATAAAAATATATATAAATTATCTTCAAAATTACTGCAAAATTTTGTTATTGTGAGTCCCATGGTATAACAGGAAGATTTTGAACTCCAGTCACTTTACAAAAGAGAGTATTTTTATTAGAACCAAACTCCTCTAAAAGTGAAGATAACTTGTTGTCTGGTGAACAATTTCAGGGCAATGTAGGTGATTTTAATGGATGAATCATTTAAATGTAACCTTCACCATCTACTCTACCTTCTTCACAATTGGTAAAGAACATAATGCACAACTGCATCATGAAATGAAAGATGAAGGTGATTTCAATGGGTTTATATTCTTTAATGAATAAAGTTTGAATCAGTTATGTTTTGGGTTTTTTTCTTAAAAATTGTGGGAGGACTGGAGAACTGCTGTACATGGAATACTTTTTTAAGTCTTAAGGCAAACAAAAGTTCTGAGTCATATTTGTTGGGTAAATTCAGATCTGTTGGCAAAACAGGGTAGTTCTATACAGGAAAATAAGAAAAGTAGTACAACAAAAGAACCCTGCTATAGAATTGATTGAAGAATTCAAGTTATGTGAATAGAACCAGAGAGATGAGGAAGAAAACTGTGGTCTATGAGAACCAAAGTCCGGTCATGAGCATTTTAACAATGCTTGGTGTCTGTCTGTTGGCTGCAGTACAGACTATGCATGGGACTTGATGGGAGGGGGAGAGTAACTCCTGCGAAATGTCAGCTCTGCCTTGGTCTGATGGGCTTTTGATTTGTGAGATTTTTTTTTTTCCTCCTAGAGCTTAAGTGAAGTCAGGTCCAGATCAGTCAAGTCTGGTCCACATCCTGCTAAGTCCAGATCTGTCAGGGCCAGGTCTAGATCTGTCACTGTGTCCAGGTACGACAGGTCAGGTCAAGTGAAGTCAGATTCAGCTCCAGGTCTCCAAGCCATGCCATCACTCCCCATTGCCAGC
Source organism: Myiozetetes cayanensis (assembly GCF_022539395.1). Classification (NCBI taxonomy): domain Eukaryota; kingdom Metazoa; phylum Chordata; class Aves; order Passeriformes; family Tyrannidae; genus Myiozetetes; species Myiozetetes cayanensis. The sequence continues at coordinate 6,435,574 of NW_026087742.1, forward strand.
TGCTTGGGGAAGAGAAGATAAGCCAGTAAACACCCTGCAGGCTGAGCTAAGGCAGTTTACTGAAATAAAAGCTAAAGTTGATGCATGCACAAGCAAAGAGAAAAGGAAGATGTTACTGATCCCCTCCCATCAACAGTCACTGTCCAGCCACTTCTTAGGAAGCAGGGCTGCAAAAGGGAAATATTGTATGTAACAAATGCCCTCCTTTTCCCCCCTGTTGTGCCTAAGCTGATATCTCACAGCATGCAATATCCCTTTGGTCAGCTTGGGTCAGCTGTCATGTCGTGTCACCTTTTTTCTTGGTGACAAGGATCAGTGCGGTTGCTTCAGTCCCCTGGATCACCTGGAGCTCGTGGATGGTTCTGTCTTCATCATTTTACTGGAGATTATGCTGCAAGTCCTTAACAAACCATGAACAGAGATGTAAATCAGGCATTCCTCACCCAGGGAAAACTGTAAGGGCTGTGCCCAGAGTGGCATCAACATGTTTGGCAATCAAGTTTGACAGTTTGTGTTTAAGCTTTCAGGGTAAATGTGTGCTGGGAATGTAAATATGAAAAGTAAAGAAATTCACTTTTGAAAGGGGGGAAAAAAAAAAGGCGTTTGTTTGGGAACCTGACTCTTTGTGTGCACATCAGCTCAGGGAATCACAAATACTTCTGCAATGAGCTGAGTTTCTTGCTTGTGAAAGTGCTGCAGAATTGAGTTTTAGGAACATAACACTGTTGTTTCCACAAAGCTTCAAAGATGTGAAAGGATTAGGTTGAAGTCCAGCACAATATGATAGTTTGTTTAGTCTGAAAAGAAAAAAAAATTTTGGAAATAGGAGATAAAACCTGTAAAATTCCAACTACTTTCCTCTGCTTTAATATAGACTTGAGTTTTAGACGAAGCACGAATATCAGATATATGCATTTAAATAAGTATTTTGTGTGCTTCAAAGCAACTACTATAGGGTGGTTTGCTTTGTTTTGTTTGTTTGTTTGTTTGCTTTTTGTGGGGTTTTATTAGTTGCCTGTTAAGAATTCATGTTTGTCCATTCAGGTTGCAGAACAGACATTTTGTCCTCTTATGTACTGTGCTTGGTCAATGTATTGGACATAAAAAAACTCCAGTGCTTTTTAAAAAATATGAGTGACCAGAGAAGGGTAATGGAGCTGATGAAGGCTCAGGAGCACAAGCCCTAAGAGGAACAGGTGAGGGAGCTGGGGGTGTTTAGCCTGGAGAAAAGGAGGCCCAGTGAGGATCTTATTGCTCCCTACAGCTACCTGAAAGGAGGTTCTGGCTAAGATGGAGTTGGCTTCTTTCCAACTTAAATGATTCTATAATTTTTGTGATGTGAGAAACCTTTCTTAAGAGTTGCTTCATTCTCCCAGATAAGACTTTTAAATAATTTCCTCTACTGAGGACAAGCTCCAAAGCTATGTTTCCAACAGATAGAAACTATCTTGCTCCTGGTAGTCTGCATTTGGCCCACAGCTTGGTTTAAGTTTGTCCTCCTCTAATTAAGTGCCTGAATAGAGCCACCATGAACAGCCAATTTCCAAAAACTTCTGTACAATTAGTACTGACTCGAGAGTTTTGTGTGGAAAGGAGTTAAAAGTGCCATAAAAACACAGTGGTGGCTATTACAGGACCACCTTAAAAAAGAAGGAAGGATGGGAAATACCCACTCATGACTTATTAAATATATTGAGGTAGGTCCTCAGATGTGTCTTTAGTCAGTTTTATGAAGTGCACTCATAGTGAATCACAGGATTATTTCATCTGACTTGATAAGGCTAGTGCCTGACAGGGATAGTGCATGTATTTACTTCTTGGAAGTGGTATATCTGTATTTGAATTGATTTAGTTAAGTTGTCTAACTATCTTTAGATTTATTTTTTTTAAAGTTCTGATCTATTTTCCCCCTTTATCTAAAAGTATGCAAATAAGCAATCAAAAACTGACCATCAATAGAATCTCCTGTGAACTGCATTAACAAAAACTTGTCATGGATCTGACTCCACAGTCATTTTCTACCCCTTTGGTGGAAATAGCACCATGGGTGGATTTACAGGCTACCAGTAAAGGCCTTTAATATAAGAACATCCCTGGAGACAGTCTTTTATATACTCTCAGAACTGAATAAATCACTGCCAAATCTGCCAGGAGAACTTGTTTAGTAACTTGATTTATTAACCAAACAAATTTAACAGTTTATAGACTGTTCATTCTAACTTGTTAGAGATGTTCTCTTTGTTCAAGACATGACTAAATAGGTATCGTGTGCCACTAAATGATAACTAAGGATATCAGCAGTTTACACATTGCTCCCATTCCCCCACATTTTATGTAGTATGCTAGAAATGGAGGTGGTGTGCTAGAGCATCTTCCTCGAGCATTTTGCTTTGGATATAGTTATTAAAGAACATCTCAAGGACTATGACAGTCCTAGAAATATATCTTTATTTCCAGGCAAGAAGAGCTTATTCTTTAATGGTTAAATGATCATTGTTTCATTCTTCCTCTGAAATTTCGCTCTATGCTTTCTGGTGTGTAGAACAAATAGGTTAGTATTGCTGTTTGCAGATGGACACATATCATCACATATACATCTCTATCATGTAGCCTTTTTCCATCTTAATAAATCAGCCCAATTTAATGAAAATCACCTCTCTGTAGCTAGACTGGCTTTTTCTTTTTCTACCTCTTCTTTTTCTGAAAGGAGGCATCCTGCCTTTTCAAATGTGACATTAGCAGTCACGTCCATCAACAGAACGTTTCTGTTTGAGATTTTATTAACAAGAAGAAGGGAAAAGTGCTCTCAGTTAATGACAGACTGAAACTCCAGCAGTTGGATGTTACTGAACTAGGGTAAAGGTGAGGAAAATTCTGAGCTCCAGAAGGGGTCTGCCTGCCAAGAAAATGGACCTTAGCAGGCTCCATCAGCTGCACTTTCTTGTAGGATGTGTGACCGTAGGATTGTAGCAGAATGAATGCACATCTCCAAGGTATTAACATTCCTATTACCCACTTATACAGCCACCATAATTAGGAGGGCAGGTGGAGGGGGGGCACATGTCTATTATCACACACTTATGCTAACAGGCTTGAAGTTTCTCTGCGTGAATTAAACATGCAAATAGCAATCCTTGCTCTCAGATTATAAGAGTCTCTAAGCATACTTTCATATAGTGGTTACTCAGTGCTTTTTCAAAATAAGAGATAATGTACTGGGCTGTTTTCTCTATGCTGAAATGCATAGATCTCAATTTCTGTTTGCTTTTTAAATGGTATTCAGTGCATTAGTACTCCAGGTAGAAACAGTTATTAGCATCTCTGTTGCTGGAGAATTGTTAGCCTGCTAGGCTGAGGCCTTACCTAGACAAAAATGTCTTGAGGACACAGAGAATTCAGTAAAATCCATTATAAAGATAAAAACTAACACAACAACAACAACAACCAAATCAGAAGGATAAAAAAATACTGCAGCGTGTGTTATGGGTTGGGCAAGGAGATTTGCACAATCACTTAGATGGTTTCCAAATATGATCCTTTTGTTATTGTTTTCCATGATGTAAGTTAAATTTCCCTTCATGGCCACATTAGAATACTGACCTTAGTGAACTTTGCTTCACAGCCAGGCACTTACTCTTCAGTGTAGGAGTTGCTAGGGCAGAAGTAGGATAAAATCTGTAACACTCTGTGGCTTCATAAGAGCTGAGTGGCAATCTGTAAGAAAGAGAGTAAATTAACACCAGATTTGCATCTAATATATCTTCTCTAAATTAATCATACACATTAATTAATAGATGGGAAAGTGTATCTCTTCATTAGTGAACGAGCAGAATGTCTTACGTTATCGCGCACTCAGGATAATAAGGAAGAAAGTGATGTTAACAGAAGGCTTTTTCCTCTGCCATGGATTTGGGAAATCCTCTCCCTACTCTGTCACCCACTCTCAAAAAGTGCTGTGGCTGTGGCTGGCAGAAGGAAAAGCAAACACTGCCGAGCCAGCTCCTCGCAGCTGTATGTGTGTCTCAGCTGTGCTGATCCATCTGCAGCAGTTGCCATCTGCCAGTTGCTTTAGTTGGGGAGCATCTGCAAGATGAGCCATTTTAAAGAGAACCTGCTGCACAACAAAGAAAAGATTTTCTCCTTTCCTCCTTTTTAGTCTTACTTCCTGATTCCCTTTACTTTTCCCTGACTTTTGGCTGTGGCAGGAGTTGCACACCAGTAACGTACTGAGAAACATAAGTGTTCCCTCTGGTATCCTGTGGGGAAAGGAGACCAGTCAGAGTATCTGTGATGAGGACAGCACACTGAGATGCTCCTGTCTTCCACTGCTTTAATCCATGTAGGTTCCTTGTAGGAGTGCTGTGTTATATGAATTCTATAGGAAAGGATAGGTCCATTTCTTGCATTTCCACATATTTCTGAAGAATTACTAGGTAGTGAATCATATCGGTAGATTTGGCTTTAGTTTTAACAATCTAGTTCTTCTGTTTTGTTTTCAGTTAGGAAATATAGATACAAGCAAGCATCTTATGCTCTGGCCATCTCTTACTGTTGTGCTCATAGCAATGCAGAAGGACTTACTGTGAATGAACAAGAATGCTCACTGCGTCATACGTTTGTGTAAAAAAAATCCAAAACCAAACCCAAAACCAAAAAAGCCCATCATACATAAAGGATAAACTGAAGCAGAGCTGGAAATCTGAGAACTCTTTGCAAAGATTGGTAATTCAGCTGCTTTCCCTTGCTTTTGTTAGTATTGTTTATTTACATATTGGAAGGTTGAAGCTGCATTTTTCTGAGGGTTTTTTTTTTGGTGCTATTTCTTTGGTTTTTTTTTCTTTAATTTTTTTTGATTAATTGAGAACAAACTGAATTTGGGGCTTGTGTTTTGGGCTGGATTTTACCCTAAGTAAGGTATTTTGGACTTTTTTTAGTACCAAAAACCTGGGATTAAAAAGTAATCCGTGCCCACAGAGATTCTGGTGTGGCTTTTTTACTATGATTTTTTTGTTTGTCTGTTTTTAATGTTCAGAATACCTCCTCTTTAAAACCAGGTCCCTGCAAAACCAAACCTAAGCAGACATCCATTCCCCAATGCTAATCTCTTACTGGAATCAAAGTTAGGATTTAACAGTGGCACGGCCAAGAGAGATGTTCAGATTTGTGCAAGCAACAGGAAACAAATGCATGAAAATGGCTGTTTACTTCTTTGCATCCAAATCTTACCAATGCTCTGTTTAAGGCAATGCCAGAGTGTTGTTTTCATAAGGCATCTACATCAGCAGCTCTAAGAAGGAGAAAGGATTTTGTCAGAATAAAAGAAAATTATTGGGAACTTCTGTCAACTTTATTTTCTGGCTCTGTGGGTTTCCCTCAGTTGGATTCCACACAGCTATACTCTTTAAAAAAAAAAAAAACAAAACAATTGCCATAAAATTCTCCCTGCTTGTGCATTAGCGTTTTATTTACTGTTGCTTCGGAGCAGGAGGTTGTCATTCCTACTCTTTTGGTTGGTTGTTGTTGGTTTTTTTTCAGTCCCCCAGTCATGTGCTTTGAGGGCAAACTTCTTTTTTTCTATTCCCTTTGTGTTGGTACAATAGGCATTTATTTCTGGCAATTGGTTTTGTAGTACTCTGGTCCTTGGCTGTGAATCTTGGATTCTTACCAGTTGTTCCTGTTCTGGGCCTGGTAGCTTTAGCTCATTAATCTAATGTTCTATAACTTCCTGCTGCTAATCCTGGTTGTTGGGCCCCGTTTCCATTAAGCTCTCTCCTGACTCCCATGTATGACACGGAGTGCAAAATAATCTCTAACAACAAGACACATGCAAAGCACAGCTTTGCTCCTCAGGCTGCCCCCGTGGCTTCTGTAGGATCACTTGTGCTCCAAGTACAAATCACTAGGGGTAAACCTGCCCTATGCAAATGCTAAGAACTGTTATTGTGCACAGAATAAATTCTCCAAACTTCCTATTTTATTTTCCCTCTTGCTGAATAAAAGCAGTGAGCCAATGTCTGTCTTGTGTCAGTATGTGATGGACTGCCAGCATGAGGCTTGGCCCATGATTAGGTGGAAAAGAACAGGTCAAGTTGCAGACAGCCTTCTTTTCTCTACCTAAGATCAAGGCATTTTTGTTGTCCTGGTGATTTGAATGCAAAGTGTCTCATAGCTAGGGACTCTGAGGCTAACAGCTTAAAAGGGGCAAGAATTCCAAGCATTTTTCCATTTTTAAGAGATAAAATATCAATCCTCCTTCTGCAACACACAAATGCTCCAGGAGGCAATTAAGGGTATAATTTTTACTGTTTAAAGCCCTAAGGGTGTCTAAGTCTTGTCTGAGTTCATAAACTCAACCCATCATTTTCACTTCAAAATGAAATTTAAGGAGCTTTAAATGAGTCTTTTATTTTAGTCATAGTGCCCACTGTTTATTGGAGTTCTTTCAGGGCTGTCTGGCTTATGTACCTTCTGTGTGAGAAGGAGAACAGCAATGCTAACCTTTTGGATCTGAGGACAGTCAGGGTGCATGGCTGGGTAATGCTCCTTTTCATGGAGCATCCAGACCTCCAGTAGATATGCAACTCAGAAGCAGCAAGTTTTCTGTACACTCCTTTTATATTTCACACCAAATTTGACTGTTTGTTGATGGTTTTTGTTTGGTTTGGTTTTTGTTGGGTTTTTGTTTGTTTTTGTTGTTGTTGTTGGTTGGTTGTTTTTATATAAAACGTAATTTCCTAATAAAAGCCAATAGGTGTTGTTAGTTGCTTGCACAGTCCTCTTCTAAATTTTGAGATTGGTAATTATATTTAACTTACCGTTGTTACCTGTTTGTGTAACTTCAGTTGTGATGGTTGTCCACTACTCTGTAAAGAGGGAAAGCTTCTGACTGGTGATTCTGTGAAGATTTAAGATTATAACAACTCATTGCATGGTCCTTGTTACAAAGATCATTTGCTGACATAACTTATAGCAGTGATTAAAGAGCTGGGTTGCAGCCTTTGGTTTGAGAAAGAGGGTGGCAGCATATCTGGGTGTGATAGGACCTCTGGCAATTCTCAGTGATGATTTCTGAGCTATGCCAGCCTGTATTTTTACTGCACAGTGTAAGCCAAAACTGGTCAGAGTACTCTAGTAGAGTCTTGCCAAGATGAATAGCAAGATTACTTCATAAGTCTTGCTGCAAGAAGGAAATTTTTTATTTTGTACATGTTAGAGGGCCCAAGAAGTGTGGGTTTAAATTACAGTAAAGATTGAGTTTGGACACTAAGGGAAAAAGAAATATGTCATGGAAATGAGACTGGAACTCTGCTCAGGTTTCCTGGCAAATTGTAGTGTCTTTGATAGGAGATGTTTTTAAGAGAGGTTTATATAAAAACAGGTCAGGTACGACAAAGGTGTAGCTGAAACTGCCTTACCATAGGGGAAGAGGCTGAATGATTTCTCTAGGTCCCTCCTAGTCCTGTAACTCATTTCCAGAAAGTACTTAGCAAATGAAATCACACAGCACCTCTCCCCTGGGTTTGTGCCATTTTGCTCTGTGAAGGTGAGCCCTTTAACAAATCATCTCAAATGCATCTTTGCACACTGCTGCTAAAGAACACCTTGCAGGAAAAGGGTTGGATTGTGTAGTCAGCCCCATTCACAGGAAAAAAAAAGAACAACCCACCAACCCCTCAGTGAAATTCTAATGTTACTGTCTTAAAATACGTTGTGAATAATAAATACAGTGAGTTTTGTCCACTTTTCCCCAGCCTGGCTACAAAATGCTTGAGGCAAGTTTGTGCTGCAAGCTCAAATCATTAAGGACTATGAATTTGCTGGAATAAAAATAATGATAATAATAAAGCAGTGCCCCAGCGTAGGGAATCACTCACATTCTGAGCAGTGTATTGGAAAATATGGTGTTCCTAACTGCAATTCGTGGTGAGTAGCATCTTTTTGTGTGTCATTCTTGGCATGAATCTTTGGAATGATTATAGAGGATAATATGATGTGTACATTGACATGAATAACACTTCATCTTAGTGACACCTCATACCTACAAAATTCAGAAAGATTACTGTACTAGAAGCAACTGAAAGCAGTCTTTAAAACAACAAATATAATGCTTTAGTTTACAGAATTCCTCCAGTCTGGTAAGCATGACTGAAATATTGATGTTTTTGAGGAGAAGTGAGCTGTGGATGTTTAAATATCTTCATCTCTTTCTGTGAGTTACTGTCCAAGACAGCTCCTTCCTGAAGCTAGAAATAAAAATGAATTAAAAATTCAGCAAATGCCAAAATATTCATTTCTTATGATACAGACACTCCATGGCTTTCATTGAAGAACAGTCTACAAATGATTGCCAGATTTGCATTCATTTTGATCCATGTTTACGTAGGTCAGGAAGAAATAGAACAGGATAAATGAATATACATGTCTATTCTATAGCACCAAGAAGGTTTGATCATTTTCTATTTGTATTTTACTCATTTGCTATTATGCTTTGTTCTGCACAATATGTGCCTTATTAAACATTTCCCTACCAGAGGGTGGTCAAACACTAGAACAGACTTCTTAGAGGTGATCCGTGCCCCATCCCTGTCAGTATTTAAGAGGAGTTGGCCAACGCTCTTAATAAATTGCTTTAACTTTTGGTCCCCTGAATGGGACAAGATAATCATTGTAGGTCCCTTACAACTGAAATACTTTATTCCATTCTAATCTATAAGAGACTGAATGAATGAGCATATCTTTTAAAACTGCAGCATCCTTAGGTGGCATTCATCTGAAAAGCAAATCTAGCTTGCTTTAACAAGGCAGGTGAATCTTGTTGCTCCAAAAGGGACCGAATTTTGAGCTCACATTTGTGTAAATTTGTGGGAAGTTCTGCTCGACCACTACGGATTAATCTCATTAGGTAAAGAGTGAGCTGAGAAAGCATGTTTTATTTAAACAAATCAAAAAGAGTTATTTCTGAGTTCTCTGCTCATTTAGGTGGAAAAGACCTAACACAGACATCTTACAGGAGCCTGAAGAGGCTGTTTCCCATCTCCCCAGCTACTTTTTCGATGTTATTAGCATATCACATATTTCCTAATAAACTATGCATCATTTTCTTTGCTGCTGCTGATTTAGCACTTTTGTATGTGCATTGAGAATAGAACTGATTTAATATAAAAACTTATTTATTTACCCTGGCCTTTTACCTTTCCTGAAGTGTTCCTGCAAGACCAGAGACAAGAATGGTCTTACTGCCCACAGACATACTCTGTCTGCCTGACAACTCCAGCCTACTCATTTGCCCCCATGACTGTTCAGTGTAGCCCTAAGGTCACAGACCCTTTTCTGTGAGGTCTGTAAAAAAGATGGTCAGAATTAAAAAAAAAAAAAAAAATCTCCCTTCTTTTCTTCTTTTCCTCAGATAAGATTTGTTCAGTAGCAAACAGGGTTGCTCAGAAGCAAAAGGATCATTCCAGTCGCAGCAGGTTTTAAACTGAGTTAATTAGCGGTTCATGACCCTATTTTGGTTTTGTTCAAGGAAAAAAAAGGGAAAATTAGGAAGGCTTTTAGGTGACCAGGGTAAACAATGAGGTGTAATGGGACAATCCTGTGCCCTACAGTACCAGGAGGGTGGTGTGTTGTGTTAATCGCCCACTCTCCTGACAGTTCAAATGCACCGTGAATGGTATAAAGTGTCTGTGACTTTTCTAACAGGCATCTTGTCCGATTAAAACGAAATCTTACATTTTTCCACCCTTCTTAATAACAAACAAACGCTACTTCAACGTCCTTGTGTGTCCTGCCACGAGTCTGCAGAACCATGTTGGGGTGGGGTGGGATGGGATGGCGTGAGGAGGAGAAGCAGAAGTAGTAACTTAATTTTTACTGTGTGTGTAGAGTCAGTGGGGGGCATAGAAATCTTAACAAAGAATGACAGAGGTAAGTACTCCTAATTGTTTTTTTACTCATGGCATTGGGGTTGTTTTCTCTCTAGTCTATATGAACCAAATATAAGCCCTAAGTGTAAAGTCATACAGTTTGAGCTTGGAAATTTTTTTATATATTTATATATAAGAGCAAATAGGGTTCCCATTAATAAATTTGGAAGAATAAGGTAGAATACAGGATGGAAAAAAAAATAAACCCCAACCCTCACTGGTAAAATCTTCAGTGGGGTCTTGGCTTTTATCTTAACTTGGATCAGTGTTTTATACTCCGTTTTCATTTGGATTTCTGCCATAGGGTGAGTTTTAGAAATAGTCCCAAAGTGATGCATACATCTAGGCATATTGAAAAGTTTATATAAGAAATCATTCTTAGCCATCGGGTTATCTTTTATTTCATTATGGTTCTCTGATTCTAAAATTCAAATTCTGGACTGCAGTTCTTTTAAAAATTGAAGCTGTATAACATACAAGTAACTTATCATGATAAGTTTTGTATTAAAACTCTTCTAAATTTCCAGAGAGTGATTCATGAAAGGGAAGCTAGTAACAGTAAAGAAAACACTGTTCTGCAAATAGCTGCAGTGTTTTATGCAGGCATTGTTATTGGAAGGGGGTTATCAACAACTCACTTTTTTTTTAATGTTGACAAAAGAATATTAGGCTCTGATTGTCTTTTAATTCCCATTTTATAACTTTTAAACTGCATTAGCTGGGCTTTTAGGATAAAGAGTTGCAATTTTCTGTGCATCATTCTTATTGCTGTCTTTCTTAATATACAGCATTTTTAGAAACCACAAGTATTTCTGTGTTTGCACTTATGCAGTGGGATAGCTCTAGGGGAGCCATCACATTCAATAAGAATTCAAATTGCTCCGACTCTGAATATTTTTTGCACCACAACACAACGACTTCAGGTAAAGCTGCTGTGTAATCCTATAAAATATACTGATCAAGTTGTCCTTGAGTGTGCTGGGACCAGAATGGTTTTGCTCTAAAATTTTCAATATCTGGCCATGTAAACTACCCCCCATTCATATATTTTGCTTTTTGAAGCGGTTCCTGTTGTTTGTACAGTGCTAAAAGTTGTTGCAGAATTGCTGCAATCTACATGTTTTATGGCACATTATGAGTATGTGTTTTTATTAGTCTTGGGTTGGAATGGACCTTGAAGATCATTTGATTCCAACCCTCCTGGTGTGGGCAAAGGACACCTTCCTCTAGATCAGGTAGCTCAGAGCCCCATTCAACCTGACCCTGGACACTTCCAGGGATGGGGAAGCCTCAGCTTCTCTGGGCAACCTGTGCCAGGACCTCTCCACCCTCACAGTAAAGGATTTCTTCCTAATATCTAATTGACATCTACCCTCTTTCAGTCTTCCATTGAAGATGGATAATAAAAAGCTTAAGAAATCCACTAAAGAGTCATGGTAAAGGAGCAGATATCACTTGAAATTCCGTGCTAGGGGAACAGTTAAAGGGCAAAGAAACCAGAACTGTACCCTGCAGAAACCTCTTTCAGAATGTAATGTGGTTGATGAAAAAATAAGAGAACTATTCCCAGCTGAATGTATATTATTGTGTTGATATAGTGTCATTATTATTTTGAAAAGCAAGATGATTTTATGCATTATATTTGAGGAAAAGCTATGCCTTTTTCTCAGTAAAAAAAAAAAAGTGAAGTGAGAATATAATTTTTGAAATGGTAATATCTCTTTTTGTCAAAGCACTAGGGCTAATAAAAAATTTTTAACTTCTGGAGAGGAAAAAAAAACCAACACACCATTTTCTACTCTGGGGACCAATTTAGAACTCTGTAACTACAAATAGTATGACCAGTTCCTAGAAAACATGCAGGTCTAAAACAAATCAATACCTGTTTGGGAGATGTCGTCCTCTCAAGGTTATAAAACATAACATAGCTGAGTGAGTAATCTGTATGTTCCTGGTAAAGGTTAATATCTATGTTCAAGTGTATTTATTAAAGATAACTTAGCAATATCTGCAGAAGTGTGGATGCCAGGCTAATTTGTTTGCTCTCTCTTTGACAGTGCTTCAGTCTGTCTACATGAATTGCCTCCACCATTTTTGTGGTGGAATCTTCTTCTCATCACTTCTTAAATTGTTTTGCCAGTGGCTTTGCAGTGTAAGTACCACTGCCCCATTTAATCAGACAGTTCTCACAGTACCTGAGTCATTCTTCCCCTCTGTAGTGGAGCAGAGCACTCAGAGATGCCGCATATTAATGCAAAGCATTAGGCTGAAATTGCATTTGAAAGCTTCAATACAATACAGCTCAGTGGTCTCTCTTTGCCTTAGAGGCAACAGTAGGAAAACCAGCACATAATAAGAATTTTAACTACAGTTCTACTTTGTAGTATCTACTGCCTTGTAGCATGATACTGAGAAAGACACACCTTGGGAATCGTACCCTTGGCCTGACTAGTAGATAAAATAAAGGTGACTATAAATATAAGTTCTTCCAATCAGAGTCGATGCTCTTCTTATCCTTCATATGTTCTCCTTTTTTTTCTTTCCCCTTCCAAGATGGTTTATATTTGTTTCTCTCTTGCAGTACCTCTGATATTTTTTTAAATACTCTACCAAGTATCCTCAGGATGGTTGCAAGTCTAAAGTTGAAAATAAATTATAATCAATTAGCTTACTAAAAGAAAACCAAATAATTTTACTCATATGTATGACTGGTACAGCTGTTGACTCCAAGAGGGTAACATAATAATTTGCTTGGACTCTTCTGAATGAATTAGCTTTTCAGAGTGGAATAACATCAGCAAAACTATACAGTTCAATATTTTCTATATTATATAGGGGTTTGTGAGTCAGGATTTACTGAAGTTGTACCAAAATACATTATATACATGATAGGAGTTTGTATCTTTTTTCCCTACTCATGAAACCTATAATATTAAAAAAAAAAAAAATATATATAAAATGGTGGCACTCTGAAGAAACTAAAATATCTCAGTTTTTCACAACTAGCTGCATTTTTATTGCACTGATGTGAAAGTTGTGCATTTCCTAACTTGCAGGAGGGAAGACACGTATGTGTGTTTGAAAGTACTTATTGATGTATACACAGCATTGATTTTACTTCACTTAGTACAGCACAAGAAGTGCACTGGAAGCAAAGCCAAATAGTGTAGAAAAAAAAACCCCAAACCCCCTTAAAAAAAAACCCAAACAAACAAACCCCTCCCCTCCCCCCCAACAACAAAACCTTTAAGGAGGGAATGTTTTGGGTTACAATAAGTTGATATGTTTTGGTATAAGTGATGTGGCCAGTTTCAACTCACTCTGTAAGTTCAGTAAAACAATTATTTTGTGAGAACAGCGAAACATGAGTAATGAAAGTATCAAGCAGTTTTCGTTTTTTCTTTTGAGTTTCACTTTACAGATTTTTTTACTTGAACTTAAGGAAAGAAAACTTTAAAAATTCTTCTGGAGTTATGAATTCAGGCATTTGGTACTTGTTTTCTTCTGTAAGGACACCTACATGATGTAGTATGACCTCATGATAATTTGGCAACTCCTGATAGCAAAGAAATATGTAGAATTTTTATGCACACTGCTGTGAGGGAGGAAAACAGCAAATGGCAAGGGAGCATATTGAGAAGTCTTCTAGGATTTCAAAGAAAAATTAAATATGGAATTCTATTTTTTTTTTTCCTGTACAAGAAGACACCATTCAAAAAGACTTGGAAATCTAGGGTAGGCTTTTGTGATGTTCTCCCCAGGCACACACACACACCTCTTTCAAGAAAGATTAAGTGATACCTTTCTCAGTGTGTCTGCAAGAACACTGAGCTCTGTTGCTGAGTGAGATGCCCAAATATCCAAGAGCAGATGCTGCTCAAGGGCAGCACCACCACATTCATGTAGTTACCAATTCACATGATTACTTGAAAATAACTTATATAAAGAGAATAAAATAAGGGTGTGTTGATTTGTGCCCATTTAATGTGCATCCTGTATCGCTCATCTTGGCCAATGAGAAGTTTCAAAACGTGGAGGGAGGAATGAGAACCATGTTGCAGACTGAAAAGGGAAAGAAAGATTTCTCTCTCTCTCCCTCTCTACCACTGTGTTTGTGAGCATGTGTGTGTTCACACACACAGAGGTGTGATGACTGTGCTCATTATAAGTAGAGCCCCAACAAGTTACATACTGAATTATTCTGATGCTCAGTGATATCAACTCCCACTTGGAGGAGCCGGTTTCTGGCTCAGACGTTAAGCCTGTTATGGATGAGGATCATCTTGACTCTTGTCAATGGATGCGAACAATAGTATCTCAGTAAAACAACTGTGAAGAAAGCCACAAAAGATCTGGCAGAACTGGCTGCTGGAGAAATACAAAATCAAGTTTGGTTGTTTGGTTTTTTGTTTGTTTGGTTTTGTTTGGTTTTTTTCCTTGTTTTGTTTTGGGTTTTGGTTTTTTTTTTCTTTTTTATCTCCATCTGTTTTGCCTGTGCCTATCTGCCAAAAAGTACACACTGAATTTCAGTTCGTGCATGAATGAGGGACTGTTTGGTTTCTTTGAAAGGGGGGGTGAATCTAGTAAAAATTATCTACAGAGAACCTAAGCATAATTAGGCTACTCTTGTATGGGCTAAGTTCTCTTTAGATAAATCAAGGAATATGAAACTAGAAGCTGTGAAGAACATCTCATGAAATGAATTTCAGTGACTGTTAAAGTGGTGATTCTGGAGTACTAATGTGGAGAAACATCAATGATAAAGCTGAGATAGCTTTAAGTTTTAGAGGGGGATGAGTTTTTATTATTATTATTCTGTGCAAGAAAGTCAAATAACTAGCTAGACACTTGTAGAGAGACAAACAGCATTCCACAGGAATGTTGTTCTGATGGGGCTTTGTGTGGATGTATTTGGTTTTCTTTTTTTCTTAAATTAACTAGTTATTTGAGTTTCAGCAGCAGGGTTTGTTTGTGGGGGTTTTTTTGTTTGTTTGTTTGTTTTTCCCCCTCATAACCACAATACAGTGGTAACAAGTATTTTCTACTTAAGTGGTAAAGGAAAACTTTTGCAATAAGTAAGTGTACATGAGATAACTGGAGTTTTTGTGCACCATAAGGTTAGTCAGTAAGTGAGATGTATCCAAAAGGAATTGTTTAGTAAAATAGGGATAAAAGTCTATATTTAGGATGAAAGAAGAAATGGATCATCCTGAAGGTTTTGTGTTTAGCTGTTCAGGAGCTTGCCCTGACAGGGAATAATGTTTGACCTGCTTGCTGCAGGATGGCCATAGAGCCAAGAGCACAGGGTGTGGAAGGGCAGCTCTGCTGCCTGTGTGGAGATTGGGGGTGAACACAGAACAAATACTTTAAAACTTAGCATTTAAGGGTGAAGATTATGGAAATGGTTATGATATAGTGATGGTTTCATCGCTTAATGAATATTTTATCCCCAACTGAAGTGCAATTGATGAAGCACTTTTCTATTAGAAGAGCTAAAACCTTGGGAGGCAAAGAAAGAGTGTTTTGGGTGGGAGCTATTGCAAATCTGAAATGATAAACAGGAGCACATCAAGGTCAACTGAGTTCCTGCTTTTCTTAGTGCAAAACCTTCCTCATGTGTGCAATAACCTTCCTCATTAAGTAGCTAATGTAACTACCTAATAATGTTCAAGTTAATCAAAGGGAAATCATTAAGTAGATTTTATAAGTATATTGTTGATGTGGAATTAATAATCAAAATACCTACCGTATTTTTAAATTTTTGTCTTTTACAGAGCAATGCAGCAATAATCGACATCAAGGTCATAAAGTGTGTTGAGGAAAATGTACATGGGGAGAGCCAAATGCAACATATGCTTTACAGTAGCATATTTTTCAGTTATTAGTCACATGAAAGTGAATGAAATTTAGAAAAATGACATAGTCTGAAAGACTTCTGTGGATCAGTTGTTACAGTCCATGTTACTTCAGCTATTAAGTGGAGATGAATCAGATTTTATATGCTAATGAGTATAGTGATGGCTAAGTTTTATTTGATAGAGGAAATGAGATAAGGGATTTTCTATGTGTGGTGGTGTTTTTTAGCAAAGAAGCTCCTTAAATGCATGTGGCTTCAGTCTTTGTCCAAATCTAGAAGTTTCCATTTTCATACATTCCACCTTAATCTGTAGCATGACCTCATTATAGAGAGTATCCAAAGATTAACCTTCATCTTGGGTAAAGGGGCTAAATATTAATCAGATTAAGATGGAACTGAACTGGCCAGTGTGAAATCCTTGTAAGTAGTTTGTTTAATGAGGAGAAATGTTGGGATGAAAGAATTAAAAAAAGACTCCTGGGACAGGGAATAAAGACCTGGAATAAGATTCTTTCAAAAATGAATAGTGATGCTGGAGATGCTCAGTAAAGGGGAGGAAACTGTGTATGCCCGGGGGCAGAGCAGAGTCATGGGAGATTCCCTCTACAATGCTGGCAGCTGCACTGAGGTTGGTGAAATTGTGATGTTTGCAGGCTGGGTTGGCATTGTGAGCTGATCCAAACAGAGCAGAGACAAGTTGACAACAGTCAGCTGAAAGATAAATACACAACAAAAGAGGGGTTTAATCTGCTTGATGTAGACAAAAAAAAAATTATAGTTTACATGTTGTTTGAAATTTGATGAACGAGTAGATAATATGTTTCTGGGTTGAGAATGGTGAATGGCATCAGACCTGGCACTGTTTTCTAGACTGGAAGTGTAAAAGCAAACTGGAAGTGTAAAAGCAAACTATGTTGAACACTGGCAAGTTCTGTGAAGGAATTTGCAGCCCTAAACCATCCCTAGGCAGGGTGAAACAGAAGAGGCCTCAAGCCAGCTGAATTACTTTATTTTTTTTCAATTGCTTTCCAAATGGTAGTAGTTTTTCTGACTGATTTTAATCTCCATGAGAAGTTGCTACCTTTCACCTTTACCCCTCCATTTTTTCTAACTAGCTCAATTTATTAAATTTTATTTAACTCTGCCCTCCATGCTGGCACTGTCCACTTGGAAGGGTTCCTTGCTAAC
This sequence comes from Myiozetetes cayanensis, assembly GCF_022539395.1. NCBI lineage: Eukaryota > Metazoa > Chordata > Aves > Passeriformes > Tyrannidae > Myiozetetes > Myiozetetes cayanensis. Next base: position 6,452,542 of record NW_026087742.1, read on the forward strand.
CCTGCCATAATAAATAGACAAGAGGAAGAATCAAGATTGTGCCATTGTACTGCATTATCATCTAGAGATTTGAATTCCAGCATTTTTATGCATGCTTTGCAGCTGCTGCTTTTTGTGTTTGCTGTCAACCTACAGAATGGAGGGAAGATTAGTTGAGCAAGTTGGCAGAGAGGAGCAGGATTGGTGAGACCGATAACAGAGATGTTCATCTGCTTGCCCATTCTCTCATCTTCACTTGCGTTAAACTTCAACCCACTGTACAATTTTTGCCCATTTTTACCCTTTTGATCTGTCCCTCTTTTCTCTCCATTTGGCATTATCCTTTCCACAGGAAGCAGATTATTGTGGCACATAAGAAGAGAGAGGCAGGAGCGGCTTCAGCAGATGTTGCCCAGCGTGCTCGAATTGCAGAAGCATTCCCGTAACAAGAAAATAGCAAAGTTGATACCTAGTGCTTTGTCAGTCTTGGTGGGGGGGAGTCAGGGATGCTGTAGGACTGCCTGACCATACCAACAAATTTATAACTTGGCATTTCTCTCCAATGGGACTTGGAAGACAGTTGGACTTGATGATCTCAGGGAAATAATGCTTCTGTCATACTTTGGTTGATGTTCAAGTAAGATTAAATAAAAATTTTATAATAAAGCCCTTCCAACTCCAGAAGATTTAGAAAGGGAGGAGTTGTTGTAGAAAGAATCATTTTTCATGGAGTGTTGCTTTGTGCATGAGATGAAATGTAGAGCAGTTCTTAAATGTGTGGATGGGAGCACCCAAACAAAATAGCTGGGAGATTAATGAGTTTTGTGCTTCAAGGCACTCTTCCAAGAGAAGAAGGTACTTTGCTATTTTATCTTTTAGCCACAGGTGTATATTTGGTGTTAATAGTGCTCTTGAGATCACCAAGAGGAAAATGCCAGAGGCACAGCAGGATTTGGAATGGCTAGTCATTTATTATCCTTGTGTACAGTCACTGTGAGAGAAACATGTTAAATTGTCTAGCATATAGTGATGGTGGGGAATAGGATCTAAAGCTTGCTGAGAACTGCCTGCTGTGACAGAAACAACTCTATTTCCTTACAAAGGAACAGGCATATGTCCAGCTTCAGAAGAAGTACAGTTTATAAAGAATTCTTGAAAAGACTGCTACTCTCAGAATGATTCAGGGACTATTGTATAAAACTTCTCAAAAATAGTATGGCTTTTGAACAGTCTCAGAAAGTGAAAAGGCCTGTTCCTGGAACCAGTACATTTCAACAGAGCGAAACCACTGTGTTTTGAAATCATAATTTTCTGAATAGATGGCTTCTTATAGGTGTTTTTGCTAAAAGGTGAGGATTATGGGATGCCTGACTGAAACAACATGTCTGGCAGCTGCAGCCCCCTGTGGGTGACTCAGGATCAGTTAACTCTATCAGGAGAGTGCCTTTTCACAGAACCATCATACAGGGTGAAAATTGGATACATAAAGGTCTTCTCTTCACTGCAAACCCTGGATCAACAGTGAAGGCTTTGAGATATGCAGCTAATAAGGCAAGGGAGAAGTAAATCAGTATTGCTTTATGGAACAGTAGTGAGGCATTGTGCTTTCCACACTTCTCATTGTTCAGAGTGTTTGACATCAGTGCATATTGATATGAATTTGAGTGACACAGATCAAACCCTGATCTTTAGCTCTGTGATTTTTGTCTAGGAAGCGAGATCAGTGTCGGTGGTGTTGCTCATAGTTGAAGAAGTGGAGTCCAGTAAAAGAGCTCTGCATGACTTGCAAATAATATCATGGCAGATTCTACAGGAGTGATGGATGTGGTTTTGGTAATACTCACCTGGATGGAAGGAGATTGAGATCTTGTTCTTCTCTAATTACTTTTGTTAAAAACAAGACAAAAAAACCGCAGCAAAGCTGAACAAACCCCATATAACTTAAAGACTGGGACACACTAATGGGAAATGAGTGTTGAGTATACATGCCATAAGAGAAGACCTGTTTCACCAGTGGGTCCTTTGGGAAAAGAGGTGAGCAAGCACTGTCTCTGCCTTCCCAAGGTGTATTTTACAGGGAGTGACATCGTGCTGGCTGCCCTTCTGGTGGGCCCTGCAGAGTGGCTCAGAGCCTCATGAGGGAGAATCAAAGGGAGGCTTATCAAGGAGAATCAAACCATGTCTCAAGAATCCTTTCCATGTCAGTTTGCTCAGCAGTCTGAAGGCTCAATCCCATAAAAACCTGGTGTACAGGAAAGAACTTAGGACAAAGCTACCAAAGAATGACTTGCTCAACTCCTTTTTGTCACAACAGAACATAATTTTTCTATGGATAATTTTTTTTTCTGCATTACTTCTTATTTGTTCTATGCACAGGTCTGCACTCAAAAGGATCCAGTTTTAATTGGATTAAACTATTCAGTCGTTAATATACCCAGGAATAACTGTTAGATAGTTGGCAAATAGTATAGATTACAGGAATTGAAACAAATTCCATCTATTTTCAAATTTATTTATTTTTTAATAAATATATATATAAATATACCAGACAAAACAAAATGGTTCACAAATATATAAAAAGGCTTTAAAATTTGGTTTCATAAAATATGGGCATCTCATTAAAAAACACGAATCTTGCAGTATTTTCAAAACACAGTAAGCTTTTGAAGATCACTAAGTTTCATATAATAGAGCATACTGTGTAAAGTAGGTTGATTTTTAATTCTGTTAACACAATTCAGACATACATAAGAAATCACAAATGCTGCTGGAATGACAGTAAAAAAGACCAACATCTAATCTCTTGTTTAAAAGCACTAAAAACTACTGTGTAGGATTTTCTAAATTTTAAAAGCTACTTTATATAAAACTGTTATATAACAGCTGCTCAGAACTAAACAAGAATAACCTTTTTTTCTTTTCTTTTTTAGCTATCTGAGCAAAATATAATAAAAAACCAGAGAAGGTTGCTTTTTAAAAAACCCTCTGCTACTCTCATATGAAAAAAGTGCATTACAGAAGTTGTCCCCATAGCAGACAGAGAAGTACTTGGAGGCATTGAAGTTTTCTTTCATGTAAAGTTACAGATAAAAGTCGTTTTCCCTCATTGTGTCTTACAAAATTGTTAAAGCTCAATTGAATCCAATTCTTAAAAAAAAAAAAAATTAGAGACTGTGAAATGATGAACTTTTTTTTAACGTTTCCTCAGACATTGTATTGTAAAATGCTTTTAAGTAGGAAGATCTTTCAGAGGGCATCAGATAGAGTCAGAATATAAACAGTCTGAATTTCTTCATAGATTACAAACTGCAAATACTAACAAAATTGCTTTCCACAGCAGGACTGCTCTTATGAATGGTATTTTCAAACACTGAAGTTATGATAGAAAATGTCTTGTAGGTAGGATAGGTCCAATTGGCTGGTGTTTCGTTCAGCAGAGCCCTGTGTCCACACTAATACAGCGTTTTATTTTTGTGGGAAGTACCATAAAGACATTTCTAGAGATGAAGGCCCAAGTGTGTGCAGTGGAAAGGAGGCAGTAGATGGTGTAGAGTGGCTCTGTTTAGTTAAACTCATAAAAGCTTTTGCTTATGTGTTATGAACAAAGTTCAAGCAATTCATGTCATTGCAGTAACTTGGTGGCCTCAGAAATATCCTTTTGGTTTATGAAACACATCCACCCTGGGTGCCCTTCTTCCCCTCTCTCCACAATGAGTAGTTCTATTTGAGAAGGCTGGCTGCACAGTCAGAGTTGTGTGGCTCACAACATTAAAGGACCTTTCTTTGGTATTAGGTAGTTCTAAAGAAAATAACAGATGTCTAATGGGGTTTTGCATTAAGCACTGTAAGCATCTGTTTAGGTGGTCAAAACCATCTTTCTCCTCACTGTCCAGTTTGGGAAAGGGGTTCACAATTTTTATCTTCTGAGCTGCAACTGCATCCTTGTCTTAAAATAGCCTATATAATGTGCCTACACAGATCCCTGCAAACTGGTAAAATAAACAACAGGGGTCAAACAAAACCTTAAAGCTGTCAGAGTTATACATGTAGCAGCAAAGAACATTACCATTGCATTTGGAAATATGACGTGTAGACACTCAGATTAGTTTAAAAGTGCAAATTGAGGACTAGTTGCTTGTATTATTGTAAGTCCAGCAACAAGGTGTAAGATTCACTGGCCTTTATCAAAGATGTTAAGGAATTGTGCTTTATTCTTTTTTTTTTTGGAGGGGGAGGGGGACTTTGTTACATTAAGGAAAAAGAACCACTCAAAGTAATATTTTTTGCCAGATTGAGGAGACATATTTCTCTCTGTTTAGATGATGTCACATTCAGCACTGATGAGATGTAAGGTCCAATGTTCTTGTCTCAAAGTGAGCTGGAAGAGAAGGAACTGTGTCACACAGTGGTGAGGAGAGATGAGAAGACATAGCAGATGTTGTACATCTATTACTCTCACACTCACACAAAGCTTTTTTTTTGTTGTTTGTTTTTTTTTTTTCACTTGATCTCTTCAAAATTCTGCATAAGTTTTCAAAAACAATAGAATTAGAGTGATTCTGTCAGGGAATGTAAGGTAATACGTCTTCAAGATAAAGGTCTGAACAAATAGAACAGGTGAATGCATATGTCTCATATTCAGAACATGGGGAAGGAATAATTTCAAGTGTTTTTTTGCAAGTTACATTGCCTGTAAAATCATCATTTCTTTTAACAGTAATGTTCTCCCTAGGTATTTTATACAAAACCTATACCCACTACAGTGATCCAAACTGCAGGCCAATTTTGCAGTAATCTATATAGATTGAACATATCAGACAGAGTTTTGAAAAGTAAGTTTCTCAGACTTCCTGTGGAATTTTACTGAAGACTTTAAATTGCATTGATTTCCCAAGGAACTTTGATTTCAGGTTGTTCAGTTACTTACAAGAGATATCTCTTTCTCTTTCGTACTCGTCTTGTGTGTCTTCTCGATCTAAATTAAAATACTCTCCACTAACCGGATAAACACAAATGTCTGGACTTTGATTAAGTAAACACCTGAAATGAAAAGGGTATGACATATGTTGTTCTGATGTCTTGCTGTGATTTGACTGTGTATTCTCAACAACCTCTAGGAAACTGTAGTGTAATCTCCCTGATAAAGAGTCTAAAATGAAGGATGAGTCAAGGAATTGCGAGTATTCTTGGCAATTCTTGGTTTTGCTTGTAAATATTACTGAAAATGTTTCAAAATATTCTAGATGTGATGCTTTTTCTTTTTTTTTACATTGTCTTCAGCTGAAATACCTAATATTCCTGGACAGAGAATTCCTAATATTTGTGAGGTGAAATTAACCTTAATTAGATTTTTTTTTTCAAATAATAAACTTGGTAGGCTGTGTCTCTCCTGTAGTAACAGGGTTTGCCCATGGGTGTATTCTGATTTTTCTGTGTTGTGCAACCCATCTCTGCAAACATTATTTTCTGTCATTGTGTGGGTTGCTCATAGTTTTGGGTACAGCATTTGGACGAAAGGCGATGTCACAGGTGCAGGACAGAGTGAAACACTCTGAAGCAGTCTTTTCTCTTGCTGTGCTGATGTGTTTGTTTGGTACTGATCATATTGGTTCTTTATTCTTGAATTCTCATTCAGGATGCTTTGTTTAAGGTTCTTCTGTTCAGTTTAAAAAAAAAGAAAAAGAAATTATGAAGGTCTTAAACTGTAAAGAAAAATAAATTGCAGTGCAGTGTTTTGATGATGGAAGATACACTAGTGTTTTTAGTACTGGCAAAAATGTGGGTTCAAATGTATTAAAAAAAACAAACAAAGGAAAAACAACCCAAAAGCTAATATAGAAAAATGAAAAAAAAGTGAGGTTTGTATCTGACTTAGGAGTTTCAGCAATGAAAGATCATCACGTGGTGTTCATTTGAATTGAAAAACATGCCTGTTGTGCCTCTAGAATATGATGAGATAGCAGTGGGAACCATAATATCTTTGTGACTGTTGGCTAATTATATGGAAGTTCTACAAAAAAGGTTATACATAGCCTAAAGTACTAAAGACTTAATGAAACTGTCATCACTGTAGTGATAAATATCTCCATTCCAGAATGTCTTCTTGGACAGTACTATAAGCATATCAGAATAAATAATTGACCATAATTCTGTAATGCTACCATATTTCTTGAAAAAATATAGGCCTTCAAGCAGGCTATATGTAAAAATTAGGGTTTAATAGCAAAAGTAGTTGGAACTAGTTTGAGTAAGCAATAGCGAGTGACATCATGGAATTCTGCAGTTCAAAGCACTGGTAGTTTTGTTCAGCTGCCCCATGGAAGAGGTCGCAGCTCCCTTGAGAGCCACCAAGTCCAGTTCAGCCGTTGTGCAAATGATGGCTTAGGCTGATCAGAAAAACGGGCACGTGTAGAAACACAGCTTGTGTTTGTGTGACATCCAGTAGGTCTGCAAAACAGCAAAACAGCAGGGGCAGACAACAGGAAGGAGTAACATAAATCAGGAGCTTCCCTGCTTAATGTATCCTTCTGCCATTCCTAACTGCCTGACAGAATATCAAATCAGTGGAAGTTGCTACATGCTCAATCTAAAGTGTCTACTGTGTGCCGAATCAGTTTAATTTAGTGCACACTTGTTACACTGCTTTGGTTTTCCCTTAAATATGTTACATATTCAGCATGCAAAGAATAAGAACTAATTTCAGTAATGTATGTTGATTAGGCTCTTGTTAGGCATAAATAAGGGTTATCTTGTGCTATACAGTACATTATGTCGCCTATTTAATACACTCATAGCTCTCTCTATCTTCTTCCATTTCCACCCACAGACATTTAGACAAAGAGCAGAAGATGAAGTGAGAATCTGTTAGCTAGGAGCAAAGCCTGATACAAGAGACATCAATGCACTTATTTGTTACTTGCATTTTTGTTTTATACTGTAGAAACAGAAGGAAGCAAGGGTACAGAGTTCTAGAAACTAGAGTTAAAACTACCTCTTCAGAGCAAGTATGTGTTTTTTTTCACTAAAACACAAACAATATATGGGGAGATACATAGTCAGCTTAAAAGTATGAAAGAATGTAACTCATCCTGATTTATCAAAGTTTTGTTCCTGGAAAGAAGGAAAGAACATATTGATTTAGAGTGTTATGCTTGTTGCTTTAGTAAAACTAGAAAGTAAGGGTGAAAAGACAAGCAATATTAGCAGTTAGATGAGCAACAAAATAGTATTTGTGAGTAGGACTCCTGATGCTGATACAGTTTTCAAAGTGAATGACATCATGTGTAAAAAAGAATGGATGAGAACAGTTAGGGGGAAGAAGGAGAAGAAATTTAATCATCTAAAAGAACACCCAGGAAGGTGTTCAAGGAAGATAAAAAGTTGGAGAATGAAATTTTCCACTCTGTAAAATTCACTAGATAAAATGAGAGGGTAGGAACAGAGGAGTAAAACTGGGAGTTCAGGAATTAATGTGTGCATAGGTACTCGTGCAAATAAAAAAGCTGCTCAAGTACAGAGGCAAGAGAAATTGGAAGGCATCTGGTGAAGGAGCAGTGGCTAGAAAAATACCTTTTTTCTGGGATCAGTGAAAATGGGATATTTCAAAGGAATAGACTGAAGGCAGTCATACTTTAAATTCAAGAAAATCAAATCCTTTAATCAAAACCTCTAATCTAAGGAACAATTATTAACTTACCACTGTTGCTACTGAAGAATTAAAATTTGGCTGGTTCACTCAATAAACATATCTATTTATGCTCTTTAAGATTATCTTCAAGTCTTGAAGACACTGTAAACACGTCTGGAAGTGATACACTCCCACGGTTTCTATACAGCAGAGTATGATGAAACCAGCCACCAAAAAATATTACATTTTCCACTTGTGTTCATATCAGCTAACAGAATAATATCCACGTGATTTAGAATTAGGCATTTCAAAAGTCTTTAAAGGACTTGAAAAATAAGTTATAAACTACGGTACTTCCTAAAGTTCTCTAATAAACACATTATTTCTGTGTGATGAGCAAAGGAGAGTAAAGAAATGTGGTATGGAATATTATGTTCCCCTTTTTTTCATTGTTGTTCATGCATATTTTTGTGCACTGTTTATAAGCATTGCATCAGTTAAGAAATAGTAATTCTTGTATAAAGTATGACTGCTCAAAATCAGTGAAGAGGTTGCTGATAATTTTTTCTTCAGCAAACCATAGATGTCTAACTCAGCTCTGTCACTGGAGTGTTACCATTCTGAGCAGAGTCCATGGCATCAGTAGTATTTATTTTTATGTTTGAGTTGTTATTATTATTGTACTTTTAAGAAATTTTAAGTTGTCCCTTTTACAAGTCTCTTCATAGTGCTGACTGCCATGCAATTATGGATGTAGTAGTTTTTTTGTGAGGCTTGGTTCAAGTAGTGCTGATACTTTCCGTGCTGTTGGCTTCCACTGGAAGCAAATAAGCAACCAAATGGAAATAAGGTGATCTAATATTGGTTTTTAAGAGGACTGATTTACTTTTTTTTTTTTTTCCAAAAGTACACCAGAAAAATGATGAATGATAAGGGATTTGACTTTGTTCTGCTGCTGGCTCTCACAGGTAGGAAAGGTTTGATTCTGGTAGACCCACGCCATTATCATCTTATGCTTCCTGCACTTAATTTCAAAGGTAATAGATCCAAGTGTGTGGTCATTTCTGACATCTAGGGCAAAATATTACGTCAAGAGTATTTACATCAACATTTTTAAAGTGCAAAACTGTTTATGTTGTGCTGGAGGTACCGGTCAAGTCCAACACTGCTAATAAAGCTGACATCGGCTAAAAATTAAAGAATATTGGTAGAGAGAACAAACATTTAAGAGGTATGAAATTGAACTTAAGCAAAGCACAGAACACATTACCCAAGAAATTAGCAGGGCCATCTTGAGGAAGGATAGTCAAAACCTTATAGACACATATATTATATGTTTAGTACTGTACATGCTGTGTCAGTGTAAATACAGAAATAGCCAACTGCTTTGAATATATGCCTTGTGAGGACTGGACCAAAAAAAACCACAAAAGCTTTTTACCTCTTGTTTTCAGTTAATACTGAGAGAAATACTCTTAGCAATCCTCCAAACCACTCAGATCCTAGTTCAGTAAACAATTCACTGCAGTAGAATTGAACCAAAAATCATTCATTTGAAATGGCAATGAACACTTCTCTCTCTCTTCTTTAAATCAGCACAAATATTACAAATGAACAAAAATATCTGAAATACATGGTGGCATAGGTAATTATGAAACCCCTAAGGATGTATTAATGTGAAACATCTAACATTAACTACAGAACTATGCATAATATCTTTAAGAAAGAAATTAAGGAGTGGGGAATTTCTGTACTCTAGTTTGCTTCATAAATATAACTATCAGTAATTATTTAAGTAGAGATAACACTAGAGGAGATTTTTCCAAGCAATCAAGGTGTGCTGAGAATGCAGATTCCATTGATTTTTCTCTCTTCCTCAGGGGCATTTGAAATATCTTCCATCATTATTAACAAAAATCACTTCTTCTCAAGTGCAAAATAGGTCTGAATGATCTTTTTATCAGCTAAAAAATACTTGGTAAGTCAAGTGCAATAAATACTTGTTGTGTTTGCACACCAGGGTGCTGGGCTGAGGACGTGCCATTAAATATCACGTGTAATCCAGAGACATAACTGAGCCATCAAATCAGTGACACAGAGAATGAGGAAGGAGGTATTAGGCAGACAGTGAGGCAAATTAACTCAGTTCCACTTACTTGGGTTGAGTTTGCATCGTAGATGCAGCTTCAACAGTATATTTGCAAAGAGAAAACAGGAAGATGACTCTGATGGGGCTTGACATCTAGGAAGGCCAAGTGATACTTGTTAGATGTTAGATGGTTCAATATAAACCTTGTATTCAACTGTTCAGCTTTCACAGTGGTTTGCAATAATGCCAGGTGAGTAAGAAACTGGTGATGGTTCATCTGAACAGAGTTGGTTTGGCTGATGTGCAACGCTCTACTTTCCTAAAGGGAATGATTTCCGTTTCTAGGACTCCCCATTTCCTAAGACTTCCCATGAGCATTACTGACCCCAAGCACTGGAAGATCATGTGGCTTTTCAAACTCTCATGTCTTGCGAGAGTTTTGCTCTGAAGGTTTGACTTTTGCACGTCAGGCAAAGTGGGAGCTCGTGTGAATCTCTGACCCTCCAAGGGAAACACCAAACAGGCTGCAGCTCTGATGGAATCATGGAAGTTTACAGCAGTGTGCATATAGTTATGTTTTCTAGTTAATTAGCCTGGAGAAGGAATTTGGTTTATTTTTTGCCTCAAACAAAAATTTAATTGATAATAATGACAGTAATACTATAAAATGCATTTCCTTGAGAAAATAGAAGTTCTACAAGCCATCTAAGTACACAAACATAGCAGTGCAGACTTCATGTATTTCTGTGCTTTAATACATGCAATTAAGTGCAAATCTAATTCTCATTTTTCTCTAGGTAAGAATTATTTTAATTACAAAGTTGCATGCAGCTGTGAGGGACATCTCAATATTTGATTCAAAAAAATTAAAAATATTTAAAAAAAAAAAAGCCAGTATTGTTTTTTAACCAAACTGCACTTTCTCAACATTAATTTGCACAAACCCTTATGGACTTATCAGTTTAACTGGTTTTCTACCTCTCTATGTAAATTAGGTATTAAAAATTTTATTTCTTTTAAAAGTTGTTGTCCTAGCAGAAAAACTGAGTTTTATCAGAAGTTATTAAGACTTGGCTTCCTAAATAAGAAAGCTTTTGGTAGGTAACAACTGGAGACATGAAGCTAGATCTTGCTTGGCCATTTCAGCATAGGATGTTTTTCCTACAATCAGAGAGATAGGACTCAGTGGCCTTTTATATCTGCTGACAATTTTTTGATACTTTTTGCTTATCTAGAGGAACAACATGCCCTGTACAGAAAAGTCAACTTAAATTGAGAACTTAAAGGAAAACTTTCTTGTACATGCAAGGTGTTGCCCTTTTGAATCCAATTTCAGCACCTGCAAGCACTTTGCTGGTGATTCTCAATGCATTTCCAGTAGGGAAATAAGTTCAGCTCTAGGTGAAACTAATGTGAGTTCAAAATCAGAACTGTGGTTACAGTAAAATCAGTGCCTTTTTTTTTTTTTTTTTTTCTTTTTTACCTTTGCTGGAGAACGATTCTCCTCCGAAGCTGAAGGTTTCTTATAACAAAAAAGTTAGTCATAAGTATGTGATTAATTTTTTAGTAACCCAGGCATCTATTTTATTTGCCATTTTAAGGCACTAGCATTCAATAGGTTACATTTCAGCTGGATTAATTTTTAACTGTTGGCTAAAATCAGATATTTGAAAGGTTCTTGTGTTACTTATTGACTTATTCAATGTATCTGTTACTGATATTTGATGAGTTCTTCGTAGGGTATTTTAGACCAACTTTTATTTTTGTTTTTATGTTTAATATCAGTTCAGAGTTACTTTGACCTGAACCACATAGAAGTGAAAATCCACTACTGAATTCTGTCTTTCAGTTACTTTACATTTTAGTTTCACAATTATCATTAACACTTGTTGTCCCTTGACAGGTAGTGGAACTCTCTCATCATCTGTTTTATTAAGTTTTCTTGAACAGTATTTTTGTTAGGGTGAAGGCCATATTGGTTTGATAATTTAATTTCTATCCCTGGGGAAAAAAAAAAAAGTTGAAATATATATTTTTCAGTTTGTTTTAATAATGCCTGTATATATTTCCTTTGAGTATTTAGTGGTTTTCATCAGAAAATTGCTTTTTGGTAGGAACAATATTAAAGTACTCTGAGGCATGGAAATTAGTCTGAAAACTTTTGAAATTATTTTGTTGCATTCCACTCGTTTCAGTGCAGGTGCTCTCCTTTGTTAGCTTTATTAAACTAATGTGTCTGAAGTTGTCTGGCAACTAATAATTTTTTACTTGCTTTTGATGCATGAAAACTTCTTGGCAGATTAGAATACAAGTCCAGGGTGGGGATTTTTGTCTATTTAATAGTTTTAATAAGCTGTCTTCTAGAGCTTGTCATATACTGAAGTATACTTTCTGTACTAAAATTTCAATTGTACTTATTTTTTTTTTTTGTTCCTACAGTCTCTACAGCTAAGAGAAACCTTGAACATAATGCATAAAAATGTGTTCCAAGATGCCACTTCACTGTACTGCAGTTTGCTTTATCTTAGTAAGGCAATTAGTGCCTGTGGAACAATTCACTTTGGCCTCCAACTTGTGCTACCTTGACATATGAAGTTTTTTTAGATAACTTCAAATTGCACACGGTGAAGATAAAGTGAAAACCTTGCATGCTTGTCAGCGAAAGTATAGCTTTAAATTTTATTTCAGAAAAGCTGAACATTTATGTCAGTTGTGAAATGAAAACTTGATTTACTACCAACCAGCAGTAGGCATTTAGGAGTGTACAGCTTGTGTTAATGTGGATAAGCCAATTTAAGTATATAAGGGAGAAATTTTCTTTGCAAACCTTAAAGAATGATAACTGAATTATGCTCAGGAACGTGATTAAGAGTTTATTTAGAAACTCATAATTTTATTTTTCTTCCCAGAAATAAAAAAGAGCCTTATTGTGGTAGAGAAAAGACTGGAAATGTAACGTTGTCTACTCAGACAACAAGTGTTAGATAAACAAATACCTAATGTGGATTTTTCTATGACTAATCAATGCATCAAACAATCCTTACTCTTTTAGGACTGTCAGAACTAGAAAGTAAATCCTGACAAAACTCTCATCTTCTTATGAAAATAAAAGGCAAAGTTAGTGTGAAGAGGGTGGAAGAAGTATGATAGCTAAAATGAACAGGATGGGATTGTAATATATAACTTATAAAGGAAGAGTTATCTCTAAGATAAACATCCTTAATCTATGCTTCCAAATAGGAGGGCCTGGTGTCCTTCCTAACCTACACATTGTGTTGGAAAGAAGTGGTCATAATTGTTACAGACTTTTTTTTTTAAAAATAAAAATCTATGTTTTTGGAGGCCTGACTCACAAGATGTGTTCAGTTATCAAAGCAAATGATATTGAAAGTAGCTGACAGACCTCAAGGGATCGATTCACTCAGCTGATGTTCTAAATGTCTTGAAGCAGGGAACTACAGCAGGCACAGGTGGCCTAGCTAGAAGAGGAAGTAAGTGTACAGTGCAAGGTCATGACTAAGTTATTTGTTCATCCAATGGAAGGTGATCTGTGTCAGATTTTATATATATATATATTCCAAGCACTGATTCCACTCAGAACTTTTTGTGAAAATCAGATAGGTGAATATTTGTGATACCAAGAACAGCAGAGTTCGACAACAAATCAGATAAACCCACAGCCTTTAAGGGACAAAAGGATGCCCACTGGCAACTATTTTCTATTGACAGTTGCTGTTTTCCAAACTCGCAGTTACCAACCGGTCCATTTTTTCTGGCTAGTCAGGAGTTCTGTTCTCACTATTATTTTGTAGGTTTGTCACACTTGCTCCTGAAGCCACTGCTCATGCAAACTGTCTTGTGTGAGTGTGTGTGTGTAGTGGGTGTGAATGTGCAGGCATCCAAGCTGTGGATACCCAGCTGGTCTAATCCAGGGTTTTGCTGCTCTGTCGTGAGCATCCCTGTCAGCTGTTACAGATGTGCTTGGGCAACTCTGACGTGTTTGGGGGTGTGCCTTAATTTGGCGTCCGGTAGCTCAGACGGGACTAGAGCTTGTCAGAGTTACTGGATATAAGCAACTAGAAGTTTCCTTAGTGATAGATGTGTCCAAGAGAAGGACTTAACAGTAAAATCAATATTGCCATTAATATTAATGTAATAAATGCACCTGCAACTGTGCAGAGCATATAATAAATGGGTTTAGGTATAAGTGGAATTTAGTGCTTTAATTCAGGGAATGTGCTGTTAAGAGAAATATCTGTAGTTGTCCTAATGCCTCCTATGAGCGTGTACAATATTTTTCTGCTTCTGAGCACTTGAACTCTTTGTTATATGAGCCACTGAAGTTTTGAATACTTTCCCAGCTGAGGAGTTGGAAATGTATTTTTAATAACAGACAAAGCTTAATGTACTGATAATTCAAGTAGAAATGTTGAAAAAAGCTCTTCTGACAGGAGAAGAGTGAGAAAAAGCATTTTAGGAGAAGAGGCCTTAGGAAATATATGTATAACCTCTTTACAGCAGCGACCCTGATGAGATCAATGTGTTGCGCTGTATTTATATTACTTCCAGTACAACCCTGATATTCTGGTAAAAGATTGTAGGGAAAATCAGAGCAAATAGCTTTTTAGTGATTATTCTCTATCCTGAGTACGCAGGGTCATATGTTGTATCCAAATGCAATTTGTCTGCATTAGAAACATAATTTTTTTACCTCCCTGAAATCAAGTAGTACCAATAGCAGGATTACATTTATTAAGCTGCAGTTAATGAGATTTGGAAGTGCTTAATGTAAAAATGTGGCATCATATATATTTCACTTAATTTGAAAAATATGTAAGAAAAAGGGTTGAGACTATTCACTGATGAAAACGAAAACCATCCCCTTTACGACCAGAATGAGGAGAACTGCCCATAGAGAAAAGCAATTTAGTCACCTCTTGTGAAAAACACCCCTGTAAACTGTCCTGACAAAGCCTAAGCCACGGAAATCTTGAGACTTCTGGAAACCCAGAGGTTCACAGGAACAAATATTGAAGAGCACCCAAACTTTCTGGGCTTACACGCTTGTCAAAGAGATGCATGCACATGCCCTTCCCTTCAAGCTGTGCAGCATGGGTAGCATTTTGATTCTTCAGTCCTCGTCAGTTATAACTGTGTCTACATAGTAGAAATATTTTGGCTTTTCTATTTTGGAGAAAAGGAGGCTGAGGGAGTGACCTTGTTGCTCTCTAGAGGTGTCTGAGTAGGGGGGGAGTGGAGGGAGAGGTGCAGAGCTCTTCTCCCTGGTATCCAGTGACAGGACAAATGGGAATAGTTCAAAGCTATGGTAGGAGAGGTTCAGGCTGGACATTAGGAAACATTCCTTTACTGAGAGGGTGGTAAACACCAGAAATTCCTGGAGGGGCATTCCTGTCAGTATTTAAGAGGCATTTGGGCAATGCCTTTAGTAACATGCTTTAGCTTTGGTCACCCTGAAGTGGTGGCAGTTGGATCAGAAGATCATTACAGGTCTCTTCCAACTAAAAATATTCTATTGTGTTCTATTCTTAATGCATTGCCAAGTAGTATATGTTAACAGGACGTGATCTTTAGAAATAGCTTGTTAGTTATTCTGGGGACCCAGCAGCCACACTTTGATTTTTATATATTTGATTGCTTATTTTAGTTTCTTGTGAGCCCTATTAAGGTTGCATGGATTGGATGAAGTATATTAGGGATGCTTCCACAGTGCACCTTCCAGTCTTTTTCTTTTAATCAGGAAGGTTTCCAAATCATGTGCTTTGAAATAATTTCACAGAGAAAACCAAAGTACAGAAAAAGGATCATGCCATTTTCTTCAAAAGCACCCTTGAACCAAGCTAGAGAAACCATAGGTACAGCCCATATGGTTTGTCTTCTTTTTACAACTAATACAGTGGTTTTGTTTTTACTGGCTTTCTTCCCCCCCCACACCCCCTTAATAGATTTAAGACCTTTGATTAAAATTAATAATGAAATTAATTCCCTATTAGCCCCCAAAATTGTGACAAAACACTTGTTTGTTTCTTTGAGACAGGGAAATAGAACATATGGGTTTAATATACGCTTATTTTCTGTTCCCCTCATCTTGTTGTTCATAATGAGGTCAAGGTGAAGCAAAAATTACTGCACTTTTCAGTAGGTATGCAGTTTTCCCTAGTTTTATGTTTTGTTGAATTTTTCTCCTCTTTTGTTCTTTTCTTTCTGCTACCCTTATAGGAAACGAATATAATTTTACTACAACGTGTTTTTCTGAAGAGATGTGCAATTTTGTATGCATACAAACCCCTAGATCTTCTTTTTTAATCCCCCTGTTTTGTTTGCAAGTCTACCTTATTTAGCTGAAGTCGATAATGTTTCTAAGGGAGGTGTGCGTGCTGGAATATTACCTTTACATGCTAATTAATTGAATATGATAATGAGGGCATGATGACAAAGTCAAAAGCAGAAGCTGAAAACAAGTAATCAGTCTAGTTCTTAACAATTAAACTAACTTAATAGAGGCTGTGGGGAGTCTCTGCAAGTTTAGTTTGCTTCATGTGAGTTGTGTTTTAGAGTGCTAGTCCCATGGGCCAAATCCTAGGAGATAACGCTGTATTTAGTTCTACTTTTCTGTAATAAAAGTGGTACACATGGCTTTAGAAGGAATGCTTCTTACGGAGGGGTATCCAGGATCTCACAATTCTTGGACAGACTGTGTTGTGTAGGCCTTGATTCTGAGCTATAAACAGACATCTCACCTTGTGAAGAGTTAAAGAGCATGTACCACCTAACCTGAACTACTGAGAAGAAGGTCTGATAGACCTCATATTTCTGTTGTACCTTATACTTACAAACAAAAAGAACTGTTTGGGATGTGAAGGTTGAGGATATCCTTTGTTGCATGACAGTGACATGGTGGTGCTCAGGTACTTTACAGGAGAAAAAAGGTCAGAAGACAGTTTCACAATCCTTGAAATCTATAAAACAGACTAGTCTGTTAAATACTGTTTAACCTCTTTATTAATGACCTGGATGACAAGGACAAAATGCACCCTCCTGTATGACTAGAGGCTTGGAACTGTCCAGTGAGATGAGAAGGCTTGAGGGGTTTTATCCACCTGATAGAAGGGGCTAAAGAAGACAGCTTGAAGAGTCAGGTTGCTCAGTGAATGGACAAAAGTCTAGTGGGCACAAACTGAAATACAGTAAATTCTGTTTCAATGTAGGAAAAACCTTTTTTAGTGTGAGGATGATAGAATACTGGGACAGGTTTTCTAAGTACCTTGTGGAGTCTCCATGCTGGGAGACATTCAAAATCTGATTGGACAACTAAGCAATTCCTCTGGGAGATCCCTCTCTGAGCACAGAGTTCTAGGTCATCTCCAGGTCTGCCTTCCTACATTGACTGTTCTGTGGATATTCTTGACCGTGCTGTGCTATGGAGCTTAATATTCAGAAGAACCCCAGCACTGCCAGTGATATCTGCCTCAATCATTTCTGTTTTCTTCCTCCCAAATATAGCAATTTGGATTATTGTTGAACTTTGATCAAAGGACAGTCTAGTTATCCATCAGGTAACCTAGCCCAGGGAAGGAAGCAGTCTTGAACTGCTCATGAGATATATGCAAGATTTGCAAGAGCAGTAGCTGGAAAATTCCTTGTGCAGTGGTGTAGCTCATGTCGTTGTATTCAAGTAGATCCCTTTCTATTTTGTACCACTGAGGCACTGCCACTCTCCTGAATTCTTTTATGTCTTGGGAACTTTGGAACTGGAAATTCTTCCATGACAGGAAAGTTCAACAAACAGAAGAGCACAAATATGAATTTTATTTCACTCTCTAACTTCCACACCCCCTTTACATCTTACACTGTGCTAACCCTATTCCCCTAGCTGCTTACCAGCATGTTTAGGATGATCAAGTGCATGTCCTGCTTTCTGATTGAATTTTTTCCTCCGCTCACTGTTGTGTACTACTTTTCTTTTCTTCTGTTTTTCCTTCTAACATCTGGTCCAGAATTGTTTCCTTAACACTGCTTTCTCATCGTTATTGAAACACTTTGGGATGAAAGTTGCCACCATCACATATTTGCAAAGAACATTCTTATGCCTGCAGACTGCATGTACTGCCTGCAACAGGCACACAGAACTGTCATTGCCTTGCTCTTGTTTCTTTTCGCACTTCAATTTTTCAGTAGAAATATAAACTGTATATTTTAGACAGTCTCAGTTGTACAGTTTCGTAAAGAAAAGCCTTGGTGTTGAAGCTTTAAATGTAAAAAAGCCCTTAATCAGGCTGCATATCTGTCATTTCATTCCCTTTTCATATAGGCTACTTAAAAAAAGAAGTTCTTATTTTAGTCTATACCTCACACTGTTCTTTGGTAAATGTGAGCTCTATAGAGCCCTCTTTATGCATATATTTATAAATACTCTTTATACCTCAAGCTGCATACTGTGAGGGAAATGTCAGTCTCACCCCTACGGAATTTGTATGGGATGAAAGAGGTGATATTGTTAAGGTGTCAGCTTTTCCTTAGCAAATATCCTCAATGGGATTTTTTGGTTACCGATGACCCTTAAAATCTGATATTTTTGAAGTGAGAAAGTTACCACATAGGAATAGGGTGACATGACACAGGTAGCTCGATGTTGTCTGTCAAAATCTACTACCAGCAGCAAGATTTGAGAGAACTGGAGATGAGGAAAGAAAAAAAACACACTTGTTTGATTTTGTTCTTCTCATAATTCTATGTCAGTAAGCAATTAAGAAAATGAAAGGACTTGTATGCTGACTTACTTTTAAAATATAAGCATTTCTTAAACTGTCATGTGAACACTTCTAATTTCATTGAAGATAGCCAAATTACGGTCATATAAATTGAGAATACTCTTGCCTTGCATTATAAGAAATTATTTTGGTAAATAAAGCATGAGACTGTGTGCAGTCAGAAATAGAGCATGCAGAAATTTTTGCAACTAGGAATTTATTTTCAGCAAAGAATATTTGGCAGGAGTTCTCTCCTAAACCATTTTCAGTGAAGAATTCTTGATGTTATTCCTGGCTTTTACACATTTTCTCAAAAATATCCACAAGCTGTTCCATCTCTGTCCTTTTTTTTTTTTTTTTTTTTTTGGTGATCAGTGGAGACAAATTGAAAATATACACCTATAACTCATACATTAGACCTAAGTTTAAGGTATGACATGTTTGGACTCCTAGAGTGGAGATCTGAGAGATTTTTAGAATGGACAAAAACAGAAAGGAAAAAGTATGTGTGTATGACTGGATGGATGGATTAGATTAACATCTTGAGAAATGAATGTGAAAAGCAGACCACTAAATGAAGGAGAAAGAATGACAACATTTGAGGGGCAAGGTGCAGAAGAATGGAAGGGATAATGAGCAAGCAGAAAGCAGATAAAATGAGCACTGCTCTATGGAAACCACTTTTTATGTCTGGAGTTTACTTCCCTTAGAAGCTTGTGCAGCATACTTTAGATCCCAATAACTGTAAGTATCATTACAATTAATTTCGTAATTAAAATAATACAGTACCCACTTGTAGCACTTCTCAGAGCTGAGCAGTGTCAGTGAAGTGGACTGTCTTTAGAATTATGGTATTAAGCATTTGCAAACACCTATCTGGTGAGCAAGATTAAATAAATAAATATATAAACACACCCCCAAGCTTAGGAAGAATTTAATTAAAACTTCTTTAGAAGTTTCTTTACAGTTGAAAAGGAGTCCAGAGTATTCTCCTAGGGCTAGATTCATTCCCTTTCTTTGTGTTCAAGGAGCCAACCACCACAGATAAAAAGCGTAAAACCACCCCCACAAAATCAATCCTGTTCCTAACACTGCTGGTCAGATGACATGTGTTTCATTGAGAGCAGAATCTCACTTTAAATATAATAGTTTTTTCCCAACTCTTTCTTCCTCACTGGCCTCTGTGTACAACACCTCATACAGTAATTTAAGAGGCTTTAAAGTGAGTTATGTGTGTGGGTCAAACCAAAAACAGTGATCTGGATGAGGTTGAGATACTGGCATGCACTTTGTGCCTTTCAAAACAGGATTTCAGTAAGACTATTATTATTTTTAAATATGCTATGGAATAGCAGCACTGTATGAATTGCTTTAAAAAGGTCAATATGACTTTGTAGAGGTAAGATTGTAAATTGTTCTTTCCCCTTCAAGGGTCTGGGAATGACGTTTCTGCTTTGCAAATATGAAGCGTGTTCAGAATAAATAGACATTGGGAGTAAATAGGAACTTCTAACTTCAAGGAAAAAGAAAATAAGCAGCCCAGTCCAAGCCATTTTATTGCTGATGGTTTGCAATGAGTACCACGGCCTGATGTCTTCACCAAAGGGCCTACTTAGTCTGCCTAAAAATATATGTGATGTCATTTGTCAAAAGATATAGGTATGTGTTTCATTTAGCTTTTTTTTTTTTTTTTTTTTTTTTGAGTAAGCTAAGCATCAGCAATTGTTATGTGGGAAATGTATTTTAAAAAAAATTAACTGTAGGGTAAAATTGAACAATTTTGCAACCATAGTTTGATTGTCAACTGAAGTTTTATTGTCAGATGTTGCTGTCCAAAGAACTTATTTCAAAGCAGTAAAATAGAATAGGTTACTTTGGGTTGGCTCTCATAGTGCTATTGAGCTTTACAGCCAAATGTAAAAGCAAAAAAAAAAAAGAAAGAAAGCATATGAAAGTTGAATAAGTCTGTCTGTTTTGGTATGTAATGCTGTCCCTGGATTGTGGTACCTTCTTTCTTTAGTATTCAAGGTGTGTTCTTGCTTTTCTGGACAAAATTTTACATTCTCTGTTTTGTTTCACAATGGAATTCCATCTTTCCTCACTTAGGTCTACCGAGTTATATTTGACTGTTCTCATGATCACTTTTGCTTTTTCTATGCTTTGTTAGCTTCCTTTTACCTTTCAACATCCTGTAATTTTTTCATAAGTTGTGGTTTAATAATCAAAAAAATAAAACCATCTCTGCTAGTATATGGGATGGGAGGAGGAAAGCACTGCAATTAGAGTAATATCTTTTTCCACTTGAGAAAAGAAAGGGGATAACAGTGAGGAAGAAAGACTTCTCTGGGAAGACACTTTCACTTTCTCACCCATGAAATCAGCGAGGAATTATACAGGGTAGTAGGGGCCCCAGGGGTATCTTCCTGAAATTTTAAACTTTTTAGCATATACAGAAGATACTGATCTGGTTTGATACATGCAGTAGAATAGATGCTCTGCGTGCAGATGTTGGGAAGCAAGAGAAATGCTGTGAAAACCAACGTGTGGCAGAAGTACCCTGGGAGGAGAGAGATGACAACTTTATGTGCAGCAGCTTCTCTCTCGCTTCTCGGTTCCAGGTGCCAGGCACAGCTGGCATCCAGAGTAGAAAATTGCATTTGAATGGGTGCCAAGGAATATCTACCCCTCTCCCATTGCCCCATTGTGTCAGCTGTGTTATCTTACCTGTTGCAGGTGTGTTGCCCATCATGTGGCTTTGCTGGAGGGAATGATCCCATGGCAGAGTGGCTCAACAATTGGACACCACCATCGCTTTAGTGTATCCATCCCTGCTACAACATATGTTGTAGAGCTTGAGGGGGGAAAAAATACACACAAACAAAAAACCAAACCAACAAACCACAGCAACCCCCACACACACATAAAAAGAAAAGCTGGTGCCAAGTAATTCAAATAAACTAT
This sequence comes from Myiozetetes cayanensis, assembly GCF_022539395.1. Classification (NCBI taxonomy): domain Eukaryota; kingdom Metazoa; phylum Chordata; class Aves; order Passeriformes; family Tyrannidae; genus Myiozetetes; species Myiozetetes cayanensis. The sequence continues at coordinate 6,473,966 of NW_026087742.1, forward strand.
CAAAGTCATATTTTTCAGACTATAGGAGGTACATTTTCTGGCATTCAATCTTTTTTTTCATAGAAAGCTTAGGCTTTTCAGCATTAGCACTTAGCATTAGTGAAGCTAATTAAAGGTATTGTATTTACTTGTTTGAGTGATCTAGCTCCTTCATTTAAAGATGGTATTTCTACAGCTGTGTCATATTGGTGGATGCAGAATGTGAAAACGTGAATAAAACTACACTTCTATGAAGTAACATAAGCTAAAATAAGACCAAATCGTGACCAAAACTGTCATTTCATTGTAGCTCTGAATGCAGACACTGTCATTGAAAACGATCCTGCCACCTCTAATATAAAGCAGCAGCTTTTTATAGGCAAGTCACTTCACAAATGATAATGGTGCTTAAAATTGCAAATCTGGTGGCTGTTTAGATGCCCAGGGATATCCCACACCTCCACCTGCTACTGCTGAAGAAGAGCAGGAAATCAGGTTCTGTGTTGGAATGTCTTGCCTACACTTGGGCTACATTTAAAATGGCACCTGATGCTTGTGTTTAAGTACATGAATCACTCCCTTGGTATAAGGCTCAGTGTTGCATTTCTAGTTCCAAATCAATAATACAGGAGTTTATTTGCAATGTATTGCCCTCGGCTCCCTTTTCAGCTGGGTAATCTCTCTTATATTTTATTATTATCTTTACAAATTGTATGAAATAATTGTAAAAAGAAGGAGAAGGAGGTGCAGTTCCCTGTTTATGTTTTTACTTTTATGGGGGGGAAAAAAGGTAAATTAAATGATACAGCTGGTGAAAAGAACAGGCAGCTGGACAATGCTGTACATTGAACAGACCTGACTCTCTGTTAAATTTCCAAGGCAGATGTTCAATGAATCTCTTTCATTGGGTTTATGCATCTAATGCTGAACATCTACATATAAATGAATCTCCAACATAATTAAAATGAAATTTATTGTTGGTAGCAGCATGGCATAGTAGATTTTGGTAGACAATCAAAATTAAGAAGGCTAAGTTAAATGGCAAACTGCAAAGATAAATGAATTTTTATATTCTCTTTCCCAGTGACTCATGCCCTTTCTAACACTTATTAAATTTATTTTTTAATGAACCTGTTGTTCATCCCCTTGCATTTTTCCTTTTGCTTCCTGCACATGTGTACCCTTTCTCTGGTATTCCTACCCTGAAACATTCTTGAGTTTCTGTGGTAATTTGTCTCTGTACAGGTGCTCTAATAATGATGGGAGGATCATGAACTCTATTTCCTATGGCTGGTGTTACCTAAATGTGTTTCTTATAAATACATTAAGTGTAACCTAAATATATCTTTTAGATAGTCCTCTATAATGTGTCTTACTGAGATTTTTATAGTGGAGTCATTAATTAGCAGAGAAAATTAAGGAGATTGTTTGAAGAAAAATGTTACTTCTTTTGCCTACAAAGAGCACAATAGGTTTTACAATCTGTAAACATATGAGGTTTATGACAAAATTTTTTCCCCTCATCTCTCTCTCTCAACTAGATGTAGCATTTCTTTAAACACATCCTGCAAAATGTTTATCACAGGCTTTAAAAATCCCCATACATTTCTATTTTGAACAGAGTATTTAGATTTCTAATAGTCTTATACTAGTTAAGTACACTAAGGCTCTACTGGCTGAATTCTGGATGCAGGATTTGTAAGGAGTGACAGCTGAGTTCCTCGTAGGTCCTGCATCCAGAATATTTAATGTGCCAAAATGCCTTAAGCATCTTCACTGATGTTTAAAAAAAGAGAAAACTTCAAATCCATGGCAAGATTTTCCTTCTTCTCTTGAAAAAAGGGAAAAAAGAAAGTGGTGATGGTGGGAACATCTCGTGATCCAGCAAACGCACATACAACTAAACACTCATTTTATTGGAGATCTTTGGAATCACAGATGCAAGAAGGGTACTTTAATGGACTAGCACTAAGGAAAAATGAAATCTTACCAAGCATACTCAAACCTTATCACCACCATATTCAGTGTTCTTGAACATTCCTTATTATCTTTAATTGTATGTTATACTTATATGTTTGTTCAATTTTTGACAGCCATATATTAATAACTTGTCTTCTATGGACTAAGGAATATTTTTGTTAATACTGAATATTCTTTATTTTAATTTCTTATTACTTTAATCTTTATACTTCATGTTTTTCTGGCTTACTTGCACATATCTTGGATGAAGGCAGTGAGGTCAATGTGAGCCTTCAGTTAAGCTTCACACTTTTTACTTTTGGAAAAAATTTCCTTCACTTGTTCTGACGAATATTTGCTAATAATGCAGCAGTGACCGTATAGCTTACAATTTGTTTCTGTCATCTGGCAAGGGAACTGTTTGAGGAAAAGCAGTTAAAATACCACTGCCCACTAAGTGTTTATAAATGTAATCAGTGACACTGTGGAGTATTTCTACCTCTGTTAAGTGCCAACTTTAAATTATTACTAATATGACCGGAACATCACTAGATATTTACTGACACACACAAAGGTTGCCTGCACCTTTGTTATATGACACAAGACCCCATTAGAATTATTTAGGTCTCTGCAAGTCAATGTAAGACTTCTACAAACTGAAAGAGAGAAGAAAATATCTATAGATTGAATAACTGATTTTCAGGAGTCTTACTGGGATACGTAGTGAGTGCAGTTTTATGATTCCCTTGTCTGCCCCCTCTCCTGATGTATTCCATTTTATAGTCCTGTAATTCATACTTAGGTAAAAAAGACAGGTTTTAATTAAAACTCCTTTTTTTTAACATCACGAAAAAAGTGTTTTAAGATGTTTGTGCAGAAATGATTCACGAGAGACAAGGGAAAGGGAGGAGTAGAAACTGGCTTAGAATTTCTAGGTTTGGAAGCCTTTTTACAGAATCCAATTAGTGATTGTTAGTAATGCTATTATTTATTACTGATATAGGGGCCTTTGCTTTGGGATATCTATTCTATAAATACCAGAAGCAGAAAATATTTTATAGCATGGAGAAGACAAAAAGAGAGAGGGAGAAAAAAAACTGAGGTAGATAGAGGTAAGGTAACCCAACAGAATATCAGCATTTAAAATGTAAAGCCAGACTTAGAGTCAGGTCACAGAATGGGTAAGGAAGAGTCATCGTGTCCAACCTCCCTGCTCAAGGAGGGTCATCCTAGAGCACATGGCACAGGATGTCCAGACAGTTCTTCAATATCTCCAACGAGGGAGACTCCACAGCCTCTCCGGGCAATCGGTTCCAGTGTGTGGTCACTTGCACAGTAAAGAAGTTCTTTCTCAGGCTCAGGTGGAACTTCCTGTGTGTCAGTTTCTGTCCATCATCCTGTGTCCTATTGCTTGGCATCACTGAGATGAGCCTGGACCATCCTCTTGACACCTTCCCCTCAGATATTGATGAGATCCCCTGTCAATCATTTCTTGAGGCTGAACTGGCCCAGCTCTCTAAACCTTTCCTCATAGGAGGAGGACCTGTCGAGGTCCTTCTGAGGGGCTGCACAGCACCCTGGGGGTAGCAGCCACCCCTCCCAGCTTTGTGTTTTCCAGATCCTGGTATCCTCTGCCAGAGCTGCTGAAATCCCTATTTTAAGTCCTGATGAGTTATCAGTATTCAGAAGGAAAAGAATTTTTTAGTGGGAAGGAAGCCCATTAATAACAAATGAGGAGATGAGATCAGCTATTTTTTGCAAAGTTGCTGAATTACCAGATTTTTTTTTAAACTTGATCATGTAACTAGATACGTGAAAAAAAAAGTTGTGAGCAAAGTATAAATGACTAAATTGAGAGTATCTCTGTTGGAAAAATAAAATAAATCAACAGTCTAAAAATTGCTTATTTACAATATATAGATCTAGCACTTTGTGCACAAATAGGCAGCAGTGATACAAATAATGCACCTAATGAAACAATAGGAACTAACTGTTAAAATCAAGAGAAATTAATGTCTGACTGTCAGGACTTCCATTCCCCAAGAGAGACATGTTGACAACTTAAAGGAAATTCTCATTCACCACTACCTATGCTCAGTCTCTGTGAAAATAGAGAGACAATAATCCTGCAATAACTAGAAGAAGGATAAAAAAAATATCTTAAGTAATATAGTAAGTTAGAAGTTATGAAAAATAAAACAGGTAAAATATAATCTATATCAATACAGAAAAACTTAACTAAAAATACCATTAAAACTTATTACGGGCAAACTTACTAATACTTGCCCCTTCCTTGCTGTTAGGCCACAGTGTTGCCCCTCTAGTTTGGTGCACTGGGAGCTCTTTCTCTTGGCTGTTTCTCCCCATTCTGCTCCCTTCTCCCAGCTGATCCTGCCAGTCCCTGCCTGGGGCCATCAGGCTGTGCTGAAGGTGCTCACATCCAGGACTCCGGATCCCTGATTTCTTTTGGATGATGAAACCCAGAAAGCTTTTACAAACCAGTGTGGAAGTGGGTCTCAGTTCCTGGAAAGCAGGTTATTGAAGGCTGACAGAGGTGTTTTGTTTGTAGAGTTTTGTATCTGAAGTTTTGAAGTGTGCAAGATGTGGCCCACTGTCCCCTTGAAAAACCAGTAATATTGAGGCAAAAGTAGTAAGAGGTTTTCGTTGCTGGGTTTGATGAAATAGGTTTTGGCATAGAATGCTACTTTAGATGTCATTATTTTTGTGATTTTTGTCTTGTCAAGCTTAATTTGCAGTATTTTTAATCTTTAAAGGATTTAGTGCTGCCTGGGAAGTGTTGGAACTGTTATGTAAAAAGAAGAAAATTATGTTGCCGTTGTTACTTCCCCTTAACAGTGACTTGTCCATAGAATAGCATTTAACTATTCTAGTGACAGATATACACCTCAGGGAATATGTTAAAATCAAGTTGAGAGTGATTGCTCCTATTGTCACTCTGGTGCCCTGGACATGCAGTCAGACCAGATTCTACTTGAATTAAAATCTCTAGATTTCGTTTCTTTGCCTCTTCCATCAGACCAAATTACTGTGGATCTTACAGAACAAAGGCACTGTTGTAGTCCTTTGCAGATCACATGCAGGGATTTCTTCCATGCTGTTCCTCTGTAGATGATCTCAGAGGAGAAAGAGAGAGACAGTTTCATCTGTAACTTTTCTACCTGTCTGCTGACAGTTTTGGGAAAGGGAGGCTGTGCTGGAAATGCTTAGTCTTTCTGCATCTGCTAGTGCGCTTCTGAAAACAGGGACTCAAAATTTTAAGCGTGTGCCACAGTAAAAAATATCTGTGACTGCTGTTGACCTTAATTCTGCACCCACTGCTTATATAGGTAGAATTTATTTGGATTAAAAAGTGTTGTCTCCTACCTTTGGCCACGAAGAAATCATCTAGTTTCTTCTTTTACTTGTACTTCAAGCCCAACAGGTTTGGCAAATTCACATTTAGCAAAAGAACTGCCTTGAAAACGTGAATGGGATTGTTATGTCTGCTGTGCGCTCCTGGAAGTTCTTTCTGTGACTGTGCAAGAGAGGGGCAAGTCATGCTCATAGAATGGTTGAGGATGATGGGTTTGAAGTGACCTAAAAGATCACCCAGTTCCAACCCCCTGACATGGGCAGGGGACATTCTACTAGCCCAGATTGCTCAGAGCCCCATCCAGCCTGGCCTTGAACACTTCCAGGGATGGGGCATCCACAGCTTCTCTGAGCAACTTGTGCCAATGCCTCACCACTCTCACAGGGAAGAATTTCTTGCTATACCTGCCCTCTTTCAGTTTGGAGCCATTCCCTTTTGCCCTATCACTACATACCCTTGGAAAAAGTCCCTCTCTATTTCTGGTACTGGAAGGTTGCCCTGGTGCTTTCTCCAGCCTGAACAACCCCAAATCTCTCAGCCTTTCTCCTTGGGAGAGGTGCTCTATCCCTCTGATCATCTTTGTGGCCCTCCTCTGGACTCACTCCAGCAGGTCCACATCCTTTCTTATGCTGGGTGCCCCAGAGCTTAGCACAGTCCTCTAAAACCTTATTTTATGTGTGTTTTGGAATATATTTTGGCACTAAATATTTTGACTGCTGGCAAGGGTCAAAACTAGCCATTGAAAGTTCATTACTGAAGTGTACTTAGAAGAAAGTGTTTTATTTCTCTACTTGAAAAGTATCAATAGTTGTGCTGAGTAACAGTTGTTAACCTAACTTTTGTAGATATGTAAGATTTCCTCTTGTTAAATCCCATTTTTACATGTCCATTAAGTGCAATGACTATAATAGAGGTTTTGCCAGAGGCAGTTGATTTCACTAAGGCCAGACTTCCACATATTTGCCTCAGCTGCACAATTTTAACCATTAAGCTAACAATACCAACTTTACTAAGCCTCTATTCAAATAATCAGCAAGTTTGTTTGAATAATTTTGTTTGATTTTTTTTTTCTTTTTCTTTTTTTTTTTTTGAGCAGTTGAAAACCTAATGCTGAAACCTAATCTATTGGATGTCCTGAGGCTGTGAACAGCAGTCTTTGTCTAGAATTGGAATCATAGCCTCAAAATGCAGGCTGGTTTTCTTATTTTAATGTTATGTTTTGCACTATACTTTAAGCTCCAGGAAGAAGGATTGATTGTAACTTGTTCTCAATACCAGCATGTCTATTGTGAGACTGAGCTGTGTGAAGGGGGGGAGGAGGGAAACCCCAACAAACAAACAAACAAAAGTGTTTTTATACCTAAGATTTTTATTTTTAAATAAGAAATAATCAAACTATCTGAATTCTAATCAAGCCATAAAAAGGTTTTCTTTATTTGAGAAGAAATAGAGAATATAAAAGAAGTAGGAAGATTAGCTACCTGCCTACTGACGTTTTTTCTTCCTTGAGGGCTAAGGGATATTGGTTTTAATGTCCATAAGAGCTCAAGTATAACTTACATAGTTTGTGTATCAGCTTTGTTCTGCATTTTTCATAAAGATTAATACCTTTGTGCTCTAGACTTGGAGCAAGGGAAAAGGAAAGAGGAATGATTGAAGATGATTATGAACAGAAAACTATCATTTAGAGAGCCATTTTTCTAAGACTTAGCCCTCAAGTGCCTCACTGAAAAGCACAACTTATATAAAATTTGTCTGAATGACCTGGTGATTCCTGTGACCTGTTCTAAGAGCACCAAGTAAACATTCATATATCTGTAATATTGCTTTTTTGTTGTTTAAATCTGCTGCTTGTTAGATTAAATGTTGTACTGCTACTAAGGAAAAGATTTCCTAGCTGAAAAAAAGCATGTAAGAACTAGACAGTCAGATATGGGACTTCTTCCTGTATTTTTTTCCAATTTTTTTTTTTTTTTCTGTCAGAAGAGAGCTTCTAAGCCAAATATGGTTCTATGTATTTAACATATCTCAGTGGCTTTTTCTTTGAAGACCTTCCTCATCCCTTGAACCCATAAAAAATTGAGTAGTTACAGTATCCTTTGGGAGAGGGAAAAAAAGCTTTTGAAATTCTGGAACACTTTAAACAAGAAGAAAAAACCAAACCAAAAGCAAAACCAAAACCCCAAACAAACAAAAAAAACACCCCAAGACCACTCAGAACATCCTAATCCAGAATTTACTTACTGAGTTTTGGATTTTCATGTGGCTTCTACTAGCTTCTTTTGACTTTTATCTTCGACTCTTCTCATTGGAGGCACAGTGAACAGTTAATCCTTAGCCAACCTGTGCTGTAGACAAGTTCTAATAAGTGTTTTGCAGCAGCCTAATTTGATACCTCCAACATTTGTTTCTGCATGGTGAACTGACCTGATTTTTATTCAAAAAATCAACTTGTGCTTGAAGTTACCCAGTACTTTTGCTTAAGTGACTGGTGGATTTTATCCAGAAATGCAAAACTCAGAAATTTTGGAGCTCTTGAAATCAGTGGGTAAATATTCACTCATTAGAGCCAGGACTCCTTGGAGAGTTATGTCTGATTCATAAATGTGTAGAGATCAGGATGAAAGCAAAAGTGATCTTCCTTCAACGCTACCAGAGCTCTTTTTGCAGTTAGAAGGTAGCAAATTCCACCTCTGCCTTCCTTTTTCATGGCCAAATTAATGTAATGAAGGTGAATTAGCTAAACTGATTGATCTGATGAAGTGCTATACAATACACCCAAGAACTCTACTCTGTTTGCCTAATGAAGTGTCAATACGTCTCAAATGGTCCCACAAATGATTTAAAGAAATTGTCAGATTTAGTCAAAGAAGCATCCAATGATTTACGCTATTGTATAAAGCTCTTAATCATTTAACTATTGGAGTGCTTCAAATCTCTCATCATTTTTTTCAGCTACTTATCCTGATGCATGTACTAATGTCTAATTTGCTAATTAGAGGAAGAAGATTACTGTGCTTGACAGGCAAGGCCAAAAATGGATTCTATCCATAAAAGAAGTCACAGAGGTAACAAAAAACAATTTGCAAAGGAGGAAATAAAGCATAAATAAGGCCATCAGTTGCAAGACTGAAAATTTACAGTTAGGCATAATTTATTATAGAAGATTAAAATGAATGCAGACTCATGGCAAATGCATAAAAATACAGAGGAAAATCCTAATAAGCTTCAAAAAAACCTTCATAGAAATTCCTTTTCACAGCAGTTTTAATAGGTTCCTATGTTAAGCAATCTGCTTCAAAAAGTTGTCCTCATTATATAATCTGCCTTAAGAGGAAATACTAGGAATTCCTTACTCATTACTTCAGAGTGAGAAAATGAAGGACAACACATCATGAAAGACTACCAGAAGAACTGTTAATAAAGCAGGGTTATGAAAAAAAGAGAGGCAAGTGATGAAACATCTTAAAAGCCTCACAGGTTTTTGTAAGGATCTGACAAAGCAGAGAAACTCCTCATTAAATGGAGAACATGTGATTATGTTAATTTTACAAGAGCCCACAGACTCTGACAGACATACTTATATAATTGCAGAAGCAACCAAAGCTTTGCATGTCTAATTTTCTTTGTCACATGTCACGTGATCAGAAATAAACTTCGTGGTGTTAACAGTCCAGATAGTTATTATGGCTAAATTGCAGAGGAATTATGTGAAAATCAGAAAGCAAAATCTGAGATAATAAGACTGGTATTTATTCTGTGAGATTAGCTTCAAAATAAGTTCAAACATCATAGTGTAATAAAACTTAAATTGCAATGAATTACAATATAGATAGTATATCACATTAATTTTAATACGTTGAAATTTTAATCAGAAATAATTGGACTTTCAATAGAGAAGTAAATGAAGTTGCTGAACCAAAAGGAAATTAACACTGGCTGCAAGTGAAATAAACTGTGCAGATTTGGAAGGTCCTGATTTATTGAGGTGGGAACTGCTTCTAAGACCATTAACATAAAGATTTAATTAACGTGTCATGATTTTTACCAGATAGTGCAAAGAGTTAGAAAACAATAAAAAGATAGCATTTTATTTTGATAGGGGAAATCAATATGAAAATTGCAAGAGAAGCAATCTCACATTACAAGACTAGGCATTAATAAACTTAGCTATTGATAACAATCAAGAAACAACAAAAGTTGCTAATAAGCATCACAATTGTGGTTATTTCAAGCATGAAAACCTGTTGCCTTTCAAATGATGAAATCTTTGTCTCTCAGGGAAGGTAATGTGTCCAGGAAATATTTTTCTTACCTTTTTGTTTCTGAGCTTTCTGGTGTACAGTGCACCATATTCCTGAATACCTGTCCTTTGAACAGTAGCCAGATGACTCTAGCACTGCTACTTCCATGTTTCATCTTCTTTCTGTACTCTGCATGGTTTATAACATGACTCAGAGAGCATTTAAGAAACTTTTAATACATCTCTGCATAATGTGATACTGTCTTGAAAGCAACCCACTGCTTTTGTAAAAATGATCATAGATGGATGATGTGTTGGGATTATGTGTTACGTTACCACACCAGTACAGATTAATGGACAAGGATGGGAAAAGTGCCTTCTTGGGTAAGAGCTCTCAAATATAAGTTAATTCCCGATTTAAAAAAAAAAATTCTATTTAAGACTCAGTAAAAGTTGAATGCTTCCAGTGCTACTCCAAATCCTTGTAGCTCTCACACTGTTTCTGAGGACCCTGTAAGCAATAAGATAAATAGGAAAAGATAGATGGTTTTTTATTTATTAATATTCTGTAAGCACAAACATAAAAAAAGAAACCTTACCCTCTCTCCCTTTACATTAACTTCAAAATACCAGAGAGTTTGAAAACTACAACTCTTGCTTGCTCAGAGTGGAGAACTTTGAGTTACAACTCTCCCACCAGTGAATTTTCCATGTTCCCTTTATCACATGTGAATGCTGTAGAAGACAAACCAATCGTTTATGTTCTAAAATCTAACCCTTTCTACAGCAAGTTATGTGTTTTAATTCACTCAGTATTCAAAGGAAGTGTGCAAGAAATGAAGCTGAAGGGTTTTGAGTCTCAGTTTGTGAATGAGATGTGAAGAGTCGCTTCCTCACCCATGGTGCCTGTGTCCCGAGCACGTTTGCAGTGGAGCAGTGCAGCCTCTTTTCTTTCACCACTGGGAAGGTGAAAGAGAGTAGCACTTTCCTGTGGGGCTTCCTGGGTAAGATGTCGGAAATCAGAGCAATCTGTCATGTTGTCCTTTGGATTCCCCAGGTGCCTAACAAAGACATACTTGGAAAAAAAAGAAATCTCGTCTTGAAGTGTGGCTGCTCCTGATGGGAACTGTGAACTTCTAGACGTTGTCATTTTGTAAGGTTCACTGTCAGCCTATTGCTGTTCAACAGACAATTTGGGACAACAAAACAGAAAGCTAAGGCTCCATAAGAGTAGGTAAGTCACTGTACTGTGCATGGATGCTCTTTTATGTGTTTAACATTATCAGTACTGTAGGAAAAAGCTGCTAAGTATATAGCCATGTCATTGCAAACCCTGAAGTCTTTCAAGTGTATTTTATCAGATGCTTTCTCAGGGTACAAAGAGCACAAGTTAGGATTACTGAAGATATTCCTTTTCATCAAAACAGTAAACAAAAAATCCTCCCAAACAAATAAATCAACCAAGTGAATAAAGCATACTCCTAACTTGCCAGCCAGACAAAATCATTTTAGTATTCTTTTTCCCCCATTCAGTTTTTCTGTATGTCTGTGTTTATCACAAATATAGTGCTTAAACTACGTAAGCCTGGATATCTCCTGTTTTCCCTCTCTTTATTATTGTAGCTGAAAGTAATTTATATGGAAACAAGTAGTTCAAATATAAACCATGACACTGAAACTCAAGAAATCTTCTGAGATGCAGGATGTTTTTATCTCCAGGTTTCATCCTCTCTTTACTTTCTGCATTGTAAGGCTGTTGCTGCACTCTTTTAGCATCATGAAAGCAGTGGTGAAATGGAAAGGTAGTGGATTAGGACATAATAAACATCTTGAAACCAATATAATTTCTTAAATGAATAATTTATGCTTAATTATTGGATTCTAAAACTATTCTATTGAGTCTTAAGAAAAAAAATCATTCTATTATTAGGGTCCAATACAAAGGTTCGAGATGTTAGCAACTCACTTAAGAGTGATCTTAATATATGCAACTTATAAATTATGATTAACTTCTGGCTCCCAGTCAGAGGCAAGAAGATGTATGAAGGATTCTGAGGTGACCAGGAAAATGGTCGAATAGCTTAACCTGACCTTTGCACAGGGGAGCTCTGAGTCCCAGGATGTGTCTGGTGTTATAGAATTGCAACTGTATGAGGTCTCCCCTTTCTGACTGCTTTTACAGTGGACCTGAATGGGTTGTGTGGGACACTTCAGGTCAAATTCATGCCTTTACCCCAGAGTACAGCTGAGGTGGAGACACCAATATCTGAAGGTAATTGCTCAGCTACTGCAGCCAAATGCCACCGACATACAAAATTGTTGATTTATGTCACACAAAGGCAGCATGGAAAGAAAGCACCTGGGTCAAGTGTGCTTTTTCAATTTTTTTTCCCTTTACTTTCTTCCTGGGTTCGGTCACAAGAAATGATACAGAGCCAGCCTGAAGAGTGGAACTGAATGTTTGTGGGAAGACTGTCAATTTTAAAGCAGACTCAGGTGTAGATATAATGGCCATATCAGAAAAGACTTTCACTCCTCTCACAGCTGAACCAACTGTGGCTACTCCAAGTAATCCTAGAGGCAGCATAAACACAAAGTGGAAAAGACATCTTTAATACTTAGGAGACTTTAGACTGAAATTTTCCTTCACCAGAACATTTACTACTTTCTTGATTAGAAGAATGAAGGAAAATTTTGGAGAGAGGACATTGGACTCATCTGGACACCCTGCCCCTGTTCATAGCATTGAAACTATAACCTTCACAACATTTCCTTTCTCACACTTTTTAAATAGTTTCCAGTGTAAAAGAGTGTTGGATCAGCTATATTTAGTGTCTTGAATGATCAAACCCTGACATGTCAGGACACTTAAAAGGTATAACAGAGTTGGTTTGTGTTAGAAGCATGGTATCATCTACTGTCAGATTGGGAAGAAGAATATGAAAACCCAAACATGCAAGAATCTCAGAAAATTTTAACTGAAAATGTGGGAAAAAAAAATTTATAGCTTTCTAACTGTGGAATAAAAGATACTCACTTGAAGCAGAGCTAAGGATATCTTGTTAGCTACCCAACAAACAAATCAGCCCTCTGGTAAGGCTGAGGCATGGCCAGTGAGACATTGGCTTCCTCAATCTGTCCCAGGGAATGAATTGATTACTAAAGAGGTACTACAGTGACTTCATGTTAGGCTGTTCTGCTCATCAAACCTGTCAGGAAAAGTTTTGAAAGGTAAGAGTAGATAAAATTTTCAGTTTTTACCTGTTGTGACTGAGGCGTTCTTTTATCAAAACTAGTATTTTAAAGTTGACCTAAGTTTCTTTCATTTTTGTAAAATTTAACTACCTACATGTTAAAAAACTAGAAGTTATGAAACCACAGCAGGTGCTTCCTGTTTATCTTATGGATAAATTAAATTGTTTGCTATGTGGAGAACGTGAAGTTCTATGTGTTAACATAACTGTAAAGCATTTTCTTACCATTCCCAAGGGACAGAGTAAGGATTGATTAATGGCTGTAACATTGCATAACATACATGTTCCAAGCCTTTAGAAAGTGCTGATTATTTCTTCCCTTTCATATGTGGAATATTAATCACTCTACTTTTTCCTAGTATTCCTTCAAGTATTAATAATGCTACTTTTAATTAAAACAACACGTTTTGGATAAAACGGAGGGTGTAGAGATCAGATATAACTTCCTTTCTCTGGTTATCTTCCAGGTATTATTAAGACTTTATGAGGGAAGAATTAAACAGAAAGTAGGGTTTAGTTCTATTATAAATGGGAATCACATCATTAGGAGATAATACTATATTATTTTTCTGAATTGAAAATGAACATGATCACCTTAGCAGGCTCCTTTTGATGCAATATTTAAAATGATAAGTGAAGTATGTGTTAGGAATAAAATAGAACCACAGGTGGTGTTTTGGTTTCCCCATCCTGCACTTCAAATACCAAGAGTAAATTAATAGATAAAAAAATCTACCTGAACTTTGGAAAAGACTGTATGAATTGCTAAAATATTTAGTTCCCTCATTTGACTCTGAATTGGAAGCTTCAACTCATAAATCACATATCCCAAAACCTCAAGGTTTTAAGTTAAATGTTACCAATTGTTCTCATCGTGCGTTTGCTTCTAATTAGTGGAAAAACCAAGACAGGCTGAGAAGTCTATATAAAATTCTAGCGTAAATTAATAGATTTAATGAACCCTTTCCTCTGCTTTATCGAGGATATCTTTTTTCATTCTCAGGTTCGGGGTGCACTTGATTGTTAACATTTATGTGAGCACGTGTGAGTGTGCTCCCCTACGCTTGCCAAGGCAGGTGTAGCTCGTGCAGCTGGAGCCCTGGAGCTGTGGGGAAGGTCTCAGCGCCAGCGGGGTTCTGCTTGTTCGACAAAGCGACTCCCTGTGCTTCTCCACGAAAGACCGAAACGAATTTTAGAAGTCAGACAGATGACAAGCAGGGAAGCGTGCTGTCCTCCCCACTGTGCCACCCTGGCGCTGATTCGCGGGGGAGAACAGATGACTTAGCGGAGTCGGGAAAGAAAATATGTGGCAGAGCTGATTGCTGGCATGAGTGTGGTGCAATACATCAACAGCAAAAGCATCAGTGCTCTGTGTTCTGTGGCCTTCCCCTTTGACTGGAAACTGTCTGCCTCTCTCTTGTTAAGGCTGGAAGACTGGGAATCTTGCCTTCTGCAGGAATTAGTGTCAGCTGGACTCCACGCGGTGGCTGGCATTGCCTTCCGTGCATTCACTGGAGATCCAGCTGATCACCTCCTTGAAAACACACGGTGATCAAAAGCCTGTATAACCAAAGTCCTGATTCAGAATTTCCTATCTGGTAAGTAAAGAGCTGACATTATGTCAGTGGCTTGACTAGACTAGGTCTGATTGAAGTGATTATTGTCATGTAATGATTAGGGTCGATTACATTTACAGGCGCCGTGAGATGTCTGGCTGCTGCTTGGAGATAGGAAAAAGTTGTACAAAGTTAAGTCTTGCTTAATGAAAAACTAGAATTTGAAATAGGGTATAGAGGAGTAAAAAGGGCATTTATGCAAAAGGCAATGATTTGAATGTGTGTAGAGCTGGAAAAGATATGAAGATAGATGAAAATAAGTATGTGAATTTCTTCTGAAAAAAACCATTTAGGGATGGCAGCATCTATATCAGTTGTAACAACACGATTTATGTTTTAAGAATTCCATTCATATTTATTGTCATCTAGTTGTATGTCTTTTTCTAGTATGAAATATTGCATTTTTTTTTCTCAACTGTTCCCTGTAATAAAGCATTTGCCATGGTATTACAAGATAATAATAGCTTTCTCTGACAATGCATCTCTCTCACTCTACATGTTTTCTAGGTGTTTTATTTGCCCTTTAATGTTTTTGACAGGTGGGTCGAGATGAGAATAGCAGATCTGCATAATTCAAATGAGAAGGTCATGTAGAGAGGGATTGCCTTGTTTGAACCACCCACAGTTCTGAGAGATATTTTTGTAACTTTCGAAAACATTTTAATCTCTTAATGGTGAGTCCTGATTCACTTCAAGTGAATCCTGAATACCTTCTAATCTGAAAAACGGTCCCATCAACTTACTGGAAGGTCTAAAGGATTTTAACAACACACAGTCACTTCTTTTTCACCTGTTTTGTAAAGAAAACTTTAAAACATACAAAAACATAATAGTATGTTACTCTTTGCATTATGCATTTGTGTATAGGTTGCAAATTAACAAGGAAGGAAGAAAGCCAAAGATTTCATCCTAAAGAAATAGGAAGAGTGTTGAAACAAAATGTTCCTGACTATTTAAATAAGTATTATTACCAGGGGAAAAAACAAAAACCAAAAAAATTTTCGTTAACTTTGTGAAGAAGGAGGAAATGATGACAGGCTGAGGAGTCATCCCAGCCAAACAGGCCAACTATAGCAGCAGTATCTGGCAGACAGACCATCTACACTGAATGTTAAACTCAAGTTTATTCCCTAACTACCTTATAGTTCATGCTATTTACCTCCTATATCTGGGTTCACCTAGCTGTTCCCAGGTTCCTGGTGTCGACCATAGCTTCTGCTGGATGGGAAAAACAAGCATATAGCGTGGATGGATTAGAAGAGAAGGTGCTACCGTTTCCTTAAACTCAGTAAATATTACTGTTAGCTATATGAATGCTTCTTCTTTGGGTCCCAAGTGAAGCAGGGATGTCCACAATTATTCAGGTAACTTGAGATCATTCCGAAGTATTTCAAATCAGTGTTTTGAAAGCACTGGCATATGTGCTCATTGCATGTTCCATTATTTTAATAGGTAGATTCATTTTATACTCTGTTACTTGTAGAGAGTAGAGTCGTGCCAGTGATGGTGAGATATCAATGACTTCTGACTTCAGGCAAAAAATGGGCTTACATGCTCAGTTTAGTTAAAAGTCTGTTCTTCACTATATCTAGGGTTATACATGTGGTTTTGCTTCCTTTACAGATTTTTGGAATATGTGTGTCAGTAATTAAATAGCAGAAGTTGACAAAACAGTAAGTGCAAATGATGGATTTTGATGTAACCCACAGAGTATAATCCATTGAAACAAATGACAGAAGTCTGATAATCTCTAACACAAACAGTTTTATAAAAATATTTCATTATATCAACTAGACATTAAACTAACATTGACTTAAACCTTCCCTCGCTGAGTTGAATTGGAATTAATGGTAATGGGAAAAGAAATAATCTACTATTGAGAAAAGAGATTCCTTCAGCTGAAATTACTGATGTGGTCTCATGCATTTTATGGGCTATGCTTACATAACACGTTATTACCAGTAGAAATAGAGGTGCTGGAATGACCACCAAAGTTATTAGGGTGTTGCTTGTTTTATTACTCCGAGTAGTTTGGTTGATTTCAGAATAACCAAAGTTAATGGAGCTGCTACTGTAAGTACAGAGAGCGTGATTTAGTCCTTGACACATACCATATTTATGTATTGTTGTGTTGTGGATCACAAGTTCAAGCCATGATTATTCTATTAAGCCCTTGCATTCATTCAAATTTTTCACGTGTTGCTTCTATTTACAAAATGTTATCCAGGCCTTGCAAGACCTAATGAGTATTTAATTGTGAGCCAGTGATACAAGTTTCTGCAAACAGTCTGAAGTTATTTGTCATTAAATGCATTTTACAAAACAATTTCCTTTTGCTCACTTGGATCTTACCTCCTTCTTGCCATCTTATCACTTGACTTCATTGAATAATAAGTTGCTCAGCTTTTGAATACCCTCTGTATTATCAAAATTATGAGAGTGAATGCTCATCTATATACAGTCAAATATCAAGTTGATTACTGTCTCATTATTTGTCCAGAAAAAGCTTAGTACATGTGAATTTTACTATTTTAACTCTTTTTTTTTTTTTTTATTGATATTATTTACTTGGAAAATAGAGATAGATGCTATGTGAATAAAAAATGGACTCATTTCTTTGCCTAATTTCTATTGATAGTCCAATCATCTATATTGGCTTCACCATTCTAGTAAAAATAATTAGATTTTTTTTTGTTGTTTATTTGAAATATCTTTGTAAGAAAAATTATTTTTGGTGAACATAGCAGTGTGAGAGAAATACACTTGCAGTTTTCTCTATTAATGTCTTTTTACTGCCACTCAGAATATATTTGTATTTCATTTTATACCTCAGATGCTGGACAGCTTATGTGAGTACCAGAAAACCTTCTTGTACTTTGAAAGAACAGTTGAGCTAGTCAAATTTGAACGGCAAGGTCAATATGTGCCTTCATGGTTAGGATTGTAAAGTTAATTTATGAGAAATGAGACACTACTTCTGAAATTTTGCAAGATGTAACTGCAGTCTCTTGGGTAGATTTTTGAACAGCAAACCTGGAATTTTCAAAAGCCTTAAAAAATTACCGATGTGTCTCAATATACAACACTAAGTTTCCTAGAGAAATCAAGAAATGATTAATCCCTAGCACTGGTGAAGAGCTGTACATTTAAAGCTGACCAAAACAGTAGCAGTGATGATAAACTGTGTTTCACAACCCTGAATTTAGTGGACTGCTAGTTCAGAAATAACATTTTTGTGTTTTGTTTTTTTTTGTTTTGTATTCAGTATGAAATCATATTTATTTTTCTGTAATTCTAAACTTGTGCTAGAAATTTGCATTAAAAGCTATAATTTTTCCAGAAGAAAGGGTGATGCTACTGCTCTTTGTCCCCAGAACCCTTTGGTAGGAGTTTTTGTTGTGGGGTCATATATAGCTACTTGTAAGTGGCAATTTTGCAGAGAAAAATGAAAAACATGGAGTAAATCAAAGAAAAGAGTGAGATTTTTTTTTTTTTTTTTTTTTTAACTGGGACACATAATATAGTGAAAAGTGATAGTGTTAACATGTAAGATGGCTTTACCAGTGGAAAATTATAGCCTTTCCATAAATTTAGTTGGTTTTGAAATTTTTCTATAAAACCCCTGCTGCAATGCCTGTTACATTCCTTAAGACTTTTTCAAATAGGCAAGTGTGAAAATACAACTTAACTGTGTCAATCAGCTTTTCCAAATGAAAATACTAGCCTGTGAGTTCATGGCATTGACAGGAAACAAAGCATAGTAATTTTGTTCTTTCAAGATTATCAGAAACTTTCATAACTAAAGAAGGGATAGAACTAGAAACTTTTTTTTTTTTTTTTTAGAAAAACTGCTTAGAGAGGTAAATTGATATATACCAACTATTCATTAATGAAGCCTATAATTCACAGTTTCTCAAAACAATAAAATAAGGGTAAAGGACTGAAGTCAATTATTTCATCTATGTTTTTATGTGAGTCATGATGTTAATCTTTCTTGATTCATTGGAATGAATGGTAAAAAATCCTCTTTGCAACTCAAAGTGCATGACCTAATGCTTGTAATATTGCCTAACATTTCATAGACTGAGGTGCCTGTAAAACAGTAGTTTTTCTTTCCTTGATTTTTATGAACATGTGATAGAAACAATCCACTGATATTTCGAGGTCTAAGTTCTAGGGGAACATGATAGGATATAGAAACTTTTGGGCAAAGGCTTTTTTTTGGTAGCCCACAGGCTCCTTTCAGGTATGACTGATGCCCGAGTGCAGCAAGCAGGTGCAATCAATCCTAGGGCATAATAGTGGGGATATAAAATTTAAAAATCCTGCTTTGGGATACATTTGAGAAAGCAGAGTTCAGCAGAGAACCACAATGCCTGAAGGGAGCTTTCCTCTTGGTACCCAGCCAGAAGGATGACTGCACTGCAAAGCTTTGTCTCCTTGGTCAGTCTTTCAAGGGAGAAACCTCAAAGTTGTTCTCCTCTGGGTAAGTACCACTGACAGAAAAGGAGGGGATAATATGGAATTAGACAGAAAAAATTGTTTGTTTATTATTGTTTCTTTATACCAGGGAATGACTTCAGATATAAATTATGACTGCTGACTTAGACATTCTCTTTCTTTACTTAATCTAACTGAAAGATCTTCCTAATATCAATCTAAACCAAAGATACGGTTGGGTTTGTTTTTCAAGCTCCTGAGGTTCACTGAGTTTTATCTCCTCTTTGCTGGCAGTACTTACATCCTCTTCACTCTCAAAATCTTGCCATATATCATGAGACAGATTCAGATAGGTTAAATAATCTTTCTCTCTTCTGCATTCGTGACACCACACAGAAGATTTTCGTGTGCTGTTCAAAATAGTTGAAATGGAAGACCTCTCCAATTTTACAATGCTGGCTGAACCCATTTTATTTTCCTAATGCCCTTTAGACTTGAATTACAGAACATGAGAGGCAGGGATTTCAAAATGGAAACTTTTAGCCATTTTCTGCATTGCCATGTGGTACAAGGTTTGTACTGTTGCTTTCGTTTAAGACAGTAAGCACACCGCTGAATACATGCAGAGGGAAACTGCATCCTGTTGAGTAACTTTTTCTGGTGTTAACTCTTAACTTTAGTAGAATAAAACTACTGTTAGGAGTAATGCTGTGGAGTAGACTGTGGAAGTGCACAGAGTATGGCAAGAAAAAAAGAGATGCAGTGGTTTTCTTCCTCTTGTTCTTTCTTCACTCCCCTGTCCGTCCATTTTTTGTACCTGTCCCCAGAAATGTTAGGAGCTCTATTTGTTGAGGATGATTTCAACTGAAAGGTTTCTGAGCCTTTGAAGACATCAGATTTGAATAAAAAGATACCAATTTTGTGAAAACAAAGAATCCACAAAACCCAACTAAACAACGAAAACCCAAATGACAAAGAATCAACCCTCAAAACCCAACTAACCAATGAAAACCCTAAATGACATAAAGCCCTTTGTGAGCAAATGGAATTGTCCATTGGTTCCATGCCTTTTGGGTCTCACTAGAGATTACTTTTCACAGCATGTGCCATTTTGGTGGAAATCCATTGAAGCAATTGGATTTTTGACATCCAAATCACAGGAAATATCCATTGTGCACCAGAAATTTCACTATAGAAATAGCCAGTGGGCTCCTGTTTCGTTTAGGTAACTCAACAAGATGCACAAAGGCAGTAACAGGATTAATTTATAAAACCTATTAACGATCATTTTCCTCTTGTGCAGGTAGACTGGATTGGACAGTGCCCTTGCAAGTGTTCAGTAGGGAGTACTACAGTATTACCTTGAGAAGACCCTCTATTACATTCTGTAATTATTAAAGCCAGTTTTAATAGATATAAAGGTGTAGCTTGGGTTCAGTTAAGGTTGAAATCTACTGTCCTTTGAAATGTCTCTTCAGCATTTTTGACTAGCTGTAGCGTTTCAGACTTTTTTTTTTTTTAAGAGTATAAAAGGATGATATTTTTCAAATGTCTGAAGTGTAGGCAAACAAATGAGAAAGGTTGCCTATTCAGAAAACTTTCTTCAACTTTTTCATTTAGATAGCCTTTCAGAAAGGGCAGGGTTATGCAAATTCAGGATAAAAATATCAAAGAACAATGAGAATGATCTTCCAGAAAATAAGAGAAACATACTCAATTCTAAACACTTTATGAGGACATCGTTTTTCACTCAATAGGAAAACCTCTATATTTTAATATATTAAGTAGAAATTTGTCTGAGACTGTAAAATTTGAGGAATAGTGACTAAAACCTGTAAATTACACTTTTTTGCACTGGACAGGTTTTACTAGTACGTTACTACACAATTCATTATTTAAATTGGACCTTTTAAAATATTTATATAAATTATTTGGGTAAAAGGTCTGAAATTAAAAAAAAAGAAAAAAGCTCTGAAGAAAGCAGTTGATTGTATAGTGACTTCCCCAGTGAGTATCTCAGCTAATATTATGCAAATGTGGTTTGCTGTAGATGACTACAGAATAATGATTCCAGTGCGAAAATTGATGCTTTTTCTCTGGAATTGGACTCGAAATTTTGACCCTTAGGGTTGACCTTCTGTATAACCAGCAACAAAAAACCTTCACCATTAGGGAAATGTTCTGGTATGGAGGGATGCACTAAAGGACTAAATTGTGCCAATAAATATCAATGTCAGTGATTCTGTCGATTAATAGGACCACTTCAATAATTTAGCAAGGTGCATAAATATCCTTCTGTGGAAAATTCCTGAAAAATGGTAACAATGAGAGTGAAATGTGATGAACAAGAAGAGTAGCACAAATAACTTGTGATAGGATCCAGCGTAAAACTCAAAGGAGCAGAACCATTTTATTGCAGAAAAGTCTGTGTTGCAAATTCTAATACTAAGAGGAATTAAGCTACAGTGGACACGTGGAGATTTAGCAGGTGGAAACTATAATATGCTGAGGGATATTTTTCTTGTTTTCAGAACTCACACACTCCTAGTGACTGATATTCATGTTGCGTTTCTGTATGCAGAAAAAAATTTTCTTCAGAAGGATTTCTCTGAAAATTTATGTAGCCTTTGTGTCTTGTCTGATAATACTTGCATGCTACATTTCTAAAATAAATAGTCTGTGTGACAGAATCTGAATTTTTCAATGTAATAGTTATATGTAGCAATGTCACGATGAAAGTAATGGTTTGATGTGTCCATGTTATTAAACTTCAATTTAGTTCTTCAAAGTTATAAAATATGAAAATTCTCCAGATATTTAAAGCTTCAACACTTAAAAAATACCTTATTGGTGAACACTGTTGGTGTATTAGATCTTTTAATCCAATTTAATAGAATGTGAAGAACTTGGAGTAATTAATTTTCTTGCATTTTAAATTACACATATAATTTTTTATTTTTAATATTTTGTGGATTCAATGATTAATTTGTATAATACAGCAATATTAATACATTTCCTAACCTAGACTAAATGAACGTTTTTGCTTGATAGTCTGTACCATTTAACAAAATTCTATAAAACCTCAAAACCTTTCTCTTTCGGTAATCTGAAATATTTGTGTAATTTACTCCAACTTGGATTTATATAGTTTAGTGAACACCCACTTTTCTTGACAGGTTTACAGCTCCTTTAGATTGCATTCCTGCCATGCAGTTCCTCTTGAGCTTCAATTTGTGACATGTAGAGAGAACTATAGAGACACTGTTTGGGGATAAATTTCTAGATCCACCTTTTCCTTTGCTATATTTCTCTAGGTATGTAGGGCTAGTCCTGTGAAATGCTGCGTGTTCCTAAACTTCAGTGGGAATTGATGGAGCATTGTGGAGTGCTAACAGACTCAGAAGTACCTCCTAAGACTATGGATGGGGAAGAAAACATCAGACTAACCCAGAGCTCCTGTGACTTTTGTGTGTGAGTCAAGTATTTTAAAAGTATTTTAAAAATAAGACCAGAAAAATGCACAGCTTTGCAGGTGGCACTGGATTTTTTTCCCAGTTGCCTAAGGTTGTAAAAGTTCCTTTTATTCAACTGTATTGTTTCTAATTACCTCAGTATGTCAGAGACAGATAAATGATGTTTTTCCTTGTTTATAGCAGTGATTATATTTTCCTAGTATTCTCTTAAAATATTTAAAGTGGGCTACACCTTATCAATACAAAAAAATAATTGTATGTAATTTTATATTAATTTTTATTTATATTAAATTAAAACAAAGTAAACATCTGGGAAAAACCCAAACAAACAACAAACCAGCAATAACTTAAAAGACTAAAAGACTGACTTGAGTGACCACTGGAGAGCCACAAGGACCTTCATGAACCTGCTTAGCTTTCTGAGTGAGATTTACCTTGTAGTTTTCCTGTATGGGTTTTATTTAAAAGTGTGTGCTGTGTGCCAGGAGTGGAGAACAACTGTATTTCCTACAGTTAAATTTAAAACCTTGAGAGGGTATTTGTTGTTGTTTTTTTTTTTATTTTATTTTCCAAATGCCTGAAAGACTTTTGGGGTCAGACTGGGTACAGCCATGGGACTGAAAATGAGTTTTGATTATGTATTCAAGGTATTGTCGTGTTGCAGAGAAGGTGACTGTTTAGTGTTTGTTATAGTATAAGAAAGGATCAACCTCATCAGTGAACTGATGAACAGGATAATTCAAGGAAGAACTGACATTGCTTGAGGCCAAAATGCTGAAATATTCTTCAATAGAACTATAAGCACATGAGAGGATTTTGGAGTATGAATAAAGGTCAGTTGGTCCATCAAGACATATTCTTTTTAGTAGACTGTTTCCCCAAGGATAATATCTAATTGTTTCTTGAATGACACTGGCACTTTTTGCCTCAACAACTT
Source organism: Myiozetetes cayanensis (assembly GCF_022539395.1). Taxonomy (NCBI): domain Eukaryota; kingdom Metazoa; phylum Chordata; class Aves; order Passeriformes; family Tyrannidae; genus Myiozetetes; species Myiozetetes cayanensis. The sequence continues at coordinate 6,497,240 of NW_026087742.1, forward strand.
GCCTGCAGGCTATTCTAGGTATTTATTATTCTCTACATGAAAAGGTGCTTTCTAATATATGCAGTGGATTTATTTTTTAATTTCCTGTTAAGTTCTCTTGTCCTATAATCTATGTTGGAATGGAAATGATAATTTGAGTTGACATTATCTGTGGCAGTTAAGACTTTCTTTACTTCAAAAAAGACAGTTCTACCCTGTCCTTAAAATTAGATGCTCAGATTTATAGTCTAAGCAACCACAACTGCATATCAAATGGTGGTGGGTTCTCCCTTAGAAGATTTCACATCAAAATCAGTGTTAACTTTCCTGAATGTGTTTTGCTGATGTTGTTGATGCTCTGTCCCCCATTGACCAAAAACCTGTCCAATACAGAATGTCTGATGACACTTGATGTCTCTTTTAACATCAGTTGAAGGGAAGACAAATGCAAGATGTGCTTTAAACTTACTTCGACAGGCAGAAAAATGAGAGGCAATAGCTAGGGACATATCAGTAAAAGTTCACTAACTCCTCCTTTGTACTTCTTTCAAAACAATTCAGTCTTACTTTAGTTCTGGATGATTTAAAAGATAAATCAGATAGTCTACACTGCCTAACTTTTAACAGTATCAAACCTGGATTACTGACCTTAAAGGAGGGCTGCCTAATCTTCCTGAGACTTCACGGTTTTTGCCCAGGACTGGCCAGACAACACAAGTAGTTTATTAGGAAGTTCAGTCACAGCCCTATTCATGTGGGGTTTTTTACCATGTCAAGCTCTAGAAAACCATCTAAGACAGTGTTTAGTTGTGTGTAACATCAATTACTGTGGCAGCAGCAGCACAGTCTCCATGCCACATTTCTTGTTTGTCAGGAGACAGAGAAATCAGAGGTTCTTCCTCCCTCACCGTTCCCCATCCAACAACCCAGCCTTATTTCCATCCATATCTATCCTTTAGCAGCAGAATCCATACCTGGCTTCAGATTTGTAAATCAATTTTTACTGCACATGGCAGGTTGTGTAAAGGAGGCAAACAGGTGTCAAAATAGCAACAAAACATATGTTTATTTAGAGGCTTATAAAATATCAGGCTTTAAGGAGGACTTTGACATTTCCGGAAATTATTCTTTAGAACAGAATCAACATTATATCCCCTAATTTTCTGCTAGAAAAAACAGGACTCAAATTGAGGTCTTCAATTTGAAAAAAAAAAAAAACAAAAAAACCAAAAAAACACAACAACAAAACAAACAAGAAAAAGTCATGATCAATTTCCAGTCCTGAAGGAGAATCCCTTCTCTGCCTATGAATGTTTGCATTAACTAGTTTTCCAATGTGCTTCAAGATAAGACAGTCTCAGGCTGTCCTGAAATGATTTTAGACATAAGCAGGCTCTACTGAGACTCTCTTATCCCTCATTAAACAATAAGAACAATCATGATAATTATTTCAAATCACTGTTACATGGGAAGAGCAGAGATCCATGAACTAGGCAGAATTTTTGTTATCTTCAGTACTTAAATCATCCATTTAACCTAAAATACTCTGCAGTATTGCAAAGCACCCTTGTAGTATTCTGGCCACAAAATACTTGCCTTAACAGTTTTGAGTTTTACATATCAGTGCCTATTTCTGATCATGGCAATCTGATCTTCCTTCATTTTCAGTAATGAACATGGGTTATAGCTTGTGAGTGCATGCACCACCTCATATGAACAGTTTATTTATATTATTTATTTATATTTATATTTATTTATATTTAACGTGCAATTACCATTTAACAACATCAGCTCTGCTTTGTATGGACTGAACCGTAGACAACCAGATTTCCCTGTACAGGTTCTTGTCCTAGAATTACCAACCTGGAGTTGAAATAGAGGGAAACATTTTTAGTCTGTTCTTCGTTGCTGACAATGTGTGATTTACTGTTACATTTCTAATGGTTTGTTTATAATACAGAATTCTGGTCATCACTTCTGACAGTAGTTCTGGTGGAAAGGGTCAGTTTTTTAACCATTACCTTTCTGGGGCTCTCAAATCCACTGATTTTCACTAAGTCGGGGACAGCAGTTTCGGGCACACTGATGGAGCCAGGACTAGGTTGCTGCAACTCAGAATCCACCTGTACAATAAACTAATTATAAATTACAATGGCATTGACTGTTTAGTTTTCACTGACATCATAGTAGATCTGTGCTTGATGGGAAGATACATTCTAGCCTAATCTTAGGGGGGATAATGGAGAATCCTAACCACTGTCTTGAGGCTAAAGTAGAAGTTGAGTTGCCCCATCTAATCTTCTTTCTCCATCCACACTAGGATCTAAGTAGGCACAAGGACAAGGTAGCATGCAGATATCTTGCCAGAGGTTTCTCAGTGAAACCATTACCATTAGGTGTAACACAACTGGTGTAAAAAGAAAGAGAAAATTTCAATATTTTGGAATATTCAGTTCCTTTTTTTTTTTTTTTTTTTTAACTGGAAAATGATGTGAAATAGAAAGACTCATGGGTTGTTTTTTTTTTTTCCTGTTCTCTCCTACCAGCTAGTAAAACTCAGTAAAATTAAATTTGCAAAAATTTCTTCACTGTTGCAAGGAAGGAAAAAAAAAAAAAAAAAGGAAAATTATATGAATTATGAAAAATATAGAATGGATAAAACAGTGCAGTGAATTCCAGCAGAGATTAAATACTCTATGTGACTTTTACACTTATTTTCTTTTATTAGCCTTCAGGTTTGCAAAGACTGTTTTATAAAAAAATGTTATGTAGATGATTTTATTTAAGCTCTAAATTAGTATCATAGCATGAGATGTTTTTAGCTCATAACTGTGTTTTCAAAGCATCTGTATGTTTACCTAAGAGAGGGTAGCTGAATTTGAGTAAATCAATTTTCCACATATATCTTATCTAGAGGCCACGTTTTAACTGAATATGCATTCTGTTTAGCCATTTTAACAAGGTTTGCTTTCACAGGTGTAAAACAGGGTCATTATGTTAATAAAACCAGAAATTATTCCCCTGTGAAGACCAAAACACTTCCAGAAGCAAAGAAATTGATAAGATTTAGCCAAAAACTGAACACTGCATCTTTATTGCATCCTGAATTAATGTGTTGACCTTACCTATTCTTCTTGAAGTCTAAATGTTTACAGTTTTTTGATTCACTTGAATACAATTCATTTTCTTAGATTTAATCTTTTTTTGAGCTAAAACTAAAAAGGAGATGCTACTTCAAAATGAGATTCTCTTTAATTTATTCAAGAGTATTGTGACTTTAATATTTTTAATGGGTGGTTTGTTTTATAAAATGCATTTATTCTCAATGCATGACGAGGATTTGTTACAAGTTACCTAAGTTAGCACTGATGTTTAATTTTGTGTCCTTTTACCTTCAAGTAAATTGGAATAACTTGTACAGCTTTCAGTTTGCTTCAAATAATTTTCTCTGCTGGATGGAGCAGATTATTACAAGGTAATTTAAAATATGTATAGAAAGTGGGGAAAAGTTGTTTATAGCAAATGTATTTGTTAACCCTGTGATAATTGCCTACAGTGTTTTGAAGATATAAACATAAATATGCCACATGAATTTATGCATGAATTTCACCTAAGAATATCTCCGACTTGTCCTAATAACTAGCAATACATTTTTCTAAAGCAAATTGTTATCTGGGAGTAAATTGCGTGTTGGCTTCATACTTCTTGCTGCAGCCACCAGGATATCTCCAACCTCCCGCTCTTCCTGCTTTTTCCTTTTCTTTTCTTTTTTTTTTTTTTCTTTTTGAGCAAACACGTTTAACAGCTGTGGAAACAAACAGGGCATACTTGGCAAAAGCAGGGACCAGATGCCAAACTCTGCAATGCTTGTTCTAGCAGCGTCACACACGGGTCTGGTGCTAACTCCTTGGTGTCACCTCTGCTGGCTCCTTTTCCAGTTTCTCTGCTGGCAGCCGGCAGAGGCTCATCTGGAGGTGTCATCCAGGTCGTGCAGCTGTGGGGCCACCCTGGCTCCTGTGCCCATGTTGCTCTCCTATGTTTAAATGTTAGTTTTGCGTGCAATAACATCAATGACTTGAACGCAACTTGAGTTTCTTTCAGTGTTCGTGGAGATTTGTGAGAGAATGACTTTGTTTTCTGTAAAAGTAAGTAGGAGTTTTCTGTGATTGATTGCTGTCTTCAATTTTGGGAGAGATTTGGTTCCTCTTTAATGGGTTGCAAAAATATCAGTTGGCACCTGGCTGGCACTGCTGATGTGCTCTGAGAATTTGAGGCATTTTGGTTGTACTGTGTCTGGATGTGATACAGAATCATATCAGAGTGTAGGAAAGGAGTAGATGGGTGGGGTAAGAGCTCTCCTGTGGCCTTGTTTACCACTGGTTTTGCTTGAAATTACAAGACACCCCAGAGAGGTATGGAGAGCAAATAATTCCAAACACTATTAATAGCCTGTAAAATAGATCTAGCTTCCCAGAGAGAGCGAGAGAAGAAAAGAGGAAGCTGAAGGGAGAATACATTATCCTCCTCTCTCTGGCAACCAGTGATAGGACGTGAGGAAACAAAATAGAAGCTGCCTCAGGGGAAGTTCAGCTTGGACATTGGGTAAAGGTTCTTCACTGAGAGGGTGAAGAAGTTCAAGAAGTGTCTGCACAATGCACTTAGTCAAATGGTTTAGTTTTAGGAAGCCCTGTGAGGAGTAGGGAGTTGGACTCTATGATCCTTATGGGTCCCTTCCAGCTTGGGATATTTGCTGATTCTTTCTCAGCTGAAGTGTGTTGGGGAACATACCTTTAGAAAATGCTGGACTCTAAAATCATCCTGCTGTATGCTTTGTCATTTACAATCACATATAAATGGAAATTTAGAGCTTTATGGCTTCAGTATCCTGCTATAATTTTCTACTGTTGTGTGACTAATACTAGGTGTTACTTGGATGCTGATAATCCATCTCTGCCCAGCATTTATGTTCTGACTGGAAGTTTCTTCTTGTTCCAGAAGTTTCTTTTTGTTTTTCTTTGGGTTCAAAGTTCGTGGAGAATTGCTCTTTTATCTGCAAATTTTTACAGTTAATCCATCCTGTAGCTGTTTAACTTCCCATCCACACCATCAGCCATCATCGGCAGTCAAGAATTCACCAAAACTTTAGGCTCTCAAACTGTCATATCAACCACTGACACATAAGCAGATATAAAATTATGTACCTCGACTGAGTTGGGGTGGCAGTTATAGGTCCTGTCTACCACCAATTAAGTCCTGGTGAAGTCCAAAAACTTTCCCTTATAAAGCATCCAGAGTTAATATTGTTCTTTTCAATGTTCTTTCAGTAGATATTTGTGGTAATTTCAATGAGTTATTATGCCTAACATTTTTTTTCTTATAGCTAGATAATATAACAAGAATTTACTTAGGCAGCACAATTTTGTAATGCATTGTTGAAGGTTTTAGGCCATTCTGCATATTTTTCCTATAAAGAGAAGACACATGATTCTCATATAGTGTTTATGACATGCATCAGCAAGCTACTAAAAAGATAGTTCTTTGGCAAAGAACTGAGTTAATGTACAACTTGGAATGCCCACTTCCTATCATTTTAGTAGTTTTAAAGTAAATGTTGACTTAGAGTGCATCTGGAACCAGGTTAAATCTATAAGCTTTTTCCAAGACTGGAGTGATGAATAGAGGGACTGGGTCAACAGGGAGATACAAACTTATTCAGGACTGGATGATGAAAGAAGAAACAAACAAAATACCAACTCCCTGTCTTTTTAAACTACAAAGCTGTGACCAATAATCAGAACAATATTAAAAGTGGATTAATTTATAAATTTCCCTTAATGTACTTTCCATTATAAAATCTTATCCTGAAGAGGCAGTTGTTGATAGGTCATATTTTAGCATGTTTTCGATGATTTTTTTTAATCAACTTCAGTTACTTTTAGGAATAGGACAGTTCTTACATGTAGGCAGCTATAGATCGTGTCTGTCCTGGAAATTTTACAATGGAAACTGTAATGCAGGGGAGGAGGATGAATTGCACACATACTGCAGTTTGCTTCATGTGGTGGAGTAATTTGGATAGCAGAAATTGAACAAGTAAGTGGGAAATGAAAAGGGTACAGGGAGAGCAAGACGTGTACAAAAATGGAAGTGATAGGGTTAAGTGAGTCCCAGATGGATTTACTGTGTGGGCAGTAGAATTTAAAACAAGGTTGGAGGCAGTCAGCAAAGAACCAAATCAAATAAAGAGGGTTTTAGAAAACAGTATTTTAAAACTAATCAATGGACATGGTACTAAACAGCATGCTCTGGAAAAAAAACACATAGTAAAAATCCTCTGCATCTTGTTCTGTAAGAAACTGTGGAAACAAAATAATAGTGAGAGAAATGTATCCAATTATGCTCTTCAAAGTAATGCTGTTTCACAGTACTTGCATGTATGCTCTGCTTGCCCACAGTAGGAATACTTGTGCTGTGATTATACAGTTTGTATTATGATTTCAGATAGAAACATTTTTTAAAGAATTTTGTTTCAGGAAAAAATAGGAAATTACTAGGAAATGGGTAGTTCTCACTCAATTAACTACAGGATGGTGTGTTTGTACATATGATACAAATTAATTTAAATTATCTATACTTCAGCAGCGGTTTCTGACAAGGTAAAAAGAAAGTAATTTTTTCATCATTGAAAGGTAGGCAGCAATCATGAACCAGTACACAGCTATATAATTTGGAAAAAATTAATGCAGTTCTGAAGTTTTTATTAGTCCTGAAGCACAGAGAGTGCAATTTTTCTTTGAAAAGATCTTTTCATTCTTACAGAGTTCATGGTTTGCATTCATCTTTTTATAGTTGTAGTCCTAACAGTGAACTTCAGGATTTGTACATCAGAATTATTATTCATGATTCAAAAAGTCACACAATGAATGAGTGAATGATAAACACATATTTACACGTGAGGAACAGAACATACAAGCACTTTAGGAATTCTCTTTCAAATATGAAATATTCTGAAATTGCAGTCCAGTGATATCCTCTGTGCACAAATGGATCGCTTGTATACAAACTTATTAATACTTGTATAGCCACTGAATTGTGTGTATCAGCAAATGTTTGGAAAATAGGGATGAAAATAAGGAAATGTTGTAAACTTTTGTCCTCTTCATGACGGAAAACCTGTACACCATGGCAGATAGTCACGTAGCAATTTGCAAATAGGAATAATTGCAATTACTGAATGGTTAAGGACTGTACACTGAGGAATGTAAGCAGGAAGAGCAGATGGGTTGGATGTGAAGCCAGTCATATTTAAGAACTGAAAGCAATTAAGAAAATAGATCAGAAACTGTCAATAACAATATAGAAATAAAGGCTCATTACAAAATGAGAGGGCTGACAACTTCCATGGATATGAATGGAAAGAAGCAAAAGTGTGCAATGTAATCTTATTAAGCATTTTTTTAGTAGGTCACTGCAATAAAGTTTCTGCTTTTGGAATCAAGATTCATACACGGGTAGAATGGACAGCAGTAGGACAAAACCTTTAATTTTCTGTGAATGCTGTATGTTCGATACCTTCTCTACAAAAATTGTCAGCAGATTAAGATGTAAAAGTATTGCTTAAATCACTGTGATTATTTTCTCTAGGTGGAGCATCATTATGCCAATATGAAGGTTATCTGTGTAAAGGAGAGTGGTAGAAGTATATTTTCCCTTTACATCACTTATCCTTTTGGCAATAACCTACTTTTTTTTTACAGAAACCCTACTTGGGCTCTCACAGTATTATCTGCAGTCAACATATAAAACTAATAGCATTAATGATTTCCTATGTATTTTGTCTCTTGCTTGGATCCTCTTCTACCTGGAAATGTGACAATTCCAAGTATTGTTTTTTTGTGTGGGCAAATGTTTCACTTAGATATTGGTTCTCTATACCAACAGTATATTCTGCAGTATTTTGCTTATCAACAGGCATAAATGATGTCTTTTTTTCTTCACTGTTTTAGTGAAAACAGAAGATCTGGGAGGTCTGTCCTGATGTCTCAAGCTTGGTTAAAGTTAGCCAAGAAGCTTAGAGTGATCTACAGACTCTTGTATCTACCAGAGGTGAGAGAAACAAATACAAACATCTTCATTAAACGTATCATATTTTCTCAGGAAATCAAGCTAAAAAAATATTCATTCGATGATTTAAGTTACTGTTCATCTCTAGAGACTTTTAAAATGTCACTTTGCTCAACGTGAAGTATATCATGCTTCACGGTTTTTTGAGTTTCATAAAGGGAGGGCAATGAACTACTGAAGAAATTGGTGTAACTTTAGGTTACCATCACGGGTGAGATGCTGGTGGTAAATATCTGACGTTGGGGTAAGGATGACTGAACAATACAGTCAATCCAAAGAGAGACTTCCAGAAAATCATGTGAGCTCTGTTATCTACAAACCAGCTTCATGATCACAGTAGTCTGGAGTGAAGAGCTGGTTTTAAACCACGTTGCTTACCATTTGGGGCCATTCTTTTTCTCTTAAGGGTATGATCTGGTACAGGTAATGTGCTAAATGCCATTTCTCTTTCAAAATCCTTCAGTGAAAGTGTATTCTGCCACTTGTGAGAGTGATGTGGCGGAAAATGGCAAGGGAAATTATAATCATTGCAATAATGTCCAGTGTTGGAGCATTACATTGGTGCATCTTGAATATATTCATTGAGACAATTTTTTTGTTTTTTTGTTTTCCATATTAATTTTGTATTCACCACAGCGAGGCAAGTTGGTGGAAAAAAACAGGGTCTGCTATGCATGACCTTGGAGACACAATTCCATGTCCTTCTTCTGCCTTAAATTCATTGGAACTCTTAATATTAATTACCAACTGGAATTTGAGGTGACTGCAACAACTGTTGCTCCTAGAAAACCACACAAATAACTTTGGGGCAGTGTGATCTGCTACTGAAAGTGCTTCATGGAAATGCAGGGATTATGAGAGTCTCCATAAAGTAAGAGACTTAGACAGGTTGTTAGGACAGTATCATCTTATGCTCAAACAGGGTGGGAGTAAAGAACAGTGAGTGAATACTGCCAGTAGAAGTCAAGACTATATGACTTATATGACTTTTATATTAGTTATAAAGCTAATCTTTGCTGATACCTCAAACTAATGTCTAAAAGTAAGCCTGTGGGATAAGCAGTAATGAACCAGTTAGTACTGTAATAAGTAGACAGCAGTCAAAACATTTAGGAAAGGTTGGTCGACTTGAAACAAATAGAAAAAAAGTAAATTGTCAAGTCCTATTTAAAATTCTACAACAGTAGACGTTATTTTTGGATACATGTAAATTACTGGCCAAAATTCTGATGGGAACAGTAGAAAATTCAGTCATTTGCAAATTAATGTCATATAAAACATTTCTGTACACAGTACTGTCTGGCTCACTGCTATTATTTGTCAGACAGTGTAAGTCCATACATTTGTGGACACCCTGTGTGACAGCTGTACATCTCCAAAGACAGTGCAAAGCTGGAAAAATGCAAAAGTAATTCTCTAAAAATTTACTGTTCTGAACATGCAAAATCAGACATTGATACAGACTTCTTCAGAAACTGATCTTTCTTTAGTTTCATACTTCTAAGCCACTTACTGAAGACTACTAGTGCACTGAAAACTTTCAATTGGGAATTTGGGCTGACACTCTTACTGTTATTATGTATTCATACATAGAAAATGCTGCTAGAACTAGTAAGATACTTTTAGTTTTGTTTTGTTGAGTTTTTTAATGAGGTGCCTGATGGTTTGCGAAGCCATTAGAGTTATTTTTTTTTTAGCACATTACTTCTACAGTGTCTAGAAGCAAGTGACTACACCACTTTTGCCTATGCAGGATAAAAGGTAAATGAAGAGAAAAAAGATGTGAGCTGAACTTAAGGGATCAAGATTGCTTAAAAACAAACCAAAAAGCAACTATCTTAATGTGTTTTTTAATTTTTTTCAAGGGTCTTTGCTCTTTTTCTGTTTCAACAGATATGGAAGCACCAAAAGCTTGGAAATGCAGTTTATTTTTTTGAAAAGAGCACACTGGTTTCTGCTCTTGCATCTCTCAATGTCCTCTTTGAAAGTGTTTCAGAGCATCTGCTTACTTTTCAGCCTTTCAAATTGCAAAACCCTGTGAACTGGAGGTGGCATTGCTGGAGCTAGTGAGGATGTGAATAACAGTCCCTGACTCTTTTGCATTCCCTTTTGGAGGTAATATTAAAATAAATATTCAATAACCAGAGCCTACCTTTTCACCTTATGGTGAAAATCCACAGAACACTGTGGGGGGCTTGAATCTGTAATGCTTTTAGTAGAAAACAGGCTGTGACATGCTGATGTTTCACACAGAGAAAATTCAGAGTGAGGCAAACCATTTTGGAAGACCATTGTTATCCAAGCCTGGTCAGTGTGTCCCTGTAGGACTGAGGCATCCTACTCTCAGGCCAGCAGTAATTTTTAGCAGCACTGAGCCATGGTATCCTTCTCCAGGTCCTTCAGGGAAGTTTTTTTTCTTCCCTCAGTGTCGATGTCTGGATCATGTGTGTCATCCCAACTCCTCTCTGTAAACCCCTACTCTCCATCTCTGCCGCTGACTCCGCACTCCACCAGCTTTCTAGTACCCTCCAGAAGTTTTTCCCAGTCCTGCACCATCAGTTGATTCCAGGTAAGGGGAGAAAATCCTGCTTCCTCCGAGGGCTTTCACCTCCTTGCAGCTGTTCACCTCCTTGCTTTCAGCCTCTCATTTTTATCCAAACAACAAAGTAGTACAGTGTGATGGGAGCAAACAAAACCTTGGGCTGGCTTGTTGTGGGAACAAAGAGCCAACAGCCCCTCAGCTCTGGAAAATGATGATGGTGCCTGGCCTTGCTGTAAATGTCTACTTTCTCCTTTGAAGCCACGTAACACTCAACATTCAGGCACCAGCCAGTTCTCAGCTAAAAGGTTTTCCTTTGAACGCTGAGCTTCAAAATAAGGAAAATGGGGAGGCCTTGTGCTAGATAAAAATGAAAATACTGACAGGCGATTGCTATAAGAAATCACAATTATCTCTTAATAACATTCAAGGTTAGTTTGTATGTATATAAGGAAAAAAAATATTGAGTTCTGGGCAACTGATTGGTACAAAATCACTTGTTCTTTCCTTTCTCAAACTTTATTAAAAGTGCTTTTTCCTTGCAAAAGACACAATCAAGGTATCAGCAACTGATTGCTGCAAGCTGTTGCCATCTCAAAAGGGAAAGAAAAACCACGTGACGTTGTATCTGCTCTACAGTTTTTTAGACCATGCAAATGAATTCAAACAATTTCCCTTTAAAGATACAGCATCACAGTCTTAGGAATTGTAAACTGGGGTTGTAAATTAACTGCATAGATCAAGAAACTGTGATCTAATCTTCACTCCTTGTCTAGCAAGTTAATGGCAGTCTAAATCAGCTTAGAAGTAAGACTGGAATTGTACCACCATGAAAAACCTTGCCTATGGTGGTTGTTGGATTTCTTTTTGTTTTGTTTATTTTTACATCTGTATTAAGTATCGCTTGAAGGTAATATCAGAGAAGGAGGGAGAAATTGGAAATATTTATAATAGAAATGTCAAGTTTGCATAGGTTCCATTTTCAAAAACAACTTACAAGTACTATGCATGTAACTTCATGCATTTTAATCAGAGATATTGAGAAGGCAATTGAAATTTTTCTACCTTGGTTGATCATCTCTAATTCACCTCTGTTCTTCTCCCAGTTTCTTCTTACAGTTTCTTATTACAGTTGACAACATTTGGAATGAATTGAAGAATTAATTTTATTATTTTGGATTACTTCATATCTTAGTTTTGTCTGCTTTACATAACGATACAAAAATGGTTTCCAAGTTCACAAATGTCACTAAATCACCATAAGTAAAAAACGTTGTATAAGAAACTGTAAAAAACATTAAAAATTTTAAATAGTTGTTTTACAGGAGACAATGAGGGGAGAAAAGTCGTGACATGACTTTCTACTGTAATCATGGAGAATTGACATTGAGCAAATACTATATTATGAATGCTTTCTTTTTAAGATTCTGGTCTGGAACTCCAAGCCTTACATGTTTAGAAAAACTGGAGTTAAACAAATGTCAAGGAATCAGCAAACGTAACTACATCTAGATCACAAACATTTCTAGATCAAAATACGGACTATATCTTCAGAACCCTTGAAATGAAAAGTTGCCATTTATTAAGGGTTCTTTGCAATCCTTTAAAAGGCTGTAGTCCTTCAAAGGACTTGTATCCTTGGATACTTTCCACTTCCTTTTCGTTTGCTATATGCTGTTCTTCTGAACACCTCAAAGTACCTTATAAATAATGAATTAAGCTTTACAAAAAGTTCTATCTTGTATAGACAGTATTGCAACCCATTTGCCAGGAAGCAAAGTAAAACACAGAGAGAGTAAACACTGTAGCTACTGTTGAAAGAGGAAGAAAGAGAAAAACAAAAAAATTAGGAATAGAGCCGTGACCACAAGACAACAGCTGACATTTTTTAGCTATCTTTTAGCAATCAAATAACAGCATAAACTCCTCCTTCCCCTCAAAGAAACCCTCAACATTAACATTTGCTAAGTACACGTTCACAACTCACTATGTGTTTTGTATCTGTAAATGTATCTGGAAAATTAAATTAAAATTTAAACACTCGTTTAAATTCTTAGATGCTGTGCTTGTCCATCATGTTCATCTTGATTATGAGTGACTAAAACCTATGTGTCAGGAATGTGTCTGGGAGTGAACAAATTTTTATTATTATTATTATTTTTTAGTTCCTAATCTTTTCTGAAGAGAGACCTGAAAACGCAACATATGATCCATGTGGAAACAGTTGATCTGAATATTTTTAAGACTAAATCTCACAACTTTTCTTTCAAGTGTTTTATAGACTGGGAGGTAACTTATGTTTGCATGTTAAACAATTTTAAAATAACCATATCTTTCCATTCTGTTTTTTTCTTAATACTGTGGGACATCACTGAGTGCTATTTAATTAGGAAAATATTTGAAATATTTCTAGATAGTTCAGATTTAGCTATGTATAAAATAATTATTCATAGAGTATGACAAATTTCTTCCTATTTTTGATGAAACTTCTCTCCTTACTGAGTTTTTTGGGATTATTGTGGAGGGCCTTATCTAAAACGTGGATTTTTTTAATCGAAGTTATTTCAGGAGTCCTTGAAAAAGGACTCAGGAAAACAAACCAGTATGATGAACTCTGCCTATTCAATGAGTAATAAATTAGGTCCTGCATTTTTGTGAAACTGGAGGTTGTGATAATTCAGGCACCATCTTGGTTATTTTGTTCTGAGACTTTAGTGTTGCACAAGTGGTGCTTAGCAGCACTCCTAAAGAGTTTTATTTGCATTTCAATCAGAACCAATGTTCTTTATCCTGGATGTTACCTACTCCTTCTAAGGTAAAAGTGGGAACAAGAAAGCACTTTTCATTGCAGTGCGTGGTTTCTGGTCAGAGGGACGAGGGGTCAGGGTAGATGTAAACACCGATCCACTCCGTGGATTACCTGATGTTCAGTGTTGCTAAGCTCTACTTTTGTTCCTTTGTATGCACACTTAAATGCTTTTCCGTATCGAGTCCCAGGTGGAATTCAGCTTTGTGTTTGTCAGTTTAGACACTCAGCGAAGAATTAAATCCTCCGAGTGCTCAGCTACGAGCGAATTGTGGGAGTCACTGCAGTAGGAGGCAACAAACCCTTCCCCACACTTTGATGTACCACATTTATGAAAGGCAAATAAATAATTAAATCAGTCACCAGTTAGTGCAGTAGCACTGTAGGGTCTGATTTGGCACAGTGAGTGAGTCTATGCCGTTAAGTTTAAAAAGTGCAGGCCTAGGGCCTAAGAATTAATCCTCGGTTTGTAGACTTCTCTCAACCTGGGTGTGCAAGCCACCTATAAATAGTTTATAATAGAACCCCAAAAGGCTTTTTTTCTAGCATTACAATTTACTATTTTGAACTGATGAAATTGGGTCTATTGCTATTAGAAAGGCGCTGGTCTTCCTTTTCTATCTCCACTTCTATCCTAACAGGTCAAAAGATGCCAGTCTTCAACTTGTCACAGGTGCAGGATTGTGTATTGCCATTTCTGGGCTTCAGGCCAGTGTAAATTTCAAAGTAGAGGGAAAAGTGAGTGTTTTTCAGGCAGTCTGGACATTAGGGTTGTTCTTTTGTTTGTTTTCTAATTGTATTAATTCTTGGCTGTCTGAGTTATTTACATGCCAGTTATTGGTGGAGATAAGACTAGAAGACTTAAGGTAAAGCAGGAAAGTGTATGTGATGAAATTCAGTTCATCCTTTGGCAGTGATTTATAAATGGATACCTGGAACACATGGCATAGTTCATAAATTAATATCTGTATGCACTGAACTGACTAAAAAAGAATTCAGTCTTGTTGGTCTATTTCATTTATTTCCTGCATTGTCTGACCTATCTTAATAGTCTTTAATATACTTGGGTTTATTTCCTCTCTGCATTACCTAAAGGAAGAGAAAGGATGCTAATATTTTCTCTTCTGCTACCACTTGTATTATTAAAATGCACTCTGCCTTCCATTTCTAATTAGTTTTTTACTAAATGATGATTTTTTGGGGCCAAATTTTACTGCATCGAATTTTTTTTAATGAATAAATCAAAAATTCAAAGAAATAATGTTTCTTATTACCTGTAGGTGTGTGTATGTGTGCTTTTGCTATGAGGGACATCCAGGACATTTTAATTTTATTAATCTCTTCAGTTCTGCATAGTCATTGAGACATAACAAGGTGAAATTCCATTTAATGCCTGTCTAGATTATTTTTTATGAAAGTATCTGATTTTCAACCTTAACATCTTATGGTTAGAGAACCAAAATCACAGGTAGCATATGCACATTTACAGAGGGCAGCAGGGTGGTGCCAGCTAGAACAGTGCATATCAGAAAGCTGGAATTCCACATTGGCACAGTCTAATTTGCTCTTGTTTTAGGTGAACCTAATATTGACTAGACAATTAACATTGTTTAGAATGCTCATCATTACCACGGATTGAATAAGTTTCCATGTGAAAAAGTTATGGTTTACTCTGAATATTCTATCTCTAGAGTCTATTTGTGTTTGGATAACCACAATCTAGAACAGATTTTCTATTGTTTATGGGTAAGAGATTAATGAGTTATTGGCTCAAGTGCGATACAATTAAGGCTGTTGTCTTCTTTATGCTTTTAGTCATGACCATAACAAACTAAAGTTAACCTAGAACTAAATTTTCACAAATGTGCCTAGACAACTTTTGTCATGTTTTGGTTAATAGATCACTGCTTTCACTGCCTTACATTGTAGCTTTTTCCCCTCTAAGATATAAAATAATGGTTCCAGGAGGCAGATTCCCTTTGTTATACTTGTGTGTATATTTAAATCATTTTTATGACTCCGCTTCTAAAATGTGTTTTAGAATTGTTTTGATGTGGTTTTTTTCCCTTTGAAAGAAGCATAGTATTTTATGTTCATGTATATTGTTATCATCAGTTTTAAATTGGTGCAGGAACAAGATATTTATTTCTATTCTATTCTATATGGAGTCAAGGGATATTATGTAGAAATACACCTATATTTGAGAAATGTTTAACTAATTTTGACCTAGAACAAAATGCATGCTAAGCAAGTTCTGATTTTTGATATTGTAATGATCTGAAATCCAAAATTGAGTTTTCTACTTCCCATAAGTTAAAAGATTCATAACTGTCTCTTAACTTCAATTGTCAATTTTGTCTTCCTGAAAAAAAAAAAAAAGTTGTAGGGAAGCTATGATGTGAAATGATTAGAAAGAACTGGTTACTACCATCTGTTCATTATATATTTCCTTCTCAAAACCTCTGGATTGTTTGTCACACACACATTTCTGCTATGCTTTTGGTAGTATTTTAAAATGAGAAAAATATTCCTTTCTCTTATTTAACAAACACACCAAATTCTCGATAGGTTGCATCATGGCAGGGAAGAGTGGAGTGATGATCCTTCCCTGTAGCTGCCTTTAATGTGAATTATTCTCATTTCACACATCAGTATAAGGAAATTAATAGTCCCTTTTCTCTGCTGAGACCAGCATCTCTGTTGCTGGAGTGTAAATGGCTTGGGCTGGTGCAGAATGTTCATAGACAAATATCACTCTCCCCTCCTCTTATCTTTCAAAACAGAAGTAATTCACATCAAAATAACACAGAAGTATAAGGACAATTTGCCTAAGGCCCATACAAAGAAAAAAATGAAACATTACTTAAAATATACAGTTGCATTTATTCTGTGTCCCTCTCTATTATTCAGCCATGTAACCTGAATTTAACCTGCTTAAGACTATCACAGTTTACATTTGATTTGGTGGACATGTTGCCAAACTGCAAAGGGGATACCTCTTTCATTCCCCTGTAAGCTCAAAATTTAGCCCAGCCTATGATTTCTATTTCTCTCAGTTACACTGGAGAATTCCACTTTCTCCCTTGGGGTCATTCAAGGGAAAAATTTCACTCAGTGCAGAAGGTGATCAACATTCAGCTTGCATTTCCACCTATAGCAGGCTATTCCAATAATACCCTGAGGCTTTATCCACTTCTTAATAATCTGGTCCCTTCTCTCAGAATATTTTACTTTAGGGACTGGGCTGGTATTCTCCTGTACACCTTAAATGCTGGGGTGTGCTCAAGCTCTGTGCTGCCTCAAGGGCAGCTGAAATATCCTAGCTCTCCACCTGAGATACCTCCTAGCGTGGGGGAAACCCCTGAGGGACATGAAAACCGGTGAAGTTTTTCTCAGCTTGTTTAAGACAGGTGAAAAAGTGCATGGTAGGAGCACTGTGGCTTGCTGGTGGCTCCTAATTAGCACTCTTGCACTGAGACCGCAGTACATCAACTAGACAGGGTTGGTGAGTGGCCAAAAGATCACTGGAGCTTATTTTTCCCCTCATTCACTTCCCAGAACTGTGCAGTCACTTCTGAGTCCCCCCTACCTTTTTTTTTTTTTTTTTTTCTTTTGCTTGGGTTGATTAATGAGAGACCTGTTTGAAGTCCTGCAACCCTGAGCCATAATTTCTCCTGATGCCGCCGATGGTTAGAGCCTGTCATCAGGCATTTTAGCCTCACTACAGATCAAGATTTCCGAGCTGAGAAAGAGCACCACTCAAACAGCAGGATCAGTACTTGATTTGTCTCTTTTCCATTTGAAACCTTTAAAGACAGACCTAAGACAGAAGAAATCAGAGTGGAATAGTGCTGTTTGCGTGTAGTTTTGAGTTGATATCATTCCACATTGTGGTTTTTATGTGTGGTTTTGCACAGTCGGTATTCCTGTCCCCTCAGGCAAGAAAACTTGCCAGTTCATAAACCCACTAAGTCATTATCCTCAGTTTTAGTGGGAGAACCTGATGAGCCCATCCACCTTTGAGCATGCACATTTGTGGGGCTGGTTAGGGTTAGGCAAGGAAAAGGTGAGCTGCCCACAGCAACTTCCTGAGAACTTTGAGGGGCGACTTCCTGACCTGTTGGGTATTCCCTCCTCTCAGCAGCTGTCATTCAGTGCTGTGTTGGACTTGCTTGTTGTGAGGAGTGTGTTGTCTTACTGCTTGTACTGCTTTGGCTAAAACATTAATCTTGCATGGGATCCATCTCCCAGAGACCGGTCGTTCCACACGGAGTCATTTTTCACAGGCTGGAGACAGAGTGGCTGGAGAGCAGCCAGGCAGAAAGGGACCTGGGAGTTTGGATTGACAGGAGGCTGAACATGAGCCAGCAGTGTACCCAGGTGGCCAAGAAGGCCAATGGTATTCTGACTCTGGATCAGGAACAGTGTGGCAGCAGGATCAGGGCAGTGATCCTTCCCCTGTACTCAATGCTGAGGAGGCCACACCTGGAGTGCTGTGTCCAGTTCTGTCCACTCAGTTCAGGAAGGACATTGAGGTGCTGGAGCAGGTCCAGAGAAGAGCAACCAGTCTGGGGAAGGCACTTGAGCACAAGTCCTATGAGGAGAGACTGAGAGAGCTGGGGTTGTTTAGTCTGGAGAAGAGGAGGCTCAGGGGAGACCTCATCACTCTCTACCACCACCTGAGAGGAGGTTGTAGCCAGGTGGGGGTTGGTCTCTTCTCCCAGGCAATCAGAAGCAGGACAAGAGGGTACAGTCTTAAGCTGTGCCAGGGGAAGTTTAGGTTGGATGTGAGGAAGAAATTTTTTACAGAGAGAGTAATCAGACATTGAAATGGGCTGCCCAAGGAGTTGGCGGATTCTCCGTTCCTGGAGGTTTTTAAGACGAGGCTGGATGTGGCATCAGTGCCATGGTCTGGTAACCATGGCGGTGTTGGATCAAGGGTTGGACTTGATGATCTCAGAGGTCTTTTCCAACCTGGCTGATTCTATATTTTACCTTGTTTAATAAACTCCTTCGCCATTAATTTTTTTTTTTCGTTTTTCATTTTTCAATCAGTAAGCGGTTGTTGAGAGAACACCTAATCTAGAGCCTCCAGTAGTTACTGCTTATCAAGTACAAGCCTTCTGGCTGTGTGAAGGATTCACCTCTGAGTCCTTGTCTCAGAAGGAAACTCAAGTTCTTTTATTCCTTAAATTACCATAATTGTGTGTCTTGCAGTTGCAGTATTTTCATGCTAATGTTGTAATTTTCTTCTTTCTTTTTTGTTTGGTTTGCTGAATAGGTTTCTAGGCCCTTTGAAGTGTTTCCTGTTAAACAAGGTGGGAGTGGTTTGGTTGTTGTTTTTTTGGGTTTGATTTTTTTGTGTGTGTGTTTTGGTGGGTTTTTTTTGTTGTTGTTGTTTTTTGTTGTTGTTGGGGTTTTTTTTTCCCTTTAGTTGGTTGAGGTTTTTTTTTCCTCCAGGTGCTAACATTAGATGACAGCTGAACCAGCTTTGGTGATAAATCTTTGTTCCGGTATCACACTCAGTGGGTTGTTAGCCGAAGCCTGGTGTTTAAATGACCATTAAGTGATAAAAATCTAAAGGAAAGACTTTCCACTTCATAAGATTTGAGATAAGCCCGTTTTTCCTTAATGTCCATGATTAAAGCAAGTATACCTCTCAGTTTTATTAACTTTTTTTGAGTTAATTCCTTTGGAGGGTTTTACTGGAAATGTATAAGATTTAGCCTCTTGCATGAATACTTGCCTAGTAAAAACTATGTAATGATGTTGAATTAATCTGTGTTAAAAAGAAAGGTAAGAAAAATACGGTGCTGTTTTCAGACTTGGCCCTGGTACAGCAGAAATATTTTCTTTTACTATCCAACTGCTTAGAGGGATTATTTAACTCGAATTCACCAGTGCTAAAATCTCTCATAATAATTCATGACATAATAGGATTACCTTAAAAGAGAGCTAGATGGCACAGTTGGTCAATACAGTGTGATACATTTTTGGAGGTTTAGGCTTAAATCTGACCCTGGGAAACAAAAACATCATGTTTGCTGGTCTAAATATGAGTCCAAGTAGATGTTTGTTTATATTGCATACAATCTGGCATTACTTCATGCAGCTGGCAGACTGTTCAGTAAAGACCTGAGACTCAACTAGCAGTTTTGGATGGAGGAGCGTTGGCACAGCTGTTTGGAGAACCTGATTTAGCATGTCTGAACTGTTCTTGGCTTTAGCCAATGGGGCTTTTCATTTCCCTGACTGCTAAAATTTATCAAATTCACATAATAATTTAGTAGAAAATGAAGAACAACAGTACCACTGGAACTCAGCTTAGCTACTGTGTCTAGTTGCTATTCCTAATTATAATTGGGTTAGAAAAACAGGCCTACATGAAATTCTGTAGTAAATACTGTGTTGCAGTACTCAAGTAGCTTAGCTACATCTCAAAATTAAGATATATGAAGGAATAAACTTGCAATAACAAGAATAAGTTCTGAGGTTTTAGGACATAAACTATAATTACAGTAATGAGTTGGGAAAATCTGTGTAACTTTGTGCAAGATATAGTCTAATTAGGTTTTACTTATCCATTAGCTGTTTCTGAATAAAGTTATGTGTATATTAAAATAAGGTACATCATCTAGAATAAAACTGTCATATAAGAGAAAAGTTGTGAGGATGATGATGATTATATAACAATGTCACCTTTTCTTCTGCTGAAATACAAAATATCTTCATTTTCCCCTATTGTCATACAAATCAAAATTTCTGTGTGATAGCAGAATTCACCCAACAAAATTTCAATACTTTATTCTGACACTGTGCTACATCTTCTATAGGCTGATGTGGGAGCACTGTTTTTTAGCACATGCAGATTTGGTGTCAAACTGCCTAAAAAACTTTATCTGTTTGTCTTATGTAAGCTAAAATTTCTTACCATTCATTTCTAAAACAAAAATTGCAGTATCATTCCCACAAGAAGAAATTGAAGTTTGTATGTCCTTCCCAAAAGATTAATGACTTATTCATGCTATATAAGTTATATAAGTTATACCTCAACTTTCTACTACTTTCTACTACTTTCTTCTACTTTTTGTAGCTTCAGTTTGCTTTGCTTCCATATGCTGGCTTCCATGGAAATATAACATTATATACTTGAACATTTCTACCATGGACATCTTTCTAAACTCTTTGTGTGAGCTCAGGCAGGAGATCTGTGTTTACATAAAGTTTTTTTAGGCAAGATTCTCTGGCTTGTAATATGTGTGTGAGATGACAGAACTCTCTACCCTAAAAACAAACAAAAAAAACATACAAGTGTTGAAATATGGTACCTGATGATGGATGTGCCACAGGTAGAGCACATGTATTGGAAAAATCGAAGACTGTGGCTTTATAAAAATTTGAAAATTCAAGTAATAAGGTCTGGAGTATCATTAACATTCCCATATTTCACCACAACTTCACCTACATAGAAAATGTGCGTTTCACAAATCAAATACTGTGAGATATAAAAGGTGGTACAGAGTCTCTGTTGTTGAGGTAACCTCAAATATATATGATCAAAAATCCAGAATGTCATCCATTGTATCTGACCATACTTTTATTCTATAACCTAATGAAGTGTATCTTGTAATGGTTTTAATTGCTATGAATACAGAACTTGCTGCCTGTGCCTGTGTGCCATTCAAACTTATCGATGACCATGGAAATTTTGAAATTCTTTAATATCAGTTAAAGTTATAAGGTAGCATGATATCCAAGAAGGACAAAAAAAAAAAGTCATTTTGAATTTGTCAACATTAAGACAGGAAACACTATAAAGTTGAGCAGATTGAGTTGTTCCTTATTACAGGACAATTCCAAGTGAATTAATTTTCTAGTGATTTCTGAACTTGATTTGAAAAGAATCAGACATATTCTTGCCATCAGGTTTTTAGAACTAGACCAAACAAAGTCTTTTTAGAACTAGGCAAATATTTCAGGACAAAAGGTATTAACCTAACAATGCTGCACCTTTTGCAACCCTATAAGGGGAAAAAAGTCCCTTAGTTAAATGGGACTTTCACTGTTATAAATACAAAAGAATGTACTTTACAAATATCTGTGCAAAATTAAAATTCCATTTCACCTGAAGATTTACTTTTTAATTTTTCAGAAGATAAAGTACTCTTTGAAAACAAGCTTAAGTCTAAGTGATATAAAACACAAATTAAAAATGAAGATGTTACTTAAATGACATGAAAAAAGTTCTAGTACTACTGGTTTTAATTCAAGTAATAGAAAAAACTCCAACCTTACTCCTGAATAATAATTCCTATAATGTTTTGGACATCTTTCTTGTTAAGGTTTGTTTTTAGCATTTAAGAGAAATGTAGGTGGATATAATCACTCATTCAGAGTTATTCTTTATCAAAACCAGGCTGGAAACAGCCACCTATATCATTCTGAGCTAACATTATCTGTATTGTGTGTTAGCATTATCTTTACAGACATGACTGATTTCATTTTTTACTGACCTTCTGAGAAACTTTGGAAGGTGGTTAAAAAATGTTTTTCTCTATCTCTTTACAGTTCTGCCTGTATGCGAATTCCAGGCCTGATGGATGTTTCTGACCACTGCTGAATTGGAAACATGAAAGAAAACTCTTTGGGCTGGACATCTTGGAAAATGCTACATATCTGGTACGAAACTCCCAATCATAAAAGCACAGAAGAGAAATGTCAAAATGCAGTTTGGAATACAACTTGCTTGTTACTTTACGTTGTATGAGAAAGCAGTGAAACAAAACCAGAACTGTATTTTTTAATTTACCTGGATGCCTCATGTTATAGACAATGGCACAGCCTTGGGTAGCCACAGAAATCCTGAGATTTCCTGTAGCATGGAAATTCTCCCAGGGTGTCTGGAAAAGTACAAACACATGCAAAAAAGGCCATCCTCAAAACTTCAAGCATTTGATTTCAGATGAGAGCTGCAGAAACAGAAAAAAATGCCCTCCCCACACCTTTTGTACTAACGTATGAAAATCTATGGGCATTTGGGCTTTGACTTATAGTAATCATACTTTCATGTACTGCTGTCTTTGAGATTTTGCTGGAATATATGTTTACTTCTTATTCCCCAAGTGTTTTTCTTCCATGTGTGTCAATGACTCACCTACCACTGCATGTGCAACAAAGAAATGTGGGAAATGACTTCTGCTTTTGTTTTCTCTTTTCTTTTTCGTTCACTAAGAAGTAATATTTAGTGTTTTAGCTGTCATATGAAATCAACTAGGAGATCCAGCCATGAATCAAGTTATGACAGGTTATCACTATGTTCTGTTGATCCTACAGAGTTTGTAGCGCATAGGCAGTGTAAAATAGCAATGATTGAAAATGCTTCAAATACCAGGCAGCTTGCAGGAACAGCAGTTGTGCAGATTTTTAGAAAATGTAGTCCATAATTATTGTAAATTTACTTTTGCTGGTTCTGAATTTTCACCCCTTGTTATGGTTTAGCAAAATAACCCCACAGTTATTAACTGATCAAGGGCTTACGTAGAAGGGAAAACTACTGGGAACATGAGAAAATAAGGATATGGCATTGATCAGAGATGGCATCTCTGTGAGGCATCTTTGTGTGGCAGAGAGTATGTACTGCATCAGAAAATGCTAATAGACAGACCAGGGCATTCCTCCATCCCATTAAGCCTGAAGGAGTGTCAGAGTTTGCCATATGGTTCTCCATGTGCACCACTTTTGTCAAGTTCATCCTTCTTTCTCAGTTTTTTGTCCTTTTTTCTTGCCTTTTTTTTTTTCCCCTTCCATCACTAGTCCTTTTATCCTTCCTTCCTTTGGAACAGAAATCTTCATTTTAGCTAGGGATGTTTTTCTCCCTTCTGCTTCTGCCTGCCCACAGATGCTAATAACAGCTCCTTCTTAGACTGATGACTAGTCTCTATAGCAATCAGGCAGCAGAAGCACTCAGCACTAAAAAACAGGGAAATTTTGGTGGCAGCCTCCAGTTTTTTCTTTTTCCTTTTTCTGCAGCTGTTGCTACCTGCTTTCACCTCTGAAGAAATCTGTAAATGTGCTGATATTCATCCAAATGGAATGGACCAAGAAGAGGGAAACAGCAGCATATGGTTCAGTTTCCTAAAGTACTAAACTGAATTAAAAATTAGTTTATTTTACCACATTTTATGAAACTAATGAAGCATCTGAAATATACATAATTATTCTGCCGCTGTTCAGTGTAGCTAAAACGTCTGGTGAAAGTGATATAAGTAAGAAGGTTGACTGCTGTCATGTTAACCATAGAATACTGGAATAATGAATAAGGTGCTGCCCTACGTATTTCAGGTGAAAATGTAATAAATGTTCTAATTAACAAGGGAACAAATTCTCAGACTGAGAGAAGACAGAAATATTCAATTTTCCATATATGAATATCTGCGTAATATTACAGAGAAAGAGTCAATAAGTAGAGTTTGTTTTTTATTGCAAAGACAGGGTTTGGGTACTGTATGCTGTGCAGGAAAATCAAATAAGACGTTCTGTCAGGAAGATAAAAAATAAATAGCATTAGTTCTCTAGGCTGCTTCTAAGCTATCAAAAATATGTCCAGTATAACATAAATGGCATTTAGTTATATAGCACAGATGAATATTTATTAATATTCTTCAGAGACTGAAAGGATGGCTTTTGTTTTACTAAACACTTGACGACATGATATTCAAAACGCTTCCTTTGTTTGGCGTCAAAAAGCATTATGATCATTTTGCCAAACAGCACACAAACAAAGCTATCAGGGGATGTACTGCACTGACAGGCTTTGAGTTAGAAGATTAGTTTTGAATGAACAAAACTTCAAGTAATTTGCAAGGTCTTTCAGTCAAATGTAGGACAGATGTTTTATAAATAGTGCAATACATAACATTATAAGTGGCTTTAAAGAGTTTCAGTAAGGTCAGAGAAAAACCTGTTTTGGGGGCAATTGGCAAGTGACAACAAGTAAAGTATAAATTAAATCCCAAAACCCTTTTTCAAGATAAAAACAAGTGTGATTTAGATTTGGTAATGAATGGACAGTCCTCAATGAGGCAGTTGAATTAAAAAGCAGTAAGAAGTGTGCATTTTCATAAGCAAGAGAGAGTGTAACTTTAATTGTTCTTTCACAGCATCTTCGTTGAACTGGTCAAGGGATGCCCAAATTTGTCCTTAATGAATCAATATTTACATTGGCATGATCCACTTGTGGGAACAGGGTGGACCCTCTGTGTAAACGTACCAGAATAATTCATGCCATCTTTTATAAGAATAAGTTATCCATATAAAGGTGATTCTGTTTTGCCTCCCGCGCTGGGAGAGTCATTTGCTGTACAGAAAGCTCCCGTTCGACTCAGTTCTCCAGGTTCAGCAGAGGTAATGAGGGAGGCAGACTTCTGTCAGGCTTCTAGGTGTGAGAGATTACCAAACAATGCAGGTGATGCTGTACTGACTGCACCAGCCTGGGAAAGTGAGGTGACTTTCCAGAACAGAGAAGGCCTCAGAGTACATTGACTGTGCAGTTGATAGTGCAGAGATAACTCCCTTCTGACTGCTTTATCCCACTGTGTGTTCTAAGCACTGCCTGCAGGTCAGCAAAGAGTCTGAGCATGGGATAAACACACTATCTGTATTCAGCTGGAAAGCATACAGCTGTAGCTTCTGTTGAGTCGGGGCTTGGTGAGGCCAGTACGGAAAATTAACTGGCTTTGCAAGCAAATGCAGAAAAGTGGTGTTATGTATGCAACATTAAAAGCAACACTGACAAAACAATGGAATAAAAGGCTCTTGAAAAATACCAGCAGGGCATGAACAAGAGGGAATATACAGTAGGAAGAGAAAAAAAAAAAAAAGCTTTCTTTAAGTCAGATGAATTGTGCAGCGGAGTCTCAGCATTCATTTAATGGGAAAGTAACTTTCTGTTTGATAAAAATGCAAAGAATAACTTGAAAGCATGAGCTGGATGGTGAGTGATGTACTTTGTCAGGCTTCAGCGGTAAAGCCCGAAAACTGCAACCTTTGTATATTTTAATAACCCATTCATTCCCACGCTGCCTTCATTTAGCTACCAAACGACGACATCTCAAAATGTACGTCGCTGGTTCAAACTCAGTGACAGCCAGAAGGGAAAAGGCGGCTGATTACAATACAAAGGGAGTAACTTCTTTGTTGTCAGACAGGGGTGACAGAAAATTTGACAAATTGGAAAGAAGGAGCACTGATTTTCTTATTTATTTCAGGAGAAATGAGGTCCAAGATTCTCAGTAGGATGAGGGTTGTCATTTTCTTCCTACAAACACAAGCAAAAAAGGTAGCATCCAAGCATATTAAGTCAAGTCTGTATGAACATACTAATAATAATACTTTTAACATACATATGTGTAAGTTCTACTGCTTAAGGCTACAGTTTGACATTCAAAGTCAGCAGATCCAGAAGGACATCCTTAGTATTTGTTTCATTCCATGCCTCATGATTAATATTCAGTAATATTTCTTATGGAAACTGCTTACCTCTTGTCACCCTTTATAATACCCATTGTTTACAAGCTATTAGAAGAGCTATTAAGAGCTACTCTTGTGTGTCCATGAGCCAGAGCTACAGTTATCTGTGTGTATAGATTGTTTGTCTAGCTGTGCACTTGCAGAGCCAGTACAAAATACAGAGTGAGATAGGCAGGTGGTTCAATGATTAGTCTCCTAATTTATTGCAAAATCATACTGCTTCATACTTTGATCTGCTTGGTTTAATAATCTGTCTCTGGATATAACTATCTTTAGAAACTTCAGAAAGTCTATAATATGCCATACTTATTTCCCAGCATAATCTTTATTGATTTCAATTATTATTACATTTAATAATGTTCCTTTTAGGCTGTGACTTCCAAGCTTGTTTGTTGTGGTCCTTTCTTCTCCTGTGTTTCTACTTGGAACTGGAAACATAAATCAGTGAACAAGTGGCAGAATTTGGGATCTAATGATTTAGGCTCTCAATTTGAATTTGTAAGACTTCCAGACTGATTGGTTGTTGTTCATTTTTACTGTTCCATATAGAGTGCTGCTGAATGTGAATGTGCAAAATTCTCCTGTTTTAATAATGTCCCTCATTAATAAATTGTATCTGGGAAAAAAACACAACTAAACAAACTAACTAAAAAACATAAACCCCTCAGATTATTAAACTGGTGTTCATTTTATTAGAATGCATTCCTGAATTGGAAATAAGGGAAAACAGAAACTCCCAGCCTTCTCACTTTGTTCCAGTCAGCATTAATGTTTGTTTTTATTATGCATTCATATCTTTCTTTTCTTGAATGGAACAAGGTGCATCACTGTATATTATGTGGAGAAGTTTTTGTGCCTTTCATATTCCTCTCGTTTCTTTTTGACTTCCGGTGCTGTGTTTTCTTCATGCCTTTTGTTAATACTCATAAAGCTTTTGACTGTCGAGTTGGGCAACTTGATACTTCTATTTTAGCAACTAACACATGGCTTTACATTGGGGTATAGCAACTAATATTTTCTCTCTTCAGAATACTCCTATAAAACTAATTGATTCAAGTCAGTCTGAAGATTGACTGAATACTTTCCCAGAATTTTGAATAAATCTACAAATTTCTTCTGGGCATTTCTGTAAAAGTGTAAAATTATATTAATAAAGAGAGTTAGGTGACTCTCACAAAATCCACTAAGTACTTCGACTGATTGTTGTCATCCACCATTTACATGGTTGCATACTTGTCCCTTCTGTTTTGTTTGTTCATTTTTTTTTTCTCTTATATATTTTTAATAATTTTTACAAAATGGAATTTCTTCAAGGGAAGGCTTGTTCTCTCAAACATTTGGGACAGCCTTTGGACTAGTAAAAGATCACCTTTTATACCAAGGCCAAAGAAGTCAAGACTAGGACACATGTCAGCATTCTAGCTACAGGACTTACACAAAGTGAGGGGCAGAAAAGGGAATGGAAAGGAAATGTAAGTTAGAGAAGGTTGTCACCTGAATATTGCTTCATTGCTTACTATGAAATTTGAATTTTTCTTGAAGCAAAATTAAATCACCTATTCTAACCCTTCCCAGTGTTTGTTTTCAGTTGAAAACATTTGGATTTGGCATAATTGCTGACTTATTTTCCAGCAAAGTTATTAACCAAAGTATGTTTTGTCAGTCTATTCCATATTAATGCAAAGTGCCTAATTTTTATATATGCATGTATTCCTGCACAAGTATACTTAAAAAACCTCAGGAACTTCTCAGTTGAACAAGTTGCATATTTTATCATTATTTCATGGCAAAATTAATCAAATGCCATGTGGATATATAGGGGTTATATCTGGATATATACGCATATCCTTTAGCTGTGTCACACTCATATGGAAAAATTGTTCAGATATGTGGGCGATATTTTCTTTGTAACAGGAAAACAAATGAATGGTTTTGAGCACAATTGAAAGAAGCAGCTTGGTGTTGTGTTGCCTTATGATCTGTGCTCTGAGTGTATGTAATATACTCTTGACCTTGCAAGGAACGTCTTTCTTCTTTCAAATGTACTTTCTTTTTTTATTTTATGAGTGTAGATATCCGTGGGTCGAGGAGGAGAGCAGTAGGATATTGCAGTAAATTGACCAGCATACAATGTCACTGTCTCTGCAATCGAATCAGAGTGGTTCAACACATGCTCTGTACTAAAATAGCTGAGGACTGCGCTTTGCTTCAGGTCATAGGAAGCTGGATTTCCACACGTAGAAGTTTCGGTTCTATCTGTTCTCTCTCCAAGTCGTGATACCAATGATTATTAAAACAGGCAAATAAACCAGTTTTACTGTACTGCTTGTTCTGTTTGTAAAGCAGACTCCCATCAAAAACTGTTTCTCTATGGATGCAAAAAGGTCAAAATACAAGATTATACTAGTAAAGTTTGGTTGTGTTTTCCTCACTTGTTTTTCTAGAAAAGTGCAACAATTTTGCATGTAGGAATATAAGACGATGGGGGTGATGATAATGACTGGTCATGAAATCACTGACAGTCTTCAGAGAGAAATAAGGAAGTGTCAGTGGTTTGGTATGTACTGCTGCTACCTTGGCACCTGTGGCTCATTGGCAAAGGAGGATTATCATTCAGACAGTGCTTCAGTGTTTTGCTTGTCAGTGTGTGGAGGAGGCTAAACGGTAATTTGGAGAAAAACCTCAAAGTAGTTGTTTCTTGGATTAACTTAAGTTTGAGGGAACTTTTGAATAAGAACTGAAGGAAACCGTTATTCTGGTTAGAAAAAATACAGCTCTCAAAGTTGCAAACTCTCTTTTCTCTTTCCTTATTCAACAGGACTGGAAGATTTTTGTTTCTGGTGTTAAATATACTCTGAATGATGGAAGCTACTTTCCTTTAGGTAAACATTAGAAAAGTTAGTCAGATAAGCATTTGCTATTTGCCAAGCATGATTTAAATAAGGAGATTTGAGAGTTTTTTAAGTGTCTGATGCCTTGTTCCCCTTAAGTACCCATGAAGTTGCAAATGAGAATATTGATTGTGATATTGACCAGCTCAGTGATGGTGATGAGACATCACTGTATTAATTATAAGGTCCTAAACTTACTGAATAACTGTTCATTCCCCTCTCTCCTTTTACTTTTCTCATAGTTAAATGATACAGATGATTAAAAGTGTATTGCATTTTGTGGTCTTCTTGTCCAGTTGCAATCATAGCACTAAGGACAGATGAGAAATTGTGAATCCTCATCCAGTAGCCATTTGGAGTTTTTTGTTGTTTTCTTTTCCCCTATTCCCTATCAATTTCAAATGCACTTTTCCTCATAGTCAATAAAAAGCAAGGAAACAGAGAGCAAGAAGAAACAGTAGTCATGCTTCCCTCTTTCTCTGTAATTTGTTCAAATTATTATTTATATTTATATGTTTATTTATATTTATATGTTTATTATTATTATTATTGTGGGTATTGCATTAAAATGACTAGTCCTTATGTGTTGTATGCCAACTCTGGTAAAGAGGCCACTGTTTCAAAAGGTGTGTGAATGTGACCCTTGAGTCATGGCTTTGTGTTGAGCACAGTGGTGGTGGATTAAGGGTTGGACTCGATCTTAGAGGTCTTTTCTGGCCCTAACAATTCTATTATTCTATGGTTTGGCTGATAAAGCTAACACCAAGAGAAGCGTTACATCAATATTACTTAGACCAATCCAGAAAACAACTTTCGCTTAATGTAATCGCTGCTGGTATAGCATCAGATACACTGGAGCCATTGTCAGGATGGAAACATCACTCTAACAGACAGCAACAGTATCCAAAATGGTTTTTGTGTCCCTACCCTAAGGCTTTCTTTACCCACAAGCATAACCATAAATTTAGGCCTCTATATCCCATCCAGGAAGATGTATAAGCTGTATTGTTACAGCTACCTTTGCAAAGCTTCACTGAATTCACATTAACAGCTGTGCTAGTGTAGTTATTTTAGACAATAACCGTACTCTATGGACAGTTTTAAGTGGCAAGAACTTACACAGGGTTGTGTGGGTCAGTAGAGTCATTGGAATTTAGCAGTATTTTCCCACTTGTATAGGCTAAATTCCTTGTCTTCCTTTCCGTGTTTCTGGGAGGCTTTGCCCCACTAGATGTGCTTATGCCAAGTCATGTCCCTCTGCATGTCATGAGGTAGTTTAATAGCCTGGCAGTCAGAAGAAAAGGGGGGAAAAAAGCTTCTACCTCACAAAAATGGAGTAAGTGGCTGAATTAAAAATGGGAACTGTCAGCAGGGAAAAAAGGCACCTTCTGAAACTTTTAAAAACCTCATATAGAAATACACTATGTTTTGAATGTCACTTTCGTTTTGGTGGTTTCAGTGGTTCCCATACTTGAAAAAAATTCAGAATTCATGTCATGTCAGAGGACTGTTTCTCACTGTTTACTTTTAAGTTCACTTGTCCCAGTGTGTCCAGCTGAATCATTCAAATTTGTGTTGAATTTGGACACTACTGGACAAGTGACAGGAAGTTTATGAGCCTAAGGGAGACTGGTGCTAGCAAAACATAGGCAGTTTGAGCCTTCAGGTCACATTATTTATTGATTTTATTTTAAAAGTTGTTCCAGAGAAATAACCTTACAAAGTACACAGCAGATTTTTTTAGGGCTTGAATAAACGTCAGTATGATACAAATAAAACGAAACAACAGTGGTGTGTCATCACACTGCAAAGTTATCAGTATCAACAAACCTTTTTAAAGAAACTTAAGTTTTGCACCCCTTGAAAACCAAGCAGTGGATGAATCATTTGCTTTTACTCCTGCTTAGGAGAATGAGTGCCATCACACAGTGAAAAGCAACTGAATAGATGGAAAGCTAAAATTAGTTTAGTTTGCTACTGTTAGACCAAGTGCTCGAATTTTTATAATTTTTTCCACTTTTTTAAGCCATAAGTACTCAGTGAAAAATAGAGAGACATTGAGCATAGATGTTGGCTTCCAGAGGCTCTGAGTTCTCTTATGGATAGTTGCTGGTGAATCTTGTTGCAGCCACTTAGAAAGTGCCATTTCCAACCTTTGGTCCTTGTCCTTTGTGGAAGTTGCCTTCTGTGTAGTAAAGCTGATGGAAGTGGGCTCTTGCCCCTACTTTTGCTGCTTTTTCTTAAGGCTCAATAAAGCCAGAACTTTGAACAGGGGCTTTGAACTGGAATGGCTGAAGCACAGAATGATAGGTGGGGTGATTTCAAGCAAAGGGGTGAAAAGGAAGAAACTGGAGAAGTACCAGTTTTTTAATCCTTATTTTGTGGGCTTCAGTGTTAAGAGTGAAAGATTCTGAGTGTCACAAACTATAAAATTAATAAATTCTTTGATTTGGAGTTGACAACTTCGGTCGGTCCTCTCCTGACATGATGTAGGGTAGGCTAGAGGGTATAGCCATCTCCCCCAGTCATGGATTTAAGTTGATAGGAAAAATATAGCCACTGACAGAAGATCAGTAACTAAAAGAAGGCTCCTTGAGCTGCAATCTTGATATTCAGGTCTAGGAATCCATATAGTGGAGTTGTGCCCTCTTAGATTTGGAGTGGTGATGGATTAATAACGAGATTAAATTTTCCCTCATGCCAGTGAAGAGAGAAGTAATCTTAACCAGGACTTTCTGGTTAATCTTCCTACACCTACTACAATACTTGTTTGCAAAATATTGTATACCAATAGGACACTGATATGCCTTACTATAAATTATTTGTTCTTTTGTGGCTATCCAGTGTTCTCTTACTGTGAATTGTGAAATGTCTTGGTTTGGGTCTGGTGGGGAATGGGATTTACTTGTTTTTCTTGTTTGTTTTTGTTTTGTTTTTGTTTGTGGGGTTTGTTTGTTTGTTTTTAATTTTCTTGTATTGAGAAAAGAAAAAAAAAAAAAGGAATATCAAATAAATATTTCCTTCCAAATAAATATTCTCTTCTTACCAGCTGAAAAAGCATAGAGTTGTCCATGGTATTGCTGTACAAACTGTAATCAGGCATTGATAGTTGTATTAGCAGTCTTAGAACTGAAGAAAATTCTCATTTGAATCTGTTCTTAGTAAGCTGCATACATTATGCATTCAAATATATGTATATACATGAACATATAATTGAGATGGATGTACAGGTGGCATACTTTGAGAAAAAGCCAGAAAAAGAGATTAAGGTTAAATGTGTATTTAAAAGCGGGGTTTTAAAAATGCTTGCCTTTCTTACATTCGAATTCAGATGTTTTGAGAAGTTAAATAGGATTCAGTTGTTTGAGGATTACTTTGTATATGACTTGGATTTAAATCAGAGGGCATTTTAGATCAGCTACTCTGTTCAAAGCGGCTGCTGTTAAAGGATTTATACATGATATTGCTTCCAAGGTATTAGTATAGCAGGTCTTCTTCTAGCTGAATTTGAAGAGGAATGTAGATTTTATATTGTCCTTGCCTGATGTGTATTTTTTTTGAGCAATCTTGAGCTGCTGTTTAGGGGTATTAACTGGTTCAAAATTACTGGCATTGTTTAGAGGATTTTAAATAGAGTTAAACTATGTGAAACCATGCTTTGCATTTAACTGTGCAAGTGTAAAAATAAACTCTCTAGAGTGAAAGAAGTACTTAAAATCATGCATTCAGTGATTCACATCCTAAAGAAACCTACTGCTGATACTTCAGTGAGGGTAATGTGAGTGTCTTGGGCTATCATTATATAACATTTTCCCCACAGGATGAAAAGAACATAGAGTATTTATGAGGGGGAAAAAAAAAAAAGATAAGATTTTGGTAAGCTTTTTAAGCAAAGTCAAAAGAAACCGAAATATGCCTACAGTATTTCACCCACAAACAGATGGCCAAACATAACAAATCAATAGTATGTAAATAACAGTGTTAAGAAGATCTGTTGCAATGCATGAAAAATGACTGGTTTCTTGGCTGCTGCCTTCACACAGACTAAACCTTCACAGAGATACATGTTTTGGGATTTTTTTTTTTTTTTTTTTTTGCACAGAGGCAGATGTAGTGGCTCAAAGTTGCCATCTTCATTTAAAAGTCCATTTTTTTTTAAAAAAAAGTGCAACCTAGCATCAACAGGTGCACTTTAGAACTTGTAAAGGTGGTACTAAGAACTACACAGCACTAGAAAGGTCTGGAGACAGAGGCAGCAAGAGGAAATGCTGTTCTGTCTTTATGAGACCAGTGAGTCCCCTACACCTACACAGGTCTGTAACAGAGAACTTGTGCTGGAAAGTCTTAAAAATTGGAAAATTTGAGCAGATTTGTAACAAGAGACAGATTGTGAAATAGTGAACTACTGGTTCTGTGGCACACAGTCATCAGAACGCTGGGACAAAAGCGTGTCTTCCTGTTTAAGTTGACAAGAAAAGCAAGGTCCAGATTGCATCTTATTGTGCCACTCCTGGAAGTACAATTTGTTCACTACTGCCAAGACCTACAGTCTTTTTTCAGGTGTGTTGCAAATAATAGTCTCTAGTATTTTAGGACCTATTTTACTACTAAAGTATGCTAAGGATGCTTGCTCATTCAAATTACAATAATGGGGGATTTAATTTTAATTTTAACAAAGGACTGTGCAAGTGACTTTAACTTGTGACCTCAGGCAATTGATTTAAAATCTCCCTCTGACAATGACTTCTATTCTGTGGAATGTGAATGATGGTGTTTTATTTCCCTGCTCTGGTAAAGCATTTTGAGTTCCTTGGATTAAGAAACTTTTGCCTAGCCTGGGTTCTGTAAAGCATTGTGCAAAGTAGAAGTCAAACATTAAAAAATTTGAAATGGGCAGAAATCCCAGTTCTAAATTGAGATTCTTCTGCTTATTGTTTTAGAAGAATCAGAAAAATATACTGTAGTTTTCTGATAATAACACATATAATCAAGTGAATATTGATAATTTATGGTCTAACTAATCAGTCAGCAATTGAAGGCACTTGAGTTATTCTTTGAGAAAACTATCAGTTTCAAAAGATTACTTTTTTGTGCAGTTGATCCAAAAAAGTTTTTGAATATTCTCCAAAATCAAACTTACAAAAATAACAGAGGTTTCTGATGTAAAGACTGTTTTGATATTTTCCGAGTTATTCTTTGTTACTGTATAATGAGGTTTTCTGGAGCTCTTGATTATTATTCCTGCTTTTATCAGGATCAGGGAAAGAACTCTCTGGTTTGAGATTTTCATAAAGTACTATTTGTAGCATGTCCTTTCCTAAAGCAGAGTAAAATAACTCAATATCCTTGCATCTCACCATTTTTAAAAAATATTTTCCTGATATTTTACATCTTCAAATCATTAATATAGTGAGTGGTAACATGCTTTTGGGAATTTGATGTTGACTATTACCATGTCTTTTTAAAAGGTCATTTCCTAGATTTCTTTGCATTTATGACGTTATGTCAGTGATGGAGATAATTTTGGGAATATTTTGATCAACCCAAACCGAAGCACTTCTGAATGTGAACATCTAGGAAACAGATCTGAAAATTATCTGTTAAGATGTTTAAACATTCTTTATCTTACTCTATACTTACATGATGGTGGTTAGGAAAGACAGAAAAGATTTTTTAAAATAAAAAAAAAAGCAAACCAAGAGGAAAAAACCCAATTTCATTCATTTCCACACCTGTTGTCATACAGACATTTTATTGTATAGTGTCACAGAATCATGGAAAATACTGACTTAGAAGGACCCATGAGGATCATCAAGTCC
The DNA here is from genome assembly GCF_022539395.1 of Myiozetetes cayanensis. Classification (NCBI taxonomy): domain Eukaryota; kingdom Metazoa; phylum Chordata; class Aves; order Passeriformes; family Tyrannidae; genus Myiozetetes; species Myiozetetes cayanensis. The sequence continues at coordinate 6,531,926 of NW_026087742.1, forward strand.
AACTCCTGGCCCTGTGCAGGACACCCCAGGAGTCACACCATGTATCTGAGATCATTGTGCAAATGCCTCTGGAGCTCTGGCAGCCTTGGTGCTGTGACCACTGCCCTGGGGAGCCTGTTCAGTGCCCAACCACCCTCTGGGTAAGAAACCTTTTCCTAATATCCAAACTAAACCTCCCCTGACACAACTTCAGGTCATTCCCTGGGGTCCTGTCGCTGGTGTCACCACAGGGAAAAGATCAGTGCCTGCCCCTCCTCTTCCCCTCCCGAGGAAGTTGTAACTGCAGTGAGGTCTCCCCTCAGTCTCCTCTTCTCCAGGTTGAACAGACCAAGTGACCTCAGCCACTCCTCCTTCTTTAGATGTTGTCTAAGGGAAAGTGAAGGTTGTTTAGGTGCTATAAATTTATTAAGCAGGAACATTATTTAAAGACAACAGGTACTTCTGGACAGACCACAGAGAGAAGGATTATCTCTAAGCATGCAGAAGTTGCTGTTTTCCAAGGAGGGTGGTGTTTCCTGAAATTGTAACAAAATGTTCTTTGTGTTTCCCTCCTCCTCCTCCTCTCCCTTGTTGTCTTACAGGAGTTAATGCCTCCTGAAATCGCTGTTCTGTTAGTGCTCCTTCTCCTAATCATATCTAGTGTGGAAGCACCACGTCAGTAGCCATTAAAAGGTCTAACTGAGTTTCAGATGTAAACAGTATTAAAATGAAGGAGTGAGAAAATTGTTTTGAAATAGACACTGAAGTATTCTTTCAAATTTGTCAGCATTAGTATTTCAGAGTAAAGTATGAGGCCATAACAAATACATTTATAATTTCTTCCATTTTGATACCATATATCTCAATTTGATTTCTAAATTTGATTCATTTTCTTTCTTTAGTTCCCTCAGCTCTGTTCTCACTTCGGCTGAGACTTTCCCTTGTCTCCATTCTCTTTTCATACTTTGCCAGCTTTTCTTGTAGAGACCTGAAAATGTGTTACAGATCATTAATATGACTAATCTCAAAGTACTTGTACGATAGACATTGCTAGCTCTAGCAAGATAGACCCATTTCCCCCTGTATGTTCTGAAATTATAGTAGTAAACTCTGAATTCTGTAGCTATCAAATGTTCTCCTATTGCCTCTCCCTCTGCCTTTCTTGCATGAAAGTTGCATTAACTCCAACATGACCACAGCCTGGTAGCAGAGATTGTTATGTCTGTCAGAGTGAAATCACCTGGGTTACATGAAAAAGAGCAAAGCTGGTGGTAGGAAAACTGAATTAATATCAGTACATCACTTTTGTAATGAAAATAATTGATAATATTTACATTTAAAGTACAAAGTGTAGCGAATACAATACCATTCTGGTTACATTGATATGACCAGAAACAGAGAAACATAGCTATAATAATAATTTATGACATGTAAAATTTAATAAGGAACCTCTTCTGGTGACAGGCTGGTTAATAGGAGCAGGCAGTCAGAACTAAATATGCTTAGGGAACAAATGGTAATTTTTATTCCTATGGGTTTACTTTCAAAGTCTCCTGGTTTTCTGCAAGTGGGAAAATGAGAAATCATCGGGTTGCAACTGTAGAAAATTTTCCCCTCCTGATTTTTTAACCACTTGATCAGTTTCCTGTTGCAGGATCAATTTACAACTTGCTCAGTTTTGAATTAGATGAGCAATTATTTAGTTTTTTTGTTAGCAGATTTGGCCTGCTGGTTTGTCTTCTTGCAGTGTTGACTTTTTTGTCAGTAAAAATCTTCTTCCTCCCCCTCCTCTTTTTTTTAGCCTGTTGCATGGTATGCACTATTAATAATTTTCCCATCCTTGTACTCCTCCTTACCTTTTTGGTGTCCCAGTGAGTGATTTTTCATTAGTATCTTCTGTTGTATGGAAATACTCACACTAACCAACAGCCAGTCTCAGGAAAACACGGCTTAAAATCAAACTCTACATGTTAATGAAAAGGAATTTATGGTGTTCTATTACTAACAAACACTATTATGGAGTGAAAAAATGCCATGGGACAATCTCAGTGCTGAACTTGCTGGAAATTGTTACCAAAATAGTCTATAAGATGATTAATTTTTCCAATGAGTTACTATTTGGACTCTTTACTTAGGAGCTGGTTTCATGTTTTCCTGGAAAGGCTCAGTTTTCAGCTGTTAGCAGTTTTTATCCAGCTGAATTACAATAACAGGCAAAATGTGAGTGGTGCATTCCAAGCATAAAATGATACATCTTTTGCTCAGAGGGTTTATGATCCATATCAGTGACTCAATGGAGTTATGCCAGGTTATGCCATCTGAAGATTTGGCCCTCAGTAACACACAATATTCTGTTTTCAAGGACCATTACTCAAATAGAAGAACCTAATCACACAAAAGGCCAAATGTCTGCTGCGCCAAACTTTGGTACAGGATTTTCTCTTCTCTAATTGTTGTGATAGAAAAGTACAGGTGGGTGAGCAGCATAAAATTTCTTCATGATTTCCTTTTCTCTCTTCTAAAAGGGATGTAAGGTCCTGTGGAAGTAAGATGTGACTTTCAAAACAGAGAATGATTTTATTCATTTGAATTCGCCCTGTTAAAAATTCTAATTTCAATGAGGGCTGTTAGAACTTTGTTTTTAAATGCTGGAACTTAAACACTGATATGCAAGCAGCCAGAAACCTCTGGCTCCTCATGACTCCCTGTTGCCTGCACTGTGATAGCTGCACAGGTCAGACTGTGCAGCAGAATTACTTAATACTTGGATTGCATAATTTCTCCCAGTAATGTTCCCAGAAAACTTTACATAAGTGAGGCAATGGAGAAGTACTTATAGAAAAGATAAAACAGAGGCTTTGTGAACTACGTTTGGTCTTGCTAAATCAAAATAAAGTAGAAAGATTTCTTCTGTTCCCATTTATGTGTCGTTAGCCCACATTCAACAGCAATAAAAGTGATAACCAAGTACATTTTTGATGACTTAGCATTCACACAGATGCCATTAAGCAAATATTTTGTGGATGTAAAAGGTTTCCTGGGGATTTAAAATGAAAGAAATGTGTTACACGTGATAGTGATGAAAGTTAGCTGAAAGTATAATGTGAGTAAATTCTACTCCACTGTATCTATGGGTAAAATTAGATTGGAATATGAAAGATTAGTATGTATAAAGAGATGGCCTAAAACTCTGATGTTTCTGAAACAGAGGGTTAGTGATGGCAGTTGTTTTAATTCACAGGGAGAGCTCAGGTGGCCAGTTGTGCTCAAAGCCTTCCTTTTCCATCTACCCTGACAATCCTAATGCCTTGCTCAAGAAACTCCTTCTTGCAGGTGTTCAGCCTGTGAGCCCAAGTCATTCATTGCCTCGTGCCAGGCCACACCACTGCAACTTTGAAAGTTAATTAGAGCTGATCCATGGAGTTATAATCTGCCTTGCTTTGAGCACTTACAGAAAGGCCACCAAATATGTTGAACCCATATATGTCTGAGAGTGCATTTTTTCCATTAATTATTGTGTTGGGAGAGAGGTGTTTTTTAAGATCATTAGAGAAATATTAAATTAATCAGGTGACGGCAAATAGTTTTTCTTTATGGATTCAGGATGAAATAATAGATGGTACCTTGGATTAATTTTCTTTTAATGTAGTCTTTGTTTTACTCAATTAAGTATGTAGTGGATGTTTTTTAGCTGTGTTACCTAAATGATTAGTTAAGGATATGCTGAATGTTGAAATCTCACTTTAAATCCTTCTGACACTGATAACTAGGAAATCTTAGGATTGTAAGAAGAGAGAAAATAAAATGTGCATTTTTAGGGGAATTTAACCAGAGTGGCAATATACTGGGATGGAGTGAATTGTCCATCTCTATCTCCTATCATGCTTACTCTTTTGCAGAGCTGTCAGCTGGTTAAAGCACAAAATGAGAATGTAGTTCCCTGATCCCGCAGTGACAGTTTAAGTAGTATCTTTCCCTGACCATATCTTCTATTGCCAAGTCCCTGAAAATTGCTTATGAGGGTGTGAAGTGCATCAAATCAGATCAGAGAACTGATTTAGATTAAAAATAAAGCCTCCCTGTCCTCACCTTTATTCTTTCATCCCATTTCATTCCCTGGCCTGGGCTGACAGCTGTGCTGGGGGCTGTGTTAGCACTGCACGGTGCAGGGAAGGAGCAGGAAGGAGGCACCAGTGACAAGGGGCAAGGGCAGGAGATGGAGGGAGAAGAAGGAGGGAAGGGCAGAAGTTTCTGCAGGGTTTAACAGATGTGTAGGTGCTGTTACAAAGACCAGTAAGGAACTGGGACCAGCCATATGAAGTACCTTGTCAAAGTATCTGAATCCTATTGTATGAAACTGTTTTAAACTAACCCTCCTAGCGAATGTAAAATTTGTTTGGAGTAGGTGCAGGAAGAAGCACTGAATTAGGACTAAGTTTTCCAATCTTACGTTTCCTAGCTAATTAGGAGTTATAAAGTACTTTCTGTTGTTGCAAGAGCCCCTCAAGCATACACAAAGTCCATCTCCAGGGAGCTAAAGATTCCGCTGTTTTCCAAGTGACTCTTTTCCTGCTGTGGAGGGGGGGCAACTCTCTTTGATTTGATAAAGTTGACCCAATTGTTTACAATTTTTCATCACAATTAATACATTTTTACGGTACTTTGTGTTATCGTGTAATTTACTTCTAATAAGTATATGTGGTGTTCTCAATGTTTGAATCATCCATAAACCTATTATGGACTACGTCAGCAGTACTAAGAGCTATCTGATAGTTCAGCTAGGATATTTCAAGACCAGTGCAGGTAGTGTGTTATTTATAGTTTTTTTGAATACTACTACTTGTAAGTACTCACAAACAGCTGTTGGAAATCAGAATGAATATGGATTTTTATTTCCCTGGTGTTTAATCGCTGTATTTCTGAATTACTTGTATGAAATTATTTATCTGCAAATTGGGATACTTATATATGTACATGTGTTTATATATATATACTCATATCTGGATGTTATATATACATATTTATATATATCATTATTATACTGTTATCTGTGAGAGCAAAAGGCTTTTGGCATACATATTTCAGAATAATGTTTGAACTGCAAAAGTATGAAAAATTTTGAATTTAACTGTACCATATTTGTTAGCTTGCATCCATTGCACTTTGTTGCTAGTATTCAATTAAACACTTAACTTACCTACTCGTTGATCCCATGTATTTATGCAGAACTCACTTTTAAATTTGATTTCCTCAGGGAGAATACAAATATTTTTAATTTTGTTTTGTGAGCCATATGTTCAAGAGCCGCTACTCGTTTGCTGTTTCAACTTTATTTGCCTTTTTCTACCATTACAATATTCCAGACATTCACTAGTACAGTCTAAATAGAGCCCTGTAAACATACCACTAAAAAAAGTTTCTCGTGCAATGTGGTTTTATCATGAACTCAGCATTTTTTTTTTCGTTTTATCCTAATATCCCCTACTGCTCAGGGCTTCTCTCAAAAGGCATCTCTCTTTATTTTGTGAGTCAGCTTTTATAAATGTATTGCTACTCATTCTTGTTATCTTAGTTCCATCACTGTGGATTTGCTTATGGGACTACTTTATGGTGGATTTTTGTTCGTATTTTTAAGGTGTGCTGGCCACCAGAGCACAGGAAAAGTGTCAGCTTTGAATTTTTTTTTAGGCAATTTTTTTTTCTCTTGATGTAATATTAAACTCGTCTCTCTTTTGTGGTCATCTACCCGCTTTCAAGGCTGATCCCAGTTCCTCTGTTTGGTCCTGACAAGGAAGTAGAGCCTCCAGGGATCACAGTAAAAGCAAGTGAGACCCCAGGAGCAAATGGACAGGAGAGGCCAGTAGCTAAAATGATGCAGTCAGAGTAGATGACAGTTTAAGCTACTGGCAGTGGGGGGAAGGCTGCAATGTCTTCTTCAGGGAAAACAGTGAAGAGGCAAAAGTGGCCTCATTGCATAAAAGAGACAAAAAGTCTCTCAAAAATCTATATGAGAAGAGACAGAATCTGGTTTTACCTTGAGTGCATTTGTCCTGAGAGCTTTGTGTGTTAAATTTCAGTAAATTAAGCTTGGGAAATAACTAAAATTGCTTAATTGTATCTTTAAATTTTGCCATCCGCAGATTTTAATCGATGCTTAAGTATCAGAGCGAGATGTCCTGTGAACATTTTGAATAGTAAATTCGAAACTGGACTTGAAGTACAGTTTCAGTTCCAGTGATGTGGAGCCTTTGCAGGATCAAGTTACAATTAGCCTGTAAAACTCTATTTCCTCTTCTTTGCTATCTGAACTATGCTTTGTAACCACTGGATTTCCTTCATGAGATACTGATGTTTGTAGTCCGAAACACTTGTGAAGATCACATTTTCTTTCTGTTGAAGGGTTTTCCTGGCCTATAAACTTGAGATACAGGACAAATGGTCTTCATTTCTCATTCCACTGGAACACTGTGCCCTTAAAAATCCAAAAGTCTAGTTGCCATCTTGTAGGAAATTTTTATCAGGTTCTATCTGCAATATATATTTAGTTCCAAACAATATTCTACTCTACCTTATTTTGGCATCTTACTACTTGTAATCTCTCTCTCTCTCTCTTTCTCTCCTCTTCTTCCACCCCCTATTACTTGATATTTTAAGTCCTGAAAATGTTTTATGTGTTATTACTCTCAAGGTTCATCTCAAACTTCCATGATCCGTTGCTTATCTGTAAATGTTGATACTGATTTGATGTATCTTGGCAAGCATTTGTTGCAGCACGAGGTACAGGAAAGTAATATCAAAATTCTGTATCTTGGCATTATAGAGTCCCTATGGAGGGGCTGCATCCAATCTTTCACATTATTTACAACTGGAGCAAAAGTAACTTTCTGATTGTTCTCATTTTTGTCATTTGTCCCCTACTCAGTGTCATGCCAGCTTCCCTCTAGATAAACCATTTTGGAATCATTAGTCAGGTGGAAGATCACATACCTTTTCCTAATTATTTGAGATGGTAAGGCACTATCTAACTATCAAAGTAATTCAGTAGTATACTCTGAGCTAATTTAAATACAAAGTGCTCTGAAAATCACTACCCACTGCTGCACCAACAAAAGACCACCTACATTTTAGCTGCTGCTATTGTGAATTCCTGGGATCATTTTATGTTAAATTTAACTTTGAAATTGCTGACTTCTTTATACTCTATCTACTGCAGAGTCGTTTCTTATTTGATCATTATTATTTCTCTTTCTAAACTAAGGCTGTAGAGAGGTGGGGGTCAGTCTCTTTTCCCAAGTAACAGGTGATAGGATAACAGAAAATGGCCTCAAGTTGTGCCAGGGGAGATATAGATTAGATATTAGGTAAAATTTCTTCATCAAAAAGGTTTTCAAACATTGGACAGACTTCCCAAGGAAGTAGTTGATTCACCATCCCTGGAGGTGTTTAAATGATGTGCCCGTAGGGTTGTGGTTTAGTGATGAACTTGGCAGTGATGGGTTGATGGTTTGACTTGATGTTCTTAAAGGTCTTTTTCAACATAAATGATTCTATAAATAGTTTTCTCTGCAGTCTAGGAGAATGGTAGACTTTGTGGCTGCTGGTCAATGGGTGCTAAATTCTATGTCTGAATAATACTGAAGCAGATTGGAAATATGCCCCTTTCTCTAAGACAAAGATTAAATTCCCAAGCTTAATTTAACTACATATTCCTGTGAATGCTGAAGAAGAAAAACCAAAACAGGGCAATGTGCAACACCTGTAACCAAGTCTTTTCTGTTAGTGTTGAGGAAAAGACTGCTTACTGATCCCTAAAGCAAACAAACAAAGCAAAAAACCCACCCAGCCACAAGTAGAAAACCTAACAAGGCAAAATGAACAAAAAAAATAATACCTCTCTTCTTCTTTTTATTTTTACCCAGTACTTATACGTTATGTGGCATCTTTGATTCTTCTCTCTGGGGGTCATGCAAAGACAGAAGACATTCTGAATGCCCACATTTTCTGTCAGCCTTAAGAATGGAGGGTACAACCAAATAAGCAAATTATTAAGCATCCATAACAAAGAATTTCTGTTGATGTGATTTTTTTTCCCCTTGGGTTGATCCTGTTTCCTGGGATGCTGCTTTACTTTTCTTTGCATAAGGCCAGTGTTTGGATTTATTTTATTTCCTAGGTTTATAGTTATTTTAAGCATTTCTCTACTTCTATGACTTGGAAGATGATGAACCTTAACTTTGTTAAGTTCTGCCTTTTAAGTGGAACCGTTATTACTTTCCTAAGTTGTGCTCTATTATCAAGTTTTCTAAGCACTTATCAGCTCTGTACTAAGCACTTTAGAGGCTTTGTAAACACAGAAATAATAATTACATTAAATCTGAAATTGCAGATGGGGCCATGAACAGGAAATCCGTGCCCAATTGCATTCTCATCCTTGTTTAAAGAAAATGAGTTTTGGGGAATTGGTTCTTAACATAATATTGTAGCATGAAAGTAAGTTATTTCATGAAATATTTCCAGGTAATTGTTATACCCACTTAAATTGAAAACATGGGAACAGCGGTATCTTAAGCAAATAGGGCTTTGGGATGAAAGCCATCTGAAACTGCTGAAGAAATCTGGAAGCTGAGCAGCAATGTTATTCTAAAACAAGACAGAAGTGAGAGTGAGACTAACTGATGTAGAAAACTATTTGTTTTAAACCAAACAGTCAAATAATTATAACAGTGAAGTGAATAAGGGAAATTTCATTAAAATCATTAGAGGTATTTATCAATATATTAGAGGTGACTTTAAAAGATAATAAATACGGTCCAAATATGGAGAATATAACCCAGAGATTGATCAGTGTTGTCACCCCTCAAATGAAGTAGCCCTCTGTGCTGGCCTTCTGCACTGCAACACTCCTGCTTCCTGCTTTCCTGCAGGTAAGGGATGTGGGCTCGTACTCTCTTGGGCTGGTTTTGACTTTTTCCATGCGTGCTTACTGATTTTTTTTTTTTTTTTAATGACCTCACATTCACCATTCACCATTTTGCTTTTCTGTATTTTCCCATTCACAAACACTGACTGCATGGCTGTGGGATTGGTTATGCATGGGATAAAGTTTGAGAGCGTCATTTTAGTTTTTCAAAGATACAGAGGAGGTCACAGAGTCATTTGAATGCAACCTGCCATGTAGGCTCTCAGCTCCTCAGCAAATCAAAATCTTAATAATCCCCAACTCCTTTGTGAACTTAACTCCATTTAAAAATGGAGTTAAACTGCTAATGCCAATAGAAAAAAATTCAGACTGTATAAATGTAAAGTGTCCTAAATTTTAATGTGCATTTCCGTAGTATTTTTTCTTTTAAAAAATCACAATATATGGCTCTTTATTTTTGTTCTTTTTTCAAGTTTTATTTGGTTTTCATCACTCAAGTAATAACTGCTACATTATTATGTTAACTACATTATGATACTCTGTTAATAGTTTACAAAATAAAATTCTAGATATTGAAGAGAGAAATCTCCTCTGTAAACAATGGGAGAGTGCTGAAGTTTTCCATTTAATTCCTAAAGCCTTCAAGAAGCTATAGTATGTTTGACTTGTGCTCAAACAGTATAATTGTTTTAAAATCCCATCTTCAATTTATTAATAAGTTATTATATACTGCTTTAGACACTCACCTTCTCAGCTGCTGTGTTCCTGAAATATCAGGGGTGTGTTTAGTTTGCTGGGTAGGTGGGGCATAGGATGTAATGACTTGAAATGTCTCTCTTGTGTGCAAAGGTAATGCCAAATAACCGACTTCATGCTCATGAACCTTATTTTCTTGAAAGAAAATTATTTATATTAATTCAATGGAGACTAATGGGCCTGTTAAAATAAGTTGCTTTCAAAACAGTCTGTTTGTGGCCATAAATATCCCTGCTTTCTCCAGAAGCAGAGGAAAGCTCAAGGTCTTAGTTTTCTCCACAAAAAGAGTCTCGGTTGCAGAATTGTTCACACTGTACACACAACACCCTAGACACGTTTTGTAGAACTATATAAAATCATTCTCATTATTTCAATTTATGGTGTAACTGGGTGCCAAAGCCTCTGAGCTTTGGCTCAATGTGAGCACAATACAGCTTATGAAAGGGCAGTATAAATGAAAAATACCTGACCATTACACAAAGGATACTGACACTGTTGTGCTCTATCCAGAGGTTTACTGTGCAATAGTATGAAAAGTCTATTATACTAGTTTTATAGTTACAGGTGCTGTTTTGGGACATTCATCACATGGTCTTGAGCAAACATGGGGAAATAACCAGTTGCCTGTTATATACTAGATTCTCAAGGCAACAACCCTTCTCCTATTTAGGGGAATCTATTTTCAAAGTAATATTGATTTTTCTTTCATTCTTTTCTCCTCTCCTCTCTCCTTAGAAACCCAGTTTTAGAACTACCTTTGGTCTTTAAACTTGTTTGTCTTCACATGAATGTGGTTAATATTTCTGTCTTTTTTTTTTTTTTTTTTTAACAACCTTGTATTCATTAAAGTTATGTGTAGGTGGTATGCTGGACTGTGATCACAAAAAACCAGTATTTTTTGCAGATCAACCCCCTTCAGCCATCTTTGGTTTCTGCCATCAGACAGCTGGAGGAATCTGTAAAAAGTGATTTGTTGTGAATGTTACTCAAAAGCTGTTAATCAGGCAAAAGCCTTCTGAATCAAAAGTTCTCTCCAATGGGTTCTTGGTTTGGTTTGTTGTCACTGATGTACCTCAGACAGATCCTAGAAAAATAAGACCAAAACTGGAAAGACTGAAAGAATGAAAAATTGCAAAGCCAATTAGCAAAGTTTTGTTCAACTTTAAGGCATGGAGTAAGAAACCTGGGTTTATTAAAGCTTCTTGTCTGTGTTTTGATGAAAGCTCAGGTGGATGGGTTCCCCATGCACAATAAAGCAACAAACCTAAAAATTCAAGAGGAGCTGGCAACCTCCCCTCAGCTGCTTTTTGTGCAAAGGGACCTTTGACCAAAATATTGAAGCTCAATCCCCTTGAAAATGTTTTGATATAACTGTGGCCTTTGCCAAGTAAAAGTCTTTTGAACAATATTGCTGGAAATGTGATTTGTGATGAGGGCAACCACAGATTTTTGAGCAACCTGTTTGATTCATTTGATGCTTGCTATTTATGTATTTGAAACTTCTTCCTTTATCCCACCCTTTTTCAAACCTTTCCCATTTTTAAATGCAGATCACACCTACATATTCCCAATGTGAAGAAATCTTTTTTTTTCCTCAAAGTGTATTCACATAAATTTTACTTCTCCACGAGAATAATCTGTGTAGGTGAAGGCAAGTGTATGTCATAATAGGATGGACAAAATGTTACACCTAGATCTTTGTTTCTTTCAGGTTCTGTTGTTCTTTTAGTGGCTGTCATTAATCCTATCTTTATTTGTGAGTTGAAGCTTTACCTTTCAAAGATGTTTATGAAATAGACACATAAGAACTTAACAAGGTTAATTAGCATGTTCCAGTGATAGATTGAATTTAAAAAAAAAAAAAATCCTGTGTGAAGTTTCCTTTAGCTGTAAACATGGCTTTTCTTATTTGTAGATGCTAGTTTCATTCTTACGTATTTTGAAAAAATGCTCTGACCCCTACAACAAAAGCGTAAGCAAAAAGAACTGTTGTAGGAACTTTATATGGGTATTCATGGGACAACCTATAATTTATGACTTATGTTTTATCACAACCTTTCTAATTAGAAACATCTTGCATCTGTTTAACATTGCTACTGTTTTGTTGCAAAAGATTTTCTGTATCAATTAATCTAGTAATATCCCTAAGCAAGTTGAAATTGTTGAAGAAGATGGAAATTGGCTGATGAATGTATTGGTCACTTCAGAGGCATGTTCAAATCTATCTTCTTGCTGTCCTAATGAATATGGAAACCTGCCCAGTATGTGATTGGATTTTAATGGCTTCAAGGTCAGGGACTTTGTAAGGTGTGAATCTGCTTGCAAGGTCACCAGTGGCAAACAGTGCATGGATCTGAAAATAAACAAGGAGCTGTCAGGGATATTAACTTTTTGTAGAAAAACCCTTGGGATGAAAAGGTTAATAGGTGATTGCATTGTAACTTGTTTTGAAACTCAAAATGAGCTCTAAAGCTACGTGCATTATCCTTCATTATACCTTGCATAGGAAATAGTAGTAATTTAAAATACAGGCAATGTTTGATTATAATAGTACCCTGGCTTATCAAAAGATTGCATTTGCCACCCTATAAACTGGTCTGCATAATCAACATATGCTCCAAATGCAGACCTTTTGGAGAAACAGGTGAAATTACCTGGTCTAAATTGCTCTTGGATGTGTAAGTATATTTTTCTCCCATAGGTAGCCCAACTAGTAATTTCTCATAGAAATTCAGGTCACAGGTACAGCAGTTGTACCCTATATTAATTTGTTATTCTGTAGAGATTGTTCAAGCTGTAGAAAAAAAAAATAATAGGGAACGAGTCTGAAAGCATTAAGAAAGTTTATAAATGACTTGTCATAAGGTACTTGACTTGTGATAGAACAGCACAGAAATTATTCCTGCATGAGGAAAATGCAAAGAAAATCTTCCAAGGGGGAGAAATTCAGGGAACTGATGACATTTTTTTGCAAGGATAAAAACTTAATTGACTAGAAACAAAAAATCAGAGCTGTTGAACAATTTGCCCTGATGGTTTGGGACATTAAGTAGTTTCAGGCATGGCTACTCTGGTTGTAGTTTCTTTCAAGCTGTTTGTAGCAATGGGAGGCTTCACCTGATGGGCATGTTTGAAAAACAGTTCCACAGAACAGTGTAGAAAGGAGATATATATATAAGCTGCTTCCTGTCACTGCAAAGTCTACAGCCTTAGAGATTGAAGAGCTAGGAAAAAATACCATAAGTACCCCACAGCTTTGGGGCAAAAATCAGTTTTACTGAAGTCCAAAGGGATTTTGTAATGTATGCATGCAGAAATATACATATATGGATGCAAATGTGGATACAGCTCTTCATGTGTCTTCTCATCCACATCTTGGGGGTTTGGTGCCTGTGTGGTAACTGGTAACAGTGCTTTAGCTGGTATGATTCATGATTTCATGATTAAATTCATCAGTATATCAGTAGTAAATAACCTGAATTTAGCTGAGTGTTCAGTTGCTGCCTAAATTCTGCATTTAAAACAAGGACTTGGATTTTTTTTCTGTAAAGGAAAAATATTTTACATCCTTCCCCTAATATACTTAGTTTTTGCATGCTGTATGACATAGCATAGCCAACAGTCATACCAAAAATATAGCAGAAGAGTTTTGCCAAGATGGAAGATTTGCTTGGTTCTGATTTCACCCTTGATGAAATCACTGTAATCTTTTATGGAATGTCACTGTTTCATTGATTTCACTTTCTTGAATCCATAAACTCATGTTTCTGTTTCCTCCTGGTTTTGGAGTATAAAGAGACAAGAAGAAAGGTGGTTTATTTTCACTTGCTCGCTCACTGAGTACCAAGGATCTCTTTTTCTTTCTGCATCAAACCTGGCTACAAGAAAGAGATGTTATCAATAGGTTGGGGGTTTTTTTAATCTTGTTTTGGGTTGATCATGGTTTGAAAGCAAAAATAGTTTCAGTTTCAATTTTCTTTTTTTAAGATAAATCAAAAATGTTAACACTATTCATTTAAAATGTCTAGTTTACAGGATTTTGAAAAAGAGTAAACTTGAAAATAACAGTCTGTTGCAGTTTTATAGTAGAAACTATGGAACCTCTTAAAAGGATGAATTTTATTTATGAGAGTTCCTTTGTTTGTTGACTAATTTGAATGATTAGAGTAACTGAATGTTTATTCTTAGTATTGACAAACTTTTTTTGTTTGTATAATATCTAACGCTTTTGTAGGATTATGAACTGAACTTACATTTTTGCATCCTCTTAATGCAGAGCTGCTGAAGGCATTATTTGTATGACTCTGAGAAGCATTTCTTAAAGCAAAGCCTTCTATACTGCACTCCAGTACCCCAATATACTAATATCTGTTAGTTGTTATTCTAAAATGTCTATTTTCAACCCATATGTCACATGTTAATATCATTGTATAAATGAATTCATTAGCACTCTGTTCTTTCTATTTTGTTGCTCTTTCTAATTTTTGAGGTTCCAAACTGCAGTGAAGTTTGACAGCCTCTTCCATACCAGCAGTTTCTGCTTTTGGCCTCCACATTTCCTCTTACATAAACACACTGACAGTAAATTTGGTGTCCAAGTCCCCTCTGTTCATCTTGCACTTTTATGAAATTTTCTCATACTCTAGATGTTTCATTGTAGCTTTAAATTTCACTGATTTATAGACTGATCAGTCAAAACTGGCTCTTTCTACTGGTTATCTATCCACTTTGATAAAGTAAAACATCTGACATTCCAGTCAGCTTTGGTAAAGCAAAATGTTGAGATTTGAAAAAAATTTTGTTATCCTTGTGGATAATTGTTTGTTTCAACTTGTCTGATAATGAATTCTACAGTCATTCTTATTGAAATTCAGTGTTTTAGGGACACACATCAGTGCTCAGTGAATGCTGTAATTGTAGTGCTGAGTTATATTTTGGAATTCTCTACCACCAAATCTGTGGTATGTAAAATGGCAATCCTAGACACAAATGACTCTTCTCATTAAAAATATCTGCTAATTTTCTGCAAATTGCACTTAATTGCTGATTCAACAGTAGTAATGCACGCAGCTTTGTGTATGAGGAGGATCTCATCTTCAGTGGGTTTCTGCTCTCTGCAGAAACTTTGGTCACACACTGCAGAACTGGAATCAGTGCCAATGAATCAAAGACACCGCTGGCCTCTTCTGCTCTATTTTTAGTATCCTCCCCATTGTTAGGAGAGCTTTTGCTGTGAAAACATACTGCTGGATTTTTCTGAAAATATGATGAGTAATTATTTTTTAAAACATAGCCAATAAGGAGAATAATCTAAGGGCATCTGATCCAGAGCCTGTTACAGTGGATAATTAGCAAGCTACCATGAGACAGTTCTGCTTGCATGAGTGTTAAACATTTATGCCAATGGCAAGTGATTGAGCTCTCTCCACCCCAGTGTGAGAATAAGAGGCCACCAGCTTCCTCCATCAAGAGAAGCCCAGCAATGTTACTGTACCCCTGAGGAAACAGAGCACGTAGGAAGGATGAAGAGAAGCTTGGTTGTACAAAGAACTCCTGCTTCTTGCCTAATTTCCCCTTGATAGCTGAGCATCCTTAAAAGCAATGATTGGTGAAGACATCAGAAAGACAGGGTTGGGGGAAGAGGAGAGGTTATTCACCAGAATTAAATTAGAATGCAGATGCAAGGAAGAGTGACACATTAGGCACTGTGGAAAGCAGAATGCACTGCTGCTAAACTATGTGTCAGGAGGATATAAAACGTAAAATCAGCTGTGAGAAGAATAGAGGAATGGGATCAGTGCTGACTGAGTAGATGGATGAAACATTCAGAGCCTTCCCAAAAGTCCTTTAATCTCTCTGCAGCTATCAAGCCCTTCTCACCTCACCCTTCTTAGGTGGCCCTACCTGGTGTTATACTGTACAGCTTCAGTCGATTCCTGCTATCTTGCAGAAAAAGGAACTTTATTTTTCATTATGTCTGTAATCAGAGGGTTGTACTTAGCAGAGTCACTGGCTTTATAATTGTCTAAAAATCGAATCAAAGAACTGCTTTGTATAAACAAGTGGCAAAACAGCAACATTAGCAAATTATTGAAGGTGCCTACCTAAAAAATTCCCTTCATGTTGGATTTTCCACTGTTGTATGTTTGACCTTCTTGTTTAAGTTTGAATGCTCTTGAGGAAAAATACTCTGTTATCTATTTGTGTGGACCCCTACGATGTAAAGCTTCAAACTTTTTGATAGGTGTTTGAGTACATTTGGAACCTGAACTCAAAATATAAATCCTAGGACATCCAATCCTGCAAGCAGAATACCTTGGGTGAAAAGACAGGTTTTTTCTGGTAGTGCTTCTGGAGGGGTTGAGGACCTTTCCCTGCTGCACTGCTCATTTGTTGGTTGAATTAGCACTGCCATATGGGAGGTCTGGGCTTCACTTGCAGCCAATGCAACAATCATCTACTTGGCTTGTAAAATTCCCAGTGGCAGGTGGACGTTGCTGAAGATTTTTATGGAACACTGCTTTTCTGCTTTATAACCAGAAAAGGTTTGCATTCTCCTTTACTTGCCCACCATCCCCACAAGGTTCTCACTAGAAACAAATTGCAGTCCCAGGGTGTGTGTGTGTTCTGTTTGACTTCTGAGCAGGTTTGGCAGCCAAGGTTTGCAATGATTTCATCTGTGATATGGGGAAAAAAAAAAAAAAAAAAAAAAAGGAGAACAAGATGTATCAGAGCTTTTAGGAGATGTGAGAGCAAGATCTATCTCACTGAACTGTCTGTCCCATCAGTTGCACCATGAAGAGAAGAGGGCTTAATAACTCACTGGGCAAATCTATGCTTTTGGAGAAGTGTTTAACTTCTCTTTCATTTCCCACTGAACAAGAGAGGTTTAAATTGCTGACTGACAAAGGACATTGATACGGCTTATAAGTTTACCAGCTCTTTCTCATGGCTGGTGCCACTGTCTGAGTTAAGACAGAGAACAAAGATTTATGAGAACAACTCCCTTTATCATCCTTGCTTCACTATTTAATAGAAATTCTCAGATGCTTAATGTCAAGGGTTAAAAACATGAGAATTCTGGGCTGGGAATTCTTTTCCAACTTCCGTTTGCATGTGAGTTCTGGTATTTTGACTCCCTTTGTTGCCAGTGGAGAGAACTAGGTACTTTTCAAATCTGAGTTATGCCTATCTTGATTCTTTACCTTTGGATGAGATATTTGACCTCTAAGTGCTTGTTTCCTCTCATTTAATCCTCTCTAGCTCAGATGTGCTTAAGTGGAAAGAAACCCATCCGGAATCCTAATTGTTAGAAATGCTGACAACTTAGAATTTTGTTCTAATATGGGAGCTTCTCTGATACGAAAAATATATATCTTGTCATCGAGCTAACACCCCAAATTAGATTTCCTAAATGTTATATTTATATATGACTCAGTTTCCCATCTGTGAAATATTCACAGAGAGCTTCCTCACTTCAAAGACATGCTGTAGATTTTTAGAAAATAGTAAGAGAAGGCCTTTAAGGTGATAAAATATTCTATATAGAGATATAAAATGCTGTTGAAACCATGCTTCAACAAAATGGGGTATGTAAGGAATTAGGCCACACCATGCCTAACACAGAAATTTAAAAAAAAAAAAAAAAAAAAAAAAGAAAGAAAGAAAAAGAAAAAATTAATCAAAGAAACAGAAAAAAATAAGCCTAACAAAAATACCATTCTCTGCATATCATTCATTCCCTGCATATATATGACAAAAATTGTGTAGGTGTCAGAATATGGTATCACATTGCCAAACCTGACTATGGTCAAGGGGTTACAAATGAAATTACATAAGCAATCTATGTTTGGTAGGTTTGTCATATTTTAGTCCTTGAATTTACTGTCTTAATGCTCTTTTTAATGAAGCGTTTTATTTAGGTTGTGGTTTGTTTGAATAATTGGTAAATACTTGTGAACACAATTTCAAAATTTAATTACTCATTAGAATTATGCATAAGTATGTATTTTAATTTTTTTTAATGAGGATATGAACAATCTTTTTCTGAATTTGAAGGAATACTGGTGCTCATACTGATATTAATTTTCTTTGGCAAACAACAGTGTTCATCAGCCAAAAAGGAATGCTCATTGTTTGCTATTCAATTAATTAATATTTGCTATACATTTGACTCATTTTTTCTTATTAACAATATTATCTCCCCCTAGCATACAAAAATAGCTGCAGTGGCAACAGAGTTACATTTATAAACTTTAAATGATAAATTGCTTTGGCTTTCGCCCCGTCTCGATATTGCAATTCCTAATCCCCTTAAAACTCAGAGTTAGGGAAACTTTGTCATCCCTCTTTTACACACCAGGATTTGAGAGCTACACAGAACAAGCTGGTGGCGGTCAGAGGAAAAGAGGTGAGAAGACAGCAGCCAGCTGTGGTAAACAGCTGGAGTAGCATGACCCAAGTATTACTCACACTTAAAAGGGTTATTTGTAATTTTCTGCCTGAGGTAGAATTGATTCCGTTTGGAAAGTAGGAGTGATTAATATATATTTTTTTTCCTCATAGGACTACAAGATATAGGATAGTTGAGGACATCTGTCATGTCATATTTTAATCATAAGTTTGCCAAAACTTGAAATTTATCATTTTTTCCTCTGTTTCTACTAGAAAGTAGTTTTAGAGTCTTGTTTCCATGATGATCTGAATCCTTCTTGCAATATCCAGCCTGAATTAGTTCTCGACCAGTTCACATGTATTTGTTTCAATGCCAGTGTTGCTAATGCCACTGCAAGGGTGAAACAGCTCATTTTCCTCCTTGGTATTTAGGGATAGCAACTGTAGGCCTTCTGGCTTTTCATTTTGTTTAGCTAAATACTTTAAGCTCTTTTACTCTCATTTTGTAAAAGAAGTTTTCCACTTTTCAGCCTGTGCAAGGCTGGCACAGAAAGGACTCACCTCATAACTTGAGGCAAGACCAGTGTGTCAATAACGTACATTTCTGCTTGCAGAAACTTCTTGAGCTATTACGTCATGTTGGAGATTGCCAAGAGGTGAAAGCATCTGGGGTCAAAGGGAATATGGCTATTTAAGTGTCTGAAATACAGCATCTTCATCTCTGAATCTGGGAAAGATTGCTGTGAGCAGCTTCCCTAGAGCAGAGCTGATAGTCATCTCACTGAGTCAATATAAGTTCACCAGTTTAGAGAAGTTGGAGATCAATCTGATACTTTTATTTTTCTAAGTTTATCTGTGTTTACCCTTGCACCTCTCGTGTACCATATAAATGTCCCAAGTGACAGAAATCACTGTAACAGAAAAAAGAAGAAAAGCTATGGGTAAAATACATTTTGAACTGTTCTAAATAGATTTAGGAGTACTGTGTTGTTGAATACAGTCATAGTTTATTTTAAACCCAAAATATGAGATCTTTATTGAAAGAAACACAACAAAATTCTTCTGTCATTTCCCATATTTTATTTTTGGGGAATAAATGTGACGGTCTTTTAATATGTAGGATTATTATGCATTATGACTGTAACTTCACACAATAACTGTGCTACTTTTAAGTGAATTGCTTTCAGTACCTCAGTTTCCAGGATAAAGTGGTTTTAGGTAGTTTTTTTTAGCTTTTTTTCCCTGTTAGAGTTTTATTAAATTACAGTCTTCTAATTCTTGTTAGTTGAAATCTTATTTGAAGCTTTTTTTTTTTTTTCTGTAACACGCAGCAGCTCCAGGCCTCCTGGAGGTTACAACAATATAAAATATTTGCTTAAAACAAGTTTTCAAAGTGGC
Source organism: Myiozetetes cayanensis (assembly GCF_022539395.1). NCBI lineage: Eukaryota > Metazoa > Chordata > Aves > Passeriformes > Tyrannidae > Myiozetetes > Myiozetetes cayanensis. The sequence continues at coordinate 6,551,373 of NW_026087742.1, forward strand.
TTTTGTCTAATCTTTGATTATCGTATGTGTCTAGTGTTATGGTTATAGAAACCTGAAGATGAATTTCTGAGCACTTAGTTTTCTCCAGTCTTCCCACTGGGACTTTTGCTTGTCCAGGCAACTTCTGCACAGGAAAAGGTCACATAAGAGGACAAACCAAATTGTGGGTTCTTTGTCTTACACCCACAGGCTTATAAACTCAAATTTGGAGACTATGTTTTAAATCATAGCCTTTTGAGTTTCTTTACCTTTCTTGAGAAGATTAATGTTTGAGATTGTAATGCATAATATTTGAATTATTCATTTTAATTAAAATTGATTATGAGAACTAATTAAAAGACACGCAACTGGTTGCTGGCAGCATAGTTGGACTACTTTACAAAAATACCATTTGGTGTTCAACATTAGGCTCATGTTGATTTTAGAAATTATATTCTATAAATAATAAGGGGCTATAATTAATTCTGCATAAGAATTTGGAAATATTTCATTAAAAAATATTAAGCAGTGTTTTCTGGTTTTGGAAAATCATAGGTTCTCTTTTCATATAAAGCCTTATGCAGCAGTCAAAAATGCCATCTAAAAAGGGCTTATAAATATTCCTAAGTAATTTCTTTTTCCATATATTTTAAAGGGGACTCAGCTGCCTCCCCATCTCAGCACCCTTGCTGGGATATTTTGGGAACATACCTGGAATCTTAATAAATAAATCAGGTTTTAGAAAAATAAGCATTGAAAGACATCTTCTGGATCACCAAATCCAGGAAATCAATTCTTGCTGTTATGATAAATCTGATTACAGAAATCAAGTTTCACCCCACCGATGGGTACATTGTTGACTTCATTATTATCACTCAGGAAATTGCTTCAAATGCTCACTATTCTTATAATTGGAAATCCTAAAACTTCTAATCTAAATGTATTAATTGCCAGGTCTTGCTCATTTTCTTTGAAAAGCTCTTTATTTGACCTCAGATTGTGACTTGATGACTGTTTTTGAGAGCTATGGTGGGAATCCATTATCACCTACTCAGAGATATGCTTTCAATGGATTACCTAATTTCCACAACATGAAATATAGTTTCACTATTTCTATTCTGGTTGAGGTTGTTGAAAGGAAAAGAACTAGAAGAAATATTTAAAGAAAGATTTTTTAGACATTTTAACCTAAGACTTGAGTAGTGATTGCAACAGGATGGATAGGTGCCAGGGGTTGTGAAAGCTGAATTTAAAAGCTGAAGGTGAACTAAGATGTTCTTGCTTCTATTTGTGGTGAAGATGTTGCACTGAAGGGAAACAGATTGTGCAGAGAAGAATAAATGCGACATTGTCTAGAAAACTTGCCATCCTATGTCTTAATTTGGTTGAAAATTTTCCACTGAGTTTATTATTCAGAGAAAATGTGGAGTTTGACTATGTAGTGTTTGTGGGTTTGTGGTTTTTTTGTTTGTTTGTTTCCTGAAGTGTTATACACTTCCTGGAACTCTTACATAGTTGTCTTTCCCTTGAAATGAAATTCTACTGGTCTCAGAAGGGAGTTGAATTATATTCTACATCCATACTGAGAATCAATTTCCCCAAATAAGATCCTTTCCAAACACAGGAAGGTTTTAAGGCTGCTTTGCACATATTTGTGTCACTCAGCCAGGCTGAAAATGCTTGAAGAACGCTGTCAAGGAAGGGTCCTGTCTATTGCTACTGGGGGGGGGTATTAGTGGGATCTTTACATAAGATGAATTTAAAGCCTTTGACATGGATCATGATGTTCACCTCCATTATATTTTCAAAGACCAGATCTATTCCCAGTAGAAGGGCTTACCCAGACTGTAGAATTTTCTTGTCACCCACGTGTGTCATATGCATTTTATCCCTCTGTATTGAATGAACTCGGCTGGAAACATTTCCTAAGCAGTGAAGAACTCTGACCCACATTTTCATGGAACCAAAAATTCATTCTCAGGCAGCATGGTAAGGTGCTGCCCTCCAAGAGGTGAGTGACATACTAAAGACTTGCCTCAGAACACTTTATAGCAGGATCCAAGGGGAGCTGGGTTAGCAGTGTCAAATGCTGAGGATCTTTGCAGAGGGAAGAAACCATATGTTGGTATCAGCTGCATTCTCCCTGGTCAGGAGAAGGAAGGGCAGAAGGGGAGAAAAAGGTTTTTAGATTTTAGGCAATTCTGAGTGAAAGAGCTAAGAGATGAATTAGATGTGGGTCATATTTTTTATTAAAGGAGGAAAGACTCCATAAAAAAAATGTAGTGGTGCCAAAGAATGTTGTGTTGGACTGTGAAGACCAAAGAACCACAAACAGACAAACTCCAAAACACCACTTTTTGTATTGTTGAGTAAAGTTAAAATGATCCAAAAGTTGCAAAATCAGTAAATTTCCTTACTCTGAAGAGGCTGGAGGATCTTTTGCCTTTATGCTTCTGCTGTGTGGTAAGGAGAGTGGTGGATGATTCCATGTTTCCTTCAGCAGTAGTAAACGAATTTGAAGCAACAACATTCTCTCTAAAAGGACTGTAACAAATGAAGAAGCCCAGAAGTCCTTATATTAAAAAAGAAGGGGTAAATTTTCATGTACCCTGAATTCTTTAACCTCTTTGAGACTTCAGTTCCTTACACACAGAGTTTCTCTCTATTAATAACTGTTGTGTTGCCACTGATTAAAAGTGTAAGTGTGAGCAGTTGAAATCTCCAATAAGGCACACTTTAATAAGGGATGTTTTCATTGACTTGGAGACAGTTATAGCATGAGATATTAATTTCTAACGTACCTACAGTAATTATCCATGTTCTGCTGATGGTTATTTATTGTTTAATTAAAATGCATGCAGGAGATAGAAGCCCATTAGGATAAAGCATTATGTCAAAACCAAAAAGTTGTAATAAAGTTGGAGCATGGAAATGCCCACTGCTGGCTTCTGTGTATTTATTGCCAAGCTCTGGGAGCAAGCTTCAGAGAAACAGAATAGTGTGTTACTCTACAGTAACCACCTGCTTCTATAAATTTAGAAAAGAACTTGAAATATGTATCCAGCAGGCCTAACCAGAACAAAGTACATTCACTAGTACCTACTAGGACTAGTATGCTGTGACATTAGGTATCACACCCTTGTTAAGGAGCAGTTTTCTTTCCAGGCTTGATTCAATATGAGTGGGGAAGAGCTGATTAAAAGGGAAAGGCTCTACTAGTTAAAAATGGCAATAAATTTTTTCAGGAAATGTATCAGCTCATACATACGCCTAATAAATTAACCCATCTTTATAGAGAAAGCTGTAAATTCATTTTATGCAAAGGTACACTGCTTGTTTTGAATCTTAAATTCATTAATCTCTGTGAATTTTTACACTTGTCTGATACGGTTTGAAATTCTTGTTCTGATGTATCAGCTGAGGATAATAATCTATTTGCATTTATGAGGAACAGTATCACTGTGAGATGGGGGAATTTGCATGTGTAACTTGAGAAACATGTAAGTTCCTGGGCACTGGGATATGTGAGTGAAAACATTCCTGTTTTTAAATAAATCATTGTAATCATATAATTAAAGGTGAATCAAATTCAAGTATCTAACTCATCTCGAGGTTTCTGCAATTTTATTTCTTTTCCTGACCTTTCCAGCATAACCAATCCATTCTCTTTGCATGTCTTTGGAAGGTCCAAACATTTCTCGGAAGCAAAATCCTTTTACTTACCAATTCCTTAACCTGGTTGTGATTCAAAACAGCGATTTTTACATCGCCCTGCCTTATCCCTATTCCAGGAAAAGGCATGTATGGGAAGAATGACTTTAAGATTTTTTTTTTTTCTCCATAATCCCTGGATGAAGATTACTGGACAAATTATAACAACTCAATCACATCTTTAAATTGTGCTTAACTGTAGTGGAACTAAGGGGGATGCTCCACAGCCAAGAGTTATTGGAGAGCAGCATGCTCTGATTAGGCCCTGTTTGTCCCCTGGCAAAGCTTGTATGTTGGAGTTATGTATGTGTATGTCCCCTCTGTCAGCTGGTGCTAGCTTTTCCATGCCAGGAATATTTCTGTTAGGTATCCAGGTCTTCCTGCTGTCGGAGTGGCACAGAGGGAGTAGATTGTGACAGGGTAATTTTCTAGATAACTATTAGAAAATTTCACCAGGCTGTACTCTGGATGCTGCTTTATTCTGAAAAATGTATTTTACTGTAATGCAATAGTTGTGGGGTTTTTTTTAATTATTTTTAAACAATACCAGTCTTTCTGCACATGCACACACCTATCATGACACATCTAGAACGCTGGTCAAAGTCATGTCATCTGAGCAGAGTGGCCTAATTCAGGAGTGTGGGTTTACCCATTGCATCAGGTTAGTGAGAACTAAGACAAGGATGGGCTGTCCTCTACAGTAGCATGGGTGCTTAGGGTCTTCTGGAAATTTTATGCAAAAAACCCAATTAGTGAAAGGAGCATGTTCTCTGACAGTGCAGTTGACTTTTGCTGCCCTTCTATGACAAATTAGAGCTGCGAACTTGTGAATTTTACTAAAATTTTAAAAGGTGTGTCAAGGTATCATAAGCTGTTAATATACTCACACTGAATTTAATATGGTGGTGCAGGTGCTTTGAAGAGTCTTTAAAATGGATGTCCCATTGCACAGCAGTCTTCAGTCATGACAGACTGAGCTCACTGAGCTTTTCTGATCCTTTGTGCTTGCCGACTCTTACTTCTCTAGTGAGTGGAGAGAGAACAGCCATGTGCAAGCACTTCTACTAAATTATCCTCTGAAATTTTCTTCACTGACTGCATAGGGATTGAGGGGCTCACACATATGTGTTACAGCCTAAAAATGGGTGGACTTGGGCGCCCAAAACTTATTTTCTTTCCTAAGCTAATGAAAGCTTGTCTTGGTTTCAAACATCTGAAGTCTGAATGGCAATCTGAGGCCTCTTACATCTCTTGCTATTCCCTGAGACCTTGATGGTGGCCTGACTTATGTACCTGGTTATGCATGTAACTAAAATTGGTACTGAGAAGGATCACGTGCCGCTCTGTCTCTTGAGGTATCACAATAATATTCTTTGATAACCCCACTTTGTTCCCTGGATAAAATTAATTTACAGTGGGATTTTGTCAGATTTAATTGAAAATCCTGAAGGATTCAAAGTAACTGCTCTGTGCTACCAGTGCTTTGTTTATAATGCAGCATCTTAAAGCCGGTATCACAAATAAAATTACACAGTGACCAAAAACCTTCTTTTTCTTTGTTTTCTAATTCAGAAAGCTGGATTGTCATGTTCTTCTTGCAAAATTGTAGAAATAGCTGTTTGAAAAAGAACCTACAGTACAATGAAGGCATCTGTTCAATTTCCATTTTACTTCCCCACACTAGATAACGTTGAAAACAAATGCTATTTTTCTCCCTTGTTTGTCATCACTCAGGATAAAGTGCACATTTACTTTTCATTTCATCATTGTTTCTCTGTAATCAAAAGAGAAACAATGTTTAAATTAAGAACTTCAAGACTCCCATCCTGATTCACAGAGCTCTACAAAGCTGGTATTTTGCTGACTAGTTATTTTAAAACGAGCAGTCATTAGATTTCCCCACGCACAAAGACTGCCTAGGAAACAAGGTCTCCCACTATGTAACTACTAGTGAAGGTAATTATTGTCTTGCAGGGTTGTTGTTTGTTTTTTTTTTTTAATTCAGTGACAATTTTGTACAGATACCTAGGCAACTGTGAGTTAATGAATGTTTGTGTGTGCTGATATTACTTTGGAATCATAGAACCATAGAATGGTTTGGGTTGGAAGGGACCTTTAAAGTTCACCTTATATAACCTCCTGCCATAGATGGGGGCACACTAATCAAGTTGCTCAAACCCTCATCTGACCTAAACTTGAGCACATCCAATGATGGATCACCTTCAGCTTCTCTGGGCAACCTGCTGCAGAGTCTTGCCACCCTCATCATAAAAACCCCCATCTTTATGTCATATCTATACCTACCCTCTTCTAGTTTAAAATTGCTGTCCTTTATCCTGTCACTACAAATGCTGGAAGAAAATTTCCCTCTGTCTTTCTGATAAACTTCCTTTGTATATTGAAAGGCTGCAATAAGGTCTCTCTGCAGACTTTTCCAGGTTGAACAACCTCAACTCTCTCAGCCTGTGTTACCTCATCTAGAAGAGTTGTTCCAGTTTAATACCTTTGGTTTTGTTATTTAAGCAAGGCAAATATTCTGGACCATTGCCTACTTCAGCATGAGATAACAAATACCACCTACCCAACTCCTTCCACTATGACTCCACTGTTTATATACTCAAACTTTTGGCTTCCTTTGGTTGCATCTCCCAGCAACATAAATCACTCAGAAGATTACATGTCTACAAGAACTCTGAAGCACAAGGTGTTACTGAGCACTTTTTGTCTTCATTTCATCTTTTGTCCTAAAAGTGGACCAAAAGCACATTTCTCCAGCAGATCTCTACTTCATCAATTGAAGGTCTGTGCAGCCCTGGGCTTCAGATTGACTGAAGAGGGATTGGAGTTCAACAGGAAAACTCAGCTCATGTTTTATGTCACAGAGTTGTCTCATGAAGGATACAAACATATTAGGAAAAAATCCATATCTATGTCAGCAGTGTGCAATTTAGTTTACAACTAAATGTAAGATGTGTACAACTTATTGTGAAATTTCCAACTGCCTCATAAGTTACTTTGAAGAAAAACAGAAATTAATATTTTTCTTTCCTTTTTTTTTTTTTTTTTTAAATGTAAAGCCCTGCCATTTATACCTAAACCCACCTGACATTATAATTTCTTCCTGACTTCATTCCTAAGCATCCAGTATTGAAAGAAAGTGAACTTAAATACAAGAAACAACACAAGAAAAAGGTGATCTTTCTTGGGTGTGCACATTTCCTCTAACTATTTTAACTCTGTTTTATCTGCTGTCTCCTTGAAGAGCTAAAGTTCATTTATATTTCCAGTAATTATTAAGAGATCATCAAGCACTTAGAATATTTTAAGACTTATACCTATTTAATTATTATTTATTATCATTATTTTAACAGATTCTTTTGAAGATGGGCTGACTAAACTGGTATCTGAGACTCAAAATGGTGAGTGCACACTGTGTTTATAAAACACAGTTACATCTACTGGTTTGGTGTGTTTCTAGTAATTCCTAACACCCCACCTGACCACAGCTGAATGTCAGGGTGATGCTCTTAGAGAAGAATCCACAGTGACTCTTGGGCACCTCTCCAAAATGTTGGTAAGAAATAAAACCCTGCACAGATCTCTCTGTCTCCCTTTGCTACAACTATTCCTAATGGTAGCTTTTGCTAATTTGGTTGGTACAGTGATTTGACCAACTGGTCTTTAAGGATCAGATCCGTGGGTCGTTGAAGGCTAAAGAAATATTCTGAAAAAATACTGCTATGTGCTTGTCCATATGTCCACAGGCTACAGTGTTCTTCCTTTACATTCTCTCATATTCCATGTGGGGCATCCATTGTTGGGCACCTGGGAGAAGGGTGGCTGGTGGATTGGTTCAAGGTTCAGCACTTCGGACTCATGTGCTCGAAATGCCACCCAAGCAGATTTACTATAGGGAAACCTACTTATTACTGCAGAGAATCCTTTTATAAATTATTATATTATAAGGATTTCTAATGTTCAATTTCTGATGCATTGGTACTGTTGTGCATGAACAGAAACCTTCACTCTGCTTCATTTTGGATACAGTTTTATTATTCTCTGCTCATGTAGAGGGACTTTCATTCACCTCACCGACTCAATTACATAGTGATATTTTCTTTTCTGCTTAACTAAATCATTATTCAAGGTGGATGACTTCTAAATGTATTCCAATTTACGTGTTGGGAAAGAAATTATTTACATCCAGACTAACAAGAAACTTGGGCATTGTTAGACTAAGAACAGTGATGCAAGGGCTCAGATTATAAATTTAGCAAGCCAGAGCAGGCAGCTCATGTGCATATGCAGCGAATGAGGTAAGTTGGATGCCCGGGGCTGCGTTGCAGTAGCCATCACACTGATGCTTACGCTTGTCAAGAAGCAGTGCTGAAGAGAGTGTTTAAGAGCCTACTTGTCTCCTGGCCTAGAAGAGCCAGATTAATCTCTACACTGAGCTCAGAACTGGTTTTGTATGTTGTATGGTATCTAGGCAGAGCAGTTTATATCTGTGACCAGGCTACCTCATTGTGTTGTGTTACAGGAAATGAATTTTGAAAAAGAGCTTCAGCATTTCCTTACACCAAAAAAGATAACTTTACATGACATGGAAGAAATGCTAAGAATATGTGTACCTGTAACCAGCTAACAGTTTGGGTAGACAGATCTGACATAATATTCAGCAGATTGCTGACAAGTTTTGGGTACTGAGAGGTTATCTGTAGATTCTGTACTCCTGTATAGCATGTAGGATGGATAGCAGTGGAATTCTTTTGCAATTGCCTAAAGTAAGCATCCTTTGCGAGCAGTAAAGGCAAATACTGGTCATAGGTCAAAGCCTTAGAAATCAAGGTGATAACCTTCAAAAGGAGCTGCTTCTGCAACAAATGAACCTGCACTTTGTGCTCTATCTAATTAATTGGAAGCTTGCAATGCTCTTTCAGACCTGATGTTGGAGAGGGATGGCCATTAGGCATATAAATCAGTGTGTGGTGATCAGGGTTACAAGGCAGGTCGCTCACTTGCACTGCAATGGAAAATAAATTTTCTTTCAACCCCCTTCTCAAGCACTGGAAATTCCCAAGTGGATCCAGACCAGGGCCAATTTATCTCATTAATGGGAGATCCCGTGACTTTTTGTACCTTATTATAGATGCCACAATGTCTTTAGTGGAGTGTGCTGGTTTGGGCTGGGGTAGAGTTAATTTCCTTCACAGTAGCTGGTGTGGGGCTGTGTTTTGGATTTGTGCTGGAAACAGTGTTGATAACACGGAGACGTTTTTGTTCCTGCTGAGCAAGGCCTGCAAAGAGCCAAGGCCTTTTCTGCTTCTGGTAGCAACCCACCAGTGAGTGGGTTGGGGGTGCACAAGAAGGTGGGAGGAGCCACAGCTGGGACTGTTGAGCCCACCCAATATCCAAAGGGGTATTCCAGACCATATGGCATCAAGCTCAGTGTATGAAGCTGGGGAAGAAGGGCGGAAGAGGGGGATGTTTGGAGTGTGACATTTGCCTTCCCAAGTCGTCACTACACCTGATGGAGCCCTGCTTTAGTGGGGTCGTCAGAACACCTGTCTGCCCTTGGGAAGTGCTGAAAGAATTCCTTCCTTTCCTTTGCTTGTGTGTGAAGCTTTTGCTTTCCCTATTAAACTGTCTTTGTCTCAACACATGAGTTTTTCTCACTTTTACCTTTCTGATTCTCTACCCTGGAGGGAATCACCTCCCACCAGGGGCAGGATGAGGGAGAGGAGGAAGTGCCTGTGTGGGGCTGGGTCACAGCTGGGGTTAAATCACAGCAATATTATTTTGTATTTTTTTAACATCCTTTGCCCTTCCACATCCCCACTTGGCATAATCCCCACTTGACTATTATCAGTAAGATGGCAGCAGTCTCAGCTCCATTAGATTTACAGAAAGAGAAAGCTGTGACCATTCCAAGTTCCATCAACATTTTGAGATACAAATTATTCACTGCTTTCTCCATACAAGGTAATCTCTCTTAATATTCTTTATAGTTTCTTAACCTTGCTGTAATATTTCTGATGCACAGGGGAAGGAGAACTCGCAACTTACTGTTCTATGTGTTCCAAAATTCCTGTGGACATGCAAAGCTGTGATATACAGTTTCAAAATTCTGCATTTTCTCAAGTAGGAAGGTCAGATTACTTTTAATCTTTATTTTGCATCACTTGATAATGTTAACATTTTCTAAATATTGCACTTGCCAAAACAGTTTAGTATTTAAAAAAATATTTCTTGGAAACTATTCTTTGGGTTTAAATTTGAGTAAATTTTAAATTGGAGTAACCCTTGCCAATATATATGCACACCTGTATATGTTAAAATTTGGCTGATTTTTAATTCATTGGCAAGGTCACCTTCACTGACTTTGTAAGTTCATAAAGCAGTGTATTTATAGTTTACTTTTGCCTTATATCTTTCCTCACTAAGTTTATTAAGATATGGCCTCCCTTCCCTATGAAGAGCATCAGTTGGGAACTGACAAATTCACCTTTCTGTTGTGTTCCTTTGAAACATTGCAGAGTGTAAATTCTGCTGTCCTTTTGTTCATCTTCTCTCTCACACTGTTACTGTTCCCTTCTTGATCTTGCTTTCAGTCTCTTTCTTTGGTTCCTCTGCTTCCCTGTTCTGTGAGATTGCAAAAGTGATAAATTTATATTTGGAGATATTTTTCTTTTCTGAATAGAATATTCTAAAACACACTAATTCAGCATGCTGGCCAAGCCCCATTAATAATTTTTTTTTATCTTAGTGTGCTGGATCCAAAATCTATTGCCATCAATGGAAATGGCACAGTATGATCTGGCAGGATTAACTCCAAGATCAGTAGAAGGAGGGAACGTAATTAAAAAGCACGGCCATCCCATAAAAAGTGGTGACAACATTCAAAGTCAGTCTCCCTCTTTACTGGACAGTGGTGAAGGTAAATTGCAAAAGTGGGCCTGCTTATTCCTCTTCTCTGAAGGGTGACACTTGAAATTAGTTAAATGTTAAAGAGAAGCCCAAGGGAAGCTTTTTGTGCATAAAATCAAGGTTTGAGGAACAAAAGCCTATGGAGCTTCAAGTAATTCAAAGAACAGACACTAAAGAAGTTATATTTACCTTTTGCTCCCTCCTTTCAGCTTAAAAGGCAGCATGAATACCCTTTTTTACCTGAAAATTTCTAGAAAAAGAAAGGAAAAACAAATATAACCAGAAAAATATTAGTGAAGCCTTACTGGAAGAATTTAGCCCAGGATTCTGCATGATTTAAGAACAAAGGATAATGAAGAAACTATTGGCATTGTTAATTGTTACTTTGCACTTTTATTCTCTAATAGAGGGCTATAATTCATTCCTTGGCCTAACTTTAAAAAAAAAAAAAAGAATATATAAAAAATACTAAGCTATTTAATTATTCTTTGCAATCCTAGGTAAGCAGGCAAATTTGATTGAAATTAATATCTAAGCTATTTGATTTTATGATCCAGAAGTACTACTGATAACTAAGGCTGAAATCTAAACTAAGATGTTAGGAAAGCTTAAAATGTTACTTTGTCTTTTCATCTCTTTACGTTTTTCTTTATCATCTCCCCTCTTCACCCTGAATGAAGCAGCACACGTGCAATGAATTTTGGATGGTTGTAAGCAATGACTGATGTTACCACTGTTGGATTTGTCACTGGTAATTTGCTTTGTGTACTGCTGGAGAACAAGGCCTTTCACCTTCTCTCATACTTTTTATCTCTCCGTGTGTATTTGTGTCTGTTCTACATCATATAATTTACCTAGTCTGGAAAAAAAACGTGAAGAAGTGAAGGTAGATGGCTGATGTGGGCATTTTAGAGAAATCTTCCTTCAAACAAATGGATCCAGAAAAGCTAACAGCATCTAATTATCCCATTCATGTGTTTCACTGATTTGGGGGGTTGAAAGACATTTAGCTTGCTGAGCTGGATTTAGATTTGCTATAACAGGAATGGCACTGCCTTATATTTTGACAGTTGCAGACTTTAGTCAAATGGGATAATCTTATAGCTGTGCTTTCTCTAAAATTCTAACCCTTTAGCTTGGGCCATTAGCCTTTTACGGTCATTGTTATTATTATATCATCTTCTTGCTAGAACTGGAGATTTTCTCTTCTTTATAGATATGATTTCAATGCTGCCATTCCCAGATATCATCACGCTTTTGTTAGACAACACATGCTCAGTAGATGGTGGAAAAGACCAAGCGTGTGTTTACTCCAGTAGTGTAAGTGAGGAAGAGACAAAATTCAAGTGCAGCTGTCATTAGGTATTAAAAATCTAGAGATGCAGAGCAAAGCATTGAGTGGTAAGGGTTTATCCATATTCCAAATATTGGCTATTTCTACCATAAATGTCTTGACCTTATGTCCTCTGAGAGAATTTCTCAGCACGATCTTCTCTTTAAGAGTAGCTTCCTTTTAAATGGGCTCTCACTTCCATGTTGTCTTGTTAATACTGTCTGGAGAGTCTTGTTTCCTCTCTAGCTGTATGGATAAATATTTAATATATGGATGAATTTGGAACAATAACTTCTGCCAAAAGCATAAGATGTCAATATCAGCCAGGTTTCAGTTTTTTAACAGCATCATCCCAGCAACAGACTGTGGTCTTTTCCCAATATATTCTTTGATGCTGAAGAGCACATAAGGGAAAGCAATTTCTGGATGCTCTTTAATTAGAGTGACTGATGTTTTCACCAAGGTTTGCAGACAGTGCTGACACTTCAGTGTGCTTTTCTGAGGCAATAGCTCAGTGACAATTGACAGGGAAACAACATCTGCAATACTGAGAAGTAATATATTTCTCTACTTCTGATATTTCTGTGAGCTTACAGCTCGATCTCAAGGTCACAAAGTCCAAGTTCTATTGCTGCAAATTCAGAACTGACTTGCAGAGTTTAGGGCTCTGCATAAAACTCAAGCCACTGCCCCGTTTCAACAAGGCTTTCCAAATTTAGTTGGCATGGCTGCTGCTGTTGATAGCAGCCTTCAGGTCTGTGTCAGGCCTGTCACACAGAGGAGGTAGTTCCTTCAGTCTCTTCCTCTCCCTTCCCCAAGAAAAATCCCGTGCTCCTGAAAGCCAGGACTGCTGCACAGTTCATCCCTGAAGGCTACAGGCACCTAAGTTGGGATCTGCCTTCCCAGTGATGCTACAGAATCTACACAAATAACATCTTTGGCAATTTATCTTTTAGCTTTTCCTCTGTTCTACTGCACAGTCACAAGTTTGGATCATAAAGCTTTTATTTTCCCTGCTTTCAGTCCACACATTCCTGTAAATCTGAGCTGCAACACTGTGCCTTCCAACACAAGCTTCACCTCCACGTGGACACATTTTTTATTTCATAACACCTGGGGCTTGTTACTGCAGAACAAGCAGGGTCCCTGGGCAGAAACTTGGGAACTGGACTGTGCTATTGGGGGACTAACTGGATTATGGGAAAATTTTGAAGCTTGTAGATGGCGGATCCCGTAGTGGCAGAACAGGAACTACCATATGAATAGTTTTATCCCAACTTTGTGACTGATTTGTGGTTTGGAATAAACTGTGTCTCAACAAACTCCTGTAGCTATAGCTCCCGTTTTTGTACTCCTCACCAACGAATACTCCTCCACTAACTGGAGTGACCAGTAGTGTCTGTAATGCTTATGGCTAACATTAAGCAGGATTTGGGGGTAAATAATTGCTAAAAAAAAAAAAAAAAAAAAAAGGGTTAAGGAAAATAATTTGTCCTGAATCTGTTCAAATGTTCAAGCTGAAAAAAGTGATTTATTTTTTTTTCCCTGGGATGTGGAGCATTTTGTCTCATCATTCTCAGATAAAATGTTTTGATGTTTAGTTTTGAAACAACAGACATATCTTCTGATTCATGTTTTTAATCAGCATAAATGAGTTCTTTCTGAAAGAACACTGAGATCTTGACTATTTGATTTTCTCTAAGGATAAGTCTTCATTCACTGCTAAGTCTGTTAGGAATCTCCTTGAGTTGCACGGTGTCTACTGTGATACAACGCTGAAGCCTCTGTTACTCTGATCTACCATATGCTTATTTATTCTGCAGAAAATCTGTTACTAACTTAATGTTCATAGACATCCTTTGTCTCTATGCTAATTCACTTCTTGGCTACTTAACTGGCACAGTGAGAGTCAGTTGTAATGGATTTTACACAGACTGCAAACCAGGCTGAGACCCACATTTGATTTTGCACAAACCATTCTAAGGGAGGTAGAGGTCTAACAGTGAATAAGGTTTTGGGGAGCTGAGTGTTTTTCTCACATGGAAGTATTTTAATACAAGAAAAATTAAACATTGGCCCCCAAAAGCTTGCTGCACATAAAGGTATGAATAAGCAAATTAGAAACACTTTTAGTATCCCACTGTCAGTAGTTACTGTTTTCGTTCTTTTGTCAGACACACACATCACACCCTATCTCATGGTGATCCCACATAGTTCTTAAGGACCCTTTCTATTAGCTATTTGTCCTATCAATTCTGCCAGAGACAAATGAATCTCTTTATAATGAACAGAGGTTCTGTTTTGGGTCAGGAAAGCTACAGCAATGTTTAAGAAGCCACGGTACCATTCCTTCACATGCATATGTCATAAAAAGTAATATAAACCATATTGAGGATAGATTGAAAATAACTCCAATATATAGGAGCCTCATATTTTTCAAGATGTGTGAAAACTGAACTTATTCACCACAGACTAAATGACTGGGCCACTTAATTTCATTTTAAATTTTAGATCTAAGAACTGCATTTAAAATAATGCAGACTGAGTTTGGGATGTGATGTCAGAAGTAAGAATCACGCCAAAAGCTTGTGTGAATAAAGGTGACATTAAGGTGCCTTTGTATCACTCAGATGGTTGCCTGGACACTGCCTCTGCTCCTATAATTACCAAGAGAAGTCTCAGTGCTGATGAAAGAGGGTGAATTATGCAGCGGAAGATGAAGTAAACCAGTCCAAGAAAGATTTAGTCTTAAATTAGTGTAGCTACTAGGAAGTAGGAAAGGCACAAATACACAGTTAATCTATTTAAAACTCTTCCAGCTCCAGAGTCTTTTAAACCACAATCTTAACCATGGGTGCTCTATAAGCAGCAATGAGGAACCAGCTCCCAGAGCTACTTTAATAGAAATGAGCAAGAACTGTGTCAATCTCCTCAGGTCTTAAAATTTCCAATGCAATTGTGTTTAAATTCAGAAATTTTGGATGCTTCTGGGAGAAACTATCATTAACAAAATGTAGCCTACATTAAGCATGGCAGGGAGCAGTTGATCTCTTTATACAGGCTCGATTATATTCTTGTTAGGCACTTATTCATGCTGAAGCTTTTTCTGCAGAAGTGCCTGCTATTGTAACAGTGTGTTTAAACTGATATGCCTCTGAATCTTGCAACAGGAAAAAGCAACTCAGTAGTGTGAGTAGGCTTTGAAGTTTTGTAAGGACTCATGTGTGTTTAAGACTACCTGTCTATATAAGTAGCACTAAATTGTATTCTTAGGTACATCTTATTGTTAATTTAAACCCCAAGGTATTTCAAAGTCACCTAGTCACTAATGCAGTCCCATATTCAGGGAGAAGAAAATGGACATGAATGATGTGGCGAAATCCCAGAGGACACATGACAAATTCATAAAAGTATTTTCTGATGGAATTTGTATCTTTTCCTGTGTGCAGAGACACTTTATATGACTGGGTTTGGTCCTTTGTTGCTTGCGTTTTTTAGTTTAGGACCAAGAAAAAGGGAGGCCGTGGTGTGAAAATGTGAGCTGCTTTGTGAGCTGTAGATTACCTGACTCTTGAGTGGTCTGTGCTATTGTCTTCAATCTGAAAGACAGAGGTGCTCTGGCAATGCAGTTGTTTCCAACTGAATGTCACCAGTTCATACAAAATTAGAGCTAGTGGAGCAGATTCACTGTTATCCATTCAGTTACCTTCCCCAGACATGTGGCTGGTCCTAGTTCATGACACAGGGTGGTTCTGCAAAGGCAGCTCTGACCTTCTTCTTGAGGCAGTTGGGATGTTGAGACTGAACATCAGAGTCTTCTACATCAGGAAAGATGACAAGTTTGAATAGGAGAAAACCTTTCTCTCTCCTTCACACATTAGAAGGTTATAAACACAAAAATTTTTATTACCTATCTCATCCCTCTTCATCTCCATCAATGTCTCCTGCTCATATACACTTTCTTGGCCATTTTCAGTGTCTTCCCTGCTCTCAACTTTGAACTCAAACAAATTGTCTTTGATTTCCACAAAGAAAATTAAACATGGAGTTTCTTAAAACTCTGAACTGCAGCTCCTGGATTTACCTGGTACCATTCTGTCTAAATCCATTGTTGTGCCTAGACTACATTATTTTCTGTAGTAATTATAGCCTGATCACTATTCTAGAGCCATTTTGAATACACAGACTTCAAATGGTCTTCAAAGGACTTGTTTGCTAATATATCAAGCAGCTGTGAATGCTCTCCTCCCACTGTGACCAGAGAACCATGTTAACTTCTCTGGTAATACTCTTTGCTAGTGGTAGGTGCCCTCTGAATGTGTCTAGGACAAGCATTTCTCCTTTTTGTTAATAGCACACCTGGTCACCTATTGCAAACAATGCTCAGCCAATCCTTCATTAAGTCTTTAGACATCCATCCTGGTTTTGACACCCAGCAATTATTCCAGTAGGCAGCTGTTCCTTCGGCATTGTTTTACGCTTCGGAATCACATATGGTGGCAATTTCATACCATCTGCTAACACTGCCAACATGACTGCAATGTGCATTTTTTCATTGCCCTAAGTTTTCTTTATGATGACAAATTCTGTGCCTATTTTTTCAGTGGCGTAATTGGGTGGTGTGTCAAAACACACTGGAGTCTCACTGGCATTACCCATTTGGCTCAGCAAGTAATTGGGATCTCTGTGTAATCCAATCACATACTGCAGGAATGCATTGATTTTTCAAGTTGGAAAGTAGGTGTAGGTATAACAAAGTTCCTCACTGTAGGCAGAATCCATAGTGCCAAATCATTTGTACACATTGACTACCATTTGCCTTGAATTCTCTCTATGGAGTGTTTTGTGCTTGTGCTATTTCTTGATGTTTCAGTTTAATGATTTCCTATATAAATGGGTTTCTGTCTTTTCTTGGGATATGCAACAGTTCTACAACTTATTCTTCTACTTTGTGAGATTGCTGTTTTGGGTGCATGTTATAAGTTAAATACTTATATATATTTTATATGTCCTCGCATCACCACCTTTCTTTTTTTTTTAATTATTATTATTTTTTTCACAAGAGGTACCACCAAGCTTAAAATATACATTGTATGCCTTTTGGTCCCTTCCCTGTTGCACTCATTTTTCTCATCTCCATATGAACTGCTATTTCACACATAAGATTCGGGGAGCCTCATAAAACTGTGAAAGATCACTGTGGCTTTCTGAGTTACAGTACATCACACAACTTCACAAGTCAGTGAGAAAAGCAGCTAACATGCTAACACCATGTTTCATTTAAACTGAGAGTTGCTTTGGGCATATTCGTGCTCCTTCTTCACTAGGAGACCTTCCACATTGCACACTCACTTTACCTGCATTAATCCTCAAGGAAGATGAACCAATTTTTTAAGTTGAAAGACTTGGAGGGAAAAAAAATTGTCCTGTTTTTGTTTGTTTGTTTGTTTGTTTTTGCTAAATATGGTAACTTGAACTTAAGTTTTCTGTTTTAGGTATTTTTTCTAGTCTCACTTTATAATGAAATGTATTTTCCATTCTCTCCTGTGGTAGGTGACTAAAAACAGTGGAAAAAGTTTCCCTCTGTAGCTTCTTTACTATCCCCACTTGGGAGTGTAAATTACTATCTGCACCTAAAGCCAACATTTTAGACCACTGAAGTTAGATGGAACAGGGACAAACAGCTGGGGGGGGAACCTTATAGCTCCCTCCAACCACCTGAATGGAGGTTGTGGCCAGATGGAAGCAGTCTCTTCTCCCAGGTAACCAGCAACAGGATGTGAGGAAATGGCCTCAAGTTGTGCTTAGGACAGGTTTGGGTTGGATATTGGAAAACAATTTCTTCACTGAAAGGATCGTGAAGCATTTGAACAACGTTCCCAGGAAAGTGGTGGAGTTGCCAAGCCAGGATTTAAAAGAGGTGTAGATGTGAAACTGAGGAACATGGTTTAGTGGTGGACTTGGCAGTGCTGGCTTAACAGTTGGTTTGATGGTCTTTTCCAACATAAAGGATTCCATGATTATAGTGAGGTGGAGGTCAGTCTTTTCTTCCAGGTAACAAGTGACAGGACAAGAGGAAATGGCCTCAAGCTCCAACATGGGAAGATTAGAATGGATGTTAGGAAAAATTTCCTCACGGAAAGGGTGCTCAGGCATCGGAGCAAGCTGCCCATGGAAGGTGTGGAATTACCATCCTTGGAAGTGTTCAAGAAGTGTGTGGATGTAACACTTGGTTTAGCAGTGAACATGGTGGTGCTGAACATGGTTGGACTCAATGATCTTGGAGGTCTTTTCCTCCCTTAATGATTTTATTCTTTTGTGATTTTCTTTCTCCATTTCTAAAAGGAATAGAGTTGTGGAAAAGAGATCTGGAAATGCAAGGAAGAAGAGAGACAATAATGGAATCACGATTTAATGGGAAAGTTTAGGGAGTAATTAAGTATTGAAATGTTAAGGTCTCTCCACTCTTTTCTTCCTCTCAAACCTTGGGTTCTTTTCTTTTTTTTTTTTTCTGAGTAAATATATGCAAATGCAAGCTGGGGTTTTGTGTCTGTAAATATATGCCAGAGTGTTTATTGTTTTGTTGCCAGTTGGTTTGCCCACTGAGGCCTCCCAGCCCCTGTATTTATATACTTTTCACACTGTAAGGGGATCATAGCTCCTTGAGAGACACAGTGCTAACATTTCTGCAGTGCAGAAAACAGAGAAGCAGTGGTAGGCCAGGGCTGATATATTGTTAAAATTCCTAACTTCATTATGTGGGAGTCTACTAAATCTTTATTTTGCAATCTGAATTCAGAAAGAGGAAAAATGATGCTGAATCATTTTCTTTCTCCTTGGGAACAGTCTCACGCTTGCTGCCTGTGCTTTGTAAAGGCTGCATACATAGTTAAGCACCTTTAGCGTTTACAGATGCCTTTACATTTACAAATGCCTTTATCTTCAGAAGCATATTTGACACACTAGGCTGGCTTAGGCTTTGAAAAGCCAGTGAATCATTCTGTGAATAGCTGAATACAGAGCGTTTGAAACAATCAATGACAACTTGCCAGGGCTTGGGCAGAATGCTCCCTATTGTAAAAAAGAGCTGTAGAGCAGCCTGTGAAACTCG
The DNA here is from genome assembly GCF_022539395.1 of Myiozetetes cayanensis. Taxonomy (NCBI): domain Eukaryota; kingdom Metazoa; phylum Chordata; class Aves; order Passeriformes; family Tyrannidae; genus Myiozetetes; species Myiozetetes cayanensis. The sequence continues at coordinate 6,570,434 of NW_026087742.1, forward strand.
AGTGGTCATCTGATAGGAAATGAATGCAACCAATCTCCAAGGAGCTCAGCAGATATTAGCAACACCAGTTGCCTGCAGTCATAGTGTAAGTTATCTCCCTGCATTTGACTGAGCTTCTCATGTTCTGCTTAGGAATGAAAGGATTGCTACTTTTGCTAGTCTTCATCTCTTAAGTATTTTCATATTTAACAAAATGTGTTTTGGTTTTGTGTTTGTTTGGTTTTTTGTTTGTTTGTTTGTTAGGGTTTTTAATATTAGGTCTGTTTATACAAATGCACTTTTTTTCCCGAATTTGTGAAATCATGATAGAAGGTACAAACACAGGTAATTCCTGATTCATGTGACATTATGCAGGATTGAAGGTGAAATCCTATTATATGAATATTTGCAGAGTTATCTTTCCGTTATTAAACTGTTGAAAACCCACAGCTGCTAAAAGAAAACAAAATTAAAACCTAGTGACTTGACTTCCACTTTCTTCTATATTCTCTATGTCCACTTAAAAAAGTGTGACTTATCCCTGGGTGTGAGATGTAAAGAGATGGGGGGATGCAGGTGTAAATATTTTAGCACTGCTACAAAACCTTGCTTATTCGATTTACACTGAATTGAACTGTTACATTGCTTCACATTCATCCCAAAATCTTAAGTTTCTGGCATTCTTGATATATCTATAAGATCTGGGTGGGAAAAAGTATTTTCCTAAACCTGTTAAATACAAATTCTGACTTGCCATCCTGCTGAAATCCTGGGTAAACTATTGCTTTGACAGCCACACCCTTTAGATGAATACTGTAAAGAATTGAACCTAAACAAGCTTTCAGGTAAACTGTGTTATCATCACTCACCACTGAAATGGAACTGCTTCTCCTGTAAAACAGAGAAAATCAGTAGTAATCCAGAAATATTACAGTTATTGAAAAAAAAAAAAAGTAAGGAGGGTGAACTCTCTTACACTTTTGAACTTACAAGCAGAGTATTAGAATTTGTTACACTCAAGAGCAATGGTATTTGTCATTACCACATCTCTTTCTCTTTGCTATCATTGTGCATATAATTGTATACCCAGTGTATTGGTGTATTTAATAAGTATTACTGTGCTCCAGTGCAACACAGCAGAGTGCTCAGAGATTCCAGACACAATGACTATGGATGAAATTAGATGCCACTACCAAGAGGCTCTTCTATATTTTATTGTTTGCAGTTTATGTGAGTATAACCTGTGAATACATATGAAATTATGACAAAAGATATATAACGTGCAAGTGGTGATTATATTTCTCTGCTATCAGAGTGTCCAAAAATGTGTAGTTATGTATTCTAGTTTCTGCCCTACCACATAGTTTGATTTATAGGTATTTGGGGGATTTTTTTTCTGTGGGAATTGGTCTAAGTCATGGTCATAGAGGAGGAAGAATTAAATGGATACAATTTTTTTTCTGTTCTGGTGAATTTCCACCAGAGATTTTTCAAATTTTTCATGGAGCCTGTCTAAATCAGCAGTAAATGATGTGCTTTTCTACCAGGTGGATGTTGAATTGATTCAGAGGTGATCAGCTGCTGCATCATCTTTATTTTCACACATCAAAGGTAGGCATATTGCAAGCAATTAATCATGTACTTGTTTATTGTTTTGGAGTAAATGCATTTTACACACCTTTTTGTTGCTGATTTTAATTTAATTACAAATCATCATGAAAGGATGAGAGAAAAAAAAAGAAGTGTTTGCATCTGTGGCTCTAGTTACTTTTGAAACAGGGGGCATAAGGCAGGTTACTTATCACTGGTATTTTTAAAACAAACTATCTATTAGAAGTGTTTACATACATATTTGGCTACTAATATCAAAACATTTTGTGTTTTACATGAAAACATGTAGTCAGTCCTTAGAACTCAAGCCATTTTGATCTCAGGGCCCAGTTTGATGGGGTGGAGTTTATCCAGGATAGGTCAGTGTGGTACTTAGTTGTCATGGGGAACAACAGGTAAAAAATAGGGGATATTATACAATGATTCTTTAAAAAATGGATTTTACTTCTTTTGTGTTCTCTTCCTACTGGTGTAGACATTAGTCCTTGCTGGTACAGCTATTTCCTTTCGCAGTCATGCCCCCAGGCTGTTTGTTAATGGCTGTGGCAACAGAGATCCCCAACAGAGGGTGTTTCTGTGCCCCCAAGGTTCTTATTTGGTATATGGGTATGGTTTTCACGGCCGTGTGTTTGACATGAATGTTAAAAAATATGTAGGTGCTACTCTGTGGGAACTTTTCAGTTGCCCACTGGCTTTTTGTTTGAGAAGAAGGATTGATGCATTTGGATTTTAGACTTTTTAGACTTTGGCAGATAAGAATTCTTTACAGAAACCCGCAGGCAGCAATATGATTTTCATGAGTTAAGACTAAAACAAGGTTTCTATTTTGAGTCTAAACACTCATCTTTATGGAACAACCAAACATGAAGCTCCTATGTCGTCTTGTCTTCATGAAAAGCGAAAAATTACAGAAAAGGGAAATTTCTAAACCTTTATATTAATGGTTGTGAAAAGCGTCAGCATAGCTGTGTCTGTAATTGCAATTAAAAGTAATTTTTGGAAACAGAATTAATTAGTTTGAGACAAACAAAGCACATAATTTCTCTATTTCTCTTTTTCTTCACTTCCTGTCCCTTCCCAAAATGTCCTGTTGGTCATGTACTGTAGTAAGTGTTAATTATTTATATTTTCTGATAGATTTAAGTCTGCAGTATTATTTTGTTATAATTATAATAATGCAGCTCTTTAAAAACGAGTGGGTGAGTGATTCTGAGTAATTTCTGGTTTTGCATAAGAGTGCAAAGAGAGGAGAATGTAGAGGTGTAACATCAGCATTCACATTTGTATCTCCCAGTACAGAGTTTTTATTCACTTAACGGAGAAGTTAATTTAGCTTTTTGTTATTTTTAATTAATTAATTCTTTCACCATTTCCTAAGTCCTGTCCTCCATCCTTTGTGTATTATACCCATTTTTTGAATCCCCTTGTATAAGTCTAACTTCTTTTTAGTTTCACATGGGTTATCTACAATCTCCAAGTTAAATTGGGGTGAAATGATATAACTGATTGTGCAAGCTGACCCTTGGAGTCTTATACTAATTTCCCTCTTATAAGCCAAGATTAGGCTGATAAATGTTCAGGAAGCTCTTTTAATTAGTAGACACTTTTTTGGGGCAGGGAAAAAAAAAGAAAAAAAAACACCCCAAAAAACCCAGAGAAAGCTCTTTTCACTACAGTTTTTCACTGTAGTTTAATTTCTGTAGAGCTTTTGTAGTTTTAGACACTTATGACTTAAAGCCCAAGTTCCTTAAAAAAATAAACTGGGTAATATCTTGGTTAATACTTTTGCTCTTTGATTAAAATCACAAAGAGTTCCAGCTTTTAGGAGTTCTTAGACAAAAGGAAAATTCTGCTCTTGGTGTAATTCTGTAACATCAGTGAATCCTTGCAGTTAAATTCTCTTGGAGAGGAAAATGTATATTCTTTACCTCAAAAGACTTGTGCTTAGGCTGTTGATCATAACAGAGAAATCTTGCATTAAATTTATGCAACATATGAGGAGGAGGATGCAAATCCAAAGAACCAACAACGTGAGAAGGGTTCAAGCTGTAATGCCTTCTGTACCATAAGTGGGATCTTGAAATTGAAATGTTGGATAACTGGGGACTAATTCAGTGAATTAGTATTATTTGTATAACACTGTACACATAACTCTGGTTCTAGTACTCAATGAATTCTTCAGTCTTCATAACACTAGAATATGTTATTGTTACACAGCCTGAAAAAACATAGAGAAAATACTGATTTTGTTAGCGGCAAAATTCTGCACTTTGGATAAAAATTTTAATGGCCATTTGCATGTGATGCATCATGGGTTTATATAAGTGTGAATTGGTGGCCAGAGTATGCAAAATGAGAAACCCACTGAAACTTCCGTATCATAATTTCAGTTTTGATACAACAATGAAATATTTAACCATTTAACAACAAATATTTAAGGGCAATGAAACTGTTTATGAGCAAAGATGTGCCATCCCTGACACCCCCTGGGCTTGATAAAACTCTGTCAGAGGTGAGCCGTTCTCCCGGAGCAAGGATTTGATCAAAGCAGACCCTGAGCCTCTGAATTTGGGTTTCAGATGTCAAAATCTTTACCCCTGTTTACTCAGAGTTCTTGTTGGCACAAGAAGGAGGCGAGACTGGTGCACTGCATGGATGAAGAGAAGGAAAGGAGCACTAAGTGCTAGTTTGGTAGTAGTTCCATATAATATTAAATGAATACCAAGGCACCAGTTTTTATGGCAAGACCCTTTATCTTGCCCAGAAGTGCATTATCACTCTTATCAGCTAGACTTGACATTAACTAAATCTTACTTAGTTCATCAACTAAATCTTACTTTGCTTACTTAGTCCCTGCAAATCTAGGAGTCAGCCAGGAACTATGAAACCGTATCACTGGACATCATCACATCATCATCTCATAACAGTCAGACACAAGATGATGTAAAGTGTGGAAACTGATTTGTGTTTTCCATGGCTTAGAGGCTGCTGAAAGCTTTCCAAAAATCCCAGCCCTCAGCCCTCGTGTATAGCATGATCTGACTATACAGGATTATTTTTTCTCAGCTGCAGCTTTATGACAGGGAATATATTTCAGAATTAGGTGAATTTAAGAATAGCTACAGAGTCTGAGTTAACTTTGGATGGAAACTGCAGGCTTCAGCCACTGGGATATATTTTAAGAGATGAACACCAAAATTAAAAATTGACTGTGTAGAGGAAACAGACTTGTTCTACAGCCCAGTTAATAGAATAAAATATAGAGGGGTAATATAAATATTGAGCAAGTAAATTGCTAGAAAAGGAGGGAAAATTGTTGATCCAGATCTTTTACCTAGAATAGGAAATAAATTTACTTTATTCTTTCAAGATTGATGCAGGACATATCTGCATTGAAATTTTACATGATAACTGGGAAGCCCAGGATGTGTCATCAAACCTTTAAAGATGTTATCTGATTCCTGAAACCTGCAGTGATGTGAATGTTAATCCTATCCCCTCCATAACAGCTCCAAAAATGTGTAACACATGAGGCCTAAAAGAGTTCCAGTCTTATCTTCATTGTCCTTCTTCCTCCTATAAATACTTTTCCCACCAGCAAGGAGTACCTCTAAAATAGCAAGCTGAGTGCTGTGTTGGTGCATGGTGTGGGAGAGGATTTTGGGAACGTGAGAGAATGTCTTTGCCCATTTCTGCCACAGGAATAACAATATCTGGTTAACTTCATTAGAATCTAGGTATAAATCAGAGCTTACTTTGCCAAGTCCCAATAAAATCAGTGAGGTCACAGACTGATTGTTTTAGTGTAAATATGCAGCTGAATGCATAAAAGAAACAAAGTTCATTCCACAACACTAATCTTTGTTTTTAACTGGAAACAAGTATCTGCTTAGCTGAAATGGAAGTGCATTCATCATTTATTGATCTGTAAATATCTTAAACTCCATTTAGGAATTCATAGAATTTTTCTGTTTCTCCAAATACCAGTTCTAGATCATGAGAATGTCATTAAGTATATATTCAGTCATTTTAACTGCATTGATTCCTCATCTTTGGATTTTTAACTCATTACTCTGCAGTGGATTTTGCTCCTAGTCACTGGATAAAGTATGTACTGAGGATTGGGCATATAAATGTACTGTACATATTTTGTATTTAAACCATTATTGTGGAACATCAATTATGTTGCAAGTAAATTAAAATTCATTTTGTTATAAAGAGTGTCTTTTATAAATTTAAAAAACAAAACAGGTAGACTTATATGGATTTTGGTGTTTCTTTTACTGGAATGGGAACTTGAAGTTTTTTAGCCTCTGTACAATATAAAGTAATGTTTGTCAAAGTTTGCTTTAACTAGTCAGATAAGTTAGTGAACTTTACAGAGGTCTTTTACAGAAGATCTTAGCACATCTGGGTATTTTGGCCATGCTACCCCAACTCATAGAGTACAACCTTTCTTAGCTTCTAAGATTTGCCTTCATTTATGCCTGACTGCTAATAGGATGTTTTAATAAGTGACAAAAGAGCAGCAAGGTGGTGTGGGGGGAATGAAGACAATGGCACTGGACCTGCCTTCTGCACAGCTTCTCAAAGTGAGCACAAGGGGATAGAATTTTTAGGCTACACCTGCAATAAATATCTAAATGTAATCTTGTCTCATGCAGTACATGAGCACATTTTAAATAGTAGAAGTGCCCAACACAAATGTGCTGGATGTAGAGTGAGTTAACCTGAACTCTGATGTATCTATAATCGATCTAAGTCATCATCACTGAAAAATTAAAAACTGCTCACGAAGAGGGTAACAGATATTTTTCTTCGCTTTCCCTTTCTTTCCACCCCAGCAGCAATTGCTTTTAGCTCCAGACTCTACTCCCTATGTCCTTCCACAGTATCTTGACCTTCTTAGGTCCCAGATGGATAAAAAGTATACTTTGTGATTTCTTTCAGGCTACTACTGAGCTAATTTATTGAAATGAATATGTATGGTGTTTGGTTGACCAGCTGATGAATGAGAACTCACACAGTTGCTCGTTCTGTGGGGATACAAATTTGATAGCTTTTTTTTCTGGTCAGAAGCTGATTTTCTCAGGCTTAATGTTTCTGATGCAACCAGACTCATATGGTTGGAATTGGGTGATTTATTGGAAAGGTTTTAAGAGGGGAAGGCAGGCAGCATGCCTGAGTAAGCTTTGTTTCTTAGGATATCCAGGTGCAATTTGAAAGAAGGATGTTTATTCTGGGATAGATTTTAGATTTCTGCTACTCCCCAGAAAATCAAGGAAGATACAACAACACAGTAAGCCTTACTTGAGCAGTCTATCTACATAACACTAAGTCTGATTACTGGATACATTTGCAAGTTGTGTAGTAATCTGAAAATTATACTCCCAGAACCAATTTATCCTCATCCTTTCAGGCTTTTTTTCCCCCCATAACCTTTATAGCATCTGGTTTCCTAAAATCCGTCTATCCATCCAGAATTTAATTTTCTCCTTTACCCTTCCAAACTCTTTATTTTTTCTCACAGTGATGGGATAGCACCATCCTTACCTGTCAATCAAACCCACGATAGTACTACAACTTTCAGTACTAATCTCATTTACTTTTACTGCCTCTTCAATAATGTCACCTGCATTCCTGCTTTGGCTCCCAATTTCATAGCAATTCCAATTCAGATCACTTTTTCTTATTTTTAAGGTCCTCCACAGCTATGATGCCCCTGCTTATCTGACTTAGGCTCTTTCTATTTCCTCATCCACAAATTCCTCTTTGCCAGTGAAACAGTGTTTATTCTTCTATTCCTGAACATACCAGGAAAAACCTTGCAGGTTCTCTTGATCTGCTTTGGATTTATAACAAAAATATCGGTGTTATCATGCTTTTTTTGCTTCGTGGGAGTGGAAGCTCCCAGCATTGACCTAGTTTTATCTCATTAAGGATCGTGGGAGTTTTGTTTACCATTACCTTTTGCAGGAGCGGTGATGACAATTCTAAGAAATTTTACTCATTCAAGCTTTGAAAATTTGAATGCTCACAAATTTCTTCTAAGTTATTGCTTGGCACTGTTGAGACTGGTTTAGCAACATAAAATGCAAAAGTCAATGACATAGAAATCCCTTAATTTACCCTTAATCTTTTGGGAAAAAAAAATTAAATAATCAGAAGAGGCATAAGTATCCATTTTGAAGTTTTAAGGAAATGTTCTAACTTTTTAAATGTTAAGTCAACCATTGGATTTTTTATATTTTTGGGGTTGAAAGGGTTATTTTAAGTCATATTAAGTTTTCTTATTCTTGCAGTTGAAGTCCTATATTAATAGTTTTCATTATATACCTCTATATTCAGACATATGATCTTTGTGTCCATCAGAGAATGATACTCCCAGATGCTTACAAATGTAAGTGGTCATTGCTTTTGGGGAGGGTTTGTTTTGTTTTAGGTTTGACATTGTTGCAGTCAGCAAGTCAGCCAAAACCATCAGAATGTATTTTTTAAACTAGTTTGTAAGGCAAACTAAAGATCAAGAAATTATAAAATAAAATTTTATTATTTGTGTCATTCAAGAGACTGAAAAATGCAGACTTTCTATTTATTTATTTTATTTACTAATTTTCCAGGAGGAAAATTCTTCTTCTAATACAGGCTGTGTACAAACTTCTGCTAATACATACAAACATATACATATATATATATACATATATTATATATATATATATATATATATATAAAGGGCCTTATTTTTTGTTTCGAACACGTACCCTTAAAACCATGTGTAGGATCTGTGTGATGTTCCAGGGGAATGAGAATACTCAGCATTAAAAGTCTATTTTCCCATTTTCTTTTTAGCCTAGTCAGTATTTCATTCACACACACTGTTAATATTCTTGTTGCCTAAACCATATATTAATGTTTTTGGTCTCCGTAGCTGAAAGGCATAATTCCAGTAATGAGGGGAAATAAGCAGAATGCTTGATGAAGTAGCTAAGCTACCAAACAACAAACAGAATGTTTCATCAACTGTGCTTTAACAACTGGGATGTGAGGCTGCCACAGCTTTGCCATTTCCTCACCAAGGAATGCACCTCTTTTTATTTAAATGTGGGATGGTATCAAAAGGGTCAAATCAACCAAAATATTGTGAAAGCATAAAATGCAGCAGGAATGGAAAGCAAGCTAGGAGGAAATTGTAGAAAAAGTGATATTCTCAGAATTATTTCATACAATGATCCTGGTTATTTTGGGTTTTTTTCTTCTATGAGACCTCCAGCACACCTACTAAACCCCATGAGAACAACCAGGATCAGCAGTTACCCAAGGTAAGTGGTACGATCTCGTAGCTAAATCAGTTATTTTGTTCCCCACCCTTCCAGTATTTCATACTGAAAAGGAAGTTTGGCATTTCTAAGCCAGTGCTAGACTTTTAAATATCTTTTTTTTTCTTTTGTCCCATTTTTTTATTCTGGGAGATTTACAGTGTAGAAACTGTACAGCTGAGAAGAAGAGGAGAAATCAGAGATGTTGGAGTTAACTTCTAAATTACCTTCTGAGTTCCCAAGGTTGTGTGCTTTCTTTGTTATTTGTAATATATCTTTTCTAGCTGTAGAAATATAATTGTATGATACCTAAAATAATTACTTATTATATTTTTCAGTTATTTTTAGCATCATTCCATGACAGTTTTTTTTAAAGGAAAAAAGAATTGAAGTAAAAAATACTTAGGATTTTTTTTGACCTGATATGTTGAAGAGTATCTTAAATACCTTTATTAAAAGCTTTATTTTTCATTTCCTCTTATGGCTAGAGCATTATTACACCCTTTCTAAGCAGTATTAACACTTAAATGTAACCTGCCTCTACAGAAGCATTTATATGTATGGAAACATGTTAAAATGTTTTGTTCCTAGTACTGTGTGAGGCAGATGTTACGGAGTGGATCACCTGAATATTTCTCTTTACTGTGAATTTAATTGACTCTCATTGTTTTGGTGCACATGAACTGAGTCTGTCTTGGAGGAAACCAAGTTAGGAGCTGCACTCCCAGGTGCTCCACCCCCCAGCAGGAACGTAACAATTCTGAACCAAGAGCTGGTTCCTCAGGGATCTTCCAACCCGAGATGTGGTGGAGTATTTGCTCCAGCAAACCAGGCAAACCACGTTTCCTCTAGAAGGAAAGATTTCCTTGGTTAAAAAATATCCCAGAGCAATTACAGGCCAGTAGAGGACACGCAGATCTGCCTTCTTCATCCTGTGGCTGTCTAGCTGTTGGGAAAAATGAGGCTTGTCTGTTCAAAGGTAAAACAGTGGCATAATGCAACGTGCACTAAAGCCAGCCCTAGACAGACTGAAGAGTAGATGAAAATATCCATGAAGTTTTTGAAGTGTACCATTGACATGTGGGGAGAGACAGGATCTGTTTGAAAAGTGTCCTGATTCTATTAATTGCTTGCTCATTATTCCATGAGCAAGCTTACACACTGTTTCCTGGTTTCAGATAAGGCACAGCTGGAAATCTGTCTGATGCTATCAGCTCTTTTGAAGTGATTGGGCCATACCTGGATGATTAGAAAGAAAAATCTGCAGCAAGAGATTTTTATTAAATACATTACGCTCATTGTGCAAACTGACATGAAATGTTGTTTCAGCCATGTCTTATGTATTTAGTCAAATTTATCAGTACCATATCTGGTTCTGTCTTTCTTCTGAGTACATTAAGTGTTAAAAAAACTCCTGCAGTCATGGAAAGTGCAGTCAAAAATTGTACTTACCCTGGCAGTAGTGAATTCTCTCAGTTTTTTGAGGAACATGAGAGAGACCAAATCAGGTCAGACTGTTTCTGACAGTCTTCTGTCTGACAAAGGCCAGCAATGGATGTACAGAACATGGCAAAAATGCAATGACATTTTGTGGACCACTGTCCCAACATCCCATGGCCCATGGTCAGAAGCTTTCCTAAACAGTAGAAAGGTTTTGTATTTTATCCCCTACAAAGGACTAGACTTTTCCTTTAAATGTGCACCAATTTTTAAGTACTGTAGCTCTTTATGAGAAGAGAACAAGGTTGTTACCTGACATGCATGTTCCACTCATGACTGTGTACGTTTGTGGCTTGTACCCCTCCCCCTGTTGTGTTTTCAGGCTGAAGGGTCCTAGTCTACTTTGACATTTTTTGTACAGAAAGCATTTATTACCTTGTTAATCGCTGTCATTCTCCTCTAAAACTTCACATTTTCAGTGTACCCTTTTTGATGTGGGAACACTGTATACTTAGAGTATTTAACAGGAAGGTGCAGCACAGTTTTCTACATTGTCATAATGACAATGTCTGATTTATTTTCTGGTTTTTTTCCTGGTTGTTCCCAAATGTGGTTATATTGATGATCCTAATTGACCAGAACCTTTAGGTGTATTTGTACAGTTGAAACTGTTTTTTTTCCTTAAATGGTTAACTGTTTATTTATATATGATGAATTTCATTGACCCATCACTGAGTCTTCTGCAGTTTCTCTGTTCTTTGAAAACAGCCTTAATTTTTTCTACTGTGAATAAGTTGGTATCATCCACACACTTTGTCCTTCATTGTTCATCCAGCTTTTTGTATCATTTATAAATATGTTGAGACACCATCAGAGTTGTTGATGACTCCCCATTTGACATTTCTGGCTCTGTGAAAACTAGTCACTTTGCCTCACAATTCTGTTTTCCAGCCACGTTTTTCCAACCTTTGCCATCATCCTATGCCTAGGTTTCTGAAGTGTTCATTTTGTGATCCTATGAGTCACCTTTTGGCATTCCAAGTGGCTGATATACAAATCTGATTTATCACTGTAGTTGTTCATTCCTTCAGAAGACCCCCATAACCTGGAAGGAAATATTTCTGTTTATAAGAGCTGTATTGAACCAGCACAGTGCTCTTTATTCCAATGCTCACTAATTCAGTTCTTTATTATGAACAACAGGTCAACTCTTTAACCCTTGATTTCCCTTTGAACTACACAGCAAGTATCATCTGTTACTGAAAAGCCATTATTTTGTCAACTTAATAAATTCTTCTACCAGTATTTCAGCTTGAGATGGACCAGTGATATTTTCCTTGCAAAGCAAGATTTTTCAGAATGGGCACCTAAGTGGATGCACAGATTAAAAAAAGAATTGTTTTGGCATTACCTACTCCACACGCTCCTGCTACACATAAATGTTCCACCTTTTCTGTGGTTTTCTTACAGGTGCCTTTCTTTTTCTGTGTTTGAAAATTTAAAAATGTTTTAATATGTATTGTCTGGCTTTAGTTCTTTTGAAAGTTGTTTCTCAAGCTAATGTTTGGCCTGCTAAAACCTGATAAAGATTGTGATCCCTTCTATTTTCCTCATTTGCGCATACATATCTTCACTGTTCGATAGCTGACTTCTCGATTTCATTACCTTCTCCTACTTTGATACTTACACAGATTTTTTTCTACTTTATAAAATTTTCTTAGAAGTAGTATGCATATGATTTGTACCTCTAATATTGTGCTTTTAAACAGTTTTGAGCCTACTGCAGTAATTTAATCTTTTGACTGCCCTTTAAACATTTTGATGACTTCCTTATTCTTTGTTACTCTGCATTTCACAATCTGTAGTACCAAATAGTAGTAGACTTTAGCAAATCTTTTTGTTCCTGTATGGGTGTCCAAGCTAGAAACCTTTTTGTCTGCTTGATTTATGCAAAGCAGCTCTTTAACCATGAACTGTGAGCCACAACTTACTACTAGCCAGGACCTGGTTAGAAGTTTCTTCTTTTATTTCCTGATTTACACATGCCTAAAAATTTGAATTTGATCTTATGCTCTGATGTAATATTTGTCAAATTCAAGGTACCACTGAACTTCCATATCTATTGCAGTTACTGCTCTTGCAGCTTCCCTGAGGATGTCAAATCACCTTCTAAATATTTAACATTCTCTTTCACCACGCTCACTGGGCAATAGTATATTTTAAATTCAAGGTTATTTTCTAGGATATGTAGACTTGAGGTATTTGAAAGGCACAGTTTAATGAAAAAGATGTGTATATTTTCCAGTATCTTCAGTGTGTTGAGGCATTTAGACACCCTCTTTGAATTTGTATGACGTAATCATATGGTGTTTGTCTACAGCTGACCATCTAAAAGATAAATTTTGAAGACATCTTGATTAATGGGTTTAATACTTTCTTTGAGTTTTGAAAAGACTTCTTGCATACAAATAATTAACTTTATTGGAAATGATGTTATCTCTGCAAATGCTAAGTGTTGGATGTGTGAATCTAGTTTTCATGTTCAGGCTTGACTTTTGATGAGTTTCTAAATTAAACCTCACAGTGATGCCATTTGAAATGATTCCTTAATAAAGGTTGTTAGCTTGAAAATGAGTTTGCTAAAAAAACAAAATCCAAAAAAAATCACTTCTTTTGGAACTGGGATTGATCTAAGCAATCAGTAGAGTTTGACATACTGGCTTCTTCTGCTTCTGCACAAACTCAGCTCTAAAGCCGTACTGTGTCAGGCTAGGAAAAAGTTTTCCATAAAAATCAACTTGATGCTGGTTTTTTTAAACTGTTAATGTTGGTTATTACATTATTTTTACTGTAATTTACATTTTTGCTCTTGATCATAATCTTTCTTAGCCATTATCTAAATAATTTGCAGGTTTGACAAGTTCCACAGGCATGGAGGATATTGATTATAGGTAGTACATTCAGTGTGGCCTCTCTGAATGAGATTTCTGTCAAAGTCATGTTTATACTGTTAACTGCCTAATAATGTGCAGTATTACCCTCCTCACACGCTCCTTGTAGGGTGTGGGCACATGACACCCTCTGCAACATTTAAATGTGGCTGAAAACTCAGTAAGGTCTTACTGGAAAAATGGTACAATATCTTCAGTTTCAACACGGAATTTGTTTCATTTCCAGCTGTCCTTGCTGGCTCAAGCTCAGTTCTTTGGGTGGGACTGGGATAACAAAACAGTTCATTCAAAATGATGCCTGGAGCTGCAAACAATGTTTGCAGGGAAACAGCAAACTAGGCTTTTTAGCATGATGCTAATCCTTCCTGTAAAAATTACTAAGAGCCGACCTTCACCTTTTCCCTTTAACAAGTCTGGCTTTATGGTACATGGCTGGGTTTTCTAAAATGAGGTTTGAATATACCTCTTTTGAAAAAATAAATGCGATACGGAAAGTGTCGCAAAATGGTTGATTCAGTTTTATTTACTGGAAGTAATAAATGCCTCATTTTGCAGTACAAATAAGCATTGTTAAAAGCAACTCCATTTGATCTGCTGTTTGTGAAAGAAGGCAAAATGGTAGTTTTGAAAACTGAAGACCTCTGTTTGTCTAGAATAAGATAGCCGTAAAGCAAAAATTCATGCTGCATCATACCTGTACTGCTCTGTCCATTTTGTGAATGGGCAGTGAAAGAAAGCAAGAAGTAAAGGATGGATTTTTTTTTATTAGCATAATTTATCAAGCAATTATCCAGCATTGCAAGTATCAAATGCTTGCCCCTTTCTTATTTTAATCCCTTGCGAAGATCAATAAATGTTTCTCTTCTTTGTAAACTGTTGCTCTAGAGGCAAATTTTGGTCATTTGTCTTCTAACTAACAGGAAAAAGGACTTATGGATTGTTACAGGATATTTTACTCTAACCCTAGTCCAGCATGTTGCCCTGTTGTGGTAATGTTTCTCAGTCATTACTCTCCCACCAGCAGCAGTACTTCCTAATTTGTTGTGGGCAACCTGCTCTTCTTGTCAGGTTGAGTCTGACATTTTAATGTGGTGTGGCACTGTGTAAGTAGGGTTTGTGTGAGCCTTAGGATGAACAAATGCTAAGCTGTTATCTGTTGAAGCACTTCCCACACTGGGCATCACGTGTAGACTTTGCCGCCTTCTGCTGGCACCCTCTAAGCTCTTGCAGGGGAAGCAGAAAGTAACAATCTTCTCCAGTGATCTCACAAGTCTCTTTCAGCCTTCCAAAAGGTGATCTGTCCACTGCCCACCACAGAATGAAATAACTAGTGCAGGATGGAAGCTGGTCTTGGATATCTGTCCGTGGGACGAGTGAAGAAAAATAGTTGGATGTGGGCAGACAGCTTTGAGGAGAGGGAGGTTTTACTGACTGATCACTCCCATTAGGTGCTCAAGGGGTGCCAGAGCATCTTCCATCACTCACCTCCATGGAGACATTTGGCCTGGCCAGCTGAAAAGGATATAGGCTCCAACTCCTCACTGCCCACAGGGCTCAGCTGCCAGCAGAGCCTCAAACACTGCTTGTGGCCCCTGTCAGCACCCAGGTGCTGCTGGGATAAGGCAACTGCTTAGTGGGGAGAGGGTCTGCTCTGTGCCTCACTTGCCCTCTGCACCACAAAACGGCCCTGACTTCTTTAAATAAAAAAGAAATCTGCAAAATGGTGGGACTGATTATAATTTCTGTGATTTATACCTATGTTCACCAGAAATCAAGTTGGGACAACTAACTTTTGTGTTATAACAGTCCCCACATGGTGGTTAGCTTCAATCAGTAATATTTTTCACTGGATTTAAAGTAGTTAATTAGGTATGTGTAGTTCTGTAGCCCATTGCCATTTCTGAGCTATCCAATTTCTCCTCAGGTTAATTTTTTTATACAGCTGACATCACTCTGTGATAATAATTACTAGATGCCGAAATTAGCTTAGTACAGTCATCAAGATGTTGCAAGTGGCTGTATTTCCTACATGAGAATAGCAGAAACTGATACATAATTAGCCTTTTGTATAGCACAGCAGCAAGGAAGGAAATGATAGTGAGAAGTAGAAATGTAAAAGAGGGGTTGGTGATGAATGTCTTTGGAAAAAAAAAGCTGAAGGACAAAAAGGAAAAAAAAAAGAAAAAATCCATGAGAAAAGAGGCATGTCTTCACAGCAGAATAAGCTCCTTTACCCAGTGTCTGACTGCAAGGATGTGAGGAAGCTTTGGTTCAGAATCTCTGTAGGCACAATTCATCCTGACTGGAACACTGATCCCACTAACTCATGTTCAGGATCGCCCTAATATGGACAAGTATCCTCTGAAGCAGAACAGGTTTGAGCAGAGGAGCTTTTGTCAGTACTTACTTGTTCTCTCTGATCTGTCTGAAAGCAAGAGGTTCAGAAACATGCTACAGTTAGAGTTGTTTAACTGGTATGTGAAAACTGTAACATAACACAATTAAAAGCGTGGAAGCTAACCTACTGAAATAGCAGGTTTAGGCACAGTGATTTGGCTGTAGACCTGCAGATGCTCCCTGAAGATGTAATTCAATTTTCATTTGTTGCATATTCAATGTATTTCTCATTTTGTTCATGTAATGACTGATTTTGTGCTAAAAACTGGCAATCATGCTAAACTGAACACAATTATTTTCCTTTTTGTGCAGTATTAAAATCTGTCACAAAATAGAAAGAGATCCAGTTACAGTGTTGTAGTAGGTGTTAACAAAGGAACTGCACACTCAAAACATGAGGGTATGTAATTCTGTCTCTTTATAGAAGAAGAATTAATTGATTTATCTGAAAAAATGATATGTTTACATTCTCCTCAAAAATAACTAAAACCCAAAACCAAACCAAAAAAAAAAACCCAAAAAAACACAAGAAGATGTGAAAGACTTTGCTTTATATTTTCATTTGTTCAGAAAGTACTTCTGGCTTTAAAAAAAGCATAAAGGCAGGGCAGCAACTTTCTTGATGCATTAGACAAGTAATGTTACTGCAAATTAAATAAAGAGATGGAAAGAGTGGTTTCCCTAATGTTGGGGTCCAAAGATAGGATGTTCCAAGTGATGTAGAATGTTAAAAGAAGCAGCAAAGACTTTCTCTGCAACTTTTAAGACAAAGTTAAACATATACAGGGAATAAATACTGTAAGGAATTTATTTCCAAGGAGCTCCAAAAAGTAAAAAAGACGAGGATACAGCTGATTCATTTGTCATAGCTCCTCAGATGGGTGGCTGCTGTGTCCTCTGGGAAGGTGAAAGGAGAAGGAGGCACTGTGGGTTCAGGCAGCTGCAGTTCAGCCTTTGTTTGTAGCAGAGCTGGAGCCTGGCTCCTGGAGTAGAGACTTCTGGATGGAAGAGACTGAACTTCACGTACACAGTAAGTGAATCAGCATGAGTATTTTCACTGTAGAATATAGGAATTGTGTCCTTGTTATGGTTATGAATGGATTTCATCATATGCCCGGTAAATGGAATTTAGCCATCTACTTTCAAGTCAGAATATTTATAACTTCTTGTGAGACTTACTCAGTATTCTTGGGGTGACCTTGTAAAAATGGACTTCTATGATGAAACTTGAAAAATCAGTTTCTTTTATTAATGTAAGACAGCTTCGGGTAATTTCATGTAGGTGATTGATTGTTTGTGTTTATGTAAAGAAAGTTGGCATTGGGTTTTGATCTAGTTTGACTCTCAGTTCTGCAATGAGCATTAGCATACCTGAATAGAAAAGTGTAGCTCCAGACTAGTGACATCTATTGAAATAATAACTGTAAAATGTTACAAACTTCTGCATGTCAATGTATTAATATAAAATTAAAATTATATATGTATGGTAAAAGTACAGCTAAAATACGCTTCTCACCAAATGCTAGAGCAGACCTGAGCATATCTAGAAAGCAAGTTGCTTTGTAGCAGTCAAAAGATATTCCTTCCACCTCTCTCCTCCGGATTTCTCTGAGCTTCAACATCTCTTTGTACTCATTTATAATGTATTTTCTGTCATTTAGAATTAGTATCTGGATACTGAGCTAGCCATCGTTTCACTTACCCTTAGTCTTGCTATGTACTGCAAATATTGAAATGTCTTGTTAATATTAATAAAGTAGTTGCTTATTTAGAGTGTTAAAACTACAGATTAGGTGTCAGTGGGATGCCCAGGAAGAAACATACATTAAAGATGTCTGTTTAAAGGGAAACCAAGGGTAGGATAATAAATCCTCATCTGCATGTAGCCATCATTACCTCTTCAGTAGAAAGTCTGGGCTTCTCATTTGTCACACTTTTTAACAAGGGTAAGAGAGGGTTGGAGTAGAATGAATCATTGCAAATTTCTATCAGCACTTCCCATTACAATGATCACAGCTAATGCTGCATTTAGCTCCCGCTGCGTGCTCCATAATTCTGCCAGAGAAGTAAAGGATCCTGCTGAAACGTGGAATTCCTACGTTACAGGGACATTTCACAATTTTACTTTGTGGTGTGTTGTCAAGTGTAATTTTCCAAAATGTGCTGTATTATGGTTTCAAAAACCAAGAAGTATTTTAAAGGTATCTTTATTTTGGAGGAATTGGGGTTGAAACAGAGTGGTGCTTAACACTTGGGCTTGTTTTTTTCAAACCATCCAGAATTTCAAACTTTTCCCACCACAAAAAAAGTTGTTTAGAACTAGAAAACCCTTCAACAGTAGAAGGAAATTCCATCCCTAAGGATTTTTAAAAATAAAGTGCAACCATTTATCTGTGCAACTTTTTCAGTTGTTGAGATATGTCAGTAGTAATAGAATATTTTCTAGCCTTCAATGATGATTTGATACAGGACATTCTTAAATGGTAATGCTATTCAGGAATGTATGTAAACTTTACAGAGACAATATGAATTAAAATTAGTTTATCTGAGGTGAATACTTCAAAATATTTGTGAAATCTATTGAAAAGAAATAATAATTCAAAGGACATACTAATAAAATTAAGAGTAATATTAATTTGATCATTGATTTTATCAATAAAACTTTTTAAAAATATAATTTATTAAAAACAGTATTTTCAAGATAAGTGCTGTTACAAAAGAGTGTGTAATTAGATACATGCAGAAATCTGTAAGGTGGTCATACAACTATTCTGTTGGACCTCATGGTGACATTGCCGCTAGTGAGGACAGAAGAGAAAGAGATGCTGAAACACTCCCTGAGATGGCCTTGTGGTTCATAAAATCTGAATATTTCGAAAACTCAGGTTCCTGAATTCCATGATTTTTTTCCTTCACTCATTTCCTGGGAGGATCATACAGAGGATAAGGTGCTAGTTTTAATTAGCAGTGCTTTGGAGGCAAACATATGGAATAGTTTAATACCAAACTCACAGCATGCCTTAAGAGAAACCTCTGAAAAAATGCCACAGCTGTTGCAAAATATTCCTGCTATTTTAAAAGACTTGTTCAGTTAAGAGCTCTGCTGGTACCTTGTAGGAAAAGGTAAAAAAAGGTTAAAAAAATTTTCCAACCATCAAATTGTTCGTGCTCAAAAATACTGTAGAAAAGGAGATAGCAGTGACCTTTTAGTTTGCTTATGACCTACAGATCTTAATCATCATCATATGTGAAAAGTGGTGACCCACTCACACACGACTGGATTTTATGAGTTATGTCTGTTATCATTGTTTACCACCGTTGATTGCTCTTTAATTTTGAGTCAGTGTTAAGAGAGATGTGAATTTCAAAACATCTCACACAGCTGTATAGCCAGGGTAAATATCAGTGCTCTATGAAAAGATGTGGGAAGAGATCATCTGTGAGGAACCTTTTGCTGTGCAGTTTGTTTCATCTGGCTTCATATTCACAGATCACTGGCAGGATGGCAATTCCTACAGTGCTTTCCCGGAAAGGGTGGAAATTAAAGCTTTCTGGCTGTAGCTGATAGTTATCAACCAGTCTTTTGCTAAAGACTATTCTACTATTCTTCTCTGTTTCAGTTATTAGTATTATTCAGTGGGGGTTTTTTTTGTTTTCAAAAAGTTATTTCAGGTGAAGTATCTGTGATGGTCTGAGCTTAAGGACACAATTTTTAAAAAATAATTTGAAATTAATGCACAATGCTTTGCTCAGTCACATAGAGGGTTATAATTCATCAAAATTGCAAAAGAAATGCTTGTTTCAACTGAAATGTTTGGTTAGATATATTTGTACCAGAAATCTCAAAGGAAAAGTCCTTTGATTTCCTTCTATTTCTTAGTTACATAAAAACTTTCTGTCACTACTTTGTTGAAGCTGTGTTGAGTTATCTCATCTGTCCATTGTCTTTTACACTGCAGAACTCTGTGAACCTGCTCTTCCTGTTTTCATGTTTGCTTTTTTTGGGGTTTTATATTTTTTAAATACGAGGTTTTTTGGATGTTAAACCCTACAAGTCATAAGAATGATCTTGCCTCCATTCTCTCCTTCTCTCAAACAAAGGCCTTCAATGATTTCCAGTGCAGTGAAGTAGTTTAAAAATATCAATGCTAAATAAATTTAAACACTGAAGTTAAAGAGCAATCAGAATACTTGTAGGACTTCAGTTAATTGTGAAAATCTTTAAGACTTCTTTGACCTTCAAAGTCAGCTTTGTATGTAAAGTTTTTGCTTGATATTCTTATTGTATCAGAACGTAAAGTGCTACAGATATGTCATCAGGAAATAGCCACACAATCTGAAAAATACTATGCCATGTTGATCTCGGGTGCTTGACTGTTCTAATGTGGATTACTGTGTCTGAAAACAAACAGGCAAAGAACCCAGGTTAATGATCAAAAGATAATTAGCTTTGCAGATATTTACAAATAATTAAATTTGAGGACATTGCATTTAGCACTCTGTAAAAAGTAATATGTAACCCTCAAAGTATCATAAAGGACATGATATGCTTCTTTAGTATATTGTCTTTTGTATCAGTATTTTAATGACTGATTTACATATATCTCTTTCCTCTTATTCAATACTGTTAAGTACTGACAAGATTTTTTTTCACTTTGGAGAGATTTATTGTATCGTAAATAAAAATTTCTTGGAGTAAACTCCTGTGAGAAATATACTTTCAGGGCATTTTTCACTCATTTCTCAGATCCAACGTGAATTTGCCTAGAGGTTGAGGCATTTATCTAAGATCTATTTGGCCCTGGATTCATGGTGTTGTTTTGAGGAATATTTGGCTTTTTTCTACATTAAAAAAAAAAAAAACAAAAACCACAAAAAAAACCCCACACAACAAAAAGACATGTCCTAATTTGATAGGGAGGGATTGCATAAAAACACAGCCAGCAGCTGAATCTGTCACAGCAGTGCAAGAGCCACATTTTTAGTGATTGATGTGATTCACAGCAGTGAGTTCAAACTTAGCATCCCATGAAGTTCTCATAACCATGAGATCTCCTCGTTAATGGTTGCTTTTTGTTTCATGAATATCCTCCAGTTAGGGAAAAAAAAAAAAGTTTCAAAGGTCTCACTTTTGACCTAATAAATAATGAAAAAAAAAATACGAAAAAGCTAAGGCAAAAGCAAAACCGGGAAAAAAACCCCACAAAACAAAACAAACAAAAAAACACAAATAAACAACACATATCTCATCATTTTCCAGGGAAAAAAAAATCAATCTAGTTCTTTTAATAATTTCAACTTCTTACTTTGAACAAGTATTCATATTTTGCAATAATGAAAGATTTTTTAAGATAAGAATTTCTGACTGCGGACAATTACAATGTTTATTGCTTTTTTCTGATTATTTGTTTATTTGTTTTCTGATTTGTGTTGTGTTTCTTGGTTTGGTTTGGTTTGTTTGCTTTTTTTCAATTAGTTTGCTTGAAACCATGGAGCAGGTCCAGAGAAGAGCAAGCAGGCTGGGGAAGGGACTCAAGCACAAGTGCTGTGAGGAGAGGTTGAGGGAGCTGGAGTTGTTTAGTCTGGAGAAGAGGAGGCTCAGGGGTGACCTTATCACTCTCTGCAACTCCCTGACAGGAGAGTGTAGCCAGCTGGGAGTTGGTCTCTTTTCCCAGGCAATCAGCAACAGGACAAGAGAGCACGGGCTTAAGCTGTACCAGGGGAAGTTTAGGTTGGATATTAGTAAAAAATTCTTAACAGAGAGAGTGATCAGACATTGGAATGGGCTGCCCAGGGAGGTGGTGGATTCACCATCCCTGGAAGTTTTTAGGATGAGACTGGATGTGGCATCAGTGTCATGGTCTGGTAACCACAGTGGTGTTGGATCAAGGGTTGGACTTGATGATCTTGGAGGTCTTTTCCAACCCGGTTGATTCTATGATTTGTTTTTAACCATGAGGCTTTTTCAGCTTTAAGTAACCAAATTGGTTTCATATTTTTCTGGTTTTGTTGTAGACGTACCACAGCCTGTGTGATATCTATTTTATCTTGTAATTTACTGTACCATGATAAATTCCAGTTTCTGTTGATTGTCATAACTGCTGTATCTTCAGCACAGTGATAATACCCTTTTCTCATTGATATTCCATACAAGGTTTATTTGGAAACTGTTCTTACAGTTTGTTATGGTCCAGCACAAACCAAGCTGGTGTTCCTAGATGGGCAGGCCTAATTCTCTTCGTGATGAATGTAATTGTCCTTGGTGTAAGGAACCTCTGAAAAGATGGTCAGCTTGACTATATATAATGAACTTTATATAATAAACAACATATGAGGATGAGGATTTAGGAATAACTTGGAAATGTGGTTTTAATCTCAATTAACTGTTTATCCAAATATGTTCTTAGTGTTAAACCACCAAGTGTTACTAATGTATTTAGTAGGTCAAAATGTTAGTATGTGCTGCAATTATTGCACACATTAGACCTTATTACTTACCTTTGTATGGAGTATTTTACACTTTTTCTGTTTTCTTTTTATCACAGCACTTTTGAGTCAGAGTATATTCTTTCTGATGATTGTTGGGATTTCTTTGGGATTTAGGTAACTCCAATCTCCGTCTTACAAGTGGTTCTGTGAGGCACAGAAGAGGATATAAGTGGAATGTATAGTGACACTGGGCATCTCTAACCATGAGAAAATCTAAATCTTCTGAGTGATTGTCGTGATTTGAAACAGCCACAGACTGTAACTGTTTTACCTTTAATATCTTCATCAGTGAGTGACACAGAACTTTACTGAACCAAACCTAGACACCTGTCCTAAACATTTAAAACCAGAGAACTTACATAAATGTAGGCAACTTCTGTATAAATATCTGCTCAACTCTTCTGGCTTTGATTTTACAGCCCTAGTTGGAGATGATAAGCTCCACAGCTTTTCTGCAAGTCTGTGTTCTAATACCCTGGGAATGGAAAAACAGTCCAAGTGACAGAAATCTTGTTCCTTCTCAATGACTCTGGCATATTTATTGTGTTAGAGAAGCATATCATCCCCAAAGCCTCTAATGGCCCTGCCTTTGTGGAGTCAACATAAGTTATACCAATGTTATACCAATTCTTCAGCTACTCTCCTTGACCTTCTCATTATCATTACTTCTATCTAGTCTGCAGAAGGATGGCAGCTAATTAGTCATATCAATGTTACAGGTCACACAGACATTTACATTTTTGGTAGCAGGTTGGAGAGAGGTTCAAGACCTCAGAGATGTAACGCTGTTTTAAACAAGATGAATATTTTTGCTAATCTTATGCCCTAAATATACATTATTTTATTTATTAAAAGATCTTGTGATTTTTTTCCTAATTTCATTATAAGTGAAAAGTTCCTTTTTCTGTTAAAACCTTTAAGTTAAGTAATAATATAAAAATATCAGCTTTCGTTGAACAGAGTACTTTTCAAAGATCAAAATTATACAGGATTCCACAAAAAAATGGTAAGAGTAACATATCATGAGCACAAATCTGAAAAATAAAATAACCACTGAAAGATGTAAAGATTTTGAAAGTTTTTCTTGTGTTTCTTTGATTGTTGGGGTTTTTTTTTAAGATGATGTCATGACTTTTTAATTTTGCCAACTTGCTGAAATGGAATCTATTCATTTTCTTTATATATCAACCTGCCTAAATTGTTTCTAACAGTTGGAAATAACTGATGCTGTTTTCCTCACTTACTCTGCCAGTTTTCCATCCTCAGAAACTGGAAGCAGAAAGACAAGATTTTGTGAGAGCTTATTATCAGCTTGTTTCTTCTTTGTTCACCTCACAATAAGGACATCTCTCAGTCTAAAAATCCCAAATCTTAACGTACTCTGCTGTTTATTACCTATGTTACTTGTTTTTGTCTAAGGAAAGGGATTGTTTGGGGAGTTCTAAGTATTCAAATGAGATTAAATATTGAGGCTGTTTTGCTTCTGGTTGTGATGATTTGGCCGTGCTTTTTAAAAATATCTAAGGTTGACCTGAGTGTTAGAAATGTAATGTGTTAACTGTAGTTCCTTTTACTCAGAATTGCTTAATCTGTGGGATAAATTATAGATGCTGTGTTTTCCCTGACATGATGGCTGTTTGTGTTTACTGTGTGGTGAAGTGTGGGCTTGTCAAACCTTCCCCCAGTATCTCTTACACTGGGGTGGTGAGGGCAGACTGACTCGCTCAGAGCTGGCTGTCAGCTCTGAGCTGCTCTGACAGCTCTGGCAAAAGTCCTTGCCTTTTACAGCAGCTGCCAATGTCATCTGTCACCTCCAAACATGTTGTCAGCACGGCTACTTGATGTGTAGGTGGAATATTGGTCTATACCTATGAAGGCTGTGCCTTAGCTATATATAAATATATTTTAAAATAGATTTTGCTTATTCATACTTGAGGTTTTGGGTTGTTTCCCTACTAGTCCTCAAGGAAGTAAATCAATAGTGTGTGACACTTGGACACAGAAATACAACAGACAGGTTTCTCCTCTTGCTTCCTCTTTTTATTGTACAGTACTTGGAGAGAAGCTGATAGCAGATGTCCCTCATCTAATCCTAAATCTTTCTTCCATTGATTTCCAGAAGTAAGGTAGAACAGCTTTGGTGGACTTAACAGTGCTGGGTTAATGGACTTGATGACCTTAGTGGTCTTTTTCCAACCTCAATGATTCTATGATCCTGTTATTCTATCTAAACACTTTAGGTGTTGTATTTGGATGTTATATTATTTATAGTAAAAAATTGATTGTTTACAGGCCTTTCTAGTTTTATCATAGAATCACAGAATATGCTGAGTTAGAGGGGACCCATCGGGATCACTGAGTCCAACTCCAGACCCTGCGCAGGACACCCCAAGAATCACACCACGTGCCAAAGAGTGTTGTCCAAACACTTCTTGAACTCTTGTCAGGCTTTGCTGTGACCACTTCCCTGGAGAGCCTGTTCCACTGCCCAGCCACCCTCTGGGAGAAAAATTTTCTCCAGATATAAACCTAAACCTCCCCCGACTCAGCTTCATGCTGTTTCCTCAAGTCCTGTCACTGGTCACCAGAGAGAAGAGATCAGTGCCTGCCCCTCTTCTTCCCTTCATGAGGATGCTGAAGACCTCAAGGAGGTCTCCCCTCAATCTCCTCCTCTCCAGGCTGAACAAGCCAAGTGACCTCAGCTACTCCTCATACAGCTTCCCCTCCTGAACCTTCAGCATCCTCATTTTTTTTTAAACTTGGAATGAGTTTTTGTAGGAAAAGTTAAGGAAGTTTTTTCCATTTCTTCCAACTTTTTGAACTTCTGTCTGCTTCTGTAAGAGCTAATAATAATAATTTTCTGTGAGAGAGATGGATTTCATATCTGGTAATACAAATGGGAGCATGGTATTCTCACAGTAAGGCATATTCTCATAAGAAAATCTGAACTAAAAGACATTTCAAAAAGCTAAGACAAGCCAGAATTTTTCTATTTAAGGATAAAATCTGTGCTCCCCAGGCATAACAGAGCTCACACTTAGAATACATCACCACAGGGACTAGAAATTGATTTCTTGATTTTTCCTAGTTGCCTTTCTAAGTTTGTAATATGTGTCCTAACAAGTAGTTTTAGGGAAGCATAGTAAATTCATCATTAAATAATCTAATCCCTGGCTAGCTATGAGTCAAAGAAACATTATTTTTCTATACCATCTCACAGTTTATTTTCCCTTTTATTGTAGATTTTGTATAAGTTAGGGGAGATAGTCTTATGCTTAGCCAAATGATTGAGAGTCAATGGTGGAGGATTTAATTCTTTTTATCCACTGGATAGTCATCTGTATTTATTATGCATCACAACCACTAAACAGAGGTGCTGAGCTCTGCTTGGATCACAGAAGCATAAAATCATTCAGGCTGGGAAAATTCTTTAAGATAATAGAGTTTAACACTTAAGCCAGCACTGCCAAGCCCACCACTAAACCATGTCCCTAAGTGCCACATCTACCTGTCATTTAAATACCTTCAGGGATGGTGACTCCACCACTTCCCTGGGCAGCCTGTTCCATCCAATGCTTGATAACCCTTTCAGTGAAGAAATCTTTCCTAATATCCAAGCTAATAGACCTCTTATCCTCCCAAGGACATGTCAGTTCTTCTTCAGGTTCCCATGTGTCATGGGTGGCTGGTCAGTGGATGTCTTTGTACACCCCAAGAACAGCTTTTTGTACACACCAAGAACAGTTGTGCAGAGGCACTGCACTGAAAAAGTCTGAAAGGAGCAGGTGGCAAACCTGATTGAGTTGAACTTTCAGAAGAAAGTATTAGATATGGCAAGTTCGGTGATAATAATTTAATGTACTACTGGGTTGCTGTGAGGTTTAATTCATTAGTAGGTCTTACTCTTTCATGTAAGCACAATTCTTGATTTTGTCTGGGAAATTTATGTTAGCTCAAGCCATAGGAGGATTGTGTAGGTACAAATCAAATAACTGAGCAGGAAGTACCAGACACAAAGCCTTATAAAATTTCTTTTGTAACATCAGTAACAGTAAGAAAATACAGTACTGTCTCTCACTGGAAGAAAAAGGCTGTCACAAACAGGTTGAACTGTGGATCTATGGCATTGCTTTGAAATAAAACATGATAATGTAGTCAGAAAACTCTTTCTCTCAGATGGTTAGACTTGTAGGGGAACGTTGCCTGCCTACTTTTTTGTAGGTAGATGTGGCTAGAAATGATTGTGAAATATAATCTGGGAAAAAGCTTATTAGAATGTGTTAAAAAGCTGCGTGACAAAAACTTCCTCCTCTTGCTGAGCTTTGGGA
The DNA here is from genome assembly GCF_022539395.1 of Myiozetetes cayanensis. NCBI lineage: Eukaryota > Metazoa > Chordata > Aves > Passeriformes > Tyrannidae > Myiozetetes > Myiozetetes cayanensis. Next base: position 6,596,945 of record NW_026087742.1, read on the forward strand.
CATCTGCTCTTTTAGCTCATAAACATGTTTTCCTAGAAGCCAAAAATCAGTATGAAGCACAAATGCAGAATTTTCTTTGTCACTTAAAATGTTTATTTGAACCTTATTTCTCTCCTTCTAAAAAGCTATGCAAAGGTGGCTTTTTCTTGTATTTTGCAATAGTATGATAGCCCTGCAAATGCTGTTCTATTGAAGTTTATTGTTAGTCTAGCAACACAGGAAGGATCAGTTACTGAATAAATAGCGTATTTGCAATTTTTCCCGGGAAACACCTCGGCTTCAGCTCTGGAACTGCATTTTTTAAAGGGAGTCCTGAACGCAGCCTGTCGCAGAAGATTCGTTCTTCTGAAAATAATTTGATTAAATTATATTTGGCTCTATGGGCTAAGTGCCATTCCAAGGCCTTTTCTTTTAATCCGTCATATCTGCCTCTATCACAGCATCTCAGCACCACTCCCTGCAGCACCCCATGGTGTGGCACCTGCTATGTTGACTGGCATGTCTGCCTTTCTCAGTAATTACATGTGAGTCTAACAGTTGTGTAAGCATCCGAATTTCTAAATGACTGATCACTACTGTACCTCGTTGGTGTGTTATTTTTAGTCCTCTTTTTAAACCCGCAGCCAGATCAACTTGCCTTGATGAAAGAACATAACACTGCTGAAACGTAGTCAGTGACACTTAATTGCTTTTATTTCCTGTAGCTTTCTGGTTTCCTTTGGAGAATGATGACCAGGTTTATCTTTAAAATAATGCCACGAAGCATTATATCTCTCAGGAATTTCAACAATCTATTATATGGTTTATCCATTTTAGGGGGCTGTCACTAGTGCAGATGGTCATAGTCCCACTGATAGTGAGGGTGGCTGTCAGGATCTGCTCTGAAAATTAAACTCATATATTTGTATTACATGCAAAAAGCAGCCTCCAATTAATGCATTGGCTTTTTGTTTTCAGCTTTTTAAAATGAGTATTATTAGGCAATATTAATAAAAAAGAATTTATCGAGTTGAGGTCATGATTCAGAGTTCACTGAATTCAGCAGAGAATTCTCTGAATTTTTAATTTATGTGGGAAAACATTTAAATTATTTTTAAGCTCCTTTGGCTAATATGCATACTGTAAATATTTTACTGAGTGGGTGTTCAGCTGAGAGTTTGGACTTCAGTCAGTTGCAAAGAGCAAATAATTGTGTTCATATATGTTGGAAAATAAAAGAGATATTTTTGTGTTTTAATAACTTAAGTTGTTAATGTCTCAGGTAGAGACTTTTAAAATGTGATTTATTTTAACAGCATCACTTAACATGATTTGATCTCTGTAGGAGGAAGGCAGTTCATTACTGAGCTCTCTATTTCTCAGCTGGCTCCACCACTTTACAGCACAATACTGTTTATTTTTTTACTAGGTCATTGGTTTCCACAGTAGGTCATCCTTTCTGCTAAACAGCTTGGCCTCCTATGGAGACAGAATCTGTGACCTTCTAAGGCTTCCTTGCTTGGGAGATGTCAGGTCTGCTTTAAAGAATAACTGTTTAATCAGAAGAAAATTTTCACTGGTGAAGTGTTAGGATGTACAGATTATTTCGAGGAAATTTCTAACCTTAGCACTTCACAGGAAAATACACCAAAATGCTGTTGAAAAAATACATTTTTCATATAGAATGCTGACAAATAAAAGAAATCCTCTCCGTAGCTCCAAAGCCATTTGTAGGTGCCTGAGGTTAATTGTATTTTTACATTTGTGTGGAGTCACATTCTTTGGAACAGAAATAGAAGTAAGAACAATTCTTTTTCTTTCTTTCTGCAAGTTTCATCATCTGTCCATGTTTTATATTTTCAATATAAGCTTTCAAATTTTACCTAATTTTTTTACTGAACAAAAAGATTGTTAAAACTCTTTTTACTCCCCACCTCAACAGTGTTGATTGGAGTTTTGTGTATGTGTGTTAGTTTGTTTTAATAGAAAATAAATTTTAATTAATCAAAACAATGGGGAAGAGAGAGTAAAATGAGATCTCAGATTAATTTCCTAAATTTTGTCTGCAGTACTATTTGTCTTTTCATTTCAACTTTCATATAATCCTTTCTAAAATACTCTTTAATTACAAAGGGTGGAATTTAATTTCTTTGCTAACATTGCATACAGAAGTAATCTGTATGCTATTGCAGATTTATGAAGAGGACACCTTTGTGTTTACAAGATATTATATACAGCAGTGTAATCAATCCTCTATTTCATGTGTTTTGTTTATCAGCCAATACAAATAATTTAGAAGAAGAGTTTTTAACTTATCTGCTGGAAATTGACTCTATGAAATTGTAAAATTAATCTGCTCCTCTAATCTCCTTTACATCTTTGTTGATATTTATTTTCTGCATTATATTAAGAGCACATCTCTTTCAGATATTAAGTGATTTCACAGCCAAATGCTTGAAGGAGCAAGTACTTCTTACAAACCTTTTTAGAGAACTTTCTGCATCAGAACTCAGAAGCTGACCAATGCTACAAAACCAAACCAAACTCCAAAAGGCAAAATCACCACCCACAAATCAGTTTCTTACTTTTGCTGTTTTATACTGTGAGGGGGCATTTGTCCACATTGAAGAAATGCAAAAGCAGTAAAAATATATCCCTTATTCTGCAATGCATATGTTTCTCAAGGTGTAATAACATTGAGAATCAGAGGGCTTTTATGAACCTACAGTGTTTTTTGGTTTCTTTTTTCCTTCAAAGAACAAAGAGTGTGTCAATACGGTTCCTAGGAAACGTACTCTAGCACTTTTTACCACTGCTTTTATACAGAAATATTTCAGAGTATGATCAGAAAAAACCATCATTTCAGGGCCCAAGAACCTCTTTTATCACTAGACTCAGTTAGGTCCTGAGAACATGTGTTCAACAGCACATCTTCTCTGAGAATTTAATTGGGCATTTATGTCCGTGGATGACTTGGTGTCGACTGGGACATTTTCTGCTGAGCTTCTTTCCAGCTGGTCAGCCCCCAGCATGTACTGGTAGGTGCAGGACTTTGCACTTCTGCTTGTTGTAGTTCACAGGGTTCATGTCAGCTCATTTCTCCAACATGAAAAATCTCAGAATAGGTTTGTGGCTTTGATATTGCCTCTGATTTTCCTTTCTTTTCCCGCCTTCATCTGAATGGTGCAGCCCAATTATATCTACTCGCAAAGTTATTGGGGAAGAATGTTCTCTCTTTTGTAATTTTTCAGAAAATAATTCAAGAAATCCAGACTAGAAGGAGGAAAAGGCTGCTGTTGACTCTGTAACCTTGTGGCTATGGTGCTTGTCTGGGTCAATTGCTCCAAAAACAGCTCTTCCAGCAGCTATGGCCCTCCCTTTGATACCTGTGCTGGGCTGGGAAGATTCAGACACTGAAAATTGGACATTTCAATTCAAAAATGTTACAGTACAAAAATTCATTTACAAGAAATTTTCACACTCCATATATTAGAATTATGGATGGATCTTTTTTTAAAAAGCAAACCTAAGCATAACAAAGAGATAATTGTGTCCTGAGCAGTACATCTGGTCTCAGCTTCTTTTCTTGATCCAGAAAACTTCTAAGGGTAAGGTGTTTTCTTTTACCTTTGGTCCCAAATGAGGGGTGGACTGAGTTATTTTGTAGCCATATCAATTCTGTAATTAAATTTTGATCCACAAAGGACATTTGAAAATTACTACATTTCAGTTCTTTTTGTGGATTTGCTCTCCCTTTCGAAGCTCTTCCTAAGAAGCAGTGTGGTGGTACTTTTGTAGCATATAAGGACACCACTAAATGAGTCTGTTGTAAAATCATATTGAGAATTTTGCACATTTCTACTGGAAGCCCAAATGAGGCTTCTCTGAAGTTTATGTATTTAAAAAAAAAAAAAAAGAAAAAATAAAAAAGGTTGTTTCCAAGGTTTTATACTAGGTGTTATTGCATTTTACAGCAATAATGTATGCCAAGGTAATCTTAAAAAAAAATAAAGTGGAAAACTGAGAATACAGTAATAATCTTAATACAGATATGAGAACAATATTTCAGAGATGTTTGTAGAGAATTAACTGACATTTAGGAAATTACATAGAAAAAGAAAGTCTTATTAAATATTTAAAAGTTATTTGAAGAAGCATTCAAGGTAAAGCAATTATAAACAAAGGTGATTTAATCTCTGGAAATTGCTGCTCAGGCACTTAGGGAAAACAGTGAACGTGCTGTTAGACTGCCTGTTTAGCAAGTACAGTAGCTTCAGTAGCTATTTAAGTTATTTAGGTTCAGTGTGTACAGGAACCCAGTACTATACATACTTAGATGCACACTGTAAGGAGGTGATAGCCATGTGATAAGCACCATAAACGTTTACAACCAGAAATAGTTATTAGGGCTACCATATGTTTGGGTTTCCCCATGCATGGTCTTCTTTTTATCTTCCCAGAAAGGTTTTCTCTAAGTGGAAGAAGCCTTACCTTGGCCACCTGCTTCAGCTCTCAGATGGTTGGTTGGCAGCGTGAATGGAAAAGTGGCTCTGAACGAGTTATTGGGCATCCTGTGCTCAGAAACAGCACCAGTGAGTCTGAAACCAGGATTCCCATGTGTCCACAGGCAAAAATGACCTGCACAGCATGTTTGAGGTACCTGTGGCGTGTCCCAGAAGCATCTTGCTTACTGTGCATGTCCAGACGCTTGTTTTGCTCATGCATAGTCATAGCAGATGATTTTGTCTTTGTTGGCCAGGAAATACTTGGTAGAAGTATGAGTATCCTCTTAGGTCTTAATGTTTGCTCTACCCATCAAGTTATAAATTAGACAAGTTCTTTGGTAGTCCAAATCTCAGCTCATGTATCTTTAATTAAATGAAATTTCTTATTTTGTTCGAGGAATCTGATTAAAGGGCAATTTCTTGCTCTCTATCAAAAAATGGGACCTTGTCCTGAAATTCTGTCTGTAAAAGTTGCAATGTCTTGGCTAGTATAGATATTATTGACATAGAAAGACCATGGATATAAAAGTGTCATGTTTTTCTACTAGCATGAAATCTTGCAGCAAGGTAAAGTATGGTATGAAAAAGGTACTTTTTTTTTTTTCATTTTTCCCCTTTTTTTAATGTCTTTAGGGATTATATGGAAATGGAAATTGTATCAATGAGTGTTAACACTTTTTTATACAAAAAGGCTTGAGTATGTCTTCTCTTAATCTTTTATCGGGATTTGACAGGCTGAGATAAGAATAATAAATTCTCTTCTGTCATGACTATTTCAAGGCTTAGAAGACCATCTTGCAAACCTAACTCAGGTAATTTTACTGCAATTATCAGGAAAATAACATTTGACTTGTACAGCATTTTAAGATATTTCAGGATGATCAAAAATCAAATGTCTTCTAAAAAATAGTCATAGTATGTGTCAAATGGTACAAGGTACTGGCTCTTTGTCTCAAGTCATAGTAACTAGAGGGAGATTGTATGTGCATTATAATAAACAATATTTACTTGCTAAAATAAATTATTTAGAACATATAATTTTATATTTGGTTAAAACGGACGTATTTGAAATTTATCATGTTACAATGATTTACAAAAATGAAGGATATTGAATGTTCTAATTAAGAATCACAGTAAACATAATGAACAAAACTGTTTGTGACCATTCATAATTAATTTCATTACCTGTTTGCATTTTTTTGTACAGTAGTACTACATGCCTTTGAATAATTTTTAAAAAAAGTCTGATTTTATTAAAAATCTTGGTGTTTTGCCTCAAAATCATTTTCCCCACATTGCAAGCAATAGCCAGGAAAATACATACTTTATAAGGTGTTTCATCTCTAGTATTAGTGAGAATATTAATGAGGAAAGGTTTATCTGTCTTAGTTTGTTTGGTTTTTTTTTTTTCTATCTTCTGTTTATATTTCATTTTAATAGTTGGCACAGTCTATATGGTATAATCTAGTTGTTGGAGTACAAATGAGAGTTAGTTTACTAAATTTTAACCCTATTTTGCCCAGTCCTAACTGCATGTCCTTAAGCAAGGCACTTATCTCAGTTTTACAGACAAGAAAAGTTTTTACCTATCTACCCAACAGGGATGTTAAGAGGATTAATTTGTTAAAAGCATGAAGATTTAAGTAAAAGCTAAGCACTGCTGGTGATGTGCTTGACTCCAGCTGGAGAAAAGAAAGTAAAGTTTTGAAAACTCAAGATGTTTGCAATGTGGCATTGCAGACATAATCACAACAAACTCTTTTGGTCATGTTTGAGAGGTTTAAGACTTTACCACCCTTGGACTTTGTTACTTTAACTGATGACTCCTAGTCCACTTCAGTCCATGAAAGAAGTGGTGATTTTAAGCTTCTCTGGAAGCTCTTCTTTCATTCAGTTATTCTGTTTCAGCCAAGGAGTTGGTACCCTGGAGGAGTCAGAGGATGATTTCTTGAGGTGTTTGAATTACCCTGCAGCAGTCAGTCTGACAGCTTTCTGTACTAATTTGTTTTGTTTAAAGGGTACAGCCCACTCAAAGTTTGATAGGGGAAGGTTAAAGGTGTTACCCCACAACTCTGTAAGCAGTGGTCTTGCTGCAGTTCTTTGAGGTTGTGCAGCTATGGCCATCTGAAGGGAATTACCTGTCTCAAAAGATATCTTTTTCTTGTTCCACATTACAGTGGGTGACTAACAGAAAGAGTTTTTAATAAAAAAAATTATTTCATTTAGTGTGAAGTTTTAATTGTGGCAAACCTTAATCCTTTTGTTTATACAAACTCTGGTCTGTGGTTTGGGTTTTTCTTTGCCACCTGTCCCAAGGGTGCCACATGAATATTTTCTCAGGTTTTTCATCCGCCTTGGAAATTATCTGAGATTCCACTCTGCCTTCCAATACACTCTTTTTCTTCACTTTCCAGTTCCAGTCAACCATGCTGGAGTCAGGCACACACACTTTTAGTCTGAGCCAGACTCAGGGTGGACTGGCACAGCTCCATTCACCAGAGCTGTCAAGCAGAGTGACCCAAGATAACCCACAGGGTCTATGAAAGGGTGAGGCTGAGAACAGCAGTGCAAATGATGTAAAAAAAGTTTACTGTGTGGGAGTTTTACTCCATGGGAAGGTGTCCTCTGCTGTGGTACTGATGGAAATCCAAGATAAATGCTTTTATGCATTTTGCTAGAAAACAAACAAACAGGAGAGGTTTATTTCACTAAGATTAGGGGTCACATTGTCAGAATTGAAAACAGGATTGAGTTTTTTGATTAATTTTTGGCAAGGAAAAGGAGAAGCCACAAAGACCCTAAAATAATGTATACTTCATTATTTTGGTGTTGCCCTTAGCATACCTGTGAAAGAATTATGTGCTTGAGTTACAGTGATTAATTACCTCTGGCCTATCAAAACCTGAAAAAAAAAGAACAAATCTTCATTCTTGGTTAGGGTTGATTAGACTAAGTGACCTTGCATTGAACACTGATTTTGTTGCTATGTGAAATTCAGGGTTTAAAACCGTATATTGAAGAACTCAATATTCCTGAGGGAGACTGGGAGAAAAGAGAAATAATTTTGAATGCTTTTATTAGCACAAAAGGTTCCTCATGCACAAACCAAGATCTCCATGTCATTTAGACAATTGCAGAAGATTTTTAATGGAAAAACAATATGGCCTAAAGGATGCCAGAAGAGGTGGCTTTGCTTTACCACTTGAGTGTCTCACCTTCACCTTTTGAAGTCACTTGTGCAAAGAAGGGAGCACTTTGTTATGATAATACATGCAAGACACTGTTCCTGCTGATCTGCAGGCTGTAAAGTATGTCTTGGTCACTTTTCAGGCCACTGATCTCACGAGCCAGAATTTCTTGAGGTTTATATGAAAATAAACAGATAAGAAGATGGTGGAAGTGCATGAAGTGCCTTCCTGTGGGAAGTACGAATGCATTTCTCTCCCAGCTGTGTCAGGGCTTTTGTCCGTCATGTCTCTTAGAAAAAACATTCTCAACTATCCATGCATTTGTTTTGACTCTTTCATCAGTGCTCTGCAACGAGTGGTATCCCAGGAGCTGAGTTCCTACAGTCAACAGGTCCTCTTTACAGCCTTTAAGCTGCTGCAGGTCCTTCTTCCCATCAGACTCATCTACTCACGGTATGAGTGATCTCCATATTTTTATTTTTTGCTTGTTGTATGTGTTTAATTACAAGCTATAAAGCTTGAAAGCATTTAGCTTGAATGGCTCGCAACTATAAAATGCTAGTTAAAATTTTTGCTAGTCCACTGAGATTCACATTCCTTTCAAGTAAAAAGAGGTGTTTTAATGTGTAAAAGCCCATGTATAACATAAATAGTGGCTTAATATACTTTTGAATACTGATATAATAATTATAATTTGAGTGAATTCGAAGAGTGTCAAGAAAAATATTTAGTTTTGGTGAAATGAGTTTTGGCAGACTATCAGTTAAGTTTTCTGAGGCACTTTATAACAATATTTTTAATTATGTATTGTTCAGTAAAAAATTCCACACAGAATGTGCTAAGAAATAATAAACATTCTCTTAATGCCTGAATGTAAAAAAGCAATTAAAGTTCCAAAAATATAAAATTAATGGATCAAAAGGGTAAAATGTTGTAACTCAAAGATGGTTTCCTTTTATTATTCCCTTTAACTGGGAAACCTGTTCTAATTTTAATTATCTGTTATTTCACCTATGCATTTCTGATGTGGTTTTTTTCTTCCTCTGAATCTGGGCAACTTCAGTCGGAGTGATATTGCCCTTCTGGGCCAGATAATGCTACTCATTTTCTGTGTTTATACAACTGCCCAATCTATACCAAAGAGACTGATGGACTCTTGCTGGTCATAAGTGCTGCTGGCTGTGGGAGAAATGATATCCAAGCCCCTTTCAGCAAGAGGATGATTAATCCCTGTAAGTGTAGTTCATATTTCTCTCTTTCCAGGGATTTTTGAGAAGGGCTTTCAGTTCACAAATCTGTTTCTTTTTCACCCCTTCATTCTCTTTATGTCAGGAAAGACTAAGGACCTGTACTTTTTCACTGATGGGGATGTAGGAAGTTTTATGTTCCACAAAATGAATGGTTGTGGGTAACCATAGGCTACATTAAAACCTTGATGTCAGTGTTTATATATGCTGAAATCAGGCTATGATTGACATAAGAACTGAGACCTTTTAGTCTTCCATCTAATCTTTTATAGCAGACAATAAAAAAGGTATGCTTTGCTCACAGTAGTCCAAATTATGAATGAGAAACTCTTCAGAATTTTCCCTAAGTGAAATGTAGTTGCAAAATGATGCAAAATCGTTCACCTTTTGACCACCATTAGGACACCTTCATTTCTCCACTGACATAGTCCCCAGCTTGTAGCAGCTCACCTTCAAATACCTATTCCTCATCCACTAAGCAATCTTACCTAAGCAGTTTCTCCAGGAACTGCCTGGACTTTGCTAGTGTTATATGGCACGTTCTCAGTTTTACCAGCTGATCTAGGAGTCTATTTCCCATTGTTGACCTCACAGGTGAGAGTTTCTAGCACTGGAAGAGGCAGTTTCCCATAATTTTTAGCCTCTGGGAAGAACCTGAGGAGTACTTAAGTAAGGTTGGTACGTCCCCCTGCACATCTGCTGCTTCTCTCAATAGGGACAGCCATTTCCCTCTCATTCCAAGTTGCTGTGCTGAGTGTTTCAGAGAAATGTGGAGCGCAGAGAGTGACTCTCCCTCTCTCTCCACTGAGGGTGGGGAACCAAACTGACCCCAGTTTGGTTTTCAGCACTCCCAGAGTGAAAAGTAGGTGAGACTAGACTAGAATTTCCCGGGTATAGGAGACAGGTTTTCAAGGACGTGTTGCCTTCTCCAAGTTTGCTCAGTGACAGAAGTTTTTAGTCCTTTTAGAATAGACTGGAATGAGTGTGTCCTAAATGCACTTTGCTTGGACAGACATGCCATGTGGCTGAGGGGGGGAGTGTGTTATTTGAACTTAAGTGCATATGTTCATGTATGAACTTTAAAAGTCCAGACTCTTGAATCACAGCTCAGGTTAAATCTTGTTAGTCTGAAGTATTTTTTCACTCTATTTTGATATTCTATTTTAATCCATTACTACTCAAAATTTATTATAATTAATGCTGCTTTTTCATTAACCAGCCATTATACTGTTTTCTGAAGATAACAATCTCTGAGAAATGCATTATTTAAATGTGAATCACAATAAAATAATAGAGTTTTACCCTACCTTTATTATTTACTTGCATATTTTTGTTTTGAACAGGCTTGTGATTTAAAACTACTCTGGGAATTAAATGTAGTTTCAAAATATTTATCATAATGTACTTAAAGTTTGCTATTGATTAAATGATTATGACTATTAAATGTAATAAAACAATTATTGTTTAATAACTAATGAAGAACTGTCTTTTAATATACTATTAAAACATTCAAAATATTTAAAATGCATTTAGTACAATATGTCAATTTTTTATTTAGTACAGTTGCAGTGTGTTACTGTTATGGCTACAACTATGCTAGCAAAAGAGGATTTAATCACATCTTTTAGGTTCTCTTAAAATATGTATGTGTAAATTACTTTCTTCTTTTTAATGAGAAAGGCTAGTAGATGCCTAAAAGAATATAGAAACACACTGCAGTAAAATATGTAATTCTTACATCCATTTTATAGCATTGCCTCTTTCCATATTACTAAGAATCTACTAAGTATCAAGCAAATGTTTCTTTCTATCATTATTGCATGGTTATTTTTCAAGTGTCTTCTTAGCACAGGTATTTCCATATATATATATATATATGTATATACACACACCTCTCTTTCATTTGCTAATAATGTATTTCATGTGCAAACAGCAGATTGCACTGCTGATGCCTTTCTGATGAAAAGACAGTGAGCTCCTCAAAAATGAAGCAGGTTCTCAAGTGAGGCTTTTCTTTGTGTTGTTACTGATACTATTTTTTTTTTTTTTTCCTGCTCAAGTGATGATTGTTATCAGTGTGAGTTGTGGACTGGATCTGGCTCTCTCTGGCAATCTTCCACTTTCTGTAGCACAAGCAGAGTGAATCATTCCAGGGTCCCAAACAGCTAAACATGTGAGCATGCATTTAAGAGAACACAGTTATTTGAGAACCACAGAAGTCAGTAAATTGAAACTATGATCAAATTAGACACATAGTTAAAAGCTGTGGAATAATGCTTTCCTTTCATTGTCACATTGCCCTGATCTCCCCATGGTGGCTGTGAATTACCTCTCCCTGTCCAGTCCATCACCTTGTAAGGTTTTTCTTTCATGTCATGCCTGCCAGATAATGGACTCAGGCAAAGTGTTTGTATTTCTAATCTGTGAGGATCAGTGTGAGGTTCCACTGGGAATCTAAAATTTCGTGCCTCTCTTCTCCCAATGTATTAAGGAAATGGTGGGATGGAGATGGCAATTACAAACTTGCTTCCCGCATGTAAATGCATATTTTTCTATACATTCAAGGTGAGGAATACATTGTGTAGCACCCTGGGAGTGACTGGAGAAGAGTCTGAGTTTTTCAGTGTAAATCTATAGCATGTAGCTCACATCCAACTTGCTTGGAGTGCAGCAAAATAAATGTACAAATGTCTGAACAGTCCATGCTGACAAGAGCAGAACTTCTTGTAGCTCTGTGATGGAAATTGCTTCCCAGATTATTTTTTAAAAGTAAGTAAGTATGCCATTATCACAAACTTGATCTTACTGAACTTAAATTTTAGGTTGATTCGTGGTGTTTTTTTATATCTTGTATGGATATTTCTCTATTTATACATAAACATGGGAAGTTTAAGATATGAGGTGCTATGTCTTAATCAGAAATTACTATATCTATGAAGCTGAAATGTTCAATATACCTTACATTTATATTTAGAAATGAATTAAAATTAGAGGGAACTATTTCTTGCCTTCCTTGGTGTTTGTAAACTAAATGGGAATGTGTTAGACTGATAAAGTTTTGCAAAGCTTGTTATAATAGTGGTATTTTATATTTCCTTTGCAGCCATATCTAAAAGGGAAATAAATCAATGAACTATTTTTTAAGTACTTTTTCATGTTTTCTCTAGTGCATAAACTCTATGATAAAAATGATTTCCTCAATCACTGCTACAGCAGCTTCATGTATTTCACTAACAATTGCTTTTCACCTTTGATAAAATTGCAGAAAATACCTCAAGTACAGAATTATTTCTCCCAGTATATGGTAGAACATTTTCAAACTGTAAATTCAGTGGTAATTTTATGGTAGATGTGAAATCTTCTTTATTCTATTCCTTGTCACTCCCTCCACCAAACATTTTAAGTTTTTAACTCTTTAACTGTCAAATATTTCTCTATTTTCTCAGACTTTTAAAATGGAATAGCAGAACTATGAGCATTAATAGTAATCAGAGTTTTAGGGTGCATTCATAGCAACCAGAGTTTGAAGACACATTCATAAATGCCTTTGAAAATTAGGAAATAAGAGAGAAATAATTTCCTAATGGACACATATAGTATATTTGAAAGTATTTAACCACTTTAAATCAAATACATACATATTTTTGAATAAATATGTGCTACCATGCAGAATTTCAGAGAGTACACATTATCCATAATTGTGTATTACTGTACTATCTTAGTAGATGCATTAAAACCTGTAAAGATGAAGTATTACTTAATAATTACTTAATAATCCCTAGACTGTGATATGGCAGGATTACCAGGCAACTCCTGGGAAATTTGGTAACAATTTTTGAAGCTTCAGATTAATTCTAGGTATTTCCATATTGGATTTTACTCATAATTTATTATGCATTTGTTGCACCTAATTTTGCAAAGTTTGTGCATTTCTACCCATGAATTAGACCATTCACTTCAAGAACTTGTTCAGATTTACTGGATGAATAAGGGACAGATACCCGTAAACTTGATCCATGTTTGTTTGTTTGTATATCCTCAGGTACCTCCTCTACAAAACAATTTAGTCATGTAATTTCTCCTGGTTTCTTAGAACCTTGATTTAGTTCCTAAATCTTGCATAGTAAGAGTCTTCACATCACTTTTGGATGTTCCTTTTCTTAACGCAGCTAAACTACTTCTTTTCATGTTGTCTCTTGAACTGTTTTAAAGTACTCAATAACTTTTTTTAAGAAAAATAACCTGCTCTCCTGAGCCTCAAGATGGGTAAATGAATCAGTTCCTTGTAGTTGCTTAATGTCCACTAATTGGAATGTTGACTGTGTTATTTTTCATGTTCAAAAGAATTACTTGAAGTATTTATCCATACCAGTCATTGATCAAGCTGAGATCAAGCTCTGTGCTCTTTTAGCATGATCAGAGACGGGTCTGTAACTCTTAAAGGTCAACATTGTTGGTGTTGAAATTCTGGCCTCTCATTGAAAAGATTACCACCTGCACCTGTCTCATCTCAGTAGAAGCTGCTGAGTATTAGGAGACAAATCTCTGTTCCCAGATATTTTTTGCCCAGTAGCCCTGTACATGCACATTCTGCTCTGCAGAGAGGCAAGGAAGGAGTATTGACAGAGTCATTCTGTTTTCTAGCAGACGGCAGAAACAAGCAAACCAGGCCAAGCTTATAATTTTAGCAGTTCTTCCTCATCAAGTATGTGTGTTTCTCCTTTTAATGCTTAAAGACTGTTCCCACTGTCATCTGTGTTCTTGTTCTTAATTCTCTGATAACTGAGGGATGAGAATAGCTAGAGATACAGAGGGGCTTAACAGTAAGTCAGGAAAAAGAGAAGGTGAGAAACCTCGATCTGCTTTTCAGAAAATAAAGGCTTTCTGGACTCCAACATATGTGAATTTCAGTCTAACATTACTGATTGATACTAAATAAAAAGCTATCATGAGGCGTACCCAGTTAATTTCTCTGATTTCCTCAATGAGGGGATGTAACAAATTTTCTACAATCTGGTTCAGCAGATTATCTTATGTCAGTGTAAAAGCTGTGCTCCAGTCAGTAATTGTTCATGATCAACATGCTGAAATGTTATCAAAGATAAGAGCTTGGTGAGTTTATTGCCTGGGAAATATATTACCTGAGTATCAGTAAGGCATATGAGAGTATTGGTTCAGTATTTTTATCTCACAAGAACTAGAGACCAGGTTTTTGTGAAATGACCACATGGATTATTTTATCGTCTTGGTATAGGGCCAGTGATGAGGATCCTGAAATATTGTTAGTAGTAAAATCTATTTTTTTCAGCATTTTTTCAAGTTTTATCAGATTTTATCAGATTTCATCTGATCGGTTCAGGGCCAAGATATGCCTTTCAGCTTTGCTGATTGATATTGGGGCTTACTGTAGAGGCAAATATTTATTCTTTCAAGAAACTGTTCCTTTTCTTGCATCCAAACATCACTGAGTAGCCCCACAAAGAGAAACCTGCCATTTACTCTAGCTGATTGGAAGTTTGTTTGCCCTTTTCTGTTTTTCCTCCATAACACCTCTTCCCTTCATAAGTTTAATACAATTAAAAAACCAAAAACAACAACAAAAAGAAACACAAAAGCACACACAAAAAAGCCCCCAAAAAACCAACAACAACAACAACAAAAACACTAAGCAAAACCAAACACCTTTTGGAAAATGAAAGAGCTTAAGCATAGGCAGTAGAGCTGTTCTACAAAGTCCTGACTGCTCCCTCCACGCCCCACTGGCATCATGTGTGCAATTCTCTGTACTTATCTTCTCTGTAAGTATCTTAGCTCAGAGAAGAAACCTAAGAAATTCTTAATTTTCTCTAATCCTCCCTGTCCTGAGTCCTGTTGGTAAGATCTGAGGTGCCCCGTGGGTTCCAGTATCAAGTGCAGCAATTAAACTCTCACTGATAAGGACAAGAAAAGCTGTTGGTGACCAGGCAAGCTCAAAGGCTCAGCACTCACTGTGAACTTCCCCAGAATGCTTAACAGGATAAACAAAAGCAGTACTCACGTGAGCACGAGGCAACAGAATTGTTCTCAATCATTATACCACCTTTACATCTCCATAAAATTTTGTTCTAGTTTCAGTTTTGAAACTGGAATTTTTTTTGCTGTGGCTTCAATGCTTTTAAAATACTTTTAGACACGCACACGATTCACCTTGTAAAGTAGTTATAACTTGTTTTGCTTCTCTTGCAGTGATATAAAGAGAGCCCTATATGTTATAAAAATATATACATATATAAATATATATATAAAATAGGTTATTAGAGGTACCTGCTGCTTCTATATGAAAATGTTATTTCTCTTTAGGGGAGCTACCTTGTTAATGCATTTCATTTCAAGGTGTGCCAAATTTGCTTGATAGAGCTGTACATTTATAAAATAATAATAATAATTAAATAAAAAAACCTAACAAAAAAACCACCACAAAACCCACAGAATCTTTCAAAAGCAAAACCTCTCCTTCATCTGAAATGGCATTCAAAGACAGAGGGCTGAAGCCTCTCTGTGTGGCTGTATAGCAGAGCTCCTTAGCACTGTCTCGTACATCTGGGAATCTTGTTTTCTCATCTGTCAGTCACAGGACCAAGCTGCAGTATGTTATTACTTGATCACTAGGGTAACAAGTTGGAAAATGCTGTCTTTGCTGCTACACAGGTTTGGTTTGTGTCTTTGCACTGTTAGACTGGCATAGCCACTGCATCTGTTTGCTTTTCCTCTCTGTTTACCTTCTTCCCTGCAGGACCTGTAAATTTGATATAAAACTAGGAAGGAAACAGAGCCCAAACTCTGCTGGAGAGAAATCCTGTTGAGTTGCTTTATTTTAACTTAAATTTTTGTGGGAGTGAAAGAAAAAGGAGGAAGTTGCTAAAACAGCTCATGCTGTTCTGTGTTCACATAGATTCCTGACAGTCTGTTCTCCAGGCCTGAAGGTTCAAAGGGATAATGGAAACATCGGGAGGAATGCCAAGAAGACAGAACAGGGGTGATCCTCACCACAGTGTATCAATGAAAGTAAGAATGTTTCTATAATTTCCATATAGTACAGTCTCTATATAGTGCTGGGAGGCTACTTACCTGATCAGAATAAAGACCCTTTTTTCATCCATGAAGATGAAACAGAATAGGTAAGCTGTATTCTTTGATTCACTTCATTTAAAGAAAATATATTTGGAAGTAAAATCTGAGAACTCAGTTTTAGTTACTACATCTTTAGAGATCTCCTGGGAGTAATAGTGAAAAGGATGTAAACTTCAGGCTAACAAGAATCCAAGGGCTCCCTGAAATACTGTTATTTATGTCCCATGAACTGAGCAGTCTTTGTAAAGACAGTTCATTTCATCCATGTCCTTCCTCAAACTTCAACAAATTTAATTTAAAACATGCTCTGCTTGTGTTTTTCCCACAGGAACAGCATACTATGAGAGCACAGACATCACAGAAGGAGGTCTTACAATTACAGCTAAACTTTATTTTTTAATATCTTAGAGTTAGTCTCAGACTGCTTGGGTATATCATCTTCCATCTCTCTGTTGTGCTGTAAGGCCATTATATTTGTGCAAATGTGGCTACATGGACAGCAAAAATGGGAAGTTTAAAATCTTCATCCCCCCCCATTATGCATATAGAACTCTGAGATGTTTTACTGCATATTTAATGCTGTTTCTAATAAACAGGAACAAAAGTCCCAATTTTAATAGTGTTTGCATATTCAGTGAGAGTCTCTACATAATGAAGCCAAAGCGTAGATCTCCATGGATCTGATGTGCTTTAATTAGGCATTTCCTGAGCGTCTCATAATGTTTCAGTACTGTAAACCCAAGGAGGGTAGAGTGTGAAAAGAGGCAACAAACTCGGCAATATTTTACTGGGGGTGGTGGAATATCCTTATAAAAGTTAGACCATCTAAATGTTCTGAAGGAACCTGAAAATTAAATCCCTGCTTTAAAAGGATAGTTTTACTTTGCACACATAAACAGTACCACGCTGAATGAGAAATAGACGTGATATTCTTTGCATACTTTTTGCACACTTTGACCTGTTATTATGAGCTGTGAGTGTCTCACTTGAGATACAGCAGACACCCAGTGACATTAAAGCAGAGGGTATCCAAGGATCTTCACCAATTTAGGAGATTGGTCCCTGAAGTACTGATTGATCAGTTAACCTTTTACATTAAATAATGTGTTGTTGTGTTTTTTTTACATAGTTTTCTTTATTTCATCTCTTTAAATACAGCAATCTTGATGTACAGGCAGTAGCCAGGAGATTACTGCATCCCATATAGTATCACTTGAAATTAATTAGACCTCCAGTCTCAATTAAGTGCCCTTAAATTGGCCAATTCTTGTTCTCTATAAAGGAACCAAAATGTTTTATGTAGGTTTCCTGTAGGTCATTGTTTATTTCTGCTTTGGCTGCAGAATTAGCTAATGCAGACTGTCTCTGATCTCAAACTTCATTCAGTCTTAGCATAGTTTAGTAACTTTTTGTCTAAAAGACTGTAAATAGAACTCTCCTCTTCCTACAAAGCATTTTAGAGTACTTTTTACCAAAGGACACAATGGGTAGAAAAAACAGTGTCTACACTAGTGAAGGCCAACTAGTGGAGGGTGTAGTGAAAAATAAAAAGGAAAAAAACTTCATACATAATCCGCTTCCTTTAGAACTACTTATTTTCAGTTAACTTCCTGTAACAAGTTCTCTTAACTCCAGAAGCACAAACTGATATCATGACACATACTGCATTTTAGGATAAAGAAAAAAGGGAGGAAAAACTATGAAAGGCAAGATTAAATGATATCAGTCAGCTGCATAAATTAACAAGTGTCATAATATGTAACTAATATGTATCCTCAGAGCAGAGAATATTTGCAGCAACCAGCAGTGGTCGTGGTTTGTAATTACTATTTCAAGAAACAGATGAGCCTGTATTAAAGGTCTGGTGGCTGATTAATGGAGGTTTCTCACATACTCAGTTATCACCTGGCTACCAAGAAAGCAAGAAGCATCTTTCTATCACTCTGACTTTAAAAATAGAAATTTGTCCCAATTCTGTTTTTCCAGTGTGAAATCAGAATAGAAGGTCTTGAAAGACTTTTTGCCTTTTGATCCACCCTAATCAAAACAGTTAAAATACGTAACAAGTTTTTTTTTGGTGTTGCAAGTGTCAGCCTCTCCCCTTAGATTTTTACCCATGATGTTCTCTGGAAATAATACAATAGTTGGTAGGGTAATTAGAGACTTATCCAGTTTTTCAATACACATCTCATATGGTGCTATAATGACAAAATTTTTCCTGATATCTCTCTTTCATTAAGACCTTTTTTAGATATTTCCTAGGTCTTAAACACATTCTTTAATATTTTGTTTTTCCAAAAGAAAGAATATACTTTCTTCAAGTTCTGTAGGGAGGAACTCTGACTCAGTCTATTCTACCTAAAAACCACCTTCCAATTCCAATCCTGAAGTGGTATAAATTATACTTTAGTTTTCTTCATATTGTGCCCAAAAATTATATGGCTCTTTCTCCACGTATTTAATTTTAACAATACAAGATCTCCTTACAAACTACTGGGAAGGGATGTTTCATTATTCTAGTTTCCTCAGTGTAAGGCAGAGCCTTTTTATTTGATGAAGCAAAATAATTGTCCATCTGACTTAAAGAAAATTCCCTGCCTGTGAATAGGTCAGTGATTCATATTCTACAGAAGTCAAGGTGGAACCTATTAATGAACACAACTGAACCTGCTTGATGATGTTCTTCAGAAAAAGATGCCTCATGAAAAGAGAGTTACTGTTCTTAAAAGGATCTGGAAAGCTTACTGTGACATTATTAAAATACTCTATTTTTACATGAGGGTCAAGTTGGAACAGCTCCAGTGGTAAGCCTGTGGCAGTCATCCTACAATGAGCACAGTTGGATAGGAAATGTCTCTTTGACTTCAATCCCATTAATAACCTTCCACATGATGGAGGTTTGCCAAAGGGTCTGTAAGAGATTCCTTTTAGTGTTATTTTCTATTGCAAGTGTCATTAGCTTGTGAGACTTCAGATCACAAGGTCTTTTCAGCCCATCTCAGGTAACTGGCATGTAGGGTGTTTTTTTTTTGTTTTAGACTTTGTTTGCTCCACTAATGGCAGGGTCTTTAAAAAACAAATCTTTTGTTCCAGCTCAAAATGAGTAGAAGGCTGCAAAAAGTACATGGTTCAAGAGTTGTCATCTCTCATAGTTTCATGATTTTTTTTGGCATCAGATGCAAACTCTTTAAAACCCTCAATTATTGCTGTTAAATGTTCATAACATTTAGCTTGATGGTTCAGCAAAAGTGCAACTGTGGGTGTCACAGAAGTTGTTAATAATTAATGCTTTTTAATAAGAAAATGTTAAAAATTGGCTTGAATTTATTAAAATCTGCCCCAACTCTAAAGCTTCTTTTAGGCAGCAATCTGATCCAATATGACCAAGAACACTGAGGATCTTAATAGACCTAATTTTTTGATAAAAAGTTAATAATAGTGTTCACCCTTTAAGTTGCCAAATAAGAAATACTGCTAGGATATTAAAATTTTTAACACTGCCTGATGTCACATGCTTTTAGGACTACAATTATTGCAACTCATTCTTATTTAACTTCTTCAATTAGATTCTGCTGTCTCAGGAGATGGTGAAATGCTGGTATTAAGATATTATTCCATGGATTATCTCTGTCCATCACTCTTCTCTTGTATTACATTCTCTTCAATTAATCATTGTACCTATTATCAAGTGTTTACTGGCATTTCTATATAACCTTTTATATCAAGACTGACTACATTATCTCTATTCCTGAAAGAATTTTGTTCATATTTCTTTTTTTCCTCTAACCACATCAATTTGAAATGCCTCAGGAAAACACAAACCTAATGCCCCAGTTCTTCCAGCTTTGAATCAGTTTACATCTCCTTCATACCAACCCCTAATACCCAAGGCTCCTCAGTTCTTCTGAATCCACTCCATAGTCTCTGCTCTCCCACTTTTAAGGTTGTCTTCTCCCCAGAAGTGACTCCATCCTCATTTGCTGCCTCTTTCCTGTCTGTTCCAACCTCTCCTATCCACTCCACTGTCAGCCATCAGTTCAAATACCCTTGCCCTACAGTTCCCACTTCATTCAGTGCTCCATCCCTCTAGTCTGATCACCTCACACACCTTGGACCTTACCCTCCAATCTGAAGCTTTTCTAGTCTGTGTAATTCCCAGGCCCTTTTCCCTGCTTGTCGCTGATTTCTCCTCACAGATGGTGCTGCCACACGTGCACCACTATTAATGCCTTACTTCCTTTGCAGGCCACATCTACTTCTACACCCACAAGGCTTCTGTTCTAAAAAGGGCTTCTGTTCTAAAAAGGGCTTCTGTTCTAAAAAGGGCTTAAAAATAAAAAGACTCATTCTCCTTCCCAAATCCTCCCAGACGAGTAGGATGCATTTACTAAGCGGATTACAGATTACCATCATTAATTTTTTTGACCCTTCATGGTGAAGGTGAGAGGTAAGGAAAGAAGAAAGATTCCCCATCATTATAATGACTGTTCAAAGGACTTTTGCAGCTAATGTAAACACAGATATTGAGTTACTACACCTTAAAAGAACAATCCAATAAAAAAAAAGAGGAGTAGGATGAAAACCAAACAAGAGCTCTGCCTTACATCCATTCCATTATCTGGCATTGTTAAGTCTTGTAGCAATACCTAACATCCAGTCAGAGTTCCTGGTATAAATACCACTTTAAGAATAAAAAAATACCCCAAAAATTATTATAACAATGAGAATGACAACTACCTGTGAAGGTTGTCCCATAGGGGAAACCTGCTGCATGTCCCTTCAACAGTGTTGCCTCACTATCTTCTCACTGTTCTCCACTACATTTTAGGAGGGCAGGCAGACTGTTGCCTACCAGAGCATACTGATGATTGTTGATTAGTGATTGCAATCCTTCATGCCCTTTCCCACTGTGTGTGTGAGAAGGAGTATCTTACCTGTATATTGTCATCTATTGAAAATTGTTGACTGAATGCAGCTTTTTTTAAATTATTTTTCCTAAGCTAAGATTCAAAAAATATAACTTTTTTTGCCCAATATTCCTTCTTATCTTGTGTGAAATTATGGCTTACTAACTCATTCATTTACCAACCAAATCCTTCTAGAATTCTTTGGTTTGTTGTTTTGTTTAGTTTTGTTTTGTTTTTGTTGGTTTTTTTGGGGGGGTGTTTTTTGTTGTTGTTGTTGTTGTTGTTGTTTTTTAATTTATTGGAACCTAGGACATGGCTGTGAAAATGCCTCTGCTGCTGCTTGTCATCTTTGATGTAGATACATTTTCATCACTGTACCCATTCTCCATTCCTAACTCATTTCAAATGTCAAGTTTAGTCTCACTACCACCAAGTTCACAACATCCTAAACTGACAATATCTTGAAACTGGTGAATCTTGCAGGATGAAGAAGAGAGGGGCAAATGTCCAGCTTTGGAAACTGTGTATTCTCTGGTAACTGCTCTCTCAGGCAGCCTTTTGAATTGTATTAAATTATCTAAATTCAACGGAATAGTGCCAACCTAAAGTATTTTATCCTGTTTCAACCAGTAGAACAGTATAAAATGTAGTACTTTTCATTTAGTGTTTATATAAAAGGCATTTCTAAAAATCTTTAAAATGTTATAGCTGGGTTTCTTTTTGAAATAACAGCTTACCAGAATTATTTCATAGCCTGAAATTTGCTTCACAGAACAACACTTCCTGCTATGTTCATGTGTGTCATGGTGGGGTTTTCTTCTCTGCTATCTTGATATGGATCCACACTACTAAAGATCCCTGGAAGACATTATGACAGTTACCTAAACGTGTGTATTTTGGCATTTTTAAAGGAAGTGTTTAATGCATGTGTCTTGATTTGTTTGCCCCAGTCATGTCACACTAAAGTAAAAGGAGATATTTTTCTTGGTTTGTTTTTGATGATCATCTTTGGTATGGTCTCACTTGGTTTTCAAAGTAAGTTGATTCTGTTCTAATTTATCAGTGCTTGTGATTTGAATGTTCAGAGCCTCAAATCAGGTTGGGCACCAAAATTCTGGATTCAGCAAAGCAGCTTTTCAGCTGAAATATTTCTCATAAATCCGTTCATTATTTGTTGTAAAGATGTAGAGAAGTTCTTTCTTTCTATTCTCTCTATCCTTGATGAAGAGTTATTACTTTTCCTTCACAGTAGATAGCTACCTACATAGACAGATAGCAAGCATGCAAGCAGGAGGGTTTTGTGGCCTTGAAATCTCCTTCAGCTATAATTATGGGAGTGTTAAAATCAAGTATCATTTGTGTTTGGAGGATAACATTACCAGCTAACCGGTGAGTTGTTAAACATTAGTCAGTAATCATCACAGTAGTAGCAATATGAATATTTTCCTTTATTTCTTGCTCTTACCAGTTGTCCTGCCCGTTGTTAACATGCTACTTTTTTAATCCTGGTGTCAGAGTCTTCTGCTCAAAGGAACAGCCCCTATTTTCTCTCTCAGTCTTTTTACCCTCCTGACATCACTGGTAGGACTTAATCTTTTTATACAGAATGAGTGATGCAGATGATGCAGGAATAGGCTATAAGGGACTTTAAAAATGAAGACAAGAGCTTATGTTTGTAAAATAAAATGAATGGGAACCAGTGAAGAGATGACAAAGACAAAGCACAAGGCTTACTGAAATGATATCCTGAGCAATGTTTTCTGGAGGAATATTGATTGTGTGAGATTGCATTTGTCAAGGCCAAAAGGAAAGGGTTGCAGCTATTGATATATGATGAAACTTTAGACAAGTACTTTGTCTGTGAAGGCAAGATAGGAAAGCTGGTAAAGAACTATCTACCAGTCTTCAACAGAACACAAGAATCTAGAACAGTCAGAAGTATCATCCCTGGCTGAGTGACAGGCAGGGTGTCGTCCACAGAAAGAAGACAACAGAAGAGCTTTGAGGAAGAAGAAGAGTAGTGGTAGGTGGGAGAGTTTTGAGCTACTGGAGGATTGTGGTCTGAGACTTGAAAGGAAGACCTGAGATGTAACACAGAAGAATAATGATGTGCAGCACCAAATGCTGGTATATCTGGGTTCTAATTGTTTGGTTTCCAGCTCTGCAACAGGCCTCCTCTGGGCTCTTTGATAAGGCATTCAACCTTTCTGCGTCTTTGTTTCCCCATCTGCCAATGAATGATAAAAATCTAGTTCACAGGTGCATTGTGTGGCTCAGTTAATTAATATTTTGAGGGGTTTTTGCAGTCATCAGATGGCACAGCTATAGGAATGCTAAAGCTATTAGTTAGCAATCACCACTGAAATCAAGAAATGCAGAAAAGGCCCTGGTTTCTGAAGCTCCATATACTTAATTCAAATAACTTTGTGATGTATGTCTAAGTACTGTTTGGTAACATAACCTGGAACCAGAATAAAAAAAAGATTGAACTGCCCAAAAAGGCAGAAAAGCACTTAGCAGGATTAACAGAAGCACATGAGCAGGCAAAACATTTAACTCATTTTTAAAGACAGTGGCAGCTACCCAGTGCCTGGTTAGGCATTTGTGTAAATTCCATGGCATGCCTACCTGTATCTGTCTCCAAGCTGTATCTTCAGATATCTCCATGCATTTGAAAATCTGGTCCACACATCCTGAGCCACTGACTTGGAGACCATTGGCGTGTCCTCCGTAGCTGTTTAGGAGCTCATCCAACTCCGTCCCTGGCCCCATGGGGTTCATTGTCACAAGGTCTCTGAATAGGTAAGGACAATGAAGAGATCTTTGAAATGGACTTTGAACTTGAAATTAATCTGTTTTAACAAGAGGGGAAATTGTTACAGAATGTGTGGGGGGAAGCCTAGAGGAAACAAAAAGGTTCTCTGTGTTCTCTTCAGTCAGGTTACTGATATCCCTGCTTCTCAACACACATCTGAGTGGTCCTGCCTCTTAAATAGGGGTTCTCAGGGTTTTCTTCATTCATGCAGAGTTGCAGGGCAGTACAGAGGGAAGCTTTGGCAACCCTTTTCCACAGATTGGGTTCTTGTGGATGTTCTGGACACAGCTCCTAGCACAGCACCACAGCTGTGAGTGGTTGTGCAGCAAGCAAGCCCTGGCAGTGCACACGTGGCTCTTTCTTGCCATATGGAATTGGCAGGACAGCCTGTGGTCGAACACATACTTGGAGAGCTGAGCCACCTTAGTATGTGAAACATCACAGCCCTCCTCCTATCCTGCATTTTGCTGCTTCCATGTGATTTCCACATGCTCGGGATGGACACACAAAATTTTAATTTGAACTATAGGGGGTCTTTAGCATTGGATGTAGAAAAAAAAATAGTGAAGCGCAACTGATTTTCAGTTCATTATCCACATCATGATAACAGCATACCTAGAATAAAGAGAATGCTTAAAAAAATGTCTAGAAAAAACAGTACTGTATTATTTATTAACAGCAAAAATTTCTGACAAAAAGAGCTCTAAAATCCACTTAGAACCTAATGTCATGTTTCAGCTGAAGGAGAATGCTGACTGCAGCAGGAACTAGGCACAACTAATAATATGGAATGAAAAATGAATGTTCATAGTATGCAAAAATGTGTAAATAGGACTAAATTTCTAGACAAATGAAGGAGAATGGAGAAAATAACCCCACCAGCAGTGCCGATGACACCCAAGTCTTGCTTACATTCTGGATTGACTGATTTATTATGAATTTTAAGTATTTAAGGTGTTGATAGAGTGTCCATCCCCATCAATCATTTTAAAGTGTTTATTGGAAAGTGCACAGATACATAAAAAGTGTATTTTAACCCTGAGCTGCTGTGTCTTTTTTTTCTTGCATGTTTTTCTTTCTCACCAATTTATTTCTTCTGATTTATTTCTTCTAGCATCTTTTCTCCCAATTCCAAATCCTTATTTCCAGTAATTTATAGTGCAATATAATTATGAAAAAGAATTCTTAAGATTGATGTTATGCATTACTGATTGTGGCTGTTTAACAAATCAGCCTCTTCTATTTGGATTTACTCTTGTGTACGCAGTCTTGTAAGGAGTAAATTTTCTTCTTGGTGTTAGCTGCTGGTAACCTGTATTTCATGTTTGCTCCCCTGTGACGTAGTCCAGCATCAGACGTTAAAAAGAACAAAACAAGTTTCTGTTAACTCATTACTGAGGTAATTAATGGTTTAGTCCTTTGACAACAAAATATTTGAAGGAGGTAGAACTGGAGCAGGGAGAAACCAGAGCAAGAGCAGAATGACAGAATATGCTGAGTTGGAAGGGACCTACAAGGATCATCGAGTCCCAAGAGTCACACTGTGTGCCCGAGAGTGTTGTCTGAACTCTGTCAGGCTTGGTGCTGTGACCACTTCCCTGGGGAGCCTCTTCCCGTGCCCAACAACCCTCTGGGTGAAGAATCTTTTCCTAATACCCAACCTAAACCTCCCCTGACACAATATCGTGCCATTCCCTTGGGTCCTGTCACTGGTCACCACTGAGAAGAGAGCAGAAGGTGGCAGAACCAGGGTTTCTTAAGCAGGACAGGGAAGGCAGAGCAATGCCAGGCTGCAGCGAGGTGTGCAATTCCTGACAAAGCTTTGCAGAGCCGTGTTGCGAGCAGGCAGCTCCTGCAACTGAGAAGGGATTGCCTGGGATGACAACCCCCCCAGCAGCAGTCTGAGGAATGATTCATTTCCAGGCAGTGGGTTACAAGGAGAGGCTTGTAATCTGACAGATTGATATGACACTTATTAATTAAACACTTTCTTTAAGTGGAAAGCAGATTCCTTTCATTCTATTGTCATTCATACAATTTAATTCCTTCCCTAAGTTCAAGTAGGGTTGATGCAGGTTGCTTTCGGTTTCCTCCCATCTTGTTGGGCCTGTCTGACATTTAATGTTTTCAGTAACTTTCTTTAGAAGCCTTGTCAGTGTCCACAAGACTGTTCCTGAAAATTAATGTAAGGTTATAAAATAATACTCTCTGTTTAACAGATTTCCTGTATTTGTCAGTAAATTAAACATAATCTTGTGTTGTGGGACACAAACTGGAATCTCTGAGTATCATATTCCAGTACTCAGATGAGCAGCTGGAAATAAAAACATGTCTCTACATCAGCATGCTGGCACCTCGTTTTAGCTAATGAAACACGAGTAAAACTCACAGCTTCAAGGTAAACTGTGTCTGCCAAAACTACCTGAAGTTCATAAGAGTAATTAATTTCTAAACCCAGCAGAATAATTAAAATATGCAAAACGTCTATTGATCTTGAGCATCTGGTGACTTGTCAGTAAGCACAGACACTAAACCAGTCCATTTTAACACACTGTTAATTTGCAGTCTTTGATTAGATAGATTTTTTTGGTATGTATCCATAAAACTACAGGGATCATCCCTGCCAGTCATTATGTTCGTTTTAATAAATGACCTCGGTTTTGTATCCCAGCAGGGAGGTTTGCAACAGTGAATGTTCCTGTCAATTGAAAATTGATCTTTTCCACAGGATGTTCCAAAAGATTAAGCAGGTATCTTTAGGCATGAGGCCCAGGTCACCTCCATCTTGTAAGTAGCACTGCGATTTTATTTTGGTGTTTGGGTGTGGTTTTGTTTGTTTGTTTTTTAAATCTGCAAATTCAGCCCAGAGCAGTGTCTCTGAGACCACAGGATTCTACCACTTCTACAAACTTTGAAACAAAAATGTAACTTGTAAGGTAGATCCATGAAAAAATAAATAGTCTCAGTAGAATATGATTCAGTGGAATAGTCTCAGATGGGTAATGACTATACTTGCATCAGGTTGAAGAGAAAAATACCTTTCTCTATAGAAATGTTTCACAATATATTGATCTTTTCAAGATTATTTTTTCTCTGCCTCAAAATCTACCATCAAACAACTGCCCTTTTAATTTTAAATAACACATATAGTGTCTGTTTTGATGGACTAGAACCATAGGGCCAGGTCACACCCTGTTAAATTCCATCGGTGGTAGCGGAGTAGAACTTGGAATAATGTCAGCCAAAATATCTTGCTGTCAAATTACCATTTCCAAGTCTGAATAAAATATACAGTGAGAAAACCCACCAAATGATACAAGGCATCTTAGGGGGAAAAAAAAAAGAAACAAAAGAAAATGAAAAACCTTTATATGCAATGTGTTAATCTGGAAAGAGCTGAAGTTGCAGATTGCATTACAATTTGAACTTGGATACAGATTCATAGAAAGTTAGCTTAAGCACACCAGATCACAGAACAATTTTAGGTCAATTTAAGATATTTTGCTGCTGAAACACTGCAATATTTCAAAATGTCTGTCTTTAGTAAGACATCCAGAGGAGATCTCTGTTTTCAGCTGAGTTGCTTTTTGAGCAGAGCACAGTCACTTCATGTAGATGGAAATTCTGGGTCCTGGGAACGGTTGCATTAAGCCCTGCAAGCAAAACCACTGGGCATTGCAAATTCAAAAGTCACCACATCAAGCTCTGCATCAAGAGAGGCTGGAGCGCTGTCACATTCAGAATCCTTTTTGCAAATGTCCATGCAAATCTGACTGCTGCATCCCACTATGTCTGTGTAATCTGCCATTTAACACTTTAAACTCTGGTAATGATTGTGCCCATAAGATTGGATTTGCTTGTGAGATGTGCAGCTTGAAATGCAGGATCTAGTCCTAAAAATGCTGCAAGGCAGAAGTTAAAGCAGCGACAGAAGTCACTGTTTCAATCTTCTCTGCACTCATGTCATTAGTTTAATAATGATACATATTACATGAGATGATTATTACATAGGGTGAAATGCTGCAGTTTGTTTCCTCTTATGGAGGAACTAATTTTCTTAAACCCTTTCATTTCCAAATGGTACACTCCTTGACCACTTTTAATTCCAAACAGCTGTATTAATTCCCTCTACAGTGGTCCTCAGCACTGCAATTACAGTATTAACATTGAGCTTTTCAGACTTGATAACAGATTCTAATTTTATCCCATCTGGTTTATTGTGAGGATTTTTTTTTTTTTTTTTGGGTGCCTGGAGGTGACTTTCCCTTAATCATTTCTTCTGTACAAGACTGCTAGTAGGAACTTAAAAGGCTTTCTTTGCTGCAAAGACCAACTGCTGGTTTCTTCTCCACCAGGACAATGTGCCAGCAGTTCTCTGGATGAATTGTCTAGAAGGTAATCATTTGGAAGCTCTTGCCAAGCTAGAGAGGTTATTAGCTTTTGATCTCTTTTCTTAAATAATATCACTGCAAAGTTGCCCTAGTGTACTAGCATTAGATCTCTACTGGGTTTTCTTCCTGAGAGGAAAGACTACAGGAAGCTCTTTTGTTCATTTATCAAAATAAAATAAATAAAATTTCTTCAAAATTAAGACTTCAGATACTCATGTGAACCTCCCACTGCAGGTACTAAAGGGGGGTGTGTATATGTGAAGTAACAAATGGGTTCAGCTACCAACTGGGAATGAATAAGAAAGAAAGAAATAGTAAGAAAAACATCAAGCCAAAGCAAACAAAATACCTCAAAAAATGAACGCAATTTCCCTCCATCAGTAATTTTTACAAATTTTTTTGAGACTTCCATTTTACTTTTGCACTTGTGCTGACAATGACAGGTCTGGCAGTGCAATAAGATGTTCAAAGAAGATGGAGTGACTTGGCTCCAGTTTAGTCTCCTAATGTCCCAGAGCAGTCACCCAAACAGTGATAAAAGATGAGAATTTAATGCACACAATTATTTTTTTAAGATAATTTTTTTCTAAATGTGTTTATGTCTCACTCATGCCCACTCTGCAGGTACAGTTTCTGTGGGCTACCCTACAACCTTTAGGTATCCTTGTGAACTTGTAGGGTGATACCTCTTCATTACACAAGTTAATACCTCCCAAGGCTAAGGAATGAGGTCTGCTCTGTAGCTGCACATATGTCCTTCATCTGCAGGAAGATGCCAACTTAAAGAATTCTTTTTTTGGAAGGTGCAGCATCAAAGGCTTTGAATGAAACAAGCCCATTCTCTCTAGCTGAGGGTAATGATTGGAAAGTGGGAATAGTTTCTGGCCATTTTTGTCAGTGTTAAAAAATTGGCAAATGGCTTTATAGCTGGACAGTCAAGCTATTGATTCCTGCTGCACTCTAGCATTTCAGTTGGTATATTCTTTGGTTGTGTTGACTTTTAGGCAGTGATTATGACCTAAAATATACCTTCTTGCTATAAGAAACTGTATGTGCTTGTGAATTTTTTAAACACATGCTCATTATTTCTATTCTGGCCTTGCCACAGGATATGTTGTAGTATATATCATATATATATATACATATATATATACACACACATATATATGCTGGTGTTTAATCAGTTTGGACATCCTTAGAGTTGGGCCACTCTACCAGTTAGTGATTGTTGCATCTTTAACTAGGAATAATTAAGGTTATGACTGTATTTTTCATATGTATTTCAGATGCCATTTGCCTCACAGAAACACAGTCAGTGGAACAGAGAACATATCCAGAACCTTTCTTCAACATATGGGGGAGTAGATCACTGCTTCATCCAGACTTTATGACTCAGTAAGAGCAAATTTCTTCTCATCTAGAAAGTCTTTGTTTTTTGAAGAGACTTCTCCATTTCAGATAGCTGGTACTGTAGAAATACTTTAGATTGTTATTCAACAGTTATATGCTCTTTGGGAGATTGAAATAAACTACAGAACTTATTGCAGTTTGTTCTTTATATTTCCTGTGGATTCTTAAATGCTCTGAGTTTCTTCCCAGCTCTCCCTAGTTGAACTGTAGCTACCAAAACAATATTGCAATATTCCTTACCTGTTGGATTGAGTCCCAGCTTAACTATAATAACTCCACTGGCTTCTGTGCTTTCACTGTACAAATCTGTTCACCCTGAATAGGAATTTCTTAGTGAAAAGATTTTATTTCCCTTTTTTTTTGACAAGGGAGAATGTCACATGGCAAATGATGTAATTTCTACTTTTTCCTTATATATGTGCCTGGCTATAATTTTTTGAATATTTTTATCTAGTCTTAATAATCCTTTTTTTATGAGCTTTATGGTGTCCAACCTCCTGCAGATGGCTACCTAGTCCTCGGTTTTCCCCTCCTCTCTACCCATTCCCACTGGGCTTTGGTACCTTAAACCTTCTTCAGAGATTAGTGAATCATCTTTTATTCTTTTGTTTTGCTTTGTTTTGAAACACTTCCATATCCAACTTAGAAGTCCCACATCTAACATCTACCAGTATGATTACTCTATACCATCAGCTGCTCTACCAGCTCTAGTTTAGGTGAAATTGTTCTCTCGTGCTATCATCTGAAAAACTTCATTTAATACCATCATTCATGTAATCATCTCATGCATGTCTTTGAAATTAAAGTTAAGTTTTGTTTCGACCACATGTTTAGAGTCACCCTCCTGTTTCCTAATAATATTGTTGTTGCAATATAATATCTTTCAGAACTGAAGACTAAATTATTTCCTTTATCTAATATCTGTCAATGCATGAAAGCAACCACCAAAGCCTGTCATACCCTAAAAACATCTGTCCTCCAGCTCAATCAATAGAAAATCATTTATCCTTGCACATTGTAGGACAACACAGCCAGGTTTTCATTAATGTGGCAATGTTGTTTTTTTTTTTTTTTTCTGAGCTAACATTGAATTAATTTCCTTCAAAAAAATTTTTGTGGGGAACCGTATCAAATGTTTAGCCAAATCCAAAGATATTACATTTCCTGTCTTCACTTTGTCACTAATTACTTTACTCTCTCTCTTTACATTATATTTTCCTTCCGAGTTTGCATTAATACGGCGTGTCTTCTGCGTGACAGATAATGAGCACGTTCCTTTAATGAAACATTTCAATTTTGAGAACAGGTGGTCAAGCGCCTATTCCACTGACACAAGGAAAAAGCTATCTTGACTAGAAAATAAGTCTGCTGTGTGTAAAATACAATACCTGCCATCTCGAATTGAATGGAAAATGTTCTGAGCATGTCGCTTTAACAGTGGCTCCACACCCAAATTGTATCATGGGGCATAGATATTTCATTTAAGGTTTTTCCTTTACATTGGCAGCTGCTAAATAAAAGTTGTTTCAATTTCCTTTTTTCTGCTGATTGAGTGGTTAGCTCTAAGTCCAGTTTCTAAACAGCATCTGGCACTTTTTATGCAGCTATAAAATATTTAAAAAATAAGGCGAACCACTTTTGGCAAGCCTGTTACTTGAAACCCAAAGGGAATTCCAGAGTCTATAGCAAGCTTTATTATCTCTCTACCAATGCAGCACATCCAGTAATATGAGGCTGTCTACTGTGCTAATATCAAGCAGGCAGAGAGAAATAGATGACCCTTGTCACAGCATCCTGCCCTGACTTTGGCCTGACAGGTACTGAGGATTTCCTGATTAAGCAAAATTCTAAGCAATTACAGCTGAGATGTGGAGGGACACCTCGCAGTGCTGTCATACTTTTTGTGATGGATCAAAGTATGACAGATTGTATATAGGCTGGAAACTAAACTTCAGGAAGAGGTTGGCCACCCTGAAAGCTGAAACACATGAGCTTGCTCGTTTGTTGACACGTTGCTACTCAGAAGGTGGAAATGGGAATTAATTTATTTTCATGGCATTAATTTTAATTATGTCGAAAAAGTCCAAGCCCTTTGATTGTTTACTGTTTGGAAGAGGGTTAAGGCACACAAGTGATGGAGGTAACAAAAATAATACACAAAGAAATACAGAAATACAAAGCTTGAGGTGCTTGAGGCATTGGCACCAGCTACCTACAGTGATGAGAGACTGGGAAGGAAAAATTCTCCTCTCAGGCAAAAAGCACCTAGGAAGTGTGTCTCTAAAATGCTATATTCAGCAATAACAGGGTGTTGCCTGCTGAGAAAAGTTCTTGCATGTAAAAGCAGATCGAGGAGAAGGTTTGATTTAATAAAATGTTTATTTTTGTTTTCAAAGAGTGCAAGGCCTGATGCTCAGCTGGAATAGGTCAGCATGGCTCCATTGAACTAGAGTTGCCAGAACTTATCGATGCTCTCAATACTTCTGTGCTTTTATAAGACATTTCTGTACTTTTTTTTTTTTTTTTTTTTTGTGGTATTCCACCTTTTACCTTATGGTCTTTGCAATTTCGTTTGTCTAGGAACAGGTTGCCATGTCCCTTTTATCTCTTATGGGAGAGTGAGGCTGCCCCTCACAAAGATGGCAATTCTTAAGGCTTAAATATAGTTATCTGTCCCCTCTGTGATTCTTTCAGAGTCCCTGAACCGAGATAACTGTGGCACTGGCACAGAAACAAGGTTGCAGAAATCCGTATATGTTAGTGCCTGTGACACTCTCCAGGGCATGAGAGGATTTCAGATGAGTCAGATACCTAGCTGGCCTGAAGCTGAAAGGGAAGGGTCCAGGGACAAGTAGCCTGATGTGTATCATCTTCTCTATTGTATCCTCCATGTTACAGCTTTTGAAAGCTTTGGGCATAGGTATTGCCCTTGGAAACTGTTATCTATCACCGTGCTATAGACTTTATCTGTTGGCTGATAGGAATATGGTAAATTAGGTTTTAAGCTTTGCATGTAAAGTATAATTTAAAGTCCTCAGGATTCAGTTTTGAAGTCAATAGAGAATAGAGGAAAAAAAATCATTTTAAGTCAGTAAGTTGAAGATTTCTCTTTATTTTCCTAATATGCTCTCAGGTACTCTATAAAGGCATTGGAAGTGCTGGTTAGGGGCTCAGGGCATGCATTCATTTCTCTCCAGTGGGTTTTCTGTCCCCCTTTACAGGAAAAAAATGCAGCAGCAAAGTCATTATGCTACTTCACTGCAGACAAGGCAAGCGATTCTGAGGCTTATTAACCCCTTGAGTAACTTAATGGTACCTTGTACGTCCCGTAAAAATGGACATTTTGAAAAAGAAAAAGTGTTGGCTTCCCCATGAGAAACACTCTGTTTCACTGCCATGCTGGCATGGAAAGGTTCAAGATCATGATAACTGTAAAAAACACATCCTCATGGGGATAGCACTCAGCAATTTATTTAGCACAACTTTTGATTTAGAGGGATACACAGTGGAAAAGCAAGTACCCAGCAGCTATGCCACTGCTTTGTGTGTGGCTGCACACACATCAGAGGGGCCCAAAAAGAGGAGGCAGCACAAGCTGCTACCTGAGTAACCATCACATCACCTACTGAGGTGACAAAGTAAGAGGCAGTGTGAGTGAGGAATGAGTACCCAAGTGCATTTGTGTGTGGTGTTTTGTTGTGTTTATGTTTTGAGGAAAAGAAAGAAAGGAAAGGGGAGAAAAGAAGGGAAGGCACAGGAAAAAGTAAAGTTATGCATCTCTTCCAGCAGTTATAGACAAAAAATAATTTTTGTGGTGCAGATACTTGATTTAAATCTTGATTCTTAAGACTGTATATGAGCAAAGACAAAAAGCCTCTTTTGTAACCTGGTAGCATAACAAGAAAGAGAAAAAGTGCTAGAATCCAAATCTACCACAAATCAATAACTGGTAGTTCTGCTGCCCTCCCTGGTATTACTTTCCATGCCTGTCCCAGTGACTGCTGCACAGACACATGTGTCTTCCTGCCCTCTTCTGCCTTCAAGTGATCGAGATACTTTGAACCACATTAGAAAAAAAACAAAAAATCAACTTCCATTCCTAATAAACATTTCAAGTCCTTAAATGTCAGCTTTGGTCTCATCCTAGTACAATTTATAGCAGCCTACCTTCTGCTTGAACTGATCATCTGCTCAGAAGCAGTTTTAGAAGTGACTTCCAGTCCAGACTGAAGATGGAAATCCTGCTCCAGTGGCCTTTGAGAAGACTGTTTTCTGCACGGAAATAACTTTTTAATGCAAAATAATATAGCAAAATTAAAAAGCTTTTGCCTCTCTCCACCAAAGGCAACATGCAAAGAATATGTGAAAGATACAGAGTGTATGTCTATGAGTCTGCATATAAAACATACTTCCAAGTGCTTTATAGAACACTTCTAAATGTTTATAAATAAATAATCTAAATATATGTCTGTAAAATATCATATATCTGTTTTATCTTTGTTTTGAGTTATAAATGCTGAATTTTAAAAAACTCATAGCTAACATGATTTTAAACAGTTGTCAGACTAAGTTCTTCATTTGCTTATGTATGTTCAATATATGAAAAAAATTTTGCTCTCTTTTGCAAAACAGAGTACTGCTGTCACACGGCAGTGAAATTGGCCCTTTTTGTAAGTGATTTTGAAATGAGTGAAGGTAGATTACATCTGTTTTACAGGTATTGAATCATTCCCTGCTCAAAATCCTTAAAAGCCTGTTGAGAAATTTTTCTTCTTGAGCACTCTATGAAGAAATGCACATGGTGGGAAGGATCTTCAGTTTACTGAAGAAATTTCATGGACTATAGACTTCTGATATTATGCTATTGTAGGATTCTCCTAGAGGGTTATCTGATAAAACTGTGTCAGTAAATGTTGTAGTTCTCACATTTTTATGTTTAAGATTACAAAAAGAAGACTTATATGCTTTCTACAAGTCTTTTAGACAATTCTTTAATTTTTTTCCAAGAGCCATCTGGGAGATGCATGCAGCTTATTCAACTCTTTGAAATTATTCACAGAAGTAATTTGTTATTTCTTTTGCAGAGGAATACAAGAAATCTCTCCCTTTTCATTTTGATTGCTTCTTTTCCTTTATTATTATTCCCTTGTTGCACAGTTTTTTGAACTGCTACGAAATACAAAACCATTTTTATCACAAAAGAATATGCATAATGATATAAAACATATTTCAATTTATTTAGCCTTTTCTGGGATAAAGTCCAATTACAATCTTTAAAGTATACCCTAGCTGATATTACTCTTCCACAGAACTTTCAAGATAGGTTTTCTGATAAAGACTGATTTAAATATTGTATCTTGGCTTTTTGCTGATTTAAATGTTCTTCAAAATAGATGCACTATTGTCAGTTACTGCTGTGTGGTTACCACATATATTTATGCTCAGTCTGTCTTTTCCATTTTTAATCATCTTATCTGTGCATTGAACATTTATATTTTCATGAAAATGACCTCTCTACAGAACATCATATATATTTGTTTTTCATTCATGCTGTGTATTTTAATGACTTCAAATACTTACAGTAAACACAGAACTTGAACCTAGTGAAGTGCTTAGCCAGGTGATTAATTTTCAGCACTCAAAGATGAGATATTTTGATGGAACCGTTCACAGGAGCATTTTTCCAGGCCCAGGCAAAACTGAACACTGTGAAACCCTGAGGCAAATTTAAGGGCCTTCTAAAGTTTGTAATGATGCCTAAAGATCTTAGGTATCAACAACACTGAAAAGCTTCCCAAACTAAGAGAGAGAGAGGTTGGTTCCTCTTGTAGTGTAGATTTTACCATGAGATGTGTCCTAGGAGAGACAGGATTTAGCATGGCTCAGTCAGACACTTACAACTAAGTATTAGGAGAATAATCTTCACTTACCAAAACTCATCTAAGCTTTTTATGTGTTTAGGCTGACCCTAAATACAGAATTTTCAGCTGGTTCATACTGAGTTGGTTTTTCATTTACCCTCTTCCAAAGCTAAATATTTCCTTCTGTTCATTAATTTCTTTTTCTTGTGCATTTGTATAAAAACACCATAGGTGCCCAACTTTTCTTCTGTTCTTTCATGAAACTGGATTGCTTGATTCGTTGTATACATTTCCTGCCACATATAAAGAGCTGCTCTGAGCATGTTCTATTCACTGTCACTGCAATAACTAAGCCTACCAATGTTAAAGTTGGGATTAACAGGTGTAAAATCAATGTCTCCTTAAAGAAATGTAGCAATATCTTCCTGTTTCATTTCTCATAGAAAAGAAGTTCTGGTAGCTCCAGTCTTATTCTCTTTCAGATTCATGACTGTGAATTGAAAAAACTACTGGGTGCTTTTTGTTCCCGGACAAAGAACTGAACCCCAGGGTTTTACGGAACCAGGGATGAGGAACAGTCCATGTGAACTTCACATTTGTACAGGTTGTTCCCAATACACTTATTTCTTTAAGAATTGTGTTTCCTTCCTCCAAAGCATCAGGCATCATCTAATGATGGAGTCAGGTTGTCACCCTGCCTGCTTTTTGTCTCTCTTCCACACCCTCCTTTTCAGCTGAAGATCTGCATGAGAGTGACAGCTCCCTCTCCCACTATCCTTGCTCCCTTGCTTTGCTGCTCTGGAGTTTGAGAGGGGTCCTTGTATGTGGTACAGTTCAGTAAGGGTTGTGGATCTATCCACACCAGTCTGTCACCATCATTTCTGTGTACATGCAAATCTTCTGTAATGAAAATACTAGTGCTGAGGTAACACAACAAGAATGAAGGCATTTACTGTCATGTTTGCAGCTGTCCCTCAGCTCCTCCTCTGCAGTGAAACTGGGGCATATTTGCAGTAAACTGAAGGAGACTCCCAGGTACAAAGTGGATTTCAATTTTTTTACAATATGAGTTTATTCATGATGTCTATCTATTCGCTTCATATTTCTTTGTATTTTTCTGCCACCCTCCTCAAATTCCTTTCTTCCTTGCTTGCCACATGCATGGCATAGTCTCTAAACCACAGAAAAGATGACTCATTGCAGTCACTCTGCGTTTCTCTGCCCTTGATTCCTGCCCGAACAACAGCAAGTACTTTAGACCAAAGATTTTCTCTTCAAATTTTTCAAGATACTCTTTTCTGTTTACTGTCAATGAAGTTCCTTCATTTATGGTTTGGGTCTTTTTTTAAGTGTGAAACTATTTTTTTCCTCAACGTCATTAAATCTGCAAAAGTTCACATACATACTTAAAAAGTCTTATTACTGGAACCAGCATTTCAGAACAGTCCTTAACTAAAAGGACTTCTGCTTGAAACACTTTCATGCTTTTGCTTGAAATAGCTGAGTTGGACATAAAACTGTTTTCTTGATCCAGAAAGAATTCCAGCAGCAGCAGCAGCAGTAACAGTTGTGTATCTGGAATTACAGATGCAAACTGAACATGAATATTCAACATCTGTGGTGATTTTTTGCTGTTGTACTATGGCTTTAAACTATATTTTTAGGGCTGCTGGTGGTTTTCAGGGGTTTGATTTGCTAGTTTACGTGTTTAACCTTTCTTTTTTAAGGAAAGCATTATGAGAAATTCTACAACATGGATAAGAATTTCTTTATTTCTAGAAATAACTGGAATTGATTTAACAGTCCAGAAACACATATTTCTGAAATACTAGGAGAAATGGCTAAGACAAAAAAAAGAAGGACAGGCTGGTCCATTAATCTTTATTTCGTTGCTTAGCCTGGTAGATTGTTTTAGTGATTTAGTCTGCTAATTGCAACTAATCATGGAAAAGAAAGTCTATTAAAACAATAAAAAACCAACAGTGCTTTATTTTGTTGTCGACTGTCAGCCAGTACTTGGTAAGAGCTAAGGTGACAGCTGCCAGTTCATTCTATTGCTCTTTGCTTTACTATTACATAAATCTGGCTGGAAATGTTCTAGATGCTTTTCCTTTGCTAATATGTAATTTAAAGTTGGTCTTAATTGGTTTGTTGCTGAGTTTTCTGCTAGGAAAAGAATCTACTTTATCTGCTAAGGGACTATTTTTGTTCATTTAAAGCTTCCCCACCCCTCCTCCTTCTTCTGTACCTGATTTTTTCTGTAATAGAATAGAAAAAGTGTTTAGTTTCTGCTATTTTGGATTTTCTTGGGATCCTGTGGAGCAGATTCATAAAAGATGCATCGACTGCTCTTTCTGTGTTGTGTTCCCTTCTGCCCCTTCCCTGCTCCTACCCCAAATAATGCTTTTAAGAACACCAGTTAATATGATCTGAAGCTTGGCTTCCGAAGTCAAACAACAAAAAGAGTTTCCCTGAGTTTGTGAGCCTGGGTCATTTATGGAGCTAAATAATTTTGCTAATATTAATATCCAATGAGCTGAGAATATTCTTTGAATGCTCAGGATTCACTCTGTCAGGAGGCAGAACTCATCCCGAGTGACTAGCTGGGATTAGTCACGGCAATTACAAACAGTGCTAGGGATTAGCAAAGGTGAAGCATTTTAAAGCACTCAGTCAGCTCATGTATACATATTGATGCCTTGCATAAAATTAGTCTTGAACACAAACTTATCTATAAAATGGAGAACCTGTTTGTTTGTCATTTCCCAGAAAGCAACAAAAGGATCACCAAAAAAAAAAAAAAAAAAAAAGTCCAAAATCAAAAAAGCCCTTCTGTTTTTTACATGTCTTTTTGGATGAGCTTTGGTTATGCAGTTCTAAAAATCAGCATGTTTTGTAATTCATGTACAGTTTTATCTACACTCCCAGTACAAAACAGACTCGTTTGCTGTCTTTATAACATTTACATGAAATGCGAATGGTGATATTTCTGGAAATCACAGAAACATTCATTTAGACAGAGGTAAATTCACTTACAGTCTTTCAAAAATTAAAATACTTTCAGGTCGCAGTGGTGCCAATAATAGCTTTACTGTAAATTATTCTGAATAATTCATAAGCAGGAGAATGACATTCTGACACTTACCTAATCTAGCCTAGAAGATTAGGATCAAATAGGAAACCTGATAATTTGCATTAGGTGTTTGTAATAGGACAGAATTGAAGACCCTTCCCAGGGACACAGGGCTCCTCTCCAGTCATTCTGCCAGCAGGTGCTTCAGCTCTGCTTGCAGATGCAAGGTCATTATCACTGAGTCACAGAACAAGGTGCTGCTGCAGACCCAGCTGAGGTTACAAAAAGAAACTGGATGTTCTGTGAGAGAAGGTTTGTGAAGTAAAGATCGTATAAGCACAGCTGTGAGGTGATCCAAGCTTGGGAAAGAGGCTTAGGGTTTCCATTTAGTGGTTGCAAAGGCTGCCTAAAGTTTTAACTGTGATCCTCAGGTGATATGGTATAAATGTGATTGCTTGTATCCATATGAGAAGAAACCTTTATTTTTCCCTGTTGCTTCCCAGCAGTTTGCAATAAGTGAGTAGTCTGAGGTCTTTTTTCTTCTGCAGTTCAAGAGCTCCAAGGAAAAAGGTAAGTGTGAAATCGAGTAAATGTGCATTCATTTTGTTTGATGCACTCTCTCATTCTGGTGTTTCTGTGATTATGGAAGATGTGGAGTTTTATGGGACATGAACAGCGTATCTTTGGGTTTGCTGGTAACTTATAAGCTTCAAATATATTAAAATGTGTCTTTGGAATAAAGTTACACAGTAACTAACTTGGACATCAGTGTCATAAGTTAAAATAGGCTGCTTCCCCACCCCCCCCCCCCCCCCCATTTTGCTCTGGAGTTGTGCAAGACCTTTTATTTACTATCTTTGCCTATATCACAGTGATCTTTCCTGGCAGGTCACATAGTGTATCCTTGTCTGTGTATCTTAAGTGCTGCATGATTTAATTTGATTTATGTGTCTTCCACTGCTGTTAATTAAACTAAAACCTACACCTCAGCTTCACAACAGCTTTGCTGTTTTAATATCCAACTTTTCATCTGCTCTGTCCCTAACCAGAGCAACTGAATGCCCTAAGGAAAAATAAACAATCTCAGCCTTTATAGGACTGATTTTTATTTGAAAATTGTCAGAGCGCAAAATACTGCCTGTGCTGTTATAATAAGCCATGCAGGAGGAGGCAGATCTTGGCTCCAGGGAAGACCAACCTATTTAATAGAAAGATTGGCTACCCAAGGAAGCCATTTTTTAAGCAGATTGAGGTCGCAGTGATCTGCAGGGATATGTGTGTTAGAACTAATAAGTTATCGCTGTACCCATGACGCTTTCCTCCTGATTGTTTTGTTTTAATTCCAGCAAAAGCCGTGGAAAGGTCCCCCAACAGTTTTCTGTTTCTGACCTGCTGGGTTTATGGCCCCAGGTAGCCAAACACTTCTAGCTACTCATTTTATAATATATCACTGGCAGCTTGGAAGCGAGGACAAAACTTGAAAGTTGTGAAGCTCGAGAGATGAAAAGAGGGTGGCAAAGATGAAACGCTCGTTAGAATTATTTCTTTTTCTCCTCCACTCAGGCTAACTGAGTAATTGCAACCCAGCCAAATTTATGCAATGCAAATGATTTGTCTCTACAGCAGACAGCTGCTGTCTTCATGCTCCTATGGTGGTTACACATGTCCACTCATGACATTCTTGGACTCCATTAAATTCGCCTTGAGTATCACTGAATATACCCTTCCTCGATGCTAACTGGGTCCAGCCTATATTTTATTTCCTGCCTTTTAAATCAGCAGGAACTTTAAGGATTTTAAACAGAAACAGGAATGTGGCCACCTGGTAGTGAAACAAACAATTGCTAATAAAACTCATTGCCTCAGGCAACTCCTTGGAATCATGTACATTATTTCTGCTTCCTAGTTGAGAGGTGCAGCATTACCATGATGAGTTCTAAATTATTTCATTAAGTTTTCTTCACTCCCTGTTCAATCTTTAAAAAATTAATTACCAATTCCTCATTCTGTCAATTAGTGAAAACCTACATAAATTATAAGAAAGAGCTACTCAAGTCATGATGATTTTTTCAAAGAGTTCTATTATTATATAAAACTACTCTAAAAAATTTGCTGTGTTTAAGTGAGTGATATGGCTTTTTCTCATGAAATGTGTTAAATAAAATTATTAAAAAGGACTCATTTTTAAAAACCATAAAAGTCTTGTCTACTTTATTTACTGGAGTGCCAGGCAATTATATTGGTCATATGACAGTGTTATGTGGGCCATAGAAAACACAGAATGCCTTGGTGCTGTACCTAAATAGGACTGTTACTGAAAAAATACGTTGTGGGTATTTTTTTTTTCTTTGTTTTCATGTTAAAATGGAGTTCATGTTTCAGTATAATTAGAATGGGAAGGATTGTGTCATTTCTTAAGCAAGGAAACCTTTAAGTGTATGTGGCCATATGGAACACTGACTAATAAAATAGGGAATATGCCTACTTATTTTGGTAAGGGATTCCCCTTCTTCCCCCAGAGCTTCTCCAAGCTGCATGGGCTTTGCTGTTGCAAGAGAAAAATGGGATAGTCTTTAGTATTGTGTCTAACACCAGATACTGGGGTTTTGAATCAATGCTTGTTCAACCATGTAAATTCCCCATGGATCCGATTTAAAAGGGTATTGATATGGTACAAATAAAGTGGTTAAGAAAAGGCAGTGCTTAACTGCAACCATCAACAACCCACCAAAGAATTTCAGCTTGTCAGTTTTCTTGTGTATTGTAGCTGTTTATAATCTATAAACATATAACATCTTTTTTAAAATTATATCCCTGTATGGTGGGGTTTAAAAGAGTGTTGTGCATATTAGTTCAGAAAGGACTTCTGATCCAAAGGTTGTAGAAAAAGGTGTATTAGATGACACATGCTAATAAAACCTAGTGTGCTTTCCTACAGGAAATCCCCATAGGATTGTGTTTATAAAATTCCCAATTTTGACATGTTGAAGTCAAAGACAATAAATACAGGAGTTCTTTGTGGTGTATTTCTGAGGGTTGTTCTGCAGTCGTAGAGACAACTCAGACACCCTGCATGTACCTCACTCACCAGTAGATCAGCTGTATCCTATTAGAAGCTTTAGGGCTTTCGTTCTTGCTCACGAGTCTTTTAAATGTTATTGAGACATCAAAATAACCCCAACTCTTATCATGGCTGTCTCAGCTTAGGCTCTCTGTCCCTTCTTAAGGGAACCATTATTCCTTCAGTTTCTCTTCAAGGAAGTTTAAAAGCCACCTTGACTTGGTAGGCTCTCCATCACTGCAGTCCCTATACCCCGAATGATTATCCTGTGATACATAAATCATTATACCAATGATCTGGTATGAGCAGCTTTGTGTGTATAATTTGTGTATGAATTTTGTAATTTAAGTTTTTTTAGGCTCTTCAACTTTTCTATTGTCTTGGATTTCTTTTGAGAAATAAAATATGTGTTTTCAAAAAAGGAGAAATTCAGGTGTAACTGATGATGTCTCTGGCTGAATGAGTTTTCTCTGGGGGTTGGGAGGAAAGTAGGCCAAGTTAAAAATGTGCCTGCTTGGATATATATTCACCTGCTTTTCTTATAAAGCAGGCAAGTAGCTAATTTTCACTTATTACTGCCATAGAAATTTTAAGTTCCTTTTATCTGATCCCTTTAAAGTCTTTTTAGTGGTTTGGAATGGTGACAGCATTCAGAGCTCCATTTAAATTAGCAGAATCATGATTGTTTCTGTCAGATATGGACCTGTGCTGTATGTAAAATTAGAACTGCATATGTACATCTCCAACCTGACTGCACTGCTTTGTTCAGGGCTGTGAGATCTTCTCAGTCAGTCATTACTATTTATGTAACACCTTGAAGAGTTTTACAAATGAGGGCAAACTGAAGTTAAACAACCTTATTTGATTTGAATTGTGTCAGGGAGCCCTGAGAGGAGAAGAATGGAATAGAACTATGAAAACATTGGTCTCTTTTTCATCTTACTCCTTTTTTTCCTTTTGGATTAATGGAAAATCAAAAGGGAGTGAAGATCCTTGTTATAAGGAAAAGGGAAAGACTGTAGGGATGGTGTGTTCCCATCTGCAGAGCAGGAGTTGTTGTCACTTGGACTACATGAGATTTAATGTTTACCCCCTTTTTAAGTCAACAGAAATTTGGGGTCTAGTTTTACTTTCCATCATCAGACAGTAATTCCATCTTTTACTTCTGTCTGCTTGGAAAAAAATAAGGAATAAAAATAAATTTAATAGGGATTAGGTAGAGAGTTTAGGAGTGTTGTAAGGTACAATTGTAATTGTATGTATCTAAAATAATAGTTGGTTTGGCACTTGCGTGTGCCATCAAAGTTGCCAAGTATGCAGAAATACTAAATTCTCAACAGTTTATCTTGAATCTGGTTATCTATGGTGTTTCTATGAAAACAGCATATAAAATTAGAAAAAAACATGTTTTCCATGAAAACAGTGATGTAAACTTAGACTGCGGGAAACAAAACTGAGAAATAAAGGCCACTATAACCACATGGTGTTCTTGTATAATCATAAATTCAATGTTATGGTAAGTAAAGACAACCAATTGTTTATATTTTGGCTCATTAGCTTTAAATAAATAGTATAATAAATACTGGTCCTCTGTATTATTGTCAAATATAACTTCTCTGTGTGCCCCTTAGGATAAATACCACTATCTGGGAGTGCTACCACATTAAATCAAAATAGCCAGCAGAAGGCTTACTTTTCTTTGACAACTTAATATGCAGGTAGTAAGAATTTTGGTTGAACTGATTGTACTTTCATTAGGTCAGGTGTAGCAAAGCCTAAAATAATTGAATATGAGACTGGTCAATGTGATGAGATTTTCTGTTGGGCCAGCACAGAAGATCCCTCATCTTTCTAAGGAAGAAAGGGCAACTCATATTTTCTGAAAGTAAAAAAAAAACCAAATTATTATCCAAATCCCATTGCTATAAAACTTTTGTGTGTGAGTTACCAAAAAATTGTCCTGGTCTTATAACATTTTTATAATGTTATAAGATGCTCAAAACAAAAGCACACTGTTATACTATGTGATAACCTTACAGCATGTGGGCTCGATTTAAAAACAAACAAACACACAAGAAAACATAAAAACCCACAAAAAACCAAACTTCATGGAACTTCCAA
Source organism: Myiozetetes cayanensis (assembly GCF_022539395.1). Classification (NCBI taxonomy): domain Eukaryota; kingdom Metazoa; phylum Chordata; class Aves; order Passeriformes; family Tyrannidae; genus Myiozetetes; species Myiozetetes cayanensis. The sequence goes on from NW_026087742.1 coordinate 6,640,613, forward strand.
GGCATAATATTTCAAAAGTTATTTAGTTTTTACATAAAGTGAAGTATTAAGGCTTTTCATCTTCTAATAAATAAAACATAGGTATATTAAAAGCCTCTTAAACAGCTATTCCCTTATAAATTTAAAATGGTAATTCGTTGTCTGGACTCCTGTGTCTGTTTGTGTTAAGAAAAATAGAACTGTTATATAACTGTTTAACTCTTTTTACTGCAGCACCACTTACAGAAATAACAGGAATATTTGTGTATTGTGCACTAAAAAAAAAAAATCCTCTCTCTTACTTTCATGCACACTTATTAGAAAGGAGAGTTTATTTTGTCTTCAGGTAATAATAGATTATCTTATTCAAGGAGCAGAGGATGTTAGTCCAGAGTTCTAACTCTGTCTTTATCTGTTATGAGGTAAAAGTCACAGATGTATCTCTTGGTTTCTACCACTGTGTTTTGTAGGGAGTGATATGGGTTGAAACGGTGGCTTAAAATGACATGACAGGTACAGGTATGGGTTCATATATAGGCTCTTTCTATCCCACTTTCTACCATATGGCTCCTTATTTGTAGTCCTTGTCTTGTCTTTTCCAATAGATATTCCAGGTGATCACATTGGAAAGGAGATTGCTCTGGGCTCCTGCTGACAGAGAAAAGAAGGGGACAGGCTAATAAGCTTTTGATCATGACCAAAATTGCAATACCTTTCCATACATGCTGTATTGTTTAAGAGGGCTGAATTATATTGGAATGCTGTAAGCATACAGGACAGAGGTCAAAGTATAAATTAGGTGAAATGATCTCTATAAGGATCCCTCAAGGCCCTTTAACTGGCTTAAACGAACAAATCCCTCTAAAGGTGACATCAGGAGGAACTGTTAGAGTTTGTTTAGTGCTTCTCATTGGTCTGGTTTATGGTATTCATGGAAAAAAATATCCTGGTGCCATTACCCCGTGGAGGTTTTAAAGAATAAAGTTAACTATGATTCCAGTGGAAACACATCTGGGATAATATCAGAAATGTAAATGGATCATTGAGCTTATTTATATCTGCCTTCTTAATAACCAAGAGTAAAAATAATACACCAGGAGTTACCTGTCATAAACATCAGCAATGCAGGAAGAAAGGTGTCTGGGAGGGGTGGGACCACCATAAGCAGGTCAGAATCATGAGCTACACAAATAAGGGCATACAGTCAAAGCTGGGAAGAATTCAAAACTTGGTAAAACTGGTAAAAGTGATTTACTTGGCTTCAAGGCACTTTTTAAAACATAATCACTGTTTCTGTCCTTGTGATCACCACAAGGCTTTCCTTTCCAGCTGTATGAAATGAGTATGTCATCTAAACAATTTGCCCAAGCCTGTGCAGTATGAGAATCAGCCTTTCTTTGAGACAATGTTTAGTTAATGTGTTGTGTTATGACAAAACCCCTCTAGTTTTTGGATGGAACTTGATAGACTGTTTCTAATCTGCATTTTGGTAATCACTTTTCTGGTATGTTTTCTCTAAGCTAATTTAAAAATGAGTCAAGGTTCTGTGTTTCAGTAAACTTTTAATGAGTGCAATGTGGTAAGAGTTTGCTTAGGGACTAATCAGGGAAAGCGGACAAAACAAAATATGAACATCTCTCCCGTGCACTTTAAAAATTTAAATGAAATTAGGGAAGGCTACATAATCCTTGAAGCAAGATACTTATTATATGGGTAATGAAGAATATTTTTAAAGTCCAAATGTTTAAACGAAACAAACTGTAAAGTGTATTTAAAAAGTGCATGAAAATTCCCACCTCTTGAATGTGTCTGTTCCAAGCATCAAACTGGGAGTTAAAAGTGAGTAGTTGTGTTTCCCAGAGCTATTGTTAAACATTAGAAAGAAAAAACAAATGTGGGAGGAATCCACTGTGTTGACAGGATAAATGCTTGATGAATGCTGATGAATAGATTAACAAAAATATGCAAAGTCCTCAGAATACTGTATTGCATTAGTGGAATACTCTTACACTTCAGTTTCCTCCTTCTGTTTTTGTGGCAACTTTAGCGTCTAATGAAAGTTTAATATGCAATGAAAGCCAAGTAATTAAGAATAGGGCTAAGCAGAGACAAATAATCACTTATTCTTCCACACTGAGCCTAGAGATGCTCAATAACAATGGTTGGCTCATAACTGGATGATAAATCCTCTTGATGGGGACTCTTCTCAGTGTTGTTTCTCCTGTTTAGCAGCCTCTGCCTCTTACTGTGTTACCCATGGGAGGCTGGGAAGTGAACCAGCTCCTCTTGTTTCAGCATTACCTGGTTGTGACACTGTTAGCTTTTTCTTTCATGGAGTCTGCTGTGCTGGCAAAGCTGGGAATTGAGATACTGCCCTTGGTATTGGGGAGGTGATGCAGGAGTCTTCTCTAATTATTTCAGGATGTCTCTGTGGCAGAGTTTATTCTCAATTCCATGTCCTGCCTGGTATGGGCATGCTCCAGTTCTCCAGGCAGAGGCATAACGATGTCCTAGAGATAATGAAGTTCTAAATTGGGGTGAAAAGTCAGGAAGTCTAATGTGAATTAACAATGAAACAAGAAAACCAGTGCCATTGAAACCCTATTTTTGTTTGTTCGTGGGTATTTTATTTTTGTGGTGGGTTTTTTTGGTGTTTTTTTGTTTTGTTTTGTTTTTTAGACTTGAGAATACTGTCACACTGTCCTTTTAGTATCTTCAAGATAGTCTTATTTAGGTTATCCCCTTCTTGTTGAGCCCATCTGTTACACCGTCCCGTAGGACCCTGGAATTTCATTGCACCATAGAGCAGAATTTTAAACAAGGTCCAGAAACAAACTTTTCTGGCTAAAACCAAAGTGCTGAGACCCTGTTGCAAGTCGTAATGAAACAAGTCCAAAATATAAAAATTTAAAATTGCAACGAGTAAAGATTGATGAGCTGGTGCAGTGTCTAGGTATGGGCAAATGCACGTGTGTTCAGCTGTTTCTGTGCTCTTTGCATAGGGGATGACCTGTGGAGATGGTTCAAAGCAACCACATAATTCTACAACTTTGTTCTTTCAAGCAAAACAATTATTCATTAATTAAATCATTTAATGAATAACTAATCAGTCTTGCATTATTTAGTAGCTGAGCATGTTTCATGTACTGGAAAATCACACTGGAAACATCAGATAAGTGAGTGTCTCTTTTAACTGTTTTTTGACAGGATAAAGATATTTACAGGAGACTTAAGACAGCATTGTAGTTGGATACAAAGTAAATAGAATTTAATAGATTTTCTTTAAATGATGTTTTATTCAGGAAGAAAAAGAAACTCAATTTTTCTTTGCAGTAGAAATAGTCAAATATTGACTCTGAAAAACAATTTTTTCTGGGGTAGTGATGTTTCAGAAATTTTGCTGGAAAGCTGCTGCTGGTAGTTCATATTGCAGGAATGTTTTTCCAACTAGGTTGTATACATTAATGTGTATACATTAATTTTCTTTTTCCAAGAAAACCTGTACCTCCATATTGGTCAGAAATATTTTCCTTGCAAATATTATCATGATAGGGTGTAGATATTTCCTTGTTTTAGCTGAAGTTTCAGCTTGTTTTTGTTTCTATTCTGAAAGCTTTCATTCTGTAAATATTCCAAATGGATGGAGCTGCCCCAAAAAGCTTTCAGAGATGGATATATGTGTTTGATGTATGTCTGCAATAAAACAAGATGTCAAAAACATGTTTGGGGGGGGAGGGGGGAAGTGCAGGTTAAGTTTGGAGTATCTTAAAATTGTCAAAATAGTAATTCTGATGGAAGGGCGTAACTATAGGCTCTTTTTTTTATTTTTTTTTTTTATTACAAATATGAACTACCTTCAACAGGGGCAAGCATATGGATTTCTATTGACTGCAAAAAATTTCAGCATTGCTCTCTGGCACTCCAGTTGTCTCAAAGATTTTCAGGAACCCATTTGTCACTACACTGGGTGATGACAGACCAAACCTATTTGTCACTGTGAGTGACAAATAATGTGCACCACTAGGGACTTCTTGGCTGTATTTCATTTGTAAATCACAAAAGCAATAAGGCATATTTGAAATTTCCCACAAAGAGTGAATGAAGGACTTGCTACACATTTTATTTTTATGTTGCACGATGGTAATTCCGTATAATATGTAAGAATAATTGCAAATAAAAAGGTTTGCAGCTTTTTTTTTCCTCAGAGTTCGCAAACTATGGTCATAAATCTTCTGAGGAAAATGTAGGACTGAGCTTTCTTACTCTGAATTAAGACACTGAAAAAACCCCCAGAAAACTATATTTTCTAATCACTGGCATTAAATTGCCAGAAGGTTACTCCTAGTACTTATTGACCTAAAGAAATCTGACCATGAGAAGTAATATTGTAGTATCCAATGTTTGAAGAACAGAAAACTTACAGTAGGGCCAAATTAGGTCTCAAAGCAGTAAGGGCTGCATTGGTTATACCACACAACAGACTTGTCTGCTTTGTGAAGTGTGAGGCTCTATCAGAAAGCAGAGACATTGTTTTCTTTGTTCTGTTTGTTTATTTTTTTAATCATCTCACCCTCTATTCAAAACTCCTCAGTGTCTTGGCATTGAATTTGGCTTTGGTTCTGTTTTGTTTGTGTGATGGATTTTTTTTTTTTTTTTAATTTGAAATATTTCTGTGTATAAAGACGAACCTTGAATGAATCTGAAGAGTTTCTGTCCTTTAGCTCTTTCTATTTAGCACATCTTGATTACATGAAACTCTTACATAATGTGGTTTAGTGGTATCATGGCAATCACACTACATTAAGTACAAATGCTTTTGTCCTGTTACAATTACTTGCACATTCACAGTAGAACATTGTCTGCCATATATTGGTTTAAATACAAAAAAATCCTCTTGCAAGTGCTGCACCACAGTAATATTGCCATAAGGAAAAGCCTGGAAGTCTACTTAAGCAGTTTTTCTGCATGCTTGATAAATGTTTCTCTCCTGAAGAATGTCATTCTGAAGTTCAAGTTCTTCAGTTCAATAACAGAGGTGGTCTGTTATTGAAATGTACGATCAACTTTACGATGATAATCTCAGTTGTTTAGTATTGCTACAAGACTATCATTTTATCACTAACATAACCTTCTATCTAAAGCATATTTACTGTTGGATATGTAACTATTTACATGACAGTTTAAGCAAATTATTTGTAAGAAAGAAGAAAGAACCAGCTTTCAACGGAAGTGTTATATTCTTTTCAAAAGACAGTCTTTCCTTTAAGATTTTTTGTTTGTTTTTTTGTTATGTTTGGGGTTTTTTTGTTTGGTTTGTTTGAGAACTTTTTGGGTTTTTTGGTGTTTTTCCTATGACTCATAGAAAGCATGATACCATTGGCTGGGCTAACAATAGAAAGAAAGAAAGACTGCAGTTCTGCAGAGAAAAACTTTTATCTTGGCTAACAGATAAATCTTAGTGAAGGCCTTGTTTTATTTGCTTGTAGTATCTTAATTAATTTGATCCTAAACTCACAATCATTCTACTAGCACAGTTAAACTGATACACTAGAGTTTCATCTTTTTCCCCTAGAATATGGTGCTGTAATGCTACCTAAGGATGACAATTTTTCCCCATTCTGACACAACAGAGTGTGCGTGGATAGAACTGAATAAAATAGAATCCCCACACAGGGATTTCATCAGTCCCATTATTTATGGTTTTAAATACAATTATTGTTTTCCCAAACGTAGATCAGTACAAGCAGGGAGAGCCTTTATTTTGATAACTTTAAATGTATTTCCAGTTTAGTTACGCTACATTGAGGAAACCAACTCCTAGTTAAAAATAGGATGTTTGTATAACAGGGCAGCTTTTCTGTGAACACACGCTGCGTGGGAGCACTTATCTGCTTTTGGCATTCCACACTCTCTGCAGCCTGGGGCTTTACAGCTTTTGGAAGTCACAGGTAAGGGGAAAACAAGAAGAACGCTGAGTCTTGATTATTCCAGCAACAGTGGAATTAGAACTGTGGGGAGTCAGTGCTGAGGTCCACAATTGTGCATTTATTCAAAACGAGTTGTGACTGAGCAAGGGTTCCACAGAAAATCTGAGGGTGGCGTATGATCTTTAGGAAAGGACTACTGATTCTCATTTTTAAATGATGTTGTGGTAATGTGTTGCCCATCCTTTCAAGAGTGATTTTATTTTTTTCTTGATACTCAGAGCAATGAATATATGAGAAAGACAGATGAATACTTGAAAGAGTGCTTGGAGATGGGAGTTTTAAACCAATGTGTGAAATATTGGTACAGTGTGAAGATTCCATTAGGGTATAGATTTATATTATGAGAAATAGGAATTGATCCTCAAAACACAAGTTTTCCTTTTTTCTTTTTTTTATATAAGTTTGAACAGAGGTAGGTATTTATTGCCCAAAGTTGATCTGTAGCTTAACCACTAGCACTGCTCATCTTGCACTTAGCATGGAAGCATTAATGCCAGAACAGAAACTGTGCTCTCACCAGGGGGAAACAAAGAAACTATTCCCTTTCTCAGAGATGTCCTACATTTAAGTGGCAAACAAGTAAAAAGAGTATGTGTTGAACAATTTAACAAGACATTTCAAGAGATAATTTAAAAAAATTGTTTGCACTGGACTTTCCTAACACTCTTCCACAGAATTTTCTAGTGTTTATAGCATTACAATAAGAAAAAAAAAAAAAAAACAAAGAGGGGGGGGAAAAAAGCTTTAGTGTCCATGTTTTGAGAGAAGTACATGTTACAGCATATAAAGCTAATGGAAAATCAGATAACCTAGTAGTAAAAACAAAGCACATCTTCTAAGTCCACATGAAATGAAGGGTACATCTGTCTTAGAGTGATGAATTGCTTCATTTCTTTGTGAAATGTCTGTATTGCATTTAAATACTTCTATTAAATACTTTTTAAATAGTCTTTCATCAAACTGTAACTGCTCATGTGATACTGAAAGTAAAAGTACTGAGCAACTCGTAGAAGAAAAACAGAAATCTGAAATATAGTATAAACTGTCAATAAATGCAATAAATTAGAACTTAGAAGTTTCATATGAGTTTCCCCATTGTTCCCTGAATCCAATAGGCAGGCTCTGAGAAAAACACTAATTAAAGGAATTGGTGGCTTTTCTCCAGCACTGAATTATGAGGTCATTACTACTTGTTAAAATACTTATTCCACTCAAATATTCATAATTATCTATTAGGTTTCTTGTAGATGGGGAGATTATGATAATACATCTAGCTCTTTTTATTAGGGGGTAGTTTTCATCAGTATTCCAGATTAGTCCATTACTCTGAGCCATAGCCACATCAACATAAATCACCAATGCAAATGCTAAACAAAAGTAAGTTCTCCATAGGAAGGACACTACTGGTGGCTTTACTTCCAATAGTTTTTTATTCTACATTACTTGCAGCACTTTGAAACCTGAAAATGCAATTTCTCTTGCTATTGATTTTTGTTCTTTCCCATTTAGTAAGCACTGAGGTAGATGGAGATCTATGCATGTACCTTTCCATGTGGGGAGCTTGGAATATGCTTTAATGTTTCAATAGGATGCTTCTGCAACTTGGGACCCTGATCTCACCTGGGATGAGATGTTGGGATACCAGATCTGCTTTTCAGGAGCATCTCATTCAGTAGCTACCAAATCTTTTCATGAAGAGAAAAGTAGGTGTATGAAATGTAAATGCCATGGTTGAATCCAGGAGGAAGCAGGAGAGTCAATTTTTACAACAGAGAGTGATCTCTTAAAATAGATTTATTTGGTATATAAAGGTGTTTTGTTGTTTTTTTTTTTTTTTCTGTGGGAGAATAGTGAGTAAGCTGTTGGTTTAGAGAGGAAGTGGGAGATAAAAGGTGGAAGAGCATTGATAAACATAAAGACAAAGTATGAATTCCTCAACACTTAAGACCTTTTGAGGTCAACTGAGAATCTAAGTTGAGGAAATGGACTTCTCATGAATGTACTGAAGAAGACAGAGCTATGCAGCACTGCAGTTGACTCTAAGATGGTTAAGTGAATATTCTTTGCATATCCTTTAGATGTCTAATTCTCATAGGCTCTCTGAGAGTCACTTGAAGAAGATTTAGGGTGCGCAAGTTTGTAATTTCACAGCTTTAGCTCTGTGTTAAACTTCAACCTTAATATTCTTTCCTCATAAGAAAAATTTAGTTCTATTTATTTATAGGTTTCTCTTAACTGAAAAACCTCTATCAGCATAAAGAATTTCCTGTTAAATGTTTTGGTCAAGCAGCAAAACTAATAAACATCACTGTGCTTACAATGCTTGAGTGTGTGGTGGATACTCTTTCATCCATCTGAACAACATGGTAGTTAAAGGATTTTTCCAGTCTGGGACAAGGTTATTAGCATAGCTGAAGTATTTCCATCTTGTTAAAGTTTTAGTCGAATGAATGTATGATTTCTAGATTGAAATTAAAAGCAAGTGAAACTAAAACTATAAAATAAATACTTTGTTATCTCTATTCCAAGGTAGAACAGTGTTTTTACTGTAGTATTCATACGTTTTCACTTGTTCAGAGAGAGGCAAAGAGCAAAAGTTACTGGTGCCACATGGGATGAACAGAAGGGAAACTGGTCTGTTAAGGACAAGGCACTGGAAAGAGGTTTGAAGCTGATAATCTCCTATCAGGTTAATGGCAGTGTAATGTGACATTGCCCTGGGGATTTCCTGTGAGAAAAATAACTAATGCTCTAGCAGGACTGTCACAACAGCAACCACAGAAAATACCATGGGACTAGGAGAAAGAGGTAGAAGTTAACAAGAGGAGCAGAGAGATATCACAACTATTACTTGATAGTTTTGATTGGAAAGTGTCAAGTGCTGTAAATTATTGAACGTCAGGTATTTTCATGAAAAAATGGAAGTCCAGGGTGATTAATCCTTGCAGATCCAAATGTGGTACTGCTAGAGAGAAAGTTGAGGTTTTTAATGAAATTCGGTCTTGCAATATATATATATTTAACAGAAGAAATATAAAAGTTAGTTTGGAAATGTACTTCCTGAGTGTGGGTGTTTTGTTCTGGGTTTTTGGGGTTCTTTTTGAGCTTAATGAGGCTGAGTATTAGATTTACCCTCCTTCAGTCTACCCGAGGACAGTCAGGGAGGAAAAAATCTGCTAGATAGGACTGGTACATGGTCTGATGAATGTTAGACATCTATAGGAAAGATGAGCTACACTGACAATCCTGGTTTAGTCTCAACAACAGGAAAAACTGTTTTAAATAAAATGGTGTAAAGGGACCGTATTAAAAAAAAAAAAGGTCTATTTTTTTTCCCCAGTGCTGCTATTGTTCCTAGATATCAAAATATTAAAATGCTACATGGACCTTTGTCAGCCAGGTCAACTCTAAGTCATGGAGAACAGTTACTGATTTCCATCAGGCAAGTGTATACTCTTGTGTTCAGTAAAGGGAACAAAGATTACATTCTATAGCCTTCATTTCTTAAATGGGAAAATTACTTCTATTTCTCAAGGTTCATTGTGGAGTTTAACAAATAGCAAACACATTTACAAAAATACTTTAATACCATAAGAATTGGACATTAAATTATTCTCTCTTTTCTGGGCTAAACAGTGGCATGAGATGGAGGTGGAATATATGTTACTAGCTCCTATGACACAAGATACATAGAGTCAAAATAAAATATTTAGTGAGTTAGTTCCTTGTGATTTGTCATGAATCTACAGTCTAACACCTCTCACTCAAATTCTAAGAAGTATATGTGTCTAGTTGTGGCATTTGACTATAAAGTGGGATGAGGATTCGTAATTAGACACAGAGAAATGGCAGAGAACCAAAATCAACAAAACTTGGGTTAATGGCATGCAGAACAAAATTTCTTGATGGATGCTGGCTGGTGTCACTTGGTCTAATCCAGTCATTTTTTTTTTTTTTCCCATCTCAAGGCTGCAGACTGCCAAAACTAAAGGTACTACCTGCAGTGGTTTGCATGGGAAGCCCCAGTGTCTCTCGGATAACTAAGACTTTATGGCATGGGAAAATGTTTTTCACCCTTGGCAGCTGGTTATAAAACCTCTGCACATGATCTCCCCCTTCAGTGTTATTACAGGTACTTAAGTACCTCTTTAGAAAGCAGAGAGGTATAAAATGGAATTGGGAACTGAAGCAAATACCAAGGTGTTCTAACCTGTCAAAGTTAAAACCTCAAGTAATCAGGTTCACATGCATGTGCCTGGATTTTATGGGTTCTGAAAGCACCTTGAGTGCACACACACACTTTTTAAGGCACAGCTGAAGTGCAAAGTGGAATCAAAGTGATGCCCCCTGCCCACCTATTTTAAAACTTAGTGCCTAGGGCTGGGTACAGAGTCAAGGTACTCAGAATCAATTTCCAGTGTTACAAATATATATTCTGATTAGAAGTAGCTTCTCTGGTTACCTTGCTGTAACTATTACTGACACAGGTGTTAAAAATGAGGAAGTGTTTGTTAGACTTTAATTTTCTGCAATTAAACCTTTTTATGTTTGTTTGTTTTGCTTGAGATCGGCTTTTGTGGGTGTTTTGTGTTTGGGCAGAGGGTTCTGTGGATTTTTTGGGGTGTTGTTTTTTGTTTTGTTTGGGGGTGAGGGTTTGTATGTTTTTTTCCCTTTTTTTTTTCCGTCTGCATTAAAGTGACTAGTTTAAGACAGTCACCTTGATGAAATGATTTACTTGAGTGGTGTTTGAACAAACTTTAAGAAAAAACAAGGAGACGTTCTAGGATCAGAAATACAGCATTGTTACTCTTGGTTTTATAAAGCCAAGGTAGAAGACCTCAAAATGCATTAAAGGTGCAGATTAGTTTATCCACAATATTGCTAAGGCTTTGACTTTTGACAGCTTGGTGTTAACTTTAGGATTTATTCTTTGTTTTTCAAACCATGTGACTTGAGAAAAAGAAAAATACTGTTTAGAAAGCTGACCTCATATAAGTAAGCATTTTTAAACATCAGATTAATTGGATAGATTTTTTTATATTTCAGGTCTGAAAACAAATACCTACATATAAATATATTAAAAAAATATATAAATACCTAAAAAGGTTAATGGTACATTCATGTAGCTTGGTCATTTAGCAGAAGAGAAACTGAACTGCAATTGTACTTGCAATCAAAGACAGAGTCAGAGTCTTGGGATTCGGATGCAGCTACGTTTAGGTTTTGCTGTTCAATGTCCCTCTGATCCATTGCTTATCACGAAAGCTTTCAGAAGACAGGAAGTTAAAAATAACTTTAAATGAGACATGAAATTATAAGAACCGTGGTTAAAACGGAGGCATGTTCTAATTCCTGACCAGCACAAATCATAATGCAGAGATTTTTCACTTTAAGAAGTGGGATGTGGCAGAAAACAAGACAAAGATTGACTAAATAATAACAATAATCTGCTGCACAAGAGTGAGAGATAACTGCTAAAAAGTATTCATAGAATTTCCCTGAGTTCTTGGAAAGCTTGTAGGATATGATTTCTGGTGGGTGGTGTTCATAGTTATGAAAGCAGTTGTGGAAGCTATTAGACTGCTTATCTGATGAGCATTTATATATCTGTGATTTCCGTGAAAATTCCTCTCTCGTGCAATAAATCCTTTCTGAGTGGCCTTTCTCCCATAATTTTCATAAAAGAAGGATTGGATTTTATTCCTTTTTCCAAAATTAATTTTTTAATTGATTTTTTCTAGATGAAAAGCTCTGAGAAAGTTTCCCACTAAATCTGTTATAAGAAAAAATTCAGTTACAATAAAATTCTCTGATCAAATTAACTGTTGCATTTGGCATTTGGATTTGACAGCTGCCACACTGAATTTTGCTGTGATTATGTACTTCTCATTCAGTTTGTGTTTTTAGGGACATGATGTTTCTAGACATATTAATGGTACTTTTCCCCTCCCTATTATTTTTTCTTTTTTCTTTGAAATCCATGAAGCATATCTCACCAAACACAACCCAGACATGTTTTTGAGTTAGCAAGAATTAACTCAAGCAAGTGAAACACCCTCTATAGCTCTAAGTAAAATGGCAGAAGCTGTTACTCTGGGGAAAAAAAACTCCCAAAAGAAGGAGATGCCTGATGTACAAAACACTATGGTCTGACACCTAATACATCGAAATGCCTGTGTTTTAAGAAACCTGTCTCATAATGTAATGGTTGGCAGGCTCAGGAGAGGCAGGACTGTTCCATTTAGCACACTGCTAGAGCACTTTGGTGGCAGAGTGGTGCACAGCCCATGGCTCCTTTTAGGTTTGAGGTTTGTTTTCCTTTGGACAGTGGTCAGTCTATTAGCTGTGAACACTTTTATTAAGGTCACATGGCACTATATATCAGACCAGCTGAAGGTCTGGCCTTAGGGCATCCAGGATGTGCAGGTTCTTTGCACCAAAATTTAAGGTTTGTGACCTCATCATGTATGAGCTTGGGATCTTGGACTTTTTTCAATTATGCTGTAAGCTACAATAACTCTAATTGCCATTGTGGAGAAATGTATCAAATAACTCAGCTACTTGGACAGCACACAGTTTAGAATTTATTAGCTGCTGCTCTGATCCTAATTTAGTGGCATAGTCTCATTTCACTGAAAGTATAATTGCCATTATTGAGTAATCATTTTGATAGGTTATTCCATTTTCTGCCCTGTTTATCTTCTGTTCTTAAGTGTCTCGCTTTCCTCTTTCAACATTGCCATCTCAATCTGAGCTCCTTCTCACTAATTCTCAGTATTTTCCAGTCTTTTTTAATGGCACAATCAGTGCTTGATAACATCTGTATGTCTTCTGCAATTCTGTCAAATTAGCTGGTATGAAGAGACTGGTATTTGCAACTTGCCTTCTGAGCTCCTGCTGTCGCAGGGTTTTTTGACACATGGGTTTTTTTGTCTTCCACCCCTTTTTTTCCTCAGTTTGGTCCCATACAATAAGATTGCTTTTATATTTAAACCAATTATCCACTGAAAAAGTTAGCTTTCTGAATATATGGAGTAGGTAGAAGTTGTATTTCTTTTTGTGTGGTATAACCTGCTCTAAAATGCTTTATTTTTCCAGGCAACCGTGCTTAGCTGGTTTGCTTCAATTACCTGTAGCTCTTCAAGTAATGGTGGGTTGGAATGAAAACACTGGATGGAAAGGCTAGTAATGTCTGATCCAAAGGGAATTAATTAAACAGGATTATTATTCTAATCCCAATGCTTTCATTACTGTAGTAAAAAAAGAGTATTGTTCGTACGGTTTTAAAAACTCATGTCCATTGTTCCCTCACAGTAGCTGCAAGAGACTGCAGTCACATTTTTCCATTTCTGTGATTCTACTTCTTCCCCTCCTGGTTTGCTTATTTCACAACTTGTTTTCTCCATGTCACAGTTCTTTTAATCTTGTGGAGGTAAATAACAACTTATAGCCAGTCAAAGTTTATTTCTATTTGGCTTCTCTATTTCTATTTTCCCGCTTACACAAGGTATTTATGTAATGTAAATCTCTCTTCCTGTGAACAACACGTAATTTTTGTGTCCTATTTTGGATCTGACTTGTCCATTCTGTTAGGAAAAGGGGGAAAAACAAGAACAAAAATAGATCAAAGAGGAAACCTAATTGTTCGCATGAATGGTAAAAGAGGTTTTTTAAAAGCCCTCTTTAAGTCATCAGCATAGCATCTCTCGCTGTGGACATGCTTAGGAAAACTAAAGAATTATAGGAAAACTACAAAGAATTACATTTTAAAAATATTTTTAGTTGTATTCTGTGGGTAAATATATATGTATATATATAAATGCACTGATGCTTTAACTCTGTACACTGTGCTGGGCACAGACTCTGCAGTAAAGACACGTTCTTCTACTCTGGGGAGTGAAAAGACCCACTGAAAAATGCTAGTCCTGTATCTGCTGCAGGGTTTCAATTTGCCCTTCCAGCATTAGGGACAGCAAAGGTTTGAGAATGTGGCAATTCTCCTGGCTCTTAAAATCTTGTCCATTCTGCCAGCCTGCAACTTAAGCAGACACAATTTTATTGTGTGTATTTATGTTTAAATAATATCTCACAGATGCTCATGTATCTTAATTCCCATTCATGTATCATTTTTACTGCCATCTGATATTGCAACCTACAATTTGTATTTATTGCCATTACTCAAGCCATCCAGTCTTCTTTAATAATACTAAACAAAAAGTGTGACCAATTATATGGATTCTTAGAGAAAATGCACAAAAAACTGAACTGGCTATGCACAGTTGTTAACATTTAAATCCCATCTGTAACTAGAACCAGCTGAATTTATCTTATATATATAATAAAATCCCCAGAATACTTCTTGCCTCTTCTGAAATATATATTTGGAAATTAATATTGAATATGGGCATTTTCTTCATTATTGTTTTTGGAATGCAAACTATGGGGTGAAATGTATTGTTAGTGTAGGATTGAGATGCAAGGCCTGAGTCCCTGTCATTCAGAAAGCCAGCCTGAATTTGAAATAAACAAAATCAGAGATTTCTGAGTTAGTTCTAAGTGTATTCCTTTTGTATAGAACATCACAGCTCCAGGATGGTAACTTAGAGTAAGTATGGCTGTGCCAGATCGGGGTGTCCATGGGGCCTGTTTGGTGACTGAAATTGGGCGTTGCTGTACGTTCAAAATACCTTAAGTTCTGCAGCTGAAGTTTTATTTTACTGTTCTAACTTCTCTTTTCAAAAACCTCTTCCCTTTTACCTCCCTTTCTGTTGCTAATGTTGGATGGCAGCTGTCACGAGACCTAGTTGCTTCATGCTTCTCTCGTCAATGGAAGTATTTTCATGCTGGTGTTGACAGCCAGACTGAAATATTTTTGTCACCCTTATGAGTCCTGTAAAGTTTCCTCTGATCAACTGGTTGAGTTAATTTTAACTGTTAGCTCTCTTAATTGATTCCACTCTTATTTTTTCTTTGAGGCTTTGCAGCTCAAGAGTAAATTTTCATATTTATCGGACAACTTATAACTGGTTCTCATTAGAGGTTGTCTGGCAAGAGGATGCATTAGGGTTTCAGTAAATTAGCATGACATCCTTTCAAAAACTTGTATCTGACATATTATCATAAGGACAACCAAAGGTAGGCGTAGCATCCTGGATAAATAGCTACCAAGGAACCTGAGGCAGCTCAGTCAGGAACAAGTCTGTATACCTGAGACCAGCTGGTCTTTTCTTAATACTAACAAGAAGAATGCACTTATTTTCTGGTCGAATCAGTTAAGCCCAGGTTGAAATCTAATCATAACTTTATTATTCTTGCCCTGAAGAAGTAGCATTAAAATGTATATAACTGACTTCAATAGTTCAGGAATATATGTTTGTATTCCCTGAAAACATCTGAACTAAAATGAATAATAATGAAAATTTATGATTGGAGGAATATTAGGATATCTGAGACTGACAATGGCATTTTGAGGTACAGACTGCTGAATTACAGCAGTGCAGTTAGCACGATGAGGTACCTCCAGACTGTTCTCGGCTCTACCTGGTTCTAAAAATTGTAAGGGAGGAGTGCATGTGCTGGGTGATCTGTATTAGGGCAAGTGTCAATCCAGGACTGACTGTGTTACTGAATATTTTGCTCTGGTGTGTTTTATTTATTCAGGCCAAGCTTTTTCAATTCCTTATTAGTGCTGCAGAGCTATGGATATTCTTCTGTAGCTTTGGCTGGAAGAGTATGAGGCAAATAGGCAACTTCTGTGCTGGTGACCAACAAGTGCAGTCCATGAAAATTCTGACTGTGATAGAAAAACTTAAACCAATTCTGGCCATTCTCTGAAAAAGATTGAAAAGTTATTTCCTGCAATTAGTTTTTTCTGATTCAATGAATGTCTCAGTATGCAGTCAAGGAAGATCATAGGATTATAGAACAGTTTGGTTTGGAAGGGACCTTTATATGTCATCTAGTTCAACCCCCAAGGTGCTCCTCTTAAGAGAAGCTGCCTCTCTTGACTCTCTTGACTGTGGTTAGGAAGTGAGAGAAATTCCAGAAATGGGGGCTTTCTGTATCTACTCAACTCCCTTACTTAAAGACAAAAAAAAAAGGGCAAAAACCAGGAAATGAGAAATTGGGGGAAAAAAAAAAAAGTGAAATTCTAGTTCTTTGAAGTGTACTGAGAAGAACATAATGCTTTGGAGAGAATCAATATATCATCTGCAAACTAAATATTCCCACTTCAATATTTCCTCGCTTTCCTTGAGTGTTCATTTTAAATGAGTCTTTAGATGCCCTCCTATCATGGTGAAGTAATATATCAAAACAGGATATAGTAAGCTAATAGTTTTGAGATCCTCTTAAGAAGAAAAGTGAAAGTGCCCTCTGTGTCAGTTCATGTGGGTTCCATCTTCTAATGGTACCTACATATCTGAAAAGAGAAACAGCTGTCAGGAAACAAGGCCAAAAAAGAAGTTTTTGAGAGTACTGAGAGCCAACATGGGAAAGGCTCCCAAGAATCCACCAGTTCAAAGACTAATGGCCCTGTTGGATCCCCAAGAACTGTTAAGCTTAAGACATGGTCAGCCGAAAATGTGCAAGGTGACTTGCAAGTACTGGTGTCAGTGACAGGCTGCATAATTCAGACCACATCCAAGAGGGCAGTGCCTGTTACGTGCAGACAGAGTTGACAGGATTAGTTACACATCTGCGTAGCCAAAAGAAAAATCACTTGAAGGACTTTCTGTCCCAAAAGTCAGTGATGCGTCCATGTGACGTTCCACTTCTGAATAAGTAGCTGGACTTGACCTGCCAGCCGTTGCTCCAACTCTGAGAAGTGTGTGTGTGTGTGAGGGACCAGGCGAAGGAATGCACTGTATGAAGTTATCTGCTAATAAACACAACTTATTTTCATACCACCTTGAATTAGTGACAGTGATCTTTCTTGACCCAATCTCCTACGAGAGAAAGGGGTATTTATGATAAAGGAATACAGTGAATTTGGTTATACCTATTTATTTTTAAAATTCATGGTTTCATAGAGGTGCATGTAAATGAGATTCCTTGTGAGAACAGCCTTCTGAATCAAGTTTAGACTTTTAGATTTGGAAGTTCAGACTGAAGTACATCATGTATCCACCAGGGAAAGAATCAATATGTTGAAATGTTTATAAGGTGGTCTTAAACAGCAACTGCTTTTGAACATCTAGTATGGAGGAGAAGCTTTAGGTAATGAAGTTAAAGACTGAATTTAAGTTTTGACTGGCTTGAAATAAAAGCAAAAAGGATGGAAGAAAGGCTATAATTATTGGAAGAACATAATGTGATGCTTAGACAGGATGTGAAATTCGCTGAGGAACATATTGCAGCTATAATTAGAGATAGTGTTTCAGTCACTTTAAAAATGAGTCATTAGAGAATGCATTAAAAAGAAAAATTCTACATCTGTTGGGTCTCCCAGTTGGGACAGAAACATGAGCCCTAAAAGGAAATGCAAATTCTTTCTTCTAAGGAGCTTTGAGGTTAAATTCCAGAAGTAAAGCACAAATAAAGCTCTGGAGTTGGAAACAAATAGAAACAAAACAAAAGTATAGATGGTTTGCAATACTTTCCATTCATACTTCTAGAAGATATACAAGAGCACTGATACTTATTCTGCAAGGAGTTGAAATTGCTTAGGTGTTTTACAGGGTATTCCTCTCATCTTTCATCATGGCTTCCAATCATAGGGAGAGCAAAATAGTTCCACTGTATGTTTTTGGAATGTACACTAAATAAGAACAGTTGGGTGACTTAGTTCTTCCATGTTCATCCTCAATATCAAATGATCTAGCTGGAGAACAGCTTTTACTATTCACTGCTCATCTATAATAAGCAGTTTTCAATTAATTTATTTTCTAATTGTGCCAGGACGATGGGTGAGAAACACAGATGCCAGTTTCTGATTGCATTGGCTTTTGGAAAGAGTTGAATTTTCCATGGGAGGAGAAGTTTGTGGGAAGGAGGTCAATGCATGTAGCTGGCGCTGTATTGTTCTCAGGCTGTTTGCATGAGGGAATGTTCTGCAATAAAATATATTGCCCAGTAATTTTAATCAAGGAGCAAATTAAAGAAAACTGAGCTATGCAATAAAAAAGACAATTCTACTATTTTGTCCTACAGTTTCCCCTTTTTTTTTGGCCTCTTTTATAGAATACTCAGTAGAGGTCTTTATTTCAGATCATCATAACCTATTTTGAAAGGCAATTTTCTATGGAGTTGTACCACAGAGAAAATTTGTGTAGACTTGTAATAAATTAAGACGACTGAGTGCCAGTGGTCTGTCTGGACAAAGAAAACTCAACCAACCAACCTACCAAACATAAGAATCAAGAACAAACCTGCAAGATTTGGGGTCTCTATCAGCACATAAGCAATGTCACTGCAAAATTCTGGGGAACACAGGGATGTAACACGTC
This sequence comes from Myiozetetes cayanensis, assembly GCF_022539395.1. Classification (NCBI taxonomy): domain Eukaryota; kingdom Metazoa; phylum Chordata; class Aves; order Passeriformes; family Tyrannidae; genus Myiozetetes; species Myiozetetes cayanensis. The sequence continues at coordinate 6,659,025 of NW_026087742.1, forward strand.
CCTGAGTCTAGTTAAGAGAAAAAAAAATGTATACCCTGTACTTACAACTATTTGTTTAACTTATCAGACCTTTTTGTTGAGTGTGAATTTGGAACACCAACAAGTAGTTTTTGAACAATTAATTATTGCAGCATGCAAAAGCTGAGGTAGCCTGAATAGATCAGTTTGAAGCCAGTTCTTTTTTTGTCTTCACCATGTCATCTAAAAGTGGTTATTCTTATATTTATCAATGGAATAATGGTGTTTCTGCTCAACTTAAGCTGCCTACAGGGCATGAGTTCTCTTAATTAGCTGGTCAGTTAAATCTTACCTCTGAGGAAGTGCACAGTGTCATTTTAGAGATGGTTTAATATCCTTAAACTTCTGTGTGTACTTCTGTGACACACTGCTTGGTGGGAGCTGACCCTTCTGTTCTGCCTTAGAGTGAGGCAACCTCATTCACTGTGGTGCAGTGGAGAATTCCATTCAGTTGAATGCTCTGCTTCATTTTCAGGTGTTAGTAAACAGTCTGGTCAGCAGTACCTGGAAACTTGGGCAGTGCAAATTCAATTCTCATAATAACTGCTATTTTTTTTATTTAGCTTTGTTAAATAGATGTTGGAAGACAAGTTATACACAACTTTCATAAAATTCAGAGATGTTTATTTGATCTATTAATCCCATCTTTAAGATGTCGTAAAGATGATCTCTTGGATAAGGATAACCTGTTCCCTGAGACACTAATAGAGAATTTTTGTGTAGTTCTATAGGTTAGGAAATATAATGAACTGTTTACCCCTCAAGAAATGGCTAAAATCAAGATTTAATTTAAAAATAATTATTTTTTTTTTTTTTTACCTTTACATACAGTCTCAGGGCAGTTCTGGTCTGTGAGTATTTACATCAGCCTACGAAGTATTGTCCAATGCACCCAAATATAAAAGCACATTTTGCTTTTCCTTAAAAAGAGGGGGGAATGCTCATCAGCCAGCAAGCACAGAAGATGCTTGATCAGCTGTCAGCAGCCTTATGTTGGCTGTGACCACTGCAGGCCTGGTCTTCCAGCTGGAGACCTAGAGATAAACACAGAGTGGAATAATCATATTACAACTACTTGGAAATGCTTCAAACTAAAAGGTTTTCTCAGGGGGAGGAATTTTAATGCATGATTTTTGTAAAACTGGTTTAGAACAAATTGTTTGTGCATGCTGGAACATGAGCAACTTCACTAATGTGTCTGATCACGCTCCTGTGTCAGCATTCCTCCATTAATGTTGGATGGGAAGGGGGGCAGGCATGTCTCCTGGAAGATTTTAATACTTGAAAGCAGAGTGGAAGTACCAGAAATGCAAAATGTGGGGGAGGGAGAGGGAGAGCGAGTTCAGGTTTTTAATTTCTAGGTTTTTTAAAGAAACTATTGCTTTTTTTGGCAGGTCACCTTAGTAAGACAGAACAAAAATCAAACTGTTTTTACATTTTACCTTCTGGTCTTGGTAGCACTGTGAACCTAAGTGAGCCATCCAAGGCACACTGAGGATTCTATTTAAAGTGTTGCTCCATTTTTATGTAAATGACAATATTAATTATCATACTTCAATTATGAAACTGCAAACATTACTGTACCATCTCAATAACAGCTGTAAGTCGGGCAAAGGTTTATGACTAGTGTATTTTAAGCCATTCACAGGTTCTATAATTATACTAAAGATGTAATGTAAGGATAGTGCAAAGTAAGAGTGACTTTCTTGGTTCAGACGAACATCATATGATGAACATCAGGGTTAAAACCTGAAAAGAAAAGGTTAGTCAACAGTTTTTTAAAAGCAACAGAGTAAATTCTCATAAAACTCCACTCACTTTTGAAAGGGAGTGAATTAAACTCATGATGAAGCTCAATGATACGTTTGCATTTTCTTTCTCTGTTTTAAAAACTGGGCTTTTTTCTCCCTTCAGAATAGCCTTTGCCATTTGTTTACTTTCACAGTATCAAATGTATGAGAATTTTATACAATCATATCTAAAGTATCATCACTAATTTTGGTAAATTTTTTTTGGCCATTGGTCATTCTTTTTTGGGAAACAGTAGAAAATAAGAACATTGGATAAACAAACATCACAGTCAGAACAGGTAGCTCTTCCTTGTTCTGGGATGTCCTTTTGAAATGATTTAGAAATACTTCAAGACTTCAGCAGGTTTGGTAGGAGAATACAGATACAAACTGACCTTCAATGCCTCTTGCATCAATGCACCAAATACTATATCATATTCTTCAAAAATTGACTTGTGTGGATAATCCTGTTACATGTGGAAACAACTGATGTGTTACAAAGACTTAGCTGCATGGCATTGCCTGGTCCTGCTTCTAAGAGCTAAATTATGTTTACGGACTGCTGAGAGTAACCTATTTTTCTACATTATTTTTCCTGTACATTTTCTTCGTTGCAAGTGTGTCATACAAAGGTAAATGAGATGGAAAGACTGCAGTTCCTTTGCTTAATAAAGGGCTGTTGAATGGATTCACAGAGTAAGCTCTGTGATGGCATTTCTTTCAAAACACAGACCTGAAGATTAACAATTGTTGCACTGTACATATTTAACTAGTTATTACAAAACACAACTCACGAGGGTCTGAAAGGAAATAATGATTTAAGCACTTTTTTTCTGTGTAGTTTTTAGATCTGGAACAAACAAATACAGGAGGCTGCAAACAACCTCTTTCCAAATTGGATTGCAGAGATTCACAGATTTTTTTATTGTGTTTTTTACCTATTGGTTACACACCATAATCAACTAGCTCAGTAGTCATAAAGTCTTGTTGAGCTTTTTCTCAGATCAAATCTTGTGTTGCACCATGCTGTGCAACACTATGCAGCTTTCCACTGAAACCTCCAGAGCTGTTAAATGTATTGGACCCAACTCTGCCCTGAGATGTGCCTTGACAAGTTTCCCAGTTAACAGATTCTTCTTCCTCATCTCCTTCATTTTCAACACACACCCTTTTTCTTCAAAACTGCATGAAAAACAAAAGGTCCTTCTCCATATAAAACATCTTTTCCCACTGAAGGAGTAGTTGAAAGCAAAGTAGGTGAGGAAGGCAGACTGAGCAAATTGAACCTTTTCTCATGTATTCTTCCAAATGAATTTGGGAATGAGAACCGTGTAAGAATTCTGAAAGATAACTCTAACTAGTTAATGACAGAAGCCTCATTCACTGTTTCATACTTTAGGCTGATATTTATTTTCTTCTCTTTTTGTCTGATCCTTCACAAAAGGATAAGGGGAAAAAAATGTGAACCTCTTTTATAACTTTTTTGGTAGTAAGGCAGTAGAATTATGCTGTAAGTAATTTATGGGGAGCTGTTAAAAAGGCAGGTTTTTCCCCTGTATTTTTGTCTGGTGTTTTCATTTAAAACAGTACACTAACAAATCAAATTCTAAAGCATTTAAAATTAACAATTTTATTTTTGTTTTATGATGTAGTTATTAAAATTACAGGAACACTTTTGAGTAAATGAAGATATTCTAGTGAATGACATAATTGGGATTCTGAGTAATCCCTTAAATAACTACTCTGACTTTCATTATTTGACAAATATTTGAGGAGTGATTGAGAGCAAAATCATAGCCTCTAACTTGAGTTCAATGATTGTATTGGGGTTTTGATTGGGTCAGCTGACCAGGGCCTGGAAATATTATAGAATAAGTTTAATGTCCAGGATAAACTAAATCTGGGAATACCTCTGCTCACAAACATAGGAAATAGAGTGCATGTGAGAGTGGGCATAGACACATGCACTCATCTGGGGCAAATGGTATTTAATAGGGTGTGGTTTACAGTGGTGTAATACATGCTGTTTGTCACCTAAAGCTGTGGTCTTAAGTAAAACAAAAAACCAGAAATGTTGAAGCTGATGTTTTCTTCCCATTTGCAGGAGAGCAATATGCTCCAGTAAACTCCCTGCTGTGCTTGAGGCTAGCAGAAAAATTACATAAGTAATTTTTTTACAGGGACTGTGGTAATGATCTGCTTGGGTAGATTCCTCAGAAATTGGTAGGTATGTTTTCAGCACCAACCTCTATCTTAAGGAAAAGTAAAACTTGCCTTACAGACACAGGAGAAAGTTCTATCTCCTCTTCCACACCTTTATCAGAGAAGAATTTTGCTCTTAAGATCACTTACCTTTTGAAATACTGTGAAAAACACCCTGGCTCTGACTGCTTTGTGCTGACTCTGATAGGGACGGCAAGTGAGGACTTCAGGTGGCACACGGTTTTGGATGTGCTGATGGTGAAGGCTGGCCCACAGGTGCTGAGTGTGGGGGGCAGATGATAAGAGTGATCATAAAGTACGACTCTAAGAGGAGGAAATCTTGTGTCCTTCTCAGGAGGCACGTGAGTGAGTGAGTGCAGCCTGGTGACTGGTTATCAGGGTTTCTGATCTCAAGGAAGCGACAACGGAGCTCAAAGGAAAAGGAGAACATAAATCTGTGAGCAGTCATAGGGTTCTCTGGGGGGCAAAAGTGTGTGAGGCAAAGGAAATACTTGATGGAAAAACAGAAGCTTATTTCATGTGTTGAGGATCACTGCTGACTATGTAAGGGCAAAAGTGTTTGCTGCCTGTAGGTATAGAGCACTCACTCCAGCCTCCCCTGATCAACACTGCCTTAATCTATTCCCTTGGGACTGCTGTCCTCCTTGGGTCTCATATATTTGCCAAGGGTTTTGGGTCAATCCAAATTTGCAGGGGAAGATGAAATTGAAAATAATAATAAAAAAAAATTTAAAAAATATATTAACAAGGCTTTTGTTTGAACTTACAAAAGGAAATGGGAAGCAATTTTAATCACTTTTTAATCATTTTTATTTTTTTATCCATCTTAATTGATCTTTTTGTCCTCGTGTCTTCATATTTTTGCATATATGGTACGAAGAGGGAAAAAGGAGTTTACCAAAAATGGTTAAAAGTCAGTCTGAAATTGAGGAAAATGAGATTTATTGTCAGGAGAGAGAGATGTTCCGAGTGAAGCAGTTGAAATAAAGCCATATGTAGGGAAGGTAAAATAAGGTAGTAAAACATGGGATGAATGGTAATAAAAAGATCAAAGATTCCAGATTTGAACAATAGAGGCAGAAGTCAAGCAGTCAGCAAGTAACGGATGGAGAGAATTAGTTTAATATGCTGGCAAGAAGGAGGCTGTAAAATTCTGTGGAAAGAAATGGAAATAAGCCACCATGCTGAACTGGACTACAAAACCACTGACAAAGGACACTTTGATGTAGATTTGATGGGGATATCCTGTGGGGTAGAGGTAGGGGAGAAGAGCTGGATGCAGTGATTTCAGAAGATGGAAATACTGCAGAAGACTGTCTGCCCCGATGAAATCAGCAATGACAACTACAAAGTATGTGGTCATCTTGTAATCTTAATAAGCACCTTGCTGCCCTAAGACTGATGCTTTTGGTTACCTTTTTACCTTTTACTTTGAGAGCAATTGGAGGAAATCTCAAGCTCGTAATTGCCAGTGTTCTTTCACAGTTTCTAAATTCAACCTCCGTGGTTCCAGTCATTAAAGCTTCCTTCCCACTGTTTCCTCTGTGCTATGAACTGTATGTGCATCCCAGTTTCCTTTGTGGTGAGTCCAGTAAGGGCTGTTTTTTTTTGGTTGAGCTTTGAGTTTGGGGGTGTGTCTGTTGCTTGGATAAGGCTTTTGCTTCAGTGGATAGTTGGGAAGAGTTTACCAAATGCAGAGCAGTTCTGTTGTATTTTTATGAGGCGGGATATGTGTATACACACACATATACAGATGCGATGATGTCCCTCAACAAAATCACACACGCCTTTTTTATCCCACATCAAGAGTCGTTTTAAACAATTTCACAGCAAGGTTTTCAGCTGTGTGGAAGGCACAGTTTCTCAGGCCCCTGTATGCATTTCTTTCATGGTGGTATTAGCACTGTTTCCTGTGGTTTGCAGGCTTGTAGCTAATATTTGAAAAGCTAGAAAATGTGCAGTAAATGACATCTTTTTTGACAGTGACCAGAAATCTTGATACAAAGATATAAAGACCTAGAAAGATAACAGAAAAGGGAGTGCAAGGCAAAGCCCTATGTATTGTAGTATGTGTAATAAAAAGTCACTTTGATTTAATACTTTATTTTTTCAATATACACTGAATGTATATTGAAATACTGAATAGTTTAAAAAGTATTTCAGAATGTAAGGACAGAAGCTGAACTTTCTGTATTTCTGGCTTTGGGCACAAGGTCTTCCTGAGCTCATTACCCCATAATTAGACCTTATCTGACTTAAAAATTTAAAAAAAAAAAAAAAAAAATTTTTTTTGATGAATTTTTATGTCTAAATTGCATGTATTTTAAAAATTCCACATTTAATGTTTTGTATTTCTCTGAGCAGTTACAAGCATATTTAACCTTTATGAATAATGGATAAAAAAGTGCTTGTTGTTATGTGTTTATTAAGGAATAGAGACAATACATAGATTTTTCTATATAAAATAAGATAAGCTTGAATTAGTCTGATTTAACCTTGCTGCAATTACCTTAAGGTAAAATCAAGACTTCAAAGAAAAGATTTGATTTGAATTTTAATGGTGCTCCTAAACACATGATTAATCCTTCTTCTTGGTTCTTTAATATCAGTAATTTACAGTTTTATTTAACACCTGTGCTTAAACAGGCCTTCTTTTTGCACCTGCAATTCTTTATGCAGACATTCCCCAGAATTTTCCACCTTCAGTTGGCTGTAGGAACACTTATGTCAGAAGGAGTCTATGTAAACACTGGAACTGAATGTGTACCACGTCTTCATAGACACTGATATTAAAATTCATTTTGTTCCAATAAAAAGTAAGGCCCATGAAGAGTTACACGAACAGTATGAGGTACAGTTTAATCTCTGCTCTTATTTTGCCCTCCAAATTATGTGCTGTAAAAAGGACCAACCTACCAAAACATGCTTCAAAGCAGAAATAACTCATGATGTTGTAATTAAACAGACAGCTCTATGTTGGTCAATATGGAATGACTGAAATTAAAAAACCTCCTGGAATCAATGGCCAGGAAAAGGTGATAATAAGGAATTCTAGTGGACTACAGAGAATAAGCCCCATGTATGGGTGAAATCATCACTGTAATCATGTCTAGAAAAGCAGTTTAACTATATTCCTTGTAGTTTTTTTAATGGATATGCAAGTAAAGATTGCCATATGTGTATTTCTTTTAAATGAATCACTACGTCTTTTAAGCTTCTAGTAGCAAAAGTGAGTAATTGCATTGCAAAGGAAAGATTTAGCTGTCACATTTTCAGTCTCCATGATAATACTTTCCCCTTTCAGCATCCCCTGTGACAGATCCTCCCTCCTTCCTTCTAAAATCTTGGTATTTTTTACTTTTGTTGCAAACAGGTACTTCCTATTACAGATCTCTTCAAGCAGCTTCTACAGGTAACTGTTTTACCATGTCCCCTTAATGATATTCTGCTACTTATGCCCAACAGGGTAAAGCCTTAACTGGATAAATAGTATCAGTGAGTATTTTGAAATTGGTCGTGTGAATAGGCCATTTTACAGAATTGCCATTTCACTTGTATTAAAGGAAGATGCTGATATAATGGTCTTTAAACCTTCAGTAATGAAAAAATTTAGGTCTTCTTTCTAAGCAAAGCTTGTTGGAATAAAACCATAAAATCATAACCATCCTTTTTTTCTCTTTTTTTTCTTTTTTTTTTTTACATTATCCCACAGAAAATTACTTTTCTAGTTACTGCAAATTACTTTTCTCAGTGTCGTAACCAGAAAGTAACAGGAAAAAAAAAAAGCTCACTGCAGTGTGGAAGAATAACTTCTAGACCAAGTGAAATGCAGCACTAATGACTTGCAGCACTGAGTTTGGTATGTCAGAGTGGTGAAGTCTATCTTCAATGTTTGCAGTGAGTCTGTTTGTACCATGTGTCCCTTTTTTACCATCTCCAGTATTTGGGGTTTGCTGCTTAGTTATTAAATATCTACAGAATTCTCAATCTAGTCTTTCATACCTGACATAAAACTGCCACATCCCTACTTCTAATCATAACTAACGTAACTGATATTCTTACTTATCCAGTATTTGACAAGTTTAATTTTAAATTACCTGCATTCATCCAATTATAACTGCAGAGGAAGGGAATTTGTCAGAAGTGCTACTATGAGACCAACATAAAAATCTTGGGGGAGGAAGGGAGGAAGCCTGTACTAATTATTAGACTAGTATGTCTGACTTGCAAAAAACTACTTCTCAGCACTGAAGACTTTTTTTGTGTGTGTGCAAAGAGACTTCTTTATACCCAAAAAAGCTCCCACATTGGAAAGCTCACCTGTTTTTTTTCCCGTATCCATCAATTTTCCTTATTAAAAATCTTGCCTTGCTTATACATGTAGAGCCTCACAGCTCTAACAATTTTACTCCTACCAGAGTAGTCTGAGATGAGTTACCTGTTCCTTTGCTGTGCAGATCTCCTGGGCAGTCACAGAGAGAAAGTCAAACAGGTTTGCAAGAGCAAGAAATAAATTAGAATTAGTGTTTGCTCTTATTGAAGCAAAGATATATATATATATATATATACACACACACTTCTTTTCATCCAGATTAAAGAAAGTGGCCTGTTGGCTTTGGGAAAAGCAACAGAAATTCCCTCACCCCTGATATTTTTTTTTGTAGCCTTACTTTACACATTTGTTTTAAGCAGCATCTGTTAAGCATGTTCATGTCTGAAAGTATTAATTCACGCTGGCAGCACAAATCACTTTCACTAGACTTATAGCAATATTTTTTTCCTGTGGTTATCACTATACTTTTAACCTGTATTTATTTTCTCACTGGAAAGAGTCTATAATGAAAATTAGAACACAGAATATGAGTGACCTTACCAGGGTCAGCCAAAGGTTGGTCTGTTCTCTGTCTCTCCAGACCTGCTGCTTTCAGTTCACTGAGTCCTTCTCGATCTGTATGTTCCTCTGTATTTAGAAATACAGTGGAATTCTCTTGAACATGCCCAGTGTCTCCTTGAATGCATATGAATTACAGGATTCATGGTACTTGCAGCAAGGAATTCTAGAGCCCAAGTGCATTTTGACATGAACTACCTCCTCTATTTACCTTTTTCTTGAATGTACAACTAATCATTTCAGTAGAGCCCCCCTAGCCCTAGGGAGTCAGTCCTTAGGCAGTGACTTGTGTATCCTGTGAGTGTAAGCACCAGCTGTTTCACTCCAGAAACCTGCTAGTAGAAAAAGTGTATTTCCTGTCTATCAGTACACCTAGACTTCAATTCATTTAGATCAAGAGAGCTTCCTTAGCTCTCAGTATCCACTGCTACATCCTCGAAAACCTGAAATAACTCAGAAAAAGCAGCATCTTGCTGATTCCCAGTGACTGTTGCCAAACATCACTTATCTCAGATTAGGTGACAAAAATATATAGAAAGCCCAGGACTTAAAAGCACAGAATCTTTTCCACACCATTTCAGAATCTTGCTATGTATCTTTAATGGAGGTGATCTCTGAAAGTGTGATTTAGCTTCAAACTGAATTAATTTGTTGTGTGCTTTCCATGCTCTTATTTTCTTATCTGAAATGGCTAGATGTAGTTCTCCCAGAAATATGAAATCCACTTTGTCAGACTTTCATGGGTGTTATTATCTAAATCACCAACTGACATAAACAAGAGCAGCTGAGACCTGTTTCCAGTTTCTAAAAGATCATGTTTTTAATAAATATTTCCATGTTAAATCTTATACCTTTAAGAGCATTCTCCCATTTCCAACATTTCTAAATGATTCAGAATGTCCCAATGCTGATGAGAAGCTATAAAAAACGAGTGTGGTCACCTACAACATTCCAGAAGAAAAAATATGTCTTGGTTTAAGGGTTTATTTTAACGACCTTGTAACATTGACTTCTTTTTTGTTTGGTTAGTTGGTTGTTTTTGGGTTTTGTTTTTGTGTGTGTGTGTGTAATTGATTTGAGATACCCTTCTGGGGCTGTGAAAATTACTTTTTTTCTTGATTGGGTTGATGAAAAGAAAAAAAATCCAAACACAAAACAGCAACAAAAAACAACAACATCAAACAAACCCAAACAAACAAACCACTCCTCAAACAAAATATTTTTTTCCAAGTTAAAAAAAAGGAATCATACATTTGATTTGACCATCTTCTCTATCCCTCTCTACCTTGTGAACATCTTGTTTCCTGGCACATATGATAGAAAATGCTTGTGAAAAGCAATTCAACATACCACTACTATGTCTGGAAAGTTAAGGGGCCCAGTTCACTCCTGTCATCTGTTCAGTGTCTATGTCTGTTGTCAGAAATACCAGATATTCTGTTTTAGACAGGAATGGATTTATTCTGTAGACTATTTAAATACCTGTTTGACTCAAGAAGGTCTCTTTTTTTTTTTTCATATCTAGAAGGTGCTAAATTGTTCAGAAAACAAACTGAACAATTCCAAACAGGAAACTCACAAAGTTAAGAGCATTTAAAACTGAGAGCCAGAGGCCAATATTTAAAGCAGTTGTGGCACATCATTTCTGACATGTACTTATTTCTGACAACCCTCAAAGTTACTGAAAGGGCATTCTCTCTAAATTTTGCCAAAACAAAATGAGTGGAAAGAACTTAGCTTTATACTGGCTTACTGGCAGAATAAATCGGGTTCTGGAGCAATTGAGAAGCTGAAATAAAAAAATGACCAATAATAAAGGAGAAAGTTCATGGAGTACAAAGACAGGAAATAAGGGAAATGCAGGATTTAAGGCTGAGCAGAGGTCATAATCTTAAAGGTTAGAAGATGACTAAAGGTGACAAGGTGGCTGTCCACTGCAGTATGCAATAATAGCAAGTCACTTTGAAGCCTGGTAGCATTATTCTGTCAATATTTGATACCATATTTAGCAGCAAATTTTCCTACTGGTTGATTTTTTACTAAATATGGAAAACAGTAAGTGGGGAAAAGGGTAATGCAACGTGTCCTTTTTTTTTTTTTCCAAGATAATGTGAAAAGAATAATTCCGAAAATATTTAAATTATGTGGTCTATGTGACGTTATAGCTTTTTTTGCCTATTTAAGAATCACTCTCACAATAAATACAGGTAGTGTATAGCTCTGTACCTTAAAAAAAAAAAAAAACAACAACAACAACACCAAAAACCTAAAATGAAATAAACCAAAGCCATCCCAGTTTTAACATAAAGATTTATGTAGTTGAGAATGCTGAATATTTTTACGGCCTACTGCCCCACTCTAATTTTTTACTTCATGTTTACCAATATATTTATTCCTGGAAAGGAAATAAACATATTTTATTACACAAAGAAGAATCTGTGAAGGATGTAGGTAGCAGATTAAAGACAAGGAAGATGGCATGTTGTTTAAAACAGTGTTGAATTATTGTATCAATCGGTGAATACGATTTTAAGTATGAATGAGATTTAAACAAAGAAAATAAAAATGCCTGCTTTCTCAGGTTAAAAAAAAAAAAGACATCAAATTTTCAGTATAAATTCATAGTGTATTCTTGCAATATGAAAAAAACAGTTCTGTATTTCTCTGAGACAGTTTCCTTTGAAGTATCTGCTTAAATATTGAGGTTCTAACGCACTTCACCTCTGCAGCATGTTATAATTGCTTTTTCCTTGCACTTTTGGGACCCTTGTATAACCTGTAATTCCACTCCCTCTTCTAGATCATTCATTAGATTTCTTTCACATGGAATGGATACTGTCAATGGCACTACTTCATTTGAGGATGCTAAAATGAAATACCTGTCAAAATAAACAGCTTACCCAATATAAATACATCACAGGTTAAAAAAGTCAATGCAAATAATATAAAAAATAATTGCAAATGTAAATTTATTTGCTAACAACAATGACAGCTTCTTTTGAAAACCTGATAAAAATGAAGTTCTAATTTCAAATTGGTTACTGTATGAAACTGAAAATTCTGAAGGATTCAGGAGGCAACAGATTTGCATATTTAACCTTCAAAATACATCAAAACAATATTTTGCTATTGTCACTCACTCTTGCATAGCTGAGCTTATTTAAAATCAACTTCTCCAGTAAAAAACATGCTAATGCATCCACCAAACCAGACTGATTAAGTAGTTTGGTTAAATTATAAGCAGCTTAAAACTAGGGGTGGGAAGACATATCTTTATTTTTAACCATACTTAATAGATCTTTTATATTTACATTACCATCCTGTTAGATGTATGGGGATGGACAATATTAAACCAGAATTGCTTATTCTGACAGTAACATTACAAAAACATTTTGATTTGGACTGAGGACTAATCCAGATTTAAGCAGGACTTTGCAGAGGGAATGTTTAATACTTATTTATGAGAAAATAATGTAAGGAAAGAACAAAGCATAATTAAAAAAGCATTACTGAGTAATCAACTTTTTCAAATGCACAGCAGCAAATATCCCCTTGACACCTTTGTGCAGAACTGAAAAAACTCAGACACACAAGCAAAAATCAGTTAACGATTATCTCTATTAACATTAGGAGAGGCATTATCTTGTTGCCCAATATTCTTCTTTCTATCATAAATACCAAAAGGATAGAGTTTGAAAGCACTTTGTGTGGTTTTATAAACTAACCTCACCAACTAAATGTACATCCTTTACCTGAGTTCCCTGCATTCTCTCTGACAAGAACTTTATTATAGGCAGACAAAATTCAAATAATAACAACAATTTAAGTGATATCTGACATTTCTTCAAGGTAAATAAGTATGCTGGTTGAATTTGGCTGCTGAGCTGTATGTCAAAGTAAGTATTATCCTCAAAACATTAAAAACTGCTGGCTACTGTAATGATGAAACAGGTGCTTACAGGTAGCAAAGTGCCAGAGTGGGGAAAAATTCGGAGATTAATTGGAAGAAGGGTTAGCTTGGCAGAAATAAGTAATCCTATTTAAGACTTCTGTATCTGCAGGGCTGCAAAACCCCTTTTGTTGCAGTGGGTGCATCAGCAGGGCACGGAAGGATTGTAATAATAACCTTGACTGACTGACTAAATAGGGTTGGTGAGTCTTTCAGAGGATGGAGTGATCTGAAAACCTCATAGCTCTTCATAATGTCTCTCAAAGCATTTTTATCCAGGGTATTGTAGGAGGTGAGGGATAATCACAAATGTTGAGAACAAAAGGAGGAGTATAAAGGTTTTCCTTTATGTTTATTTACTGGAGGTGTGGGAATTTTGTTTGTTGTTTGTGGGTTTTTAAAACATAAATATTGCACAAAAGGGCTGAAGTTTTGCCTTAAAAACTAAAACTTATAATGGGATCTAAACAACTTTACAAAAGTTACCTGATGCAAATAAAATCCTGATATTAATTCTCTTTGATTTCTAATTGGGGTTATAATTACTTTAAATAGAGCCTTGCTCTACCAGCACTGCTGCATAATTAATTTCACTTGTGGCTGAAACGTTCTCCTTGATAAGGCTTCTTGATGAGTGACTTCTACTTTTAGGCTTAAAAAAAAAAAAAAAAAAAAAAAAAAAAAAATCACACCACCTCCTCCACAAAAAACCCAAACCAAAACAAAAAACCAACCAACCAACCAAAAAAAAAACCCAAAACATCACCAGCAAAAAACTAAAACTCACTGAAGGAAAAAAAAAGCTGTTAGGTGTCCAACCATCTGACAGAGGTTTTCGTCCATTATTAATGAAACATTATTCTTATATCTTATTATTAAAATCTCCTTACAGTGGAAATTTTGACATTAAACTTTGTATCCCAAGTTTTCTTCAACTGAGAACGAGGCTTTCAAAAATGGGTCTTTAAATTTCTACTACCTGTAAGATCAGTGATAAAAATTAAGATGATAAAAGCAATCTGATCTTAAGTGATAAAGTAATGATTAATTTAAAGAAGGAAGCAGACCATTGCTGACTTCTAAGTGTCTGCTTTCTGTTTTGTTACTACAAGTGGCAAAGATGTTAACTAAAGTATTTCAAAAGTATTTTGTTCTGTACTTTGATGGTTATATGATAAAAATTATATCTAGAGCAATTAAAACCTATTTTTAAACATTTTTTAGTTTCTATTAGACTGTTCCTTTTTTTTTTTTTTTTTTTTTTTTTGTAATATAAATATGTTCTTTTTATTTTGATTTAAATCACAACTTATTCTGGTAGAAAACAAGGACTGAGAATGAATAACAGATGTTCAGAAATGTCTGCCATTGGTTTGAAAACTGGTTACTTTTTTAAAGAGTTGGGTTGGTTTGTGGTTTTTTTTTTTCAGTCTTATTTATGCATACACAAATTAGAAAGACACCAGATTGGACCTGTGTAACAATGAAGTTGATAACAGGGTCTCTTGCTGCATCTTTGAGGTACATGGGACAGAATTCTCCTTAGCAGCTCTTATTTGTTGCTCTCTAAATTAGACATTCATTGGTTTAATTTCTGCTTTCATTCCTGCAAGCTATCAGCACTGGGATTCCAGGCTTGCTTAGCTGGTTACTCCGTTTGTTCCACTGTTAGATTCTCAGGTTGTGGGTTGTTTGGACAAGGCATAAATAGCTTCATTTTCTTGGTGATGAATGCTAACAGTAACTTCTTTTCCTCTTCACAGCTTTAAAAAAAAATAATCAAATCTTTATCCTGATTTTAGTTTCCTTGGGAGAATCAGTTTTGACATGTATGTAGGTAAGGCAGGAAGGAAAGATGGTGACTGAAGGCCAAGGTAGGGAAAAATTCCATCACAGTTGTCCTTTATAAATTACTTACTGGAACAGATTAGGAATCCATTGGTACTAAATTTCCTTGGATTGAAAACAGGGTCAGGGATAAAATTTCAAAGTTCTCAGAAGAACACAGGAAATAAAATGCTACTACTAAAAAAAAAAAAAGAAAAAAGCTCAGGCAAACAACAGTGTTTAACCTTCTCAGTTCTAGAAGAGTCTGTGTTAAATCAATATGCTACACTTTCATCCTCGCAGCGATACATGTAAGTTGTATTCAGACACCCCTCTATAAATAGCAGTGACACATCCCTTATGTACTGTTGGCGGTGTTGTCATCCCCCAACAGCAGATCAGCACGAATATTGTGTGTTACAGGTTGTACCAGTAACACCAAGGGGGTTGAAATCACATTGTCCGCTCTTTACACTAATGTTCATCTTGGATGTTCCACTGGAACTTGGGGAAAAAGGGAGCTGTGTGTTTTCACTGGTGTTTCTGCCGGTGGGTTGCTGGATTTGTGCTGTTTTCTGCTCTGCTTGCTCGCGTGGGGCACCCACCTTGGAGTGCCTGCATCCCACTGCAGCTGCTGCAGAGCCTGCAGAGCTCCCCAAGGCGTGGGCCACGTTTGCTCAGTGTGAGTCTTTTCATAATATCAAGAATTCCTCCTGTGGAAAAGAGGACAAAATAAGCCCCGTGTCGGCTTCAATGACATTTTTAAAAAGTAGGCATCTCAGTCAGATTTCTCTATTATATTAAATATGCATGTATGTCAAAATGAAAAGTTTATGTAAAAAAATGGTTTTGGATCATCTAGTATTCTCCGTTTGCCTTAAAATGCACTTCACAGGGAGTGTTGGGAGAAGGGCTGTTCTGGTGTTCTGTTTTTGAAACAGACTGTTCCCAATGTTTGTCTGTTCCCACAGAACTAAAAATCAATTTCTTGATTATCACTGAGCTATGGCAGCTTTAAGCCTGCTAGGCTATGCAAGCAAAATATTCTGCTTTCTAACTTGATAATTTTCACCATTGTCTAAATGTAAATATGTGCTCTTTCTGACTGTGCTCTCCTTTTTTACAGAAAAGTCATAAATAGAACAACTAGGTTTTGTTGGGTTTGTTTGTTTCTAAGTTTCTTGCCACATATTTGTTGTGTCAGAGGACAACTCAGGTTAGAACAGACCCTGATAGATCTTTAGACCAAACTTGGTCTCAAAATGGGGACAGTTATAAGGTCAGACAAGGTTGTTCAGAACTTTTTCTGGCTGGGTCTTAAACCTCTGAGGACTGAGATTACACAATCTTTCTGAAGCATCCTCTGTCATTGCCTACCTGTCCTTTTGGGGGAAGAAGTGACTGAATAAGCCCCAGATCTTCAGCCTCCCCTCATAGGGCAGGTCCTTCAGCCTCAGGTGTCCTGCTAGCTGTCCCCTGATTGTGCTTCAGTTTCTTTCAAGAATTTTTAAGGTAATATGCATATTTAAAAAAAAATCCAACCAAACACTTAAATTCTACTTTTTAAAGTCTTAATAATAAAGTGCATTATGTATTTTTAGTTGATGCCTGTATATATGAGCATTAATTTTAATTTCCTTAGTTTTGTTTTGGCTCTTAGCAACTTGTTTTTGCAAATTTCCCAGGCATCTGTAGGAAAGCAAACTTGTGGTCTTGTGCAGAAACTTTAAATAATAATAATAATAAAAAAAAGATTACAGTAAAAGGGATGACTCAGACTTGAGATATGATCAAAATACTCTTTAGCTTACTTGTGACTGATACAGAGAAATCAGGAAAAAATACAATTGTTCAATGTCTTCAAATTAAAAATTTAGCTGTAATTAAATCCAACTGAGACATTTCAAAAGAAAAATCTCTATCTGTAGCTTCCTGATTTTTAGTTCATTTTGAGGGCCAAATCTTGATCTTGAAGCAGCTGTTTTCTGAAGGATTTCAGTCCATGAGAAGGAGGCTGTTTTAGACACACAGCACCCTGAAGACTGCTATGAATAGTTAACTTCATACCTTCTTGCCACTCAGATTTAGTACAATGTATCTTTCAATTATATATCATTTTTGTTTCAGCGAAATTAGTTCCACCTCAAGGACATCAGTGCAAATCCATCCATAGAATAAAAGCCATGGATAGATAGACAAGTGTAGCCAGAATCACTTGCACTCCAAGAAGGTCCCCCAGCTTTTGAGTTAGCCCAGGGACAGAGGATCCATCTCACTGAGGGAAACTGTGATGTATTAGGTATTAGCCACTTGTATTTGGTGCACTTCCTGTTAAATAAACCTTTCTTTTAATGTGGATAATTATCTAGTTTCAGAGGTTGAAGGGCTTTCTAAGGAGATTTGTCAGGGTGTGAATTCTGAAAGTTTTCAACAATTGCAATATAACTTTCTTGTTCCCTCCATCTCAGTCTTTATATCATTTGAGAAATGTTTTGCATTTCATCCCCCTGTCCCAAGTTATTTGTTTAGGGAAGGGCTGTACAAACCCATGAAGAGTGCATTCTCTTTCTTCATTACCTATGAAACCTGTACATTTACTGGCTTCTAATTTGCTTAACTGTGAAATAGAGTTCCAATATCATTTAAGATAGGAAATGACAAGTTAAACATCTCAGAGTCTAAATGCATTGCATAAATATTCCATAAACAAAAATAATCTTGTATTCTCACCAAAAATTACCCTATTTTTCTTTCCTAAGACCTGTATTTCACTTGTTTGTGCTGTTGGCATTAATTATAACACCACTCTTTAAAATTTTTTTAATTTCTTATACCTTCACCCACTCTGCGTTGGATTTGTCTGTGGTTTATGTCAGGCTGCCAAGTTTTCCAATTATCTGGATCTGTCTGTTTACTTTTAAAGCATTAACAGAACAGTAGCTTCTTTTTTGTTGTCTGAAACACCAACTGGCTGCCCAGATATTCAGGCCCAGGGATTTGTATTTCTTGACCTGAACTTTTCCCTAGTTAGTCATGGTAACTGTTTTGTAAACAACTTTTTTTACTCATATGAGACAGACATCTACATTTTCTTCAGATGCTTCTACCATTTCCTTCTCATAATGTACTGTGCCATTCTTTTAGTTATGATATAACCAAGCTCTTCTTTTTTTAAGTAAAATTTCTCTATGGCATACCTAATATCAGCTTTTCCCCTGAAGTTATCTATCTTTCTAGAAAGTTTTTTTTCCTCTCTCTCTTTTTTTTTTTTTTCTAACCTACTGTAGCCTTTTATCATTCAAAATATTGTGAGGTACCTAGAACTACTTCATAAGCTTTTATTACATGCTTATTGACTATAATTCAGATTTCTTTTTATTGGGATTTTTTTTCAAATTTAATTTAAACCATCACAACATTTACTTCAGAAGAAAAGTCCTTTCTCTCAAGCATGAGAATATATTCCATTTGTAGCAATAGGTGTAATTGATTCATGAACTATTGCACTTATAACTCTTAATTGGAGGCTGTTACTTATTTTCTGCCAAAGTTATGCCTTGTTATGTTAAACAGAAAATGAGAGTGAAAGGAACTTCAGCAGATATTTCTAAAACATGCTGGTTTCTCTATTGAGAGAGATCCCAGAAGGGAAGAGGGAAAGCTCCACAGTAAGGTGAAAGAAACAAATCAGTGTGTAGCCTTCTACAGAAGGAATAGAAAATGAGAAAGGCTAAAAGGAACAAAACTCTAAGAACCCACAAACAGTGTGATTGCCTCAATGACATTTAAAATAGATTTCTGAAGCCTCCCAAACAGGGAATTGAAATGTTACCTTGAATTTTAAGCAGCAGGTATTTATGCTGAGGAAACATAATGATCACAATAAAACTGGTTTAATAATGGATTTGTTCCTTAAACTGCTCGAGAGAAGCAACAACACAAGATAATGTTATAAAACTATCGTGTATTAGTTATAACTACACTGTTATAGGGCTGTTGTTCTGCCTCCTGTTTACTAGAGGTGCTAGGTTTGAGTGGCAGTTGGAAGAGAAGAGAATTGCTTTTTAAAAGAATGCTAAAATACGGCCTCTCACTCCGTTCCTCCAAAGTCTTAGTGAAGTAGTGCTGATCTTGTGGCTTAATGCTGTGAAAAACAGCTTCTTCTGACCTTAATTTTTCTTATTTTAAGAGGTAATATTTTAAGCTTTCAAAGCCATAAACTAAGCTTTTTAAATATAGACATCATTTCCAAATAGCAATCGTTTGTAAGTAACAACAAGGTCTTGCTACACTGATTTTAAAATTTAATTTAAAAAAAAAATTCTAATCAGTGACATAAACTTGCTGCAGACTTCACTACAGCTAATTTTCTTTGTATCAGTGAAGAACTTGGTCAGCTCTGTTGAAGATGCAAGTCATGCACCATTGTTGGTGTATATTGCAGCCATCTCCATCCTCCAGGTGTGCGTAACATTACACAGAAGTAACCATATGTTCTATTAGCTGCTTGTAGCTATTGTTCCAGCAGGAGACATAAAGGTAACTTAAAGTTCCTGGCTTTGAGGTAGGCTTATAAGTTTAGAGAAATATTGACAATAAAATCAGCAAAAATGCAGGAAAAAAATTAAGTTCCTTAGAGATTTTACAAGGGTTTGTTTGTTTCTTTGTTTGTTTTCTCCCTGCTATAACTGAAACTAATTTTTTTCTGCAAATCTGCTATGCTTTAACTGATTTGTACCTGTAAATCTTGCTCCATGAAGTGTCAGGCAATAATATTATCCCAGAAATAAATCTGCCAGTTATGTGTATGTCCTTACTATAATCATACACAAGAAGACAGATCTTCATTAGTTATAGTTTTGCAAACATATAATAATCATCTGAGTTCATACAGAAGTGGACACTCGAGTTTATTCTCTTTCTGTAGTAAGGCATTTAAAAGTGGAACTGCTTGGATTGCCATTCACATACCGCCAATCTTAAGAGTCCTAACTTGGCATCAGAATGTCTTCAAAGAAGGAGAGTGCATGGTTCATTACTGCCTCTGAATTCATCATGCCTAACACTGCACAGCTTGGGGCATGTCGGACTCCACAAATTAAACAGGTAGTCTTGATCTGTTCCAGGCTGGTACACCTGCAGCATAAGCACCTGGTGCACAGCAAAGTGCCACCGGGGATTCATTAGGTGGCATTTTCCTTCTGAAGCAGCACTGATTAACTCCATGCTATGCTAATGAGCTGCTGGAAGCACTATCAGTCAGCAGGATGGGGAATGGGCAGGTAGAGGAACTTTAAGGATAGTATGGATTTTGATCAAGTTCTTTGCTTCTTAAGGGGTTATTGATGGGGATTTTTTTTTCAGTTTTGGTGTTTGTGTTTTGCTTTTTTCCCCTCTCTCTGTGGTTCTTTAATATTGTGCTTAAATACTTTTTTTTTTTTAATAATATATTATGCCACTAAAAAAAAAATATATATATATAGGACTGAAATGCACCAAACCATGTTGTAATGTTCTGTCCTGCTTTTGCCCCTGAGTTAGCTTTACTTTGCTGTAGCATGTAGGGCATGTCTGCTATTGTACATATTGTACATATTTCAGTCATCCTTAACCTCAAACTGTAATTATGGGTGCACATTGTACATACAGAGTCTTCCTCCCCAAGTGCTGCAGTCAAGCCCTCTGCTCACTCAGAGCCCCGTGGACCCTGGAAGGGTTGTGCATTATTGATGTCCATGTTGGTCAGTCTGTTGTGCCAGAACCACTGGGGGGGTTGTTTGCAGTTTTGCAATAAATGTATAGTAATGCTTTCCAAGCCCAGTAAGGAATTGGACTGATGACACAAGGTTGTCCAAAGGAATTACACCCCTTCTCTTAGCTCTGTTTAGCTCCAGCAACATTTCCAGCCTCTCTTAGTGTTCCTAATTAGCTGCACATTAACAAGGATGTGTATAATGCTGTCTGTATCTTCTGCTCTGTATCAATGTACAGAGAGTGCTGCATAGTGAATACAGAAGTATGAAGGTCAGACTTTATAATTAGCTTATCTAAATAGCAGTGGCTTATGTTAGTCATAGAACCATTAATGTTGGAAAAGAACTTTAAATTATCAAGTCCAACCTTTTTTAAGGACAAAACCAGCTTCACTTTGAGGATGACATCAGCTTCCTTTTCTATGACACAAAAAGTCTCCAAAGACTCCCGAAAGGGAATTCAAAATTGTTAACTGGTTATACGTATATTTAAGTCTGCATTAAAAAGCTGTGGTTTAAACTTAGGAAGGAGTTGATATAATCCTATTTCTTGACTTGAATGAATGCCAAATTGAATTAATTGACATCCAGCAGGGGGGATTTTGCTTTCTTTCGAGAGCAAAGAATTGAATCACACTACAAAAAAATGAAATGAGAGGTCTTTCGGTCAATGCCTTGTTCTGATATAAATTCGAAGCATCAGTGCAGTTTTCCCTTCGTTACATCTTCTTGCCATCTTGGTTTTATGAAGGGTTGATGATATCTGGGATTTACTGATGTGATCAAAGGAAGAGTAAAATGTTTGGACCTTGAAGAGAAAGGTTATTTTGGAGAAATCTGCTTTGAGCTCTGAAATGAAAGAGCAAACTTCATAGGTAGGGAGGAGATTAACGGAACTATTTCTTGTGTACTTGTGTGTTTTAGCGTTTCTGTGTGATTGCTTTTGTTTTTTAAAGGAGGGCAGGGTGGTGGGAGGGGAGGGAGGAAGGGAGTAGGGAACAAGCCCAAAATATAATAAAGTGCACATGATAACCTGCATGAAGATACTATCTAAGTTGAATAAATTAGTTAATTCTGAATGGAAGTTTCTTTTTCTATAAACATAGTTAATTATATTATTAATATAGTTAGTTACTATTAAACATTGAAAACCAGTTAAAAGTAAAAAAAAACCCAACCAAACAAAGCAAAATCAAAAAACATACAATTCTTAAAAAGAGAAATCTGTACATTTTAAGGTACATATCCTTTTTTCTATATTAATTTGAAAAGTAAACAGGGATTTCAGTTCAAAATGGGTGTCAATCATTGGTAAAAAGCTACTGTATAATATAAACAAAACCTAAAGATATAGATTAATTGCCTTTACCTTTGAAGCACCTAAAAGAAAGGGGATAACAATTGCTACAAATGAGTTTGTGATTTGTAATTGAGGACACACTTGAATACATTTTCTCTTTGGGCAACAGGAGCATTGATTTAACAATTGAAATCAGTGTGGTCTTTGCTGTTGGCTCAGAATAGACCAGAATTTCTTTCTCTGAGCTTATTGGTACTTGGATAGTGCAGCACATGGCTCAGGGATGAGAGATTTCTGAAAAATAAGATGATTAGGATGAAGGCAGGGAAACTGCATTCATTTTTCAGGGACCCAAACTTACTGTATTCTGAGGTAATGCAAATTCAAGAATAGTATTTTCTTATAAAATTGCTGTATGCAATGCATGTGTACCTGAAACAATATTCTTAATGGGAATGATACTTTGAAATGGTAGAGGGAAGTTCTATCTCTTAAAGAACTTAGTTATAGTGATCTCATTCTGTTGAGTTTATTCTAACTAGTGGATCTGCTAATTAGTGTTTTTAAAAATGGAAAGTCTTGTTTTACTTTAAGTAGCCTGTTCAAAGGATTTGTTCCTGAATAGAAACCCATGACACAGACTTGCCTGGATTATTCTTCCTGAGTGACACTTGGAATATCACTGCGGTTTTCATTAAGGAATTTTTCATGAGGTGATCTTTGTCTCTACTGCTGCTTCGAGCTCATCAGTGAGCAACTTGGAAAGACATTATTTTGCATAGATTTACCAATGTACAAAGAAAATCTGGTCAAACTTGGCCCAGTGTCACTGAAATGTCAGCCCTGAAATGCCAGAGAACATAATGCTACTTTTTGTGAATCAGTGTTTTCCTCTGATCACAACTCAGTGTGTTACCCTTGCAGGGAAGCTGGAGAACAAGAACTTTAACTCACAGGAGATAAAGTTAGCAGCTTCTGATTTGGTATTCTGAATGCTCTCGTGGTTCAAATGGTGGAATATGTTGAGAAATCATCTGTAGAACTGTGGAACCTGCCCAGTTGTCAAGGACAACTTCCCAGGGCAACAGAGGTCCACTGTGTGGTCATTTAAGCAGTGATAGTAGTTTATTTGACTAATAAAATAACAAAATAGTTAGCTAACAAAGCAAACTATTTTCATTCATCCCAAAAATGCTTGAGTTGATTTTGAACTGTCCAGATAAATACTGAGTTCAATCCTGGAGTGGAAGGGAATGGTCTTATGCACACAGACTAGATGTAAAGGGGGAAAGATCTACTCTTTGTTTTGCTTTGATGGTTTTTTGATGCCTTCTTTCTACACATATCTTCAGTGCTTACTCTTTCAGCTTTGAGTGTACCCCTTCCCAGAGAGATGAGTTCTAAGAGGGCCCCTCAGAACATTGAATCCACTGCTCGTTACTGAGGAGAACCTGAGGCCAAAATACCAGCATGCAAATATCCCTTGATTGACTTCTTTGCTTCTGTTTAGGTTTGGCATTTGGAGCTCTTTGTGGTTTTGCTCTTTGCCAAGGTTTGTGAATCCTTTTGTGTCAGTGACTTGAGGATCACGGGTCAAAAATGTGTCAGCTCAGTCATGTAAGCAGACACTCCATGTCTGTATGCTTGCATTGAGCTTAATTTTTGTTTAAATTTTGTTTCTTTCAATTGTTCTCTGGGAACCGAGTTGAATTTGTTCTAGTACTGGTTGAAGGACCCCTCTAAACATGCATTTGTTTTTGTAAGTTTTCCAATCATCTGCCACTAGTCTCTGTTGGAGTGAGTTACCAGGCTCTTAAATTCCTTTTGCCTTTTTGCTCACCCACCACAAACTTTTATGTGACCTGTTAGATATTACAACAAAAATGTTCACACAAACCCCTTATCATAATGTCCACATGCCATTCCAGTTTCACTGCCATTAGTTCTGTGGAGAAAAGATCTGCTTTGCAGTTAGTTAGACATCTGTTAAACAAGTTTTCAGGGTCTTGGTACCTATAGGTCGTTTCTCCAAGAGGGGAGTTGAAAGAGCAAACTGCAGTTTAAAAGCATAACTGTCAGTAATGATATTCAAGGAACTAAAAAAAGAGTTTTCTCTTTTTAAACAAAAGCCCTGTGAGCAGTCCCAGGCATTTAACCAATCTCTTATGGTCTTATCCACCTACTTTTGGTTATGTAAATGTTTTTTTGCAGTATGAATGTCTTTAAATGTTCACAGATGCCTGCTGCAGATCACTAAATTCGTGTTTTGTTTTATTTTAAGGAAAAATTTGTGATAGAAGTTTGATAATAGGGGCACTAGAGCTTCAGTTGCTGTACAGCAACCACGGTGCAGCACAAGCAGAGGCGAGGAATATCTTCAGGAATTGCTTCAGGAAAGGTATAAAAATCTTAAACATTTGGGAAAAGTAGTTGAATCTCCTTGTTCCACACCCCTATCACTTTAGCTAATGTGAGGTATTTCAATAACCTATGCAGCCGACCTATTTTTTCATATAAAGATTGTATTGTTAAACAGGTTTTTCTACACTAGTGCTCAAATATGAGCAATTTATAGGTATTTACAAATCTACAGACAGAATTTCACATTCTGTTGCTGGACTACTTTCTGCCCAGTGTTTTGGTTCATATTTTCTTCCCTAAAACATCACTGTCTTGCTTGTAAAGGACAGTAAATCTCCCAATAAATCCTGAAAATAAATCTTTTCCATTTTAAGAAGTTTGTAAGACCTAGTGACTCCTTGATGCTGGATTCTTTGTATTAAATGAAATGTTTTAATGGGGGTTTAATACATATATAAGCATACAAATTAATATTACATGTTGCAGAGATGTGAAATCTTATTAGGAATGAATCCTAAAGTGGTTGTTTATCACAAACTGAAAAATTTAAAAAAAAAAATCTACTGCTATTAATGGAAGAGTTGCTGTGCTATGTGCAGTATTTCCTGCTGCTCCACATATACCACAATAAATATATCCATTTAAGGGATTTCTAAGAGCCTCATCACCACAATATTGAAATGCCAAAATTTTTCCTAATACATGTCATGAAATATACGTGGTAGGAATATTATTTCACATGGAAGTTGTGAAATAAAAAGAAATATTATTTTTAGGACTTTTTAATATATTTTTAATGTATGTTTTATTTTGTCTTTTCCAGTTCTACGTCCACATTTAATTTACCATTCCAATGTTAAGAAATAAGTTCTTAGTGAAGATAAAAAATAAAATTCTGAACAGTTTTCAAGTTATTTTGGTTTTGGTTTTACTTTTTTTTTTGGTAGATGTTTTTATGAGAGTGACATTTGTGTGCAAAGCAAACAGGCCAATGCACCTGATATTCAGTACAGGTGTGTTACAACATGCAATATTTAGTGTGTTGAAAATTGGCAGGGGATTTCTGTGCTAAATTTAGACCTCAAAAACTCAGTAAAACTAGAGCATCTTAAGTTGTTAAGCATTAATCAAGTGTCTCCACAGTGACAGGTCAGTACTGGAAGTGCTAATTCATGGGGGAAATTTAGTTATTGTTTCATGGGGGTAAAAATATATGGTGGAGGCAAGATAAACAAAACTCCTTTGCATCACAAACCTTTTTCTTGGGGATAGGAATATGGAAGAACTGAGGATATATCACTGATATATCACATAATAACCTGAAATATCACAGCAATATTTTAGAAATAAAATCAGTCTGGTGTGTCTAAAAACTACTTTTTGTCTTTGTGTGTGATACTTAAGGTTATTCTACGTGCCATAACCAGTTGTTGTTTCCTTCAGAGTTCATGAGCATAGAGTTGTCTTCTATACGTTTTTTCTATTGGCAGACATGTCTGGAGAAGGAAGGCCTTGCTTTACGTTTTCTCTTCCCTTGCTCCTGGTCTTGGATCTCAGTTTTCCAAGGTTTGCTGTTTGATCTGATTTGTTGTTAATTTCAGGTCAGTTTGTGCCAACATCTGTAACTGTCAGTGAATAAGAATAACAGATTTGGGTGTGAATTTGTTATGACTGAGTATATGCAGCTGATTTCAGTTCACCACACCGATGTATTTCCCTTTCATATATTTATGTCTATGAAATACACCAAATGTATTATTTCATGGAAAAAAAAAAGGGTCAAAGATTGATAGTTTTGATAGACAACTCCTTAGCAACAAGTGCCAGCTAAAGACATTTCAGACTGTTACTTGATGAATAGGCATTTTTAACAAGGAAAAAGTTTTCCTTCTGTCAGGTTTTTCAGTTTCATTTCAATGGACACGTGCAGCTCATAATTTACTGGTGTTTCACTGACTTATTTCCTCCATAAATCCTGAGTGAAGTTACAGATCTGTGTGGTGCTAACAGCAGTCCAGCTAGCAGGGATAAATAGTTCTCTCCAGGGAAAGAAAACTGTCCTTATATAACATGGAAACAAGCCATGGCTATTACACTGTCATAGCAAGATGTGGCTTAAGTTCACCGATAAATGTATAAAGTCAGATGACTTAAAACTCACCCAGTATTTAAATTTTCAAATGAATAAACATAGGAGGTAGTTAACCTGCACAATTAGGTTTTTTGTCCCTGGAGAGGAGAAGACTTGGAGGGACCTCATCACAATTTCCTAATACTTAAAAGGCACATGCAAAAGATGATGGAGTCTCTCTCTTTCCAGGAAGTTACGTGGAGAAGACAAGGAGCCACATGTAAAAGTTGCACTGTGACAGGGTTTATCTCAACACAAAAAATAAAATTTTTACAGTAAGCACAGACGTCCACTGGAACAACCACTTCAGGGACATGGTAGAATCCCCATTGCTGGAGGTTTTCAAGCTGCAGATGGGCAGGCTGCTAGATGACCTGCATTCCTTTTCCCATGAGACTGTTTTATGATAAATAAGAGATAGAAAAGAAAACTTTTTCCCAAACTAGTCTGCTTTTTTGTTGAGTTCATGTGGGGGCAGTTTTCTTATACAAAAATGAATAGTTGGATAGAGGTAAGACAGCTCATTACTTCTTCAAATGTTTGGGATATTCATTACACTCTGTGCAGTGAGCTGGAAAATTTTGACTTCAAGAAGAGTTAGACTGGCAAAAAATAAACCCCCCAAAAAAGAAAAAAAACTTAATTTTTTTGAGGAAGTTCTATAAATTGGGAAATCAAATATGAGAATAAGAGGAAAAATTGTCAATATTGAGTTGAAGTAGGAAAAAGCATGAAATGCAGTTTAGTTTTTAACTTCTTTTCCTTGTCTTTACTGTTAAACCAAAGAACAATAAGTGGGAATTTATGTAAAACAAGGAACTTTATATTAATGTATGTAACTCGTTATCATAGACGTTTCAGTCAGAAAGTGACCTCTAAGTGTGGTGATTTTAAGTCATTTCTGTATATAAGATACTCCAGTGTAGTCCAACATCAGTCCAACTGAAACCCTTTTGATAACTCCACTTCTTATGTGTGTGTTCCCACAGGACTCTAGGATAAAGCTAATGGGAAGACTGTAAAAGTAGTCACCTTGTGAGTACAACTGATGGGCCATCTACTTTTCTGATCAACACATGCACAGGCAGTTTTATTGTAGGGGGAATAAACTAACCAAATCAAATCAAATAAAACCCTTGTGATCCTAAAATAAAAAAAAAAAAAAAAAAAAAAAAGTGTGTGAATTTTATGGCACACAAAAGTAGTAGGTACTCCAGGCCTCTGCTTTCATATACCTCAAATGTAAGGATTTTCTCACAGCCTGTCTGTGCTGTTATGTGGTATAACCCCATGCCCCTAGTCTGTTTTCACCACTGAGTTTTCCCATCAAACTGAAATCCACTTATAGCCCATAAATTACAGAAGAAGGGCAGGTGTATAATCTTTGTACCAACTTTATTTCTGGGCCCACTGGGGATACCTGAGAAGATGTTTTTATTCAAGAGGTCATTTACTATCTGAAGAGTGTGTGATGGTAAGTGTAATCCTTCATGCATAATTTTTCCTCTTAAGCTCAGTTGAGTTCTAAGCAATTTTCTTTCTCTGCTGTGCAAAACTGAACATAGAGCAAGTATGGCTACAAATATGTATTTTAATCCAAAATATGTATATGCTCTCTGGTCTTAATCTCAGTGCTAGGCCAAATATTTTAAATAATTGATATGGCATTTACATGTAAAGTCCTAGAACGTGAACCCCTAGGTTTTGAAGTCAAACACTAAAGTTAGAAAGAAACCACAATTAAAGTCATCGTTCTCTTGTGGTGTTGTCTTTCTGTAAGCATTGCTGTGGCCATTCATTACATAACCATTTAGTGTAAACCCCTTTATGAAACCTTAGCATTCATCACCACACAGGGGACAAAGCATTTGCTAAATGGGGAACTGCTAAATGATTCTTCATTACGTTCATCATCATCAGGTAGTGGTGCTGTATTTTTTACACACCATTGAAATGCTGCAATTTATACAGAATTATTAATTTCCCTCAAGGGATTTCTTTGGCATTTATCAACTCAAACTGAAGGATTCACAGTATTTTATGAAATTAGATGAACAACAGCATGTTAGGTTAAGTGACTGCTTTGCCTTTTGCCTCGCGGAAGTGAACTTATGCACAGTAAGTTTATGGCTCAAAAGAGACAGCTTATGTTTTAATTTGAGGTACCCAATATTTCCTTTTAAGGTGCCATTGCACCACTTCCCTATTCAGGTAATCAGTAAGATGAGTTTCTCTAGATTCATAGAACAATATGCACTGCCTGACACAGTACACAAGGTTTTATGATTTCTTGTAAGGGAGATGCTCCAGTCCCTCAATCATCTTTGTCGCTCTCCCTTAGACCCGTTCCAGGAGCTCCGTGTCTCTCTTGTACTGAGGAGCCCAGAACTAGACACAGCACTCCAGAAGTGGCCTCGTTAGGGCTGAACAGAGCAGCAGGATCAGCTCCCTTGACCTGCTGTCAATGCTCTATCCTTTTCCTGATGTTTTGTGAGCAGCTGCCAAGCGAAGAATTTACCACCAAGGAAGGCATTGAGGGAGAGCTTTCCACCAGACCCTGCCTGATTCCAGTAACGTTGTAGAGATGTCGGTATGAATTTAGAGATGTGGTTATGGTTGTGCTAGCTCCTGGAATATTTTTTGCATGACTTTATTTGGACAGTGCATACTTGTCCCCATCCCACAACAATTTTAAAATTTCAGTGTAAATTCTGTTATAAGTATTTTGATTCAGAAAGCATGTACCATGAAAATAGCTAGCTTCCTTTCACCTGAGAAGTAAAGCTTACAGAGTTAAGAGGTTCACATTATTTTATGACATGCATTTAATTTAGAGTGGACCACCATAAACTTTCTATTTGCCTGATTTCTCTGAAATTAAGTTTGCTAGACATTGTATATAATCAACATTTTTATTGCTTTCATTCTGGGAAGCTTTCTTATTTTGGAAAATGATTTAATAGATAGAAGGTATTTAAATGGTTATTGGTAAATCTGGCACTGTGACTGCTGAGACCTGAAAGAGTATTGTTCTGGAATTTCACATTGCTTTTAGTTATATTGATAAATAACTAGGAAAAAACCAAGTATAGTATATTCCCAGCAACCCTTTTAATCACTGTAGTTATTGAGGCTGCTTCTTCTGTTTTTTGTAAAATTTATAAAACTGATACTTGCTTCCTAAGTATGAATATTTAGAATATCTTTTGCTGTAACTTGCTTGAACTTTCATCCAGCTGTATGAACATACTGCAAAACCAAACAAATCCATATCTGGGTTTCTTTAGGGTGGCTCAGATGAATACATAAGTGTCCCAACACAGACAGAAGTATAACTATTGAGAGTAAACTGGTTATATTTTATGGTATTTCATCGTTTTCTTTCCTTAAAAACCTAATTTTAATGAAATAAGGCATAACGGGCAATGACTTAGAAATCTGATTCTCTAGATACTACTGCATTCAGAACGACAGACCAGCATAAATGTTGCTGGCTGCTCTGCCTCACAGTGGGGTAATCCTGCTGATGCTCACGTTCCAGCAGCCCAGCCAGGTTTCATTCGCCTCACTGCCCTTTCCCTGCCCCATAGTCCTCAGTGGCTTCAGCCCATGTCACCATCCTCTCTGCTATGGCTTGTTTTCATGTCTCCTCTTATAATTGCATCTGAGAAAAACTTCTGCACACAGTGTGCTCTTATAATGACGCTGTCTTTTTCCCCTCCCTGCCCTCTCCAGGACCGTTGTTATGTGACCGCCTGTTATTTACAGCGTGCACACACCAAATGCCAGCAGCAAGGATGAGCCTCATTTTCTCGTTCCTTGCCGTACATTTGTGAGCGAGTGGATGTGCTTAATTGTGGTTTTATCTAAGCTAATAAAGCTGTGCCAGGTTGTTAGACATGGAAGACTGCTTAATGCCAGTTTTGTCCCCACCAAGGGTCTCTGAAGGCCCTGTTGCCTGGAAACGCCGAGGGCAGGGCACCTCCACGGGCATCAGCAGGGTCTAAATGTTTGCAGGGGAGCTCTCCTCATCTGTAACTGCTCAGAGAAGTTGATGATACTCTGAGTTCCATTTTCCATCAGGGTAGGGTGGCTTTTAATTTTTCTTTCTTATTTTTTTTTTCTTTTGTTGTTTTGTTCTTCTTTGTTTCCTTTCAAAGTTCCTTTTTCTTCCTTTCTGCCTTATTCTGTCATATCTGTGATGCACTTGTCACAGTCCTGGTATTTTATGAGTGCTCTTTTAGGACTGATTAATTTATTTCTTTTGTCTGTTAATGTATGCAGTGTATAAATTTAACATGCATCCTATTAAAATCCCTTAAAGTGAAATTATTTGACTGTATCTTTGAACTTTATTTGATATGCCAAATACATTTTACAAAATGCATGAATCTGAATGAACTCTTCCCGCTTGACCAAGTGTGATTTCCTGCTGAAATCTGAATACTCTATACTGGAGCCATCCACAGATTCTTTTGACAGCTTGAGTACATTTCCAGATGGTGTGTAATCACCATTCCTTTTTAAATCTGTTTTTATAATGGTGATAATTAAGAATTATTTTCCAGGACTGAATAGTCTGGACACCCAAATTGAAAATGGTCAAGAAAGTAGCTGGCAACAAAGGGCTGAGCTAAAATTTATTTCAGTATAATAGGGCCATGATTGCACCCTAGTTTTAGATGAAACGGTACTGTGCTAATTGTTGCACATGGGAACAAAACAGTTCAGTTTTGTGCATTTCCCATAACAGAAAAAGGAGGCAGAAGTAATATTTTTTTGGTTTGGTAGATTTTGGATCAGATCAAGCTTATTACCTGTAAAGTACTAATTTCAAGAGTATCACCTCTTTGGACATACACCACTATGCATGCAAAGGCATGCAAAATAACTAAAATTAATAGATTCTTCTGAAAATTAAATACATGACTACAGATGAGTTAACTGAACTTTGTTTTTCTCATGCTTTGTAAGTATTTATGCCAAACATCATATTTATTCAGAATCACAGTTATTAGTTATATAGTTGTAATTAGCCACTGCATTTAATTGCACACCATTATTTCCATGTATTTACCTAATTAAAGTAGTTAGCTTGTATGCATAAAACCGTAATGAGAAATTATTATACTGTGGAATGGCTGTCTGTTCTTGTCTGAAATCACTGCCATTGTTGGGTTTCAGCAGCAAGCCTTGTGCACAGCAACTTTTATCCCTGCTGTTGGGGAAGAAACTTCAATAATACAAAATGCTTCACTTTAATCCGAGGTAGTCCTGAGGTAGTGGCAGGAGGAGGAAGATGAAACCTGATTAAAAACACCTGATTTTTAGTCTAGATAATTTAATAATTTCAACACGATGAATTATTTTAACCCAGGAACTGCTAATTTAACAGGTGGGTAGAATATCTTTCCGGTGACCCCTGTAACCTTTGTAGTCATGGAGGTTGTTTCTTCTGCTTTTCATAAAATTTATAAAACCTCATTGACTGATACTTGCTCCCTAGGTATTTATTTTAAGAATTATCCACTTGAAATGGGTTGGATACATTGTAATATATCATGCTGTTCTCTGATTAGACAAATGTAGGAGTAATCTGGACATATGTAACCTCCTGGTCAAACTGTGACTGCTGCTGCAGTGTTCAAATAGCCAAATAAACCCAGGAAAGCCAGGAAAATTCAGCCATGCAAAACCAAACATGATCAAAACATAGCTCAACTGAAGCAAGCACTCTGAAGGAAAAATTAGTGCTTTTTAGTTCTTTTAGAACTGATAATTTAGCTCTGGTGTCAAGAAAAAAAAAATCTCTCGGTAATTTGTATGTCCATTTCTGAATGCTTAATTAACAAATGTATGCATTAGCAATATGCATAGCCCATTTCCTGGAAAAGGCATTGACTTGCCATAGGTCTACTTTGCCAGTGCTGCAAAAGAAATATATCTGATAATTTTTACTGGGAAATAGCTTATACATTGATCTGATATACACACACCATTGATCTTCGGGACGCCTTAATGGGATTAAACGGAAAATACATTTATTATTTATAAGACTGAAAAATTTCACAGAGGAGGGAGGACCTGAGTTGTTTTAAAAGGATAAACTTGTAAATGTGCCTTGAGTTAAACTGTAAATGAAAGTCCAGAAGGCAAGGGATGAGCATAACTTCTTTGGTTGCCTGGGTTTTGGAATGGTTTTATTTATTGTACCCTCTGCACAGATAGAAAATTAGTAGGAGCCAAAAAAAGAGGGTTAAGGTAAAAAAGTGTTTGAGGCAGTAATGTTCACTAAGTGCACTCATATTTTTCTCTCCCTAAATTAGGGTTTTATGCTTTGCCAATGTATGTCCACAGTTACAGCAGTTTCTCCAGTGGGATCACAAATGGAATTGAAGGGCTGCTCTTGCCTACAGAAATGTTTTTTTTCCAGGCTGAATTGTGGAAGAGATGTGGGAGAAGGAGGAAAGAGAAAACAATGAGTAAGAGGTAGAAAGGGCATTCTCTTCAGCAGGGAGTTTCTAGAAATGTTCTGTCTATTGTCATTTCTCAAGGTCTGCTACAGTTTTAATAGTTATCAAAACAAGCTGAGAGTACTCATTGTGAACCGAACAGTGCTTTTGGCATAATAAATATAAATTCACTCCTGAGTTACTTTTTAGATACCTTAGTCTTTTTGTAGAATTTATCTGGTGAAAGTTATTTTGTTCACTTTCATAATTCTTTGTTGGAGAGTTTCTAACCTTCTGTTCACTAGACCTCAATCAACTGTAAAAAGCAAGAACATGCCTGGAGCATGCCTGAAATCCATATATAAGAAAATAAGCCTATTTATTTGCTTATATAAATATAAGCATTATATTGATATAATAAAATCTATTTATATAATAAAAATAAACACATAAATGATAATATAAATGCAATAAATAAATACAATAAATAAATATAATAAACTAATATAACTTTGGAATCTGAAATGTTTTTATCAGTTAAATGTTTTTAACAACTGATATGAAGTATGCAGAAGTACCTCTTCATACCTCTAGTATGAAGAAAAGCCTAACTTTGGTCTCTCAAATTTCCTTTTAATAAGCTCTGCTTTAAGGAAGATTAACAGTTGCAGACATGTTTGTTTAGATGCACTAGAATACGAGATACATCAACACTGTATTTTTAAAGGAGGACATATATTAAATGAAATTACCTTTCAAAACTGTACTTATCTTTTAAGTCTCAAACACTGAAAATACTTGAGCAAGCATAATTTATTCTGTTGATGGCTGTGTACACAACATAATCTGTAGACTGCAATAGCACTCAGTCTCTTCCCTTTTTCTAACTCAATACAATGCTGTGTCTAAAAGCAGGTGTGTTTACAAAGCGTTTTGTTTCCCCAGAAGTTAATGTGAGTTCAGCAGTGGGTGACCTCAGCTTAGTGCATTAGTAAGTTGTACTGATAAAGCACAAAGCATTCTTGAACTATGAAGGGCTTTGCAACCAGTATTATCATGAGATGATTTCTCTTCTGACATTAAGTTTGGGTGGTGAATGGTAAGAACTTGAGTTGGACTCAGTGATCCTTGTGGGTCCCTTCCAATTCAGGGTATTCTGTGATTCTCTTTCACTTCATCCTTCCTCCAAGAAGGGAAGTAATTATTTTTAATATTTGGGGTTTTTTAATACCTGAGCATGTTTTCACTGTTGTGCTTCGTGTCTGTTACAGTGCCTCCAATCCACCAAGGACATTTTCTTACATTAATAGGTAAATATTGATGATTGGATGTTTTTAATAATGGCAAATGGGATTTATTTCCTTTTCCAAGCTGTGGGTAGAAGGTATATGTTGAAATTATGTTAATTATGTATTGCACATAGACATGGAGTGTTTTGTATAATCAATTAAGGCATGGGAGAAATTATGTCATTTATAATTACATCTTAGATGGAAGATATGTGTAAATAATGAATGCTATAGGAATGTTGTCAGTGGTTAGCTCTATTTCTGAATATTAACACTCTGAAGATTAATTTTCAAGTATTTACTGCTCTTTTAAGGGACGTAAGAGAAAATGCTTTCAAAATAAGCTATTGATCATAAGAAACAAACCAGCAAATGAACCTTTGCATTGAAATATTGAGAAATGTATAAATTTGTGTACAACCCTTATCTGATAATCTATGGTATTTCACAGTAGCTTACTTAGAGTGCAAAATTAAATAGAATTTCAGTTCTTTATTAAAACCAAAATGCCTACTATATCATCGAGCCTGACAAATTGGTACAAAAGCTCCCACAATTCAGTAGATTTTGCGTTAAAATTGAATTTGCCAAAAACTGAGCCCTGAATAAATTAGTCTGCCTAACCTTGTCTCTGCTTCTAGCTGTATGTGTGATCTATGACTGGTATGTTAAAAAGAAAAAAGTCACATTGTCATCTAAATATTCAAGCTCTGATCCTGAAGAGACCTACGAATAAGCTTAATTTTAGCAACATGAGAGACCCAATGGCCCTTTAGTTGTCTAATGAGGTGCTCAAAAATAAGTAAACATGCATAATAATCTTTGTTAGAAACTGGGCACAAGGAAGTCATAAAAATGGCAGTCATGTCCAAGAGAGCTAAGCATCTTTTCAAATTGCTCTAACAGAAAGGGTAAATTTAGCAGAAAACAAATTGAAGTCATGATTGGGGAATAGCTGCAGACTTAATTAGCTTGTTTTTAAAGTGCATATATATCAGAAAACATTTTCAATGTCATATTACAGAAGAAAATATGAATATAGAAAGAAATTATCTAGTGAATGGGGTTTTTTAGAGTGCTTTTTAGGGTTTTAAATCAAGGAGGGACACATTGTTCCATAAATTTTAGGCATTTTTGGAAAGAACATTTGTGTGAGAAAAATACTCCCAAAACTTCCAGTGGGTGCATGATGAATTTTACAGAGATTTGTAAGTAAATCTGTTAATTAGTCTGTATAGAAATTAATCTGAAAATATGTTTATGAAACTCTAGCATGTGTGTCATATTCTCTTTTGTCCCACATGATTTTCCTAATGGATTAATAGACACTTTTCACTTCCTATGTGGCTGAGATTAAAATCTCGTGAATAGACCACAATGGAAAGCATGAGCTGCTAATCAAGATAATTTATTTGCAACTGTACTTAACTGCGGGAGATTTATACAGGCCATGGGAAGGGTCAAACCAACACCCTTATTACTTTTAAAGTGGGTCCTTGGTGACATCAGGGATGACTGGAGTGATCACTACTCCTCTGCTGTGTTTATATTTATGGACACAATTTATAGGCACCAGCTGCAGTGGTGGCAGTGAGTCTGTAGGCAGACAGTGTGTAACAGTGTTCCTGCAAACTGCACAGCCTGCCCTTTCCTGGTGTGTGTATGGATGCACTTGGCAGTGGAGATGGAAAAAACCTTTCTGCCGTGGCCCTGCTGAATACTGAAGCAAGTGGGCAAGTTTCCTCCTCAGGGTTTTCTTGTAATTTATTTTTCTCTCTACTCAAAAAAACCCAAACAACCAAACCCGCCAAACCAACAAATTATGCCTCATTATGTTGTAAACCTGTTGCAGATTAAGGGCCAGATCTAAATAATACTGGTCCTGGCTTAATTTGTTGGTGCCCTGTGGTGGGTTGACCTTGGCTGAACAACAGGTGCCCACTGAGCTGCTCTATCACTCCCCTTCCCAGCTGGGCAGGGGAGAGAAAACAAGATAGAAAAAGACTTGAGGACTGAGATAAGGCAATTTACTTAAGCAAAAGCAGATGTTTGCATGTGTTCAAAGCAAAGATAAAATATATAGGTTTATTCTCTGCTTCCCATCAGCAAGCAGTGTTCAGCCCCTTCCTGGGGAGCAGAGTGTCAGCACACAGACTGGTTGCCCTGGAAGGCAAACACTCTAAATAACAAGTGCACTCTCTTCCTTCTCCTTTCCTTAGCTTTTAAATCTGATCTGACATCATATGGTGTGGAGTTTGTGGAGAACTGTTGCCCATGTGATGAAGTCCTGTTGGAGAAGTTTGTCTCCTGTCTCCTGCAGGAGGAACCCAATGGTGGAGCAGGGGAAGGACTTCTCTCTCTGAGCAGCAGCAGAAACAACCTGAGATGAACTGATCATAACCCTCATTCCCCATCTCCCTGCACCACTGGAGGAGAGGAAGGTAGGGCTAGGGGAAGGTGGTTTTATTTTTTTTCTCATTATCCTTCTCTGATTTTGTTGGTAATAAATTCATCAATTAATATCCCAAATTCAAGTCTCTTTTGCCCATGATAGTATTTGGTGAATGATTTCCCCAGTCCCCCTTTGTTATATTTTCCCTACCACCTTCTGGGAGAGCCCTATTTAGTGTTCATAGATGTTTTTAACTTTTGCTCGGCTAATTAAATGGCCAGATCCAAACTGTCTAAATTGGGTTATTTTTAGCGTTTAAATACCACAGATGATACCGTTATGGTACAGACAATCATTACAACTAATCTGAGATGTAAAGTAACTTTTCAGAAAAATTCCAACATTTCTTATATGTAGAAGATATGATATTATAGCTATAGGAATAAAATGAGAAATTATTTAAAATATAAATTAATTTAGTACAGGCTGACAAATATTCAAACCATTAGGCCATGTTTGTGTTTAGCATGCAGTAACTATGGAGAAAAGGTGGGTCAGCATCTTAGCTGTCTATTTTTATACCTTTACTTGAATTTTCTTATAGTATTGTCCAAGTTTTGAATTTCATTAGATCTTCACCCCTGAAAAAGACAAGAACAATTGAACCATTTTCCTCTGGTAAATTTAAGACATGTCTTCTATTCAGAGATAAAGCCAACTCATGGCTATTTAAATCAGCATCAATATACAGCACTTCATTTACTGTTCTAATTCAAGATTGTTTTCAATGCTGATTCTGCCTGATGAATAGAGGCAGGCAACTGTTTCTACACTCCCAACCTTCTCAAAATGTAGGTAAAACATATTCACCCCATACTTCATTTAATATTTCAGTTCATATCGCAGTAAACAGTAAATAATTTAACTTTTGTATGCATTTACCCATCCTAGTTTTCTTTGAGTTTGTTACTGTGCTCTTGTCTTCAACATTCTAATTATCTATTCTGTGCAGATGCTCTGCAAAGTCATGAACATGCATACCATCTGCGTAGGCCTTCATTTCCAAGAGCAAACTACTCCCAAGACTAGTTGTGATCAACTGATGGATTGATAACTGGTTTGTTGATCTGTGCCATCTAAAACGGGCATTACTGGGATGCTTTTTGCAGTTAATAGAGAGAAGGGTTATAACATAGACCATACACAAATATTACTCTATTTTCCTGCAACATACTTGTTACTGCTGCAGCTTTTCACCTTCCTGCTTGAACTCTTAAACAGCCTCCATAGTACCGGTAAATCAGCCTTTATCAACGTGGAGTCGCTAACTTAGGAAATGGTGGGATAGTGACTGACTTGGTTACCTTGCCTTTTCGGAAATGTCAGCTGGTAGGAGTGAGGAGAAGGCAATGAAAGATCATAGGAATTCAGCTAATGTTTTATAGTTGTATGTGTAACTTGGAAGTGGCTGCAAAGTTCTGTTGAGCTCCATTTCCATCCCTTCTGACTCTAATCATAGCAGCCTCCCAGCCTGGCGTTTTCACCACAATGCAGGTAGGGATTCAAAGTTCATAGAAGTGTCAATA
The DNA here is from genome assembly GCF_022539395.1 of Myiozetetes cayanensis. Taxonomy (NCBI): domain Eukaryota; kingdom Metazoa; phylum Chordata; class Aves; order Passeriformes; family Tyrannidae; genus Myiozetetes; species Myiozetetes cayanensis. The sequence goes on from NW_026087742.1 coordinate 6,696,987, forward strand.
TTATAAAAGGACTTCCATAATCATGGTTGACCATAGTAACTAATTCTGAACAGGAAAATGCTGCAAAACTAGTGAGAAACGTGCCCCTTTCTTTTGCTAACCACAAAACAAAGGGGGAAAATGGTGCTGTAATATCTTAACTCTGTTTTACTGCAGTGGGGAGAACACACACACAGAAACACATGTATTTTTAGTGAGGTTAAGGAAAAATTTTGTCTGCATACATATTAACCATTTTATTAAGAGTCTCTCTAAACACAGAAAAAAAATGCATCTAAGCATGAGGATTTTGCAAATTACTTCTCAAGCGGACATGTGGAATTCTTCAGGTGGCCTCTCATTAATTCTGTTGCCACCTGGGGTTCTGCATGTTTTTGCATGGGGTTTTTGCATGTTTTGGTTTGTTTACTTTAGCACTTTCTAATTATTTTCTCCTTAACATTTTTGTGTATTTGTATTGCATTTATAATGTCTGATGAATAAAGCTTGAGAGCTGAAGTGGAAAAAACCAGCTGTGGGTCTCTAGTAAGTTCTACAAAAACTTTACTGGGAAATAGTTTTCAGTGATCTCTTTTGTAATCATCATGAAAACTTGTATGAAGTGCATGTTTTAGTGCAATGTTTGTATCTTGAGTAATTACTACAGATAGTTGCTTTTGTTTTGTTTTGGTTTTTTTCCTCTTTTTGCTTCAATCAGCAGATATTTTAAATTTTCATATAGCATGGTAACTGCCTGGGCTGATTAGTGTGAAATTTGGCTTGCACTGATGAGCCAGATGAGAAAGGAATACAAAGTAAGTTTTATTTCTTATATTACAGTTATAATCCTTTCCTACTCTAGATGTTCATATGCTCTTTAACATGAAAAAATCAATAACCATTGGAATATGAGTCTAACAGAGGCCAATTCCATTTAATGACAATCTTATTTTGAGTAAATGTTTTGCTTTCAGTAAAAAGAACAGTTTGTAGATGTGGAATTGATGTTTTGGATCAAAACCCAGGTTTCTTTGTGTTTACAGATAATAAGGACTCTGGTCAGGGATGTAGAAAGTAAAGATCTGAGTCCTGCTTATCTGAGCCAGAATAGTGGGTTAGATATAGATTCCTCTGAATTATTCATAGAATCTGGACCAGAGTCTTTTGCAGGTCAGACCAATCCTTTAACTTGAAGACTAGGCAGGTCTGTCTTTTCATCTGAATATGAAACTTTCTAATAAAGCATATTGGTCTTGCTGCCAAAAGCTGGAATGTTTTTGACTGGGTAGAACGGCTGCTTTCAAAATAGCATAAGTGTTTTCATAGGTTTCTCTGTGCCTAAATGACCCTTGTGTGAGGACACCTCCTCAGCTTAGAGCAATCATTTGAACTGATTAGGAGCCTCCAAGGGAAATGCTTAACTTCAGTAGAACGGGCTGAAGTGCAGTTTAACCTGCAATCCCTGTCCCAAAGGATAGGCATATGGATTAGCAGTATGGTTGTCTCTGATGGATGCCTGAATCAGAGGAAAGATTTGTTAGTTGTTAGACTCAGATTCCATGTCATAGAATCCTAGTTTGTATACAGTCTTCCTCATTCTGAAAGAGTTACCTAAGGGATGATGGATAAATGGAATATCTATAATGGACTGGGCTGGAATCCATGTGGTATCTGATGTACAAAAGCCTGACAGTCCTTGTAAAGCCAGCTCCTAATTTTGGTGTTAACTGAAGTATCTATTGACAAGTTAAATTGGCTTTCATTTTGAGGGATAAGCTTAGGAGTTCATTGACTGGCAAGGAGCTGTATAAGGCTGGTCACTAAAAAGAAATTTTTCATTGCAGAAAACTAATGAAGGAGAAATTCTATTGTCCTGGTTTTTAAAGAGTGAAATGGTCTTAGAGAAATACCCCTGTTTTAATTTTCTGGATATCAGGTCAGTCAGACCCTGCTTATTTTAAAAGCCCCATCTGTAATATTAGTGATTATTATTTATGCATGCAGCATTCATTGCAATTCAGCAGCTTCCATTTAATTAATTACTGAAGTCCTTCCTATAAGTGTTCTAAATAATTTTGTGTTCACTGTTGCTACAGCATGGACTATGCAGTTAGCAAAGCTGCTGATCTGCATTCAGCTCCTGTGATTTAGGTGCTTTTGTTCATGAAAGACTGATGTCAGGAGACAAAACATCAGAGACAAAGATCACAGAGCTGTTCAGAAAGGGACAACTTCTGGTAGTTATCCAGTGAGAGCCAGGGAGAAGAGAGTTCTTTTTCCACAGGATTGGGAGGAATCAGAAACTCAGTATTTGCTTTGCACCCTGGTGCTGGTGGGCCCCAAAGCAGCACGGGAGCATAATTAACCTGGGGATAATAAGGGAGGGGGAAGGAGTGAAGAACACAGAGTAACCAATCTGCACTGGTTCTATGGAGCATTTAGGTTCTTAATTGGGGGAATAGAGGAAAATCAATCCTCAGTGCTAAAAATTGGTCATGAACAAGGTTTACATGAAAAAAAATGAATTTACCACTGTGTTGCCAGTAAAATAAGCAAGCACAAAATAAAAACAGTGGCCATAATGGACAGTCAAATCTCTATTAATATAACAAAAGCAATATTTTTTTCCTATGAATTTGTGTGGGAATATTTTCCAGGCTGAGAATTCTTCAGTGAAGAAACTCCCAGGTAATTTTCAAATGTTGAAGACAGGAAGATTTCAAGGTCTTCTCATTGTTGAAGGCTTGAGCAGATGTTCTTCATCCCATGGTGTGTTTGTTTCTTGTCTCCCTCATCCTCTTCCCCGCTTACATCAGTAATGGATTAAGCAATAAGGACAAACCCCCAAAATATGCATTCAATAATCAGTTTCAGATTATTCACTCAGCTTTAATAAAAAGTCAGCCTTCTAATGTCAGCCTCTGCTTATAGATAAATAGCTCTCGCTGTGAATCAGCATTGTATGGCTGTGAACCAAATGGTCAGTGAATTCAAATGCTCAGAAGATGACCCTGCTGTAATGATTCCACCTACACTGAAAACCAAATTGATTTATGAAGAGGAATAAATTGGCTTAACAGTGGACGTGATATGAAGAGTAAACTGGCATTATTTTCCATTATTCATTTGAAACTATCGATGAAATTAAATACCACTTACTTTTCTCTTCCCTGCCAGAAAACCTAGTATAAGAAATAGAAACAAAAATAATCATAGTCTGGCAAATGAGCTGAAAGTTCTTCCCTTGTTATACTTTCAGCATTATTTGGATCACAATGTATGTTTGCCACTTTAACCACAGTTCAGTCTCATATGCCTGTTGATCAGTGTTAGGTACTTATTTACACACACCACTTGTTCACACCATGTTGTTTATTGAAAATATAAAATGAGCTTTAATTTTGGGAAGACCTCATTGCATGGAAACGATGAAACATTGTCCACCTAACAGAAAGATGTGATTTATTTTTCTCTTAGATGAGAGTCTGCTTGGTACAATTTATCAGTTCCCCCAAAAAAGATACACCATTTTGGAATAATTTTCCCCACTGAAACATCTAAGGTGCTCAAAATAGCAGGAGCAGTTGGCCAATAAATCAAACTGAAGTTCAAGTACCTCTATGCCTTATCCCAGTGTTTTAATTTCACCTCACTGAAGCCAACCAATTTTATTTTCAGAGAACATGTTATTTGGCAAGCACTTTCCTTGTTACCTATGTGACTTTAATATGACAGAATACTTTAAAACTAGCCAACAACAGAATAACTCCTGACTAAAATGATCCTTAAAGGAAAGCTGTCGTGTTATGGATCAGAAATTGAGTCATTTGAACTTTATGTAACTGCAGAAAAGGAGGATCAGTATTTCTTCGCTCTTAATAGCTGCAGCTTTGCTTATTTCAGCTGGTTTTTTTTATTTATTTGTTAAACACACTAACCTAAACTTTTTTTAACCTCTTCTTTTCTCTATTATTTCATTCCATTCTTTCTGATTGGGAATCACTGTCTGCTCTGGTATATAAACACACACAAACTTTGGTCTCCAGTTTACACCAGTCAAATAAATATTACTTGGACTTCTCTCTTCCATGTGAAAAGGATGTGCTCCTTTTTAGAATTAGGGTGGAGGGGGAATTTTAATTTTTGTAATTTTTTTTCCCCCCTAACACGTCTAGAAGGGCAAAGCAGATCCCTGCATAGTAGAGCCTATGGCCCAAGTCCCTTTAATTTAATCTAATGCAGCAGAACAAGGTGTTGCTGAACTGGTGTACAGGGATGTGCTGCAGGTGAGGCCTGCACAGGACTGAATTTCGTGCTCAGTGATTACAGCACCGAGGTGTGGACCTGCAGCAAGGGCAGGACAGGAGCTGGAGTGGAGATTGCCAGGGAACCACAGGGTAGGGGTGTGTGTGTGTGTGTGTGCATCTGGGATCCTCAGGGCATAAAAGGGGGCCAAATGCCAGTGTCTCCACCCTGTCCTTCTGTACAGCAGTCCATGGATTGCCTCTGATGGTTCTCAGACTTTGGAAGTGTTGGAGCAATTCCTCTACTTCAGCATATGGGAAGTGTCAGTATGGGCGAACAGCTCTCATGTAGCCTGGTTAGAGTATTTAGCTGACCCTCATGGGAAGCTCTTTCCATGAATGTGTCTTAATTGTTTAAATCTCTAGAATATCTCTTACTCAAAAGATATAAAGTGTGTCTAGAGTTACAGTGTATGTCATATGATACATGATTTCTTCTTAATTAAACTGTGAAGATACATGCTCATATTTTTTCCCTACATAGTTCTGCATGCTCACCCATAACCCATAGCAAGGAGTTCTTTAAACTTCACAGCATTTGAAGTACCTTGAAGCTGTTATTGAAATATTCTTATTTACACCTTGTGCCCATAAGTGCACTCTTGCTTTTAGCGTGCTCACAGGTTATCAAACTAGGATGCCAATCTTTTTGTTTCTTTCTGTGCTTCTATTTCAGATGTTTACCTGTCTGTGGGTTACTTCTGCACCTTTTACTTTAAAAAAAAAAAAAAAAAAAGGAAGAAAGAGACAATAGAACCACTATTTGTAGGAATGTTGTAAGTATGGAAGGGGAAAAGTGATCCTTTGATCTCTATACAAGGGGTTTAATTACAGAACAATGATAACTCTTGTCTTCATTTAAGCCCTGGATTAGCATTTTCTATGTTTTGCTAGATTAGACATGTTAATGTACAAAACAAATCTGGTCAGCCTTCATCTAGGTAAAAAATGGACACATTTGAACAGCTTTAGAAAACATTTACTGCCGGGATGCTCAGTGCCTGGAGCACCTTTTTATGGTTCTGACAAACCTGTTCTAATAAAGTGAAAGGAGAACATTCTGCAGCTTTATGAGGTGCAAGTTAGTGGCAGGAAAAAGGTTCTTGAGCTAAAGAGCCATATCTGCAACTAGATAAGAAGTTAAATTAAAACTTAGCTTTCAAACAACCCAAAGAACATTATATAAATCAACCTTTCTCTTAAGGAGTATACAATGAATGTATGAATGCCATATTTAAAGATTCAGCTCTGATAACTGAGGATTTTCCAGGACTTTAATTTTTAGAAATATGTTTTTCCTTTTTTTTTAACCTCAATTCTATAGGTGTAAAGCCTTTGAGATAGCTATTACTCTTTAGAGAAGATTTCTTTAGGAAAAGCAAGAAAGTAAAGTATCTTTCCTGAGTATTCTACATATCTTATGGGGAAATGTAATGCAATCTTTCAATTCTAATAGACATTGTAATAGCCTTTTACACAGTGCTGTTTGTAAAAGCTTCTTATCAATACTTGATGTTTTATAATATTCATTCATTGACCAATTCTGTTCTTCTTTGTAATAGATGTAGGAGATTATTTGTAACTTCCATCTCATGAGACTTTGTCTAACTAACAGTTAGACAAATTACTGATGGTAATTTGCTAAATATATTGTGTTTTTAAAAAAGATGAGAATGAAAACTAAATGAACACCTGAGTCATGAAGATATTTTGAGTTGTTATCAGAGTTGTTATGGAGGCCAAATCCTATGGTAATCCAAGCTTGGTCAAGACCAATACATGGCCTACTTATGGATGCAGGTGTCATGACAGCATACTGTAATAATGAGCATAATAGTTATGGTTAATATTTTATATCAAGAGACTGAGATTGTCTCTTGCCTAGTATTCTTGCTACCTTGCAGTGGGAGGTGGAGGAGGGAGCAGGAGAGTGCTTCATTCATATTCATGTTGGAAATTCACAGAGATTTTGTCCATAATCCTTTCCAAATGGTTATGTTTTTATTAAAAGAAGACGACATTCTAAAGGATCTGGAGATGAAAATAATCTGATTTATCAACTGGAGGAGCCAGCAGTAAATTTTATTATGTATCCTTTCCTCAGCTAAATGATTTGTGTCAGGTAGGTCAGCTTCATTTTTCACATTTTGGAAATACTGTATGAATACCTCAATGAAATTTGAGGAAAGGAATTTCATTAGACAATTAAAAAAAATTGAATTATCATACTGATCTGGGTAGCATGCCAGTTTGTGCCCTTCTGAACTAACACAGCTTAGTCTCACACTCTGACACTGTTTCACATTGAGCTAATATGAGTATTTAGTACAGTTAATAGAGGCCAACAACAGAACCCTGACAAGACTCATAAGGTTTCAAATTCATATAAAAACTTTCTAGAGAAGACTTCAAGTTCATCTCATCCGTGCCTGTTAGACTTGGGTGGGAAAAATAACCTGGAACACTCTTCTGCCCTTTCTGATTCTGGTCAAGTTAGTTTTTCTTACTGATCATCTTAAGCGGAGTTAGTGTAACTTGTATTCCTGTATTTTTTTGCATCTATTATTTCTCTTGACCTGAGCCCCATGACTGCCTCCAAGACCTGACCTTTTCTGGCAAAAATCTTTTTGTAGCCATAGAATATTCCTCAAATGCAATATTAATTTGGTCAAGTGAGGAACTCTAAATTTTGTGTAGTTCCAAATTCAACATGATAAAATTTGCCAATATTCCTGTAGTGAATTTTGAATACTCTTACTGAAAAAATAAAAGAAGGTTATAAATTATATATTTTCTAATATTAAGTTGACTGAGAAAAGCCTGATAACAGTTCAGAATTTGCTCTCAAGGCGGAGTTGTACAATGGTTTATGTTAACTCCGTCTCACAACAAAGTGACTCAGAACTATCCTTCTGTTTAACGTAGCCTGAGGATTATAAAATCCCCACATGTCAACTCCTTGATTACAAGGAAGCAATTAGTAATAGAATCTAAATTTATATTCCTCAAGGTGAAGAAATAAACTCCAGTGAGAGTAAAATCTGTGGACTGCATTTCAGAAGAAAGTACACTTTGAACAACAAAAAACTCTACAGTGTAATATCATTAAAGTTATAGCAGTTAATGTTGCTATACTTTAAATAAATTAGTAAGGCTATTTCATCATTAAAAGCACTTCTAAACAAGAATATGTTTTGATAGTTTAAATCATGGAATTTAAAATGAAAATATTTTTAAACTTTTAACTGTTTAAAAATGAAAAATGAAAAATTTAGGATAACCTAGTCAATCTGTCTTTAGAAATTCTTACAACTTCATTGCCAGCTCACATAAACTTTTTATAAAAGGTTAAATTCTGAGGACCAGATTTTTCCCTATGAAAAATTTTCCCTACAAGACTTTTCCGTATGAAAAATCTGGCTTGGTGATATTAATTCAGCTTATTATTTCAAAAATGTCATTAATGATTTGGGGTTTTTTGCAATTAGATATGCTGTCATTATCAGGCAAACGAAACAAAAAACAATAGCTTTGGCTCTACTGATATTAAAAATTAAAGAATGTAGGAAAAGTATGAATTAATAGATGCTATAAATGTGCTATGGAAGTCAACTATTTTATGGAGAGTTTTATGATCTTTTTTGGTGAGATGCAGTTTGATCTATTGAACTGCATAAATAGTGTTTCAACTTAACCCTGCTTATTAAAGGGTAACTGTTTCCTTAAACCCTTATAAACTCCAAATGACTGTAAAGTCTTCTCTATTCAGATATCCTCAGATGGGCCACTGTGCAAGGTACTATAATTTGGATTTGGTAAGGACGTGTTTCCCTGAGTTTCACTTCAGGTTCTAAGTGCAATATATTCTACTGGTTTTAAGCAGTTTGGATTAGATGCAATATCTTCAGTGTAACTCACAGATACAATGTTCAGAAACCCATTTCTGAAACCAAAGATAGTAAAACTAAAAAGAAAAAAAAAAAAAAGAAATTATTATTTTAGAATCTCTAAAATAGAGCGGAAGAGGATAAGAATAATTTTAATCTTTTGTGTTTAATATTTCTTAAAAGAGTTTAATTATTAAAAAAAATTCTTTATTATCACTATTACTGAAAAGGAAAAGAATAGCTGATCCTGATAAGAAAGAAACCTGCGAGAAAGGACTGATGTTCAGCTCGTTTTTCTACTGTAGTTAAGGCTTCAGCTTATCGAGGTTGTGTCCAAGAGCATGTCTTGTTCATAGAATCATAGAATCATAGAATTAACTGGGTTGGAAGAGACCTCCAAGATCATCAAGTCCAACCCTTGATCCAACCCCACTGTGATTACCAGATCATGGCACTCAGTGCCACATCCAGCCTCATCTTAAAAACCTCCAGGGATGGTGAATCCACCACCTCTCTGGGCAGGCCATTCCAATGCCTGATCACTCTCTCTGTAAAGAACTTCTTTCTAATATCCAACCTAAACCTTCCCTGGCAGAGCTTAAGCCCGTGCCCTCTTGTCCTACTGCTGATTGCCTGGGAGAAGAGACCGACCCCCACCTGGCTACAACTTCCTCTTAGGGAGTTGTAGAGAGTGATGAGGTCACCCCTGAGCCTCCTCTTCTCCAGACTAAACAACCCCAGCTCCCTCAGCCTCTCCTCACATGATTTGTACTTGAGTCCCATCACCAGCCTGGTTGCTCTTCTCTGGACCTGCTCCAGCACCTCAATGTCCTTCCTGAACTGAGGGACCCAGAACTGAACACAATACTCAAGGTGTTGTTGGTGTCTCCTTGCCCCTCTCCACCCCTTCTTGTATACTGGATGGTCTTAAAACTCCAAACTTTCTACCTGCAAACTTTTTACTTAATTTAAAAACTTACACTACCATAACAATCAGAGCACTTTAAAATTATTAGACATGTTATGTTAGACATTTGTTAACATGTTAGACATTTGTTAACATAAACATTATGTTAACATTAGACATGTTACAGTATGGCTTTGTGTTGTTTCGTGTTTGTGCTCATACAGGGTGTCTTTTGCATAAATAATATGTTCCCTGAATCTTGAGGATCCACCACCTAATTATTTCATTTCCTATTTTGTGTTATTCTGTGTGCTGTTACCCAGATATAGCATCCATGTGAATTGTTGAGGCGAAACATTCAAGCATTGCACCGTTGATTTGCCCATGTAGATGTGTAGATAGATTAGGCATCCTGAAGCTGTGGCCTTTTTTATAATGTAGCTGTTTTTCTTCTTTCAGTGCTGGTGATGACAAATATTTAGTGGGTGACTTACTGGCTTTTTGATTTCCTCCAACTTTTTGTCTTGTTTGTGGCATTTTACTAGCTTTTTTTTTTTTTTTTTTTTTTTGTGGATGATTACTCCATCTCAAGGTTATATACTTAGAAATGAATAAAACCCAGTCAATTATGTCTGGACTGTAGTCAGAGTTGAAACTGCAGCAAGTGTAGACAAACCTAAGGTAGCACTGCTCTAAGTAGCTCAGGCAACCTAACCTGGAATCTTGTGTCACTGCAGTTCTGTAATTCTGCCACTTCTGTTCTTTCTGATGCTCAAGTGGTGTCACAGAGGAATCAAAGTATAACATGTAAGCCTAAGGAGAGGCTCAAGAAGTACCATTCCCATGAAGCCTTACAGAAATTCACTCCAAGCTGAGTGATACTTTAAGCTCAGGGGTGCAGGGCTGGGGGAAGAGCAGGGCTGGGGGGAGAGGCACCTTCTTTACTTCTATCATCAGTTCTTGCTGATCATCTCAAGGGAGATGATTTTATCTCTACAGAGACACTGGCACTTTCTCATAGCCACAAACCAAAAATGCATGCCCAGGATAGTTTCCAGTATCAAAGAGGAGAATTAAAGAATAGTTCTCAAAAGAAGGGCATCAAAAATAAAGTCTGGAAACCGTTGGGAAATGGAAAATCTTCTAAACACCTTTAAATCTTAATTTATCTGAATGACACCTACATGTAATTAGTCAGACTTCCAGCTACATTATAACATATCCACTTCAGTTTGTTTTTTTTTTCTGAATGATGGGTTGCTTAATAGTGGTTGATCATCACCCCTGGCTCTTTCAGCTGGTCTTGCACAGAACACCCAGTTCTTACTTTGTGCCTTTCTTTTCTTGAGTGAGGCGACAAAAGGTTGACCAAAGAGATCTTGGGATCTACACACTGGTCAGCCTCAACTCAATCCCTGGGAACGTGTTGGAGCAGCTAGTCCTGGAAACCATTTCCAGGCACGTAAAGGACAAGATAGTAGGAGTAATCAGCATGGCTTCTCAAGAATAAGTCATATTTGATTTACTTGATAAACTTCTAAATGAAATGACTGACTAGGTAGGTGACCTCCAGAGGTCTCTTCCAATGTCAGCCATTCCGTGAGGCCATTGCAAAGCTTTGCTGAATCTTGCAACTGTAGATTAAACACTATTTTTGGTGCAGAAGTCTGTTTATATGGTATTTAGCATGGGTGTATTTTTCATTGCTTTTTCTGTTAGTTCTGTTTCTCTGTCATCACAACCTGCTTTCTTTAATCTCTTTTAAATACACAAAATTCATCTGTCCACTCCAGAAGAGCACTGTAATTTTTTTCTTTTGTGATGATGTAACACATTGCAGAAATCTGACACATATAAACTGTTAAAGGCAATAGGAACTCATCAAGAGTTTTATCTATCAATTCTGAGATTTTTTTTTAGTCAAATATTAAAAAAAAGATAGATCTGATAACAATACTACCAATAAAGGAGATAATGTGATCTTCATTTCTTACTGACAAAAACATGTTTGTTGGAATACTATCTTCAGAAACAGGTATCAAGTATGTGATTATTCCATAATACTTTTAGTTCAGAAAGTGAAAAATTCTGTCACAAGTCAGTTTGGTTAATAAATATTTTCTCCTATTGTTTTCAGGCTGAATGTAGGTTAATCTCTTGTTATTTATCCATACTGTAGGTATCACGCAAAATTGCTGGAGCTGCTGTCATAGCGAATATTGAAAAACTAAAATAGTGTAATGATAAACAAGAGAACTTCAAAGGGAGATATTTTTCCTCCTAAAAACTACAGGCAGTTCACTGCTGCTGGTAGTCCGTGCCTTGCCCAGAATGCTTTTAGCTGGACTTTTTTTCTTTTGCGAGGGGACCTGCCTTTTACAATTGTTCTTGGAAATTCCCTAATTTTGTGGAATGTTTTCCTTAGCAAAAGTAGTATTATAAAATATGTCTAAAATTATATATTGTCAGAACCATATCATATTTCTGAACCAAATTTAGTTAGGAGTGAAATTGATGTGTCACCTATAAGACCATTAAGGATTTCCTGTTAAAAATATCATCGTCGTCAATCAACCCTTTGGGGCTGATGCATGTAGTATTTCTGCTCTGTTCCAGGTTTTATGAAAATACTTCAGCTGAAAAGGCTCAGCCATACTTTGCTATGTGGGCAAGACAACACACTATCTTTGACATGACAGAAGTTTTTGAGAATGTTGAAATGCTTTGATGTAATCAAGTTGTCAAAACCTTAGAAAAGGTAGAATTAAAGTTTCCACAGGGCTCCAGCTTCGCACTCCTGAGTAAAACCTGAGCAAACCACTTGCAAGGTGATATTCAGTGACATCATTAGAGGTGACAGAGCTCTTCCAGAGAACACCTTTTGTGCTTTATCTTCCTGGAGATGGATCTGGTGAGTGTGGCAGGGTGGCAGTGTTCTGTGTGTTTAATGGCTCACTTTATGAATTTGAAGGATCATACTGAGTAAAACAGGGTTTGCTGGAAAGGATTGAAAAGTTGAGAGCACAGAAAGAAGAGGTCCATGAAGGCATTGCACACTGTTGGTGTGTGCACATGGCACACAGGAGCCTACAGGCAAAACCTGAAAGATTTTACTGCTTCTGTAAGTTGTAATTCAAAGTGATTATTGGTCAACTTGATTTCTGATATTGAAGTTAGGGTTACACTGAGGATAAAAAACAAAAACCAAACAATGAGTGGATAAGCAACAAGAATAGCAAAGTCTGCATGATAGAAGACAACAAGGTTATTCGTATAATGTGTATTGAAATTTCACCTTTCTAAAAAAAAACAAGTGCAGTGGTGACAGGGTTGGCAGATGAAAGCAAATTGGGTGACAAATTTCAAGCTTTATAGTACCCTTTTGGCATGTGGGATTCTGGTCATCTTAGGCAACTTAGACAGAAAGAAGAAATTGCTGGGAAATGCATGTGAGGCAGCAACAAAAGTACTGGGCAAAGAGGAGCTGGCAGAGCAGACACCATATGCCAACATTTGTTCCTTTTAAAAAGTAATAACACAACACTTTCCCACTAACTGTGAGTATTCAACTCTTTTCCTTTACAGGACTGCAGTGGAACTCAACAACACACAAGCACATCCTCAAGCCTTCATTAAAATTTCATTTGTGCAGCAGGGCCTCCCCCTATGTCAAAAATGAGGTGGCAGAAAATGGCTCAATAATTGCAGCTGGGGAGACAATGCAATACAGATACATCTTTAATGAAGAGAACAGAATGCAGTGACACTCAAAAGGCATTTCCAAATGCACAGAAGGTTAACAGGAGAAGTGGCAACCACAACAGGCTTCAGAACACAAGATGCCAGGTATGTATCTTGATAAATACTGTTGGAGAGATTAGAGACATCTGTGCAAGCAAAATAAAAAACCTTTTGACCATATTCCTTTATGTAGTATGGTGTTGGCTAGCTTTGACCAGTGAAGTGGTGGATAAGCAAAGGACAGGGACACAGTTTGAAAAACCCTTTGGTTCCACTAAATCATATATACTGCTGAACTTAAAAAGGATTGTGGAGCTTTTTTTGAGCACTTGGGCACTCTTTTTCCAGCTTTGCCTGACTGAGTGCATCTAGAGGTCTATGGGCTGCTTCTATCCCTGATGAAGTATGTGTTGATTTTCAGATAGTAGTTCTTCCTGCTAGATTGTAACACAGTCCAGTTCACTCGTGAAGTCTGCAGAGACATATCTAGTAAGCTCAGAGTAGAAAAATACTTTTGGTATGCAGAAAGTATTTCAATGCCACTTGATTAGCTTTCACTCAATGTCCATATTTCCCCTCTGTTACTGGTTTTTTTTTCCTGTGTATGCTGGTTTTGGCTGGGGTAGAGTTGGTTTCCTTCACAGTGGCTAGCATGAGGCTGTGATTTGGATTTGTGCTGAAGACAGTGATGGTAATAGAGACGTTTTTGTCATTGCTGAGCAGGGCTTACACAGAGCCAAGGCCTTTACTGCTTCTTGCACTTCCACGCTGGTGAGGAGGCTGGGGGTGCCTGGGAAACTGGGAGGAGACACAGATGGGACAGATGACCCCAGCTGACCAAAGGGATATTCCAGACCACATGACACCATGCTCAGCTGGGGAAGGAGGAGGAAGGGAGGGATGTTTTGAGTGATGGCATTTGTCTTCCCAAGTCACTGTTACGTGTGTTGGAACCCTGCTCTCCTAGGGATGGCTGAGCACCTGTCTGCCCATGGGAAGTGTTGAATGAATTCCTGGGTCTCCTTTGCCTGTGTGCACAACTCTTGCTTTCCCTACTAAACTGTCTTTATCTCAAACCACAAGTTTTCCAGCTTTTACACTTCCAATTCTCTCCTCCATCCTGCTGGTGGGGAGAGCAAGCGAATGGTTGTGTGGTATTTGTTTACTATCTGGGCTTAAACCATGACAATCCTTTTGACACTAGAGTATAAATTAAATTTCTAGATCAAATTTCTTGGCACCTAAACTGGTGCAGGTCTGAAAAAAATCAGAAAGGACGGAATCAAACAGCAATATTCCACAGACAGATAAAATCACTAGCAATTGAAGGCGGTAAGGTATCAGTTGGATGTTTGCTACAAACTTAATTTGGGTTGATCCTTTCCTTTAGTTTTTCACTAAAATGTAAGGCTACTTTTTTTTTTTTCCTAATGAAAAAAAAATCCTCTTTTTTTTCCTAGTGAAATAACTGGAATCATCAACCAAAGCAGGGCAAAAATTCTTATGAAAATAGAGTTTTTGGAAATTGGTTTGAAAACCAAAAAAAAAGACAAGCTTTTAATGTTTTCTGCAGCTCTGTAAATATACTGTAAGTTAGCTGGCTAAGTAGTTCAGCAGGAGTCCCCAGCTGGTGCAAGCCTATGTAGCACACTGAAGGCCAGAGGCAGAGCCTGCAATCCCTCCACTGCCCTCCCATGTGCACCAGCTCTCTCCTGAATGCAGAAGGGAAGGCACTGTGATCCAGGGGAGTTGGACAGGCAGCAAGGCATGGCCAGCCTCTTCTCAAGGACCGGAGCTGTGAGGAAGGGGCACTGGTGCGCTCCACCACCAGTAAAATTAACCATACTTACTGTGCTGGAGGATCTGGCATGTCTTCGATAATTAACCAAGCAGTGTATGAAAAGTCCGTTCACTCCAGGTCCTTTTTATAATTCATGTCTTACAACAAACTGTAGTTACTTACATGAAGACGCAGAGTAATCGTTTAGGAGGTCAGATAGGTCCACGAGCAGATGTCAGTCCTAATCGAGCGGGCAGGGATATGAAGAACATACAAGAGCAGCAGTTCTTGCAGGTGTTAATGCCAGCCTGTGTTTTGGGGTCTGTCTGCCACTATTAGTTGAAAGTAGGTTTCCTTGGCATTGTGAGCATTAACAGGTCTGACAGAAAAGTCTCTTATTCTCCCTCACAATCTTCAGAATAGGAAACATATTACTTGGGCAGCTGAAATGGTCTCTGTAGCAGCTTGCCCTTGCATTACGTTGGTAGGGAGCCCAATTTGCTTCTCCATTCGTGCCATCCCCTAGTTATCAAGACAGGCAATATTTTTGAATCCATAACGCTTGTATCTGCAGCACAAAATCACTGGTGCTCCTTTAACTGTATCAAGGGGATAATATTTTTCTGTTTAATAGAGGTGCTGCACAGGTAGATCCTGTAAAAAAGGAATTTCAGAGTAATATCGGTAAGGAATATAAATATATAAAAAGTAAGAAATTTGTTAAAAAAATTAATTTGAAAATGGAACATTCATAAAATTGGGACCAGGTTCATTTTTACTGTCTTCATCATGTATTACATGTTTCCTAGATGAAGGACTATTGGAGAAATGAACACTATGTAAAGAACATGATTCTTTAATTTAGTAATTTGATTTATAGAAATTCCAAAAGAACAGTGTGATACCCTCAATTCTGATGATAAAAGGTAGAGCAAGAAATACCCAATCCCAAACATTATTAATTTTTTCAGGTAAATTATACATTACATACAGAATTATTTACAAACTTTATCTTTTAGTATTTGTGTTATTTCATCTCTTAAATATTTTATAAGTTTACACTAAAAAGTGAAAGCAAAAGATGATGGAAAACAAGAAAGGGGAAAGGGAAGAATATTACACAATAGAACTTTGTATTTTCAGACAATGACTCTGGAAAAAGATTACCTATAATTTCTTCTTTACATCAGAAACATTTAAAACAGATACATTGATTAGGTACCAAAAATATTTCCACTATAGTAAAATACACAGTATCTTAGTACAAAAGATGCCACCTGTTGACTAGAATTTGGAGTCGATGGTTTGAAAATACAGTATTGTTAAGAATAACCTTTTGAAGAAAAACCATGACCTAATGTTATCTATGATACTATATTGGGGTTTTTTTGAAAAATAGGGTTCATTAGAGAGAGAAAAAGTACTTGACTAGGAAAGAAAACATCTTCTCTAGCTGTTAAAGTCCATTTGCTTTCTTAATTTTAAATCAGGATTACTATTTGACAAGTACCCCTTCAACTTGGGCTGAAATGTACCGAGATCTGCAAATCCATATTCGATTTTGTGCAGCAGATGTTGTCCTAACCAAAAAGGTTGGAATGTGCATTGGCATTTATGAAGGAGAAAAACAATGGGCTTGATTTTCAGGAAAAAAAAGCTTAGCTGAATTTAAGCTATGCAGGCTGAAGTGCAGTGTTCAATTTATGACTTATTTTTAGGAACACTATATCACTTTCTGTAAAAGTGACAGATACGAACACACACATATATGTAATTTTACAGGAAGGAAACAAATACTCTAATTTTTCTTTGCACTGTAGCAGTTTAAGGAACAAAACATAATAATATCTGCCTTTCATCTCTGTTTGAAAGTTGCTGGGTTTTGGAAGGAGAAGGCACCTCCTAGGCTGTGGATAACGGCTTAGCAGGAGGAGAGCAGTACATATCATCACAGCAAAGGGACTGTTGTAATATATGTTGTGAAAGTGTATTGTTCTTGAAACTGTCTGTTTGATGTGTTGTGCAAACACCTTGATGATACTGAGCACTGGATTGCAGCAGGCAGAATTCATTCCTCAGACTGCTGCATGGGAATATTAATGTTCACGGTGTCATGGAAGAGGAAGACTAGATCATTCATTGATTAACCCATCATGAAACTGTTTGAGCTGATGTGTCTTATATCTTCTTCACCCTCTATCAAATTCAATCTTCTCAGCAACTGAATTTTAAAATGTGTAAACTGATTTTTAAAGTGTTAGAAAAGGACATGGTTACAAACTCATTCAACCCTGGCTGTTCATACAGACTGGGGAATGAGATGCTGGAAAGCAGTGCCACAGAGAGGAACCTGGGGTTCCTGGTCCATGGAAAGTTAAATATGAGTCAGCAGTGCCCTGGCAGCCAGGATGGCCAACTTTGTCCTGAGGGAGCGTCAGGCAAAGTATCATCAACCAGTCAAGGGAGGTGATTGTCCTGCTCTGCTCTGCACTGGGGCGGCCTCACCTGGAATATTGTGGAAGTTTTAGGTGCCACAGTATGGAAAGCTTAATATAATAAGCTGTTAGAGACTGTCCAATGGAGGACAGCAAAGATGGTGAAGGGTCATCAGGAGTACCCATGTGAGGAGTGGCTGAGGGCACTTGGTGTGTTCAGCTGGAGAAGAGAAGACTGAGGGGAGATCTCATTGCAGTTACAAATTCCTTGTGAGGGGAAGAGGAGGGGCAGGCACTGATCTCTGCTCTGTGTGGACCAGTGACAGGATCCCAGGGAATGGCCTGAAATTGTGCCAGGGGAGGCTTAGGCTGGATATTAGAAAAAGGTTCTTCGCCCAGAGGGTGGTTCGGTGCTGGAACAGGCTTCCCAGGGAAGTGGTCACAGCACCAAGCCTGACAGAGTTCAAGAAGCATTTGGATGACACTCTCAGTCACATGGTGGAACTCCTGGGAATGGACCTGTGCGGGGCCAGGGAATCGATGATCCTTATGGATCTCTTTCAACTCAGTATACTCTGGTTATATACTCAGTGGTTCTGTGATATTCAGTGAAATAATGGTAGGAATGTACAATTGCTTCATTGATGATGGAAAAGAAAAAGAGAAAAGAAAAAAAAAATGGAAAGTTCATTTAATGCAGTCATGAGTTATAGAGTTGGTTTTTACCCAAACTGCAATTTGGAGACAACTCAAAATATCTGAGTCATTGTAAAAATTATTTTGAAAATCAATTTGCTCAGTAGCTTACCAGCTAATTAGAACAGGACCAGTTTTCATCCAGTCTGGTGGTGGTGAGGAGAGGAAAAAAAAATATCCAAAATCAATACACATCTAATTTTGTTACTTAGAAAAGAGACCTAGCTATTTTATGAGAGGAAGAAAGTGGATTTAGGAAGAAGTCCTAAAGCAATGGTAGCAATGCTAGAGTTTAGGTGCTGAGTTTTTGCCTCAGTCTTTGCAGACAAGTATTTGTTCCCGAGGAACATGGTTTGTTATTAATATTTCCCCTTTAAAATGAAGCAAAATCACAAGAACAACCATATATTTCTGCTCACTGTGTTGCCCATGCTCCAGTAGTACTGCTTTATAAGTGTGTTGGAAAAAAGTACCAAAACAGAAAGAATTTATGTTCACTTGTCTAAAAGCCCTTATTGCTGAATTTTTGTTTGAAGGTTTTTAAAAGTACTGAGATAAATTAGATGAAAATACTTCGGATCAACGGAGTTATACTACCACAACTGATCTTGTAGCTTGGTGAGGGTTAACAAATGCTAAACATGTGATTCACTTAATCTTTTCCAATTCATTTAATCTTAAACTCCTCAGGTCTGAAGGTTATGCAGATGACAAGGACAAGGTTATGCAGATATACAGAGTAAGCGTTTGTCTCCAAGAAACCTAGAGGCTGCCTAAAATAGCAATTCTCTTTGACCTTGCCTCTGTAAGATGGCAATAAATGATTTTTGATTCAGACTTGCTGGGTTCATGGTGTTTTTCTAGCTAATGGGTGCTTGCTGTCTGTGTGAGTATGAATACATATATAAAATTCACTAACAGCCCAAGTCAAATATTGATTATTTCCTAACCTGACTAACAAGGGAAACTTTTCCAGAATTTCTGAAATCTTAACAACAGAAATCGATGTGGTTTCATATCTTTGGGGAAATGTCCACTATCACAGCTGAACACCTTTGAATAGGTGATAACTAACACGTCATTCTGTGGGCATGGAAAACTAAGGTGCTAACCCAGGGTGCCATAGCCAAGCAAGTGCTGCTCCTTACCTGATCGTGGCCATGCCATAGTGACAGAATCAAAAGCCCTCTGAAATTTTTAGGGATTGGATTCTTTTAATGTGTCTGTTTCTTTGCCTGTAAAATGCTGTTCCTGCTAACCCTTCCTTGTATCAAAACAGAAGCTTTATGAAGCAAAAATTATATTCGGAGAGGTGCCTTGAGAGCCCAAGTAGAATATCGTAGAACTGCAGAATTACGTGTCAAAATAATATATAAAGTCAAAATTAAGTTTATTACTACCATCCATCTATGTCATCAGAGTTTTATTGCAACTTACAATGTACCAACTTGTGCCTTACTAGAAGAGGGTTCAGTTTAGCCACTGAAAATACACAGATTTCACAAACGGGCACAACAATGTGCACAAACTGTAGAAAATCTGCAGATATAATCAAAGTTTTGTTCCTAAGATCCAGCTCTAAGACATAGTTAGCACTTCTTAGGGAACTGTAAGAACAACAAAAACCTAAAGCTTTTAAGAGAGCATTGTTGGATATAAATATGTGGGGCTTTGGGGGTTTTTATGTAAGAAGAAAAATATGGGTCTGTAGGTAGAGCAATACCGTGGATATACTGCATTTTGTACAGTATTATGTTTCAGATATGTGGTTTACTCTAAATTTATTGCAGATGGTGCTGAAACAAAATAGATAGGTAAAACAACAGTGGGAAATGATACATTTTTCTGGAGTGAGCAAGATCGTAAGTGCTGTGATAGATGTTGCCCTGTGACCACACTAGACAAGAGTTTTGTAGTCTGCTTTTAAAGATGAACATGTTTTGATTATATTAGTTGAAAGAGAAAAACTATATCCCAAATCAAATAAAACTCCGTAGAGTAAGTTCTTATTGGTTTCTTTGCTCTGTTTTGTTTTGTTTTGTTTTGTTTTGTTCAGGTGTCAGCTGCAAAACCTGTCTTTCATTTTAAAAAGGCAGTGGGAGTCTGATCTACCTCTATAGGTAATACTTATGGCAGCGCTAGAATACAAAAAAAAAGAATAAGAAAAAAGTGATCCATATGTTGCCTTATTACCTTTTCTTTGCTCATTTTTTTACATCAGTGCAGCTGACTCCAAGTGAATAAATTGTGAAGGAACAAGACTGACATTTCTCCACGTTCAGTGCATTAATGCTAGTGACCCCCACATGATCTGAGCTCTCTTAACAGAAAGAAAGAGGAATATAAAAGGAAGTCCAGGCATTTTGTAGGACCCCCGTTTACAGAAGAATTATAGGTAAAGTATCTTCTCCATTTGCTATCTTCCCTTCTTTATGTATGTCTTATACAAGTCTCATGTCAGAGCTCTTATACTCCTCAGAGATGTTGAGGAGAAACTGTATGACTGTATAGTAATATGGGTATTGATAAATATGAGATTGTATTTTCCATTTTTATTAAGTAGGTGTTCCTCTATTGGCTTTTACTCCTTCAGAAAATTTTAATTATCACGGATTTATCAAGACTGCTGAGTAAATATTTAAATGCACCCTCCTCCGAATTATTTTTATGGTACAACTTATGTTGTACAATTTATACAGCTCTCAAAAAAAAAAAAAAAATGAATTCAGCTAAACTATCTGACAGAAAGCGAGATATAGAAACTGCCAAGTACCAGAACATTAAAACACTACTAATGATGAGTAATTAAGTGGAACAAAGAAAACAGGTTCAGGATTAATCCAGCTATGGTAGAAACACAAAGTCTGATTGAGTTTGTCTCATTCGTACAGTTTAATCTGTTATTTTGTTAAACAGCACCACTGTGTATCCTCAGCAAGCCTTCTGTTGGACCTTTGAATGTTTTCAGACAAAGTTTTCCAAGTCATGACCTTGACAGACCTAAATCATATTAAATATAATCTCCCCTAATTTTGGATGACCTGTTCTAAGTTGAGGTTGCTTTGTGTGTATGTGTTTTTTAATGAACACAGGTGGCTTCTGTGAGAAGATACCAGAAGGTAAAGATGTCAGTGACCCTTTAAAACCCAGGAGATATATTGGTAGAGTGATGGCAAACCACAAACCTACAGACAGGAGGCCAGCATTACTGAGCTCTGGCAAACATTAATATAGATCAAGAGATTTGCTAAGGCCAAGCACAAGAACCAAAAGGTTGGCCCGAGAAAAAGGGCTGGAAGGGCTCAAATTTCATATTAATTTTTGTAGCTTGAGGATGCAGACTGCAAGCAGAAGTACCAGGGATTTTCTGAGATCTGAAAGAATCTGAAAGACCAGTTGGATCATAAGCAAAATTGATAGGGTGTTTGTTATGAGTGGTTGATGGAGAATGTCTGTACCTGTGGGCAGATGAATTTTGCACAATATCTCCTTATGTCTTCAGACAACCCTTCAGGCACTCTGAGTTTCTCTATTTCTGAATCCCTGAAATAGTCTGGTTCCATTACAGAATTTTTGCTTGAGATTCTGATCATGACTTTCATAGAGTCAGGAGAAGTTCATCTCACATCGTTTTTGTAAAAGTGGCCAACTCCAAAGTAAACTGTGTCTTTGAAATAAATAATAAAGATATTTCAGTGCTGGAGTTTAAAAATTATTCAAGCTCTTTTGGATGAGCAAATTAGAGAATGGAACAAATTCAAATATGTGTATTCATCATAACTCTAATACTTTGGTTAGGAAAGGAATTAGCCATTGGACATCTATTTAAGTATTTTTTGTGCATGTGCATGATGGCCAAGTTATTAAGACTGTATGAAAACACAAAGAAAAAATACAATTCTTTATATGAGGAGAGAGATTAATCCATACCCTTCATCAATTTAGGGCCTATTATATATAGAAATGGAAGTGCTCTATTCAGCTTGGGTTGAGTTGCTCATAATTCTTTTAAGACGCTAATTAAATGTCTTATATCCAGTAAGTAATAGAGCCTGCTGCCTCTGACAAATGGAGTTTTGGCCAAAACCTATCGAGTTCTTTAAAAATGTCTGAAGAATGGGAACACTACAATACATTGTATAGAAACCTTAAATCTAGTTTCAGAGAGGGGGAAAAAAAAAAAAAAAAAAGAGAGAAAACATTCTTTGATAAACTTATGAAAGGAAAGATCTATTGCAGGATGAAAGTCTGACCTTCTGAATTCTACTTTGCAGGACGTGGGGAAGGTAAATTTCCTTGCTAAGGACATTAATTCTGTTTTAAACAATGTATTTAAGCGGAAGACCTATGACCCTTGCAAAACCTCAGAAATTTTCCCTTTTAAAAAATAAACTAGTTTCTAAGGAAGGGTTTGGTTCATCCTTTTCCTCAGAAACCTCGGGATTAAATTATGGTAGCCCATTGTGCAGAAATCCCTTCATGTGCACGGTAGAATTGCGGCTAATTGCATTCCAGTGGTGCGATTAACAATCTGGAAGGAAAAGTGTCAGGCATTTGGTCTCAAAATGGGAGCTGCAGTTCACAGTCCAGAGAAAGCCTTGTGTATTTAGACATGTATTTTAGATTGTTTCAGCCACCAGTTAATTATCACTGCTAGTAGAGCCTTTCTTGCTGCCTATTGTATATGATACTTTTCAGAATTAAAATTAGGTGCTTTTAGTCTCAAGCTCTGTTAGACTTTACAGGATAAAACAGGGCCTATCATGTATTAAGGAGAAGCCTCTCTGCCTACTCGATTTTGTGCCATTTACTGAAGCTGCAGAAGAAGTGAAAAAGTTTACCAAATTTGTTGAAAGGTGAGTGTAATTTCAGCCATTATTCTCTTATCCCCAGGCTCTTTCCTGGAAGGTATTATATGAGTTTTTAAGGTTCTACAGGGAAGTACAAAATTCACAACTTAAATCTAAAACAATAATCTGTAATGCTGAAACCATTTATTTTCTGTGCTTTCCCTACCATTTACCAGAGCTGATGAGAATGGTGGCTCAGGACTGTAATATGACCAAGCAAATGCCTGTTCCACCTGCAGTGTCACCCAAGCAACAAGAACCAAGGTAGAAGAAACAAAAGGCTTCAACCGATGCACAGACTCATCTGCCTCACAGGAATAACAGCTTTGAGCTCTCACTTTCCTTCCTTGCTCTTCATCACGAGCCATTTTTGTGTGGTGTTCTGAAGCTCTTCCAGTTTACACTCACGTTACTTCTGTTCAGCACAAAGAAGTAAAACAGGCTTCTCAGATTTAGAGTGTGATCTAAGAGAAAACTCTGGAAACACGTTCTGAACCCTATTATGGTCTCCCTTGTATTATAGTTCATGAATGAAGGTAAAACAGAGGGTGTAGGAGTAGATGAGCGGGTGAATCAGATAGCGACAAGTGTTGTGGCAACGTGCAGCATCAGTATAAAAAGTAAGTTAATTTTGTTTAATTTTTAAAGATAATTTGATTACAGATTTCACAATTCTGCATACCAGCTACTTGAACAATGAGATTAAAAACTAGGAACACAAAATGGAATTGTGTATAGGAGCACACTGTACATCATGGGCAGTTTAATGATTGTGGGCCTGATTTAGTCAGAATTACTTCAGGCATTCTCAGGCAGTATCCATGAAATAAACCCCAAAAATTTATAGGACAGGTCTTGAAGGGAGTCAGTACGTAGTGAACAAAATTCACCTTTCTAAAAGTAACTATTTTTCTGTTGCAGTTAAATCATGTTCTGAATATGTGATGACTGTTTCAGTAATTCATGTTTGTGCTTTCTTTTCTCTGTTCAAAGAACCAGTCAGGAAATGTTTACATTTTACTATGACGGTGGTGCAGATCAGAAGGGGTCAGGTGTATACCTTGGGTTGTCTTCCTGACCAAATATGCAGACAAAGTTTTTCATCTCAAATTTCAATTACAGCTCAGTCCTTTCTCTCCCCTCTCCACCTCCTTTAATGAGAAAAGAAGGAATCAATGCACATTAATGCTTCCCCAGGCCTAGTAATTTATTTCAGTGTGTGGTTTGCTTACACTGGCTTGGTCATTGGAGGAATGAAATCATTGTTCCTTCAAGACTACTTTGGCATCTGTGTAGGGAGTTCCAGTCTTGTTGAGTTTAACTAAAATGGGAACAGATCTCTCTTTCTCTCTGACTGCCTCAGTATCAGGAAAGAACAAATTGTTGGGTAATTCATGGTGGATCCCATTATTATAACACCTCTGGAATTTCCTGCGTAATATAATAATCTGCACTCTTTCAGATAGAAATCCTACTTTTTTGCTCTCATTTATGCTAATTTTGCATGTGTGACTCCTTTGAAGCCAGATGTACCCTATCTACAGGGAAAAGAAATGAGAAATCAGGATATTAGTCCTCTGCACCCCATTCTAGAGATACAACTATTTCAGTGCTAGAAGTGCTGCTACCCTATTGACTCCATCTTCAAAAACTGTCTCCAAACAGCACTTGCTGAATGAGAAAGAGGCATTGCCTAATTACCTTTTTATATGCAAAACCTTGAAGTTTAATTGGCACTACTTAAGTGTTGATATTGTTAATAAAAACTTTTTTAATTCTTTTTTTTTCCTAGGGAAAAAAAAAAGTGAAATGGAAAAAACCTTATGTTAACAGAACATTACTAATACTGAGGGAAAATCATGAACCTACAGTAGTGAGACAGAAGTTTCAGCAAAATGAAAAATATTTTCTCTTCTGTTTTTTTTTTTTAAAAGCTCATTGTTAGTGTATTTGGAGTTGTAAAACATGTAGTGGAAAATATCTGATAAGCAGCTTAAAGGAGTTTGAGGTTGATGCTGGAACTCTTGGGTTTTCTTTGGTTTTTTTCCACTTCCTAGCCTTTGATGTGGCATAAACATCCTGATAGTGTTATTGCACAAACATGTTTTTCTGCACTGAATGATTGGTAGCAGTTTGAGTCCTCATAGTCACATCTTCTGAAGCTGAAGCAACTTCATTCACACTTAAGGACATTCTCACCTGCATAAGCATTCTACTCCAACCAGGCAGAAAAATCGCTCAAAACGATAACAATGACTCCTTGAAAGTTTTCCTGGGAGTCCTGAGCTGATGTGATTTTGCACTTCAGCATCCACTGTCATACTCCCCTCCTTCAGAACACTGGCACAGTGGACACAGATTGGAAGGACATGCAAATTTCTGAAGGGGCTTTGTGTTTAAAAAACAAAACCAACCCCCCAGTCTCTCATCTGGCAGAACAACCCTCGGGTATCACTCAGGGTATTCTTAGTTAGGACAAGATAGGAGTGTGTGCCCCGGTCCTGTGTTACAGTTGCGTTGTCAGCTTGGCCTCATCGGAAAATCAGACCTGCTGATTTTTATGGGGCACAGCAAACTACCAAAGGAAGATATTTCTGTTCCTGGATCCTGCCTCTCCCACCACTGCAAGCACTCTGCCTGTGCAGTTTCCAGCTGTGAAGTGGCTTTCTGTTATGCACCCCTTACGCCTCCTCTGGCTCCCATCCAGGCTCTTTTGTCTGCTTGTTTCTCAACTTCATTCCTTGCAGCCATCAAAACTGGCTGCTTGCCTGGCAGGCTGCCAAGGTATTTGTAGTAGGACTCTGGTACACTTGCTCCCACTTACTGATGCTCTCAACAAGGTTTTTTTTAGCACGATCCCCTTCTTACAGTGGCTCCGTTCAAGAGAAATATAATACACGTAATTTTGCATTTCCTTGGCTGTAACTTATAAACACGTCAATAATAGCCCCTCCATTCCTTACAATCAGTCTATTAGCAAGAAAATAGAAAATGGAAATGTGACCTTTACCTTCCTTTCTAAAATGCTGTGGACTTGAGCCTTGTCTGTCATGAGGTGTATGATAGGCTATATATTAAGAGACAGATATAATGCCCTCAAAAATATTTTCTGAGCATTGTACTTAAAAACTTATAAATTGTATGATGAGTAGTTTTATTGTTAATCTCTGCCTTTTATCTGCTTTTACCTGCCAGTAGGAAACTCCTACTCTTCAGGTCTTTGAAAAAAACAAATCTTGAACAATTTCATGTGCAGTTAATGTTTTTAAATCAGCCTGAAAGAGAAATATCATGTCCAATTCTGCCCAGTTGTTTCTTCATAAAAGACTAATGTCTCAGGCCTGGAAGAGACCTGACTGTGTAAAGTCAATGAATTTGCTGATGAATCATGGTAGGAAAATGACAGCTTCAATTAATCTGAACTGACTGTGTCTGTGGAAAACAGCTGGTTTCAACAAATCTCTGAATTTTAAAGTTTTAGGGGCTTTTTGGGTGTTTTTGGAAAGAAATATAAGAAATGTTGATATGAGTAACTGACTTTTTAAGGGGGGAATATTTGACTACAAACAGCTTTTTCGTTTAAAACTTTAGTGCATTATTTTAAAAAGATTGTTACTGAACTGAGCATTTTACAGAGCTATTAATCCATATATTTAGCCATTTGCAAATTAGATTGTTGTTTAGGTATTTGGGGGATGGGGAAGATCACTATCAGTTATGTGGGTTAATCATAGATCCAAAACCAACTTTTCTGTTCATGGTAAAATTTGCAACACTAATATCCATTTTTCTGTTATTTGAGAGGCTGGATATAAGAAAGTTTATTCAGTCAGCAAGGATCAGGATACTTAATTTCCTAATAAGAGGAGTGCATGCTTAGGAACACACACCTGTAACCACAGGGCTTTGAAAGTCCTACAAAGATAAGTGAAATAGCTTACTCTAAACCAAACGTGTCTAATTAAAGCAGCAATAAGTTTGGAAGCTAAATTTGGACGTTGTTTTAAATGATGTTAATTTGTTAATGGCATGCCCTGCAAATGGTATGTCTCTGCATGCATTTCAATGACCACAGACATTTTGCCAATGAGAAATTGAGTAGTTTGAAATTTACTGTTTTACGAGAGTAGAGATTGTTTTGTGAACTGCTTACGACTGTAAAAATATTAAAGCAGCTTCCCTGTTAGACCAGAACAGTGTACACAGTTGGGATGAATAATTCATGTAGCCAATTTATTTTATTTTACTCTGAATGAGTTATCTATGAGCAGCATAAAACTCATAATTTCAAGTATTTTGAGAAAGCATTTCATAAGGAATTTTGCTGATAAGTTCTTGTCTTCCAGGTGATTTATTAAGAATACAGGTAGTTTACTAAGAGTATTAATTGTATCTATTAAAAAAAATTGAGTGTTAGTTTTCATTGCAGACAAAATTTCCACTTGTATTTTTTCTCTCAAAAACAGAAATATTGGGTGTCAAGTGAAACTCTCAAATGTTGCAAGCCCAAAATTAACTTCCAGCACACATTGTCCTGTATTTATTTTCCTTGAAGTGCTTTTACTGGCTAACTTGTTTTGGGGGACACGTGTAGAGTGTAAATTAATATTTCACTGAGTCAGACTAAGCCCCCCATTGGTCTCTTATAGCATTAGAAATCTTGAATTCAAAGATTTCTAGGGAACTATTCCAGGTACTCCAGGTGTTCTCAGCTTCCCAACTGAAGTGCCCACTACTACATTACATACAAGTGTAGCACGTAGGATATATTTGAATTGGTAGGTATCTTGCTTATATTATGATAAGCCTTAAGGGAATGGTGTTAGAGCACAGTGATCAGTGTTGATAATGCACTTATCAAAGACTTGGATAATTCATTCCTTTTAGCACCCTGAACTTCCTTGAAATATTCCTATTTTTCTCTTCATTTCAATAAGTTGTTTTATGAAACATGATGTTCTCACCTGCCAGTGCTCTTCAGTTAAACATCATAAAAAACCAGCTGGTCTTGAAGGGACCTTGTGTTTTGGAACACTGCCTCAAAGAAGAAATTTAGTTGAAATACTTTTCTATTGTCAACCCTTTCTTTAAAGCTGTGAAGTACTTGACAGAGACTAGTGTTGAGGGAGACAATTTGGTTAAGGAAAATGACATAAATGAGGTATTCCTGCTGTTGCCACTTTGTCAGTACTCTGAATTGCCAAGTATGGATGCAGTGCTTTCTCTGTAATACCTCCTGTAGTGCTCCACAGCCTCTGTTGTGAGGAATTTAAATAAACTGTTTCTAATGAGTGCTTTTGTAGACATTTAAATAAAAGCTTGTCATTACCCCTTGTTCCATTTGCTAGTAAATCTTGATGAACCCTTTGCTAGAAGCACTATCACTAACTACCCTGTCCAAATAAAGACAGCACAAGGTCAATCAGTAATTCTTTGCTGGTGTTCTTCACATCACTGGCTCTGCACTGCATAGGCAGAAGGCCATTTTTAATTCTGGAACTGCCATCTAACTTGGCATTTTGGAGAATGATACCAAATATTTCCTGTAGAGTGAAACATAAATGTGTGTGTATATAGACAATATATAGTCAATGTCCCCTTCAGGTTTTCGACTGGAAAAGTTGTATATTCTGCAGACTAAAAGGCTTCTAGGGGGAACTTAATACTTTGTCTTTGTTATATCCTTCTATTTCTTAGGTCAGAGATGAAAATATGGCCATAGCTGTGCCTGTTGTAACTGACATTGCTACCATACTTTTATTATTAATAAACACCTTTCTCTTTTCTCTACCTCTCTCTCTCACTTTCCTAACAATGTTTATTGCATCCTGGGTGACTACACGTCTTCAATAATTTATTCAGTCTATTCACTGTGTCTTACTAAATTCTAAAGCAGCTCTGTTGTAAGGGGTTTTATGTATGTGTAGTTTTGGTCTGCTGTCAGTCCAAAAGTAGAAGAAAACAATCAAATCTTATACTGCAGTTCTTACTCATGCTGTACTAATGTGTTGGTGAGCAACAAGCTAAATGAATGCATTGGTTTCAGATAGAAGGTGAATGAAGCACTAACTTTGAGCAAATCAAGTTTCTTACTGTTTTCCCGCTTTGTTCCTCTCTTTAAAATTTCTAAATTAAAAAAAAAAAAAAAGCCTCCTCCCAAAAATAGAACTTGAAATATAAAGTAAAGGTTCAAAATCAGTAAAATATATACCCATTTCCTTTGTCCTCCCAACCAGTGTCAGACAGTTGCAGTAACCAGCAGCAGTTAAGGTAATGTTATTCAGATTACCTTGACTACTGGTGAGTGCTGAATCACAGCACAAAGGAGTTTTTTTAACAAAAGTCACCTCATCTGAGAAAGGAAAAATTGCAAGAGGGAATATCTTGCACTGAGACAGATGTGGCTATATGTTGCCAGTTAATTCAAAATACTTGGGAAAAAGGAGCACACCATATATGTGAAGCCAATCATTTATTTTTAGTCCAGTTAATATTTTAACAGTTTAATAGTCCAAACCATTAGTCCAGTAACAATGATTCATTGTTGTATATAATAGCCCAAATTAATACAGAAAGGCATTGATAGTATGAATAATAATATTTTAAAATTGCCATACAGGAAACCTAATAGTCACCCTTTTCTCTGGTGTGATATTCATCTCTCCTATGCCTCTTTACACCCTAAGGTTGAACAGCACCCATAGTTCTTCATTTTCCTGATTTAAACTTTATTTGTAACTATTACAAGAGACTCTTTGGTACCCAGCGTCTCTCTGCCTAAGTATGCAACATTGCATAGTGAATACCATGTCAAATCTCCTTCCAATACATTTTAATTACTGGATATTTCTGTGTAGTTGTATTCTTTAGGTCCTCCAGCTTCTCTTTCTATATTAAGATACCCTGTGTGCTGGCTTTGGGGTTTTTAGAAGCAGGAGATCCCTTCTTATTCTGTGTTCTCTGTGAAGCAGAAAGGAAATTTCAGTCAAAGGGTGAGAAACTCTCAGAAAACAGCTTTAGTCTGGAGTCAGCTTAGCAAATGGAAACCAAGCTTTCCTTAGAATGGAGAGTAAGAAGACAAAGCTCTTAAATCTGTTATTTTTCTTAGACTGTGTGTTTCTTGTTGCAGGCATTGTAAAGACCAGACGAGCCCCATCTCACACAGAGCACACAGTGCTTCCTTTGCTGTCACTTGCAACACGTGAGGGAGAGCAATGCAAAGAGCTCGAAGCAACCTGAGAGCCCAGCTCTTCCACCTTGTCAGCTGGGAAGGAAAAGCAGACCTCATGTCCCCCTGTGGTCAACAGGACACACGGAGTGTCCTCCTGACCTGGGCAGCCGCAGCTGTTGCGTTTGGCATCACAGTGGCACCTTCTGCCCAACTCCTCCCACTGCTTCCAGTGGGGAAACTGCAGCACCCTGTGCACCCCGACAATGCCATCTCTCTACCCTCTCCTTCTTGATGAGAGAGCAACTTGGAGGGGTGATGCAAGTTCTGGAAGTTTTATCTCAGCACGGTATTAGATTTCCACCGCCTAAAAGCTAAAATAACCGTGTTGTTCACTGCCACTACAAGTACTCCAGGTAGGCCACCTGCCACTTCTTCTTGAAGCAGACTTGGCCCACATAGGTCACTTCTCAGCCTTTCTCAATGTTGACATCAGTGCCTCAGATACAAGCTTTTACTCTCTTTCTTTGTTCCAGAAATTAAGATGTTTAGCTTCAAAACTGTAGTACAGAGAACACTCATCTGCCTTCCATGAGGTCTCAACTGCTTTATGGAAGGGCATAATTTAAACTACCAGTGTATTAATTAGCTAATTTAATTTTTTATAATTGCAGCCCTGTGCCTAAAAGATCAAGGAACTTGGCTGCAATCAATTTAATGCATTCTTAAACAGAGAGCTATTTTTTATTCCTATTCTTCCATCATATGGATCACAGCCAATGTGCTACACAAAATCCATTCTTTTAAGGATTGCTAATGATACAAACTAAGTGATTCTGAAAGACAAAATGGTTGGTGTGGTTTTCATTGATTTTGGCAAAACATTCAATCTGGATTCTCCTTTCATTCAGTTGAGGAAAATATCTCATTCTGGATTTTTCAGATCAAGCTGAAAAATGCATAACAACTTGTTTGGTGAAACACAACAGAGAAAAAACCTGAGTTAGAGGAAAAAACATATGATCTTGCCATTGGAATCTCTAATTTCTTATAAATTTATCACATACTGTTGTCTATTAACAAAAAAATGTTTCAGGTTTAATCTTGGTTAAATTTGGAAGACTTAATCAGTTTCTAGCCACATATATAAATTCTTCAGAGAGTACTAATCTTATTTTTTCTTCTGTATGGAAGGGTTTGTTTGTTGGTTTTTTTTTGTTTCGTTTTGGTTTGGGGTTTTTTTGTTTGGTGGTTTTTTTTTTTCAGAGAGCTCTGTGAAGCCGATGGGGTTTCTATTTATGAGATATAAGTCCAGTGGCTGACACCTTGGAGTTAAGTAACATCTAGAGAGAGATAAAATCCCTAAATAGGAGATGAATTCTGCTGATATTTGGTGGACAAGAAGGGATGATGTGCAGAGGGAGACCAGCAAGCAATCTTGAAATATTTATG
Organism: Myiozetetes cayanensis; assembly: GCF_022539395.1. NCBI lineage: Eukaryota > Metazoa > Chordata > Aves > Passeriformes > Tyrannidae > Myiozetetes > Myiozetetes cayanensis. The sequence continues at coordinate 6,728,186 of NW_026087742.1, forward strand.
CTTGCATATTTTTATCATGCTTTGCTGTGTTTCTGTTTGTAGTTACAAAAATTCCTCTGCCACAAAGTGCAGGTGTCAGCTATTTTTGGGGGGGTTTGCTCAGTTTGGTAATAATTTCTTGGTTTGCTAGTCACAAATAAGGAAATTAATTTTTGACTTATTTTTTAAGGTAAAATTTTTCTTCAGTGCCATTTTTGATCCTCATACAATCAGAAATAACTGAGGAAGAGAGGCTGTTACCAAAGTATTGCAGTTAGCTAGACAATGGATTAATTTGGAACAGGTAGGAAGAAGAGCTACAGGAGACAGGTGGAACTCAGTAGATGAAGCAATAGAAGTGATGATGAAGCTCCTTCATCACTCAGGTGCAAGGGAGTGGGAAACAGCTGGCCAGCTGAGCTGACAATTAGGACTTCATCATCCACAACTCCATGAAAATCCTTTTCTAAAGTCTGAGAAACAGTGCATATTTTCCTTCTTGTTCTTCTTTTGTGTCTTCTTTTTCCCCCTTTGATGCCATACTGCTGTGTAAGCAGCTTGAATTTGCTATTTAGGTGGGAATTTTAGCTCATTGATCACCTACAGTTAGGGGCATTTAAAATTTGAATCTAACCCATGTTGCTGCCAGCTCCTGGAAGAATACTTACAGATAGTAAGTAATACTAAATCTTATTGTATTTGTACTTGCAACTTCAAAAAACAAGCCACCATATCCTTTTCACAGGCCTGGAACTGAACACAGAAGGACTGAGACTCACAGGAAATAGAGCCTTGTGGTTTTCTTTATTTTTCATATAAAGGCACTGTATTTGTATATCCATGTGTAACCTGCAAGTTCTTTTTTTAGCTCTCACACCATGAAAACTCCTCAAGTTCTCGAACTGCCTTTCTAAGCACTTTGGTAGAGTTTAAGCAGCCCGGTGCTAAATCTGCATGTTTCTCAGACTTCACAGATATGCTTAAAGCTCAAAATATGCTGTCAAACAGCTTCTGAAAAATCAGTTTATGCACCTAACACAGGGTCAACCTTAACATACTTGCTGTTTACCTTTACTCTGTTTATATACTTGCCTAGAAATCAGAGCTGGGTGTCAGAGGACAAGCTTTTCATCTTCTTGAGGGAGTTCAAGCTTAATCTCTCTCATGTAGGGAGAGTTTTCAAATCTGTTACTGCCCATCCTGGAAGGAAGGCATCCTTCAGTACCAGCCTCCCTGCCATCCCACTTCCTACCACTTACTTCAGCTTTAGTTTTCCCACAAAACAGTTCACAGTGGAAAACAACCATGTTTCATAATCACCTAAGCTCTTAGGGTTCTCGTTCTACTTCTGCATTTCACATGTACTTGCAAGAGAATAAAACAAATATCTGTTGTATCAGAATGCAAATTTGAGCATAGGCTTCAAATACTTTGAGGAGGAAGAGGGGTTTAGAGTAGAGTGGTTTTTGGTTTAAGGTTTTTTATTTGTTTTGTTTTTCCCAATTTTTCCAGAGAAGCATAGTTTTCTAGTCACAGACTTTAATTCTGTAATATTTCTAGGAAGTATTAGTGTGACTAAAGTATAATGACATATAAAATGACAGTCTGAATGTTAGGGGTGAATCTCATATCATGCCAGGCATCCAAGGGGTTGAAAAACAGGCAACCTATAGCTGCTGCTGCTCAGAATTGACTAATTATGTTTAATAGGATAGCAAGGGTCAAAATCATCTTCTGACAACCCTTACAAGTACATGAGGAATAACTCTGAAAACCACTAGCCTTTAAGACACTGAGCTGCCAGAAGCTTTTTAGCAGATGAGAAAGAAAGGTGACTTGTCAAGGACTGTTCAGGGAAAAAAAAATATAAACACTTCTTTGTTATATTCATAATAGGATGTTCTTAGTGAAGTATATATGGAAATAATTGGACTACCTTTATGGATCAAGAAATTGTTGTCAATATTTGTGGGAGGGATGGAATCAGGGCATTCAAATATAATTTCTTGAACAATTGCTCTTCTTATTTTTCCTATATCATATTCAAAGAGGAAATCTATACAGATATCAGGGTCGAACTGAGGCCAGCCTGAAGTTAGCCCTGAGCCACAAGCTTAGAACTACCTCATCATGCATTTTCACCCACATCACTGGGGTGGGAGGCTCTTCTTTGCAAAGCAGGACCTCTCTCAGAACTGTGCTTCTGATTACCATTCTTTGCTTTTTCAGTCTTATCCCTGTTTATAAACAACAAAGAGTGCAAGATGTAAGGAAAGGTACTGGAAGGACTGGACAAAAACACGGTGATCTGGGATTGTAGACAGTGGACTTGTGGGCTGAAAGCCTGTAAGAAAATCCCCATCATCCTGCAAGGAAGGGTTGAAGAGGCATTAAAAGCAGTTTGGTCAAAATCCATAGCTGGAAGTTTAACCTAGATTTGTAATTGAACTGACAACCTCTAAATGGTGACCTGGCTTAGCCAGTTAAAGTATAAAAACTTCATGTGTAAAGGTCCTAGAGCAGTGACAATATGATATAGTTGTGCAGCTGCACTTCCACCTAGATGTTCAGTAATGTTATTGTTTCAAGTGCTATTAACCATCACTTGGCTCAGTTTGTTGCAGTAGCTGCAAAAATCATTGAATAAATATATCCTGCAACTGCTACTAAAATCTACTTAATAATTGTTTCTTGTGAAGCACTTGCTGTCAAGCTGCTGTGACATGCTCTTTTTATTTATTTTTTTTTCTTTTCAGTCCCATCACCCTCACAAAGAAAATTCAACCCTGCTTTTCCAAAAATGTGCGATGGAAATGGGGTAAGCAGACACTGCACACACATAGAGGCATAAGAAAACAAAGCATATGTTTAGAATGGAGGATTTTTCTTGAATAAAATAGAGATTTCTAGGGGCTCAGTGATGTTCTTTTTTATAAATCTCGTACTTAACTTTCCTTTGATATTTTGGACATAGTTGAATTTTATTTATGGCTCTGACAAGACTTCAACTTTGTTTTTTACACTCCATGTTGTTCATCATTTAGCAGAGAGTATTCGCTGCTGGGTAAATAGCATTTGTCATACAGGAGGTAATAAAAAGTAAAATTCAATCTACTGGTCAGTAAAAATAAACCCAAAACTTTTGCAAAAGAGTGGGAAATTATGGGTTCATGAAATTGTGTGGTCCTTTTGTGTGGTTAGGGAAAGTGCAGTCATAGATATTCTAGTTTTCTGACCGATGTTTTGTAGTACAGTAATCATTTAAACTGGGGAATCTTAGTTTTATTTTTTAATACATATCTATGAGTGAAAATGTGTAGTTAATTTAATTTTACTTTTTCATTTTTGTAAGACATTATTTATATACAGAGCTGTTAATGATAATAATATCCAACTATTTTTCTCCCATAGAGGATAATATTTTGAAATAATCATCATACAAACATAGAATTATGCTGATATTAAATAATCTAAATCGTCCTTTGACCAAAAGAAGGAATTCAGCTTTGATTAGACAATGGTCTTTTAATTTAAAAAGTATGCATCATCTTTTTCAGTATTAACTTTCATGTTTTGTTATTTCATCTGAAAGACTTTTGTATGGAAATTAGACTTCCCTTTCTAGTTGAACAAACGGCTAACAAAATGGCTAACAAAAGTGTTCTACAATCACTCACTAAAGTTTTAACTGAAGTCACTTTAATTGTTTTTGCACCTCAAATGTCATTTTCCCCTTCAAGCATCCCAGCAAACAGGGTTACTGGAATGAATATTTCCAAAAGAAGCAAATATCACATGTTTGAAAATTTTGTTTTAAGTTTTCCTTCAGCAGTAATCACTAAGGATGGCGATTAATGAGGGAGCACGTGTACATCAGAAGTGAACCTCAAATGCACAGATCCAATTTCTTATATCAATTAATTCTAGTGGCCTCCTTGCATCCAAACTACTACACAGCTCCTGATCTGCCACCTGTGGCACTCCCCCCCCCATCAGTGTCATCACGTTATCAGCTTGAAGATAGTGAATGAAAATAAAAGGTGTAACCTCATAAGGTAAATTTACCAGAGGTTAGACTGAGAGGTAGGACTGCAAGAGATGCTGTGCTCATGCAACTTAAAATTACAAGTACTTCTGCAAACAAGTACATTTCTTACTTCCAGTGGGTTTTTTTCTAAGCTGTCTTTAGTGCAGCAGTATCAGTTTGAATGTGTCTGGTTGGTTCCAACTTGTTGCTTCATATCAGCTTCCAAAAAAAATAAAATTGCATCAAAGCTCTTCCTTTAAAAGCAAATAACTTTAAAAAATATGATTTTGAGAGGGGAAAACCCAAAAACAAAGTGTATATTGTTTCATGTTTGCTGTGACAAATTGTTTTGTCCTTCAATGTTCCAGTCATATAAAAAAATAGACTTTATATGACTTTCCAGTCATATGAAAAAACGGACTCATGATCTGTTCATGATATTGGACTTCAGATTGTTCTATTGCAAAGGGAAAACTAGATACAGTAAAGACATGTGTTGTGAAATGAGATGAAACAAAATAAAAGTGCTACTAAAAATGGTGCTTGGGAGTTATAATTTATATTCTTTCTGTTTAAGTTTGTAACGCTTGCCATATAAAAGCACTGTGTTCTGTGAATTATATCAGGAGAAGGATGGGGCAGAAGATGGCTCAGTGGACATGTGTTAGATTTCTGCTTTGAACTGAACAGCTGTGATGATCCATCACACCAATTTTTCTGTCAACTATTTCTTATAAAATGACGTAAGCAAGATATGTTTCTGAAAAGTAGAGATTCTACCATTTGGTGAATAGCTTTTAATTTGCATATGTTTTGAATTAGGCAAATACATTCTTTGTTTAAAAAGAGTTTCTCCAAGTGAATTAAGGTTTTGTACTGGGAAGTGGTTTATTATTTTTCTGTCTTTCCTTCTCCCTGAGTTGAAATATGTTGTCTTGTTTTTTTTTTTTTTTTGTCTCTAGCATTTAGGACTGTATTTTGTCCTCAAAATCATTACCTTTGTTGTTATTTTCGGTTTCAGGTTTTATGTTTTAAAAGTGTTTTCAGCTTCATCTACAGAAAACTTTATACTGCTTAACTCTAACTGATGATAAAAACTACTACATGTAGAGAAGGATGGATTCCCCCAGTTATCATTATGAGAGATCACTGTGATTTAAAAATAAATTTAGGAGGTAGAATGAGATTAAATAGAAAGCTCAAGTAGAAAATTTAAGAGAATTCCATCTAAATAGTGGCATGGTTTTAAATTATAATAAAGGACTTACTGTTATATTCTACAGACTCAGTCACAAATTTCAGGAATACTTTAAGAAAATAGTGTAATCATTCAAAAGGAATAGACCCACTGAGCCAAAGAAAGAAATTACTCAAAAGGCAGTAACAGAAGATGGGAGAAAAATAAAATATTTTACAGTTGTGATATAATACTAAGGATTTTTGTGTGTTCTTTGTTAAATAGGATAATTGATCTCTATCCCAGTATCAAAGTTGCAACCAAATTTTTCTAGGTAGTTTGCTGAGGCTGTATCACTAGTTCTGACTGGGTCAGCACAGCAGATTTAGGATCATCAGAGCTATGTTTTAAGCTATAAAACTGCTATTTCCTAAGGTGAAATACAAATGTCATACCTTGTTCAATTCTATATTCTAATTCACAGAGAGGGTCTTCAGAAGTGCTTCTTTTTTTACTTGAAATTATGTGATTTCTTTCTCTATATGTCTAATTTGCATCATCAAGAAAGAAAACTCGGATCATACAGCGGCAAAAAGAAAAAAATTAGAGATTGATGCATCTTCCAGCTTCTGGAACGTGACTCTAAGGGGTAAAGTTGATACCAAAACATTTCCTACAGCATTCTGCCCAAACTACTCAGCAGAACAGGCTAATAGTACAAATTATGGCCTCTCAACTTTCTGTGATGAAGAAATATTTAACCACGTCTCGTGTGAACATAAATTATTTCTTTCACCAACTAGGCTTTTACTCATCTTCCTTTTTCAGTGAAGGTTTCTCTGCTGGGCAAAACACCACAAGGGAATTTAGATACCCTGGTATCTCACCATGGGCTTGAATGCAGTAAACCCAGAGGGTTTTCAAACATTGATTCCAAGCCTCCTAGTTTTGGAATTGAGCAATCCAGCAGTTCACACCCCTTAAAGGAAAAGCCTGTAACAACTTGTCTGCTGGCATCAACCACAGGTGTCTGTAAAGCACGGACCAGATGCACAGCAGCAGGTTGGGCTGGCAGTGCATGTGCTCTGAGTGTCTGCACTACAAGAATACATGATCTTTGGTGGTTTACTGCAAGTTCACAAGAGCTTGGCTTCATCTCCTGCTGAGGTCCTTAATTCAGCCAGATCCTGCTCATCTCTGTCCAGCCTATCAGTTGTAGATGTTAGCTGATCTAAACTAAAAGTTGAACCTAAAATATGATTTTGATACAGACACTGACTTTGAAGCTGCTTATCCTCTAGTAAAATTTACAGCTCTGGAATTAACAGTCCCCTAAAATGCATAAAAAGTCCCCTAAAATGTAATATTTTTTTTGGAGAAAATAGCTTAAAATTTTCAGGATTATCACAGATGCAGTGGTGAGAGAGGAAATGCTCTCCTGCCTAAACTTTGCACCAACAAACTCTAAGGTAGCTCATTCAAAATTGAAGCAAGAGTTCATGTCTTCTGATTTCGGAGAAAAGGCTCAGCAGCTGTGATCCTTCTTGGGAGGGTTGTGTGATCACACTATGCTGCACAGATGGGTTCTGTTGGAAAGGTAACAAGGCATCCCTTCTTCTTTCTCACTTCCCAAAATCTGGATTTGACCTATGCTTCCAGTTTATCCAAGCTGTGCTTTAAAAGGGCCAGCTGGGAAAAAGGGCTCAATTACTTTCTCTTCCTGAAGAGAGTTCAGTTTGCATCTCCCAAAACATCTGTAAGCTGACCTGGGTCAGGGATGCTCTCATTTCTTTCTGCTGTAGCTGTTTCACTTTTCGTGGTGTGTTTAACCTTTTAGTGAACCAGTGACTTAGAATGGGCAGGAGCACGAGTGGTGAAGAAATCAGAATGAAGAAGATGCTACCTTGTACTTGGACCCTTACTTGAGAAACAGGTATTAGTACAAGAAATGATGGTGAGCATTTAATTTCTCCTGAAAAAGGCCATTTACCGTAATTCTCAGAAGTTAAAGATTGGTAGATCTACCCTACTTGATAGAGGTGTCCTAGATGGAGTAGGAAAGGCAACTGAATAATTTAGATAATCTGAGTGAACTGGAGTTTTATTGAACTAAGGAAGACATTCCACTTTAGTATTAAAGTGTAGGTTAAAAGAAACAAACAAAAAGCCAAAGTTCCTTAATGTGATAGAAGAACCAGACCCTGGAATATTCCATCATTATATGTTTCACCTGCAAATTTTTAGAAGTGCGTGACCTTTCCCTGTTTGATTAACTCGCTACTTTTCTGAAGCAAAGTTATTAGCAAAGCAGGAGCTTCAGAGGTTGCAGTTGTTACTTCTGGGAAATGGGATCTTGTTTTTTTTGTTGAATATGACACTTAGATGTCATATTTTGCTCTACTTACGCAAGTCAACTGTGTATAGACTTCGAACTTAAATACTTCGTGTTGTGAGTGGTATCTCTAAGGGCACAGATAGCTTTCTCTTCTGTTGTGCTCTTCCTCAAATCCATTGAAACTTGCTGCAGGATCATTTGGAGCTTGTACTTCATACGTTTTCTCATGCAAATGGTGTAATTCTCAGTTCTATGTGCAGTTATGAGGCTGAGCTCTGGGAAAACCTTCTTCTGGAGCTAAGTGAAAGGGCTGCCACCAGCCCAAGGGTTTTACATGAACGAGCATTTAATGATTGAATCCAATAGGATTATTCCTATGAATAAGGACCACAGAATCCAAACCCTGAATGCTTTATGGTGAGGATTTAATCTTTTGTATTCTGTGAAGTTCTGTTCATATCTATTGTCCTCTGGGAAACAATATTCTCCTGTAATAGCCTGACCCTCATTTGAACTGTCTATATGTTTTGGATATATTAAGTGTCCTGTGACTTATCTATTGTTCTGCTTTCCAAATTGTTCTCAGCTGGGGACAAATTACCATTTTTAATCAGAAACTTTATTTGTTTGTTTTTAATTCTTGCTGGTAGTTGTGTAAAGTGATCATGAACACTGTCTTAATTGTGCAAGGGAGTGATTTTTTAGACTGCAATATTAAAATATATTTCCCTAAAAGAGCTATTACATTAACAGTCTAATATGCCAACTGGAAATTTTTTATGGTTTGTTTAAGGGTTTTTATTTTATTTTTTAGTCTCTAAGCTGTCATAGTTCCCTCTTTCTTGATTTTTAGATGTAATGTAAGACAGAATACATACAGTAACATTTAATGCTGTGCCTACAGAATGACAAAGGTACTGTTTTCTTAGAATTACTGATGTTCAATGTCCATACACGATCCCTCCTATCTCAGTTCTTCATTTGTCATACAAGAATACTTTGATATAACTCTAAACACATATTCAAATGAAATCATAATCACCTTTTTCTTATAGTATTCATTTATATCTTGTCAAACTTTCCTTCTTTGATTCTACCCCTCTCTGTGGGTTACTTTCTGCACAGTCTCTGCAGTGTCTTTACCTTGCTTGCTCACATTTGCCTCTGTACAATCAGATGGAACTTTATTGCAAGCCGTGTGTTTCAAATCCCTCAATGACAGACAATGTTTTCATCACTTATGTATTCACTTTTCTGATGAGGTATTCTACAATCATAACAAATTAAGTGAGTGACATACAGTATGCAGATATTTGTTTGCTCTTTGACTAGTTACGGAGAAACAGCTTGTACTAGAAAAACAAAATCTGTAATTCTGAATTACTGCAATATTGTCAAGCTAAAGGTGCCACAGTTTATTGAATTTTGGTTGTGAATGCTATTGTAAAGGTTGTCATTAAGATCCCATTATGTTTTTCAATTGACATTTGTGGGGACATTTTTTTAAAAGTTTGGCTTGATCTAATATTGTATATTTCATACTCCATCTCAATTAATAATGTATGTCTTTTCAGGAAAAGTTAAATGGAAGTCCTCTTATGTGTTTATTGAGCAATTGGAGGATTTGGTTTGTTTGTTTGCGGTTTTTTTTATTTGTTTGTTTGGTTGTGTTTTGGTTTTTTTTTTTTTTTTAATCTAAGTCCACAAATCAATATTTTATAATATTTTCCTTTATCCTTATCAGTATCCTTGTTGGTTCCAAGAAAGAAATTTCCAGTTTTGGAGTACACTTAGTCTTTCTGAGTGCTCAGAAGGAAGCTTATAGCCAATCTCCTTTTTCTCATTTTATTTTCCTCTGTATTGCTTTCTTTGCAATAGGAAAGTCTCCTCATGTCTCCCTGTTGATTGCTCCCCACCTTCTGCTGTTCATGCCTTGATTGGAATTCTTACCAATTTCTTCCAGCTGTAAAAATGAGGACTACTATCCTGATATATAAATTCTAATTGTAGAGTTTTAATTTTTGGAAGCTATATTTCATGCCAGCAATTTTAGCTTTCAGATCCACAAAGATAAGATTTCTTAGATGAGGTGAGGTGATATTCCTACCACAGTGCTCCTGCAGATTACCAAAGCTGCAAGGCATGTAGAGCAAGAAATATAGATGCTAATCACATATGGGTGTTTGTTCTGGAAAGCAAATCTCCTGCTACATCAAAAAACACAACAAAAAACCCCAAAAACAAACCCCCAAAAAAACACAACAAAACAAAACAAAACAAAAAACCACCAACAAAAAACCCAATCAACAAAGCCGCTCACAGTGGAGCAGGATTAAGACAAAACTTTGCACTTCACAAGCATGTGGCAATAAAATTACTTTCAGATGGCACAGAGGAGATTCACAAAGCTTATGTGAGGTACCTTAGACTGGGCAGACAAAAGAGATCAAGGATCCAAAGGAAGATAAGGAAAAGAAAGGGATAAATACAAATCTACATAGAAATTATCTGCTATGGGAATAAATCAGGTGTGAGAGAAAAATACCATAGAGGGAGGTGAAAGTGATACCAGTACTAAACTGGATCCTTTATTATTTAGATTTCTAGCCTGCCTTTTGATTTAGAACAATAATCCACTCCCTGTTAAGCACAAAGAAAGTACCCTTTGTTCTTCTCTTCACCACCATATTAGGCTTTTTTTTTTTCTTTTTCTACATGTGGTCTGTCATTTATCAGCTTTCTTACCAATATTTGATGATATTTTCCTTTCATGAGAATCTGAAATATGTGGATATTTAGGAATATACCTTTTTGAGGAGAAAGGGTGGAGTCAGAGATAGAAATTGATTTGTTTTAAAAAGGCCAGTATTCAGCAACCCAAATTTCAAAAGAAATCTGAAAAATATAATTAGTTTTTCCTGATTTCTTAGTTTTTAAATTTTTTTTTTCCTTCCATTCCCATTGCATCCAGCATCTTACACTTTCTCCTAACAAAGCTGACTTTCACGTGACTGTGTCCATTGGCACAGCACACGAGCAAACACCTGCTGTAGAACTGTCATCCGAATAATCAGACAAGCTATCCCTGTTGGCAATTGCTCCTGCCCCAGAACATCTAATTTCCCCTTGGATTATCCCATGTGTAGCTGGTTCAGCTCTGTTTCCATGTCATCCTTTTACCTGCTGCAATGGTTTCTCTTCAACAGCTGTACTCCATCCTTCATGAATTCCATCTCAATGTCTGTGCTGGAACAAGATCCTCTGCTTGCATTGTTTAATGAGTATCTTCAAGACATACCAGACTGCTCTTGCATATCCTCATGATTATTTTTTTTAAGCTTTCTGCACATAAAACTACAAGATAATGGTGTCTTTCAATAAAGAATGGAAGTCAGGGAGTACAAAGAAATTAATTGCTTCTTGTGAACCTTCAATAATGGCCTATGCCAGTGTACTTTAAAACATGGTCTGTGAATTTTGGGGTCAGGAAAACACACAGAATTCAGAGAGATAGGAATAGCAGAGGCAAAACCTGTAAGAAAACCACAATAAAGTCATAGCAGAATAGAAATTCCAACTTCCAAATCAACTGCAACACTTGCAGTTCATGTAGAAATCAGACTTCTTTGGATTCAAATTCCTTTGTAAAACTCATCACCTCTGTATACTGCTAGAACTAGTACATAACAGAGGATAACAGGTTGTCTTGCTTTGACTGTCTACAAAATCTGGAGTCAGAACTGCTCTGCCAGTCTGCCTCATGGCCATGCTGTTGTGAAGTTTTCCACGGGTGAAAGAAATTCCTTTCAACACCAGAGGCTATTTTGCTATTTCTGGATTTTGCTTCTTTATCTAACTGCAAGTATTATTTTAGGCTATATCCAGCAAGCGTTTTTCTCACCCAGTTGACAACATTCTCAGGTTTCATGTATCTGTGTCCAAGGCTGAGGTGTTCAAACTGCTAAGTACACATCTGAGCGTACTCCATGATGCATTTTTAATGTTAAGATTCCCAGATGATCAAGACAAAGTTTTCCCTCATCTCCTTCCTTTTAAAAATATTCTCAAGACACACATAATGCATCGTGCAACATACATCATGAATTGCTTTTATCTTTTATATAACCTGAGGAAACACACAATCCTATTGCTTCATCCTCTGCAATCCTGACCTTGGATGTGGAGCATTTTCTTCACAGGGTATGTTCCACTGCCAAGAGATTTTGAATATTCCTACTGTAATAAGGACTCCAGTTTCTTGTGGAACCAAGACGTGCTGGTTGTGGTGCTGGAAAGAAAACGTATCTTGACTTCTATCTTACATAAGGAAAAAGTAGATATATTTTCTAAAAATGCTAGGAAAAAAAAATTTAAAAACAATGCCTTTGAAATCTCTCTTGGAAAGGTTTTTGTATTGTTTGATGGACTTTTTTATGTAAAAAAAGTTATTTAAATGACTTCTTGGTTGAAAGGGGCACCCCATGTTAAACGATTTGTATCTTTAGTATGGTTATTACTATGTCTTAGGCTCCTTATTGTGATTCCTATTTGGCTTTGCATCTTAATTCCTTTATCCGAACCAGAAATATGCTAAACTCTAGAAATACCAGCAGGAGAGTAAAGAATTGCTCTATATTTTTTTTTTTTTCATTTTTATGCTTTACCTATGTGTAAGGAAAAAAGTCTGTTGATCAAAGGTAAGATTAGCACTTGATTCCAGAAGTAATCTTTTTTCTAACTTAAAACAGGAGTTTGGAATGTGACTTCAATTCTTCAGGACAGCAAGGTAGCTTCCCATCAATGAATGAAACCTCTATGGTTCAATATAGACAAAATGAATACATGTGGATAATTCAGAGGCCTTTTGAGTTGAGCCTTTTTTGCTCTCTGCACAAATACTAATGCTCATATTCATATTTATGATCCTGCCCTTCACTCGTTTCCTCTCAATTCCTGGTTTCTTCAGACAGTATGAGCTGTACGTTCTCTTTTCTCTAAACTGTCAATGTATTTCTGTTTTGTTGTACTGAACTAACCTGTACTAAAGTAAAAGTGATGCTCTGAGCTGTAGGAGAGTGTGTGCATGTGTGTGTGTGTGTGTAATTCTGTTTTACTTCACACAGTGCTCTGTTTGCAGTAGAGGATGTCAGTGATAATTGTCATTGTCCACTTACCTGGAGGTCTTTTAGAAGTGATATATTACTTTTGAAAGAGTTATCCTTTGTGAGGAATATTTACACCTGCCAACTAACTGAGGGACTATTGTGACAACCTCTCAGTTGTCCAAATACAGTGTCCTTAAGAGCTTTATTAAAACAGTTAGGATAAGTAAAGTGATAGACTACCATAGGTGTAGGTAGCAAACATCTGTTCAGGAAGAAGTGTAAACTTAGAAATCTGGACTGGCTGGCTTAAAATTTTGTCACAAACTCCCCAATATTTCCTTTTAAGATCAGGAGTGAAATCACAGCATCTTGTCATCAGTTGCAAGCCGATGCAACCACGCTCACCTTCAGACAGCATAGAACATGAATGTAAACAAAACGTACTGGATCTCTCTGCTGTTTTTATTCTTGATCAAAATATCGTGGGCTTCAAATTGACTTCTTTTATTCCAAGGATAAAAAGTCCTAGAGTTGCATATCTAATCCCAACACAGCAAGGTCCTCATTCTTAAGTACCTCGCTGCATGCTGAGTAGTCCTGCTGACTTCAGCAAAGTCTTGCTTAAAGCTACATATATTTGTGTGTATTTGGGGCTGCATTTAAATCATTAACTACCTTACCTACTTTACAAAAGAGCATGCTTTATGAATTTTTCACCAATGTTCATGTCTATATTTTGCTTTGTTGCCAAGGTAAGCATTAATGTAATTAACATAGATAAATTCAACACATTTTTGTGAGTGGTTTCTATCTGAACTAGTGAGGAATCTCAAAGCTCAGGTCCTTCTGTGGCAGCTCAAACTTTGCACAAATTACTATATATAATTCAATAAAATAAGCCTTGAGTGGAATGAATCACCTAGAAATCATACTTTGTGCAGAGGATGTGTTTTTTGAAGGAATATCGAGGGAGGACAAGAAATGCTCTAGCTCTGTTTCATGCAAACAGGGCAGTGCTGGTAAAAATCACATATGTATGAGTTTACAGCGAGCAAAAACTGATGTGCTTGAAATTGGTTGAAATTTCCACAGTTTTAAATATTTGGCCCATAAAGCAGGCAAGGAAGAGACACAATAACTTTGGTGAATTTATTTTTCATGATTGAGATTATGACCTTGAACCTCTTGCAGAGTTCACACAGCTGAAGTATGTTTATATGTGATATTTGACTTACATTTATAATAGCAATCATAAGTATTATCTTTTTAATTATGTGCATTCAAATTCACTACAAAGTTGATAATGTGGCACTGACATACGTGAACTTGTTCTCATAAGTAACTGCTTTACCTTTTTGAAAAAACTGATTGTAACACAGTTACTTACCTGTGTACCTGTTGCTTTATTGGTCCTGTAGGAATCCAGATTCTGAATACCAGCTCCTTAGCAAGATCCCAGAAGACCAATTAGATGCCCTACTTAACATGTAAGTTGACAGTCAACCCAAATATAACTACGTATAAGTTTGGATCAAAGTTTGTAAAACAGCAGAGAATAAGTAGAGCTGACAAGGAGATTGGATTTTCCACTTTTGTTGCACATTTCCTGAAAATAAAAATATGGTAGTACCTCAAAATTAAAGGAAAAAAAATCTAAAGCCATCTTCTTTTTAAGTTCATTGAAGCTTTAAATTATAATTTTTTTAAATACATCCTTAAAAGCTTTTAGTAATAAATGAACGTTTCTAAAAATGACGACATCCTGATTTCAGCATAATGAAATGCTACTATTTTTAAATCTGTGCATTTATCTGAGCTTTTCAATTCAGCTAAACAGCACTTCATAGGGAAAAAGTATGTTCCAGAAAAAAAGGAAAGTGAGAGTTGACAGGATTGAAAATAAATTTATAGTGAGTTTATATGTGGGATATGAGAGAGCCTGGAAAAAGGCAAAGAGGAACCACAAAGAGAAATAGTCAAAAAATAATATCAGTGTTTTATGCATTCACAGTATTTATCTCTGCAGTAAATCACATCAGATTATTTGGGTTTTTTACACAATATAAGAATAGCATTTGGGGGCGCTGGGGGGTTTGTTTTGTTTTGTTTTGTTTTTTGTTTTGTTTGGAGGTTTGGTTTGTTGGTTGGTTTTGGTTTTTTCAGCAGTTCAGTTTGGGGTACTGCATCTCTTGCCATCCAGACAAATGGTCTAGTCTTTTAGGCTGTGCTTGCACTGCCCATTGAAGCAGTATTTTAACAAGCAATTCTTTGCCAAAACCTGGTGTTTGTCACCACAGCAGGGAAATTGGGGGTATTAGGACTCCCCTATTTGTGAAACACTAAAATGACAATAACAGAAGTATCACTGATATGGATTTATTTGTAAACCTTACTTGCAGGAAACTCCCCTTGCCTGCATTTTTCCACTCCTTTTCAAACTGATGACTGAAGTAGCCTCTAAACCTCTGTAGTCTCTAAAATCAAGAATGGTGTAACAAAGAAGATATAAAAGCAATGTACTTTTCTTTCTAATTCATTACATTTTCCGAGTCCCTAAGAACCATATCTGTTCTTCATTTTCCAGTAAAATTAAGGTCTGCAGAAGGGATCTGATGATCTGAATCATCTTTTCTGACCTTACACTGAAGAGTTCTGCAATTCAAACACTAAAATATGCATGAGTGAGGCTACATGAATGACTCTGGAAACACCAGAAGATATTCAGGGATGGCATCCCTCCTTTTCATAATTAAACCCTTTCCTCTCAGCCACCCTGCCAAGGAAACCTAGCTATTAGGACCACTAGAACATATTCCCACTGGTGTGAAAGACTGTCTGAAAACAATCTTAGTCTAAAATAAAATCTCCCTTGCTATCGGAGAGATGCATGTGGAGCTCTGCTATTATGTTTGCTACGAGTCCACGATCTTACTTGCTTTCAAAATGTTAGAGGCCAAGGGTGGGGTCCTCAGCAAACCATTCCTTATTACCCTGGGGCATGAAAGATGCCTCGATGCCTCTATATTAGAGACTGCAGGGTCTCTGTCTGCCTGGCACAGAGGTCTGAGTCCACTTGAGGCTGAGTAGCTTCATGCTGAGCTACTAATACCTAAATCCCACGAGAACAGGCACTTTAGGCATCTCTTTGATCATAGAGCAGAACTGCAAAAAAGCATTGAGTGTAGGAAAGAGGCAGTAGTTGCATTTCCTTTACCTTTTAAACATAATAACTGAGCTCTCACAGCAATAACTTTAATGTTAAGGGAACAAAATGCGATGTCTTGCTGTTCAGTAGTCTGCCTTATAAACCAGGTTTGTAAGTTTAGGTTTTTGCTGTTGTTGACAAAATTAGCACCCATGAAAAAGAAGCAAAAAAGCAAATATGTATGAACTGACAGGGTATGGTGGAGCTGCCTAGTTCCCATGGGATCCAGTAATAGTATTTGTATTTTATTCAGAGGTTACTTAGTATAAAATCTTCAAAAGGCACTGGAGCAGAGAATGAAAATCAGGTACCTTCAATTTCCTGGTGAATTCCTTGGTATTCTTACCCAAAGCTTTTCTGCCCCAAAGATACAGTCTATCAGTTTTGCAAAAACATCATCAAAATGATCTGAGTCTTTTCTATGAAGTGTGGAATGCCAGAGTAAAGCACTTCATTCTCAGGTTGGAAATAGGAGTTTGAAACTGCTCACTTAAAGAAATTAAACCACATCTCCCATATAAAGTGTTATGAAAAAGTGAATTAAAAGCATAATCATGGGAAACATGATTTCTTGTGATTGACTGATAATACAATCCCTTGTTGGTTTACAGAAGAAAGGCTTGGCTGCTTTCTCTGAGCAACAAACTCAGAATGATGAAAACTTAGTGGCTGAAATGACATTTCCTATACTTCACTTTGCACAGTGTTACCTATAACTAAAAATGAGAGTTCAGTGTGCTGACAATGCTGTTTGCCTGGGTTGGAACTTTCAAATCCTTAGCTGGAGCACAACCTATTTCAGTATCTGAATACTCAGAAAAAATAGGAACCCAGTATTCAACAGATCTTTCTGCACACATTTAGTTGCAGCTGCTTGTTCTTGAGACTAAAATGATGTTAAGCTTTTTGTGTTGGTTTGTGGGTTGGGTTTTTTTCCTGCTCTTCCTTGCTGCTTCTTTCTCCAGGGACAATGCCAAAGCTGAATTCTGCCCCACCTTATGTTTTGTGCAGGGTTTCTGGTCATGTTCAAGATGAACCTGATGGGAACTGAAGACAAGCTGATAAGTGTTTCACAGGGTCCTTCCTAAGTGCAAAGCCTGAAGTTAGTGTGGTTTCAGATTACAAATACAGCAGTTTGTGAGGTTTAATTAAATGGTAGTTTTAGCTTTATTAATGGTGTTTGTAAACAGCATTCATTTACCTCCCAGTGCTCTTCACACCGGATGCTGGAAAACAGAATGATTTTTTTATGAAGTAAACATTCCAAGATTTGCTTGAAAGACACCTCTAAATGGGCTGCAAAAATCTCTAAACAAGCTGAATCTCTACTTTTCTTCACTTGGGCAAACAAGACCTTAAATGAGGGTCCCAGGTCATTCTCTTTCCTGGAGTTCAGATGAATTTAAAACTCAGCAATCAATAATCCGATTTACATCTCAACCAACACCTTTTGTGCCTATGGTTTCCGATTAGGACCTCGTTTATTCCAGCCTTTCCTCTGCTGAAAGCTGCTCCCACACCAGGTTCTTAGCCTGGGAGGGCGATCCCTGCTGCCCAGCAGGGTTTGTGCCCTGCCTGGTGGGGTGGGTTGACAGAGAAGCCCCAGCTCCTGGTGTCGGTTCTGCTCAGCAGATTTTGTACCTCTGTTTACACTCTGCTCAGCTATAATTGACAGTTCTGTCACCATTTCTTCACCATCTTTGGGGTGTATTGTTATAGCTGAATACATACTATAGATGGGGAAGAATCCTTGCTCATCACAGCTGTCGCTTTCCTCGTCTTCAGTTCTTCTTGTTCTTTTTTTTTCCCTACGCTTTGAGTAGTGTAAGTCATGCTGCTTATATTGCATATGCATTGACAGATTTTTTGACTGACATGCAAATTAATTCAGAGGAAGAGAAAAAGAACATTTTTGTTCCTGACACTTCTTTATTTTTATCTTTGCGTGCCATCTTTGACAGGCTTTAAAATCTTACTCGTATTTAAAAAGTAACTTTAAATAAAGAGCAATTTGTTATACCAGAACTGTGCTACTACTCTGTCTTGCTTTCCAATTTGTTCAAGTCCACACTAAGAAAAGCTTCTCACTTATATAATTCTGACACTAAACAAGATCCCTAGAGTTCCAGTAAATATATACTCTTTTTTTTTTTTTTTTTTTTTTTTTGAATTTGCTTTTGGGAGATTTTATAATGCTGCTGAGCAAGGAATTTTCCTCTGGTGCCCTTTACCATGCCTCTTCAGGATTGCACAGGCAGAGCCCTGAGAAATATTCATAATTTATAAAATTAAATATGATTGTCCCAGAAAGAGCCATAAGTAAGAACAGAAAACTCATTCTCATTAATCAAAAAAAACCAGCAAACAGACCTATTGTCTCAATATCTGTAATGGATCAGCTACTGCAATATGAGATTCTTGGATTTTAAGCCCTAGTTATTGGCTTCTCAAATGGCTGCTTCTGGTTTTCATTTTCCAGTTCAACTGGTCTCCTAGTAGTTCCTTTTTTTGAAGAAAACAAAGGGTTTATTTGCTTTTCCCTTTTTATATTTACTTACATTGGCATTAAAATTACCTGTGACCTGCCACCTCCTCAGAAGATCAGTCTTGGAATAATTCTGTGAATTCTGAGGAAACAGAAAAGCAATTTCATAGAGAGGAAATTGCCTTCATGTTTATACTAGATGAATTATAATCTTGTGGGGATTTTTTTTTTGCTGAAAGATCACAATTCTCAGGTAGACTAGTGACCTCAATTTTTCCTCTTGTGTTAGAAAATTGTTGGATGTCCTTTTCTCATTTCCTGTTGGGGCATGGTCATCTCTGAGACCGCTGCTACCCTCTGATTGCCCAGTGTTGTCCACCCCACGGGTGCAAATGCAATGCAGGAATTTTTGTGGTGTGTGTCAGTGGTTTTCAGGGAGGAAAACAGTGTCTATTGAATGGAGAGTAAGGTATGTGAGGAAAAATTAAAAAGAATAGTGATGGTAAAAGAAAACATAAGCGTCGGAACATAGGTAGTGAAGAAATGTAAATGTCATTCAGAGAGGAGCTATGGGAAAGGAAATGAGAGGAAAATTAATCCTAGTTCTTTATTGTCATTGCTCTTGAGTTATCCCCAATTTTCCCCTAAAAGTGTTTCCTTCTAAGATGGAATATTCTCTAATGCAAGAATATATCACAGAACTTTTTGGCAGGAAACTTTCTTTTTGCAGTAAAATTTGTAGAATCACTCATGATTTGATTCAAAATGCTATTAATTTATTTGTGTTCCCCTCGTAGAGGTTTTCCAGTTCTTCATGTTACCTTGGCTAGGGCTTTGAATTTAGCTGAAAGCTGTGTTAGTCAGTGTATGTGATGCTCTTAGCTGGAGAGGAAAACTCATACAAACAACATGGAGAGAGAGTTTTCATTACAATGTATGTACTTTAAAATCCTTTGCACTTCCACAGGCTAACTTGTGCTTGATTGTGTTCCTGAACAAACAAAGGAGGAAGGACAGCTTTGGAAAATGCAGCCCTTTGAAAGACAATGAACAAAATGTTATTATTTATTTTATCAATTATTTTTTATCAGTTTTTCACCTCGAACTTATGGAGAGTTTTAAGGCTTCAAGTGTCACAAGATGTAAAATGTAGCATAACATAGCTGGGCAGAATACTGATTATGGGTGACAATTAGTTACTAATCAGCTATCTTAGTGCCTTGTATAGAATGAGGCTTTCTTGCTGCCCACAAAGTATGAATAAGAATTTAAATCTTTTCCTCACCTACCGGTTAATAAGTGCCTTGGAAGGATCTTACAGTGACGGTTTCTTTTATCACTAATGAGTGTAATTAATGAAAAAACAATAAACTTTATCAGTCTGTAGACTTTCGTGTTTGCTTTCCACCATTTACCTTGTTTGCATTTCAGAGTAGCTGTAGATTCTTTCCTGCTGTTTTTCTTCTCATGCTGGTACTGTAATTTTAAGTGAAGTTCCAGGTAGTACAGCAGTTATGGAAAGCAGGTATTGGATTACTGGGGACAAAGTTAAGTATATACCAATTTTCTTTAAAAAAGCCCACAAAGGTTAAAGCAATGTTTTTGCTTTAAAGGTGGAACACCCAAGTCCAAACACTGACCTCCTGAAAGTGAACTTGAGAATCATGTGCAGAAGAACTGGTCTGCTTTAGAGTATTTTGCTTGACATAAGAGTACTTTTTGCTTGACATAAGAGTTAAGTTTCTTTTTCA
This sequence comes from Myiozetetes cayanensis, assembly GCF_022539395.1. NCBI lineage: Eukaryota > Metazoa > Chordata > Aves > Passeriformes > Tyrannidae > Myiozetetes > Myiozetetes cayanensis. The sequence goes on from NW_026087742.1 coordinate 6,748,250, forward strand.
GTAAACTTATAAAAATGGAGGTTTTTACTAACTGTTCCACCTCAGAACACTTATTTTTGAATTAGTCATTTCAGAGTTGCTTGCTACGGACAGATCACAGTTCCCACCATGCTCATTTGTCTGGCTTCTTTCCTCCCCTCCATAAATGTGCCTGTAATTCATCACTCCCTCCTTTATTTCTGAAGTCTATAGGAGTGAACATCTTCTGACCAAATAAATAGTTGTGCCTTTCTCTTCCTTGTCACCTTCTTAGTATTTTCTGTTAATAATTCTGTTACTGTTCTTACTATTTTTAGGGCATTTTGGAAAGTCTGGGGAGAGGAGGAGGTGGCTGTTTCGAGGTGATCATGGGTTTTTCTGAGGCAGACCCATTTAGCGGGACACCTGATGATCTCCTTTCCTTCTTACCAGCTCACTTCCTGCCTCAGATTTGGAGAAGCTTTGAAAAATTATAATATTGTGCTTGAAGCAGAGGCAACAATTTAAGCTGTGTGATGCACTGCAACCCAGCTGTCACTGATTTTGGCTGCACAGAACTGGGACCTGAGTTCCATCTTTAAGCGAATTCCTAAGGAGGTGAAAGAGGTGATTGAACTCTGGGTATCTTTTCATAACCAGGTCTTTGAGAAAAAAATGCTTATTATTTCCTGCTTCAAATGCATCAGTTAGAACGTTTAGACTGAATCCTTGGAGAATAAGCAGTAAACTGATGGGCCACATTATAAGTAGTGTCTGGCTGGGTTCAGTAGGGAAATGTTATTCAACAGTGAAGGGGAAATAATGAGTAAAGATGTTTGGAAGAGTATTGTTGGTAAAGAAGCATATTGAGTATGGTAATATATTATTCATATAATCTGCATGTTTCAGCCCTGTTTATCCAATGCTTAGGAAAAATTCTCATTAAAATTCCCCTTAACCTGTGTAAAAGACTTCTTTGACCCTTTCAGATCATGTTTGTGTTATGCTGGGCACCCACTTAGCAGATGTGTCCCTTGGATAAGCAGAGTTCCAGGACATCCTTTGAAATTCTGAATTATCTACTTTGAATATCAGTTTAATTTACAGAATATGGTGGGAATAATTTTTTTAAAGAAAAGATATCAAATACACTATCACTGAATTGTGAAATAAGATTACTGGTAAATCATAATTTTTTCAGTGCAGCTGATGGAAGAAATAAATCCATCTAGGCACATCTAAGCAAAGTATTTACAGCTCCCTTAAACAGCCTTTCTAACTCCTATTTCCTGTATAAATCAGTCTTGTTTGTGACCTTGGAAATACATCAGAACTACAAAAATAACTAAATTGCTTTCTGCCAACTCAAGCTGAGGTTCTTTTAACTTACCATTGCCTTCAATTTCACAGAAAATGTCCTCTCTGATTAAATATAATTTTAGCATTACAAAATGTTGGGGTTTTTTAAATAAAAGAGACTAGGTCTATAGTTAAAATGATACCTTCATACCACCAATCTGAATTTTTACTACCATCTATGAGTTTGACCACAACATACTCTAAATATCTGTTGACATGCAATCTCAGGAAGAAGTCTGCCTTCTGGTTTATAGTTATAAATTCCTCGTAAATTCTTTTCAAACCCATTGCATTTGAAATGTCTTTCTTCTAAGTTAAGATGTATCCCCGTAGGAATTTCCTAACACTTCATTGGAGGTTTTTCTGTCCCTGTGCCAAAAGGCCAAGACAGCTAGTCCTCTTCTTGTTTCCTATCTCTTTTGAGGCTAACCAAGACTGCCTGCTGTTCCTTTTGAAAGTTCTTTGTGCTTCCACTGATACAGGTCCTGACCCAAATGCTTATTGCAGCTTGTCTTCTGCCTTGGAGTTTCTCAGGCACAGACAGCACAACTGTCATAATCTTTCAGACTTCGTTGAGGTCAATCATAAAGGGATTTTGGTCACTTTTCCTTTTGTCTGCGCATTGTCCAGTCATGGTACAGTATGTGTTGGTGACAAGAGAAGTTGTTGGTGTTTAAGGATGGAGCACTGATAAAAAAATCGAACCAAATAAAACCAGAGCACCTAATAAGGAAATACAATGCTCCAATACCCTTGGTTGGTTTGGGAAATTTGTGTGAGGAGTTCAGATCTAAGAGAAACATAGGTATTCCTACATTCTCATTGCAGTGTTCTCTGACTTCTTTTGAGGGATAAATGAAATTTCTTCTGAACTAGAAACTGCAATTTTGCCTGACTCTGCAAGCAGCTAAATTCCAGCTTTTATCAAACAATTTGAGTGTGTTCATGTATGAAGTCTTGTGAACAAGTGCAGTTTTACCAAAATCCTGCCCTCCAGAGTGGGAAGTTACCATACCTTACATTCTGTACCTTCTTTTGTCCATTTCCTTTCCATGCACAAAATCCCACCCAAAGTTTCAATGTTGGCCAAAGCCTTTGAAAGAAAACACTTCACATTTAATCTGTGGTGATGTTAATTACTTAAATCTCAGAAGATTCCACCCACATTGAGCAAACATTTCTCGTTAACTTTGAATGACATGAATAACACCTAAGAAATTAAAATTTACGCATAGAAAAGCAACCAGACAGACAGACAGTACAGAAGAGGCAAAAAAAATAATGACAGAGGCTGAAAACTGAAGGCATAAAGTTGTTGAAAGCTACAGGAAAGTTTCCTAACTTCAGTAGCTGACTTCACAACCATTAGGTGTGTTTATTGCCTGAGAGGAAAGAATCAGGGGAGATTTTAGTTGCAATTGTTATTGTTATTTAATTTCTAATACAACAGCAGTCCTACACAAAATCTGTGACACAGCATGCTCCCTGCTAACCTGAAAGCTTCCCCAAAGAGGAGAGGATGGCACTGTCAGAGCTTCCTGTGACCACTGAGAGGTCCCAGCCTTCTGCTAGAGGTGCCCACTTTGTCAGAGAAAGAGAGGAGTGTGGGATGTTGCTCTTGTGTGGTGAAGAGACACCAGTTGTTTGCTGCCCAAGGGGCTGAAAGAGTTGATGTTGTTGTCAGCTCACTGAAATGCCACCAGACCTATCTCCAGGCCCTGGTCTTCCCTCCTCTAGCTCTCAAGGTGAACTAAATAGAGTCTACAAACATGTCTTATTTCTTCTGAAGGTATTAGAATCACAAGCTGGTTCTGTGGTTACCTTTTTAATTAAAGGTCAGTGCAACTTCACAGCCTTCAAAAATTTACTCCTGATTTACAGGAAAACATAAAAGTCACAGGGGAATTGGGTCACGTAATTTAAAGATCGTTATTGTCATTCATTTTGAAATAATACTTCTGCATTGGAATTGAAGTTGCATTATTCACTGTGATTTGTACTTTTAAATAGTTGGAGATGGGCAACATTTTTTTCAGGTCTCAACCTTTAGCTAAAGCGATTTATGGTAATTGTTGTAAACAGAGCATTAATGTTAGTAAAGAAAAGATGGCAACAAATTAGAAGTAGAGCTCTGCCAGGAAACCATTCAAGAAGGAAAAAAAAATTATGGAAGATAAGGGAAAAGAATTAAACTGATGAATAACACTGTGATTACAAGGTTTCCTGTTTAAAATAATACATTTGTAAATTTTAAAAACAACCCAAAACTTGCTATCGGCTTTGACAGAGCAAGAATGTGGAGCAGATGAAGACAGTGCAGCTTGAAGGTGTAGTCTGGACAAGAGGATGTTGGAAGAGGATGAACAAGAGGATGTTACATGTGGGAATTTTTATTCATAAACATCATTTACCTGAGGAAAAGAACTAAAGTATGCAGATTTTGGGTTCCCTTCTCCTCCTTTCAGCACACTCAACAGAATCAAGATTTTCTTTCCTTTTACCTACGGTAAAGATTTTGCAAACACTGTAGGCTGTGCATTTACACTCCTCCCAGACCCATGAATCAGATTCTGGAAGTGACTAAGAAGAAAACACAACTAAGCTTGGCATGAGAATTAAGCTTCTGATTATTTGTACCATGAGCAGAGACATTTCCTCTTCTAAAAATATTTAATTTTTTTAACTAGGAAAGGAATAACAGTTATGGAATAAGCTGGACTAGTTACTCTTAGTTATTTTCCAACAGGTAAAAAAGATGCCAAAAGAAATCACAAGTTTTCCTGAATAGATCTCAGAGGATCTAAATCAATGAATCTCAGCCAAATTAAACCAGATGCCTTTTTTATCCAGTCTATCTTCTGGTCTATCTGAGGAAATGGTAAATCTTTGAGCAGGGAGATAGGAAAAGGCGGTGGCAAGTGAACAACTGATTCTTTCCTGGATTTGTCACTTCTGCTTTCTCCCTCTCTCCCGGAGCACCGCTATTCAAAGCCAATTTAAATGACTTGGACAGAGTCATCACAATGTAAAAGTGATTTTTCTTACATCCTTTCCTCTGTGACCAACTTACTGGGCAGAAAGGAAGCTGACAGGAGGAAATATGAAGAGGATAGAGAGGCTATTGCTGCGTCCTTGTCTTAGCTAATGTTTCAGGTGCTGGTGTTGGCAGAAAAATTTACAATCTGCTTTTACTTTTCATTTGCAAGTGGAACACACTAGAGAGATAATAAAAGTCAGGGAGTAGAGGCACTTGAGCAACCCTGGATATGAACCAGCTGCTCATTAGAAAATGCTCTTTTTCTACATATATAGATATATTTCTGATTTCACACCTATGTTTATATTTATATTGAGTTTTTCCTTTCTCATAATTATTTAGTGCAGATTTCTGAGATAATTAAAAATTTGATATGTTTTCAAGGGCTAATAATTTTAGAGGTAATATCTGAGTGGTTCTTTTTTTCTTTCATCCAAATACAACACAGTTTTATAACTTACAGTTTTATAACTTTATAAATTTTTAACAACCTCAAATTTCTGCTCTAAGTTCCAAAAGTGTTTTTGTCACAAATATCTTTCTTCTTTGAAAATTATTTTCATTAAGGTCAGTTTTAAATGGGGAAAATGTTTGTGAGGGTTCAACAATGCTTATTATATTATTTGTTACTTCATTATATTATTTGTTACTTCATTATATTATTTGTTCCTTTTCCCATTAAAATCAAAGTGGCAAATACAGGTGAATTTTTTCACCAGCCTGCACATTCTGGTCACATTCATTATTTCTCACATGGTGAGGCAAATCTCATAAGATAGAAGCAGATGGTGACAGGTTCCCCATACTATCAAATCAAATTGAGATAGCAAAAAAAAAACCAAACAACATCGGTCCCAAGCTTAGAAACTAGGTGAACATTCAGCTTTCTGAAAGCTGTGCCAATTTTTTAAAAATCATGGGCAAAAAAAAAATATTGATTAAAAAATAACCATGAATCTCCAAAAAGGATTCTTAGGAGGCATTAGTTTACTGGAGACATGAGACTCCCTAACACTTATTGTTCTATATCAAGACGGGGCTTTTTCTGAAAAGAGCGAGTATTTTCCCTCCAGCCTTTGTGTTGAGAATGTGCTCTGATCAATAATTCAGTGTCACCTGAGGTTCACTATTTGAAATTCAAGAACTACAGGTAATATTTGCACTGTTTCTTCAACTCCTCTATGGAACAATAAAAATCCCTAAAATATGCAGCAAAAATATTGCTACTATATGATGAAAATCTATGCAGTGTCATCCAAGTTCACTGTCTTACTAGTAACATCAAAATCTGGTTTTGTATTTTTCTCCTTTTATTAATGTCTTTCATGTATCAATTTTTTCACCACTCAAAAAACCTAGCACCATGGTGCATAGAAAACAACACTAGGAGTAAAAACAAATATTTTTTGGAATATAATCTGTATTAGTTTGCATCAGCCTATGTTATACTCGTGATTTTGAGCATGAAGTATAACAAATAAACATTTTCATTGATTTAAGACTTGAAACATATTTACAGGTTGGAAATGTTGAGTTGAGCTAATTTTGGTACAATGAAAAAAAATCTATCACGTGCAGGGATTCAAATCAGGGTAAAATCCATTCACTCTCCCTTCTTCCTGTCCACTGCCAGACTTTCAAACAATTCACTGTCTTCTGTATTTGGTCACTGTAAGTTAGTTTGTCTGGTCAAGAGAGTGAGGACAATTGACTGTTTCAAATAAATTGTTACCAAACTTCTTAACACTCGTCACATCACTGCTCATTCTCCAATAAAAACCCAATAAAATTATGTGTTTTTCTATACAGTACATACTGTGTAAGGATTCCTTTGAATCAAAGGGATTTATTAATTAGAACCTGGGTTACCCCCCCTTTTCTAGGGGGGGTCACAACAATAGGCTGGGACAATAACATAGAATTTGCACAATACTGATGTCATACGTCTTATTGATAGGGAGAACAACTCTGTTCAGGCAGAAGTGTTTAGCAGCCCCTCTCATATGGAATGTTCTCCTTGTCATCTTCCAGGGGGGTGAATTATTCAGTAAAAACTTAGTTGCACGACCCATTATGTGCCTTGATGTTCGTCACCAAACAAATCTTATGAGACGTTGATTTTGATGAAAAGATCCTGTGAAAAATATCACAGCATAAATGAAAAGCATTATGATTAACAGTTTGTAAATTAAAAAATGTTTTCCTTAGTGTTGTGAAAGTTAGGTTGTTATTTGGATTGTTGTCATATTTTGTACCTAATTTTGTACTGAATTAAGTTGTATCTAAATTTTCCATTTAGATTTTAGATGGTAAATTGATGATCACTAGCAGGATGTGTCCTAGATGTGCTAACACAGGACTGAGGGACAGAAAATCCTCTTGTGTCAAGTAATGGGGGAATTCACTGCCTGGTCTACAGTTCTGTCTTGTCTGAAGAATTTGGAAAGATAGATCAGTTAAAATATGTCCTGTGAATTTTTAGGGGTTTTTTTTACCTTTGTAAACATCTAAAATTTGAGGAATTAATAATTTCAAATTATTTGAAAAGCAGTCAGAAAAAATAAAACAAATGGAAATGATGATTACTGTCTACTTCAATGGATATTTTATTGCTGGAAGTGTGGGGCATACACAATCAAATATTTAACAAAGGAACTTGAACTTTGATTTTAATATGTATTTCCTCCAAGGCTTCATTATACACTGCTCTGACATTTAAATACATTTAAATTTATTTACCACAAGATATGTAGCAACTAGACAGTGCACGTCCACTAATTTCACAGTATCTCTGACAAGTTCCTAGTCTTTCCTTCGTTAGAACCATTTCTTCCTTGTGGAGATATTATCCCAGAACTCCTTTTGGCAGCAGTGTTTTGGTGCATGGACTCCTCCTGCAAATGTTCACAAAGTACTAACATGACATTTCAATAGTATTAAAACCTGCTCAAGTTTACTTGCCAACTTGTGCCCTATTTGCAAGTAAAATATGCCTTCCTTCCTAATCATCTGCTGCTTTAACTGATCATTTCCCATTCATTTAATAATATATGCCAAGTGCCTTCCAAACATATTTTATCCTCAGACTGTCTCATCATCGTTATCTTGTATGGTAGCAGTGCCACTCTCAAAAGCAATGAACAGCACAAGGAACTCAAATGTCTGGGTGGCAGTTCATGTAATAAAACCCACAAAATGTCTGCACTAAGACCTATCTGTAAAATGCTGAAACATTTTTTGATTTCAACAAAAAAATCCCACAGAAAGCAACTGGAGAAGCATTTGGGCAATTTTGATCCATCAATGACTGTTTTAAACAATCTGAAATACGTTACCATAGTGATGATACTGGAAAAGTAGTATCAGTTTCTAAAATACTAATTAGAAAATAATGGTCTTGATTCCGTAGAAATAAGTATGTGTTACACCAATCAAGAAGGAACTTCTAGTTTTGATTGGAGTGCCAAAAAAGTACAGCTATCAAAGGATGTGTTATTTGTGTTTGCAAACTTTTTGTGAGTCAAGTTTAATTTTGTGAGTAAAAATATTCCCATTGTTATTTGAGAGAGATTTAGATAATCTAGCAAGAGGAGAACAAGTTAGCATGACCTTTCCCAAATAGATTATGAGACCAATTTGTGGAAAATGTTCCAGATTAATTTGGAGAAGAGATATTTTTGATACTCTTAGAATGGTGCAGCTTAGTAGTAGAAAAGTTATGACACAATAAAATAAACAATAAGATAAAATAGAAGAATGAAATAGGATAAAAACTAATAGAAATTAGTTTAATGATCTCAATATTTTAATCCCCTCACCCAAGTCCTGCACTTTTAATATCATATGACTCAATCCTGGTCCTAGGCATATATTTTATGATTGGGTAACTGTCATAAACACAGATGAAACTTGCAATCTGGAGAAGAGATTTATTTTTTTCCTACATGCCTTAATTGTGTCTAATGTATGTGCTACAGGAAAAAAAAAAATAGTTCTACTTTTGCACTTGGAAGTTCAAGGCACAGTTTGAGGGGGTTTTTTAATGTTTTTTTGTTCTTTGTAAATACTGGTACCTCATTCTTGAGGATTTTTGCAATTTTCTGTTTTAGAAAATGTATGGTAGTGCACAATTACTCCAAGACACTTAGAATACTCCCTATGGTAGCAGAGCTAATAATCTTGGAAGAGGTAATGAACAAAGTTCAGTGCTACTTCCAGAATGGGTGAACCATATCCAGGCAATATCTGAGCAACAATATCTGAACAATAAGACAAATACTACTGCTCAGAAAATGTAGCACATATCTTAGATAGATCAAGACAAAATAAAAACTGAAATAGTGCCTTAAAGATCCAAATCACCTTGCTGGTGGCCACAGCACTGGTGTATGGTGGTCCTGTACTCACAGCCTGGGCTACCAGCCTACCTTACTGTGGTGGAATCAAGACATGTGCCTGGGACTGCCACTGATTGCTGATTAAATGATTTATTCACCACACTTGGGAGATGGAGAAATGGTGTTTAAGAAGAACCCAGAGTAATTTGTGTCAATAAACAAGTCAGCATGTTTGCAGTTTTCTTTTAGAAATGTTTGTCTGTGGCTCACATAGAGTTACTCATCACTGGATATCAATAACTTGGTTATGCAAAGTAACAATCTGTTTTCGAGCTTCCAAAGAGACACAGTGTATCATCTGCATGTAAACTCCTTCATGTTATGCACTGAAAGTCAAAAAAAAACCCATGGAAATGTGATTCTCAAAATGCCATGCTCTCAAGAGATGTCAACGTTTCTTAGGTTATCCAAAAAAATACAATATAGTCTTATTTTATGGTTGATTATTTTTGTGTGTCAAACAGAAGGAAACCTGTTAACGGAGATAATGTAATACACTTGTAAGCTTAAAAGCAAAATATAGTGCCAACATATCCTCTCTCCCCAAAAATAACCCTTAACCCATGCTCTGATTTTCTTATCTTGTCCTTTTTTCCTTGTCGCTGTTCTGTTTTGCATCCCCATCAGTTTAATATTGTCTCAACCAGCACGCCACAGTTTTTGCTGTCAACCTGCTAAAGAGTGTGCCATTGAATCTGAACTAGTTGGCTTTCCAGCAGTTCTCACTTTACCCATTGTCTGAGTGCAGAGGGCAAAAGAAAGGATGGATCATAAAGGCCTCTTGTCCCCCCCCCATATCTTACGTTCCTTGTTTACAGTGAGCAACCAAAATAAATATGTTTGGACATGAAGAAACGGTCAGACAGCACCAGAAAGATCTGCAGGAATTTCAAATGGAACAGGAGAGTTCATGGAAGTGGAATTATTGAAGACTGGTGAGCACTGCAGGGAAAAAAAAAAAGACAGAATAGAAAGTTTTTCCTTGCTAGAGCTCATGTGGCAGAAGCTGCTTCGGGATCATGGAGAGCATACTTGGAGCTCCTAGCTGCAAACTGCTCCTTGTTAGGGGAAGTCGTCTCTTATGAAAGAGATTTAATTGCAGCCATCTTCAAACAAATTGAAAAATAACCAGGAGGTAAGTGAAAGATTCATTTAATAATCTTAACAAGACAGAGCCTAGAGCGTCTGAAGGCCTTTAACAAGTGCTAATGATTATACCTGAGAAAATATGTGGTTCTCATTGAGAATTATTAATTTAGGTGCAGGAGGGAGAGTAAGAATTTCTACCAATTTTAATGTAGGGAATTAATAAAATAAAATTAAAACAAAAGAGAGAAGTGAAACTGAATAAAGCAACTATTTAAAAAAAAACTTAAAGATGTAAATATTTACTAGTTCTTGAAGAATCTTGAATCAAAAGTATCTTGAGATACTATTTTTAAAATGAGATACTATTTAAAAAACAAACAAACAAACAAAAAACCTTAGAGGTGCCAATATTTGCTAGTTCTTGAAGAATATTGAATCAAAGTATCTTGAGATACTTTGTCTTCTATGTATTTTTCAAGAAAGAAAGGTAGCTTTTCTATTGTCCTGCACACAGTTGGTTTATTGATACATTCCAACACTTTTTAATAGTTTTCCCTAAACATTTTTTCCTCCTGGTCTTGAAAAATGTATGTGCAGAGTCCCAGACCTCTGTCATGTCAGGGAAAAGACCTAGATGAGATCTGAATCAAATATACTTTATGATATTAAGTATAACCTAAAAAAGCCTATTTTATGGTCAGAGAGATATAATTACTGTGATAAAATCAGCTTCCAACCTAAAATCACACAATCACTTCTTCATCCAGAGGACCTGAGAAACAAAACAATCTGGTTACACAAATGGATCAAACCATGGCTTGCTTGTGGTGGATCTTCTCCCATCCATTTCTCAGGTCAGAGTCCTTGGATCATCTTGATATGTGGCACTTTGTTGTTGTTGTTTGTTATAGTTATGTCACTACTGAGATATAATGAAATCATACATTCCTTTGTCACTGTCTTTTCAGTTATGGGAATTGAGCACTGATACTTTTATTTTTTTTTCTTTTTTTTCACTTTTAAAGAGGTCCAGTGCTCATGAAGCTGACGAGTCTGTGGGCTCCAGTAGCAAAGTCAGAGCTACTATAACAGCTCTACCATCTGAAGAAGGGAGCCTTCAACAGAACTAAAAACTATCTGACCGTGATACACTGTAAGATATTACTCAGCTTTCAATAAACTACTACTATGAGGCTGCCTTTCAGTGTTAGGCTTCATCCCAACTTTTCAGGCTTTCTGAATATTCTGAATTTTACATTATTTTCCTCAAACATATTAGTTTGTACTTTTCCTATTTGAAGCTCATTTTGTAATTTTCTGCCTGATTCCTTAATCTCACTTGGTCCCATTTGTATTATGCCTTCGTGCTCTCTGGTGTTCACCTCGAGTTCTAATTTATTCTCACCTGCATATTTCATTAATGTATTTTTACTGCAACATCCGCATTATTAATAAAGACGTTAAACTAAATGAATCTCTACAGAATGCTATTAAATATTCCCTCCTACACTCCAAATCTAATACTTTGAGCCTTTATTTTACAGTCAGCTCTCAGTCCTTGTGACAATGCTCTTCTGAAAGTCACTGGGAAATAATTTTCAGAACAATTCTGCAAGTTATCATATCAAGCACTTTACTAGGCTCCAGCCATATATATTACATTCCTTTTATCCACTAAATAGGTATTATGTTTAAAAAAAAAATGGCAAAATATGTTTTTAGGAAAAAGCTGCTGTACTTCATTTCACAATGACTGGGTTTGGGATTGGAGAAAGAATGATTTTTTTTTTTTTTTTTTTGCACCATGATTAATAGACTGCTGTTTTCAGCTATACTTAGGATCTTTTAAATTCTCACGGCATCAGGATCTGTTTCTTGCTGCCTGTGGTGTTTAGCACTAACCCCTTGCTGTCGGGCAGGCAAAAGGCTCCTTCACACCAACCCTTCTGCTGAACTACAGCAAAGCTACAAGCGGCTCTGCTGTCCATGCTGCAACCAAGAGCACTGTGACATATCTCCCAGAGACAACAAAGTCATCCTCGGGCCATTTGGAAGGTTTCCATCACACTCCCACATGGGAGAAGTGCCCTCGACTCAAACTTCCCACTGCAGTGCCTGGGGAGGCAGCAGGACCTGCTGCTTTCGTGCCGTTTTTGTTTTGCTCTCTCTCACCCTGCTTTTAATACACTTTCTATTCTGTTCTATGTTAAATTGTTTCCCTCCCTAGCAATTTTCTCCCAGTTACTTGTGTTCTACTCTAATTACCAGGTGCAATTAGAATAATTCTACTTTCTACGGATTCTGCAGTTTGACAGTGGAATCTGATTTGGACCAAATTCAGCTGTGGTTTTCTATCTAGCAAAAGTTGCTAGATAGATCTGTGTATTTGCTTTGGGAAGGTAAGTTGGATACCTGTAGGATATGCCTAATTGTTTAAAGCAATACTCAGCATCAAAACAATAATGTAATCATTCCTTAGGAATTAATACAATGACTAGAAGGGAAAAATCACTTTTTCATGTTCTCCACTTCAGATCCGTGCAAAGATTGCACCAAAAATAACCACAGGGGTCCAGCCACAAGATCAAATTTGGACTTGTGTCATAGAAGCAAAGGGTAGGAGGATAAAACTATTTGCTTTAGAATGACTGTTGGAATGGCTGCCCTTAAGACTTACTAAAAAATTCAGTTCCAAATAGTGTATTTTGACATCCGAGCTGTGTGCCCCAGTGTTTCAAACCATACACTAGATAAATTATTAAACCTATGTGGGCTGCTTATTTCCATTTCAAATAAAATACAAATCAAATATGACATTTAAAACTTTTCTGTAATGCCTATAAAGAGTGCTAAGAAGAGCATAGACTTGTAAAAGAGGCTTATTCAGTGCTTGTAAGACTGACCTGTCAATAGTGGAAGTCATTAAAAATACAGATCTTCCATATGATGATTCAGGAGAATATTTGTGGCTTAAAACATGGAAAGGTTAGCACTGATGATAAAGCTAATGTTTGTCTTGTTTCTCCTGACATTCTTTTTCCAAATCCCTTTGGCCAGTGAAGTCACTTGTGACACAGCCCCTCTTTAAGGTGCCCTTCAGATGTTTAGTTTGGTTGTATTCGTGTTAGACTGTGTGGATTTTGGTGTGCTGCGGTTTTTAGTGATGCAAAGACAAGCTGGCTCCTCTGCTCCTTTCTGTAACAAAAAAAAGACAATATCTGGTAGGAGTTCTGTCAGTGTTTTCAGGCCTTTTTATGCAGTGAAAGTTAATTTGCAATAAAACAGGCCTTGAGTTTCTCTAGTTTGAGATTCATCCTGTTTAAGAAAGGATTGTAAATAATTCATGGGTGAGCTCTTCTAGACACTGATGGGCACATTTTCTATGTGTGTTGTGATAATATATTTAGAAGTTACTAAGAATGTCCAAAGCTTAACAGCTACAGTAAGAGGTAAGATTCACTAGCTCATCAGAGCAGGGAAAATGAAGACTAAAGAGTAAATTCATGCCATACTAACTCAGATATTCTGAATACTCTCTGGATAAAATTCTTCTGGCACTGGAATCAGGGCAGTCCAAAACTTTGTTTAGATGTATAAAGGCAAGTGCCCAAAATATATATATGGTTGTTACAGTGCCATAACATTTATTTTACAGGTGGACATAAATTGACTATTTTAACTTCACTTATGTTTTAAAACTTGTAAACATGATTCTTAAGTATAGGCTTAGAACAAGCTCTACTTGTAGAATTCAGCAAAACTAAGCTATGTCATTAACTGTTATCAGTACTGAGATTTATGATAGTTTGGGGGTTTTATGATACTTGTTTTAAAGCGATCAAATTGCTGGAGCTATCTGAAGTAAGTTAAAATTTTACATGTTCAAACCCAAGTGCTTTCACCATGTCCCTGAATGAAACATAAATCACCCCAGACCACGTTAACAGATGTGCTATTGGTTCCCCTTTTACAAAAAACTAGCTAAGTAGACAGCTGTCAGCAGAGGCACAACCTGAAATTTCCAAGACTGTTTCAAAGCATATCTCTAATTGCTAAACTTGTAGTAAATGTTTCATGCAGGTACATAAAATGCAAGGTGAAGTTCTCATCTAAGATTAAAGTTTATTGTTGTGTCGCTGGAGGAACATGTAAAAACTTTAGGAGCTGATGAAAATGGACAGGGACATTATCTATTAAATGTTTGTAACATGGTTGGTCAAAAGTATTTAATTGAAAGTAATTTCCAAGAGAAAATTAGGTTTTACTACATTTTCTGGGGTCCTAGATTGCTGTTTTGCTGTCTTTCAATTCAAAGGATTAGCATTAAAAAAAAAAAAACACAACAAAAAACAAAACCAAAAACCCCAAACAAAATCTCCAGAAGGTAGTTTCTCCCCTCACCTCCTTTTGCTTAGTAACATTCAGAGACAATAAACAATTAGTTGATGAAATTCTAGTATATGTCAATATTTTTTCTGTAATTTTCTTACAGCTACTGTTTTTGCTTATTTTTTTGACTAAACATATTTTTTCATCAACTCTGGCTGATTACTGCAAAAAAAAAACACAAAACAAAACAAAAATTGAACAAAATTTGTCTCCAGTCTTTACCATTTGCAAACCCACTGGTATGGAAAAAAGCTTCTTTTGCAAAAAATGGAGGGGAAAAGCTTGTTCACCATGTCCATGATTAATAAAATAAGAAATTAATTATATTAGATTCCAGCACAGAAGAACATGGTTCAGATACTGTGAAGATTCCGATGATAAAGATACAGAAAGCAACAGAATAAATTGCTGGAGAAAACTGTAGCTGCCATCATGGGACACCTTTATTAATAGGTTCGATAAACATCAGCCAGGAATGACAAAGATAAAATTGACCTTGTGTGAGGCAAAATGCCAAACTAGAGGTACTTTACAGACTTGCTTTTCCATGATTCTATCCCTGTAGGTGTGGATGTGTCATGAGTAGTTTTGCAGCTGTCAGTGGGACATCTTGGAAATGCTAACCCCTCATGAAAGACTCTCTGTGGTCAGAATATTTACAGTCTGCCACAATCAAAAAGACAAAAAAGTCTATATTTTAGTGGCACTCTCTTTTCTGCTTTTTGGGTTGTTTACCATCTGTTCTCTGGCATAAGTTGTTCCACTTATATTTTATAGTATGAAGAGATAAATGTTTCTTACTGGGTATGGGAAAAGGTCACATTCCTTGGAAAGTTCATTTTGCTTCTAAAGCTGCATTTTTATACAAAAAGAATATCCAGCAGAAGGCAAGTGTAAACAAATACATTCACAACCGTTAAATAGTCTATTTTGAAAATTTTTAAACGAAATTTAGAGAGCTTCAGGATTTACATGTTTCAGTTTCCTCTGAATTCACTAGTCACCAGGGAGCTAAGAAACGAAAACCTTAGAGGCACACAAGAGTTGTCCAGCACCCCTGAAGCACGGGAGTGCAGAAACCTGGAAGATGTTACCTTACCTACTGTAGAGAGCCTGCACTGCAGCTGGGACTCCCGTGGGGTTTTAGCTCCAGATTTTCAAGCCTTGTGACAAGAAACATCGAAGTCCCTAGTCCTGGGACAGCCCATGAGATGGGATCTGAGATACACATCAGGAAAAGTTGGAATGTCAGACTTTGAGGTACGGGATTCTGGAAACAGAAGCCTGGGAGTCCTCAGAGCCACCTGATTGTCGGAGTCACATTCTCCACCGATCTGGTGTGGTGAGAATGGGCTGCTGGAACCATCCCCTGCTTGCCTCTCATCACAAGTGTGTTGAGCCTGTTTTCAAGATTTTCATAATTTCACTTTTTTTTCGGTCAAAATCTGCTTTTGTTTGGAAAAAAGGCAATCAGGTTTGTATTTAATGTTTAAAGCCATGGATGGAAATCTTCTAAAAGAAGTTTATAAGGAAAATCAAAGCTGAAAAAAACCCTCCCCACAAACTAAAACTGACATCTATTTGCCTACAAAATCAAACTTATTTCATATACTAGGCCTGCTTCATAATTCTGCCAATTTTTATGGGCTTGCAGCTAAATGTTTCTGGGCATTTTCAAATTTTGCTTCTCTGTTGCTGTGTGGATAATCCATGCCAGCAACACATGAATTGACTAACAAACTGAGTGTGTGTTGGAAACAGTTTTTTCATCAATACAAAATGTACTGCCAAATGTAAAACTGCCAAACAAATGTAAAAAAATAGTCAAGAAGTACTGGTTTATCTCTTGTAGTTACTGTAGTTTCAGTTGTTCCTTTCAGTTGTTTCAAGTAAACTGTTTTCAGGCAGAAATTATTTTAATTCACAGCCTTTTTTTTCAATATTACATGAATTTAACCCAGAGAAAATTACACAATTAACTTCAAAAACTTCAAAAAAAGCAGCTAATGTGAATTCACTAAAAAGTAAATGGACTAATTTTCTTTAGTCTCGATATTTTCTTCACACTAGGGTTGTTGTTAGGATGTTTTCATTGTGTTGTTAAAGAACAATTGGATGACATGAATATAAAGTGCTTAAATATTTGTGATGTGATGTATATCCCTCAGTCATTACTATTGCATAAAAATAAGAACCTACTCCACCATATTTTGATAAAAGCAGAACCCTGCCTATTCTGAGCAAGGAAGAAATTTCTTGGATGGGAAACTATGTGGAAACTCATTCAAAAACCAAAAGAGAAGGAGATAGTAAAAGGTCACAACACAAAAGATAAATTGCCTGTACTTAAAACAGAGAAAAGGAATCTGAAAATCCTCTATCCAACTGTATTCTGACATTAAATTAAGTCTGACTTGCAGGCTTATTCTCAGTTCATTCTTTATAGAAATAGTTCTGGGGGTTTTTTGTTGTTGTTGTTTTGTTTTGGGGTTTTTTTGGTGGTTTTTTTGTTTTTTTGTTTGTTTTTTGTGGTTTTTTTTTACTGTATACTCAGAACAGGATCTTCATTTCCTTCTCTTCTTTCAGTCTGAAGCTCAGTGACTGTGGCTGTTAATTTTGACTACCTTGACACATTTCAATTGTTTTTTTTTTACCAGCTTTAGCTGTTATGGTACACCTGAGACATCAAATTTTAAACTCTACATATCCTACAAGGTAAATTTAGGGTCTGTGATTCAGATTTTTTCTATGTACCCAAAATCACATCTGTTTTTACACTATTGGGATGACTTTGGTATGCTCAGTTTGGTTTTTGCTGAGTTTATCTGTCTCAACATCCTTACAGGATGTTTTGAATAATGCAAATTCTGTTTACTTATTCTCAGATTACAGCTACTGTTCTTGTATACTGAGCTCTCACATGCTGATTCCCTTTTGTCCTACAGCTTAGTGTCCTAACCATAAAATTTTGTTCTTCACTTAGATTTTTTCAGGTATTTTTTTTACCCTAATTTCTGTTTCTCCTCAGTGCTTTATGATACTTATCTACTGATTTATCCTATAATGATTTCTTCTTACAGACCTTCTCAAGGAGTGTCTACACTCTAGTATAGCCCTGTAATCCAATACATGCTTTTTGACCCACCTATGTAGTTTGCATACACAGAACTATTATTATTTCTTTGTTCTGTGTTTTGATTCTATACATTTGCTTGTACAAATGGGGAAGTAAAGAGAGATGAGATTACTTAAAAAGCGCTGAATTTGTAAACAAATCCAACCAAATTCCTAATTTTTTTTTTTTAACTGTACAAATGCTGTGGGGGTGGACATGTCCTCTCTGATGGACAGGCAGTAGTTCTAGAGACTTTCCAAAGAAAGGACCCAGCTCACACCTGTTGGTGCACAAACAGCTGGGATGTGTTAACGTGGGTACAAGTTTGTTATTGAATGTTTGTGTTTAAACTTGCAGTGCCTGAGGTTGAATGTGCTCCACAGAGATGTGTTTCATGTTTTATCCCAGCACAACTCTTTACCACTGTCATTCCCAGGCTCCCTTTCATCCAGTTCACAGTGTTGTACAAATCCTTTTAATCACTCAATAATTAAATTGTTGCTCAAATATTTCAGCCAAACCACTTTGTTTATTCTAGTGGTGATAATGTTTTAGGTCTGTTGTTTTTTTTTTTCCACTGGATGGGTTGCCATCTCCCCAATCCCACCTGAGCAGTCTCAGCCATGAGGATGTTCTTCTGGTCTGAATATGTAGGTGAGTATGGGTCAGGATGAAAGTAGGTTTTCCTTGAAGTTAGTTTCTATTCATTATAGAAATAGACTTCTTCAAACCCTAGAACCCATTTTGTTATTTTTCTCCAGCTGGTTGATAGACAGTGTGACCATAGTCCTCTCCCTGCCTTTTAATTTCATTCCTCCAAAGGGTGCTTTTCAATGGAATTACATCCAAGAGTCAACAAGGGGGGATGGCTTTAAGCTGAAGTAGGGTAGGTTTAGACTATATACTAGGAAAATATACTTTGCTGTGAAGGTGGTGAAGCACTGGAACAGATTGTCCAGAGAAGCTGTGGATGCCCCATCTGTGGAAGGTTTCAAGGCCAGGTTGGATGGAGCTCTGAGCAACCTGATCTAGTGAAAGGTGTCCATGCTTATGTCAGGGGGTTGGAATGAGAAGATCTTTAGGGTCCCTTCAAACTCAAATGATTCTATGATTCAGTAAATAAACACTTGAATTTAAATAAACCAAAGAAAAACTTTGTTTTCGTAATTCCTTGCTGCAGATTGGAAAGTCTGCAGGAATCCAGCAGAAGGTAATAGATTTGGAAGATACTTAGAGCATATCTTTTTATACCTGCTAAGCGTTCTAATTGTTCAATTATTGGGATAAACAATATGTCATCTCTACATGGGAAGTGAACATAGGCAGAATTTATGAAATATTTCCCATTAAGGACATGCTATACTGATAGCTATAAAATAACCACAGAGATGCAGTTTTGGGAATGAGGCTGGCTTGGGTCACAGGAGAGATGCACAGATATTAGTCATTCTGCCAATGTTCAGAACTTTGCTCAATTTATTGATTCTGTGCTGAAGGGAGGGCGGGGGGAAAGGCCAATCTATCTGCTTTTCATGATGAAAATCAAAGAGCAACATGAAAAAAACCCTCTCTACTTTTTTTCTCACGAGATCCGTGACAAGCCTTTCTTCACTGGCACCTTTAATGATGGAAACCTCCAATATGATCTGATGGCTCTAAGCTGAGCTAATTACACAATCTGAGATCTTAGGTCTCCATAAGTCAACATTCAGAACAACTTAGAATATATTTGAACAATGTAGAAGTAAAATGTCAGGTTACAAATATTAATTCTTTCTAGCTAGGTCCAATATATTAAAATATATTTCTCACTCTCTGTTTGAAAAGTTGGAGCATTCAAATGCAGCCAAGATACTTTTGTCAGTTATCCATTTACACCAAATGAGCAAAGAGGCAGCTTCGTGCTGTGAACACTTTCTTGCATTTCAATGATGTGAATTTCTTTCTGTCAGACATAAGGAATTCAGAGAAGTGACCTCTCAGCAGCTTCTTTAAGTGGTGCTGAGTAATACATAATTTATCGGTAAGAATAAGGACTCGTAGTCGCTCAGCATAGGAGTTTAATAAATAATATGTCAGAATACTTCTACAGTGCATTGTCATATCTGCTCTCGCTGCACAAGCTGATGTTTTATATTAAGTTCTAAGTTTAGGAAGTATTATTTTTCCTTCTTTTCAAAAAACTTTAGTAATTTCTTTGTGGATTAGGTGGTGGCAAATTCAAATTCTTCTCTTGTGGAACTGAATGCACTCTGGGATAGTGTATGACAACACAGGCAACAACTTCTGTAAATATATTACACCAAGTGTCATTCACCAAGTGTTTTTTCATCCACATCTCAAGAATAATATCTTTATTGTTCTGTGTGTTCCTGTTCTGTTTGACTGCATGGGTGAATTTCCTGAGGTTGTTTGTCAGTTTTAGTACAAAGTAAATGTTGCTTAGATGCTCCAAATTGATTATGTTCACCCTCAGGCAATTTCACAATAACCTATTGCAGATTAAAATCACAAAATGCTATGTCACCTCCAGTCCTTATTAAGATAATTGACCCTCCTACTGAATTAATAATCTACAGTCTGGTTGCTTAAATACGCCTGCTACTAAATAGTTCTCCTAAAGTCTAAATAGTAACATATTTTGATGAGATAATTGTACTTGTCCTCTTATTCAGTTAAGCATCCTGGATTGACAAGAGCAATAAAATCCATCAGAAAACATGTGGTAGGTCCAATATTTGCCTAGGATATTTTTCATAATTTTCAAGTCAATTTATTAATTATCAGGCTGCTATTCAAAAGAAAAATTACAGGTGAAAAGTTATTCAAACTCAGAATTATAAATGCATGTATAATTTGACATTATAAATTTATTGGCTTTGAAACAAAGCCTTTTCTGTGATAAGATACCTTCCATATTTTCTCATAGTGTGGGTTTACTTGAATTTTTAAATTAGTAAGAAATTATTTAAATATGAATTAAAATTAATCTGCTCTTGAATAATTTGTTATTTCTCATAGATAAAATGAGCTTCAGAAAGCTTTGGATTTCTATCAGTGTGGAGATACAAGCACACATTCTAGATAGATTTATGGGAAACAGATTTTTCTCCCTTTTATATGGCCTACCCTTTGCTTCCTTCCCAGGTGAGTGCTGATGAAATGAACAGGTAGAAGCAGAAATAAGAACTTTTTTTCCCTCTTCAAAGCAACCATTATGCATCTGGTTGTCGGTTTCTGTACCCCATTGTTGCCTCCCCATATTCCCTTTCTCCCCACTTCACTTTTTTTATGCTTCTCCTCGTTCTAGCAATTCAAGTAAGTATATACTTCCTACAGACACAGCAGACAAATGGTCTGGCTCATAAAGCTTAATTTGAAAATATGATCCCCTTTAATCCTTAGCTTTTTTTCTTTTCTCCTAGTGTATGGGGAGTTACTTTTATTTAAAGCAATGACAAACATGTATCCAAATAGCTTTTGGTTCATAATAAAGTTAATTGATGGAAGGGAATCCAGAGCAAACTCTGATCAAGTTCTAACCTGAGTGGGGGACCATAAAAGAGTTCTGTAAGAGAAAACATCTGCTTTCTTCACCCCTTAAGTGCCACCTGTATTCCATTGCAAATGAACCTGCTCTGATATGGCGAGTAAAAGGAGTTTTGTGTACTTTGTAGTCAAGACCTAACTCCACGCTGCTTGTTTACATAAGAAGTCCATGGGGAGTCAGGCTATGGCCACGAGGAAAGTTGCTGAAATTTGAACTTCAGGTTTTTGCAGCCTTTATAAGGTGTACAGAAAGCACTCTATAAAAATATCTATAACATCTAAACGGGAAAAATTTACAAGAAAAATCTTGTATATGGAAATTTCTTCCTGATTGTGTTTTTGCATTACTGATGCAGTATCATAATTTCTTTTTAAGTCAGAGGATAACATTACATACTAGAAAATGCATACACTGACCTATTGGATAAATGGGCTTATCAGTCAATGCTGACTGTACCTTTTATTTCACTGTATTACCTGGATCAAAGCCTCCTGGGGGTTAACATACACATCTGCTATTCTAGACCTACTTAGCAGTCCTGTCAACACACTTTTCAAACTTCTTTTACAATGGTACTGTACCTTGGTAACAACTTCTTGCACCAGCCAGCTACACAGAGAAATAGTCAATAAAAAACTCCAATCAAAATACTATATAAAATATCCTCCAAATGGCCAAAGGCATTGAAAGAGCTAAAATTTATTCTCTCAGCAACCAGCTGGTGAGTGAGTCCTGTATACTAGTAAAATTTCTTTATCCTTCCTGACTTTAAAGTACTTAGCCTTTTTCACGAACTGTGCTTGAGAATGTGTTACTTTTTCAAGCTCCACTAGTGGTACTAAATTTAGCCTCCTCTATTTGTCCAAAACAGTAGCCCAGAAAATAAACAGTGATCATAAAATGCATAGATAACAGATCTGAAAAAAAGTTCCCCATAATGATTTCCATATTCACCTAAGTGAACAGTTACCTCCTACAACCTTGAAAAAGTCACACATTAAAAAACATTGTCCACATGAAGTGTTCAGCTGCCTGAAATACGTGCTGGAAACATTTTGGTTGCTTTTCTGAAGCCCCGTTAGCAGACAGAGCTATGTTTTGCACAAGTAGAGAGTTTTTCCAATAGAATTTACTATTAAATCATAGTTACTGTAGGAAACAGGTAAAAAATTTATTGTTCCATTATAATCAATAGCAAAGCTTTCCTTTACGTTACTAAAGCCCAAAATTGCAATTTGATTCCATTAAATTGATACCTTTTTTTCCCCCTGAGGTATTGCTTGCTTTCCCACACCCATATATCCAATGTAAATTTTTCACCCTGAGAATAGTTCTGTGTCTTTATGGAGAGTAAGGAACTACAATCTTTGTTATCCCTCACCACTTAGAACTTTGAAAAGATAAATCTTTAGTAAAGTAAGCAAGTGGATCTGTCAACCTCCTGGTTGATTCTTAACAAAATGTTCTAGTGATATTCCTTCCCTGCAAATAACTGTTTCTCAGAATATTGTAAAATCATTCCTACACCTCTCAGCATTTACTGTAATACATCAAAATGCATTTTTAATTTTTATATTGCTGTTCATTTTTTTTTTTAACTTTGAAGTTATCTGTTGACTGTAATAAAATTCTCCCAGGCTCAGGAAGTTACTGTGGTTTTAAATAACAGTAACAAGTCCTTTGCCATCCTCATTCTCACCAACTATTAAGGTTCTAGGGTTCTAGATGTCTCAGGACTGATCCCATTGATAATTACATCACAACTGTCATTTGTTCCATGGAAATGCTTTGTACAGATAGAGAATAAGAAATCCACAAGGTTAAAAAAAAAAAAAAAGCAGCACAAATAATGTAAATAATGTATTTTTTCAGTCTCTATCCATTTTTATCTGTTTTCTTCAGGGTCCCTCTTTTTATTATGTATCCACTGAGCCTGCAACCTAAAAGGTTAAAAATTTGTCCTGCAAGGCAAGATAACTGCTCAAGAGGTAACTATTATTGTGCTTATTTTGCATAGAGGGGAAAAAAAGCTAAACCTGTTTCATGTCTTGCCTGACATGTTCTGTAGTGGGATCACTTCTACAGTAGAATGAGAGGGCTGAAGTGCAGATCCATGTCATGCTTGCTTTATTTCAGCTGTAAGCTTCTACCAAGTGAGGTGCCTTCAGTCTTCCTGATCCTACCTATGGATTCACAACTGCACATACTCTGGCCGTAGCCACATTCCTTGCATTAGACCACCAATCATATAACTGTGAGATAAATCAACTTTAACACTCTGATCACACAGAATATTAATCCATCAGAATGAATAAATATACATATAATGATATATATCACAGCTAGAAGGAGTTAAGGATGCATCACAGATTGATTCCAAGATTAAGCAAGCCATGCCTTGCACAGCGTATGACTGGGAGCCTTTTAAGATAAAATGTGAATTATTCACTAAGATTACTCATGGGCAAAAATAAGCATGGGTCAATCACAGCCTTTACAAAAAAAAAAAAAAAAAGCTGGCATCCCATTTGTCTAAGTGCTGAAAACCAAGCTGAGAAAACTTTGTCTGCCCTGACTGGCACAGCGCACTTTTTATCCATGAGTATTGCTGGCTGTGAGGTGTCTGCTGGAATGTTGGGTTTTTAATGTGATTTTTAACACCTTATGTTAGAAACTGTGTGGTGAACTGATCTAGTTCATGATACTACATGGACTATGCCTGACAGAATGGGTGTCAGCATGTTGGCTGGCCTGTAGGTTCCTATGTGAAGCTCTGAGACTGATCTACAGAGTGTCAGGAAACTCGTGGAGAGGATCCTCAGAAGTGCTCAAACTTCTTTCCTTTGAACTGCACCTTTTTAGAGTTTCCAACATTTTGAAGTTACAGTATGAATCTCATACCAAGTTATTTTCTTCTTGTGTCATTTTCTTTCTTTCCAGTTAGATATAAAAAAAAACCAAACCAGATATTGTTAAAGTAGCGTTAATACTTCTTAACTGCAGGGTACTGAGTACTGGCAATTATTTCTTTTATTCATCAGGCAACTTATTTACTAATAAAATAATGTCTAATTAGAATGTCACTCACAAGCAGCACTGTATTAAATATCCATTTAAAGAAAACACATGTATTTATGAAACAGGATACCCCTCGCTAGCTGTTGATCACTAGATCCACAGTCTAATACATTGAACTGGTGTATATGATGAGAAAACACGGATTCGTATTTTATTATCAGTTATGAGAAAGGAGATCTACTCTAAAAATTAACAAATCTGGGTCCTGCATTTGAATATGCTCGGGTGATGCTTCAAGAATTAATTACACCTGTGGTATGTAAAATTTCTAGTAAACAGCTGTAGAAATAAAAAAGTAACTCTAGGATAGGAGTGTATAATAAAGTGAAATATTTTCTGCCTTCAGATACAGTATTTGGGATCGGTACTGGCTCACAATTTTTGGTTGGCAATAGAAATTCAAGTAGAATAAACTCGTGGTCTGCAGCTATGCTGGTTCATAGAAGACTGCATAACCTAGATGAAGGGTGTTGTGCACGCTTATCTTTGATTTATAATTCTAACTGCACTAGGTTCTGGTCCACCTGGGTATACTCTGAACTCAGTGCAAAAGAAGTAATGCAAAAGTTGTCTACTCCACATAAATATTTAATCCACTGTAATCAAGTTAAAGACACAGTGATCACATGTACAAGTATACAAGTCTTCAGTTTTGCAGACCATACTAACAGGAGTCACTACAGTTGATTTAATTTGAATATTTTTAAACACATTTCTGCAAGAGAAATAGGTATTTGTCTTTTTTTCTTGCACTGTGTCATAGATTTTTATAAGGGAAGTACTTTATTCTTGTACAGTATTCTTGTACAGTATTCTTATACAATATGACCAAATGGTGGTCAAAAATGCAGTCTCTGCATGACTTTCACTGCTGCCTTACAACTGCTTCTAAATGTTGTTCTTCCCACTATTACTTAAAACTTTGTTATATGGTACTAAACTTTCATTTATTTTCTCACCTTACTGTGTGTGGAAAGTGAAGGAAAAAACTTCAATTTTAACACTGTTTTTATGATGTGGTGCATGAAACGCAGTTTCATGTGCGGTTTGGTACATGAACTCACGGAGTTAAATTCTTTCCATGAGTCAGGGGTAGCCAAAATGCAATCAGCCATGAAGTTTGTGTTTCACAAAGCTGTTTACACTGAATAATTCAATATTTGAGCTTTAATGATATTTGAATAGGAATTTGTATGCAGACTGTACAGCAAATAGCTGAAAGAAGGCAGACAAACTTTTGATTTCTGGCTGAATCATTAGCATCTGAGATCATTTTGCAGCCTGCTGGGGGATCAGCCCTCCCCGAGACCAGCACTTGTGCTGCTTCTGCTGACAGGTGACCTCCAGCACCTCCACAGGTTGTGCAGAGGCCCCATGGCTTCCCATAGCTTTCCTCCCAGGACCTGAGCCACGCAACCCTCCGGGATGGCCTCGGTGGCAGAACCATCATCAATAGGCATCTTCCTCCAGAGAGCCAGTGCTGTTGTATCTCCTGATGAGATTCAGACACACATCCCGTGGAGGTCAGGGCTGGTGCTGCTGAGGGGGCATTCCCGCTCCAGCTCCCGCTGCCACACCAGGACTCCCATCTGCAGCTAAGGAGGCGCCGGGGCTGCCGCCTGGGAAGTGTTCTGTGGAGCACAGCTTGTCTCTGGCTGGGGGAGGACAGACCGTACCCAGCACTGCTTGTCAGGGCCAGATGGGAGGGAAGGGATTGAGCGGGGGGAAGTCAAATCCAGCCCAGAACGTAGGAAACATATTTCAGAAATGTCTGCAAGGGGATTTTCTGCCTACACCAGAACCGCCTCTGGCCTGCTTCCACAAACAGGGTGACAGTGGCAAGGGGGATCCACAGTGGCAGTGACAGGAAGAGGCAGAAGTTCTGTTTGTTGTGGTGCCTGAAGTATGGCTCAGTTCTTAAAAGCAGCCCAGGCTCCTGGTTGAAATCTGATAATGTGGAATGTACTGATGGAAATCAGCCATCTTGAAATCAGTGTATGTGCAAGCCAGTGCAAGGCAACATCCACCTCAAGGGTAGCAAAGAGCTGCAAAATTGAAGAATGAAAGTAAAGTATTCTCATCTCCAAAAGGTCTGTCTTCACTGCCTCGAGATACCTCACAGAAGTATCTGCTGCACTCACTACTCCATGCAGTCAGAGACTAAATCCACTTGCCTACCTTACAGCTCAGGTCACACGAGAAACTCTCCTCCAAATATTCTTATTTTCATGAAAAATTTATTTTCAGGATGTCCTTGGAATTCTAGGTATACACCCTAACTTTCTACTTCTCTGCAGCTCCTGGAAGATGCAAATATTTTGGCAGATCCTATGCTGTGGCCTCTAAGCGGTAATAAGCAATTTTTAGCCTGAATTTGTCTGATGGGCAGAGGTGAGAAGTGAGAGAGTTTTACCTACACAGTAAGAAAAAAATAATATGTATGAAGGCTTTTTACACTGCAAACTGGGAATTTTAGCTCAACTTTAACAGTCTCACTTAACATAGAGCCATAACTGGTATAACTGAACGTAGATCATTGCTGACTGCTGATTGAGACTGGACACAAGAGAAGCTAATCACTCTGAAGTCACAGTGAAATTTGGGTTATAATGGGACTATATAGCCCTCTCTAACTTGAAAGAATATCACAATACTGGTACCATGGCAGATTCCAGAGCGCTGTAGTTGGTGGCACAGGGTCTAGCTGGAGGGTCTAGTTGGGGACACTAGAGGTGTCCCCCAAGGTTCAATAGTGGGCCCACGATTGTTTAACTCATTCACCAGTGATTTGGATGAAGGGGCAGAGACCTCCTCAGCGAGTTCACTAATGACACAAAGCTGGGAGGAGTGGCTGATACCCCGGGGTGCTGTGCAGCCCCTCAGAAGGACCTCAGCAAGTTGGAGAGATGGGCAGAGCAGAACCTTGTGAAATTTAACAAAGGCAAGTGCAGGGTCCTGCAGCTGAGGAGGAACAACTCCAGGTGCCAGCATGGGCTGGGGACTGACCTGCTGGAGAGCAGCTCTGTGGACAAGGACCTGGGCGTCCTGGTGCACCACAAGCTGTCTGTGAGCCAGCAGTGTGCCCTTGTGGCCAAGAAGGACAATGCTGTCCCGGAGTGCATTAGGAAGATTATTGCCAGCAGGTCAAAGGAGGTGATCCTGCCCTTCTACTCAGCCCTGGTGAGGCCACATCTGGAGTGTTATGTCCCATTCTGGGCTCCTCAGTACAAGAGAGACCTGGAGTTCCTGGAGCAGGTCCAGTGGAGGTCAACAGGGATGATTAAGGAACTGGAGTGTCTCTCTTACAAGGAAAGGCTGAGGGAGCTGGGCCTGTTCAGCCTCAAGAATTCATAGTGGATCTCATCAATTACTTTTAGCATCTGAAGGGAGTAGTGCTGAGAATTGGGCAAGAGGCATTGGGCAGAAACTGGTGCACAGGAAGTTCCACCTGAAAATGAGGAAGAATTTCTTTTATTATGCAGGTGACTGAGCACTGGAACAGATTGCCCAGAGAGGTTGTGGAATCTCCCTCACTGGAGGTATTCCAGAACCATCTGGATGCAATCCTGTGTCCTGTGCTCTGGGATGACCCTGCCTGTGTGGGGAGGTTGGACCATACTGCGATCCCTTCCAACCTGACCCATTCTTTGATTCTAAGACATAGAGTTGCAACTGCTAGTGGGGAAATGAGTGAAAATAAACTTTTACACAGTTCAAATTTTGTCAATTTGATTCCAAATAATAACTTATCCTTTGAGTATATTCTACCTTCAGGCAAATAATAAATCCAAATTGCAATTGGAAGAAAAAGAATTATTTTTATACCTTTCTTCCTAAACAATTAATCTGCTTAAACATAGAGGAAAATAGTTCTTAAATTCTTCCAAAGATCATCTCAGATTTTAATTTCTGAAGCAAATTTGAATCTGAAACAAATAAATATTTCTGATGAGCCCTAGTGCCAAGATTCACACTTTTCATTACAACATATATTTTTAACTTTTGATTGAGTTGGTATTATGTTATCTCCAGGTTATGAAAGATTCAGGAAGAAATGAGAGGAATAATCTAAACTCCTGTATTATCTAAAGTAGACTGTACACTGAATTTCTAATAGAGTTTCTCTCCAAGGGTCTTAATCCCAACCTCTTTCTGGGATAGTCTGAAAAGAACAAGATAGAATCTGCTTATCACCCTTTCCCCCTGAAAGCACAGGGAAGGTAAACAAGAAAGGCAACTTGTCAGCACTGAGACAATTACTTCTGTTTCTAACATCACAGCCTAACACTGATAAGGGATTTTTATAAGGGATTTTTGTATCCAGATTAGAAGAAATCAGCAAGTGTGCGTGGGTATTCTACTATCTGGATTTCATGTTGCTTCCTGTGTCCTTAGGTGTTTAAAGGTAAAGTTATTTCACTTTAATTTCACTTTGCGTGTTGTCATGGAAAAAACCCAAACCAAACTAAAACAAAAAACCAAAACAAACAACACTAAAAACCAATCAACCAACCAAACAAAAAAGCCCTCAAGTCCCCCCCCTCCAACCTAATAAATAAATAATAAACAAACAGAAGCCTGAAACAAAACAAAAACCAACCAACCAACCAAACAAATCCAACAAAAAAACAACCCTCTTGAGGGAGGAAGGGAAGGAGGGAAGGAAGGAGGGAGGGAAGGAAGAAAGGAAGGAAGGAAAAGGTCCCTCCTCCAGCCTCATCCTGTTCTTTCTCACAGAAATTTATTACCAAGGTCCTTGGTCGGCTCCATGGCTATCCCCTTATCTTCTGGACTTCTACAGAAGGTTCTGCCCAAAGACAGAGCCTTTTGTGGAAAGACCTTTGTTGGTCCCATTCTTCAAGCTGGTGTGAAAAGGTTTCCATCAGTGATCTTCCCCCAGAAGAGAAATGTGGGCTCTCAGGAAGGAGAAAAGCATGCTGGCTTTGGTAGCAGAGAGATAGAAGAGGTAAAGTCATTGAGCTTCTGCCCACAGAACAATCTTTTCTAAAACCAGGAACAAGTTGGCCAATTATTTGCTCATTTTGAAAATTGCCCTATCAGTTTTTCTCTGCGGGTCATAACAATTTCCAAATTATCTTCCTCACCTAGAAGCTTAAATACCACAGAAAGGTGAGGCAGTTTGAGTTCCTAACTTACTCAGCTTTTTTTCAACACTGGAAATTCCAGTTAAGCAAACACCAAACTAACCCACTGTTCGCTTTGCTTTTCAAAAATAAACCTGTAGAGAATCCTGTTTTCCTTTTCCTCGACTAAACAATCTATCCTGAGGGAAAATTTCATAGGGACAGACCTCTTTACCTAGAAAAGTTGACATGGTTTATCTTGAAATGGGAAACCACAACAAAATGGTATCAATGGTATTTGATGTGTGGACAAAATATTGGGCAAAATACTGGACAAAATAATTGTGTCCACAGTGTGATCCTATATCTTATCTTCTGTGGCCTCACAATAAGGAGAAGACCAAATTTGTAACGTATCTTTAAACTATGTATTCATGTGGAAAGAAACAAAGAAAAAAGAGAAGCTGACAGGAACAATTTCTATTAAATAGTACTTCCAAGACAAAATAAACCTTTGAAAATCAAGAATCAGTAAATAAATTCACCATGTTATTATGACTGTAACAAGACACTCCTCTGTCTCCAGGCTAAAATCACAAGCAGTTATTTCACTTATTCTCCTACCCACCAAGAATATCTTCCCACTGAGTTTACCTCTTTTTCCTTAAATAACAGTGAAATCATTCTATGGAATGCACAGATGGCATGTTCAGTCAAATAAGGGGGGAAAATTGGAACAAAACTCAAGAGCAGGCTGTGATATATTTATGATTCTTTTTGTTAATGTTGTGATAGTCTTAGCCACAAAGTCAAAAATCTCTCAACAGGTTAAATGTAACGAACCTGCAGTCATTTCTCAGCCCAGACCTCTGTCAATCTCAGTGTAGAGCCACAATTTGAGCAAAAGTGCAAAGTTTGGTTTCATGAGATATCTGCCAATCCAATGACATGTCACAAAAATTTACTTTAGAGGCAGCCCCACAAGCATTCTGATTTGGGATGCAATGTTACAGATCTCTTCATAAAAATTGTCCCATTTTTCTGATTTATTGCATCTGATTGATTTTAGTGTAAATGGTTTATTACTGTAAATATGAGTGTGGTATGCTGTAATCAATATAGTGCATTGTGTGTATAAAGTGTAACCAACAGAGAATAAATATATTTTATTTAGTGTAAATACATTTTAGGTTAAGGCAAAGGAGCTATTTTAAAACCCTATCAAATTAATATGCTTAATTATATAGTGTTAATTTAAATACATCTGTGTAGTATCCATTAAATGCTGAATAAAATACTTTTTTTTTAAAATAGCTTTCCATGAATGACATTTTTTAAGAGTGTTCATGGTAATGCAGAGCAGCAACAGAGACTCAAACTATTGTGTGTGAAGAAGAAAGGATTTACTTACATGTTTAAAGATACATTGAAACTAGGATAAGTGATAAGAAATAAACCCGACACTTGTCAAACTAAATGATGGCCTTATATTTGATTTAGATCAATTCCTTTGATACAGACCAGATAATAAAATTGAGTCAGTTCAAAGAAAGAGGCAAATATACAGTAAGCACTCAAAACTATATCATTCTAAAGGAAAAGCAGCAAGATAAGTGTTTGTCTGTATTAAAATAATCATCACTAGTGAATCTATTTTCCACAAGCTTTACAAACACTGATAAAAACTATTTGTGTATGTGAAAATGGATATTCTATATTGTCCTCAAGAAAGTAGCTCTCATTTGAGCTGTAATTAGCCACTTTATGTCTCTGTATTACAAGAAATTGCTTTTTTTGAACTTAATCCCACCCTGAATTTACATACAATCCATGAATGCAAAGCAGATTTCTGTGCATTCATGGAAAATACTTGCATAAGGCTCAAGTTACCCTTTAGAAAGATTTTTAAAATGATTCCTCTAGGCAGTAAAGCTTTTTTTCTTTTTTTCTTTTTTTTTTTTTTATTAAGTGACTGGTAGTCAGTACTTCAAGAAATATATCACCTATTAAGATCTTTGAATTAGAAATGGATTTTTAAATGTCTCTGGTCCATGCTGGCAGTCTGGGATATGAGACAAATCTCTCTGTGCCTTTTGTGGCTATTTTGCTTCTTTGTGAGGAGCACAGTCTACATTAGAATCAATTTGTATTTCGAAGTAATTTAGGCTTTATTCTGAACCTACAAAATGGGATTTTGAAACCAAAATGGCATTGGCATCTGAGCTGAATATAAGAGTTGTGCTTCCCTCTGGGGATATTCAAGAGATGTTAGGCTTCTCAGAACAGGGAGTTTTCCAAGATAACCAAAATAATTCACTGAGGCCATGGTCAGATTTAAATCACACCCTGATCTTTCAGGGGTTTTGGAGCCATACTGGAGAGTTCTCTGCCCTGAATTCTCTCCTGCAAGCAGCCCTTTTCAAAAGGAAACAGCTGCTCCTCCTTCATTAATTAAATCTCACTTCAGGAGGAGGAGCTTAGATGAATTCCTTTGATACAGACCAGATAATAAAATTAAGTAAATTCAAAGAAAGAGGAAAATATACAGTAAGCACTCAAAACTATATCATTCTAAAAGAGCGGCAGCAAGAAAAGTGTTTGTCTTATATTAAAGTAGTCATCCCTAGTGGATCTATTTTCCATAAGATTTAAAAACATTCACAAAACTGAAAATCATGAGATCTGTGGTGATGTTGATTTAGACATACATGCTGCTGTAAACAGTGTATTGGATGCAATTGGAGGAATTGGGTAACAAAGCTGAGGGGGTGATTGCTACCAGGGTTAAAGGGAGGCAGAAGTAAAACTATGTGTCATGGTATTTTTCTTGGCAACTTAGAGTTGTTTCTTTACATTTATTAATAAAAAAAGGAAGTCCTGCTCCAAATTCCAAGTCACTTTGCTTAGACTACCACAGACAGAATTTTGAAGGAAAATACTTCACCAATATATGGGTGAGAGATGTTAAATGGGGATGAGTGCTGGCTAGAAGGCATTAATTTTCCAAATTTTTTAGTCTGCATTGGAGAAAGGAAATAGATCATTAGGAGTGTGTGGGAAGAAAGAAGACTAAAAAAACCCCCTCTAGATGTAACATAGAACATCTATTGATTCAAGAGTATCCTCTTCCACCACTGTGAGAGATCTACATTCAAGCATCTGTTCCAAATCAGGTACAAAATGTATTCTGACTCCAAAATTAATACCTTAAGTATTTTGACATTAGTATTTTAAATCTAAAACCCCTCCTTATAAT
Organism: Myiozetetes cayanensis; assembly: GCF_022539395.1. Taxonomy (NCBI): domain Eukaryota; kingdom Metazoa; phylum Chordata; class Aves; order Passeriformes; family Tyrannidae; genus Myiozetetes; species Myiozetetes cayanensis. The sequence continues at coordinate 6,780,562 of NW_026087742.1, forward strand.
CCTTCTTCTGAAAAGTATAGCGGGAAAATATTTGAAAGCTTTATTTCCAACATAGGGAAACTTTCTTGAAATAGCCCTCATCTGATCCCCTGAACTGACATTATGGGAACATTTAAGAAATAACACAAACTGAGGAGTAGAAAAGAGTATTTGTCTTGTTTTCCTGAAGGCATTCAAGACTGGGCCCTCAAGATTTGAGTTATTCATGTAACATGTTGTACAACATGACTCCAGCCCCAGTAGCTTTTCCCCTCAAGCCCATTTTATCGAAATTCCTTTTCCTATGGGAACAATGTATGCTTAAACACTGTTATGCCTCTTTAGGCCACCTCAAGACATAATTTGTTCTGTGTATCTTGACGTGAAATTTTGCAGAGCTAGTATCTCTGAGAATCTCTCACTCAGGAATGCTGTTGGGCATTTACCATGGGAGGTTCCACTCACCTCAAGCAAGAAAAGGAGTTGTCTTCCTAATGAGAAGTGTAAGAAAGTTATGTTGGTCTAACTGAGAACTCAGCTGGAATTGAAGTTTTCAAAATGGTACTTGGTGCTTTTCGGGTATGAGAAAAGAAAGCAAAAACATTTCAAGAAACAGGTAGTTATTTTAAAATTTAACTTTGAGAGAAGTGTGACATTGAAGACTGAATGAAGAACAAATTGCAAATATAAATTTGTTTCTGAAAACATTAGCTTTGAAAAGAAAAAGATATCCCATTAATAATTAATAAAAAGAGATGTTAATTTCTTCTGAAAATGTACCTAATGTCTTGGTGAGTTTTGAGTATTGATATTGTGAAAGTTTATAAAGAAATGAGGTTGACTACAGAGGCACAGGTCAAGGAACCCTAAAGAGAAGCAGATATAGAGACTCTGTGGAGCTGCTTTTAGGATGTCTGTAGCCAGTTCTGCACTGTCAAAATCAAACTACTACATCACCAGAGAGGTATCACCATGTGACACCAAAATATTGCATCAAAGGAGAATTTCAGCATCACATTGGAATAAATAAGCATTGAGAAGTGAAATTGAGGAAATGCTGACTCTTATGTTTGCTTCTGTAATGGTTGAACAATACCAAAAATTATGGAAAATTGCTTTGGATCAATTTGGAAGTAATTTTATCTTCCCATTTACTATGAAAGGTATATTTGTTTGTAAGAACAAAATGTTTTACTCACAAAAAAAAAAATTAAATTTTCAAGGAATTTTGAGCTCTAAGAATGTGATATTTAAGTATAACTTAAAACAAAATGTAATTTGTGAAACACTTAATTGTTTCAGTGTATTTTAAAGTGTTCCCATTAGTACTTTATAATTTTATCTTTTTTTTTTTTCTTTTAAGTAAATTACTGTGACTAAAATAATTGTTTAAGAGGATTTCTTTGCATTTGACTGCTCTTCTTGGGGGGGAGGGGTAAGTGTGGAGGGGGTGTAAAAAAAGAAAGTTTCTGAGGAAACTGTTGCCTATTTCAGCTGGCTAACTTCATAGCTTTTATCTGCAGATAGATTAGGGCATCATTTCAAAGCACCTGTCTGAAATCATCTATAGAGAGGGAAGAAAAATGTAGAATCTTCCTACCCACCAGTAGATAGATTCAATAACAAAAACGCAAAGAATCCATCAATTATTCAGAGGAATTGCTGCTTTCACATGCTTAATGCTGCCTTCTGTGCTATGGGTGAAAATCAGCCTTAGGCAGGTGATCAGCACTAGGCTTGTGTTCTGTCTAAATCCCACATCAAATCCTCCACATTTATATATATATATATATTCATTATCAACTCCTTCTCCATCCAACAGCAGATAACGTAGCACAAGTGGGGATAACTGAGTCATTTTCTCATTATAAACTGCTTTACAATTCAATGCAAAAAAAAGAAAAAAAAAAAAAAAAAAAGAAAAACACCCTACATTAATATGTATAAGAATTTTTAAAGTTGAGAAATGTTCCACATAGAAGCCAAGTCAATCCCCTTCACATATGTACTATTCTATTACAGAATTATACTTGCTGTTTAGTTTCATGCTTCTGTATACTTCTGAATTTTTATACCATAGTAGAAATATTGTTGTTGTGAAAAATATCTTCAGATTTGATAATCTGGGGTACAAAACTTTTGTTGGGTTGAATTACTATTGATATTTATATATTAGACACAGCAAAAACAGAAAGAAATCAGTACTTCATAATTAATTGTATATTCAAATTTAATATGCTTAAGATTCAGTGTGAGATTCAAATACATTTTTTGCATAAGTACATTTATTTCATGCCTGCATCACTGCATACACAAATGAGATATGTTCAGCTATCCACATATGTGATGTGGGACTTGAATCAATACTTTGTATTTTGTGGAATTCTCTTACATATTCAATTTGCTGTGTTATAATCCAAATACCTACCATGCAGGTAAATTTACTGGGTTTGGGTGGTTTTTTATTGTTTTAGGAAATCTGCTTTAACACAAGCAGTACTGAAAAGTATATGGGTACAGAAAGAAATATGGGTCAGCAGGTGTAAGCAAAATTCCGGCTCTATTTAATCTGATGTTAAAACTCCATATGATTAACAGGAACTAATTGGTACCTAAATCCAAGCAGTCCCATTTTTCTTTTCTGTTGCCTTTTGCCAGGAATAAGATATTTTTGTGTTTAGTAATGCATTCTCTACCTTAAGCAGTAGACATGGATGATAAAGGGACTGATTTAGATGTGGCTACTTCCTTAACTCCAGATTACTAAACCGTGAGAGAGATGATCTGTAAAATGCGTGGGAATGCGTCTTCTGCAAAGTACGGGTGAGACACACGCTCCAGAGAAAGGCTGCCTGAAACGGAGCTAGAAATTTCATAAGTTGTTTTGCCCCCAGTCAGATGGATTCTTCGGATTAGCCAAACGTTGCCGTCTCTGTGTCTCAGCTCTGAACTGTCTCACACAAATTGCAGTTTAGGTTTCTCATAGGTTCGTTTCCTCCAAGGCTGGGCCTCTCTAAATGTGTCATAAGTACGTGACTCCTCGTGTGCTGTGCACATTCAAGAAGGCTCCAACAACTATGAAGGGTGAGATATGAAACCCATACGAAACCCATATGAAACTTCCCAGTAGGGCCAGGAGACTTACCTGGATGCAGCTGATCCTCTACATATCACAAGCAGACACATTATGGGCTCTTTTTTTAATAAACTGACAAGGAATATCTTAGAAGCTCTAGGCTTTGTCCTTGGTTTGACAACAGGTCCCCAAACCCCGCTGCTTGAGTAGTTAGGAATTGCCAGCCCCCCAGTTCTACAGGAACAGGTTGCTGTGGATGCATTTCCCCGAGGAAGCCAGGGCATCTTGCATGAGCACTCTGCACTGCTGCCAGCTGGCATCCCAAAGGGCTGACAGCAAGCAGAAGGCCTCAGGAATTCCAGCTCTCAGGCGTGCTGTCCTCAGTTTCCTGGGATCAAACTGTACATAGTTCTCAAGGAAATCAGCCCAAGAGTTGTCTTAATGACAGTGGAGTTCAGAAGGCATGTTTTTGCAGGGGATTGTAAAATCCATGGCTTCTTAAATTGAAATTACCTAGAATTTTATAATATTTGCCTGCTCTCTGAAGCAGCATTATCAGTCTTAGCCTGTAGGTATACTAAACTAGAAACCTACACATTCCCTGCAGAGAAAATAAGCTGCTTTTAAACTGACCGTGAGATCGAACTATTTTAAGTTTTGGTAAAGATCACCCTGGACATGACAAAATCCGATTGCTTTCCTTTTTTTCCTTTATAACTCAGACACTAAAATGTCACTTGGTACTTGTGTCATACCACAAAGCATTCAGATCTTTGACCTTTTGTGTCTACTGATGTCCACTACTTTTCTCCTTATCTTGAATACTTCTTTTTATTTTTTACTTCCAGCACACAGTAGTGTTGCTCTCAACTATTTGGATGCTGCTGATTGGCAGTAAGGATAGTTTGTACTTTTTCTCTTGAAAAGAAATATGGCAGTTCAGGGACACTGATTAGAATCATTGTCAACACAATGTATTTCAAAAATATGCAAATAGTGAATTCCTGATGGAATAGTGAGGTACAGGAGCCCCTGGTGGTCTAGGGGTAAAGGCGCCGCGCTATCACCGCGGAGACCCGGGTTCGATTCCCGGTCAGGGCCACTCCCGGGCAGGTGGGGCTCGTTAGCCCTTAAAGGCAACCCACCTACGTCCTAAGGACCTCGCTGCCACCGTCCAAGCTCGCTTGGCCCCGGCAGATGAACCTTAGGATTAAAGGGTGGGCTCAGTTCTGCGCACACTGTGTCTCACCTAAAAAATCCAATGCGCAGGCTGGAAGGTGGAAAGACCTTCCCCGGATCTTCGCTCGCGAAGACTGGCCATTATTATAGTGAGGTACATTTGACATGAATCACTAAGGGAATTTTATCTATTCAGCTATTTTGTGTACAAAACAGTAAGTTAGTTTAGAGGCTGGTTGGCTCTCCCCTTCCTTGTGTGTATGTCTTCATACAGAGAACTAACCCTTTTGCCAAAGTCCCCTGTTATTTACTACATTTTTTTAAGACTTATTAGTTTTGGCATTTAGTGTGTTCATTGTTGACTTCTCTATCAGGTGTGCTGGTAATAGTAGCTTGTAAGTTTTTGAGGTACCAGAAAAAAGTTGAAATAAAGTAAAATAGCCTATATGGTGAACTTTTAATCTCCACTAGAGTTATGTGTTTTTCTTAGCCAATATGGCATATTCTGATTCCCTACTGCATTTTAAGATTTTTGCTGATTTAAAGTATATATGCAATACAACAGTTACAGTTTACTCTCAGTTTTGCAAGGTATCTGAAAAAAAAATCTGTGAGTATTTAACTATTGTTAGGCTTTTGTTATGAAAATGCAGAGCCATCGTGGTGTAGCATATACAGAAAGTTGTATCATTTGTTTTTTAGCTTATAGTTGATTTCTGATGAAGTGATACAGGATAATCCTAGACTACTGCGTTATGTGACAGCAGTTACATTTTCACAGAATCTATCATGGTTTTGTTTTCTGTGGCTTCTTTATCATAAGAACACCAAGAGAATAATTACTGGGAAATTTTTATGTATATATATATATATAAAAATATAAACCCCAGGAATTATATTTATATACATATATATACTTTATAAATTATATATGTATACTACATATATATACCTTAAAAGCACAGTTATTTCTTTGTTGATCCCTGTTAATTTTGCTCTGCTTCAGCCCTCTCTGTGGGCTATACAGAACCACATATTCACAAGAATAGAGTTAAATCTCTGCAGATAATTTCTATAGCATACTTTGCTTTGGATGCTCTTAAAGACAATTTAATTGGCACATAGACCATTTAAAATAATATAAATGTATTTTCCATTATGTCTTCAACACGACAGGTAAATTTTGAGTCAGTACACATTTTTCTTTGTGTGTATACCATTACTTTTAATTAGCTTAATGACTGACTTGAACCTTTTCACGTGCTATTAATATCATTCTATTTATAAATTTTTGTCTGCTCTTGTGTTTTTTTGTGCCAGTTATTCTTTCTTCTTTGTGAATGGCATTCTTATGTGTGATCAGGCATTTGGAAAACACATCCTATTAGCCAGAAGCTAAAGTACTGAGCTTATTTTGACACGATAGAACTGTACATTACAGCAGTCTATAGTCTCAGCCTGCAATCTTTGAAATAGGTTGCAAAAATGAAAGAATAAGCTGTACTTGTGGTTGTCAGTGAATGTGGAGAAATAATGGGAAGCAATGGACTTTTTGATTAAATAAGCCCAAGAAAGAAAGCTAGAAGTGCTGTATTAGGCTACGTTGAATCTTCCTTATGATATGTTTTTAAGACTGGAAAAACATGGGTCAGAGATACTTTAAATGTAGTTCAGGCAGACATTATCAAAGTTATAAAAGCATATGAGGGAATAAAAATACACTTTATTTGTAGAGAAATGTATGAGAGCAGCTGGGGTAGTACCTATTTGACTAAAATTGGTAGCACTGATAGAAACGAGGTAACGTGTTAATAACTACGTGTTAGTAAATACTGTTAATAGGTTTAAGCAAACTGAAATTGCTTTGACCAGTGAGATTTAGTCATTCCAAGGTAGACTAAACATTAGGGAATTTTCATGAGAAAGCTGAACTCCCTGCCTGAGATCAGGTGAGGCAGGGACTTGAGTATGGGGGTTCATGTGTGCTGGTGAGAGTCTCAGGTACCGGAGAGTTGGTATTTGATTTATCCCCCCAGTTCACAGTCCCAACCTCAGCTGGATTCATCCTGAGTTTGGCTGCCGGGGTCCTCCTTCAAGCAGAGCAGCTCGGGTTTGAGCTTTAAGAAGCTTTGGAACATTGATGTAAGTGTTTTGGGGCCATTACTGGATGAAATTTAAGTGCTAGAGAAATTCATGGGACAGCTGGACAAAGAGCAAGATGGTAGGGTGTTAATGCTGATAACGTCTTTGTGAATTTCACTGTGTAGAGACCAATTAAAAAAAAAGAGAAAAACTTCAGCTTGAAAGACTGAAGTGTTTTGCTTGACCTGGAACAACTGTGAATGTTTACAACCCCAAACTAAGTGTTTGGTTTCTTTTGCTGTTGGATTGGGCTGGCAGTACACACAGTGGCTGTAGCTCATCCAGCTGGATGTAGCTTAAGCTCCCTTGATCCAGGCCACTGGCTATGCCTACCCTTGGATGAAGCAGTGACACCCAGGCTTCAAACAACAAGACAGATTGTTGGAAACAAGAAATAATACAAATTTGAGACTTTATGCCATAAGTGGAACAGTAAGAATGTTTTTAAAATGTTCATTACCATTGCATTCTGCATCATTTTCTTATGCCCACCACTCTCCAATATATAGTCAAGAAATCTTTCTATTAGCATAGCTCAAAGGAGTGTTGAGGCTTGTCATGCTACTGCAGTTTCATAAAGAAATTACAACTTTATACAGAAAGAGACCAGCTTCAAATCTTCTATCGCTCTGTTCAGGGTAAAATATGCACCACATGGAAAGATAGAGCACTTTGGATGTATTTTACCAAAGTAAGCACTGCTGGATTTAAAAATAAAAATGTAAAATTTGGTGTTTACGTGAGTTTTCACCCATTTCATCATATTTCCTATTTAAATAATTTCACAACTAAAAAAGTTATTTGAAGAAAATATTGACTGACTCACACTCTCGAGATCAAAAGCAGATTTTCTATGTGGAGATGACTAAAAAAAAAAAAAGCAACAAACAACCAAATCCTAACCCACTTAGAACTCATTTATAATTCTTGTAGGCATGACCTGCTGAACTAAAATTAGGTTTAGGCTTTAAATAGAAATTTAATATAAAGTACTGGGGACTGTCTTCTGTACAAGGCTGATAGCCTTGTAGCAGAAGGAAATAAGTTGCTTAGGAGAGAAATATCCATTACTGACAATGTGAGCATTAGCTACCTTCTGTCATAAATCTTGCAACACAAAATGTTCTGACCCCTGTAGAATAGCAACCAATTAGAAATAACCCTTTTATAGCTTTTATTTGCAAAGGAGAAGGGCAAGAGAAAGGAGTAAATAATACCCTTCCAGCAGAATGCTTTTAATACCTTCCCAGCAGAATGCTTCTAATACCTTCCCAGACAGATGTGAAACATTGATGGAACAACATGGCCTTACTACCTTGGACTGCTTGTCTGCAAAATACAAGTTACAAATTTCCAAGTTAGACCCCTTTTACAAGCAAAATAACTCAAAAGGAAAAAAAAAAAGTGCTGTAATAATAAAGATTTTCCTCGATGACAGTTGTCTGCAAAATACTGACTGGGGTTCTTCCCAACTGTCTATTGAACAACTTAAGAGATATCACATTCCCGAAAAACACAGCGAAATTTTGATTGTGGCATAGAGCTATTGACATGATCTTTACTGTTTGAGAACAGCAGAACATATCTAGGAAACAAAATAGAGATGTTTATGCTATCTTTATCATTCTGACAAAATCCTTTGTTATACGTGGCCTTTGTGGTCCTTGGAAGTTCTGGAGGATATGTAAAAGTTCAGATAAGAAGGCCAGCATCATCCATCAACTCTGGGATGGGCAGACAGAATAGGCTGTGCCTTCTTTTCCCTTCCAGCACTTCAAGCTCTGGTTCAAGCCGTATTCATTGCTCAGACCCTCTAGAAAGGTTACACGAGGCAACTCATAGTCAGAGAGAGCAAAAGACACTCTACAAAGGCAAAGAATCTCATCTAACTCATCTGTACACATCAAGGGTAGTGCCAGGAACCCTATTACAGCATTATGTTTGTAAATGTCTGTGTAGTTTGCAGTTTTGACTCATTCAAAGAAAGACCTGAAGATAATGATACATCATTATTCAGCAGCCTCAGTAAACTTTGTCTTAACAATTAGCATTTCAAAGAATAAGGTTATGAGCTTACCAGCATCAAATAAACAGTGGGATTATGTTGAAACAAACATAAGGATAATAATAATAATAATAATAAATACACAGTGACAAAATTCACCTTTCTTTGAGTTCTCACAAAAACATGGGAAAGGAATGAAAATATTATGCTCAGTGTACAAAAGGGTGGCACTTCACACTGCAGTCTGTAGAACTGAGTCAAAGGAACGTTGCTTTGGTCTGTGTACGCTGACAAAGTTGCAGAGTGCTGATTAATATTGCATTGCCCTGCTTCCTATGCTCTGCTTAAACAATGAGACACAGAAGTGCGAGCCATAATATGTTAGTCAGAGTGGGGGCTCTCTGAGTGTGTCGTCTCACTGAAGCAGTTCCATTTAATGCCCACCCTCTGATTCAGAGTGAGGAAAATGCTGACAACCGATCAGCTCAGGCCAAGTTATAGAAGCTCCCAAGAATGGATGACTCGATGGCCTAAGTCCTGTCTGAGGGATACAGCCCAACGTGTTTCACAGGATCGTGTTTCAGCAACGTGTGCATGAGTTGGATTTTATTCGATTGAGAGCAGCATCTGTGTGGGTGCATAACAGAGGGAGTATTTTCTTAATTTTTTTTTTTCCTTTTTTTGATCAAGCAAAACCAGAAAACCAGCCAAACAGCTAAAGCAAAGCATACTGTGGGAGTGTAGACCTGAAAAATCCCAGAGAAAATGAGTGAAAAGACATTCAGAACTGTGAGAAGATAAAACATTTCTTGCAGTTTCAGTCATATCCATTAAAGGAATCAGGTCTTTAAATATATTTTTTTTTTCACATGAACAACACTACAGTAGAGACAAAGCTGATTCCATCAGCTCTTTCTCCTTCTAAGCACACAAGCTTTATTACTTCACTGTTCCACTCAAGAAGGATAATAATAACTAATATATATTACAAAGTAGCAAAGTAAAAAGCGTGCATTTGTTATAACATGATAGTCAAACAAGTTTATAGATTACACTAATAAAAGAATGAATACTCACCTTCCTGGGTGGATGAAAATTGTATAAGAAGGAAATGTCCCTGTAGGGGCACTGCTTACAGGCTATAAAGTGAGAAAAGGAAATATTTAAGAAGTACTATCAAAAGACCTCCTGTGCTTGTAGTAAAGCATAATCATGGCTGTTAATCATGTCAAGTGTTGACACTCAAAACTGAACTACAGCTGTCAAAGCCTGTTGTCTCTGTGGTGTTCTGCAAAAGAAAACACTATTTGCTGCAGCATGAAATAATAAAAGGATTATCTTCCTTTTAGACTGGTTCTCCTCTCAGCTATCTAGCAAATGTCTCCTCATCCTGTTAAACAAAAGAGGACCACATATTCAGTTGTTTCATTTTCAGTTGTAGATGTTTGGGGTTTTTTCTCCCCAGATAGCCCTTAGTACTCATTTTAACCATTGCTGTTAGACATGTATGGACACTATTACTATAGTATCTATAAATATTTTCTTTAAAACCCACAGATAGACAAAAGTTATTTAAAAAAGGTCTCACTGAAGGGAAACATGGGCTAGAAAGAATAAAATTATGCTCCCTAGGAAAAATAATACTGTAACAATAGACTCTAGAGATGACAGGTCATTTAACAAGGAAGTAATACAAGTAGTGTTGGTAGAAACATACAGCACCAGGGCTGTATACAAATGTGGGGTTAGCTTATGGTGCAATTTTAAATACTATTATCATATCTTATGATAATCAGGTGTTCCCCAAAAAATGTTAACCGTATATCCATATGGCTAATGATGTTTACATTTTTGATTAAGAAGATGTAAGTATGGTGCATAAGGTAAAGTGGGGGGCAGGGACAGATTGAAGCCAGGCTAGGTAGGTTTCTAGCAACAGAAATCAGCTCTATCAGACCAAAAAACACACACAAAAAAAAAAAAAAAAAAAAAGGCACCTCACCCATCTTCAGACTCTAAGTCTAGATAGTAATTGAATCCTTATCTGCAAGGCAGGAGAATTAAAGAAAAATAGTGAAAAGTCAACAAAAGTCTCCCATGCACAGGCACTTGAGTGTGGCCAAACCTGCTGTTGTTCTAATTTGGGTCTATGTATCATTAAGTAGGGAAAGTAATAGTTCGACATGCTGGCAAGGATGAGACAGGATACCAAGAAATGGGCACAAAAAATAAGGAGAAGTTATCCCAGGATCTGCTGAAATGATGGAGTTTCCATGATATACAGGTGAAATTAATGTGCTTCCCAGCTGACTCAAGAATTAGAGCTTGCAGGCAGCTAAAAACCAGCCGAAGCTTAAATAGCAACTGCCAGTGTTTCATAGCAGTGAAAAAATCTCATCCTATAGAAGTTTCCATGTAGTGAAGGCTTCACATAACAAATAACAAGTTGAAAGCACAGTAAGATGAGATTTACTGACAGTCAGCAACAAGAGGACATCCAAGGCCTGTGTTGAAGCTTTGTGTATTTGTTAACATTGCATTATTTGCGAGGTTGGAGATGCCTACACATCTTTACCTTTCACACACACAACCACTTCATGGTGCAGCACATAATCAGGAAAGTGGTTTACCCCAAAAGTGATGTGACACAAACTAATCTCATTGTCATAAGAAATGGTTGACCTCTGGAAAAAGATAAATCATTCTACTTATGTTGTTACTAATGCAATTTTAATTTGAATAAAATACATAGCTAAAGATGTGAATTTCCCTTGGCTTTCAGTGTAAAGCTATCAATTATTTCTCATCTTTTGCAATATTATATTTCCATTTTAGTATTCATGTGACAATTTATGCTAATTGCTCAGGGCACTTACTACCACAGGCAACTTCTACATTTTTTTGTTGCAAATCTCTGTTTAAAGCAAATGTGAAGGTTATTATCATCATCTTCATCAGTCAATATATTTGACTAAAATACTGAAAAATCCTCTTGAAATTGGTATAAATCAATCCCAGTAGATAATGACTGCAAAGGGACTGGTTTTGGATACAAAGGTTTTCTCAAAAATATGAGTGGAAATTCATGATCTTCAGCAGATTTTAGATCAAATATAGTTTCATGCTCTACTTACATTTTGGTAAACCACTCCATCATTAACCATAATAAATTGGTAAAGTATTAGCAGAGGGCAATTACAGAATATATTTTGTTAGTCTATGGAAAATCCACGTAAACTGATGAAAAATAGACACTGGTTGAGATTTTGGGTTTATTTCCAGTCTGCAATGTAATTGTAGGCACTAAAGTAGATAAGGAATTTGAAGGTAGAAAAATACAGCTTCAGGATTTTTTCAGTCCTGGAAACAGCCAGGAAAAAAACCCACAGCAATGTATGATTATGAAACCAAATGTAGTCTAGAGGAAACACCTAAATAATGGATTAGAAACTGAGCCAGCAGTGTGCCCTTGTGGCCAGCGGTATCCTGGGTGCATTAGGAAGAGCAGAGCCAGCAGGCTGAGGGAGGTGATCCTGCCCCTCTACTCAGCCCTAGTGAGGCCCCATCTGGAGTGTTGTACCAAGTTCTGGGCTCCTCAGTACAGGAGAGACCTGGAGCTTCTGGAGAGGTTCCAGCAGAGGCCATAAAGATGGATAAGGAATTGTATGAGGAGAGATTGCGGGAGCTGGGGCTATTTAATCTTGAGAAGATTGAGAGGGGATCTCATCAATACATATCTCAAAGGTGGGTGTCAAGAGGACGGTGTAAGACTCTTCTCAGTGGTGCCACGATGAGGAGCAATGACCATAAACTAAAGCATAAGATGTTCCAGCTCAGTGTGAGGAAGAACTCTACAGTGAAGGTGTCAGAGCACTGGACAGGTTGCTCAGGGAGGGCGTGGATTCTCCCTCTCTGGAGATTAAATCCCACCTGGGCACATTCCTGTGTCACCTACTCTAGGTGACCCAGCCTCGGCAGGGGCTTTGGATGAGATGATCTCAGGAGGTCCCTTCCAGCACTAACTATCCTGTGATTCTGTGAAATTATGTTGGAGGAAGTTCTGGTCAAAGTAAACTTGCTTATTGAAGACCATATCTTGTGTTGGATGCCATGAGAAAAGAAATGAGGCAGAAGGGAGAAATTACACAGAACAAAGGTGGGATTTTACTTTAACTTTCAGATTGCAGTAGTACCAACCCAAATGGAATGCAAACTCCTGCTACTAATGTGGTGTTTGCTGACCATTAGGTACTCTTTATATAAATTACTGCAAAACGCCACAGCACCTTTGGTATCGTTCAGGTTGCACATCAAACAGAACCAGGAAAGTCTTCTCTCTGTACTGGAAAATAGATGTCTGAGATCTACTCAATTTACAGCAATATCAATTCCTAAAAATTGACTTCCCACCCCCCCTTAAAAACACCCTCTTTCACAGAAACCTCAATTTTTCATCAACATTCTGGTGAAAAGTTCTGAGATGAATCTGTTGACCAGTATGTTTCACACAGTGGCATCTGTCTGTCTGGAAGTAACAGTCTGATACATACTCCATAATGAGTATAATGTCGTCGTTTCAGGGAACACACAAAAAAGCACACTAGAAAGTGTTTTATACTTTATTGAATTTTCTCTTTCTTGTGCAATTCACATCTCAGCTTCCCTGATTTTTTTTTTTTTTTCTTTTCCTTTCCTGAAGGGTAAATATGGGTTTTGTTCCGGTAATAAACAAAGTAAAAAGCAGTTTGTGGGAATGATCTTTAACTGGCAAGATTATTTTACCTACTGACTTTGTGGGAAGCTTTTCATGGCTCCTTTTTTGAATATATGCTATTTACTCTCAGCTGGAAACGTTGTCAACTTCACATCTCCTGAGGTCTTTAGAGTCCTGGGAAATGAAGCTGAAACAGAGTGTTGTTAGTTACCACACTATGATTTGGAAGGTTGGTAAATGTGAGGCAATTTATATGATATTGGTACACAAGACACTTTACTCATATACAGTAAATTGCAGCACAAAGTGCATAAAAAGCAATTAAGTGATTTGTGAACCAGGCTCTTGATATATTCAAAAATTACTAAGGTGAATTACTTCTTGGATTGTAAGATAATTATAGCACCAGTCTTCTACTCATCAACAATGTAGTCCTCATACAGGCACAATTGCACTGGAGTGCTGTATTTTTATATGTGGCCCACACTCTAATTAGCACATTCTAATTTCAAGCTTAAAAGAAAACCACAAGAAACATATGGCTTATAGCATTTTATTATTAACAACTAAGCTGTGTGTCTCACTGTGAGACAAAAAGCCAATCTTTCTTTTCTTTGATTCAGCCTTGCTCCCTGCTTTTTTATTTCTATCAGATAATTAAATAACCCAAACAAGATGAAATTAGTTACTTAATTTCTTTAGGAATTAGAGGTAATTTAGATTTAGGAAACTATTTTTTTGGAGTATTTGAATGTTTTGTTTATAACAGCTTAGTTCAGCCTGTTTGTTCACTCATTTCTTTTCATCTGCAAGATTTAAAACCAATCAATGATGTCCTGAATTCTGGCTATATTTAATGAGAGAAAGTGCTTGGCTTATTTTGCAGCTAAATGCTCCATACTTCTCAAATCTCTCTCTGTTCCACACTTTCGTCCTTTTTTTTTTTTTTTTCCACTTTAAGCAGCCTGTTAATAGCATTAGACTCCTAAGCTGAGGATATTGCTAATAGCAGAGCATGCTAATTACTTGTAGAAAGGTCACAAAGGTTGGTGAGAGACAGATTCTGATGAGGTGGGGAAATTCCAACATTCATGACTTCCTTTTTTTTCTTCTTTTGCTCCCCTGTATTTGTCCCCCTGAAATGATCACAGGTCTGTGTCCATATTGCCAATGAAGGACAAGATGCCTTCATTTTAACAGCTCTTCCTTGGTGGATTTTTGTGGTGTGAAGCAGATGGCAGTGCTCCCACTGTCTCTTCAGAAGAGAATACATTAAGGGTAGTGCCCCACTGGCTCTTTGATGAGACAGGTCTGAAATCATCAAAGGCTGGCCCTCTTCTTGCCATCGAAAAAGTACAGGCAGGGCCTATAGAGACCACTGTCTATAGAAGATGATAGCAGTAATTAGCCTTTATGATAGATAAATCTTCATCTCTGATGATCAAAGACAGCTAAAATTACCAAATTATATGTGGCAGTTTTGTAATGTGAATAAAATGAAGCAACTTTATAAGCTTTTATGATCTTGTTACATAGAGCATTAATTCTGTTTTAAGTGCATGTATTTGTTAGCGATTTTTTTTTATTTAACAATTTATTTGTGATGCAATAAAACAATTAGATAAAAGACAGGAAAGAAAGGATCAGCATAAAGTGAATGGAAAATTTTATTTTTACTGGTTTCCCCTTTTCTGTTTTCCTCCCTTTCTTTTTATGTGCAGTTTTTTCCACCTTTCCCACCCTTGCATTCCCATTACAGTCTTGCTAGGAACAGCATATTCTGGGTTTCAAGCAAAAGATGGGACTCCTAGACCTCCCTCAAGATCAGTTCTTTCTGAAAAACAGGAGCAGATGACCAGCACCACTGACAAGAAGAGAGAGATGGAATTTTTGTCACAGAAGACAGGAACCTCGTTCATGTGCTAAGAATAAAATCTCTCTTCAGTGAAGCAAAGAACTGAGGGTTTAAGGACCTGGAAGGATGTTGCAGTTTAGGACTCTTGTGAGGGTTTTTTGTCCCTAAGAAGTGAAGGTCCTTATTACTATGATCTGTATAGATTTTTTTTTTTTTTAATCTTTCCAAATTAAAATCCTCATCTTTTAAGTAGAGAGGAACAAACTCTTTGGTCTTGGCACTGGTTACACATTTCTGGGCACTCTTAAGATAGCTTTTTTTCCACCCCAAAGTCGGTGCATTGCAGAGGGTGATTAATGCTTTCTTTTGAGAGCTCCTGTGTGCATTCATTGCAGTCTGTTGGGAACATAAGGGCTGAGTGACTTTAAACATGGTGATACTGAGTGGTGAGATGTCTAACATCAGGCAGCTCATTTCTAGGGTTTCCAAATCCTGTTGTAAACACATTGTGTGCATCCTGGCAGGAATCTCCAAAGAGGATCCTGCATAGCCAGGGTGCTGCGTATGGAACCAAAAGGCAACCTGCTCAGCAGAAAAGCCTTTGCAGACTGGTTTTTTGGGGAACCATGACTTCAAGCATAATTTAAAATGATCTTTTTCACTAGCAGTGAACTGCAGTGCCTGCATAGTCAGTTCATAGGTTTCAGCTGTGAAGCAGCAACTAAGAACTGAAGGGTGAGATGGCAGCAAACAGCTAAAAGACAGTCACTGCCTAAGCCACCACAGCTACTCTCCTAGCAAAAGTCTGATTTTGTTCCAGGTTCATTCATGGCCCACTTCCACGTGCACAGCAATGTGAGAGGTGTGAGATCTTTCCTCTGGAAAGGCTCAAGCATGAGGGAAGGTGGTCAGTGCTGAGGAAGGGGTGAGCCTGCAGGCAAATGTGAGTGCAGGGTGTAGGTGTGGGCCAAAGTGATGGGACCCCAAAGGGGCAGCAGCTCCCGTGGCTGCACTGGGAGAGGGTCACTGGCTGATTTCGAAGAGACACGCACAGAGGGTAGTTGGATACTGATTAGTTTCAGCATTTAAAAAATTATATATGGGGACCAACTCCTGACTTGAGAAATGAAGCCCTGGTAGCCCTTAATAACTTCAAACTGAGGAGAGAGGAGTGGGATGCGTGATTACAGTTTTGGATTTAAGCACCTAAATGCCACTTAAATATGGTGCTAGGCATTTGTTTCCTGTTTGGAATCTAAGTTTACATTTAAATATCTTTGGGAAATTTCTAAATAAAGGAAAATAACAATAACAGTAACAATAACAATAATAATATAGCCATCTTTGAAAGCTATCATCCAGTCCTGATAATGACCCGAAAACTTCAGGGACAAAGACACCACTTCATTTGCTGCTTTCAAATGAAAATAGCTATGCATTATTATTATTATATAAAAAATATGAAAATACAGTATGTTCTGTAAGGGAATAACTCTTGTTGCCATGGTGACTAAGCAGAATACATCCCCAATATATAAGTAATTTTCAAAAAGAGAATGCTAAGACAGTTGGAGAAGAGAGGTAGAAGAATGGTGGAGTGCTAGGGGGTGTATAAAAATTTATTTCAATTTCATTATCCAACTCAGAGACTTCTTGTTTCAGGCAAATGTAGGCTAATTTGAAGCTCAAAATTACTATTATTGTTTAATGATCATAATTTAGTTTGTTTCAGATCATGTTTAATTTTGTCTACCAGAATCAAAGGCTTTGTTACCTCTTACTTATTTAAGATATGTTTGTGACTGAATAATTTGAAGAAAAGGGATATTTTTGCAGCATAATTTGACATTAAAAAGAACCAAAATGTCTGTAGGATTGCACAGCAAATATTTTTTCAATATAATTTGAGTACTGACCTAATCTATAAAGTCATATTTTGAGCCAGCAGTCCTAAGCATGTTTCTGTCTCTTGGCTGCATACAGTAATTACTTTGCTGAACAAAGAAAACATCAAAATCAGCTCAAGGGAAGCACCACTGAAGGACTGAACTAGGATGAGCTTATGATTTGGTACTCCTAGCAGAATTCCTTGCCTTTCTGGCAAAGAACTACAAGTTTGCTGTTAAGGAAGGATTTGGGCTCCTGCTTTCTCAAGCCGAGCTTCCCAACATGGGTATACAGTGCAGCAGCACTTGATGAACCATCTGGGCTTTGTGTTTTCCTCATCATTGGGATAACAATGGACAAAGAAATGCATTAAAAAGTTCATGACTGTCAGAAATGCATTTGCCCAAAGGAAGGTAAAGGTTTTAATTTAACTTAGTTCTCCATTCCTGATGGTTCCTAGGGAAAAAAGTTATTGAGCGTTATAGCTATGCTTGCATGTTGAGACATATTCTACATTAGTGGATAGCAGGTATCCATATTTTAATGTGGATGGGATATAACTGCTTTTTATGTTGTGTATAAACTGGGAAATGTGAATATTTCAAGATACATGTTTGTGGAGATCTCATGATCCACTTAATGGAGTTGAAACATTCAGAAGGCACATGTTCAACCTAAGAGTTAACTGGAGTCATGCTGGAACTGTTTCTTTATGATTGTTTAAGAGGAGCAATTGTATGGAGTATGCTATACATTTTTCATCAATGACAGAATGACACATTAATAAAACCTTGTTAGTCCAAAGTAAACTTTGTTGTTAACCCCTCCTGTCTGTCTGGGCAAACAACCATACTTGTGAAGTTCTTTTGATTCTGGGATTTTATCCTTTCTAAGCCTGGACTTAGACTCTGGTTTCATTCAATATGAAAACATGCATGAGTTTGTGCTTTGCTTTTTTTTTATTATTATTTTAGAAAGCAGATTATAAAATAACTGCCCATGGAAGCACAGTAGACATTTGGATAGGAAGGAAATACAGAAAGCTATCTCAAATCAAAAAGTTTCAGATAAACTGTGTCTTAGCCCAAGTTTATGGATGTTCCAGTCAATGTGTTAATGAGTCAAGAACAGCAGATACTTTGGATAAACAGAGAAAAGTGTTGCATCAATTTTGCCTATAGAAACAAATTAAACTTACAGCTGCAGCCACGTTTTGTAAAGAAGCTCATACAAAAAGCAATACCAGGTGGCAGGCATATTTTTGGAATCCTGCTACTCTGCTTGTTTTCTTGAGTATCAGATTGCTTGCTCTTTAATAAAGCTAATTAATTTTACTATCTGATACTAAAATAAACAGATAAAAAATGCCTTCAAGAGATTTCTTTATAGCAGGGAACCAGCACTGCAAAACTCTAACGCCAAATACAGCCATCATTTGCATACAAGCTGCCTAATCTATGGTAATATGTGGAGATTGGGCAAAAGCAAATTGAGTTGCTCCTAATCAATGCACAAGATGTGCAGAGGCAGCACAAACTGGAGAGCATCCTTTCCTGAGGGGCTGAAAGAAAACAGACCCTTCTGCCCGTCACTCCTGGTCCAGACATGGTGCCAGGCCTGAGCTTCAAATGTAGCTTTCCAGCAGGCATGTATGTTGACAATGACATTGGGCACATCCTCCCCAGAGCACATTTTTTTCTGCATTTTTCCCTGGCAAAGTGTTTCAGGTGTTTCATATTCCAGCATTCACAAACCAGGTCAACGTGCAAGCAGTGGTGCATCCTCTGCTGTTCCTTAATCCCCTTCCTGCTACCATCTGGGAACGAGGAAAGATTCAGGGTGAGTTTTATTCCTCCATGTTATGATTCAAATATGTCCAGGGAGAGAGGAAATTGTAATCTTGTCTCCAACAAGTCTCTTGCATAATTCAAGTTGCAAACTAGCTCTTAGTAAATCTTATACAAACAAAACAAATAACCTCTTATGGAGAACTGAGGTAAGGAAGATGAAAGAGTACAGAGAAAAATCTGAAGATTATTCCTGTCCTAGATGATGTTAACCTTAACTCTCCTTTATAAATAAGTAGTGCAAATCAAATGCAGTATGTGAGCAAGAAGAGGCCAAACATTTCAGTCTGTTATGGACTTTTTTTCCTATAGAAAAAGAACTCTCTAACCTGACAAGAAGGTGATGCTCAAACTGAATTATTTAATAGGAATCTACATGTGTTCTTCTAAACTCCTAAACAGTTTGTGATGTTAACCCTGTTATGTGCCCTTCCTCACCTTATGTGATTTTAGCTGTTTGACTTTCCCTCCTTTCCTTCCTTTTCTTTCCCAACTTTTTTTATGGTTATTAAAAAGGACTTTTTGTTCCTTTTTTAAATCTTTTTTACTCTTATTTCCCCCCTAACAATTCTTAAAATGAAACAGGTGTTACATCAATGACAAAATTCTACTTGACGCCAGTGGGACAAAAATCATATTCTGAGTGTGCAGACCTACTGGGCACAGCTTCAGAAAGTTATTCTTTGTAGTTGTGATTCCTTCTTTTCCTTATGTTCCTCTGTGACCAACCTTTCATACACACATGTCCTCTGAGGCCTTTAAAAACAGTTATTAACTCACATACTTAACTTCTGTCTGGAGACAGCAGGAAAAAAAACCAAAAAAGATAAAAAAGTCCCACTAGACTGTGCTTCTCAGTGGAACAAGGAAAGACACTACAGGTCAATGAAGTACAATCTCCATGAGACCCAGGAATCAGCTAATGATGAAAGACACTCTCCAGTGGAATTTGTCCTACATAGATCTGCACTAAAGTGCTCAGCGTGCAACAAAGCCAGTACTGATCTTCACACGAGAGCTCCTGTTCCATATTGCCTGCAATCTGACTGCATGTTTTGTGTGGATGTGTGTGCCTGCATCTGGTAGATATATCCATGTAAGTAAGCAGGCTTTCTTTTCAATTGTATTAACAAGGAATTAAATTGATTAGATAAAAATTAAAAATTATCTCTCTAGAGAGATTTTACATTCTGTGGGTGTGTTACCAGATATATGTCCTTTCTCTACTTGTTTTATTATTGCTAGAAATTTTCCCAAGGTATTTTCAGCTGTCAATTTTATCCTCAGATAGCAAACTGGGATTTCTGACTGCTAGATTTAAAAAAAAAAATAATAAAATAAAATCTTTCTTCTCTACTTATAAAATTTTACCCTGTTGCTGTGTTGTAAGGACTCATCAGTGCCTACTGACTAATTTGAGCCTGTTCCTAGTTACTGGCACAGTTCTCTCCAGAAGTACCATGTTCTGACCTCCTTCATGTTGCCTTTTGGTTTCCATCAGGTGAGTAGGGGCAAGAAAATGAAGACCCATCTTCTAAAGAAGCTCCTTTGTGTCCTGCATTTTCTGTCCATTGCTAACTGACATTGTCATGCCAATATTACCTTAGTATTTTTATCCTGTGTAAGATTCTATTGGATGATACAATCCCTAAGAGATGCAAGTGCTTATTTTTCTATTTTATTTATTATCCTTTTTGTTTTGGTAGTCTAAAACATTTGTATTGAATTTTTCTGCTTTTTCTGACCCATAACATATTTAATTCTTTACATATCTTTTCCCTCTAGATGAGTTGTGTAACTGGCATGCTAATGTTAATTGTTACAAAGCCAAAATAAGGTCCTAGTAAGTTATGATTTTCTGGTTTATGCTGGTTTTTCTTTTGTGATATATTACTGCTTTAAGGCTTTTTGACCAGAAAGTCATAGTACCAGGTTTTTTACCTATCTTGATTTGCTCAGGTGAGTTATGGAGTTGCAGAGCAGAGTTGTTATATCTCAGAATATAACTGGCACCAAATCTTAGTCTGATTAAATCATACAGCTGGTGAACATGTCAGCATCGGCAAGTTCTTCCTTGTTTGACATATAAAAGTGTTCCTATTAGTTCTTATAGGTACTGAATTAAACATTCATTTTAGGTACTTAATGAAAAAAGAAAGCTATTCTCAGTATGAAGTTTGAATGCTTTCTTTGCATCTCAGGAACACAAGATAATCATAATTACTAGCAAAAAAACAATAAATAAATAAATTTGGTGTTATTTAGTGTTCTTATCCAACAGAGAATTTATGCACATGCTTCAATTCCAGACAAAACAGGCCTCTAATATTCTTTTTGACTTTTCAGGTCTATTTCTTCTCATCCTCTGTTTGGTAGGAGGAGGAAGCTGTGCTTGTTTTGATATTACCCAGTTTCCAGTGAAGTCAGCTTGATTTTTTCACAAATAAAAGGTTTACCCTGTTCCCATAGTGCAGATGTGTGAAGACATTTTATAGGCATGTAATTATGAGTGAGTTCTGATGAAATCACAGCATGGCCTCAAACACATGGAGCGAAACCAACCCAGTGTTTTCTTGCCTGTTCTTTACCAGTAGCAGAATGACTCAGGCAGAGATTTGGCCGAGATGGGCAACCGGGCTTTGCATGTGATTAAGAACTCAGTTAATTCATTTAGTTCGAGGTTGAGTAAGTAACGTGCTGTGGAAACCTCACTATTCTGGATGGTCTGTTCTTTGCAAAAATGTTGCTTGCTTGGTTGAGGTTTCCTTGTTTGTTCAGGGGAAGGTCCTACAGAGGGCTTGGAGTTGGGGTCCATGATCCTTGTGGGTGCCTTCCAACACAGCATATTCTGTGATTACAGCATGAAAGGTAGCATCAAAAGAAAAAAGACATACACAGTTTTCTCTGTCCTTTGCGTAATATAAAGATCTTCAAGTAAAGATGCAGGAGAAAAACAAAACTCTGAACCAGTGGAAGAGAAAGAAATGGCATCAGAGGGCACTCAAGTTACTTAGAAATGTACTGCAATAAGCCACTAAAATAGTTATGTTATTCCTAAGTGTAAGGTGAAAGCATTTACATGCCTTAAGGAAAGCAATTTGCTCTGGTTCTGAGAGAAAACTCTCTGCTTTGCTGCATCATCATTTTGATTGCTGACTTTTTCTTCTTTTCTTTCTTTTTTCTTTCAGTATCTTTTCCCCTTGTCAACATGAGAAATTACATATGTGAAATGTATCTGTTCACATACACACCAGGGCTGATGTGTCTAAGGGCACAGCCACACTTCTAAATAGAAGAAGGCTGGGATGAAGGTCACAGCCTTGGTTGTCATCACCACTAACCTGCCAGCCAGCTCCCTGGCTCTCTATTGGAGCGCCTCAACTAGTCTTTCCTAAAACAAAACTCAAATGTGCTTCTGGGAATAGCTCCTGATGAGAACTCTTCCCCTAAACAGCGTGAGTAAAACTGCGCCAGGTTTGTCCTCCTTCCTCCCACATCGCCCTCCAGTGCTCAGCCAGAGGTCCTGGCCCTCAAATATGTTCACGTAACCTGATGATACAAAAACACTTTCTCAGTGGGTCCAGCAGACCTTATGTTATTTCCTACAGGAACTGAAACCAAACAAAACTGATTGTTGCTTTTTTGGCATGTCACCCATGGCCAAATGCTGCACTGTGTAGATGTGGCCAATATCTAAAAGATACGACCTATGTTCTTTGTGAATATAAGGTAGGCTTGCTATGGATCGCTCATCCTTGGATTGCAGATTTATCCCTGAAGCCCTTTCATTTAGAAGGATAAAGAATCCAATATTTTCTAAAAGAATATAATCGATCTTCCAGTAAGATGCCCTTTGTTTCTCTAGCTTCATATTCTATTGTTGAGAGAAGCTTGTTGAAAACCTTTTATTTGAATGAAAAATTCACTTTTGTATTCTAAAAATGCATGTATATATGCAATATAAAATTGAAACTTACTGAGCTGCCAGGTTTAAATCGTTTTTGGTTTTGCCAGGTGAAAATCTAAGAAATGTCTCAGGTGCAGTTTGTGAAATCCTGCTTTTTGTTGCTCTTACAACAGGATGTATTATGACATGTACTTGGTGATGTTGTGGGAGAGGCAAGTGCAGTTACAGTTCAAAATCTAGTATTAGAGCATCAGCAACAAACGTGAAAAAAGCCCAAACCAAACCCACAAAAACCACACCAAACCCTTCAGGCTGCAGCCCTTTAGTAACCCCTAAGCCTAGCTGGTAACTTAGAGCCAGGCATTCTTTTCTACTTTCTCCCAGCCCTGAGAGATGTGCAGTAATAAAAGTCCAAGTATAGAGTGTCCATTTTGAGATCAGTTTGGCTGATGAACATATGGGAGGCAAAAGGGAATGCAATGCCTATTAAAATGCTTATGAAAAATAGATAAAGCCTTTCAAACTTTAATACCACGCTATTTGATTTTGTCAGCAGATAACATTATGCACCAAGTATTGCATAGCTGGGTTTAAGAGCTTGAAAGTCATCAGTCTAAGAAGGATTCCAGGAGATGCACTGCAGGATAGCACATATTGACAACCTGCCAGTTTTGAGGGCATGAGGAGGACACAAGCACCATAGTTTAACTTGATTGTGTGGAAAGGAGATGGATAGTCTCATAAGGAATGAACAGATATCAACTGGACCAAAAGAAAAAGTTCCTGTACGGGCAAGATCTAGTAAGTGAAGCATTACTAAATATATTTGTCTGTGGCCTTCCTGAGATTTTCTGGAGATAGCTTTATGCCACAAGCTTCTAAATATTCATTTTAAAAATAGCCAAATATATTTAAAAAACAACTAACCAAACAACAACAACAACAACAAACCCAAATAAAACAAAATCAAAAAAGAATGAATACCACCAATATTCCTGGAGCTATGTTGTTCATTTCTACTCAGGCTGTTTGGGGTGGTGAGCACCTGCTTGCAGGAGAGCAAATTTCAGAAATGCCTTGGGGAAAAACACTCCTTCAGTCAGATCATGGACAGAAACATATGAACCATGACATTCACCAGGATCTCTTTTTTCTGATACAGTTGGGGAAAAAGAACATCTCTTTTTTTGTTTTCTTTGGATGTATCCTTAACGCATGTGAAAGGAATCATTCCCTCTCACACCCTGTGCCGTTCCAGGAGCACTTATGGAAGAACCACTGACTACAGGGTTAGACATTTCTGTGTGATGTGGCTGTAAATCTGGTGTGGCTCATTCCCACTCAGCACAATAGTGTTGCTCTTGTCCTCTGCCCACACTGATCTCGGGAAGGCTGGCAGGATACTGGTAAGGTGATCTCTCACTCTCTTATCTCCTAACAAGCCAGCAAGCAGACATTTTAACTTCTCTTGTTTATTCCTATTCATTGTTTTGACCTCAATCCAGCTTGCAGAGCTTAATATGATTTATTTATTCATAAGATGCTAAACTCGCAGTGCCGAGTTTAGTTTGGACTGCCCACGAGGCGCCAAAAAGAAGTGCTGACATCTTATTGCTAAGGGCAATGGGCAGATTATTCTGCACTACATCCACATGCTGCATTTATTCACCTCTAAGCATTTTTATAGTGACTGTAATTGTAACACCTGGGCGATATATATGCACTATAAAAATGTTGAGGAGTGTCCATTAGGACAACTAATTCTCTGTCCAGCTTCTGGTTTAATTGAGACATTGTTCTTTTGACTGTGTTATTGGTTTTAATTTAAGGCATGCAGTAGGGAAAAGCTAACTCCCACAGCTGTGGAAATATGTGGGTAAGTACTTGGATGCTGGAGGCTGAGTTGAAGCAGGAGAGGGATAGAGAGTATTGTAGCAGAAGCAGTTACAGCACAGTTTTAAAGATCACATTGTTTTCTTTGTTGCAATGACACCGGGCAAATTTTATTTCATGACTAGTAATTAGGATAGAAAATAGAGCTTAAAGGGGCCTGAAACTAATCAAGGTTGAATTTGGCTAATAGTTCTGGTCAGAACAAAAGCAGGGAGAAATTTAAAAAATGTCAAAACATATCATTTTGACCTTTCTGAAATGAAATGTTTCATTTCAGAAATGCCAAACCATTTCATTTTGACATTTGTAAAATGAAACTTTGACTTTTTGATTCAAAATGTCATTTTTTTTTTCCTTTAGAACTGACCTACATTGATCAAATGGTATGAAACTAAGGTAAAATTAAGGTAAAATAATTCCAGAACACTTTGAGCTGAATAAAAATTTAAATTTTTCAAAAAGAGCTAAATGAATTCCATTTTTCTTGCAGTCACTTTCCTTATTTGTTTTTTGTCTGTCATAGTTGCAATTATATTATTATTGTTGTTATGTGCTTCCATATTCAGATTTTCCCCTTTCCCTCTGTCTTTTACTAAATTGAAAAATCTGTGCTTGCTGTATTGAACTTTGGCTCCAGATTTTTCTTGGGAAATATTTTTTCCCTGCAATTATTTTTCCTTTAACTTATAGGGGATTTTCAATTACACATGTTCAAAAACTAGCAGAAGACTGATGCTCTAACATTAAGACAATGTTCCAGCAAAATTATTGGATGAGTGGTCTAGTCAAGGAATACATGTCACCACATGCATATTACATCAAAAGAAACTACTGAAAAACATCCTTGAGCTGCTAAATCTGAGGTCCTCCAATGAGCTTTTTAAATTTGAAATTGATTCTTTGGAATTTCCCAGTCAATTAAAAGACCACAACAGGCACAAAGTAAAGAAGAATGTTTAATACTTCTGTCAGTAACAGACATTTACCAACAGTCATCTTTACTACAGTCTAGGAAAAGGGCTCTAAAGAATCAGATTTCTTCATATGATTTTAAAATAGACCCAGAATATGGAAGCCAAATAGACCCAAATATAGAACTGCTGGATGGGCTGCCAGGCAGTGAATGAACCTGGATCGTAATTGGTTCCTCAGCTGAAACTGCACAGGCACATAGTTTGGCTGAGTAAATTCACCAAGCATGAAGAGCAATTCTGAGCTTGATGTGCAGCCTTCTGCATTTTCCAGCACTCACTTTTATGAGAACAGTGCTCTGATAGTCCATTTAGGCTTGATACTCTATGGTGCAAAGTGTATGGTCAGTAAAGCACTGTCCTGGGAAGGGACAGTCTACTGCTTAAGCAGCAAGGTAGGGCAGGAAAATGGGGGTACAGGTATGACCAAATTTCTCTAGGTAATACAGTAGGACAGGGGTGTATTTGAAAATTAAAATGTACAAGTTTTTGCACAGTCATGAGACAGACTTGGAAAAGCTTTGAGCAAATGGAAGTAAGTGAATGACTATTTGCTTATGTGAGGTTTAAGGATGACCCTGATGTAAGTGTAGAAACAACACTGAGGGCCATTGATTAAATCTGAAGTAAAAAAAAAAACCAAATATTTTACTACAGACCTCACTTTTTTTTTTTTTTGTTCATAAGAAATAAGAAAATGTTTCTAAAGATAATTGAACTAAGTAATAATTAAGATGAATAAACCTACCCCAAACTGAATTCCTTGTGGATTCATTTGTGACGTGCTATATTCTAGAGCAGAGACATATCTAGTCTGTCCTCCAGACACGATAAAGAGTATATCTTTATAGATATTCAGGTAGATTCATAGAAATTCAGGCTGAATCCAAGTGAATGGTAAGAGATTATTATATTTATTCATATAGCTGATGAGTCATGGTGTTTAATCAGTCTCCAGAATAAAGATGTGATGTGTTTCTTGCAATGGTTTGCATGGTACCTTTGTTTATGGTGCTCTCTTGTGACAGCTGGCACTTCACTTTGGAACTTCAGCTGCCATCAAATATGATTATATTGTTAGAAGTTTTTTAGGATCTTCTGATTTTGAAGAAAAACTGCATAAAATAGCTGAAGCTTAACCAATGGACTCACAATCCCCAAAGCAAGTAAAACTAAGCATGTTAGACTGGACATATTATTTTGTGGGCTGACTCTCAAAAGTCATGGGCTGTCAGATGCTGTAAATGTCCAGAACAAGGCAAGAATCACCATGCAAAGTCCTTGCCCTGCAAACAGTGACAAATGGAGTTTGTCTTTGCTGTGGTCTTCTGGATGATGGGGTAAATTCTGGGAATATTCATTTTCAACTCCTCCTCCACTGGAGAAAGAAGTGAGAGAAAAGTTTCTGCACTGCTTTGAAAATCATAAATCACCCCCCCCAAAAAAAACCGTGTTTGTGCTGATCTACAGTAACACAATTCCTGTGTTGTGCTAGGAACACCTCAGAGGCTTTTGGCTTCGTCTACGGCAGCAGTATTGTTGAAGCCAAGTCTCTTCACAAGAGCTTGTGACGAATGGAAGATCAAAAGCTACATCTCAACGAGTTTTCAGTAAAATGAATTTCACTTGGATATACCTAATTTAAAACCAGCAATCCAAAGCCTGATGCAACTGAATGAGAAAAAAAGCTTTGCTCATTGAAGAATAGAATTAACAAAGCGTAATTTTCTACCCATTGTGTCTCATAGCAGGAGTCTTTAGGTCTAATCTTTTAACATACTTAAGGAACTCACAGTGTCACTAAAACAGTGTTACTAGAGACATATCCAAGTACCTCAAAATGTCTGTGTTGGTGTTGCATCCTTTTTCAAAGTGATGAAACTAATTCAGTGTTTACTTATTTTCCCAGAAACTTGTAAATAATTAAATACATTTAATTTCTTTAAAACGTTGTTGTAATTTTCTAACAGTTATTCAAAATTCAATAAAGAAGAGAATTCAAAGGATACAGGATTAACAATACTGGATGTTACTAACTTCTCACTGGAAATGAATATATCCTGTAATCCAAATAGAGCATTTTAAAACATATTTAACAGAGGAACAAATAGATGCAAACCAATATTGTTAATTAAGGTAAATGTCCATGTAATAATCAGGAGTTTAGGATACTCTATGGTTCAAATCATTGCATTTGAGAAACACTGAAATAATTCCAAAATTTTTCTGCAAACAGTTCATGTCTTAGGATGCGATAAATCCAGTGGAATTTAAATAGAAGAGTCTTTTAACACTTATGGTAAGAAGACAACTAGAAATGTAGGAGTGTAACTTTGGTATTCATAACATATGGATACTCAAAAAGCAGGAGGGTAGAGAATAGACATTTTTCCTCCTTAAGTTACCTAGAAAGTGCATTAATAATAAAAATAAAAAAATAAATAAGATAAACTCAGTATCACTAATCAGAATGGGGAGGATTGTGTTTTGTTGACTATGAAATTCCTTTAAGTATATGTCTATCAATATTTTCACATCTTTAAGGTTGGTAGTAAATTTAATTATTAAAATCATGGTCATATGTTTTGGTTTGTTTATTTTTAACGTTAATCTTGCCCAGCCTTTCAGAGTTAAAACTGAGAGCAGCAAGAATTTGCAACAAACTATGAGAGAAAAAAAAGAACATTAGGAAATTTAATACAGAAAATATAAATGACTGAGAAAGAGGAAATAGGAGGATTGGTAGTAACTAAAACTTAAAGCAACAAATAACCACAGTAGCTGATGAGTGGTATAATAACGATACACCCAGACAAACTTTAGTTTCCGAGCTTTCTAAGATCAATGCTATGACAGTACTGAAAAACACAGCCTTTTCATATTTACAATAGTTATAGTTGCAGTGCTCAGTGACGTGCTTTTTATATTCTCATTTCTCACGTATTTAACCAGCATTTAAGCAATGCAAACCTACTCATATGTTTTGCAATTAAAAGTGAGCAGCAGTCCCTCTTTACAATTATTGGCATATGTTTCCTCTCAACATCCCCTGAGACTCTCCTTACGAAAGCAGTTAACACATTTATCTGTTTTACTTGTAGGTTAGCCTGAAATAGATGAGAAGTTCACCCTCTTCTCTGAATTGCTGAAGCTCTTCCTTATGGCTGATTATATGTGTATATATATATGAGTATATATAGATAGATATACATATATATATATACATAGAGAGAGGTTTATGATTTGTTTTATTTTGGTTGGTTTGTAGGGTTTTTTACTTTATATATTTTTCTTATATATATACACATATATATATACACTTGTACGTATTTATACATATATATATGTAAATATCTCTCTATACATGCATTTGTTTGCGTGCATGTGTGTCTTTGTGTTCTAGATAACATGTAGGTGACTGCTTATCCCAGCACTGATCATGTGAAGTGTACCATTAACTTCGAATGATACCTAAGACTGCCTGACAGTAACGAGATAAATTAAAAAATTCCAGTGTCTTTTATGTAAATATTTTATCACCAGGTATTGCATTCTGAGAGCACCAAGCTCCAAAGGCAATTTTCCCTCTGATAGCCATCACACTGTGTTATCTCAGAATGGGAAGATCCAAATATTCTTCTACAGGGAACTGTCTAGTCCATGCTGAAAACTATTTAGATAAGATCACACCACTTAGTCACCTAACATTGTGGATACCTTCCTGGGATATCTTCCACTTCAAAATTATGAGTTTCTCTGGTCTTCTGTAGGCATGTCCCAAGTACACCTGTTTGGGACAAAATAGGTTACCTAAAAATAATATTAGACATCTATGCCCAAACAACTGACCTGCACCTGTTAGAGGTGCCTCAGAGCAAAAAATTTCCAGTCATCACTGCTAATTTGCTTCTCCTAATTTCCCAGTTCTCTTAAGACCCAGCTTGTAGGCAGATTTAGAAAGCTACTGAAATAGTTCTGCATGACTACTGAGGAGCCAGTAACATCATAGTTTGGTTCATATGAATTGCTTTTTATTTGATACCTAGTGGTGTAGTGGGGAAAAGGAAATCATTATATGTGCATTACTCAAAATTGCAGGAAACTCTAATTAATTTTGATTTACCCCAATTTTGTGGATTGTATTTCCTGTCAGCCTGAGTTTTTCTAAAATGCTCACATCTACGGTCAGATCAGTAGCAGAACAAACCAAGATCAGTCTTCATATTTTACGAGATTTTGTAATTGCATGAGTTACATTGGGGTTACAGGTTACAACATACCTTCTACTCTGCACTGTGTAAGCAGATGTGTGTTCTCTCTTTTATGGAAGAGCTTCCTCTTTCTTTAATTTAAGAGTAAATTTACTCAAGTAATCTTGCTTATGACTCCATGCTGCCAGCACAGTTCCCACAGACAACTGACACCTGTTGCCTTTTAATCTTCTACACGTCCCAAAGTTCTGTGATATTAGTACAGATACACAAAAACTGATGACTTGCAGTTCTTAATTATTTTGTTGTTGTTCTCTGTGTGGATTAATATGTTTAAGTTCAAGCAGCAAACTTTGAAAAAAGTAATCTTAACACCGATTTATGGATCTGTGGAAGAAAAGCATTTCTTGCCCAATGTAGCATTGAAAGACAGATCCATATTTTCTCATTAACTCAAGCATAGATAGAAATATTTTGCTCTTTGCTTCTGTGAACAATGCAGAATTATTGTTGTTTTGATCAGCATTTGTTGTATTGCTTGACTTTCACTGCCAAAGTGCACAAATGCACAAGTTCTTTGTCTCATATCTAAGCTGTGAAGTTGAGTATGAAGAAGTTAAGAAAGACTATCCATAACTAAAGGTTATCCATACATATTTGTTAGTCAGAAGACTCTATGTGACACCATGGTAGTTTCTCTAGAAAATTCCTGTGTAATCCAGCACATGGAATGGATGGCACTTTTTTGACCAACTGTCCACTAATTTTTTTTTTTTCCTTTGCAAGTAGTCATATCTATTTCCTGAAAACCACAAACAATGTTAACAAAACCTTCATTAATTTTGTCATGTTCTTCAACACAGCAGTGTCTGGAAGTCTTGCAAAGACAGTGGCTTTTATTTTCATAACATTGCAGTGGTGAAAAGTAACTCTGTTTTGGTTTCCCACTAAGACAACCAATTTGTCTTTTCAGGCTGCTTTTAGGTTAGTTGGCTGTACAGACTCTCTTGATGGCAGATGACACGGTGAATACTCAGTAGTAAATTAGATAATGAGGAAAACAAATTGGTTTAGTAAGTTACGTGCGTCACATCACATTTTTCACCTGCAACCTTCTCCCTGTTGGCTGAAATATGATATGTATGTGCATTCTCTTCAGCTAACAGAGGGATGGCAAGGAAGTTCAGGATTCTTCCTCCTTTGGCCTCCCACTGAGATGGGAACCATGGGGTTAAAAAGTAAAATGGGAAGAGGGAGCAAAAGCAGAAGCTGACAGCAGAGTTCACAACAGGAACAGGTTGTTGCATCCTCACCTCTGGGACTCTTTCACACACTGCCCAGACCCTCACCTTGCTATTGGCAGGTGGCAAGGAGAGACTTAACCCAAGGACACTGGCACATCTCTTGAAATTAAACACCAGGAGTAAGAATATACTGTGAGGAGATAAAATGAAGTTTTATTTTAGGAGACAGGCTGTATTTCTGACAGATGGACCATCCTTCTGAACCATGTAGCCTCCAGCCCCATCCTGCCAGTGAGGAACACGTCAGCCTGAAAGATTAAAGTTCAGCAAAATTATAAGCCACCAAAATTGGGGCTTTATAATGGGAACTGTCATCTAACTTGAGTAATAGTCCCATTCATAATACTTACACTGGATCTTAATCTCACTTAAAGTGAAATTACTCCGGGGACTTAAAATAGGAGTATTTGCAATTTATATATCTTCTGAGACTCTTTACACCCTTGGATATGGTGTACAAAGATGTGCTATGTGCACTCTGTACAAACATATCTGCATGGGTTCACAGATGTCTGTAAATCAACATATAATTTCCTTTCTTTGTTGTTTTTTATATAAATAGATAATAGTATACAGATAATAATGAAAACAAGGGGCATAATGAGGATTTCCCTTTTTATTAATTGCTAACATGTTTTTTTTTAAACATCTGACAAAACATTATTTCCTGTTCCCCTTTCCACTGGCAAGTATAAAAGAGAGTGGAGAGTACAGAGGAAAGGGCAGAAGGAGAAATGCAAGTGGTAAAAAGAAAAATTTTCCCATGATCAATTGTAGAGAAAAAAATAAACAAACCTCAGGTAAAATAAAATATTTCTCGATTTAAAAGTGTTTTACTGATATGACTATGAAGCATCCATACACTCATCTTTGTTTAGAACCAGAACTACCAAATACCTCCCTTGCTCAGGAATGAGCACTAGAAACACCGAAAAAAATTTTCTCAAGGCTTAAACTTCTTAATATTTTTAGCATACATTTATAGCATTACTCACAGATTTGCTGTTGGAGGCATGCTCTCAGTGAAATCTCAGCAGGATACAGAATTTCATGCTACTTATCCAGCGCTGGCCGCAGCTTCTCCTCCTCAGCAAAAGCTCATAAGTTTCTGCAAATTATCATTGCTCTTGCAGGTAGAACTTTATTATAGATGATGCACATATGCCAGACTCATCTAGTATTATAGCACTTTCTGTCACCTTCATCCAAACAACATCTGGCAGCAGCTCCCAGAGTGACATTTCAGACATGGAAGCAGAACTAATAGGAAGAAAAATATGGTGGCAGTGACAATACAAGTAGAGAACAACTTCCTCCCCAATTAAGTCAATGTGCTGCTATCCTTCAGTGTCTCAGAGTCCCTACTCCTTCCTTGTAGTCTATTTTCTGTTTTGTAGTTTGCAACGGGCCAGTTTTCCATAGTGCTCTAGGTCAACTCCTCTCCACGAGGGAGGATGACAAATGTTGAATACAGATCTTTGAACCCTACAGCCAAGACTCAGGTGAAGAATGCACCTTGGACTTGGTAAGGTTCTCTCTCTGTGGTGAACATGCCATGGACCAAATTCACTGCAACATCAGCAAACGCTTCAAAGTCCCCTAAAGAAGAAAGACTATTTTCACCCACTACAATGACAGCTCTGTACTGTTGCATGTCGCTACTTAATGCAGTTTCTTCAACCCATTCCAGTTAAATCCACCAAAGACATAAAAGGTGGGGAAAAAAATATCATTCTGCTAGAGGCTTGGACCAAGTTTTATTGGTGTTAAAATGTCACTCTTAACTAATGGACTTTATTTTTGAATATAAATGCAACATGTAAGAAATTCTGACAAATTTGTAGTCTAGGGATTTCAGAGATAGGAAGTTTTAAATATTTTAAATTCAAAATATTAACGGAGAAATTCAAATACATATAATATACAGCTACGTGTCTTGCCATTGCTTATTCGCTTCATTAAAGGCCAAAGTAGAATTTCTGAGCCAAATAGATTGCCTGTTGTAGACTTTACTTCATCACTGTTTACCCACAGAACACAATAGGAAACCTTCTTAAAAAGCTTCAAAGTGTTGCACAGACAGACTTCCCACAGTAAGACATCACTAGCTGGATTATAGATCTGTATCACAATTCCTGGCCATGCAGTACCAGTCCCTGCGAGGGTGAAGTCACTCACTCTTCATGGGTGACATAATTCCTGCTAGCTGCCATTAGTACTTTTTTTTCTGTGCAGCATTTGTGACTTCTGTCACAAATCAAGGTTACTCACCCTAACCCAGAGGATTTAGAAATGGAACCCAGAGAATGGGAGAACACAGAGTAACAGCTGTTTGTCATATCTGCCATTTTTTATGGGGATTTTTATGTTTAGGTTGTGGGGTTTTTTGAGCTTTGATATAGCAAATTTATCTCAGAATTCCTTCTTCTTTTTTTTTTTTTTTTTTTCTCTTTTTCCTTGTCTCTTGCTCCACTGTGAGTTTCTGAGGTTTTTATATTTCTGGTTTGCTCTTTAAATGCTTCTTTCTTAATCACTACAGCTTTTCTTTTCCTTGCAAGCCCCTTTAATGTATCTTCTGTAACTTCCCATATAAAAAGTAGAGACAAAACCAAAACAGAAGCATTTTAACATGTCTGAAAGAACAAGAAATATTTTAAAATCCACAAGTAAGTCCTATTCAAGTGTGCCACAAAATAAAATAATGCTACTAATAGCAATCTTCTATTGTTATTGTTGATTTAAGTCAAACATTAGGAGGAAATTCTTTACTGTGAGGTGAAGCACTGAAACAGGTTTACCCAGGGAAGTGTTGTCCCAACCTTGGGAGTGTTCAAGGCCAGGCTGAATGGGGCTTTGAGCAACCTGGTCTACTGGAAGGTGTCCCTGCCCATGGTCAGGGAATTGGAAAAAGAATGGTCTTTAAGGTCCCTTCCAACCCAAATCATTTCATGATTCTGTGATTATCAGAGACCACCTTGAGAAACTCCCCTTATACACTGAACAGTTTTTAATCACTTACCCTACTGCAAACATTGGAATTCAAAGTGTCTTTTCCTTGTTTACCATTTTATCCCCAAGGGACCAAGGAAAGGAGAATACAAAATCAATTTCCATCCCTTTAGCCCTCAGATCAAGACCTCATACCCATTTGTAAGACAAAGAAATGCAGCATACAAGATGTTTTGGGGATCTGAATCAAGTTGTTATCTTGTGTGCACTTAAGAATCAAAGCTTAGAAATGGAAGAAACCTCTTAGACTTTGTTTTGAGGCAACCACCTTTGTAAATGGAGCAAATCCTTCTGTGATATAAGCTGTAAAAAGAAGACAACAACAACTAGGACTGTATCATTACTTTTCCAGGAACTTATGGTGGAGGTTGGATAACTTTATTGCTGACTTCAGTGGCACCCTGGAACTGTGAGTCTTCATCACTTTGTTTGAATGCCAGTCTTGTGGTGTTGTAGCCATGAGAGATCCTGCCTGCTGGTGATACTGCCTGGGCTTGCTGGTGATACTTGCCCTGTGCTTCAGCCAGGGTCTCTCCCTCCCCCCGTGCCTCTTTCCCACTTGGGGAATATCTTGCAATATGATGAACTCGTTGGACAAGCAGAACATTTCAGCACATCTGAAAGCTTTCCATCAGGTTTCCTTTCGTTGTCTGGAAATAGCAGAATGATCTATTTGAACATTGTTCTCAATATACTGGCAAGTTCCCAAATACTAGGAGAGAAGGCCAGGACGAAATGCAGAGGACACTATAGCTACTACAGCTACTGCAGCTGAGGGAGACAAGAATTTACCTCCTTATAACACATCTGTTGCCCACAGATCTCTCTGACCAGCTTCATTCCCCCATCTCCTCCTGCCAGTGCTGTGCCATAGGTGTGAATTATCAAGTAACTGCTCTGCTGAACATGCAACCCAAGCAGGATTTTGCTGATGTCTTCAGAGATGTATAATATTTTTCATGACTAAGGAAAAAAGATGAACTTGTGAATTTTAGTAGCTAAAATAACTGTTTTTATTCATGAAAGCACTCAAAAGAAGTCAAAATTTGTCTCTTGTTTACCTAGCTACAAAATTATGAGGTGGAGGTTGCCTAGAGCTAATCAAGGTCAGAGAGTTGTCAGTGAAGAAGACCAGAAACAGTGTATTTCTATAGAGATTAACAGAAAACTGGTTTTATCTCTAACTGCTCTTGGTAACACTGATCAATTAAAGTCAGCAGCACAAAAGTTTGGAAATACAGCTGCACAGCAACAATTTTGCCTTCTGGATCTGTCCCTCTATCACCACCAGGTGAATATCCCCTAGGCTCAGACTCACTGCCAGGCATGGCAACTGGTAGAGAAAATACCAGTTTTACAGCGACTGCTGAAGCCTGAAGTGGCTGGAAGCAGGAGCTGCCCATGAGGGAAATGCACATCCCTGTGACAGACCAGAGAGGAAACAGTGTGCTGGGGGGGAGCACAGGAGATTACTGGAGTGCCTTATGAAGGAATTCTCCACATCTAGCCCACGTCTGTAGTGTCACTTTTCCATCATGCCCATATCTAGGCATCTTGGGGGGTCAGAAGTTTAGGTATGGTGGTTAGGAGTACCAAGGACAACATTAAGTCTTGGGGTTTCTCCTGGCTTGTTTTATACTTCATCACTCTTACATGTGCAGCCTTCGTAGTTCCTGGGGGGTGTGTTTGCATCTCTGTTCCATAAATAGTGCCCTTGCTGGGGGAAGAGCCTGGGCACACAGGTTTTATAGGTGGCTGCAGCACGGACATGACTTGGTGGAACCTTGACAGCATTATCTCCTATTCTACATCTGCACAGCAGTATGAAGCATTCAGATTATACAGAGCTAATAACCTGAATAGCCTTCTTTCTCTCGTTGTTTTCTTTGTATTATTATTTTTTGTAAATTTTAGTAGCACTGACAGTCTTCCTTACCTTCTCCTCCTCTACTCACTAAAATTCTTTCAGATCACTTAGATGTAAGTGCTACCTCGTTCACCTTGGACAAGAATGATCCAGCACTTTTAAGACTTTGGAAGCATAAGATCATTTTACTGTTTATTTTACCAGCAATGGTTTTTTTCTTTCTTAGGGCAAAAAAATTAACATAAATTAACTGATTCTTCAGGTGAGTGAGAGTTGGCTCAGAAAGCTAAACATGATCAATTTAATAACCTTCTAAAAGCCTCCACCTTGCATAATTTCAGCTTTAGCTATATAATTTTGCCACAGAGCTTATGTTTTGGTATTAGCAAAACAAGTTTGATGTGCTGACTGCTGAGCAAATTATTTTGTGTAGGTTTTTTACTTTGACATCACCCTATTCAGCTAAGGGTGCTAACCTGTTCAGAGTTTCAGTGCTGTAAATAGGAGATTAAGCCAATCCATAGACTTTATTGAAGCATTTTGATTGATGTGGGCCCTGGAAAGTAAAGAAGAGTTTGCCTTTGACATGAAAATCAGTCTGATAAGCAAAGAGTGCCGAGTCAGCAAATTTGAGCAGTTTAGGTTTAGCATCAGTAGAACAAGCTAGAAGTGACAATCAAGTGGTTTTATCAAGGTTTTTACTTTGGTTTTGATATACTTGTAATTGAGCATCTTTCTCTTTTGTCACCCATCTGCCTTCAAGATTTTAATTTACAACTGAAAATGTCTTGCAAGTTATATATGTATTTGTAAAATTGTTTGTGTTGGTTCATTTGTTGTGGTTTTTGTTTTTTGTTTTTTTTGTTTTGTTTTTGTGTTTTTTTTGTGAGTTCAACTAGAAGAAAGTCAGGTCAAATATTTTCTGGACTGTGTAAGACAGGAATGTTTCCTCCTTTCTTTTTTTTTATTTTTAATTTTTCTAGTGATTGAAACAGGAGTTTCCTCTGGGTTGTGGATAGAATATAAATAAGTTTCCCTATGCATTTTTGTTTGTAGACTAGCAGTGAAGAAAAACAGTAGTGATCCTTTCGAATTTTAGACTGGGAAATGTATCCCAAAACTTTGATTTTTCCAATAGAAAAATCCAGCTATTTATTCTAATGGCTGTTATCAAACCTCTTTTCTCCCCACATATCACAATCTCTTCTGCTGTTATGAAATTTAAGGAACTTGAAGAAGAAATGAAGACTGAAAAGCTGCAGTACTAATGCTTGCTCCTTTGGGATAGGAAAGGGTCTTATCAAACATAGACAAGGCAGAGGTTTAGGGTTTCTCTGGTCTCCTGGTACAGTGGTTTTGGATTTTTTTTAAATCTCCAAAGATTTAAAAAGGAGGGGGAGAACCCACTAGTACTTAACTAAAATCACAGAAGAATTACATAAGCTGTAGATTTTTTTTTTTTTCCAAAAGGTGATAATGGGATCTCTTCACCCCATTAACCAGGAGGGAAATAATTAGCGAAATGAAGGAAATCCTCCAGAACAGCTTCACAAGTTCTGAAAATAAAAGTCTGTATCAAGAGACAAGAAGATATGATGGTAGTTATTTCACCTCCAAACGCGACCAAAAAAAGGTAGATTTGGAATAATGTCAGAGAAGCCAATAATAATGCAATCTCCTTTGGGATGGTATTATCTGCAATGGGAAATTTGAAAACCTCTGAAGATTATGGAGTGAGAAGAACAATAGGTACCTACTGCTATTCAGGAGAAATGAAAATGCCATAACAATGCACATTATGCTGTCTCTGAATGGGACACATTCACTTTTGGTGAAATCACTTTAACCACTGATTCTTAATGCTGCATGAAAGGATGTTATTTGCTGCTTCTAAAGAAAGAGTAAAACACACCTTTTCTTCTCACATCACTAATTCTTGCGCTGGTAGACAAAAATATCAACTTTTTCCTTCTGCCTTTTGTCTTCCGCTGCTCGACCTGGTGAAAAAAATCAACACTGAATTTTGTTTGGTTCACTATTATTAGTTCAATTCCTGTGTCATTGGTCATACAATGAACCCCCATTTTCAAAAACTGCCTATGAAAATGAGTGAGTCACTTCTATTTTTATGGCCAGCACTACTCCAAGTGCTTGAAGTAGTGCTAAAGTCTGCCTCTGTCTTGCTTTATTTCCCTCAGATGCAGCATTCAAAGAGCATTGCCCCTTGAGTGTTAGAGGAGTGCTGTTTACCCCTTTTAAATCCCTCTGAACATAAAGGCATTTATCAAAGCGGAGATGTCCCCTTTGCTTGGTGTTCAGCTAAGGCTTCATTTTCCTTAATGCTTTAGGGTAGGGATGCCTCTCTGAGCTCATTGGGATCAAGAGGAGCTGAGCCAGGCACTTCTAAAGCCGAGGACAACACGCCGTGGTCTCCCTGTGACAGAGGGGCTGCGTGAATGAGGTCCATGAGGACTTTGACGTGGCAGCAGGCGAGCAAGGCAGAGCAGCTACAGAGAACTGCACCATTTTATCAGCGCACCCCACACAGGCCTGACAGATTTTTGTATCTGAAAGAAGTTCAGTAAAGTTCCTGCTCAAATAAGTGGTTGTTATCTCGGCAAGCCAGAGGCTCTGATCTGCTGCCTTCCCAGGGTGTGATATCAGATGAGAGGAGGATAAGGTTAGAGATCTAATAACTTGGAAAAGACTAAACCCTGGCACTGACCCCACAAAGTGACCAGCTAGACCAGTAACCTTACCAAAGCCCCTGTCTTGATATCGGCCTAATAAGTCAAGACTTGCAGTATCTATAAAGCCCCTAATTTGAAATCGAGGCACCTTTGAATTTTGCCTCGTAAGTGGATCCCAGAAGCGTGTTTTATGTATTATCCTGTAAATGTGAAATGACCCTCAGCTTCACAGGCTGCTTGCCCGGGGCTTTCCAGAGTGTCTGTTTGTTATGTTCATGATAACTGCGACGAATTTGCTGCCGCTGTTAGAGCTGCTGAGTGACATCTGAGTTAAAATGTAACATTTCTGGTGCCCTGAAGCCCGGGGGAACAGCGTTTATCACACTTCCTGATGGTGATTTTTGGGAGGGGACAACTATATGTATCAGATGAGTACCACGTAGCAGTGTCAGAACAGCACAAACAGGTGTTGCACTGATTCTTCTGGTAAGGCAGATGTTCATGTTTCCTTGGGCCTGATTCTGCACACGTGCCAGCAGCAGCAGATTTGGGACATTTCACAGAAGCGAAACACTGCCCTTCCTTGATTAAACTTGGGAGTTAGTGAAGGTGGTCTTTCAGGTCACTTGGTGTTGTAAATGTGAAGAGGGTCAAAGAAGTGCCTTAGGAAGTTTCCCAGTGATGTCCATCAAGCAGGTTTATTGTTCTGAGAGTTGCACACTCTCCCTGGCAGTCAGGGATTCTGGCTTTGTGGCTAAAGCCAGGACAAGTAGTTCACGTGTTCTTTCTCTGGCCATTATTTTCTGTCCTTGTGGTTCAGTTTTTTCCCCTCACACCTATCTCAGCTGCACAAAATCTGTTCTGTGGTGGGCTGAGCAGGAAACTGCATCACTGAGCTCAGCTAATTAAAAGTACTCTTTTTAAAGAGAAAAAAATAAGACTGCAATGTGCCAAAATCAGTTGTGACAGATGGCATCTGTTTTCCCTGCCCTTGCTTTTGTGTGCCTTTAGGAAGCCTCAGCAAGGTGAAGCCTCCAGAAAGAGAGGGAAATTGCTCCTTTTATTAGAGAACTGTTGCTGCTCAAGGAGGGGTGGCTTGGGGGACTGCAGAGTGTGGCCAGACCCACCTACCTTTGACTCCTTGAGATTGAAGTCAGGAGCAGAGAGAAGTCAAAGGCTGTGCAGAGTAGCTCTGCTAAGAAAGTCATCAACTAATTAAAACCTAGAAACCAAGCAAGGGGTGAATTTTATTTCTGGTGTATAAATCTACTTGGTTTGAATTTCCCATGTTTAAAAATCAAGTATTGTCATCATTTTTTGTTCTAGAAGTCCTGGGGCATTCTAGCTCTTTTTTTAGAGAGCTTGCTATGAGAAGAGAGGCTAGGCAGGTGCATATCAGCTATAGCCAGATCTGTTATATTGAAACCACAGCATTATTAAGTATCCTGTTTACTGTAATTAAAGCCAAAGTCTACTGGACATTTACTTATAAGTAGTGCTCATCAAGTCTTTCCTGACAACTTTTTGCCTTTGCATAAAAGTGTTTCTCTCTCCTAAAAGCTACACTTGCTTGTTGGGATTCCTCTCATTCATCCTGCTTGGCATTTGATCAGATGCTAGGCCTTTATATTTTAGGTGTCTCTTTTGTCTAATGTGAAGGCACAGCCTAAAATGGGCTTCAAAGAGGGGTTGGCACCATTAAAAGATATACTCTCAAGCCAGGCAAATCCCCAAACAATATTTCTAAGACAGACAGAAGAATTTCTGTATAATATTGATGACTGAATTTTCATCCAAGCCACAGCATGGCTAGTTTTGTTATAAACCCACTTCAGAAGAAGGTCGATTAGAAGATGAGGAGTGGCAGAGTCTAATGCTTGCTTGGAATTCTGGAATTTTTATTTTAGGGTTTCCAGAGTAAGGCTCAACTGCCGTCAGAAATCAGCTGAAGGAACTCAAATGTAAGTAGCTATGGTATACAGGTGTGAAGACAGCTTAGAAGTGTACCCATTAAACAGTATAAACGTCAGTCAGGCACTGATGCTGGTAATAATGAGTCCTGTCCTTAAGGGGTGTTAGCACTGAACAAACTTCAACTAGAAGATACTGTATATGATAGATCCTCTATTGTATTTAGTTTAGGTATCTTTAGACCTAAACGTGCTTTACATGTATCAACTCATATCTTGAAGTGGATTAAAAATTGCATGGGAGGTCAGAAGAAAATTATGTATTTGTTGCTAAGGAGAAGTAATGACATAAACTGGAATTTTTTGATGATTAAAAGACTGATACTTCCTAGGTACCTACACTACAGGAGAGATGATGAGACTATGCATAACAGAGTCAGGTAATCATTTGTCAGGAGGTAACACAGTCTGCTAGCAAGGTAAGGATGATATAAAAATACAGTCTTTTCTTTTCCTCTTGTATTTTGCAGGGAATGTGTGCAATTCTCTGTCTCTTTTCCTTCCTTCCCCATTCGATTCTTGCAAGGAGAGGGATCAGGGATAATCTGCCACTATCCAAAAGTGCTACTACTAATAGATCAAACTGATCAGTTAAACCAACCTGCAGGTTGGTTAAAAAAAAATCTTCTAAATTCCCTCCTGTGGATTCCCCCTCCAGAGGAATCTGTGTTTTCTACTTGTCCAGTTGTGGGCTGATTTCTGGCAAGCAACCTAAGCTGGTTTTCTGCAGTAAAAGAGAGTTGTCTGATGGTACTCAGGGTGCATCAACAGTTTTCATCAGGGTCAGAAAGCTATAATATCCCAATTTCTTCATAGCAATCTTACCTCCTTGGCACAGGGATTTTGTTTAATAAGAGCTTTGGGACATGTACTATTTGTACTCTGTATTTCCTCCTAATACAGTGTGACAAGACTTATCAGAAGTTCCAGGCAGCACCCTGCTAGAAATAATTAATAATATTACTTCACACTAGGCAGTTCCTGCTTGCAGATTTCAAAAAGGTTTTTAAAAAGAAGTAAAAATGTTAATATCCACATGTTATCAAGAGAGAAGTGAAATAAAAGAGGTTCATTACGCAGTCATACAGCGTGTCAAGGGAAAGCAAGAGGCAGAATCAACATCACCTGGATGACTTTCTCCTGATCAGTCTTGTTGGTTACAATGCTGGTGGCACATGACATTTGCAGAACCCCTCCTCTCCTTCTCCTGGGCTATGGTTAGGGCTCAGTGCATTTCCAAATGTTAGATGGGGACGGGGAAAGATGTTAAATTCCTGTTTGCACTTTGCTGTTTCCATTTCTGCTCATAGTAACTTGGAGACGATCCAAGCTACATCATGTGTGATGAAGAATGTGTGACATCTGACAACTGTAGGACCCTGACCAAGCAACTGATACGATGTCACTCGCCGGGATGTAATTTCCAATAGTCACATATTTTCTGTTTACTTTCCTCTTAGTGATTTACTGTGTAACAGCTCCCAACCATATATCTGTGGGAGCTTCCTCTGCTCACCTTGTTTTCTGCCTTTCAAGGTACTGCACTGCATGATGATAAGCTTCAGAGAAATGACTACTGTCGATAAACCCAGCCATCCATGCTCAGCATTGCATTCCCTAAGTCCCAGGGGAGTGTCTTACCTGCAGGTGAATGCTGATGGCAGAATCCATTTAGAGAAATGGCTGGTGTTTGTCTGTTTATTTGCATATAGAAGTATCTGTAAAGCCTTCAGTTATTCCATTGCCTTGTTCTTTTCCTGACAACCATTCTCCTAGGAGACAACTATAAAAGCAAGTCTTAAAAAGCTTGTGAAGCACCTTAAGAATTTTTTTCTTAAAAAAAAAAAAGTTTCATTTTTTTACTATGTAAATAGTAATAAGTGAGAAGGTGAGGGAGACTAGAACTGAAACCAGGAAAAAGAGATCGTTTAACTTTGCAGAGCATTTCAATATTTTGCTTTTGGCATTCTTTCTTTTTTTTGGTATAAAAATATTTCATTTCCATTCTCTGTGAAAGAAAATAGAAATGTGGATTCTGGGAGCCCTCTGTCACTAGCTGAGAAGTACTCCACTCGTTTTTCCCCAGAGCCCTAAAATACTGAAGCCTCAGGAAGAGCCACTCTGTCTTCTCAGGAGCCATTTGGTTAAATTTTCAGGGAATTGGTTGCTGTCCAGCGAACTCCCTTAGCACCATGGCAGAGTTGAAATATCATCTCTCTGCATCTCATTTAAAGTTCAGGAAAACAGTAAATTCTGGTTAAAAAAAAAAAAAAATTTTTCAAACTTGCTACAGAAAGATACGACCTTGTATATTTAGTTACGCCTTAAAACCAAAGCAGTGCTGCTTTACATCAGACTGTATAAATAGGCATTAATGGGGTCAAAAACTGCTTTTAGAAAAACTGCTCTGGCTACAAAACAAACCTCAAAGACCTCTAGACCAGTTCACACCAGTTCAAAGGATATATCAGGATGAGAGTGGGTAATAGAAGGGCGGGAATGAGTTGGGTCTGTGGAATGCAGTTATTTCTACTTTCTAGCACTTGAGCTCCTGTAGGAAAATGGAAAAACACTACAAGGTTGCTTTTGTTCCTCACTGCTTGGAGAAGGAGGAGAGGTATGGACTTCATTTCTAGCAAATATATAATT
Organism: Myiozetetes cayanensis; assembly: GCF_022539395.1. NCBI lineage: Eukaryota > Metazoa > Chordata > Aves > Passeriformes > Tyrannidae > Myiozetetes > Myiozetetes cayanensis. The sequence goes on from NW_026087742.1 coordinate 6,823,717, forward strand.
ATTATTTTTAGGGAGATGACGGAAGAAGCTTTCAAGTCCTTCAGGGTATTCAGCTGATACCAAACCCTTCCTACCTACATGCCTCTAATTTCTAATATGTATAGAGGCAAGATGATTATAATTTCAATAAAAGCTGCAGGCCTTTTTCTTCACTTTATTTCATCTATTTTAGATGTTTCTCACTTGCATGTGATTCAATTAATTAATGTCACGCAATGAGGTAAGCTAACCCTTGCTTTCCAGGCTGAGTTCTGAGCTTTATTTCCAGTTTGTTGTTGCTGAGGGCTTTAAGAGACACTGTGTTGTTCATGCCCATTATTTGCAATAGGTGCTTGAGAAATAAACTTCTTTTCCCAGTAGCCTTTCTTTCTACCGGGTCCCCTTAGTCACTGCTATTAAGCACACAGATACTTTGTATTTCTAACAGAATTTAGCATTTTAGTTTAAAAGTCTTGGTTTTTTTTTTATTTCCATCGATGTCACTGTAGCTCTAGGGAGAATGTTTGCTACATGCCCCGCATGCCCCAGAAAAATATACTCGACAACAACAGCAACAACTATATTGACCTTTACTGTGTAAATATGGCTCTTTATTGTTTAGTAAATGGAATGCTGGCTTTGAAAAAAGCTTTGGACTAGAGAGCAATTTACTCTGCAGACTAAACATTGTGAGGTAAGTCAAAGTAGGCATGAAGTAGAATATGAATATATGCTTTGGCCCTTTTCCTGGGTATCTTTTTCACTGAACTCAGTAAGACTGTGAATGCAAGATATTTTGCAAGGCACTAAAGGAATGCACTCTGTTCATGACAAAGTAGGGCTGCTCATCCCAGCTGGCAGGCATAGATATTCCAGTCTGGAGATGTTTTGGCTGGTTTGAAGGTCATTGAGTTCTCTCTTGGCAGGGAGAAAAAAAAGCACTTTTGGAATATTTTTGTGACTGTGAGGGAACAAAGCTGCAGAAGCTGCAGTTTACAGGGCAAAAGTCCTGCAAGCACCAGGACAGTGCTTTGACCCTAATAATTTAGAATTTGGAGCCTGTTTTTTAGTCCTAGTGGAGAGTTGCTGATGCTGATGGTCACCTAGATGGTGACATTGCAGCAAATACTAGCAAAGACTTGCAGCATAAAATCACATTTCAGGTTAAAAAAAAAAACAAACCAAATACATAAAAATAGTAGTAACTATGAATATCAGTTTGTGGTCTGATATTCACATTACAGGATTTACTGCTTTATCATTTTGTCAGCAGTCTTGATTTCCACATCTTTCTGTGCCATTCTTAGCCAGGAGTAGCTTGCCAGCAGCATTACCTGTTGGCAGCACCTGCTATCAGTGTCCAGCACTGTGTTTGTTAACCATAGAACAGAATCACACGTGGTAAGGAACAGATGAGCTGACCAGCAAGATTTGCTGGGGATTGAATTAGTGTTTATTTATTTTATTTTCACATTTATCCAACCATCTGTGCAGCCACATCCATTTAGTCAATAAGTGAGACGATTTTTAACTTTTGGTCACTTAGCATATATTGTAGCCCAGCTTACACCACTCTACCCAAGTGAGTGGTTGCTTGCTCTTCTCACTGTGCTTATGGTTATTATCAGTCTAAAGTGTGCTACAAGTCAAGCAGAATTTAAATATAAAGAAAGGAAACTACATTCTGAAAGTTAGCCAAAGTTTGAGAGTGAGAACACCTAACTCAGTTCCTCACTCAGCATCTAAGTGTGTAATGATTTTGTCCTGTGGCAGGAGTGTGGAGAATCATTTCTACAGGGTTTGCAAGTATACTTATGAAAAACTTCTTTTTTTTCTGAGTAAGAAATGTATATACAGGGATTATACTGCAATCTGCAGGAGATACAAAACTTTTCTGGCCAAACATCGGCCAAACCCGTGAGGATCTGTTGATCCAGAGGCTTGATCTGAAGGAGGTTAGTTTTCAGCCAGCAGTAGGAGTGTTTGGTAAGGTGCTTCTAGCTGGGAGCTAATTAGAGGCTGCTGAGCCTGCAAGGATCTTTCTGTGGCGAATACAACCCATCTCGTGCCACCATTGCACTTCAGCACTCCTGTCACACATTCCTGCACCTCGGAGGGGTCTCTCACATCTGGTTGAGCTGTGGGAAGGCTGAAGGTATTTTCCTTCAGCTGTGCTTTTCAGTCTCGAGTATCAGGTGTGAGCCCCGCCACACTCCTCTCTGCTGCCTCGTTTATTGCTTCTCCTGCTGGGTTATGATGGCAAAGAAAGGGCCGCTTGGTAGGAGAAGGCAACGCTGCTCCAGGGAGTTTGTATGTGGGGGCATGCAAGCTGACATAGCAACCTTCGTGAGAGGAGCAGTGTCTGACATATCCAGCTGTGCCTGTGGTGGATCCTGAGCCACTAGTAAGCTCAAATGTGATTTACACCCAGTGCTCACGATGCTACTGCTGAGGCATCAGTGGCCACTTCTCCCATAAATTTGCTGCGGTTTGTGACATCAAGGAATCCTGGAAGGAGCGTGGGCTGAGGTCTCTGCTAAACACTATGAGTCCTGGAATTGCTGCATGGCAGTGAGAGGGATCACGACACACCTATACCGTGGGGAGTGCTGGGGATAGCACTGCCCCAGCACTTTTTCCTTCTACCTCAGCTGAAGCCAGAAACTGTGTCTTGCTTGTGTCTGAGCGGCCCAGATGGTGAGACAATTTGGGCACAGGTTCAAAATGCAGTTTAGGAGAACCTTAAGCAGTTTATGGCTTTGAAAGAGGAGAGTTAAGAACACACAGCTGAATAGAAGATGTGCAAAAAGAAAAAAAAAAAAACCCAAAAACCAAAAAGAAATTATTTGTAAGGCACATGAATGGCACTGTGTGGTTTTAGTTTAGGAGTTAATATGGGACAGAAAGTGATAACTCCAGCTAAGTTGCATTCACTTTGCAGACAGCTCTTGCTTAGTCACAACTTGGAGTTTCAGTAGGCACCAATGCTGCTAATGATTTCTCTAAATAAGGCTGTTTTAGAGCCCAACTGCAATACTTCCAAGTCTGACCTGACTTTGAAAATGCAACTCCCTTCAGCAAGTTGTATTACACACCAATAACATCTGCAAACGTTTCCAGGAGGAGGTTTGAAATGGCTTTACTCATTACTTGAACAGCTCTGACAATAGTCAAATGGTATGCATCAGGTAAATTATTCAAGACATTCCTTGTCAAATTTCTTTTGTGTCCTCCATGCAATTTTTTAATTATTGATTTGCCAGCTCTAGCTAGTTTGGTGGCCCAGTGTTTCATAAGCACTGGGAGAGAGCTGCTTTGTGCAAACACCAGTGGCCATCATAACCATTCAGTTTACAGCCAGTCAGTGCCTGTGAAAACTGCAGATTAAAGACAATCTGTTCTTGCATATCTGGAACAGCAGGAATTGACTCGATAGGTGGTTGAACAGCTCTGAGCAACACTAAACTGTAATGAGTTTGTTTTGCTGGAAAGAGATGAAGGCTCAGGGCTACATCCACACAGAACATCCACGGAGCAGAAACTTATAGGAACAACATGAACTACCCAGAGACAGAGTGGGATTTGTGTGCATGTGTGTGTTCCCTTCTTTAGTACTGTCTCTTTATCACACAAAAACACTTATTATTTGAGCTGTTTTGGGAATATGCTGTATGCATTTTCCTTAAGTATTTTCTGTGGACTGGTTTTTGCCAAGTCCAGTTGCTTTTTTTTACTAAACCCTTTTGAATATGAAATGTTTTACAAGTGTCTTCCTTTTTCTTGCCTTGCACATCCATTGATTTTAAAGTTTGGGCTTTTCCTGGTGAGGGCATTAAATTTTACAGAATTTTTGCAGGATAATTTGCTCAACAGGCCATATGAGAGGAAATAGCACTGCAGTTTTTAAATGAGATAAATTTGAAATTTGTGCGCACATTATGTTCAACTCAATATTTTTTTAGTGATAGTAAATATAAGCAATATTTAAAACATAATTTTATTTAATCTTAATTTTGTTTTATTTTTTCCTTCCTATTTTTTATGAGGTTTAGTTGGTTAGGCAAGTGTATTTCCAGCTCTACAAAACTGAATTGAAAAAGAAAAAAAAGCACTTCCCAGTGGAAAAAGAGAGGACTGACTATTCCTTCTGCAAAGGTTGAGGCAACAACTGATAAAACCTGGGCCCTTGAGGCTTTAGAGCCACCAGTAGGGAAGGCTGGAGGCAACAGCTCTTTCTACCATTTGCAGACAAGGCAGTGGGAAAAGAGTGCTCCCAAAAGCCAGTGGTGTCCCCCATATTTCAGGCGAAAAGGAGTAAATTCCCCCCCCCCCCAAAGGGAGTCCACTGGCTAAAAAAAAAAAAAAAAAAAAAAAAGAGTTTGGATGTTTTTTGAAGAACTTCTTCATAGTTAAAATTAAAATGAACAGGATAAGGGTTTGTCTTATTATATGATTCCTAGCAGCCTTATAACAAGCCTCTTAGAAACTGTACATGAAAAAGACCTAGACAGTCTACAAGTTAATTAAACTTTGCTCTAGATTCTAACTTAACAGAGAAATAAGCTGCTAGATTTTTTTCTAATTAAGCATAATTTTTACATTTTACTCATGCAAACCACATTATCATATGTAAGCATCTGAGACTCTTTCCTTAACTCAAAATATTAAAGTTTCAATTATGGCAATGTTTTAACTTAGTAACACTAAATCCCAAACCAGTCATAGATTTATGTTAATAATTAAGAAATTCCAGGCATTTAACATTATTAGGAGTACGATGTGTAAAAGCTTTAGTATTTTAAGGATGTTTAGAAGACAAGCGAGTATGTTGCTCTTCCATAAATATTTTAACAAGACATCATGTGTTTTTTTAATATTAAAATTTCCTACACAAAAGAAAATAATTTGTGAGGTTTTATATGAATGCACATGATGATGGTTTTACCAACTTATGTGACATTTGTGTTGTTTTATAACTATGGCCATAAGAAAATCTAACTAGATTTTATTTCTGTTGGATTTTGTTTCACTTAATTATTTTGTACTTCAGTGCAGAGTAAAAGAAAGGTGTTTCCACATTGCAAATAGATTATGGGGCAGTAATGCAAAAATTCTTCATAGTCAGATTTCATTCAGTGCTGGTCAAACAGAGATTGTGTGGAAGGAGTTCTTTTAATTCCCTGTATCTTGTGGACTTAATTTCTTTCTGACTTTGGTGTCTATGGTAAGTTGCTGGCTTATTCCCATTGGAATAAACATGTGCAAATGAACAGAGGTAAATTAGCTGCCTGGAAAACTGGTATTTTGAAGAGAAGAAACCCAATGTGTTTAGTGGATCAGCATGAGACTTCAGAGTTCTCCATTAAGCAGCTTCCAGTAATCATCACCCTTTTTAAAACTCTGAGCAGAAGTTCAGCAGAAACTGGATATTAATGCCTTTACTGGGCTGCTTTATTTTTGCACTTGTGACACCACCATAGAGAAGGAATTGGAGGAAGAACAGAAAAGCAGTAAGAAGCTCTGGTCCACAACGAATGCCTGGAAGTTTTTCCCTTAAAACTGTGGCCTCAGTGCATATAGACATACACCGACCTTCAGCAGAGAGTAATCCCACTCTGCTCTCATCAAAGTGGGATAACAAATCCAGAGCCCATGCCTTGAACCCTGTGTCAGTGGGCAGTGCCAGCAGGGAGCTGAGCAGGAAGACAGTGTGTTCTCCACCACCTGTGTTGCTTTATTTCCCACCAGTTGGCACAAAGAGTACTGGCAGCTCAGGGTAAATGCAGCATCGCTTTCAAGCTCAGCAATGCCTACAACATCTCCCCAGTTCCAGAGGAGGAAAGCAGGATCCAGAATCAGCAGCATCCGAGATATGTGAATAGGGTAACCAACCCTCATCCTAAACGTGTCAAAATGGACACTGAAACAAGTCTGCTAGGTGGATGTGCTGTAGCTGGAGGTATAGTAATTCAGGTAGATGGTGAACCATGGTGTTTTTCAGTCCATTTCCAAACATGGTAGATAATTACTTCATTTCCAGCCTTTGTTTGGATAGCCACTGAGGGAATTCACAGTGAGCATAGCCCCCAGGTGAAGCATGTTCACCTTTAAAATGCGTTTTAAGTGTAGCTGCTGCAAAGTGCTTCAGTGCACAGTAACATTTTCACTGGGTGTCAGAATCAAGTGACTGAAAAGCAGGATGGGCGTTGTGAAGGACAAAGGTAACGTTATATTACTTACATTTTTTTGGCATGTTGCCATATTTCATTTGCAGCTTTAAGGGGAGTAGAGCTACATTTTCTGCATATTTAAATGCAGAACACGTTAAAATGCAGGCTAAAGAGAGCTACTCTATGCTTATTAAATGTAACTGGGTTTTTGAAATATTTATTGTGAAATGTGAGAGAATATTATTAAAAGTATCCATTTGTATGCCATGGGCAATTAACAATAATTATTTTCTTAGTGGTCAGTTAAAATCTAGCTGACATAAAGAAGAAATTTTATACACATTTAAATTGAAAGTGTATTAAAACATATTTTGAAAATGACCCAATTTGACATATAGTTATATCTGTAAATAGCTATTAAGGTTTTGCCTAAATTATCTAAGCTTAAGGAGATACTATCTGTTCAATAAATACTTAGTTTAATAATAATATTTATAAAAAGGAAAAAAGCTATAGTGTCATACTAGAAAAACACAGTTCTGCTGACCAAAAAAAAGCAGCTAGGAGAGCTTCATGATACAACCCAATTTTATTCTATTTGAGAAAAGGACTCAGCGGCATAAAAAGTCCAATCACAGAGCAAAACAAACTGCATGACTCAGGAAACTTCCTAAGAGCTCAATTCTCACTGTTTCACAAAAACCCCATCTTCTGTCATGTCTGGACAGCTGTTCTCGATATCAACAGGGGAGAGAAGCAGTTTTGTTCCTCTATTAGTTCTTTCTGATCAGTGTTTTCAGCATCCAAGCAAATTGCTTCATTAGAGTAACCTCGGGACTTTTGACACTTCATCCTCTCGTAGCCTGGGGTTTGTCAGGTCGCTCAGATCTCCTGCTCCTGTGTCTGGCCCGAGCGTGCCTGTTGCCCCAGGAGCCAGGAAGATGGTGATAACAGGAATTGATTTGGTGACTGCCTTAGCCTTTACCCAGGGAGATGAACAGAGTGGTTGTTTTGACTCTGATGGTTTTGCTCATGGGATAATTGCTCAAAGTCTAGTGAATCTGAATTTGAGTTGTCAGACTCTGTTTCCTGGTGAATGAAACTTTAAGTAAGTTGGTATTTTCTTTTATGTTTTAGTACCATCTAAGTCACGATAGTTGTGTAATAACATGTAGAAATGTTCAATTCTAAAAGATCTAAAACCAAAACTGATTTACTGAACTATCCATTTTCCCAGCTCTGATTAAGGGAACACATCCAATTACACAAGTATATTATTAATGTTCATCTGTAGTGTAGTAGAATTAAAATTGCAATGCCTCCCAATCACAGCCTAAACCGTGCAGTAATCAAGCATGAATTTAGCAAGTTCATTTTTCCATTATGCTGTTTTCAACACAAAGTTACCATATTAGCATATGGTACCATAACATTGCAGTTCAAGCTACAAGGAGGAAATCCTGTGCCACGGGGGTGCTGAGACACCAGCACAGATCGCCCAGGGAGTTGGTGGTCGCCCCATCCCTGGGAACATTTAAGGTCAGGCTGGTCAGGGCTCTGAGCAACCTGATCTAGTTGAAGATGTCCCTGCTTATTGCAGGGATGAGCTTTCAAAACAGAGTGTTTGATGGTTCTGTGATGGGCAAAGGAAAGGCAATTTGCGTGGCGTACAAATGGAGGTCACCTTTAAGAGGCCGTGATTCATGCTTGGGACTGCACTTATCTTTAATCAGTTTTAAAAGGGAAGATAACAGGATGTGACTGAAAGTCCCTAAACAGTAGCACTTACTGAAATGAAGAGTAGAAACAGCCTATTTAAAAAGCTCACTATTTTAAGTTTCTAATGTTTCTAATGCTGTCTCCCTCTTTACTCTTGCCCTAGCAGGCCATGTCAAAACTACCATTATATCACTGTACTGAGTTCAAATCTACAGTACTGTGTCCAGGAACCTAACTCTGTCAAATTCAGGCTATTCTTTTAAGTATGTGCTTCTGCAGGAGGGGAAAAAGTGAGGGATTTTTTTTGTTTCCTCTCTTTCTCAGTGGGGCAAAGAAAAAATCAATATAAAGTGATGAATTGTAAGTCGCAAAAAGGCTTAAAAGGTTTATCTTTGGGGAAAAAAAATTACTGTCCTTTGCAGTGTGCCAAGGTTTAAAAGCAATTATTTATCGTTACATAACTTCCTTTTTTCCCCCCCTTTTGTTCCTAACTCGATTCATCTTTTTTTTTTTCCACTTCACTCATTTAGATAAAAATAGGCAAAACTGTGAAAACAATCCATCCTCTATCTGTCATTCATGCTTTCATGATATGCATTGCATTGGTAATTTTACCTACTGTGAAATTTTTGGTTTTAGCTAAGATTAACTAGGCTTCAAAGTACTTTCAGTGCTAATAATACAGACTGTCCTTATATAAGCAATCTGCTCCTTTGTGAGGATTTTTGCATTACAATTTTGTGATAATATAGGTCTGTTTTTCTCTGAATCACACTTGAATTATGCCATCTCTGAAGAATCTTTTCCCTAGTGGCAACCATGCACAAAAGAGAGGTATGGTCACAATTCACACCTGTATGGTGTGGTCACACCTGTGTGTGAGGCAAGAAGCATCACCCTCATATAGAATCTCTGGCTAAAAGCCAGTGCAAAACTAAGCCTGCAATGCTTTACTTAACAGGGAAAAAAAAAAGAAAAAAAAAAGAAAGAAAACAACAAAAATTTAAATAATTATGGGGTTTGTACTTAATGGACTAAATTTCACTCTACTGGGAAAAAGAAAACACAAAATCTGTTTTTACTTCTACATTGTGCTACTAGACCATGACTGTTCCCTTAGAGTTTATTCTCTATGTCACTTGCTAATGTTGGCTTAAAAAAACCCAAACACAGGCAGGTGTTAAACCATTAAGTACTAAGTGAAGACATGCCAGATTGCATAACTAATGGCACTGTAAATTGAAAATAATGTTAGGGAATGTAAGTTTATATTTTAGGCCTTTGTAAAAGCAGACTTTGACTTACTAAACACTAATAAGTACTTATGGGCTCATATATTGTTGAGTATTTTTACAACCATGAATATGCCTCATGAACTGCAAAGAAGATCTTGTGGGTATTTTACTGGAAAATAGCAGCTGGATGTGAGAAATTTGGTATCTGAAAAGAAATATTTTTAAAAAATATTTCCTTATAATTAAACCCACAGTAGTGTCCCACAGTTTCATCAGAATAAGGTGAAACAATTCAGACAAAACAAAAGCTGTGTGGAGTTTTTTATACCATTTTCTGAAATTAACTTTTTAAGGTCTTCAAGTTGCTGTTTGGGTTGGTTTCTCTGTTTCCAGAGGAAGCAGGCAGGAGTGTCCTTCTGCTCCTGAGAGATGTAATGGCAATTGTTCCCCACTCTGACTGTGAGTCTGAACCACCTCTCCTGTGGCAGTAGGATTCCCTCCCACTCTCTGGTCACTGGAGCAGCTGCTGCCTGAACCCCCTCTAGAACCTGTAACTCTTTTTATCCTACACTAATTCCTACTAGGAATTAAAGAGGGAAAAAGATGGGTGAAGCAGTGTAAATGGGTGCTCCTCGTTCCCTCCATCAGTAACCATGAATTGTCTCAGGAGCATTTATCCCGTGAGCAAGTGGAGTTTAGCAGATGGACACAGGCAGCTGTATGAGTGACAGTGAAAAGCAGGACATGATGAGTGTCATTAGTTCTTAGTGTGAGGGTGGGACAGTAGATTTAGCCAGCCATCAGTACCAGTCTGTTTCAGAGAGGCCAAACAATCACGAGTTATGAAGGTCTTTTATGCCAACAGAAAAGTTATTATTTAATCAAAACACAGCTGTGGAATGGTTAGTGGTGATGGAAAAGATGTTTGGGTGGAGTTTGGATTTAGTTTTTATTTCTTTAAGGGAAATTTTGACAGATAGGAAAAGTCCAGAAAAACTAAGATTTTAGGGATTTTTTTACATCTTCCAAGAAGAGCCCAAAACTTTCATTAGATTCTGGCACTTTCTCAAAAAATATTTGTTTGCTTGGAATTAGTTTTACTGAGACAAGTTACAGATAGAATAATCTTTTATAAGTTTTTATGAACTCAATGTAACACTGAGAAACTTGTTGTGGCTCAGCTCCTCAGCAGGTCTGAAAAACACTCCTCTGACTTCAAGTAATAGGATCCAGCATCATTTATCTAGTGAAAATAGGCTGATTTATGCCATTCAAAAAAACCCCTGTGATCCTGAAACAGAGATGAAATAGGAGCATGATATATAACAGATACCTGGAGCTAAGTAAAATCCTGAGCAAAAGGTTGTGACTATAGATTGGTTTAGCTTTCTTACTAAACTGCTGTGTTTTCTTTAAGGATACTTTAAGCACTTCTAAGTGGTTCCTGAAGAAACAAATGATGAACACAATTAATGCATGGGTTTTGACCCACTATGGCAGGAACTATAAAGAAAGGCTTGTGTCTAGATTCAACCATGATTAATGACTCAAAAAATGATAAAGGAGGTAGTAGGATCAGTCACAACAAAGACTGCAGTTAAGGTATTGCCTCAAATTCAAAGGCCTGACTACTTGAATAAGAATTTATACTTCAGGCAAGAGAGCCTATCAATTTACGTCTTAATTTATTTTGGTACATGATTTTGCACGTGTTGTCACAGTTTCCTAGAATTATCTGGACATGTGGTGGTGAGTTTTCAAACTCTTCTTAACAGTGGTGCTTTTGATTAATCATTCCAGAAAACAAAAACTCCATCCCCTGAGCACAGGAAGTAGTTGGGGAATGAGAGTTATTAAATTCTTTGCTCCTACCTTTGTGTTTGCCATTACAGGATTACTATTTGTCTGGTACACATAAAGAAAATTATATAGAAGTTGAATTCGTAAACGCTCATAAAAGTTCACATCGCCTTTGTTATGGGGATACCAAAACCTTAATTCACACATCTCTTCAGTCCTGAGGGTTACTGACAAAACCTAACTCATCAGACTGAAATAGCCCTGTAGGAACATACATTTATTTATCCACCAGAGAGTGTACTGGGTAGTTTTGCTGCTGTAAGTCCCGTTGTCCCATGGGATTACACTAACAGAGATGTAATAATCTTTCTTCCTTGAATATGAAAACTGTAAAACCTGTCACCAGCACAGATCAGTAATATGATTTCCTGAAGGATTCATTGCAGAATAGGTGGAAATTTATATATGTGTTCCAACCACAAACAAGGAAGATGTTTTTCAGCAAGATAAACCATAGATTCTGCTGCACTGTGGGATCTGTATAGGATCCACATGTTAAGTTTGATAAAGCCTGACTAGTGAGAAAGTTGGATTGTTTGGTGTGTTGAAATGTCCTATAGTGTTAATTACTGTGCTGAATATGAGCCTTATTAAAAATAAGATTACAATTGGGGGAAAAAAGTGAGTTTTAAATATTCTTTTGGTTGATTTCCCCCTCAAAATTGGTAGTCTGCAAATTGCTGCTAAAATGCTGCATGGGATAAGAATATATGTGTTTAAAGGACATAGAAAGCCTTAGGATAGTTCAGGTAAGTAGTCCATCAGCTAGGAGACATAAGACTGTAGGAATCAGGTGTTCAAGTGCTCCAAAAGCTGCTTATTATCCACATTTCATTGTTTAAGCCCAAGAAGGGGCTTCTCAAGCAGATGCTGCGTTGTTCCAGGGTTTCACCAGGTCTATAACGATGTCAAACACATTTTTATGTTCTGTTAGGTCAACTGTTCTGCTCATGCAGCCCTCCTGGTGAGCAGTTCTTGTTCAGATGTGCTTCTAAAATTATGGTATGTTTTTAACTTTAAAGAAGACTCACAGGCCTCATAGGATCTCACTGCAGATTTTGTAACATTATATTTTCTGATTTTATGGACAGGCTTCATCCTGACGATAATTTTAATTTGTTTTTTTTTTAAAAATAATTACCACATTTCACTTTTTTTTTATTTTATTTTCTGTAAGAGTCAGGGATTTGCATGTATGCAAGCAGATAATTTTGTTTGACACAGGTTTCTCAAAATGAAGATCAATATTATTTTTTATTTTTTGTCCATAAAGAAAGATATTTAGGGATAAATTTTGGGTATTTCCAGGATAAAAACAAGTTAGCTGCTATCAGTCTTTACTCTTCTCACTCCTCTTGCACAGGCTCTGCAAGAATCTTACTGATAATCTCACTGATATCTATATCTGGCCTGTTTTTTCATGGGTGATAATTACAGAAGCAATGGAAAAGACACAGTAGAAACAGATGAACAGGCATCAACTTGGACTGCACTGCTGGCAAAGCAGCAAGACAGTTTTCAGGACATGAAGAGGAAAGTGCACCTACTTAATGGGGGCCAGAACTATGCAGAGCTAAGTAAGTGAAGATGAGCACAAAAGAAGGAGTTAAAAGTGAATTTACAGATATTTACTCCATGTTTTGGGGCTTGCTCCTTACTTATTTTTTTTGTCTAAGTACATCCTTCCACAGCCCTTGGCAGGCCAACCACAGCCAACCACACAGACCTGTACAGAATAACTTGTGGGAGAATGGTTTGTGACCCCCTTATAATTAAAATAGGACTTAGAGATGAATGTGTTTTTTACCACTCGTGGCAATGCTATGCAGAGACGCTCTTAAATTTAACTTTGCTAAATGTTATGCAAATTCAGTGCATTTTAACTTTCGCAGTCTGGAATAAAAGAGTTGTGCTTTACTTTAAACACACATTTTGCATAACAATATTAAGTTCCATATATTATCTTAAAATGTAAAATGTATAAATCTACGTGGCTGCAAGAGCATAAGCAGAACTTATTACTCTGTTAAAATGAAAGCATAGTCCCAGCAGCATACAGCATCTGTATATTAATCAAGCCCACTGATAGCTTTGTTTCAGGAAAAAGAAGTTAACTTTAACTTTTTTTGCTTTAATTTATGAAGTATGAGGCTATATTAAGCAATAATGCACTTCAGAAGACAGCATTTAATACATGAAGAGGTTCACATTTTTATCCTACCAGGCTAAAAGAAAAACCATAAAATTTTCAAATTTATAACGCTACAGCAGAGAGAAACTCCTAAAATCATAATTTAGCCATTTCTCTGTCAGTAAAAAAAAAAAAAAAAGCAGCTACATTTCAGTAAACAGATCCTAGTTCTTAATTTTTCCCCCTTAAAAAATGAAAACCTCAAAGTTTTCTTTTGAGAGCAGACAAATTTCCATTAGTGTAAGGAAAGACACAGAGGATAAGCACATTGACTATTCACCAGCTCCTTCTCGTGGCTCTATCCAATGTGGAATTAGGCAGTGGCAGCACTGGAGGATGCTCCTAATGGTGCTGAGAGAAGCAGGAAAGCAGTTGTTTACTTAAAGGAAAAAAAATTATTACTTTACTTCCCCCCCTCCGCCCCGTCTCCAAAGACAATAGGATTTGCCAATGAAGGCAGTGGCTACTGTCATAAACACGGGAGTGAAGAGAGTTGGGGTTGTTCAGCCTGAGAAAAGCTCCAGGGAGACCTTATAGCAGCCTCCCAGTAACTAAAGGGGGGCCTACAAAAGTTCTGGAGAGAGCCTTTTGACAAGGGCATGTAGTGATAGAACAAGATGTAATGGCTTTAAACTGAAAGAGGGTAGGTTTAGATTATATGTTAGGAAGAAATTCATGGAATCATCGAATCATAGAATCAGCTGGGTTGGAAAGGACCTCTGAGATCATCAAGTCCAGCCCTTGATCCACTACCACTGTTGTTACCAGACCATGGCACTGATGCCACATCCAGTGTCAACTTAAAAACCTCCAGGGACAGAGAATCCACCACCTCCCTGGGCAGCCCATTCCCATGTCTGATCACTTTCTCTGTAAAGAATTTCTTCCTAATATCCAAAAAAACCCCCTCCCCTGGCAAAGCTTAAGACCGTGCCCTCTTGTCTTACTGTTCATTGCCTGGGAGAAGAGACCAACCCTACCTGGCTACAATCTCCTCTCAGGCGGTTGAAAAGAGTGATGAGGTCACCCCTGAGCCTCCTCTTCTCCAGACTAAACAACCCCAGCTCTCTCAGCCTCTCCTCACAGCACTTGTGCTCCAGTCCCTTCACCAGCCTGGTTGCTCTTCTCTGGACCTGCTCCAGTACCTCAATGTCCTTCCTGAACTGAGGGGCCCAGAGCTGAACACAGCACTCCAGGTGGGGCCTCCTCAGCATTAAGTACAGGGAAAGAATCACTTCCCTGGTCCTTCTGGCCACACTGGTCCTGATCCAGGCCAGGATCCATTGGCCTTCTTGGCCACCTGGGCACACTGCTGGCTCATGTTCAGCTTCCTGTCAATCCAAACTCCCAGGTCCCTTTCCACCTGGCTGCTCTCCAGCCACTCTGTGCCCAGCCTGTAGCGCTGCAGGGGGTCGTTGTGGCCAAACTGAAGGACCCAGCACTTGATCTTGTTGAAATTCATCCCGTTGGAATCAGCCCAACTCTCCAGTTTGTCCAGGTCCCTCTGCAGAGCCCTCCTGCCTTCCAGCAGGTCAACATGTTCCCCCGACTTGGTGTCATCTGCAAATTTTTTAACGGTGGGTTCAATCTCCTCATCCAGATCATCAGTAAAGACATTAAACAGGACCAAGCCATGGGCTTCTTTACTGTTGGGGTGGTGACACTGGAACAGGTTGTCCAGAGAAGATGTGGATGCCCCATCCCTGGAAGTGTTCAAGGCCAGGCTGGATGGGCCTTTGACCAACCTGGTCTAGTGAAGGTGTCCCTGCCCATGGCAAGGGGCGTGGAACTAGGAGCTCTTTAAGGTCCCATCCAACCCAAACCATTCTATGAATATAATTTATGATTACTGTTTTGACATGTCCATAGTTCAAGAGCTGTATTTTCAAAGATGTTTGAGCTTTTATTCACAAAAACTTTTCTCAGTAGTGTTTCCTGCATCATCTGTTGAAATCCATGGCACTTGTTTTACTACCATTCCAACAAATGTAGACAATTCACTTATGTGCTTAACTCCATGTTTGGGTGCCTAAAAACTTCTGGGAATATAATCCTAAATTACTTGTCTGCAATAACAGAAGATCTTATGACAGACTGCCATTATTTACCTGCACTCACAAACATAATCTGTTCCCTACCCACCAGAACATCCTTTAAAAATCTACCGAATAAATCACCTGTGCGTAAATAATTACATGTTCAGGTTGTAAGCCATTAAGGTTCGTTGATTTATTACAAACCTTTAGAATATGATGCTCTGGTTTTGTAAACATTCCCAGGCATGTCAAGAAGCAATGCTTCTGGCAGAGAAACAAGGCGGAGAAATGGTATTTCCATGGTTTTATCTTTTTCACCAGGTTCTGCAAAGTATACGTCCACATGAATAATGATGTCCTGTTCCTCACAGAATGTTTAGGCATGTTGTTTTCCCTAACTGAAGGAAGCATAAAAAGACAAAATTCTTTATACTGGTACTTTGATAATAGCAGTGGGAAAAGCTGAAGTGATTGTGTTCTGCTCTCTTTTGCAAAGCCACATGGTGACATAAATACTTAAAAGTTTCTCAAATCAAATGGCAAAAACTTGTGTTAAAAGCTCATGGATTTTCCAGTTCTCTGTACAGATTCTTCTCACAGAAAAAAATTACCTAGTCCCCACTGGCTTTTTAAAGCTGTTATCACTGCCATAAATGGTTTGACTATATTTAAAGTTAATATATGTCTCTCATGTGTGAACATTATCTTTTCAGAAGAAAAAAAATGGGGAAATAAGAAACATGATTGTTTAAAATGTTCTATTAATTAACTCAAAGTTTTAGACTCTATAGCACATTTGTAATATGATACAATTTAATGTTAGTGTGTTCTGTCACCTATTGACCACTGATTTTGAAGTGAATTTTTGGCAAGTATTTGTAGGAAATCAGGGGTTTTCACTTATTGTTTTGCAGTGTACATGAAATGTTTTTTGGGGGGTGTGGTTTCTTAATTGTTTTTTGTGTGATGCAGTGCCTGTAGCATGGCTGCAACATCAGACTGAACAGACCTACCTAGTTACTGGTTTTGTGTGATAATAAGCATGTTGTAAGCCTTGCAAAAGGGGAAAGGAGAATTTCTGTCTTCTCTATGATCACTCAGAAAAGTAATTTCTGGCAAGATTGACTGAAAAGAGGGTGTTCCTCCCACACTACATCTGTTCTGGGTATCAGTGCATGTATCAGCATCCAGGCCAACACTTTGGATAGCCCTAGTTTAAGTTTGATTTCTCATACTCCAAACTATTCTGGACTTGTAATCTCAAACCTAGACCAGTAAACTCCAACCTAAATGTCTGGTAATTCAAAGCTGTACTCCCCTGTTTCCCGAGGATGACATAGTAAGTTAGAAATTCAACTAAAGCTCTTTCGGCTTTCTTCATTTATGATACATAGGCCAGTAGAATTGGTTTGGTTTGTTTTTTATTTCTTGGTTGCTCACTGTGGTGGGTTAACCTTGACAAGGAGGCAATTGCCTACTGAGCTGCTCTCTTATTTCCTCTCCTTTGTGGTGCAGAGAAGAAAATAGGATGACCATACTCTACCATCCACCTACTACTCTGTGGTATCCACTTCTCTTAAAACATTTCCTAAAACCTCAAACTAAGGTTTCTGCAAAGGCTCAGGAAAATTTCGTGTCTGAAGAGGTGATCTCAGAGGCAATTTTCACCTGTAGCATTTAATCTTTAATCCCCTGAGCCCTGTATTTGGGGAGGGTAAGTGTGGGCAAGAAATCTAAAAACCTACGAAGAGTGGAGTGCTAGAACAGAAGTATATGGGGGATTTGTTTCTGTTTTGTTGTTGCTGAATATGGAGAATTAAGCGAGAATATAGGACATAGAGTAATTTTTTTCTACACTTTAGACAGAACTATGTGCTTAACAGGTATCAGTTTGGGCAACACAATAAAGAATTAGAACTCTTTCCTTGGACTTTCTAGCAGAGGAATACGTTTAACTTACGTTGTCAAGGTAACACCAGCAGCACTTGCAGGCCCCTCAAGTGCTTTATTTTCCACTCTTTAATATTTGCCTGATTTGGTGAGCAGAGTTGCACACCCCTCAGAGTGTTTCCAAGGGCCAGGGGGTCAATGTTAAAATCTACCCATTAGACCCCTCTTCTGCTTTGAGGTGATCTTGGACAAAACATCCTTACTTCTTTTTTTTTTTTTTCTTCCAAGTATGACAGGTTTGAAAAGCTCTGCCTAAAATAATTTTTACAAAGTTTGCTGGATGCCTGCAATGCACTTTGAAGGGTGGGGAAGAAAGAACCCATTTTTTGTGGCTTTAATTCTAACTCTCTTGCTTTCTACCACGAGCAGAATGCTATGGGGCTAGACACCACACAGAACACATGATTAGGTTTTGAAACACCTCTTTGTAATGCAAGGGGCTCTGCACACACCAAAGTTTTGCTGATAGAGCTGTAGAAATAAATTCATAAATATTCTGTTTGTTAGTGCACTAATTCCCTCTCTGGCTCTTTGCTGCACGTTAAACAATATGTGTCCATCAATTAGTTGCAAAAATACATTGGCAAATTTATTATCTTTCTGGACCAGTGTCTTTGCATTTTTCATCAGAACAGTTGCAGTCCCCACATTGGATTTCACAGTATGGTGACTGTAGCTGCAGGAACACTGCGGGGCTCTATTTGTGAGAAGTCTCATGAATTGAATCCCATGGTTCTGTCCACAGGGGGTGACTAGCAATGAACCAGCCCCTGTATATTAAAATAAACTCAAGTACATTTTCAAGGGCAACTGCCAAATGGTTTTCCTCTTTCCCAATTAACAGCTAACTTCTCCTGCTCCCCTCAAAGGCTCAAGCCTCTTATTTAGCTCCGTCACTTAGCTTTGATTATCTCAACAGACTCAGTAGTATGAGTGTGCTCTCTTCTCCACTGTCTTTCCTCCTGAATCTTTTAGAGGGGTTTCTTGTCATCGATTTTGGGTGAATATCCATCCTCTTGATATGCTGAGGTATAGATGCTGGAATGTCAGCAATTACAATTTGTGAGTAGGATCGATGGTCATAGTTAACATACTTTCTTAAATACCAACAGGAATACAGAGACTGTGCCTTCACTGGCATTTTAGTTCAGATCAGAAATGTGCTTTAGCTGTGAATCTCTCAAGGTAATTTCCCATGCTGTGGTGTTAGTCGCTGGCTAGGGTTGAACCAACAAGCCGAGGGACTGGATTCCTGTTGGGGGGAAAACAAACTGGAAGGTGTACTCCAGAAATGTTCATAACCCTCTCTGACCTCCTGCAGTCATTTAGTCAACAGCTAATCTGAGGTAGAAAACAAAGAAAACTAAATAGATATGGCCTAGATTTCAAATGCCTGAGCAACAGTAGTTTTGCTCAATACAACTGCAAAAGATGGACTGAGCCAATACTAAGATTTATTGAAATCAATGACAGTTGTATCATTTCCCCAAATGCTGGGAGAAACGACTTCACCATTTCCTGAAATAACCAAGAATTTGCTTCTCTGAGAGGACATAATAATTTAAAACTCTGTTGGAATAGGTTTGCTTTTCACCATAAATTTTCTAATGAACTTGGTGTAATTTCTCACTGTATGAAAATCACTCCAAAATCAGAGGGTCCCTTGCAAAAATCAAATATTTCTGGTTTGAATAAACAAAAATCAACAACAACAACAAACCCCCCTTGTACTATTTTGATACATTAACCTGTAGTTTAAGGGAGAACATAAAACTTGAGAACCTCATAAAGGTTTTTCCTTCCTCTACAAATTCATACAAACTGATTTGGCTCAGCTGGAATTATAGACAGTGTTACAGGTCTTCTATTAATTAATTTTTTTGTGTTGTTGTCTTGCAAAGCAAAATTCTGACTGAGAGATACCCTGGATAAAGAGCAGTGTGCTTCAAATTGCAAGGAAAGTACATTACTTAGCTGACGGTTGACCTGCCTTTTATAATTAAAATTGGAACTGCAGTAAACCAAAATGACTACTTTTCCACTTGATATGACTTGTCTTCTGTCGTGTCCTCTTTAAACTTCTTTCAACATGCCATACCTATTGACATATCCTTCTAAAATCCCTTTCAGTGCTGTGTTTTGATCTCTTTAGCTAGCTGATCCCATTTTCTCACAGAGTAATTTTGTTTAATTGAACAATGTTCTCTTAATTAAGAAATAATTAAAGTGGAATCTCACTGAAAATATCTAGGTCTTACCTTATTTCCTGTTTTGCCTAGGAAGACAATCTGTTGGAGCAGCTGTGTGGACAATAAAACACACCTCGTATTAAGAGGCTAATCTGTTTTAACCATACTAAAAGTTATCTTAGTCCTGCAGATATCCAGGAGGATCTTTTCACTCTTTTCCTTATCTCTTTTAAATCTCTCAGAGAAATGAGAAATCTCTTCTTATATTCTCCTGGATCTAATTTACATACTGTCAGCACTCTTGACTGGTCCCACAAATTGACACATGCAAGAGAATTGAAAGAGAAATAATAAGTTGAACTATTAAAGTAAGTGAGAAAGGAAAGAAATGAATATTTGTGAAGAACATGCACAGAGCCTATGGTAAAATAGAACATGTGGCAGTTAAGGATGATGCATTTCTTCTTTCAATATAAGTACTTAATTATGACTATTATGTCTGAAATCCAATTAGATATTTGCGAAGAAAATTCTGTCAAAGACTTTTCATCCTATTATCTCTATTCAGTGTGTAATATCAGTGAACAGAAAATAGTTCAGCATAGAGTCTGAGTGCCCATAGCTACCTCATAAATATATATACAAAATATATTAAATATATATATATATACATACACACCTTCTTATATATTGTATATTATGTCTAGATATAAGATTCTTTGGTACACCAAGTCAAATCCTATTAGTAACAACAGCTGGCTGGTGTTAATTTAAACTTTCATTAGTTTCCTGCTAGTATCTCTTCAATTTCATCATTCCCTGACATGCACAAGGGGAAATGATGTGCCACTTTTCATTTTCCAAATATGATACATTCAATAATGAAAGCAAAGTTTTTAAACTTTACCATTTCAAGGGGAGCTACTAAAATAGAACATTCTTAATAAGAGTGAGGTGCAAGGATTGACCTTGCGACAGAACTGAGAGCTCAGAAGTTAGGGTGGGGAAGATGAAAGATGTGAGAATTAATGATTGTTTCAGAGAAAAATAATCAGACATAGATATATCATCATCATCATCATCATCATCATCATCATATATGTATTATGCATATAAATGCATATACATTCTTGTCATATTTCCACTGTGTACTCTTGAAAAGCTGTAAATGTTCGGAAATAATTTGCTTTTTTGGGAAAAAAAACAACAAGTTTTGAAGTACATATTTGAACGATCTCTGGCAATGGCTAGTTCTGCTGGTAATTATTGAAGACTGAAAAGCTGTTGTTCTGTGCACGTGTGATTGAATCCCCAAAGAAAGCACAGCAAATATTAAACCTTGATCTGAACCATAAAAGCAAGTGTATAATCAAATAAAACAGGCCTATAAAGTGCACTCACACTTCAAAGCTCGCTATTAAAGTGTCTTTGTTGGATTCAATGTTTACTGGGCTTCAGTGATTTCTAGAGCAAATGTGCTAATTTTACTCAAAGCTTGATATGTTGCTTTTCCAGGAATCAAGGGAAACCTTGTCGTGTTTCCCTCTGTGTGGAGCAAGGAGATATTTCAAGGCTAGAACTACACTTAATGTTGTCACAATAGAGGTGAATGGCTGAACTACACAGCATTAGCCAGGTGATGGTAGTTGTTTCACTGACCACTCTTTTTCAGTTTCATAATCACAACTTTCGCTGTTTATACTGATTTTGACAGGAATAAGGTTGGTTTACTTTAGAGTGGCTGGTATGGGGCTGCATTTTGGGTTTGTTCTAGAAGAGGTGTTGATAACACAAGGATGTTTTAACTGATGCTGAGCAGTGCTTGCACAGTGCCAAGGTCTTTCATGCTCCCCACCATGCCTGGCCAGAGAGTGGGCTATGGGGAGTCACAAGAATTTGGGAGAGGACACAGCTGGGACCGCTGACTCCAACTGACCACAGGGATGTTCCATACCAGGTTGGCCAGGGCTGCCATTGCTCGAGGGACTGGCTGGGCATCACCACAACCATTGCTTGGTGGAGAGCGATTTATTTGGGTTTTTATCACTTATTTTTCTTGGATTTAGTCTTTTTGATCTCTTTGATGTTTATTTTGTCTCTTTTTTTTTTTTTTTAAATGATTAAACTGTCTTTATCTCAACCCATAATGGGTTTTTTTTGGCATTTTTTTCCCTGAGACTTCACTCTCCAATCTCACTAAGTGGGGAGTTAAACTGTGATGCTGTTGTATGAATATGAGTGTGCATATAGATGATTCCTGTGCAGTAGCTGACATGTTATAAATCCATATATGCTCTTGCTTTGATATGATTTGTTGCCTTCCTTTAGATATACACAACCAGTTCCTTGTGATGCCATATGCTTGAAATCAAATTCTATTGACAACATTAAAATATGTCACAAAGAAGAGATATTCTTCATTTATCCACTACATTTCCCTTTAGGGTTTACTGCTGTGTTCCCTTTTGCTGTAGACAGTATACCCCTGTATGGGAACACAAACAGGGAACTTAATGTTTGGAATTACCTGGATTCTAAAAATGAGAAAATATTTAGTCCCATAAGCCTCAAAGAACTGCAGAAAAAAAATACAGTCATGGAGAAAGGCTGATGAAGGGCTGTGTGCACTGCCAGATTTCTGAATGACATGGGATGATTTCAAAGAGTTGGGGTTCTTGAGTGCAGTCACACAGCAAGAGGAATCTTTACATAGCTTGTAATGCCTATAAAGCAGTCTGTGAAAAATTTAACATTAAAGAAGCCAGAAGAATAAAAACAGATTTTGAAATAATCTTGAATGTAGGCTGTATTGTTCCATTGGTTTTGACAGTAATTTTCTCCTGTAAAAAAAAAAAAAAATCAGTAGGATAATATACTAATATATTCGATATAGGGTAAGTATATGGTATAAGTAACAGAAACGTTCACACTTTAAATGCACAAACACCATTTCAAATTGGCATATTTTTATTGCATTTTGACTGGGTTTTTAACTGTTCTTTGAAGCACTTACTTATGTAACCAATACTAAAAGTATGTAATTTCACTTCTTTTATCTCCTTGTATAAACTTTTGGAAATGTAAAACAGCATCTTTGGTTCTGCAGTCCTTCCTTGTGCATAATAATTTCAATATCCACCCCCCACCCCCCTTCCCCAAACCAGGTGTTAAGTGCTGCTGCCTGAATATCCTATTACGGGAAATTCTCTGCCCACTTTGCACAGATCTAAATGATTACCTAAATTATTATACAGAGAAAATCATCCCATGAGGCAAATAGGTTAAAGGGTAAAAGAAGAAAAAAAGAAAAAAAAGCGGCACATGCTTCCAAAAGTGGAGTGATTGTTAGTCCTTTCATAATCTTCTTTATTCCACAGCTATTTATCCTCAACTACTGTTTCACTTTAATTCTTAATCCTTAAACACTGAAAAAAAACCAAAAACCAAAAAACAAACAAACAAAAAGGACTGATTTAATTGGAATGAGAGTATATCCTTTTTTTGAAGTGTTTTGGGTTCAAGTAGTTCTGGGTCAGAATTAAGATTATTGGCTGGATCAGTGTGTTCATTTCTTAAATCCAGTGAGGTCTGCTTCTATTATGTACTGTTTCATTCTTATCTTCAATACTTCCTTGAAGTGTTGCTAGGTTTAAGTGAGAGAAAATGGGTTTGAAGAGTAGATTATAATGTCATCTACATTAAAACAAACAAACTCAATGTGAAAAATGCTTGGTTAAGGAAATAATTATTTTTCTCCTCCAGTTTCACAAAAATAATTAAACTGTATTATACGTTCCACTTAATAATTTTCCTTAATGCTACAAAATGTATTTAATTTTGTACTAAAGGATAAATGGTCAATGACTCACATATTAATTTAGGAACATCTGCCTGCTTACAGATAAGAGTCAGGGGAAGTAGGCAACTGTGTTCAAGTTCTTGCTTGAAAAATAATGTTTTCCCATTGTGAGAAAAAAAATATACTGAAGTAGTGGTTGATTAGTGGATTGACATTGTTTCTCGGATGTTATTATGTGGAGAAATGCTCAGGTGCTTAAAATCCTCTCTGCGTCAGTCCCCAGCCTTGAAGCATTTTGGAACTGTTGACCTTTCAGACAGCTGAGAGTCTAAACTGAAGAAGCAGATGAAGTTGTCTTGTGGTGAAATGAAAATGACCTCCATATTGTGTTTGACTTTTGGTCTGTTTTGTGGGGTCTTACTTTTATTTTTTTATGATTGCAAAAACCCAACTAATTTATACTGAGTTCTTGTCACCTAAGGAAGAAAAAAACCAAACAAACAAAGACAAGAAACAAATAGAAATGTATGTAATCCCAGAAAGGAATGCTCTGTATTGTGAGCTCAATGAAAAAAAAAATTGTGGTTGTTCAGCTCAGATTTTTTTTGTTTAAACATAAACTGCAACCCATTTTTGGCCTCTTTTAAGACATTGTTAAACACTGTTGTGGTGCTGGGGGGTGGGGGAAATGTAATTATTGTACACTGAGGCTAAGTCGGTCTCACCCAAAGTGATTTACTTAGCACAAATGGTAATGCATAATGAATGTATGTTGAATGTATAATGCTTTTCCTTGCAGTACTTGTTATCAGAAGTAGTCAATGCCAAAATTTTATTTTCATATACAATGTATTTTATTCTAATTACATTAAATTAATCTGACCAGAAAAGGGGAGATAACAGTGCAGGGAGAATGTGAATGATAGTCCACAAACATGCAGAGAGACAAAATGGAATTAGTATAGAATTTTTTTAATGATTGTCCTTTTTTAATAGCTGGGTGGGGTGGTGACTGAGAGAGACTGTATTTTCAATTACTCTTCAGGTCATTAATGTTGATTACATTCTTCTCCTAACCATAAGTCTTTATTTAATGAAAATGTATGCCACCCACTAAGCAGTCCTGTAGTTAGGGAACAATGCAGCAGGATTTGATTGCCCTATTAACAATAATCATCGTGAGACTTTGGGAGTAATAATTTAATGACTTCTTGCACTCTTGTGCTACTTTTTGGTAGTGTTCATTTAGCATGTACTACAGCGATATCTCTAATGAAACTTAAACTTGCCAGCAAGCATTATTAGCTAGAGATAGGCAGGTGTTGAAACATCAGACCTGACAGGGCTCCGGCAACTGCCATCAAAATATCTGTGAACAAGATATTTGAGTAAAGTAGGGGGGCCTCTCAGAAAGGGATAATTAAATAAATGACTTGCAGTGACTGACAGGGCTCACGTGGAGGATGTTGTGGAGGGGAGGAGGGGAGGGGAAGGGGAGGGAAATGATTTGTTTGTTTGGCTTTCTCCTCCTCACCATTCCCAATCATTGCCAACCCCACGGACAAAATGCAAGGTGGGAGGCACAGAACTGGAACTGACCCAATCAGAGAAAATGGTGGGACACTAAAAGGTTCCATTTTATGGGGCTTAGCCTGGTTCACAAGCAGATCAGCTGCCAAACTCTCACCTCGTGGGTCCAGCTCTGGTCATGCACTGTTCCCTAAAGAATTCCCTCTTCTGCATTCTGAATTGACCAGTGGAAATTGTTTTGCTGAGGTAACAAATAAAGTGCTACAGAAGACATTTTGTTCAGCCTTATATAAAGAACTACAATTAGGGAAGGGAGCTGCTGCTGTTGCTCGTGCCATCAACACTTCTTTGAGCCAGAATATAGAACCCTGTGTTTCAATTATCTGGCTGCATATTTACACACACTTTCTCCTCACTCAGCTCATTCTCTGAGCTTTGTTATACATATTCAAGCTAAAGAGTACACTTAGTAAGGTTGTACTAAGCAAAGACCTACTGCTGAAAAAATGTCACCCACAGAAACATGGTGTGCTCTGGGCATCCAACACAGGCACTCATTACCTGAGTAGTGGTGTGTGAGGCCTGCTTGCCCGTGAAACCAAATGTAATTCCTTTGCAAAACCTTTTTCAGCATAAATCATACTTCAGTCAGATGTTGCTTGATATTGCAAGCGTTTGATCACATGAGTCAAACAACTCTGTCAGTGAGTGGGTGAGTGCTCCTACTCCGTTCCAGTGTGAAGTTAAACTTTGCTGTGGTTTGCTGAAATTAATCTGTACAACACCGGATTGAAGCTCTCAGGGGCCTTTCATAAGGCCAAGAACCACATCTTGGCTTGGAGGCAGGAGCTAATAGATGAAAGGCTGTAAAGAGGTAGCTTCCTAGAACTTCACTGGCATAGCTACTGATCAGTAAACCCAGTGCATCGCAGCTGAGATCAAAGTATAAAGTGACTGGCAGAACTGGCTGAAGGCAAACATTCCCACTTAGAGTCGAAGGTTTAACAAGCTGTTCTTTATTAGACTCCACTAGTTGCTAACTGACTCAGAGCCTGAAGTTCATACTTGGTTTGTTGTCGCTCCATCAGCAAGTGATGTCGCAGAACAGAAGGAATGCAAGCTTTCCAGAAGGGCTTATTTACACTCAAATCAAATAATGAAGATTTAACCTTGTGATGTTAAACAAATTAATTTTCATCTCACATGTAATTATGGGCAAACCTAATAATGCATATATAATACAAAAGTAAAACGGAAGACTCCTGGTATCCAAAACAGTCCACAAGGAATACCCAAATTCCCAGTAAAAAGGGAATTTAGGCCACCACAGGAGGTCAAAGTAAAATGTTTGTGATTGTCCTTTATTTCACTTATGTTAAGATGATTGTGTATTTATGCTGTGGTCTGTACTAGTGACAAAACCTCACACTATGTATATGCTGCAGTAATCTCACAACTAGTGCAGTGTAGCAGCTTCCTTCACTGTTAGAGGTTCTTATATTGCCTTCACTCTCAATTAATGTCCTTCAGAGTGTCTGATGCAGTTGGTAAAAGTTCAGTTTCTTGACTTGCACCTGGTAATAAACCTGTGGATTATGTAGGGTTTTAGATGACTCGGTGCTTTATTACACATGCAGCACACGTTTAACATATTTTTCTATTTTTGTATCTCTAAATCTTTGAAGAAAATATAAGAGAAATATAGCATAAGAGTATAATATTAAATTAAGAGAGTATAAGAGTACAAGAGATATTGGGCTTACACTTCAGAGAACTTTTTGCATCATCTCTTTAAACTGCTGTGGATAGGAATACTTTCAGAGCGGGAACAGCAGGAAGACTGTAGGTAGTTTAAAAGTAGTCATTGTGTTCCAGGAGATAGTAAAAATGTATATGTATTCTTGTTATAGCTTTACAATATATGCCAGCTGTTTAATTCCCTACACACGTAGAGAGTATCCAATATAATTCTATATTTAATGTAAATACATAAAAGTATTCTGTATTTAATGCAAATACAGAAATACAGAATTCTGTGTTTAATGTAAATACAGAAACAAAAGTAGCACTGGGGCTTGCCCTAAAATTTCTTCAGCAGCTAAAAGTGGCCACAACCCTCACCCCCAGCCAGACCTCCTGGGCTGTGCAGCACTTGCAGGACAAATGCTTTCAGTAACCATGGGGTTAATTGAATATAAACTGTACCAGGGTTCAGGAAAGAGTCGGTAGCCAGTGGGTGCTCCTGGAACCACTTCTGGTACCAGGGTACTTTTTCCTGACTGGTTTGTGATCCTACTTGTAACAAGATGGGCACCTGCCTGCTGGTAGCAGAGAGCAACAGTCCCTGAGGGATAAAACAACAATCCCAAACAAAAATCCTGCCTAGATGTCAGGGAAAAAACTTGTTCTGGGAAAAGGCCCTTGGGAACTCTCCAAGCTTCAAGTGATTAGAAAGGCAGGTTTGATACCTGCTCAAGTAACTTGTTTGTCACAAATGGCTCTTCTTAACCGAGGTGGAGGCCAGACCCATTGATTTTGACAGAAACTGGAATCCAGTCCTTCAGCAGTGGAGGTTAAAGTTTGGGCTTAAATACCATGCTTATCTTTTTAGGTCCAGGTTTCTGGTTTTGAATTGCTTAATTGTTGCTGTTCTCTAGAAATGGTCATTTCAGTGACTGACACCTTATATCCTTATTAATCTTAAGATCTCTCCACAAGAATAAAACTGACCTAAGCAGTTGTTAATTGATTGCTGTCTGGGCAAGTAGTAGGAAAAAAGTATCATTGTTTATGGACTTTTTTTGTCATATCACAGGCAATTTGAGGACAAAATGTAGTACTAAGCAGAAATAGTGGAGAGCAGAAGGAAGTATCAGACTGTACAGAGCTTTCTAATAATACACACCACAAAATTTCCCAGTAATTCTCTCACAAACTGTTACTCTTAAAAATGAATAAATGTGCGTGCCAAAAACTAGCTGCTTTACACACTTATAGCTTTACAAGGAGGAAAATTCAACCTGTTAAGTCTTGTGACTGTAGGGCAAGTGTTGATACAAGATTAGATGAGACCTAAAAAGTGCAAAGAAAAGAAAAAAAAATTCCAATCTAGATGCTATGTCTTGTAAGGCAGTACAAACCATATCAGCATTGGAAGGCAGCATAACAGAAAGTGTTATGAATATCAATCACAGAAAGTGTTTCTTTATATCCCATAAATTCACACAGTACAGTTTGACTGTCATACAGTGTCAAAGTTAAAGTCAACTTTTATAGACTCAGTATTTCACCCTTGATGCTCAAACCAAACCTGATGTTTTCTTCTATTTGCAAAATGCCATACCTTCCGGTCAAAGGGAAAGGGTGTTACTTTACAGTATTTGTCATGTCCAGGGAGCACACTGATGACTCTTGGAGTGATTGTGGTCACGCAGTAGCAGCCACAATGCTGCAGTTCTGTCTAGCAAGCCAGGCTTTCAGTCACTTCAGTAAAATTCTGGTTTACTGACTAAGTGGGAGAGAGTGTGTCCCTTACAACACAAAACAAATGCAGCAGTTTCTATAAAACTTTTTGTCTTTTTCTTTTTTTTTTTTTTTAAATTTGTAAGTGTGGTTCTACAAGACTTATTCCTAAGCTCAAGACATTATTGCATTGTTTAGTTACCTATGTAAGCATTCTTTACTTACACTCAGAACCACGTAAGACATCTCCTGTATTTGACATATATTTTCTCTTTATTTGTGTTTGGTGAAGAGATATCAAGAGTTGTTTAATCCACTCAAGTGTGGTATCAGATGTCTATTATATAAAGTGTACCCATTGTACTTCAGGAGTCTTTGTCTTATTTGTTCGTGTGATTAGTCTTTATTTTCTCCCTCTTCAAGGAGTTCTATGCATTAATCTAAACTTTTATAGAGAAATATGTGTCCAGGCATTTTTCATGTACTGCCACAGAGAACACACACAGTTTAGAAGGGTACCATTTCAATCTGGCCCTGACAATCTTTCCTAGCTCTTCACTTCAGTGGTTCTTCATCTTCCATCTTTCATATTAGGCAGAGACATCTTAGTCAAGAGCCAGGAAATGACCTGTATGATTTCTTTTAGATTCCTGCCTTGATTACCCTATCTATTGGCAACCTGTATTGCTTACTAGAGAGTATTTTTGGAATATCTAAGGCAGATATCAAATAGCTGTATTTAAATCTTTTCCACAGAAGAACTCTGACATTAAGAAAATTAAAAATCTGTTTTGTCATACAACATTAAAACTGTTGTTTGACATTTAAAGGATTGTTTGGTACAGATCTTCCACTGGGTTTAGGTTGGGTTGCTTTTGGAATAGTATTTGAAAGGGAAATAAAATCTTCAAGAGAGTCTAAGAAGTTGTCTCAGAAAGTTAAAAAAGAAGTTTGTCTGATAATTATTCACTATAAAGGCTTTGATTTTAATTCTTGATATTTGCCAGAACTTCTAAAGCATAAAAGGAAAATTAAAAGGGCTTGATTATTTGGGCTTTTAAGGTTATAATAACATTGATGGTAATGTGATTAAAAATTGGGAGGCTTGGTAGATTCAGTGATTTTATGTTAGAATTGAAGACAAAGCTGAGAAAGTGTGATATGTCTTGGACTTCAATTCTATGGAATGAACATGCTAATTCAATTTACTAATCTTACTTCAAAACTCTCCAGACTGGGGTGGGAGCAAAGAAGGAAACCACCACCTTTAAAAATAAATAAACCAAAAACACGGAAAGGCAACACAGAGTTTTTATATGATAAAGAAGCAAAGAGTATGCAGGGTGATTTTAGGGTATATTCCTTTCATGTGTTGCTTTCTTATAGCCTAAATTGTTTCTTAATTCTTTGGCACCAAATGGTGACTGCTGCTGTCTTACAGAAGTATGTAAATACTCTATATTCTTAAACTTTGCAGCTTCACTAACTGATGTTCTATTTTGGTTGTATTTCTAACATACTCTAGAGGTTTAAACCACTTTGCATTCCTGTTTATGTATCGCACATTTGGCGTACAAACATGGGAGTACCTTTCTGCAAATGCTTTTCCCTTTGAATTTCTTCCACTCAAAATGCTCTTGGAAGAAGGGGTCTGGAGTTATTCTGGTTAATTAGGAAATTCTTCCAAAAATAGTTGTGATTCACAAAGATACTGAGTTTTCTGAGACCCTAATAGCTAAGAAATGGATGGCTATCTAGAAAAGGATCAACAGAGATGCAGAAAACCATTCTGGACATGCAAGGGGAAGTTATTATGCCAGGAGAAAGAAGTCAGATGAAGGACAGTAAAAGGGTAGTGGCCCATGACCTTAAGAAAACTGCAAACAGCTCAGGAAATAGTTACCTCGTTGGTTTTGTTTGTTGTGGTGGTTTGGTTTTATTTGGAGGTGTGTATGGGTTTTTTTGTGTTTTTGTTTGTTGTTTGCTTGCTTGCTTTGTGGGGTTTTGTGGGGGGTTTTTTTTGATTTTTTTTTTTTTATTTGGTGTTTCTGTTGAGTTTTTTTGTTTGTTGGTTTGGTTTTGTTTGGGTTTTGGTTTTATTTTTCTTTTTAATATGAGGGAATACAGGAAGGACTGTGTGAACTTCCCAGTAGCATCACTTGCCAGAATTTTTTTGCATACCAAGTATATCAATGTACTACCATCTACATTAATATCACACCAGTGGTGGTAAAAAGCATGTACAGCTAATTGTTCTCCCTCAATAGCAGCAGTCTCCCCATATATTTATGCTGTCAAGTTAGGCAGTTTCCTACAACTACCCACACAGATGTGTAATAGTAATAACCATAAAAAAATCAAATTAGAACCTTCAGTAAAAGACGATGATTTAGAAAAAATGTTTCAATAAATGTCAGTTTTTAGCAGAGCAGTGGGACTGAAAACTGGCTATTTTCAATGAATTTATCAATTTCAATATTTTATCAATGAAAACTTTAATTCCATGTCAGTGTATTTTTTTTTTCCTGTGTGAAACCCAATTTGGTTTTCATTATGAGTATTTGAAAGACTTATAATAATAATAATAATAAAAATCAGAATACTTGAACCAAAATGTGATTTAGGTTCCAACTTTTAGAACTTGCAATGTTGAGATACTTGAGAATTTAACAATATGACAAAACCTTCTTAAGGCAGAACAGACTTTTTTAAAAAAAAAACCCAAAATTTTCATATAAATACACTATTAACAGAGAAAAAAAAAAGAGTTAAATCAGTCAACCAGGGAACCAAGTACTGGTGAATTAGGATCATAAACAGTTTCTTATTCTCTTGTTCCCCCTGTGCCCAATCCCTATGTTATTCATTAAGGGTAATGTGTTTCTTAAACTTTATCCAACTGCCTCTTTCTATGGGCTTTTTTTTTTGTACAGGTGTTTATATTTTCAAATGTCTTTATTTACACCTAAAAATATAGCTGTGAATAGCCATTGTTGCCTTTAACAGCATTAACCCCATAGGATGGGGTTAAATCAAGACTTCCAGGATTGGGAGTACACCTGGACCTACTACATGTCTTATTCCTGGCCTATATTTCACAGTGTCCTCGTCCATATTTCACAGTCACAGGATATTCTGAGTTGGAAGTGACCCACAAAGACCATCGAGTCCAACATTTGGGTTTTATTCTGTTATATCCTAATTCTCCCCTGAACTTTGTCCTGTGTGTCAGTGTGTTGCTTAGACTAATCAAAAAGGGACACCACGCTCGTGACTTCTACCTGTTCTGAAGTTTGGATGCATCCAGTGACATTTTGCAGTGGTTCACCACTGAGATGATTCTGAAATACTCTGTTGCACTTAGTAGAAATCTTTTTTTTTTATTTCTTCTCTAGAGTTTAGGTCCTGTTTTGTATTAAATATCTTTAAAAGAAATCTATATGAAGGTATATGATAAGTGAGACAGTGACAAGTGTGTTCAAAAAGTTTAAAAAAAAAAAAGGCTTTTGAATTCTAGAAAAGCTTGATTTGACCACAAACTATCTATACATAAACATAAAACTCAACATTAAAAATAAATAAATCTACAAAGGCTGAACTTTCCAAAGGGAGAACCCCAGGTGAGATGGAACAGAAATAAATAGGTTTACAAATACATTTTCTCCCTACCCACTGTGTCCTGGCAGCAGACATTCTTCTCAAGGTTTCTTCTCAGCCTTGGAACAAGGTATTTATGAGAATGGCAGCAAAGTCCATTCAGCACTCTACCTTTCTGTTTCCCAACATGAGGTCCAGCTGGGTGTTTTTTCCCAGCAGGGGTAGCCCAAGCTGCAGGATCCACACTCCCCTGGAGTTCGCTTTCCCACAGCATCCAGGGAAGTGTGTGCATTCACTCAGCAGCTCTGCCTCTCAACCCCACTGTGTATATTCAAAGAGCTTTTCTCAACTTGCCTCTGTGTTAAGGAAGGTCCATCCTGCTGCTTCTGCTAGAGATTCCACAGGGCCCAAGGGGCAAAAGCTGAAACAAGGTAAATGGCCCTTACAAATCCCTCGAGAGGAATATTGCACAGTGAGGTCTAAACAAATGAGCAGGATGCATTCAAAGATGGAATGCACTTTCTGGTTTTGCCTGTGAATTTAGCTAGCCTGTTCCCACCTGGAATGTGAAATGAAATGCAAGAAGAATCATGTGACCAGAAACACCCACATTGCAATGCTTTTTTTGGATGTTTTGGCCTTACAGAGTGTGAATAATCTTTGCATTCAATGTAAAGGGTAACACTTCCTTGATTCCTGCTGACTTTGGTGCTTCATATTGTGTAATCTAAGGCTGGCTGGAATTTCAGATCATAAAAAGCAGTGTTTTGCTGGACCCACAAAAGGATGTAGCCTAGCAATTTTTGTTATTTTTTGTGGGGATTCGATGACAGTTTTATCCCAAGCCAAGAAATTTCAGAATTGCTAAGTTTGTTACTTCTCCTGTTTTCTATTTTCTTAACATGCTGACTTTATTATTTCTTCTAAAGTCCTTAAGCTATTTAGCATTCTGCTGTCCTATAGCTCAGAGGTGATAGTGATACTGTGTTGCTGCCAAAATAATGATGACATTATAGAGATGAGTAAATATATGGTGGATGTCACACACACTTTCTCTTCTAGCAAAGAACTGGAGTCAGGAGAAAGAGCATAATGTGTGTATAACCCTTAGGGAATCTCTCTGGTCACTCCTCTCCTCCTTTAATTTTTTTCAATATCATTGACATTTCTGGAAATGGAGCCTTGTTAAAGACTTTGGCTTTTATCAGTGGGCTAGCAAAATAAGGTTTCTGTGAGGGATAAGGCATATGGAGAAAAGGGTTTATGTGAAACACTCTAATAATATTGTTGTGATGGCATCTTGCAAGATGAGGCAGACTGGAGTAACACACTACAGAAGTTATTTAAGAATTGGAGTCTAATGTCTCTACTCACTTTGTCTTCAGAGGAACTTGCCCATAAAGTAAAGTGCTACTCAGTAAGTAAATCAATTGCCACGTAAAAAAGAAAGGATGTAGCTAGGATGGTCAAGAACTTCGATTCTGTTCTTAATTTAACCACTCTCTTCCTATGAAATCTTGGAAAAATTATTTGAGCGGCCTCACAGGTGGAAAAGTCACATTATAATGTCTCAAACTTATTAGTGTGTTCATGTTAAAAACATGGCACAGGTTAGATATTGTCTGTGCTTATCCTTTCATCAATCAAATCCCCAAGTTTTTCTAATACTTTAGCTATTGGACTGCCCTCTTCTGGGGACCTTACATATGTCACAGATGCAACAAAACCTTAAATTGACCTACGTGTTGAAACCAACAGACACAAGTCTGTTCTTTTCAGCTCCAGAGTGTAAAGGTTGTCAATTTGTATGCAAAGGCAGTGTCTTTGGGGCCAGTCTGCAGCTCCCTACCTTCACTTTCTCCCCAGGCAAGATACAGAATCTGATTTATAAATATTGGCAGAGGTTGCTGTGTGGTAGGATCTCAATAATCCACAGCTGGTTGGATAAAATTCGTTATTAACTCAGAGGTCCTGCGACACTTCTCTGCAGAAGCATAAATGGCTTAAAACAGTACAATACCCAAATTCAAGACTTTGCTGCAAATCAGTGCAACAGACACCCAATGCAAGGGTAGCTCTATGAAATAACTATAATGACAATCAAATCTAAGCACAGAAAAGGTGACCTGTGTGTGAGTCCTTAATCCTAATTCTCTTTTTTTTCAGTTTGTGGTAATGTGTTTATTTATTGCCAGAGATGCTGGGGGTACAGTGAAACAAAATGAAATCTCTTTCTAATGCACCTTCAGATCCCCAATAGGTAAGTTTTGAACCACAAAATAGAGAAAAAAAAATAGTATATAAAATGGTATGCTTTGTTTTCCCCCCTGTGGATTGGTTTTACAGTAAGAAAGCAAATGTTAGCTTGTTATAAGAAGTGACCAGCCCTCCACTGGATATCACCTTTTCAATGAAGGGGAAATAGCATTCCTTTTCAATGAAACTACTTCTTTTATTTGTGTTAAACATATGCATTCACTCAGTAGATTCTCTGCAGCAGATCAGAAATTAAAAATGAAATAATATTGAAACCTCCATGCACAATGCACATAGAATATAAAAACTTTGTGCAATTACTGCTGAGCTTTTGTATTCTTTGTAACATCAACTCAGATGAAACCAAAAATCCTCACTATGTGGGGTTTTTTTTCAAAAATAAACAGGGTATGATTTGGAGGGTTTTGCTCAAGGTTGGTTGTTGTTTTTTCACCCTCACTTTTCCATTCCTTGGTAGAGAAAATGGCTTTGTTCTTCTAAAATGCAGTTTATTATTGCACCTTACCAATAAGGCAATTAAAAGATTAAGCCAGGAAGCTTTATCCAGGTCTTTGGACATAGCACCAGAGGTTCAGGTGACATGAAATATGTTCTTGATTTGACCAGGCATATGCCACTATTCTTTGTCTTCCTAATTTTTGTCTGATCCGTCCTGTAAAACTTTCTAGGCTCCCACTGGCTCTCTGCTTTTTGGTATATGCCATTCACTGCAGTGCAGGTGGCACTCTTTGGAGATCTTCTTCACCATGTTGCAACAAAATATGGTGGTAGGCCCTAGTACTCAAATGTAATAAATCCATAGAAAGGTGCTGATTTTAAATGAGTCTGCAAAACTTGCTGTTTATTTTAGCTTAGGGGAAGGCAAAGATTATATAATCCAAGATCAGGATGCTTTCATTCACAATCTTAGAGCTGCTTTACCGCAGTTACTGGCAACGCAGAGCATTCAGCGTGCCTTAGATTTCCCTTCTTCCTTGTTCTGTAGTTGCAGATTTCTGGCTTCATCAAAACGAATGGATGTGTTAATGGCACTTCCTTGCCTGGGAAAGATGTGTCTGTCCCCACAGCTTTGTCACACAACCTTCACTATCTTTGCATTTCAAAAGAAATAATAAAGATGGTGTCAGCAAAAAAAAAAAAGGTCTTAATTAGCTTACTAGCTAGTCTCAACCATTGCAAATACTGGCTATTAGTATAACTGGATTACACATGAATCTTCTAAAACTTGTAAATCTTATCAAATTTCATATTAAATATTTTGGAAGGACTGACAGAGTCTGATCAGTATTTTTGATCAGTATTTTAGTGGGAGGCATTGAAGTCTGTCTCTCTCCTGGGGAAAAATCTGTTTCTTTCAACAGTTCATTGTGCAGTAACTAATGAAGTAGAAATGGCCACTGTTGAGCAATATTTTCTTAAAGTAATTCTCTCCTTCCCTGGGCCATGCCAAGTTATTATCAGTATCAGTAAAGTTATCTGTGGGGATTTTATACACTTAGAAGAGCTGATGGTATTCATTAAAAATCTGCTACTGTCTTTTCTTAAATCTCTCTTTTAGTTGATTCACATTTGTCACGAACTTTTCCAAACAGAAGATTCCAATGACGGTAACAGGTTTAGCAGTAGGGAAAAATGTGTCAAAACATGGAACGTAAACAAAATATATCAGAGAAATTTATTCAAGTGTCAAGCAGAGGAATAAATATTTTCAAAGACCAGATGCCTGACTACGCTAAAGCTAAAGTTATATTAGGTTAATAATCCTTTATTGTTTGTTCCTTCTCCAGATCAGGGTTCTTCTGTGATGGTATAGCCTTCAGACTGGGATTCACATTGAATGTGAACAGAAGGGGGTTGTAGGAAAAAAAATAACCATACAATGAATTAAAAATGAATGTTGTATTCCTTTTA
The DNA here is from genome assembly GCF_022539395.1 of Myiozetetes cayanensis. Classification (NCBI taxonomy): domain Eukaryota; kingdom Metazoa; phylum Chordata; class Aves; order Passeriformes; family Tyrannidae; genus Myiozetetes; species Myiozetetes cayanensis. The sequence goes on from NW_026087742.1 coordinate 6,859,622, forward strand.
GGCATATGTTGATCAGTCACTGATTGTTGCAGTTTATAGCGATCATAAGATTTGGCTTTATATTAGGAGATTTTAGCAGAGGCTCACACGCTGAGAACACTTAGTTGAATCGCACATATTGTAAATGCTAAATAATACTAAGAGATTAGTGGATGGAGTAAGCCTATTTAAATTTAGAACTGTTTAGTTTTTTAGTTATATTTAGCTATTCATCTATTCAGTTGTGGTTTTCACTCCACAACTGCAGTGCTTCTATTGTGACTGCTTTCATCTGTCAGTGAACTCTTGAGTATGAAAATAAGGAGGAAGAGCAGCAGACCAGTCACATTATTGTGTCATATCTATGAGCTTCAGAAAGAATATAACATGAATCACATACATAAACAATCTGGAGTTTATTCCTTACAAAGCTATTCCAGCTCCAAATTACCATTGGTAGCTACAAGCTTGAGATCAACTAGAGATCATCTGTCTTCCCTCTGCCTTAAATTATCCGTATTGCAACCTCTGTTGTTCACTCAAAGTTTTCTGGGTTGGCATAAGTATTTTAAAACTTTAGAAGCAGAAACATATATATGTGTATATATATATATATAAAGACTAAGATACACCTGTATCTCAGAAAAGTTCAGAGACTCCAGCAACAGAGTAAATGACTGTCATCAGAAATGGGTGACAGGAATTAATGTCCTTTCTTCCTTTTTCTAGGCTGTGACTGAGAGATGGGTGAGCAGAGTGAAAAAACCCAGTAACAGTGGCAGATTTCAGAGGAACTGCTGGCACTGAGCAACTCTAGAAATCAGATCTTGAGTCTAGACATGAAAAAGATTGTCTGGCCATAGTGCTGAAGAGATTTCTGCACGCAAAGTAAAAATAACAGAAAGTTTAAAGTTCGATCTGCCTTTTCAAGAGCACATCATAAGAAACTATTTGCAGTGCATTTGGAAAGGTAACTCAGTCTTGTGAAGCTCAGGGATGAAACTATGAGTTCATAAGCACCATCCAGTGGTATTTTATCTATCAGATAGCTCTATCTGTAGAGATCTGGAGCACTTCTGTAACAACTGTTATTGGAACTAGTTTGGGAATGTCAATGGATGTGTTTGGGATTTGAAATGGTTTGCATATGCACAGTGGGGGTGTCTCTATATTAGCTGTGAGTGCTGGATGCCCACCACTCACTCTGCAAGAGAGACCTTCCCTCAAGAAAGCAGCCAGTCAAGAAAGTCTGTGAACCCTGGTCTTGTTAATAAAAGAGTTACTGGTGAAGAGGTTACTGGTGAAGTAACCTCATTCAATGGTTCCAGCCACAGATATGGCTTCCTTCTTTGGGGGTCTAGCTTATTCTTAGCTCAGTTTTCCAGTTGATAGCACTGCAAGGTCAGCAGATGACTGTCCTGGAGGCGATTTCCAGTGAATATTCCTCTGCTTCAGGCACTGGTCAATCACAGTTTTGGCTACCATGTTCCCTGTCTCTTTTCCTGAGAAGCTTCTAAAGAGCAGTTGTGGCAGAATTTCCTCTCATCTCCTTCCCAAGTGATGTGTCCCAACCTCCATCCACAGTGCCACTGGGTGCTGAGCTCCTGAGGAAGCATCACCTGGTCTGGTACAGTTGGAATGAAGCACCAAAATTAGGGTGCTCCCTGATTAGGGACTCACTGTCCTTAGTATTTCCCAGCCTATGAAATGGGCCAGAAGTGATTCTCCAGCCCTCAGGCTGAGTAGCACAACAGCTGCTCTGTCCAAAATGGTAAATTCTTTGTTCTTCAAAACAGAAGGGTACCTTCTGAGCTGCTGAGAGAGAAATCACTGCTCTGTGCTAGCACCTGACCTGTGTTGGTCTGTGCTCAGCACAGAGCTGGCTGGCCTGGTCCAAAAGCTACCAATAACTTAACAGTATGGGCAACTGCTTGCTGGGGTTGAGGTCCCTGCCCTGGCTATGTTCAACTTACAGATACAGCCTCCCTTCCCTGAGGTGCTCACAGGATAGGCCTGGCTTTAAAACCTCTGTGTGTGAATTATGGCTCCTTGCTGTGTACTGTAAGACTGTACAAAACCCACTGTAAAAGTTTAGCTCTCTGCTGATACCAGAACAGAAGAATCATCTGCCCAAACCTTCCCTACAAGCTGCTGAAGCTGGGACTGGGTTCTTCTCTACTGCTTGTGCCCTCTTATCTTCCTTAAGGTGTTTTGGTTTATGCTCAGCACAATACAATGGAGTTGTGCCACCCCTCACACCCAACCCTGCCTCCTCTCCAAATCCTCAGTGCCAGCCTGGCTGCTGAAGCAGGCTCTAGCTCTTCTGGCTTTATACTAACAGGCAGCACTTTTTTCCCTGTGCTGGGTAATTAAATAATGCCTGGGGCTGGAGAATAACACGGTATCTGGGTTTTTTGCATACCCTCAATTCTTCACAGCAAGTGTTTGTGAAATAATGGGAAGTATTATGGAGCAATTTGATTTCATGAATTGTTCATACTGGTAGCAAAGCATTCCCTAATTATATAATAAACATCTGTTCTGCTTGATTAAGTGCCCTCAGAACAGAACCATTTCAGAGAGTCTTCTTTCACTTGCTTAACCAATACAAACATCTTAATTTTACTTTTTTTAAGTGGTCTCTGCAATGTTTGCTGACCTTCACCTGGCAAAACTAAAATGACAGCAAGGAATATAAATTACTGAAATGAAAATGTGGTTTGTAAAGTCTTTAAACTGTCCATTGAGCTGAAGCACAATACCTTAGTAAGAAGATTTAGAGGCTACCGTGCAGTCTTATGGAAAATTCTTATGCTCTTGGAAAACTCAGATTTGATTTGTGTACTTCCCTGAGATCAGTAACCACAGCTAAAATGGTAGCAAGTTTCTAGCTCTAAATGCCCCTGAAACAGAAGGGGTCAACTCTGAGTTTTGAGCTTTCTTCTTTCAAAGACTGGAGCCATGAGAGGATGAAAAAAAACAACCACAGGAGCTGTTTACAACATTGAAATGCATCACACACTGTTAGATCAATGGACTGCAAGGGTAGGAATCTTTTATATGGAAGCCTGCAACAGCCCTGCTAGGACAAGTTACTGATGCAGCAGGGTTGGAGTATTTATTCTTTCATGTGCTTCCCCAGTAAATTCCTAAGTGTCCTGAAAGCAAAGGGCAATCAATAACTCATCAGACATAACGTAAAATGAAACTAATGTTCAATCAACTAGGTACCATAACCATTCCAAGAAAGCACCAATCAGAAATAAAAATAGTTTAAGTAATTAAGCAGCTCTTTAAAAGCATTTGAGGATGGGAACTCTTCTGTTTTCACAAGTGGCATATTCTAACGAGAATCTCTTGTCAATAGCTGCCACAGATGCATGGCTTCAGATGCTAAACTGGGTTATTTCCACAAATAGTACCTCTAGCATATTGAGTTCCTTTAGAAACCACGCTGAAAAGATTTGTCATCTTCATTTAAATACATTTCTGGTATTCCTGAAAGGTGTTTTTTTTTACTTTCCTACACAAATGAGAAACACAATGAAGACAAGAGGTGGAGTAGGATCTATTTCATGAAAATAAAAATTCTCAGTTTCTGCCTTAGGTTCAATTTGCTTCCCCTGTAAAATACCTGTTAGAATCAGGTAAAGTTTTTGTAGCATGGCTGAAGGAGGCATTGATCCTATTTATTATTATTAATATATTTACTATATCACAGCTGAGGGATTTTAAATTTAGAATTCCAACTCATTTTTGTTGCTTTTCTTTCACTTTTTCTTTTAAAGAAAAATCTCCCGGAATCTCTAAGAAACAGAAGCTAGAATTTAACCATTTTGATTACTTTGTCTCTTGGATAATTTGTGGAAAAATGCTATTTTCATTTACTGTGATATAAGTGTGGGTTAACCTGAAATATTTCATTGCTTCTGTGGAATAAGAAAAAATTCTTTATCAAAAGAATAGGATCTGTGGATAAAATGCATCATTTACTTCAAGGTTGTTACAGCTAGTTGAAAATATTCCATCTAAATGTGTTGTGGAAAAATAAGCATTTTCAGAGTCAGGGGTTTTTGGACTTTGTTTCTCTAACATTATCTCTCTGTAGATATCTTTGTTGGTTTTTTTTTAAATCAAAATAGCACAATGATCAATCTGAATATTTTTCTTTTACATAAAAATGTTCTCATTTGGTTGAGCTGCCACAAAGACATAAGACAGCTATGACATGGTTGTCTTGTCCCCCTTATGTCTGATGACATGAATAACTTATTAAACTTCAAATATTAGGGGGGGGAAAAGTCCTCCCTGCCTTAGAAATACCAGTTACTGTCTTCTGGTGTGAGTACAAATGCTGATCTAGTTGGACTAGTGTAATGAGCAGATCATGTGGATTCCAAATCCCTTGACATAGGAAACTTTGCTGTTTAAAATGCAAATTCATGGGATGAAGGACAGCTCCTTTGGTAGTGTTGCAAACAGCAAGAACTGGACTCATCTGCTTAGGCCAGACAAGTCCACCACGAATAAAAAAAAAATTCCATTCCTTAAAAATGGAAATTGAAAGATAGTATTAAAGCTCAGATTTTACTACAGTTGTACTAACATTATGTTTCTGTGTACAGAAACTATGATAAATATCCTGTTTATCAAACAGAGCTTCTTTAAGGATGGAAAAGGCTGAGGGGTTCCTGTTAGAAAGCATTATTTGAGTTCTGCAATGTTGTTAAACCACTGTGGGCAGTGTCCCTCTCACAGAAAGGAAGACCTGGAATTAAAATCCAGTTTAGCGATTCATGAGCTCAAAAATTTGTGAAGGAAATGGGGAGAACTGGGTCCCAGTGTGTAGGGGCTTAATATCAGGGTTATCAGAGAGGAAATGTAAGGGCAGTAATAATCACTCTTGGATTTTCCCTTTCTGACTGTATACTCATCTTGTCCACGTGGAAGAAAATCCGGAGCAGACTGGGAGTGTCCTGCATTTTGGAATAGTCAGCAGCTAAGAGCCCATGGCTGGGAGGTGAGAGATAGGAGTCAGTATCCTGAAGGCAATCAGGGCATCAGACTGTGATCTTCATCTTGGGAGGTGAATACATTACTAGAGAAGGTGTCGAGACAAACTTTGGTCCCTGATGACATATGTGTGGGTGCCTCATATTTCCCTTTCAGAGATGTCTGTTTTTCCTGATGGACTGCATAAGAATCCCATATTCTAGAACATTACAATGCTTGGATAGCTTCCTAAAAGGTCTGCTGTTTCTCTGCCAGAAATACATTTTTTGTGTTTTATGCAGTAAGGAAGATTAAATGACTGCAATGAACTTAAAGGAGACTGGAAATCTTGTATTGAAGAAGGTGGAGGGTTTCTCAGAGGGGGCTATCAAAATAGATTTATTTATTACTGCAGAGAAAATGAGGTGTCAAATAGCCAGAGAGTTCTGATAGCTGTGTTTTATTTTTGGAAAGCATCAGAACTATTACTTCTTTTTTTTTTTTTTTATTTTTCCCCTAGGCTTAAAATTTGTTGCCCAGTGAACTGTCCCTTTGCAAGCTATCTTTGCTGAAGCACTACATATCCCAGAACGTATATTTGGATTAGAAAAGGGGCAAGGTGTGAGGTGTGGGCATATGGCTACTGTTCCATATTTAGAATATTACCCTCAGCAGTGTTAACATTCCAGCTGCAGAGATCACTCATGCATATGCATAGTCCTCCAGGAGCAGAAAAGGCAGGATTACTGCGTGTGTCTGAAAGTCTTAATTAACAGATTTCAGCAAGGTGAATGGTAGGTAAAACTTATTACAAGCATCACTTTAGTAGTATGTCTGTGAAAAGGCAGGATATGCAGGAGGTGGACTGTATAATTACTCTGGTCTAAAAACCCTTGAAAAATGCTATCTGGTTTTTATTGGGTAAAGATATATGACACATATTTTTTGAGCAAAATGAATACCAAGCTGCACTGGACTTCAACCTGGCTGGAAGCAGAATTTGGACTTTCTTTTCTTTTTCTGATCCACTTGAACGAATGGAGTCAACAGCAGAAAATATGAGCTTTTTTAACAGATGAAGTGCAGGAAGGCATTTAATTAAATTAAAGCTCAGAAAATGTTAAACCTATGAAAGGTAATACTTTTCCTAGGCTCCATGTAATTTCTTTTCTTTGCTTCTTGAATGCATTTCAGACATAGGTGTATGACCAAGCTATTGTACCAAACTAACCAATAGGCAGATTTGTCATCTGTTTTACAGTAACTGCAGTAACTGCTCAAGGGCTTGCGAACTCCTCTCTGGAAGATTACCTTGCCAAACTTGTCAAATTCCTACAGATTTGTATCACAGAAACTGAGCCTTGGCAAGTCCATTCCAGATTTTATCGTGGAGGTCTGTGGCACTACTCTGCTCCATTCCTTTTGGCCACAAGTCCTAACGGGCATCCTCCCTTCCAACTGGAAGAAGAGCAGGATGAGCAGAGTCTGTACCACTAGCTGTCATTTATTGCCAGGCAGGGTAAACCTGGCTGCCAGATGGGGCATTGGAAGGGCAAACAGAACTCACAGCTCGGCTACCAAGGGTTGTCAGCCAAAAAGAGCCTATTGTTGTGTCCTGAAGGTTTCTGTCTCACTGCTGACAAGACCAGTGCTGTAGTCTTATCTATTTGTTGTGCTTTTGGGTAGATGATGTGCCCATGCTGATAGGAATCCCACAGCTCTGTGGGAATGCTGTATGTTTCTTTACCTTTTGCTTAAATTAGGGGTCCTAACTCTCCTCTTTGACTTTTCGGTAGCTACTGATTTTCCTTTCTCCTGCCTCTCTTCTTTACCCAACAATCAAAAGTGTGATTTTGAAAGGAGGCTCCTGTCAAGAACCTCTCCAAACAGTGTAGTTCTGGAGACAGAAGCACTTCCCTGGTACACTCCTTACTCATTGTTCACATGTATCATCTGGCCTCATGTCAGTGCTATATATGGATCATCAAGGATGTAGGAATTTGATATGAGGGTAAGATAGTATACACAGGACAGTCCATGCCCAAAGATCACTGGGGGATATATATTTATAGATTCAGGGTGGTCAAATGTTGTGGTTGTGCATTTTTTAAGTGACCTTAAAACACTCATTCATGACAAATGTGCTTGAGTGTTCTGCTATAAGCTGGAAGATTTTTCCACCAGTCCAAGGTTTTCCTCTTTAAAGGTTGGACTGGAAGTTTTTCTGTCTGCAATCCATCTATATCTCTCATTGGACAGATATTTCTCCCAGTGCAGGTTTCCATGGAACTGTCCTGAAAAGCCCTGCAATAAAATATGCTTCTGTGTGCACAGCTTACGTGTCTTTCACCAGGTATTTTTGCACCTGACTGTATAATGGAATTCAGCTTTTTAGTGAAGGGGTCTGAAATGTTTCTCACATTTTAAACATTTTTCCTGTTCTTTCTCTGGTATGTTATTAGAAATCTCTACTCAGTAGTGTGCTTTCTGTTGTCTTGTCTTGTTTAAATGTAATGATATTCCACATATGGTACTACAGAGTTGATTATTACATTTATCAAGGCTTCAGCTTTTGAATGGCCTGTGGATGCACCCAGGAGTTCCAAGTATCATGTATGTTTGAAAGCATTAGGTCAAGACAAATTGTTTTGAAATGTTACACAAATAACGATCGCGAAAACTATATTTCACTGGGTTTATCTGTGTATGTGACAGCTGTGCTAAAATAATCTGAGAGTGCTCCTCCGAGTGAAGTTACTGCTCTCAATACTCCTGACAAACAAAACAATTTCTTTCTTTAGCAGCACATACTCCTGTTTTATTGTGTCTCGTTCTTGGAAGCAGGAATGGGTTTTGAGGGCACGACACTGCAACGAGATCCTGTGGCGCACATGACATTATGACAAATGGCTACATTGCAGCTTAGAATATGATAGAGGCTGTGGCACTGTTCCAGGGCCAATGTTGCTTAAACAGACAGCAAAAAAAAAACAAAACCAAACACCAAAATAAAAAAAAAAGCCCAATCAAAACCCCCTTTCATTGGAAACAAGCAGTAGTATAGTCTCCAGAGAGAAACCTAAAAATCTTCAGACCCTTTTCACACCACGCCGTTTCTTCCCACTCCAAGAGAAAATCTCGTTCTCTGCGTGAAAGGTACTTCTCTGTGGTGGTACACTTGATTTTAGGTTGCACATTATAAACGTAATGGAGAGGGGCATTACTGACTAAGTTAGAAAACAAGAGCCTATGCTGACATTTGTGGAACATCATTGCCAATAGGCATATGTAAAGATTTACTGTTTATAGCAGTGGTAAGCTATGATGCTGTGCCTCTGACTCATGGGAGCTATATATTTTGTTCTTTAATGCTCATTAGTGTTGTAGGAGGCTCAGATTTTAAAAGGGTTTGCCTAGGTAGGTTGTCAGTTGGTGATGAACATAATTGGTGCAGTGAATCTTTCTGACAGCTCACAATCATAATTATTTTCAGAATATCAGCAGAAGAGCTGTAATGCATGGTTTATAGCATTTAGCTGGTGGTTTGTGCAATGGTGGGCTTTGTTTCGCAGATACATCCATCACACCAAAGCAATTTTCTATTCTCTCACCTTCTGTGGCATTTTCCATCTAAAATCTGTTCCTATTACACACTGCCAAAGCCATGGGATTCGCTAAGATTGCATGGGTGTAGCTGAAATCCGCAATTTGGTGGCTACATTTTTAATTATAGATTTCATAGCTATAGCATCTCTCTATAGAAACCAAAAGTTTAATTACAGGAAAGCAACGCTAATTAGGGAGGAAACACTATGGCATTACAGTAAATAAATGCAATGGGGAAAATTTATTCAGTTTGCTGGCTACTGCTAAAATGAAGATTTCCATTTTCCCTCAGTGATCCATGATGGGATGCACTTCCTGCTCTCAGAGCCACCGCTCGGAATGGGCCTGTGCCCTGGCAAACAGAGCCCCACTCTGCACTCACGGCACTTGTCCCTCGTGCTTTTTCCCTGGGGAACGAGGTCGTTGTCTGAGTTCATCTGTGAGCCTCACAAACACAGCGCATGAGGATCACTTGATGGGGCTATGGTTGTCGGGAGGTGCATCACGTGCATCTTCAAGACATGGGTGAAGTCTCTGCCAACCAGTCTACAGTGCAGAGTTGCAGATATGTGAGGTGGAAGCTTTTGTGCCCAGAATACGTGGCCAAGTGCCTGAAGAACAGCATCCCTGGCTCACCATAGCTCTCTGGACACATTATGCTGCTGGCAATTTTTGCTTCTACCTGCTTGATGGCCAGTTCCACATCAAAGGAATGCATTTTTTTTACTTTTGTTCTATGTTATACATCAATTACATATTACCCTATATTACATACTAGACATGAAGTCTAAACATGATAGAGTAGAGAAGATCTCTAACAAATGCTACAAGTATGCAATATTTGTACCATACTTGAGTATGAGAACATCATAATGCTTCTCAAGGAATTTCTAGGCAGGCTCCTTTCTCAAGTTTTCTTGAGGAAACGTCAAAACACTTTAAAAGTGGCTGCTTCACATTCAGAAAAGAACAGGTAATTTCTAGTTTTCTGTAAAATCTAATATGGAATGAACATTATTAATCTACATCAAGTTTTCCCCTCCATCTTCAACCCACCCATTTGTCTTTTGCTTTTAATTTTTCAACATTTTCTACTGTTTAAAAAACCCTCGCAAACGTGACACATTGCTCTTACTGGATTGATGTTTCTTGCTAGCTGGAAAAAAATATTTAAAATTACAATTTTTTATATTAACTACAAGAAGAAACAAATAAAACCAAACCAAACCCAAACCAAGTAAAACAAAAACAACGAACAAACAAACAAATAAAAAAAATCCCCTAAAGAACAAAATACTGTTTGCTTTCATTAAACAGTGATAAAGTCCAAATCTATTTTGGGACACAGGAAGATTCCTTGGTTGTGGAACTCCAATGAAAAGAGAGGCTACAGTCCTAGGTTAGCTGAAATCTCTGAGAACTCACCCTCTGTGCTACCCTTTTCGTTTTTATCAGTCCCAGCACCTTGTGATGTGTCTGCATATCCTGGATTCATGGACATGCTGTGAACCAGCAACGACTGTTCAGCAGGCAAAATCTCTTCTTCAGGAATTGTAACCAGCTTATGAATCAAGTGACCCAGAGAAGTCTATTCAAAACCAAACTGCCCTATTTTCAGACTAACAAGAGAAAAGCACTACAAAAAGAGGGTGCATTGTCATACTAAAAAAAAAAATCACCCTCCAACTTTCAACAGATGTACTTAAAAGCAAAAGAGGGGACATGGAAAACACCAGACTATGAAAAAAGCTGGATATTTAGAGGACACAAAATGTTACAGACAGTTTGCAAACCACAACACTAATTTCATCAATTCTCGTCTGCTGCGTTTTGCATTGGCAGATGACTTTTAGGACTCATTACACATGGTACTGGGGGATAACAGCGCACACTGCTGACTTGAATGGTATGTCAGTAGGGACAGCAGACACCTGAGAGCAGATTCTGAGGTGCTATAATTTCTTCTAGCTCTAATACATTTTAGCTCTGCTGATTTACATCTGCTGAGAATTGTATCTATGGGAATTCCTTGATGCTCAGTGCCATTATCCTGACACCTGCCAAAATGTCGATGGGGAATGGACCATAAAAATATCACTCCTTGATAGAAATGAATGTAACTTTAAGATCAGTCATTTGCGTTAGCCAGATTTTGTTCTCATCTTAATAGAACTTTTAAATATCTGTTTCACTGCCAGGACAAACGGCTGAGCATTAACTACTGCAAATGAATGCAGAACTATAAAACTTCAGTATAATCATCTAATTTATTTCTTAATTTTCCGTTAGTATAGAACCACTCTTCTATTGAAGAGTATTGTGATGTCAATTGGGTGCTATATATTTGACATGTAGAATTAAAATCTGTATTCTTGAGAATGCAGATTTACAATGATTTTAATCATCGCTTTAAAAATACTTCACAAAGAGAAGTAATTCATTATTATCTTCATTTTATGGCTCAAGAATAAGATGTTTAGAAAGGTGAAGTGACTTTTTTTGAGGAATTCAGTGAGGGGAAATAAAATATTGTTAACACGACAATGGTATTTTATAACAAATGTCATTTCATAATAAATGTCATTTTATAAAATGACAAAATTCCCTTACCTTCAGGGAGGCTAAAATTTCCTTTGGAGTCTTAGATATAACCCATATGTCTAGTTCATAACCTGATTTGCCAGGAAAGATATTCTCAATCTTTTACCTAGCATGGAGCACACCTATTAATAATAATCTCATCACTTCCCTGGGACTGCACCCAGTGATTTAATTAAAAAACAGGGTTTGAATTTGAGTTCATCTTTTTAGCTGTAAGAATAGAAGCTTTATAGACCACATAACCTTAGGGCTCCACAATCAACCACTGGTTCGTGTGCAGCTGTTTGAGAGAGACCATGCTGAAATTTGCTACTTTGCAGTAGCATAATAAGCTGTGGTTCAGGCATCCTTAAGGATTCCTAAGCAGTTCTTGACCTTTAGTCACAATATTTTTTTTCCTGGTGAAGTGGTTGTTGACTGTGCCACACAGATCATTTCTGTGTACACTCTAACCTGTAAAGCATCTACAGTCATACAAGAAGGAAGAAATTCTTCACTGAAGGGGTTGTCAAGCATTGGAATGGACTGCCCAGGGAGGTGGTGGAGTCGCAATCAAGGAATGACTTGAAGTGACACTCAGTGCCCCCATGGTCTAACTGACAAGCTGGTGATCAGTCAAAGGTTGCACTTGATGGTCTTGGAGATCTTTTCCAACCTTAATGATTCTGTGACTCTGCTATAAGGATGTACAAGCACAGAGCTGTAGAGAGTTCTAAACTCTGGCAACTGTACAAGATGACACTTGGAAACAGTGAGATATTATGGTCACCATGACTGACAATGAATGCCACATTCTACTGTCAACACCTGCAAAATCCTCAGAGAATGAGAAAATATTTAATGGAAAACAATGGGTAAACTTTGTAGGCATGTATTTTTTAAGGACTTCTCCCAGGCACTTCAGCTCAAGAGAGAGAGCAAATGTAACTACTGAAACATGGCAAATGATTCTTGGAAGTTATCAATGTCAGCTGCTTGTTGTGGCAGTGGTTCCACATAGTTCTTCAATCCAGTACTCATAAAACAACATCAGCTTATTTTCACATTGATTATCTCTTACAGTATGCTTTTACTTCTCCAAAAAATATCTGGCTCTTTGAACAGCCCCAGTGGCTTCCATTAAATGTCTGTTCAGGGTATCTGAGCCTGGAGTTTCACAGCTTTATGTGTTTTGTTGGTTTTTTTTTCCCTCAGTAGAATTGTCAATGAGAAGGTCTCAATTCATTTTTTTCTTAAGGTTCACTCCTGAAACAGACTTTCTGACAAAAATAAGGACGAAAGAGATATAACAAAAATGTGTCATAACCAGCCACTTCGTTAACAAACAGAACAGTATTATTTTTACAGTAGAATGATACAAATAGGGAGGAAAGTCACACATTTAGCCATAATAAGGCAGAGTGTATTGGTTGTGCAATGATTCCCACTATGTGTTATTCCATAGGAATATGTTTTTTTATTTTAATGTATTTTTAACAAGCAGAGTAGGTTTTTTTTTTGAGGAAGATGGAAATGCACTATTCGGACCCTCTTTAGACCTACCTACTCACCCTTCCTACCCCTGCTACTCCTTTTCTTTTCATTGCTTCTACAGCTTCCCTTTTATTCCTTCCATTGTGGGTTTGTCTGTCAGGATTAGCACCATGCAGCTAAAACCAAACGAATAAACTCATCAGGGACTAGCTGAGTAAACCTGGAGTATCTCTACCATTTCTGTTTCAACTTCCTTTGGTTTCTGCATTTCAGAACTGCTAGAATCATTAGTCTGGATTGCAGCAAACCTGAATGTGAGCAGGGGAATGTGGAGAAAGTAACAACAAAACTATCCCCTCCCTCCAAAATAAAACCCAAACAAACCAAGAACTGGAGTAAATATTTGTGCAACTTACAGATATAAGTCTATATGAGGTTATGAGTCTGTCATATAGGAGTCTGTCTGGGTTAGCGCTCCCCCTGCCAGTAGCAGCAATGGATTTCCCTCGTTTGGAAACCATTGCTGGTATCTAGTCGAGTTGTAAGACAAAAAAAAAAATAAATTCAGACAGCTATAAAGCTACATCACAGGCCACCAGAGAGAGCTAGGATGGTGGCCGTGCCCTTCCTGCTCAGCCTGCCTTCAAGAACAGCCAAACCATGGCCTTTCTGACATAGCACACCCAGTCACACTCCCTGGACTAGTTTAAATCACTGAGAAAATACCTCACCTCCACCCCCTAGCCAGCTGATTCCACCCCCTAGCCAGCTGATTCCACCCCCTAGCCAGCTGATTCCACCCCCTAGCCAGCTGATTCCACCCCCTAGCCAGCTGATTCCACCCCCTAGCCAGCTGATTCCAGCCCCTAGCCAGCTGATTCCAGCCCTAGCCAGCTGATTCCAGCCCCTAGCCAGCTGATTCCAGCCCCTAGCCAGCTGATTCCAGCCCCTAGCCAGCTGATTCCAGCCCCTAGCCAGCTGATTCCACCCCCTAGCCAGCTGATTCCACCCCCTAGCCAGCTGATTCCACCCCTTAGCCAGCTGATTCCACCCCCTAGCCAGCTGATTCCACCCCCTAGCCAGCTGATTAAGCCTCGCAGGGCAGCTGAGCTCAGCTGAGGCAGGAGCAGTTTCTCCCTGCAGTTTAAATCTCCCTCGAACACCCCAGCTGCACCCAATGGTCAGCTGATTTGGGCTCTCTTGGCAGCTGGGCTGAGTTTGGCTGAGCTGGGCCTGCAGGGAGGAGCTTCACCATGCTATATAAATCTCCCACAAACAACCTCAGCCTCTCTCCTTGGTCACCTCATTAAGTCTTGCAGGGTAGCTGAGCTGGGCTGGTCTGCTCAGAAACCAGGACAGGGAGCTTTTGCTGCCCGTGGAGTGCCCAGGCTGGCACACGAACTGCACCAGAGACAAATAAAGGTAAGGCCTTGCTTTCTGGGGGAAAATGGTTGTTGTTCAGATACAAGGATCACAGAGCCAAAATAGGCAGTCCAGCTCCCAAAACTGAACATGGACGAAGATCAGTCCCAGACAAAAGGTGCCAACAGGGAAAGCTCTGTCTGACCATGGAGCGCCTGGGCTGGCACACAAACTACACCTGAAAACCAAAGGTTACAAGCTTGCTTTCTGGGGTGAAAAGGGATGTTGTTTGCTTTTTAGAGTCCAGTGCCAAGACTGTCAATCCAAGTCCCAAAATTGAAGACAAATGAAGGTTCCTCCCAGGCAAGAGGTGTGTTACGGTCTGCTTAAATATTGCAGATGGAACTTCAGATTCAAATATTCCCTTGAGCAAAATTAAAACTCGCACAAGTTATCTGTTGATACTAAAAACTGATTTTATTAATTGCTAAGAGATGCGAAGAGAAAGAGAAAAAAATAAGAAAAGATTGGAAAATGCTAAGATTATTTTTTAGGAGCAGGGAAAAGACACCACTGAAAACTGCCTTCCTGCTGTGCTGGTGTGAGTGTGTGTGGGGAGAAGCGTTTTTCTGCCTTTTTTTTCTTCTGTCTCTGCTGCTTTTTTGATGTTATTTCTTTGGCTGCAGGAGTCTGAAACCCTTTAGTTCTCTGGAATGAAGGATATGTGGTTTCACTGCTTATTTAGTACAAAAAGTCCTGTGGGAAGCCCTGGTGAGAACTTCTGGCAAAAAACTGACAGGGAATATTTGGTAGGAAGTTTTTGAAAGGCAGAAAAGTGGCAAAAAACAAATTTCAGAATTTTTACATCATCTGTGTGTTAAAAGGTGCTAGCACAGGAAGGTCTATGTGAGCATGGAGTGCCAAGAGTGGCCCACCAGCTGCACTCAAGAGACAGAGAGTAAGGGCTTTCTTTCCTGAGTGGAAATGCAATCAATTGCTTGCAGAACTCCTGCACTGGAATTGTCAGTCCAAGCCCCAAAGTTGAAGACGGACGAAGATTCCTCCCAGACAAAAGGTTCCAGCAGACAAAGCTCTTGCTGCCAGTGTAGTGCCAAGAGAGAGCTACCAACTGCACATCAGAGACAGAGGGTAAGGGCTTTGTTTCCTGGGTGGACATGCAATTGTTGGCTTGCAGAACCCCTGTACTGGAATGGTCAGCCCAAGCCCCTAAATTGAAGACAGAACAAGATTCCTCACAGACAAAAGGTGCCAGCACAGGAAGCTCTTGCTATTAAGGAATTACCAAAAGTTGCCCACCAACTGCATGTCAGAGACGTAGGCTTAGGGTTTTCCTTCCTTGGTTGCAGGGTTGTCATTTTTTTCTCGAGCTCTGAGCTAGAATTGTCATTCCTGCTTTCAAAATTGAATACTGACTAAGATTCCTCCCAGACAAAAGGTGCCATCAGAGGAAAATCGTGATACCTGTGTAGTGCCAAGAGTCAGCCACATTTTGGGAATCATAGATACACCATTGTGTCACTTTTTCTGAATCAGTCAAAAAGTAATTCAAACTTGTACCAACATCCTCATACTTTTACTGATGAAGATGTAGACTTGAGAATTAAATCAAAAGTTTGAACAACCAATTTTAAAAAAAAAGGAAACTAAATCTGACTAATTCTTATTTTCTTTTAGAAATGCTAATAAATATCAGATGCAAATTGTATCCTTAGATACATTTTGCTTTTGCTTAAATGTTTCCCGCTCTTCCCATGCAATAAAGCCATGTTCTTCTCGTTTAGTTCTGAATCAATTTAAAAAATCGTGTAGATTCAGTTTTAAGAGAAGAGACATTCAAATAGAAAATATGAAACCTGTAAAAAGCCTTAAATGTGAAATAATTAACTTGATTCTCCATTAATGGAAATATTCAAATAAAGACCAAACTTCAAAACAAAAGCACCTGGTGATGGTCGAGACACCATCAGTTATCCATCTCACATGTGCCTCCAGAAGGGGAGAACAATCCAGGAGGAAAAGGTGACCCCGGCACAAGTTGTGCCTCCCCAACATGGCACAGTACCTGAGTGAGCAAGGTGGGCAGAGCCAGGTTCTACCAGTAAGAGTCAGGGCAGGGCTGAGCCAAGAGGGGATGTGGACAAGCAGGGCAGAAGCAAAGCAAGACAAGGGCCCTGGTAGGGTGTGGGTGGTGGTCCCAAGTGAGGCTTGTCACAACCACTAAAGCCTAGTGAGGTCCTCAGGGCCTTGACAATTTCAAAGGGCACTAGAAGGCTTAGCCTGGATAAACTGGGACCCTTATGCTTCACAATTAGTTGGGAAATTTGGTCATAATAGCAATTAAAAATTTTTATAACAATATTTGATTTTCTTTATTACTGATAATAGAAAGTATTTTATTTCACTTTCTCCCTTCTTCCTTCTCACTTTTCTCCCTTCTTCCTTTGCAAGTGGTAAAGGTACCACTGGCTATTTCTATTCTCTCAAACTTTCCTACTTCCATAGATATAAATCCCTTATTTCTTTTTGGCTTTTCCCTCCGTGTTTTAAATAATTATTTCATGCCTCCCTTTAAAACTGATTCGCCAGAATACTTACTGATCTTTAAACCATTACATTTTTTACATTTCTCTGTCTGTCTGAATTTGAGAAACTGGTTACAAACACACAGATGCATCACTATAACTGAAAAATGTGTATTTTGTAGTTTAACAAAGGGATACACACAGCAGTTGGCAAGCACTGTGTTCTGTGCATGCTGCAATTCTCAGTAAGGACGATAGTTATTCACCACCAGCTGTTTATGGTGCACTGATGATTGTGGACCAATTGACCAGGGATTGCTTCCTCCCTACTCTAAGGTGAAGTGTTTACATATTCTATAAATATTGCTGATGAGGAGTCCTATGGGAGAAGGCTGGAATTATGCTGCAATCAGATGGTTCCAAAGTGGTTTTGAATATTTGTGATTCTGGTTTTTAATTCTGATCTACATACTGTACTACTGTAAATCACTGAAAAAATACGCATTACATGATATTGCCTATATATCTAAAAGAGAAGAAGCTAGAATAAAAGTAAATCTATATATAAATCTCAATTGAGTCCAAAGGAAATATCAAATTAAATTGGTCTTAATGTCCTCTTTCTTGTAAGAGATATTGGAATACATCTTCTGGTAACAACAGAATTGTGTTTTCTTAGCTATGGCACGGTGAAATCTACCTATCCTTTCCATGTAGTAACCAACAGACCTTGATGTAATTATTTTTAATTTACATCATAGCCTTTGAGAGAACTTATCCATTCATCCACAGAAAATCAGGAAAACCAGCCCCTCCAAAAATCCCAAAATACCTGGAAAGCAGTTTATTACCTAGAACATTTCCAACCATTAGTAATAAAAAGCATCAAGGAGATGAATTAAAACAAAACAAACTTGATCATAAGCAAATCAAACACAGAAATTGATATTATTAAAATGTAATAAACATACTATCAAGTCAGTAAAAGATGAAGATTGATTTCAAGTCAATGGAGATAGTCTATGAAAATACCCCAAATGGTCTATGAAAACACCCTATATACGTTATATGATGTATTGTATGCAGATGTAACAGATTTTGTTACTTTGTAAAGGTATTTTCTAGTAAGGTGTCTGGAGTATACCAAAATCCACTGTGATTAGGCAGAGATTTTTATATTGCCTTTCTCATGACTAAGTCTGCAATGTAAAAGAGCATTCTTAAAGGAAAAAATAAAAAACCTATGAAGCGTGCAAGTAGTGTGTAAACTATTGCATGTACAAAAAGCAAGTAATTTAGGAAGCATATCCAATTGATCTGCTATCAGTTTTACTCTATTAATAGAAAGAAATATAATTATAACTTTCTAAAGAACCTGAGTATAAACACACACACGTAACATTTACTTCTAATGAAGTTTTCCATGTCGACCTCTCTTATTCCTGCTCTGAAACACCTTAATTTACAGAGGCTGAAGGTGTGCAGGGACAGTAGAGCCTAAAAAACTTCTATGTTATCTGACAGAAAGCTCTTGCTGCTTCTGGAGTGTCCAGGCTGGCCCAACAGCTGCACCAAAACCCACGAGGGTAAGGGCTTTCTTTCCTGGGGAAAAGGGGTGTTGTTCACTTGCAGGAATCCTGCCCTGAAATTGCCAGTCTGACTCCCAAAATTGTCTTGTGGAGACAAAGAGGAATTTCTCAATTTGAGCAAGTATGTGTGCACTTATCTGTATATTTTTGTCCCTTTCTGTGAAGTGATAAAATATCTTGGGGAAGAAATCAGTATTTTTCTTTGTCTATAATTACAGTAAATGCAGTTGGTTACTTTTCTTAGTTGTATGCGGTACTTATAAGACTCAAGCGAAAATGTCCCTGTTTATTTCTTTCCCGCAGTAAAATAAACTCCAAATATGCCTTTCTACTTAAATTCAATTTTCCTAAGAGAGAGCCAGAAAAAAAAAAGCATTGCTTCTTATTACTTATCTCAATTAATTGGTGTTTAATTCTCCTGGATTTTGTCACAAAAAACTTCTAGTCTCAAACGTAAGTCCTACAACCTTGAAGAATTGTTTATGGGCAGGGAGTCCTCAGCCATTCCAGGTGACTGGTTATTTTGCTCACATGTGTGAAAGCCTGTCTATCAGTCTGTGTTCTCTTCAAGGCAAAGCTCATTACTCTTTGACCAAACGTCCCTTGAACCTGGAGGAAACACTGCTCACACTGTCAGTAGGAAACATTTTACCCACTAGAACAGTGAGTAAACATTAATCACCTCTTCCCTCCTCCCCTGACCATTCTTGCATTCCTCAAAGATAGTGTGGTATTCAAGAGGAGAAACATCCATTTTTTAACGTTTTCTAATGTATCATCTTTTATATCTTGTGTTTCTGTTTCCTTTGTCTATGTTCCCTTCTATTTATCTGCATTTTTAAAGGATGGTGCCCAAAACGTGGACAAGCTGAAATGTTGTGGGAAATAAACAGCAGAATGACAAGCTTGTGCTCTTACACAAGGTGGAACACTTAACAGGTCACAGAACGAGATTTGGTCACTTGGTTTTGGAAGTTCATGCTGCACAAATGGCATAATCTGTACATCTGTTTTGCCCTCTGAGTGGGACTAAGTGTTATTAGAAACTATTGACAAGGAGTGAACCCAGAGAAGATCTATGGAGAACCCTGTTGGATGTCAGACTGGGAAGACTTACCAAAGGATTGCCTGTGCTTGTTCTTTGGCCTTTTTTCCGCTTTTGTAGCTGAGCACACAGCATATAAATAATCTCATCTTCACCGTGTTTTCCCAGTTTTGTTGAGAATGTCATGTAGAACAGTTTGACTTCTTCCCCCTTATCCACTTAGACTGTCAGAGGGAAATTCCATCAACTTAATGCAGTTTGTTTCTTTATTCTTTCAAGGCTTTGTGAATGGATTGTTTAATTTGCTCCAGTATCTTTCTGGATACTGAAATGAGGCTGACATGTCTATTTTTCGCCTTTTTTTTTTTTTTTTTTCCTCTGTTAAAATTTAAAAGACTAAGTTTTGTCTTCTGCTGACCTGTAATGCATCATCTACGCTCCAAGTCATGGGAAATAATCACTAATGACTTGGAGATTGCTTTTACAACTACTTCAAATTCTTGAGGAAACTCTGGTTACTTAGATACTTCCATCTTTTTTCAAATATTGCTTAATCTCTCCGTAAATAGATGGCTACTGGCTATAAATAACCATTTAAATTCTATTTTCAGTACTATGAATGACAGGGATATATTATTGAGGAAGCAGAGACTGAGTATTAAAAAGGTGTAGGGAGGAAATAATTTAGACTTTTAGGAGTTACTGGCTCAATTAAATCCAAAGTCATAAAAGAGTTATAAGCTAAGGTCATATGCAAGATGTTCTCTTGAAAAAAGACTCAGACCAATGACCCTGATTTATTTCTTAAGTAAAAAGTCATACATTGTCCCTTTAATTCTTTTATAGTTTTTCTAAGTTCGGAGAGAGATTTCACTTTGCCTGCTTAACTTGTCCTTGTCTGCATAGAATCATGAGCTGGATTGTTATTCAAGAATTACATGAGCTGCAGATTTTTAGAATCACTTTGCACAATTCAGGCTAGAAAAAAACCCAGAATGTTGTACCTAATTAACTGAAAATTAAATAACATCTTGCGATTTGTGTATAATTTCTCTACCAAATTAATTTCTGTGGGCTTTTTCCTACTTTCATAATGATTTTAAATTTAAAAGGATAAAATGCTTGATTTGAAATTCCAGCTAATTAAAGGAATTCTGTATTTTATTGATTTCTTGCCAGAAGAGAACAATTCAAAAGCATACAAGATTACATTTGGAGAAGCAATAGCTTTTAGCATATTTGAGAGTGTATTTCAGCATTTGAGTTGGAGAGTTTTATGTGATTTTACCTGATGCATTTTATTCTTACGATTTTACCTAAGGTCTAATTACTGTGTAAATTTTTAAGGTAAAAGAAACAAAACTTGAGTTGCAAACATGAAGGAAAACCTTGTACAGAGTAGAAACCAGAATAAATAAATTAGATATCCTATTCAATCTGCTATATATTTTAAACACGTACCCGTGATGATATTCTTAAAGGTCACAGATGATCTCAAACTGCAAGTTACCTTTTAGATAAAAATGTTGATTATAATGAAAGTGATTGTAAGTGTGGTTTAAATTGTTCTTTTCTTTGAGAAGTGTCTCTTGCTCTCTCCTCTTTCCTGGTAATTACTGTGGGGTAGCAGAAGAGAAGCCTCTGCTACAGCTGTGTAATAGGTGACATATAGTAATACACTGTATAAAACTGTAGTGAAACTGCTTTTATAATATATAGGCATACACTTTGAAAATATGCTTCACTTGGCCAAATGCAGAGTCGGCTCCCTGTTAATAAGTTATTAATTATTACAAACAAGGGTTCTCAAAGTTACTTGAGGTAAGGCTGAGACTGGAATGAAAGATTTGTAATTTAACAAAGCCTAGCTTTAATTTTTTCCAACACAGAAAGACTAACAAGGATTTGGATCTGAACATTGATTATTCTTTTGTAAATATATTTTTTAACAAAAAAGAAAAGCAAGCTCCGGTCTGAGATAAACTTTTCAGTCTTTGACTGAAATGTATTATCCTAATTAGAAACCTAGCTGTTTTGGATCAGATTCTTGAACCAGTAATGTTGGAATATTTCCTATGTTGAGATGGAGTTTTTGTGGGATATCTGAAATTGTTCTAGAAAAATAACTTTTAGAAACAACAACAACAAAAAAATCTTTTGGTTCCCAGATAATTTCTAGAGCATTTCATTTATCAATATTATCAAAGTAATCTTTCACTACTGTAAAATAAGAATGAAAATAGGCATTCTGTGCAAACTGACCATACTTACATGGTCTTTTCGTATGGCATTTTGTGCAAAGCTTCCAAGTTTTCGTCTATAAATATGTGGTAAGCTGGGAATTTCAAGGTATTTGCACTGATGTTCTTGCATAGCATAACTCAAAATGCTTCAGGTGCACTAACTTGTTTGCACTGCTAATCGTTTAGGAGAAGTAGATAGGAGAATAGCTACCTTCCTTAAAAAAAAAATAAATAAAGCAAAATAAAAAGTGCTCTAAGTGCCTTGAAACTGAGCAGCAAAGTTCCACACCAGGACCTTCTTGTTGCCCCCAACCATCCTGGTTTCTTGCTATACACAGAGCTACAGCCCAGCTCCAGAAAAGGGATGTTGTGCTGTACATCTCACAGACCTCCTGTACCAGAGGCACCCCCACGTGGGAAATAAATAAATAATAGTTCCTGTTCTACCTTAATATATGGGATGATTCTTGGAAGGAAATCTGGAGCCTGAAGCAATGGGGTGCGTGTGGGTTGTAGCAGAAGCCTTGAGAAGATGTTCAGGATTTGCTGATCTTGAACAAACCCCGTCTGCTCTTCCCTTGTACTCAGGGCTTGAGGATCCTTTATATTGGCATGACTGAGCACTGTAAGTGAATATTTTGCAGTGACCCATGCTGGTAGCTACCAAGCTACTTGAAACTAAAAGTGTTTTCTCACCTGAATAGCCAGGCCCTGTTTCTGTCTGAACAGCAAAGTAGTCGTAAATACATTTAGGTTTCGAGTTTAATTTAATTCCTTAGCAGAAATGCACAGGAAAATCTGACAGCTAGAACTAATTTAAGATGCCAAGTTTTTGTTTCTGTTCAGCATTATTTTACATTGTACTTTTTTAAAATTAAGAAATCAATGAAGGATACAGCCAATATGGTGTTTCTGTAGAAACAAAAATCTCATCTGTACAATAATGAGAGTGTAGATAGATGTTCCAGATGGTACACATGCAAAAAGAAGGCTAACTGTATACCAGATGGTATTATGACCATACATAAAGCAACTGGATAATCATTGTAATATTGTGACATGTCATATTATATGAATAAATACTATGTTTTCCTGAGGAAAAAAAGGTAAAACCATCAGTAAATTAAACCACACAAGGCAGATGTGGCACTTATCCAGGAGTTACAGTTCTAGAGGAACAGCAATATTGGAGTAGAAACTTAGAGGCTTTATTTCTTTAATTCATTCCCCTTATGAAAAAAACGTAATTCTAATTAGAGTAAAATGTGCTTTACACAATTAATGTTAGCCTAGAGTATTCTAAATACTTTAGAGTTGCCTGTTTCTAAAATAGAACCAATCCTTTTGCTCCCCCCAAGAATATACAACTATTATAAACACTCATATTCCTATGATATTTCTCTTTAAATGCGATGAACATTAAAAAAAAAAAAGTGTGGTTACAACATGAAAAATTTTCAT
The DNA here is from genome assembly GCF_022539395.1 of Myiozetetes cayanensis. NCBI lineage: Eukaryota > Metazoa > Chordata > Aves > Passeriformes > Tyrannidae > Myiozetetes > Myiozetetes cayanensis. Next base: position 6,882,516 of record NW_026087742.1, read on the forward strand.
ATCAGGATGATGCTGTAATGCATGGAAACAGTCATTGAGAAGATAGAAAAAGTGGAGTGGCCTGCATTGTTATAAGCAAAATTGTGCCAGTTTTTGGGTAACTTCCTGTACAAGAGTTGGGATGGTTTGACTTACAGAAGGTCAGTGATTGTTGGCATGTGAGATACGTAATAGGAACATGTTGCTGGGGTAGTATGAGGACATAATTTTAACTGTAAAATGCTTCTAGTATAAACACAGAGTCATCTACAGCTGAAGACTTTCTCCTGAGTGAAAAGACAGATCATTTGTTTCTTACTTGAATTGGGTCATTCTGTTATTCTGGACTTTTTGGTAAAAACTGGGCCTCTTTAGTATTGGTACATAAAAATGAATCGTAAAAGGAAAAACGTAGCGCACCAAATACAGTGTTGTTTGTTCTTGAATGGCAGCTACTGTAGGAAAACATTTCCATGCTTATTTGACATCCCACAGTATCTAATTTATTAATAACCCTGCAAGGAAATAGGCTGTATGATTTGCAGGAGAGCTCTGGGATGAAGGCTACTTTGGCCGTTGAATCTTAGCCATATATTTGGGATCATCACCAAAAAAATTTGTCAACAAATCAAACAATAATCCCAAACAAACTACTCCCAAACAAATCCTACTCCATCCCCAAATTCTAAAAAATAGATCATGTCAGATCATCAGGCTAGAAGGATCAGCTATGTCATCCAGTCTGATGTCCATATATCGCTCGTAGCATTGATTAGAACAGTGCCATTGATAAAAACAATTTGTCTGGATAAAGCCTGTGCTCCAAAAGGATGTGCAGTCATGAACTGAAGAAAGACCTTTGGAATCATGGGAATCCTCTGTTATCTTAAACAACTTATTCTGATAATTTATTACAGATCTAGTTAAAAAAAAAGTCCAATTTCTCTCCAATTGTCTGTTTTCACACACTTATTCTTTTATTATACCTTTCCTTGCTGTATTTGCTTTCTGTACTGTCTTCTAAGGATAACTGTGTGCAGTTCACAAGTCACCTATTTTGTTTGTGAAGCTGAAAAGAAGCTCAGTCTCTTATATTGCTCATTGTTAAGAACTGTCTCCTCATCTCGAAACCTTATTTCTAGACTCCAGATCTTTGTTTAAATGGCCTAGTTCACAAATTGGTCCATCTGACTTTCCATGACTTTTCCTATCCTCAGTTATCTTTCTCCTTGCTTCTCCCACCCACTGACGTTTCCAGGAATTAGTCTTCATCTTGATTTGATGAGTAACATGGTCTACTATTGATCTGTGTGGAAGACTCTTAAACTGCACATAGCCCCAGCATCAGGGAAATGTCTTTTGGTTCATAGTGTTTTTTTCCCAGCATCTATTGCCTTTATGGCTACATCTGCTGTGCTTTTTAGCAGTTGAAACTGTTGTTCAGGCAGCATAACTTCAGCAGTAGTTACAGTGGTTTTGTGCTGTGTCAGTGCATGGTGTTAAAAGATGTCTCACATAAAAAGTGGAAGTGGTTCGGTGTAGGTTTTACCCTCTGCTGCTTTTACATTCAGATGTGTTATGTCCAGGGCCCATGGTATGCTCAGAAGTGGTTTTCAAAGTCTATGTTTTCAAAGGAAGACACAAATAACAGAATGTATAAATAGCTCCATTGATACTAATACTGTAAATACTAATATTTCCCTTGCACAAATGATACTAACTTTTGCAGTTTTCCCTACAACCACTTATTACCAGTAACTTTCAGATATTTACAAGTTGGAATGATACATTTGTTAAGATAATCAAAATTAAATATATCTGCCTATTAGAATTTTTGGGGAACTTAGGCCAGTGACGTGCCTGCAGAAATGCTTGAAATGTTGTAAGAGTTTGTAACCTGCAGGTTCATTATCTGGTAGCTCAGAGTTGATGCATAGTTGACCTAAACAGGCAGGTAAATTTCTATTGAACACTGCTAATGTTTTGAATCTGGAAACTTGGGCCTAAAGGAGAAAAAAATGTTTTTTCAACCATGAGAATGAAGCTAAAATAGGAGAATTTAAGTCTATGATAGGCACAATACCCATCAATGTACTGAGGGAGGGGTATAGGAATTATATCAATCACCAGGGAATAACTATGTTTCTTTTCTTACTATATTTCTACCACTCTCTAGCACAAAGATAATTTGCTTTGGGCACATGATAAAGTTCTTGATATCTAGAGAAAGATATATCTATATATGAATTATACCTCAAGGACTTTTGCCTCAGCTTTACTGGGCTCCATGATGTAAATATCCATATTCTGTAGCCCAAAAAACATACCACTGGAGAAACATTTCTTTACTGTGAACATGTTGTTTCAAGGTAGAGAAAGAATAAACAAAATGTAATTAGTGAAGACTAATGGAGAATAGATCATTAATTTGAAAGGACAGCAATGGAAAAAGTTGACCAAATACTTCTCTATTACTATTAGAAAAATAGAAATACTTGCCCATCACCTGTAACCAATGACATCTCAGTGCTTTTTGTGCTCAGGGAAAATGTCATGTTACTATATAATGGTACTTGCTCCTTCTGTACTTTCACTGATATTCATCAGAGAAAACAACTTAGTTTTACATAAGACCACAGGCAAAAAAATCACCTGAGCATCAAAAGCATGGTCCCACCTTGCTGAGAGTTTTGTTTCCTGGCTTCTGCCTGCTTCCCTTTGATTGCAAGCATTGCCATGACATGATTTTTCATCTTGGCTCCCTTTACTTCTAGAACCTTAGAAAACAGTAAAAATATCTATGTCTAACTATCTACAGAAAGAGTTATTTAAAGATTCTTTAGAGGCACATTTAATAATGAACTACCATCTAGAGAATGACTCATAAACTGAAGTCTGGTATTGTTATGTAAAAAAAAAAACCAAAACAATCTGAATATTAGCCAGAGCTAGTTATCTCTGAAGCTGTAGGTCAGTTCTTTGTCACAGAGAAAAAGGTGCTGGAAATTTTGCAGAGGATATTCAAGCTGTAATGAGCATTACACAGCAGAGTCTGTTTTTGGCTGGTTGGTTTTGCTTTTTTTTTTTTTTTTAAACAAAAGATACTGTGGTAAATATCCATCCTGTGTTTTAGCTGCCCTTGTGATCTCCCACAATGCCACACTGGACGATTTATCCCACTTTAATTGAAGATATAGCACATATTAGAGGTGATAACCAGGAGATGCCTTTACAGTATAAAGTAATTAGCATTACCCCCATTCCCCCACACCTTGACAAGCACTGTTTTCCCTTTATGAGAGCAGAGCTGTGCCCAGGCTGACACGGCTGGGCTTTGCAGGCCCTGGGGAGAAGGGAGCTGATTTCCAAACTGACAGCTGCACATCATTCTTAAGAATAATTTAGAAGTTTTCTCTTCATTTCAACTGAGCAGGCTCCAGAGTTTACTGAGACACTCCAAATGGGGACAGAAGTAATTTCAGTGTGTATGAACACATATCAGGCAGTTTAGGACTGCCTTCATTCTTAACCTGACGGTGAACTGCCAGTGCAGTTCAAGAATAGTGAGTGCAATGTGCTGTTAGCATGAAATAATCAGTCAGACACTCACTGTAATAAGTGAAGTGGGTTCTCAATGAGTAGTATGATGGGAACTGTGTCTATTATTAGGAGAACAATAGACTATGAGCCAATGGAATTTTTTTTAAACTATTTTTGTGGAAGTTTAATGTCAGCGTTTTCCTTTCAGTCAAATATTAGTAAATACTTGTAAAGCAAAACCTTTTGTTTCTTCCTAAATAAATAGTTTGAAATATTAGAGCAGGCATATTTCACTTAAACTAGAGAGTAATTAGTCTTCAGGTCTCGCAGAAAGAGAACAGAATTACTTTTTTATAAGTTTGGCATTTACAAAACTTCTTGTAAATGTTTGTGAATGGAGAGACTTTCCAGGGTGACTTTGTTTTTCCTTCTGAAAAGATTATTTCAATAACCTCATGTTTTCTAATCAAACCAAAGGTTTTATTCCTTGTCAAGATTTTGAGACTCTCAAATAAAGGTTCAAGAACTATACTTGTTTTCTCAGATATAAACTGATGGCATAGGCAGTTAGGAAAATTCCAGTGTCTGGGACCTTATACAAACTCTAGACAAGTCTGGTGCAATAGTTGCAGTCTCAAACATAAGTACACTAAAGTTACTTGTCCTGCTTCTATTGCTGACTGATGTCTGATAGAGACAAGTAGAATGTGTATTAGCACATTCTATCAATCAAGATGTAGACGTAGATCTCCCTGTATAGTGAAATTCCCAGTCATGGAAAGCTATTTGAAAAGAAGAAAAATTTGGTGGTTACTAAATAATACATTGTAAAAAGAAAAAATGGAATTTTTATTTTTTTTTTAATATTTACTAAGCCTCCTTAGCTAAATAAGATAAGGCATGAACCCACTTCAGTTTTCTTTGTAGACATCAAGTGAGGAGACAGTTTAACTAGAAGAGGTACCAAAAAAAACCCAGCTAAAACTGAACTTTTTTTTTTTTTCAGACAGGGGTTTAACTGTTTTTAAAATATATAAAAAATATACATTTATTTATATTTTCCTATCAATTTCCTTTAAACTCATTGACTTGCAATACTCATAGGTTGCCTAATGGGTTTGTTCCTCCCCTCCCAAAACAATCCATAATATAAAATTGGCAATATAAAATAAATGGCAATATAAAATAAATTAAATACATAATTACCAGAAGGTGATAATTAGAAATCTAGATTTATTTTCAGTTTTTTAAATCAACACTTCCACTTTGTGGTCACTTAGAGAATACTACCATACTGATAATTTTAACTTCTACAACATCTGTGTTCCTGACTATTCTTCTTAGCAGTGAATTTTGAGGTATCTTTAACATTGTTGAAAATCTTACTGCAGAAAGGCCATTTTCTGAAGCAGATGAGCAGTTGACCTCTAGAAAAGCATCCCATCCAGCTTTATGTGCTTCTGAATGATTTTTAAACTTCTGAAATAATTTCCTGTTTCAGTTAAAGATTCTGTGTAAGATACTTTTTTTTTTTGATAGAAACCCAATTATTTGTAAGATGAACATGAAAACTGATGGGTTCCAACAAGAAAGTAATTTTATTTCAGAGGCACATGCATTTGTCAAATAATGTAGCAATAGACTGTCCTTCCAGAAATTAAATCAATGACACAAAACATTGACTTTTGTACGCAGTCAAATAAGTTGTGGGTTTTAGAAGGTCTGTTAGCAGGAAGAGGTATATTAAGCTAAAGTGTGCTAGATTTATTTTTTTCTTTCCTTATTTTTCATAAGTCAAATGGGAAAGTCGGGGGGGGAAGGAAAATAATGCATAGCTCTTGACGCTGTAAGTGCTTTGAGAGAATCACAATGTCTTAAGCAAATATCTTGGGGTCACCATGGTCCAGCACATAGGGATGACTGTAAGTACAGTATATTGTTGAAGCAAATGTATCAGTTATTGAAGGTATCTTCTGTGCAAAGCACAGTAGCATATTCCATAAAGGTCTGTGGTCCAGAGGTCTTCCCATACAGGATGGCACTACAAAGGGAACATCTCACGAGATTTGGTAATCCCTCCACCTGTGTGCCTGCTAGATTTGAGAGCAAGCTCCTTCTTTCCTTTTCAAGTTGTTCAGATTTTTCTTTGTCAAGGAACACAGGAAACCTGTCACTTTTTTTTTTTTTTTTTAACCATGTATTTCTCTACATAAGTGGTATTGGTGAGTTCCGTGAGTTATTGTTTTGATAAGAGTAGCTTAAACTCATCAAGAACTGTATTTGACTGTGTATGGCTTGAGGGCCTTGAAAAGGGGATGTAATTACTTGCTTTAAAGATGTGGGCTAATTATTACAGATTTCTTAGTAACTGTTATATTCATAGTTATAAACACTTGTCTGCATCCCCAGGGAATATTAATTTTCCCTCTTTTGCTCAAGAATGGAACGCTTCAAGAGCAATGGTGGGAGGCAGTGAACACTTGGTAATTTTAATCATCCAATATGTGTGTTCATGGGCAAAAGTGCATGCACAAGCATTGAATTTTGAATATGTGTTTGCCAGTTGTTGCCCTGCAAAATGAAATCCTATGGATTGCATCTGAAAGTCCAGGTAAAGAATAATTTTCAGCTTCTTTAACAAAACAAAACACTACTTGTTTTTTCTCTGCAGCTTTTAGTTCAATGAGAGTTCAGCTGAAAGCTTCTGAAAAGGTTCTCAGATGGATGAATCATAAGGATTCAATCTCTTTAAAGCCTCTGGAAGAACTGTGAAGGAATATTGAAGCAGCAGGACCCTAAAAAAAATTCCACACGTATTTGTAACAGAAATATGTTGAGTGTTAAATATATATCACACATATAAGCTTTGTTAAGCCAATGGGTTTTAACTTTCTACAAAAATATGGGAGCTGTAAAAATAAAAAGTGATTTTTGTGTGTAGGGGATGAGAGAGGATTGGGAGGCAAGGAAAGAAACCATGTGGTTTGGGAGTTTTTGCAATTTTTTTATTTACAAGTAAATATTTCCCTGAACATTTGAAATATCTCCTAGTGACTTACTGGGGTTTTGCTACCCCATTTTGGGTTATAATCTCTTTTTCAAACTTTTTTCCTCTTCTCTGTCTTCACACAAAGGATAGCTCAGAAGCAGTGAAAAGGAAAAAGAACTTATTCCTCCCTATGTCAATGTATATATAAAAAAAGGTCATCTGTGTACTTTTCCCCTTTATTTTTCCCCCATAATATTGGGCAACTGAAAGATTTTCTTTTTTTTTCTGTTGGATGTCTTTACACACATGGTCCGTTCAGGAAAATCTCATGCAATTCCACCTCACTGCTATTTTTCATTGTAAAGAGCTAGTACTTGCTTTTAAAGAAGTTTGTTTCACTTAGCTGTATTCCAACAGCCAAATACAATGAACTGATTTCACTGAGAATTTGTTCTCAGGACACAGAATCCTTTAACCACTTCAGTCTAGGGAGTAACAGAACAATCACCAACATCTTTGCCTGATAGTTTTGACAAGGAGAAGAATATGAAGGGTTTTGGAGGGCAACAAAAAGGAGTTCTGTAGCATGATTTCATTTTTTGATAAGAATCCAGCCAGTCAGAGCAGGAAACTACCTGGAATGTGTCTCCAAGGTGGAGGAGTACAGCTAGCAGTTCTGTTCCCTACTCAGTGCCCTTTAGGTTAACAAACTACAGTTTTTTTTGGCCACTGAAGTGGTGGCAAATTATCAGAAAAGTCACAGGAAGTCAATTTTTATGCTAAATGAAAAAAATGCTTTCTAGTGAGTGTCTCATGACTCGTATTTTCCAACTGTGTTGCACTAATCATACTGTCCTATACAGCAGCAGGGCAGGTGTGGAAGTGATTCCTTCCAGTTAGGGCAACGTTGCTTCTTTCCAGCTCCATCCTTTGTGCTGGGAGCTGCATTCCCTCTGCTTGTGAGGGAAGCTCTTCTGCTGCTGTTTGATTTCCATGGAGAAGAGGAGCAATATGTCTTGTAGTAACTCTATGGCTGACTCGTAGGCAAATTATTTTAATATTCTTTTAGCAGCACACCCCTGCATAAGAGTAACTAAGCTTTCTGATGAAATATTTATAAAGTCTGAAGACAGACTGCTATGTGTGCTTACATTTCCTTGATCATTCTTTTGATGGCTGTCTCTTAGTATTCAAAATCTGTTTTTATTTACACTGATGTGAATTCAGAGTGACTTTCCTGAGATGTGTCAGTTATACAGTGCTGAAACCCATGGCATGATTTATCTAAAATATTGAAATAACAACAAAAAGCTGTAAATATTTGGCTAGTTGGACTGTTTCAGCTGATTCTTTCTCTTCTTTGGAGTGGATGTAGTGCATAATGAGGTGCAGAGGGAAGACATGGCAACTATTCTCAAGGGATTTATGTAAATAAGAAGTATTGGCACTTTGCTCAGCAATATTAAGTTTCTGAGCAAAATGTTAAATTAAAAAAAAGTCAGGGAAATGGTGCATAAAATGTGTATGAATCAGGTCCTAGCTCAGTAATCTAACTCTTGGGGAACAATTAAGGCGTAACAAAGTCTCAAGGCATTTATCTGTCATTTTTACTGGGACAAGGGGAATTAAGGAAAAAACCCCACTAATGGAAATCTTAATTATACATACCTAATTATGAAAATTTCACAGAATAGGAATGCAGAAAAGGAAAGCTTTCTAATGCCAATAATGATGCTTAGAAAATACCATAAACAAGGCTAAGAGCTTGGAAGGATCCCTGATGAAATCCTTCTCTAATCTTCTACAGGAAAAAGAGGCATAGTCGTAAGGAAAATGAAAACAAACCATCACAGTTCTGCAACCATGATTTCAGTAAAAGGTAAATGTCTTTACCTATAATGGAATCAAACACAATTTACCTTTCTTTAATTGCAGATACTTAGAAGTGTTTGCATATGATGCATTCATATTTACAAGGAACAAAGAAGTAGCAAATTATACTACTTCCACTAGTGTAAGATCCTGCCTCAGCTGTTATCATAATCTTAAAAACTCAGAAAGGTTTTGATTCAAAACTGTACAATCCAAAATGTCTTGGGTTCGAAACTGTGGGATGCTGAGTGGAAATACCCATCCTGGGGTCTAGAAATACTGGAAAAGGGGGAGAGTATCAAAAATACTGACTGGTGGATAGAAAGTGAATGAAGCCATGAGGGATTATGTGAGGAGATCATGGTGGAGGAGTATTAAAAGAATTATTTTCAAGTGAGGAAGTGCCTTGCCTCTTTAATTCTTTACCCATCAAGGGTGGCATTGAAGCAGATGCCCATGGAGGAGCAGTACCAGACACAGTGAGGGTGTTGGGGTACCAGTGCAGGACAGCACCCTAGAGGAGAGGGATTGGGCAAAAAGGAGGTGATGAATGATGGACTATCTCACTGGCTGTCTGGGGCAGGCACAACCTTTGGATGTGTTTTAAGGAAAGATATGTCTGGCTTTTGGCTTTTTTGTTCTGTCTGGGGAAGCTGGGTTGATACAAGAGACTGCTGAGCTCAGCCATGGAGGAGCTAAAAACCATGGCTTTGAACAACAAACAGCTGAGAAGGGTAAGGTGAGATCTTGGTCTTGGTCTACTGTTTCCATTTCTAGTATAATAAAAGATAAAACAATATAAATTGGTATGTACCCTGGCAGTCCCTCTGTTCATGCAACTAACACAGTTTCATTTTAGGCTACATTCCTTACTTCATGAGAGGCCAGAAATCCTGGCAGGAACAATTAGCATGTATGGGATATATGTTTTACTGCTGTAAAGTCTTCTGGCTCCTGCTGGTTTCAGGGCTGGGACTACGGAAGAAACTTTTTATCAGGACTAAGTCTCCATTTTTTCCACTTACTCCTGTCAGGGTGCTGAGTAAGGCAGGGGGTTCTTTAGCTCACATGTTGAACTGAAAGAAAGATTCATGAGATTGTACTTTTTTTTTTCTTCTTTTTTGCCTTTTTGGGTTAGAAGGGGTAGGTGCTACAATGATTTACTACTCCTTTAGGCATAAAGTCTGTGGCAGCATATGGTTCTGAATGTCTTTAAGGTAATTCACTGTGTCACCTAACCACCATCACTCCTACTGGGAAAAGCTATCAAGCCCTTACCTGGAAGAATTTAAATGTGAAACACGTAAAGGACATTTCAGAAAACACATAAAATACTTCTGGAGATGAACTTTAAGTCTAGTAAGATCTATTTAATAGTGTATGTAGCAAAGAACAAAAGAATTCAGATTAAGAACTGGTTTAAGAACCAAAATTAATACTTTTCCTAAAAGAATTGGATAAACAGTTATCCTTACTGAGTAAGCCTATGGTGTGAAACCTTTATCACATCAAACAGTAATGAAGGGTGACATTTAGATCCTCAGCCTTTCTAAGCAGTGACTGTGAAAATGAAGTATTAGTGATGCCTTTGACAAGAAAAATATACGAAGGAAAAAGAGATGTAGCACAGAGATAAGCTATTTATTTTTACTGACCTCAGTCAATCTTGTCCTTTTTTTTTTTTTTTTAAATATTTTACCAGTCAACATGCTACAAAATATGCTAGTCATTAGATCTGTCAGAGGCAACATCTTGGGTAAATAGATGTGAAGGATTAGCAGAACTCTATAAAAGGCAGAAATAGTGATAATCTTACAGAAAAATGATACACAATTATCTAAAAATTGCCTTCTCCAGTGTGCCAGAGTTGTAACAAACTCCAGAGGATGTGACAAGTATGCTATGAAGTTAAAAAAAAAAGAAAAAAAGAAAAGAAGAGCAGGAGTAGTAAAGCATCTTTAATATTTCATAGTTGAAGTAGGAAGTTAAAATAAAACCAAAACACAAAATCAAACTAAGGTACTATGTATTTGCAGTAACAATATATATCAGATCAAATTAAATTAATTTTAAATTTTTTTAAGAAACTGCTTGTAAAAAAAAGTGTCAGTGCAAACGTGTTAGATGAGAAGAGTTTTGTGTCAGTTTGATATTGCTGGCTATAAAATCATTGTATTTTATTAATCTGTACAGTAAATACTTCAGGAATTCTGAGTTCTGTGTTCACCTAGAATAGAACAGCACTTGGAATTATAGAATCATAGGATCAACCAGGTTGGAAAAGACCTCTGAGATTATCAAGTCCAACCCCTGATCCAACACCGCCGTGGTTACCAGACCATGGAACTCAGTGCCACATCCATCCTCAGCTTAAATACCTCCAAGGATGGAGAATCCACCACCTCCCTGGGCAGCCCATTCCAATGTCTGATCACTCTCTCTATAAAGAATTTCTTCCTAATATCCAACCTAAACCTCCCCTGGTAGAGCTTAAGCCTGTGCCTTCTTGTCCTGCTGCTGATTGCCTGGGAGAAGAGACCAACCCCCACCTGGCTACAACCTCCTGTCAGGTAGTTGTAGAGAGTGATGAGATCACCCCTGAGCCTCCTCTTCTCCAGACTAAACAACCCCAGCTCCCTCAGCCTCTCCTCATAGGACTTGTTCTCGAGTCCCTGTCACCAAGCCTGGTTGCTCTTCTCTGGACCTGCTCCAGCACCTCAATATCCTTCCTGAACTGAGGGGCCAGGAGAAATTAAGAAATCTTGAGAAATTAAGACACTGTATTCTGCAAACAACCTACAAGTATGACTATAAAGTTATTCTGAAAAAAACCCATGGATAATATGAAGGTATTTCAATTTTAAAGCCTTTCAGGGTTTTCCTAGGGTTTATCTTCTATTCTGTCTGCTTTTGAAGTCTGAACATTATATGTTTATTAAATTTACCATGTTTTATGTGCATCTGAAGAATATGATCGAAAAATTCTTTTTTGTGAACATATGTGGGTGTTCTGGTAAGGAAAGCTCAACAGTAGTGTTTAAGTACATTTAAATATAATTCTTCAAATATGAATATTTCTCTTGGTGCTTATGGAAAAAAGGCAATATCAATGGGTTCCTGGATAGCTGAACCACATGTTAAGTTCACTTAAATGTTTGGTCTTGGTAAAAATGAGTGGTACTGAGGAAACCTGTCAGTAGAAGTGAAATTTTACATCCCCTAAATTTAGTCCTCTATATCAGAAATCATGTTTCAGTTCTCCACAGAGGAACAAAAAAAAGGGGATATGCTGTACTTCAGAGCAACACTTGAAAGGTGCTGCAGAGGGTGTGTGGCTGTGCACCTCCACAGACGAGGAGATGTATTCTCTAAGTGGAAGGAAATGTCCAGCTATTGGGAAGCAGGGCCTCAGGACATGGTTCCTTCAGAAGACAATTCCTCATTAATGAAGCTTCTTCCTTCCCTCCTCCCCTGCCTTTTATTACTGAGCACGATGTTGTGTGGTGTGGAATAACCCTGTGGTCAGTTGAAATCAGCTGCCCCAGCTGTGTCCTGTCCCCTCTCAGACCCTTGCTCACCCTCCCAGCCTTCTGGCCGTGGTGGTGGGGGGAGGCTGGGGGCTTGTAGGGAATGACCTGATGCTGTGCAAGCACTGCTCAGACACAGCAGAAGCTTTGGCTCCTTATCAACACCATTTTAGCCACACAAGCAAACACAGGGCACTGTATGGGGTGCCATGGGGAAAGCTGACTCCAGCCCAACCCAGTACAGCCATCACACAAAACAACTCTAGTTCCTCTGCCAAGTACAGCAGCGCAATAAAGATGTTTTATTATTTGCTTTTATTGTTAGTGTCTTTAAAAGGCCATTAAAAATAACAGTCCAAATGTTTCTGTGGTTTGTGGGATCTATATGTGTCAGTATTAAAGTGAGTCATACCATCACAGTCATGATAGGTTATTGGCATTTTACTCTAAAAGAAAAACTATGGCTTGCTTGAAATATTTTTTTCTTTCTGCTTTAGTAACATCTCCATCCCATGAGCTATTATAAATGTTTATCTAAGAAAACTTTCACAAAGCAGAATTCTAACCTTTATCAGGCACTATATTTCATTACAAAATTGGGTTTGCTGTGAATTCTAGAAAAATGTGTTCAAAGTATTACACTGTGCAAACATGATCTTGGTAATTGCATAACACATTGATCTTGGTGAGTCAAATATCAAACCATTTCCTGAAGACATTCATTTGAACCACATATATCTGAAACCACACAGGCAATTCCAATATTTAATAATGTCTGTGGGTTGACTTGATAGTCGAAATTAAAGATAATTGTTTTCATGGGATGTCAGCAGTGTACTCAGATGTGGTTGCCTCCTCTCCTGGGGAGGAGGGGCAGCTGGAAGCTCCCTTAAAGCTTCCAATACTAACAGGATAAGATAAGTGCTGTCATTGCCTGGGTTAGCAGCTGTCCAGCTTATCACTATTCATTTTTTTACTTGCACAGCTCACTAATGTTTTCTGCATCCACAGCCCAAGAACTGCAGTGCTGACGAGATTAATACTAACTCAGTCCTCTGGACTGAAACTTGTTAGGCTTTGTCCAGACTTGTCTTGATCTGCCTAAAGCTCTTTTTATTTTTATGTAGGTGATAGTAACCAGTGAATTTCTTTCTGCATAGAACAGACATTTCTGATCTGTGCATAATGAAGTGGTAGAGAGAGGAGTACGAACACGGTGTGGCAACAGAGACTGGAAAGTAGGGACCTGGAGCAGTGCAGAGTAATATGGGATGTGACATGGTAAGAAAAGTGACACATGGTGACACTGGAGACCCCAGGAAAAAGTCACCCCTGAGTATTTACCGATAGGGAAAAAAAAGGTATGGGAGCTGGACCATATAGATTTTAGGGTATCAGTGAACAAGTATCCATTACATGTAAGATGCTCCATATGTAGAACATTTCACTGTAAAGTGGAATTGCAGAGCAGTGCAGGAAAAGCAAATTGAAAAAAGGGATAAGGTATAAAGATACAAAAGTATCTCCAAATGGAACCTAGAAACAGGAAAAAGAAATTATCCTTCTGCCACCAAAGAGGTTAAAGAAACCCCTGCCATCATCATCATGTCTTTCTCTCTGAAATACTTGGGCCGCCAACAACTTGCTGTCAGACTCCTCAGGCTCTCAAACTTTAGGACAAAGAAGGTTGTGGAAGGGTAAACCATAACAGTGGGGAATGCCAGACACTAGGAATTGCCTGTATGAAGTTTTAACTTGAGATCTTTTTCTCTTATAATAATCTTTTTTCTCTTTTTTTTTCTTAATTTGTCTGTAATGACTAGATGTGGAATTGCTTGATTAGATGGTGAGAATTTCAATTACACAAGCAATAATTCTTGACTTTGCTCAATAGGATTGTTTTCTTTTGCCCAAACAAGTTTGAGTCTATCAATACCTCCCCAACTCCTATACTGTTATTATAGTTCATCATTACAGAAGAATATATTCAATACTCATTGTACCAAGTAAAAAATATCTCATATTATTATTTGTATGTAATTACATTGTCGAGAAAGAGGTGAAATAATATTTCTCTGTCTTTTCAATAATATCTGCAGTATTGACTTCTAAACAAAATTTTAACTATATGAATTCCAGGTTACATTGGTTGCTTGCAAGTCTCCCACCATGTGAACAAAATAAAAACAAAACAAAGCAAAAAGCTGTAACTAAAAAAATTTGCATTCGAAGGTTTTTCTGGGAACTTATTATACCAGAGCTACATCTTGAGGGATGTAGGGGCACAGCCAGCATTTAATGAATTAGTGGGTACAGGAAGTAGAATGTGGCTGTATTACACAGGGCTAACCAAGCTGAACATATCCTTTTCATTAATTTACTGCAAGCTGCAGATATCTATGGTAGGCAATAATAAATTGAACTCCAGACCTAGCTTTCTTTTACGGTAGGGGGTAAAGATACCTCTCAAACTCTGAAGCACAGTTTAGGAAGGATTACAGGCAAAGGAAGGGAAATAATTGCACTGACTGACAACATTACTGTTTAAGTCTATGTAGACAAACAGTTTTCATTCTGCGTCAAACACCACTCACTAAAGCTTTAGTGAGTAACCTAATTAGAAAGGCAACTCAGCCTTCATTGAATTCCACTGATTTCTAAAGTCTTAATTTTTTTAAGTTCTGGAGTAACATGGATCAATCTCCATGATTACCAAAAGTGAAATCCTGAACCTCACTGTCATTAATCCAGACTAAAACTGGCCCTTAGGTACTTTTTCATTGTTAAAGTCTTGCCCTGAAATATATATGTGATATTTTAGCAAGACAACAATTTTCGTATTTATTTTTATGGTATAAACCTACTGACTGATATAATAATAATGAGCATGATTAAAACCACTTAACTTACTCTTGGGTCAGTCTGGTTTCATCACTGACTGCGGTGCACGTGTACAGTATAACTTATATACTTGTTTAGTTTTGGTTCTTTTTTTTTCTCCTGAATTATTGCCGAATCAGTATTTAATACCTGTAATAGAAGGTAATTATTAAACTCTAACATGAAGCTGTGTCTCTGCCAAGTTCAATGTGCTTGTGTTAGCACGAGGCTGTGTTGTAACTGGGAAAGCTAACTACAAAAATCAGGGGTAAAGAAGACTCAATGCATTAAGGTCCATGAAGCTACTAAGACAATTTAGGATAGCATGGATTTGATTTGTACAGCTATGCCAATGGCAAAACAGATTCAGGCTGTGGGATTTTATATTGAAGATTTTGTCATGGATCAATAATTTTTCAAATAATGTCATCTCATCTTACTTTGATTCCTCCCCCCAAATTTTAAAGCTTCCTACCAAAATCCCCTTCCTCTCCTTCTCCCCATCCTTAAGAAATGTTACAAAACAAACAGTTTGGAGTCCCAGGCTTGTTTTGTAGGCCAATTATATCTCCTTGGTCATGTAACTTCAGAGTTGCTGAGGAGCTCCTGTTGCTCTGGAGAGCAGGGAAGATGCACAGACTCCGTGTAATGGTCTAAGGGAGACTGTCACTTCACTCCTGACCGTTCCAGGAGTCCTGTTCACTAACAGGCCACACGTGCAGCTGCTGCCCACAAACTGTTGGCTCTCTGCTGTGCACTTGGCAGACTCTTGGGAGGCACTGCAGGATCCATAACACTATATCCCAGGCAATTATTATGTGGCATGCTGCTACAGGCCCTTTCTGATGTACCACATGGTAATTTGTGTTAATGAATGTCAGAACTGTAGATGCTCTGCTGCTGAGCGTTTTAGACCACACGTAGAGAATTCCAGCAAATGGCTTGTCCCTTGTCAACAGACAGTGCTATATTCTAACCTATAACTCATCCTTTTTGTCTTCTATTTCACTCCTGCATAGGTGTGAACCACGAGTTGCATTTAATCAGAAATACAGCTAATGGAGAGCATCAAATCTGGTCTATGTACCATTCCATAACAAGACTGACTTAATTAGTTAACTAAGAATCCAATTTGATAATTTCTGGGATAAAGTAAGTGTCCTTTGCCCCCCTGACAAGGGCAGACTATGTGAAATTCAAACAGTGTCTTGTAATGACAAATCTAATAATTAGTAAATAACAGAAATAATCAATATTGTTCAGACACCTTGTCTACAGGGTAATTGCAAACCAGTAACTGTCTTTCTGACACTTCTCATGTGTGCCACTGATGGGTTTGCTCTGTATGAAGAGATCCTTCAGTACAGATGAATTGCTTAGCTCCTGAGTATGTCAAGGTGCTTTCCCTTACAGTTTTTAGTCAAAATCTAATTCATTCTTCTCTGCAAAAGCTTTCACTCTGCAGTCTTCAAGTGTTCGTGGACTGGCTCTCATGGGTACAAGAAAAGCAATTTAAAATAAAAAAAACCTGTGTGTATGAGGCTTGGATTTGCAACACAGCATCTGTACCATCACTGATTATTTTAATTTGCAGACTTAAAAAAAAAAAAAAAAGTTAAAAAACTAGCTTACTGCAAAGGTGTGGAGATAAGAGTTTTTCCTCTGTCCAAAAGTCCAAGGAATGGAGGAGATAAGGAATTATGTAGTTAGTTAGTTAAGAATTCTAAATTATGAAGAGGTTACCAGTTAGCAACTTGAGAAATACAGTCTCAGCATACAAGAAGTGCAGTACCCACTGCTAAAAGAAGAAATTAGCCCTTTATTTTGGTTTATAGTCGAATCTATTCTGTAGGCCTGACAAAGAAATTATTTGCAATAAGTTCTCCATAAACATATTCTACAAGATATTTTCCACTCTTAACCACTCAGTACATGTTTCATGCTGCTTTTTCCAGTTTGCTCTACTCAGTCTACTAACATCTGCATATTGCAGGAGTAAGGTCTAATTTTAGAATGAATGAAAGTTGGAAAACACTGTGTCAGTTTTACAGAAGGACACCAGACAGAGGATGATTAAGTGGCTTGCCAGAAATCCACACCACAGAGCAGAACAGCAAACTGAGTTGCAGTGGTAAGTTCTTTAAATGGTAACTTTATAAAGCATGCTCATAAGTGTCCATCATCAAGTGCACCTGAAAAGCCTGAGCATTCATGATGATTGATTGCATTAAACTCTTCCTGCCGTGGTCACAGTGGGCTCCTCTGATTTATATCACTTTAGGATCTGCTCTGTGTTCTACTAAGTGTTGAGTAGAAACATCAGCTTATAAACTTCATCGCTCTTATGCAGAAAAGCATTGTGAAAGTCCTTTACAGACCTATTTATCTGTTTCTGAATAGCGGAAGGAGATTATTTTTTTATTTCATTTTTGCAGGAAAATGCCAGAAATTCAAAGTCTATGAAAAGGAAAATTCTGTGATTTCTGAACTTGTTTCATTATGGTTCTTTGAAAAGATAATGCGAATTCAATCCAAACGTTTCATTACAATAAATCTGATATTATTGTTATTCTTATTTTAATTTATAACTTCTGTAAAATATGTGCTTTTGAAATAAAATTATGTTAAAACAAAAGTCTTAATGCTTCATATTAGTACCAAAAGATGTAAATTTTTTTGGTGAATTACATTTGCCAGAACCAGTACATTCTTGCAGAATGGTTTCATTTTGGTGAAAATACAGTGGAATATTTTCTTGTCAGAAGGCAAAGCTTTTAACCAGCTCAGGTTCTTCCTGAGTGTACCTAGCCAAAACACTAAGGAGTACTTTCTGACTTTTCTTAGCAGTTGACATAGGCAATATATGAGAGAAGTTATTAAATGCTGAGGCAAAGCTGAAGCTTGTGCTGTAGAGACATTGCCCAATTAATATAATTATTGTGTTTTCAGTGCTGCTAGTTTTGATAGCTTCTGAGACTGCAAATCAGCCTCTACTCTTTCTGTCATGCATATCACCAGCAGATGTAGCATTAGTGCACAGGCCAGATAATCCCGAATTTGGAACGCAAAGAATGTCATGCAATTATTTTGCAGCCTAACATAATGTGGTCTGTTTGGGCAGCCAAAAATACCCAACACATCTTTTCTGTTGATGTTTTACAGTAAAGTTGACAGCCAGAGAGCAGTAGGGTGAGGGAAGCAGAGTGTTGTGCAGAATGTGTGTGCGCTCTGGTGACAACCCTCAGCACAAGCTGCAGACACAGCGCAAAGGAGCACCAACAGCTCTTCAAAGGGGACACTTTAAGTCGATAGCATTACTGAACACTGGAAAATTCTGTTGTCACACAAAAATGAACAATACCATTGTCCTGCTGATCTTTCAGCAGCATAAAGAAGGCAAAGAATTCCTTGAAGAGAAAGAGTGGAAGAGTTTTCTTCCTCTTTGAGGAATTCCAAGCTGGTATCAGTGGACCTGAATTCAAAAAAAAAAAAAAAAATGGGAGTATGACTCCAAATGCCAAACTATATATTTTCAGGCTGAGGTTATTGTCTCATTGAGCCTTGCCACCTCCTCTTTAGTCTTTATCAGTAGATTTTTATCCTTTGTCTTCCATGTATCACATAATACCATATAGATAATTACATTCCTGTTTCTCAGCCTTCTCTCCTATTCCCCTTGTTATGTTCCACTTGTTTCCAGTTTTCTCTCACAAGGCCAGTCTCACCACCCCACTGCTCACCTGCTCTATTTTCTACTTCACCTTTAAAAGACTTTTCTTCTGAGAAGATTATTGCAACAACCAAAATAACCATGACTGATCTATACTAAATTACTCTATTGTTTGTGTATTACTGATTCATATGTAGTTAATTCAGGAATTCTTAACAGGCTGCTTTCAAGTCAAGACCATATTTAGACTGGTGCAATAGTTTTATGGCTCATGGTTTCTTCCATATTGTTTCTCTGGATCCTCTCTTGGCATCAGGGATAAATCTAATTGCCCACATTTTAGGTAATATTTTTTGGTCTTTTTTACTGTCAGCCACAGTTTTCATTCCTGAGTTGAATAAAATTGGGTATCATAATAGCTATCACTTACATGATGGAGGGATTGCAGTTGTATGACTGCCACCATGACTTCTTACCTGTTTTCTTCACTTGAATTAAAAGAAACTTAAAATTTGTTGAGCACTTGATGATGATAATGCTGAGCATGATAATGACTAGAAGTAACCTTACTAGTTTTCTCAGGGATATTTTGCAGTCATCAATTGGAGGGAATGATAAGGGATAGCAAGAAAATTATTTCAGGAGATAATTTTTCTGAGATGTCATCTGAGCTCTGAAAAACTTGAACATTTTCTCAGTTGCATCTATGGGTCAGATATAACCTTCTTTTAAATTCTGGAATTTCCATCTCACTATCAGTAGCACAAGATGACTAAGGATTAGCAGGAAAGTTGGCTTTTACCAGAGCCCAGAATAGAGGCTTCTTCTGAAACTAAATAGTATGAAGAATAAGACAATATCAGGCGAATAAAAAAATTATAAAGGAGGACCTAAAAATCAATAGTATAAAATAACAATTCTCCATCTTAATGAGATAAAGTCAATACATTTATATATTGGCACAAAGTAACTTGCTATTCCACTGCTATCAAATTTTATTTGGGGACTATGGTTCAGGAAAGAAAAGGTTTTAAAACTTTTATTTTTGAAATTCAAAACTGCTCTAAAAGAAAGTAATTTCTTCTTACCTGTATGAATCATCACGGTGAGATAAATTGTAGATTACACATCATAAATTGATAGTAAAGAGTTCAGGTGTTATTAGACAACCCTAGAGCTAGGCTCCCTTGGTTAATGTTGTCATCTGGATTCCACAATGATTAAGAACATAGTAATACATTCCTCCTCATTCATTACCTTACAGATAATAACCACATGTTTGATTACATTTGATTACATTATAAAGCAATATGCTCAAACCTACCATGTACACAAAAAAAACCCCCCAAAAAACATAGAAAAGCTTTTTGCATGTAGTTAAGGTGTATAACAAAGTCCTGTTAAAAAATATGTATTTTATTCATAAGTTCTAGCATTTTCCGTCAAAAAATAAAAAGAAAAACCACTCTTCTGCCAACTAAATTAAAAAGAGGGGCAGGGGGAAGTAGGCTTAATATCTAAAGGAAAAAAAAATACGGAAACAGATGTTTTTCTTTACCATTTACAATACTCTATTTTTCATCTTAGGGCAGGACAAAAAGATATTGCACTCTCTGGAAAATCCTCTGTTAATTCATGGTAAATATAGCCGAGCCACTGTTTCACAAGTACTGTTTTGACTTTCTCTGCCAGCATTTTCTCAAATGTGTCCAGATAGTTGTAGTCCTTTGTATCTGATTTTCTCTACTTGTTATGCACATTATTAACAGATCTCCCACCACAGAAGGAGGGAGAAAGTCGTGAGACCTACACATGGCCACGGCCTCTTGGTAAACAATTCCCTTGGTATTTACACATTCAAGGCATCTGTCTCACTTTGTCTGCAGCTTTCAAAGAGGCAATATCACGGTGTGGTGTCAAGGGAAAAATAAAGACAAAACGTGAGACTTGAAACAACAGAAAAGCAAAAAACAGCTGGAAAAGTGCTGGGAAATAGTTGAAACTCCTCGGTTGGTGTTAATATTTAAAAGGGTGTTCAGTTTTCCTCTAGAGTATTCCTGCTCTTTTGTGTCCACAAGTAACAGTGAGAATGTTTTTATTGTCTGGTCTCTGCGTTTGTCACTCTCTATCATATTATCTAAACTACAAACTGCTAGAGAATACAAGAATCTAAAAAGGTTTCCCTGAAAAGATGCTCTGAAATGGGATAGTGGTGTATTAGCTGGTGTTTGTGGTAGCTGGGCAGGTTGTGAGAAATTAGCCATTGATGGGAGACCTAAAGACTGAAGGTTTCTGTGGGGCAGATGAGAAACAAGACTGAGAAGATCTACGATGTTGGAATGACATTATTCCAATAATTCAAGACCTTTCTGATACTGCTTTTAAAAGACTGATTTGACAAGGACACTGGCTATAGTGATATTTTAACTGGAAAGGATTGTTATAACACGCCTTTCATAGAAAATACACACCAAACTCTGGCATTTGTCATTTGTGTATGCAATATTTATATTGCATGTGCCATTATAGTATCTAAGAACTGCTCAGGGATTGAAAATACAAGTTATTTCCAAACCAGGAGCATTTTACAACACAGAGTACCTGTTTACCATCTCAAAAAGCTGGATGAAAAAGGAAAGAGAAATCCATGCATCACAACCTAAATCCTTAAAATGGATTTGACAGGAACCTGTGTAGTGCTAGAAGTCTGATATAATGTACTTGTTCACTGCCTCTTCTAAAGTTGAAGTAGTCAGAATTTTAAAATGCTGTATGTTTTGTGGCTTAAAAATGCTTTCAGCTAACAAAGATATATTTAAGTAACACATAGCCTGTGGTGAATTTTAAAGGTTGTTTATAGTTGTAGGAAAATGTAGTATATTACAAACCCCACCAAAAACAGTTGCTTCATATATTTTTTTGGTTTGATTAGTTTTATCTAAGAGATATCTGGAGTTGTATATCAACAGCACATAATTTCTTGTGAACTCTCAGGCAAAGAAGGTTCTTAGTAATAGAATACAGTTGCTGTTAGATGCTTGCTCTTTATTAAGAGGATTGAGTAAAGAGCCTAATTTTCAGAGGAAAGCTCACCAGCATTTAAAAATAAACAGCGTTATATCTTTCATTTCTCCTGTTTTTCCAGGATTTCACAACAGATCTCTCAGGTTTCATCCAACCCCCTCTCTCTGACACAATCACTGGCGTGCCCAGTGGCAGCTCTGCTGCAAACCACGTCCCATTTTCAAAACTTTACACGTGTGTATCTGAAGTAAGAGTTGTGACAGCACTGAACCCTGAAAGGTCTTGTTTGTCATTGGGATGACATGCTTAGGGTGCAAATGTTTCCTAGCATTAATCTTTGGGACTGTTTCAAAAGGAGTGATGAATGGCAAGCTCAGTGTTAGCCAGAACACATTATGTATGCCACATTCAGCACTATCCTACATGGATGTCTGGGTTTTTTGCTCCAAGGTCACACTGGTAGCCAGACTGCGTCAGCTGATGAGCAGAGTTGAGCTAACAAACCATAACAGTATTAGACTCAATGTCTGAAGCCATCCTGGGAAGGACAAAGAGTTTCTCTAGAAACTACATATTGTGGTTAAGAGGCCAGTATTATCATCCAAGGAGTCCAAACAATTTAAAGGTTCTGGAGTTAAGTTGTTTGACAGCAGGACAATCTTTTGCACTTCTTAAAAATGTGCATGTGACTATGTGAGTGTCTGAGTTTGAATTTTTTGAAAAAAATCTCCTATCTACTGCAAAAAGGTCATATCATGGAACAGTCTCCATGGGTATGAAAGCACGAATTGGGTCATTTTCAGCTGACATCATGGGAGCAGGTGCCCTGCAGGGGTGTGCCCAGTGTGGTCTAGCTGCTAATAGCATGTAGTTCACAAAACCAGAATAAAATCTCTGCCAAAAAAAATATCCAAACCAAACCGAAAACCTCTTGAAGCACAAGTAGTTTTTCTCTCATTGTCATCACGGTTGTTTTGCTCCTCAGATCTGCTTCATTTGGGCAGCACTGCTATAATACAAAGATAGTCAGTGGCTATTTCTACGTGCAGGATAGTAGGCAGTTTACTTCTATCTATGTCCACTACCTGTATGTTTAATAGGTGGCAGAGATAGTTGCTACAGGTAATTGAAAACTGACAGAACTGCTTGTGTGGGCACTACAATGATCTTTCCCAAGGACTTTTAGAACTTTGTAGTAGCAGGACTGGTAGAGGGTCTTGTAAGGGATACAGGAAGTTCTCAGGAATTCAGGGCTCTGGCTGTGACAAGCACAGAGGCTGCCCATGGCTTTGCATCTTTTTCTTAGAGAGCTCTTTTTCCTCCAATTTCACTTCTGGTTGACAGCGTTCCCTGAACAGCTCTCAGGGTTGTGAGAAAGTCACAGAGTTCTTAAGAAAATCTTTTGCTTTCCAGCATACAAGACTTGGCTACGGGCTGGCTCTCAGAAAACTCCTCATCTTTAAATTAATTCACACCACGTACGTGCTAACCACTAGTTCTCTGTGCCTGTGCTGAAGTGCAACTAAGAGAATCAGATAGTAGAGACATAACAGTTGTCACAGCAGCTTCCAGGCTTCTTCTTCAGGGAATTTCTTCCATATGTTTCTTCCACAGGGATCACCTTTCTTGGGGGAACTTCTGGCAGCTTGCTGCTGCAGGTGAGGGGTGGCTTCTGGAGGCTCTTGGTTCTATCAGCTCCGACAGTCAGCTCACGTTGGCAGATCCTTAAAGTGCCTACACATCCTGTTTCCAACTGTCTGCTGCCACAGATTTTTTTACAAAGGGCTCTGCTGAAAAGTCTTTGAGCCTGCTTACCTGTGGTGTCAGTTTGCCACAGTCCTAAACAACAGCTGTTTTGGGACATCTGAGGCCTTGACTCAGCGGGAACTCCAGGAGGAGTATTCAGCCTTCAGCTGCTGGTACTGCCTGGTGCCTCTCCCTAGGGTTGTGCTGAGGGTGTCCTTACCTCTGGGAGGGGAGCTGTCACTGGGACACCACACCACCAGGTGAAGGAGCTGTGAGAGGAGATAGGCAGACTGCATATTACCAGGGTGGATGTTGATGTGGTTTTTAGAGAGACACTGAGGAAACAAGAGCCTAATCCCCACTGTGGATGGAAAGAAGGACTTCTAGTGACTGTGCACAGAGATGGAGTGGATGGTCAACCACGATGAAGAAGGCTTCTGGAAGCAGGAAGAAGGTTTCTTCTTTGTCTGCAGAGCTGAGTTACAGAACAAGCCATGTTGGATGGGACTTTGAACAACTTGGTCGAGTGGGAGGTCTCACTGTCCATTGCAGGGGAGTTGGAACTAAATAATTTTTAAGGGCCCTTCCAACCAAACTATTCTATGATTTTCTTAGCCTTCTTTTTGCTGCGAGAACCGCTCATGTTGTTCTTCATGTCTCTCTATTCCAGCTCCTCTCGATCTCGTTTTCCTAACCCTCTCCATTTACGCTCAGACAATGTGTCCATAATTCTCCTGGGTAGCCTGTCCCCTCTTCTGCCATCTGTGTACCTCCCATCATCCATGGAGGCCTGCTGCCCACTTCTCTGAGCGATCTGTTCCAGTGCCTCACCACCTTCACAGTGAAGAATTTCGTCCGAACATCTAAACTAAACCTACGCTCTTCCAGTTTAAAGCCATTACCCATTGTCCTGTCACTCCACGCCCTTGTAAAGACTCCCTCTTTGGCTTTCTAGCAGGCTCCCTCCAGGTACTGGGAGGCCTCCAGAAGTTCTCCCAGGTGCCTTCTCTGCAGGCTGATGAGGCAGCTGATCAGTTCTCAGGTTGATCAATTCCCAGCCCCACCTGTGACACCTGCTCACATTTTACTCAAAGGTATTGGAGTTTAACCTTGTCCTGGGCTGTGTCCTCAGTCTGTTCCTGCTGCCTTGACTTACTAAGTGCATGGACCCCAGACCTACACTGTGAGCAGTCTTTTCTCGAGTTTTGGTCCTATCTCCTGGATACTCAGGTACAGTGGGACTATATGGATTTACCCAGGGAAAAATGGTGACTTCTCAATGTATTTACATGTTTGATGAGGTCATGGGATGTGTAGGCAAGGGGAGAGCAATGGACGCTAGTTTGCCTTGACATCAGCTTGTTAAATGTTCATTTTACTACAGACATTTTCTGTTGCATAAATTGCTGTTTCACCTGCTGGGTTTTGGGGGTGGGGGGTTGTTTGTTTGTTTGTGTCTTTGTGACTAGAGAAAGCACAGAGAGATGAAAAATTGAAAAATTGTTAATTTTAATTCTTATGGCTATCTCTGTTAATCAGAAATAGCATAATCGGATTACAGTAGATGAACTGAGTGTTGACTGATGGTAGATACATGCAGCAGTATGCCTTCCCTGTCTAAAGGACGTTGTTCTAACAAAAATTTTGTGGAGTGGTTTACTTTGTTCCTCTTTGTTTGCTGGGGAAAGGGAGTTTTGTACTGACGGTATGAGAATATAAGGAAGACTGTAGTAAAAAGTCTGAGGTTATTAGCAATATTCTTGATTATTTTTCACTCTGAAGGAAGACCTTAAGGTATTGTCAGGGACAACAATGCAACAAATAATATGATGGCCAGACTCATCTGCACTGTAATTTCTGACGTATTCTGTACAGCTGCATCATGGTAAATTAAAAATATGAGCCATACATTTTACATTTCTCACCACTGGAGTTTGAGTCAGTGTGATTCTCTGGAGACAGTAAACAACCTTAACTTTTTTGTGTTTGTTTAGGGTTTAGATTTAGCTCACGAATGCCTATGGAACACTGTTTGTGCCATGAGGATAAAAGGAAATTTTGTAACGAGGTGCTGGTAGAAAGCTCCACATAATTGTGGAGAGGATGTTTTTTTATGTATGACTGGGTTTTGTTTACGTGATCCTTAACTTCAGATTATTTTCTCATTCCTGTGGCAGTTTTTCTGTAGGGCCGTGTTTATCTGTACCTTTAAGACAGCTGAGTTTTTTGTTTGTTGGACTTTCCAGCAGAATGTGTCTTCCATCTCTGTACTTTCTGACTGTGCACACAAGTGGGAACTCACAAGGCTGTGCGGCACCAATGCTGATTTGTTATTCACTGTCCAGATCTGGGCAGATGCAGAACAAAAACAGCAACAGAAAAAGTCAGTGACTTCAAGTGTTCTGCTTGGGTAGCTTGTATTTTCTGTCTTAAGTATTTCAAGTAGAAAGTTTGGTTTTTTTCCCTGTGATTTCTTTACTGTTCTCCCAGAATTCTCCCTTTAATTTCAAAGGATCAAACTTCTAAATAGATTTCTTTCAGAAAAAGGGAGTAAGGAGGAAAAGAAAGATAATTTGCTACTTAATACCTAGACAAGAGAAAGGCAAGCTTCTCTTTTCCAACACCTTATCCTATGTAATTTTGGGTGCTGTTCCGTGGGAATAGAAAGCATGTGTTGACTCCTCAGGACTGGATTACTTTGACTGCCATGAAGATGGTAGTGTCAAATTCCAGATCTTTTTATCTCAACTATCTGGTCTCTAATATCAATTAGGTCCATATTGCATTCTTCACCAATTTCCATAGTTGATGGCAGAGACTCCCATATTACCTCATTAGAGCTCTTTTTCCTAATTTAAAAACAAATGTTGTTGTAAGAAAATCAAGATGGTTGTAAGAATTTTCCACATACTCCTTGGCATCCTTCCTCTTAAGGTTGTCGCCACCTTCCTAAACAATTCAGCAGCTGAATGGGAATCTGTTGAACCTCTATAGTTATCCACACACAGCCATTGTACCTAAAAGACTTAGATATTAAACATGTCCTGGATGGATAAAAGTTCATCTGTTGGAATAGCCTGGGCAAGGCAAAACTGGTAAACACTAGGGAGACAATTTAGGGATTGTGTTTGTATTAGAGAAGTAGGAATAATTCTGTAGCAAACCCAGCTCTAAGATAGAAAACTACAGATTTTCAAATAATCACAAATAACTTGGTGAAAAGTGTTTCCAAAACCAGAAGAGAAAGGTCCTTCAAATAAAATAAAAATTAAAAACAAAACACAAAAACCCCCACCAAAACAAAACAAAAAAACCCCACCAAACAACAAAACCCCATAAACAAACAAAAAGACACAAAAAGCCCTCAATTAGTTGCATTTGATGGACCATAGGGCTTTTAATGAAGGAGTTTTATGATGTGGTGCTCATTGTAACAAGGGGCTGGACTTGATGACCCAGAAACCCGCTTTGCTCTGAACTTTAAAAATGACCTCACACACTGTCTTCATGAAAAAATCATGAAACTCATTTAGAAAGATATTTCTTGTGGAAAGAAATAGTTATTTTGAAAAAGTGTGAAATAAATCAGGTCTCAGTCTGTGCATATATCCTGCTACACCCATTACCTCCAGCACAGGTTTAATTCATAATTAGAATTATGTAATTTATCCTAAATTCACCTGAGAAAGGTTCACATTCCTGTTAATTCACTTTGCTTCAGTCATTACTGGCTATTTCACAAAGAAATACAAATTGGGATGGATCTGAAGCTGAATCATAGTAGAAAATGTCTCTTGAAAGAGAATTGGAATAATAGGAGATTTTTTGTTCCTGAAGATAGGGCTTTTATTCAGTTCCCTGCTATTATGTTTTTAGCAGTGACTGCTTTCCTTTCCTTGTAGCAGAGTACTCTTAGCTTGTGGTTTATAGAAAACACCGGATAATTCAGTATTTTATCAACTAGTTTATTTATTGACTTGTTCTGATGCCAGGCTGGGAGTCGTGGACATAATTCACTAAAACTTTCTGTCTGGATTGTAATAGTGGAAGGTTTAATCTCACTGGATACTGGAGATCCATGTTTTCCAGTCCACTAGCCTTGGTGTTTTACCCCTGTCTTTCTCTCTCCTCATATCTAATAGCTGATACATCATGATGCATAAAAAAAGGAATTATTAGTTGCATTAAAACTTGCAGTATAAATAGCAGAATATAAAATTAAGACAACCCTCCAGAGAGATTCATATCCCCAGGCTTCCTAATTACTCTGACTATGAAGATATCTCCTTCAGCAGCTTCCACTGGCTCAAAGAGGTCATGGGGGAATTAGCTAGTGCTATTTTTAAAAGTCAGCAATTACAACCTCCATCTACATAATCATGAATTACATCATCTGCATTCTGCCCACTGCCTGCACGAGAGCATTTTCCAACCCAAGTGATATAATAGCTGCAGCGAAAGAAACTTCAAATCAAAAAAGGGTCAGAGGACCTTAAAGCTATGGCTACTTATAACACATTAAAATCTCTGACTCTGTTGGAGGCTTGCTGCACCTGGTATTAAAATTTGACTTTTTATTTTTAATTTTTAACTTCAGTTTTGTATAAATTAATGCCACAGGGGAAAAAACCTCTACAGAAGATGTCACCACTTGTAATTTCTGGAGTTGCCACTGTAATTTCAAGGATTTCTAGTGAAAGTTGTGGGGTTTTTTGTCTCCTGAGTTGTTCTCTTGAATATATATGCTTTATAATTGGGTTTGGCATTTTATTGCCAAACATTCTTTCTTCTACTATGAGTGATTTGACAGTCTCTCACGATTTGTTTTTTCAAATAACGACCTATAAAACTACCTGCAAGTTATTCCACTATAATGTAGAATAATAATAGAAGCAACAGATATCTCAGAGTGTCTGAGATTGACGTCTTTTTCATATTAAGAATTTCATCATGTCTTATACTTTCCTTAGTCTGATTTAAAAAAAAAAAAGTTTATTTGGAGAAAACAAACAAACAAGCCCTTATATTGCATTCAAAGCCATTGTACTGTTTTGTCTGGCTTTCCTTTCAGTGTTTTGAATCTTTATTCATAATGTACTTAAGATGCACAGTCTGTTTAATATTTGCATTGCTTACACTTCACTAAACAGAAAATAAGCTTGTAAGATTTTTCTTGGTTTGACATCTTCACAGGGTTCAGTTGCTCATAAGCATAGCTTCAAGTGAACAGTAAAAGTTAGACAGTCCATTATCCCTGCTTAACAAATTCTAATAGTGATATAAATCAACAATGCAAATATATAGGCTGACTATTAAACACAAGATAAAGCCACGAGGTCTACTTAGGAAATTCTTAGGGTAGAGATATTTTTTTTCCCTTCCCTTTCTGTCCCCAGTAGTGATACTTTTTTATCAAGAAAGTCTACCATGACCTCATACAGTATGTTTTTTTTTGTTTTAATACAGGTCTTTATGTCTTAAAAAAACCCCAAATCAAACAAACAAACCTAAGAAACATACCCCTGCCTCCCCCCCCCCCATTTATTCAGTGCCTATAAAAATGATGTCTCTCTATGTATTCTGAATCAGGCTATGAAAGGTAAAATCAATAGTAGGATTTTTATTTTTCTTCTTTTTCCTAATGTGAAACCAGTGCTGTGACTTAGGCTGAAGTTTGCTAGTAAATCTTGGCTGATGCATCATTCAGAATCATTCTAGGCTTTCTCTTGTGTACAGTGATGTGTATCTTCCCACACTCAAAAAAGCAGAAAGCAAAAAATGTATAAATGTTTTCAATTTTTATTGACTTTTTCTTTTATCAACTGAAGTTTTAACTGATGGTCAACATCTATTATGTACAGAAAATGAAAGAAACTGGCTGTCTCTGATAATTAAGAAACAGTTAAATGAAGATTTAATTTTTTTATTATGACTTGGGTTGGGCCTAAATTCTATTAAAAGTATTTTTTAGGTACTGGAAGTTAGATCTACTTTTAAGTAGCACTTTATTCAAGCCTTCAGTCCGTGAACTGAAAAAAAAAAAAAAAAACAACCAAAAAAACAAAACCCAAAGCAAAACCCAAACAAACAAAAGTCTGAAAGCTGTTGGCCGTCAGCATAGCTTTAAAAAATATGTGAAGTCTCCAAATATAGCTCAGTCAGCTAAAGCCCCAGTAAGAGTAAAACCTGGCCAGGGATGTCAAGGATAACAAGAACTTCTGTAGGTATATTAGTGATGAAAGGAAGAGGAGGAAAATGTGGGCCCTGTATAAGGAAAAGGGAGAACCAGGTTCTCTGGTCTGTGCATCACTGACCGGTGCTCCAAACTCACTGCCCAGGTTCCAGAACACAAAATCAGGAACTGGGAGAATAAAGAGCCACCCACTGTGGGAGAAGATCAGATTCAAGACTTGAAGGGACTTGAAGGTACACAAGTCCATGGGACCTGATGAGATGCATCTGGAGGTCCCGAGGGAACTGTGAGATGGGTGGCTAAGCCACTATCCACCCTATTTGAAAAGCTGGTAGTTCAGTGAAGTTCCTACTGACTGGACAAATATTCTTTGTCTGTTGTATTCCTTCAGCATTTGCTCACTGTAACTGCTCTAGTGCTACAGATGCAGAAATAGTCCTCAAAGTACACAAATTAGAATTGCATTTATTAACTTGAAAGCAAAAATATAGTTTCTAGCTAGAGCTGACAAATAATGGGTGACTTTTGTTCATGTCCAGTCCTCCTTATTTTGGAATAGGTTTGGTTGGGGTTTTTTTGATTTTTTTTTAATTTATTTTTTTATTTTAATAAATGTGTTTACCCTGAGTAATTTGACAAATATTTTTATGAATATACTTCAATTTCCCAGTTCTATGAGTGGTTTCTGATTGGAGCTTTGTACTTTGCTTTGCATGTGCTATCAGTGAACACATAGCATCTGACTGTCTACAGTCTGGTTGCATTATATATTCTAAAATCAGTTCTCCTATAAGTATACTCATAATTTGACATTGGAAATGCAGTTGTAGATTTCCCTTTTCTCGGTATTAAGGCAAACTTCGTGCTTTAAGATATATCTGTGATTTTTATATTTTACTTGCTAGCATATTAATGAAAATACATGTGCACACATTAAAATATCAACAATCTTGTCATGGTTAAAGTGGTTTGACAAGAGATAATAGAGAAAACTGTAAGAAAATAAGCTGAAACTTCTTAATTAATAGATTTCTGATTTATGAAGATCACATGCTTCATGCTTTCTTGCTTCCTGTGGCTTTCTTCTACTGATTGAATTTGGAGCATTCAAACAAGTTAATATGCCATGTAACTTAAAGGACATATCATTATTACTAAATTTTAAACCAAGACCCTTTTTTTTATGGGGAAGATTTTAGAAATTCAGGTGCAACTATCTCCATAACTTTATCAACTTTATCAACTATTTATCAGTTTAGCACAACTATTCCTACTGAAGCCCACTAAAATGGGAAATGGTGTAGATGATGCACCCCTAATACTATAGGAACAATCAGACCAACTTTCCCTGTGAATGGAGAAAATAATTCATAATTTTTTCACCTTTACACTATGAAGAGACACAGCTTCTTTAGATCGTACTCTAGATATGTAGCAGAAAGAAACAGGGCTTTATTAAGACAGAATGTAAACTTTAGAAAAAGTCAAGTTTCCTTGATTTTATTTCCCTTTTTGGTGAATTATCATCAGTGTCATTCGAGGGGGAGCGTGAGTAGCTCGTTCCTACAACAGGAGAAAGAAATTATAGGAACTTTTTAGTTGAAGCTCCACAGATCGTGATGCTTGAGGCAACAAAGATTTCTGAAACAAGATTATGAGAGTTAGCTGCCACATACAGCTGGACCATGTGTCTGCTCGTGCCAGATCCTGAACTTTTATTGTCTCTGGAATGCACTCAGTCGAATGTTATCCAAGAGCTGGGTCAGGTCCTTTATGAGTTCCTGTTGCTCCTGCTTTGTCACTTGTGCAATAAATAGCATGCTTTCTGAAACTCTTATTTTGTGCTAATTATAGACAGCTAGCCTCAAAAGGTTGGGGAAAAAAAAAAGGTTTTATTAAAAAAAAAAAAAAGGAGGAGAGGTGGAGGAAGCAGGATGAGTGAGCAGATGGTTCTCAGTCAGTAGGTAAATCAACAGCATTTGTCTGTCTAAAGAGGAATGTGGGATTTGTGGTAGGAACAAAGCGAAGGTTTTCTAATATTCTTTACTGAAATACCCTTTTTTTTCCTCTCTCTTTATTGCTCAGATGTTATAGACACTTACAGCTATATTGTTTCAACCAAGCATTTGCTGGAGGACAGGTTAGTTTGAATGTGAATTCCAGAAATTCTGGTAACTAATTATGAGCAAGATTTGGTGTCCCAGAATAGTTCATACTAATAAAGGGTGTAAAATAAGAGGTATTTGATGTCCTAGGTGACATGCAAATTACTCCTGAACCTCAGAAATCATAACTAGTCACAAAAGGTTATATTTTTGCCTCTGGAAAATTTCCATGCAGTATATATTTCATCCCAGAATGCACATTAGTGAACTGCCTGCTGTATACCTTCCCACATAATGAGAACCAAGCCTGTAGTAAAGCTGTTGGGCTTCCTTCATTGTCTTATTTCAAAATATTAATGTAGTAAATATACTGAAAGTGCTTTTAAGGAATTGAGCGTAACTATTTATGAATTTTCCCTGGTGTAAGGGGTTTATTTGTCTCTCTTTTTTTTTTTTTTTTTTTTCCCTGCTTGCTTTTCTTTTTTGTGTGTATGTTTGGGTGGGTTTTTTTGTTGTTTTTGGTTGTTTGGTTGGGTTTTGGGGTTTTTTTGGGCAGAGTTTTGGGGTTCTTTTGGGGAGGGAGTGGGGGTGGTGTTGTTTTATTTTTGTTTGCTTGTTTTCTTCAGCTGTGCTCCTCCCTTATGTAACTTATATACTCAACATTTTCCTATAGTTGACCAGGCAAACACATTTCTCTTAATCCCCTATTTAAGAACATTACAGTTTTGAGATGTGGACTAAAAACAGATTCTACAGCTTTTGCTGTAATCTGCTGTGCTTTAAGATCTTTGTAAAAATCTTGTATGTGTCTGAAGAGGTGGAGTTCAAGTGTGACTTATTATATTCCCTCTACAGCTGAGCCACAGCAGAGCTAGTTGCAGTGGGCAACAAATGTTTAACATGCTGCTTTATCAGAGGCTTGCCATGGGAAATAACTTAAAGCAATTCATTTATTAAGATTTAAATGATGGCCAATAAGATTTCAACAGGAAGGTTGCTCTGTGGACTAATTAAAACTAAAGCTTTTGAGACCTTTGTGCTCTTCTCCCCCCATCCCTCCCTACCCAATGTGCCTTCAGAGAATGAGACATGAAGGGTCTTCCTGAGGTTGTTTACCAAAGGTAATTTGATAGAGTTTTGAGCTCTGCTAATGAGCTCTTGTGTCTTGCATATTAAAAATTATGACAGAATAGCTCTGGGAATACCAAGTCCTTGGTTGTTGGACCACATAAAGAACTGATCTTATGAAGGTCCCAAAACTCCATCTGTACTTTGTGACTTAGCAAGTATATATTCCTACTGTTTTTTTTCCTGTTTATATTATTGATCTCTATGGACATGGCAGCAAGGTTTTCTTTTTAAATATGTAAGCTGTATTCTGTTTAATAAATGTATTATACTGTACATTTGCTACAGGAAAATGTGTCTTAAAATTTATGGATGGACTTTGTTTTGTTTTCTGCTTGTATTATGAGCAACAACAAGGTTAAAGAGAAAAAAAATTGGAAAGTACTTTAAATTATATCTAAGCTTAAAATTGAGCTGTTTGCTGCTACACTCAGCAACAGTTTACAGGCCAAAAGACACTGTTCTAAATTGATCTTATGGTAGGTTTCCCTCATTGGACTGAACAAAAAACACCTTCTGATCTTGTCCAATCCTACATACTCCAAATACCTTATCCCCATCAGATTCTGATGGCATAAACTTCTCATATCAACAGTTGTTTCTTCCTCCAGCTCAGGTAATTTTTCCTCTTTTAAATGTGGGAAGAGGGAGTAGGAGGAAGAGATTATAGTTATTGAGTTTTACCTGTCATAATTGGTATAACATTCCAACTCAAATAACTGAAAGGCCCTAAACTCTTGCTTAGGAGCACAATATCCTTTCAATCAACAGTGGTTTACTTATTTTCTGCCAAAGAAATAAAAAGTAATTCTGAAGTTCTATCTTCTTCTGTATGATTGCCTGAAAAGGAAGAATATCTGTAATATAACATATAAATAATACAATGATTACATTCTGTATTGTTTTTCTTCTCTATACACAAATACATTCCACAGCTAGTTAATATTTAATAATTTGAAAATGGAATATGTCAGGTAATATATATATATAAAGAATTAATATGAACTATTTTATTGAGCAGTAACTGTTTCATTGAAATCTTGCTGAAGTAATTCTCGTAGCAGCTTATTTAGAACAGAACTCCAGCATTAGAGGCGTCATATGTGCATAAAAAATACCTCCAATTCAATCATTTTATTGTCTACTGAAAATTCAGCCAGACACAACTAACTTTGTCTATTTTTAAAGTTTAATTAGATGGAAAAAAAAAAAAAATCTTGCCTCCAAAATGAAAGATGTCCCACTTGTGATGTCTTCAAAGTATATCTTGTGAACACAAATTTTAAGGAGTAGTATTCCTCTTCAGACTCAAATAAGCTTTTTTTTTCCTTTCCTAATATATTAGGCACCTGAAGTTCCTAAGAAAAGTTCTTTCTTGTCAAATATTATAAACAGAGTGACAGATTTTTCAAGAAATTTCCTATCTCCAACTTTTCCCAGACTTTTGTATTTGAATTCCACTCTATTGTTCATAAACAGGAAAGGAAGAGGTGAAAAGCAAGAGCTGTCACTGGCCAAAATTAGAACATGAAATAATTTCTTATGGAAAACTATCAGCAAGGACACTTTCTACTTCTCTACATCTATTCAAACACAGTCTTACTTTATAAGGGTCAGAATATTTTTAGCAAGCTAGATAAACTTCTAATTACCACTTCTTCAGAAGTATAATGTCACCAGCATGTGATAATCCTGTTTGGTTTTTTTGGTTGGTTTGTTTGGGTTTTTTTGACTTTGTACTGGTTTGTTGGTTGTTTTTTTTTTTTTTTTTAAAGATTATTTCAAATATGCAACCCAAGAGGTTTATAGTATATGAATATAAACATATCATGTATTTTTAGATCATTTGAGAGTCTATACTCAGTTTTAGTTCAAGAAACTACATTTTGGGGGTAGAGAAAAAAAAGAACAAACAACAGATCAAAAGTGATTGTAACACACAGGATATTTATTTTAGAAATTTGGTTGACAATCTATTGGTGACTTCATATAGTATAACACTTCAGAATCTAGTGCTGCCAAAGGATGGAAGGAGGGATAAATGAGCTAATTAAAATAATACTGCTATTTCCTTCTTTTATATCTTCCATGTTCTTCAAGTAAATAATCATGTTAAGAAAGAAATCTTACAGTGCTGAAGATGACAAGCTTTGTTATATGATGATGTTTTATGTGGCAGGCTTCTATCTAAAACAATATATTAGAAATATTTGGTAAAAGAAATACTTTGCAGTCAAATCCATCAAAAGTTTAGCACGTGCAGGTTTTGTTAGGCAACAGAACAGGACTGAACAAAGAAAAGCAGACTGAAACCCTGACTCTTATCAGATTCAGCTCTAAAACATCTTTTTAGTAGATTAAAGGCTCACAGTTGGATTAAACCTTTAACTCCTTCACTGCAATTCTCCTTAGATCTTAGAGATCACGGTTAGTTTGATTACAAAACAACAGATACCCTCACTGCAATTCTTCTATCTGAAATCACAACCCTTCAGAATTTAAAAGTTGCCTTGATATTGCTGCATTTAAAGACATGTCATGGATTTTGGCAAAGGTCTGCCAAGGTTTGTTAACCTGATGCTGTTCAGCCTTTTGTTAGACAGGCAGATGCAGACCCATGCACAGACTTTTAACATCAGTGCACTGATATTTTTTTCCAGTGAGCTTGGCATACTGTCTTAAGCTGCAAGGTAGGCTCTTAACTTCAAACGAGGCTTATGGTTCTTAAGACTCTGCATATGTACTGCTGTGCTGTCAACTGCTTGAGGGAATTCAAGCCCCTACTCTGCAGCATGTTGCTGCTGTTGGGAGAATACTGATGACTTCTGCCTGTGCAGTGAGATGTTTATGACTTCCTCTTTAAGCCTCTCCATACTAAATTTATGTAAATACACATATATGTTGCTTCTGTCTTCCTTGTTTCACTTTATTAATCTGTGTGTGTATTGACAAAGAGGAGAAGCAAAGTTCTTCTATAGATAAATGATAGTTTTTTATCTGCTTGAACTGATGAATGGCACATGTTTAGTAATTAATGGGTTTGTAAGAACACTGGATTGCTGTATTCAGGGTTCCTGGCCACTCTGGCCAGCAAGTTTTCAATGGCTAGGTTGTCAGATAATTTTGGTCTTTTCTGCTTATTCTGAAAGTCACCATTTTGGTGAAAGAGCACCTGGGAAAACACTTTCCTTTATGGTTAACTTGAGAAGTACTTCTTTCTTTCTCCCTCAGCCCTTAATCCAGGTTTTCTTGATAATCCAGCTCCTCCTGACTTTCCTCCCCAGCAGCTCAGAGATTCAGTATGATGGTGGGAAGTGAGGTCATACCTGTGACATGTGAATGAGTGCTTAGAGATGCTCTAAGGAAGTGAGGGACAAAGCTGGAGCTTTGAGGAGGCAATTCCTTTAACCTTCCACAGGTTGGGTGCCTACAACAGGTTGTGATCCAGCTGTGAAGGGCTAAGTGCTGAGGAGAGCCCTTTATTAGGTAAAACAATTAAAGAATGACAATTTACACTGAATAAGTTATTGCTAGTATTTCCCATATGGGTTAAGTTAATAGAGTAACAGCCTAATTAAAACATTTCCTGCTTCTTGCCTTTATTCTTACATGTTTGGGACAGGTCTTCTGGGAACAGCATGTGGGAAACTTGCTTGGAAACACTTCCTCCTGTGATTATGCAGTG
Organism: Myiozetetes cayanensis; assembly: GCF_022539395.1. Classification (NCBI taxonomy): domain Eukaryota; kingdom Metazoa; phylum Chordata; class Aves; order Passeriformes; family Tyrannidae; genus Myiozetetes; species Myiozetetes cayanensis. The sequence continues at coordinate 6,918,854 of NW_026087742.1, forward strand.
ATTTGATTGTAATGACATTGTTAAAACATGGGCTAACGAAAGGACTAAATTCTGACTTGAATGCCTTCCAGTTCAGCAGTTCCTTTTTATTTTTTATTTTATAAACTCCCTACTTTTTCTGCTTTAAGATGATTTATTCTGTTCCTAAACACCCTTCTATTTGTGTAGAATTTCCAAATGATAGTTATTGAGTAATTTCTCATAGAATTTATAAATGAGAGGAGTCTTTTTATTAAAGGTGAAGTAGTAGAAGCTGGAAGAAAGAACTTGAAGGTGTAGAATGGTCTCATCTTTTTGGCTCTTAGCACATATACACACACATGTTAACATAGCATCCATTTGCTCTGGAACAGTCACATTTATTTGCTAAGTCAGTAACACCACACACCCTTTGAATATGCTCAGAACTGAGGTGATCTGGGAGATACGTATTGTCTTTTTGGTCTTATCCTTACTCGTCAATTTTGAATTACTTGAAGTAAGGCTACAGTCTTACTTTCACTTTGCTATTGAATGTAGACTGTTATAATAGCGTGGATCTACTCCTTTCTCGTTCTTCTGGAATATCTTTCGTGTAAATGGATGTAAAGCACTGGAACAGACTGCTCGGGAAATTGATTAGTGTTACAATCTCTGGTAATGTTAAAAAAGAGTGGGTATAGCACTTGAGGAAATGATGATGAACGTGGTAGTGGTGTTGGGCTGATGGTTGGGCTTGATCTTAAAGGTTTTTCCCAGCCTTAAAAATTCTATGATTTTATATAGTAAATTATTCTGCTTTCTTCTGATGCTGTAAGTGGGGAAATAGGAAGTTAGGAAACCAGACTGAATGGACATTTTCTTGGCAATTTTCATGCAATTCCACGCTGACATTTTTCTGTCATTTTCTAGTGCTTAGGATTTTCTATGTAGATCTGATAACTTGAAGAACAAGATACAGATTTTTAAGGCGGGGTGAGGAGATAAGTACAGGTACATGGATACACACACAGTGTGGAATTATCTGTTCATTGCCAGTATTCTCTGAAAAACTTCAGGTTGCAGGTGGCTGGTAGCTGAAACACCTTCAGTTGCTACTTTTTCCATATCAACATGCTCTTAGGGAAGAAAACATGAAAACAAAGTATTTTTCCGCTAAACTTGTGCTAGCAAAGAATATCAGTTGTATGTTATGTAGGGCATCTCTGTTCCCCTCCCTTGTTACTTCCACTTTCATTTGTTTTCAGCAAATGAGAACAAGCTCTATCAAAGATGCCTTACATTTTGAAGGTAATCCCTTTGGAAATGAAAGAATGAGACATGCTTTCACAGGAGACAAAGTTTTAAAAGCCTTTTTTTTTTTTTTTTTTTTCTGTCCTGTTTTCAAACACAGTACATTTTAAAGAATAAGATCAACATTTTATCTTTCATTACCTGGCAAACACTGAGCTTCATCTTTTGTCCTCTGATTTCCAACAGGTCTCAGGGTGAGTAACTCGGGGTTTTCTTCTTCGTGCTCAGGTATAATGATGTTTTCTGTACAGTTCTCAGAACAAAAGGCTGTCCCTTTTTGCTGCAAGTGGGGTTGCAAAACTCCTCAGGTTGAAGCCATATCATGGCTGCAGAATGACAAGCCATACCTCTGCTACCTGTTCTAGGTAACAGCTTTAGCAGTTTGCTGGACACCTCTGTGCAACAGCTCGAGCGGTCCTGTCACGTCTGTGAGTGGTGTTCATGTGTATGAGTGTGTCTCCTTATTCTCCAGTTGCACTGGTGAAGATGGAGGTAACTTTCAGGCAGGAAACGAAAATTCCACAGCAACCCCACCTCAAAGAAGCGATGGGCTTTTCACAAAACCAGCTTTCTAGAGGAATATCTCCTCTCCAACATTCTCTCCAAAACAGAGGATGCCTCAAAACAGGGATGCTGTAATTCAGAGTGACACCAGGTTCTAATCTGGGAATCTGTGTGTCATGTTCTGTCTTCTTAGATGCACCAAAATATGTTGTCCATTCCCTTCTGTGATCTTTCAGCTTGGAAGCATCACTGAAAATATCTTGCTATATAACTTATTTCCTGTAACAGAAGGAATACAGAAAAATTGTATAAGAATCATGTTTTGAAAATTAATAATTGCATTTTAGACTGTTACTTTGATGTAAGGCTGTTGGAAGCTTACAAACCTCTCTAGTCTAAGGAAAAATATATTAAAATTTACTTTATTGATGAGAAAAAAAGAGAAACCCCTCCTAAAAACAAACAAACAAAACCAACCAAAAAACCAAAACAAATTACAAACACATTTCCCCCTCCCATAGTTCTAGATTCCAGTACAACCTTTTATATGAAACAGAATGAGATTCTCCTTTCACAACACTTCCCCTTTCTTGCACCGTGGCAAAAACAGTGAGAAAAGAAATAATGTAAAAGAATATGAAGCAAACTACAAGTTCAGTTTTGCTTGTTCTTGAATTAAGCCTTTCACTTTTGAAGGAATGAATTAATCAACTTACTTTCTTTTGCAATAACAGAATGGATCAGGTTGGAAGGGACCACAGTGGTCATCTGGTCCAACCTCCCAGCTCAGTCAGGGTCATCCCAGAGCACGTGGCACAGGGCTGTGTCCAGGCAGTTCCTGAATATCTCCAATGAAGGAGACTCCACACCTTCTCTGGATAATCTGTTCCAGTGCTCAGTCACTTGTACAGTCAAGAAGTTGTTCACCATGTTCAGATGGAACGTCCTGTGCATCAGTTTTTCTCTGTTGCCTCTTGTCCTGTTGCTCAGCGCCACTGAGCAGAGTGAGCAGATCCATCCTCTGACCACCCTCACTTTGGATACTGATGGACATTGATGAGGCTCCTTCTCAGTCATCTCTTCTGGAGGCTGAACAGGCCCAGCTCCCTCAGCCTTTCCTTGTGAGAGAGATGCTCCAGTCCCTTAATCATCTCTGTTGCCCTTCACTGGACCTGCTCCAGGAGCTCCAGGTCTTCCTTGTACTGAGAAGCCCAGAACTGGACACAACACTCCATGTGAAGCCTCACTGGGGCTGAATAGAGGGGCAGGATCACTTCCCTTGACCTTGTTGACTTTTTACCGGATCACCCCCCAGCCTGGGGTTATTTTTCCCCAGGTGGAAGACCTTGTATTTGGTTTTGCTGAATTTCAGACAGTTCTATTCTGCCCATCTTTCCCGCCTGACAAGGTCCTGCTGAAGGACTGCACAGCACTCTGAGGTATAAATCCTTCTCTCTTTGGCTGGCACTTCTGCTCTGCTCAGCAATCAAGTACTTTTTGGTCTGACATGTCTGATATATTCAAAAAAAATTCTCACAACCAGAAGCAGACAAAAAACAGTGCATAACTTTCAGCAACAGAATTTATATACTTTTCAATGAAGGGTCCATGATATGATGCATTTTGAAGATGTGTGCAACAAGGACTCTACATTTAAAAAATGCAGATATATATGCTTCAGAAACTTTTTTTGTGCTTCAGCAGCTCTGGTTTTAACTTCTTATCATAGGAAATGTACCTCAGAAAGTTTGTCATGTTGTTTTAATCAAAAATCTGGCAGTTGGATTACAAAATGATTCGTTTGATTCAAGATATGGGCAAGTAACTCCTTTGAAGTTAAGAATTCCTCATTCATCCTCCATTAAAACAAGAAGCTCAGATCTGGCATTCATACTCTAATCCAGTACTATGGAAATGCAGCAAATTTTCCTGTGTTCTTTTGAACTTGGTTACAAAGGTCTTCTACACAGTGTGAAGCGATGCCACAAGTGAGCTGATTTTTAATAAATGTAGCTTTATTTCTCAGGGGGAAGATGCCTGAAACTTTCAGCATGCAGTCTCGAACGCCTTGCTATGTGGCTTCTTCCTTTCAGTGTTTTCAGGAACCCTAATACAGCTAGCACGCATAGCAACTTCATTTCCTTGCCCAGTTTCTTAAAAATGAACCATTAAACAGCAGTTCTAGTTTGTCTCTAAGGTAATCAGCAGTGAATTTATTAAATGACTTGTGATTTGTCAAGTAATGCTATTTGATGTTTTAGTGTTTCATAACAGCAGTAACTTTTGTACAAATCAGGCACAATGCTTTCTTACCTCCTTGGTATATTAAGTAAATGTAATTCTGTTTGTTCAGGAATTCTTTCTTTTCATCACTTCTGGTTGGTTTTAAGTGCATATTCCATACATCAGCTTGAATAACAGCTCTGGTGCAACAACAATTTTACTGAATGCTGCAAAGGCAGGTTGAGATTTTTTTTCTACTTGTTGCTTTTTTCTGTGGAAGTGATCTGGAGAAACCTTTGCCTAAGTGCTCCCACCTCTAAATTGCACAACAGAACAGTGTAAACTTAAACCCTGCAGTTAACTTGCAGACAACGGGCCTGAAAGTGACAGGTGAATGTAATTGTTTACAGGCCTAACTTGTAAACTGGCAAAGCTGACATTTTTTTCAGAGCAGACATTTACAAAATGTCTGCTTCATATGACACCTTTTTGTCCAAGTGACTCCAAACATTAAAATTGAGTGAGCTCCCAAACCTTATAGTTCCTCTTTCTTTTTGCCTTCTCCCTTTGTGCTAGGGAGAGACTTTGCAGCTAGATGGGTACCCTCGTTATGAGGAAGAAGAGCATACTGGTATTTTAGTCTGTGAAAGGCTTAAAAACTCTCTCCTAGGCCTTAGTGAGAGCAGAAGGCTACTACATAGTCAAAACCTGTGGCCAGACGTATCATCATTGTTTTCTCTCTGCCTTGTGATGACAAAGCTTGCCTTTCTCAATGCTTTAACTGGCTGGTTCATGCAGGAATTTTTCCTTCTGGTATAGAATGGTATTTGAAGAAGCCTTCAAGGCTGGTGCAGAGGGAAGGTGGGCACCAGTGTGAGGTACCTGTTCCTACAATGTGAAATACAGTTCCTACAGTGGGAAATAAAGGGCCCATAATAGGCTTATGCAAGAGGAAAACCACTGTTGGCAGAGTTGCTCTAAGTATGTGGCTGGGCTGTCACTCCGGTTTTCGTGTTGTGTTAAAACAATACATAACACTTTGTCAGAAATGTCTGCCTTTCATCAGTGAAGGATTTATTCCTGTATTTCTTTTGGTAGTGCCTGTCTCTCTCCTTCAGCTGAATTTGCTTGTGGGTTTTAGCAGTAGCGAGAAAGAAATCCTGACCAATCTGTTGCCCACCTTCTCTTATTGGGCCTAAGGAGAGGGAGTTAGTCTTCCAGAGCAACAATTATGTGTAGTGAAGCCTGGGAAGAGGCTGGAAATCACCTGCTGATGGAAAGTAGAGAAAAAAATATTTTGTCATCCTTTCCCTCTGTGTGTGGCCTTTGCTTTTGCTTTAATAAATTGCCTATATTTTGACCACAAGGTTTATTTTTCTCCTCCCATCTTTTTGCATCGCCCTCCCGTCCTGCTGAGGAGTAGAGTGATAGAGCATCTTGGTGGGCAACTGGCATGCAGCCAAGGTCAACCCATGCCCATGGATGTTAGAATAAGAAACTCAGAGTAGCAGAAAACCCGTAAGAGTCATTGTTGCTATGGTGAAAAAATCAAGCAAAATAATTAAAATCCTTCTTTTTCTCAATATGGAAAGATCACCCCCATAGCTTCTCATTTCTCTTGGTGAGGTTTGGAGATGTCCTGTGATTTTGCACGTTGTCTTTCTGTGACTGGGACACCTGTTCTTGAGTTGTTAAGGTGATGGACACCGCAGAAGGGACTGCATGTTCAGTAAAGCCTGGAATTTAGGCTGTTTATGTGTCTGGTTTAGAGGGCAGCTAAATAAATACTAATTGACCTCCTTGGTCTTTCAGTTGGAAGTTATTACTTTGGTTTTAGGTAAGAAGTGAAATGTCCAAAATGACAAAGGGAGAGCAGACAAGATCTGCAAAGATTCTGTCACACTCTACCCTCAAAGACACTGCAGGCCTAGGAGTGCTCTGCCAGTGGTGTGGCAAGCAGGAAACAAAACACAAATGCTTCAAACAAAGTAGCTTCTATATTGCCTTGCTCCTGCTGTCTTCTGTGTTTAATCATGCTGACATTTGGTGCCTTCATATGTGAACACGTTTCAAATACAGCAAGGATTATTTTGTTAATGGCAGTGGAAGCAAAGGGGTTAACCTGCAGAGAGAATTGCTTACATGTGTCACTGCACTGGGATCTCCAATGCACTCAAACACAGTGTCAAAAGTCATTTGGAGTACATGGTTGGAAGGAGAACTGGTGTGAATATTCATGAAACTTCTGCCTTGGGTGGCAAAAACCAAAATTCTCTGACCCAGATCACAAAATGATCAAATAAATTCCTTTTGGTGGAAAACTTTTGTTAGCTTCTTGGCACTTGCCATCAGTCTCTTGACAGTGTAAGTCTCCATGGCAGCAACCTAAATAATTGTTCTAGTTGTATGAGGCCCTTAGAGTCTGAGACTACCTTTGAGTGACAAGCTTTCAGGGGCCATTAGTTGCATGTTTTTCTTTGAGAGGTCTCAAGTTAGCATGCTATTTCTGCACTTGTAGAGTGAGATTTTTAGGAAAGTGACTGCTGGTCATTCCCAAGTTGTTGCTGCTGTCTACACAAGTCAATGCTGCTTTACTGAGTGAAAAGGGAGCACCGTTGAAATGAAGACATTCCTGGAAACTGACAGCAAAAGAAGGACCAAGGAATCTGTGGTCTTTTTGTTCAGTGGGACAGTAGACATCTCAAAACACCAAAAAAGCTGAGATACTAATGTCACTTCCATGGATTCTTCTGGTAATGCAACATCCATGTTTTCTAAGTCTCTGAGCCTAGCCTGCAGTCCAGTGGGATGCCTTCAAGGGTTCTGAGAACCTGTTTGATGGCATTATGAGGCTGCTCCCTGTAATTTTTGAAAGGTGACCTCAAAAGAGAGGTTCCTTCTTGCTGAAAGTGAGTAAACATCATATTGCTCTTCAGAAAAGCATCCTATAAGAAACACATCCAGACAGACAAAGGACAAGGTGGATGGGAACAACATAAAATCATAGGATATGATGAGCTGGAAAGGACCCAACGGGGATCATTGAAGTCCATTGCTCAGCCCTGCACAGGACAGCCCTAAGAATCACACCATGTCCCTGAAAATGTTGTCCAAAGACCTCTTGAGCTCTGGCAGGGATTGGTGCTCTTATTACTTCCCTGGAGATCCTTTTCCAGCACCCAGACACCCTCTGGGTAAAGAATTTCTTCCTAATATCCAAGCAAAACCTCTGCCCATTCCCTCAGGTCCTGTCACTGGTCACTAGAGGGAAGAGATCAGTTCCTGCCCCTCTGCTTCTCCTCGTGAGGAAGCTGCAGACTCCACAGATTTACCAACAAAGGCAGATTGCAGTTGGCTGCACCAATTGCTTTCCGTGATGAGATGATCTGTTGCATGAGAATAGGGAGAAATGCATGTCGTTTAACCTTAAATTCATCACACCTATTGACGTGCTTCCCCAGCAGATCCTTATAGCCAAATTGCTGAGATATGGACTATTTAAGTGGATGACTGATGGCTGGAAAAGTGGGTGGACCACTGGGCTAAAGGAGTTAAGCCCATTCAGCATTTTTATTCATGATCTGGATAATGACACAAAATACCTGGTCAGAAAGTCTGTGAATAACCCCAAAATGAGGGCAGCATTCAATACACTGGAGGACAAGGCTACCTCCTCACATTAGAACCAGGTTTCTGTTTATATCCATTGCTGTTATGAGGGAATGATCAGAATGCATAGAACCTGGCACCAGGGCAACACATCCCAATCTGTCTGTCCAGGAAAAAACAAGGCAGATGCACATTAGACGCGTAGGTGATTTTCTCTTGCATTTTCGTAAGACTAAGAATGAGGACTAGAAGGCTTTCTTGATTTTGTGAAGACTTCAGATTAGTAATTTGTTTTCTCAGTATGAAATGAAACTTAGTTGTGATTCTCATAAAGAATGCTAGGGATAATATACTCAGGAGTAGGTTAGTCTGGATAAGTAGAGAAAGGAGGAGAGAAACATTGCATAGAAGAGCAAAAGAAGTGCATTGTAAACAGGTTTATCCAATAGTTTATTTCGATGCCAGACAATCCTGTAACTCTTAAATGTAATAGTTTTCCTTTCTGCACACTTCTGCAAGGCAGGGAAAAGCAAATTTGTTATCCATGCCTTGATTATTTAGTTGGAGGGATAGTCTGCCCTCCTCAGTTCTATGTGAACAGGAACCCTCTGAGGCTACAGCTTTTCCCTCTCCCCTCTTTAGGAGCATTTTCTACCTGCCACTCTGATTGTCAAGATCTCTTTTATAGCAATACTGTCCATATGCTGCCAAAAAAAGAAAACATTATTTTTAGTAGAATCATGGAATATTTCAAGGCAAAGTTTACCTCCTATTTGGTGCTCCTGGAGAATAATTTGCAGTAATATCATTGAACAAAGACATTCTAACTCATTATAATTACTCTGAAAGCAACATGCTTGAGGGGGCCCTGGGGAAAGCAGAAGGATGTACAGTACATGGATATGTCTGAAATCACAAGAAAAATATAGTTCTGGCCAACAATTAATGAAAACTAATTGATCATGCTTTAGTTGACCTTGATTATCCATTAGAGAGTGTCAAATGGAAAGTCAGTATAAATGATAAAATGTGAAAGTGCGTGTACTGTAAATCAGGTACATCAGTGACATCTGTCGAGAGTTCAAAATGCTGCTCTAGGAAAACGCTCAGGATTTTAGTGCTTTTCTCTCGGATAACCTTTTTACACTGTGTGTTAGTCTCATGGTGACAGAGTGTCTCTGGCAGGGATACAAACTACATCTTAAAAGGTAATTAGAGTCAATGCATACTTTTGTCTAAATAATTCATTTGAGCATGTGGATGTGCCTTTTTGGAGGGACTACATCCCCCATAATGCATAATAGTATTTTGGTGGTATGTGGAAGTCCTGATAGATAACACTTCACAGACATGTGTCCTCAGTATCAAACCTAATCCAAACAGGTCTTTGCAGCTTAGTGCAGTAAAGAAGTTTTGTTGGCCATCTGTGAGTTTTTATATCCACAAGTGGTCTAAGAATCAATGTCGAAAAGCAGGAGAATTTAGGGATGTAATAAAGTAAATTCTATGCAGAAATGCAACCTACTACAGGGGTATTTTTTCTCCCAAGTTCACCTCTCTGGAAAGAGAGAGGTAGTTGTTGGAGAAGTTGTTAGACTAAAGTATATAAGGTAACACAAATACCAGGAAGAAGAGAGAGAGTTTTCCAACCAGCTGACAGTCAACCTGCCAGTTCTTCTCACAATCTGGATTTCTTTCGTTCAGGTATTTAGCCACATTTGTAGTGATTACTCCTGAAACACGTTACAGAACCAGTACAGAGGAAGACCAAAACCTTACAATATACTTATCTTACCTTTGGCAAGCAAGCTTTGTGATACCAAAAACAAACCATGGTACAAGGAAGCTCATCATAACAGTATAATTCTGATGGTGCATCTCATGAACAGCCTCTCTGTTTTGTATTTGCACAAAGCTGATATTATTTAAATGAATAATTATGTCCACAGAGTAGTTTTTGATAGAAGTTGCCTGATGCTTTAGTTGTCTTTGGGGTTTTTGCCCAAAGCTGTATTTCACCCTGAGCAAACTGGGAGCTCAGGTGATAGTGATCTTCCTATATATTAGGATTATATTCAAGCTGTAAAACCTAGATGATTTCATGTTTCTATAATGGAGTCTCCCAAAACTCTCATTTGTAAGAAGAGGTGATGGAGGAGGAGGGAAATAATAACTAATAAAAACAATCCTCCATGCCCTGAATATTAAAGTGAACTCTTGCCTTTCTAAAACAAGCTGTTCTTCTTTATATACATATATATAGTATATACCACACCTATTAATCTTAGAGAAAATATTTCAGCTATGACTTTAAATTCATAGCATCTTCCTTGCATCTAGACTAATGAACTGCAAGTTCATGCTGTTACTGTGTTCTAAAAGCACTTTCACAGCATACTCATTTTGAAATAAGATTTGGATTTACAATGACTGGTGTTTAAAAAAAAAAAAAAGCTCAAGTATCAGGACTTGTAGTGATTTAGTAAAGCATAACATTGAACAGCTGGTCAGTTGCTTTGTGTCTAAAATGTGAAATTAGTAAAGTAGTGACAAATTAGACTATTTTTAAATTATCTCCAAAACATTTATTTAAAACAAATAACTAAATTTATTGATGCTTGCATAATAAGGATATTCAACAGTTTAATATATTGCTTGCATGGAAATGTCGTTTCAATTAATTTTAGCAGTTAAATTCAAAGTCAAATAATCCAGCAAGCTTTAAACAGGAAACAAGTATTTACTTTGCTAGTACAGCAAAACTACACATTTTTGGTCCATTTTTAAAGCATCATGGATAATTGATTAGGATGGATTCCTAGTAACAGTGTCTAGAACAGTAAACAATTCAAGTATATGATGTACTCTTCCTTCTAGAGTTTTTCTATTTATCAGAAAGGGAAAAGCCTAATTGGGTAAAACAATAGTTTAATATTCCATCGTGTTTACTTGACACAAAATAAAAATGAGCACATAGCACCTACAACCCCAAACAAACAGACAAACCCCCAAAAATGTGTGTTATAGTATAAACTTATTTATTAATTAATTTATTAATAATAATATAAATATATTAATAATATATCATTATATACTTAATTATTAATAATAATGTTAATATGTTGATTAATTGATATTTTTATTTTTTATTATAAATTTATCAAAATTTATAAAATGGACTGAAAAGAGCATTCGTATCCTAAACTTTAGCATTAATCCCTCTTACATTCATAGTTAGGTATATTACTCCAATACACCCTGTTAGATGTTTCTTGATTAAATGGCTGTTTTTCTTTCAAAATACAGATTATTTTCAAAAATTTTTTTGGCTAATAATATTAATAGAAATGAGCTTTTGATCCACAAAGAGGCTTGTATGATAAGTATTTGGTTTGTAAGGATTTATTATGGTATAATTATATTAACATAACATTAAAACATAATTATATTAAAATGTTATCACTACACCTGCTGCTACTGTTGGTATTAAAAAGACAAATAGTTCTTTTTTTTTCATAGCACCAAAATAAATGCTTGAGCTAGGTTATTCTGTTCTGCTTATTCTTAGAATATAAATGTATGGAAAGTTCCATTGGACTGGTAAAATAAGAGTGACTATTTGTGTCTCAGAAAAACTCACTCTGTCCTCAGGAATCAAAGCTAACTAAAATCATATTCTTAGTTCCAAAATATTTTTGTTCTTTGTCATGCAATGCATGCATTACTTTAAACAGAGTTTTAATGTCAAGAGATAAAAATGTCCTAAGTGTTGCTATGGTTCTAAGAGGGTCTAGCTTCTTAAAAAAAAACAAACTTTGACACATTGTATTGCAACTGTTACTTCAATGGACATTATAGAACCAAGGAAGATATTTGTGACACAGAATATTATATTGAAACCGGCTCTTGCTTCCCTTCATGTTTTAAAATCTCTTTAGTGGAAATGCTGACATACAGGTTTTTTCTACCTGCTTTACTTTTGATCTTAGTAAGGAGAAGTATTTTTTTATATCTATGGGTATACATATGCATATGTGTACACGTGTACATAGATATGTGTGCCCATTCACACACAAATATGTCCCCATGAGTATTTTGTTAACGTTTTCCGTCTTGAACACAGTCAAAGTGTAAGACCTCAATACCTTTTAGCTTCTGTGGTTTTACTCCTTGTAGTACACAGCCACTTAACCTCAAAAAAAGTACCACAATTGCTGTTAGTATTCCCTTTTGTGTGACTGCATGTGATCCTGGCTGGGTTCAGAGGAGCTCCTGGGCTATCTTGAGAGATAAGGATAAGCTGATAAGCCTTCCAGCTGTTCTGGTAGAAATTATTTGTGCAAAATGCTTTCACTGTGCCTTGTGTAACAAGGACATCCTCTTTCCACTGCAATCCATTTAGCTTATTGTAGAGACAGCTAAGAGGTAATTTGATCATCTTCTTCAAGTGCCTACACAGGAGGGATGTTTTTGATGGTAAAGGATTCTTTCCTACACCCTTTTCTCTGCTAGATCAATTTCCACTACTGAAGCTAGACAAATGAAATGGAAAATAAGGTGCAACTTGTACTTTTTTCTTTTCATTTTTTTTTAAGCCATTAAGAACAAGGACAATTAATGTTTGGCATCGTTTATCAAGTGAGGTCATGCACTCTTCATATTGTGCAAACTTTACAAGAGGGTTGGATGGCTTCCAAAAGGTGTGCTGTAATTTTAACCACAAGGTTACAGGTTTCACACAGACATATCTGAGTGAGGTTCAGCAGAAGGAGGTCAAACTACTGGTTCTCAGTTGCTGCTGCTGGTAGCTTACAAGTATTAATCTTTCTTTCAAATTACTCTTGACAGATACTGTCATGAGCTTTTCCACGCGCCGAAAGTCCTGAGGCAAAACTCACACAAGACTTTCTGACATCAATGGGCTTTGGATCTAATCCATAGACAGCTAGTTTCTTCTGGGAAACATTGAGCAAATGTAAGAGAAAAGTTTTACACAAGTATTAAAGCAGCAACCAAGGTATGTTATAGCAGTGGCGTTTTGAGAGAACTGAGGGGATAAAATGAGTATTGGAGGAAATGAATGAAGTCATCTCTAGCCTATCCTGTAGTCTCTCAAATTCAACATATAAGGTAATTTGTGGTTTTAATATTAAAAGTCATCTCTTCAATATGCTGTAAAGGAACACATACGATCTCTTGACTACAAGACCTTCACCAGATTAATCATGGCATATTGTTTTACCCAGTCGTGTTGAATATTTTGAGTACCTAGCTGGTGTAATTTGTCATTGGAAGTCAACATAATTGTTATATCCAAATTAGGATTTGCTTTATAGACCTGAAAAAATACAATGTACTCATGCAGATTTTTTAGGAAGGATGAATTTCACTTTGTTTAAAAAGAATGAAAAATTTAGTAGCAGTCATCCAGATTATTTTGTAAAGCATACAGTGGCAGTGAGTGTCCAGGGCACTTTGTAAGCAGATGAGAACTTTCTGAACACAATGTTACCAAATATGGTTTTTTCTCCTAAGCCAAAAATGGAAATTTTGTGTCTCTGGTAAGAATAGTAGTGAATTTAAGTAAGGTTACTGAAATGCAGGAGGTAGACAGTAATTGATGCTTGGCATCACTAGCCTGAGCTTCACTTGTACTAAATCCCTGCTGTACACCATGAACTTTTGAATCCCTGAAGATTCATATACATTGCTCTGTCTACGCACTTGAAGCTAAATCATCTCCTTTCCTGCCTGCTCAGTTTCATCAAAAACTGGGTCAAAATTCTTGTGAGATTTATTTTTCTTTTCTACATTCAAAAGGCAATTTCTCCCTTCTTGCTCATCTTTCCAGCATCTGTCACATTAAACTTTTCACTATTATTGCTATAGGTGCTAATCTTGAAGCTCAGCCTGTCTGTGTCTTTCCTCATGTCTCCTTATATTGACTGATCATTTTTTGAGGAAGTAATTTTCTCTCTTACACTTTTCTTTTACATTTTCTTGTGCCACATCTCTGAAAATTTCACCTCGTGTGGGACTTCTCTGATGTATGTGCTCATCTGGAATGTAGATGCTTAGGTGTGAGAGGGGAAGGTGTTCATCCCTTCATCAAGTGCTTCATTTTGGATGTTCTTGGTGAGACTGCACTTCTTTTGCTCGTAATGTCTGCTGATGCACGTAAAATAACTTATCAAATTTTTAATTTTAGAGAACTAATCAAGAAAAATAGTCCTTATAGCCCGAGAAAAATAATCCGACCTTGATTGACTCTTCCAATAGCAGCTATTTTTACTGCAGCAGCAGGAAATGTTTAAAGTCTCTTTATAAAATAAAATGTCCAGAGAAAATCACTTGTCTTTCCTTTCACAGCAACAACAAACCCATACAGCCAGATGACCCCAGTCCAACTGTGAAATAATTTTAGCTTGTCCACTTGTTATCACTTGAGGTTTTCCACTGATTTCACAGCTGTATTCCTGGTATCTTCTCACTGCATGATACCTTAAGGTCTGCTCCAATTTATTTATTTAGATTTTATGCACAGGGATAAGTTACAACTCTTTGATACAAAGCATTTCATTTTCCAGGACGCCCCACAGATATTAGCAATTACACTGGAATACAAAAGCTTTTCATCCAAGCAAATAATTTGTTTTCCAGTAAAGAATACAAGATCTCACCTCTGAAAAGGGATTTTTTTGTTGTTGTTTCTCTCATAACTGTGAATGACCTGTGAGACCCATCTGGTCTTTCCACAAATGAGAGGAAGAAAACCCTTCAAGGGTAAAATATTATTTATTCTAAGAGAAAACAATTTTAAATTAGAAAAGGAAAGTGTTTGACTTTATAACGCTGTATGTGTCTGATTTGAATCACTCACAGCTTGTACTAATACACCCTCTTAAAATGTTATATTGCATAATATCTATGTGAAAAGTATAAAAACCTTTCTCACCAGTAAGCAATTGCATATGGTCTGAAAATTAATCCCTCACTACTAGAATACATAAATAGAAAGCCAGATTTGTTAGTGGGCTCCAGCTGCTTTGTGCTTCTCAGACAGTGCAAAATAACCATAGACCCAGCTTAAATGTTCAGCTAAAGTGGGTTTACTGCTTCTTTCCATTACAAAAGCAGCAGAAAGCAACTGGAGGGGGCTCGTGAATCTGGCCTATTCTGCAACTTGATGCCACAAACCATGCTGTACAGCAATGCTAACAGCCCAGGACGTGCCAGTACTTTGCAGTTGCTAACTGCTAGGACACCTTTGCGGGCTGAGAACCTATGATTATGCAGATGTCAGGCGGAAGAATAAAGAGGAGAGGCTTTGTAGTATTAAGGGTCTAATACATTTAAAACTTTCCACACGGCAGGGGGGGAAGTACGTGTGTGTCCTCAGGAAATCTGCATGAATCATGTAGTGTAGTTCAGATAACGGTCAAGTTCTAGCGTGAACATGCACAGCTATATTGGAGTCTGGGAAGTTTTGTTCATGCTCTGTCAGTGCTGGCTTATCCTGATTTAGTTTATGTGTTTTGAAATTGATTCAGAATTTACAAGGTCAGTTACTAGCTCACAGCTGACACATGAACGTTTCTCCAATGATTTATTTAGTTTTCATATCATACTGTGTATATATCTCTGGTACTTTTAATTCTGTTCCGAGACCGTAAAACACTCTGGGTTTTGGTAGCCCATATTTCTGTAATCCCAATATTCATTTATGTATTCAAAATAAGGAAAGAAATCCTGGTTGTCCATGTGATCTACCTATAAGGAATAGTACAAGAAATCTTGACATATGGAACATTATTTTCTCCTTGCAGGCAGAAATTATTTTTGGATTCCTTTCCAAACCATCTGAAGTAGACATTATGTAGAGGTGGAGGATATCACCTACAGCAATGTAAATTTGCATAAGAATTAGGGTGTTTAAGCTAAAAGGATTCCAAGCTGTGATGCTGATGTACCAGCAGTCAGGAAAGACTCCATGCCAACTGTCCAGCTAACTTGCAGGCAGTCTAGTGGGAGTAGTTTGTATCAAAGTCTTGAGTTCAATACCTGGATCTTCATCACCTTCTCCCTAATTGGATGGATTAGGCTGCCTGTGGTCAAGATCAGCCCTCCTGTGGTGCTGTGCCAAACAACTCTGGTGCCCAAGGCTTCATCACCATGGCCCCTTCCCCCACTGCTCAAGGATGAAAAATTACTATTATTCCGTGCGCATTATGAAAAATCTTTTATGTTGGTTGGACTATCCCCTAAAAGATAAAACAAGGCAAAAATGAAAAAAATTGTCCAGATATGGTGGTTGGAGCAGCCAGAACCTCCAGACCTGTAGCATCTCCCTCATCTCCCTGTTGTAAGCATAAGGTCACAGCATCATTATTGTGGTTTTGACAGCCTGTTTGATGTGGCAACAACTGCACAGCAATGGCACGTTTTTGATTTCCCAAACTAAAGATCTTGGTACGTGGTAGCCTAATGCAGTTGACACAAACTTCTGTGTATTGTTATTTTGTATATTTTTCCACAGTGGCCTGTTATATTTAATGACCAACTGTTGATGATATTATGGATGTTTCTGCATGACTTGGTACAGCTTTTGATGAAAGACGATTGAGCTAAAATGCAATACCTTGTGCTTGTCTCAGTCCAAGGTGTCACATGCAATTTCCACAGTTCAGCTGATGCAGGGAACCTTGACAATCTGTCATGCCATGAGATATATCAGAGCCTGTAGGAAACAATGAATTCCAGAGTTACTGATAAAGGTGCTTTGTGCCTAATCATCTGTTTACATTCAGAATCCCGTTTGCATGACAGTCTAAGGCTGCAATGAATATTGTAACACACCCAGTTACTTGGAAGAGAGCTTAATTTAAGTGCACAAAAAGAATACATATAATAAATCAAATCATGTAGTCTTTCTCATGAGTGGTTCATTCCTATATGTTTTATTGTAGATCCTAAGGGGAGAAAGGATTATAATTTTTTTCTCAGGGCAAGCTTGTAAAATACCTCTATTTAACTCTGTTATATATAATAAACTATTATCTACGTGTAATAGGAGATCCATTATCTATTATCAGTGTTCAATTTTTTATTCTCAAAATTTAAGTGACCAAAATACACTATTAGATTTTTTTTTTTTTTATGTTAGAGAGCCTATAACTCAGGGAATGATTTGTTTGAATTGTTTAAACTATACCATCCTTTTTAATGTATTAGTTTCTCTGAGTAAGTACATACTAAACTCTTTAGCATAGCCTTGACTGTTAGACTTTTTATATGGGAGTAATTGGGTTAATCTTATGCCCTACAGCATCCAGAATTGTGGTCTCTTTTATTCTTAAATATTATAAAATATAAAAATATGTTTTCCAACAGGAATTAATTTATTAATAAAGCAGTTAGTGAGTTCTAGTAGCCATACAATGAGGAATCCACAATAGTAGGGCTGGAACTAGCCTCGGATAGGCTTTTTCTCTTTTACTTTTTTCCACACCCATGACAATGCTTGCTGATGCTTCCAATTAAAACAACTTCATCCTGCATGTATCTTTTGCCCAACTCTTTTGACCTCTACTTCCAGAGCAGCCTGCCAGGATAGAGAATTCATGCCTAAGTCATAATTTTAATCAGGCTAATGCATTACAAGGAATTAATAACTTCATAATTTCTCTGTTACTGTTATCAATACTTGAGGTTACTGGAAAAAATACAGGAGTCCCCCTTAGGGAAAAATGCTTATTTTTTACCTGTCTCCTTTGAGACAAGACTTGCATATTTTGTAACCCATCAGCTCTTTCAAGGCATGTTATCTGTTTGCCCTGGGGGATTGATTCTGGAATCATTTATGTCAGTTTTGAACAGAAGTATGTTCAGCAAAATGATATGTTATTCCACCAGTAAATCAGGTTACCATAAAAGTCTGATTCAGTCTGTATTTCATACTTAGTCCTCACGCTTCACATTTCTTTCATTAGCACTCCCCTCTCCTTCTCTAGAGGGACCTGCTTTTGATTTAGAGTAGTAACCTTCTGTCCTGCACCAGGTTAGCCTTTGAGCCGTTACTTTTTCATTTTTAGCCTTGGGCCAGCTGTTTGTAACTTTTGTGTCTTGCATCAGTGGTATTCAGCCTCTTGTAGTTTACAGCAATCACGTAGCAATGACCTTCTAAACTCTCTGTACCTTTCTCCTCCTTGAGTGTTCAAATTCACATCTAGTATGGCAGTGCACTGTTCAGATGCTGCTGGGCTCTCTGTTTTCAGCAAGCACAGGTTCTGCTTCAGCAGCCTCTGGCTTCTTTCAGTTTGGTTTCCAAAATGTGTAGGGGCCAAAATTACTGAGGTAGCTCCCTCAAACCATCGTTTTGCAGGCTATGCTTACCCTACTTCCATCTTGAAACACTACATTTATAGGAAATTGTCACCAGTGTTTCAGAAGAATTTTACCCTCTCTTTGTTTTGGGCCTTCCATGGTCTTTGTCAAGTAGGGAAAAAGAGAACATTTTTGTCATTTAAAAAAAAAAAAAAAAAGGAAGTAAATCAATCTAGCCATAATAAATTTAATCCAGAAGAAGGCAGCAATAAACTGGTTCTCTTTTATGACTTTTGCTACCATTTTGTCAACTTCAGATTGTATCTGGTGCAGGTTCCTCTTTTTTCAGACTCTGGATAACTTGATTTAAATATCAGAGAGATGCTCAGCACCTGTTGGACTGACACCATATGCTCCCATCCTACTGATAGATGTTAGAGAAATAGGCTTCTTTGAAGCAGGAGACAGACAGCTGATTCATAGAAGAAGGCCAGGAAGGTGGAAATGTATTGCATGGCATGCACAGGTATAAGGACGTGTCCATCTTGTCCGAGAAATCTGTCAAGGATTCATCACACTCCTAGCAGGATTGTGAATTGTAACCAGCATCTGAGGCTTGACAGTGATAATGGAATGCTTGCACTCTCATGGCTTTACCACTTTCTTAAATTTTAGAGATCTATGATAAAAAATAATAATAAAAGAAAAAACCTAAGGCAATGAGTTCTTTTAGCGTAGGTGTTGCATAAACAGTTCATGTTTGAAGATAAATCAAAATTTTATTTTTATCTCTATAAAATGATAGACCGAATTATATTAGATGCTTTAAGTTTAAACAAATCCTTGGAGCTCCCTTTCCTTCAATACATTTTCTTTGAAGTCGTTTGTTGCTATTCTTAGTTGAGAATTTTACTTATGTTTTAAAATTCTAGACCTATAGAGAAGTTTTTAAACAAATTGTTGTGTCCCATGACTGCAGTGTGGCAGCACAACCCAGGAAGTTGTCTCATTAAAGCATCTGTAGTGTAGAAGGTAGAAAGGTAACCTACAACTTTGGAAATCTAAGATCTTAACATTTACATTCAGAGGGAAACAATAACCTCATTTTCTCATTTTAAGAATGCTCTAAGTACAAAAATCCTTAACAGAATACTGCCTGTCGGCTGCAAAATGGCTTAAATGTAATTTTATATAAACTGATTGAAATAGATATCCTTTCTCCCCTCCCAATTTAGTAACATTTGTACTGAAATGCACTTACAGTTAGTAGTCAGAGTGAACATTTGCTCTCATGAGTTCATGACACTTAATATTTCTTTGTTGTTATTTTTTGTGGACTTTTTGCATGCTTTTTAATGTATCCGCTTGAACTGTTTACACAAAACCTACCAATATTTTGCTTTGTAGTGGAGGACTTTTTTGTTGTTGCTGTTATTGCTTTGAATAGTTGATAGTGAGAAATGAAAGACTGGAATTTGCTTTAGCTCTTCTTTTGTTTATTTTTCCTCATTCTTCATCCTTTGGAAAATGATATTTTGAGTATTTACTGCCTGGTTTCTGGGCTTTCTGAGTTAAAAAAAAAAAAAAAAAGCCCCATCATTTATACCTAATCAAAGTCAAACTCTTGGGTTCAAATGATTAATAAATTGAAATATATTCAGTGTGGAGGACTAAATCAGCAAGATCCATGATCTGAATCTCAGAGTATACTGAAGAAATCAACAGTCTGTGGCAGAAGGTTTGTAGTAGCTTCTGATTAAGCTACTGCTTTTCAGACTAAGTTTCAAGAGTGGGGGTAGCAACTTGAAACACACTGAAATTTCTGTGGAAAAAAAAGAAACACAGCATAAATATGCATCATATGTGTATATAGATATATGAATAGTGAGTCTAATTAAAAATCTTTGCAAACTCTTAAAATGCCTATTATCAGACCAACTACAATGACACACTCCTAACACCTGTAGGAATTTTGGGAATGAACTGGTATTTTCTGTGTACTTACCCATCCTATGCTCCTTTTGCATCTTAAGATCAGTGTTGCTAGTCTCCCTCCTAGTTGGAGGGAGAATCCCAGGAGGATTATGATGAAGATGAAAATTTCTTACAACTCACTCTAGGATATGCTGAGAGCTATTTTATGGGATTTCTTTTCCAGAACTGTGTACTTTGCTTTTTCTTCTTTGGTCTGCAATTCCACAAATACACAAAATTTGCCCTATGTGCAATACTTCATGTGTGCTGGATGTGTGTTCTTTAATATCCCTAAAACTGGTTTTGTCCATCTCCTGAGGCAGCTTTTGTTTGATGAACAATAATTGACCAATGAAGAATTTATCCAGCTGACAATTTCTGGTTTTGCCATGTGCTGGTAACATCAGAGACTTTACAATTATCTAACATTGCGCATCTCTGTTCTACATTTTTGTTCTAGGGTCGTAGTTCACTCTGCACAGGAAGGCTACTTATTATTACTGTCTGTTAATTACAGATAAGCATCAAAATTACTACAGCAGTAGGCTTTATACAACACAATTGCTCAAAGCTAAGATAAAACTAAAACTAATTAGGTAATATTCACCTGGTCATTAAACAATTGCCGTCACAGCTAAACAAGTTTAAACAAAAACCACAGGCAAGTCAAGCCAAGTGAAGCCTGACAAATCCTAGGTCTGAGACCTTGCAGAGCTCATGCAGTCCCTGAATTCTGTTGTTAGCAGTAACCATGCCATATTTACTGGTCTTGCAGTCTACACTGATGTGCTCTTGGTAATAAGAAAATTCAGAGGTAGAATCTTACATATAGTCTTGTCTACAACTTTTTGGATGCAAGGAAAGTGCAATACATCATTTAAAGTGATGAAGATTCACTCATGCTCTACTGCTCAATATGCATTCTTCATCTTGCAAAAGGGATGTTTTCCTGTCTGGAGGAAATACGTAGGATGCCATAAATCTAATAAATATGTATTATGTTCAACTAAAACATTTTCAAAAACTGATTGGTTCAGTGTCCCAAAACCTTTTTTTCCCTTTTAGTCTGTACTTTTGCTACAATTTAGCTTAGAATTATTTACTGTTGTTTTAGGAAAAGTCACTTCTATATAGAGAAAGGTAATTTTTTTGATAACTTTTGACATTTGTTCCAAATATTTTTTTCTGAGTATTCAGAAAATCTTAAAGATTTGGATTGCCACAGGAAGAATATTGATAAGGCAGTAGAGCTGCTATACAATATTGCCTTCATGTTTGGAGTGGGTTTTCTTCCAAGTCAAAAGTGTGTCTAATAGGAGGCTTCCCACTTTCCTGGGTCCAAATACTACAGAGTTTTAAAAATGAAAGTTTCAGTTGTTCATGCAGTATTTGCTTCCCACAGTCTTCAATCACGTGGTATAGCACTGATACTTTTATAACATAGTTCAAGGTATAGATATTTGATTATTTTCCTATGTGTGGCATAAATATAGTGCTGTCTCACATTTAAGATTATCAAACATGCTATGCCAATGACCAACGAGTGGCACATCTTTGGAAACCATGTTGTAAACAGAATATACATGATATACAATTGAATAGGTGAGATCCTTTTCTATTCTTTTTGAACCAGTAGTAGAATTTTCAAATCTACATGGATTAGAATTGAATTGCTGTAAGAAGTGTCATCATGCTAGAGGAACTTCTGAGGTTGCATAAAAATCACTTGCAAGACATAAGAGCTGCTGCAGGAGAAATACTCAGTAGAATCAAAATCGATGTTCTTGGGTTATCATAACAGTGAAACAGTCCTATAGAGGTTTTTAAAATTTGTTATTGAGATTGTAAAGTCTCTAGCTTCTCTTACAAATAGTAAGCCATCTGAACAAAACTATAAGGGGATATTTAGTGGTAAGGTTGGACAGCTGGATCTTATAACTCCAAGGGCCGTGTTACCACAGCTTTGACAACCAGCACTTGGGGTGAGAGCACAGAGGGTGATGTGTAGAAGAGCTGTCCGCTGAGCAGACACAGCTGGTGCCATTCCTCCTGGAGAAAAGAGCTGCAGCAGGAAGAAAAAGTTGCTGCAAGTTGGTTTCTTCTTCCAGGAAATGAACTACAATTTCTCACCTTGCTCTTTTGAAGCAGATTAAGTGACACCCAACACAGTACCGTAATTTTCCTTAATTGTGCCTGGTATAATTTCTGCTTCCCATTCCCTGAGAAGAGCCTGATGGTGGTGATGTCTACTACCTTTGCCTCAAAGGTGCATCCAGGCACTTAATATTCCCTTGAAAAGAAAGCATGGATAGAAAAAGTGAGGGAGTTAGCAAGTGCCTTTTTAGTGAGTTTGGAAACACAGATCTTTCTCCTCACAGAGCATTTTAGTACCTATGAATGTTAATTAACGTTGAAAGGGTGTTTAGCTAATCTTCTACATTATTTTAGAGAAAAGCCCACTTCTGTAATAGTTAGAATAGTTGGACTTCTTCTAAATTTGGGCCTACAACCAAAGTACCTGTTGGTTTGCTTTTAAAAGATATTTTGCAGACTGATTTTTAATTAGTAAAATAGTGAAGTGACCATCTTCTAAAGCAGTTGCAATACTTATGCTCATGATTTCTTTCTTCCTGATATACAGCCTTGGATATGCAGTCAGACATGTGCAAGTTTGGTATCTACTAGATTTAATTCATAGGAGACCCAACAGACAGGTGGCTTAAAAATGTTTCTTTCATCCTAATAGAGTAGATTTTAACTAGGAACAATGATTAGTAAATTCATTCACTGCATAAGAAACTGCAACGGGAATCAAATATTTACTGATTATCTCCTACACTGCCATTTAATTTCTCAGGTAATCTGGATTTTAAATCACATTAAAGCCTAATAGAACTCAGGACACCTTAAAACGAAAGAACTGTGTAAGTCTATGTTAACAGGATGAATCTAGTGAAATCAGGCATTTTCTATAGGCATATTTTATCTTTGTCATTGAAACGATAAAAAGATTATGGTAAAAGAACATTTGGGGAATGCAGAATTTTTCTGCCTCAAGATTAGAGCTTTCATTATGTTACTCTGGTTGGGAGAAATTTAAATGCAGAACCCATTGCAGACTTTATCTTTGTGAAGGCTGGATCAAAGGGAAATTAATCTGTTACATAAGAATCACCAGAAACTACTTGATCAAAGGATCAGTGCTCAGGCCTCATCTAGTCAAGTTTTGAATATCTCTAGAGGTAATAACTTCTCAACATCTCTGCGTACCTATTCCAGCATTTGACCTCCCTCATTATGAAAATCTTTTACAAAATAGCCAAGTGGACTTATTCTGTTTGAGAACCTGATTCATTACCTCTTATTCTTTTTGTGACACTCCTCTGGACTCTCTCAAATCTGTTTCTATGCCTGTCATCTTAGCAGAGAGCCCAAACTGGTCACAGAACTTCACATGTGATCTCACAAGTGCTCAAGAGAGGGGGCAGATCACTTGCACAGAGCAGCTGCCTACACTGGGTAATGCAGCCTTAGGCATTTCTGTCTGTCTTTGGCTGGGGTTTTATTATATGTAGTTGAGAACCACAGTAAGATACATTAGATACACTGAGAAAAATGCTCATGTTTATGTGTCTATATGGTGTGTCAGCTAGGTTGTCTTGCTCTTTTTTATGGCCAGTCCTTTCTGGGTAATATATTCTCTGATAGTTGCCATTCATAACTGCATTCCTATATACCCTAGAGATGTAATGCTCAAAAAAAAAATCAAGTCAGATCTTGCAAACTTCGCAAAGATTTCATACGCCAGTGTTTGGAAGGGAAAAAGGAACATACAAAGAAAACTTTATTATAGAAAGAGGTACCAATGGTCAATGCAGATCAATATTTATTTTGAGTTTGTATTTAGACATGACTTTTGTTGGGGTAGGAAGCTTCTGAAAGCCTAGTCCTTCAGATAAGGGTAGAAGTCGTGCTGCAAATAGTGGTATTCATTGTTAGTCTGGGTTCTTTTCCTCAGTAGTAAGGTTATCTTCTATTTACAATCTGCTTACTTAAATCCTTTTTTGGGATATATATCGTCATGGCTTTTCGGTCTTTATTGTGCTGCTTTGTATACCCTGAAGACTTTGTCAGAACAGAAGGTTCAGCACTTTTACAGCTGTGGGTTAGTGTGCACAGTGCATGGAAAGCATACATGTGATACCTGTTTCACACTGAATATGCTCACTCAGAAGATTGAATCATAAAATAATTTTATTTCATTTATTTGTTACCAGCATAAAAAATATGGTAATTATCCTTATAACCATATGCTGTTCAATGGTTAATTCATTCTTGAAACGAGATGCATTTTAATGAGGGCTAAAATAATTTACGGGCACAGAGGAGTTTGCAAATTTATGTAGCTCTCCGAGAGCAAAAATACCCAATAAATGTTGGTGCTGGCTGGGGTAGAGTTAATTTCCTTCTCTCAGTGGCTGGAATGGGGCTGTGTTTTGGATTTGGGCTGGAAACAGTGTTGTCAATGTAGAGAAGTTTTCATTACTGCTGAGCTGCACTTAGGGAGCCGAGGTCTCTGCTGCCTCTCACACCATCCCACCAGGGAGATGCCTGGAGTGCACAAGGAGTTGCAAGGGGACACATCCAGGACAGGTGACCTAAGGGACATGCCATACCACATGTCATCATACTAGGTGTATAAACCTGGAGGAAGAAGAAGGAAGGGATGGGGTTTGTCTTCCCAAGTCACCATTACATGTGACGGATTTTGCTTCACTTGATAATTTGTCCTTATTTCAGCCCACTAGTGTTCTCACTTTTACTTTTCCAATTCTTTCCCCATCCCACCCAGGGATAAGGGAAGCAGCTGCTCAGGGTTCAGTTCCTGGCTGGGGTTAAACCATGACAACATTTTTGGATGTTTTTGATGTGAAAAATACTCAGTTTATTGAACTGGCTAAATCAATATGGGTGCTTTATTGAGTGACCCTAAGTTATTTCTATACATTATAAAATTAAGTTTGAGATGAGAGTAATCTGTTTAATTGAAGAACATGGCAACTTAGGTTTTTTCATTGTGGATAGCATAGCGTAAATATTTTGCAATATATTAATGTAATCACCTGCATCTTAAAGTAAAAGGGAGTTTATATATTTCACCCTGAGCTGAAATAATAAGACACATCAATTCTAAGGAACAGGATGTAGAAGTCTAAAAATAAGCTTTTCAGTAAACAACTTTTGTGGCGTTTTTTAATCTTTTCTTTGGCAGGTGGGACAGCTTTGATTTAAGAACTACTTTTCTAAAGTAGGGCAATAGAGACAATAAGTTATCTATGGAGTTATCCCAATTAAGAGGATGGGGTTGTAATAATTTGCTAACCTATTAGCACTGCTCTGTGGTTTTAATTTGCAGGACAACTTTCTTTTTCCTGTAGGAAAATAATTTGCTTTCATTTCTTCAGGGGATCTTCAGTTGCATTTATCATACTCGGTATCAGATTTCACATGCTGTTCTTGAATTTAATTTAACATATATTTCAGTTTATGTAAACTCTAAATTTGCTGTCTTTTGCTCTTCAAAATTTTCTTATGAGGTATTACCTCCATGCAGGAAATAAATCAAGTTCAGTTCCTCTTTCAGTACAAAATTTTCATTTTGTTTACCTAGAATAAGACACCTTGTGTGTGTGTGTATGTGGCCATCTTACACTCTAAACCACGACATCCTGGCTTTTTTTTTGGCTATTCCTATGTCTACAAAACATTATTCTCCTCCTGAAATCATTTACCTGGTGTCTGATTTGCTGACTCAGGTCTTCGGAGCAACCACAGCTGAGAATCCAACAAACCCTTTCAGGCTGGAAAAATTACTTTTCCCCTCATATGAGTATTTAACATATGAATGTTGCTCGAGGCATATCCCGAAGCAGTTGCTCAAATGGAGCTGCTGTGTGTCAGTACCACACTGGTGTATCTTCTCTGCTCTCTTGCCACACATTTTCTCATGTACAGGTAGGGCAGAATTGTGACACTGACCCCAAAAAAAGAGCCTGATCCATTTGTTGTAGATTAATAAATGTCACTCCTAAAGATATGTAGACCCCATCTGTCTCGTATACAAATGAGGAAAAAAAAACAAACAATAGCCTACCTTTTTTCTTCAGTGAGATAATGTTAATTTGACATTATTGCAGTTTATTCTATTTTCATTTTCTCCCTCATCTCCAGCAATCTGGAAATACTGGTTTCTCACTGGAATCTCTTACATTCCTCTTTTTAAAGGAATGGCATAAAAAAAGGGAATATGCAACAGTGTCAAATTCACAGGAAGCTCTTCACATTTTCAGCCTGCTATAAACTCTTCTTATAGATTGAAAGTGATCTCCAGGGGATGTGTTAGCATAGCACTGCTCAAATTTAGATCATTTGTTGGACTGTGCATCATTCGCTTGTGTCTAGGCGTTATTCTTCAATTCCCTTTTGTTTTCTCCTTAAATGCATTACAGCTGTTTACTGCATTAGGACCTAGTAAACAAAACAAAATGTTTGCAGTGTTTTCACTGGTGTTTTTTTCTTTTTAAAAAAATATTTTTCGTTTTTTAGTACATTATCCTCAAAACTGAATGTGCATGGAAATGTCTTCTTTCTTATGGGCTGCTTTTTTTCCTGTCCTGAATGTTCATAGATTTGAGTCATAAGTGGTCAAAATTTAAATAATCATATATTTCCTTTCTGCCATTTTTCTCCTTCTCATTATTATTGCACTCAGGAAAATTTAATCATGTTTTAAAAAAAAATAAAAAATACAAAAGAAGGAACAAAATATGTGAGTTCTTAACCTGAAGAAATATTCAACTAATGAAAATAATATGACAGTACTTCGAACCAGCAAGCTGTTGCATAACACAGGAGAACTTATGTTGAGGGTGATGGACCACAGATCCATATTGAAGATAATGATGTGGAAATGAATTGTTCTGAGCAAAAAGGAAAACAGAAGGAATTTATCCTTCAGACGTCATTTTGGTTTTGTTGTTGTTGGAAAGCCAAAAGTGATAGCTTTCAAGCCATATATACAAATTTTCTTTATTCCAATATTCCAAATAGGTTTTTTAACTGCCTTTGAGGATTTTGTTTGTTTGTTTTTTTTGTTTGGTTGGTTTTTTTATTATTTTCCCAATCTTACCTGATCCAACAAACAAAAATAGAAAACACTGCTCTCATGGCTGAATTAATTTTGTGTAATATTGCCAGTTCAATGCATCTGTAGCCCTCATCTGAAATGTTTTGGAGTAGAGGAAAAGAGGCCAGCACAGTTAAAAATGAACTTAAAATGGATCAATTGAGCACAACTGTGATGTACCAACAACTTTAAGTGGCTGATTACAGTTTACTTGCTTGATAAGTGCAGCAGCTGTGCTAGTATAGAAAGAGGCCATCATGATGTGCTGGCACTATTAAAATGACAGTAAATAAACCAGTTTCTCATTTGAATACTATTCTCCATTTCTGCTTTATTCAGTGCCCAATTCAGAGTTTATAGAGTTTGTGTTACAATAGTGGCCGAATGCACAGTCAAAAGGAGGGTGCTTTTTTTAATGTACAGTATAGGCTACTTTTCAGTAGAGAGACCAGGGGTACAGAGAACTGAGGTGACTTAAACAAGGTCAAACAAAAAGTCTTCAGAGAATAAGGAATTCAGCTTAAATGTCTCATCCTTTGCCTTTACCATAAATATACTGGCAATTGGCTTATCTCTAAAAGCTGAGTAAAGAAGTATTGTCAAGTTTCTAGAATTCAAATTCCCATTTGAATTACTTTTTTCTTCTGTCTATCCATAACCTCAGTGCAATCCTTTATTTAAAATACTTCATTTTCCCCCAGATCATTACATGAATCATTATCAGCAGAGAAAGGCTCATGAGGTTACTGACAATAACAAAGCAGAACATGCGAGTTATGAAAGAAAACACTCCAGAGCTCAAACAGATTTCTCTTTCAAGCTTCTCAGGAGGCATTAGAAACAATGGGAAAACATTATAAAAGTCTTACTTTCAGAGGTGTTGAACTGCCACATCTGTTGAAGATCAGTGGGAGTTACAGATGCTGTGTGCCTCAGTACACCAAGCCAATAATTTTAAATCTACTTCAATCATAGTCATCTTAAGATCATAACAATAAGGCTAATTATATACTCCTTGCACTAACCATTCCATTAACCACCATATCACTCAGGGTGCAGTATTCAGAGGTGACATTACTTATAGCCAGAGTATCAGTTTAAATGGGAGGAAACTCCCTAAATCCATACTGTCATGCAAATTGCAAATTCCAGAAGCTCTGGAGAGAAACTTAAGGCATATGACAGTATGTATGAGCAGGGATATTTAGAGGATCTTTTAAAGCAATAGCAGATGACCCTTGGACTGTCCACCTGGGCAAAGTGTGTTGCCCAGGTGAAGCATAAGTAGAAATGATGCCTGGCTTATAACAGGTGGAACTGTCTTGGAGCTGGTGTAGATTTTGTGTGAAAAAAATCCTTGAAATGTATTGTTGTGTTCCTTTGGGATGTCTTTACCTTTTGGCAGAACCAAACAATAGATGAATACGTCTTCAAAAATCTCTCTGTTGAAAGGAGGTGATGACTTTTCTATTGCAGCTGTTCCAAAGTGGTTCACTTTGAACTCTTTTGTAGTTACTATACAGCATTTGCTTTGCATCGCTTTTTGTTTTGCAGGTGCAAACGTCAGCATATTCAAGCACTGAGGGATTTGATTTGGAGAGTTTTGAAGGACAGGATTTCTTTGTCACCTCTGTCTCCCCTTGCCTATCAGAGTTAGATGTTTATGTGCAAACCCTACAATTTCATTGTGGGAGAATATATTCTTATGATTCATATCAGCTTTCCTTCCTCCTCTTCACCCTGATCTTTATAAACCTCAGCAAACTATTAAATAGCTCACCCATCAACTGACATGCAGAGCAAGTTGTTATACATATCTCTACATGTACAAAGGTATTCTTTTTTACTTCAGATCTGCACCTGATCAGTTAATTTATCCTCCTAAGCAGCTTTATCACCGTTCCCATCCCAACCATAATCTTTGCACTCCTGCTACCAGGAACTTTTGTGGGGCAACAGCAGTGGAACAATTTCTTGTGTCTAGAGGGACTCTCAAGTTTTCAACAGACTTATGATTTTTGCATTTAATGAAATAATACATTGCTCAAATCCATGAAAGAGGAGGGACTTAGAGCATGGAGAAGGAGGCCTGAGGAACCCAGTTTTAAAGGGATCCAAAGAAAAGGGCTGCTGCTTTTTGCACACTGAGGTTCTGAAAAACTGAATTCTGCAAAAACATGGTTTCCTGTGTCCCTCACCTACCCTTTCTCAGCTGTTCAAGGTTAATTATTCCTCTTAAATGTCTGGAAAATAGAGAATTTGTAAAACATTATTCTGAGTAGAACAGAGTGTATTCTGCTCTTGAGTTAAGAATTGTCACCAACAAAAGGCACTTGTTACAGAATTAGGGTTAAGACCTTAGAAACCCAGTCAGTAAGAGGGTTAAAAATTAGATGGCTCCCTGAAGCAGGTCCTCTTCTTTAAGAAAGCACTTTAATCTATGAGTGCCTCTCCAGGTATGGAGATATCATGGTTTGATTGGGCCACTGCCTCTCCAGGCAGTCTCTGCCCACATTCTCCACCAAAAATGTCATAAGTTTGCTCTGGGATATTTTTCTCTCACCTTCGATACAATTGCTATAAGTTGAGAGAAGGTTTATGCACACAAAAGAGATCTGATTAGGGAGGATAATATTAGGATTTATTGCTAGCAAGATAAAAACTAAAGAACTATATCTACAACAATCCTAATTAGGTAAAAGTACTATGTATTTACAGAAATACCCCTCCCTGCTTTCCATCAGTTCAGGAGGAGAAGCAGTTTCTATCTCCATTTTCGGAGCTACAGGTCTTTCAAATAATTTTGCAGTTCTCAAAAGTTCTTCTTCTGTTATCTCTAAGATGACAACTCCGATTCGTTGCAGCTGGAACCATTTCTCTTTCTCTCTTTCTTCTGTGTCGGCCTCAGGGCTGGGCCTACCCCTCTCATGGGCCAAGACAGGAGGCTGGGGGGTTACCCAGGTCCTGTAGGAGTCTTCCATGGACTGCACGGGGACATTTGCCTACCATGGATCTTCACCACAGAGTCACAGGGGATAATGGCTTTTGAGTCCACCTCTGTTTCCTCTGGGGTCCCTTCCCACGAGAGAACAATCTTTGATGAACCTCTCCGACGTGGGTCCATCTTTCGGGCAACAGGTCTTCGTTCTCTGCTGTCCCTCAGGGTCACAAATTCAGGTGCACCAGCACGGATCCCTCACCAAGATCCCAGGCCTATCTGAGCTGCTGAAAGGAGAGAGAGAGGGAGGGAGAGTGGGGAGAAGCAACATCCCCCCCTTCGAACTTTTCTTCTTTCTTGTGCTGCTGCCAGCTTTGACCGTGGAGGTTGTTATCTCTCTGCTGGAATTCCTTCTGCAGCGTTTCTCATCCAAGCAGTCTTTCTTTAGAGTTTTTTTCTCTACTCTGTTACAGGAGAGAAGGGGAGGCTTCAGTGCCACACCTGCCCCAGGGCCGGGGAAGGATGGGGCCCTGGCCCCACTTGGGGCCTGCTGCCTCCCCCTACATGGCTATACTAATTTCATCTGCAAAACCAACTTTTCTTCTGTTTTCTTAAATATGTAATCAGCAGAGGCATTACTAAAACCTTTGATTGGCTTTTTCTCCAGAAATCCACCTGGAGAAAACCATTTTCAGCCCCAGGGCAGGAGCTGTTGGTGGGCAAACCCATGGCAAGAGAATAATATAGATAATATTTAGCAATATTATCTCCAAATAATATTGCCTTCTGGGATGAACCTTTTAGTTGTTACATTTTTTTTTGATGTGTAAAATACAGTTTTAATTTTGTTTGGTCTGTGTCAAAAATATTTGTTTTTTGCTTGTCAAATGTACCTACAAGAATCATGGAGCTTGACATTGAGAAATGGATCTGTTTTGAGAGTGTGGAAGTTGAGGATTTCCATTCTGTATCTGAGTAACAAATTCTTACCACAAAAAGTCTTTGAGAAGTCTCATAAGGGAAAGTTGCCATGGAGACAAAAAAAAAAAAGTTCATTTTTATTCATGAGTTATTGTAAGGGAGGGATAGGCCTAATTAAAGCTGTTTCAGCCCTATTTATCCACAAATATCTACATAAAAAGATCTTGCCTCAAGTGAAGTTTATTCCTCAAAAGCATACTGGTTTTCCCATGTAGTCCAGAGAAGTAGTCTGTAGTTTTCCACGGCTGCAGTGAATACTAAATATTCTAAATTAATTAGCCTATCCTTGCTGTATATTTGGGGGGGGAAATTAATCACTGTTGCCCCTGAAACAGTGTTTCTGAATACACTATTGAGAATATATACCACACAAGAGATAATAAAATAGTTCATATAAATGAAAAGAATGAGACAAAACTACACTTCCTTTTTGTGTAAGTGTACATGTATAAAATATCAGCCTAGGGTCAATGTGACTTGTATTTCAAATTACTGAATAATTGATGCTTCTGTCTTCTGGATTTATCTAGAGATTGCTTAAAGCTCTGCTGTTTCTACCTGTGTAAAAGATGTTAGTTCAGGATTTTGTGTTTTATCTGCTATATATTTAACACCTTTTCTCTTTGCCCTCTCCAACTCAGCAATGGAGAATGGCTATGTCAGCTGGTTTCACATGGGGTAAATAATATTCCTGTGTTTCAGGTGCTACATTGCACTATCAGACATTTCATCACAGATATACATCGTCCTTCTGCTGCCTGATTGTTGCAGTGAGGTTGTTTTCCACTTCACCTTCCCATTTTACTGTCAGATGGGCAGAAGTATTGTACATGTGGCCTTATTCTGCCATTGGACACGTAGTTAGCTATTTGTATTTTCATTTGTATTCCTCGAATAATTCTACAGCTCAGCTATAACTGAGCATGATAAATGGTGCAGAATCTTCTTCCCATAGTTTTATCTCTCTTTATTGTGTCAAAGTGAGCTTCCATTTGTCCTTTATGAATTAGTTTCTTCTTAATATGTCATAGTTCATGGGGGGGCTCCAATGGGTTACAAGTTTAAGGCATGAAATTATATTGGGGCTCAATGGATTGTATTAATTTATTATTTCTATTTACATAACACAGTATTTTTTCCAGGAATGTCATTTGCCACTTCCACTAAACAATAATACTCTGAGGTTTCCTTTAGATTATACACCTTTTCAAGAACTGAGTACTATATGGAACAGCCAAGTCAAGAGTTACCTGGTTTTTGAGAGCTTTTGAGTGAGACTGATAAAACTGGACATGTCAGCAAGGCATTCAGCACCCACTCATTTTTGAGCTAAAACACATTGAAGTTGGTTTCCAGAACTGGGCACCACATTAGCAAATTCTGACTTGTATTTTTTCCAATTCTTTCTTTTTAAAGAAAAAACACCTGTCAGCTTAGTCCCAGACAGAAACAGATAAAAATGATGAAACAACAATTATTCCTTGCATTATAGTCTGTTTAAAGGACAAGAAGTTGAAAAAAAAAAATTATGGGTGGACACACTTTGGATTAATATAATTTTGTAAAGTCTCTCTTTTTACCTTTGAGTTTAACTTCAGTTTCTGATGTCTCAGCCTGGGAGTTAGACTGCATTTCATATTCTGGTGAGCTGACTTTCAGACTGACCTAATTCCTTAAAAATAAGAAGAACAGGTCATTGGGGCTTCTCTTTCTTTGCTCTAAGCACAGTTTCACGTTTCAGACAAAAATAAAGAATCAGAAGCGCGGAGTTAGCCAAAATTACAATAGTTTTCAAGCACACCTTCTGAGACTGCATGTTCTTTGTGATATACACAGAATAGATTATAATGTTCCAATATTTTACATTTACATAAGCCTATTCTAGCACAGCTTTCAGTTTCTGTATTACTTCTGCTGAATTGCTATGATATTTGGCAAAAAATACAATGTGCATTTTGACTTTTATTCAAGAATTATTATTATTGTGATTGCTATTGAGTAGAATGTAACTAATCCACAGGTGAATAAATAGGAGGGGAGGAAAAATAAAAATCTCTTTTCATGAACCTGCACAGGTTTTGAAGCATCACTAACAAAACACCCACTAATATTTACAATATCTTGTATATAATTGTACTTCAATCATGTTCTATTATTGGTACTGCTGGCACATTTCTTTTTACTTTCCTGATATTTTGCAGACTATATAAGCAAGATGCATTCTACTGCTTTTAACTAGAGTTTAGCCCCTAAAAATATCAAATATCAACATATAATTCGGGATCTTAACCCAAGTAGGTACATCCAAAATATTTCTGTTTTGGGGGAAATCAAACTGGATACAATAACCGACCTCAGAAAAACAGAATTCCAAACAATGTTTGATAAAAATGTAAAATAACAGGGAGTTTTATTTCTGGAATACCTTCTGTGATTTCAGAGTAACTATACGAAAAGGAAACAATTGTTTTATCTGAGAATTCGTAGCAGTATCTCCCTTCTTCCTGTCTAATCTGCTAACTGGAAAACTGTGGGAATCTGACTTCAGTGAGCTTCATACCAAATCCAGAGCAAACAAAAATAGAGGAAATCAATTTGCAACATTTTTTTTTTAATTGCTATTGACGAAGCATCAGCAGGTAACTGAGCCTTAAGATGATCTTCCTATTTGTGATCTGAGGTTAATTTGGAATTGTCCAACTGCATAAGTAAGCTTCAAAGACAAAACAGTAACTTTGTGTGTTTGCCAGGTGAAGCTGCAATTAATGCAGAGCTCCCTATCTGTGCAGGGCTTCTCAAGGGATAAAAGAAAGTGCACCCTTAGCTTTTAAACCTTGGGTAAGCACCATCAAACGTGTGTATGTTGTAGATCTTGATGACTCCAGAAGTAAAACGGCAGAAAAGCACAGCCCTCCTGTTAACCAGACAAAGAGGATTTTTTTTTAAATATCCCACATCTTTTGCTAGTTAGGTCTAGGGAAAATGAATATATGAATAAGCAATGTATACCTCACCTACTGTAAACTGACACAGCTTGAAATGAACTGTGCTGCACTGTTGGAATCCAGTGTGAATTTAATGTTCTATTTTGCCCTATGTCATATGAAATATTCATCAAACAAACAAATTCTTCAGAAAACAATTACTGTAATTCAATGCCATATAGAAATTTATCATTCCCTCCATTTCATTATCTCCCATCCTTCTCTCCTTTACTTACTCTTAACTATTGCCTCCAGAGCTTGTCTAGTGCCTCAATTATCAGGTTTCTCCATATTCATACTGGTTCTCAGCTCTTTTCAATAATTTTATCTACTCCTGCACTTCAGGTGAAATGTTCCACTGTGCAAAGCTTCGTAGGACTGATATGTACTTTCACTTTTCCCAGGAGAGAGCAGTTGGAATCTTATTCCATCTTTAGCAGGACTACAATGTGTTGAGTTGTATTCTCCCCCCACACACACCCCCCAAAGAATTTAGAATGTTGCCTTAGACACTTTATTAATAAGGTGGTTAACATCTAATGCCAGCGAAATAGTTGAAACCTCACTTAATTCAAACATTTCACTAAAATTAATAAAAAATAATGAAAGTAACTATAATAATGGGAAAACCAAACCAAAACAAACCACCACTGATGCAAAAATAGTAATGCCCAAAACACTTGCATCTCAGATGACATGTTAGTTGTCCACAGTTTATGCCAAAACTACACCTGAGATGTTGCACCTGCCTGAAAGGTAACTGAGGAGAGCTCAGATCACTGATAAGGATGACACCATGTTATCCACAGTCCAAATCAGAGTACAATGTTTAGCTTACCTTATCCTTAGGTCCAGCAATGAGGAAAAGACTCCGGTGCTTCTTCCCAGGAGACCTTAATTTTTGTGCAGAGCAGTTGAAGCTGCTGACAGTTGTTCCTCTGGGATTGTCTGAGGATCTTTCTCATGAATAGCAATTTCTCTTTTACAGGTTGGTTTTCTGTCACCAATGTCCTGGTTTGAGGAAAATACTATTGTCAATGATTCAATCCAATCATTATCCCATTCATTTACTATTGCTGGTTATTTCCTGCTCTTACTTTTGGGCACTAGTCTCCAGGCAGAGTTGTTTACCTCTTCATCTTACTTTTGGGTCTTGCTAATCTCCTGGCAGTTCCCTTCCTTCCACTCATCATACTCTGATCAGTCTTGGTCCCCATTTCTTATAGTCAGTGGCTATAAAGGTGTCATATGTCTGACAAGGTTATGGCAGCACAAAAGGTCCTGCATACTCCTCCTGCCATGCCCTGCTTATTGAAGCTAAGACTTAAGGTCCCTTTAAAATGTTCTTTCTTCACTTTTCTATCTTTCATATATTGCTAAGTAAATTGAGTTATATCTTCATTCCTGCTTGCTGATGATTTGGGTAGCTTTTTTTACCGTTATGTATCTTTCTTGCAGAGGCAAGAACACAGAATTACTTTCAGGGGGTTTGGTGTATTTTTATTCCTTTTTTTTTTTTTTTTCCACAATTTGCTTTTCCCAGAAGATTTCAAAACTTAGTTGGGCTCATGGAATCAGGCTGACTTCTGAGTCCAGTTGAGAGTTCTGGATGTGTTCCTCAGTTTGCTATAGCTGATGCTTAAATTGTCAGGCCTGCAATATTAAATGCCAATATTTCTTTGAAATCATTCTTTGCTGTTATTGTTATTTCATTCCACACCCAGCAGTGTTGGGAAGACTTCATGCTTCTCCTGAACAATACCTTTCACATTCAACATTTAGCAGAGTGTTTACATGTGAAATAAGTGCACAGTTGCATTAACTACCTGAAGTTGTACGCCCTTCTCTTCCTGAAAGACCTCTTCTTTCCCAGTTCTGAATTCAGATTCCTACCAGGGCACCTTGAAGAAGTTTGGGTTTGTGTGGTTTTTTTTGTTAAAGTGATCGTCTAATTTCTTTTATTTCAGTCTTCCATAAAATGAAAGCTAGCTTTAAATACCTCAAATTTCTCAAGCACCTTTTTCCTGGGGAAAAAGACCAAATAAACAGAAAGACAAAGTCCCCCAAACAAACCAAGCCAAAAAACCCCACAAAGCTCCCAAACAAACAAACAAAAACAAACAAAAAACTCACCAAAAACCAAACCAACAAACCCAGCACTCCACAACCCCCTAAAAAAACCCCGTCAACACAGAAAACCCAGAGGATTTGTTTGCTAGGAGTTCTTGGCAGGGAAGGAAGGAAATGTTTTTCCAGTTGTTATTCTTGAAAATGTTGTATAGAATTTAAAAGGGGTAAAGAATGGTATTTTCAAAAGTGCTTTTAAAGATCTAGGATTTTAACTTTATTTTCAAAATCTTGTAACACAACCTCACTGAAAACCACTGAAAATAAACTGAATCTGTTGATCAAGTCTGTGTTCTGAGTGAGACATAAATCATCCAAGACACAGAGATGGTCAATTCTTATTGCTTTCTCTGCAGTCGAAGCATCTAAACATCCTTTGGTGCCTTGGGCATTTCTAAAAAACAAAGCAAGTACCAAGTTTCTGTTGTAAAGTATTCCAAATGTACTTCACATTTGGAATAATGTGTAATGGAATAATATAAATTACATATAAATGGAATAGTCTTCTTGTTTCTTATTACATCTGTCGTACCTGCTCCATAAGATCCTAAAAGACTACAAATTTTGTCATGTTATTTTGATGAATGGAGAGGTTCTTATACTTTATACAGTGACCTGAAAGGAGCTTTCCATTAACTAACATTTAAAAATAATTACTTACTTCATTAGATGCAAGGTTTGGAAGAGCTAATTACTATATAATTTACAGTTTGTTTGTTGTTTGTTTGGTTGTTTTTTGTCATTTTGCACGTGGTAAAAGGAGGAAGTGTGGTCTGTTAATTTAACTCAAAATACTCATGTAGTAAGGGAGAATAGCCATAAAAACCTTTCTTTGCTTCAGTCACCTTCTACATATCCTCTTCCAAAGTAGAGCTTTTTTTGTAAAATACAGAACTCGTATCAAAGGAGATAAAAAAAGCAGCACAAAGAAATTTATAGCTTTGACAAAGTCAGTTTCTTGTGTGATAGCAATCTCTTTGAATGTCCAAAGCCATTGACAACAGGGAAACAGTCCCTTATTTACTAGTTTCTTTCCTAAAGGAAAAAAAAATCAGCTTTAACATCTGGCAAAACCCACAGAATTTGTGTATGCTGTAGACTTACAGTATAGTTAAGTATACCATTAGATAGAAATCAGCAGATATGTGAAAGATGCAAAAGGAATTTTTAAAAACTCACTCTCATAGCACGTTCTTCTGGTAGGAATGTACAAAGGGCATTATGATTTCTTTTTATGTTGTGTTTCCAGGTTGTGTCAGATGAGAAAGCAAAAAGACAAAAGCAATCCTGTACTTGGTGCATTTTTAGTACTTTGCTGTCCTGGTAAGGAGAGTATTATTTAAAAAAAAGAAACACACACTTTCAAAAATATATCTATTAATTAAAGAACAGTAGTACATGACACATATTCTGTGAATGTAAATGAAATATATAATAGGAAGTGATGTGTCAATGCATTCACAGATCAGATGTAGCATGAAAAGGACCGGAATCTATGAGCCTCTTCTCAGGTGGGGGGTGGAGAAAAAAATTAGTTTCATTTTACCCAGAATTTAGGGCAGAGAGAGTTTAACAAGAGCAGTAAAGGAATATAATTAGTCAAGAAAAACATGTTTTCAGTTGAAGCTGAAATGAGGAGGTTACTGAATAATATGTGGATCTGAAGCCTCTAAGTCTTGGCTGTATGTTCTGACATAAATCCATCTTTTTTCAGAAATACCATTTTCTCTTTTCCTTTCACTCCTGTCCTCCCAGAATATAAAACCAGCAAAGTCCTTTGCCTCTTTTCATTTGAGGGTGTCTTTTAAGGTCTCATTTCTAGACTTATTTTTTTTTTAAACAAAATCTAGAATTTTTTGTTTGACCAGTACTGAAATCAGCCATGATGGTGAACCAAATCAAGTCTAACTCAAGTTTTTGTAACGTTTGAACCTGTTTTCTGGATGTTTTCTCTCCATGAGTGATTTGATCACGGAGTGTGAGGGGAAGCAGGAAAGAATGGGCTTTCAAATACCAAATACCAAAATGGCATTTGGTTCAAAATACTTGAGTTCTGCAGTGCAACCTCCTTTTGCAGCAGAGGTTGGCTGCTAAATCATGGGTAGTAGCACAAGCACTGGAGTGATGGACAGGCTCAAATACACCAATTCTCCAATTGCAAAACCGAGCAGAACAGGTAAGGTTACAGTTTATGTTCAGGGACACTGTTGTCAGGCAGGGTGATACAGGCAACGAAGCCAGAAGTAAAGGTATCTGTTTACTTTCATACTGTTCGTTCCTATTTACCATTAGACACTCGTACTATGAACCAAAGGAGAACCTTCCTGTTCTTCTAGATTTGACGTATTTTAGGTATTCACTATTTTTAAAATGGTTGTGTTCCTGTTTGAGGTAGTTTTCAGTTTCTCATGACTATCAATAAATTTCCTTTCATTAGTGCTATCTCATTCTGCTTTATCCTTTTTTTTTCAGTAGGTATTCACCTATCTTTGTGCTCTAGTTGTGATTTGAGATTGCAACAGAAATGAAAACATTCCAAGGAACAAAACACATTGTAGGTATTACTTCCCATTTATTTTGGAGAGCTATGTTTTATTTACAGTATATATCTTCAGATGAGGATCCAGCTGCAGTTTTAAGTAATATAAGAATCTACCAGTCTGTTTGTGGTGTAGGAGGAGAGGTTTTTTATAGTGTGGGGTTATTTGGTCCTCAAATTTTTCTCCTCCTCCAAATGTAAATTTATTAGGGACAGCCACTGTCTTCTCCCTAAGACAATTAATTCTACGTTCTGCAAGAAAATTGCTGGACCACTAGATTCTTGACTTGTTCTTTCCAACTGCAAGGGTTTCAGTTTCTTATTAAGGATTCTCTCTGAGGAGTGATATTGTTTCTTCACAGGAGACAGATTGAATCCCTGATGGCCAGCTGTAACTCGAGTGTTTGGGGCTATGCTCCAGCTTGTTTCCCTCATGGCAGTATTTCCTATTCTTGCTAATACCCAGCAGGGTTTACATCCTCAGCTGATTTCCAAAATATCTAACAAGGTTTACATTGACCCCTTGGCATTTCACACCCTGAACTTGACAAAGTGGATTCCCAAACGTGAAAAAGTTGATTGGTTTTTTTCTTACAAAATGAAAAAACACAACTCAATTTTATTTACTTACTATTTTTTTCTAACTTTGTGGTAAAAGTCTGTTTAAGTCTGCATACTTATAAGCAAAATGGAAAAAACTGATTAACTTCTCTTATTTCACTGACTACTCTCTCCTGTATTTACTCATGCTGTACAGACCAAGTTCCACAGTTCACTGAAAAAAGTGGAATCAGTTTAATTTCTTACGTGAACAGTGCAGCACAGAAAAAAATAAAAGGTGGAAGATCGTGGGTAGTTTACACTAATTTACCTGAGAGAGAAAATCAATTATTTATTTCTATACTGAGCAACCTGTGGGACAGAAAACATGGTGATTATATGCCCCCTGTACTTTATTTTTTTTTTCTTTTTTTTTGAAATTTTATTATCTCATAGATATAAATGAATCTTTTGTTTCCCTGAAGTGTCCTTGTACATTACAACTTATCAATGTATGAAATATAGTAGAAATCTTCTGAGTATGTAAGTTGATAACACTCTGCAAGACAGAATTTCTTAATTGTCCTTGGTCTATTGACAAAGTGGGTTACAGAGGTCTTGAGTTTGAGATACTCTCTTAACAACTTCATTTTCTATAGGCACAGGTTCTTGTCTTTTAACATTCTGTTCACCATCACTTCTTTTTGGCATGATGATTTCATCACCATTTCAACTTACCTAAAAAGATTTCACAACCTTCCTGCCTGTTTTGGTTTGTTGCACTTTACTCAGTGTGCTCTTCCATGCATTGTTTTAGAAGGACCTTCTAAAGAGGAGGGCTGTGGGTTTTGTTTGATTTGGTTCAGGCTTTTTGGCAGGGAAGTATGGTGAAAAGTCAAGGTCAGGAAGAAGATGTAGAGTCCATCACATGATTAGTTTAAATATTAAAAACACTAATTCCCTTTCTGATTCTTATGAGTAAATACTTGGGCAATGATCGATGTCCAAGGAATCTGCCAGGAAGAAAATAATTGGGAAAACTATTATGTACAGTAAAGTCTAAGCCAATAGTAAAATAACATGGTGTTGAGGTTTAGGACTATAGCAGTGGTTTCCAAAGTTTTTTGATTATAACCCCTATCAGTATAAAATTTTTAAACACACATCCCAGAGTGTGTTTATATATGCACATATAGTTATTTATATATTATACACATATGTAATTACAGTAATTATACACATTATAAAGCAAACACAAAAATAGGAATTTTAAAAGGGTGAGGTAAAGATTAACAATATTTTAACAGTTATTTTGTTAAAAGTGAAAAAAACTCCCTCACTGAAAAAATATTTAATAATAAATATTGTAAAAATATTGTTGATTATGCTCAATTATTTTTGAATTTTGCTTTCATATCTTGCTATAACAATTTAAAGGTATGTTTCTAAATTTTGATACTTGGTTTTAATGACTGTCACAGCTGAAAAAAAGATAGCTCAAATATACATAGATTCGGATGGAAGAAGTGCATAATTTTCTGTGCTTGGTAAATCATGACACTTGTTTTTCAGTCACATCCACCAATTATGCAAGACTTTTATTGAATTTCAGCTAGTGAATTTCCCCAGTGTGAATCAGTAGTTCTTGCAACCTAATTGAAAGGTGCCACATTAATAAATGGCTTCAAAAGCCACTGACACTTTTTTTTTTTTAAGAAATTTTAAACAGGTTAGATAATTCTGTTTCCAGGGTTTTTATATATACAGATAGGAGAATTTTTCTAGATGACACATTCTTTTCAGCAGTAAAAAATCCCTTAATGATGGAAACATTTCCCAAACTCACTTTTCAAAATGCTCTCCCCGTAGCATGAGGCTCTTTGGAAAAACAGTTACTTCTCTCATTGTTAAGATGTCACTTTTACCTTGAAGGGGCACATTAAGTCTGTTTATTTTTTTAAAAAAATATCTGCTGCGTAGCAATCTGCCTACAACCACTTGTCAACGCAGAAAAGGTCAGCAAATGTGGAGCACTTGTCCTTTTGTAGAAGAAAAATGCATAACTTATCTTTAGTTTTGACGACTCTTTTAAGCCCTTTGATGTGGGATAACCAGGTAACCACCGTGTGGTACAAAAGATGTTCCCGGTCGCTCCCCCATTTCAAAACAAAGTATTGTAAAGATTATTCTATTTAAATCTCTATAAAATTTGCCACATGCTGTAGTTTTTCTGTGAATGATGCAGTGAATGAATTCCATGCATGGTGCTCTCTGTAACCTTACTTTGGAAACCTTTTTTTTTTTGTAATTCTAGTAAAGCAGCTATTCCATCAGTGGTTACCCTTGCACAGTTTCTCCATAAAGCATTGTTTCTATTAAAGAAGTCACTTACCATTGAGAATAGATCTTCTCCAGTACATCTTTCCTTTAGTGACTCACAAAGCTGTAGTTCTTAATGTATTTCGTTATTGAGACGGAATCTAGCAAATACCATAAACTGAACATGTTACAAACACATGCAGTTCCAGCCAACTGTATAGGAAACCTATATCTTGTAATTTGCTTTTATGTGTTTCTTTAAATATTCAGCAATATTTTGTAGCATATTCCAACAGTATCTGCTGAAAAAAAAACCAAACATATTCCAACCATTTCTACCGTGGCAGATTTTTGTCTTTTGCTCTTAAGAGGAAACCTCGGAAGAGGTTTCTGAACATTTATTATTAAGTGTAGTGAAGTACAGGGTTAAATATCTTTGACTTTAGACTTTGTTGATTACATCTTAATAAGATTGTCATCACTTTTGCCTCATAATACGACCGAGAAGAAGCTTGTCAGCTACTAAAAGTAGGAGAAATGTCCCCTCTACCATTTTATTGTTGTTTGCTTGCACTCGCATTATTAGCATTATTTTCAATTTGAACAACGTGTCCCTTTTGTGAGAGTTGGTTTAGTTAAAGCTGGATGATGTAATCCACAAATCTTCTTAAACAAGGACATCTAAAGTGGAACATGTGCTGGAACTGAGCAAATGACTGAGGGCACCACTGTTGCCTCCACCACATCGTGGAGCCCCCACTCTTTGCCCAGGGCACCTCTGTGGCCATGTAGATGACACTGGACATTCTGACAAACAGACGGAGTGGGTTTTTTTTGGTGGTGGCGGTGATGGTTTGGGTTTGTGGGGTTTTTTTAGATAAAAATATATATATAAACCACAGTTCTGAAATTTTCTTACCCCAACCCAAAAGATCACTGTGAGCTACCTGGGGTGTGCACGCCCCATTTTAGAGACCACTGACCTATATTATAAAGTTAGATGTACTTTATTTAACATTTTTCATAGTTTAAGTTTGGAATTGGAAAGCATGTGATGATTAAAAAAAGGGTGAAGTATTTTCAGGATTGTCAAGCCCAAATGTTCAAAAGGCACAGATCAATTGCCAGAATAGCCAACTTGAAAATAACAACAAGTTTGAGCTTCAAGACTGACCTTGAATCATGTAATTCCAAGACTTTTTCTGTAACTATGGGGATTAGAAGCATTATATATACACACCACACATATATATAGAGTGAAGGGAATCATTCATAAAAGGCCTGTCTCAGGGACTTCAGGCTTTTAAGAAATCACTGAGGCTCATGATAAAATCGTGATAGTTGTCAAGGCTGCGCTTTGTTTCTTTACACGTGAGAGTACTAAAAGTCTTTCCCTCATACGGAATCTGAGAAAACCCCTAACGTATCGTGTCTAATGTAGTTATTTATATTCTGAACTTGCCACGAGTTGTGGTTCTGACAGACCCTCTACCTGTGCAGAATCCCGCTGGTGGTTTCCCTCTGACAGAGGAGATGTGAGTGTGGCGCTCTGCCTGAAACATCCACCTGCCTTCTGCATGGATAGCCTGTGGACAGCCCGCAGGCAGCATGCATATGGTTTGTCTGGGAGTGCCTCGTGGCATATTAAGCTGCCCTGTGGCACAGAAGTCTGTTGGGTGCACGGGACACCACATGCTCTGTAAAGCGCTCTCCAGTTGTGCCTGAGGTTGCATTTGCAGGTGCCAGTCTCTGAAGGACAGTGGGTCTGGTTTTAAAAGCGACTTCAGAAGGCTGAGTGAGCTCTATCTATGCACAGAAAGTTGCTTACTTTCAGTGAGAGGTCAGTACAGAATTTAGGATCTAAAATACATTGAAAGCTGATCGTAAAAGCACTGTCAAATTAAGGACACCAAATAAAAAGTTCAACAGCAAAGAGAAACTAGAAAAATCATTCAGTGTGCCATGTTTTATTACTTTGCTGTTTATCTAATAGTATTGAAAGAAATGTTATTAACTGTGAATATCTTTATAAGCTTGTCTACGCAGTTATAAGACCTGGATTTGAATGCTGTAAAATCACTGGTCTATATCTGCATATTTTTTTAGTAGAGGAGGGAAGAAATCAGTTGGGCTGTTGTCAAATTCCTGAAGTGATGGTTTTAGAGGGACTAATAACTAGTCTAGTCCAAGGAAAAGCAGAAAGCTAAGACTCAGTCTGGAGAATACTTAGAGGGATCTTAACAATGGGAACAAACACCTGACAGGAGTGAAGTAACACGAGGGAGAGAGTCTCTTCTCATTGGCTCCCAGTAACAGAACAAGGGGCAGTGGACGCAAAACACATGAAATTCTATCTGAACACAGGAAAGCTGCTACTGTGAGGTTGGTCAAACAGTGGGACAGGTTACCTAGAGAGGTGGTGGAGTCTGCATCCATGGAGACATTCAAAACTCAGCTTCATGCTGCCCTCCAAAAGCTTAGCCAGTTTGAGCAAAGCGTTTTTGTACCAGATGATTTCAAGAGGTCCCTCCCAACCAAAATAATTATGTAAATTATTCCT
This sequence comes from Myiozetetes cayanensis, assembly GCF_022539395.1. Classification (NCBI taxonomy): domain Eukaryota; kingdom Metazoa; phylum Chordata; class Aves; order Passeriformes; family Tyrannidae; genus Myiozetetes; species Myiozetetes cayanensis. The sequence continues at coordinate 6,962,933 of NW_026087742.1, forward strand.
CCCTGCCTCAGGTGATACTTTAGAAGGCTGACAGATATTAAAATGCTAGCCTCCCCCTAAAAATAAAACAAACCACAAAAAAAAACTCTAATAAAAACAAACTAACAAGCAAAAACAAAAGCAAACCACCAAACACCAAAAAACTTTTACACTTTAAATGCAAGGATTTAAAGGCAAACTTACCGTTCTACTCCACCAAGTGAAGGAGAACAACTCCTGAAGAATCTTTACCAGAGCATGCTGATCTAGGGAAATGAAATAATATCTTTGCATTGTTTTAATCTGATGTCTAGAAGATTGACACGTGCTAATTTCTTTAGGGAAAAGGGTGTATCAGGAAACAGGGTGATAAATGTGGGTACCAAGATGTAGAAGAGTCCTTGTGCAGACAATGTCAGCCATTTTACCTTTTGAAATACTTTGCAATCCTTTTCCTCGACATGAATAATATATTGCAGTGATGAATTTTTCCTGGGCCTATTCACATTCAAAGAAACATTGTGGTGAGAGCAGATGCTCTAGTCATGATGGCACATTGAGAAATTGTCCATCAGATGGCATGGTAACAAACAGCTTTCACAAACAATCCAAAATATATCTACAAAACAAAAACCATCCCACAGCCCACCTGCTCAGTGGAAAATTCAGGGAAAAGCTATCAATATGGTTTTTTTTAGAGATACCCTCCCAGGAAGATGGTGATGAACTGGGGAATGTCTGGAACAGATTGTTTCATGAGGGAGGAAGATAGAAATATTGGTTGTTTCAGCACTCCCAGAAGTGAAGTTTTCCCAGCTTGCAGAACAATTCAGTCTTGATTACTTAGCAGGCTTTGAAAATGTTTTAAGTTATGTCTGTCGTAGCTACTGATATGGAAAATATTGAAGACCAGGCTATATTTCCCTGGATCTTTGCACTAATCCAAAAGTTCCCTTAAACTTGCTTATAAGTTCATTTTTTCAAAGGAGTTGATGAAATGTAACATGAGTTCTCTCACCTGCATTATTCAGTGGTCTGAAAGCTAGTGGGTTTTGCTTTGCTGCTGAGCGGTAATAAGGAAGTAAAAATGCTTTGGGATTGTGGAAATGTGGATGACAAGCAGAGCAAAATCAATAAAAATTTAGATTGGGTGGGAAGTGAGAAGCACTCTTACTGAAATAGAAGGAATGGAAGGGAAAGGATAAAACATACTGCTCTCAAAGTAAACAGACATGGAAACTCAGGAAAACAAAAGGGGCAACATGCTGAGGGATGAAAGGGCTGAGAAATAAATGTCAAGACAGAAGAAAAATTCAGATGAAAGGCAAAAACTTCCAGAATTATAAGCTTACCAGAAGATATTTTACCAACGAGAAAGAGCATCAAACACAAGGTGCCAGAAGCATATGTGCTGTAATGACAGTGGGTCTGAGAGATACATGTGCCTCCCGTGACCTGAAGCAACACTCTGACCTTCGTTGCTTGAAGTCTGCCTCGTTGTGTTTTGGAATAAAAGTAGCCTGGATGCAAGCTAGAAAAAGTCAGACATGTCCTGCAGGATTTATTTATTTATGTCCTCAGCAGAAGAAGGTATTACAGCTTGAATAACAGCTCTACCTTTCATGTACGGTAAGTAACGTATTCAGCTGCTGAAATACAACGCAGAACCATCACAACATCTGAACGCTGTCACAGCGCCGAGACAGCCCGAAAGCTTCTGAGTGGCTCCTGAACCGTATTACAGAAATTAATATTTCTTGAGGTAATATTTCTTGGGCAAGGTTTTATTTTAGAACGAAGGGTAACTTTCCTGTGCCCCAAATGAAAGAGCTTTACTGGTGAGAGATTTTACTTTAGATTAAAAAAATGCATTCACGGGGAACTCTAAAGGCAGTACATCAGAATTTGCCACGTGGATGAACTCATGAGAATCATTTGCAAATATGGATCAGGTAATATTTAATGCATGCCTTCAGAATTCCCTTGCTCTGCCTGTCACTTTGTCTCCTCACTTTCTCCTTCTTGAGGGTTTGTTGGGTTTTTGTTGTTTTTGCTTCTACTGCAAGCTTCAGGGATTTATCGTGTTCCAAGTTTCAGCTGCAGACAGATGCCAAAACAAGTACGTAAGCACCATTTTCCAACTCAACTCTACTAGCAGCTTTATAAAAGCTTAGGGAAGCTTTTTGCTTCAGATTGAAAGCGCTGAACCCAACCACATATTTCATAAGGGAAAGTACATTTCAGGTTTTATTGGGTCTGGCTGTGATGGAGTTAATTTTCACCACAGCAGCGCTCATATTGCCATGCTCACCAGAGAGATATTCCATCCCTCAGGATGTCTGCTTAGCAATAAAAGCTAAGGAAAAAGAGGGGGAGGGTGTTATTCAATATTATATTTGTCTTCCAGACCAACTGCCTTTGGTTTCTGAAACCCTGCTTCCCAGGAAGTGACTAGACTTCACCTGTTGGTTGGAAGTAGAGGATAAATACCTGTAATTGGGAGGCCTGCAGTTGAACTGGAATCAGATCGGAACTGGACTGCTGAGTCAGGACGGTATTTTTATCTAAAACCCCCCAAAAAAGTAATCATACTTGTATCCTACTTACTGAACCTGAAATGAATAGCATGGGAAAATGAGACTTTCTGGTGAGGCTAAAGGCTAAGCATGTATTCTTATTTTCAGTGCCTGTATGGATATATATGTGTGAGTGTGTGTGTGTGCATATGCACATGCATAATACGTGCATTTAAAAAGCATTAAAAAAAAGGGGAAATCAAAAACCCAGCAACAATAAAGTCTTACTGTAGGGAAACTGTAAAGAGAATGTACTATAACTGTGTTTAGCAAATAGGAGAAAGCAGTGAAGTTAGTCTTTAAGCATAGGAAAAAAAAAGAGGAAAGCCAAATTTAAATGAAATGAAATCAGAAGGTTGTTATAAATAAAAATAACAGTTTCATTCCTTTGATTTACAAGCAGGGATGTTACTATTCTTCCTATAAGCTCGAGTTTTCAGATGATAAAAAAGAAGACATAGAGTTTCTGAAGATACTTGCACAAGAAAAACAGCATTAAAGAAAATAAATAAAAGACAGAGAAAGAAACAGAATTTAGAGTAATAGAAGGTAAACTCTCTTAAACTACAGAGAGGATTGTTAAATTGTCATTGACTTGAGTGACAACTTCTAAGTCAAGGCTTCCCCAAATTATGTTTCTTTCCCAATGGAAGAAGAACTAAAATCTATCAGCAAAAATTCCAGGAAGCCTGATAAGTGAGAGAAAGATATAACTAATGGATATTAATGGCTCTTATGTAACAACGGAATGGCAACAATACTGGCTTGACACATTTTATATTTGGTTAAATTTCATTGAAATTAGTGAGGAAAAAGAAGAAACTAATTTTTGAAAATTTTAACTTCCTCTCCTGCTTATTAAGGAGTAACCAAAACTGTCAGAAGACAAAAAAATATTTGATTTAACCAGAGCTTGGAAAATATTAGGTGTGACAAAAATATTGCAGAATGTATCTGAGGATCAGTGAATGATTCCTTAAAGCCTATAAAAAAAGCAATATAGGAAAGCCCCTAAAAAAGATTGGCCCAATTCTTGATTTATCAGTGAAGAAGGCACATTTCAATAAGGAGGAAAACATATTAGATTTGAAGGATGTCATAAAAATGTCATACCAGGACTTATCAAATGGAAAAAGTATCTATCAGTCTCAGCAATGGAAGTACAAGTAAAAAAGTATTTTCATGTCTCAACTTTTTCGTATCAGCAGAGGACCAACATGAAAGAACAAATATTAGAAAATGTTAGTATGATTTGTTTAAGCAAATAATTCTCAGTAAAATAATACATTTACAGAACGTTTTCTTGAATTTAAAAAATTAAATCAGGAATCGAACATGAGTTTTTATTTTGAAATATATATTTTACTTTACTATTTTTTGATTTACATTTTGTTTTAATATACCTTCTCTGACTAAATCTCAGTGGAGATTTGAGGCAGATTTTGTGACTGCAAAAACATCCAAAAAGTAATTCTTTATTTATTATCAGGGATTCCACGATAACTGATCTTGAGTATATTGAATACAACTGAGCTGGGAATTGAATTAACCTCATTTTATGCCTTGGTGTGTGAAATAGGCAGGTTAGCAGTTGTGCCAGGTTTCCTGTATTCCATAATATAAGATTCATCCTGGTCCAGAAGTAACTAAATTGCCTGCAAATAAGAGCTGTTAGGAACCACGAGGCTTTAGGAGAGGATCTCTCATGAATGTGTTGAAATAGCTGTGTGTGGTGTTGAAGTTCATCAGCTGAAGTACACAAGCCTCAGAATCCATGTTTTAAGAGTTAGACTTCAAAAAGAAATATATCTCATTGAAATGTCATTGTACCCTTAAAAAAAATAATCACTTGAAAGAATGGTCTGGAGTTGTTATCAGCTCGTCTGGCTTTCTGTGTGGAAAAGGCTTCGAAATTTTATTCATCGTTTCTGAAGGTGGAAGTTAGTTTTCCTTTTATTAGTATGTTATCTGTATGGTTTCAAGTGCAACAGTTTTTTTAATATTTATTTTGAATTTTAAAGATCTTCTGATTTGATCTGTTTTTTGATTTCTGTTTTGGATTGTTTTACAGCTTCTTTAGCCAAATACGTGGATTCCTTCCCATTCACAGTAGCAGAAGTAAGTTATCCACAGTTTTAAAATATTTATTTATATATATGCATGCCTGTGTTTGCATTTTTATATATAAACTACATTTTAAGTATATTATGTATATTTATATTATATATTTGTATACTTTTATTTTTAAAAATCAAATTTATACAAGATGCATGTATCTCATAGGTTCATATTTTATGAGTCCATGTTATTCGAACACATGAATGCTAAAAATGCAATATCCTCATCTGCACAGGACACACTGTCTCATATTATTTGTGTGAGGACTGGGTTCCACCCAAGTACACAGTGGCAGAGAATTCCAGAACTAGCACCAACTAAAGCTAATAGGAGTCTTCTTGTTGAGAATGGTGAATTTTATTTGGGGCTAATCAAGTGCCCTGCTGGATATACTCTATGGATGGGGCGAAACTGTAAGTGGAGGACTTTAGGGCTGAGACTGGTTGACATGGAAAGAGTCATCTCAGTTCAGATATTTGTGTTACCCTCTGTAAAAGTGACCAGAAAAAACGATCTCGGACGAGATTCTCTGATGAGAGAACTGAAATTATTTTGGTAAATATACAACAGTATGGGTCACAAAACAGTAAATGAAATAAAACCATGAGTGAACTGCACATACAACATTTTGCAGGACAAATTATGTCTTGAATGTAGATTAAATCAATTTCATACACAATTTACTAGTGTTGTCACGGATGGCCTGCTTCAAGTCAGAGCCTAGGTGGATTGAGTTGTTTACCTGAAGCAATATTTTGTGGTCCTTTACAGTAGGAATTAATTACTGTAGCGTAAAAGGAGATTTTGGGCAGAAAGGGGGGGAAAAAGGCAAATTGAGAAGGGCATTTATGCTTTGGAAACTGCTGATTAGCTGTCTATAGGTAAGCAGATCACTACCCATTTTGAAACACTGATGGCATACATTAGCCACAGGTTGCAATTGTGACTGCTATATCAAACCTGTCTTCTGAAAGAAATAGCTACTCGATTCAGAAAACCTCCAAGATACGCCGTTTGAAATTATTGTTAATTAATTTCTACTACTGAATCTAAATTTCATCCCACACAGAGCGAAGTTCAAAAGTATAATACAAATGGAACAGAGGGCACTTTGCTGCCTTGAACCATGAATGAATATGATTTCTTATTATAGCATCATGATTTTATCAAGATGGAACTGATTCTCTGAAGATTACATACCGAACTGGTTTTGAATTTTCTGTATGTCATAGGTGAAGTGAATTTTTTTGGCATCACTCCAATCCCTATGCATAATTATCCATTGCACAGCCCCTCTCCAGGTCCAGGATTGGATGTGACGGAAGTCTCATCACCACTCTAGATAGTGTCCCAGTAGTGACATAGCATATGTATGGTAGTATGTTAGCACTGAAGCAAAGTTGGCACAGACATTAGGATAAATTTAAAAATAACGGCTATGCTAGTAGTCATATGCTGGAAAAACTATATTAAACTTACTCTCATCTTTTTAAAGTGCTAACAACCGTGGAAAAGTAATAGAAGGCATATACAGAACCATGAAAGAGTCTTTTGATTTCAGATTCCTAGTCTTCTCCTCAATGGGCCAGCACTGCTCCAGTTCATGCCCCCACCCCCAAAGTAGTTTTCTATGCCAGGGTGTATGCATAAAAAACTTCAGTTTCCTAGATTGACTGCACTTTCCTGAGCACTCAAATCTATCAAGAAGGGGTTTATTCAAGGTAAACAAAAAGACCACTTGACTGTAAATGTAAACTGCAATCTAATGCTTTCTATTCGTTCCTTGGAAAGGCAAGTGCCTCAATGTGTTGTGTGGTTGGGGTTTTTTGTGTTTTGTTGGGCTTTTTCGCTCACTGCTGCCCTGCTTTAGTTATTGTATTTCTCGATTAGAAGCTATTGAGGCAGCCACTAGGACCTGAAATCATCTGCTGGTATCCCAGGGCCCTCTCAGGCTAGAGCACAATACTGAAGCAAAACTTGTTGCTTTGCTGAATTACTTTCACCTCTCCTTAGACAAGAGAGTCAATCACATCCATACTTCCTCAGGTACACCTCTCTGCTGTGTTTTAATGCTATTGACTGCTGTCACATTGATCTTCACTCTGCCAGGCTTCCTTCCAATCCCGGTGTGGTTGGCCACGTTGTGTTGTGAACTCTGGTCCTGACCACAGCTCACTGTCAGCTCAGAGAATGGCAAATCCTGTTCAGTATGGTTTAAGTCTTGGCTTTTGTTCAGTCTGGACCCATATGGGGAGGGCTCTGACAACAGAACTCTCCTCCAGACAAACCTTACGTGGTGCCTCCTGTGTGAGGTTGGCCTGGTGAGGTCTGGAGGGCCCAGGGAGGGGTTTAGGGCAGTGCCCTCCCTTCCTGACCAGACCATTCCCACAGCCATGAGCCAGGTTATAACTTAAGGGCAAAATTAGTCTTTTTGTCCTTCTGAAGTCACAGACTTAAAGTTTTTTGTTTCCATCGCTCATTTGTTGAATATCCTTCTTCTCTTCTGCAAATTCCCATTAGCATGAAAAGGATTTTTAAGATCAGATGAGAATTTGTTCTTTTTCTTTTATTACATGCTCACAGTGGTTTATTTCTTTAGAATTTATGTGCAAATTACTTTTTATGAGGGCTAACATGCTTCTGTAGATTGTGGGGCTGGCTGTTGGAAGGATTGCTTTTCCTAGTGCAAATAACTATTTTTGCTTCACAGAAATTATTTGGTGTTTTTTACATTAGATTAGAATCAGGCATTACTGGACATCCAAAACAGCCTGAGTGAATTCTGGAAGGAATTAGCTTGTTAAAGTACAACTATCAAGAGCCTTCTTTTTTGCCTTTGTGAATGTAGGCTTGCTTTTTTAATATGGTAAGGCATTACTGCAGCCAAAGTGAATATTAGTTGAAAAAGAAAAGGCCAAACGTTGTAATTTATAAAAAAATGCTATGAACAGAAAACTAGGGCAAACAGTAGATAAACACTGTCGTTTTCTTTCTGAACTTCTAGGTGAATAAATTGATAATGGGAATAACAACTATAAAAACACCTACACTAATCAAAAAATAATGGCATAAAAATTATACGTCAAATTCTATTTTCCTGCTATAAAATGTTCTTCATTCTCACCTTTAAGTGAGAATGCAGCACCTTTCTGTCTTTTTTGGTTTTTCCTGTTCGAAAATTGACTCTCAGTCAAGGAAAAGAATGAAGGCAGAAAGCACTCCAGTAAACCTGCTTCTCCATCCCTACGTTTGTGTAGCCTTTTAAGATTCCAACTCCTTATTAATTCTTTCAGTTTTTAAAGCTCATCAAATTTTTATTTGAGAGTAGTGGTATTGAGGCAGACTGCCAGTGGAGAGCAGCCAGTTTCCTCCGAAAACTATCCGAATCCAGACAGAGTGTGTGAAAGGCCCCTGGCTCTCTGTTTCAAAGTACAACTAAAAAGCACAAGTCCAGAAAGAAAGACACACCGCCCCCCAGCCAAAAAACAAACAAACAAACCAACCAAAAACCACACAAAAAACCCAAACAAACAAACAAAACCCAACACACCAAATGCTCAGAACTTCTCCATTACCAAGTAAAGTTTCAGTACATTGAAGGGTTTAGAGATTGGAAACAACTAAGAACACAAAATAAGAATTTCACAGTTCGCTCACGGCAACCAATTTTCGTGTCACAGATCCATTTTTTTCTCCAGGTTTTACGAACCAGACATAACATGGTGAAAATGAAGCCCTTGTGCTTTTGCCCTATTTCAAAGGCAGAGGGTCGGGTTTTTTTAATATTGATCATAATTTCTTACTTTAACCGAGTAGACAGTAGACAGTGTTGACTTTTACCTAGGAAAAATTTTCATTGAGTAAAGGTTTCAAAATCAATCTAAAAGCAGCATTCTAGTTATAAAATAATTCTCTTATTTCATTATGGCATGGTACAGAAAGAAAATGTATAAATGCACTTCAGTTAAACCACATGATAAAGACAGAGACGTGAACCACCCTTTTAACACTTTGTTACCTATGATGTAACACCATGAGAATAATTAGAAGAGGAGAGAAACAGTAGAATTGCTTTGTACTTTCTAAATTCCTTTTAATTTGGAAGATGAAATACAAACTCACAGCCACTGGCTTGGGGAGGTTTAGAGTAAGGGAGGAATCCAAACTGAATTCACTTTCCATTGTATGATTAGTGTCTGATTTGACATTTGGTGTCCTCTCTGTCACATGTATTTCACAAGGCTTAGGAAACATATTTCCCTTATGCCAAAGCACGAGACTCACATCTCAGCCTTGACAGGGAGAAGGCAACAGGCCTGAAGTTAGGTCTTAACTTTGCACCTAGGCTCAACTCCTTTTCTGAAATGCAGACAATTTTTACTTAGTATGTGTTTTGCTCTAATAGTTTGATTCTACGCCATCTTCAACATTCCTGTTCCAAGTGTTGTATTTGTAGAGTTTGAATATTACATTTTGTAAAATTTCAGCTTCTCCTTTTACTTTGCAAACCATAAAAAACCAGTTTGGTTTGAGGTTCTGGGAACCAAACAGTACCTCCTCCACTGGTGAAAAATGACAGGGCTACAAGGAGTTGAAGCTATATCAAAATTTTCAGCTTTGAACTCTGCTTTAAAGTTACTGGGTTAATTTTGTGAATTCAGCAAAAACTGAGCTTTGCACATCCACAGACAGAATATTAATGCTTCAGGTCTGTTCCTCGAACCTTTGAGATCAAGAGAAAGTCTAAACATGCCAATCTTAACTTGAATGGCTGTGCTTTTCATGCTTCTCTTTCACAGTGATGTATTGCAGGTTACAGTTACAAGGCCAGTTTGGATTTTTAATCTAAAGCCAACCCAGGCAGAGCACAAGAAATGTGGGACACTTGTACAAATATACTCTTAAACTTTGGAGGAGTGTTAGCTCTTCTTCAAAAGAAACCACTCTGTAACAATGGAGAATAAATGTTAAAAGCACAAATGATTATATACCATTTCTTCTTTTTTTTTTTTATTTTTCTTAAAATATCTAGATTTCTTAAAGCAGACTTTCTAGTCTGAAATGGGGACTTATACAATGGATTCTTTTTCTGTATGTGCAGGCATGCACACCTATATGTGTGGTTAGGTGTATATATATGTGTATCTGTACACACACACACACACACACATATATATATATATATACAGACACAGAGTAAGTCCACAAAGTGTCCTTTGGAATTAATGGCATTGTTGCAGTGATTTGAAGGGATCTGGAAAAAGGATTTCAGATGCAGATTTTGGTTTATTTCTATGCAGAGAATCCAATAATAATTATTCAAAAGGGAAAAATATCAGGGGCCACTGTTGTGTTTAACTTCTGATTTTTCAGCCCTGATCTCAACTTTCCATAAAATTTTTCTTTCTTCATTTAACGGTCATGAACAAATAGCATTGTTGCTATTTGCAAGAAGCCTTCTGAGTTTTGACACAGTCCCCTTTCTCTGCTTCTTTATCACGGCACAAAACCTGAGATGGTGGTGAGTCTTCTCTCAGTCTCTTTTCCTTGTTATTTTTTTATGACAAAATTATAATTCCTTGTCTTGTCTTGTCTTAGAATCCAGAGTAATATCACTTGGGCCTCAGAGGCTGTTGAGCAGCAGTAGCAGGTATAAGCTGAGGAAGTCCAGGTAGCATTAGCAGTCGTGCCTGGCTTTATAATAGTAGTTTCCTCCTCCAGGATTTGTCAATTTTGATTTTGCAGTTCAGTCAGCAATGGCATGTGCTGTTTGCCTCCTGTCTGTTCAGCAAAATAAAGGGAATCATTTTCTCTTCCAGGTGACAAGACTGAAAAGGAGCCCTCAACAGTCTGTTTTGGCTTGCTGTGCAAGCTGCATTTTTGTCACCCTACAGCTGTGATGACCTTTTGTGTTTAGGAATATTTGAGTCCTCTGGATAATTTAATAGCGGTGAATCCTACTCCAACCTACTTTTCAAAAATTGCATCCTTTATGAACTTTTCTGCTTTCTTTTCACTTACTGTGAAGAACAGACTGGAGGAAAGACAGAGAGAAAACAGAAGGGACAAATCTCATTTCTGACTGCAGGGGAAATTCAGTAAAGAATAATGAGTTGGAGGATACAGGTGATCTTCTGGAGAGCTCTGTTCCCACTAGACAGTACTCTTACCATAAAAGGGAAGGATATAGAAAAACCCCAAAGCCGACAAAAAACACGAACAAGAACAAACAAACAAACAAAAATGAAACGACCCCCCTAACAGAGTAAAATCCCAACTAAAAAAAAAAAAAACAACACCCCCCAAAAAAACCCAACCAACCAACAAACAAACAAAAGAAAGCCTGAAACCCCAAGGTAAATTCCAAAGTTAGTACAGTGCCAAAATGTGATGAAAGTGGTTGGTTCCTGAACCAGAGCTTGGAGATGAAATAGACCCTGGTACCAAAATCTCTGTGGCCCATTGAGAATCTTAAAAGTGCTGTATGCACCGACACAGCAGCACAGCTTTGCTATTAATCACTGCACCTTTTTCAGGGAGCTTGCAACAGATGAACTCAGTTACTTAGCCCTGAGATTTTAGTCAGAGCTTGTTTTGAATCCTCCTTGTGCATACAGACTGCAAATGTGTGCCAGATACTTTTGGCTGATTGAAGGTATTTCAAATATGTGAATAGTTCACCTGAGATATGAGGAGTTTGGTGTGGGGTTTTTTCAGTCCCCTCAATACTAATTAGCTGCAGAACACTTGCTCCTGAGAATGCAAATTATAATTTTAATTCTGAGACTATTTTCATGTTTGCCAGCTCACACATTGTGCAGTGACTCATCAAAATTGATTGTGCTAGTCATTTGATGTTTCAGTTAACAAATACGAGAAAACATGCATCATTTTAACCATGGTTAAACGAACATGCGAAAGCTTTTCTGAAGGAAGAAATAAGGTTTTAAAATATCTTTCTTTGCACAGACAGTGTGAGACATTATATCAATAGAGTGATGCCTAATTTTGTGGGAGAACTGCAAAACAAGCTGACACTGTCTTCAAAATTTATTTTGTTCTTGTAGTGTAACCCATTCATTCCTTATGCCCTCTCTTTTTTTCCTCAGAATTTCTTGTCATTTATTGTGTAGATGCAATTTGTTAGAGGAGGTTAAAGTACTTGCCTCTGTAGAGTACTGGCAGTACAAAGGTTGTATATTTTTTATAAGTAATAGTAAGTTATTGCCTCATCTTTGTCTGTCTGTCCACATTGCTGACAAAATTCTCCATAAATTCATAATTATCTTCAATATGCATTTTCTATTGTGCAAACACTTTTAAATTTGAGGGAAAAATAGATAAAAAGATATGATTGTTTATAAGATGAAATTTCATGCAGAAAAATCTTCAGTCCTGACACAAAGCCATAGCTGAGTTCCAGGGTAACCTGGGCGACACTTTGCTTTTAGGAAAGTTAAAAGGAATTTTGAATCAAACAAGTGCCTGTAGGGCTTTGTCTTTATTGGGAAAAAAAAAAAAATTATATGGTATATTTCCCAAGGCAGATTAATTTCAATAGACCACCTGCATTTTGCTCTGAGAGTTGTGTGGCAGATGCAAGATAAAATAGTCAAACTCTAATCTCAAATGCATCTGTTAAGGTCCAGATAATTCTGAAATAAAGAAATGCCTTTCATTTTGTAATGACTGAAACCCTAATGTGGCCTTTTAACTGTAGAAATTAAGTAAACCTACTTGATAAACTAATCCGTCTCAGAAGAACTCTGAATCACTCTGTAGTAGAATTAAGACTTCTCTGTTTCAAAAGAGGTAAATCCTTCATGTCTCTAATAAAGAAATGAGTGCAGGAAACATCTGACAGGTACCAACACAGATGTGTATGTGCATCCAGAAAGTATTACAGTTTTCTAACCAAAGAAGGGCAAGCATGTTAGTATGTTAGGGAGGTGTCCAGGGTGCTGGGAGATAAGAAAAAGTATATTTATCAAATCCCAGAGACTTCTGTAAGGTTTATTCTTAAGACAATCCTGTTGACCTAAAAGTGTACATCTAGAAAACCAGATCTCTACTGTTACAGCACACACTATAAGAATGTAAATGCAGCTTGGAGCATACTTTATTCATGAACTTTTCAAACTACTGAGACCTTAAAGGAAAACAGCTGAAGTATCTCCCTCTTTCAAAAGCTCAAAGATAAAATATGTATTTAAAATAATAAATTATACATACATCTGATTTATAATTTATTGACAATTAAATTTTTATCACAGAAACAAGGAGAATAGGATTCCTGTAAATACAAAAAGTAAACACATAGGCTAGGTGCTTATGTGAGAAAGAGAGGTTTTGTTTTGTTTATCTAATGTAGGTGTAGTCTAAAAGAAACTCTTCTAAGACTGTCATAAGAGTACCACAACTAGGAGTATTTTTTTCAACGAGAAATAATTTTTTTTCTGCTTTGGTAGTAAAGCATGATGTTCTCTGGCATGCAGTGGTGGTGTTTATCCAGGTGAGTGACATTCTGTAAGGTAGGACAACATGGTCATATCTAGAATAGTCAGTTCCCACACTTCTTGTATTCAGGAAACGAAGGAGTCCTGATTGCACCCTGTGATTTTTATAACATGGTTATAAACCATGAGTTTGCATGTCAAGTTTATAAACCTGAGTTGCATGTCAGAGGCTTGAAGGATCTGCATGTTTAATAAAAAAAAAAGTAGTTAGAATCAGAGGCCATAAAATATGAAACTCTTCAGGCTTTCTAAACTAACCACATTAACCCGCTAGCAGGGCTCATGAATGTGTTTTCACATCACTCAGTGTCTTCCCCCTCTTCAATACAGTGAAAACATGGGCTACATCCAGGTCCATCTAAATATATGTACATATGTATAATTAGGAATTTAATGGGCTGATTCATTCAGGATTAGTTGTTAACTGTAAGAAATTGGTTACAGTCATGACTCTACTACAAATCGATTTGGCAGTGGGTGCAGAAAACAGACCTAGCAAGCTTGTTAACAGTGCTATCAACTGCATTCCAAAAATATTCTGATAGCTCTACTTTATGAAACCTTCCTGAGCTGTGCAGCTGCCAAGGTCACAATGAAGGCAATAAATAAGGGTTTCCACTTGGAAATTTTAGTCAAGCTCATGTCTGTGTGAGACTCACACAAAGACTGCCAGGTTTTTCATGCTTCCCCACTGTTTCAAGGACCTATTCAAAAGCATGTCAATGGGCTTTTTGGGGGGTGAATGATATGAATTACTAAAACAAACACCAAAAAAAAACACAAAAACTTGATGTCCAGACTTGGAAGAAAACAAAAATCCCTGATACTTGATTTCATACTTAACATTTTTATATATATATATATTTTAGATCAGAGGTTAAAAGGTGAAATGCTTGTCCTGCTGCACTGCAAACATTGAGGTGACTAGTTGTAACAGAACAGTGAATTGATTGAAAAATACTTTGAAAGCACCATTATATTTTAATTATCTTAAAATTTGCAGAGTTCTGCATTTAGTAATGAGTTTAGTAAAGAAAACTGGAGAAAAGTAATAAAGCAGTAGGACTTGAAGTAGCTGTTTTTATGATTCCTTAAGGTATTAGAATCTGCAAGAAAGAAAGCATCTTAATAAAATATCCTTAAAAATAAGTCCAGTACTAGTAAAGACTACTTGTCTCTGGAAAAGGAGTAGATTGCAGCAGTGATCTTTCTCTGTTTCTCATTATTTCAATCTTTTTTTTTCCGTTGCTGAACCAGAGAGAGATGGTTTAGTTTATTGCATGTGAGAAAGCTTGATTAATGTTAAACTATTAGTAAATCAAGTGAGGACTTGAAATATTTTGTCCTTTTCAATTCACAATGGAAGAAAAAGAAAATTACTTAGCAACACCTAACGATGTGGAGCTGTGCCCTTAATGTTCATTGGAATGTCTGCACTCTTTTTGTAACTCAGCCAGTTCTTTCACAATTCTGTTCTCTTTTTAGCCATCTAATACTTTCCCCATTAGTGTTGCTAAACAACCCCTTCTTTGATGCACTCTTCACATGCCTGTCTCACACTGTATTTCATTTCATTCTTTCTTTGATAGGCTGTAATCTTGCTTCTCTTTACTCTGTTACAGCTGTGTAAATTTAAATTAATTTTCTTTCTTCATAGATTTGTACAGCCAAGAATAGGATTCCATCACCCCGAGGATGCTCAGTGTCAAATGTTTGAATATGGCAGCCGTAAAACGTTGGTGAACTCAAGGTAATTCTGGAGATTTCATTTGTGCTTTTAAATGAGAGTTGAGGTCTTTGTAAGACCTCCACTGCCAGTGGATAAGTTACAATTATCTTTGAAACGTTTCTCCTCTAACTGTTACAGAAATCTACAGTCCCTCAGGAAGAAGAAGAGTATTAAGTACCTAAATTATGATTTCAGTGAAATCCCACTTGAAGGACTTGTGTTTTCCACTAAAATGTAGTGTTTCTCAAGGCGAGTTTCTCCAGAATCTTTCCAGCATGTTTTCTTCAATTTATAATGTATTTTATCAAAGAATACTGACAAAAAGAGGTTTTTTGAATTTATTCTAAAACTGTTAACTTCCAACAACTTTCTTGTGAGGAAGGAATGGTGGTGACTTTAAAACGTATCCCCAACAAAACCTACAAGAATTACTGAATCTTCACAGTTATTTGTTATGCAATAAGTAACTTCTGATTTTAGTAAGAAAAGGTTTGTCTTCTCTCTGTTGACAGTCACTGTGTCCCTGGCTGTTGTTACCATTTACCAATGTAATAACAGCTTATTCTGTTTGCAGGGCTTGAGCCTTCAAACTGGTAACAGAAAAATTGAGAGGAAAGGGATAGGTTTTTCCTTTTTGTATTTCTCTGGTTTAATCAGACTTAGTTTATTGAGAAGTTAATACTTTCAGGACTAGATAAACCCAAAGCTGATAAGTCAAATAATCCTAATTAGTAAGTTAGGAGCATGAGGCTTGTTCTTGCATCTCTGCTTTGGTTGTCTGTTCACAGTTCTCAGGTTTAAGGATGTGGCCACATTCCCTTTTATCTCATATACCGTTTTCATTTAGTACTCAGTCTCATTCTACTTGCATACAAAGGCTACATGAAATATACACTCTCATTTTTCTTATGTGTCTTCTCTAGCAATTTTTACGAAATACAAAGGTGCTACAAAGACATTAATGACTGTACTTGAATTTAAAACCTCTGAGCTGCACAGGAAACTGTGTTCAAGGATCCGCCTATTACTTGGAGCATCCAGAGTCTGTAACATCAGAGTCCTCTGATTTGCATGCTGAAAGCATCCGACTGTTTTCAGTTGTTAGTTGCCTTTTGCAGACGGTATCCAGATACCCCAAAGTATATATTCAAGCACTATATTTGCCTAAAAGCTGCATGAAAATGTCTATTCAGAAACTGTAAAGCTGCAATGTTGTAGGTCAGTTCAGTCCTTGCTGTTCCTAATTTTGGATTCCTTGTTGTTGCAAGCGTTACTTACTTTGTATGTTTTTTATAGTTAGCCTTTCTTTCAGATACTTTTTCTTTATATATGTTTTTCTGTATTTTCTTTGTGTTGCTAATTCTCTGGTACTTTTAAGTGTTGCTAATTCTCTGGTACTTTTAAGCTAACTTTTTCACAAATAGGTGTCATTTCATGAAACACATTTAGGGCTAGACTTTTTGTTACTTGTTGCCTAATTCTGTGGTGTATTTCACGTAGGCTTTGTAATATTTGCAGATTTGGTTTTCTTATAATAACTTCTGTCTTTTCATTTCCTTGCATAATTTTTATGTCTTTCTGATGCACTATTTTCTCCAATTGGTTCTGTCATTCCTGTCACATTTTTTTTCTTTTTACGTGTTGAACACCAAGATTTCCTTAGAGGGAAATTGTGATATACTGACATACTATGTGAAAAGACAAATAAGAATTTTAAATGAACTGAGGTTTGCTAAAAAAAGTTTTTTCTCTTTAGACCCCCCTTTTTAAATTTGTGAAGTAAATGTATATTTTATTGAAAGCAGATTATTGATGTTTCCCAAGGTTTTTCTGATGATTTTTTTTTTTCTTTCTCTTCAGTGTTCCAGTATAAAAATTTTAGATTTATATGTTATCTACTTTGAACCTCATCTTCCAAATCTCTAGTCAGGTGACCTTTGTCATGGCAGCAACACTGTTGTAATATCCACACTGATTTCTGTTCTAATGTATTTTATGAAACATGATTGGATGCTTTAACCAAACTAAGTTATGTTCAAAATTACTGATGCAATTCTACGATTTAGTTTACTCATAATTAAAGCTGCTGTATGATATTACCTCTTCAGAGTTGCCTGCAAGGCTCTGCATGAAAAGCTAATCATTTGGATTAACTTAGAGTAAAAGTCTAGCTTATGATCACAAATGTGCCCCATAGGAATTTTGTTACCTGTGTTGGGGCACATTACAAACTGTGGTTTAAGAACACACACTTCAATGTACACCTATTAAGGCTCGTTCTCATCTAATTTACGGTGGTATAAATCACACTGAAATTACTGGAGCTGCATTGCTTTTATGGCATTGTACTGGGAGCAGAAGAAAGCTGATTAAATTTATGTTAATTGACACTAATTGGCAGTAAGGACTTGAAGAGGATAAAGTTTTTAATAAAGCATTAAATAGACAGAAAATCTGTCTAAACCAACCAAAGGCATTTTCCTATTCTAAAAATGCTGCTGCCTTATTTTTCATGTCCTAAGGCTAATTTCTAAACTCAAATCAGCTTGGCAGTCTTGGGGTACCTGGAGTCCTAATGCATCTTCATAGTTAATGCTAGTTTTGCTCTCCCAGTTGTTGATCCACCTCTCCAGTCTTAGGGCTTATTCAAAACAAAACTTCCAGGAACATTTCCTTCTCGGTTCTGTAGTTGTACCCCATTGCTCCCAAATCTAAGCCTCTACTGAATATTCTTCTAGTACATGTTGCTTTCTTGAACTACCAACTTATGTTTGCCAGGTCACACTTGCAAGAACCTTCTTACTGCCTCTCTGTCTTAGGAGCCTTCTAAATGTGGTGTCAAACTCTTCCTTAAAAGTTTGAAAGTCATGGCTTCACTTTTAACACGCACAGTCTTCTGCATTTCCTTGTTCATGTAGATGTTGCAGAATCCTGCTGAATTGATATTCTGTAGGTGTTCTGTGTGCATGTGGTGCATTGAAATGTTCAAGGGCAGGTACCATGTCTGTGTGTGTATAATAGATATGTATGAAATGTAATGACACATTATACACACAATGCATGTGTGTTTATATATGCAGCATGTACATTTTATTTACACATACACACGGTGACCTTGTGTGTATGTTTGGATACATTACTGATATCTGGTGCTGCTAGTTCAACACAGCATTGATGATCTCCAGACAGGTGATGTATGTCCTACTGCTTTGTCCAGTTAATGAACAACAGATCTTTCCTGTGTCCTTCATGTGGATGTTCTTAGGACCTCTATACTGAGGTCCAGTGAAAACAAAAACATTGAGTTCTTCTGACAACAGTCCATCCCAAGTCCTGTAATTGTGATTAGACCTAATTATGCAGAGCACAGGTAGGCAGTAGAGACTGCTTTGGAACCTGAGGCTCTCAGATTCATGGCATAATCCCGCTGTAATCAGGCCCCTCTGTAGAAACGTGGTGTTCAGCTGCTCACTTGCCATCGTTTGAAACTTCTGCAAGTTAAGGTTAAACCACAAGGCATTTTCATCTTTGTTTGGCTTTCCTGATGAACTGTCTATAACCTAAGTGCGTAATTTTTGCTACTCATTCATGATTTATTCCTGTTACAAACCCACTGTTGTCACTGGAATTCTTTCCATGGTATGACATGCCTATAACTACCTCCCTAATTATTTAATAAGTGACTTTAAATGGCTACTCTCTGCAGGATCTGGCTAGACCAGATGCTTAGAGTACTGAATACGTTGTCTTATTCTGTGTTCCAAACTGCTGAAAACATTTATTTTCGATTTAAATTAGAACTGCGGGTTTGCAGATGTAATATTTAAGATGTAATTAAATATGGATTAAAAATTTGATTGCAATTTGCAGTAATTTAAATGCCCAAATCCCTGCTCATGACCACTTATTACGGATTTAGATGCGTGTGTAGAAATTATACCCAATTCCTTCACAATTTTAGTAGCTCTGGCTCCCCAGTGGTAACCAGTGCAAGCAAACTGATGCTTAACATAATTGTGTAGTGCTCTGAATATTTTTCATACTGAATTTATTGAGTTAATAGTGATAGTATTTCGATATGTAAAAATTTGGAGATGGAAAAAGGAGGGGAAAAAATCAGCTCTGGCTTCTTATTTGTTGTTTAATAATATGTATGTTTTTTTCTCCATTAGAACCTGAATAGAAGGTTCGAAAGAAAGTTTACCACAATGCAAATTTTTGTTCTGGTTTAATCACACACATGTTAAACATAAATCCTTCAGAAGAAGACTACTAAAGCCCTGACACATACATGCATATCTGTAGCACTCTGAATGTGTTGCAATACTAATAAAATTCCATAGTTTTCTTAATAAGTGAACAGTCATCCTACTAATTCAACAGTTCTTTGATTCTCAGAGGATCCTTAGCTAATAGTGACCACAGGAAAGGGAACTTGCAGGAAAGTGTGTGTTTCTTTTTCAAATTCAGTCCCTGAGTTCTGAACATTTTACTGTTCAGGAACAATGAAGCAATTTCTCCCTGGTGGGATTTTTAGTTTATCCTCTGTAAAATCTGTATCAAGAACCCAGGTTGTAAGAAGCATCCCTAGTTTACATTATTGTTGAGTTTGAAGTAATGCAGCTCCAAATTTAGGAAGCAAAGCTCTGTAACAGAGAGAGGGAGGGAGGTAGTAGAGGTTTTTAAGAAGCATTGATTCTTACCTGTCTTACTAATTTCACCATTGCTTTTCCTGTTGTCACCCTTCCTGCACATTTTCTGTGTCATTTACTCTCTAGAAATGTGCATGATACTTAATAGTATCCCATCTGAAATGTAAGTCTTCATTTGCTTCATAGATCACTTCAGACTGCCTGAACACTCTTCCAGACAGAAGGGCAATTCCCTAGTGTATATCAGACATTAATTCCAGCAAAGCTGTGGAGAGAAAATTTGGGGAATTCAGTTTTCTACTGCAATTCCAGGATTAACAACAGCTTCATATACCTGGCTGGGGCAGGCATCCAGTGCAGTGAACCAGTGGAGTCTGAGTCACAGTACCTGCAGACTGAGGAAAGGAACCAGAAATCTGGCACTGTCCCTGAAGGGTCCCTGCATAAAAGAAGCTTGAGATACTTTCCTGATTACTTGAAAATAGAGCCAGGCATGACCTCATTGCCCTGAAGGACACTTGGCCTACTACAAGGAGGGATCTCTAGAAAAGGTTCCAGGAAGCAGTGGAAAGGAAAATAAAAGAAAAACTGTTAAATACCTGAAATAAACATTAAGTGTTTCAGGTTAATACCTTCAAAATTCTATTTGAAAATACTTTCCGGGGTCACACTCTTTGTTGAGGTACAGTGGTAACATTTCATGACTTATTTTGGACTGATTCCAGGAGAAATCTGTTTATTCTCGGTTGCTTTCTCTCATGTTTGTTCAAGACTGTTGTTCTCTGAATAAGCCAGATAAGGGCTTTATGCCCTTTTCATGAACCTAATTGTCCACCTGTATGGCCTGTTCAATATGGAAAAGATCTTTGTTGTCTGCTAATTTGATCCTGTGTCCATTTGCTTGGTCCTGTCTCAGAGTAGGTGAGGACATGGGGTTTGTGTGCTGGGACAGTGGGAAGGAAAGAAGAAAACTACTAATGTGAGAAAGAGACTAATAACTAATCAGTGAAGTTCTCCATGACATATTCATCTCCTTGATTTTCCCTAATATTACCTATGTAGCAAAATTTTTAGTCTATCAATTAAAATGATCAATAGATTATATTCTTTAAAAATACCTCTGTACTTTGAACCAGACCATTTACTGGTATATTGTTCCAATACCTTAAAAATCCTTTCCATTGATTTCCATTGAATCTCTTCCCTGCCTAGAAAAGAAGAAAATATCACAGATATCCCCAGGATTTAGAATGCCATTTCCTATTTAGAATAATCCCCATCTAATTCTATCATATGGATAGATAACCCAACTTAAATTTGAATGGATTTGGGCTTTTTTAATTAAAAAACATGAGGAAAAAACCCCAAACCAAACCAACCAAACAAACAAATCCCCAGAAAAACAAAACAAAGCAAAACCAATACATGACATATACCACTATTTTTCCAGCTGCTCTGTACACCTACAGGCCCTGGCATGGTTCCCCACAAAAATTATTTTAAAATACAGCAATGGTCCTATTTTCATGAAGAAATAAAATGACTGTTTTGTTGAAATGATACAGGTTGATTTCATTCCTTTGACCCTGATTATTTTTCTTTATCTAACACTTTATCAGGTCCTCATAAATTTGAAAAGATCCAGACATGAGACTTGAGCATCCAGAAATGCAGATGGAAAGAAAAATCAAAATGAGCACTACTTTGAGAAATAAGAATGCAAAGGGAGAACACAGGATTAAGAATATGCTATAAAGTAAGGAAAAGCAAAAGCAGCACCTTTTGTAGAGTTTTCTAGAACAGAAAAAAAGCAAACAAACAAACTACAAAACAGGACTGGCAGCCTCTGTAATCTGTGGTCATTAATGTCTTAGCAGGTCTCAGAGTCTGAAAACTCTTGTCCTGGCACAGGCACCTGAGCAAATGAAAGCCCCTGATCCAAGGACATGATCCACCAGCTTCTCTAGGCTTTCTCAGGATTTTCTGGTAACTCTGAAAAGGTTTAGGATTTTTCAGCTGAAAAGCAGTTGCAAGAATGAGGCAGTGCTACTTGCTCAGTCCTGTATATTCTATATTAGGTTCCAACAGAAGAAATTAGGAGCGTGACCAACAGGAAAAAATATTGAGACTGTTAATAAGTTTGCTTTAGCTGCTTTTTCTTCTGCTGTACTTAACCTTTAGAAGATTTGTTGGTATACAATTAGTCTGACTAATGTTGCTTTGGATACTCCAATGCACTTGCCAGTTAAAAGCACTGACATTTCTGTGCATGACTTTGGCTGTTGTCCAAGTGGGCAAAGAGAAGCCCTGTTTGTGTAAAGAGGTTTGTTTAAAGTAAGGGACCAATAGTCCATCTGCAAATCAATGCTTCGTTCAGTATAAACAGAAAACCAAAAAGATTTATGTTTGCAAATTCAAAAGCCTTCAGACAATGGAATTAAGCAGTTGTAATCTTCCTCCAGACCTAGGCATGGCTTGCTGTTTCAGAACTAAAAAAACATAGAAAATAGATAAAACAGCAAGGGAAGTTCCAATCAGTTACTTGTTAAACACTTTTTCAAGAAGAAAGGTATGAGCCCATGTGCCATTTCCAGTGACTGGTTTAGTTACTGGAAACATGAAGTAGAAAAATCAGACTATGCAAAAAAAACCCAAAGAGAAAATACTGCAATACAGTAAACACTAATTCTTGGAGGAGCACTTTTCTGGACTAGGAAGGAAAACCTAGGAATCACTGAGAAGAAGCAGCTCTAGAAAAAGGGTTATGCAATTCCAAGACTCTTGTGTAAGAGTCTTTTCAAACAATATGTTAAGATCACACATTTTGTGTAGTGAAACTGTCACAATTTCTCTAAGACATATTTTTAGGAGAAGAGATTTGGAGAAAAGTCAATTTTGGTTGCATTTTCCATTTTGCTCTTTTTCCCATAAAAAAATCATTAAAGAAAAAAGTGATAGTTCAGTGTTTTCTAGCTCCTACATGCTATAAACTCTTTGGTACAGTCCTGTATTCTCTTTGATTCTTAGGTTAAAAAAATCTAGCTAATCTTTTCAGGTTTTCCTGTTGTGATTTCTTCTTCCTTAGAATGAACTTTCCTTCAAATCAAACCTTTTCACTTGTCAGTAATTGAACCCAAAGTAGAGCAGAAATGATTCACATTTATTTTATGAATTGGACTGGACAGTAGGTTGTCATTCAGAGCGGCTCTGAAGTCTGCTCTAATCCATACAGGTTTTCTAGCTGTTTACCTTAGAAGACCACAGAACACAGGCAAGGTAGCAGGATGCTGTAATGCACCAGGGATTCATTCACTGGCACTCAGACACCATGGACACTCACTGAAACTCACAAGGATAACATAGAACAAACACCAGATGTATAGGACATACCTGTATTTTGTTCCAAATTAGAAAAAAATAAAATTAAATTAAAAAAATTTTTGAAAAAAAGCCACAACCTGTTGTTCTTGCCATTACCCACATCTTTTGGCATTGGAATTAGATTGATCCTTATTGGTATAAAGTCCCTGGAGGTAGGTGAATTTGTAATGTCCATTTTTTCTCATTGAACATACAGGGAAGTATTGAGTAAATACATTGCATTGTTTGAAATGTTGTGGGGAGAAAAGAAGTTATTGGTGGTGAAAGCTACCAGATGTGGGACTGTGAGAGCAAATGCTGGTCTGATACATATCTACCAATTAACTTTTCTATCTAGATTTTTTTTTCCCATTTCAAAATTACCTTCCTTTTTCGTACTTTTGGTTAGAGCTTTAAATTTTTTTCTAATGATTTTCAGCTCACAGGTGTGTTGTCACGAAAAAAAATGTCCCTCATCAGGCCAGCTGGAAACGCTTTTCTTTTATGAAATACAGGAACTTCCCTTTCCCAGCTCCCAGTAGTTTCAAACCTGAGAAGAAAGGAGTGAAGGACAACCCTTCTTGATGACAAGGTGGAGAATCCAGCAGGTGCCCAGACTTTGCCCATGCAAAAGACACGAGTTACCAAATCTGAATTCTGGGTTTTGAAGGTCAGGAGATGGCAACTCTAAATATACCTTCACTTTCTATCTCCCTGGATTGCTTTCTTTATAGGGGATCTCATAGTCATCCACATGAAATAGAGCACAGCCCTAACAAACTCCATAAAATCTCCAGCTCCTTTCATTTTGGGGTGAAAGTTTCTCCATAACAGTTTTGATTGTAGTTTTGGTTTTGGGGTTTTTTTCTGATTTTTGTTGTTATTTGTTTGCTTTTTGGTTTTGGTGTGTTTTTTTGACTGTGTAATCACTCCTTTAGAGAGTTGTAGGGCAAGTGGAAGGATAGATTTGCATGGAGTTGTTTCAAGGTCTGGTTTTGTTTCTGTGTTTTGGAGGGATGAGGAGAAGGGTCTTACTGATGATAAAATAGAATTTGCAATTGAGGCAAAGATTATCTTCATGTACCTGATCCTGAACTGGTGATGTAAAATGTGGCTGTCATATTTATCAAGAAGGTGAATTTTGCCTATTACGTCAAAGAATATATATTCAGTATGAGAAAGTATGACTGCATTTTGTACACCACTGTGTCTTGGAAACTCATACAGAACCACTATTCAATTTTTGTAGCGTCATGTTTTGGAGATCATACCTTACAAACAAAGCTCGTGAGGTTCAAAGTGAATCAGCAGAGTGAATTACACTATGTTGTGATGGATAAAGAGCTCCACTGTGAGCACTTTTGACTTGACTATGTGTGTTTGAAGTTCAGATGAACATAAGGTATATATTAATCTATATTATTTATACTTTCATGCCTGGCATTTAAAATGTCAAGCATGAAACTAATTCTATTGTGATAAATACAGGCTTTGAGCAGCATAAATTTAAAACCCTGGAACAATAACAGAAGCCATCCAGTATATGAAACCAGTATTTTTTTAAGACATGAGATCGTTCATGAGTTAAAAAGTACTGACTGATGACAGAGTTTTAGTTTTAAGATGCTTCCCTCAGTATTGTTACCGTTCTTCCAGTGTTTCTTCTTGCTATTAGAACAGTTCATTTATTTCTCAAAACAAATATGTCAGTTAGGGAAGATTTAGCTAGCAAGGAGCTAGAACTGAGCAAAAGTCTATACCACTGAGCTACAGTGGTATTTCTGTTGTCGTAATATGTTGATTTTTTAAGTAGGTACTTAATGTTGTGATGATAAAGAGAATTAATAGGATATAAAGGATCTTATAGAACTTTTAAAGGGAGATGAATAAAATATGTTAGTAATATGTGTAAAAGGTTATATGTAGTTCGTTATTTTCCTGAAAAGTTTTTAATAACAGAAAATAGCTGTCCTTATATGTAACCACACTGCATGCTCTTTTGGTAGCCTTGATTATTTCTTGATTTCTATTGATCCTTAAAACCCACATGACCTACTTAAGGCAATTATATTTGCCCACATACCTCAAATTACTGATGTTCAGAAATGTTTAAGGTGAAAGCAATAGGGAAATCAAAAAGGTAAAAAAACCAACGTGTAACTCCTTCAAAATGATGACCCAAAAATTTCTTTGAAATCACGAACATGTTTTCTAGTATCAGAATATGCATTTTTATATTATACGCTATTTAAAGTGTTGGGGTTCTATTTTGAGGTAAGTAATATTGTAATTTATACTATGTGAAACAAAAGTAATTTTTTTAAAAAACATTAACAAATATTTCATCTTTCTGCAGTTGTATCTAAACTCTGGACATGTATTTCTTTAATAAAAAATATTCTCATTATTGGGAGCTATTTTGGTCAGCTCTGAACAACGTTCTGGTTAAGATCTCCCATCTCTAATTACTTTAACAATTTTGGTGACATTTTGAAACTTGCAGATTATTTTAATTTGAAAAAGGGTTAAAAAAATATTTCTCTAAAACAAACCTTTGCACCCCCTACCCAAAATAAATACGACCAGGCCTTGGATCCTGATTCTTATGGATTTCTATATTTTTAAATCATGGATAAAATAATTGTTAAATCAGAAAAACAGTTGTTTATACACACTTCAATATATTTGTTGCCAGGAAACTTGCTTTGTCGTTCACTTATACATTCATCACTCTCAGGAATAAAACAAGTAAGTTCAATAGATTCAAAAGCATCAAATGTGTGTTTAAACAATTAGTAGAAATTACAGTAAACATTTTCATCTTTTTGGAATATTAGATGTAAATTAAGAATACACTGGAGTAGCAAAGGAAAATATCCAGAAGCCAAGAGAACCACAAAATTAGGTTATATATGCAAGCTTTTTTCTTTCTTTTGTGAAAATAAGTTCTTAAAAAATAAAACCTGGAAAAAGAAAGTTTGTAATGCACTAGGAAAATATTAGTTTAGATATTTCTTCTGCATGTTGTGTACAATTTATATTTTTTTTCTTTTCAGTCCATCAGACAAAAAGACAATAAAATGATACAAATCTGCTTCTTGAGGTCAGCCTGTCAGATGAAAATTGAGCTCAGGGCATCAAGAGGAACATCTAATCCTAAATATCTTTTCGTACATCAACTCAAATTATACCTTCTGCACTGAATGTAGAAGTGAACAACGGTACAGGTAAAAAAAAGCAAAATAGGACCAAACATGGGAGAGTTAAAAGTTTTCCCTTCTATTGGAGAATTGTGAGGGTTCTGATGGAGAAGTGATTGATATTAGTTTAGTATTTTTCTTCCTTTTCTGAGTGCCTGCCCTCCCCCAGGAATTTTCATCTTTCTTATTCTTACAGACAAGTAGATCTCCTCTCTTCTGATATTTAATGAATAATGTTTATTAATGCCTACACTATCCTATTGTACAGGTTAAGGCTTTACTTCTAGATTTTTTTCTTTGGGAAAGGTAAGACTCCCACTGGAACCAGCAGGATACTTTCATAGACCTTGTGTGTGACAACACTACCTCACCCGTGGGACGGGGGAGAGAATTGGAAGGATAAAAGTTAAAAAGATCATAGATTGACACAAAGACAGTTTAATGGGGAAAGCCAAAGCCACACAAACAAAATAAGGAAACTGATTTCCATGGCAGGCAAATGTTCAGCCACCTCCAGGAGAGCAGGGCCCTATCACACGTGATGGTGACTTGGGAAGACAAACTTCATCACTCCAAACACTCCCGTTTCCTCCTTCTTTCCACCTCTTTATATCCTGAGCGTGATGCCCTGTGGTCTGGAATATCCCAAGGGCCACTCAGGGTCACCTCTCCTGGCTGTGTCCTCTCCCAAGTCCTTGTGCCCCCACTCATTGGTGGGGTGGGGTGGGGTGGGGTGAGAAGCAGTAAAGGCCTTGGCTCTGAGTAAGCCCTGCTCAGTAATAAAAAAAGAAATCTCTATGTTATCCGTAATGTTTTCAATACAAACCCAAAATACAGCCCCATACAAGCTTCTGTGAAGAAAATTACTCCAGCCAAACCCAGCACAAACACAGAGAAGTGTTGGTCTGATGCTTGGTAGTTGCAGTTCTCAATCATTTCTCCCCTCTCTCTCTTCTTTTGAATACGGTGGGCACAGTAGCCTTTAAAGAAAAAACAAAACAAAACAAACAAATTAACAACCCCCCCCAAAACCCCAAACAAACAAATAAAAAACTAACAAATCAACACAAAAAGCAACTCCCCCAAACAAAAAAAAGCAAAAATCCTGGTTGAACATCCACAATCCTAGTGATTAATTATAGAAACCCACAGCAGAGCAGTTAAGATGCACCTGTGCCACACGTGTGGCCTTGGTATGCTAGGGTTTTTTTTAAACAATTACAGCGTGAATTCTTAACAAAACAACAAACATCTGGTCCGCTCTGAACAAAGGATCATAGAAAATTGCCAGATTGAAACAGACTCTCTGGTCCATTTTGCTCGATTTGGAGGCAACCTAAACCTGTTGCTTCCAGAGAAACCAGACTTGATCTCTGGTGTGTTATGGCAAGTGAACAACTGCTGGGCTCTCTGCTTTCTCTAGTGCTCCTGTCAGAAAATTAATTTTCATTCGTGCCTTGCATAATAATTATAACAATTTGAACTATGCATTTAAGAAATGTTGACCCTTTTTAATATTAGTGTTTTATTTCGATGAATCGTTCATTTTTGAAGATGTGGTAATTGCCTCTGATTATATGAACATCGTACTTGGACATTTGCTGTTCTTGTTAGCCATGGCTTGATTGCATTTCCTGTACATAACAGAGCTTAAATTTCTTACAGAAATAAGAGATGGGAAACCCAAATATACTTGCCTTAAAGTCATTGTGGAAGTCGTGTGATTTCAGGTGAAGGCAGGTACTCTGGAGTCCCTGACCACAGAAAGACCTGTTCAGGTAGGGATATTAACCACCTATTACATTATAAGACCAGTCTGAGAAAGTTTCTGGAAAGAAAAGTGGTTTCTTCGCATGAAATTATTTCCTTCTTTCCTTTCATTTTCATGAGCATTGATGATTATGTATTATTGATACTTGTAAACCAAAAATACGTAGGTTTTCCATATATGCAGTCTTCTCATATCTTTAGTAACTTCACTGATACTAAGAGAAAGAAAATACAATTAATATATTAATTTGTTTTTGATTCCCTGTGCTTACATTAATGCAGTATTACTTTCATCTAGATTTCTTCAGTTCTTTTGAACACTTAGAAGCTAAATAATTTCTTTACTACTTCTTTGTGTCATCCTGTGTTCTATATGTCTCAATCTCTAGTGGAAGATCTCCCTTCAATGAGTATTAATAGAGTAAAAAAAAGAAAAGGTTCTGATTTGCCTTCAACTTGCTTTCTTATGGTTTTTCTGTTTCTTACATTTTTCATTGGTAGAGTTTTAAAAAGACTCAGGTGTTGATTTGTTCTTCTGGCAAGATAAAGAACATGAAAATGTTTTCCTTCAACAGAGAGACGGATCCAATTAACCATTTCCCACTTAATGGTATCAAGGAAATTAAAAGAAGAACTGGAAATTGGATTGATTAAAGGTTATGAAAGGTATCATAAGAAAAAATATTAGCTCAGTGTTCTATAGTATATGTACAGTACATTCTAAATAACAGTTAATTGTATCAATTATCCAAGATTAGACACTGTTAATCTCATTTTCTCTAAATTTCAGATTGAAATATATCCATGTACCTACACATGCCAGCAGAATGTGTATTGCCAATGTCTGCATACATTTTACTCTTATGTCCAAAGTCAGCTAAGCTTTAGCCACAGAAGGCAATTTTGGGAGCTTTATGTAGAAGTCCATGAAAAGGAGAAAAAAAAGATCATATAATGACATAAAAGTATTAATAAAGTTCTATCAAACACAGGGTATTAGCCTGCATCGTACCACATGCGTCTTTCTGGCCTACCCATTGCTCAACATAATGGAAAAAAAAGACCAAAGGAATATAAAATAGGGGAGAAAAACAGAATTGGAAAACAGCCTGCAGCTGGGGGCAGAGGCAGCTGTGGATGGCAGGAGTGTAATTCATTCAACAGTGCCATTAAAGGAAGGAGTAAAAGTGAAACTTTAGTACAGAAGTAATTATGAGAGGGAAGGAGAAGTTTCCATTAATGGAGAGCTAAAAATCTAACCTCAATCTCTGAAATTCCTCTTTAATAGAAATGCAGTTAAATATGCATTTATGTCTCACTGAAATAATTTTTAGGCTCTTGTTCTGATAGCTTTCCCAGTTCCCTGTGTAATTGGGACTACAGATATGCTGCATGTTTTGAACAGAAGGCTCCCCAAGAGTCTGGTGACTTCTGCTTCCAAAAGCAAGGGCAAACTATAAAGGATTTCCTCAGATCAAATGGATTTCCTCCCTACTGTATACTTAGAAAATGGCTAGGGGCTTCAATGGCCCTATGAATTTGTCCTAATCTTATAACTAAAAGACTAGGTTTTTCATTAATATTCTCCATTCTGAATATTTCTTTCTTATCCTTGGACTTCACAAGAGCAAAATAAAAAATAACTGTGTTACTTGGCCTTTTGCCTTTTTATTGGTTTGGGGTTTTTTCCATGTCTTTCTTATAATGCTGATTTTAGCTGTGATATGTGTGTGTCAAGATCAGGTAACACTGTTATCAGCCACGTAATGACAATTAGATTCTTTTTTCACACACCATTTACACTGGTACAACTCAAGACAGTTTGTTTCTCCTCCTGGTTTTGTTTTGGTTTTTTTGGGGGGGTAGGGGGGTGATCACAATAATTTTTGTGTCATTTACCTTCTCTCTGATCAGTTCCATCTGAAAACTGATATGAAAAGTACAAGTAATATTTTCCCTGTGAATGCTGCTTCTCCATTTTATTTGCTTTAAATCAGATCCAGCATCTGGCAGCCTTATTCTGTATTCCAGCTCAAACTGTAAAGGTGGATAGAATTTATTTAATTGAAAGTGAAGTTAATGATAGAGCACTAAATTCTATCATATGTCCCTGAATACTGAAATCATTTACTATTGCTAATGTGGACCATAAACCCAAATTCCTCTACAGTCATCAATTCTGGCTAGAAATTTATTCAGGGTGTCATCTTCACCTCTTCACTGCTTGATTAATGTGCTCTAGTCTGGTATGTTTAAAGAATGTAGAATGGCTGAGTTGGTTGAGTCATATGGGGTCTTTGCCTCTGCAGTTTTATCAACCTCTTTCAGATTCCAGAGCATTCTCATGCCACATACATTTTGTTTGTTCAGATATCACTCTCTGAGCAAAACTTCTTCTGCACAGTCACTTGGGAAAGGTAGAACACAGAGACTAAAATTCATAAAACCCTTCTGAGATTCTTGTTTGCCAAGCACAGAAAAAAAAGCCAAACCATTGGATGTTCACTCAAACCACTGAGTATTTCTTTCCTCCTGTTCTTCCCTCTTTACTACCTCATGCTCAGAACTTATGAAGAAGCAATGTGTTTTAAAAGCATGTCAGAGACTGATGTGCAAATATACAGCATGAGCATTTGCAGGCTATTTCCTAATTATATTCTTTAGGCTCTTCTACTGTTTTATAGAAATGGACATGGTCTGAGCCTTGAGAAATAAAAAGGACAGCTTATGTGTGCCAGAGTGCAAAATGGATTATAATGACCTTTAACAACTGCAACAAAACAGAAAAGAGAGGGGGGAAAAAAAAACCAAACCGAATAACAGCTACTTAACAAACCTTCTGAATGTTGTGATTTGCATCCTCAGAGCACATTCCTACCTGATCTCATCAGAGGTTTTTTCAGTTGAAGGAAGTTATAGTTCTTGCTATATTTTTTTTTCTCTTTGCAAGAAAAAACCCTCCACAGTGGGCACTGAGGTGGATTGTCTGGTGGGGTCTTCGTCATATTCACAGGTCTTTAAAATGTATCTCTAGGTTCAGAGAATATGTGTATTTATCTCACTAATGAGCTGTCAACACTTTCTGTTTCTGTAATAAATATTTGGGTGCTCATCTTCGCTGCTTATCCCAAGGTACAGCACAAATGTATTCTCAAGGTTCTGCAGCAGATGAATTGCTCGGTGTTTCATGCAGTACTGGTAGCAGATCAATTAGCAAGTGATTACCTGGTTTACATGGTTCTTTTTCGGATCATTAACTTCTTGAGGAACGCTTAGGGAAAGTGCTATCTCTTTGCATTTGATACTGCTAAAGAAAACTAGTCAATTATTATGTAAGTCACTCATTATAAGCAACTTAGTGTTACCTCGCTGGGACTCTATTAGAGTTGCTAGTTGTTGTTTTTCGCTCTTAAAAGTTGAATCTCTACATAGCTCAAAATAGGTTTTGTATGCATGACATTATAAATAATACAAATTGCTAGAAGATGATTAATGCTGCAGGGAAACAGTATATTTTAGGTTTAATATTATTTTTTTTAGTTTACATTTAATATACTTTATTCAGTAAATAAAGGAAAACATTAGAAATTTGAGATGACAAATGCAATCTCCATACGTATGGCTGAGTTTCAGTAAATATCTAGATTTCACAATGTAAATGTGGCCACGCCCTGGCTTTGTGGTCTCCTTGGTTTTTACAAGGTTAATCTGGATGTATCAGCATCTATTTTCCTTTTTTTTTAGTTGCTATCTGAATTTGTTTTCCTTCATTATAAAGTCAAGACAGCGATAGATGAGTCTGAGTGATTCCATTTCAGATAGGTGACTGGAATAATTGTCTAATTTTTGATTAGAATAGGCTATGTGATCAATATGTGTTAAAAATCAGGGCATTTTTAAACACCTAAGTTTAGGCTACCAAAAAGCAGAGTATAAGATTAACAATTTAGAACTAAAGGGACATGAGACCCCTACTGTTAGGTAAAATAAAACATACTTAGCCAGTCCATACACGTTGCTGCCCAACACTTTCTTAAAACCCTGGAATAACTATCATTCTGATGTCTCTGCCAAGTACTTTAACTTGTCTTACACTTAGAGCATTTCTGCTAATATTTGATCTAAATCACACTCATGGCAAATTAAACTGATCCTTCTTGCCCTGCACCTGATGGAAATGGTGAACAGTGCCTTGCTTCCCTCTGTGCACATTTGTTTCCTTTTCAAAGAGGCTAATCATACTACCTTTCATTTTCCAAATTAAATTCAGATTCTGCCTTCTAAAATTCCATCAGTCTTGTTGCTTTTCCTTGGACTCTCTTCAGCACAGATATTAGTTATCAGTTATTATATATATTAAATTTTACCATGGTTTGGACTGGAATGAAAAGAAAACTGATCTGGAAGACGCTCGGGAAAGTCAGGACCTCCCACTATCCATGATGCTGAAAAAGGGTCATGTAACAGCGAATAATTTATACATAACCATCTACCACAGAACTGCAGTAAATTTTGGAATTCAGAGATAGTAGTAGCTCCTGTAGATACTCTCAGTGTGATATATTGCAGTAGAGGCATCTGGTTTGAAACAGTTACTGGTGGGCTACAAACTAATTCTCCCTCAGAAACTCAACATTTTGTGCCGCTTGACCATAAATTGCTCATGACCCAAAGGGACATTTTGTTCTTGTGGGTTTTGCAATGTCTGTTGTCTACAAAGCCAGAATTTCAATTAGTATGAGATGCCATCCACAGCAAGAAAAAAACATCAAATAAAATTTTTAAGTGCAATCCAAGAGTGATGGATTTTATTAAAATAACTGCTTCTGCTTGATCACCCAAGAGTAAAACTAGATTTATGGTTTGCAGGTTTTTTTTTTGTTTTGAATTAGAGTTTTGGCCCAAAACTACATTAGCTTGATTTAATTCCATAACAGATTCTTTTGTGAAACCTAGCATGTCAGTTTATCGCTATGTCTCTTAATTTGGATAAATGCATAAATGGATATTTGTTAACATACCAAATAAATTCACCCTTAAACCTTACTTTTAGGGGTAAAATCTCATTCAATGTATTATTTGCTTTATGATTACCAGTATGGTAAATCAATCACTGTTTTTAGTATTCTCCAGTTCAGATCCAATGCAAGTTAAATAAGTTGTGCGTATTGCTTGTTCTTTAAGAAATTACGTGTTACCATAAATTATTGAGTGAAGAGCACAAAATATGGTTGGCAAATCCTTTTTAGAATTCCATCTTTAGATAATCACCTTTTATTAAAATGCCAATGAAAACACATCACTGTAAAGTAAAAATTGTTCTCTAGCAACTTATAGCTGTAAAAAACCGATGCAATTATTTTCATTTACAACACTATATCTTAAATGATGAACCTCTGACAAAAACATAGCTTAAACAAAGCCTTCCAAAACACTTTTTCTTACCATGTGGTGTGGCACATAAAACTCATAGCAGTGAAACTACCAGGTAGAAAATCACCACTTTAAAATGCAAAATAACTTCAAACTGTTGTGTGAGATAATGAAACTAGAACATTTAGGAATACAGCAATATGATGATCCCTTATAAATTATCACAGTTAGACCCGTTCTGCGAAGTATGAAGATTTCTGTCGACTTCTGTAGGACCAAAATTTAATTAAATTTGCCTTGAAAGAGGTGAGGTTAATCTGCTATATGTATGCCCTTTGTAGATTTGCTGATTAAATGCCCACTTTGTTATAATGAGAGAGAAGCTTATATACTGCTGTAAACTGCAAATTAAATATGTACCAAATTAGATAATGGCATAACTGTGTATTAGGTTGTCTTGAGGAGACACATTAAATATTTCCCTTTGAAATGTTACCTACCTATATTGTCGAGGTTTGGAAATTATATATCTCTAGTTTCAGAGCAATGAGTTTCTATTACTTTTCTTTTGACTATGATACAGGTCACCTTGCATTCTTAACTTGTTACTTTGCATCTACAGAGGCTGAAACATTTAAAGCGTCATGAAGGCGCTGGGGGGAAAAAAAAAACCACCAGTGGTTTAAATAGGAGCTTGAAAGACATCTGGAGAGGGAAAAAGGATGTGTGTGTTAGGAAAGACAAAAGAAAAAAAAAAAGGACAAAAAAAAAGAAAAAAGAAATAAGAGATTTACAATAGGGGAGCTCTCTGGTCTCTGACCATTGCAAATTTTCCTATGCACTCACATAAATCACGGAGAAAGGAAGAAAGAAATACTACAACCAAAGAAAAAAAAAAAACCATTATATCACATGCACATTTTTGCTCTTTTCCTTTTTCAAAGTAGGCTTAGAAAGAACAAAGGGCTTAGAACTGTTCAATGATATTATACCAGGGAAGTACTGTACTTGGGGTTCCATTTTGTCACCTCAAAGAGGATTTAATTCAGCTGTCAGAGTGTGCTTTTTAGTTTGTAGACCGAGTATGAACAGGGAGAATTCTGTTTGTTCTTTAAAAATAGTCCAAAACATTCTACTCTTTGTGAAAATTTCTTGAAGTTTAAATAGGAAATAAATTCAAATTCCCTATTAAGTTAACCGTGATGCTTGTTTCTTATTCCTCAGAGAACAGTACATCACTGTTCTACTGAGGCTAAAAATAAGCTTCATATAAAAATCAGTGCTCACTCTATAGAAGTTTTTGATTTTATCTGAAAGTCAAACGGTCTTTAAAGTTATACAAGGTCACTTATTATTCTAATTTAATTTTTTCACTGGTGCCATTATTTTTTCATCTAGCTTAGGCTGAAGTTACCTACCTGGGCTGACAGGTACAATATGAATTGAACTAACCTGGTAATGCTTACTTCATCCTTAAAGCAGTGAGGTAATTACCTAAAATAAGACTTAACAGAAAATTTTTGCCCGTCAATTAATACAGAGGCATGAGATGCATTTAACACAAGAGACAGGAGCATTGTTCTTATAAAAGGGTGATTTTTATGGTTTTAAATCTCATTAGTGTTTTCTTTATCAAGTCAGGAACTGTTTATGGTTTCTCTCCATAAATACATTTTGAAATTACATGACTATTCTATGACAAAGCATTCAGGGCGGGGAAAGACTCACAACATGCACCTATTTACTTCCTTCACAACAAAAAAAGTCAAAATCTCACGCTTACTAAGATGACAGTAGTACCATTAATGGATGAAGAAGTATAGACTGTAAAATACACAACTGTTGAGTGTGTATCTCCAGGCTAAATGCACTGCCCAGGAGAGAACTCTGGTGTGTTTTGGACACTGAGAGGTCTGAATGAATTGGGGCCAATCCCACTTAGAACTGAGGAGCTGTCTCTCTCCTGTACTGGTGAACAACCTCTTCTGAAGGAAACACAGCTGGCAACACCCTCCAGCTCTATGTGTCATCCTTACTTTGGGCACTGGGGGAGTGATCCCCTGCTGGAACACAATCCAGAGCCTGCTAAGCAAGTTCTGAGTAAGCAGGGAGTGCTTTGGGATCTCATCTTTCCATTCCTCATCTGCCACAAACATCTGCTCCGGCAAGGTTTGAATTTATAGATCTGAGCTGTAAAAGTGTGTAGTTATTAAAGGCAAGTATGGCTTTTATTCCATTCCTTTCTTCTCCCCTGCCCCCCACCCTCCCCAGCCTTTTGGCTTATGTCTGTGAAACTGTTGATATTGTAATGTGATAACACAGCAAGGAGTACTAAGGCCAATATCTTTCCATGAGTCCTTCTTCATCGATAATTTAGAGAAAGGCAGCCCGTGATACTTTGCAAAACACTGTCGTGGTGGCAAAGAGCTCTTGCTTTATTTTCCTATCTTCAACTTGTATATGACCAGGAAATGAGATTTTTTTTTGTATAATCCTGCTTCACTAAAGCTATACAACTACTGTATTATTGGTTTTGTAAAGAAAGGTTAGATTTTAACCTCTGTCTTTCCTCACTTCATGTTTCACTAAAGAAGGTGTTTCAAGGGGAAAAAAAAATTGAGGTGGATTTCAGCTTCTGGTTTATATCAGAAAATATTTTGTTAAGTTACCAAGGGAAAAATCATTAAAGACCTTGGATTGCCAGTTTGGTTTACAACATTTCACCATAAATTCAACTGAGATGAAGATGGTTGTTAGAAAATATGCTTTTATCAGTGAACTTAAAAATGGTGCCTGTGAACTTGAGATTAGTGAAATACAAACAGTGTATTTTCTATGCATATTTTTCTATGATGTTATGAACACTTTTGTAGTTACTATTGATTATGACACCAGATGAGTGTAAGCTCACTCTAACATCCTGCTTTCAGTAAGATAGAGGTTGAGCAACTCTTGACTCAGTAATGACCAGGAATGACTAATATGTAAGGAAAAGTCACAGTAAACTCTGTTACACTACAAGTTTTGCCTATTGTGGAGGGCATTGAATATTTTCCTTATTTTTTTCTGTCTCTCTCTATTTTTTTTAAATGAAAAATTGTCACATAAAATATAGACTTTCTCTTTCCTGTGTAGGATGTAGAAGCAGGCACCAAGGCCATCAGTGGTGACAAGGTGGGTGCCCATGTGGTAGAGCAGCAGGGCATTTATAACTTGGACTCAGTTGGATTAACATGCTAAACTAGATTCTTCACTGGTGTAAATGGAATGCAGTTCCCTCTGAAGCTGAAAGAAATCGCACCACCTGAGGACCCCACGTCAGAATTACCTGAAATCCTGTAGGCAGAAAAATGCAGGACGTGACCCACCGCTTTCTTCATCATACAGGTGACAATTTTAATTCCAAGAATTCTTACTGTGCACTGTTGGATTTGAAAATATTAGCATGCCTTCTATTGTGCTTACGTCCAGGTTAGAAAAATTAGGATTTGTTCTTCATATTAGGGAGTAAACGCACACGAGCATGTATATTTAACATTTATGTTCATGTTTTTGCAAGTCCAGATCTATTCCTAGGTTTGCAATAATATTGGGGTAAGATTTTTATGCAATTATATTTACATTTAATGCATTATTCCATTATTTTTGCACTGTCTTAATTAAGTAATCTAGGCATAAGTCTGCTAATGTTGTAAACCAGAATAACTCCTTTGATTTATATACCAAATAAGAGTCTGATTCTCTACCTTATTGTTGAATTTGTTGAGGGTTTTTTTTTCCCCTCCCAAAAGACAAAATTCTTGTTTATTTGGAGGGTTTTTTTAACCTCTTGGCTGAGTGATAAATTTCTGTTTATCAGCCACCTGCATCTCCTCAATGCATTCGGAGGCAAAAATCAAGGCATAAGAAAGTCCAATTTTCAATTCAATCAGTTCCCAAGTTGTCTGAATGCAATGGTTTCCATTTCAACAGCTGCCTCTGCCTACTTCACCCACACGAAGGAACCAGCTTCCTCTGGAGATCTGAAAATGTACAGTTGGCAGCTAAAATTCAATTTAAGCCTGGCCAGGTACAATTTTATTGGCACCGGTCCCAGGTCTTGCAATTGACTTTTAACCCCCTCAGAGCTTTCCTTGTGTGCCTGATAGAGCTGTGCTCTGTGTGACAACTCCAGTGAAGTCCAACTGCTGCCTTTTGTTGCTCTGTGCAGCAAACTATTTTGAGCTCATAAAGCACCAGCTCCGCACTTGAGTGGCATTTGTAAGAAGTCTTCATGTTAGTTATCCTCACAAAAAAATAATAAGTGATATCTGCTGTTCCAAACAACTGTCAGCAGCGTTCCAAAAGCTACGCTGGAGAATTCCGCTCGCTTTCTTGTATCCCTGTGTTCTGTTATCCCTAATGTTCAACCTTTTTGACTTTTTAAAAATTACTTTCCTTACTTTATAAACAATTTGCAGCACTTCCACTCCCTCTTATAATTGCTCACATGTCTGAGCATTCAAAATGATCCATAGGAATGAGAAGTTAAACAGTTTATCCCTTAGCAGATGAAAAGAACAGAGGGATTCCTTCTGTCCTTAGAGTTTGCTGTCCTAACAGGTAACAAGTTCTTCTGATATCTGTGGGCACATGAAGCATTGAAACTGTTTCTCTATCAAAAGCTTTATTTTTTTAGGCCATTCAGCAAAAGAAAGAGTGAATCAAATCAAATTATGAGCGAAACACTGACCTTCAAAAATTCAAACTGAAAACACCACAGTGAAACAAAATTTTTATATCTTTATTCCCTCATCTTTGTGTGCAGAGAAGTTCAAAATAACCATGTTATCATAGTTCTGGGTACTAGAAAGCGAGCAGTCATCAACTAGAGGCATCTGTTAACTTGACTGGTAAACAAAGGGGTTGGTCTGTGCATCATCTGTGACAGTAACCTCCTGTATTAAAGGGAAAAAACCTGACATACTGGAAATCTTTTATGCTAACACTTGGTGTTTAGTTCATCCTTTCACGGCAGGTTGTCTGATAGCCATGGGTAATGCAAGCACTGAAGCTCACAAAGATATTTAAGCTGCCCAAACCCATCTGTGTCTAGAGAGCTAATTCCCATCAACCACTATTCTGCAACGTAGAACAAGAAGGGAATAAAGCAACAGAAGAAACTTACTACCAGTAATTCTTCATCAAAGCCCTTCCCCTTCTGTCATCCATGACCTACAGATTGAGAACCGGCAGTTTTAGAGGTGGGAGAGTGGGGAAATCTCCTTTCCTAGGTGATGTTCACAGGTCTTTGACTCCTTACGTCTCACTGCATGGTACGATTACCCTGGTGACCTGAAGTATTTCATCAGATGAAAGAAAAGAAGGAGCTTTGAGTAACTAACTGAATTCCAGATCACTTGTTTTTCAAGAAAACTGGGCACAAATGTATAAAATATGAGTATCTGGGAACAAGTGACATGAAAGAAGTTTCTCAGATTGTTTTTCACTGTGAAAGAGCTCAAACATTGAGGCCTTGGTTTGAAGACCAAGCATGACTGAGTCAGTCTGATAAAACACAAGCATTAGGAGTTTGCACTGTGGCTCCCTTTGACCCTGTTTTTGACCATAATATCAATGGAACCTGATCTCACTTTTTGTATCTTAACTTGCAAAGTACTATATTTTCTTAATTCTGTCTAGCACTAAAGAAGGCAAGAGCCTCTCTAGAGTATGGACTGGAGAGAGCTAAATCTTAATCTTTGACCACCTCTGACTCATTTTTAGTGCAGTTGGAGGAGTTCAGTCATTGTTATGAAAGATCAGAACTTGTGGGTGCTTGTTTTGACCAAGCATCCACATTTTCTGAAGTTGTAAAATCTTTCTGGAAAGAGTAAATGGGAGCAGAAATGGTGACTTGCTTGTTTTTAACCTGGGAGACGCGAAAAGAAACAGAGACCAATTAGTGACCCCATTAAGCTACTGAGAACTGGAAAGTTATATTTATTGTCAGAGAAACTAGGGTGTAACTGAACTGTTCAAGGACCCAGCAGAGCTGAGTATCAGGGAGTAATAAACTTCTGTTAAGTACAAAGGGGGATGGAGATAAGAGAGGAGCTAAGTAAGCCTGAACTGTTTATTTATGCAAGCAGCCATCTCTTCTATTGCTTGAGGTTAATTTCTCATTACTCATGATCCAGCAAACTCTTTGCGCAGTGCTTCACTGCAGTGTTTCCATCGAGACATTTGGTAATACAAAAAATTATGCTGGTATTTTATAACATCAGAAATATTTTTCTCTCATCTTGGGCTTTTCCACGTCATGAATATTTGCGAAAAAACTTCACATATAGAAAACGGCAGTGGCCAGCCAAGGTTCTGATTGATAAAACCTAGACTTAATGAAGTTCACTTGCTAAGTTGTCCTTCAAGATAATTGAGATATGGCACTTGGATCAGTGGGCCATATCTTCTGCATCAATTTGGAAATGGGATTCTATTTGTATCACAGTTGCTTTTAGATAATGTGTGCAATTGTCTATGAAGAGCAGCTAGATAATTTCTGTGAGTGACTCTTTGTGTAGTTGCATTCAAATAAGTGCTGTAATAAGCCTTAAAGATTGTTTTCTTCAGCCATTCATCAATATTTTACTGTATGCAGAAAAGTCAGTGCCAGTCTAGAAACTTCTATATGCAATTTTCCCATGTAGAACACTATCACAAGAGTGTTAGAGGGCATATTGACGTAGCTGATCACAAATTTGTGCATGCAGGTTCCATTTACAATAATGTAACTTAGGTAAATCATCATTATTGGGTTGAGAAAGGTATGGGTAAACTCGCTAGTGTGTGTTGGTCGAGTCTAGTCCTAGACTTTAGGAGACTAACAGAAGAAAGGAGAAATTTTTCAACTAAAAGAGGAATTACATAAGAAGAAAACAGTAGAGGAGGTCCTCATATTTTGACAAAAATGCTGGGAGATGTGATGTGTTTAATAGTTTTAATCACAAGCTGTCTTATTCGGATACAAGTGACCAACTTTCAGTGAGTGAGAAACGTTTGGAGGTGTAAAAGAGACGTTGCTTGTCTCAAGTAGAAACATCATTGAAGAAATGAGCACGAATGCTCTGTGTTTCATGGGAGGGCTGGAAGACAAGCAGGTGGCTTTGCAGATTAGTACCTTTAACTGCCAGAACTTGTATCGGTGTAATTTCCAAAGATCCAGATCAACACGTAAATGTGCAGGGAGAAGGAGGTAAAGAACCACTCCCCAGACAGAAGAGCAGGGACAAGGAATAGGATTGACACTGCTCTGTCTTCAGTGACTTGTTTGCTGGACCTTGATTCCATTTATTATAATAATAAGCTTCTGTGAAACTCTGTTGTTTATTCTGTGAAAATCTATGTGGTTTTTTCCAGAAGAGAAGCTGAGTGTATGGGGTATACCACATGCTATGCAGAGACTTTCTCTGGCTATTTTCTGCTTAGATAACAATTACCAAATGCTTTAGTTACAACAATTTTTAATAGTGATTATAATTTCATTACTCACAGGTTCTTAACTATGGCACTGTGTGGTACAGGAGAGTGAAATTTGCTCATAAAAGTGGCTCCAGTTTCCCTGTGATTATCATTGTCTTCAAAAGCAAAAGCTTCAAATTGTTCCAAAACATCAGCAGTAAGTATTGTACTATTGAACCCAACTCACTGTGATTAAAGAGATTGGTATTGAGTAGAATAGTCATCTCTCTTAAAGTTTGAGTTTCACAAAAAATAATGAGAGGCCCTTGATCTCTTTTGCCCAGTGATACAGCCTGTGGGAATAAACAGAACTAACTTTGTATGTTGAGAATGGGGAATAAAGTGTGTTACTTCAGACTGAAATTAATCTAGAGTCTGTGGTTGGATTGTTTTCTTCTTAAATTTGGATGTACCTAATTGCAGCACTGCCTGTAAACTCTATTAAAATCTTGTGGTCTCAACCTTGCCTCCCGAGATGTTGTGTCTGGCAGTTTGCCCGAAGTTGCCTACAGAGTGACGAAACAAAAACATAATGTGCAAGAAAATACAAAGGCTGTAACACAGGCTATCACAGGCAATGTCTTCCATGTCACCTGAAGGTTTTCTTAATTATGCAAAATGTTACCTGAAATAACATCTTTGCTGCACTGAGAAGGTTCTTTTTTTTTACTGAAGCTAAACTTACTTTGCACTCTTATGAAGTATAATGGCTTGAATTTTTTCTTTGCTTGCCATGTCTACAGGGTATCCTGCCTCAGTAAATCCTGTGGAAGCTGATCAACCAGTATGTGTCCCTTCAGAAGATAACCTGCATGAATATTTAAGGAAGCTATTCTGTAGAGATCCATCACATTCTTACTGTTTTAAATATTCTTTCGTAAATAACCTTATGGGCCCCAGAGGAAGGAAGTGTGCTCGATTACCTTCTAGAATGCATTTTCACTAAATGCCAGGGTGAAGAAAATGATGGTCAAGAACAGGCAAGACTGTTATTGTAAACTGGTCTCAGTAGAATTTAATATTATTTTTAGCAGGTTAGGAACTTATGCTTGCATTCTGCATTTAAACACTTCAATTCCTGTGCATTGCATCTTCCTTACATACATTGCCTTCCCTTTCTAATGGTGACACAAACTACAGTTTTGGGTTTGGGGCTTTGGTGCATTTTTCATTTTTCTGCTAAAGCATTCTGTTCTGACAGTTCTGGTGCACAGCGACTCACAAAGTTTTCTTATCCAATTCTCAGCTATCCACAGATATAACACATTTAGTCTTCTCCATCATTCTTTGCTCAGTCCCATTGAAGCTGCTGTCACTGCAACATTTTACTTTCTTCTATCAAGGCAGGCATGAAATTTCCAGTGGAGCGAATGCGAATGCTAAGGCAGCTGCATGGGTCAGTAGGCAGATGGAGCGGGGGAGGGTTTGGGAGAGCTAAACAGTTTGCATCCTTCTCTAAAAGACAGCAAACCACAGGGCAGGGATCTGCGATCTGATGATTTGACAGTGCAATGCCCTTTAGTTGTTTGACTGGATTTACAAGTTCTGTTTAGCTGACAGATATTTTGGCTAATACCCTTCCCTAGTTGTTTCCCTTTTGACTATGAGAAGTTCTGTTTAAAAATTTAAGCGAGCTGTTGTTGTACAGCAAAATAAACAGATTCCTCTTACAGATAGAAAACACTCTCTAGGATTTTTTTTTCCTATGAATACCCCGATGAATACAAAATATTGACCTAAACAAATACAGTTTACTGAGAGTGCCTGTAAACAATCTGGAAAGTAATTCAGAGGATGTAGCTTTATTTTGTTTGGAAACTGTTCTTCCAAGCTTACAGCACACAGTACAATATATTTTTTTCTCCTCTGTGTATTTTTGCAATTAGTCACTCTCCTGACTAAAAATCCAATCATTAGTTTTTAAAGAAGCCAAATGAAATCATGCCTAAGTAAAAAAAGTGTGGAAATGAAAAGGGATTTGCACTAAGTGAAATTTTAGTGATTAAATGCTTTCGAGTTTCTGAGGTAATTTTTAGTAAATATTTTTGAGGTAACATGATTCTGAATACACTGTGATACACCTGTGAATACACTGAATACACCTGTTTTAAAAGCATAAATTCAATAGTCCTGGAACAGATATGGACAGTCATTTGTAATGTTAAATACTATAATCAAGGGAATGGAAAAAGAACCCTTACTGGCATCACATGTTGACTGTGCACTGAATTATACCTTGGAATCATGTGCAAAAATAATTCTGTTTCAATGGTCCGAGGTCTCCACTTGAAGCTTTTGAGTGTCTGTATCACCAGAAGTGACCAAGGTTGAAGCACTGAAAAGACAGATTGTCCATCCTCTCCCTGCCCCCAGTTTCAAGTGTATCTCTCAGGTATTCAATGCTGTCTCGGGAAATATGACGATGAATATCTCAATCTCCA
Source organism: Myiozetetes cayanensis (assembly GCF_022539395.1). Taxonomy (NCBI): domain Eukaryota; kingdom Metazoa; phylum Chordata; class Aves; order Passeriformes; family Tyrannidae; genus Myiozetetes; species Myiozetetes cayanensis. Next base: position 7,006,147 of record NW_026087742.1, read on the forward strand.
AAACACTGAACAGCAGGAAGTGTGTGGGATGAGCCACAGATGGATAGGATGAAACCGAGCACATTGACTGTCAAGAGGAAAACAAACAGCGCTTTATTACATTTTGGTTGTCCTAAATTCAGAGTCAACCATGTAAATATTTCACCAGGTATGCCTGCATTAGCACAGGAGTGAGGTTTTGAGGTTCATCTCCTTACTGTCCTTCCTTACTGTGCAGTGGTTTCCATCACGGAGCAGCCCCTTGGCATGCAAATGAGATTCCTTTTGGGTTAAACTAAACCAGAAACCATGCTCCAGGAATATGTCTATTTGCTCCAAGCATTAATGTTCATGAGGCTTCAAACCACAGTTATTCTGAAATAAAACTCCCCTATGCATGTCATGAATGTATTTCAGGTCCTTGAACAGCAACTCCTCTTTGCTCAACAGACCCACCGCTGTTTGGCCAGACATTGTCACTGCACCTTGGACTGCATATCAGTAGCAGAGGAAGGATAGGTAGGCTCAGTCATTTTCATGTCTAATTTCTGTGATTATATGAAGCATTCTCTGAATTCACGTAAAGTTTAGTGGAACAGAGAGGCTTCAAGGAGTTAGGCTTTTGACAGAAGTTACTCAGGTTAAAGATGAGAGAGAGACTGTGAGGGTTGGATTGCCAAAACCTCTTAGGTATCCTTGTTTTTTCTCTACTGTTGGATTTGAATAGTCCTTAAGATACTGTTAGCCAAAACACTGATGCAAAGTGCTAAATATGCACAGTGTAAAACACTGCTTTTGCTAGACCTGTCTGGCTTGTTTAATCCCAAATTCTCAGCAGTGAAACTGTGCACAACAGAAGCTGTTAATAATTAATGCCTGAAATCCCCCCTAACCACTCTGCTGCCCTGGGAGCTCGAAAGCAACTGCACATGCAATTTCAGAAGCTGAGTGCACAGGGAAGTGGGTGGAAACAGAATGAACAACACTGGGAGCTACTGGGATTGCTCTGCTTCCAGACCTCCTGCAACGGCATTGGAACAATAGCTACTGATCACTTTCCAAAGCAGCAGCTGTAGATGCTGCAGTTTTGTAAATCAATGTCGTGGCTTCCTCTGTGTCTGTGTGTGTATTTGATGCTGCACTGAAATGGTATTTCAAGGCTTAATAAGTGAATTGATAAAACAAGGACAAACTCTATGTGGAAAATTATTTTTACATGTTACTGCTCATAGGAAAGCATGGACGGCAGTATGAGTGAGCAAGGCTGGATTACAGCTGTAAGAAAAGCGAAAACTGTGTGTGTGTCTAGATTCCTATCACAGGAGAATACTACTGGCATGTGGTAGTCATTTGGGCCCTTGGACCAGGAGGGATTTATCAGACTTAAGAGGCCTGATTAATGAAACTTAGTATGTTCATTCACCTAACTAAAAATAACTAACCCTTTGCATTTTTATAACGTGTTCTTTAATAGTCATTAAAGAATCCGAGTGATGCCTCAGCAGCTGCCTCTCAGCAGCACAGGCATGAAACGACTAACACAAGTTTTGGTATTGACAAAATGACTCAGTGATAACAATATTTGTTACCTGTGTCCAAAAAAATATTCCATATCTGCATCTATAATCCCTACCTATACATATCTATCTATAATCCACTCCTACATTATTTTTTTGTATAATAACACACTGAACAAGGTTCTCTTTCATCTGCGACTGCAAGACAAAATTGATGTAAAGCTGCAAAATTCCCTGCATGTTTTAGAGGAGGTGTCTGATCAAATGACAGATTAAAACTGAAATCAAAACCTAATTACTAGGCCTTCATTTTCTACTAAATATGTACTATTGGTGACTTTAGAAAATAAGTCAAGGACATAAACTGGTTTTTTTTTCTGTAAAATTACTGTTCTGATATCAATTCTTGAACAGAGTTCTTGACGAGAAAGCCTCTAAGTAATGAAACTGTCTTCCTCCTTCATGCAGCAGCTCTGAGCACAATGTATTCAAAATGTGCAACCTTTGAACTTCTCTGGGCAATGCTGTTGTTAAGGGTGTAGGAATAAAATTCATTAATCTTAATCTTAATTAGTTATCTTTCTCTGTTGTATCAAGAAGCACTCAGAGAAATAAATAAGAATTAAAGTGAAGTAGGTCTAGAAAAGAAATCTCTGCTGTATGTGTCTGTTGCAAACTTTTTCTGTTATTTACTGATTATGCCTGTGAGTCCAAATGCTCTTCATATCCATTATATTGAAGAGTAAATTGAGGAATAAAAAATTGAGATAGTTTGGTCATGATTATAAAATGCAATTTGCTCTCTTAGATAAGAAAATAACAAGGATTATTATCACACACTACTGCATGCCAAAAAAACAGTACAGCAGAACTGTAATTCTATTAACAAATTAAAACTATGGCTAAATCATCCCAGCTATCATATTTCAAAAAAATATAGTTACTATCTAATCACATACGATATTTTATAGTTGATATCATTAATTACAAGTCAGCTGCTCAATTTTCCATCACAGAAAAAAGAAAAAGAATAGGTGTGGAAAGTGTTGACAATTCACTTAAGTAATAATTTATATGCTGTTAATTATTTTGATTTATATTGGAGCATGTTGCAACAACACATAAGTAAAACCATCTGCTGATGGAATGAAGAAAGAATTTGAAATTGTATTAATTAAAAAGTTTATGATTATACAAGCTTTGAGTCTTTACCGGTGTGTTCATGCACAGTGTCAGCAAGGACCAGTCTTTCAATGTATTCTTGCTCAGGACCTCTTGATGAGTTTAATGACATTAAACTCTTCCTAGGGGAAGGAAAGGGACTAGAAGGAGATATTACTTGAAATGGTGAAGGGGAAGAAAAGTGCAAAGCTTTTTATCTGATTCTGGGTTGAATCTTCTGGTTTGTTCTTGCATGTTAGAGGAGTGGGCTAGGTATTAACTAATGCACTAAGCTTTAAACTATCTACTGGTAGCGACAAGCACACAAGTTCTGCCTTTGACATGGTCAGTGAGATTTCATATACTCTGCAAATGATGTTTTCTGGTTGCTAACTGTGTGTGCTCCTTTGCAATATCATTGTCTATCTTTAAGTGGTGGACTTTATTGGTTTAAGAGATTGATGTCATCAAATTTGTCTTGGGCAACAGAAATGTTCTCCTCCTCACTGGAACTTTTCCTTAGTGACTTTAACAAAATTGGCAAAACAGGACTGGTGACAAAGCTGAGTGTCTTTGAATAAACCTGAATGGGTTTGTAAATCCTTCCTCAGAACATTTCTTCCTTACATAGATCAAAAAGAATTATAGGGTGATAAAAGGGAGTGTTTGAGTAAGGGGGCATGTGTGAATACGACCACAGGGTCTGAAAGCAAATCTCTGGGTTTTACGTTCTTGTCCATGATGACATCAGAAATGAAGTTGTTATTCAGGTCCTGTAAAGTTGACAATAATATTTGCATTCATGGAGAGGTCAGAGAAATCATGAATTTCATCAATTCTATTCTACTCTCCATTCTATGGAGAATATCTGTTGACAAAAACAGAAGGAACATTTTAGTACCAAAAGTACAAGTCAAAGAAGACAACTCCAAGCTGCAGCTACAAGAGCAGAAGACATGTTCTCTCATGTCTCAGGCTGCAGAACATAAGTTTCCCAGATCAATATCCAGTAAGAGGTCACTGGGAGACTAAAATACTGCAACTTTCCCATCACTTACTTAATATTTTAATTTCCTGGCTGCATTGTTCTTATTAGGAAAGAAAATTCTTAAAACATGTTTGTTGGTATGTTCACTGCTTGATAAATTAAACAGTTAAACCTAATTGAGAAATCTCATACCTTTACCTTTGTAGCATGACAAATTTTTAATGACCAAAAATGCAGTTTCAAATATGACTTATTAACTGGCCATTACAAATACCATTAGGATTTTGCAAGCTGTTCTATTTATTTATTTATAAATATATAGTTTTATCTACTATTTGAATGTTTTTACCTATTTAGGCTCTTCTGGGAGTGGGGCAGGAGGGCAGAAAGCCATCACAAGGAATTTTCGTGTGCCAACCAATGTCTAAATGTTCAGGAATCATGGGATCCCAAATCATACACAAGGAGACTGATACTTTACTGGCACAATCTATAAATAAACAAATAATGTCAATTTTTTTTTTTTTCTTTAGGAAAAGCTTAGAGGAAATGCATACACTTAAAGACTCATGTTGCCATATGTCTGTTTATGGGAGCAAGGCAGAATTTAGAGGCCTCGAACAGTTTGTCTTGGAGGCAGATCAACACTCCTCTTGCCATTATTGTCACCTAGATAGTTTTAAAACTGGCTGTTTTATGCTTGACAGGTACCTTTGGTTACAGACAGCAACCATTGCTTTGTTGCAGGAATTTAGGTGCAGTGTCTACCTCAATGAAGGATGACCCTGTTGTTCTCTCTTGCTGTCATCGTGCCAGATGATTTCCACTTAGACAAAGGCGTTTTCAGTGGCCAAATAACGTACATGTATATGGTGTGGGAAAGCCATTTATGACTTGAATGTATTCAGCTCATCTTTTCTTTGAAAGTGGAAGGAACAAATAACACACAGGCAGTTCTTTTCCTGACAGATCTTCAGCACTTATGTCTTCTTTTTCCTACACGGAGAGAGGAAGTTTCTCTCTCCCTTTGGTGCAAGTCCTTATCGGTGTAGGCGCTCTCCTGATAAGTGCTGACATATAAACCTGTGTTAATAGTGTTGCTGTGTGTTGCCCATCCTCAAGCCTCAAATAAAGCGCATCCTTTCTCCCTTCTCCGTCGTGATTTTTGGAGGCCTTTTCTGTTGGACAAGTGGCTAAAACTAAACACATCAAGGAGAATGACCACTCAAAAAAGTTGTATTCTGTTTTCAGAAAAACTCATGCGTCCAACTCGTGTCAAAATGCTGCTTAAGATAAATCCTCTGTAGTTTTATAGCAGATGTTTGGAGTAAAACTATGTTGCCTTTAAAAATCAAATTAAAATTAAAACTGCCTTATCTCCCCTAAAGTCATACCATAAGATGATGTAATGTGCGATTTTTTAAGGTGATGATAAGTGGTGTGTTGCCTCGTGTTTCTCTAGTTTAAAGAAGTTAGTTCAGTCAAAAGGATGCATTTTTTTTCACATATAATCAAGGGGTTTTCCTAGGACCAATCAATTGGTATGTGGAACTGAACCAGAGTTGAAGAAAAGAAATTATTTGGGTGGGTGTGCTGCATTTTTCACAATGGTGGTAAGTATCTTAATTTAACTGGAAGGCATTAAAAAAATGGAATTGTATTTTACAGTACAGGGTTTGTCAGCAGAGTTGCAGATTATAAAAGCATCACTATGTTGCTTGATAAATTGTTGTCTCCTAAGACTCAGAATAAACTGATTTAAAACCTGCCTCAGTCACAAAGCATAACAACTTTGCTGCTGTGGATTTCAGCACAGATGAAAGACTTATAAATAAAAATATATTTTTTTGATCTCCCATGAAGTAATATATTCAAAAAAGGCACAAAAAATTGAATCCTATAATAAAAGTAAACTGATCTTTAAAAAAATTTAAACACCTACTCAGAACAGAAATATATTTCTCTCCAGATTAGATGGTGTTATTTGCTACTCTTGTTTGCTCCTGAGCTAGTTGCAGGAAAACTGTCACTCATAGCAGTCCTTTATTATTTATACAAAATCAGGAAAGAAATCATCATACTCCAGTCTCATTGCAATAGGAATTTCTATTACCTAGTTATAGATAGACTCTTTTCAGTACATTTAGAAAAGAGAAACACCTTCCCATGTGTTTGAATGATTATTTAAAACGGTATATTACTCCAAGTTTTTGGAAGAAAAAGGGTTTTCTTTTCCATTTTCTCAGTCTCATTTTCTCATCATTCTACTCTTCTTTTATTTTAAAAATCTGTTTTAAGTTGCCAAAAGAATTTAAGGAAAGTTTTACTAACTCGTGCAGAGTTAGTAGATTTGTAAGTGTTTGTGTTTATGGGCAAATTTCATGCTCCTTAAATGATTTATTGAAAAATTCAGAGCTGTTAATTCCCATGGAAGTTTCAGACAATAAGCACTTGACATTTTAGTTGTTTTCTTAATTCTTTCTGGTCATGGGACCACAGAGTCATTATAAAATATGATAACATCAATATGTTGTTTTGTTCAGGCAGCTCTATTTTACAATACAAATAAAAATTTCTATGTACATCAGCTAAAATTGAACAAACTATGTAAGAAATTTCAGTTCACTGAATTCTCAACAAAAGCTGAAATTAATAGAAGTTATTCCCAGGAAAAAAGCTTTTTGTGTGATTTGTTGTCTCTAGGTGCTTCATCTTATTAAAAATAATTATTTCAGATTTTCTTTCCCTTTGCAGGTTTGTGCTTTAAAGGACACACTGAGCATTTGCTATTTTAAAAGAAATGTATTTTCAGGGGGTGAAAGAAAGGATTTGACTTTTTAACACTGAACATCAAAGGAGGGTCTGTCATATTAAGATTGTCACAACAAATACTGTGGACGTAATTATTTCAGTTTTACACTGGAATAACTAAAGTTTCATGAGAAAATAACTAAACCTCAATTATATTTTCCCTTCCAATTTAAAAATAATGTAAGCTACATCACTATTTCATTTGCAGTACGCTCAATCCTTTGAGCAATCAGACCCAAGTTTGTTGTTCACAGAATTGTTCAAACTTGTGGAAGATGAGGTTTTCACTGGCTGCTACCTCTGCTCTGACCTCTTGTAAAAGGCAGGGAAGGATTTAAGGGATTGCCTGAGGACTCCCCCCACCCCTCGCCAGCTGTGCGAGCTAAGGAAGGATTGGCTGGAATTGCGGCTGAGGATGTGTGAAATAGCCAGAAGGCACGTCCAATGGGACAAGTATTTGCACTCTTGTGATGTAACTACTACAAGAATCTCAACAGCAAAACCATTGAAATCAAGGTAAATTGGTTTTCCTTTCTTAGTCTTAACTACTGCAACTCTGCCGTTAACCACAGTAATCTTTCCAGAGAAAGAATGAATGACATAAAATGGCCTTGAGCCAGACTGAAAAGCATTTAACCACCACTGGAAAAAACCAGTTTTGATTCCTACAATGACAGGATATCTCTATAGTATTCATAATATACTCGTGTCTGAATATGGTTGTGGCCTTGTAATACTGCAGCTTGCATTCCTGATTGCCAGTCTGTGGCTACACAGACCCTGCTAATTGCACCCAGGTAGTGCAGGGCTGTTTAAATCCCCACTTCTCATCCATACCCTCCTCAAGGACAGATTGCACCTTCTCTACAGAATAAGTCAACTTTAAACTCTGGGTGCCTTTTGCTTTTGTTTCCTTTTCAAAACATTCTGGTGCAGCTCAGCAGAATGCTGTTTTCTAGCACGCGATCGAGTGCACGTCCTATGTGCTCAGGTGTGGAGTGATAGCACATGGAAGCACCTGAAATTGTGGAACTTGAATCAGAAGGTTTCTGAGAGTTGTGTGTCATTTAGCAGCCCCTGGAGTGAGGAATTTAGGACACATGTTTGGATTTTGTGGACAAGTAGACAAAATGGTAAAATGAATGGTGTGCATTTCAGACACACCTACAATTAACACGTGGTGTGGGTGATGACAAACTGAGACCCAGGAGTAACTGGACAACAACTTCAGAATCGACTGTGGATCAGTTTGTCCCCCTCATTGTCCTTGCACTCTGTTTCTCAGATGAGTTTTCAGTTGTCAGCTACTCTTTCCTACTTTCTGCACCAGCCACTTAAGCAACACAACTTTCCAAAGCCTGCTGGCCATGTGGAAGTGTAAAACTGCATAAATCTCATTAGCACTCTTGAAAAGCTCTGCTGTGTTAGTCAGCCCTTCTCTCCTCCTCACAATATGGTAAAGAATTAAGAATCATCTCTTCCTTTTTCACTTGAATAGTTTGTGGCAGGGTCTTGTCTGAGAGGCACAGTCAGGAGGTTATGCATTTTCCATTGTGATGTAAGGAAAATTTGACTTAAATTTTGTTCACAAGCCCATTGTTCCCAAACTGCAGTGAGCTGGATGCTGAAGAAATTATCATTTGCTCTTTTTCAGCCTAGCTAGATGTAAGGCTACATATGGAAGTTTGCAAGGTTGCAGGAAAATCTATCAGGTTGTCCTTTAGTTTTTGCTTTGTAGCATTGAATGAAGCATTCGATCACAGAATAAAACAAACTCTGCCTGTCTAATTGAGATTTAGATAAACCACACCTGTTTCTGTATCTTCCCTCTATAAATATGATATAAAGATAAATATTTAAGGAGATGCATTATCTTTTACAATGGAATGGACCTTACTTTACATCAGGATACACACCATGCCATCTGACTTCCAAATTATAGCAATGCTGTCTGCATCTGGAGTGCAATAACACTGCATTCCATCTTATGGAACAGTCTAGGAGTTTTGATCTAGGGAATTTTAGCAATACTATTGAAGTAAGAGCTGTATGGCAAGGAGAAATTTTATTCTGCTGTTAACTTTTTTTTTTTTTTTTTTTTTCCCCAAAAAACATGGTCACTTCCAAAAACACCTGGGATTTCAGGCTGCCCTGCAAACTCCCATCATATCAACAGGAAACTTTCCACTAAATTCAGCCTGGTCACAACCAGCAATGTTATAGTGTGATTTCCTGGTGTAATTGATTGCAGGAGATCATTAGAAATTATTATGAAATTACTTATGCTTTGAAAATATTAATTTGTGTGCCAATGTTTTGACTGTGTTTAGTTTCTGAAGCTTTTTACCATTTTTCAAGATTTCAGTGGTACCAACTCTGTTGCCAGTTTTCTGCTGACAGACTTGCCAAAAGAGAAGATTTTAAAAAAAAAAAAAAGGTCTGGAACAGATAAAAGTCCTTGAGATTTACAACCCAACCATTGGAAAGGCTTTTCTTAGTCATTCTATCTTTCAGAATTTTAAAGAGGGTTAAACCATGATCATGAATGGCATTCAGTAGATGGAAAGAGGAGTAGAAACTTTGTATTGTAACATCTAAGAATGAATCTGTATAATTTATCAAACTCTGGTACTGACACGGGGTTTTTCCTCCTGTTCTTAGCAATGGAAAGATAGTTCTGTGTGGGCTTTTCCCATCCTGCTTCCAGTCTTCCATCTCAACAGATTGTATTATTTTACAGGGAGAAATTGTAGCTGAATTTAATATTTTTATCAGTTTTATATCTTACACATTTATGTATATGCATGTCATTTTTAAGTTTGACTGAAAAATTAAGGTAGCCGTTATTTCCTGCTCTTGTGGCTTTTCTAAATAGAATGGAAAACTTCTTGATTTGTAATCAAAACTTTGAAATATAATTCTTAATCTTCCCCTGTAAATGAAAGTCAATCTGTAGGCAGAGCAAAGGTAAAATTTTTCTCAGATATGTCCCCCCATAAAACAAACAAAAAAATCAACAGCATAATTATTTTAATGCATTTTTTACAGAACAGTAGTTGGAAAGGCTAGAAAGGCTGATGTCAGTGTGTTTTTATTGATGCTAAGAGAACCAGAAATCTAAAGATCTAAAGAGAACACATAAACATCTTATAAAAACCACACATCAGACCTCTTTGTAACTTTTAGCAGAAATCAATAACGTTAAAAAAAAGAAATCTTGATCACTTTACTATTTTCCTATGAAGACTTGAACACCACAAGTTCAATTTTCAATATGTGAAATTTGGGGAGGCTGTAGAACATTACTTGAAGGCAATGATTGGTGAGACAGTATGGTTACCGAAGTACACAAGTAGGAAAATTTTAGCCTTTGAATACATAAAAGTCTTCTGACATAAGAAAGACAAAGAGACTTTTTACCAACATCTATAGTGACAGGACAAAGTGCAATGATTTTAAATTGAAAGAGAGTAGGTTTAAATTGGACTTAAGGACGAAATTCTTTGCTGTGATGGTGGTGATACATTGGAATGGGTTGTTGAGGGAAATTGTGAATGTCCCATCATTTGAAGTGTTCACGTTCAGGCTGAATGGGACTTTGAGCAGCCTAGACCAGTGAAAGATGTCCCTGCCTTTAGCAGTACTGGGTAGGTTTTGAAGTGTCTTTCAACCCAAGCCATTCTATGATTTTATTTTGTTCTGCTTAATTACTTGTGTTTCAGGCACATGGTCAAATCAACATGATTTCAGATCAGCGCAGATGTTCACAGACCGTGAGGAAAGGTAACTGGACTTTTTGGTGAATAGCAATTCCTAGTCCTGCTGTTCTTCCTGTCTTGTTAACAAAGCCTGTCCTTTTTCTCCACTGCTCATCAAGTTAAATTCATCCCAGTACACCATCATGTGGCCCAGCATTGTGTAAAATGCCAATTTCACAGCTGTGAGCGTTGCAACCAAATGCTGTGCCTGTTTGAACTTCTCCACTTCCCTCATTATTGCTAACTAAATTTGGATCAATGTGTTTGAACTTTCAGCAGGTGGGATTCTGGTGTCTCAGCAACACCTTAAATGGAAGAGGAAAACAGAGGGTTAACATGGTGATAAGCTCTTCTGAACCTGTGTTGCCCTGATAGGTTCATGTATGGCCTTAGAGGTCATGTAGTTATCTAAATGTGGACATAGAATACCATTACTTCTTCTCTGAATCTGCTCCCAGCATCCCATCCAGGCCAGCATTCCTGGCTGTCTTACCTCCAGTTTTCTGTGGGATTTTGCATGGTTGAGTCTACAGTTTGTGCACATCCTTTATGCTTCTTTAGTTCTCGTCCCTGACATTATGTGGACCCCAACACTGAAATTTTTGCAGTCCTTTTGTGTTGGAATCCGAAACTCAGCTGTCAGCAGAAGGAGAACTGATAGGATTAAACAGTAAACCATGGACAGTGGGAGCTGGGGAAAGCTCTTTGCTTTGAGAGCCTAAAGCCACACCATGAGAGATATCACAAGACTGTACCTGTTAACAATTAGCTAGTTAACAATTATTAGTTTGATTGTCCTTTCTGCCTTAACAAGATATGGGAAGGTTTTGTAATGATGTCGTAAAACGGTGTAGAAACCCCTTTTGTTCTCTTCCCCTATGTGATTCTTCCCTACAGAAAAACATTAACAGTTTGTGTAACTGTAACCGAGAATTGTAAGGAGCCCCTGGTGGTCTAGTGGTAAAGGCGCAGCGCTATCACCGCGGAGACCCGGGTTCGATTCCCAGTCAGGGCCACTCCCGGGCAGGTGGGGCTCGTTAGCCCTTAAAGGCAACCCACCTACGTCCTAAGGACCTCACTGCCACTGTCCAAGCTCACTTGGCCCCGGCAGATGAACCTTAGGATTAAAGGGTGGGCTCAGTTCCGCGCACACTGTGTCTCACCTAAAAAATCCAATGCGCAGGCTGGAAGGTGGAAAGACCTTCCCCGGATCTTCGCTTGCGAAGACTGGCCATTATTAACTGAGAATTGTGTAATCCTCTAGTCAGCATAATCTGCCCCTAATTAGCATAACTCATCCTCCTCATTAACATGTCTCGCCCACCGGTCCCTTATATTGCAAATTGCTTGTTCAATAAAGAATTCTGGTTTGCACCCCCAAAACTGGGATTGTTTAGTTTTGCACCTTCACAGTTTTGGATGGTAACAGATTACCATTTCCTCTGCTTCCATAGTTGGAGTTAGAGAGAGACTTTTGTCTCCCTGGAATAGGATTCTTTCTTTGGCCTTAATCAGTTGTGCCTGACTGCCAGATTGATTGAACATTGTATTTTCTTCTGGGTTCTCAGTGATGGTTTTAACCAGATCTTACCATTCTGCCTAAAATTTGCCCCACAGCAATTTCCTCTTCCAACGCTTCCCTCACAAGTGATTTTTGGTATACATGTAGCATCGTGCTACTCTCAAGGGTGCAAAGTATAAACCAACCAACAAATTATTACTTCTTTTTCCCAGGCTCTACACTTCATTTATTCACTGCATTTGTCTTACTTAATGTAAGCGCAGTACTTTCTTGCCAGACAGAAAGGCAACAAAAACATGATCTAAGTTACTGCATCTAATACAAATTCTAGTTATTTTCATTCCCAGTTTCTTTCTGCTTTTATTCCACCTCTCCACTTACTAATTCATCTATTTCTTTCAACTTTTAAAGTCATTTTCTTGATGCAATTGGTCCCCTTTGGGAGACAAGTTCTCGGTACCATCAGTTCTTAATTTTGTAGATTGTGTTTGCCTTCATTTTTGTTTCTGCTTTTTAATTGTTTTCAATTAAGAAAAATGTGTATTAAATCTGTTTATTTAATCTTTTTCAAAACTCAAAACCTTTAATTGCAATATTAATTCCCACTTGTGTCATGTAATTTCTCACAGTATGCCGTAGCTGTGCTTGGATAGGAACAAATGTTGCTATTAGGAAGCAGTAACTTGCACGTTTTCAGTGGGGGTTGGTAAAACACAGTTCACAGCTGGGAATGAACTTCTGACTTAAGCTAACCTAATTAAACCACTCAAGTTCAGACAAAGTATCTCGGTCTTTGTAGGGGTCTCATGAGAACAGGTTTCTCCCAGGAGATTCCCAGCACTTTCAGGAGTGTAACATACACATTTCTCATCTCACAATTTGCTGCTGCACAAAATGCACTTCTGAAAGAGGAGGGGGAAAAAGAAGTGTCATGAGACAAAGTTGGCTTGAATCTTGACTGAAAATATCAGCTGATTTTCATATAATCATCATTTTTGTCTGGTAATTATCCATGACTGTATAAAGATGCCATTTAAATATTGCAGCCACATGTTCAGTGGTTTTCTGTAGAGACCGCTTGTTATTTTTCTTCTTGGAAGAGCTGGGTTGTCTCATTCTTCCTTGAACCCACAGGATTTGTGTTTCTGGGAGCAAAACTCAAGCAAATACTGCTTAAATTTTTAAGCTCCAATTGCGTTGCTCTTCTGGTAGTCATGATGTTCACTATTGTATTATGTTGATATGTAACACAAACTATGATTTTTATTATAATTTGTAGTTGTCTAGTAATAAAAACACCTAGATTTTTTTCTTGTTAGCTAGCTGGGTTTTGATTTTTTTTCCCCGAGGGAGGAGGCCAAATTTTTAATTTTTTTGACGTTTCCATGAAAAGTTCTATTCTGCCATGTGTCCAATCAGTTGAAATTTTCACAGAAGATATCATCTTGCACAAATTAGGGTGGTTTTTCTTAAACTGATTTCATAGGTAATCCTACTGCTGTCACTTATGGTCATGACTTAAGAGCTATTCAAAATAAATTGCTTTCTTAATGTTTAGCATTATGATAATGGTGGTTATCAGAGTGTGAACAAACAATTGACCATTAAATTATTTCTTAATGTGTGCTCAGCTTGTTTCAGAATAGGAAACTGGGGCTAGATTTTAGTGAGTCTCTTGCCCAACATCTCTGAAGGAACGGATTATCAGTTCTAACTGGTAAACTGATAAACTAAACTGGTAAACTGATGCAATTTTCCTAAACGAGGAAACATCTTGCATTTGTAGTTTGTTTAAAGCAGCATTTTGTGTCTGATATTACCCATCAGATCTGTGATCTCTCTAACTGATGCTTGTTAAGATGTGTTTAAATAATATTCTAGGCATTCTGTTCAATAGCTAAAACAGTAGTTTCTCTTGTTTTCCTATTGTTGATTAAGCTCACTGAATTTGTAATCCAGCTTGAACAGAAAATATATGTATATGTTTTTAAATAATACTATAAATATTCCTCTCTACCACAAGCTAATTCAGTCTCTGGTCTATTCTTCTGCTGCAAATTCACGCTTTATTTTTGTAGTCATAAACTTTAAACTAGTCTTGTAAATAAAATCACCACCTTCAATTTTTTTCTTCTTCTTTTTTTTTCCTTTTCTGCTCAGCTTTCAGTCTCTGCACAAAACCCTCTCATTCTTCAAGTTCCAATCTGTAGATAGGGAACGCTAGCATAGCACATTACAAGTGGTGTTTAGGGATTATGTAAGTAAGAGTCATGTCCATATCTTTCTTCTTTTCCACAATAGCTGCAATATCATTAGCAACTTCTAGTAAGGAGGGGGTGAGGGAGGGGAGTGGGACATGAATGGAAATGTTTGTCATTTCTTGGAACTGTGTTACATATTCCTGCCCTAATACAATAGTCCTGACCCTTTAAACCCAGCATAACTTAGGCCATTAAACAAGTGTTTTCTGGTAACTGTTTCTAAGCACACAGGAGACATCCCATTAAAGACACCATATACTCCATTAAGAGACTCATGTTCTTAATGGCTTGATGAATCAACAGTGTTTGGGACACTTGGGTCACTGTCAACATCTAGAAATGTGAGCTTCGTTTTTTGGGTTTTGGTATTTTTTTGTTGTGTTCTGAGGGGTTTTTTTGTTTGGTTGGTTTTTGTTGGGTTTGTTTGTTTGTTTGTGGTTTTTTGGGAGGTGGAGGGGTTGGTGGTGTTTTGTTTGGGGGTTTTTTTTGAGCTAAAGGACCAGATTTCAACTCATTAAAAACAGCTGTGTCTAAGGAAAGACTGGCCATATAAAGAAAAAAAAGTTTTTGCACTTCTGCCTCTGAGCTTAAGCTCTTTGACTTATTTATCAGAAAACAAAAAAAAAAACAAAAAAACCAGATTCAATTACAAGTGTTACTCTAGTTCCTCCAATTACTTGAAACGTAATTAGAGGTCATACATCAACAAATAGAAACATTGTCGTGTTTCATGGAGAAGGCAGTCCAAGGAGGGAAAGAACAGGAAGGCGAAGAAACAGAACCACATCTCCACATGTCACTTTCCAGGGTAAATTATTCCATCTGGAGATGATATGTGGCTAAATTAGTTCATTCCTCTGCAGGAGATGCAGGCAATAGTGCTGGTCCAGCAGCTTAGGCAAATGTAAATGGATTTCAGTCTCTCTGAACTGAAAGCTCTCAGAGAAGACCACTTCCATTCAGACTGAGCAGTTGGGACAGTGCAATGACTACAAATTTTATGGTATGAAGGCCAACGTTTTGAGTAGAAAATAGGGTTTGTTGGCAATATACTTATCCACGACAGGAAGCACCTCTTCCCAGCAGTAGTCATCGTTTGCATCACAGTTAAACAGTTTTAATATTAATGTGCAAAGTAGGAAGTCATGTAAAATGTCAAACTTACAATTCTCCACTTCTTTGAAACTTGCTTACTGTTTTCCTTTGAAACTTGCTTCCTCTAATGGCATATAGTTTTGCTCCAATTTACTACTTTCAAAGCAAGATTTCCATCTGTTGATTTCTCATCCCACTTCCCAATACATCCACTGCCTTAAAACAAGCAGGTAAAACCCCTTCCTCAAAGAAAAAAAAAAAAAGGAAAAAAAACCCCAAACAAACAATAAAAGAAAGATTAATACGAAAGTTGCAGAATCCCTTCACTGTCAGTGTGGTTTGCATTTCTCCTTTTTACAGCTAATCTATACAATCAGTGCTGGATTCCTTGTTGTCGAGCTATAAAATCATTCACGGCAGAGCAGTGCAAAACATTTCACAAAACACGTGAGTGATATTACCTCCATCAGTCTCTCTGCCTGCAAGTGTTTTCTTTCATCTGATTAATCCAAATCAAGTTGCTTAAACCTTCTGGCTTCTCTGGAAGAGACAAAGATTTCTGATGTTGCTTTCCTTTCGTCAAATATCTGCAATGCCGTTCTGCTGTTTATGGAGAAATATCTGCTCTCATCAGTTAAGTTTATAACCCTAGCAGGATTGTAAAGCTGGTATTACTCAGTGTAAAATTTCCCATGAGACCCAGACATCCCTTTTGCTAGTGTCTCAACTGCAGGGGAAAATGGACAACAGGTCCTGTACTAGCTCCCATTTCTGAAGGTTCAATAACACGCTTTTATGGTAAATTAATACTAATTGTTCACAGCAAATCTCTACACTCTAATAGTAATTAGATATGATTTACACAGATGCATATTATCTGTATTTTATTACTGTGAGGTTGGCCTCATTTGCCTCATAATCATTTATATATATTTATAGCCGTATCAAGAATGTTTTGGGGTGGGGGTTTTTCAGGTATTTTTAGTTAGGTTTAGGAAGGATTTATTATATTAAGAAGTTGGGGATAAACAAGATAATATATAACAATTAAAAAACCCCAACAAGGTAAATGCCAGAGGTACCACTTCAACAGAATGTGGAGAATCAGTTTATTCCAAATCACAGGAACACCCAGATGTAGTGGTGATTACAGCCTTAATGGATTGGTTTGATTGCTTATTTGAGAAAGCTCCCTGTTTTACATTAAATTCTCCAAAACTGTTTAAATATTGATTGAAATCTCTCAAATGGATGCATGGTAATCCCATTCCTTATTGTCTTCATTGCCTTCTAATGATGCATTGTTTATAGAATCAAAAAGACCAATTTTAGCTCTGTTTATTCCTTACATCTCTCTGCTAAATATGCACTCTTATCTTGACTCATTTTTGTTGCTGTCTCATGTTGGAAGTCAGTGTTTTAAGGATTGGGCTTTAAAAGGAAAAAATATCCCATTGAAATTTCATTGCCTCAGAACATATGTTCAGATGTTTCTAACAGCCTTCAAACTAAAGAAGAAAATGTCCTTAAAGGAGTCACATCTCTTCAAAGTGATCATTGTGAAGCTACCACTTGCCTGTGTTTTAGAGGATGTTTATTTTACGTGCTTGTTGTCTCTTTGTTACCCATCGTGACCTCTGGAATGGTAACGTAGGAATCATTTACTATTGTATTTTTAGCTGTTACTACACCCACAAGACTTTTTATTACCAGCAGGAGTGGAGGTATTAAAGAGATTTGTGGGTCTCAGAAGGCTCAAAGCACAGTAGGGATGAAATTACAAAATTATATTCTTATAAAATATATTTCTAAAACTGTGTACAAAGGCCCAGTGTTAATGAAAGTAATTGATAGCAAATACTGATTTCTTTTTACATCACCAACAAAGCATTTTTTCTGAGTAATAATGAGCCTCTTTTTAGCAACAATAGGAAAAAAATGAGTCTCATGAATCATTTATGTGGCCTCATTCACTGCTATTATTACTTTTGCCATCAAATATTTTGGGAATTCATCCCCTTTTTCTCTCTGTCTTTACATCTCATGTAATGGTCTTTCTCGTGCTTTTCAGAAGGAAAATTGAACTTTCTTCTTCTTTAATGTACAGAAAAGTACCAGATCTTCCATTCTGATTCTGAATAAATGTTCCTGTTGCTGAGACTTTTAGCTGGAGGAAGCCATAAAAGATGAATAATTGCTAAAGTAGAAACAAGATAGGGGAAGTAAAACCCAACGAGCAGAAGAAATTCATTTTCAAAAGGTCAACACCTTCAGCACAGGATTTGCCTAAATTGGACAATTCCATAATATTTTAGCTGTCAGTAATTCCACTATACTGAAAATACTCAAAGTGCACTGATAAGTGTCATGCCCATGTAGTCAGTATAATTACAAGTAAAATTGCATAATGCTTAGAGCAGGACAATGAGAGTCAATGGACTTTGGTTCTTTTGGACTTTGTCTAAGCTGAGTGAAACAAGTAATTTAACCTTTTCTACTTAAAAAGCAGAAAAAGGGTTTTTACTTAAAAAGTAGAAAATGGAAGCAGGGGGTTGAACTAGATGAACTTTAAGGTCCCTTCCAACCCAAATCGTTCCATGACTCTAAAAGTACTCATCCACACAACTGTTGCCTCTCAACAGATTCATGTGTTCTGCAGGAGGCTGCAAGTATAGACTGCAGAAGCTGTCTACAACAGGTATCACCCTTTCTCTTTGGCTGACTTTAAGGAATTGGGATTTTTCAGTGAAATGTCTGCTACTCTAATTTTGTCAGTGACACCCTTCGTCTTCTCTAATTTCCAGCTCAATGGGGAACTTCTGTTCTCACGTCCAGGTTTTATTTCTGATTTATATCTACCTTTATTTTATATGTTCAATTCTTCAAAAACTATTTGTGTACCCATGATCTAAAGAATCAGCTGAGAGTGGTTTTTGGTTTTTTGGTTGATTTTTTTGGTTGGTTGTTTTGTTGGTTGTTTTTTTTGGGGGGGGATGTTTTAATAAATAAATGCAGTTGAAAATATTAGGCAACTAGAAAAGAGACTTTTTTAACTGAGGCATGCTGAGCTCAGTCCACTACCCCAGACTCTCAAAACAAGACACATTACAAAGACAATCCCTGTGTAGACACTAATGCTAAAATTATGATTGATTTTATTTTAGTTCAGTTTTGGTGAGGTTACACTACGACATTCACAACTTCTTAATTTTTTGAAGTGCACATAGTATTTAATTTGAGAGAAATGTGTTTTCATTGAAAAATACTTCGTATAACCTCTCTGTGCCTCATCTTCTTCTTTTATAAAACTTTTATGACAAATTTTACATCTGTCTTATAATTTTGAGGGGTTTGGATGAGTGGTGTTGTATTCTCACCAAGTGGCATGCTGACAGTTAACTTTTTGCATTAAATTTCCAGCTGCAAAAACCAGATTCTCCATCTTCTCATGATAAAAATGCAGCATCTTTCAGAAGAGATGCACTTCAGTGTGCCTCTTGTCAGTATGGTCAACATTTTTAAGTTAAATAGTCATTTTAAAAATTAAAGATTGATTTTTTTCCTAATATAAGAATGATAGTAAGAAGAACCATAGTGCTTTTGCGTGCACAATATGACAATGAGGTTGGAGGATATTCTACTCCAAGCAGGGCCACACAATAAGCTGCTCCTAAGATACAGCCTCATTAAAAGTGAATAATGTTGATACAAACCAATGTTAAATATCCAAATGTCACCAAATAACTAATTCTGTTTAATCAAATTATTTTTTCAGTTGTGTTGATCAAACATCACTGGGAACAGTCTCACAACTAAGTCGACCCTGCCTTTGTGTGCAGGGTCCTCACTCTTTCCATCAGGTTGATTTGCCATTACCACTGTTGGTCATAAAGCCACAGTCTACCTTAAAACTTATCCACCTACAAAACTTCCAGTGAAACATTTTCAGGTGGATCAACACCAAGATCCAGCTTCTGCTGAAACTATGGAAATGTCAGGTGCTGGCACAAAAGTCTAGGTGGGAGTGCAGTGATGGAGACATGGAGGATGGAAAACAGAATTGCCCCTCTGTGCCATGATATCTCCATGGATTCCTTTAAATATAGTGTGAGACAGGTAAAGAGGGATCCAGATTGCTGGAGGCTGCTGCTTTACCTACATGGGAATTGTGCTGAGGGAGAAAAGTGCTGTGTGTGTGTGGAAGGAGCAGGGACTGAGTGCAGAGTTCCAGAGCTAAAAGAAATTTTTGTTCAGATCCAAAGATCACACTTGCAGCTGTTCCCTGTTTTTATTTTTTTATTCTGTATTTTTCAGAGCTCATTTCTTCTATTATAAATATGTTAATCACAAGATTAGTGATAACTGAAAACACTAAGTGGAAGCTGATTTCAGATACAGCAATGAACTCTTTACCTCACAGTGTTTCACTGATGGTTTTTCTTAGAAAATGTCGTAAGATATGCACTTCTAATCTATGATCTGTTACTGAAGTGTTTACTTAGTGGACTTACCTGAAGGAATTAGCATCTCTTGTAAATTTTTTTTTTTTTCTACATAACATATAGTACGTGATGTCACATGTTCCATAACAGAAGTATGACCTGAACTAAGCAAAAAACCAATTGTGGATGAATGATGAAAAGAATGAAAATTATGTAAGTCTAAAAAAAATGCAGAAGTAATCCAATTACTATTTTTCCCTTCATGACCAATCTTCTAAAAAGAAGGATGTCCTCTATTCTTTTAAATATAATTCCAATAACTATACCTAGCTCAGAAAACTTAAAATATAGTTCTAGTTCACACACCTCTTGTGTGTGAACTATGTGTATATCTTTAAGAAAAAAAAACCAAAACACAAATAAAATGAAAACCCCAGCATAATGAGAAGTCCAATCACTCCAAATCAGTCTAATCAGTATGTAGTCCCATCTTTTTCTAATCCCTTCTGTTTATTTTCTTTTCCTTTTTTTATTCTGTCTTGGTCAGTTGTTGTAGGCTGGAGACAACGTGTTAAGTTACTGGATTTTCATGCTCTGCAAAGCTGCCTTGCATCTCTATTCCCAAGCACGATTCCTGTCTCCGAGCAAGAAAGAAACAGAGAAAGGGATGACCTTTGCAGCTGCCATTTTGAAAAAAAACTCTTCAAAGGTTGTGAAGAGAGAAGCCAGAAACCTGGGATGGCGAAATAGAAGAAAATGAAAACCTTTAGTGCTGCAGGGAGAAGCGTTTTGCCAAAAGGTGGTGGCAACAAATCCTCCGCTGGGTTTGTGTGGGCTCTCTGGGCACGAGGAGTGGCAGCGGCAGAAGGTCATGCTGAGATGGCTTCTGATGCTGGATGACTCATTGGAGAGAAGAAGTAGGATTTTTAGGCAGTGGATTCCAGCATTCTAATCTCACTGGTCTCCCAGAGACTCCTATTGCCTTCAGCACCACGTGGAAACACAGTTTTCCCTGGGGCTTTGATTCCCTTTCCCAAAACAAGCCCTCCCAGCAACTCAGCAGTGAGATGTTAAGAATTTAGAGAACAAGCTGTAAATTGCCTGGAAAGGATCTGCTGCAAGAGAGGTGAAATAACCACAGCTGCCAGAGACAGAATGTGCCTGGACAGATGGGACACCCCTGACAGACTGCAACACCCCACAAATGGCCCCAGATCAATATTCCAGGACAGGGAAACCACCCCTGGACTGGGTTAAAAAAAAAAAAAATCAGGGTTATGGGAAAGGAAATACCTCTTCAGGCAGATATTCTCAAACTGCCAACACCTAAAATAGCAATCCTAGAAACCTGAGCAAGGATGATCCCATTTTATTAAGGTCAGATGGAAAAGCAAAAGCCCCTATTAGGAGTGATAAGAGACAGCCAAATTGAATAGTATTGGAAAGATAACAACAGAAGCAAACAGCCAATATCCAAGCCATCTAGACTTTCCTAACACAGACCAGGGCTGGACCTGCCAGTAGTTAACTGCAGGTTTGGTGTATTTTCTCCTGAAAGTTTTTCTGCATAAAAAAAAGCAGCCCACAGAAACCTCAGTGCTCCTACAGTTTTTCTACGGTGCACAGCCAGGTCATCTTGCCTTGTTCACTGTTCTCTGTCCTTTTGGAGCTGCTGCCTGAGCTATAAAGGAACACCCTGCCACAGCTTTTCCTTTCATGTGTGAAGAAACACAAGAATTTATTCTGGTTGCACTGTCCAGCCTACCTAGGGATACTTGAAGCTATTGTTATTCAAAACATATGTTCTATGCTGTGCCTGAGTGACCAAATATAAATTTGCATTTCATTGATAGGAGGTTTTGTTTTCTGTGGCTTTGAGATAGCTGGTACTCCTTCCCATGGGACAGAGGTCTTCAGGGCAGCATAAGGGACATCTCCAGTGGGTTTTGAGTAGAATAACATATTTTTCTTTGATGTGGAGGGAATTGAACCAGATAAGTTAAAAACCATACTAGAGAGTGTAAACGTTTGATGATTCAAACTGCCGCTGTTTTACCCACACACCAAGAAAGGAATCTCAAAATACCTGCTAACTTCTGAGCCACCCAAACACCTACTTACGTAAGTGTTCTATTTTCCTAACAGCGGTTTGTGTTTCCATCCAGCACAAGCATTTCAATGTGTCCCCCCACAAATAAATCTGGTTGCTAAGAAAGACTATTGATTCACAGTTGTGAAAGACATATAAATAAAGATGTCTTACAGGTGAAAGAGACATCTGTTCACTCTGCAGTAATACAGTTCTTTTCAAGGAGTCCTCCCACAGCTTTTGAAAATGCCTCAGTAGTGCAGGGATGGGACTGAATGCACATCAAGGAGTTTGACTGATGGAATTCCATGTCTAATTGGTGGTACTTAGCCGTGAGTTTCCAACACACAGAGGAGTAGCAATGAGGTCTGCAATGTTTGCAAGTCAGTGTTACAGCTTTACTCTTGGCCCTACCTAGAAGCACGAGTTGATTTCAATTTGGGGTATGACTGTGTTCTGAATGGGGGACATGAGTAGCTTTCTTAGAATTGGCCCCAGGTTGAAAGGCACAAGTAGTAGGAGTGGGCCCATGAGAGGCATCTTAATATGGACAGCTCTGACTGCTTCAGGGCCCAGGTTCTCTCCCTCCAGCTCTGCCTTATTGCCCAACAGGAAAATGCAGCACAGGGCACCCTGCAAGCTCTTCCAGGGGAACTGAACCTGGACTGAAATAGATAGTTTCACTTACAGCCAAGGAAGGAAGGTTAAGAGCAAAAAGTGCAATTGTAAGTATGACTAAGCAGGGAGATTTATGCTGAAGAAAGACTTCAGAAAAAGAAAAAGGGGGGTTGAGGTTTAGAAAGAATTAAGGAACAGCTGAGTGCTCCAAAAATACAGTATTAACAATCTCTAGCAGCAGCAGCAGCAGCAGTATTCCTATGCCAGAAACTCAGCTTCCTGTTATAGGACCCAGTTGCTATAGAAACTTCCAACTGGGAGCTAAATAAAGTAATTTCTATGCTAGTGTTGGTGTCTGTAACTTCAGCACCTGATGCTAACCAAATTGTGCTCAATAAACAAATTTAAACTCTAAAAGCCTGCAATGAGTTCACAATGTTTTCTATACAACTGATTAATCCCAATTGATCTTGGCTTCAAACTCAAGAGCATGAGAAATCATAGAAACAGATAAAAGACTACCCTGGACAAATATGCCTCCCACTTTATTTCCTCCTTCTCCAGCATACATACCTCTTTATTCTGTCTTAGCTGTTTTTTATTTTGAAACTATCTTTTTCATGGCTAACCTTATACTTGAGCCTGACACCTCTGATCCTCTTTAGACAAATTAATTCTACATTAACCTGTGCTCGCTCTTGCATCCCTTTCACATTTCATTAAACGTTTACTTCAGGTTAAAAATTTGAGAAGCAATGTTAGCAACTGAGTGCAAATCCTTTCTCCTAGATCTCCAGCACAGGGATGAGGCACAAGGGACAAGTTTGCAAAAGCCTGCACAGGCAGCTCATACTGCAGGAACCGTGAGAAATGCTCGTCTCTCAGGGAACAGGAGCACAGATAAATCTGGTGAACCTGGATGCCAGAACATCGAGGGTAAGAAACACCTTCTCTTTAGAAAGGAGAAATTGTTATTGTTGTAGTTATTACTGTAGCACTTTCCTGTACTGACTAAGTAACAAGAGATCACCTCAAATGTTTCAAAATGCAGACTCTATTTCTGCATGATGTTAAATAGAAGTAAAGTTTGTTAGAATAAATAACACTGCTGCTATGAGTAGTCATGTAGGACAGATTTAGAACTCTTTATAATTGCCTTGTTACTGTTAGAGAAGCTGCCTGACTATTTCTGCAACATCTGGCAGGATGGTTGAAGCTACAAAGGGCATCACAGGGCCATGGCAGGGACTGCTCTCCCTTTGTCAGTCCTCTTCTTTATGTTCTAATTGCCCAAAGTATGTGAAGGAATGGGCTAAACATCTGGAGTACTTGGCACTTCTAGGAGAAGAAAGCAGAAGAGGAATGCAGCAGTGGTGAGGTGGAAGAGGTGGAAGTTTTCATCATTCCCAGGAAAGGTGAACAGCAAGAGACATTGCCTTATCCCCAGCAGAGGAACTGAGGAGCCTGAGCGGACAAAGATGTGTGTGGGCACCTGAAGATCATTCAGTCTAACCCAGCATGCAGACTGAAAACCAAGGGAAGGGACAGGAGAGCAGGAACAGCTCATCAGCTGCTGCAGGAGAAGGGACAGGAGGCAGAGCTGCTTGGAAGGGGCCAGGGCAGGCACATAAGAGTGCCCTGCAGCCACCATCATTTGCTGGGACGGGAGCTGCATTGGCTGCAGACACAGGGTTGTCCAAGGCCTCAGGGACATTCTGAAGCAAGAGCAGGGCTTGCCCAAAGCTTGGGCAGGGTAAGCTCAGATCTTAAGGCACATCTCTGACGCGTGGTGGGTTGCTGGGCTTGGGCAGGGGGTGGCAAAGAGCCGTCACTGCTGTGCCAGGTGGCTGGTGGCACGTGGATCCCTTGCAGGCTTTGGCAGGTGACACGGGCAGCTGGTGAGCACGAGCTGCCTGATGGCTCCCAGGAAGCAGCAGGCAGGCAGGCCAGGCTGCCAGCCAAGTCTGGAGAAAGTGGGCTCCTGGCCCTGACAGGAGAGCAGAGTCTAGCTTGTAGAGCTACTCAAAGGACCACAACAACTACTTGCTTGAGAAGAACTGGCCAGTGAAGTAGAGAAAGTCTGGGTTTTATCAGTGTCCATGTAAACCAAGGCATTATGTATGAGGTTAAAGTCTTTGAAACAAACCTGGTGAATTAGGCTGGACTTTGAAAGCTTTTGGTGGTATTTTTTCATCCAAGTCAGTGTGGTCATATCTTAATATAAAACTAGCTGGGACTTTGGAAGAAGGGCTACACTGTTCATATCTTGTCAGAAGCAATGTGTGTGGGATGCATATGTATCCCAAATATATATTTGCATGTGTATACATATGCATATATGCATATATATATATGTAATTCCCTGTTCAATGCATTGTGTTAATGATTGTTCAGAACTGAACTGAGTCCTGCTGCTCACGCCACAGCCAGGCATTAAACAGACCCTGCTGAAGTAAATGCAGTCCAGAAAGACACTTGCTTAGCATAAAAGTTGTGTTTTCAACCCCACTGACTTCAGGGGGACCCACCCACAAGCTGAAATTTTCACATATGCTTGAATGCTGTGATGAATAGGAATGACCTGAAATCCACACATTCAGTTAGACCATCCTTAACTGCTGACACATGTCACCAAGCCTTTGGGTGACAAAGGAGCCCATGAGGAGAAGACAGGGAAAGTATCATCAACTACTTATTTCCTGTAGGGGGAGATTTGCCTTGAGGAAATGAAGAGGAGAGGAAGGTCAGGATCCTAAGATGTGGAGGCCAGACTTCCTAGGCACAGAAATATACCTTGTGAAGAATGAGACACAGACTGCTTTGGAGGGCAGCTCATAGCAGGGAACCATGAGGGGTGGTCTGGACTGCCCCTGTCGCTGGGGGTTGTTAGGGAGCCTGGGGATTTGGGGCATTTTGATCATGCAAAACTGCCTACAACTCCACCCTCTTCTTGGTGAAACAGAGGCAGTTTTCATTAGCTCTAAAATATAAATAAGCTGAAAAGGGAGATTGCTCATCAGGCATTGGAATGGGCTGCCCAGGGAGGTGGTGGATTCTCTGTCCCTGGAGGTATTTAAGAAGAGACTGGATGTGGTAATAAGTGCCATAGACTAGTAACTATGGTGGTAGTGGATCAAGGGTTGGACTTGATGATCTCAGAGGTCCTTCCCAACCCATCTGATTCTATGATTCTATGACTTGCATTTTTTTTTTCTAATTGGACTGTAAGGAAAACATACTTGAGTCCTCAAGAAGGCTTTGAGAGTCTTGCTTTTAGTGGACTTGGTTGTAACGATGTTGAAAATTTTTGTTTCGAGAATTGACAGTCAATTCTGATGTCTGTTGTTTTTCATATTGTCTATTCTGTTTGCACAAGTTTATGGAAGACTTGAATGGATACTTAAATGCAGTGATACAGATGCAAAGCTACCACTTTTCATAGAAATGTTGTTTTTCCCCTTGCTGATTCAAGAAGATCAAGTCCTTGTACAGTCTACACACACAGTGAGTTACAGCTGAACTTCCACACTGTTTTTTTGTCTTTGTTATATGCTTTGCCAATAAGCCAAAAGGGTCACACTTCAATGCCTTTCAAAACTGGAAAGCCAAGTTTGTAACCCATTTGCATAATTTTTCTTCCCTTCTTTTTTGTCCTTTGTTGTCTCAGTCAATCTCTCCAGTCACTATGATATCCCTCAGTGAGTAGTTTTTATTTCTTGCTTCCAAAAGCTTCTAGGAGGTTTTTTCCTTTGGTGGGTTTTTTTTTTTCCTCTTATTTTTCATTTATTTCTCCTTTGCATCACAATTTCTTGTTACCTGAGAGCTGTTGTAGAGAATATGTATTTTAATTTGCATTCATGACACGTAAGTTCTGCCACTTAAAGTGTTTGTCCTATCATATACTTCCCTGAGATGGCTTTCCCTTCTGGCTGGATCCAAGCTTCCAAATACTCACAAAACCAGAAAGCTGCAAGCTGGCTTCTTCCCTGCTATCTGTCTCAGGAACCAGGCCAAGCCTTCAGGACTTTTTCTGGTGAAGTTACAAGGAAAGACACAAACTATTTCTCTTGAAAGGTCCTGCTGGGGCTGCGTGCAATGGATTTCATGCAAGGAGGTCCCCTGTGTTTGCAGACTGATTGAATGGGTGGTTTCCTGCTGAAGCACAAAGGACTTTGCCCAGAGAATTCTTTTCAGTAATAGATGGCCAGAGATACTTTTCAGTACAGCATTTTAGCCATGATGACCATTTATTTGGAAAGGGAAAAACCCCTCAATAATCAGTATTTGCCTATTAAAAGAGTCAGGCCTGTGCTGATATCTCCCACTATTTGTTCTGTCTCTGATTTCTCAAAGTTTCACAAAGGCCTGTCTTAGCGTTCTTCATTAGTAATCTAAACAAAGTGAGTAAAAAAAGAAATTGTGTGCTCAAATAATATGGACTAAAACATGCCTGCTTAATTTTATGTGCACTAAGGGTCATCGCAATGATTACTTACAGCAGGTTAACTTTAGCGTGCTCATAATTATTTCCAGGATCAGTGAAGAACAGGTCACCTTTCAATACACAGGAAGCTTAATGAGGGGTGAAAAGTTAAAATCCTAGATGTGAATTACTCCAAAATATGGGACTTTATATATAGATAAATATGTATCTAAAGACTAGTGGGTTACCAATGATATTTGTTCTCTAAATTTAAACAGAAAAGTCTAGCTAACCATTTTAATGTTTTGGTTTACTCAGTGTTACTTTACACAGTAATCTGCTGTACTTAAGCATATTTTACTTTAGAGAAGTAATTGACTTTTATAAAGAGAAAATGTTATTTTGAGGACATAAAATTTATTTATAAACCAGGTTCAGGCTCTGAAGTGGGAAGTTGGTAGGAAACTGGAAAATGGTTAGCTGTTTGTGGAAAGAATTTCCTCTACTTCTCATCTTACATTTTTTTTTTATTTTTTTATTTTTGAATCTCCACCACACCTTAAAAAAAAAAAAGTTAAGACCTGGAGGAACAGTATCAACTTTCTGCCTTTTCATGAAAGAAACACTAGTGTTTCTGTTCATTTCTTTTATAAATTTGACCAAGTATTACCTTTCTTCTTTTTGCATCCTACACTCTGTTTAATTTAGAAGAAACTTATAACAGTTTCTGAAAAATTACTGTGAGGAAACAATTGCTTTCAGAGAATCCTTTATTTCTCTGAGGGGCAAACTGAGCTGATACTTTCCATTCCTCACAGTGATGGGATAACTGGCAGCAGCTGTGGAAGTGGGGAAAGGGTATATCAGAGCTGCTGGGTCTCACCTGCCTCCTGGGATGGAGGAGGGTCCTGCAGCTCTGGATGTGCAGCATGGATTGGGAGCTGACTGCAGGTGGAAGGAGGTGAGGTTGTCTTTATTTGTTTCCTTTAACTGTGTTATTAGTGAACTGCGTCTTTATTTTTTTTTCCCTGATGTTTATCTCTGCAGAGGTGCACTTGTAGCCCATAACTTTGACTTTTTTTAAAAAAGGTTCATAAATATGTTCCCTATGGAAAGGGAGGGATTTCTTTCCTGAATTATTAATGAGTGTGATTTTTGTGGGTTTCTTTTTTCTGTAAGGTTGACTTATCTGCACAACTGTTTCCTTCTTGGCTTCTGTTTTGACAGACTTGTAAATTCTTCTCTGCATACTCATTCCCTTTTCTCCTTCGTTTTGATGGCATATGGGGTTTGGGGAGTTTGGGAAAGGGGTAGAAGAAGGAGGTGAGAGAGGTTACCCTTACTGTGGAAATGTCTCAGTTCTAGAAAATGATGGGATATACTTTAAAACACCTAATTCTTTCAGTACAAAAATAGGGTAATAGTCTCAAAAAGAAATAAGCAAGTAAAATTACTTTTCTAGGGCTTTAGAGGGTACGTATTGGAACCTGTATTTGAATTCATGAGCGCTGAACCAGAAACTATTCCAGCTCTACCTAGTTTTAAAAATAAAGTTTGCCCTGCTGAAAGTCAGTGTCGCCTTTGTCCACTAACAAAGGCATTATTATTACAATGATTTAATGCAACTGAGTACGACTCTGGAAACTCAGAGCTCTCTGAAACCTAGTGGAGGTCTCTCTGCCTCTGTTTTGATGCAAAACTGTAATTTCTATGGTTTGGACATAATCTGCTGTCTCAAAAGCAAGTCTCCAGGGTTTAAATACATATTCATTTAAGCATTTTTACCCGAATACAAATGAATGTAATAAATGCAGGTAACGGCTGTAAGGTACACCTCATGACAGGGCTTTAGATAAAGCTAATGGTCTGGAAGCTATTACAGCTGGGGAAAAAAGGAGAAAGAAATAGAAATCAAGAACCTGTAAAGATGGTGGCAGCAAAGGTGGAAACACTGATAACAGAATCATTTAGACAAAAGTGGGGGGGCAAGGAGACTTCTCGAGGCAATTATCCAGTAGAAGTAAATTTACAAAGGAACCTCATTTTAAGGCAGCTGAATGGGCAAGTGTGAGAAAGGCTATTATGGTGCTACCATTTGATGACAAGGTCTGAAGTACCAATGGGAAGGAGTGGCTGGGTTACTTAGAGGATTAAATGCAACTATCTACAAGGTTTCCCAGGAGCCAAAAGACTGGGTTTATTTCATATGGAAGGTTTGTAGAGGGGGATGTCTGTCAATAACAAAAGAGAGTAAAATGAGGATTTAAGTGACAACATGGTTCACACTGGTGCAATTGCCAAATCTCATCAAGTAACTGTTGGGGAAGTCTGAGCTCCAGGAACGATCTAAGTCAATCAAAAATATGTGGGGCAACTGAAACAGTAAAGGCAAGGCTTCATTTAGGTCCCAATCTTTAGATCTAAGTCCATGATTGTGGCTGCTTAATATAAATGAAGTAATACTGCACATACTTGGTTATTGGAGCATTTGAACATTTCAAAGTCTTAGTAAATGAATGGATATAGCACAGGCCTATGAAGCATAACAACTAATAAAGTGAATAAGACTGGGAAAAGAGAAGTTTATGACTTTAGTAACCTTTAAAAATATTTCCTAAAATCCTTGTCTAAAATGAAGAATGTAGAACATATTTTTAAAAACTGGGAAAGTGAAGACCTGTGTTCAATCAGGCACAGTGATTTTTTTGGAAGGCCTGACTGATCTTTGGGGGACTGGATTTCACACATCATGGTGACTGCCACGTGTACCCATCCATGGTTTTCATCCATGGTGTTGGGGAGCACATTCAGTGCACGTAGCTCAGGGTACAGCTGCAGGTTGAGCTCTGGGTGGTAGGAGCCTGAGACCCAGAGAGGAGGCTGTGATCTGGTGACCCTTTGGTTAACAAAGGGCCCGGGGACATGGGGCACAGCCAGGTGACAGGACACTCAGAGGCAAGGCAGGAGCCCATGTCTCAGGAGGAGGAGTGAGATATTTGGCATGCCTGGACTGTGAGGGGATTAAAGGCCTTGGGGTCCTCCTTGAGAACAGACATTGAGACTCTGCTGAGGGAAACCTGGTCTGTGTGAGTGGGGTGTGTAGGGAGTCAAAAGGGGGACCCGTTGGGTCACTGGAGCCACTGCTGAGAAGGAGTCTTGGTCCCAGCAGCGAAAGTCTGTGGTGGTGG
The DNA here is from genome assembly GCF_022539395.1 of Myiozetetes cayanensis. NCBI lineage: Eukaryota > Metazoa > Chordata > Aves > Passeriformes > Tyrannidae > Myiozetetes > Myiozetetes cayanensis. The sequence goes on from NW_026087742.1 coordinate 7,035,999, forward strand.
GAGTGTGACTGGCAGAGAGTCCTGTGAATGGTCACACGGGGAATTTCCCTTAACAGTGAGGTATCTGGTATTGAGAAGCTCTCAGAAAAACCCTACAGACAGTCTAACTGAGATATTAATTTTCCCTTCAAGAGCCCTAGGCTTGTCGTTGGCATTAGGGGAGTACTGAAGTGCAACAGCAAATGTCCAGGCAGGTTGCTGAAATTATCTGCTTTTCTAACCAAAATACAAAGAGACAGAATAACACATTTTTTTGTGTGTGTATTATCACTACTCATAAGGGTTATTACCAAACAACAAAAGAGTGTCAGGGAATAGAACTCACACTGTTGCTTAGAAAAAAACATCACATGAATTAAACGTGCTTAAGGAATATGAAAGCAGCACTTATATAGCAGCTCTTCTAGCTGGAACCTCAAACAGGAAGCAGGAATATGCAGCTTTCTCAGTCATCACAAACATACCAAGGGAGGTTGTCTGATTCCCATGCACTGCAGATACTGATAGACAGCACAGGAGATCAAAGCTCAGGCTTGAAAAGTCACTTTCTCCTAGATGGATGTTACTTGATTTCAGACAGAACTGGCAATGTTCTCTCTCTTCTTACACACTTATAAGCTCTGTATGGCTTGTTGAGCCAATAAAGCCTCACTGAACTGAGACTGCTTTCTAATTATGGTATATGACAATACCTGTGGAAACTCATTGCCTTCAATAAAATTGCAGAGGTGGAACTGATTGGGAGTTAGTGAGGGATCTGGTAAACAATGCTCAAGAAAGAATAGGATTCAGCTCTCTCACTCTTCATCCAGGTCTTTGCACAGAGCTAATGAGAACAAAATCTAGTAAAACACTCAGTGTGATATGAATGGTGATGCAGTCCTCCTGAATATAAAGATGCCATTGCCACAAAGAGAGCTTTCAGAATAGAAGTGCATATTTACACAATCAAGAGAACTTCAATGCTCTCTAAGAATGGTTGTCTTTTTTTCCCCGTTTTTACACCTAACTTTTAGTTCTGCCGTGTTGCTCCAAGACCACAAGAGGTGACGCTTCAATCCATGCAATATGGCAGTCATTACCTCTTTCTTCTTTTGCATTTTCAATTTACTCTTTATTTCCTTTTTTATTTTTGCTCTTCATTTTACTTTTTATTTGCTGCGGAGAAAAAAACTCCTCCACGTTCTCATATTGTTAGTCCCTGATGAACACTTCACATTTTTAATAAAGGTGCAGCGTATTTAGTGGCAGATTCTGTGCAAAGAGCAGCATGTCAGGGTATTGTATGGAGCAATAGATAACAGTGTATCAACAGATTTATCAAGTTTATCTGAATGCATATTTGAAAATGCCAAATGTGCTTTCACATTCAGTTCTGGTGAGTCTTTTGAATCGCATTACAATGCAACCTTGAGGGAGTTTGGAGATCTGAAACAGAAGTAATTAGCTCTTTCTTTAAAGGAAATTTGCCCTTCCTAACAAAATATGAGCTAAGGCAATTACAATTCTTGAGGTGTTTTGTCTGTAGAAACTGCTGCAGTTCTAAGAGTAGATCTTCCTTCAGGTGTGTTTGAAAAGGCTCATAATTGAAAAATGATTGAGGATTTGGTGTTGATGTAATGATGTAACCCTGATATCACTATGAAGAATAAATGTTTCTATTTACAACTAAAATCTCATATATATTGACTCCTAAGTATTTCCCTCCCAGTGCATTACTTGACCTCACACAGAGCTGGGGTGTACTGCTATGATCACAATATAGGGGGTGGAAGTAACATATGTCAGAGCACGTGATAGTCAAGGATGGAACTTGGCGATATTTTTGCCGGGTTTTTCCATTACTAGTGCTTTGTCAATACAAAGTTAATATTCATATCAGGTTTGCATACTTAACTGGGGCAGCTGGACTTTACTATTGACTGTATTAAACTCCCTTTTTCCTGAGATTCACCTCTAAATTGACACTGAACTGAGAACAGGGAGTAGTGTGGGATATACTGAGTGCTTCATTCTAAATGGTCATTGCAATGCAGAAATAAAACAGGTGGGAAAAAAAAAAATCTGTTCCCAGGACTGTGTGAACCTCCCCAAGTCTGCATTTCTGATGGCTCAAGCAGTAGTTTTCTGCAGAAGTGGCAAATTCTCAGCCCAGCAACAGTAAACAGGGTGCTGCACAAACAGTGTCAACTGAATTGTGCTGAAACCATGCTCTTATAGCTGAGGAGTGTTTGGCACAACCTGATCAGGTTGTACATTTAATATTTTCCTTGCATCCCTTAAAGGAAAGAAAAGTTTTGGGGATTTTTTTTCTGCTTTAGTGGTCCTCCTTGCTGTTCTCTCCTTCATTTGCTCCAATAATTGTACCATTAACGTTTCCAATTCTTAAATGATGATGCTTGATCTAACTTAGCAAGTGTTGTTTGTGGGGCAGTTTAGGGGGTTGTTTTTGGGTTCTTTTTTTCCAGAAACCTGTTTGAAGCAAGGCAGTACATGTGTATGTGTGCCAGGTTAAATGTTTCATGTTGACTAAAAGTGCATAAGACAACATCTAATCAGGCGACAAAATGAAGCCAGTTTTTATACAACTGACAATAAGCATCCATAGATGTTTGGAATTTTTTTTCCCCTGATGGAGTTAGAGTGTTGCAATTGATATCTGTTCTGTTTTTCCAGGGTTCAGTAGTTTCTAACACTTCAATGAGGTGCACTGAAAAGCCCATGTTGACAAAGCAATTTTGTTTTGTCCTTACATATATAATTTTCCTCTTTTTTTTTTTTTTTTGACTAACTGGTAGAGCACTCTTTTACTATTAACCTTACATTATAACTTTGCTACTTCTTTAGAAAAAGTATCCTAAAATGCAACAAGGTTTTAAAATGCCAATGAAGTCTTAAAACAGATTTTCAGGTGTACTGAGCTAGTGAAAGGGCAATATCCATTTTGAGAATGCATTCCTAAAATAGCAAAGTAGCATTTCTAAAATTCTCCTCTTGAAATTATACATAACTATCTTTGTCCTGGTTACTGGCATATGCACCAAAACTGCTACTGTCATTGGCAGAGTGAATAAAGTGATTCTCTTGGCAGCTGGTCATAGTGGACCAAGCAGATCATGAAACTTTAAGAGAATCACAGAATAGTTTGAGTTGGAAGGGATGATAAAGCTCATCTATTTCCAAGTCTCCCACCATGGGCAGAGACACCTTCCACTGGAGCAACTTGCTCAGAGCTCCATCCAACCTGCCCTTGGACACTTCCAGGGATGGGGCATCCACAACTTCTTGTGGCAAGCTGTTCCAATGCTGCCTCTTTTAAAAATACCTCCACAATCTTCTTATATTGTGTCTTACTTCAGTCAGATTTCTTCTTCTTTCCTTTTCCTTCCCTCTACTTTGTGTGCTGAATATTACTTTTGTAAAAGCCTTACTCTGGGTGATGCTACTGGAAGCCCTTTATCTTTCATTGGTATTGATATCATAACTTTGCAAATCTAGGATGAATTCAGTGGTCTTCTCTGGGGTTGCCTGTCTCTGTAAGAGAAAATGCTAAGGGAGCATAATACAACACAGCACAGGCAAGTACAAGGTTCTTTTTGAGGCTGTACTATCAGTGAGGTTATGCAGTGTGGCCCTCCCATTTTAAGCCTGTTTGTCTCCAAATTGTTCCCATTCCTGCACAAAGTCATGAGGACAGGTTGCATTGATAGAAATAATTACAGCTGGGGAAAAGGGCAGCAGTGTAGGACATACTGTAATCATCGACCCATGAGTGCAAGACCCACTGAAGTAACTGCTGTCCATGTTGTTAAGTGCTGTTTCCATCACTCTTTGTATCAGAAACTCTCAGGATTTAAGTTTTTTGAAGACACTTTTTTTTTCCAAAATTTCTCTCAGAGTTTCATGTCACAACTGCTGCTTTGCTGCATTTTGAGTTTCGGAATTGAAATTGGGAAACTTGTGAAAAAATTCTCAAGTTTGACCTTAATATTTAAATATTTAAATGGGGGGCAAATAGCTCAGTTCAGATGTGTCATAGGAGAAGAGAGGAGGTCTGACCTTCTGTAGTGTTGGACAAGGCATAAATGGGTGATACACAGAGTTTTTGAGACAGGAATAATCTTTGGAGTCCATCTGGACTCACTCCCACAGTGAAAGCAGAGCTGGTTTAGAGAAATGGTTGACCATGACCTTATATATCCATTATAAACTCTCAAACTTAGACTGATTTAATCTTTGAGGAGCTGGAACAGTACTTAAAATGGCTTTATCTCATTGCATTTTGTAACTCCTTGACTATATTTCAATAAATGGTGTCTTGGGGATTGTATGCTCTGTGTTGGTTTGTCAGACAGGGTTATCCCTCCCTTGGCATGTCCAAGTCTTGCAAGGCTGTTTAAAACTTGGAATAGGGAATTGGGAACAAAGACTTTGAGATGGTGCCTCTACTACTAGACTACTATTTTACATTAGCAAATAGATGGAAGGATTCTCCTTAGACCCTATGATCTTACTTTCTGTTTCTTAAATTAATTGAAATGAACTCTAATCTCTGATTCCTGACTGCTTCCCTGTATGCATACTGACTGCAGGAAGCTGATGCTGGCACCTGGCTTCTCATTTCCTAGAACAGGAAAATATTGTAGATAACAGCCCTTTCTTTCTGATGTCAGCTGAATGTATTGTATCTACCTTTTGCCAAACTGTGACTTTAATTCTGTATATATTCAACATGGATGTTGTGGTGATTAGTAGCAGTATTAAGCACTTCTGAATCCTTGACCTGTATTGACTCTCTTAAACAAGTGTCTCATTCTTTACTTTTTTTACTTTTTTTCCACTTCTTATAGTTTCAAAGTGGCATTGCAAGTATTAGATATTTATGCATTAGATTACTATGAAAACTCTCAAACTCAGAAATGTCAGCTGTAGGAAACCTAAGCTTGCTCTGACTTCTTAGGGAGCTCTTTTGCTGTGTGAAGTACAATTTACTGAAGCAACTGTTTAAATGGTTTAGTACATTTAACTTGATATGTTATTTGTCTTGTTCCTAATGAATCTTTGATCATTTTATACCTGGTTCACTTTTTTTTTCCCTGTGCTTTAGTGTCCACAGGAAAAAAAGTAGTAAGGGCTTAATTTAGAAAGGTCAAAATGGTAAACAAATTTAAAAGGGTCAATGTACTTCAGAGTGTAAAACAATGTCAGGTTGTGGAAGGATCATTTTGGTCCTAATTCTCAGCATCACATAAAGGTGTCGGTCCTTCTTAGACTTCCCTGATGCTAACAAAGCCAGACAAGGGCTGACTGGTGAGACTGGGCTTTGCTGTTGTTTCAGACTTCTCCTCTTCCAGCAGAGTATTTCAGTGTGTCAGTGTATATAAATAACCCTTACAGAGCAATAGCACAGTTGCATTGCTTGCTATATGCACAGCAGAGCCAATTAATAGTGATGAGTCTATTGGGTGAATTTGATTTGGTAAGATGTGGGTTTTGGTTTTTTTCACTTCCACACCTGTATTCTGCATGTGTGCTCTCCACATAAATGGTATAACTCTTAATACTGGAAAAATACTGAGTACACTGTGAATCAAGAGTTTGCTCTTAGCTTTAATTTTTGGGGCCAAATGAACAAATTCATTGTAGGAAATGGCAAATTAAATTTCCAAAGAATTTGGCCTTGGAGGATGGGGGAGGAGAGTTTGTTTTTTAAAATAAAAACCGTTTCCTTGGAGAAAAAGCTCCCAGATCCATGTTTTCATCTAGCTTTCTAATCACAAGCACTGTCAAAATGTTTTTGGCCAACAAACAAATCCTATGATGATTTCAAGGTGGGGTCAATTAAAATAAACAGTTTTGATTTCTAGGGAAGCTTTTGTGTCTGTAATGAAACAAATTATGATCTACTTGAAAACAAAAATAAATACAGACTACCAACAGTTTTCATTTGGGAACAAGTAGCTCGTGGAATGGCAGGGAAATGTATGGTTTATGTGCAAATCTTGTATTACTACTGCTCTAATACTAGCACCAGTAGTCCCATTAGATTAATTGTGCTTGAATTCAGAGAATTTACTCATTTGTAGAAGTCCCCATTAGTGTGAAGCAGACCTATAGCAATGAACTCAAAGAAGGATTAAGAGCCATAAAAGAGAAGATTGTGGTTGCCTTTTATACCTATTGCAGTGGGTACTTTACAGCCTATATTTACTAAAACAGGGACAGATTTTGCAGTGTGTTGTCCTTTTTCACTATGCAACCATGTGGTTTAAGTTGGGATATATCTTTCCTGGCACAATGGACATTTAGTTAAAGAAAGAGTTTCTTCTGCAGTTCTCTAAAGTCATTAATAAAGCCACTCAGGATTAGATTAGTAATTTTGTTAAACCATATCTGTCAGGGACATGTATTTGGGGAGTAATTGCTGTGATGTGACTTGAAAAAGGCAGAAGTCTCCCCATTTGGAGCAGCCTACAAGACTAAGATGCAACAGTCTCCTTCATACAATAAACTGTCTTTTCATCTTTCTCTTATTTCCCATGTGTCTTTAACCACTGTTATGTTTTATGGGATTGTGAACGTGTCCATGCAGTGACCCTGTTACACTCTGGATTAAGTTATAAGCTGCCCAGAGCGGTTACATTTTTATTCAAGACTTTTTAAAAGCTTTTTGGTTTGTTATAACCTCTAGTTAGCATCCAGAGAAAGAGAAATCTCCCACTTTTCTCTAAGAGAAAATCTTTTTAATTTAGTGAGGAAAATAAGATATTTTGGCAAAAGGTTTTTACAGGAGTAAAATACAACCAAGAAAAAAAAATTTTCACTAAAACATTCAGTACAAACACCCATTCCACAGGAAACACCCACTACAAACAATCAATATACCACCCTTATAAAACACAGTTCATTGGTTTTAAATTACCCACAAGAGAAGGAAAAGAGTAGCAGAAGAAAACAGATTAAAGGGGGTGAAGAAAGAGAGGAGAGGAGAATAGTTACCGATGAGATTTGGTGATTCACACGGTGCCGGCTGGAGAGGGAAAAGAGAGAGAGAGAGATCACATGGAATCTTGTGTATGTATGGAGTTCAGTTTTCCCTCCCAGGCAGAGTCCTATGTGCAAACCTTACCATGTTCCTGCAGGTCTAGACCCAACCCTTCCCCACATACATCACACACACACTCGCAGTGAGTTGGTTCTGACCCATATCAATAATTCCGTGAGATTCGGATCCAGGATCTCACAGACCCTACATACTGACTTTGGATGTAAGGGATCCCTGGTGTAACATCAGTGAGTAAACTTGGTCTTTAGGGTTTCTTTCTGCCTCTCTAACTCATAACCAGATTACTGGCAACACTATACCTACTATTAACAGTAAAGACAGGAGTAACTGCTCTGCAAGTAGACTCAGCGATAGGAGAGTGATGGCAGTGGGGAAGATGCTTAAGGAGACACATCTTCTGAGGCAACTTGGGTGAAAATAATGCTCTTACTTAAGGCTTATCAGCTGGCAGGGCAGAGCAGAGGGTGGCCAGGCATGTGTGCTGCTGATCTAACAGAGGATGGAATCTGAGACTACAGTGCTGGTACTGAAACATGTAATATGTACCCTTCAACAACAGAGCAAATGAATCAGTTTCAGGATGAGGAATTCTGGCCTGCAGAAGGCAAAACAGGGGTTTCTTTGTCATAAGTATTAATTATGCATATTTTTTTCCTCCTGTTAATTCATGTGTGTGTGTAAGGTATTGTAAAACTAATACATAACTTGGGTGTGGCTGCTCAGCATCTTAAGGTGTAAATAGATGACAATGTTGCCAGAATAAATAGAAAGCAACCTTACTGATAATTACCAATAGAGCAAAGATGGCAGTGATAAAGGTGGTGTATGGAAATAACCACAGGCACTATGAATGTTAGTCACAAATATATGTATTATTGGGAAATATTTCTATCACTTGATGTTCTACAAATGTTTCTGTAACAGTTTGGAGGGAGGAGTAGTATTTATAGATTTTTTTCTTATCTCCAAAGCATCAGTACATAATATACCATGACTGTGTGTTTTTGCCACATGATGGTACTTTCAAGGCTGTGAAGAGAAAGCTGCTATTAATCCTGTGTGTAGGTCTTCTTTGTCGTGTTGTTTGTTTCCTGAATTGTTGTATCCATCTCCTGTTTTCCTGGCTTTCCTTTGTAACTTCTGTTCTGCAAATTTATGCCCCTTTGCTTTGGGTCAGGTCTTGTTTGAAAACAGGGGTGTTAATAATGTTAAGGGGAGAGACAGGAGCTGCTCATGTATCTGTGGAACATAAACTGGAACTGGGCTTAAGAAATATCTTCAAGAATATAATTCCATCTTCAACTCAGCCTTTACATCAGATATAGCAAATTGTTTGAGCCATGAAGCTTAGGCAGCCACTGGGCTTGCAAAATCTTTCTTGAGACTAGGATGAAGATCACGAGTGCATGATGAGATATCACACATATGCAACACTGCTCTCATAGAAAAACTATATTAGATACTAGTTTGTGCACATTTTTTGGTTATTCTGTGGTTAATGTGGACTAGTTGTCTGCAGAAGAAAACTAGAAGACCAACCTAGCTATCTGTAACCACAGCCTTCTGCAAGCCTACTGAAGGGTAAAACAGGTTACACTCTGCTGTCTTCTGTGTAACTGCAGTGAAATATTTGTTGGTGTCCAAACAAGATAGCTGATTTTAATCTTTAGGTAGTCCTAGGTAGTCCTTAGTATGTTACCCTGTCTTGTCTGGTGACAGAATGATACATTCAGGTGACTGTGTATCTGCTTTTGCTGCAAACTTGTCAGGTGTAAACTGGTAATCTTCTGGGGAAAAGGAAAAGGAAGGGGAGAATTGGTCTGACAAGAATGAATGTTCACTGCAATATTTTTTTTATTCTCTTTGAAATATCCTCTGCTACTTAGAGTTTCTAGAGTAATGGAATTGGCATGCTTCCTACAAAATCTGCAACTGGCTTTAGAGAAGTAATGTAAGTGTAAAATAAAACTACTTCATAAAAGAAAACTGAGCATGTCAATCGGAGGGGTAGAGGGGGAAAGGTTAGATTCATCCATAAGTTGTAGGGAGGAAAAATTCCATATCTAAAAGATTTGCAGGAAACTCATGATTCTTTGAGAGAGAACTTTCCTAAAGACAGAAACATTTTACTGTGCTTTGAAGAGCCCCTCAGCACAGATTTTTGTAATGGCCCGTCTCATACACCAGCTGAACAGAGACCAAATCAGCCAAAGGCAAGGGAAACTTTGGAGGGAGAATAAGACACTTCAGTTTTGCAAGGCATCATCAGTATAATTAGGTGGAATGCAGCAGATGTTTAAACATCATTCCCTGTTGTTACTACATGTCTCCAAAAAGAGAAGAGGTCATTTAAGGACTTGACATATGGATATGTTTCCACCAGCTGTGTGCAGGACTGTTATTTTGGGGACACCTTTAAAAACACAAAAGGCAATTGAGATGCTGCCTCATCACTGCAACTAGAGCAGAAGAGAGAATTTATAACATTAGAGTAGCATTTGGGGAGAAAACATTCTGTCAGTAAGGAAAAACAGATTCTTGAATCCAGTGGGTTATTTTGTTGTAAAAACATAACAACACTTTTAATTTTGGGTACTCAGTCAGCAGAACCTTTGTAGCCAAGTGGTTGCTCACTTTACAGAACTCCTGCTCTGGAGCAGTGTCCCATTTGTACACTTTCTTTATGCCAGAGCTCCTCTGGGCACTGCTTTTAAGCCTCTGGTGCCCCTGGAGTCACTGAGGAAAAATGAGGCTTCAGATTAGAAGTGGCCAAGTCAAATGCATGAATCTTCCCTTCTTTCACCGTTGCTCTCCTAATGCAGAGAGAAACTCCTCTACTTGCTTTTCCTGTTTCTCCTTCTCATTCTGATCCTGCTTGCTGTTTCCTTCCTTCATCCTTTCCAGCTACCATAACTCTTTTGTTTCCTTTCTATTACTTATCTCTCAGATCTTTTCTTGCTGGCTTTGGTGTCTTCCATGTTTTTTTCTTGTCCCAGCAAAACAATTTATTGTCCAACTCTACAGTCTTTTCAAGTTTTCTTTAGTCAGTAAGTGCTTGCAGAGCACTCAGTTAGAAAAAGTTTGTGTCCTATAATAGATATGCATAACTAATCAGTATAAATGCATAATATGGAATTCTAATTAGTGTTATAATCTGAATGAAAACAATGAACCCTCTCTTCCAACTCAGGTTTGCTGTTACCAGTCAGCATGTTGCTGACTTTGAAACTGCTGGTGTTTTCCAGAACAGAAAAAACCAAAGTTGTGCTGGATGTTCCAATGTTTTATGTCTTGCTATTTCTTATAGCATGGGTAGCAGGATACCATTTTTGGTATATTTTTGCCATAAATATACCATATTGGCATTTTTTTTTTTTTTGGAAATGCTTTACAGCTGTTTTGCACAAGATTATATAGGTAGAGAAGGTAACTAAGAACTATAACATTTGTCCTTGAAACTCCAGGCACATCTATGGCAACATGTGTATATATAAATGTATATATATATATTTAATTAGTCAAAACACAGGAATCATAGAATAATGTTCTGGAAATGGAGAACTTCAGATGGTAACTGTTGTTGTATGTGTACAATTGATGTACTGCAAAGTTCCCTTATACTCTAGAGCCTAAAGATAAGTATGAAAACTCTCTAATGTTATGTAATAAATGTTTTTAACAGTATAAGACAGAACCACAATCAGGTTGAGCAGTTCCTATTCTAGTTCACAGGTCAGTTTGATAATCAGCTGACCTCCTAATTGTAAGTGTTGTACACAACAAGACCTCTACTGCCAGAGAATTTGACTTCTGTTTACTTTTGTTTTGTAGAACCTTTGTACACGCTAAGTTTTCATGATTGCCTTTTCCGAAATTGTCCCTGAATTGTATTCCACAATGTCATTTATGTTTGTATTTCTGCAACTACTACTGTCACTTGAGTCTAGTGGAATTCTGCACACATAATAGAGAATTCAGGATTTTATTGTGGTATTTGAAGCAAAACTCTAGACAGTTAAACAGCAAAGGAGGAAAGAAAAGCCCTTGGATGCCTTTCTGAAAAGTGTATTATGTCAACAATGAAAGTGTTCTATCAGAAATTTCTATAAAAGTCTAATGTAAATTCAGAGCATAAATACCTACCCAGATCGTTCAGTAGCTGTTGGTGTCCTCAAGAGCATATGTGAGGACATCAGTAGTAGAAATATTTCTTGAGCCCTGATAAGTCAAAAGACCAAAGCAGCAGTGACATAGGCTTTCTGTCCTCTGCTTGAAAAGATTATTCATGAAGTGGATAAGGGTAATACTTGTCTTTAGATGCAGAAATAGGAAGTGTTCCAATGGAGAACATTAGTGATTGCAACTTGCACTTTTGTTATGCTGAGCTGACAGATCTTTCAGCAGGTGGGAGATTACACTGGTGCAAAAGGAGCAACTGAAACCAGTTTTGCCATGCAGTGCACAAATACAACATCAGTGTCTGATCTGGTCCCAAGGAGTTGGTGCAAGAGGAGTGATGCAGAGGGAGGGTGTGCAGGAGCAAAGTGAACAATGGTTTTCATGTCTTGATGGTGTTTTCATGGTTGGCTGTTTTGGGGCTTTTCCTGTGGGCTCAGGTTAGGAAGAGATGCTTTCATTTGAAAGACAAAGGGAGTGTGTGTGAGAACAGAATGTTAAAGTAGAAGATTGGAAATATCAACCTGATTGAAATACAGACTTGCATAATTTTAGCAAGTTCTAGAGATGCATGAACCAAAGCACAAGGCACCGTTTTGGGAAACATCTTTGCTCAAAAGAGTACCAGAGGAATTATTTCAGTCTAAGATCCAAATGATTTATGACTCAGGCAAACCAATAAATGCCACATCAGGGTTTCCTTGTTTCTCTATTTAAAACAAAATTGGAGGAAAAAAAAGTTGTTTTTTTTTTATCTTGTCCCTTGATATTCGGTTTGTGTTCTTAAGGCCCAAAACCGTAATTTATCTCTGATATTTTTAGTTAAAAACTTGCAGTCTCAGCCCACTGTAGTGTTTAGCCTTCTCTCTAATTCCCTGATCACTGTAAACATTGCTTCTTGCTCAGTGTTGGCTTTACAGCATCTGTTGAAACTGGTTTAGGTTGCAGTTCACTGGATACACTATCATAGTGCAAAGGGGTTGAGGATCTGTAGGGAAAAAATTACCTCCTTCAGAGAGGACAAAACCCTTTTATGCACTGTTCTGATTACGGTAGGAGCAGCAGACTTTGGGACAGTCTGAGCTTCTCTCACATTGAATTAGAAAGCCAGAATCTCAGACTACACCTTGTAGATTAATCTCAAGAATCTCTTTTGCTTAGCAGGGGGTGAATTTTACACACACCCTCATTTCTCTGCCTTCTCTTCTTAAGGCAGAACACTTGCATTTCAAAGTAATGATTCCTTTGGCTCAACAGGCAGTCACATCACATTATATGCATAAAACTAGACAAAAAACTATAGGCAGACTTCCCCTCAGGTGTGCATCTTGTGAGTGCTTGTAATGCTGCACTTCAGCAGGGTTATTCTGATGGCTTTCTAAGTGGTGCTGGCAGGGTCTGGGTGGCTGCATTATCTGGGAAAAGGATGCTTGAATTATCAGTAACATGTAGGCCAGCTTGAGCTCTACATCAGAAAGCTTTGTGATAGACACAGAGGGCTGAAATGTAATAGTGTTGCAAATATTTTAGTACTTTGAGTTATGCAGTTTTTGCTTCACGTGTGCCTTCAAGAAAACATTTGACTCCTTTTAACGGGCAGGAATAATAGAAGTTAGGATTCATTAACCGAAGAACAGGCTGCAATTAAGTACTATAAATTTTTTAACATGGTGTCTGAAACTTTGCCTGCAAATTGTGGACTAATGATTTTTCAATGTATATAAAAGATGCATTTGTATTTACAAAAATAAGTTAATGCACAAATTTATTTTGTGTATGCTAAGTTTTACAAGAACATTCTGTGAGATCAACTTAAACTCTGAATTTAGAAAATATGGACTAGAGTTTATTGCAAGGCTCCAAGTAGTGCTGTAAAAAGGTTCATAATGAGGAACAGTTTAAGATGTCCAAAATTATGGCTTAAAAATATCAGATAATTTGAATGTCCACCTGGAATTCAAGAGTAGAATGGTCATGTGCATTACACATGAGAAGACACTGAAATATAAGGACAACTCAAAAATCAATAGACTTGTGTAGTAAGTTATCAAGAGGAAAGATTATTTGGTCTCAGAGCATTGTTCTCTCTCATCAAGTACACAAACATCCAGCTGTTTTGTGAGGTTTGGTATTCACCAGACTTACCTGGATGTGCAGCATTCATTACTTTAAGCATATTAGCAATGTGGGTGTAGGACACAGATTTATTTCTGAACCTGACCCGAGCTGACAAATTGACTCAAGAAATGAAGTGGTGTTTGGAAACTACGGGCAAACAAACACCCAGGTGAGAGCAAAAGATACATCTGTTCAGCAGCCACGTAGATGGGAAATTAATCCATTCACTGGAGCTACTCAGGACAGGGAATCACAGGATCATTTAGTTGGAAAAGACCTCTAGGATCATCAGCCTGACACTGCGAAGTCCAACACTAAACCACATCTCCAAGCAACACATCTACATGTCTTTTAAACACTTGCAAGGGTGGTGACTCCACCGCTTCCCTGGGCAGCCTGCTCAAATGTCTGACCACCTTTTTGCTGAAATTTTTCTCCTAATATCCAATATAACCCTCTCCTGATGGAATTTGAGGCCATTTCCTCTTGTCCTATTAGCTGTTATTTGGGAGAACAGACCAAGGCCCCCCTTTACAGCCTCCTTTCAGGGGGTTATAGAGGGTGATGAGGTCTCCCCTGAACCTCCTTTTCTCCAGGCTAAACACTCTCAGCTCCCTCAGCCTTGTGCTCATCAGACTTGTGCTCTGCACTCCTCACCAGCTTGCACAAACTATGCCCAGCTCTGTCTTCTGGGTGAACTGGAGAAAAGTTCCAAAGTGTATTGGTGATTTGGTTTATTTTCTTTAAGCTTTTTGCAGTGTAGGTTACACAGGAGACTGTTTCTCTTCTACCCTCATAGAAAGCATTAAAATAATTAGTAGGTGATTCCTGATACCAATATGAGTACGCCAATATGACTAAACTGTCTCCTCTATCATTCCATATACTGGCAGAAATATATGTTTGTGTACAAATCCATGTCTTTCTGTCTTCTGGAGGAATTTGTCACTACCTTGAAGGTGCCCTTCCATTTTCAAACTTGGGAAAGATAAGTTTGGGCTGTACCTTTTCTCTTCTCTTCTCCCTGTACCAGTATTTGAAAATACAGACTGATTATACAGTGCATGATGGGAAGGTGGGGCCGATGGAATGTGGAGTGTGGGGGAGCACATACTTGTTCACATGACAGTATTTCTTTTTTGCTATGAGGGTTTTTTATTATTATTATTTATTTTTTTACCATGGAGTAAGACTTGGTACTGCATGAGATCTTGGGTAGGGCTTTGGACAACCTGGTCTAGTGAGAGGTGTCCCTGTCCATGGCAGGGAGGTTGGAGTTAGATGATCTTTAAGGTCTCTTCCAAAGCAAAACTATTCTACAATATTTAGATTTCAAAATAACACTTGTTACTCCCACGTTTTGAGGCACAAGATAAACATGGGAATTAGTTCCTTTAAGAATATTATTTTTCTGGAACACATTTTTTAGCTTAAATGGTCCTTAGAGATACATGTGTGTTTGTGTGTGTATAATACATGTGTATAGATATATTTACAAGCAAAAATATGATAGTAATATAAAAATAACTGGGATCTGAATCAGATACATTTGATCTTTCCTTCTCTTTGTGAAGTCTTATACAAACCAATTAATCAAATAATTTCTTCCCATCTGTGAAATAGTGTTCAGCCTCATCTTTGAGCAATTTTAATCTCTGCTTAAGCATCAGTATATCTGGAAGCAGTGTTATTAATTAGATCAGTGCAAGTTCTTCCTGGGCATAATGACAGCTATATAGGCATAAATGGTTTATCAGGTATTTTTGGCTACATGGAAAATAGAAAACCTTACTTCTTTGAGCTTTGGCAGTTACATCACAGCCTTGGTAACACTGCTGAAAGCTCGGGCTTTTCAAACAGTAATCCAGATGGGAATGCCAACAAAGTGGTGACCACTGAACAGTTTCTCCTTCATCCTTGAATTTAATGCATGAGATAAATGACTGCATCCTGTGGGGTAGGAGAAAATTGTGACTTTTAGTAAATATTGGTGTAGGTATTTATAAAAATACTGTAGGGCAAAGAGGAATGTATAGAAAAGGGTATTTAGAACGATGAATGGTAAGGCTGTTTAATAATATTGCAATAACTAAAGGACAGAAACCATGTCTTGCTGAAAGGAATCAGACCGAATGAGCATTGGGTCACCTATAGATGAGCTCTGACACTGATATTAATGTGTTTTGGGGTACTTAAGTTATAGCTATTGGTGTGCTGATGGTGCAGCCTTTGGCTTTAAAATGGCTTTTACATGTTTAACTCTCTTCTGTAAATCTGGGCAGCACTGATCATGCTGCTTACTCGAGTCTGGGTGTTGCTGGAAAGTAGCTTTAAGTGGCAATAATGAAGCACCCTAAATGTTCCATGTCTCAAAACAGATGTATGTATTTTTCAAGCCTGAAATCTCATGTGGGCTCAAACTTAGATTTTTTTTTTTTTTTTAAGAATTATTATCATTTTTTATCAAGGAAGATAGCTTCCTTTGTTTAATATTAGTTACTTCTCCCTTGCTTTTTTGTGAAATCTTTGGGTTCTTTCTTGAAGGATGAAATGCTATTTTTTATGCATTATGGCACCTTATGTAAGATCTGTGAATCTCAGAAGCTTTTATTCTCATTATGCTATAGAGGAAAGGCCTGGGAAATAATAAAACCCCTAGTGAGGCAGACAGGAAGGTTTTCATCTCATCTTGAGATGTGCCAGAGTACCTTGTAATGGGCAAACAGCTGCACTGTCATATTGTTTAGGTGCAATTTGGTCCAAAGCACTGAAGAGGAGCCAGTGAGTAGTGAGGGAATGTTCTGGGGTCTGAGGGATGGAGTACATCAAGCAGCAGGGACAGGGTTGTATTAAAATGGCACAACCATTTTCTGACCTTTTGATATACTTGGAATATTGATTAGTTTGATTTTTTTTTTGAACACTAATGTTAAATGAAATGTTTTGAGTCAGAGACATTGTAGTACTCTGGTACATGAAAAGAATTATTATTTTTCCCTCATCAGATGTTTGCTAACAAATGTGTCATCAGTGCTATTTGTTATTTTAAGATGAAGTACTCTATAATGGGTATAGCACATAATCAACTATAGATTGGTAAATAAGAGCAAATTGGGTTTCCAAATAGGAAACATTCTGTAAAACAGCACACTAATTAGCAGAGTGAAATATCTGAACCCTGTAAGTGTGGGGTTTTCCAGAGTTCCTAGAGCACAATGTTTTTCAGACATGTTCTCAGTTAACATTGCTGAAAAATAGATTCTTGATTTTTCCAGTTAGGGAAATTGGAAAATCTGGAAACATATTTTCCAGCAGAAATCCCAGACTTAAAAAACCAAACCAACTCTCTATCCCTTAACATAATAATTGCAACACTTTTTTGTGACATAACACCTGAAGTATGGTCTGTGGAAAGGTTTCTAGAAGAGAAACAGGCACTGGAAAGAAAAACAGCTTGCTATTGCAGAGAAAAATTAAATAAAATAATTTGCTCTAGCTATGATTCCTTCCCTTTTGAATTTGCTTTTTGCAAATAATCTGCATGGAGAAATGTTCTTGAGGAGAAGAAAAAAAAAAGGTTTGCAAAGGAAGATGACTTCTAAATAATGCGACTAAAGATTTTGTTTAAGCAACAAAAATTTAACATTTAAAATGCTAACTGCACCTTCTGTTGTGTTCCTACCTATTTGTGTGTGTGAGAGCCATGACGATGGAGCATGGTCCTACTGAGGTAGATGCTCTAAGTAGTCCTCTAAGATGGATGGGGTTTTCTGGGAATAGACAACGTTATGAAAGTGCCAGTAGGAGCAGAAAAGCAGAATTGGGTCCAGTGCCAGTAATTACACAGAAGAACAGTGATTGTAACTAGGACAGATCTTTCTGAAACTCTTCAAAGGCTTACTAATAATACATCATAGGAAAAAATGAGCTCAGGTGGCTCAGGGGACAATTGCATCAACAGAACTGGAAAAATGAGCTGTGCCCTCAGCCTCCCATTGTAACCCCCAAGACTACTTTCCATCTTCATATTAATTTTTCACTTCTGCATTATCTATACTTTAAAGTACCTCAATCCTTGCACAAAATCAGCAGCTGTAAAATAAATGCACACATCACATTAATTATGGATTGATTGTGCCACATAATAGATTCCTTGCAGATGAGAACTGTAAACTGTCTGAAATGCTTCACCTGGCATCCACTCCAGCTTCAAGATGGCCTTCAGAAGCAGACTCAGACAGATGTGCCTCTTGTTATTCCCTGAGAGTTAGCAGGGCCATTGATGACAAGAGCAAGGCATGGAGCTGAGAAAGGCAATCAGCTCTCTCTTTGTTTGAGGATGGCAGGAAGGCTTTGTCCTCAATCGCAGCATCACCTGGGCTCCAAATTGCCTCTCAGCCAGAGCTCTTTGACAAGGCCAGGTACTGCTGGGGTGGAGTGTGGCAGCATCTCCTGTGAACTCTGTATTTACACAAACAGAATAAGGACCTGATCAGCTTTTATTTTTCTAATGAACCAGACAAATGCCCACTAACTTTCCAAGTGATTTGTTTGAGTAATGAAGGCATTAGGACGTCATTTGAGATTTATTCTTATTTTATGAAGCATTTAAGAATTCTTCAGGAGTTGTATTATGCACATATAATATCAGCTACTGATATTATACAATCAAGACTGCTTGATTCAACGCTGAAAAAATAAAAAGGCAATTTTATGCTTTATTGCCCTTTTTCCCCCCCTTCATTTTCACTTTGTTTTCCGAAATAAAATTAATAATAATACTATTTCTAGTATGTCTGAATGTTTATCGAAATAATAAATCAAGCTTCCAAGGCACAAGTGTGACTTTAAAAATACGTAAACATTAATGAGCTTCATCTTTCTCAGCTTTGTCTTTTTGTTTCTCACTTTGACAGCATATCAAACCATGCTTAATAAACCAGATATCCAAGTTAAATAGTATACTGCATGTAGAACAGTTTATACCATGCAGACACATAAATGGGCTTGGCAACAACTCTGAAATATAAAGAGATTCATAAGCAAAATATTTAACCCAAAAATCTACAGTTCAAAACACACCCAATTAGAATTCAGAAGCATGAGTTTTTAAACGCAATCTTAAGCTTGGAAGGGGAATCTATCAGGAGATAATTGATTCCACCAAACAGAAACAATCACTGAAAATGTTCTGGCACCGGAGGATCCTGGGGGCTATAAAAATGGTAATAACTCTATACTTTTCCTTGTGATACTCCTGACAGATTTCTACAAGCCTTTGTCCCAGCTCACTGAGCAGGCACCCCTTCTTCGTCACGCTCCATTGCTCTGCTTTTGTCCTGTTTCTTCCCTGGATGATGAAGGCAGCCCTGTTTTAACCTCCCTTTCTCCTCCAGCAGAGTCTGAGGAGAGCCACACGTCCAGGGGCCTGCCAGGGCAATCCCTCTGCCTCAGTTTGCACACCCCAGGACAGCATCTCCTTGGGCGTCTAACGCTGCTACATGGACAGAAAGAACTGGGGGTGAGGGAGGGTGGGACAGGGCTGTCACCCTTCTCATCCTGTTGTAGCTCCTGTGATGGATGGAGCAAATATCCTGAGGCTTAGAGAGCTTTCCTCCTCTCTTCTCATCACCTTCTGCTCTTTCCCCCTAAGTTCCCCTTTCTTTTGGGGGGATGAGTCTTATCCCAAGCCTAGGCTGTGCCCCCTGGGCACGCATGCATACATTAAAAATAACTATTGCCTGCACATATGAGAAGTTCTGTGGGATGGACCATTGGTGCCTTTGTTCCAAACAGATCCTTTTTATGGAAGTCATTAAAAAAATGTTAATATGTTCAGACTTTGTGCCGTTTCCTTCCTCTAGGGCACAAATTGAGCAGATCTCTGACTGTTTTAGGTTTATAACTTCTAACCTTCGTTATTTTCAAAATTGAAATGGAAGACAAAGGTTTTTTTATTGATGTACTTGACTTCTGCTAGGCTTATCCAGTGGATAAGCTTAATCAAAAATCTCTCCTGCACCCAAACAGGGTTAGAGATATGTGCTTTGATTTAGCATTCCATTTTTTTTCTCTCTCTACCTGTACAAAGAATGTGTTTAGACAAGCCTAAAAGGAGTCTGTAGAATAATTGTTCT
Organism: Myiozetetes cayanensis; assembly: GCF_022539395.1. Taxonomy (NCBI): domain Eukaryota; kingdom Metazoa; phylum Chordata; class Aves; order Passeriformes; family Tyrannidae; genus Myiozetetes; species Myiozetetes cayanensis. The sequence goes on from NW_026087742.1 coordinate 7,055,496, forward strand.
GGCCCATATGTAAATAAGTCATATTTTATCTCTTGCTGATGCTCAGCAATTTCACTGCTTTTTAGTTCTGCTCTGTCTTCTTTTTCATCAATGATTTAATTCTTTTAGAGCACTTTTAATAAAAAATGTTTACTCTGTGGAAGAGGATGATTCAGTGTTGGGGGCTTTGTGTGTGTCTGTATCTATATATAAAACTTCTGTTTCTTTTTTAGCTATATTTTTTGTTAATCTGAAGTTGTGGTGATGATTCTGTATAGTCATATAATTTTATTTAGAACTGCATTAGTTGCACGAGTGCATCGTTCTTTAAAATTATGAAAAGGTGCAGAGATCGTGTTTGCTTATTCTGGATATTTCATATGAGGAAAAATGAGCTATGGTTTGTTTTTCTTTAAAATCTGATTTTTTCCAAATAGGCAGCAATACAAACAACCCCCTCTATTCTGCACTGGGGTGGCCTCACCTTGACTATTGTGGCAGCTTTAGTCACCACAATTTAAGAAAGACATTAAGCTATTTGAGAGTGTCCAAAGGAGGGCAATGAAGATGGTGAAAGGCCTTGAGGGGAAGCTGTGTGAGGAGTGGCTGAGGGCTCTTGGTCTGCTCAGGTTCTGAAGAAGAGGAGACTGAGGGGAGACCTCATTGCAGTTACAACTTCCTCATGAGGGGAAGAGAAGGAGAAGGTACTGATCTATGCCCTGTGGTGACCAGTGACAAGACCCAAGGAAATGGCCTGAAGTTGTGCCAGGGCAGATTTTGGTTGGATGTTAGGATAAGATTCTTCATGCAGAGTGTGGCTGGGCACCGGAACAGGTTCCACTGGGAAGCAGTCACAGTACCTGACAGGGTTCCAGAAGGGTTGGGATGATACTCTCAGACACAAGGTGTGACTCTTGGGGATAGTCGTGTGCAGGGCCAGGAGCTGGATTTGATGATCCTTGTGAGTCCCTTCTGACTCAGCATGTTCTGTGATTCTGTGAACTCACTTCCTATCCTGGATAGGAAGTATTGCTATGGTATGACAACATCTGATGTGGAAATTTCTCAGAATGGGACACTAGGCCAAGTGAAAGTCAGTCTTATTTTATAAGATGTCATTCAGCGAGTGGGGGAGCTAAAGAATCATCACCTTTTGTGAATTCACATTTTATGTGCTTCTGTGACAACAGTAAACTCAGCCCCTGCCGGCATCTCCTGTCCCACTGTCTCTTATCCTTGACTACTGCATCACTGAATCTACAGAGTGTCTTGTGCTCAGTCCCAGTTTTCTAACTACAGACAAGGACAGCAGAAGCCTTGCAGAGGGCACTGAACTACACACCAGCTCGCTCAGGGGCAGCTGGTGGATGAAACACATCAGCTGAGTGTTGAGGGGATACTGCAGCCTTGTGCTCTGATTTACACATCTAATCTACAGACTAGTGGACATCTCTACTATTCTGCTGATTTACTGACTGATATTTGTTTATTTACTTATAAAAGAACTGACAAATGGGCAGAGAGAGGACAAGAGCACACCTGCTTTATTTTCTTAGGTTATGAGAGTAGTGACAAGTAGCAAACCCACAGAAGCTTATAAAACTTCACTCTGTATTGGAGCAGTGGGACATATGACACATAGATATCTTTTCCTTTTTAATTATCAAATATTCTCTTTTTCTGGTGCTCTTTCACTGTATTATGTTCATAGTACATAAAACCCCAAGTTTCTTGATGTGGCCTCCCCCTCCCTATTTCCAGGAAGAATGAGTCCTTGCAGCCATCCTGCTGAGCTTTAGTTAACTGGTTTTAATTAGACTCAGCCTGAGCATAAGCACATACATGGAGATTGTTACAATCCTTAAATATCTCCTTATTTAGAGAGGAAAAACTATTGCCATGATTTAGGCATATGGGCTATGGTCTTAGCCTCTCAAAAATGAAAGACTATGATGTTTTAGGGTCAAGGAACCAAAGTTTAACTGGTGGAAAGATGCGTGGGTAGGGAGAGAGAATTTCCAAAAGTAGGAGTTAGAGGAGTTGCTGCTATTTTAAGCATCAGAGACTGTCCTGCTTTGAGGTGTAGTGGAGATAAAATGCATTTTCCTCTTCTACTTATGAGACATATTTGAAAGATGACACTGCTATTAACTTTCTCTATGTTGTCTCCCTCTTCTGTTTGCTCTGTTGTCCTTTTACTTTCATCAGTTCTTCTGAGAACCATTGTTGAGCTAATTTAAATACTGATAATTAACTTTTTCTGCACTAGCCTTCCCCCAAACAGAAAGAAAATACTGCTTCCAACTCATCTGGCTCAGTTAAGAGATTCTGGATGATGTATAACATCTTCTTTAAGAGTTAAAAAGCTAAAGTAATAGTTATAAATAGATGAGTAAAATCATCCCAGTGAATCTCGGAAGCACTGCACTCAAGGAGAGCAATGCAATTGACAAGCAATTTAAGCTGGAGTGTGAAAGGATGCAGAAATAACGAGATTTGCATGAAAAATATTGAGATCATGAGAACATCAAATTTAAACGAAAAACTCGTGTGCCTCATGATTAAATCATGAGAGCTGACATTACTGTTATAGCATTCAATATCCTTGGCTTTTGGAAATAGTTTTATAATGAGGGTGGAGTGTATCTATCTGTACAGAAAATGAGCATTGTTTGTGTCTAGCTAGCTCATTATGATGAGAATCAGGAATACAAGGCTCTCAAATCTTAATACAGGTCAGAAGATCTCAGATGCTTCCAGCTATGGCTGAGCCCCCGTTGTCAGGAAGACAACCCAAAGCAAAGACAGAAACTGACCCTGCTTTCAAATCAGCCAGTCAGTCAATCAGTCAATCAATCAGTGATTAAATAGTACCACCAAAAAAAAAGAAAAGAAAAAAAGTAGAGAGAATTTCAATCAGGTATTTGATTGTCTATTTATTTCATCTTATCAGTGACAATCATTTATCTGGGCACAGAATGCAGTCACGTCAGTGGTGGTGGCAGTAGGTCTAAAGGAGGGTCATTGCAAAGAGGCTCGCTCACATCCATCAGGCTTTACTCTTGCACGACTTACAACCACCATGACAGATTTCTTTCATTTTCTTTTGCTGCTGTCGTGCTTTCTGATACACTGCATGGTCAAGAAAAAGCTGCTATACTCATTAGCTAAGTGAAAGTATGGACTTTCTAAATTGGTATATGCTTTTATAATATATACTGTGTCATAAATGTGGATGGCACTTCCATGGTTTCATTATTTAATTCCATGAATGAGAGAACTGTCATAAATGAAGGTGCTTCAAGTGTGTATTCACATTTTCTAAATTCTTTCCTAAATCTGGAGTGTCAGAAGCACATCCCACAAAAACAGTTAGCTCTGGAAATCAATCTGCTTCTTTTAATGTTAATGGTGCTCACTGAGATTTCTTTAATACATTACATTCTGAATATTTTAAATAACCGTGTAAGATGCCCAGATGGGTTTTTTTCTGTTTGTTTTTGAAATAGGTATCATCCTCGTGATAATGAGGAGCAGCTTTTATCTAGACAATCATTTTTTGTTTTCAATCTGAATAGAGAGGAGTGTAATTTCTGCTACCTGTAAGTTGCTAGGCTCAGCTGCTTCATAACACCACACTGAACATGAAATATACCCCTGGAAAAGATGCAGTCTGCTCCCCTAACTGACTTGTTTTCTATTTTTATTTTTTTTTAATTTTCTTTTATTTTTCATTTTAACTTCACAGGTTATGAATTCATAGACACTTCACACCACCCTGTTTCTAATTAAAAGCCATTAAGTCAAACAGGACACTCAGTGCTGTGTTGTAATCCCTGGCAGCCATGTCCTTTTTTGCCATGTCACCTTTCTTCATATATTAACTCAGAGCTGACACTTTGTAACAGCAGTGCTTTTGTCTCGAAAAATCAAAATTACAATTAAATATTTCAAAGGCTACAGATTTTGAATCCACTTATTCTAGATATTGTAAAGCAAAGCACTTCACCCCTGTTATTGGTACAGCAAAAAATAGATATGGGTTCTTCCTCAAAAATATCTGATTATTTTATAGGGTGCTGGTTTTTGTCATTTTGAATTTGCATCATAGAAATAAATGAATGACTGATATGTGTTTGGCATCAATAGAACTTCATTGTGTTTGTTTAACACAGCCTTAAAATGTCATGGCAATGATGTGTCCAGTATTACAAGAATTGTGCTAATAAAACTGCAGCACAGTAGCAGTAAAGTAAACCATGAGGGAGGAAAACTGGGTATTGATGGGCAATTTCACGCTGTTCACCGTGACTCGTGCAATTAGCAGTAAAAATGAGATTATTTTACCTGGAAAAGGAGTCTCTTTGCACACAATGCATTTTACTAGCCTCATCCACTTTGCTTCATTCCAGGTGCATTTCATTTCAGGTGCTGGAAATACTCGAGGAAGAGCAGAGAACATGAAGCCCAAATCTTTCTTTTTGCTAAAAATCATTTCTTCCTCTTGGCCACGAGGAAGGAGAGAGAAGCAAATTGCTCTTGCTTTCTATCCTCCTACCTCTTGTCTGCCTTCTGCTGAAATGTATATCCAGTTGAACCACTTGTCCTTTGGGACGGCGTCCTGTTCCCTCTGCAGCCACAGGCAGGGAGCAGCCACACCGACTGAGAGAGCAAAGGAAAGCTGGTCTCTAACGGAGCATCTCTTGCAAAAAAATCACAGCTGTCCAAAGTTCCCTGGTTTGGTCAGCTCAGTCTGATGTGAGGCAATAACATTTATTTTCTAGGAAGTTTGCCAAGTCCAGAAGAGATTACAAGTCTGGAGTGCTTAAACCTTGAAAGAGCAAAAAGTTGGAAGTTGGTCAGTTGAGGGGTTTTGGTTTTTTGTGTGTGTGTGTGTGTGTTTGGTTGGGTTTTTTTTAAGTATCTAAAAAAGACCTAATCTTTGATGTAACTTGCTTACCTGGAAGACCGAATTGCTCCACACTGGGAGCAGCCCAGTGAGCTGAGCTGGGGAGAGCAGCCAGGGAGGATTCAGGGTGGGCTTCAGGAAAGTCGGGTACCTGCAGTGTTCAGTGGAGGAGTTATCCTAGGTAACTATCCTAGAGAGGAAAACCACACACCAATGCTCTTATTCCCAAAATACTCTGCAGAGGTACTACAGATTAAGGAAGTTTCATGTTCCAACTGAAAAAAACAAACAAACAAACAAACCCCCAAACAAACAAACAATGAAGTTTGGGGTGTGACTTTGTTCCCCATAGAAAATTTGGATGTTTGCTGAGGAATAGATAAACCAGAAACCAAATTTCAGAAAAAAAATCAAATGCAGATCAAAAGTGAGTTTTATTGGAAGGCTTCAACATTAATTAATTTTTACTGACAGGGAAGTAACTCTAATCCTGTAAGACAAATTCTAGTGAAATAAAAAACCTGAAACTCTACTGGATACCTTGCCAAATTTTGGTGCATTTAGAACCTTAGTAATAATTTTCTGCTTTCAGATTTGTGCATAACTCAAACAACACTGTTCTTTAACACCGTTCATTTGTCATTATTTTTCTTTGTAATTAATATTGTCTATATTTAAAATATTGCTGTCTGTGATTGTCTAGGAGTAAGAGAAAAGTGTAAAAATAGTTCCTAGGAAAGACTGATTGTTCTCCTGTCCATCTTACAGAGCTGAGCATGTTTAACAAACTGTAATTTTGGGGAAAAAAATCTCTTGTAGAGAAGCAAAATCTTACCCACTTTACTTCTCCAATTATGGAGAAATGAAAAGGAAAGAGAGAAAGTATTGTAGAAGCTCTAAAGCATTTTAGTACTGAAGTTTATTCAAGGCCAAGTAATTTTAGAAGTGGACTGGGGAAGTTGTTTTGATTTTGGTTGGGGTTTTTGTTTTGTTTTTTTTTCATTTTGATTTTACACAGTCTCATTCATGTTAGAATGCACTCCAAAGAAAAGCATAACATTTTCAAAGCTGTTTAATCATTTGCTCATTATTAAGTGCAGGTCAAAATGCACTGTTATTCTTTATTTCTTTGCAAAATTGGCAATTTTACAAAACTTCCCTGCAAGCAGTTTCTTGCCCTTTCCTCACTCTTTTCCCCTGGATCTTTGTTTCAGAGAACAAGCTGGAAATATCTGCCCAATCCTATTTATGCTACCCCTATTGCTGTACTTTTCTATTACTGGACTTCACACATCAGGCAATGTGACTAAATGTCTGTCAGATGCTGTTTGTTATCTCGTTGTCTCTTCATGGCAAGAAGAGTGGCCAGTGAAGTGTTATGTTTTGATGGGGATTTGGGTTTTTTAAGTTAAGTTCTTCTGTATTTACCTTAGTGAGTGCAAGGTCGTAAAACTGTGCCTTGGGCCTCAAGGGGAAAGGGGTTCTTTCTTCACCCAGGAGTTCTTTTCTCAGGGCCTAAAAGAACTGTTTTCAGCACAGGTCAGGTTGGGTCATCCAGCAGAGCCTGACTGCCAACTATTGGTTTGCATTCTGGAATTGGAGGTAATTTTTCACACCTTAGGCTATTAAATGTTCAGAGCTATTGTACTTCTCCTCATCTCGATGACTGCTCATGTGGAGAGCAGAAGAGAGATTTTAGTATATGTGTATCAATTAGTTTGCAGTACTGGGAAGGTGAGTTAAGGTGTCCAGCAGCAGATAGATAGATCTGCCCAAGATGTGACTTTTTTAAATACAAAAATTTAACAAACCCACTCACATATTGTTGTAATATAACCAGAAATACGTGGTGAAACAAAACAGAGGTCAAATGCCCTTTCTTTGTTTTATTTTGTTGTGGTTTTTTGTTTGTTTTGGGGTTTTTTGTTTGTGGGTTTTTTGGCTTTTTTTTTTGTTCAAAGTGGGATTGAGACTACTACACAGGAGGAAAATAGTAGCGAATAAAGATACTGCTATTCAAAGGACTTAGTTACAGTGAGAAATCAAAATTCGTTCCTGAAGTGATAGGATAAAGTGAGTAAATGGGCATAGCATCCATCATGTGAGCACGTTATCTTCCTGCAATGTTTTTGGAGCTCTACCCTCCATCTGCCAAAAAGTCATGTTTGTCTTCTGAGGCTCAGTTGTAAACTCAGCCAGCTACTGAGCCCTATGGGTTCACTCTTCCAGCCTCTCTGATGTCTTTGTGGAAGGTAAAGGATCGTGGTGGGGTTGGCACTAGAGGATCCTTAGGGTCCTTTCTATCCCTAAGCATTCTGTGCTCCTGTGTGTCAGGGAGAGCATACCCAACCTTCAAATATTGTGAGCCATCGTATGACTGCTGACTGCTTCACCTAGTGGTTGTCTGCAGATGTTGAAAACCAGTGTTAAATTAGGAATAACCAAGAATTTTTCAGTGACAAGAAATTCTGTGTTTTGCAGTAGAGATTCAATTTATCACTCAGCACACTTTGCCTGTGTTCTATTACGCAGAACTCAAACCACAGTTGGATATTAATCTCAATATTTTACTTTTTTGCGCTACAGAGATATTATATAGGAGGAACTTGAGTGTCTAGGCGTAAGAAGCTTCGGAAGACGCTTGAATGTCTTCCCAAACTGTGACTGACACAACTACTGAGTTGAAAAGGCTGTACTTCCAAGCATCAGTGAAATTACTTTCCTTTAAATTGCTTGAAATATATCAGTTAATTCTGTTAGCTAGTTTTCCTGATTGCCTATTTGGATGCTAGAGAGAAGAAGACTGTGATTAGTCTGACTTATTTTAGATGCCTACCCTAAGTCAAGGTCAATCACATCCTTCATTCTTGCAATTTTCTCTAAAGAAAATCCGGATGAAGAGCTCAAATATAGTAACCAAAAGGCTGGGGGGAAAGTGAACTTTTTTATTCATCTGCAGAAAAAGATTTTATGTATCTTTCTTGTGGCAGAGGTCGTCATTACGTTTGTATTAGTCATAATAGAACATATTGTCACTTGATTTAGATTTCTGCCATTCAGAAAACTTCTGCCAATGTGTAGCTGTAAAAAATCCCAGCCTGGGAGGCTACCATTGATTTTTACGAAAATGCCAAAGCATCTGTCTGAATTCCTATCTACGTTCTTAAAGAAAAAAAAAGTACTTTTTCTAGTAACAGTTCTTATGTCTTTTAAAAGTCTTATATTTATTTGAAGTGCAATGAGAACAGGTTTAAACCTTGGGAACTCAATCTTATTTCAGTACTTTTCTCACTATGTTGATGGACATTTTGATGCTTTTCACTTGCCTTCTTGCCTAATCTTAGTTCACAAGGAAAAATGCACCATTTCTTTGAGTTTAAGGTCAGGGAAGTGTGTCCCCACTGCTCCATGAAACAAGAGTATGATGATTCTACTGATGAATGCACAGTTATATACCTATAATAGAAACAACCAGAAAGGCAGAATTTTCTGAGTCAGAAAAATTGAGTTCTCGTAAACTAGGGGCATTATAAATAGCAGATATTTTCACAGCCATAATTAAATGTATTTTTCCTTCCAAAATGAGAAAAGCAATACAGAAGAACAACCCTTGTTTTCTACAAGTGTGATTTATAAGCATTTCTGTTGGGAATCCTGGCTCTAGTGTCATGTTTTTTAAAACCTTGGCATTGATTTGAATAGACAGTAAAGTATTACATAAATTTAATAATACATATTTCATTGTAGGTATATCCTCGTGATGTCATACTGTCAAGAAATACATAGTAGACATTTTATCTTGCAATGGGTTATCACAGACGCCTCACTGTCACAGTGTATTCTCATCTCTGTTAATGATAAGTAGGGCAAGATCAGATTTGTCTTGAAAATGACCTTGAAGCTTTCCTAACTCAGCCCAGCAGAGACAAAGAGATGTCACAAACCTCTCAGCAGCTGTAATGGTGGCAGGTTTTTCTTACAATGAGTCTTATTATAAGGAAAGAAGTTGAAGAAACAAGAACAAAAAGGACAAGTAGCAAACCAAAGACCTCTCCTAAAAGAATTTCTTGGATAATTTAATGGAAACTTAAAAACCCCAGTGTTTAAGATGAGAGGGGGGGAATGTATCAGGAAAGTTCATGCCCTTACACTTGCCTGTGAGTAGGAGGAGGGCAGCTGTGACGGATATTTGAGACGACCTGATGTTACACCCTTGTTAAAGCTGATGGCAGCGATATCAGCAGAGCTGGAATTTTGCTCTCTCTCCGGTGTCCCCTGCTGGTTACACATCACAGGCTGTAAAGGGTCTTAGTCCAAAGCCAGGAAACAAGTTACTTTAAAAAAAAAAATTTGCTTGTGTAACAAGTAAAGTAACAAGTAAAACCAATTTTGTGATTATTTTTTCAACAGTTCAGGAATTTAATATTAAATGAGACAGTGTAGGAATCAGAAATAATAATTAAAAAAATTCATAAATTCAAACTCTGTCTTTTGAAATAGTTGTTCTTTCAGGAAATGGAAGTATGATGTTGGTACCAAAGGAATTCTGTTTAGATAGCAGGAAATGTTATCTTCAGCTATGCCTGCAGTGAATAAAGTGTAACAAACTAGTCATGCTTTCTTAAGCTTGTTTAAAAGGGAAAAAGGAGAGGAAAGGATGGAGAATATGCTTCCAAAAGTCATTCAGACAGAAATACAAAGTTTACCATTTAAAAAGCCTTAGATATTTTTCACACTAGTGAAGCACCTTGGGGTTGCCAACTTCTCTTTGTGAAGCAAGCTTTGTTACAGTGTGTCGAGCTGTGCTGCACGCACCTAAAATGTTTAAGATACTCTGAATTATCTGTAGCAAAAAACATCAGACACACAGCCTTGTGCCTTCGCTCTTGTCCCACTTATCGTATTGACAAGTAGAAAAGAAATTAAATGAAGTATAAATGGTACAGAGCATTGTGAAGCAAGGCAAGTTGACTTGATGTTCTGCTTAGCTGACAGAGAACCAGATACTTGACAGCATTCACAGCAGTAAATGTAGCTGTTAAAGTTTTAAAGGATTACCTGGTAGAAGCAGAAATACGCCTTCAAATCTACTCTGATATACACATGAAATACGTATGAAATGCACACCAAAATCTGAAAAAGTAACCTTTAATCTTCCCAAAACTGAATGCTGTCTTTCAATTTGGTTGTTTTCTGGTTTATTCCAACTGTATGGACAAATGTAAATAGCTGGGAAGAGTCTGGTGAGAAGGCCAGAATTACTTTCTGAGGGAAAGGAATTCTACTGCCTGATGAGATTATGGGAACATATGTGTATCAAGACAGTTCTCCAAAACAACTACATGTCATAGCTATGGAAATGTAAATTAATGATGTAAAATGTAAAAATAGATGAATAGCAATTTAAAGGTTACTTGTAAAAAAAATTACTCTTTATAAATGTCACTTTGAAGCAGTCCATGCAGTTGTTCTGCTGTTACAGTGTTAATATTAAAAAAAAAAATAAAAATTAATAAGTGTGAGGTATGTATTCTATGAGACCTGTTGATATAAATACAGGATATGTTGCAGGTCTCAGTCTCAAATACAGTTTGGAAATAATTTCTCTGTGACTGTAGAGAAAGATTCTATGTGTGATTTCATGGAGCTGAATCTGCTTCTCAGTGATCATTTTCTGATTTGTGTTATTTTTGTGCTTCCAAAACCATTTGGGAACTCAGTAGTAATATATCAAATGAATTAATGCCTGTATGATAGGTTATCACTCATCAAGGTAATCCAAAATGGTTACTGAGGATCAATTAAGAGGGAAAAATTTCATTAGGGGAGATAAGATAACGAAGCGCAAAGATTTTCTGCATTTGTACAGCAACGTAAAAAAACATTAAAGAACTAAAATTATGGTAAATTATGAAGTACAAACATACTGCCTTAGAGAATACTATGTAGGTTTTTTTCTGTTTTCAATCTTAAACTTTATTGTTCTATTTTGCTTCATTCCATAATACTGTCCTGAGTTGATTTGAGTAGCTGTGTGGAGTAATTCAACTACTGAGATTGTTTGTCTTTTCAGGACTTCTGTACTTTGTTTTATCCCTGCTCCTGGTGCTTGTATCCACTTCAAAGATATTTCCAAAATGCCTCTGACTCTTCACTGAGATGGAAGAGGGGTGAATTGGAAATGCTGATGGCTCAGGACATATTGAAGAGGGAAGGAATGAAATCAAAATGAAAAATAATGTTGTACCAATTCATAAAATCACAGTCAGCAATCAACCAGTATATCCTGGGACAACCTCACCCTCCCTTCAACCCCCAAATCCATCTGAGCAAAAGTTACGTAACAAAAAAGAGAAACTAAGGTGAGGAGGAGGGGAGGACACAATCAATAGGATATATGTGATATATTTTATTATGTGAAGTAAGGGACATAGAGCAAGGAGAAGCACTAAAAAGGAACACTCTTCCTACAGCTGAATTACTACTGCCAAATTAATGAGAATACTGTAGGTGATGCAGCCCTGTCCTGTTTTGCTGGGTCCACTTTGAGGAGTGGAGGAAATGGGGGAGGAATGCAGTCATTCCCCTGGAGCAACCAGCAGATAGTGGAAGCAACATCTCATGGACAGAGAGTCACCCTGGCCCTGGGAAACATCCAATTTCTTCAGATTTTTCTGGATGTATTGTTCCCTGTCTGCCTGTGGTTTACCAAAGGAGTAAGTTTGGGTCAGTTCCCACAGTCTATGCATCATTAGTATTTCATATCTGCAGTAATGGGATAACAGATGTAGCCTACCCAGACAGAACTCTCTGGTGTAGTATTAGTAACACTTGAGATTTCTTATCATATCTAGAAGTACTTTTAGTTCTTTCTTAAAATCTCCCTTGTCACATCAAGTGTGACTGCATTAGGAGCGCTCATGACCATTTGAAAAATTACTTAGTTTGAATTCTTATTTTTTGTTCAGAACTTCTGAGATGTTCAAAGGAAGGGGTTCTAAAATACAAATGTAAAATTGATTTCATCTTTAATTTTTATTTTCTTTGAATCTTGCCAATGTAGTTGCTTGCTGGGGGACAGTAAAGAGTTGAGGAAAATTATGCTAATCTGTGATACTTTAAATATATATATGGTGAGACATTTTGTTCATATACTGTTCCATATTTATTTATTAAGGTGAGATAGTTCCTACCACAAGTTTATTGTTTGTGTAGTTGAGGGTGTGCTTCTCTTTAGTGTTTCATGTAGATTTCTGTGTAAGACAGTGAGTATTGATGTGGCAGATCATCTGGTAGCTCCACACTTCACTGCCCAGGAAATAAACCCAGGGGGAAAAAAAACCCCAAGATTACATACAGATACAACACATATGAAATGTGTTTAATCTTACAAGATGGGGTATAAGACATAATGTGTTAGTGTATTTAGATATAAGTGCAAGGTGAATAATTCTTAGCTGGGAATGAAGGATGAAGCTGTTGTCAGCCCCGTGTTCAGAGGCTGGGGTGGGATCAGTTAGGGTTCCTTGATTTTTATCCAGAGCTTTTGCAAAGTCTTTTACAAAAGTTAAATATGAGCTTCCTGCTCCTTTCTTTTATTCACAAAACATATCATTAACTGAACTTTTAGTTCTGGTACAGCGCTTTCATATCAGTTTTAAGTGAAAGTTGCTGCATGTTTACAAGGTTCTGATTTGTTCCCACGAATTGGCCCTGGAGCATCTGAGTTGTATCGGAACAAGGGAAAGCAGAATCTGGTCTGAGGGCACTGGCTGCTATTTCAATAACACCAGTGATCTGCAGAAAACATCAATTAGGCTCATACTTTACTCAGTTCACAATAATTGGTTTTGGTGACACATTGTTATTAAGGGGTTTTGGGATTCAGTTGTTCTTGTGGTTCTAAAAATCAGACAAGAGAGTATTTAGTGGTAGCAGGTGTTAGCAAACTATTATTACTAAGCTCCCTCAGAAACAATTTATGATCTATTTTATAGATCCTACCACACTCATGAATCTAAGCTTCATTCTTGATGCAATTGATCAAACTAAGCCTTGTAAAGGCAATAACAAGGCAGAGGGAGGGGATGTGTTTTAGAAGATTCTTTAAGCAAGTGAGAAAATGAGAGGCAAGAAACAGGATGACACTATGCTGGTTAGTAAACTCAGCTGAATCAATAACCTTATTATTAGAAAAGGCTAAAATGTCCCACTCCAGGAGCTTTCTGCACAAACACCATTGTAAGTGGGCAAGGATGAAAACCGGAGCTCGTGGGTGTGCACAACGGAGACAAACACAGTGTTTGGGATTTCAGGCCATTAATTATTTACAAAATGCTCGTGGCTGGCAATGTTAATTACTTCACTTCTGAAGAAAGGGGAGGGCTTGTTGTGTTTTTCAGTTTGAAGAAGCCCCTAACTGTGTAGCATTATTTATGTGTTTGCAAGGATGCGAACTTGTCAGTTGATATCCTTATTTTATTTAAAAGCCAGAATCATAACAAGCTGACGGAGCAACAGTTGAGATGAATCACAGCTGGTGGAGACACAGCCTACCACAGCCATGCTTGCCACTTGAAGGGGCTGAGGGAGCCTGCTGACCCCACGGGGTGTCACACATGGGGCAATGAGCTGGGGTCAGATGTGGTCTCTGCCAGAGCCTTCACAGGGAAAGGGGAGGGGGATGAGGAGAAAGAATGTGCTGCAGTTGTTTGACAGCCGCTGGTAAATTATGCCTCTTACCTGTAAAGTCTCTAAATCCCCTTTCAGCATCTCACAAAGAACAATAATTGTTTATTGATCTAAACGTTAACAATGTATCGCTTGTTCTTCAATAAGGTCTAGAAATGTAACTCAAGGGCAATAACTGCTTTGGATAAACAACAGACTTGATTGATGTGTGGCTTTTTTTTTTTTTTTCCCCTTCTTTTTCTAAACTATGAGCATACAGTTGAAGCATTTTGTTGTTATCTTGATGTAATCCTTGTAGCTGCATGGGCTTCTGCCTGTCTTCCAAAGCGGCATTTTTCTCAACGGCGTTTAATGCTTCCTTATAAATTACTGTTTTAAAGCACAGAAAGGTGCAGAATTGTGTTTAAATTAGTTCTTTTCACCTTCCTGCAGCATCTGTGATTTTTCAGCCTCTCAGATATTATATGGAAAGATAAAAAACAAAGTGATACAAGGTAAAACCCTCGGCAGCGTAAACACCGGCAGAGAAATTTTCCGTATGGGCCCAGCATTGTGTGGGCACACAGAAACACAATGTGTCTCTTGAATAACAATCAGTCACACTTCGAGAGGAATGTAACAATGGAGAGGTTCGTATTTGTTCATATTTAATGGATTTTTAAGTGAGTCTATTCTGTTCCACTTCAGGATAGACGTGGTGAGTTTAAAACGAAGGTGGTTGCTGCCTAACAGAACAGCAGGCAGGGAATCATCCTGGCTCTCTGTAACACCACCGACAGCAGCAGGTTGTAAACAAGTTAAAATATAAAACTCGGCTTCGTGCAGAATGAGTGCAACAAAGCTTCTGAGAGGAAGGGCTTTTTTCCAACTTGGTAGATCTGGAGAGCTGATAAACCCTTGGATATCTCGGTGACAATTATCTTTCAGTCCTGGAAATGGAGGTTGAAAGTTAAGTAGCCACAAAAAGCTAAAACACATCTGGGACATGTCTCGGGTCCAAGCTAGGCAGAAATGACAGAAAATCGTTGGGAACAGAAGACATTAAAAGGTCAGAAATAAATTGTGATCAAGCCCTGTTTGACCAGTTTATCAGTTGGTATTTTGCTCTCCTTTTAAGAATAAAACGGCATTTTCCCTCCTCTGAAGCTGTTTGTGTTGGCATTAAGGATTTACCTACCATCTAAATATATCATCTTATTTAGGTGTGTTTCATACTCAAGAAGGGTCATGTTATTAGAGGAAACTTTGATTCAGGAAAACTTTTAGTGGAAATATCAGTGGTAATGTAAGAAATGAGAGGCAGAGGACTGGGAAGATGTGACTGCCTTACTTACTTGCACTATAGTACCTTCTGGAAAGTCCTCCTTTCAAGCCCTGTAAAATTCTGGCCAAAAATAAACTAAGGGTAAAGCTCTTCTTGATCTCATTGGAATCTGATGTCTTTATTCTTTATAGTTTCTATCTAACTAAGCAGATATAGCAAAGACTGTAAATTAAAATAAAATATAACTAATTTTTATGACTGTATTTTTTAAATCATTCATATATGCACCTTTTAGACTTTGATCTTTCTGAAGAATTTCAGTCATTAAAATATTTTCTCTGCCCTCATCTACCATATTTATATATTTACAGTTTCTCAGAGGTCAGTTCCAGAAGTGGGGAATTTTCCTAGAAATTTTAGGCCATTCCTGTGATTTTGGAAATATTAATTCCCTGTGCTGCTGTAGTCCATGAAGTTCTTGGAGTTGCAGTAGCTTTTACTAAGTCATTAGGGCCTTGGGGTGAGTGCCTAGATGTAACTGTATTTGTTTTGATATCTGTACCATGGTCTGTGATCCATGGCTCTCCTCATGTTCCATTTCCAGGTACTAACAAGGAGTTAGTCCCTGGCCTTATTCTGTTGACCCTGTCATGCTGGTGGTCAGCATGATGCACTTCAAGGCCCTGGACAACCAGCCTCTTTTAGGAACAGACCCTTGCCTTTGCTTGTGCCCAACATACTCACAACAGAGAAGCCAAAACTCAGATTTTAGCAGAATCAAATATTTCTCTGTTGCTTTAACTGTCTGAAGGAAAGTTGTTGCTGTCCATTACTTGAAAGATTCTTACCAGAAAGGCTCAGTCTCACCTCTCAGGGAAAACTTTTTTCCAGATGCTTCAGTCGCATTAGGTATCCAGATGCATTTACAGAGAAAGAAGCTGGATATAAACTAAATTGAAAAGGAATTTTTTAATCATTATTTCTAGTATTCTAGCTATTTTTTACATTTCACTGTTTAAGGTGCTTTTTTTTTTCTCCTGAGAGGCTGGATATTTCTTTCAGCTGCATATCTAGTCTCAATTCAGATGGTGTTTTTTTCTTCACAACTGCAATACTTTGAAAAGAGTTCTAACAAGAAACTCCTTTCTATGCTAATTCATTCAATTTCAAGATTATTTTTCCCTGGAAATTATTCTGATTAAGACATATGCCATAATTTCTCCAGGTGCTCCTCACCACCAACAGCCTAAATATTTAATACACAAAACATTACGTAGTTTTGTGGGAAATTCAGTCAGGCTACTGTTTCAAGTACTCTAAATCCATCCTTTGGTTTTGTGCTTCGTGAAATACACGCTGCAGTCTCTTTTAAATAATCTCCAGGAAATATATTGAGACATGTAGGCTGTGTGGCTGTGTGTTGTGTGGAACTCACTGGGATTTCGAGGGCTGGTGCTACTTTTTAGGTAGAAGCTTGTAATTTCAACTCTCCTCCAGATAGTTGTAATAATGGGGACTTTAACATTCTGATACATAGTCACCACTTGTTTTTCTACAAGCCCTGTGCATTGGAACTTTAGTATGATTCTTGTGGAATATTTTAATGAATATTTTTATTAAGTCAGCCGGTACTAAAAGTACAAACTCATAAACATCCAACTATAATTTTATATCATCTGTTTTATTGCCTTATAATCACAAAGGGAATTAGTGGACTTGTTTACAAGGGCAAAAACACTGCTTATGCTGTGGTTCCTTGTCCCCTTACAGCTTGTCAGTGGGATTGACTGCTGTATTGGAATCCACTGCCAGCTTCGGCCTGTAAAGAAACTCATTGCTAGCTAGAATCCAGCACGGGGCAAAAATCTTGCAAGTGCTTAGGATTGAAAATTTCTAAAATGTAAATGTTTTGTAGGTTCTCTGAGGAGAATTTGTGAATGCTTACTTGATATTTTTTTGGTTTGGTTTGGGGTTTTCTTTTAAATCCCTGTGTGTTCCTATATAGATTTGCATATCACTTTGCATGTTGACTTTGCAATATTTGACACTTCTATATTGACTGTCTGGATAGCTGTCTTATCAACCAGCTGCAACCAATTGCTGGTGATTCTGCTGTTGTATGTGATGTCAATATGGGATTTTGTGTTTCCTGTAATGGACCTTAATCTGTAGAGCTTGGTGTCACCTGAAATTCATTCTGATTTCTCCCAGAATACACTTAAATGCCCAAAGGGTTAAAATGACTACAGTAAATGTGCAAAAGTACCTCTTTAATGACTGCAGGTACCTTTTATTTGCTTACTTCTGATATGAAGACAGGAAGGAGGAAGCTTTTTAAATTTACATGATTGTTTCAAGGGACGATGTCTAGGAGAGAATGTTTTGCTTTGCTATGCACTAGAAAATGGTCTCATTCTCTCTTCTGTGTTACCATTGTCCCTGCTCTCACTTCTGAGTTTCTGTAGCAAAGGAGTCATCATATCTAAGAGAATTAGTTTCAGGGAACATCTTTGAGTGGTATCTAATACTGGATATTATCCAAATTCTAACAACTTGCTACAGCAAATGTGTGAACTGAGATCCTTAAAACTTTTAACTTAGTGGAGGAGGAGGGTGTCTTATTGCAGAACAATTTCAACACTCTCAGGATGATCTCTTTGTCAAAGATAGTTTGTCTTGGAAGAAGCAGAAATATGTTCATTGCACAGGAAAGAGGAAAAAAAATAAAGGAAAATGTTCAGCTTTGGGGTCTAAAAAGGGTGCAACTACAATCAGCTGAAGAGACGGTCCTGTCATGGGAAGTGACTCGTAGTCTCTACTTATTGCTGTTGCTGTCAGCTCTGCTTGCAATACAAGTAATATTTGAATCCACATTTAGTTGGTAAAGGGAACATTTTATAAGTCCTTGATATTATATAACCTGAGCATACTTCCAGGGTTGAGTTTGCGAAGGAAAAGGAATATTTCAGGCCTGTGTCCTGCAATTGCTTTGGCACATGCATAGTTTTATGATAGAAGTTTACAAGCTAAATGAAGAACATTCTGTCTCTATTTTTGAGTACTGTTAACAACTTCATACTCCTGCTGTCATTCTGCAAAGCTATTCCAATTTCTTTTTCTCCCCTCTAACTGCATTTGCTGTGATGCTGTTTCTTAGGCTCAGCTCATCCTTTGTGCACAGGTCTTTGTGTTCCAAATTAATTTAATAGTTTACTGCAGGTGAAGCAAGTTGGGGGAAAATTTCAAACAAAAGGAAATGTAAAGTCCCACATCTGGAGAAGAGTAACCTCAAACACTGATACAGCTAGAGGCTTGGCTGTGTGAAAAGCAGCAGGTCAGAAGAGGACCTGGGGTCCCTGGTGGACACCAGGTTTGCCATGTCCTGGTGATGAACTCTTGTACCAAACCCCAACAGCTTCGTGGGCTGCATGAGGCAGAGCATTGCCAGCAGGTCTAGAGAGGGGGAAAAAAACCCACAGGCCATGGGGTAGGTGCAGATATCCAGGTCTCTAGCAAAATGGCAACAGATGTCTTTGCAGCTCAGCTCACTCTAGCTGGATGGATCAGACTGCTTTATTCAGCACCTGCACAGGTGTGTGTTTAGCTGAAGTCTGCTCTCAGACAGACGGTTTGACCAAGTTCTCACCGTCAGACACAACAAACTCACTCCAGGATATTTTTGTGAAAGACTGAAGAGTGGAGCCCCACAATCTTTTATGAACAGAAGGCTTTTATTTCTGCTTTTCCACCTTGTTGATGTGGCAACCTGCTAGTCCCTACTGTAGAGAGTAGAGGTGTTTAGTTTACTGTATCAATTAGGACGCCTAACAGCCCTTCTTACATCAGAGGGGTCTTTTCAACTGAACTCTATCTTAGCTGGGTGTGATAAACAGCTGCCAGCACTAAATGCATTGATCTTAAGCTATTCAAGTACTAAGTGCAGCTTCCAGAAGTTAGAAAGATGGTCCTTATTCTTCTGAGATTCAAGAAACTGAAATGTAGATTATTGAACTGTATTTGTCAGCTGATGTAAACCTATGAAAAGCAGAAAAGGCAAAAGCTGTGGGACTAGGATATCTCCATACATTCACCCTAGGACTCTGAAATCACAGAATTTAAGTGCATCTTTCCTTTTTAAGCAACTTTGTACCTATTCCCAGACAGCAAGGAATGCACAGCATGTGTGACTTTGTCCAAAGGTGGAAGCAGGAATAATTTGCTTAACTGTATTCATATCCAGAGAGATGGGGTTTTTGAAAAATAGTAGCTTATTCTAATGTATTATGTGGGTTTGTTTCAATTTGCATAAAAATTACCTATATTATTTTATCCTTGCTGATGGTTCTGTTGAAGAAAACAGAAGGAGAGGGGAAAGATCAAACTATACTGCCAGTTGTACAGCATTGCTATTATTTAATTCTATGCTTTGCTGTAAGGTAGCTGTGGAGAATCTGGCTCTCAGACTAAATTAGGCTCTTTCTTGTGTCATCTTTTCATAAGAATTCAGTCCCCAAATGCTTTCCTTATACATATAAGAAACCTAGAGATAATTGCAATGGCAAAAAAATGGGTTAGCAACATGAAGAATAAACTGAGATTTCATCTGAGATGTAATGGTAAAATGGACAAGAAAACAATGGATTATTCAAGAACAGAGGAAGCCAAAAACCTGGTCTTATTTCTGCTGTCATTTAAGAAGATGAGTAGAAAAACTCTGCCTATTTTTGCATAAGGACTGTAAAATATGATACAGGTTTGCTGTACTAAACGTGACAAAAGATTTTATATATCTTTTTTCCCCCATCTCTGATATATTTTTGCCTTCATAATGAAGAATTGTTGTAAATGATAGAGACAGAATATGAAAAGTTTGAGTTCCAAAATCACGGGTCCACATTCGAGCAAATATTAGTGCTCATCAGGTATAATTTATTCCGTCTTTCAATAAATTTGCAATTCTGATCTCTTAGATCTCTGTTCAAGAGTTTTGAAAATACCTTTTTATTTTATATTTCAGTGCCAGCTATATCTAAAGATATGTGAACTTGCAATTTATTGTTCAGCTACTTGCTAACCCTGTATGTTTGGCAGCTTCCCACATGGTGGTTCATACTAGACAGAGGAAAGTAAGTTGGACTTTGAAGCATGTTGTCTTGATTCTTAGTGGTTTTTTTCTGAACAAGTTTCTCCTGTTTAAAATGGTCCATATTCAAAGGAATATAACTGTGCTTGCTGTTAACACCTGATTTTTTTCAATATATTACAGAGAACCATTACAAATGACCAACCTTTCCCTGTGTATGTGTATGTACCTTGTTGGAGAGATAGAGATATGTAAACAATGCTAATTATAAGGTTATACAGAATACAAACAACATTTAATTAATTTATCCTGTAACTTTCCTCTTGCAACCTACATGGAGTCCCATGGGCTCCCATGGAAGTCTCTTTGGATATACACGTTCAGCTGTGCAGACAAATTGTTTGGCTGGGGTTATTTAATGAGATGACAGAGTTCCTTAGCTAAAGTCATCTTGATGATGATCTAAAGTCATATTTAGATGATTTTAGGTGAAAAAAATTAAACTGAAAAAAATTAAATTAAGAAAATTTAAAAAATACTCCTTAGTTTTACTTTAAGTGTATGATGTCTTCAGATTTTCACTTGGCATTTGAAATCTCATTAATATATTTTCTTTTTTGTCACATATGCTTCTTCTTCCTTGCCCTTTCTGGCAGTGACCACATCTATGAGCTAACTGCATAAGCAGCACTCATTACTTGCTTATTCAAGTATGCAGGATATTCAATTTCAGATTTGTGAATTAAAGAGAGGCAAGATGCCTCCTAGTTCTCCAGGTGATGCTTAAAAGAGCTCAGAATTTTATAGTTGACTAGTTAAGATATCTTTCTGAGGTTAAGCTAATGACTTTTTTTATACCTTATTAGCTATCTGATGGTGCACTAACAAAAATATATTAAATTTTGTTTTAAAAAAAGAAGATAACTAATGCAATCACATGAAACATCAGTTAATGCTGAAAGCCCCAAGCAGTGTTGCAGAGCTGCACTCTAAGTCTAAATGTAATATATTATGAAAAAAAAAAAAGAATATTTATGGTCCACTGTTCCTGTAAGGTTCTTTATCTCTGAGTGATTTATTTTCTTTTTTTTTTTTTTTCCAACTGTTGTATGAATGAGTTAAAAAGCAGGATATGTTTTCCCAGGCTTGATTCCGTGTCCTCAGCAGGGAAAACAAATATACAGAGGAGAAAAAAACCCAAACAAAACAACAAAAACCCACCCAAACCTCAAAAAATTACACCAGTTAAAAACCGACAGCTATTCTGTGGTCACTGGAATACCAAGGAGCAACAGAATAAATGCAGTTTTGTCTTGCAGGATCTAATTATGCTGAGCTACATTAGTCTGACTGCCTTATTTCCCTAGCATGAGTCCTATGTGATACCAATATGCCTCTTCTCTCAGTTAGAGGTAACTGTTTACCTTGTAGTAACATCCAAGGATTCAAGCTTTACATGGTCAAGCATCATGGTCTGTACATTGTCATACGAAAGCACAGAAAGAAAAAAAAAAATAATCTTGTTCTGCAGAACTTCCAGGATAGATATTATGAGAGATAATTGATAAGTCAAAGTAAGAAAGGAAGAATAAGGTGGGAGTGAAATAATTTCCGGAAAAAAAAAAAATATTTTAAGCTGGAGTGATAGCACATAAACTGCCTTATACCTGTGAGGTGTTCATAGGTAGGTGGAGGGAAAAAAGTGAAAAGCAACAGAGAACTGCTGCCTCACCAGCAGCTGAAACTTGATTCTGAGCAAAACAGAAGCAGGAACAGTGAATATGGTTGTATGCATTTAAAACTGGTGCTGCTGTTCTCCTTCCCATTATTCAAATAGTCAATTTTACCATCCAACCTTTAGCACTGATACTGCTGACAATAGTAGCTATAAAATGGCTAAGCCATAAAATCTCTTACAGTCAGGAAGGAGTTTGCAAAGATAAATGAGGGAGATGGTGCCAGAAATGTATGAGCCAAAACAGTTACTTTGGCAGAAAAATGTGAACAGATAAAAGTGAAGACACACAGCATTTAGGCCAGAGGGGTCGAAACTGCAGCAGCTGAGACACACAAGAATGAAGATCTGGGTGAAAACCTCCTTCTCTTCTCAGTCTGGATAGGCCAATTATTAAATACCTTGTGTCTGAAGGATCTTCGAGATCTAGATTATGTTGGGGATCATATGGATGGACAACTAAAAAAAAGATTATAAGTTGTGTAACTGAGATGGAGAAAAAAGTAGGGTTGTCCTGAATCTCAGACTGGACTAACAGAAAGATGCTTAGAGAAAGAAAAAAGATGAGGCATTATTTTGATTGTGCTGAGGTTGGAGCAAGAAAACATTAGAAAGGAAGGCCAAGATGGGTATAGAGAAAAGAAGGGTTTCATAGTCACCTGGACTTTCTTTTAGGAAATATTACATTAATAAAATATAAAGTGTGTGTCTACTCACAGTTTCAAGATTTTCCCCAATGTCCCTGGTTGCCATGGAGATGAGAGCCTGAGGACTGAAAAATAGTTTGTTGAAATTTAAAATTCTACTCTGTGAAACTAAACGTGGGTTTTGCCTTAAGTATGGAGACTCTTTGGGTCAGAGGAAAGAGCAGTTTTTGCTTTCAGAGGGAGTTTGACAGTGTCAGGAAAAGTTTTTTCACTGGCAGTAATAAACAGCTAAATTCAGTGAATATCTTTCCTCTTCCCTAGAGGAGAAATTGTATGAAATGGGAGATGAGTTGGCGAGGTTCACCTTCTTTTCTCAGACTGAAATGCTCTGACACACAGAGCAATGTCAACTAAGCAGGACAAAACACACTTCAACCTAATGACTAAAGCAAAATGCTCCCTCATCCATCTGTGGCGAGGCCACATGGATCTATTCCCCCTGTGTGCAAGTTATATAATCCCGCTCATCGTGTGGCTACGAGGGACGGAATAAAGAGTATTGCTGAGTAAGTATAAAAACGCAGGCATCACATTTGTATGCCTAACACAAAATGAGAAAAACCTGTTTCTCAAGCTATGAGCATGAATCCTCTGTTATTTTCTAAAACGTGCCCAGAAAAGCTTAGTTACTGCTTTGAAAGCAAAGTGCAGTTCAGGAAATTTCAGAAGGGAAAAACAATGCCGTTGCGTTTGCTATTACTCTTCCATTTCCTTCATTTTCTCAATGTGTTGTTGGAAAGTGCAGACAAGCTTATGATATGTATATCAAAAGAGAACTTTCCCTGTGATGGATGATAGCAGGACAAGGTCAATAGCAGAAGTGATTTAAGCATTTGCTAAGATCTGTTGCATTATTCCACTGTAAAGCCTGCAAGGCAAGAACACACTAAATCTAATAAATACTGAGCCACATTACTCCACTTGTGTCTCTCTGTTCATAAATAGAAATGTTTCTTGGAATTCCAAATTTAAGATTCCTGCCATGCTTTCAGTTGGCTATGATTTTGTGTTTGTTTGAAAGATGCTTAAGAAGTGCTTACAGGTATTTAGGAGTAACCAAACCATTCTGACTACTGGTTTTGAAAAATGATGAAATGTAGCTTGTTAGAGCTCAGAAAAATGAAAACGATAGATTTGCTGCTGATTACTAAATCATATTACCTTTATACTTGTATAAGACAAATAGTATATATTTTTCATTATTTAAATAAAATGACTTCTGAGTTGAATAAAAAGTGTTTACATTAAGTGACTGGCTGAAAATATTGATAACCATAGTAACAAACACTAGCAAAACATGTTCCCTTTGGGACAGCATCACTATCATGAAGAGATATAAAATCATGCTAGGAAGAAAGGGAAGGTGGAAGGAACAAAGGGAAAGATGTAAAATAAGGGCACATTTATACATTTTATAACTATAGCTACCTCCTCAAATGAAATAATGAGGGAGAGGTGGTGTGAACAGTATTTTCTTGATGAAATATTCCTACCAGGAAGAGAGTCTTCATGTAGCACAAGCTCCCTATAGTGTACATTTTTTATTCTACAGTCTGTTTACTATAGCACAGCGTTAGTAATAATTGCACTAAGTTTTTGTTTCCTGGAGTGACCAAACATGTCTTGGCAGGAATCAAGTGTTTCAGGCAACACTGCCTGTGACCCTTTCCATGTTCCCATGGCACTGGTCACGAGTAACCAGGACATGGGGCATAAATTGCTTGGGTATGTAGGTCTGGAAGAAACTCCCTCTGGACTGTTAATTTTCTAGCAATCAAATCTGCCAGTGTAGGACTTCTTTGTCCTGTTGTTTCAGCAATTCAAAAATTATTGTGCCACTGTGAAATTCCTTTAATAAAGATTTCATAAATATTTAATGCATATTAGGCCTTAAATAGCAAATATTTCTAAGGAATAAATGGTGTTATATTAAGAAGTATAATTTTCAGTAACTTCTTTTTTTTTATTAATATTTAGAGAATTTCTTCCCTACCCCTTTTTAGCAGACCATTCTGCTTGGGGCTACTGTTTTAATAGTGTCTCATTCTTGGCTTTGTCATTTAAGTTCCTCATTTAATTTATACATGAAAAATTCAATAGTTTCAATGTTCTAGCTTCTCATTGTTTTAAATTAAAATGGAAAATGTGTTCCTTTGTATACCACTGAATATCTAAACCACTTAAGGCAACTTTAAAGAAATCTTTTTATAAAATGTTTTTTTCTGTCTTCTTCCATAAGAGAAAGTGGGCAAGGCAGGTAAGATGACAAACTTTCTTGAACTGAATGTTGAATTTATTAGATATGTAACGATCAATAATAAACAAACTTTGCCTTACCAAGGTATCTGCAGGTTTTGCTTTCCTCTAAATTAACCCAACTCACTGATTTCAGTGTTTGATTGTTTGTTTTTTTTATCGGTTCTCCTCTTGCACAGTTTATGGCACAGATTGCTCTGGTGACAGGTTGCAAGGTTTAAAAGATCTCTGCTTTTCACAGTTGTGGCTAATGCTGTTGGGTCATATGAAACCCTCTATTTCTGGCAGTGGGAGTATTGTATCTTAACAGTGCCTGCTGCCTCCAAGTGGGAAGCCTTGGTTTAAGTCCAGTAAAACCAAAGGAAAGAGTGGTGTTAACTTTCTGGAGACTCAGGTCAGAACCTGTGAGAGCAGCAAATCTGTTTGCCTGCAGAGAGCTCAAAAAGCCCTGTCATAGAGTCTGGTTGAAGTTTTTAATTTATTTCCATCCAGAGCTTTAACAAATCAAGTCTGAAAGGCAGGAATTACTTCCTGTTCAAAGTACTAGAATGATGAGCTTCAGTCACATAATCTAGCACTAGATCAGAATCCCTCAGGGAAATATTTACATTTTGCCAGTTTACTCAGAGGAGTGGCTCTGGGGATCTGGAGATATCCTCTGCATATATATTTTAATTTTTTTTTTTTTTAACTGCAGGAAACACTGATGCCAGAGCTGAAGCTGGTGATTTAATCATAGGATTGCTAGAGGCTGCAGTATTCTATCTGCTCAGAAATCAATATCTGTACTTTCAGTTATATTAGAGAAATGTTTACTTCTTCACCTGACTGAGATATTAATTTCTATATGCCCTGTTGTCCGATTTTTTTTTTTTTTAAGGTAATGATTTGTGGGGAGAGTAGCCTAATTTATTTTGAAATCCTTTAATACTGCCCAATTTTCCCGTTATTGACTGGTTATTTTGTCTGTGTGTACAGCACCATTCACGTGCATCAAGATGCTCTGCAAAGGATTTGAATTGCTCTGTACGTAGGAAGCGATGCTCTTTGCTAAAACACAGCCATCAGGAGGGCAGCGTGTAGTAGCAACCTTTGTGTTGCCAGCGCTGCTGATTTCAGCTCAGGAGGTGAATGGGAGAATTCGTCTGGTGCATCAGGGGAATTTAAGTAGGTGAAATGCAATTACCCGCCTTGGAATATGATCAGGATACGGGTGCTAAACCCCGGCCCGGTGAAAAGTGCCGGGGGATTTTTAATGACCGCGAGTCAGATAACACTTTATTTCCCATCCCGAGGACAAAACCTCTATTAGCAGTGTCTCCTGTGAGTTTAATACGGGCCCGCAGGGGCGGGTGTCACCTCCCGTGGCAAGTCGCGGTTCCTGCATCTGCTCCCTGCCCAGAGGAGGGTGACACGGGGGCGGGAGGGAGGCGCGGAGATTTGCCGGCTGTCACGGGAGCTCTGTGGCAGGACACGGGCTGAGGGGGATGGCAGGGGCTGCTGCGGTGCCACTTTCTTAGTGGCTGGACGTATCTCCTGCCGGGAGCGTGCTGCAGCATCCAGCTGTCCCCGGAGGACTCCCGTCCACAGGCTGACCTGCCTCCATCCACTTCGTTTTCTTAATGAGAACCGATGAGATCGCGGCTCAAGGTGGTTGGTTACAAAAAGCACATTAAACATGTCAGGGCAGGTGATTCTCCCACTATAAAAATTGGCAGTGTAGGATTAGCTGGTATTGCGTTGGAAACCTATTAACATTTGAAGCAGTTTGAATTAGGAGTCTTGATAGAATTAAAATTACTTTCCTTCTCCTCTGTGAGCGTTGTTGCTGTCTTTGTGCACCTTGTAATGAGAAGACTTATAAACCAAGGAAGATGTTTTCCAAACATCTCTATGTGAAGCCATATTTCTCTGTCAGATTTACAAGCCTGTATGGATAAAGGAGAAGAAGAGAATGGACAGAGGAAAGAGAAACCAGTGAGTTTCTGCTTATCAAGCTTGACAGCACACACCGAAGCACAGAAGTGGGTAAGTGGAGAGGCACAAAGGTCATGGCCTTGGGAACAGATGTGCATTGGCAATGTTCAGAATTACACAGGACACGGGTAACAGTATCTTGTTTCTTACACACTCAGAGCAGGGGAATGCAGGTAGAATAACAAGGGAAGGCATCATCTTAGCCAGGGAGCTGGATGCATGTAACTTTTTCTGAGTGGGATTCCCTTTCCTTTTGGTTTCAGGCTGACAGCCCGGCATTAACAATGTGTGCTGAGGATATGCAACTATTTCTTCATAGCTGCATCTAAAAAGTTAGGAACCTTCAATCTGCTTCACTGCTTTGATGAGTGACCCCTAGAAAGCCTTATAATAGCAGAGTAAAGAATTACTACTGCTAATTTTAACCTGGTGTGAGTGGAGTGGTACCAGAATTAGTGCAGCATAAGAGGAGGTGAAGGCAAAAATCCAGGAGGTGGACAAGTGAAGCCACCTGGATGGTGAGTTTAGGGCAGGAACCTGGGACAGAGTTTTGAAGTACATGTTGGCCTACTGAGCAGACACAGAGATGCAAAATGGAAGGGAGAAAACAACGACTAACATCAGCTGGGGAAAAAGTGAGTGATCTCACAAGAATGTAACCCCTGGGCCTTTCAGCACAGTGAGATGTGGTGATCTGTAAGAGGAAGTGTGAGTAGGGAGAGAATCAGAAGGACCTGAGCACTGGTGTCAGGATTTTGACCTAGAAATAGTGAAATAAAATGCAGATTACAGAAAAATATTGCCTGCTGCATGGAAGTAGATGTGTCATTGCATATTTTTCCCTAGATCAGAGTTTGCTTTAAATTAATGGGATCAGGCAACCGTCACACATGAGCTGTGAAAGAGGGTCAGTATTAAGTGATTATGCATTATTTATAAAAGTAGCCTTTGTTTCTCATACTGTATTTCTAGTCTTCTATAGAAACTCAAACACTATAGGTTTAATTTTCATCAGTCCTACTGTTTGTTTGGGGTTTTTTTAACTTCATAATATTTTAGCTCAAAATATAAAGCTATTCCTTTCAGGACTTGATCTCAGTGTCTCAAATAACTCATCTTCAGGCTTAGTTTTTTTACTTCTTGATCCTTACACCAGCACAGTACCTATATACTCAAGTGAGTCCCTCTTTGGAATAATATCTGTATGTCTTCTGCTGGTAGAACATTCAAAAAAGAAATCCAAATTATTTTTGTCATGCATGTCTTGGTCTTCATCTATAGACATTAAAATATCACTTAACATCACGTACTCACCATAGCCCTTCACCTGGCACAGCCATCCCCGAGTCATGCCAGCAAAATAATCATTCTTTTTCTCAATATAAAAACTCATCAGCAGACCCATTTCCATTAGGACTCTTTGTGGCCTCTGGTCAGCTTGTGGACCTTATCTCTGGCAGACAGCATGACATTTCATGTGATTTTCACCCCTTTCTCCAGCAATGTCCAGGTTGCCTGTATTTCCTATTCCTTTGGCTCCTTCAGGTAATACTTTCTGCATAACAGGTTCTATCAGGTGCTCATTTGAGGGAATCCTGATATCTATCTATCTATCTCACATCTGCATTCAGGTTTTTTTGGTTCACACATGCAAAAAACATGCAATTAATCCCTTTATCTAAGTAAAAGTTCATCTGCTGATAATGTCTGCAGTTTTAAAACTCTTGCAGTACATTGCTTAGGGTTACATTTCCTTTAGCTGGTTAAGAAGAAAAGCACTTCTGAGATCATAATAGGGGATTAACATTTACTGAATATAGCGCAGGTATGACAAAGGAGAGTTTTTAAATTTTGTAAGCTCAAATGTATCCTAATTATAAGGGCTATTATAATCTAATTACCATTGTCAATAGTCTATCCACAATACTGAAGGAACTAATATTCACTAATTACTAGCAGTTTGGGTTTCCACATATCGTAGGTTTTGATTTCTTTTTCATGCATCAATAACTTGACTTTGATATTACTAAAAATAGAGATGGCAATCCAGTCCTGAAAACACTTCATTTAATTAAAAGCAATAATTCCATTCCATTCCATGAAATTATAACATTTATGTTGATCTTTTAATATACGTTTAAATATATATAGGGTATAAAAAGATTTGATGTTAATTTATGCAATCTACTATGAGAAATAAAAAAAATACCATGTAGTCCAGAAAGGTCACGTTGTCAAATATTCTGTAATGTATTTTATGGTGCCTTCTAAATAAAAATAATTAAAAGGAGTTCATGAAGTAGGAGCAATTCAGAGAGAGAGATTTCCTAAAATCCATAATGCTAAGTCTACTGTTAACTCCAGCAGTACAGATCTTTTGAGAAAAAATGGGAAAGAATTATGTTTTAGTTTATAAGAAAATCCAGAGGAGAAATGAAATGTCAGACAGGCATCACATTTTAAGTAACAAGTGAACAAGTCAATATTTGCCCTACACGATAAAAATGGAGTTAACCACCTTCTATGCACAGGCCTGGGAAAATAAATATCTCAAAATTTGCATCAAAGGAAACATTCCTCCTTTGTTTTAATCATGAATGAGCTTGAAAAGTAGCTGTACTTATTTAAACAGATGTTCCTTTCAAAGCGTGTTTTTTAGTACAAAAATGTTTCATGAGCCTTTTTAAAAAATAATAATAATAAAAAAGAATGAGTTCAGTTGTTTTAATATTGTAAGTAAAAATACCCTAACAATATTGGATAAACAAAAATGAGCAGCATAATGAGACACCTCTATTTCCACTGTTTCCAAGCATGGATGAATGGAATAAATGATTTATCAATTAGATCAATATCACTTGCTGTATCTAAAACCAGGAACATGTGAAAAGAGTGTAATATTTTCAGGCAGCATTTTTCTTTTTCTCCTATGCTAACCTACAGTGCCCACTGCATTCCTGTAATACCACCGTAGACCGAAAAGATACTCTACCTGAACATCTGTCAAGCAATTTGCAAACCATTTTCTATTCATGAATTATTTTCATGCCTGCAAAAGAGAGATCCCCCAGAACATGACATGGCATATAGACTCTGCCTTGTGCAGTTAAACCCACATAGACAGGGAGATCCACCAGTGGTGGACTCGCTTGAATAATTCTGATAGAAAAGAGGCTACAGAAAGTCAATGTGCAGGTGATGCTTTGAGGTGTGTGTGATCAGTGCTCTTTTACCTTTTTTCTCTCTCTTTTTTAGCTGTTTTATAACAAAATGACTGAGTTAGCCCAAAGCTTTGTACAACTGCTCTCACTTTCCTCCAGTGACTAAGTCACTTGCTCATCTTTTGGTAGCCCTCTGACCTTTACATCCCTTGCTCAGTCAAAATCATTCTACTGGCCAGTCTTCATGTAGGATGGATTGTCAGAAAGTGAGAGGCCCTTATTTGCATTAATGAGGCTGACAAAGACCCAGCGACACAGAGGTAGCAGAAAAGGAATTTATTCTTTTCCATCCATTGCACCACTAAAGCTGGTGTTGTTGTAGGATATTCAGACCTTTTCAGTGCAGCTCTTTGGTTAAATGTCACATTATACTTGGGAAACATGTGGCTCAAATTTTAACTTTCATTGCAATCTGTAATTTTGGCCACAGGGAAATTTCATTCACTAGTTCCCTCCTGGACAACAAGAAGTCATCTTGACTTTCTTGTCCTGGGAATGCAATACTTTTCACTACATTTCACACTGAGTGATTCCATCTCCCCCAACAATAAGACAAGTTAAGAACTTGTGTTATAAACATTTAGCCCAACTTCTTCACATAGGATGTTTGAGCTGAAGAAACAGAAATTATTTTCCTCTCCTCCTTGAAATCTTGAAGAAGGAGACAGAATCCCACATTTCACAGGAACTACCTTGTATCTAAAGGTCAGGAAGGAGTGAGAAAATAATGACCAGAATTAACAAAACCTTAATATGTAAGAAAATGCTTTGTTTCCCTTGTAGACTGTAACTGTATACACGTAGCATGTATAACTTAAGTGCATGCATATATAGGTACTTGCTACATATTAAGTAGTTTACATATGTACAGATAAGCTGTATGATATATTATATATATAGTTATTAGTAGATCAAGAACTAATATACCTTAGAATTATTATTTTATTTCTGGTGGTGCTTACCAACTCTTTATGCCAAACTGGCACTCAAAATGTGTTCCACAATATCTAAACACAGACAAAGGGTCAATTCCTTTCCTGGCAACTACATATTCTAGACAGAGCCATACTTTCTAATTTTTGCCTAGAGCTAGGGAAGTTCTCTTATTTGTTCATGTCGGTGGCAAAGCTGCCACTTCACTGCGATCAGAGTCTGATCCTGCTGCCCAGAGCAAAACACATAAAAATAAATGAACTGTCTAAACAGTAAGCAACATGCAGACCTTCCTGGCTTTCTACATACATGATCCTCTGGCTTAAAATAGGCAATTCACCACTGCAAAGAACATTAGGTCCGTAGACTGGGGATCTGGACAAATGGGTGATATGATCATTCTTGCCTGTCGTCCTCTTGAACTATTATGCAAGTCCTTTTTTTTTTTTTTTTTTTTTTTAATCAACCTTTCTATAATCTTATTTTCTACTTCTATGCATTCAGCTCGAATTTTTCTATCCAGTTGGAGTTTTTCCATCCTGGCTGGAGCTGAATGAGCATGAAATGGTGCCACCAAAATGTTATGTGGTATGTGCCTAGCTGCCTGGTGACACTGAGGTAGCAGCTGTAGCACTTCATTCACTCCTCTCTCCTCAAATATAACTTTTAGCATGTCATCTTCAGGCTGAGGGTTTTGGAAATAAGGACACATGAAGATTTCAACCTTTTTGACGGTGAGGTTGGAGCAAATGTTGTGTTCTTTTTCCTCACTTTAAAACTCGTGGAAGTGAATAACTTCCACGCTTTGAAACATGAGATCCACCTTTGCTGGAAAGGAGAATTTGATGGCTTGTACCTGATGTGCAGTCTTTGTTGACTGTACAGAAATTCAGGTTGACTTCGAAATGGCTGTAATACTGTCTGTAAAATGGTCACAATGAACAAAA
This sequence comes from Myiozetetes cayanensis, assembly GCF_022539395.1. NCBI lineage: Eukaryota > Metazoa > Chordata > Aves > Passeriformes > Tyrannidae > Myiozetetes > Myiozetetes cayanensis. The sequence continues at coordinate 7,087,198 of NW_026087742.1, forward strand.
TTCACCAAAATTGATAAGGTTTTGCAACTCTGCTTCTAGACCTCGAAGCCATAGTTAGGTGGAAAGTTGAGATGAAAAGAGGTGGGGTTTTTTGGGTTTTTTTGTAGTTTTTCTCACAATTCTAGTTCTGGGCTGTTGCTTTGATGTCCTGCTCTGGTTGGACATCTGTCAAAGAAGGAAACTGTCCTTCCTGTGCACTAAATTGCTCCCTTAACTTTTACAGTCCTGACAGCACCAAGGAGAGATGCTAACTGGTCTGAATGCTGTGAGGATAACAGTTTTGAAGGATAGAGGACCAAGATTTTGGAAGCTGACCAAAGAGAATGGCAAAAACTTGTGGATGTGAGGGAGACTACAGACCTACAGGGAGGAAGACTGATGCTACGAACTGGCAAAGGAAATCACGGAGACACCAGGTGAGGAGACACAATTGATTTTGGGGAATTGATTTTGACTTGCATCACAGCAGGTAAATGGATATGGCAAGATAGGATACCTGGGTTTAGGTGAACAAAATAACTGCTCAGGAGCCACTTGATGTTTTATTTTGTCTTTTTTCTTTTCCCTGTTGCACAAACGGTTGTGTTCTTGTTTGCCTCCCCCGACTCACCCTCCCGTTTTCAGAGATTAAATTGGGAATTTTTTGTTCTGTAAATAAACTAGTTTTTGAAGGGAGGGTTGTATATGGAGAGGATTATGTATTCCAATGTTGTTTATGTGGATAATTTGGAAGATGTACTGTGAAAAGGTTTACATCTGCAGGACTTGCATTCTGAAACGATTGAAAGGTACCAGGGAGAATGCACTTCTCTTTCTTCCTCCCTCACGGAGTCCTTGTGTGATGCTAATCAGAGCAGATTTATAAAGTGCATAGTAAATAAAGCCTGAACAAAGGGACTTATACTGAGGAGAAGTAAAGAAAGTTGACTACTTGTTATGAAAAGTACTCTAAAGAACTATTGTGTACTCTGAATGGCACTAGTATTGTAGGGAAAAGGAAAATCATAGGGTTAAAGCCAACCTGTAAGCACAGTCATAGCATGCCGATTTAAAGTTTCCATTTAAAGATCCTGAGGCAATTGCAAATGGTGTTTTCCTGGTTTGTTTTTTTTTTTAAAGCTTGATTTTTGAAATATTAATATTCTTTAGAAAAGCAGATTTTTGTTTTCACTCAGTATAATTGTGTCTGTGGTGATGCATAAGCACACCCTTCTGACCATAACAATTCACCTTAGAGATCTTTGAAGAAAACTTGGCGAAGAGACCTAAGGTCAAAGCCCGGTATGAAGCTGTTATTCCCAGCCTCACAGTAAACACAAAATTACTGGCCTGCCTGAATAAGAAAATTGCTATTTTACCAGTGGTTGATTTGCTGTCTGGATAGATCTCTTTAGCTTAAGAACTTTCTGTTTAAGTAATCTTGGAGCAATTTATTTTTGTTTCTAGCTAAGCCTGAACAGTAAATGTATAGGGTAAAATATCTGTGCAGCGAAACTAAACATTTGAAAGTCATGGTGTATCAAAGGTGGTTATATTTACTAAATTACGAGAGGCCAGGGGTAAACCAGTAAGGCTGCAGACAGTAGATGAGGGATACCAAAAAAAGATTAATTACATATGTTGAAATACTATGCCAATGAAAATTATGCAATGAACTTGTTTACTGCAGCAATTCAGTTTCATTCCCAGCTGGTGTGTAAATACAATAAAAACGTTTATCTGTTGTTTGGTTAAATATATTAGCAAAGAAGCTAGTTGTTTCTTCTTCAATTTATTAGAAGACGAAGAAGGAACAAGTGAGCTGGGATAGGCAATGCAGTGACAAAGGATACGCCTTCTTTGCATCAGTCTTTACCTGGGGCAAGATTGACTTTCGTGCCTCTGACATATCCAGTGTCCAGTGTCTTTGGGAATGTAGATGACTAATAGAGGAAGACCAGGCAAGGGATAGCTTAAGTAAAGAGGAGAAGCACAAGCCTGTGGGACTGGGTATGTTCAAGGATGCTGAGGGAGCAGTCTGAACTTACTGCAAGGCTGCTTTCTGTTACCTCTGAGAGGTTGTAACCATTTGACAATGCCCCAAATTACTAGAAAACAGCAAATCAATCTACCTACTTAAAAGCAAGGGGAAGGATTCTGAGAACTATAGGAGAGTGAGCCCACCTTTGTCCCTGAATAAGGTTATGGAGCAAATTCTATTGATTTGCTGTTTATAGGGACACACAAAAAACCCCAGCGTGGTGGTTGTAGTGGCTACTTTGCATTCACTATGGGAAAATTGTGTCTGACCAACCTTCAGCGATGAGATGACTGGCTTGGTGGATGACAGGAGAGAAGAGGATGTTGTTTATTCTGATGGCAGCAGAGCCTTGCCCATGGTCTCCCATAGTAGTATCTCCGCAGCCAAAGTGGTAAAAATAGGCTGGACAGATGGAAAACTTGCTGTGCTGCCAAAAGATTATGATCAGTGGTGTGGAGTCCAACTGGCATGTGATTATTAGTGGCATTCCTCAGCAGATGATACTGGGGCAAATGCTGATTAATGTCTCTATTAATGAGTGGAGTGGTGGGAACGATGATAAATCCTCGTTGAGATTGCAGATGACACCAATGCAGGGACCAACGAGTAAGTTGGAGGGAAGGACTGTCACCCAGAGATAGTTCAATAACCTCGAGAAACGGGCTGACAGAAATGTCATGGAGCTCAATAGTGGCAGACTGAAGAACATAAGGCTAGGGGAAGATCTAAATGTCACTTTCAACTTCTTAAAAAGGATTTATAGAGAAGATGGAGCTAGACTTCTGTCAGAGTTTCACAGCAAAAGGGCAAGAGGCAATGAACAGAGGCTGCAGGAAGGAAAATTGTAATTAGATCTAAGATGAAAAATTCCTCACTGTGAGAATGGTTAAACAATGGACCTCGTTGCCCAGAGAGTTTTGGATTTTCTGTTTCCAGAAAAAACTACATTTAGATTATCCCTTCATTGAGATGGGAGTTGGATACAGACAACTTACAAAGTTTTTCCAACCGATGTGTTTAATAATACTGTGAAGAGGAGACTGGTGATCACAGAATTCTAGGATCCAAGTTTATAACATCAGAAAAGGCCTGTTAGACAGTCAAGTCTATAATTTACCAATTAAAAAAAAAAAAAAGACATAATTGCTTGATACAGACATAGGGGAGGTGTCATTTAGACGTTACTGTTGGTGTGAATGTAGGCCAGGAACCAGCACAATTACTGTCCTCCAAAAAACATTGTAGTGTCTTTTGACACTACACTTTCAATCTTTGAAAGACAAATTGTAGCAAAGCAGCACACATAGCTTTCCTTTATTTGCAGCATAACTGAGGATGGAGCTCACCCTAATTTGTGTCCTGCAGATAAAATAGAACCTGGACCTTTGGAAGGACTTGGATAGGAAGTATCACTAACTCATTCACTGGCTGAAAATTGCACAAGTTTATGAGTGACTCCTGTTGCTGAAACTTCTCAAGTCTTCTGTCCTGGAATGTTAGCAAATGCTTTCAAATACTTTATTGTAAGGGTCACAGTTACCTCTAAAGATACATTGGAGCAAATCTTGTTCTATGTAGTAGTTAACCAATATGTAGTCATGCTGACTTTGATCAGATACAGACAGTTTCTTACATCTGACTATTTCAGGCATAGTTATCTTCTGAAGAGCTTAATGCTGATCTCCTCTATGCTATTCATATCACTGATGAAGGTTTCCTTGTCATAGACAGGTGTAAGAAAGCCACAATTTTAAAATCTGTTCCAGGTATTAGTAAAACTATGGTCATCCTCAGGAAAGAGAAAAAGCTTGAATCACTTCAAGGAATTTAGGATGTATTTTTAATTATGCTGAAAATTTTGTTTCATGCTGTGACATACTCATTGTGATTTTGATATGATTTCCTTTTACCTCACTGTATGTGAGAGCACTTATTTCTTCCTCTTTTAACTCTTGTGACACCAGTTCTCAAACCAGTGTGTGTAATTGAAATGCAGATGTATGGAGAATGTTCTGGCAGATAAGCACATCTTCAGGAGCCAAAATATGCTAGTACAGACCTACTTCATGCTGTGCTGAGGAGTGATTTGGGGTTTGGTATCTTGATTGCTATTGCTATCACCCTTAATTTCTGTATTCTGTATGGACATGCAGACCAAGCATTACCTCCTGCTCTTAACCATCTCCTTGACTCCCTGAAGGATGAAGCTGCCCTGCTGATTGTTAGCAGTGTGCACTTGGCAGTGTGGTTTTATATAAGTTTGTACATTAATATTGTCCACTTGGGGTTAACATATATAAGCTTTTTCCAGGCTCTGAAGCAAAACCAGACAGGGAGCTAATAGGTGATAATTTTGCAGTAATGTGTATTTATGGTGATTTGTCCCTTAGCATCACTCTTCAGGGTGTGCCACGAGACATGAATATCAATGTGCAGTTGCAAAATAAGTTAATTTAGGCACTATATTAATAAAATTTTCTTCTTTATGCCAATGCTATAGTATTAGAGGCCAATACTGCATGAAGTCTTTGGCTATACATACACTAACTTGCACTATAAAATGAAGTTAGAGTGAAATGTATTATTTATAATTTTTTCCTTCAAAAAATAAAAATCTATTTATTTGAATAATTTTTGGGAAAATTCAGCACATGAAGGAAACACCTGTATCCATTTTCATTCTGGCAGTATGACCTTAAGTCTAAGGAATTTGTAAATTACTTTCTTTTTTTAAAGAATTGTTTCTGCTATGTCTTGCCTTGATTCTACTCACTTTGCAGAGATGAAAATCAATGCTCTAAACCTTTGGGATTTTGTTGGGTTTGGTTTTAAAGGGATGTTTTAACTGTGATAATCACAAAAATAACTAAAGAAGGAGGATTTATGTTGAAAGTTTCCCTTTAAAAGTCAAGTATGACTGCAGGAAACTTAATTGATCATTCAGTCTGTACACATTATATGGGCATTGAAAAGCGAACCTTAATTTTCGAAGCATTTTTGTTAGGATTATTGAGATCTCTTCTTTACAAGATGGATGCAGGACACTCCATGGCTCAGGAAACAGGTAATGTAACACTGAGTTTATTATTACACAATTCACAGCCTCAGATTCGACGTGGGGATGACTGGAAGTCATTACATCTGACAACTGCTCCATAAATTTACGTCAAAGGGAGTGATGCTTCCAGTCTGGTTTGTTAAGGGCATCCGTCTGCCTAATAAAATCATCTCTAATATTGGTTCAGAATTCAAAGACTAAACAGGCTCAGAAAACAACCACTCAGGGAAAGACTCCAGAGGGCAGTGGGGTTGAGCAAATAAACACTCGCATTCCTCGCACCTCCCAGGAGCTTTGATCCACAGACCTCAGCCACTCTTGGTAAACAAACCAAAGGCAGTTTGCTGGGCTGCTTTTCCTTGAGAGAGGCCGTGATATTTCCTCACAAATATAAAGACGTTGCATTCAATCACCGATGCCGCGTGTGAGGTTGGAACTGGGGATCCGTCTCTCCCCAAAGCAATAATTTTCTGATTTAGAACTTAAAACATTTTCCTGAATCTCGTGAAAAAGTTTTTCAATCCCACGTTCCCACTGTTGCAATTTAGGGTTTATAGGATTACGTCTTCGGTGTGAGACAATCATTAGTTCCCTGTTTCAGTAGGAAACAAGGCACCTGACAAGCTGTCGAAGCCATATCTTTTAGTACACATCCTATGTCTTTTGCTCTCTAAATAAGCAGCATGAAAGTGATGAATGTATAGATGTGGGCAGACAAATAACTAGTACAAGCCTCTTTCGTGCAAGCATGTTAAAAACAGGTATGAAATTCAGGTATTTAAGTCAGCTTAATTCCACACCTGGAAAATTATCTAGTTTTGTTTCATTTCCCACTAACATAAGCAAAAAAAGAAGCTTTTGTTTTTCCTGTCAGTCACGGTGTGTGCAAATTTATCAGTATTTCAGAAATTTATTTTTTGCAAATGACGTGAAGTTTTTTTCTTGTAAACTTAGGCTTGGTTTTTTTAGTTGGTTTTTTTTCTTTGCACTGTATTTCCAAGTAAGATTAAGCCTCTTATAGCATAAAGTGATTGTATCTAAAAGTAATTTCATGTAGCAGCTATAGGCCAGTGATTATTCAGCATTTCTTTGTGCAGGCCTGACAGGTGTGCAGGTGGTGGTTGCCCTACTAAGTTGCATCTTCTTAAGTCAGTTTCCCTGCTGATGTAAACTGATGCCACTCTGTGTAATTCAAAGGGTATGCCTGAATTTAGTTACAGATGCATTATATCAGAATAGCACATTCCGAAAATGTGTTCTAGGCATATTCAGGCCATGTAATCAAAAGCTGAGGCAAGACCTAAATATGAAAGCTGCAGTCCAGCATCTTCTTAAGAGAGGAAGAAAATGGTCATGTGGAATTCAAAAATATGAACTGTGGGTTTGGGGATACCTCAGTGTAAGTGTAGTAAAACTCAAATGCTAGGTTTGATTTTCCTTGTCCCCTTATGTCCCCATTTTCCTGTTGCCATGCCATCCTCAGTTTTATTAGGATGCCTGTTTATAGGGCCATTCTTTCAACCCGATCAAGGAATTGATTTGGGCTAATAAGAAAAGCAGTCAGGGAAGGTTTTATCATTTTTAAGAGAGAATCCTAATCAGAAATATAGTACAGACTGGAAAACGATAGTACCAGCAGTAGAAAGCAAAGTGCACCATGAGAGAGGAGAAGGAATAGTTTAAGCTGCTGTTGCCACTGAACACTTTACATTTGAAAACAATAGAGGAGTTCCAATAAACACACAAGTACTGCTGTGTGCTTTTTTCAACAAGATACTAACAGCTGCCCACCAGAGCGCAACAAGTGTCAAAGGAAAAACAAGTAGCTTTACTTATCAGAGATTCAAATTAAGTGGGAAAACTGAGTTGTTAGGAGCCTATTGCATTAATTAAAGCACAGCTACACAATATCTTAGAGGTGCTGTTTCTAAAGCTTCAGTGTGTGAGTCAAGAATTTGACTCATAATCTGACACGAAATAAAAAGCAAAGGATATGAGAAAGTGTCAGACCAGAGGGAGCAGATTTGCTGGCTGTTACCTTGATACCTTTTCTGGCAGGCAATACAGGTTAAAGGATAAAGGATTTTTAAGCAGCCAAGAGGGTGCACAAGTGAACCAGGGTCAATATCACAGGAGGAAATAAAAGACATGCTCTGCCCCAGAGTCTAACATGTAAAATTGAATAAGCTGTCAGCTTTATGTAACTATTTACCCTAGGGTGGAAATTAGTAGTTACCTTAGCAACACTAGTATCACCTGAGACATAGCCATGCTGACTGATTTACAGAGATGCATTCACTTTGACAATGTATTAAATAATCTTCCTGAATGTTTTACTGTGTTTTTATGACGAATGAGACACAGTGAAACTGAGAAAAATGTTTTCTCCAGATTTCAGAATACAAACTGCTAGTCAGACCCTTACCTGGCATAAATCTATAAAACTTCATTTGCCAATGAAACGATGCTGATTTATTGCAATGGAAGAACCAGCTCATCATTTTGAGCAGTGCCATGGTTTATTACCAGTCACTCTTTTTACTTGTCAGCTATGAGAGGGTTTGATTTTGTAATATCGTGGTCATGAAAATGGTTAACAACCCTCAGTGCTGCCAGACCTACTGGGGTAATTGAAATGTGCCTTTACCACTAAATTGAGGGTTGCCTTAGATTCCTTTCTGCCACAGAATGCTTCAAACATTAAGGACACAGCAAAGAAGTCATTACTGAAAGTACAGCTTTTTATCAGGAAAGTTCTGAATTTGGTCCTGTCATAATGCATGGTTCATATTACATGCTAGTTGAATTATTTAATCCAATAAAGTTGTCAGCAGTCTGAGCTTCCTTATACACATACCACACAACCATCTCATCTTCAAAAGATGCATTAAAGTATATTAAACTTTATTTTAAATACTCCAAGCAAGAGTGAGTCTGGTGTCTTCCAGGTTAAATTGTTATTAGCTCTCAATACACGGAAACTGCTCCTTATTTGGATGCTAAATTTACCACATTTTTAGCTATTTCACCTCATGTATTGTGGGTGAATTCTGATACTGCGGATATTCAGGTTACCTTAAAGTATAGGTACTCTGCATGCTCTGGAAAGGGTTATCCTTCTTCTTCTCCAGAGTAAACAAAACAGACTGAATTTATGGCATGCCTTTCTCAGTTGTTTTGGGGATCTTCATCAAACTCTACTAAAATCTCACCTTAGGGCACAGGCACCAAGTGTTGGAACCTCCTAGCACCTGTGGACATCTTGTCCTCAGAGGCAAAAACACGTTCCTAATGTTGTTTCACTTTTTTATGCCTCCCAGGTTCTACAGCTTATTGGGTGTGAGGAAGCCAGGTATTGATTTTCATTTTGTTTTTCTCCAGTTATACACTATTTTTCCACCTGGAAGTCTTGTCCTGTCAGTTTTGAGAACTTGTTCTTTTGGCCAGGATTTCCAGGCACGTGTGGGCCCCATTCTGAATGGAGTTTTTCAGACATGACGGAATTGGATTATGAGCTATATGCAGAAAGTCATGACAGCTACCACATGCACAAAAATCTGAGGCATGTGCAGGGGGTACATGTTGTGGATGGAAAAAAAAAGACTCAAAAGACTTTCTTTGGTGCAAGTTTTCTGCAGCAAACTCTGGTACACTTAAGGGACATACTCTGGGAAGGTTTATCTTTATTCTTCTCCATAATAAATCAGATTGAATTTATGGCACACCTTTCTCAGTTATTTTGGGGATCTTCTTAGAACTCTACTAAAATCCCACTTCATTCTTTATTACCAAGTGTATTTCCTTGTGTTTTACCTTATTAATACACACTGTTGTTTTAATAACATCCTAAGAACTCAGTTCATGCCTTTCTGTGGCAGAAAATTGGAGGGGGGGGTATTATTACTTACTATACTGTAATCTTCGTGCTTTCTGCAGACATCACTAGGCATCACCTAGACTGCTGATAAAATTATTCAATAATTTTGGAGGATGGGTTTATCCCTACTAAACTTTGCTAACAATGCATTTACAGTCTATAACCATTTATGATTTTTAGAGATCTGCCAGTGATTCAGCTCTTATTCCACTTATTGTGCCTTGTTAATCTTTTGTTAAAAATCTTCAAGAAGAAGCTAGAAAGAGGTTAAATGCATTTAAGAAATGTTGTTATATTCCACTAGCGAGCCCCTGGTGGTCTAGTGGTAAAGGCGCCGCGCTATCACCGCGGAGACCCGGGTTCGATTCCCGGTCAGGGCCACTCCCGGGCAGGTGGGGCTCGTTAGCCCTTAAAGGCAACCCACCTACGTCCTAAGGACCTCGCTGCCACCGTCCAAGCTCGCTTGGCCCCGGCAGATGAACCTTAGGATTAAAGGGTGGGCTCAGTTCCGCGCACACTGTGTCTCACCTAAAAAATCCAATGCGCAGGCTGGAAGGTGGAAAGACCTTCCCCGGATCTTCGCTCGCGAAGACTGGCCATTATTATTATTATTATTATTATTTATTATATTATTATATTCCACTGATGGCATTGTCATCTAAACTAGGCATGTTATCATGCCCAGAAAGAGATAACAGAACTGTATCTTTAACTAAGAACCAGGTCTCATGACTAGCATTAAATTTTCTGGGTTTGATACCATAGAATCTTGAGGGAACCGGCTTTTATTTTTTGTGTAAGGTCTGAGTCAAGACAGTGTTTGTTTACTACCCCCAGCAATCTCTTTGTCAGAAACCTTTTCTAATTTCAAAATTTGATCTTGACTTTTTAAGTCCTTTAAAACTTTTTCATATTGATTCACATCTTTGATTCAAGCCAAGGTTCCTTGTTTGCAGGATGAACTCTTCAAAACTCTTCAGAAATTCTTCAATTTCCTTGAAAACATCGACTCCAGTGAGGTTAAAGCATAGTACTTGTAAAACAGATACTGCTACTGTACCATATTCTCTCATTATATTAATGATTTTTTCCATCCCTGTATTAGGCTTGGTGTTCTTGCCATAACATTTTATTACACATGGAAACCTCCTCTTGTTTTGTACCAATTACAATTGAAAATTGAGAGGTGTATATTTATTTACCACTACTTCTGATTTTTCTGCCTATGGTTAATAAGGGCCTACTTTGTCACTGAATGGATTTTTTCTCTTCCTGATATACAAAAGCTATATCTTTTTCTTTGTTTCATGTTGGTTACAGGTTTTGTTTCTGATTTTTACCTAGGGCTGTAAACTTGGTTATTGTCGTCTAAAATTAAGGGTTTAAAATTAACTTTATGTTAATATAGCAAAAAAAAGTGAAACATATTTTCAAATTAATTGATTGATTTGTGACCAATATATTTTCAAATTAATTGATTGATTTGTGGCCAATATAATTTTATAAAAAGCAATGATTGATCAAATATTTAATATCTGTATTTTCAGCAGGAATTTGACTTTTAACTAATTAAAATTTTCATGGAATTAACCTGCTCAGTCTGGGGTGGAGGAAGGTGTTAGTAATTTCCAGGGGTTTGGTATTTTTTTTTGGTTTATACCTGTCTGTTATTTTTCTTCATACACTTTTCAGTTTATTTTGCATACGCTGTCATTTTTTGATATGGAATGAGTGTTTGTTTAGCTTTTTTCTTATGCTTCATATTTCTATTCATTGAGAACAGCTAAATGATCTCCCTGGTCCTGTATGGAACTTCAGTGATTTGTGGTTTTTAATTAGGTGTTCAAAAGACTACTAATGATATGAAGCGTAACCCTGGAGAAACGGTGGGAACAGGTGAATATCCATTCCCTTGTCTCACCAAACATATGGAAGAAAAGATTATTTAAATGTGCCTGCTTGGGAGCTGGCTCCTGGCATTAGAGGTCTGTGCTGTATTCCTTCCATCATAAGCTGTTTGTAGTGCTTGTGAAGTGCATGGAGCAGACCAATTCCCAGATTTGTTAATGGGCCACTGAAACACTTGTGAGCAAGATGTCTGGTGCTGGTGTTTGTGGCTCTGCTTTAGCTCATCACTCTTTCTCTTCTGTGTAAGTACAATCATGCTGCTCACCAAGTAGTTTTCCATTCAAAAGTCATCCTGGACCAGCCATTTACCAAATATTATTCTTGCACTCTTCATGCTTTCTACAACACTCAGGAGCTCATCCCACTGAGGAGCTTTGTCATTGCTTGAACTAGACCTTAATGATTTATGTGTTCTATAAAACACTTATCTGTTTTCATTTCAGTAAATTTAGTGTGCAGAAGTCTGAACAGGTGGGCATAGAGTAGAAAACTCTCTTTAGCTGAAATGTTTCCACTGTAGAAACAGGCTTCAAGGTGCACAACTGAACACTCTTGAGCCGTGGCTCACCCTCCTCCATCACCTTCTTGTGGAACAGTTGACTGGACACCTTGACTCCTGTGTTTCCATTGCTAGAGTTACCAAAAATTCTCTTTCCTAGCAAGCTAGACTCCAAATCAGCCACCATGTATTAAAGGTGTCAGCAGTTAAGGACAGACTTCCTAAAAACACAGGGAGCTTGCAAGCAAATGTTGAGCGGGGAGGAGAAAGGTTTCAGTTTGACAGATGAAACATGGTTTTAATTGCTTTGAGAGCTGCAGAAGTGTCCAGAGAATGGATGATCCTGTGAATTCCAGGGTGTCTTGCCCTGCAGTGTTGCAAGGGCACAGTACAGGTGCATGAAATAAGGAAGATCACGGGTAAAATAGAGATGTATAACAGCTCTAGAAAAAAAAAAGAAAAGAAGTCAGAAATAGGTTTTTCTACTTGTAAACACATGCATAACAGTACAGTTTGACATCTGAAAATAAAGATTAAAATCAACTCCTTAGGTGCAAAGAAAGAAAAGCAAACATTTTTTGCATATATTTTTGGATCCTGTGGATTTCTTCTATAACAGTTCCCTTGGAATTGCTTCTTTCCTGATAGGAGGAACTAATCTTTATGTACAGGAGCAGTGCCTGAAGAAATCATTAGGGCAATGAATATTTCAGAATGAGCATGGGGAGCACTTCAGGGAGAAAGGCATATCAGCAGGAAACCTGTTCTGAAGAAGTTTATGGCATTTTAAATCATTTCCTGGCCTCTTTTTTGCATGTTAGAAGATCGTTATATTGGCAACATGCACGCATCACAATTTTGAAAGCTGGATTTTTCCCTGCTACAAGGGGAGAGGGTTAACAATAGCGGTGTGAAAAATGTGTTATATTTCTTAATTTATTTGCTGCAATAGTGCTTGGATTCTGCTTTTATTGTTTGTTGGTACTTTTTTTTCATGGGAGTCATGAATGACCAAATAATCAGCATAAAAAGCTAGTCCTTGTCAATCCATGAATATGTGGGGCGAGAATATGATACTGGACACAGTGAGAGATGGAAGTTTGTATCTTGCTGCTGATTCCACTCTTATCCCCTCTGCTGTGACATGTTCCTGGAAGGAAAACTGGCTCCTGCTCTGCCTGAGTTCCCATAGAAGTGAAATGAGATGCTGTCATCAGAACAAACATGTGCATTGTTTCTGTGTAAGGTGGGGGCTCAGAGTTCCTGCTGCTTATTCCTTTTGTCCTCAGGACCAAGCACGAGAGGACTACACAATTTTATGGGGTTTTTTACCTCTAGGTTTTCCTAGTTAGTGAGGAAAAAAAAAGGGAGGAGGAAAGGAGGAAGCCTCAGTTTTCCTGCTGGGGACTGCCTGCTCCATGCCACCATGAACAGCAGGCTTTGTTTCAGTTCGGGACAAGGACTCACAGACAGACCCCCAAGTTTCACTGCCCAGCAGTGACAATGAAGAGAGTGCCTATTTGGTGGTTTGTGTTGAATTTACAAAACTGTGCCATGCCTGGTTGGGATGGAGTTGATTTTCTCCATGGTAACCTCTGTGAGGCTTTACTTCCGAAACTGTTCTTGTCTCAACCTATTCAGCATTTGTTCTTGGACTTCTTCCCCCATCCCACTGGAGGTGTGGAAAGGAGTGAATAACTGGTTGGAGGCTTTGCTGCTGGCCAGAGTCAACCCACCACAAAGGCAGGATATTGTCAGACAGGTGGTCTCAGGAAGACAGCAGCTCCCAGCTTCTGCTAAGTTAGAAACCTCTGCTTCATGTGTAGATAATACACTTGTCACAGCTCAAGGCAGCTTGTGTCACAGATCAGGAGCTCCACAGCACAAGGGGATGGAGAGAGAAACTGTCTTGAGATGAAACCTCACTAAAAAGGTTTTAAAACAAATTTAAAAAATGAATAGGAATGAATTGCCGGGGCCAGGTGTCATTCACCCATGAATATGAAACTGGTGAACTGCTAACTGTGGTTTGCAATATATTCTTTGTATCATCCTGGGTATCCGAGGTAAGAAAGTGGTAAGTATGACAGAAACTTTTAAAAAGAGCTCCAGAGCAATCCTAGTTAATATAAACAAGTAAACCAGATTTCCATGAGGATAACATTGGCAGGAGCTATAAAATAAAGAGAATTAATTATCAGACCCATGAATAAATATGATGCAGCAAATGAAAGTGGATAGATTCTTTGTAAGAGGAAGACATTTCTCCCTCCATGTGACAGACACAGGTTACAGTCAGTGTCATTTACCTGGTTATGTAAAACAGCCCTGAAACACAGGGCTTACTGAAGAACAGGAAATTATCATTAGGAGGTGTCTTTGCTGGCTGATAAATCGTTAAGAGATGGGGCTTTATAATGGAACTTGATTATCAATGAGGCCCCAGGTCATCTGTTTGGGACTTTCAGTGCTTTATAAGCAAACATATTTTCTACTTGGAGAAAAGGGTGAATTGGAGAGTTAAACATGAGCAAGCAGACTGTAGAGATGGCTTCTGTGGTGAACAATTAGACAACAGTGTCAAGAAGCAATGTTGATACATGCTAAGTAGTAGATATTCTCAGTGTATGTTTCTTAATGTGTTTTTTTTACTAAGCATAAATTGGGGTGAACATTGTCACATATTTCTGTGGGTTGCCTGCACACAAATGAGTTCAGAAAGCACAAGGACACTGACAAATGTTAATCTTGGGGGATCTGCATTCATCTTTAGTCTTTAAAAATCTGCATGTTATAGCCAGATCTGAGTGACTCAGCATAAGTATCATAAGGATCAATTTAAAGCTGCCTTACCTAAACATTTCTGCTGTAACTGCAAATACACACTGGAACTCCTCCTACATTCATGCCAAACTCAGTGGAGAGCTGAGGACAGAGTAACACAAATTACCAAATTAACTAAAACATTACTTTCCAGTGAAACAATACTTCACCTGGGAAACGGGAAAAAAACGAGTAGCACAGAAAACTGAGGTCTTGGTATTTACTGAATGCTAGATCAGCAGGCATTTGTTAATCATTACCAAGGATAGATTGGTCACAGAGGCTAAATTTGTCATGTCTACATGTGTTTCAGGACTGGTGGTTGGGAACACTGGGATGTGGGAAAGCATATTTTGCAATTTCCTTTAGCTGTAACAATCTCTATGAGAAAAGGAGGACTTGTCTTGACATATTCTGCTGTAGTGTGCACATAATCCTAATCATACCTAATATTAGTATTATATATGTACTATATATTATTTTACTACAGCATATATATAATTTTGTTAAAAGAAAATTTGCTTTACTTAATGGTATATGTATATATTAATCTTGGAAGGAAAAATGAGAAGAGAAAGAGTGACTATTTCCAAACTGATATAGAAAAGGACTAGATTTCTAACCCATGTAGGGATGGATAAAGGCCAAGACTTGCTGAAGAAGTAACCTAAAGAGGAGCTCCCTAGGCTGTGATAAGACATCTGTCTGCTTTGCTATGGTGCAAGGCACCTACAACAAACTGTGTTGAGAGGCTGCTTGTTCATCACACTTCAAAGCAAACAAGTGCCTAAATATGGCCTTTGGTATCCAAGCTTGAGGAAGATATGTTTAAGGTTCTTGTCCAAAATACAACACCCTTTGTAAGAGTTTTCTAGCAATGTTTGTTTCTAGTGGTACGTCTCAAGATTTGAATGGGGGAAAAAGAAAAAGTTACATTTTGAAACATCTGAAAATTAAAAGTGTACTGAAAAAACCCTAATTTTTAAAATTATCAAGTTCTCTTTTTTCTTCTCTTTCTTTCTGTCTTAGAAACAAATTAAAGCCTTTAAGGGGTTTGTGAAAATATACATTCAGCCTTGCTTTTCAAAGTTTAGATAAGGTGACGGTGCCAAGATGTATCCTTCTGTGGCAAATAATTCACAGATTCCAACTCATGGGAGAATCCAAAAGCTTTGTCTTATGCCCCTGTAACTTCAGCAGTATTTTCCTGGACTGTGGATTAAGTTTGCTGAAGCAAAAAAATGACGATCTGTCCGATCTATTCCAACCGTATTGCCAGACGTAAAGGTGATTCATCAGTGTTCCCTCTCTAATCGTAACTATGGGCAGTAAAGAATGACCAAACTGACTATCAGATGGGAAAGAGCAGAAGTTGGAGCAGTATTTTCCTTGCTCACTTTGTGTTTGATTGTGTATCCATGCATTCTCATCTAGAGTTGCACGGGTTGCTCGAGCATTTAATTACTTGAATCTCGATGAGCTGAAACTGCTTGGTTCAGGAGTTAGCACAATGAGAGTATTCTCCTGAGGTGACTATATCATTTTTTTGAGCTTTACTGACAAGCTAGAAATAGGCACAGATTTTAAATGTTGCCAATAACTGTATTCAAACAGCACGGAAAACATGAACCTACGTTTTCTGCTGTACCTGAGTTCCATCAGGAACAGCAAAGGCAGGAGTGTGGGCTTCCCAGGGAGCTGCCTAATTATCTGGCTGGCTACACACCAGCTTTGGCCATGTCATAGCCACTGTGATAAACTGTACCAGTTGACAGTGTCCCAAAAGGGGACAGTCTGGTGCTGAGCCCTCCCACTCCTGTGTCACTGTGTAACTAGGTTAAGGAATGGGAGCACTGACTTCATGTTAGCTCAAGTTTTTCAGCTCCTGAAGTACACAGACTATAGGTGTCTTGCCAACATCAAGGTGCCAAGAAGGATTGGACTAGCCAAGAGACTCAGGGAAGAGGGGAAATGTAAAAATAGTACAAGCTTGGATTGTGCTTTTCTCACTTATTGAGGAAAAGTGGATGTCTTCCAGCTCTGTGTATGAATGGTGTCACTGGGGTATCTGGTATCCAACTAAGCATGCAGCTACCATGTGTCAGTAATTATAAATGAGGCAATGCTTTCTCAAGTTTGCTGCTTCACAGTGTTTGTGTGGGGTTTTTTCAGTTGTTTGTTTGATTTTTACTTTTAAACTAATTTTTCCCACAGAGTTTGCATGAGAGGGAAAAGGTTTCTCATATAGTAGGAAAAAAAGTGTATGGACCTTGTATACAAATCCAGCTGGAGAAAAACATCACCAAAAAAATCCTGATAGTCAGTGACTCATGTAAAATACAGCTTGACATTTGAGCATGCAAGATGATTCGTGGGATGTGGCTAAAACAACTCTCAATTTTCTATGTCTCTTTATAGAGGAGGCTGTCAAATCTGGAACAGAACATATGATTTATTTTTATTTCAGGGTAAAAATTGTCTATTTGATTTTCAGTCTGCAAAAGATAGGCACTTGCCAGTGCACATTTATAAGCAGCCAAAAAAAGAGAGCATACTTGGGCCAAGCAAGAGTAGAACTAGAGTTACAGACCCTGATTTTTCTCCACAGCACAACTTATAATGATATGTTTGTTATTTTAAAAGGCCTAACTTCGTGTTTTTCACTAGTTTAAGAAAGTAAAGGTCATACTGTTGGAATCCTTATGTTCTGACTTTGGTAAGTAGAATAGGAATAAGAATTCTCCCCTTATAGATGAATAATCCTTTTCAGACTTTCACTGAATCATGCACTATGGACTATACAAATATGACCCTTTTGCCAGCTGGGAGATAATCTGAGCTTCAGTTTAACAAGCCTTATTTATAGCACAGTATTCTTTCCACTTTATATGTTCAATTTTCTGTGATTAGCTTCTGCTTGAGACAAAGAATGTTCTGTTTGGGTTTTCACCTGGAAAGGAGGTACATGATAATCAATGCTAGATTTGAGGAATGGTAAAAAATAGCAACATAAGATCTGACCTTCCTGCATATTTCTATCATTTCTCCTGGGGACAGAGGGTGGGTAGGAGAAGACAGAGAGAATTAGAATAAAAGTTGTGATAAGCCTCATTCTTGTTATAATTGCCTCTTAAGGTCACTTCTCTGCTGTTAAGGTTTGCGTGCTGCCTCTTCCTCCAAGCTCTGCTTCAATTCCTAGTTTAACTGTATGTGCTTTTCTTTTGGTTACCAGTGATTTGATTGTGCTGGTAGCATTATTTTACTGTCATAGAACTCTACATGGAGGGGATAATACTGCGCAGTGCAACTTTGCTTTGCTTAGAGGTTACCCGTTTCCTTAGTACATCCACTTTCACTTATAATACTACTTTGGAAAGACAAACACCATAATCCATGGATAATTAAGAGGTTAGACTAATTCTGTCATGTCAGTGTTTTCTTAATCTGCCCCTAATCAGATTAAACACCTTATTTAGAGGTTAGTGACATTGCAGATTGCAGAACTCCAAGGGAGATGTCACAATGTATCATGTAGTAGGAAGTGTGATTTTACTGGCCATTTGTAGCTTAAAATATTTTGCTGAGTATAAAGAATGAATTAAGGAATCTAAAGGTGTATTTTAGCTCAAGTTAAAATGAAAGTTCCCATCTGTCAAGCTGTATTGGCTCATTTATCTTTTCAACACAGTAGTCACTAAAAGAAAGTATTTTCTTAAAGATTTCTGATAAATATTTGACCACTGTAATGCCTGTTTGTGTGTGTATATACACACACACACAAAATCCAGATACTATGCTATTTATGCTTAAAGATGATGGAACTATTTTCTTAAGAACTTTGTACAACTAAAAGGTGCACAATGAGTTGCACTGTAAATATCAGTGAATCAACACAAAATCAATCCATTAATTAGAGAACCCACAAGCTGGTTTTCTTTATTTCAATATCAACTGTAGTCACAACATTTTTGGTATAGTTATTGGCAATAGCCAACATGCAGGAGGACTAGTTTAAACTTGGAATTTCGGTATTGTAGCCAATCCTGACTCACAAAACATGGTTTGCACCTAATAATAATGAACTTTGATCGCAGGTTGATAGTGTGTTGCTAATGGGATTTTATGAAATAAACCCACAAAGGATTCCTCAGGATGTATCAGGAAAAGTCTCCTAGTGAAGATGAAGAAACTCTAATTACAAAATACCATCAGCAACTGTGCCCAAGTTTTATTTTTATCTCTGTCCCAAAATACATTTGAATAATTATCAGTAGCTTTAAAAGCCATTCTCGTTTCATGATTTTGTTAATTCTCTTGTAACAATTTATTTTTGCCTCTTGATCTGAACAATATATTTTTAAGGCACTTGATTTGACAGTGTGTACTTCTGATGAAGCCAGTCAGTTCTGAACAGAAATTAAATTGTGACCTTGACTGTGGAAGTTTATGACTGCTTTGTGCTTAGTCTTTGCCGAGAGCATCAGCAGTTGGCACATCACAGGTAATGCCTATTCCCTCTTGAGTGTGCTTTGGCAAAAGAGGTCGTCACAAAGCATCTGTATTCTCACTTTTGTATATTCTGTCAAGGGTTGTATTTAATTTTTAAGTTACAGTAACTCTTGCTCGCATCTTAAAACATAAGAGCAAATTTATCCTGAGTGAAATGCCTACTAAATTTGTTTTACTGTGGGTAAGTTTATTTCCCGTGTCAGGTTTCAGCCTAAAGCAATTGCTTCTGAAAGTTTATTTTGTGATGTCTTATTTGTGTTTGCAGAAATGTTTCTCCCCTTAAATAATGCCAAACAGCTGTTGTACAACACATACAGTAAAATATCATTAAAGTGTAGACTATGTGATTTTGAAATGTCAGTGTACTATTGATGATGGAACAGTGGAATAGAATAGTTTAGCTTAAAGAATATAATGCTGTTCTTCATGTCTCTCAGACCCACACAAAGTAGTGAATCAGATTTCTTTCGTTATTAGCACTATAAATTTTATATCTGCATGAAATGTACTTGTATAATATGCACCAATCACAGATGTTGTAACCTGAGAAATAATAGTGCTAACCTGCTTTGGAAAACAGGGCTACTATTTGGTAATTTATGTTCTTTAATACCATTCAAGAACTTGGGAAGTTTTTACCTTTTAGGTTTTGTTCTTAAGCTGCAAACAGGAGGGGGAAGAAAGGACGAGGACAGGAGCAAGAAAAGATAGAAATTATTGTCCTCATATCAAATGCTAGGCTAAGAAAATCTCACAGCTAATTGTTTGTAAGATGGACTAGCTACAGGGTTGTAAACTAATTAGGAAATAAATCACACCATGTGATAGTTGCTGCAAAAAATTGTGTCTAACCTTTATCACCAAATGCTTTCTGCACTACAGATCAAACTTTACATTTAAATTCAGCCTGCTGACTGCCCTGCCAGAAGCCCAATTCTGTTTCCAAAACTTAGCACATTCTTATTAAAATGAGAGTTTCTGACATTATAATTTTTCCTCTTTTGCTTTCTTTCACTTACACAGTTGTCATAACTTTTTCTCTTTCATTTATATCCCAATTACAGCTCTCCTGCTTGTTTAGATGGGACACAGACAGAACCCCAGTATCAAGCATCCACTGATTCTTCATGGGTGGCTTTTACCATGCATGTTATATACATAATTTTTTACTCTTTTTCAAGTTGTACATTCTTCTTATGGCAATGAAAAATGTCCACCATGGACACAAGTCCCTCTGCAGTTAAGTTTGTGTGCAGACATGGCACTGGAATGGGCCCACCTTCAGCAGGGTCAGAATGGCCCCAGCCTCCCTCACACCATGCAAGTCTCTGTGAGTGCACCTTGAAATCTCTGCCAAGATCAGAGTGTTCCAAAGGACCACCTTGAGCTCAAGTTTTGCAACATGATGGCGTGGCTAAACTGCACCCATTTTTGATCACTGCTGCTTTTTACAGCCAGTGGTGAATTCCCATGTCCCCCTCAATTCTGACTCTTCAGCCCAAGGAATCAGGTAAGCATTAAAATTTAGATTTGTGGACGTACACCCTAGCAAGATGGCTGCCTTTACTGCATTAAAAAATAATAGACTTTATGTTTTCACTTCGTTTTTTAAAGCTTTTCAGAGAGAGGACAAGATAGTGAAGAGACTTTTAAACTGAATGAGTACTAAAAAAGTCCACTTAACCCAAAGATTACACAAAGTACTGCATCTGCCACATGATAGTTGTCACAGGAACATTTGGTTTGCTATTGACTACTTGAGAAAATAACCTCCAAAATCCTGTTGACAATTTCAGACTGCAAAATAACCATTTTATTCCACAATTCTTATTATGTGTATTCATTTACGCTGTTGAGTAATTACAAACTATCACCTTTTATTTGTGATATTAGAGGTGTTATTTTTTTAACACTGGAGAGATTTCTTTTTATCCTGTTGAAAACAAAAATGCCTGTAGTGCTTTTAATATGTCTGTCTTTACCTTGTGCTCCCTCAAAACTATTCACCACATGTCACTGGGTATCCTGGGCTTGGACTTCTGATCCTCCTGATGATGATGAGGGCTTTTTCCTTACTATTCTATCTGTGATTTCAGTAAGTCCCCCTATTATTATTTTACTTTTCAGGCTGAAGCTGTTTTGGAAGTTGCTGTCTTACTGTGCTCATGTTTCACATCTGATGGGTTCAGTTTGTCTGCACTCCTCAGGCTTCTAAAAGACAGAGTACATTCTTTCCAATTTATTGTAATTCCTGACAGTAGCATTGCATTCTAGGAAATTTCCTCATTGCTGTGGTGTTTCAGAAATATCTCTAAAGGAGAGCAGGTGTTGGAAGTTGTTTTTATTGTGTCAGTGTTGATCATGTTTCTGTAGCCAAAAATAATTCAGAGGACATTTGTTCTTAAAGACCATCTTATGCCTGATGTCACTATTATAATTTTCTTGGTAAGTAAAACGACTTGATGTTTAAAGCATTATTCCTGGAATATTAACAGGCATGCATTTCTTTTGCCTTTTTTCAACAAAACCAGGCATTTCTGTTACTGATTAATGTCATCAGCAAAGTGAAGGTCATTCAAACGGGTTATGCCCATTTATGATTATCTTTCTCTTGATTCCAACAATAAATAATGCAAAAGTAGCAGGGCATAACAAAGCTTTGTTTTACTCTTTAGCTTCCTCTGCTAATTCTTGGATGCTGATCATCACCTCTGTATAATCAGTATGATCATAAAGAACTTGGAGCATTTTGATTATGTTGTCCTAGCACTTACGAGTACTTTTTTCTTTACAAAAAGTAATTTCTCAAAAGGTGTTTTGGATAGAAATATCTTCGGACATAAAAATTATTTATCTTCCTGCAGTTAGTAGAGACATTTAATATTTTTCTTTTAGGGGGGATTATTTTTCAAACCTGCGAAACTCAAACTTTTTTTTGTTTTGTTTTGCTAAACAAAAATGTATAAAGGAATAATTCACATTTATGTATCTCATGGCTGGAAAGAAAAATTATACAAACCAGTTATTTGTAAACTGGAGAAGAGAGACCTCTACAGTAAGTTGAATTATCACCTTGCTAAATGTGAGTGACTATTGCTGGAAATTTTCCCCTAAAGAAATGAACGTACACACCTACAATTTCTGTTCTGCAACCTGCTGTCACTGAGCTTGTCAGAGTCACAAAATGCATACAACATCTCCAGCAATGTCATACCTCTGGCCTACATGTGCTGCAGTGTTTGCCTTTGTCCTCTTCAGGGTACCTGTCACCTCCAAAGCAGACAGCCTGCAGCTCCCACAATCTGGCCATTTTTGGATCTTGGCAGAACACTCAGAGAGCGACTTATTCACAGGACGTGCTTGTCATCATCACCAATCCTTCCTTTCTTGTATTTTCCCAGCCCTGCAGGTAATGACAGAATGGATTATTTGATAATTTGAAACAGACATTAAGATACATTTTTTTTGAGAGGTGTTTCACACATCTCCTTCTTTACCTATAAGTAAAAAAAAGGATTCAGCTGACTTCTGGCTCTGCTTTCCTCTTCTCCTTTCCTAGAGTTCTGCTCTTTAAGCCTTAGCATCAATTTTTGCAGGTAGCAGAAAAGATACTTTCAGACCTTAAGCAAGTCAAGTCCAGTTGAAAAATACAGGACAACATTGCAGAGAAAAGGATTTACTATTAGTTTCACAGAAGCCAATACGAGTGTTATTTGATCAAAATATTGAAAATTTACAGATGCAAGTCCTTTGGGAAAATGTCTTGACATCTCAGAATTAATTCCTACTGAAGGTGTGATATGATTCTATATTTCTCATGCATACGTTGTGATAAGGCCACTGTCAATGCTTAAAATGTATTTAATAATTATTTGATAAGAATGGATTGGTAAACCTGGTTTAACAAGCCACAAATATACATGTAATGTCAAATAGCTCTATTTTTTTCCCCTGAGTGAAAATCGTCATGATACCATAATGTTACAAAACTAGGGACCAGAATTTGGCTTACTGATTTGTAACAAAAAGGAGAAGTATATATTTTATATATTTTTATATATTTTATATGTCTGATACACAAGGGAAAAATATTTTTGCATTCTAGTTTTCTAAGTGTTTATTAAAAACAAGATCTTGACTAAGGGATCAGTAATATAAATGGGAAATCTGCTCAGTGGATGGAATATGGCTAATACCAGTATATAGTTATTTCCCTGCCAATGGAAAAATTAGCTTTACTAGCAAAAAGTGTCTTTGTACCAATTTCACAGCAACAAGAAAGTTGAGGAACAATGTTTTAAAAGTACAGGGGATTTGAAAGGCGTAGCATTTGCCAAACATGCTTATGAAAACAACTTTATACAGAAACTGCACTGAGACTTTTCCTATACATCAAATCAGTCGTATATAGATGCTTGTAGAAGGAGTTATTCAGATTCCCAAAGGAATTTAGGCATATAATGATTTTGAGGAACACCAACAGATCTTTAACAAGTTAGGAATTTAGCTGCATTGGTTTAATCTATTTAGTCAATTTTAAAAACAAAACAAAACAAAAGGCTCTTTTAAAGATTTTAAAACAAACAAACAAGAAAAATCTATAAAGTTGCTGTTACTGATTAATGCTGTATTTTTCTAGAAAACCATTTTTCCAAAGTAAAAGTAGTCTAAACCGCAACTCAGAGAAAATTGACTCATATAAGTTGACTTATATAAACTCATATAAGTTTATATGATTTATGGTTTAAGGACTGCATTGCACTTATTCATATATGAATTTGATAATTTTAGTAATGAAAACAAGAAATTAAAAAACCTACGGAAGAGGTCATAAAAAGCAAAGTTTATTCTGAAACACGGAATAAATTTTTCTATGCTACTGAACAAAACAAACCAGTCTGAATATGATACTTTTATCTCTAGAACAGAGACTTTAAAAGCAAAAATGGTTTATTTCACTCAGCAGTTTAACTCAGTTCAAAGCCCCACACGATTAAGTTTCTTGCAGACCTCTGCTGCAACCAGATACTGACAGATGAAACAAGTCTTTTCATTTTAATTTCATTACCTGCCATAGTATTCAGTTATGCCTGATCATATAAAAATATATCATAATTTTTATTAAAGCCCATAATTTAATGTCAAGATGTTAACCTTTCCTCACGTTATTATTTCCTTCTTAGAGTTTTTTTAGCATATGGCTCTTAACTCTTCCAGCTAAACCCCTCATGTTTTAACTGCAGTTGCCCAGAATAAAATTGACATTTCTCATAAAGATTACATTAATTTTACCTTTTTGAAAAGCTTCTTGAACTTTAGAATTGCCCTCAGCTTTCTTCAATAGATTTTTTTTTCATTTATTTTTCTACTTTCTGTTTTGAAGTTTCAAGGCTACAATTAAAAGTCAGTTTGCTTTGGATTTTACCAGTCTGAAGCAAACAGGTAACTAAAAGACATGGAATCAATCTAATACGTTCAGAAACTGTGTAAAAAGCCTGAGTATTTTCATTCTACAGAGGAAACCCAAGACTTTGATAGATTGGCAGAAAGAATTATCAGTACTCTTTCTGCTGTTAAGTTTCACTAGAGAGATATAAGTGTTAAACAGAGGGTTAAACAGAAGATGGAGATCTGAGATGTTTTTTCGACAGGCTTTGTATAAATTTATCAAAACTAAGTTCTCCAGAAGGTATTTGGCTTGCTTTTATAACACTGGGAATCCAGTCACTACTCTCACACAAAGACAATAAAGGTGGAAAAGGAAGGCAAAATTGTATATTATATGAAGATCCAATTTATAAACATCAAACTATCCAGATGGGTTCCTTACTTGACAGTCCTTTTATGTGCAATTCATTCCTCATTCAGGCCTTTGGACTACTCTGTATTTTACACTTTGAATTAACAGAGTTTTTCAATTAAGCAACTTGATTCAAACTTTGAATTTAACAACTTAC
This sequence comes from Myiozetetes cayanensis, assembly GCF_022539395.1. NCBI lineage: Eukaryota > Metazoa > Chordata > Aves > Passeriformes > Tyrannidae > Myiozetetes > Myiozetetes cayanensis. The sequence goes on from NW_026087742.1 coordinate 7,111,849, forward strand.
TGCAATAACTTTTGCTAGATGTAAGAAAGCAGCTTACTTGACCAAAAGACTCCAGCTGCTAAGAAAATGAGAACCTGACAATACTTTGGTATACTACCTACATTTCAGTAGCTAGTTATATAGAATATAGTCTAGCCTGTTACATGATACTCTTGGTATTTTTCTTATAATCATGAGTGCTCTAAGCTCACTGGGTGGTGATAATCTACTCTAAATATGGCAAGACGATTTTTTTTAAACCCACAAAGAATTGTATTTAATATTTTTATCTCCCCAAGGCTATGCTAAGAACAGAAATTAGTGCATGATCTCAGACAAATCGCATTAAACCAAATGGGATCTCGAAAAAAAATAATATTATTTAAGTTATAAAATGTTCTACTTGAAAATATTTAATCCAAGTGACATATTTTTAGCACTGCCAAGAGCAGTATATTTGCAACCACATTACGGAATTCCCGTTTAAAGCTGAATAAAAGGCAATTGCCCTACTGTTTTCATAGAGATTACATTTATATACCTGTGTATGCATGTATGTATCTTTATGATGTTCTCATTCTGATGTGCAGGTGTCTGCATGCATAAGAAACCAGAGCAAGAAGGACTTGCATCAGTATCTGAGACGATGAGAATACACCACTTGTCTCCGTCAGAAGGTAATAGACTGACATGGGAGGTGTGACTGGCAGCTGATCTGTGGATCTGTGGCACGGAGCACCCCAAAAGTGGCAGGCACAAGGCACCACACCATGCTCACAATAACACAGGTATCTCTTAGTGCTAAACCCAGAAAGTTGTTTAGTTCTGAAGACACTGTCACGTAGCAAAACTTTTGGTGGCTCCCTCGTACGAGTTGAAATACATATTTATGAGTAGTAACATTTTCATAGAATCACAGAATAAGTTGAGCTGGAAGGGACCCATCAGGATCATCGAGTCCAACTCCTGGCCCTGCACAGGACCATTCCCAAGAGTCACACCATGTGCCTGAGAGTGTTGTCCAAATGTCTCTTGAACTCTGTCAGTCTTGGTGCTGTGACCACTTCCCTGGGGAGCCTGTTCAGTGCCCAACTCCCCTCTGGGTGAAAAATGTGTTCCTGATAAACTACCTAAACCTCCCCTGACTCAGTTCCAGCCCATTCCTGTCACTAGTCATGAGAGTGAAGTGATTGGTACCTGCTCCTCTGCTTCTCCTGATGAGGATGTTGAAGACCACGGTGAGGTCTCCCCTCCTACTCCTCATCTCCAGGCTGAACAGACCAAGTGACCTCAGCCACTCTTCATACAGTTTCCCCTCCAGACTCTTTACCACCTTCATGGTCCTCCTCTGGACACTCTCCACTACACATGGAGTTTGGTTTTTTTTCAAGATCATATATAATGTTTTCTCTGGAAAAAAAAAAAGTCTTTTTTAGCCATTTCAAAAGCTTCTAGTACATGGTAGTAACAACATGAGAAATAGCATAGGTACAGAGAATTTAGCGGCCTTTTTAGTTTTGGTTTTTCTGATCTTTTTGGTTGCTTGGTTGGGTGGTTTAGTTTGGTTGGGTGGTTTTTAGGGTTCTTTGGCAGTAAGTCATGTAAAGCAAAAGAACTAAAGCTCTGCTTTTGGCTTGTTGACATGGATAAACTTCCATTAATATGAAAGTAGACAGGTTTGAGCCAAAGCTGAGAATACAATGAACAGGAACAGGGCCAGCTCAGGGTTGAGACAGGATTATCTCACAAGTTTGATCCAAAATCACTTCAAATCAGTGACATTGTTTTTATAGAGTTTTATGCTTCACAAATTAATTATTGTTTCCAAAGTGGTCATTGTCGAAGAACAGTATAAAAGGGAGGAACAAATTACAAGAAGCTTGTCATAGGTTTAGTGTATTACATATATAGATATTCTGTCCTATGTTTCTCCCATATAATCAACTGAATGCAGTTGTAGAATGTGGTTCTCTGGTTACATTTTCTGGGAATTGGAACCCCATTTACAGTTTCTGTATATAAAAATTTTTGCAGTGTGCAGCCTTCTAATTGGCCAAGACCCTGATGACACTTAGGAAATGACTATCCAGACATTTTTTCCTGAACTGTTTCACAGAAGAATTTCAGCATGATTCTTAACCATGCATATTACCCAAAATAGTTCTGGAAATACATGTTGATCATTTAAGAAAAGTGGTTTTTAACTGCTAACAATGCTAAGGCAATTTCAGTAGCTGAATTCCATCAAATGATACCATAAGTTCACTTCTATATAGCTCATTTTAATTTCTTATCACCAGCCATCTCAGTCATTTTACAGGGAAAAAAAATTTCTTAGATTACCTGTTTAAAGCTTTGTAAATGTCTACAACATAAATAACTTAATGGTCATAAGTGTTATAATTAGGTCGACTTTTTAGCCTTCACTCTTTTCTTGTTCAGACATGCTGAACTGTCTGTTTCATGGATTGGTTCATGTTGTGTTTTGTTTAATTGTGTTCATTTTAATTTTGTCAGTCATTTTGAGATGAGATTAAAAAAAAAAGATGAGGGGGAAAATGGCTATACAGTACATTGGTTGTTTTCTTTTCAGTTTGTCTCTACCTCTTGAAATGATTATGATACTGTATATACAAAATTTTCATACTGTTTTTCCATCTCAGAAGTTCTACTCGGCAATTAACTTGTTTTTATTTGTTTCTACAGGTTGCTGCTTATTGTTCTGGTAGTGTTTTAAATGACTTAATGCACAAAGTGTTTGGGGGCCAAGATTTTTGACTTTAAGCAAGTTAGATGTTATAGCAGCATAGGAAAGGATGGGGGACCTTTAGATGCCAGCCAATTACTTGGGCAGCACAGATGGCTTGTCTGCTTATTAGTCATTGTCTGGCAAGTCAGAGGTCAAAATGGGAACAATTTTAAGTGAGGATTTGGATTATTTATTCAAGATAAATTCAACACAATATTTTCCTTATTATATATTTTCCTTAAAATGCTGGAAACACCTTTTTTAAAAAACAAACTTCTGAGAAATGTGGCAAGGATAAATGAAAGACTGATAGGTGAATTAATTATTGTGACTGGCTAGCATCATGTAAAATCACAAGAAAAACTACCACAGAAAATTACGTGTTTTTACCTTTCTTTACCTTTATTAGGTAACCAGTATTTGATGCCTTTGTATTTCCATCAGGATAATGTACTATGGATCCATTATCTTCTGATACAAATGAGTCTAATTTATAATAATGCAGAGGAGGCTGAACATAGTAGGAACAAAATTCAGGCTTTTCCATTGACTTGTCTGCTTCTTAACTTTGCTGCAGTGATTCCAGGTGCTTGTTTCTTCTACTCTTCTCCTTATTTCTTGTTACTTCATGCAGTTGTTAATGCACTTCCAGCTATTAGCATGCTGACTTTTGTACTTGTAGACTATCCTAAACTAATTCCTTGGCCCTCACTCCTACTTTCTAACAAACTTGCAGCCTCATACAGTAGCCTTCTGTTCTTAAATTTATTGTTAGAAGAACTGCAATTGCCTAGGCTTAACTAAGCTTGGATGAAAGGGTATGGCGTGCTTATTGAATTTAAGTAGATTGGTGATGGAACAAATACATACATGGAAGGAAATTTAGGGAGAAAGATGTCAATAGTATGGAAACATTCTTGGAATGAAATTGTGATTTAGTTTTACTTCAAAATGACTATTTCAGGAGTTTGTTTTCTGTTTTTCACAATAAATGGTATATTGGTTTAAAAGACAAAATTTATAAATTTTGAAGTAATGACGAAATTTAAACTGAATCATGAAACAACTTTAATGAGTAATTTTGAACTTAGAGTGACAATTTATAAATTATGCAAAATGTCATGTCAGAACCGCGTTTTCCACAGTGCCAGCAACATCTTTCTCTCTTGAGTACATCTTCTTACTGTTGTTTTATTATCTACTTCTCTTGGCAATGAAACTTTGAACCAATTAATGACTTAGAATCACTTGATTGCCAATGAGGGATCTTGTCAAATACGTTTTGAAAAAGCTGAATAGAGAGCAGGCTAATTAAATAACCTTTATAATGATTCTAAGAATTCCTGCTTTTTTTTCATGAGCTCGCTTACCTGATCCTATAGGTGTTAGTGTTCTCTGTGTCCTACACATTCAGAATTTGTGTAGATTTCTTCAGACTTTACTCAGGATCAGTTTTGAAAGTTAGCTGCATGTTGTGATGGATTGACTTTGGCTAAGGGAAAGACACCCACCCAGCCACTCTCTCACTTCCCCCTGTCAACAGGATAGAGGGAGAAGATAGAATGGGCAAAGCTCATGGGTCAAGGTAAGGACAGACCATTCATCAGTCAGTCACAGGCAAAACAGACTCAGCTTGGGGACATTTTTTTTTTTTTTTTGCCAATTAAATTGGATTTGGACGGTGAGAAATAAAGACAACAACAAAAATACCTGCCCCACCCTTTATTCCCAGGCACAACTTCATTCTCTGCTACTCTGCTTTCTCCTGGTGAGCCACAGAAGGGGAATGGGGGTTGCGGTGGCCTCATAAGAGCTCCTCTCTGCTGCTCCTTCTGTTTTCCCCAGCTCCTCCAGCATGGGTCCTTCCCACAGTTTTTCAGGATAAACCTGCTCCAGTTCCTTCAGGCCACAGTTCCTTCAGCTGACATCCATCCACTCCACCCCAGGCTCCTCCATGGTTGCAGTGTGTCCATGTGATCCACAGGCTGCTTCAGCAGCTGGAGCACCTCCTCCTCCTCTCAGCTTGGGGCTCACAGGGCTGTTTCCCACACTATTTTTGTTCTCTTTTCCCTTTATCTAGTATTTTCTTCTCTTTCTTAACTGAATTTTCCCAGCAGTGCAACCAGTCTGGCTGATGGGCTCAGCTGTGTCCCATGGCAGAGCCCATGTGGATCTGACTGTGTCCAGGACAGGGTAGCCCCTAAACTTTTCTTACAGAGGAGCAGCTCCCTGTGCTGCCAGCACTTTGGCACAGACACCCCACACTTCATCCCTCTTTTCTTGTAGTACTTGCAAGGTTTTGCAGATGCTGTTGGCTTCTCCACTTGAATCTCACATTTACTTGCAATCCATCAATAACCTAATTTAACATTGAATCTTAGTGATTAAGTGAAAATGTGCTCTTTGAAGCTTGTACTCGTGGGAGGTGGGGAATTTGCTTCACATGTGACAGGCTATATGAGCTGCATAATATCATTTACTATCCTTCTTCACTGGTTGAGATAACTCCTTATTCTCCTTACTCTGGAAGAAAAATCACTAGTTTATAAGCTTTGTTATGACCACCACTCATCACCAATTTTTTAAGAGTAATGATGCTTACCTTTTTTTTTTTTTTTTCTCTTTTTTAAAATAAACATAATAAGCAATTGACTCAACCTCTGACATCCCTGAACTCTTATGCTGGAGAGGTGGCAATGAAAATTACATTGTCTTTGAGGATGCTGCATGTCATGCCTCACCTACTGCTTTTATTCAGCTTCTATTTAATAAGTAGTTTGTGAAAATTAGTATTATTTAGTTCTCCTTCCTAATCCATAAGATATTTATCAAAGTAGACTGTGAGCTCTGAGACTTAACTCAGTGATCTTATCTCATTATTTATCTGAGTAGTGACAGAGAGTTGTGCCTCCCAGTTGTGGTTCCTCAGAGAATTTGGGACTGGGAAGAGAGGGAGGCACATTAAAAATAGTACTCCACTACTGTGCACCCTGTGAATAAAGATTAATGAGAGTTACAGCAGAGTAGTGTCACCACAGGCTCTTGAGGAAGAACTTTGCCTCGACTTGGGTGAAGGTAGAAGGATGCACAGGATGTACCCTGCCTCCTAAACGTGAAGAAAGTGGTGCCTCAGCTTTATGCAGCGTATCTGTTTTGTTTGGAAATGCATAATGAAAACCTCCATTTTACAGGTGGCATTTTGAGTCACAGAGTAAATGCTCTGTCCAAACTCACAGTAGCTGAAACAAAGAACTGCATTCGGATTTTTGAAAATTTAAGCTAAAATCTCTTTCTGTGATCTATTATTTAAAAAGAACCCCAAGTCAAACCAAGAACTAAAATCTCATTGATATTGCAAAGGAGGATGACGAACCCATCCATTACATGACTTCACTTCTCTGATTATTAAAATGCACACAGGTTTAGAGAGTCATTCAAACGTATATTTTTATATGTATTTTGTGCTTAAGTAGGATAAAGCTCAGTAGCGCTTGTTCCCCGAGGTTTGACCTGGACTTGTTTCTAATTTATGAACCCTAATATTTAAGCAATTTAAAGGCTAATGTTGTTTATAGATGTTGGATGCTAATAATCCTGTTCTATTGTATAAATATGTATTTACGCTGTGAAAACCTCATGAAGCTGAATTAAAGGCAAATGTAAATATCGGGGTTAATTTTTGCACATTTTTGAGCACATACCAGAAGGGAAGAGCAAAATTGGTCATTATGAGCACATAGTGATGAAAAATGGCTAGACACAATAAAGGATAATTTCTTTGGTTTCCAGAGCATAATGGAGTATGAATCATATTTAAAATTAATGACTGAGAAGACAGATCATGATTTGAATGTCATCAGCAGCTATTTTACTCCTCCCTAGAGCTGCAACAAGCCTTTTATGAGAGATGAGTTTCTGCAAACAAGCCTTTCTAAGCTGTCTGAAAGCTCCTAATTTATAACAGAGCCTTAGAAAATGTTTTATTTTTACTTTTTTTCCATGCTTGGAGTAGGGGGAGCAGCCTGGGACACCACTAGTAACCACTAGTCCAGCAAGTAACGTGCAGTTATTTGTTTGCAAGTAATTTTTCATACCTGATTTTTTTGGGGGGGAAGGGTGGGGTGGGGGTGATGTTGACAGTGCATGTCCTTGTTTTCAGATGGTGTGTAGTCCTCCTTTATCCTTTTCTAGTTCTGAAATAAATTTGAAATTATGTCATTGACTTCTTGTATTCAGAATTAGCACATTTGCCTGGGGTGTCTGCTGGTTAGTGGGAAAGGAAAAGGAGAGGAAAAAGGCAATATACAGTATCTGTCTGTGGAAAAAAATGTTTACTCTCAGCATTTTACAAAAAAGTGGACCTCAGAGTATGTACCAGTATTCAGTTTAGTCACTGGAGACACAGTGGAGTGGGACATGATCTTGTTTAAGTGAATCTTCAAGTTCTCTTACTGTGTACACGTGGTAGGCATGAAGAAAATAATTAGTTAATAATGGGTCTTTCTTAAGCAGAAGTCATCCTGATGTATTTCATAGTCAAAGATACTGAACAACAATGGAAGAGGACAATTTGGGGGGGAGTGGGGTGTTGGCTTCTGTGTCTGTGTAAAGTAATTCATGCTTTTTTGATTTTCAGTATCAGCAACAGCTCTGAAAGTTGAAGTCTGCTGTTGGAGATCAAACCTTTTATTAAAGATGAAGCATGCCTTTGTTTTAAAGGACTGCAGTTTAGACCTTTCCTGACATTCAAACCTTGTGTTTACTAAAGCTGTTATGTACTTTCAGTTCACAGGCTGTCCTTAAGCTGTTGGAGTTATTATAGTGGTGTATTACCTTTCATTCTACCTACCAAATCTCTCATGGCTCATTTGCTGTGCACAATGATATTCTGTGAGATTGTTTTCATTTTTCAGTAACTTATATTACAGAGTATCCCAGATTTAGCCATAACTGTATTTCACTGACAGGCTCCTCTCTCCTTTTCCTTTTGGAGCTGCCTCTTGAAGGGAGCAGCCATAAAGCATGGCCAGTTAGATCCCAGTTTAAAGGACCTGCCAATTTATACCTCTTCAAATAGGCACAAAGGCAGGAACACAGGTTGAAAGCAGGTATTGGAATGGTTCATTTTTACAGATGGAGATAGACCAGAAGGGATACTTTCATGTATAATACCGAAAATAATAGTCTGATTTCTGTTTCAGGGCATCATTCTTCACGCTGCACTGTCCTATTTATGGTCTTGTAATGTCAGAAACACTTTCTATTGTATTTAGGCTCTCCTATTCCATGGCAATATCTAGAAAGATACAGAAGTTATTCTGTTAAAGGTAGCTGAAATTTTGTTGAAAAATGTTCCCCTTCACGTCATTACAGTATATTGTTTTGCAGGAGCTGAAATGGGTACAGTGAAAGTTAAGGACTCTGGTGATCTGTAGCCTGGCAACTACAGCAGTGGCCTGAGATTTAGAAGTTCTTGATCTGGTAAAAACATTCCTGGGGAGATTTATATATATAGAGAGAGATATAGATACACACATGTGTGCACTCATAAATGAATGTATGGTTTTTATGTATGTGTGTGAGTGTATTAAATAACAACAACAAAGTAAAATTATCTCTCTGCTTGCTACTTTTGTACATCCTAGGACACAGGATGCTGACCAGTACATGGCAGGATCTGCTGTCTTAATGAATACTTCCCAAAACAAAACAAAAGTATTTAAATACACACACACCCACACACTCTATTTTGTATAATTTTCTTGATAAACTCACTTCTTATGTTAGTGTGATGAAAAGCTAAGTGTCAAAACGTTGGAATTTTAAAGTGATTGCTGTCTCTTGATCAGTTCTAAGGGTCATTTTCCATTTGCAGTATCAAACAGGCTCATGGATGACAGAGACTAACTCCTGCCTCTGATGATGGCTCAGTTATCAAAGAACAAGGACTACAGGGAAGGACTCATCTTTTTCACATATGGAATCTTGGAAGGAATGGTAACAGTGGGAAGTCCATGGTGGGGTACAAGAATAAATGGAAGGCATCCTCTGGTGGAGGAAGACAAACAGTGCAAGTTATAAAACTTCTGAAAGTCATTGTCTTTAGGCATTTCTCTGTGCACTTTTTATTTTGTACGAGACATACCTGGTACAGCACTGTGCTGTGTAGGAGTGGGTCTGATGGTTTAGAAGGGCAACCCAAATTATATATGAACAGGTCGTTCCAGTGCTCATGGAAAGACATTAGAAAAACATTACACAGAAGCAATAATTTGAGATCCCAAACACGTTTTTTCCCCATTAACAATATTTTAAAATGCAGAAAGCTCTTCTGTGAAGCATGAAGGATGGTCAGGGGTAGCTAATGAGGCTGATAGGTACAATTGCTGCATGCTTGATCTGTCTTGGATCCTAATGCTTATTTGGACATTCTTATTATTGTGTGGGTGTTAAGTCTGTCCAAGCTCATAATCGATAGATAAATGGTCACTCAGAGGGTTTATGTCTCTGTCTGGGAAAGCTGGAACAAAGTGATCAGGATGTAGTTTGCTAGGTTCATACTGAAAATTTCTCATAGAAAATCTGAGCAGACTAATTGCTGGGCATTAGCATGGGAGTCATATGAGCTGTGATAATGATATGGATAATGAAACCCCCACCTCTGGCCATCACTTCTTCACCTACAGGGTCAGCAAAGAATTTATTCAACCCTGAGTTGCATTTTATAATTGGCTATTTGTATCTGGGAAGATTTTGGTACTGTACAGTACCTTCAGATAATCATTCATTGACTATAAAAGGGACTAAAGTGCATCAGAAGAAAAAATGGTGGGGACCCAATGTCAGAGTGTGCTGGAAAATACAGAGTCAAAACCCCCATAATTTTCAGTCATGGATCTTTGAGCTCTAGAGGAAAGAGCCTGAGCTGACAGCTTAGCAATAGCTTAGCAGATTTATAAAAACTCTATATCAAGCAAATGATACCTTGGTGTTGCATGCACATACTGAACCAAGTAGGGCAGTGCTTTGCTAAGTCTGGTTTTGTTTTGGTTATGTGACTCCTCAATCTCACAAAAGGGTGGCAATTTCCCACCTTTAATTCTTTGCCGGGTGTTGTGGAACATCACATTAACAGAAGTCCTCCTGATAACAGATGCTAAGTAGTAGAGGACTCTTTACAGCCTGAAGGTTAACAGTAGGATATTATTAAGTTACTTGCTAAAACCTGAATTCAACATGAGATGTGGCTACAATTCATTCAGCCTGTGTTTGGATGCCTAGCTGAGAACAGAATTTGGGAGTCAAATTTTCTGAATTGTAGCATATGCAGCTCATACCTTACATTCCTCCAGAAGGCAATTCAGCCTGCATTTCTTTATTAGATGCATAAAGAGCCCAGGGAGAGCATGATTTTAGTTTAAACTGGTTTTGAAAAGACTGTAAGACCTGGTTTTAGGCATTCTGAGTTTATTATCCCAGGCACATGGGCACAGATGTCTGTCAGTGTAGTGAGTTAAAATGATGCCCACAGCAAAGAATTTTGCAAACCTCTCCAGTGTGAACTGTGGATTACTTCTCAGTGAGACCCAGGCCCCTTTTCCAAGAAGAGCTCTTGTGCAGTCGACTGGAGCCCCTGAGCTAACACAGGGTGCTCTTACCTGCCATTTCACACCCACTGCAGTGCTAGTTCTCCATTCCCAAAAAGGCAGTCCTACAGCCAATTACCTATAAAAGGTGGAAAAAAAGATACTAATAGCCAAGAGGTGACCAGGAAGAGTTTCTTTAGGCATCCCTTGTCTTGCACTACCTGTTGAAACAGTGCTTAGGACTTGTTTTTGCGCTGGTTACCAGCCCAAAGAATTACAGGATTTTCACTAAAGCATGTCAATAGTTCTGGTTAGATGTTTTATCTGCAGGAAGATTACATAAAATAGACCTAAGTTTTGATCATCTAGGTCTAAAATGTGACCCCAAGTCTCCTACTCTCTGGTTGTCTCCAATGACATGACTTTTACATGGATATTATTCAGGTATCAGCTCTGCTTGTGGGCCTGCTCCTGTTTGAAACAGCTATGTCAGTAACTTCAGTTAAAATCAGATCAAAATCCAAGTAATGTCCACTAAGATAAAAACCTTTGCATGCTCAACACACACCCACTGGATTAGATAGCTGTGGATACCCTCTTCATGATGCTATTTTTCCTGGACACATGAGAATAAAGAGATTTTTCTCTTCAAGGAAGTTTCACGATGAATGTACGTATCAGCTTAGGTAAAGAAAAAGTAAATCAAATCAGATTTAAGCTATTTCAAGTGGTTTTCTTATCTTAATTTAAAAACCAAACCAAAACAAAAAACCCCAAACCAACCAAACAACAAAGAAACAATTTAAAAAAACCAACCAAAACAAAACACCATAGTAAAGAAGGATACAAAGAAATCATGTAAAAAAATTATCTTTGTTTAAATTTTACCTTTCTAATTATTTCTGGTTCCAAAATTATTCCACAAGTAAAATTCATTTAAGAAGATTTAAGTTTTTCATTTAAGGAGTGGAAAGCAGTAGCATTTGTTTTTCCCCAAGCTTCTTAAACCAGAGATTTCCAATCATTTTCTTAACATAATAATTGGAAAAGCATTCACTTACTCTGTTTTTAATTTAGCTAGTAATGTATTTCTGCTCTGAAGGGACTCACTCAAAATAGACATTGGTTTTATTAAGAAAGTCTCAAGACCACTGAAAGTTTTAAAATCAGTCTTAGGATTTGGTTTTATAAGGCTATGATTTTACAAAATCAAAGCGAAATATTTCTATAACTTTGTAGAATTTAGTATTGTTTCACAATCTGATATTTGGTGATAAAGCTTCAAGGCAGAACTTGCAGTTGCAGCATAGGATAGCAGAGGGATATCTCAGTCAGTCTTGCTTGTTATGCCAGCAGAGAGGTGAATTTCATCCAAAAATCTCCATAAAGCCTTGTCATAGGGTGGATCTGGGCCATAACTTTGCTGGGACCTTGTCAAACTGCATCTTCTGTGCTTTTTACATTCCTACAGGACATCCCACACATACTGGGGTTTTTTTCTAGTTTCCCCAGGAGAAGCTGCACCATTCCACTGTGGTTCTCAACTGGAAAAACAGAATCCAGCAGCTGTCTGTCTTGGCAGAGAGCTCCAGCCTGCTCACTGCCTCCTCCCGGGCAGACTTTAGGGCAAGGACACAGCATCGCTATATGTGTTGAAGGATTTGCTGTAAGCTGGAGCTGATGCTGCCAGGGGCTGGAGCATAAATGCAAACCAAATGACCAGGTGATGTGGCAGAAAAGGGAAAAAAAGAAAATTAAAATGTTGCTTCAAGGTCTGTCCTACTGTCAGACCTCATGGGAATTTTAGATTAATTTTGCTGCCTGGATTTTTGCTAGTAACAGGAGGGTACAGTATTAGGCAGTTTTACAAGAGTGGCTGCTGCACTGAAATATTAAAAAGATTTTTTTTTTTTCTTGTACTTTTTAACCTGGGAGACATGAAGCTCTGAGAACTAAAGCAGCAATGCAGTTTAGGTTTCAGTTGTGAGAAATGGAGAATTCTTCACATGACAACTGCTGGGTTAAGTATTTGCTCAAAACCAAAACCAACTCATGAGTAACATAGGCAGCTAAATTGCACCATCTGGAGCAAGAGGCAGATGTAAGCATCTTTATTTAAGAATCAATTTCTTATTATTTATGAAAGATGTGTGGAATTAATTCAGTCCTCTTTTTTTTTGCAGGTAGCATCATTCATGGGAAACAGCTTTGTGTAAACATCTGGAATATAAATTCCTTAGCCATTTTATATAATAAATCGAGAATAACTGTTAAGCATTAATAGGCAGGATTGCTTAAGGACTTCAGACTGCTCAACAGCCTGGACAAAGCACAGGCAGATGCTTTAGACAGACCAGAAGGAAGACTGATAATTATAAGCAAAGCAGGGAAGTGACCTTTTATTGTGGCAGGAACTGGAAGCATCACCATACACCTCAACACAACACAGGGCACAGATCAGACAGATCCATTCACTACACCCAGACAATCCTGTTTTCCATCTGCTGCTCTGGGCCTTCCAGGTCTAAGTTGGGCATTCAGAAAGAGAGGCACATAAAATTATCAGTCATCTTCTAAATTTCATAGAGAAAGTGGCATTTTCATAAGAATGCAGTCATTTTGTTTTCACAATACTAATTGGTTGTCAATGATTAATGAAACGGTAATTGGTTTTGCTACTGAAAATTACAGGGCTTGATTCACAAAATTATTTTATTCGTTCAGTGTTTACAGATGGAAGAAAAGGAGCATATGAAAATAATTTATAGGTGATCCTCAGAAACTTTTTAAGCTTCATCTAAGTTCGTTCAAAGTGAATATATAAATATAAAGATAAAATAAGGCAGTAATCTATGTACATTCAGGCAGAAACAGACTATGATTTAGAGCCTCTTAGGATAAAAAATAATGAATGAAAAAGACTGCTTAATTAAAACTTAACATTAAGTTGTGCTCTTTTATAAAGGTCCATCTAATTCAGTGCAAATTTTTTCCAGATGGAAGGCATGCAGAAGATAAATTATACGCACAGAAAGAAAGAAAAAATTTCAGTGAGACCAAGGCAACCACTAATAAAGCAACCATTAGCACATTTATGGAGCTTGGATAAGGGAAGATCTATGGAAAGAAAGTACTTTAAAGAAGCTGTCCACCAAAGAAACATAGAAAAGTTTAGGTTTTGAATATATGGCTGTTTTCTCATGTTGAGAACTCTGATTTAGTCCCAAACACATTTTATGGACTGTATAATCAAAATGTATGCCTAAATACAAATGTGCATTATACTACTTATACAGAGGCATTTACTAGCTTAATTCTTTTGATGTGAGTTGATATACCATGAAAGGCCAAAATTATTTGTCCTTCAGTGGATCTTTGTCTCCAGTGAATAGATTGTCAGCTTCAGGAAGCTGGATTTATCAGAGACTCTAAAAATCAGTCCCTGGTGATTCCATTTGGTGAAATTTAATTTATATTTAATTAGAGATGGACTGGAGTCAAGATAATGGCTTCAAGAAGCTGTTGTTAATCCTGCAGGGGTACAAGTAACCTTTGTTGTAATGGGCCTCCCAGTTGAGAGTGACCCATGAAAATCTGAGTTTTGGATTAGGTGTCTGTAGCCGCCAGGGACTCCCAAACCAGTGCCTGGGACAGAATGAGTGCCCCTCTCAGCAAGGTGACAGACACCCGTGCATGCGTGACAAATAGCAACTGGTGACCTATCAGCACCAACACTGCTTACAAAAACCCTCTCTGGGCTTATTTGTCATGGGTGGGGAATGCAGCTGCAGGCACACAGGATTCCTCTTGCTCACTGCCCTTGCACAGCTCCTCTCTTCCTTCCCTGGAGCAGGTGCTCCCATCCTCCCTGCTCCTATCATTGTGTTTCTAACCACAGCTAGGTCTTTTATTTTTGTTTTATAATGACTATATATAACTTTTAATGACCAATCTATTATTTCTTTAAAAGTATCATTCTTTAAAAAGCATCCATGCGTTTACCTGTTGTAAGGCAAAAAAAGCTGAAATTCCCCTCATGACTCAAAATAAAAGCAATAAAAATCCTGGAGGAAAAAAGTAACTATCAGCAGGTTTAGGATGGTGGCTTGATATTCTCAAAATGTCTTCAGAATGTTTTAACTTTAATTAGTATTTTTGAAAACAGAAGGTGTCCAGTATGGCACAACTCTCTTTTCAGTTGAAAAAAATAAACTGATTTTTATCCCATGCTTTGACACAGCATTACCTGGTGATCTGAGAATCTGGTAATGGCACCAAGCAGCTCAGGAATGACTGAGGAGCACCTCCACGCCCAATACTATTTTCCTGCCAGAACTTTTGGAAGGATTGCCCTTGCAATATTGTTTCTTTCAGCGGTGCCGTGGCATTGGGATGTTTGTGGGTTGCCGGTTGCCTCCTCGATTGTGATTACACCTTTTTCATTACATTTAAGAGCTTTGCTACAGATGAGTAGCATATGGTATTGGCTAAGGAGATGAGACTTTAATGAGGTATAGAACACACCAACAAAATGCTTGTTAAATTGCAATGACACGCTTGTGCTGGTAGCATGTGACATTGGGAAATTAAATTCCTGACAAGACAATACAAACAAATGCACTTCAGCAGGAGTGTAGTCACCCAGCTTGTTCTTGATCAAGTTGGTCCAGGAGACAGGGCAAGTGGGAGGCTGCTGGGAGGGAGGTGGGATTGTGTTCTCTCGTTCTGTGGTGCAATTTCACAAAAGTGATTTCACCTTTTTGCCCTGATTTTGTTCAAGGACATAAGGAGGCCTGGTATTGCTTAGTTGAAGAGGTGAAGTGGTAAGTACGACTGCTGATGCTGATGCTGATCCAAAAATTGTTGCATCTGTCTTACACACACAGAATTTCAAACATCTAAACAACAAAAACAACCACCAGCAACAGACCATGAGTGATACGTGACTTGCTGTAACCTGGAGCCAGGCACACTATTTAATTAGCAACACTGAAAATTTTCAATCTGGGAATACAAACCCCAGTCTTCTATTCAGCTCAAGGAGTGGCTGTTGAGACTGCAGAAGGAAAGAGATAGCAGTGCCCCTGAGTACCTCTGACACTTTGACTTTCATGCCTGGGCTCCCAAATCACCCATTTTTTGGTAAGGAAGAGTAAAAGTAATAACGCTAATAATATTGTTGTGAGTAGTTCACAAGGTTTGAAAGGGTTTGGTAACATCATTACCCTGTCATGGGAGAGATTAAAGAAATTAGATGTTAGATTCCTGGCCAAGGAATTCAGATCCAACAGATATAACCTAGGCTGGCACCATTTGATGGGTAAAATGAAGCTATAACTGCTCTATTAAGACTGCTCCCCTTGGGTCCTTCTAACACTCTCTAAGCTTCCTCTTGCCCTCCCCAAAATGCAGAGAAGTACATGTCAGAAAAGTAAAGCATGTAAACATCTCCTTTCCCTTCCTGTAAAAGCAGCCAGCTAATTAAAAACAGCAGCTTAATCCACTCAGCCTTCTTAAAGCAAACAAGGGTCTTGTGGTGCAAATGTATTCTTAAGAAAAAATTTACATTTTATCTCTTTATGAACAGTTTATTCATGTTTGTTTCACCTTAACAAGGTTTGGAAAGCAAAATGTACAGAATGCTTGCAGTGTAAGTTATTGAGAAATTGCGTTTTTCAGGTACAAGAATTTTCTGGGAAGTACCCCTTGATTTGAACTAGAAATAATCTCTAAACTGTTCGATCATATATGAACTTTAAGGAAATCCAGATCTCTTTGTGAACTTCATGGGTTGTCTATCTGTTGCAGACTTTAAACTGTAATCTAATCCTGGATGCAAATTTACCTGTTAGATCAGAGTAGATCATTACAATCACAGTTCTAATATACTTTAGGGGAAAAAATTAAAAATCTGAAGAATAGCCATGGCATCATCCATAGCACACCTCTAAGACACATGAACTGCAGGTGAGTGCAGATGCTCTTAAGATAGATTTAAAGTAGGTCACTGTGGGAATTCAGTTTCAAGAGCTGAACAGCAGCTATCTCTGGTTATCAAACCAGATGACAACGTGAGTTTTGCACCACGCTGATCTTCCTGATGCCTTCAGCAGCCACTCAGCAGTAGCTACATGAGCTAATTTAGAACCATCTTCAATATGTCACATGGTGGCCATGTACACATATGCCGTATCTTTTACTAGCTGATGTACTCTGCTAGCTGCTTTTCAAAAGATAGCAATCTCTGTCTTAATGCTCCTAGCAGAAGGCATTTTCTTGAGCAAAAGGATAATGACAACATCTTCTTACAGTAGTCACAGAGCACAAGGGAAAATTGGTTTACAGTGCAGTGAGCATGTTCAAGGTACACTTTGGTTTTCTTGATCATGTTGAGAGCAGCAAGCTGGACGAACACAGGATGGGCACCCTGGGCCTCTGAGCTGCGTGCACTTACCGAGCAATCCGAGCGCACTTTCCATGCCAAGGCTCCACCAGAGAAGGCCAGGTGAGAAGCAGGGTGGGTTATCTGAGCCCCAGGGCTGTTGAACAGAGATTATCCTCAACCCAGCTCACGTTATCTCCTAGTGGAGAGGTGAGGCTTAGAGAACACCCTTGCTATTTGCTATATGTGAGTTGTTTTAAGAACTCCTTTGGACTTGTGGTGCCTACGGTGTGGGCATTTGCTATTGGCAGGGAGCTGTTAGGATCGATAAAGATTTATGGAGGTTTGCTGTTTCTATGCCAGCTAGTTTCTACAAATTATTTTTTCCCATCTTAAGGCGAAAAAAAAAATGTCTTTGAAATCATTTGGAGACCGAGGATCTGAGGCGAGGCCTGTGTGGATCTGACAGTGTGAGAAAATGATTGGAGAGGGAGCTGAAATATCCAGTTTGGCAATTTTATTCCTACTTGCTCCTTTGTACTCCCTATTCACATTTCTCCCTGCTGGCACACCCTTATTTATCTCTTACCTTGAGCCAAAGATATTGTGCTATTCTGAGAGATATTTTCTAAAGGAGCTCCAGCGTCTCCTTGGGATGATGGTAAAAATATTCTTTTGTTCACTTGGTTACGCACAAAGCATCATCTGTTTCCTCCTAATAGGTTTTTTCTTCTAGCTAAATGTCTTTTAACAATTGAAATTAGAAACAAATTATATTCAACTATTCAGACCTTGCAAAGAAAGGTTTATGCCTTTGTCTTTTTCCCTGTTCGAAAAGCAGGCTAAAGGACAAATGCTGCACTGTGCCCAGTGCTCTCAAGTATATGAATGGTAATTCCATATATATGTATGCATATTTTTTCAGTATCCACTGTAGTCTGCACAATACATATGTGTACATCATGTTTGCAGATGTTCCAATGATATCAAGACAGTAAAGTATGTAGTAACAGGCTTTTTCAGTCCATTTAGCCATTGCTTTGCATGAGGTGGAAGGTTGTATTATCTGGGTGATTTTTTTCAACAATGAACAATACCTCTTCAATTATTTTCTCACTCTTTTTATCGGGGCTATTACCATCAGTAAAAATCCTCACATGCTTTTGTCCTGCACCTGTATTGTGGAAACATGATTATCCATGAATGTAGTACCTGGACAGCTATGTGCTTGGAAACTAATTTTGCTTTTTATTGCAGAGAAAGACAAAGAAGAAAAAAACTTTGGGGAAGAGAGTTTCCCTTATTAAATATTTACCATTTCAGCTCCAGATTCAGGAAAGGTAAGCTCTGAGTCATTACTTTTTATTTTTAGCATCCAATCTACTTGGAAGGAGTGGAATTCAATAACCTTCAAATCCCTCTAAAAGTTGTGAGTTACATGAAGTCATTTATTTGAAAAGCACCGAGAGATAATGGAAGGTGTATTGGGTTTGCATGGCAAGGTTCTGGTAGCAGGGGTGGCTTCTGCTGGAAGCTTCCACCACATCTGACAGAGCCAATGCCAGAGGGCTCCAGGGCAGACCCACCCTTGGCCAAGGGCGAGACCATCAGTGACAGTGGTCATGTGCAGTGACAGTCAGAGAGGGGAGTGAGAATGTGTGAGAGGAACAGCCCTGCAGACACCCAGGTCAGTGAAGGAGGAGAGGCAGGAGATGCTCCAGGTGCCAGAGATGAGATTCCCCCGCAGCCCATGGTGCAAACTGCAGCTGAGCCCCTGCAGCCCATTAAGGTCCATGAGGGAGCAGAGATCCACCTGCAGCCTGTAGAGGACCCCACCTTGGAGCAGGAGGGTGCCTGGAGGAGGCTGTGACTCCATGGGAGACCCACACTGGAGCAGGCTCCTGGTAGGGACCTGTGGAGAGAGGAGCCCACACTGGAGAAGGTTTGCTGGCAGGACTTGTGACCCTGCAGGAGACCCACGCTGGAACAGCTTATTCCTGAAGGACTGCACTCCGTGGGAAGGACCCACACTGGAACAGCTCACGAAGAACTGCAGCCCGTGGGAAGGACTCACTTTGGAGAAGCTTGGGGATGACTGTGTCCTGTGGGAGGGACCCCACACTGGAGCAGGGGGAGAGCGTGAGGAGTCCTCCAACCGAGGAGAAAGGAGTAGCAGAGACAATATGTGATGAACTGCCTTCAGCCCACCCCACATTTACCATCCCTCTTTACCACTGGGGAGAAGGAGGTGGAGAAAACGAGGAGTGAAACTGAACCTGAAAAGAAGAGGGAGGAGGAAACATGTTTTAAGATTAGGTTTTATTCCCTACTCTAATTTGATCCGTAATAAATCAGACCAATTTCCCCAAGCTGAGTCTGTTTTGCCCCTGATGGTAATTGGATAGCGATCTCTCCCTGCCCTTATCCCAACCTGTGAACCCTTAGTTGTATTTTCTCATCCCTTTCCAGCTGAGGAGGGGAGTGATAGAGCAGCTTTGGTGGGCACCTGGCATCCAGCCAGGTCAAGCCACAACAGACACGTTGTTTTGGAAATATAAGGCACCTTTTCCCCGCAATATGTAAATACCCGTTTTCTGACTCCACTGTTTCTATATTTAAAACTGGAACTTTGGAGACAAGGATATGAATTGATTTTGTGAAATTGTTTTGTGTTATGTTAATTTGAAAAGATCAGCTAGCGCAGCAGTAATGATCACAGAGGATTGTTCTTTTGAAACAAAGATAACATATCATTGATCTGATGCTTCAATATTCACCAGAGATTTTAAAGCCAAAAGAGACTGTTTTGATCAGCTAACCTGACTTCTCACACATGGGAAGCAAAGAGAATGTCACCCACTGCTCCTGCACAAATTGTGTTTCTGGACAAACACAATACTTTTGTTTGTAAGGACTCCTGAAAGTGAATATAAGACTTTTTGTTCAGTAGGTAGTGTTAACTTCTTTTGAAAGCACTGCTGAATATTTCATTTCATTATACACTCTGATTTGAGATATTTATTAAACTCATGAGTGGATTCTGGAAGCGAATGAAAGAGACAAGTTATCTGTGAACGTTTCATACTAAACTAGCCAAGAAACATGATAAAATGCTGAAGTATCATTGACCCACCAGAGACTTAAGAAGCTACGTCGTAGGAATAAATGCAAAGAAAGGAAAAATGGTTAAAGACTTAATCCAGTGAAACACTAAAGCATGCCTGTGACTCTAATAATAGGAGAAGTTTCACCAAAGGCAATGAGACTGTTAAAAGTTTCAGAAGACGGGCATAGGCATTCCTCTAAGTGCTTTAGTAGATTGAAATTGAAGTGCCTAGTCAAAATCATTAATTTCTCTTAGCAAGGAGGTAGCACCGAGTTTATGAGAAGCTCAGTAAAATAAATTACAAAACAGAAGGAACTATAAGAAAACTTTTTTTCAACAGTGGTATTAGCTAAGGATCAACCTCAAATGAGGTGCCCACAGTGCAGTGTAATGCACCTCAGGAAACGTTAGATATTACTGGCTCTGCAGAACATGCCTGCTAAAGAGAATGTGTTATTTTCATGAAGGCACTATCTTTCATTATTTTACTGTCTGTTGTATTACTTCCTCTTGTTTCATTCTTGATTGTATTTTTCAGTTACATTGGCATTTTTCCCCAATGCAGAAGCTTTTGCTTTTTGCATTTCATGGCACCCAGAGCCACCACTGAAGACAAAAGGGCAGCAGCCCTGCAGGTGAGATGTACCACAATATCTTTTTAAAGACTGAAGTTTTTTTATTTTCGAAGAAGCCAGAGTACATAACTGAACAGAGTTGCCATGATTAAAATGCAATTAAGGCTGTGAAGCCCTTGAGCTTCTTAAATTATGACACAATACAATATTTATCAGGCTTCAGAACACATAATCACATCTTTGGCCATCCAGCCATGTTTTGCTTTTTCCCTTCACAAGATTAACCCTCTATCACAGTTTAATGCAGCTAAACTTATCACTTCTGTATGTGACACCCTAATATTTCTGAGGTGGAAGAGTAAGGACTATAGTTTCACAGAAGACAAGCCAATGAAGTGACAAGAAAACACACGTGCTTAAGCGTTCATTTAGAAAGGTGCTTTATTTTTTTGCTCTTAGTGAATAATGGAGCTAATATAAAATTCTGACAGGCATAAACCTATTGAATAATTCTGATACTGCAATCTACAGGTGACTCGCAAGCAATAAATTGAATGATGTTAGTTTTATGCAAGAAATAATCTTTTAAAAGACAGAAAAAGGCAAATGTATAATTCATACAGTTAATATTTGAGGTATTTTTGAAGGTAAGTTCACACATTGCCTCTGAGAGTCTACACGGGTTTAAAAAAAAAAAAAAAAGGCATAAATGACCTTCAGTTAAAAACTTGGCAACTAGTCCAAATTCTGCTTCTAAATTTAACTTTGTCATGTATGCTTATTAAGAATATAATTCATCGCCTGGGACTCTGGTCTGAAATACCAGTATCTATCATAAATGCTCGACAGTTTTTCAATGTATCTGCTTTCAGATCATTGGCACAAGATCAGCTTCGATGACTAGGTCAAATTCAGGTGTTGGCAGTGGACACCGTGGGCTTTAGTGGCACATTTGTGGATCTACTGATGAACTATGGTAGTGTGGTTCAAAAGATTTAGGAGTATCTTGATTCCCTGTCACATTTAAAAGTTGAGTCAAGAAGATCTTTTGTCCTGTCCCTAAATCAGAACAAAACATTGCCGCCCTTACACACAGATGGCCTTAATTAGCTGTTAAAAGTGCTGTCCAAAGTGATCTGTTTTTCCAGGCAGGGAGACTTGTTCTGGATGAGAAACAAATACAGGCAACCTACATTCTTCCTTAGAAATAACTACCCATAAGCAGAGTAGATTTTTACCATTAGAAACTCAGTGCTGTTTAATAGGTTTGTCATGCACACAGTAAAGTCTGTTACTCATCCCTTAGGTCTGTCTGTCTAAACCAGACAATGGAGGTCAGATCCAAAACTCCTTCCTAATTTAAAAGCAAGAGCTTTAAAATAGAGCAATGTACCAAATAGTTCAGCAGACTGAGGGCTAGAGGTGCTGCTAGAAAAGATGATTGTACCTGTTGTACACAACTTCAAGTTGAAAATTTGCTTGGTTGGAGAAGCAAAAAATCTCTTAAAATGAGATCTTAAAAGATCATCCTAATTTCTGCTAAATCCTGCCCCTGCTACTTCCTGTCATAACTCATCTTCACTTTGCCTTTGGTGAGCATGAGCCCTTTTCCCTTCCTTCACCCTCTGCCTCCACGAGCTCAGAACCCAGTGTGGGAGTTCCAAAGGTTCTCCAGGCAGTGCTTTCCACCGCTTGTGTTAAAGGCAGGAGGCAAATGGAAAAGCTTCCTGTGATAGAGAAGTGCTTGGAGACCATTCTGAGCCACCAGCCAGGAGCAGCTTCCCAAGTGGACAAAGCCCATGGAGGATGTGAGGAGGGTAATTGCCCTCTAGATTTCACAGCAAGAATGGCTTGTTTGTTTCTGAGGGGGGCAGGGGTGGGCTTGATAATACAGATCACTTTTTTTGTGTCTGCAATGCAGAAGTTTCTCTGTGCTAATTTTGGCACTGACACTGAAATTGATGTGTGGCCTTTAGGTAAGTCACTTAATCAATGTGTTTGCAAAATGAGGATAATAACATTTATTTGCCTGCCTGAAAATGGATGTAGTAAGGACAGACTAGTTAATGCTGCAAAATGCTATTTACTAGTAATTGCAAGTATTATTATACTGCAGACTTAAACCCCTCCTTGACTGGTAATTGAAGTAGCTGAGGAAGTCTGAAATGTAAAGGTGGCAGAGGTTTCAGCTAAAGTGGAGGTGGCTAATCCCCTTCCTTTTCATGGAACTAATTATGCTTTAACTGAGGCAATAAATATAAAAAATGTCTTGACTACATACCTGCTCTTACTCAGAAACGGAATGAGAAGAAATATTGTGGGATTCACCTTTGGTGCACTAGGTAATGTGCCATTGATAATGGGTCAAAGGAGGAGCTGGGTGAACACAGAAAAATACATGTTCAAGCCTCTGTTCAGGGATGCAGGTGCACTCAGGTGTCCTGAGAGCAGGATGAGCAGCACAGATAAGACTGAATTAGATGCATCATTACCATTTTCAACCCAATTAACATCCTTGCTCTTCAGGATTAAATAAGGTCTGTAATTTGCCTTTCGGTAGAGCAGGTTGAAAAAAATTGAAGTCCTGAGGGTGAGAAGAATGAATAATGCTGTGGAGTGGCATGAAGCAGATAGGAAATGAACTACAGTAAACTGGCTTATCTGTGAGTTGTGCCTTGAGAACTCTTCTGAGGCCTCAGACTGCCACCACTTCTCCTACAGATGTTTCTTTGAGAAGGGATGAACATAAGATGGCTACCGAGGGTGGTTAAAGGATCAGGTCTGCCAAAAAAAAATATCCCTTTTTGCCCTCTGTTATACTACCAAGAATCATTCCAATAAAAACAATCATGTTTGGTTAATGCAGTAGTTAAAATAAACAACCTTAGGTTTCTCTAATGACTAGTAAAGGGTCATAATTTGGTCATTCTTTATGCTGAGTAAAAGCTCACCAGCAGGTTAAATGCCTCTGACTTTTCTAGAAAGTGGAGAAATTACTGTTTCATGAATGTTACACATATCTCACTTCAACTGCTCAATATTTTCATGATAAATTTGCTTGAAATTTATTAAAGAATCAAGGAAGCAGGGTGATTTGCAATGTGATTGGCAATATTTCCAGGACTTTATTATGAGCTATGAAAAGAAATGGTGGAATTGTTAGCTGAGGAATGACTTATTTTGCCTTTTTCCAGTTTACAGCCCCGCTTTCCAGTCTTAAGTTTTACAACCCAAACTCAGGGTGAACCCAGCCTGGGAAAGAGACTGGTGGCTGCCTCTCCAGAGCAGCAGTGAAAAACACAATGGTTTCCAAGGGGGGGACCTGTGACCCTTGGCAATACAGCTTGGCATACTGTTGGCAAGATGACTTCATGTATTGGAGTGGATAAAGTTTACACCAAGCTACAGATGGAGAAACATTTTGCTTTCTTCTGTAAAACAGTGCAACTCATTGCAGGCTGGAGAAAAGTGCCACACAGAGGCAAATCATCCCTTGGCTTGCTGTGTTAATGAGTTTAGAAACAAAGAGATGCCTCTTTGGGCTCCAACAAAAACTGGTAGGTGTAAGACACTCAAACTCAGAGGAGTTAAATGTACTGAAATCCAGACATTTAAGGGAAGAACTTATGAGAAGGAGATTTCTATTCAGAAATAGAGAATATGGGATGCCGTAGGCTCAGCAGGTTCAA
This sequence comes from Myiozetetes cayanensis, assembly GCF_022539395.1. NCBI lineage: Eukaryota > Metazoa > Chordata > Aves > Passeriformes > Tyrannidae > Myiozetetes > Myiozetetes cayanensis. Next base: position 7,135,915 of record NW_026087742.1, read on the forward strand.
AGGGGAGCGTCTCAGGGGAGTTCTGCTACGGCAATGCGTGGGCAGAGCCCTGTCACTCAGAGAGACTGTGGGCTGAGGAGATTAGGCAGAGGTAAGGTCCAGCAACTATTCTGATCCCATGGGAGACAGTGCTACTGGATATAAAGGCACTGCTGTCTGCCAGTCAGTGAATGCTTAAAAACATTTCTGGGGATATTTTGTCAGATTGGTAAAAGAACACGCTCAGTAATTTGGGTTTTGATGATCACAGCCTTACATGAACAAAAAAATTTAAATGACTATCAGAGAAAAATAACTCAAAACAGCATTTGAACTAGTCATGCCAAAAGGTCAAGCAGTGGTGGTGTGCTGAATATCTACAGGTAACAGAAATATAATGCAATTCAGTTGAAACAAAGGCACTCAATTTTCCAGATATGAACTCTAGTCTCAGATTGTTAAAGTCCCTTCCAACTCAGGCCATTTTAAGGATTAGTTGTGTATTACTTACAGATCAAAAATAATGCACAGACAAGATTTCAAATTCACAGAAAAGAGTTTAAACAACTGGGGAAAAAGTTTCTAAAAGAATTAATGCTTTCAATCCCAGAGTGGACACAGTTAAGTATTTAAATAATTATATAATAGTTGTTAGTTTTCTGCTAAAAAATTAGCCAAGCTCTAATAAGATAGGGCAAATTTTATTTGGCAATTTGTCCTCTAGTGCCATGTGCTGTGAAGGTGTACTGAGATCTTTCTTCTATACTTTGTCACTTTGTGATGATGATGTATGTGACGGAGATGCCCGTTCTATTGGAAACTCTGCAGATGGATTGCCCTTCTTATTAAGAACAGTGGATCCTTAACTGAATTTTAGACAAGCACTGTCACTACCCAGTGCTCTGCAGCTTCTTATTTGCCTTGCAACTCTGACAGTTATCCCACAAGTCCCACATTTGGTGGTGCACAAGCTCCAGACATCCATCTACACACACCTAGAGAAAATCGGTATCTTATTTCAGCAGCTGAAAGGAAAGTCAAATAAGGCTGCATATGATACTAATTTTTTTAGGGTTATATTTGGAGGTGCCAAGAGGATGGAGCCAAGCTCTTCCCAGTGGTGCCAAGTAATAGGACAAGAGGCAGTGGGCAAGAACTGATGCACACGAAGAACTTTTTTACTATGCGGGTGATCACGCACTGGAACAGATTGTCCAGAGAGGGTGTGAAGTCCCCTTCACTGGAGGTATTAAAGAACACTCTGGGTGCAATCCTATGTATTGTGTTCAAGAACAGTCTGGATGCAACCCTGTGCAATATGCTCTGGGATGGCCCTGCTTGAGCAGGGAGGTTGGACCACGATGACCCACTGTGGTCCCTTCCAACCTGACCCATTCTGTGATATTTTTACTCACCCTGCACTGCACTCTGGGAGGTGAGTAAAAACAAAATCATTGTAGATTGGACAGAAGAAGGCCCTGTAGCACACTTCTCAAACTGTGGTTACACAGTGATTTTCCTTGTGCTGGGGCAGAGAACATGCAAAAAGCCTGTGGAAACAGAGGGACACAGATCCGGTGACATACACACAGACCTGGTGATGTATATATTCTCCAGCCCTTCTTCCTTACCAAGAGTTTTTCATGTGTACTGTACGAAGAAAGGAGTAATTTGCCTCTGCCTCCAGGCCACAGATGTCCCTGGCACCACTCACTTTAAGTTCTAATAACCAAGCACATTGGTAAGTTTTCCTACTAACATGATTTCTGCCATGAGTGACACTGCTGCAAACCAGTAATTCAGCAGAGGGAATGTGAGGTCCAAAAGAGCAGTGGATTGTATCATCTGAGCTTACTGACTCAAAAGTCCTGCGTTCAATTCAAATTCTCTCTAAAAAGAATGCTGATTTCCTTAGAACAGAAATGTATATTTAAAAAAAATCTTGCTCCGCTTCCCATGTCTTTACTTTGTTGGACCTAGTTATTCCAGGGAACTGACACTTTTAATCAACAAGAAACTCAAGTTTCTTAGGTACAGCAGCAAGGTATGACATTCTGCCAGCAAAGATAAATTCATGAGGGTTATGGTAATTAATATGTACATTAGAAAAGGAGACTTTCCATCCACATGTAATGAGCTATTCTTAGCACCAGAAGTGTTTTCTAACCCATGATAGGAGAAGGAGATTTAACCTTACCCTGTCAAACTTTAACTGACAGATCAAAAGTGTTACAAGAGGGGGAATTCCAAGTCATCTCAATTATGTGGCATCACATGAAATAATTATATTTGGTTACCCTTTAGAACGATGTGTTTCTTGAGGGATAACTTTTATGTACTGCTATTCCAAACACAACTACACTCTGACTATGCTGCTTTTGATTTTTAAATAGCTCACACAGCTATAACCTCTGCATGTTTTCTCTAATGATGAATCACAGTATTGTATTTACAGGCAGACTCTTTTTGCCCCTTAACTACCCCAGTTTACAATGTAAGACAAAAGAAATTAAAGGCTTTGTTCAATCTTCTCTAACACAATGGAAAGTTATCAGAGAAGATTTTATACTTTTTAGTAATAGAGCTAATATACAATGCAAAAGACTTTCCTTGAAAAGAATGAAAAGAATACAACTAATCAAACCTCATTCAGTTAATATGCAAACTTGACTGAAAGCAGTACTTAAAATACATTAACCTGAAAGGCACAATGTACCTGATTCAAATTTAGAAAAATACTTGTTTTCATGTTTCTCAGTATTGAATAGGTAATAAAATAAATTTCATTTGCTACAGAAACACAGCAGAACCCACCTCAGTTCCCTGCTGTGTCAGTGGTGAAAGAGGTTTTGATGTTTCTGAAAAATTGATCCCTAACATACAAATGAAATCATGTGAACAAGCAGGACAGACACTAAAAGCTGAAATACTCCAGTTTATTCTAAAGATGAAAAACCAGGGCAAGACACTTGGCTAATGTTTTAAGTTAAATTTGCAAAACATTTCTAGATTTATGAAAAACAGAGACAAGAGGTGATAGCTTGTATTGTTTTTTAAATTTTTTTAATTGTTAATAGGAATATCTATACTTCATGTTATAAAAGGGAAATTAGAAAAACAGGAAACATAATGGCAGTGGTTTTAGTTTTTACAGTTATGAATGCTCATGCTTCATTTTGCAGAAAAGGAATGGCTCCTTGTGCAACTCCTTGCAATACCAGGGACCTATTTTGATGCCACATGCATCTCATATTTCACAGTCCTGTCCCTTCACCAACATGCAATGAGATCATGAAGAAACCATAAAGCCAATCTCATCCATCGACATGTGGCTCAATTTTCTTCCTCGTAACTTTAAATTCCTTAATGATATCAATGCCACATGACTTACTGTAAAAAAGAAGGAGAAAAAATAATCAGCATGAAACAAAAAAAAGCCCTTAGGGTAGGCAAAAGGTAAATATACAAGCATATGAATCAGCAAGAAAAAAAAAACCAAACCACACCACACAAAAAAACGAACAAAAAACAACAAAACAAACAAAAAACCCCAAACAAACTGAAAAAGAAAAAGTACTAATTTAGGATATTACAAATTTAATAAAGGCAGTATTTATAATAACAGAGCTAGCATAAAAATTCCTCAAACATGAAAAGAATCATATTGGAGAAATGTGTTGAAAAGTTCTATTTCAAGAAATGTAACACAACTCAGATACAGAGCTCTTAAGAAGTCTTCCTGTAAATCTTATTCAGAGCAGCAAGTAACCCAGCAACTTGGACATAAACATGAAAAAAATCTTAGTTCTAATCACTTTCAGTAGTGCTAGAGTGGTTTCAAACTACGAGAGCATACATTTTTGGCAGGCACAGAGACAAGACTGAAACCAAGTCCATTCACTTAAAAATGCAAAGAACATGTAAGGTATTTTATAGTGCTGAGAAAATAATAAGACATAAACACTTGGTCTTGCTTTTTCCTCCCTTTCAGGGTGTCTAATGTGTGTCCTCATTAGTCAGTCATTTAAGTGTGACTTAAGCCAGCTTGATATTCAGTGCGATCATCTTTTAATGGAATGATTGGAATAACGATGTGATTGTACAGCAGGCTATGTTCCTTGAGACTCGAGGCTTCCAGAATGACAGCAAAGTAGTCACAGCTCACAGAAATTACATGTATGTATGAAAAACAACCCAGTGAAGATATGAGTCTATTCTGAAATGACAAAAAACCAAAGGATATAGAACACAGGAGCGAGAAGGATAAATAAGTTTTTGGCATTGTGTAACACAAATGATACAGATACCAAGAAAATTTTGGTGGCTACAGCTAAATTATGTGCTTTTCAGGTAGACACACAAGTAACTTAAAGTAAGAGAGGCTAAAACATCGTATGTAAAATCACAGAGGAAATACTTGCCCTTAAGTGCTGCAGAGGAAGATTTTTTGTGTTCAGGGGATGATGGTCCCGATTTAGAGAATGACTCAGCTCCCTCTGTATGTTTTTCTTGTGCATGTGTTGAATCAGATGACAACACAGGAGCTACTGAGGAGAGAGCTGAAGGAGTGCATAGGTCAAGAAGCAAAAGATAAATCATGAATTTGTAGAGTAATTCAGTATTTTACCTGTGTGCAGCTGAAACAACAGAAGGAGGAAATAGAACAAATAATTCTAGCAGTGTGGACAATTAGCTTATGAATGAAGAAATTTCTTTATTTCCATAAATTAATGCCTTAACTGTAAATGATAAAGGAACCAGATAATGACCAACAGAAATATGTCAGGAGAGGACTTGGTGTGGTTTATGAGACTAAGCTTTAATGGAAGTAAGACATGAAAGACTTTTGAAAAGATTTTTACTTTACTATTCCAACTATAGTGTAGTATTATGGCTACTATTTGACTACTATCAACCTGACTGACCAGAGACAGTAAACTGTATCACTGTTTAAAAAAATGTTAAATTTATAGAAGGTTGATGTTAAGGCAAAAATTGATATCTATATCAATATATATAGTTAACAATATATTAAAAATATAATATAATAATATAATAATATATATTTTTAAAAAACTACATTATAATTATCATTTATCCTTCCATAATTATTAATATTCCTAATTCTTTGAGGGAAAAAAAGCTGGAATAAAGGACGACATAAAAATAGTTGTTAATTTTCCCCATAACAGAGCATTTTAAATATTTCAGTATTTCTACAACATATTTATCAACAATTGGCTAATGTAATAGAGTAGTGCACAAACACCATATTTGCTCATGGCCTTAACAGTCATAGAGATAAGGCTTTTTGTAATGTCTGTTGGGATTTTAACATAAATTTGGCAAATTGCACAAAACCAGAACAAACTGGAAGAGTTACTGGGCTTAAGTTTTTTATATTCTATATTGACAAACTACTAAATTTCAGACAGGCTGTAAAACAAACTTTTATACCGCAACATCATAAATATTCGTGATGTCTTCCAGTTATAGATGCTTTAACAGAGTAGCTAAATGACAAATTTGAACTTAACAATGCAACGACCTCCAGTTTTAGATGGCTTTGCTGACGATGCACTTCAGCAAAACTACTGCCAATTTGAAAAATCAACCTGTCTCTTACCTGTCACTTGGATTCTCCTCTAAGAATTGCAGTTCTATTTTGCTGAAACTACTGATTTTAGTAGAGCAAATGTTTGTATAATAGTGGAGTAAAATTGCAGAGGATGGTAGATATCTCCTGAGAGCCCTGGAGTAAAAATATTGTGTAATATTGGAACTAGCTGTGAATCAATGAGATGGAAGCAGATGGCGCAAGGAAGAAGTTTAAAAATAAAACCAAACGTACCCAAGACTGAGGAATTAGAATCCTGCAACAGGAACATCACTGTTCTTCTCAGGAAGACCTCAGCAGCTGAAGACTTGTCCTAAAGCAAGCCCCCTCTCTCATCTGCATCAGGAAGACTGCCAAGCTCAGGACCTAGAGGAGCACTGTGGAAAGGTGATGACACCATCAGAAAAGTAAGGCTTTTCTTCATTAATCAGATAATTTAGACTGTTAGAATATTTACTGGACTAACAGTAAACTCTTAGCACTGTGTATATGGTGTGGTACACAAGATTTTGAGTGTATAAAGTCAGTGAAAAACATGGGCAAACCTGTTTGTGAACACTTTCAGTACGTTGGTGAGCAACCAAGCCTCTGCCAAAACTTTTGTGGGTAGAAGTCCACAGTCATCACAGAAAACTGGGAATGAATACAGCAGGTGTGCTGTCCTGTGTTCAGGCAGTTATCTCATTTGTTGTAAAGTAGATGAATTTTGGGCAACCCAAGTACTTCAGGATCATTAATGATCCAAGGAAAGCAGAGAAACAGTAGTTACGTCACTCTGTGATCTGGCTGTGACTCACTCCAGGCAAACTTTGCCTGGCTAAGTGGCAGTCTTTCTGATGGACAGTGCTAGTTTGCTGAAAATCTGAGAGGAAGAGGAGTAAACAGAAAGCAGTCAGAGCAAGCTGGTGATAGGTGGACACTGAATGGAAGCCCAAAGTTTGCTGATAGTTGCTTTAAAAGCCTCTAATAGTAGTCAGACATCTGTCTCTGCTCCTTTCTCCAGACCCAGCTGAGTACAGAGTGGTTTTATTATGGCTTACCTGTAAAGGACAAACCCAGGTACACAGACAGGAGAATACCAAATCTGACCTCTTACTTGACATGTCCACTCTGCTCTCCTCTCTGGAAGAAATGGCTGAGCTGAGGGAATGGCATATTCAGCAGGGACTAAGTCTTTGAGGAACAGATTTGTCCAAATCAGCTGGTTGCTGCAGCAGCAAACTGCCTATGATTTGTGGGTGTGTAACAAGGTATGAGCTTTAAAAGGAGGACCAGAATTTGGGAGATTGTATCATCTGGTAACTGATCACAAGCCAAAAGAAAGCAGAAAAAGTTGTCAGCCTCTGTTCAAAGTTTTGTGCCTAGTAGAGATAGACAGACCTTGAATTAGGACTAGAGTGCATTTTAGGTATCTTGTAGTGGGTGTCCTGGACACAAAAATGCATTTAGTTTGGTAAACAAGAAAAAACAAACAAAAATCATGAGAATGTATGGCTCAGAAGCTGTAAAAACTACTTTTTTTTTTATTCAGCATTTACTGTCAAATATTCTTCTTTGGTAAAAGCAACAAAAAAGGGGATGACAAAGTGAACAGAAGAGGAAAAGTAGCCCATGTGCATATGCAGTGGTAGGAAATACTATAGTAAGGAAATAGTCAGACCTAGAACACATAGAAACAACAAAGGAGAACTGTGAAAGAGATATGATATTGGAATAATGTTTCCAACAAGGCCCCTACCAGATTGGCAAAAGGATAAAGGCAATTGATTGCTTATACCTCACCCTTACAGACACCAAAGAACAGCCTGATCCTTGGGGATAGCCTGCTGTCCTGGTGGAACTATGGGACAAGCCTGGATGCTGCCTGAGAAGATAATATGATGCAAAAAGATTGAACACCTGGCACAGGGTGTGACCTGCACAATTCAAAGGGCTATTCTGGTCAAGTGGGCAGAGAAGGAGAATGAAGTGCTAAGAAACAAAGAAGCTGGATATTCAAGCAGATATCCAGAGAGAATTTTGAGAGATAAATAGAAGGTGTAAAGAGATATCAAAAAGGAAGAGTGTCTTGAACTGAGGAAAACTGACTGAGATTCCTCTGTGCTTAAACTAATGGGACTGGGGTTGCATTAACTTGGAAAACCAAGTTATCCATATAACACATGATGGTAATTAATATCTTACAAGTAGAGATTGCTATTTGGATTAAAATATAAATATTTAGCTGTTTGTTGCAAAGAAGAGCTGGAATCAAATCAAAACAAAAATGGGTGGAGGATTAATAAAGATATCTAATAATATGAAGTAAATTTTCCTACTAAGTATTTCTTGCAGTATTCATTTTAGTATCCACAGTACAGTATAAACAATCCCTTCCTAATGTATTCACACTCTAAGCTGCATATAACTTAGTTTTCTTTACTGCATAATTTTATTAAGCTACATACATACAGGAAAACTGAAAGGCATACTACTTTTAACTCAAATGCTATGGCTGATTTTAAAAACAAGAGCATGATATAAATCTGGGTAATAGGAGACAAAGGATCCAACCTAAAGGATTTATCTCTAAGCAAGAGAAAACCTGTTTCTTGGTGTGAAGACAGATTAGTTCTTACTAATCCATGAATATCGATGTTCCTAACAAAAATGTCTGTGTGTATGTGTTTGTCTTGGATGAAGCTTTTGGTATTTTTAAAAATACAGAACTTTGAGTGTTCTAAGAAGAAAAGGTGAATCACCCAGGTACAAAACATTTCCTGTGGAAAGCTGTATTGAATACAATAAAGTCACCTATGGCAATGGATTGCATACCTGTAAGAATAGCTCTGTAGCACTGGGATTGTGAAGACTGCACCTTCAATTATTGTACTTGGGGGTAGGAAATAGTGGAAATCATGGAACCCTAGGCTGACAGGGTATGGAAAAGTGAGTTAAGTTTATAACACACAACTTTGCCTGATTATTCAACTAATTCAGGTAACTGTGGAGATTTATAGGTACAGTGTTTCTGAGATGAGAGGTATGCATTTATGAGGATGGATTACTGAACAGGACTGATGTTCTTCATGGTCTCTTTAGGCAGATTCCAGAAAAACAGTGGCTCAAGACATGCATTACATATGTAAGCATAATAGTTTTCCATGTTTTGACAATTGCTTAGGTCAGAATTTGATCAAGGTGCAAGCATGAAATAGCTCCTCTCATTGTACCATTACCTATGGAGGGTCCAGTTGTGTTCATATCTATTCAGAAATCACTGTGCACTATCTCAGAGTGTGTGACATGCTCAGTGACAGGCAACTATGCAATGTAAAGATGCAAATTGCACCGTTACTTTAAAAGTAAGACTATGGTCCATGACATCTACAGAAACATGAATTCCACACCCCATAGTTGTAATTTTAGTTGCTCAGTGGTTGCTCAATGGTTAGACATCACTGTACCCTCAGGCCCTAAGATGTTACCATCAACAAAGACCACACAGGAAAAAATGATAGTGCTAAAATTTTGTCTGTATAACAAGTTAAATTGCACTATTATTTTGTTTCCTTCCACCTCCCCCTTCACTCTCCAAGTTAATCAGATCTCTTGGATAATGAAACTGTTAAATATTCACTGGACTAACAGCAAAGTCTTAGTTCCATGTATGGTGTTCTCTTCTGACTAGAGCAAGATTTTGAGTGCAGCACTAAAGAACCATCCCATCTTTTGGTTAATTCAAAACTTTACTGGTTGCACCTAAGAACCAACTGAGTCAACTGCCACTGACTGCACTAAAAAGTAAACCAGAACTAATGCTTTTAAGATCTAAAAGACTGTCTGTGGAAAGGATTGTGAACTTTCCAGAGTTCTGCCCTTCACACACACTTTACACCAGATTCACCTGTTTTTCCTGTGGCGAGCTCAGCACACAAACACACGAATGCGACTTAGACACTTATTCTGCTTTTTGAAATCTAAAATAGTTCTACACCTACTAATGAATTTCTATTGACAGAGCTGTCAGAGCATTAGCACTGTGCATGTCCTCCTTTCTCCTCACCTCACCTGACCTCCCGAAGGATTAGATGTGTTACCCTCTGAACGATTATCTGGCAACCTCACTTTCTTGTCTGAGTAAAAGGCCAGGCAGCCTCAGCGGCTGTAGTGCTTCAGGCAGGAACGTGAGACTGTGCAGCAGCCTTCGGGACACACCCTAGGTACCATCATTTCTCTGGGATTTTAGGAAAGACCTGACAATGAACAACAAGAAAGCAAGATTGGTGCTTAAACTGTGGTATTTCCTTCTTAATTCTAAGAGTATTGGATACAAAACACGCAATGTTTGGCTACTGTTAATAAGTTGCTTGTTTAAGAGTAATATATTGTTACAGAATCCCACTGCAACAATAGCAAGAATGTTCCTCTGGGACAACTATCCCGGAGAGCTCAAGCTATTTATTTTTTTAAGTGTTAAACACACATTGGTAACACACTGCCAAGTATTGTGGGTATGGAATTAAGGAGAGACTCTGAAAGTTTTTTGTTCTTCCCCCCAAACGTAAACAGAGATGCAAACACCAAGATATAGAAGCATTGGGAGTTGTAGAAGGTTGTTACTACTGGCAGTAATTACTTTTGAGAAATAGATACAGAAGGCACACAAATAACAGGGTATATACAACATCCAAAAATTATTGTATTTTGTATCTATGAAGTGTTTCACAAATTCTTACTTGATTTTTTAGTAAGGCTCAGGCATTTTCACAACAAATATTTTCTACATCTGCTGATATTTTTAAATTGGTATCACACTTTTTGAAGTGTCTTGATTAATGCGTAAAAATCTTTGAAAGATATTTACATTTTTTGATATTCTGTTATATAAAATAAGGATCCCAAATCATAATAACACTGTAATATTGTGAAAGCAATCATTATTTAGGACTTTGCAGGTTGTTGGAATTTTTTTTTTTGTATTTATTTTGCACAGAATGGTAAGTGAAAATGGTATTCCCATCAACTGTGCTTACTGGAATTTCACAACACTGAATCTGGCTTTTTAGTATTTCCGATTGTACTTTAGTTTGGATGTTTGAAAACATGTTGTTACAAAAAGCTCCTGATACCATGACAGGGCAAAGGTAAGACCTTAAAATATAGTATCAATACCTTACATTTCTTATGAAACCCCAACTTATAAATTATTTAACAGATATACCAACAGATACTTGGAACATTTGCTGCAATTTTCAAGGAGATGTGCTTTGTTGTCCCTGTGTAATCGAACAGTTGACTCTCTGCTTGAAGTACAGTGTTAATTATGGAACTGTGACATGATGTTTGGCAGCAGCTGTGCAGCACTGGCCATTTCTTTTCTCCAATGTGTCTCACCTTGGCAAACCCAAAGATAGGGATAAGTGTCATAGGATCATAGAATAGTTTGGGTTGGAGGGGACTTCCAAAGGTCACCTATTCCAACCCCTCTGCAATGAGCTAAATCTCCATGGCCAATGTTTGATGTGTCTGGGAAGACTATCAAGATAAAGAACAATAATAATTTTTTTTTTTTTTTTGCATTGTATCTAGATGACAACAGCACAATTAATTTCTCATGGATCCTTGAACAAATAACAGGGAGAAGTATGGCTGGCCAATGTGGCAAAATGAGCTAATTATATTTCAAATTTGGAACTCCATTTTGTGTTATGTGCTGAATGTGCAGAAGCCAGTCCAGAAGTGGGAAGCTGCAATGTGTACCATAACAGGCTCAGATGTTTGACACCTATATAAAGCACACGGAGGATCCTTAAAGAATCGATTCTTCTGGAATACTGAAACATGAATCTTTTTGAACAGCTGTCTCTGTCCACAGGAACACTTTTTCTTGATAGTGCACACTGTGAGATAAAGTATAGGCACAAGTGACAGTTTGTGTTCCTGTTTCTCATGGACTACCTCTCGTCTTTAAGACACCTTTAAGAAATGTGCAACGGCAATAAAAAAGTGCATTAATCTCCTCGCAAGCAAGCAAACAAAGTGGGCCAATCATAACTACCTGTAAGAAGACTTTCAGGAAAAGGATGTGGGAGGAGTTCTGCCTAGACTGAAATGATGACAAATCTTTGATATAGCTTTTAAGTACTGAATTTAAACATACAAAGGACATGCCTTGTAACTTGTCACTTTGAGAGATTAGCAATTCTTAAATGTTCTCAACACAGGAGCTAAAAAATAGCCTGCTGTCTTTGGTACCTGCCATCTCCTCTCAGACAGATTGAACTGGGGAATTGGGCAGTCTATAAATTAGCAGTCATCCATGACAGCTGCAGAGCAGAAGCCTGTACACCAAAGATGGTTCTGACAAGCTTGGAAGCATCTTATGGACCCAGGCCAGGAGCAGATACCAGGGCTGCTTGAAAGCTACTTGGTTTAGAAGAACCTAGAGCTCAGGAACTGGCTCTGCAAGATCAAGGCCAGATACTGCACAGATCCATTCTGGCTGAGATACGAACAGACACTACTGATGAGGGAGAATCTGAATCAGCCCCTTAGTGAAAAAATGTATTTTTTCCTAACTTTTTTTCTCAAGTTCAGTATCTGTCATCTTTTGCAAAGTAAGTGCAAAATATTAGTGCATCAAAATGGAGGTACTGCGTGACAGGGGTAGATATTTTTATCTTCAATGCTTTCAAGATCTTCAGTGGCTTTTAATCCAAACCTTTGATTTCTGTTTGAACCTTTCATATTCCCCTAAATTGATGTTATAATAATTGTAACTATACAGTTACTGCTCAATATTGCTATTCAAAATTTTATATGCAAAAGTATACATAACTTAGGAATGATTATCCTTTGAAAGACTCGTTTAGAGTAACTGATAAACTCCAGGCCTGCTGGTAACTGGGTGCCAGACACACGCTTTAGACACCACTCCTACAAGACCCACTGCTGTCCCCACAAAAGAGCAGTGATATCCAATAGTCCTCCTCTTCCTATTTCTACTGGCAGCAGCAGCTGGCAGCTTTGTATCCACCTCTGACAAACGCACAAAGACACACTCAGCTGCTGGGACAACATTAATTGTCTGAACTGCTGTTTTTGCCTCCAGGTAGAGGACCAAATAGCAGTGTTCTGAGAGTCAATCTCTTCCTTTGAGTCTCAACAGGTTCATGGTGAAATAGATGATCACAATAATATATGCCTTAGTGTTTTTGAGTTACTTTTGATAAAGCAGATAGATAAAATTATGACCAAGTTGTAAAATGCAACAGGAGTAGACACAAACTGCATGGTTATCCATTTCCCAATTCCATATACTATGGATATGTATATGAATAAATATAGCATTTGGGCTTTGTCTGTTATAGGGACAGGGGCTATTTGCAGAATTCAACTTCCTGAAGTACAACTTTGCTTGGATGTGAGGCTGGATACTGTGTCAATTCTACTTAAAACCTTCCAAATGAATGTTAAAAAGGAGTCCCTGTCTTCAGGGAGGTGCAAGTCACAGCTAAATTTCTGCACAAATTGCTAATTTATAAATCTCTCTCTTGTGTTTATGCCAAACAGCTGATAACACTGGTGTGAACCTGCTTCCTGACAATTAATAACACCAAAGAGACCGTGCTAAGAGTGAAGCTCCTGTTTCCAGCCCTTGTGCACTCAAAGACTGCAGGAATTGCTCTCCTACCTCCACTTCAACAGCAGGTGACCTCTCCAGTACCAAACACCCAGAAGCTCCAAAGCAGCAGCACAGGTAATATGCAACTATTGAAAAAAAAAAAAAAACCAACACAACAAAACAAACAAACAAACAAACCCGCAAAACCCCAACAATTTCCTTGCTCTTGATAATCAGCTGGAATTTCTCTCCTCCTTTTAGTATGCCAAACTAGGTAACTGTGAGAATGAGGGTGACCCATTTGCAAAAGAACACCATGCACATATTATGAGGCAAGAAGCGATATGGATAAGACTTGTTACACTTTGTTTTAGCACAGGCACTGAAATCCCTGCCATGCAGAAAGTTTTGAGAAGCCCAGGTAATTTTAACAACAGTTTTTCAGTCTCCAGTGAGACTGAAGAAACAGTGGCCACTAAAGAAAAAAGAAATCCTGATCTATCAGAACCGGATATGACAGGTAGTTCTACAGCATAGATACTACTTTATATAATAAGCAAACCAAAACTGCTTGGGCCTCCTGCTGGGGCAACTGCTCTAGCAAACAGTATTGCCCTACATATTCCTAGGACAGGGAATACTTGTTGCACTCCACAAGGAAAAAAGGACATAAATAGTTGGATTTTTGTCTGTGTAGGTAGGAACTGCTGCAAGGAGGGAAATACAGCATAGTTAAATGTACACACACTGTTGAGGAAAGAAATCAATATAGAAACTTTCACTGTAGCCAATTTTGGGTAAAGTAATAAATGAATTGTTCACCACACACCGTCCTGTTATTTATCTGGCAGACAGGAAGGGAAAGCAGCACTTAAATTCAGAGAAAGCCAGGATAGGGGGGGTGAGTTACAAGGCGAGGATAACAATTATGGGGATGGTTGTGGAAATGAGTAAGGTATCTAGGAGCTGAAAAGTTTATAAACCATGGCTGAAAAGCATTCAAAAGAGGCCTCTAAATAAACTTTCTCACTACATATCTAAACAAAGCAAAATTGCTGGACCTTAAATAAAAGTGCTCAGTGGTGGCCTAGAGGCACAGTCAGGCTGGTGATTAGTTGCCTTGGATATTCAACGGTCTATCCAAAAAAACGACACATGCTGATATTATGTCAAAAACTTCCACAGCAATGTACCTGTTCTACTCGGCATTTAGAGCCGCACTGGGATCAGTTGAGTTAATCTTACTTTGTACGTGATTTTTTTTATGTGTCCGGTAAAGAGACATTTTTTGCTGTACAGACACGGGTGTTTATGAGATAAAGTCACGGACGTCCCGAGTCTTGTTCTGCTGAGCTGTCTGTGAGCACGGCCAGCCGAGAAAGTTATTCCAGCGCTCAGGATGATGCCAAATCACTTTGGTGGTGGTGGTGGTGTTGGCTGCGGGGAGGGTTTTGTGTGTGTATGTTAGTGTGTGTGTGTGTGTGTGTGGGAACGCAGAGTTCACCCTGCCGCTGACACGCTGAAAAAAAAAACAAACAAACCACAAAAACAAAACACATCAAAGCGCCACTAAGAAAACAAACCGGGGGGACCGCGGAGATCGGCGGCAGGCAGGACCAGCACCCCCTCCCGCCTCCTCCTGCGATGGGTCGGCTCGGGCAGCTATATTTATTTATTTATTAACTTATGTATTTATTTTTATTTATAACAGCAGATTTGTTTATTTCCCTTGGTGTCACCCGCTCGGAGGCGCGGGGGCTGCCAAACCTGACGGGGCCAGGCGGCCCCGGCGCGGCCGGGCGGGTGGAGCGGGGCGGGGCGGCCCCGGGCGGGGAGGCGGCGCCGGGCGGGGATGGGCAGGAGCGGCAGGGCCGGCCCGGCCCCGGCCCTGGCCCCGGCCCCCTCCCCGCGGGTATTTAGCGGCGGCGCGGAGCAGGCTGGCCCTGCGGCGGGGACATGGCCGCCGCCAGCACGGAACCCCCGCAGCTGGAGCGGCTGCTGGAGCGGGACCCCTACCTGGCGCCCTTCCGGACCGACTTCCAGCGCAGGTACCGCGGTGGGGGGGAGCGCCGCCGAGAGCCGCCCGCCCCGGTGTCCCCTCCCCTCGGCCGGGGCGGCTCCGCTGCCCTTCCGGTGCGGGCGGAGCCGCCGGCGGGGCCCGGCGGGGCCTCTCGGGCGGCGGGGAGGCCTCGGCCGCGGGCCTGGAGGGTCCCGCCCCGGGGTGTCCGCGCTGCGCCCCGCGGACCCTCCCGACCGCGCCGAGGGGGCGGCCGTGGGTCCCCGCAGAGCCGGGCCCCGCGGGGCGCAGCTGGGGACACCCTGCGAGAATCGTGGCATCGCAGAATAGCCGGGGCTGGAAGAGACCTTTAGAGATCAGCTAGTTTCAACCCCTCCCACCCCCCAGGCCGGGTTGCTCGGAGTTTACATCCCATCTGGCCTCGAACGCTTCCAGGGATGGGGCATCCACAGCTTCCCTGGGCAACCTGTTCCAGTGCCCTCCCTACCCTCCCAGTAAAGAATTTTTTTTTCCAATATTTAATCTAAACAAACTCTTTTTCAGTTTGAATCAATTCCCCTTTGTCCTGTCACCGCAAGCTCTTGTAAATAGTCTATCTCCACCTGTCCTGTAAGTTTCCTTCAGGTACTGGAACGCCATAATTAGGTCACCCTCAAGCTTTCTCTTTCCCAGGCTAAACAATCCTAATTCAGCCTTTCCTCATAGGAGAGATGCTCCATCACTTTGATCAACTTGGTGGCCTCCTCTGGACTTGTTGGAATAGGTCAATGCCCCTTCTGTGTTGGGGACCCCAGAGCTGGATGCAGTCAGTACATGAGGGTGCTGCATTGAGCTGCTGTCGCTAATAAAAGTGGTTTTCCGTCTAGCTGTGGTAATCCCTAAAGAAATTGCTCCTGAATCTCTTCTTTCTGGAGAATTTTCCTGCAGGCATGTGTTTTGAGATAGCCTGAACCGCCAGCTCAGCTGTTCAGCAGACCTGCAGCGGGTGAAGTAGCAGAGCATGCGTTAGGTTGGTGCCAGGTTGCTGGTTCTGAGCATCCCTTTTTTTGTGCCTCTCGGTGGGAACAGTGACACCAACCCTCTGGCCAGGGCCTGGGCGAGAGTACCGGCAGCAGCTTGGGCAGAGGCAGCCTGTGTCCTGCAGAGCCAGGCTGCAGGCCTGGAAAAGCTGCTGGAGCCTTACTGGAGGAGTGAACAGAGTGACTGGGAGCTCTTATGCCACACGCTCTGTGCTGTGATTCACTAGTAGTCCTCTGATAACCAAAATAGTTTTAATACTACCCAATGCCCTGTATCCCAGAAGCCTGGAAAAGTCTGTGTGTGTGGAAGTGATGCAGGAAGGAATTTGATTCCCACCCCACCCCCAAAGTGGTGTTTGGTTTTTTTTTTTTTCTGTTACTGTATTCTACATTTAGCATTACTAGGTGTCCTGTGTGGTTCTGGTATTGAATACTGGTAAGGCTAGATCTCATAAAATGGGATTAGGGATTAAGTAATCTATTAGGCTGACTTGCAGAGTATGTAGTAATCTCTTAATGACAGAACAACTGAGTGTTTTAAGCAACGGTTCCTGACAAGCTTCTAGTCATGCATGCAGTGTTGTAAAGCACCTAATTCTTTAAGTGGGGTGCCAGGGTGTAGGAATTAATAAATGGGCAGATCTGGCTCTTCATAAAACCATTCATTAAAACATTTGGGCTTCCCAAATGTGCCTGCCATCTAAGTGACTGTGGATAATGATACTTGTATTTCTGAGGATAGGAGAGCTATCACTAAACAGAGTGAGTTTGCAAAATGTTTGTATACTTCTCAGGTTTGTACACCTTGAGCACTGAACTGGTCCTGTCTGTATCTTGTCACTTTCTAGCTTCTGAAATTCCAGTTGGTCACTTGCCATAGAATTATTGTGGAAACGTGTAATGTTTAAAAACATTAAGGAAAACTTTTGTGGCAACGTGTAATAAACTGGATGTCTTGTTCTAAGCCCAACAGGTAGTGCATCTTGTGGATGGTAGAGAGTGCCAAGGAGGAGGAGTTGTAAGCACAGGAAAATGCTTTTTATATAGCATCCCAGATGATATGAATTGTGATTTAGTCTGTACTAAATACCTTCAGGTGTATTTTGATCTGGAGGCCTTTCATCAAGAGTACTCAGGAGAAAGGAGTTTTGCAGCCTAATTGCTGCTTGTGTGAGGATCCAGTTCTTTGGGGCCTTCAGTATGTGAGATTTGCTTATTTATGTCCAGTTCCTGTGCTGGGGGAGGTGGTGAACACCTCTGCACTGTCCATGAAATCCTGAGCAGTGTTGTACTACATGCTCTTTATTCCAGGCTGAAGGGTCCTGATGTGTTTAACTGGTGCTTCTGTGACTCTTCACTGTGATGTTGGACTGCTGTTAAGTACCTCAGTCAATCTGGTTTCCTTCACCATAGATAGTGTAGGAAAAGGCTGTGATGAAGCAACCAGTAATATGTGCTGTGGTGTCTACTGTGTTAAGAGTTGGTTGACTGACAGAGCATTAAGCATGCTTGAGAATCAAAGCTTTTTAAACACTGATCTGTAAAGATCCATTTATTATGCCTTGTGCAGAAACATGTGAAATAGTCCTCCCTTTGTCTTGCTCAGTAACAGTTCTTCTATAGAAGTGAGAGGAAAATAAAAGACTTGGGGGTTTATTCTTGGCAGTGACATCAGCAAGTTGCTGACTTGCCTTTTAGACTTGAGTCTTTCTGCTCTTCTGTCCATAGCACTGTATTAGCATGGCTGATTTTTGTTATGTGGAAAGTTTTTTATAGCTATGTATGCCTGGCTGTTGTATAATTGCACAGCTAACTTGGTGGTGATGGCTTATTCTCACAGCCAAAGCCATGCCATTTCTGTTGTTGGATTGGATTGCTCAGGACCTTGTTGGCTTGTGCTGTGTCTCTGGGGATGTGCTTCCTTGGGCAGCCTCTCCCTGTGGTTGGCTACACTCGTTGTGGAAAATTCTTTTTTAAAATAGTGTCACTTCCCTTGATGCAACTTTGTTGCTTCTTATCTGTTTCCCCCTCTGTACTTTGGAATACAGCCTGGCTTATTATTTTCTTTAGGCACTCCCCCCACCTGTCCCTTTAGATTAAAACTGTAAGTGGGTATCAGCAACCCATGCCTCCTCAAATTAGCTTTTTCGTACCTAATCTGAGCAAACTCATCTCTGAGGCCCTACCTGTGTGCCATAGGTAGGAGAAGACAGGCCAGGAATAAGAAGATGGCTTTATACAGAGGCCTGTCTATGCTTTGAGAAGTGCAGGCCTCCCTTGCTGAGGTTCACATCTGCCTCTCCTGCCCTGTGCTGTGCTCCTTCACCCTCAGGATGGTGACCATGTCTTCATGACATCTTTGAGCCTTGGTTTGTTTTTCCTTTTTTCTCAGAGGGAGGGGATTGCTGAAGGATGGACAGGCCTTAGTCACATCAGCCTGGACTCAGCAGTAGTGTGATTATACTGATTCACCTTGAGAATTGCCCAATTCATGATGAAATGAATCATGATGTTGCCTCAGGTTTTGAAAATTTTCCTTTTGCTTTCAAGGACTGTCTCCTTTAACCTCTCTTAAAGTGTAACTTTGTGCTTTAGGCAGCTGACTGTTTTCTCTCTTTTTCATAAAGCCTTGAGAAACACTGAGTGAGTGCTTTGATGGGAACAAAGGGCTTCTCTAAAGATGTAATGCCTAAAATGTGATGGTAGGACCTAGTTACATCCTAAGCATGTAGTATGGACTGACATAGTTTATTGAGGGAGTACTAGGAAGAAAGAGACCTCTGGTCACATTCCCATTTCAATACTTTGTCATGCCTGGGCTTGTTATTGCAAATGGTGTTCACGGGGAAAATAGAAATCTGTAATTTTTCCTTTCTCTGAATATCTGAATTCAACCCTGAGTCGAGGAGGGAGCATTTTCTCTGGGGAAGGAGAAAATCGATGTATAAATAGTGAAACATTCAACCTTGACCCAAATATACACTAGTCAGAACTCTAAACAAGAATCTACTTAAAAACAAACAAACAAAAATCCCCAAGCGATAGTGTTTGTGTAGGATATCACTGTGCTACATTGTTTGACCATCTGTGATATGTTTCCCCACAAGTATTTTGTTAACACCCAAGTGTTATTTATACTAAAGACTTTGTATAATTTCGTATGTATTTTTAGTCTTTTACCTCTTGGAGCGTAATTGGTTCAATTAAAGCCATTAATGCCTGTGGTGTAATTGCATTTTATGGAATTACAAACTGGTGTTAGAAAGTGCTGCCCGTTAGAATTTTCTGCTATAACAATGTGCATGGCTTATTATATTTTACCAGTCCCTGCAACTGCCTCTAATCTCCTGACTGTGTAGTCCTTGGTGAAAGCTTTTTTTCTGAGTAGTTCAATTTATAGAATATATAAGAAAAACTTTACCAATACATAGCTTCAGTCTTTATCTTCAAACAACACTGATTTGTTCAGTTAGATAAAATGCTGCCCATAGTGCTTGATCATATGTATGGGTTGAGAGAAGGTTCTGTTGCTTCTGAAGTGTTGGTGAAGACAGGAACGTCTATTCAGTGGCTTTTGTAGCTGTGTCAGTTACCAAGATGTCTGTCAATTGATTCAGAGGTTTCTAGTAGTGTTCTTACATCCTTCCACTCTTAAAAGGGGAACTGCTTTCCCTTCTTCCAATTGTACCTATCATTTTGTGTGTGCTTAGTATCAGATTAATGCTGCTTTATGGTTCTGTATTTTTTTAGTCTATTTTAAAGATGCAGGGGGGTGGGTACTTGACTGAGGCATTGAAAATTAAGAGGTGTCGAGTTGTGTTTGATCGGGCTGAGTAGGAAGGCAGCTGTTGGGTTGTAGCAAGTTTGGGAATGGAGTTGAGTGATCAAGCTGGAATCCTAGTTTGGGATGAAGATGGTGAGGGGAGAAGGACTGGAGTGTGGTCTGTCACAAATGAACACATCCACTCTGTATCATCAGTGTAGGGAACCAGGCTTTCTACTCATAAAAACTGGATTTTCCTTTCCTGTTTTATCTCATACAGACTGTTGTACTGGGTGTGCAGAACTAAAGGTTTATGAAGAAGTGTCATCTATAGTCGTGTTTTTATTGTTTTTGGTGTCATCTCATAAGTTCAGTAGACTTCTGTTGATTCTAGAACTCTGACAACTTAATGGAATATATCCTGCATTATGGTAGTCTCTAGAATGCTCATGTGCATTCTGGTTACTAACCCTGACAAGCACAGCTGAGTAAATCACCGATGACCTTAACTTTTAATCTGTGAGGAAGCAGTTACATAGACCAATGTACATCTAGAGTATGTGTGTCTGGGTGTAGTCCTCATCAAAAGATTCAAGTTGTCTTAATAAGCTGCCTACTTTATAAAAAAGCAGCAATATATTAAGATGTAGGTACTGCATTTTGTTAGCAAAGCAGTTGCCTCTGTATACAAATTAAAACTTAGTACTCTCTGCAAGGAAGAGTTGAGGCCCCCTCAGCTCTGTTATGTAGTGTTAGCATGTGTGAGCATGTTGGATGGGCTCTGAGAATTTGCCTGGGTTTTTAAAATGTTATATTATATGACCAGGAATCTGATTGCTATCTCCTTGTAATAGGGAGGAAAATCTTTGTCTTGCTGAATACTTTAAATTCAGGTATTTATGCATGTTTCTTTACTACTTCAAAGCTGTAAAGAAAGCATTCTTGTTATGGAGGACTGTCTTAAACTGACATCCTATCTCAGGAAGATGCTTTTCTCCCTCTGTTCAGTTTCAGTATTTATGTAAAGACACTTATTTCTTCCCAGCCTCCCTGTTACCTTTTATTTACTCCCACTATGCCTTCTAATCTTAGCAGTTCCTTCATCTTCTATCTCCCACAAAAGAAGCTCCTTTTCACTTGTGCAGTGTCAGAGATCTAAAACCTCTCACTCGTGCTTCCGTTTGCTATGTACTTCTGAAACTTTGCTTCATGCAGTTATTCATTAGGTTAAAAAGAAAATAATGTCTTGAGGCAAAGTGTCAAGTGCAACAAGATCAGGTTTAAAATGTTTAAAACATGAGTTTTCTTCTGGAAAAAAAATTATTCAGCAAAAAAAAGTTTCTTTGTAGAATATGACTCCCTCCTCCCAAGTATCTGACAGTTTGATATTCTTACAAGCAACTCATGTTAAGAAGTTGAAGGCCAGTTATTAGGGATGATTCCAGGCCATACTGCAAAGAATAAGCCTCTGAGATGCTACTCTTGGAAGCACATTACCAGTGAGTGTTATCTGGACATTATTTGCCATTCGATATTAGGATAGACCCTTGATAAAATGGGATGTCTGAGGACCTGTGAAAGGACCCAAGTCAATTAGTTCCCTTGTGTGAACACGTTGAAACTGTTGCTTTAATCTTGGATGTTTCTAGTGCTAAACTTAAAAACAACAACAGAAAAGCCTTACTGACAGTTACTTACTGATTCTGTTGACTGGTGTGACTTGAACATGGAGGTAGCTCTAACGTTTTTTGCTTGACACCCTCCTTTTTTCTTTGGAGCTGTTGTTCAGGCATGGTGTAGTGTGGTTCCCTTGTATCCTCACTGTTCTGGTGTGCTGTGCTGCCTCTCTCACTGTTGGTGTGTCTGCCCTTGTGCTTAGTGATAGAGAAAATAATTTCAGAGTAGAGCATGAAGCCCAGTAAGGGTGGACTTAGTCTCTCCAGAGTAGGAGTACCACTGATGAAAGGCTATGCCAAGTTAAAAAAAAAAAGTAGCCTATTTCTGCAAAAGGAATTGAGGGATGTTCAGTCACACCAAATTAACTGTGATGTCTATAGTTCATGGAATAGAAAATGTGAGTTTTGGCCCTTGTTATATGAACTGGTCTTGCATTCATTGAGTGATTTGTGTGTTCCACAGTCTTTAAAGGGCAGTTGGGATCTGAATTCCCCCCTTACAAGTGGTGCTGGTATGAGAGGCCAAACTAAGGATGATATCCTTTGTGGTAGGAATAGAAAAGTGGAGGAATCCTGCCAAAGTAACTTTAGGAGAGTGTGGACTTCAAGCTTATTAGTGTTTCTTCTTTAATTCCTCCCACTCAAAACCATATCCCACCTTTTTTTGTCAAGAAAAGGCCTCTAGAAATGTGGATAAACATAAATAAGAGACTTCACTGATCTTGAAGGGTGGTTGCAAATCTGTGTGACTCCAAGAGAACTAGTTCTCTATTTCTGAGCAGTGTTTTTGGGTCTCATCCTCCTCTTCAAGAGGGAGCTGCTAGAGAAGGCTCTTTAGAAGACATTGTTTTGGGACAAGTGAAAAATAAACTTTTAGTGCTGATCACAAGTGTAGGTAGTTTGTTACAGTTAGTGTGGGGATATTTTTTTTTTTTTCTGGGAAAGCAATGTATTAGATGGTGGCTGAACTGTGTGTGCAGGTCAAACTTCTGTTTTGAGAGCACTTTTTTTTTTTTTCTGAGGTGTCCCTACTAGGCAGGCTACAATTGTGTACAGGATGTGTGCCTCCAGGCATTCCCCACGGTCACATGTGAGCATGTTGTCATCCTCAGATCCAAGCTTTTGGTTGCATAAGCATTTGAGAAGATGATTTGGAGGAAAGGCAGGAGGGCCAGGGAGAATTGCCTGAAAGACTCCTATTAAAACCTATGCTGAGTTAAAACTGTGTGTTTTAAATGAAAACACGCTGCACTACTACAGCTGTTTGGTAATTGCCCATCTAGAATGTATTCACTGCATGAACACAGGAGTCAGCAGCTCATTTTAGCAGCTTTAGGGGGCATCCTGATTGTAAGTACCTGCTATCCCAGCAAAAAAAAAAGAGAGTTTAATAAATTCTCTCTTATGTGTCAGGCTTAAGCAGATACCTTGTGCATTTTCTGCTGTCTAAAAGGCCCTTGGACATCCCTGTTTGTATGCTAGCAAGCCTGATACATTTTTTTGTTTGTTGGTCATTGTTACATAGCTGTTAACAGTTAACTTAACTGTTTTGATACCTTTTGCAGTATACATCCACAGTGTAAATGTGCCTGGTTTGATAGGATTGGTAAGCTCTGAGTTAGTGGATGCTCTTCATTCTAAGAAAAATCCCTTCAATTTCCATCATAAGAAATGATGAATCTCTTGATCCTTTCAGAAAGGTTTAATTTGTCCTGAATAAACAGCTCTTCCTGACAAATCCTACTCCTTTAGGAAGTTGTTGAAGCTTAATAGAAATATCGAGTGTTGCATAATGCTTTGGTTGCCAGCTTTTTTAAGGAAATTTGGGCAACACGTTAAATACTTGTACAATAGGTCTGTATTGTTACACAAACTCTATGCATGGACTCCATGGAAGCACTTGTGAAAGAGCAGATGTGATGCTTTGGGACAGGAGCTGGTGCAGGGGCTCTCCAGAGCTTAGAGCTAAAATCTGTCTTTTTAAGAAGTAGAAATTAAGAGAACAATCTACATACTTTGTACATCAAGGTCAGACTTCAGGCAAATAAGTACTTTATGTCAGTTCTGGAATCCTTCCTTAGTTTGGATATTGATGGGGTTTGTTGTCTTCTGTTACCTCCTGGCCCGCCCTTCTGCAATTGTCCCTGAAAACTCTAAACATCCCTAGGAGAAATACAGGAGAAATGTGGGGGAAATCTGTCCTTGGTAAAAGGGAAGGACCAGAGCTGAAAAAAAGACAAGCTTTACAACTTCTGGGTCTGTTTACACTACAGCTTTTTTTGAGAATGTTGAAGCAGTGGAGAACAAGGTAAAGCTTCTTCGTGCTGAATGAACCAGGTGATTCAAATCTGCTGTCTGAACAAACAAATCCTCTCTCTCAGCTGACATGAACTCCTAATCTTTAAGTTAATCTTTGGAAAGCTCATGGATAATCATATCTTTCAAGTTCAGTAGATGGATATGTTTTTAACAATATATTCTGGTTTTGGAGAGTAAACAGTATGTGTCCAGTTCTGCCAATGGCATGGATCTGTGAACATGTATGTGAGGCTTTCCAGTGAAGCATAATCTGTTGGAAAAGGTTTTTCATTTTTATTTCTTTCTGTAAGTATCAGATGTATTCTGTAAATTTTTTTATTCTCACTTAAAGAGGAAGTTATTTAGAAAAATACAGCTTAAAAAAACCACTCCAAAGAACAAAACGTTGTAGGAATATCTTTAAATCTTTCATTTTGCAAGCAGTATGGTGGCTGTACCATCATCTCCCTTTTGGGGAGTGTTTAGGAGGCTTAAAGAGTTGTACCGACTTGCCCATGTTCTTTTTAGTTAGGGTGCTCTTTGCCCCTGTGCTTCTGTCTTTCTTCAGCCCTTGGCTCCCTTCTTGGCACCGCTTAGCGATTGTTTTGAACAACAGAAGGTACTTGTGGGATGCTGAACTAATTTCAGCACGTAGCACAAGTAGAGAAATAATCTCTTCATTGGCAAACTCCAAACATTTGGGTTACACACTTCGGGCTGTGTCCGTTGTTTAAGCAGCTTTTTCCCTTTCTTGGAGAAAGCAAATAAAAAAAGGCGTTTCTGTTGCTTTGTCAGGCAGTGAGGGGGAAGTCTAAAGTGATAAAGGGCTTAAAAAGGTCGATTAAACCAGGAGTTTGTATTGGTAACAGTATCCGAAAGGTCCCTGTTTCAATTTTCACCTCCTTGCCCTGCCTCCACATGCAACTCCCCCTCTCCCCATCTCACGCTAAAAAAAAAAAAAAAAAAAAAAAAAAAACTGTTTTAAGTCTGTACAAAATTCAAGGTAGTTGTATCTTAGTTTTCAGTGGTCCGATGTTTTTGAGATGAGTGTGAAAACTAGCTTTTCCTTTGTTTGCTGAACAACTTTCTATGCATTTTCCCCAAAAGGCCATAAAAAGAACTTTATTAATTGCACTTTCCATATTTAATACTTAAGTGTGTATACACACATAGACCATTTTTTTGGAGAAGTTTTTAGCTAGTGTGTGTGTAAATCCAGCTTCCACTGGAGTTCACTGGCAAATTTAACCATGGCTTATAGAATTCATTGATTTAATCTATGGCATACTTGATAGGAATTTTCTAACAAGGGTTCTTTAATGCTTGATTTTTATAAACATCTGGAAGGTTTTTTCAAAATATTGATGCTTTATTTTAATCCTGTTTACAACAATTGGAAGGCATTTAAGGCAAAAAAAAAATAGGTTCCTCATAGTCCTTTCTTTAAATAGCAGCACTACTATTAAAAAATTTGCTGCTATTGCAGTGTAATTTGAATGTGATTATAGTGATTAGTTCTTTCAGACAAAAAATTATAAATAAGACATGTTAGCATTTAGATTTATTTGCTGAACTTCTTTGCATTTTCTTGGTATCATCAAAAAATTCTGGACAGAAAAGCTTTTCCTAGTTACTACTTACTTGTGCTAAAATAACAAAATTCATGAGTTCATAAATCGGATTATTTATTGCTTCACTTAAACACTGTAAATTAACATCTCAAAGCTGAAGAGTACCCCATCATGCCCTTTCTCTACCCTCAGTTTTCAATGCCACATAGTTGATGGTAGGTTTATGTGGAACTTTCCTCAAAAGTTCAAAACAGTATTAACTGTGGCATGTGGCTGCTTTTTATTTATTTATTTTGAGAAAGGGGCCTTGGATTATATCAGTGTCTAAAAATGTTTTGTATTAAATATGGATTTTTTTTCATGTTGCTGAGGTAGACCAGGGTTGAAAAGCTCAAGTTTGCAGGAGGGCAAGACTGGGGGAGGGTAGAGAAGTTCACTACCAGATTTAATCTGTGGAGTAATGTTTCCATGTACTGACATTATGTGGGGGAATTTAGCTGTTTTACTTATCTATAAATCCTGGTCTTCTATCCCCAGAATTTTCCATGCAGTGAGTGCTGATTTACAGTGTCAACTTGTCTTTTCTCTGATTTGAGGGTACTGTGTTCCAGAGACAGGTGTGGGCATGTTTTAGGACTGAAGATGGCACATGAGCTAGTTTAAAATTCATTTTGTCCTCACAGACTGGTCCTCCAGCCACTTCCCAGGCAGGGACTGGCTACTCAGGCTTTAACCTTCAGCCTTCTCGATCCCTAAGTGCCACACATGGCAGATGTCACCAGCTCCTCTTCTGCAAGGCTCCTGGTACAGATTTCAAGCATGGATTGTTTAAACAAATGCTTAATTTCCTCGATGGTGGTAAAGTTCTTAATGGCAGTGAAGTCAATAAATCAGTCTAAAAATCTGACTGTTCAAAAATAGATGTTTTTCTTTTAAGGAAAGCCATCTGCTGCTATTTCCATGAACTGATAATAGGATGAAAAAGTAGTATTCATAGTACAGAAATTAACCTAATCCTTTTAACCTTTAACTGGTGGAAGGTGTCTGCAGGTTCCAAATAAGTAAAATTAAGGGCACTTTCATTTTGTGTATGGAGACGTGTGTATTTCAGCTACAACTTGTGAATTCTGGAAGGACATGAAAAGCTTTACTTAAAAAGATTAGGTAGCTAAATAGAACTAATAAATATTCCCACTTGAAAATTTATCAAATTTGGACCTGACTTGGATGTCAACTATTTTAGCACAGCCAGTAAATCAGGAATGTTGTTACTGCACAATAACAATGACTGGATTAAAGTGCCTCTGCCTTCTGAATAGGATCTCTTCTGGACCATGAAGTTATGGACTGAGTATTATAAGATAACAAGCGATGTCTTTGAGTGGGACTGTCAGCCAGGCTGTATTTTGGCCAAGCAATTTGGCTTTTTGCTTAGCAGTAAGAAGTATAAACGATTGCATAAACACACTTTCTTTAACAGCAGAAGCAAATACTTCATCTGAGGTGTGGACCTTTGAGTTGCAGGACAAGAAGTAAGACATGACCTTCCCTAATATTGTAAATAATGTATTGCCCTCAAAGTACACCTCAGACTGAGCTTTCAGCAGTGTCATGGTTCACTCTGAGTGATTTCCAGCTTAAAATGGAGGTATCTGCAAGTGGCAATTATGGCCATTAAGTGTCATTGTGGACCACTTTGGCTATAATGACTTCTGACTGAAACATCTCCCAAACACTGCAGAGGTAGAAAATGCCAGGTCTGTTAAGATATGATTTTTTTATTCCCCCCAGATATCCCTCTGATCAGGTTGTTTGTCCTTGTGCAGTGGAGATAAGTGAAGTTGGCTGCAAACCCAGTACCTGTCAGTTATTGTTGTTCAGTTGTTGCTGGTGTCCAGTCCCACCCAGACAAAACCTGAAGTGATGAATACCTTCATTTAATGCCATCTCCAATAAGGACTTTTGCAGCAAAATTATATTGCTCTCCAGTAGTGTTTGCTTATTCATTGACAAGCGTTACTAATGTAAACCTGGTTTTAGAACAATAATCTTCACACTTGGAAAGGTCAGAGACAGCTTCTAGGTAGGCTTGCATAACTCCTGTACATGGTGCTGGGTGTGACTGAGGTACAAAGTTTGACATCACACTTGTGCAACTTGTGGACTTTACCAAGAGGAAGCTGATTGAACTTCACATGTTTGGCTCTGATGATTGCCGTGGGTTATCAGTTTCAAAGGCTGCTCTTGGTGCTGTTGACTCTTGTCAGCAGGGCACATATGTAATTGCTTGTTTAAATAACTGTAAAAATGCCACTGGACTTTCTCCACGGAGGGGTCTTCTCTAAATGCTTCATGACATTTGTCTAATGTTTAGTCTGTGTAAAGAAAAGCCATAGGACAGTAGTAAACTGTGGTGACTTTTATATTTTTTTCTACATCTTTTTCCAAACTAAAGTTTGTCTATCCAGTCTTTGTTTGTTCAAAAAAAAAAAAACCAGATGTGCTAAATAAGTCAAGATTCTTTTATGCTGTTGCTTTATTCTGTTTTCTAAATTTATCTGGAGTCTCTTTCCTAGGCTCAGTGGGCTGCCTGCCAAGAACTGTAAGAAATCCTGGGATTTGTTAAAGGGGAGAAGGCTTTCAGCTTCTGGAACCTTTTCTGGCATTCATTCTGTTAATTTTACTCCATGATAGGTGTGAGACGTGGTGCTTACAGTCATGTCTGTTAGTGTTTAATACAGACACAATGCACAGATATTGTTGAGGTGAGTGGGTTGATGTTTTATCACTTGGTGTTCTGTAAATTCCCATAGAGATGACAACCAGTTGAAGAAGCAGCAAGGAGAATAAAGGCTAGAAATGGCTTGTGCTGTGTCTTGGTGTTTGTGGGGAATTTTTCTGTAGCATTACTTTGGGTATAAGACACATTTGTGTCAGAGAAACAATGGCATAAAGCCTTAAAATTCCTAAATTGATTTTTTTACCACCTTATTGGGGTGGTTGGAAGCTGATACTTGCTTCCTTCTGGCACAGAGAAACAGAATTTTGGCATGATGGCTCTAAACCCCAGCTCTGATGTTTCTGATCATGCAAAAGCATATGTTATGTTTACAAGAACAATAAGGATAAGGTGGTTTTTTAAAAGGACTACAGTTCTTGTGGTAGAGAAACTGTAACAGGAAAGTAGGAATAAACAGTGTGTGTCTGCTTTGTAATGTCTTTCATACTTTGTAATGTAAACTTCAATATTTTTTTCAGATGAGTGGGTGTTTTTATTTTAAACTAGAAAGTTTTCAGTTTTTGTGGAGGTACAGGGTGTTGTGTGTGTGGTTTTGCTTGGTTTTTTTAAAATATCTGATTAGCTTTCCCAGTCTGTGTTGCTGAAGTTTTTGATTCTCAAATGTCAATGCAAAGAAAGTGCTCCATCCCCTGCAAATTATGCCCTTCTAAAGCTTTGTGCAGAATAGGCTGACCAAGACTTGATGCTTCATGAACAGCTCTGTTGGAGAAAATAGGAAGTGAAAAGTGATGGTTGAGAGTTCTCTGGGTCTTGTTGTGCTTCATCAAGGTGATGTTCCTGCTCTGCTTTGCTTTTCCTTTTGGAAGAAAAGAGGCATTGTGGAAAACTTAAAATTCAGTGGGATAAAAGCTTTCACCTGGTGAAAATCTAATTAATAGCCTGTAAGATGTAAAGAGGCATCTAGAAAACAGAGATGGCACTGGTGTTGTACATGTGCTTTGGCAATGAAAGACTAAAAGCTTAGACTTAAGATTTTATTTTTTCCTACTATTTCTATTGATACTCTTTCATCGACTGATCCACTTGTAAATTACAGAAGAACCCAGAGGAAAACTGATGTGAAAATTGTGGTCTTGACAGGTGAACTCAGGAGATGTTCCCTTGATATGGAGTAAAGTGGGGAGCTTAAACAGGAGGCCTTGTAGTTACTTCTGTGCACGTGGTATGGGAAACTACAGACTTTAGAGGGGAAATCAGGTGAACCTTTAAAGGCTGTAATAGCTTTAAATAAATGTTTGTAACTTAGCTACTTAGTAAGTGTCTGACAGGCTGTGCAAGGTGTGCTCTTCCCCCACTTCCTGAGCACATTTAAAGAACTTGCTAGTTGGTGAGAGAAAAGTAGTCTGTTCTAGTATTTCTTGATTTGTGTGCTTTGTCCTGCATAAGCAGAATGGATTTTGTTGGCTTTATTGTTGCTTCCTCTATTCTTTACTCCAGGCATCAAAATTATGGAAATTGAATTTAGAACCTTTGCAATGATAGACCTTGCCTAATATAGATTAAATGTATGACCTTAATGGAATGACAGCTAATTATTAAACATTATTGAAATCATATGATTCCCTAGCAAGCAAGCTGGTCTGTTGCAGTGTAGTATATCAGATTATAAGTTTAGTGTTTGAGGGTTAATTATTGACTTGAAAGCCAGAATAGGTGGTGATCTGATAAGGATAAAATAGCAGGATACTGTTGTGCAAATTACCCTAAGATTCTAGTATACTTTGCTGCTTCTACCTCTCATAATATGGCCAAAGCAAACTATGGATTGGATGAATCTAGTGGGTTTTCCTACACACACAGTGGCTATCGTAATATAAAAATGAATTCTTGTCTTGTCAAATAATTTCATTTTAAAACATTTAATAAACTTCATTGCCTGAACAGAAAGAATGAAAAGGTGTGGATGGTGTGAGAGCCCAGGCAAACTTGGTAGCAAAAGGAAATAGGAAATGCAGATTTGCAGACCATCTCTAAAGGTTGTGATGAAACCTTGGGTTGCCTCCCTTTCAGAAAGTATCAACCTTAGTTGTGTGGTGTTCTCCAGCTATGAAGGGGAAGTGTGTGCTGTGGGAGTTGTCTGGGTAGGGTTTTCTAATAATAGTTAGGGTGGTTATGAGATGACTGGAACAAACAAGTTGTAATTGCAACCTGTAGTGTTGCTTTTCATGCAGGTTATTGCAGTGACATGGTAACTGCAGCTCACATGAGATCTCAGTAACTTTTGTGGTGGACTGTTGCTTCTGCTGGCTCATTCCTTTGTGCTCTGCTGTGATGGCTGATGAGAGAGATGGTCAAATGCAGGGAGCTTAAATAACTGCATCATTGTATCATGCCTGGGAACACGATGGCTGTCTACCTTCAGGTAGAATAGTGGCGTATTTCAGTGAGTCTTCCCTAATTCTTAGTATCCTGACTGGATATTGCTAAGAAATTTTAAGTAGTAGGTGGAATCACGTAACTGCTTTTTGTTAAATTTCTGGAAATTCAGGTGACTGTCAAATCTTAAAAGAATACTTTCTGCATTATTCATGATGCAATTTGTATTAGATATGCTCATGTCAGTGCTTCAGGGAATGCTGTATATATATATGGGAAATGTTCCTTGTTTGGCTTGGTTTGTGTAGGGTAAACATATCATGATACATTTCTGATAATGCAGAACCCTAGTGATTATTGTGAAGGTTTCTTGAATTTAACTAAATATTATTAAATAAACAGACTTTTTGTGTGTTTTCAGATATTAACAGATATTGTGCATTGCATCTTCTGTCTGCTAGTTACCTTAGCTACCTCATTCATGCTTTTACCTGCTATCAGAACCATTTTCCTGTAAGCATTTACTGTGTGCTTGTTACACAGGGACCAATGTGGAGTATGTATCGTGGGTGTGCAAGCCAGCACTTCCTAGCCTTTGAGAAGTTTGGGATTCTGAGACTGATAATAAGTCTTTCTTTTGCAAAGTACAGAACTTGGATAACTTGCAAGGCAGTGGAGGAAATTCACTTCAGAGCATTAATTACAAAAGAATAATATTTTAGAATGATGGAAGTTTATTAATCAAATACCCAAGTACTTGGTAGCTAATCTAGAAGATATTTTTTATTGTTCCTGTGATGTCTATGCTGCATCTGAGTTGTAAACTTTCAGAACAGAAGTATTTGTGGAGCAAAATTGGTTTGATTCTGTATCATTGTTATAACTCTTAATATTTCAGTGTTATTAAGTAAATCAATTGAAACCTGCTGCAGCTTTTCAGGAGTGCTCATGAGTTTTCATGAGTGCTGTCAGGGCT
The DNA here is from genome assembly GCF_022539395.1 of Myiozetetes cayanensis. Taxonomy (NCBI): domain Eukaryota; kingdom Metazoa; phylum Chordata; class Aves; order Passeriformes; family Tyrannidae; genus Myiozetetes; species Myiozetetes cayanensis. The sequence continues at coordinate 7,167,553 of NW_026087742.1, forward strand.
GAGGGAGTAGAGGATATTGTCAGTTTGCATGGAGCTGGTGGGATGGAATCATACAGATCAAGTGTAATGGAAATTACAAGTGCAAGTTAAATTATGAGAGCATTTGTTCATCAGTCTTCAAAGTAATGAAATGAGATTAATTTGGCTATTCCACTCTGTTCAAGGTGCGTTATCCATGGATTTGATGGGGAGAGCCACTGTTTGTATGTGTGTTTTTTGTGACTTTTTTTGGGGGGGAAAAGGAGTTTTGCTATGCGTTTTTGCTCTCTGAATTTCTCTGTGAACTGTCCAAGCAGTGGGGATTTTCTGGACTCTAGCAGTCAGCAAACTTTGAAGTTCATTGAATGGTCTTAGAATAGCTGTCCTTGGCGCAAGATAAACTTAGTTTTAGATTTATTTTTGTTTCTGGGACAACAAACAAAATAGGGAAATCAATAACCAGGTAAGCTGGAGTAGTTTCTGTTGCTTTCACTCCCTGCCCACTGCCCTTCTCTTCCCCCCCAAAAAAGAAATTCCATCAAAAAACCCCACAAAACACCTCAACAATTATTTACCACTTAGAATTTATTCTTAAAGGAAATATAGAGGTGTGCCTGACACTGAAATTTGGTTTAGAAAGATCTAGTTGACCAGCAGTGAGACAAGATTGTTTTAGTAAAAAAGTTTCCATGTCACGTTCACTGTCACTCAGTTTGGTTTGCATCTGCCTCTGCCAAAATACATACTTTGAGAGGGCTGACCTGTTTTGCCCAATAGCTTAGTATATGTAAATAATGGGCTAAGTAAGGGACACCTTTTCTCTTCATGCTGTGTTTGAAATATCAGATTCATAAAATTGTATCGTGTGACGCTTGTATTTGTGAGAACTGTACGGGGAAACGTCGCCCTGTTTCTTGGGGAGTTCAAAGCCTGGCTCTGCTCCCAGCCGAGGTGGAGAGCAGGGGGAAGGTCTTGCTGAGAGGGAAGGTTGTGGGCAAAGAGCAGGTCAGGTCCTGGCTGTCCCTGCTTGTCACTCGCCCTGGAGTTGGGAAGTGCTGGGAGCCTTCTCTGCCAGCGAACCGAATGGGAGGGCTGGTGGGGAAGCTGACTTGGTCCTGTGTGCTGTTAGAGGCTCTAATAGAATGGTGGTGTAAAATGGGTGGAAGTTGAAATCTGTATTATCTGATGTGAGACCCCACTGCCCTAAAATTCAGGTGTTATGTAATTGCAGTGCTGTCCTAGCAACTCTTTAACACTGCAAGAGGGGGATGAATTGCTGGTTGCCACTCTGTAATATTGTCTAGATAATTTTTGTTCATATTGTTCATTGCATATACTGATGTGCCTTCAAAATCTTGTTTTTATTATGGATTTTACCTCAGTAAACCATCTCAATATTTATGCTTAAGTAGGAATAATTGATAAACTTCAGAAGATTTCTTAAAATCACCAAATGGCTTGGGTTGGAAGGGCCCTTAAAAGCCACATAGTTCCAACCCCCTTGTCATGTGCAGGGATGCCTGCAAAGGAAAAAAGAATGTTTAGACTTGAAATTTGCTTATTGTTCTTCTCCCCACACTTCCGTGGTGTGTACACCTTGTGCTGATAACCTGGAAGGAGCTGCTTCTGCTCCTGTGACTCCACATGGGACCTGGAATGTGACCACATGAGCTGTGTGACACTTTGGATTTCGTGGCTGTGGCCTGTGTTTACATGTCTGACCTGTACTAAGGGACTGGTGGCAAGAAGGGTCTTTCTACCAGAGTCTCCTGTCTGTCTGATGTGTTGCTGAAAGCTTTTTGTCATAACCCAGTGCAAGTGTAACGTGGCACACGGGAACAGCACACCAGGCCTTTCTGAACAAGGGTGTCTGTAAACTTTGTCCCACTGTCACCCACTGATGGCCTGTGGCTTAAGGCTTAAAAGAAATCTAAGAGTTCATTTAGTGTGCACATTCTCAAAGGCACTAAATGCTCAGCTCAGAAAAATGTGAGAGTAATTATGAATTTTTCTTGGAGCAAATAAATGGTAGACTGCAGGAATTCAGTCTGTCTTCAGATCTAAAACTAAGGGAGATACATACTTACAGCTCTTTACTGTCTAAGAGACTACATATGTGGGCATGAAACTAATTTTAGTGGATCAAACTGTCTGATTCCCTCCCTGGTGATGCAGAGGGTACATTGATTTGTCCTTTGCAAAGGAAGGCAGACATGTTAAACTACTTCCAGAGTAGCAGCTGTGCTGTTTTGTCTGTGGCTTTGTATGTTTTAGCATTGTGGGATTCCTTGATCTGTGTGCATAAGTACACAAAGAAAATTAATGCACGCTTAGGGGAGATGTGTGTAATTGCTAGTAATGTAAGATATATTAGAATGCTTGGGCATTTGCAATGCTTGTCATATTTCTGTCATTACCTGCATTGCTGGTTTTAAATATCTTATGTTCTTTATGGTGTGATTTTGTGGGTGTTTTTCTTTGTGGTTTTTTTGTGGTTTTTTTTTTTTGGTTGTAGTGTGGTGTTTTTTTTCTTTGTTTGGTTTTTTTGGTTGTTTGGGTTATAAAGTACTAAATATTCACAGAACAATTCTGGTTGAAGGGGAGCTCTCAATGCTATTTGTGTCTCAACCTCCTGCTCAGGATCAGGTTACTCTTGAATTGGGACAGGATTGTTTAGGATTTTTTTTTTTGGGTGTCAAACCTGTATATGTTTGACAGAACAGAGGTTCTGCACCCCCTCTGGAGTCTTGGTCCTTAGAGAATATTTATTTTCTTGTCTAGCTGACACCCCCTGTCACTTTTTGTGTATGTTTTACTCTCCAATCTTTCATCTTGTACCAATTCAGATGACAATTGAAAAAGGCTTCTAACTGGCAGTACACAAACTATGTATGTTAATAAGGACAGAATATTTGATGCTAATGTATGTGTAGCCTTGTAGAAGCTGACTGTGAGTTCTGGCTCTCCAAGAGTAGAAAAAAAGGTTTAAGTATGAATTATTTGGGGGTATTGTATGCAGTTTAAAGGTTACAGATTTATTTATGGAATAATAAATAGCCAAGCTACTCTGATGTAATGAACACTTTGCTGAAAAATACACACATTAATTCTTTGTGTACCTAACAATATTCTTTTTTCACCAGCTTTATTCTTAATGTGTAACTCATAAATGAAGATGTTAATTTCCTAACAAACTGTTATTTACTTGTGCTGGTGCATATCAAGCTGACCTCAAATAAGGAGGCTCTGCTGACTGAAGCTTTGGGACTAACCTGTTGTCCTGCTTGGCTTCAGTTTGTAGGCTTTTCTTTGGCAGCTCTCCAGGCTGGGAATTGGAGCTAGTAGTATTTTCTAGGCTTAGTTCCAGTAAAGAGATATTACTTTTATGTTCTGTTCTGAGCTTCAGGTGGAAAAGGGAGTGTAAACACCCAGATTTGCAGATAATCATATACATATTTATATTTATCAGTCAAGACTGTAGTGCACTGCTTTTTCTATTTTGTACTTTAGAGATAGACAGGCACTTTAAAATACAACTTTTCAAACAGGTCAGCCAGTGTAAATTGTCTAAGTTCCTCTATAAAGAGACAAAACCATACTAAAGTGGCCATAGGAATGTTATAGTGAGTGGCAAATTACTAAAAAGGGAAATTCTATCCAAAATATAATCCATTACTACACTGCTCAACCTTTTTGCTGCTGAAGTTTATCCATCTGAAGTGAGCACTTAGTAATATTAATTTTCTTCACAAAAGGTTCTGTGTGAATAAAGCTTATGCCAAAATTTACAAGGAAAGACATCTCTAGTAGTTGTTTTAGAAGATGCATGTAGTCTTAAAACAGACATGATAAATCTGAAATTGTAAAACCAGAATGGTTTCATCTACCCAGCAGATAGCTTGTTCATCTTATATTTCCTAACTCCTAGTATTAGACAAATGTTTATTCTGTGATCTCTGGAGTTTTCCCACTAGTGCTTTATAACAGCAAGACCACAGTTAGACTTGTATGTGCAGCATATCAGGAGGACTAACCCTGGCAATACCAGGCTTTCTAAGCTTGTAGAGTTTTGCTTTCTCCTTCTCCCCCACACCCTGAACTGTTGGAAGTGCCTTCCTGTGTCCCAAGTTACCTCATCACTTCAGATATTTAAAATTCTGATCTAAACTTCGCTGTCTTGCTGTGTCTCGAGTCAAGTGATGCAGTGTTAGTTAACACACTCCCCTCTCTTTTTGTTTGCAATTTTCATTAGTCATATCAATTCAGAACTTGAATTCATAAGCTTTCTAATATTGTGACAGGCGAATCACTTTATAAATGACTCATGTGCCTCAAGGCTGCAAAGTAATGATAATGTCTGAGGTTATTGAGCTGTCCCTACTAATATCAAATGCAGCTCAAACACAATCCTATCAGAAGGCAGGTGCCTTGGAAGTTATGTCATATGTACTTAGGAGCTTAAATCATGTGGAAGAGGGTATGTGGTTGGGATGAATGCAACAGCTGCTGAGCAGTGTTCTTTCTGCAGTTAAGTGCTTAACAGATTTTTGGCATGCAGGAATTCATACAGTTGTGTAGTCAGATTAGAGATTGTGTCCAGAAGATACAGTAGCTTAATGTTTCAGAAAAATAACCAGACTGTGTAAAATCTGCAGTCTTCTGTTTTCTTTGAAGGTTTGAATATTCAGTATAACTACTTCAAGAATTTGATGTTTATACTTTTTTTGGATGATGGTACAAATTAACGATTGGTAATGATTTCTTACCTTGGTGTTCATTCTAAGTGAAGTCTGGAAAAAGGGACTTTTAGACTGCACCCTGAAAATGCTTGGTCATGAATGGCAGAAGCTGTTGTATACAACAACAATCCATGCTTTTTGCTTGCTCCTCTTCTGTGGGAATAGACTTGATTGCCTTGGACTAGTTACAGATGTTTCTTAAGTACACGAGTTCTAATTGTAGTTCTAGTACACTGACACTAAATTATAAAGACTCTGTTGTGGACTGGATAAATGTTTGAGTGCTTGGCTTCCCTTGCTGGTTCTGTCTGCAGTAAAAGCAGTTAAGAATTAAATTTAAACAAGCTTGTGCTGTGAAACAAATGTGGTGTTTCTGCTGAGGTGCCTGAAGCTGGTATGATAATGGTGTTCTTCCCTCCACCCCAAATCCCTCCAGATCTTATTTTCCAATCACTGGTGGTAACTTTTTCCTCCTCAGAACTGTCCTCTAAAAGGGCTGCTTTTCATGGGTATTTCAGGAAACTCAGAGAGCAGACCAGACTTGGGGAATTGAATGTGTGGTCTGTATGAACAGCCCCACTCAGCTACTGAGCCTGCAGAGAAAACACTCCTTGATCAAACCAACAATGACTGATCAAAACTGGCACAGTGGTCAGCAATAAAAGCAAAAGTTCTTCCTTCTCATTCAGTGTTTAACACTTGTTTTTCTAACTGTGGTTCTACGTAAAAGTCTCACATGTTTTTCTTTCCTGGAGTGCTGGGAAGCTTAGTTTGTTGCAATAAAATAGAGAGTAACTGAAAAGTGGATGACAAATGTTTAAAGGCCAAGAAGAAACATACACTGGGAGTATATCTGTGTGCATGATAAAGGGAAAACAAACCACTTGGTTTGGGTGGAGTATGAGTACATACACAATCCAAAATTTAGGCTAAACTAATAGGATTTAAAGGGTTGTTTCATTTGTTGGAATACTGTAGTTTTATGGAGATGATAATTGTCACTTGGAGAAAGGTTTGGTGAGGTAGTAGAGAATCTGAGTGTTTGCTATGGGTACCTTTTCTGTAGCTACCTTTTTGACAGCCTCTTAAGATGGTTGTCCATTTAAATCTGTTTAAATTTTGACGAAGAAACAGTACCATAGTAAGGATGATCTTTGATAATTATCAAGGATGAGAAAATTAAGTTTTTAACATATCTTTCGAAAAGTAACTTTCAAGTACTGAACTACTGGAATATACAAACTGTTGATCTGATCCATTACATCATGACTTAGTTTTTAATTTGTGCAACATACTCTAAAAGGAGGTGAAGACAGACTTGTGGAAACCTGCAATGAAATGTAGGCAGAGCAGCTGTGCAGTTTTCTGTTAAGGAGTTCAAATAACAGTTCTTACTCCATCATATTCCCACCAAATTGAGATGGGTGGCAAAGGCAGTGAAGAATATCTGGTGTTTTATTTGAAATACTTGGGAGTTCTGACTTGTGATTTAAAAGCTTTTCCCTGTTTGGTAGACAAATTAAGCTTTCAATTCCTTATTTCGTGTGTATCTATTTAGAAGGGTAAGTCTTTCTTAGTGCTGTGTTGAGCTTCATTTATTGCAGTTGATGTTACTTGCAGCTTTACTAAGAATGTCAAAGCCAAACTGATGCAGCAGACTTGAAATCTAAGTTTGAAAAGAAACAGATGCCTAGTTATGTTTACTGCTCTGGCAAGCTAATAAAAAAAACCAAAACCCAAACCCACAATATATGAAATAGCTTTAAAACAAAATTAAAGAGTTATTGAAGTCTGGACTATTTTGTCAGTATGTGCAGGGCTTTTACAACCCATAGGTGTGTGAGTTGGCTCTCACCACACTTCTAATTGCTTTAGAAATTATACTGACTGGTGTTTCCAGGTTACTGAAGTCTTACGAGAGGTAATAACACCTGTCTACCAAGAGGGAAATTATGAATTCTTTTCAAGAAATTCTGTGGGTTTTTTTCCCCCTGAACCCTCCTGTGTAGTTTCTTTGTGTGTTGATTACAAATTTTTACTGGTGTTGTAGGAATCACGGACTCTCTCCCCCAAACTAGACCTTGGTTTCTATTAATACAAAGACAGCCTGTTGTCAATAGTTGGCAGTGGAATGAAATGGGAATTGATAAGCTGTCATCTACAGCTTCATTAAAATTAATTCTGGTAAATAAAACATTTGAGTTCTTTCCAGATTAAGGTGTTTTTAAGCATGTGTTGATCTGATGAACAGAAACAGTTGGAGTGTTCCACTAATAAATACATGATTGTAAAAGGAACAATAAACTGGTTTTAGTATGAGGAGAAAAATCTAACCTATGGGTTCCAGCTAAATGTACTGAATAACATGAAGAATTGGTGAACTTAAAATAAAAATGCATTAGTAAACCAGATGAATTTTTGACTGTATTGTGTCCCTATTACAACAAATTAATAATTATATTGTTCCTGTAGGTTACCTGTGAATGTGATTAATGTTCAGTATTACATATTCTAGTGTGCTTTGGCCATACGGAAACCTGAATGTTTAACAGGAACACAATTTCAAATTGAAGCAATAAATCAGAGATAGTGGAGTGGGGCCTGCAGGATGCCATGCTCGTGGACAGTCACTGAGAGCAGTGGTATCTTGTCCCATGTACTTTTGGCAGCAAGAGCCTCTTTATCAGCTACTGTCTCTCCAGTCACGCTTGTGTTCACGTCTTTGCTACATGCTCTGCTGATTACCTTGGAAAAGGGCAATGCTGTAACTGTTCAACTGACCTTTCAGTTTATTTTCTCTTGTGTAATATGAAACATGAGCTAACACAGTCTTAGTCTGCTGGTTTTGAGACAATCTGTCGCTACGTTTCTGCAGCTCTCTGCTCAGATGGGATGGGGTTTCTCTGTCGTTATGTTAATTCCAAAAGAACTCCATCAAGCTTGCTTCGGGTATCATCACAACAGAGCAGCACATTATTATAGCTAAAAGAGGGGCTTTAGTCTACTGTTCATGCATAATAAATACTTAGCAGAGGGGTAGTGGAACTGGCAATTAAATGAAGAAATCTTGTACCTAAAGTGTTGAACTCATAAATGTTCTAATTGGTAAAACAAAATAAATGAAGTATGTTACTGGTAACTTTGTTTCCTTATATACAGAGAAACATATAGAACTGTCATTATTTTGAAATTGCTGGTTTTATTTATGCTATTTCCTCATGACAGGGAAGCTGTCTTGAGTGCTGTGCTGTTCCTGGAGGTTGTAACACAGTGTAGTATCATAAGGTTTTTGGGGCTGGCTGTATGGTGTTTGGGTATTTGTGTTTTGTTTGTTAGTTTTGCTTGGTTTCTACCCTGAGCAGTGTATGTTAATTTATTTAAAAAGAGTAACTATATACCTTTTATATCATTAGAGGATAAAAGAAAATGGCTTTCTTGTAGCAAGCATTGATACCTGTGTATACACTTCTCTCTGGCTGGAATTGGTGTCTCTAAGTAGTTTCCTGGGCTTCTGATGGAAAGAAATTGCCTCTTGCTCCTTCTAAACACCAGTAATTTGTTACACTTACCCTGTGAGGTGCATCCACGTGTTTCTAATAAATTGAAGCTGGTGATAGATCAACAAACATACAGGGATGTGTGTAAGAGAGCCTCTCAATATTGTGGGGAGGGTTGTTCCTAGAAGCAGGGTTGGTTTAGATAAATCAGTGGAGCAATTATTACTAAATGATTGCATTAGGTTTGCATTTGATACATCTTGTAATCACTCCTGCATTTGGTTCCCAGCTGAGAACTGTGTGTGTTTGTTATGAAGCTGATGGCAAAACCATTACAGTTGTCAGATGCTGGTGAAGCTGCTAAGTTGCCTTAATGGTTAGAGCAGGGAAGATGCTGCTGGTCTCCTGGACTGTGCAGAAAGCAGTGACAGAACTTCAGTCAGCAAATAATCTTCTTGTTAAAATACTACAAAAAGGTATTTATAAGGCTTCATAACTTAAAAGTCTTCACCGTCTCTGCTAGAAGAGAGGCATCTTCTGCTGGTAGGATGTCAAGAAAAACTGTGGTTCTTCTTCTTCTTCTGCTGGTTTTTTGTCATGCTCCTATGTAGAAGATTGTATGTTGTTGTTATGGTTTGACTTGCATATCACTGCACTTGGAGTTACTTTGGAAAGAGCTGATTCTGAATCAGTCACCTTGTCCTGTATGGATGGCTTTCAACAGAGCGAGTGATTGTGCATTATTCCTCCCCAAGAAAAGATTTCTTAATTTCTGTAACGCTCCATTTAGCTGGAGATGCAAAAACTACATGATCCCTCCATGCACAAATGCTTTCCCTATCCACACTGAAATCATGGAACATCCAGAAGGCTTGGAAGTTCTTCATTATCTGCCCATCAGAGCAAAATTGGAAAAGTTACTTTTGAAGTTTTTACCTTTCTTGCTCACCCATATGAGTTGTCTGCTGTATGGGTTTTTAGTAGTTAGTAATAAAGCCCTTCTTGGGTAGGAATTGGAACATAAAATGGTTTAACTGTGTAAGTTCCTTATTGGAATAACTGTCTCCTTGATTCATTTGAATGACAGTTAATTTTATTACACCTGAAACAAACTTAATATCATTGGCCAATCTGCAGAATCCTTATTTTTCAGCTGAAAATGTGTTAAATTGTCCCTGACTTGGAAGAGAGGCAAATTACCTGTGCAGTGAATAATTTTGTGAATGGAGCAACAAGAACCTCTGGGAAATTTAGATTTAGCTACAGAGAGACTTTCTTAAGATCATGATTTCAGAATCATGTAACATCTTTACTTTTAACCTGCAGAAAAGCAAGATTAAATGGTCATCTTCTTGATCTCTGTAATCATCAGCCATTATTTTCTGTACTTCCAAGGCATATCTCTCAGAATTGTTCTAACACTTCAAAGGTTGCATGTGTTCAGATGTTCCTTAATCTATTTAAATGTGTATTAAAAAAAATTGCCTGAATGGGACAGGACTCATCTATGCAGAAAGAGCAAGCCAATCATCTAAAACTATAAAGTTGATATAAGTTAAAAATACAGTAAATCTACCATTCTGAATCATATCTACCTGAGATTTACTGTGCCTTTACATACAATTTTACTTAAGTGTGATTACTTTGTGTAATATTCTGAATAGCCAATTGAAAAATTGATAACAGGAGGTGGAGAAAAGAATGAAGTAGAATCCAAGGCTTCTGTTCTGGTGCATTTTCTTAGTGACAAATAGAAGCAGCAGCTGCAAACAGGAATTTACTTCTATTGCAAATAGAAGCATAAGACTGTATCACATAACACTGGCTCAGCATGGTCTGATGCCTTTGATTTGCTGGACTGCAGAAATCTGCTTTAGGAAGAGCCTCATCTATCCTACTCCTGTCTTTCTTCAGTCCATCCTCTTCCAAGCAGCTGAATGACAAGAGTTTGAGGGAATAACTATCTACAGAGAAAGGGTAAGGTGAGAATCAGGGACTCTGCACTGGCTTTGGTGTCAGTGAAAGTGTAACTGCGTCTTCAGAGTGATGGCAGCAATATTAGAAAGAGGTAATTTGGGAACAGCCTCGCACAGCTATGGACTGTGTTTTCATTTTTAACACTGACATTACTGTAAGTGTTTGTATTCGCTGGAAAGTGGAGAACTTGGCTCCAGAGATACCTTACTGGGTGTTTTCTTTCACATTCTTTTCCCTTCAGTATCTGTGGAACTGGGCTTTCCATGTGGTTACCAGACACCATTATCAACGTCTCTCCTATTTGTTTTCATTTTTTGAATAAATTAGTATTAATACTGGGCCAATATTGTAGAAAAAAACTAGGACAAAAAAGCTAGTATCGACAAAAAAATCTAGAGGACCCATAGCTACTAAAATCTGCACCATAAGCAGAAGAGGGGCTAAAATCACTAATTTTGGTGTTTGTGCCACCAGTCTTAAAATAAGCTGATTGGCTGTCCTATAAATTGCAATAACAGCTTTATAAAAAAGTATGAGAGTGGACATAAAAATGTCTTGATGTTTTGCAGCCATCTTGGAGTTCAGCACCAGCCTGTTTAAATGAGGGTATCTTGTTTGCTGCCAAGGCCTTTCTAGTTATATTAGTTGGTGTTTGGATTACTGTGATGCCTAAGAAACTAAAGGTAATCTGATTAAATATAAAAGTTTAGAATACTACAATTCCTCTTTGTTATTTTACAAGGCACCCAGAAGGAGTTAGTACCTCTGGCTGCTTGGAAGAATAAAGACCTGAAAGCTTTATGGGGAGCTCTAATTCAGTGTTTTGATTTACCATCAGACTTCTTCAATAGTCTACCAAAAGTCTTATTTCACTAAAATAGTCGACTTTGAGGAAGAAGGGGAGGCTTGGCTTTTTGTGTTCTTATTCTCCATGTTGAAGCTACTAACTTCTAACACATACCTGAGACTTTTAATGGGATCAATAGTTGAATTAAGTTAGTGGTTATAGGAACTGCAGCACCAGGAGTGTTTTGTATATCAGGGCTACCAAATAAATAGAACATTTTATTTTGTATAAGGGCTGTGTAGTTCTGCATCGAACTCTGAGAAGTGTGTACCTCTACTGTATAAGTTTTAGATCTATAGGTATCCATAAGACAGAATATTTGAGGGTGTTTCAGTGATAGAAGTGTAAGGAATAAGTGCTCACCTTAAATGCCAATCCTTGAAGTGGCCACTGATTTAATATTGTCTTTAATTGTCCACTATGAAGGTTATTTTATTGGCAAGATACTTGCTTTCTGGATAGCCATACTAATTCATGTTTGATGTTTTAATCCTGCTTCAGTGGAAAGTCAGCCAATTCCCACACTTCTATTGTAAGGCTTTAAACAGAGCTGCATATAAAGCATGGGATTTAAAGCAAGGCTGTGTTACAAATTATGGATGTAACAATAAGAGAAGACTGTTGTGACCCTGTTTCAAATGATGTTTACAATTACCACTATTTCACGGGAAAATAGTGATGGGGAGAGGGAGAAATGCTGGTGTAGGAACACTTGATGACAGAGGAGTACTTTGTTTTAATCCAAGTGTATGCGTGCTTGGAGAAATGCTAAGACTGGTCTTTCTTTCCAGTAAGTCTGAAGAAAACACTTAATTTCAGTTTTAAAAAAATATGATCTATTGACAGAATTGAGATAAATGAATATGGCACTTGAAAAGCTTGGTTTTTTATAAGAACTCCATGAGCAAGGAGTGCACCAGCAGCAGCCCCCTCCTTCTGTTTGCACTTATCAGATATGTGGTGCTGTACCTGGCTGTAGTAAAGGACTTCATATACAACTACTTCCAGTTATGTCAGACCCTCTCTACCTCAAGTTCTGTAGATCCTATTGTTGCTCTGTTTAGGTTTTTGTCCCAGAGTAATGGTTGTGCTTTAAGTCATGCTTGGGTACAGTTTTTACCTTGTAATCCTCTTTCAGTGTCAACTTTAATGCCAGGAAACTGAAAAGAGACTTTGCAGTCACTCATTGAGCTGTGAGAACTTGAAAAATACGAAGGCAGAAGTCAGCCTTCATTTGTGACATGTAGGTCTGGATGCTGTTGTTGACTCCGTTCCCAGGTCCAGAATCTTGAGGTTCTCACCTATGAAGTGTGTCCAAAGTCATATGTCATATGAGTATATATGCATAACTGAACATAACTTCCAATGTTGAGGGGATCACAAAATCCTGTCTTATCAATATAATGTTTACCTCTACTGGTTTTAAGACTGGTATGCTATTAGTGAGCAAAATAAATGTTTGGAATTGGTTGACGAAAAACTTTTTCTTGTCACTTTCTGTGTGTAATCCTAGGACTTTGGCTTGGAAGATTAAAAAGAAAAAAAGTTTAACAAGCTTCAGTAGTGTAGAAATGAATGCTGAAATTTCTGTGAAACCAAAAGCTTAAAGTTCCCTAAATATGGACATGAGCATGTACCTAACTCAGTCCTTTCCTTCCTTTAAAGCAACAGGCTGCACTTACTGCTTTACAAGACCTTCTATGACAAGTGACATTATTCTGTGTCCAGATGTATTTCATCTCCTGAGATGAGTATTTTAGAGTGGTTCACAGCACAAGTAATTGATCCATTTCAGAAGTTGGTGGTTTTTTTGTTAACTTTGAGCAAAGTATGATTCTTTATTTGATAATCTCAGGAGACAGTTAAAAACAAACAAACAAACCCTGAAGGCTTTCTAGATTATAATTTGAAGACAATTGGGGAGAACACTAGTTGTTTCAAAAATCTTGATTTCTGCAATGATGACAGAACAGTAATAGCTGAATTAACTTGGTCTATCACAGGGTGCTTCTGTGCAAATTGAAGGAACATTCTTAGGAAATGTACATGATGCTGTATTAGCTGTTCAAAACCTGTCCTATGTAAAAGGCTATTGTAAAAATGTTATACACCCCGATCAAGAATTCTTCTAATATTTCTTTTCTTGCCCCCCCACTTTCTGCCTTCAAAATAAATTGTTATTGAGCATGTAGTCTTGCTCTCTTCTACTGCAGAGTGAGCAGAGAGTGGCCTTTTTTTGTCACTAATACTTGTGATCATGTCACATATTGAATGCCGTGGTTTCTTTGTTTGCTTAAACTCTGAAAGACAAAAATTGAAGCCATGGATGTGCTCTTAGTGCCTCTATAACAAGAATGTAGAGCTTATATTGTGTGTATTACTGGCTGTGATTTTGACCAAAGATACAGAATCACATAATTGCTTTCTGAAAGTCCATTTTCATCCCACCCACACTCAAATCCTGCATTTCTTTGCTGCTTTTTTCCTTGGAATGAGATGAATGGACTTGGTTCCTCTTTGCTAGGCAGGTCTCACCCTGAGGATGAGGAGTAGGCCATGGGCAAGAGAGATTATGTGAAGTTTATAAGCCTTTTTCTTGGCTGCACAGAGCTTTCAGTCCTTCTCTTGGCCCTGCTGTTCTTCTCTGGTGAAAAAATGTATAATTTTCTTCTTTTTCAGCTTTCAAGGGCTTGTGATTGACTTTTGTTTCACGATGAAGCTCACCACTTCTCTCCCTCTTTCCTGAATGTGGGAGACCACATTCAACCAAAGCTGTCCTTAAAGCTGTGAAATTGTATATGTGGCAAGAATGAAGAGGAAAAGATTAATTTTAATTAGATAATATGTTCCAAAACACCCTTTCTATTTTACCTATGTTAAACTCATTACTTCAGTTAGATCTTGTTTGGAGTTACAGTAGCTACCCATAGCATAGCTGTTCTTGCTTCAGCTGCAGTGGAATGAGGAGAAAACAATACAGGACATGTATGTACAGTAGACAAATAGGGATTTGCAGATGACACTGCAAATTTACTTCTTTCTATATATATTTTTTTCCTTTATCAAGGAGATATACTTCTTGTGTGTGTATATATTATATATGTATGTATAATTATACTTCTTGTATCATATAACTGACACATTTTAAAGAAAAATTTAATATTGCAATGCTCTACTGTTTTGTTTTTTTCTTTCTTTTCTTTTACCTCAGAGAGAACCCTTCAGTAATGGACTGATGTGACTTTACCAAATGATATATGTTGAGCTTTTGAGGCTATTTGTGACTTGCTCTGTTTCTGTATTTAAACTTTATGCAAATATTTGTGGTTGCAGTTGGTTGAAATGTGAGTCAGTCAACTGAGTTTGTATATGTACATAATACATTTGTAGTTGGAAATCTGACAAAATGTTCTCCCTCAAGCATTATAAATGAAATTGATTGTCAGAGCAGGAGGAGTTAGTAATGCACTTCTGAGGATTATACCCATGAGCAAATGTTAAGGGAATGGTGCAGGTGGATGGGCAAAATTTAAGTGTATTTGCTGTAGTTTATCCTGCAGGCATTTTCAGATCTTGTTCTTTCTAAAGATGAGCATCAGTCTTCATAATAAAAACCTGCTGGGAGATTAACCTTGAAAGTAGTCATAATACTCTAAATTAATATAGGTAATGCTATTTACTTTAACTAGTAATTAGGTATTTTAATCTTCTACTTTGAACTAGTTAGGGGCCAATACTAAATCAAAATTTTACAACAAATCACAGAGCTTTGTCTTAAGTCCTGACACTGCAAACAGGCTGCTATTTTTATCCCCTAGCCGAAGTATTATCCCATAGTACTTGTTTACTTCGTTACTGTTTCTATTTCCGTTTTCAAAATACCTTTTGTTTTTTTGTTTTTTTTTTTTTTTGCTGGGGCTCTCATTAGTTTTCATACCCTTCAGAAGACTCCTCACCACTTATAGAAAACGAAACACATTTCTAATTTAACACAGGAGTGTCTTTTTTTAAAACAAAGAGAAAAACCTGTACAAGTTGCCTTCATTAAATACTCAACTGCAGCTTTTCGATGTGCTTCTGCACATAACAGCTCACATTTTAGGAGTCAAAGCTGACTCTCATCTTCGTATTGTAGACCTGATGAATTCCAGAAACACATTTTGAGAAAACATAGCAAGATATGTCAAACCCCTCTAAGCTGGTACTGGCAGAGTTTTATGTTAGACATTTACAGCATTTCAAGTCCTACCGGTGTAAGTAGGGTACGGTCCAAATAATTACTTCTATGAAACTGTAATTTTTTCCAAACTGTTGCAGTGTCAGGGACTGCAGTCTTGCTGGTTGTCTCTGTAAAAAGGTTGCCTAATGAGCTGCTTTCTGCAAGGGCCAGACTAGTTTGTCCCTACTTGTGTGCTGCACTGAAAACTTTTCAATGTCCTGAGGTTTTCTGTCCATTAAAACTGGCTGTGAGAGACGTAACAGGGCTGTGCAGCTCTCCCTGGGAGGTTTGTGTCTGATATTAATAACATGGAGGAAAAACTGCTGGGCTGTTCAGAGTGTGAAGTTCTCCTGTTGTGTAGGTAATACTGGGTTTTCTTGGCTGCCAATCAGGAGTTGTAGTCTTAGAATGAAAGTGCAAACTGTTCCATAAAGTAGAGAAACCGTCAAGGAATGTGAAGGTTGCAACTTCGGACTGTGTAACAACCGTGGAAAAATTGTATGGTTTGTACTTGATATTTTTTCTATTTCTTGTAGACAGTGATTGTTATAGCATTAGTACAGTGTGTCAGTGTGTTTCACCTAATTTTTTTAACATTTTTTACACTTGTTAAGTAAGAAAGGCACTTACTAAACTTTCTAAGAAATGTTCTCTGTTTTCATTGAAAGGTATTCTCTCTTTTATAACCACTTGAAGAACATTGAGGAATGTGAAGGAGGCCTTGATGAATTTACAAAGAGCTACAAAACCTTTGGAATTAACCAGCTTCTGGAAGGTGGAATATATTGCAGAGAGTGGGCCCCAGGAGCAGAAGCGGTGTTTCTTGCAGGTGACTTCAGTAAGTATTCTTAGGAATATTTCTTCTCCCCTGCACTATGTTTTACATCAATATTCTCTTCCTTTAAAGGCAATTTTTTTTTTCTTTAGCACTGATGAAATTCTGACTGTAAAAATGTATGCCATGACTTAAATGAATAATATTTTCCTTTATGTTGCGGTAGCCTATTAAGGTATGTGTTTCTGCAGTATGATCAGTTTGGGTTTTTTTCTTAATACCCATAAGACAATTTGTCACATTGCATCACACTACTACTTTAGTCTGTGTCTAAACTATCAGAAGTTCTTTTTAAAGCTCTACAGTTAGGCTTTTATAAAACTGTATGCAGAGAAGCAAAGATAACAGTGAAATAATTTGCTTTATCTTCTTTTACTGATCAGCAACAGTGTTGTCTAAAGGACCAAGGCCTTTGAGATTTCTCACCCATCATGAGAGTGTAGGCCAAAGTTCTGCTGGAAAATATTAGCCTAAAATCAAACTGAAATACTAATAAAAGAGTAGTTATTCTGTTTTGAGGGTAAAAAGATGTTAGCAGAATGGGAAGGTGGCAGGATTACATGGAGGAATTGCATTGCTTGCTTTGAAAACCAGGAAGATTATTTCCTTTGAATTTGAAACAAAAATAGAAATTTACTGCTTATTTGGAAGGCTGGCTACACCCAAATTCTGTTCTGCAAACTCTAAAATAAGAGGGACGTGCATTATTGCTCTTAAATCCTGCAATACTAGTTTCTATCTCTTTTTTGCTGGGGGTTTTTGAGCTTTTTTCTGGTTTTCCCTTTCACTTCCCTACTCTGTCTCTTCAGGGTTAGATGTTA
This sequence comes from Myiozetetes cayanensis, assembly GCF_022539395.1. Lineage (NCBI taxonomy): Eukaryota > Metazoa > Chordata > Aves > Passeriformes > Tyrannidae > Myiozetetes > Myiozetetes cayanensis. Next base: position 7,184,467 of record NW_026087742.1, read on the forward strand.
GTCCATAGAGGTACTTGATCTTTCCTTGCTGGTTCTTACTGAGGAGGGATTTTGTCTGTGAAATAATTTTGTTCATTTAACTGCATTTCAGAAGCATGCGGTGTTATTTATCCAACTTTGATTTTGTCAAAATACTGACCTGGGGGAGTGTTCAATTTATGTATTTATATTACAAAATGGTGTATAAGTTGCCAGTTTGAGGGAGTTACCTACTTGTGCTTAAAAACAAAGTTAAATGTTGAGTATTCTTCTTCCTTTCATCTCCTTGAGGAAACTTGAAAGGACAAACTGTATTTGAGGAAGGAAGTCCTAAACTTACAATTTTATGTATTTAGATAACTTTAAAGTAAGATTAACTACATATACCATTATTTGTAGTATCTGTTGGTGCTCTCTAAAGTACTGTGGTTAAACTTCTGTAAAAATGTGTGTAGTAATAAAGAAACAAATCAAATAAAAAGTGTTTTTCAGATCCATTGTTAAGTTTTTCAGTGCTTCGTAGCAATCTGCTTTAGTACTTTAGTTTTTCCTCAGTCCCAAGATCAATACATTTATAAACAAAATAAGCAAAGGAAAACATTGAAATATTCACATTATGCTTCATTTTCCAAACAGAGCTATATAATGTGTCTGTTTAAATTGTGAGAGGGTCCACTGTTCACGGTGATAATCCTAGTCTAAAGACGATGATTATTTTAAAAATCTGGTTTTGATGCAAAAGATGAACAGAAAAGTTAGGGCAACACAGTTTACAACCACAACCCTGTTTAATATGGGTAACCTAGTGAATCATAGAGAAGCTTTCCTTGAAGTACTCATGGTCATTTTATTGGAATAGACATTGAAAAAAATAGGTTATTGTAGTACTTGAATTTTAAGATTGGAATCTTTGAATCCCCTGATTCAAAACTAAGTAATGAATCGTGTCTAGGTCACCTACTACTAGATAATAGTGATTTCAGTTATCAATACCAACTGCAAGACAGCTAGATGACGTTATTTTAATGGCTTAACTTTATATGTATAAAGATGCAGAAAATTCTCCTCCTTACCTCTCCTCAACTTACTGCAACCTCACCCATTGTTCAAGGTTTTCTTGTGATGTGATGGGTGTAACAGTCTTAAAATTACTCAGTGCAGTTGAAGGCTAGAATGCAGTAGTCTTAAACATGTACTTTAATAGATAGTAATTTTAAGACCAGACTTGTAGTGAAACTTTTAATATTTTAAAAAGAGGCTGTAACTTGTAAATTAGCTTATCAGGTTGTGGGGGAGAGGTATGTGTATACCAGAATACAGCAGCTAAAAACTGGAATGACTTTCTAGACTCTACTCCATTCAAAATATCTGATGTAATATGCCATATGAAGCAAAACTTTAGGACTAATATCTTAGTTTTATCTAGACACTAATGAAATGTGTTAGAAGTAAAAAAAGCTGAAAGAAAATTCACTTTAATGTGGAAAACTTGTTTATCCTATATATTAGTGATAATAATCAATGAAGTATAATAATAATCACAGTAAATAATAATAATAGTAATAACAGAAATCATAGTGAAGTATTCATTCTGAAAGGGGATGAAAGTGTACTTGGAAAGCCTGGAGGAAGGGAAGATTGTAATTCAACTCAGATGAGCTTTAATAATATCCTGATGAGAAATTGCGTTGCAAACCCCCAAGACCTTAGGTCAGGTTGCTACAGATATGTTTAATTAAAACTGAATCCCTTTAACCTTTATTTAAGTTTTCAAGCAGGTTAAAGTATCAAACTAAATTTGTTTATATTGTATTTAAATTGGATATTGGGATTGCTTTAAATATAGATATATTTTTTTTTAATAGAACTTTTTCTCAAGAGAACTGTGGTGGAACCATATGGGGGAAAGCTGGAGACCTTATACAAAGGAATAAACACTGAACTTAGATGATAGGAGCTCTTTGGGATTTTAAACAGAAACATGGTTGTATATAATATGAAAACTGTCCATTCATGCTCTGGTTTTGGAGATGAATAGCAGTGTTTTCTCAATGTTTCCCTTAATAGGGTATTGTCTGCAAGTCTCTTAGATGTCCTTCTTTGTGCCTTTCCATCAAACAAAATATTTCATCTAATCTGCTATTTCATCTTATGCTTTTGAGAATCAAAAACTGGTAAAAATTATAATGGCAAGTATGGTACAGAGACCTTGAACTTCTTTCAAAATTTATAATTGAGCTGATAGTTGATACTAGCTTTTTATGAATTGTGCTTAAGATAAACATGAATAATTTATTTCAGTAATTACTGACATGTGAAGCCTCAATCCTGTAAAGTTGCTTGTGAATGACTTGTATGCCTTATAGCAGACAACAAAACTTTGCTATTAAGGTATTTTGACCCAAATAATCCTTCATTCTGAGGAACTTGTAATGAACGATAGAAAAATTCTTAGTATCACTGTGCATTCCAGGAAAAAACTAGAAACAAGTAATAGCACACAAATCTGTATTTTGATGGGAGAACAGAAACACATGAATTCAAGAAAGATCTGAGTTGGTTTTGTCTTTTTAAAGCTTTGTAACTGGAGAGGAGAAAAAAAGTATTATATCTGTTAGTATTCTGGTATGATGCTTTACTCTATCTGAGAAGTATTAAATGAACATCCAAACCCATTAAGATTTGTCAATTAGTACTTCCAGCATCTCAGTAAATCAAGTGTATGAGGCAATTAGTCAGCTGAATTCCCGATACCAGAGGCAGAATCAACATTATGGGTCCCTTAAAAGCTCTCAGTGATAACACTGAATATTTCATCCCTGTGCTGTATTGGTGAGGAACTTGGTGACTGCTGGAAATTTATTACCACTTTACAATTAACTATTTCAAAATAACTCAGAGAACTGCAAGTTTTGAGGGTAACCCAAGGAATTTATTTGGGAATTAGAATGCTCAAAATTGTATTTGGCCATGCAGAGGCTCAGTAGGTTATCTATAAACAATACTTTAGTTAAAAAAAAAGAGTTTGAAAGAGTAAGTATGCATATGTTAATTTGGAAGTCAGTATTTGGTATAATATATTGTCATATTTGTGGTTTCTGTTCTTTGGTCCACTTGTTTCTTTTATGTGCCAACTTTAATCTCCTTCCCAGCTAACATGAAATCTGAAACGTTGATCACTGTAGAATGTCTGTTTGGTTTTTGCTTCCTCTTCCTTACACGGGTAGGGGAGGCTTCTGCTGGGGGTGGAGGGAGGCTGGGCTGACTGGTTTGGGGTGGATGTTTATTTATTATTTAAACCCTGACAGGCCTCCTTCAGAGTGAAGAAAGAGCTTAAGCCACCAGCCTTCATAATTTGGATATCTGACAATGGACTGGAAACTCTTCATATCAGAGTGTTTTGGTTTTTTTCTCCAGACTTTTACCAAAATGGCTTCTAGATACTGTTATAATATCATGCTGAACTGCTTACTGCTTCCTTCAAAGCTTTTTATAGAAAAGCACCTAGATTTGATGAGTAAAGTCAAATAGTGACACTTCTGTGGCTGCAGATGACTGAAAGCAGTAGGCTGAAGTATCAGCTGATGTAATGTCCAGGGAAAGATCCTATCTGTGAAGTAATGGCACTTGCTTTTGTGTCAGTGTTTCAGGTGTTTAATCACTTTTAAAGCAGATTATGTTAATGATCTGCTATCGAACTGTTGGAAATAAGGCAGTGTGGGAGAAGACCTAATTGGCCACTGTGTAGAACAGTATAGTGCCCTTGGAGAATCTCTCCATTTATGTTCTGATTTCTTATTCTAATAAAGTACAATAAAGGTATCTTGTTGGAATAGTGGGATTTTGATGTCATTTCCCTTGTCTGAACTGATACTTGTCTGATACACTTTCTTCAAGGTCACTGTGTGAATACTTGCTGGACTCTGTATTCTCTTTAGGCATTTGTCAACTGATCAAAAAGGATGTGGAATGTGGAAATAAAGTGGCTGTGAGAGATGGGTTTATTTCACTTGAGAATTCAACCTTAGTTTATGAAGTCTTTTCACTTTTGAAAAAATAACTGCAGCATTGCACTGATGTATCAGCTCTTAAATGGAAAAAGGCAGTAATTAATTAAATAATTAAAATGCAAGAAGTACTCCTTTCCTCAATGAGAAGCAAGAGAAGTGTTTATTTCTTGATGTGAAACTCCCAGTTCAAGCCATGTGACTCAGAGCTGTACAGCTATATACTCGTGAAAACAGTAGATTGAACAAGAAGTCACTTAAATGATGATTTAGCTTTGTATTGCATTTAAGTATTGCATTTAAATTGAGTTTCATGACAAATGGTAGAACCCAAGCCATTATAGCTTGGAATTCAGTTCTAGATTAAAGCTCAGTTCATGACTGTTTGGCATGCTAAGGGTACAGTTCTGAGCAAAAGGTTCCACTGTGCCTCATGTTGCTGAGATAGGATGTAGTGTTTAAATAATTGGTTTATTTTTGAAGATGTAGTCACAGATGAGAGAAAATGAAAGTATCAGGCTATTGAAGATGCTTTCTGTGTTGGATTAAGATGTATCTGGGGCCTGAACTTTTGCACAAAGCTTTTTGTCTTTTTTTGTATGGCTTATGGATATTCCTTGGTGGTGTCTTTTTCTCCTAAGTTCTGTTCGAGCTGATTATTTGAACTTCTCCTGGTAATCTTCTCAGCCTTTTTCTGTTTGTAACTATTGGCAGAGTCTTTGAAGTCTTAAGTTCTCAGTCGAAGATATTTCTTTTGACTTCCTTTTTTTCAGCATCATAAGTCTGTTAATCAGTTGCTGGTTGGTTTGGTTTGTTTTTTCTGTTGTCCCCTAAGGCATTCTGGGCTAAGTTTTGCTGAAAAATCTGAAAACTAAGCAGTAAAACTGAGAAGCCTGAGCTATTTCCTCTTGGAAGGAAGCCTTCAAGTTTTCAAGGTGTTTTAAGTTCTTTATACCTCTTGCCTTAATACAAATCAATATTATCTGTTATAACCTTCTGAAGTGAGCTCCTGTCCAGGGATAAGTAGCAAACAGTGGTTTTTAGTAGGACCATCTGGGACAGATGGTTGTTGCTTTGCATTTAGTCTTAAGTCCTGAACCATGGACACTCAATCAGGAAGGACTGTGGCTGGGAACAGGAGGGATTAATAGGAGCATCTGGTATTGCTGGCAGGTGGAGGGGAAAGTTTAAGCAACTCGGGCAGAGTTATCAAATCTGCCTGGGGACAGCAGAGATTTTAAACAGGCAGAGAAAGGCAAACATTCATCCTCTGAGGGAGGGAAGAGACATGGTTTTAATAGCAACCATGAGAACTCTTTTAACAATGCAAGAATTCAGTGGTTTTGGTGCAAATAATGAACTCCATGCAGTTTCCCCAGTTATAGAAACTGGACCTGAGATTTTTTTTTGCTATAACATTTTATTTTGCTCGATATTACCAAGTCATGACCCAGCATGCTTTGTTCAGTTTGTGCATTGTAATCAAGAGGTACAGCTCAACTGGGAAGAGCTTCATGAGAAGCAATGAAGATGATCAGATATCTGGGGGGAGAGAACTGAAAGAATTAGAAGTAAATCCCACAAGATGGATCTTGACCATCATAAATCCTAACCAGTTCTTTAAAACTGTCTTCTTGCAACTTCTTAACATTGTTACATTTTTCATCTCTCTTTTGTTTGCTTGTTTTCACCTGAAATGTTTATTTTAGTCTAGCTGTTTATAACTTAAAAAAAAAATTTAATTTTTTTTAAGTCCCAAAATCCTAGTGATGTATTTTACATTCCTTTGCTGTGCCCTGAAATACATAAATAAATATATTATAGTGCGTAAATACTGTCTATACTTCTCAGTTTTGACATTCTGTTAAGGATTATTGCTTTATTGCTGAGGTGTTGTTTGTTTGATGTTGGTCTGTGTAGATGCTAGTTGTGCTAATTTCAGTATTTTTCTTGATTGGAACTTCAGAATAAAACCAATGGGGAGGGCCCATCCAAATCTTACTAATACACAAGCTCTTCTGCTGTTAATCAAGCAATAGTTTAGTAAATACATTCTTTCTGCTAATATGTGTAATTTGTCTGCACTATCCAAATACTTTAATCGTGATAAAAACTATCATCTAAACGGAGTATTGAATTAATTGCATTTGTATTTTTGAGCACGAGGAATGTTTTATAATAATCATCTCTATTGCTTTTGATATTGCTCTCTACTGTAAAATGAATAGGTACTAGAAGATTTATCTTGCACAGTTATTTTTGTCACATTGTCTGGCCTGTTTGATTTGTGCCTCTCGGTTTTCTTTAAAGATTGGCGGTTCTCAGGTTTAAACAGCTGTGTAAGTGCGAGGAGCAGCTTTGAAAGCAACCTGGTCTTTTTTTCTGAAACTCAAGACATCCATATCATGTTAGAGAAGATGATCTTTTTGTTGCACAGTAGACAATATTTTTGATTACTGATGTTTAGGAAAATGTACATGTTGATTGACTTATCACTTCATGTCTCTACTTCCCCTGTTGATTTCTATGGTTGTATGTCCATTTTTTTTAATTGAATCACTTTTAACTTTGACTACCATGTTTAGTTGCAATGTTGTTTTACATGAGCTTAGATTAGTACTCTTAAATTGGATGCTACTTATTCTTCTTTCACTGAGGTGTGGTTTTTGGTTTGTATTTTTTTTTTTTTTTTACAACAGGCCATAGCATGCAAATAAATTACCATGAAGGAAGATTAGCATGTGTTGGCTTAATGTCTTGTAATTCAATTTTCTGTGTCGACTGGTTTCTTTTTAGCTGAGGAGTCTGTTGCCTTGAACTATGTGGGATAGACATGTTTCAAGGCAAAAAAAAAAAAAAATAGTAATTTTCAAACTTAGCTTGCTATTTCCTTCTGGAAATGATTTCATTGCCACAGTGTGTGAGTTCAGAAGCAATATATTCCCTCTGTCATATGAGTTAACCTTGGGCATGCCTACAAACACGCAAGCACACCTTGGCAGATGTCTGCTCGGGTATGTCCTAATGGCCAACCTTACCCATCTCCAGTACTCGGCAAATCCAAACAGAACTAAATCTTAAATTATAAAAATTTAATTATAAATTTTTTAAAGGAAAAAGTAATCTTCCTCAAGACTTAAAACTGGCACTTCAGGCCACATTTCCTGGCTGTGTTATTGTCTGGCTTTCTAGCCATTGCTACCAGGTTTGTCTGCAGTTTTCCCTGTATTTGTCCTACTTCATCCACTTTTATTTTATACATCAGTTTGTCAAAACAGAGGCAGAGAGCAGTGTGTGTGTTTTTGCTTGCATGTTGTCCACCTCCCCTCTCCATAACCAACATTTGCTCATTAGTTTTTCCCACAGGGGTGTATCAAGTATTTCTGCTGACTTGTTTAGGGTGTGAGGTTTTTGTTTTTAAATGTACATTAAGCCTTACTTTTCAGCCACTAGTTTTCTTACCACTATGATTTTGTGATATGAAAATCAATAGCCTTTTGGGAGAAGGAGGACATCGTGTTGACTTAATGAAAGACAAAAAAGTGGAAATAATTTAATCATTGTTAAATTAGAATGGGAGTATGGTTTCACAGTGAAACTCTTAGATACTTCATTTTACCACTTTTGAATGTGTCTGATAGTATCAGATATAAAAATATTTGCCAACTTTTCACTGAAGTTAACATTGAAGAAGATAGAACACAGTGTAATGCCTTTGAATTGTAATTGGACACATTTCAAGATAAATACTTAATGTTATTTCTTATATTGCAGATGGCTGGAATCCATTTTCCCATCCATATAAGAAGTTGGAATATGGGAAGTGGGAGTTGTTCATTCCACCTAGAGAAGATGGTTGTCCTGCTGTGCCCCATGGATCAAAGCTAAAGGTGTTGGTCCTAGACTTACTCTAATTCTTGTAACCCTTCTTACTCAGCTTTTTGTTTTCTTATTGTTTTCTTTTAACTAGCTTTATCTTCTAATTGTTTTAAGAAGCAGAATCAGTTTAATGACTTGTGGTGCAAAGTGACCTCAAGGAGTGAAACATTAAGCATCACAAAGAGAGTTCAATTTTTAGGAACAGGCCAATGTGGCTGAAATGGGGATATAGTGTATTGTATTGTGTTACAAGATGAAAACTATTTAGATATTGATAAGTTGAAAAATAAAAAGTAACGTACAGATAAATCCTTTCTGGTTTTGATGCAACTACTTTAGTTTAAGATCACATTCAGATCTCAGTATCTGGATAATTTTTGTGTTTCTTTTAGCTATGGCTTTTCAGGTGATCTCTTTGCAGTGCTCTAATGGTACATGGAGATTTGTCAAACTTATACCTATCCTTTAGGAATTAAGGAATTAAGAGCAGTAGGCTTAAGTAAGTTAAGCTGAATATAGTTGTATTTGATGAGTATACATGAGGATAAAATGCTTTCTTCCAGAAAGCAATGGAAAGTTTCTTTGAGCTGCCAAATGCCACAATTGTTATGATTAGTGCAGATATACATAATGACAACTAACTATCAGCAGGGGTGATTACTTTTAGGTGAATATTGATTTAAATGAAAGGTTTACTTTCTTGTGGTCAGAGCTTGAATTCCAGAGATAGTAGATGCTAATGGGAGACAGTAATGAGTAGTTAAGAAAAGAAATGGACTGAAATTATCTAAAGACTAGGAAAAAATTTGTATATTACTAGTACATTTTTAGGGCTCTTATCAACAAAACGAACATATTGAAAAAATCCTCATTTTAGTGCTGAAAATCAGCTTAGGGAAACAAGAAGTCTGTTAAAACAAAGATATGTATGGAAGTGCTTACTCAATGTGTGTGCTTATCTCTCTGCTTTTTATTATGGCTTATGAAATCATTCCAGTAATAAATATGGATAAAATGAAATTTAGGAATAATCATTCAAGGACAAGAAAACCATTTTTATTTTATGGAGCAGGAAAGAAAACAGTTGTCTTCAGCTCAGAAATGCAGTGATTATGCAGTAATGTGTGAGAGTTCAGAAATGGTTATTTAATATTTTCCATGATTTTGAGATGTAAGTACGTTAGATTTCTTTCACTGTTGCTCAATTTACCTTCTATATTTTATCTACAAAACTATTGACCTCATTTACTGTAGAATGTTCTATGCTCTGTGTAGAGATAAGAGGTGTGAGTGATAAGTGTTGATAATTATTAACAGCATAAAGCATAGATTCTTAAATGCATTTGGAGCAACTTGAGATTACTTTGTTGTCTTTCTTCCTGTCTAATCACTGGTCCTATCACCTATTTTTGAAGTACAGGTCTTGATAGTACTTTTTCCCTATTCAGCATTTTCTTTGAAATGTAAACTCCATAAAGCAAAGATTGCATTGCACATAATTTGTTTAGCATGCAGAATTTTTGACTGCTGATTGCACTTGGTGCTGATGCACTAGTAAGATGGATTGCTGTGGTTCTGTAGTTGCTCTGAGTCTTCTGAAAAGCCATAAGATACCTGCTGGCAGAGTAGAATGTAAGTTGGCTTTCTTTTTTTTTTTTTTAATGTTCTTAGGCTTTTTTTTTTACCTTGCCACTTTAACTGTGTTTTTCCATAGGCAATTTTAAACAGATGTGGGAATGTCATGACACTCAAAATACGTGATTGTCCAACAGTCTCATGAATCAGGACTGTGAAACAGATTTGCTATTGAGTATATTCCTTAGGGAAAAAAAATCAAACCAAACCCATAGATTTAGAAATTTGATTCACAATTGTACGTAATCACATTGTTCATAATCACTTAATCTACAGTAAACTACTCCCACCCTCAACTATAACTTTGCTAATAATCTTTTGTGACACTGCTCTTGTTCCATGGTGCCTACACAACTCGATCTAACATGTCACAGTGTGTACTTTGATGGAATAAGATGATATAAACAAAAAAGCTCCAGTTTACACAGTTCAAAAATGGTTTTTCTGTCACAAAAGCTGGAACGAGGTCGGAATATTCACGTGGTAGGCCTTACCCTCATGCTGCAGCTGATCATCTTATTCTCTCTCATTCCCCTAAAGGGTTCAGAAAACTGCTTTTCTCAAAGCTTTCTTTGAACTGTCGTTCTGTTGGATTATGATTGTTCATAAATATATGTATTTTTGGCAACATGAGGACTTGTGTGTTAGAGAACACTTTTGCAGTCCTTTGTTCACGTAGAAGCTGAGAATATTGGGTTGTCTGCAGGTGGAAGTTGCTATGCAGATTGCAGGTGCAATGTTTAAGTCCAGAGGCACTCATGTCTGCACTAGACTAGGTGACAAACTCTTTTTAGTAATGAAAGTAATCCCTGTTTTTCTTTACTGAAGAAACATAAGGGAATCACAGGTTTTACGGTTTCTTTTACCAGTATGATTTTAAGTATTTATGTTAAAATAGTCAATTTTAGTCATTTATGTGGTGGTTAATTTGTTGTGAGAGGAAAGTCTCCTACAGAAGGTCTTCAGCTTCTGTATACCCTGTTTTCATCCTCAGTTCTACACAGGCAAATGCCAAGTTCTGAAATGGTAACAAGGTCACTCCTTTTAAATAAGTAATATCTAAACCAGAATGGAAAAGGGATGGAGTGTAGCTGGTGACACTAATTTAGATCAGGTCACGAAATATTTGTGTAGGAAAATAAATGAGGAGCAGAGGTCAAACATTTGCCTGTTTCCAATAGTAGTAGACTGTCTACTGTAACTCTTGAGGCAGTCTTCTTGTAAGTAAATACAAACACTGAAGAAAATGAGTAATTAGAAAGCCTGCTGTAAGTCTTCTGACACTTTTTGGTGTGAAGAGATGGATGCCTATGACAGCTGAGCAACTCCCTTGTGCATTATGACATCCATCTACAAAATAAGGTTACCTGCTAGAAAAGGCCATTTTTTTTCCTTTCTCCCGTGGGTCGATTGGGAGCTTAGAATGAGTTAAGTGAGCAATTATAATTGCTGTTGTGGTTGTGTGGTGTTTGCTTTTAAACCTCTGGCAGATGTCAGAGGCTGAGCACAGATTAAAGCCCCAAACCCAACTTTAAGCTTTAAAAAATGAACCCTCTTTACCTCTTTTTATTTATGAAGGGGTAGTTTAAAAACATTTTCCTTAAATGTTAAGATGTTTGTCATTCTGCAGTGATGGCAGTCTGGGTGCAAGTGTGCTTATCCTCTTTCATGGTTGAAAATGACTGAATTTTTTTCTTCATTGCTGATGTTCTTAATGACCTTTTTACAAGATACAGCAAGCTTTTGGAAAAACTACCATGGATAGACTTCTATAGCAAGTCCTATCGTGTTGTCACATGTACACAGGAGTTTAATCAGTGATCCACTTTGTTCTTTTACTATTTATTTCTAAATGATATTTCCAACTGCTTAAAAGTACCTGTAAATTAAGTTTTCACTATAATTGGCAAGATCCTAGTTTTGAAATAGCATCAGTGGAGTTTAGGGATGGGGGTGGGTAGTACCAGTGCAAATTGAGATCTTAGTATCTGCAGTGGAGAACTTGTTTGATAATAAGAAGGCCAAGGAACAACTAGAAAATGCAGAACAATTAGCAAATTGAATCCTAGATGAAAATAACTTCCAAATTCACGGCTAGTGATCAAGTTCTAAAATATTTTCAGACAGCTAAATATGAAGAGATGGCAAAACCAGTACTTGAAATATACTGGCCATTCCAACTGAGCTACCTGCTGCCCTGGAACAGTGAATAGGAATAGATCTGCATTAAGTTTTCTTTTGTGAACTGGAGAGGATACAATAAAACAATTTGAGTTGTTTAACCTTTTAGTAATGCCAGTAGATCTGCGATTTCTGACATTATTGACAGCAAGAATTTCATGTACTAATAATCTCATCTGACACATAATCGGACATCATGGTGGGTAGGTTCACCAAGCTCTACATTGCAATTAAACATCACATGTGTTCATGAAATCTAGTGCAGTGTGATTCTAGCTTATTTCTGATAGGAAGGTAAGAGTCAGGATGGCTGACATGCCTTCCTAATGCAACTTTTACCAAGAACCAGCTAAAGATTAGGAAGTTGTCTGTAAAATATCAGTGACTAAGTTTGTTGGTTTCTTGTTACATTTTTGGAGCCCTATGAGTTACATGAGAAAGCTATCCTTTTGTAGTTAACATTTATATAATTGATAGATAAAGTAAAAAAACAAACAAACAAAAAACCCAAAACAAACAAAAAAACACACCAAAAATAAAAAAACTCAAAAAAACCAAACCCCCACCTGTGTGTTATAGCAATTTTAGTTAGTTTTAGTTGCCTTTTTAACAGATAATTTCTGTTTACTGCAGTAGCCTTCATCATTTCTCTATGCATGCTGATGGAACTAATAATGTACAGCTCAGGAAACAAATAACATCTTTTCTCCTGGGAAGGTCATTCGGAAAATGGTAGAAACTTTTTTAAAGGCTCTGCATTCTGTTATTTGTTAAGTCTGTATCCTTTTCTCCTCCACACACATCTGTATATGTATCCACATCCATGTATTTAAATGGTGAAGTTTACAGCTTTTTGAGGGAGTATCTTGTACTGTAATGAGGTGATTAGACTTGATATCTTGTGCACTTGTTAACACAACATTCTTCTACTGATATTCCACTCTTACATGTGTGAGTGGTTTCAGTGATTGCTGAACAGTAGTTATAGGTGCCAAGCCCGATACAAAATTTGGGGCAGGCACATACAACAGTCACAGTTTTTTCATCAGTTTGTACAGAATGCTTGAAAGGTTCACTATTATTGGTTTTAAGTTTTTCAGTCCAAACGTATTACCCTTTTTAATATTCAAGTGTGCAAAGGAGGAACTTAGAGCCAGAACACTAACAGTTTATTAATCATGATTAAAAGTACCTGAAAATGCATTTGTATTCAGGAGGTGCTGGATAGAGGAAAGTTGTTTTTAAAATATTCTTCATAACTTTAATCCTTCCAGTTTTTACTACTGTATCCTGTACTTCCTAGTAGATCTGCATGCTCTGTGTCTAACTTGTAAACCTTGAAAAGAAATCAAACATGGTGAGCAGGTAGGTTAATCAGTGTCAGGGAACCACTGTTAGTAAAATTCATCAAGTGTAATTACTGTCACTGATGAAATAGATGGTGTTGCAGCTGACCCTCCTGATCAGGAGGTCCAGCAGTAAAGTATCAGACCAGCACTGAGTTCAGGCCTCATGCAATTCAAGCAGTCTGCAGTCAAAAGTGTGAAAGTTTTTAATAATGGGATAACAGGCTAGGGATAACAGGTTAGGATGCTAAACTAACTGGTATGGAAGTGCTAAAGATGTGGTGGGCTTTCAGTAAAGTAAGATACAAATAGACACATGGAATACTGGGTTGGAAGGGACCTTGAGGATCTTCTGGTCCCACCTTTCATGGGAAGAGCATGGTCTAGTCATGATGGCCCAGCATCCTGTTGAACGCTGGGGAATCCAGCACTTCCCTGGGGAGATTGTTCTCATTGTGAAATAGGTTATGTGCAGAGGCAGCTTTTCAAAAGGGAGCCTCAGGTACCCTGAGCGGAGATACTAAACTTGATTTCAATGGGAAGCTTCCTGATGAAGTGTTTGCTGTTTCCTTGCATGTTCAAATGTAAACACTTCTGATTGGTTTGTTTTTCACCTTAGCTGGGGGGTGAAGGGAATATCCTTGCTCATTTTGCTAAGTTCCAAATCACTTAAATTTTGTGTCTTAAATTGGTGTGTAGGATGCAAAGAAAAGAAATCACCAGGTCTGCAAAGTGCAACAAGTGTTCTGCAGCACCATGGTGTATAACCTACGTGCAAGAAAAAGCAGACATGGCATTCCTGGGATTTTGAACTTTATGAAACAGCTCTAAAATCATCAGCATATGTGTTTCCAGATAACAATGGCGCTGAATGGAAGTAAAACATTTGTTAAATCAGTGGCAATATTCTTCATGTTTCGTTGCTTGCTTGTGAGCTGTGACCCTTCAGCAAGTTGTTGTGGACTTGTCTGGGTTACAGATTAGGTTTGCTAGCAGGAAGAGTTGTTAACTCATTGGGAGGTAAATGGTCTCTTGACACTGCCTGTTTGGATTGAGTAAACAATGTGCAACTACTTGTGGACTCATAGGAGATGTAGCAGCAATGAACCATTGTAATGCAGTGGACTGTTGCTCTTTGGAGCCTTTTTTGCAGACTGAGCTCAGTACTTGTGAATATTCTTGTTCAGTTGTTTTGGCAGGCTCAGTTCTCCTGTGACTTGAAGATTGCACAATTCGCTGGTAGGAGGTTTTGCTATTTAGAAATACTTTGCTTTTAGTTTATCCATGCAGAAGACTGATTGTTTCAATTGCTATCAGGTGTATGTTAAAGCAAAACGTGGGGGTTTTTTGAGGAAAAGGTGGAGAGAACTTAAAGAAGAAGAGGTCTCAAAATGGAATTTGAGAGTCCATATGAGGTATATATAGAGATGGCTGTGATTCTTGTGGGAATTGGCTTTGTTTTGAGCTTATGGCCACTAATTAGGTAAAGCTCCTGACATTGACTTCTGTATGACTTACTGGAAAGTACTTCCTGACTTTCAGCTGTATTTGTGCCTTAATGTTTAGAGAAGATTATAAGTTAAGGAGAAAGTGGAAGGTGAACTTTGGTATTCTAATGGACTTATTCCACACTTTGGGTGCCCAAGTCTCGCCAGACTGAGTCTGTACTGGCAACCCAACCAACACTGGAGCTGTTTGAGGGGACTTCTCTGAGGCATAATGATAAAATATTCAAGGTATGCTACTTTAGAGTATTGAAAAGCAGTTGAGTTAATGTGTGGGGAGAATCAGGTGACCTCAGAATGGAGGAAACACATCACCATTCACTGCACTTTTTTATTACCCAGCAAAGAGAGGGTGACCTAAGGCATTCAGTTCTCCTGAACCGTTGGACAGAGAGACAACAGCTGTGAATGGAGAATCAAAAAGTAAACACACCATGCCTCAAGCACCCAGTTGCAAGGTGCATTATGCAGCTGGTGTCCTTTATACAAATTCTGTAAAGTTGAGGATGAGTGGGTGCTTGGGTGCCCTTGTTACATACTTCATCAGCTTCTTTTCTACTTGATGTGACTTGAAACAACTCTAATAAAGTTACACTTAATTGTGTGTAATGTGCTTTATTATGGTTGCTTTTCAAACCATGCTTTTGTACCCCAAGCATCTTAATTAAGGGGGTAACATAAAACATATAGGAATGTTCTTATATCATGCATACGAATTTTAAGAGTATTTGAGCTACACCACTGTTGTTATGGTAACTTGATTCTGGTTAAGTCATAGTGGCAGAAAAAGTATTTTTTGAACTGTGTTTTAGAGATTCCAGTTTTCCTTTGATGTACTGATTTTTATTTTGGAAAATGGTTTTCAAAATTGGGATTCTAGACCGAAAGAAAAGTTTGAATGTTATCCCTCAGTGCAAATGTGTGTTATTCCTTCATAAAAATAAACTGGTTTTCCCTCATACTTAATGATGCCACCTTTGTGTAGGTAACAATTATAAATCCATGTACTTGGATGATTAAGTCAGGCACACTTGTGCCTGTTAAAATCAATTGGGAATGTTTCTGTGTGATGTTGCTTTCATTTTTAACAACTCTCCTATGGTTTTCTGGATTTTAACAGTTTGCTTTTCCTGTATTTTTATCTCTTTCTGCATAGATATTTAATACTGGGCTAATGGCTCCATCTTTTGAATTCCTTTTATATTCAAACAGACAATATAGTATATTCTGTATTTTTTTATTAGTATTTACTAATTTTTCTCAGTTTTCTAAGAGAAGCATGGAAATAGGAAAAAAAGAGCAACAGCTGTCCATTTTAATCTGATCTAGTAAACTAGGTAAACATGTTCATAAGTTCTTAAGTGCAATAGAAATACTTAAACCACAAATGGAGCTATATCTCCCTCTTTTGGAAAGTCAAGGCATGACTTCAAGACTTGCCTTAGAAGATAGGCTTTTGCCTCTCTCGTATCTTGATTGTACTTTTTTTTAATTTGTTTTCTTTCCCTGAGGGAGAAGGGAAGGGGAAAGAAGGGGAAATTGTGAACAAATATTTAATATCCCTCATAAGTTTAGACTATGCAAGCTGATGTCATGATATATTTACAGAAAAATAGTTTGCACAGCAAATAAATCTCTCTCCAGTGACTTATGAACTGCACAGATTCACCTGCAGAACTTTGTTAAACATGTAAACCATCTGAAAAGCACTGTTTTGTGTCTGATAACTAAGGAATTTTTTTTTTTTTTAGTATTTGATTTGAATGCTTGCCCCTTTAGCTGATTTAATTGCCAGAAAACTGCTTGGAAGAAAAAGAACAAACCAGACAGCTTTGTATCAGCTGACTTAGTTTTGACAGTAACTGTAAATTGATAAAGAAAATAAAGCTGGGGAAAGGGAGACTCTGAATAATGTGCCTGGTGTTCTATTACTTTTTCTTTCCGGTGTAACTGATTTGCAATTTAGGAAGAACAGCCTGGAAGAAGCAACATGCTGTCCATTCTTTGCAAAACTTAATTTCAAGGTTTGTACTCAATTCACTGTTAGGAAATAACTTCAGTGACTGCAAGCACCTTGACAGATGCGCTTGATTTCTTGGTTACTGGGAGCAGTAGGAATAGAGTATGCTAAAGCTTTTCAGTGCAAGTTGAGTTCTGGAAGATCTCCCACTTACCATGGGTCTTGCCCCACCAGTTTGGGTGGAGGGTCCATTTGGAAAGGTACTCCTGAGTAGGGGAAACTGAAGTGTTGAACAGCTGCTGATTGCTTTTCCTCCCTGCTGCCTCTCCTGAGTTTTGTTAGGAAGGGCTGTGCAGCAGCAAGAAGAGCGAGGCACTAGTAGAGAAGCTGTGTTTGCTTCTTCATTCCTTGCCTTCTATTTCTGAGGCTATTTAGAGAGAGAAATGTTCTATCTGATCTCTAAAAATCTGTTAGGTGGAGTGGGACAATTAGAGAATAATGCTCTCAACAGTGCTGTTGGATCCCAAATTTTTTCCAGGCTTTTATATTTTTATCTAAACCTTTTTAATGCTAACTATCAGCCAAGAAACTTTGGGACATGTGGATTGGATATTAGAAAAAATTTCTTCACTGAAAGGGTGGTCAGGCATTGGAACAAGCTGCCCAGGGAAACGGGGGAATTACCATCCCTCTAAATGTTCTAGAAAACATGTGGATATGGCAGATGGGGACATAATTTAGTGGTAAACACAGTGATGCTGGACTCTATGATCTTTTCCAACCTAAACAATTCTGTGATTCTCTGTTTCTGTAGCAACTTGAGGGGGTCGAGAAAAGGATCAACAATTTTAAGAAAAAAAAATTCTTACAATAGGATTGTATCAGGGTCTAGAATCCAGGAGCTGTCTTTGAAGCCGAAAAGCATTTATGAAATAAAATTTAGAACCAGGTTTTCTTACTGCAGCAGTGTGTCTGAAGTATAAGGGGTCAGATTCTTTTGTATTCTTGCAAATCATTAGTGCTTTCTCTTGTTTACCCTATTTTTGCAAAGGTCAAAATGTAGTCTTTATTTGTCTGCAGTGCACATTATGCTAAAAACCATCTTTGTGTACAAGCAGTGGTTTTCCTTCTCCTTGCACTTATAGAACAACTGAGGAAGGGAAATACTGTGGTATTAAATTTCTACTGTTTCATGCAGTAGAAAAATTTGGTTATGGTATGATAGCATCTAACAAACTTCCTAGAGAGTCTCTTAAGAGCTTATCCTGTCCACATTTTAGATTTGGGGCTGAACTTGCTTTTAAATCAGATGCTTATTACTGAGATGAGGTGATGTTTCCACCTGTGTTCTGATGGCTTTCGTATTTTGATAATCTTGTCTCAGAAATGAATAGACCTGAAGCTAATGAAATGCTATAGATTGTAAAGTACTGAAATAATAGCTTATTGTCCTTTAGATAAATAACAAGTCACTGATATTTCCATATTTATAATAAAGCTAGTCCATTCTCTCATTATATTAGCTATTGTTGGTTTGATGGCTGATTTAATTTCATCGTTGTATTAAAAGCCACATACACCAACAATCATTCCAACTGCTTTCAAGCTATTAAAGTAATGAAATAATAATACAGTGTTTCAGAGCAGTTTATTGGCTTGCATATATTCATCAGTTATCTAGTTATCAATTCCTCATTTTCCTTTCCTCAACTCAAGTTTAAATGACAAACCACTATATAACAAATTTCTCAAACAGCAGAAATATGTCTAAATTCTTTATTCTTTTTTCTAAAACAAACAAACAAAACCCAAACTAAACAAAACCAAAATAAAACAAGCAAACAACCACAAAAACACCCACCAGATGATAGTTTTAAATGAAAATAGGTATCTGAAAAATGAGGAATTATCAAGACAACATGGCTTTTTATTTCTATTGTTTGACCCTATATTCTAGTCAGTGGAAACAGAGGCAGACACCTTATGAGGGCACACATCATAATCAAATGAAATGCTCCTGTATGGAATTGAAGACTGCTTTAAATGCAGGAACTGACAACTAAAGGAATGGTTACTGAGCAGAGAAATTGTCCAGTCTTTTGTGTAACTGTCACTTGAATTATTTTCTCACCCTGTTCTGAAGATCTATGTAAGTGTAGGCTGGAAGTTGAGGTAGCCAAATGGAGCTGATGTGAAGAGAAGATAAAGGTAGGCAAACACAAAAGGAAAAAGGGGTTTTTCATAAACATTTGAATTTTAAATGTAGTTTAAATGCAGTGGTTTGTGACCTGTTTCTGCACAGTTTCATCTGTGAACATAACAATGTTTCTGTCATTAACAGCACAGCCATATTAAGCTCCATTTTACACATGAGTTTACTTTTTATCTACATATGTGCGAGAACTTTTAAAGTGTTGCAAAACTTTCAGACTTTTTATCATTATAGACAGTGTAAGAAAAAATGTGTGGCTTCTGTTTGTAAATAGCCAGCAAATTTCCCTGAGCCACAGTAAGTTGAAAGTTGCCTGGCTGTAAGGGCAGAGTTTTCCTTTAAATGCCCCGAGGCATCCAGAAGGGGTTGGCAGATGTACTGGAGGTGATATGGAAGACCTGTGTTGTTTTGGAAAGGCAGAATAGTGGGATACCCAAGAGTTCTCAAGTGTCAGAAAACTCAAGGCCCCTGAATCTTGCTTGTTGTGCATTGGCAGCACCATTACATTAAATGAAACCCATTTCAGCTTCTGAATTGCTCCAAATGTGTTATTGCCTTTTTCTTTATGACACTGGACTGCCTCTCAGAGTGATGTTTTCCCCTTAACTGTAATAAACTCCTTTTGAGAGTTTTAAAGATCATCCAAACAGACCCATAACCTCCATACTTACTTTTATCCTACAGCTAACTCTCCATTTCATGAGTTTCCTATACTCCAGTGGACAGACAATGTTACCTTTATATTAATGTTCTTATGAGATTTAGGTCCTGTCTTGTTTTTCAGCAGTCCAGCATTTGGATAATTGTAAAGCACTTTTGCACACCAGTTTTCACATCCTTCAAAGCCAGTCTTTGTGGGTTCTATGTTTGCTTTTACTGTAACTGTGCATTTGTTTTTCTACGGATTTTTATTCCAATCTGAAAGATTTTACTCCAAAATTAATCACTTCAGTAGCACTGGAGTGCTAACCTCGGGTTACCAACACATGTTTTTGGTAGCTTAGGTGTATTCATCTATGAAATCCACTGCTCTAATTACAGTGGTTTTGGATGCTAAAATTCAAGTGGGCTAAACACTTCAGATAGAAATTTTGAAAATACACCCAACATCTCTGTAATGGAAAATGAACACAAAACACGCATTTTTTACCTTTTCATGCCAAAGATGTGCAGCTTTAGGTGAAGGTCTTCACTCTTTTTGTTTTACAGTTGTGCTTATATGAATTGTAGAGCTGTGCCATGCCCATTTTTAGAGCTAATTGACTTTTTAATGTCAAGTTTTGAAGGATGTTTTCATTCTGTCTTTCTGACACTTACTCATGGGAGAGCATTTATTTACGTGAATTTATGTTTCATTTGGAAGCCAAAATCATGTGACTTTCAAAGGTCTCATCAAGTATTTTGCATTTTTACATGTTATGTGTATGTATTTACCAGTAGAGGGGAAAAAAACCCCAAGACCACTCAGGGTGAGCTTATTGTGGAGCTGATGCAGGCAAATTCAGCATGACTAACTTTGAATCTTCTACATTATTTTATTAGAAATTTCTACTGGGTGAGACACCTTGGAGACTGTGGTCAAGTTGGGGAAAGAATTTTTAACAGAGTTCTGAACGGGCTGGGTCTTGTAAGAGACATCTTTCTATGCACCAAAAATGATCATTATGTTGTCCTCCTATTTTGCAGTTTGATAGTAAAATACTACTTTATCTTATGTTTCAGACAAAGAGATGTTTAATGTAGATAGCGGCAAGTTCTTTACATCTGTCGTTTTGTAATGTAACCCTTTAACCAGTTTTGGGTATTTTAACAGTTTAAACAAACAGTAGTTTTTGTATCAGATGGTGTGATGTTCCTCCTCATATATCTTAAGGAAAGAACAAGGACATAGCTCTTGAAAATGAAGTAGATAAATCCCAGGGCCAGTTTGAAGAATCCAATTTAACAGACATCTTAATGTTATATATGTTCTTTAGAGAACATTTTTTTGAGTTAATTAGAAAATTAAAGTCAACTATAAAGTGTTGATGGACTAAGTGGTTGCTACCTTAAGCTGCAACTTTTCTGAAATTGGTTTTACTCAGTTCAGACTAATTTGGAGCAAAAATACAGTATCTATTAAATAGACTTATAGGTACTTTGTCAAAAGGGCTGTGCTGTGATATATTCAGTATTCTTTATACATAGAAAAACCAATGCCAGCACATGCAAAGTATACATGGCAGATACTTTTTGTATCTGAACTCTGAAGAAAATGCACAACACGTAATAGTTTGGGATGAGTGGAGTAAGAGGTATTATCTGTTTTGGTTTTGTATGTTTTATATTATTACTCCTTTTAGTACAACTTTTACTTATTGTAATTGTTTCAAAAAACACCAAAACAAATATGGGAATGAAAGCTGTTGGAATGTCTTCATTAGTGTTATTTCTGTCAGTCTTGGGCTGAATTGCTCTTTGTTTTGGGGTACCACTCAGTTTTTTGCAGTTTTATTTTGTTTTTTTGGTTGGTTTTTTTTTTTTTTTGTTTTTTTTTTTTTTTTTGCTCATGTGTCAACCAGGCATGATGGTGTGGGGTTTCTGTCCCAAGAAACTTTAGAAAGTATTATTTGAAGTCTTTCTATTTCTAGCTAATAGATCAACCTTCTGCAGTATCAGGAGAGAGGAATAAGTTGATTGAGTGCAGAGCCTGGTAATTAAACCTAGGAGTGATTCTGCAAATGAGATTCACATAAAATTAAGGAAAGTGTTAAGCACAGGAATCAAGAATTGAATTTGTCAGGTATCACTTGTTAGAGGTCTAAGAATGCTGTGTTGATTATGCTTCTGTAAACCAGACACTGAAAGCATTCAACTTTACCACTTTTAGTGTTGTAATGATTCCTTTTCTGTGCTAGTGATGTTCCTTTTGACTTTGCTTTCTCTATGCACAGCCAATGATGTTCAAAAATTACAGTAACACACAAGCAAAACTGAGGTTTCTACTGTTGTAGTGAGTTTAATCTACAACCATGGCTGGATATATTTGAGAAATATTTAAGACCACCTACACTGTGAAGAAGGCAACAGATTTGTTTAAAATAAGTACTCCGCCCACATTTTTAGGGATTTTTTTTCTGATATCGGTGTGGGCAAATTTTGTGGTTCTGTTGTTGGATAAATATATCCTTCTCCTTCAAGCATGGAAGTTCTCTTATCTTCACATAATAGAACTGAAAGTAAAGTTTTAAAACGAATGAACCTAAAAATTTAGATTGTGAGCCTTAAAATAGAGCAGACTCTAAAGTCTAAATACTGTTGAAGAGTGTAAACCCAACTCTCAGAGAAAGTGGTAGATTTCCACCACTAGTTCACGTCTCGACATTGTTACTATCATAATATATGTCTTTGCTTCTTGGAAGTTTTAGTTCTAGCTATTAAAATTCTGACTGTAAAAGCTGATAGAAACTTGTGTAAGTCCCTGCAAGTCTCTCAGTTCCTGAAAAATCCAACCATTAAACTTGACTTTGTAGATGTTTGAAATAAAACAGAGCTGGTACTTGAACAAAATGACTCCTTAAAAACTGGTAAATCAAATGCACTGATGCCTCAAAAGTGAAGGGAAAGTATGAGCTTTCAGTTTGATCTGAGTGACTACAGAGCAACAGAAGCTCTTATACGTTGTCAGAAGGATGGGATACAGAGCTATGCTTAGTTAACGTGTGGCACAACTATAGAAGTGTGAGTTAAAAAAGTGAGGTAAGTGGCTGCTCATTTAAATGGATTTATAATCTCTCTTTTTCTTAGCTGGTTTTCTTTGCTTAGCAGTTTAAATTAAAGACAGTGCATGACTGGTTTTAGTATATCATAATAAATAAACTTCCCCCCCTCCAGGATCATTTTTGGATTAAACCAGTACTGCATCTAATTAAATAATGTTTTGAATGTAGAGTAATTACTTCATATTTCTTAAATGGTGCCCACCCCTCATAAGCCTGTCAAGTATAAATTGCCCTAAAATATTAAAGAAAAAGGAATGCCAACATGAGTAATTAGTTATGGTTATTATATTCAGTAATCATATTACTTCTGTGATGGGTAAATCAGGACAACAGGATAAAAGAAAAATAGCATCATCAGAAGTATGTTATCAGAAAGAGGTGATAAGTTTTATTATTTTAAAAGTAACTTGAAAATTGTAAATGCTATCAGCAAGGAGGATCCTCATAGTGCTGATATAATTTGCAGAAGTACTCTTTGGGCCAGCTTTGCTAGCACAGTTAACAGAAGAAATTTTCCATGCAGCTGTACAGTGTTTTCAGTATCTTCCTCAGCTTTTTCTGATGAGGTGGCTAGTCTCAATTGCTCCTTCTTGTAAAACCTGTTTTGAACTGGAGTTATAATATATATAATATAATAGTACATACTGAGACACAACAGTCCTACTTCCTTGCCTTCCTCTATCAACTTCCATCAACCTTCTGCATATACATATATTACTCCTTGTTGGTTTCGATGACCTTTAAAAGGTCCCCTCCAACTGACCTGTTCTGTGATACTGTGATTCTACTTTCTTCTGTGGCTGGGTTAAGGATACAGATTATCAAAACAATGAAAGACACTTACTGGAGGTGGAAAGGCAGTTCTTTGATAGTTGTCATCTTCCGGACTACCTGTTAGGAATTGGGAGCAAAGAGAAGATGCTTTTTAAAAAATTTCTTAGCAAAAGCAGAATTAAGAATTCCAGGACTTCACTTGCCTGTACATTTTTAGGTTATAAATTTGCAAACCTCCTGTGTTACTGTTATAATGGCAACCACGATACCAAGCAGAACCAGAGTGGTGCTGTTCCTTCTGCACTGAGAAGAGGAGAGGGGAGATGGGATGGGGTGAGGGGACGTGAGAGAGGTGGAGCAAGATTTTGCATCTTAAGAAGAAAGGCATGACAACAAATGCCTTCATAGGATAATTGTTTCAATAAGATGGAATAAGAGGAAGTCACCTTCAAATGCTGGGCCATCTGTAGTAATGTGGCATCAGACTTACTGGGCAGAGCAGATCCTGTCCCTGGAGAGATGCTCTCCCCCTTGGTCATACCAGATAGTATATATGATTTTTTACAAGAGAACAACTCTACTTCCTACAGGAGTTCTTTTCTCGTGAGAATTTTGTGCTTTTCAGCCCAAGGAAGGCCATACAAGTGTCAGAGTCACCATTACCATGGGAGGTGATTCTGAGGTTTGTCCTGCAGCCAGGGGACAAAGCACAGCGTGGTCCTGTTGACCCTACATCCTAAACGTGCAACACTCTGCCAGTCAACAACACTACCTTCCAACCCCTGAGTCTCATCTTTCCCAAGGGTATTTATTCTAAGTTACAGGTTATATTAATTGCTCAATAGAGCAGAGATGGCCTGTTCAACTTCACCACCTCTTCAAACACAATGCCTTCTACAAGGTCCGAATTCAACATCATCCTAATGATTATTTCAATTTTGCTTTCCTTTTGTAAAATTAAAGTAGTCCAACAGAGCTCCTGGTTTGTGTTTGGTCACTCTTTCTGGTGAAGGGAAGTTTTAGGAGCTTTTGAAGGAAATAATGGTCTCTTTTCATATCCTGTGATAAAATAGAGGAAACCAAATATGGAGAGTAAAACCAACAATAATACTTTGTTTTAGCATTAGAATGATGAAGGATTACAGAGAAACTGAAAAGCAACAGAAGAAACCCAGCAATTTAAATTTTACTTTTTCCTCTTTTGAACCCAAAAGTTGTCCTGTTCTTTCATGTTATTTGTGGTTCTGGTCTATGTGACATTGGTAAGGACTCACAGAATAGAAAATAAGATGAAATTAAGATATTAGAACTGGCTTACTAAATTGTTTGCCAAGTTAAACAAATCACAGTCCTCATCTTGATGACATTATCCTGCATGTCTGTTTAAATTTATAAGAACATGGAAAGGAAATAGCAATGACAGGGGAAATTAGGGAACCTAACAGTAATCCATTTGGGAAGGCTTTTTCTCCCATTACTTATATAAAGCTTCTATATATCCTCACCTTTCAGCTCTTGCTCATGAACATCACTCCTGTGTCTGGCATGTTTGGTTTACTATCCCTTTACAAATCATCTCAGTGAACAGAGTCGTTCTTCCCTCTCTTGGCTTGCATTGTGTATTTGTGCGTCCTTTAAATTAAATTTCTGTGTAGTGTACTATTTCATTCCCCACAATGGTTTGCATAGGAGGTGTTATATGAATTATATGTGACTGCATGCATATGTTGTGGTTATTTTATAGGTGGTGATTCGTGCTCAGAACGGCGCCCTCCTCTATCGTATTTCACCTTGGGCAAGATATGTAGTCCGTGATGAAGACAAAGTGAATTATGATTGGGTGCACTGGAATCCACCACAGTCATATATAGTAAGGCTTAAATATTATTTTTCAGGAGGTGTATGAACCCGTGTATCATGTCATCTTCTGTATCCCTGTTTGGAAGAAAATAAGAGTTATTTCACAAAAGGGGCATTGCAAACTAGTTAAAGTGGCTACCTGAGGAGCGAGGGGGTTTTACTCATGGCTTTGAAAGAAACTGGTGACTTTGATGACGGATGTTTTTGACCTACTTCTTTCATTCTTCTATAATATATAAAAAACAGTTACCTGTTAAATTGGTATTTTAAACTTGGTTTCCCACTTGTTAGGCAAGATTGACAACTGCTCCATGACTCGATGTCCCTTCCTGGTATGGAGGAGAGCAGGGAATTATCACTCCTGGATTTAAGAGTTAGCTATCTGTAAATGCTAAGTTCAGTACTCAATAGTAAGTCAATGTTGTATGAAGTCAGAAAAAAAACTTTCAAAAGTGCTCCAGTCAAAAAGCTCATGCTCCAGTTAAATCCTGGTTTGTACCTGTCAGGGAAAATCCATTTATTGAGTTGAAAGCCCTCTTACTTCTCCTGTACTACTATAAGGGAGAGATTTCTTTACCTGATATATGAAAAATAACCTCAGAGAACGTTTGGAAACTTCAGACTGTCCAAGTGATGTTACTTCGTATTACAGTTCTTGATGTTTTTTACAATGGTATGCAGTGTTCTGTGGAAGAGATGCTGCTACCTCTGCTTTGAATTAAATTTTAACACCCACCTGAAATTATGAAGCATCTGCTTGACCAAGAAAGAGTTACTCACATGGAAAATACTTCCTTTAAAAAATAGTTAACATAATATACAGTAATTGTTATTTAACTGTATAGTTTTTATCAGTGTAGTGACCTACGCTGTCTGTGGTGCTTTGTGGCACCTCAATCCTCTGTAAGAAAAGGAATGGAGAGGGAATTGGAAATGCAGTGATTGATATGACCTGGAGTGAAAAGTAGGCAAGAACATTTGGGTGCAGACAAGGCTTTACTGCAAAAATAAAGGATTCCTTTACAAATGCAAGAGGTGCCCAGTGGAAGTAAACACAGGCAACACCCCTCAACCAAAAGTTTTGTTCTTCTCCTTGTCCCTCTAATTTCTGTTTGTATGTTTTGAATTTTTTCTACCTTTTCAAAATTTCACTTGAATAATAAAGTAACATATGGAATATAAAATGTTGTAACGTTTTCTTAATTGTGAGAGGGAGGAAGAGAAATGTCTTTTAGGGAGAAAGAAGTTTTAAGCACTACTTTTCCTAAGTGGTTTTCCAAAGTTTCTCAGACGAGGAGTTTGTTTTAAAAAGTAAAATCCTGATCAAGTATAAGCTCTTCAAGTGTAAGGAAGAGGTTTTGTGGTTAACTTCAATTGCCTCTGTATTCTTTAGATATTTCCTCCCATTTAGAAATACTGTGTACTCATCTACAGACCTGAGATTTTTTAATTATATTTTAGTCCTAAGTAATTGAAATATAGGTGATTCTGTGCTATGGAACTATATTCTTTAGGAATAAAATGTTTATAAATTTCAGTTTGGAGAAGGCAGAACAGCATAAAAAGGCAAGTTTGCTTGAAAAATAAAAGCTTATCTTTCTATTTTTCTCTTTTATTTTCAAACAAGCTTCATAGTAACTCAGAAGAACTCTAAGTGCAATGGTTGCTATCAGTTTGTACGCTTTAGTGTAATTAAAAAAGGGTATAAGAAAAGTGTTGAATTGTGAATGTCCAGTTTCTTGTTCATAAAAACATTAATTTGAAAGAGATATTTGCTTTACACTTTAAAATCCTTAATTATTTTTGAAATGTTTCTGCTCTTAAAGCACAAAACAAACCTTAAATTGCTTTTCACCTCGTGCAAATCATGTGGTTGTGACAACCTTGCTAAGCTGTTCCTAATGACAACTGTTTGTGTTTTGTTTTTTGTTTTTGTTTTCCTTATAGCATAAGCATCCTTCCCCCAAGAGGTTAAAAAGCCTACGAATCTATGAATCTCACGTGGGGATTGCTTCCCCAGAAGGCAAAGTAGCTTCTTATAAAAACTTCACACACAATGTACTACCTAGAATAAAGGATCTTGGTAAGTAGTAACAGATTTATACACCTGTGCTCTTATTAGAAAAGATAACTGTCAAGCATTTGCAGTTGCCTTTCCTGATTACACACACTATAAAAATAGATTCTCGGGTGAGTGAAAATTAGAAACAAGTGAAATCTGGGGAGAGGGAACCAAGACTGAAATAGGCTGTGTGAACCAAAATCTGTTTCACAGGTTTTGAAGTAAAATGTGATTGCTAAAGCCTAGGTAAATCTTGCAGGGTAGTTTGCTCTTAGCATGCTTTTCAACTTGAAAAAGGACATGGTTTTGTGAGAAAGTCTTCAGAAAATACTACATTCTTAAATAGCTCTACTAATGTAAAACTTGATTGTAAGGAGAGGGCAAGAAATACCTGTGGTTTTTTTTGTTTGGTTTGCCAGAATAAGCAATGTAGTTGTTCTTTTTTTTAATCCCTGAACAGTAGCAATGAAGTATCTATCAGAACATGAAAACTTTAAATGTGAAAAATATTCTTCAAGAAGAAACTTCTAGTGTATTGGAGAGGATGTATGAAACAGCTGGCACCGCTGTCTCAGAAAGCATAGCAAAACTGTTCTACTCAATTTCTCTTGGATTATTTTTTTCCCATGGTGTCTTTGCACTGTGTCTGTAGTGGACAGTATTAGAACTTACTGACTTTTACTGCCTTGTGATGAAATATGTTTTGTTGCACTCAGCTGTAAAATAAACATGTCACCTGTAGTTTAAACCTCTGTGCATGATGGCTGTGTTTGTATTTGATTTTTTTATTTATTTTATTTATCAAGAGTCCCTGAATAAACCATATGTCTTCATGTAGGTTTACATGTTAAATCAGTGTTTCACAGAATGGGGCTTTTGCCCTTTGATAAAGTTAAACTTGCAGGTAGAATGAGGGAGTTTGCATGTCTGGAGTCCCTCAACAAAAAGTATATTAGGATTCAGTATTACGTATCTGTGACTTCTTACTGCCAAGGAATTTCAGTTGTTCCAGGAGGTTAATATTTTAAGAATTAGGAGAGCATTCTGCTTTACCTACAAATTTCTCTTTGTGCAGAAATGTCATGAAAAGGCTGATTCACCTCAAATTCAAAGGAATATCAAATTTAGATAGGGTACACAGATGACAGCTAATGTTCCTTCTTATTTACATTAGGTAGACACTGTGGGAATTAAGTATTTTTAAATGTATTTTTAAGGTCTGTTAGATTCACTTTTAGAATGTCTTACTTGTTAGGATAAGTTTAAAGACATTACTATATAAGAATTGTAATAGATTATTAGTTGGTAGAAATATGTGCATGACAAATAGTGAAATGAATAGCAAGCAAATTGAATGAGATTAATTTGATGCTGTGTTGCTGTTTATTTATAAAAATGCTGTAAATAAGAATAAGTACAATGAGCCTGAATTATAAACCAGCAATGAATCTGACAAATTGTTGAGCTCATGCCAACTGTCATCTAATAATAGCTCTGTTTTTAAATATCACAGCTATAAAAAACCCCAAGAATAATAAAAACCCCCACAGCATCTTGTCTAAACTAAAGAATGAAGATTTTGTTCAAACTAAGAAGTGGTGGCAGTGTGAGTTTCAACAGCCTGTAGATAAAAAGTTATCTGTTATCTGTTGTTGATACTACTCACCTGAGAGTTCTGGTGGCACTTATTCACTGATATTCAAGATTGCTTTGGTTAAGATGTGTGGCAAGTACTGTGGACTTGGAGAAGATCAGGTGATCAGGTTAGATCAGTTCTCCTGGGAACACAGGCTGAGAGAGTTGAGTTTGTTCAGCCTGGAGAAGGCTTCAGGGAGACCTTATAGGAGCCTCCCAATACTGGAAGAGGGCCTAGAAAAAAGCTGGAGTGGGAGACCTCATCACTCTACAACCCCTTGACAGGAGGGTGTAGCCAGGTGGGGGTTGGTCTCTTCTCCCAGGCAACCAGGAGCAGGACAAGAGGGCACAGTCTTAAGCTGTGCCAGGGGAGGTTTAAGTTGGATATTAGGAAGAAGTTCTTTACAGAGAGAGTATCAGGCATTGGGATGGGTTGCCCTGGGAGGTGGTGGATTCACTGGCCCTGGAGGTTTTTAAGATGAGGCTGGATGTGTCATCAGTGCCATGGTCTGGTAACCACGGCAGGATTGAATCAAGGGTTGGACTTGATGATCTTGAAGGTCTTTTCCAACCTGGTTGATTCCATGATTCTATGACTTCTTGGAAGGTCACACAGGGACAGGGCAAGGGGGAATGGCTTTAAACTAAAGGAGAATATATTTCGTTTTGGTATTAGGAAGAAATTTTTTACTGTGAGGGTTGTGAGGCACTTGAGCAGGTTACTCTGAGGAAACTGTGGATGCCTCATCCCTGGAAGGGGTTTGAGCGACCTGGTATAGTGGAAGGTGTCCCTGCTCATGGCAGAGGATTTGGAACTAGGTGATCTTTAAGGTTCCTTGCAGCAGAAACCATTCTGTGATTCTATCACAGTATGTGCAGCCAGTGAATAACTCCACACCCCCTGATTGCAAGTGTGAAAAGCGAAGCAGAAGTTCAGGACATGCAGATTCACATATCTAATATTCTGAAGTTAAATGAAGTGAAATGCATATCACTTATTTCTTTCTACATCTGGGAGTTTCAATGTACTTAGTTATATGTAGATCACTTGACAAATTGACTGTTTCTTTTGTAATGGAAGATGATGTAAGTATAAACTGTTAGGTAGAATTGCCTCTTGAAAGGTACTAAATCTGTAGTTGTAAATCACTGAAGTCAAAGGCAACTAAAATGGGAGAAGACTGGAATGAATGTTGCAGGTGTTGAATCCTCTTTTAATTATCCTTAAGGCATAATTTTTGTTATATTTCTTTTTCTTTTTTTACAGGATATAACTGTGTCCAACTGATGGCTATTATGGAACATGCATACTATGCCAGTTTTGGTTATCAGGTCACAAGTTTCTTTGCAGCATCAAGGTAGGTTTAAGTGCTTCAGCATCTGTTCTTTTTCATTCCTTCCCATCCACTGAAATCAGTATCTCTGTATGTGTGTGTTTGCAAGTGAGTGTTTAGTGGAAAGTAATGGCTTAGGTATTTACTCAAGCTTACTCTTAAATCTGAAATCGATTTGGCATAGTGATCAGCTGCTCTGTGAAACACTCTGTATAGGATACAAACAAAAAGATCATAAGTAACTTCAACTGTCATGGCATATTCTGGGTAATCCACCTCCAGCAGTCTTTATGCATGGGTTTTGTGTTGTGGAATTCTTAACAGTAGCAAACAGGATGTGTAGGGCATTCTTTTATGACAAACAGGACTTGCTCCTGATACACTTGATTAAAATCATGGCTCTGTGTGTTCTGTGGGAACTTTTGTCCCAGACTTGTAACAGACTCTACTTTGGTTTGAGGCCTTGGGTGAAAATTGATGATAAATTGATGATAAACGTGAATTCATGTTCAATATTAAATAGAAGTTTAAAGTTGTATCAGTTTTTATACTGAATTTGATTTATTAATAGATTAAAACGCAAGAATAAAACAATCTATTTCCACAAAACATTGTGGGCATGATGCAATTTTTATAATGAAAAATTGTTTAAAATGTTACTTTGTAAGTAAGAGCTACTACTTAAGAGGCAGAAAAAGTAACCCATGTACAACTGGTGGTGAAGGACTGCTGACTTTGATGTAGTTTTCCTGATGAGTGTTCGGTGTTGTCAGCGTAAGTCCCGATTTGCACAACCCATAACACGTTCCATTCTGATGCTGCAGCCGCTACGGAACTCCAGATGACCTGAAGGAGATGATTGACGTTGCTCACTCCATGGGCATCACGGTTCTGCTGGATGTTGTGCACAGCCATGCCTCAAAAAACTCGGAAGATGGTCTCAACCAGTTTGATGGGACGGATTCCTGCTTCTTCCATTCTGGTTATAGAGGAAACCATCAGCTCTGGGACAGCAGGCTCTTTGACTATGCAAAGTAGGTATAAAACATCACTTCAGCTGGGTTAGTGATTGTTATTTCTCACCAGTTCTATTAAAGCAATGCTATTTGCCAAATAAAGTCAGTTGAGTTGTTCGACAGTTACAATATGTGGAGTTAAATTCCTCTACTTGTCTAAACACGTAAAATCTAACCCTAAATGATTGTATTGAGGTTTCATTATTCTTCTGTCATCTATGGCTACATATATGCATATTATGCACCATGTGCATGGTATGTATTACATAATGGTGTAGGTATATAGTATATATTTTTTATCTTACATTATTTATATGAATAATGTACATTTAAATATTTAATATATTTATGTATTACATAATCATATAATTGTGTGGTTTATGCATTATAAAATAGATTTGTATTTCCATATTATATATAATATATTATGGTTTTATATAAAAATAAAAGCATGAGAATTGCTGAAGAGAAACTTGTAAGCTCTGGAAACGTACTGTCACCCTGTCAGGTTGTTGAGATATAGGAAAAGTTTCCCCCCAGGACAACTAACTCCCTTCCAAAGGGCTTCCAGGGGTCAATCAACAGTAAATACAGAGCAGGGATCGTGTTTAGTAGACAGTTTGAGACCCACTTTGGGCACACTTAATTACCTGGTATAAATATAGTGTGTGTCAATACGCCTATTAAACCCAGATGATTATTAGCATTTAATACTGTTTACTTTGTATTCTCTGAGGTATTGGGGCTGAGGAGATTGATCTTGTATGCTGAATATTTCAGTGGTTTTAAAAGGAGAAACAGACACGACCTGCCAGCTTGTTTCAGCCTTTTTGCATTTTTACATGTTTGTTCATCCCTGCACCACCTTGATTCCTCCCTTTCCTCGTCTTTGATTCTTCCCTGTAACATTCCACAATCCGTTTTGCGTAACTTCACAATCAATCTCCTTAAAGCATGCCTTAATAAATTCTGTACAGCATCACTCACTTACTATAGAATAAATTCTCTTTTTTTTTTCCTCTCTTGAGATGCATGATAATCTTGTTTGACCTTTTTATCAATTACAGAGTTCTGGTTTAACCCTTTAAAGGTTACACTCGAGTGGTTCCTGTTGTTGCCTAAATGGCTGTGGGGAAAAAAAAGACTCCAAGCCAAATTAGGTAGGAGATAAGATAAGGATACAAAAGTTTTAATGAGCCCCCAGGCTTTCTGGAATACCCCAGCGCGCGCTCCCGAAATACAGATGTCCACAGTTTTTATAATGATTTTTGCCCAATCCCCGTCCTGTTACCACCCAGGTTCTGCCCCCGCCACGCCTCTTGGGAATTGGGTCTGGGGGCGTTTTGGGACCCCCTCTTCTTCATCTTCATCTTCCTCAGAGCACGTAATGTCCTTGGAGGCCTTCCAGAATTCTAGGCCTGAAGGTTGTTGGGTCTATGGCTATATCTTGTTCCGTAGGGTTAGGGTGTTCTTCTACAATTCTACCTTGAAAAAGAGACTAAACAGGCTATGGAATTTAGGGAATTGATAGGGGAATGGGTAACAGGGGTTTGAGCTGGTGTGTTAAGGGTAAAGGGATAATATGCTGCTACTCTAAAATCTACATTTACTACATAACTACTTCTAAGGTCTACAAAAACAAAAAAATTAAAACATCAAAACTCCCAGGTATCACTGTGGTGGCTCATCACTCAGCAACTGTAGAGTTCTGGTCTCTCATTCTGTTAGTTGTTAGGTTTTGTGTGCTGCAAGTGTTTCCCATTTTTCTCCTCACTTGCATTGAACTGTCATAAACTGGATATGCTTATGTTGCACTATTGCAGAAGTTATGGCATAGGCCAATCATGAAATGGAAACTCCTCCAGGGTAACTCAGTTTCAAATAAACCAAGCGACCAATGTGAAAAGTGGCTTATGCACTATATTAATAGGATGAGCTGTTCCTAATTGTTATTTGGGACAATTTAACAGAATAATTCAGAGGGATTTTCTGAAATGGGGTTTTAATTATAATAAAAAACGTATTTTAGTGTGATTAATAGTTTTCCCAGTTACTTCCTCTTAAAGTTCACATTCCACTAAATTTTATTTCTGGTGATCTCAAAGTTTTAACATAAATACAGTAGCACTGCACACTTTATTTCATTTGATGCCTATGTATAATCTAATGTTTATTACTGACTTCCCTAGTGTGAAAATAAATAGAATGCAATTATGGACCTTTCTCTGTTCCAAGTGGAGGAAAGTTCTTCCTGTTAGGAAAGAAAGTGGTGCTGGTATTGAGTGCTTGGAAGGACTTAAATGAGAGAAACAAGAAGCTGCTTTCTAGGTAGCACTTAGCAATGTTGAGCATTTCTTCAGGACTGAACTACCCTTTGAGGTCTGTTTGGTCAGTGATATGTACCTTCACTTGTTGGGGAGGGACACTGATGTGTAATTGCTTTTCATCCTATGCAGTTTGAGTAGATGCTGGACTGAATGCTGGAATGGGGAAGTGGAAAAGAGCTTTGAGAGGGTGAGATGAGAGTAGGAAATAGCCAAGACCAGAGAAATTTAGTTCTCTGCACTGGATGACTGAGGGTCATTTCCCATCCCCTGCCCTGTAGTGAAATCCAGCAACAAATTTCAGTTTCCTTCTTTAAACTTTTGTGAAAACCTTTCCTTCCCCTTCAAGCACAGGAAGCTGTGAACTGTTTCTAGCTATTAAGGGCTTCTTTCCTCGTAATATCTGAAACACTGAATATTTTGTATGTGTTAATAGTAAAATTTTAAGGCTTAAAATTTATAACAATCATGTTTATCTTAAGTTACTCAAACCTGATTAAAAGATAGTTTGATCTTTTCATGAATTTGTGTGTGCAGGTCCCAAACAATACCGTGAAAGAATCAGAACTGACATTTCATTGTAAATGTTGAGTTTTTCTCCACTTAGACTCTACTGACATGCTGCTAATTTCTATACTAGTGAATGAACAGCTCTAGTCTGGAAGAGGGGAGTATAAAAATCTGTGAGACTCAAGTTGCTGTCAGGTGTTGAAAGTTTGCTGAAAATAAAGGACACCAAACACAGTCTCTTGAATGGTATACAGAGAAGCTTACTTGCTGAGAGAAATTTCTTGAGCTAATACAGGCTTTTGTCCTGTACAGTGCTTGTACTAAATCCCTTTCCTGCTGTAGTGGGAAGAACTGTTAAATCCACAGGTACTTAAACATCAAATGCAAAGAAAGCTCAATTCACTTTGGAATTGAGAGAAACTAATTCTCTGCCACGAAAGAGATTAAGGAACAATTGCTTTATCAGTTTAGTCTGTCTACATTTTCTTTGAAAGCCAAGATGTAAGTAAATTTATCTCACAGCATTTGCAAGATTATTCAGCTGTCTGCAAAGGGGACTGTGAATACTTACTGCAACAGAATGTGACAAAAAATCTATATCCTTGACAAAAAAAATATTATATGCCTGGTGTATTTTAAATACTATTTTTTAGTAAATATTATATGTGGAGAGTAGCTCCAAGAAAAGCAGCAGTAAAACTGTTCAAAGGACAACTTGGATTTTGTATTTTGCACTGCAATGCTATTTAAAAAGGTGAAAACATTTTGTATTTAATGTTTTTTATCTATGTTTATACAAGTGTTGTATGAACAGGGAGCTTCTCTGTAAGTTGTGAGCAGCAGCTTAGAATGATGCTGTTCACGGTGTCACAGGAGAATAAAACCTCAATTTCATTGAAGTGAGAATTTGCAGGTAAGATAACTGGACAAGTAAAAGAATATTTTTCTACTTATAACTTTTCAATAAAAATATTATAAATTGTACTTTAAAATCAACCACAACATACAGAAATAAACTTTTACTTTCATAATTTACATCATTTGTGCACATTTTTGAGTTTTTCTAAAATCTGGATCCTGAGTGGTTTTCTTCCTCAAATGTCAGTTTGGTGAATCTTAACCTCCTTCATCTCCATCCCTTTCTGACTATGTCTGTGTCCACCTCCCAGTCCCTGCCTCCCTCAGCAACCAACCCAAAAATCAGAATCACAAAGCTTGACTGAGAATTGCCATTGATGGCTTTTATTTTTTTTTTTTATCACAAACTCTGGACCTGTACTCTAGTTGGCACTGTCTGGTTAATTTTTTAGTAAATCAATTGCCTCTGTTATGTTCCTGTTTAAGGTAGCTCTTAAAATACCTGCAAAACACCCTCCCATCTTAAGTAAGGATTCTGCTTGTAATAAATTTTGCAAAAGCTAACTATAACAATTTTTTCTTACTAAAGTCATATTTAAAGGTTATTCAACTGCCAAGTTCATTAAAAGTGATGCTGTACACTCCGGAGACCAGGTGGGATCACAATTAGAGTAGTTGATTGTGTTTAGATTTAAATTCATTTCTCCAAGTAGCAAATGTGTCTAAAATACTAATCAGGCAAAACAATTTAAAAATAATTGAGAACAAGATATTACCTAGCAAAGATAAGGGTTTGCTTTTTCTCCTCCCAAGTGCTACATAAATAGAATGTCTAAATGATGCTGCCTTTTTAGACTTACTGAGGTCTGAGTGTATTGTTTTGATTTTTAAGTCTCTTCCTGTTTTCTCTTTAGACTTTGTTAGAGCCTCTTCTGTCCTAATCCAATTATAAATGTCAATAAGTACACTGATATATTTCTATGAGCCTTTAGGAATAGAAGTAGAACTTGGAAATTATGTGATGCCTTTAATTTTGTTTGGTTTTTCTGGGGAGAGCGTGGTTTGTTTAGACTTTTTTTAGTACTGTAACCCTTTTCACCTGAGTATTTAGCCAAAATTTTAAGTTCTTGCACAGTCTAGGAGGTAAATTTGGCACTAAAGTCAGAAGTTGACTTACACTCTGGTTTTAATTTTGATTAGTACAGCTTTCTTGAGAGCAGCAGTACGATCAGTAAGAGATGATGTTGGTTACGTGGTTTTGGGGCCAGTGGGTGTCCTGGCATCTCCTTTGGGGCTTTCGGGGACCTTGTTTTCAAGGCTATTTTTTTAGACTGGATTTTGTGTCCATACTTCGGTGTTTAAAAATCATAACTAAGCCTTATAGAGGGAGAAATCTCAGCTTTTATTTAGCCTTTTCTTCCTCCTTCAGTTTGATGAAGTTTCAAGTGATATCCCTGCCAAATGTGCTTTGAAATGGGTTTAGAGTATAAATGTTTTGTCCCTCAAGCCACAGTTTTTACATCAGGGCAACAGATGACTTGCTAGTCCCCTGCTGCCTAACCAGATGTTCTCTCCAGCTCAGTCTCCTAAGCTGTTGGGGGAACAGGTGATCATAGCTCTGTACTTTTTTTTTTTTTAATAGTTTTTATTAAAGTGAGTTATAAAGTACCATAGCTCAGAAACTGCTTTTAACCCCACTGTCAGTGCAGCAGCATTAGGGCAGCTGTTGGGTGCTGAAGCACATGAGTTAGTTCTAGTTAAGGTGACCTGTTCCCCAACTTGCCCCTCCAGCGTGGTGTGGGTCACCTGGGGCTGTTCTCCCCTGTCCTGTGGCCCAGCCCCATGGGGGTATCTCAGCTGCTCCTGTGCATGTAAAATAACACAGTGCACCTATGTGTGGTTTCTGAGACTCTGGCCTCTTCTGCCACCCAGTGTTTAAATCCTTCATTGAACTCATGAACACATATTTTAAGTGGGGGGGGGAAAAGGTCCTCTGAGGTCCATAATAATTTCCTTCACTTTGGGATCTGAATCCTTAAGGACATGTCAATCTTTGAACATCTTCAGCACCCTTTATTGAGGTCAATGTTTAGTTTTTCCTTAAGCAGCTCTTCTTCACCTGAATTGATTGCTTTTCTTTCTTCTGACTGCCAACTTTCCCAATCTTTCTCTGCCACTGATGTAATATTATTAGTGGGTATAAAGAATTGGAAAATACATCTTTCAGGGTTTAGGGTTTGTGTAGTAGGGCTGGGCTCATAATTCTCTAATGAGAATAGCTGTCTGAAATTAGTTTTTAGGTAGCCTACAATTCAATGATGAGCTCTTCTAAATATCTGTGGAAGTGAGAGCTTGTTGCCTTATTTGGGAGCATCACCATGGATTGTAGCAGTCAGTTTTCAGGATAAAATGGATACACTTTTATTCTTTTATCTCTTGCACTGTTAACATTTTAAATAGCTATAAGTTGATGCTCTATGGAGTACCACACTATTAGGTGCCTAGCATTAGGATTAGTACCACAGTATTAGTTGCCTTGCCTAATCTAAGATTGAATTTAAGGAAAAGAAAATTAGGGACATCAGCATGAGTTACAGAATGCAGATAACAAGTTATGTGTGTTCTTACCATCTGTCTCAGGGTCACTTCCATGTTTTAGAGTGCAAAGATGGTACACTTGACTGCAAACTTAATTAACACACACAAAGGATAAATAGGATTTAAAAAAACTGTCAGTACACTCACTGCTTCCAAAATGACACCTGAAGAGACCCTGCTGACCAGGGAGCATCAGTAATGTGGGAGGAAGGAGACTGCCACTACTTGTAACAGATCCTTGGTGGTACTGGGTTATCCTCTGGTTTTTTAGCACCTTTCCATGTTTTTGCTTTTGAACCCTAGAGTTCCTAAGAAACCTATCTGTCCGAAACTTTACCTTTCCTACCTTGTTCTAAGAGTTCTAACAGTTTGAATCTAAAGACTTTTGTTCAGTTTTCTCTCAACTAAGCAGTTTCCTTATAGGCTTGAGCTATGCAGGTTTTGGGACACAACTGATCCCCTACACAGGGGGGAGAGGAGAGGGAAATCCAGCAGGGGAAGATTACAGAAGAATTAGTGAATCATATAGGAAAGAGCTGACTTCCCAGAGTGTAAGAGCTGAAGTGTTCTGTTCTGCAGCTTCTGAGGGTTTGGTAAGGTACAGGTGATGTTTTTCCATCTGCATTTATGCAGTAGTAATGACATCCAGTGGCATGCCATGTTTGCCACAAATATCGGAGAGAATGCTTTGGCTGGATTAAAGGCAGTGCAATGATAGTTGTCAATGAGCTAGATTCTCAGTCATTTGATATCTTTTTGGTTTAATGTTGGCTCTACGGTAATTACAGTAGGAACAGGGATGTAAATTGTGTTTCGTGATGTAAAACATTCAGCTATGCTGATTTTAATTCATTTCCTGCCAGTCTTCCTCCACTAAATTAGTTTAGGAAAGCTCTGTGTTTAAAGATCCTCATAATATGCATTGCAATTTCATTTGGCTGGCAAAGATTATTTTTTAAAGACTGATTTAAGGAAGCATTGCCTGTAGTGTACTATTGAGACTTTTGTTCCTCCCCGACCCCTCTTAAATATAATTATTTTGATTACAGATTGACTTTCAAAAAAAATTGCCTACTTATGTCCTTAGCAGTCACCTTCTGCTGACTGGACTTTGATGGTGACTGTGAGAGCATAAAAGTACTTTACAGAGTTTAAACCTTAAAGTTTAAGACTTGAAGAAAATCTTTGTTTCTTTTTGTTTTCTTCTAAGTAATAGTTGTGAATGTTAGCAAGTTAACACTTACAAATATGGGGATTTTGCAGTTAATAAATTGCCCTTTTTGAAAGCATTAATGGAAGGGATGATATATAGAAACTTCCTGAAATGTAATTGGTAAAATTAAAATAATAGTGCAAAAAAAAAAGTTCCAACCATGAGCATATGATTTATAGTATATGAAGTCTGGACTTGCTTATAGAGTTGCTTTATTTTTTTAATTAAACATTTATCTAGAATCTGAATTGTGTTACTGCACTTAGATGGCTATGACAGACTGGGAGGCTTTAAATCTTTAGGTGCTCTAAAACTCAGAACTACATATAAGACTGTGAGTACCTTTCTTTGAAGTGCCCAGTTTCCCACATTAACCTCCAATGTAGCAGTCACAGCTTTGTGTGAAGGTTCAAAAATGTAGCTGCACAAGAAGTGGTATAGTAATAAAGCAATATATTGATACTTGAAGAAAAGGCACACATTCTGAAATACAGAGGTGACCATTTGTAGCCAGTAAAATACAATCATATCTTGAATAGATCCAGCCACTCTTACCTGGAGTTGATTATGGTATTTCAATAAAGATCTAAAATTAGACAAGATTCAACGCACTGCAAAGAAAAATTTTGCATCAGTCTAAATGCAGTAATGATCTTACAGTTAGCAATCCACTCTTGAATTGACAACTTTCACAGCACTCTTAAAGGATTGTTGCAACAGCAGCAGGTTACATGAGCAGTGTCTGCTGTGAATAAATGATTGTGCTGGGGAAAACAGTGATGGTTGTATAACTTTGAGATGAGGAAGAGATTTTGAAGAATCCACAAATGAAATGGGGTATGTTGACTTCTTTCTAATGGAGTTTCATCCAAAGACCTTCAAGGTTGGATGAAAATTAGACATGGTACTGCTCATGGCAGGAAAAGAAGATGGGATCATTATGACAATTGTAGTTTTTTCCTGATTCTACTGTGTCCATGTTGTATAATGTAGAGAACCACTGGAAATCCAGTTTTTGAAAGCTTGCTGGAGAGAGAAAGCAGAATCAATAACGGGGAGCAAAACAATTAACAACCGTGTCTACAAAGTAGAGAACAACAAACTATCAAAATGCTACAACATTTCCAAAAGTTAGTAATGTGTGCTTGGCCAACAGATGAGAAATAATCTGCAAATAATCACGTTGATTTGCTGTATTACTTAGTTTGAAAGGGATGCCATGTTTTCTTGAGGAATGCCATTTCTTGGACTAGCATAAGGACTGAGTTCCTGTTCCTAGAAATTGATGGAAACTGGAGATCAATGCAGACAGCAGAGCTGGCCAGGCTGCTGCTTCATGTGGTGGCTGTCTCTGTCCTGCCAAACTGTTTCCTAGTTGTAGTCACTGACTGAGATTCAGCTTTGGATGGGACTGTGGTGATACTGTGATAAAAGTTAGGGAGTAGTTTTAAGGACTCACTCAGCTGTATATGAATGTTCTGTACAGGGGTTATTTAAATGCCAACATGACTTTGGAACTGATGTGTTACTGAGAGAAATTTTATTGGAGTTCATACTTGCTAAATCATTGGTGAAATTGTAAAGAAGATAAAAAAATTGGTTCTACTATTCCCATTATAATAGTGATGGATGGACAGAGAACAGCTTTTGCTGATCTTCTAGGTTCTGTTCTGGCTGATACAATTACAGGACAAGTCTGAAGAACTGAAATAGTGTATCATGTCAAATGTGTCTTAATGAATAAGGAAAGCACTGTATTAAAAGCTTTATCCCTGAGAACAGAGTGAATTGTTCTAAACTAGGTCTGGAAAAAGAGTTCTATTTTTTATGTCTTTCTGAAAGCATGCTTTACTAAATTTGCTTGGCTATTTTACCCATGCATTCTCTTTGGGCCATGAGAATTGCAATCAAACACCTGTTTCTCCAGGTTCATACCTGTATCTCTTTGATGGATCTATATGTATGTATGAATATTACAATTGCTTGTAGTCTCTTGAAACTTGATAAAAATTTCTTCAGAAAGAAAAGAAATTCATTGCCCTCATTGTTAGTTATTAGGTTAGATAGTTGACAAAAGTTTTTCTATGTTAGTCTAGTACAGTTAACTTGCCTCTTATTTCAGAGAGGGAAGCAAGTGTACAAGTAATACTTTGTAGACCTTCCTCCTTTTGATTTCTTTAGTCATAATTATTGGGCAGTAAGTCTTGTCAAGGGTAGTTTCAAGGGTAGATACATGTGAACAAATAAACAAGAATGAAAAAGCACATCCACATATAATAAATCACTACTGTAGTAGTTTTCTTCTGTAGAAGATGACTCAATTTGTTCAAACAAAGAGCTGAGAATGAAGTTCGCTGGAGAATTATTAAGTAAAAGTATGGATTTTTTTTTGTATCTATAATATATTTATTCATTGCACTAAGGCTGTTTAGCTGAGTTTATCTATCAAAGGGCTTCACAAGAAAAGAATGCTCTTTGCTGTCATTATTTTCATTCTATATTCCTTTAGAGATACGTAAAGAAAGTAAAGTAATGACTGTTGTCACTTTCCTGATTAAATAAACACATTTCTGGGCTGGAGGGATTTATGTAGACACCACAGAATTTGTCACTTCATGATGTGGAGTAAAACCACATTCCTTTCACCCTGTCAGAATGAGCATCCAGCTCAGCCAGACCCCAGGGCCTGTATTTTTAGCTTACAAATATTTGGAGATTGGCATTATCATTTGATACCTTTGATCAGGGTGTGTGATTTTTAGAGCACATTTTGGCACAGGCTTATTAGTTGCACTATATCTAAGTTTCTAAGAGACTTCTCTAGTACAGTAAGTAAAAGAGAAATTGATGTCTCTTGAAGAAAGAATCCATTCATTGTTAAACCACAATTGGAAGTAAAATGATCCCTCTGAGTACTATTCAGTTGAGATATTTGTTTTGGTCAGTGTTTCATTTTCATACCCTGACCTTTTGCAAGCAGGTGGAGGCAGTGCTAAATTCCCTCTTCTACCCTGAAGAGGGGAAAAAAAAATAGAAAGAACCCATTTAAGTTATTGTTTCATTTATTATGGCAACAAATTAGTCAGAATGGTAAATAATTAGAATAATAAATAATAATAATAAATAGAATTGTTCTCTCAAAGGAAATATTCTATATACTTTATTGCTTCATGTGCCAAGTTTGTCTGAAAGAATGACCTTTTAAGGTTGTAAAAGTAGTCACAGCTACAAGCCAAAAATGTTTCTTATTCTGCACCGTGTAATTTAAATTTAATGGATTTCTTTTAATTTACTTAATTTGAAATGAATTAGGCTTGGACTTAATCCAACTTGTACAGAAACAAGTACTTAAAGTTGGTGTTTAAATTAGGGAAATAAATAACATAATCTTTCAAATTGCTGAATATACAGTTGATTTTAGGGACAGCAGGAATATGTGAAATTCCTTTATTCTTGCTGAAATTTAACTCTTGGCATGAGTCTATGGTATGTCTGTTTCAAAGAATTGGTGAATTGGAGTAATCAGTCAACCAAACATGTGATTTGGGAAAAAAATATCCCAAAAGATTTCCACTGTTGTATCTCCCCCTGTTTTCAGATTTGAGTATTTAGTGTTTATTACTCTGGATTTTTAGACTTCATTCACTACCCTGAAATCTGAAATTCTGTATTTCTCTTCCTAAAAATTAACTGGGGGCTTAAACCCCATAGATGATTCACACAGTGGATGCTTTTTGGAAAAGAAAAAAGTGAACTCCAAACCACTAAAATTTACATTATCCATGTTTTCAGGCTTCCTTTGCCACTGTGTTCTTGGATAAGGGCATTGGAAAAGATGAAAATCTACTTTGACTATGTTTTAAGAAATTCCAAGGTATTTATTTTATCACTGGGTGAAGTGGGGAGGAAACTGAAGGTCTGTCAGGAAATGGGTAAACTGAAACAACTTTAAGCTGGATGTTCTTTCTAATCCTTATCTGGTATTGGCTAACAAAGCTAGTGACAGAAAGTAGAATTAAATAGCATTCTTATAAACTAATTAATTGTATACTGGAAAGAGGGAATATTCTGCAGGTTGCATCTCCAGTTGCTCTTAGCACAGAGCCATCTGCACCCGAATTTGGAAATACAAAAAAAATTTGATTGGAGTCCAAGATATGAGCAACTCATTTGCCTGCAATGCTGAACTGTCAATATATGCAAAGGCAAACTTGTTTTAAACTATTTCAGAGAACCTTAGCTTTAGCTTTCTTTGTATTTTATCCTGACCTAGATAACAAAATTTGTTTTTCTACAAGGTTATGAAATTTCCACTTCAGACTTAGTTTTTAATCAAAATTTGCTATCATTCTGCTCCCTCTTAAGCCAGGATCAGTAGTAGTTGCCCTGAAATATGATCTGAACTAGGAGATAGCTGTAGTAGTAATAATTGCTCTGATTTCAATTAAAAATCATGGAAGTCCATGAAAACACCTTACTCTTTAAAAATAAATACATATTTCCTATGTGTTAATTGTAGTGGTAGATTAACACATCCAAATGGAGGTAGTAACAAGTGGTGTCCCTCAGGAACATGATGGGATTGAGTGCACACTCAACAGATTTGTGGGTGGTAGCAGGCTGGGTGGTGGAGTTGATTGTCTTGAGGGAAGGGATGCCATCCAGAAGGACCTGGACAGGCTGGGGGAGTGGACCTCATGTAAACCTCATGAGGTTCAATAAGGCCAAGTGCAAGGTCCTGCACATGGATTGGGGCTCTCTACAATACAGGGGCGCTCTTCGGTATCAGTACAGGCTGGGGGAGGAATGGATTGAGCAGGACTTGGGGAAAGTGGGTGAAAAGTTGGGC
This sequence comes from Myiozetetes cayanensis, assembly GCF_022539395.1. Taxonomy (NCBI): domain Eukaryota; kingdom Metazoa; phylum Chordata; class Aves; order Passeriformes; family Tyrannidae; genus Myiozetetes; species Myiozetetes cayanensis. The sequence goes on from NW_026087742.1 coordinate 7,227,965, forward strand.
GTGACCTGGTGATGTGTGCTTGCAGCCCAGAAAGCCAGTCATACCCAGGGCTGCATCAAAAACAGCGTGGAAATCAGTGGAAGTGATTCTGCCCTTGTGAGAACTCACCTGCAGTGCTGTGTCCAGCCCTGGGGCCTCCAGCACAAGACAGATTATGGACCTGTTAGACTGAGTCCAGAGGAGGCCACAAAAATGATCAGAGGGCTGGAGCACCTCTCATGAAGATGGGCTGAGAGAGTTGTGATTGTTCAGTCTGGAGATGAGAAGCTCTGGGGAGACCTTATTGGGACCTCTCAATACTTAAAGGAGGTTTATAAGGAAGGCAGAGGTTGCTTCCCAAGGCCTGTGGTGACAGGACAAGGGGCAGTGGTTTTATACTGAAAGAGGGTAGATTTAGATCATGAGGAAAGACATGAGGATGGAACTTTTTGTGATGAAGGCGATCACACACTGAACAGGTTGTCCATAGAGGCTGTAGATGCCCCATCCCTGGAAACATTTAAGGTCAAATTGGACAGGACTTTGAGCTGACGATGGCAGGTGAGTCAGAACTAGATGATCTTTGAGGTCGCTTCCACCTCAAATAATTATGTGGTTCTGTGACTAATATAAAAGTTCTAGTGCACTAATCAGATATCTTTGAGAAATGTGAGTTGTTTTTAAAATTATCTAAACTTTCCTTTCCATTGGGCACTTGAACATGTAAATACAGTACACAAAGTTTTTTGAAATATGGAGGAATGTTTTGCTTTTAAACAGCTTTCCAAGTAAGCTGTAGACAGTAGAATATGCTTTTTGTAATTTATATCTAATAGAAGGACACTGATTATTCTCTCAATATTTTCAAGATAATATCAGAATTGTGACAATTTAATTTCAGTGAATTGATGGAAATACAACTGAGTGGAAATACAGCTATGCTTTGGCATAGTATCTTTCCCACCTGTCTTTTGTGGAGCTTACAAATTTTTTGACTACAGGAAGATAGTGGGTATTTTAAAATATGTTCAGGTCACAGAAGGTTTTAAAATAGATGCATAATCCTTGGAAAATAGAATAACGGATAAAACAAAGTATAGCTGTGTATCAGTACAAAAAAATTACATTGTAGCTATTTTTACCAGAGACAACTCAAATAATAATTTTGCTTATATTTTAGCTACTGTAACAATCCCTTGTAAATGTACTTATTGTCCTCATATTAATCTTCATGAAGTGCAAATTATATAGTTGAAATGACAGTATCTAGTAGGAAATTGAGATTAAAAACCATGTGTCTTTGAATATAAACCTGGTTTTCAGTTCCCTTAGATGAAGTATTTAGGAAGCATTCAGAAAATGTATTTGCAAGTTCACAACTCTATAGGCACAGCATAATCTGAGCTAAATATCTATCTTTAATTACATTTCTGAAGAATGCAACTTCAAAAAGTACAGCAAAGAGAGAAGTACTGTGCTGTGCTTAAGAATGGCTTCCTGTTTAATATGAACCCTTCAGATCTTCTGGGCTGTTTTGTGCACTTTGCATTTTGTGCTTGCTGGAAGATAATGGGGACTGATGCGTGCACGGATTGGTTTTGCCAGATGGCTGCTTACCCTTGGAGTCATTTCCTGAGTCTTGTGCTGGGGATGATATGAGACAGTTTTCAGGCTCTCTGAGCTTTCCACTGGGAGTGTTTCTCTGTGAACGTAGTAATTCATTGTACAAACTTTTTGCCCTTCATGCTGAAGTCTGTCACATAGCTGAGCAGTCTTGACCTGTGGTGCTGAAAAGAAGGTTTTAGACTGTATGGAGAGCAATTGTTTATGCTGAGGATAAAAGCTGGTAGTGTAAGAGGAAGTAATCTAATCTTTGTATTAGCTAATATTAGTATAAAGAGTGAACTTCCCTTAGACCCTGCTTTCCTTTCAGTAGATTACCATTCAGGACATGGAGTCAGTATCTCAGAAGCCTCCTGTGCTCTTTGTACTTGATGATGACTGATAATGAACATTTCTACTCATCTTGAAATTTTCTTCTCTTTCCATAGATTGCCACCAACTGTCTAGTTGGGAGGAAGGGAAGGATAGTCTTTTGGTCGATACAACACAGTCAGGAAATTAAGTCTTCAGGGGTTCAGTGTGCCAGCCTCTGAGTGACTAAAGTAAAAGAATATTCAGATCATATTTTCAAGTACAAGTCCTAAGATGGTAAAATGCAAGAGTCACCCCCTTTTCAGTTTTCCTTTGTGATAATAATTGTTCCTTGTGAGGTTGTTTTTGCCATGGTAACATAAAAAGTTGCTGAAAGGCTCTGCTTTAGGATTAATATTTTGATTAGGGATTTTCAAGTTAATCACTTAAAAAAAGTAACCTGTAATAGCATATGGACACTGAATGATAGATTGATAAGGTTCTTTTAGTGTTTTATTGGTACACATGAACTTGAGCCTTACATCACCACAGCAACTATATTCTGGTACCATCTGTATCCAAAAAAGACTTCTCAATAATCAGTTCACTTTTAGAAACAAGTATTTGATGATATGTTTGTACTAATGTTGGAATTTTCTCAAGGGCAGAAGTCTAGTCTTGTTTCACTTTCCTAAAGCCTTTACTTGGGTGTTTTAAAAATGTTCTCTTTTATGAAGAATTTTATTTCTTTACTTCTTAAATATCTATTCCTATTCATTAGCATTAGAAAAAAATCCACCTGAATTCAAATTAAACCAATTTGCATTTTCATCTGGAAGGTACAGGCATAATACTAATGCTTTAAATATTTTTGTGTGTCTGTGCATTTGGTTTTAGACTGGCATTTCTTGCACTTTGTGTTTACCACCAGCAAGGAGAAGGACTAGTGCTTTGTCAGCTGTAGCTTTAGTTTCTGGGTGTTTGAGGGGGATGGAGTGTGCTCAGAATCCTACCTTGACCTGGGTAGGGGTCACAGCAGCAAATGTCCACCACATTTCTGTTTTGGTTCTTCAGACAGAAGGCTGGGAACAGGGGGTCAGGTAGGAAACACCGAGGGAAAGGCAGTGAACCAGACACCACTTCAGTGTCCCTTTGGAGTCACTTGTGTGAGCGTGGATTGAGGAACCAGTGTTTTAAAGTAATAAATTAAATTAGGTTTACAGAAAGCACTGTTTCAGGCTTCTAATAAGATGGCTTTGAGAAAGTAGAGCTTAAAAATGTTAACAATTTACCAGGTTGTTAATATTTTCATCACTGCTAATGGAGTGAATTGGTTTTGAGTGTAATTTTGTTTTCCTATATGGGAAATATGGAAAGTTGAGGATGATTATTTTCTCTTCTTATACATATACATAATAGGATACTATTTGGGGGGAGAAAAAACACCTCTCAACTAAGTAGTTAAATAGCTCTTGACACCTGAATCTTCACCATCCCCTTCTCAACTCTGGTGGCGTTTTCTGGGTAAAGTTCAGGATAACGGTCTGTTTAAAATCTCAAATCACCTCCTATGTAATAGCTTGTAGGCTATTTCTGCACTACAATTAGGACTTAATTTGAAAGCAAATCCAGTGTTGAACAGGAAACTACTGTGAAATGCTTGAGATCTCAGGTTAATTATGGAAATCATCAATTGCATAAAATTGTATGCAAATTCTGATGGTACATCTTAAAAGTTGGGGTTCAGTTGCATGTTGCAGAAAAGCAAATTTTTTTTTGTTAATTTGTAGGGTTGATTATATGATTAAACAAATTTAATGTTTTCTAAGAAGCTTATTTTGGGAGAAGAGAATTTTAAATGATCTCAAAGATTTTCATTTTATTAGTGTGTAATTTACTTGGGTTGAACATAAGTGGTACTAGTGCTAATTTATCCAAATCATAGCTGAAATCCATGTAGGCTTTATCAGCACTTTAAAGAGTTTTGTAATTTTATTTTTTATACTTTCTCTATTTTAAATTGTGTGTGCCCTGCAGGCTCTGTTAAAACTGCAGGTAATTGTCTTCAGTACTTACTTTTTTTTCTATTTACTTAAGGAAATCCTCTGAGCCAAAAGTATCAAGAATATTAAATTTCATTACAATAAGTACTAACCTGCTTTGCCTCCAAGGCTTTTCTTATATTCATGTTTTGCAGGACATAACCTTTACTGAGTAGTATTTGAGTTATTGCTTCCCTTTCTAGGCCAAGTAACTGAATGCTTTATTGGATATTAGTTTACTCTTACCAAGTGTAGATAGGAGTAGCCTAAATAATGTAAGCCTAAGACACTGCTGCTCACTTGATATTTTAAACCCTTATATAGTTCATGTTGAGGAGAAAATTTTTCTTCTTGAGCACATGTTCAGTCACCCTAATTTCACTGGGTCTTGTATTCATCTGTGCCATAACTCCTCAAGGACCTCACTGTATGGTACCGCTTTGCAGCAACAAGTAGAATTTTGAGGGGAGAAAAATTAAAATACTTTCTGTAAGACTTCAGAATTCCTGGTTGTTTATGAATAAAGGGTGTGCTTATTTCTAAGAAATTTTCCCGAAGCAATTGCTGAATAGGAGCCTCTAAGTGTAATAAGTGCATATTGCTATGACATTATTTGCAACATATTGAATGAAAGTACTTTCTCCCTGCATAACAGTTGACTTTGGGGGGATCAGGATTAATGGTTCCAGAAGGGTTGTTGTCTGGTGTGGCACTCTAGAATTCCAATTTGAACGAAAATAGAAAATCCTCTGTGTTTTCAAAGCTTCTACTCTTGTTCACTCTCAAAAGAAAAAAATGAAAAACTATGTAATAACCAGTGTTCTGCTTACTGGATTTTTTAAATGGACAAGTACAACTGTATAAAACACAATGTATGTTATGTATAATATATATTAGCATTATTACATGTATATATATAAGTTGTCTCAGACTATTTAGTTTGGAGAAAAACTCTCTCAGGGGAGACCTTCTTACTGTAATAGAAACCAATATGATTTAGTTTTTGAAAGAACTTCAGATCTTTACTGAACAAATGCTTCCAAATTTGAAAATAGTCCTTTCACTTTGATTTCTCATGACTTTTTCATAACACTGCTTAAATAATTAAAGACTTTTTTTTTTCTTGGAGGCTGGCCTTGAAATTCTCAAATGCTTTTGAGCTTTTCTGTTTTAATTCATGGAATGGGATGTTAGCAGTTGAGCAAAGATGTCTTCTGCCACAGCTATTGATAAAAATATCCATTATTTTTAAGTGTTAGAGGAAACTTTTAGTCTTTCAGTGACTTATTTGATATAGTCTATGATTACATAATATCATTGGCTTTCTAATTATAAATCTTCAATTTCTGTGGCTAAGAATAAAATCCTCTTCCTGGATTTAGAAGTGCCCAGGTCATGTATTTGCTATTAATTTCATTTCACAAATGCAAAATTCCAGAATTTCTCTTCAGCACGGGCTTGTAAATAATGGAGAATCTCAACTACTTTTAATTTTTTACAACTCATGACTGTGAGGCACTCATCATATATTGGGTTTTATTTTTAGTCTTTTTACCTCATACACAGTTCAGCTTAATGGAATAATGTCCTATAAAAATAGAGAAAGCAACTTTTTTCCTGTTTGCCCTTTTTAAAGATCTTTATCTTTCTGTAAGAGTGCTCAGAACAGCTGGGAGTAAGAGGCTATGATGAAAGGTGTTCTATTCCTGTGGCCATCCATCTTTCATCTTAGTTCTTTCCATGAGTGAGAGGCATTTAGTGGTTGTGAGAAATACCTGCCTGGAAACTATTGTGTTCAAGATAAACTAATACCGTCTTGGAACAGGGAAAGATATAATCTTGACTTCCTTAAAAACCTGACTGGCTGACCCACATCTGATAATGTTTGTGACTGTTTTCCAGTTAGGAAGCCAGCTGGAAACTTCACTCTTCCTGGAATCAACTGTGTAATGACCAGCTGCTCTAGATGGGAAAACTCCTTAAGCAGTACATCAGAAGTCCACTCCTACTGGGAAAACTGATATCAGTGACCACTACTACCTTTAAGCACCCTTTTTATTGAAAACAAAAGCACAGCAAAAAGCCCTGACCTTTTGTAATACTCTGCAGAGGGATCTGTTCTTCCCAGTGGAAGCTGGATGCCAATCACATGTCTGAAGGGTTCACAGGCATTGATCTGAACAAGGGCTGGGTTTCGCTGTGACCACTGCTCTTCTCACAGCTGGCAGACTTGATGTGGGATCTGATGCTTGAATACCTGACAAGAAACAGATTTGAGAGTGACTTTTAACAGGTTCCATCCACTTTGTGTGACATTTTGTTGCATCACTGTCACCAGGGATTTGCTTTAAGTCCATGAGGACTTGTTAGCTTTTTTTCATTGTCTCTTTAGATAGTGAAATGTTCTTGATGGCCGCAGAGAAGCTTCACAAGTTTTTTTCAGGATCATCCTGAGGCTTCATCCTGATCACTGACTTAGTGTCCCAAACTTCTGTAATAGGAATTGCATCCTCTTCTGGCCTCAGGGTAGACTCTGTACTTGAGACCAGTTTAGAACACTTGCTGTGTTCTGGTGCAGACTCTGATATTCAGTGGGACAGTGATTTTCTAGGATGGACAGAAGTGGGTTAATGTTTGGCAAGTCAGATAATCTAGTGCTGCTTCAGAATAATGTTGTCTCTACCTCCTGAGGTTAAGATTTGGTATTTTTTCAAATGTCTGCATTTCAATACTCAACTTTGCTTGTCTTTTCTTTTTTATTATTTCAGAAGTGCAGTGTTCGTCTTTATTCATTTACTTCTTTATAGTTCGGAATTCTTTCACGTGTCCCTAATGTAGGTCTTTGTTCCCTTACTGATGTCAGAGTGCTGTTTGCTCCTGCATGAACCTGAGCAGGCAAATAATTTGAAAGTTTTTTGGTTTTTTGGGTTTTTTTAATTGCATAGCAATTGCAGTTTGTCAAAACCTTTCACCCACTTGCAGTGACATATGTGCATTCTGCAGTAGTGAGTTCTCTTTGTTCCAAGGTTGGGTCCCAAGAACTTGCCATGTCAATCAGGATTTCCTAAGTGAGGACCCTTTGTTAGCTGTAAGGAGAGTTGACTGATATTTTTAACCTCAGGTATCTAATTGGTGATTGGAGCTTCTCTAATAGTGTTTTTGGTGTCTTACGGGACATTAAAGAAAGAGAAACCTTGGAGTTCAAAATGTATTTTAAAAGATAAAGCTGCTTTACAGACCGAAGATCAAAGGTTGCAGATCTGTAGTTTGACACTGTCAACACCTTTGCTGCATCTCAGGATATAAATTATCGATTTTTATGGTTGATAATTTTAGGGTATGAATTCTATAAAGGTAACAAAGCAAACAGAATCTAATCAAGTGAAACAGAGAGGTCATGGTATGGATCTATTTCTCTTTAGAACAAAAAAAACCCTCACAATAAAGAGAACAGAGGTCAAGTGACGAGCAGTTGATTATAAGCAGTAAGTAGGGAAGGAAAAGACAATGGGATAGTAATTAAGATATTTGATAACCTGGAAGTCCCCTTGTGGCCCTCAGATTACCTTCAGAGTGGAACTGCTTCACCAAAGGGACCATGACCACAATGATTATCTTTTGCATTGGTTTGTTATGGTGGCAATGTTAAAAAAGCAATGTGGTCATATTAATTTATTTTAATAATACCAAAAGTACTGCAACACTCTGAAGAGTAATTCAAGAATCCTGTAAGAATGTTGCAGCCATTCTGAAAGCTTTTACCAACCAAGCTCTGCTGTATCTGGAAGTTGGAGTCTAAAGAGGAGACTGTCCTCAAGATTTTTCTTAGCTATCTTCTATTTATTTTAAATTAATATTAAAATTAATATTAATCGTTTCCACAATAAACTTTTTCATTAAGTTATTCTTGTGTCCTAATGTTAACTTTAAAATGTGAGTTGGCTTAAGATTGCTGAAATAGAACTGCCTGGGGAGGTGGTTTATTTTATTATTTTCTGGCTGTACAGAATGTAGTCATGCAGTGCACTTCCAAGATTCCTAAGTCCAGAAAAACTAGCACTCTGCATCAGTGCCTTTGGTTGTTGCTGTGGGGAAAAAATTTATTCTTTGCTTCTCTCTTTCCTTGGGACTGATACAGTGGAAGTGACATGTTGCTGCTGACCTCTTTTGCTCACAGGTTATCATATGCCCCAGGAGGATAGCTCTTCTTTTGTTTGTTATCTGCATAGTCTGTTTTGAGGCATAATGCTGTTTGGATTGCCAGGCAAAAGCTCTTTTGGTCTGTTAATGACTTGATCAGGTTCTGTTGGCTGACAGAGACCTGTATGTTCCTATGGAATGCTGTTCAGAATAATTAGGAGTGCAGGTCTGGAGAGCAGCCTGGCAGTGTGAGTTAAACCATAGGCACCTCCTACACGGCTTCAGCTTCTCAATCCCTTATGGCTAGAGACGACTTGGGATTTGGCAATGATACTGCATGGATGACAGAGAGGAATTACTTGTGGTAGATTAAGAAGGGTGAAATACAAAGGGTTTTATTGTTTTGTTGGTTGTTTTCCAAATAGGATAAGATTGGTTGCCCTTTTCATATAACTGACTAGACAAAATGCATCTAAACAGCAGGCAAACTGATCTATGCTGGTAAGCAGTGATAAAAAGAAGAAAAAATATCTCTGTATCAGATCTAGATGTTTGGTCCATAAAACAACTTGTGCCAGATTCACTGAAAATTAGCAATATCAGACTGAATGCCGATTTCTTTGTTTAGCAATCCATTGGTGGAATTTAAGTGAGTCAACTGTTGAAGTGTTTGGGGATAGTTTGAGTGGTATTATAGCAATTCAGTGGTTAGGCACTATGTGTTAAGGTAATTAAACACTAAGAACTGAAAGAGGTATACCATCATAAAAGTCATGCATTCTTATAAGGTCAACAGTTCTATAATATATAATAATAAATGCAATTCCTGAAGGCCACCATTAATATGGTTCAAGAATTACATCTTCAAACTGTATCAGGTACAGCCAATATTTTTTTTTTCGTCCATAGTGAGAAAATTAACTGGTTTGAATCCATTACTTGCATCTAAGTATTTCATGTTCATCATGGATCAGATTTTAGAATGCTTATAGTGAATCGTTATTTTGCTCTTTTTATTAGTATAGAGGCAAAAAGTAAATGATGAGTGTGTCTTGTAAGCAATTGTACAGGTTTTCTGCTGACCTGGTATAGGAAAACTGTTAAATTTCTTATCACCTTGTGAAACCAGGTCATCCAGGTAGATGTGCTCATTTCACTTTTTCAAACAAAAAATCTGTTTTTAGTACAGTGAGCTATGGGCTGCCAAGGGTGAGGAAAAAACTCCAACAATACTCTGCAAAGACCTTCTTTGTTTTGAATGATGTCTGAGTGAATTCTGAATTACTTAAATTTCTTGCCCTGTAAATCATTCTGTTCCTTAATGATGATACAGCATATATTTTCCTCTCTTTGATCATGCATGCAATGAAAGAGCTTTCTCAATTTTATGGTATGCAAAAATGTGAGAATTTTAGGATATAATTTAAGATATGGCTTTTGCCCAAGAGAAATTACATTCTTAATGAATTCTATCCTGTTTACATATCTTTCTGTAAAATTACAAGAATGTAGTGTTTTAGGAATGTTCCTGAATTGTTGCTTCTGTGGTGGATGTATTTCAATTATGCATCTTCAATTTTGGCCTCTACTGGCATTCTGCCAAGTCATTTGTTACATCTGTCAACTTCTGTGTCTAATGCTGCTGCTCCCATAAACAAATTGACTTGGATGAAAAAATGAACCTTTGTATAGTTTGTGTGATTTGCTTGTTTAAAAAAAATGTTATTCTGGCTCATATTTTGGAGCTGTGTATTCCTCTCTAAAATTCAATATGGTTTCTAGTGTTTGATAACTTTACTAAAAGTGATCCTAAACCTGAATTTTTCCTAGTTTAGACTAGAATGATTTATTTATTTATTTATCTTTTCTCCCATGTGCAATCAGATGGTTGGAAAACATCTGCTGCTCCTACTCAGGTTTTTGATCTCATCAATTTGCTAACTAATACTTTGTTTCAACAAATTCATCTTGTTTGTTCTTATCCGTAGCCACTTTTTCATCTAAAAGTCATTACAATTTATTTTCGCACTTATTCTCCATCTTTTCCCAAAGTTCAACCTTCAGTGGTGGAATTACATTTGTTATCTGTTTTGAGACTTCTGTGTACATTTTACAGATGTAAAAATCCTCTTCACCATATTAAGGACTTTAAGGTTATAAAGTCAAGCAGTCTAAATGAGAAGAAATAGCCTTTAAGTCTGGCTGGTGCTTTTAGTAATTAATGTACTCTTTGTATGTGTATTATCTTAACTCTGTGTGAGATACTATTTTTATTGTAATGCAGCTACTGCTTTGACTTTTCTCACAGTATTTAGCTTGCAGAAAATAACTTTCTGCAAATTTCATGCTGGGTCAGAAAAAGATACAGCAAATGTTGGCTCAAAGCTGTTTTTTTTGTAACCAGTTTGCCAGTTTGTAGGACTTTTTATATCTTTCTATTCCTTTTAATATCAGAACATTCTCCCACTTGTTCATTCATTGCAAATTCTCTCACCTGAGAAATAACAAATATGTAAAAGGTTCACAAGCTCCTGAGATCTTCCTTGTATAGTGTTAACTTGTGAATTGGATGAACTGGGGAGAGGGGAATACAGGGATGGAACCAAAAAAAAATCTTGCGCATGCCGAGGAAAGGGATTGAATGAGGCACTTCACAGTGAACTGGAATTCACATTTCCTAAATTTGGATGTTTTGATTTGGTAATATTTCTGTCTTTATATGCATGATATATATCTATGTGCTGTGCATGCAAAGAAAAGGAGAAATGTTCTAATTTCTATGGAAATAAATAAGAATTGGCTATTTGGTGAGATAAGGATTTGTCCAGTTTGGGAGTGTTTTCACACATTTTTTCATGTAATACAACTAACTCAAGACTTAAAGCATCCTTGTAGAAGCTTTTTGGAGGAAGGAAATTATGCACATTTGTTAAAATGGAGTGTGTTCCTTGTGTCATAATTTCCTCAGCAATTTACTGATTCTGATGTCTGTTAAATGAAATGTAGAAAGGGTCCCTTTCACTGCCTTGTGCCTACTGTGTGCACAAGTAAATTGGAACAGTGATGCTGACTGAGGTGCTCTGTGCTGGGTTACCCCTTCCACCTCACCCACCAGAGAGCGGCTTCTCTGAAAACAAACTTGGTAGGAAGTGGGCTCATAGTTGTGCTGTCTTGGAAAATTAATCAGAGAGAAATCATAGAAATGGCAAGTGTTGAAGATGTTGGCAAAAAAAGTTTCACTCTGTCATGTGCTGGCTGGCTGAGATGGAGGAACTTGTTGGAGCCGTGGCTTGCAGGAGACGCACCTGAGGCAGCCCGTGCTGAGGGTGGCAGAGAGAGTTGTGCCCTGGAGGGTGGAGAGCAGAAACAAGATATGGGGCATCTCTTGAAGCTATGGAGACCAGTGTCCTGCGGAAGAGGAGGTGAAGAATAGTAGGAAAACTGTTCCTAATACTGTTTTATTCCTTAATATCAAATTCTGCTCACAAATGTCTCCCCATGCTTGCTCACTTTGGAACCTCTTCTATATTTTTTATTTCACATCCATACTTGCTTTGTGTGTTGTGTGTGTTATACCCCATTTGTGTTGTTCTGAATTTCAAAAAAAGATCTCCTCAACTTCCATAAGTTGGTTTACTCTTCAAATGTGTAAATTTGCAGAATAGCAGGTGATTTGGTAATCTACTGGTGACTTGTGATTTGTAGCTGATCTGGGAGGGGGGTGGGGAAATACAGCTTTTTTTACCTTCTTTATGCCTAAAAATTGCTGTAAATTCATAAAATCTTGGGGACAAAATCTTACCTATTATAATTTTTTTTCCATTTCTGTAATATCTTTCCCTTAGGCAGGCAAAGAAAAATTACCCCAGCAAGTTTGTAAAATACAGTACATATATTTAGACACTGGCCTATTAAATGTCTGTGTGGACAGTTCTTCCTAACCTCTTATCTGCACTCCTAAAATTATGTGCAGTAAAAGACAAAGACTTAAGAAGACAAACTTCTTAGGGAAAGGTCAATAAAAAATGGGGAAGAAACCATTAAAATGGTAAAATCCACAGTACAAGTTCTACATATTCAAGTGGGGAACATGGTATGATGAATTCTACTTGATCCCAAGGTTTTTAAAGCTTATAAAATGTGTTCATGTTATTTCAGCTGGGAAGTCTTGAGATTCCTTCTGTCCAATTTGAGAATGTGGATTGAAGACTACCGCTTTGATGGATTCCGGTTTGATGGTGTTACATCTATGTTGTATCACCATCATGGCATTGGTAAGCAACTTAATCAGCTCTAATCTCAGCAGTGCTGTTGCAGCTCTTGCTGTGGAAATAATGCTGTCAGGTTCACTGTTTCTCGGAGAGGGGGGGGAAAAAGGGTTTTAGAACAGGAGCTAGCAGGGCTCAAGGATAAGCTTTAATCTAGATAGGAGAGGGGGGGAAGGGCATAAAACCGGGCTTGCCAGTGATGAGCAATGGGGTGGCACACCAAAACTTGAGGAACTCAGCACCATTGGGATCCTTCAATCTGCTCCATGAGGTGTCTGCTACAATGAACCACATTTGAAGTGTTTCTACACCAACATACTCAGCAGGAGGAAGAAACGAGGAGCTTGAAGGTTTGGCCCAGTCCCAGGGTTTATGACATCATTGGCATAAATGAAGCCTCGTGGGATGAGTCCTGTGGCTGGAGTGCCCCAGTGGATGACAACAGGCTCTTCAGGAGGGATAGACAGGGTAGAAGAGGCAGGAGGGTGGTGGTATGTGTGATGAAGGGGCTGGAATGTATGGAACTCCCAGCTGGCAATGGCGCAGTTGAGAGCCCCTGGTTGTTGAGTCCCTCAAAGGCCAAAAGATCCCCACAGAGATACAAATTGGAGTGCTGGACAATCACCAAATCACAAGGACAAGTGCTGGATTCTGCATCTGGGGCAGAACAACCCCTGATATATGTATGTACTGGGGAATGAGATGCTGGAAAGCAACACTGCAGAAAAGGACATGGGGGTCCTGACTGATGGCAAGTTAAATATGAGTCAGCAGTGCCCTGGCAACCAGGAGGGCCAACCGTGTCCTGGGGGGCATCAGGCAAAGCATCATCAGCCAGTCAAGGGAGGGGATTGTCCTGCTCTGCTCTGGGGACAGAAGACCTAAGGAATGGCCTGAAGTTGTGCCAGCAGAGGGTTAGGTGGGATATCAGGAAGAGGTTCTTCACCCAGAGAGTGGTTGGGCACTGAACAGGCTCCCCAGGGAAGTGGTCACAGCACCAAACCTGACAGAGTCAAGAAACATTTGGATAGTACTCTCAGGCACAGGGTGGGACTCTTGGGGCTGCCCTGTGGAGGGACAGGAGTTGGATGCTGGTGATCCTTGTGGGTCCCTTCCAACTCAACATATTCTATAAATGCTCCAAAAAAATCCAGATTTGCTAAAAGCTTGTTTTGCTGCTCTGCGGATAGATCAGAAATCATGAATAAATGTGGTGCTTATAAAATGGAATATTGCAAAATATCTGTTTTCTAAAAGGAAACCTGACTGTAGCTTTTAAAACTGTCTGTCTTATTAGGCACAGGGTTCAGTGGAGATTACAATGAGTATTTTGGCCTACACGTGGATGAAGATGCTTTGTGCTATCTGATGCTGGCCAATCACATGATTAATTCCTTACATCCAGAATGCATAACCATAGCAGAGGTAAGATCAGAATCAGCCACCCTCAATAACATTAATATTGATTAGTTTGCTTCGGGGTGTGAATTTCTTGTTAATTATCGAGTCACACTTTGGGTACTCAAGAACTGACATGAGCTGAAAACTATTAATTAGTGGACAGACTTTGCCTGGTGGGGAAAAACAACTTGAGTATGCGCTTTGGGAATTTTCTCTGCATTAATAGGTTATTAATTAATGTGGTGATTTCTTTTTCTTTTTTTCCTTCATCACCTTGAACTTGTAATGAGGTTTGTTTTTATTAGTTTATTTCTTGTGCATGATAGCCATTTGTCACTAGTGCTTCAGGGTACTAAAAATTAACAGCCCTAGTGTGGTTTTGCATATTTTGAATTATATTGGTATAACTGACAATTCCCCTTCAAATTAAATGCAATAAACTTATAAATGTTGAATGTATAGGCTAACTTAAATTTACTATTAAGTTTCTCCAGGTTTCTGAGGGAGTGAATAGACTATCTTACTTGAGTTGATTGAGATCAATTAACTTTTTTGACAGAAAAATATTGTTGGCAAATGGAACTTGTAATAGTATGAAACACCAGAGCATTAAAATTCTATGAATAGGTATGTTTTCATGGATATTTTGTCTTTATCTAGAAGAGAAAAAACATGTAAACACTGAGGATTTTGTCTGTTACTATGTTTCAAAAATTAATTTTATTTAAAAGAAAAAGTTGGATCTATCTGATAAAAGTAGGGACTATTTGGATTTCTAATAATACTACATTAGAGATTGAGAGCTTGAGAATTTCCTGTTTATTTTCAGAAAACAAAGTACAGCTTAACTTCATTTCTTACTTATGGTAAAGTTTTCTATTATAGACAATCACTGCTAAAAGCTAAACAACAGGCTATCAAAAACAGCATCTGGTGAGCAATTACCAGTGAACTTGAGGTGGTTTCATTGGCTTATTTGAAGTGAAATATGTTAATTTTCTAGGTGGTATAAGATCATAAATATTCCTTCCAATGAAATTTTGAGTTCAGTTGTCTTGTGTTACCTGGCCTAAGAGTTTTGGTGGGTTTTTGTTTGTTTGTTTTCTTTAATAAGATGTGTCTTCAGTTTCTCTTGCTTAAGTTGAAAGCTGCTTCTTTTTCAATACATAATTTTCTGCCTTGGGGAGTTGCTACACAAATCATAGAATTGATCAATGTGCTGCATGGTTAAAGGAGAATTTCAGAAGGAGAAACTATTGACTTAATTGAAAATTACAAAAGTCAATGAAGAATGACTTTTCTCTAGCCATAACTAATTCTAATTTATTCCTTAATTAATATAATTGATGATTTTTACAGCTTTTAATGTTCTGTATATTCACTGTCTTAGTAATTGTGAAGTTTTTAGGTGTTACTGACGATATGCCCTTTTTTTTTTTTTTTCATTTTGGTCTTCTAAATCAAGCTGTGATTAAAGTTTTTTATAATAATGAGAAGAAAAAGTATTAAGTGAAATTACATCATGCCTAAAGTATTAAAAAAGCAAACAGGCGAAAAATCAACTGTGGTTTCTACTGCTGAAGTTTTTGGTTTTATTGGCAGCTCATTTTCAACCTGGGTCTGAACAAATGCTTAAAGAATAGCTGTTTAATAATAACATCACAGAATGGCTTGGGTTGGAAGGAACCTAAAAGATCATCTTGTACCAATGCCCCTGCCATAGGCAAGGACACCTCCCACTTGAACAGCTTGCTCAAAACCCCATCCAACCTGGCCTTTACCACTTCCAGGGATGGAGCATCCACTGCTGCTCTTGGTAACCTGTTCCAGTGCCTCACCACCCTCACAATAAGGAACTTCTTCCTAATATCTTATCTTACATATATTTTCTTTCTGTTTGAAGCCATTCTCCTTTTTCCTATCACCACATGCTTTTGCAAAAGGTCCCTCCCCATCTTTCTTGTAGGCTCCCTTGGGTACTGAAAGGCTACGATTAGGTCATCGTGAAGCCTTGTTTTTTTGAGGCTGAACAACCCCAATTCTCTCAGCCTTTCCTTGTGGGAGAGATCCTCCCGCCCTCTGATCATCTTCATGGCCCTCTGCTGGACTCGCTCCAACAGGTCCATGTCCTTCCTGGGACCCCAGAGCTGGAGGCAGCACTGCAGATGGGGTCTCACCAGAGCAGAGCAGAGGGGCAGAATCCCCTCCCTCCCCTGCTACCCACACTGCTTTGGATGCAGCCCAGGATATGTTTGCCTTCCTGGGCTCCCAGTGCACATGGCCAGGTCATGTCCAGCCTCTCACCCACCAGCACCCCAAGTCCTTCTCGGCAGGGTTGTTCTCCATCCCTCCATCCCCCAGCCTGGGTTGGTACTGCTGGTTTCCCTGACCCAGATGCAGCACCTTGCACTTGAGTCTTGTTAAACCTCACGAGATTCCCGTGGGCCCACCTAAACTGGTCCCAATGGAGACCTTGCTGAAGAGGGGATTCCCATCTAATGCCAGTATGCCTAGTGCTGCAAAGGCCATTCGCTTGTCAAAAATACCAGCATTTTGGTGGTGACACCAGATTGTGGAGCAATTTATTAATAGACCATCTGTTTCTTCCAATGTTGCTGCCTTCAGCTAGAGTTACAGAGGAGACTATAACTTGTGCCTCAGCTTCTCTTACCAGCTTTCCCAAGGCCCTGAAAACCATTTTGATTGCCCTTGGACTACATATTGCTGCCTCATAGCCTCCTATGTGAAAGATCAGTAATGGGTGGTGGTCTGAGGGCCACATCAGGCTAGGAAGTTTCCTGGGGGAAGATGTACTGAACAAACTAATGCTACATTTTCTTTTTTTTTTTAATGTTCAGTTAAAATTTGTAGATAGATATAAATAGTATTAAATTTAGAATTTTACTTCCTAAAATCTGGCTTTTGAAATTGTGACACAAATAGATGTGAGCTGCTTAAATTTCAGGTTTGGACCTTGTCCAGGTAGGCATCATAGCATCAGAGAAAAAGGCTTTTGTTTCGTATCATCCTGTCCTTTATAACTCAGAGACCATTATTCTGTTCTTATCCTTTCTGACTGATTCAGGAGAGCTACTGAACTTCCTTTTATCACGTCAGAAAGTTTGGAAGGAATTTCTACTTCATTATTTGGTTTTTACAGCATGTGGAATGTGGCTGCAGTTTTCTGTGTGATCTAATGACTGCTGACTAAAGGAGGATAATCCCTTGCTTTGATCTCCTGGCTTTGCTGTTCAGGCAGCCTGGGATGCTGCTGGCCATCCCAGCTGCCAGGGCAGGCTGCTGGCTCATGCTCAGCTTGCTGTTGGCCCAGAGCCCCAGGGCCTTCCCAGCAGAGCTGCTCCCCAGCCTGGCTGACCCAGCCTGCACCCATCCTAGGGACAGGATTTGACAATTGCCCTTGGTGACATTCCTGAGCTTTCTGTGATTGATTCCTCCAGCCAGTCAGGGTCCCTCTGGATGGCAGCCCTGTCTTCCACCCCGGGATGCCATCCATGAGCTCCATGGTGATGTGATTGATCTCCTCACTTATGTCAGTGTGTGTGTGTATGTGTATAACTACAGATATCTTTTTCACTAGTCCAATGCAGCAACTGGATTGAAAAAACTGGATTGAATCCAGAAAAACAGAATGAGCTTCCTAATTAGGCCCTGGTTCCAGTCAGTATTTAATTCCATAAATTCTCTTGTGTAGATGCAAGATGTGTGTGATAATCCATAACCTTTGTCAGTGAGAAGTCGTTCCACCACATAAGTTAATAACATTGAGTAATGATGGATATTTCGTATTATTGGAGACTTGCATTTTCTGTCCAGATAAGTTAACTTTTTGAAAGAGAATGCTGTGTGATAAAAATTGCCTCAGAACATGGTGAAATAAATATTTTGAGAACTTGGAATTACAAATTTAAGAATGGTCAGCTTCCATCAACATGAAGATGAAAAATTATGCAAAGATCATGTCACTTTCCAGGACTAGCTTGATCAATAATTCTGGTTTTGCACAGTGGGGAAATAATAGGGATCATATTTTACTTCCTTACTGTACTTAATATTTAGCCTTTTTTTCATGCCATTCTTTATGCAAAATATCAATAAACAAAATGAAGGTTTAATTTGTCTTTTGTTGACTACTTTGTACTTTCTATTGATTACATGGAGCTCAAGAGAGCTAATTATTTCAAACTCTGCATATACTGAGATCTCTTCCTCTTGAAATATCTACTCTACTAAAGTATTTTGAGATAGAGTATTTGATGAGAAGCCAATGCTTTTCCCTGTAACTTTTGCATTCAAACAACAAATCTGGGTGTAGTAATCACTGATGTTTATTTGTTTTAACCTCCCTTAACCAGGTGAGTCTGTGAGGCTGTTTACAGGGTTGTGTTTAGAGAGTGTTTCTATACAAGTATTGCTGTATGATAGAAAACACGAACTAGTAATTGAAATGCCATAGAAATTATGCTGGGAGTGTGTTTTTTTAAATCTCTTTAAGGATGTTTCTGGAATGCCAGCACTTTGTCGTCCTGTCGAAGAGGGAGGAGGGGGCTTTGATTATCGACTGGCCATGGCTATCCCAGACAAGTGGATACAGGTGAGAAAGAACTTCTTCAAAAACACATTCTGCTCTTCAGAGTGGCATGTTTTTCTGTCAGTGAGCACACACAGACAAATCCTACTGACAAATGTTGCTCTCTCTGCTGTTAATGTCCTATTGAAATAAATCCTGACAGGCTTGAGCACAGGCATTAGTGGCTGCAATGAGAGCTGTCAGATATTATGGAGGTTTTCAGGTGAGGAAGTTCAGGGGCTGGTCTTTTCATTCTAGCTGATATTTTTCTTCATACAATACACATAAACTCAATTTGTTTGAAGTAACCTGTATCTTGCAATAGCTGTAGAATGTGTAATCTATAAGGAATGGGAACAGGTAGATAATATGTTAACCATATGCATATAAATATTGAAGAATCACCCCAAAAACATGCAACAAACCCTCCTGGCACTGTGTGTGTTACTTGAAATAGAATATAGAGCTGGAAGTTTTAACCAAAGTAAACCCAAGGGAATTATACAAACACCTGCAATTGGTACAGGGGGGCTTCAGAAAGAATAATAAAAATCTGTAAATGCTCTTCAAGAACAATAATATACTAATAAACACTGACTACAACAAGGATTTATATCTCGTTTTCCTTAATACAGAGAATCACAAAAAAAGGAATAAAATGCTAAATGATCTAAAAAACCTCCTACTGATATTTTAGAGAAGGTTTTTCAGTTAGAGAGAAGATAAGACTCAAATCCCTTGGGCAATCATGATAATCTGAAAACAATAAATGTTTATATTACCACTAATACTTCAATAAATATAGTGAGTAGATAAAAATAAAAAAAACAAATTAACTTATCTTCAGCATCTTTCAATTTTGTAACTAGGAGGTGGAGGGCCAATTGAAAAAACAGATTTCAAACCTCTTTTCAGAAGATAAGCTTGGCAGCTTTTCCAGCAGGGACAGCATCCTTAAACTTTGGAATGTGTAATTTACATATTTAGATATTTAGATCCTGGGGCACAGGCAGGGCTCAGATTTCTGTAGCAACAAGAAATACCTTGAAGGGGGGAGAGGGTGTTTGTTTGCAGGGATTTTTGTTGTTGTTGTTTCTCTTTACACCTTCAACTTCCTTGTCACACTTTAAGACAGGCCAAGATGAGCAATTTCCCAGGTAGGCAAAATGCAAGTGGCCAAGGTCATATTACATAGGAAAGAAAAACAGACCGTAGAATTTTACAAGTACAAAAAAAATTGATAATCTGATTTAGCAATCTCTGCTGTGGTCTGCTTATTTTAATTTGCAATACTTGGATAGGAAACGTAGTTAAGCAGTAAATTCTGTTCTTTAGTGGCAGAAAATCTCACTTCTTTGAGCCTAAACATGTACTTGTCGTGGGCCAGGCGTGGGATGCTGGTGGGATTGCAGATCAGCTATGATAGTCCAGCCTGTTTCCCAGCAGAACTCCAGTTATTTAGAAATGTACTAATTGCACAAGAATGTTGTGTGATGTAGGCAGGAAGCTTTTAGCTAAGGAAACTGCAAATAAGCAGCCACAATAGAGAACACAGAGTTTGAGAAACAGGGGATGTATTTAGTTTGGTACCACATTTCTTGAGGGGGAAAATAAAGCTGAAATGATTGGAAGGGAGAAGTTTAGAACCAGTCTGACAGTTATCAAACTCTCCTACACTTCTTACTCTCCTTTCTCATCAGTTTTTAAATATATACCTGTTAATAGTAAGTTTTCTAGGTAACTTCTTAAAATCAGTTTTAAAACTGAAGGATCTCCAAGACTTTCCATGAACTGAATTCTGAGGAATCTGTAAAAGTAAGAAAGATAAATTGTTTGTGGTAACAGTGACTGTAGTAGTTGAGTTTAAAGATATGTCTAGTACATAATATTATGCTGCATAAGGACCTGAATGTGTTCAGAGCCAGAACTTATGGACTCAGGAAAAAAAAAAAAGGGGGGGGGGCAAAAAACCACCCCAAAATACAAAAAACAAGCAGAGGAAAACACGACTGTTCAGGAGTACATGGGCAGTTAGACTCAGAAAGTTAAATTTTATAGCATGATATTAGCCATCTTGGTGTTATTGCCTTTTTATCACTTTTATTTTTATATCTATATATTTATGTATATGTATTTAAGTTGTAGTGCTCAGTGGAGGTCTATAAAGTAGTATTGAAAAAAAGAAAGGGCTAACACTGAAATTAAACCAGACTTAGAAGAGGGAGGAAATAATGTCATATGAGGCAGAAAATTCCTATTAATGGGATTTAATTTAAATTGCTGAAAACCAGGAGGTAGCAGCACACAGCCCAGTGGTTAAGATGTATTTGGAAGCTATCGTGTGCCAGGGTTGCATCTCCTGATACTGTGGACCAGGTAGGTGTGTGCCCACATATTTCTTGCTGGTTTTTGGTTCAGTGCTTTTCTTTCAGGTGCTGTCAATCACATTACCTGCTGTATCAGAGGATTCACACAATAGAGGGCAAGTTATGTCCATGCTTCCACATGGAAGTATAGGAGGAACAAAGTATTCTAGTTATTTATGTGGTAGAATTGAAAAGGAAAAGAAGATGGTCAGAGAAAGCTCATCACTTCAAAACGGGATCAGGAGAATTTGAATTACTACAGTTCACAATCTACTGAACATTTCTATGTCAAGATAACGCTACATGCTTTTAGTTAAAACAGCAATAAATTTGCAGGGATCTTTTTTTTTCCCCTGCAGATAATTAAAGAGCTAAAAGATGAAGACTGGAATATGGGCAATATTGTGCATACATTGACAAACAGACGGCATGAAGAAAAATACATTGCTTATGCAGAGAGTCATGACCAGGTATTTTATCTGTATATTTATTTATAAGAAGTGAAACATGATGTTTATAGGTTTGAGGGGTTTCTTTTTAAAAATGAGGCTATAGTTGAGAAGGATGGCAAGAAATTGAGATGGGTAGATGTGGACTACTACTCATATTTTGTTTTGATCCTTCACTTTAATAAAGGAGTCCTGCCTGGAGCAGGTGGATGATGTTAGTTTTCAGTTTTGTTTTTAAGAAATGAGTGGTAGCATCTTGTTTTGCCTGTTATAGAACATAGGAAGGTGTATAATCCATGCTTTTGAAAATCTTGTTTCCATTCAGTAAGCTGGAGTACTGTTTATGATAAGCATGAACAACATCCCAATTTAGAAAATTTGTCCATTGAATCAGTTTTTGTGACTGTTGTGTTCCCTTCATGAAGATCTTTCCTCTCTGGAAGGATTGCAAACATCCTCTTTTGAGACCTAAAAGAAATATTCTGTAACATTTTGGTTCAAAACACAGTGAAAGTAATAGTTCTGTGTATGGAAAAATGAAAAAATAGTGATGAATTTTGGTAACACTCATCTCCCACAATCTTTTTGACAGTTGTTTCTGAAGAGTCAGAAAACAGTAGTCAAGAATTGTAAAATTTGGAATTTAAACCTTCTATTAGAAATTAATATATTTTTTAAGTAACTACCTTCAACTTTTTCCTTTGCATAGAAGTTGGTATTCTATTTCCTGTACTTTTATTATAGAAGTCAACAGAGGTGTCCAAAACAAAGTCTATATTTTATTTTAAAAAGAGAATTCTGCATTTATCATTCAGCATATCCATTTTGTGTACCTATTTACATTTTAATCTCAGACTCTTAGAGTATTCACTTTAAGCATGAGACAAGAGTCATGATCCTGGTAAAGAGCTTCAGAAATTACTTGGAAATCTATACTATTGTATGATAATTTGCTTTCATCAAAGCTGATTCTTCATCCTAAAGCATGGCATATAACAATACTGTTGCTCTTCTATTTTATGCTGATTTTTATTAATGAAGTTCTTTTCTATATGACTATTTTTTGTTTAGAATCTCCTACTTGGGAAAAATCGATTTATTTTTAATTAAAATAAAAAAATGATTGCAGGTATACATCAGGGTTGATATGTGAAAAGCAGGATAGAGAAACAAAATGGGAGTGTAGATAAAACTCAGCCTGAATATGCTGGAAGTGATGCACATGAGGGTACAATTCTAGTTTCTTATATTTTATAATGGCCTATGAACTGACTACTACCAGTCAGAATTCAAGGGCTCGTTGTTATAAGTTTATGAAAATAGCAACTTGAAGCCAGTTGCTGTCAAAAAAGCAGATGCAGTCCTGGAATTGTTATAAATGGAATGGAGAACAAAGGGCACAATCAGCACGCCTGGAGATTTCAATGTTTTGGGTGCCTGTTGACTGTTGGAGGCAGATTTGGTCTTGTGTCTCTAAGGATATACAGCATATCTGGAAAAAGTGCTGTGAGAGAGTTGGTAAGAAGTTCAGCCAGCGTGGATTGGTTTTCATCAGAAGAAAACTAACTAGGGTAAGATTCTTCAGGGCAGCAAAGTGATCACTGAAGGGGGAAATATATCTGTTAATAAAATTATGGCTGTCATAAAAAACAAGATTAGTGAACGCTTACCTTTTTTTTGAATAGAAAGATTAGGGCATATGAAATGACACGAACAAATGCCACATTCTGAGTCCAGAGAATAGTTGTTCCTTACAGTCTTCAGTCTTATCATTGTCACATAGGAGTTTTTAAATTTTTTTTTTAAGTCTGGTTTTTACCTAATGGAATAATCTGTAGATGCTCCTATATTGTCAGTCGGAAGTCTAAAGGATGATGACGCTTTTCAGCTAGACCTGCTTACAATTCATCTGTCTCTTTGGAATTAAATGAGTTTTCATGCAAGATTATAAAATGAAAATTAGGCTAATTAAGCAAAAACTAGCTACTTACACATAAATGGTCCAAAACGTTTTCAACTATCTGCATGCTAGTATATTAGAATAGCATTTGTGTGGCCTCTCTCAAGTAGCAGTAAGCACTAGCAAGTTAGTAATTCAGTCACTGCTTTTAGACAGAATTACTAGTTTGTTTTTTCTCCTGTGTGAAATCACTGAAAACCAATTGCCTTCTTGATTGCATATAAATGAATGCTTCATACTCATTCTGCATCTCTAAATCAGGAGTTTTGTTAATACCCTTCTATTTTTACATTCCAGGAACTTCACTTGGAATGTTTGCTCTCTCATTTTCTGCGTTTTCTGTAAAAATTCCCAAATGGTAGGTCACTTGTGACTTACCGAGTCGATGCTGACACGTCACATTTTGATATCTGTAGGCAAAAAAAAGTTCTTAGAAGTAATTATGCAGTTTGATCCCATCAGGTGAAATGTAGGATGTCAGCAGGGGCTAGACAGGTGTTTATTATCATATAATAATGATAATAATATTATCCTGTCCGTGTGGGGAGCCCCAGTAACCACATGGAGGGTTAAAACAGACACTCAAGTCTGACATGCAGTTGAGGCTCAGCTCTTGGACATCCCTGCCTCGGTTTAGATGCTTCCTCTTTTTGGTCTCAGACTAGATCTATATCACACTCACATGATTGCACATCACACAGTTCACAGGCTCAGTCATTAGAAGGTGGGGTTGCTGTGACCTGGTGATCATAGGCAGTGGCAGGAAGGTTTCTTCTGGAACAGGGATCGTGCACCCTGAGCCACGTCCTTGGCTTCTCACCAGTCTTGCAAGTCCTCCCCTTGTGACATAGAGCACCTGCTGTAAAACAAACAAACAAACAAAAGAAATACTTCTAGGTGTTAAAAACACCCAGGGTTCTGTTCACTGCTTTTTTGAACTGTTCTAGGCACTTGTTGGTGATAAGACATTGGCTTTTCGACTGATGGATGCGGAGATGTACACAAACATGAGCGTGCTCATGCCTCTTACGCCGGTGATTGATCGTGGGATACAGCTTCATAAAATGATTCGTCTCATTACTCATACACTCGGAGGGGAGAGCTATCTGAACTTCATGGGTAAGTAATCTTGGGAACAAGTCTCTCATTTTCTCATCTACAGAATGCTTGGCAGGGAAATAAAACGATCTGACATCATCCCACATCCACGGTATTTATCACAATGCTGAAGTTTAAAGCATAAATGCTTTTATGGATTTAGTACAACAGGTGATATGCATTGTTTTTCTGTCTGTAAGATGTATTATAAGACAAGAAAATAAAATCAAGATGGTTCCTAACTGTAACAGAAATAACTTTTAAAAATGTGGTAAACTCTATTTCAGGTTTACTTTTATTTACTACTCAGGTATTTTAATTGTTTTGCACACTTGTCAGGTGGTGAGCCATGGCTCACACAGTTGGATTGTATTTTGTCTCTATTCTTTTGCTTTCCTCAACTTTTTATGATCACAGTGAATTTACTTAAGATAGCTCATTAGTGTCGTGTTTATTTCAGTTATTAATTGTCAGGAAGTACTCTGGGGTCAGTTGACTTGTATTTCATTGCTTTTAGTGAAGAGCAGAGACAAATCCCAGAGATAGGAGGCACATTGTCTTATCAAATCACAGAAATTGTAAGAGCTAATAATACTTTCCTTTTGTCCATAAGCTGTAAAACCCAACTGTTGCCTTTCCTCTTAAGCACAGGTTCTACAAGAAAGTTCAATTGTTAATCTCATTTAATCAGCCAGCTACAGTTCCATGTAGTCATCTTAAAAGTGGAATATTGTTCTTAGTTTAATCCAAAATTCTGAAGGTATTTATGCTTGCTGCTCTTTACCACGTGCATTCCTTCAAGTTCTTTGCAAAATAGTTCTTACTTTATAGTAAAAATCACAGTCTCATCATGTGGTGTGACAAGTTCTGTATAGCAGTTGTGATAGTCTCATGGGGGAAATAAAAAGGCTCAAAGTCTGCTGTAAAATCACCATTTCAGTTTTCTGATCGTAAACCACTTGAAAAGTACAGAAATTTTAGCACAGTATTTTCTTTTACTTTTGTTGGTAAACAATTTGCTTTATAAAGTCAAAGTGGAGGGTTGGATGTATGTTGCCCTTCTTCCATGATACTATATTTAACAACATTTTTTTCTGATTAAAAAACTAGAGACCAGTAAGGCAGTGATGACATTGGATTTAAGCATGGCTTTACCGGTACTTGTTCTCTTTCTTGTTATTAGAGGAAAACTCAAAAAAATACCATGTTTGTTTTCTTAAAAAGAATTGAAGCAACTTCAGCACAGAACAAATTAATTCAGTATATGCAACACTAGTAAAACTATTATTTCCAATAAAATGTAGAATTTTTTCTCAAGTGAGTGAAGAGGAGTTAATGAAATAAATATGTATGAAGTGTGCAATCAGGCACCAAAACGTGCAAGGTGTGAGGTGCATGCTTCCGTTCAAATTAGTGATACTACAACAGTTAAGGAAGCAGGTGTTTTAAAATATACTCCAGCTAAACTGCAGGTGTCTTTGCCCCAGATTGACTTGGTAAGATTAGAAAAATGATCAGTAATTCAATGTGGCATGTTAAATCCACTGTGTCAATGCAGGTTGATTGAGTAATTAATATTGGATGTCTTTGAGTACTGCAAATGTTTCAGTAACTACATAATAGTTTGCTATATGTAAAGGTGAAAGGATTGTAATAAATGTTGGCAGAGGAAACATATAAATTCAGAATGCAGCTAACCCTGTGTACTTAAAATGTGTGTTTCATCCTGCTCTCTAGTTAAGCAAATACAGTGACAAATGAGTTCAACTTCCAGTTTTGTGTGAATGCTGAAGATAAGAAAGAGAAGCCTCCTGTAGAGTGGGGGAAGGAGTGGAAATCTTATTTCACAACACCTGGAGAAGACATTCCAGGTGCCTCTGTGCTTCCCTAGGTGCTCCCATGAAGCCTCTTATACCTTCTTTTTCTGAAAATAAAGGCAGCAAAGCAACGCGCTGCTTTCTCAGTGCTTTGCTCGCCTTGAGGAAAAACAAACTGCATCTACAAAATATTGTATCAGGAGTGGAAATTTGTGTTCTCAAATGTATCCTGGAACTTCTCTTTGAAGATCTGGAATAACATTTAATTACAGGTGTGTTGGAGTAACATCTGTGTTTCATACACACGTGCAGATCCCTGTTGAGGGCAATTGTACCCTCTTGAACACTGATCGTGGCTTTCTCCACACTGGGTGATTTTCTGTCCTTCTTACCTGTATCTGCAGGAAACCACTGCAAAAATCCTGAAAGTTGTGGTTCTCATTTGTCATGTTTGAGCGTTTAATTTTCACCAAAGGCTTTTATTTTTCTTTCCAGTTGCTTTTATATGCTGATATTGGCAATCAGTGATGTATGCAAACTTAAATGTGAATAGGAAAGTTTTGTCGTTTCAGTAAATTGGTTTGCTTGTAACAAAAAAAACCTTGGGGAGCATTCTTTCCTCCAGTCTGTGCTTTGGTTTTCTGTGCAGCTTTACAAGTGATCTCTGGGGCTTCCTGTGTGCATCTGGCATGGAAAACTTCACCTAGAAAAGGAAAAACTCCATATGCTTGACTAAAAAGGAGAATAGCAACAATAAACATCCTGCTGTAGTGAATGAAAACTCTAGCAAGGCCAGATTGTTTCATATTAAACAATAATAACAGTAAAAAATCAGCAATTGTTTTGAAACTTGTGCTGCTAGATTATCTTTTTTCAGTGCAAGTAGAGCTCAACAGTCCCAATGTAGGTGTCAATTGTTCAACCCCACTCTGGTTTTAAACAGAGGTTTTAATACTGAGACTGCCCTGTACTGGTCAGAAGATGTCACGGGACTTTAGGAAGTTACAAAAATTCCAAGTTCTTCTGCACAATATTTTAGTAGGAGGACATGTGCTACTTCTTTAGGGGGTTCCTCTCTTCATATCTAATATTCCATGAAGATGTTTCCATAAACAATGCACATTTGATTGTCTGAACGTAAGTGACACTTAGGACCTCAAGGACTTACAGAATGTGTCTGCATTAAATAGTGAAAGTAATGTCTTAATTGTAAATAATATGAAAAAACCACCTCTATTCCTACTCAAGTATTTTTCTTTGTAGTTGTAGTGATATTGAAATACAATATGCATCTAATTAACTTAAAACCAGAAAAGTATGTGAAAAATATTTAGGGCATATATTTCTGCCCTCCCTAATACCAGGATTTGAAAACAAATCCAGAATGAAAACCCTGTATCTGACTAAAGTTCCTAACTGTCAATTTTAGCCCTCTACAAAATAACAGAGGAGCTTGAGATTTGAGTCTTAATTCCTCAGTCACTAAACAAGGAGTAATAGAAGTTGTTATAATACTTGCAGAATATTACAGGAATCTTCTGATCTCAGCTTGAAAATAAAGTGTCCACTGTTGTTTCCCACTGGACAATGTTTAACTTCAGTGTAAAGACTCACACATTTCCTGAAAATAATAGTTGAACGTACCACTGCAAAACTGCTCTGTCTGTATATCCTTCTATTTTCCTTTGCCTTCATTTTCCAACTTACCCCTGAAGAAAAGCTATAGACAACTGTAAATTGTTCCTTTCCTTTAAATTTTCTTTTTCTATTTTCTTCCTCATTTCAACCCTGCAAGACATGTGATAAAGCTGTGCCAGTTCTGTGAACTTGTTTCCAAGTTCTCTCCATATCTTGCAAGATACATCTGCTTGTCTAGATTTAGACAAGCAAGGGAAGTTGGTTTTTTTGCCTTGAATATACATAAGCTCCAACCCAAGGGGCTTTAAATAGCATTTTGGGTCCTTGGGATCCTTCATAGCACAAATACTTCCTGTTTTATGCCACTGTAGGGTCTTTCTTTTCAGCTTGCTAACAAGAATTTTCTTGCTTCCTTTTTCATTTCAAATTGGCTTAAACTTGTATCTATTGATTTAAATGGAGATTAGTTCTTACATGAACCTCTAGCACTATTTTCATTATTCTTCTATAGTAAAACAACTCTTAATTAGGACTCCAGAGACCAAAACAATTTTTGAGATTATGTAGATATATATTTCCATATATAGCTAGACAGCGATTTGCAGTAACCAGAACATTTTTTGCAATCATGAGCATTGACTGATGGTGTTACCGTTTGGGTTGATGTTCACCTGTTTTGCTAATATCAGATTTGTTAAGCTTCCTCTTTCCCACTTGGTAGGTTATTTACACTTGGTAGATTATTATTTAGTAGTTTTATGCACCTTCTGTAGTCACCAGGGTTTTTTGCATGCACCAAAACAGCTGCTTCTGTAATACTTCGGTGTGATGAGACCTTGTTCTTTCTTTACCCTTAAAAATAAAATGCTATGCATCATCTATTTCTCTGGGTATTTTAGAGAAAGAAACTTGCCTTTTTTTTTTTTTCCTTCCATTTATTTACTTTTAAACTAAGGGATTTCATAACAGAAGGTGTTTGAAAAAGTATTGACAAATGACAGGAATTGTATCAGTAGGACAAATATCAGGGAAAGGAATGTACCCTTTCCCTTAAGAGTATTGATTAAAAACCTGAAATAAAAATTATACAGCATAACTTACAATATGAATGGGAATGTTGCTTTAGACAGAATCTGAACTACTGCTTCTATTGCTATCTATTCTAGATTAAAAAGAAATTGTATCAGGAACAAGGGCAATTAGCTTAAACCTAAGAGAGTTTGGTTCTCCTAAGCATTTTGCAAGCAAATCACTTTTTTACACTTTTTTCTGCAGCCTTTCTAATGCCTATTACTCCTGTGCACTGGTTACAGTGTGACTTTTTAGATTGTGACCTAAAACGTGGCCTTGCAAGAGCAAATGCTCTTCAGACTTGCTCACTTCGGTCATCTCCTCCTGATAAACAGCTTTGAGGTGCTCAGTTGGTGCAAACTGCAGCTTTAGGAGAGGCACTTTGAAGTCATCCTTCTTAATGCTTACCTGGTGTAGCTGACAAATGTGGTGCCAGTTCTGGTGGGTGCTTTAATTTCATGGCAGTCTGACAGAAAACAATTATGTTCATTTTAAGGTAGGAAACAAGAAGGGTGTAATCTGAAATCTTACCTACAGTTTACCAGAGACTTAGTGCTAGACCATCTGCAATTTGGTTATAGATTCCACCATGTGACCCTACTCACAAATTGGGTTGGGCAGTGGCAGTGGGAAGAATCCAGATATGTATATTAGGCTTCATTAATCACTTCAAGAGTCACTTCTGCAAGGTCTAGAAGTTCAAACTTATAATATTTGTTGTTCATTAAGAGTTGATTGAAACAAACTCCATTTCTACGCTTGCTCAAAGCACATAAGACCGACTGGGAGAAAAGCAATTAAAGAGTAAGACTCTCTCATAGTTTGAAACTAAGCCACACACACGTTACAAACCTGTCTTATCTCACCTTCTCTTCACAAATTCTTATCTCCAAATACTAGGACATACTGAAGTTGTGGGAGTGGATTGTACATCCTCCTTGAAAGGATAGGGAATAAAGCTCCACGGGTTTGTAAGTTATTTAAATATGTCAGAAAAAGGTTAGTAGCAGGAATCTGTATATGTGATGGTATCAGTGTCTGCACTGTGGCTTCTTAAGTCAGGAACCTTGGAACTTCATGGTTAGCAGCATCCTTAGAACTGCTTAACAATCAACATTTCAATCACTGCCCTCATGGAGTGAAACCAGGTGGTATTTTTCGCAGTGGGAGGGAGAATAGTCTAAATCAAGGTCACGAGTGGCACTCTGTTTTTCTTTCAGAGTAAACCTGGTGTTCCTGTAGTTTGTTCCCACATCTACTGAGCATCAGATATGCCAGAATTATCAGTGGAGTAGATTTATAGTGTATCAAGCCATTCTGATGTTGTGCTTCATTTACAAGATGTTGGGTTTGTTTTTATGGATGGGACTCATATTTTTTTATTTCTATTTTATTTATTATTATGCTTAATTTATTATTACACCATCGTTTAACAGTGGTGATATTGTTACTGGAACTTCTGCTAATGTCTCCAGTTTTGATCCTAAGACTCCATCTGGAGTTATTAGTTTCATGTCTGCTTCTTTGACAGCCTTTGTTTTTGCTTTATCGTTGTTTTTAAGGAAAATCACAGAAATAGGCCTCTATGTTAAAGCTTTACAGTATATAATTACACTTTTAGCACAGTTTTTTTGAGGAATTTCTCTTTTCAGTTTTTCAAAATGGTAATTTATTACAGAAATTATGACAAAGTTAATATCATTATGAAATGCATTTTCACATCTTCTGGATTTCTAACTCTACAGGGCATGGCTGTTATTCTCTCCTTTCATAATTACTTTTTTCCCTCCATAGCTAAAAAGTTCAGAATTTCTTGTCAGTAAACTGTAACTGAATTATTTGCAAATGACATTTATTTAGTTCTACTTAGCTGTCTTTTATGAAAAAAAACAGATATAAAGACTACAATATTCTTACTAAATTGTATTTTGCTTTCAACTTCTTCACCTGGAATTCAAATAAATTTTAAAGCAACAGGTTTACCTCACTTTCAGTTTTATTGCTTTTTTAATTCAGAATGTAAGCACTGTTAAAGCTCTGTCATAAAAATGTATCTCAAATTTCCTGGGAGGGCATATAAATGTACATATTTATCCACAAGTCTTCAGAAGTTGTCCAAAATTAAGATTTTTATTGGCACAGTTTATTTTTGCCTGTTAGTATGGAATTTTGATAACTTGTGTAAATTTGATAATATATTGAAAATTTATTTTATATCTGAGAGAGGTTTCTCTGCTCAACGATTCATTCAGTGTGTAAGAAATCAAGTGTAGCCATCTTCCGTGTTCTGTGCTCTGGTTAAATTGGATTCAAACAAAATGCTTTGAATATTTTCTCTTTATGTAGTCTTGTGCTTTAAAATGTTGCATATTGTAATTATTTTTAAAATCTTTTAAGGCTTGGTTCACCTTGTGAACAATTTGTTAATCAATAGGGCTTCAGAAGAACCTTGACATCTTAAGGTGTGCAAAAATGCTATTGTGAGATGACTTTGCTCATAATGCCTTTTCAGAGAGGAAAAATGACCTGGCTGATTCTCTCTTCTGAGCAGAGAGCACTTTTGGGGGATATATATGTGTTTTTCTTATTCACATGAAGATTTGGTCCATCAGAGTGGTCATTCAGAATGACAGATTGAGTAGACTTGCTATATCTGGCCTATAAACTTCTGCTTCTGGTGCTCTGGCTCCTCGATGGAAAACACATAACTTAAAGGAAATAAAATCTTTTCAGATTTTCAAGTAAATGTGAAGTTGATCTACACATAAAACCAAAGTCCAGCATTCAGGTCTCCATTATAATTTACCTTTTTGAGAGAGAGAGAGAGAGTGAGTGGCCTTGTTTGGAGGGTTTTCCCTCTGTTGTACCTCCTTTGATAAGTCCATGTAATAACATGTAGTTTTCACACAGAACAGAGAGAGAGGTGAGACAATCCATGTTTTCCTTTACTTCCAAATCAAGTAATTTAGCACCAGCAAACTCTCATGAGCTGGTGTAGGAGGATGCAGAGGAATCTGTTAATCAGCAGCCCTTCCTTTAGCTACATATTGTTCTTTCCCAGGCTGGTTTCGAACAGTGCAGAGCCAAATAGAATTAAACCCCACACGTTACTCAGTAAGGAATTTCTTGTTTTGAGACTTGACTGAGCAGGTGATATTTTCTATTTGTAAAGTCTGAATAATAGATCCTTAGGCATATATTTCAATTTGGATTTTAATGTGTGCAATTGTGGTAATTTGAAATGAGTTTATCTCAGTAGTGTCATTAATTCCCCAGTCAATGTAGTTTAAGCTGAGATAACACTTTGTGATGACACTGGAATAATAAAAAAGATATCTTTATGAGTTCAAGAGCTTCTTATTTTCACAAGATCTTATTAGCCTAAAATCTTCTCATTGTCCTAATTTTTTGAGGCCATCAATCTGACAGACACACACAGGAATTTACTAGAATAAGAATTTTAACAACATTGTAATTTAATTTGTATTGATCTTCAAGGGGTAAGGTATTTTCTAAGCAAATTTTCATGAGAAGTGGTAAAGTCTGCACAGTAAAGCATATTAGAACATGTTTTATAAATGATGACTTGTCTTTCTCAGATGTCTTTTGAGATCTTAAGTTTGAAATTTCATAGAAACATAGTATAGTTAGGGTTGGGAGTGGCCTTAAAGATCACCCAGTTCCAAACCTCTTCCACTAGACCAGGTTACTCAGAGCCCCATCCAGCCTGGCTTTGAGCACTTCCAGGGATGGGACATCCACAGCTTCTCTGGGCAACCTGTGTCTCCCCACCCTCACAGTAAAGCATTTCTTCCTAAAATCTAATCTAAACTTGCCCTCTTCCTTAAAATTATGTGGGCTTCAGATGTCACTGGAATGTGTCACTGCAAGTGCTGACCTCATGCTGTGATTTGGAGCTACGTTTCCATTGTAATTCATTACAACCTTATTGGAGTCTTCAAAAAGAAAGCCTGAAAGCTCTCTAATCCATTGGGTATGATTCCATGTGGGAAGATATTTAATGGCAAAAGGCTTTTATATAGTATCAGTCATAGAGAGGCAGCTATGTATTGGTGTTGGAGAGAGGAAATGTGTGTGAGGTAGGAAGCCAACCAGGATAATGTGGAGGTGAAGGAAGGAGCAATCAAGTTGGAATTGGAGTGGAGCTGCAGGCTCCATTAACCCAGGAAAGTCTCTTTGTCTTTCTGGCTAAAAAGATGTGTTCCTGTACATAATTCAGCATAAATTATTTCTGTGAGCTCATGGAAATAGATTAAAAACAGTGAAAATGAGGCATTTTAGTTATACTTCAGAGTAAGTTTTATGAGGTTAATCTTGAGTGTGAATATAGAACTGATTTTCTTAAGCTTTCAAGAAGGGAGAGGCAGAATTTATAGTGGAGTAAATTAGGGAGTTTAGGAAGACAAAATGAATTTTGGCTGAAAAGAAAATTCATTTTGTTAGGGGCTTTTTGGTTGTGGGGTTTTTTTGGTTTTGTTTTGGTTTGGTGTTTTTGGTGTTGTGTTTTTTTGTGGTTTGTTTGATTATTTGTGGGGGTTTTACTTGTTTTCATTTGATATTTTTTTCACAGTAGTACAGGTGCCATCTGAGTTGGAATGTTTTGTTGAATATAAAGCACTGCTCTCTTAATGTATTACAGAGAAGTGCAGGACAGAGAGAGTAACAAGTGACTAACACCCCAAGGAGAACAGAGGACTATTTAGTGCTGGTGCAGTCTGTTTATGGCCAGAAGCCTAGAACTTTTACTCAGTTGGGATAATTATTCAGATACTTTTTGTGAAATTCAGAGCAGGTCCTGCAAGCGAGGTATTTCCATTGAATATCTTCTCAAGTGGTATTTTTAGAGAGGTTATTTAAAAGCAATCTGGTAATCCACTCACTCCTGATTTAAGAGTCAGTCCATAGACTGTGAAACAGCTCCCTTAAGCCTCTCATATTTTACTTTTTTTTTTCTTTAATCTGGCTAGCTGTTAATACAAAGTACTGCAGGAAAGCCTGGATCATCTGGATAGCTTTATTATAGGTCAGCTCTTTGTGCAGCCTAAGCTCACAACCTTTATCTTCATAATGGAGAAATATATGGTCTTATTTCAAAGTATTAATGGGAAAAAAAGGATATCTGAAGGGAACCATTAACCTCTGTTAACATAGTGTTGGATTGGCAAAATGTTTTCCACTGTTTATCTTAGGCTCCTTTAATTCGTGAAAAGCACAGATTTTTGGAATATGATGTGTACTCCTTACTAATTGATATGTATCCTGAAGTATAAGCACCTTTTTAGGTTTTCTCTCTCTAGACTTCTGGATATGTGTCTTTTATGTCTGTGTTTTCTCTAAGACTGGGGGAATATGCTTATATGACTTTTAAAAAAACCAAACTTTGTTCAGACTGAGTTTTTGTTCTTATGTTCATTTATGTTCCTGATTTGTTATTTGTTGCAGTTCCTAATGGCTGCCACCATTTTAGCAAGAGAGGAATTGTAGATAATATTGCTTGCAGGGAGAAGTGCAGAAATCCGAACATAAATGGACTTTCATAAATCAAATTTTTTCTTTCATCTAATGTAACATAATGAAAGTGCTAGTTATTTATAGATACCAAAATACCATGTGAATGTATATTCTATTTTCCATATGTCTTCACTTGTGTTACTGTGGTTTTTATCTCCTTGTGTACTATTTAGCTGTACTTAGGCAGCTTCTATGTATTATCTTTTTGAATATACGAATAGTTCATTCTTTAAATCTCTTTTTCAATGTATTTTTAAAGTAATGGAGGTGCTATTTGGGATAATTCTTATTCCTGCCTGCAGGTGCTTTTCAGTCAAAGAAATATGAAGTTAAGTCTGATCAGTCTCCAAGTTAGGTTTTATCTCTGACACGGTCATGAGGATTGCTACTCCCCTTCCCACCCCCAAGTTTTATCCTGAGTTTTAGAAGCGATGCTATAAACTGTGCAATGCCTTTTTATGTCAAATTTAACAGGAAGGGTGGAGAGCACAAGTTTTATGAGGAGCGGCTGAGGGACCTGGGAGTGTT
Source organism: Myiozetetes cayanensis (assembly GCF_022539395.1). Classification (NCBI taxonomy): domain Eukaryota; kingdom Metazoa; phylum Chordata; class Aves; order Passeriformes; family Tyrannidae; genus Myiozetetes; species Myiozetetes cayanensis. The sequence goes on from NW_026087742.1 coordinate 7,262,756, forward strand.
TAGCCTGGAGAAAAGGAGGCTCAGGGGGAGCCTTATTGTTCCCTACAACAACCTGGATGGAGGTTGGAGCCAGGTGGAGTTTGGCCTCTTTTTCCTGGGTAACAAGCAATAGGATAAGAGGAATTGGCCTCAAGTTATGCCAAGGGAGGTTTAGATTGGATATTAAGAAAAATGTCTTCACTGAAAGGGTGGTCAGGCATTGGAACAGGCTGCCCAGGGCAGTGGGGGAGTCACCATCCCTGGGGGTGTTTAAAAGATGTGTAGATGTGGCTCTTGGAGACGTGGTTTAGTGGTGGACTCTGCAGATAACCTTAATGATGGTATGGCTATTCAAACTCCATAAGTTGATAAATGTGCCAGAATATTGACATATTAATTTCAATAGATGTAAAAAAAAATTGTCTTATTTGTGCAGACTTTTCCAGGGTGTTAAATTTATTGTTCTGTTTGGAGGAGGAGGATGGGGGGGAAATCAATATTGCACTAAACTTGCTACACTGCTGACTGTGACTAGTCTTAGAAATATAGTAGCTATATATTAATATCCTACTTTCCTATGTGTGGGGTGGAATGGGGAGTCTCGATTGAAAATGAAGCAGGGAAGTATCTTCATTTAAAATAGTCTTCATTTTCTGGAGTTCAACCTAGACATCGTTGAAGTTTCCAGAAAATTTATGAAGTCCTCTTTTGTATTTACTAGTTGTTTTTATATTTGTAGGCCAGAAAGACTGTATTTTTAGGTTTTTATTGCCTGCATAGAAGGCTATTGCTTGGTTTGTGCACTGCACATAAGAATGCAGAACTAAGTCCATTGCTTGTCTCTGAAAACTTAAATCCAGGAAGAGGCCTGTAGAAATAAATAAAATTTATCTTAGTAAAGGAGCTGTCTACATGTTATATTCTCTGGGAAAGTTTTTGATTTGTGTTGTTTTCTGTGATATGAAAATGCTGAGAATGCTTGAGAGGCCAGGCACTCTAGAACAAGGGATAGAAAACAGTACTAGGGGTGAGTGAAGGTTTACGTTCCACTCTTTGGAGCCTAAATGTAAATGTGGCAGTGTTTGTGCTAGGAATGCGTACTGAGGAAAGCCTGTAGAAAGCAGCAGCAACTATATTTGGTTTCGAAGTTGTAGTGTATGTTTCTGTAAGAAGACTTTTTTTCATCTCCTGGTTTCTAGAGGGACGATGTGAGATACCAAGAGACGGCGCTCGGGGACGTGAGAGGTTTTCACCAGTCTCACATTAGAGCCCTGTCTCTCTGTTCCTCCTTCCTGCTGTTACCATGAGCTATCAGGTTTTCAAAGGATGTGTTGTTTTCTGACAAGAAAACGTTCCCATTTAGATCTAAATAAGAAAACAAGTAGTGAAATAAGCTACCACTCTAGTGTGGCTGTGTAAAGGAATGAAATGGGACAAAACAGAATGAGTAATGACATTGGCAAATCATTTTTTGCAGATAAAGGTGTAATTTAACTTATTTCAGAGGATTCTTTTCCCCCTTCTTTTTTTTTTAATAGATGATCCATGCAAAGCATTTATCAGTTGAGCAAGTTTATTTTTTAAAAGAAAAACCCCACAAAGGAATAAAAAAAATCATTACTGAGAAATATTGCATGTGCCAGATTCAAAATGTCTTTGTGCAAGTAATCTCTGATGGTTTTTTGTCTCTGTTTTGTGTTTTGCTTGTGTCACTTTGAATTTCCATACAGCATTGCTGGAGGGGGAGAGGAGAAATCATCTCAGTGTTTGTACATATTTGGCTTTATTCAAACAGTTGTAACACAGTGATTTTCAGACATTGAAGCAGGTTTGGGGTGGTTTTTTTTCCTGAGATCAAAGTTTACTTTTTCCCTTGACAGAGAAGTTTTGTCTTAGAGGCATGAAAAGCCTAATAGAGTTGCAGTACATTTTCAGCTTAGGCCCTGAGAAAGCTGTGTCACTTCTTTGTATACAGTGAAATGACAGCATGAAGCGTAGCACTTTGAATACATGCACATCCCAGTGAAGTGAAATGCTCTTTTTGGAAGTATTATTTTTAAAAAATTAATGAATGTGTGCATACAGAATAAATTCCAGCAGTTATGTGAAACTTTGGGGTAGGGAAAGCAGAAATACATATGAAAATATGCTCTTAGTAAAAAACTGCTCAAGGAAAAAAGTTGGAGGTGGCTACTTGAATGAGATTGGTCATATTATTTTATACGCTAATCCAGAAGTATTTGTTTCAAAACCTGAAAAACAAATTAAAATTTTATCATGTTTTAAGCAGCCATAATGTAATCTAGAAATAATTTCTACTCTGATTCTCATTTATCAGTGTAAGTTTATTTTGTGTCTATCAACTTGGTGTCACAAGAGAAATCTAAAATTATTGGTTATGTCTTGAAAGGCATAAAGGCTCACAACTTTGTTATGCCTTCAGCTGATTCAGGTCTTAGGGCTAATTTGAATATGTTTTGGGTATAAGGTGAATATTTACCTGTGTGTATATAGCAAATTGTTGAATTTCAAAACCAGAAGGGATAGCTCTAATCTGCAAATAAAAAGGCACGAGATGATGGAATGAAGAGAGGGGATAGCTCATGGTGAACCTCTGTTTCTTGAAGTTGAATCTCAGAGGTGCAGAGTTCTAGACTCATTCATTTTCAACTATTTATTTGTTTCCTAAACTCCTTTGAACAAAATTATTTGAAAAAACAAACAAACAAACAAAAACCAAAACAAACGACATGAGTGTGAAGACAGATAAGCAATCTGGGAACAACTCTAGGCAAAATTTAGCATTCTGATCTATGAAGATACTTGTTCAGAGTCATCCCTTCCCCAGCTGTCACAAGAGCACACCATACAAAATGCAGCTTTTCCTGACAGCCGCACCATGGGGCCAGGAAGAAAGAGCTCTTAATCTCTTCCCACTGAAACCCCCCAGGAGGAGTTGGTTAGATTCTTCATTTTATTACAAAATCATGCTTGACTTGTTCTCAAATTCAGGAAGTAAACTGGATTTGTAAAACCCCATATTTTTCTGGTTTATTGTGTATATGCCAGTCACTTTAGGCAAGTCACTTTAGTCACCCGTAGTGTCTCAGTCACTCCACCTGACTCTGTACTCTGAGACCATCTTCCTGGCAACATATGTGCAGCAAAACATGTGGTTTCTGCTTTCCTGTTGGCTTTGGGTGAGGAAAAACATGCTGAGCAATGTCTCCCTTCATAAAAGCTGGTGGCGTGAAGCAATGTAGTAAATGCAACAGGTTATTTAGCAGAAAGTTCTTAGCCATTTTTTAGTTCTTCTGACGCTCTCATAAATTAAAAAAAAAAAAAAAAAAGAAGCAACCAAAAACCATCACCAGTGGTTTGAAGTCTAGCAGGTGTCCTCTGCTGCTGTTTGTGAACCCGTGCTGCTTGGCTCATATGCCTCAGACTAGCATTCTTAATGCATGGGGTGATGTGTGTCTGGAGTTACATATGTAATGTACCATCATCAGGAAATGTTGGAGTGCATTAGGGCATCTGGGATTCCTCAGTCACTGGAACAATTTTCTGTACTAAACCCTGAAAATTGGTAGATGAGATAGGTAGCTGGCAGAAGCTCTGCCTGATGACACTCTTAAGTACATCTTAAAAGCCCATGATCAAATGACCTGTTATTGGGGAGCAAATGACCAAAATCTTTTCTCTGGTCTTTCTGGCTCTAGTCAGAATGATTAACTGGAGAAAGAGGAGTGGACTAATACCACTTAAGCCAGAGCATATTATGGCTCTTCTGATGTCTCTTAAAGCAGTTTTTGTAAGGCATGTCCTGTTCAGAAGTACAAGGGAAGGAGAGTGTGAAGGATTAACTAAACATGCAGAAAGGGCATTTTCTGCCACAATTGATTTTTGAAAGGCTGGGTAATGTTCAGTTAGTCTAGTTTGTTTCCCTGTTATGTTTTCAATTTCAACCAACAATTTGTTTCCACCCAGTTCTCCCAATATTGTGATTTACTTTTCCTGGTCTCCCCACATACCAAAAAACAACAAGAAAGACAAAGGCCTCACTGGACAACTGTGCTCAGATCTTACAGATTTCAGACTTTGGTGGTTATTTTGTAACTCATCTGCTACTTGCAGTAGAGGTGCCATCAGTACCAATTCTTTAAGTCCTTTTTTTTATCTGAGGAACAATGTTTTGCTTCAGCTTCCAAACCTATTGACTGCTGGGCTATACCTGTACATGCTAAATTTTTTTCCTCTTTATCCTTCCCTGTATTTTTGTTTTTTCTTTCACCCACTTCTCAGTTATGTTGACACTGGTTTAATGTCCAGGTGAGTCAAGACTATCTTCTGCAGTGTGAATCCAGCCCATTTGTTCATCACTCTGCTTGTCAGGGTCTCTGTAGCCTTTGCTGTAGTTGCAGTCTCCACATGCCCACTCAGACTGGAAGCACCTTCTCAGTTACCCAAACAGAGACCTGCTTCATAAAGTTGCTAAGTCTACATTATGCAAAACCATTTGGGTTTGGGTTTTACTTTCATAGCCTAAAAATGATGGCATCAGAAATTTTCAGTGTCTGGCTAATAGTAGATTAGTATTAGAAGGTGATGCTCTTCAGAGGCTGGTTCTAACTTACAGCCTTTCTTTATCCTATTCTGGTGTTGTAAACATTTATAAAAATATTTCAATAATATGCAAGCATTATACTGTTATGATATTTTAACTTTTCCTTTATTTGTATGCTCTGAGATGTGACTAGATGGCTCAAGGATTAGGTTTAAGCTGCTTAAAAATCAAATTTTGTAACACTTTCTTTCATATTAGGCATGTATGCATAATGTCCACGTGATGCAATTGCAAATCTAAGAGCAGTGAGCATTCCAAGACTTAAGTATTTTTGTGGAAGTAGCACATCTCAATGATTTTAAATGAATTCTGATTTTTAACATCATTCAGGTGCAGTCACCCTCTTCATAGACACATATGTAATATCTTGCAGAAAGTTCAGAATAACTCTTTGGAAACTGTGTGAGATTTGGCCTCTATTCTAATAAGAGGGAGAGAGAGAACACCAGGAGAGTAACTACCTTGAACAGGTCAGAATTACAACACAACTTTTGTGCATCTTCATTAGTAGATCTCATTTAGAGATAAACAAGACGTTTCAATTCAAATTATATATTTTGTACCTCAGGACAGAAGTCAATTCCTTAGTCAGTTCAATATACTGACTGATAGTCATCAGTACTTCAGTTGATTGTCAGGCAGATGAGACTCTTCTTAAAACCTGCCCCTTTTTTAGCACGAAAAAGGGCCAAAGAGACCCTCACTCCTGATCTCTAACTGAAAAGATCTGAAAAAAACAAACTTGCAAGCTTCAATATCCATTTCCACGTAGAAAAACCCAACCAAACAAAAACCCCACCAGCAATACAAATAATCTTGCCTCAGACATCCTGGTTATGGTTGACTCTAATGAGCAGAGATCTTGCAGCAGATTATGCTGTCACTATAAGATATCATGCTAGCACTCTGGAAATATGCTAAAACTAATAAACATCACTTAGAAAAATCGCTTTCAAGTTAGAGGCTTACATAAACTACTCGTCATCTTTCATTTCTTATGTAAGAGTATCTTAAAAAAGAAAATCCCCCACAAAACAAACAAACAAAAACCAAAACCCTGAAGCTAAAAATTGAAGGGAAGGAAACTAAAGACTCTAGAACAATGAATGCAAAAAGTACGTAAATTGTTGGGGGATGTTCTTCTGATACACACACTAATTATGTTTATGGCAGCATAAATATTGACCATCCACTGAGGATACTGCTTTTGAAACACTGCAAAGCAGCAGTCTTGTTCTTTGGAATATCACTATATTTCAAAGCTAAAATTTTTTCCAGATTAAGATGAAAAGTAGAATTTTTGTGAGAGGAAACAATCAGGAAATTATTTTCTCTTGGTAGAGTTTAAACTGATTATGATACTTGCTTCATGTATTTATTTACTACTAAGCAGAAGGAAAATTAATCAAAATGTAAATATACTGTTTAATTTGGCACAGGCCAAATGAGAATTTGAGACTTTTGAGGCTACCTCTTTCCTCCTCAGGTTGTTCAAAATGTTCACACTTCCACAAGGAGGTTTTTGGCAGGCTTGTATTTTCCTAGCTTAAATAGTCAGTTTTGATTTCAGACAGTGTCATTCTTTGTAAACCACTTGAATCTACCTGCAGTACAGCTGGGTGGTATTTTGAAGAGCCACATGTTTTAACTTGAGTTATTAGATTAAAACTTCCTTCTAAACCCCAGCTAATCATACTGAAGAGCTGTGTTGGTTTGAGTGGAAATGCCAAAAAGTAATACATGACCCTGTGTTGTGCTCTGCTTTGGGGTGGGTGGGTTTGCTGTCTTTAAACAGAGCTAGAAAACACCAAACCAACGTTCTTGTCAGTGACTAGACATAGTTATCACTGTCTCCCAGAGTTACTCTGCTTGAAGTGGGACTGTGGGATGCGAATGGGAACGTCACTCCTCCTTTTTTCAGTGGTATGTTGCAGTTTTGTGGATCAACAGCTGCGCTTGGAGGATTTTATCTCCTGTAGCACATTTACTTTAATAACTGTATAGAAAACAGATTAGTTAACTGATATATGTCAGGATTATTTCAAACTATTAACAAAGTATATGACTCTCAAAATGGGGATTCTGTGTTTAAATTTTCCCCAGCATGTTTGAATTTTACAGATGGCTAATATTTCATTCATCCATCAGCAGTAGCCCTGACGCAAAAGGGATAGTTGGCCAATCTTTTCCAGTGTCAGTTGTTGGCATTTATTTTCATCTGCTGCGTAAAAACAAAACCAACCACACAAACTGCAAACAAAAATAACCCCTAACCGACAACAAACTAACTTGATCTAACCTTGAATCCTCAGTACGTGATTATTTAGCATCAGTCTTGAAAATTTTTTCGCTGCAAGGTAGGAGGACAATGAAAATTTAAATGTTTTCCTGCTAAGAAGTGGAACTGAAGTAACTGTAGAGAGAAAATGCACGGCTGAACAGTAAGAAGTCTGTGCTGTGCTTTCTATCAGCTCGCTGAGGCAAGTCTATTTCTTGAAACAAATTGTTTGAGGACATTCTGTAAGAGAAACCTGACTTTAAAATGCTTGCAACTCTTCTCATTCTGTAAGGCTTTCTGTATTCTGAAACATTGCTAATATGCAATTCTGGGTCACAGCACTTGCCTTTCTCCTTAATGAGCAGTTTGGGTTGACTGACCAAGCACTCCATGCATTATGCTGGAGGGGTGTTGTCAAACTCCATAATAATTGAGCACTTTGAAAAAAACCATCTGTATCTTACCCATCTCTATTTTCTGAACAGTGTGTAATTGGAAGATGTGTTTATGGTCAAAAACTTCTTAGCCATATGTTGCTCTAATGTTTAATTGCTGAATAAGGAACCTGGAAGGATTTTAATTTCGACATTTTCTTATAAAATATGATGTGTGGCTTATTTCAGAATCATTTTACTGTTTTTTCACTCTTCAGTGTGGTGAAATTCTCTGCTAACACTCAAGATGCATGAGAGTTCTCTAAGCTGATATCACAATTTGCATTCCTTTTCTTTCTGTAAACTTTTATTTTGACATTAGGATATTGAATTTTATTTTCCATGCTGATTTCTGCATTTTTTTTGTTGTTGTTGTTTTGTGCAAGGACTCCCAGAAGGCCTTTGAGCTTTACAAATTATCTCAGAGATAAGTCTTGGAGACTAAACCGTGTCCAGACATACAGGGTTTATATTCACTCACAGCAGCTCAGATCATTATACATTCACCAGAACTGTGCTGGATGTAAAGTGTGGGCTGTTTAAGCACTGAAGGTTCATGTGCCATTCAGCTGGAACCTCACACAAATAAATTGTGCTGTTGCTTCTTCTTCAGTCCTCTGCATAACTTTCCCGTTTGTTCCCTATCTCAGAGCGAAGTGTAGTGCTGGGACATGTCATACAATGCATGTCTGAGACCATGCTCACAGATGGGCATCTCTGACTCCAGGATTACTAAACAGGTGAAGCAGATCTTTGTACAAACAGATATCAATAAAATGTTATCAGAGAACAAGAAATAAGCTCCTCAAGTAAGGGCTGTCGCAGCCCTGCAACCTTGTGTTTGAAGTACAAGCCATGATCCAGCCAAGCTGCCCTCATAAATCTAGAGAATGTCCATTTGAAAAGAACAGTGATAACCTACCAACATGAACTACTACCTCCTATATATTTTCACAAAGAGACTGAGGAGTGAGCAGGCAGGTTGCAAAACTCAACTTGTGAGTGCGCTGCTGAAAAACGTGTGGATAGCGTGGTCTCTGTTGTAGTGAAGTCTCCTGTAGGGAGAATGTTGCACACTGGAATTATTCCAGAATAGGACTGCCTCACATGCAATACACCTGGCTCTGTAGCTGTTTCTCTGCTTGATTTTACCATTTTTCTATTTGTTCCAGCTAATTCTTAGGCAAATATCCTTGCGTATCTAATGCATGGCTCCGGTTAGATGTTAGTTACACCTAAGATTTCAGCTGTTGTGTAGAGTTGTGTTTAGAAACAAAAATAAACCATTTCATTACCTTTTTCCCTTGTTATGTTTAATATATATTTGTCTATATGCAAGTTCATAGGGGTGAGACGTGACAGTAACAGTTTGCTTTGAAACAGTGCCAAGTCCTGCGGACAAAATACTGGTTATACCCTCAAAATTCACAAATCACATACGTAATATTCAGAAAACAAATAACTCCATTTCCTTAATTACAATAAACACATCTTATAAGGGAGCTCAGAAATACCATTGATTGGTTTTCTGCATCAGAGGAGTTTAACATTGGCAGCCACAGCCCCGAGACTCAGCACATCAAGGGCAAGTGTCTGGACTCTTTAAGAACTGCACCACCGTGCCCAGGTACCACCTGCTTCAGGTGCTGTGGTGGCTCTTTGGAGCTTTCCATTTCTTTGAGGAAAAGCCAGTATGATTCTGTGCCTTTTAAAAGACTTTTACAGTAAACACATCATTCTGGTTTTGAAAACAATGAGTGCCCAGGTTCACTGGAAGCAACAGCAAATGAGAGATGGTTAAAACCATGAAGGTCTTGAGAGATGTTTTTTAAAGCAGATGTGTTTAGGAAGTTTATAAATAGATTCTTAGCATGGCAGGGTCAAGTCAGCCTCAGATGGAGGGCAGGAGGCAGCTGGCAGAAAGAAGCTTTAATGTATTCTCAAAGCAGTGATATGTGAGTCAAGGAAGAATCTTGGGAACATACTACTATGAGGTCATTAGGTAAGAAGAGGTTTAGACCTGTAACCAGAAGTAGTATACTCTGATGGCTGATTTGTACTCTTTCAAGAAAACAAGACTTTTTAGTTCTTTTGTTTGGTTGGTTTTTTTCCTACTTTGGCATTAAGATGACCTGTCTGATGTTTAGACAGTAGTATAAGTTTTAAATCAGGGGTTTTTCTGCCTTTTTTTTTTTTTCTTGTTGCATCAACTCTGTATATGAAGTGTGTGTTATGTAGATATAAATATTTGTAATGCATATAATTATATAAAAAAAGAAGCCAGTTTCCCAGAATAGATGATGTGCCGGTTGCTGATGGACCCTGTGTGCATTTGAGTAGTACCTGAAGACAAGAGAGTTGATGCTCTCTGACTGTTGTTCTCACCTTTGTGAGGGTTGAGGTGACAATGCCATGTTCAGTCAGGCTGGTAGGGATACAATGGATGTCTGTGCATATGCAAAAAGAAGTAACAGAAACTACTAAATATCTTTTGGGTATGACTTCTCCCGTATGCAAACCTACTTTACTACTTCCCTATCTTTCCCCCACCCCAGATAAGACCATCTAATTTAACAATTGTCTTTCTGTTTCTCTGCTTTGTCTTATGCTACTTCCCTCTTCTCCATCCCCATGTCTCTCTTTTCCTTCAGATTACTTTTCCACAACCTGCAAGGCTTCTCACAGTCCATCTCCTTCTGTTTTGCTTACTAACATTTACTTTAGAATGCCTTTTCTTTTCCCCCCTACTTTTTAAGAAGTTTTTCCCAAACTTTAATATAAAATTTTCTTCTTTTGTGTTGTTAACAAACTTATAGTTATTTAAGTAAATAGATTTGTCCTTATAGCAAGAAGAGAATAATATTGAACTTTTTTTAAAATTTATTAATTTACTTAACGTGGAAAGCTTTAATTTTCCTATGCATCAGACATTGTTTAAGTGGAGTTTTTCTTCAGTTTACATTTTCTTTCTCGATCCTTTATGTGCTCTTTCAAAATTGGACGATGAAATGCTGTACTTACTGACACCAGCAAGTAAACTGCTATTTATTAAATATCCTTCTTTGTGTGACCTCTCTCCTGCTCTAGTCTGGTCCTGGATTCACTTTTCAAATCCTTTAACCTGTCAGCTGTGGTTCCAGTCAGTACCCAGAAATGTATGCACCACATTTAGCTAAACTTCTTTGACTGCATCTTCTGTCCTAGGAAAGTTTCTTGACGTAGGTTTTGTATGTTTTTGTTGAATTTTGATTTTATTGTTTTTATTTTTTTTTTTTAAAACTTCTGCAATGTGTTGTGCAATATTTCTGCTCTTAAATATTTTAGCAAGCTCTTGGAAGTGGTTACCTAAATAATGTATACTGTGAGTGTACACAGAGCCCGGTGGAAATGCCACAGTATCAAAGTCAGTCTCTTGTTTTTACCAAGATGCATCCAATAGGAAACAGCAAAATGGGAACTAGTTCAGTGTAAAAGCACCACAAATAGTTTAATTACTGCGTCTATTTTTTTTTTTTTTTTTAATACTGTACGAGGGCATGGAGTAAATTTTAAATCTGAAATATTGTATTCTACACAAGGAGAGGGGTGCTGAAATGTAAACTTTCAGGACTGAAAGTTTCTAAGAGTAAATGAATAAAATAACCATTCTCTTAGGGTCCCCTCTAGTTTCGTTAACTTCTCATGGTAGTCTTTTTTTCTTGTATGAATTGCAGGAACTCTTGAGCTCTGCTCAGTAAAGCATTCAAGGGAAAACATTCATCTGCCCTTAGGAACTGAATACAATTGTCAGTACTACTATTCCGTTGAATATTCTTTTATTTTATTTATCTGGAGTTATTTATTCCAGATAATTATTTTTTTTTCTCTGTAAATCACAGAATATGCTGAGTTGAAAGGGATCCACAAGGACCATTGAGTCCAGCTCTTAGCCCTGCATACAAGCATGTTGGCATAACCATCACATACTCTGCTTTTGTAGAAAAATAAAGTAAATCATAGTAAGCAATGCCGTGGCCTGTCCACTATGCCTGTGCCTGGCTATTCCTCTATATAAGAAAGCTTCTCAACCATCCAGCCTTTCTTGGTATAGGTACACAGTTGGTTCTTCTGAGCAGAGCTGCTGTTTTCTTGTTACTTGGTTTGAGGGGTTTCTCTGTAATTAATCTGAAAAAAGAGAGTTGTAGATTTGAAATATGAGAACTGAACAGTGCCGTTTGGCATGGCTGGAATTTTTGTTGGAACAAGTGGGAAATTATCTCTTTTAAGAGCTTGGAACCCTTTTATCAATGTTATAAAATTGGTATGGTACAAAAATTCCTAACTTTTAAATATCAGTAGGAAATTATTGGAGACAGACCAAACTTGGTAGGAAGTGGGAACAATTCAGACATTCCAATGGAATTCCTCAGGATTTCATTCTGTAGCTGGTCTGGTTCTTCTTTATGCAGGAGTTGCAATAGAATTTTTTCCCTGAATTGATTTTGTTAGTTTTTGCCTGACCCAATATGTCATTGAATACCAGTGGTAAAGGATTAAAAGAAAATATGAATGTCTTCATGTCATCTAACTCAACTGTTTGGGGAGGAGCGCATTTGGAATTTCACTCTATTTTAATTTTGCATGGATTACAAGACTAAATGAATGCTGGCAATGAAGCTCATTCCCTCATCATTTGAAGGCAGTATAGTGTTTCTTACTTGGTTTTGGTAGTAATGAATGTTAAGAAGATTACTAGAGAAAATGAGGATTCATTGTTTGAAGTGTTTATCTTTTGAAATAACAATAAATATCACAGGCTATCTCAATCTCTTTTACATTGATTCTATTTATAATCTGCAGGTTGTTGCACTGTCATCGTTGTTCACAAAGGCAGTGAAGTTAAATTCAAATCAGTTACAACTCCTGGATAATTATCTGGCTGCTTTAAATTGCTGTAACTCCACATACCCTGATAGATCTACTTTAAGGTGGAACTGTTGAAATTTTGTCCCAGTATGTCCAGTCTCCAGCTCATCAGCTTTAAATAGAATCTTGTTGTAGTGTTTTATATCGTTTAATAACTTGTTCAGCCTTGTACACCTAATTAACTTCCTACCTTTGTTGTATCGAAAAGCTACTTGTCTTAACTGCTTTTAAAGTATTTAGGTTCATACTTAATTCAAAATACAAACAATCCAAAATAACAGGCATCTCTTGATACTGCCTGCTCCATCATTTAAATACCCCTTCAGCTCTGCTTAGCCTGAATCTTTGAGAGTTGCTAGTAAAGATGTCTAAACAAGAAAGATCAAGAAAACTTGAATGACCTGTGGGGCACAACTTCAAAGGAATCAGCAGCAGTGTAACTGCTTTGTGGTGTAAATGCATTTCTAGCCTAATAAACAAGCATGATATAAATTTTCATTATGGTAATAGGTAGTCAATTTATTTGTTGGAATTGTGATCTTGAAATCTTTTACATAGTAAGGTTGTCCAGTATGTGCAATATGCAGGAAATAGCAAGCTTGAATTAATTCCTAAATAAAATTAGTATACATTGTACTGCAAGGATTTTTGTTTTGTTTCTCTAATCAAAATTTTAGTTAATTTCAGCTTTGTTCTTGATTCCTCCCTCCCCATTAGTTCCATTGTCTTGATTTGAATCATTTGTGGCAGCTGGCTTCTTGTCAATCTGTAGTTTGAACCTTTACATCAAACAGTAAATTAATTAGAGGAAAAGAAATCCCAATAGTACTTCTATACTTAGAGGCTTTCACAAGAACGGAAGTGGAATGTGGGGAAGGACACAGAACACACTTCTCAGGTACCACCATTAGTTATCTCCAGAACTAAGTGCTGGTCACTTCCCTCCTGTAGTGCCTCCTGTAATTTGTTATAAACTTAAACTAGGAAAAAAATAACAAACCAAAAAAAAAAAAAGAGTTATCAGACGTGGGGTTTTTTTTAAAGAATTCATAACCTTAATGCATCTCAAGTGCAGAATCATTTTGGGAGTTGATTGGTAGGCCTGCCACATCCTACATGTTAGTTCCTTTTCCCTATACCACATAACGAAAATAACCTACTTGATTTCATTCAGTTATAATTTATGGACTTCTAGTTTTCTTTCTATAAAGAGAAATCAAAAGGCCCTCTTAAAATCAAGCAACTTGTACAAAAGTCTCATGAGTCGATTGTGCAGAAGGTGCCCGTAGAAGCAGACTGTCAAAGGTGTGCAGTGTTTAGACCCTCAACATGCTTTTCTGACAGCAGCAAGCATTTTAGTCCTTTGTCAAGTTGCTGCACTGTGCTAAATTCCCTTTTTTTCTTCATAGCCATTAGTGATAGTTAGGACATTAAGATTGCTTTTTGTGTTTTTCTGCATTTGTATTGTTTTGGGTTTTTTTGTTTGGTTGGTTTGGTTTGGGTTTTTTTGTTGTTTGTTTTTGGTTTCTTTTCATTGTATGTGTTTTTGTTTTTTTTTTTAAAATAAAACAAGGCAACAAAACACAGCACTGGAACACCACTAGTTACTGTGGTGGGGAAATAGGCAAAGCCAGTGGAGGAAGTATGCTCAACTTACAGTGAAATAATCTATGGAAATTATGAGCTAGTTTAGTCTAATTTATTTGCTGTCTTCTATTGTTTATTTCCCGCATTTTTGTGGTGTGGGTTTGTTTTTTTTTCCTTGAACAAATAGGTATGATTTTCTTGGCTGTTGTTTCAAGATATGTATCATTTCTGACTTTCTGATGGGTTTTTTTCTGTCTTTACCTGAGCTGTCTCATGTAGTCCATCTTTTCAGTAGTGTGCAGATCACGAAGGAAGGTAATACCTTGCCCAGCTCTTCAGAGAATATTGAATTTGCTTAGATACAGTATCTATTTTGTAGCAATATCTTTCCTCATTTTCCAAACCGTATTGTTAGCACAGTTTAAGAGCTCAGTCCAGCATTGTTCCAAGGTCATTTTGAAAGTCCTGCTGTGGTTCTGATTCTTTTATATTTGTCTCCAGTTTTGAGCTGAATATGAAATTTAGTGGTTTAGCTTTTGAATGGGAAATTTAATTTACAACTTCTCAGCCCGTTTACAAAGCGGATACCACTCTGAAGGATTCTCCTAAATATATATGAGGCTTTCCTCTTTTGTTCTCTGTTCATTTCTTTGTTCCCATGAAGCATGTAATCACACAAAAATCACTTCAGAAATATAAGGCTGTAGTTGTCACTGCTCCAGGTCTTCTAGGCAGTGCAGGCTGGGTGAGAATGCACGTGCAGGGTATCCACCCAGGAAACTCTTGCCTTCTCCCGGCATCCCTGTCTTTTGTCGGTCCACAAACCTCCAGTTCATTGATAAAACTTGAGTCACAGCTTGTAGAAATGTTTTTTCCATACCTATTTCTGGGTACACTGTTATTTTCTCTGTTTTATGGTGAGGAGGGGCTTGTGTAATCTCCAAAAGGGTTCTCATGAACCAACTGTCGTAGGTTTTGAAGTGTCTGTTTAACTTTCAAGGTACTTGACATATTTTGATCCTGTGTAAAATGAGTAGTCCACAATTACTGAGAGTCTGCAAGGCAGTGGGTTACAGCATGAGTTAGAATCATCAGATCCATCTGAATTTATCTCAAATTTAATAATGACAATATATAAATCAAGAAAACTTTGGACGGATACATGAAAATCACTCAAATACTGAGTCCCAAATGAGGTCTTACTGGGAATCCTTAGCTGAGATTTGCTTTGGAGGTTCTATGTAAGATCTTGATTAAATGACAACCTTTTACCTTCTTTTTTAAAGGAGTATGATTCAAGTCTGAACAAACATCCTTTATCCCAACCTGAAATGTATCTCTGGTGCTCCTGACAGTGTGTTATGTTTGGAAAAGGAGCTGCCCTTGTGAGGTTGCTGAATTGACACATGCAGCTGGATCCCCAAATTGTCACACCCCTTAAGTCACTGGTTTTCAGAATCAAATACTAAATGCATCATCATAAAGCACTGTGCTTTACTGTCTGCTTTCTAGGCTGCTGCTTCAGTTGGAATGTCTTTTTGAATTTTTCTAGAAAGCCAGGAACTGAGATTCAAGTCATCTTTTTCAATAGTTACTTTTTATATCACCAGAAAATATAATGAAAGTATTTATAGCCATATTTATAGCCAAGATAAAAAGTCCAGAAAAGGTGGCCAAAGTGCATACAACTGGTCCTTTGATTGTTTGGAGTTTAATTGATGAAGTGGGAGGTTCCTCTCTATATGGTTATGTGAATGGTAGCTCTGATTTCACAGAATCACGGAATGGGTCAGGTTGGAAGGGACCACAGTGTGTCATCTGGTCCAACCTCCCTGCTCCAGCAGGGTCATCCCAGAGCACATGGCACAGGTTTGCATCCAGATGGTTCCTGAATATCTCCAGCGAAGGAGGCTCCACGCCCTCTCTGGGCAATCTGTTCCACTGAGTGATCACCTGCACAGTCAAGAAGTTCTTCCTCATGTTCAGGTGAAACTTCTTGTGCATCGGTCTCTACCCATTATCTCTCGTTCTGCTGCTTGTTGCCACCATGCAGAGCTTGATCCATCCTCTGGCCACTCTCCCTTCAGATGCTGATGAACACTGATGAGGTCCCTTCTCAATCATCTCTTCTGGAGGCTGAACAGGCCCAGCTCCCTCAGCCTTTCCTCATGAGAGAGGTGCTCCAGTCCCTTAATCATCTCTGTTGCCCTCCACTGGACCTGCTCCAGGAGCTCCATGTCTTTCTTGTACTCAGGAGCCCAGAACTGGACTCTAAACCAACAGATTTTGGCTATTAAAATGATGGGTTTAGGTTTAGGTTTCTTAGTGACTGTAGCATTTGTATCCCAGCTGATTGAATTTGTCTTCTCTCTATTGAGGGATGGGAATGGGAAACTTTTAAATGTGGCACGATAGCATGGAATTCATAATTTATTCATTACTTTTTACTTCCCCTGGAGTCCATGGGTATTTTCCTCTGGCCAAAACAAACCTGCTAACAAGTGTGGAAGTTCTGAGAGACATATTAATAATAAAATTATTGGTTTATATAAAGAAACATATGGTTTGGAATTTCTAACTTGTAGAAAGTTATACACTAATATATTTTACTTCTGCAGGTTTAGTGTATTTTTAGTGCTTAATTTCACAGATCCTTAATATTTTTAAATACAGGTAACGAATTTGGACATCCAGAATGGCTTGACTTCCCCAGAATAGGGAATAATGAGAGCTACCACTATGCCAGGAGACAGTTTAATCTTACTGAGGATCATCTTCTTCGCTATAAATTCCTAAATGCCTTTGATAGAGATATGAATAGATTGGAGGAAAGATTTGGCTGGCTTGCATCTCCCCAGGTAAGCTGTATATACTAAATGAGAAGTTCTAGTCACCATTTGTGTGCATGTTCAGAATAACAGCAATACCAGATTTGCATGCAGAAAATTTAATCAGCGCTTGATTATGCATTACTTAATGCCTCACCATATATTTCAAGTTGTCAAAACGTGGCACTGAAATATCTGCTGCAGATAATAGAAATCTGAAACAGTTTCCTATTAGCTTCCTAGCAAGGTCTTTTCCTATTATTTTTCCTATTTTTATTTAGTAACTGTGGATTGGATAAAGCAGACAATAAAATTGTCCGTAGTCTAATCCAAGTGTTGCTTTGGGAAAGGGTAAATTGTTCTGACAATACACTTTATAAAAATAATTACTCTGATTCTGAGAAGAAACTTTCAGTAAGTACTAGTCTCCCAGTCTTCAACCTGCCTCTTTTGTATTTGCGTTTTTTATTCAAGTGTCCACTGTAACTTTTATGAAAAAACCTCAACTATTATAATTTCTCAGTGTTTAAATATTTCATACTAGATGCAATCCATATTAAATAATTTCTTTAAATTGATATCTAGTTATTTAATAATGGCTTTAGCAAATAGAACAAAGGTTTAATGTGGCTTAGCAAAGCTATTTCTCACAAAGATTTCTGAAGAAAACAAACAAAACCCCTGCATTTTCTAAAGTTAATAACAGTAGATGGGACGCAGATCCCCATAACAAGTAGGTTGAAGATTTCATTTGATAAAAGAAATCCATTTTTTACTAAAGGAAAGTGTGATAAAAAGACCATGTTATGAACCTTTGAGCAAGAATTTGTCAAGTGTTCTATGCCAGCCAGGTATCTACCTCTTTAATTTTATATTGCCTTATAAAACCTGTCAGCTACGCTTTAATAATCAAAAACTTTATACAACATTACATAGGTAAACAATTTTGATTTTCATGTTACCATCCACACCTTTGTTGCTTGAATCTTCAAGTCTGTTACTTGAAATGATATATAGAAACAGTGAGGAGGTTCTTGGTTTTGTTAGTTCAGTTAGAAATTAAATATTTTAAAGTTTATTGGTTTGATTTGTTGTTTTGATGTTGGTTTTCTTCTTTCCTAGGCCTACGTGAGTGAAAAGCATGAAGCCAATAAGGTCATAGCATTTGAGAGAGCAGGTCTTCTTTTTATTTTTAACTTCCATCCATATCAAAGTTACGTGGACTACAGAGTGGGTATTGAAACTCCAGGAAAATATCCTTTTCTTTACCCTTTTGCTTGTGCAGAAAAGTTTTAAGAGTTGAAAGTTCGTTTTATTTCTGTTTTCTGATACGAATGCAAACTGCAGGTAAAAGGTAAGAAATTACTTGTCATCAGTATAATCTTGCTTTAATTGTGTACAGCAAGAAAATAATTTAGAAATTCAGGAATTTATCTTTTTCACAAGAGATAATTTTGAAGATAGCATGAGTGAAAAATTGCAGTTTAAAGACTTGTGATTCCTTGTTTCTTGGAACTGTGTTGAGGTGTGAAAAAGCAAGTAAACTTCAATAAAGTGCAGAAAGTGACCACAGTAAGGTGATGCTGTGCATGCAGTCACACAGGAAAATGCATTATAGTGTAAACCTTCATCAGGAAGGTCGCACAATTTTTGTTTTAAAACTGGTTGGACTGAGAACGTGCTCTTAGATCAGCTGAGCAGTAAATGATTACTCTTGATTAATTGGCCGGTTTTGCATCTATGTCCAAATACTTAGCATTGAGGGAGATTCAAAAACTAGTACTGATTTGGTGGAGGAATTTTATTTCACAGAATTACGGAATATGCTGAGCTGGAAGGGACCCACAAGGATCATCGAGTCCAGCTCCTGTCATATACTGCTAAAGCAGGATAAAAATATCATGGGAAAAGTGATTACTTTGTCTTACACGTTGCCATTTTAGCACAGCATAAGATATCAAAGCATTTTAATCCTAGAGAGAATTGAAGGCACCAGAGTGCCCTGAATTTAGGGTGCTTAAGAACATTCAGGCAGTGATCTTTCCTCTCTAGTGACCAGGGATGGAACCTAAGGGAATGCTATGAAGCTGAGTAAGGGGAGGCTTGGTTAGGGATTAGGAAAAGGCTGGACACTGGAAGTTGGGCACTGGAACAGACTCCCCAGGGAAGTGATCACAGCCCCAAGCCTGGCAGAGTTCAAGCATTTGGACAGTACTTTCAGGGATGTCCTGTGCAAGGCCAGAAGTTGGACTTTGATCCTGGTGGGTCTCTTCCAGCTCAGCAGGTTCTAGGATTCCCTGATCTGAAGTCAGAGTTGTCCATAAGCAAATAGCAAGGCGAGACTTGCGGTATCACAAATATTGTCATCAAAATGCTGCAAAAATATACTTTAGGAAAAAAACCCCACCACATTAATTCAGGCTCTCTGACATTTACAACGTGCACCTAGAGCCTCTAATGAGCACCTAAGGTCACTTAAATGAGTCACTGGCATGCAGTTGCTGAAGGCAAAGACGCTGCTTTGAAGTGCAGTTGTGTAACTGTCCCTGCCTGTTAGAATTCAGGGGGTAACTGGCACGTTGAGACAAAAAAACTTAATTTAGGATCAGTCAAATGTTAAATTCTATCAAAGTAGTTGATACCTAAGGTTAATAGGTGTGAATAAGAAATACAGCATGCTAATGTGGGAATGAATCTTTGATCTGCATGGGGAAGGACACAGGTTTGCAGCACTGTGAGTCAGTGTAGCTATCAGAGTGGCATATTCTATTGCCCAGTTTCTGTATCATTATGTGAAGGAAAAAGGAAAACATTTCTGTGCTCATGCTGGAATTTCACTTCATAAATTATGCTCTTTCAGAAGCCTTTTCATGAGGAACAGGCAGCTTGAACTAACAAATTATTTCTGCCTAATTTGCTTCAGTTTTGAGGTAGATGAGTAATCAACATCTAGGTCAGCTGTCTCTAGTTCTCTGACTGTAGGTAAAACTTTGAATGTTAAAAGGAGAACCATTCATAAGTTTCCAGTTTTATGTTTTTAATACTGACTAGGCCTTTCTGTGGGGTAGTGGTTGGATTCCAAGGCCAGTCTGTGGTAAAAATTCAATGCAGATACTTTCTGTCCTCTGTTCAAAACCAACATGGCTGAAAGGATGGAGAAAGAACAGGAAAGGGGCTTAAAGTCTTCAGAAATTGCTCCTTTTCCTTCCTTAAGATCCCACACTGGTTTTTGTTAAACAATTTTTGCACTCTGTTGTAAGTCACATTAAAATTAAACTTTACTTATATACCCCCCTCCCTTTCAAAGCAAGGTTTGTTATCTTGGCACAAAAGTAAATCTACATTTCATGTTTGATTACCAACCAGCGTGGACTTACATATCCCTAAATTCACATTTGGTTGAAGCAAAAGACATCCATATTTGGTTGAAGCAAAAAGATACAGTACCTCCTTCCTCCTCAGTACATGTTCATGAGTTGAGTGCTAAATACCTTCAACTGTCTTCCAGATGTTCTGAACTGAATTTCATCAGGACAAGGTGTTTAACTTCACTAAAAATTCAACCAATTACTCTCATATGCTTTTTATCAATTAGTCTTCTCAAAAATTAGCAGTGTGTGGAGGGGAGAAACAGAGATACCCTTCCTCTTGAAATTAACTATGCTGAGGTTTTTTTCCAGTGAAATTGAAGAATTATTAAAACCAAAATGACCTAAGCACTTTGGACTCTTTACAGTCCTACTTTAAAGTGCATTTTCCTTCATTTTCCCTATGTTTATGGGGCATTTAATGACCAAGTTCTTATTTTCTTTAATGTGTCCTAACCATATTTACACATTAACCATATTAACATACATTTTGTCCTTTAGCTTCTGTATTAAATGTTTCAGCCCAGTTTTTTCAATCTTTTTTGGTCTGTTCTTTTATCTTCATCCCATCTCTGTTGCCAGAACCAGATCCTTTGCTTTTAGCCAAGAAGTGGTAGCAAGAGATAAATATGAAATCTTAATTAGGTAATCTTTTGTGTATTGAAGTGCAGTGAGAAAATGAAAGCTGATTTACATATGAATTTAAAAGAAAGTAAATATTTACATATACCAGCCATACTCTAGTTCCATGTCTGGAAAGCACCAGTAAGACAGAAGTATGGATGCTTAAACATGTTGTTGTACAATATATAGCAGTTCCTAATCCTGATTTTAAAACAGATTATGAAAGGATGGACATGAAACAATCAAGATCACCTGTAATCTTTTTGAGTATCTTCCTGAGTCCTGCCTAGTTGTGTCCAGGCTTCCTAAGCTGATGGATACTCTCTGTAATAGGGCAGTTATATATAATACAGAGGACCCAATATATTTAATATTATTTGAGTGTATTTCATTTATGTTAGATGTTTGGGTGAGTCAAAACCAGACTGCAGAGAAAGGAGGAGTTTCTTTATAAGTGGTCAATTAACCTTACATCTTTTTACAGCTGGTCAGTAGAAATTCTTATTTCTCCCTTTCAGCAAAGCTTTAAATGAAGCTGGACCATCACCCCCACAAGTAGCACTTGGATTGTTTTATTGATAGTAAGCGTTGAGGAACAAAATCCAAATTGTCCTATTTTGTGATTTGCATTGACCTTTCAAATCTATTATTAAACATGCATAACGTTACATTAAAATTACATCAAATATGTATTTTAAAATATTGTAAAAGCATAGTAATTCAGTAATTAATGTGGTAGATAATGTGTCAGCTTTTCTAATTGCAGCTCTATCCATACAAGTGTTCATTGTCTTTGCTGCTCTCCTCCCCTGTAGTGGGTAGGAAATCTAGTTGGAGCACCAAACAACACAAATCATGCTGCTTTTTTTTTTTTCCCCCCAATGAGAATATAGGTTAGTATTTCCAACAGTCTGTCACTAAAACAAGGGAGCTCTCTGCAAAAGGAAATACTTTTGTTATGTGCTTAATTAAAATGCACGACTATTGTTTAATGTGTTAGTGAAAGTGGTCTTCAGAAAACCAAATGCTTGTAAAATTCTGAAATGTGAAAATTTACTCTTTTTTTTGTGAGGTTTTAAGTTGGAAGGCAAATGGACGTGTTTACCAAACTAGTTATTTTTTTCCAGTGAAATACCTAATTTTGAAGATCTTAAAATTCTTTTTTGACCCCATTGTTTGGAATGTGGTTAACAGTATTTACACAAAATATTCTATATATGCATGAAGACACAGTGATGTTAACTTTAACATTGCTCTCTAGCACAATTTTATAAACTGTTTTTAAAATAGTGTAGCCATAACAATGGCATTTGCTGTAACTTGTTTTAAGGGAACCATTAAACATGTCAGGGCTTTCAGCAACATTGATAAATTATTAAATTTATAGTATAGTGCTGATCACAGAAGCAAGGAGTGAAATGCTTGACAGAGATATTCTCTTGCCATGTTAATAAAATATACAGAATATTATATGTATAGAATAGTAGCAGACATTGCTGATGCTGAAAGGACACTGCAGAGAGTGACTAGAAGCATAGCTTGTGGCTTTGTGTAAAATTAATGGTAATTTGAATGTGTTTATAAAATAAAGGAGGGGAGAGGTGTGTATATAGTGCATCTAAAATTTCGCCATTGAGGACGAAAGTTAGCAAAGTATAATTTTTCTAACTTATTTTTAAAAAAAGAAAAAAAAGTGACAAACATGAAGATTTTGCCAGAGAACATGGTGATCTTTGGGCACCTGCCCTGTAGAAATCAGAAACTAATATAACAGTTTTGGACCGTTCTCTCATTGTGCTGCAAATACTTGTGGGGAAGGGATTAGTTACCATTAGTGATTTGGTAGCTAATTGACAGCTTTGCTTCTTTCCCCTCCTGTGCATCTATTTTTCTTTGTTGCCTTTGTCAGCAAAACCTGTGCAGTCTTTTATCCTCAAGTGTCTCGGAGTAAATTTGCAGTTACTTTTATGTTATGTCATGCTTCAGTCTCCCTTGTCACCAGAGATTTTAGTCAGTAAGGCTGGTGGCTGGGAAATTTCCCAGCTCATCTGCGAGAGAGTTGTATAAAAGGACTTAAAAAAATTCTGTTAATATCACGTTTTTGAGCAGGCCTATTTTCAAAAAAGGTTGAGCAAACACAGAAGCCCGAGAGCAGTTTAAGAACCACTGACTTTTTTGAAAGAGTGGTGCTTCACTCACCCCTAATCCTGTTCAATATAAGCTCTTGGAAAATAAGATTCTTCCATGGCTTAGAATTGAGGAAGCGGATTGTGGATTTTGGAGCACTGTTATATTCCTCTCTTTTTTGGGTGGTGGGGAGTAGAGATTGCTTTCTGGTGTAACTTCAGGAGTGAAAAAGATGCTTTAATTATGTCCAATCAAGAAAGTAAAAGGTACTGAAATAATCATAAAACTAAAATATTCTATTTTTTGTTGTCCTAAATAGGAAGAAGTTGAATTTTGAATATGAGTTAGCTCTTTATCTCCCCATTTATTCCCTTATGCTTTCTGATTTTATTCTTTCAACTTTATTTTGTCTTTTATCATTTGCTAGATCTGTTTGAATCCTTTTAAGTATCTGTATAGATATTTCAATGGATTGTTACACTTTGTTAAATAGTTCACATCATTTTAACAACTGCAGTCAGAATGTTTGTCTCTTAAGAAGTCTTCTCTTAAATATACTTTCTTTTTGTTCCTCTGCGCTATAAGAATTCAAACCCTTTCCCAGAAAACTGTCGAAGGAGTTATGGGGTTTTCTTGTGTAAAATTTTGTTTTTCTCATTAACGCTTGATCAGGTTCTGACAGACCAAAAAAAATTGCTGAATACCAATTGATTTTGATGGTCACAATTATATGGCCATAGCTGCTGTGATGCTATTATCTTACCATTCACGGCAGATTGCAGAAGGGACTTCCTTTAATATGAGTTACTATGCAAAAATTAAATTTTCAGGACAAAATGTGATCCAGCTTCTATATGTTCTTTGTTTTTCCACTCTCTTCTTAGATTTTACTATTATTTGTGCTTTATATTGAGTATATTAGCATTCTCATATTAGATACTGCAGTTCTGCTAGATTTTTTTGCTTTGATTTCTTTCCCAATTAAGAGTATTTTGGCATAGTTCCTTAACAGTTGTTTTTAAGTATAAAATCCTTCTGGATTCTGATGCTGGAGAATATGGAGGGCATCAAAGGCTGGACCACAATACAGAGTTTTTCTCTGAAGCATATCCTCACAATTATCGACCTAATTCACTTATGGTAAGCAAGATTTAATTTTTTTAATTCTATTTTCATCTGTGTAAATTTTGCTTTATTTTTTACACAGATATGGAGTCTAATCTAGTATTTTTTTGGGGGGTATAGTTTTAATTTATTTTCTGAAATTAAGCCTTTGTGTAAATACTGTAGAGATGACAGTGTTATGGTTTGGTTATAACTAATACTGCTAACTGATTTTTCTCTTTCAACGTTACCTTTAAATTTCCATGCACTTTTTCAGTGTCTGGCACACAGTGCTCCTTGCCAACATGCATGAAAACCTACTGGTATGCTTTTGAGTTGCCATTTTTGTTACTATAATTTGCTTTGTTTTCATGCCTAAGAAACTCCATCTTCATGCTTGCTTTTGACTTAAAGCTCTGTAAAAGTGGAATCTTGCTTTGCTTTCTTAAAGTCATGTTCTTAACTCCACAAATAAGTTAAAGCAAATCATGCCTTTCTCCTCCTCAGCCCACAGAAAAACTTTGCAAAATGGAACAGGATTTCTTGGTTCACATCAAGAATTTTAAGAGTTGCCGGTCCTAAAGTGGCATGAATAATGGATAAAGACTTTCCCACAAATCACTTGAGATGGAGTGGGAGGCACATCCTTGCATACAATTTCTGTTAGCTGAGATGGTCACTAATAAAACTCTGCCTTTCTTAACTACTCTTGAAATCAATCACCACAATTAACAATTTTAAAATGTCATTTTTCACATTCTTTATATATGTATACATACATGCACATATTTCCCACTCCTTACATGTTTTCACATATGTGTATGTAGTTATTTGATCACATGCACAAGAAAATAAGTTGCAAAAAGGCTGTGAATTAAGGCAAGAGATCAGTGAAAAAGTTCTCAATGCTTATATCAGTGAGTAGATTTATGTATCTAAAACATATATATGGGTGAAGAGGTCTGTGTCTCCATGCATAGGTATATTGATACCTATAAATAACTTACCCTTGTAATCTTAGCCCACTAAAATGGAGTATCTGCACTGATTTGTGAGAGCCACCCCTCTTCCATGACAGAACGGAGACATGAATTTCTAGTGTCACCTCTTAACATTTCTCATAAGATCTAAACTCCTGAGAATTATTGTCACTTTTAATCTCTCTCTCTCTTTCATTGCGTTCAGAATATTGGCATTTCTTTCATTTCCTTGATTTAAAACAGTTTTATTACATGAAAGAATTCTTGTACTTTCATTGTGCTTGGTGTAAAGGATCTTGGGGATATTTTGGGGTGGTTTTTTTTTTTTTAAAGTATCTCTATGTGACAATGCCCTCAAAGTGTGGGTAAGTATTTGTGCTAATTTGCACACAAAGAAATGTAAGGTTATGTAGCAAATTAATGCTTCCAGAATTCTTGATTCACGTGTCCAATTCAAATACCTTGCTTTGGTGTTTGGAGAGCATCTTAATTATCTACCACTAACTTAACTTTTGCAAGCCAATTAACTGTAATTTGGAATGTTCATTTCGCGTTTAGTCTATTAGGTGGTGAGTGCAAGTCATCAAAGACAAAAAAAAAAGTGACAGAATGTGAAGATGTGATTAGCTAGGGGCATGTGGAAGATAAGGCATGAGGCAAACAAAGCAGCAAATGCACTTTTGCAGCATAAGCTGTGGCATGGCAATGGCACCCGTAGGTTAGAAAGAAACCCAGCAGTGTGGGTCAGGTAAACTTTCTCTTGTGTCCTTCAGCAATTCAATTCACAGACCACCTTCAGCGACCCCCCCAGAAGATGCCACATGCACCTGTTAAAGGTAAAATACTCATGGGAGGACACAGAGTTCAAGTAAGCAAGTTTAAAAAATCTGGAAAACCTGACTAAATTCAGCACGATAGATCTTCAGCTAAGAGAGAACCAAGGTTACAGTAAATGCCTCCAGCGGCTGTTTTGCAGTAAAACGGAGATGTTTTATCTTAAATAGCAATTTACTTCCGAGTTCTTGGGTAATGTGTCCTGCTTGGGGGTTGCTTTAGTCTTAATAGCAGTTTCTAAAGTCCAAATAGAAGTCTTCCCCTCCAGTTTCTTTTCAAAAAGCATATGATGCCATCCCAATAAACTCATAGAAGTTCTTTTCCTGCTGCTTAACAATTATTTTATTCTCTTTACATATTGCATGAGTCTTTAGTTTATTGCTTCAAAAATTTTAGTTCCTCCTCTACCACAAACTTCAAAGAAGTGATTTTTTAATGGCAGATACACCTCCCTTAAGGTGTGTAAGTAAATATTGTCAGCAAAACGTGCCCAAAGGGTTGTGACAAAATGAAATCACATGCAATAATTCTGCTTCTCAAGTCAAGCTTAAATAGCACACAAATGTGTTACAAAAATAGAAGATTAAATGTGACAGGATTTATTGTGGAAACATCACCTAATAAAAGAAATATTCAAGGTGACATAGCAAAATCAGAAAAGAGAGATATGAAATTCCTGGTGCAAAGAACCCCGGATGAAGAGGAAGCTTTGTAAGCACGGCTAGGCATTTCACTGTACAATTTTCAGGCTTGTTTAGTAAAGCTCTGAAGGGCCAGATTTCAAAGTCATCAGACACACCTTGAAAACTGCGTAGAAAAATGCTCAAAAAAGTCCTTTGTTATATGACTTATGTAAATAATTGTTATAATATTTTTTTCCATTTCACTGCTTGTTCTGTTCTTGAGTGTTAACAAACATATGAAATGTGCGTAACTTTCCGCATAATCAAACTTTATCATAAGCTGTGAACCATTTTGTCGCTGTAAGAATAGACTCTTTTTAGCACAGCTTTATTTCTATTTACATCTCCACTGTGTTATTCTAATACTAAGCTTTTTGGGGTATGTTTTATAAAAGATGTGTGCTTTTTCAAGGCTTGTGGTTTTTATGTCTTATCATCTCTTTGCAATATGTAAATTAAGTGCTGCACACACATTTCAACTCCAGTCAGATCCTAACGCCCCTTTAGGGATGAAGTAATTTGTTTGGTTACTCAGGTTTTGTAGTTGGGTGTGAAACTTAGATTTGGGGAGGAGGAAGAAAAATAATAATTTTTATAATTATTATCTTTTTAATCTATAATATATTATAGATTATATTTATAATTATAAAAATAGAAACTTTTAGGTGATTCAAAATATTTTGTTGGTCTCTTCTAAGGTGTCCAACTTCACTGAATTTTGCTGTAAAAAAGAACTAGATATCAATGTGTGTCTTAGTAAAATTTTTTTTGTAACCCACTAAAATTCAGGAAATGTTTAAAAATGGTGTGGTTTATATGTTTATACTTTGTGGACCAACAGACCTGAGTAATAAGCAGACTAAATGGAATATTGCAGAGTAAGTTGTGTCACTGGAAAAGTAGTATATGGCTTATTGAGAAATATATAATTGTTTAACATATTTCAACTCTTAGGTTTACTTTTTCTGTAGCTCATTTCAGTTAGTTAAAAAACAAATAGATGTCAAAGTATTCTTTTTCTCCCATCTCCAGTGCTGTCTTTTTTCAGATTAGTTTTGGAATTCACTGATCTAATCTTAGCACATCAAATGAAACTGAAATTATATACTTTATTTTAAGAATATCTTTTTTACAGGGTTGGGTTTTTAACCTTGACTTTAATGTATACTATTCAATGTCAAAGTGCAACTTCCTGCTTCCTTGAGTCTATTGACAAATTAAAGTACTCACATAGAGTGAAATGATCTAAAAGCTTTTAGTGACCTTAGCTTTGAAAATGCTCATTTGAATAACTTTCATGATAAGGATTTATGTATTGAATTTTAAGGGACTGATGTCATCTTTAACTATTTTCTTCCCTGGCATGCACAGATATGCAGATTAAATGAAAGAATGATTGTAGTTAGAAACTTAACTGCTCTAGCTGGGAGAATCAGTAAGACTTTATTACCAGAAAGGTCTTTTCTTATTTTTACCTCTTGATGATTAAGACTTATAGATTCATTTGCTCATCTTCATTGATCGTTTGACTTCTTAAAACCACCAGCAAATGTAATGATTCCAAAGTTGCTCTATTGGTAATTTTGTTTCATTCTATCTTATTTTTCAGTCTACTTGTTTGTCATGGGGTTTTGTTTTCTTTTTTAAAGCGCCCTTTCATAAACTGAAAAAAAAGTGCAGAAGATAATAGAGGAGAAATTTTGAGATACAGCCTGTGCAGCCTTTTGCATAAATGAAGCCAGACAGTCTAAGAAATTATTTTCTGCATATTTGTGCTTTACAGCTGTAAATTGAAAAAACAAAATTGAAAGGCAGGACTTCACCTTATTTTAAGCATACCTTCTTTGTCATGTGCAACATCTAGCAAAATGAAAACCAAAATGTCTGAGGTTTTGTATAGTAAATTATAGCCAAAAAGCAAAAGCTATAATCGGTTTTATTCATTGATGGTTAATTATATTCTCAGAATAGTGTCAGTGTCTGACAATTAGTAGTGATACAGAGACATGAGATTATCTAAAGCCCTCATTTTAATTAAAAGTTTGGGATAGTGTTGGCACAGACTCTTGTGACATTGCCTTCTGCATCTACCAGCTGCAATATGTGCTATCAAATATTTTTCTGCAGTGCCTGATCTAGCTCTGTGTTCTAGTAATTCTCCCATCTGTTAAAAAATGACCTTGAAATTGTTTTTGGGGCTTGGTGTTTTCCAGTCCTGAAAGCAGGATGAAGTTCATTGCAATTCCAGCCCATTTCAGTTGTGCTTGCACCTGGTACTGAATTAGTCTGACGGATCTGAAAGTAGCAGTTGCCATTTGCAGAACCTCTTGCTTGTGGGGTTTTAGAAACATTTGGAGATTAGATTGTTGTGTATTTTAGTCCTCTTCTAGAATATGTAAGATGAGATTTTTGCTTATAATTGTTGCTGTTCACAAGTGGTCCTACACGTGGAGCTCCTGTATTCTTCTTAGCTTTTCTAATCGCTTTTTTTTCTTGAAAGTATCTGAATATTCACAGAGGAAAAAAAAAAAAGCATGAGTAAGCATTTGGCTGACAAGCATCTTATGTTTCTGGCCAGTACTAGTACCAGTTGTTATTTCCCTGGTTTTAAATTAGCCATCATGAATAGACTGTGATCTTGATTGAACTCCCTATGTATGTTGGTGGAAAAGAAGCTGATTAAAATAAACCTCTTTTTTGTGGTTTTGCCTCTGTATTTGGCGATGCTATTTTAGTGCCAGAAACCTTAATCTGTGTGGGATTTGCCTAGTTTCAGACAGTGTAACTTCCTCATAGTTTAAAGGGACATGCAGTATAAAAAAGGTCAAAGGTGATAACAAAACCAGTTTTGTATTTGACTTATAAGCAAGATTCCTGTCCTCCATTATCCTCTGTGTTAGCACTTCTGCTGGTGAAGTCAACCACAGTTATTCTAAATATTCCATTGAGGAAAAAAAGAGTATTTTGATATTATTTGATGACTAAACGTTTGAACATTAACTTTGTAAAAAACTTCATCTTTACAGCTGAGTCATCCAAACTGTCCCAAACAGACCTGATGTTTTCCAGTCTCCATATCCCAGTCCCCTACCAGAAAAGACCTTGTGAGCCTTCATATGTGTGTTTTTAGATGTCTTCATGGCTTCTTAAAATAGCAGAGTTTGTGTAATACCTTAGAGGACTTGAGGTAATAGTTTAGCAATTGGTACAGAAAGTAGAGGGATGATTCACTGAGATCTCTGAAGCCCTGAGTAACCTGGTTTGACTTCAGAGCTCAGGGATTCTGGTCTTCCTGAGGCCCTTTCCAACATGGGTGAGCCTGAAGGGGAGGAAAATGCTGAGAAGGATGTTCAAGATGAACAGAAAGCTTGAAACAGAAGAGAGATTATGAGGGTGATTTGACTGAATGATAGTCAAGACATGGGTTAGTTGAGATTACATTCTCTTTAGTGCTCTGCTCTTTGGGCTTTCCCTTCTGTCCACATTCATCAAGTGAGCTTCGTGAAATGCTGAAGGAGACATGAATGAGGTAAAGCTTGTGATCAGAAGAAGCAGGTTAGAAAAGTAGAGATCAATACAACTGAAGCAGGTAATTGAAAGTATAGAATTCAGCAACAAGATAAACTTCTGAGACCCTCTCCCAGGGTATGAAAAAAGTCCAAAATTGCACATCTTGGATAATACCTCTTGCTGATGAATAGTGAGATTTCCTGTAATGGTTTTAATTAGGATACCTCTATATACTTTTACTAATCTATTTATAGATAGACATGTATCTCCCTCAGTCTATCACACAAATGTTCTGAGTTCTGTCTATTCAAATAAATAATAAAGCCCAGAGCACATTCACTGTTGTATTTCTTGACATACTGATGGGCTGGAAAGAAGAAATAATACCTGTATATTTGTGACAGGAATTACCAAATACTTGTGCAGTATTTTTCCTTTTTAAAAAAAATTTTCACCAGTCTAATTAATGATCATTTTATTTGTAATTATTAATCAATAATTAATATTTATTCATTGTTCATGCCTTAATTGCTGCTTTTTGTAGTTAATAGGTTTGGAGGTGGTTGCACTGATCAATTAAATAAGCTAGATTAGAAGATAGTGCCATATCTAGCTATTCTGTGATTTAGTAGGAAGCCCACCAAGACAAAAAAAGACACTAAAATGCTTGTTGAATTTGCCTAGGTAAGAAAGAAAGATGTGACTAAAGTAATAAGCTGGCAGATACATATCTTCATGGCAAATGGAAAACATGTGCCATTAGTCTAAATGCAATCATCTGCACAAGTTCTGAAATTGTGCTTAAATCAGTTTTAAAATTCGAACTGGCAGTGAAGTGGTTGGAGTGGGATGTTTCCACACTGCTCTCAGATTCTCTCTCAGCTGATGTAAATTGACTTTAAAGGAGCTGGGCTAATTTACTCCTCCTAAGATCTGACATGTTATTGACCCAAATATAATTGACAATTGCTGTGTCCTGTATTAATGTTAATTTTTATTCCCTTAACTGAAGTAACATTTTGCAAATTCTTTGTTAGAAAACTTATTTCTGTTTGTTCCCTCTCCCTTCTCAATTCATTATCCAAACCTGTAGCACTGAATTTCTCAATACACAATTTCAAAATCTCTCCTTTATCTATGTGTTTTGAGGTAGTTGACTTCATTAAGTATTTCCTCTCCTGCACAGATTTATAGAAGCTATTTATCACTGAAACCTTAGGGGAAATCATTATGTTCACTGGCTTTCAAGAAGCATTGGGCATAGCTCTGTCTGGTTCAATGAAGATCAGCTGTTCTTTTCCTTTTTCTCCTTTTCCTAAAGCTTTTTGCTTCATTGCTTTATTCTGTTTTGAAAACAATGAAAGCCTTTCATGCCATCAGGCTCTAGTTAGCAGATAACACAGCTGAAATTGCAGAATATTAGGCATTCCACAGGGATGAAGGGTAGCCTAAAAGAGGACGTTGTCAGAACGAAGCCAATAATCTTCAATCTTGTGTTACCTTTTATAATTGCATTTTTATTGACCTGTTCAGAGAAGACATTCATAGAGCTGACAATTGATGGAGTACTGTATATCAAGGTAATTGGTAGATAGTACGTATCGGTCTTGTTTTCAGACTGTGACTCTACTCTGCTTGGAAGGAATGTCATGTAAAATATATTGTCACAAGTTCTTTTGTGATCTATGAGGAGTTTTTTGATTATGTGTGTTTTGGGGTTTTTTTCATGGTATCCAGGAAAAAGGGCAAGAAAATGCAGTGCTTTAAATGGTAAATTTTGATTGTGTTTGGTCTTTGAAGTGAGTTTCATTGCTCAGACACTGACATTCCATAGGTGCCAAGAGTGAGAAGAGTATGCCTCTGTGTCATATTGCTGGTGTTTACCTGTACGAAATGACATCACAGACCTCGGGGCAACTTTAATTCACAGCAGAAGGGTGTTGTGAAACTTTGTCATTTATCATTGCACGGTCTATTGACCTACGTGTCCTCAGGCTTTTGAAACTGGTCATTTTAAGTCGATGAGGCCCTCTACTGGTAGCCACCTAAAATAGATCAGAGTAAAATATATGCATTGAAAAAAAAATAGAAAAGAATTTGCAGTCAAGCAGTCTTTTTACATTTTTAGGTTATCTTGTGTAATTCAAATACTGGGGACTTAGCAGTCATTCTTTAAATGTGATGACCCACAACACTGTAAAAAGTTCACTTATTTTTAATAGATTTTTTTTTTAAACAAACTGTTATTTAGAAGTTGTCTCCTGTAAGGCTTATGGTTTTTTTCAGCGATTCTTGTTCTTGTCATGTTTTCACTAGGTGTACATTCCAAGCAGAGTGGCCCTTGTGCTTCAGAATACGGATGTCCCAAAATGAAGTTCTCTGTAACTACCACTGAAGAAGCAAGTCAGAGAAGAAGTGCTGAAACACTGTACTAGTTCTAAGTATAACAAAACTTACTCTAAGGAGGCTTTCTGAAACTGAGTATAGTAATATTAGGTGTTTAAAATGTAAGATTAATATTCACATATAATTGCAGAGCTCTTGACTTGCTAGACCCTCTTTTGAGGAAACTCTACAAAGAGGCAGAAAGGAAAATGTTGGGTTTGTAGTTCTAGTAGTACAAAATTACACTTAAGGTGTTGCAAAGCAGCAGGTATTCTCAATTAAACTGTTGTTTACAGAATTTTATCAGGAATAATAAGAGTGATCCTGCTCCGAAGTTTGTAATTTCTTGTAATCCTCATTTTGATAGTGAATTCAAATGTTCATTATATATGAATGCTTCTTACTAAAAGTAAGTAGTTTGCTTAAATAAAACAGAAGTTTTTGGCTAAAAGGCAGCCTTAATGGTTTGTGGGACCTAATTTGAGGCTCCTCTTCTTCAATAAAGTCCAGCATGGAATTAGAAATGTTTACCCAAATGGATGAGAAGGTCCTCTGAGAGTATTGTACTTTGCCATTTTTTATTTAATTAAAAAATGCACAAATATACCAAACATCAAAATGAGCACAGCTATTGACTGGGTGACCTGGCTGATGCTCTTGTGTGTGTTGCTTATTTGATCCCACCCAAATCACTTAGTTTGTGCACCTCACTTGCTACAGCTGGACAAAAATTACACAGCTATTTTATTTAGGCCACTAAAATGTTCAGTGAGAAACGTGTTTTGTCCTTACTGCAATGGTACCACACTGGAAGATGTGCTTAAAGTGTAGTTCTTCCCACTGGATTTATTTCACTAACATCAGGACCTTGCAACACTGATTTCACTACTTCCAGAAGCTGCCTTTCAGCTTGGAACATGATGATGTTCTTGCACTTTTATAACTTTTGAAACATTGCTTCTCATGAAGAAGCAGTCTCAAAATACAGTGATCAAACTAAGGTTTTTTCTTTGATTAAAATTAAGGTAGTTAATTATTGGAGTGCTGCTAAGGTAATTCAAGTGAGTTCCTTCACGAGCTACAACTTTTTTTGTAAAGAGTAAGATTTTGTATATTTGAAAATGTATTGCAGATTATTCTGGAAAATTAATACCAAATTAACGAGACATGCTTTATTTTGTTCCATTAATTTAAAAATTTGAATTGGTTCTGAAATGAATGTCTTTTGTACAAATCTGAATTTTCTAACTTTTAAAATAGCCAAAGAGGAAGGTGTCCGTGACCATTTCCAAGTCATAATTTTACCCAGTTTCCTTTGTGAACCATTATGTAAATTACTGAATAGTTGTGCCAACACTGATAATCTATTCACAGTTCTTGGAATGCTTACTTGTGGCTTACTTCTTAAGCAAAATAAGGGATGGAATAATGCAGCATGATGGAAAACAGTCTTTTGCAGAGTTCACACCGAAAGGACTTTGTGAACATCCCCAGTCTGATATGTTCTGTGTGACAGAGAATCTTATATTGCAGTTGGGTACTATAGGATCATGCTTCGTTTTCCTCTACACCAGTTTGATCATTGTTTGGTTGTGGGCTAATAAAAGCATTCCTGTTACGCTATGACTTTAAATAAAATATACAGAACTGTTTTAGCAACTGGAACTGATTATCTTTGGTTTTTTTCCCAGATTGTTTTCCTTGTAGTGAAATAACGAGCAACTTCCAATACATGTTATATTTACATTGTATTGATCTAATAATATGTTTTATAGGGTGGTTTGTTTTTGGTTTTTTTTTTTTACTGGCACCAGTTCCAGGTTTCAAAACATAATGCAAGGCAAGCGTCTCTGTCAAACCTTTTTTTCAAGAGAAGGAATAAATGTATGATGTGAAGTATAAACTGTAAAACTACATGCAAAATAAACTCTGAGGAGGAGAAAATAAATTCATATATGGTTTCATTCCTTGTATTGTAAAACAATGTACAGTAGTGTTAACACTGGAAGACAGATTAGATTTTACTCTGTCTTGAAATCAGGAACTTATCTTGGTTACAGATACTCTGAAACTCATAGAGTATTTGTCCTGTGCACATTTTCTTTGATATGGATAGATTAATAAAAGCAAACTATAAAATGTGCAAGGTGCAGGTCAATACAAGAAACATAATAATTAGGGCTTTTTTGGAATCCACCTCTACATTTCAGTGGTGAGTGTACTCCCACCTTCCTGCAAGACTGGAAAATTTTTCCTTGTAATACCCATGGAAAGCCAATTTCTTGCTCCTGCTTTTTGAGTTTTGATGGATTACGAAGAGAAATTCAGCTTTCACCTTGTGTGTGGTGACACTCAGATTGCAACCAAGATCCCTCCTTGGCATCATGCACTGGGGTTTGTAGCTGCCTGTCACCATGAGTGGTTGAAGCCTCAGACTCATTCTGAGAAGCAGATGAGCTCCACAGCTTTTTCTGCTTGGGTACACCTCAAATCAGTACTCTTTGGCTCTGTCACAGAACTAAATTAAGTGGCCCATGGTGATACATCCCAGGGTACAAAACTCTCCACAGATATTTAGATATAATGAAAGAATCCTCTTTAAAGTTAACCTCTCTTAGTTTTTAAAGGACTGGTGAGGATCTATATTTCAACATTTAGAAGTATATACTTCTCTGTCACCTGTAAGAGTACTGGTAATACTTGGTAGCTCTGTCCCCAGAAGCTGTTGCTCCACGGTCTCTCTCACAGTCAATGAGAACTCAAGCTCGTCTCCACCTGTCAGTTTATCTAAAGATTCAGGCTGACCTTCCTTCCATCTCACATTGTGTCTGCTGAATGGTTCTTTGTACTTAATAATTCAAGTTATTCTCTGAACCAGGTGGTTATTGAGATAACAGGCAGGCATCCACTAGACTGGTGTATTCTGTGAGCAATAAGTTTTGATTTCCCTGCTGTTTTCTCCTCCTCCCACAATTCAAGCCTTACTATCCTGAGGTTTGTTTTGAAGATGAAGAATGAAGTGGTTATTTCAGCTTGGTGAGTACTCCTGAAAAACAGATTTTAGTGGGGAAAAAACTGTTTGGGCTTTCTGGGTTTTGTTTCTCTAGGAAATTTTTCTTGCTTTTTATATTAAATTTAGTGAAAAGTTT
The DNA here is from genome assembly GCF_022539395.1 of Myiozetetes cayanensis. Taxonomy (NCBI): domain Eukaryota; kingdom Metazoa; phylum Chordata; class Aves; order Passeriformes; family Tyrannidae; genus Myiozetetes; species Myiozetetes cayanensis. The sequence continues at coordinate 7,298,155 of NW_026087742.1, forward strand.
GTTACCTGTGTGGTCTGAAAGACAGGAATGTGATGTAGCTGATACTCTGCCAAAAGGAGACTAGCTGTATGAACAGTAAGATACCAGACTGTGTAAGCACATGATGCAAGGTGATATTTTTTTGTGTTAATCTGTCAGTCACAGTTCTGCTTTCAAATGATGTTTTAAGCAGCTTGAAATAGTTTTATTCTCCCCCCTTTTTTTTTTTTTTTTTAATGACTCCAGGTTCTTAATGGCTCACTAATGGTTAAAGGAAGAACTTCCTGTTTGTTTAAGTAGTAACTCATTAGTAGTGAAGGGAGAGGGTTTACTGAATGAACAGCAGGAATTGTTTCCTTTAACATAAATAAATATGGATATTCTGTTCAGGATATGTTAAGGTGTATGATTTATCTGTCTGCTGTTTCATAAATTAATCCCTTTCTGAGGAATTTAGGTGTTCAGCATTTAAGAGTTTTATCTTTGACTGATGTTTCCAAACTGGGCATGTTGTCATTGCAGAAGTACTGCTACAGAGATGAGGCAGTATTTTACGTATTTTCATACATCATACCTTAGCTAGGATCTGAGTTTCATAAAAATCAGCCTATAAGTGGCATCTTTGTAACAATTACTTAGGAGGTTTTTTGCCAAGGAAGACTTTGCTCCTGTGTGTGATCACACCTCATAGTATATGGTGCAAGTCTTTTGAAGGGGTTGAGGGTGTGGGTTTTTTGCTGTGATGCAGCTCTGTCACTTTTGCCAAACTTATTTTTTGATTCTGTTTAAGTTTCCAGATTATGTAGAGTTGGTTTAAAATTCTTGAGGAGAAAAGCAGCATCTTTCTGAAAGCCTCGTGAGCATAGGAGGGGAAAAAAAATTAAAAATGAGAGAGAAAATCCAATAATTTTGGTCACGTTTGCCCTTATATAGAGAGAAGTATTTTCTTCTTCATGCGATGTTTGCTTTATGTAGGCTTTTCCATTTTTGATTTATCTGAAAATAAGCTTTAGTAATAGTGATGGTCTTACATATGACTGCCCTTATTAAAAAACATCGCATAAATTGTTGGTTAAAAATAACTCCAGTTGAATACATTAAAAATATCCCACTTATAGAAAGGTAGAAACAAAAGCGATGACTCATTTAGATGAGTCCATTGTATTTTTCATGCCTGTGAGTACAGTATGTACCCTGAAAATATAAATAGGTCTTGGATAGTCATAGTAAAATAAAACCTGAAATAAATAAGGAGAAAACGTAAGAACTTATAAGTAGTGAAGTAATAAGTCTCGGCTTAGCTGATGTTTTTGCATATTTACAAAGCTATTCTGAACACTGAAAAAAGATCTGTTTAATTGAACTAGGCCTGAAAACTGTCTTATAAAGGTAAGACAAACACGGTACTTTCTCAGTATTAGGAGACTGATGCAGCCCTAATCACCCATGCCATTTGACTCCAAGATAATCTTCAGCATTGTTAAAAGCTAAGAGGGAACTCTCTCTAAACTCGTTTCTTCTGACTATGCCTCACAAATAATAATTTTAGTGTGTAGAACAGTCTGTGACAGAATGATGTAAATTTAATGCATTGGATATTCAATCTCTGCTAATGGTATGAGGTTTATGACAAAATACATACTGTCTGCAGCATCTGCAAACACTAAGATGCAAATCATGTAATGTTATAGTGTTTTCCCTGTGGTAATTTTTTTGTTCTGCTACTTTCCAGTCAGTAGCAGTCTTAATCTCATAAAAAAGAAACCAGCTCTGGTCTGCTGTTTTCTGCTCTCTGCTAGAGAGAGGATGGATGTTTAACCCCAGCCAACAACCAAACCCCACACAGATGCTCACTCCCCCACCAGTGGGATTGAGGGGAGAGAATCAGCTCAGGGAAAAAGTGAGAAAGCTTGTGGTTGAGATACAGACAGTTTAACAGGGAAAGCAAAAGCCATGCATACAAGCAAAGCAAGGAATTCCTTCACTGCATCCCATGGGCAGGGAGGTTCTCAGCCAGCTCCAGGAAAGTAGGACCGCATCACGTGTAGCAGTGACTTGGGAAGACAAACGAGATGACTCCAAGTGTCCCCCCATCCCCTTCCTCCTTCTTCCCCTCACTTTATTTACAGAGTGTGATGTCATTGGGTCTATAATATCCCTTTGGTCATTTTGGGTCACCTGTCCCAGCTGTGTCTCCTCCCAGTTCCCTCTGCACCCCCAGCCTCCTCACCAGCACGGCAGTCAGAAAAGCAGGAAAGCCCTTGGCTCTGTGTAAGCCCTGACCTGTGATAACAAAAACATCTCTGTATCATCAACTCTGTGTTCAGCATAAATCTGGAACACAGGCCCTTACCAGCCACATTGAAGAAAATGATCTCCAACCCCAGCCAAATCCAGCATAGAGGGACTGGGGGGCGAGCAGCTGTCCTGGGGTACTGGGTCTGGGGGTGTAGGTTTGTGCCTAAAACAGTGTTGATAAAATACCAGAATTTTGACTGTTGCTGAATGGTGCTTGCAGAGTGAAGGCTTTCCTATCCCCTGCTCTGACCCCACTGTCCAGGAAGTGGCTGGACACCTTCCTGATGACGGGAAGTCGTGAATGAATTCGTATTTCTGCTTTTCTTGCACATGCATCTTTTGTATTATCGTCATCCACAAGTCTTCTTACCTTCCTTTGGTTTCTTTCCCATCCTGGAGGAGAGAGGAGTGGGGAAGCAGCTTGTGAGGGTGTTTTATGTCTACTGGGATCAACCCACCACCTCCAGCAAAGATTGAGTGAACCCTTGACCTCAGAAGGAACCTGTCTGGCAAGATGAAAGTTGGTGAATTCACCTGGAAGTCTTTTGAAGGAAAAAGATAGGGGATAAATCCCAACCTTCCTTAGTTGCCTTTCACAAAATATTGACTGTGTGTCTTGTGTTGTAGAGTAAGATAAACAGAGTAGGTTAATTTTCCAGCTGTTGAAGTATCACCTGTGTGAAGGAACAGACAAAGTCTATGTATTTAGTCTATTTCATGCTAAAAATTCTCAGACCTGTTCATTTGCAGTAGAAGCACATGATTATCCCTGTAGAAAAGTATAAAAATACTTGTCTACTTCAGAATATGAGTACTTCCTGATGTAAAATCCTTCATAAAAGTTCATTCACTATTAAAAGAGGAGGGGATTAGAAGCTTCTAGCAAAAGACTACCCTCTGGTACAGTAAAGATACAGAAAATTAACCTTAATGAAAACCTGAACTTTAGAATATATGGAATTTTAACTGTTGATTTGCATAAAGCTCCTTTCTGATATTGACTGCTACTCTGTTTGTTGTTTTTTCCTTTGTTCATAACAGTGGTATTAGACCAAATGCAGCACTTTGAGTGTTTCTGCATTCTGAAACCTGTGTAACGAGGTTATGTACAAATTCAAGTATGAACAAGTTCATACTCATAAATGTTTGAGGCAGTCACAGTTTGCAGTCATAGGCTGGGGTTAGCTTTGTTTTGGGAGTTTCTGGAGCAAGAGGGGAGGCTGAAGATTTGTACTGCTTTTGTTAAATGCCATTTAAATTCCTAGCTTTGCAATTCCACTGGTCATTTTAAGTCTGATTATGTCACGTTTTTGTCAGAAAACAACTATCCCTATCCAGCACCAAAAAATCATATCTGTGGACTAGCATGAGAAAGCCAGTTATGTAAACACATAGTGAAAATGAAATGTATTTTTCTATCCAGGTTTGTTTATCTGAAGGACCTAGTGTTGATCACTTCATGAAATGAAGCAGATGGGCTGTGTGGCATAAAGAATAGCTTTTTGTGCAAAAAACCTGCTTTCTTAAGTCAAAAAGTATTCCAATATTTAAAATATGATATTTTTTGTGAAAAATATTGTACTATTACAAGTGAGCATTTTCCTAGAATGATACTTGTCCAAAACCCTCTCGGAACAGTTCTATAAAAATAAGAATACTAAGGAACATTAATGGTTACATAGTATTCAAAGCATGGACACTCACAGCTCTAACACTCTTAGTGTAAGTGGCTGCATGGAGGGGCTTACATTAAATTCAGCGTGTGAGTGAATTCCTGTACCGTTCTTCTGAAAATAAGTCACTTAGTTTTTAGTAAGTGTGTAAAGTGATGGGGCTGTTGGGTTGGCTTTCCACAGGCCTCCTTGGGCTTCTAAAATTCAAATCAGCCCTGTAACCTTGTCCTGGTTCCTGTTGGGTAGGCTTGGCAGGCAGTGGTTTGGCCAGGCTGCTGCCTCAGCATCTTCTTTCCCAGGTGTGTCAGTCTGTCCTGGTGGTGGTCCTTGCCCAAATGCTGGTGATGCCACGTGATGAACTGGATTGGAAAAGTGATTTTGTGGAAATAAAGCTCTCTTTAGTGGCATAAAGCTTCCAAGATATGTAGCTCTAGCAGGGAAATGGACTCTTTACAATTAAGACATCTCAGTCTTCCTGCAGCTTATCAGTGGGGATGACTACACTGGCTCATCCAATATATATGTTTGTTTTAGCTGTGCTGTGTAAAAGCTGGCTATTAAACAGAAACAGCTCTTCCTTCTATTTTTCAATAACCTTCTGGACCCACCTCCCCCTGTTCCTTAAACTTATCTGACAAGTGCAATACAATATCTCATATTCATGGATTAACAGAGTGGACACATTTCCTTCATGGCAATGAACTGCTATTTCAAAAATCCCCAAGGAATTATTGAGTAGGTTAATTAAGCATTTTAAAACAATTCAAACAGGGTTTACCTCACTGAGTAGACCTGGTACAAAACATGGAGGAAGCAAACATTTTGGAGTTCTGCATCTGCTATAGAAGTTCTCATCAGGAATTTCTTGTCTTGCACTGCTGCTCATTATAGGGGTTGATTGTAATAGTCCCATTTAAACTTGAGTGGTGATACACACCTTGTTATGTAAAACACTGTGCAAGGTTGTTTAAACATGAAAGGTAATTGCTGATTTTTCATTGGCAGTAACAGGTAGGCATTCCTGTGACTAATTAAATACACTGACCTCTAGTGTTAACAGCCTTGATGGGTTTCAACCCATGGTATGCTTTGCCAGGCATAGCTTTCAAACTGTCTTGTCCGCTTTTAATTTTTTTCTGAACAGAGCTTGTGAATCTTCCTGTTTATTTTGGGTGGTGGTAGCAGGTGCCTGGTGTGCCTGTGCTCCCTACAGAGTCCTGCCACCTCGCAGGACTGTGCCATGGTGAGCCCTATGTTCCTCTAGCTATTTATTGTCTCCTGCATCAAGCCATATGGATCTTCCGAGCAGCCTTTGTGTCCTTATCCCTTCCTATTCGTCTGTCTCCCTCCCAGCTGGGTGAGTATGTTGATGTGCAGGTATTTGCAAGGGTTTGGGCTCATCAGCAGATTTATTAAGGCCAAATCTCTCAGGTGCTTGGAGACAAAGGGGACTACAGCACAAATAAATGTGTTGACTGATGTTCTGCTTTCTGCTTTGGTTGTGAGAGGCCCAGCTTCTTATCCTAACTTCCCCAGATTTTACAGCTTGTGTCACTCTGGTCTGGGGGCCCTTTTTCAGGGCTGTCCCTGACCTTTTGGGATCAGTTAGTAGTGTTTCAGCTGTTGCTTTCACAGCAATTACTGTAACAGCACAGATGTAAGCTGCAATCAGAGATGTGCAAATGAACCATCCTCAGCTTCTTAAATTTATTCCTTCATGTCATCTGCTGAGCAGTGATTGCATGTTATGGTTTGGGAATTCTCCCCATGAGGAAAAACTGTAGAGTCTGAGCAAGTCTGTTTCCTTTGTGCCCCACAGCATGTTTGCTCTGAAAAGCTAATATGTGGCAGATGACTTGCCCAAAATGTGAGAGAACTGCTCCCAAAACTCACCAGGTACAGCCTTTTGCACGGCGGGAAGCAAAGCAAAGTAGGAAGATGTGAAGGACTTGTGATGACACATCACCTGCTGGGGTTGCTCTGATGCCCAGAGTGTGAGTCAGAGCTGATGTGAATCCCTGCTGTAACGTGCTGGGTTGGTGCAATCAAATCCACCCTCTTCCCATCTCTTTCAGAGGGCTTGGTCATACCCATGCCAGTGTGTAGGTATGGCCTGTGCTTCAGGGATTAGAAGTGCAGTGTCAAGAACTCAGATGACAGGGTGACCAAGGCAGACAAGGATAGGAAACCTCAAGCACACAACACATACACACAGAGTTTACTGTTTCTTAACTCTCTTCCAGCCCTTACTAGAACTGATCATGTGCTTGTCTCATCTTTCACAGTGACTGCTGCTGTGAAAAGACACAAGCAGCCAGCAGCAGGTATCTGTGTGATAATCCAGCTGCTGGGGAAGTCAGGATTTTTGGACATGAAGGGCCCATGATAGAAGAATCTGTGTAGAACGAGGAGGGACTAAATATCTAGATATCTCTGATAAATTTCTCTTCTAAATCTCCTGTTGACATATCTCACAGAAACATGAGTAATTGGACCTTATTTTTTTAAATACACATTCTGCTCTATTTTGTGCCCACTTCTGTTTCTTTTTGCATCTCTGAGTTGCATCATTAGCAACAGTAACCTACTGTTGCACACTATTTCAGCAAATTATAGTGCTTAATTAACCAAGTGATGTGTAATAATACTACATGACATTTTTCTAGAAGTGTTACCTAAAAGGCCTGAACCTCTTAAAGTGATAACAGAAAAGGGGTAGTAGAGTTCAGAAAGGTAACTGTGCTGCAAATTGTTTGGTAGCTCTGCAAGTCTGGGTCTACAGCAGTGGTCCAGATCGCAGAGGTAAATGTGCACTTTTGAAGTGAGTCCCCTGATGGCCTCCACTTACCATGTGCTAATTCAGTCTACCAGAGGGATTTGGGGACAAAAAAAAATGTAGATTCTTTAGAGGTGGAGATAAACAACAGCCTCTTCTCCAAAAGCACTCTGAACGTTCCCTGGTGTGTTTTGCTTAGACCCCCAATATTTCCATGCATGGCCTCTGTCCACTGCAAGGACTTCCCATGTGCATCTAATAAGTCTTCCTCTCAGGAATCTTCAACATTCAGAGATAAGGCTGCCTCTAATCCAGTGTACTGCCCCAAACACATGTAATAGATCTGTGAGGAGCTCAGTAGACACTTTGATCTGGCCCTAAAATATTTGCTAACACAGAAGTAGCATAATAGCCTAATTTCTAAATTTGCAGGACTTCACTATTGTCAATCTATATTGCTTTGCTTAAGCCCTGTTCTTTATGTAACACTGAAAACCAAATTAAGGATATAGAAATGTGTCTGGAAATGTTTACACAGAACTGATGTTGTGAATCTACAATTATTTTTACAGTTATCTTAATGTAGCTGTTATGGCGTAATAACAGCTTTTAGTCATTGTTTTTCTGCCTGCTAAGGCAAATAATGTCCTTGTCTAATGCAACAGAAACTGCAGGCAGTAGCAAGATCTTTAATATCTAATTTCCTAGACCTTACTTCACACTTTTTCATCTGAAATGCAGATTTATAAATTGAAGTAGTATATGTAATATTTCAGTGAGCGAAATCATTACCAACAGGATATTTGGATGGCAGCTGTAATTTGGTTTGGGAGGTTTTTTTAGCTGAGACTGATTTGTCTTCATGTGCCAGAAGATTTTTAAAACTTAACAAGTTTTTATGTTGCAGTTTTTATGTGAGGTGGTTTTTAATTTATTTGGCAGCACATAGTGAAACAGTTAATTCAGTTAAAACAGTGAAGCCCCCTGTTTCATTTCCAGTCTGCTGCACCTGAGGGTTTCTATTCCCATTGGTACTGACCCTAAGTTCAAAATTAGGAATTGGTTCTCAATTTCGTTGAGTTTGGTGCTTTCCTGTGCCACAAACAGCACCTGAAGGGAACCTGCAAGGAGGATGGAGAGGGACTTTTACAAGGGCATGTAGTGACAGGACAAGGGGGAATGGCTTCAAACTGGAAGAGAGGAGGTTTGTATCAGATAAGAGAAAAAAGTTCTTTAAGGTGAGGGTGGTGAGACACCGAAACAGGTTGCCCAGAGAAGCTTTGGCTGTCCTGTCCCTGCAGGTTTTCAAGGCCTGGCTGGACAGGACTCTGAGCAACCTGGTCTAGTGGAAGGTGTCCCTGCCCATGGTTAGAACTGGGTGATCTTTAAGGTCCTTTCCTACCCAAACCCTTCCATGATTATGCTCACATAAGGGATTGTGGGGAATGGTTTGCATCCTGAACAGAAGCTCAGGAGAAGTAAAGGTGATATAGGCCCAGCTGACAGATAAGGATCTGTCACATAAAGGGTATATTTAAGGATATTCACTGCAATACTTTGCTCATAGGAGGATTCACTGCTTTCAGACCTTGCAATGCATTTCTCCTACTAAATTCTTCTTTATTTAATTGCAGTAGGGAAAAAAGCTGATCTGTAAGCTGAATGAGATGAATACTGCCCTTGATGCCCTTCACGTATCTTTTGCTTATCTTCTGCTGCATTTTGTCACCAGGCCGTAATGTTGCATCCTGCAGCAAATGCAGTAATTGAGGAGGGTGTCACGTTGTACAATAAAGGTAAATGACAGGATTAAAAAGGTATAAATGGCAAAAGTTGTATTTCTGGAGTAGGGAAATGAGACCTCCAAGTGCTGCCCGTCCTTGGTCACTGGAGGCATGCAGTGCCCAGGCAGCAGGTGGCAGCAGGGCATTATCCCAGAAATCGCATGGGACAAGTGTGGTGGAGTCACAGGGAAAATGAACACCCTCCCTCACACCTGCTGCCAGTTGATGGGTGAGAAGAAGAAATTGAGTGTGTTTTCTCGTGCCAGTTTTAAGGGCCTTGGAGGAAAATCGCATCCGAGCACATGGAGGTTGCCGAGGCTGTGCCAGGCACTGTCATCCCACAGTCCCAGCCTGTTCCAGCCCAAGGCAGCACAGGCAGGCCATGGCACAGGAGTGCTGAGTGTTTCCAAAGCACTCCAAGTGTTCTGCCTTCACTTTCCTGGCCTTACATAGGAACTCCAGGGAAGCTGATGTGTTATATGTAAATAAATATCCTATTCAAAGGATGTGTTTGCTGTATACACTGGGATGTATAACTACTGTGTTCCCTGGCACTGCATATGAGTCCTTGTTTGATTTCCCTTAAATTCACATTTTTTTTTAGGTAACTACACTCAGTGTGCCTAGTGAAGACATCCATGCACTGTCCTGAAACCAAATATACCTTCATATCTAAACAGTAGTCAATATAAGCAAAAATTAATTTAATTATATATTAAATCATCAAGGTTATTCAAATGTCTTTTGAATATGGAAGGACCTGCAGGAGGAAACATTAGTCTTATTTTTCACTGGCAAATCTCACAAAGGCATCAGTACTGTGGTAGTTACAGTGGTCCAATGAATCTGATGCTTACAGGAGGACCCTGGCTGAATAACAGCCCTTCAGTAATTCATGTTTGTGGTTGTTGTAAGGAATCCCAGGCACAAAATTGTCCAACATGGTGTCAGGTTCTGGCCTTGCTGAGTATAGGTTACAGAACATAAGTTAAGAAATACTAACTTCAAATAGATTTATTGCTTTTAGAGTAATCCCTGTTTATTTATTTGATATCACAGAAAGAAAAAAAATTATTTATAAATACAGTTTAACTTCCTTTAAAAATTAAAAAAAATCATCTAGAAATTTTTTTAAGAGGTCTAAACAAAACTATTAAAGTATTTCAGTCCTCCAGGAAAACTCATCCTTCAGTTTCCACAAGAATCCAGCAATAACTAAAATGGATTTCTCTATCCAATCTCAGTGTTTTTTTTAGGGAATAACTTCATTTGTTGGGTTTTTTTCAGCACACCGATAAGGTACAAATATTGAAAGATCATATTAAAAGATTTTTTTCTTTTGCTACCAAGGTGAAACACAATGTTCTGTAGTGCTTGGAACACTTCATGGGTGTTCAATCACCATTTTTAGCGGTCTCAGTGTTAATGTCATGTGAACCCACATATGTATGTATGGCATATGTATGTGCACACAAATATGTATCTCTAATTCTCCTTTTTGAGTGCACATTGCATTGATACTTATTAGTTTTCATCCTTTTCAGGGTCAGGAACACATTGTGCACCTGAACAAACCTAACACAGAAGTTTCGGTTTACTTAAGAAATTCCCAGAAATTTATGCATAAGAAATAAATAATGAAAACTTTCTTAACGTGCCATCAGACTGATCATTTGCAAAGGTGAGTGTTGGGGTTTTTTGGTTTTTTTTTTGGAATGGAATGAAAAGTCTGATCTTTCTCTTGTGGAATTCTGCTAATGAGCCTTATTTTTAATAGACTCTGCACTCATTAAGGAAAATACACAGACAGGCAAATACCACATGCCTGTATATTTCTTTCCCATTAAGTATATTTATTGAAATATTAAGCGAAACTGTTGCCCTGACAACTTGCTAAAGCAGCCATGCAGTCTGTGTGATGTTGAATGCTCTTGCTTAAGTAGCTTCAAAGCTATTTGTTTTAAAGTACTTTTCTTTGAATCTTTCACTGCACTGACTTCCCTTGAGCAAGTGAATGTAGTCCATCAAGAAAGTTCTGGGATTGCAAATTCTAGGTTGGTGGGAATTATTATATTTACTCCTTAAAGCTGTGGTTGTGTCTTTGTAATACAGAGGTGCAATTGCCATAACTGATACCTTGGGGTCAGAATGACATGAAGTAGAAGGTAGGATTCAAGGCTGAGCATGCTAAATCTGCAGGAGCGTTTTAAAATTGTAATTTAGCATTAAAATTCTGCCTACTTAATCAGGCTGCGTGTGAATTATGAAACAGAATTTGGGTTCTTACATTTCCTGAGATATATATATATATATGTTAAATAATAAGAGCTGTGCTGTGATTTACCATGTTTTATTGCAAGCTCCCTCAACAAGTTCTGTCCACAGAAGTCACTGAAAGCAAAAGCTCATTTAAGGTCAGTGAAAGCAGTCACAGTACTGTTAGTGGTTGCCAAATCCAAACCATGCCATTTATTTTCTGGCTCCCTTTTGCTTATCATTTGTCAATTATAAACGCTTTTTACCCCCTTAATTATTGTCAAGTGCAAACGCTTTTATGCTCTCCAGATTTATATATATTTTTAAATTAAATTTTGAAGGACTGTGGTGCTTATGATGAGAGTTAAACACATTTCATATCTTAATAAGCCTATTTTTATATTATGCTGCTTGAACTACAATCACGCTAAAGGATGGAGTGGGGGAATAAAATTAATGGATTACACTTGAAGTAGAAAAAATTATTCATATTCGATAAAAGATCTTTTGATAATTTACTCTTGACTTCACTACTTGATTTATCTTCCCACATTAATTTGTTTTTAATTTTTTTCTCTTCTGAGGTTTTCTAGCTCCAGTAACAGCTCTGAGATGGTTGGATTGATGGACTACAAAAGTTAACATTTTTGAACTAAAAATAAAAAGAGCTTAAACACTTGAGCTAACAAGCAATATAACCTTCACATAATAAACTAGAAATTCAGCTTTCCAGTGCCTTGATTTAAAATGCTGGAAATTGATTATTTAGTTCACCTACTCCATCTAGAGTAGATATGAACTATTGCTGGTAGACCTTTCCCTTGAGTTACCATTTAGAGCCTCAAGGTTCTCTTGCTGACAGTAAGTTTTTTGGCTGTTTCATCCTCTATTTCCTGGCACATTTCCCAGTGCATTTCTTAGTTTTCCCTTCAGCTGTTTGGTTCTTTCTTCAAATCTTGCCAGTGTAAGATATCAGTAAAATATCAGTCTGTGCAGACTTATCAATGTTATTACATCTCAACAAGGCGTTCTCAGTGCATGTTTTTACCTCATTTGCAGCCTGCTGGTGTGCTCTCAGAATAAACCAGGCTGGTCAGAATGAACAGTCCTTGTAGGGCAGTTTTATTATTTAGTGTAGAGTCAAGATATTTCTTTCACAGCTGCAATGATTTTAAGAACCTAACATTCAGCATTGCAGCAAATACAGAGTGATTAGAGGAAAAAAAAAAGAATAATAAAAAAAGAAAAGGCAAAAAAAAAGGGGAAAAAATACAGTAATTGGAAATATTAAAAGTTCCCCGGTACTGAGCCCCTGAACTGAACCTAGTGCTTCAGCTCAGATCGTGGTACCTTCCCCATGAGCTTATACCTGGAACACAAGTGGACACTGGAATTACTCCAGCACAAGTAATGCTGATGGAAAATGGTAGAAGCTGAAGACAAAATGGCTTAACCCAGGCTACAAGAATTTTGATGAAGCTCTGGACTGCACTTAAGACTGTGAATGAATTAGAAAAAGGAAAGGAGGATTCTTTCTGAACTGGTGACAAGTCAGATATTGAAGTTATCTAAGGTAAAGGTAAAAATGATCTACCGTATCATTTGTAAATATTGAAAAATAAACAAACAAAAACCACCTGAGCACAAGGTTAAGTAAATTTTGGCAGATCCTCTGGAATTCTTGAAAGAGGAAAGATTGTAACTCCGTATCCTGAAGAATTCCTGCTGCTTTCCTCAATGCCTGTGTCGTTTTTTCTTACATTGTTTTCAGCCACCCTGTGCCACTTTTGTGCAGTCTCATGCATACACATTTCTCTGTTTCCACCTGTGTCTGAGCCAAGTTTCCCTGACTGTGCACCAAAACAAAGCCAGGCAATTCCCAAACAGCACTTAACAGGCATCGGAAAACCTGCTGAGGCACCAACCCAGCCGAGACTGACCAGGTGATAGTCTGGGCCAGACGGCTGCAAGAAGCAGTTTTAGCTGATATACAGTGTGTGCTTTCATGGATGATGGATCACATTTCATCCTGATATATATAAAATAAGCATTTTCCCCTTTACTAATCTCTTGTGTTTGCCAGTGTTGACAGCAACATAGCACAAATCAATTGAGATTCAATAAGAACACTGTTTCTTACTTCTTTACTGAGAAAGATTACTCGATGTTCAACAACCAGGATAATACCAAATATCCACTCTCTAAAAACATAAATTTACTGAAAACTATCAGATTTATCTTGTGTAGGTATTGAATATCAAAGTCAGATTGTCACATAGTTTCATTTTTTCATTAGCGCATTCTAATTTTTTTCATTGTTATATTCAAACTAATAAATTATTAAACTTTTGTTAAGGACTAACTGTTTTGTTTGTTCTGTTTGCTATGTTTGTGAACCTTATATGGCTGTTTAGTGTTGTAAGTTAGCATTAAGAGAATTGTATATGCACCTGAAAAAACATAAAGATGTGTTCAACCTGTAACCTTGAAAAGATCCTTATTCTCAGTAGCTTACAAGTGCTTGGGCAACAGCACTTTTCAAGTCACATATATGACATATCCTTCTTTAACATTTTCTTGTTTGAGTAGCATAAATGGTGAATTTGATTTTGAACAATTAATATTGAGTATAAAGCACTGCTTAAAGTTCTTTCTTCCATAATCATGCCTTAACTCTTTGGTGTTTATATGCAAATATTTTTAAAGCTTTCCTACTCAAATAAGAGTGATTTTTTTATTATAATTTAATAATTGAGCTTTAAATTTGTGTGGTTTTATTTTTATTTAAGGCTGTCTGAGAAAGTGGAAATTTTCCTCCTCCTTAGGTGCTCATAGCCTTCAAATGTTGCCTATTCAATTAACATACACCTACTTTCTTTTCCACACTTTCCTTTTTAGTCAATTCTTGGCCAAATAGCACATTTTCAGTGATTTTTTTGTCCGTCCTTGTTAATTAGTTCCTGAGCAATCGCTGATGATGTTCCAATTTTCTGAGATATTTAGTGGATTGGAGTTCATATGTGGCATTTAAAGCACCTGCCCTAGATTCTAGGCTTTTCTAGTGTATGCTGTGATTAAAGTAATGAACATAAACGTGAAGGAGGAAAATAAAAAATCAGCCTGTTCCATATCATGGCTTTTTTTAGTCTCGGCTCTTGCCTTTTAAGTTGTTTTTCCGTTTCCATGACGCAAGGGAGGAGAAGAGCCTTGCAGCCTACTCTGGAAGGTCAATGGCCTGAGGCTGCTCGGGGGAATGGGGGGAATGAGCCCAGCACCGTGGCTGCCTGTGTGACAAACCCTATTCACAGCTGTTCCTGTGCCTCTGAGCACAGCTGGAGCTGAGAGGGGTTGTTCGGATCACAACAAACAACTTAATTAGGGTAACTTTTCCTCTAAACTTCCACGCAGGGTGATGCATGTCCTGGAAAAGCGGTAGTGTTTTCACAGGGGAAAAAAAGTTTTAAAAAAAAAATCCCCCAGTGAGCATCCTTTTGCAGTCTTTTCAGAGTTCAAATCAACTTAGCGTGTGGCACTTTTGTTTTGAAATGAGCTGAACCTTAATCTGAAGTACCTAATTTGGGTAGCACCACCAGAAGCAGCTCTCGAAACAGCGTCAGCACGTGGCTTCCACCTTGCCTAAACCTTGGCTGAATTTTTGCTATGGGTTTCTACATGTACATTGCTGCAATTCCACGTGGATCCATGCCTGAAAACGAGTGTGTGTCATTGTCTATAACGGTGTAGCAGAGAGGACCACCAGGTAAAGTTTGAATTTGTTTGGCTGTTACATTTCAGCGGGTTTTGCTAAATGGTAAGGTTTTAAATAACTGTTCAGAAGAGATGTAGGCATAGGCAAATATCAGCTCCCCAGGCTCAGGTGTCCATTTCTGTCTGCTCAGCTAAAGCCCTTTGACAGCTCTCTGGGTGCTGCCTGTGTGCTGTCGGCAGGAGTGCAGAAGGGGCCGGTTCGATCAGTAGAACCGTGTTAACTCAGTCTGTATTTGACTGGTATTTGTGCAGATCTCCAGCAGCCTTTACAACCTCATACCGTCTATTACATCTGCTGGCTTGCAGAAATCTATTCTAATTGATGGAAAGGGATTGTTCACTTGTTGGGAATAGGCTTTGGCTTGCTTGCTTTACTTACTGTAAATCTCCGTGGGCTGGTGATGGAGAGAAGCGGATCTATTGCTTGTTAAACTGCGAGGGAAGGAACCAACACTTTGTTAGGCCTTGGACAATATTGGCAGATAATTAAGTAGGAGCACCTTGTAACTTTAACTGAAGAGAGGAGTATGAAGATATATGTGTTTTTGAATAGCTTGACTTTCCTTCTTGCTTCTCCAGTGGCTTCATTTTCCAGGTGATGCTGTCAGTTTTTGGGAGAGACTATCCAACTCCCACTTGTAAGCACAACTGAATAATCAAAAAGGCCATATTCATTTGCCATTGTTTGGGTTTTGTAACACTTATTGTATACTCAGACTTAATGAAAGAGCTTAATGCATATCAAAATAATTTTTTCTTTTCTCACAACTTTAGACAATCTAAGTAATTACTGGAGTTTTTCCAGTTGTACAGTGTGTTAGTGAGGGCTATATTTGACTTTAATGCTGGAAAAGAGCGAAATGGTAAATAACAAAAGGAACTATTCAAATATCAGGTGTGTCAAAAAGGGTGTGAACTGGGTGGATTTAGATCTCACAGTTTTGGAAAGCATATTGAATTTTGCAAAACTTTCACACATTTTTAATGAGCACAAGTAATCAGAATGTTTTGCGTTTGCAGTAGAGGATTATGGTAACACTTTACACTTTTAGGTTTTTTACGCTTTATGTGCTTTACTTCAGTAGATGTTCTGGCTTTAAAACAAGTCAGATGCAAGAAATGCACTATAAGTTTATAAAAGGAATGAGCCTGTGAGCATGGGCCGTAAAGGGGCAGACTCAGTCTTCCCCAGTGAAAACTACAGACAGAAATGTAATCTTCCCACCCCCAGTTCAGCTCTGCCAGTGTTTTAGGAAGTGACATCTGTGTTCAGAATGCAAAATATTTGCATTACAGCAATTTTGTTAAAGCATTAGAATAATTTCTTTTTTTTTTTTTTAATTCAATCTGCTTCTTCACTTTTAATGATACTCATTTTGTAGTTTCATGCAGCTTTAATTTGGGGGAGAGTTATTTAAAAAGCTAAGTCTTAAGTTTGAATTGGGTTTTTTTTTCCTTCTGTTTGTTTGCTGGGTTCCTTCTTTGCTTTCTAAGAGATGGTGATGGTTCGGGTTTCTTTTTGCCTAATTACCAGAGAGAAAAGTGGCATCTGAAAAATCAAAGTAGTGTTTGTTTCTTGTGTGATCATCTGTTCCTGCTTCACCTGGATACCTAATCCTTTTAGCAGTGCAGAAGATTATGAAGCTACAGACAAGAGATTATGGCTCCAGGTGAGGGATAAGCAGTTGATCAAATGAATGAAGGAGAAAAAGAGATTGTTTCAATGCAAATATCTCCAACTAATTAGGACTAGGGAGAAGAACTTAGACAAAATATGATTTAGGAGTCTCTCTGTCTCAATAGAATTTTTTTTTTTCGAAGGAGAACGCCTTAAAATTTTCATAAGAAATGAAAGCCACTTTTAAAATACAGTTATTTAGGAGATTGATATAACCTATCAGTTAGTACCACACCCTTCTATCAGCTTTGTGAATGTTTTTCCATCATTTGTTATGTTGTTTTAATCTTTGTATCAAAATTTCACTGGGTCAAGAACTTAGGATCAGGAGGAGGGATCTGTCAAGGTCAGTGTTTTCCCTGGCTCTGCATGCAGAAATGGACATGACTGTGTCATTTTGCATTTAGCATCACATGTATTTCTGAGTGATATTTATCTTCATGAACACAATGCAACAAAAATCTTCCTCACTTCAGGGTCACTCTTCTCAGTTATGAACATACTGGAGCCCAGTGCAGTCGGGGTTCTTTGTATGTTTATCTCTTTCTTCTTAGAGCGTTTTGTGGTCTCACTTGTCCACAGAAAATCTTCCATGTCTTGTGTAAAACAAAGAGCAAACTAAGATACTAATTAGCTAAATAATGCTAGAGCTATTCCTTTCCATCATCCTATCCCTGAGAGGAGCACGTCAGACCAGAGGCAGTTTTCTACTGGTATTACCTGGGACCTCCGGGTCCTGCTGCCATTCAAATATTTGGATTTTTCCTCAAGCAATTAGTCATCTCTCTTCCCATTCCCTTTGCAAGAAGTTATGACCAATGTCAGAAATTACTGGATTTTGCTAAAGTTAATCCAATTTGCAAATAGAGAGAAATTAGAAAATGCATGCCGAATTTTGTCTTAGCATGTAGTTGGTGTTTGGGCTTGTACAAAGCAGTCACGGGGTATTTTATTCCTATGTGAGAGTATTCAGTTCTCAAAAAAACTGCAACAGAAATGGGAAAATACTTGTCTCCACATCAATGCAAATGACAGACTGAGGGTGACATGGCTTGTCCAGTCTCCTGATGTTTAACTGGCACAGCTGAGAAGAAAACTGAATTATCCTGTTCTGCTAAACCCTGGTCCATGCCACTTCTACTGGTGACCACTTCTACTAGAAGACCATTTCTCTGTGCTTTTCATTTTCTTTGGAAAGATAAAAACCCCAAACAAAACCAAACAATGTCTCAAAGACAGTAGGTGAGGTAAGTAAACACAGAAAGGAATGATTTATTATGTGAGCTGTGCTGTAGACTCAGAAAACCTCATAAATTGTTTTCCAGTGTGTATGTATAAGACTCAATTAAATGCAGGTAATTAAAAGCTCTTTCACAGAGCTGACAAAATAACTTCCCTACCTGTGGAGACATACCTTCTGAAAAGAAATTACCAGTTCCCAAACATGCCTGGGATTAAAACAAACTTGCTAAGCATATTCATATCTTTAGGAGGGACCCTCTTGATTTACTTGTGACAGGCGTGCTATTTTACAGTGCTGTTCTCTTATTCAAACCAACAATAAAATTCTGTCGGGTTCCACAGAAAATAACAAAGAAATGCAAAAGAGATTTTTTGTCTTTATGGATGATTTAAAGTTTTGCCACCAAGCCCAGTTGTTTGAATAAGTGTAATAATGTGAACTCCAAACACACTACACAGTCCAGGATAGCAGAGAAAATAATTTGCAATTATATTAGGTGGGCTCATACATGCTAATATATTTCTCCTTGGAAAAAATATATGGTTGCTAACACTTGAGTCAATATTTCAATCTGAGTGTTGCGCTATTAATAATCAAATTCATTAGCAGAGGTATCTGCAGTATATCTAATTAATTGACTGTTGCACAATAGTAGTCTTTTCCAGCTTTTGAAGTCAGCCAGTATTTATAGCAAAATAGTGCTGCAAGGGGCTTTTAAGTTGTAATTAATAATTATTATGCCTCATCATTTAAAAGGCTTGTCCCATCAATATGTTGCTTCAGTTTATTGCTTGGGAGTCTTGCAGTAATTAAAACCAAAATGGTGGAAAGTAAATTAAATTCTACAGTATAGAGATATTAGTGGGGAACAGATATGTCTTGTACAGTTAAGAACAAAAAAGTCAAGTGTTTCTTGAAAAAAATAAGAGCTATTCTTCTCCTGAAATGTGTGAAAGACATAAAATACAGGGGTGTAAATCAAAATTGAATTCATCAAATTTAATTATGACAGATTGCAGGTTAAAAGAATAATTTGCATGTTTTAGATAGCATTAGTACATAAAACATTACTAGATGATCTTTAAGGTTCCTTCCAACCCTAACCCTTCTATAAGCAGCAACTCTCAAGATGTTTTACAGGTGGGAAGGCAAAGAAGTGAAGGGAACAAGTGACATTTTCAAGGTCCCAGCTGATGGCACTGATCAAACTGATGACGGAAATCAGGTGCTTTTTTGGAACAAAAAGGCAGCTCTGCTTTGATCTCCCCCACTGATGCTGATTTCTGCTCCCTCCTGTGTTAAGCACATATGAGCCCAACTCTTTCTCAGCACTTTACCCAGTGTGGGAGCAGAGCTGGTCACAGCCTCTTCTGATTTAAAAAAGTACAAGATTTGGGCAGGACACCTTTCCTGGGATAAATTCAGAACAATCAGTGGAACTGCATCGATGTTTTTTTTTCCACCAGCTGATGCTTAGACCCCAAAGCTGTTCATGGGATGAGAGAGGATTTTCCTGCTGTTCTGTAGGAGCCCAGGCTGTGGGCTCTGGTGGTGGCCTACCTCCATGCCTGGGTCCTCCTGACCCTCCCAGCTTCACTTCAGCCTTTAGAGGAACAGTCCTTTCTTAATTGGTTTTATAATAAAAATAAAATTCTCTCCAGTTACTTAATCTAAGTTATCTTTGCACCGTTACTGTTGGGAGAAAACCATCACGTTTCAGAGAGCAGAAAATGTTTCACTGGTCCCGTGTGGGGGTTTCTTCTGGTGAAATGGTATTTCCTCAGTAATACAGGGTGGTTGTCTGATAGTTTTATGTTTTATCTTTGTCCTTCTAAGCCTTATGTTATGGGAGTACTGACAATTGTAAATGCTAATTTTTCTTCACAAGCTTCTTAATTGTAATTTCATTCACTGTACCACTGAAAATACCAATCTCCCAGGAAGAGATGAAAAAAGAGCCTTTTGTTTCCAAGGTTCATGTTACACTGGCTTTCTGGAGGCCAGAGTACCTGCTCATCAAAGGCGGTTCAAGCTACCAAGAAGCCATTTTTCTTCCTCCATTTTTTTTTCTGCTGTTATATGTTTGAATTTTTGGTAATATTTAATTTCTCTAGAGAAGGGAAGTACTATGGAGTAGTACTAGTACTGCAGGAAGTGCTAGTGAGGCTTCAGAGTCCTTTGACATGCAGACTGAGAAACAAAAATCCAGTTAATTCACTGGTTTTTTTCTATTTTTCTGCCCACTTCATAGTGTGGCACATGGGTTCCACCATCTTCTGGCAAACAATTGATTCTATAAATGTTTATTGATAATCTCTCTACCCACTTCTTTTCACTTCATCCCCAGGCTTTCTACACGACCGTGGGAAGCTTGCATAATGTAGCTGAGAAAGTTACTGCCTGAGCTGCAGGGCATAAATCAGCAACTTCTTCAATTTAAACTGAAGTTCTCTTCTGTAAGTAATGGTTGTTCAAGGTCTGCTTGCTTATCAGCTAAAACATCTTTGCTGCAAAGGCAGGGCAAAAAAAAACCCAACTGTGAACTGCCCAAAAAATAAGGCATCCTGCTTGTAATTAAACCCCCTCTTTATATTCTTTGCTGAATGACTCTCTGTGACTTTTCTCTCCTTAGTGACACATTCATCACAGAATTACTGTGGTGTTTTGAGGGGCAACAGCTGAGATTATTACGACTTCTCCTGGAGTAGCGGCCACATGCGGAATAGAGCACGGGCTTTCTGTCCAGCAGCATTTAGTATCTGGAGGAGACAGATTAATGCTACTTGCTGTTCCTGGCTGTCTCGTTCTGTATGTGTCTGGCACCTCGGGGCAATTGCTTTGGATTAGAGATGGCACTGAGCACGCAGAGGAAAAATGGCACTCGGTTGTATAGTGAGAGAGCGCCTCACAACACCACTTTGAAGGAGCTCATTTGTTCTAGTCGCTGGCTGTGGGTAGTATGAGTTTATCTGGTACGTGCAGGCGCGAGAAGGCAAATAAAAAAGGAGGCTGCTCACGCTCGAGGTTGCGCGCGTTTGGTCTGTGGGCCGGTTTTCCGGCGCCTGAGTTACGCTGTGAACATTTGTTTATCCAAGCAGTTATCTGTTCACCTGTGTGCTCCCTCTGGCAACCACAAATGATGGTCACTCCCTCCCCACAAAAGCCTAGACACGCGGCTGCACAGTCGTTTTATTCCTCTGCAGTGTGCTTGCTTTTTGTTTTGCTTCTCCAAGTGGCCTCCTGCACACTGAGTAGCTTAAGCTGCCATTATCTGTGACTAGCAGCAGTTATTTAGATAAATGAAATCATTGTATTTGCCTTATTGGCAGCCTAGTGGGTGGAAAACCTAATGGCCTAGTTTGCTGGAGCATTTTGGCATTCACTTTTAGCATCATGGGACGTCCATCATCCATTAGCTTTTACTAGTTAATAGTCTTAATATTTACTCTAGTCCTTAAATAACTCTGTTTAACTTTGGAATATAAGATAAAGCCAACAGGAGCATTTGAATGTTCTGAATATGTTATTTTTCAGAAGAAGAAGAAACAAACTGATGGATGAATTTTGCACCATGCAACTTGTAGTTAATTAGCAAAATCCCCTCGGCTGGTGGTTTGAGCTTATGGCAAAAAAGTTGTGATGAATTGTTAAGGGCTAAGAAGGATGATTTGTTTCTACAGAAGAGACAAAGTGTACCTATTTATTGTGCATCTAATTTTCATTCTTAATTAAAAGAGCTCACCACCATAATTATCCATTTTCCTCTCTGTATATATGAACATATTTACAGTAGGAAGGAAGCTTTTTTCCACTAAAGAAATTACATACAGAGATTTAGACACGTGTTTCTGCTCTGTATTACAAAAACAACTCAGATTCAACAGTTTTCTTATGTGCACTTCATCTTTTATCTGTGAACAACTAATAGTGAAGTAGAACACTTTTCATGAGTCATGGATGTCATTCATTTTGGAGAAAAAAACCTTTCCCATCTTTTTAATTCCTGAATTTGTAACCTCTCCCTTGCAATCCCCTTTGCAAGAGGTGTTCACTTATTCAGTCCTTCCCTGCTAGGCTTACAAGAGATAGATGGATGTTTTCCAGACTGTTCTGGGTGGGAAAAGATAAATAATTGATGGATAATATGTGTCTTTGGAAAATTTTCTATTATAAATATTTATATTTTTTAAATCCCTCTTTGTGACATCTTTGCTTTTGAAATGTTCATGTTGTGCTGATGCAGTATGACTGTATTTAGGACTGTGTTCCATTAATCATTCTCACCTAAGTTTTCCACGGCTTCCTCAGCCAGATCCCTTTTGGTTTGCCAGGTCCCATGTTAGGCTTCAGATCCAAAATTACATTTCTTAGAGTGTTATTTAGTTATCTTTGGATTTCTATATATGTTTTGATTCAAGAGAGCTGTAAATATGCAATTTAATGGATGATGTAGTATTTGATTTTTAGATGCTAAGAAGAAAGCAAGTTGGATTTGAATCCAGAGCATTTTTTAGGGTATACGTTCTGAAGACTTTTGATTTTTAATTGTTTTCTGTAATGGAAATCTGCTGTCATTTTTCATATTGTGGAATGGGTCAGCAAATAGGCTAATCTCTCACCTGAATTTTAGACCTCTAGTCTCACCTAGACCTTTTCCTTCAAATGCAATCAGGCATATTCTGAATAAATCTCTATTTCCTGTGCTGACTACAATAAAAGTCTACTTGCCTGTACACTCACATTTCTATCTACATTATAGATGCATTTTTGGGAGGCAGGCAGATGACTCCTAACCTGATTCAAGGGAAGCAAAGCACTGAAACTTCCTTTCCCTTGCTTTGTCAGTGTGCATGAAGAGAAACCTTTGAACTATAAGTCACATTTACAAAAAAATTCAGGGAACACTAATGGAGTATCATTACATGCATGCATATGTGTGTGTATACATATATATATTCTGAGGTAATAGAAACGTGGGTCTAGATGGTCTCTAAGCAAAAATGTGAGTTAGAACAGAATATTTTGGTTACTTTAAACATGATTTCTGTGAAACAAACACACAGTTCACTTTTACAGTCAACAACACACATTCTGCTTTTGTTGCCCTAAGCCTCAAATATATGGATGGACTGCTGTGCCTTATGAGTCCACATTGCTTCACAAGTTTGATTCAGTGAAATGGGTCTCAGTTTTCAGAAATCAGCCACTAAATAATCAGGAAAGGAAAAATGTACCTGATTTTACCTTTTGATTAGGTATTTTCCTGTGGTGTAGGCAAAGGGAAGAGGCTCCCTATTATAGCCTAGAACAGCAGAGAGAATCAAGTAATTTCAATAGTACTAAGTCCCTTGGTACCAATCCTTTAAGCATCTCCAGCAGATTGGGAAGTTGATCTAACATTTGCTGTCAGTACCTATCAGCCAACCTTGCACTCAGTAAATGAATGAGCTGAGCTGGGACAGTGCTGCAAACTTGCTGTTTATTTGAAGTTCTTGCAGTAAGTGGTGTCTTAGTTTCAGAGTTTTATGTTATTGCAAAAGTCTGTGTTTAGGTTTGTTTTGGAGGTTGTTTTCAGGTTTTTTTGGTGGGCTTTGGGGGTTTTTTTGTGTGTTTGTTCTTTTTGTGTGTGTTGTGTGTGGTGTTCACTTGAGACATACAGTATAAAAAAATAGAACATGTAAAATGGGGCACAAGTACAAGAGTGCAGTGTACAGAATAATTGTCTTGATACTGAAAGGACTGTGAATACGTACCTGTATTATTTTAGTGGACTAGTCAGGGTGAATTCAGACTTTTTGCAGTGGTGTAGCCAAGATTTCTATCTTTTTGAAAAAGCATTTCTTTGTCTAGTCTTGATGTAGCTTCCACTGCATTATGAACGTGTCTGGAGGAAACAGAAGGGCGTTCCCCAGGTCAAAACCATATGCCCTGGGAGGGTCCAAGTCTTATTTGGTCCTCTAACTGAAAATGCAGACCCTCGCTTGTCTTTCCCCATCAAAGTATCCTAATTGTAAAGCTGAAGGCTGGGTTGACCAATCCTTAAAAACGTGAAGGATTGTCTCAGTAATCCCGTGATAAGGGCATTCCCTGGGCAAGGAGAGGGCTGGAGATTGATCCATCCTCCCCTCATCAAGTGCAAAACCCAGTGGAATCCTAATTGCTGCTCTGCTATGACACATTTATCGTTTCTCTTCCCTATCCGCTCTCTCCACTCAGTGTTTCACAAGACAAGAAGCAACTTGAGGATGCCAGTCCTGTCACTGCGTTCCTGGAGCAGAGAGGGACAAAGGCACAGCAGCGCTTATTTACTTTGTCCATGAATGAAATGCTCTGCTCCTAGGCTGATATAAAAAGAAAAAACAGCAGCAAAACCTTGCACTTCTATTTCTGCAACTTTCTATGTTTTTAAAGGAAAGTGTAAGCTGTCTGCCTGTGTTAAAAATGTTTCTGAGTCCTGCAGGGCTGTGGGTCTTGACTTAGTAAAAATAACTAACAGAGATTGCGTAGAGACACCTGAGGAACATGAAATTTTATGCATTTTTCCACATTTCCTTCTGGTTGGTTAAGACGATCTTTGAATTATACAGAAACTGAATGCTTAAAATAGGGCTCCTGCGAATTCTGTGGAGGGAAGTGGCTGTTGAAAAGCCAAGGATCACCCGTTTTTAGTCCTGACTGCAGTGACAATGCTGGCATTCTCAGCTTGCTTTTCTTTCTTGTGAATTATTTTAGCAGAGCCAGTGGATAAGAATGAGTAATTATGGAGGTGTCACAGCAGCACAATAATTAGGATTGCATTGAGCTTTGCAGTTAAATTTTATGCCTAATGCTCCCATGCTGTCCCCATCAGTGCCCTGCATTTGAAGTACAGCTACAATTAAACCATCATAAAACAGAGTACACAAGCAGATAAAATGATCAAAAGGAACCTGAATCCATGTGGTCTTAGTCAGGAATGACTTTCTTATGACATTGTGTGTTTTTGCTATAAGTTGTAGATATCCAAGCCCTTCAGTTTTGTAATTTCCCACTCTGCTCCCCTATTAATATTAAAGTATGTCACCTTGGGCCCTATTATTTGTCCAATTGCAACATCCAGTATGACACAAGAGAACTATAAATAATTTTGGCTCTGTTTATGCTTGAATAGATCAACATACCTGAGATGCCTAGGCACAGTTTGTGAACACAGCTCTGTAATAATCCTTGGGATATAAAGCCAGTTCTCTTTTTGAAATATACATTTTTTTTTTTTCTATAGATTGGATACTCACATCAGTGTTGTTTTCCAGGAAGCCAGCAGAACATGAATGAAAAATCTCACTGTGCTGTTGAAGTCCAGAACAACTGCAAAATTCTGCTGGTATTTGAAATAACCTCAGAGTATTTTTGGCTTGGGCTTGTTTTATATAGCATTTGTTCATTTCTTTTTTCCTATGGTATTCTGCATAAGGCAAGCAGTAGCATCCACCTGCTGCAATGCAGACAAGAGGGAATATGTGGCTTAATTTGGGGTGTTTTAAAATGAAATGAAACACCTATGTACTTACTGAATTAAACATAGATAACTAATGATTCAGGTTTAGAGTTTAGGTTCTCAAGTCTGCTTGAAACGTCTACATTCCCTAACAAAGACTGTAGGGTTGCAGATGTGACCCAGAGCAATTATTACTTGGTAGCTTTGTGTGGGTCAGGATCTACAATCCAGCTCAATATTTGTGTGCTGCCTGGGAGGGAGGTGGAAAAGCTTCTTGTATTTTCTTCCAAGCATTTAGGACCTGGGCAAGAAGGTGAAGGAAAAGAGGAGGAAGGGAGGAGCACGGCAGCTGAGAGAAAGGAGTGCAAGAGGTGACTTGGGAAGGGACCTTAAATCAAGTGGAGGTGAGGAAACAGCAGATGCACAGGGAGAAGGCAAGTTGTGTAGTGATGATCTGACAGTCAGCATTTCCTCGACTTGTCCTTTTCCAGACAGATTGCCTTAGTGCTGGGATCTACTTCTGCAAAGTTATGGGGCTCCATGCAGCAGTAACAGAGGGCCTGTGCTATACAGAGACTGACATTTGTGGGACTACTACAAATGAATGCAGCATTCTGATGTCAGGCTAAGCAGGGAACCCAGCAGCAGGCTTTCATTTTATTTACTAGGTCTTCTGCTTGTAAAACTGTTCTTGCCTTCAGAGAATCCCTACCAGATAAACTCTTCAAACTTAGTGAAGTTCTCCTTTATAAAGGCCTTACTTCAGGAGGGAGATGGGTTACTATAGTATTTGCAGGCACATGGCCTGTTCCAGAAAATATTTGACTGCTTGAAAATACTGTTTCTTTTATTTTCCCTGCAGCCTGAAACTCACT
Organism: Myiozetetes cayanensis; assembly: GCF_022539395.1. NCBI lineage: Eukaryota > Metazoa > Chordata > Aves > Passeriformes > Tyrannidae > Myiozetetes > Myiozetetes cayanensis. The sequence goes on from NW_026087742.1 coordinate 7,323,962, forward strand.
TCAGACAGAAATATATTTTATTCTAGGAGATTTTGTAATAAATTAAATGTTATTTATTCTATTTTTCTTACACTTTGCACTACAAAAGCATGAATATGTTCTAATAACTCATTAAATTGACAATCATTGCAGTAGATTAATTTAAAAACATTACTGAAAACACTGTAAATTACACTGAGGCCAAAATGTGCACAATCATCAAAGTTTACCAAAGGATGCCATCTAGAGGACTTTGACAGAGCAGAAATAACACTGCAGTGGCTTCAGAGAAACATCAGTACAGTATCTCTGTAAGTATTCTGCGTTAACTGTGCATAGTCTTATTTAAAACTCAGCTTTCTGCATGAAACCATGGGCAGGTGTGCTGTGCATATTTTGACTGGTGACAGGGAATAAGCCAAGGTTAGTTTCATCATTTTTCTGATGGGAAAAAGCAATTTAAAATGGTGTGCAGTTAACAGGTTGGAATTTTAATCTTCTGTGTATGCAAGACTCAGTTTTCATTCACTTCGTCTTTTTGACATAGAACATAAAAAAGGCTTTCCAAGTGGAGGCGTATAATAAATATTTGCATCATCTTTACAATAAAGAAGAATAGGTAAATGTCTTCTAGTGAATATGTATGAGTGAAACTCTCTAAAAGGCGAGGAATGATTTTTGTTCCTAGGCCTGCCTGTGTCTTAACAGGCAGTGAAACAAAGCATTGTAATTCTGAAAGCAAAGAAACTTCTGCTTGAAAACAAACAAACAAAAAAATAGAGTAGCAATAATAATGGCCATGGGGCTCATTCTGTAACAACCCTACAAGATAAGAAAAACATAACCAACTACCCCCCTTTTTTTCTTTTTTTTTCCCTTTCCACTAAAATATCTGTAATCCTTAATTTACTTGTTCATCAATTAAATGTTGTGGCGTCCTTGTCAGGATGACAATTGGCATTTAAGTTATGTGGCAGCACTGTAGTCATATTACTGCCTTAGAACCTGGGAAAATGGGCTTTAGAACACATTTCACAGGATTGGCAAGTAAACATTACCTTTTGAGTTTGAACTCACTAATGTTGTTGTTCCAGGAGTTTCCTAACACAAAGACAATCCTGAACCTCTGGGTAAGATGGGGAAAATTAATATTATATTATATTATGTATCCTACTCTGTCTTCCATAAACATCTGTTTGCCTTACCTTTTAAATTGAAGTTTTCTGATGAGAATACATGGGAAAAAAATTCCATTTTCTAGGAAGACTTGAATTTATACCTTGTAACTCCTGATGGTTCATTTCTGAGAGGAAGAGAAGGAGAGACTGGGAAATGGAAGAAAGTGGCCTCTGGTCCTTTGTTGAATGGGCTGAGAATTTAAAATGGCACAAAAGTGCATGTGTTTCAATTTCCTTTGTATGTTTAAGAGACTGTAAGTAGAAATTTGGTCCATTTTAATCTTTATTTTTAGGGTAGGATTAAAGCAAGTAATACCAGCAGGAGCCTCCCTGTTTGAACACAGACATGTTATGCAGGGACATGTAGAAATCTGTCTTGGGCAATTCTGAGCTTTGATTCAAGTTTGAGGTGACTAATTGTGAACTGCTTTCACCTTGTCATGAGGAAAAGAAATGAGGAGAAGATTGATTATGAAAGGATTTTCTTCATTTCCTCTTTTCTTTCTCACTTTGGCTTCAATCTAAATGATGTAGCTGAATGCACCCGTTATTGAGAAAGGATCAAATATTGCATTCTGATAATGAAAGTAGAGTCGAGTCTGTGATAGAAATCCTAGATGATATAAAAGAAGGTTTCTGAGTGTGGCTTTGTAGAGGAAAAAAGAAAAGAAGATTTTATGCTTCCAGGAGTCTCAGAAATAATCAGCAGGGAATAAATTGTGATGGTTGTTTCAGTCTAGATTTCTGTCAAGAGAAAAAGCAGTCTGAGACACTAAGGAATAAGACAGAGAGGAGCTCAGGTATCCAGTTGGGTTTGGTCCTTCCTGACCAAAGAAAGAAGCCAATATGCATTGTTTGGATTGCAGTGCAGCACAAGAGTAGAGGGGATTACACGTGTGTGCAGGCTTTCTGGTTTTATAAAAAATTCTCTAATATTTTTCCCTCATTTCAGCAGATCAGTACTGCAAAAGCTGATGGTCAGAGGTTCCTGAAAGCAGCTGGCAAAGAGGTAATGTCAGAGAGGCAGGGAGCGACGTTCATCCTTGGATGGAATTGTGCATCTGGATGTGTGCGGGAAGAGCAGAGCTGCAGTCGGCTCCACAACCTAGATATGGATATTAACAAGTAATTAAAACTTGATCCCCTCCTCCATCTTCCCCTGCACTGTTCCTAACCTACCTTCAAAAATACCCTTAAACACTGGTTATAAATATTAACCTTTCTGCTGCTACAGAAAAACACAACATGCGGTGGTGGATTAATAATTAAAATCAGGAAACTTGGAGCACAAGCACTGGAGGGAGTCAGCAGCAATAATGTTATTGAAACAGGCAATTTAAGAGTCAGAATTTCTCAAATAATTTAAATGTTAACTTTTAAGATGACCTATAAAAGAGCAAACAAAGTATAAATCATCAGCAACTACCCTAACTTTTTGCATAATTAGAAGTTTATAATTTTTCTCTTTCTCTGTCTCTGTTTTAGGAGGAACAGCAAAGCCTCAGAAGCTCAGAAACCTTCTTAAAGGGGGAATACACAAATAAATGAGATTTGAGCACTCTATGTAGTATGAACATTGCAGCCAGAGGAGAAGAGGTGAGAAAAAAAGGTAAGTGATTAGGTGCTGGTCTCTTGGCTGCCACAGTTAGGCTTTTCCCTATAACCAGTCCTGCCCTAGTATAAAGTGGTCTGAGTGTCTTTGTGTCTATTGTAGGCACTGGTATACCTGAATAAAAGCCATTTAGGTTTGTTAACCTTGTTCTTGAATTTGTCTTTTTTATTTTTTTGACCAAGTCAATTTTTTTTGTTTGTTTGTTGCATGTTTTGGTTTGCTCTCATTTTTGTTCTCTCTCTTACTTGTTGAGGAGGGTTTGGTCTGCTGGCATTCCCCTGTAACAAACTGTTTCTCCAAGCCCCTCCCTTGCTGTGCCCTTGGACTGGGCACCAAGATCCTTCAGACCTTGGAAAAAATCTCCTCTGGGACACGTGTCACTCACTGGGTTCTCAACAAAGCCAATTTCTCCATGGAGAAAGGTTGTATTAACCTTACTGCATGGCCCTGTCTTGTACAAAGTATATGTGAAAGTCTGAGCCAAGCTTTTCCTCTCTTCTGGATCTGAAGCTGCATCCATGACATTTCCTGGTGACAGCTCATAGACCTCCCGTCAGGTTTATATTTCTTCTTTTGTTTTGGTTTGGTTTTTGTTTGTGTTTTTTTGTTTACTTGTTTGTGGTTTCTTTGTTGTTGGGTTTAGTTGTTTTGTTTTGGGGTTTTTTCTGTTTTGGTTTTTTTGTTTTGTTTTTTAATTTGGATAAGGAAGTAATTATCAAAATATTAATTTTCTCTCCAGTTTTCCAGGTGCTGCCTCTTTTAAAACCTATTTGCACTGAGGGATCTCTAGATGTGCATCAGAGCAAGCCTGCCAAAATTTCCCTCCTGTTTCTCAAAGAGGACAGACCACTCTCTCAGATACTGAGCTCCATAATAGAGTTTTTTCATTAATAGTAACTAACAATGGGAAAGGCATTAAATCTCAGGGATGTGAAATGAAAAAGATGAGGAGTAAAAAGCTTTCAGGCAGTGAATTTTACTCCATGTATGTTAAACAAGGCATGATTTTATCTTCTGCATTATTCTTCTGAATTATCATATCCTTCTGGTTACCCACAGAAGCAAGAAAGCAGGAGAGCTGATGTTTCCCACCTAAGCCATGAATTCTTCAGGAATGTTAAAGAAACACAGCAATTTTCCCCTTCTCTATAAGAGCTGAATGTTTCTCATTTGTCACATGAAAGTTGTGTCCTCTTCCTTTTCCCCTGTCCAAATGGTCTTGCTGTTGTCACATAGATTGAAAGTAACTAACCATTTTCTTACCTGAGGAAAGTCCCTATGGTCAGAGAAATGAGGGGCAACACTGTGCAGTGTTCCCTCTGGAGTTTTTTTAATTGGGACACTGCCTGTGTGCTACATGTCCTTTTGATTGATTTAAAGCTTGATTTAAATCATAACACTGGAAGTAAAACATATATATGTGTGTGGGGAAAGCTTTTTTGAGTATTTTGAGTTATGAAAGAATTTATAATAGAAAATAAAACCTTGAAAGTCTGCATTTCTTTTTCCCTATTCATCACTTGTGTGGTTAATCTGCTGCTAAAAGTATTTTTGCTCCCATCTCTAGTCTTTTTAATTGTTGCCTTTTCACCCCTTCCATGCTGTGCTTTTTAATTCTACATGATGCTGTAGCGTCCAGAAGCAAATAACATGATCAAAACCTCTTAATGTGCTTTACTGTACAGCAAAACAGGATGACATAGTTTTTTCCACTTTCCAAAGTCCCTACCCTTTGTTATCTTTTGGAGGTAACTAATTTAATATATTTCTTACAATATTAACCATTCAGCTATGTTCATATATATATATATATATGTAAGTATATCACCTTCCAACCATCTTTCTCCTCCTCCACCAACCATCATTAACTGTTTGAACTCCTTTGATTACAAGAGCAAAGATCAGGTTTGAGGAAATGCTTGAATGAATAAAATAGCACAATGTGAGAAAGCGGTAGAAATATGAATTTTTAAAACTGAACTGATGGTAACTTAAAGAGTCTTGAATTCTCTCCACTTCCTGCATCCTACTTGTAAGTGCCTCTGATCACCCTGCCTTCACCTCTCTGCTCTACCTTCTTTTCCTGCACTGTTTAGTTTCTTCTCACCCTCTTAGTCTGTTATAACCCTCATTTTTATACAGGGTATTTTCCTCCCTTTTCCAGCAGTAGGTATATTTCTTCCCCTTGAGCACTCTCATTTCCCTCTCCATTGCTCCCCCCACTTGCCTGAGATTTTCAATCATCACTTCATGGCAGCGTTCCCTGAACCTCCCTGTGCTCACATGGCTGTACCTGCCGTGGAAAGAAAAACACATTACTTGATTCATTGTAGAAATGATTTTACAACCCGTCAAGATAAAAAGGCTTGGGGGTATAAACAAGCTCAGAAATATTTCCAGATCAGGTAGACGTAATTAGAACACAGGCTGTTGATTAGATTACTTTATTTTGCAACAATGGGAGTTTAATCACGTTGGAAATTGGTTGCGGGATTTCTTGTGGTGATTAGATATTTCTATCATATTTTAGTCATCTTTAATTACACAAATAAATACTAGTTGTTTACTCTTTTGGCTTGCTTTTTTCTCCTGTCAGTATGCAGGCAGTAACTAGGCCTGCTGCTCAGCAGCCACGGTAAGTGCAACCAGCCTCCTCACAGCATCCGCAGAGAGGGGAGGGGAGAGCTCGGTTCTCTTCCTTTGTGGGAGGATTTTTCCTTACCTGCTTCACAATTCATCCCTTGCTCTCATCAAAGCTCTGTTTGCTTCTGTTTTAAACCCCAGATAGCAAAGGAGAAGTGTCCAGTTCAGGTTATACAGAAATGCCCTTCTTGAGCAAGCCCGCAAAGGACAGCGAGGCGGTCCCTGAGTGGCTGAGGGTGAGCCTGGGGCTCTGTGGCAGCTGATGCACCCAGCAGGGTCAGAGTTGAACTTTCCTGTCGCAGGATATCCTTCCAGAGCAACACGGTGCTCTGTGGAGATGTTCCAGGTGCTGTATTCCCTTGGGAATGTGATGACAGTGCTGAGGAATGCATTCAGTGCAGGTGGCTCGGGGGTGCAGGTTGAGCTCTGGGTGGGAACCCAAAACAAGAGGCTGTGACCTGCCAACCCTTTACATGACAAAAGGCACAGGGACCACACGTGGCACAGCCAGGTGAGGGACACCCAGAGGCACAGCAGGAGCTAATGACTTGGGAAGTAGAGTGAGTCTGACATTGTTGGATTAGGAGGGAAAAAAACCCCAGGGATTCCTTTGTTTGGAGACCCTACTCAGAGGCACCAACTCGAGATATTTCTGTATTACTGCACCATGAATAAATTGCTTTATGGAATGAGTCATCTGACTCACAAGTATGGGAAACTCGGAGTCAAACCAGATGAGGAACCAATGAGGTCTGACTGTGTGAGTGGGGTGTGCAGAGAATCAAGAGGGGACCTGTTGGGTCACTGGAGCCACTGCCGTGAAAGGGCATCGGGCCCAGCAGTGAAAGGCTGTGGTGGTGGGAGTGTGACTGCTTGAGAGTCTCGTGAATGGTCACACTGGGAAGGTTTCTTAACAACAGGACTCGAGTTTAAGTTTGTGCTCCTGAACTATGCCGTGCTGTGGTGGCAGATGCTGTGGATATATCAAGGTCAAACGAGGTGGGATATAAATGCTCCTCCTTAGGCTTCTGCATGCAGTGTGAGAACTTCTTGTCCTTCAGTATGACAGAGGGAGTTTATGGGGTCCCAGGAGACTTAATGCACTGAGCTGGACCTGATAATCTTACAGAAAAACAAATACTTTTTTTTGGTTTTTTTTTTCCCAAAAGCCTCTCACTTTTTGAGCCTCTTGGATTGGCTTCCCTCAGCTACTTGGTCAGATTATTCCCACTGTGCCTGGACTGCTACCCTTTTACAGTGTATATGGCACCTAAACCCCCAGAAGGCTCAGCAGACAACAATTCTATGGCTTTAATAATATATAATATGTCATAACTATCCTCCCATAATTATTTCCCAACTACAGATAGATTCAATCCCCCTCCCGCTTCCTACATCCACTCTGACGCGTTAAATATGTCTTTGGTGATGGAGGTGTGCAAGCAAGTGCTTCTTCAAAAGTTTAGGCTACACATTATCTTTGGGTAAGTGGCACAACTTTCAACTTTAGTGTTCCTGTAACATTAAGGAATAGATAACTCATTGTGTCATCCAGTGTTATTGAGGTTTAGGAACTACACTGGATTTATCTGCAAGACTAAACTCTATAAAGTCAACTTTAAAAGATGCTGTTAATAGAACATTTTCCCTGTAACACAAGTGTGTTAAACTTTGGACAATCTCTGTGTGTGTGTATATATCCAGATAGCAATAATGTCATCTTGAGCTGCTGTTGCAGGGAAGGATAAGTGTGACAGGTAGAGGTTTTTGTGTCCCTATACCCTGTAGGTTGATTTTTAAAACTTAATTCTAATGTGTATGCTGCTGGATTCAAATTCTGGCAATATGACAAACTGGTCAATATAGGTCAATGTCGTGGTTTTGGATGAAAGGGAAAATACTGAGAAGGAAACAGAAAAATTGATTGTTTGATTCCAGGAAGATAGTACTCCTGAGCAGTCCACAGAAAGAGGTGGTAGTAAAAAGATAATGATTGTATTTGCAAATACTAGATTTGAAACATATGAAGACCTATGGAAAAAAATAGAAGAGATTTGAGCAGTAAAATAAAAATTTGGGTTAGTTCTTTCAAGACATGAATAGAGAACACGGTCCTCCTAAGGACAGCTCTATTACTTTTTCTATTAGAAAAAAATTGTATTACTTTTCTATTACTTTTTCTATTTCCTGCTTCCTCACTTTTTTTTTCTTTTAGTTGAAGTTTTCTCTGGCAATATTACAACCTTTTCAACCAAACCACTGCTGCCTTGGTCATGTATAGCTCCAGAAACATCACTGAAACTTTCTGTGGCTCATAAGCCTGTCTCTTAATGGTGGAGCTCAGAAAGAGTGCTCTTAAATGCCTGGAGTAAATGCTCATACAGTCAAATGGGCTTTGGGAACCAAAGAAAATCATGTGAGGTTCACAACAGCTCCAGCTTAATGTATTTACCCTTCCTCCCCCTCATTTTCCCAGGTTTCCAAATAATCAGTCAGGCAAAGCTGTTCAAATATGATGCTGGTAAAACTGTGAAAATTTAACATAAGAAAGGGAGAAGCATTTCTGTGTGCCACAGTGAATACCAAAATGTATTTGACAACTCTGGCTTAATGTAAGTGTGATAAAGCAGGTTTTAGCATAACGTTCTATATTATCTCTTTGCATAATACCTTGCAGCTCTTTGGCAGGGTGATCCACAAAGACAAAATAATACATAAAAGATGCAGTACACAGAAAGGTAAATAGAGGGCAGAGATTTCGTTTGGAGGTCCAGGTTTTGCCACGAGGGGAAGCAGATTCAGATAATTTCTGTCCATCCACAAAAGTCAGAATGCCTAATCTTTGCAGTTTTGAAACTAAATTCTTGTCACTCTAAGTGATGCTTTGCCTGAGCCACAGTCAACAGAATACAGAATTTCAAGGTCTGGGATGAACAAGTTCTTATTAACCCATCCGTGCTTGGGTTAAAGGCACTGAGAGCTGTGTATGTTCTCCTGTAGGGAGGTGATAATGAGTGACCAGGTACCACCAGCTCTTCAAGCTTCTCCTTCCAACAGTCTCTGCTCACAGTCCCACAGCGTTTTCAGGGACCAAAGCTCAGCAAGTGACCATGGAGGATGGTTTGTAGCATAAGAGCAGTTCCCATAGAAGTGTTACAAGAGGTTGTTTCCACTGCCTATTTGGATGAAGCACAGTGCCTAGTGATTGCCTTCCAGTCCTCTCTTCTGAGAGGTGGCTGCACTTTTGAGGAGGACTTGGGAGTCTACAGGAGCTCCCAAGTATCGCTCAACGTTATTAAGCAGTAATAACAATGTTCTGCTGTTCCGCATCATTTTCAGTCCGGCAGTGTCAAGATCCATGACATATCCCTGGGACAGAAAATCGGTGTCCTTATTTTTAGTGATGCAGATGATGAAGCAGAACATCGTAATGTGTCTGTGGCAAGGACAGACGCAGTAGGACTGTGGCAATAGCAGAAACTTTAATGGGATTTTTCTGTGGTAATCAAAAGATGGCTTTTCCAGCAGACCAAGGACTACACTCTAGGCTGAGGGTGGATCTGGGAGGAATGATGTACAATGATTATACTGATTCCTCCTCCCCTGCCACAGGCTTAATGTTATTTAATGATTGTTATACAGCAGTGCCTCAGGGCTCTGTTCTGCTAGGCTCCTTGCACACAATTAAAAAAAGAGATAATCCTTACCCAAAACCTCAGGTTACAGACTGCACTTCATCTGTTATAACTTTAAAATAACGAAGATTTCCCTGGGGGGAAAGAAAGTAAAAAAAAAACCAAACCCTAAACTGATGGCTATATTTCAGCCAGGACAGTGCATTTGGGGAGTTTTTCCAATGCTGTCACACAAAAAAGGAGCTAATTTACTAATAAGTTACATAACAAATAACAAGAACGTATACTAATGGTTTAATCATTTTTATCATCAGTCCATTCAAATCTTCTCTGCAATGCAAACTGTAAACAAAAGAGAAGGTGAGGTCCATGATTTTGTTTTTAATTTTACTTTTTAAAACTTTTTTCTATTTCACATCTGAAGTAAATGTGCTAAACAGTAAATCCCAACCTGACAGATTTAGACAGGTCTCTGTATAACAAGCACTCTTTTTCAATCTTTAAATGTTACCACTGCATAAACCTTTTCAGTGTCCCGTTCTCTAAACCCTTTATAAACCCATTATAACTTTAAAAAGATTTTATTTCTCACAGCTACTGCACAGTGGAGGTAAAACCAAATTTTTCTTTTCCAGGGTGTTGTAACTTGAGGTAATATCCAGAGTGCTTGAATTGAAACTTTTATGGAGAATACACGCTCATTTGTCCCCTAACAAGAAAAAATGTGAACATAGACATTGCATAAGTTGCTAGAGATAAAAAAGTGCCCATAAATATGGTTGTGTCACTTTAAATATTTGAAATATACTAAAGAAAGTAAATAACAGTACAATTTTCACTGCAGCAGCCGACAGCTGGCTGGCTTTAAATCTTAGTGGGAACAACATTTCTGGATGCTCAGAGCCTCCACTGTTCCATTTCAGCTAAAGGCAGGATTACTTGAGCTGTATTATATCCTCCATCTCATTTTCAGCTCTATTGCACCAATTATGCAGCCTGGAGGCTTATAGAGGCTTATATTGAGTTTCAGATAGATATAAGAAAGTCGTCTATATTCTCTGTGATAAAAATAGTCATTAATTACTGAGATTTGTAAACCGCTTAGCATCCCTCTTAATGTGGTACATCAGGCATTTTACTCCTTTCTATTGCCAATCACCAAAAAAAATGTGTGGAGAAAAATACTTCAGGAAGAATATGATCTTTCTTAGCTAGAATTGAATGCTGGAGTCAGAGGGATGTACAGAAAAGGCTTAGCCACTTCAAGTATGAATTTGGTTTTCAAGGGCTGCATTGTTTGTGTCTATAAAATCGATTAAACGCAGATACTGAGAGCAGCCCCTTGTGCAGGGTTCACCAGTATAATCAAATGTCTCCCTTAATCTGCGCAGTGGTGTGATGGTATATTAAAAAAAAAAAAAAAAAAAAAGAAAAAGAAGCCTTATCTAAATGGAAAAGATGTTTTCACGTAAAGGAGGGTACCAGGGTGAACTAACAAAAAACCCCTTTAGACTTCTTTGAAAGGGCAAGAACCACCAACAAAGACTTGTTAAATTTTCTACACATGTGAATTATGTAACAACAGCTCTAAAGATGAAATGGCTACTTATCATTCATCTGTTGGTGGGCTTTCATAAGATGGAAGAAAACTGATCAATAATAATTTAAAAATCCATTCAAATCTAGTTTTAAATCCCTAAATTTCATATTCTAAGTCATACAGAATGGACTGAGTACTTATGAATAACTTCAGCTTTCATGGGTTGTTGTGGTGGTTGTTTCTTTTTGATTTTTTTTTTTTAAGAGCAAGGTATTCAGTCTATTAAAGGAAAACCCATTTAACCTGTGTGGGTTTTAAACATTTATTTCCCACATAATTTTTCTTAATTTGAAAAGTCTCCGTTTGCAGGTTTTTTGCTTGGTTGTCCTGAGATGGATGATTTAATTACAGAAACAAATGGTTTTAGGCCTTTTATGGCTCCCATTACCACAGCAGAGAAATGCCTCTCTGTGCATAACTTACCCACATAAACTTGCCTGTCGAGCTGGGAAACAACAGCGTGGCATCAAGATGTCCTGTGCTTCCTGACTACGTGCCTCAGCCACAAGCCAGGTCTACCCAAGGATGTGGCTTTGGCATGAATCTTGCTCTGCCTTGTGTTTTTGTGATCATGAACCCAGGGAGGGTCCTGGAGCTGGTGGGCAGCCAGTGGATCTCCTGCCAGGTGGGTGGCACTGGCGCTGTGAGCTGTCCTGCTGCATGAAGCTGCCCCCCAGTTTAGAGTAGGTACAAGCACATCTAGTTTGCACCCAGCAATAGTGGTCTGTGACAGCTCAACATCCAGCCAAGAAAAAAGAAAAAAAAAGTGTGATTTACTCAAAAGTCCTCTGACTTTTACACAAAAGAGAAACACAAAGTTGATAATCCCAGTCTCGCACCAGCTTCCCTATGGATAAATGGTGCTGGTGGAAATAATGATGTGTCGATTCATAGTGGTCCAAAAGAGAGATAATAATAATCCTAAAAAATTCCTCTGTCTTGCATCCTTTAATCACTACAGCTGCAAAAACACCATCAAGAGGTTAGATTTTACAGTAGAATTACTTAATGTGTATTCACTGGAAGTCCACTGGACTGTCCAGAAGTACAAGCAGAGTCCAAAACAGAGCAACAGTGGAGACTGATGTGTTCAGAGGCATTATCTGAATCATCTCTTCTGAGGCTGCACCATGCTGCAGCCATGGAGGATCACTTGCAGGTCAGCATTCATTGCTCACTGAAAAGTCCTTCAGGAACAAAATGAAAACAAATTCCAAAACTCTTCTGAGATAGAAACTTTGGACAAGTGAATTTAGGGATCATTCCTTGGGAATACATATTTTGGAATGTTTAAACATTGCAGCACCCCCTAAGAGCCCAGTTGTGAAACAGACACACAGACCTCACAGCTCCCAAAATAATGTTCCATCACTGACGAAAGACAGCCTATTTATTTTTTCACAATTGATGAACTTTAGGAAAAGTTTCAGATATGTAAATCTCAGCCTGATTTTCTAATATTTTCTTGTTACTGTTCTTCTGTTAATAATAATGACAAGACCAAATAGCTTATTATCTCATTTATTTTGTTTGGCCATGGCACTTTTAGGTTTGTACCCTTGATATGATATGGGAATCTTGGTGATGGAGTATCCAAGCACTGCTTGTGGCTCTTGAACTCTGTGAGCAAGCAGAGGTGGATGAATTCATCCTGGCAGTTTTGAAGTGCAATAAACAACAGTAACCTGAAAAGAGGTAAGGTTTTTGAAATTATTTACCATTAATTATTTTTAGAGAAGAGTATATTTAGCATTTTAAAGATGCAAGGGAAATCTTATGCTGAGTGAGAAAGGCATCTGCATGAATAGTAATTTCTTATTTTCTCTCAGTGTGTATTCTTATCTTTTAAACTTTACCTGGTGTTGCTCCTGACTTTCATATTTTTACAAGCCAAAAATTACTATTCATGGCATTTTCCATAGGATTTGTTTGCTCTTATGTATTGCTTCTAAAAGTACAGGTCTTGTCCAGTTTTAATTTTTTTTTCCTTGTCACTGATAGTATTAAAGATTGTGTCATGACTGTGCACCAAAAGTATCTGCAATGCTGTAGAAAGGAGAAATAAGCTTGTTAAAAAAATCACATCCTGATTTAATGCTTTCATAATATTCCTCTATTTATTTTTAATAGGAAATGGGACAACCTGCAATACAGATTTCGTAGCTTTTAAACACTAATTTACTCTTGATACTTTTTTCCCCCCAATTTGCAGCAACAAGATAATTGTACTGACTGTGCAATGATGAGTGAAAAAAGATTACAATGCGTAGCTTCCCAGTGTTTTTGACAGCCTGATGTACTGCAACTTGAAACATAGGAGTCTTTTCAGTGTTATTCTCTCTGCTCATTAAAACTGAGAAGAGGGTTTCAGAGGCTGACACTGCTTTTCTTGCCTGTTTCTAAGGAAGAGCAGAAATAAGCCTTTTGCACTGGTGACACAGGTCCCATTCACATGTTCATGCCTGTGACCAAAGGACTAATTTCCTCCTTCAGTTTCGTTCTCATTTTCAGTCAGAAGCTGAGGGGAAATGATGGTGGAGATGGCTAAGTGGCACCTCAAGTATATCTGTGAAATCACACGACAACATTCTGTGCTGACTACAAGCGAGGGCAATACCTGGCTCTGCAACCATCATTTCTATGAGATGCTAGCCAAGGAGAAGGAATTACATGTCTTTAGTGGAGAGAAGAAGATCAAGTCCAATAATTTTTGTTTAATGTGAGCTTTGAACACACCCCCCACTGCAACCTGAACTTTCTGTCACCAGCTCAGCTGTTATGCGGCTCTTGTCCCGTTTGCAAGTCGTCCTGTAGAAACACGAGGAGTAGGGAGAGAAAGGGTTTTGATTCTTTCCTCAGAGGACAGTCAGGATGTTCTGGAGTCAAGCTTCTATTTGGAACAAACAAAGCACCTTTAGTCTGAGCCATCAGAATGCAGAGAAACAGCATTATTGGTGGGGCTTCTGCTAAGAGACTAAGTCCTGAGTAGTTGCTCAATAATAGGTAAATTGTTTCATAACAACTCCTTTCCTCTCTTTATGGAAGTGTGTCTTGGGTGTTGGTAGAATTCAGACCTTATTCTTCCTTCTTCCCCACAAATCCCCATGGATAACAGAGCAGGAAACTTCATACCAGAGACAGGAATAGGTCACGCAGCAAAAATGTCAGTCCTGGAAAGAAAAGAATATTCCTGTCAAGTGTTTAAACAATATATGCCTTTTTTTTTTTTCTTAAAAGGGGAAAAATAAGTGTTAATAATTCCGTCATGTGATTAGGATCTCCGGGTTGACACTTGGCACTTGCCTTGTGTTGCTCATCTACCTCTGTGGATGTAATGGTTTGATTAGGACTGTGGTAGCTTTAGCAAAACATAGTGAAAGGTGAATTATCATTCCAGCAGATAAATGCCTCAGTAAATCAATCTGACTTCTGTACTTTGACTTTACTATCTATTGTGTACTAGCCAAACCAACTTTTTAGATTTAATAGGAGAGTCTCTTCACTTTCTGAAAGCTGCAGTTCACTGGGCATTATTCCAAAATGCATCCATTTCCAGCACTTTCAGGATCAAACCATTCTTTGCATCTCTGGTTTACACTAGGATTGCACTGTAGCCATTATCCTTTGAAAACTAAACACAGAGTAGAAGTGGCTTTCCCCTCTCATTTAATCACTACGATTAAGAGCTACAGTTGTGAGGGCAGTGCCCAGTGGCAAATTTCCACATTATGGAATACTGTGAGGACTGCCAAAGCCTGACATAGGAGATTTTAAATACTGTCCCATGGAAAATATAAAAAAGCCAAAGTTTTCTATCTACTCGGGCAGCTGAATATTTAGAAGAAAAATTAAGGTGACTCTTAAAAGTTTATGTGTTTTAGCGAAGGTGCAGTGTTTAGAGTCCAGCAAGGATTAAAAGCTCAACAAACTAAATGGTATAATTTCTATTTTTTTGTCAAATAGATAGAGCATTGCTGAAGCCTACCTGAAGAGAACTCTTTGTGTTTCCCCCTACAGGCTGTGAATAGTTAGGCTTTAGGTTGCTCTTAAAGCTGCGCAAATAATAGGAAAAAGAAATCACAAATATTTGGAGTTTTGTTGAAAGGAAAACACCTGGCCAGGTTCTATTGATTTTTATGTTTTTATGTTCATCTCCTCAGAAATATTTGTATTCAGGTGAGTGAAATTTTACTTGTACAAAAGTTGGAGAAATAGACATTTAGGTTGTAGGTGGAAATCAGTTTTGTAGTATACCAAATCTATTTCAGGTCGAAGTGAAAGCAATAGAGTTCTGGTTTTAAATTTGTCAGAAGGCTCTTTTCTCTCTCTTCTCCTACTCCCTCTCTCTTCCCGAGGTAGCACTCAGAGTAGGAAACATGCCTTCACCGAAAGGGTGGTCAGGTGTTGGAACAGGCTGCCCAGGAAGGTGATGGACTCACCGTCCCTGGAGGTATTGAAAAGATGTGTAGGCATGACACTTAGTTTAGGATCATGATTTAGAGGTGAACTCAGTAGTAATGGGTTAATGGTTTGACTCAATGGTCTTAGAGGTCTTTTTCAACCTAAATGATTCTATGACTCTTAATGACCCAGTTCCTTTCTGTTCCAGATATCACCATTATCTAGCTCCATGTACTAATTCAACACTCAATGTAACAATTCGGTACCTCCAGTAATAAAACTTCTGTAATATTTTGCTTCTTAGAATCACGATAGGATAATCTTTAACAGTCACATTGTAAAAACTCTTTTATACCTCTCTCTAGGGTGATTGTTGATCTACCTGAATTGGTTTTATAATCTTTCTGTCTATCCACTATAAACTTCTTCTCAATCCATTATACACTTCTTCCCATTCAGAACCCCCTTCCTTGGCTGAGAAGGACATGCTTTTGAAAACAATTTGAATCTCATCCTTGAAGATCCAAACAAGATCTAGAGAGACCTGTTTGAAGAAATTTCCTCCTTCTTCCTGCCTGTCCTGCTGCCCTTGCTGTTGTCTCTCACTTCTGTGCAGGTAGTATCTGCCAATGAATTAGGAAGATGTACCGAGAGAGAGAGTCCTTCTTTGAAACAAGCAAAAGGTTCAGCAAGAAGATAGTACTCTTGTAGTGCCTACAGGTCCTCCCTTTAGATTCTCAGGGAGGACTGGGCACACAGACAGCTAGTTTGTCACAGCAATCCCTGTGAAGAGTGCTAACAGTAGGATTCTGAAGACCAAAATATTCATGCACGCTCTTTGTATGCAAGCAAAGAGTCTGTGAGGAGGGCAGCTGAACCAGAAACCTTTGAAGTAGGCTGGACCCCATGGGACATGGCCATATAATCTTGCCATATCCTCCCTGAGCTGCCCAGGGAGGTGGTGGATTCTCCATCCCTGGAGGTATTTAAGAAGAGACTGGAGGTGGTACTTAGTGCCATAGTCTAGTATCTGTGGTGGTAGTGGATCAAGGGTTGGACTTGATGATCTCAGAGGTCCTTTCCAATCAGATAGAATCCATCCATCTGATTCTATGATTCTAGAGAATCAGAGTCTGGCCATTAGGTTTCGTAGCTAACTTTCTTAAAATGACCCAAAATATCTGGCCAGAGATATTTAGAGGTGCTCAGAAACACATCAGTTTTGCAATATGTTAAAAAGAAAATTCCCAAACACTTTAACTTTTTAATCTCTTAACCTGGCTTCCCATAACTACCTTTGTTTCAGTCTGTCCTCTCCATGAATGTATTTGAATATAAGGAACTGCACCATCAAGAAAGGGAAGAGCAGAAACATATCCCAGGGTTACTTACTACAAACAGCAATATTAATTCTCTAAACAGAATTTTGAAGCGTGTCATGGGGTAAATGCTGCTGACATAAGATCTCCAAATAATTATGGGGTGCAGTAGCATTCAGAAGAGTAAAAGTATCTTTGTGAACAATAAATTCATTTATTTGTTCTGCATAGCCTATAGATGGGACAGGTGGCTGAAGCAGATGTATAAGGTCAGGTGTTAGTTAATAGACAGTGGTTTCCTTCAGTAGTAATGACAGTACCTTGACTGGTGGTGCACAAGAGAAGAGAGTGTGGTCAAATTAACAGAGAAAAGGGGTTTCATAGATGTAATAATATTGAACATATTAAAACATTGGTATTTGGTCACATTCTTTCCTTGGCTATCAATCAGATAGGTAATTCTAAGAGTAATCAGGTAACTCCACAATCCTCTAGAATTTTTAGGTGGATACAGTTTCTTCATTTATTTCATCTGAGCACTGAGCAATCGTCACATTCTCAGCAAGGGAAGCAACATGGTATATCAAGGTATATCAAGATATATGTATGATGTTGGTATGCATACAGCTCTTTAATTTACCCTTTTTTTTTAAATAATTAAATCTTTGTGTGATTCTTAACTGCTTATGTTTTATTCAGACTAAATATTACTGTTTGAAACTAATAATCAATAAGCACATATGAAATAACACAAGGGCTACTAAAGTTGATCACCAATCTAATATTACTGTAGCCACCACTGCCTCATGCTAAAAGGCATTTGTATTAAAATCAGACAGCTCTTCTGCTTTGCAAAGGGACTCTAGCTCTGCACTATAAAACACTGGAATGTATTTTCAAATGCTTTGTGAAAAGATCAGTGTTTTTCTATTTAAAAAGCAAGGGAATAATCATATTCATCTTTCATCTAAAATCTTTCTTTTTTTGTAAGTTCCTTGAATGAGGACCCCTCCCCATCTTGATTCTACAATGCCCCTGACCATTGAGTTCGGTGGCACTTGGGCTCCCATGCACCTCTGTGCTTCTGCACAGACCCTCGGAAAACTGTTCCTTGTGCTGGTTTTTGAAGTTTTTAATTGGCCTTGCTGACTGTGGCTGGCACACAGCATATTAGGAGCTTCCATTCCTTATTTTGAGCGTGGCTTTTCACCTCTGTGGTGTTGCTCCCCGCAGCAGAGAGCACTGGGGGACAATGAGTGCTGAGAGGAGTCAAGTGTCTCAGAGGTTAAGATGCAAACTCTTCACCTAGACAGTGAAAATTACTCTGTTGACAGGGATTACACCTTCAAGCATTGACCTTATGTCATTCAACTCAGTATAAGATGAAGTTGTATAAAAGAGTGCTTTATACATAACTCCATATTATCTGTGGAGAGGTTTTTCATTGTTAAACAATGAAAGGAGGACGAGGAGGAGCTGCATGAAAGTATCGTGTGTTGCCAATATTTTTATACATAATAAGTGATAGTTGAGCTTGTGTGTTGTTTCATTTTCTGTTCTTTACTGAGGTAGCTTCTCAGCTTGCTGGAAAGCTGTTTGTCATCTTGGACAAGAAATATTTCAGATTACACCTTTCCTGGGACTAATGGCGGTGTGGGCAGAGTGGGCTGTGTAAAATATAGATGTATGGGGGAAAAATATTGTGGGTCTTACTAGCAACCAACAAGAGGCTTAACTAAAATATGTGCTCAGCAACTCAACTGGCCTGGGTTTTTTTCCTCCTTGTAGCCCTGTGAGTTAATTATGTGGCTCCAAATGAAAGCCTGTTGGGTTTAGACACCCTTAAGTGTTAGCCTTCATTGTATCCCTTGGAATAAGAAAGTGGATGTGTGCAGCAGATGTTCCCAGCCTGCTTTGCCTCATTGTAATTCGTACAATACTTGGTTCCTTATCTTTAACCCATTTCTGAAATCGATGGTGTCAAGGCTCTCTGGCTTCACATAATCTAATATGTTTTAAAAAATGATTTTTCTTGCCATCTTATTCTTTCTACCTCGCTTCTGCATCTTCCATTGACTTTAATTAAGCTTTCCTTGGGCTTGTGACCTTGGTGAGCTTTCAAAAATAAAGTGAACTGACTTGCAAAGTGATTTTTCCCAGTCTTTTTATAGCCCTGCTGGAAATTCACTTTGTGTGGCGTTTGAAAATACAGGCTGATCATTTGGGATCACCATATGTGTGCAGAGTGGCAAGAAGGAGAAACCTCAGCCTTCTAATTGCTACATTGTAGTAAATATTTCGTTTCCCTATAATTTCTGGTTTGACTTTTGTAACCCTTTAAGAATGAACTATACATCGCTGTTTTTAAAAAGAAAGACACAAAAAAACTGTTCTTTCAGATAGGCAGTATTGAAAGAAAAGCTTTTTAAAAAAAAAATCAAGTGCAGAGTATAGAAGATGTGTAGAAATGCCTAACACAGATTCTCAGCATGCTTGTTATATTCCAGACCATTTTTTCAGCCAAAAAATCCTAGAATAGATGGGCAGAGGTAGATGACTCTTCTTAATTCCATTTATAATTACATTTGGCTGGCTTCCACACAATGTCTGAACAGTAACTCTTGTCCTGATTTTCAATCCTATAGATCTACATGTAAATCCCTGCACACTGTCATACTCTGGAAGGCTGAATATGAAATACCCCTAAATCTGACATTATGGGTACTAATTCTACTGTGATTCTTACATGCAGAATGACTAAAGGGGGATAAAACTTCACAGGATTTTTTTTGTTTCTTAGCTGGCCCTACTCTTTCTTACTTAGAATCATTCTTTTTGTTAGCTTCTGTTCCTTTTTGGACGGTAAGGAGTGTAGAACTCCGCACAGAGCTTTAAGTAGCTTTATAATTACCTGCCTTTGCAGACACTTCTCTTCCTGTGGTCATGGGAGAGCTGGAGGAATTTGCAGAGTGTGTGTGACCTGCCCAACCGTGGCCCTACAGTAAAAATCACATCTCTCTGGTGCACACACAGGGGTGAAATAATGAAGGCAGTATTAGATGTGACTACACACACAGAGCAAACTCTCAGTAGGAAAGAGAAAGGAAGCTTTTATGGACTATGCAGTAAATAACACAACACAAATGTTAGTAAAGGCTGGCATTTTAGCATTAGGTCCAGGTAAACACTACAGGGAAGACTACAAAGTTGTTCGACGTGGTGACCCATAGCAGTACAAGTCCTCATTTATTTTTTCTGAAATATATTTTGGATTAGCCATTACTCGTTCCATGTAAGCTCCTTTTTTAAAAACAAACAAACAAACAAACAAACAAAAATGCAAAACCAAAAAGCAAAATACCCCCAAAACCAATCTCCTCAAAAAGATTGTGCTCAGTGTTAACAAAAACTAAACATTGAATTAACCATGACTAACTGCTAAATTTAGCAATCCCTCTTGATACGATGCATTTAATACTGTCCTAATTCCTAGTATTCCTCAAGCCATATTCTCATATGTTATATTTTTCCACTGCAGACAGGGCATTTACATGAAATTTTGAACAACAGATTTATTTATTTTTTTAATTTAGATACTTTAGGGTCCAGCCCAGCAAACCACATCAGATCCTTGCAGAGGTGCTCAGTACTCTGGTTTTAGACCTGGAAGCAATACATGAAATCAGCAAAGTGTGATACTTTCCTAAGACAAGAAGCCATGATTTTGCAACCCAGGAGCTCTGCAGAGGTGTGTGCTGCTCTTGGGATGAGCTTGGATGTCTCTGATGAACTGCTGCACTGCTCCTTATGGTGAGTAAGAGGGGATGACTCACTGCCGTGAAATTAGGTATGTGCCCTCAAGTGGTATTAGATCAAGTCATAACCCTGATTCTAAAAAGCATTGATTTAGTCATTTATGTCAAATTTAATGGAAGGTATTAATGATGTCATAAAATTATTAACATCAACTCCTTGCCATCTATGAAAAGTGGGTGTCTCAATCAACTATGACATTTAAGTCACAGCAGATTTCTTTTTTTCTCTTATTAATTTTTTGGAGTCAGTCTATCGTTGCTATCGGATTTAAGAGAAAAGTTAGAAGAGGAATGCTAAGAGCAGACAGGCTGCAAATTGTTTTTCACATGCATTTTTCCTCATGAAGCATTTCTTGGTACTTTCAGAAGTATTTGAATGTTTTTCTGCTCCACTTTGGAAAATAGCCAATTTACCTCCACTAGGACTGCAAGCCTTGAGGCTTTTAAATACACTTGTGTTGAAAGGTATAGCTGATGAAGAAATAAAAGAGCTGCTCCTCAAAAGAGGCTTGACAATATGGATAATGCCTTTCGAACTGAAGGGACACTGTGTGGTGAGATGAAGTGCATCCTTTTGCCTGAGATTTTACCTAAACAGAAACTATTGTTGTCACAGAGTCTGCGGCATTCTGTACAGACATTCTGCTCTTAAAAAACAAATACCTTTTTTCCACATGGCTTGAATTAATTCATGGACACATTTTGCAAGTTGGGTGGCAGCTTGGGGGGATGATGGAATTCTTTGCCTCTGCTAAAGGGGCACAGAGATGCAAATATTTTCCTAGACTTACTGAAGAGGAAGTCAAGCTGTCAAATTTCTGAGCATAAATCAATGTTCAATTTGATAAAGGTGGTAGATAAGGGTGAGGGTTTTTTTGTCATAATCTGGAATATGTACAGCATCAGCAAGAAACTTTCAGGGAATTTTATTTTGGTATCTGAAACTCAGCATCTCTTAAGCCACTTCAAGCTAAATTACCACTTTTTGCAGTTCCCTTTGGAGTCCATATTTAGTCAATGACACTTAGGATTTAGTTTGAAATAATTCATTGCTCCTTGTTCTGGTGGTATGAGTCACTATTCTTGTAGGACAGTTTTTATAAATTTGATTTCCAATCTGTATTTTCGGGGATGTTTTAGAAATTTCCATTTCTCATACAGGTAGATCCAGACCAATTAATAAGATCTATGATTCTGGTGCCTTAAATTCATTCTCCATTACAGTGAGTGGCTGCTCAGGGTAGACTAGCAGGTCAGATCCACTCTAGGCTTCTCTAATAAGTTTTAAAATAAATAGTTTCAGTTTTAAAATCTAGGCTATTTGTATTGATAAATAGATCCTGGGTTAGAAGTTGATTCCCTGAGTGCTTTATTGGCCAGCATTCTGAATCTGGTTGCAGGTTGCAGGTTGGTGTTCTGTCCCCTCTGAGGGCAGCAAGGAAAAGGGTCAGTGGTGTTATCTGTGTTCTCTAACCTGCAAGAGGTATCTTGGGTTTAGTTTGATTGTTTTGACACTTGTATGCTAGCCCTCCAGATTTTCACAGGCTAAGATACGTATTAAACCAGATCTTTGGGATTTTAGCTATTTCAGGTTGATGTAAATTAGAAGTTCATAATGAAATTCCTAAGAAAAATTGCATAAATTGGGATGAGGATGTTGGGTGAGATTGCTCTCAAATTTTTAGACTCCCAAGGTGGAGATGGTTTGTATTTCCAGGTATAAAGAATGATAATGACACACTTAAGTCAGGGTGACATTTGAATCATTTTGCCTTTATCATCTTATGGTAAAATAACTTGACTTTTCGATACATATAAATTTTCAGGTTAATATTTTGTGAAATTCCTTCTGTTTTGAGATATGACTGGAGACATTTTTTCTTGTCATGCTGTTTATTCCTTAGATGAAAAATTTATGTTGCTTTCACTTTTATTTCAAATGTGCTCTTAAACATGTCCAAAACATGATTATGATGCAGTGCATACACAGTGCATTTGAAATAGTCCCAACAGAACCTGACGACAAAGCTTCCCATCTGGAGTACAGTTGCTTATGAGACATAGATGGGAATTAAACTTACAAGTTGCTGACAACTAACATTTTCCAGGTCAACCTCAACTTCATATTTCATTTGAGAAATCCATCAGTGGTGCTCTGGATTTATCATCTTTCCTGACATAAAATTTGATGAATAGAATGTACTTCATAGTCAGTTGTTATCCTGGTTACACTGACTATATACATAAAATAAGTCCTGTAATTCTGGAGCAACTCATGGCAGAGAATGCATTTAAAATGATACATGCATATGAAGAATATCTGAAAATTTGCTTTTATAGTTTGTCTGATCAATATCAGTAACTGTGGAAAAAGAGATCCTGCATCTAGGCACACAAGTATTTGTTATGCTACAATAATTTTTAAGGCAAGGTACATCTTGATAGATGGTAACTCATTCTTTAGAGCTTCCTGTTTTCCTCTCTGACTCCTGAGTTGTCATGATGAACTTGGCACATTTCTGTCCCTTGGTAGAAAGTTACCTCTTGTGACAGAGGAACATGTGTGTTGCATGAGTGTATGTCTTAACTCATTACTGTAGAACACTTCCTCAGGCACTACTCCTTCCATTTGCAGAATATCTGGACTTTTTTGAATTTTAATAAGTCCTCTCCGACCAAAATACCTCAGAAGCCCTCTACTGTTGGAACATCCTCTGATACGTGTTCCTAAACCTCTCCTGGGTAAAAGATCAAATGGGATGAGAACACCCAACCAAGAGGACCAAGAAGAGATGCAAAGGAAAGAGAGGTGGTCTCAAGGAGGAGAAGACTGAACAGTTACAGGGCGGTGAACTGAAGTGCTACTAAACAAAGGAGAGCAGAATTTCTCCAGCTGTGGCAAATGAGCCCCACGACTGGAGCTTGTTCTGCCAGCTGTTGGTATTTTATTTGTGTTCAGAAGGCCTCAACAATGATGAGTTCAGTTACAGGAGGTGTTGGACAGTACCTGAAGAATCAGACCATTTCTGAACAACCTTCGAGCTGAACAAACCAGTTGAGTTATCCCATTTTATGATAATCATTGGGAAGTAAGTGCCCAAACAAGATTTGTGGATCTGTGTCACCATGCCTGTAAAGGTCAGATGGGTGTGCAGGGACCGTGAAGAACTGAGCACTGTGGTCTAGTGTCTGATTTGTTGGCTGGAGTGCAGGCATCGCTTCAACTGGTCTCATTCCTAGGAGACTGTGAAAAGGGAATGGAGAATTTAATTTCACACTTCCTAACATTTTAAACAGTACATGAATATTTTTGGTACACGAGGCAGTAGAGTACAGGAACCACTTCTGCACTGCTTACAAATGGGGGGTGAGAAGCACATAACTTTCTGCCCAGTAATGTCTCGTGTTTTGAGCACACTAGAGAAATATATACCACTTTCACTGCAGCTGGTGCTGCAGTCACTCACTTTGGGTAGAATTGTTGTCATTTGCTGATGAACTCTCTGCTAAGACTATTGTTTATTATAGTAATTTGATATATTAAAAAGATACAAGGGGAATAAAAAGCGGTTCAATGTGCCAAAATAGAACAACATACGAAAAATTCAAGTCACAGGAATTGAGTTGTAATGATATTCCATAATGATATGGGGCAGAGGAATTGTAGGAGGAATAGCAACAGAGAGAATCAGATTTGTCTCACAATATTAAAATGTTACCAATGAGAAAAATTTAAAAGTCTAAAAAATTATTTGCACCTTCTTGGATTTTTCCCTGGCCGTGACTGTTGTCACATGGAAAAACTGTTCACATGAAAAAAAATTAATATGATTAATCTAAAAATGGAGAACAGAAAAAGGAGGGTTTGTAGTGATTCATTGGAAATGTTCATGTTTTGTTTGTTTAAATTTTGTTTGCTTTCCAGCCTTGTTGATGACAAAAGTTTCTCTCTTCCTTATGTTAATATAAATCAGGAATTGTAAAAGTCACAATTTTATGGGTTTATTTTTCTGACAGCGACTTTTTCTGCCTTTCTTTCTCATGTGCAAGGTGTATGTAGTGAAGAGCAAAGATTGTCCCTTCAGAGAATCTTTGTGAAAATTTGTCAATGTTAGGGCAAATCAAGAAGCTATGGAAAAAAAAAAGTGTTTGTGAAAAAAAAAATCCCCTTTCTAGTAGTGTGTTAAGCTAGTTGTCTCTGCTGCTACTTTTGCTGTTTTAAAGTAGCACCACAATTATATCAGTCAGCGAGTGAGGGTGCTTGGTTCCCTGTCCCTGGCTGAGCTCACTCACTGCTTTGCTTTCCAGCTCTAACTGTGGTGGTAGTTCAGATCAGCTAAATTTGTATTCCTACATTTCATTATGCTCAGTAAGATATATGAACATCTCTCTCTCATAAATCCTAATGTGGATAGGTAAGAATTTGGAGCAGTGTATTTCTGAGAGTTGGTGATTATTTCAAGGGAGTTGTTTGCAGCCATGTTTGAAAGATGTAGATGCTGTTTTCAGAGCTGAAGGTGTGTTAGTTAAGAAGAATTCCTTGCTCACATGTCTGGTTTTGGATGGGGTTTTTTTGTTTGTTTGTTAATGGGAACAGGTGTATAGGGTCATAAAATATTTGCCTTTCAGAGACCTGAAAGAAAATTCAGCTATGAAAATGCAGTTGGATACTGTTTAATGCTTTTGAAGGATGACCATTTGAGATCTGTCCTTCAAGGATGCCTTTTTGCTCTGGCTTCCATTACACTTGCTTAAGGGAGAGTGTGTGGGGAGGGGGAAAGACAAAACAAATGGCCCACAACAGGTTTCTGGTTGGTAGCCTGGATTCAGGAGAGCTTGTTAGGTGAACAGATATTGTTTTCCAATACCTCTGCAATAAAATTTTGCTGTCATCAAGAATCCATATTTTTACTGAAAAATAAACCAAGACTTTTTTAGCCAGTTGTGTTACAATAGACCTTGAAGTACAATGGGGGAAGAACACATAGATAGAAAAGAAATAAATCTTTAGGTTAATTGTATTTATTGGCAGTTGATATAATTCAGATTTTTGTGTGCTGCATCAACTTAAATTTAATGTCTAATAAAAAAAAAAAGGGCACTTTGAAAGGGATAACGTAAAAAAAAAATAAAATGAGGGAGAAAAGGGAGGGAGAAATGATTAAAAATCTGTGCTAATAAGCTGAGTTCTGTATTGCTAGAGGCATGTTTAGGATTGGAGAACAACCAGAATATACAAATGAGATTAAAGCTTTGCAATAATAGTGGGGTTGTGCAGTTAATGTGCATTTCCAGAGCTGCAGAAAAATTAAAATTGTGATCACTTCTTAAGGACGTTTGTTTTAAACTGACTGATACAGCTACAGGTTTTCTGCTAGGTATGAATCCAAAGATAAAATTGATCTACGCTCTCAGGTGTTTAAAGAGTTGGAGATTTTCTACATACTTATTATACCTACTATATAAACCATCTACTGCCCTTCTTTTTTTTTTTTTTTTTTTCCCTTTTTTTAGTATAATATAAATGCAAGCACCTCATTTAACTGCACACTCTTCTTGGCTTTCTAAGACTCTGGCAACTTTGAATCATCAGAGAGCATCAAGGCAGATGGTTCCAAACTAAGTCTCTCACTTCAGCCATGTGTTGAAGGTTTTTTTGAATGCTGTCTCCTCTATCTTTCCTGAAGTGCTCTAAATTTGCGTGAAAAATAGTGTAATAGAAAGCTTTGAGGATTACTGGTAAAATTTGTTAGTGGTGTGGGCTCCTATATAACAATGGCTGGGGTTAACCAAGGGCACATCAGTGAATTACAGACACTCTGTCTGCTTTTTCTGTCTTAAGGATAATATGAATGCTTACTGATTCCAAACACATATTGAGAGGCTTCATAAATAACTATTTCCTTCTACAGGAATACAGCTAATGCTGATCAATTAAGCTTGTGTTGGCTAAAAGCTAGATATAGATTTTAAGTCAATAGTAACAGACCATTTCATTGAAGGGATTTTTGGTATCATTTGGTAAAATGTTAAGGTTTAATTAAATTATTAATACTTTTTATGTTCCTAAGTGTTGAATATAAGATACTTGAGAGCTGTAAATTACTCTTCCTTATTACCCATTCTGCTTTCTGCATGTAGGTTTCTGGCACTTCATCAAAAGTAGCAGAAAATTTGTAATAAAAGAGTCCTCTTTGATTTTGTACCTACAGTATGTGGAACAAAAGACATTTCTTGCAGTTTAATGACCTTGAATAAAATAGCTGGTATTTTTATCAGGTTTTGCTTTTAAAAGAGGGACAATCTGCAGCTGACTTAATATCTGGTACTTGGTTACACTGGCAAGTAAAAGGTAAATCTACCAGCTGAGAGCAGATAACTATTCTGCATTGGCCTAGGAGGGGTGCAGTTTCAGCAGCACTGTGCCACAGATGCTACCACAAATGAAGTTAAAGGTGCTAGCAACCATGGTTTGTCTGTTAATTGTCCCAGAAATAATACTGGAAATAAAGATCCTCCTCATGGAAGCGATTAGTCTGCATTCAGAGGGTTTGTACTTGCCTTTATTGAGTTCAGAGGCAACTCTGAAAGGGGTTAATGTCAGTGCTAAGAATATGTTTGCAGCAGGACGTGAGCATACTTTTATCCACCTCCCTTCTTCCTTGGTTGGTTTTTGGTTTTTTTTTTTTTTTTTTAAACAGTAATTAATTTCAGCAATTACTCTTCCTCCCTTCTGGTTTATTGCTTGGATGCCACCAAGGCCAGTGTTGCAACAGTAGTTATCAACTTTACTGGAGGTTTACTGCCCAGCTCCCACAAACCCTACCAATTGCTGACCTGAGTGGTACTCGAGGAGCACGAACAAAATAGGAAGTACAAGAGGGGGAAGTTTAAGGCTGGAGCTGCTGAAAGGAGTGTTTATGAACCCCTCTGAGGATGCCCCTTCCCAGCCAGCAGCACTGACTCACAAGCAGGCTACAAACATGCAGCACGTGTGTAAACTGAGCATCCTCTTCAGGGAGCTGGTATTGCTGTGACAGCAGCAGTGACAGCCCGCGCTCAGAGGGGATCAGCTGGGATCTGGAAGCTTCTCAAGCTTCAATGAATTCAGGGCTGGCCCTGCCACGAGCTGGATGAGAAACACTGCATTTCAATTTGGATTGAACTCCACGCCACTGTGGCTTCCAGACTAGAACTGGCTTGTTTCTTGTTGATTTGCAGCACAAGCCGCTGGAATTAGTACCCATGGGGAAATGTGTTCTGCTGACTGATCTCCCTGGTAAGAGCAAAGTGGGGATGACCTCATGCAGCATGTAAAGATACAAAGCTATTAAAAAAACCTCAATGATGTCTTCAATGAAAAACAGCATAAAAAAATACTTTTCTCATTTGCCGTATTATCTGGTGTGTTGTAACTGAGAAATATTTACTTTTCACTGTTGTATGAAATAAAAAATGTTAGACATTTTTATTCAAAATGTTTATACCTATGTTTATTCGATTTTTAATTAGCTTTTTATTACAAAGTCCTGGAACAGGTAAGTGGTAGAAAAATCAGGCTCATAATGTTTGGAGAACCATCTTAGGGTTTTCATTCTGGGCAGTATGCAATGTGGAGAAAAATCTAGGCATGTGTAGTGTTTTCACATTGCTCAAAAGGTTTTTAAGGTCAGAATGGATTTTTCTGATAGGAACGTGACCTCCTGTCTTCAGCATGTGCCACAAAACTTAACCTGTCAAAGGAGATTCATTTTCTTTTTTTCTTGCTGCCTTTAGCTCACCTTGCCCAGCTTACTGTGAATGTGAATATTCAAGATTTGACAGGCTTCAAGCAAAATAGGCTGGATTTTAGCAAACATACCCATCAAATCCAATGGGTAGGTAGTCTGAGTCTAATATTATATTTCTGGGGGAATCAATCACTACAATATTGTACTTTGCTTTAGGGTGTACATGTGCACATGCTTCCTAATCATCCTGAGTGATTAAACGCTTACCAAGAATGGCTGACCTCCACACAGACCTTTCTGACCCAATTACTGCAGTGGATGAATTCACCTTTCTAAAGATTTTTTTTCTGCACATCTCAGGTTTTTCAGCTGAGGCCCATATTCTGCTTTAAAGGCATCCATCATGGGCCTTATGGTACACAAAATGCACAACCAAAAATTGTTAGTTTCACATCAGAAGGGAGAATGTATAGCAAATATTATTCAGTCACCACCACCTGCTCCCACTTTTTAATGAAATCTCTTGTCTTCTCAAAAAACCAAACTGAAAGAATAAACGAACAAAAACCCCCACACCCCACAAGGAGGCAATACTCATTTTACAGATATCATAGACAGTGTATTGACTAGATGAAGGATTTCACTTGAGATCCTCTTAGTCGTCTAGTTTCTAAAGCCATCCCTACTACCACTAGGTTTTTTATAATGTTTCATTATTGCTTATATTTTAGAGCTTTTTGTGCCAAAAGGTTTGGGGGGAACTGAGAAAAAAATAATTTATTAGGTCTAGTTAGGTAGAAGGGGACACTTCTCACTAATTTATCAATCTTTTAGTCTCTAATGTTTTCACTAGGGGAAAAAACCTATCATTTGGGCAAGCTATTTTTACCTATTCAGGTGTTGTTTGGGGGCTTGTCTGTAATGGAACGGGATATGAGTGAAAAGTGGAACAAGCACCCTTGGCCAAAAGCTACGGCATTGACACAAGTAGCTGAGTTACCTCTTGGCCAAGCCCAATTCTGCTGCTACCTGAGGAAAAAGTGACAAGATTATCAGGCTGGTTTTGACAGCATTTAGCATGAATTGACAGCTTTTATGTCTACTCAAGGCCTGCAGCAGAGATGACCCAGTTAAGGGGAGTGCCCCAGCTGAACCACACTAGTGCTTCCCGTGTCCGTGTGAGGAAAACAAGCAGATCCCCTTAACTAATCGTGTTAGTGCTGGTGACAGCCTCCACTGCACCTCGAGGATTTTCCAGCTTTGTTCCTATGCCAGTGGGGTTGTGTGTGGGGGCTGGTGATAGCAAGTGCGTTGGGCTCTTCCTTTATTTGTCGAGAGCATGGTGGATTATTCTCCTCCGTGTTTTGCCTCCTCTTGTTGAGAACTTCTCCAGCAGCTAAAGCTGCTATTTTTAAGCAGCCACAAGAAACTGATTTATCTGTCAGTGCAGGGGAATGTGCTTTGCAGAGCAGTAAGCTAGATATCTGGGTCACACCCTGTATGGAGTGAGGCAACTCTGTGCGGTTCAGTCAGGAATTAGACAGCAATCAAATGCTGGGTTTGGGGGAGAAGGAAAAAAATCTTCAAACAGCAGGGAAGAAGTCTTCTTTGGGATAAAAATCACCATATGCTAAGCTGCTTTCTTGCCACCAGCTAGACAGCTGTACTTTAAACTGTCTGGAGGAATAAAGTAGACCAGCTTCCTTATTTCACAATTCTTAAAGAAAAAGGAAAAGTACTTTTTCATTGTTTGGTCTTTATCAATAACAGGAGAAGGTACCCATAAGCCCCTTTTTGAAACCATCCTAGCCTACTTGTACTGTTACTGGAATTTAAAAGTGTTGGGGGGTTGTGTGTATGTGTGTATTTTCATTATAACAGCAGCCTAGCATTCTTTAGGGTAAGAGAGGGACAGAAAAGTAGTCTGTACCTCTTGTGGGAGTCTGAGACAGGCCTTGATCAACTTCACCAGAAAATAAATTCCCTAACCATTGGCTATACCAGAACAAGAAGGACAGACTTGTGTCCCTCTGCTTCCACGAGGTTCCCACCTCAAAAGTAAGTACATGTGCAATACAAAGCAGAAACAAAGGGAACTCATGACTTTACCTTTCAGGATCTTGCAATGGTGTGGCAGTAATGGTATCACTGACATGGTCAGAGCCCAGCTGTCCACCTGAAAACAGAAGGAGAAGATATGGAATACCAAGCTCCAGAAGAAGATGATGAAGTACCATCATTGTGTCATCCTTTCCTGGCATGGCCAGGGCTGTTGGACCCCAGACATCACAGACCTGGAAGGAATTTGTGTCTCCAAAGAGCAGCTGTCCAGTGAGTGGGTATAAAGAGAACAGAACATGGCATGAGAAAAAAAGTGTAACTGCTGGATTGTTGAATTCTATTGTTATGCTATTTTTCTTCCTAATTTTCCTTAGAAGAGTGTATTATTGCAAGTTTTTAGCTTGTGTGTACTCTAATACAGAATCTTTGAGGACAAAGACACATCAATTAGATCATGTCCACAAAGGTGATGAATATTTCCTTTGGAATTTTTGAGTTAAGCTGTCTGATTGGTTTGCATAGGAGCGAGTTGGAAAAGGTAGGAGTTTCATTTATTTTTTCATATGAGCTCATCAGGCTGTATTGATGTTAATTGGTCTACAGAAAAAAACAAACAAACAAAAAATCAAACAAAAAACAAACTATGGAAAACCATGAGAAGTCCAGCATGATTATTTTCAGGAACTTTTTTACTTCTTTATGATAGTGAAATGGCAGTGAACTAAATTTAGCAGCTGTAAGCTAAAAACTGTATTTCTTATATTCGAGGCAGGTATATGATAGCAATATCTCTCTTTTGAATGCTTTATTAGAAAATTGCTTTTTGCTTTCCTTCTCCCTCCCTTTTCCCTCTTGCTTACTGGTCCCTAGTCAATATAGCCAACTTTTATCTGGCAAGAGTGCTGACATGTGGCATTATGGTGTCAAGACTGGGGGTTCTGAAGAGGCTCATTAGGTACCACTCTGTTCTCCCAGCTACACTCACAGTCTGTACTTTATCATACCCTTCTACTAAAGTGTTGGGCTGAATTGCAACTCCTGTTTTCACAAGGCCTGGCTTTCTGAATATAGTCCAAGGCTCATTAACAGTATTTAATTCTTCAGGGGGTTGTAATCTAGTCAAGGGCAAAACAGATTAAATCAAATTGATGTCTACCTCTCTGTCATGGTTCAACCCCAGCTGGCTAATAAGTACCACACAGGAGGGAGAGAGAAGGAGGAGAATCGGAAAAAACCCTGTGTGTTCAGATAAAAGCCAGTTTTATAATTGAAATAAAGCTGTTGATGATGTTAATAATAATAATGATAATAATAAAGACATAAGAAAAATAGGGAGAGGAATAAAGCCCAAGAAATACTACTTATGCACAATACAATTGTTTACCACATGCTGACCAGTGGATCTACTGAGGTGCCTGCTACATTCTGGTATGCTTTCCAAGATCAGAGATATGTATATATACATATGTATAACCTAAAAGATGCAAACTTGTTTTACTACTCCAAATTCACCATTGTAGTACCAGTTGTACAATCACTTTAAACGAGTAGCAAGATGCACTCACTGGATTCAGACAAGAGTGTCTCATTTGCATGTTTTTGAACAGTAGCTGATGTCTTAGAGTTTGGGTAGTTCTATTTCTGAGTTTGGTACACCAGGAGAATTAGGGTTGTAATGAAATGGTTTAGAATCATTCTTAGTCTGTCACAGAACACTTGAAATACTGTCTGTAGCTTGTTTGTGGTTTGGCAATTTGATGGTACTGAGTGTGGTGAAAGGCACATCATGGCATAAGAATAATTTATAAAAAAGACTTTTTTCCTTATTTTTTTTCCCCCCAGCAGAAATCTAGAACCAGTGCTATGATGATTATAAAATTATTCATAATTTAACATAAATGTTTCAAGTCTTCAAGTTGCAAAATCTTACTTTGGATCCTTAGGCTTTTATCAACATGCAGCACTTCAACTCACATATACTCTGATCATGTTCAGCCAAACGTCCTCATGATGTTCAGGAAAGGGAGGATTTTTTTGAGGGCCAAACTTTATACACCCAGCATATTGCAGGTCTCCAAAATAGCTCAGGCATCTTTTAAGGGATTCATACACACCTCATTTTCATCACCTCTTACGTTCACCTCAGTAAAACTGTGTGCTGGAGCCAGCAAGTGGAACAGCTTGCAAGGAAAACTTCATATCTTTCCAGTGCCTTTATACATAAATGTAAAGATCTCCATCAGGCAGTATGCACTGCTACCTGCTGGCCAGTTCTGCCTCTGGGAATTTAAAATCTAGAGCCAAGGTTAACAAGTACATTTTAAATATTACATTCAGAGTCTGAAGGTCATACAGTGTAAAATGTTGTTTCGCTGATGCGCTTTTTACGTCCACGTTGAAAGTGTTTGCTGGACTTGGATTTAACTGCTCTTTTTTTGTAAAGGTTGGTAAATTCGCAGGGAGTATGGAAAATGGAGTCAGCCCTTAAATCTTCCTGAGGGGGCATAGTATAAAACTTTTCCTTTGATCATGGCCATGATTTTTCTTTAAAGAATAATAAATAATGTGATATCTACTCCATAGAGCTTCCATGACTTTAAGCAGATATCTGAAAGATTCTGTAGCAGTTCTAACAAAACTAGTTATTGAGCTTGAATAATATGCATTTAGGAAGGGATTGCAGGGTAGAGGACCCACTTGAATGGAGTGCTTCTATGACAGAATTAATACAAGCTACTGTAGTTTTAGCTCAGTGTTCACTGATGTAATTACATGACTTAGAAAACCTTGTGAGTGATGTTGAACCTGTAATTTTCATTCAGTTTGCTCCATTTTTCTGGTCATATCTAGTGCATACAGACTTCAAGTTGAAATGGTACTTGTATATTGAGAGACTCTAGACTTTTATTATAAATAGTACTGTACACATTTATAGGTTATAGGCAGATAGGGTTACAAAACCAGAATAATGGTCTGAAAGGCCAGAATAGCAGTCCCTCAAGTAACACCAGGGAGAAAAATTCTATTATATGTATCCATGTATAACTTCAAATTGCATCTAAGTTTGGGGTTTTTTAGCAAAATCAAGTGTTCATGAGTCTTTCACTCAAATTCATGTTGGAGTAGTACAAAACAGAAGTAGGGAATAGCCAAAGCCTTGGATATCATGTTGTAAAAAAATGTGTATATCTTATTTTCTTGTTTATTTTACTAGGCAAATATGCTTTATATATCAAGTGTGGAAAATTACCACAACAACAAAGAAGCACTTGTCATTAGCAGAAAAGAAACCAAACTAACTAACTCCAGGATAAAATCTCACATCCAGGTTAAAGCCAAACCATGAAGAAGGGCAGCTGCACATGCAATTAAAGCTCTTGTGTGGAATTGTCTAATGTAGACATTTGTCTTATTAGCTTTTGCCAAAATGTCCATTCCTGAAATTTTTCCCAGACATAAGGCATGTTGTAATTATTGCATTCTGGTCCAGTTAAAGGAAAGCTTCAGAGAGAGGGAGATAGGTGAGGTTTACTTCCAAAAACTATGAAGGTGTTTAAGCTAAAATATTCTAAATACAAGTAAAAAGCATCCTGCTGTTCACCACCTCTCCAAAAGGAGAGTTTACAGAACGAGGTAAAATGTATTTGTGTTCCTGGCAGGAGCTTTTCAGATGCCTGCCTTGAAGTGTCTGCTTCAAATCACACTGGCAGGTGTGGTGATGGGGTTTGCAGACAACCTGAATGACTGATCTTCACAGAGGTGGGGTAACTGGCTACCTGGGACCCAGTCACACCAGCAAACACTTCAGCTCCCTGGTGATCAGGTTACTTCAGGCTGGGAGATCTTCCTTGTTAGCGGAAGGAGTCGTTTGCTTCCAGCAAGTTTGCATGGTCTTACAGTATTCCCTGCCAACTGATGGTTTTATCTGCAGCCCAAAGGCATAGGAGCATAAGGAAAGCTCTGGAGCTGCTCTGTGAGGTCCTTCTGTGCCCCTTTCCAGGGCCTGGTTTGATGCTGCTCAAGACCTGTGCAACTATCAGTCTTCCAGAAGTCTCTCAAGGGTGGATGGCCTGGCAGTGAGGGTGTGAAGGCTTTGGGATAGGAGTAGCTTCACCCTTGCTTTGGGTGGATTGGCCTGGCACTCCTGGATCCTCCTGAAAACCAGACACATCCATGGTGCCATTCACATCCCAAACTAAGCAGTAGGCTTAAGTCCCACAGATCTCATGACTGTGAGCAGGATTAGCTGAAGATCTTTCTCTTGGAGATGGCAGTCTGAGGCGGGGAGTCATTTAGGGAAATGATTTCTGACTAGCTGTTAACATTCCTAACTCTATGTGTTAAAATTTTATACCTTACAAGTCTACAGCCTTCCTAATACAGAAATATATTTTAAGTGACTAATCATATTTATTTTCAAGGGTAATTTTGCCACAACAATTCTAGACAGTTGGTATTTGAAAATGAAGGCAGAGATTTTTCTCAAAGCAGTGCTGAGTAATTACAGCCTTCCTGGTGCTCATATACTGCTCTAACTTCATTTTATTATCCAATGCATCTTTCCTTCTTCCAATTAGCTTCAAGTAGTTCCCACACTTGAACCTTAGAGAAGATTTCCAGAATTATAGGAATGACATTATGCAGCCTGTACTCTAGGTTTGTAAGGCATATTTCTTTTAGTGTGCAGGGAAAATAAATAGAATAACTTGTTTTGTAGGCTGCTAAAGGGTAGAAATAGTTCCAGGTGTCTATTGACTTCAGATTACTGTTTCTGTTTCACATCCAACCAGAAAGACTTTTAATTCAAAAAGATTCTTTACTGATGCAGGCACAACCTTACTCATTTTAAAAGACTGCCTGTTTGCAGAATCTTTACTTATGTTCAGATCTGACAAAACCAAAAATAAACACATGGTTTGGAAAGTTATGTAATCGGACACTCCTGTTCTGGGCAATATTTTTACACCAAAAGAATCT
The DNA here is from genome assembly GCF_022539395.1 of Myiozetetes cayanensis. NCBI lineage: Eukaryota > Metazoa > Chordata > Aves > Passeriformes > Tyrannidae > Myiozetetes > Myiozetetes cayanensis. Next base: position 7,358,912 of record NW_026087742.1, read on the forward strand.
CCTGTTTGGAGAAGTATGACTAGAAGCTCCAGGTAACTTTGGACACCTATAAATGGAACAAAGAAATACTGAACCAATTAGCTCAGTGCCATAATCTATTTTCATACCTCATTGTCATGCTCTTATGGGTTAGTTTGCTCCTCTGCAGCCCTGCCAGTGACTGGGAAATATCTTCATCAGTGCTTGAACCTGAGTAGCTATTTTGCCTTTGTCTCTGTGTAGTAATTACTGGTGTAGTGGGGTGGACCTGCTGCACCTGTGCTTCCCACATCAGCTGTACTAAGTGGAGTTGTTAATCTGTCATAATCAAGGGGAGGACAAGGAACAGGGTGACACATGAGAGAAGCAGTGACCGTGGCACTGTGTTGGCCTTCATATCAGAGTGGTGGTGGTGGCTGCAAGGAACAGACAGTGATGAACAGAACTGATTGCAGTATTATGTTGTTTGCTGTGATTTGAGGGATATTTTGATGCCTTAATAGTGCAGACTATTTAGAAATTTAGAAAAAAATCTCTGTTTAAAGTCCTACACAAACTTGTATGAAATCTGCAGTTGGATTGGAACTTTAATTTCCTCTCTGATCTGCATATTCTAAGGCACGTTAGAATATTAAGTTTATCAATTCTGTAACCTATTTTCTGTAATGTATAATCATCAAACAGTGGAGATGAAAATGTGCTCATAAACACTACCTTTTCCCATAACTGTCATCCCATGTCCTATCATAGAGCAACATCCTTATTGGTAACAGCAGATACAAACTGAGTCGCTCTCTGCACTGTAATGTATAACTGTTTTAACTGTGTAATTACTTCAATAGTTAACAATGTTAACTGCAATGTGATTTGTTGTTACACTCCTGAAGCTGTCTCTCAGTAAATCAAAGTAGATGTGCCAGGGCTGTTACTCAAGTTCCGTCACAAATATTTACAGGAGTATATCAAGCCCACTGAATTATAGCTACTAAATTGCTGGGAACACACTCATGAGAACAAATCCTGTTTGTATAAGAAAGAAGGCACAATCATTCCTTAAAAGGTGTGATAAATCTTACTGCTCTGAAAAGGTTGATAGCCATTTGCATTTGGCAGAGGTATTGAAATGCATCTTAATAGACTTAAATGTTCAGTGTTGTTACTGATGAACAACAGAATATAACCATTTTATGGGCGTGATCAGGTGGGTTCAGAGCGTTTGGTTCTGCGGTTGGATCTTGTTCGTTGCCAAAACTCTTAATTTCCTTGTGGCAGCAAATCATGCAATAGACTTGCAGACAAATATAGAATCAGAGCTATTATCTTATGGAAATAAACAGGAGCCATTTGTTTAGTCAGCAGATGCATACTTAATAAAGAATACAGATTACTACAACAGAATTGCTGTAGCTTGATTGGTAAAATGGGCTCCTTAAAGAATTTCACTGAACTCAGGAACAATAAAATATAATAGAATCAGTATCCCCAGGGGTTTGCAAGATACTCTGTAATTGTGAGAAATTAGCCTTACCACAGCAACTCTACCTAAAGGTAAAGTTTTATGCAGCTCCTCATTTAAGACACAGTTACCATTCTGAAAATGTGCAAATTTTTTCACTTCTTTTAAAAATTGTATTAAAGGAAGAGGCTAATTTCTCGTACAGCTCTGCAAGCTCAGAGTGCATTCCATTGGTACTAGAATATGAAGCTATGCCATAAAAAAGTCTGAATGCTATTTCAGAATTAATACTCAGTGTTCTTTGGTGTCAGGGAACTTGGGTGTCCCAGCTGAACACTTCTTTCCTCCTGAGGAAAAGTAGTTCATTTTTTTTTCTACCCCCTTCTTCCTTTTGTCATAAAAATAATTTGTATTTGTCAATTGGATGTTTATTCTGTCTCAATACCAGTGAAGAATAAGAATAATTTCATACCTTAAAGAACATCTCGTTTACCACCTATCTACACTTTCATTACTCTATATGTGCATGGCAATGGCTAGACAACTGTACACCCAGGGAAGGGGAATGAAGTTATCAAAAATTCATTTCATTCTTACTATAGGATTCTCTGTATGGAAATTCAGCTTTTTCCATCTTTTCCAATTTATTGATACATACTGATATTTAAATTGATGAGGCGTTTCTTTTTTAGACTTCCACTATGAAAGATTTGTTTAGCAAGGGCTCAATTCTTCACAAATTTTGTAATATTTGGTTGAGTGTTTTCCTAATTAACAGATCAACAGGCAAAAAAAATACAATAACAAATAACCGGAAATAAAAGCAAGGAATAGATGTTCCCAGAAGTCAGCACCTGTTTGCCACTTCTTCTTCTGAGTTATTTGAACTCCATAGGAGCAGACTGAAAAGGACTTCACCCTCTCCTATTAAAAACCAGAAAAATCTACCCAGGTGATCCACTTCTGCAGCACAGCACCGTCTTTCAGAAGGGTCAGAGGGATTCACATCTGAGGCCCAAGAAATGGTAAGCTTGGCTTGTTATTTGTGGCTGTTTGCACTCTAGGGAAATCTATCATCTATTATAGAGGAGAGTAAACCCAATATATGTCATTCTTCTGCCAGAGCCTGTTTAAAAAGTCCAGAACCTCAAGAAAAGCAAGAGAGCTGCCAGTGCTCCCTGGAAAGCATGACCTCAGTTTATAAAGCCTTTTTCTTGTCGCAAGCACCTCTGATACCTTATTTATTTCTGTGCCAACTAACCTTCTCCACTGCAAAGCTTCCCCATTCTGCCCTGCACTCGGGTTGCCAGGCCCATGGCCATGGCTAGCATGTTCCCACAATTTTGACCCCAGGGGAGCCTCTTTTTCAAATCCCTGCACTGCACAGCAAATACCATCCAGCTCCTTCACGGGCTGAAAGGTCTGCTGAGGTCTCAGAATTGCTTCAGCCACCTGAGTTCTCCTTTCTGTGAAGAGAATGCTTTTGATGCTCTCAACACCAGTCCCCAAAGAGCAGCATCTGTTTGAACTGGAGGATCAGTGATGTTACCTAGGTGGGTTATTTGAAAAAAGTGTTGTTGTTGCTGTGTGACCTCAGTTCAGTGACACTGTGTGATGGGGTAATTCTTCTGATTCATTTGCTGTTCTTTTTTTGTTTTATCGTGTTTCACTAACCTGTACTTTGCTTCTGACACTAGCTTGCATGAGCCTTCAGCTAAGTCATCTAGTATGATTACAAAGACATTTGATTAATTGCTTTTGATTACATATTGCATTTGATAATGCTTCTCTATGATTTTCAAATGGAAACAGTACAAGAGAATATACACCAAAGTACTTTAGCTTAGAGACAAACTGAAATAAGGAAAAAAAGATTGTCTGTGAGTTGGATTCCTTTGACAACACAAGAACTTTGTGTGCCATATAATATTGTTTTAAGTATAAAGCATGCCTAAAAGTTGCTTAGGTTACTTTAATATTTAAGAAGAAGACAGCTGGGTATGAAGGTGGCAGATGAAGCAGTATAAATAATGTAAAGTTGAATACAGAAGAATTGCAGTGGAAATCAGCAACCTTGGAAGGTATAGCAGCCAGGTCTTTTAACTCAAGAAATAACGTGGAGAAATACCAGCAGAATTATTCTGTGACACTCACACTCAGAAATAACAGCAGAAACAAGTGGAGTGCTTTGAAATTCACCACCTATAACAGAAGCATTTTTAAAAGTGGAATCACCTTTTCTCCCTCTTATTAAATACTAAACACTACTAGTCAAGGAAAGAGACACATTTGAAATGTAAAGAAATTCAAGAAGTCACTTTACAGCCACAGCTACAGAAGAATTATTTTGAATAACAACAAAAAAAAAGTTTTCTCTGTCTCTAAGATCACAATTTTTGATCTCAGAGCCACAGGAAGGCCGGTCTCCTGGTGCAGTGCATTCAGGGGAGAGCTTCAGTTTGAATTCTGGATTCTGTTCTTGTGATGTGAGGAACATTCAGAATATTTACATGTGTTTCTTTTTCCCCTTTTTCTTAGAGCACCATTGTCCTGAAATGCTCTGTTTCTGGATTGACATAATTGCTCAGTAGGAGCCATTTGAGTCTCTCAGGTAAATACAAAACTCTTAAAATGTGTATTGTGTGAATTCCCTTACCTGACTAACCTTCATTTTCAGAACTATTATAATCTGTTCTGTATGTCTGCCATTAAAAACTCATTCAAAAGCTCATCTGTAAACAAAGAGGTTGTGACAAATTCTTTATTTTTTTGAGCAGTCCTAGGATAACATGTGCATGAATTTCTACAGACCTTGGAATCATGGGTTATTCATTGATCATGAATATGTGTTGGACTGCAAGTTGAAAACACCCTTGAGCATTTTATTGGAGATGTTACCGCATTTTCAGCCTCATTTTGAGACAAAATAACATCTCAATCTTTTTTATTTTCTCCTTGAATACTTAGCACACAGCATTTGAAGGAACGTCTGTGAAGGTACCGTCATCATCTTTGTATTATAAAAGTAATTTCTCTCTATTTCCCATCCCATTCTGGGGGTGTGTGTTTTCTTAGGGAAGCTGTCCATGGAAGTGTGGGATGGAGTGTCCTTGCTGAGCAGCTAGGAGAGTCCCAGCAGCTGGCTGGAAGGGGGAGAAGGTGTCATAATGAATGCAGGAATTGTCTCCCCTGGGACAGGGAGAGAAACCATCACAAGGACTCACAGAAGTGTTCAAATATTTTCACAGGGTGGAGCTGATTGCACAGAAACTCCATTTTGAGCAATCAGCTGTTTATTTAAATTATATTCTTTCACTACAATTTTGAATTAAAGAGAAATAATTTGTTGACTTCCTGGCAAACCCAACATGAAAGAAAATACAACATACCAAATTTTTAATAGCTTTATTCAATTTGTTTATTCCCTTTGTGCAATTCAGACAGTTTAAATTTTTTTGCTGTTGATTGCAGGGGGGGAAGAAAAGATGTGAGATCTTTAGAAAACTCTTCAGGGACAGGAATCTTTTTCTTCCAAGTTTTGACTGCTACTACCATACCAGGACATGAAAGGAATACATCTCCCCTCTCTTGCTGTAATTTGAATGTGAATTTGATCTTCCTAAGGTAGGAAGGCAGGAAGATCAAATATCTTCTATCCAAGCACAAATAGAGAAAGGGAAGTGGAGGGAATAATACTGTTTGACATTGTCAGAGGTAACGTGTAACCTGCTGCTGAGCATGTTACAGGCCTACCTGTGTCAATATATATAGAGTGTGTCTATTAGAGTCCCATCTAGAGACCTCAATCCTTCACTTCAGACAGTAGCAGCTGAAGTTTCCAGCATTAGAGATACAGCTGTAGCTTGACAGCCCTGACCTCAGACTGCACGAGAGGGATTAAACGTGCTCGTTCAGGCTGCAGACTCTGCACAGAAGGACTCAGGCAGTGCTCAGGCTCATCCCCGTTCAGTCTCTGTGAGAGTGGAAATGGCAGCAGTTGGAGGAAGGACACACCAACAGGGGAGTCCGAGTGCTACTTGATACAACACACACGGCTGGCTGCAGGTCGGCCCAGGCTGTGTCTCTCTTTATTTTTCCTTTCTTTTGCAAAAATCTTACAGTAATATGAAATGAAACTTTTCTCTGTGTTGGAGGTGTTTGTTTTATTATTTTACTAGAAAACCCCTCAATTCTAAACCTAAATGTTATACACTAATAGCAATTTATTTCTAACTAAAATGATAAAAAACCAAACAAACCCAAGCCCTGAACCCTCAATAAACTTTAAGTTCCCAGGGGTTATGGCTTAGATGAAAGATATTTTCTCTGACCAAGTCTAGCTGTGAAAGAACTGATCTGGAGGGAACGACAGTCACACTCTGTCCTCGCCATCATGCACCTTCCATTCCACAACTGTTATAGATGTGCACTGGACATGGGTAGCAACATAACTTTAACAGGTTTTGTTATCTTTCCCTCAGGCAGATATGAGCGTTGTATGTTTGTTCTTTATACGTTGTTTGAGCCTGGAAATCAATAAGAAAGTTCAGACAATGCAGTAGTCTTATTTCCTCATGTTTTGAAACACAATCCCTTTGTAACGCCTGATACATCTTCAAATGTTTTCTCCTGTCCTGTTTACCTTCCAAGAGCCATAATATGCCACTGATTACTTTTTCCTTTTTTCTTTTTTTCCCTTTTAAACTTATGGTTTCCCACTGAAATCAATGGGGAGTTTGTTTCAAAATCAATAGGGCATTATGGCCCTGAAACTTAAGACAATGGTGGCTCCTTAATCATATCAGAAGAGATGATTCTGATGCCACAAACAAACCACTAATCCACAGACATAGGCATAGCTCCTAAATTAAGAGGAACCATTTTTACTATGGCATAGCCCTATTTAACTTCAGTGGGAGCTTTGCATGAAAAAGAGCAATAGAAGCAAGAAAGAAATGTGAAAAAATATAATCAGATTTATCAATCAAACCCTTGTTGTTGAACTAAGATAATTTACCAAGGGCAGGTTGGTCTTTTACTATGCAGGCAACTGATTTCTTGGTTTGAAGCTCTTCTGGTCCTTGGGGACTTGAGAAGCAAGAAACAAATGTGAATGTTCAGAACATCAAACTGTCTGTTCCCAAATGAATTGCCTAAAATGATGAAACAATTCCAAGTCTTTCTCGAAAGACATTTTGGACCTTCAAAAAGCTGACTTGACTTCATATAACAGGGATTTACAGATTTACAGTTGTGGAATGGAAGCAAGTGGAAGTACAGATTGCTTCTGATTATTCCAAGCCTCCTCCTAGTCCTAAAGGGTTGCATTCAGAATATTTTGCATCTAACATTTCTTATCAACTTCCTTTTACAATCCACAGATCTGATTGTTGACATTTGTATGGGAGTCTCCCCTTTGTTTTTAATAAAGCTCTGTAGCCATTCCTGTGGGGACAGAACCCCATGTGAGGATATATTTTCTACAATTCAAAATTTGCCTATGTGCAATTTTGGCAACTAAGTAGTAATGAAGATCTCAATAGGCAAGGACAGAGTTGACTATATTTAAGTAAAATGTAGAAAATTAAACTATGTTTCCCATTTTAAATGTAGAATAAATTTATCTACGGTATTAAAGATACTTCTGAGGAAATTGCTCTCAAGGGAAAATGTAGGCAGAAACTGTGTGTGGTTGCTCTTAAAGAGTTGGTGCTTCTGTTGTCTCCTATATCTGGTTATATCTTCTATGTTAAGCTCTATGCATAAAGTTAGAAAGCTGGTCACGGAATGAACTTGGCTTTTAGTGCTCCTCCTGAGTACTTTTGCTTCATCCCTAAAAGTGAGTTTAAAGAGTTATCACAGTTTTCAAAGGCTGAAAGAATTGAGATCCAGATTATTAGTTCAGCTTGTGAGTCAAGAATGATTCATTTTCTAAAATCTGCTTATATTACTTTGCCAGTGAATACCGAGCAAGGCTTTTGTTTATCTTCCACACGTGGTCACTACCGCAAACAAACAAGTTTAATTTGCTTTGTAAGCTTATTATGAGAGGCTCAGTGGAGAATCAGGGCTGAAAAGAACCTCTTGCCTCTGTGGTTTTATTAAGAACTGTTTTCTCCAGAGAACTCTCAGCCTGTCAGATTAGAAATGCAAAGAGACCTTTTACTCTAACAGTATCACAGTTATCCCCTTAGTAAAGTTTGCTTTTGTGATAATTACATTTTACCATCTACAGTTGTTTACTAAATGAACAGCTTTTCTCTGCTGCTTCCATCCTTGACACTTTTCCTCTGATAATTTGTGGATACAATGAAATATTTAGAAATACGTGTTTGCCTTCTGTTTGTTGTCTTCCTTGTTTTTGTTTAGATAGCAAATGATTTTGGTTGTGGTTATGGTGATTATGGACCACAGGACTGGTTTAGGAATTATGCATGAAGCAATGTAGCACTGATGCTGCTGGTTGGATTGACAGAAAAACTGCAGGCTCCTCCATTTTCCCTGTTAGTAGGAAAGGAACCATTAAGGATGGAGTTCCCAGGTGCCAGGATGTCTTGAAGAGGCAGGACAACATCCTCTCCAACACTGACAGGTTTTTTATCCAGAAAGTATTTCATGTGTGAATGTGTGCATGATAATTCCCCACAGAAATGTTACTTTTTTTCCACTTTGTGGAAAAACCAAAAGCTCTGGTGGCAGAGCTCAAGGAAGAGGTAGAGAGACAGAAGTATAAGGGAGAGTAAAAAGGGAAATAGACTGGTGGAGTTATACCCTTTTGAGCCCAAAAGAAGTCCAGCAGGAGACAGTGAAGCCCTACCCGTCCTGCCATCAGGCAGATGGAGCAAACCAAGTAGATGGAGGGGAATGGAAACAGGTCCCTGATCAGAGAGGTAAAAGGGTCACCTCCCGACCCCCATCACCTCCCCGGGTGCCCTTAAAGAACAGATATGAGGCCCTGGACCCAGAGAGTCAGGCAGAGGGCAGTCAAGAGGAAGATCTCTTTGGAGGGTCTCCTGGTTGCACCCCATCTACCAGACAGCTATAAAGAAAAAAAGAAGGGTAGTTGTACTCGGTGACTCCTTTCTGAGGGGAATTGAAGGCCCTAAGTGCCGACTGGACCCATCCCATAGGGAGGTCTTCTCAGTGAGCAGCTACTGGTAGTAGTGGTAGTCTACTGTTAGTAGAAGACTCTCTGAGCTGAATCAGCCCACAGATTGTTATCCACTATTGGTGCTCCAGGCTGGCAGAGGTGACATTAGTGGAAGAAGTACCAGAGCAACCGAAAAGGATTTCAGGGTGCTGGGTCGATTAGTTAATGGGACAGGAGCACAGTGGTGTGGCCAACAGGACCAGGGAAGTGATCCTTCCCCTGTACTCAGCACTGGTGAGGCCACCCCTGGAGTGCTGTGTCCAGTTCTGGGCCCCTCAGTTCAGGAAGGACATTGAGGTGCTGGAGCAGGTCCAGAGAAGAGCAACCAGGCTGGTGAAGGGACTCGAGCACAAGTCCTATGAGGAGAGGCTGAGGGAGCTGGAGTTGTTTAGTCTGGAGAAGAGGAGGCTCAGGGGAGACCTCATCACTCTGCAGCTCCCTGAAAGGAGGTTGTGGCCAGGTGGGGGGCAGTCTGTTCTCCCAAGCAGTGATTAGTAAGACAACAGGGCACGGTCTTAAGCTTTGCCAGGGGAGGTTTAGGTTGGATATCAGGAAGAAATTCTTTACAGAGAGGGTAATCAGACACTCGGAATGGGCTGCCCAGGGAGGTGGTGGATTCTCCGTTCCTGGAGGTTTTTAAGACGAGACTGGATGTGGCACTGAGTGCCATGATCTGGTAACCACGGCAGGGTTGGATCAAGGGTTGGACTTGATGATCTCAGAGGTCCTTTCCAACCCTGCTGATTTTATGATTCTATGATATCAAACCATGATGTTTATTAATACTGATAACTTGAAAATAATACCCCCAAACTATTTCCTATGCTAGTGGTATCATTGTTCTTTAGAAAAGAAGTAGGTAAAGCTTTCAATAGGTCAAGCTAACCAGGCACCTCTATACAAAATACAAATAAATATTTTCTTTTTTCCCGTTCAATAATTGTTTTTTTTAATATTAAAGTAGATTTGTTTAGTTTTTTTCATTCCAGCTAATTCCAATTCTTATTTTGACATCACTGCTTTACACTGAAAAATGTGTATCATAAAAAACCTTGATACACACCCACTTTCACTTACAAGTCAGCATGATTAACATTTCAAATATTTGAGTGTAAATTAACACCCAGCTCTAAGCTTCTGATTTTTCATGAATACTTACGAATGTCACCAGAATTTCTGCTCTGTGCCACTTCATTACTGTCTGATCAGTTCTGAAAGAACCTACCCAGAAAGAGCTGACAGAGGACAAAATTAAAGGAAAAACACAACACTCTTAGATGATTAGAAATAAGGCTGGTATTTGAAACTCTTAAAATGTGTTTCCCTACCTGCATGTCAAAGGCAGCCTTTGGCTGCTGAACAGTGTGAGCCTTCAGCCTCCTGACTTCCTGGAAACCTGGACCATCAGCAATACACAGTACTGAGTCAAAACTAAAATGATTTCTGTCTTGTCCCTGGGATTTGGAACTTTGCTATTTCTGCAATTGTAAGTCACCATCTTGGGCACAAAACTCAGATAGCACTAGTAAATTTGTGTGTTGAATAAATCTGAGTGTGAGGCTAAAAAAAAAATAGGCAATATCACAGTACAATCTTTTAAAGTTCAACTGTAAGAAAGTCCTAGCTGTCTTAAGAATAGGGGAAAATATTTTTCGCAGTGGTGGCATATCTAATTGCTAATGCTCTTGTCATCTATGTTATAGCCTTTGTTAGAAAGCACATTAATAATTCAACAGTACTGATAGTTGGACAAGATGCATTTCTTCATCACAGTCCCTAGTACTCTCTTTCTCCCTCAAGATCTTAGTACAAATTCACTAGGAAGGGGGAATCAGCCTTGCTGAACTCCATAAAATGAGTTTCAAGCCCAAGTGCAGTGTCCTGTGCCATCTTTGGAGGGGTAGGAGCTCACATGGAGGAGAACAAAACCACACTGACTGTGGTATCTCAAGTGAAGCCTGTAGACACAACCACATGGTTGACAGCCTAAAACACAAATGCTTTCCCATTGCCACAAGGTTACTACTAGGCAATTCTACCATTTTCCATGCTGAGTCTCCATACAGACTAATGTGCCCATTTCTCAAATCCTAAAAAGTCACAAATCCTCTTGCTGAAAGCGGAAGGTCTGTGCTTGAATCTAAGTGCTAATAGGGAGTCAGGGATCTTAGCAACTGAGAACACGCACTTTATCTTTTTCTTTCCTTGTAATACAAAGTAGCTGGGTGCATTTAAGTGTTAATAGTTTAGGCCCCCAAATTGTCACACCGTGTCTGGACTGAAACAAGAAATACTGTGCTTCTTATGGCTACTCTGCTTCTTGCATCAAACAAGAACAGAGCAGTTGCAGATTTACACCAAAATCACATTAAAAATGCACTGAATGAGAAAGCTGGGGAATTCAGAGACAAGACAGTCCCTAATCCCCCCTCTGTCTGTAAGATTCTCAGCTGTCAGAAATCAGGAATCCAGGCACAGCAGCGCTGCTTAGACGCCACTGTTAGAGGCTGACAGCGCAGTATCTGTAAGCACAGGCAGTGTGGAGCAATTTACTTGCTTTTTGAAAAAGCATTTGAACATTTTGCACTTGCTCAGATAGTGCTGAACTTCCATTCATTCTACGAAAATAAAAATTCTCAACTATTTTAGACGAGCAACTGATATCTTTATACTGATAAATGCTGCAGTCCCTGTAACTTATGGCAGATAACCTCCACCCTAAAAGAGCTTACAGTCTAAACAGACAAAGTGAATAAAAGGTAAGAAATGCATTGTTATTCTTCCCATTTTAGAAAAGGGGAAACCAAAGCACTGAAAGGTTAAGTGGCTTGTCTCTGGTCACACAGGGAGCCCGTGGCAGGGCTGTGAATTAAATGCCTCCTTTTGTAAGAACTGTGCTGTCTCCTTAGGAAATATGAATAGTAGAAAGGAGAGAAGCTGCCTAGCACAAATTTACTGTATGGTACTTGAATAACATGGCAGGTAGTACTGCAGCTGAAATAATGAACTGATAGCTGAGAGTGGACAAAAATGTATTATAACAGTGAAAAATGTAAGAAACTTGATAATTTCTTCTCTCTCTCTCTAAAGCCTTTTCCTTATGGTAACAAAATTCATACATTTGCTCTGTCAGTTCCACTTGCAACACAAATCACAGCTCTTCTGAGGATACCACATTCCTAGATCCATTGCCAAAACTTGTCTTCTCAGCAGGGCCAAGAAAGCCTCTTGATGATGATGGACTGTGGTCCACAGGTAAAGAAGAACAATCTAAGATAATTTAAATATGTTCTAATGGGGTTCATTATGATTTTTTTCTTATTTTCTCCAGTCTTTTATTTTTCCCTTCCTCTGCTGTCATAGGCAGCTCAAGCAGTAGTCCTAATTGTCTTCAGTTTACAGCTTGACATTGAGGCTTATGTTTCATAGACTTTGGTTTTGTTTTTTAGACTTTTCAGGCAAGGCCTGATTTCAACAACTGCCAAAGCTACCTGAGCTGTACAAAACAAATACGTGATTATAATTAGCTAAACCTTGATAACAGGTAGTCAGATTAGTTAGTGTGAAACAACCATCACAAGCCAAGAATATTTCAAAGCATCTAAATGAATTTAAGGACATTTAAACTTCAGCAGCTCTTCTAACTTGCTGTACAAAACTTCAGCTATGGCATTTCACTGTAACAATGAATATGAAACAAATAATATAAGAAACAATACTTTTGAATTTTATAGACTAGCTTCTTACACAAGAAAACAGTATTTTCCAGTCAATGTTTCAAAAATGCAGCCTTGAACTTCTCAATTATTTATAAGGCATTTTTAATTCCTATTCTGTTCCTGGAGGTTATATGTTTTACAATGGGTATGGACTTTTAGCATAATGTTATTTCAAGTCATTTGCACAAAATACATCATATTTAGTGCCAACAGGTCTTTCTCTCTTCAGATAACTCACTGAAATACCTAGAAGGATATCAACTTTCTGACGATCATTTTATTGTCAGCATACTTTTTTTTTCTTTTTTCCCTTTCAACTAGAGGTTCTTCCCTAGAAATGACAAAGGACATGTACTTCGGCTCCTGATGATGATTTATGGGCATGTTTAAAGATGTAGCTCTGAGGTGTTCTGTGTTTGTGTAGAAACAAAACAGAGCACACACCTTTATTAGTAACATTCAGGTATTTTGCCTTTCATTAATCATATTCTGTACACATGTAAACAGCATTTCTCAGTATCTTCCTGCAGAGAAATGTGCTATTTCTGTCTATATCTATAGTTGTGGAAATGTTTGTTTTCCTGCACGTTTGTTGTCAGGTTGTTGCTCATGCTAAGAGAAAGAAACGGGAGGAAGAAAAGAGCCTAAAAGAATCCAGTATTTCTTCAGATCGGGAAATGGACTGGGCTAGCTGAAAAAACAAGCTTTTCCCTATGAATAAAATGCTAAGCAATGAGGAGCTGGGTAATTCAGTGCTTTATCTTTTTGCCTGCCATAACTACTAAGAAAATAATTCAATAGAAAATCAGATATGAAATTGCTCTTCCACTTCTAGTGGTGTGAAAAGAAGGGAAAAAGGGATATAGCAGGTCTTTTTCAAGAAGCAATCTACATGTCAAAAGAGGCATTATTCAAATTGTTTGATGAACAAACATCAGACCTAAATTCCTGGATCTAGTGTGTGTGGCCCAAGCTCTTCCTTGTCTCCTGTGTGTGAACATGAGCTTGGGAGGCATTTCCCTGCTCTGACACATGCGGACTGCCTGTCTTTTATTGCACCACTTGTTGTGCAGAGAAGCGCAATCACTGGGATATGTGGAAATGTTATTGCTGTTTCAGGGTAAAAGATCAGCTCAGAAATTTCTCTAGTTTCTCTGTAACTTACTCTTTGCTCCTTTAATGTCCTGGATTTCATTGCTTGATTTCAGCTCCCCACAGTAAAGCTTTTTCCGAGGCTATGAGCGAAGGACAATGGGATTGCACTGGTACTCTTGCTGCTAGAACTGGAAATAGCTGCTTCTCACTGTGCCTCATTTCACCTACCACTTCTTTCAGTGAAACAAAAAGCCTCTGTAATATTTAGTTGTTGGAATCTTCCATTTTTAAACCTCCCTTTCTGTTCAAACAACTTCCCGGTAACATTTCTCCATACTTTTTTGAGTGCTCACTGTGACGTGTTTTGTTTATTTGTTTGCTTGTTTGATCCTGGGCCAAAGGTATGCTTTGAAAACTTGAGTTTGTGGGGAATTCTTCCTGTGTTTTATGTAATTGACTCTGAGCAGCATAGCCTGTGTATTCAAATTAGTTGTCCTCTTCCATCGTGGGCTATTGCTCCAACACCATTTGTCTGCTGTTTCCACAGATGTCTAAAGATACAATCTTAGACCTCTCTATCAGCACACTTGATCTGATGGAGCTGTCTTTATAAGTGCACACCTGCATTTCAGATGGAGTGACTGTACCTAGCAGAAAATTTTCAGCTACCTTGATACCAATAAAATACGTGGGACGTGTTTCTGCACGTCACTGCCCGTGTCTGAGCAAAAGAACCAACCCTGGTTTTTAAGTCCCTAACAAGGGAAAGCTGGATGTTCCTGGTTAAAAGAGCACACTTTCATCTTTCCTCCAGTTTTGTTTCTGTCTGGCAACTTCTGAAAAAGAATGGCACACTGTTACACGCTACAGGCAAAGTTTGTTGGCACGTGCTTTGTGGTGACTTGTGATCAAAGGCTGGACTCAGCATTGTTTAATGTGCTTATGAGCATAAATACCTGAATGAGGAGGGTTGGCTTTTTTGAGGGGCTGGCATGATATGCTGAGTAGAGAGAGTGTGCAATAAAGAGACTTTTTTTCCCCCCACTTCTCTTCTGTTTTCCCCTGCTCTATACAGAATTCCTGCTGGTCAGAGTTTACATCTGACACACACGTTCAGATTCCTTCTCCGAACTGGGTGGGGAAAAAGGGTTTAATCCTGTATCCTAAACTCTGCAATGAGCTCTGGTCACAGGTCATCTTGGACAGGAGATGTTTCTCTATGAAATTCTTGTTCAGTGTTTTTTCCTTAGAAACCATTTTGTTAGAAACCAACAACCCAAGGCAAAGGTAACAAACCCCTCCTCTGCATCCCACACAGCTCTGCTCTGTAACAGTTCTTGGAAGTGGTAGTAAAAAGGATGATAGTTCATGATGGAAAAGGCAAGAAAAAAAAAAATACAAGGGCTCTTGAGATGACTGTCCCATTTAGTTTCAATATCTTTTGCTTTTCAATAATTGTGCCTGACACTGAAACACTCCTAGCATTTCTACTAATACTCAAGGCAATGTTTTTCCTGTATTAACTAAACTTCTACTTTTAACCTAATGACAACTCTGCATCAAATTAGTTCCATAAAAAGACAGTAAAATAATTTTCACTTTTACCACCAGATAGATGGTTTATCCAAGTGAAACTAAATTAGATAGAGAGGGTATTCATGTTTGGAGTTTTTAGCCTAAAGAGAAGGGAATTAATTTCTCCTCCCTCCAGAAATGTACTGGGCCTTGTGTGAAATAATGCGTGTAACTTTATTTTAGCTGCATCTACTTTCTACTTCTTTCTTTTGACAGTTGATAAAATAAATCTAAGTCTACACCGACAGAAACAGTTTTAGGTTGCTCCAATAATACAAGTGGATCTATATGGAATGCTGTTTTCATTGGTAGGGGACTTCACTGACGTTCTGGGCATCTTGTAGGCCTCAGTGAAGATACAAGAGAGGATAAATTTGACCTATTCTTTCCCATTGTCATCTTCTCTGTGTAGAGTTCACATGCTCACTTTGATACAACATCCCCAAAATTTGCAATTCAGGATACCTAAAATCGGAGCCTTCATTCTGATATGCTAAAAATATGAATGTATATCTCAAATTAGGACTTTGTTGTTGTGTTTTCCCAATTATGAATGCTTTTCTAGTCAAATTAATGAATTGACTGTAGCTTTGATAATTTACTAATTGTTAGCATGACTTAAGCCTTGCCCAAGGAGTTTTGTTTTACTCACAAAAATGATGGTACTGAGATCCTAGGCAGTACTCAGCTCTTCTGTCATTGAGACAACATTAGTCATTTTATAGTTTGGGTCTCTAAAAACGGATTTTTCTAGCATTGGGAAACTTCTGTGCACATCAGTCTTACCTGTTTGGATTACCTTTCTTTCATCCAAGTGGGATTGTACCACAGGCAACTTAATTTCTGATGTAATGATTATGAAGCACACTGACTCAGGTATTTTTCTCGCCTCAGGATGTTCTCATAATTATTTGAAGGGTATGAATATGTAGGGTTCTCCCAGTTGTGTAATTTTTCTATTAGATTTCAACTTACCTTTTTAATCTCTTTTCCTCAGCAGCCTCATCTTTTTATGAATAAACAATATTGTCAGAGACGCAGAAAACAATACCTTAATGCCTTTGGGAAATACTCCTGGATGATCACAGAAATGATATAAGAAAGACATCAAATTGCCAGTATTTGATAAGAAGGAACCAAGTGTATGAAAATAAGTCCTATTCCTACCTCTTTGTTATCCAACAAGCTCTGGCACTCAGCCTGCTTCCTGAGGGACAGAACAGGCAGCAAAAGCTGAAGTAGATAGAACAGGGTTTGGGGATTTCCTTTCTCAAGGATTCTGTATAAATTTGAGATGAGAGATAAATACAGTGCTTCTATCTTCAAGCTGACTCTGTGATTTTAATGCAGGTAAAAATGGATAGAAATTATGAAATCAAGCAGCAACTGGATTTGGGAAATTGTAGATATGTCGTATCTCTATGCAGAAGAACAGAAGGTCATTTTCAATTCAGATTCCCTTCTACAACTTGCCGTCTCTTTCTGTAAGTATTTGGTAATTTGTAGCTTAAGTTTGCTATTTTCAAAAAAAATTGTCAGTTAAATTATTCAAATAATAAAGTACTGTATGGTTCTATGCAAGGTAAGACTGCTCTTCCAATGTCAAATTGTTTTATCACATTTTTAATTTTTCTAACATTTCTAATTTGATGGTCAGGAGGTGGTCCAAAGGTAACATCTCAAAAATTTTCTGCTCTGTTCTCATTTCACCTCTCTCTGCAAAGTTTCTTGCAAATGTATTCCATGCAAAGATTGACAAAAGTAACTTTCCCAGTTTATCTTTCCTTCCCTTCTCTCTTCAGTGCTGTGCCTATTAATGTTTCTGTTTTGTTCTCTGCTCTTTTTTGTCTGTTTGGCCTGAACTTTTTGAACCCATTCTTGATTACTTCATCTGTATTTCACCCTCATTCTCCTTCTGTTGATTTGTTGCCACCTAAATAAATAAATACTGGTGTCCTGTTTGCCTATGCCTGGGATGTGTCAACTGTATATCCATCCCAGATTTTCTAAAATTTAGCTGTAATCCCCTGTAATCTACTTTTCCAATTGATTTCCAAGCCTTCTAGTTTTGTTCCCAGCCAAAGATCTGTTCCCTGAACTGCTAATTGCCTCTTATGCTGTCATCCATACATGTCCTGAGATTTGTACTTTTCCTGGCTTTCTTGCCTCTGTTTTCAATAGATTGTCCTCTGACTCTTAAAAAGTATAAACAGAATTATTCTCCTCATCTTTCCTCTTGACATTATAATGTTTTACAATCATTGTAAGCAAGAACTTCTACACCCAAAACCTTAAGCCACAATAAGCTTAGTGTGTTCACAGGATGTAGAGATGTAAGTGGATTAGTTCTCTGTAAGAACCATAAGTATTTGTAGTACATGTTTAAAGGATAATGATATTATTTTAAAATAGCAATGTGTGGAAAACCAAGGAACTGCAGTAAAAGATTTTCCCCGGTTGTAATAAAGGATGCAAATTCCAAGGGAATGTTAGGGGCATACACATGGTAAATTATATCCACATTGATTTAAACTGGTTTTAGAATTAGTCTGTAAGCACAGAGTACTCCCACTGTGCCATGTGTTGTATAGCTGAGCAGAAGAGGAATATTTGAGAATGACTAAGCAGAACATTAGAAAAAATAAAATGGTGCATTAAAAAGAAAAAAGGCAGTAGTTTACATTTCAGAGAAGATTCCCAGGTTGTCTTTGACCTGCAGATGGTTTTGCTAAGCTATAGCAATTGCTTGTGCCAAATGAGAACAGGTGACTGACCTCTCTAGAGGTGTTTTGTTTCTCTCCTGCTTTGGCAGCCCCCTTAAGGCTGGCACTAGATGGCCTTGGTGCTTCCCTTCCTGAGATGACTATTCTATTGCAGTCCTCTGTAGCAGGTGAGGGATGAGCCAGAGGAATGAAGTAATTGAAGTGATGGGTCTTTGAGTAGTCAGAGATAAACTTACCAAGAGGTCTGACCATGATCCCTGCTTCCTGCTTACTTCAGCTGTTTCTCAAAGCTTATTTTTCTTGTCTCCCTCTTGCTCTTTGACCCTTGGCAATATTTTCTGCAAACATTTAGTTCCCTCTTTCTCTCATCTAATTTGCTGCCTGTTTTCCTTAAGCTCACATTCCCACCTTTGGCACCTGCATTTAGGTGGGCAGCCATCAGGCGACCTCAGCAGTGCTAGAAGAGCTCCTGCCTGATGTCCTCACCCACACCTGTCAGGCCCACAGCCTGCTCTCTTTGACTGGAGAGGCTACTGGACAACATCTCAGCCTCACAGATTCCCCTTCTTTAGCACTTCTGAAAAAGATTTCCATCCCAAAAATTGTGTACCCAGCTCATTCAACCTCTCCTCTGCCTCAGCCACAGCAACATCCTCCCTCACTCTGCCCTTGACAAAGAGCATTCTGCTCCACTTGTAGCTGTGGAGGATAGTGCTGAAAAGATCAGTTTCTTTCATTATCCTTTTCTCGCATCTTTTCCTGTGCTGCGTCAGAAATAACTGCTTTTGCCTTCCAGGTCCAACCCTATCAAAACTCTTAGCTCTCATTCCCTGTCAGGATGCTGGCTCTTGCCTTTGATCAACCTGTTACAGCAGCCTCCACTGCCTACTTGTTAAATTTTTAAACAGCCTCTTGTGTATATACTCCTGAGCTGCCTGTCGTGCTTGGAGGAGCTTCTCCATCCTGAAACTTGAACTAAACAGACACTTTCCCTCCTACCGTTTGTAAACTGTGAGTTCAAAGCCCTAAATGTTGTGTTGTCCCTTGGCTACTGTCCACAGTGTAAGTAGCTGGATCCCTGGAATGCCTGATGACGGGCGTTTAGCATACAAACCCCGGAGGGGTGGGCACTGTCCCTTGGGCACAGGGTATCAGGGGCTTTCCCTTTTGCATTCCCCGAGGCAGCAAGTGTAATGGTGCTGTGGGAAATTAAGAGGACCACAGGAAGAAGTTACTTGTCTTCTGACAACACCTTGCAATCTACAGTTTAAAGGGAGTATTCTGGCTCAATCTGTAAAGGAGTCTCTTCAACAGGCCCTTGTGGAGTAAGGTAAGCTATGCTTTTCTGTCTCTCACAAGAAAAAAAAAAGGATGTGTTTCCTCTTTTCCCTTCTCTAGTGCCACTGCTAATCGACTTTTGCATCCCAGGTGCTGAAAAGTGAACGTGAATATAGCCTAACACATGTGATAGACAGGGTAGAGGCAGCCCCTCACACTACTTTTAGAATAAACACAACTGAAAAACGAGAGAGTGGCTTGCCAGAGTAGTGGACAGTCTGATGGTTACTCAAATTGAAGCAATTTAGGAAAGTTTAAGCGAAAAGGAGTAAGTTTAGTGAAAGGTAAAGTGAAACAGAGAGAAGTAGACTGAAGGATATGCAGCGGAAAAGTCAATGCAGTACAAAGGAGTCTCACTTTGATTAAAATCCTGTCTGGCCTCTGTAAAGCTGACTCCTGCCTCCAGACAGTTATGCTTGCCACCATCCTCCCAAACCTGGGTGAGGTGGGGTGTGACCAAATAGCCCTCTCAGGAAGCCAAAACCACCCAGTTCCCATCAGTTGCACCTTCAGTGCGGGGTGAGAGAGCTTCTCCAGCTGGGGCAGGTGGCAACCTACCCCTTCAGGCTACATCTGACCTTCCCTACCCTGGTTTCAGAGCAGACACTGGGAACTCGCAGATTTTTGACCTTGTTCTCCAGCAAGGTGAAAGAACTCCTCTGTAAGGTATGGAGAGGAAAAAAAACCCAAAAAACAAGAATCATTCACATGCTTCATTCTTGTTAAAGGAAAAAAAAAGATGAATTTGTTTATTGGAGTGTTGGTAATTTTGTAATAAATTAATATAAGAAAGCATTTTAATTTTCCTAAATAAAAATAATCAGCAGATGGCATTTTTCTGTCCTTAAAATTTTTATATTTAATATTTTAAAAATTTCCATAGATAAACACTTTTGGCAGAGAAAGTGTTCAGCCCAGCACTCAGTCTCAGTATTTACCCATTATGAAGTAAGAAGTATGTTTGTTAAGTACAAAGAGACATTGCCTTCCAACAATAATAGATTTGTTTCAAAACTGTACTGAGGAAAACTGTAGTTAATGTTGAACCGTTTCTTTTTTTGCAAAGTTAGAGAAGAAAATTACATTTTCAAAACAGGGTAAGAAAGCTTCACCAGTTGAAGGGGAATAATGTTCTTCGTTAAACCCAGTGTAAAACATCTGGAAAGCTGGGAAGCTGTTGGAGTAGCGTACTTTGCTAAATAGGAATTATCGATATGTTTGGAAAAGTTAAAGAGAGCATAACAATGAGGGACAAAGGGGAGGAAATTCTTTCAGTGCAGCAGAAACATGGAAGACTAACAGCGGTGTGCTGCTGATACTAGACAAGGAGGTACAGCTGTCAACCACGGCACAGAAAAGGTAAAAGAACCCAATGAATGTTTCTGTTCTGATTTGGAAAGAACCAGTGTGATCTGCTCGTATCTGACAGTGATAAGGACTGCTTTCTACTCGATCAATAAAGTGGGAGATCACTAAATGGCATCTGTCAGAGCTAAAGGGTGTGTTGAATTTACAGGGCCAGATAACGTGCACCTGAGTGTTAAAAGGGCTCTCTGGGAAACTCTCTGAACCACACTGCTGATTTTAAAGAAACCACAGAACAAGGGAGAAGTTCCAGAGCAGTAAAGCAAATTCAATGCACAGACACTTTGTGAAAGTAAATGTCTTGCTATAAAGTTGAGTTGGTAACCTGCTATTAATCTCAGATCAAAACTTGGAACTCAACCAGTAAAGATAAATATGACAAATATATGCACCCTGTTGTGCCATGTTACTGACTGTTTAACTGGGGGAGAATGTAAATGTAATGGAGAAATCATCATCATTAACTAGTTCCTTCTGTCAGTGTTTTCCCTTCACCAGTACTATTCAATATTTCTAATAATTCAGCAGCAAGCACCACTGGGCAATTCTTTTCATATCCTGGCCATATGACACCAGGTAAGTGTTCCCAAATGTGTGCTCAGACAGTAGCTGGAGCTGAGCAATGACCTGTGGCCTGGGTTTCGTTGTTAGGATGTGCAAGGCTTGAGAGATCACTGAAAACTCACAGCTTATTGAGTTTATTAAACTCAGTCAGGGAATAGAAATAATTGGAAGTGCAGCCATTTTACATGATCAGAAAAGAGATTTCCTTCTCATACACACTTCCCACAAATATGCTCTTCTGAGCTAAATCTGCTTTCAAAACTATCACTTTCTTCATCGTGAAGGGGTGAGATGAGGCTTGGGTCACTTGGATGCAGAGCCCGGGTCAAGATTACACCTGCCCTCAGGAGTTACAGTCTTCAGAGCTCCTTGTACTTCACCTCAAAGCACTCAAATAATGTGCAGACTCCTGTAAGAAAACATGTTTTTCATAACTGATAAAAAGTAGACTGAGTGTGTACAGGGAGGACACAGGAGTACCCATTGCTGAGAAAGAGGCTTTGTCTCAGCCCAGGGTTCGGACACTGGAACATCTGAACCCCTTTGCTAATGCCCTGGTGTGGTTTTTGACTTTTTGCTTCAGTTTTCTTGAGCACAGCACCCAATCAGGCCCTAAAGACAATTGGGTGCTGATGTTTTGTAAAATGCCCTTACTAAAATTCGACTTTTATGAAATGCCTACTCAGTACTCTGCATCTGATTCATGACATGTTACTATTAACAATAGGAACTTCTACTTTTGTTTTCTGAGTTTGGGTCTGAACACCATAGCCTAAGCAGATGAACTGATGCTTAACCTAAGAAAAGAAAGATAAAGAAAGGCAAGTCTTGAAATCTCTATAGAAAGACAATAAAAAGGTGAGGTTTTTTTTTGTCTTGACATTGTCAGTGCATCATCTGTAAAGAAAATAGAACTATTTTTATGTCAGTAAAGCCTACAGCATGTGTCAGTAGCGGATCAAATATGAAAAGCAATTTTAATAAGTGCGAATCAAAGAGGGATTAGAAAAGCTCAGGGGATTTGGAGATGAGACTTGAGTTCAGGGAATTCCACAGCTCAGGGGCATAACAGGTGAATGCTCTGCTACTCATGGATGAGAGACCTGGCAAGGGGGTTGATGAATTTGAGATTTATTATTAGAAAGTAAGGACTGAGGGTATGTATCAATGGTGACCAGTTTTTACAGGTATGAAAGAGATGATTCAGACTGGTAATGAAAAACTCAGAACAAAATTTTAAAGTCAGTGCACTGACTGGTAGGAAGCAGGTATAAATCTGCCACAGCTGAAGTAATGCAATTGGATTTATTGCCATAAGCAAACATATGGGATGCAGCATACTGAACAACGGGGTCATTTGTGAATAGTGTTCCATATAGTGTGTGCCTATTATTGTAACCTAAAAGCCATAAAAATGGGGTTTAGAACAGGGCAGGCAGCGCAGAGAGCAGCAGTAATACCTGCCTTACACCTGCGAAGTGGAAATGTGTCACCTAAGAGACTGCTTTTGAGAAAAGCTTTTAAGAAGTTAACAGTAAATGAACTGAGGAGCCAAAGAAGGATACAAAGTTGAAAGTTTTGGAGGATTCATTAGGTGTACACAGGTGCCACCAGATGGGAAAACAGAACATGACAAACAGTAGGCAGTGAAAGACAGACAGGAAGGAGGAGGGTGAATTTGGATTTCAGAAAGCAGTGTCTCATGTACCCATCACAAGGAATGCCTTCTAGCTCCTTCAGGTGTAGAAATGTGCAGGGCTTTTTATCCCCTACGCTCCATCCCCCTCCTTCCCTTGCTTTTCCTTTCGGTGACTGACAGCCCACAGTTTGAAGGGAAGCTTAGAGAGAAATCCAAACCTTTTTTTGGTCATACGTTATGAGCTGAGTAATCCCTTGAGAAAGAGAGTTTTAATGTGTTAGGGGCCTGTCAGGAATTTGCATATGGATCATCCACAAAAGATTTTTGTACACCGTAGTAGGTAAGAACCAGATCACTGGGGTCAGTACCGAAACTGTAACTCTTTAGAAACAATGTTGAGAGTTATTACTCTTTGAGCAATTGCTCAGATAACATTTACCTAAAGCTCTAATTTACAATGTTGAAGGTTCTCGTGCATTTTGTTACCATCACTGTTGTATTATTTTTTTATATTTTTCATGACTTAAGAGAAATAGGCATTAAGCAGTGATTTTTCTGTCCCTGGATGGAATTCAATGCTGGAGAGTTACAACTGCCTGATATTACCACTGCCTCCTGTTTGAAACCCTTTCTGTGACAGGTTTGTGATCAAGGTCTTGCATTTCAAAGCAAAATGATACATATATTTGTGAATAACTAATCTATGTTGTATAAGGATATAATATTTCATATCTGTGAAGTCTTATGCATTAGAATATTCCAGTATTTTATTATCAACTCTTCAAAGATTTTTAGTATTACACTTTGGTGAATCTGGTATCTCATGGAATCATGATCTAGTACTGCAGTGCAACTGGTGCTTGTTCTGCAGCAGGTTGTGAGTGGAGTTACAGCTGTGTGTGTTGTTGCATTTCTACTGCCTTGGCATCCTAATTTTGGGTCCATGGTTTTGAATCTCCTGATTTCAGTGGCCTAAACTGGAGCTAGCAAGGACAGATGATCTGTTTGGTCACAGAAAGGATAATTTCCACACTACTTTCTTATTCTCTCTTACTCTTACTTTACATGGTCTAGTATACACTAGCACACTGTGGTTAATAAATTCAGGAAAGGCAGCATGTTCTTTTTTAACCCCTTCTTGAGATAAGTAATAATGTCCCCTAGGTTTGTTCTATCTGGCATTTAATTTTCATTACCATGTCACTTTACTGCCCTATTATCACCCACTAAAGATGAAAAAAACACTGAAAGATTTGCCAGTCATTTTTGATCTCTTGACAGCTTTGTAACTCTGTTAAGAAAAAGGGATTTTATGTCCAAAAGGTAAAATAAGATACTGTATGAGATCACTGTATCTTTCTGTTTGTAGGGAAATGAGAGAGCATTACTAAATAGTATTTGAGGGCTTATTAATTTTTTAATATTTAAAAAAATCCCACTTATAAGCAGATCTATAAACACATGTGGGTCCCTAAATCCTACCAATATCAGAGAAATTTGGAAGTCTATACATTTTTGCAAAAATATATTTAATCACCTGCTTACTACTTCCACAACATGAGGAAAACCAAGCAGATTATAGCAATATTTTTGCTTTTTCAACCATTTTTTATTACATACTCTTGACTGGAACAGGCTTACTTTATTTCTTCTTTATTTCTTTCAAGTTTTCTAATTTTATCAAATGGATCTGGCTATTTAGATAGCATAGGTAATCTAACCCCACCAAGACATTATTGTGCTGCTCAACCATTGTTCAATAGAGTTTTTTTTCTCTGGAAATTGAGCAACGTGCACTCAATGTACTTCTTGTCACTGTAGGTGTGTGACTTGTCTTGTTTAAAGCTTAGGACCCCTCAGGAAAGCTTTGAGGAGCTTTGACCCACTTTAGGGAAGTATGGAGCTCATTAAGCTGTTGCTATTAAAGGTCACATTTTGACTCCTGATTATTTGTAGAACTCCAACAGATGGTGTGAATAAGTGACTTTTCTTCTATCTGGAAAACATAAAATGAAAAAGCTGATAAATACAGAAGAAACCTGCAGACTGGTGAATGGCTGGGAGAAGATGAGTGAAAATTGATTGCCTGTCATCTTGTTCAGTGTGACAACATGGGGACACAGAATTAAGTCAATAGGTACCTGGTTCCAAACAAACAATATAGGATGGAGAGAAGACAGAAAACATTTGTAACCCAATCTGCAAAAATTAGAATTTTTTTCTAACTTAAACCCAATCTCAGTTTGAAACCACTCCCTCTTGTTCTGTCAATACATGTCCTTGTAAAAAGTTCCTCTCCATCTTTCTTGTAGGCTCCCTTCAGGCGTTGGATGGCCACAACTACATCACTCCAAATTCTTCTCTTTTCCAGGATGAACAATCCCAACTCCATGCCTTCACATTTTGGGTAGGTATTACTGTGCAATTGCTTCATTTCTGTATTCTCTGGATACCTTTCTTTGGGCTGTCTGAGGCAGAACATTAATACATATGGGCCTTAGATTGGGTTTGACTCAGTATGAACCCATTATGATGCTTTATTTGTACCTATTATGATATTTTATTTATACTTTGTGAGAGACTCTCCTCACCTCTGCCTCAGACATGTTACACCTGTCACCTTTACCAACTCACCAGAGCAGAGCAGCACCCAGAAACAGGAAACATCACTTTAAGAACACCAGTGTGATGCAGAGAAGAGAATCAAACATCTGGTCCATGGTGGGAATGCGTTGAACACACATCGCTCTCACGTGGGTTACGTATCTTGCTAAAACACAGGGCTTTAGGATGAAAGGGTTGGGTGCAGATGGAGAGCCTGTGGAAGAAAGGTGATGTGCTCTCTGCCCTGCCTTAGGGATTTGGATCAGTAACACAAGGAGTGGGGGGTGCGAGAGCCAGCAGGGCAGTGGTGGTGGGGTGGGCACAGTGCGCTGCACCCTGGGGTCCTGAGGGAGAGTGCTACTCCCCACAGCTCACAGGGGAGTGTGAGGGCAGGTTTTCAGCTCTATTTATATGCCTCTTCAATTATTTTTTCTTTTTTTTTTTTTTTTTTTTTTAATCTCCTTCCCCCCGGGGAGAGAAGAGCTAAGCAGTGCCTCCCTGCGTGCTTTGAGGAGCTGTGTGAGCGCACCTCCATTCATACCCGTGTGCCTGTGAGTGCTTAAAGCAAGCAGAGCAAAGAGCACAGCGCCCTGATTGCCGGGGCTGTAGCGCACTGAGCTGGCACCGGGAGGAACTGCACACGCAGCTCCATCCTGCGCTGCTCGGTGTGTGCAACCACCTGGGTTTTGCAGCCGCAAACAGTACGCGATCAATCATTAATTAGTTATGCTATGAATTCATAGTTCGCGTGGCTTAGCGGTGAAGGTCAAATGCAAAAAATTTGTTAAAGTGCCCCCAGTGAAAGGGCGCGATCAATTGTTGTCACATTTTAATTAACATTCTTGTAGATGGTTCTTTCCCTTTTTTTCTCAGCCCCCATCCCCAGCATTCATATTAGACTAGACCATCTGCTTAAGCGTGCTACTTGTGACCTTCAAAAAGAAGTGGGGCTGTATATTTATGGCTTTTTTCTTTCTTTTTAAGATGTGCTATTACAGAAATTATTGTAGTAAACATTTGAACCTTTTAGTAGACCCTTTTAATAACATGAACCTTACGGCTGTTAGGGTAATGCAGCAGTTTTCAGAACAGTAAAAGTCAACTAAAAAGTTACTTTTCTGATAAACATTTAAAAAGACTGATTTAAGCAAAACACTGGTTTAGATTATTTTCTTTTAAAATCAAAACCATGTTAAGAAGTAGAATCCACTGTAAATGTGTAAAGAAGATTTAATGGAAGTGATCATCTACATTTCTAGGTTGGGGTTTCTGGTTTGAGACAATACAGTGCTTTAGCCACAGTCACATCAGGAGTGGGCTGATGCCACCCAGGTTTTTTTCTTACCTCATGGCTATGTTTAAACAGCACAGTTTAAGATGAACTGAACCCTTACATCTTGAAAGTTTATATATATATATATATATATACATATATATATATCTCAGCTCTCTGGAAAGGATACCTGTCCCACCTGACTGATTCACTATCCTATCTAACCATCCTATCTACCCTTCCAAAGGCTCCTTTGCCAATCTAAGAAGTTCATCATGATTCTTTGAATGGTCATTTCTTCACATAAATAAAATATTCGGGAAGCTGCTACAGGCAAAAATGTAGCTGTGCATTGTATTAATTTCTTTTGTTGTCTGACTGGAAGCAGGTTTAGAGTGGGCTACGTCTTTCCAATTAGTATATTGTCAGAAGGATTTTCTTAAACAAGACATTGGTTGTGTGGTGACAAAAGCTGGCCAGCTCTCTAAGTAAGGCACTCTTACAATTAAAATGGAAAAGCAAATCAATTTTATGAAGCATTGGAAGTTTGAAGCCTATTTCATTTTGAAGTAAAATGAATGTGAGACTAGGTTTTCACAGAGGAAGAAAGACTTCAAACAGGCTACTACTGAGTATTTAAAGTGTGGAGTGAGGATGGCTGAACTAGATTCTATGTTTTACCTCTTTTGGAACAGAGAGGTTTTATTAATTTTTGTCCATTCTGATTCAAGCAATTGTTATTTTGGATCTGAGAGATTCTTTCCACAACCTGTCCTTTCCCAGCTCTCCATCCAAGACTCCTGTGTATACGAATTCATCCTAGCAAATGTTTAATTGAAATTTATTCATTTGCACAAAACATTTAGCTTCAGCCAAATTGCATTTTTCCTACCAGAAAAAAATATTAAGGGGGAAAAAAAAAGAAAGAAAAAAGAGATGGGTTATGATTATACTCTGTACATAGCCATTGGGAAGAGAGTATACAACAAGATCATAATGGTAAATCAGAGTGTCTGAGTTACAAATTATTTTACTCTCCTGCGCAAAATAATAGTAAACCTCATCTCTCTTAGAAAGACGTGGCACTTGTCCAGGCACCAGATGTGGTCTGTGTCTCTATATACAGCGGTCACAACATGATCAGTATTGAATGTTCAGTGGAAGCAGATTGCATGCATAGCAAAATTAGATTGCTTGTGTGACTAGCCCTTGAATAAACCAATTTCTAATAAACAGTGAATTGATTTGCTTATTCTAAACTACTCTACATTATACACTCTGCTTATGTATTACACCTCACATCTTCTTGTGCCACGGTTAGTTTTATATATGAAATATCTCAAGGTAAGATTTTAGTGAGAGAAGAAGCACAGAACCCTTTAAAAAACATCCTCCATTGGAATTTTGACATTCTAGTTGGTTGACACAGTTGACATTGGACTAAGTCCAATTTTCCCACTCTGGATGTGGATCTTGTTATAAGCATTCCAGTGGTGTAGTCTGACTACAAAACTGGTAGGGCACATACCAGTATATGAAGACTGTGCTAAAATCCACTGTTGTACATCATGTAATATTATCAGGATGTCTTTTGTCAGAACTAATTAGGTGGGTCTTTAATGAATGAATCAGGTTAACTAAGCTGTAAGGAAGGCTCTGAGAGAGCTGGGATTGCTCAGCTGGCTCATTGGCCTGGTGGAAAATAAATCTGTTAGAGCAACATGTTTTCTGCCAGATGACTGTGCTGACCTGCCTCCCTGGAGAAAACCTTGTTTCTCCACAGCAGGCAAGGCAGGGGAGCAGTGAGGAGCAGGAGGTGGAGGAGGCAGCGTGGGACTGCCTGACCTTCAGGGGTGCAGTTCTGCACATGGGACATCGTGCCTCAAGGCAGCAAGTAGAAGAGAAAGGTGAGCTGGGACTGGCACTCTGAGCCCCATGTCAAGATGTTGCAGGGAGCCCTGCAGCACCAAGGTAGCTCAGGGGGTTTAGTTCTCTCCTGGCTGTTTCCTGCAGCATCTCCTCCCCTGTCTTCTCTGTGTCATACTTTAAATTCTGAATGTCCATTTCTTGTTCCATCTTCTTTTCTGGAAGAAGCTGAGGGTTGTTATTCTTTTCTGTGTAGAAGTAAGGAGGAACTGTGAAAAGATTTTGTCTTTCCTGCCACTTCAGCTTTAGCTTTTCTATGTAGCCTATGCAAACTCACTTGTGTCTGCAAAAATTACCTCAGGTGGCCAGCTATCAATAGTCCTTTCTCAGTGACAAGTGACGTCCCTCGGGGGTCCATATTGGGACAAGTATTATTTAATATCTTCATTAAATGACATAGATGAAGGGATCGAGTGCACCCTCAGCAAATTCGCTGTCAACACGCCTGAAGGGTGGGATGCCATCCAGAGAAGCCTCGACAAGCTTCAGAAATGAGCTCATGGGAATCTCTTGAGGTTTAATAGGACCAAGTCAAGGTGCTGAACCTGGGTTGGGGCAAACCCTGGTATCAATCCAGGCTGGGGGATGAACAGATCCAAAACAGCCCTGTAGAGAGGTACTTGGGGGTGCTGGTGGGTGAGAGGCTGGACATGTCCCAGCCATGTGCACTGAGAGCCCAGAAACCCTCCCTTGTCCTGGGCTGCATCCAAAGCAGTGTGGGCAGCAGGGGAGGGAGGGGATTCTCTCCCTCTGCTCTGCTCTGGTGAGACCCCACCTGCAGTGCTGCCTCCAGCTCTGGGGTCCCAGAATAGGAAGGACACAGACCTGTTGGAGCAAAATCCAGAGGCACCAAGTTGATTACAGGGATGGAGCACCTCTCCTTACGAGGAAAGGCTGAGAGAACTGAGTTTGTTCAGCCTGGAAAAGAGAAGGCTTCGAGGTGACCTAATTGTGACCTTCCAGTCCCTGAAGGAAACCTACAAAAAAGACAGAGAGGGACTTTTTAGAAGGCATGTAGTGATAGGACAAGGGGGAATGGCTTCAAACTGAAAGAGAGTAGGTTTAGGTTGGATATTAAGAAAAGCTTCTCTGTTTGGGTGGTAAGGCATTGTAAGAGGCTGCCCAGAGAGGTTGTGGATACCCCATCCCTGGAAGTGTTTAAGGCCATGTTTGGATGGGGCTCTGAGAATCCTGGTCTGATGAATCCTGCCCCTTGCAGGGGGGTTGGAACTAGATGATCTTTGAGGTCCCTTCCTACCCAAACGATTTTGGGATTCTGTTATTTTTAAATTCTTCATCTTCTGAATAACAAGGAGAATAACCTTGAACAGGTACCTCATAAGGGAAGGTTCAGTGCATAAGGGACTCATAATCATTAGTCTAAATTGCCTTTGAGTCTGTTTACACACATAGCATCAGTTTCTGCTCTTGTCTTTCCCATTTTTTTCATAGTTATTTTTTTTTTTAATTTTGCCCCTTCCTGTCCTTTGCTTGTTTGCTACCTGTCTTTGTGCCTTTCAGTAGTTTTGCATGCTTTTTAGTTACTTTTAAAATGTTCACTGCCTGCTTCTTTTCTTCCAAGGCACTTCTTTGTACGAGCTGTAGTGGCTTGCATATTTTCAATCCAAGGAGAGACTCTATTTACTGAAACAATGCATGCCAGGTTTTTGCAACTAGTTCATGTTCACTCACAGTAAGTGTTTTCCCCACTGCACAATCTGAATTTTATATCCCTGTGTTCAATATGGTTCTCTTTTTTTCTATCACAACCATATATTTAATGGACTACATTTATCATATTAACTTTTGTATGAGTGTGTAAACTATAAGTCATAAAGGTTTTTCATATTCAAGGAGATAAAAACATCCTCTGAATGTGGCTTTCTCTTGAATAGTTCCCATAAATGAATTTTGTTTGTTGCTCATTGAGCATATGATGCATATTTTGTTTCTCTTTAGGTAGTTTCAGTTCTTTTTGACTGCAACCTTCTGCAAAGTGTTTTCATTTCAAGTATAATGACTCCATCCAAGCACTGAGTACTGCTCAGGGTTTATTTCCTTGTCAAGATTTTGAGTAACCTTTCATGCTATCTTATATCACCTCATTCCAACAGTATTTTGCAGATATTTCTTCAGACTTCATCTCTGTTTTCCTTTTCCTGTTCCATAAACCCTGATATTTACTATCCAGGGCCATCATTTTAAGTCCATCTGTTTTCATTCTATTATTTATGATAGTGTTCAATAATGTTATTAATATTAGTTAAGATATCTAAGCATTCTTTTTCTGAGATCCTGATTTCTAATACCATTTCTGTTTGACATCAGATTATGTTTTCATAAACTCCCTAATTCAACAGGACTTCAGCTGGATTTCAGATTTGTTGAAAAATTTTTACAAGTTTCTTACTCAAGTTTCTTACTGTCCTGGTATTTTCAAATTTTTATAGGCTAAACTGGTAACTGGTTTTGACTTCTTTAATCCATCTATAGACTGCTAAACAACTTCTGAGTACCTGAAAGGTTACGTTAAAAGAAAAAAGTTTTCTTTAGTGACTCTCTCTGCCTGATTTCATAAGGAGGGAAAATTCTTACATAAATTTCTTCCAGTTGTCTGTTGTACTTTCTAGATTTCAGATGTCCGTATTCCCTTCACTCCTCATCTTTCTCTTTTGTTCTGTTTTTAGATGTGTTCTTCTGCTCCTTTCTTGTACCAGATGGAGCCTGGCAGGGAATGTAGGGACAGAGGGTCACCACGGACAACTGCTTGGTGCCTGGTAATACAGGAAGCAGTAGCTGTGATGAGGCCCCAAACCAGCAGGCAGAGCTGTCTAGACATTTGGGTTTTTTTCCTGAGAGTGAGCTTCCCAAGGAAGATCAAAAGATTCTTATGTTAAAGAAAATTCATGGGGGTTTAGATGGTAAACCAAGTTGGTTTCACTTTTTAAAGAGAGAAAGCCAGACAAGCCAGGTTAGGCAGAAAAAGAGAGTAAAGGTTTTATAAGTGACTTTTTCCCCAACCTCAGTGTCCTTGCAAAAAGGTGTGTGTTTCCAGGCTGGATTTTCACCAACTTTGAATTGTAGCAAATCCTACAGAGGTCTCTTAGGGAGATCAAGTAACAGTAGGATGTTGCATCCTGTTCTCCCTATATTTTATAAACTTCAGCATCATTCTTCTTGTCCCTGCTTTTTCTTTCTTCTTTCAGCCCTGGCAGAAGGCTCAGTGGTTTCTCTCCACCAGAAAGGCAACTTGAACCAGTTGTTCTTTCTGTCTCAAGAAACAATATACACAAATTTAGAACAGGCAAAACAGAGAGACAATTATTGCAATACTTGACACACAGGTGACAAAAAAGTTACAAAACATCGTGTCTGTCATGTTGCTAAAATCTATCAGTGACAGCAGCAGCCCTCTCAAACCAGACTTGCCAGTCTCCCAAGGCCAATTATCAGCACCATTATTAACCATGATATGCTGGCAATTTTCATAGTAGTAGAAGGTATGGATTTGTTTGGTGACTGTGTAGTTTGATTGCTGAGGTAAAGGAAAATCTTTCCTGTGGATTTCCTTTCTCATTTTCTGAAAAGCAAAAGCAGTGTTCTGTAAAAAGAAAAAAATAAACAAAAAACCCCAGCATATTTACTCCTCTTTCATAGTCCTGTCCCAAAGCCCACTGGGTCACTGAATTAAACAGAGTGGGATCCAGTAGGGTGGATATTTTTGTTTGGTCCAGCCCACCATGCCCCTCCACACAGACAGTGCTGACCAAAGTAAAGAGGGCAGGAACACACCCAGGGGAAAGCTTTGAAGTGTCCTTTTCAGCAGCAGCACTGGCCTGGATTAGCAGAAAACACTTGTGAAAACATATCCAAGTTTGGAGGCGTGAACCACACTGGCTCCAGCCCTAGGAATAACTGTTCCCAAAATGCATGAAATGTGTGCTCCTGTGCAGGTGATCCTCATCTCCTGTGCCTGAATGTCAGTAATTTCCAGACTAGAAATAATCCAATTGCTCTCTCATAGCATCTTCTTAAACAAAATATTAATGCAAGTGTGTAACTTCTGGAATGAGGGGAGTTGCAGGTAGGAACTGCAGAGGGTAAGTAGAGGAGTTTGTAGGTCTGTCTAAATATCACAGAATCATAAAATGGCCTGGGTTGGAAGGGACCTTAGAGATCATCTTGTTCCAACACCCCTGCCATGGGCAGGGACACCTTCCACTAGACCAGATTCTCAGAGCCCCATCCAGCCTGGCCTTGAACACTGCCAGGGATGGGTCAGCCACAGCTCTGGGTAAGCTGTTCCAGTGCCTCACCACCCTCACAGTAAAGAACTTCTTCCTTATATCTAATATAAATATACTCTTAGTTTAAAACCATTCCCCCTTGTCTCATCATTGCATGCTCTTGTAAAACATATGCTTCCCAAAATTCTCTAATTTCCAGAAATAGATCTCTGTCACTGAGGTTACTGCTTCCCCTTGGTGTCTTTCGAAAAATAGGATTTAATTTCTAAAACCCTTTGATATTTTAGAAAATTTTACTCAGGATTTTTTTTTTTTTTTTTTTTATTACAGCATTTTTTTCCTCCCATTCTTCCTCATTTTATGTTTGTTTTTCCATTTGGTTTCATTGTTGGGGTTTGAGGGGGTTTTTTTGTGCTTTTTTTTTACTAACACTTTTCTGATTGTTAAAGAAAAAAAGAAGAGAGGAAAATTCTACAACCAGGAACTTGTGACTATTGCTATATATTAATATCGATACTAATTTACACTGCTTTTATTTTAAGGACATTATGTTTTGCTTCAGTGACAAAGAGGATAAAAGTTCTTAAAAGGTGAAAAAATAGAAAGTAGTATATAACTAAATTGGCAGTGGGAGAAAGTTTCACGTGTTCTCTGTGGGTAACTGCTGCATTTTGTGGTGCATCACACACTGCAGAAATATTTTGTTTTCTCAGCTACAGGTGCTTTTCAACAGCTGTATTCTGATGATGTTTTGATAAATATTTTAATTAGATAAATTTAATTAAGACTTCTGGGGAAAAAAAGAAACAAACAAAAACAGCAGCCAAAAATTCTTTGGATATGCTGTGCTTGTGTCCTTAAATGTGCTGATCAACATCTGTGATGGAGAATCTGTACCTTCCTTCTGACACTCCTCCAGGGGGTTCCTGTGCAAAACTGATTAAATTGAACAGAGATAAGACACTTCTAAATAGTCAATAGAAACTGCTCCTGCAGAGGCAGGAAAGGTCACGGAGAACATTCTTTTGTATGTAAGATACTTAGGACGTGTTTTTAATGGGGTTTAAAGCAGCCAGTTCCAGTGGAGTGTGCGTATGCCAGAGTGGCCACATTAAAACCGTGGGCCAGATGGATTATTGGAGCCCTACAGAGCAGCAGTTCAGGGGGTCTTGCCTGACCTAGCTGAAGGTGTCATTGCAAGGATCTTGGTGGTTTAAGGGAGTTGATCCTCTCTTCCCTGCAAGCACTAATTTATGACAAGATCTCAAAAATAAATCAGTTTTTTAAATAAAAGCTCTACCTTTTCATGTCTTTATAAAAGGTTTCAGGTATAATAATTTGAGCAACAGGGCAGATTCTCAAAAGAATTTTGGGGGCAAGTCAGATGTTTAACAGTGGATTTTTAAATTTCAGGAGGAGATGGAATTCGAAAGAGAGATGACTTGATTTTCCAAAACGAGAGCTGTGGATAATTTAGCACTTTTCAAAATTCACGCAGCCAGCTGAGAGCTGATTGATCTGTGAAAACCTGGTTCTGACTGCTGCTACCCCCCACTGTAGGAGACACCTGCCTCCAGGCTGAATGGCCAATTGCAACGTGACTCTACAAACCAGTTCAGGTAAATACAAGCCATTTACTGTAAACTTCTGAGACTGTCCTCTGCTCAATGAAAAAAATTAAAATGAGGTAAGCCATTCAAAGGAGCTGATAATTTGAAACTGGAGCTGATAATTTACGTGTATTTTAATTTTTGTTGAGTGTTTCTTTCTTCCAAATTATTGCCCTTTCTGGAACATACTAAAGAGTACTATGTCAATTATTGGGGATATTTTCCATTGGGAAAAATGCCCTCTGCTTAATGTGTGGTATAGAAAACCCTGTTGCTTGCTGCCTGATACTGTAACACAGACAGTAAACAATTTAAAAATGTCCCGTTGTATGACTGTTTCCTCTCTTCTCTGACCAGAGTTATTTTTAAAACTACATATTGATTTCCTTCTTTTCACTTTAAAACTCCCTGGAAACGACCTCCCCTGTCCTGCAAGGACCCCTGTTTGCAAAGGGTGGCTCAGTTTCACAGGTAAGTGAAAGTCTTCTATTGATCCCTGAAGGACCACTGATGAGATCCTCAGGGACCAGGGGCCAGAACAGGAAGCTTTGCTGTAACAAGCACCCTTTGAGGGAAATGCTGTGTGAAATAAAAGAGAGAACCTGCAAAAATGTCCTTAAATTTATACTTCCATCAAGACTTCAGATAAAGCACACGAGTGTCCAGGACTTAGCTCCAATTTTGTCATTCAATAATAAATGTAATTCAAGTTTTTGTCATTCAGTGATTCAATTCAATCCCAAGTAATTTCTGATACTGTTGTAGGAAACCAAAAGAATAGAAAACCACAATCACCTTAGAATAATTCCTATGGAATCCTGAGTTTAGTTTTAAAAAATTTATTATGATTACTCCATTGAAAAAGATGTAATTGTGGGAAGAGGTCCAGAAGCATCTGGGTGTCCAACTTCAGTGTATTCTCATTTTAAAATAAAAATTCATTAGGTGCTTCTTTCCCCTCTAATTCCTGGTGAAGATGTTGGGATGTTACCAAAAAACCCCAGAGATGGAATTTGTCGTGGCATTTTACACCAGGGCTGGTGCAGAACCAGCACTAGAGCCACATATATTTGTACAAATACTTTTTTGCCCACCCCAATAGATAAATCAGAACTGTATATCAAAGACTTAAAGTAAATTTCAGGAGGAAAGGCACATGAAGGAGATCAAATGTCAGAATCCTAAATATTCCACAGGTGTTAAATTTACTAAACATGAGGTTTTTTTAGACAATGTGAAGAAAATGTACAAGCATTATTATCTAAAATGAGGTGTCGCAAAGGCAAAAGTGTTTTCTTACAAAGTTGGATGTATATATGTTTGTTTATAAATGGACTGAGGATAGCTGCCATTGTGACTCCTTTTCCTGAGTTTTGTCAGTTGTTCTCTGATGCACATCGGTGACAAAGGTGTCTGCTTTGGAAATAAAGAACTATAGATTTATTATTTTTTTTACATTTTCCCAACACTAGGTGTACAATTTCACATAGATTAAAAGTAATTTCCCCAGACGTTTCTTGTAAACTGAAATGATAGAATTATTGCACATAATGTTTCCTTCCAGAAGCTTTGAAAAAAAACCTCAGAATTTTCATTTGCAGTTATTCTTGTGTACAGCCATCAACTGTATTTATTTTCCATCCAGACTGGATGGAAAATCAATGCAAACATTTCCAAAACAGTCTGTTCAGTATGGTAATTGGCTCTTGCCATGGCAAGGTGCAATACTGTTAAAAAATCCCTAAAGATTTTACATGGATTCTAGTACTTTACCACAGTATAACCATTGTAGATGCCACTGTTAAGTTTGTGACCTCAAAAGAAGGATAACATGTAAAGGTTAACCAAGATCAATAGAAAGGAGCAAGGACAGAATCCAGAGAAATGTCACTTCTGTTCTTTTTTTATGATTGTCAGAGAATGCTTGAAGCAATTTTAACAAATACAGCATTTTCTGGGAAATGCCAAATGTATTTTTGCCTGTTGATTGAAGTAAGAGAATTTTAGCTCTAGTTATAAGTTAAAATGTGTTTAGACTGTTGTAATTTATGTTCCTGGGTGTTCTAACTTACAGGTGCCTAGGCATATTGCTAAACTTGTTTCTTCAGCGTTTTCAGCTTTCATGAGAGTGGAAACGAGCATATCTCAACACAGTCTGAAAGTCTTCGTGCAGTGACATGGCTCCAAATTGGCAGAACCAGAGAAGGGTTGAGGTTGGATGGGATCTCTGAAGGTCATCTGGTCTAACCCATCCTGCTCAAGCAGAGCTGCCTTGGACCAGCTGCCCAGCAGAGTGTCCAGGCAGCTTTTCAAAATCTCCAACTCACCGTCCATGGAGAAGGGGTTAGGAAACAATGAGGAGAGAAACAATTTTATTCCTACGTATAATGATCTCTCAGAAAATTCACACATTGCTCTTTCTGCAGCTCTGGTAGGTGACAGCAAGAGAGCATGAAGTTGATGGTTGTATGTCTGTTAAAAAGGAAACATAATTGCATAATCTTTTAAATACTCAGACTCACAGATTGTGGTGGTAAAGTGTGTGAGTGCATAGTGGGAAAATAAGATGGCTAAATGGGATATTTTTAACAAAAGTATCTTTTAAGTCTACTGAAGTTGACTGCAGCAGTTTTGGTGATACATGTCCTGAGCCTAACAGGAACAGTAAAATGAAGCAGAATCCCCCTTCAAAAACGTCTCTTCATTCTCCTGAATGATACTACCAGCAGCAGCATCAGGGACATCTTCATATTTAGGCAGAGCCTGGATGCTTTCTGGATTATGTTCAGACGTGACTGCAGGGTTGCTGATGTATCTTCCTCTGACTACTTCAGAGTAGTCCTGGAGTTGTTCCAGGAAAAGTCATCACAAGAAATCCAGGTTGGAAGAGAAATCTGGAGATCACCTGTTCAAAACCTTGCTGATCGTCTCCTGTGTAGTAGTCTTCCTACTGTAACCATGTTCTACCTTCCAGCTCTCCCTTTGCCAGTGAGGTTGATTTAAGAAGCCATCAGGCTTGGAGATTCCCCCCTGTGCAGCTGCACTGGAGACCAAATTCTGCAGTGGGGAAGGAGGAGTAAAATAGTAAAAACCTTTAGAAGAGTAATTGTTTTTGTTGGTGTGTAACAGATCTTTTCTGTTCACAGCAAAGCAAACTCTAGAGCAATGCCTGTTGCAAACTACTGAACTGCCTGCAAAGGTATTTTGTAAGTACAAATCATTTAACTTCTCTCATTTTCGATAGTTAAACTGTTATATGATCCACTTAGTAGATGTCTGATTTGCTTGTTTGTTTTTTAAGGAGTCCTTTCTTATTTTTGGTGAAACAATTTTCCATATCAAAGATGTTAGTTTTGTCCTGTCATTAGAATACAACAACTATGTTTGTTTGTTTGTTTGTTTGTGTACTGTCAAATTCCAAAATAGATATTATCTGGGTTAGCTTCCTGGATTTCAAATGTATCATACCAGTGGGTAACATGCTTGAGGATAATAGCAAA
This sequence comes from Myiozetetes cayanensis, assembly GCF_022539395.1. Lineage (NCBI taxonomy): Eukaryota > Metazoa > Chordata > Aves > Passeriformes > Tyrannidae > Myiozetetes > Myiozetetes cayanensis. The sequence goes on from NW_026087742.1 coordinate 7,396,675, forward strand.
TCAATGGTCCTGAAGAATTTAGTTTGATCTAGTTCAAAAGATACCTCCCTGAACTGAAAGATGCAACACACCCGGATGGCAGACACTTGTGGGATAGGTAAACACATATGAATGAACGTGGTTCTAAAGAAGCATACATGTGAGTTCTGACAGGTCTGCTCTAAAATTTGTCTAACAACATGTTATTTCTAAATCTGCAATTGATCAAACTTCAGTCAATGTTTTTAATATATCTTGAGCGTGTCAAATTTAGGCAGAAAATGGTTAAAAAGAAAATAAAGTCCAGGAAATTTGAGGCAAACTGAGAAAAAAAATTAAAATTGTTTTGGTCTAAACATGTAGAAGAAAATAAGGTATCTATTTTTCTCTCCCCCACACAAAATTAAAATAAAAAATGGTGAAAACACCTCTAAAGTAATTACATATTTTGGGCATCTTATTGTGAAAATGTAAAAGAATATTACCATTGGGATGACAAATGGTTTCAGGTGTTATAACTGTGAGGAAAGAAAAAATTGGTCCTGTAATGTTTATGAAAGGGGAGATTAAGAGGAGCCATTATGTAGCTGTTCACTGTTCTGGGGAAAGCGCAGTGGGTTCAGATGCAACAAAACTGCTGGAGAAATGTGAGGTTTAAATATATTGTTTTCTTATAGAGAAAATTACTGATATATGAAACAGAAAAGATTTGGAAGTTTTGGAACCTTGAATACATGAAATGCAGTTTGGTGTACGGGAAGAAAAACTGTGCATATGGTATCCATAGGTTAACAGGGGCTCCAAAATAATATTGAACCGTGTGAGATACCTCTTTCCCTGTCCTTTCACGTTGTACTTCCAGCCCAGATCCTTGAATAACACTGTCATCATTTCTTCTTCTTTCATGTCAAAAGTGAGTCTTAATCCACAGTGGTACAGACACAGGACCTGCACAGTTCTTTGATCTCTTTCAAACCAGTTTAACAGTAGGATGCTCTAAATAGTGATGTCCAAAACTGCTGGGAAAGGGTTGGCCACTGTTTGACTCAACAGAGGTCAGTTACTTACTGAAGAATTCATGATGCAGGTCTTGGAGTCCTATCTCCCAACATCAGAGCAATTGGAGATGATAATGACAATATTACACATCACAATAACATTTGGAGTCCTATGAACTGTGGAAATTTCATCTACTGTCTGACTCCCATCCAGGATCAAATGGTCCACTTCACTGAGAAGCAAAATAGCAGCTTCTTACAACATCACAGATGAAGCCAACATCCTAGACTTGCAACAAGCTGGATGTCATGGATTTACATTGTGTTTAGCAGTACTTAGGGTTCATTGCTTGCTGTTAGTAAATGGAGGGCAGTGCTCCATTCTTGCAGACAGCTTGGATCCATCCCTCCCAGTAACATAATGTCCTGAGTAACGAAGATGGCAAGACAGAGAGACTGTCACTATGACAAAGTCTGTTTTCCTGTCCCTAGCAGGAATGATTAGAACAAATAAAACTATGAGTGCTTCCATTATTGAGGCCATGTAAGGATTGTTTTTCTGTTTTGTTCTTAGCAACATTTCTTAGAGCTATAGGGGCTGCTGAGGTATTTTGAACTTTGACATCAAGAATATGCAAATTTAATCTTCTCTGATTATCCTTTGCAGTGTAGGAAAACATTATTGTTTCCAAGCTAACCCAGGCACTGGCTCATATTTATTGGCAGATGAGGAACAGCTAACTGAGACCAAGCCAGAACAAGGCTGAGCTCCTGCTGGTTGGCAAAAATGCAGATATAGGACCCCCGGCCATATTAAGAAGCAAGAATAGAAGAGCAGCTTTTCTTAAATAGCATCTTTTTGCTACTGTCTAGGATAGTTGTACACAGTGTCATGTTTCACATAAAGAAAAGTATTAAAAAAAGTCAATTTGGCAATCTTTTGGTCAACTGACAACACTGCATTTAGCTGGATACTGAAAAGTCAAAAATAACCCCAAGCAAGTACTGAATGGGACATTTTCTACTATGGAAATTTTCTGAAGTTTACTTTGCAGAAGTGGGTATCATGTATAGATAAAAGTAACAAATTCCTGAACAACAACAGAAGCAGAAGTATGAACAAAAGCAGGAGTATGGGATTCAGGTATCTAGAACTGACAGAATCTATAGATCTAAGTGCCATTTCTAATAGCTGAAGGGAAATAAAGCAGTGATGCAAGCAGTCTCCTTTTCAGTCATGGGGGAGGTGCTCTTTGGCTTGAAGTTGAGTGACATTAAGTTAGAAAGTATTGACTTATACTTTTTATACTTATAGATAAATTTTTTTCTCTCTATGTACATGGTTACTTCTACAGATGTTTGATCTTACTGAGGTTGATGATTGAAGAAAAATCATTCCTGTTTTGTGTTGATATTATAGGAGTTGTTTACATGATCATTCTGTACAGAAAAGTTAATGGAAAAGGTAATGGATTATTAAGTTTATTTTTAAAAATCCAGTGACAGAAGGGGCAGTAAAAGAGAAGGAATTATGAGAAGAAATAAACTCCAGGTATTTAAAAATATATGTAAGAGAATAGTCTACCCATTGATTTCAGACAGACAGACAGCAGAATTATGAGATCTCATATGCAGACCTCAAAAAAGTATTGCCTCATCCTATAATCATAATATTAATATTAATAATATTTTTAATTATTACAATACAACTGAACAGTTTAAAACTTTTTCTCATGGCCTGGTAGTATTTAAATATGATAAGACATTCTGATCCTGTAGCCAGAACTGAAGTTCCACAAAACATATATGTTACAACTTAACCGTAATACCTGTACCAGAGGATAAACTCATACCAAAACCATGAATTGGTGACAACAGAATTATGGAATCTGGTTTCTAACATCCACAGTCTTATCTACCCTCAACCTCCTTCTGTCCACCTTCTTTCATCCTCTGATCTTGAGCAGATGTGAAGTAGCCCCCCTGCTCACAAGTACAAAGCAGAATGATAAAGAGAACAGTCTTTAAAATATGTCTTTATATGCAGATTTTTACTGTGAACTGTTCAAAACATACAGAGAAAAAATCGAAAAGGCTGCCCACATTCTGGAACAGGGGAAAAGTGGGAGAAAGAAAGAGCAGCAGAGAGGAGTTGTTGTGGAATTATCATGATCCCCATTCCCTTTCCTGGCTCTGCTTGGGTTGGGAGAGGTAGGGGAGTGGGAATGAAGGAGTAAAGTTGAGCCTGGGCAAGGGTGTGAAGGTGTTACTTTAATTTTTTGTCTCTGTTTCTCACTACCTAAAGCTATTTTAATTGCCAATAATTGAAATTAATATCTCTGTGTTGTCCATAATGGATACTGATAAGTGATCTCCCTGTTTATCTTGCCCCATGAGCTTTTCTCTTTATTTTCTCCCACTCTCCTGTTGAGAAGGGTGAATGAGAGCTCCTGGGTAAGATTCTGGCACTTGGGCAAGGTCATTCCACCATAATACTACTTATTGTGGAAAGATTTTGGGGGCATGAAAAAAATAAATGATAGGTAGACTACAATATTATTATTAAGAAAAATGCTCAATATAATAATATTTTTCTTTAGAATAAAGAGATTTTATCGTATAAAAAAAGCCACCTATTAAAAAAGGCCTTCTAAATAATGTACATTTCCAGTCTCCTACTATGGCAGAACACATCTTAAAGATCTTTGGTAAACTTTTGACTGAGCAATTACTGGTTGTTCCAGGTCCCAAATACCAACAGAATTAAGCAGAAAGCATGCCCAGTAAGAGTCACTGAGTTCAGATGGAACAGTTGAATTCATATAGATAAAGTATCTCGCTTAAAAAAATGTAGCACATTTTAAAACATTTTGCCTGTCTGATGTTTCCTGTACTCAGAATGAGAGATATGTGTGAGCTTTCCAACCAGAGCTGCTGTATAAGAACAGTAATAAAAGACTGTGCACACAAAAATAGAGATGGTGGAATTGTGATCACGTGTGAGCTTCCATCTCTGTTTAATACTGGTGTGGTTTACCCAAGGGGAAAAGAAAGTGACATCTAATATGGGGTAAAAAACCTCCATTCAGTTCAGTGAAGATTGTCTCAATACTTTGCAGTTTCTCTGTTACATTTCTTATTAGAATGATTCTCTTCAGTATGAAGGTGTTTCAGAGTTAAAATGTAGAATCCTGTTCCACTGAGTTACTGTTACCAGTACCTCATTCTTTCTCAAGTATGTATGTGGAAATTTTACTTGCAATCTAAAATGACAGTCTGGAAAGTGGAAAAACGAACTGGCTTAATCTTTATTTGTATCCTTAGTAACAAGTTTGCACCATTTATTTGGGAATAAAAAGGTTAATAAGAGAGTTGTCTTGAGTCAGTAACCTGCTAGCCACGAGGGAGATGCCCAGGGTTATGTTTCTCTGAAATTTGCTAGTTGAAGACATAAAAACTTGCAATTTCTGAAAACTAGGCAGTTAAGTTTAAATTAGTACTGACTCAAAATGTTAAAGTAATTAACCAGTGGAACAGAATATAAAAATATGTGATACTTCATCTTTGACACAGAGCCTCTAAATTGAGAGTCTGAAAGCCACAGTGTAGTTCTGCCACGAGCTGAACTTGACACAGGAATGGCTGAAATCAGTGTCCTTCTGCCTGTTGCAAATAATATCCAACCACATTCCACAGATGGTTCCTTCTGGTTTAAACATCTCTCAGTGTTTGCGTCTTACCCAGGTGTGAAGAGATGAAATAATGCTGTGTGGTCAAGAAAGGAAATGTTCTTACATAGATAGCTATCAAAAAAAAATGTTAAAAACATTAATTTGTAGGAAGGCAGCAAAATCAAAGACCACTGGAAGTTTTAAAGATATGTAAGAGAAGAATGGTTGAGTTACTAATATGATTTAACATGTAATTTATGTTTTTTGCAAGAAAGTTGACATGTATTTATAAAATTTACATGAAGATGTCTGAAAGTTGTCCAAATAAATTCAGACAAGTATCTATCAGGAAAAAAGGATCAGAAATGTTATATTTCACAAAGTTAATCTACTTGCATACATTTAATTATTGAAATTGTTGTGCTTTTTAGTGTGCACAGAATCACATGAAGCAATTTTGCACTAATTTTTGGTAGCTCCAGGAATGCTCTGTTTCAGTAGTCTCAAATTTATGAAGGAGTGTGTATGATTTGTGTTTTATTATAATCATCCCTGGAATAATCAGATGATAGTCCTTAGAAGAAGTGAAACACCAGGCTAGATGTACTGTTCTTGTGTTTGCTATGACAAAATCATGTGTTTCTATGACAACAGAGTTAATCTATACTGTTTCAATTGGATGAAACCTGATAAATTTTGCTACCTAAAGTAATCTCCACTGTGACATTAGATTGCATAAAATAAATTGTCTGAGTCTAGTCTTTTTCACTATTTAACCAAGATGTATTAAAGAATTTGAGTCAGGTAACACAGCAGTCCCTATTCAGTACTAAAATGTGGTGCACAAAATCTCCCTTCTTTAAATCATATTTACTTAGCTACTGAAGTAACTAAGTCGTACTAATCTGACTTTCTACTTTTTGTCTGATTCCCTGCAAAGAATGCACTTTTTGTCTGATTCTCTGCAAAGAATGCATTCTGAAATTTAGCCTCTCTAAAAATTAAAAATTAAATTGAACCTCTTTGCCTCACAGCCTTGTGAAATTTCTACTCCTGTGGATACCCAGACCCATCAAAGGCTTCAACCCACCCTTGTCTAGTGTACCAGCAATGCAGATGCTCTGCAGTTTCACCTTTTAGGAATGCATGGTTTTGAACCAAATTAAGACACTCACAGATTTTTATGTGTACAAGAAAAAAAGGGAGAGAAAAATGTCCTTTTTAGTGGAAGGAAATTTAGAGCTCAGTTAAGGAATGACAGTGTATCGTGTGTCTGCTCTTTCTGTTCTTTGGCCTTAGGCTGTGGCTTCTTAAGGAGTCAGGTATTTGGTCCCTGTGGCATTTCCCTGGCAGCAGAAACCTTTTCTCCTGTGAAGTTTCCTTCTTCAGATGAACTTGCAATTAGTAAAGGTATCTTTGCTCCTGTAGGTATTTTTCTTTCCAGACCTGCTCTTGGCCTTCTTCCTCAAAACATGACTTAAAAGTTAAAAAGGAACTTAGATGTCTCTCAAGTTTCTTTGTCAAATGACCCTGAATGACTGTCATCAGTTCATTAAATTTTCTTCTTAGGTGGTTTGTTACTTCACTTTCCCTTTAATTCTTCGGATCTGGAAGTGTAAATCTGCAGTCATGACCAGTTTTGCTCATAGCTTGTGCCACTTGCTTGAAGAATCATGAAAAGTTAGGGACAGGCATCATATTTCTTTTCATCTCTACTGGATTCCAGCTCACTGTGAAGGAAAACGACAGCAGAGAGGGTTAAAAAAGCGATTTCCAACATGAGGTTGTAATGCAATGCTGGAAAAATCATAATTGAACTTCAGACATGTTATATTGAGGAAGGGGCCTTGAAATGGATAATATTCCCTGGAACAAGCAACAGAAATACTTGTTTTAAACCTGCAGTTCAATCAGCATACTCCAGATGGCACACAGTGATGATAAAATTATTCATGTGCTACTTTGAGGGATGGAATATGCAAACAGAAGGAGCTTGTTAACACAGAGCCCCGTGGAAGCTGCCTTCAGGACTGACAGTCATCTGTACACTCAGAAAGCAAACAAAACTTCCAGCTCTTTAAAGGACAATGTTATGGGGAAAAAAACAAACAAACAAAACCCCCTGCGTTAATCTCAATGATAATGCAAATACACAAATGTTTGAAGAATTATCACCCTTTATATGCTAATAGATATTGAATGACAGATGTTTACCAAGCAGATAGATGATTAATTTGGCCCTAAGTTACAAAGAAATTCAAGATACATGAATATTTAAGGGAGATTATTACTTGAACGTAATGAGAAGGGATACACCAGTAACTTCTTATATGAAAGATATGTCGCACTACCTTTTTCTTATTCTGAGTAAAAACTTTCCCTGTGATTAGTCCTAATTAAAATGAGTGCTGCAAACTGCAAAGGGCAACCATATCTGAATATTTATGTGCTTAAATTTCAAGAATAATTCCGTGAGGCATCAGTACATGCCTATATACGTGATACAAGAAAGAAGACAACTCTCTGACTGCATTTAAGCAACTGACCAAAAGCCATGTTACACAAAAATTTTACAAACTAATATTGCAGAAGCTTATAAGGTTTTTGAATTGTAGGTTAAAACCTGTCTTTCAAGTGAAATGCCAAATTGTACAGGATGTGAGTGCTAGTTCTGACATTGGGCTGAATGAGGACTGTGGTTTTTGAAGATTTACAGAAAGAACAACAACAAAAAAAAATTCTGGAACTTCTGGTGTTAATGCAATTTCTAACAAAAATCCAGCTATGTTACAGAAACCGCTTGCAAACTGGCCCTTCTCACTTTGCTGCCCAAAAAGGCTCTCTTGAGACTTCATGAAAACAGTTTTCCTGAAGAAGTGGTCCCATCTTAGGATAGGCATGTGGTGAAGCAGTTTTCTAAAAGCAACAAAAAAACGGCACTAGCAGAGCAGCTTTCCCTACAACAACCCTCTGAAGTATATTTAAAATAGTTTATTCTGTAGTCTAGGCGGCTTTAGATAAAAGCCACAGCAATGCTCTTTGTAAAAGCACAAATCTAGGTAAGTACTGTATTGTGCAACAGGGCAAGGTTTACTTTTTGTAGTTCCACACATTGATTCTGATGAACATTTCATGCAAAAGGAGTTTCTGTAGTAGAACATTTCAGAATTCATGAATAGTAATTGAGCCCTTTAGTTCTGCACTAAACTTAAATCCATTATTCTCCATTTAAAGCAGACACATCATGTTGCTCTACAGAACACTGCTCTGTCAATTCAGTGCTTTTTTCAGTGAGCTGGGCTAGAATATTAAGCACTCTTTGCTCTCAGTATTCTTGCTGTGCTTGGCACATTTGGATTCCATTTGAAATAGGCAAATAGCAATTCTGCTGTTCATAATGAATAGCCTATATGTGTATATGCACCTTGCCTTTGAAAGGGAGAGCATATATTATTTGCCACATCTTGAATCTTTGGCAATCGGTTTGCTTCATTTCCTCTCTCTCTCTCTCTCCCAGCACACAAGCAACGAGATGTAAAATGTAATAAAAGTCCCTGACAGATTTCTGTCTTCTATACCAAACAAACCAGTCTGCTTTGGCATTCAGAAGGTGTGTATATATATATATGTATATAAATATATTTTTCTGTCATGAACAAACTCTAGAAATACATGTAAAAACAAAGAGTTAAGTAAGAAAGATTAAAGTTTCCAGAAGTCCCCTCCCATGCTGAATATTTTTCAATCATTTGCTAGCATGCAGCTATTACTGTGCCTAGGTAGTAGTGTGCTGATGCAGCCATATGTCTGTTCATGCCATGCTAGTGGAGATATGATTCAACCTCTCCCCATACAATTTTTTTATTGCTAAAGTCCTGTGAATACACAGCTTAAATCCTGCTAGCATGTCCCAGTAAGCCTGTGCACTGGGAGGATTTTATGTTCATCATAAGCAATGAATCATGCAGTTTTGCTTAAATGAATGATCTCGTCTGAGAACGGTGTGGTAAGCTGAGTTTTACAGAAGCATGCCTAAATTTAAAGTTTCCACCCTCCCAATTCTTTTCCCTGTTAGCTATGGTTCTGTTGCATTAAGATCTACATTGACAAGGTTTGCCTGCACAGAAGCTGGGGAGGAGGAGGAATTGAATAGAGAATCCAAAGAAAAATTATCTGCATCTTTTACTTAACACATCTATACAGATTCCTATGTCTAGGAGAAATCATACAAGGAAATGTCTCATTTTCATCCTTCGTGCTGAAGTAACCCTGAAATAATAAGATTCTAAGGAGAAATTATGATGATGCTTATACAGCAGGACACACAACATATGGTGTTTCTCTCTTCTATCCCAACAAAGTTGAAATAGAGTTGCATGGGACAGTCCTCTGTTTCTGAGCCACTCTGTGCATGGAGCTGAGTCTAAAGCCTACTGTTCCTGCCTGCACTGCCTGATGGTGTTTTCATCTGCGCTTCAAGTAGATGCTAAGGTAAAAGTGATCAGCAAAAAGCTGAAGCTGCCGACATTATGATGATGGTTTAAAACTAAGGCTGTTTAAAATGGGTATCAGAAGCCTTTAGCAGTGGTTAGCTGGTTTAGATTAAAAAGCCCCCATGAAACAGTCCCTGGGAGACAGCATAGACAGTGAGGGTTTCTTCAGCACAACACATGTGAGTTCCAGCTGTTGCAGCACCCATTTATATCTCTCTTGCCAGCCAGTGATGTAATCTCCATGTAATCTCCATGTTTTACCTGGTGTGGTAACACCTGTGCAAAGGGAATCCCCAGTCTCCAGACAGCTAGCAGGAAAAAGCAGCTTGAGAAGACTTACAAACATAGTTCAGTCCCCTAAACTCAGAAGATGTCAATGAAGCTCTTTAAGATTACCAATTACAGCTGTCTCGTTTGAACTGGAAGATGTGTGAGGAATGGTGATGCTATTTTGGAAAATTGTTTAAAATGCAAATCATCGTCTTAACTCACAACCAATTTTTCAAGAAAATGAGAAGGTAACACTGGAATTTAAAGACTGTAATTTGAATTTAATATTAATGCTTGGATGCTTGGATTGCAAAGCTAATTGACCCAGGGCTTCGTGTAGTGTACAAAGTAGATGCTCACCCAGAAAAGCCAATTTTTTTTAATTTTTTCTTTTTTATTTTTTTGGTCAGGAAATGGAGACGTTCTGCTATGGGCTAGGGTTTGTTCCTTGCAGAGGTCAAACCAGTGCCTGTTTGAAAAATTCATGATCCAGGAAAGGTAATTTTTAATGAATATTTATGAAAGATGTCCTTTCTTATCAGAGCTGTGCAAGTTTTCAGAAGCTTGCCACTGAGTCTGGCTTCTGATTTTTAGCAAATAACTTGTGAGTTCCTTCTGAGCAAATATTCAGGTTACATTTTTGTCTAGCTTTTTCTATGTTTTTCTGGGATGTACCTTTTTTGCATAGTAAGACATATCACTGTGAAGCATGTGTAGTGCATCATATACAGGTTGGGATTTTTTTTCTATAGGAGGCTAATATTTTGAGAAGGTTAATGTTTTAATTCTATTTCAGTGTTAATCATTTTAAAAAATCATCATGAAAACAAGCATGAGCCGATGGGTTTATGCAATTCATTTTTCTAATAAAATGTGTAGCTAGAATTGCCAAAGATCAATAACTGGAAGGCTTTGCTAGACTAGTTTGCTTTTTTTTTGAGTCTCAAACCTTACCTGCAAAGCCTCAGGGTATTGCTGAACAATAGGTGAAAAGAATATTCCTTTTGGGTTCAACAGTACAGCAGCACCCAGAAAAAGAAGCTGAGATTGGTGGCTGGTCTTGTGTTTGCAGTGTCTGAAGAGCTTGCTGTGCACTGGGCAGAGTAAGAGGGGTCTGGAGCCAGAAGTGCTCCAAAGGGACTTGGCAAAACCACGTGGCAGGGAAAGACTGAAGCATCGTCATGACCAACTTCCAGGCTAAGTTGTTTTAAATGAACCCATGCAAAATATCCCAAGGAAAAAATATTGCTCCTAAGTCTAGATAGAGTCATAATGGATGATTTAAAGTACTAGATTCTGATTTCTTCTAACAGTTATACAATTTACAGTTGCTGTGAGGAATTTCACTCACTTTCCTCTCTGTTTTTTTACACCTTTTGTTTGTTGAAAAGGCCTTGCATTTTTATGTTACTTAATTTCTTCTACATGAGAGCTTTAGCTAATATTCCCTATCCTCCTCACCTAAAATCCTTATTTAATATTTCATTGTATATTATAATATCGTTATATATAGTATTTTAAATCATGCCTTTTTAAAGGATACAATTTAATCACAGTGATGCATCTTTTGTATAATGCCACCTTGCCTGATGCCTTTGCACGCAGTGACCATCCTGGGACCAACATCAGAGAGGCAGATATTTTAGGTACTTTCAGCAAGGAGGGACTCTGACAATGCCACTGCAGGCTGAATTTCTGCTTTGCTGCTTAAGAGTTTCCTTTTATTTCTGGTCCCCTGGGCTGATTCCCTCTGGAATTTCTTCCTGAGTTTAATCCCAAGTGGATGGGAATTATTCATAACTTAATTTAATATAGAAGTACAATTCTCAGCTGGTAGATAAGCAGGCTTAGAGGTCATATATTGTCTTAGGATTGCTTTTAATATTGTAGATGGTAAATACAAATTGTGTAGACAGTATCAAAAGTCATAATACCTTTCAATGGAATCCTGGCAAAGAACAATCACCTCATGGTAAAATCTTGAGTTTCTTTGGTTCTGTTTAAAGATTTTAATATCTATTATATATATTAAACAGTATTTAACTGAAAAAAAGGAAATTTCTGTTAATAGGAGAAATATAATATCATGTGACTGTACAAAATCATAGTTGAGTGTATTTGACATTTCATGTGGAATAAGGGAAAAAGACCCCACAATCAGCCCCTAAATGAGTAAGAATTACAGGTAAAGTTTTATAAATATCTAAACAAGGTAATTTCAGCAACCTGTATATTACCCAAGAATCAACAAGTTCCAATGTGTCACTGAAGTTAAATCACAAAATACTTTCTAAAACTGTTATTGTTATGCTTGTTTGTGTATACTTAATAAGTAGAAAAGAAAGAATCCTGAAGTTTGGGAACTAGGGAATTTGGGGAGGCATATAGTTGTTTTGATTATCTGTCCCTGGTTTAGGTAACCATTTCTAACGGATTTGATGAAAAATGTTATAGAGAGTTATATCTCAGAAGTCTCTTTGAAAATATTAAGGGTCTGAATCTACAAAATTAAAACAGAGTTAAGGTCTTCTATTGCTTAGAGTTCAACCTGTCTGATCCTGTCTGTGCCATTTCCCCTCCATCTCTTTGATTTTGTATTTTTCCTCTCACATCAATCAATTCATTGTGAAGAGTAGTTTTGTGACCATCTTAATGATGTTTTCTCTTATGCCTTTACTGCCCATGCTTAATTTATCTCTGAGAAGATCAAGTAGGAGTGGTGGTTAACCTGACTGCAACCTCCCAACACAGATTGCTTTGATGATGAAAATCATGGAGCATTTACTGTTGGGCTGTGTTGTTCTTTTCCCCAAGAACTCTGCAGTAGTTCCTGATTAGTGGGAAAAGTTCTCCCAGTGCAAAATAAAGCATCTTTTAGAAATAACAGTAAGTGCATAATGAGACATGCAAGTGGCTACCAGCCAACAGTACATTTTCCTACCTCTTCTTCAGTCCTATATCTACATTCAGTCTGTTTTTCCTTTGTTCCCTCTCTTGTTGTTTGGAACTGTGTGTTAATTTTTAATTTATTTTTTTTTTTTTGCATAGAAAACAAATAGTAATATACTGGCAACTCATAATGATACATGCAGTCAAGCCTCATCTTTAATTGATAGCTTAACTGATTAGGCCTACTTAAGAAGTAATTCCTACCAGTTTGAAATATATGTACTAGACAGTATACATGAAATATATGTGCTTACTTCAACACTACCTGCCATTGTCCTTCACTCCCCTGCTGAACTGATTTCTTCATATTTTGGTTTTTGCATCTTCTCCTCAGGTCAAATGCCTTTAAGAGGCTGGAAATGTCCAGCTGAAAAAAAAAAAAATATGTAAAAGCTTTGGTAATCTGAGTCTGTCTGGTTGGCAGGTTCCAGCTAAGCAAAGTAACAGAAGGACCAACTTTTTTGTTATTGTTTTCTTATTTCTTCTCTAATATCTAGAAATGAAGGTGAGAAGTCCTTTCTCTTACAATTCAACACTATACAGAGGAATTATAGTAGTAGACTTCATGGTTTTGAGTCAGACAGGACATAAAGGATCATCTTGTTCTAACCCCCACTATGGACAGGGACACCTCCCACTAGACCAGGTTACTCAGAGCCCCATCAGGCCTGGCCTTGAACTCTTCCAGGGATGGGACAGCCACAGCTTCTCTGGCAACCTGTTCCAGTGCCTCACCATCCTCCACCCTCACAGTAAACAATTTCTTCATAACATCTCATCTAAACCTCCTCTCTTTCACTTTAAAGCCATTCCCCCTTATCCTCTCTCAACAGGCCCTGCTAAAAAGTCTGTTCCCATCTTTCTTGCAGGCCCCCTTCAGGTACCGTAAAGGCTGCTATAAGGTCTTGCTGGAGCCTTCTCTTCTCCAGGCTGAACAACCCCCAACTCTCTCAGCCTGTCTTTATAGGAGAGGGGCTCCAGCCTTCTGACCATCTTCATGACCTTCCTCTGGACTTGCTCCAGCGAGTCCATGTCCTTCTTATGTTGGAGGCCCCAGAGCTGGAGGCAGCACTGCAGGTGGGGTCTCACCAGAGCAGAGCAGAGGGGCAGAATCCCCTCCCTACCCTGCTGCCCACACTGCTTTGGATGCAGCCCAAGGACACGGGGGGTTTCTGGGCTCCCAGTGCACATGGCCAGGTCGAGTCCAGCCCTGACCCTCAACAGTGACCTGAATTTTTGCATTTACTTGTAGATTTGAGAGAAGAGAAGAGAAGCAGAAAGAGTAACCACAGGCCTTTTTTTTTTTTTTTTTTTGGTAGGACCTGTAAGTCACTCTGCCAGAAGCCAGGAGAAGGTTTAAATATCCTCATTGTGGTTTTTTATGCTGTGGGATCTCTAAGACCAGAAACATGAAAACTGGTGGTGCAGGAGAGTCTGCTCTCAGGAGGAGTGGTGGCACATGAAAGGTCAGTATGTGCTTAGGGTCACGCTTTGTCAAATCTCTGGGGGGAGAGTGGAAATCAGCAATTTGGGAAAGCAGTGTCAAAACTGAACTGACCATAAGATTGTGATTAATCTTAACTGTCTTTAATGGTTATTTTAGACTGCAGATTTTTTTTTCTGAACTGAAATTGTTGTTTGTTAGCTATAATATTGTGACTTTTCTTTTAAAACAGGTGTTCGTTAAAGAATTTTTATTGGGAAAAGCTTTTTATGCTCATTTTGGCCTCATCCTTGAATTGCCATCTGGGTTATAACTTATATATGTATCAGTGTCCCAGCTCTGCTCCTGATACAGTGAAATAATTAAGCATTTTCTTAATGGATTCATTGTAGTAGGCTTTAAGATTTACTACATGTTTGCTTTAAAATAACATCTTACAAAAGAACAACTCATTAAACAGCCTCTGGAAATTAGTTGCCACATTTAATAAAACCACAGTCTGCTTATCCTTGGACAAAAGTGTTAAAGAAGGTCTAGCCTGAACTAAAGTGGCACTTAGTTTTTCAGGGCTTTTTTGTTTTTCTTTTTTTTTCCTCCTTTCTGTATCCTTTTGAAAAGAATAAACAGGCCAAGTCAGAACCCCCATTCATGTTATTCATGTCACTGAAATCCTTAAAAGTTGGGAATGAAAAGCATCTGTACACCCAAAATAGTATAGCTACTGCAGGCTTTATTTTTTTTTTTTTCCTGCTTCTGGTTTCTGGACAATAAAAATTCCTTTGTCTGCCCCCAAAAGGGGCAGTGTTGCTTCAATGCTTGGAGCCTGGCTGGGCTCTGCAGCCCCTCACCACTTCCCTGTTGGGAGGGAATTCTGCAACTCTGAAATCTGCCTCAGTGTGGATTTATCTCTCAGTTTGATGTCACAGCTTGGTTTTGATGTACCTTCTCCTCAAGGAGCTGCTGGGCAAGGTGTTTATAAACCCCTACTGAAAGTCCCTGCAAATAAACATATAAAAGCTGATTTGTCCAAACGCAGTAGTTTCTTACTGGCTAAAGGCATCACGGTAAAAAGATTGATTATGGAAATTCAGTCTCCCTATCTGAAAATAGAAGAGGACATTTGTAGAAAACCCATACTGTCAGAAGAAAGCTAACTACTACACAGCGCAGTGAAATGTAATCAGGTTGTGAATAACCTGTAATTCACACACTTTACAAAGGGTTTTAAAATAGCTTTCTGGGCTTGAAGTAATTTTGCCCCTGTTATTATACTTACAAATAAAAAAAAAAATCCTTTTTAGGATTTTTTTTTTTTTTAATTTAGGGAATGAAGTTTCTAAGATCACAGCAGGCTGCAAAAGATGACTCCAATTTATGCAATAATTGAATAATCTCCTTAATATGCTCTCTGTTGGGTACTCAGACACTTTTGAAAGGCACTGCAAAATTTTATACTCTTCTGTAGCCTCGCTGATTCTTTTGTGCTTCACAAGCAACAGGAATTAAGTATTAAAATCACAGAGGCAGGGCATGGAACAGAGAGGTAGAAAGCGATCTCCTGACCTGTATGCTGGGCAGATTACGTGCTCTTCTAAAATTATTCCACAGAGCTTTTCAATCAAACTGTTTGGCTTATTTTAACAGGCCAATGACTCCTGTACCACTGCTGGATTGCTTGGGGAGCCCTGCTCCTATGACAAACTGCAGCTGACATTTTATCTTAGGGCAGAAATCTGCCTGTGATGGGATGGAAAGCGTAGTCACAGCCTCTCTTAGACTTTCTTTTCTCAGTCGTTGTGGGAATTGCATCAGTTACCACCTTAGTTTTCAGCTCTCTCTTTTTTTTTTTTTTTTAATTGATTCTGTGCTTTGTGGCCTACTGAACTCAAAATCATCATCTTTTGGGAACTTGGGAGGCTTTGTACGGTTAATTGGTGCTCACCAGTACTAGCCAAAATAGCAGTCACTGAAGTCATTGTCTGGACTCATAGACACTGTGTGTGAGGGAACTTAGCTCAGATTATTTTAAAAATATCAGTGTGGTAAATGTGTTCTTGTTTCACTAAGAATAAATGAATAAATAGCTCATTAAAACACTAGAAGTAAGAGAAAACTAGAAGTAAGAAAAAAACTGAGCCAAATGAACTGCAAGGAGGAGCTATCTAAAGATACGTGTCACTATTAGATATCAGTGAATGGATTGATTAAATGAAATATAAACATACCATAGCAATATGTATATTCTTTATAATTAAGCAGGTGCTGCTATTTAGCAGTAAGTGTTTTATTTAGCAGTGAAATATTAGTGTGTGTTAATGAGTACTCTTTAATTTTGGTAAAATATTGAGTCCATATTTTTAAGAATATCCCTTAAAAAGGCAGTAAAATCATGCTCCTTGATTTTAAAATCTTGATTTTCAAGTAAGTATAGAAAACTCAAATAGAAGTCCATGACAGCCAACCTGGAATTTATCTCCTTTCTTCTATCTCAGTATTTTCTTCTTTTCCTGATTAATGTGAAATTGCAAAACACATTGCTGTGAAACTCAGTTATTTCTGTGGTGTAACATCCCTCTATTAAAATTCTTACCAGGATAAAGTGGGACATATTAGAATTATAGAATACCTTCATTTAGAAAGACCTTTGAGGTTTTAAAGCCCAACTTTTAATTATGAAGAATCTCTGCAAGCTTCTCGCATTGACTTAAAAAATGTGGGGGTTTTTGTTTGGTTGGTTGGTTTTGGTTTGTTTGTTTGTGTTTTGATGGGGTTTGGGTTTCATTTGGTTTTGTTTGTTTCACTGGTTTTTTTTGGTTGGTTGGTTTTGTGGTTTAAGGTGGTTTTTTTGTGTTGGTTTTGTTTGTTTGGGGTTTTGGCTTTGGGTTTTTTGTTTTGTTTTGTTAAATTTAAATGGAATAGTTGATCTCACTTTCTCTCCAGAGGAGAAGTTACTCAGAAGAACATAGGGACCAAGTGGTCGACCAACTTCACAACCACTTTTTTCTGATTCTGTGATAATTATACACTAATGAGCGTACCTTGGAAACTGTATTGACTCAGTACTTGCCACTGAGAATAGCACCGCTGGGTGGTTTGTGTTAGTAGCTGGAAACTGTGGAAACTGTTAATTTGGGCAAATTTCCCACTGATACTACTCAGAGAAGCACTGAGGTTTGCATAGTTGGAGTTCAGCTCCATAATATGCAAGGATTATGGGAAGTCGAACAGCTGACGTAAAGTGAGGAGAACTACATGGCGTGAGTAACATCGTATTTAGAAGTATCGGCATAGTTTGGCTTTAAATTGGTGTAAAATAATAGCTTTAAATTTTATATGGACTTTAGAAGGGAATGAACCAGTTGTGATTAAAAAGTGGTTGGTTTGTTTTGTGGGTTTTTTTGTTTGGTTTTTTTTTTTTTAACCCTTCATTTAATTTCCTTCTTTGTATATTCAGCTCTGCTGTGGATTTTGTCATAACAAAAAAAGCTTCCAATTGTCTGATCTCCATTTGTTTGACAAGCTGCTCTTTTTTAACACAACAATCTAGCTTTGAAAGCTATTAAAATTCAGCGGCTGCCTTTACCTCGGGCCACGTAAAGGGATCAGCCAAAAGTCTGCAACTTTGGGCTGCGAGGGCTAGTTTAGAAAGTTTGCATTTGCAGCTCGCGTTTTGTGGAGCAACAGTGACAACCAGTGGCCAGAACCCCGAAGTTAGCCAAGTTACTCCTTGTAGGTGTCCTGCAGATTATCAGCCACCCACATCCATTCTTTTCGAACATGAAACGATTTCATGATTCAAAAGTAAAGGGCAGAGCTAATTTATTTCCTTTTAAGTCAAAGTCTTAACTCTGGCGGTGCGTTTAAAAGAGCGCTTCTCTTCTCAAGAACGGATGTGCTCTTGCAGCAGAGCTGCCACAGGCAGATCAAAAAGGTCCCTGCTGACCCATGTTGTCCATATTTCAGTAGCATGCCTACATATGTATGACCACTAAAGTTTTCTGTGCCTTGCTGGTGGTACACGACACAGATCAAACCAAATTATCTGCGCAGAGCAAATCCCACTTTAGTTCTTCTGGAGAGGAAAGGTTTGAGTGTAAAGGTCACCCTTTGTTTCTGACTGGCAGTCAGTACACATAATACATGGCCTTGCGTTGCCTGCATCTTAGTTTGTTATTTCTTCCCTTAAAAATACAGTTTTTCTCTGAGAGAGAGAGAGTGAGTGTTAATCCTGGCAGTGATGCTGTAGAAGCCCTAAAAAACCTTAGTAAAAATAATCCACTGCTTTTCAGTTTAAAGAAGTTAAGTACCTCTTGTGCCCTGAGTTTGAAGCCAGCTGTACTGCAGGATCCGTGGGATTATTTTTGTGGAGAGGTGTCCTTAAATTTGAGGAAGATGCCAGGCCTCAGCCCAAAGCAGTTTGATTTATATTGTTTAGAGTTATTCCATGCTTAACACCAGGATTACATCAGACTAGAACTACCAGCCCTCTAAACATCTTAGGACACTTCTCCTCCATAGCAGATATTTTTCCCCACCATACTACAGAGTAAACAAAAAGTGGCCGGGAGGTGAAGGTAAAAAGGAAAAAGATAAAAATAAATAATAATGATTAAAAAAAAAAATAATCTCCAAACCTCCATTTCCCCTTCTCTGGCACAGTTTTATGAGTGCTTATGGCAAATTTGCTTCTGTAATCATAACTTGAACCCATCTGGGGATGAGATTGGCTGCTAGCTCGGTATTTCCACTTAACGTATTCATGATTAGCATGCACAGAAGGAGTAGAATTAGGATGAATGTTTTTGGAACAGTACAGATAAATCCTCCTAAATGTAGTACAACAGCTCTGGAAATGCACAGTGCTGGAATGTAATGAAGCTGAACTCTGTAGAGAGTTTGGTATTCTCAGTACCATGCCTCTCCTAATGAACTCATTTAGATTAGAAAATGGATTTAATATTTCATTGGAATTAACCTGAGCCAGTAAAGAGGATTACAATTTCTTTCCATAAATATGGTGATATTACAGGGTGAGGTAGCATGTTACATGAATATTAAGCATTTTATGAGCATTGTCATGAAGCCAGAAAGAGTATAAGGTAATTAGGTTTTAATATAGTGATACTGTTCTTATGGTAATTAAATTTGAAAAGTGATAAAAGTATATTTGAAAATTATTTAAATCCATATTTTGTTGCATTTTAACAACTTTAATAATGCTTAGAATGAAAATTATGACACGGTTACCCTAAACAATCAATTTCAACAGGTTATTTTTAAACATGGAAAACTAAAAATATCATGGGTCCTTAAGACAAGGAACTAGACACATTCCAGGAACGACATGATAAGTTTATTCCACTTGCTTTAGAACAGTATCTGCTGGTGAGAGAATACTTACAGAAATAGGGAAAAAAACTTGACATAGATGTAATATTTTCCTTTGTTTTTCAAAACCTTGCAGAGTTATGTCCCAGTGTTGTTTCTGTCTGTTAGACTGTCTTTTATAGACACAAATGGGTTCTTAATCACAGTCTGTGTTCTCCTACTTTTGAACGGTTATTTACTGAAAAAAAGACTAAATCATTGTCATTGAAGTTATCTTTACAAATGTCACTTAAGAAAAAAATAAGAAAAATGAAAAAATTAAAAATAGTACTGCAAAAGCTTGATAAAGTTGTTTGAGCATTACTCTAAGGGATTTAGGTTGGTATTTTTAAAAAGAAATTTATTATGTGAAATTGATTTTCAATATAGGCTGTCTGTAGAAATCATCTGCTTGTCTGAACAATTACTAATTTTCCATCTGAAACTCAGTGTATGCTGTGTTGGAGAATAACTCTGAGGCTGGGGGAAGTACAGGACAAATACGGGTAAAGTTGGGCAATTCCAAATATATCCAGTTGGGTGTATGGACTGGCTTCTTGAGAGAATTTCCCCCTGCTATAAAAGCTTTACACTTCAAATGCCTGAATGCAGAGAGTTCAAGTGTAAAGGCACCAAGAAGGGTTGTTTCCTTTTTAGGAACCTTTCAGCAATTTAGTTCTACAATGGAGTCACATTTACAACCTGTTTAGGTTCTGAGCAAGATCAGCAACATCAAACTGGTGCAGTCAGTCATCAGAGTGTTGTTGTTTGTGCTCAAAAGAATGATCTTAAGTGCAAAGTGTTGGGGTGGGAACATGGAAAATAGAACAGTCTCAACAGTTCTGAGGATGGACAGACATGGCTAAATAAGAAAATATATCGTGTCATGACTATGGTAACTTGAAAGAAAAAAGTAAAAGTTTAATAGGTGCATTTTATGTAGGTTTTTTTCCCAGTTAGTCCCAAAATGTACATTATGCAACAGCATAGAATCTGCTACAAGACTACATGTGCTTGATCACTACTGCCTGGACAAGTTCAGAATTTTGAGGGATAGTCCAAAATTCAGAATTTTGTTGCATTGCAATCTGAATTGAGCAATAGAATAAAAATTCAGAATTTAATTTAATTTAATTTAATTTAAAAAAATGTCACAGGTTTAGATTGACTTATAGAGTCTGAAAAGATGATTCCAAAATATTTCTTTTTCTCAGGGAAAACAAATATTGGGGACTGCTTTATTCTCTCTTGCTCTGGGTCTTGTTATACCTAAAACCATCCTAGAATTTTTTTTGCTACCATTACACCTAGGCATCGTGGGAGTTGTAACTCAGTTTCTTGAAGAAAGTGGGATCCCATTTATGAGTCAAAAAGTGGTGTATGATGGGAGGAAAACATATTTCAATGTTTTGATGAGGCATTTCAAAACAGTTTGCATGTTTGTACTGATAGAGCCTGAATACATTCAGGGTTTTTTCATTTTTCTTAGTATCATGTGTATCAAGGAAATCTGTGAGCTCTGAAATTGCAAAATGTTAAGCTCTAGAAATTTGGCTAGTTCCTAACTGGGAGGTGATAAATTCTACCTCGAATTTTCACTAGTTTTTAATGAGTATATTCATATTCATCTTCATGGACTGGTGCGTCAATGTTATTAATTCTAAAAAAAACAAACCAAAAGAAAAAAAAGAAATAATAAAAAAGAAAAACAAGAAAGCAAACTGGTAAGAAAATCCCAAAATTTATTTTTTAACAGTTGTTTTCATTTTATTCTTCATTCTGGTGGTGGTAGTGCTTGTTATTACTATAGTTCTCTTGGTTCCCTGGATCTGGAATTATTTATGTGCATCACTTATTTTGGCATTCCTGCCACATTTATGAAGAGAAGTTACAGAATCACTTATGTACATAATATTAGTCTACTTGACCAGCAATTAGTTATGGTACCAATCTTTTACATTATTCTGAGTGCTTCCAGCCTCATCATGTCTTCTGGGATTTTGCCTTTCTCTCTCGAGTCACCAGAATTACCTCTTGTGCTTCTCCAACCAGGATAGTAAAAAGGAAAGGAGAATGGAGTAAGAGGGATGGAAAGCAATGAAAAGACCTGCTGGATACTTTCTTTCCCCTTTTCTCTCCTCAGTTTTGTTTAAATGATTTCATTTGCTCCCTAAGCCCATTCTGCTAGTGAATTTTCCCTGATGGGAAAGCAGTGACAACAGCCTGTCTGAAGAGATTTGCCTCAAGGCAGGACTGAAATTCCCTAGAAGGCTAAAACACCACACATCATTGCACAGTGGCTTCTCCCTGTAAGAAAATCTCAAGAGGTGGCACTTCCTTTTGTTGGATTTTGATCTTCCTGTGCTTGCAGTACAGTCCTGGGTGAAGTTCTGCACTGGGCTTGAGCAGTGAGCGAGTGGGTATCAACGTCAAATGACAGAACTAGAATTTTAGTAGCAATGTCTTAATGACACAACACTGAGTTGTAATTGTCTTTTTGTTATAAATACATTTTCTTCCTTGGGCTTTCAACTCTGTTCTCGCTCAATTTTTTTCATTTTCATAATTAATTAAAATGGCAATGTTCTATAACCGGTGATTGAATTATATGATATTACTTGCCTAAGGCGATCAAAATTAATCAAAATAAGGAGTGAAAGTTTTGCTATTTTTAATACAGCTGATTTGATTCCTGGGGTTTTGATCAAATTAAATGAAGGATCAAATTAACCAGTGATTAAATTGAGTAAAAGGCACTTTTGTATGCCTGAAATATGTTTTAATTTAATTAATTTCAAGACACAAAATATTAACTGGTGTTTTAAAAATTCATTTGTATTTCACTGTTTAATTTTCTAGAAACTATTTCTTTCCCAAGGTTAGAACCTTTTACAAGAGAAAAAACACACTTTTAAAATAATTTCCTCCTTAATCCTTTCATTTTCCCCTCTATACTTTTTCATGCTTGTAGAGAATCCTTTGCACTCATAAACTATTATTCCAAAGCTTCTGAACTCAGCCTACAAAGACTTGATGTGCCAAAGGCCAGTTTAGCGGAAATCTGAAACTCCTCAGATTTCTCCTCAGACCTGCCAACCTGAGCAGAGAGTTTTGACCACAAAAGACCTCGAGCTGTTAACATTTAACCCACACACTGGTAGAAGTGTTATCATTCTTGTCCTACCGAATTTCATTAGAGTTCTCCTAAAATCTAGTTCATGTCTCCTTTGTTTAATGGGTTAACATGACTTTTTACTGTACACATTGATAGGTGCAAAGAAATCTTAAAATGGGATTTCTGTTATGGTGCAGAAGTGGTCTGCATGAGAACAAAGTCACCCACAGTACATTTTTGTTTGCATGGTCAAAAAAAAAAAAAGTATCTTGAAACTGCACTTGTGACTCCTACAGGGAGTTTGCACAGACTGATGGAAAGTGGCTGACCCAGCTGGGTCACAAATGCAAGAAGCTGCAGATAAAGGTAATTTTCTTAAAGGGGATTTTTACTTAACATTTAACATTCTTCAGAATCAGAGAATAACACAGTGAAAGGCAAGGTGAAGAACAGGGGCCAGTTTTGTGAGCCACAGTGTTAGGCAAACGTTACCTTCTATTGAGACACTTCTCTTCCACTCTTTACTGTTAATAGAAGTGAAATAAAGCTGTCAGTGTGTAAACATACCAAACACTGATTAAAAATACTTGATGTTGTGTATCCAGGATGAGTGTATTTATGCATTTGAGGCACTTAAAAAATTTCAAGTGGAGTGTATTGGTTGTAAGTGGAGTCTAATCTCATTAGTCCTTAGGTCCTGGAAAAGGCATACTTAAAGGATTAGATCTGTTCAGTGTGATCAGCACGGTCAGTCTGTTGCAGCTATTTTTGATTAATGCATTTATTCTTTCAAAATGAAAAAAAAAAAGTAATGTTTTAGTGGGAGGAGAGAGAAAATGAGAAATGGACACCTAGAGAAGTGTGAAAGTACTATCATCCTCTAAGTAGCATTTTATAGTAACTTGTGGTATCATTTAATAACCTTTACCAGGAGGTGAACAACTGGCACAAGCTGGATCCTGACTTATTCTTTGCTTGGAAGTGATTGTTAGTCAGTGGGAATAGAAGCTGTGAGATAAAATGTTGGTGTTGGCAGGTTGATAGTCCTGCTGATAACCTTAGGAGAAGCATGTAGGACAGGAAAAGGCACAAGCTGCTGGGCAGTTAGGAAATAAATGGCTGATAAAGCCAAAGAGTAGAGAAGCACTGGAGAGCCCTGGGATTGCAGAGATACAACGACCTTCCCTTTTTCTATTCATTGGCCTGCAAAAATGAATATAATTCTGGTTATTTGTTTTACATGGTTATTTCATGACTAATACATTTTAAGATCCTTGGATAAATGCTGTCATGGAGCAAAGTGTTTTTATGATGTTTGCTCTGTGCATTTTAAAATTGCAAATAAAATATTTGGGCAATTGTTTTATAAGTGTTATCAAAAGTATTTTGAGAAATGTTTGGAACTGCAAGGCAGAGTTTGATGCAAAAGGTCATTGTGTAACTCTTTTTCTATTACATCTTTGAGAGCTATTGTATTTTCTGTGGCAGTTTTAACCTTGGGTATCAGTGCTACAACATCTGTGAGTTCTTGAACGTCGTTTATTATTTTCTCAAATCTTGCTGATTTATAGAAGTAGTTCTTCAATCAGTAATATGTTTTGCTTTGAACTTATTTCTTCCTTATTCCTACTTCCCACTTAATTTTAAGAACTTCAGTTATCTAAAAGATGTAAACAGTAAACCAATCCTTTTAAAAATTCTACTACCTACCTGTTATTCTCTTTTTTTCTATGATGGATATAATCAAAATTCTTATGCTTCCTCTTTGGTGTTATGTACTTTACATGACATCTAGAGGCCAAAATTGATGTGAGCTGTAATTAATCTTTCTGTGAGGCTTTATAGACCCATTGGCAAACCAGAGATAGGAATCACACTGTCTGCATACCTAAAGTTGTTGGACATTTCTAAACAAATCTGCATTCAGAAACTGTGTTTCATAGTGTCATCATCCAGCAGATGGAAAAGATCTGTTGGGGAGGAAAAAAAAGATGTATGAAAAACAAAGACTTCATTTGTTTTATATGCAGTTCCCGGTGCAATTAGTGCATATACAAGTTGTACAGTAATCTAATTAGAGCATCTGACATTTGCCTGTGACAATCAGAGCCCTTTAGGTAATCAATAGTGTTAATACAAAGTGCCTGATTAAATACACCTTCATTTCCATCCGTATTCTCAAGTTGATATGATCAGCTTGATGAAATGATATGAAATGACCAAATATATATCTTCTGATTCTTTCTTTTAACTATATCTACTTCATCCATCAAAAGATCAAAAGGACCAAATTTTGCTGTATAAACCATAATATGTTATAATGTTGTAACTTCATATGCATTCTGTGGGCTGTTTCAAAACCTTCAATAAGCCTGAGTTTCATTAAGCCATTGTTGTGTGTTTGTAAACATATTACTAAATGGATCGAGCAGAGAATAACATTTATTTAGAGATGGAGTTTGCATAGCTTAAATATGGATCACAAACAGGTTTTTTTAAATTTTCTGCTTTACTAACAGGGAACGGTAAAGGTTCATTTTGTGATGATGTTGTGCAGGAAAGTGTTTCCCCTTTTGGAAGAGGAACATCTTTCTCTGTAAATTACTACACTGTTTAGATCTTGTTTATGCTTTTAGGCTGCATATTTTAACATCTCCTTTTCACCCTCTGAGACTGGTTATCAGGTTTACTGTTATCTCAGTCCTGGTAAAAACATGTCTCTCAGGATGCAGCCCATTGATTAGCAATTAGCTAAGCTTGTTTCAAGTCATAAACACTTTAGACCTTGAACTGATGTTTACACTGAACCTTCCTAACTAGTTTATGCTTATTTCTCTAGCTTTGAAATTCAGTTTGGATTACCAACACTCAGCTGCAGGTCCTTGAGTGTGTGAGGTCATTATCAGTAATAGTAATTAGCCTTCATTTAGCATTTCTACGCAATAACCCCTGAACTCTGGTTCGAAGTGACTGGTCTGGGACAGTCTTGTCCCATGGCCAGGGCAGGCAGGTGTCCTGCAGGGTGTCCTGGAGGTGGCAGGATGCCAGTACCAGGAACTGGAGAATTTAGGAGCACACTTGAAACAACTTCTGCTATGTTTGTCTGCAGTCATTAACCCTAATTGGCTACAGTCACCCATTTCTTCAACAAAGGACTATTTCAGCCAAAAATGTCGAATGCCATGGTGGTTTTTGTCATGACATGAAGGATAATCATCATCTGTGATTGTTTGATTGTTCCCCTGATATAATTTTAAATTCTATTCATTTGGTACCTAAAACTTTTTTTTTAATACTGAACACTGTGAATAATTTTAATGTTTTGATGTCTAGACCTAACATAGTACAGGACTGTAACCCAAGAGTAACTACATAATACTTAAAAATTACCTGAGGTAATTATAGGCCTAAACTTTCATGACCATCACTCTCCCTCCCCTAATTTACACAGATATCTTTGAAATTACTGAATTTTGGCTTCTATATGTCAAATAATAACTGTTTACTCTGGGAAAAAATCCCCATATCAACAACTAAAATATATACATAACACAAACACACATTCCAGATAAGTTTCTCTACAGGTTCCTTTCCTGTACACCAAAACCTGACAACCTAAACTCAAATGAAAATGACAAAAAAACTCTTTCCACTTCTTATTTTGCGATTTAAATCACAGTTTTTCCTTCAGTGTATTCAAATACTTTAAACTAATGGAATAAGAAAGGATAAAGTTGACCTAAGATAAAATACAAAAGGATGTTGAGGGCTTTCTTGGAAATGCCATAAAATGTTTATTCATAAGTTTCTCATAAATAGCATTTAAAAGTCTGTGTATTATGCACATAAATATTTACAAAAATAGTTTTATATCTCTGAAATTTTAGTGTATGTTAAGATGCAAGATGATCGGCATCTCTCAGTTACCAAAATATTTTTTAAAAATGTTTCGGAATTAATTTGATTTGTTGCCACCTTCCAATTTCCTCACAATATTCTTGTCATGGTAGGACTACACATGAGAGTTAACATTGATTCATGTGAAGTTTAGAGGTGGTTTCATTTTATAATAATTATTTCAGGAGGATTATCATGTCCTTTTGACAGTTCAGTGCTTAAAGAAGCCATTCCTATTCTAAATAGTCTAAAGAATATGTTTACCTATTAGTTTTACCTAAATTATTTCAAAACTTCAATACTAATAATGCACAAGAATATTGAAATATTTCTGCGTCAGTTCTGATTTTTCCTAGTATATTAAATCATACTTTATTTCAACTTTAGGAGCAGATTCATCAACGTGCTAAAGCAAGTAGAGCGTGCCAGCCAGCTAAGCTGGATTTTATGGTTGTTTTGCCTCTCTCCAGCACTGCTAAACAGTCAAAGCATGTTGATGATGCATAAGATCCTAAATTTGAAATATTAGTGACATCAGCATGTTATATAAGGGCAAAAGGGAAAGCTCAATCTCCAAGTCACAATTTCTACCAGCTCTATGGTCATTTGTATGATTGCATTTTTCTTCAGCATGCTCCAACTGATTTTTAAATCCCATTAAAAGGGAGCTGAGTACTCCCTACATCACATTTCTAGTGCCTCCCCACGTTATACTTCTAATGTCTTTACCCAGTCCCCCTAGACTCTTGATATATTACAAGCACCAGAAGTTTTGCATGCAAAATTTGGTTGCCTAATTAGCTCTGATGTCACAATAATATACCAGTATTTGGTCTTACTGTTGTTAAGTAAATTTAACTTAGAGATACTAAACTTAACTCTCCTTTTTCTAGAACAGAGGATTATATACAGGAATTCAACAGCCATTAAAAATAAATTTCAAGAACGCATAATATTTTCTTTTTGAGGTCATTAGCAGAAAAAAACCCTGACATATGCTAAACGGACCAACACTTTTCTTACAGGAGTAAAATTTTAATTAACTGTAACTCAGATTAATTAACTACCTTGTAATTTCACCAAAAATTAATTGTTCTCACAGGCTGCATAGTAATTTCAGAGATAATGCACTACATTCATCACTTAGAACAAAAGTCCCTGCAAGATGGCACTTGGTCAATACAGCAAATGAGATTTCCCCCTGAGCCTTCCCCAGGCGGAACAGTCAGTCCCACAGTCAGCCTCTCCTTGTAGGAGAGATGCTTCGATCCCCTGACTTCCTTTGTGACCCTTCCCTGGAATCTCCCCACTATGTCCGTCTCTCTCTCGTGCTGGTGAGCCCAGCAATGCCCACAGTGCTCCAGGTGTGACCTCTCCAGTGCTGATCAGAGGGCAGGTATCACCCGGCGTGTTTGCAAACAGCACAAAGCTTTGAGAAATTTAGTGTGGTTTTTCCGTTTTCAGCAACAAAGAAATATTCTGCTTGGCCCTCAGCTGTCAGCTAGAGGACAGCAGATGTCCCTTGGGTTGTAAGTCATATCTGCCAGCTTTGTATGGTTGTCTTGGATGCCTGCATGGTAATGAATGTTATATTTAAGCAACTGAAACTTATCCCCGCTGTTTGGTTTCATGGTGTTTGTTGTGTGGGGTTTTTTTTCCACAATATCCCTAGGCTTTTTAACTTGCTTTAAAAAGATTTTAGAAAGATTTTGCATCATTACTTTCCCTTGACAGCTGTTACTTGTTTTCTTGTAATCCCTTGGGTTTACAAAAACCCAGGGATTGTGTATTTTGTTAGGTTATTCATCCCAGTTTTTTTTTTCTTTCTAAAAGAATGTCACTATACTTACTATTTTGTGTATATTAGGACCTCATCTGTCTTCAAAATATCCAGTATTCTGAATAACAGCCATCCACAAAATAGTAATCTGATGCTGTTACAATAATATAGCAACCCAAATACATCAGCAGTCAGTAATTGTCTGTAAATAAATTATCTTCTTTACTACATTTGCTTTCCCACACCCCTGAACCCAGCATTGGCACTGTGGCTGTGAGCATGTGGTCCTAATTGCTGAACCTTTGGCTGCATCTTTTCTTCCACAGGGCATTATCTTTCTGTAGAACAAAAACCTCAGCTACTATCCACCAGGCATCCTCAGTGATATTAAAATAATTGTACAGTGTAACACAATTTCAGATATATACTGAATTATGCTGAATCCCATTGGTAACACCTTCTTGCCTGCCTGTGTCATCCCACAATCACAGCAAACACTAACTCATTACAAGGGTAGCAGTATTTTTTTACTGATTTGAGGCTGCACACTACAAGCAGTTCGAATCCAAGTAATGACCTACCAGTAGGATCTTTGTCATTTATGCTTTAAATGTATTTTTAGTGAATAGACCTTTGAGAAATCAATGAAAGCTCTGAAATGGTCATTTTTCAAATGGCTAATCTCTTCTTCAGCTTTTTCATTGTATCAGATATCAGGATCATTTAAGGCTGAAGCACAAACTACTTTTCCCTCTCAGAAAATCTTTCACTTTTTTTATCTCAAGTTTCAGCTTCAGCTACTGGATTTGGGCAGACCTTGGAATTTACATACCAAGTACTTTCCAAATGACTTTGAACTCCTTTACAAAGGCATGGGAAAGGAAATTAGGTTTCAAGATGTTAATTATAAGCACCTATATCTTGTACCCTTTATGTACATAAAACTCCCATTGATTTCAGTATGGGCTTATTTTCACCATCAGTGTCAACAACGTGAATAATTTTATTTGTAGGCTTTATGGAGTATGAATTGTAGATTTAGTCCTGATATATCACCTTCAGAATAACAACAACAAAAGGGTAATATGCCAAAAAGCAGTAAAACTCCTTTATTACAAACTTTGTACCAGCTTCCATGGCAAGAAATAACCCCAGATCTCAGTGGTTCCTATTCCTACTGCTGCTTTGCAAATGAAACTTTAAAGATAAAACTATGCTTGAAATAATTGCATGTTTACTTTTGCATAAGAAGAAAAAAAAAAAAAACAAAGACAGTGTAATATTTATTACCTAGGGAAAAAATTGTCTCAAGGATCAGGGTTTTTTATTTTATTTTTAAATATTAAGTATTTTCAAGAATCAGAAAAGTTTTAAATATTTAAAGTAAACCCTTGGAAACTGAGTCACCACTGCCTTTTTTAACTGCATGTGCTAGCTTCTTGTGGTGGTTTTTGATGTGGTTCTTGGAATCTGTCATTCTCTAGTGCAGAATTGTGTAGAATAACTGACAAACCTTGAACTGAAATGAGCAGGGGGTGAAGGAATTTTGTGGTGGTTTTTTGGTGACCTGGTGGAACCCTTGAACAGAATTTAGCTCTCTTAGAGTACAGATGGAGTGATTTGTCTTAGTGAGTTGTAGAAAAGCAATAATGAAAGATCTTTTCATAACAATTTAAAAAAAAATAATCCTTGACTTGCCAGATTCCATGCAAGGTATTGGGTATTAAATTTTAAATAATCCTCAGAAAAGAGAGGTTGAAAATGGCAGTATAAATAGGTGGAGTGTATTTATATCTTCAGTTCACATATTTCATCTGTGTTGTTCTCCTTAATCAGAGTAAAAGATTTCAAAAACTAATCAATTCATGAAGTCACTCCAGGAGTACACACTTGTACATTTCCTTCTTTTTACTATTTTTATGGAGGGATTTATTTAAAGGAATGACTGACAAGGTTAATGATGTAAATGGAGTATTTTAAGAAGGGTATTTGATTGGACTTCTTAATATTTCCATTATCAATTATTATGTTTGAACTGATTCCTGTAAGTTTTTCCACTATACCTTAATCTAGTTTTCAGGAAGTATTTTAAAAATTAGGAGACCATTCAATAGATTTAACACTTAAATGTTTCAAACAGCAAAAATTTTCTTTTGGGACAGTTTATAAACTGAATCTCTGGATAGAAATTAGAATTTATGTTCAAATAATCTATTATCAATTCATCAGTCAAGTTTTGATGACCTTCTATTCTACAGCAAAAGCTGCTGATGCACAGCTTGTACCTGGTTATTTGTGTTCATGCAGCTCTAAAACCAAATTCAAACGTTCTTTTGTCCATGAAAAAATAGGAAAACCAAAAGCATATGGGCTTTCCTAAATTAAGACATAGAATGCACTGTTATTTTATACTAATACCTGGTCTAATGACAAATTTTGTTATAGAAGGAAGTGAATGTTAGGGAAACTAATCTTACTAATAAACTCTCACATCTGTGTTGGTTGTCCTTCTTCACATCTCAGAGGAGTCAGAGAGGAACAACCAATGTGGCTGAGAAAATTTTGTAATCTTTCCAAATTCTGTGCTGGTGGAAGGCCATGCATTGCTCAGTCAACAGGGTAAACCAGGGGCACACCCAGTGGGTACAGACTCTGTGATGCTGTTGGGCACAAAAAGACTAACCAGCAATGTTGTTTCAGGTTCAAAAAAAATAGTGCAAAATTCCTGGAGTCTCTGGGCAGCTTGGAAGACGGTGCAGCTCCTGGGGAGACCTTCAGGAGCTCTTCAGGCACCAGTGCAGCATCAAGGCAGCTGCATGTCTGAACTCCCAGCTTCTGGAGACCCCCACTATTGCCTCCACAGCCACCTCCTGACTTTTGCAGAAGACTGATAAGGGCACAGCACAGTTAAGACAAAGAGTGTTCATGTACCTCGTTGTCCCAAAAGGTTTGTGTGGATTGGTTATCTTTCTCATGTGCCAAAAGGTGATGTAGTCCTCCCCCAAGATCTGTGGTCACCACAGCAAGAACTCCCAGAGGCATTTGGTCACTTTTTTTTCTCAAAGGCAAAGAAAGTGCTGGATTATGGACATTTCTCCATTGCAGGTGTCTCTCTGCCATATGTGTAACAGCCTGTCTATGACTGCTCGTGTCTGCGACTACTCTTCTACAGTCTTTGGTGGTCAGTAATGGCCACAGGTGATGTTGTGATGTAGTGATGTTGTGATGTAGTGATGTTGTGAGGAGGGACAGTCAGCAAGCACCATTTGGTGTTTGGAAATCTGCAGGTACCGAGTAAGTTACTGAGGAAAATGAGTGCTTTGACTCAGACCTTACACAAGCCATGGTGGAATGACAAGAGGAGTGGTGCAGTAAGGCCATTTTCTTGGGCTAAAGAAAAGCACAGAGTGCTTCCTGAAGATCTCCACGGTGATGCCTGCGGGTGGGGAAGGCAGGGGTAGCCTCAGCAAGCCTTGGAGTGCAAGAGTAAGGCAAACATTCTGCCCAGCTGGTGGGAAGGTGTGGGAGGTGCATGGCTAAACTAGTCTAAAGTCTGTTCTACAAGCATCATGCAACGAAAATTTGAAGGGTCACAGCACCAGGTGATTTGATCTGTGCCAGATTTCACGTCAGTGTGGACATAATCCTTGTTGGCAAACCCAGATTTCTCTGCCAGTGGTAAAAAGATTGCAATACTCTCAACACAAGAAATTTAGGCTGGATTAGGAGTGAGTAAATTTGGTAATCTGTAGAACCTGAAAATAGATATAAGGGATTTATATATGTTATATATGCATGTATGTGCATACAGAACAGGTGACTGTCAGTACCCTTTTAAAGGGGAATAACAGTTATTCACACTGACTTCCTAGTTAGAAATATACTTTCAGTCAGTGTGTCTTTCAAGGTGAAAAATAAGTATAATAGCAAACTTATCTCATTATTAGATCTTCCATAGACATTTTGGTCCTGTGCACTGTAAAAAAAAAAAAAAAAAAAAAAAGAGGATGAAACTTCTTTGAAGAACCTCGAAAGGACCAAGGCTGTTACAGAAAAAAAGAAATTCAACAGATAAAAGTGAAACATTGCAATGCCTTGTTTCCACAGAGCTAACACAAGCAAATATTGAATCAGAGACGGAGCCAATTAAAGGCACAAAGTCCTTGCACTGTAGAAGTGAAGAGCTGCAAACTGGGGAGCTAAAATAGGAGATGTCAAACCAATATTTATATGTATAAACAAACATATGCACCAGTCTGAATAGGTAAATAATTTACCTGGAACTTGCAGAGACAAGACACATTCATGACAATGTCCTTGTCTGTTGGTATTGCAAAATGTGTATGTATTTATTTAAATGTCTTTATGCAAAGAAGGGGAAAGGAGGACTGACTTTCATCTGATCCAAAGTTCCATGAATTTTGTTTGTAAACTCAGTGATTTTGGACAGGGCCTCCACCATACAGTTTTATCAACTCATCTCTCCATGTTTAAATATAATTGATTGAAGCCTGATTCTGGTTTATGATGAGCTCACAAATATTTTAATGTTATGTATCCCATGCATTTCAAAGCATTGAAATAACTATTCATGCAATTTTGTCTAGGACATATGTCAAAAATCTATTTTATCATAGAAATTTCAGCATAAGCAATCTGATAAGCAACTAAATCTTTCAGGAAAGTTTTGTTATTCATCAACCTTCTAAAGGGTTTAGTTGTTTGCACATAAATATGGTTTGATTCTGTTATTCATGATTATGAACATCGATCCTTATTAAGATGGTACCCCTAGACTGTTCACATTAATTCAGCAAATGTTCCCACTGGCAGATAAATGAAAATAGTGTAATAAGTCACCACTTGCTACAAGGATCCTAACTTTTTTTTTGGTGCTGGACATCAACAGTCATAGATACATCTGGAAATTTTGTTATGCTTGTCTGTTTATTCATATGGCCAGAATCATAATGTCTTAGTTTAAATAGAAGTTTTGAAAAGAAAAAGGAAAGATTTATTTACGTTAAATTAGGAAGACATTGGAAGACATTTAAGTGCAGTAATAGTCAGAGGAAAGCAATTAAGATATAAGTATGACTGACTCATTTTCAAGGTGTTCTTCATCTAAATAGACAAAAATGGAAGGTAAATGGTATCCCAGAAGAACACACTGCACTTACAGAGCAAATGAAAGACATGTAAAAGCAGTTTATAGAGATGTTGTGTCTTTAGACTTAGTAATTAATATTATTATTTATTTCAATAATATTGTTATTTATATATATATATAATAATAATAGATAATCAGTAGCAGGTAAGAACAGCAGATGATCTGGGAGGTGGCTTTGAAAGTTCCACTCATGAGCAAGCAGATGTTGGGCCCTGAGAGATGCACTGAGCTTCAGCTGCAGGTAGGGAAGGGAATTCACAGCTACAGCATCCAGATGGACACCAGAATTAGAATTCTGTTCTGTGAGCCAGCTGTATGGTTTAATGGAAAAAGGGCTAGAAACTAATGAAAAGACCTGTAAAGGAACTGAGAGGGTATCTCAGTTTACTTGAAGATCCCCTGTAACGTAGATTCTGACTACAGCTAACCCCAGAGTCTTCTGTTTCTTGCAAAGCAACTTACAGTCTGGAGGCTGTGATGACTCAAGCATTTGAGGAGAAGCAGGTGAATTTGTCTGCTTATCAGAGTTTGGCAACTAGTGAAGAAAGAAATCCTATGCAACACAGGTAAGGGTGACAGGTTTTTCTGGTTTAGGTTTTTATCACATGATCTTCAGCTGCTTTCTAAAGGACTTTCAAGAGTGCTTGTGTTGTCTTCAAACTTTGCAAGTTTGGAAGCATTGCAAAACCATTTGTACTGTTCGGTGCAATGCAAACACGATGAAACAAACTATTTTTGACCAAGTTTTGTATTAAAAGATGCTGTTAGAAGATGTGATGCACATCCCTTTGTGCAAAACCTTGCAGGGCAAAAACTTCAGATTACTGAAAACCTCTGTGTGCAGTCATAGTCAAAGAAAGATAAACACAAACTTCACATTTTCTTTCATAAGAGAAAAAAATTCCAAGACTCCTGTTATCTGGACACTTGGAACAGTAGTGTGGAAAAAACAAAGTTTAATTTGATTAGGATTATTTTTAGGCAGAATTCTGGAATATGATGGAATAGCTTAAATATAATTTTTGCATATATAAATAATAAATATAAGTTACAAAGATTCCTTTTAAAAAGTACCTCTTTCCATGCCTATGCACATTTATGTTCAAAAGCAAAAGACTGAAAAGAAATTGGATGTAACAACAAATGTGACTGCTAGTGATACTTATGGTATAGTTAATAACATACCTGAAAATAGCAAATAATGTCTGCACACTCAGAAACGAAATGGTCTTGAAAACTTCACTGCCTTGGTCATCTTACAGTAAGTCATAGAAAATACTGGAATTATGGCAGTAGTTATTAATTCATAGGGTACCTTTTGTTTCAGTACATGAAATGAATGGATATCAATAGTCTTCTCTTAGTGCAGTTCACTTGTAAAGCATGTTATATCACAAGCTTTTACCTCATATAAGACTACACCCAAGCTCTTTTTTTTTGTATTTTCTATAAGAGTTCTACAGCAAGTCCTCCACCTATTTTATTTATTTATACCTTCCCTTAAATACTCCTTGCTTCAGCATCTTTCATTTAAAAATGAAATAAACATCTATTGGCCCATGTCTGGGAGATCCTTGGGTCTAATAAGTTTATTAGCTTTTCCCTGATGAATTTTGCAGGCTCTGCTTCTTCCACTGAGATGGGCTTACATGGATCAATTAGGTGCAGTCACTCCCTAAGTGGAAAATCAAATTAAATACCAGCCTGGAAAACAGAATGGTTAAACTATGGCACTGTGAGATTGGAGCAAGTCTATGAGGAGGGCAGTCATCCTTGGAAGGTGCTGCTTTCCAGTTTTGCTTTTCTTTCTTGTCCACTTAATCCGATGCCAAAAATACTGACAGCTCTCGGTGCTTTAATATTGTGTTGCTGCCGTGGATGGAGCTGACTCGAAAATACTGAGGGCAAAGCCTGCTTGCAGCTTACCTCCTTCCACAGGGAAGTACCTGGAGTATTTTGTTGAAACCTGCTGGGAAGAGCAGTCTCTCTTGGCAGTGACCCAGGAAATCACTTAGTGCAAAATAAATTCCCATTTTGTTTTCATGTCCTCTGTAAACAACGGGCTGGACCCAACAGCAGGACTTCTGACTTCTGTCCTGAAAACATTTTCTGTGCATTTAGTGAAAAAACCCAAATCTCTCATTTTGTATATTTACAGAGAAACCAGCTGTAATAATCCTGTCTTACGTATTTAATTGAGTTTTTAAATTATTCTTTCTTTTAATTGTTTCAGAGACTTTTTCTCAGTTAAGTAAGTAGCTGTTAAATATTTAGGAAATGTTCTGATATTATACCACAAAATATTTGAAAGTCCATGTGAATAAATGCTTAGAGGAGAGAGAGAAATAAGCTTTATAGAATTTCTCTGCCTTTACTAACCACACCAAGCCTTGTGCATTGGAAAACATTGCAAATCCTCCACAAAAGTCGTAAAAAGTTTTTGACTCTTGCAGTGGATTGTTGTTAGTCTCTGTTTTGTACATAAATTAAGTTTGGAGCTGTGAGTGTGGGTAAGGCCTTAGGGCTTGTTGGACTCCAGCTGAGATGCCTAAGGCTCTGTGTCAAGGCACAGAGATTCTGAGATATTATTCACTGATTAGAAAGTTTTAATATGAGGCTTGGAGTTCAACTGTTCTTTCATTTAGTTTGACATCCTCCTAGTTTGCCTTTCAAACACATCATGCCACAGCTTTTGCTGAAGTTTCTCTCTCTACTCGGTTAAAATAAATCTAGGAAAGGAAAAATAAAAGCCTCATGTTGTTTATAACTGCCAGGTTTGCAATGAAAGATGATGCAATTAATGCCATTTGGATGACAGAGCTTCAGAAATCAGTGGGTATCACTGGAGAAATCACCATGCATTCGCAAAAGGAAAATTCAATGTTCTCTCTAAATTTCTCCTTTTTTTTACCCACTTTTAGGCCACAAAAGGAACAGTGCTTCTCTATAAGGAGAAATCAGTGAGTTCTCAGCCACAAAAGTAATTCACCTGCAATGTGGAAATTGGGAACTGTTTGTTTGACCATCTGTTTTTTACCCCTTTTTAATACTCAGGTATATACGACATATGAAAGAGTCCATTTTAACTTACATAATATCCAGAATATTGAGCTTTTATCTCAAGTTTGCTCATAGTTTGGAGTTATTTATAGTTTGGAAACAGCTTCTGAAAAGCTGCTGTTCCAAAAAAAAAAGGAGATGTAGAGACAGTGAAGAGCAGCTCCTCCTGAAGGTTCCCTGTTGTCACCAGTGATCTGTGGTGTCTGGCACTGTGGCCTTGTCTGCAGGTTAAATGAAGGAGTCGAGTTATTGGCCATAAATGTTCTCAGTGATTTGGGGGCTCTGATCTTCTGGGCTAAGCACAAAGCCATTGCAAACTGGTACTTTTTTTCCTAAAGCTTTTCAGAGGAGAGTACTGGAGACAATAGAAAGTCTTTAGAGGCCTGATCCAAACACGTGAGGCTCTCAATTAATTTTAAAAATTTCCAAATTAACCTTATGCTGTAGTGTTATTTAAGTAATAATTCCGTATCAAAATATCCTGTAGTGGTTATATCTTACATGCTGGAAGCAGAAATGTTCTCTGTTGGTGAAGAATATTTTCACTTAGCGGTGAATGGTTACTCAAAATTAAGCAGACAAGATGACTGAATAATGCATAAGAGCCGTGACACAAACAAGAATATAATTCCTTTTTCCAGGACCCTGGTCTGATGCTTTATCCATAAGATTATCTCTTCCTGTCAAGATCATTTATCTAAAAATGGAATAGTAGAACTACAGAAGATAGAAAGGAAATCAACAGAGTTATGGAATCATTTCTGTATGAAGAATAATTTTACAGACAAGGACTCTTCAGACTGAGAGAGCATTGAAGGGGGGAATATGATAGAAGACTGTAAAATCAAGACTGCAATGAAGAAAATGAAGGATGTTTCGCATAAAAAAGGAGGGAATGATTGTTAAGTGGAACAAAGTAGATGCTTATTCATACAATGTGTAGATAAGGAGTGAATCATGTTTCCATAGGATACTGTGGCATTAGACCGGTTCTAAAATTATCACAAACATTGGTGAAATAAAAAGCAAGCTAGGGCTATGAAATATAATGATTTTAAGCACCAAGACATTAATAAAGATTAAATACTGATATTTAATATTTAATCTGTCTCAGAAGAAATCGTAAAACTTAGAAAACTGGAAGCTGCCAGAGAATCCAGCAGAATTTGAGTACTCTGTCCTTCAAGGCTTCTCCAGGCATCTTTTGCTGGCCACCCTCAAGAGATGTGGTACTGGGCAGAACTTTGGAACTCGCTTTTAATAAGAATGATTATCTAGTGTGCTGCTGACCCATTGAACAAGTTATTAGAATGAGAAAGTTAAATGTTTATATCTAAATGTCTGAAATTAAATATGGAATGCACATAAAGCAATTATTATATTAATAATCTTACTCTGTAAAATATGATAAGGATATAAATGATGAGGATATAAGGTTATTGGAGTGCATCCAGAGCAGGACCATAGAGATGGTGAAGATTCTGGAAAGGAAGCCATATGAGGAGAAACAGAGGACACTTGGTCTGTTCAGCCTGGTGGAGATTGAGGGGAGACCTCATTGCAACTACAACTTCCTCGGGAGGGGAAGAGGAGGGGCAGGCACTGATCACTCTGTGGTGACCAGTGACAGAACCTGAGAGAATGGTCTGAAGTTGTGTCAGGGCAGGTTTAGGTTGGATATGAGGAAGAGGTTCTTCACTCAGAGAGTGCCTGGGCACTGAACAGGCTCCCCAGGGAAGTGGGCACAGGGTCAAGCCTGACAGAGTTCAGGAAGTATTTGGACAATGCTCTCAGGCACCTAGTGTCATTATTGAGGTTGTTTTGTGCAGGACCAGGAGTTGGACTCAGTGATGCTTGTGGGTCCCTTCCAACTCAGGATACTCTATGATTCTATGAAAACTCTTATTTTTCATTTGTGTGATCTATCAAATACATGCCCATTTAATTGCTGCACCTATCATTCCAGGCTTGTGTAGTGATGTGCCATAGATACTTGAAAATCCTTTGTGTGGATTATTACTCAAATCTTTGTTTCCTACAAGTTATTTAAATTTCCATTATTTTTAAAGAAAAATATCCATAGAATTATATCAGCTGTTCTGCCAGGAACTATTTTTTTAATTGCTCCTTCCAAATACAGTTTAAGGGAGAAAACTCTGGTGTTTTGTGACATTACGTTTTTTGTTTTACTTCTGACAACTTTGTTGGAACCATAAGGCTTTGTTCTTTATAATACTTAAAGCTTGCAATCTGGCAGGTTTTGCCTAGCTCACAATACTAATTCCTGTTTGAAGCAGGTTTTCAGGGAATAAAGCTACAGAAATGATGAACCAGATGTATCTTATTAGTGGTCCTAAAACAAATAGGAAAATATTCTGTAAAAGCCTGACTGTATATATGAAATAAACCTGGCCATAGATAAGAATGGGTTTGAGTTGTAATATTGATATCTGTTGTATGAATCTTGTTAATCCTGTGTCCTGTCTTGGAGAATGACCAAAGAGGCTGCCTGGGGACCAAAGCAGGCACACAGTGATATGTCCCAGAATGGTTTCCCAGTCTCCACCATTTTGCTGCTCAGGGACTGTCTGGCCCAGGGATGTCTGTAAGTAAGTGTATAATTAATAATTCATTGTGGTCTTCCACTTTTCGTGAACTTGTTCTCTTTTCCCTTGGCGTCGCGTAGCTCTTTGGCATCCACCACATTTTTTCCTGTCCCTTTCCTCACCACTTACTCTTTTCAAGGGCATGGCTGTTGTTCTCAGCTCTCAGTACAAAACAAAATATACCAAAATATATCCCAAACACTCTAAATATTATTGACTGTAACTTTTATGTTGAAGAACATGACGTTTCAGGACAATGGGTGTTAATCATTGCTTTCAAAGTTTGCTTTCCATCATCACTTTTCACATATATCCTCTAAAACTATTAATCTACTAAGCAGTGCTTACTTTTATATTGTTTGGTTTCTTGAAAAAAAAAACACTTGGGTGAAGGCACTGCACTGAAAAACTTGTGCTTGGTGATGTTAAATACCTTGTCAGCTCTTAGAAAGTTAAAAAGTAAGAAAATAACAGACCAAGAAGAAACCAATCAACCTCCTTTCCCCAAATACGTTCCTCTCCTGCCTCTGGGAAGCGGTGTGGTTTCAGCAAGAGAACCAAGACGAGCATCTGAAATGAAGTGCAATATATCACTTTCAGATCTAGTTTGAGAGGTTGTCAAGACCCATCACTGAAATATCTTTCAGCCCATCAGAACATTTCTTTGACAGAAACAGGACTTTTTGTACAAAGCTTTTAGAGCTTAAATATCGCCAGCAGCTAAGTGCTTTAATCTGAGGTTTAAAAGGAAGAGCAGGAGAAAGCTGAGTAAGCCTTGGATAAAGCAGCTTCATTATCTTGTAGGTTTAATTTAAAGGTTGTACCTCCAATACTGTTTGCAATATTCTAGGACTATTAAATGCATGTTTGCTGAGAAAATTTTATAATAATTATTCTATGTGTTTTTTCCTGTGTAAAGGATTTTA
Source organism: Myiozetetes cayanensis (assembly GCF_022539395.1). Taxonomy (NCBI): domain Eukaryota; kingdom Metazoa; phylum Chordata; class Aves; order Passeriformes; family Tyrannidae; genus Myiozetetes; species Myiozetetes cayanensis. The sequence goes on from NW_026087742.1 coordinate 7,436,400, forward strand.
CAGATGGATGTTGCTTGTTGGATTATTACTGTTGTTTCTTATGGTTGTAAGATGACCAAAACCCAGCTCACACTTAAAAAAAAAAAAAAAAAAAAAGGTAGGGTTGGTAGGGTTTTGATAAAGCAGATAATAATGCACATTGAATTCTAGGTAATATTAAATACCTATATCCTCTTTACACAAGCAGTATTATGTCTAAAAGTATTAAAATTCTAGTCTTCAGATTGTAGAAAAATATATTATAATAAATAGTTACACTCTGGCATTTTGAATGGCAACCCATATCTGAATTCCAAGCAAGATTCAGTTAAAAATATGTTTTTTAAGCCACAGCGACAGCAAGTGTCTTCTTTTTCTTCATACATTCCAAAAATGAAGCTTAACAAGTTGGGGTTTTAGATAGATGAGAGGGGACAATATTTTACTTCTACCACCATGATTTGTACCTCAGCATTGCAGATCTCCGAGATTGTAGTATGCATATATATGAGAATACAAGGCTGAAGAAAATGAAAGATAGCAGGAAAGATATACCTAGTTTTTCACCCCTGATTAGCTTATTTTCTTTTCTAGAATACAGGATGGAAAAAACCCTTTCTTCGAGGCTTAGCAAATGAATGATTGTCTAACTTTTGATAAAGGAAAGAGAGGTTTTGAACCCCAAATTTTTAAGGTTTTGCAGCATCTCTCCTGGCAGAGTCCTGCAGTTCTTCCAGTGTCTAATTTCAAATTTATAAAATAGCTGTGCTAAAATAAATTGTCATTTTATTTCCTCCTTACGCTGCTGCAAAAATTTGTGTTTTAAAAGAGATGAGTAGTTCAGTCTGGCACAATTAAGATTTCTAAAATTTCCTCCTTATTTAGACTTTCTCGATAAATCTCCATATTTCCATAGTATAAAAGGGCAGTGTTATTTATGCAAAACCTAATCTTGTTCCAGTAGCAATGCATGCTTGGGAAGTAGTTTTATCTGTCATCATTCTGGGTAACCCCTGTTTTTTTTTTTTTTTTTTTTTTTTTTCAGGTTCTGTTAGAGAATCTGTTGTGGAACTCACATTATCAAAGCAATTTCAAAGGAGACTGGAGTAGCAGTGCAATAATTGAGTTTGTGTGACAAGAGTAAGACACAGGATGCAGAGCCTGAGGAGCCTCCAGCATGGGACCTGGTGGACATCCTCACAGGATGGGGACTGTGTATCCTGACAAAAGCAAGGAAATGAAGGGATTTCACTTCTAAAACTGCTATTGTGTATTTTTTTTCTCCCTGCACTTCAAAACCATTTTTATTCTTTTTTTCTTAATTACTTTGTTTGAAAAGTACAATCAACTTCAGAAAACAATAGAAAATAAAGCTATTGGAAATTTCTGAGTTGGTTAACAATTGGAGAACACATTGGCTTTCAAATATTTGCAGATATTCCTCCCTTTTCATGAGAGAGACAAATATCACCAAAGACATCAGTCGGGATTAGAAGAAATGTTGAGATAAGTTTGAAATGAAGTTTGTTCAAAATGCTTAGGAGGAAAATGCTTCTTTATGGTAAGACATATCTTCTGTAAAAATAATCTTAACAGGAGATACAATCAAATTCCTTGCAGGTCATTTTTTACTTGGGGGAGAAAACGGTGAAAAGTGTGCAAGTAGAGAAGAGTTCTTCAGTGTCAGGACCCAGACCAGAGGTCTTATAGCCTTAATGTGTAGAATCATAACATTCCATAGCAAAGATGACTTCCTCCTGCTCTTTTTTTGTCTAATCCAAAATAGATGACACTCACAAAGCAGCGTGCTGTGCCCTAAACTTTGTGTTCTTGCCACCTACCCAGGTAGGCATATTTTATTTTCAGTTCCCTTCATTTTACTTCTTAAGGATTCACTCAGGAGACACTGTTAATGTTGACGAAGAGCCTGGTGTCACTGAGCTCATGCTGATAAAGACAGAAGAGAGACAGGCTGTTCTGAGGCTTGTTTGAAGATTAAATACGTCTCACATCTAGACTGGAAGGTTTTGACTTTGAAACCATGAGAAGGTGCAGTGACTCCATGTGAATCAGGGATGAGGCAGTCATAGCTGCCTTCCAGCATTAATGAGCATTAATCTGGGATGCTGTTACACAAACATTTGCCTATTTCTAATGGAAATTAGGTTCCTCAAGCAATTATAGTTATAGAAATAATATTTGGAGCAAGCGGGTCTTGGAGTTATTCATATGGACATCACGTCATCTTTTAACTGTCAAATTCCAACCAATATTCAAAGTAAAGAATTGACTTAATTTGTTTGAAAAGTTAAAGATGTGAGAAGTAGAGATTGCAGTAAAATAGCCAGTGAAAGTCAACACTGGTATAGTGCTGCTGTATTTTCATCACCTGCCTTATTAAATTCACAATATTTTTTGTCTCTATCTTTGAATCAAAAACTGGAAATAAAGACTCCCAATTTTTGTTGGTATAAGCTAGAAACAATAATCTTATTTTTATTACTGGCTACAGAGGATTTACTGTTGAATCTAAAGTGAATACCAAGCTTTGAGGGCAGGGTATCAGCTCAAACACAAGCAACAAAAATATAATTCTCCTTTATTGACAACCAACTTACATATGTAGTATTTTGTGATATCAGAGTGATAATTCTGCACAGCAGATGCTGAAGTAAGGTGCCAGCCCAGCCAGCCATTTTCATTGTGCCTTCAGTCTAAAGACCTCCCAGTCTATGCTATCAGATGCACACAGGTTTCCTGGATTGATATGCAATTGCTTGCTATTTCAAAGAATAAGGAATTTGAGAAGTTCCTGCTCCTCCTAATTACCTCTCAAGAGTCAGGTTTCCTCTAACAAGAGATTTTTGTCAACTCTTTTCTGTGTTGCTCAGCGCTCTTCAGAGCAAATTTAACCCTACACACAGCCTTGTTTAGTTGCTGGTTTTGTTGTGCCCAGCACAAACCTGTGTGACAGTCCTTAATTTTCTTGAATTCTGGGGTTGTTGCTTGTTTGCTTTACACAAAAATGGTTTCTTAAAAGAATAAGGTATTTATGCATGCAATACTTCTCCTTTACTTGTGTCTGACTAATTGTGACAATATTAGAAGTAGTCATTAAATTTCTGTGTATACAACGGTTTATTGTCTTCAGATTGCAATCTCACCTCCTTCCTTGCAGCCATGACAGAAGGTGATTTTGGATCCCATTCAGCTCTTTGGTGTCAGCCTGGTATCCCAGGCTTTCTCTACACATGGGAGCATCTCCTTGGCCAGCACTTGTGGAACAGCCTTACAGAATTCTAAGCAGATCCCAAGGTCTGTATAAATACACATTTATATTAGGTCTGTATTCTTGGAATGACCCAGAAAGGCATTTACTCATTCAGGGTAAATCCTTTACAGTTAACACAAATAAAGTATTGTAGTTTTTTTGTTTGGTTTGGTTTGCTTTGGTTTGCTTTGGTTTGCTTTGGTTTCTCCGAGGGAAAGTTGTTTTCTTTTACTTCAGGGTGGATACATCACCTGGCAAAAGGACACAGCTAAATGTGAAATGATGTGAAAATGATGAATGGCAGTTTCCAAAAGTAAGGTAGTTATTTATAAGCATTTTATTATAAAATTGTGCAGTGTAATTCCAAACTATTATTTTTTTCATACCTGAAATTTGAATTGCATTACTTCACCATTTTTTCAACTTTAATCACTAGTTAACTGAAAGGATGAAAAGCTCCATGAATCTTTTTTGCCTACTTACTACTATTAGAATATTTTGCTCTTTTAAAGGACTTTTAATCAAATATCTCATATTTAGAGTTTCCATTTCACACCTTTATCTGAACACTTAATTTTTTTCAAACACAAACTTATTTGCAAAAGTATTTTTCCGAGGGAGTTAAAAAAAGGGGCAACAGGGAGGCAAATCTTGGTTTCTATGTCAAAACACCATTTTTTATGATTTATTACTTCTCAGCACTTTACTTTTCTACAAAGTTCCTGCAGGGGTTTGCAATATTCACTTCTGCAAGGAACAGCATGCTGTAATTTTGCTTCCTTGATTTCCCTGTAGGTCCCCTCAAACTCTGGAGACCCCTTTTTGCAGGGATAATCTGTTTTCAGTGGCATCTACTGTGCTTATGAATGCAGTACTCCTAATGAAGATATTGAGTGTCTTGAATAAGGATATGGCCACACAAACATAAAGTGTGTTGGGGGCCTTTGGCACGATATCTTATCAGCATCGAACACAGACCAACTGTTAAAGGAAAATGATGAAGGGAGCAGGCAGGTAAATGAGGAAGATTAAGCCTGACAAGATGCAGCAGGTTCTGAAGGAGTTTATCCAGTATGAGGAGTTGAATTATTAGAAAGAGTAAGATACATAAGGCAGCAGAGAGCAGAAGTAACTCTTGACTGTGTCCCAAGTGGTACCACTGTCCATGCTATACCTAAACCAACTATACCACAATAGTCTAACAGACTGCAAGGTGTAAAGTTTGAAAGGTGTCAGATAATGAACAGAAATGTGGAAAAGCTGTCATAATTAGGAATAACTACTAACTTAGTTTGTGTCAGTATGAGGCCAAGAGTTACATATGGAACAACATACTCTTGAAAGGGTGTTGAACTTTGAAAAAGAATGAGTGCTTCCACAGGGAAAGAGAGATCTTTATCTCCAGGAAAAAAAATTCCTTGTAAGTGCTACCTTTGCAAATATACACAAAGCTATGACGATGATCACAAATGTTAAAATCCTCTTGTGAGAGCCCTTTCCCTCAGATCTGAGAGAGGGCTTCTGGCACAATTTATAATATTTGTAATAAGAATGTCAATATGAGAAGCCTGACTTGGAGAACACTTGTCTTAATTTTACGTGTCTAAAAATTTAACCAAGTGAAAACGAAATAATTTATGTTTTTTCATAATCTTGTTTATTCTATTGCATGTTACAGCAGAGAACTATATCTTGTGATTCAGATTTTCAGAAATGACCCCTTACTTGTAGTTAGGCTCCTGTACAAATTTTCAAAACGTTGAGCTCCTGCTAGTTTCCATCCACCTCAGAAGCATCAGTAAAATCTTTTTTATTTTGTTGTAAATTTGCTCAGTTTCAGTACACTGCAACTTTGAAAAAATTAATAGGTGATAAATGGTGGATGGGAGAAGCAACTGAGACCTGTCTGAAACATAAAATTTGGACCCCAACCTTTTGTCCTTTACTTGCACCTAATTTTTGTTTCTGTATTTAAATGAAGGAAATTGAATCAGTTAATTTACATCTCAACAGATAGGCAGAGAATGCAAAAGTGTACCCTGTGATGAGGTAGATTTGTTTTTGAGGTAAGTTCCTTAAGATAATAGAAATTGCACAAGAGTAAATTTTTTTTTAAAAAAGCAACTTCCTTTTACAAATGTTTTGCTTGGTTGGTTTGGTTTTAGGATTTTGTTTGTTTAATTGATTGATTGATTTTTTTTTTACTAGATCGTCAGTTGCCACATCCTGATTTAAGTTTCTTCAGTGTAAATCCTCATGACATGTTGCCTTAAACTGTAATAGTTCATCCCACACAGTGAAGCATTTACCTTCTAAAATTATACACTAAGTTTAAAGATTTGCTTATTTCAGACTACCAGCTCAAACTTTTCACATAACAGACAGTGGTATTGTCAGTGGAAGGTTAATTTGAAAGTTTGTCTTTTTTAAGGTCATTTCGAAGCAGTTCTCAGTTATTTTGGTAATCTATTGAAATTCTTCAAAATTCAAAATATCTCCTGCTTGCAGGTTCTCTGTTTTTTATTAATCTCTTACTTCCAGTAGGGCATCTGAGTAAATAAGATGTTCTTTTCATTTTACTAATACATATTCTGTGAATCCATCATTTGTTGTCATTCAGCTCTATGGAATGTTGTAGATATAGTAACATCCACTATCCATTTTCTAGTTCATTTACTTAGACACAAACACACACACACACACTCATTTAGAAATCCAAACATGTTTTTGTCATTTGTACCTAAGCATCAGTGGTCCAAATTATTGTTTCCACGGTTTCACAAATCCTTAGTGTCACCATTATTATGTTTCTCGAGTCACCTTCCTTGACTTGCAAACTTCTCTCCCAGAAATAGATATTTCAGATAGTTTTATTACATGCCATCTCTGTTTACTGTTTACATCATCTACGCAACACATCCTTCATGGGGAAAGTAGAAGCTACTTTTATCATTCCAAATCATGAATGCAGCTATAGGCCAGAGTCATCAGAGACTGTGCAGACTTCAGAAAATATTGTCTTTTTATGGTAGTCAGTTGCCTGTTATTCACAGAGGATTTACTGCAGTAAAAGAGAAGGCTCTTCAGGATAACCTTTAAAGTGCTGTTTCCACGGAGGATGACTTGAATTCATACTAAGGCTGTCTAAGTGCTCCAGCAGTGGGAAAAAAAACAGGAGAGAGGTTTTGAATCACGGGTCTTTATGCCCATGACACCTTGCCTTCCAGATATCACCATTCTCACTTCAATCTGTCAAATGTTACTGTGGGGAATACAGGCTAATGCAGTCATCTCCTGCTAAGGACATAATGTCAACGATTTTATCCTGTCATACTTGGAAAAGAGAAATATGGTTAAAGATAACCTCTGGACACCCACCACGTAGGTGGATTATGAAAGGCAAGCATTGGAACACCGTGTGAGTCTTGTATTGAATATATTCTTTCCTGCTAAAACAGCTTAAGGCTGGCTGGATTTGTTACCAAAATGGAGTTAAATGGAGTTAAAACAATGTGGGGACAAGGTTGTCTTGTTTGAACTGCAGGAGTGCCTGGACCTACGATACAGGTGTGAGGTCTGCAGTTCATCGTGGGTTTGGACATTATGCCCAAGAATCATCTGTCCCTATTGTATGAAAAGCATTTTTGCAATTGAATTTTCAGGAGTTACTCTCAGGGATCTCTTTGCAGCTGGTTTTGCTGGGTTAATGTCTACTGTATTACACAACACACTCTTCCAGGAAGAGAAAGCCAGCTAAATCACTTCCACAGAAAGGAATGGAGACACCAAGTCAGATGTCCTGTTCTGCTCCAGAATTTTTTTAAATAGTTAAAAAACTATATTAAATTAACTTTAATCTAATAGGGGTTTTTTTGTTAGTTTGTTTGTGGGTTTTTTGTGGGTTTTTGTTTGTTTGTTTGTTTTTGTTGTTGTTTGTTTTGTTTTGTTGGGGTTTTTTTGAGGGAGAGTGCTCGGTTTTGGGTGGGGTTTGGTGTAGGACCAAAGGAATACATTGCACAAAATTTCAGCTTTAAATATTGTGCTTTTCAGCAGTCAAGAATCCAAGCTGTGCTGTTCTGTGGATCAGGAGATGAGTACTAATAGGATAAAGAAATTCTTTGTTGGTCTTCTAAGAAAATCAGGCCCATGGAGTTTGGCATAACTATGTGTTTCCATGTGCTGTTATAACTCCTTTTTCTCCATCCCCTTATTAACATTTTGATCTTTTTTTTTCAGTTCCAGCAGAGGACGCAGCCAAAATACGATTTTATTCAAGGTTTATGAACATAAATTGTTGGGCAGGAAAATAAATGTAACATTACTGAAATGTGAAAAATAAATAGCAGGTTGTTATTGTAGGATGAGACATGAGGACTCCATGTGAAAGAAAACATTTCTCAAATGTACAAAGAGCTTTGTAAACTCTTCCCATAGGTTTGCCTATTGGGGTTAGTACTCATGAGACATAAAAACAATGGAAGCAGACTTCTTTACCTCTGGTGTTTGACAACTGCTTCTTTGCCTCTAGACTTCCAGTGGGAATCAGATCAGTTGAGTAGTGACAAGCTAATTATTGTGTGATATCTTGCTGTTTTATCTTCATGGTCTCAGTTCAATCCCCCGTGGGAAGCATTTGCATCACGAGGAGCCCAGCACTGCAGCAGAGCCAGAGGCTTTCACCATGAAGATCTTCCTCTTTAAAAAGAGATTGGAAACTTTGGCATAAATGCTGCACTGAAACCCTCCTCCACTTTCACTGGTGGATGCACAACTTCTCTGACCTTCTTCTGGTAATATTTGCTTTGAAGGCTTCCAGTTTATAGAGAGCTATCTTCTCTTCTTTCCAAAAGAGAGTGACTACTTTAATAACAGTTTCCAGTAGGATGACAGAGCAATATAAGAGAACATCCTGTACTCTTTGTTCTGTAGATTAGAGAAATACCATATATATTGATTCGCTTTATAAATAGAAACTTTTGGAAGAATTTCAATAAGTTTCAATCAGACCGTCATTTCATTTATTAAAAAAACAAATCAAAACACTCCTCCAAAATCCTTATTTAAGGGTGTGGTTTTTGTTTCAAGAACTAGCTAGGTTTCAGATAATGCACTTCAAGAGAGGAGTGTTGTGAGTTAATTTTGAGATGTCTTGACTAGAGAAATCCTGTTGTGAATCCCTGACAAACAGCTGACTACAGGCAACTTAAATAACCATTTAACCAGAGCAATATGAGGAAAATTGAGCTGATTTTTATCTGGGTGATAAATCATACATTTATGATTTAAGTATAATACAACAAATTTAACTCTGGTTCTTTGAATTTATTTCCTTCAATATATCTTGAAAAGGTGTATTATTAGCCTGTCCTAGTGTAAAACCATCAGCTGAAACTAATCTCACTAATGAGGTTCATTTGTTCTTTGACAAACCAATAAATAGTTTTCACAAGAAAAAACTTAACTAATAGTTGAGCCACAGCCTTATAATTAATTTTCTTCTCCAGTGGTAGCAAGCATGGAAACAAACAGTAAATTTTTCATTTGTTCATCTCTTTCGAGCAACTGTTTAGCACAGATATGCTTGATTAATGGATTTAATTTGTTCCCTTCTCCTCTAGTCAGTTTTTATATTACACTGGTTATCAGAGGGTAGGACAATAATGTGGGTACTCTCATTGTACTGTATTCCATCAGTGTCAGGGCTGCCTTCTAGCTCCGGGTCTGCATCTTTAACCTTTGTAGTCCTCCCGAATCTTTCATCAATCTGTGTTACAGTCACCTTGGGAAGGGAAAACAGAAGCACTCAGTCAGCACTTACAGGTAGTAAAGTGTGTCATTACTTCTTACAAAATGCTGGCAGCAGTGCACCTTTCATTTCCCACAGAAATATGATTTGTGAGATGAGCAACCCTATGGTTAAGAGAGGAAAATGTAAATTAATAGTCTGCTTACTACTTGTACTTTTTATTTATATTTATGTGTGTGTGTGTGTAAAAGTATAAATTATACAGGGTTTTTTAACCTCATAGTTTATATGTATATATGCACACACCATATTTTACTGGTTCTAAATATGATTACTGTTATATACTTATATTTTGTGTGCCTGGTTCAAGCCACATCATAAAAAATAAGACAAACTTCAAAAACTTCCATTTCACAATGTTAGTTCCCTCCCAGCGGAGCAGATATAATCGTGGAGACTTGCTAAGGTTATTCTAGGTTTCAGGCTAGAAAAGTGCTGCATAATTACAAGGTGCCATGTTCCTTCAGTTTCTATTAGAAGGAGCGTAACCAAATTTAGTGGGAAATATATTGCTTCTGTACATGGCACATTACACCCTTCTATAATAAATCAAGTTTAAAAGATCATTAAGGGCTACTGAAATAAAAATGTATTTAGAGTGCCACTTTAGGCATGCATGATATACATTCTTTGAGGATGATGGCAGGCAACTGGGAAAAATTGTTTTGGTGAACTTGTAATTTATGTATTAGTGATTCAGCAACCATATAAATGTATATATACCTCCTGAGGTATCAGATTCATTTCCATATTGAACAGTGGTATAGATATTCACTTGTGTTCTGATTTCAGTAGTGTAGAGATGCTGTGAGAGACAGTCCAGGCCAAAGAACCTTTACAATATGAGCAGACAAGAACAATCACACAAGTGAAAGAAAAAGAGGTGAGGATGACTTGCCCAAAGTCCCAGAGCAAGCTGGTGTCACAGGCACAGATTGCTCAGATGGGCAATCCACTGTGGCTGCCTCTGTTGATTCTATTTCAGTACCTCTCCCTCCATGTTATTTCTGACATATTCAGCTGATGAGGACTGAATGGTACCATGGTGCCCACTAGACATTTTAATACTTGTCAGAGCAGGAGGAAAAACATCTGTTATGCAGAGTTTACTTTAGAAGAACACTATAATAAAACCTTCATTTGTCAGTGACAATAATGGCCTGACAAATTGTGAAATATTGATGCAAGTTTTTCTCATTCATCAGGATCACACCATTCATTTTTGTCTATTTCAAAATGCGAGCGTCAATTTATACATTTATTAATTTGACTTTTTCTTTACCTGACCCATCCTAGAAAGTGAAATTGGGAAATGACTATTAAAACCTCCATGATTCATGTTAGATACTTTGATGGTTTCACTGTGATCATTGACTTTAAACCCAAATGTAAAAGATCATATAGAAATATAAAAATTAGGGGTTTTTTTATTTAACAACAATATTTTTAGGAACATTTTGTGACTATATAGTCCAAGGTGATAGTTTTGAAAAGTGACATTCTAGTCCTGTTTTTTTTTAATTAGTATTTTTTCTTGTGTCTGTTCCTTAAAGGTTTTTCCCCCACTTAGTTAAAGAAAGTTCTGTTTGCCAAGGCAAGTTCAGGATGGCCACACATAAATATTTGGTTTTTCTTCTGATTTTGGAAATGTATGAATGAAGTTAGTTTTGGTCTTATTTTTCTTGTCTTAGTGAGTATATTTGAAACTCCAAAGAAAAGAAGTAGTCATGTTTTATCTGCAGATCTTTTTGTTCTCAGTTTAATGTATATTTAGAGTCTATTTAAAACTTCTGTGCATTTTGTCTATGCCGTAAATTCCTATTTGTGTGAGTTTTCAGGGAAAAAATCAAGTCTGAAAAAACAGGGTTGAAATTATAGATATATTGTAGCTAAAAGCCTCTTAATAAAGAAGATTTTTAACTGCTTGAATTGCTTGACTTTTATCACCTTTTATCAGTTCTTACTGTCTAGGTTGGCTTTATAACTAATGTGCCTACTAGAAGAGAATCGAAACAAAATTGTAAAAATCAACACAAAATAGCCAAAAGCTGATAGCTTTGCAAAAAGAAATTAATAGACTCTTTCAAGCAATTCATGTAGTTTTAAAGATACCATCCTCTCTCTGTTGATTATAGTGCTCTATGTTACAAAAGAGAAGCAGTCAACCACAAAAAGGCAAAAAACCCCAACCCTAAACTTCTAATTACGTGTGGCTGGTAATGCTGCTTCACTAACTCTTTGTAAAATAAGATCCCTTTGTTCATTCCTTAAATTTCCCATGTTGATCCCTACCTTAGGCTGAAGCCTTCCAAGATTTCCTCAGCCAAAAGAGCTCAGAGGTTTCTAAGAGCAAAGCAAAATTACTGTGGCCTTCTACACAGCCAGGCATGGGGACCAAGGGAGATTAGGGAGCCACAGGGAGGCTGAAACAAAGCCATATCTTACATGTTTCCAGTTAACACCTGAGTCTTTTCAGAAATGGTCCATAACTGTTTGTAAATATTCCATGAGTCATGAATCTTTCTTTTATTCAAACAGCATTTCCACAGTTTGTAGGCCAACCTATAGGTTTGTGTGCTAATGAATTCAGTGAATATTTGAAAGCAAATTTTTACTGTGCATCCTATTTTGACAGAAAAAAACCCCCAATGTACAACCTAAAAAAACTCTTCTGTGGGTATAGTAAATAACTGAACTTTCTCTCAGTATGTGATCTGAAAAATGCATTGAAAAAGCCAATCATCATATTTTGGAAATACTGCACAAGTCAACCCTCACTGTATAGTGCTACAAGTAGAAATATTCCATAAATAAATGAATAGTTGTGTTTTCAAATTAGAGTATTGTATGGGCTTTGGCTGAAATAGAGTTGATTTTCTTGAGGGGAGCTTATGTGGAAACAGTGGAAACAGTGTTGACAGTGTAGAGGTATTGGCATTACTGCTGGGCTGTGCTTACACAGAGTCAAGGCCTTTTCCACCCCTTGTCCCACCCCACCAGTGAGTGGTCTGGGGGGACAGAAGATGCTGGGAGGGGACACAGCCAGGACAGGTGACCCCAACTGACCCAAAGGATAGTCCATAACACGGGACATCAAGCTCATTGTATACAACTGGGGGAAGAAGGAGGAAGGGGGACTTTTACAGTGATGGTGTCCAAGCCACCATCACACGTGATGGAGTCCTACTCTCCTGGGGATGGATGAGCACCTACCTGGCCATGGGAAGCAGTGAATGAATCCTTTATTCTATTTTGCTTGCATGGTGAACTGGTTTTATCTCAACCCAAGAGTTTTCTCACTTTTACTCTCCCAATTCTCTTTCCCCGTGTCACTGTAGGGCAAGTGAGCAAATGGGTGTGTCATGTTTAGCTGCCTACCAGGGTTAAACCACAACAGACATGGAAAAAAATTTTTGTCCTGAGTACCACACAGTAATTGTGGAGTACAATAAAAATGCTTTCTCTTATAGGTAAATACCTTTGCTTACTGTAAGCGAAAATAGATAATAATACAGTAATTAAACTGTAATTTCCATCTTTTTCTGTCTGTACAATAAATAAGGTTGCCTTTACACCATAGGGAATGCTTCATAAGATTATCTTGGTGATGTTTTGTTCTCATGTAGCAGTGTGTGTGTGCCAGTGCCCCTGAGCACATAACACAGTATCTATTCAAGCTCTGTCATTAACATGAGAGCTAACAAGCCCGGAGATGACTTAGTGAAAGGTCAGGTGCTTCATTAAGCCCACTTGTCAGCCATTGGAGGGTTTCCAGCAATGGTGAGCTGTGACAAAAACAACCAAATTTACATTATACTTCTGCACAATTAACTCTAAATTAGGAAATTAGAGGCAATCTAGGGGAATAACTGAGGGACTAGTCACGATCAATTATGTGCATCTGTACTAAACCAAAGTGCCTCAATGCCCTGGCAATTAAAATACTGCTGTCTCTACAGAAGTGACCATAATGTCAAGCAGTTTGAGCCTTGTAATCCTTAGACAAAAACAGGATGTCAAGTTTTTTTCTCAGAAGAGACAACTGAAATCAGAAAACCTCCCACCATAAGCAGTAGCATATTTCAAAGAAACTGTAAATCGCTCAAGAGCCATTCTCACTTGGGAAGACAAGACTGTGAATTATATGTTCTGATGCAATCTACTCTTACTGTGTGTCCCATGCAACCAGTAAACCTAATGGTGAAACAAATACTGGATTTCTCCTATGTGCCAGAGCAGGATGCTCCTCACAGTGGGGCTATTGCCTTGCACTGGGTTTGGGCTGATGTCTGAAGGGCTGACACCTTAGTGGTGTTTAACTTGGCATGCCCAAGTGATGAAAGACCATTACAACAGCTAGTTCAATGTATAACAACCAAAATGAACTGTTGAAATAACAAATTTGCGCTGTTGGATTAAGATTCCTTAAATCTTACTCTGATCTGGCACTTTGACAGAGGAGCTCACGATCCTGAAGGCAATAATTCCTTTTTCATGTCTTGTTAAAAAAATCCAAGAAAAAAAAATTATATAGATATTATTAATTTGCAGAAGGCAGGGTAGAATTCATTTTTGGTGGAGGGCCAGTTGTTGAGGCTTGTACTTGAAACAGCCAAGACAATTTACTGAATTCTTATCTTAATAGGATTAATTTTTTTACTTTTTTTTAATACAAGTTCCTACCTCAAGAAGCACCATGAGCTCTACTTGAAGGGAAAACTCCAATTTTGTTACTTAGTTAAAACTCTTTTCTGTAACCTACCTGTAGTACTACAAGTAAATATAAAAATTAAAATCAAAATGAAGACCAGGAAGCAAGTGGAAAGAAATATATATTTTAAAAATCCATTTTAACATTCCTGAAAATCAAGTTAATTTATTTGAACATTCAGAAGCATCAGTCATATAAAAATAAGATACATAAAGAAATGCTTTTATTAAATTATATCTGTTGAATTCAGTGATGTTCTTGACACATTAGAGAAGCTCTCTCGGCCTTCCTTTCTGGTGGCATGGCATTTTTCCAGTTTTTATCCCATAACCTGGAAAAGTTAATTAATTTGGCATTTCCACAACCTCACTATGATTCAGAAGCCATGGACTCCTTACTTCCCAACCTCATCTCAATTTTTGTAACTTACAGGGTTCTTCTTTCTCCTCTTCCAAAACTAATGCTAAGGTGGGGGACTGTGGACAAAGCAAAGAATAAACTTAATTTTATCAAAGAAGTTGGAAGTACCAAAGAATCTTTTTCTCCACTTCCTCCCATCACTTTCTTCCTGTGAATATATTATTAGCATTTGAGAAGAGGGGAGGAAAGCTGAGACTTTTGCTTTTATGAAACAAGTGAGAACATGTATAAATTAGATAATCTATGATTGCTCTTTGTGATGGACAAAACAATTGGAACATCTCTCAACAAATGGCCATGTGTGTCCTGACCAGAAAAAATATGACAGAGAAAAATCAGGAGGTAACAAAACTGGTTGTGTAAAAATGTCAGGATGTATTTCAGTACACGAATCATAATGCACTCTTGACAGAGATCTAGTTTGGGACCTCTTTCTGGGATTGCTTGTCATGTAACAGCTGGGCACAGAATAAATGTTTTAAATTTTCCTGTAGTGGTTCATCAAGTTACCAAGATTTATGCCCTTCCATTTCATTAAAAAGAAACTTCTAATGATAATAATTAAAAAGGAGGAAATTACAGAGATTCGGCACCTTCAGACTCCTGCAAAACATCATATTGTCTACTACATGGATGTCACCAGAAATCTTAAAATGCAGATTGAACTATAACAGGAAAATTTAGTTCTTCCTGATAATTACTTGCAGGAGAAACATGCCAAAAAATGTAGAATGCAGTATTTGCTCTATGGCAACTTCTAATGAATGCTCAAAAGCTGTGAAAAACTGTTGCCTGTTTCTCTTTGTAGGCAAAGTTTCTTCTCTCCTTTACCAGAGTTTTCCTGTGAAAAAAGAGTTGGTTAGCCTTTCTTTATTTCTCAAAAAAAAACAAGAACACAATTTCATGGCTTTAGTATTATGTGACAGCAACAGAGATTCAGAAGTTCTTAGCTACAATACTGATGATGGAATATTCATTGTGAAAAATAGACAGGTATGAGTTTTTTCTTTAACAAAATATCTTTATCCTCTGAGTAGCTCATAATGCAAGACATAAGAAAAATACCTCAGTTTAGTTTGGTTATTTGTCATTTATTACAGAAGTGTATATCACTGAAGTTTAAAAAGTTGGTACCATCTCAATCATTTGCTATTTCTGCTGTGATTTTGCTGCTGTCAGGTAATTGCACACCTGAAGTTTACCAGAAATAAAAATCAAACATGCCAGCTACTTTGTTGAGAATACATTGTATAAATGATATTTGGCTTTTTGTTGTCTTCTGACCAGAGTTTCTGGTAGTGATAGATTTCTTTAAAAATCCTAAATAATGTTTCTTGCATTGTATTATAACAGACCATTTCCCTGCAAGCAGTAGAATACTTGTGAGGGCTTGGGGAATATTTGTGGAATCCCCTTAAATTAGAATTGTTGGAAAGGTGATCACTTGAACACTTTTTTTGCTCAATTTTGATCCAGAAGTGCTCCATTCTGATGGCAGCATAGAAAGAAAACGGAGTTAAGGATTTCAGAGGGCACTGACAAGCAAGACAGTGAAAGTCATGTGTATACCTGGACATATATGTAAGTATACGTGTATTTATATTTATGTGTAAATATTATACATATATAAGCAGTGAAACATAGAGATGAGCAACTGCACCCTGTGTTAGTGCACCAGCAAAGCCTAATCACTGACTTGGTACCATAAATTCCAGCTGCAATGAGATTGTAAGAGCTTCAGTTTTCAGTTGTTCTACAGAACAGTACAAATTCTCAAAAAAATTTAGAGTATTTAAGATTCTTAAACATGCTAAAACTCATGTCTCTGCCATTCTTTATTATGTCCCATTTAGTGTGCAAATGCAGGCATGTTATCACAGTCTGTGCTCTCATCTTCAATTTGCTGTGAAATTGCATCTGGAAAACTTTCTTTTCAATGCTTTTGGTGGTGTTTGTATTTAAACAAGAGGAGAAAAATTGGGTACCATTTGATTAATGATTTCAGGATTCATTTTACGGATAAAAAAGGACTTGAGGACCTGCAGAGGTCTTTTTTTTCATGTGCATTTACATGTCAGTACATTTCTGATAAAAGCTACAAATAAAAATATTTTCCAGACAGACTTTTGTTTGGATTATTTTACTTCTAACACAGAAGATAATAGTTAATTTACAGCTTCACAATGAGGTGGGGGAGATCTTGTCAAGGATTGCAGGGAAAGCATGACTGTGCTTACAACATATCTTCCAGCAACCCCAGTCCTCCTTATGAATGGGAACAGTCACATGAAGTGTGATATGAGGCAGATTAGCTGCAACTCAGTGTTTTCTGGAAGCACACTATGTTCATGTCATGTTCTTGAATTTCATTTACAGATAAGCTCTGTGAGTAATTGTAGCATGCAGTTTAAAATTGTAATTTACTTTTGATGTATGGAAACAGAGGAAATTAGACAGAGAGACTCTTTCAAATAACGTTGTATGGTGTTTAAGTTTTGAGTATACGGCTTTCAACAAGCAAAGCTTTTCCTCCACAACTTCTCTTTAAATCTTTTCAGTCTCAAAAAGACTGTAGTTGAAGGTAAGAAGAATAAATTGGTCACCAACGAGCTCTTGAATGAGTGGGTTTTCCCTTAATGTGGCAAGTCTTAATGGTCTTGCAGGCCTGGATGTTATTAATGTTATGCATTATCCTAACGGTCTGAATGCCATTAATATTCTACATTAAGCATCAGTAATTACTATTCAAGTGATATTTAACCTAAAAGCAACATATGAGTACATTCCACCATCCCACCTTTCTCTCACACATCTCTGTCACACGTAAGAAGTGATTAGAAAATGGATTATATGATTCCCTAATTGCTCCTTAAAGAACGTTTCAAAACCCTTGTGATATATCATAAGCAGAGCATTCCCTTCAAGTGTCCTACAGTTCATTTTTCTGCTTAAGGAAGAATTTCCAGATTTAACAAAAGATACTCAGTTTTCACAGGGATGTCGTAAACCAGGGTGATGCTATTCTGCACCCCTGAGAAAATTTTAAGACATCTTCAGTCAACCTATGTGTAAGGAAATCCTCTTAAAAATACTGATCTCCTGCCTTAATAAAAATTGCCCATCAAGCTGGCTCCTCTGGCAAACTAGAAGTATTACGAAACTGTGGAAATAGGAATCTGTTGAAAAAATTCTCAAATGTTTGGGTGGTTTTTTGTTTTGAAAGTTTTTTTTGATGTTTGGTTTTCTTTTTTTTTGGGGGGGGGGGGTGGCAGATGAGGAGAGGGTTTGGTTTGGTTTGGTTCTGGTTTTTAGGAAATCTCAGTTTTAAATACTCAAATTGGCCAGAGATTCCATTTTGGAAGTTCCCTTCCTCACTTCACGCTAAACGTGGTCTGCCTAGAAGAAATCTCCTCCTGCTGCATCCTGTAAATCATTCTTCAATGGATTCATATTTGTTCAGAGCTATGAAAGATAACTATCTCACATTACATCTACAGTTAGCAGCTTTCTCAGTCACAGCAACATTAAAAAAACATAAGGGTCATGATTGGAAATTGCCCACTTAACGATGTTAAGAGCTGTAATTTCACATCATTATAAAGAACTGTTAGGGCAGAGTTGTTTTGCAAGCAGCTAGTTTCCTTTCTGATGGATTTGCTTTGTTTGGGGAAATAAAAATTATCTTTGCATAGAACTCGTGGAAAGATGAATCACTGCACGTATCCCCTCTTGTAGAAAGCAAATGAATATTGCGAAGGCATTTTATTGCATTATTGCTACTCTGTATCATCCCCACCATCTCACAAATATCATTAAAACTGAAGATCAGTCATAATGTGTTTGAGATTTATCATAAAGAGGAGTTATGCCTGTATATTTGCCATGCTCGAGCAGCAGACTAGCCCCTCTGGAACGTGAGTATTTACTAACAAATCCACCTTGCTGGCAGTGAACATTGCAATCAGTTAGCCCTGCATTCGCTTCTTGGCTGCTCTTCAAAGTAAAACTGCTTCTCAGAAAACTTATTTTGGTGAGATGGACTCGCAGGAGCTACCTGTTTCCTGACTATATTTTAGTGACTGATGCTTGCTTTTGTTTGTCACAGGGAAAGACTTGGATAAACACAATGCCTGCAGACTTTGGCAGAAGAGAGAGACAGTGAGAAAACACTTTATTTACCTTGATACTGGTGTTTGAGCAACGCTCTGATACATGGAAGTCATCAGGTGAATCTGAGGCAAGATGAACTTTTGTTTTGAAGGCCTCTGAATTGTCCTTTCAAGGTTTTTTTCAGCTAAACTACTACCCTATGGGCTTAGTCCCAAAACTCACTGGCAGGACTTCACACCTATAAATTCTGGGGGCTTTTTCTCCGAGACTGCTTTAGTGATTCAAGTTGAGATGCTCAGGGATCACTGTATGTATATTCACTTTACTGCAAGGCCACTTTCAAGGGACCACAGTTGGCAGTTCCTTTATTTAAACTCAGAGACACACGTATGTATAAACTTATAATTAATGTCCCTATATTTCTTAAATTTTTAAATATACTTAAGGTTTTCTGTTGCAAAACACCTTCCCTGGCATGTTTTCTTTCCTGGGTCCTGCCACTGTGTCCTCTTTAAGTGTTTTGTCCTGGCTCAGTCTTGCACATCCTATTAAAAGATCAATGGACCTGATCAGGTGTACCTGCAGCTTCTTGGCAAAAGGGACAAAATGTAAAGCAATGAGACAGAAAAATAACAGTACATACTACTTATATATGACATTTTTCCTTTGCATCCATCTTATAGTATAGAACTAGTGCTTCCCAAGTACCTGATTCCACTAAACATGACATTCAATACTTTAAATTAAAAGCATGCATTCATACCTGCATGTTTTGTAAATCACATCAGTGTAATTTATTCCTGAATGAATGCTATGAAATAAAAATTCATTATATATTTACATGAAGACAACGAAAATTTCTTGAGAAATTATCCATAAAGACACTTAAAAATTAAAAATTTAAAATTATCTAACTAAAATCTTAAAGAATACAGGAAAGATCTGTGAGTTAAAGGTAATTTTGAGAAATCTTTTATCAATCTTGAAGATTTTCTTTCATAAATAAGACATATTCCAGTAGGAGTAGAGATACAAAGATAAGAAACCCTTTGCATTCCTTTGTGTCAGTTCCTTTATTTTACAGGTATGTACTGCTTCCTTGTTCCACGATTGTGAATTGTAAAAAAATCCTGAGCATCTCTCTGGTCAAAAGGCTCAATTAAAGTCGTTTTGGTTTGGTGGTTTGTTTTGGGTTTTTTTGTTTGTTTTCATGGGTTTTGTTTGCTTGGATTTTTGTTTGGTTTGGGGTTTCTGTTTTGGTTTTGTTTGTGTTTTGTTTTGTTTTGTTTTTTTAAACTTTGTTTCCAAAGGAAATTTCACTAAGAAAAGGTAAAAATAATGATTTAGAGGAATTTTGCTGGTCAAAATGAGAAAAAAAAGATGCCAAGCCTGAATCAGAACATTCCCTACACAAATCAGATTCCTGCCTCCAAGCTACAGATTATCTTTCCGTGTGGGAGATGTAGCTCTCACATGAAATAACACTTTTCTCTCTTGGGTGTAGAGTCTTACATTATTGCTGACCACAATTTTTCTTCCAGATCTTGCTGTGCTGAGTGAAGACATCAGCCTGCAGCCTGCCCACCATGGTTTATCATTTCTCCCTGCTACAGGTTAGTGTCTTTATCAGCTAGCAGCCTCACTGAAACATTTTCAGGTCCAGGCCAAGCAAGATGCTTTAGAGTTGCAAACATATTCTATTTAAACTTAACTTCAGTCATTTTGACTGACACTATTTTGGAAGCAGCAGTACAAGTAGCTGAGTAGGAGGTTGGGAGGGGTTGGTGGGATTGAATAAGAAGATGGCAACACTGGATCATCTTCAGCTGTGAATTTCTAGTCCTAGAATGGATGATGCTGTATCACCTCAGGTACAAGGGTGAGTAGCAATGTGTGGTCCTTTGTATTTGCCTTAAAGTAGGTTATAGAGTGCCTGCCTTTTCTTTAAAAATTCTGCACTTATTTATATTGAAATGAAAACCCACGTTTGAAGACTACTGGTTAGGAGGGGTAGAAAAAATGACATTAAACTACTAGTCTCCTACTACAAAACAGAATACTTAAGAAAGAAGAAATACAGGAACATTTGTTTAATTTCCCAACTGAAACACAAATATATTTACCCTCCTGTGTTATCAGGGGAATCTTATAATGTGATACATCAAGGTGGGTAGCTGTTCCAAAATTGATTTTTTCCTTTGCTTTAACAATATATTTGTCCAATAAACATTGTCAAGAATATTAATTAGAGCAAATAACATGGAGAATTGGTTAACAGATACAGAACCATTAGTAAGTGACTTAACTTTGTTACTGCTTGTAGGGACTTAGGAGACAGTGAAAGTGACTCATTACAATGGGAAACCTCCCAGAAAGAGAGCTCAACCTGTGTATGATACAAATAATAGCTATAAAACTGGAGAGAAATTTTACTTTTAGAAATATATTTTAAGCCCAAATAAACCAACTAAAGTGTTTGTTTTTTTTTTTTTTTTCTCTTATTAAACACTACAATAAAAAGACCAAAGGAAACAGTTCCCATAGGTGGAAGCAGAATCAGACAGCATATTTATATGCAGGTTCATTCCCTGAAAAGAGTACATAAATTTCTGGCAGAAAAGAGATTATTATGGAAAAAGAAAAACAAGGAACAACATCCTTACAAGCATTTCTGCTCAAAGAACTATTCCTTACACTTGTTCTGTACAGATGTGTCCGTCTATAAGTATCATTCTGTGTTGTAAATCTGATAAGTGACCTAAAGCAACAATGGTTAACATCTGTTTTGTGGCCGTGGTAACACTTTGACAGTGTTAAATCAATTGTGTTAAAGTAAAAAAAAAATAAAAAAAATTCTACTTGTTTCCTGTTTTTGAAGGGAGAGAAAGGATTAAAGGACCAGGGTTTTTTATAACAATGCTCAGGACAAATAATCTCACCTAACCTTACAGTTATTGTTGTGGGAGCAATAAATTTGTCTCTTTCCACTCTTTTAAGGGCTCATGTGTTATCCATGAAAGTCAGTGGAAGGTTATCAAGACTTACAGGAATAATTTACCACAGCTAAACATCTGCTTTGTCTTCAGAGATATGTAAGTAATCAGTCATCTTTGAGTTTTGTGATATGTTATATAATACTAAATATACATTAATAAGAATTATGTAGGTATAGACTTTTTTCTTTATAAAGTTATATAGAAATATGTTTTAAATTTTTACATAATAATTTGGCCTGCAATTTTTTCGTTGGTATGAAGAAAGGGTCTTCTGTGTTATTTTTAAATTATTATATAAGAAGAATTATGTAAGGGATTATTTTTATGACAAAATATAGGTGTATAGTATATGATCTTAAGGTTTGTATGAAAACGACAACAAGTATTATTATAAAGTTTTAATTATTTTTTACAATATTTTCTGGAAAAACATTGTCTCCTTCACACTTCTTAAATAACAAGGAATTTTTCCAGAAATAAAAAAAATTAAATTAGAGTGTTGAGGGTGGAAGCCGTGCAGACACTGGATTATCTAACACAAAAATATGTACTTTGAATCCTGAGCAATGTAGTGATTTCATTATTTCCCATCACTTAAAGTACTTCAAGACAATGACATTTGCAGTGTAAGGTACTTAGAAGAAAAAACAGACAAGACCGTTTATAAATCTACTCACATTTAAAGAATTAATCTTTGTGTTTCTAACTTTTTAGAGGTAAAGATGACAACATACATGCAAACAGACTTTAACCTACTATCATAACTTTTTATGAGAAATTACATGTAATGGTGCTTCAGGAAAGGTTCATTCTGTGGGTAACATAATGGTCCACAATTCCCTCCCTAATATTCCAGCCCATCTGGTAGAGAAGTTACTGCCTCCTATTAAAGTTATTGGAGTTTTCAGAATAAGTTCTTTGGTCACAGAAATCATCAGACAGAAGTTTAGTCCATTATGCAAAATAGGTATTAAGACTAGTAATTGATTGTCTATATTATTGCCTTGATTTGCTGAATTAACACATTTGTGTGAATTTAGAGACTTTGGATGGGTTTTAGATCAGACACTCTGCAATCAAGTGAGCAAAAATTTGGTAACATAGGCTAGAGACAGGCACGGTTATATAAAGGCAATAAATACAACTTTGCAAATGTGCCTCAAGCCTTCCTTAACATAATCTCATGTAGCATTCCAAATGTGTATTATGTTGTGTTCTCCTGATTTTATGACTATTGTGAAGCAATTTCTTTTAAGTAATCATTAGTTATAAGTAAAAGGTTCAGATGAATTCCTATTTCCCTTTACTCATGAGTTCCACTGATTTTCTGTAATTCTCAAAAGCATCCTCGCAAAGTGACGTAGGTGAAAATTTGGGAGAAAATATACATCAAGGATTGCCCCAGTGATGCTTCAAAATAAACAAAGGGAAAAAAACACAATAATTTTGGAGGCAGATATTGAAATATTCCTGCAATATTAGATCTGTGTAAGACTGCCACAAAGTGGGGGACTCTGTTTACTTTATTTAACTTTGTTTTCGAAGTGGAGCACAAAAGCCCAGAACTGCATAATATCTGTGGACTGAGGAAAGATGTGCCATAAAAATGTGGGAGCAAGAGCAAAAAAACCCAACTACCACCACTTGAGTAGGACCCTCATAACGCCAAGGAAACTGGGGAATAAAAAGGAGATCAGGGCAAGCCTTTCATAACTCTTTGTCTGGTGGTTTATTCTACCAAAATGCTACCTGAAATATAAGGCTGGAAGATGAGTGTTTTCTTAATATTATGTTGCTGAAATATACCTTATATTTGATAGTTAGCCTCAAAATGCTGTAGGATGGGGTTTTTTTTCCCCTTCAATAAATGTATTTGGGGCTGTAAATGCATTTGCAAGACCTGATATATGTATAAAACTCTTTCTGTAACGAAGAAACAAGTGTGTATCACTGTATTTTCTCATTACCTCTGTAAAGAGGCACTCCATTTTTTTTTTCATTTTCTCAGTCAGTAAAAATGAGAGAAAAAACCTGAACTGAATGACCTAGCAGGTGATGCAGGAATCTGTTATTTTAGTTGTATACACGCTGGTGGTGTATAAATTGGACCTATTAAAAAAAAAAAAAAAAAAGAATAAAAAAGAAAGCACAACCAAATGAAAATCCCCCAGTAAGCTAAAATTCTTGTGTCTCTTTAGGGGAAAAAAAACCCAGTAATTGATGTGAGGAAAATCAATCTCTCAAGTTATTCTATTTTCCTAATTATAGTAACTAGGGACCAGAAGTTGTATTATATAATTAATTAGATGGAAGGTAAGTTTGTGGATGAAGGAATTGCCTGGCTTAACATAACTTAAAAATAATAGAAGCCAAAATTCTCATAAATTAAGTATATGCAAGGCAGTGAGTCTTCCCTTTTTCAACTGATTTGCAGTCAAAGAAACGAATGAAAATAATCACTTTTGTTCTATGGCATTTGTTCAGGCTACACTTAGAAAGATATTTTCCTCTTAGAAACTGAACTTCTTCCTCAAACATAACAAAAAATTCTACTTTGACCTGTTGGGATTTGATCTTCAACCCCTTCAGTTATATAATCCCACGCAAGCATTTTTTAACAAAAATGTAAAATTTTTGCTCGCTCTTTTCCAGGAGGTGTTAATACCTGCAGTCTGGGAATAGTATTTGTTCTTCTATGACACCTTTGAACTGACAAGTCCAAACTCCTCTTAAACTTTAAACTGCAGAAAAAATTTTGCAAAGCAGAGAAGGTATGTAACTTCACTTTGAACCAGTGCTGAGCAGCAGTTATTTAATTAAGGCATTGAAGTAGAATACCACATTCAGTTTGAAACTTGGCTGTGAATTTGGCTAGGCAGACTGCAAGTATGAAGTCTGGAGGCACAAGAAGTCTCTAGGCTGAGAAACTCATAAAGAAATAAAGGGGTTCTATGCCTCAATTTTGGGATCTCTGAGGTATATTAAAAGAACTTGACTTTTAGAAGACCAGCAACTAGAATCCTCTGCAAGAAATCAGATCCCATTATGGCTTTTCGCACAGAGCATGGAAAATTAAGGCATCCAGATTCCATAATTACATGTGAAGTTTTTTATCAATGTCCTTGGTCTGATGAAAAGCCAGATGGTATCAGTAGGTGAGTTGGCAGACTTCAAACCCTTGGAAAAAAAGGCAGGCATAAAGAAGTTATACAGGGACTTCAAAAGAAACACATTAAACATGGAAATTATGAGCAGTTAAATAATTCTACAAGTTGTATAATCTTAACTACCTCAAAAGATGATGTCCTCATATAGCCCCCAAACCTGTTTAAAAGAAAAACTCCATGCTAGAACAGGGATGTCTATGGATTCAGTGCATGGTCTCTGGCACTGTGGATATTTCTCTTTATGTACCAGCACATTCCAGTTTATTTGGCCTGAAGAGTGGTTCCCCAGTAATGGCTGATTTTAGAATAGTCTGCTATTTCAGCTGATAGCTGCTATTTAGATGCAAGATTGAAGTTGCAGCAGTATGCTAATACACAAAAATACACGAATTAGAGAAGTGTCCTGATTACCTATAATTTCCATACGTGTTATCTAAAGAGAACAAATGAATGCATCCTTCCATTCTGAATAAATATTTCTGGTTTAGAGAAGGGTGACCAGTCTTCTAAGCCTATATTTAGGGAATGCATTTGTACCGAGGTACAGATGGTTATTGAAATTTGCTTAAGTAACAAGTTTCACAAGTAATGTTTGTGAGCATTGCTTAGATGTTTAGGGGGTTTTCTGTGTCTTTCTCTTCAGAGATATTGCCTATATATATCTGAACTTTAGCTTTGAAAATTGTAAGAAAAAATATTGTTTAAAAATAATAGCAATAATACGGGACAGTTTTCAAATGCTGGCTGGTACAAAGGAAATGCCTGCAAATGAAAATTGCTTGAACATGTGTGAGGAGAGGAACTCTAGGTATGGAAGTACAATTGAATGATGTTTGCACAAGCCAGTCAAATAAAAAAATGAAATTGCAGCAGATAAAGCCTATCATTATGATTCACTTAGAGGTTCTGTGCAGTGTCATCATTTTGTTACTATCTGAATCCCACATTTTCTGTTTGTGCAGCTAGACAAATATGGAACTGACCCCCAGCTATGCAAAGTGGTGTTGCAGATCCTCTTCCATACAAACCTAAGATTTTATAGGAGACAAAACTGCCTTTTATGGTTAATTTATATACTCTGTGTTTCTTTAAAATCTTTCCTTACAAAGGAATATTCATGCAATATTCTCTCTTTTCAAGGCTAACAATAATATAAAATTAAGTCAGCGAAGGTGCGTGATTTGACTTCAGCCAGACAAGCATAAATTCAGTAAGTACCAATGATCTACCTGAATATACCTTATTGATACCTACTTCACATTTTTGTGGCATTCTTAGCAGTATAACAACTCTGTGCACATGCATTATTTCTGAATATAAAATAAATAAAATTTAGGGGGAGATTTTGTTCGTATGAATACATATACTCCTTTTATTAATGGCCACGTTGTGATGTATTGTAGATACCTATCTTCTATTTTTACAGAAAGTGCACTTTCAGCTTCTAAATCCTAAATTAAACTGCCGTAGACTAATAAAAAAAAAGAAATAAAGTCTACTGAAATAAATTGCCTCTGAAATAGATTTAAACTATGTGAGAATTATCAGCCTCTTACATCTAGTGTGGAAGGCAAAATATGAAGGAACTATTAAATTCATATCTCAGCGATTACAAAACAGTATTTCTACATCTGCGGTACCTGAGATTACAGCAGTCTGTAAAACCAAGGAATCTCTAATGATAACTAAGGGAAGTAGCAAACAGATTAAGGACCTGATTGCTTACCAGAGGGGCTTCATACATGTTCCCCCAAGTCCTCACTGGAACCAAGGCTGGCAGGAGCTGGTCTTCAAGAAATATAACAGATAAACTCAGCATATATCAGGTGTAGGTATGTTTGAAAGGACGTAGAAAGGTAGGAAGGGAAGGGAGGACGTGAAGAAAACCATGTGGGCTGACAATCTCCTAGGCAGGCTGACTAAACTTCAAAGTGGAAACTAATGCAAAATAATGACAAAAAACCCCATAGAAACAGTGTTTTTCTTACCTATTAACAAGTACCAGGTTTGTTTAGAAAACATGCATTCCAAGCGAAAATTAGAAACAAATAATTTATATGTGGAAAATCTACTAAATATGAGAATAGCCTTTTAAAAGAGAACTGCCAAATTACTGAAGGACTAGAAAACAAGTGCATAGGATTCTAATGAGACATATGGAAAAAATTCAACATCATAAAAAGACAATATTAAAGTAAGACTTTATTATTCCAAGACTTGTCTTGGAAGCACAGTAAGCTGCAATACATTTACACTGAATATATGATTCTCAGCAAAATCTAGACTAGTGTTCCTCTCCACCTCTACTTATGTTGCTGATGCTCAGCTGGCAGTCTCTCAGCCCAGCTAATACTTATGTGGGAAGAGAAGTGGACAATCATTAGATACTCCTTAATCACACATTAATGGCCTGTAACAGACATGTCTAGATTGGAGACATGGATTTGAAGAGTAGACTGTTCAGTGGGTAAGGAGCTGGCTGCATGGACACAACCAGAGACTTCTGGTCAATTGCTCCAGGTGGAGGCAGGTTGTGAGTGCTGTTCCTCCAGTACCTGCCTTCCAGTACCTGAAGGAGGTTTATAAAAAAGACAGAGATTGACTTTTTACATAAATATGTAGTGTCAGGACAAGGGGGAACAATTTTAAGCTAAAAGAGGAGATATTCAGAACAGATGTTAAGAAGAAATTCATTACTGTGAGGGTGGCGAGGACCCTTCCAACCCAAACCATTCTATTATTCCATAATTATTTCAGAATGCATGGTTTTTATTTGCCTGCAATTTCTCAGAATAACAGCAATCTGAGCTGCAAATGCAATTTCCAACAACAACAACAGCAACAACAAAGGGTGTTGTCTCCTAACTCATTGGTTCAGAACTGTTTTGCTTGAAACATGATATAGTGAAATAAACTGGCAAATATGAGGCTTATAAGCAGATCCTTGGTGCCATAATCCAGGTTTTTAATAGGTGAAAGAATTACAATTCATCTGCTTTGCAGTAGATGACTGCTATTGCTGAGAAAAAACACGCAGATCTCCTTTCTGATGATAGTAGATATTATCTGTTACACATTCCTTTTATAAAAAGACAATACAAAGAAAAATTCAAACCTCTTTTGAAATTCACAGAGTGGAAAGACAGCAGCATTTATATTTTCAGGCACAGTTAACAAGGCAAATACAAAATCCTCCACTAAATTGTGCATGTGCCATAGCATTTGCAAGTGCATTTCCTATCTTTCCATTATTATCTTTGCTGGAAGTGCAAGTGTTGCAAATATAATTGCCATAATTAATTCAACAGTGTTAAATAAGCATATAAACATTTTAAAATATTATATTAATAGTTATCTCATCCTTTCTGTTATTTTTATAATATCAGTATTATCAGTATTTATAAATAACTTATAATAGTATAAATATATAAACCTAGTACTTTTATCTTTGAAGTGGGAGCTTTTATTAATTCACTTTCCTGCCTCCTTTTTTTAATCGCTGTTTTTCTGAATTAAGAAGATGGGTTGGCAAAGGTACAATTAGAAACTGGTAAAGGCTGCAACCTGAGGTCCAGTGCTGGAAGACATGGGCATTTACTCAAACATCTGTGGCAGGAATACTCAGATGTAACACTGATGTTACTCCCATTTCAGAAAGTCTGACCATGACTGAAGTGTTTGCCTATGGATCTAATGCTCATTAAACTCCAATGACATCTCCTCGTGGTCATTCAGGGTATGTCTAGACTAAAAACTAAAAACAAGTTGCATTGCCATCAAGGTGCAAAACCAGTTCTTCTTGCAAACAGAAAGGCCTAAAAGCTGAAGGTATAATAATATAATATAACTGGACTTTGAAGTTCCACCCAGATTCAGAAGAGATGGGTTTTGTAAGGGCTTCTGTAAGTCTTCTCATAAAAAGAAAAGAACTTTAAAAAGCCTGTTTAAATTTGCTGTGGGAGCAAAAATTAAAAAGAAAAAATGGCTATTCTCACTTGTTGATTTTTTTTTTCCAGGCTGAAGAGTTAAAGCAGATAATTCAGGCTGGTTAAAAATTCATTTACATATAATTACCTTGAACAACCCTGCTCTCAGTGGTGCAAGGTTGTTATCTGGCATATGTGAAATGAAATTCAAATCCCTGATCTGTCCAACTTATCATACACTGAAAAACTGTACTCTAAATTTAAACCCTTTCAACAGAACCATTGCATAATTGAGTTTGTAGGGGTCCACTGGAGGTCATTTTTCTCAATCCCCCTCCACAGAGCATGGCCAACTTCAAATTTAGATCCAACACTGAAGTTAGAGAGAGTGGTCAAAGCCTTGCCCAGTTGAGTTGTGAAAACCTCCAAGGGCGGTGATTCTCTGGCCAGCCTGTTCCACTGCTCTGCCAGAGTTCAAAAGGAGAATTGTCTTTTTATACAATGTCACTGCATACCTGGGCCTGTTGCTCTTTTGCTGTGCACCCCTGGGAAGAGTCTGGCTCTATCTTCTCCAGGACAGCCGTCCCTTGGGTGGTGAGAGGCTGCAGAGATACTCCATTACCTTTTCCTTCCTCACACGAAATCAGCATTTCCATGATGTGCTCCAGAGCCATTGCTGTGGGTTTTGTCTGCACAAAAGGCCCTCTCCTACCCAAAACACTCTGTGATTCTGTGATCTCTCTTCAGTGAGGTTGCTAAGGCACAGTCTGTCCCACTGGCCAGATTGCTCTTGAATAACCAAAAACCTGTTTCCAGAAACAGGTATGTTTATAGAAAATATACAAAAGGCAAAACCTAACAGCAACACAACAAAACAAACAAGGAAAACCCCAGCCCAGGCTCATTCATTAATGATCTGGAAGAAAAGAGGGTTTTTTAGAAAAAGTTCAAGGTGCTTCAGTTTTATGGAATTTTTAAATATGCCACCTTTCCAGACTCTGGAAAAATAATACCTCTCAGAGGAAAAGTCACTCTAAACTGTTTGATTTAATCTTTACTCCATAAGAATTTTCTTTTTTTTCCCAAACAATAGCTAGCAGCTCTTACCTAACCTCCCAGAACAACGTTATCCAGATCCAGACTATTTGGGATTCAAAAAGAGTTTTACAAAGGATACCATTTGTCTGAGCTTTTTCGAACTCCAGAAATCAATTGAACTGAATTGAATTGAATCTTTGGTGTATTCTGTGCACATTAGTTCAGAAAAGCACATGCTGCAGAAAGCTTAGTGTATGCAAGTTTGTTATGAATACATTTTTAAGCTATCTTGTTTATTTAGGTTTTTAATCACAAGGTTACTCATGAGGAATCCTGCATTTCCTCACCACTGTTGCTCCCAGACAAAGAATAGAACCATGGCATTTATGTGTACTAGAAAAAATGAAGCCTGAGGAAATGGCCTCTAGTCAGTAGTTTGAAAGTAAATTGAGAGTAAAGACTACTTTGAAGCAAAAGTATTAAGTGATGACCCACCCCTGAAGATATGGAAGGTATAACTAAGTGAATATAGGATAAGTAATAACAGAGGTCATGTTGCCAAATTAAAGTCTTAAAGCACTTACTTTTCCATACTGCCTCTATTACCAGTTATATACACTTAGGGCTGAAGAAAGCGGGTCTGCACCTTTATTTTCCTTCCCTTGTGACTCCATGGGCTATGCCAGCACCTGTGGGTAATCTGTCTGCATTGCCTATTAGTGAGGAAAATGGACAAAATCAAACAAACTGTGACTCGTGACATGTAACTCACATATATTCCATGCAGTGCAGCCTCCATACTATATTTTATGCTGACAGCTTATGTAGACATCTTGTTGCCTGTATATGATGGCAATAAATCCTGTGAATCGAAATAGATTTGAATTAATGTTTTCCAATTGTTTCCACCACAAGTTGGGGGATTACACTGATGCAAAATCATCCAGCTATAACATGGATAAATATCTATGTTACACTGAATATGTGTGTGTATTAGTACTGAAAGTAGAGGAAAAATGGGAACAGAGACCATTGGTCAACACCTAAATTACATTTTAAGGAATCTACTCTATTTTCTTCCATCCAATTCATTTTTTCTGTCAGAATCCCTAATGTTTCCTTTCAAGGGGACACAGAATAAGACAGATGCCCAGAATATATGGATGAAAGAACTGGTTTCATAAGCAGCAAGAGCCCAGAAACACCTCTTGAATTTTTTCTTTCATTCCTGCACTTGTGAATCCATTTGTAAACACAGCTCTCTGTCAAAACTGTATCCTCTTCAGTCTACTCCTCAGGTTGGAGTCATTTGGCAGCTTTGTGTTTATAACTGTCTAGGTGCTAGGACCTTTCTAGCTAATATGATACTTAATGTTTGTCATTGTTTTGGATTTACCTTAGAGCTGTATGGAAGAAAAGGTGGAGTCGCGAAAGTTGTAATGTGAAAGACATCTATTCTCTTACATAATTTTTAATCCAGTCTTTATTCTGTCTGGGGTTTGGTTGGTTTTTTTTTTTGTTGTTGGTTTTTTTGTTTGTTTGGTTGGTTTTGGTTTGGTTTGGTTTGGTTTGTGTGTGTGTTTGGTTTGGTTTTTTGTGGGTTTTTTTGGTTTTGGTTTGGTTTTGGTTTTGTTTTGTTCTTCTTTCGTGGTGGGTTTGTTTGTTTGTTTTTGTTTAGTTGTGGTTTTTTTATTGTTTTATTGTTTGCTATGGTCTGGGATTTTTTTGTTTGTTGGGGGAGTTGTGTGTGTGTGTTTTATTTTTTGTTTGTGTGTTTTCTTTAACAAAAGGTATTAAGTGCTGATATATGTGCAAGGGGGGGAAAGTCACACAGGTCACCAAAAGCACTTTTATGGGCACATATTGTGAACTGGGGGCCGCTCAAATAGACAGAATGAAACCATCTCCAATTTGTAGAGAAATTAAAGCAGGTAGAAGCCTCTGGAAGAATAATATCTCTTAAAGGAAAAAAGTCACTGTAAGCTGTTTAATTTAATCTTTGCTCCCCAGGAAGTACAAAGGATACAAACTGTAGCTGCCAGCTCTGTCCGTAAACCCACATGTTAACTTGGAAATTCTCTCTCCATGTCTTTCAGAAAAAATTTATTCAGTTAATTAGTTCCATTACTGTTTAAAGGGTCGCGTAGCTTGAGCAGAATGCAAAGCTCACTACCACAACATCTGACACTGTCAAATCACCCTGCAGCCAGGTTGATATAGCACCATCACACAGCAATCATGAAACTTATCTTGGTACAACAGCAGGAAGATTGGTGGTCAGTTGTTCGTCAAAACCTAAGTTTTTGCGAGTCATTGGATACAATTTGTCAGAAGTGGCACGGTTAAAATATGGTTAAATTATATAATGCATTGTATTAGACCTAAGAGTGCTAATGGAAAAAAAGCAAACAATTAAAGAAAACAAAATACCTCTCTTAAAAGAAAGTCAGTTAGGAATACACAGACTTGCATACATTTAGCTCAAGTTTCTTTTTCTTTTTTTTTTTTTTTTTACATTAAAAGAGAAAATTAATGTTTCATGGCTCAAGGTACCTCATGCAAGGTGAAGGAGTGGCAGGGTCCTGGTATAACTTTTAAATTTAACTCATTAACATGTCTAACTCTTTAATCCCTTACTGTCAGTGAGTACCCATTGACATTTACTGTACTATGGCTTAGGTTACAAATCTCCATATATCAAAACCATAGTTTATTGTCAGAGGTTGATAATCTTAGGTTTTTTGTAATTTTATTTCATTCTAAACACAATATTTATGCAGCAAGAGAGTAGAGTTCCACTTAGCCCACACAATACACCTTTGGGATTGTTCCAGGTGGTGATGACTACAAAGTTCCTCCACAATGATTAAAAGCAGGGTCTTCAAAGGCTCTTTCTTCTGGGAACAGTGTGTTTCTTGCACTATTTGTAAGCATTAGTACTGTATGTATGGATTTTATTAGCAAGGTGTTATTCTCGACCAAGAATCAGGATCTTAAATTAAGCTGACCTGGCCTTATGTGAAACTGGAGAGAAAGAATAGTTTCTACCATCCTGTAAATAGATTTTCAAAGCATTCTTAAAAACATATTTTCTACCTGACTTTTTAATGAATTTTCAAAGGAATACCTTTTTTTTTTTTTTCCCTCTCATTTCTTGGTTAAAACCGATTATTGCAATGTTAATATGGTAAAGAGCTACATTTTTATTAAGCTTAATGTTATAGGCCAATTCAGGAACTAAATTAATCTTTTGATAAAAATTCAAACACAAAAATTGAGTTAGTGCTAAGGTATACTGGAATTCTAAAAAAAAAGCCTACATGAGCTTTACAGAATTCACAGAAAATCTAAGGGTCAATTTAAGAAGAAATTTTGTTGCTAGGAGACGAGAACTGCAAGAAACCCTAATAATGTTTCCTCATTTTAAATAGTAAATGGGTTAAGAAATAGTAACCATGGATTAATAAGAAATAAACCCAGGTAAGTCAATGGGTGTCTTAGCGTGAATGTATGGAAAATTCTGTGCAAAACATTTGGATTGAACTCTTTTTTTATGCTTACAGCAAATGCATATATAAGTAAATAAAAAGTAGATAGTAGATCCATCCCCATGTATTGAACCTCTATTTCAGTTTTTATTATACCTGGCATTTAAATCTGCAAAATTATTATGGAAATTTTAGTGCATCTGGTACACTAAACTGATTAAAGTTTCATATAAAATATAGTAAAGAAATGAGAAGAAAACAAATATGATATTGCCCAATATAAACCTGGAAATATAGAACTAAATTTTAAATACCAAAGATAAGGATTCATAAAAAAGATTAATTATCTATACAATATTCAATATTTCACATTAAATCAGAAAGACAGCTGGAAGGAGAAAAAAAGAAGTAATGTTAAATTGCCTTAGAGAAAAGTTAATGTTTAATGTCTTGATACTGTTTTGCTCCCATCTCATTCCCTTTAAACCCATCCAAAACTCTTCCAAAAAGCATTAGATTTTTAGTACAAATTTCTTCTCAACCTCTTTTTTCACTGTCTCTAAAATTTGTCTCTGTTTTAGAAGTGTATCTAAGATGAACTTTAGTATCTATCAAATTCTTCTGTTCAAATCTACCTTTTCAACACTATGTCTTAGCTCTCATTTCTCCATTTTTCTGCTACTTTGGCCTCCAAGAGGCAAGTAGAGAGAATTCTCCTTAATAAAACATTGGCAAATTATGCATCCACAATCTAAAACTTTTGATTCTGTCTATGGGAGATCCTTAACAGTAAATAGAGAGATAAATCACAAATGAACACAAAAAGACAGTTCCTCACTAGTGTAATAGATTTCACTGTAGCTGTCTTCTGACAGACATTTGTGCAAATTTTTCCCAATAAATTATTAGATTGTGGAGCCGAATGAGTTACACAATAGTTTGAATATATGGCATGATCCTAATACTGTGATCCCAGCTGGAAAATTTTTTAACCTTTTGGTAACTGGTTTTTTTTTTTTTTTCCCAAAAAATTATTCGGAGTTGTATCAATTACACACTGCATCACACAGCTCCAGCTGTAGAGAAGGGAAGTTCCAGTCCCAGAACTGATTCAGATTACGAAGTTTGGGATTAAATGCCTGAATCAGAAAAGACGGAGAAGATTTGAACTTGAGTCTTTCACTTCCCTGAAGAGCATGTTGTCAATTAGTTTGTCAGGTACTCAGTAGCAGCTCTTCCTGAAGAATTTTATTTTCCTGTCAGGAAACCTGGAAGAGTCTCTGGCCTATCCTTGTATTAGTGAGAATTTTGAGGAGGAGGGGTGGGGAAGAGATATTTGGTGCAGTGGTGAGTTGAGGGAATTTCTTCCTTGTCTTGTAGTTTGAGAAAGCTCCAATTTCTTCCGAAGATTGCAGAGCTTAGAGGGCAAGAGATGAGGATGTGATGAGAGGAGATGAAAGGCACCCAATTATGCTCCCTCTGTTGTAATCTGGGAAAGGTGCAATGTGTGTCTTGCTGTGCTAAACCTAACTGCAAAGGAGCGTGATTAGAGGTGCTATTTAAACTCAGCCTAACCTTTAAAGTGGAAGTCCTCATCTACTCCAATAAACTGAAGGATTGTTGATTTTTCTGTTTGTTTCTAACTCCATTTTATTTCTGAAGTGGAGGAAGTGGTGAGGTAAACGATTGCCCCACAAATAAAACCTGTATAACCTTTGTAAATTATTTCTTTTAGAATTCTGAGATTTTCTTTCTCCTTTTATCATAGATACACAGATTCATCATGGACAAGGTAGTATAATTTCCCCTTAGGCAAACTCTGCTACAGAGGTTGTGGATACTTCTCACTTCTCTGATCTTGCCACTGACTCCTGCAATGATGGCTTTTATTAATATTTATGTCCTGTCCAGTGAGACAACTTGTTGTTTTAGGAAGGATGGTTGTGGTGAATAATCATTATTCATTGGTGCAGTAATTCACATCCCTGGTCTCTGAAGTTCAAGAGAAGAACTGAAGGTTGAGCAGCTGAGGTGGTGTTAGCCTGAGGGAGTTTATTGACTTAAAAAATATAGTTCCCATTTAAAAGGGAACTTATCCCCATGAAATCTAATTTTACTAATACATCTGAGGTCAGATGGTGTGTATTTGGTCGGTTTGCATTTATAGGTTTCTTCTGACAACCTCAGGTGAATCCCCAGTGAGAAAACCACAGGCTGTAAGTTTAAATTCAGCAAAGATCCAAAGGAATTGATTAATAATTTACTCAACAGTTTGTTTTGTTTTGGTCTTGCCTCTTCAAATAAGCATCTTGTTTCCCCTCTTGACTGCTGCACCTGACATTCCTCCTACATTCATAAGTGTTGGAAAGGCTCGCAGTCATTTTTATACCACGTAGTTAAGTGGTAAGTTTAAAAAGTAACATAGGTGCTTTTTTAATTAGCAGAAAAGTAAATGAAGTGAACAGCATTTGCTGTCTTAGTCACGTATGTGATGGTTACAGGAGTATAAACAGCAACGCTATGTACACTGAAAGCAAACAAGCAGAAGGATTTGGCTGAAAACTGGCATTTTGAGGAACTTTGTGTCTCTCTGTAAGATGACACAATCCACTATCTTCTTCCTATGCATTGTGATGGTGTCACAAGAGCTAAAACCACCAGAGAGCCGCTCATGAGTATGAAACAAATCAAGAGACCATCTGCAAGTGGGACTTTCTAAATCCATTGTGTATTAATTGAGTTTACTCCACACAACTTTGTAAATGCAGTTCCTTCTAACTGGTGGGTAAGTTG
Organism: Myiozetetes cayanensis; assembly: GCF_022539395.1. NCBI lineage: Eukaryota > Metazoa > Chordata > Aves > Passeriformes > Tyrannidae > Myiozetetes > Myiozetetes cayanensis. Next base: position 7,472,105 of record NW_026087742.1, read on the forward strand.
GGCTTTGCATGAAAAGAAATTTAAAGGAGGTTGAGATGAAGAAGAGAAATCAAATGCTGCTTTATACACTGTTAGAACAGTCAGTGAAACTGAAATATAACACAATTCAAATTGAAAAAAAAAGATCCATTGTGCAAAACATTTAATTAGTGTGTCAAATTTGCCACTGTAAAAGAAAGTTAATTACAGAAGCTTAGGAAGATCCTCAAAAAGAAGCCATTTGCATGGATATGGAAAACATGTATGCTAGAGGTGATTTAAAGTCAGTAAATTTAACTCTCTAAGAAGTTAGTAAATAAATGAAAACCAGGAATTATTGTCCTCTACAGGATTTTTGGCAACTTTTAATTCTAAAAAAAGAAAAGAAACAACTATAGAAAACAAAGAAAAATATAAATATAAAAGAAAATAATCAACTATAAGCTACTCTTATCACCTGAAAAATCTTCATTACCTTTTATTTAAATCCTGCTTAGCTAAATCAGAGTTTCTTCACAGCAAAATTCTGTACACAGCAAGAAGAGCGAAATTGGCACCTATTTATCAAATTGAGTCTCTTAGAATTACTGTGTTTCCATAAAACTGGCTAAAAATAATGTCTTTTGCTTAGAGCAATTGATTAGTTGGAATAAGGCATTAATTTTGTCTCAGCAAGTATATATTTAAATAAGATTCAAAATGCAATCAAAAAGGTTTTTACGTTCTTGAAATTTAAATCTTGAATTTATCTGACTCCAAATGCACAAAAACTGTAACCTTCAAGTGTACTTGCAGGTTTTTCACTACCAGCAGTAATTCTTCTCTCAGAGGACTCAGCTATAAGAGGTGAAGAGATATTGTCCATGAACTCCAAAATATATCAGTTAGTTTCAGAGACACTCCTGGCTAATACCAGTAGAGCTGTGCCTTCTAGAGGTATAACATACTATTGTATTAATTTCTGACTATGCTATCTAAGCAGAAAGAAAACTTGCTTTGGATAAGAAAATAGACAAAGGAATTAAGACAACAACAAGAGTTAGGGAAAAAATCAAACTCCTTCCAAAAGTGGTGGTTTGTGTTCTCTTTTTTTTCCCTCTCTAAAACTGGGGTTGATTCATAGAATCATAGAATATCCTGAGTTGGAAGAGACCCACAAAGATCATCAAGTCCAACTTGTGACCCTCCACAAGGCAACCCCAAGAATCATTCCAGCCTTTTCCAAGACACAATTTTTTGTACTAACAAACATCTGAAAACCAATTTCTGGAAGAGCTATCAACCCCTATGAGACAGACTTGAAACAGGCCTGATTTTAATGAAAGTCTGCTGAAATTAATAATCTTCTCAGATGATGATCACGCTGAAAACACGCAGTCATCCTTCAAATAGTAAAGTTCCCTCTCACACTGACAAAAATGCTGACAGGTGTTTATTTTAAACAGTGCTCAGAACTGGGCACAAATCTCAACTGGCTCATTTTGTGTTTTGCTCTCTTCCTTCTCTCAGAAAAACAAAAGACAGTAGCAAAAATTTTACGAGGCTCTAGCCAATTTTGAGCATCTCTTCCTCCTGGAATCCCAAGGACACATATGGCTGAAATCTTCCTCCTGGAATCCCACATATGGCTGAAATCATATTTGAATATGAAGCTGTATTCTAACTTGCACTCTGCTTTGCTAATGGCAGCACAGCAAAACACTAATCTAAGCAGTCTGTCTGCTCAAAACTCAAAACGGTGGATGTGTAGAGTGTAATATTTTCTGCTGTTGAGCAATGTTTTGTTTTGTCTCTTTACACAGAATGAAAATGGCAAAACTTGGGTAGTTATGGTGAATAAATAGAGGTCATGGGTCTTCAGATAACGCAGTTCAGCAGACACAGTGAGTAGAGCTGGAAGACATGCAGCACACCTTTCATATATGTGGTTATATGGAAGCACTGACTTGTACTTGAATGTTCAGTTTTGTGCAATGCCCATGCATTTCATTATGTGGATTTTCTACAGAGTTTGATTGTGGACTTTGAAGGACAGAAGACTTTTATTTCACTAGGTGCAGAAAAATAATTCAGCTTTGTTCTTTCTCATTTCATTTTTCAGGTGTTTTAAGCCTAAAAGGATACTGTGGATGTTGCAGCATGAGGTCTGAAAGACGTAAGATAAAATAGAAGGCAAGTAGGAAAATATAAAGCCTGGAAAAGATGAATGAATAACACTTTTATTTTTTGGTTTGGGGGTATTTTTTTAAAACATTTAGGTTTTTATTCTTTTGAACTACTGATAAGTTACTGAAAAAGGTCCTAATGCAAAAGCTGAAGTCAATGGAGAAATGGTCATCCACAAGGGGATGCCTCAGACCTAGTTCTAATTATGGTTTTCTGCAGACAAGCTGGTCTAGAAATAAAGACCACTATACATAGCACAAATGAGGTCCTCACTGCTAAAATTCCAGTCTGACTTTGTCCAAGGACTTCGTTTTATATCTACAAGGTTTGAAGGAAAAAACCCCCTAATTTAAAAAAAAAAATCTATGCATATACAATATCAGCCCTCCTGATCCACTAATGGAATGGTAGCCATACAGATTCAATTTTAGTAAAACCTATTTCTTCCTGAACTCCCAGATCATGTTTGTGAAACATATTCACCATTTGGTTTTCAAAGGCTATTCCATAAGCAAAAGTTTTATTAGAATGCCCTTGACTATAATCCCAAAGCTAAGTGGGCAAACTAAAATTTTCTTTTTTTCTTTTTTTCCTAAATTTGTCCTTTATTTGCTGACAACAGTTGAATATCCTATTATGAAAAGGTAGTTCAATTTTAGTGGGTTTAATAAAAAGTAGTGTTTTTTTCATTTGTATTAAAGAAGAATGGGATTTTTCCTCAAATCTACTTAGACAGTTATAGGAAGCAGTTACCCTGCTAGGGTAGTTATGTTAAAGTAGCCACAGAAAGTTGACTTGAATCTAAAAGAATTTTCTAAATAAACCCCTAGTAGCTCAGGAACTTTTCTTTCCTCACATTTGAGTGCCAAGTGCAGCTGTGGGGAAACCAAACTGGCAAAGGCATTCTTAGCTTGAGGTGTTTTCTGTTCTGTGTATCTGGGAAAGAGAATGGAGAATGTTTTCATAACCATTAAAAGCAAAACCATCCTGGAGTTACTGGCCACTGGCTTCAGATAAAGAGCTGACAGTCCTCCCTTAAGTTCAAAAAAGGCAGTTGGGTGGAGTTGACCCATAAAGATCTGTTTGGCATATCAGCTTTGCTTGGGATATTTGGGCAGGCTTATAACAAAATTAAATGGAATTAATGTATTGTGACTAAACTCTACATGTATCTCAGAATTTCGTCATGAATAAGAAGTGTTAAACTTTGCCCATGTTTAAAATGAGGTATTTTCTACAAACTCCTCTTACAGGTCTGTAACAAGGGATGGAAAAGAGTGTTCAGTGCTGCCTTTTCAGTAATTTTTTACTTTGACAAATGACTGTCTATCCGACTCGAGAAGAACAGATGTACCTTGTGTTACGTGCTCCAGACTTTACTGCTTTATTGTGATACCTTTGAAAACTTAACTAAAAAAGGCCATTTCTGTAGGGCAGAGATACCACAAGGTGAAATCAATCTTGATGCTGATGAAAGGAATTGCATGCCACACAGTTTGCACTTTAAATTATTTAGAGTGTTAAGGCTTCCTTGCCAGCAGAAGTAATTGATTTGAGAGCTGGTTCACTAAAGACCAGCAACATGCTATGTAAAATTTGTGATGTGTTCTCTGTTGGCAGTTCCCCACGCTTCCAGGCTAAATAAATTGCTTGGAATTGGTTTAATTCATAAAGGTGTTCCAAGAAAGTCACTGTGAGAAGAAGCACTGAAGAAATAAAATGGTCACTACTTTTCCATGAAATGCTTGAAATGGGGATTCAGTCTACTCAGTAGATTTCATGCTCCCAGCCATCCCTCAAACCACTGGCAAATTGTTTCACAGATGTAGCTCCTGGAGCTAGAAAGAAAAATCAGGCAACCATCAAATGAAGCAGAATGAACCAGCAAATTTATCTCTGGCTTGTCCCCTCAGTCTAGGTGACTGGAACACTCACCATGCAATAAATTATAACTCGCTTAAATTATTTCCTGCATATAAAATAATTTCCCACATTTTCTTTCTAATACTCCAGCAGGCTAGATGGAAAAAGCATTCCAGTGCTTGGATACCTGAAAAGGCAAATGTGTTTCAGTCAAAAGAACATACTAAAGTTGATCTCATCACTCAGCCTCTTGCTAATGGAAGGTATGTATCTGAACCAAATGAAGTGGGAACAGAGTCTGAAAAACACTTCTTTCATTACATCTACAGTACCACTCTCAATTCATCTTGCCATCCAAAAAGGCCAAGAACATGTATTTTCTCTGATTTCTTAGTAACTTAAGTATAAACCATTTATATGCTTCCCTATGCTCTTGGAGCTGCTGGCACATATTTGACCCATCAAATCTAGCTGGAGATATTTTTCCCAAAGAATAAATAATTTGGGTGAAAATAGTTGAAAACTATTTTAACATCTTCTGACTGTATGCTCATCAGCTGAACAATGCTGTTGGAATACCTTAAATCTCATTGTAGGAAAAAAAATTCCTTTATCGTTCTTTATAGAGACGTTTCTCACCAAGTAATTATCTGTTGAGCATAGGCTCAGTCTGTCAGTATTGGCCAACACTAAGACAATAAAATATCAGTAAAACAACTCCTCATGATTAGTCTGCCATAAATGTCATGCATTTGGGGAAAAAAACAGAGCAGTGAGGACATCCAGTGCAGAAGGTCAGGCCTATGCATGAGCTTAATGAAAGATAGTGAAGCATGACATGTCTGAATGGAGACTTCAAATAAATAATTTACTTACTTGTCCATTCTGTCTCATTAAATCTTCCTTCTTGTCTTTCCCTTGTGACAATTTTATTACTTCCACAATTTATTGTTTTTATCTGTCAGTCTTTACAACTGGCTTTCATTATTTTGACTGTTCAGATGAAGGAAACCCATTGGTGGTGGGGGGGGAGTTGACGATCAGCCAAATTCCAGGGTTACTGATGTGACTATCAGGTTTTTTAGTTCCTCCTTTTTTTGAGCAAGGTAAATTAGCAGTATATTTAAGATAAAACTGTAGCTTTTTTTTTTTTTTTTTTAGAAGAGAACTAACTTTAAGGTAACTTTTACTGCATATTACACCAGGATCAAAACCTTTGCTTTAAGTTATAATCTTCTTCTCATTGTTAAAATGACAAAAATTCAGCTTTGGACACCTCTATCTCTCTTTCCTGCCCCTCTGTCCCATTCCATCCACTTCCCCCAGCCATTCCCACCTTGGCAAGCTCTCTGAAACTGCTGGGAGCAGTCCGGTAAGAATCAAGTTTAAGTGTAATTAATATTAAAAGGGTTACAATGATACAAATCCATTTTAACAGCCTTGTTTTCATTCTGTTACAGATCCTTTACTGGCAACACTTCTCTGACCCACCAGAGAAAATAATCGATGAAGAGAAACAATTTTATAAATTTATGGTGGACTATTTTTTTTTAATCCTGGTCTGTTTTTTAGTTTGTGGCTGAAAATGCAATTCTATTTGTTTAACTGAGGAGATGGTGGCAAGGGGACAGGCAAGATCAGCAGGGAATGGCATTAAGTCACACCAATTTTCCTGCTGCCTTGCAAAAGGGTTCTGACTCTTTCTGTGTAGGGACAGCAACTGATATTTCCAGGACAAAGGTGTAGTTAAATTCTAGAGCCCTGGATAAGCAGTGAGAAGGGGAAAAGAATCTCACAGATTTTAGCAGACTACTTTTTGTTCTGTTCTGGTTTGTCTCTCTCTGGAGACTGAATAACTTTCTGTAGATCAGCAAAAATATAACATTCACATGAGTGCTGCATAAGTAAGAGGAGAGGAGTTCTGGTAACAATTTCTGTTAAACTTGCCAAAGAGCACAAGTACAGGATACCAATGAGAAGTGAAGAAAAGTGCAAACTGATGGTTTTTTTAAGAAAAAAGTTAAAAAATTATTTCAAGAAACAGAAGGAAATAAATGTACAGAGAAAGTGCAATAGAAACTGCTAATCTTGAAGCACAGCACTAATGTTAATTCAGGGAGAGGTGAAATATGGGTGCAAAAGCCAAAATTCTAAATCGGTGCTGGAAAAAAATATTAAGAGAAAGGACAAAAAATGAAATTTTTAAAAAAGGATTCAAATTTGTCTTTCTTTTGCAGGTTTTTTGTATGTCTCAATACTGGGTTTTAGGTAGTACCACATCTCCTTTCATGAATTGTTCTGTATCTCAAGGCCTCAATGTTTTTACAGTGAACATCTTAGCTGCATTTCTTCCAGTTCATTTTGTTGGGAAAATAATAGAATTGCCAGCCCACGACTTTTTAAATAAGCTTTACAGCAGTTATCAATTAATTTCCTCTTTTTTTTTTTTTTCCTACTTGGGAGGCACTAATTTCTTAGTAGGTAATTTCAGCAGAAAGACCAACCTAGGAAGCCCTCTGAAGCTCCCGACTGTAGCAGGAACAAGATCATGGAGAGTACTAATTATTTTTAAATCAATGCTGTTCATTAATCAGGTTCATAGCTTGGCTCAGAACACCGTTGTGCCAGGCCTTCCTATCTGGGAAACAACAGCTTGTATCTCAGCCTGTGAGGCCAGAGGGGGTTCTGAGCTTCTTTGGAAAGAGCCAAAAGAATTACAGGGAAAAAAGGAGACCTTTTCCTAAATGACGGTTCCAAGTGGGTTTTAGGTTCCAGGATGGATGAGGTTGGCGTCTGCAGGTTCCCTGAACTTCACTTCCAATATATACGAAGTCAAAATAAATGTCACAATAAAGTCTCCCAGGCTTGTTTCCCTTCTGTGTTGTGTGGGTGCCAGGTGACGTGGGAGAAAGTGGGCAAAAAGTGGCACGGAGCCCATGGATGGAGCCCAATCTCCTGTGGCCTCAGGGAACTCTGAGGAGGAAATTATTTTCTTTTTCTCAGTGGATCACCTGCCTTGATGCTGAGGATTTTTTGCACATTTATTAACTGATGCCTGCCTTTTCCCCAGGAAATACCTGTTAAGCCTGTTATCATCAGTCTTGTACTATCTCACACTATTCTGTTAACTATGGTTCATGTTTTACTTTATTTATTTATTTATTTATTTATATATTTTAAGGCAGGCATTTTCCAAGAAATTCTGTATTAACTGCCAAAATGTTCTGAATGTATAAAGGTATTCACCTTCATAGTGGTTAAGGACAGAAAAGAACACGATGTGATCTGGACTATTTTTCTCGTACTTTTGTATGCTTAGGCCATTGAACATCATCTTTATCTGAAATCCAAGAGAATATGTGTTATTAAATCCTACATTCCAGGAAAATCCTCTCTGATTATGAAACTATTGGAAGATGGTTTCCAGACTTTTCACGTGTTAGTTACTAGGACTGTTATCTATTTTAGTTCACAATTCATAAATTATGTTTGTTGTGTAGGTTAAAAATCTCATTAATATCCATTAATTTTGCCTCTCTATGTGTATGTGTGGCGACACTTATACTTTAGTGTTACATTATTTTTTGCTAGAAATTAATGACTGAATTCTTCCAGTCATTAAAAAGGCTTTTTTTCCCCACAGGCCCTGAATTGTTCTTGTGGTTGTTACACAGTAGTCGCTATTCATGGGGAACAAAGAGTGGTGTGCAGTGTTACATCATCTGTCTTGCTGATGCCACTGACTGAGGTAAAGTCATTCCTCCGTCCCTCTCATTACTTAGTTTGAATATCCATCCATCTCTGGCCCTTTGTGCAGCCTTGCTCCACTGGGGACACTTGTTAGTTACTGCCTGCCCTCACAGCCCTTAAATCCTTTCCAGGGTAATTGCTTCCCAGGATAGCATCTATCTCTGGATGGAGCTGTGTCTTATATACCTGTCATATCCTCTCAATTATTTCCAATTTACCTTTGTTACAGGCAGCTTTTACTGGTTATTAATCTTGTATGCCCAGATCACCAAAGGAAGAAGAATAGATCAGATCCACAAAGCTCAACCACAGATTTGGAGTGGGAATGGAGGATTTTTTGATTTCTCTACTTAAAAGCTTTTTGCGTGACCTGTCAGTCAATTCTTAAATCTTTAACATAGACTTTAATGCTATTTTAATCCATTTGGCACTGCTAAATGGAGCATCAAGTGACACTGAGATTGTGCTTTTTTGGCATACTGACTTACAAAAATTTGGAAATATTTCTAAACTTCATTTATATAAGAGATGCAGTTCACAAGGACCTCACAATCAAGTGAAAGGGAAGTGGTTAAACAAATAGAAAGAAAAGACTTAGTGAAAGCAAGAAGTGGAAGGACAGAAAAGAATATAATTCTTCAGATTAACGTATAAAAAAATTACAACATAAAAAAATCTTCTCTTTAAGTTCATGGCTGGAATTAATCAGATTATTCAAATATCAGTGTTTTATAGTAAGAAAATCATCCTTCATGCCTTTTTTGAACAGCATTAAAACATTGTTAAAGTTTCCAGAAGTGTCTCTAATATTTTCAAGAGATACACAGGTACCTTACATAGTACATTTATGTCTTTGGAGATAAAATTATTTATAATGGGTGGTTAAAATGTTTGTGAATACAAAATCATATTATTTTCCCTTATTCATATTATTTAATAGTCTCTTAGGTTTATAATCAACTGGAAAGTATTAAATCATTATCAGTGACTTCAGTGATTATTAGTACAGATAAGATATATTATTAAAGTTTCTATCATTCTGGTATAGCCATTAAAAATGTTGTTTTTCCATCTAATTATTGGTCCATACAACAGACAATTGTGAGAATAGCTTTCTTCCTTAAGTTCTTCTCACCCTGGCAGTGATGTATTCTTCTGTACTTTTGACTTTCTTTAGCTTAGTTGGACACTTCATAGACAAAAATCAATATAAAGAAAATGCTAAACCCCTGCTTTTACTTGTTTTTTGTTTGTTTGTTTTTGTTTTTGGTTTTTTTGTTTTTTTCTATGTGTTCTGTTACTTCTCTGTTTCTGAGTTCTGCTGTGGAATGAAGATGGAATTTTAGTCTTGGTTATTTTTTTCCCTTTGAATTGTGGCTTAATGGATACCTAATTTGGGCCTTTTAAAGAATTTCTAATTTTCAGTCTCATTCTTTGTTTTTCAGTTCTACACTAGTGAGTCTCAATAGCCTCTCAAGTGTTCTGTAGAGGGAAAATACATATTTCTTTGGATAAATCCCTATCAGAACTTGCTTTCAAACGATTTTGTCTCTGGAATCATCACTTTGCACTGGTGACCTTCAAACTGCTGAAGGAAGGAAATTAAATGTGATCTATAACGACAGCAGAAAGTAGAAGTTGCTCTTTGTCAGGGATTGATTCAATAACAAACCCATCATATTTTGCTTACAACTATGAAATCATAAGAACACACAATTGTAGTTGATGGAGGAAGAGAAACAGACCAACCTTATTTTGATTTTGGTGCACTTTCAATTATCAAATATAAAAAGGGAGGGCAGGAATCTCAAGCTGAACCGGACACATATTTGAAATATAAACAAAACAGCAACCACAAAATTTAACATTTCTTTGTCATTATTTAACGACCAGAAATAAAATGCTTGGTATTTTAAATGGTAGTTTAATCAGTGTTAGAAGTAAGGCAGACCTCTGTTTTCTTGCATTAAATTCAGTTCTTTTTGGCAGTAAACTGAATTTACAAGATAGAAGGTGGGTTTTGTGGGGGTTTTTTGGTTTTTTTTGGTTTTTTTTTTTTTTTCTTTGAGACTTGCACATTGTTTTAATTTAGCAACAATTTCATCTGAAATAAAATCTTGTTTAAAACATATTAATAATTCTAATCATTAACCTCTTAAAAATTCAGAATCCCCAAATACCTGAAGTACTGGAGGCACTAAGCAGGTTTAAAATTGGCATTGATTGGCAGTCCCTGAAAGGCAATTGCTCTACCTTTGTGATAACTAAAGTCTATTTTAACTTTCATTCTCTTTATGTTCTTCTAGGCAGAAAAAAAAAAAAAAGAGCTTTACGCTGAAGATATATTTAAAAAAAGTAAGGTAAAACTTTGTAAAAATTCCTACAAAACACAAAAACTTATTCAGATCAAATTATACACTTTTTTCTGCAAGAGTTTAAGTTACTGAGAATTCATTGGTTTGTAAGGGAGAAAAAAATACAACTGTTTTGATATGTTTGAAACATATAATATAAAAGTGTTTCTGCATATGAAAGAAGGAGTCTGAAATATCTCTCTGGATATGCAACTCTGAGTCACCACAGGGATCAGCTGAATGCATAAAAGTACAGGGATTGGGATAAAGAACAAATTGTTCTTCCTGAAACAAGGTCATAGCTACGTATGAGTTAATTTGTTGTGTATTAGAATCAAGCAGTGAAGGTCTCAGTGTCACTGGATTCTGAACTGATTTCAGAGGTCAATAGCTCTCATCACTTTTTAACTGATAAATTAAAATGTGAGCTGAGTAGGATGACAGACTAACAACTGACAGAAAGGCAGAACCACATAACCCTAAAATAACAATGGATGAAAGGATTTCTGGAGGTCACCTGGTTCAAGCTCCCACTCAAGGCAGAGACAGCTTTGAATTTAGAAGCAAGTATCAAGTCATATCAGATTGCTCTGGATCATACACAGTTGAGCACTGAATTTTTTTTCCCAGGATGGAGGTTCCATAATCACTCTGGGCAACCTGCCTAGAAGAAAAACATCTTCAAGGAAAAGAGTCGTGAAGGACCAAATTAGTCGTAAAGCATGGAGAGCGGGTGCTCCTCACCAGGAGCTGCAAAAGCAGCTGCTATGGTTTTGTGGTAAGTCATAGGATCCACTGGAAATGATCACAACACCTGGTTCCCATAAGGACAGCATCATAAGGAGTCACACCTTTTAGAGTCATGCTCCCTTGACTCCTCCTTGAGCATGAGCTCAGGACTTCTGTCTTCCTCGTGCAATATTCTGGAGGCCAATGTTTCGATCTGTGTCCTCCAAAGGTGAAATATCCTTGAAAATCTTGTTCAAAGCAGTAGTTTGGAGATCATGGAAAAAAATGTGAATATTGGATAAAACCTTTACTGATTTTAGCATGTGAGAATGTGTATGGACCTCACACATTTTCTAAACACATCTCCCTGTGTAGTGAGGAAAGTTGCTGTGAGAAATGGCATCCCTCCCCTTGACTGATAGCAGCAGCACAGACAGACTGATCCCTCTCCTGCTCAGACAAGGATTCCTCCAGGATTCCTGACACCTGACTGCCAGGCACAGAATCCCTGTCTTACTATCCTTGGTTAAAGATCGAAAAATAAAGGACTGAGGGTGAGATTCATCTCACCTTTGACCAAAAGCATTCAAAAATAATGGGCTAATTAGATTTTTTTATTTTTTATTCATGGGTTCAATGGATAGAAATTTCAATGAGGGAGTCATTTCATCTGCTTTTTAATTCTTAACTAAAAAGAGAGCCTTGGTAATTAGATTAAACTCAATGTATAATTTTCTGATGAACTTTCTCATAGAGATTAAGGGTCAGAGGCATGATGGTATTTAAACTTTCAGCTCCTCTTTAGGCAACTGCCTCACATTGATCTTACCTGAGTAATTTCTGATATTGGGATCTAATTACAGTATAAAGATCATATGTGAAATCTGTGACAAGCCTTAATGAAATAAATCTTTCAAGAAACATTGCACCCTCTCTTGAATAATATCAATAATATTTTTAATGTCTGCTTCATACTGAGATATAATTAATGGGAGAATGCCTCTAGAACTTGCCCATTTATGAATAATTTTTTAGGACGTAAATGGTAAACTTTAAAACTTAAATTACCGTAAATTATTGTATTTTCCTTTTTATTATTGATGGTAATGTTCTTTCCATCTTTCAGTTATACTGATAGAAAGCTATTAACAAATCAATTAAAGGTAATGGGTGGATGCAAGGAGCACAAGCTAATATGTGTTACATTAGTTACTAACTCAGGAAAGCACTTAGACCCACAGCTGCAGTTAACTTACCACAATTTTAATCAGGTTTGATAATGTCCTTATTAAGTCCATTTCACAAAATGAAGCTGTAATAAAAATACTGCATGCACAGTTTAAATATATCCTGCCTAATTTTAAAATTATATATTTTTAATATTAATTTCAACTTGCCTTTAGTGAATAGTGTAAAATCATCTACCCAAATTACCAAATCATAACGAACTTCAAAGGCAATCCTGCTTTAGGAAGTGCTGTCCCCTACTGTTGTATTTTAGGAAAGCTGAGTAACAGCTTTAAATGAATTTAAATATGTGAGTGCAGAAATGTTAAAAAATCGTTATTGATTTTACATGTTTACAATTAAAACTAATTTTTTCTGTAGACTAAATGTTATTTTTAAAAGAAGGCATTATTTCTTAAACATATTAATATAAAATGTGATAAGAAGATAATAGTCTTTAAATTCATTATTTCTAGGCTGATAAGGTGGCCAAACTTAGTTCATAACCATATGTATGTAATTTAACAGGGGTTTGGCACTCTCTTTGCCTTTTCCAGTGTCATGCAAATGAAGTTTTGCAAAAAGCAGCCATGCAGCTTTGGTGATTTTTCTCTACTAAAGCATCCAGGAACATTTTGTGCTTGGAAGCTGTTTGACTTTTCAGTGCTCTTGCACAGAGAAATTAGCAGCTCATGCTAGAAATACATTTTTTTGAGTATCTTGTAGTGGCAGATGAAGTGAACACTTTTCTTCCTGCTAAGCAATGCTAATTTTTGAGAGTTGAAGAAAACAATGCCTGGAGATGCTCAGCCTCTTCCTGTTCTGCTGACATAGGTCTCCCCAGGTGAGACTGCCTGAGACTTTACCCATCCCTTGTGAAAGCAGCTTCCTAGGCCAAATGTCCTTCAAATAGGAAGTAAAATCCTAACAGCGACAAAGATCAGAGGAGGCCTCTGAGGAGGGATGAATAACCTCTTGAAACGGTGAATAACATCTTGAAGGCTGAAGACAAGCAAAAAAAGCCCAAGGACCATGAGCTGTAACATTTCCAGGGCCTGAAAAACAACAGCAGGTTCTAGAATTGATTTGAAAGTTTGCTGACTCAGATGTTAACTTAATTTTTGAACAGTCCAGGAAGAGAAACTTCAATTTAGATGAGCAGAGAAAAATAAAACCCACTTGTTTACTTTCAATCTGAAAATAAATCTCCCTGATTTCTTTCTCTGTGAAATTCAGATTCTGCCTTTCACCACATTAATAAGATTACCGTATTTGCATGTTTTGTTAATCATAAAAGCTTATTTAATTTATATGCCTTTATTTACTTCCTGAATTAATGGTATGGTGGATGTTTAAAGAGTACATAGCTGATATTATCCTCTCTATTATTGCTTAATGCTTACAGAGCAGAAGAGCCTCAATACCTCTAGAAACGACTGATGTCCCTGGTGCTTAGCTCGGTAATACACACAAGGAGGAGGGAAAGCAGAACTGAGACAAAACTTGTGCTTTGATGTTTCCAGTCCTCAGGTAATAATGGTAAAGTCAGAATCTGGTCTGGACATCAACGGGCAGGTATTTCTGATTTGGGAGTGTTCTGTTCTTACTACATACCCATGGTGATACTAAGCTGCTTAAATACCCTCTCTAAATTGCTCATAGGATTTAAGTCACGTTGTCCACTAACAGCCTTTTCTGTGCAACACAGCCTCAAATAGTTTTCTTTTCAGCTAGGAGTATTTTAGTATCAGGTGGTTTCAAGTGAGAAGCGTTAAATCCTAGTTTATAGCATGATTTCTGTAACATAATTATAGGAATTACATTTTTCAGAACACCCTTAGAATATTCTGTTTTCTGACATGAAAGGTTTAATACACAGTGGCTCCAAAAAGAAAAGAAAAAAAAAAAAGAAAAAAATTGGCTGAAAACTGGATTGTCTGCCTACATATGGGGTGGTTAATTAGTGCTGAACTTTAATAAAATAGATATTAGACCTGTAAGGGGCATCCAACTCTAATAAAGGGCAAATATTGTGTAAGATCATTTAAAGGTGTTTATGCTTCACCTTCCTTACTCTGTGTGGGAAGGAAGAAGTCTTGGAAATATCCTACCCACTTAACACAACTAAGTTCCTATGACTTAATAATTAGGCTTGTTGGGCTTTTTTCTCCTTTTATTCATGGAAAAAAATAAAATCACTCTTTAAGAAAAAAGACTAATGTCTTGCCACAGACTTATATACAAAAGAGCTAAAAGGTATCTCATAATATCATCAAACTTTGCACAATAGAGCATTTAGAGTGGAAGAGGTTTTGCTCCTAGAAAAAAAAACCTTAGAAATTTGATTAGATTTGATTAAAATTTATTAAATACATTAAATACTGTTAACTAATTGGATTAATCTTGATTAAATACAGCTCCCCTTGGCTTCATTGTATTTTGAATAAGCTTCTCAGCAAGTTACAATACTAATCTAAATTATACTAACTCACGGCATGAAATTCTGGCTCTCCTGAAATCAGTGGTAAAACTCCCATGGACTGCATTCAGGTCAGAATATTATTGAAATTGTCTCATCAAAGTGGTGCTCAGCACACCTGTGGTGGAGGTGAAGCTCAAAGGCTTCTTTGCAGCAGTAACCTAAGTCCTGACATCACCTGGGGGTTCAAACTGCTTGAGTGAGTTTTAATTCTTGTCCCTGCTGCTCAAACAACAAAGTAAGGACTAAGTAGGGCTGGAGGTGTCCTGAGGAAAGAAAGCTGTAAGTCTAAAAGTTTTTGGGTTTTTTTCTTAGTCCCAGATTTTCTGTGGACTGCTTGATTTCTCTAAATTCTTTCTTTGCAATCCTGAGCTTCACAAAAGACAGCTGGCTTGGTAAAAGTCATAGCTGTAAGGTCAATGGACCACCAGCATTTTAACCTTGTTGTTTCCCTCTTATTGTTGTGACATTTGTTTTGGCATGGATTTTGCCCAAGCCTTAGTGTTTATCAGGAGATGACTGGATTCAAATACGTAAATAGCTCTCCCTGTGGCCAAATGCAAGCCAGCTTTGTTTGTAGCATCCCATATGGTGTTGTGTTGTTCTGGATTCGTGGCTATAACCATGTTGATAAAACACCACTGTTTTGGCTGTGGTTAAAAATGTTTGTGCAACATTAAGGTTTTCTCAGTTGATGTTTCTCTGTGTCTAAACAGTCAGAAAGTTCCATTTCACTTCTGTGGTTTGTTTTTAGAGCTTTTGTTCGGTTTTGTTAGTTGGGTATTTTTTTGTTGTTGTGGGGACTTTTTTGTTGTGTTTTTGCGGCTGTTTGTTTCAAAATTGAACAAACAAAATAATATTCTTTTGATATTAAGTAACATGACTGATTAAATGAAAAGTTAGTTTCTGGGGATTCTTCTTAGGAAATAAAAAGCATGGGTATTTGGAATATAAATAAATAGCTGTGCATATAGGAAAGCTAGTTAGACAGCATTTGTTGAATGTGTTATGAATTGTGTTTATGGATTTCATTTAAAAATATGATTAGAAACCGTTGGGGTTCTTTTTTCACTGTTAAACAGCTGTATGTTTGGCTGAATAATGTATCACAGGCGTTAATTGAATAGTATATTCCCAGGTCTGACAGTGAACAGCAATACATATTGAACAACAAATGTAATGAATTTTCATTCTGTCATTCAGCTCTGGGAAGGGTGTTGCAAAGCAGTACGTTACTTTAATTTAATTTTGTTTCTAATACTGTTTATCATCTGTGCATTTAATTATGTGGTCTTTTGTAAATTGAAGTTCTCTAATAATGTGTCATGCAGACATGAGTCTGTTGTATCAGATATCACTGACTTCATGTCTCCATCGCTTTTTTTGAAGGAATTACTAAAAGGTAAGAGGGTAAAGATGTCATTGAGGTGAAGAAGGAGAGATTATGCCAGGAGATAAAGGCTGCAACTGATGATGCTACTGGTTTGAAATTCCCAGCATTAAGAAGAGGACATCTGGGCGTGCTAAACAGGAGTTGCATTCAGAAATGTAATATTCAGGTTAGTAGATTCCCAGATTTATTGATGCTCCTGCTCATGGGACTATTTTTTTATGGGAAAAGTACCTATTGGTCTAAAAGCTGCATTGGTATAAAAGGTATTCAAAGAACAGATAATTTAGGCTGTTAATCAGAAAAATCTACAAAGTAGAAATAGGATAGGGTGATTAGTCAGAGTGGAAAAAAGCCTTGTCTTTTTTTTCTATCTAAATATTTTAATGTAAGTAACTTATTTTGAAAATGTTTTCGTTACTGTTGTTTTCTTCTTGTACATCAAACTGGTGTAAATTTTCAGATATTTAAATAGCTCTTAAGAGACTCAAAAAAAATGCTTTAATTTTTCATTTTCTCATTATTTACCTAATTTAATGTAAAACTTTTAAGTTATTTTTATGGACCATAAAAAATATTGTTGACAAACTTATTATTCAACCCCCAAACCGTTCAGCCCTAAATCGAATTCCACTGTCAAGCTCTTTGAGCATTACGAGGATTTACCCTTTTTTCACATGTACTAATTCATACCACACTGAACAATTACACAATCTAAACCACAAGAATTAATAACCATTTTTGCCTGGTTTGGCTGGTTTTCTTCAGATGTTTCTGGGGAAGAGGGGGTGTGTCTCTTACATACTCATTGCCAGATGCCTAATTCTCATGCCTGGATTCTTTAGAAATTGGTATTTTAGGAGCATGTTACAGATGGCATTGATTAGAGCAAGAAAGGGGACCTGATGTGCTGGGTAAATTCTCTTTACCTTCTGTACCCCCTGATACAGGCACTACTC
Organism: Myiozetetes cayanensis; assembly: GCF_022539395.1. NCBI lineage: Eukaryota > Metazoa > Chordata > Aves > Passeriformes > Tyrannidae > Myiozetetes > Myiozetetes cayanensis. The sequence goes on from NW_026087742.1 coordinate 7,489,001, forward strand.
TCTCCAGTACAAACAAATTGGAATTTTCCAGGATGCCAGTAGGAAAGCAAACCAATTCTGTGATGCTTCCTCATTTGAAAACACTTTTCCAAGTTGCTTCTGTTGTAGGATAGAAATCAAATCCCTGGTTGATTCTGCAGATAACTATGCCACAGATTTGCATTGGTGCAGATATATTAGATGCTATATTAGATGCCTACTTTGGTAATTAATTCTAGGTGTGGCGTACCTGAAGAGCAAAACTCCTTGGTGTAGTTTATTCAGCATTGATCCCTTTCCAGCTAAAATAGTTAGTTTGCAAGTTTAGCATTTTGCAAGCATAATGTCACGTAAATCCAATTATTTTTTAGCGGGACTTGATTTAATTCCTCATGATCGATTGAGGAGTGTAAGCCAGCCAACAGGTAGTGCAAATCTGACCTCCTAGTGATTTTCCTTTTGCTACAAACAGAAGATTTTATCTCATCTTCTCAGACCTAGCTTAGTGGTTTCTGTTTGTGGCTGAATGTTAATCTTAGGTTAAGCTCTCAGGTAGCTTGATCTTGTGCAGAAGGGTTCTGAAGATGATCTTATTCAGGTGGAACCACAAAAGTGTCCAGTAATTACCACTGGGGTCTGCACGATGTTAACCCACTGTTGTGAGTGGAAACTTGTGACTGGCAATCAAATGTTCTGGGAGAAAGAAAAAAACCCACAGCTGTGATACAGAATGAACTTTCAGGGTGAGGGAAGGTCTCTTGAGCTCTCACAAAAAGGCATCCACCCTTTCCTAAAAGCTCTGTGGAAATAATCAGCTGTTTGAATCTGTGGCTGGCAGATAATATGCTTTTCTGTAAATAGCCCAAGCCATATTATTTCTAACAAATTCATTTTTTAGAGATGTTTTATGGTCAGTAGGACATCTTCTATCACATTTCAGTAATCTTTTTTTGATTGTTTTTATCTGTCCAATTACCAGCTTCAGGTCCTCTACCACAGTAGTGCTTCAGGGAGCTCATAACTTCCCTTAGACTCCCTCCCTAAATAGAATGGTGCATCCTCAGTGTCCTAAAACAGGGCACTGCAGACTGAGGTCATATTTCAGGCCTGGTTGTAAAGTAGTTCATGGGAGATTCTGAATTTGAGGATGGCTTTTTCTCTTGTAGTTATGAAATGTGATTTGTGCGTAGCAGGTTCTGAAATTCTGGTGTTCTGTGCTTAAGCAGAGCAAGTAAGTTCCAGCAGCCTTGATACCCTTCTAAGTGTGCTCCCCCAAAAGACAAGACTCTTAAATCTAAAAATCAATAGCTTCAGTGCTTCCCAGATACAAACATGTAAAAGCTATCCTTTCTGACAAGCGTTTGGATTTTAGTCTGATGGATTGCATTTCAGCAAAATGGGCAAAAACGTCCAATTCTTTTATTCTCCTACAGAGTAAAATAATAATAAAAAATTTTGTCTTACTTATTTTGTCTTTTCTTAAGAAAAAAAAAGAAAGAAATTAATGTTGAACAGATGCTTTCAGGCTCTATGTGGCTAAAATGTCAGAACTGTTTGCCAGAGTATGGAAGTATTTCAGAGTACGTGTTTTCCTAATTATGTACATACAAACCTTGGTGATTTTTGAAGGCAGTTTTGAATTACAGGGTTTTTTTGAGTAATTTATTCCATTGTTTCTGCTCTCTCGTATTTTTTTTATTAATATCTAAAAAAGGCTTACTATATTTTATAAATTAGAAGCAGGAGGAATTCTACTAGAATACCAAAGTACCTGTGATGTTGCCCAGCTGCAGAGACCATTGTAGGTGCCGTTGTAGGTATTGACTCTGTAGGTCAGCAGGTAAGTTTTAAGCATTAATCCCCTCATAAAGTGTACATGACAGCAAGGATAGCACTTAAAGGTCATTCAATATCTGCCTTCAAAAGTGAACTGGAGAGTTAACCACTTCTGTCTCAGGGAATTCAAACAACCCCAGCTCCATAGGCACAAAAGCCTGTTTTGGAAGTCAAAATTAGCAGGCATAATTAATATATAACCAGGTCTATTTGCAAGGAGCGGGACAATTGCACTCTCAGCATCATTTATTTGCCTCCTCTTAAATTCAAAGTGCTGCCTAAATCAATACTGCTAGTATAATAACTAGCAGGCAGGACTCAATAGGCAGGTTTTCCTAACCATTGCTGATAAAATATGAATAGTAATGATGATCCTAAGTAAAAAACACAATTTGTGAACTATGTAATGCTTTTCTGTTGATATGTGCCATATATCAGAGCACTGCAGAACAAGCAGGGAGAGCTATGTGCATAAATTTGTCTTGTTTACCTTCACACATTAGTGCTTCTTATCAAGTTACTGCAAAGGAAGTGCAAATAAAGTTGCATAATCTTGTGTAGAGTTTAAAAAAGCAAAACCCAGCAAAAACCACAACAAAAAACCCCAAAGCAACCAAAAAACATCCCAACAGGGAGGTACTTTTGAACTACGAGATCCCACAGTATACATCCAAGCTTAACTTTACCCCAGATATTTGTTTTTGAGTGAGACACCTAATTAACTTTCTTCAACCCAGTCAATCCATAAAGAAAAATTCACCCAAGACCTACTTTACTAAGTCTTCCCACCAGAGTGGGAAATACAGAGTGTAAATCTTGCCTGAAGATTCTCTATCCCCTTATTAACAAAAGTGAATGAAACCAAGAAATTATTTTGGCTCATAATTTGTAAGTTCATCTCAAGAAATCATTTACTTCAGTATTGCACCCCAGAGGTGTAACCAGCATCCAGTTTCACCAAAGCAGGGCATGGGCAGCTGCATAAATTTGTTGCAGAGGAACTTCCCCTGAACTAGGTATGGTTCCTGCTGGAAACTTATTGTGAAACCACAACCCCTTTCCAGCTCTTCTGTACCTGGAGCTTAGGCCCTTTATTTCTACACAGAAAGTTTTGCTGAAGGAACTTCCTAGATTCAGTAACAGACTCATGAAATCCTAAAGCAAAAAGCACCTATTAGACCACCTATTTACAGCTTTTCAATATGCCTGAGATTTTGGTTCTGCTTTTCTCTAGTATCTATGAATTATTTAACTTCATTAGAAAGATCCATAACATTACTTTTATAAATTACAGCTTTCACTTTAACTGAAAACTCAGACACTAATTTTGTCATATCATGATGAGTCGGCTCTCCTGTGTGAGATGCTCTGGATTTCCTTTTGGAACCAAATAGAAGAAGGGAAGGACAGAAGTCCTTAACTTGTAGTAAAAAGAATGGTATGTAACCTGCAGGCTGGTATGTATCACTGGATGATAGTTTGATCTCTACAATTTATTGTCCTGGGAAGATTTAAGAAATGTAGTTGCTGAATTTTTTTAAATTATTTATTTTATTTTATTCTTTTCCCTCTAGATATGAATTATGGGGGAATCTGGGAAGCCAGGAGGAGAACACTTCTGATAGACACCTTTTTTTTAAAGAACTTTCTTCCTGAAAGTAATTTTATTATTGAAGAGCAAGTAAATAATTTTGTAATACTCCCCTGAAGCCTGGTTTCTTTAGGCTGCTGTATGCAACTCGAGAGTTATTTTTCATCAGTTTCAATAAGTTTCAAGTTTCAGTGTTTTGAGACAGTCACTACACTCTGTGCTGAAATATTCAGATGAGATGTGACTTAAAAAAATATAGAAAATATACATAAGTGTTAGAACTTCATTCACACAAAACTACAGTTAAGAAATGAAGTACAAGAAGTACTATCTTGGGTGGGAGGTAGGATGGTAAAGAAACCCTAAACTCCTTCCTCCCTGACCATCAGATTATACAATAGAAAAGACCTTTGAATATTTACTTCAGAAACTGTCTAATGTATGAGCAATATTAAATTTTTAATACAGTTTGCTATGAAAAAATCTCCTAGGCCTTAAATCTCGTTTATTACACTTTTTAGCAATTTTTTATCAGACAAATGCCAAAGGAACTTGGCATCATTTGATTTAAACTGGTGTTTGGAGATTATTATTTGAGACTGAGAATTCTTTGTTTAATTTGCAAACAAAAATACAGGTTTAGCTAAAGATTTGAAATGTCATGATCTCATTGTTTTCTAATAAGGTCAGGAGTTGATTGAACTTGTATCATCTTCAGGAAATTAGAAAACTCATCATGTTCCAACAAAAAAAAATCCCAATTGGGAATTTAGGTATTTAATTTCTACAAACCTTTAATATTATAACTTCATTGTATAAACATAAGCTATTTTCCATGTCAGTCTGAACAGTTGTCTTGCTAGTTACCTGAATGATAACCTAATTAGAGTTAAATAATCCACTGAGGTATGAGCAGGTTTGAACTTGTGACCTCTTATTTAATCAAAATTCTTTTAATTTTGTCCTAAAGGACTTGCCTCCTTTAGGTTACCCTGCCTGTAAAAGGAAGCAAAAAACCTATGAGAAAATGATATTTTCATAACTTTTTCTGATTTAGGGTCTAATCACACGTGATGCGGAAATTCCAAAGATTCTCCTCAAGTTGATCTCTGCAGTGCTAAGGTACTGAGAATTTTTCTGGTTCTCTGAAATCCACTTTCAGTGTTCTTCTCTTAAATTATTGCAAAGTCTCCATTTAGGTTGGAAAGTGGCTCTATGCTACAAATATTTGACTTATTATGTAGTGATTTGGGGAAAAATGATTTAATGTAAAAGGGAATTATGGCCCCCTAAATCTTTCTAACAGATTGAAAGGTCTCTGAGAAGGTTTCCCTTCCTTCTTCCTCTTCATCCTCTGTCACTTGATTCAAGTGTGTCTGGCACATCTTGTTGTTGTAACCTGTGTTGCTTTTATGAAAGTGCCTGATCAGTAAGGGTGAAAGTAGGTAGGGGGATAAAAATAGTGCAAAGCAAGTTTTAATAATGCTGAGGAGCTTGTCAAACATCCCCCTTGGGGTTGCTTAGTCTTGTGAACCTGGCCTTTGGACCTGCCTCCTTTCCTAATAATCCAAAAGAAGTGAGGAAACACAACAGCACCTCTGCTTTGTTGTATTCCTTATCTTCAGTATCCCACATTTTCCTGTACTTCAAGGGCTGCTGTTCATAATCTGGCCCTTTACTTGTCACACAACTTGACAGCATTTCGTTGGTGGAAATGCTAATACAAGCTGCCCCTTCTTCTAGTTTCTGCCCTGCCTTCACAGCTGTGCTGTATAACTATTCATGTGATGCCATTTCGTGACTGGGATGAGGTTTTGGTGTGTTAATCCAAGACATGTTGCTGTGGGGGACTTTTCAACACAAAACCAGTAAAGTTTTAGAGATATTTTAGTTTACAAGATTGGTAATGCAGTAAAAATTCTATGAAGAAAAGATGACCTGATAGAATTGTATGGGATAATTTGCCTGAAAACAGAATAAAAGTTTTCAGATAGATTCATTTTTCTTAATATGGTTTTTAGCAAAATGTTCTTGTCTTGCAAAGGGGAAAAAACCACCTCAGAAATTACATGAGGCTATTTTATTTAAAAACTGTACTTAAAAATTCTACCTTCCTTCAAGGGGTAGGTAAATATAATAAATAACACACATAATATATATTTTATGTATTGTAAGTATAAATATATAATAGATATATTACAAGAATCTACCATGTCTTAGGCTGCATATGGTTTTTGAGGCTGTACTGAAGTCAAGAACTTAACAACCAGGCTGTATTGTGAGGCAGGACTAAAGTCCTTTGGGAAGACCACATGGCATGCATTAGAAACTACCATTGTACTGGCTATAATTTTATTATCCAACCTAATTATTGGTTGGATTAAAAAAAACTCACTATCTTTGGTTTTAATTTTGTTTCCCTTTGCTTAATCACCTTCTCCAACGATGCTGATTCCGCGATGCTGAATTCTGCTCTAGTGGCAGCGTGTCCAAATTAGAGTCACCAAATCTGGAAAAAGCAGTTCTCCTGTTGTAGTCCCACTTTTCAGCTGAGAACCCAGTTCATTAAATAGATCTGTTCTTATGCACCTAAGTACATTTTGTCATATCCATAATACAAAAATAATTTCATCTGATACTGCAATCTTCAGAATGGAAAATTGCAGCTCTCTAACAGCACACAGAAACATTGTACAAAAGCTTTTGTGCAGAAAATGAAAAGCAAAACCTTATCCAGATAAAACTGCAGGGAAAATATAGATAGGCAGAAGAAAATTATCACTTGTGATTGAATTTGGCAAGGACGGGGAGGGTAAGTCTGCCCTCGTGAAGAGTGCCGTGGGATCTTTAATGATCAGTCACCAAGGGACCCGAGTGGGCTGTATCACCCAATTACTGTACAGATAGTCTAATTAATGGAAGATTACAAGCAATCAAATATAGTACTCTCTTTAATTTTACTAATGTATCTAGTTTCCTACCATGAATTCCTATGGTCACAAATCAAAAGTTGGGGTGGGAGTGGGGGGGGGTGGAAGAAGTATTCTTTTTCTTATCTTTCATAAATTAAGTTTTGTGAATGTTAATTCTGTGCCTCTGGCAGCAGTGCAAGAGGAAGGACTTTTTCTTTTTCTTTCTTTTTTTTTTTTTTTTGAGTTTATCACTCAATAGTGGCTGTTTTCCCATAGAGGCAAAAAAAAAAAAATCGATCTCTGCTCAAAATGCCCCTGAAGACAGAGGAATGCATTGTGTGGGTTGCTGGTTAATATGTCTATCTGATGGGAAAAAAAAATCAATACATTTTTCTTAAAAAGGGTTACTGCAAGAGGAGAAAGTAGTTTATCTCTTTCTGATTGATGAAACTGCATCAAAGTCAGTTATCCACCATTAAGTTCCATATTTATCCTCGTCACCCTTCAGACTGCTGGAGTTCAGTGCTCAGGCAGTATTCCATTATAATATTAAGCCAAAGTTGAGAGCACTCAGAAAACTCAGAGAATTGGAAAGTTTTATTAAAATAAATGTTTGAAAGGGAAGCATGGTTGATTAAAATAAATGTGAATTTTTTTTAAAAAAATCAAAATCAAAGGGTTCATAGGGCCAGAAAAGGAGTCAGAACCTTGGCAGGCTGAGGTTATTGTATTTCTCAGGAGATTATACATTCATGGGTTTTTTCTAACAGCCTTCAGTCCCAGGGCTGCTATTCTTTTGAATCTCAAACTCACCCATGCTCTAGAGTGATTTGGTGTCCTCCATTCTTTTTTAACTTGAGAAAACTAATTTTAATTTAAAAGATGGAGGTAAAACAAAAATTACTTGTACTGCTGGAGTGTCATTGCCTTAGCTTTAGGCTTCCTGCATAAAAATATGCTGTAATAGTTAGGATAACATATTTATTGCAGAAAATATAAAGTGTTGACAAAAGTCAGAGATACACTAGCACAGGTTGCCCAGAGAAGCTGTGAATCCCTGGAAGTGTTCAGCGACAGGTTGGATGAGGCTTTGAGCAACCTGGTCTAGTGGAAGGTTTCCCTGCCTCTGGTTGGAATGAGATGATCATTATTGTCCCTTCCAACACAGACCATTCCATGGTTCCATGGTGCATGATGTCCTGTAAGAAATAGTCATAATTCCCCTTCAGGAAAACAAAGGGACTTATTTCCTCCAGTGTAACCTAAATTCCAAGTAAGGTAAGGGAATTACTACCCATCCTTATTGACCACCAGCAATATTCATAAAATCCCATCACTGTTAAGGTGCTGTTACGTCACCGAGTGCAACCCCACTCTAGGGAAGGTATGCAAGTAGGAAAAGGCTGAACTTGGTCCAGTTCATTATTTAAGTGTCAATATTATTTACAATCAGCCAAATTGCCAAGGAAACACAAGAACGTGTTTTATATAATTTCAGACACTACAATGTTCCCTTTACAGTTTTATACAGGGAAGTTTCTACCCAACGATGATTTTAGCAAAGCTGAGATGTGTGTCACTAAAGTAATGAATGGCAGAGCTGTGCAGAGGAGTTTTCTTTCTCCCAGCTCTCCGGTGTACTGAGAGTCTGACTGTCAACACCACAATCTTTTATCACAAAATATTTAAAAAAAAGAGGAAAGGTTAAAACGGGCTGTTGTTGGTGAAGGGTAAACCACAGTTTGCTTGTCAGTTGAAAAATATTGCTGAGCTTTTAAAAATTGATCCAAGCCAATTAGAATCAATAGAAACACCCCCAGTAAAATTCACATGCTTTGCATCAGTCTTCTAAAAGACATAAATTTTTCCATAGGCTGAACTGACATATAACCAGACCTAGACAAAACCCATTTGCCTTCAAACTCTATGAAAAAAAACCACTCTGATTGAAAAATTTCCTGGAACTGTCAGCTTCTTTCCCTTCTTGCTGTTTCTTTGAGAGTTCAATAGCATTCCCCCTTACCCAGAAGATTTTGCCCTAATCCTTTTCTTGCTTTTATGCTTCTGACATTGTCTCCCCAGAAAATCTATAGTCTAAGTAGGACTAATATTATTTAATAAACCACTCCATACTGATTAAGCCTGCTAATCTCCAGTTCAGGGTCTCTTGATACTGCAGACCTTCAGATCAATCTTTGAATGAGCAAACTGAAGGCTTTTAGGAGGTAGGATAGATTGCACAAATTTAGGGGCAGCAAATTGTTAAAAACCTACTCCTTCATTTGCTTCCCCACTCCACCCCTGTGTCTGAAAGTACATCTTTTCTCCTTAGTCTGTGACTTTAAGTTTTTTTCCTTTTTCCCTCTGGTCTCCAGCTTACTCTTTTGCTTCTTCAGTCAGACCCAGAAAACGCTGTAATTCATTGTTTTCTTTCCTTCATGCTGTGTAGCTTTGGCATTGCTGAGTGAAATTACATTGTAGAGTAATATGGGATAGAGTATTTTATAAGGAAGTGTTTTTTAAAAATAAGTCTTTGTACCGTACAAAGCAGTGGTACATGGGAAATAGATGGTGCTAATGATGAAGACAGGAATCATAAACATAAAGGAGGAGGAGAGAAGAAACCAAGGAAAAAAAAAATTAGCTCACAAATTTGAAAGCTTATTTAGTCTAGTAAAAGCCAACCAAATGTAAAATAACATCAGAAATTATCATTGCAAATGTTGTTTTTTAATTAGTAACAGACTTAATAATTGTCATGATGTATCTGTTTGCCCTTTAACAAAATAGGTAAAACATAAATTTCATTCATCTGTCTCGTCTTATGGGGTGGGGGTTTTTTTTGAGTGTATTAATTAGCTAATTCCTAATTAATTTTAGTTATGTTAATAAATAGCTATTAGACTACAGTGGAGCTATTTGTTAACCAGAGGTGATATATTTCGAGGTTATTATTTAGAGATTGTAATAACCTTAAGCATTCTCATTATTATCAATCTGAATAGACACATCTGCAGAGAGACAACTGCAGCTTCTATAAAGCCTTAAAACCTGTAAATGTTAGAGGTGCCAGAGGCAGCCTGAGATGTTGTAGGTCCACAGCCCTCCAGTGAAGCCAACCTCTCTACCCAGTCAACTGAAGGTTACATTTGTGATTAGGAAGGGATAACTTCTCACCACCCTCCAGTAAAACTGTCTGATAGAAGAGGAATGTAAAATTATTAGAAAACTGTTTCCAGAGGGACTGAAGCTCTTACAGCAAGACCTAGGCTCTTAAATCATGTGGTTCCAAGAACCACATGTTGTCTTCTGCTGCTAGTTAACTTGATGGAACCTGAAATTTGGAATGTGAAACAGCTCATCTGCTGTGTGCACCCAGAGCTTTCTAAGAGCAGGCAACTATTTGTCATTTTCTCTGAGTAGCACAGGCTGTCCTTTCTGTCCACCAAAAACCTGGGAACCTATAGATTCTGTGAAGCATGTTAACCCTGGTAGGCTGACAGATCAGAGCATGCTTTTTGTCTTTGTTAATGCTGCTGCTACAAGACATTATGATCTAAATGCTCTAGACATGCCATGGAGGGTCATGCCCACGCTCCTATAATATCCAACCATGGGTGCTTGGTATAAAGCTGTCGTGGTTTAACCCCAGCAAGCAACTGTAAGTATCACACATCTGTGTGGAATATCCCTTTGGTCACTTCAAGTCACCTGTCCCTGCCATGCAGCCTCCCATCTTCTTGTGAGCCTCCTGGCTGGCAGAGCATGAGATGCTGAACAGTCCTTCACTTGAGGTAAGCACTATTCAGCAGCAACCGAAACATCAGTGTGTTACCAACATTATTCTCATACTGAATCCAACACTCAGCTCTGCACCAGCTACTAAGAAGAAAATTAACCTTTCCCTAGCTGAAACCAGGACAGAAGCTAAAATACAATTACAATGGCCCTTGTCATGGGAATGGACGAAATTCATAGAATCATAGAATCATAGAATAGATTGGGTTGGAAAAGACCTCCAAGATCATCAAGTCCAACCCTTGATCCAACTCTAATTACTATATCATGGCATTAAGAGCCATGTCCAATCTCTTTTTAAAAACTTCCAGGGATGGTGAATCCACCACCTCTCTGGGCAGGCCGCTCCAATGCCTGATCACCCCCTCTATAAAGAATTCCTTCCTAACATCTAACCTAAACTTCCCTGGCAGAGCTTGAGTCCATGTCCCTTGTCCTGTTGTTGGCTGCCTGGGAGAAGAGACCAACCCCCACCTGGCTATAACTTCCCTTCAGGTAGTTGAAGAGAGTGATGAGGTCACCTCTAAGCCTTCTCTTCTCTAGACTAAACAATCCCAGCTCCCTCAGCCTCTCCTCATAGACTTGTGCTCAAGTCCCTTCACCAGCCTGGCTATCCCTGACCCGCCTCCAGCACCTCAATATCCTTCCTGAACTGAGGGGCCCAGAGCTGAACACAATACTCAAGGTGCGGCCTCACCAACGCAGAGTACAGGGGAAGGATCACTTCCCCTGCTCCTGCTGGCCACACTGTTCTTGATGCAGGCCAGGATGCCATTGCCTCTTTGGCCCTGGGCACATTGCTGGCCTATGTTCAGCTTCCTGTCAATCAGCACCCCCAGGTCCCTTCCACCTGGCTGCTCTCCAACCACTCTGTCCCTCTCAGCCCTGTAGCGCTGCATGGGGTTGTTGTGGCCAAAGTGCAGGACCCGGCACTTACCTGTTGAACTTCTCATCCCATTGGAGTCAGCCCATCTCCAGTCTATCCAGGTCCCTCTGCAGAGCCCTCCTGCCTCTGGTAGGTTGACACTCCTCCCAACTTGGTGTCATCAGCAAATTTGCTGGATGATGGACCCAATCCCCTCATCTAGGTCATCGATAAAGATGTTAAACAGGACTGGCCCAGCACTGATCCCTGGGGGACACCACTAGACTGTCACAGCTGGATGCAGCCCCGCTCACCAGCTAAGCACTCTCTGGCCCGGCCTCCAACCAGTTCCCTAACCCAGCACAGAGTGCCCCCACCCAAGCCATGGGCTGCCAGCTTTTCCAGGAGACATGGGAGACAGTGTCAAAGGTTTTGCTGAAGTCCAGATAGACCACATCCAGCCTTCCCCCCGTCCACCAGGGTGAGTCACCTGATCAGAGTGCAGATCAGGTTGGTCAAGCAGGATCTGCCTCTCCTAAACCCGTGCTGGCTGGGTCTGATCCCTTGTCCATCTTGTAGGTGCTGTGTGATTGCACACAGGATGATCTGTTCCATAACTCTGCCAGGCACGAGGTCAGGCTGACAGGCCTGTAGAAGGCCAGGTCAGCCTTGCAGCCTTTTTTATGGATTAGTGATATTTGCCAATCAATCATGTGGACCTCCCCAGTGAGCCAGACTGTTGGAAGATAATGGAGAGCGGTTTGGCAAGCTCTCTGCCAGCTCCCTCTATTTACCCTAGGATGGATCCCATCTGGTCCCATAGACTTGTGAGGATCCAGGTGGCTCAGTAAGTCACTAACTATTTCCTCCTGGAATACAGGGGGGCTATTTGGTTTCCTCTCTCTGTCTACTACTGCCCAGAGGCCAGCTGGCCTTGAGGGCCACCTGTCTTACTGGTAAAACTGAGGCAAAGTAGGTGTTACCAGCCCCATCTCTATTAACTATAAGCCTCCAGTCCACAAGAATGGAGGTTTTCTTTGCCCCTCCTTTTGTTATTAATGTATTTATAGAAGGACTTTTTGTTATCCCTAACAGAAGTGGCCAATTTAACTTCAAATTGCGCTTTTGTATCCCTGATTTTCTTTCTGCATGATCTAGCTGTCTTCCTGAATTCTTCGTAAGTAGCCAGCCCTCTCTTCCATAGTCGATAAACTCTCTTTTTATCCCTGATTTCCTTCAGAATCTCCCTTTTCAGGTATTAAGTAACTTATCTTTAGCAGTGTTTTAAACCTGCCAGGTTTAGGTCAAACATACTGCTGGTAACTCAAGGCACCTGACTGTTCTGAGTAGCTGGTATTTATCAAATACTCTGTTTCTGAGAATGGGGCCCTCACATCTCCTAGTGCAAAAACACTATTCAGTATTGTAACTGTCTGAGATGGGACTCCTTCACTCCTCCTATGGAAGTTGTGTTATAAAATGATTAATAAGAGATGCAGAAGCAGATTCTCTTATCAAATGGCCATGGGACATCTAAGGCAGCGGATTTCAGTCCTTGATACAGTTTGCTTAAGTATAACTCAAATCTCATGGGTTCAGGGTTTTTTCCCCATTTCTGCCCCATATATTTTGAACATGGTTAGAAAAATCTCACTTTGCTGAAAGAGTCAGGAAGAGGTGATTTGGGAGATGATGGCTCATACTCAGGAAAGCCAGCTAGCAAAGCTTTCACCAGGGAATAGTTGCAATGATATCCAACACCTCCTCCACAACCCAGTCAGAAAAGTAGCAGGATTAGGGGGGTTAAAGCTCTACGGTTTAAGACATAGGGTAGATATCAGACAGAATACACTTTATCTGAAAAGTGAGAAAAGTGGAGATATTCAATGGCAGGGAGGACAGGTCAAGAAATCTTAGATGGAAATCTTGATTGAAGGATGCAATGTGTAAAGAGTAGATGAATGAGGAGAAGGGTAGGGGTGGTGAGAGGAAGTAAGAAGTAAACTTCATGCAGTAAAACAAATACACAAAAAAATCCAAGGTTATCTTGTATTCATTTTTAGGGATTGCTGCATTTAATAAAAAAATTAATGAGGAGAGAGGAAGAGGAAAGGAGAAGGGAGGGGAGAAGAGAGGGAGAGGAGAGGGAGAGCTACAAATTCTTCCATTCCAGGATCAGTGCTGTATGTGCATGATGTGGCTCATGTGGCTATTCAACAGCTGATGAATGTACACTGGGCCCCCTGCAAACACCTTATAATTGATCTAGAGCAAATATGCAGGAAGAGATCCTACTGCCTAATGAACTGAAGTTGTGCTGGATAGTACAAATATCAGTATGCTAACCTTCCTTCTTGGCTGATTTTACTCTTCTTGCTCCATCACACAGTTAATTGTTTCTCATTTATCCATATTAGTTGAAGATCATATGAAATCCATGTAAATTAGGCTGTGAGATCCTAATTGACTACATTTACTGAAAACTTGCGGTCAGATTTTTGTCAATAGAACAGGTTCTTAGCCGGTGACCTGAGTTTTGGTCAAGACCTGCTTGGTGTGGTGTGTTGCATGTGATATAAGGTTTATCAAGGTGAAGTGCCAGGTCCTGCCCTTGAGACAGAAAGAAACCCTGCAGCACCACAGGTTGGGGGAAAAGCCACTGAGGAGCTGCCCAGCAGAAAAAGACCTGGGAATGCTGGTGGACAGCAGCTGAACATGAACCAGAGTGTGCCTAGGTTGGCAACGAAGCCAATGGCATCCTGGCCTGGATCAGGAATGGTGTGGCAGCAGGAGCAGGGAAGTGATCCTTCCCCTGTACTCAGCACTGGTGAGGCCACACCTGGAGTGCTGTGTCCAGCTCTGGGCCCCTCAGTTCAGAAAGGACATTGAGGTGCTGGAGCAGGTCCAGAGAAGAGCAACAAGGCTGGTGAAGGGACTGGAGCACAAGTCCTACAAGGAGAGGCTGAGGGAGCTGGGGTTGTTTAGTCTGAGAAGAGCAGGCACAGGAGAGATCTCATCACTCTCTACAACTCCCTGAGAGGAGGTGGTAGCCAGGTGGAGGTTGGACTCTTCTCCCAGGCAACTATCAGTAAGACAAGTGGGCATGTTCTCAAGCTGTGCTAGGGGAGGTTTAGGTCCCATATTAGGAAGAAATTCTTTACAGAGAGAGTAACATCCCTGGGAGCCACAAGGGAGAGCAGGAGGAGCACATGGTCGATCCCAGTCACTGTCAGAGCAGGTGTGTCCCCCCTGGAGAGACCATGGAGAAGCAAGCATTTCCCTGCAGTCTGTAGAGACATCCATGGAGAAGCAGGTATCCATGTAATCCACTCTGCAGCCTGTGGAAAACCCCACAATGCAGCAGGTGGATGTTCCCTGATGGAAGCTGCAGTCCCTGGAGAGCCCACACAGCAGCAACTTCATCCTGAAGGACCACACTGGAGCAAGGGAAAAGTGTGAGGAGGAGGGAGCTGCAGGGAGGAGCTGTTACAGGGTGACCACAGCACTCGAGTTTATTGCAATCCACAGGCTTTACAATCTTATTTTTCTCCCCACTTTGCCCTTTTGAGGAGGGGAAGTGAGAAAGCAGCTGGGAGGGCATTTGACAACCAGATAAGGTGAACCCACCAAAAGAAACACCTTTATGCATCTTAGTCGCATGATAATGCAGCTCTTTTTTGCTATTCTGTGTCTTACTGTTCTTCAGTGGTATTAATGGTATCAATATTGGGCCAATAACATGGGAATTATTTGCACAGACAGTCGTGGTTGTTTGAGGGGAAAAGAGGGAGTTCAGTATGAAACTTAGATAATATAATTACTGCATATATGAAAATGTTAATACATAAGTTCTTTCAGATCCAATTAATCACTCCATGAACTGTTCCTTTTCATGCTATTTTTGCTGAGGGAATGTTGCCTGTCTATAGTTTATCTGTCTTTGTTCCTCCTGCAGTCAATACATACTTTCTACTGATGCAGAAAGACAGGATGTAATGTACCTAATGAGATAGGAAAATCATGAAATTGTCATTGTACAGATTTATGGTACAGGACAAAGATGTTCTGATTATACTAGAAAAACTCAAAAACCTTATCTCAAAAAAAAACCCAACCCAAAACATAGTGATTTCCTGTTTCACAACATAAGGTTTATGAGAACATTCAGTAATTTGCATGTGCCTACAAAAATCTGTACTCACTTATGATTATATCTAAAAACATATATTTTAAAGAATATAGCAAAAAAGCCTGATCTTCAGTGACTTTGTATCAGTAAGAGGCTGGTCTCATATAGAGGGAATATAAAATTCTATATGGTCTATGGTAGGAAACAGTACAAAGAAATGAAAGTAATCAAGCAAAACAGTGATCTCTTAGACCTCCAAAACCCATCAAGGGAACACTACAAAAGGCTGAGAAAGCAGCAAGGACAAAACCTTATTATTCTAATTTTAAATGCAGCATTTAAACAATTCCATACAGAAAAATAATTTTATGAAATGTAAGATAAATAAAGAGTTAAAAGAATTCTGTAGAATTCAGACCCAGGCAGATTAGATTACTGCATAGATAAATAAAGAGTTAAAGGAATTCTGCAGAATTCAGACCCAACCAGACTAGATTATTGTGTATATTTTGATGTACGTTTTAAAGTAGATATCTTCACATTTTTGAGAACACATTAATTCTATTCTTGTGTCAGGTATAAGCTACTTTTTGGGCTGTGTCTCCCTCCAGAGGCATTTTATAAGAATGTGTGCCCATTTTTTGATTTTATAAAACTGAATTAAAATGGGAAAAATATGCCTGGTTTACAGTGTAAGAGGTAATTATCCAGCATAATATTTTATTGAGCTCTCTCTCAGACTGAAAAAGGGCAATTCCAGTGTCACATTTGCTGTCACGACACTTTGCTGGGATAGAAGAGTTATTCCTGGATATCAAGAGTATTGCAGAAATTTATAGGCTGCAAAAGTTAGCCATATGTTATGAAACTCACCATCATAGTAGGGAGAAAGGTTGTCCTTTAATGCATGTCCTTTCCAGTTAAATGTTGCAGTGGTTTTTAGTCTTATTCTTCCAGATACAGACAGATCTGTGTACTGAATGCAAGCACAACATACTAAATTTTTAGAGCTTCTTATTCTTCTGAAGAAGGGTAAAAACCTTAGTTTCTTATTAATCTGAAGGAATGGGAAAAGGAAACAAGGAGAAAAGGAAGAAACTAGGGCAGAGGCAGCAAAATACAACATGAAGATCTATAACTAACCCTGATCTTATCCCTAGGGTTTTTCAAGCCCCTGTACAAAATTCTTCCCCTAGCTCCCTGAAGCTCATTCCTTACTTTCTGCACATCTCATTAAAAGGCCATTCCCTGGACTACTCCTACCCTTCATAGAGCTTGCTTGTTAACCAGCAAATCAAACCTCCCATATTTTGAGGAAGATGTTTTCCTCTTATGCCCTAAATAGCCTTCTCCGATTCTGTTTATATGGATTCCTATCTGTGTTTCTGTGACAACGTCACCTAAAGCATTAAAATTTATTCCCTGACTTCAGCTATTCCAGTCTGATGGGAACACAAACAACAACAAAAACAAACAAATAAAAACTAACCAACCAATTAAAAAAACCCTCAAAACAAAATAAACCCACCACCACCAAATGTCTTTTGACTGGAGCACCGATCTTTGTTTCACTCAACGTGATCAACTAGCCTCCAAATACCCTTCAAGGATTGTTGGCCTCTTCTTGTTTAGGGTAGGGATTAGAAAAAAAAATACAACTGGTTATTTCTCATATAATTTAAAGAAAGATCAGTATCAGGGTGGGATGTGTTTAATTATGTTTTATGTAAGAGCTAGAAGTTGTGCATGAACATTCATCTCACGGTGAAATGCCTGAGTTCCCTCTGCAGCCCAAACTCACCCCGTGTAAATTGTGTCTGTTGCCTTTTTTAACTGCCTAATATCACTGTCTCTTCAGTACTTGATTTTTAAATAGTCACAGCCAGGCAAAAGAGTATTAAAGGACATCCATGGGTTCTTAAAGACCCGTTTGATCTGTGAGTTGGGTGCATTGGCAGCCACAGACTACTTTGAGGCAAGAAAAATTGGTGTGCTCAACCGTAAAAGGCGAGTCTCTCTGCCACACACAGACACACAGACCTGTCCCCAGACCAGAGGCACCACACAATGCAAGAGATTGCAAACAGAGGACTAGAATGGATAATCCTGTTAAAGATAAATAGGCCTAGTGAGCTCTTGCAGATAAATGGCATGGTTTCAAAGAAGAGAAGAAGATGACAATTGATGGTAGAATGTGTCTAAGTGGCTCAGGCATAAATGAACTCTAATTTGGGTTTGAACATGTTGCTGCTTCCAGGCCCCATGATGAGTGTTTTCTGCTACTGAGAATCCATCCTGTCTAGTACTGTTGTACATCCTGTCTAGTGGTAATGTACTTCAATTACATGTCTTGGAAGCACAAGTAGGTTCATTGGTTCTATATTTATTTACATGTTCACTTTCTAAAATGCCCATCTCGGACTATGAAAAAAAAGGTGGAGATTTTTGAATGCATATTTTAGATTCAGCAATTTAGATACGTTTATTTCCTTCAGCAAACAGTCAGAAAATCACAGTTTTCAGCTGGAATTATATGTAACAGCTTAGGGCAACATGCTCCTATGCATATACTGCTTGGGCATAAAAGGACTCACCAGTTGCATTTATGGGCATGTCTTGTAAAATACTTGCTGTCACAGCTGGTGTCACTAAACTGAAGTTTAAAAGCGAGTCTTTCTCATTCTAAATGTTTCTTTAGCTCCTGGCTTAGTGACCTTCTTTTTGTCTTGTTTTTCCTGTTTCTCGCTCTCCTCTCCACAGCCATGTATCACTGCAGTGAACAGCTCATCACAGCTGTCACTCCAAGAACTTTTCGGAATTGTGAAGTTTTGATGTCTCAGCAAATCAGACAGCCTTTTCAATTTAGTGCCTGGCAGATTGCTTTTTAGAAGCTACTGGAAGAACTGGTAATGGCATACAGAGCCTTTCAGCTGCTTAAATCTATTTCAGGTTGGTAGTGACAGAAAATTCATTACCAGTAAGTAATTCATTGTGAGTAAGTGCACATATTTGGAGAAAAGGTGGCCTCTGTTTTTCTTCCTCTGCTATACTTAGAAGTTCAAACAAGTATCACTAGATTAATTTATTTTACCATTAACCAGCACTTGGCTAATTTTAAAGTATGTTAACCAACGATGATGTTATTTCTACCCCTTCAGTTCAGGAATAGATTCCTAAATGTCTGGGAATTGGGCAGTGTCAGCTCTGAGTTGGATCTAAGAAGCACAGATAATCACAGAACCATAAAATGGTTTGGGTTAGAAGTGACCTCAAAGATTATCTTGTTCCAATCCCTGTGCCACAGGCAGGGACACCTTCCACTAAACCAGGTTGCTCCAAGCCTCATTCAACCTGTCCTTGAACACCTCTGGGGATGGGGCATCCACAGCTTCTCTGAGCAGCCTGTTCCAGTGTTTCACCATCCTCACAGTAAAGGTTTTCTTCCTAATATCTAATCTAAGCCTACCCTCTTTCATTCTAAAACCATTTCCCCTTGTCCTGTGAAACCTATGTAAAAAGTCCCTCTCCATCCCTTTAGGTACTGGAAGGTTGCCATAAGGTATCCCTGGAAATTTCTCTTCTCCAGGCTGATTAACCTCCAGCTCTTTCAGCCTGTCTGAAACCTCCAAGAGGTCCACATCTTTCTTGTGTCAAGGACCCCAGAGCTGAATGGATGCATCACTCCAGGTGGGTTCTCACCAGAGCAGAAGAGAAGGGCAGAGTCACCTCCCTCAACCTTCTGACCAGGCTGGCTTCTGATATGGCTCAGGACACAGTTGGCTTTCTGGGGTGCAAGGGCACTGCAAGGTGCAAGCTCATGCTGAGCTTCTCTTCCACCAGCAGCACCAAGTCCTTCTCCTCAAGGTCTGCTTTCAACCCGTTCTTCACGTAGCCTATATTTGTGTTTGGGATTGCCCAGACCCATGTGCAGGACCTTTATAATCTTCCCCTTCATAGGTGAAAGGGCTGAAGTTACAGTGTAGCTTGGGTTCAGGGAGCAATTGAAAAATCTGATGCTTTTGTCTATGTAGAGCCTTGCAAGAGCCACTGCCCATCACTCCCCTGAGCATTCTCAAGGTTGCTGCATTAATGCTGAGTCCTCTGTTCCATCCTGTGTCTTGTACAACTATGTAGATGTTTTAGTGCGTTTCCTTCTCTGTATTTCCTTTAGTACATTTCATTCTACTTTGTCACTTTGATCTTCAACATTTCCTCAAATTTTGAGGAACTTCTGATCAACTTTGTTCAGTAGTCAAGCACAGAGTTCTCTTCCTTGAATGTCTCCAAAGAGACTCTGGGTCTGTCTCCCAGATTTGTGTCCCTAATAATTTTAAGGTGCTCTGAATTTTGAGAATATAGATGATATGCTCAAATTTAGCTGTTGGAGATGAAAAATTAATAATACAAATATAAGACAGGTACAACTTTATTTCCCAGTAAGGTCTCTTTGAATATGTTAACATGTTTAACTATTGTTTTCCCAACAGTAGATATTTAGGTCTGGGAGGGGGAAATGAGTTCTGGATTGGGTTACTCCATCAGTTTTTCAAAAGGGCTTTGCTGATCATGAAATTGCATTGAGCCACTTTTCAATCCAAAATGAAGATAATTCCAGAGGATCTGTGTGTGGCCGATTCCATTTCTGCATTATGTACTACTAATTTTGTGTTTACTTGTGCAAACATAAGAATGAGGAACGGTATTATAAACTCTGCTGTTAGTGTTCACAATACCTACTGTTATTTTGTTGGATCCCCTTTTCTTACATTTTTACAAATGGTAATTGGGGGGTTTTTAATATAATAGAAGTATTTATTTACTTAATAGTCCCACACATCTCGGCAGAAGTCATTGGGGTTGCGTGAAGTCTTTATGTACAGTGAATCATCAAAACTGTGTTTGTTATACACATTTTAAAAGACTGCATAAAAAATTTGCATAATACAATCATAATAGAGCTACTGCACTGTGATCCATCACATCAGCTCTCAAACACTCTGCAGGGTTTACGCTCTTTCTGCTACAAAAAGAGAAAATTAATTTACTACACTGATCTTATCTTCCTACTTGATGCCAAAAATGTACAATGTTCATAATTTTTTTCCAAATCGAAGAAATAGAAAGTATGTTTATACTTCTTAAATTTTATTAGTTTTCATCTTAGAAAGTCTTCCATTTTGTACATCTGCTGAGAACACCTCTTCACATCTAAATTTCAAGCAGAACATGGGGAGCTTTATGGACTTGATTGATTTTCTCCTTATTCATAGGAAGAATGAAAACTCATATAAAGGCAAACCAATAGATTTCCCCTTTTCCAATGAGAAAATTACTACTACATGTTGCCATTTAAGTCTGGTCCTTTGCCTGGACTCTACTGCCATTTGTGATGTCAAAGGTCAAGACATCAAGAAATCACTTTTGGTCTGCAGCCTATATTCCTTTAAATTCTTTTTGTGTAAATCAGTAAATGACAATCACTCTTATTCTTGATCCAATTGAAATGTTCTTTTTCCTTAAAAAAAAAAAAAACAAACAAAAAAACCCAACTCTATTCTCTATAGAAAGGACAAAGCAAAAGGTGTTATAGGCAAACTCTCCTGTGCATCTCTCTTTATGCTTTCACCAAACTGTGAACAGAATGTCCTGTTGGCTGTTTGTCACAATGTAAATTCTTACCCCATTCACTGCCTGCCCCCTTTTCTCCCACCACATATTAATGTTTAGAGCATGTTTCACTAGTTGTCTACAGTGAGGATCTGCTGGTATAAATTGCAACTCATTCCCAATTAAATGACATGCAATTTCGTGTCCATGCTTAACAGACTCTGGGTGAAACTTCATAGACAGTTTCACTGCAAAATTAGAAGGGAAAAAACCTTGAGCATGATTTCTTCCCTTCAACTGCTTGAAAATATGAGACTAATTCTTGTGTCTCTCAGCCTTTGGCTTAAGAATGATGAATATGTCTGTGGCCCTGCTTCCTAGTCTGAGTAATGCAACCCTTTAGCTATTACTGTGCACTTTAAGCAGATACACTGTGAAAAGCAGCAGTGAGGAAAAGAGTTTAACCCTGCCTTATCACAGATTTAAAAAATATCATCACCGAATCCTCCTGGGAGATTACAAAAAGAGCCTTCAGCCCTTGGAGGAAGGAAACATTTAAAGATTTATTCATTAAGGTGTCTCTAAAACTTACTACACAATGCAGAGAGCTGTGGAGTCTGGGCAAAGGACTAGTCAGTATGCCAATGATGTCTGGCCTTGAAACAGATATCAAGGGAAAACTGTTAACCAAGACCTGCAAAATGGTTCAATCAGTTACTCCTCATTGGTCCTGTGACAGCCTTCTGCTGTTGTACATTTGACATCCAAATCAAACAGTTTTTGCATGATAGTAACGTATTAATTGATAATTTAGCTCATGTGTTTTATAAATGTGTTTTACGAGTATAATTTTAAGATGTGAGGAACTATATTACTTGAATTTTAAATGTCAGTGGTGGTTGCAAGCCTGTCAATCACAAACCTGAAATGTTTTTTTATGTTTAAAGCGGTAGTGGGGTTCTGTTTTGGTAGCAGGGGGCCTACAGGGGTGGCTTCTGTTAGAAGCTTCTAGAAGATTCACCTGTCCCATGGAGCCAGTGCCAGCTGCTCCAGAATGGACTTCCTGCTGCTGGCCAAGGCTGAGCCAACCAGGAGTGATAGTAACACCTCTGTGATAACACATTTAAGAACAGAAGAGTGTTGTGCAGAAGAATTTCGCCCAGGGAAGAGCAGATTGGGAACATGGCAACAATGCAGACAACAAGGTCAGTGCAGAAGGAGGGGCAGGAGGTGCTCCAGGCCCTGCAGCCCATGGTGCAGACCATGGTGGGGCAGCTGTGCCCCTGCAGCCCATGGGGGACCATCGGGGTGCAGAGACCCCCCTGCAGCCCGTGGAGGAGCCCATGCTGGAGCAGGTGGGTGCATGAAGGAGGCTGTGACCCCGTGGGAGGCCCAGGATGGAGTGGGGTCCTGCTGGAGACCTGCAGCCCATGGAGAGGGAAGCCCACACAGGAGCAGGTTCTTCCCAGGCAGGACTCGTGGCCTCTGTGGGGGACCCACATCGGTACAGCTCATCTGTGAAGGAATGCACCCCATGGACGAGTGACCCACGGGACAGCAGATTGGGAAGAAATGCTGCCTGAGGGATGGACTCACATTGGAGTGGTCCATCAAGGACTGTCTCCTGTTGGAGGGACCCCATGGGAGCAGGGGAAGGACTCCTCTCCCTGAGCAGCAGAAACAACAACTGACCGTAACCCCCGTTACTGTCCCCCTGCACTGCTGGGGGTGGAGGAGGCAGAATGTGGAAGGAGGGATGGGGGGAAGGTGTTTTTAAGACTGTTTTATTTCTGACTCTTTGGCTGTTATCCTGTTAGTAAGAAATTTAGGTACTACTCCCACTTTGAGTCTGTTTTGCCCGTGAAGGTAATCAGTAAGTGACCTCTCCCAGCTGTTATCTCAACTCTTGAATCCTTAGCTGTGTTTTTCTTCTCTCCCCTCTCTCCAGTTGCAGATGGTAGTGAGGGAGTGGCTTTAGTGGATACCTGGGATCTGACCAGGGTCAACACACTACAGAAGCTGAACTGGACCTGGATATTTTTTCAGTTACACTTATTACAGTACTCAAATTGTATGTGAGACCTAGGAGAGCTTAAGGGACTTTTTGATCATTTAATCTGACATCATGCATACCATAGCCATTTAAATTATGTTCATGCAAGCCAAGTGCCTCTTTGCATGTCAGTCTTTGAGACAGAGATGGCACTAGATGTCACATCTGGCAACAGCCAGGAGTTATTAGTGTGACTGACCCAGCAGTCAGCCCGTTCCCCATGCCCCTGGTAATGGAAGTAACTTCTTTTTATCCTCCTACTTTCCCTCATTTACTTCACCTTTAAAATTTGTACCATTACATGATAAGTTAATATTTCTGCTGCGTTCAAATCTGATTATCAATGAAGACTAAATACGCTGATTTGTCATACAGGTATTTCATATCCAGCTGGTATCCAAAGTCTCTTGTTTTAATGGTAAGTGTTTTGGTAGGGGTATTTTGTGGGGTTTTTGTCTGTTTGTTTTGGGAGGGTTGTTTGATTGTTTAACTGAAAAGATTTCTAATCAACAACAAGAAAAAGAGTATAATCAAGTAACTGAAGACCCAAAGCATGAGATTTAAAATACTGTTATATAGTACAGCTAGAAATGTTATTAAATACTGGAGATACTAAAGGCAATGTGAGGATTCACAAGTCATAACCATGACCTTCCACTTTCAGTGTTTTAGGAAAACCTTAAGTTTTTTCTTAAAGATCTTACCATCTTGTCCAGCACACTCTCTCCTTGACTTTACCATTTCATTCCAGTGCTGACTTACAGCTAAACTCTCAATTATTTCTCCATTTTCCTTTAAGCTAGATGAACAGACCAGACTCTGCAGGATTCTTTCAGCATCCTTCAGCATATGTGTCTTGCTTTTTTCTTTTCTTTTTTTTTTCCCCCATTTTTTTGTTTAAAGGTTAGACTTGAGGAAGTGTTACGTTACTGTCATGGCCAAATTTTATATGTGTTCCCTTTGTTCTGAATCATGGTGTTATGCCAAAGGCCTTGAAGAAACTGTAGCTATACAGAAAGAACTGTTCTGTTCAGGGGATTTGATAGGCAAGGTTACCTTCCATTAAATTATGTTGAAGAACATCACATACGCTCTTAGTTTTCAGTTTTGTATCGATGAGCGTCCTGAATGACATTGCTGTATTTTAAGCACAATTGACTGTAAGTCTGATTGCTGTAAAAACAGGTGGACCTCATTTGAAGTACTCTAAATCTTTGGAATATCTACTTTTGTAATTTGCTCAGTTCTATCTCAGTCTTGGAAAGAAGTGTTCTTGAATTTGAAATATTTAAGGTTTGAAATATAACCTACACAAACAGGAGGTTTTTCTACTTCCCATACATAGTGAATATAAAGTAAATCTCCTTACATTTCTGCTCTCTGTAGAGATTTCATTTGCTTTTTTTTAATTCTTCCTCAACATCTATCAGTCTCACCTCTATGAATTGTAAAGAGAAAATACTTTTCCTTGAAGAAAAAGGTGGGGGGGAAAGCCTTATCAGGAGTGCTAAACTCGACTGAGACCCCAGGCACATCTCATAAAAATACTTTGTTCTACACACAAAGTACAGGCCAAAGGAGCAGAGGATGGCAATGTGTGTGTGTGTTATGTGTATGTGTGTGTGTGTGTGTGTGTATTGGGGCAGGGTGTGTGTGGTGTTTGGTGGGTTTTGGTTTGGTTTTTTGGGGCAAGGAGAGGGGTTGAATGACATGTTGCACGAGGGCACTTTACTGATTGACAGGGGTGCTGATCAACAGCGGCTGAACATCCACCAGGTGTGCCCAGGTGGTCAAGAGGGCCAATGGCATCCTGGCTTCTGTCACCAACAGTGTGGCCAGCAGGACCAGGGCAGTGATCATCCCTCTGTACTGGGCACTGGTGAGGCCACACCTTAAGTCCTGTGTC
Source organism: Myiozetetes cayanensis (assembly GCF_022539395.1). Lineage (NCBI taxonomy): Eukaryota > Metazoa > Chordata > Aves > Passeriformes > Tyrannidae > Myiozetetes > Myiozetetes cayanensis. The sequence continues at coordinate 7,513,677 of NW_026087742.1, forward strand.
CAGTTCTGGGCCCCTCAGGACAGGAAAGTCATTGAGGTGCTGGAGCTTGTCCAGAGAAGGGCAATGGAGCTGGGGAAGGTTCTACAAGAGTAAGTCCTATAAGGAGCAGCTGAGGGAGCTGAGGTATTTAGACTGGAGAAAAGGAAACTCAGGGAGACCTTATTGCTCTGTCCAACTCCCTGAAAGGAGGTTGTAGCCAGGTGGAAGTCAGCCTCTTCTCCCAGGCACCTAGTGACGGAACGAGAGGAAACGGCCTCGAGCTGCACCAGGGGAGGTTCAGGTTGGACATCAGGAGGAATTTCTTCACTGAAAGGGTTGTCAAACATTGGAATAGACTGCCTGTTCAGGTGATTGAGTCACCATCCTGGAGACATTCAAGAAACAGTTGGATATGGCACTTGTTTAGTTCAAAAGGCGTCTTTCAAAATGCACCCAAATTCAACTGAAAAAATACTGATACTTCCACTCCAAAGGTCTTCTTTAAAGACTGTGAGAAACAGGTAGGTATTAAGTAAATCAGGAAAAAACGAGTCTTGTTAAGAATGCAAGCTTATTCATAGGGAGAGATGATGACTTCTATGAGCAAAAAAGAAAAGGCAATGTTCAGTATGTTGTTTGTATGCTTTTTAATTAAAAAAAATACAGTGAGAGAACTGGAACACTTGTACTTTAAAGGAGCATGAAACACCCTTCCAGTTTGTTAGTAACTGAATGGCTTTGCTTGTGTAAACCTTTCCTTGTAAAGCTGGCTGAGTTTATCTTGGTACTCCCATAATCCTACTGTTATTTTACATATCACCTGATTACCAGGTGAATAAATACTTGACAACTTTTCAAAGCTGAACAAAGGCTCTGTCTGCCAGGGAGGTGTAAGGATGTTCCTAAAAGGAAGAGTTGCTCAGACTGGTCTAATACAACTACTTTAGCTACTGGAATATTCTTCAGTATTGTCTTCTGATGTTATGGGGAAATTGTGTTTATTATAAATGAGCTGGCATGGTGGCTGTGACCTTAGCTAGGATCAGAAGAGAAGAGCCTGCAGACACATGCAAAAGGACAGACACTACTCTCAAGTGCTCACAGTATTTGTCACTGGGGACAATTCTCATGCAGACCTCTGGTTTTGGGATGTTTCCACTACCTCCATCGTACGTAGTAGAAACATCAAAAAAAAAAAGTCTTTCCATCTTTTCCAAACAGATTGCCTGAATTATAGTACAGCTATTTTCCAAATTTTTATTTTTCAATAAAAACTGCTTTGAATAGCCTGCTTCTAATACAAATTTCTTTCTCTGCAACACTTCATAAGCAAACTGCATGACACAATATTTTGTGTTTTGTTTGAAAAGCAAATGCCTTGCTTTTGCTTTAAAAGGAGAGAATTTTAAGAAAGATGATTCACTAAATAATTATCTACCAATGCAAATGGAGAAACTGCTGCTAAGGTGAATAAGATTAGCAGTCACTTGCCAGAAGAAGAAAAAATGTTATTTCTTCTCCTTTTGCATTTTAAAATGCTGATGCAGCAGCAGATGTCTAAGAGCTTCAAAAGCATGAAATCAAGGATTAAAAATGTTGTCTGAATGCCCTATTGGTTTGTCCCACTCATCTAACTATAACCAGGCTCCTGCAATTTTTCTTTCCCAAAGCAAATTTTCAAATAGGATTCAGAGAACTCCATTAACTCTGAAATACTATTTAGAACAGTGCTCCAAGAGCTGTGTCAGGGGTGAGAACGGGCACTCACACAGAAACTTCACTTTTCTTATTTTGTTTTCCTTTCTGCTACAACAAAGACATGGATCACTGCCCTCTGTGTGATGGCCTTAGCATGCTCTCTGCCATGTAGTTAACATCATACCCACCCTGGAAAATCACTGGAGCATGCAGGTGGCCCACAGGAGTCAGGCAGGTGGCCTCTTATTAGTGTATTGCATGGCTTTGCAGCTTTTCTACAGCTTGCTTGCCGAAGCATCAGTCTTGCAAACTGAAGTATCTCACATTTATCCCTTTAATCATTAGTGTAGTTAGCTACTCTGAAAATTAACAGAATCCACACGAGAGTGTGTGGTACATGTCACCCACCTGAAGTGCTGAGGAGTAGTGGCACACTTATATGAGTGCTACATGTCTTACTGCATGACGTTTATTGCAAATTAGAAACTGAGAGAAGAAAAAGTCCTCTGAAAGAAGAAAGTAAATAGGAGGGGAAAAAAAAAATCCTGTGAGGCTTTTGCTTTTGCTTTCCAAGGTGTGTCGGATTTTAATTGTAGTTAATCTCAATTTAAATGGAAGAAGTGAAAAGTTTTAAAAGCAATTGACATTTTATAGCATTAGTTAGTAGGCATATCTGCTTATGCCTAAATAAAAGAGAGGTAGACCTGGCAATCTTTTTTATTTTAAAATTGAAAGATGTATACATAGAAAGGAAAATGCTTTTATGTATATGTGCATGATACATCTGTCTAAACATCCATGTGCAAAGTTGGGTTGTTGTTGTTTTTTGATTGTTTTATTTTAAATCATTGTTTTGGAAAGGAGGGCCAAGTGCCAGTTACTGGTTTGGAAACTAGTTAGCATGTGTTAGTTCACTGTAGATAGTTTATGGCTAGTTTTGTCTGCAGGAAGTTGGTTTTAGAATGAGTTAGAGGAGTTCAAAAATGTGTGAGGAATTGAGCTAACAAGTAAACAGGATGGTCAGTCATGAGTTCAGTGTTCAGATTTACTGCTTGATCTTTTCTTTTAAGCACTGAATATTTAATCTAGGTGTCCAAGAGGTTTTAAATTGGTTATGACATTAAAGTCTTAATTCTAGTACTGAACTGACATATGGCTGTGCTAAGAGCTTATGAAGGCTGAGCTTTGCTGTATTTATTATTATCAGTACACTTCTGACTAAAACAAATTATATTTCTTTGAATACACATATGAATACATTTGATTATTCAGGGAAAGTACAAAATCTGCAAAGTGTAGACATTCTGAAGGCTGTTCAGAGTCGATAAAAAATTCACAAATCATCCCTACTCAGTTGCTATCTGTCCTGGAAAGAAGGTGTATATCTGAATTAGCAGGTGTGCCTCTCCTCTCATCCCATTTTGGGACTGAGATTTGGTTACTCATCATCATCACCCTCAATCTTCATCCTATTGCTTAATTTCTTTGGAGGTGAATCTGTGGTTTCCATCCAGACAAACATACATCAGTAGGTGCCTGTTTGTATGAGTGTGGGACCCAAACTCCACACATTTCAGTGCCACCCATCAGGTAAACTGATGCAGCCTGAGATGACCAGACAGATATAATAAATTAGGCCTACAAAAAGAAGTAATTGGTCTCGTTATTTCAGATGTTCAGTTTGATGCTGATGATATTCTCTTACATTTCTGGATATCTCAGCTCAAAATTTATATTCTGAACCTCTAGCTGGCATGATAACTGGTCGTGTACTAATGGTTTAATCCATATATATATATACAAACTGAATAGTACCTTAATGTTTTGTCCTTGGCTTTAAAAAAAGCATTTGTCTGGTATTCTCTCTCTCTTTCTCTCTTTCTTTTTTTTAATTCCCAAGGAGCTTTGTCATCAGCAAACTGAACTAAGCAAACCAAAACAAGCCCTGTATAGCTTTTCCTGTAACCACTATAAATGACCTGTTTCGATCACTTTTTTTTCTCCCAGTTTTAGAAGAGCTTCATCTTGAATAATGACAAATCATCTCAAATAATAATGAAAATATATATATTTTAAACCACTTGGTTTATTGCTGTATTTCGTGGGCTTGAAGCAGATGCTAAAATGAAGTCTGCTCAATGGTGCATAAAGGTCTTAGGCTGCTGGTATGAATAATATCCTCAAGCAGTGACTTGTAACCCTAAGGTATTTTCCAAAACAGGGCAGAAAACCATCCTTGTTCTCATGTCCCAGCAATCTGAACGTTTAGGCTGGTTATTCATTACCACACTCATGCTAAGAATACATCAGAAAATAAATATTTACCAGTGTTACACAGGTCATTGGTGGGTTTAGAAATGCAGTGTAAATGCATAAAACTACAGTACAGAGTAGTGATTATAGCATTCACATTTACCACAAGATAAGAGCGTATACAAGGCAGTAAGGGTGGCACAGACAAGGTGCAGCAGTTTGTTTCTATGAATAAGATCCTTCCCTTTGCACCTTCTCAGTAAGTGAATCAAAGACTGTTTGGATTTTAAATTACAGTGTGGGGAAAAAACACTATCTTGCATTGAGGCAAATATAAATATTGCTTTATTGTGCTTCCTGTGCAGGCAGAAGCTCTTTGTTCTTTTCAAACTGGTAAGTGTTCACATTGTCCAAGATTTCTCCTGGTGTGTAGCAAATTGGCATACTATGTGATTCCATCCCTTCTAAATCACAAAGCATCAGAGAAACAAATTTAGATTTTGCTCTGAAAAAGAGACATCAGAGCAAAATACATACTGCCTTTTGTGGAGTGTGATCATTCAGCTCTATGATCTGTATAATTGTCCTTTCAGATTTAAGATTTCTCCCTTCAAAAACAAAGCAGCTATAATTTTTTTCCTTTTTCTTTTTATAAGACTTCTTTTTCACTATTAAATTAATGTAAATAGATAGTTTTATATTAATTCTGTCAATTTGAACATTGTTGACTATATTGATCAATTCAGGAAAAATGCCAAGAGTGATTACTGATATTAGCTACAAATACTTCAGGGTTCTTATGACTGAAGAGTTAAAACAACCTTTACTCCAGCTTTTGATTTAAAAGAGAACATTTTGCATTTGAGGGGAAAAAACCAAAAGGGATTATTACTGACCAGCATTCCTCCCACACTCAACCCCTTTTAAACATACATGTGTGTATGATTTTAAATGTCTGTGTTCATGAAAAAGAGAATTAACAGATTTTTACCTTCCCTTTTCCCTTTTTTTGCACCTCTCTTCCTCAGAGAGGTCTGTTTTTTTGAGGGGGAAGAGAAGAGATTATTTTTAGGGGTTGGCAGAGGGAAGAATATTGGGGTGGGTTGACCACCAAAGCGGCCCTGTCGCTCCTCTCTGTAGCTGCAGTTTCCAGGTTTACTTGTGTCCCCCTGCAACCTCCCCAGCACCAAAACCTTGTCCTGCAAACCCAAGACAAATGTTGCCATTTCTGAACAAGATCTAAATACACCTATTAATTCTTTATAACTCCGATTCCTTTATATCTGGTTGAAATATAAAAGTGGGAAAGAAGTTGAATTAAAGCAATAGTATCTATATTGAGGATAGATATCTATAACATCTGTACTTCAAGGAAATATACTGATGGAGAACATCTCTTTAAGATATAATTCCTTTCCCAAAGTCTGCCTGCAAATTCAAAGTCATATTTTTTCTACAGTGAAATCAAGACATTCCAGACTGTAATGATACTACCAGTGACTATTTTGGGACTAAAAACCTTTGCTTGTTATTTCCCATGCAAGCTGAAATCCCTGGTTTGCCTTGCATGCACACTGTGAGAAGCCACAGTATGGGCTCTTGTCGATGTTCTTAGTAGACAGTCATGCATCTTGTTGAGTTGAAGGGATGTTACTTAAGTGAGCATTAAGCTGTGAAGGGTGGCAGTCTACAACCTAGTTACCGAGATTGTTATTTTCATGCTCTTGCAAGTCAGATTTGATGTTGTTTTGGGGATAGGATTTTACAAAGGTAAAGCAACTCATCAGCCAGAGGCAAGACAAAAACCAGATGAGTAAAAAATTAAACTTTGAAGATTTAATTTGAAGAATAGCTTTACATATATTCAACTTACCTGAAAGGCACATTTTCTGTGACATTTTCAAAACCCAACCTCATGTTCTTTCTGTGTGCTCCCTCAATAGAAGTTCTCCAGGGTACAAGTGCCTGCAGTTACATCTTGTGTTTGTGAAACAGGATGCACGAAACTCAAGGTAGCTGCCTAACTCAGCCTAGGTTAAGTGAATGAATTTTAATTTTAAAGAAAGTATTTTTTCATTATTTTTAAATCAAAACCATTGCGTGTTTGGTGGCTGTAACTGCTAATAGAAGAATACAGCTTTCTTTTTTAACTAAAGAGATGTTTCCTTAACAGTTCTTCCTGTCTTACAGAAAAATAATGAGTTTCAGTAGTTCTCCCCACTCAGCACTGAAAATAAATATTTGGAAAGTGCTGGAAGTATCTTTCAGACTGGGAGATTTTGCTAGTTCGTGGGTTTGTCCTATCTTTTTTAATGGAAAAAACTTACACTTTAATGAAAGAAACTGTATAAATAAATTGGGAAATCTATTTCAAAGAAATACCAGCAATTAAATTTTACTTAAGCTATGCATATAACTCAAACTGATGAACAATGAACTAGGCAGTTGCAGCTCTGGGAGAAGTAGCTTGTATCTTGTCACAGGTTAGAGGCAACACCAAAATTCATCAGGGATCCAGCAGGAGGAGAGACAAATACCTATAATGGCCAGAAATAATTACACAACTTTCTTGAACCTGATAAGGCCCATATGGCAAGATCCCAATTTAATAAGCAGAGGAATGCTACTACAGACATATTTGAGTGTGTTTCAGTTTGTGATTGCTTTGTTAACTTTTAAAATATATGAAGTGGTAAACATATGAAGTGGTAAAGATTTTTGGATGTTCGCAACAACTTTAGCCTTTATGTGTTGGTAATTGCTAATGTCACTTATTAAATAGTATCACTTTTCTATCTTTTGTCCTTGATGGTTTCACTTTTGTCTTCTCTTCTGTGTTTTCCACCACTCAAGGCTTTTGGGTGGCCAATTTACAAGTTCAGTCTCTTAAGGAGAGAATGCTTTGAGCCTGCAGTTACTTCTCTCAGTGGTGGGCTTGATGTATTAAAGTTACTTTTGTTCTCTTTTTTGAAATACAGTGGAGAAGGGATTTAGCTTTGGTTATTGTGTGCATTGGCTCCTTTGTCATCACTAGAGCAGAACAAGCACTTGGCACTGGGATTTGTTTTTTTATTTATTTTCCTGGTTTGTGCTGTGTTTGAAGAGGTGTTGTGCAATTGCCTGCTGTTCTTGTGTTCTCCTGCTCAGGAACAAACAGATTTCTTCCTTTCTTGTTTTTTTTTCTATTATCTGAGGAGTAGTGCAGTTTCACAGTTCACTTTTTGGGTGTTCCTCTCCACTGCTGTAGCTGGTAGATAATTACAGGTCAGGAGACAAAGTCAGTGGGCATACAATAAACCCAGTAAACAACACAGTTGTTCATCTGACAGTAATACGGTCTGGAGGGAGAGAAAATGAACTACCATGAAAGCAATTGTTATACCTTAGAAAATAAACAATAGGCTGTGGCAGTATCAAGAGGCAAACAGATTTTTTTAAAATCTGTTTAAAACCAGTTTTGCTTGCTTGCTGGGTCTTTACCTTTGCATATTATCCTTTGAAATCTGTCTTCTCTTTGTCTTCCAATTGTCACAAACTCCACGGATGGCATTCAGAAAACCACAGTTTCTCAGGTAGGAATTAAAAAAAGGCATTTTATCTCTTCTACCAGTATCTTGCTATTGTCCCTTTGTCTCTGAAGTGACTGCTATGGACTTTAGGAGGAGCTGAATATAATTCTGTCTGAGGCTTCCCAGCTTTCGTTGGCCTGTGAGATAAAGGGCACACTCGGAAATTTGAACTTGCCTCATAATTAATCTGATTAAAGGATTCAATCAAGATTTCTACAGCAATATAGATAAATGGAATACTCCATCTTACATCTGATGCACAGAATGCTATGAGAGAATATTCATGCTTCAGGCCATCAACCAGATTTTTACCATGAAGTTGTGTCATTGCAGAGCTACTGATTGTTATTTCCGTTAGAATATTGGATACTGGCCATGCTCACAAATATACATTAGTACATGTAGCTTTTTGACTTTCAAGTTCCTATGTTTGCTTCCAAATTATGATTGGATGTGCCAATTTTTGTATTGTATCCCTGTCTGCATCAGCAACCCCTATTTTAACATTCCAGCTATTCTGCAGTGTTAAATCTCACTTCCCTAGGATCCATAGAGAGCCACCAGTGGGTAAACCCAATCATTTATGAAGTGAACTAAAGTCTGTGTCAAAATATATGTCTTGCTTTGCTTTACAGGTGTGCCAAAGCAATATAGGGAGGTGAAATAAATCACTACATAAACCATTGTGATGTTTTCTTCCTTCAGTTTTGAAATGGAGCCATACTCTGGTATGATACCAGCATGCATACCAACATCACACAGATTTGGGAAGGAGAATAAAAGAGCCCATATCCCAGGGGAAAACAGAACATACAGCTTGCAGTTTCCACAGTCTCCAGGGACAGTAAGTACCAAAAGCTTTACTTCTGCCTTTCTAAGCATCTGCAATGCTTTTTGCCTTCCTAGGCCGATGAATAGCATCATCTTCTGAGACTGCAACTGCTGTATTCATTAAAAATTGCAACAAACTGTATGTGTTTGAAGCTGGTAAGCTTCAAACTAGATCTGTGTTCAAAGAGCCCTTCTTTAAAACAAAATGCTCCATTTGTTCAAAAATCTCATTCCAAACTCAAATGTTCCTGTTCTCTGAGGATATAAGGTGGCTCCTTAATATCCAAGACTTGTCTATATGAAAGGACTAAACTAGCTAATGTTTACTGAGTTAAGATTAATTCAGTGTCCTAACACTGAATTTTTGTCCCTACAAAATAGTCAGAAAGCATCATCGTGTGCATTGGGTTACAAATTAGCGGTTTAAGACAAAACTATTTTTTGATTAATAATTAGCAAAAAGACACTAAAGAAACCCAGTCCATAAATTAGGAACCATAATTGGCTCTTTGCCACCTAAATAGGTGAGGCCTTGAAGAAACATTAGCTAGTCTTGAAGAAGCATTTTGTTTATTGTGGAAAATCTGTTTGTGATGAAATATTGTGAGAGACAATATTGTACCAGATACGTTCCTTTGCAAGCACAGGTGAAAAGGGGAAAAGTGTATTTTGTGGGCACAGTTGAGATTGCAGATAATATTCCTTTGTTCTCTGAGCAGTTCTGTAACTGAGAAAATTTTTCCAATCTTCCAAGATATTATCAGAGAATCCTCTGGCCTGTATTTGGAAACCTCATCCAGAGATCTTATCCAAAATAGACCATGTTAGATAGCTTTGTAACTGCACACTGTAATGGTACATTTTCTCTCATACAATTCTTTTGCATCTTTTTTGTGTTTGATCAGCTCAGCTTCAACGTATCCTTAAAATAATTATAAAACTTACGGGTCATATTTACCCAGCTGAGAGCACAATCAGGCTTGCTTACATCTGACTTTACTCTACAATGTATTTGTAAGGAATACTGTGACAAAAATTAAGCTCTGACAAATGTGAACTGCTGCTACCATGTCTGTAAGAGAGGTTTGAGGCCTTTTATATCATTCAAATTTGAAATGATGCTATAGATCATTATAGTATCCAATAAGACCTTTGGGGAAGTAAGAGGCTTAGTCCAAGAAAGCCCAAAGGCAGAAGTGTGACAAAACCACTTCAAAACAGCAGCAGGAGCCATCTTTCCCTAACTTTCATCAATAATACTCCTGCTTTTGGAAATCTTTCTCTTGTAACAAAATATGGCATTAGAGAAAGGATAAGAAAAGGAAAGAGAGGTGTCTACATTCCTTTATAAAAGATACAAAGTAAAATGGACTTTTAAAGGTCTGATTGCTCCTGGCTGGTTTTGAGCACACAGAACTGATGGGCAGGGGATGCACACATGTAGCACAATTCCTAAGGCTGTCAGGCTGTAGTGGATCTGGACTGTTGGCAGCGAGGTAGAAGCCAACTGTTCCAGCTCTTCATGGTGTCTGTGTTGCTTCCACTTATTACTTCCATAGCTCTTAATTGTTGTTCCTCCTAAGAACTAGAGAAATCAACACCTCCTTTACAGTGCAAGAGAACTAGACAGCCTGTGCATCTCACACAAAAGCTGATGTCACAATTTCCCTGGTAATTTCTTGGCACATTGTTTCCCACTGGCAGGCTAAACAATGGCTAAGAAATAATTCAAAATCAATTTCAGTTGGAACAAACAAGACACACAGAGAGACTAAGTGTGGTATGTGGTTGTCAAATTGCTGTGGAAATAAATCCCAGAAAAGAGTGTTACCTTTGTGTGGTGGGTTGACCTTGGCTGGATGCCAGGTGCCCACCCAGCCGCTCTATCACTCCTCTTCCTAGCGGGACAGGGGGAAGAGTAAGGTGGAAAAACAGCTCGTGGGCTGGGATGAGGCAGTTTATTTAAAGCAAAAGCAAAGTGGAAGTTTGCACATGCAAAGAGCGAAAGAGAACACGGTTTATTCTCTATTTCCATGAGCAGCGATGGTCGGCCACTCCCAAGCAGCAGGGCTTTGGCACACATGATGGTTCCTCAGCAGGCAGCCACTGGAGATAATGAATGCCCCCTTCCTGCTCCTTGCCTCAGCTTTTATATCTGAGCTGACATCATGGGGTCTGGAATGTCCCCTTGGTCTGTTTGGGTCAGCTGGTCGACTTGGGTCCCCTCCCAGGATCTCACCCTCGATTGAGGAAGGAATGTCACAGTGCTGGTGCTGTGCTCAGCAGCAGCCAAAACACTGGTGTGTTATCAACACCCTTCTAGCTGCCAGTGCAAAGCACAGCACTGTGAGGGTTACTGTGGGGAAATGAACTCCAGCTCAGCCAGACCCAATACAATCGGTATTCAATCATCCATAAAAATCCACTTCTACCTTTGTCACAATTTTCATCAATGTATGTTCTTAGAAGGAAAAACACATTGTAGAAAGCTTTTCATCTGCAGACAAAGAAAAAAATGAGAAACACTTGAGAAGGTAGAATGGCTGGATACTTTTTACTCTGTGTATGTTGAAGTGAGATAAATGTATAGTGAGTTCACTTTTGATTACAGATTAAACAGAACCCTTGTAGGAGGCTTCTGACAGTCTTGAATCTTTAAGGCTTTGTGCTTTTGTTTGCTTGTTTGTTTCAAAGGCAAGCAGAAAAATCAAACCTCACATTGGAAATTTCTACAATATCATCACTACTTCCCACTTTTGAATAAAAGAGTTTATATTTGGGTAGTACTTTTGAGAACTTAAGTATTTACCATTGTCATGGCTTAACATCTAAAGGTGACTTGGAACGTAGGAAAATCATTTGATACATAGTTCTTCTGAGAATTACCCTTGGGACAAACTTGGTCCTAGGCTTTGATTCACAAGGAGGAAACTAAAGCTTATACCACACAGTGCAAGAAGCAACATAAGCTGATGCTAAGAGATTTTTCAAAATCTGGTTTTGTATTGGAGATTCAAAACCTTCCCTGGTAACCTTAAAAACTTTGTTATTAAAGCAGCTCTTGGCCTTCTCAGAACATTTCACTTGGGTGCTCAGGCTGATAAAGGATGGAAGGTAGGGGTTCACAGTGATATGATCTTTGTGGGGCTCAATGATCTTCCAGGCTGGAAAGAGAGGGAGACTTTGACCCTATCCGACTCTTTGGTTGATTCCAATGGGACAGGCCCCATTTTGTGGTGGAGAGGAGTCAGGTCTGCAGACCCTAAAAATAAAGACCTAGAGAAGCAGAAAGGCATAGAAATGCATGACTGTGGTTTTCAGCCCACACGTGGTGCAACCACTGAGCAGGAAGGAGCTGAGACAAGACAGCTTCATAAAAAAGCATTAAATAGCTAATTAGTTAATTCTGATATAATTATAAACCTAAAATGATTGAACAAACAGAAAAAAAACCCCACCCTTATTAGAGATATGGGTGTTTATTTATGAACTACCATTCACATTTTTAATTCCATATAAGATCAGTAGAATCTTCCTTACCTCTCTCCTTATCTTCTCATTTCTTTCCTTCAGTAAGTTCCTAACCTTTCCTCTCTTTCAAGTGACTTTCCAGAGCACACAAAATGAACAACCCCTTGAATAAAACACATGCACATACTTCCCACCAATCTTCCACTTCTGTGATATTTCCATGTGTAAAAGCTACTTTGTGAATACAGGGTTATATTTTAACCCTGCTGCTGCTGTCAAAACTACTCCATCAGTTTAACTCTGCTGAATTAGATTTTCAATTCTTGCCACCTGTATGACAAGATTTATTAAAATAGAAGAAAATTCCTAAGTTTGCAGTTAATTGTAGTTAATTTATTAGATTTTGATTTGTAAAAAATTTCATTTTACATGGATTTCTTTTGTAAGCTTATGATACATAAGACTGCTTATGAGGACGTAATACAAATGGCTCCTTCCAGCAAAAGATATTTTAAATTATTTCCAAAGTAAGAAATAATTTTCAAAGTTAAGAGGAGTAAGGAATTCAATTAATTTCTCCACATGTAGAACTAGTAAAAAATTTCCTTCTTTATGTGCTTCAAATATGAACCTTTGTCTGTATTGAATTGTTCCCCATCCTAATGTGAATGAAGTTGTGATTGTAATGAGACACCTGTGGTGTGCGTCAGGAACAGAAGGAGGAGCTGGCAGAAGGGAAACTCAGACCTGCTAAAGGATTTTAAACAGAATGGATCAGGTTTTAAATTGTTTCTGGGTATGTTGCCACGCAGTTCTCACGCAGACAAAATTGCCCATAACTTAGTGGGACTCAGTAAAGGTGAAAATAAAGGGCAGAAAGAAAGAGAGTAGCACTGTAATTCAGTCTCAGAGAGCTCTTCTGTGGAACAATTCAGAACCACATTGCTTGAGAAACCATTCCCATAATTTTTTTGCCATGTAAGTTGCATGTTTCTTACCACTTTTGCTCCTTCAATTGTTGCAATGAATGCTTGAATTAAAAAGTCTGATTTCAAGTATCCTTCATGAAGCAGTATTGGTAATACCTTCTGCTTTATACGGCCCAGTTTAAAACTGAGTTTTAATTTTCTATTATAAGTGTCATTAAAATATGGGTTCACATTACAGCTCTCAACACACTTTGAACCACCCCTAGTGCTTCTCTGACTCCCTGATGAATGGAGCCAGGGAGTTAAACAAGCCAAAAATCAATTTTACATGAAAGAAATGAGAAGTGCACTCTGAACCAAATCTCTGCATCATATCATTTAGGGACAACTCTGGTGAAATGGGAATTGCAGAAATAACAGGCAAAAGTGAACTTTTTTCATGACAAGCAACCATTAGATCGTTTTATCTTGAACTGCAAAATGTCGAGGTTGGGGTTATTTTTTTTTGTTAGTTGTCTTCATTAAACTTGTGGTGGAATGGGTATCTCAACATTTGAACCAAAGTAAAATAAAAGCTTAAAAGCTTGTGTCTGGGATGGGGGAAACAAACACCACAGTTTTGACAAGCTCCAAAATGCAAAGAGGCATTTTTTAGAATATGCTCAAAGAATAGTAGGCAGTAGCATGAATGCCGGTAGCAAAGCTAACAGTATGTTCATACGTCTTTATGTTTATTAGTAAGAACATATGAAAATTAGTAATTGAGCCTCTGTTACAAATTATTTGAAGAAATACTATCCTTTAAAGTGATACATTGAGTACTTGCACCTTTCTGATAACTAAGTTTCCATTAACTGCCCTGTATTGGTCTGAAAGCATCATAATTTGTCAAAACACTGTATAATAGAAAAACAATTACTGAATCCCATAGATCGTTTATCAGCTTAAAAATGGTGTACATTTCATCTTTTTTACTTTTAACCTGAGCTTTTTGTATTATTGCAATAAGAATAGAAATTACTTCATGAATACTCTGACAACCAATTATTTCTCCTTTCTATTTTTCTAGCAATAACAAGTCAAAACACATCTAACCTTAAATTGCTCCAGAAAACAGTATATAAAACAGATTTGATAAAGCAAGCTGCAGAAAGGAGATATATATTCTAATAAACTGTTTAGATTATATTTGTGATGCAAACATGTGCTTTCCCAAAATAAATGAGGCTTGGATGCTATCACTTTGTTGTTACAGATATCTTTCATCTATATAAAGATGTATTTTCACTTTTAATTTGCAGTTTGTTATGTTCTTCCTACAATCTTTCCCCATTCCTCATCTTTAGAGTAAAAAATACATACGGAAGAAAACATATGACCTGTAATATGGGAGCCAAATAGGATTATCCATTCCTTTTTTATTCTTTTAGTGCTTTTTCTCCATTCTAATCAATTTAAACCTTAATTCACCTTTCCATTCAGAGAGATTATAGTGTGTCCAATCTTACAGACTGGCTTTGATTATTTCATTTGTATTTATCTGCCAGTTCCAGACAGGTGAAATTCATTTTCTTTTGTCTAAATGTGAAGAAATAACTGAATATTTCCAACTGGTTCTACACACACACGTGCACAAACGTTGCATTCTGTGGAGGTAGAGTCCCCAAAAAATCAGCTTATTAGAGCACATCATTGTGTTTAGTTATGTTTTCACATATATCTCCACCCTGCTATCCACAAAAATGAAGCCATGTCTTAAAAAAGCATCAGTGGTATTACCAAGACCACTCAGAAACCTGCACAGAAAGCAGCTCTTCTCATCCCTTAAACACCATGGTCCACACACATCTCCCTCGCTCGGAAACACAGAAACACCTCCCTTGCTTAACCCTCTCACAGGGATTGTTGCAGGACTTTATTATTTGTTGGGAATCAATGGCTTTTGTGCCTCAGAAGTCCTTTAAAGCACTCAGTCCCTAACCAGGTAGTAGAGAAAATAACACTTTTGAGGATCTCCATTGTGGGAGGTGCTCAGTAGTTTCCCAAAGTATCAGAATTGGTATATATCCAACAGAAAGCAAAGGGACAATTTAGTAGGATTTTGAAATCCTCTTAGTTTCTAATTATATTAGTTAGCCTGGGTTTCAGTCATCTGTTGCATAGAGTGTACATGGAATTCTGACTTTTACCTTAAGTAGTAGCCTTTTTATCTGATAGATTTTCTAACACACCAATTATTTTGCTATTTTAGGATAATAACATTCATAACTGTTCAGCATTAAGATGTCTAAGATGGAAATTTTCCTTTTTTTTTAGGTGAATGTGTTTTTCAAGGAAAAGGAATTATTTGTATATTTATAAATGTTTTATTTTAATAGAGCATAAATACTTATTTAAGAATAATAATTAGACAATTAGATACCGATTGCGTTTTCCACTTATCGGTCAAGGGTTGGACTCAATGATCTTAGAGGTCTCTTCCAACCTGAATGATTCTTTGATTCTGCAAGAAAAACATAAAAATGAAAAATTAAAAAGGTTGAATACAGTGCACACAATCTTTGTATTAAATTAAATAGGCATAGTCATGTGCCCAGTATATGAATATTTGTGCTCGCATCAGAGGAAAGTCACTCAGCTGGGAATGACTTCTACATCATGTGTGGTGTGACTCAGACTTTTAAAGCTGTTCACTGTCAACTGTACCCATAAGTAAAATCCATCTGTCGTCTTTTCTTTGGAAGTGCACAGGAAAAGATGGGCACATACTAAGGACTTCGATCCAAAGTAACAGTGAAAACTTATTATGTTCACTAAAACGCAGGTAATAAAATCTCTGTTTGTCTTTTCCTTCCCCCTGGAATCTTCCTGGAGAAATCCAAGATCTTCTCCAATGCTCTGGTGACTGTCCCAGTTTGTTGTTCTGTGGCATTGAGAAAAACAGAGACATTTTTCAGCAATTCCAGTTACAAATATACAGGCTGTTAAAAAAATTGAGAGTCAACAGCATGCCCAGAACCAGAGAATACACTTGCTGAGAAATGCAGCACCATTTTTTGGGGGCTATCTTTTACCCTTTTCCTCAAAAGGTACCAAAGACAATTCATTATGAATATTTCTTGTTTCCCCATATATATTAATATACAACGTGTCTGGATATTTATACGTGTGTGTTATGCAAGTATTTCACTATTCTACTGAATTACTTTAAGGATAATATAATACTAAGGAATGTATTCTTTACTCTGAGAGACAGGGTAGAAAACCCTCAAGGGAGACTGTCAGCTTGCTGATGATATAGAAATAAAGTGGAATACTGAATCCTCCACAGACAAGCAGTTACAAATATGTGAGGGGGTACTTATGATATATTTTTTGCTTATTACATAAAATGCAATAGAAGGGAAACTGATTTCTAAAACATCTGATTGCCTACAGTTTTGTATTATAGCCAGGAAATGTTGCATAATAGTGATATACTGACATTTCCTTGTCAGTGTGACTTATTCCATTTGGTTGGTAGGATTTAGAAGCTAAATGGGTGTTAATGGAGTCGCTTCATCACGACTGATGACTTTACCTTTTAGGAACTGAGCCAAGATTGATGGGAGTGTCAGCATCCAAAACTGCATTTCAGCATGTTTGTAAGTGTAAGACTCAGTAGAAACCTTGATATTCCTTGCTGTGACCTTAAGCTGTACTTTGCATTGCTGACAATATCAACTGTTATTGTTCCTTTTTTCCCTCTTGGATGTGTGATTTGTTCTAAGGAATGTGCAAGGGAAAACACATTGCAGAAGAGTGACAGGAAGGATGAAACTGTTTGTGCTCTGAGTTACCCAAATGACCTCTCTCTCTTGCTTTTCAGATAAACACTTACTTTCAGCTAAGACTGACAGGCAGTGGCTGAAACATCACTGCTACAGTTTGCATCTACTCTGACTGTGTTGTAGGACAACTGAAGGGTCTGCAATTAACTTGACCGATTTTTTGGGTGCAGAAAAGTGAAAGCCCTCAGGAAAGAATCCTGACTCTACAGTGTCATCCACAGTTCTGTTTTCAACCTACAGTAACCCAATTTTCCAACACGTTGAACGCACACCTGTCCCACGTACACCTCCTAAAGTCTCTAATGTCTGAAAGCTCTGAAAATCTAGTTGCATCAAAGGTCTGGAAGAAATAAAAAAAAAAATTGTTTGGGTCTACTGTCAGGGTTCAAAAAGTTCAGTAATCCAAACACAGCTTGCACCTCAAGCAGACGTACTTGAACTAGGCTCAAACGAGCTGATGTAGATGTTAATACGATTAAGTCTGACTTTATAAAGTTGTTAAATCAGCTGGTATGGCAACTTATCTTCCTCCTGTCTCCTTCACTTGCAAAAGCGTTTTATATATGAGAACAACATGAAATGATACTTCAGGGAAAACCTGCTCTTCACTGAGGTGTTAAATAGGGATGATGTCTGGCACTTCTGAATTGGAGTCTCACAGGAAAGTTCCTGAACCTCAGGTAATTTTACCTAGACTCACGTCACTGGCAAAGAAAGAAAAAAATTGTATGAAGGTAAGATGCACTGTTTGTCTTTTTGTTTTCTCATGGATTAATCTGAATATTGTTGTGCCAATGTAATATTTGTGTTTCCATAAAGAAGGAAGAGGAAAATACCATTGTAATTCCACAGGATATCACAAATTTTTTTATGTTTTCAAGTTTATGGTGATCATTTTTCTCGGTAATCATTGGAAGGGAAGCCCTTCTATAGCGACTAATGCATTTTTAAATTCTTTTCATGTGCAATTTGTCATCTTGAAGAGACATTTCCTGTTGAAGCATATTTATAATTGCAGAATATTCCTGAACTTTGTTTTTCTTCAATATTCTATAAACCAGATGTGACTGGAGCCAAGTAGGGAGGCAGATATTTAAAAAGTGATCCTGGTATTAGGAAATGCAATTCCTGTGATCTTTGGCATTTGGGTTCAGTAACATTCTTCAAGGGATTCATTTTCAGAAAGATCTTTTTAATCAGCTCTATTTAACACTTATTCTACTTTAAAAACCCAAAACTACAGTAACTTTGTGAGCTTAGTAATTACTGTGTACGATAGTGGATTTTTAAGAGTATTTTTAAAATACATATCAAATAGACCTGAATAACTGGTTGCAGAAATTGTTCTCTAAAGTACTCTTAATGGAACAAATAACAAAGTGAGAGTATGCCCACTGCAGGTTGTTACAGAGCAGGCCTTTATAATAAGCTGTTAGTACCACCCACCTTCTGCTCAGCCTCCAGAAGTCAGGAAAACACAGTGGGTGTTTCTGATTCAGAGATGCAATTTTAGCTGCAATTGCTGAGCTCAACATGGCTCAAAAGGGTGGTTTCATTTCATCCCCGTCCCCTGAGTCACCCTCCTCATACTTGAGCCTGCTCTGTCATGCATCTGCTTTTCATCAAGAGCTGATTTGATTCGATTCGTTTGCCCGAAAGTAAACTATTAGCTGTTTTTCTTGCAGATTAGCCACTTTGTTACAGTGTTGGACGTGCACCACAACCCTGTTGTTGCAAGGAAAGTGGTGAGGACATTTGTGAGGGATGGGAAAAGAGAGAATAGAAGAGAGGAATATGGTGAAGCTGACCCTGCTGTTCTGGCTGTGGGAAGGCAGTAGATCAGCCCTGACTACACCCTGAGAGAGTGGCTCTGTGTCCTACTGCTCCAGGTCACTGCTGGTGTAACTGCAGTGAGGAAATACACGAAGCTGACATAACAATGAAACAACAGTATTATGTCTTATAAGGCAGAGATACTGTCAATTAGACTCAGTTTTCCTCCCTATCTGCTTTGTTTGCAGTCTCAAACAGATTGAGTCGATGTTTGTACACCTGTAAAACACACTCACTGCTTTTACATCACATGCTATTACGGTTGGGTTCGTTTCTTAGTGTAGGATCCTCCAAAAAAGAAATCACAATTTGAATAGTTAACCCATCACAGTATTTGTATTGTTAAAGTTAATCTGACAGTACTTTTCCAGTCCTTAGTCTCTGAAAATAATGTACTGCTGTTTTGAGTAGTGGCTCTGTAGGTCTGGTTCTGCCTCCCCCTTGCAAGAGGACACTGCTTCATTTTAGCAAAAGCCTCTAGATTTTAGGATCTCCTGAACCACTGTGATGGTAGGGATGATGAACCTTTTCTAAACGTGCATGTCCTCAGTTGTAGGGCTGATGCCACTTAAGTTCTTTTACTGTGCCCCTTTCTACTGTAGACCTGTCTTCCCACATTTCACTTTCTAATTATATACAGGAGCATTTCTGAAAGGAAAATCTGAGTGAAAAAATGCCTTTTTTTTTTTTTTTAACTTCAGCAATCAATTCTGTGCTTTCAACATCTCCAGTTACTGTTTGGACCTGATTCTCCTCTCTCTGTTGAAACACAGGAATTTCAAGAGGGTTGTTTTTGACATAGTGGGGCAGCTAGGAAGAGAGTCAAAGTGAAATAGTTCAGCAAAATTTACTCTTTGTGGCAAATCAGTCATTTTTAGTAAGAGATCTTCTGAAGGGTCTGTTATATCTGTGTCTTCAGCAGAAAGCTTGAGCTAGAAAATTCTCAAATTGTCTAAGAAAGTTGTATAGTTTCTGAAGTGCCAAACTCTACAGTATCTTACCCTCTTTTAAAACTTTCAGGAGAAGTCTTGACATGTGATTAAACTGATGTAGACTTCAGAACACTTGAAGCCTGGGACATAAAGTAACTAAAACTAAAAGTTTGAACACAGTGATAAGTATCAATGGCTTTTAATTTCTTGGCTTAAAGTAGACCTATCATAAAATACTTAAGTCCCAGCAGCTTTTCACAGTGATGTTTGGAGTGGTTTGGGTAAAAGTGGACCACTTAAAATTCTTTACCTGGAATATCAAAATATACCTCAAAGTTTTTCTTTCTGAAGGTGTGCTGGTTTAACATTAACTTTTTCATGGAATTTTGTGTGTCTTGGATTTCTGCTGTCCTGGTTAATAATACATTGGGATCAACATATATCTATGCCAGATTTCTGAGATTCTGAGGTGCAGAAGTATTGCTAGCAGGATGCACAACTCGGTGTACCTTGCACCTGAAATCAACATTCCATAACCTGCAGTACCTGTTGGCCATGAACTTCTCAGCAGAGCCCATCTGTCATGATCGATGTTTAAATGGTCTGGATTTTAGATCCTGGAGAACCTCCTGGAAGTTCTGCTCTTTCTGTGTCCCATATGGTTGTATGGCTGGTTAGATTTGAACATCAACATGGACTTGTTCAGCCTGGAAAAGAGAAGGCTTAGGGGTGACCTAATTGCAGCTTTCCAGTACCTGAAGGGAGCTTATGAGAAAGATGGAGAGGGACTTTTTATGGGGGTGTGTGACAGGACGAGGGGGAATGGATTGAGTCTGAAAGAGAGGAGGGTTAGATTAGATATCAGAAATAAATTCTTTACTATGAGGGTGGTGAGGTGCTGGAACAGATTGCCCAGAGAAGCTGTGGATGTCCCATCCCTAGAAGTGTTCAAGGCCTGGCTGGCTGGAGCTCTGAGGAACCTGGTCCAGTGGAAGGTGTCCCTGCCCATGGCAGGGGGGTGGAACTGGATGGTTTTTAAGGTGCCTTCCAATCCAAACCATTCTATGATTCTGATTCTATGATCTGAACTGCATTTCAGTCAGTAGAAAGGAGATATGGATAATAAACAAAGAACAGAAAAGGTAGATGTTTATGGTTTGGGGCTCTTTTATCTGCTCAGATGTAAAGGAACAGCTCTGTGGGAGAAAGAAGTGTGATCACTACCTTTAGAGAAAAGATGGGCTGAGTTGTTGATGGTCACTTAGAAGGACTAGTGAAGCAAGCAACTTTAATTTGTTTTGTAAATTATGAACATTTTTATAACTACAATAAACGACAACTAGAAGGAAAGTCATAACTAACCGATAGTTTTAAAAATATCAGTGAAAAACAATCATCATTCTTTTTGTTTTTTTCCCTGATTTTCATGTCAAAGATTTAATAGCAGTACATTTCACAGCAGGATAGCTGGAAATAGCTTTACTACCCAAAGAACACTTGTGAGCAGTGAAGCCAGAAGATTTTACCACCTCACTCTCTAGCGGTTTATTAGGATTAAATGTTCAGTCTCTTGCTTGAAGGTGATTATGAGATGAACTGGGGTAGGCTATGATGCATGCAGGCAATTTTCTTTCATCTAATGTCAGCAGTAGTTGTGGTAAACCTTAAAAACATTCATACTAAAAAGTATATTTATGTTTCTACTCACTAAATTGTATACCTATAATTTCATTTTCATAAGAAATTAAGTCTTGAGGAAGAGGAGGAAAATTAGCTGGAGGTTTTGCTTACTTTAGCTCAGAAAAAAAATAAAGAAAAGCTAACTTCTTCCAAAAGAAACAGTCTTTGATATATCACACAAAGTATAATCACTTATATGCTCCTTCTGAACGAAAGGTAATTTCTCCTTTCATACCACGAATTAGATACTTTCAAATCACCGTCGTTCACTAAAAACATTCGACAAGGAAACACAGAGTCTGCTGAGCTACCTCTGCACCAGAGATTCCTCTGAAGTTCAGGTGAAGGCTCGTATAAATTAGTGTAATGGCAAGTATCACACTCTTTAAAGTCTCAGTAGACCTGGCCCTGTGTGTTTCAGTGCATTTGAGCACGTCTGAGAGCTTCAGAAAAGACAAATTGTGTTTGAGATGCAGTGCAGTGTGTATTCACCACCTACATCGTCATCCCAGCTGCAGGGTGTCAAATCAAATTCCTCCACACTGATTTGTATCCGTGGATTTCACGCTGGGTTTACAAAACTGGTTTTGTAAATAAATTCAGGTCTCTGAACTTGATGTCTGGCATATTTTTATGTTCTTTTTACTTCAAAATTCATATTCTCACAGCTATTCTGATCATTATTTTTGTGGGTTTTATGCTCCAAGCTTATTCAGTAAATTGTAGGAATATCCTAACAGCATCTTTACTTCTCTCCAGTGCTTGTATTACCATGTAAACTTTTTATTTTGATGCTAACTTCAGTTATCATTACTTATTGCTTAATTCCCCAATGCTGCAAAAAATAAACTGTTTATATTAAACTCATGCCAGAAGAGTAATAGGTGAAATGTTACTCAATGCTGATTGAGTAAGCATCTACAAAATTCCAGTCTCCATTTCCTAAAAATCCTTGGCACTACAAGTGGTTATTAAAATCTCATGATTGAAAGAAAATTAAAAATAAATTGAAGGCTGCCATGGATTTCTTGCTGATCAGACTTACACACTTTTTTTAACAAGAGAACATGAGACTTTTGATCTCTCAAAGAAGTTTTATTAAAAGGTGGAAGAACTGAAACTGCTGGGCACAGGAGATTGAAGGAAAAGTTTAAAATTTAGTTACTTTCTTTTGTTGGGACTTTCACTTTTGTTGGTTTTGGTTTTTTTTTTGTCCAGATGAGGGTTCACAACTGAGACAAGATGATCTTACTGCTTACCAACAATAATAGAGACCATTTCACCCTCTGGTCTTATCCTCAGCCTTAGACTGATTGTAGTTATTATCTGATACCTATATGAGCTGGTACAGGAGGAGATCGTAATTTTTCTTTTTTCTTGTTTTTCTTAATTTGTTTGTTTGTTTGGGTTTTTTGTTTTTTGGTTTTGTTTTATTTTTTTTGGTTGGTTGGTTGATTGCTTGTTTTTTTGATTTTTTTCCTTGGGTAGTTTATTTTTCTTTATTTTAATGAACTAGGGGACAAGAATGTAATCTAGGCTTGGGTAAGAAAAGTGCATAATAGTTATGTTTGTAATGATCCAAAATTGACTTTATTTATATTTAGAAGTTCTGAAGTTTTGTGTTCTGAAAGAAATGATAAAATCTGTGCTGTGTCCTTGGGCTATGTGACATCCAGTAAAATTTCTAATTCTGGTCCTTCACATACCTCTTTTTCTGTTATCATGGGTTGCCTGATGTATTTTAGCTGTTTGAGCAACGAGGGAGACATGAGAGCATTAAGGAAAGTGTAATTACAGATTTTATGCCGCAGTAATAAAGGTGTCAATAATTTGTCCAAACTGCAGCTCCCGTTGTCCAATAACTGTAGCTCTGGAGAACAAAAATAGTGAAAAGTAATATATTTCAGCCTGTAAAAGCAAAATCTTTCAGTCTACGTGTCCAATAATGGTTAGGCTGGATTCTGGATAAAAAATGTGAACACTGTATACAGACATGGGAGGTGTCTCTAAGGGAAAGTTTTGTTGGTTTTGGGGTTTTGTTTTTTGTGAAAAAGGGGTATAAAAATAATGCATACAAAGGTGGACAGTGATTTATTAAAGGAACAAACTCTTCTTCTAGAATATGTTTACTGACAGGGCATATGTGTATATATATATATTTATGAGATTCTTATATATGATAGATAGATGTATATGATAGAGGAAACAGTACACCAGTATTACCCAATAAATGTGTCTTGCACGTTTATTTGGTCACCCTGTTCATAAATTCCCTGACTAGGACATGAAATGCTCCTAGTAAGCTTGCAGAAGAAGATCATTGTATTGACCTATGTTTCCTCTGAACCCTTCTGCTAAAGGTGGTATTGGACCTTACCTTTCCTATTGACCTGGCAATAAAAAAGTGGTCACTCACTCATGCTGTGAGTAAGAACCAACTATTTTCACAAGAGAGATCACAGGGATCTTAAAACAGCACCAGGGAAGCTGCCAGTAAAGGCTCCCCCAACACCCCTCCATCAAAAAGATGCTTTAAGCTCTGGAACTTATTAGCACTGGCCATTTGAAACACCCAAACAGAG
This sequence comes from Myiozetetes cayanensis, assembly GCF_022539395.1. Lineage (NCBI taxonomy): Eukaryota > Metazoa > Chordata > Aves > Passeriformes > Tyrannidae > Myiozetetes > Myiozetetes cayanensis. The sequence continues at coordinate 7,537,264 of NW_026087742.1, forward strand.
CAGGAAGTATCACACCTGTGAAAATATTTTTAGCCAGCCCAGCAAGTGTTACAGCCATTTCAAGTGGCTGCCTGTTCTGATACTGGGGGAAAATTAGACTGAAGTCCCAGGAATGGGCAAACCCTGAAGTAAGTAGCAACTTTTGCAGTGACTTTAAGACCTCAAAGAAAGGGTGAATGCTAAGAAAAGTAGGTAGTTGTGTTCCTGACTAGAATATCTGAAACTTCAGAGCTCTTATGAGGCTCTCATGAAGCAACTTCAGTTATTATGCAGAGGGATCTCTACAGCAATTTTCTGAGGCACCAAAGGTAACACAAAAACAACACCTCCTGTCTCCTGAGGATCCAAATAGGGGCATCTGTTTGGCCATTTGTTCAGTGTGCCAGAGTGTACCTCCAGGCAGTGGATTCACAGCTGCTTTGTTATATTAGGAAATTCAAATTAGTTTTGCTGAGACACAAGGGTGGTTTTAGTTGGTTTGTCTATTATTTCATGCATTTTGAATTCCAGATCCTTGCCTCTTCATATGGAGAGACATATTGCAGATGTTTTCACTCGGTGAGGAAAAAAGTGAGGATTCTGGTGAAAGGTAAATGCTCTATCTTGAATGGAATTAAGCTTTTTTAATCAAAAGTATATTAAAATATAAATAGAATAGTATGGAGACACTCCGAATTCAGCCCAAAAGTAGGGGTTTTGTGCAAACACCTCAGAATAAATCTGAACTCAGAAATTTATTTAAGTGCTACTTTCAAAAGAAACTGTGTCCAAAAAAAAAAAAAATCAAAAATTAAAGAATATTTCTATGTTTGTTATTTCTTTTACTTATCTCTAAAAGATCCAATTTGTTGTTCTTTGAGGCTTAAAGACAATAATTGTCTGTGTGACAAAAAGAGTTGCATGTATTCATGGTTCAAGGAAGTTACTCCTTTTTGACTTTTTGTGCCTGTAGACCAGTAATATCTTCTGAAAGCCAAACCCCTCAGTGTCTCTGACATGCAGTTCCTGGTCACTGGACCTATCTTTATTTCTAGTCAAGCAAAGGATAGAACAACTCCAACCTGTGAAGGTTAAGTAATACTATCTCTTCTTTAAATGATGCAGTTTTGCATTTCAGGGGGAAGCAATCTACTCCTGTTTATCTCCTTCATTTTCCAAAAAAATCTCCATCCATTATGCAACTGGGCTAAGATTTAATCTGCCCTCCTGGACTCAGATCATGCTGCTGGTCCTTACCCTCATGCATGATTTTCTTCAAGAATGGGATTAGCTGTGCTTTCAGGTCCTTGAAATACTCAATACCACAGACAAGCAGCTGTAGTGCGCGGTACCAGATGTGTTGCTTTGACAACAGTTGCAAAATCTTCGTGCCTGTTTCTTAACTCTCCATTCTTTACTGATAATGGGAGCTGAATATATATTCCTTGGCACATTCATCATCACCATGTCTGAGCACCATGGATAGAGTCAGACTTGTTGTCAGGGAGAAGCTGTTCTGGAGGTAACAGCTGTGGCCTTCAGCTACCTCTGCATTTTGATGTGGTTGTGGTAGTTCACCTAAATTTCCTCTCGAGTTAAAAGAGTTCTGGATGAGGCTGTTCATTCACTCCTATTCACATCTTTCTCCCGAGGGTTTAGTCAGCACTGGGGCTGCCATGAATTTGAGGGCTTTTAATCTTAGGTATGTAAATACAGAGGCAGACAGCCATCCTACAGTTTGCAGCACAGGACAGCAGTGAGGCAGCTTTTGAGGCAGCTGCTGAGTATGTTAAGGTTGTTAAGGTTGTCAGAAATGCTTTCACTGACTTACTGGGAATGCAGCCTGAGAAAGTTTTGCACACTTTGCCAAACTACTTTTTTAAGGATACAGGAAAACCTCAGGACATACAGAAAAATTCCAGATAGTGTATTTAGTTATTTGCTACGTTCCAATGCAGTGATCGATAACCAGTTACAGAGGGCAGACAAATTATGAAGTTCTTTGTCTGGAACACCTATTTCTTGAAGGAGGCAGTACAAGCTGAGAGGAAGAAGAAACCACTCATTTTTATATTTGCGCCGGGTCTTCCAAGCCTAATTGTGAACCACTTAATAGCAGTTTGAAAGCAGTTTGATCGGGACTGGAGAGAAACAAAGCGAACTCGTGGTACTCGGCAGTGACAGCAGAGGGCACCAGTGTCCTGCATTGGAGGAAAAAAAAAAAAATCAACATTTTCCCAGTGTAAATTGCACAATAAATCCTTGTTCGCTCTTACCAGCTTAATACAACGAAACCAAAGTAATATGTCAATTTTAACAGATTCTTAAGACGGACTCTTTTGGGGTTTTCAGGTATGTGCTTGTGACGGAAATGCAGCTTCCACCATCTGACACCAGAAAGAAACAAGAAGAATATCTGAACTGTTATATACCAAAATTTATTGCTTGCACATTGGCTAAAGATAATCCAATTGTAAAAGCTTGTTGCTTTGTAATTTTTAGCCTTACACCTCCCAAGAAAAGTATTTGTTCTTCATATAAAATATTCTGTGCTCTCTATATTAGTAATCTAAAAGTTTTAAAGAATCTCTAAATTGTGATTTATGTCACGGTAATTTTGCATACAAAGTAACAGAAACAGAAAATATTTGGCTGCTGAAATCTGTGTATAAGTTACTGGTATCTCCAAAAACTGCAGGTGATATGGTTACAAAAGCTGAGAACCACATGGGCTCTTCACTGCATTTATTTTGTGTTAAGATGCCTGTATGAATAGGTAGCCCCTACCTATCAGTTTTTCAGCTTCCTGTAGAGACCTTGTGCCCCCAAGACATTCAGCTTTTGTCAGGTACAAGGGGTAAGAGGGATGGGCTATACAAGCCACGTGTGCATGTGAATATTTTTAATCACACCCTGTAGATATTATATTGTATGATTTTGTGATATTAAATACTACTTATAGATATGTATTTTTTTATACACCTTAAAAAAAATTGTGTTATGTTTATCTGGGTGATGGTTCTAGCGGGATGACAATAGGGGCAAATTCTTTGCAAATAGCACTGATACAGGTTACTATTTAGATATGTTTAGAGAATGCTGAAACCATCAGGCCAGTGATTGACAGAGGGATAAGACAATTCACTGGTTATTCCCTTGGCTTAATATTTTGTTTATTATTACATTTTCATATTTGTTTATTGAAGATAGCCATGGGAAGATAATGAGCTGAAGACCAGTCGTCATTTTATAGCACTCTCAAGTATTTAGTCCCCAAGGATTTTGAAGCTGGCATGCTCTAAATTTGTAATAAAATACCCTTTTAATTGGTAAGCATAGAAAATATTACTTTTATAAATATTTGATGAACAGAGATGTTTTATCTATTCATTAGACTCCAGAGTAATATATGTTCATTAGCAGAAGATGAATAACAGCATTTAATATTCTTTGTTTACAACCGAAGGTCACATGGAAGAATATATTAATATGTAAGTTATGACCTTCACATTTTGTCAGTTTTAACAAGAATGGAGTTGTTTCCCTTTATATGGTCAGATCTGTCTTTGATTTCCAGCTTTAATTAACACAATTACATTCACTCTCTGTGACAAGTAAAACGCACTATGATGGTTTGTATATTGAGAGTTTTTGGTCAGAAAAGGGGTAAAAAATCTTTTTTAAGAAGAGACATAATTTTTTTCACGTGGTCAGAATACAATTGTGAATTACTATTGGGTATACAAGTAGCTATTATCAGAAACAATCATAAATAGGTCTCAGAAATTACATCATATTGTTTTTATTTTCAAATATGTATGTTAATAAGAAATAAGAGTCACAGAAAGAGAAGGGTACAGTAGGTCTCTTGCACTGCATACCTCAGGAGTCATGGACACTCTCCAAGCTTGCAAAGCTGTTAGATACCACAACTCTGTTTAAAATTGTATGACTGGTAAGTGTATTACACTTATAGCTTTCAGGCATGATTTCACAGAACAGACAGGAGGGAGGAACAAAGAAACAGTGGGCTGAGAAGAAACGGTGCTTAGAGCTCATCAAAAGCTGATTTCGTCAGATTGGCTTTTGAATGGAACTGTGATTTCTAGAAAACCATCATTTTTCTTGAAAAATTTATTCTGCAGTTAATCTTGGGAACTTGGGAACATCCTGCAGCCTAGAAAAGAACCATGGAATCACTGAGTTCATTTTAAAAAGTTCTCTCTTTTTCTCAATGATTTTAAAATGAAAAAAAAAAAAGTCAAAATATCAGAGTTTCCTCCAGGATGCCCATTTAAATGTCTGATCAACAACAAGTAGAGAATAATTATTGTTCAAATAAGGTGTTTAACTCTGTGGAAGGCAAAGCTGTGGCCTAGCTGCTGCAGGTAATATATTTTGTTAATAATATAAAGTTCTCACAAATGTGGCGTTCTCCTTTTTAGTAGTTAGGCCATGATGTTCTTTTCCTTGTTTCCATAAAGTATAGTCTAAAGAGAATTCCTGTAGGATAAATGGGTCACACTATCTAATGCATTTAAAGGATATGTCCCCTTAAAAAAAAAAAAAACAGAGTTACTTCAGCACGAGAGGACACGACCTCAAGTTACGCCACGGGAGGTTTAGATTGGATATTAGGAAAAATGTCTTCACTGAAAGGGTGGTCAGGCATTGGAACAGGCTGCCCAGGGAAGTGGGGGAGTCACCATCCCTGGAGACATTTAAAAGATGTGTGGATGTGCTGCTGAGGGACATGGTTTAGCGGTGGGCTTGGCAGTGCCGGGTTAGCAGTTGGACTCAATGACCTTAAAGGTCTTTTCCAACCTAAATAGTTCTGTGATTATTTGGTTGTCACAATATAATAATCTGTAAATGTAAGCTTCTCCCTCCCCACTCCTCAGCCCCATCCTTTTTATTCAAAAGCCTAGCTGAAAAAACACCTCAAATCTGCATCTTAATGTTAAACTAATTGATTTTTCCCCCTTCACTTTAATATTGCACTATAAATGCAAACACTGAACGTTGACTTCTTTGCACTGCTGTAGCCCATACTCGAGTTACAACAATAAGATATTACCCACAGAGAAAAAAACAGCAATAAAGCCTGTAGTCATTGTGCTTCTGCCATCAATATTTCTGTAGTGAGACCTGAACTATGCCTTATCCTTGTGGGTTTGATTTACATTTCATTGTCTACTTTCGTCTGTGCAAAAGCACTTTCTTCTGATTTGCATAAATATGTACCTTGCATAAATAGCAATGACTATGAAGGGGTCAGCTTAAAGGAGCCAAGCATGAATTACACATATTCAAAGCAAGAAATAAATAGGTAAGGTGTATTATATCTCTTTAAAGGGAAGTTTGTCGAAATGTTCCCTGAAAAACTTGAGTTTGTAGATTAATGCTGCTGGGGAAGGTCACCATGAGAAATGGTACTCAAGATGCTGAGAGAGAAATGTCACTACATTAGGAAAAATTTTTTGGGAGTAGGGATGATACACTAATGAATCTCTTCTTCCCTCTTCTGAGGTAGTTGTATGTCCTCTCCTGTGGAGAGGAGACAACCCTCTGCTCGAGCACTCTGCTCTCCTCTGCTTGGTTTTGATACCTGTCCCAGAAACACCAGGGCTTGCTGACATCACTGTCCCCTCCCTCCAAAAGAAACAGCAGGAAATCTTTAATTATAATTTCATGATGCTGCAGAAGAAAAAGCGATGGTTTGTTATGAGGTAAAATAATTTTTCCAACCTTTATGGGACAAATCCATTATTATGAAAGCTATTTTTTGCGTAAAATCTTGAAAACTGTATCAACTTCTATTCAACACTAATATTTCTTAAAATAATTTATAGACCTCTCTAAATTGCTTCATGGGAGAGTCAAAAGATGCCTTATGTAATGCAAACTAACAAAAAAATTAGTGCTTCTATTATAAGCCAGTGGTCAACATCTGTTGCATTTTTTTCATTCTTCTCCCTGTTCTTCTACTCAGAACTGATTTCTTTCCCAAAATTAAAAATAAAGATGTTCTATTAGGCTATAGACAACAGTATAATAGACTTAGTTAACCAGTTCAGCATATTGCCAGTGCCTTGTCTGTGGTGCTCCTCTGCAATGTTCCTCTTCTTTTTCTTCTGCTCTGCAACTTTCTGATTTCTGCAAATGCCATAGTAATATATTTGATGATATTACACAGTATTAGTATGGTTGATTTCCACTAGAATTAAGGAGAAAAAAAATTACATTAATTGTGTACCTAAACAGATAAACTTTACCTGGTTCGATAAGTGTCCTGATCTGAAACTAGTTGGAGACAAGAAAAGAATACCCAATATCCAATGATAATAACAATAATGATAATACCTAGACAATACCCTAATTTTCTTTTTGCTAAGCTTACACTTATTCTCATCATTGATAAAGAGTCCTGGGCAGGTTCTTCTGAAGCAGAATGGCTGTTCCTGTGTTATGATGATAGAGGAGAGGAGAATGGTTGTTGCATTGACTGATTTTGTTACAGAGTACACAAATTTTTCTAAAAAGGGAGAGGACTTTTTCCCAGTTATCTGATGGGAAAGTTAGTAAGCCTGATGAGCAATACAGGATAGCTTATTGTTGTTCATGGGAGAGTTTGCAAGAATGAATAGAAGTTTTTTCAGAGAAATAGAAGAAATGAACCAGCAAAATGGACAAATCACCATCTGGTTCCTTTTTATTATTGCAAAAAGTGATTCTGCAAGAGCAAAAGCTTCTACAGAGTACACTTAATAATGAAAAATTATGGCTTTGAATGGTTATATATAATTGGGAAAAAAAGCCTTCTTTTAAGCTTCAGGTTGCAAGAAGAACCATGACCTAAGCATTTGTTTGGACATATTTCTCAGATTCAGCTAGACAAAGCCTTTGAAAAAAAATCTAAACAAAAGAAATCCTTTACAACAACCAAGACTTAAAAATCATTCTTTAGAATGTTGATATATATGTGACCTTCAAAGGAAAATCATATGACCCTGAAATGCCTGAGTTTCAGCTTCCTATAGAGAAGAGACCAGAGATCATGAGTTTGGCAGCATCAAATTTGGTACTTTTTGACACCTCTTTAAATAGATCTGTTACCATACTGACTATAACCTTTTAGCATTCAGTAAAGAGAGAAGGTCTTAGAGATTTCTTGGGGATCTCTAAGGAAGATGTACAATTAGTAATGGCAGCAGTTTTGGCTGCATAGTGAAAACCTGAAAAGAATGAAAGCTTAAGTAAATATGAAGTTGACAAATCAATTTTAGAAACAAAACAAACAACCCCCCAAAAACCCAAACAAAAACCAAAACCAGCAACAGAACCCACCCCCCCCTCCCCAAATATTAGTTTGCATTCAGAACAAAATAATTCTGTTGCCAGAAACATTTAGTTAAAAACATTATTTGTTATTTAAAAGATCACTGTAAATGTCCCTTCCCTGTATTTATTAATTATATTCCTATTTAGGTTTGTCTTGTGTTTAGACTCCCTTAATGCAATCCATTTATGCTTATTGTATTTAAGACACAGGGTAGGTAGTCATGCTGAAAGTGAAGAAAAATTAGTTCTTGACATCCTTAGGCCACAGAAAAAAACAATCATTTGAGACACAGAAGCTTAAGGGATTAAAGGAAAAGAAAAAAAAGGAAGCTATTTACAGCGATATACAACAGGAACTTCACCCTAAAGATTTTTAATCAGAAGCAATTCCAGTGTGTTAAAAACCTCAACCACCATTCCAGATCATTCAGGAGACAAATTTGATTTTTTTTTTCTCCTCCTCATGACAGACATGTAAAGTCTCCCTAAGTATGACACAGGCCAGGTACTTAAGTTCCTCACTGAAGAAATGTTTAATTTTTTCCAATAGAGATTAATGCCAGGCTGGGGATAATGGCTCAGCTCTGAGATATTGTCACTGCATTGGAAGAAGATCAAAATAAGTCCTATTTTCAACTGTTACCGAATTTTCACAACTCTCATGCATCTCCAGAATGCAGAGAGGATACATGAAAAGCAAATGGTTTCTGGTCAGGAGTTATGGCTGAGCTTCATGGAGATACAGAAAGTGCACCTTGTTTAAATACAATAGAGGCAGTTTTTTAAAGGGTGTTGTTTATGCAGAGAACTGTGCATTTTGGTATCAATTTTGCCCATAAAGGCAAGTAATTATTCAGCAACATCAGCACACAATCTAGTTTTTATTTACTAGACCTGCTACTCTCTTTTCTGCTGTGGGTCACTTTCTAAATGGGATTGGGACAAGGAAAGGTGGTAATGGAGAAGCTGTGTAGTGGCTTGAATAATATTTCAGTAAGCCAGTGGATGAAAAGCCAAGAAAGCACAGAAAACGCTGAATTTCTGCTATTTAAAGGAATAAAAGACACATTAGGACATCGTTAGAACACTACATAAATACAAGGTTCCCTCACACTTTGGCTATTCAGAGTACAAGAAAGAAAAAGTACCACAAAGCTTGTGGTATTAGCACAATAGCAGTATTGTAAAATACTGCTATTTTAGATCTCTTCAGGAATTACCATTCTTGAAAATGTATAAAATTAAACAACTTTTGAAGGCATATCAGTCAAAAATGAAAAAAAACTACAGACTGCAAAAAAAATTAACCAAATTTTCATTTCATACACTTTTTAATTTAAAAGCACATGACAAGATTCATTAAGAATTGTCCCTGAGAAAAGAAAAAGGCTTTAAAAAATTAAAGGGTATAAAAATTATCCCTGTGCGAAATGTCAGATTTCTGTTGAAAGTTGTCTGAAGTCTTTTAAGATGCATAAGAATATTCAATAATTATGTGTAAGGCAATTTATCAAAGTCATTTGCTTTGCTGGAATGCAGGTTTTAATATGCAAATGTAAAGTAAAATCACTACTACAGCTGAATATAAATACCTTAGCTCGCTTCCCTCAAGTTAATTCCTATGTTGCCAATAGAGAAATAAGGATGCTTTTTATTTAATACAGTTCATTTCATTATGGATATTATTCAGCTATACATTCTAAAATGACAGTTTGATTTGGTTTCACCCGAATATTTTGAAGCTTTTTGAACTGTAAAGCTATAGTATGCACCAGAACAATGCTTGAGCTTCGTGTTAACATTCAATATTATGCTCACAAATTGAATTAGTCAAGGAGCTGCAATTCCCATAGTAAAGCTCCTTGGTATAAGATGTAAAGCTCAAGGCAGATTTTATGCCATCAAGCAGCTGTACTATGACTTTTGTTTACCACTTCGTCTATTTACAACACGTCCTTTAAGATGACAAGTCAAAGGCAATTCTGCTGGAGCCGCTTTGGTAGAAGGAACTGCTGCATCTCTTTTGAAACTATAAAAGCCATTATTAATGGAAAAATGTATTAAGAGAGCCTGAAATTCAGTGTTGAGGAGGACCTTTTTGCTTCTGAGCTAAACTCCAGTGAAAGGAAATATTTAATTTGGGTCAGGTGGACTTAGATTCATTCTTCAAAACAGTGAATAGTAATTCAAAATGCTGCCTTTGAATAAGGCTGTTGAAGACCACAGAATAGGGGCTGAGCTTTTATTAATTCTAGAGAGCATCCCTGTTTCTGGTGAAATTCCCCTACAAGTTTAATTCAGTGCAGGTTGTGCTTCCAGAAACCCTTCAGCAGTGCTGGTGTCTTGCAGTAAGAGAAGTGTGCTTATTTTTCTATTCACAGGAAAGTGAAAAAAAGCAAATAAAATAAAAACAACCAACTTAGGGGCAATCAATTAATGAGGAAAAAGCCCATATGTAAGGCATGTTTATTAAGTGAAAGGAAGAAGATGATAAAATTGGGTTTGTTGTGGTTTTTTTATTTATTTGTTTTACATTGCTTCAGTTTTTTGGGGGGGAGAAAACAGAGGTAAACAAGAGAACGGCATCATTCAAATGTTTCCAGGGGAAAGACTGGAAATATAGATGGGAGAAATAATGCAATTAGATTTCTGAAACTACCAGCTTGATTAATCTCTTGAAAAGTATATTTTCATGGTCAGTAACACAACTTTCTGTTTATATTAAGAAGCAGAGGCAACAGCTTATGGAAAGAGTAGAACAGAGAATGTTCATCAAAATAATTTCCTGCTGGGAAATGAGGTTTGGTAATCAATACCCCACAAAAGTAAAAAGCATTATTTCCTTACTGGAAGTAGATTTTGTTTCTCACACCTTAAGGTCCTCTTAATCTTTTCTATCAGTTCTCCCACTCTCTTGTTTTGCTTCTTTTGTTTCAGTGTCTTTTTCCTTCTTTCTTATATTCATATTTTTCCATTCCTGTTAAAAAAAAAAATCAATTTCTATGGTAATTTAATCATTCAATGTGCACATCCAATAGATAGACAATATTTATACACTACATACTGGATCCTGTGAAGTATTAAACACAGTTGGCTTGCCTTAAATATCCACAAACATTATCTTTATTTGAGCAAAATGTGTCTCTGTGAGCCTTGTGCTAAGCATGATAGAAATACACTAAAAATGAGAGTATGCTTCTTGCCATATATTTCAGTTCTGAGCTGTAAATAAAATTAAGTCAGTGAGAGGACATTAGCAAGCAGATAAAACATTCTTGTTTGTGATTACATATGTATATATGAATGTGTGAAATTTAGCTTCTGAGGCTAAAATGTTGCTCTTGGAATTGCAACCTAGTACAGCCTTAAAAAGCTGTAATCAAGTTCCAGAAGACATGGTTCTTTCCCCAGCCTATTATTGGCAAGGCCTCTTTCTGCCTTACACAGACACACATGCAGAAACCCTAAACTTAATACTAATGGCAACAAAATCTGCTGCTTTGAAATATGCCTCTGTCACAGGTGCTGGCCACCACACAGATTTTAATTAGCTGCCTCAAATCTTTGTATCTCACCTTTCTGTAACAGCAACACATATCCCTCATCACTTAACTCACTAGGATCTAAAAATAATCCCTTAAGGAAATAAAATTAAATGAGTTTGATAAATCATTGTGACAATTACTTCCTGCCCTTAACACACTTAAGAGCATGATGGCTTTAGACTTAGGATTTGTGATACTGAGTCTATATGTGTTTGGAGACAAGTTGTTACGGTGATATAATTAATCCACCTCCTAATCACTGCTTAAATACTTCAGAAATCAAATTTTAAAGGAAAGCAGTGAGGGCTCTGTTATGTGGCAGTTACTGCATTTCTCACAGCAAATGAGGGTGTGGAAGGGGACAGCACGTAGCCCACTTCCCAAGCAAGGTTTGGATGAAGGTGTCCAGGTGAGTCAGTAACTCCAAACTCTTGCCCCCACTTCCTGACAGCAGTTCTCTGAAGTTTACAGCCACGCCTACAAGGCTCAAGCCCCTCTTAACAGCTCTGGAGAAATACTTAACCTCACAATCTCCTGCCACCCTCCTCAAAAATCTCTTTTTCACCTTTACAGGTTCTAGTCAGAGACCCTCCCATCACTCCTGTCCTCCTCTCCAAGGCTTGACCAAAGTCTGGTTCTAATCAAGACAAGCTTCCTAGGGGTAAGTTACTTTCAAACTATCTCCTCCAAATCTCTTCCCACCTCAGAACCTTCAGCTCTCATGTCAGAGTTAAGCCATCCATTTATTGCTGAGCTCAGGGTTGTCTGTCAAGATGTTTGGTGCCAGACACTAATAATGAACTAATTGCCAATATCCATGCGATGTTCACAGTTGCCACAGACAGTGGAGTTCACCATCCTCCCTCAGAACCATCCATGTTTCTAATTCTTGGGTTTAACCCTTGATTGAAAAAAAAAAAAAAAAGGAAAATTAAAAAATTTAATAAAAAAAATTGACCAGGGTAAAAATAAAAAGAAGGAAAAGTTGGGCCATGGTAGCACTAACTCAGAACATCTGTGTTCTGCCACAAGTATCAATCCAAATTGGCACTACATCCATTCCATGTATGATAACTGATTTCTAGGTTTTCCTTAAGATCTTTAGATCACAGTCCATACCCCAGAGATTTCTAATTGCTGTAGCCCTCACATCACTTCACCTGGATGTCTGAAAACTGTTAGTACTTTAAAATAAATAATCAGAAACTTGCATTTTGATTTATAGGAAGGTCCTGCTCTGTATTTAGTTGAATATTTTGATCTGGTTTTTAGACTCAAGTACACACCTTCAGTTGTTCTCTGATTCAGAAGGCAAGAAAGGCTGATCAATGGGAATAGGAGGTTGGGTTACTTTGCACTGTTGGTTAGGTTTGAAGTACTGAGCACCTGTAATTTTGCAATAACCTTAATTTATATGCTGTTTAGGCAATAGAAAAAATTACTGGTCATTTTGTGCAGGCATCAAAACTGTGTGAGAAACCTTTTTAATTTTTGTTTGTTTTTTCAGCAATATTCAAATTTTTAATCATAGTTATAGTGTAATTTTACAAACAATAAGTTGTTAGATGCTTGTGTGCTTAAATCAGTATGTAAGCATTTAGCAGAGCAGTGAGAAGAAAGTACAAAACCAAGCAAATAAAAAAAAATGAGGAGCTGTAAAGTATGCAGGTTAGCCTTCATGAACCTTCAGCCAGTTCTAGTTATAACAGAAAAGAGCAATTCTGGATTTTTATTTCTATTTATTTATTTATGGCCTAATTTTAATGTGCATACACTTTGCCCCATGGCCACCCAGACACTCTGCTGAAACAAGAAAGGAGGGATAGAAAGGTCAGAAGAGTAAGTGGCAGCAGCTGAGAGATGTCAGGGACTGCTTCTCTTGGGTTTCAGTCCTCTTGTATAATGTAAAGGAAACCAGCTTTAATAGGGTGCTGTTAGTAAGAAAAAATACCCTCAGAACTGTGTCCTTTATATAAATTCTGAATAATTTGGTTTACCCTATGAGTCTTTTAACATTTAAATTTAGTCAAATGTTTTTAAAATACTTCTATTTCGCTAAACCAAGTTACTGAAACAATTACAGAGCTGCTGAACTGCTCATGTCTTATTTTAGGTATCTATTGTTTTAAAAGTCCTCAATCTGCAAACTGGTATAAATAAGTATAAATGCTTTCCATCAATTTTTCTTTTCCCTTGTGTATGGAATAGGAAGAAGATATCATTTATGGGAAACCTAGACAGTGTCAAGACCTCAACATTACAGCATTTATTCATTCACTGAAAACTCTTACTAAATACTTATTCAGGTATTTGCTTATAAAATACCATTCCACGTTATGCAGTTTGGTGTTAGTAATGCTTAAGTCCTTTTTTGCTGGTTTTTTGGGGGGCTTTTTTTGTTGCAATTCATGTCTAAGCTGTAAAAGCTGAAGATATAATCAGGTCAGCATTTACATTAGCCTTCTGTTATACATCCACACAAATCAGCAAATAGAAGTTAATCCTATGATTGTGTTGGGAATTAATGAACATAGCTATTTAGACCCATGTTAAATAAATCCCTGCTGATAAGTGAGACCTAAAAAAAAAGAGTAGTCATTAAATGGAGATGTGATATGGACCATTACTCGAGTTTCTACTTCTTATGGGCATGTGTAGCACAGGCAACACTGGGAGAGCAAATGATGGTTTTGAACTCTGCAATGCTACTGTATGAAATACAAGAATATTCAAAATCAACTTACTCCAATGCTTAATTCCTTTAAGCAAGGAGAGCTCAAAACAAGCAAAAGAAAGCAGGTAAAAATATCTGTGTGTCTATAACCTCACACACAGGTTCAAACTGTGTAGACATAATAGAGAAATTTAAGCTTAAATCTATGGTTAGTTAATTAATTTATAAAATGCTTAAATCTCTTTCATTGTAGAAATGCATAAGTTAAGAATTTTCCAGCATTATTTATTCCATCGTGTAACATAACTAGTTTATTTCAGTTGTGATAAATTAAAGCTATATTTGATTTTGGATTTTGACCATGTGTTACTCCTGCAAAAAATGAATAATTTCTCAATTACTTTTAATATAACAGATAGTAATATTTTGTGTTTATGGTTTCTTAATAATAAATTTAATCTGTAAAAGGTAATTTGCCATTTTAGATTTTCTTTACTGGAATATGCTTGACAGTTTGAATTGTCTACAGGTGACATGAAAAGTTGTAAAATTGATTAAAAACACTGGTGCCTTCATATTTCTGATTTTTTAAATGTAATTTACTTTTCCTAATTTTTATATTAAAAAGATTTGTTACAACTATAATGAAGCAGAACATTCATTACACTCCCTTGAATTTACACTATTTATTTTGTTGAATTTTGCATGGGTAACTGTGTTTTTATGGAAAGGAATATGAAAGGTAAGCATTATCCGTTTTTCTGTAGAATATACTGGAAGACCAAACACTGGAATATAGATTTTGTGAAACAGGTTACACTAAATAAAAACATATTTTCCATGTTCTGGGGTATAATTCAGAAAATTTTGCATATCAAAAAAAAGGTTTAAGTTTTGGTTTTGCTTCATTTAGTTCCTGAAGTACAAGGAACTGCAGCCTAAATTTCATGGTCTTCATGTGCAATTCTCTCCCTTAAAGTATATTCATTCATTGTTGGTGCTGTCAAAGTACACCCAGTCTTTATGCCTTGCAAAAACTGCTTCGAGAAGAAGCTGAAGGAGGTGTTTCAAATTCTGAGTAGCAGCTTCATGGAATAAAGGCACGGTAATGTCCCATTCCACCATGGAGGCACATGGAGATACTGCTCAGTGTCTCATTTTGAAGACACTGTTCAGTGTCTCATTTTGAAGACGGCTCTTTTAAATTACTTTGAAGTAACTCATGGGATGCAGTAGAAAAGGGTAGCAGAAAACACCACAGAAAAGGGTAGCAGCTTGTGTAGTTAAGGATCAGCTGTGCAATTCAGCACTGTCAGAAGCAGCACTCCTGTAAAAGTCCCTGCTTCACACTAGAGGTGTGACACAGCACCGTGATCAAGTATGAAATCATGACTGGGACTTGAAACATTCAAGGGTAGTCTTGAGGAGGAAGGAAGATATTAGGAATTAGTCCAGATATAACTGAGGAATAATTTGTGAAGAGTTATGAAAATATCATTTGAGAAAAATATGGTATTCAAAGTTGCAGCCATTTTATTCTTAGGCAGACAGTAACTCAGGGGCAAGTAGGGCATTAGTTTCCATTTAATGTTGCTATTGAAGAAAGTAGGTGTAGCTGATCTTTAATGCAAAAAGATGAGCAGCAACACGTTATTGAAGAAACTCTCTTTACACAAGGTATTTTTACTATTGCTCTCTTAAAGTGCAAGTTCTGCAATAAATCCCACAGAGATTCAAGTGCAGGACATCCTGTCCTTTCACCGGAATCTTTTATTCATAGTTGGTATATAGAATGTTCCAGCATGGAAAGATCTAAATGGTCTTTTATTTTAATCTGTTGTGGTTCTTCCTATCAACAGCTGATCACTTTGTCACAGCTGTTCTTTAATAACCATTCCTTTCCTTGTTGTTGAAACTATTAAAAAGCAAAATACAATCCAGTTTCAAAAAAGAACTGCAGAAAGTATACCATAATCATGGGCTAAAGTTAATTAAACCTTTTTACACAAGGTTCTAGTGTCCTTCATCACCCACAGTACCCATTAGAAATTGAGGATGAAAGAAAGTCCATGGGAAAATCTGATTTTTGTTAATGGTATCCTTTTTTTGTTGTTGTTGTTAGACTGTCGTTATTCAACAATATATGACAGTAAGATCAACAGCAGTTTAAATGCTCTTGGCTTTTGGGCTTTTTTTTCAATGCTCTTGGCTTTTTTTTCTTCTTCTTCTTGATAATTTTTGCTACTGAAAAAAAATTAGCTCTTCTCTCCTTATGTCGATAGTATTCAACTTATTTCAAAGTTTATGATCATCTCAAAGGCTTTTTATGTTGGTAGAATTTGAAGCAAAACAGAATTTGAGGAAGGGAAAGTTGTGGTGTTTGCTAACTTGAATGTTTTGAAAGTGCCCAAAGCATGATATTTCCTTTTTCTTTTGTTCAAATGCCCCAAGAGTGTCTACACTGAGCTGTCTCTCACATGAATTGTGTTCCATTGGGACACTTCAGATTCACTGGGAGCAAGAAGGTGAAGAGTTCTGGAAGGAACACAGATACATTCCCTGGTCTGATTTGCCAATAATGCACTATCCTGGGTAAGAGAAAACCTCCAAATCTACACTCAGTTATGAGAAAATCCAGAGTGGCCATAAAATGGTTTGCTGAAAATTCAAGTTTGACCAAAATGATTCACAAAATAAAGTGATTCAAACTGGCTGGACAAAACACATGGGACCAGGAAGAAATATTTTATTTCTCCAATGCTCATTTGAAAGCTGAGATAAATTTAAAACATTATACTGAATATTTCCCAAGCCCACTTCAGGTTTATCTGTTTGTTTTTATGCTTTTCATGTGTCTGTTTTTTGCCATTTCTCTTAACTACATTGGTTTCTAGAAGGGAAACCCAGCAGGGTTGTGCTGTGCTAAGGCAAAGTCCAGAGGTAGAACTGCTCAGGGGTGAATGATTCCTGCCCCAGAGCGCTCCCATAGGAAAGCTGAGGTGTATAGTGGCAAGGAAAGCAGTAGGAGCTGCTTTGATGTGGTAGAGACAAAGTCAAGACAGTGATAAAACTGAGAAAGTAGAGGAGAATTCTTGCTTTTCAATGTTTTTACGCTAAACTTTCTATTTGAGGAATGGGTCTGACAGTGTCTTGTCATACCAATAACACTCCAAGCTTTTTGTTTGAAAATCAGTTTGTGAGATGTGCTGCTGGATTAATTCAGTGCAAGGAACTGTCTTTCTTCTTTTCTTACCATTTAAGCAGATGGCTCAGCTCTCTGATGAAAATACTCACAACTAGATGTTTAAAACAGACTGAAAATCGCCTAGTACTTGACGAATAAAATTTCCTTGGAATTCCTGTGAGCAAACTAATTTGCTTGAGTATTCATGTAAAACCATTATAAGAAGGCAACAACTACAGAATGACTATTTTATTGATGTTGTAAACTGTGAAAATTCTTATTGGAACACCACTTTTTTGTTGCATTTTTCTTGCCTATGGGTATATCTAAGCAGTTTCTTTTTTAAAGTGATTTCTGGCATATTTAGTATTTAAAAATCTTCAGTTATAAAAAGAATAGTCATAATTCTTTGATTATAAACATTATTTTTGACACAGAAGCTAGCAGAGCTATTCCTTATTGCATCAGCTGAGAATTAAATACAGGCATGAACTCTTGTCTGTCCTGAATGATGGATCAGACTTCTGAACAGAATAAGTAAATGAGTCCATGCTGTTCAGTTTAAACTGCATGAATCTCAGTTGGCACTTTTGGATCTATTTCCTAAGTAATGTTTCTAGTAGACTGGAACATTTTGACATTTTTTATGCAAAAAACCCCAATAATAAAGTAAAGTTTTAATTTCCTGCTGCATTGAAGTAGTTTGCAAGGCCTTGAGCTGCCTTTTATTTCTGTGTTACTTTTTGAAAACTCATTTAAAATTGCTGTTTGTTATTTGTGTAAATTTATTTTAGTAGGATAACCTATTCAACAGCTCTTATAGTTCAGGTTTTAAATTACTCTAATTAAATATAAAGGAGGAAAATAGAATTTTCTCGTTATATGGCAGTTAATATCTTCATATCTTGTTTTACCTAAACAAAAATGTCTCTGCTGTCTGCAGTACATGTGACCTACCACCAAAGGCATAACCAGAGCATATGCCCTTTGTGCCTCCATAAGGCAGATGCTCCAAGGACCATTTCTTCTCATTTGGTGGTGAGCTCCATTAAAACACTGCTAATTATTGCTGACCTAGCCTGTGACACTGTGAATTCAATCACACACTTTCAAACTTAAACTGAGCAACAAGCCAGTCCCTTGCTATATCATTATACATCTCTCACCCTTCTCCTTGGGACACTGGGGGAGAGGATTAAAGCCATAACACATTTGGAAGGCATTGTGTGTGACCTCTGGACCTTGCAGTTAATCTCTCATGTCCGAGGAGCAATGAGGAACCTCTCATAATTGGTGTTTTTTTAGCTGATTTCATCTGTGCTAACAAACTATCCGGTATTCTCTGCTCTTTGACTCCAAAGAAAAAAGGTCTAAGAGAAAAAAGAGAAAGAGAAGACAGTGTTATAAAATTAATTGGTCAAATAATTATGATTTTTTGTTGCCCAGACAAGCAGTGGGTATCACTAGCACTAAATGCTACTAATCATTAATTTTCTATCTATTGAATTTTTCATTGGTCTTTCCACAGCTATTGTATAAACAATACAAAGCACTCTTGGGTTTTTACCCCCTGGTTTTAAAGGAGATCTACTACTTAGATAATTTGTGTTATTAGGGCAAGTCTGTGGATATTTCTTCCCTTGAGGAAAAGAGCCACTGCTCTTTAGCAATCTCTGCATCCTTGGAGACTGTTGAGAAGGTTATTCCTTATCAGTTTAGCAGCTTTTCAGATGCCTCTAGCAGGGATTGGGTTTTTGAAAAAAGTTACCATTCAATTCTAATCTTCTTCTGTCTTTATGGTATTGTAAAACAACCTGTGATAGCATTGATTATTAACTCACGCATGAAAATATAAAGCTTATTTTGTTCTTCATTAAAAGGTATTTTGAGACCATGTGAGCCCTGGCTGATTTTTGGTAGCACCCTTTCTGATCCCACTGATAATTTTCAGTAGGGACACTCAATGACAGAAGTCAACAGAAGGTTCAAAACCTGGATTTCATAACACTCATTAGTATTCTACTACAAGCAAAAACCAGATTCATATGATTAGACTTCCCCTAGACATATTATACTATAACATGCATGATCTCATTCTAACTTGCTGATAAAATTGATAAGCCCTAAACACAGAATGGAGTTTTTTACAATTATTTTTAATATTTTCTGATGTTAAGGGAGAGTTTGCTTACCCAGCTACACTTTGTAGGCCATTAGGAAGTTTGGGCTGAATACTTCAAGGCATACAAATGAAGACACAAACAAACACAAAAAGCACATCTATATGTAAAATTTACATTTATAGTAAATATATACTAGCATATACTTATTTATGACATGAAGTTTCATAATGTCTTTGAGCTGGGTAGTGTATGTCTTTGACAGAGGAAGAAAGTGAAGCACGTGTCATTAAGGAAAGGATTTTTTTCAAAACTTGCAACACATTTTGTTTGCCTCCAATTTGGGTGTCCAACATAAGAAGGGCCAGCTTTGATTATTGGAATTATCGGGTGAATGTGACTTTTCTTGACTTTACATAGAAAAAGACTGCTCTCAAAAATCTGTGAAAGTCAGCATGAGGAAGATAGTTTCAAGAATACCATGACAGCTTAGTCGCTGTCAGTGACTTCAGACTGTAGTTCATTAACAGTGAAATTGTGACATGACCTCAGATTTCTGAGGTGAGCTTCAAATATTCCATCTACAAGAATTTCGAGACTATTTAAGAGTGTAGACTGTTGATGACTATTTGAAATAAATGACTCAAATTGTTTCAGATTTTACGTGATCAAGTAAAGAACAAGGAGAATTTTTTAAAATTAACTTTTTTTTTTATGTGAATGCTTTTGACTATGAGATCGTATTAACATATATTTTTTTTAAACAACTTATATTTTATTTATTACATTTTAATATAACAAAAGCACACAAAATTTGTGCAGCTTACTTTTCTCATTTTGACTGATTTTTCCCAGGAATTCTTCCTTTTATTCACCAGGGTCTTAAGGGGACTAACCTCTTCCTGATTCCTCTCTCCTCCTTTACTTCAGCAACTGCATACTGAAGATCTATTGATCTAAAATCTGACTTTATTAGGAAGTGGAATTCATAATTAAGTGTTTAATCAAGACTGTGCTCAGTACAGTGCCTAGCAAGTTTCAATATTCAAATGTCAATATTTCTGTTCTTTTTGCATGAACTAATAATACAGTAATAATAGCAAGGGCTTCATGGAACCTTCTGAACCTACCAGTAATACCACCATGAACCTTTATCAAAAACTCCTATAAAATAAAACAATGAAGCTATCAATTGCATTAAAAGTAAACTCTTTTCACCAGAAATTTTCTCCCCTGCTGTCTCATTCCCCTGCAGCTGTTTGTGTATTTTCCAGTACTGCTCTTGGTTCACAACTGGGCCTTATTGACTTTATGGTAACAAATTAAATGACTGACCTTCTGTGTTATACAGTTACAAAAAGGAAAATCAATTCTTTCTCACACTTCATGATAAACCTTCACAATCTTCAGGAGATTTTAGTGTGTCTTTTAGCCTCTTAAAATACATTCTTGGACAATTAGGTTTATGTTTGCCTAAGAATATCTTTTTTTTAATATATATACAGATTATTTCAGATCCTGTTATGGTGTTTCTGTAAAGCAAATATATTAAGGAACATTAAAATGTTCTGCCCCATCTCAAGGTTGTTATTTAACAAAGGATTCTAATAGTCAAACCTCTCCAGTTCCAGCAAAAGTAAATAAAATTAATGGTCAGCTCTTCCATTTAAGAAATTAATTTTTTAAAACAATATGAGTTAGACAAAGTACCATGCATGTTCTGATGTTTTTGATTTTTTTACAGCTTGATCACTCATTTGTATTGTGTTTTGATTGATTTATTATTTACTGGCAGCTAAAATATGTTTTCAGGTCTTCCGCATAGATTTAATCTTGTGATGGAAATCATACGTTTGACACTAATAATCATTGTTCTTTCAGGAACAACTTTAAGCTTTTAACTTTAAATAAGTTTTCTTATTATTTTAATTTATAATAAATTTACGTGGGTTTTGCATCAAGACAGACTCTACTGAAATTAATGTGTGTAATAAGTTATTTTCTTGAAGCACAATAAAATATTTTGCATTCAATATATGGGACAAAATGCATTAAAAATTTTCATTATTCTCTTTCCCTCTTACAGCTCAACACATCAATGCAAATATGATGAATATAAAAATGCATGGTGCTAGAAAATTTTCACAAGAAGAAACATCTGATAATGAAGGTAGATTTTCTTCCCAAACCAGATGAAGTTGCAGTTCCCTGACCCTATAAATAACTAATAGATAAACAATTACATTTGAAATTTTCCACGCCAGCTACACAATCTGAAAATAATTACATATTCTCTCCTGGGCTTGGCTAGAATTTGGATACATCTTATATTAACTTGTTTCCTTTCATTTCATTCCTTTTTCTATAACTCTGGTGTTCTGTAAAATTTCTATTCACTCGTTATAGAAAGAGTAAAGGTTTATTTATTTCCCTCCTACTTATTGATAAATACACTTTTTGTTTTAATGCATCTACTGACTTGAAGACTCTCCAGTCTAAATGAACTATAAGTGTGGGTGTTTTTTTTTTTTGCAACTGTGGCCCACAAGCTGTATCCCCTAGTTGTATGGAATTAATTTTTACTTTCTGTACAACCAATGTAGAGAGGTGAAAGCTAATTTTCTTAGCTCAACAAGAAAAACATGGTCATTGCTGAATAAGAGGAGGTGGGAAGTGGTTTAGTGGCAATGGACACAGATAAAGTCGAGAGCACAGAAAAAGCTGAGGTATTTGAGGCTTTCTTTTCATCAGCCTTCACCAGAGAGGTGTCCCAGGCCAAGTGCCTCTTTTTTTTTTTTTTTTTTTCATTTTGCCTCCTCTCCCAGCCTCTTTTAACTGTTCTGTATATTTATTCTATTTTTTTGATAGGTCATAATACAACTTAAATACAGGGAGATAAAACACTCTAAATTATAGCCACGTTTAGACACCCCACTTCAGACCAAAGGGCAAAGTGAGTCAGGGAAAAGTGTCTAAATTAGCAAAAATTAAGTGCTCTGAAAATTTCAGGTGGAAGTGAAGACTTGTAAAATAGAGATGCCTCTGTGCTGATGCTCCTGTCACCAGTTCTAGGGGATTAAGAGGAATAAGCAATCTCTTTGCTGCTGGTGTAGAGATAGCTCTGTGTGCACCCCTGATGCTGGGGGTAAAAGGGGAGTTTCAGATTCTACACAGACAGGCCGTAATAATTTTGCTTATTGAAGTTAATTTTTTTTTATAACTGAACATTTCTTAATTACCATTCAGATTCTCTTATGTAGTTTCCTCACTAGCTTTGTTGGCCACATAATCGTGGGGGTTCTTATAAGGAAAAAAGGAAAATAAATGTAATCACTATTTAAAGATCACTCAAGATTTAAACTCTAATTGGGATTTCTAACAGTTCTTTAATTCATTGTATGTCAAAATATATGTTTGGAAATATAAATATTTATCTTGCAACTTATACAGGGGCAATGAATGCTACAGCAGCTGGTACATTTAAGTATGTATCTTTCTTATTGACAAAATAAAGAATATAATCACAAGGTTATGACATTTTCATAGGAAGAATATTTTTAAAAAAGTAATTTTATTTTTTCATATTCTTTACTACATGTAAGAGTACTCAAAAAGTACAGAGCTAAATTCACCCAAGATTCCTTGTACTGTGTCAAGCAGTGGGCACTGCTACCAGGCACTATGGGTGTTCTGAAGGTCTAAGTGTCCTGTGTTGATATCACGGTCTCTGCTGAGCGGATATGTTACAAAGAAACTAAAAACTGTACTTTCATTTTTAGACCTTCCTCACAAAACTCAACCCTGCTGCACTTTAGCCTGATGTGAAGGATCTGAAGGATCATCCAGTGCTGCAACTGAATTTGTAAACTCCACATAAGTAAGTGAGCTTCAGATTAATTTAGTCAGATCTGATAAACCCTTCAACAAAAAAAAAAAAAAACTAAAAACAGAAAAAACCCCACCCCCAAAAAAACCACAAAACAACCAAATAAAAACAGTAAAAAAGAAACAAAACAAAACAAACAACAAAGAAACAAACAAACAAAACCAACCAACCAATCAAAAAAACACAAAATTGTTTCTAACAAAATAACAGTTTAGGTCTTTCATTAAGAATTAGAAATAGGTTTTTAAAAAATCTGGAATTCCAAAACCAAACCAGCACTGGTTTGTGTTTTTCACAACATTTGGTTTCTAAACTGTCATTTAAAACCATATAAAAGCCCCAAATGGTCCTTGGCATTTCAAGGGAATTGTAACAGCCAACAGTTTCTTCCAACGTGAAGGGCAATACTTCCTTTGTTTAGGAAAAGCATTACACTTGTGCATGATGCTGTTATTGCTACTTATTTTAAGAGAAATGCACACCTGAAATGTGTAACTTTTAGTGTTACTTTCCAACTAATAGGAGGCCATCTCCCAGTGGTGGGAGGAGAATTAAAGACATTTTGTTCTTTCCAGCAGATGACAATGCAAAGTTTTCTGTCAGTATTTTAACAGCTTCGGATAAGGTAACCTTGTGTTGGGACTCTTCTGATTTATTAATTAGAAGAATATATTTGATATACAAACTATAGAAAGCAGAATTTTTTTGTTATTCTCTTTTTACCTTAATTTTCCTAAATCACTTGGCTTTTAAATAAATTTCCTAACTAAATGAAAAAATCAATAAATAATACGATTCTTCTGTTAAACACTGCACCAGTTTCAGTGGAGTAGTACTAGAAACCAATACTTTCTATTTCCTTTGGGGGAGTGGGGAAACCTAACAAACCTTGTGTTGCATTTAAAAAATACAGTTACAATTGTTTTTGGTTTTTTTGTATGGTTATTTCATTTCTTAAGATTAAAACCTTTAAAGAAATATATTTGAAAAAGTCTCTAAACATTAAATACTAAAATGCAAATTTTATGGATGTAGAGTTTATTGAATACTCTACCATACTTTGCTTTAATAAGTATTTTTCTGGTAATACATCAAGGCATATATAATGCACTTTACAACTCAGCATGGCTTTTCAACCTAATGACTTTCCTCTGGTTATGAGACTGTCTATTTCAAAATGATTTGTTTAGAAATACAGTAATTCCTTGGTCTTAACTCACTTTTGAGTTACTATAGGGGATCAAAGGAGTGTGAGATGCTTCAATTAAACATGTAAGATGAGGCTGAATACTCCTCATGCTGTTTCCAGGCCATTCAGATGCATTTGCCATGTAAATCTTTTTATTCAGGTTATTTTCTCAACATAAATGTTACAACTGCTTTTCCTCGAGCAAGAACTGACTTACTGAGTTAGATAATCTTCTGCAGAAACTTGTGTGAAATGGGACAGGAGGAGTCTGCAGAGCATATCTAACTCCTGACCAAATACGATGTCCTGGAGCTCAGTTCAACACCGATGGAAATCTAAATTTCATCCACTCAAGAAACTTACAGCACTCAGTTCAATCAACTCAATTCAATCAATGTCTAAGATCTCAAGCTTCAGTGGATAAAGCCTCAAACAGACCTCAACACCTCTTTAAAATGAGTACAGTGATGAAACAGGTGTTTGACACACCACCTTTGTGCTCCTCATCTGAACTTCTGTTGGGTGGCACGACTGGATCCCTCCGTTCTTCTGGCAGTTTGGCAAACTGGGGCTCAGGAGATACATAAAAAAACGCTGCAGCAGTCCCCAGGTGGGCTCAGAAGAGATTCAGGTTGCAATAAGTGGGGGGGTGGGGGAGCAATTCCGCACCCACCTCTCAGTGGGATTTCAAATATGAGATTGCTTCACAATGGTGGTGAGACTGAACTTTGCTTTCTGTTCCTCTATTTTTTAAAAAACTTAGGCTGAATGTTGTGCTTCCTGGCAGAGGGAGCAGAGCTACCTTTGATGTAAAAAGGCCATTATAAATGGGAGATGTTCCAGTAAGCCCTGTTTCAGTGTTAATTGAGATTTTAAACATGTGACTTAGTCTGACTTCTTCATTTAAACATCCACCACTAAAGCAATGTCCTTAGCTTGGCCTGAGCAGGGGGGGAAGTGTTTGCAAACCTCAACAGGTTTTACAGTCAGGAGTCACTCCTGCTGCCTGCAGAACTCCCTGTGGAGGGGGTCTGAAGAACAGTTTGTTTTATGGAATCCTCCTGAGAGAGTCTGCAGGAGGAGACACTGTTAAGCACTTGGAGTTTTTTTGCTGAAACTATTAAGTACGGGCAATGACCATGATCTATCAAATTCTTACATGGAAGTTTAGTCAGAACAGTTGTAATTAATACCCAGTTCCTGTTACATTTAAGAGCTCTGCTTTTGGAAGCACATACCTGAGAGGTATTTTGAGAGTTTGTGGTTCAGGTTTTGTCCAGCTTGTCTTTAGACTCCAGCCTTCTTTTTTTGTCGTGCTTTAAATACTTATCAGCTCCCATTTTCTCATAGTAATAGCTGTCAAATTTCTTTTGATAGCTTTCTTATCATATATTTAAAAAGTGAGATGATTAGAACAGAGGTTGCTTTCCTCTGGATAGCAGCAGGAGCAATCCTCTATCATCAGTACATGTGGATTCTCTTTGTATGGGTTTAAAGGTTCCTCTGGAACTGTTGTCATCCATAGACTGACCTTACCTTCCACATCTGCCAAAAAAACAAGGTAATTAAAATGTTCTTATGTACAAATGGGTAGGCTTGCAGGGTCTGGAGCATTTGTGGCCTAGAAACCAGGAACATGACTTATTAATGAAATGAATCATTAGATAATAGTGTTCCATGAATTTTAAATGGAGTTTTCTGAAGTTCTCATGGGTAATAGGATGTGAAGTGACTTGTGCTGACTTGCAAAGAAAAATGCAATGTGTTTTAGGAGAGAATTAGCTTAATATGAGAATTAAATTTCTAAATACACCCTCCAGAGTTAGTTTGCAATAGTATTCTAGTCTAATTTCTGTTCTCACAGTTGATGTTGCTCTCCAGAGTTGACACTCCTACCATCATGACACTCTTATCATCAGATTGCAGCCTGGACAGTGGTGTTGCAATTCACCAACAGAAAATGAAATTTCCCCTCAGCTTTCAAGTGGGGACCAAGCATTGCTCATCTTAGTTCAATTACAGCAACTACTGAAAGAAGTACTGACTGCTGAGGCCTCTAATTTCACCTTCACATAAGCAACGTCTGAAAGAAGTCTCAAAAGAAAAGAGAGAAGAATCAGGATGTGGCCCAGAGGATCTGCCCTCAGGAGACAAACAAGCAGAATGTAATTATTTAAAATTCATCTTCACTTCCCTTGTCTGGCAGGTAGCATTGCTGTTTGTTTCATATATCATATGATGCAACAATTCCAGAATGTTATAAATGACAGACTACAACGCATTATGATGAAAGTTTATTAGTAATGTCAAAATTTAGTTCACAGTGTTAAAGAGCTGTAGCACAGAGATGCTTCAGAGGAAGCAAGAACAAATGTGTCCTTTCTCTATTCTGAAAACCTAGGAATATTTTAGTACTTTCATTTCCATTGAATTTTGACATCATATTGCACAGAATAACTCAGGAATATTTTTCCTACTCCTTTCAAAGAGTGTACATGATACAAAGCATAATACTGTATAACAAAGTTTTCTAAAAGATGCCCACACTCTGATTTTCTGATTTTTCTTTTTTGTTCAATTCAATTTCTTCTCATAGGACTCAATCTTTTGAGGCAAAGTAATGTTATTCTCTGTAGCTGATAAGGCAGGGCATATTGAATGAACGAGTATACAAAGTCTTTATCTGAAGAACTGTGTTTTTCTTACCTGTAGATGCTGCTTCATGTTTCAGTTTTCCTAATTCAGCTTTAGGTTTTGTAGTGTATTTCATACTGGAGATTAATGATTGATTTAAAAAGGCTAAGTGAATGATTTGTTGATGGAAACATTTATTTTGAGTTTTATGGAATATCACTGGATTTTATATCTAAGCTACATCTTAGGAGAATAAATATAGTTTGTGATCACAGGTAATTACAGAAACCAGCAGAACACCAGAAACTGCCATTTGCCCTCTCGGCTCCGGGAATCAAAATTTCCAACTCCAGGCACTGTACAAAAAAAATGGCTTTGCTGATGAATTTGAACAGAACTAGAGCAGAGTCCTGCAGCCAGTTAGGTTAATATGAAAAAATGTTATTACCTTTTTCCCCAAGGATGCCATTAATTTAACACTGGCAAGCTATCATTAGTGCTGTGTGAAATGACTAATTTTCCCTCAGGAGGTGTTCACATGCGAGGCATGGGGTTTTCCATAAGTGCTCACCAGCCTGTGTGAATCATAGGTGAGACTTTCACTGCAAGTGAGAGGAAAAAGCTGCATATGGATTGTTGCTTTTGCTTTCAGTGTTCTGACCTTTAAATCACTTCATGCAGCATCAGAATTAAACCTTCAAGATTAACTTGAAAGAATAAAACATCTTAACATCTCCAGAAATGCTTGGTCCTTCTTTTTCTCTTGTGCTTGTGTAATGCTGTCTCTCAGAGGACTCTGTCTCTCATGACCCTGCTTAAGTGGTTGGTTTAAAATAAACAAAAACAAAACCAAAACCAAAACAAAAACAAAACAAACAAAAAAAAAAGGGAAGAGTTAAACAAAACCCCATAAACACAAATGATTATTTATTTCCATTTTACCATTTATCCTTTTTTTTTTCCTTCTTTTTAGTCCAAAGAATAAACTTCTGATTCCCATTTTTCAGCACCATTAAGCTGCTGGTTTTCCACATATTGTCAACAAAATACATACATACACAGAAGAAGTTGGGGTTTTTTTTTAAGTATACATCACAATAGAAATTCAAGTGCTACAGCTGAATTAATAGGGAGCAATGCCACAGGAGCAATCAGGTTCAGGATATTTGCAGAGAAAGGCCAAAAGAATCCAGCTTTAACTGCCATACCCAAAGCATCTTTGAAATAAATAAATTTAAAAACCAAACAAAACTAGGAAACTACAAAACCCCGCTAAAAACCCACACAAACATACAAAAACAAAAACACACAAAACAAAACCAAACCCCAAAAACCAAAATCCAATGAACCAATCAAACAAAAAAACAACCCCCAAAAAAGAACCTCTCCCTCCAAAAAAAACCAACCTAAAAAAACCCAAACAAGCCAAGCTGCATAACTCAGCTTGCATATCAGCAGCAAACACTTGGAGAAGAAGAAAAAAGAAAGGAACCAGTGATCTAAAATGAGATCAGTTGTCTGAAAATGTCTATGATTTACTCTTTACCCATTGTAATCAACCTTGTTTATTGAAGTTAAGACAGTACTTATATGGCCTTTTATTGCCAAATGGGTTGAGGGAGAAAAGAGATTTGAAAGTTTGTTTGTGTGTTTGGTTTTGGGTTTTTTTTGAGAAGTTATTTTGGTGTAGGGTTTGTTGTTGGCTTGGTTTGGGGGTTTTTTTGCATGTTTGAGGGAGTTTTGTTCTTTGTGGTATTTTGGTCTGCTGAGATGGCTTTGCAGTGTGGTTCTGTTTCATTCAGGCAGTTCAAAGGGCTTGCAGTAATCATCTGGGTGCACATTGTAGGATGTTAGTAGGAATGTCTTTGCCTTCCCTTGCTACTTTTGTATGACACTTAGCATAAAAACAGGCATTGTGCTCTCAGTCTCCAAATTACCTGGCACTATTTTTGAGAAACGGATTGGTCTTATAATCTTGAGTCATTTCATACTTTGTCAGGAGGCTTGCCTTTGTGACATTTTTACAGTTATTTAAATTTCTTATTCTTCTTGATCTCTTCTCCAATATCTTTTAGAGTAGAGCTTTTAGTACCTGTATGTTTAATATTTAAGCCAAACAGCTCCTGGACAAGAACTGTATCATCACAGAATGTTGCTAAAAGAACTGAAAAATATTTAAATCTATGCATCTTCATCTTCCCTAACTCTTGCATATTTACCTTACATCGACAAGCTTGC
The DNA here is from genome assembly GCF_022539395.1 of Myiozetetes cayanensis. Taxonomy (NCBI): domain Eukaryota; kingdom Metazoa; phylum Chordata; class Aves; order Passeriformes; family Tyrannidae; genus Myiozetetes; species Myiozetetes cayanensis. The sequence goes on from NW_026087742.1 coordinate 7,566,054, forward strand.
ATCTCTATTTCCTTTTATGCAATGTGTATAAAAGGAAATAGAGATGCGAGTTTGTCAATGTAACAAAATATGAACAAAATATTAAGAAAAAACCAAAATATTAAGAAAATATTGAACAAAATATTAAAAAAAATCTAGATTACATCCAGTTCTTCTTGAAAGACTACGAGTAACACTTTTGGTGAGAAATTGCCAAATTGGGGGAATAAAGCACAAACACAACTGAGGCTTGTGGGAGTTTTGCCAGTGGCTTCTGTGGAGCCAGGTCATAACTCTAATGAAAGGCATGCAATATTCCAAAATTATCATTAATGACAATGTTTATCAACTTAAAAAAAAAATCATCCCTAAAATATTCCCTGGTGCTTCAGGTTAACATCGAAAACTGGCTTTACAGAGGCTTTTAAAGTTTCCAACTTTTGATGGTATTTGACATTTCTATTGCATGTGTTTTATAAAGGTGTAACTTCAAAACATTTGAATTTTTAGAGCTATTTTTATAATCTAATAACAAGGAGTAACTACAGGAACAGGACAGTAACAGTAATTACATTATTAATTTAAAGAGATTTTTTTCTCTCTCACATTAAGTTACTAAAATTATAAAATAACCCCCTACTGTTAAATACAGTGTCGAAGAAGTCACATGTATATAACTGAATAATTGTAAGTACATCTTTAACCCTCTGAATTATCTCTTCAAAGGAAAGCTCATTAAACAGTCGTCTTTAATTTTTTTTGGGGGGGATTAAAAAAATATATACACATACAATAGCCATTTAGAAAAATAAAGTGTATATGTTAGTCAAGGTTCAGCATCTTGAGTAGAAATACTTTTGTCTTTAAATATGAACACACATGACATGGAATATGTAGTTGTAAGAGCTGTGATCAGCATAGGTTTTTTTTTTAAATCTAATATTTCTTAAAGGATATGAGGATAAAATATTTCACATAATTCTGGCCCCATCTAAGTAAAACAGCTGCCAAACTAAACCAGGACTACTCAATGAAAACTGTGAATAATAAAAATTGAGCAGTTTCTGAGCTTCTGGTTTTCAGTGCCAAAAGACCAATTGCCATCATTTCTCCTCATTTATCCCACATCTAGTAGCAGTACTGGACCATTTAATGTGGACGTGATACCCCTGAGAAAGTGGCAAAATGGAGTTTAACAAAGTTCCAGAAACTTCGGGTATGGGATTAAGAAGCCAGCAAAATCTTGTGGAAGAGCTTCAAGCAAATCTGTTCCATGTATAACACACTTTACCTCTGTAGACTGTGACCAGAATCCAGGAGCCAAGACCCCAAAAGTAATAATGGGATGACACCCTAAATCCAATCAAGCAAGGAGATAACACTGTAACAAGCTGCTGATTGAGCCACAGAAGAGTTTTACTTCAAGTTTGTGCTAACCTTTAGTCATCAGCGCAGTGAAATATCCACCCACTGGCTGTAGAAGCACCCCACTCACATAAGCCCCTTCTCCACAGAGGATGCATAGGAAAATACTTGTGTACCACTAAATGGAAACAGAGGAAGCCACTGGTTACAGCTTTAGGTTGTTGCATATATGGGAAGTGTTGCTCTTTCCCTGTTTGAAGAGTACAAAAGCAAGTAGCTAGCACACTGAGGGTGTGTGAGCTTTGTGGATTTACCACCTAGCACCCATCTCTGTACAGTCATGAAATAAATAACTTGGCTCTGTGTGTGGATTGGCTTCCTGCCTAGCAGGCAAAAGAACCTATATATGGGACAACAAAACCCAGGCTCTGCTTTTGCCAGGATAAGAGAGATGGCATTTTTTTTCTACTGTCAGATACAATCCACTAAAAAAAAGCATTGATATTATTTGATTTACGGGAAGAGGCACCCCCTCCCCCTCCCCTGAATTTCATTTCTATAAGGAAATGAGTTCCAATTGCAAGTTCGTTTTGAATAATTTCACATTATTCAAATCCTTTGGATATTGTTATTCAAGTCAGCCCTTCTGTTGCTTGCATACCTTTCTGTGGAGTGACAGCTGCTTCTTGCAATTGTGTCTGTGATTTTTTTTTTTTTTTTCCTGAAAACAATCCAGGATGAAACAGCAAACCCTTTAATTAAAGCCCTGTTTAGCATAGAGGAAGAGAAAGGGCACATGTGAGAGCTGATTACCTGGGGGACCGAGGGCTCATAAAGCTGCAGAAGAGAAGAGTGGGGATCACTTGCTCTTTCCTCTGGTAGATGCAGAGAGATGAGCAGAGTGGGACTCCCCTATTGGAGAGACTTAAAATGTGAGGAGCCCATGCACAGCTAAATCCTGGGGGTTGTTAATCTGTCTCTCTTAGCACTGTGGAGTTGTGGGCAGGGCTGTGCTGCTGACTGTGTGCAACCCCACTCGAAGGAGGGAGGGAAGATGCTGGAGTTGTGCTGCTCCAGTCCCTTCTCCTGGCTCCCACCTCCAGGAAGGGGAGACAGTAAATCTCCCTCCTGCACCCAGTGCAATTCCCACAGGTGTTCCTAGGTTCCAGTAGCTCCAAAGGTTCATTGATGACAAGTGTGCACAGAGACCATGCTGTTGGGTCTCATGAGATCAGGACAACATCCATTTGCTTTCACACAGGTGGAAACAAAAATATTTTGATATTTATGTTGACTCTGAAATAGATTTTTATATGCAAGAACACCACTGTGATGGAAGGTTGCCCTTGGGATAGTCTCAAACAGTTGGTCTGCTTTTGATAGCAGAGTGGTAGATTGCATGGTGGATCATATATACTGATGAAAACAGCAAACAATACTGAAATAATAGATCAGATGTTTAAAACAATGCTGTTCTTTCCCGTGACAATATTGCTTTCTGTTGTAGAGTGATAGTTCCTACAGTATATCACTGTTTAGAAGCTTCAGCCAATGGAGAGAATTTTTGTATGTTAAGAGGCACTTTTAATAAAGGACCCTAGAATCTGGCTCAATGTGTATTTAAAATAACTCTGCAATTACAGTTAATGAGACAGATTGTTAAACGTCTTTGTTCTCTAGAACTTGGTCATTTATCTTGAAAGTACAAGTTGACTCCCAGAATACATTACTGAAAGGTAAGCAGATCTGGGGACCAAGCTGAAAGGCTTAAGCTTCTTTGTTTAAAACAGTTCTTCAGAAACGAACAAAACAATTGTTCAATCAAGTCATGGATCAGTAATGACACCTCTTTCTGTATTTTTAGCATCATCTATCTGTTGCATGTAGTAGTTAATCTAATTCATTATCTCAGTACATTCTGAACCTCGCAAATTTTGCATACCAAGATAATGCTGGAAAGGTGTTTTTCCCTCAAGGGAGATGATGCTCAGGGAGATCCTCAGAGAGGATGATGCAGTGGGTCACCATGGATTTAAAAGTTTATCATAAACAGACTAACTGGCTGTGAAATATTACTGAGATCATACTAACCAAATTGAGTTTTGTGTAGGTAATACCTTGTGAAAACCTTGTCTCTAATGTGATCTGATAAATTCCCCTATAGCTTACCAATTTCCAGTCACAGGCAATGGAAGTGCGCTGCTCGGTTCAGGGACAAACACTGCAGACCCAACAATATTTTATCTTAATTTAAACCTTAATCCATTTAAATACAATCTGAACTGTAATAGTAGTGTTAAATCACAGAAACGGGAATAGTGTTAACAACAGGACATTATCTTTTATTGAGGGCAAGCAGCAGGGTTGCTGCTAATGAGGACATCATCAATTTATCAGTTAAAGGTCAATCTAAAAGGATTTCTACCCTCAGCCTGTCCCCCGCCCCCCATGTTTTTTTACTCCATATTATTGCTGTCTGGAGCCTGAATGTTTTTTATCAATCATCCTGTGCTATGACAGGAGACATCTTAGTGCCATGTCTGCACAACGTTTACAAGAATTACAGATTTGCCTAACTGGGAAATTCTGCTTTCCTCCTCTCATTTTTCTGTCCTGCCATTTTTCCTAAGGTTTCTAGTAATTTTTAAATCTTAACACAAAAGAATTGTTTGATGGTATGAATTTCGTGGTGACTAGTGTGCTGCACTGTAATAAATATTGGAAAAGGATTCAGTATCCTTCACATATTATGTGGCTATTAAAGACAAGAGCTTCTTAATTCAGGATTGGAAATTACGGGTGAATCTCTTCAAAAGGCTTCTTGATTGCAAAAATATGAATTAAATAAGATATAACTCATAGCTTACAGTGGTATTTTAAAGATTAGAGCAGTTGACCCACAACTTGCTCCATAATAAAATCAAATTTAGATTTTATCATAAGAATTTATTTTTCCTCTTCTCAAGCTTGTGCCATATATTAGCTCCAACATGGCAACCAGATATTTTATATTTCTTTAGTGGAGTTCTCAAACTCACAGGATCTCTTTTCACAGGATCTGTTTGGTGTGGCTTTGCACCTGACAAGGAATAAGACCTTGAGTTTCAACTAAAAGAAACAATATGCTTTCCTGCACCTCACTGGGAAAACGTTCTTTTTGAAGTTGCATATCAGCTACTTGTAATTTCACTATCTCTGGACGTAAGGAACTTGATATTGATGGTATTTTTGATTTTTCTAATTTTGTAATTTTTTTAATCCTTTCAAAGCTCAAGTCTTCATCTTGATTCTTTTATTGGTTTTTTTTTTCACCGTATTAATTTCACCATATATGGATTTATACTTTAAAGACTGCAATTTAAAAAGAATTTTGACAAGAAGATTACAAGTTCTTAGAATAGAATAGAATGACAGAATCATTAATGTTGGTAAAGACCTCCAAGATCATTGAGTCCAGCCTTTGACCAAACGCCATCACATTAACTAAACCACAGCACTAAGTGGCATTTCCAGTCATTTCTTGAACACCTCCAGGGATGGTGACTTCACCACTTCCTTGGGCAGCCTGTTCCAATGCTTAACCACCCTTTCAGTGAAGAAACTCTTCCTGATGTCCAACCTGAAGCTTCTCTGGCACAGACTGAGGCCACTTCCTCTTTTTCTGTCCCTTGTTATGAGAGAGAGAAGAGACTGACACCCTCCTGGCTACAGCCTCCTTTCAGCAGCTGTAGGGAACAATAAGGTCTCCCCTGAGCCTCCTTTACCCCAGGCAATATTCTTACTATTCACACCATTTCAGAATAGTATTTGGTCTAAACAGATCTTTTTTAATTCAAAAAGAAAGTTTAACATTTATTCACAGAAAATCCAGCATGCTGAAAATACGGTATTTAGGACTGTAACTTTAAAGTGAGGTCACACTTTCGTGCAAACTTGCATTATTCTGAGTTACAATTACTGTGATCGAGCCCCTCTCAATGTCAGCACACCCATTATGCCAAACAGTTTCAAAGGAGATGAGAGTCTGTGCAATAAATGTGACAGACAGACCCAGTGTGACAGACAGGCAACTACTGGGAAACAAGAAAACAATAGGGATCATCATGATAAATGCTGGACTCAGCACATGTAGTTAAATTATTAGGTTTTTAAATTAATTTACTTAGTGAATAGTCCTAAACAGGTTAAAAATGGATGATATATTGATTTTGCTTAATCCTTGTGAGAATCAATTTAACCTAGTCTGATGTTCCAGGTTTAAAACAATTTAAGAGTGTCTACACAGGAGTTTTGCACCACTAACTAAATTAATCTTGAACCAATTTAATTTGGGCTGGTATAACGTTTTGGACAGGAAACACTGTATAAAATACTTAAAAGTGAGAACAAAGTGGTTCTAATCCCAAATTAATGATCAGACTCTGACTCCAGTTACTTGTATGTCATGCTCCATTAAAATTAGTAGGATTGTACTACATCTGGGAAAACAACCTTCAGCCAGACTTTTGCCTTATTGAAAACCAATGCTTTTTTTGAGGTGTATCTTTATCCAGATGACTGGTGATGAGCAAAAGCTTTAGGTTTTTTACATGCAGATATATCTTCAATTCTTCATTGCTCACAGACTTCTAGGTGGGCATCAATAAATTTCACAACATAAAAGGAGGGGAGGAAATAAAATATAATAATGGGCTATGTGTTCAAATTCTGCTTAGGGCTGTTTCTTGGCTATTTTTTAAATCCTTCAATAAATAATCTTTTTGTTTCTCAAAAGTACTACAGTGATCTTGAATCTCCTTTGCTCCAGGACCTATTCTGAAGAATGCATACATGCACAGACAGTTCTTATACAACCTCTGCCTCACTCTGGCTTGTGTGCTGTCTCATCAACTTGATGCAGCTCTGAGGCAGCAAGTCAGCACCGTGTGCTGCACCATTCGGTGAGCATTTCCCTCCTGGGATGACTTCACTGAACCTTCATCCTGATTCCTTCCCCAAAAGAGACCTGCAGCCTAAGCACACCCTACCTTAGAACTGAGACCTTCAAATTCTCTCTCTGTTCTTTCTTTCTAGCCACAAAAAGAGTAAAGGGAAAACTTAGTTTCTCTCTCCTGCCTAAGAGTAGCCCATTTCACAGTAGTCTGGGGTCTAATCCTAAAAGATGGATGCATAGAATCATAGAATGCCCAGGGTTGGAGGGATCTTAAAGATCATCTTGTTCTAGCACCCCTGCTGTGGGCAGAGACACTTTTCATCAGACCAGGTTGCTCAGAGTTCCATCCAACCTAGCCTTGAACATTTTCAGCGATGGGACACCCACAACATCTCTTGTTAACCTGTTCCCACACCTCACCGTGCTCACGGTAAATTTTTTTTCTTAATTTCTAATCTAAATCTGCCCTCTTTCAGTTTGAATTCATTCCTCCTTGTCCTCTCATTACATGCTCATGTAAATAGTTCCTCTCCATCTTTCTTGTAGGCTGCCTTCAGCTGCTGGAAGACCATCTGTATGTATGATACATGAAGGTTGCTTCCATGTAGAGGGATAGGCAGCATCTTCCAGGAGCTTTGGCACCGGCGAAACACGACACTCAATGATGAATTTATTCTCAGATATACTCATGCCAATGGAGGAAAACATAGCTGGATGTATACCTTTCTCAAAGGCAGGACTCCAACATCTTAAATATCCTGGTGGTATTATAAAAGCTCCATGCAGAGGATTCACAGTTTTCTGTTTGGTTCTCCTTTTGTGCAAGGCCAGGAGCGTAAGTGCTGCTTGATAAATCTTGATGATAGTAAAGATCAATACACACGAATGTATTTATTGCTGTTTGTAAACAAAAAAATATAAAATGCTATCTCAACTGCTGTAAAAAGTGTTGATGAGGCCCATTTAATTCATACATATTGCTGATATTTTAATTCAGTGGTAGCACTGGGATGATACAGACATATATCTCTCTGAATTTACATCTGCAGCAAAATGGGAGCTACTTGAAATACAGTTTAAGAGCAAGTTTGCTGCTAGTTTACAATAGCAGAGTCCTACTTTCCCTTGATTAATAATGGGAAAAGTCTCCATTTAAAAATTCAGTCCTGTGGTTTATAGTTTGTCACAAATACGAGAAAAATAATTTTGCAGATAAAACTGTGTGCCACTCTGCATACAGGCACAACATTACAGAATAAATATGAGTGTAACAGGCCTGGTTTTAACTTAACAGTTTCAGAAAATTCATTGAGGCATGTCTAGTTAGGGATATTTCTCCTCTGAACCACCCAAAACTTGAGAAGGGCAAAAAATCTTAAATACCGGTATGAGAAGGATGAGTTTTTCTTTTAGACTCCTTTTCAGCTCACTGCTAAAAAGGTATTTTCTTTATTAAGAAATTACTGAAATGACTTTTGAAATCACATTACTACTGTAGTTATATTTTTTTCAGCTATTTTTCCATATCTTGGTGGTGTCATGATTCTTCTCAAACTGACAAAAAGGAGAACAACTTAAATCTTCAAATCCAAAAATCAAGGTCCTCTGAGAGGGAGAGGTAAATTTGATGAAGTATTAGCAATTGGTTTTTACACTCATTTCCACAAATTTGCGATGTCAAAAACACACATACTTCTCTCTGAAATTTAATTTAAAGTAAATATGAAATGGACCAGAATGTCTAATTGATGCTCTATGGGCTTTTCCCATGTTCTAAAACTGTGCTTTGTTCCAGATCTCCTTGCTTGTTGCAGAAGGTAAAGCCTCAAAAGCAGCTTTTTTTGGGCAACAAGTGACTTCCCAATCACAATTTGTTTTTGCCTTGCCTGACATGGCATGAAATTCACCCCTGAAATGAGCTCTTTCTGACAGCCATGTGAGCATATTTCACTTACTTGTATTGGGGTTTTGTTTGGTTTGGTTTGGTTTGGTTTTTTTTCCTGGTGTATCACACAGCAATCTGATGCATCTGAGATCTGCCATGGGGAAAGTTTGTGTGGCTATTGATGATGATACAAACTGAGTGTAAAATGACTTATGCAAGTCTGAGCTGACATAAACAAGGACAGAAAATTCAGAAGAGAGTCAGATTCGTGGTTTGAGGCACTGGGTTAAGCTACCAGGTGTGTCTTCACCTACCCAGCTATGCTGGCTCTTTTATGAAATATAAAAATAATTTTAAACTTCTTTTTCCACAGCCAAACAAGAGTAGTTCAGAGAAAGCAATTTCCAATACTTAAAGTCCCTAGTGTAAGATTTTTAGAAACATACATAGCTTCCTCAGAGACCTTATACATGTCACATCCAGCACCAGTGAGAACAGCCCTTTGGTTTATTGCATTTGATTTCCCAGTATTTTATAGCTCTGTTTGTCATGCTAATAACTATAGGTTACAGCTTGTTGGATTTTACAGCCTTTTTTATTTTTTAGTTAGGTGTATGTTCTGTTCTTGCGAAGTATCAGTATCTGTTGTGAAACATTTGGGGCTGGACCATAAACGAAGTCAAAGCTACAGTATTTGGTGCTGCTAAACTAATTTTGAGCTGAACTCAGGCACTGGAAAATAATTTCAGCATAGTTTAATACAAAGAGAATTTACCTCTTCTTCCTCTTCCTCAAAATGAAAACCCAAAGTGTTTTTTTGCTACATAAAAAAAAAAGTAATTTCAGACTTTTTTTGGGAGAAAATTCTTATTATCTTTCTTTCCCTTTCCTCTCACTGAAATCTAAAGCTCCAGAAAGACATAAAAAGGATTGTGGCCTTGATACACCAGCCCTGGAAGTGAAACAAACTTCCATGCTCTGCCTGAGGGGTTTTAAACAGGCCTCTTCTCCCACCCCTGCCTGCTCCCCGGCTATTTACATCCCAGCTGCTCTCCTCCAGCCAGCATAAATTTCCCTAGCCGACACTGGTTTGTTCTGTAACCTGAATGTTCACAGGGAACATAAACTAGAATCCCCTGTAACTTCTACTTGTAACTTGCTTCTCAAATGAATGTCCTACTCACTGGATTAAGTGATGTTGGAGTAAATTATGCAGCATGTAACAGTTCTGGTTGGGGACTGTGCAGGGTGCAAGTTTAAGAATTCTGTTTAAAGGTAAAACCTGTTCCATTGGGTATAGCTTTCATCCCTGTAGATTAATGCTATCATTCCCCCATCTTTTTGGGAAATAAACTCCTTTTAGGGAAGCTTCATCTCCCTGCAGTTCTAAGCCCTGCAGATAATACATTAGAAAAGGACAATTAAAAAAGCTGGCAGACTAGATGAAAGAGTTGCTCTCTGCCCTCCTTTCCAATACAAGATTGCAGGGTAAAGGTGTTTTCCTGAAAACTGAATATATGAGCTTAATCTACTGAGGGAAAAAGAAGGAATGTAATTGATACTTTCCATATTTCTCTCTTTCCATATTTCTCTACTGAATTTCAATGTGCTAATGCATTATCTGATCCATTCCTAACACGGCAGGGTTGTAGCTCATGTGCAAGCCAGCTGTGTGATACACATGCAGTTTGTTCACAGCTTCCCAGATATATCAAGAGCCACAGGACAAGAATTGAAGCCCAGGGAACAGATCTGCACTTGCACATCCATATGACCTTTACACTCCTGTTGAGGATTTGACTGAGACTTCTGGAACTAATTCAGTCAAGGGGTACAACCTATATAGAAGCCCAGAGGAAAAGACAAAGACTGGAACTCAGATAAAACTTTCCAAAGATAAAATCTCCAAGTTAAAATAAATTTTTAAAAAAAATTATAAATAAATAAATAAATACATAAATACATGAATAAATAAGCAGGTCTGCTGACCTTGATGTTTGTTGCTTGAGCAAATTTGCATCTAATAAACTGACTTCTCCAAGTCCGGTTGGTACATCCTGACCTCTCTGCATTTCTTATATTATTTGGTTCAGGTCTGTGACTTCAACTAATTCTGGTATCACTAAAGATAGTTTCTAGATTGTGGAGGTGATAGAAGGGAGGAGAAAATGAAAACCCCTCTATATATCATAGAAAGGGGTTGCTATTCCATTTGAGGAAAAGTTTGAAAGTATTATTTTGGACGGAGCCTTAGCAATGAAGGAGGGATTATAAAATAAGTAAAATTTTATGGTATTGTAAGAGTTCTTTTCATGCTTAAAAAGACTAAATGCTGGGAATCAGAAAAGAACTGGAGAACTAGAACGGTAGGAATATTTAAAAGAACTCTATCTGAATTTAATTTATGTCAGGTATGCTCAGTCTTTCATGTTTCAAATATTTCACACATTTTAGGGTATTTTATTTTTCCAGTAGAGAGTAACTGAATTGATCTGTTCTGTTCTGTGCATTTTCTGGAACTCTTGCTGCTTGGAACTAATACAGTGCAACTGTGTGACAGCCTCTAAATGAGACCGAAAATAAATCAAATTTTGAAGGGTTGCCTGAACACCTTCAGAGGTTGGATGATTAAATGAAACTGAGTGAATAATAGGTAGGGAGTAATACATTCAAAGAATTATTGGGGTTTTTTTTATGTTAAGGAAACTTCCCTGTGAAACCATCCAGCATCCACCCTGGCAGTCACACCCACACCCTTCTGAGCTGGGACCGGTGCCCTTTTGCAGCTGCACTCACCGCACTCACACAGTCAGACCAAGCTGGATCTGGTATGATCTGGTTTGAACTGGTTTACTCCTATTTGTATTGGTTGGAACCATTATTTACCATTTTTGTCTGATTGGGTCTCTTTTGATGCAGTATAATCTAGAGGAACAGATAAAGAAACTGTTTTATATAACTATTTGAGTCTCAGCTATTCCTGAAAGCTCTCCACATTCAGGTTCAACCTTAGGTTTCCTGTGGCAGAGTCTCAGGCATCAGATTTCTAAAAATAAATAATTTAATAGAGTGGCACAGCAGCAGATCAGCTTGAGCTGGGTGCCTTTAGGGAGAGACCCAGAACAAAGAAATCCCTGGGCAATTGCACCCTTACAACTTATGCATCTGCCTCTCTCAGGCTCTTCAGGACCTTCTTTGTACAGAGGTAATTTTTGATCTGGGGTTTTCCAACCCCTCACTGGGTTCTTTCTCTGTGTCCATGCAAGCTGGCCAGTAATTGTCCTTGTCTTGTCAAGTTGTGGCTTCTGCTGACAACTGTAGCCTCCTTTGGGCTTCTGGTGCATCTGCTCACTGGCAGGGCCTGGGAAACTAAGAGAGACTTAGGATAATTGCTACTTAGCAACAACAAAAACATCCGTGTGTTATCAATATTTTCCTCATACTAGGGACAAAACACAGCACTGTACCAGCTACTAGGGAAACTACTAAGAAAATTAACTCAATTCTATCTGAAAACATACCTGGGTTTAAGTTCACAGCTTGAGGCTTCAGCAAAACTAGGTACTACATACTAAATCACACAGTGTAACTCATTTTACTTAAAACTGATTTATTCTAAACAACTAATGTCTTTTAGCAGTATAATGAGACAGCCCTTGGGATCCAAATTCTCGGGTAAACTTCTGTAATTTCTTAGTTCCCTCTGCATTAAAATGATATACAAACATCTTCTGGTATCCCTCTAGTAACATTTCAGGGAATACTGTGCTTAAAAAAGCTAAGCACAATAGGATTGCTGCCCCAGAATGTAGCCTGGTCTATTGCAATTACTTCTCTTCTTGCAAGAACAGCTAAATTCAGAGACATGAAGGGAGGAAGAGATCAGATGTCAAAAATAAAAAAACGAATTGTGCAAAACTCCACCCTTTTTACTCAAGTTGCACGCTCCCCAGGAGACACCAGCTGAGTATTGCATCTGGAGGTAAGCACATTTGGGAGCCTAAAAAATTCCCGAAGAGAGTACATTTAATGTTTCAGAGACCACAACGAGCCTTTACTTAAAGTCACTTGTCAGAGATAAACATCTGCAGGTCTGACTGTTGAATTTCCCCCGGAGCATGCACTGTTTTCTAAGACATGCCAGGCGGGTGCTGACTGTACAGCTTAACAGTCCCTCCAATGATGTGTTGCTCCTATAATTAGAGCTATTCTTTTGATGCCTACAAGCATAATTTTCTTTTGCATCCTTTGTTTGTTTTCATTAGGTTTCCATGGAAATCTTGGACTTGCAATTGATTTCTTTGAAGTTCAAGCAGCTATATAAGTAGACGTGAAGCATTCTAGTTGGGATAGCTTCCATTAGACTATACAATGCTACCCTCTAGTTCTTTTACAGTACAATAGCACCTTCCTTTAAATCTTTGTGCAGGTGTAACAGACTAAAAACATGTTTAATAGATCTTGACTAACTTTATTTTTTTTCCTCTGAGCTGACAGCCAAAACATATACATACAAAAAAAAATCCTACTTCAGTGCACCTTCTGTTGGAAGGAAAGCAGCTTTCCAAGAGGGTTTGTCACCAAAATCAGAACAAGAGTTGTTGAAAATATTTACTGCTGTGGGAGGATGACATTAACTTGCTGTTTGTCTTTTGCTGCTGCAAGTTGTCAAAGGGAAAACACTGAACACTGTTCAAACTGCCTGCCCAGAGAGGTGATGGATTCACCATCCCTGGAGGCTTTTAAGACGAGGCTGGATGTGGCACTGAGTGCCATGGTCTGGTAATCACAGTGGGATTTGATCAAGGGTTGAACTTGATGATCTCAGAGGTCTCTTCCAACCCAGTTAATTCTATGATTCTTTGAAATTCAGTCCTGATATTTTGGATGCTGAGCTGAACTAGCTGTGTTGTATCTTGCCTGATGAGCATTCAGGATTCAGATTAAATCTTTTCAAGGATAACAATAGGAACTAAGGTAACCCACAGCCAAAGCCTCTTTTTTATCTAGTTACAAAGTGCTTAATGGAAAATACAGTGGACTGTTGACCTAATTAACTAGCTTTATAGGAATTTTTGAATGTTTGACATAACTAATATCCATGCATTTTAGTATATTACATTATTTCTCCTTTGTGCTCCAGATATTGAAACTTATGATTGAAATCACACTATACTCTTGGCCAAGATTCCCTAAAAACAATGTTGTCACTGATTCTTTTTCTATTTGTCTTACTGTTCTGGACATAACAACATGGTACAGATCCTGTGTGACATAAAATTGTATAACCCCCTTAGTCAAAAAGTTCTCTCTCCTTTGCAGATCACAAAGCAGAATACCTGGAGACAATGTCAGACAAAATACCCGTGCTTTTTCAAGTTTCAAAAACGACACTGTAAATATTCAGGGGTTAATATGGAATTATGACAGTTTCTTACATGGACCTTCATTCCACAGGCTGGAACACTCCCTGTTGGCACACAAAGCATTTAAAATGCAGTAGTCACCCTTACCATAAGTATTGAAGGCATCTCTTGTCCAAATCCATTTTGGCACAACAATGGTCAAACATGAAGTGTCATTACCTTTCACATGACAGAATGCACCTGCAATACCAATGATTTGTGGAAACATAGTGTAGTGGAATGAAACAGAAATCTGTTACGGCATTTTTGAGAGCATCTGAGTCCTTAATGTCAATATCTGAGATTTCAAATTTTCCAAACTGGGGAAAAGTCTAATTCTGTGGTTTGAAATACCACTGTTTGGCAGTTAAGCCAGCTTTAAACAGCAGTGCATGCTACCTTTTCTTCTGGATGTATTTCCATGTTAATCACAACATTTCCCAAAATTGAAGCAAATTGTGATGTTTTTCATTATAAAAGCATGAAAGAATTTAACTATGTAATGGAATGCATTAATAATAATGTCACTGGAATCATTAATAATAGCTTACAGGTAACCCTCTAAAGATGTAAAATTTGATTCAAAAGTTTACCTGAAGCTTATCCAATTTATGTAAAACTCCTGGGGTGTACAGTATTTTATGGGAATTTGTTCAGGTGCATCCTAAGTCCAGCTACCCTGAAAGAGGAAAAACCACCTGGCTAAGCTTCAGAGAAATCAGGAACTTTAAGCTACAGAACACTGCAAAACTAGCATGAGTGACATGAAGAATAAAGGATGAACAATTAAAAAAATGAGCTTGAAATTCAGGTGAGAGCTTGGGGTGTATTGATCTTCTTGATTCTAAGTGAGAATTAATCTAGTACTAGGTAATAAATTTTCAGAAAGAATGGACTGTCTCAGATATACATTTTAATAATTTATCAAAAATGACAAAGTCTGTTTCTTTCTTCTCATTTTTTTTTATTCCTAATGTTCAGAAATCTGGCCTTGTTGAAGCTGAAGCATGTTAAAAAATATGACTACTTTTGATTCATCCATCCTTGATTGTCATTTTGGCATGGGAGGTTTGAACAGGAAAGTAGCAATTGGTTCATGAAAAAGAAGATCTCACTTGAATTATAAGTAATGGTCAAAAAAAAAAAGGATAGAAATACTTGGAACTTGGCAGTTATTTTAATTTTTCTAATTAATTTTTTACATAGAATGGACATCTGTTAAGCTGAAAATCTTGTTTATTTGTTGCCATTATATGCCCTTTGTCTTCTGACATACAGTAGTGTACTATACATGCAGAAGTGTTGATGATGGCAGGTCCACAAGCAGGAGATGCAGCATGTCTTGGGCTTCACTTCTCTGAATGCACAGGCAACATTTCCTGGATGACCCAAGTTCACAGACGTGTGAGTAGAAATCTGAAGAGGTCAGCCTGAGAAGTGTGTTGGTGTGATTTCAGATTTATCTGACAAGTCATGTTTATGAATGAATGCTGCCTTGTTTTTCACAAAAATCAATATAAAACAGTGTTTCCTGAAGCAGAAAATAAAAAAGAGAAACTGGGTTCCCAAAATAGACCCAAGGAAAACTTGTGTCTTTCAGCTTCTGATATCTAACTTGGTGAATGAAGACAGGTCTTAATGTATCTTTATATCACTGTATACACGGAAGTTATTTTTGTCTAATGTACAAAATCATTAAGTGATACATTTGTACAGTGGACTACGAGTAAACCTCTTTAAAATATGGCTACCACCTCCAGGAAGGGTAGAAGAGTGAGGATGATGACTGAGCATGGTCCCTGGACAGCATGGTCAGAGTAATAGCTCCTCCTCTCTGGAAAATGAGGCTCTCTGCCTTCATTTTCTACCTTTATCTCAATTCCTGGCAGCAGTCCTGTCCCATTTTTATTCTGTAGCTGAAGTTCCCTTGATCCTTACATAAACTGATCTCTTTATTCTGCATTAGTGAATTAAAAAAGCCTAATTTTCAGATATTTCTTTCAAGCTTCAGTGAATCAAATGAGCTTGGAGAAAACCCTGTCAAGGGATGTGTGATGAGCAGTGGCCAGAGCAAGGAGAGCAAATGAAAAGAGATGGAGGAGCCAGCAGCAGCTGTGAGCTATCCAATGGCTTCCCATTGGACCAGGAATAGTTTTAGGGAGCTTTTCTTGAAATTACAGCCCCTGGAGAGACCATGGTGGAGCAGGGGGAAAAGTGTGAGGAGGAAGGAGTGGCAGAGAGGAGCCCTTATGGTCTGACCATAGTCCCCTAATTCTCACCCTCCCACACCACTCAGCAGTGGAGAGAGCCTGAGGAGTCAGCAATGAAGCAGTGAAGGTGAGACCGGGAGAAAGCAGATTTGGTTTTGCCTTTGTTTCTCACCATGGAAACCTATTTTAACCAGCAATAAATAAATTATTTTTCCCCAAGCCAAGTCTGCTTTGTCTATGGCAGTGATCTCCCTGTTTTTGTCTTGACCCACGAGTTTCTCAGTCTTATTTCCCCTGGCCCAGTCCTGTTGAGGATGGGGGTAATAAAATGACTGGGTGGACATGTGGCAGCTGGCCAAGGTCAGGCCGCCAAAACTGGGGAAATGATTTGTAAGTCCAGTTATAAAGAACAGTGAGTAGCTTTAGGAACCAGAACAATTTGCAGATGGAAGGAAGAGCGACCTGCACCACCACCACACAAGCAAGCTCTAAAACCAGATTGCAGAGCCTGACAAAAAACAGTGAGATGAAGTTGTGGGTGCAGCCTATTTCTGCTCTCACAAACCTTCTGGATTTTGAATGTAAATATGTCTCTGCTATTCATACACTGAGCTTTCTTCCACAGCCCTAAAAGGCACATTTTCCTGACTGGCCATTGCAGAGCCTGAGGATGCTTCTTCTTGTATGAGTACCTTGCTTTATGAAACAACATCCATACATAATAATACTTCCAGCATTTTTGGGGTAATTGTTTTTTATGTTCTTCCTTGTGACTGCATTTCACAGTTCTGCTTTCTTGTACACTTAATGGACTCTTAGACTGTTGATTGACCCTGGTAACCTGAACCACTTCTGAAAATTGTTAGGTTTGAAAAGAAAATCCATAAAGTAGAAAATAATTGAACCTTTTGTTATAGGATTGTTTGCACTTCTAAAAGATGAGGAATGTCTCTTGAAATTAAAGAACATTGCATCCATACCTGTAGTATTACACAGGTAAATATACCTATAAAATTACATCTAACGGTAGCAATTCTTGAGTTAAAATATTATTTTTGTAGTCAATAGCAATTTATTCAGTATTGTTTCAAGATTTTTTTTTTTAAATGAATGGGTTTACATCAAAATTTCTTGGGAATTGTGGTAGTATATCTTACTGTGTGTTCAGAGACAGAGAGAAAAACATGTATTATCCAGTTTGACTCACAATTGATCTTTAATAGTATGTGTTTGCAATTTGTTTGCAAGGCAGTCCATCTTTTGAAAAAGCTTTTCATCTTCACTTAAATTTTTATTTGCACAAAAAATAATAACAATAATGAAGTACTAATTGATAGTTCAGAGCCTCAGGACAAAAAACTAACTAGTGGATAACCTACTAGATAAACACGTATGAACAGAAGACCAAGACTAATGTATGTATGGAAGGAGGTAAATTACTTTGCAGAATATTAAGCCTCCACCAGCAAAGTCTAGACAGAAGAGTGCCCTGACTGTGCAAAGTGAGCAATGAGCAATGATTCCTGCACTGATGGAGCTCTAATGAAATCAGCAGTTGAGGAACCAGTGTCAGTGGATTAAATGGCAGAATCACATCCTAAGGAGTGACTGAGAAATTGTCTGAGACCAGTTATGGTACTAAAATATGTTGATACTGTGTTCTTCGGCAGGAGAGAAACTAATTAGAGAGTTACAAAGCACCATGAACATCATCTCTTCCAGTCCCACAGCAGAATTTTAATTCTCATGCCGGTGGCAAAAAAAGTGATTTCCTGTAGACAGATGGAGCTGGGAGCTGCTGAAACCCTCTAAGACCTCCAAAGAAAGTGCAACACAGCCTCTCCCTGCTCTTCCCTTGTTCTCTTTGCTTTCTGTTGTTTACTCTGTTAATTTGCCTGAAGCTGTTTGTTCTGGTTGGTTTGTATTTGCTTTAGAGGATGTTGCTTAACACACATTGTATCTCGTGTTTGCTTTTTAAATTCAAACACCAAGCTACTCTCAGAGTCAAAAGTTGCCTGCAGCGCCACAAATTCAGACAACTCACCCTGGGGGGGAAAAATTCCCTTTGATTAGACTGGAAATTAAATGCAATACCTTGTAGTTTAAAGCTGATAGGTGAGCTTTGATAAGGCTGAGTTTTTGCCTGTGCTCTCTTTAAGGAACTTTAACATATAGGTAAGGCAATGTATGGCAAACAGAACGTGGTGTTTCCATTGCTGCAGGAGCTGAGGGGGCAAACTCTACTCATTAGCCCAGGTATGGAGCTGCTCCTGGCCCAGTTGCCCAGGTATGGAGCTGCTCCTGACCCAGTTGCCCAAGGATGAGGCTGATCCTGGCTCTCCAGAGTAAAGTCAAACCTAACAGGTGCTGTGGGGTGATGCTGAAAAGTCACCTCGGTTTGCAGTGCCGGGAGCTTTTAGGTGCACAAAATAGTTTTAGGTGAGCTTGCAACCCTCTTGACTATAAGAAATTTAAAGAAAAGTCTTTAAATTTTCTAAGATAATAGAAAAAGCAGACAATGAGCCTTCCTTCTGTGTCATACGGATAAAACTTCAGGAAGAAAATCTCCTCCCTTCACCGGCTTTGGCACAGACACGTATCACCCACTAAGAACAGAAAAATTATGGTATCTCTAAAAGCAAAAATATTCCTGAGTCTGAAGAACGGTGTTTTAAAGAAGAGAGTTATCCTGCGACAGGTTTGCGGAGGGAAGGGCCTGAGGGATGAAATCCCGGGCTCCCGGCAGGTGGTGCTGCTCCCCCGCGCCGGCGGGAGCGGGCGGCAATCCAGGGATGGAGCCGCGATGGGACGGAGGGATCGCGCCCCCCGGGAGCCGTCCTTCAGTGCTGTTTGTGACACTGACCTGCTGAGGAATGCATAAAACCCCTCCTTTAATTCCACCTGTTGAATCTGTCCTACTCTTCTCTCTCTTTTTAGCTTTACGTATTTATATTTTTTCCTTCCATCCTAGGAAGTAAACCTTTACCTGGCAGGTCGAGTTATTGCTTTCTTTTACAAAGCCAGTTAAGCTTATGTATGTCCCTCGATTCATCTCCTTTTACAGATGTACCTGTATAAATCAAAGGAATACTGCTTTATGTAATTATAAATAAAACAAACAAACCCAACTAATTTCGTTTTTCACAACAAAGTAAATGGTGAATGAGATATGAAACAGCTTCTGGCTCTTGAAAACTATGGGCAAACTTTATCATTGATAAATCTGAGTTTAGTGTTGGAGTAAACATGAGTTAACATAGACCAGACACAGACATGAAAGACCTGCTCAGCTGGGGTGGGTTTTAGAAGAAAAGAGCTCACACAGCCAATACTGGTAGATAAAATGTCATTGAAGCAAAGTGGTTGGGTATATGCTTTTATTCTGTTCAAACTTTCGTGTCCTGATAAACTTGTGAAGCTGAGCAGAATGAGAACTGTATTTGTTGCATTAGGAAGAATATCATTACTGAGGTGGTGCTGGAACTAATAACAGTAACAATTTAGGTCTTGATGGTGGTTTGGTTGGTTGGTTGTTATTTTCTCTTCCATATATATTTGGTTTTTTCTCTTCCATATATATTTCATCATGAAAACACTACTTCTCTTGATTTAACAATTGTTTTGATTTAATTCCACTTTTTTTCGTGTTGAAAGAGTTATAAAAACTCCCTTATCAATCTCTTGCACTGGAGTTTTTTAAAGGGATACTCAACAATCAGATTTGTTATCTGATTTAATACGTATAAAATGAACTGAGTGAATGTTGTAGAAAGGAGTGCAAATGGAAAACCAGATTGGCCCACATATCCACTAAAAATAAAAGGTAATGACAGATTAAATATCCTGAGATATTGTATGTAAGAGTGTAAGGTTATGAGGCCAGAAAACAGATCAGAAACATAGCTGGAAAACTGCTACTTACAAAGGGGACTTTCTGTTCTACTTAAAACAATGTTTACTTATTTAACAAGACAGTTGAAAATATTTATAAGAAATAGAGAATCAGATATAAAAACTAGAAATGTGTCATGTTTTCAATGGCAACCTCGAATGGGCATTGTTCCTCATTAAAAAATTCGGCTTCCCACAAAGAGTAGATAATGCACAACACTGATCTTACCATCTTTGGTTTTAAATGATAATATTAAGTTCATTATGTGTGAGAAAATTTGTGAAAATACAAATTTTATTCCCCAGCTCCCCCACACCCTAGCCCCTCAAATCAATGTAGTGTGAAAAAAAGAAAGATAATAATGCACTTTTCCTCATTCTTCTTTTCTTGCCTGTACCTTTGTATATATTCAGTTAGACCTTCTCACAGAAGTTCCACCCAGAATGAAACTGTGAAAATAAATAATTTATATAACGGAATTTCAACCATAAAAAGCAATGGTCTATACTAAGTCATTTTTTTCAAAAGACTTTTCCACTTTAAATCCCACGTCATCACATCCCTCTTGAAAGGCAGAAAGGAGACATTGAGTTCAGAGGTATTTCAGTGGAAACCAGTTACTGACTGAAATCACCTAAGAGGCAGATGCAAAGTTCTACAGAATACCTGTGGTATTCTTATCATGTTCTGATATCGAAAAATTCTCTGAAAAAAAATGACACTGAGTGTATGAAATATGAATTTGGGGCTGTTGAATGGCATGTGATCTTCCTGCTGCAGTTTGATCAGCATAAAGCAATGAAAGGGAAGACTTGTAGAGTATCATAGGAATCTGATAAGGACTTCATTTTTAGATTTAAATCCTTATTTTTAAAATTAAATTGGCTAACATTCTCTATGTGCTCTTACATACGTGTTTTATAGAATACAGGTTGGTGTTTCAACCCTTTCGGTGTCTACCATTTAGTCGCGATGCATTTTTGCGTAGGATGGTATTTGGCAAATCAGTTTTACACAGAACAAAATCTGACTGCATGATGAGGAAGCTGTCCCGAGTTCACTCCTATGCGTGATTTCAACAGGGTCACCTAATTTCAGCGCCATCTCAAATTATCTTTTTCATTTTTCTCAGCAAAATTCTTTCAACCTGTAGTTTGAAGAGGGACCTTTGAAACACAAAGTGAGAGGCTCATCCTGTGGAGCTTCATTCATTCCTACTTTTTGAAGTAGGAATGAATGTTGAATATATTTGTTTCACAAGGGCAGAAGACTACCTAAAAAAATGGTGCTCAAAGACTGGTTGTTTTATACATTTTTATTAATTTTGGGTAAGCCATGTTATTTAATGAAATATTTTACTGAAAAAAACCCCACAAAACTATTTAGTTATTTTCCATCTTCTTTTCTTTAAGGGGAAAAAAATGTAGGGAAAATGGCATGTTTTTGTTAAGGAGAAGGAAGGGTTATCCCAGAACTTTGCATTTATCATCTGGTCATGTGCAAACCTTGTTTAGTGCAGGAATAAACAGAGTCACGTTATATTTGTTGTGAGCTCGAGCCTCTGACAGTGCTCATTTTATCAACAAAGACAAATGAAGGAGCAGAAATTGTAGCATGGCCTCTACTATTTCATCATTGTCAACCTTAAATACAATCATTCACTGCTGATAGGTTTTTCTCCTTCCTTCTCCCACTAATACTAAGCTGTCAGAACTCTTCTTGATATGGCCCAGAGCCCCAGTAGCAGTGATTAAAAAAGAAGGAATGAAATTAGCTTTTTTAATCTCTCTATTGATAAATATCCTGTTTTCAGAGAAGCAGCTCTGAAATATCCTCTTTCTTGTTGTAGGTGTCATTTCATGAGAAAGAGGTGAAAGTAAATAGTAGAGTCATTTGACATAAAGTGTATTTTAAAAATTTAGATGATTAGAAGCATAACACATTCTCTTGAAAGACAGTGAATACTGAAGAAGAGATACTCAACTATCAGTGGATGTTTATTTTCTGCAGAGAATTGCACATGAAATACCATAAAGGAAGATGCACAGAATTAGCAAGTGCCCAGTCCTGACTCATTTTACTGATAACACACTGCACTGACAGATTGATCTAATAACTCCAAGACATTACTTCAGGTGTGTAACATCTCCTCAGCACAAAAGGTCATGATCTGACCCTACACTCCAATGGTTAACTTCTTTCTTTCAAAGCTTTCCTATGCAAGAACTTATTTGGCTTTTTTTTAAACTTTTCATTTACTGATGGGAAAACTGACTGACAATTTTGAGGATAGAAAGTAGAGTTTGCCAGATCAGCCTATATCTCAGTCCAAACTTGCACAATCCAAACAGGTGTTAAATGTTGCTATTTAGTTGAATAAGGTGAGGTTACATTCAAGATGAGACAAATTAAATTAGACAAGGCAGATTTCAAAACTACCTGTCTATCTTACCCCCTTACAAAATAGGAGATGACTGCTCATCAGACTGTTCATGTCTTGTATGAGATAAATAGCATCCTAGGATATTGATGTAATTGTCCTAGGATAATTATGTAATTAAAAAAAAAAACTTAGAACAGTGTAAAATGTGAGAACCTTGATGAGTTTTGAAAGAGTGCACACTTTGCAAAGGTAAGGAAAGTGCCAAACGATCATCCACTGGCAAAGACTACATAAGCTAATGCATCCCACAAATTCTGACTAAACAATGCAAAAGCATAATGCAGTGCAATCTGATTAGTCATCTTTAAGAAAATTTGGAAGAGATTTTCTTCACAAGCTGAAGAATGTGGTAGTAAAATAAGTATCCACAACCGAATTTTTATTCATGTTTTATTTAACTATGTTTTAAAATGACCAGCACCTCTTTCAGGTCTTCATTTTTAGCTGTTTCTATAAAGCTTGAACAGTTGTTTCAAGCACCAGGCTCCAGAAATGAGATGAATAAGATGAAGCACAATTCAACAGATAGGAGCACAAGAGTCCTGCCAAGCTTTGCTGAACCAGTTTCAAGGAAGACAACAACTGAAGTTCCTGAAACTTCGCTTTAATCATTTGCAGAGGTGAAGCAAATTAGCAGTGACATTCACCTCCCAGCCCAGAAGGCTCCTAAGGCTGCTCACCTCATAAATCCTTTTAAAGCCCCATTCAGAGAGTTTAAGTGGGATTTAAGTGATGCATAGGCCTGCGCAGGCCAAGAGCACCGGTGTGAATTTTGCTTTAATGACCTGCATGTCAATAGAGTTAGTCTGGTGTGAGAAGAGTAGAGAATCACTTAGAAGGCCCTTTGACACCGTAGCACTGTGTTATTTAACTGTGCTACTTTGCTGTGTATCCGTATTAAAATAAACAGATTTCCCCTCCACAGGATGTAACAGCTATACAAAAAGATTTAAAGGGTAATTACAACATCAGAAGGCTCTTCAGATTAGGGATTTCATTATTAACTCAGAGAACAAACAGACTTTGAGTGTGAATAAAATTTCCATTTTCAATAGCCTTAATGGTTTTTCATCATTTAAAAATTAATGTTCTGGCATACTTCTTGCATGTTAGTGCAACCTCTTGTTAAACCTTCAGACCAGCAGCAGTCTAACTTCAGAAAGCTGGATCCTCAGCTTCTGAAATTACTTAATAATAACTGAATTTAAGTGCATATTTTACCAATTGACATCAGCCTGGGGATTTCCAGAGGTTCAACAAGAGAGGAATAAAAAAACATATACACATTTCAAGCAATGTTGTTTAAGAAGTAGGAGTAGAAACAGCAAGTACCTTAGGTCATAGAAACAATGAAATTTAACAGATGAATTTACTAGATTCCAAAACCCAGCCTGATGTTCCTTTAATAGCTGAATATTTGTCTAATATAATGTCGGTCATTATTGGAACAGGATGATATTCTTTTAATCTCTCCGTGTCAAGCCTTGTGGAATAATGGATGAAAGCCTGTGTGTCAAACTGAATATGGAATCAAAGGTATGGCTTCTTCTGAAAAGAATAATGTAGTGTTTCAAGATGCAAGTCTAGGTTTTATTGAAAGGTAAGGGGACAGAACTGTGTTTTCTCTTGTGGGATGGGCTGCTTAAAGCCAAGGGTTGTTTTTATTCCCCATACTTGCAGTCATCTCTGCAGACTTATTTAAGTCATTAACATACAAGTAGTGGGAATACAGTGCACATTTTGAGCCATGTCACGGGAAAGGGGAGATTTCCCCAAACCCTCTGTATTTGATTAGTCTGTCAGCACCCCAGGAAAGCCAAGACCCTTGTGCACAACCAATCCATCAGCATTCTGTTATGGGGACTCTCCATTGAGCAGCTACCGGACTGAAGGGTGGTTTGACTGACTTGTTCAGGGACAGACACCAGCAGTATAAGAGACGCCCCCTCCCGGGTCTCCACACTTTTATTTGAGTGTGTTCCCCTCTGCCAGTGACTGCTGACACTCTTGAAGGACTCACACCAACAGTTTATGGAATAAGACTCTTTATCAACAACATTGTGACAGGGTAAGGTTTGAGGATTGCTGGTGATAGAATCTGATTGCAAAAATGTATTCAAAGCAATATACACACAAGCTCTAATCCCTAACAAAAATTAGCTTGAGGTAATCATTCAATGCACACAGAGTGCACTTCTTACCCAATAGGTGTCCCTAAGAGGGAGAAGACGAGTTCAGCTTGTTGATTTATCTCATGAAGTCTATTCTAACTTCTCCCCATTCTTAACTTACTTTTATACTATTTCTTTACTTTTAGGTGGAGCTTGAGTGACTCTAGTCATGTATAATGCTCAGTGAGGTGTGGTTGCACCTTGGAGGTGGTGTAACCTTGGGATGGAGGTGTGCATCAGTGGTACATCTGAGGAGAGGGATTTTGCCAGAGATGCTGATCCTCTTTCATCTCCCTTTGTTGGCAGATTCTTTGAGGCTGATCAGCTACAAGGTAGCACAGAGTTCCCTCCTCTGCAAGGATTTCAACAGAACCTGGTCACAGTGTCTCCACTTTTCTCTACCCTCCATTTCATCCCCCCTTAGCTTGTGTATGGGGAAACTGGGGATGCTGACCACATTCCATCCACTGAGTAGCAACTGCATTTCCCCCTATAATTTCCATCCTGTTACAACTGTATCTATCACTTTCCATGTTATCTTTAATTTTACTCTCAGTCTTTTTTTCCACCAGTTTGTTTTATGTGTTTATTGATGATAAAGGCAAAAGTAAATATATTTGAGGGATGAAATATTTTCTGAATGAATAGGTCTCAAAATAATTCTTAGGTACTATTGGGTTTTGGACTATTAAAATTCACTACTTAGGGATAACTAATACTCTTTGCCTCATCTTTGTATGGCAAAAAGCAGGAAGAGATCAGTGTGTATGGAGTGACCCATTCACTCATGGTGTTATACCCAGTGAGGAAGGTTCTTGGGATACAAATTCACAGAAGGTAAATGGAGGAGGGAAATAGTTGTCAGAATTACAGCATACTCACCCTTTGTGGGCAAAGAGGGAACAAACAAGTTACTGAACGAGGAAAAAAGTTTGTAATGAGGGAGAAGACAAGACTAGTTAGAGGTACTTCAGCACTTGAGAATAGCCAGGCTGCTTTCCTTCCAAGGGAAAAACATGCAATATCACAGCTTCATGTCAGTGTGCATTACACATCACATACAACATCACAATAAATATGTCCAGCAGAGCCTGATTTCAAAATATTACACATCACCTGAAAAAATTGCAAAACAAATTGGTGTTCTTTAAATGACTGTGGTGTTTAGCAGGGCTTTCCTCTCCACAAATGTGATTTATAAGATTTTTTTATATATATTAGTCTTGTTACCTGTAAAATTGATGTGTGTCCTATGGTGCTATAAATGGATAAAGAAACAGGGTTTTGTAGGACAGATATTGCAAGAAGAAAACATGACAGAGAGATGAAGTGTCAGAAAAATGCAATTTTGATTTAGAGAGATCAGTCTGACTTTATATTGCAGATGGGGAGCTAAAAAGAGTACTGGGATTGTGAGATGTTTCTGAACTACGATTTTACATGCATGCTTTATATCCCATAAATTTATAGGGATTTTGACATGCCAATGTTTGATAAGGAAGATAAATTTTCTTTGGACTGTTGGGAGGGGGAGAACATTTTATCAAAACCATAACTTTGAACAGTAAAGATGGGAATGATGTTGCATTGTGTGAGGAATAAACAAAATCCATTTGGCTGTGAGCTTTCATAAATATTCTGCTCTTACTCCTGTCCATCCATATTACATTGCCATTGATTCTGCTTATGTGATTTTTTTTTTTTCTTTTTCCCCAAGGCAAGGAGGCTGCAATGCTCATGTCTATTGATCTCCTTGCTGGAGACTCAAAACCAGAGCACTCCAGAGAATTTTTTCACATGTAGATCTGTCGAGTGCTGAGCATCCTTGCCACCCCTGAACACCTACAGAAGGTGCAGGAAAACTGAGATACTGCAACACATTTTTTAAAAAAGCCACTGGAATTTAGGCTGAAACACCTAGAGAAAGTTTATACAGTGTAACTGAGTGTGCTACAAAGCCAATACTGCCCGACAGTCAGGTGAAAACCTACACTTTGTCTATTAAGAAAAGCTACCTGAAAGTTCTGACATTTTCACCTTGCTTAGCCTTTGCAATGTAGGAGACTGTTGACCTTGAATGGCATGGTTGTTGGGGTTTGAGTAGGGTTTTTTTTGGGGAAAGTAGATTTTTAAAAATAATTTATTTTCTTAAAACTCTGACTCCAAGTGTACTTAACACCTCATCAAATACTATCTCAATTTTTTTTTTAATATATTCTGGATAAGATATTAAACCAATATCTCCCTCAGTTATTTGAGGTCGGTAGTCTATGATTTCTTAACACAAAAAACAAATAAGTAAAAAAAGAAAATATTTCCCATCCCATTTTCATTGCTGCCTTTGAGTTTAAGGTATGCATACCACAGGATTCAAAGGTACAGGAACAAACCTTGTTCAAATCCCTTTTCCTGTTCTCTGAAATCCACCTTCTCTTGAGTGCAGGAACGCAACCACTGTAACCTAGATCAAGAAAATTATCCCACAATAAGATTCCTATGCAAATAATCTATTATTCTCCCTCATGTCCCATAAACACTTTCATTCTGGATGAGATGATGAACACATTTTCCTCCATACTGAGTGCAAGAAAACTGTGTATTATCATGTGACAGAGGTTTTGTTGAATAGGGTTTCATGCAAAAGACAAAAAGAAGAAAAGAACTATATTCACAGTTGATGAGAGTCTGGTAAATAGTTGATGGCAATATTGAACATTTCCTTGTTCTTTTTGTGTCCAAGTCCTGCAAATGTAATTAATTACAGACACTATAACGTTATAGCTTATGTGTTACTTGTGCCTTCTGGCTTTCAAGGAGTTTACCAGTGCTAGAGGGTTGAACAGCAAATAGAATTTGTTATCAAAAGAAAGTAAATATATGTAAGATAGTATCTTCATTGTGTGTCTTTTCTTCTGAAAGAAGCTATTTAAGCACATGAAAACCCCAACAGTTAAATGAGAGCTATGGAAAGGTGTCACATTCAGTTGTTGTCTGAGAAGAATAAGATATATAAAACATAAATTGCTTGTAGCTTCCTGGTTCTGCATGAACAAGTGCTTCAAAATAAGTTCTTCATTTGATTTTGGCTTCACATGGGACTTCGGTGGGCTCACAATTTTCCTTTTATTCCAAATACTGGAGTAGTTCTCTAACCAGCATAAATTTTCCTCAGTCCCTGGCTGCCAGCAGATCTACAACTGTTGATAGCAGCTGACCTAGACTACACATGATAGAAGCAAGGGAAATTTTACACCTCACTCACTCTCTCTTACTAATTGCTGATTAATCTAGTTCTTATAATTCACCCACCATGATTTTTTTTTTTTTTAAGTGCAAATATTCAGCAGGAACATTGAAAGAATTTTAAAGAAAAAAAATTGAATGTAAGGGAACAGGCATTTTTCTCTGCATTGAGATCCTGTTTGGGTTGTTGGAGCCTGCCTGTCTTCTTGGAGAGGATCTTCAGAGATTACTTTCACTAGGTCAGTGCAGAGGTTATCTTCACCTCCCAGTCATAAGAGGCAAGGAGAAAAGAGAAGGTGGAGGTAGAAGAGAAGGGAAAGGAGACTTGTGAGAAGAATCATGAGAGGATGGTCATGAAACAGAGCTGGGGGATTACTCAGGAAGAGAGATTTTATGGTATAGTGGGAAGAAGAACCATATCAGGAAGCTGAAACAGAATTGCTGTGAGATGTACTAAATTACTATAAAGGAGACTGGAAGTAAGGACAAAGGACTCCAGAAGGAGGAAAATGAAAAGGGTTCCTGGAAGATAGATAGATAGATAGATAGATAGATAGATAGATAGATAGATAGATAGATAGAAGATAGATAGATAGATAGATAGATAGATAGATAGATAGATAGATAGATAGTAGCAGTTTAAGGGGAGGGATTAAAAAGTACTATTCAAAGAACAGAAAGGTAAAAAAAAAAATTGCAGTTATTTGCCCATTTATTCAATAGGAGTTATTTGCAAGAACATTTTCAGATGGCATTT
Source organism: Myiozetetes cayanensis (assembly GCF_022539395.1). Taxonomy (NCBI): domain Eukaryota; kingdom Metazoa; phylum Chordata; class Aves; order Passeriformes; family Tyrannidae; genus Myiozetetes; species Myiozetetes cayanensis. The sequence continues at coordinate 7,594,337 of NW_026087742.1, forward strand.
TACTTTCTACATTCTTCTGGTTCCACTGAGGAACATCTGAATTTCATGTCCTTGGCATTCTGGTTTCTGTGTTTGTAGAAGAAGGGAAATAACATTGTTTGGATTGGTAATATTTCTTGGACATTATGACAAAGAAAAGTTAACTTCACATTAAAACTTTTCAAAGTGAGACAGTTTAGCATATTCATTTCCAATGTTTTTGGTTCCTAATAATTCCTATTCAGTGGAATCGTTTGCGCCTTCTTTATTTATTGTACCAGGAAATATTTCAGCTTCAAGGAGAGCAGCACTCTGTTCAACTGATTCTGGCTTTTACCTAATGATACAATAGGTTGGGTGATAGTTTGATGTGTACATATTGTGTTTCAGGTCTCAGTGGGAAGTTGCCAAGGCTTTTATTGAGTGGTAATATTTTCCTGTTGCTGGTTTTGGATTTCTCCGCGGATCAGCGGTTAACGTAGCATTTTCTGCTACAACTAGATTAAAGTGCCAGAGATTTGTTTTTCCTTCATTCAATTTTTTTAATTAGGTCTTTCCTTAAAAGGTTATCTTAATATAGTAAATGCACTACCTCCATGAATGAGGCATGCTAAATGATACATGAATTTTTGCTGTTAGGGCTCCGTACAAAAGGCTTCTTACATTAAATTTCCATCCTGGCAGAAGTAATAATAGACCGCATGTTACAGAACAAACTAGACTGTTCTCTACAAGTGCTGGGCTTGCTGGTAAGCAGTAACAGAAGATCAGAGAAATATCTCACAGGTAGAAAAAGAAAATCCTTAATGTTTTGGACTCAGTGACCTGATTTCTAGCAGCAGTACCTGACCTGTTGCCATTCTGATGAGCAGTATTACACCTGCTTATATTAGTTAAGGATCTACCCTAGGAGGCTGTGCAAATAACCACCTTGGTGTTAGTTTTCACTGATACTATTTCAATCTGTGAACCACTGTAATGAAGGGCAAGAAAACTTTGATTGGTATATTTTCCTATCCTAGCAATGGAGTTTGAATTGCTTGAGTGGGTGGTTGTGACTCAGTGGAGTTTGTTAAAAAAAAAAGGTTACTGAAAGCTTGCAAACCTTTCTGGCTTAGCCTAAGTTGAAATTTGTTATTAGTTTGATGGTTTGCAGATCCTCTTCAATCATCAAGTTTTCTCTCTCTGACAATATAAAGATTATCAAAATAAATGCTTAGCCTTGAATAAACAGCCTTTAATAAGTAAGATGGATTATTCATACTTATATTGTATCAGCCTTTTTTGAGATGAGGCCTAAAAATCCAAATTTAACTCACCGGGTAGTTCAGAATACTTGATTGTTACAGAATAAAATATTTGATTTACAGAATGAAATATATCTCTTAGCACCTTATTTCTAGTGAAAAGTGGAGTTATCATTTAAAAAAAACAATCCTAATTAAAGTTTTAACTTTTTAATTTTGTCTGGTATTATACCTTTAAAAACACCATTGCATGGCCATCCAGTAGACCTGAGCAGCAGATTCACAGATATCTAAAACATAAAGAATGAAAAAGTCAAATACAATAAACTACTAAGGATAAAAGTAGAAATAGAAGATATAACTCTTGATGGTAAACCCACTAGTGCATACTAAAGACTTTCTAATTTGAATATAAGGGATTTAGTTTTGAGACTATTATGAAATTCTGGCAGATTTTGACCTTTCATTTACTGTAATATTTTTAAATCAATATAAATAGTATTTTATTCTTAGTTTTAAATAGTTTATTTATACACAATTTCCTGTCAGGTTCTGTGGAGCTTGGAGTCATTGTGGCCATGAGCCCTTCACACTCTTATTTTCTTCCCTTACAGCACCTCACCATTGCTGTGGCCTGTACACCACCATCCCCCTGCCAGAAACCCCCTTGAAGTGGTTTTCCTCTAAGCAGTGGAAGTAGTCCCTTGGGATTGGGATTCCCCCTAAAGGCATTTCCTGTGACTGAGTGCCCTCCACCCTCCCACTCCCCCACCCTTGGGTGAGCGACAGCTACAACCTATAAAATGTCATTGGAACCTTGCCATGGTTAACCCATTTTATTAGTAGTAATAATTGTTTGTTAGTTTTGGCCATTGGTCTTGGCTGTGAATCACAGTTTGTCTAAGTTTTTTCTCTGCATGAGGTTGTTTTTGTGTACCTCTGTGACAGCACTGAGTGGTGGAACCAAAGAGCATCCTGTGAAACACAACCACAGGGCAGCAGGGATCACAGCTGGAGTTACTTGGGTTTCTCCTGCATCTGCCCCCTGAACTGCCAGGCCAGAGTGCTCTTGAGGGATGATTCATTCTTATATTTCTTTCTGGTGGGCTTTGACACTTGAAGTCATATTCATGGAAACCTAGATGTTAGGTGACAAGTTCAGCCTTCTACTAGGGGAATTTTAAGGGATATTGAAAGCTACCGAAATTTTCTTATTTTAAAGCTTAGTCTCTTGCCTTGTTGTTTTGGGGTTTTTGGGGTTTTTTTGTAGGGTTTGATTTGCCTTTCTTATTCAAACCATGCACTATTTTTAAGTAATGGTCTGGGTAACTTGCAAATAGGCACATAGAAACAATACGATTGTTTACCCAGCAAAATTTTACTTGGTGAGAAGTAGTGGTACAGTTAAGACTAAATATATGAAAAATACGTGTTTTCCATTTGTATGTTAGGTAGAAAACACTTTTGTTTGTTTAATAATGAATTTACTATCAGCCTTAAATGCACTTCTTCTCTAAGCACTTTCAATTCTGAAGACTGGAAAAAACTGTTGACAGCCTTGGCAAAGTGGAAGCATGAGTAGTAGAAACATCGCTTGCCCATCATCCATCTGAGGTGACCCATTAAAGAATTCCTTCCATGTATTTGACATACCAAATTCAGTCTAGCCATTTAATTGGTTGATGTTGCTATTAATTATGTAGCCAGCACTGATAGTGTATTAAATGCCATATAAAGATGTGAAGGAAAGACACGATTCCTTTCTTAAGAGCCCGCAGTCCGAGTCACAGAGACTCCATCACTACATGTGGGCAGCCCCAGAGGAAGGGCCACCTTCACAACAGTCTGGGAATTTCATTTGGTTTATTTCTGCAGTGGATATTCTAGTGACACAGAATTTGCAAGAATACGAGATTCATCTTGTTGAAATCTGGATATGTAGCCTTACAGGGTTGGGTGACACGTATTAGAGCTGACATGTTAAGGGAAGAAAGAAGCAAAGAGAATTTTGTATCTATTAGAATCCATTAGAAATTCACAGCTTCTAGACTAAACTGGGACTTGTATTGGTTGTTTTTATGTGACAATGTTTGCATAAGGGGGCTAAGAGACTCTCCTTCCTGTAGGAGACAACAGAAATATTTGCAGCTTCTAAGTGATTTTATTTGAGTGTATTACAGCACAAAAATTGCAGTTGTTTCCTGAGATTGTCAGATAGCTACTTCATGGATACTATCAGTAGTGTGTGTCACAAATCAGAGTTTAAGATAGTGATATTTCTTTAACTGGTCTTCCTTGAGATTTCCCGTAAATGCTGGTGTGTAAGTGTATTTGCAGAGAAAAGGTTTCAACAACATATGTATCCAAACTAAAAACAAAACAAAATAAAACAAACAAATGAACAAAAACCCAAACCAAACCAAAACAAAAACACAACCTCCAGACCAAAAACAAACAAGAAAAATTAAGTCTTTTGAATTTCACTGAAGAATCACTGGAATTTATAAGCACAGACTCTTAGTTCCAATAAACCATACGCCTACAGTATGGGAACAATTATTCACACTGGTAGAAGTTCTGGCCTTTGTAATAGGAAAATGTATATTCAAGTAACAGATCTGAAAAAAATAGAATGCCATACAATAAAAATCTGGGGGGGTGTTATATTTTTTTTTTAGCTAGAGTGTTGGGGTAATAGAACATTTTATTTTTAATTACATTGATCCTTCTGTATTTCCTTCAGAACAATGTATCAGCATGTCAACAAAGTATACTTAGTGGTAGTGTTTGAGGTTTATGTCAAGAAAGATTACAGTATGGGAAAAGTGAGAAATGGCCACTAAATAAAATGGAACTTGAGAGAATGGTAGATTAAAAATAACAATCCAGACTTTGGTACAAGGCAAATCTGTCTGCAACATTTTATTAACTTTTGCATTCACTGCAGAGACAGCAGATCAGTAGTTAAAAGAGACTACAGGATATACAGATTAAAAGAAGCAACATTCTGAAACAGTGATGAAGAACCAAGGGCCTTAACCACTGCTTGGTTTTAACTGGTCTGTTTAAATCAGCGAGCACAAGGACCCAGGTAAAGGAATCCAATGTGTTAATTTAGTTCTGAGCTGTACTGTTGGTGGTTTGCCTTTACAGCACCACGAGGTGTGGGCTCAGTGAGATTTGATGCATGGTGGACAGTGCTACAGGCTTTAGGACTGTTACCAACTAAACAACATAGGTGAAGAACATAGCCTCTATTTACTGGAATTATGCCTGTGATTCTTACTTCTAAGCATAAAGTTGAGATCTGGACAAAAGAGCCTTCAATGGATTTAAACAGGTGATTACACTGTAGATAATGATTTCGTAAAATTCCTAGAGGTCATTTGAGACTTTCTAGTTCATAAAGGAAAATTGGTGAGATACTGCCACAGGGAAAGAAGTTGAAGAAGCAGATTAGCTCGTTTTACTACTATTTTGGTTTCTCAGTAGTGAAGTCCAGAAAGGAAATCTCTCTTTGGTGATGACAAGCCAAGATATGTCTTCTCAAACATGCTAAGTTTTCCTCTTCTCTCAGAGTTTACTATGTCAAAGTCAACAGCCTCATTTTATAAGCTCAGGATGTGGGATCACTGATTTCTGTACACACAGGAGGGGCAGAAGGGTCAGTGACATTTTCCTTGAATAAGCTTTTGAGCATCTGAATTGTAAACATAAAGGCTTGATGATGAGTCAGGACTCCTCCAGCTGGACTAACAAGGAGTAGGGGTACACCAAAAAAAAAAAAAAAGCACTTGATAATTTAAGTAAGGTGAAATGCATGGGGATCATTAAAAATTAATTAGAAACCTTCAGTTAGGAAATGCTGTTCCATTCCATGCTTGAGGCAGCCACCTCATGTCTGGTACTAGTCCTGTGGGACTGAGCACGCTGGGCTGGACTGCATTCTGAGCAGTTACCTCTGGGTCCAGGACACAATAAGTGAAAAACCCAGCTAAAGCATCTATGAATGATTGAGTCATAGGCAAAACATAAGAAGAAAGCTCGAAATAGTCTCTATCAACTTCCTTATAACTCCCAGCCCTCATGGTGAATGTGGTGATGCAAGACTAATAGTTTGACTTGAGGATCTGAGAGGTCTTTTCCAGCCTAAATGATTCTATGATTTTGTTTTCCCTGACCTCCACTTCCTGTATTCTCCCCAGTCTCTTGTATTTTTCTTTTTATCATCATTCACCAATTCCCCAGGTGTTTAAAATGAGGTTACAAAAAGCAAACAAACTAATTTATTATTCCTTGGCTCTCCAGTAGAGCCATCATCTCTCCTACTTTGCTTTCTGATCCGGAAAGGTTACTTAGAGAACCAAATATTGTGTAATTCTGTCCTAGGAATTTCCAGGGAGACATATTAAATTGCCTCAGGAATAGGACCTGGTCCCTAGACCATTCCTTTAGCCAGTGGTTACAACCTTCCATTCCAAATTGTAAATGAAGGGTATGTTTTGTGGAAATACAACAAGCAACTGTAAATATGATCTTAAAGCCTAATAATGCATGTACATAAGGAGAGTGAATTGGAGCTATACTGGTATCTCATAATTTTGACTCCTTAACTGCAACATGCAGTTTTGCTTGTCCCATTGTGTTAGATTAATTGAATATGTATCTTTATATTCCTTTATAAATTTCTTTTGTGAATGTTTAGATACATTTCTCTATGTCTGGCAAATGTTTAGAGAAAAAAAAGCAAATCATAACAATCTCATTATTGTACATTTTTTCTGCCATACTTCACAGCAGAGTTATGTTACAGCAGAATACTATGTAAATAAATAACATCTAAAACACAAAATATCTTTAAAAAAATTTTGCAACTTGACTTTGTTTCCAGTTTAAGACCAGCCCCTTCTTTTCCTAACTCAGAAAACTTTTCTCTATGGACAAAAGAAAGGAAGACCAAATCAAACACTTGAATCTTTTTGCTCTGAACAGCACTCTGTACTTCATTCAGAAGGATCCACTTGAAATTCAGAATAGCACTTCACACTTAATCACCTTCCACAGTGCACAGGGTGTGCTAACATTTGTGCTTGTGTAAGGAGCAGTTACGTAGATGGGAATGAAGAAGTATTTGGTGTTTGTTAATACAAACTGATACCCATGTGAGTCACACGAGGCTACAGCCAAATAAAAAGCTTCCAGCATTTTAGGGTTATGTTCTGCCTACAGGGACACCAAATTTCTGCTAATGCATGAGTGTTTCTGGAGGCAGAACGTGGCTCCGTATTTCACAGAGCTTCTGCTGAATGGCAAGGTACCAAAATGTGGACATATTGAACTATGTGTGCAGCCAGACTGATGTATTTGAGACAGTCTTAATAAACACAAGCGAGAGGAAAATTAGTGTGTAAACACAATGAAGACACAGAGCCATTGCTTAATTTTCCTGATTTAGTCTTCATATTGGATCAAATAACCAAAAGGGTCAAAGTCCATCTTCAAAGGGAAGTCCTAATGGATACTATGAATTCCCTGGATGAAAATTATTTTGGAACAGCTTTGTGAAGTATTGCCTGAGCACATTAAGGGACAGGCTCTGACATCTTTATTTGGTACATTATTAAAAAAAAAAAAAAAAGCTATTAAATTCATAACACTTATGCATATATTTTTGTGCATAATATTAGATTCTATAAAAAGTAACTCTTTAATAGATTTCTTTGCTAACAAAAAATCAATTTATGTGCAATACTTAACTGTATTTAATCCAATCTAGATGAGAACTCCAAGTGATGAAATAATAGATATAATTCTGCCTCTTCAAATATCTGGACATTGTCCAAAATATCTAGCAGGACTCATGTTAAGTTCCTTTCAAAGTCTAGTTTTCAGTAATTCAGCAAATGAATTGCACTTTCTCATGTGCTTACTAAAAGGTTGGAGGAAGGTATCCCTTTTATACTGTGACTTCCTGAAAGGCAAATATTATCTCGGTCTTCTTACAGAAATCATACCTGTAGTCTTTGGGATTATTGTTAACTCATTACAGATGAGAATATTTTTAATATAGTAGAATCTCCATTTTATACTTTTAATAGAAAACGTAAATGTTCATTTCTTATCAAAACTGTCATTCATAACAGTTACATTTCATTTTTATGCCAATTATTCCTATTCTTATGAAAGACTTAATATATGCAGTAATAATTTTCAGTCTTGATGCAATCTTTCTAAGCATAAAGAAAAAAAGACATTTAGCTAATTTTTTTCATACATCTGTACATCTCCTTCTCCCTTTCTGTGCATGTTGCAGGTCCTGGGTGGACTCAAGGTGATAAGCCCTTGAGAGAACCATAATGTGATTATCTTGCAGAGGGGTGGTAGTATAAATAAGATTATCCATAACAAGCTTAGCAACTGATGAGTTCAAGCTGTGCTGATACACAGAGTCCTGACACAATTGTAAGGTAATAACAGAAAAAGTACACGTTTGCAAAGGAGAGAATACTGCTTGAACTGTGAAATCTTCCATGATTAATGCAAATTCACCTGCAGCCTTTTACATAGAAGCTTTACTACATTTTCTACTCTTCTTTCATAGGCTATTCCAGGGTGAGCTTTAAGTCTCCTTATGCATATAAAAATTGGTATTATTTAAATCTTTGACTCCCAACAGTTCACGCACACCTATTGCTCTTTTTTTCTCTCTTAATTACTACAACTCTATGGATGGAGTAATGGAATGAATGGAAAAATTATTGTTGTGAACACTAATCTAATCTGCAGTACTTAATTTAGCCTTTTGGATAAAAAGAAACACATGTAACTTTTCTTTCTCATATACCAAGAAGTTTATTTATGACTGGTTGTCTAATAGTGCTGATGTGAAAAAACCCCAGCATATACAGAAATTAAAAGGTTTCTTAAGTACAAAAATAGAGCCTACAATTTCAAAAACAAACAAACAAAAAAATGTCGTGCATTCCAGGTTTTATCTCCTGGAGCTTCTTCCTATTAAAAATAGCAGAAGAAATGTCTAAACTTTACAGGTAGTTCATCACAGGTTAAGACTGCAGCTAGAATTTTGTCAATGATAACATATAATTTAAATAGGAATAATTTTGATTTCAGGCATCTGGAAGACAGAACTCTTAAGCAGCCTCAATAACAAGGTATAACAATCATCTTATTGCAGTGGTAAAAACAAGGAGGTTTTTTTATAGATTAGATTTTTCTTTTCTGTAGTATATGCTTTTATTGGCAAGTCTCTAATCTGCATCTATCAAAAATTACTGATACTACAGAGCTGTACATTTTTGTATAACTATGGAATTCACAATGTTATGTTTCTTTCTTAAAACAAAGCTAAGATGGTTTAGTTCTGTTTTTTGGGTGTATGTTTTGTTGGGGTTTTCTCTCAATAAAGAACAACATATGAATTCCTCTAGCAATCAACAAACACACTGAGCAAACCTCTGCTTTTTTCTGACCATTTGAAGCTCTCTCTTCCAATCACATGAGAAATTGACTTCTATTAACAATATCTTTTTAAATACAAAAATTATTGCAGAAGGGAAGGAAGTGTAGAGGAATGTTCCTTTTTTGCTATATAGCTATGTGAACCAGAAACTGGTACAATCCTTTTTGTTTCTAAATTGATAAGTAAGAGTAAAAGCCTTTAAATAGCTCAGAGTAGAAAACAAAACATATTTTGCACATGTATATATTCTTTTTTGTTGTTTAAAAAGGTACAATGGAAGCTGCACAATGCAGTGATATCTTTGCATTTAATTTTAGTGCAAGTGAGGTCAGAGCCAGACTCCCCCTGTTCAAAGAAACCAGCAAGTTGCTGTTAGTACACCACTACAGAGGCTTTGGACATGCCTGTTCATTAGTGTCTGCTGAGAAATATGTGGCCATATAGACAATCAGCATCCATGGTGAGGTTACATAGCTGCCACCTGGTACTCTAATGAGATGGAAGGCAATTAAAAATAATTACCGCTGCAAACTCATTAAAATTCTGTGGGTTTGTTCCACTCTCACCCCTCGTAATTGCTGCACAACATTTTAGTTTGTCTCAAAAGTTACAGTGAAACTCAGTGATACTTTAAATCAGGAATTGAGAGGGAGTATGAATCTCAAAGGTTCATTTTAAGGCAGGTATTTAATAGCTACAAAACACTATGGTATGGTATTCAGGAAGTTAGCATTTCAGTATTACTGGAGTGTCAGGAGTTCCACCAAAGACCTTTCTGTGTATTGTTCTGAGGTTAAAAGTTTTGGACTTGTATGTACACACACACTCACACTCACATGGCCTGAGAGAGAGAGATTTGAAAGTAAGACTATCAGGAAGTTTTTAATAATACAGTAGTTAAAAAAAAAAAAATGGTGTACGAGTACCCATGAAATGATTTCTGTATTTATTCTCTAGAGGTATCATGAGAGAATTCACAGAGCTCTGTGGCACCTGCAGGAGGCCTCTGATTTCAGTGACAATGTTCTTTCCAGGCAGGACCCTTCTTCTAAGCAGATAAGCAGTAAGTGAAGCCACTTACAGGGCAGGAGCTCTTGGAGATCAGTGCACCTCCTTTGGGGGATTGGTTTGAGGCCCTCATGCAAAGAATGCACTGGAAAATTCATGAGGCTGTAACTTATAGGACTCTCTAACAGGGCCATTCACCCTAAAACATAAAGACACTACAGAGTTCCACTTTTGGCAGCCATGGTCAGTGTTGTAGCCTGTGTTAAGTTAAATTTTCGGTCTAAGAAAGAAATCCAAGCCTAGAGACACTGGAAGATCTCAGAAACATGGAAATTAATTATTTGTTTCGATTTATCTGTATTCTTGTTCTAAAAATCCTAGCTGGACAGGAAATAGAGTACAGTATACTTCAGATACTCTCTCTCTCTCTCTCTCTATATATATATATATATACCATAGCCTGCATATAGTCTGAGACAGTAGTGAGAATCCAGACTATAGGTACAAAGACTGTAATGCGTGCAGAGATGTAATTTTGAAAATTAGCCTTTTATGAAGATTTTAAAAAGAAACAACCAATTCCTCCCCACATTTAATAATGAAATTGCCTGTAATAACTACAACATATTGGTGCTGTGGAATAACCTGGAGTTTTGTGGCAACTTCTGGGGGGGCATCCCACTTCTGAGTTACCTCTTTCCAGAGAGCTGTCAAGTGTCTAGCATGATAGAAAATATTTGTTCAAGGCAGGCAAAGAATCAAATCAGAGACAGTAGTGGGGAATTTTTTCAATATTGAAGAAGGAGGAGGCTTGAGGTTGGATTTGACTGCAGTCTAGATACACAATTCTTGCAACCCCTTACACAAGATGCTGAACTTCTGGCCTTTGGTTTTCTAAAGATAAAATACAAATGAAGTAATAACCAACTGGAATGTGACATAAACCGAGAAAGCTGCAGGCACAGCTCACATAATTCAGCCTCCATTCTGGTAGAATTACACTACTGTAAAGCTGCCTTAGTATGATCAGTTATGACTGAGATGAGTATGGGATTCTATAAAAGAAATGCCAGTTTTTTACTGAAATTCAATTTGACTACATATTTTCATTTCACATTATCTGAGAAAGGCTATATTGCTGTGTGCAGAAATGCCATATCTTAAACCAGAATTGTAATAGGCTAATATTCACTAGCAGAAATGTTCAGACTTTAATTCCTCATTGCCTTATTCTTAATTTTCCTTCACATCTGCTTTTTCTTACAAAAGAAATAAAGGCTTGTAAAAGGAATAACTTGTTAGGGGATTGACCATTTTTTGTAAAATCTCTAATCTAATTTTCTGCCTATTTCAGGCTCAATTATTAATGATGACACTATTATTTTGCTTTTTTTTTTTTTTTGTTTTGGTAATTGTGTTAGTCTCTGTATTAGCAGGGACAAGTCATGGTACTGCAGAAGCGTGCTGTCACTTGTCATTACCGGGGACAATAGTTACATACTGTAACAACCGTGTGTTTTGTCTTAGGTTTATAGACATCAGCTAAATAAACATATGCTGTGTTGTGGCAGCCAGGAAGACAATGCAACACATCACCAGGAGAACTAAAACGCTCTTCAGCAATATGTGCAAATTCAAACAGTGAAATAATGCTTTCTGTGGGCCTTTTGTATTTATATTCCAAGTGTTGCGGCGCAGTAACAATAGTTGAACACAGTTTCAGAGGTCTAATGAATCAGATTTTTCCTTGGCTCTGTTGAAAATACGTTCAGCAGTTTCAGCAATGGCAAGCCCGTCTCATTAAATCAAGTGCCTCAGCCACCAGTGCCAGCAACACTTTATAAGGCTCATGTACTAAAGTTCTGGGATATTGCTAACCTGGCACATGTCCCAAAGAGATGATCATCTGCATTTTAGAGAACCACTGCTAGATGCAATAAATATTTGAGAGTCACTGAGGATAAACAGCAGGTTTCTGCACTGAGGTGAGTGAGGATGAAAAATGTGAAGAGTTTTCATATATCTATCTAAGAGAACTGTTCAGTTAATAGAGGGTCACATTTCATAGCTTTTATTCATCTTAAGATACAGTCACATTGGCTTAAGCAGTATTTATCTTGCAGCAAAGTGCTCTTTTCTGTTACTATAAAGGAAGGGATCCATCTTTATATTATATCCAGTATAAACCTATTTGCAGATGCAGACCCAAACCTCTTTTACAAGTATTCCCATGGCTTTCAATCAGATGAACTGTTAAGACAGGGCATTTTTAGCACTGCAGGTGCCCAGGGACTGGCAGGGGCTGCCAGTGAGAAGTGTCCAGGGATGCCCCATGCCGGACACAGACATTTCCAACCAGCCCACGGCCTTGGGAAAGCCTCTGTGAGGAAGGGTGAAATACTGCCTGGTAGTGGGGGAAAGTGTGAGAAACAGCCCAGCAAGCCCTGAAGCAAGAAAGGGAGGAGGAGGTGATCCAGGTGCCAGAGCAGGGATTCCCCGCCAGCTCCTCGAACAGACCCCAGTGGAGCAGATATCCATACAGCAGCCCATGGAGCAAACCAGGTGCACTGAAGGAAGCTGCAGCCTGTGGAGGACTGCATGCAAGAGAAGGCTCCTGGCAGAAGGTGCATCCCACAGAGAAGAGTAAGTTTTCTGATCAGTGTGCTCCTGAAGGACTGGGCCTCACCAGAAAAGGTTCCGTACTGGAGCAGTTTGTGAAGAGTTAAAGCCTGTGAGAAGAACTCATGTTGGAGAAGTTCATGGAGGACTATCTCCCATGAGAAGGACCCCACACTGGACCAGCAGGAAGAATGAGTCTTCCTGCAGAGACAAAGACTTATGAACTGACCTCAAACCCTATTTCTCACACCCCCTGCCTCTCACGTGGAGGAGGTAGAAGACTTGTTAGTGAAGTTGAGGCTGGGAAGAAGGAGGGGTGGAGAGAAGTTTTTTGTGGTTTTATTTCTCACTACCATACTCTCTTATATTCTGTTAAATATTGGCATTTAATTAATTTATTTCCCCAAGAGGAGTCTGCTTTGCCTGTGATGGTAATTGGTAAGTGATCTCCCTGTCCTTATCTCAACCCTTGAGCTATTTCCGTAGTGTTTTCTCCCTGTCTTGCTGTGGAGAGGGTGAGACAGCCTCTGGCATCCAGCTAAGGGCAACTCACTACAGCTGAGAAACATCAGGATCTGATTACAATAAATGACACTTCTGCAGAAACCCAACCTTGTGATTGATTGAAAAAACTGAGATCTGGTGAGTACAAAGTGTCTGATATCTGCATGAGAAAGCTTAGATGAATTTGAGAACTGCTACTAAAAGTTGCAAACATGATGTAATGGAAAAGGAGTTTCCAAAACGAATTGTGAGGTTAAACTTCCTTCCTGCTTTTAAGGGGAAAACTAAGGAAATGCTGAAAATTGCCTATTTCCTCAATTTGCAGAGTTCACTGCGTGAGCTTTGCATGTCTGCTGCCCTAGGTGGGTTTTAATTGATTGTAAAGGAAAGCTGTTGTTCAGTTATGAGGGTGTAAGGGCAGCAGGTGTAAGCATAGCACATCTCTGAACAAAGGAGCAAGTGACTGCAGATTTTAATGGCTGAAATACCTCAACTTTCCACATGTGTCACAACTGTCTTTAGAATACAAGCTTCATGTGATTAACGGTGGGATTGTCTAAATTTTGGGTTTGCAAAAGACTTTTTCACAAGTCAGGAGAAATTTGCAGTTAATCCAGCGAGAGATGTGCAGGCATCCTCAGGGTTTCAAATTCTTTCTCTCCAGTGTGGAGAAGGAGCCCGTCCCACACACCTGCATGGCGAGGGACAGCAGAGCCATGCCTGGTTCAGTCGGAGGTGGCTCCTGAATGCTGCCAGAGCTGCCTGGTGATGCCCCACGCTGTGCCCTGTTGCTGGCCAGGGTGAAGTGCTGCCAGGGCTCTGTGGGCCAGTGCTGGCTCTGGTGTGAGTCTGCCATGGCTGTTTTGTTTCTCTGTGTGGACTTTATTTGCCGGTTCTTCCACCCCATCAGCGTTTATTTCCCCGGGAACTCTCACCAACCTTGCACAATTGGTTCCAGAACCTGTCAGGGTCTCTGCCAGTTGCCTGGTGACTGCTGCACCAGGGGAGAGTCAGACTGGACATCAGGAAGCATTAGTGACCAAACACTGGAACTTCCCGAAGAAGTGGTTGATGCCTCAAAACTGTCTGTTAAAGAGCTGTTTGAACAATGCCTTTAATAACATGCTTTAACTTTTGGTCATCCCTGAATTTGTCAGTTAGACTACATGATCATTCCAGCCAAACTGTCATGTCCTGTCTTATCCTATCCAACCCCACACAAAAAATATAGTAGATTTTGTCAAGGCTACCTAAAATCTCCTGGTTACAAATCTCTCCTAAAAAAGTATTTTTATTGTTAGTAAATTGCTGATACAGCTTTCAATTATACCACTGGATCATAAAATGAAGGTTGTTGTCATCTGAAATACGCCAAGGTCAAGCACTGTCTAATAGATTCAAAGAACTCTAGGAGGCTAATGTATTAAGATATGCTGTAAGGTGTCAGACTACTTTTGTGAAGTCAGAAAACAGACATGGAATTTGTACTCTTTGTAATGATAATATAACCAAATTCTCAGAAAACATACCATGAAGAGTTTTGGACAGTCATCCAAAATTGACTTTGAACATCTAAACAAGGCAACTTTGTCTTTGAAAACATAAATTGAGACCTACTTTATCTACCTCCCTTTATTCATCAATTGAATGGTCTTGTATTTGATGTCAGGGTTCCAGCATAGCTTCTGCATTCACTTTCCACAAGATGATGCTGAAATTTTATTTGTTTGTTAATTTTATTGCTTAATGTGAGAACTTGCAACAGTAAAGTTTCTCCGCCTGAGACCTCAAGCAACCACATTGCTGTGAGGTAAGAAGTAACCATGTGCTGGCAAATCCACAATAAATATCTATTTGAATGCTCTTAGCCTGTGGCAAATGCAGTGTAATTTAAGTTAGCGTGAAAGGAGGCTAAGCATACTCAATTTATTTTGCATTTGCCACGGGCTAAAAGAATTCACAGTGGACAGTTGCCGTAGATCAGCCGCTGTGTTTATGAAAGCAATTTTTTTTGTCAGTAAGACTGGTGTGAAATCAGGGAACAATCAGAATAGAAATCTGTAATTCTGGTATTGTCAAATACAAGTATCCAGGTAGTCTATGAAGTCATCATTCACTCAGTGTGAAATACAAGAACAAATAAATTTGATTGAAGAAAAAGAGCTTTAGAGAAATGATTTTTTGTGATGGGTATTATTAGTTTTTTAACTAGAGCCAGAATTTTTTCACAGAGCAGTAGTTCTTACATTGCCAAGCAAGCATAAGAAAAACCAAACAAAACTCAGAAACATCACTTTTGATATTTCAGGTAAAATTACAGATTTATAAGTATTATTAATGGAATTGTATAAACTACCTACTTTTTTCTTCCTGGAAATAATGGAAATGTGCCAGTAATATCACTGTGAGCGAAGGTGTGTGCTGTTCAGTGTCTGTTTTTTGGCTTCTCTCAGTTTTGGTCAGCACTGTATGGCAATTCATTTTAAATCTGCTATAGAACTTGTAGCATCCTGACGTGTAAAAATAGGACAGTTGCCACTTTTCTTGCTGTCATGCAAACACATTTTTAATGAGCAAAATAGATAGAATATTATATTGAAAAATTCTACAATGTGGGGCAATGTAGTTTTGCCTGTAGGAGGCCACAAAGATGCTCAGAGGGCTGGAGCATCTCTCCTGTGTAGATAGGCTGGGACAGTTGGGGCTGTTCAGCCTGGAGAGGAGAAGGCTCCAGGAAGACCTTATAGCACCTTCCAGTACCTAAAGGATGCTTCCAAGGAAGTTGGAGAGGGATATTTTTCCAGGGGTATGTAATGATAGGACAAGGGAAAATGGTTTTAATTTGAAAGAGTGCAGATTAGGGTTAGTTATTAGGAAGAAATTCTTTACTCTGGGGGTGGTGAGGCACTGGAACAGGTTGACAAGATGTGAATGTCCCATCCCCTGGAAGGGTTCAAGGCCAGGTTGGATGATGCCCTGAGCAACCTGGTCTAGTGGAAGGTGCCCATGGTGGGGGATTTGAACTAAAGGATCTTTAGGATCCCTTCTGACCCAAACCATTCTGTCATTCTGTGATAATAAAAGAGATAATAAAAGAGATTTTGAAAAAAAAAAAAACAAACAAACCCAAACCATTTTGGCTGAACACACTTTTTCTCCGTGTGCTGAGAGTTTTTCATCTCCTTTCTCTATTGTTCTCACAGGGCAACTTTATAATACTTAAACCCAGATCAGACTTTCAGATTAACTGGCAATCTTCATCCGTCAGAGCAGGCACATACAACACTTAGGTGCTGGTCTCTGCTACATACATACTGTGTATAGAGCATAGGAATTAAAGGAGGTTTTACATGCTATGAACAAGAAGCTGATAAGGTTTGAGAGAGACAGAGAGATTAAGAGCGTTAAGAGACACCCCCCAGCTTCTGTAAAGCTGAGAGGCAACTTCCTGATAGGGCACCACCACGCACTAACCTGTGTAAATTATGTTTGGATCAAAGACATTTCAACTTCAACCAGCTCAGGGAGTGGACAAAGCTAGTTCAAAGCTAGGATTTGGATCTACAGCACACTTCTAATCTCTCTCTGCCTTTCAGTCTCCTAGTCTGTATAAAGACAGAATTACTTTCATTAAAAAATCCTGAATATTTGCTCTGAAAGACCACAATATTCACTGAAAAAAAGATGATCCTATCCAAGAATGAGAAGGGAACTTCTAGGCTATAGAGAAACAGTCATTTTTCTGTCTTTTCCTGCAGTTATTCATCATTCAGTGTGTGACAGCTTCAGCAGGACGTAGACAGTGCCCTCAAACTGCAACATCCATAAATGGATGTTTACGGTACTTCCCTGGCTACAAAGCTTATCCTCAAGCAAGGAGAAATGATGGCTGAGATACCTTACCCTCTGATGTGAGTAAATAAGCTATTTGTCATTTGACTGGCAGGACTGGCTGGGAACATAATACAGCAGCAGGGCTGGGGTGTTGGGAATGAAAGGAAATAGCCTTGCTACAATTAAATTACAAGTCCTGAGAGCAGGGAAAAACGAAGTAAACTTGCCCATTTCAAATCTTCTATTGGAAACTGGGAGGTTCGTTTCATCTGCTAGAGGTTGTATTTTGCAAAGCCCTCCTTATTTGCCTAGATCTTTTAAAATAGTCTTTGAAGGGCTCTTGATGCAAGTTTAGACACATGATTTGAAATCAAGTTTGAGGACAGTCTAAGTACTTACTAGTTAATCAAGATGATGTGGTGGCTGGAAAGAGGGAGATCCAAGCATTTTGTGTATTGCACATATATTTCTTCAGGTACAGTTTGGTAAAAGGCACTTTCAAAACCAGGATACCAAAAAGATGATGTTCAGACTTGATTTTGTGTGGGTTTTTTCTGATGTACCTGAACAGGACATACAGGTAAAATGCAATTGCTGACTTCTAATAGACTGGTGTTGCCCTAGAAATAAGAACTGGAAATTTTGGAGTAAATTAAGATATTGGATAGTTACCAAATATTACCTTTGAACTGTGCTGCAGAGAAGCCTGGATTCTATGCAAAAAAATAAAATCACAAATCTGATAGTAAGCTTACATCACTGATGAAAGTCAGTGACATGTACTGGGAGGTGATAAGAGAAGAGCCATTATAAATTTATAATAAATAATTTGCTAACAATTGCCAAGTTTTCTTTGCTTTGTATTATGAGAGAGAAAAGACAGATGGACCAGAAACAATTGATTTGAACACAAAAAAATAAAGCCAGTCATCATAACTCCTTCTCTTCACAAGACAGAGGCAATAGCTTGGCAGAGTTTGGGTTGTGCTTATACCCCATTTCTACAAGTGCCACTGTACCATTTACTTAAAATCAGGGCTGGGGGTGTTTTGGTTTGTTGTTGAGGGTTTTGTTGTTGTTGTTTGTTTCTTTGTTTTGTTTTGTTGTTATTTTTTTAGGGTTCTTTTGGTGGAGAGAGGTGGGAGCATAGGCATACACAGTTTCATCTTTTTCCTATTCCATCATATTCTTACTTTGTCATCACATTATTTTTATACCTATCACTTTCTGGAACAACCATGGACCTAAAAGCAAAATTCAGTCATATATTATGTTTCCATATACTCCTTGAGTTATGTTAGCAATGAACAATTAATTTTTTGCTTCTTCTGAGCACAGCACATTGTC
This sequence comes from Myiozetetes cayanensis, assembly GCF_022539395.1. Classification (NCBI taxonomy): domain Eukaryota; kingdom Metazoa; phylum Chordata; class Aves; order Passeriformes; family Tyrannidae; genus Myiozetetes; species Myiozetetes cayanensis. The sequence continues at coordinate 7,612,355 of NW_026087742.1, forward strand.
ACAGCTCATGTTTGTTACCACAGCTTTTTCCAGTCACCCCTACGAAAGTGAAAGTGGAATTTTAAATTTCTATGTTAATATTATCTTTATCCAGTTCATACTTACAGAGTAGATGGGGAGAGGAGGAGAGGAAAGGGCAAAGCTCTTCCTTAGTGAAGGATTCCTGCAGAGGCTTCACTTACTGCTCTCTCCATTCAGGCAGACATGATGAAAAGCTCGGTTACTTTTTACTTCCAAACTTCATTCTGAACTTTGTCCCCGCCAAATAAGACAGACACATCTGTATTTTATGTTGCAATTCAAGAGACAAGTTAATTATCTCATTACTGTTAATCATTTTTATGGAGTTTTTTTACTGACAGAAGAACCAAGGGCAATATTTCATTGTGTTAAGCAGGCATTGTACAAATAAGGATGGCAAATATTATCACTTGAATAGCAGATAAGGCAACTGCAAAAATAGAGAATACATAAAAAGTAGCTGGAGATTTTTTTTTTTTCTCTGCAGGGATAAAACATTTATTTCTTCTAATTGAGCAATGCCACTTTGATCTCTGACACTGTTTAGGCCACGTCAGGTGTGGCTGATGCAGGAGCACTCAGGTTTTTTTATGGAAAGGAAACAGCTACACCCCATCACCAATCTGAACAATCAGGGATTCAGGTACTGGGCCCCGCTGAAAAGTATATTTACTGGCCTTGATGCAGCCTTAGAGCACACCTTAAGACTTCAGAGTAAACTAAAATATAAATATTGTCATTCCTTCCTTCAGAAGGCCACCTAAATTGGAGGCTAATTTTACTCCTCTTCTCTATGTAAATTTTCACTTGTATCCAGCCTAATTTTTTATTCATACTATAACAAGAGTTGCATAAAAATAGACTTGAGTAGCTGATAATTGCAAATGAATTAACAGTCATTCCAACAATGGATAGATGTAATTGTAATAAGGTTCCTAGAGTATCAAGTTCTTAATGAATAAGTATAGATACTAAAATGTTGTGTTGTTCATTATTGCTGAGAAAAACTCTTTCTGAGAAAGGTTTTATGCTTACCCTTCTATAAATCAGACCTAACTGTTAACCTGATGTTCACCTAATGCAGTGATAATATTTAAATAAATGAGAGAGCTTGAGGTGCTGAGAGCCTTTGTCATCCCAGAAATGTGATAAGGCAACGAGGTTGTATCACTTGAAAATGCCTTGTCCTCAGATCCCCCACACTTAACTTTTCATTTAGTTGCTGATACTTGACCAAGCCATGTTTTCATTTAAATAGCGAATTTGAAAAATCATTTTCTTTTTTTTAGAGAAGAGATTTCACTCATGGTATCAAGAAAATTACTATGTAGCTCCTGCCAATAGCCTTTCTCTTCTCCCTGTCTCTTTTGGCTTCGGTGTCTAGACCATCCTGGCTCATAATTTCTCATGTTTTATGAAAGATTAGAGAGCTTTATTAACTGCTGCAAATTCCAGTAGCCCAGGAAAATAGTTATTTTAATTCTAGTCTCACGTACATGGTTCTGTATACATAACTGCACATATACATGTGAGTATGGACACATATAAACATGTAGGTGGATGTATATTCATTTTTACAGTTGCATACTCTTTGCATTTAACGTGTCACTATGTTAAAATTACTAAATTACTTGTTCTTATAGTGCCCTTGAGAACAGGGGAAAAAGGGAAGCCCTAACATCCAGTTCAAGAAATAGTAAAAAGGGTTGATTTTGAGAGAGAAAATATCCTCAGCTTATCTTAGTAGTCAGTGAAAAGGAGACTCTTTAGGGTCTCTCTTGAGGTACACATAGGGTGCCCTGCTAGATGAGGGCCTGACAACAGGGAGCCTTAGTTGTCTTAGGGGTGTTTAACCTTAACTTCCTAAAAGCAGTTGCACAGAGGAAAGGCTGTAGGCAAAGAAGCACTTTTTGATCTGCTTCTCAAGGAAGGGTTGCAGTCACCGCACCACCTGTGGCTGTGATAGCTGAATAACCATAATGAAATATCACAACTAAAGGCTGTCAGAGGGAATAACCAGAACTGGTCACATAAAGTAGCATTAGTGTGATCTCTGTTCCTGCAGCCTGTTGTTGCTGACAGTTTGCTGTGGTAGAGTTAGCACACAGGTTTTTTGGCTGCAGGCATTGTGCATAAGGTAGAGGGAGTTTTTGTAGAGAGTGGCTTTAAAACTGAGCCATAGCTTGACTCTTTGGCCAGCTGATCACAGGCTCACTACCCTGGTAAAAACCTGGTCCAGCTGAGCTTGGCCTTAGCTAAGTTTGCATCTGTTTCTTTGATTTCAGTAGGCTTCTCACACAGGTCATATTTGAAGTGACTGATAAAACTGAAGAGGGGATTCTTCTTATTCTGCTTACTAAACATAAGACAAATAATGCTGTACTAATGAGGATGTTATAGCTTTCCTCAGTGCCGTGGATTCTTTGCTTCCAGACTTCCATCCTTTTGAAGGTCTCAGTAAAAAAAATACTGGAGGAAAGGCAAGTTGTAGGTCAATGTTCCAGAGCATGTTGAGAACATTGCTAGCATGCTAGTCCTTGCTTTGAACCTATATCCTCATGATGGGCCGTATTCACTGAACTTTTGGATTTTGGTTTATTTGATTTTAATTCTTTTTCTTCCTTTATTCTTCTAGTCTCAGGGAGAGGGACCAGACTTCTCCCTTTGAAGAGCATACATAGACTGTACAATGGAAGAACTGTAAGGAAGTTCTGTTAATTTTATCAGCCTGACATGGTGGTGAACTTGGTGTTCTTCTACTTGACCACTCCTAATCCAACCTAATCCATACTGGCACCATTGGGTAGCAGCTGTTGCTTTCGATAACCAAAGATTATTGAAGTCTCTCATTTGCTTCCTTCCAATCAGTCTTCCCAATAACTTAAGCAGGCATTAGTCCAGAACCTCATAGGCCAAAAGTGGCAAATGGAAAAGAGTTTGGTAGGGACTTGCAGAGGTAAAGCTGTGCTGGTGTTGACCAGGGAGGGGAAATCCAGAGGTACAAGGCCGGACAGGCAGCAGGGCCAGAGCTGTCATCATCAACATTTCCCTGGACACAGCTGCAGAATCTGTTCAACCAGAGGGAGCAGCTGCTGCCACAGCAGGATCCACAGTCACTGACCAGGCAGTGCACTAAATCATTCCAGATGATGCCAGTGGTTACAGATGTACCTCCAACAACTTGAGGGTCCCACAGCATTTAAGCTCATGTCTTAGGAAACTTAAGACATATGACTCTGATGATTTATCCACTTCAAACCCAGGGATTGCTGCCTTTCAGAGGCTTACCTATTTGCATCTGGCACACAGGGCTTCTTCAGATAGGGTGTTCTGATGCATTTCTGTGGTAGAAGGAAATTATCCTGCTTAAAATGCTTTATGCCTTAACATATTTATGATGCTTTATTCCTTAAATTTTTTTATGACCTCTGAATAATTTTTTACACACCTTTAGTACAAGTAAATAATTTAAGATACACACTAATCACTTTGATATACTGCAGAAGTGGAAGTTGTTTTTAAATGGATAAACTTATGAATTGGACTGGACTGTTAACTGAAGGTAGCTTTCAGCAATAATTATTATTGTTGTGAGGCTTTGTTCCTAATGGTGATAGAATCAGATATGGGACCAAAATTTGTGAGTGGTCAAATAATTCAGGAAACCTAAATCTCATGTAGAGATATGATATGATATGATAGCATTATGTATAATGTTACTCAGACTCCAGTGGGGAGAATAAGGAACCCATCTGCAAATGATTTGTATACCCATGGGTAGGCATGATTAAGAGATGATTCATTTTGGCTGCAGTTTAACTTCTCCTATAGAAATCACACGCTTTAAACACAATCTGATAGTCTGGTACCTCTAAAAAAAGCAAAATCAGTGAAAGAATAATTATGTGGACAGTGGGAAGATAAGCATTCAAACGAAAATATTTTCATGGCTTTTTTCATTCAAAGTTGAAAAGACAAGCTCCTTTGTTCCTGCACACTGCAGATTTCATTCTGCTCTTGTTATATTTAAAAAGAAGTATTTCTAGAGTCTCTACTATTCTCTTAGCAGTCTGCTCAGCAGAAATTTTTCTTGCTGATGCTGCATGCCATTTTGATGGTTTATGGAGTCACTGAACTTAATCAAAAATTCATTTCCACAATTTTTAATTCATTTTTTGCAGAGCACAAACTACTGGTTCTACTAACCTGACCTATACTTTCTCTTCTTTTCCTACTGCAAAATGAGAGGAAATCACTCACAAATACTTTGGGTTTATGTGTCATAATTCTCAACATTAAAAAAAAAAATCATTAAAAACTATTTGAAAATGAAAAGTCAGCACATACTAGAGCCAACACAGGCATTTATCTCACTGGCACATCTATAGGAAACACTCATAAAAACTCAGAATGTCTATCAGAGTGTAATCACTCAAGTATTTGCATCTCTGTCTAGTTTTACTTCAGGGAACACCTGTTTTACAGCAAGTGAGGCTGCCTGTGTTAGAGAAACTGTATATTCATACAGTGCCTTCAGAAGTTAAACTTACTTGCATAGTAACAAAACCATTATCTTCCAGTGTCTCAGTGGGCTGTCCATCACAGTTCCAGACCATTTCTTCTTGTCATGCTAAGCATCATCTGCCCTTCAAATGTAAACTGAAAATCCTCCTTAGGAAAGACCAGAAATTTCCCACTGAACACTGCAGACTCCAGTATATTTCATTAGGAAAATACTACAAATGTTATTTCTTCACTATTAATTGTGTATTGAAAAGTTGGTTAGAAATCCACAATTGCAGCTTAGAGAAAAGTGCTGCTGCTGCAGCAACTCTTTCTCAGGTCATTAGTCCTGCCAAATAAAAATGCTATGGGTTAGTACAGGTAAGGACTTTCAACCCTAAAATGTTGCTTAAGATTTGGATTCCAATATCTAAACTCCTAGAGCAGCTGTTGTATTTAAATCAGAAGTGTTGAATATAATGTATAGGAGCTGTTTTAGCAGAGGAGACTAAATCCAGGTATTTTCTTCTTCAGGTGTGAAAACTTTCAGCTTTGAATTAAAGTAATTGACAAATTCTGCTTGATTCTAGACTGTTATGGTGTGCTCTAACAAAGATGGTGAGTTTTCTGTGAATTTAGCTCACAATCAGTTGTCTCTAGGAAAATAAGACTGATTAGTGTTAATTTGCTTTTCACCTTTCACCCAGAAGGATAACTGGTCTCTTGCAAAGTAGAGATATATATCAGCCAAAATAAACCCAAATCTTCCTGCTGATCAAAGTTTAAGTGAAAGAGCTTCACAGTTGTGAATCTTGAAAGAGCAAAAGTCTCTCTACTTTTCCTATCTTTTTTTTTTTAATTTATTTTTAAGGATCTCTAGAAGCCTCTAGAAGCTTGTTCAAATCTGACAACACATGTAGTACAGGCTTCATAAAACATCAGTATTACAGAGAATAATAGAAAGTATGGGATTCATTTTGAGACATTTAAAGGTCATGGTAAATAGGTGTAGAATCAGTTATGATAAGCTGAAGGAAATATAACTTTTAATGTGGAATAAATTTAAATTTTGTCTTAATGAGAGAGGAAACTTTCTAGAATGAATTTTTGTGATTGAAAATCTCATAGCTTTCTGAATGGTTTCCAGATATTGTCTGATGGTAGTATTGGGCACTGAAGGAAGCTTTAAAGAAGGTTCTCTGTCAGTATGTAGAACAATGAAGGGTCTCAGTGTTGGCAGGACTAGCTTAGTGGGTCAGGATTTATAGGATCAATGTAAAAAACCATCTTTCTTTTTTATGAGGTCATTCAGTTGTATAAGGCTTATTTCAGTAGACAGCTTTTTCAGCCTGCCAGCAAACAAGAAAATGACACCTACAAAGTCAAAATACTAACCTGGCTCCACCCTCTTTGCATTCTACCTTCAGATAATTACATGCACTGATAAGATTCCCCCTCAGCCTGCTCTTCTCCAGGCTGAACAGCCCCAGTTCTCACAGCCTTTCCTCACAGGAGAGATATTTCAGAGATATTTTAGGGGCCTTTAGCTGGTCTCTGTCCAGCATGTCCATCTCTCTCCTGTACTGGGGAGTCCAGCACTTCAGGTATGATCTCACCAGTGCTGAGTAGAGTGGAAGGATTACCTCCCTCTACCTGTGCTGGCAACACTTCTCCTAATGCAGCCTGAGTGCCAGCAGGAGTACCAGTCTCCAGCCTTGGCCTTGGGCTCCTTTGCTCCTGGATGCCTCCCTGAGGTGATCCAGTGCATCCCCTTGCCCTGCCTGGGCCATCTGATGGCTCAGCTCTGCAGGGCTGTGTCCCCTCAGTAAGATGCTATCAGTGCTGGGGTCACCTCAGCTCCTGCTTGTCCCCCGGTGAGACAGGCTCTTCCTGCTCTCTGACGGTAAATAAGTTCCGTAAACAATTGCTTTTACTTTCACTTCTCAAACATTGATAAAGAAACTGTATGAAATGATGAGAAAAGTGTATCTGACATTAAACATTACACCCTCCATGCAGAGAATATATAAAAAAAAGAGCTGGTCAGAGATACTGGACCCTGGGACACTGTTGACACGCAAAACTTCAGCGATACAAGGAGTCTTCTCCTGGTTTTCCTGAAAGCACAGACATGTAGATTGATTTATTTATTAAAATTTTTTCTGTACAAAACCTCATACAAATCCTCTCATTTTCTAAAATCCATTGAGGGTATCTCTTTCTACAGCGTTATTGGAATATTGTAGAACTCACTTAGAGACTTTTCATGTGCAGATCACTTACTGTAGATCTTAGATGAAAATTTTGCCAGTGACTCTAGGACTTGCTGACTTCAGCAAAGTTTTTGAAGTTCAATATGCAAAATTATTTTTGAGACCATGCTGTGTTTAGTAAGAAGTGAGTCATTGATACTCTGTATAGACCAACAGGATGTTCATTGGAGAAAAGCATGAAATAATTTGATTAAGACATACCACTTTAATTAGAACATTACTCCAAGAACAGAAACAGAACAGGAATCCCCTTCTGATTTACAGTCCATTGGGGATCAATAATATCTTCTAACAAAAGGTATAGGCTGCTCTAGAAAAAGCCTCTAGCTCTGCCTATTGTTCATATATCATCAGTGTCAGTGAATAATTACTGGCTGGTTTTGCATGTCTGAGTAATTATGGAATAAAAATGGAATACTCATGGAATTAGTAAAAAGATGCCACTGGATTTACAAAATATGTCTCGTTTAATGTAGTTCAATGCTCCGGACAGATCTGACTTCTTTTCTTTGCCACTGTGCTGTTTTGTATTGGTCAGCATGGAATAATATGAGAATATTTCCTCTCTGGGCATTAAGATCCAAGTATAGTTAGTAGGTTTGAATGAATGGAGTTATTACTTTAGTCCATAAGCTGTTGGCAACCCAGATAAGTGCCAGGGCTCAGGATCTGCAGTGCTGTCACATTTCAGGATTGCAGTGCTTTCAGTATTAGAGGCAAAGCATTGCCTGCACAGTCCCTATTAGTGTTTTTTGCCCAATTGCAAAATCTCTTCTGACAATAAGGAGGAAGCTGTAGCTTGAATATTCCCTGTGCAAAATTCTCAGTGGAATGCTGACTCAAGGACGCGAAATTAACTTTCCTAAACTACATAAGTCTTCATAAATTCAGCCTTTCTGTCCTCTACCCTTCACCAGATCACAACCATAGCTTACATGTTACCCAAACTGAATACTCAAGAGAATGCAAAATATTATTTTTCCTTGCAGAAGTGATAGATGCTTACCAAGGTACTGCCCTCTGCTTTCAGCAGAGTTGTAAGAGTAACTGCCCCCTTAAGAGCCATGAGCTGAAATGTCTCAATCCCTTTAAGACTGTGTTTCCACTTAAGAGTTCCTGAGAGCCCTGGTCAAAGTATATTAGCAACTTGATTAAATTCCTCTCCATTTCTCTCAGACAATGCCCTTAACTGCTTCTGCTGCTTTACTGTATTAAAGGCTCATCAGAATTACGGCTCCTGACTCAGTATTAATCACCACTGCAGAGCTCCACCGGGGTCCATTCACGACACCAAAACACTTGTGCTGACGTGTTTTATGGAGGAGGTCAGGATTACCTTTACTGCCTTGGCATTTGTAGGACAGCAGCTCTACCCTAAGATTTTTGAAGTGCCAAGGACGTGACACGACTAATTTGATGTGCAATAACTGTCCCAAGCTTGCCTGCAGGACTCCTCATTTTAAGACATCTACATGTCCTTAAGGCATGTACAGTTTCACAAATCTATTAGACTATTAAGAGAGTGACATCATTATTAACTATAGACTTATTTTTTTCATTTCATTAATATTTAAATTGCTACTCATATCCACTGATACAGTGGTAAACGAAAAAGTGGGTACACTTACCTGTTTGGCATTCACACCAGTCAAAAATCTGTTATCACCCAGATTAGATATGCATAAATTCTATTTATTTATATTTAGCCTGGCTGAACCTTTAGCTGCAGCAATATGAAATGAATGTGAAAGCAGACCTATAAATTAAAAATTAAATAGGTGCACATAGCATAAACACACACAACATATATCCCTGGTTATGCACTTCTACTTTTATGAAAGATATATTTCTTTTTGAAAACAGATGATTATTTTCTATTCATGTTTTAGGGTGCAAATGTATCTATACTATTCAAAATATTTTGCCCTTATAAGTCTACAGGAAAGATGTATGGTAGACAAGTTTATAGTCACTGTATTACTTGGAAAATGGTTTAGTCTTGCACTTTAAGGTTTTAAGAAGAGTTTTCCTCACATCTTTTCCATACATTCCTTTGTTATTTATCTATATGCAGTGATACATTTGCATTTAATGGGTAATCATTTGATCTAAGCCAAACTGATTTTTTTAATGAGCAGTAGCACTGTTACATATTGTTTCATGCTTTAGGATGGTAGGCCATTTTTTATTTATTATTTCATAATAAAAGGTTCAGAAGAGATGTTTATCAGGACAATTAGTGACCCTGGGGGTTTTTTGGCTAGGAAAGCAAGCCAAAACAAAATTATAACATCCCAGCATGCCTTCGACCAGCTGCAGCTCACCCTCTGTGGGCTCAGAGAACACGCTCCTTTGCCAGGAACATCTGGCTTTTGAAAAGCCAGTAAAAAGTTTGGGATTCGTGTAACAAAAGCCAGGAAAGAATTACAAACTGAGGACTAACTTCCATAGTTTGTTTTTTTTTTTTTGGAAGTGGAAGCAGTTTCCTTTTCCTTAGGGATGGAGATCAGAACGAGAAGGACTTGCCAGTAAAGCTGGCCTAAACAAATTATTCAGTAGCTACACACTGCTGCAGCTCAGAGAAAAACTTGTCCATCAGCCTACTCCATAACTTTAGCAAAGGCACAGAAATCCTGGTGAAACCAGATAGAGATAGTTCTGCAAGCATCAGGAGATTCGATTTTAGTCTTGATTTACTAAATATGCTGACATCCATACCATATAATCTCCAAGCATGGAGAAGATTTTTGTAAAACATCATTCTAAAAGGAATCATATCCTGCTCTGTAAATGAAATCATTGCAGAAGACGAGCATTCATGACAAAAAGTTTATTGGGTTTTTTTTGGTTTTTTTTGTTGTTGTTGTTTGTTTGTTTGTTTGTTTAAATTCTCTAGGGATTGACTCAACTAGCAGTTTAAGTAGATACCTAATTTCAAAGGTATGATTAGTTTCACAGAGGTTTTATTTACATGGGTCAACGTCCTGTGCATACAAGAATATCCATAATAGTTCTGTCTGTGCTACAAACATTGTTACCTGCACATTATAGGGTTAATGTTAAGACTCCAACTCTTGCTTGTGCAGGAGTAAAAGACCTTGGTGAAGTTTATAATCAGATAACTTGTATATTAGAAGTAGCTTTGTGAATATGGACCTGAATTTTTTTTTTTGCTGTGTATGTACCTTGTAAGCATGTTCACCTGAAACATGTAAGCTGTTTGCTGTTTGCAGAAATTGGGTGCATCTTGCAATTGGGTGAATGTTTAAGTCTGTTAGTTTTTTCACTAAGTGATAAATTTAGCCTGGGTTAAGAGGATTTATTTAATAGCCAGAGGTAGTTTCCTTGCTGTTTTTTTTTTTCTTGTTTCTTTGCTCACCCTCATTTCCCTACACAGCATAATTATTTGGGGTTTTTTTCCCCACAGAATGAAAGTCAGTAAGCTGCCTCCTTTTTAGAGACAAGTAATTCTTAATTTGCATAACAGTGAACTATTTGTGGCATTTCAGTAGGTGAAGACCTTATCAAATATTTACATTTTTAGGGATTTGAAAAATTAGAAGTCAACTTGTAATTAACTCTCATAAAAAATTCTGTTTTCTGTGATGAGATTAACACCAAATTCCATAATTGTACATTCCCAGTATCATTGTCATTATTCACTCTTTTCATCCCATTACCCTTTTTCTGTTTTTCGTTTTTACTCTTATCCTTCAACTTGTCAAAGTCTCAGTTCAGCATATCACTGGATCACCTCCTTAGCCAGTTGCACTTCAACTCAAGATAAGTGCCCCTGGTTTAGGACTATACATAAATACACAATGTTTTCCTAATCATGATGGAAGGAATGGCTCAATGTCCTTAACATAATCCTAATCTAAGCAGGTGTAGAGTTTGAAGGCCACTGAAAGCCCATGGACAAATAGAATCCATGACAGACTTTGATAATATGGCCAATAGTGCATGAAGAATAACAAAACAAAACAAAACAAACCAAAACAAAACTCCAACAAAATATAAAATGTTTATAAAATGGGAATTATAAAATCCAAGACAAATCCCTTTCAATATTTTGTTTTCAGAAAGACTATATCAATATGTAAATTTTTCTTTTCTAGGTGACATTTTCATGACCCTCTGCTTGGAGCAGCAATACTGACTCACGGATTTACAGCTTCTGCTTGATTTTTTTCTACTCTATAGCAGCCAACACAGTTGTTTGCAGAGTCACACATCAGGCCAGATCAGTGTGCAGATTCCAACCTCAGCCTTTTATTCTCATCAGTTTTATTTGCTTGGCCACATAGTGTTCTCAGCACAGCTAAATGGATGGCAGTTTGAGACGTGGGAAGGGGAATGAAAAGCATCAGGTAAAGGAAAGGAATTTGCTGATATTGCTGCAGAAGACACCTTTGGTGGCAAAGCAAGGGGACACATTTTTCTGCTTCAATCTTTAAGAGCTGACTGCGATGCAGAGTCTTTGTTTCTTTTAGCAGAACTGTCAAATGCAAAGCAGAACTGGAAGGAAATCCAGCACCCGTTGACAATGTCAGGCAACAAAATTAGCTGCTTACTCATTTCTTTCTTGCTCAGTTCTCTGTGACACAGCCTCTCATCCTCGGCTTGTAATGCTCAACAGTCACTGATCATCCTCACAGGGCCAGAAGAACCTGAAAGAGGCCACACTGGGTTAGCTGAGCCGGGTATGCCAAAGACTGTTGTGTCTCCAGCAACAGGGAAACTCACACACAGTGTGAGAGGACCAGGGTGTTACAATGCCTTCCACGAATAGTTTTTGCATTCTTCATTAAACTGCACTTCAGAAATTTGCAGGACTGGTGGTATTTTTTGTATTTTATAGCCCTAGGCAGATGGTTCTTTTATGATGTTTGTTATTTTTTGCACAGCTATCCTACAAGGTACCAAATTTCAAGACTATTAGGAAATGAATCCCAGGTGTAGCAGAAGTAGCCTGAAAACTTACTGCACACTGTGGCCTTGAAATGTACATGGGAAATTACTTTTATAACGAAATAATTATATTTTTAAGTTATTAGTACCTGTTTTAGTAATTGAAGGATTGTTTCCTATTTCACCTTAGCAGCACTTATGTGTGTCTATAAACATATATTGGACTCTAGGTTACTTAATAAAAATATATGTAGTATATAATAATAATACAGGATTAATACACACTAGAGTAATAAGAATAGCTAGTGATATGTAATAATAATATAAAATGGAAAAAATAAATGTCAGGCTTTCTCTTGGCAATTGTACACCACCACTTATACTTCAGACTTTGAATCTCCAGAGAGGAAAAAATTATTCTTCTTAGTCTGTACTAGTGAGAGAGAAATCAGCTCTTGTGATTGTGGGAGGAAATGACTGATGATATTGTCTGGAGCCAAGTATAACTTGAATAGCTGCAATACAAGCTGCCACACAGAGTACCAGTCTGGGGTTGTGAACTATTATACTATATTTCAGCCATTTAATGTTTGTAATTGAGTGATGAGAACAGTGTGTTATTTGATGCACATACAGCGACACAGTGGCTTTTTCTTGTTAAGGTAATATTAGAGGACTGTTCCTTTGGTTAGAGGCAAAGGGCAATCTTGAATGTGGGATATACCTAGCTCCAAAAATACCCAAGGGAAAAAATGATCCTACCTTTAGGCATACAAGCTTTTCCTTTCTTTAGGCCCTTGGCAGTTTAGTGGTGGTGAGTTAAAGTGTTGAACGTTTTGCATGGGGACTCTGGAGGGAGCACAGGGGCAGTGTAAGGAGAACAGCTTTTGGTGGTATCCCAGAGTCCAGGGATGTGGGAATCTACAACTAAAAGTCTCATGTTGAGTACACCAGAGGAGTTCCAAACACTCCTGGTTGCACTCTCATTTTAGCAGGTACTCCATGGCACTCAAGCAGTCCTTGTTTAAGGAAAGAAAAGAGTCTGTGTCTGACTCAAATTTGTTGATCTTTCTTTTAAAAAAATGTAGCAGTACTTCTGCAGACACGGGGTTGAAAATGACAGATGTCACAGTGAAAGAACTGGTAATCTGAGATCAGAGTGTGAGCCATTTAACGTAACATGCTGAATTCTACAGCACTTGTCATTTCCTTCGTGAGCAGCTTTCTTCTGTGCTTATTCAGTTATGCACTGCATCCTATGGCTGCACTTAGCAGCTTGATAGGCAATTCCCAATAAGACTGCAAAGTTTCACCACACATTCACACAGCTTTCTGTTAAGCTGTATTTTGTTTCAGGGGCTGGGGAGTAGGTTGTTCTTTTGTTTGTTTTCTGTGATATGACAATATTGCAGGACTCCAAGTCCAGGAGGTGATTTGCCTCCAATTCCAGGAGGTTTCCAGGGAATACACTCTATTTGTGTTTACACAGATTGAATCTGTGCTTCCAAAATAATTTTGTCATCTGAGTAGTTCCTTCCACTGGCTTGCATTTCTTCCTTTGTAATGACATACTTTGACAACACAACACGAAGGGACATGTACAGCTAAATAGCAATTTTCAGATAGAGAATAGAAAGCAAACAGGAACTTGCTAAAGCAAATCTAGATTTATATATTACTTGAACTACTTCTTATATCAAAGTGGAAAAAGCATATATTGGGTCTTTCCTCTTCCTATTAAATTACTTGAAGGTCTGTGTACGTGATCAGCCCCCAGTCTGGCTAGAAGATGAGCAAACCATGTTCTACTGAGTCTTTTTCTGAAGATATTTTCTTTCTTTCTTTCTCCTTGAAGAGGAACATCCTGAAAGAGTAGTGCAACGTACACAGAAAACACTGCCATGTGATTATGAATCATTTAGTAAAACAGCAAACTGTGTCTGCTGGGCTTGTTTTGCCTTTTTCTCTTATAAGTATAAATCAGGTGCAGTTTTCACTGCAGTAAAAACAAGCCAGAAAAGTGAGAACATGTAACATGCAAATACGGTCCTGAGGTAATGAACCTACACCAGCTAAACATCTAGTGAGTGCAGAAATGCATGTATGATTTACATGCAGAACAAACAGTGGCAAGAAGGAAACAGTGACATGATTGTACCACTCAAGAGAGCTACATACCACCCTGTCAGAAACTTTTTCAACCCCATTTACTTCTTCAGAGTTATAAATATTTGCCACTCTATAGGACCCAAGTGACTAACTTTATTATGCATGGGTGAACTATTCTTTCTGAACTCAGACGCGGAAGCATCACATACATTTAATTTCTGCCAAATTAAGCTCCACTCTTTTACAGAGATCCACACAGTCTAGACATGGTATTTTTCCTAATGTTTCTTGACTTGGCAGAGAAAAGAGAAATCTGTTAAACCAGATAACTGACTGTAAGCTCATAATTGATACAGATATTATTAATCAAGGCTATATTGTTCTGAATAATCTGTTGAACTGTAACTTGAAAAGAAACTTGAAAGGTGAAAAATGCCTGAAAAAGAAACACAGTTTCATATACAGTTTCTTTCTACAGGAAATGGTCTTGCTTAAAACAAATATGAAGATAACAATAGAATTTCTATACTGAGAAGCTATGGAAACAAATTCAGCAGTTTTGCAACAACAAATGAGTAGTCATATTTTTCTATCTGTATAATGAATGCTTTAACATGCTTTAACATTTTCTTTAGCCTTCTCTTATAGAACCTGGTAAAGAACTCCTGAAAAAATAATTTCTTAATTTACTTAGACAGAATAGGCACACAAAGATTGTTTCTGTAGATCTGGAGAACACTGTTCAAAGAACAGTTCAACCTTAGACAATCTAATTTCCTGTTGAACTGCCTGGTCTTTTCATCTTATTTTTTCTTCACCTTCCAGAGCTGGCATTGAAGGGCTTCTTTTATTTTAAGTAACCTACATTTAATTGTCGGAGTTTTTTTCATAAGCACCATTATACAAAGAAGCAGGCTCACCATGTCTGTTCTGTGCATCCTTACTGTCTGTGTGTGCCACACCTGGAAAATTCACCCACTGTGATGGCTGTGTACTGCAGTGTACTTTTCATCAGCTGAAACCTGGACAAAACATAAAGCTTTCCAAGGCAGGGACACTGAACTGGTAACTGGGGTGTCCTGTGCAAGGCCAGGAGCTGGACTCTATTGTCTTTATGGGTCCTGCCAACTCAATATGTTCTACAATTCCATTTTTTCAAGACAAAAACACCAGTCTTTCACTTGAAAGCCCTTTAGCAGGAACCCTCAAAACACAACTGACCTTAGCCAATATTTGTATTTCCATGCATCAGTAGGCTCTTAAGGCATTATTACTGGGTCCAGTTTTAAAACTACTCAGAGTGGTCCTCAAATTTCACCTTTGGTTGTAGCATGAGTTCTTTAATCTGACTGAGCTCTTTTGTTGCCATGGTTTTAAGTTCAGTTTTCTGCTCAGACCTCTGCTCAAAATAAGGTGTTCTTAATTGTCCATAAAACTTTAATAAGCTCCATGACCCTCACATCCATATTACTTTATCACAGTGCTCTTGGATTTCCTTTCAGTTATTCTAACCTTGGCATGTGCTTATGATTAGCACAAGCAAGAGATAACAGCAATAAAATACCCACTTATCTCTAGATAGATGAAGTCCTCAGCACTGCATTTTCAGAGACAGAAGAGATGAAAGTGGAAATACAAAGGCACACAGGCAGCCCCTGCCCTGAACAGCGGCACAAAACCCCAGTGCTGTGTGATGTGGTGGGAGGCTCTGCGCTGACAGCTTCTAGCCTGCACATCTGGGAAATCCTGCACATGCTGACATGTAGGGACCTACCAGAACTGCTGTACCTGTACAGGGCAAATAGCCAACACAAACACAGCGAATCTGACACATCCTGATCAGAGATTGACTCTACAAATAATCCTCTGTGAAGCTCAAGGGGCTGCAGTGCGTTACACACAGCGTGTGTGGCAGGAGGGGAGAACTCTGGCACATCTCTGTGCACGCACCAGGCATTTAAACTCTGCCATCTGTTCAGGACATAAGGGCTTTGAGCAGTCTGACAGGGTTGCTGAACATCTGGAAATTTTGGACTAAAGGGCTAAAGTGGATGATGTTAATAGCTAAGAACTACAGGAGCTGCGGTCTTTGCCTGGATCTACGAAACTCAGTGCCTCCACCCAGGCTCAAAACGCTCTATTCATAAATCATTCCTGAAATTTGAGATAATTTTTTTTTTTGCTTGTAAATGAATAGAATTAGGAGGGGTTTTTGACAGCTTACAAGCATTTCAAAAGTCACGTCACTTCAAAACCCATGCTTGTTTTATAATTTATGAGGCATTGCATCTCGTTATTTCCTGATAAGATTCATGAAGATTCCAAATCCTCTGAATAAATTCTCCAGTTGAAACTAAAAGGATTCAATTTTTTTTTTTTCATGGATAACCTTAGAAATTCCCTAGAAAAGAAGGATCTGCATTCATTAGGAGAAACTTTTCAAGGCTATTCCTTTTTTCATTTAACATCCTTCAAATCTACGGAATTACGCCAGTTTTTGTTAACATTTTTTGTGTTCCTATCTAAACACTGTTAAGAAACGTGTCCAGAGGTTTCAAATCTTATTTTGTATGATGCTGACTGAGCCCCACATACATGTAAAACTTAATAGTGATGGGCCCAACTGTTTGTAAAGTATTTATAATCTTATGAACTGTTTACAATATGAACTCACTAAAGTATAAGACATCAACAACTTTGTCCAAATTGCACATAAAATCTAAAATTTACTTGCATATTCTAGGTATTAAACTTACACAGTTATTCCAGTTTTTAAAAACTCATCTCAATTTTTTACATTTGCACTATAGAAGTTCTTTATTTGTTGTTTCCAAATCTGTTTTATTGGATGATTCCACAGTCAGGGATACAGAGAGTGGGATTGCAAGCCCCTTTTGAAACAGCATCTTCTGTATTTAGTAAGTCAGTTATGGATCTTAACTTTTCTTCTCCTTCCTCAGAATTTTCAGAATTTTAGTACTCTTTAAAGGATTTTAAACATATAGAATTTAATTAAAAGTGTTTTTATTTTTGTTATCAACTCCAACTAGGTATTTAAGTCAAACAATGCTAGAAGCAGGTTTTCTGTCAGTTTCTTCAAATTACACATTTCAGATTTTTTTTCCCTACTTACTCATAAATGGTATTTGATTAAATATTGTACCTGAGAGTAGGGTCAGGAACCATAAAGCTAAAAGAAAAGCTCTTTTTCATTGGATTCAGCAGTAGTCCATACCACATATGGGAAGATGTGAGTAAAATCTGTCTATATCATGTTACCCATTTATTGGCTGAACAGTAGCGAAGGAAATTAGTAAAGAAATAAGATTACTTTGTTCCCTTTTTCATTTACACAGAATTATGTTTGAGCTGTCACTTTGAGGGAAGTGGAACAAAAGAAATTGGTCAATGTGGAATAGCTCCTCTTTGAGGTTTGTTTCAGACTCTCAGTTCAAAATGCCCCCCTAAATTCATTTAAAATCTGGCACAACACACTGATGTGCTAGCAGTGCTATACAGTCTCCACTCGCTGGTTTTCATATCCAGGGGTGAGCCACAAAAGTTGCCTGAATTTTCATGTGGAAAAAACTGGCTTGTACTTTTCTCCTGAGATCTTGCTGGCAGCCACGTGGATGCAGCTTCTTTACCTCCAGCCAGCTGGCCCACCTGGCAATTACGTGCTAAGCTGTTCCCAGGGATTTGCTGGAAAAGCTTGTTAGAAATTTACCCTGTAAGCAACCACAGGACCAGGGTCACAGCTTCTCTTTTTTTTCATAGCACATATTGGATGGTCTCTGCTGGAGAGGACATCTCCCAAGGTCAGAAATCTAATTTGACATGTGTATTCAAGAATGTTAAGAAACCCCAAGACTTGCCAGAGATAAGGAGGTTTTCATAGCAGAGCATACCTGGAGACTTTAAAGGAATAAAGTACCATTAACAGAAATAGCTCTAAGGCCAAAACATTACTGATGAGCTGGATGCAAGAAGGACAAATGTCCAACATTTCTCTGGTCTTGAACATAACAACAAATATGTTTCATTATGAAGCAGTGGAATAAGAATGGAATTGCTGCCTGAACAATAGAATTCAATGAAGCGGATTTTTCTGTGGGGAAAACCAAGCAACACACAGATTGTAAATTACATAATTATCTCTCAGATAACTGGTCTGTTAAAGGAGAAACAAAGCAAAAGAAAAACAAAAAAAAAATTAGTGACTTAAAAGACTTCTCTCTAAAGGCAGACACATGTAAACTCGTCTGAGATAGATAAAGTATCACTGAAGCCCTGAAATGTATTTAATCAATTTTCTATCTCCTGCTGGCTGATATAAATAGACATAACTTAAAGGTTAAGGTAGTTCATGTCAGGACTTTCAGAGAAGAAAATCTTTTTATCCATATATTTCAGCCTTCTCAGTCACAGCTATATTGTTAAAAGCATTTGTCCAATTAAGATAATAAAATTCTGCTTCATAGTTTAGGAAAGAAAGAAAGAAATAAAAATCTTGATATATTCTGAGCTTTGCATTTATATGCTAGGCACTAATGTTTTAAATTATACAATTATTTTAGCTTTTTTAAGTAAAATGTCCACAGTGTTTTGGATTGCAAAACCTTGAAAAGTGAATGGTGTGGCAGTATCATTCCAGGACTGGCAAAATTATTTGTCTTTTATTTGTTTGCCTTGTTTTGTTCATGTCAGTAAGAAATTATTTGTCTTTCAATATAGGAAGAAACTACTTATGGTAAACATCATTTCCAATATGGAAATTTCCCATCACAGACTACTTCAGACATCTAAAATGCAAATTAAATTATGTTTGCTTCAAACTATACCTACATGCAATGTATACACATAAATACATTAGGAGTAAAAAGCTATTTATTCTATATGTTTAACTGTTTATTTATCTGGGCTTTCTTTCTTCTCTTTTCTTCTAAGAGTGAATGAACTAGTTATTCAATAGCCTAATCTAACCCCAAAATTCTGCCATATCTGAAACAGCTTTTCATCATTACAGTGTTCTCTCTAAAATGACAGAAATCAGAGCAGCTAAAAATTGTGACCAATATGATGATACTGATTTTCAGTGAAGAACCTAAACTCAGTTCAATAGCATTAAATGGTATGGCATTAAAAAAAAAAAAAAAGCTTTAGGATGTTTCTTGCACATAATGGCAGACGAGGAATTGGGAGGTTTGTTTGCTTGTTTGGGGTTTTTTGTTTAGTTAGTTTTGAGGGTTTTTTTTACAATTACTGGTCTCTATTGTTTGCGTTTCTGAAAGTTTGGGAAAGAGCAAAGCACCCTCGGTGCTTCTAAACAAAATTTGGGTTTGTCTTCAGCCTGATTATCTCTGTTCCTGATGAACTGTGTAGATCAAACAGCTTGTGGTTTTAATGTTAAAAACATTTTAGTGTCTTGTGGACCAAGAGGTAAATTTTTGTTTTATTAGTGAAAGTGTGATTAGACTTTAAAATTCAACAAATAAAGAGGAAAAATAAATCAATTATAGTTAAAACCACATCCAAACTTGTCATTATTTTTTAAAGAATGAGGTATTTACCTGGTTTTTAAAGTAATACTTATCTCTTCACCCCAAAGATTTTCCTGTATTCTGTACTCACCCATTCCTTGGACTCCTCTCAGTATGAAGGATTTTTCCTGAATTATTTTGAACTTTTAGCTGAAGTAAAGGATACCATGGACATTTTCCATAAAACAGAGAATCCATGGTATGGCATGAAATGTGAGACTATAAGATTCAATGTGTACTTTAATCCGTAAGATTATGTTAGAATCCATAAGTAATGTTTGCATGCAATAGATAAAACATGTTAATTAGAGCTATCCATTCAGTAAACAAAACCTCATGGAGCTAAAATCAATCAGCCAGTGAAATTCCCCTCCCTATCTGTCGCATGGAAATGTTCCTATATGAACATGCAAACAAACACACATGCAAACATTCTTTCTGAAACACTTGTGATTAAAATGTGTATCGATAGAAATTACTTCAAATATTGGTTTATTTCAAATGCCAGCTTCGTAGGTGTAGAAATGATTCACGTTATTTCAACTTGTATACAAGTCATCAAATTGATTTGGCTTTAGAGCACTTGGATGGATTTGAAAAGCAGTGGCATATGACAGTTTTTCTGAGAAGCCTTTTAAAAAGCATGTAACAAGAACTTAGATTTAGAATAAAAGCAGTTTAAAACCCAATTAAAATAAAAAGCAGTCTGAAATAATAAAGTACAGATATGGAAAGAAAGGAATGTCGGAAAAGACAGGTAGAGCAATTCATAATTTTGTCTTGGAAAATGATGTGTTAAACACTGTTGGCCCTACCCTCACCAGGTATAAATCCAGCTGACTCCACAGGCAATAGTGGAACTGTTCCAGTCTGTCACAGGTGAAAGAGCCAGTTCTAAATCTTTTCAAGCACATTTTCCTCTTTTAAACTTGTGCTGTCTGAGCAGTTTTAAGTATGACTATCTGAGCAAAGAAATTTCTCAAGCACAATAGGGTTTAATTATGACAGCTTAAATTAACTGCTCAGGTAAATTAAAGACTTTGCTTTATTCCAGATAGTTTTCTGACTCAGAACCATTTCTACTTTATCTAAAAAATCCTTTGCATAGTGCTTTAGTGACATTTAGGTTTTTGCCTGTCATCATGAACCAGTTCTCCACAGCACTGCAGGAACTGTCCTCCTGCTTGCTGTACACAGAAGCCCAAAGTATTAATCTTGTGCTTTTTATCTAGAAATGGACCTTGAAAAATTAATTCCAGGGGCATCTTGCTCCAGCAGCTTAGGGCAAATATAGAGCAGTGTGCTCCACTGGAGATTATCATGCTGGTGGCAGAACTGGTAGGAGAGACCTTCTACCCACAGCTCACCTGCTTCTGTGAGCAGACTGTGAACCTCCTGTAATTTATTGTATAATAATAATCTGAAATCCCATATAAATAAGTTACAATGAATAATGATGCACACAGTAAGCCACTTGTCATAACTGCAAAGTGCACACAGGCTTTCGAGTGGAAAAATGGGGCCAGGATTATGAAAAAACCTTTAAATTCAATGTTTGAAGAGACTTAACACAAAATGGATGGAGAGACTGTTTTGTGAATGGCTTAGAAGCATAAACAGCAGACCAAAGGGGAATTACGAAAAGACATAAAATTTAGAGAGGCTATGGAAGATGTGGAATAGTCATAAAAAAAATATTATAAAAGCTACTGCATTTGGTGCTTTAAAATTAGATTTTACAAGGTAATAGGGAAGGAAGAAGAGGAAAAGTGCTGAAAACAGCACTCTGATTCCTTAATCCTGAGGCTAGCTGAGCTTCATTTATGCATCTTAACAGCAGTCACCTAGGCTGATCTAAATTACATTGATAGCAACAGCTCCCTGAAGACAAGAGTTATGCTCCCTGCGTTGCAAGGCTGACAAGAGGAGGAACAAAAGGTTTTGAAATGAATATGAGGTTCACCTAATTTAATTCACATAGATTAGCCATTTGAGAAATGTTTCGCTCTCTCAAGGAGACTGGAAGTACTGGAACAAATTTCTGCTTTACTGCTACTACCCTCAGTAGAGTTTTACCAAGTTTAAATTTGGGCTGCACCAGATAGAGAGTGAGGCAGAGCTCTCTCATTTTGCTCTGTGGTGGATCAGTGCTGACTTTCTTCAGGGCCTTTACTGGAAGAAAGGTTATTTCACTTTCCAATTTATGTGAAAATATTTTATAATCTATTTTTTCGTCTTTTCCATTCTGTTCTCTGAAGAATTGCTTGAAGACATTTTTTTAGAATCTTAGAAAGCTTGCAGTAATCCAACCCAAAAATGAACAGTTCTATTTACAGGACTGTTACTTCTCAGAGGGCCACCCTTGATCTGTAGCAGCTTTGTACTTGCGAAGTCGAGATGCATCTTTCCATTCAGTGAACTGAATAAATAGGTGGTATCATTTCAGAAGAAACTGTGGTGAGTTATTGTGTTTCACTGCTGGAAGAGCCTGCAGAGGAAATTTGATTTCTGTGGGAAGAAAGAGAATACAATATGCTATATTTAAATTTTCAAGAGACATACCATAGACAGCAGGTGGAGGGAGGGGATTCTGCCCCTCTGCTCTGCCCTGCTGAGACCCCACCTGCAGTGCTGCCTCCAGCTCTGGGGTCCCCAGCACAGGAAGGTCATCAGGCTGTTGGAGCAACTCCAGAGGAGGCCACCAGGATGATGAGAGGGATGGAGCAGCTCTGCTATGAGGAAAGGCTGAGAGAACTGGGGCTGATCACCACAGAAAAGAGAAGGCTTTGGGGTAGCCCAGTTGCAGCCTCCCAGTACCTAAAGGGGGCCTACGAGAAGGATGGAGAGGGACTTTTTACCAGAGCCTGTAGCGACAGAACAAGAGGGAATGGCTTCAAACTGAGAAAGAGTAGATTTAGATTAGATATGAGAAAAATCCTCTTTACTGTGAGTTGGTGAGGCACTGGAACAGGTTGCCAGAGAAGCTGGGGATGCCCCATCCCTGGAAGTGTTCAAGGCCAGGTTGGATGGAGCTTTGAGCAACCTGGTCTAATAAAGGGTGTCCCTGCCCGTGGCAGTGGGGTTGGAACAAGTTGCTCTTGAAGGTCCGTTCCAATGCAAGCCAGTCTGTGATTCTATGACTACAGTGAAAAATCAGTAAAATATGTTAAATGGCCCTTATTAGACCAAAATTTATTTCTACCAAAACCAGAGCATCTTTTGTTTCGAAAGACAGCTTCTTAATACATGTGGAAACAGTGAGTTCACGAAAAGTTACCAGAATTTTTTTAAAAAAATTTATTGTCAAGGGTAGAGTGCATTGTCATAGAAAAAATGACAAGAGAAATCTGACCAGACCCTCAAAAAAGAGGGCAAATTCATTAATAATATGTTTTCTGAGAGAATTGCAGAACTGGTGAAAAAGTTCTGGTTTAAATCAGATTTTATTGTTTACAAATTTCATGTGCTACTTGAATAAAGTGATAGAAAATTCTCCACTGACCCTTGTCTGGCAGTAGAAGCCAAAGCAGACGCAGAATATTTCAAGCAGATAGGAAGACTGGTGAGATTCTTCTTTCTGGTGCTTTAATAAAATCTATTAAAATTATATTAAATGTAGATAAGTGGATAATAACTTTCCATGTCTTTTGGAACTCAAAAAGAGTTGCCAAGTGCCCAAAGATTATATCCAAAAGCTAGTTTCAAAAGTGATCCATAGCAAACTAAGTGCATGATTGTATTTGTCCAAAATTTATGATTTTTCCCATTCATCAAGTTTAAATTAGGAGAACAGTTCTATTATTTTAAGCACTTGCCCATTCTTAAAAAGCTTAAAAATATTAACATAAAACATTCTTCTTTTTAGTGCCTGTAGTAATGAGGCACATGTAAAAAGAAAGTTAGAAAAACAGATGCTGTCAAATACTCATAAGGTGCAAATTGAATTAGTTTAGTTGAAATTACACAACCTAATAAAATAGAAATTTAGAATTTTTCTGCTAGAATAAAACTATATTAATGAGTACCAGTGCATGTTTGTTAAACTATTCCATTCTAAGAGATTCATGCTATCAGAACTTGCACAACAGTTTAGTGAAGTGCCTGCTTACAAAATCTAACCATGCAAGAAACCTCCAAACTGGGATGCCAGTTTAGTAATGAAAATGGTACTGATCAGAAAAAATGAAGATGTAATTCCTATAAGGAGTAAAATAAACAGTAAAAAAACTAGAAGAAATGCAGAGTAGATGACTGTGGGTGGTAAGGAATACCATTAGGAAATCAGAGGGGCAGAATGGGCCATTGAAGTTCCTCTGCTAAAGAAAATTACTTGCTCTGCAGTAACAGGCGGTTCTGTAACTTTAGAACCTCAGAAATTTAGAGAGCTGTGATTTTGGCTCAACATCTCCCAATCTGAGCACTTAAACTAGTGATCAAAACCCCACTTTCTTTCTAAGAAGCACTATTCTTCCTGATCACACAAGCTTCTATTTGCAGATATGGAAGAATGTGGCCCAAGAATCCACTGAACCATAAAATTAACATTTCTGGGATTATGTGGGGCTCAAGACATCTACTTCTGCAAAAACAGACACACAGAGATAAACAGATAAATATGCCATTTCTTGAAAGTAACTAAATCATGCAAATTGATGATGCACAAGTGAGAATTTCCACTGTAACTCCAGCACAGAAAGCATGAAGACCTACTGAAATGGATAGTACCTTAGTTATTTGTAATGCTCTGACCCTAATTTGCAATTCAGAAAATTTTAGTGCTGAACTTTTGGCTAATCTAATTTAAGGACTTCTTGAAGAATCATGTTTAGAAAGTACTTCTATTCAGAAAGAAAACATAAACATTATTTTAATCATGGTTACGTCTTCTAAAAACAATAAGGTAGAATTACATAATGTTCTCATGAACTTAAATATTTTGCTAGATACTTATAGTAGAATTTTAAAATGAAAAAATATATGGTAAGAATAGCTAAATGAAAATTGCTAGTAAAGACATAAGGAAAATCCTTGTCAAAAATGTTGGAAGCTGATTCTGATGACTTCCTTCAAAACAGCGTAGATCAGGCTCTGCTCCACTCAAGTCAGTGGGACTAGATTTAAGTGTAAAATCAGGAAAAATTACATTTGATTATGCCCTGAGTCATTAACTACTCCGTACTATTAGAGCAAATAGGATGGGAACACGTCTTTCACACCTGCTAATAGAAGAATTGTGTTATCTCAGAGCCTTCTTGAAAACCATTGAAGGTAATTATAATCTTCCCAAGAGCTTTAGTGCACCTGGAGTTATGGTTTCAGGAAGGAGATGCATGAAAGATTAAGAATATGCACAAAAGTCAGAGTACTCTTACTGTGAGGGGAACACGGCTCTTGCACATTTTTCCGGACTCTCGTCCTTGCATTTGCATTCTAATGCAAGTATTTCATCAACGTGCAATTGTAAACATACCCTTCAGAAAAATGACCTATTGATGGGTTCCCCCAAAAGCCTCTACTGCCTATAATGTGTAATTTAATTTCAATTTCGATCTGAAATTAATTATAAGCACTGTGAGACATCATAGAAAATTGCATTTTCTGTTTTCTTTTTTTTATTTTTTTATTAGCGACAATAAATTCCTGCTGATTCTTTTTGAATTATGTTTATGTTTTTACTGATATGAAACCTTAACTGATAACACTAGTGAGGCAGCAATAACCAATGTAAAATATACATGAATGCACTTATTCATGGTTTATGATTAACCATAAAAAAACACATGGATTTTGAAGAGCTTATCTTTTTCTGGCGTCCTTTATTGTGTCTCCGAGGCTTGGTATTTTATATATTAGTTAAAATATATGCTACTCTTACAATGAATGGAAATTAAAACTACAATTTATTTACGGGACACTTTTATAGCCATATATATGTGTACTGCTGGTCATAACCCTGGATGAGGCTGAACGAAAAAGATTTGACTGTAAAATATGTCACCCCTCATATCATAGGTTTTGCTACAATACTGCATGGAATGCATAAAAACCAGTCACTTCCAAAGCCCATGATATTTCTAATATATAGAGGAATACATTTTCCATCTGTAGAATTACTTTCTTACTGCATCTTTTACAAGCTTTATGTTAAGGGCTTGGGCTTCAGAATATCAAACACGGTATTTCACCAGGTTTTTTTAATAGACTTTGTTGCAGCTCCATCTAGTCTCAGAGCTTTCTCTTCCACTTTCAGATAGCCCTAGGCTGAAAGAAAAATCTAAGGTCAGGCTTTTCTCTCAGACTGGGTAGCTTGACTTGGCACCCAACATCTGATGTACTTCAACAATAGAGAAGACACAAGCTCCTAAGCTTTGAAGTTCAGTAATACTTGAAAGAAAGCCCTAAGGCAAATACGAGAGTCAAAGAAGTTAAATCTGTTCTGGATAGGTGAAGCAATACCCCATAGCTACCAAGGGAGATTTAATTAATAACAACATCTCCCTGTAATTCTACACCAGAATTATCTCCCTGTTATTCTACACCAGAATATCCTCTCGTGATCTCTGCAAAGAAATTTGATGTCAAACAACGATTCAAATTAACTGCTTTATTCAAGATATAACTCCTATTTAGAGAACCAGTTTGGGTACTTTTGGAATTAAAAAAAACCCAGTTATCCAAAGTAGAGGGAAAGCAGTAACCTAAAAGATCTTTCAGATGTTGGGAGAAGAGACATAAGTCAGAAAAAGAAGGAAAAACATAGCTCATAAAGTGTTCTGTCCTTTACAAAGCATATTGTTACTCTGCTTAGCCTCTTCAACTCAATGATCCGTGAAGCCTAACGTAGTTTCCAATTTCTTGTAGAAAGTGATGAATTTCTGCTTGTCCATGACAAAACACCGCTCTTGGGAAAAAAATAAAATAAATAAATAAATAAATAACGTATCAAATTTATCTACACAGATAATGTTGGAATAGAATCAGTCATCCAAAAAGAAACTTCATCTGAAATATATCCATTAGACACTTCTGTATCTTAGTGTCCAGAGTAGCCCTGTTTTTGCACACTAGTCCACTGAGAAATCTATCAAAATGTGAAACAGTTTTAATTTTTAATTACTCTCCAACTTCTTTGCTGCCTCTTGTTTATTCTCATCCCTTACATTTATTTTTCTTCTTCCTTTGTCTTCTCCATTTATCAGGCAACTTCATAATCTATTTAGCTTTACCTGTCTATTCTCTTCCTTCAAAACTATTTATCTTTTTTGAGTGTTATGTTAGTAAAGTCTTTCAAGAACCACATAATCAAATGCACTTCATCGTGCCGTACCAACGACTGAAATTTCTGGAATATGATGAATAGTTACAAAGGGCATTTATCTTATTATAGGAGCATCATTTACTTGGTTTGCTAAAGATATTGTCACATGTAGAAATATAAATTCTGAGTATTCTGCCTTCCCTCTTCCTTACCAGAGATAAATACACACCCTTTCAGCTCACGTCAATAACAACTTCAGCGCTGGACAATTCTTTGGGATTTAATGACCCTTTCCAGGGTTGTGGATCATTGACTCCCAGGAGGTTGTTAATTCTCAGAAAAAGCTCTGTTCCTCTGCTTTTATTGCTCAAATATATTGTGTGTAGAAATGCTATATAACACAAATACTGGAAGCAAGTTACCAGCTGAGCAGAAAGTGATATGGCTCAAATTGACTTTAGCTTATGCTAGATGGCAGTTGGGTGTTAGCAAGTGCATCCACTGCTCATCCTTAATTTAATCAAAATTTCAGGGGAAGAGACTGCCTTTTACTTTTCCTTTATAAAGGACCTAAAGATGATTTGTCTTGAAAGCATCAGTTGCACTTTTGAATCATAAAATGAATAAACCTTAACAACTTAAATATTCCTTGTAATTTGCACCTCTCAAAGTTTTGGCACTTTGAACTGAGAGTAGATCTGCAGTTTTAACCAGGCACTGATTAAATTATTAACCCCTCAATAACAGTGTTCATAATGAAAATATATACAGATCACTAAGTGTATTGCCTATTCAGAGCAAGATCTAAATTAAATGTTGGAGGGTTTTTTGTTTGGGTTTTTTTTTAACATAGTGTTATTTTTCTTTCTTTTTATTTTGTAGGTAACTCTCTAAGTCTCATCTTTTGTAATAGGACAGTCAGAATTAAACCACTGCATCACTATAGTCTGAGCTGGGTTTGGAGTTCAATGTGCAACATTTAATTAACAGGTGAAGCACAGTAGTAAAATAGACTCAGGTAGAATCCTAAAATTAAAAGAAAATAATTAAAGAGAAATTAACATTAGAGTTTTTTCTTACCTATTTCTTTTTGAAAGATCATTTTTTTTCAGTTTAAATCTCACAAATTGTTCATTTCTCCTTTCTTCAGGGTTGCTTTTGCAATAATAAGCAAGATTTTTAAGAGAGTGCAGCAATGTCTTTGCTGTGTGGATTTCCGAGACATTAACATAAAACTCATGATGAAGTATGCAGGATGAAGGGAAAACGAGAGATTGGCATCATTACAGTTTCAAAGGTGGCAAAGCCCATTATTTCCTATGTCAAAATTTATGGCACACCCTATAGAGCTCTGTAGCCAGAACTGAAGGTATGGGCAGGAAAAGCACTTTATCAATTACTTTCTGTTCCTTTTAGATTTTGCTGTTCTAAGTCCCAGTATGCCTGGTCTGCTTTTGTCCTGTCATGTTTTCATTAGCTTGCATACGAGCTTTACAAAAAGTGAAGGAGCTTAAATGAAATCCTCCTGGAGGCCAGAATGCCGAGTGAAAGGTTATAGTAACTTATTTTCATCTAGATTAGCACATTCTATGCTATATTTTGATCAGTTTGACTGCCTTTCAGACTGCTGATTCCCTTGTTAGAGAGTGATAATACATGCAGACAACCATATCAGCCATCTAGATACAAGCTATCGTAGCCCTTTAGCAGCTGAGTGACCAACCAGAATTGCTTTTCAAATCTGAGTGGATTGCTCAAGTGCTCAGTGAAGAGGTATATGAAGTCCTCAGAGCTAGATATGACACATAAATTACTATTCCACACTTCCACAAATCACTGTGAGCTACACCAAAGATAATGGCCAATGCTAAGTTAGACCAGATGAAGAATCAGTTCTGAAAATGTGGAGCAGTCAAAGAAAAAGGCATCTGTTTCCTGGTGGTCATGAGATACTCAGCATTCTGCCACACATAATCAGATGTTCATATCCCATCTGATACATTAATTTCCTATCAAACAGTTACATGCTTATTAGTGTGTACCTAGATTGATTTCATGTAAGACCTTCAAGCAGCTTGTGTCTGAGCTGAGGCATGCCTGGAGTCCTTAGACAAAAAAGGTCTTCAGTCATCCCATGTTCTGCTTCTGGGTGAGTGTCTGACTTCCTAAACCCGAGGTTCTTCACGGAGTAAAATCTGTAAGACCTACTTGGAAACCTAAACAAGATTCAATGCTTCTGCTTCTCCAAAAATGTTAAATTCCATAACCTTTCTGAATGTATTTGACAGATTTAAGGTTACATAATTCACAAGGATAATCTATTAGAAACATGGCAGGCCACCTCCCTCACCCTTTCCTAATTATCTAAACAGTGGCTTAGTGGTTCGATTTCTCTGAATGCATGGATCCCTACATTAATTTTCATTCTCTGGATGACAATACATTAAAAAAAAAAATAATTTCCTGAAAACTGCTCAAGTTACCAGGTGAGGTTTCAGGTTTGGGAAAGGTACCCAGCTCCTCCTTTTGAAGCTGGCACCTCTCTCCTTTCTGAACGAGGCATATTGGCAAAAACAAACCCTAGCTGCACAGCCTGATGGTTAAATCCTCTTTTCAGTAAGAAGTATGAAGATCATGATTAGCTCATCCCAACTCTGTATTTTAAATAACAGGAATGAGTGTCCTCAGCAGTTTTTAAAGTTTTCAAGACTTAGATGATGACTTGAGGGAAAAAAAATCACAGACACATCTTTGTTTTCCATTTTTAGATTCTCATTCTCTCTCTATATGGAGACTAGGTACAGAGTTTTCAATATTAAGATATACCTTAAGATTAACATCCTGGCATATTTTCTTCAGTTGAGCTTAAAATCTTCATTCTATTCCCACCCCCAACATATTCTCTACCTCTGAGACTTTACTTGATCTAGGTTATAATGTTGTTTGGGCCTTTTTAGGGAAAGAAATAGTTCATAACCACAGCAAAGTGAGGGAAAAAAAGCAGATCTGAGTGAAAAAGGACTGATTTTTCCCCTATTTTTTCCCCCTCTGCAAATTTACAATATGAAAAACAACACAGCTAAGTCAATTCTTAGAAATTCTTCCATTCAGTTCAATACAGAAAAAGAATTTATTACTGGATCAATTTTGGGGAGGGAGAGGGGATGTGTGTGGGTAAATATGTAATTTTTTAACACAAAATTCGGTTCTGTGAAAACTCTGTCTCAGCTTTGCTTTGGTTTAAAAAATAACCACATTCTGTCAGGCTTTATTGCCATACATTACAATTATATATGGTCTGAAGTATACACAAAAACAATGCTACTGAAATGCACACAACCATTATTCAGATAAAAACCTCCCTTTTGAAAAATCACACTTTTAGCAAATGCAATTTTCAAGTAAGATATGCTTCTGGCCTTTGTTGTAATATTAGAAGGCATCAGTCCTTTTGGTAAACTGAATCATGACATTGGATTCAAAATCTTGAGGTTTTTCACACATATACAAAAGGATTCCAGACAAATTCAGAATATACTTTGTCAGTCTCGAAGAACAACAGAGAAAAACTGTACTCAGCAATGACAAATATTTCTGACCCAAGGAAGACTCTTAGCTTTTTCACTTTATTACACTGTTACTGCTTTTGCCAGGATCCTTTCCTCACCAATATTTTCCATTCTTTGTTGGAAAAATCTAATTCCTCTTAGACAAGTTTCCTAATTAAAAGTAATCTTTAGTGCAAACACAAAAAAGAGCTTTTCTGGAACTACACTTTCCCTTTCTGCAGAAGAGAATGAATGTGACAACGTACTTTGTCTATCTACCTCATATGTCTAGTGACAGAAACATTAATTCCAAGCACATTTTTATTTCAGCCACTTATTTGCACCCTGTTAGTGCATGAAGAGCAATATTTCTGTGGAGTTATGGTGACATCAAGTGGCTGCCTATACATTCCCTGCAAATATATCAACAGATACTCCAGACATTAGAGAAGAAGCCAATATAGGAAACTAGCATTAGGTAACGTTGAGAATATCTTACCTCTTTGATATATTACTGAAATTCCAGTTCCATGTGATGGATTAAAATCTTAATTTTAGATGTATAATCAGGGTGTGTATCATTAAATGCCGTTAATGAAAATCAAACCATTGTATTTCATTCTTGAGATAGAGTTCAAAGGCAAGAGACTGACACTGAGATGAAAAATGGTGCCCAAACCCAAATCATCTCAACTGTTCTCTTTTACCCTGTGCTAAAACACACTTGGGTGACTCAGTCAGCCTCTGTGCAACCATTAGGAAAATGGAGACACTGATAATGATCTTCTGATAGGATTTTTGCGATTGAGTTAACAAGTTAATGTCTACAGCTTCACTTGTGTCTTCTGGTTCAATGACATGAGTATGAAGACATCCCTTTTAAGAGTCTCCAGTGAGTGCATTTTCTTCACCAGCTTGTTTTTACACTCACTTCCCTAATGGGATGACTTCTCCATCGCCTTTCCTACAGTCAGCTCTTCCTTCTGTTGGCTGTCCTCAGCCTCTCAAAACTGATGCAATCACTCTCCATCCTTCTTCAGTGTCACATCAGAGCTTGTTTCCTGTTTCAAGGCTTACCTGAGTCCACTTGTTTGGATGGCCTCCAAGAGAGGTTAGGTGGGGAATAAAGACTCAGCATGAAATCAGTAGAAGGTTACTGTTGACCAGAGAGGAACTACAGAACTCAGGCTTGCCACAACATTGCCAAAATGGCAGCTGAGAAGCACAGAGGGAATATTGAATGGAGTTTGTTTGAATTTAAATGTACTGATACAAAAATTACAAGTTAACTCACAGTTTAATACAGGTGCAGTATAATACAGGGGCTGTGTAATACTGGTTGTAGAAAAGATGACAGTTGCTTTCTTCAGTTTGAGGAAAGCCTATAGTATTGACATCTTTCTTGACTAGTCCACATTTTTCAGTGTGTTATAATGACTTCACCTTTGTGAGTGAATCATATTTACCCAAAAGGATTATTTATTGTGTAGAATATCTAGTGTATATACATACATATATGTATGTGTATATGTGTATATATATATATATATATGTTTGTATGTATATATTTGTGGTTGGTAGGCCCAGCCTTATTTGCACGATTAAGATGCCAATTCATTATTAGTAAAGAAAGAAAAATTCTGGTTTGAAGTGTATATTCTTTAGGGGGGACTCTCATAAAAATATTATGTATGAGAAGCAACGTGGGACAAAAAATCACATGGCTGCACTGCTCTGGAAGATACACAAAATAAAAAGCATTAATCAGTCTGCTCACAGGACTATTTAAAGCAGAAATCCCATTAAGTGCTTAAATTGATTTACTTTTCCTTCTCCCAAAATAATAAAATAAAATCCTCAAGTGTCTATTAAATCAGACAATAAATAAGTGTAGGTAGGTAAAATCCTTGGGGAAAGGAAGGACCTTAAGGCCATCTGATTCATATTTCATACCTCTTCCATTTCTCCATCTTTTTTTCATCCTTGTTGAAATTCATACATACACAATGTCATAAGCTACTGTTGGTTTGGATTCAATTTATTTTAAAAAAAAAATCAAAAAAACCACATGTGAACTGAGGCAAAAATAGTCTAGTGAAATAATTCTGATTTTCATTTATATTCACTGCCATGTCTCTCCACTGAAGTTAATGCATTTTCCCTGAAAGGTAATTCATTTCAATTTAAATCAATACAGTATCTTTGAACTAATGCCTTCCAGAGATGCCATGTTTGAACAAACAGTGTTATATTTGTGTAAATTGCAAATTTTATTGGTAATTGCACCAAAAAAAAAAAAAGTGCACAGAAAAATACTTTTGCTTCTAAACAATACAAAGTATAAACAATAATAATTCATATTTTGTTTTGTTGTTTTGCTTTGGTAATCAGGGGTATTATGGGCTTTGAGACAGAGGAAGAAAAGAAAAAGCTACTGATCTGTCTAGATATAAGTATATATAATAAATTAATAATATAATGATATAATAATGTCTAGATATAAATGGGTCTAGCTTTTGCCTAAAAATGAATCAGTACTTTCATGGAAGGAATGACTATATTTTGAGGTTTTGTAATTTTTTCCCATACCTCTCAAAATACGAGGGAAGACTAGCCCAGGTAAGTACATAGAACAAAAAAATTCCATGTTGTTTTATGTTTTCATTTCCTAACCCACACAGCATAACCTCTCAGGTAACACTTAACGGGGAGGGGAGCGGGGTACAGACACGAGAAGAGAATGTTTTTACCTCCTAATTTCTTGTTCAGCACAAGCCAGTAATGCGTGTGGTCAAACAAGAGGCAGGAAAACCCCGACTGATAAAATAATTGACCGTCATTCTCGAGTTCCCCTTGCAAACAACCTGAAAGACTTTGAGCAGTGTTTTCCAGTCCGTGAAAATTACCATCCCCTTTGAGGGATCAAAGGGATTATAAAACGCTGGAAAATGTCACATCAGTCGCCGATTGTTCTGTTCCTTCAAGGAGGCTGAGGAAAGCAGCAGCTGTGACTGCTGGCTGACAAGGCTCCCACCAGCCAGGGAACTGGGAATGGACTTGAGAAAACTGAGGACTTCACTGATAGAGATATCTGGAAGTAGAATATTGAACTGCAACAAGGGTTTAAAGCTGTCAGAGCCAGTGTGATCCTGTTTAAACCGGTTGGTACCCGACTGGTTTGGTTTGAACCGGCTGGAGGCAGTTTGATCCAGATTAAACCAGCTGGAATCGGTTTGATGTGGTTGGAACCAGTCTGAACTGTTTTGATCAGCTTGCAACCAGTCACTGCACCGAGCCTGTCAGAGTTCAAGAAGTTTTTGGACAATGCTTTCAGGCACATGATGTGATTCTTGGGGTCAGTCCTGGCACAGGGCCAGGAGTTGGACTCCATGATTCTGATGTGTCCCTTCCAACTCCACATATTCCGTGATTGTATGATTCTGTGGTTTGGTTTTAACCAGTTGGAAATAATTTGACCCCGTTTGAACCAGCTGGTGCCAGTCTGATCCAGTTTGAACCATCAAAATGATGGAAAGGCCTAACTTTATTCACCTAAGGTGTTTCAAAAGATCCCCCAAACTAATGTTAGGAAGTTAGCTGGTTAGCTCGTCACGTGGGGCAATCACCCAAATTCTCAAGTATATGCTTCTTTCTCCTTTTTTTTCATACTATTATCTCCTTTACCCATCATATGGTTATCATCCTTTCTTGAGAGAGAGTGCAGAGGGATGCTGATGAGAGACATATTAAGAATTTTACTGTAAGTACTTTTTTTCCCCCCATTACTCTATTTTTTCTATCTCACTATCTTTCTGTGCCCAGTTCACTATATGGATGGGTATTGATCTTTAAATATAATGCCTCTTTCTGTATGCTTTTGACAGCTTCCTCATTTATTAATTTTATTTTGTTTTATTTTTCTTTTAGAAGCCAGGAGCACTTAACACAGTTCTTCCTTGAGATATCATTAAAATATGCTAACTAAGGTAAAAGTGGCAGACATTTCTAAAGGTTATGATCTATGACAACACTTCTTAGCTTTAAAGTTACTTTAATTGAATTAATTGTAGCATTGAAGAAACCGAAGAACAAAGACAGCCCTGACTCTGAATGTATTAAGGGGAAATACTTGACCTTTTCAATATGTTACATTTTGATTGGCAGTCAGATTGTTGGAGATCTCCTAATAATAGTTTCTTAATTATTTTCCCCATGAAAAATAAGATAGGTGTGTCAGAAAACTGAAGTACAGCTGAGATAATTGGAAATATCCAAGTGTGAAGTGTACAAGTATATGTTCACGCTCTCTACCATAATTCAGAGAATGTTAGCAATGGGTGTTTAATTTTGATGGCAAAGGTTTTATCACAAAGGAAAAGCTAGACCAAGTTAAACTTAATTTGTCTTATTAGAATCATAGAATCATAGATTGGTCTGGCTTGAAAGAGATCTTAAACAAAGAACATCTTTCTGCAATCCCCTGCCATGGGCAGTGACAAATTTCCCTAGACCAAGTTACTCAAAGCCCCATCCAGCCTGGCATGGGGCATCCAGAACTTCTCTGGGCAAGTGTCAGCATCTCAATCTCACTCCCTTGCAGTAAAGAATTTCCTCCTGGTATCTAGTCTAAACCTACCCTCCTTCAGCTTAAAGCCATTTCTCCTTGTCCTGTCTCTACGTGCCCTTGGAAAAAGTCCCTCTCCATCTTTCTTGTAGGCCCCTTTTATGTACTGAAAGGCTGCTATAATGCTAATTTCAAACTTATTTTGGTTTGCAGAATCCTAAAGAGACCTTTCTTCATACTTTTTTTTTCTCTGATAAAGACTGTTCACTGCTATAGACATGAGAATATAAAACATTTGTAATGCAATGTAATTTAGGTTATTTATTAATAGAGCTGTCTGAGAAATGGAGATGCTTTTGAATTTTTGTTTTTCTTAGTAGCTTTTCTAACTCGGTAAGATTTAATCAATTTTCTCAAAAGACCAGCAAGAATTTCACATGACAGGATTTACCTGAGGATGTAAACTTGTCCTCTACCTCCTTCTTTACTTTCATTACTGGGTACAGGCTGTTCCTGTTCTTGTCTTGCATTTTGCTGTGTGCACTCTCTACAGCTCCATGACCCTGCATTTACATGTTACTGGTTCCACGGTTGCTCGATATTTTTGGGTCTCCTAGCTCCTCATTGTTATGTGAATTATGTGTCAAAAGTAAGGTAAAGGGCCCTTTCTCAGCCTAGGAGAGTTAGTACTTTCTCCATTACAATTTATGTAGCCTTACTACAGACTGAAGAGTTCAGGAATAGTTTCCACAGTACGCCCCAGCTGCTAAGGAAAAAAAACCCAGGTGGCAAACTGTCTTTTTAGATTGCTTCTCTTATTTAATTTTCACTGGAAAACTTTACTGCTAAAAATTTTTCTATTTCATTCTTTTTAAATCAAAACAAAACAAAAGCAGGTACTGGGAGAGTTCCCGATGTTTACTGATTTATTAAAGAGACCAAAATTCACTTTACATGCAAATCTTCCCTAAACCCTCTGAGGTCAGGATAGGTGCATTTATGCACAGCCAATATGTGAAACCAAAACAGAAATTATTTACCATATAGCGATTAAAGCAGGCTTGTGGGTAAAAATCTGGGCTTGTTTTCAGCTGGTGAAGAATCTGTTTGTAGGCCACATAGACACCATATTTCTGAGCTGCTGCTGCATCTCTAAACTCCCAGGAAATTGTTTATAACAAATACTCAGATTTTCAGCTTTGATATCTGATCTGTACTTTCCCCACGAAAAGTTAGAAGGTCAGTAAGTGTTTTGAACTGGTTCAGCTTAATTTATTGATACTTCATTTCACATTGTCAAAACATTCACAAAAAGCCCCAAAACGTGCCTTTGATTGTAGAGGGAGAGTAAATATATTGTAAATAACTTCCTAACCTCATTTTAAACTACCGTTTTCTGGACTTCGGTTTTCTAAGCAGAAAAACGCTTCATATTCAGCGCATCACCAGATCACTTCAACCTCTTTGAAACTGCATTTCAGGAGCCTTGATGGATCTCTTGCTCAGCAATTGGCCTTGGGAAAGTATACACTTCATGGTAAGCCGAGTGCCACGTGTAGTAATCTGTCAGAAAGGGAACAGCAAATGTAATGGAAGGTTGAAACAGATCATTTAGCATTGTGACATTATTTGTGAATTTGGCACTACGAGAGAGATTTTTGTCATGCATATGGTTGATGTTGATCTGAGGTTATGAATGTGACTGGCTGTATCCCCAGTGCCTGAAGAGTTTTGAAGCATAACTTGACCTGGGTCTCCCTCTGCAACCTTTTAAGACTGGGCCTGATAACATCTCCTGCATAAGATGCTCCCCTGAAGTGAAGCTGAACGGTTATGATGCCTTTCCAATTGTCTACAAAGCAATTTGGGAGGAACCCGGCCTCACTTTTATTAACCCCAGAGGTCTCCCCATTTGTTTGACTTTTCCAGTCTGCATCTTTCTTCAGCTGTCCAGCTAAATTGACAAAGCACAGAGTCCTCTTCCATATAGCTTGTGTCTTTGTAGGAATCCCTTTAAAAGCTTTAGCACTTAGGAAAAATCAATAGCGCTTATGATGTCTGGCAGGTCTCCCCTCTCCTGCACGCTAAATTCTCATCAGCCTGTTATTAACTGTTGGGAAAAGACAGTAAACATTGCATTTTAAAAGCACTCGTGTGGCATTTCACTTGAATAACATTGCCTATCCTTCCTTAATGAATTTAGTGGAACTGTGTCGTTGGTATATTTAGAAAGAGAAAGAAGAGCTGTGCAAAATGCATTGCAGGCACAGAGCCAACTGTATCTATTATACACAAATCCTCTATGTTTATTGAAGTAAAACGAGCCCATAGAAATAGTGATATTTTAAATAACACTTTAAAATATAAATGGCTGTAAAGATGATCAATAATACTTTCCTACAAATATCCTTAAAAAACAAACCAAACCAAAACAAAAAACCCCAGAAAGCTTTGCAAGATTAACCTGTGCAATATTGCAGAAAAGAAAATAGGGACATAAAAGAAAGCAGTGAAAAACTGAAGAAACAATTACACAATTGAACTGCACTAAGACAGGTATTTAGGAAACAAAACCACTGAATGCAGAAACACTTCAGCTTCAAACATCTAGTCCCCAGGTGATGCCTTATGGTTTCTAGACCTGTGAAGTTACTGGGTCTTGGAAAGGGACCTAGAAGAATTGGATTTGGACCATGTTCCTTGTGACAGGAACTAAAACCAAAGACTTTTACACCAGGATGGTGAGTATATTTACCTGCTATTCACACTTCAGAGTCTCTACTTGTTATGTACATCTGTTGCATTCCTATACCAATTATAAGCATTTTTTTAAACAGGAAAAAAGGATGATACTTTTCTGCTGAGATAAGAGTCATCCTTTCCAAGCCGGTTTGGTGCTCAGATCGTGTTTTGCCAATGTGAAGGGGACAGGTTAAAACTCACTGGGCATAAATCCGAGGGTGATTGCTCTGTCCACACATGGTAGTGGAGAGGCCAGCCTGCCTCGACTGAGTTTTAAATGAAAGCTTTTGTACAAGGCCCTATTTTAGTGAAAACACCTGTCAGAGTTACATGCATATCCTCAGAGGAGACAAGGGAGGGAAAGCCTAGTTTTATGATCCACACTGGTCTTTTACTTGCAGCACAAGGTGATGTATAAAGCCAAAGTACGCTGAAAGTCCTGTCTGTTCATACCCACAGTGACATTACACTCGATCGCTTTATCAGTCACGCTGCTGCAAGACATATTCTGTACTCTAAACCCGGTCAGTGACATGAGAAATAAATAATAAAATAAAGGAAAATAAAAAATAGTCCTTTAAAACAGATTAAAAATATTTACATTGGCATAAGTGAGAAATTTGAAGAAATGGCCCTCTGTATGACAGAGAAAAGACATATTGAGCAAGCTTCACAAATGACGAAGCTGTAAAGTGGAATGACACCTTTCATTTTATTTACAGCCTAGATCTAGCATATTTGATATCAGATTGAAATATAGGGTGAGTTCTTCTTCTGAATCTGCCTCCTGTGGAGCAACATATTTTTTTCTCTGGCTCATCTTGCTTTCAGAATCAACATCGGCAATCTTTTACCCTTTCTTAAACACAGAAATTGATAGTATTTCACACCTACTCTGCAAAACCAGGGCTTTTTTTGGCATTTCCTATGCCAAAGAACGTAATGTGAAGCATGGCCAAGAGAATTCTGGGCTTATAAATACAAGAGGTTCTGATCTTTCTCCGTTCAGTCACCTTTGCTGCCCTACAGAGAAGATGACTTCACGTTGACTTCAGTAGCTTTAGGATCTGTCTCTAGTTTGATCACATCATCACATTTTTTCCTATGTACTACATAAAGTATATCACCTCATGTCAATTTTCATCCATTCCATACTCCCTTCTGAAGTAGGTGTGCCCATACTGTTCTCTTTCATTGCTCCAACGTGTCACACGGGTCTCTGGCACTCCTGACCATCTCAGTTTCAATTTCAGATCATCACAACAGTACCTTAATAAAAACACAGCGACTTGTTCTTCTTTATAGAGTTATTTGAATTGTAAGCATTCTAGACAAATCTCTCCTGTGGCAGAATACAAATATGCTAAAGTTTCTGAACCTGTATAATAAATACAACCACTCAGCTAGTAGGACACGATTGGAGATCAGGGAAGGCCTGACTTTAATCACTGTTATTCAGTAGTGACAGTCTCCTAAGGATTATTGTTGTAACTTAGATGAAAAAAAAATTATTTAATATACAAAGCAGCGCTTTTGGAGGAGAATTATACCTTGAAAAATAAATAAAGTGGATTTCGATATCTTAAACCATAGTCCACTGTGACCAATTAAGACAAAGAAATCTATCAGACAGATACAAATGTTTTTCTTTAGATATCAAAATCCCAGTATATGCTTAAAATCCTTGATCTGTTGTAGTAATTTTGATACTTTCTTTTGACATCAAAAAGACTTCACTTTTCATCCCGGAAGTAAACCTTGTGTCTGTTAAACAAGAAAAGGATTTCAAACTTTACATGAAACTTTCACTGTTTATGAACACAGTTTTATTACTTCTATCTTCAAATTATAAGCATAGTCCTCCTAACCCAAAAAACTCTCTTTTTCCAAGAGGCATTTGGAAAGCCTAACTTGCCTGAAATCAGACTACATAACTGAGCCAACTTGTTCTTGCTCTGTATCACCACACTGTATTTATGTCATCCAACCATGTTTATTTTTTTATCCTTCTTTAACTTTTAGTATTTTAGGGACTATTATAAGCTAAAAATGTCTTCAAAATTCATCTTCTACAAGTACAAGAATCATAACTGTTCTGTCAACGTACCATGAAAAGACATTTTTTATGATCTACAAATAAATGTCTCCAGATAGTAAACTATTTATCCTTCTTGAAAACAGTTTCTCCAAATTAACTCTAAATCAAAATACAGGATAGGTTTGTTTTGCTCAGACTTGTACCCAGTATCCATACGAACACACAATTTAACATGATGAGTAGTCTTTGTTTAAAAGAAACTGAAGTATAAAGCTGAGGCATAACAGCAAAGATGTTTGAGGATAATTGGCCAGTGTCCAGTGATATCAACATGTCCTTCATAGTTTTATGAGAGTAATACTGAAAAAATAAGAACTTGGAAAAACAAGAATGGGTTGCTTTTTCATATATAACATCAATTTCTCTGTTTTGATTGCATTCAGAGCATCTATAGATTAAGGTCAAAGACTGTTTAAATTTTGTGCAAACTCACAAATTGATTTTAAAAGAAAGCTTACTTTAAATCTGAGAGGATAACATCACAAATTGTGACACAGGAGAGAGGGGGTAAGCCATGTATTGCTTTCCTTGATGTTGTGGTATAATACAAACATTTCACAAAGTATCTCGCAGTCACACTGAAACAAGCTGTTTTCCAGTATACAAGGTGTGAATTCTCAAAACAGCTTTTCAGCAGCTTGTTCTGTATGCAATTTTATACTGCACTGCAGGAACACTAACTTATCTCTCAGTGATGGACACTGCATTTCCTTTACAAATGCTTGGGTTAAACGGGAGTTACTAATCTTTGTTCATCCACAAATCTTCTGATCAGATAAAGGGCTGACCAAAAAAAACCCACGCAAAACCAATCAAAACAGGTACAGGAAAAGCTCTAAACAAACACATAACAGACAGAGAAACTAAATCCACTGGGAAAACCCTGTTTGTCATCATCTGCCATAGTTCTGCCCACTCTGATGGGTAATCATTTTGCACAGTTTCTCCAGCTATCTTTGCCCTGTGGGAGAGATGACAGTGCTTTTCATCCAGCCTCCAAACCAGGAAAAATTGTGGTCGGATATTCACAACTGCCAACTTCAAAGCAATTTTTCCATGGCAACCATACCTCAAAAGCCCGGAGTTGCAGAACTTGCCAATTAGCAACTCCAAAGGGGGCCATTAGCTCCTTCAAAAACATAACGGACACTGTTTTTAATCACCATTTGTTTTCAGCCTTACAGCAAGCACTCCATGAACGCTAGCCATGCAAAGTGTAAGGCTGACTACTTAAAAAGAAGTTGATGTTGCATGAAAAGAACAACACACATCAAGCTACATTTTTTTAATAAAGAACAATTATCCTCAGTAAATCATCACTTCTAATTTATTGTTGTTTAATTAAAGCAAGTCGTATTTTCTCATTATTGCCAGTGGTAAACCATGCATAAGAGCCACAGAATTTGCTTTCAGTAGGAGTCCTTAGTTATACTGCTGCTTGAGAATGAGCAAGTGCCATAAAGCAAGGAGTATCTGCATAAATATGCACCTGTAGAATGGACTGCCTATCTGACTAAGGCTTCTGTTCATAAAGAGAAGTCATATGAAAGAAAATAAAAATATAAGATAGGGGAAATAGAGAAATCAGGAATTTAATTCCTTTAGATCATAAAATCTTTGACTCCATTGAAGTCTATGGAAAGTTGTGTCATTATCAGCCATGAAGATTAGATCTATATTTATTTAAGACTTTCCTAGATATTAAAAGTAAACCCCAAACCTTTGTAATTAAAAAAGAAAACTCTGTCCTATATTTTCATTAGCTGTTTCAAAGTAATTATTTCTTTATTCGCATAAGTAGTGTGCCATGTCCTTTAGAGGCCACATATATTTCCTCAAAAGCAGCAAGAAAATCATGAACTTTACCCATTCATTTAAAAAAGATGTCATTTTTGAAGACCAATTATACCCATTACCACTTGCACTGTATCACTGCTAACTAATTCATCACTTACCATTCTGTCATCAAACCCCAGTTACCCAGATCATCTCATGTTGCTGGCAGTGTTCACGTCACTTTGACATCTGGTGCATTTGAGAATAGCTGCGCAAATTTTGAACATGTAACCAACTTGGGGACCTCTCCATGCAGCAGAGGGGCATTTTCTTTTACATAAAATCGGGATCATTTTGGAAGAAATGAGGCACGCGGGATGTCGTAGGAAACCTTCCTGAATGCCAGTTCATAAGCCGGCTGCTGGCTCGTTGTCTCTCTCAGAAGCCACTACGTGGTCAGGGCACTGCAGGCTGTGACACTCCACAGTGCCTTTGTGCTGTCACTGACCCATGAGCCTGCATAAAATAGCCCAGACTCCTTGTCAAAAGCATAAGAGACCAGCAGGGCCAACTGAGCCAACCCCTGAATCAGAGTATGAGTCTTGACAGGTCAGGGGAACAATGGGAGCAAAACAAGATCACATTTTAGCAAATTAAAGATGATTTTCACACATATATTTTCTTCTGTCCAGTAAAACCCTAAGGAACTCAT
The DNA here is from genome assembly GCF_022539395.1 of Myiozetetes cayanensis. NCBI lineage: Eukaryota > Metazoa > Chordata > Aves > Passeriformes > Tyrannidae > Myiozetetes > Myiozetetes cayanensis. Next base: position 7,654,410 of record NW_026087742.1, read on the forward strand.
AACTGGTTTGTCCAAAATGGTGCTAATTGAAGTTTCTGGCACTCCTATTTGAATAATTCCAGTCTCTTAGATTGTGGTTCTGCAGTACTGAGGACCAAACCCAAATAAATACTGCCTCTTTTATTATCATCTCTAAGTAAGCCAGGAAGTTTCATTATGAGCACCTCTAAGATGTTCTTATGATTGCATATGCTTTTTCAAGGTCCATATTAAAATCATCTACATGCTCATTGCTTACACACACAGAGGCACAAACACTCTGAAAGGAAGTCAGTGAAATTTCATGGCATTTCAGTGGGATAGACAATGCAAATTTTCTTGTTTATTCCTTACTAGCATTTCGCTGTCAGCTGCTTAGCTTTACAGAGGAAGAGATATTACTTCTAGTCCAGACCACGTTATTTCTTTAAATTTATTTCCTATAAGCAAAGCCTGATGATGTGCCCTTTCTCTGAAGCTGACATCTGGCGCTGGAGACATCAGCCTCAATGAAGTTCTTAAGGCATGTGAGCTAGTCACTCCGAGAGAAGATTAAAGAAATGATCGATAAGAGAGGAGAAATAGATCAATTACATTTTTCTCTTCACTTCTTCTCTCTCCTCATATTTGGGGTTTTTTTTTGCATGTTCTTTCTTTGAAAGACTGGGTTGAAAAAGACGCAGTAATGAAATTTTTAAACAAAGAAAGCACTATGTCATCCTCTGTTTGACACATACAAGATGTTTTTAAAAGTAGCAGTCGTAAAAAAACCAAGCAACTCCTTGCAAAACCAACAATGCCAAATTAATAAAAGATAACACCTTTCTGTTGGTTTTTTTTTTTCTTTGCACTACATGAAAATCCACAGCAAAGGTATTTTCCCAAAGGTATGCTGCTGACATAACTAGAGATGGGTATGGATGCCTTCCGAGCACAGGTCTGTGTTTCCTTTCTAGGTCTGTTTTATACATGATGTTGCTTCTCCTCTACTGTGGGTGTCCCTCATGTCACATGGGAGCTCCGAGCACCAGTCCAGAGACTGACAATATGTAGGTAGGTAAGAGGAAATCTTCGTTTGCCACATCACCATCCTCTGTTGATAACATCTCTGCTCCAGATCCCACCTTATCCTCCCTGTACTATGATATGGTAGAGAAGAGAGAAAAAAACAGAGAGAGAAAAAATATTTTGAGGGTTGTAATTGTGCCAAATGTACCCCTCCCCTCCAAAAAAACTTGGATCAAACTATTAACATTGTTATCTCAATACAGATAGGCATAGCCAGATGTTCCTAGGAAACCAGCTCCTGCCTCGAAGGTCTTTGTCAACGTTCCACTATGAAGCTGAACCTTGGCTAATGTGCCCTAACAGATTCAAGGTGCTTTTCCACTAAACATTTAAAGATTTGCTGGAGCAGGACTAACAGTTAAAGGTGTGAAGCGTCTTGAAGGAATGCCCTAGGTCCAATCTCAAGCATCTCCCTGTGCTTCCTTTCGCAATGGCTATTCAAGTCTTTTGTATAAACTGGAAGAGTTTCCCTATTGACATGGGAGCACAACTTGCTTGGTGGGATCTATAATCTGGTCCCAGCTGAAACACTTCCCTATTACTCATACAGCCTTGGTAAAGGTAATTAAAATCCACTGGAAACCTCTCACACTGTCTTTTTATCATCACACTCATTACTTTATCCAGAGAATATTCTTTCCATACCTGTGATGTGATGTTACACAGCACTACTGCTTAGCATCTATGACCCCCAGTTTTTTTAAAAAGCAACTAAACAGAAATTAAATTAGTATGGTCCTACTCTGTATTTTTACCAAGATAAACGTATCCCAAGACTCATCATGTCCTACCACTCTAGTCCCAAGGCATATGTAACAATCATTTGCCTTCACAGTATTACAGTCTTCCCTTTTCCTGTTCCTGAGAAATGAGTACATATTTGTTATATTTAGCAGTGTGCTGTCTTCTTTTCTATTTGTGCCCTTACACCTTATTTCTTTTAACATGGGCTTCATTTATAGGGTGACTTTATAGCAGATGTATCAAGAGCCAAATATTTCTAAAGCATTCGCATCACTCATGTGAATTCCTTTACTATGAATCAATATCAGAATCAATCCCAGGCCATTTTGAGCTCACTCACATTCTTTTATTTCCCTTCAGACACAGTGCCAATAATTCTATTAACTTTCTTGCATGAGCCGTGCGAATTGACTATCACATTCAGTGCCTCCTGCACCAAAAAGCTGAGCTTCAATGCCACAGTGTCACTATGTCAGAAATACCCTTGCTAGTAGCATTGTTACACAACACAATTAGGACAACATTACCTGTAGCTGTATCCTTGACCTGTGGTCTCCCAGAACAGTTTTTATAGGTGTTTTTTTTTTCTTTTCTGTTTTTTTTTTCCCTGTCTTGCTTCTTTCTCCCCTTTCTCTTGTGCTATTCACACTGCAAAGCTGACACAGGTACGACCCTCCATGGTGCTCTTCTTAGAGGCCCCAAAAGCTGAGCCTTAGAAGCACTTTCCAAGCCATGAGCCCATCACAGGAATTTAGAGCATACGTGTACCATGTTCAGGTTCATGGGGCAAGGAAAGATGAAGTGTCTTCAGACTGTTAAGGGCTCCCAGGCTCCAGTTTACACACAGTGTACAACAAAGTCACACCTTCCTTCCTTGGCAGCCTGTTTGCCTTAAAAGGAACTTTTAGCCTGGGGATCATAGCTTTAAGGTATCCATTTTCTGTTGTTCTGGTCTTTTAGCATTTCAGACTCAAATTTTCATGTATCACCTATGAGGATGTAGTTGGGTTCATGTTCACATTCAGACTGCTCTGAAAGTTATCCTAAAAGCTTTCTCTCCACAGTTCTTCCCCCGCCTCCCCTCTAAATTCTAGTCCTCAGTTGCAACTCCATGCCTTCATTCTTTTCAGGAAACAAATGAGGACTTCTAACATGCAAATCATCTGTCACTCAGTTCCTTTCTTAAAATTGTGCCTTCACAAAGCCTTTATACATAAAATCACTCTCTGTGCTAGTGCAGTCTCTTCACCTTCCCTTGGAACTGATGTCTCTTTTTAAAATTGATTTCTTATGGAGGTGTTGTTTGGGTTTTTTTTTTTTGGTAATTACATTTTTGACTTTTCAATGCCACACAGTTGTGTCTTGTCAGTATTCTTAATCACTCCTTACACACACATAATCCTCTAGGTAGTGACAGATTGCTAAACCTCCCTTTTTGGACTATTACTTTTGAAAGAGACAGGTATTTAAATAATTTATTTCAGTTGTTTCCCCTTTTAGCATAGCCATTTTATCACTCAGTTACATCTGTATGTAACTGCAAAGGGCTATAACAAATGTTTGTTTGGGTTTTTTTTAAGTGTGTAATGTTTTTGTCTCACTGATCTACCTTATCTGTACTACATATATCTCACTTCTTCCATGTGATGTAGGTAAAAATGTGAAAAATGCATGCAGTGTCAGTAATAATAAACTCAGCTCCTCAGGGTAAAGAGCATCATACATCCTTCACACCTGGAGGATACTCTAGTAGACCATTGCCTAAACTATTAAAACCATCAGTGTTGAAGAATAAACTGTATTTTCTTAGCTCTCTAATTTTTTTGAACACAATATCTATTTTTTATAACATTGCTATCATTTAAACGTGTATTTTTCAAAGACCAGCAGGGGATTCAAAGTTAAAAGTCTTTCTTCTTCATCATTTGTCACACATTATCCCAGCACTTGTAATTTCACACACCTTAATCGCACACCTTAAAGCAAAAATTCCATCTTCCCTCTGTCAGAGCTCATTATCAACTGCTTTCTGATAGCCTCATACACTGCTACAGTCAATGCTCCCTCTTGGAACCATATCAATTGAACAAGATCAGAAAATCCTACATAAAAATTATTACGTGCAGCTGTGAAAAAATATACTTATTTCCAAGTAAATGTTCTAACACAGATTTATAAGGGGCCTGCTTTGACTTTTATTAATTAATGACATTTCTCTGTTGTCATTATCTACCATTAATAGACAAGAAATATGTAAGTATATTTCTGACACATTATACCATTCCTGTCAGTGAATAAATATATATATATATGACAACAGCACCACAATATATATGAGAGCTACTAAACAAAAGTGTCACTGAAGCTGCCTAAATTAAAATCGGAAGACAGAGAAATGGGATTTGGATTAACTGAAATATATTCATATCCTTATATGATATGGAAAAGTCAAAGGCAGCCAACCACATGAAAATTTGCACATTAGTAAAGTATTATCTTGTATTTCTACAGGATTATTGCTGTATTTTGTTGCTGTTTTTTTCCATGCCTAATTTGTATACTATCCCAAGCATCTAAGCATTTCTGGAGTGGATTCTCCACTGATTTTCTGTATAAAAATGTCACAAAGATTTTGCAGAAAATTAAAATTTCATCATATACCCTTCCCCATCTTTGGTAGCATTAACAGCACTGCATCATTACTACAGATTAAAAGTCCAGATAAAGAGAAAATATGAAATTTGGAGAAAACACAGGCTAAGCTATATTTTTAAGTTAAGACCTCCTTTCACGTTTTTCCTGATTATTTTTTTAGACTGATGTAGAATCAGTTTCTTTCACTGGTCAGAACAAGGCAAAGTTAAATGATGTGGGGGAGCCCAGCTGGTTCTGGGCTCTCTGTAAGAGAGCAGAGGGTCAGCCACGGACAGTAAGGACTGTGACACAGAATGGGTTTCCTGTCAGGAATGTGGACCTATTGTATTCAGACATGCGTAGCTATGTCAAATCATGAGTTGTTATGTTAGTAGTAAACCAATAGTGCATGTACACGTGTCATCCAGAACTGTATAAAGGTAGATACACTGCTGTAATAAAGAGCTGGTATCCTGAAACCGTGTCGTGATCCCGCCTTGACCCACAACAAAATGACACTTTAAAAATTAAAAAAAAAATTGTCTTCCAGGTTTGAATTCATCCTTTGTCTAAAAATGTAAAAGAATATCAATTTAAATATATATCACAGAATCACAGAACATGTGGAGTTGGAAGGGACCCACAAGGATCATCAAGTATAACTCCTGGCTCATGTACAGGACCACCCCCAAGAGTGACCATGAGTCTGAGAGTGTCATCCAAACACTTCTTGAACTCTGTCAGGCTTGGTGCTGTGAGCACTTCCCTGGGGAGCCTGTTACAGTGCCCAACCACCCTCTGGGTGAAGAATCCTTTTCTAATATCCAACCTAAACCTGCCCTGACACAACTTCAGGCCATTACCTGGCGTCCTGTCACTGGTCCCCACAGAGCAGAGATCAGTGCCTGTTCCTCCTCTTCCCCTCAGGAGGAAGCTGTAACTGCAGTGAGGTCTCCCCTCAGTCTCCTCTCCAGGCTGAACAGACCAAGTGCCCTCAGCCACTCCTCACACAGGTTCCTCTCAAGGCCCTTGACCATCTTTGTTGCCCTCCTTTGGACACTCTCTAATGGCTTAATATATTTCTTATATTGCGGTGACCAAAAATGCACACGATATTCAAGGTGAGGACACACCAGTGCAGAGCAGAGCAGGACAATCCCTTCTCTCGACCGATTGGCATACACATTCATTCTTTCACCTTTATAGTTTTCACAGAATATTCTCAGTTGGGAGGGACCCCCAAGGATCATCAAGTGCAGCTCCTAAGTGAATGGCCTGTACTGGGATCAAACCCACAATCTTGGGGCTATTACCACCATGCTCGAACCAACTGAGCAAAAATCTTCCTCTCTCAGTGATCCTGAATCCCTCACCTACCTATTCTTGCACGCCTATAGATGTTCCTGACCACTGAAGGACTGTGGACAGCACAGGACAGTTTGTCTGTGGAGAAGATCTCTCTGATTCATGAGATTCCCTACCCCTACACATTTGTGCATATTAAGATCTAGGGGGCACAGTGTTTAGTGAGAAGATGAGAGTGTGGAACTACTGAAAACCCAGAGCCTTCCATGATTCTTCTTACGAAGTGGAAACGGGATTTATGTGTATTCACCTACCTCTTCCTGACATGAGACTGACTTTCCACAGCCTCTGGAATTCCTTGTAAGCATAGGATAGTAATAGAGGGAGTTTATGGGGGAAAAATAAATTAAAAAGAAATAAAACTTGCTTTAAAGAAATGGACTCATTCTGTCTTTTTAAACCCCTAAATATTAGGTCTAATTTCTTGCTCTGTGATTTTTATTTGTTTGTTTTTCTGAACCTTAATGGAATTACGTAGACTAATTTTAAAAGGTAGAAACAAACAGCTAACATGAGGGATAATCAGGAAGGTGTATCATCACAAAGAAAGGAAAGATAAACACAACCCACAGAGCTATTATCTAGGAAGATCTTTTCTATTTGAAAGATTATGAACTATCAAATGTATAACATTTGTTAGGAACCAGCTCAATCCTTTTTTTTTTTTTTTTTTTTCCCCATGCTGTTCTCCTTCTCAATGCTGTGGTGGGGAACTCTCCCGCCCTTATTTTCCCCAACTCAGTGTTATGCCCTGCTGGTGAAACTGCACTCGGTAGAAACACATTTTGTCCTGCGTTTGCCATTGCTCTTGGAAGTCTCCTGCACCTGCAGTCAGGGGTATTCACAAGCACAAGGCAGCTCTTTCCCTGACGCGTGCTGAAGCCGAAGGATGTATAATGAAAGGCGTTTGTATTCTGCTTATGGGAGTGACCTTCAAAAGGTGCAAACATGTAACTGGCTGGTATTACACGGCTCCCCTGGGACCGCGCTGCCCCGGGTGCCGGGCTTCCAGCAGCGCTCACAAAGCTGCTTTACTGCAAACTGCAGCCTTGCAGGAACTCTGCTCTGGAGACCCACAGCCCACTCCCCGCAAAGCCTAATGGTCACCGTGCAAACCTCATAGGGTGTAACGTGGGGATTACTCTGCACTGAAGTGTTACCGTGGTGCTTGCTGGTTTCTTTCTGCCCACAGAAAGATTCTGAATCACCTAAAAATGCTGAGGATCACTGAGACTCAAGCTCTTTATGCTGTGAGATTTGCATTTTTTTGTAGGGCTAACAGAGAGAACCCTTTCAAGGAACAAAGCTTGACCTGGACAGCTATCAGTGGGCTTTCACTTGACCGAGGATCTGGCTGCATCCTGCAAACTGAGTGATGCCAGTGCATAGAGAAGTCTCTGGGGAAGTTCACTCTGCGTTATATGGCCTGTAGATTGTTACATTACAGTGCCTTTATCTATCTAATCCTAAAACCATCAAGACTTTACCTTGTAAAATGCATTTAACATTTCCTAGAGATTCCCTAGATTGGGTAGGTCAGCAGGATGATTTTGTTAATGTAACATTCTACCTGTGTAACACCAATTTTTGCATTACAATAGTTATTTTAGAGGGAATCATCTATTCACTTTGTGTATGTAAGAGTATTTTTAGGAATAGAGTACAAATGCTTCAATCCTTTTTCTTTTGGAATGCAAACTTACTGAATATACTTAATTTATTAATGAGGCTACAACTGTGCAGACGGGTCTACTAAATTGAAACAGATGGAACCAACAGATTTAATATAACTGGCACTATCTGACTTGCTTGTTCAAAATGAATTAACAAATAAAGGCAAATCCTTCATTTAATTTTCCAACGTTTCACTTCCTATCTTATATAATTAAGTCTTTTGGGGGCCAGTGTGGTGGTGGGAGACAAGTAAAAAATCCATAACTCAGCTGTGAATTACATTGCCAACAACAGTATTTTCAGTAGCACAGACTAAGCTCATGAAAAGAAAACACTTTTGCTTAGTACCTTAGATAGAAGGATAAATATTTCAAGACATATGCTTTCTGCCTTATGAGAGAAAATAGAACACTACCAATTATTATTGAAGTATACCTGATTGGAGGAATGGGCACAGACAACACAGATGCTCGAGACAGCACCAGTTTCCTTGTGTTCTGAACCTCAGCAGTTCAGCCTTGCTTGGTACTGTAACTGTGGCTTTTTGATTTTGGAGAACTGAGCAAGTAGCTTCACACAACCACGTAGTGCTCAGTGCTAGTGCTGTGCTCTGTGTTCTGACAGACTTAGAGACAAAAGGTCTAGTTATAACTTTGAAGGTTGAAATTTGCTTCAGAAATCTTCAGCCACACAGAATAAACTATAATATATCTCCCCATATAACTATAATAGTGTGCAATAGGTCCAAGAGAAAAAGCGACAGCACACGAAACAGTACAAGAACAGTTTTTCTTTTAGATGTATGCACTTAAAAGATCCAGGATACAAAGTGAGAAGCAAAATCTGACTGGAAGAAAATTGTTTTGAGAAGCCTCAGGGTTCAGAATAGGGCTGTGAAAGACAACAACTGAAACCTCATTTCAAATATGTGCAGATACAGGAAAGGGGCTGGCCAGAGTATCACTGAAAAATAGAAGAAAAGAAAAGAAAAAATCACAAAAAGAACTTTTCGAAATGCAGATTTAGGAGTTTCAGTACTGCCTACATTTTGAAGAAAAAAAAGAGTCACAAGGAGATTTGCACAAAGGCCAGGATGTCCTTAGGGAAATTTCAATGAAGCAAAACCATGGCACCTGGTAGTGAAGCTTATTCTGCATATTAAATGAGGTCATGAAAAGCAGTTTTTCCAGAGATCAAAGCCTCTCTGGAGAACTCAAGAAAAGACATCCAAATAAGGGAGTAGAAGTACTGTCCAGACTAACTAAAATGTTAATAAAAGGACTGCTTCACAGTAGAGGTCAGATGTTCTGTAGGTGAAAACCAAAGAAATGTCCTGGGACAATTATTAGCAGGAGCACATTCATCTTTGTAGATATTAATACTGATGAACAGAAGTTTCCAACTCACTTCAGCCTTAAAGACAGATGATAAAAGCATTGGCAGACCCTAATCTTCTCTGGCAGTCAGAGATTGTATCGTGTGGCAAATTAAAAAAAAACAAAACAAAATCCAATAACTCAAAAGTCTTCTGCTTAGTTGATGAGACAGAACATATGCCCTGTGAATGGCACTTTTTTTTCAGATAGGCTAACTTTCTTAATTGGATATGGGTAGGTATAAGAGTATACTTATTTTATTTATATGATATATATGTGTGAATGCTTTTTTTTGGAAATCAGTCTACTGAACTGGTTACATAAAGACAAGTACATGCAGCCTCAAGCAGACCTTTTATTTCTAAGCTTTGAAGTGTACTTTACATAATCAGTGTTTCAGGACAGTGAAGGCATAACTTACGTAAATAGAAAAATCAAAGTATTTAGAATAACAGTAGGAAAGCAGAAGATAACTCGAAGAATGAAAGTGTGGGCATAGTGCAGAACTGAATTTTTTATCAATATGTATCTTTTTTAAGAAGCTAATGAGACAAGGTCCTAGATTGGTGTATTTAAGGTGTTGAAATATAATTAAAATTTGGATAAATATTCATCACGTCCCTCAAAAAGTTGAGGTGGTGACTAGTTTTGTCAACTGAACAGTTCTAATTTAAAAAGTCTGCAGGCATCCTGTCTGTGCCATTTAAAGTGATTTGCAGCTGTGATGAAGTTAGACATACCTATGATTCCGAGGTAAGAGGGATTTTTTTTTTTTCATGCTGCCTATAGAATGGGAAACTCTCTTTATCACCTTTTGCCTTAGTTTATATTAGTAAATAAATCACTGTTTGTTTTGAATCTTACCTTCACAAAACTTTAGTTGAATAATTAAAAAAATAGTGTGACTAATGAGACCAGATCTCATTAGGGGTAAGACCACCACTCTGAGCAAAAAACCTAAATAATGACTGCAACATAAAGACTTGAATTGCTGAGAAGGATATTCTTACAGTCCAAGCCTTCTTTCAGAACAGACTTAAGCAGTAAGCTAGATGAATACTGCTTTGTCAGGAATTTAACAGAGGAATTCTCTGGCAGTGTTCCAAACACATGTTTTCTGTCACTCTGTCAGAGTGGAAAACTGGGAGACTCCTGCATAGCCAGGACCGGAAAGAAGAGACGAGTAAAAAGGGAATGAAGCCATAAGGACAAGTCAGGACAGCATCTAGACTGCAGAGTGTGATTTGGAGCTGATTTAACTGCCTGAAATTAAAAGCATCTTTCTGCAAGAGATTTCCTCACAGCTGAGCAGGGTGGCTCTGCAGCTGGAGTTACTCTCGGCAGCACATGAATTGTGCAGTGAAGGAAATATCCAAGCCCCTCCAACATTAACCAATGCTCACTGCTTGCTTTCAGCTCATAGAACATTCAGGATGTTCTAGATATTCCAGATCAAACCACTGGCACCGCACTCCGTGTGAGCTTATCTTTATTAACGAGCGATGTGTGCACAATACCAGCCAGTCGTGGCACTGTCCTGGGAGAAACTGATTCCAACAGCACTGAATATAATTACATTCTGATTGACACAGGAGGCAGCTATTCCTGTTACAAGCAACTAGTTATCTCTGACTGTATCCCATGGAGACATCCATGGTGGAAGAGCTCTTTTTCTGACAGTGTTTCATACTCTCAGATTGAGAGGAGGACACATGCAGTTTTCAAATAATCCTAGAAACATGCAGCATGTGTGCTCCTTATAAGAACTGCTACAGAAGAAACACCCTTTTGCATTCCTTAGGATGTTTTATTTATGAATTGTTTGTGCTTATACAGATTTAAAAGCTGGAAAAAGTATATGTTATAGATACTACGCTAATGGTGTTGGATTGTAGTTTTAATTAAGAAAACATTATATCCAAAACACTGCAAAATTATTTTACTTCTTTCAATAATAAAATAATAAAACCTAATTTTTTTCAGTAAGGTTTGGGGTTTTCTTTAATTTCTTGGATCAGAGTATGAAAAGAAATCTAAAAAGCTTCACTTTCTCCATGTTTGACCCAAATGAGAATCTAATTATTGAAATAGGTGCTGAGAAATTTGAACAAGTCATGACCAGCTCCGGAAACGACACCATGTGATCATAGCTATTTGAATTATGTTTAGTTTGATCATGCTTTCTTTCCCTTAATTTTGTCTTTTGAAAAATAATGATAGAGCTGACAATTGATTGCCTACAAAGTTCTTTGGTTTAGCCATTAACAGACACAACCTGTGAACTCCCAGTACTGAGAAGTCTCTAGGATGATAAGTGCATATCTCCTGCCCCCTAATGAACATAAAAGAGGGAAAGAGAGGATAGCATGACTTGGAGATACACAGTTTAGCCCAGGAAAGTTAGTCTATTATTGATTTCCTGAGAAATAAGCCACATTTATGTAGTGGAAATTGCAGAATAAAGAGTGAAAAATTTGATGTCATGCTTACAGTCTGATTATTAAATCAAGGAAGGGGTTCATTACTTTCAAAATTATTTTATCCATCTTCTCACTTGTGGTTTTTGCAGAGAAAAACCAAGACTTGAGTTCATGTCCTCTGCTTCCACAAGCAAAAGATCAGGTGGCAAAGCTGAATGTTGTGTTTTAGTACATCTGAAAGACTCCTTACTAATAGCACCTGATAATAACTGAGCAAATTATTAATTAAGAATTTTAGCTATCTTGCTAAATGTACCATGAGCACTTACGTTGAAGCTCTAGTTTTACACCAAATTGTGTTACAGATGTATTAAGCTCTTGGAGCCAGTGTTTTCTATCTGGCTTTTTTGTTCTTTCTTCAGAGCATAAGTGTAATTACTTGAATGGTTTAATATAATTGCATCCTGAATGTATAATGTATAATATCAGGCTTCATTCATACTCCTGTAGCTCCTGGCATCATCTTAATTAAATTAATAAGACAAGCAGAGATATTATTCTGTAGTAAATACCCAATATAATAGTTTCCTGATAGTGGAGAAATCACACATTCTTTTTAAAACAATAGTTCCATTACTCTAAAGAACATCAGTTTAGGCCTCTGTTATACCCTTTACACATTTTGACCAGAAGTCGTTATCCAGTTAGTGCACAGTATACGAAAGCACTGATTATGTTTCCCACATACAAAAAGAGCATAATTTTCAAAACTAGATAATTCACATGTTCAAAGTCCTACTAAAGCTGTGAGAGAATAAGTTAAAAGAGGTAGATTAAATAGCCTGTGCAGCTGTTGCTCTTGGACCAAGAATTCCTCTTTCCACATGAATGGCTTCATCACAGACTCTGGAGACATGTGTCTCTCTCTGGCTCTCCAGGAAATTTTCTACTTCATCTGACCTATTTAAATCATAAGTTGGTTTATGACTAAACACATTAATCTTTTTTATTTTTTCCTGTAAAAAATGCTTTGTAAAAAAATGGAACAAAATCAAGAGGAAAGCTAAAGAGTGGGACTTTGCAATGCCTAATAACCTGACCACAAAAACACTTTAATGAGAGCAATGGATTCAAAACTCATCAAGTAGGGAAATATATTGAACAAGGTATTCCAGACTTAGGATGAGCAAATTAAATAGAATTCAGAATTCCCTTTGCCTGCAATTTATGTCAAAGTTGAAAAAAACACCAAAATAATTAATTTCAAAACAAAAAAAAACACCCCAACTTTGAATTTAAGTTAGAGCAAAAATCCCACTGTTTTGAGTTAGAGTAAAAATTAGTTGAGATTAAAGTGCTAATTTCAACTGATTTTCCCTTTTATACTGTTGGGAAAGCTCTCCCCAACAGCTACTTCAAGAGATATAAGTGTAATCATACAGTGTCACCCTGTGATATCCTCCATGAATAGTGTGTGTAGCACAGCAAGAGAGATATTTTTAGCTTTATGGTGGATTCTCTACTTATATATAACTGTGAAAATGCCAATTAAAATTTAACTGTAAAATCTTAATGGTAAAATAATACTCATTTTAAGTATATAAATGTCCCATTCTGAAGATGCATTGTGTTGCAATTCAGAGTGAAATAACCACATGACACCTGTTCTACAGTTGAATGTTCAATTTCTTTACTGTAGCAGCCCATTAATGCAGGGTGTTTTTCCTAATATTATAAATTGATATGCATATAATTATGCACATGAGCTTGTAGGTGTGTTTTTGTAAGCTCTGTTGGTTATTTTCATGTCAGGATAACTCACCTGGGCAGTCATGGCTACTGGAAGGGGGTACTAATGGACATCAGGATCACAGTTCAGGCTGCATTGCTAAAGTTACTTTTTCACAGGTACTAGCTTCTGCTAAGGCAAGACAAATGTTCCTGATAGCAGCCCCAGTGATGACACCTGGTGTCTTATTAAACAAATGCAGTGAAAACTAACTCTTCAAGCCTTACTAATGAGTGTATAAATCTCATTAATACGTCCAGTCACCCTCATGCAAAACCTAATTTATATGTTTATTCATAAGTCTTAGCTACTGTATTTATATATTTCTTCTATAGTTATCAATAAATGCAGAGACTCAGGACAATCTTTGGTTTGTATCAAACCACAACTTAAGTCTAAAGTGGAAATAAAATTAGCAGGTATAATATTATGGAATGGATCAAATACTTTACTGACTAACACTAGCCTGACATTCACATTTCCAGGAGCAGGAGCAGCGGGTTTTTAACACCCTTTCATACACAAAACATAATCTGCAGTTATAGTCTGTCAGTTCACTTCAACTTTCAGGATATTATCACATAAGGTTTATCATTCTTCTTGCAAACATGTTATCCGCAAGTTAGCGTGGCTTTTTCAACAGCCTGTCCATGGCAGGTAACAAAATTATTTGCCAGTCCACTGTCACAGAGGATATAAATAAAAGGCCATGCAAACAGTGTTCATTTTACCCATGAGAAATGGTCTTTGAAGTAGACAGGCAAGGCAATGAATATTATTAAGGAATATGGTTCAACAGGTGGCTGTGGTAGATTATTTACCCTCAAAAGCCGTGAGTTACAGTGTCCTCCATGTCAGCAAACATTTACTATGGACTTAAAACATGACCCAGGCATAGCAAGCAGGATTTATTCTGCTGTTTCTCCTCAGTAATTGTGATTAATTGTGCTCACATTTGAACAGAAACTGAAATTTTGCTGAATCTTGCCTACTTTTAGCTCAGAACTACCTGCACTTCTTCTAATTCATTCTCTCTTATTCTCTTTTTTTCATAGTTTTTAGATAAACAATCATGTTAAGACCACTAAAGAAAGAATATTTTTTAAAAAATCACATCATTAAGACTCTTCAGGTATTCATGAAGTACTGAAATATGGATAATGACTTGAGCATGTCAGTAAAATGATCATCTGTCCCCAATTAATATTGATGCATTGCCATTGTGAAGGCTTTAATGATCACATTACTAGGAAATTATTGCTGCTCATATAATTTGTCCTTATAATCATGTATTTATCATAGATACAAAAGACAAGTTCCCCAAGAGGACTATTAAAGCCCATATTCTGCTGATTCTTAATTGGTAGAGAAGAGAGTCTTTACACTTACGTGGGAACAACTGTCTTTTTATCAACACAAGTCTCTCTTTAATTATAGTGTATCTATGCTACACATACCTTATGTTTTATGGGCTTGGAATGCTACAGTATTTCTGAAAAATATCTGCATGGGGTGGAATAGATAACCAGTTAGGCAGGAATCAGCCTGAATAACTTTCTGAAATTGTCCTTACAGGGGAAAGCGATGAACTAAAAATATTAATAGTTTTTTTTCTCAACCTACTTTTTAGACCAGCTCTACATGAGGCTATTCAATCACACATTACTTCCATAGCTCATGGCTGCAGGGACTGGGTCCCAAAATAATGCCACAGGTATCTGAATGCTGTGTTCAGTACACTAAATAGATTTCAGACCACTGAATTTTATAAGCTTAGGGATAAAATGAAGGCACCGCAGCTAATCACTAAATCTCACTCTGCAAAATTAGTTCCCTTGTCTCATATAATTGCCTGTCTCCGTAAATAGATTGCAACTGAATGTTGTATCTTCCATCTAGTTATGTCTGTAAATTAATAATATACATGTCCACTTGGTATACTTTTTATTATGATTAAAAGTCCCAGAGTCCTGAAGTTACAGTTTGTTGACTAGTAGTAATTTAGAGAGTTATCTGAAGGATCCATTTCCCCTGCAATTACAAAATGTGTCAGGCTTGAGGCCTACGAAATGTGAAATTCAGTGGGTCTGTTTCTGCACTCCTAGGCACAACCATCAATCTCAGAGGGTATTTTTTTTATGACTACAGTGCCACACACAGCTATAAACCAAGAATTTTGAACTGTGAAGCCACTGTTGCAGCTGCCCTTGTTGGCTTTTGTTTGTTTGTTTTTATTGTAAGAAAAGGTTACTGGTTAAATTCTGATCAGGTGGTTGTTCTAATTAGTAGATTTAATGTGAAGTGAATGCAGTTGTCTAGTAAGTGTTCTGACTGAAATTTCTCTTGGATTCACACTCACTGTGATTCACCAGGATCCTTTCTTACGGAGGAGGCAGCAAAGACCTTCAGTGCAAACCTGAGAAGTGGATTAAGGCTGCAGTTTACCGAGAGATGTGCACACAGGCGAGGGAGATGTGGGCAGAAACTTGGCAGGTCTCAGCGACACCTTGGGACGTTCCTCCTTGGCATGTCGCGGTGGGTTAACATCACAGCCTCTCCAGCCTGGAGAGCCAGGAGAAGACACAGCTCTCCCTGCTCTGCCTGGGGTTGTTGGCAGGTGCCCATTGTCAGCAGTTGCCAGAAATTGGGCCCACGTGAACCAGCAGTCACAACTGGTCTCCAGGTCTGCTTTATTTGCCGTTTATGACAAGCCAAATGATAATCTTTGTATCTACCGTCTCCCTGCCCCTGACATGATTGTCCAGACGGTGCTGTATAATGAGGCTCTGGGCGCATCACTCTGCAAGCTCACTCATGAAATCACCAACTCTCCCTTAACTCTCATAAAGATTGTTTGGAAGATTGACTGCATCTTTCTTGCCTTGGGTTCCGTGCTTTATTATACAATGTTCAACTTTTTTTTTTTTTTTAATATAGTTCTTTATTATAAAAATCCTTTTTATTATTATGTTTTTCCTTGGGGATTTCTTTTTTGGTGTGTGTTTACCTCTAATTGTGTGTCTAGATGCCCCCAGGGAACTTGAGTGGGCTCTGTCATACAATATGTGTCCAGCTTCATAAACTAAGATTATAGATTTGTTCTGTATCATACTTCTACCTAAAATAAGTTACTTATCTGCAAGTTTATACACACATACATAATAATTGCCAACTACTATCTCTTTCTTTCCCTCAAAACTTTTCAGGTTTTTTTTTTCTTTTTTCTTTCATAAAAATAAAACATATCTGTCTTGACAGAACTTGCAGTCATCCTTTGTAAGAGAATCAAAATAGCTGATAGTCTAGTAAATCCCAATGAAATCACTTAAAGCTTAGCAGAAACCTAACCCAAGTCACTGCAATTATCATTCTAAAGCAAATTATAATTTCAAGGCAAAAAGCTTACGTGATGCCTGAAGCTGGAGAATAGATTTTACCTTCTAAGTGGAAGTATGAAAATATTCCTACATATTCTAAAGTACATTTGGTTGAATAAAATCAGTAACTTGACTGACACATTTTCCTCTTTCTTTTTTTCCATCTCTCTAAAAACAAACAAAAAAACCAAAGAAAAGCCTAAAAACCAAATGCAAGCCAACTAAAAACAAATAAATACAACAAAATCTGAACAAAAAACAAACATTATACTGAAAACATATCTCCTTTGACTAAAAATGAAACTTTTAAACCCCAGGCAACTTTCAAAAAAGTGAATGAAACAAAGGACTAGAGTTACACAAAGGAGGAAAAACAATGTGGCATCACACTACTATCCAGAATAGGACAATCAGAATGTTTGCTTCAGGAAAGGAATTTAAGTTTGAGCATATGAAACCAAGAGTGTCATTCCCAGACTTACCAAAAACAGGTTCTTATCCTCTAGTCACAGCATATCCCAGGTCATAAGCTCCCAACCTTTGTTACTGACACGAATATCTCACATAAATAGTTAAACTCCAAGGTGAGGATCTCAGTTGCAAGGTTAAGGAGTCATGCTAACCTCAACTGAGCTCATGGGTGCAATTAACACACAGGTGTATTGTGTATTATGACCCATCTCCAGTAGGAAATGCTGCAGCTGTTTGAATTCTATATACTCTGAAGTCTGTTTCCTATGATAGTTTTCTGAGGGCAAGAGATCTTGGGTCGAATCCTTGATCTAAATAAGATATGGCTTGTGTCCCTTTCCATGGGCTTTTTCAGAGACTTGCTTCTGTTGCAAAGCCTGGGATGAAGCTTCCCTATTGCTTTTTGTTGGAGCTGAAAAATATGTTAAGTATGCACTGGGTTAAAGGGGAAGCTTAAGGATGAGTTAATGGCTGGTACACCCTCTGTACAGATCAGCCAGCAGGAGCCTAACCTTCCCTCCCGGGGAAATGAGTCCCTTTTCCACCCCACTTGATGGTACCTCATTCTCACAGGAGTTGTAGATTCAGGTGACTTCAGGCAATCGGTGTTCACCTGTAAATTTCACAAGATGTTTTTCCGTGTGCCAGGATATGCAGTGCTGTGACAGGCAAAACTCCCTCAGAACCTCAGTCTCCTGTCCGTGCCTTACCATTGTGTTCCTCACAAACTTACTTCTTCCAGCTAGATAGCCCAGGTGTTTTAAGCACTTTCTTAATTCATCACATGGAGAAGTGGAGGCTGTGTGAAGATGGGTGTGAGGAGACAGTCCTCATTCACCTTGGTTTCCATAACATGCCTGTTTACATGGAAGTGGTATCATGTGTGGGGGAGGCTGTGGCAGCTTCAAGAGGCCTCAGAAGAGTATTTCAGATGCACTTAAGTGAGTTGATGTTTGGGGCAGAACCATCAGGAAGGAGCAGAAGAAGTGGTATTCACTCTCAACAGTGCCTGCACTTGGGAGCTGTGATTATAATTGCAATCTTTGTGTCCTTCCTCCTTCGTGGAGGCCTGGAGTAAATTTTATGAGTTTATATGCTATACTTTATGAAAACTATGTTTCTTCCCTTTTTTTAATCTTTATTCCCCTCGGCCTCTGCTCTTCTTTTGCCATGTGTTGCTCTTCTTTTCCCATTCTCACAGATCTATGAAAAGAATATAGTCATCTCTTGTTTTCCCTGTGGCACAGCGATACAGGGATCTAAGTTCTACTGATCTCAGCTCTAAAGGCATCACTATACTTCTTGAGTCAGGTGGGTCACTAAATGGATTTTGCATCATAGACAAATAAATTGAGGGAAAAACAGCAGTGATAACTGTTTTTTCATCTGTCTGTAGGGCTGAAAACACAGCTTGACACCACTTTAACAAGTGTAGAGTTGACTTGAGCTGCTAAATTTGAATTCGCAGCTGTAGTTTTCCTAGGGTCCAAGATACACTGCATCAAAAGTTTTGGTATTGCTCAGTGTCTCAGAACCTTTCCATTCCCCTGAAGTGTCTGTAGTGGCTAAGTAGCTTCTAACTGCATTTGAAAGGCAAATATGCCAAATGATGTAAGGATTTAAGGTTTTTTCTTTTTAATGAAAGAAATGTGAAAATATCTCCTATAGCTGTTCTGACAGGTTGCATTCCAGTTTCAGCTAGATACGATTTAAGGCAGACAAGTTATAAACCCTGAAAAAGGGGGTTTATAATGGAAACAACTGACCCTGAACTTCAGTGTCATGTGCACAATGCTATAATAGCTGCTACTTGGCACTCACTTTCCATCTCTCACTTCAGTCAACAGATTAAAAAAAAAATATATACTGCTCATTTATTAGCTTGCAGGTTGGGATGCCCACGCATGGGCATTCAGTTTCTCCTTTTCCTCTGCTGCTGCTGCGTAACCTGCATCTAAGATTGAGTGATGAGAGAGATGTAAGCTTGACTTTGCTTCTTCTAAAGTCAAGGTGGCTGCATGTAAGGTAGTCGATTTGCACATACAGTTTTGTGGGCTTGGAAGGCTTCTGTAGGTTTGGTCAGCACTGGGCAGTTGTTTCCAAGACCTTATTCAGCACTTCTTCAGTAAGAAAGCACTAGGTAAAGAAATATTACAGCAGTATTATTCAATATCATGGTGGGGTAAAAGTCGAGATGCTGCAGTGGGAAACAGCAATCTCCCAGAAGTATTTACCTAACTGGAATAGCTTGGGAAAAAAAAACAAACAAACTATGACTATCTGTTTGTCCCACTTTTCCAGCTCTTGGATTATGGTCAGCCACCTAATAAGCAGGGACAGCTCTCTTTTTATCCTATCAGCAACCTGCCAAATTTCCCAGAAGGAGACATTAAAAACCACACAGCTTTGCTTCATCCCCTTCCCTCTGGCCTGCAGTGCCACGGATAGGGAAGGTGTAGGGCAAGGAGTACCCAGATGAAGTTGCTGCTGTAGCTTGTGAGGAAGGAGAGGGAGGTTGTCCTGACACTGCAAGAATGAAACTGCATTTTCCAACAGTAACACAGGGCAGATGAAGCTACAAAACTGATGGTCTCTTTGAAAGGGTACACAATACAAGTAGGGATACAAGTAGCACAGTGGGATGCTGCAGAATAGGCAGAAATAATGGGTGAAAATTATAACAGAGACTGTGCAGATAGAATTGATCTGATTAGGAGACAGAACTGATTACTGGGGAGAGAAAAGCAGACAGGTGAGTCCCCAGGCCTCCATGGGCTTTCCTTTCTCTTAAATTAGGGCATCTCCCATCAACTAATTACTCGTAATTTCGGAGATCTCAGAGCCTGAAAAGGTGAAAATGATGAACAGAGTGTTCATCACCACCATCCCCAGCAGAATATGCAGAATTGTTCACAATGAGGCTGATGGTAAATTTCAGTTGAACATGAAGAAAATGCAACAGGCTATTGTAATGGATGTGGGAAAATGTCCTGTTGCAAAACAATCTTTGCCTTTGATTTGATAAAAAAAGAGATTTGGAAATTTTGAGATTTTAAGAAGCAATCATTATCTGAAAATAATGTTAAGGTGGTCTAAATTACAGCAAAGGAGACATTGATTTGACCTGAGGAACCTAGGAATTCAACCAGAAAACTGAATAATCTAAGGGCTTAAGACTGCTTTACAGGTGACATGATTTTGCATCTATTTCTCTCCGTATCTATTACCCCAAAAAGACAAGATGTCTCTGTTGGACAGGTAGGTGAGAAATGTTTTATTTAAAAGTTGGCTTTAAGCCAATAGTTTTCTTGACTAGGTAACAAAACCTTTGGGACAGAGTGCAAAAACAAAAGCAAAAACAAAACAACCCCCTAAAATATTTTTATTTTCAATGAGAAAAATTAGAGCTGGGATAGAAGTGATAGGTATGTGCCAGACTGAGCCATGTCAGGCATGTGAAACACCAACACCCATTAGGATTTTACAGAACTTGGGCTTTTGAAAACCCAGTAGTTTTCAGACTTCTGAGGGAGTCACAGGAGATCAAACTCAGTCACTAGTACAGTATATTACTGGCTTCAGCTGATTCAGACCATCCTAGTATCAACAGGATCCTATGATAGCTGGGAACCTGGAAGGTGTATATTACATTTGAGGATGACTTAAAAAAACAAAACTGGAAATATTCTGATAAACCACCTATTTTTACCTTATATTTTTGTAAAAAAAAAAAAAATATACTTGAGGTAGGAATCTGCAGAAAGATTTGATACCAGAGATACCAAAGGGAAGGATTGTATTAACACAAATAAAGGCTTAAAACTGTCTTTTAAAATTTAAGAGTGATCTGTAGTTCTGTGCACCTAGAGGAGATCTGTTTTTAATCAGACAGGCAAGGCTAATTCCCAAATAATACGTCAGAGGAGTCCTTCTCATCAGGGGGTTGACCTTTTCCCAACTGAAAAAGCTCTGTTATCTCTATACATCTATATACAAACACTGAAAATCTGTGAGCCTGCATCATTTTAAAAGTGTGTGTGATTCTCTTCATGTCTGTGGTATCATTTTTCACATGAAGTCAATACCTGACCCAAATGACACTGAATGAAGCAAATAAAAAAACTTCTATCTCAGCATGAACAGCCTAACTTTAAACATTCATCTCCAGTGCACCTTTGAAAAAAAAGGAGTCATTAGATGTTCCTTCCCATAAAGCAGAGGAATTAGTAGGAGTTGGGTTTAAATACTGCTTACATTGTTTAGCAGGCAGTCTTTTCTAATGTCAGGTTAATGAGAATGCCAATCAAGGAGGACCAGTGTATGCTAAAACATGCAAATGAGACATTAGCATAGAGAAGTTGCTGTCATCTTTACATCCTGTGACTTGGTGCCAGTCTGTGAGAACTTTTTCAGGAAATGGCCAGATTTCAATGAAAAAGACAAACTTATGTGATTTACTGAATTCACAGTGTTTGTTACTTCAATGACAGCCGAGGGAAGAAAGCAAAGCCAGAACATGCTCAAGCATAACTTTATTTTGTCTAATCTGCACCAAAAGCACAGTCCATGACATCTTGAACAGAATGTGATTGTAACCAAGTAATAAGTAAATTTGAAAAAAACCTACCCAGTGATCCCTCAAAGCCATGAATTACAGAAATAGCTTATAACTCTGCCTTTACAGGCACGTTTTGTTTGCACTTTTAGAGCTGATTTTTTATTTTTATTTTTTAAATTTAATGTGGAGTGAAAGTGGCAGCAGCATAGCCAGACTCTGCAGCAAGGAGTAAGGAAAATCCCCCAAGCTTAGCGAAGCCAGGGTTCTAGTGGAGTCCTGGATGTGATGGAGGTTGTGCCAACAGTTTTAACTAGAAAATTCTTTGTCCAGGCTCTGCACAGAGGCATTTATAGTACTGTCATATAATAAATAACCCTCAAATATAAGTTTACCCTGCAAATAGTAATTGGGATGCCTAATCCTCATCCTGCTACACTGAACCTATATTTTTTAACTTAAAGACCTAGTCCTGGTTAGGTTTTTTGGAGGAGTGGAGAAGAATTCTTTGCAGGGAGGAATGGGAAGTGTGTGACTGCTCTGAAAACCTCTGTGGCTTCATGCTCTGCAGGAAAATAACCTTTTGTTTCAAAGGGCCTGATTATAACAGTGGCAAAGCTACCTCTTCCCAAAAGTTCAAGACTTGTGAGGCTCTGGTTTACGTCTTCGGAGCACCAGTATCCAAAAGATGTTTGTGAAATACTATACAGCAATTTTTTACTTGGCTTAACCTGACACCTTCCTTGGGAAAATATTTTACATTCCAGAAAATTCAAATTTCCTTAGCTGACGTGGGGAGTTTGTCTGGGTGTTTTTTTTATTCTGGATTGAGAGCTCAAAAGTCGCTGCCTTTTTTATTTGCATTTTCACCTTGAAAATCTGTTTCTGTCCCTGATATATCTACAGTTGTTTAAGGGGAATGATTTATTTTAATGCCACCTGAGTTCAGAATGATTCATACTCTAATAAATATCAAAAGGTATCCTGATGACTGTCTCATTACTTTAAAGAATTTCATTATTATAAAAATTATTATTTTAATATGATCTCAAATGTAAGGTGCCTAAGGCATATGCCATGTACACATTGTATGCATTTAATTCTTTGACATAAATTTTAATTTAACAGCATTATACCATTCCCTGCTTCAGCCACACATTGTTCTTCTATCCTTGCTTTTTTAATATAATGGGAATTTTAAGAGTAATTTCATTTTTTTTTAAATATTGTTGAAGGAAGACTGCTAAATCCCTCAATGCATTCCTTTCTTTCCCTGTGGAAAATAAATTAAAAAGAAAAGGACACATTCTGTATTTTATAATTCTGTTTACATTTCTGGTCTCATCAAAGTGGAAAAGAAGGTTTCTTCTGTGCTTTTAAAAAAACAGTTGAGTCAGTAACATGAAAAATGGAAAGAATCATAATGGTTGCAGGGCCTTGTGTAAAAAGAGAGATTGTCCTTGGAATTTTCTTTCTTTTAACACAGGCCAAAATCTAGTTTCTACAATAACGATGAATATATTTTATCAACTTGCAATGTTGGTCAGTATAACCTGAGTTAATTTAAGTTCTTCCCTCATCTTACTGGGGAAGCTACAACTTTCCCATAATGTTTTAGTAAGACAGTGTTTGGGGTTTTTTGTGGTTTGTTTTCTGTGGTTTTTTTTTTTAAATACTGAAAGCACGCAAAGCTTAGCCCGAGCTGCAATCCTTCAAAAACCAATAAGGAGTGTGCCAAATAAAGGCACAATGAGGAGAGAGGCTGAAAGGCTCAACCTTCCTCCTCCTGCTGCAAACCACAGCATGACTGAAAAATAACTGGGAGAATTTGGCTTCCTTGCTCTCTCCTTTGCCCCTTCCCGAATGGAGCCTCTCCCCAGGCCACTGCACCTCCTTGTCCTTACAGCTGCCGAGCCCTTCACCCCCAGATCCTTTGGATGTTCAAGTGAGATGTATTTCCTGGGAATCTGACTGATTGCCTGCTCTGGAAGACTAAAAGCAGTTTATTCCCACTGGGCCAAACTAGCTGCAGTAATGCTTTTACCTTTTCCTTAAAGCACTGGGAGGCCCTGCCGAATTAAAGAAACCAAAGTTTAGCATCTTGACATCAAAATGAAATGTGGGAGGCAGCACACTGCCAGCGCAGACTAAGAGTAAAATTTCAGACCCATAGAGGTAAAAAAAATCCCTTGGGAGATCACTTAGGAGACCATTTTGCTTCCAGAGGGATGTGTCCCACATTATGGCCTGAATGGCACCCTGGGACAGCGTGGGATGATGCCTCATTGTAGGTCATTGCCCTTGTGCCTGCAGGAGTACCTGTTAAACGGCCAGTGAGTGAGAAAACATTTTTTATATTAACCTCATTATGTGTCACATTAATACAGTCCTATCTTAAAACTCATTCTCTTATTTGTCTTCTATCCCTCTATTCTCCGTGAGGAATCCAAAATCTGTTTCAAATCCTATGGGC
The DNA here is from genome assembly GCF_022539395.1 of Myiozetetes cayanensis. Classification (NCBI taxonomy): domain Eukaryota; kingdom Metazoa; phylum Chordata; class Aves; order Passeriformes; family Tyrannidae; genus Myiozetetes; species Myiozetetes cayanensis. The sequence goes on from NW_026087742.1 coordinate 7,678,335, forward strand.
ATCTCACTGCCAGTAGAGTTCCTCCTGGGGCTGAAACTGCTCAGTTCCATAAATTAGCACTGACTTGGAACACCACAGGGGCCATCAGAGTTCATTTGCAACATCTTTTCTGGGATAAAATATCTATTTTATGTTAGCTATTTCAGTGTTTCTTTAACATAGCATTTATTTATTATCTGGGGGGGGGGTTTGTTTGGGGTTTTTGTGGTTTGTTTGTTTATTTGTTTTTTAATTGCTGTTTCTGAGATTATTTGAGAGATGACCCTGTTTTTGCTGTGTGTATACTTATTAGGAAATAAATTTTCAACAGAAAAATTTTCAAGGAATCAAGAAAGTGAGATTCTAGATTCTTCTTTTTCTTCAAGAAATGTGTTGCACCCGAGATGGGAGGCTCTAATTAGGCTTTCTCCCATTAGCATTAAAATATGACAGAGGTTCAGAGACTGTAGTTTGATTTTTAACAGAGCTAGGCTTGAAAAATGTATTGCTTTGAAAATTGAAACCCTTGGACTCTTCTGGCTTGGGAGGCTATTGGAGGAACTTGGATAAAACTTTGCTAGGTTTTGGATAAACTCTTGGCAGCCAAAGCCATGGGAAAGAAATCAGAATTATCCTTAACTACAGTGTTCCTATGCATTTACTTAACATTTAATTCAGAGGTATAGTGAAATAAAATTTACCAGGCAGCTGACAAATATATGCATTAGTACTGACTTGACAAAGATGTATTTGTGAGGAATTGCTACATTTTCTAGGAGAGCTGGAATTTAAAGAATTTATTGTTTAGAACTTATTGTAGCCATTTAAAAAAATAGGTGAGGTTAAAAGAGAGCTTTTGTGTCAGAATTTTGGCTCAGCCACATCAAACCCCCATGGACAGACCCCAAGGAAGGACTTTAGGAGCAGTAAGTATCCCAGTACCCAGGCATGAATGAATTAATGAATTCTTGAGTCAGAGGTTGTTTCTTTGTCCTGAGTAGCCCTGGATGCACTTCTATAAATCCATTCAATTTTTTTTAAAAAATAAACAAAACCATATAAATTTTGTCATTGCAAATTTTTTTTGTAAGGTTACACTAGAGGCAGATATGCTTTGGGAAGAGAAATTCAGTGTTAAGACCACAAGGAAAACGCAGGTAATTATCTGTAAAATTTAATGAGTTTTATCAAGAGGCAACTGTATCTGCAGAGGTAGATTCAGAGACAGGACATGTGGGAAGGAAAAAATCCTTTGAGTTGAAACAGAATGCCCCAAGCCTGTCTAGTTTTGAAGAGGCATTTGGAAAGTGTCCTTAATAACACGCTTTAATTTTTTGTCAGTCTTGAAATGGTCAGGCAGTTGGACTAAGTGATCATTAGATGGTCATTGCAGGTCACTTCCAGCTGAAAGAGTCTTCCACTCTATTATGTTCTTTTCTGTTCTATAGCAGATGGGATAAGGGGGAAAAGACAGCTCTATTTTTGATCCTCATGGAAGTATTGCAGGAACAATTTTCTGTTCATTACTTCATTTAGCCAAGAAAAAGTCATCCTCACTGCTTCAGAGTAGTAAGGGGCATGACAGAGCCCCAGTGTCCTGGGGTAGGTTGTGACAGTGCCTGCTGACCTGCAGGTTAACTGTGGATTAAGAGCTGCAGAGCTCCTCACTGTCATGAACAAAGGAACAGTATGCCTGGGGCTGAAAGCTCACAGTCTTTCCAAACTAGTTGGAATGATCTGAAATTGCCATTAACAAGGGTGGGGATGTTGGCTTATTTCACACTAAAGCATCAATCCATTAATCTGTGCTATGGGAGCCAGGGGATTAAGATTGGCCATCAGTTATTTGCAGACACACATACTGATCACTGAAGTATATTTATAGGCATATTAGATTTTCTCAGAATTTTCTGAAAGTTTTTCAATTTTTTTTTTCCCAAGAGTTTAGTATTGTGTTTTGTTCAGAAATTGTATTTTTGATAATTTGATTAATTGATATTTTGTTGATTTTGAACACCCCTCACCTAATGTTTCACTTTTCAAAATAATTTCCAGCTATTTTCAAGGATCATTGAAATAATCCTACACAGGATAACAAATAATAATAAGTGATGACTTTAAAAGAGGGAAAATGCTAGCACAGCCTTTTTTCTTTGATTTCCAGCACTGTGTAAATAAAAGATATTAATTTTTTTGAGCCCATGGGCATTTAAATATTAAGCTGATAGTGGACTGTTACGGGAAAAGAAAAGCTTGCCTGCAGTCCTGTTCTTAATTCCACAGTCTAGAGTGGATAGATGCAGTCTGTGATTCATTAGTAAAGTAAATATATTTTCTTTATGTAAGACATAATGCTTTGGTAAAAGGAAGGCAATTTCTATAATGAAAGCTGAGGATTTGAATCTGATTCAAGCAAACACAACCACAGCAGAGGAAAGGAGGAGAGACTTCATTCCACTGACAGTTTTTGGAAGCTTTCTGTCTTTGGAGCACATGGGAAGACAGAATGCATTCACAGGATCTACAGAACAGATGGAGAATCTCTGATTTAACTTAAATTACATGATTATTAGCTTTCAGAGAATTTCAGGTAATCCTATCTTATGTTTCTAGTTTTGTCTTTGGGTGGGGTTTTGGTCTGGTTTTTGTTTCACAGAGGCAATAATTGGTATTTTTTACACAACATGTTTTGAAGTTCTCATTCTAACCACGAGTCTATCCAATGGATCCAGTGGAAAGATTTTCTTTGCATGGATGCAGAAGAAAGAACTACACATGATTGGGAAAGCACAGGGTCATTTCATAATTTCCATTTGTTTTTCTTTTATGTACATGAATGCAATTCTGAGACTTTCCTTTTGATAAATACAAATTGAGGGTGAGACTTTGCTGATAAAGATTATGCTTTCCCAATACTTCTTTCTCTGTTATCTTCTTTGAGCTTTCTCCTGGCTATACTTGGAAGCCCATAGCAATACCAAATATATTTGGAATCTAATGGTAACAACCCTTTATTTGAAGCTGGTTTTTAGTAGAAAGACTCTGTTCTGCACAGCAACTATTGAGAAGTACCAAGAACTTTCACACAACATGATCAGATAGGTAGAGTTTGTCCTCTTTATGTCCCTTCATCTGATTTGAGCAGTCTGCATACCTTCTCAATAGCAGCTGTGTTTAATATGCATAAAAACACTAGCCAGGTTTAAGAATAGGTGAATAAAATTCAGAACTGAGAAAATACTAGATTTGAGTTCTACAGTGCAAACTTGAATTAAAAGAAACCTGTCCTGGGGATTAGAGGATGTGCAAGGTGAAACTGTGGTTTGGTTCCTTGCTGACAGCAGAAGAATAAACTTACAAGTCTTGTCTGCCATTCCAGGTGCTGGAAGAAATTATCCTACAGTGTATGCATACTCTGCTTATTTAGCCTTTTTTTATACCCATCCACCCCCCCCTCATTTCAAGCTCTGTGTTTTCTGTCCAGTCTAACTCTTTAGTCCCCTGTTTCCCAAATATTTCTAATGCCCTTTCTCAATCAGCTGGCTGTAGTCTCAAGGTCTCAGTTATCTACAACAAGGAGTTTCTCTCAACGCTGCAGTCAGGGTATCTCACTTTTGCCTGGTCTAGATCCACTCTCTGCATCCCCTATTTCTGCATCCTCGTCTTTTTGCCAGATTGGCCCACCCTTCTACTTCTTATTCCTCCATCCTCACAGCTGAAAAAATTTCCAATAATTTTTTTTTAATTCCTCACCCTATAAATTCCAGGTCATCACTGTCTCAGTCATCCTTTCTTATCCTTCTCTCACCTTCTTTTCACAAACCCTACAGCTTTTTCTGTTCTCGCTTCCAGTTAACTGCTATTTTCTTCCTTTCCATGAGCTATCTACCTCCTCTCACTTTTTTCACTCCCCATCATCCTGCAGTCACTCTCCTGACTGCCACAAAGAAAGGATCATTCAGAGGACAGAATAAACAAAAAATGAGAACCTGAGTTGCTGTTTTCCATAACCCACAATGCACTTGTTCCAGAAAATTACAATTTGGACAATAAAACTCTGTATGAGACAGTGGAAAATATTTGCTCTTCTACATCATCATTCAGCGCTTTTTATGGTACTAATAGCATGGAAAGAAAAGCCTGCACATTTTTTCTTCAAAGAAGGAAAAATATGAGTGCTGAAAGCCTGCTGCACCACACCTGCTGATCCATCCTGTATTTAATTTTCTTTCTATTCCTGCTCTCCTTGCCAGTGGGGAAGGCTAAATAATGTCAATGTCTTCTCAGTCATCCTCATCACAAATGATCGTTCTGTGTGGCCTATGTTAATCATCCTCACCCGTCTCCATCTCTCACTATTAGATTAATAGTTGCCAATTATGCATACTCTCCCCTGCACAGCTATTGTTTACACATTCTCTAATTCTCTTCATTAGACCAGTGAGTGGGCATAATTATGGTTATAAGTTATCCATCCATTTTCTCAAGGACAGTGAGAAATGTAGTACAGCAAGAGTTTGGTTCCACGATAACATCCAGGACTAATAAAAAGGAAATTCAGGCTCCACAGAGCCTCATCACATCCAGTGAGAACATTAATCTCTTGCCCATCATGTGTGTTCAATATGCAAATTCATTGCGGTTTTAGAAATTGTAGAGACACACACAAAGAGATGAGGTGCCTGCTGCTGCCTTGATCCTCACCACTTGCCATTTTAACAGGGAAAATATGTGAATGATAATAACTTCGTTTTTTAGCATGTAATAGCTAAGGCAGATAATGAGTAGTGGCAAGGTGCTCAGTCTTTCTCTCAGCATTTTTGAGGAAAACTGGAGGGTAAAGGTGATAGAAAGGATACAAAGGGGCACATTGTTTATTCATTAAGAAGAGCAAACAGAAAACTCAATTACAGCTCAGCTAAAAATCTCAGTGAGTTTTAAGAGGCACTTCTTTAAAAAATGAAAGATTGTATTCCATTTTCTTTCTGGTCCTTTAAGTAAATCACTATGGTCATCTGCTCTATAATGTGACTCTGTTAAAGGTGTCTAACTTTCTCTTTTATTTTTTTCTCCTTAAGAATGGAATAATTTCTTTATTCCTGAAAAGATACAAGTGTGGCTTGTTACAGAGAGAGAAGAAGCAAAGCTCTCTTTTTTATAACAGAAACCTTCATAAGGGATCTATTCCAATAAATAAAAGCCAAAAATTTTGTTCAGTATCTCATTCATTAAAAAGATAGTAACAACAAACATTTGGTTCATATTTCTCATTAGCAGATATTCTCAAATAAAAATAATGAGGCATATTGAACAATTAGTTAGCAAGTGCAAATCTCTCCATAATTGCAATCCAAAATTTATTTACAAATAAGATGGCTTGCCCAGTCCAGGAAAAAAGGGTGAATATTTTGTAATTAATTATTTTTTCATCTGGAGCTCCCATTTGATCAACATATCCAATCATAATCCAAATATAAATGAAACAGCATGTAATAACCCTTTTACAAAATGGGAAGAAAATTAACTTTTCATGTTAACTATTAATAAATTAGTGCTTTTTAAAAGTCATCTTCATTTAACATTTAAGAGGAATATCAATCTATTAACCTTACATGGTATTCAGATTTTACTCTTTAAAGAGTTTCAACGATCTGCTCCCATTTCCTGTCCAAATAACAACAGTGGCCCATATGCTTCCCCAGTCAGCCAAGTTCACCAGTGAGCATTTGTGTGGTTTGACTCTTGGGAGGCTCTGCAGAACAGACACTAATTCAGGAGTTTAAATTTACTGGTAATTTCAGCAGCAGCTTGTGCATTATGTAGAGGAATTGTGGTGCAGAGGACACACACGTGGAAAAGGGTTGTTCCAAAGGAGTAAATGGTGTTCTATGCTGTATTAGCCTCATTCATTGGTAGTTCAAACACAGTTCTTAGTAAATGCAAAACCTGGAATGATTCATTGAAGCTGGACCACTTTGGGGGTGAAAAAGGAATTCAAATAAAATTACAAAGAAATAGAATGGATGGAATATTTTCTGTGCTGTCTATAGGCATTAAAATCTGGTCTGCACCAAGGGGTTCATTATTTTTTCTGTGATCTTAATTTAAAAAAGAATCACAGAATTGTTATAGTTCAAATTGTTATAGTTCTGGAAACCATCTAGTCCGACTCCACTCCCAGGGCAGGATCATCTAGAGAAGGCTGAACAGAAACACGTCCAACTGGGGTTTTGACTGTCTCTGGAGAGGGAGACTCCAAAAAGATGCACAAGGATGGATCCCCACCAAGTCTCATCCTGAAGATCTCATCTATTGATGAAGGCAAAGATAGCTGCAGGACAAAGAAAAATGTCATAACACCAAAAAAAAAAAAAATTCTCAAGCAGTAAACTCCTGATGTTTTTATTTAGATGAAAGTAGAACACACAAATAAATTAGCTAAAGCCAAACACACTTGACACACTCAACATAAGAGTGTTTCATTCTGTGATCAAATAACTTGGGTTGAATCTGATTATATGTGCAGGAAGCTGTGTTGGAAACAAATGGTCCAGAAAGCATGGAACCAAAATATCCCATGAATTGATTTCTAATTCAAGAAGCAAAAAGTACTGACCAATTAAAAGATGCTGGTTGGGATAGAACTGTGAGTTGAGTTCGGATGAGGTTTTTGCAAAGTGATATTTTAGGGTATGTAACATATGTGATAATACTTTGATAAATGCCCTGTTACTCTTGTCAGGTTATTTGGAGTAGCAGAAACTCGAGTCACTTGCAGCTGAATAAGCATGGCATTCAAAAGAGGAACTGTGTCTTGAAAATAAATCCAGGCCTTCTGTTTTGAAATGACAAGCTATGTTGTAATTATCTCAAAAGTGTCTCGAGGGTTTTTAGGATTTCTCCCTGAAATTATGCATTCCATTCAAGCAATTCCAGTGGAAATCTATATCGAGATATTACAGCTACAAACTCCCATTTAAATGTTATTTGGGGCAACAAGATCCACAGGGTTAATTAAGAAAGCATTATATAGTCCACTACTAAGGGATGGGCTAATGACTGCAGGCCGGAGGGGACAGAACCAGTTACACAAATATGGGACCTGAGAGGATGGTTTAATGGGGGCAGCAATAAAGTGAGAGCAGAAAAATTTTACTACCCACTGATGTTCAATAGCTTTCTTAACACAACATCTGTGACAGCCTGGATGGCTGTGATCAGCAGCAGTCACCCTGGGTTAAAAATCTGGCTGAATAAGAGTCCCAGAAATATTTTCACTCTAAAGCAAATAAGTTACTCTGAACTTCTCTCCACGAGAAACTGCCTCTGTTCTGTAAAAAATCGTTAATCAAATAATTTAGCTCAAATTATTCTTTGTACATCGAATGGAGTAAATGAAAATGTGCTGATTTCATAATCTGAGTATCTGATCTACTAATGCAACTCCTGGACTGGAAACAGGTTTTAAGACCATTCTTAGAGCTTGAACAGTTGATGTTGAACTCCAGTATCACCACTTAAGAAATGGTTTGTTTGTTTGCTTGTTTGTTTTTAATTTTATGCAAAAAGCAAGAACATTCAAAAATAGAAGGCTTAACTTTGATGTGAAACGAGCAGGCAGTAATTTCACATACATCCATTTTGACAGAATGAAAATGCAGAGCCCAAGAAACCTTAAAAGTATGTTTTCATCCAAAATAATAACAGGCATTGGCTGTTTTATGTCAGTAAGTACTGAAATTCATCAGGCTTATATTTTTTGCAGACACACAAGTTTGAAAGCCAAAAGAGAGGACAAAAGCTACATCTGCAATTACAATGGAATGCTCGGTACCTGTTACCAATTTTAGAGGGAGGAATCGTATCAGACACAAAGCAGTGAGCCATAATAACAAAGCAAAGCCTGTGATGAAACAGAGATTGAAGAATCAAGTATTGTAGTCATCGTGAGCATCATCACACTTTCTGTCCAATCAAGTACATGTGGCAGTACTCAAATTATGTCAGTCACCTTATCCTGATGTGTTTTTTCTAGTTCTTTTATTTTCAGTTAAAAGGATGCTGCTTCAGACATCAATATTGCAACAGTGCTTCTAAGAAATGTTTGTTTAGACAGACTATTAGTGGATATTCTCAAATGATTTCTCAAGATCTGAGAGCTCTAGAAATATGTGTATTTCTTTTTCTATATTACTTATTAAATTCCTCATTACACACTCTAAACGGATGCCAGAATTCGAATTTTTTCCATTTTATACAGTATACTTGTAGCAAAGAGGAGAAACATTAAATTCAGCAGCACTATAACTCAAGAGAAAAAATTATTCTCTCTCATTAGGCTATGCGACTTTATGGGAAAACGAATAATTCCAGGAGCACCAAAATATGTTTGCTACAGCTTTAAGGTTGTGCACTTGTAGGTTCTTTCCCGTAAGAAAATAAGCCTGGAATTGAGCTTTTCTCTCACTAAGGGTAAACACATATCTTCTTACCTTTCTACATCCATTTATTTTTTCTGGAACTTATTAAAGAGTACTGTATTTTTAACATTTGCCACTCTCAAATTTATTTTACGTTGTTGTGAGAGATGCTGTAAGGAGAGGATCTCTGTGTGTGTTCATAGATGCACACAAATACAAACACATACAGTGTTCATTTTCTTAAGCTTTGTTTATTTAAAAAGCAGGCAAAGAGGTAACTGAATTTCTTTTTTTTTTTTTAAATAATTATTAAGGAAAGTGACATTAAAACCATGAATTGATGGTCTAGCTTTAACAGTTAAAACTTGCACCTAAATTTGTCTACTTAAAAATGGGATGATGTTGAGCTCAGTATAATCAAGGATCATAATTATTGCATCTGTGTGATGATGTACCAGAAATATCACAAAGATACAAAAAAGCATTACATATCTTCTATTCCTTATAAATTATTGTCCCTGATCAGCTATTGTTAAAGACATACTTAACCCAATCTCCTTCTCCAGTCCACAATGTTGCAACTAGTTAAACAGAAACACAAGCATGCTTTGCAGTTCATATGCACAAATGAGTGAAAAAACAGAATTGGTACAGTGACAAAAATAAAATAGAGAAGAATACCAGAAAACTATCCCAGAGTACACCCTAAAATGCCTAATGGGTCCCCTCAAGGGTCTGTCATTGCAGTTAGGGGTGTTCTAGTGCTTCTCAGTACTACCTCCTACCCTGTCCACTTACTTGTTTCAGATGTGCTACCATTTAAAACAATTAGGAAGTTTTGTGGGCTGATTTATTATTTATTTTAGCTGTCCTTTATGGACTTACAGGAAGGAATCAGTTGTCTGCATTACAGACAATGTCAAAAGAGTGGGATTTCCCTCTCCATTGACCCCCTATTAAAGCTGTGACCCCTGTGTTCCGTCTACAGTTCAGCTTTTGGGAATGGCTTGTGAAGAATGGAAAGGTTAAAAAAAACCCTTTGCCTTATACCTTTCACACCTGCAAAGTTCAGCCTAAAGCACGCAGAACTCGCCAGGCAAAAACGTTCAAATTTTACCAGCTCTGCCGGTAAATTCCTGAGATGTGTAAAGGGTATAAAACTTTAAACAGCATTAAAAATAATGATGAAGCACTGATCATGCTTTTTAACATGATAGAGCAAAGCAGCTGACAGGCCTAAAAGGGTCTAGGTAACATCTAAATTGAACATGGGCCTTATATCCTGATACTTGCTGACTGCCACAGTGACATCAGCACTGTGGCTGAAGCAGCAGGACCAGGGCAGTGACAGTGCAGCACCAGCTCCAGAAGTAAAGGCTTAAACATCCTGATGCATTTTTGTGGGAAGGAAGAATGGTATCCCAGTGTAAGCACTGGCAAATATAATATATTAAGCAAACCTGAGCCCCTCTTTTTCTTGATTTCTAAAACAGAAGTCCGAATACTCTATTATTAAAATACTCCATATTGTCCCATGTAAACCTTGGGCCAGCTTTGATTTCTGCTGATATTCTAAATGAAATTCCAATTTATATTTTAAAGTAATTTTAGAGAGAAAAACAAGCAAAAATAAACAAAACAGAACCAAACAGAACCAAAAAAATGCACTGATGTTTCTTCCTACAGAAGCAAATAGAGTCAAAATGTTTACCAGTATCTAGTACCTGATCTTATTCCTACTGAAGAAATATTTTGGACTACTGCTTTCAGCTAAGTCTAAGGATAGTCAAATGAGGCAGACATTTTTTATATCTATCTCCTAATGGGTAAAGCAAAAAATTGAAAAGTAAAGCGTAAAAGACCATAAAATATAATAACCCCAACTTTTCAGTTAATTCCAGTGCAATATTAGGGCTCCAAGGATAGAAGGCTATCTACTTTGTATTAGTAAACTCCCTAATTTATTTATTTTTTTCAGCTTCCATCCTCCTCCTGTAATATATGCAGGAAAGTTTAAAGATCCCTATAGTTTCACTGAAAAAAAAAGGTAGAAAAATAAAGTAATCTTTTCTGTGTATTAAATACATGGAAAACGAATTATATTATTTAGATTATCTATATTACCACTGTGCAGATAACCTATGGAACACCTTACTGAAACACATGATCAAGTCTGTATTTTACATTTTATATTTCACTCCATGAATTTTACTTTTAAAGCAGAATTTATTGGAAATTTCAAAGTCCCAAAGCCCAAACATGAAGTGAAGCTTACAGTCAGAAAGCTTAATCCAAATCCCATTGGAACCTGTGAAAAATCCCCTTAGAAATCACTGAGTGTGATCACCGACCTATCACCCAGTTGCAAATAATAAACAGACCCCTTTAAAGGATGGATAGTCCCCTTAGCCAGTGGGCCAGAGATGTCCTCAGGTGGCTGGAAGCAGCAGAGTTTTATTAGTGCAGTGCTCTGCCCCAGATGACTGCACCTATTTGCCTTAGGTATCTAATTCTGTCTGCTCACACAAAGATTCAAGTGATCCTATTTCTACATCTTCCAGCATTTGGGCTGGCTTATTCACAGATCCCTTCAGTAGTCCTGTCTTGCACAAAACCCTGCTATTTTAATGCTTCTTTTTGGGAGCAGCAGCTCCAGAATTCTTTCACTGGCTCATTCACAGCAATTCAGCATCAAAATAACAGTAGCAAGAAAACATATATGTATTTCCTTAGACATCACTTGCAAACATCTGCAGCTGAAATGCAGGAGGATTTTCAGTTGTTAGCATATATTTTTGGGCCTTCCATCTTCCACCACAAATACTAGCAAAAGACTCTTTTGGACATCTAATAAAGAAAACTGTGATCCCAAGGCACCATGGTGGTAGTAACAAGTTGTTCCTGACCCTCGCTGTATTTCTTGTCATTATAACATTTTGGTGGGTGCAGCTGTTGATGTTCTTGTTCCAGAGGCACATTCTGCCTTCTGTGCTTGTGATTTGTGTCCATGACACAGCTGTTGGCAGGCTGGAAGCATCCAGGGTTTGCACACAGATGATCCAGATAATATGGGGAAAACAGAGGCAGACATATATTATTGCACAAAGAAGAAATAACATAAACTTTCAGTAGCTGTGAGTTTGTCATGCCCATTCTTTGGGTTGGAGAGGGAATATCTATAATTTTCTATGTTTGTACAGCTCCTGGCAAAATGGGATTCTGTGTCATTTGGCCTCTAGATGGTACCAGAATATAAAGGTTTAATAATACATTATTTTTTTGTCTTTGTAGTCCAACCTTTCTTTTTTTTTTTTGGTAGAATTCTCTATCCATCTTTAATTCCTAGTTTACTCTCAGTATTTTCTCTTGCTTCAATTAGATTTGATGGCTTGCTTTTTACATGTGAACATATTTTGGTCCTATAAAAACAGTTCCTAACAGCCACATTTATACATTAAAGAACTCAATTATCACAGTTAAAATTAAAAGAATGTTAACACTTTAAACATTCATAAAGTAAACTACTTTCTTAATTTTATAGACTGTCTCACTGTGAATCACTCCCAAAACTCACAGGGTAAAAACTAAATAAAGAACTCAGTTAAATGGTACACAATTCTGGGATAAATGTTTTCATGCCAGCTTTATGCTTGTTCCATTTGACTCTTCTATCATCCTAAAATTTATGTATATCATCACTACTGTCAAATGGAGGCCATCTTAAAATTTTCAGTACCTAGTTCAGCTCATACTATTTCTGGTTTTGTTTGTTTTGCTTTCAACTGATTCAGTGTGGAGCTTTCAGGGGCCTTTTGGGTCAGACGTGTTACACCTCTCATCTGTCGATGATAGCAACTGCCTGAAAACCTGTACAGCTCTTTTGGCCACTTTGCTTTCAGAGTCCACAAGCCCATGACAATCTTTAACAAATGAGAGTGAGACTAAAGAAAAGCGAAGCAGTCAGCTGGATGTGTTAACTTTGTTTCAATCAGATAATCATCAAATAAATATGAATTGTTTCGACCGCAATACAGTGACTGGCTGTCTTATTGTGTTATTTTTTTTTTTCCACCAGAACATCACACATGTTAGGTGTTTTAACACATATCACTGCCTCAAGTGGGTAGCTTGATAATAATTTTCCTCAGGGACAAAAAGAAACTCGATCATCCTTGTAAATCTGACTTGAGTTATCCACTTACTCTGAGTAAAGTAGGAAATGCACTTGAACCAATATGAAGTTAAAAGAAAAATATTAAATGTCCTCAGATTTAAAGGCTGTATATTTGAAAAACAACAAAAAAAAAATAGTTTCAGGTTTTAGTTGTAAAAATGTTCTTCTCTGTTGTTCAGCTGTAAATCAGAAGGAACGCCACTGGTTTTAGTGCAGTCATTCCTCTTTTATATTCTTGTAAATAAGAATAGCATCTGGCCTTCTGTCAAACTCCATGTACAGATCTTCATCTCCCACTTTTTTTTCCTGACCCGAGCAGGGCAGCCTGGAAAGGCTCTCATATTGAACCGGCACATAATGGCTCATGCAAGTCTCCACTACAGCACCTATTCACTAAGGAAAAGTCAACGCCTTTTCTTTTTCCTTTCTTTCTCCTCAGGACAGGAAACTGATCTCACTGCCAGCCAGGACTTTCAGAATTTCAGAATTCCTCCTTTCAGCATAATCCTGCCCCTTCTTTAGAAAACCTTAATTTAAAAGTCAAGAAATTTCCTTTAATTTGAAAGCTGTTTTTTCCTTGGCAAAAAACTCGGGGATGTCATATGTATTTGAAGCCAATTATTATTGACACAGAAATACTTAAACTTTCTTATCAGCTGCCTATTTTGCAATAAATTCCAGTAATACTTTAAAATAATATCATAATTTCAGATAAAACAATTTAATGTATATTATCCTGGGGGAAAAAAAATATTACATAATATGTCCTCAATTTGCTAGTGAACAAAAGTGCCTGTTTTTTTACCTAGCTGTCAGATCAGTTCACTCCAGCTCACTGATCAGCTGATTCTTAATTGTGGAATGGTAAAGAGGCTATGGTTGGATGAAAGCTAAAGACAGCATATATCCTAGTTATCCTGGAGATAACCCTAACCCTAACCCTAACCCTCGTCATCCTGGAGATTCTCTCTTGCTGTCATGACACTAAATCCAGATGGAAAAAACCCAACAGCACCTGTATGTGGGATGTCTGAATACCTCGCAGCCCAATCGGAGCTGTCACCATGATTACATGTGTAGGTGTTGAGCAAAACGGGGCTTAGGGGGGAGCTGGCAACGTGCACACGAAGTCCAGGCACTCACAGGTGGGTGGGCACGCTTTGGAATGTGTCTGACATCACATGTTGGTGCCGCAGGAGCAGTGACCTGCAAGGTGTGCTGTGGCTCAGCACCTCGCACTGTGTGGTGTGCCAGCGCTCCGTGCAAAGCTCACGTGTGTTTGCCTGTCCAGCCTGAAGGGAGTGTGGGTGTCCCATGGTGGATGTCTGGATGGTGTTTGATGGTCCATGAGAAAAGTTCACAAAAAACTCAGAACCTGCAATCTCGTTGAGCAGAGCTCGCTTGTTAATTGTTTGTTTTAACTGCAGATTTACTGTCTCCATCTCTGAGGAGACTAGGAACATAAATCCAAATTAATGAAGGAATTCAGGTGCCCCAAGTTGCCAATAGATAGATAGGAGTAGAACTTTTAAATCTAAATGTTTGAAAAATTTTAGACATATCACGTTTCTGTTATTACATCCTGGAACATGTAGAACAATTTCAGGTATTATTAGCTTTGTTCCTCTGTGGAAGTAGTTTCACATTCATATTTTGATTACATTTACCATGAGGATCAAAAAAATTATTTTGCTAATAGCTTTTTTTTCTGTATCTCTAGCTTTCTCCCTGTGTAATTAGGCAGCTACTTTCTCACCTTTTCAGATGAAGCCCAAGGAGGAGGCTTGCTTAAAATTGCAACACCTAAAACTCAGAAGACATTTGAGAAAACCTTTTAAAGAAACAAAGAAACAGCAGAACACTTATGTCAGGTAGGCACAAGGAGCAATATCTGACAAATGTGGAGAGTGTACAGCATGTGCTTTTTCAGTGTCACTATTTAGCACATGCTAGTGGCTGCAGAAAGGATCTGAAATAATCATTTTGCCATGAAAAGCCAGCAGTACACAAGCAAAAATAGATGTATACATCACTTTGTTGTTATTATTATATTATCTTTTTTTTTCTTTGTTTGTTTGGTAATTTAAAGTGCTGTCTTTGGTTTCACATGGAAGATATTGATTGTACAAGAACACTGCACTGCTTATGACACTCAATAGTCATCCAAACACAGATACCACAGATTCATTTTTAGTGTTACATTTATGGGCTGAGTAGCAATGTAAAACTATACAATCTCAACAACTAGGAGAAAGCCTAGGGCATTCCCTCCCTCCCCCTTCAAATGGGATGGTGTATTATAGATTTCTGAGAGAGAAACAAACAACCCAGGCAGGAATATGATTGGGCCAAGGAAATACTCGGCGGGTGCAGAAGAGCGATCACTCGGCTGATACCCGCGATGGCCCCGGTGATTGATACCGTGTCTAAGATCAGGAATAGGGGACATCAGAAATGAAAACCTCTGGGTACTGTCGTACTATAAAGAAGAGAGATACACGTAGGATTGATTGTGAATGGCTGCCAAAGGTATGAGGGAGCTGTGGCTGGGAAAGCAGCAGAACAGGGAGAGCAACGGGAAGCACACATGGGTATAAAAGGTTTGGTTAGAGCAAAGACAGCTAAGAAAAATTCTTTTCATGGTTTCTATATGTTCCTCTCTTTCTATGATTGACAGTGTATATGAAGTTCTTGTGCTGAATTGAACATTCAAAGGAATAGTCAATATTCACGTACAAAAGATTTTTTTAAAAAATCAGGTCTCAATCGTCCATGTGATTATATTACTTGATTCAGAACGTTATTTAAGACTCTACAAAATCAGAAAATTAGGGTGTGAAAATAAACACGGGGAAAAAAGTGTTGAAATTGCACATTTATACCTATAGACAACTCTATTGTTAAAAGATAGATGGCTTTGGCTTTTTATTAGGTTGCTTAAGAGATTTTCAGTTTTATCTGATGGCTCCCTGGTCTCTTCAGGGAAGAAAAAAGCCCTGAAAAATAAATAACAGGAAGTTAAAGAAGCACACCTCACTATTTATTTTTCATCTATATAAGTTCATTTGATTTTCTCACTCTCTTGAAACCATGCTGTATTCTTTTCTTGTCTGATCAAACAGCTTCCAAACATAATGAATAACACCTCTCAATTGCAAGCAATGCTTCAACAGCAGATCAATATGGACACACAATAGAAGACAAAAGATTTGGTTTAGAAGTTGCTAAAGGATTAGTGATGAAATACATATATTAAACTCAATGAAAAATGCTACGATGTTGTCAATATATCTAGCATTACTTTCACAGCTGTTTTTGCCTTTGGACTAGTAGTAAAGACTTTCATTTATCAATTTGCGTTTAATATGGCAGTTCTGATCACTTGGGTCCCAGTCATAACAAGGCAATTGACACAAACTCTCTGATATGGGCCAATACTGACTCAGAAATCCCCCTGAAGAATACCTTGAGTCACAACTGGTCCCCAGGAGTCCTTCTCTTTGGGAAATCTGTGTGTTTCAATTTAATGCTAGAAATAACCCTCTCCTAACTCCTCATTCATAACTATGCAGTTGTTCATGTTAGCATCTTTTTATCATATGCTACCTTTTTAGAACCTGTAGTTAAATGGTGAAACAGAAATACCTCACCCATATGGAAAGATTTTCTTTCTATGTTGGCCAGTAAATCCCAGGAAAAATCATGCAATATATACATTTGTACTTGTGTTGTTTTTCATATAGTGTTGACAAACATGGCTAAGTTGAAGTGTCTCACAGACTTCAGCTTTTTTTAGAATTTACATTTGCTCTTGAAATATATCAAAGGAAATTAAACTACAAAACTAACATTGAAAGGTCTCTCAGTGTGTTATAGATGGCTGTGTATATTAAGACTATTTGAAACACACTGGCAGTTCCAGTGATAGCTCTTCTACACCTCCTGGATGGTGGAGACACTCAGATGTGACTCTAACAGCATTAGGGAGCATAGTTTCATCAAGTTCCACTTCTGTTCAGCTTTTGAAAGTTCACATTTTACAACTTTATTTATGCAATATTTGGTAGTTATTACCTGTTCTTGGTTCAGGACAAGAGCCCTATCTCATTAATAGCTCTTCAGGCTCCTGTGTGAGTACTTACATGAAGTGAGTGAGAATTGTTCAGATAAGAAAGGGCTCAGGCCCTTAAACTTAAGTTACAATCCTGAAAAATATCTTAGCCAATCCATCCTGGTTTTGATCACAGAGCAAGATTATAGCACTTTTACATCCCAAAAGAAAATCTACTCTAAAGACCTACTCAGAACGAGTCCTTCACTTGTCACAATAACCTGTACTACAACAACAACAGAACACCAAAACCATAAAAAACGAATGGAGAAAGATATGGCAATTAATAAAAATACACTTCTGTTAGGCAACAAAGATGACAATATTCATTTTCAAACTAATAGGACAAAAATTTACATTTTCATTAGTAAAACATCAAAAATTACTGGAACACATAAACAACGTTCTGTTTCAGTCCACTAAGTGTGTTTAGCATGACATGAGATAGAAAGGTGAGGAAAAAGGGTACTGATATATTTTATGTATTGTACAATGGCAAACCCCTGATTTCTGGTTTAGAGACCTCATTGGTACGTGTAGTCTCTCTGCCCCCTTCACTCCAGGTGACAATACCTCTTCTTGGACTCTAATGCAGAATGGCAACCAACCATGTACATGGAAAATAGCCAGAATAAGTCATACAATATCAGGTTTTTATTGGTTTCTGTAAAAGAGCAGGGAAATGGTGAGTATTTTTTTACACAGACTGTAAAAATTGCTAAAAATTGATCTAAGGACGTTGTGGATATTAGTACAGCCTTTATTAAACACCAGCATTAGGACTGTGTTCAAGGTAGCAGCAAGAAAATCTCTATGGGTCTAAGAATTATGTTGCTGAGATACGTGTATTGGCCACAATTTTTTATTGGCACAAAGGGAATCCAATTTCCAGGTTCATTACCCAAAACAACACAGAAATTTGAAACAAGAAAACATTTTAGTGCTTGAACTATAGATCAAACTATAATTCATAGTCCACATTCCCTCATGGATTGTGAGGATAAGAAGGGGAAGGAAAAAAGCAATTTTTCTGCCCACTTGATCGATGTTCTATTTGACCTCTGAAATGCCCTCTTGCCATAACCTTTTAAATACCATCTGCTCTTTTTGTGAAGAGTGTGATGGGAAGGAGTCACTTCCAGACAGCAATTGATTATAAAAGCATTAATCAAGCACATGGATTATCTGTAGCATGACATTGTGTGCTGTAGTTAAGCAATTTCACCTTAAATGTGATTGGAAAGGTTAATCCTGTTTCTCGAGACTAATTTAGACTTTGTATCAAATAAACTCAGGACATGGCAAAAACAGCTGCAGCAAACAGGAACTGAAAAATTGTCTGCTTCCATTAGGGAGTCTTGTAAACTTTGGCTCTGAGAATGGATAAGCAGTAGGTCTGTAGGCATGTCCTTCAGTTTTTCCAAATTGAGAGGATTTTTCTCCCTCTTTCTGCCAGCCGAGATAAATTTGTTTTTCTGTATCAAGTATTCTTGGTTAACATTGCCTGTTGAGTTAATTTCTACCACTGAAGGATTGCAAAGTCTTTTTGTGTCATTCATTTACCCTCAAGATGTCCAACACAAACTTCCCACTGTGCCCAGGTGGGCAGATCGCAGCAGAGGCAGGTGTAAGGGGCTTGGAGAAGGCAGCATCCAGAGGCAGTGTCATGCAACAACTGGAACACAGACCCAGATCCCAGGGCCTTGCTTTGGCTGCTCCTCCTCATTAACACTCCCCTTCACGTTTTTGGGTAACATCAGAGAAGTTAGCTCATGTAGGTATGGCAATTGCTGATAGAGTATGCTGCAATAAATACCTGTCAAGTGTATTGTAAGGTTGAGGTAATTTATTTTTATCTAGGGCTCCAAACAGGCTGATTATGCTATGAAAAATTAGGATATTCTGTTCTTTTCTCCATATCTGTTGTCACCATCTTCAGATAGTGCAATTTGCAATTAATAAAGTGATCTGTCATTGCTGTTACAGTTAAAGTAATCACTAGGGGGCTTGGCAATGGTCACTTCAGACAGCTTGGGGAGGGGGGCACTGAATGTCCATGACAAAGGCCAGCAAAAAAGGCTTCAGTCCTGTGATACAGGTTCGGGGGAGCTGGATCACAGGAGAAACATGGAAGCTCAAACTGCCAATAAAGTCTGAATTCATATTCTGCTTGGTTAATTTCCCTTCCTGGAGTGCTTTGCCAATTTCTCATGTCCATCTATCGAACCTTATCTTGCTTCCCTCAAAAGTCACTGGGTACAGCAATGGTTTTCAGCCTCCTCTGTCCAGCAGACAATATTGAAAAATAAATTTACTGGGGGGAGTGTCTTGTTTTACTCTTCACATCTGCCTCCCGTTTAATTGTTTAATTTCCTGTTTCTGCAGACAACATCAGGGCACTCTGCGGCCTGTAAATTATAAGCATGTATCACAGATGAAAGTCCTCACCTCAGAGACATAAATACCACGGATCAGAAGCAATAAAAGTCCAAAGAATAAATGCCAACACAGCACCAAGAGTGTCAATAACCTTTCTAAACAGAAGCCCTGTATCCCCATTGCATTATCCTATATATAAACAAAAGTGATATAAAACTTCTTGTTGAGCAAGGCTAAATGTTATAATGCTGCTCCCAAAGAGAAATGTGGAGTTCAGTGCCATTTACTGTTTCTGTTGATTGATTTTTTTCTAAATTGAAAGCACTCTGATACAATCAAAACTAGAAGCTTTGTGCTCATACACATAAAGCAGATCAGTTACTAACATTTCAGGTTTCTCAGACGTGACAAGAAATCATGGTCCCAAAACACCCACTGCTGAAACTTCTCTTTGTTTCTGGTCTCTTTTTCAATTTAAAAATAATCCATGTGCATGTTCAACCAGCAGAAATAAAGCACAGTTTGAACATCTCATCAGTGTCACTGCAGTCCTCCCCTCAAGAGCAAACCCCAGGGGCAGATGCAGTGCTGGGACTGACAGATACCTCATAACTCAGGCATCTCCCTGAAGTTCTCTGTAAGGTGTAGACTTCATGACATTGTCCTGGCACAGCACTATCGTTCAGTCAGTGTCCGTTCTTCTGAGGAGCTTCCTTGGCAGACCCATGTTGTGTTTGGATGCAAGAAGTGAGTTGCAAGGGCTGGTGAACCACCAGGCTGGAAGCAGAAAGATCACCCACTTCTGACTCTACTGTGCTCATTTGTTTCTTGCTTTTTATATTCCAGGTTTTCTTTCCAAATGGAACAAAAAACCAAAACAAAACCCAACAATTAAACCGCCAAAACCAAACCAAACCAAAACCCACAGAAACAAAAAAAACCAAAAATAAAACAACAAATAAACAAAAACCAAAAATCAAAACCAACCAACCAATCAAAAAAATCCCCCCCCCCACAAAAAAAAAAGGAAAGAAAACCATGGTGTATTTTTGTGTTACTATGTAGATATGTAGAAATAAGAAACTCAAGTGTTGATTTCCTTGCAGATCAGATCTCAGCTTGATAACCAGTTGCAGACAAAAGGACTGAAGATTCTCCTGAAATGGAATTATTTTAGGAGTCTGATTCATGACTGGTTTTGACAAAGTCCATTTGAACTCTGTGCATGTGTAGATAGCCAAAAAAATAACAAAATGTAGTAGCTTGCTT
This sequence comes from Myiozetetes cayanensis, assembly GCF_022539395.1. NCBI lineage: Eukaryota > Metazoa > Chordata > Aves > Passeriformes > Tyrannidae > Myiozetetes > Myiozetetes cayanensis. The sequence goes on from NW_026087742.1 coordinate 7,698,667, forward strand.
TCAAGTTAGTTTTTATTAAAACTCCATTTAAGAGCCCAAATCTCTTCAAGAATAAAGAATATAAGATGGGGGGTATTTTACTTGCTTTGTTGTGGTACAGATCACTACATAAGATTCAGGGCAATAGCAGAAAAATTCTGTCCTCACACTGAAATGAAGTAGCATAGCCAAGAACTTGACAAGTGAAGTTCAGTGCCACTGCTTCCTGAGCAGACCTGTCCACCAACCGAAATATGCCCCAAATTCATCTGACTGATCTTTAGGCTTTAAATCAAGCTGGCTAAAATAGGACCATCATCAGAGTAAAGCTGTGTGCCCTCACACGCCCCATCAGGTGTGGTGCACAGTTCCAGCATCCATTCATTCCATTAGAAAAATCCATTTCAGTACACCTTCCAATGGTTTGTAATTTCTGAACTGTCTTGTATCCAGCATTGTTTGTCCTCCTGACCTTTCTAATTACTTATAAAGCAGTCTAACAACGATAACTCATGACCATGGGTGGAATAACTTTTTTTAAGGATATCAAAATCATCAGCTGCGGATCAAGATGTTGTCTTCCCCAAAATATTTCCGTGCCTTTCAATGTAATCAGTCAAGACTTTAAATAGGAATAATGCATTTACTCTCACAAATATTTTATTTTCATTTAAATATTTAAAACATTTATTTCAATTGATGTATAAAATATCATATGAACCCCTGCCTGCTTACAGGTACTGGCAGAAAACAACAGACAGTCTGTAAGTACATCTGTCAGCAAGTGCTAACACATATCTGGCAACTGCAAGGGAAAGTTTGTGGGGGATGTCTTCTTGCTTTTACTCCTTTTTTTAGTCTACTTTCTGATATCTTTTAGAACTGGTGCAAGCAATACCAGAAAACGGTACTTCATAATAATTTTTTTCCACTCTTCAGGATACACTCTTCCCACAGAGAATATTTTCTTCAATTCCTCAACACAGGCTAACTATTTTGGCAAGTCCTGTAATTAGATCTTAAACAATAGCAGGAAAAGGGAGCCAGCAGAGCTGCAGAAATACCTCCAAAAAGGAGTGTAATTAGAAAGTTAAACTAAGGAGCATTAAATAGCTGCATGAGAGAACTACAAATTCATTCAAACAGTTTTCCACTGTTCATTTAACATCTAATTCTGAAAATTAAACTGTGCAGGTCTCCATTGTGGAAATTATTATTCTTCGCTATTTTGGTTGTTAACATGAGGAGTTTAAAAATGTTCACTTACTGGCACAGTCTGCTCTGTGGAGATTGTGTACAAAAAGACACAGATAAATATCAGGGGACAGCTAACAAAGCAAATTTTTACCTCCTATTTCTAAATTTGACTATTAAGCTGTGGTAAGGTAAAACAAGATAGACTGTGAGAATTATGCCAGATTGCAATGAGATGAGGGGGGAAAGAGACAAAAAAACGTTGCCATCTTTTGCAAACATAATTTTAAATCTTATGCCAAAAATAATGCATTTAAGTAAGTGCCTGTCAAGCAAGCAGTGTTTATTCAGCCAGTTGAAATTAATGACTCTCAGATGCTTGCCATAAAATATGAAGCTGGTAATATGAAAAAAGTGCATAAAGTAGAGGAAAACGATCCTAAAATAATGTTTCAGGTTTCTGCAACCTGAGGGAGAGTTTACATACTAAAAGAGAAAAGTATTAAACCAAGACCAATAATCCCACCCCTTTCTTCACTGCAGCATAAGTGCTGATTTCAGGGTTTCTCTGACTTTAATGGACAGTGGTTTGTGGAGAATCCTGAGCTTGAGCCAAGTCTATCATGTGGCCAAACTGACACTCGGTGAACAATAGGGGAGACTCTGAACTGCATGAATTTGGCTCAATACTTAAAGCTATTTTATAACCCTGCTGTAAATCTTTTGACTGCTGATGCAGTGACGACCTGCAATAGTTGCTTCTTTTTTCTTACACCTTGAGAGCTTCTCTACTCCCCACACTTGGTAAGACATTTTTGCATCACTTCATGGCTACTTGTGGTGAACTCTTGACTGAAACAGTGCCTGGAAAAACTTATTAGCAATTTAATCTAACGGGAAATTAGAGCCTTTCTGCTCATATAACGTAAGCACTATGTAGCTGCTACCTGAAAGTGTAATGAACTTTTCGTTTTCCTCTTAAAATGTACAAATATAAGTTAATACAGTGGTAAATTGAGATGTTATTAGCCTCACCTCTGCTGTCCAACACAGACTCATCCAGGACCGTACGCCTCAACGAGGAGAAATACATATACAGTTATCAAATGTGCACCTGTAATTTCTGGGGTTAATTTACATTCCAGCATAGCAATTTTGACTGACATGACATGGCAGGATGGGGATGCCACCAAGCTACACTGCTCAGTAGAGCATTATCAGCTGGAACACCCACTGCTTAGGAGGTGAATGACAGCAAGCTTGGGAGGGAAGGGGATATTTCACAGGCAACCACAACATGCAAAACCTTTGCTCCAGCTTTTCAGTAGGTTTGCCACCATACTAGTACTAATATTTCAGAAGAGAAGGCTTTTTTCATTTGCATCTCAACTGAAATACAATACAGAGGGAGGTTTTTGGGATTTTTCTTTTTTCCTCTTTTTTTTTTCCCTAACTGAAGGAGCTTTAAGATTGATACAGGGTGGGAGAAATGAAATGGAGAGCATGCCAGATAAAAATGCCAGAGGCCAAATCAAACAAATGTCTGCACTTGGCGCATAGATATTACAGCAATAGAAATATTATAGATTTTTTTCCAGCTCCAGGGACAGCTTATACATTTGCATTAAGTCTTTGGATATGATACATAACAGCACACAGAGCAGAGAGGCACAGCTTTCCTGCTTGCCTTGCTCGTTTTCTTTGAGTCCCTGAGATATTTGCATTCTCTCCCATGCAGTGGTCCCCGAGCTGGCACCAAGGGGAGCAGGGAGCTGTTTTGACCTGATGGATGTTGGGAGCACCCCAGCTCAGGACACAGCTCCTGTTCACTGCCAGACATGAGTTCACTCACTGGGATGAGATGAGATGAGCAACCAAACTAAGCAAGAGTTCCCATTCTCACTCCCCACCTCCTAGCAACAACCCTGCACAGGAGGTGGGCAGCATCACCACCATCAAATCTGAAGGGGTAAAGGTTTGGGTTTGTGCTGAATTCTGTTATGCTGGAGCATGCTGACCATGCTTCAGGAGACTTAGATGTTCAACGTGGGGGTTATGAGTCCCCAAACAGCTTTAGACTGCAAGGTATGCAACTTGACTCAGGTCACAGAGTCTTTGACTGTGCATACTGAGAGAAATGCGGCTGCCCAAATATATTTTGTGGATCTAAAGTGGATTAGCATTTAGGTAAGATCTTCCTACCTTCCTTCTAGCATTTTAAAAGGATCTATACCTATAAAGTTTATGCATACTGAGAGACTGTATCCCCTGAGGACAGAGTAGACTGGAGGGTCTGCAAATTTTAAGCTTAAAATTGCCTGTTCTTGTCTACAGGCACTTATCAGGCTTAATTGCAATTCTGAGCACATTTTTCTTTCACTTAGAAATCTATTCCAGTAAATTGCATTCATAACACCTTATTAAGATTAGTAAAAAAAAACCCCACACACCGCACCAAAAACTGAATTTTAAACAAGCCCCCGCCCCAAGTGTTTGGTTGAAAAAAAAGTGGAAAGAAGATTGAGGTCATCAGCCAGAATACAAATCAATTGTCGGTGTAGAAAATGATATGCTCTTGTGGCTTAGTGAAATAAGAAGTGATATATCTGAATACCTGAGAGAGGACTCTGAGCTTTTCCTGAGCTACCTAATAGTCAGACTTTCCTTGCTAACAATACCTTCTTTTTACAGGGACTAAAACGTTATTTAAACAATTATATGCTATTAAGTAAAAGATGAATTACAGAGAAAATTGCACCATTAGTAAAATTTAAGTTCTTAACTTCATGTAATAAAAGATGGTAACCTTTTTGTAATGGCATTTCAATTTACCATTCATTATAAAAGTCTAATTTGGAAGGTAAAATGAATTCTAGTTCCAGTCTTATTTCTCTGGCTGTTACATTTCTATGTGAGTTGCAATTCATAACACAGCTCCAGAAAAAAAGAAAGACTATTCTAAAGTAATGTAAGACGTTGGCTTCAGAAATGAAATATATTAGAGATTATATCTTTGTTTAAAAAGGTAAGGAAATACATTTATACAGAAAGAATACAGAGCAATGTTGATATTTAAAATACATCTCCTATCAGTCTTGTTTTGATAGAATCATGGAGTGGTTGGGGTCAGAAGGAACCTTAAACCTCATCCAGTTCCAATCCCCCTGCCATGGGCAGGGACACCTTCCACTGGACAGGTTGCTCAGAGCCCCATCCAACCTGGCCTCAAACACTTCCAGGGATGAGGCATCCACAACTACTCTGGACAAGCCGTTCCAGTGCCTCACCACCCTCATTGCAAAGAATTTCTTCTTAATATCTCATCAAAACCTGCCCTCTTTCAGTTTTAAAGTTATTGCCCTTGGGGAAAAGAAAATAAAAAATCAAAGGTATATAGTTCCTAAAAGCTTGCCAGCGTACAGGCCTAACTGGGTGAAGTCACTGGGGCAGTGTGGTAAGCATCAAAAAATCTATTCTTTTAAAAATAACTACAATTTCTGAATACAAAACTTGAAAATCTTTTTTAGTACAGACAGAGAAGAAGGGACAATGCCTGAAACACCTCAGTCCACCAGTTGTTTTTCCATGAAGCTGTCACCATTAAAAAGTTAACATGAACACACAGAGGTAGCTGAGGCACCACAGTAACAGGAGTTCTGGTACTAGAGCAAGTAATGACCTTTGGTATTTTAAAGCTATTTGATAGAGGAAGAGCATACACATACATGCTGTACCATCTTAAAAAGCTGACTTTGTAATGCTGACAGGTATTCCTTAGTGAAATTTCACAAAACAAGTTTAAAATCCAACCAAAGAACATTTTGGAATAAAAGGTAGAAATGTGGATTTTGGCCACCAGGGAACTCTCTGTTTCTTATACTCTGCTTTGCTTCAGTGTTCAAAGGAATCCAAAATGTAGGAAACTAAATGTTGGTTATTTCTTTATAATATTATAAGTTGACTGGAGTTGAACTAACACCTCTATTCTGCCTGCTATTGAAGGAAGCCTTAGCATCTCTCTTCTCCTCTTTTTGCTTAGGTCATTTAGAAAACTTAGCAAATATAAGCTTACAGAACTGTAAGCAGATACTAAAAATGATTCATGATGGGGGTTTTTTTGGTTTGGGTTTGTTTTTTTTTTTTTTTGGTTGGTTGGTTGGTTGGTGGGTTTTTTTTGGTTTGGTTTGGTTTGGTTTTTTGGTGTATGTCTGTTTGGGTTTTGTTTGGGGTTTTTTGTAGTTTGGTTGTTTTTGTCTGTTGTTGAGAGGGTTTTTTTTATTAAACACCTTGGCCCAGTGCCCTGGGAATTATAATGTGTGCTTAGACTACAGAATTCAGTCCACTGGTTGTGCAGCTTATATGGTTAGGCAAACAACTGTACAGGATCTCCTCTAACACCCTCTGAAATTCAGGAGAAAGCTCATCAGCTTTGCACGATGAAAAGCAATGATCTCTGCAATCACAGGTTATACAATCAATGGCTGTACTTTACAGAATAATTTTCCTTTTTATGAAAAGAGAGGAGTTCCTGATAATGGTGTGTCTATGCTGTTGGTTTGGGTTTTTTGTTGTGTTTTTTTTTTACAAAATACATATTCATCAGGTACCACCCTGATATCATTTGCTCACAAGGGCAAATGAATAATGGCAGAACCATTATTCCTTTCTGGACAATCCTCAGTGGTGCTCTATTCTGGGGCAAGTCATGATTTGAAACAACAAAACTAACTTTGTCCTTAGACTAACAGAAGATATGTAAGAGTGTAAAGAAGGATTTTGCCTCACCAGTGATTTGAGAGCTGTTTTGGGTTTGAGTCTTCTCAAACATTTTTGATTTTAAACCTGATTTTAATGTGGGTAGGGATACTCCAGAATCTTACAACAAACAGAACATGACAGACTTCCTCATCAGTCCTTCCTAACTTTCTAATAAACCAGAAAAAGGATGTTCATCCCCGAAGAATATTTTAAATAATTTTATTGATTAAATATGACTAATTTTAATACAGCTGGCAACATTAGGCAGACACAGAAGTATGTTTACTTCATCTAGTCAGTTGTAACTGAAAAAAGAGATTAAAAATTATTGAAGTGTTTTGCAGCAGCTGTGTGTCTTTACAAAAGAAAGTAAAACCATGTTGTGTAAATGTTCTGGCCTATTTTAAGATAACCTGATTTCTAATCATTTAAGAAACATAGATTATGTAGAGAAATTATAGATCGAGCAAGGTATTTTTAGCCATAAAACAAACATTTGTATGTATTTGGGTACTCAGGACAGGTTACAAAATGATAGGTCTGGAAAAGATGCCAACTTCTTCACTCGCTGCTCCTACCACTCTGGATTAGGAGTACAAAGTACAGTGCAGTCACACTCCAGTGACCAGATGCTCTGTTGATACCAGACATCCCAGACCACCTGTTTTCACATCCCTGCACACACTTTAGTCTGTCATTCAAAATAGTCTTGTGCTGCAATTTGGCATTGGATATGACTATTGCTCTGGCAGTGAGCCAGACCAAAGCACAACGCACTCTATCTGTCAGTAAAATCCAAGCAAACCCATGCAAAATGACAAAACCTACACTTCCATTTTTGTAAGAAAACGTTTGCATAGAGACAGAGAGAAGAAAGAGGAAGATGACTGGAAGAAAATAAGTGAAATGGTTAAATCTCTGTAGTTAATACATAATCCATTCCTGCTGGCATTTTAAATTTTCTAGTTTTTAAACACCTCAGCCTCTCTGTCCCTCAGAATCCTCCAGATGATCCACAAAGCACATGCTCATCACAGTGCCATGAACATGCTACAAAACTGGAACAACACCAAGGGAGATACCAGCAGTCCCACTCTTTGCTAATGCAATTCCTAGACAGAAGAAAATCTATTACAACCACTCCCCTCCTTTTTTCATACCAGATACATACTGAGGAAAATCTTTGCAATATTCTAGCTTCCTGGAATATAAGCAGCTTTTGCACTTCTATCTGAGACATTTCAGATAGTTATATGGATGGATGGATGGATGGATGGGTGGATGGATACAGAGTACAGCTGAGCAGCTTGCAAATCGTAAGTTTGACACATTCAGAAGTGGGGGGTTTTGTCTACCAGTTCTGCATCTCAGCAGAGGAGAAATTCCCCTAATCCTGCAGGTCAGCTGCAACAGTGGCACCTAGAAATCCTGAAACAATGGAGACATTTTTCTTTCCTTCTTTTTTAAGCTACCCAGCTTTATACCCCTTCTAAGAGAATATAGTGTCTCAACATTTCCTTCAGGGAGAGCAGTAAGGTTAGGTTAAAACACCGCCAAATCCAGACATGGTCTAATCGGTCCGGCTTTAAATTCACTTATGAAGCTGTAGTATAAATGTCAGAGCTGTGCAGAATGGTTGCACTTGCTGAAAATTCATGAGGCAGAAAAATTTTAGCTGACACATCTAGACCCAGAAGAGGACAATATAACCTTTCATAAAACCTTATTTCTCCCGGCATCTTCTGCACTCCTGTTTTGTGAGAACACAGCCATTGCATATTCTGGTGCTCTTATGCTCCCAGCAGTTTCCCTTGCTGGTGCTGGGGTCGTGGTCGGGCTGGACAAGCAAGTCCTGTCTCCTTGATGTGCCTGAGGCTGAGTGACCTGGCTCTGGTTACCAGAGGACACCAGCACTTTCACAGAAGGAATATCCTGAGACGGGAAAGTCAGTGTGTGTGTGTGTGTGCCTGGACAAACCCTCAGAAAGGAGCTGGCCTTGTAGCAGTAAGGCTCATTTTTTTTAACCCCATGGACCCCTGTTTACCCAGTAGATCAGGAATTGGAAGAAACACTAGAAGAAAAATGACAATACAGTAGTACAGGAAATTAGTGTAATAATTGTTTACCCCTTTTTTTTTTTTTTTTTCATTTGCATCAAACAGATTTGACTGCAACATTTAATGTGTTCTTTGTGGAGTTTGGGAGCTTTCTGCTTCCTCTCTACACAGAAAGAAGTGTTACCTTCTCTAAGGCATCACAGGTATTTTTGTTAAAAACAATCATGAAAGTATATGGGAAACTAAAAAAACAATAATTGCATAAATAAAGTATGTAGCTTTATTCAGCAAAAGCAAAAAGCATCTGCTTACTTTTGGCAACAGTTCAGAAAATACATTATGAAGAATACTTTACACAGTTAAGTTAAGACAGCCATTAAGGTTATTATAGAACTGAATCTCATATATGCTCATTTCTTCAGCAGGAACTGGCAGTCCCCTGAGGGAATGTCACCTGGAACACAGGGCTTCAAAGCTTCCTCTGTGAATTCCTGTGAGTCCTCTTGCTGTGACTCATACACAGAAATACTGAACACACTCCTAAGAGATATTGACTCCCTGGTTGAGGGTTTGGGGTTTTCTTCTGAAAGGAATTAATTACCATTTTAGCAAACATTTCAGCTTACTACAGTCAGCATTCTAGTGCCTTATTAAAACCACCACTCTATATGAAAAGTCAAGATATTTTTAAATGAAAATAGATGGTGATTTCTTTATTTCATTGCTTTGCTGCTCAGGAAAAAAATAATAATAAAATTTTGAGATAATTTTTTCTCTCTTAGCTCTGTGAGTAAGAAGAAATCTACCTTATTCTATCTACCTGCTCCTCAGTTTATCATCAAGATCTAGGATATAAAAATTTACTCAGGGATACTCTGTAAGATTTGCAGAGACTTCAGTCTATTGTTGCCTACAGATGCCTAGGTGTATGTGCTCAGCTTGTAATCCTTCTACTTTTCTACCTAGGAAAAGTCAATATTAAGTTGTTTAAGCATCCAGTGTTTTTTTACTTAACATTTCCTTAGGTGACTCATGGCACTGGTTTTGTGCCTGGGCCTCAGTAACCCTTAAGGGTTTGCTTCCAAATGAGGCCACATGGTAAAAACAAAACAAAACAGAAAAGAAAAAGGCATTCAGATTTAGAGCTTCAAGGGACTGCTTTCATTTCTCCCTTCCCTTGGCTGTTAGGGGGATGGACTTGAAGGTCTGTTCCTTGCAGAACTGAGGGCAACCAGCTGGTGAATGTCTGCCAGTGTTCCTCCATGAATCTGTTTCACTTTGGATAAAACAGTTACTGTCTGCTGAGAGAAGAGAGGCTCTGATCTGAAAGTTCTCAGCAGGTAGAAGTGAGAGATTAAGGGATCCCAGCCCTCGCTGTCATTCATATGTGTGCAACACACATATTGCTGAAGCGACAGATTCACCCTCTGAATATAAATTCAGGTCTGTCCTCTGAATCAAGGCTCTCCCAGACCTTGACACAGTGATCAGTGTCCATGACATTAAGCATTAGGGGTCACAGTTACCTAATCTCAATGTCCTTCCTTTATTTCTGTCGTTCAAATCTTTATTCCAAAGGACAGGGATGGGGGAGCTACTTGTTCTTTTTCCCATATTTTCCTCAGCTAGCCAAAAATTGTGGGAAAAACATTATGAACTACCTCTCAGTATTTTATTGTTAGTGCTCTAGGTATTATAATTTGAATTTCATGATGGTTTATATAACCTTTGGCCTTGCATGGCAAAAGAGTTTGCTTTAAAATACTTTTTTTTTTTACAAACAAAGATCTTACGGGATTTTAGGGTAAGTTTGCAGCTTTCCAAAGAAGAAAAGCCAAAGTACCCTGGCCATTCACATTAATGAAAGTCGCAATCAATAATGAGGAAATAGAAATGCTAAAATTGGTACCTCACTCCCAAGGTGAGACAAGCACAACATGGAACTGAACAGGCAGCTGAGAGTCAGGCTTTTGTTGAGTGCATGATGAGGATACTTAAACAATTACAGTTGCAATCACAAGCCTTATTCAATTTCATCTTAATGCGTGTTTTGCAATTTCTCATGTTGTAATTCCCATGAAGCAGTCACAGATCATAAAACTAATAGGTGAGGAAGAAAATGTTGTGGATTGTCTAATAAGACTGGCTATCAAACTAATTATGAGCTGTTAGACAAGCTCTCTCAAGGCTTGTGCACAACATGCTTAACTGTAATCAGGGGGTAATAAAGTTCAGAGGTATTTCTATCAAAGAGGATGGCCTTCAAAATAGAGATGTAGGAGATTCTATTGAATACTTTAAATTAGATATAGATTAGTCACAAATCACTGAGAAAGCTTAACAAGAAATCAAAATCAACACCTTGAGTATGGAAGCTCCTTGTCAATACACAGTTCACTAATGTGTGACATGATCAACATTTCAATATATTCCACCCCACTCATCCAGTGATACTTTGAATGAGCTGAGGTGATATGTTCACTCTCTGATGCAGCACTCAAATGCAACTAAGTACTCCAGCAAACATTATGCTACTAGAATTATTTTTTTAATCACTTCTGTCACTCCAGTCTATTACCAGCTAAAATATTTGCATTAAGACTATTTACATTTTCTCCAATCATAGAAAAAAAAATCACAAACATGGTCTGATCTAAAGTTTATTTTAATCATTGTGAGATTTCTAATTGTCCTGAGGGCTTTGGATGCAACTATTTCTTCAGCTAATTATATATTGTCATTTAGATGGCATCATCATTCAAAATGAACGTTTCCCTCAGTTCACCTTAGCTAACTTTCCTATATTTCTTTTGCTCTCCAGCTGGATGATAAAATGATTCAGACCCACCCTTAAGCTTGCAGGACAGAGCTCACTTGTGATATCCTCAGGTGTCACTCTTGGGGATGGTCCTGTGCAAGGCTAAGAGTTGGTCTAGGAGATCCTTGTGGACCTCTTCCAACTCAGCATATTCTGTGATTCTATGATTTTGTGATAGGAAATTTCTCTGATGATTTGAACTTACTTATATGGCACCTTACACCTTTTTGTTGTTGTTGTTTGTTTGTTTTGTTTTGTTTTTTCACTTGGAGTGAAAAATAGAGAAACACCACATCTATAAATTGTGTGACCATCTGAATCTCCAACGCCAGGTCAGATTTTTATGTCTTTTGCAGATCCTGCCTTCACAAGAAGCAAGCAATATAAGCTATATTTTTGCAAAGCATTTGAACACATATTTTACATAAAATAGCCCAAATGTCCAGCTTAACATGGATGGAGTTAAGGTGAGCTTATTCACAAAGGCTTTTCCATATGTCATCCTAGATTCTCCACCTTCTTCTACATAACAGATTTTCCAGAAGGCTTTCTGTCAGAGGGTGCAGCTTTAACTGAATCCAGAGTCACAGAAGAAAACAACAGTGTTCAGTAGCAGAGATGTACATGGAAAAGGTCGTTGCTGCATTAATCACATTCGTCCCACACAAGTTTTTTCAGATCTTATGTCCACTTCTTCCTAGAACACACACCTAAACTCTTGTGTACTGCACCCTCTACAGGATAAAATACACAGCATGTCAGAGGGAAGGGGAAAAAAGGAAATCTTATAGGGATATTAGAGGGATTATTATCTGCCGTTGAAAATCTAATTGCTTAGGTTTAGGCAGTTAATTTTCAATTATGTATTTGTTAAACAATAGGGTGGGTTCAAGATATCAGATTGAAATATTACTAACTGTGCTTTTGGCTGTGCAAGAAGCAGGAGTCAGGCTGGTTGGTTGCTGAAGCAAAACTGAGAGACCCTTCTCAGTCTGTAATCAGTGTGCTGTCAATACATCACTAATCCAAACTGCACAATGCTAATTAAACTTACGTCTCACATAGCATGCAAGCGATAAGTATATTTTAAATGGCACTCGCGATCTTTTTTTCTGTAATTCTGACAGTTTTTAAGTGCTTCATGACTGACAGATTTCTGTAAGTATAAAACTGTGTATCAGAGGGGAATAGTAAGTAAAGCTAGAATTTAAAAGTGAATAAAATGTTCTTAACTGCCCTTAGTTTAGGGAACAGAGAAACACAACCCCAGATCTGAATTTTTAGAGTTTTCTTAGGCAAACTAAGTACTTATGATGGATAAAAGCAGGCTCAATTTAGACATACACACAGTTTAATATTACTTCAAAATGTGACATAGACTTATATTGTCTGCTGAAGGAGTAATATGATTACTAGCACTTTGTCTTACACTTCAGTACAGTCTTGGACCCTCTGTCCAGTCTATTTTTCAGTGCTATTATTAAGAAAATGGTAAATAAGAACCAGTTATTTTTCTTCTAATCACCAGCAAATACTGCTTTCTGAGTTTAGCTTCTAGCTAACTTGGTTTATGTAAGGAATGAAACATCCTCTTGTAACTTGGGCTTTCCAAGGCGATCAGCAAACTATCAGAAACACGATTCAGGAATTGCATCTTTCTGGCAAAAGTACTTTTTAGTAGGATGATTACATGACCGTCTCAGTTTTCAGTGTTCATCAGATCTGTTAACATATTACTATTACAGGAATAGTAATTTTCCCTCATTGGCAGTGCCATTTTGAGGAACAGTTATTTCTGAACACTTCAGCCACTTGAATAGCAGAACTGCTACATAAACACAGTTTCTATTAAATTGGTGGAAGCACTTTCTAAAAACTAACTTTTACTTCCTTATCTTACAGTCTCTGTGGGAAAGCTTAGACTTTGTCTCACAGTTCAGAGGGAAATGCTCAGAGTTATATTCCTTTGCATAAGACCTTCTACATAAAAGAAGTAGCGTGCCAAATATTCATCTTCATCACTTTTCCCACTAAAAAAAATGAAATCTGTAAGTAACAGAGCAACAAAGAGGAAAATAACTTTTATGAAAGGCATCCTTCTATAGAGTAATGGATAAATGGAGTGGGACAAATTTTTTTTCCAAGGCAGTTCCAATAAAGTCGGATGATTTACAGCAGGAATGAATTTGGTTCACTGTCTTCCATGCACTGATGAATTCTTTCAATGGGAGCTCCTCTTAGCAACTGTAACCACAGTCTGATGGCAGAGAATTGAGTCCATGATAAACTTACTATAGAATATAGTGGAAATGAAGTATTATACCTCTCCATACTAGCCTGTTATTATGGAGGTGCTTATCTGAAATTATCATGATGAGGCAGAGAGTTGGGGGAAAAAAAAAAAAAAAAGCCAATCTCATTTTTGGAAATGGAGAAGAAATCAATGAGGTAGTGCTTTTCATTTCTATTTCCATTAAGAGGCATCTGACCTTACTTGCCAGATCTTTAAAAGAGAGACTCTTAAGAAAGAGCATATTCACTATACAATGTGAAAACACATTATTGTATAATGATGTCAGTTTGTAATAATTAAAAAAAGAATGGCAATTACAATCCATTCTGAGAAAATACTTTCAACTTTTTAATCACTCATTTCTTGTGGGAAAACTAAAAAATCCCAATCCTGTCTTTTGAAGAGTGTTATTGATCACTGAAATTTATACAGGAAAAAAAAAAGCTATAGCAACCACATCCTGTCTTTGTCTTCCTATACCATTCAGCTTTGGATTTTTTTTCCTTTATTTTGGTTTAAAGCTCTTTCTGTGTTTCTTCTTTTGTCAATCTTAACATGCTTACTTAGGATTTTTCCCCCAATGCTATAGACTGTCACAACATCCTTATTAATGTCCCACTGTGCTGAACAGCTTTGTGACCAAGTAAGGAGTGGGATACCAAGAAAATACAGTGTCTCTGTAGTAATAAATATTGGATTCCTAAAGGAACTCAAATACTTATTTGAAGAAATTAGCAAGGAAAGAACCACTGTGGGTGTGTGTGGGGGGTGTGTGTGAAAGCATACAATAAGAAAATAATCCAAATGTTTAAAAAATTGTTTGGCCTTTCAAAGGAATTCTTCAGTGAAAGAGATGAAAAAGAGGGATTATCTTCCCACCACTATTAGTTAGCTTTTCAGCTTAGTATATTAATTATTCAGGCTCCATAAAATCCTGATCAAGAGAAGGAAACAAAAAACCAAAACACCACAGCTTTACTGAGTATAGAAAGCTTGAGGAAACTGGACAACTTGTTCACGCACCTGATGACACAACTTAAGCATTCCCTCTGAAATGACAAAAATTCAAAACAGGTTCATTCACCCATTTCAGCAAATGCTCATATGATACAGTGATGGGCATATTAAAGAATCAAACAGCAAAGCATTTTTCATGAATACCAAGTACTTTGAAAAAAAAATAAAATTCAATTGTCAAGGAGCAAAGCTAGTTAAGATCAGAATGGATCTTTCTCCAGGATGATGGTTACTTGGCACACAGCTTCATGCCTAAACCATATAAATGTGTGTGTGCATAACAAGGTATGTGAATATGCAAAGGTGGGAAGATTTGATGTGGCTGTCTCAGTCACAGCCTTCTCCCATACTGGTTTATATCTTAACTGGGAAAATACTGTTGTGACTTCCTTCAGCTGTGCTGGCCACTCAGCTTTTGCAATCCTGTCACACACTTTCTGGTGTGAAATACAGGCCTCCTGTGATATCCAGCTTATAAAAATGGTCTGCAGAGGTCTAGGAAACCCTCATACATTCTCTTCAACAAAGCAGGAGAGGAACACGCTGAGCAGCTCTTAGATTTAAGTATCACCCAAAGGGTGCATAGATCATGAGTGTATAATGCAGGATGGCTGAATAATGGAGGATGTTACTCCTTTAAGGAACAATATCATTATTCTGGAATTTTCTCATGTATGGAGCTTTGCCAGGGTTGTGCATGTCAATTCTCCATTTAGCAGCTCAGGTAGGTCAGCATTTGCCTGCTTTCAGAGCTCAATATATGACCAATCATTTTGTTACAGATTAACTTAACACTTTGAACCAAAAGAAAACCAAAAACTTTTTCGTATTACCCAGCAATTTGCTGAAACTTGGTCTTGTTAAAAAAACAAACTCTTTGTGGAAACATCATAATTGCTTGTCCGTTTTTAACTTTTGGCATGTTTGTCACAAAAAAATGGAAAGGATGTTGAGAGATTTCCAGATACTGTTCAGCATGGCAGATGTAAGGGAAATTATAAGACAACTATAATTTTTTTCTTCCTTTCCTTTCTACCCATACTAAAGTTTCATCATTGATGTTTCACATTAGTGTAACATGTTTCTGTTTTGTAAAAGAAAGGGTTTAAACCAATGACTATCAAACTACACTCACTGCCAAGTAATCTGCTGTTGATTTATCTGGGTTGTGGCTCATACAAGAACCAGACAAGGTCTAGTAAGATCAAGGTTAAGGTAAAGCAAACAAGTACTGCTGAAGCTTAGCAGACTCTTCTTGAAGCATTTGGTCACTTTGCTACAGTGGTGTCCTTTACAATCCATGGTTTTGCAATCTCCCTTTCCCATTAGCTCAGATGGTCTGTCCAGTCAACTTTTCAGTATTTCATCAAGCCAACACACGTTAGTTCTCCATCCAGTTTCCCATTTGGCAAGCTGCTTTTCATCGTTTTTATGCCAGTGTTGATATTCCATAGTCATTAAATGATTTGGTTAAAAAAGAAAGAAAAAAAAGAGGAAAAAAAGGGAAAAAAAGAGGAGAAACAGCCTTACTACCAGCACTGCTAAATGAAGAGCACAGCATTATGCCATGCATACACTGTCGATAGTGGATGACTTTACAAACATAACTCCAGATAATAGATAAGATGAAACTGAACTGCCCTAATGTGATGCTTGCAAAGCTTAGAGCAGGGACTCCTGACAGCTCAGCCACCAAAACTGTGACTACAGGGGATTGCTGGGGATCCACGAAGGAAAGAACAATAGCTCTTCTTCACTACCCATGACTAAACAATCCTAAAAGGCAACTAAGAAAACCAGCTGGCTGTGGAAATTCACCAGGGTGGTTTTACCTACTATATGGAAGTGGCAGCACAAGGTGAGGTTGTGGGAACTGCGTGCAGTTCGTGCGGGTTTGCTCGGCAGCAGATCGCTTCTCCAGCCGGTAAATGTCAAGCACCTGCTCTATAAATTATTTCTCAATGTCTAAACAGAATTTCAGAGATATCCCCATCATTACATATGGATTTAGTGCTCAGCTTGTTCTAGTATGATTTAGGAACACCAGTTTTAGCCACTCACCTCCTTCTGCAGATAACTAGAGTGAAGAAAAGAAAGACCAAGTTTCATGCAGAAAGAAACTGCTTGAAGGTCTTTAAAATAAATGATTTTCTGTGTTTTCAGTCTTTGAAGCAAAGGAGATTGCAAGCCTATTTTGTAAAAATGTACAGCAAAATCCTTGCCCTGTTATCAGCTGCAATACCTTAGAATATTTTTTTTTTTTGCTTACATGGAACTTTGTACTTAAAGATAAAAAAATATTTATTTTAATCTTAGAAACCAAAAGATAGTGTATCTAAAAGAAGAGGAAAACATTTAAATTTTCTTAAGAGAAAAAAAAATAATAGGCTAAAGGGGAGCAGAAAAGCAAAAGAAATAAAATTGCATGAGTACAAAACTTATTTTGTAGTGCATCAGCAAACTGTTCCTTGCTAGTTCTTGCACCCATTGAAAACCATGGAAAGAGTGGCCCTGCTAATGATGGTAATGGACCCAAAGGAACATTACAGCTAATTCAACTTCTATTAGAACACACTCCGAACTATAGAAAAATGTGGTTTGTGTATCCAAGAAAAATAACACAATACTCTTCTCAGCATTTGATGGTGTCTCTAAATTTCACTAATCTCGCAATATGAGTGATATATACATGCCATATCATGTATTTTCAATCTGCATTAGAGGAAGATTTTTA
This sequence comes from Myiozetetes cayanensis, assembly GCF_022539395.1. NCBI lineage: Eukaryota > Metazoa > Chordata > Aves > Passeriformes > Tyrannidae > Myiozetetes > Myiozetetes cayanensis. The sequence goes on from NW_026087742.1 coordinate 7,715,517, forward strand.
AGGAACATAATTTTCGTAAAGTAAACATCAAACATAAAAGAATAAAATAGTAATTAATAATATATTAAATTGAGATGCTAGATAAAAAATACCTTTGACATTATTTTGAAAAAAACTTAAGAATTTTTCATCAACATCAATAAAAGAGGTGAAAAATTGGCAGACAAATGGATTTTAAATGACTCCATGCTCTCAAATACCAATCTTTCTACTCTTTCACAAAAGCTTAGATTAAAAGAAAGAAATGGGACTAAGTGTCTATTGATTTGAATTATTTTGGAGCAAGGGAGAAAAACAGATTCCATCCACGAAATTCCCATTCAGTGAAAGGCCAGTAACCTGTTGTCTTCTTTAATGATGAGCTGCAGCTTCAGCTTTTGTGACCAGAGCACTAATGAAGAAAGAAATGAGGCCATCTCTGAAACAAATAAGTCTCAAATCATTGAGGCCCAAAACATTAAAGAATAAAATGCTGTAAGGAAACAAACATACAACCAGGGAAAATTTTTGAACTCTGCCATCATAAACTTTTCGAAAATACACTAGCAAAGTATAGTATTTGTTCAAAACACACATTTTATTTCCAGGTGTGATTTTAGAGCCATAGAAAAGGAGGGAGATTTTAGGAGCTCTCAGTATTACCTGAAGAACAAGGGTCAGAAAGCAAAACTCACACTGTGTCAACTGTTGGAGATTTGTCTATCTAAATAAAAGTTAAGAAAATAAAAATTGCAGCATCTTCTACCTCTGTAAACAAGCTGGTTGGTACAGCTGTACAATTTGCAAAATATGGAGACCTGTTTCAGCAGCTTTAAACACATGGATAAAAAAGAAAGTTAAGACTAAACTGGCAATTAAAATTGATGCCATTTGTACACTGAAAATGTTTGAGTTCTTCCCTAGTCCCCTCCATGTTCCTGATTCCACACAGCTGTATTCTAATCCTATATTGTTATTGATTGATTATATTATTTTTCTTTTCCCCCTAGACAGTTTTAAAATATACACATCTTGATAGCTTAGATGCTTAATTTGGAAATTGATGCAGGAGACTCTTAGCCCCTCTCCAATTATATCTTCTGAAAGAGACTCTCTGGAGATTTTCAATAAAATGTTCTTTCATTATCACTCAAATTACATCTTCACGTTTATTGACAATAATCCTGAAGAGGGTGAGTTTCTGCTATAAATCAACTTTCACCATCAGGAGTAAGGATTTCATGAAAACCTGCATTAAAAAGGTACTGCAGAAAGTATAGGATTTTATTTCTGCAGAAGGCTATTGAGTAAATGGCTATTATATTGTACAAATCACTGTTATAATATTGGGAAAAAATAGCCTCATTTACCATGAAACAGCATTCAAAAGCTGAAATGATAACCTTGTAGATTTAATGGTGTGTTATTAGCTAAACATCGATTCAGAAATTCATTTAGGGAATAAAAAAACAAACAGACAAAAAAATAAGCCTGATTGTGAGCTGGATTTCAGCAGATATTTCTAGTGTTTGCTGTGATGGATGAGTATTCAGGGATTTACATTGCTTCAGTGATAATATCCTGTTCAGCCTGGACACCTGGGGAAAGAGACACATAGAGACAAATATATTTACTTTTCTTTTTTCTCCAATGAACTTCTGATTTTCACTACCTACCCAGAATACTTTTAGGATGTGGTTGGCAAGCTTCCACAACTTGCCAGAGTAACTTGAATTCTTGAAATCAAATATTAACATTTTAGCTCAAATTTTGGAGACTTTTTAGTTTTCACTTGGCATTTAAGTAAAAACATTTAGCATAAGTAATTGGCAATTTAGAAGATAGTTTTTTCAAAAACAACAACAAACCATACTAATAATAAAAAAAATAATATAAAACCCAAAATATCTTAGCTAGGTAGGAAAGAAGTTGATTTCATATCTTGAAATCAAATTTGGCTAAATTTTCTATAAGCAATCTGAAAAATCCAAAGATTTTATCTGGCCCAGAGCAAACTGGAAAATAGAAATTTTTTTTTTTCAACTAAAGACTATTTTTTCTTCTACATTTTTACTCCTCAGACATCACATTAGAAATTCACACAACTCTCACTGTAGTGTCACTTTTTTACACAGGTTAATTCCACATTGCTGAAACAATACAAGCTGGAGAAGAACTGGTCTTGAATTCAATATAAAATTATCATTACTTATTATTATATAAAATAGCCCTGTTCTTTATTTTGTCTAAGGAAAAGATTTTTACTACAGTGAGAATTACAAAGAAGATAGATACAGGTCTGTTCATGCCTCGTACCTAATATTTCCTAACACAAAAAAGGCTTCTGCCCCAGCTCCCAGGGAAGACCCTGCATTGTCTTTCAGAGTTATTGTTGTTGATCAGACACTTGTAGCCTGGTGATAAGCAAAGTGACCCAGTCTCAACCCAACCCAGCTCTCTGGCTCCTTTTCCCCCATTCCTTCTATTTTTTTCTGATTAATCATCACTCCTGTAAATTGCAATTTGAACAACAACTCACGGGGTTGTGTCATTTTACAGGATAGCCAGCACCAAAAAAATTTCTGCAGGTGACAGGGACCATCTGGCTCCAGCTCCAGCCCCTTCAGAAAGGTGCAGACTTCACAGTCCTGCTGCTGCTGTTTCATCTGGCCTTTTGCATGTGCTGAGGAACAGCTGCTGAAGGAGAAGAGGAAAGACAGAAGGAACAGATAATACTGAGCAGCTCCCAGGGAATAAGTGTGAAAGTCCAAGAATGTATTTCTCCCAGAAGGTGGTGCAATATGAAACATGACTAGCTTATCATGTGTGAGAATTAAACAGGTATCAATCCCACGAGCTTGTGTTTAAGTCTTTTAGTGATTTCAGCAGATACTTTGCATGAACAAAGAAGTTAATACTGTATGGGAAACTGTTGTGACCACAACTGTTGTACCTCCAAGGTACTGGTGCCTGGCAACTGGTGGCCAGTTGTGTTCTCAATGGTCCCTTGGGGATTTTATTTCTACTTTTATTTCTACTTGTTTTACAAAAAGATGTTTAGCTCTAAATTCACCTAGTCATCTTTTTGTTTTCGTGACTGACATGCCTTTCTCTCAACTCTCTATAAAAAATAATGAAGAATATCCTCTGATTTTACTGTGCAGCTCACAGGGGGAGTTTGCTATCAGCAAAAGTATTGCACTGTATTTTAAGTACTTTTCCTGTTGTAAAAATGAGTTGCATACACCCAGGAATATCAGGAGTCAGAAAGAAAATTAAACAGCAACCACATCCACTTTAAGAATAATTTGAGCTTTCAGGGCAGTCTCACTAGACCCTACTGCTCAAATCCAGAATTCCAAATTCATGAGACTGGAAACACAAGATTAGAAAATTGCAACTTCTTTTTACTCTCAGGCCCAGTAATAAGCAGACAATAGCTGGGCACAGGATGAGTGACACCTATGCTAGTTCACAAAATACAGATGTATCCTAAACTCTTCATAATTTCCTGAGGTTTACCTTTATTCAACTGTCTGGAATATTTTTTAAATATGCACAAGTGTCTTAAAGATGCCCCTCTCTTTCCTCTTAGCTAGCTTTCCTCCAACAATATTTTATGATATTATCAACCTGATTTACAGTGAGTTTCACTGTCTTTTATTCTTGTCACTCTCAGTGGCACATGGATGCCTAAATTTAAAAAAGAGAGAGAGGGAAGGAGGGAGGGAGAATTTATGTTAAACAGGGAGGTAGGTGTTCACTCCTTGTTATGAAAAGTTTTCTTCTCTATTCACCACTATTTGGCCAGGACAGCTGTTGTTCAGACTTCAAATCCTAGCCCTCTACTCTGCTAGAATAAAAGCTGTAGAGGATGTACCTTACTGAGCCCACCTGGACTGTTCAAGACAAGGTTTCTCAAGACAAAGCCCAGAAAATCCATAGCCTAAATAGGAGGTAGTGCAACATATTTTTCCTCTCCCTGAACACATGAAGATGAACTAAAAGGAGGAGAAGTAATATTGGGTGAGCTCTCTCATCTCACAAACATATATGCAGAAAATATGGAATTGGCTTCAGGTACCATCTGATCACATTTGCACAGTCCAGCAAGGCTACGAGGTTCCACAGCTATGAAGAATATCTGGCCCCAGAAGGCAGAGCACTCCTAAAAACTAAAATCACTTTATGTTGCATAAAATAAGTCAATGAATAGGCTAAAGGAAATAAAACTCATCAGCAGGAAGATGGGGTGAAACATTGTTGGGAGAATTTGAAGACCAGGAAGTATCCAGGGGAGGAATCAATCCTCATGGGAAACAGTAACTGTTCCTATGCAATGCTGCTTTTCATTTACAGTTGTTGAATATTCAGTATTGAATACTGATTGATCCTATTCTTTCATCTCCCCTCCTTAAAAAATATGCTTAAATCAGGTTTGCAAGGGCAGATATTCCTGTGTGTGAGGAAACCAGGGGTTGGGATGCTCCCAGTGCAGCAGAACCTTGTCTTTCCCTGGCCTTTCTTAAAGAAGAATGATTGGAGTGTCTCAGCATGTTATAACATGTGTGTCCAAGAGACAAAGCTCACAAAGTGGCTATAAATTGCCTCTTGTGGATGGCCTAAAAAATCTGGGGTTCCTACAGTCTTCTTTACAGAGAACAGTTCTCAGCTGTGCCAGATGTCAAAAGGATCAGTCCTTAGCACACAGTCTTTAACTCTCCATTCTTATTCCAAACCAATTTCTAGCATAAAATCAGCTAACAGTAAATAAATCCTAAGATGCATGCTAGTAAAGAAATTATAATCAATTTATTTGTCTTTAAAACACTTTACTGAGGAAGAGAAAATGAGATGAAGGAGAGTAACATTGGAGCAGCAAGATAATAAGCTTTAGACACCTGTTATTGTTGACATAATGGGATGATGTGGTAATTACATTAGTTCAAATACATGATACCTGAGTAGTGAAAGCATAATCTGACCTCTCAGGTTGAGCTACACAAATGTCACTTGACCCCTTTTCCCATGCATTTCCATGCCCCTGGATATATGCTAGAAAGAACCAAAGAGAAACTGAGTTGTGCTGTGGCACAGTTTCTTAATCAGATGTCATTTCCTCACAGAACCAGGCTGGGAAAGACATACAGCTGATAAAATAACTAGATTTTCAGCACATTATCCACTACAGATTTGAAACTGGATGTTAAAAGCACTCTGAGCTGATGAAATTATCACATTTTGCTAGTTTGTATCTTGATTACCTGGGTATTAAAAATCGTTTTACTAAACTTGGAGAAGAAATAAAAACAAAACAAAACAGACTGTTTCATGTGCAGAAACCAAATAAAGGGCCTGAGGTAGCGGAGAATGCAGTCACGTTATCACAATCATTTATTGAATGTGATTCACGAAGTATATAAAGAATACATCAAAAATAGGTAAAGCAGGGGACTGTGGGTCTAAAAGTATTTCATTAGATTGTGCTTAATGCACTGGTTGCAACCTGCCTTTTTATAATGCTGTAAAATATTTCAATCTATTTTAAGAGCATCATTAATAAAACACCTATATGAATTCAACTGGAAAATTCTGAAATACTCAGGGTTATAGTGTATGGTTCCTAGAAACTGTAATTTTAAAAGGCTTTGCATAAATTGAGCAGAACAGAGAGGTTATTGGACTACTGTGACTGTGACTAAGTAAAGCACTCTTATTTTATGTCTGCATTTAAGGGTGATTTTCATTTCATGTCCAATCTTAAGAACATATTAAATGCTATGGTATATGTATATATGCTATTGTTTAGCTCATTTTTCTATAACTTACTTGTTTTGTAGCCTTGTGTGTTAGTAGAAGCAAACATATATTTAGATTAAGTCTGAATAGGCTAGATTGGCTGTGTGAGGCTAGAAATAACACACAGGGTTGCTAAGCCAATCAGAAAGAGACTGATCAATAATGATATATTGATCAATTTTCATTCTGCTGCAACAACATCAGATTGAGTGATTATATCTACATCAACCATTTAGTATAACAGAAACAAAGTAGTAGTAAAAGGGCATAATTACAGAATCAATTTCTTCCTATTTTGAAGCCAGTTTTCTCAGTAAACGCTGCACTTTCCTAAAGCAAATTTCAAGATTAACATTCCAGGCTGTTTCATACATAGTTAAAAGTTTTGACAGCATTAAAATATAGCTTCCCAAAGGTTTCCTTTAAAATACATTTTTCATATACTTTCCACAGAAGGAACTGAATGAAATTCTCTCACCTTTCAAACAGGAGGATGTAAAGTAGTCATATACAAAGTCATTCTTCAGCTGAGGATGCTGAATACTGCTACTGTTTTTCATTCCTTTCTCACTTCTTGTTTCAGGCTTTTCTAAGCTGATATTAGGTTTTCCTGCTATTTGGAAAACTAAGAAAAGATTAGAATTAAAAACAAACAAACAAACAACAACAAAAAAACCCACAAAAAACCCCAAGCTAACACCCACCCCAGCTTTTTTTTTTTTCCTAGTGTGTTATAAACTATATTAATTAAAATTCATTGGTGGCTATGTTAAGATTTACTACTAACTCTTCAGTTTGGATCTGTGTTGGTAAACTAGTGACCAGAATTATTAGACACTACTATGTCTTCATTGTCCCCATATTTTTTATGCAACTGTTCCTTTCCTCTTCTTTCCTTTTTTATTGTTTTTTTGACTTTTCTCCTGTGTATATCAATTAAAAGCATCCATATTACCAACAAGGGAAATATTTTCTTTTCAAAGTCAGGGGCTGCATGGAAGAGAGTGACTGCACTGATAGTTAGCAGAGCAGTCATTAAAAGGTCATCAGACAAGGGAATGACTAGTCATGCTTTGTTTAATTCAGACTAAAATTGTCAAATTATATTCTTATTTGAATATTCTTAGTCTGTTGCTTTATGCATCTACCTAATGCAATCTTTCTGAGCCGTTTTAATGGCACAGCCACTCTATTGCCAATAAAAATTATAATACAGCTGAGGAATGTTAAATATGGAGGATGAATTTCAGAGGTAAAGACATGAGAGTGACTAGTCAAGGATATTTCTAGAGAATAATCCATTTTCCTTTCTTCTCAACAGCTTAGTTCAATTTACTTAAAAATCAGAAAAGGTTACTAAGCCTGAAGACCAGACTCCAGCAATAGAAATGCTTCAGTCATGAAGATGGTACCCAGCCTGCAAATAAAGCATAATTAAGGACTTGGGATTAAGCAGAATACAGTCACAAGGCTTCCTTAATTTTCAAAAAATATTAAGTGTATCACGGATGGTATATTATTATTTGGTGATGGCTGATAGTTATGATCCTTTATATTGCCTACTAAAATGGATTAATTTTTACTCCCATGTACAAAACAATTTAAAGCGGTGACAGGTATCGCTTGCCTTTTGGAAGTGCTCCCCAGGCAACTGAGACCAAGATATTTTACAGACAAAAAGTTTTTTGCAAAGAAAGCAGAATGAAAAACTAGAAAACCACTCAGTAGCTGCAGTGCTCTTGTGCCATAGTGTACTTTTATGTCCTGGTCCCAGCCTGTGCTACCCCAACCAGCAACATTTTGTGGATTTGCTTCTGAAAAAAACAAACATGCTGTCATTCTTATTCTCCACAATTTAATATTCTTCACTTTTGCCCCAATTTTAGAATTTGTTATGAGCTGGCTGACTTCACTGCAGTCTGTCTGAATGCAGCAATCCAGCCATATGCAGAGCATTGCAGAACTGGAAAAGAACTAACAAAGAATGGTAAAACACAGTGTAAAATAAAATGTGAAAGTCAACGTCTGTGCAACAGAATAATTGCTCTCCACGTGTATGGACTAGAATTCAGCTATACCTGCTGAATACTAATACAGTGTGGGGGACATTATGCTTGTTTGATTTCTTTGGCAGTGTATGCAGAACTCAATGAATTGCTAAGCAAAAAATACAGATTGAACTTGTGGATCATACACATTCTTATTATAAATTAATTTTACTGCTTTTCTTCTAAAAACATCATCATGAATCTGGGTCCTGCCAAAACTTTTGTAGAAGCAAGTGCTTTTATTTAATCCTGTGTTTCACAAATGCCCCTAAACACCTTTCTCTCTTCATTTTTATTCCAATCTGTACACGTTCCTATGACAAAAAACTACCATCTTCCTGTTTATACTTCTGGGTTGTTTTTTTTTAGTTTTTTTCACAGTGTACAATTTCCCTAAAACATTGCAACCTTTTGTGGCCTCTGTCAGGTGGTGGGAGAGATGGACAAAACATTTCTTTTGCAGTTGGTTTTGATTGTGGAGTAGTCTCTCAATCCTGTTGCACATAAGTCTTTAAGAGATGACAGCATTTTTATTCTCAGCAAGGCAACTTTATTGCCAACACACCCTGTGCCCAAGTTGTAATGGAAGAATAATCCAGGACATTTTTTTGCACTGTTCCTTTAACATCCTCCTACTTAAGCATGGGAGATTAGCTAACACTGACTTCTGGTTCTTCTTTCTGGGATGAGCAAATAAAAGTCCCTGCTGTTGTCACTTCATCTCCTCCTCCCATGATGGATCAATACTTCTCTGCCAGCCTGTCAGGGGAGGACAGCAGCAATCTGGACTTATATTATAGAGCTCTCAGGAGAGAGATGTTAAAAAAAAAAAAAAATCACAAAACATTACTGCATACAACTGCTTGTCATGCCAGCTGTTATTCAAAAAATATCAATCCACTTCACAACTTAAGACCCTGACAATAAAGAATTAAGAAAAATCTTTTAATGGAGGTAGATCACAGATTCTGTTCACAGTTTTGCAATGTTTCCAAAAACTGTGGTTTACATGTGCAAAATTTGCAGTGTTACAAAATGCCCTCAGGAAGTTCAAACTGAAATCAAAACCAGCTCCAAAATTTGCCTGGAAACCTCGCTGGACTTTAACTCCCTGCTCAACTAGAAATTATGAGAGTTTGAGCATGTCACATGAACGAGTAGCACTTTGCCTTTTCCCACAAGTATCCAAGGCACTTTTAGACTCCTTTCACAGCCTAGGCAGCCTTCTGCACTCAAAAAGTACCCTGAAGTACCAGCATTTTTGGACTCTGGGCACTAAGTAGCAGCGGGAAATTTGCCAGGAGCAAGTTACACACACACAGAAAAAAACATATCTAGAAACAAAAGATATCTAGAAAGTACAACCACCAGATTTAATGTCAGCCAAAACTGAGCACAGCACATCCACTAAGGTGCACTTACTGCAATACTCTATGTCCTAACCCACACTCTTAACCTCCACAGTAGGGTGGTCTGGCTGTCTTAGAAGCGAATCTTTCTTAGATTACGGATTGAAGATGTGCGGATTACACTTTTTGTCTGCAGACCCTAACTATAAACTACAGGTAGCAAAAGTAAAATGAAATAAATAAATTGTTTTCAAATGTAAATTGTTCCTTTAATTCTTGATGCACCTCCTCAATTTCCGTAAGTAAAGGGTCTGGCTCTGAGTTTTTAGCAACTACCACTATCAAGGAGTAATAAATATTAAACTCTTGTGGACAATCCTCCATCAAAAATATGTAGGTTCTCCTGTAACAAAGTAAGACTTTAAAAGTTAGGCAAAACACACAGAAAAGGGAAATTAGGTAAATTTAATTTACTCCCAGCTGCAATTGATTCTTCATCTCAGGAAAATGGATTTGAAATATCAGAATTTTCATTAACAATATGTTTAAGCTCTTCAGGGTCCACATGTTGTCTCATGTAACAAAAGTTCACAGAGTTGCAAATTTTTTCATGCTGCCTTCCATAGCTGCATTTGTTAGGGTAAAAACTCATTAAAATTCCCTGCACATCTGATGGACAGCATGCAGACAGTATCAAAAGGAATAAATAAATCTATGAGAATTGAATAAGACCCGAGGAAGGAAAACGCTGATTCTGTAGTTGTAGAAAATTTATAAGTATCTCATATACAAATGTTTTCTATATTACTTAAAAAAAAAAACAAACTCACAAAGCCATAAAGACTGGTGCTCATATTTGCTGGTAAGTCAATCTTTCTTTCAGACATCAAGAGATGACCTCCTAAGACCCAAAGATTTATCAAGTCAGCAGTTTATTCCCTTAGGCCACCATCTTCAGCCTCTTCCTCTTCCAGTCACGTCTATTGAAGGACTTTGCAAACCCCCATGAGGAAATGGACTAATCTACTTCTTTCTAAAGGACAGGAATGATGCCTACACTGACTGCACTTTATGGGATGAGAAAGCTAATAAAGGGAAGGAGACTACATCTATTGGTGAAAGATTCAGTGTGATGTTTGTGTTATAAGAGACAGAGTTAGAGTGCAGTAGCTGTCAATCAGAAAAGGAGCACTGTTGCCCGGCAGCAGCAACCACTACTCAGAAATTTTCAAGAAAATTCACCCATCTTTTTACTTTGTGGGCACAAAACATCCCTGAATTGGAATAAAATATACCGGCTTTTAATCTTTCTCTTCTCTCTCTTTATCAGGTGATTCTTTAACAGGTAAAACACACATAATTTAAAGATGTGAAAAAATTTAATGGAACCCCCCAATTTTTTTTAAAAAATAACTTATTCATTTGTATTGTATAATAATCCATGAGCTTTTTTTTTTTCCTGTCTGCTTTAAAAAAAGTCACCTATTCAGTTCACACTGTTATTCGTAAATACTGTCACTGTAAAAATGAAAGGGCAACACAGGCACTACAATACTTCATCACTGTATATACAAAATAATTTCTCACATATTCAGATAACATGGCTAGGGAATTACATGAAAGTAAAAAGGAGACTGTTTCTTTTAGCCAATCACTAATTTCTAATAACTGGATCCAAACAAACTTTCTACCCATTAAATGAGTGAAATACTCTGTGCTATTCTTTTCAGGCAATTGTAAAGGTAGGTCTATTGGTGGTCTCAGCTTCATGTGGATGTCTCTCTTATAGGTGCTCACTTACCCTATTTTGCATCTGCCTTTTTTAAAAAAATACAAACAAAAATTATCTTTATTCCCCTTTCTTCATATTCCTCCACCATGAGATTTGTCTTCTTTAGTCATGGCAGAGAGCATCTAATTTTCAGGTTCAGAAGTGCTCCATTATCTACTCTGCTGGCTGCTACTGTGCTGAAAAAGTGTTACCATGGGGAAGGGTAGAGATCAACCTGCAGGGCTCTGATAAGCAATCCTTTATTTTAGAAAATTCTATGTACCCTGTCAGTTTAGGAATCTAAAGTTAAAATATATAAATCAAACCAATGGGAATTAAAAAAAAAAAAATTGCATCACCCAGTTCAGATTAATAAATAGAGGATCTTAAATATATAATATTAACAATAAATAATTATCTGCCTCGTTCTCTGTTGCCAAGTTTAGAAAGAAGATATGACTATATAAGACAGTTTAAATTTAGGAGTTCTTGGCTGTGCTGTAGGGAAGTTGGAGGGAGAGCAGATTCCCTACTGCCAAGGATGGACAAATTAATTGCATCAATTGAAATAAAGTGGCAGTGATAGGCAAACACAACACAGAGACCATGTGGCAAGGGAATCATGGTTAAAGGGTGCAGCAATACTTTAATAACTGAATTATGTGTCATGACTCTTAATGGGACAAACTAGCAATGATGCTATGTGAATACCCACATTTTCTTTCAGTTCTGGGATCTTCTACCTTTCATAGTCCCAGGTTGTCAGTAGAGACGCTTGGAAAGTTGTATGGAAGGAAGCAACCACTCCTGAAACTTTCCATGGATCCAGGACATTTTGAAAGTCTCAGTGTGTCCCATCAGTCAGTAGAGACTTCATGGACTTCACAGCAGCCTTTTGCATTTCCACAGCAATGCCAAAAGCACCAAGGACATCCATTTGAGGGATTCACAAGCAGTGACAGCACCTTAAACACCTTAAACTGACTGAACTCCTCTGCTTTTTTTAACAGTTTTGCTGTGAAATGCTTGGGTTCCTGTTTCTTTGAAAATTTTTTTTCAGAGAACCCAGTGAAGAACACATTCATGGCTTTCTACAGGGGGTTTGTCAATTAATGGCAAGCAGATTAAATTAGAATGGTCAAAATGAAGCCTTACCAGACTGCTAAAAGGAGTGTTGTAGCTTAAAGCAAAGAAGTAAAAATATCCTAGCAATATGAAAAGCATTCACACAGGCTATGTTCCAATTTCCCCACTGAAGTACTAGACAGAGCAGAAGATGCTTATAAATACACAACATGCATATTAAACCCATATGAACCATCTGTAAGTGCCCGATTTTAATTAGTTTGCTGGATACATAGAAAATCTGGAAATCTGCCAGAAGTGTTTGGGTCAGTCAAGCTAAAATTCAGAATTCGGTCACAGACACCTAAAACAGAGTTACTTGATTATAGGAATACAAAGTTTATTTGTAATGTTGCTTTGTATGCTGGGGAGGTTTTTAAGGAAATTACTGCATGCAAAGTTCGTTAAGTCGTAAATTCTGGTCTTGTTTGCTGTCTCAGAACCAGTACAAAATATATATTTTAGTTTAAACATCTGAGCAAAACATCTGTTACCTGTTGTTATAGTTTGGACCTTGAAATCTGCCTCCTTTTCAACAGATCCTCACTATGTGCTTTACAGTCTGCAAGTGTCTTAAAAGCACATAGCAGATGCTACTTAGTGTTGGACTGCATGACTTCCCATTGTCCAAGACAGCAAATCTCTCTTTAATTCATCACAGAACATAAGGATGCTTCCATAATCAAGCCTTTAACACAACTAAACCATCTAAAGAGACAGTCATGCCTTACAAATGCCTTACAAAAATCCTCTTTTCTCTGTTTTGTTCCATGAGAGCAGCAGTCGATAAAAGATCTGTTTCTTCAATCCTCCCACTAAATAACTCTCTCAAGCCCATTTCTGCATATCCACTATTGGCTATAATGAAATTGGCTGGATTAAAACTTTGAATATAATTTTGTCTGCATCACCCATGTAAGAAATGTGTTTACTCTGGTTTGCTGTCATCAGTGTTCTCAGTATAAGGCAGAATGAGAAGCTGAAATTATCATTAATAAAATTTTGCCACTGTACGGTGATTTTGCAAAGGAAACTAAAATGTATATTCAGTTAATGAAATCCCTGGGTTTCATTAGGAAATCCAGGAAGATATTTTAAGACTTACACTGGCCCAAAAAGGTTAAATAAACACTCCTGTAATCCCTTCCTGGCTTTTCAAAGGATTGGCAGCTACCAGCTGAGAGGTAAGAGGAAGCAACCTCCTAAACTGCATCTTAGCTGTAACTTCATCCTGTGTTCTGGTGTATTTATGTTAAAATCACTGTTTTCCAGGCTTATTTCTACTCTATACCTACCAAATCTAGTAAAATGAAATCTTGCTTTTATGGCGACAGAGAAACAGTTGAGAACAATAAAATCCTTCTGCAGCATCCCATAAATGTATGGAAATATAAAAAAATGACCCGGAAACCAGATCCCAAATCTTGCCTGGGAGCAGAGAGAGATCTGTTCTCACCAACCAGTGTCTTCTGAGGCATCACTCCAAATCCCACCAGTGTCTCACTATTGCCACAAAGTCCCTGCAAGGTCTCACTCCCTCCAGTGACTTCATCACACCCATGAAGAACAGAAATTTTAAATCCAGAGAAGTAGTACATTGCTCTGCAGAGAGCTCTGCCACTGACTTCAGTGTAGGAATTCTGTTTCAGCAGGGCCAGAGAAAAATAATACATGAAATAAAGCTACAACATCTTTTGCTTGATTTGCATTACGCTTCCCTAAGCACTTGACTAAAGGACTGAGTCTGGGAGTGATTTTGTTTAGTACAAAGACACACGTATTACACACTTACGAAAAAAAGATTACAAAAGATGAAAAAAAGTATGATAATCAGTCTGAATGCTGGAAATTGCTTTCAACCTCTTTTCTCTTTGCAAATTCTTCATGTAATTTAGAATGAAAATTAGTTCTGACTCTCTTAATATTAATATGTAGACATTCAAAGGCCTATAAGCCACTGATGAATTGTCAGCATTTCAGACATTAAATTCTTGTTGGCAGTTTCTGAACAGCTTTGTACATTGTATTTCAGCTAAAACTGGGCAAGATAATATGTCTAATATACCTATCACTAAGCTAAGCTAAGCTGATTTAGCACCAAACTTCAAATTTGAAGTTACTGTACTTCCTTCATCCATCTAAACTATTGTCTGACTGGGTGACTACTCCTCTCTTACTCTGTCCCAGTGTAAAATTAAATAAATAGGTTATCCTGCCATCTTAGGTAGGAGATAAAGGCACTGAAAAAAAACCCACAAAAGAGTGGCAACATGGAAATGTTGCTGTGCCTGATGCAACACTAGATAGTTTAAACCCCTGCACAAGAGAAGTCATGGGAGGGTGACTTCCAGCACCAGGAATCAGACACCAGCAGAAGGCAGCTGAAAGGATGGTTTCTGCAGCCAAAAACTCTGTGGAGAACTGCATGGGAATTTGGCTAATGTGTTTAAAGTGGCTCTGGGGCCAACTGGAGAGTCCTCATGCAGACACAAGTGCCACTTGCATGCAATGGTTAAGCAGATATTTTCTGAATTCTGCTTTGCTGGTTGCTTTTATCTCCTAAGTTTTTTTAAAATTAATTTTACTCCTGTAAATGCTGCATCTCTTTCCAAATGCCAGCCACTGCATCAAATGTAGTTCACTTCCCCCTCTCTCATACGCTTCCATTTTTTTCATACTGATTCCTCTTTTTCAGTGGCTTTCAGGTCTGGGCTTATTCCTATGGTTTTTGGGGATTACTGATCTTCTCCCTGCCAAAGAAAACATAAGCTCCTTTGTAGTTACATTTTCAACCTTATAGGCAGAAACTGTATTTTTTTCCATATTCATGTCCACATTGGAAGTGGGAGTTTCAGCTCTGCTTCATTCCTGACTGCAATCTCATAAAAGATGTTTCAGAAAGCTTCCACATTTGCATATCTGGAATTTCACATCTGTTGCAAGTCACTCTAAAGCCTCATAATTAACAATTCAGAGATCTGAGTTCTTGTGTGGAACAGATAACACAAAGTGGTTGCATTCCTTACAGGTATGCAGCAAACATCCAAAATTTTTCTGTTTTTCAACTGTAGCTTATCAGACAAATGCCTCAACATATCAGCACCAGGATGAAGAAAACCTGATTTCTATCCTACTTTATACCATTTCCACTTGCCTTTGTGACGATTTTCTTTGGGAGGGTTCCTTCCCCTCTTTCCCCTCAGTTTCCAATTATTGTGGAACTTTGCATTCTGGAGAGTTTGTCCTCTATTCTGCTGGTCTTTCCTCCATATTCTTCAGTATTTTCATGTATAAATCCACTGTTCCACCTGCTTTTGACAAAATAGTATAAAGGGATTCAACCAGAAAGTAGTTCATACCTTCTAAAGAGCAAGTTAGCTTTTCCTAGGTGGTGGATTAGACTCTGCCTAGGAAATGGGAGTGGCCTTACTGTCTTGGTTGAGGGCAAGCATTCAAGACAAATTATTCAGGTCAGGGTGGAACACAGCTGCACAGAAGCAGCTCTTGTATAAATTGGAAACACCCAAGAGAAGGTTTAGGAAGCAATTTCTTCCTGTTATTTGCTGTCTTTTAAGTGAGATGAATGTCCGGTTCTAAAAGCGTGGATTGAGTCAGCATAAGCGACTACACCAATGGAGGGCACACTCAGGTTGCTGGCAAGTGTATTTTTAGAAGAGCTAAAGAGTTAAAATTACTGCTCAGACACTGTCTTACACTATGGACAAAAATAAAGTGATTTTTTAACAGCTTCTAAGTGATTTAGGATTTAAAAAACATTGTCTTTTCACAAGATTTGCATTATTTGTGACTATAGTTTTGCAGGCATTCAGGTCCCCAGTCCCTAATAAAATGAAGAGATCATTTCAAGCTTTGAAAAATACATGATTTGAAACATGTTAAGTAGGTACTTATCACTAATTCTAGATTTGTTAATTCTTAATGAACATGTGTGTATATTTTCTGCAGAAATAAAGGACATAAGTAAAATAGATCTTTTCATGCAAACTACTATGGTCATGCCAATTAATCAATCAAATGCTAGTACAGTAAGAATTCCTGAAAAACCTGTGTTCTAAAAATACAGAGGACATTTTCTTATCTCTTTACTACCTGAAATTTGATTGTTTTGCTTTGAGAAGGAAGTTTATCAACATCTAAGTCTATGTTATAGCTGAGTGGAAATTGTTCTTTATGCTTTTCTAAGATACTCTCATATCAGTTTGTGTTAATTTTGGGTTCTGATATCCTATCGTGGGATCTTAGCCCTCTGACTAAAATAGCTTTTTCTGAAAGTTTTTTTCTTTAAATTGTAAACAGGAAGAAAATTCCTTCTATATCCAACCTTTCATTCTTATTCAGGTGGCTGACTGACTTTTTCTTCTTAAAACTAACAACCTTAATGATTTGATAAGAACAGTCAGAAATGCAAGGTCTTTAGGCATTTCTTACCATTTGCATTAGTTAACTGATAAAACATTAAGCTTCTCTTCAGGGTTCCAAAATGCCAATAAAGATGTCCTTTACCAAAAGGAGTACTGCTGAAATGGGATTCAGCTGGCATTCTGGTCAGAGAAGTTTTCCTTGGAGGCCTTTTCATTGCTTTAACACTAATCTGTGACAAAAAGGCCTTGTCAGATTCTTATTGCATTTAAGAAGCTTTTCGTGAGATTTGTATTGATTTGGAATAAGGCAACTGACAACATTGCAATAAATTTTTACTACTTAGTACTGATCAATATGGATTTTTTCAACCTTTCTCAAGAAAATTGCTTTCTATTGCTTCAGATATGGCCAAGCTGCTCCTAACTTAATTATATCTCATGCAACAGGTCATGCACTTTTTCTGGTTCTAGTTCCTGACATGAAACAATTTTTAACAATCTAGGGAAATTTTTGTGTCTGCACCAAAAAACCCTGAAACTCTGCTACCCTAAGAAGACTATGTGAGTATCTCATTAACTGTGCACCATGCACAGTCAGATGCTTTTGCTGTACAAAAAAACACCTAACATTTTTACCACTACAAAGTCAAAACTACAGCCTCTTGGAGGTTTTTCCTCTAACCCTGTTAGCAGCTAAAGGGCATGTGAGTGTGCTTTAGTTTGCTCAGCTGAGGATGCAACATCAGAGTTAACACTGCATTTTAACTCTGTCTGGAAGGTCCCAGCTGTGTGTAAGGACAGGCTCCATGCCTGTGGCATACAGTGATGTGGACACCTCTGCCCACACAGGTATCTGAGCCACAAAGTGGTATTGAATAATAGGCTGCCTCTGCATGAGACAGGTGCGGAGCTACGAGCACATGAATGAGAACTTCTGTGTTAAGGAGCTGATAGCCATCCTGTCCATGCTTCAAGGGGTTTAGGATCTGATATCCATACCATCCAAGCTTCAAGGGGTTTACTTTGGGCTGACTCTGATCTGGTCCCATGGAGTTTATATGTATTCGAGGATGACAACTTGCTTGCAGTGCATCCTTCAGCTTAGTCTCATCATGAAAGAGGGCTGTTTGTACTCACCAAAGTGTCAGTGCAAACCAAAGCCCAGACACTTGGAATGAGCAGGTTGTACCTTCCATAAGTATGCTTTTGATCCATATGAAAATGTTGCTGGTAGACACATATGTAGGCTAATAAACAGCTTATTTAGGCACCACTCAGGTGCTAATGGACCAAGGGAAGGAAGGAGGGATCTTGCATTATGGATGCTTAAGTTGGCTGTTAGTGCCTGAATATATGCAGCTCTGATAACACTGAGGTGTCAAAACCATATTATTTAATGATAGTGACCTGCAGGCTTCTTTCTACAAATGCTCCTAAATTGCACATGACTTCACTTTTCAGAGCACAGTGATTTCCAGGATATGCACCTCAAAATTCTAAAATCTTGAGAACAAAATGCAGATGTTCTGGCCTAGGATAGTGAGTGACCTCATCTATGCGTGTTCCTTGATGAGCCAGACGCCTCACACAACACTAATTTGAGCAAAATGATTCTCAATAGACATTTTTTTTTTCTTGAACTCTATTTAAAATGCAGTTAAGTTCTTTGGGGAGAAAATGGGATATAACAAATATGCAACCAAATTAGAAACCACTAGCCTTTGTAAAAAATTAATCCAGCACAGCAAAATAAATATAACTTCTTCTCCTCACGTGTGAAGAAAAAAATTAAAAAACCAAAACAAAACAAAGCAAAACAAAACGCTATCACAGAGCTTTGATATGCTCAGCAGGAATTGCCAATAGTCTCATTGACTCAAGAGGGAAATTTAGGCAGGTGAGTATTTGCAGAAAAATATAGGAAAACCCATTCACAGTCAGCATTTTAGCAGAACTCGTGATAAATGAATCAGTTAATGGAAAACACATTTTGATTTGCCCATCTTCAGTCACCTGTTACAATGCCTGAATAGACTGATTTTCAAGAGTAAAATTAGCTTCTTGCCTTGTCTCAGCATCAGAAAATATCTGATCAAAGAACTTGTGTAATACTGGAGTTAATAATGAAAATATACATAAAGTACCACACAGTACACCTTGTGACTTGTAGACATCTGTTTATCAATTCATATTTAGGGAAAAAAAAACCCATGAAATGCTATTTCTTCCTTTGGGAAACAGTATTTTGATTGAACACTTTCAATATCTCCCTTGCATGGGAAATATCTGTCAAACATTCCAATACTAATTATTAAAACTACAGTGACTTCAGTGACTGTGGTTGTGTCACTGTGTGGTTATCCATCTCTTTTCTGAACTATCCAGTTGCATCTAATATTATAATTTCAACTCAGATTGAAAGTGTACCCTCAAGTCACCCCTTCTCATCAGACAGATGTGAATGTTTGCTTTGGCATGGCTGTAACCTATCCAGTTGTGAAATAAATGGGTTATTTAAATTACTTCTGTCAGGTTTAAAGAATGACAGTGGCAGTTGGGGCATGTGTAGCTCAAGCTACAACTCAGTAGCTTTTGAAGTGTCTGCCACTTGTGAAGCAGTGGCAGAGTTCTCAGGCTGTCATGAGGACCTCTTCTCTTGTTTACCTTGCAAAATCTATGAAACTGAATTGAGAAATCAAACAAAAATTACTGCTTGAGATACAGTTTGTATATGTACTCTATTATAGTTCTATTTCACTGCAGTCAAATAATTGAATTCCTAAACAGAGTTTCATTTCAGTGGTATATGAGATTACAATTAAAATTGACTTTTGGGCAGTTCCTGGTGGAAAAACGAAGCTGTTACTAAAAATCAGAAAAGACACCCACATTATTTTCATTTCTCTAAGAAAATACGATGAATTCCTGAAAAAGTTTATGGTATTTCTCTTCACCCAAACATGCTATAATACATCTTGTAGGAGTACGTGCAACAGCTGGCATGTCACAGTTCACGTTGTTTTGATAAAAGGGGCTTTAGCTTCTACCAATATCTATCCAAACCTGAATCCATGTGCATAATAATGTACACAAAAGATTGTGCCAAATGAAATGTGCCTACTGGACTGAAAGCATTAGTCAGTAAATAGTGAGGACTGAATTCATTATGTTGCTACTGTGTTAGCTATGAATTAAATATGAAAGTTAGAAATAAAGAGAAAAAAAAAGAAAAGGAGGGAGGAGATGGGAAATAGAAGATGGTAAATGAGAGTAGCTGTTTTAATCTTCCCCAGTTTCTGACATTCCTGAATAAAATAGGCAGTTAAGCCAAGTTCATTACAGTGAGATGCTGTCCCTGAACACAGCCCTTTTGCCATTAAAGAAAAAAACCGGACTGCTGTTGCTGTAATCAGAAAAAAATGATGAAGGTAGAACTGCCCCAGCAACAGGGGATTTTTCCACATTATTCTGATTACTGTAAATAACAACCTGGTAGCTTCTGATGACATTTAGCAGCTCTAAAGAAGCTGTGGATGAAGGAGTAGGAGAAAGAAAACAAAAAGATCATCATCACAAGGATAACAAGTTCGCTAGCACAATCATTTCTCGCTGTCAGAACAATCTCCAGATGAATGTCTATTTCTAGTATTTTTGTTATGGAAAGGACTCAAAATAATTTACTTTCAGTTTTAAAACTCAGTGAAAATGAAAACTCAGTGAGTTGAACGTACCCTTTTCTCCAATGTTTTGGTTCACTCACAAACTTCCTGGAGTTAAAAAAGGGGTTCTTTCTTTCAGAATTTTATACAAAGAAAGCTATCTTGAGTCAGCCTTTGTTGTAGAGCAACCCTTGGCCACAGTTAGAGAGACAGCCTGGTGTAACATAGACAGAAGTTTAAAGTCTTTTCAAAAACTTTTTGTTTGGTGGTCTGAAAAGGTCAAAAGCCTCCAAGAAAATGTTCTCAGATTCTTCAAGTTTCATTTTATTCCCCTAAGAGTCTCTCAGCATTGGATATTATGTGCAATTGAGAGGTTAAGCAGGATAAACAACACTTGGAACACTATCACCAGAAACTGGATTTATCAGATCTTTAAAGTATCATAAATCTGTGTCAAACAGAGATACCATCCCAAAGATATAAATGTAAGCCTATATTTCTTCATATAAGTTGTTAAATAACTCTCTAAGACTCTAATCATAATGAAAAGAAAATATATTAACAGTCTACCATTTTACCCACAGGCAAATCATAATGATATCCCCACTAATTAAACCAAGACTTCATTAAAGTGTTTCTCATTATCATTTGCAATATTTTATGATAATTATATGCCTTTTATATAACAAATTAAATTAATGTTTTTAATAACACCTTTAACCTTAGCTTAGGTAATTTTGAATGACAACGTAATGAGCACACTTTAATGCATATTTTAATTGCCCATCACATTAATTATTTTATAATGAAATAATTTGGGTAACTCATTCTTATTATTTGTTCTTGTTGCATTGCAATTAAACACTCGATATGCTTCATGAGCAGTGTTAACACAGCCTTACATTAGTTCAGCTGCATTAGTGTATTTACGAAATAACAGCATTGAAGGATTTTGCAAGATGACCCACTGTGGTCTCCCTTCCAACCTTACCCATTCTGTGATTTTGTGGCCCTTCTATGACTTAGACCCAAATCATCTACTTTACAGACCCCTGGTGCCATCTCTTTGGGTCACTCGTAGCCGAATCATTTAAATTCACAACCTCAAAAGATCCTGTGCCAAACTGAGGTTTGCTGAGCCAGACGTGGCTCACAGGGCAGAAACCAGCAACGTCTGACAGCACAGTTTTCTCTCAGGCTCATTCAAGTGTCTTCCTCACTATCCCATCATCTGAGCACAGCAGCTTATCCAAAGCACATGGAGCTTAACGCTGTATTAGTCAGCCCATAGTGTAAAGTTCCTTTCTTTCACTTGGGCATATCTATTGGGCAGCAAACAGACAAATAGGAAATAATGCATTTTGCATAATCACATTTACGTCTTCACTTTTTAAGCAGAACAGTTTAAGAATGTAAACAGAAGAGAAACTAAAAGAAATCATTTTTTTGCTGACAGATAACACAGTAGCTGTCACACTGGCAGAACTAAAATGACAGGATGGCAGCTGCAAACTGATCATGGAGAGCAGGGGAACTAAGTAGTGCAAGCAAGCTCCAGGCAGTTTTCTTGGAATTTGCATGACACATAATAAAATAATAATAATAATAACAACAACATCATTTACTTATCAAAAGTACATTTCATTTTTTATTTCATTAGTCCAGCTGAGTTGCTTAGAACAGCAGAACTGATATTATAATAATACACCCATTTTCAGAGTGCAATTCAACATACTCCTCACTTAAACTGGCATACAAATAAACAAGATTCTTACAAGTTCGTTTAGATGAGTGTCAGATATTTCACTCACTAATTTTAGAAGTCAAAAAATCAATGTTTTCGTAGGCATATGATACTACAATGCTAAATTTCAAAGGAGTTGAGTAACTTATATAACATAAATTCTCATTAGAAATATTTCTTTTTACACTACACTGAAAGGCTTTCCCTTGTTGGGCCAACCTTTTTTATTGAATGGCTATTCCACCAATATAGAAGTGGCGTAGATTAAGTTTGCTTTGACTTTGCCTCTTCAATGTGTGTAGGTGACAAATGGCTTCTGCTTGACAGCATTCCTAATGTGAGTGCTGTAGCAGGTGTCACTGAGCCATTTCCTATTTTCTTAGCAGTTTCAAATCCCAAAATATTTGCTGTAGAATTTTCTCAAAGCTGATTTATGACACACAAAATACATAATTTCACATAACAAGAAATTTCAGAAGAGAAGAAAGTGTGCTTCCAAATCTCTGTGGATATGACTTACATGATTAAAGGACTGTACTTGATAGAAATACAGTAGCTTCTCAATCACTGCAAAATGCATTTTGCAGCATTTCCAGAGTCTTACAGCACAGTCAAACATTTGACTGATGCTGGTATTTAAATATGTCTAGACATAAGCTATAAGTACCTGGATAAACTTGACCAGAACATACACCGATCTTCATTTCACATAAAACTGTCAGTTTTAGGGAAAAACATCCCCATGCTCACAACAAAGAACACAAGAATAAATAGGGGAGGTCTTACAGAAAGCCTAGCTATTCACATGATCGGTGCAGAGAAAAGCAAACCATCTTCTCTTTCCCCCTTCATGCAGTCAGACAGAATGGCACATTGATTCAGCCCTTCCTGAGGGAAGGACTGTGCCACCTGCCCAGGCTGGAATGGGATCTTATTTTAGAACAGCTAAATGGGGTTGTGTATATCTCACAATTCAGGTGTGTCCTGCCACCTGAAAAGGGACACAGCAGAGGTAGCTAGAATGCACTTACAAGCACTGAAGTAAGATTTCTGCCTGCAGACAGAGAAAATCCCACACTGTATGGACTTGGAAGTCACTTAGGTAGGAGCCTGCAGGACTTGTTAACACTCAGTGAATGGGATTTATCTCGCCCGTCTTCTGGCATCATTGTAGAGACAACTCCATCTGGGCTGAGGAACTGGCTCCCTTTTAAAATCAGTGGAGAAAAGCAGCTACTTTCAGATATGGTGCTTTTGATCTGCCTAAGATATTTAGTGCAGGATACATGAATGATGGCAGTTCCTTTTCATTGATGAAAAAAGAGTAGGTGACCAGCGAACCGTAGATATCTAAGTGTTAGAGTTACAAAGTTAGGTAATTCCTACACATGTTATCTATTCTTGGATTTATGAAGATATGAATAAAACCTCTTCATCTCTCCTTAAGTGCATCAACATACAACTTCAAACATACAACATCAACATACCAGTTAGAAGGCTGGGTGTTCAAGCTCCATGGAAGATGTGTCTGATGAACAGCAAGCGAAACTTAGAAGTGTGATATGAGGAAAAGAAGAAAAAAACAGTATTGCCATGAAGAATTCAGTTTAGGCACAAACTAATCTCACAAAGGATTCTCCCTCTCCCTCACAGGATCATCCATAAAGGTCTTACCTTTCTCAGGATTATAAGTGCCAAAGACTTCTGCGATCCCATCATCTCCTCTAACTCTAATTTTACCTTGCACTCTGTATCATTAAAAATGTCAGATTTGAGGCCTTTCTCCTTTGACATAAAAAATAGAAGTAGCAGGTAAAACCATCACCTTAATTTTCTTCCTTCATTTTTCAGAAATGAGGAGGGAAGCACAGTTTTGAGAGAGATGTATAAATTCATTCCATACTTTTAAAAACAGTAAGTAAAAGCAAGTCACTTGAAATCCTAATAATCTTTTGAAAATCTTGCTGTTGGCGTGTTTCTTTAAATAAACAATTCTAAAATCAGTTTCAGAATTATGTTTCCTTTTGATTCTTAGAGGTAACTTTGGTTAGGTGTTGTTATAAATTACTATGTGGCTTATGATTCTAAGCATTTCTGTATTATACATAAGTGATTTCCAGAAAGAACACATATGTTTCTGTTTTAAATTAATATTTTCAGCATTTAAATTAAGCAACCAGAAGAGGATATGACACATAAGGACCCTTCAGAAACATGCAATATATTATCATCTGATGAGGACATTCATGAACTCCATTTGAAATACAATATTTTATCCTACAGAAAAATAAAAGCGAGTACATGTATATGTTTCTATATATGTGTGTATATAGATATATACATATACAGATATTTACAGAAATTTCAGCATTGTAATATATTGTCAAAATCAGTTATAAAATCCATTTACTCCACTGAGAGAAAATGAGAATATCAACATTTTTGAAGTATGACTGAAAACATAAACTTCTGATGCTACTCTTGATGAATAGATAAATCTAGTAAGTAAAAGTGTACATGCACTTAACATCAAATGCAAATGAACCTTCAAAAAAAACCCACCTAAAATCACTATATAATTTTTGTATATATATTTTTAAAACCCAAACAAACAAACAAACACCACCAAAACAAAATTAAAAACAAATCTTACAAAAGAGAACTTTCCAGTAGCCTGAAAATGAATGTCACCTCCTAAGCATCCAACTGCACTCCAAGGAGTGGTACATATAGAACATTTAGAGGAATAAGCCTTTCACAAACCACAATTGCAAAGAAAGCTGAAGAAACACTGGCTACATCTGTCACCTTTTTGTTTCCACTTCAGCAAATCCATTTTTCCATAAGAAAATTTAAAGTTGGGTTATTTGTGAAAAAAAAAAGGAACAAAAGGAAGCTGCAACGAAAGCTATTTAAAGTTGTCTGATGATACACACCTCCACCAAAATTACAAGCATCATGGTGCCAAAAGGGCAGTGACAGTATGAGGCCCTGATCAATTGGATCTGAGAATTCATGTATTTTCCACAAGTCAAATGTAATATCGATGTCTCCAGCACTGTTACCAGCAGGTTTCATTACAACCTGATGTATGACAGTCACTTACAGAATGTGCCAAATTCAAACAAATTGTAACACCTTGCAACATTTGCTGATAGTCAGCAACTGGTACTCATTCAAGTGCATTGAGCAATTTATTTTTAAATTATTTACATATACTCTGTCAGCAGAACATAAAGAACCCCTCTGTTTTGGTAATATAAGTGGACACAGATCTGAGGCATACAGTTATTATAGTGCTGCTTGTAATAGAATTTAAGAAAACCTCCTGCATAAAATAACTTTCAAATTTACCTTTTACCTAAAACTTTTAGAAAATTGTGGTCTCCTACAAGACTAAACTATTGTCTCTGTCTTCCACCAAAAGTTACTACCAGGAGAACTGAGACATTTTTTTTTGAATGCAAGTTCCATTTAGTAGATGACAAAACCAAAATAAAACACTAAAACTCGATACAAGATAAGATGTCCTTTACTATTCTGAAAATATATTCTTAAGTTACTTGCCTCTCTGTTGTTACCATGATAATGACACATTTTTCTGGTACCCATGAACACTGGATAAAAACAGAAACCTTTTCTTCCTCCTGGAATAGTATTTTAAGGGTTTTGCAAAGGGGTTACAAGACTATGGAAGTTGTGCTGCTTACAAGAATTATTATAAAATATTATTTCTAATACATAATTAGATGCACCTTCCAAAGCAAACAAGTGAGCACCTAAAAACATAGACACAAAGTAGTTGTAACACTTGTTTCATTTCTGAGCTGTTTCTTTCTTTATCGTTTTTTAATATTTTATATGTTATGCCTTGAACTTTCATTGAAATCCTGCCCAAATATTTTACCCAGAGGGTACAAGAATTTCTACATAAAATTATTGGTTGTTAACCTTCTTGCTCAGTCAAATATTTGCTGCAGTTACATTTTACTCTAGGTATAATTTTACAGTATTTTCCTAAAAGAGGTGTATCAATGACCTGCTAATGCTCACATTTGCAGTAAGTCATACTTTTATTAATATTTGGTTTGCTCTGGTTAATTATAGCTGCTGGCAACTCGGCACCTTACTTTTTAAAATTCACAGCTAAGTTCAAGTTTGCAAATAGTTCTGTGAGTGCTCTAACAAACAAAACCTGATTGCAAGGACTTGTGTGTGCTGTTGTTTGACGTGACCATAGGAAAATGGCACAGACTCTGATTGGAAACATTCTCATTTTTGTTAAGTTAAAAAAATTATTTAAATAAATAAACATTTTGTTAAATAAAATCTCTCGTGTGTGGAATCACACTGGACTTCATGGAAGAGTATTTGCAACCTGGGACTTGTTCCATGTTCCAGTATGGAACTCAGGCACTTTTTTGGACACAGAAAGCAACTGATGTGTTCAGATTTATCAAAAAAACCC
The DNA here is from genome assembly GCF_022539395.1 of Myiozetetes cayanensis. Classification (NCBI taxonomy): domain Eukaryota; kingdom Metazoa; phylum Chordata; class Aves; order Passeriformes; family Tyrannidae; genus Myiozetetes; species Myiozetetes cayanensis. The sequence goes on from NW_026087742.1 coordinate 7,741,841, forward strand.
CATTCATTACACATATAAATATAAAACTTAGAAACTTCAGTCTGGAACAAGCTTTCAATTAGTTGTTTTATTTTTATTGTTATTTGATTGTCTAGTTAATGCACTCTTTTTAAAACTGAATTTAAATAGATGATTATGCACACTTTTGCATGCATGCACTGACATAACTTTTTGTTTGGTTGTTTCTTTAATCTCACATGTACAGTAAGCTCTGCTGTCTTTCAGGCCATTGGAAGATGTCCCTAATCTGTTGTGACTTCTAACAGAAGATGATATGCAACTTGGTAGATGTGGTTATATCCACAGCGTGGAAAAAGGGTAAATCCAATACTGGGCTGCAGTGATGGAAGGAGGAAAAAAAATTGACACAGAAACTCATCAAAGAAGGAAATGCTTATCTGTGGATATTATATATTATTAGCAAGTATCATGAGAAAACATATTAGCACTTTTCCATGTCATACAATCCTTTATTATATGAGAAGCATATTTTATCCTGCCCTGTAGGTCTCACCTTATGAAAAGTCAGTGGCAAAATTCCTATTTAATAGGTTGAAGTAGGGAGAAACATCCTCCAAACTGTAAGTTGTACTGCTTCTTGCATTCTGTTCCACAAAAATCTTCTCCTCCTTGATTTCTTTTTCCCTTGGATTATGACTTCAAAGAACATGAACCGGGTTTCCTTTCCTTGCATACACAAGATTTCCCAGGGGAGTGGTGAAACTTCATTGTAAAAGTCAGATGTCTGGAACAGTAACAAAACATTTGTAGAGGTGCAGCACCTGGAGTTGAAGACCTCAAGGGTCTATTTGTTTTTTCTGCTTTTGTGGAAATCAAAACATCCACAATCCCCCTTATCACTGATATACAAGTTCAGGAATAATAATATGTATGTAACCTCACTCAGAAACTTCTTGGATAACTTGCACAGTTCATCCAGAAAAAAATAAATGTTTTCTTTCATCAATCTCAGAGGAAGAATGATTACACTCATGAACCACACCAGGATAAAAAGATTTAATCTAATTAAAAATTTCCTTTAATCCTAAATCTCCTCTCTCGTGGAGATTTTATCAAGAGCTATTTTTCCTTCTTAGAAAAGATTCATTACTTGTACTCTAGCAATAACATTTTCTTTTCAACTTTGCATGTTTGAACCATAAAGAAAAGTCACAGAGGAACTTTTTCCCTGTGTTTCAAGTGCTAGTATGGCATCTGAGACATCTCAATACACATAAAGCCCCACTTTCCTAGCGTAGATTTTGCTCTAGTAGATGCAAAAGTAATATTAGCTATAAATGTCTCAAGCTCAAATTGTATTTTTTGTGATAATTCTATTTACACATTTACACCAAAAAAAATCATACACAGACCTTTATGTATCATTGTTTAAAGCCATAAATAATTCCTCACTTCCTAAAAATTCTGGGTGTGAATTGCTTTTGGAGCATGACCTTTTGTAAAACAGTAGCATTTTTGGCATAGCTTATGGAGCTTCTTCAGAGGGTCTCTTCCCCAGTGTCCAGCTATCCCTCCAGTCTGAATTGCCTCTCTAGTTTCAACTTTTTTATTGTTCAATCTTGTTGAAACTTTGAAACACTCCCAGTATCTCTATTTAATTATCTGTATGCAAATAGGATTCAGAAAACTAAGGCTGCTCAGTCTGGGGATCTTTCTAATTAAATTTAAAATGCTGTGTGGGAATAATTGGGAGTTTTCTTTTTCCTGTTTCTTCCTTGAGAGGAAAACCGTGCAATGGCACAGTCTGGAATCCAAGGAACCTGACTTAACCATATGAAACCCCTTTTCTGCTGTGAGGGTGGTTGAGCACTGGAACTGATTGTCCAGGGAGGTTGTGGGTCTCCATCTCTGGAGGTACTCAAAGCCCAACTGGACACAACCCTCAATAACCTGCTCTGGCTGATCCCCTGATCCTGGTTGGACCAGATGATCTCCAGAGGTACCTTCCAAATTCATGTATTCTGTAGTTCTGTAATTAATGCAAAACAAGGGAGAAAAAAGTTTTCTCTCTTTCACTTTATAAAAGGAAATGGGTGCAGTCACAGCTAGGGTGGGTGGCATTTAAATCACTGATGAGCTAATACATGTGCTTGAAAACACTGCATTTTGGCCTCAAAAAAGTTTACTACTATAATAATTTCCACAGGATATTTTAGTTTACTTTTAAAGTGATGTTCTGCAACATATGCATATATTCAAGTCAGCTGTCATGAAAATAAATTCCACTTAATCTTAAAAAGCAAAGAATATTCTCTGATTCTATTGTTCCAGGGTTCACCACACTGAATGCTTTCCACTGAGATGACCTGGCCAAGCTGAGAAATAAGAAGGAAAAAACATCAGTATGTTCTACTTCTGCTCTGCCGTGAATTTCCAAAATTGTATTCAGTGTTATTCTGTGTTCTATTCACAATAGGAAAAATTTCAAATTGAGAAGGAAAAGCAGATGCAGCATTACCTTTGTTAGTTTTATACCTCAAGAATTCCTTAGGCATACTACATTTTTCACAAAGCCAATAGTTTTATTAATGACAGTAATCTTTTATTACTAGTTGAAGAGACACAATTTAACACACTTGTTATTTCTGACAGCAAGACTTTCGAGCAGCAACCCTGAATCCCAAAAATGGCTATCCATGCCACACATAAGAAAAATTGTCATTAGAAATGTCCTTTTGAAAAAAAAAAAAAAAAAGAAAAAAAGAGGAAGAAAAAAGCCTGCCTTTCATTCCCAATAACTAAACTAAATATAACAATTAACCTGTTACCTGGCAGATCTACAATCATCGTCATCTTTTTCAAATCTCACCACTGTGCATTTTAAGCTCCAACATTAATGTGTTCCAAGAACATACCAAAGAATAAAGGTACTTTGTGGCTGTCTGGTTTTAGGCATCCTCCCATCATCCTAAAGTGCAATCCCCTGGAGTGATTATGTGCGAATAATTTAGAAAAGTGCACAGTGCCTGAGGTTTGTAGGCATAATGTAATCCAATATTTGTTCAGTGGTATGTCCATAGCGCTCTGGATAGACTGTAATGATCTTGCTGAAGGCACAGCAGATAGTTCACATGTATATGGACCAATTTTTCACCTGAGAGACTTGTTTTTCTTTTCATAAAAGCAAGGACTGCACTATAATGACTATCAAACTTCTTTCCTAGCATACATTAAAAAAAAAAAAAAGAAAAAAAATCACCAAAATGTAACCTAATAAAAAAATTATGAACTGCAAAAGAGAAGCTGAAAAAGCCTACAAATAAAAAAAAGAATTATAATGTCCAATTTCCAATGTCTTTAACACTTAGGAGCTTAAATGTCATTGACTTCTAGAAAGATTGTTCAAGTGCTCAAGCCTCTTTTGAAAGTGATATGTGACCTCCTATGTCATGCAGGAGACATGTTATGTATTTATTATCTTTCATTCTAAGCTGAAATTTGCACAGTGATGTTGTATTATCATCATGCCACTAAAAATAGCTCATTTCTTTTCCTTTCTCTCCTAGATCCCTCTTTTGTGGAAGAGCACTTTTTTCCATATAAAATGTATTTCCTTCAGAAACATCACTGAGAATCTCATCTCTACAGGTCCTAGAAACACCAAATTAAATCTGAGTTGTTTATGGATCTGTGGGAAATTAACATTAAAGGGCAGTAGCAGAGTCAAAAAGCAAATTTATGCTTGTGAGGTTACAATCTAGAATGTTTGGGAAGACTGATATTTTTCCAGCTCTATTTAATGTCTACATCAAATTTTCTTTGTGTGAAATATTTTAGTTATTTTTACAGTAAGTCTCCTGCCAAGATTTCATTTAAAAATAAAGTCCTATGTCAAAAAGCTTTACAGATGTTTGGTTGTTTTGGTTTGGGTTTTTGGTTTTTTTTCCCCCGTTGCTTCACTGTGGTCATTTCTTTTGACATATTTTCTTGTCCTTTGGGTGATCTGGAATGATTAATTTCCCTCATAAATTTAAAGGAAAAGAACTAAAGTAAAATTTTACAATCAAAGTTATTGCTGAGGAAGGAGGAAGAAAAAGAAATCTATTAAAATAATTTTCCGTAGTTCTGGTTTATCAGAAACATGAGAATTATCTCCATAATGGTAAAAATGTTATTCTGTTAAGGACAGGATGTTTGATTCCACCCCACGGAAGAAACTCTAATGGAAGCAAGTGAAATACAGAGGTGTAAGCCAGATGTCACATCCATGGCCTTCTTGTGCTAAAGCAAATTTAGATCTGAATCTTAACTTTTTTTTTGAGAAGCATTGGCAATTTTAGTCTAGATTGGTTATTATTGTTAATATTTCACTGTTTGTACTGGACGATTCTGGGTTGTAGGATCCTGTATCTTCCAGAGCCAGCTTCTATATTCCAAGGTAAAGCAATATTCAAAGAAATTGAGTTAACTTCTTCTGTAAAAAAAAAAAGGAGTGAAAAATCTGGATTCAGGTAAGGTTTTTAAAAGCTGCTCCCAATTTTGCATTTACTGCTTTCCCTAAAGGCTCATATTTAGCTTTTCCTACCATTTAGCATTTCTATTGAAAGTAGGACTTAAATTTCCCCCCTCAACATCTACTGAATTAAGATCAGTGCTGATTATTTATCTCTGGGTTATCTACCATAATCTTTCGGAAAGGAGACAAGATTTTAACAGGCTGGTTGGTGTTTTCTCTGCATAATTATCTTCACATTTTATTTAATACTGAAGTTCCACTATGACAAAATGCTTAAATCGATTTCTTCAGTATTCCTGCATACATTCTACTTTCTACATTTATCTTAATAAAACTTTAGAAATGTTAACAGAGGTTAATACATTTATAGATGCTCCCAAGGTGCCATTTACATGCTAACAATGAGATACTGACTGTGCTTGTTTATTCCTATATGTAGAGTACATAATTATCACAGTAAAACACTTACATTATATCAAAACAATTGTTTATATCAGAAGAGAATCAACTAAAAGATATATCTGACCTTCCTTTCCCATACCGTGCAGTGCCTTCTGAAGTTGGTTTTAACTCATTGTGCTGGTTTTAGATGGGATAGAGCTAATTTTCTTCACAGTGGTTAGTACAGGGCTTTGGTTTTGGGTTTGTGCTGAACACAGCGATGATAATAAAGATGTTTTTGTTATTGCTGAGCAAGGCTTGCACAGACAAGGCCTTTTCTGCTCTTCACACTGCTGTGCTGGTGAGGAGACTGGAGGTACGTGGGAAACTGGGAGGAGACACAGCCAGGACAGGTGACCCCAACTGACCAACGGGATATTCCAGACCATAGGACATCATGCTCAGGATATAAACTGGGAGGAAGAAGGAGGAAAGGGGGAGATGTTTGGAGTGGTGATGTTTTTCTTCCCAAGTCACTGTTACACGTGATGGGGCCCTGCTATCCTGGAGATGGCTGAAGGAAAAAGAAAACTTCAAACACTTGTTTCAAAATAAGGTAGCTCTTGGCTGCATAATTTTATGTTTTACTTATGTATCCTTTTGTATTTAATATTTTGTATTTATTGAGTTTCTGTAAAGGACAAGAGTTACTAAAAGAAATGGGCAAATATTCTTTCTGAAAAACAAAAAATTTTAATGATTATTAATTCACCTCTAAGTTTTCCATTTCCACATCACCTATTTTCAAAGGTATTATTTGTAACATTTGGAATCCATTTGTATGGTTTACTTCAATTTTTTTTTCTCTTTGCTTTGTCTGTCCAAGCAAACAAATGAAAACATATTCCTTTTTCTCCTTCACATGAATCCAGTTTTTTCTTCTCTTCCTTTGATGGACTCTATTGAAAAGAGAATTTTTGAACTGTCATCAGCTCATTTCCCTTCTCTTCTGTTAAGAGATTTTAATCAATACATGCAATTCCTTGCGTAACAATGGCACTTGCAGTTACAAAGGGAATCTCATGCTGAATTATCTACTTTTGCTTTAGAATCTGACCAGGGAGAAATAATTCCAGCCAACAATGTTGGCTGCTGAATACTTTATTAACTTTGCTCACTATGGCTCTGCTCAGTAGAGTCACCAGGTTCAACGCACCACAGAGCTGAGCCTTGTGCAGCACAAAGAGAGCCCCACCTTGGAGCAACCTCCAAAGCCCCACACTGGCTCCTAAAAGCTGCCAGCACCCTAAACAGACAGATCTCCAAGGTGAGGGGCTTTCATCCACAACTCCTCCATAGCAGCAACGATGGTGGAGGATTCTAAATACTGGCCCTGAACCAGCAAGTCAGCTGCAGGTCAAACTGGCAATTATCCCTGGCTTTGACGTGACAAAAAGACACCTTTTTTTTTCAACCCCCAAGCAAAGGACACCTGGAAGAGGACAGAGCTCTTGAGATTTACCCCAGCCTGTTACTTCTCAGTGGTGCTGAATTCTAAGTTCAGATCCCAATCTGACTTTCTTACTATGGACTTTAGTGAGTGCAGGTTCGTGCCGATGTGCACCATTGGTTGGATTTGTAGGGGCTCTCTTAACATCCTACAGTCTTCAAAAGGGAGCTGTGACCCCGAAAATCAGACCCACTAAAACGTCACTGCTCTAGGAAGAGAGTAGATAGGAAATATAAAAACACCTTGGAGTGTACTTTCAAGCCTTCTGATAAAGTCCACCCAGGAGCAGCTGTGAACGGGCTGGATAAGATATATAAAGACAGAAGCTGTGTATCCCAGTCCATTGAGTTACAGTTCCTAAGAGTGTTCAACAATAACCACTCCTTTTTCAAAGGTATGAGTAACGCCAGCTTTGAGCACGGATTTATGAAAATATGGGTTGATCCTTCCCTTGAGAGATGTTTGCCTAAGAAAGCTTATTTAAAGACCATGTGGCAACACTTCAATCATTCTCTTATGCAAAGCAAATTGAGTTCAGAAAGCTAATTCCCCCATTGTTTGGGTTACTTTTCAAAGGGCCTGTTACGTTCTAAACACAAAAACTTGGATTCAATCCAACTTGCACCTTCTGGGCCTTGAATTACAAAGCAGTCAAACTCCAGCTTCCCTCAAAGGTCAGCTTATACTCTGATTCTTCAAGCAGTGCAAAGGAGCACAGTGTATGCCAGAAAGACAAGAAAAAAAAAAAGGAAGAGACAAAAAAAAAAGCAACAAAAGAGAACACAACAATAATAAACTAAACCCGTAACAAACAAACAAGCAACCCTTTGATCGATATCAGGCAGAAACAACTTTTCAACATTTTGCCATACAACACAACATTTTGAGAAACAGCAATTTATTTTGAATTTTATTTTTCTCTTGCCTCTTTTCTAAGCTGCTTTATCTGTATGTTGCAGTAGCAGACAGATAGCTCTCACAAGTGTCATCCCATCACTCACGGGGAAGAAAAACCCTGCAAAACACTTCAAAGTTTTGTTGTCTCAGACATAGAAAATACAAATCCATTAACTCTGATGGGGTTTGAGTAGCACACAGTAGGATAATACTTTGTATGTTTTGGTAAGATCTATGAATGACTGAAATACATTGCTGTGTCTGCTTATATGCATTACAGGAACACACAAGAATAAGAAATGTAAGGAGAAAGCTATACACGACAAAAAAACCTCTTTTGTTTTTCCTAGAAGGTTTTCAGCAATACCTCAAACCTGATTAGATAAAGTAATTAATTAATGACATTTCTAAGCTTCAAAGTAAAATTGAGAGTTAAATCAGTTTCAATAGGTTTGCAGTAATTGTCATTACAACCACGAGGAGTGCTAAAATGAGCACTTACTATTCTGTGCACCTACACAACTTCTTTCTTTGTACAACACATTTTATTAAATCCTTGATTCAACCTTCTGATCTTTAGCATTATAAATCTTTGAGCGAGCTACAGGAGAAACTCGGGCAGAAATTTAATTAGCCAAGATGCTTAAACACAAAATACAATAACACAGTTCAGAATTTGTAACAGCTTCAAACTTAAAAGGTAGAGCTCAGCAAAGACTGATTCTCTGTTTTCATTGCTTTTGACAGAAAGCTAGCTGGGGTCTTGTTTATTTTATTCAATGGTAACATAATATAATAGCAATATTTAAAAAAAAGCATCTCAAAGTCAACAAAATATGAAGCTGTAACAAAGGAGAATTAAACATAGATCAGTCTGAAGAGGACCCAGGCCAATTTATAATTTATGTGTGGAGTAAATGAGCTGTAAACACACACACACACACACTAAATACTCCCAGATTTAAGGAATGAACTTGATGATTTCTTGCTGTACCGCCTTTGCAGAAACTTCCTATGTTCTCACTCTCACACTATGGGCATCATTTTTCATAGTCCAAGAAACCTACAAAAACCTGGGCTGCAGTCCTGGCTGGCACCCACTCCCCAGCACACTCAGGTGTGGCAGCCCCTGCTCACCCCATGCACCCATGTGGTGCTCGGCAGCACCTGGAGCTCCACAAAGTCACCTGTCCTGCCCAGGGACCCCAGAACCAGGCTGGGGCACAGCACTGCCTCGGCGAGGAGGAAGAGTTTGGGTCACCCATCAGAGCCACAGACACAGAATGGACTTTGTTACCTTTCTCTCCTGGCCCCACATGCTATTTTGCTGAAACCTGTCTTAAATCCTGTAACACAGCTTTTAGTTTCTGAAAAGATGAGAGAACTGGTGAGCATGATATTTATCATCCCTCCCATACCAAGAAGAAACCAGATTTTATGGTATGCTGCCTTATCAAATGACTATTTTATTTTATGGGGGGGAGGGGGGGGGGAGAAAAAAAAAAGGAAAAGAGTTCATGACAATAGAAACAGAGGCAGATATAAAACCAGAATCTTTGACATCCATATACTAGACCCCATGCAGCTCTGTAATAGCAATTTTCTCTATTTCTGATTGTTCCCCTTTCCCTTGGTACTCAATCTGAAAGTCCAATTTGCCAGAATAATATATCTGGTGTGAGAGACAATTTCTACGACTGAAGTAACTGTTCCTTAGCAACCAGAAATGCTCTAGGAACAGCTTTCATTTTCCTCCATACCCACTGAGATACAGAATAATTGTCGAAATAATTATAACGCATTTGTGATGATTTACATTGTTTTTATATAATTAATTATTTATAGTACTAGTCAATGAAACCAAAGGGTTAATTTCCCACAGCCAAGATCACACGGTTTATAGATAGCCACCAGAAATGAGAATGAATTGCAGTTGGCCAAGCTCAGAGATTTCAATCCCTGTAAACACATTGCTATTTCTCATTTGTGTCCCTGTAACAGTGAGAGATATCCTTGACTTCTTCCTCTCCCCTCCTCCCCTGAGGTCACAGTGCTGTTGTGCCAGGTGCTGCAGACAGACATGCACCTCACCTGAAAACCCGACTGTAGAAATACAGCAGCCATACAAAGCACCAGGAAAGGAGAGCCTGGTCCTTCTCAGCTTACAGAGCGGGAAACCAGGAGAACGGAGCTGAGGTACCAGGATTCAGGAGTTCTTGGACACAAATTTGGCGTGGTTTGGTTTAGGAAGCTTCACAGTTCCAGTTCTCGCTGTTGGAGACTGCCCATAACACAGTCCTCAGTCCCACGCCATAGCCAGGGTCATGCGGTTGAGGCTGTGTCTCCAGGACACTGTAAGATGATTTTAGCCCCAGCTGCCACCCCCTCCTGTGCTCCAGTGGAAGGCACGTTCCCTTCCCCATCCCCTGCAGCCAGGTGGCTGCGTGGTAAGCTGGTTTGAAGGTCTGTTAGACTGTTTTACAGCCAAAGAGAGCAAATGCAGTGCCAGGTTGGCAAGGTGATCTAATGCACTGCAGAACTAATGCTGGCACAGAGGTGAGGCTGGAATGTCTCATGGGAAGGGCAAGGGAAGACAGGCAGGTCCACCCCTTTATGTGCCAGCCCAGCTTCATCATTCAGGCAGGTTATGAAGCTGGAGCTCTCCAGAGGAGATCCTGTACCCCGAGTGCTGCAAGGGCTGGCTCATAGGTGTCTGCAAATACAGATCTGCCTCATCAGGAGTTGAAACCCCTCTGAAATAAAATCATTTCAGGTGACAGAGTGGCCAGCCCTTCTACATTCCCTCCTGTTATACAGTTTTTCAACACTAAAGCCAGTATAAAAAGTGCATCTTACCATTAAACCATATTTCCCCAATTCCTTCTAATTAAAAGAAAAAAAAAATTGAAAAAGAGACAAGATGCAAACAAAAACTTCATCAGCAGTCACAAAATTTACAGGACACAACAACAGCCGTTAGCAAGTGCCAAGGTGAAGCTGCCACTAAGAGATGAAAAAAATATATTTCCTACTGTCAAAACACTGAAGATACATATTGCATTACTAACCTACAGTAGGGAAGAGTTGTTAAAATCCAGGAGAATTATGTACACAAAGCTGTTTTATTGTCAGAGCTCATAGTGGGGACCTCCTTACTATGACAGGAATTGTTCCTATGTCAATGTTTGCTTTCTTTTTTGTATTTTTTTTAGCCAGTGCAAATCTCCAGGATTAAGCTAACATAAAGAATGCTCACCCTCAGTCTACAGGATATTTACTTTTACAGGTGGATATGACAGCTTGTCATTCCACTGCCTGTGGAAGACAAAAGACTCTGACAGTGTCATTGCATCAGTGTTATTTACTTTAAATTAGTTGCCTTTCACATGTTGACCATTTCTGCCACCTTCTGCCTTCCAAACACTTCTGTTTTGATTGGATCCCAAAACAGTGTATTACTGCATTACAGTTTCCCTCTAGTTTGAGTGCCAAAATGGCCCTAGGCTCTGGTCTCCCAGGTAGCTGTAATATCCTTTTGTAAACCTTCCGTGAATGATTATGGTAAATCTTGCTTGCAGCAGTTTCTGTTCCCTCCAGCACTTTTTCCACCCACCTGTCTGTGCTTTTCTTTTTCTTTCTGATTTTCAATTCCCTACTTTACCCTATACCCTACAGCCTAACAGGCTGTCATAATACACTTCTTTTTCCCCTGCTGTGTCTCCCTATGTCAGTGAAACAGTGTGATTTTCAAACCTCTCAAGATAAGTAATTTTTGCGCTAAAAATATCAGTACTAAGTATTTACCAAAATCAAAATTGCATTAGTTAAATCATTTTAGAAATAGATTAGGTGTTGCTATTCATCTGAATTGCACTTAAAAATGTAACTATTGTTCTTCCTTTCATTGAACTCCTATAACAAAGCCAGTGTTTCAAACGTTGAAATAAAATTGATGCCCAAGTTAATATCAGGCTTTAAAGATACCAGAAGAACTTAATAAGGCTAATAGTGTTTAACTACTTATATGGATTGTTTGGGTGAGTAGTGACTGGATTTTAGCTGGAAGTCCCAGATTAAACTGTGTCTTTTGAAACCATGCATGGGAAAACAAGAATGATTCTCAAACTGAAATTGAGAACTTAAGTAGCCAGTAAATAAGAATTTGATTATTAGCTCTGTAGTACAGAAATCCAAAGTAATATTGACAGTGGGATTTCGTTTTGGAAATGAGGACTTCATCTGATTTTTCCTCCCCATTTCAAAAACTAGCTCCACAATATATATATGAAATTGTAATTTAAGTAGCTAGAATAGTTGCTTTTTGGGTGCCTAACTTATTTTAACTAGTCAAAATTGACTGCTGACATCTCTTTATTTATTCTGTTGACATGAATTGCATGTTGTTATCACAAGCAAGGGACTTCATCCAAGCAGAACTTTAAACTAACCCTATTTTTGTTTTCTAAAATATTTTTTCCTATGAACTAGTTCTGCCAGTTTCTCAATTCTTCAAAAAAAATTGAATTGTTGAAGTTTTTCTGTGGTCTTTCAAAATGTGAGTGATATAGTAAGCAGTTAACTACATTCACTTCTGTATAGACTCCAGAACTGGGGTTTGCTTTCCTCTACTGGGCAAATATCCATTTGCTTTTCAAGAAAAAGCAATCTGAATTCTAGATTGTCAGTAGAAAACTGTATATTTTCCTTTCTTGGGCTTTCTATGAGAGCAAGAAGAGCATAATTTGAATTACTGTACCATCAGGAAATAAGGTTTGTAAAATCTAATATTGAACTCCTCACACTCTGCAGTCTATATAATACATATATATACATATACATATATAATACATTTACTATCACACTGGAGGAGGAGGTGACTGGGGAAATATCATCAGGTAAAACTTTTTCCATCAAGTTTTTACTCCAGATGCTTGGTCATGTTAATGGAAAGTAGTCTTCCTCTCCTGAATGTTGTTAGAAAGGTGGTTTGTTTGGTTTGGGCTTTTTTCCCTCCCCTAAAGATAATGGATTTTGTATGATTTCTCCCTATCTGCTCTTTTGTTTTTCCTTTTTTTTTTGTTTGTTTTGTTTTTATAATGTTTGTAGTCACACACAATCCATTCTTGTTCTTCCTTAAGAGTGCTGCATGTGGGTCTTCAGGGTTTTTTTGGTTGGCCTTTGCTGTGGTTTTATTTTCCCTCCCACAGGAAGAAGCCATTATCCTGGTTGAAAGTCTCTTCTTGCCTCTGCATCCCTATATCAACAAAATTGCACTGTGAAAAGGTTTGTTTTCTTGTTTCCATATTTATTATCAAACTATGGAAGAGTTTATCATATGAATCTAAATATTATTAAAATATCAGACACTAGTAGGTTTAATGTAGCATGAAACATGTCATTCAATCCCGCTAACTCACAGACATTAACCAACCAGCATAAAATGAGAACCATAAAATGCTAATTTTCTTCTTTCTACTTTTGTTTGTTTGTTTGTTTTGTTACAGCACAAGATCCAGTCTTGTGAACATACAAGATTAATCTCCCTGGGGAAAAAAAAAAGCAACCCACAAGCTTAAAAATACAAAGTCAAATGCCTTCAAAATTACAGTTCAGCTGGAAATGCTGGGTTTTAACAACAAAAATTTAAATCCAGGTGTTTAGTTGCTTTCCATTCTGCTGCAAGCATCATGGTTTCTCTTAGTTTGGGCTCCCTTGTGTTTCACTAGAATTATAGCTAGAGCCAGAAGCAGAAAGAGAGTAAATAGGGAAAGATAACAGGTCCCAGCTGTTTCACACTACATGATTAGCAACACCAGCTGCACCAGGTAGTCCTAACAAAGTGCTAGTGGAACTTACCTTGATGAGATGATGGTTGGTGTTTCCTTGCTGTATTTCAAATGCAATCTTTCAAGAAAGCAACATGAAAATGAAATCACAATATTCCTAAAGCTGTACTAAAATTGTCATTTCATATGGTATATGTTTTCAGTATTAATAAAAAAATTCTTGATCTTCTAAGGTAGTTGTTTTGCCTCATTATTTTACAGTTCTATGTAAACTCCCATTTCCTTCTGTGAGTGGTTCATGGTGGTAGAACATGGTCAAAAGGCCCATTAAAAGACCCAAGTTTGTAAAGCTTAAACTGAGAAAACCCTCTGTGTAGTTTAGTTCCTTGTTCATCTCCAAGAAAAAAGTAAAGCTTCCAAATATTCACAGGCATGACAAAATGAGCAGAGGATGGGTACAGAAAGCTGTCATAAGAGTACTCCCAGTATCAAGAAAAAGACATACTATTTTCCCCAACATAATTCTGAACAGATACCTCATCTTCCAGAACAGTAGGAACAGAAATATGAGGTTATGAAAGAGTTAGGACTGGTTATTCTGAAGAAGCTGAAAACTTGACGAGTCCCTAGAGGTCAAATGCTACTTGTGAGTATTAGCGATATGAAAAAGAGCATGAACCCATGGTTGTTTTGTTGGCTGGAGTTTTTTTTTGTCTTAAAATATATTGTATTTTTCTGCTTGCTGGAGCAGGTGGACATGCCCTGAAGGAGCTGTGCCCAGTGAAGAGCCCACACAGGAGCAGGTTTATCCTGAAGCAGGGGATTACAGCCCATGGGAAGTCCAGTCCACACTGGAGAAGGGAAAAACCTTCATGATTCATCCCCCTTTGCCACTCATGCTGGGGGGGAGAGAAAGAGGAATTTGGGGATGAAGGAGTGAAGCTGACCCTGGAAAGAAAAAAGGGGAATGGCAGAAAGCGTTTGTTTAATCTTACTTTCTCACTGTCTAATTCTCTTCTAATTCTCTGTTAATTAAATTAATTTTTCCCAAGTAAAATCTGGTCTGTCCATGACAATAACTGGTAAGTGACCTTCTTGTCTTTATCTTGACATGAGCTTTTTCTTCTTATTCTCTTCCCCTGTCCTGTTAAGGAAGAAGGAGAGTCCAGCTGGATGGGCATTTGGTAGCCAGACACGGGCAACCCACCACAGCACCAGAACAGTGTGGGTGGTTGTATTATGGACCAACTTTCATTACATGGCTATTTTCCAAAAAGAGGCTATTTCTGTAACCTTTATTTCTTTCACCAGGTTAAATCACTGCCCTGGCTGTGTGCATGGTGGAGCTTTATACATCTGAGTTTTCTTCCTCCTTTCCACTCTGCATGCTGTTATCATAAGCAAAGTCTGGGGCTGTGTGTACTTCTTAAAAGACATGCAGAAGATTGATATCTAAATGAGAATAGAAGTTCAACATCATTACTGAGTCATAAGCTAGATTTAATCAAATGACATTTTCTTTTAGTCGCTGTATTGGCTTCAAATGTTTCATTTATAGAGGCAGAAGGAAAGCCACCAATTTATGTGATGGAGACTTAATTTAACACTTCTTCTATAAAACCGCAGTTTATAAAGTTAGCTACATAAATCACTGGTGCTGGAAATCTGCTGAAATATCACAGTGGAAATTGTCAGTACCTTAAAAGGTCTCCATCGTGTACTCCCATCCATGGTAATACCAGATTGGATGGGATATAAATTTTTCTTCTGTGCAGTCAAACTCAAGCTTGACAACATCAACCACATATTCTACAGGTGCAGGCTGTTCCCAACAGAGTGCATTAAGGAAATAATTAAGGAAATGTCTCTAGCACTGGGATGCCAAAGCCAGAGAAGCAGAGTACAAAGCCAATAGCTCTTGAAACATGGTTGCTCTACTGTTGAAACAGAACAAAGCCAAACCTCACAAAGTGCTCATCCTTCTTCATCCCAAGCAATAGACTCCAGAGTGGAAGAAAGAAGGAAGAAAAGAAAGAAGGAAATTCTTGGCAAATAGCAGAATAAAGCCATGAGACCTCAAATTCCTTGAGGCTCCAGTTACAATGGGCAGCATTATGCAGATATGTTGAGCTCTCAGGGAAGAGAATTCATCACCAGATTCCTCTCAGGAAGAACGGTAGGTATTTCTAATTACCATATGTCCACTCAACTTCTTTTTTGGTTTTTGTTGAACTGTGATACTCCAAATATACTGTATTTAAGCGTTTATCATGTTCTGCAATGCAGGAAATATATGACAAAAAAATACAAAATGGAGTCAAGAACAATCCCAGAGATACGAAATTCAACAGAGCAAATGTGTAGGAACTTCTAAATTATCATAAAAGCTATGAAATTTAACTCACTGAAAGTACCCAAGAGATAATTTATGCAATGAAGACTCAGACAACTCTGTGGAGGCACAAAGTGAAATCTTTGAGAATACTTTCCAAGTGACAAAACTTGGCTACTCAGACTACTCCTGAACATTGGCACTTTGTAGTTATATGATATAATGTCTACATTAATTGGTCTAAGTGCATTCTCCCCTGACAAAGATAAGCTACTTCTCTTTTAGCACAGCTTTGATTTTCCTCTTTAGCCACTCTGCCAACAGCTATCCATTTTCTATAAACATTGAGGCAGTCATGAGTAAGATATGGCAATTTTTAGTTTTCACTCAATAATTTCCAGTGCCATGAATATTCAGCTGGGTTTTCTCTCATTCGGCTCAGCATTTTTAGTGAGGTTTCTATTTTTCTTCCAACCATTAATTAATTTAAAAAGATCTACCCTCACTCCTTATCTATGACAGAATATTTTTTTAAAACATAAAAGACATAATTTATTTTTAATTTAATTAAATTCCATTATACTGACTATTTGTATGTTATCCTAGTGATAGCTGACTCCTTCTAAGAACTTGGACATATGTGTGAGTGCTGGCTTCCCTTTACAGAAGTTGTGTTGATTCTCAAGCAATATTATTCACCCTTACTGGCCTCTTCTCAAGGCTTCAGCTGTAAAGAGCTCTGACTCCTTTCTAAAAGCCGCTCCACATTGTCTCATTCTCAGCCTGGCTACTTTCTTTCACTCCAGCTGTTTCAGAGGGCTCATTTAAAAAAAAAATGGTGTCCCTTCCTGCTTGTCTGGTGAGGCTTTTCCACAAGCACGGAGCCTCAGGGATCAGCTCTCAGATATCTGAGATATTGTCTTCCCAATACCCACAAGAGGGGCCTTCCAGGCTCACTGTTTGGTTCTGCAACATTCATTCTGAAGATGTTCTCTTCACCTTTTTGAACACACCATAAAGGAATTCAAGAAACCACAATTGTGTTTGAAGCAATAACATTTTATATCAAAAAATTTAGGTAAGGCAACAATTGTTATTGTTTTAGAGGCACTGTCTGTGAGTGACACAATGAAGTCTTCCCACATCTGAGAGCTGCAGGGACCTTCTTGCAGGCTTAAAACTCCAAGCACAGATGATATCTCATGCTCTGAGTGCTTCCTTGGGCAGGAAAGGGTAGTGAAGAGGAAAACAACTCCCAAAATTAGGGGAGGAAAAGTGAGAGAAAAGAAAACCATGACCTGACAAAAACGTAGCAATGGGAAGCAGAGAGAAGTAGGAGGAGAAATGCTTAAATATTTGAATTAAAATAGCTCTTTGCAAGGGAATTTCCTAAGCATTTGACATTCAGGAAATATTAGTTCTTTCCAAAGTATTTCAAAACATTGGACATCGATGCATTTCTCCAGTTTATAAAAACATGCCTGTTAAATGAAACAAGGAGTTAATGCAATTAAAGATATTTAAATAATAATAAGAAAAACATATTGTCTCTCTTTTTTAAAAAAATCCAAATTAATATAGGAAAATTTGTGGTTTAGACCCACTAAAATAAAGTATTTGAATTATTATAAAAATCTGTTCTTAAAACTGAGACTGGTTTTTTCACCTAGACTCTTCTGTGGTGATCAGTTCCTGTTTTCCTTATAAACTAACTTTTATTATTTTAATGGCTTTAGTTTGCAAATGTCCTCCTAAGAGCTGTGCTTCTTTTTGCTCCGAGGTACTCGGATTATCTTATATTCATAAACATGCATAAGGATATGTGTAATTAGCAGAACTATTAACATTGAGTTTATTTTATGCTTCTGTGAATATCAGTAGAAAATAACTGATTTTGTTTCATAAGTACGGTTGCATAAAATTATCTCTATATTCCTCTTAGAATGTTCATCCAAACATACTGCACATTCTACAATTATACCAGTATATGCTTCTGAAAACTGTAGGCTTTGAATTTATGTCAGAGCAGAAGATATTAATTGATTCACACCACACCCTAAAAGCAATTTGGAATTGATGCTCATCAGATTTCAAATGCACTACGGTTTCCAACTGTCATTAGTAGAAAGAACAACTCATGCATGAAAAATGCTCGCAGAAAACTCTACATGGAACATGAAGATATAATTATATGTCCTCCACTCTGCAGCAATCTCCTGCCTATCCATACAGCGTGTATAAAAATAATTTCAAATTATTTTTGTAATTTTCTCACAACTTGCACATCAGTTTTGCATCAGCCTAGCTGTAGCTAAATCAGTGATGATGCATCAAATCTGTTCTTAGTTCCTAAGCAAACTAAGCTTATTTTCTGGTTTCAGTTCAAGTTTAGTGCCATTGCAAGAAGTGATATAAAGACCTAAATTTTGTATTTTTCTCAATGGCTGTTACAAGTGCATTGTGGTTCCCAAGGATCTGTTGGAGAATACAGTAGAAAAAAGAATAAAATTCCCATAACTCTTAGGTTTTGGGTTGGTTTTTTTCATGTTTCTGATCAACAGTTTGCTCTATTCTAGGTAAGTTTACTAAAATTATTGTATCTGAAACAAAACCAGCTACAGATGGACTGGGCTGTGAAAAATTGAGAAGGAGGCTCAGACATTTATCTTTAGCCTTAGAAGAAATATATGGACTTGTCTACTGCTGCTTTGGTTTAGGTAAGACAACTAATTCCAGGTAGAATATAATGGAAAAAATTGGTTAGAAAACAATTAAGGTTTTTTGGGGGTTGGTTTGTTTGTTATTTTTAACGTAGTCCAGAAGAGGGAAGGATTCCTTCTTTTTCCTGTGCGTGTATTTGTTAGCACAATAACTCAAATAAGCCTGGCTTTCACATTTCTGAATGTTCCCAATAACCTAAGCATTCTTCAGGATTCATTAACACCTATGCAACTCTGGCATCAGTATTTTGGTGCATTAGTGTTTTTCTTTCTCCATTATTAAAAGTAGAGTCGTTATTCCTCTTCACTTCCTCCCACCTTTATGCAGTTATTCACAGATCCCAAGGTCACACGGTGTCATGGAGTATGTTGCAATTCAATTGTTCTAAATTTGCTATTGTTTTACCACTGGACTGCATTAACCTTTATTTTTTTTATTCCAAATGGTGTGCCATGCAGCAGATTTCTGCCTAGACGTAAAACAGTAAGAAGATTTGACAAGTTTTTGGGGACTTCTCTACTCAGCAAATGCATTCACATTGGAAAAATGGGACAACTTAAGTAAATGAGATAATGACAGCCCATAGCCAAAATTCCAACTACACTGATTAAATGAAGCCCATGGTTAAAAATAGACCACTTTGGTTTTATTAAAAGAGATGGCAGCCACTCAACACATTTCTGGAGTCAACTGTACAGAATTTAGATTCAGCCTGCTGTGGAGCTGGAAAGTCCCAGCACCATTATCTTGAGATTTAAGATATCAGGCAGTTCCAATACTAGTATTTTCTGATGATTGCTTGTAGGGAACAGCAACATCCTGAAGCTGACCTTTTTCAGAACTGTGAAGGACAACATATCTGCTTAATAAATCCCAAAGGTAGGAACCATCATTTTGTGAAGTCCATCTAGGATAAGGTAAAGGCCTGAGGTTATAACAAAGGCACCTTAATAGCTGGAGATGTGAATCACACAGTCCACTTGCTATGGTCATAAACACATAATTGAAAGATGTATCACTACCATCATCCTCCTTCAAACCATAAAATCTTGTGAATTTATAATTGTTCTAAATGAGACAGTTTAAAGATGTGTTAAAAAAAAAAAAAAAGCCTAACAATCATTTAGCTAAAGAGCTTTTCAGTGTTGTTCTGTGCCACAAAACTGATGGTGACTCTGCACTGTACCTGTGTAGAAATCTGAACAGCTTGTTACATTCGAGGTTTGTGAAATAGTGATTAATTCAGCAACACCTTTTAAATCATGTGGTAGTATATTGCCTCAATAAATGTGAGACTGAGTTTAATATTTCTGCTCATTTTTGTAAAGAACTCAGAGTTAGCAAACAGCCTGTGGGAAACTGATTTTCATACTATTTACCACTGGCATAATAATACATCTACAGTTTATGATTCATATGAGTTATCAGGTGCTGGATCATATTGACCCAAGAAAGACACGATGCACTTCTTTCCCCTGACAAAGTGGCAGCAGAACCAACTTTCTGTGCCCCAGGGTACTTTATACTCTATTTGTTAACACTGGAGGAATTAGTCAGTCATGAATGAGTAACTCTGCTGCTACTGATGGGATATTTGTTACATAGTTAACCATAGCACTGTGTTATTAGCACCAAATAAAAAATAATAATAAAAAAAAATTTAGGTGATGTGAAATGGCTTGATGGGTCCTCAGGACTGCAACGTCTGCTCTTGTCCTCTGAGCTCCCATGTCAGTGTCTGGAAGAACAGCTGCCATCAGCATTCATTTCCCTCCCCTCATCTCTTTAAGGCAGTTATTTTATTTTTTTTTTCCCCTGTTGTTAAACATCTTTGGTTGCATACCAACAATTCTGTTAGTGAAAGAACAAAGAGTGAAGCATGAATGATGAATCTCACCTTTTGTGTTGCTATCAGCACATTCCCTTACATTTTTTCAATATGTTCACAGAATAAAGAACAACAGGGAGAATTTTGAATAGTAAATGAAATCTAAAGAAGGATCATCATGGAAAAAAAGCCTATACCTGAAAAATGAGTCCTTCAGTACAGGGAGGACAGGCGAGGCAGTGACTGAATCAGGAGACTAACAACCTAATTTTTCTTCTGCCTTGTCTTATAACTAAATTTCCACCCAAACTACAAAGCCTGGAAGCTTCAGAAAAAGCAGTGACAGTTTAATGAGTAGCAGGTCAGATGCAGAAGATAAGTACAAATCAGACAGTACCTAAAGGATGGGGTGGGGAAAAGGCAGGGAAAAGTAAAAAAAAAAAAAACAAATACACACAAACAACAAAAACCAAACCAAACAAACAACCAGTTTTTGTTTCAAAATCTCAGAGAAATTTCCAAGTCAGACATTCTCTGTTAAATTTTGCTCATTCCCCTCATACTTTACTTTCTTATAGCGCAAGCAGTAGGGGGGAGGAAATTGATATATCTGTTTGAACAAGTAGTCTGGTGCCTATTTCACTTATGTTTCTCCTACTTTCATGTACATGACCTCTTGACTATATTGCACAGACAATAGGAGATACAGAAGTGGCTTGCTGAATTCTTGATATATTGGTTTTATTATTTTAGTTGCTTTTTGTCTTTTGTACAGTGAAAATTTCAGGAGCTAGCATGGGATCCATCAAACAAGGGGATTAAGTTCACTAATATAGGCATGGGTACCCGAGTTAGCTACTTCAACTTTCCTCAGTAGGTAAAAACTGCTACTTTAAGGTGTGATTCCTTTCACCCCACAGTAGGCAGCAATCTTAGAACAAGAAGTATCATCTAAAATTTTTGTTTCTCCATTGAGTATGAAGAAAATCTGACATGACTGGCTCAGAGGTAGGTGCTGCATTGTAAATATCTGAACTATCTCTACAAAGAAAATAACAATTTTTATTCTAGGATGAGATCCTTCATCCTGAACATTAGTTATTTTATTTTTATTTTTTTTTTACAATAGGTCTTATTTTGTATTAGATAGGCTGTATTTTTGGTATTGTTTTGTATTAGACAGGCTATTCCCTGTTAATCTCTTTGTTCCATTGGAGCTGTAATAATTTTTGCACTCCATTAAGCACAATCTTCATCCATAAGTACTCCTACAAGCGTTAGAAGAATAACTCTCAAAATACATGACTTTACAGTGTGAGCAAGATTAACAAGACTACGCCAAAGTTCAGGACTAGATTGTTTGCACAGTTCATTCAGGTGAACTCAGTATTACACATATGTATTACTTTTGCAGTTGTCACCATGAATATCCACTCTAATCAAAATCAGACAAGTAAAGATGTAACATTTTAAAAATTTATTGTTTCCTTTCTACCTTCACAGGGTTAAGAAACATTGTATACTGGGATGACTTTCTGACTTCTAAATGAATATGTTTAAGCATCTTTTTAAATATGGAGAGACATTTTTTGACCTGGTGCTGTATCACTCTATAATTACTTCCATTAGGAAAAGAATAATTAGATCAGCAAAAAGCACAAAAACTGGAAGCCAGAATTTAAATACTAAATAATGAAGGCCAACTATTAATTTATAGTTAACGAACTAAACTGTCCCAATCCACATATTAATATTTCATATACATTTTGAAGAAATTAAGGAAACATTGAGCATGCATAAAATTTACAGCTAGCTATTAATATCAAAGCTGAGTATTTAATGCATAAATAAATCAATCTAGAAGTCTGTGCAGGAGGCACAGGGAACATTTTTGATATTTTGAACATATAATGTGTTCAGTCGCTGCTCAGGGATTAATTTAATTTTAAAAATGTAAAGAGGTTTTCCATGGTGCCACCGAAGCAACAGAAAAATTAATTTTTCCAGCCTTCCAGTTTTGCACATAAGGTTGGGGAAGCAGGGAGCATGTTCTATTGAGGTAGATGACTAAATCTGAAATGACCTTTTTTGGCTATTCTACCTGCATACTGCACCCCTACATTTCCTAAAGACTTGCAAAATAGAGGTTTGCTTGCTCTAGCTGGATATTAGTGCATGTTTGAAATACAAAGAGATTTCCAGAGAAGCGAATTTCAGGGTGAATGACAGGAACAGGGATGCATTTCTGGATGGAGATGCAAGAAACAACAGAAAACCAGCATAAAGCCTGGTTGTGTCCAAATGGATCCTACTGAGAAACACTAGGTGAGGAAGGTGAAAAATGAGGCCACAGTGATCAATTCACACAGCAGACCTTCCTGCCAAGGAGAGTGTATAAGTGGATGGTAATTTGCTGCTACAGGGGCTTATGTAGACAAGGGAATCACAGAGAACCTCAAACCTTGTAGATTTTCTGTAGTATTGTTCCAACCTTGATTTTCCAAGTTTAAATCTCCCCATTCAGGCAAGAAGTGTTCAGTGGAATATGTCCCTGCCCATAGCAGGAGACTTGGAATTAAGTGATCTTTAAGGTCCCTTTTAATCCAAACTATTCTATGATTATCTGATTCTATGAAATTGATTATCTATCACTGACTAATTACCAGTGAGTGTAAACTGCTGATGTAATGGCTGGTGACCAAATAGGCTTTGAAGGCTTTTTCTGCTCCTGCTCTAGAGCTGAGGGTGTGGAGTGTGGAAGGGACAGGAGGGAGGAAGATATATCCAAAGAGAAAGGTGCTGCAGAAGGAGTCACAATCCATTACCTATTCTGACAGCTGTCCTGATGACCTGTGTGTGCAGGTATAATAAAGAATCCAGATGGAGTGAGTATCCAAAGCAGAAGCTAAATTTTCAAAATTCCTGCAGTGCTCATGCACAGCATTTAGTATTGACCTAGAATTTGGAGCAAATGAAAGGATTATGCTGATTTTACCACCCTTAATAACTGGACCCAAAGCCAAAGAGAAAAACAGCTTTGTTTATCCATCTGTCTCCTTAATAGCTTCTACATTTAATAGGTCGGATTTTCACTTTTGTTTCTGCTAATTAAGTAAATCTTTCCAAATTGTTTTTTACCCTGCCCAAAAACATGAGCAACCTTTGCCCTGCTGAAATGAACTAACACACTTTGAAGCTGAGAAATATTAATAACCTGCCAGGTTATATGGAGGATGTAACTTGGAAGGTTTTCACTAAAATACCACTGATGTTATGTTATACTTCTGCATTTTGTTTTTGCTGCACATCACTAAATATTCTGAAATGCAAAATTGGAATTTAGTGACTTAAAAAAAAAAGCATAAATGACAACAATAAACCAATATCAGCTAGGATGCCAAATCATCTACACAGAGGATGAATGGCTGATATCAGAAAAGGATATTACTTTTGGTTCTGTTGGTGCATATGGAAGCAGAAAAACCTGAGCTTGGATGTTTTGTAAAGAAAATAATGGGCACAACATAATGAGACAGTAACCAGAGTTACATTATTGCAATAGGAAGATCTGACAGCAATATTAGCAAGGTAGAAGGAAAGAATAGTCATTACTGCATTTAAAATGTAATAATACATTTCTACATAGAAAATACAGGTGAGATGTGAGGAGACCTGCTGTTCTCTGCTTCTCACTGAAGATCCATCTTTCCTTGCCTTCTGCACACAGAAGATAGATGCAAAAACCCCCACGAATCCAATGGTTCTTAAACCCCACTCTGAAGTTTCACTGGATACTTAGTGCACCTCTCTGTCAAAGTGATCTGTACTGGAGCAAGGAAAGGTCTCACTATTTCTGTTGTTATTTATAACTGGACTATATCATGGCTTGATCAATAGAGTCTTCTGTTGAGGTTTCTGGCTTCTTCAAAAGAAGGAGATAATAACACAAGGAACAGCTCTCAGTATTTCTAGGCACAGAGCATTGACCTCTGTATTCCTGCACCATACATCAGCTGAACTGGAGTTTTTAATTCCAGGGGAAGAACTCCATATATACCATAGATTCCCTTCTCCTCTAATGATTCAACTTTCCCCTTTTCAGCCCTCTTCAATCCTGCCTTTTCTTATGATGTGCAGAAGTCATTTGGCTCTCCTAAGAGCTTCTTCAGTCTAATTTAAGGTCTTGATCAAAAGTTCATTGCCCAAAATAATTTAGCAATAGTCTTTATTAATAAACATACCATACACTCACAGATACATTCCAGGTGACCAGAATTATAACAGTCTGGGAAATATTTCACGTTTACTCATTTAAGTACTACACTGAACAAGGAGCTCCATCAGTAACTGTTCAGAGAAAAGGTCTTTCCAATAAAAAGGAGGAAGGAGAATACACACCACAAAATAATGGTGCCTGTTAATTCAAAATTCTGAATGTGACATTTCAAACAATAGTTATGGCTGCAGCGGTTGCAAATTGCAAGAAACTTGTGATATTGACACTATAAAATTAAATTATTTTGCATATTTTTTTTTCTGTGCTCAAAATGAGAATTCTAGCAAATCATTTCAGGTTATAAAAAAAACCAGTGTCTATTTTTTGTGTTGCAAAAAGGACAGCACTCACATGAAAGAGAACTTTTCTGTACTATGGCTCAAACAATCATAAATAAAAAGAATTCTGTAACAAATATGAATGTCATTATGTTTGAGCTTTTTTCATCTTTATTTGTTCCCAAACCTAAAGACAATGACTGATGGATGTGTGAAAACAATATTCCCACAACCAGGGCTGCCCTTTAGCAATCTCTCTGTACTCTTGTGCTATTTCAAACAATCACAGACTCTGGTGAGATATTAATGAAGATGTTTATGGTTGCCTTAAACAAAATGCAATATTTTAATTTAAAACCTATAATAATTCTCATTGCAATAGAAAATGCAGATCTCCAGCCTCACTTGATCCACAGAACCAGATATATTGGACTAGGGAACTGGCTTCTAATACCCCATGTAATTTTTTTCCTTTTTTTTTTGCCCTAAGCATAGACTATGATGAGCTTGGAAAAACATGAAAGGATGGGCAGAGCTTTGTCTTTTCCAAGAGAAAAACAGTCTAGTAGGAGTTATGGCTTTGTAGACTCTTCATGTGTAAAAAATATTTTTCTTTTTTTTTTTCAATCATTCCATCTAGAATCAATGCTAAAAATAGGGAACTTCAATCATAACAGCAAGACTAGTTGTATCAGTGAGATAACTTGCCCTCATAAGACAGGATCAAGTTTTGATCACTGTAGTTTAAGGATGATGACATTATAAGATCTATTATCAGCATCTGCTGCAAATAAAAATGTCCTTTGTTGGAATTTTAACTTTTTTTAATATTATCTGAAATTACATTTAAAACCCAAATATTGTGTTTCTCATTCAGCTTCATGTCAAACTGGCAGACAAAAATAGTTAAATTGTTAATTCAATTAAACTTCTTTCTTTTCAGCTGCAAAAAGTTTAATTATTCAAAAATGTACTTTTTTTTTTTGTTACTAACTTGGAAATTACCTGCCTGGTACTTTTGAAATGCAGCCAAAATGTAAGAAGGTCTGCACATGTACATGCTGATGTCTTAAAGCCTATTTTTTTCTCATAACATACTGAATGGGTTTCATGCCTTTCATGTCTTGTAAGTTTTGCTGCCTGCATCACAGGAGCAGTTAATGGCCTGTCTGTGCTACAAACCACCTTGGATTATAAAATCTTCAGTGGGACAAGAAAATAAACTAGACTTAAAACAGAGAAAAAGAAAATTCAATATTAGCAGGTCAACATTCGTTTACACTTCTCAGAATAGCATCAAGCAACTGGAGAGGCTAACCAGAGTCTGCATGTAAGAAATATATAAGAGTTTAAATGGTAAAAGACTGAAGGATCCAATATGTGACAGTCACAAAGAAATAGTAAAATGAACATTCTGAAGTGATACTTTCACTTCTTCGAGCATTTTGATTTTGTCATTTGTTCTACTTTTCATGGGCTTTTTCTCGCTTATGAATTTAAGTTTATAAGGAAAGGACACACTGAAAAAATACAAACAGAACTAATAACAATAGCCTGAAGGGCAAAATACACAAATGGATGGAAAGAGGCCAAGCAGATCTGCAATACTGAGTGGTTTATACGTTTCACCTTGACTGAGTTCATGGTTTCCAAGGGAATTGATCCAAAGTTGTCTTCCTTAATAGTATTAGAAGAAAAATATAAAACACACATCGTAAATAAACCTGTTGGTCTAAAATAACTTAGACAATTACAAACAAAGGATGCTATGCTATCTGTAATACTCTTCTGTTATTTTAGATCCTCTTACTAAAAGTAGTACCCTGTCTATTTACAAGAGGCACAGCTTACATTTTCAAGGGCAGTGCCGTAGAAGTCTGAAGGATCTTCTTTCTTTTCTGTTCCTCTACTGCCAGGCAATTAGTTGTAGGAGAAGAAATGGAGAATGTAATTCTCCTTGAAACACGCCAAGATTCACAGTGTGAAGAAGCAATTTTGCAATCCTGAATTAGGAACCGATCACATGGCCTTGGAGCTGCCTGAGTTGGGAGGCAGCTCCCATTAGCAGCTGACGAAATGTCATCTTTGTCTCAGAGCAGCAGCAGAAGGGCGAGATGTAAACGTTCCTTTGCAGCAACCAGCCCAGCCACTCATGATCTGAGCAGGTCTGATTCTGCCCAGGACTGCAGGAGCTGACAGCTGGATGCAGAGGTGCTGCTCACCCAAAAAAAGCATCTGCTGTACCTTTGTGAAGGTTTGGACACGTCGCCTTCTCCCAGCAAACGAGGCAAAGCCTGAGCTGCCGGTGTCACTGTCCCAGCATACCAAAAAAAGTAGGGTCACAGCCAACCTCAACAAAATGAACAACTTCAGAAGATCTAGTCCCAGTGGTGGGCATGTTTGCATAGGTTTTCAAGATCAAGAGTTATATCTGAAAATGAGATTTCCACAGAGAAAAGTGCTCAGCTTAATAACATGAGTTTTATTAAAAAGAAAGGGCCTAATTCCTGAGTTCATCACTCCAGGATTACATTAATGAATTTCCATAGAGTTATATCCAGTGAAAAACTCTTCAGATTTGCACCCTCCTAAACCCAGAGTAATGGAATTTTTGCCCATTATGTCTGGGGAGTGAGTGAATAGGAGGGCACTTTCAGTGGTGGAAAGCACTTTTCCACCTTCCACTTTTGAACAGTACGACCACCTTCTTCTTTTTTTAAATAATATTTTAATATATTTAATATTTTTAATATATTAAACACTGTTTGAAATTAATTTGCTGATCAAGTGCCTGATGCAAATATCATTTTAGGTAGTCTGGAGGTTAAGTTACATACTTGTATGAACAATTTTTCACAAAATGAAAGACAGAAGGAACAAATGGAGAGTGTAATAATATCTACTTATTATTATTACTGATAAGATTGACATTCACTGAAATTTTAGACTTTATGACTCAACTGTTTTAATAAGAAATTGTTAATGCAAATCAGTTAATGTTTTATTTTGAGGACTTAGAAAAACCACTGGCTTGCAAATCTGTTGTTAATGTTTAGCTTTGTAATCAAATAAAGCTCTTTTTTTAACTACAACAGTTTCACTTACTGTACCAGAAAACTTTGCTCTTCATCTACAATGTGGAAAGAAGAACTACATATTTGCCATCTGCAGTGGTTTTATTCATAGCACTAAATTCAACATTTATGAGATTGAGCCATAGCACAGAATCCTACCAATCAGGTCAGAAACAGCAGGGAACAGAGAGGAAAGGGTTCTTGACTGCACCAAATCCACAGCAGTAACTTCTCAGAGCAGTGGAATTAGTGTCCACATGTACTCATGAGTAGCTTTACAGATACATTGCTTTTGTTTTTCATTATAGCACACACCCAATAAAATTAAACTACTCCTGGAGTTGGTCAGACCAGGAAATGAAAAATGTTTCCATTAGATGCCAGGGAAGGTAAGATTAAGATAAAAGGTTTCATCCATTTTTGGGCAGATGAAAGTGTGTAAGTGAAAGTATAACTTTTATTTTGCCCTCATGTAGGGAAACTTCTAAGGGCTGAGCCCCTGAGCTGTTGTTGCATGTTGCCCACAACACATGTGAATATAACGAGGTTAAGGATAAAGGAAACTCTCAAAAGTGCTAAAAGTGCACTCAGGGAATTTCTCAAAAGAATACAGTTCTTACTGTAAATCTACAGCAGGAGTCTTTCCCTTGCCTCTTTTCCATCTCTGTGCAGCAAGACAGGAGCAGTTTAGGAGCAGCCCATAAGATGCTGAGAATTGTTTTGGCTCCTAATAGTTCTAGATTTAGCCAAATAATATTCAGTAAGTCTCAATTTTACTAGAACTCATGAAATAAAAGCAAGTAGACTGAAGAAAGAGTTAATTAAATAAAAATTCAGTAAAAAAGGAGAAGGAATTCTAACCAGAAAATGGTAATAGAGAAGCAATATTCTGTGGTTTAACATAGAAATTAATACTGCAAGGAACCATATATTTCTATCAAGTTCCAAGTGCTCTGAACTTTTTAGGCTTACACCATTGATAGGATGGGAATCAACACCTTTTAGAAGCAAAACAGCAAGGGAAATATCCAATATGCTGTAAATAAACATTTAGTGACTTGACAAAGAAAATTTTAACATGGTTTCATCTGTGTAGACAAGAAAATATCACCAGCAAAGAGCAGAGTCCAGATTCTGTTGTGGTTATGGGCATGTGTGGATGCTGTTAAACAAGTAATTGTTTAAAATGGTATAAAAAGCATTTAAAACAACTGGCAAAGAAGAACATAAATACTTGGTTTATATTAGTAGATAGAGCCAGGGTTAAATATGAGTCTTAAAAGGAAAAAAAGTTTCCAGTGAAATTGGGATGGCAAGAGACACTGCTAAAAAAAATCCTAATACTACAAACAAACAAAACCCCAACCACTTCTCTTTGCTGAAAATATAGGCAGACATAAAAATAATAATAAAAAAAAAGCCCAGAACATACATTAATTCTGCCTGCTGAAAAGATAACTCATAATGTTTTCAGTATTGAGACATAACAGCTCAGAGGGACTGCTTACTGAAATACTGTAGGCAATAGAATAAGAGCCAGTAAATCATGGAAAAAACATCAAGTTTTAATCACTTTAAAACAGCTGAGATTCTGACTCTACCTGGAAATACACAGAACACATTGGTTTATATATTCAAAGGAGTCCCACATACAGCAGCACACCTGTGACACTCACAGAGTGCTTTGTGGCATGCTTTGAAAGATGGGCCTCTTCAAGACTAATGGATGACAAAAGCAATCTAACTCAGATAAATGAAGAGTTCTGCTGACTTTGATGAGCCTTTATCATGGGTTTTCACACATCATGCAGTATGAGAAATGATAAGGAAAAGAGCACACTGAAGCAAGGGTGTGTATGTGTGTCTGTCATCAGCAAATACAAGGCTGGAAACACCAGTGGGTGATTCCTAATGGAAATATCTCAGCTTCCCAAGACAAATTTGAAAGTCTTTGACAAACAAGACTCTTAGTCAAAAATAATATATAGTGAATAAAACCAAGTAAAATAATATAAAAGTTGAGGAAACCAAAGCTTCCAGAACAAATGATGAGTCAGACAGGTGAACTATGGATAACTGAGTGAAAAATAGGGCAAAGTAGAAAGCTACCATTACTCCAGAAGACACTGGTCAAGGCAATAAATATCAGGCCTGTGTTCATTCCAATAAAAGCAAATAAACTGTATTTTGACCAAAGCTGAGTGATACAGCCTTGCTGTCTATAGCTTGGAGCAGCATTATCACTCTCATGTGAATGAGAGGCACAAACTTTCCCCATTAGAGGAGGAGTATTAAAGGGAAACATTTTATGTATTGTGGGTTACAGGAAGGCGATTTAATTGCAACATAAAAATCTTCTACGCTTACATAACAATTTACCAACAGGTGCAGACAAAGCTATTTCGTGTTGTTTTTCTGGTCAGGCATCACCAACTCCCTCAAGGGACAGTGAGCAAGTCCCAGCTCTGTTCTCCCTCCCTGTTTAGTGCCTGTCAAGTATCATGTGAATAAGCATATAAATGGCTAATTTTCTTTGCATTTTCCATGGCATTTAAAACTCTGTTTGATCAGCATTAAAAAAATCTAACAGAAGTCAGGTTGAAGTTAATGACAATTAAGCTGTTCATTTTTGCACTAGGTTAGAAATATGAAGTGTGATCAAAGGCTACAATAAAGGCAGTGCCCTTCAGATGTGAGTGATTTTCCTCCTTCACTAGTAAAGAATGAGATGTAAAAGGGTTTTTCCCTATTTGTTGGTAGTATTAAATTATTGCTAAAATTCTATTACTATCTATTACTAAGCAATTATCAAAACGTTCCCATGAAAAATAATTCCTCTGTGTTGCAAAGCACTCCATGTTACCACAGAATAACACAGATTACTGATACCACAGCATTCAGAGAAATCATTCCTGAAGTCCTATTCAACTTCAGCAGAAGTAGTGTGTGTGTTTGTTTGTCCTTAATGAGCATGAAGCAAAACTGTGACTGTTTTAATACAAACAAATGTTTATTTTTATCCCAATTTTATACCTCTACTACATTAAGTTAAAAGAAAAAAAGAAAAGAAGACAGGAACAGGTGTTAAATGCTGCAAGAAGAACTTTTTGGGATTTCTCTAGGGTGAAAAATGAATAAGCCAAGAATGAGTTTTCACATTTGTTCATGCGTCAGCAAAAACACAAGCTTCAAATGTCTCAAGAATACAGTTTAAATGGATATGTTACATAATTTTTGAACAAGTTATTTCTAGTATTACTGACATGTGACTTTTTGCCCCAAAAAACCTAATAACTTTTTGAGTGCTTTTTTAATATCTCATAACTAAAACATAATTAATTAAAAAATAACCCAAACATTATTACGCTGTCATTTACTTCAAATTTAGTACAGTCTAATGGCCTTTGATGCTCCACCACTTTTTAGGTGGTTGTGTTTTAAATCATTACCTTCTGTGAGCACACAGTACAGTTGTTCTTTAAGTCTGCCTAAATAGCAAGACCACTACAAAAGATTCACCTGCTCTGAAGGGAGCAGAAGAAACAGCAGCAACCAGCAGCTCCACTGGGGTCTAGTTCTTTCATGGCTGGGAGATAAAATAAACAGTGAGGAATCAAAGAGCTAAAACACAGCCAATCTCCATTTCAGGCTTCCCCTGTAATTGCACTAATTACTAGGCTGAGCAACTCCTCCAGTCTGGCCCAATAAGCACTCAAGTAATCGTTGCAAACAGCACTTAAGGGCTTGCCTCAAAGTGCCACAGTTTGTTCCGTGGGCTGGGAAAACCATGGAGGTAAATCTTTGTTGCCGTTCAGCCTGAGAAGGCTCATCTCGTATTCCTGAGCTGGAAGGGACTCACCAGGATCATCAATTCCTTTACATTGGACAGCCCCTTGAACCTTGAACCTTGAGTGGGGACATTCTGGTCCATTCTTTTCCTCCACTCTAGAACCCAGAGAGACTCATAAGCATGAATAAATATTACCTGTCCAGTTTTAATGCTGATATTACAGAGTGCAAATGTGTTTGCAGCAGACAATAAAGATTTTCATAGGAGAAGTGGGTGCAAATTCAAAGTTTTTTCATCAGATTTCCTATGAAACCCCTGGAAAGGCCCTTCTAAGTTTTCCTCTTCAATGTGGAATATGAATATGCAAAAGGAATAAGAGTCTTAGGAATTCACCCAAATCTCCTTCCTTTATAAACAACCAATCAAAAGAAGAATAAAGAGAAAATTAAGCAGCACCATTCCACTAGACATTATCTTCAATATTCTTCTTTTTTTCCCCCATACAAGGAGACAATAATGAGATAAAGCAGAAACACAGAACATTCAAAGATGAGGGAAAGAAGAGGATATGTGAAAAAAGGCCTGAAAAATAAAATAAAATTAAATAACCAAAATAAAATAATTTAGTTGATGTAAGAAGGGTTAGCTTAGAAATGTTACCAGAAGTAGATTTTACTCAAAAAAGTAGATGGTGCCAAGATGGTCTCTAACAAAGAGACCTCTTCTGCTAATATCCATAGAAGGAACAGTAAATTAACTTAAACCAAAGGGAAGAATTTAAAACTGATAGCAATTGCCCTTTTGTACAATACATAATTAGCTTTCATTAATGATACCTCCTTTCATCTATTTCCATAAAAATAATAAATAGGTTCAAACCATACCATACAAAGAGTCTAAGGTATAACTATCTCGTTTATGAATGAACATGTCCCCTCTAGTAGAGAAAAAAAAGATGGACGTGACTGAAAGGAGTTCCTAATGGAGAGGAATCATCATTGTCCACTCTGAGATTTTTGCTATAACCTTGGAAACCAGTGATGCTGCTCTCTAGCCTTGAAAATATAGACCTGAACTGATGGGAATTGGCTGAAAAATGTCTCCATCCTTAATGCAGCCTCACCGAAAAAAAAAAAATCTAAAATTTGGATCTTCCTTCTCCAACCCGATGGAAACATCACAATTGAGTTTGCTTAGAGCTGAATAGGAGCTTAAATATGGATTTTCTTATCGGTCATGAATTTTCACTCCTGAGCTGCATGAGTTTCATAAGCAGTATATGCTGAGAAGCTGAGTCAGTAGGGTTGCTTAACTGTTTTAAAGGCCTAAGTTGCCTGAAAGTGCAACTCTGAAATAAGAGTAATTTGGACAGCAATTTTAGTGAAGCTAAAGGTCAACCTAATGAACTAACAATTTTTTAAAAAATTAAAAGGTATAGAGACAATATATTTAATTACAATAAAACCATACATTCATGGCAAAACATGGAGAAGGCAGGGTGCTTGTTATTTAAATCTACAGAAAAATTACAAAGACATAAAATGCCTGCATGAGTCTGTCACCTTGGGTTCTGGGAGAGCTGATCCCTCTGTACATTTGGATGAAGTTACCTTGTACACTGCAGTCTAGTACTTGCTTTTGATACCTGTTTAATACTGAATTGGTCTTTTGAATACTTAGAAATTTTAAAATCCTCTGCAGCAGCGAGGAAAAAAGAACATGTTTCACCACAGCAAGGAAAAAAATTCCTTTTCTATAGTAATTAAAAGAGAGGCTGGGGCACTGAGAAGAGGGGTGTTAAAAAACCATCCCTTTGTTTCATATCTTTTCCTATTGATTTTCAAGCACCTTATAAAGATAGAAATATTTTTATTTTGTACCCTCGAAATATAGTTATTCTGAGAGATAACAGCATGGATCTAACTTTTCAGTACTAAGACATGTTAAATTTTATCTCCAAAACCACTTTATAGTATAATTATTAACTGACTTAATGCTTGTTGCTATAAATAGATTTCTTCACCTTATATACACATATGCATGGTACAAGCAAATACAGAATATGACTTGCTGGACAGAGCACAGAAGAAGAAGAGGAAGAAAAAATAAAAAAAATATAAAGTTTAAAAAGGGTGTTGTACTTCAAATTCCTGAACTGCTACTGTCATCAGACAGGAATCAGATCAAGCCTATTTTCAATGACATGGTAAACTATAATCTCAAAAGCTGATAGGCACTTTCTCCCCAAATTCTTCCCCCTAATTTCATAGTGCTTCCTTTTTCTTGTCTTCATCTGACCTATTCCTGCATCCACAATAAAATCTCCACAACATTTTCCAGCTGTGATATTGTATTTTACTGTTCTGCACTTCCTTTGGGGCTTTTTCTTTTCTAATTATCACACTAAGTAGATCTGGCTTTCTTGCTCACAGCTTGATCACTTTTTTCATGTGTGATACCATCTGCCTAATAGGCTTTCTTATCTGACCTGGGGGAGGGGGACTGCCATTGTAGATTCTGCTGTATATCCCCAGAGATTTTAATCCATGTTTTCTTATCATTAAAAAAAAAAAAAAAAAAAAACAAAAACAAGCAAAAAAACAAGCAAAAAAACCCCAAAACTCTTCTCATTTTATAGCTGATTTCAGCAACAAGTTTCTTACCCACATGTAACAGAATATGCCTTTTCTGCATCATATTCATACAAAACTCATAGCCAGTTATAATTTTTTTCTATTCAAATGTGTACACCCAAATAGAGATAGTCATCACATGCGTGCCCTAAAAGAAGCATATTTCTTTTTTTCTGTCAGCTGGTAGAGCAAAGATCTCACCTAGCACAAATCAGAGTTGATCTGATTGATTTTACAGATATTAATAACGCAATTATGAGAGCAGACCTAATAATTTTATGAGGATTGTTTCTGTTAGACAAATTAATAATAGAAATGCACCAAGAAATTAAGTACTCGGCTGCCAGTGGGGAGAATACATGCCCGGGGCTGAATGGAGATGAGCTTGTACAATTCCACATCCCTTCTGGAAGGAGGATCCTGCTCTTTGTGTGCAGCAATGCCCAGGGCATAAGAGCCAGAATATCACCTCTAATTTATTTACTGTGTGATTCATTGATTAATCATTTCTTTGCATTCCATGACACGGAATACTGCACAGAAATATTTGCTGATGCACACAGAAACACCTCCTCCCCAGTACAACTGTATCAAGAGAACTGTGGGAAAACTAGAGAGACAATAATAGCAGAACAAATTTGTTCTGCAAATTTTACTTTCACGGGGGATTGTCTTAGTGTTTGACTTTGTGAAGGAAGTTATAATTGATTCTTGGAGGTAAAAGACAAAATAATTCAGTCTGTGATAGAAAACAGGAAAATAGTGAGTGGCATCCTTATTTTCTGAGGCTCGCACTAAAAACCAACACTTAGAAAGTCTTGTCATACTTTTCCTCACACTTTATGAAATCCTGACCATCTCAGATTTCATGGCCAAGTACCTCTTGATTTCTAGAGGACCAAAAATGTATTCACAGTAAGCCACTGATGTGTTGAAACCTTTGCATAAATGGCATCATGCTTATATAAAATCTGTGTTAAGAACGTGGCTGTGACCATCTAGCTTCAAACTGAGCAATCCTCACTTTTTTCACTTGAATGTTCTATTTCTTGTTACACCATAGAACCTACTAGACAGAACACCAGATATACATGTAACTTGATGAAATGCCAGTGACTTCACTGATTTTACGTGTGCAAGAAGTTAGGCCTGAAGTTTTGGGACATATCAAAATATATATGCAAGGAAATGGTACTTAAAATCATGCCAATTTATCACATCAACAGCCAAGCAGCAAAAGATTTTGGAAGCCTTTCTGCAGCTCTGATAGACGAGATAATAATTGTTGAAGTCTCAGTTGTGTGGCACATGTCTCACATACGCTTGCTCTGGTTAGGGTCATAACAGGTTAAGACTAACTTCTTACCTTTGACTAGTAAGTATGTATAGAATCATCATTTTCTGTTTCAACTGATGCTTTCATGTTGGAAGAAATCCATTTACCACATTTACCACCAAATTTAAGCCAAAGTTACCTTGTCCTCATTGCTATTTAAACTTAAATCAACCACCCCAAATAGACACACGACAGACAGGATGATCTGCCAGCCCAGACAGCACAGAAATGGTGTAGGGACCACACAAGAATTTGATGAAGCTAACTATTTCTTCACCTGAACGGGAAATGCAGTTGTATTCCAGTCACCTGAGTGCACTACTGTTTCAGCTGAAATAGCTTCACTGCACCACACAATTATTCAGCCACCTGCACAATGCCAGTGCAACACACAGGGAACGTGGATATAGCCACAAATACATTAATTGTACTGGTAAACCTTTTTCACAAATCAATACCGTTCCTCTACACTAACCTGGCTGCAAAGCAACAAAAGCCAGTAAATCTCAGTTATTCATTAGTTCTGTCATCAAAGCTTCCATACTTGGCTCCATTTTCATTACTGTTGCTTTATTTGATACCTCTGTGGATATTGAATAGATTCTCACCAGTATTCTGGTCCACTCGACTGAACTGTTTGACTTTTCACCCATGTTTCTTAAGAGACTACAGCCTGACACAATTCCATATCTATTACCTGTAGGATAGGCTGAGTACCTGTGAAAGACATTCCTTCATTTAAATTTGACTTAGAGGAGCCTGTTAATTTTAGAGCTGCACTGTGAGTAGGACATCTGGTAGGAGACAGCACAGCTGTTCAAATACTGGACACCCAGCTGTATATAACCTTATGGTCATGTCCAAATCATTCTTGAATTTATCCACCATCATGCAAAAAACCAGCACTTTTCTGTCTCATCAGGAAGATTGGACTAAACTTTGACATGGGAAGATTGTAGTAGGCAAAGGTAAAATAAAGTTATAATGAAAGCATAAGAGAGAAAAAACCCACAAGTAGCTTAAAAAGTAAAAATCAAAAAAGAAATGCAAGAGCTAGATTATCAGCATCTGTAAATACAGTATGCCTCAATTAGTATTGAATTTTTCAACAAAATTAAAAAAAATAGGGTGGGAGAGAGGGTAAAAAAAAAGATAATATGGGGAGATTCCGATCACTCTACTACCTTATATGGAAATTCGGCTATATTTCAAAATATTGATATCAGTACTGTTTTGTAAGATAAAAGGAAAGTTTTTCCAGAAATGTCTTAATTTTAGAAGCTCTTCTGCTTTTCAGAATGATAGTTGAAAGTATGGTGATAGCAATAACTAGAAAATAAAGTATAAAAGATAACACTGCTCCTTTCTTCTACACTTTCCTATTTAGTTCAGTTATAATATATTCTGCTGTAGTTCTTCTCCTCTTTTTGGGACACAAATAAATATTCGAGATAAAGAAGGCTGCAAATTGTGCATCTCTTTTTTCCAATGATTACCTTTTAAATACAGGATTTTATTCCTCTCATTGCCTTCCCAATCTGATAAGTTTTACGTAGGGAAAAGTCCTAGTCCCAACAAGGGAGAAGGCCAGAGAAAAGTGTTCTGTCTGAACTAGGAGAAAGTAATTTATTGCAAGAATCCTGCAGGCATTGTACCCTCTGATACACAGCAGTTGCATCAGGTTCTAAAATCTTGAAGGGTACCAGCTGAAAAGCTAAAATTAATCTTTGAATCTATTTTGAATTTCAGAATATTTTTCTGAGGTCTTTTCCTAACCCAGAGAAAGATAGTCAACTTTATTATTCAGGCTTAGAGAGGTGAAGTATTTGAGACAGCATTATTAAAAGCACATAATTCAATCAAACATTTTTAATTATCTTAATGATGACG
The DNA here is from genome assembly GCF_022539395.1 of Myiozetetes cayanensis. Taxonomy (NCBI): domain Eukaryota; kingdom Metazoa; phylum Chordata; class Aves; order Passeriformes; family Tyrannidae; genus Myiozetetes; species Myiozetetes cayanensis. Next base: position 7,779,050 of record NW_026087742.1, read on the forward strand.
AATGTGAAAGAAAAAAATTATCAAAAACATTATAACTTCATTATATCTCTTTATAACATATTGAAAACTAAAAACATGTTTGATTTTTAGCACTAGTTAGGTAGAAGAATTTAAGTGCTGATTTTCTTTTTTATTGGTTTTTTTTTGTGATTTTAACACTTATTCAAGCAACTTAATGAGATGTCCAATCTCAAAGAGTCCCAGAATCAAATCTCAAACAGCACTAGCAACTGAAAAAAACTGTGATGTGGACAGCAGGCATGGTGTTAATAACTTAGACCCCAGAGTGAGAGTTTAGCAAGTATGGAAACCACCTGGAAATGAGTGGGCACTCCCAGTGCAGGTGACGTTACCTGCACCACCTCAGCCTGAACAGTGTGGTGCCTGTTGCTGCCAGCCCAGATCCAAACTTGCTCCTCTGAAGCTGAGCCTTCTCAGGAAGCCAGTTCTGAGTGAATCAGAGCTGCTCACACAGGTACACATAAAAAAATGCTAAGCAACGATCTCTGGTACCAAAAATATGTTGGTGTATCATAATAATCAAGCCTAAAAACCCAGCAAAATGAGACTTATGAAACAGGTGGGTTTGTGTTTTTAGGGGTTTTGGGGGGAGAGGGAGGTTGCTGGCTTGTTTGGTTGCCTTGGTTTGCTTTGTTGTGTTGGGGGTTTTACACCAGGAAACAAAAAAACAAGGTTTTTTACATTTCTCAGACTGTGGTAACTCACTAGCTGCCACAGGCAGAACCTCGTCCCAGATTTAAAGGGCAGTCTAAGAAGGAGGATTTCCCTCCTTTCCCACTGAAGTTCTATTTAAAGATGAAGTGGGGAAGGCCAATCAGGCCAATCAGACAGGAATTCTGCTTCTGTGTGACCTGGGAGACACTGGTCCCCTGGGCTGCCCTGTGCATTCATCATCAGAGCATCTTCTGAGACTACAGATATTATCATTAAAACAGAGCAAAGGGGACAGAGAAGCCAGGACTTCTCTCCCTGTGTAAACCCCTGTGCTAGAAAGTTATATACTCTTCCTAAATCCTGAAAGGTTTATCTAAATCTTATATCTAATGCAGGTCCTCTCTACCATGAACGTTATGCTGCTGTAGCACATATTAAGAAAAAATATCACTTATAAAATTTAACAGCCAAAATAGATACTGTTAGGCCAGTGAATATTGGTCCTACTGAGTGAAACAGCACATAGGGCTGCATGGAGCACATCCAAGAACTTTTCTAGAGGAATTATAATAATCATCATATCTGTACCAGTGAAAATTTGCTACGTAATCCTGCAGGTTTTACAACCTGTGTTAGGGTCTGGAACACAGGCTCTAACTGCAGTCCTGACATTGCTTGTAAGCAGATTGATGGTTAGACTCAGTCTTAGGGGTCTTTTCCAACCTTGATGATTCTGTGATTCTATGATTCTGTGATAACACCACAGTCCCCCTTCCAGGGGGAAGTCTTGCATAATTTTTTCCTTAGAAAAGTTCTCAGATGACAGCACTTCTGTGCTGTCATCTGAGAACTTTTCTAAGGAAAAAATTATAATTATTTAAAATAGAAAGAAAGAATGTAAAATTTGTTTATTCTGGTTTTTTTTTTTTACCATATTCAAAGAGATTGTTGGGGGAAAAAAAAAGGCAACTAAAATGTTGTTTTCATTGAGTTTAGTTTCTTCAAAACATTCTATATATTGTAGGGACTTCGATCTGCTAAATGGACCCACTTGCCAGAATCTCCACCACACACAAATGGTAGATAGGCAATGTTACCATAAAAATGGGACAACACCACAGAAAAAGACTGATAATCACATGTGTATCTTGAACAAAGACATACTATCTATGCATGGGAAAGCAGCATGCTGGGATCACTTCCTAAAATGATGATGGAGTTGCCTTTAAAATTGCTGTTCATGATATGTGCAGTGTTTACAGTGACTGACTCCGAGGCACAGTGCAAATAGGAAACAAAAGAAAACCTTCACTAAGACTCCCTGCAGAGGATACACATGGATCAAGTGGGAAAAAGCGGTGTATGTATACTGAGCAAATCATAAGAGTAGAAGAAGGAAAAAAAGAGACTAATTTAAAGAATGAGAAACTGAAGGAATTATGAGTGAAGTGAAAGGGAACACAAGCGAGACCTGGAGGGAGAGTGGAGGATGAGAAAGTTGACAACAGAAAATATAGAGAAAACAGACTCAAATGGGAAAGAAAAATGAGAAGCAGTGCTGGAAAGTGAACAGAAAGAGGAAAAGCAACGATAAGAATAACAAAGAGAAAACCCCTAGGAGAAAATAATAGAAAAAGAGGTATTGACAAGAAAAACAGAGCAGGAAATGCCAAAATTTAAGAGGAATTGGAGCACCAGCTGACGGTGAAGACTGTACACATTCCATAATTTGAAAACATAAAGCCCATATTTTTTTAAAAATATTAATAACAAAGCAATATTGTGTCTCACAGTATCACTTTGTTTTCAGAGTTCACTAATATTAATAACCCAGTAAGGAGAGTTTACAAAATTTAACCACATTTCTGGAAAATGATCCTTCATTTTTTATATAATATTTACCCATGTCTCTGTTTTATTATGTTTCCTCATTAGAGGAAAAAAAACCAAACCAACAAACCACAAGCAAAATCTTGGCCTGAGATTAAAACCCTAAACCCATGACAGTAAGTACCTGGCCAGGTTTTCAGACTTTTGATGGATCCTAATAGGAATTGACAGCAGGATTCTTCTTGCTTATTTACATGCCTAAATAAAGGACATGGGCTCTCTGGGGGGTGTTTGTTTCCTTTTTTTTTTTTTTTCAGTTCAGGTCTAAACTTTACATGGACAGTTCTTAGTGAGGATAAAAGAGCTCATATAATTTTTACAGACAAAACCAAATGTGCTAGTTTAGCTTTTTTTGTTGTCATTGAAGTTTAACATCTTTACAACTTTTCTCTTAAACAGTGGTATTTATTCTTACTCTTTGAAAAATTAGGTTGTCTATATTTTTTTTTTTGGAGGGGGGGGAAGAAAAGCTTATGGTTATTTTACTTTTTAGCTTGACAAGTCTCTGAGTTCTTTTGCCAGACGAGAAATTTTATTAATCCTTTTTAAAACTTTTGTATCTTTCTAATGTGTTTCATAATGAAATAGTGTCATAAAAGACTTTTTTAAAGAATTGAAATAATTTGAAATTGTAAATAGCATAAATTTACAAATGCTTTAAAAACAATAATAAAACGAGAATCAGTAATCAATTTACTTGATTTTACTTAATCCAACCTATTTACCTAAAAAAATAAAGATATATGAAATTCAATAGCCCTAGCTTCACAAATTTAAAAAAAAATAAATAAAACCCCACTTTCTCCTATTATTTCTATGAAAAGATATTTCTGCTCCTTTATAATGATTTCTTCTTGTTTTGACACAACACAGTGTGAAAATTAAGTCCAGAATATCAGACAATGAAAAATTCAGGATTAAAGCATTATGTACCTGAAGGCCTGACAAATGATAAATTAGGAAGGGAACCAATCTGTTAACTTTTCCCATGCTACACTCAGGGACAAATCTCTGAAGGCACTTCCACTGTTGTCAAAGTTTCATTAAGACACAGAATCTTTCCCAGGGTTCTCCAGGTGCCAGTTTGATGGATGGGCACTGCACTATCTGTTTCTGGGCACTGAAGTGGGTTGCAATACCTGCTCTACAGCTGTCAGGTGTTTGTTAACTTGAGCATTTAAACAACAAAGACCATGTAAATACAGGCTAAAAATTCAGAGTAAACAAAGGCATAAAGCTGTGCAAGAAAAACACCACCTGGAGAAGTCCATAAGTCTGGAGAATTAAGATTGCTGTAGGGAGAAATTAATTTTCTGTTCTCTTTCCACTACACTTACATGACTTCCAAAAACAGAGTTTCTGGAATGACTTTTTACAATTTTTATACAGTTTTCAGAAAATTGAATTCATTTGCAGCCCAGAATTATTTCTCAAAAGCATAAATTTACTCTCGTTCCATTTTTATCTTGCTATAGTCTCATTATAAACCCAAAAATACATATAATAAAAATGTTTTAAAACATTAGGTCTAAGTGACAAGTCATTTTCCATAGGCATGAAAATAAATTGTCAGAAGGAAAATCAGCCTAAAAATACATAAATCTTTTTGTAATGTTAATTATCTTACTTGTAACATAGCCTCTGTCAAATTCCCAAAGAGAATATAGTGATAATGAAGGTTTGACCTTCTGCTTGTATAACCAAATATGAAATAGCAATATTCCTTTTCTCCCATACCTATCACTTTAATGTCTATAATTGAAAATACATTTGTTCATTTAGAGAATGTGGTTACATTATTAAAGGTTGAATTGAAAGCCTTATAGAAAGACAGTGCATCAGTAATATAGTTGTCATTGCAATTCCCTGTGAATAGAATTCATTGCAATGCATAAATTAGTTTGTAACCATTGTTATCAACAGCATCCTGATGAAATCACAAATATATTGGGCAGAATTAACAACTCTGGAACACATAGCAGTTATGGTAGTAGCCTTGTTATGCAATTAACTTGCCACTCGAAAGAAATTATATGAATATCTAAAGAGCCCTCAGTAATCTGAAGCTTTAGTACTAGCAAGGTATACAAATAAGATTTACTCAAAGTTTGCATTTGAACAACAGATTACTTTGCAGAATGATGATAGCCTTTAAACTTTTAACCACCCACTGAATGTTTCAAAAATCTGCTCACAGGACATGTTTATGACCCATGCCAAGAAAATACATTTATTAGTGTCACATAACTACGTTTAGTGTATTGATCTATTTAAATGGAAGTGGTTAAACTCTACAAACTTAAACATACACATATGCATTCCAGCTTTTGGGAAGGCAAACACAGCCACTTCTGCTGAAAGATGAAACACTGATTTCCAAAGTATTCATCTTAAATACTCTGATGCAAGTTCAAACTCTCAACAAAATGGGAAATAGGATGAAAGGGACCTTCTCCTGTATCAGGTGAGTACACCAAACATTTGCTTCTGCAATCCTGCAGCAGAACTAATATCGCAAGCAGTTACAATTCCCAGCATACCTTTTTTTTTCTGGATCTTACTGTTCTGAGAATTTGGAAGCTGCTTTTAATTTTCCTCATAAATTCATATATTCTGAGGTTACCCTCATTTATTTTTTGACAAGTGCTATCTGTTAGCTGAGTGAAATTTCCCCCTGCTCCATGCTTGCCTTTTATACATTTAAGCATTGCTTTTATTTTGCTAGGTCCTTTCTTTGCCCCTGTAAGCAAGGCTCCCACTTCCTCAGTCATTCTAATATTCTTTCACTTAATCTTCCTGAACGCAGGCAACGAGAATTACACAAGGTGCTACAAGTGATATCTCTTCTGTCTCCCGTATAAAAGAGAAAAAACCCCTCTGTTTATACTGGAAATAGCTCACTCAGTGCAACTTCCACAACCAGGGGAATAACCTCCCATTTGCTACCCCTGGCTTCAATCCAGAGATAGGGATCTCTGAAGATCTCAAAATGCTGAGCAAAACAATACCAGTTTGGGACAAACCCCTGAATCCTGGGCTGTTTTCTTCCTCTCTGATTGTTTTTTGCTTTCTGAAACTGTAGAAAGAGGCATTCATCCCATTCTTTTTAAGTAGAGGGTGTTTTTTTTCTATCACCCAGTAATTTGCTGTTGGTGAAGCTTCCCTGAGCTTGGAAAATATCTGCATTCTAATTCTATGCACTGTTCATTCTATACGTTTCGTATCATGCTAATTCTATAATTCTATGTGACTTCCTATGTATTCTGCTCTCAAGATGTTCAAGATAAAATTAGTTTCCCAAAAGTTAGTTAAATATTACACTTATTTCCTTATTTATCTCTGATGCCACTCCACATCTGCCTACTTTAGTACACAATGAAAAGATTTGGTGGGACATGTGCATATATTTTATTGTCTTCCAGTCTGGAGTAATTTTGGCAACACCTGTCCATCCTGAAGGCTTTCTGCTTCTACCTAAGAGAAGATGATGTTACACACAAGAACTCTGTAAAGAATTACACTGAAGAACTTTTACTTCTTCAAACATTTCTGCTGGATGAAGACACTTCATAATTCTGAGCTGAATGCACTGTCCCCCAAAATTCACATGGGGTAATATCAAATGCTATATGCAAAAGGAACCATATTTTCCGCCATTTATATACATATACATACAGACCTGTAAATATATATAAATACTTGGAATATTTGAACCTTCCGTTTTTGTTCAGAAGCTTTTAGATTTGCTACTTCTTTACATTGATGTCTGATTTATGATCTAAGGAATGCTGAAATTATTCTGTAAATTTTATGTATAGCTTGAAAATCAAAAAGGGCTATACTGTTAGTTGCCTGTGGCTTCATATTGGCATCACACTAGTTTATTAAAAATCAGGCGTTTTATAGCCCTTGGCTTCCAAAAATTCCTTCCTCCCAAGTATATTGAGCACTGGCTGGAAATTGTGTTTGAGTTGGCAGGTCTTTTCCTGGCACCAGAGGGAAGGGGGCAGGGAATGCCCTTATTCCTCCAGCCTCACTTGTCCCCTGCTTGCTGAAGCAACTTTGAAATGAGAAATGGGGTAGGGGAACTCTGAGATAGATAAAACTTCCCATTTCCTGAGCAAATACTCTAAACATTATGAAATCCGATAAAGACAACTTTGCATGGATAAAGCGTGTGTGTTTATAAACACAAGCACCACATTTTCTTAACAGTGGTCTCATTTTAAAGGGAAATGTGATATTTGGTTATAGCTGTGGATACCCCATGAAGAAGGCTGGGATCTGTCCTAATTCAAGTGCCCATGAGAGAGGGTACACTGCACAATTTTTTTATTATTATTTTTTAATTTTATTTTTAATATCTCAGCTTATAGGGGTGGCAGGGACAGGCCATATGAGTAAAATAATACCTTAGATCACGAATAGTGACCCAGGGCAAGAACTTATTCTCTCTTTGGGATCCTGTTTCCAGCTGTGAACAGCAGATGTTGCTCAAAGTGCCTCCTGACTGTGGTGCCCAAGACCTGTAGATAGACCGACCCACCATGAATCTGTCTGGGCTAAATTTCTGGGTTGCTTAATCCTCAACCTCGGATATCTTTAAGGCCAAGTAGGTGTTGCAGCACTCAGCCAGTAGATTTCTGAATCTTTCAGTGCCTAGCTCTGGGATGTAAGTGTTGGGGGATATTTTACCTTTAGCAAATATTCACACACAAAAGTGGTCTATGCTTCATGAAACGTTCTCTTACCCATGAAAGAAAAAAGCTGCAGGGCAAAAAATGTTCTGCTTCTTTGAGAACGTACAAAGTGTGATTTTCTGCAGGTGATCATTTCTTGCAGAGCTGTAGCCACTGCATGCCCAGCAGAAAGATTTCCCTAGCCAAAGCTCAAGACTTTTGCTGTGCAAATCCATCTCTCTTTTGTTTTCTTTATACTTTACTGTAAATACATATTTAAATGTGCTTTACCCATATCTCTAGTATTCCCCAACATCATTATTTTTGGATAGTCTCATTAGATGGCAGGAAAAAGGATGCCATACATACCATCATACTTTAAAAAAGACTCACATTTGCTTTGCAATTTCCCTTAGAGAAGGATGGATAACAGCAGTGATATGAAAATTATGGCTTCCTATTTTTCCTAATGATCAGTCACCACAAAAAAATTGCTTATAGTCTGAGTCGTAACTGGCCTTAAGTGTGAGCAGAATGGTTCTGATCTGTAAAACGTCTGATTTGTGTCATTTATCCGTGCCTCTCCTACTGTTTACTTTTAAGCTTTGGTACATTTACTGTAAAATAATAAAATTAAATATCATAAACCCTGCTTTGGAAGACCATTCTCCCAGCGGTTTGAATAAATGATCTGAGTCACACGCAGCATTTCGTAATTCAGCAAGAGATGAAAAACAATAAAACTGATAAGAAAGCTAGGCATTCTAGGAACATTTTTGTTCTGTTACAGTCCATCACGGTGGTATTACGCACATTGATGTTACTCAGTTTTAAAGGAGTGACATTTTTATCTAGGCAGTAAGGCTCAGTCAATTTGTGCCAGTAGATTTTTCTGCCTTCTTAAACAGGGACAAAAGTTAGAATTTAAGCTCTGACTCAAGTATGTCAAACATAACGCCCTGCAGATTTAGTCTGCTGCAGGGAATTAGAAGATCTAAATTGTGATAAAACGGGATCAATTTCACTGGTTATAAGGAAGAAAAGTTACTTTCTGAAACAAAAATGAGACGAAAGAGAGAGAAGAAATCACTCTGAGAATTGCTTTTTTCCTGACATGATCATTGGAGTCTTGGAAAAAGGCTTGCAGTTCTAAGAGTAGTACATGACACTTTTGAGTTTCACAGACACTCTTTCTTCATGTTCTACAATTCTACACATGGAAGTCAAAGAGAAAAAAAAAATTAAGTAAAATACTCTGCTGTTGCATATATCCTGGGGAAACTATTTAGAAAACCATGGTAAGTTGCTCTGAAATTTTAACATTACTTATTTCTTCAGGATAAGAACAATTGTATTTTGGAGGACATTTGAATAAGACATTAGTTAACAACACTGGATTTGAAAGAGAATGGAAACATGATGTTCCCTACTTTTTCCTTTAGGTGGTCCCTTCATCAAGACTAATTCTCAGCATCTGTAAACTGCAGTCAATTTGCTTAAAATATGTTACAAGTTTTAACATGAGGGACTCTGAATAGGGGAGTGAATAAGAAGTGAGTGCAACTGAAACATAAGGTTATTTGTAGGATATATTTTCTGCAAAACAAGAAAGTCGTGAAATTAGTGACGGAAAGCTGAATGTTTAGTTTTTGTTTTGTTTTGTTATTAGGTTTTACCTCTGTTTTTATCTGAGACCAAACACTCCTTTAAACATGTATTTCATCAATTACAGATTTATCTTTGGGCAATGTTATATTCAACATTTACTGGAATAATACATGTGTTCTGGAAATGGAAGTAGAAGGCTAAGGTTTACTCTGTGTTTGCAATATTGCAGCTGATGATGAATGCATATATTTAGTATGTATAAAAATTAAGGGAAGAGAGGAGTTTCTTTTGCATATAAATACATAAATTTGTAAATGCATAAATATACAAGAATTATAATAAAAAACAGAAGTACAGGGAAATTTCTGATTGTGAGGCTTATGCTTATCCCCTCAGGTCTCCAGTTTCATCACTATGATAGAGTTTGCTCACAAACCATTGAGTATTTGAGGACAAACATACAGTGGGGTTCATAGTTAAAAAGAAAAACTTCTGGGTCCTTTTAGGTACATAAATTTATAGAAATTTGTATATAAACAGATACAAATATTACTATGACATTCAACAGCCTATTAAAAACCAAAATTGGTTTAAATATTATGTGTAGATTACCTCCTTAACATGCCTGACCCCACTGACTGTGGCCAGAGAAATTATGTCAGCCATTCTCTGTCCTGGAAAGCCTGTCCAGGTCTCACTGCTGTAACCCATACCAACATGTTCCTGATGTATTTCCAGTATTATATGTTGTAAAACTATGCCCTGTGTCACAGCAAGATGGTAGATGTTAGCACTAAAATCTCTGATAATTCTATAAACCTGTTCATAAGTAAACTAGTAATAATAAATAAAATTAAGTAAACCAAAATAAAAATACTAAGAGTGGCATTCATAACCACTTTGAAAAACTGTATCTGGAATAGATTTCTTATAAGTATGTTTTGCAGAAGACAAAATCTTTTGATTTTATATTAGAAATGCATATTCTAAGAAATCACAAGCAAATGCTTGTTTACAGAAAAATACAGTAACTTCTTGCAATTACCTAATGGAGAACATTAAAAAATGTTCTAAAACCCTCTAAAAATAGAGTACAAATGTTCAATAGATAAGAGAAGCGACCATCAAAAAAATGCTGGTATATGAACCCCAGGAAGCTGCAGTAGGTGTCTGAAGCAGTTGATGATTTTCAAAAGAACAAAGAGAATGTGAGGGGCTGTTAATAAGTCTTTCAGGAGAGCTGGACATGAGCCACATAGTGCTTGGTCTGCAAATACTATGTTTAAAAATCAATCCTTTGCTTCACAGGAAGCCAATGTACTTTTGTCAAAATTAGAGCAACATGAACATCTGTCTTGGAGCCAGTTAACCATCTCACTGCTTGTACTTTTCCAGTGTTTCCCTTTCCTCCCGTAAGAGGAGGAGAGTAAAATTATACACATCTGCAGAAACCCAAAGGTTAATACATTTACAGCAGTGTGTCTGGATGAACACACTTTAGGATGAGTGATAGAAAACTCAGGCAGTCATCAGGGCAAGACAGAACTTGAGGATGCAGGGCCTCAGATCAGAGACTGAAGCCTGAACAAAGTTAGAAGCAATAAAATATTTAGGATAAGTGAGAAGAAAGCAACATGAGATGCCAATTCACGTCTTCAAGGTTACCTTTCAAAATATTTCAAATATGCTATTAGAAAGCACTAACTACAAGGTGTTGATACCAGCATTGAACTTTTAATTTCTACCTTCAGTGAGATTTTCTGCCAAACACAGGTTTTGATAGAAAATTTTTTTGTTGTATTTTGTTTGGATTTTATTTTTCCTATTCATAGAGACATTAATACTGTAGGGGAAAAAAAAAAAAAAAAAGAAAAAGAAAAGAAAAGAAAAGGTCTTCCTACCAGGAATATTTTTTTTTTTTCAAATTGTTTCCATACAGAACCATTACTTTCCAAAAGATTAAAGGCCTGCTGCTACAACCATTTTTCAATGGATGAATCCATCTCTTTCTTGAACTCATATGTGACTGCAGGTGACTTGTACAGGGGAGCATGATCAGGTTCTGCTCTGCCTTCTGAATTCTGCCCTGGGGACCACCTGACAAAAAACTTGAATTTGACTCATTCCCTCCAATGGCGTTGCTACTTCCTTCCCTGGGGCAGGATTTCACCCTGGCTATTTACAGAACCAACTGATGTCATGTAAAAAAATCTCATTACAGCATCAGAGAGAGAGAGACATGCAAGTGAAATACTCCTACAGCAAAGCCTGTCACTCTTGGGACTGGAATAGACTGGAATACTGATCCCTGCCTGAACCTCACCCTGTTAACAGGTCTCAAAAACCCTTCAGCAAGCTGCAGATTAACTATCTCAGCCTCAGTGGAGCAGACCCATCATGAATATTGTGTAACAGTGGGCATCCAAGCAGAAGAGATGAGATGCTTCATCTCAAAAACACATCCAATTCTTTTGCAGCAGTGCCTGGCACAAGCTGAAGTTTGCAACAGGCACTGCCACATCTACCAAAGGCATGCTTATTTACCATTGCCCAAGCCTTTGTAAATCACACTTACACACCTGGAATTACATTTGTTAGGGACCTTTCAGTGCTATGTGGCAGGTTTCATCTTGGGCTAGAAATAATAATATTTAAAGTTCTTACGAGAAATTAGCCACACCTTAAGATACAAAATCCTTGTGTAAAGAAAAAAAAAAAAAGGAGTAGGAAAGACCCCTAAGAAAGAATTACAGCTACTGGCTGACTCAGTTGCCCCTTGAAACTAAGAATAGCCAAATAAAAGAACCTTATGGGCTTGCAAGCTCAAGATTAATCTAATGATCATTTTCAATTTCATTTCCTGTTTGCTGCTATTAAGGAGCAGGGTTGTTGTTCTTTTTCAAGAAGGTGAAGAGAATAATGAAACTGAATGTGGATTTTGGTGTTTTGCACAACCCTTTCCTCTTACTGGAGGGAATGAATTGGAAAGACTGCACTGAAAACCACGTAAGTCCATTCCCACCCATGCACACTTGGAAGGAAAACCTATGCAGTACATTGATCACACACCAACTCTTTCTGAGTAAAGAAGAAAGTCAATGAAACAAGGAAGGTGAAAATACAGACCCTTGCCTGCTCTAACATAATTATGTTTTCTTATGGTAAGACACAGTACTTTCATTTCTTCCCTGGGTAGTGGCTCATTAATCATTTTAGAGTATTCTTTCTAAGCTAAAATTCAGCCTTATAACACACCTTGTGGGAGAGTCCCAGGACTTTAAATCTTGGTGCATTAAGGGTCAATAATAAATGATATTAATTTTTCCTCAACACACAAATAAGAGGCACTTTAATAAGTAGAGAAAGCAATAAACAAGGCTGAAAGGAATGTGATTATGACAACTTGTCAGGGAATATTAAATAATGTAACGTTGATACAATTAAGGATCAGAGATAGGGATACATCACAATAACTTATGCTAATTATTTCATTTGAGAGTTAAGAAATATTGCATATGTATCTAGACCCATATTTGTGTCCTTATTTACATATTTATAGCATTTTAACTATACTAGGACAATGGCTATTTCCATTTTGCTCCTTACAGAGCCTCCCTGCAGTGCTAATCAAATCCTGACATCTGACTCCAACTAAGAGTTTTAAAATAATTAAGCACTTTAACCTAATGAACTTGCATTTTAATCCACTGTATTTATTTAGAGAAAACCCAGGAGACCAGTAATGAGATATGGGGTTTTACACACATTTATAGTGAACGTTCAGATTAAGCCCAGGTCTAGAGCAAGACAGATCTGAAACTTCATCTTCACTCATAACACAGCAAAGTGGTGGCAGAGCACATTATATGAGATTAGATTTTCCTTGCTCTAATAAAATGCATTAGTTGTTCCAATAGCACTGCTTGCATGCAGCTCCCCAAACTGAAAACTCCACTGCAGTTGACTTAAATTGATGCTTGCAGCAGGCCAAATACTGAATGGAAATGAAGCCTGTGCAAGAATTTTATGACCGTGGCTGTGCCAGAAAAGGGTGAGCACGCGGTTGAAATGGGGAAGGGGAGCTTGCAACTGCCATTGTCGTGTCTTTGGACATCAGTCCCAATGCCTGTTTTATCAGCACTGCATTCCTTTACCCAGAAGGATAATGCCAAGGGCTCGAGGCAGCCTTCTGGCGTGCTCAAATCCATGTCAGTGGGCAGGTGAAGAGATCCACAGAGAAACACATTATCTGCCTACTTACAGAAAGCCTCACCAAGGGAGCCTCACAAGCTGGCCATGCTTCCTCTGCTTCATAAAAGTTTAGCTCTCAAAGAGGTTAAAAAGTTCCAGGAAAGAGATAGCTTTATAGATTTACCATCCATACCTACTTTTTTTTTTTTTTTAAACCTTGCATCCCACCAAAAAATTTAGGAATTAATTTTTTATATTCTTTGGTACCACTGAAGCAAGCCAAGACTATCAAGCAGGAAGGTAAGAGGCTATCTGCTCTCCAAACAATTACTTCTCTGTATAAGATTCAGAGAGAGGAGTTAAACCTTAGTCTTATAGAAGTATCTCCTAGCCAAGAGGATTTGTTTATTCCTGTATAAACACTCTGGAGATTTCCTGCTCGGAGCTCTTCTCTTTTTTTTATAACAATAAAACACTTTCCATCGTCATGGCTCTGCAGCCCCTTAACACAGCAATGCATCAGAGATTAAGATGGAGACATTGGGGCTGCAGGGTGGGATGACTCCTATGGGACAGATTGAGACATCTGCACTACTGAACACCCAACAGCCTGACAGCTAGAACAGTTCCCTGGACTACAGAAAGCTGGTTTAAGTTTCTGTGCTCCTTCAGCGTGTGCTTTGAGGCAGCTGATGTACCTCTGATGGTATGGAAATGAAGACACCAAGTCATGAATGCACAGTACAGCTTCTAAGCATTCAAAGCTGTTCCCCTCTCCTAAGCATCATAGCAGTACTCATGTCACCTGTCCTGGTTTTATAGTTTCTCCTTTTAGTTACATTTTCACCACACTCATGAAGAGTGGAAGATTTGGGAATTACTGCATTTGCCAGCCTAACCTGTTGAGAAATTTCCTGATTTTTCATGATGGTTTTTAAAAAACACTAACAAATATTGTAGAGCCTGTAAAGAAGACAATGATGCAAATGTGAGCTGGCAACACCAAATGCCAAGTTACCCCTCTAGTAGCACAATACACCATCAAAAGTGGGATGCAGTGGGAAGTAGTAGAGACTACCAACAGGTGAACAAGCAGTAAAAGCAGCAGAGAATACCCAAATCATCAGGGATGTGGCTCTCCTTCCCTTCAAATAAAATAAGCTGATGATATAATATGCTTTTCATTACCTTCCAATACATTTTCCTTTGATAATTTTGAAGCAAACATTATCGCACTAGAAAGGGCTTCAGTGAAATAACAGTCAAAAGAACCTTTTTCATTCTGTTTGATAGATCATAGCAATAAAATAGTGAATTTAATGCAGTTCATTGTACTAATTTTAGATGCTTTAAAGTCCTGAGATGAGACTCATACTGTACTAGTAGCAAGTTTCTTTAAAGTTCTGAGATGAGACTCATAGTATCTTTTGCTCTTCATTTTCAATGTTCTTTATTTTTCTAAAAGATTATTACATCACTTCCATATATTTGTGATCAATACTTCATATGAGAAAAGCTCATTTTGTTTCTGTAACTCTGCCTGGGTACAAGCCTACTGTTAAACACTCCCTTTAGGTTTTGAAAGCAATGAGCAGAAAGATCCCCAAAACTATTCACAAAATTAACCCGCAACAGAGGCAAAGCAGAAAGTTAAATATTTGTACATGTACCTTAAAAAGCCAACATTAACTGATTTTTTTATTGTTAATACAATCACTGAGGTTTTGGTGGAGGAATTGTAGCCTACTGAGATCACTACACAGAGTCAAAGGCTTCTGATAAGAGCACTTATGTGGATTATCCATTTATACTGCAGCTCAAACAGGTTATCTAGCAGAAATATAATCAAAGAGCCCTCCAGCCTGAGTTGCAGATTTAGCTAAGATGTTTTTTTTTCCAACACACTTTTAAATTTTTTTCTCATGTAATCTCAGCATTCTGGTTGCCACCCACAGTCACCATTGTCATGAGTTTTCAAGGCTAACCCAAGTCAGAAATCGAACATGCATGTGAAAAACTGATGCTAAGAATCACACACCACTACATGCACCCTTAAAGCATGCAATACTTTCAGTAAGAAATGAAATTACTCTTTCTGTATTATACAATCATCTCGTGTTTTCAATAAAAAAATCAGAAAAAATATGTTGTTTCTTCCTGATGTTTTTTTAGTACAAACACGAGACGATTTCCAGCTAAATATGAAAAATTGCATCCAATTTAACTTATGAAAATAAATACATATTCTAGATGAAGCATGTAGGCTACTGGCATCTGGTATTTATATATATATGTGTGTGAAATTTTTTGTTTAGGAGCTTTAAAATTGCAAAAATTGTAAGCTTGAAATTAACTTCCTTATGTCATCTCCAGTTGAAATAGTTGAAATACACAGATGAAAGTTGTTTTGTAACACTTCCTTTTTTGCAACAAATCATTCTACTAATGAAACAACGCTATTGTATATTGAATTTTACATTAAACATTGAATTAAGACAAGTCAGTGGTACACATTATCAGAATAATTTCTGACATACTGTGGAGAAGGTAACGTATTTAAAGCGTAGATGAAACTGAACTCCTTGCAGATTAATGATGTGGCAAACATTGATTCCTATTTGATGGTGATCCCAAGAAACCATTACAGATTGAGCTCTAGGTATCAGTCACAGTTCAGCGGCAGTGGAGCTCCAGGAAACCCAAGTGCAACACATCCTGGTGACATTCTGCACTGAAGACCTGATGAAATATTAATCACTCGGGCTCCACATGCAAAATGTAACAAAAAAGAAAGTCAGAATAAGAAAAAAAATAGCTCAGCAGGGGTGCTGTATATTAACATCAACAAGCCACTTTGAAAGGCTAAAGCAAAATGCAGCAACCCCAACCCCACACGTCTGTAATTTTAAAACTCTTGTTGTAGCTAAGTAATAGCATGGTCACAGCAGGAGACACCAAAATTGAAGGTAAAAGCTCTCCTAAGGGGTGAAGAGAAGACGTAATAATACCAAAACGGCACTTAGCTATTTTTTTTTTTTTCCTCCCGAAAGGGAGAGAGAGCACAAAGCAGAAGAACTAGATTCATTACAAAGATTCATTTGATATAATTATTACTCCCTCTGTGACTCCTGAAAGCCTTTGACTATCAGCTGGTGTTGCAGTGATTGGCTGTGGTCCAGACATTTGGTCACTCTCACGTGTCAACTCTTACCAGAGCAGTGCTCTGCAAGTGCCACTGGTCTTCCCAGCTCAAGGGGTCTGTCGAATGAAAGTCTTCCAGAATCTGTGAAGACTCACACTAATAAATCAATCAATCAATCAATCAAATAGTTAAAGGGAATAAAAAAGGAACACAGAGGTTCTGGTTGTGAAAATGGTTGTGTACAAGAGAAATTTTGCAAGTCTTTGCGTTTCCTAATGGTTCAAAAATTTTCTCTCATGGCAAAAAAAAGAAAAAGAGAGATAAAAATGCTAATTTTCACCTTGGCTCTCTCCTCCAAATGTGCTTCTAACACAACATATTTCAAGATCAGGTTAGTATCAATCTCACTTTGATTTTACTGATTATGTAGTCCAGCAATTAAACTATCTTGGATTTTCTGTAGCCTTGGATGTCAGGAAAAGCCTTCAAAATATCTTCAGAAGACACCCTTCATTTCACTACCTTCATTAAAATTTTATTAGATATTGTACAATTATTACATTAGCTAATAGGCTTATATCACATTATAAATTATGTATTAATTATATAGATTATATATATATTATTATATATCAAAACTTATATAATTAAATTTAATTTATATATTTTATATTTAATTTATATATTTAATTATACCCTTCTAGGTAAAGGTCTCCCACGGCAGGAGGATAAGAACTAGATGATCTTTAAGGTCTCTTCCAGTATGGTGATTTTTTTCCCAAATACCAGCCTTACTGACTCATCAGTAGTAAGGAGACAGTAAGCATTGCACCACTGAGGCCATCACCTTATTCCTTGTGTCCACCACAGTTTAGTACACAGGCTTGTTTCTCATATTGTCTGGGCAGCATATTTGCATTAGATGCATGTCATTGTTCTCAAATTATACTTAGATTCTAAAACAATTTGTGTACTTGGAAGATTTCAGCCATTCAACATCATCAGGGTTTCCAGAAAGTAATATTACCCATTATCTGTGAATCTTCCCTCTTAACAAAAAGCTACAGCACATTTTTCTGGATGTGATCATCAGCTGGTGAATTAGATGAGCCAGTGTGTTTTTTCCAGCTGCAAAGCTACATGAGATTATTTGTACATTAATCTCTTACTTAAATACTGATCCCAGTTATAGAAAACACCATTAAGTGAGAATTTTATAGCCACGCATTGTCATACTGTGGTCATCAATTCTTATCTTTGTGTCTTTACATAAAGTACCAATAAATAGAAGCAATTTCAGTTTAGGATTATTGCTGGTGCCCATTGTTGCTTGGAAGGTCTTTACTTATTGTGAAATTCCAACTACAGTAGTCAAGCTGTCAATGCTATGAGCAGTGACACACAGACAGCTTTTCACTCAAAACACAGATTGTTAATTGACCTTGTGGATTTTAAAAACTTTTTCAGGTTGCAGATCAAACCTACTCACTGCTAATGAAATTTAAAATATATAAAAATTATCATTGATGTGAAGGAGGGAAAAAGCAAACATGAGTAGCACCTTTGTCTTTGTTAAATTATGCATTGACTTAACCAAAATCTGGAAGAAAAAAAAAATAGAAAGAAACAAGACAATTAAATCACAGAGGTTGATATTATTTTTTTCTATTATTTGACTTCATATTGGTTGCTAAAGTATAACAAAGGAAGGGTGAGAGAAAAGTGGCTGGACAAGTAATAATTGAGGAGCATCTTGGAGTGTCCAGTTAAATTGCACACAACAGTGAAATTCCCTTTTTCTCTGATGCAGCCTCAGTCAGTTCTGTAGTAGCTGATTATGAAGCCTTGCTGCATCTCGTACTAGATTGATTTTTGTGCCAAATGCATGAATGAAATGGGAGCTTTCAAAAGAGTGAAAGAATATCAGTTAGGGATCAGCCAAAAAAATCATTACAATTCCCATTTTTCTCTAAATTGAAACTCTTCTACAAACAGCACACCAAAGGCTCCAGCCATCTGACCTCCACCCTGTCAATACCAAAAGAGAGATTTTGCAGGCTTCTTGTAGCCCACAGATGCAATGTTTTATACTTCCTAATGAAAGCCCCCCAGGCTTTTTATTCACCTGACAACACAGGGCCACAGGACAAGCATGGGTTCATCCCAGAGCACCCAAGGCACGGTGCCAGGCTGCCATGGAATTTGCTCCTGGCAGGACAATGGTGACTTGCTGAAACCCCTTGTACCCTGTCCTGCTGAACTTTTGGGGTCTGGAGGAGAGGAAGAAAAGCAGAAGAAAGAAGGATCGGTAGTAGCAAATTTTTCCACAAAACTTTAAAACCTATTATCAAAGAGATTTTTCTGCATTAATTACATAATTTGGCTGCAGGCATTAATACTATTGCTACTGGACTGGAAGTAACTGACTGTATTGTCTTGATCAATCTGCTAATATTTTAATTAGACTTAGAATAAATTCTTATCTCTGCATATAAAGTGTTTTTTGCCATAACAAGATTCTGAAATTAATATCCTTTCCCACTTTTCAGTTTTATTTTTAGTAGGTTTATTTACCATCCTTTGTTTTCGTACGACACTGCACCTTCTCGTCCTTTTGTAAATGTCTATCGACTTTCCTGCTTAGAAGACTCATATAGCAATTCTCCTCAGTCAGCTCATGCAAGGCAACTGCCCTGTTAGTGTTTATGAAATCAGGAGTGGCTGGAGATAACTTCTAAAAAAAATTATAAAAGGGAGAATTATTTGTGCTTTTAGGATGACATGACTTTTTTCGAGTTCTTTGGGTTTGATTTTACATTTTTAAAAGGCAAATATTGGCCCATGCTGGCAATCCTATGTCATAAGGAAAAGCACAAAGATTTAAGAGAAATTCACTGAAAGACTCACCATAATGAAACCTATTTTATGAACAAAGAAAAGTATCCCAAATGTGCCAGTCCTGAAAACTAAAGTTTGCAGGAAAGAGCTTTTCAACTTCTTTGTGATGCTTATTATTGTCAACAGTAAAAAAAAATATATATATATATATATATATAAAAAGTAAATCCCACCACAAATAAAACATAAGTAACCCAGTTCTAGAATTGAACCATAATTTGACTCATCACTTTACATTGATTAGGCGTAAAAATTAGCAGGCAGAATCATAATCCACTTATAAATTTATCACAGTACAAGTCTAGGTGGTGAATGGGATTTTGTGATGTTCTATCCCTACAGATTATGCAGACTTCACCACAGTCTGAGTCCTCTGAAATGGAGCAGTTCAGTGAAATTAAAGATTGGCTGTTTTCCTTTGGCAAAGATTCCAGATTTTTTTTTCCCAAATGTGCCATAAAATTATCCCAGCAACTTACAGAGTAAAAAAAAAAAAATTAGTTGATAATTAAATATTACTTATATCCTTCTCTTTTTCTTAAAATACAATAAATTAATCCGTTGTGCTCCTCATATTAAAATTACATATGTACCTAAGACCATCTGCAAAGAAATTATCCATTTTATAAAGAACTCTATGAACAGAAAATAGTACACAAATTCTTATAGGTACTCTTTTATGCAGTGATTTACACCTATACTTAAGTGCAAGTTTCTTACATATCCTGTACATGGAATATTATCTTTAATAATGGTTATGAATCTGTGTGGGTTTTTTTACCAGTTTCATAACCATCATATGTTTATATGATTAATTTTTAAACATCAATTTTGTGATAAAGACTGAGTAGTGAACACAACACCTAAAGATCTCTCAGCTTAGAGGACATGGAGACCCCACAACTAGGAATATGGGAAGTTTCACAAACAAGAGTTTTAGATTGACCAGGGTTATACAGCTGGGCAGTGGTGCAATTAACCAGTAAGGCAAACAAGAGATATGTTACCATAACAGATAAGAGATAACAGAAGAGATAACAAATGCCTCACAGGTACTGGTAAATTCAGAAGCCTGGAATAAACAAAAGAATATATCATTGCTATATGCAATAAATTCGGGTTTATGTTAAGAAAAACAGTAATAAAGCACAGAACTTACCGTTTTCCATCAGAAGAGTCTTGAAAATATAACAAGTAATATTTTTACTAAACCCACAAAAATGGTAATCAAATTAAGAGTACATAAAGGATTTTCTTCATTTGAATGTATAAAAGCTAGCAAATATTTGTTTTTATATAATAGCTATTTGTTAACATTTAGATACTCAGCCTGGAGTAGGTCACTGTGCTTAAGAGCAACCAAAACACCAGTTTTTAGCCATGAATTGTGACAGTGGGGAATCATGAGTAATACCGTTGAAGTTAACAGGATTTTGGTTTCATTTGATTTCTCCATAAACCAAGAATGCAATATTTTCTCAGTTTGTTACCATCTAAAATTGGACATTTCAGTAGAAGAAGCATATTTTACTGTGTAAACTGACCAAAGGGATATTCCACCCCACATGGTGCCATGCTCAGCATATGAAGCTGAGGAATAAGAAGAAGGAAGGGGGAGATGCTGGGACTGATGGAGTTTGCATCTTCTCAAGTCACCATTACCCACAATGGAACCCTGGAATGGCTGCCCATGGGAAGCAGGGAATGAATTCCTTAACTTATGCACAGCTTTTGGTTTCCCTATTAAACTGTCTTTAATACAGCCTATGAGTTTCTGCACTTTTCCCCTCCTGATTTTCTCCTCCAGTCCAATGTGGGGAGGGTGAGGGAGCGGGTGGTGCTTGGTTGCTGGTTGGGGTTAAATCACAACAGACAGGCTCCATGGTGGAGGGAGTGATGAAAAAACAATCTATTGGTCACATCAAGTTTGCATGAGTGGAAAACAGATTAATTTGTCTCTTTGAACTCCTGTCTACAGAACAAAGAGAGTGCTTGCTTGTTCTTTTTTTTTTTTTTTTTTTTTTAGGTAATTTGCATTTTCTCCAGAATCAAAGCAGCTTCTCCCTCTCATGTCACAATACAAAAAGGTTGATCATCTGGAGACAATATACGTGTGAGACAGAATATATCGTTCACAAAGTGTTATTTAATAATTCATTCTGGGGTTGTCAAAGGGAAGCCAAAGCTTTAGAAGTTCTTTTTTTGTGCGTGGCTGTCAGTATAAAACAGGTAACACTACGTAGGAAGAACAACAACCACTGAGTGGGTTCTCCTGAGTACTGAAATTAAGCCTTTTTCTGGTTTTCTTGTCTATATCAGGAATTTACCTGCAGTCCACTGAGTCAAGAATTATAATGAGCTGCCCATGGAGGTGATGGAGTCACTATCCCTGGAAGTGTTCAAGAAATGACTGGAGGTAGCTGTGGTTTAGTTAATAAGTGTGTGTTCAGTCAAAGGTTGGACTTGATGACCTCGGAGGCCTTTTTTACTGTAATGGTTCTATGATTCCAAGTCAGAACCAGATGAACAACTGCACATTTACAAACAGATTGGTGTGTCCCCAACGTCAGATCACAGCTTGGAGGTTGCATCTACAGCCATGAGTTTCTGGTAGGGTCTGCAGCAGAGAGGTCCATTACCTCTTCCTTTCTCATTCTGGACTCAACACACCAGGGCAGCTTGGGGCTCCTCAGAACCTCTTGGCCCAACAGCAACTCCTCCATGAAAGTGGAAAAAGAGCAGCCATCAGCCCACATGGATGCTGGGCCGACTAGTGCTGCTGGCACTGGAGCCTGGAGCCACCCCAGAAAGCTTCTGGTTAGAAGCATCAATGAGAGATTATGACCCACACTCTTCCTCAGGACTGCTGCTGCTGATGTGCTGTAAGTGCTATAAAACCTGCTCCTCTCAGGGCAGCAAAGGAGGAATATGAGAAAACAAGAGACTTTTGATGCTTGTTTCCTGGGTAGGCAGACTATTGCTGACCATATTTGGGACATATTTAGCAGAAGGCAAAAGGAGCAAAACACAAGCTGAAACAGCTGTAGCTTTTATTGCACCAGCTCAGTCCTGCTGCATGTGGTAAATAAGGAATTTTATAAGAAAGACTAATAAGCAGAAAGACTGGTCACATAAAATAGAACAGTTAAACTGGTACAGCTTCCTCTCTTGAGCCATGGTTGTACTTTAATAATAAAAAGAAACTGTAAAAATAAAATAAGAATTGTAGTCTAGAACATGTGAGATCACATTCTAAAACATTTATAGAGAAATGTTTAATTTTTAAACATATAGGTCCTGGGTTACTTAGAAAAAATGGCCTCATACAAAATTAGCAGATAAGGTATAAAAATGGCTGTTTCAGTGAATGGCTCTCTAGAAAATACTGTATAGTAGTGACTAAGAAGTAGTTTTCCACACCAGCACTTTACAGCTCATTGGAGAGCTTTATTATCAGTTATTAAAAAAAAAAAGGAAAAAAATATTTTTTTTAATGTAATGATACATTCACATAAACTTAACATTCACGTTTTTATTCCCTATAAAATCACGTATTTTCTTATTAATATCTTAGATTCCTGGGACCAAGTAAATGGCAATCAGAAATAAAAATGTAACAGATGCAAGGAAATTAATCTAAGTGGCAGTATATGCGGGAAAAAACAAACCAATAAATAAAAACTGTGACATCACTTAAAATAGTCAATGCAAAAGCAGAGAAACAAACAGTAAACAAAAAATTTATTTGGGACATGGGCTAAAGCACACTGAAATCTATAGAAAGACTTCCTTTGACAATGGCCATTTTATTCATGTACCTAATAGGGACAATAGTGGGAACCTTATTCTGGATATATCATTCAAAACTACTTCACTAAATTGAGTCTGAGTAAAATCACTAGGCATTATTCAAGAGAAAATACTGTTTGATTTAAGATAGACAAAACTTTTCTGAAGATCACTAATACTTGAACTATTAAAAACATATATACTGAAAGGTACTTAAAAGTAAAGAGAGCGATTAAGCTGCCTGACCTCTTATGGAAAACAGATTGTTTTCAATATCTGCAAGTACAGCCTATTTCATGGAATTTTGCCAGCACTGAGAGGAAAAATTTCAACTTGGACCAAGTAAAGTCATTTAAGTAATTTACTTTTACTGTTTTTATATATTCGTTCCTGATTTACTACAAAGTCTATGTACACAGTTGGGAAGGGATTTTTTGCCTGTTTAAGGAATTGTAAAGTACAAAAATACAGCTTTAAGTTTAAAGTACACACAGGTTAAATCTGAAACTGGTCTGTTATTTTAAAAATCTATATTAGTCAGACAAAAAGTTTGACTTATTTGTAAGTCACTGAGGATTGATGAATTTTCTTGCTGAACGGGGTAAGCAAGGGCAAGTATGACCATTCATCAGAAGGCAAAATCTCCAACCAAGACCAAGGATCCAAGATCTGGCATTCCTCAAGGAATGCTAACTTGGCTTGTAACTGAAGTAGAAAAGTTGTCCTATTATGTTGTAACAAAATACTGAAGTGAAAAAAACTGTTGTCAATTTTTACTGTTTAAAAATTTAATTATTTACACACCTAAAAGATTCCTAGTCTAAATTCACAGTTCAAATTTAGATCTAAAGGCCTCTCATCAGTAACACCAAACATAAGCTCCTAAAGAGCCTGCAAGCTGCGAATATGTGCTTTGAAAGTCAATATGTTGCATCCAGGGTTTTAAGGATATTGTGATGCAAGACTTCAGCTCCATGGTACATATAATACTTCAAAGAGTGAGATCAGATTTATATCCAGCACCTAGGGGTTCCCACCTTTGGTAAAAATCAATTGTCCTAAAACAAATGTCCTTATGTCCTGCAAAAATTAAATAAGGACATAAATAAGTGCATCTATTTGGTGTATCTATGAGAAAGTACTATAAAATAAATGTTTCTTTTTTCCACTGAAATATGGGAACAAACTCAGCAGTGTGGAATTATTTCCTCCCATTAATTCCAACTCACAAGGCAACAATTTCCTTCTGTACAACCAACATCAACCTCTTCAGGGGACTGCAGCACATACAGTAAGAACAGAGTCCTCTCCTGGTTCAACTTTCTACTATGGGCAATGAGATGGGTTGGCTGGAATCACTAAACTGTATGTTACAGGACAGTGACTCACTGATTATAAAGCGTCATAACATAAAAGAAACCATAGTTCTGTGTCATCTAGGATACCTATTCTGGCCTTAAAATTTTGATAGGTTGACAAGTGGTGTATACAGCCCTCAATTTTCAATAAAGGGGTAAAACAAAGTCATTATAATAATTCTTAATTATCAACAATAGGATATTTAAAAATGGGTTTTCCAAGTTTTGTCTTATGCCTTTCAGAAAAACCTTTTGTTGTGGCAGCTCAGCCTCACATGGATGCTCGCTCGCTTCCCCCCAGTGGGACGGGGGAGAGAACTGGGTGTGTAATAGTGAGAAAACTCATGGATAAAGACAGTTTAACAGGTAAAGCAAAAGCTGCACACAAAAGTGAAACAAAACAAAGGATTCTTGCTGCTTCCCACCAGCAAGCAGGGGTTCAGCCATCTCTGGGAAAGCGGGGCTCTGCCACGCATAGCGGTGATGCAGAAAGAGAAAAGCCATCACTCCCAGTGCCCTTCTTCCTTCTCCTTCACCAGCTTTTATTGCTGAGCAAGAGGCTGTATGGCATGGAATATCCCTTGGATCAGCTGGAGTCACCTGTGCTGGCTGTGTCCCCTCCCAGCTCCTCGTGCCTCCCCAGCCCACCCACCAGCGGGGCAGTACGAGAGGGCAGAACAGGCCTCAGCTCTCTGCAAACGCTGCTCAGCAGTAAATAAAACATCCCTGTGTTATCAGCACTGCTTTCAGCACAAATCTAAAACACAGCTCCATTCCAGCCACTGGGAAGAAAATTAACTCTATCCCAGCCAAAACCAGCGCAACTTAAAACAAAAAATAAATCACGCTTCTGACATGTACCTTCTTAATTGTAACGAAATTTATTTTCCCCTGTAACAGCAGCAGCAACAAGAAGAAGTTACAGACAAACAGATGAGGAAATTAAATCCAAGAGTTATGTTAAATATAATTAACGTCGTGGCATAAACTGACAAAAGCCAGGAAATTGAAAGCTGAGGCTGACACTCTATCTATAACACTCTGTTTTTCCATGGCATGACTTAAAGCCAGAGTTACAGCCTTAACTTTAAATTTCCTGTCTTTTGTCAGTTTGTGTCACAACCTTCATCTTACTTAAACATAGGGTTTGTGCATTTGCCCTTTTATTGAAATGAGAATCAGCAGGAAAATCAGAACCTTTTGAAAATAGTTTTCAAAAAAACCCTGTATGAATTTGAAGTTGCCCAAGCCTCGCATTTGACCTTCACTACTTATTTTGTTCAAATAAAAGTTAGCTGTAAATCTTAATTCCCTACTAAATTGTGAAAACAAACAATTTCTGTTTTCCAACAAAGATATTTCATTTATAAAACTACATGGGATCAAAATAAATCTCTAGGAGAAAATAGAAAAATCTATTTCCATTGGAGAAACTATTTTTCTTTATCATAATTGTTATTTATTGCATCTGTAGATCCATCACATACTAATAATTTTATTTTCTGACGTATGGCAAAAAGTTTCCAGTAACTGTTTCTATGGAGTTCAACATATGACTGCAAATGCTCTGCACTGGCCTCAGATTGCTTGTGTAAATAAGATAGTAACTTTCAAATAAAAATTATTACTGTTGCATCATTTGAAAACTGCAGAAGTAGGTGATATATGTCTCTAAACAACATCAGCAGTTGCAAAGCACTAAAAAAAACGCAGGAATGTTTGTGTATATTCTATTTCCTTCAGAGAAATAAAAAAAGCAAAACCAAATTAATTCCTAAGATATATCTTGCTGCTTGTAACTTTCTGTTTTATTCCCAAGGTTTATGGTTTTCCCACCTCTTTGCAGATATTAGGTTAACACATAGAGGTGATGATTTAAAAGATAAAGAAGATAACTTTGTCAAACTACACTACAGACTGCATTTACAATTGTTTGGTACAGGTATATATATATATATTTTCTAATAAAAACTCCTAAAGATTTTAAGTATACTGAGACAAGCTAACCTTTCTTTACTGGTAAAATATTTCATTGTCTTAAAAGTAGTATAAAGCAACAAAGTAATAATAATGTCTGTGTAAAAGAAGAAAACCAGCTGAAATAATCTTATTAGTTTTAATTCAGCCAGTGAATACATAGGAAAGAGCATATTAGAAATCTCTTTCTGCAAGACAGTGACATTGTATATGAAGAAGCTAGATTATTTCATATATGATTAAAGGGACACATTTATTCAGTGAATTCACTGGAATTACACCAAGAATCTTCCTCTGGGAATAATTTTACCTGGTGGAGCAGATCATTCTCTGGTATAAATCCCCCAGACTACTTTGACTTGATTTATGACCACTAGTAATGAAACCCCTTTATTCTATTGAGCAAAATTTTTGCTCCTCAAGAAGAACTGCCAAGAAAAGTAAAGGAATCTTAGTTGCAGCACTTGATGAATATTTATTGTCTCCATTTATTTATATAGTCAATCCTTTTAAAATAAACATTTTCTGAAGGCCTACAGAATATTATACGTATTTTAAAGAGTATCCTATCACATAGTGTAATAAGTTAATATATTTCCTGAGGAAAAATCTCTTTGACCTTAAAGGAAATTCACTTACATCCTATCTCTGCAGAGTCCAAAGGACTCATCCACACAAGGTGTGTCTAATAAACAGGCAAGTCTAATAAGATGGTCCCAGAACACACCCAGAGCCAAAGATGAGTCTCTCTGTAAATCATCCCATTACTCAGATGAACATGCATGTCATTTGACCTGGGCTTGACTCCTGGCTGCTGAATTCCAGGACAATTTACACTCTCTGAAGGGGATCATGTGTGGAGTAAATAAATTAAAAACAATTAGGCGCACTGTCTCTCAGCTCATTTGTGTCCACAGTATAAACTCTGTAGCGTGACACACCCATGGCTGTGGGAGAAGGATTCTACTGGATAATGGAAACACCAAAATCTGAGTATGCCCTTCAGGCTGCCTGTAGCATCAGTGGAAAAACAGAAACATTAGCAGTTCTCCTCATGCATTGTAATCACCAAAAACAGGTTACCTGGCTTACTAAAGGTGGCAGCTCATCTCTCTTCACTTAAAGGCAGGTCAAGGTGCCAAGCTTAGATACAGATGACAAAAATCCCACCTTAGGTAACTGAAAATACACTTTTTTTTTTTTTGTCCCTCAAACATAAGTCATTGAAAATCAAAAGTGCAGAATTTTTGACTGTTCATCTCATCTTGTTTTTGTCTTCCAAAAAGTCCTATAGATTAGAATCATAGAATCAACTGGGGTGGAAAAGACCTCTGAGATCATCAAGTCCAGCCCTTGCTCCAGCACCGCTGTGGTTACCAGACCATGGCACTGATGCCACATCCAGTCTCATCTTAAAAACCTCCAGGGACGGTGAATCCACCACCAGTCCAATGCCTGATCACTCTCTCTGTAAAAAATTCTTCCTAATATCCAACCTAAACCTCCCCTGGCAGAGCTTAAGACTGTGCCCACTTGTCTTACTGATAGTTGCCTGGGAGAAGAGTCCAACCCTCACCTGGCTACAACCTCCTGTCAGGGAGCTGCAGAGTGATGAGGTCATCCCTGAGCCTCCTCTTCTCCAGGCTAAACAACCCCAGCTCCCTCAGCTGGGCTCAAGTCCCTTGTGTTCAAGTCCCTTCCCCAGCCTGGTTGCTCTTCTCTGGACCTGCTCCAGTCCCTCCATGTCCTTCCTGAACTGAGGGGCCCAGAACTGGACACAGCACTCCAGGTGTGGCCTCACCAGCTCTGAGTACAGGGGCAGAATCAGTTCCCTGCTCCTGCTGCCACACTGTTCCTGATCCAGGCCAGGATGCCATTGGCCTTCTTGGCCACCTGGGCACACTGCTGGCTCATGTTCAGCCTCCTGTCAATCCAACCTCCCAGGTCCCTTTCCTACCTGGCTGCTCTCCAGCCACTCTGTGCCCAGCCTGTAGCGCTGCAGGGGTTGTTGTGGCCAAAGTGCAGGACCCGGCACTTGGCCTTGTTGAACCTCATCCCGTTGGAATCAGCCCAACTCTCCAGCCTATCCAGGTCCCTCTGCAGAGCCCTCCTTCCTTCCAGCTGATCAACACGCTCCCCCAGTTTGGTGTCATCTGCAAATTTACTAATGAGGGACTCAATCCCCTAATCTAAATCATCAATAAAGATGTTAAACAGGACTGGGCCCAACACAGATCCCTGGGGAACACCACTGGTGAGCAACTGGATGCATCCCTGTTCACTACCAGTCTCTGGGGCCGGCCCTCCAACCAGTTCTTTGTTACATGCCACAAGAAGACTCGAACTCTTTATCTGTTGCTCCACAGCATTTGAAGTAATACCATTGTAGAAACAGATATGGGTACGGATTAAGCAAATGGCTCGTTTCAGATACAAACTGCAATGTATGTGAACATGCTTTCTCCAGTCTGAAACGGAATTACCTTTGATTTTACATTAAGGACACAACTGATTTGTATGTAAAACCTATGCTGCTTCTCCCTACAGGCTGCTGTTGGATAACTCGCTCTTTCACAATTTTTGCAAACCTTGCATGTGCAGTAAAGATTTTTTGGCAATAGTTTAGAGGCTTTCTCCTCCACAACTTCTTATGAACTCCATCTGGCCAGAATGAAAGAATCTAAGTTGAACAGTACATCAAATCCCCAAGTGATATACTCCTTAATCCATTGTTTCTCATAATGTTTCAAAGAATTATGTCTGAGTAAGGAAATTGAGGGCTTAGTAATATATTGGTAATTAACACAGCAGATGTTGTATAAGTCTAGGCTGCAACATCATTTCTCTCTGAAAAGAAAATATGTATATTAAACAACAATAGAGACATTTTAGTGTCACTATTTTAGAGGTTTTTAAAACAGTTTAGCCTTATAAATGGCCTATTTCATGTCTGAAATGAAAATATCCAGCAATCCTCACAATCTGCTCTTTGCTTTTATTTTTTTTTTTTTTTTTGCTTTTTGCTTTTTTTCTTCTTTTCTTATTTCATTTAAGTTCAAAATGAATCCATATTTACCGTGATTTATTGGGTAACACTGTAAGAAATGCAAGACAGTAACCTCAGGCAAACCATATGTAGTGAACAGGTTCCAGAGACATTTTATTGCTTTCTACCAGTGGTAGGTTAGCACTGGCAGCCTTCCTTCTGAATAGGTTACAACTGCTATCAGATACATCTGTTCAGCATTTTACTGCAAAGAGAATGTAATGCCAAAACAATGCTAAACCTCGATTGCCCATTTCCTGAGATTACTGCTCTCAAAGAGTTCACATAAAGTTTTTGTCTCTGTAATTTTAACATCTGACAGTATTTTAATTTCATACATTATCCATAAACTTCTGCAGAAAATCTAACTATAATTAGTATAATCACTGTCATCTGCCGGCAAAGGAAAGAGATTCCAGAAATAATTTATGCTGGTTTATTTGGGCTTTTTTGTTGTTGTTATTTTATTTTAATGTGGAAATCTTACTTTGTTATACTCACCTTGCCTGTTAGATTTTCCTTGACAAATTTTTATCCTTTTCTAATGGAGAAATCATTTTGATTTCAAGTTGTAAAGGTTAACTATTTTCAATAACGTTTTGACAGGCATTTTGTTTTGCAACTGACAATTTTAATAGAGACTTTCTACTCTGTTTCCACAGCACAAGCCTGTTCAGCCTTATAACATACACCTGAGACAGTCCTCAGGTGCTGAGACAACCAAAAAAAAAATTACCAATACAGACAATCATCACATTAAACTCAATCTCACTTAATTTTTCTTCCTCAATGTCAATGTTATTCTATCTCTGTCGATAATCACAACAAAGAGACTGCTTTGAGGTGTGATGGGGGTGATGCCCTGAACAAGGCAAATGAAGGGTCAGGGTACATTTCTTAGAGCAGATTTCTAATGAATTTCTGTGCAGTGACAAATACCTGAGCAAACTCTGAGAATTACTTTCATTTCTTTATCACCATGATCATGTTTCTCCTCTGATTCCACCACCCAACCCAATCAAAGCTGTAACTATCTTTTTTTCATCAAATAGATAAATATCAGTCTCTGAATCTAAGAAGTCAATAGACATTTTACCACTGCCCCTGAAATGCTCAAATTCAACCTATTTCTGTTGCAGCTGAAGAAACATCCAAGAAAGATTTTTTGTTGCTCTCCTGTGAGAAAATATCCATAAATTCTCTCTAACCCTACAATTACTGGCAAACTCATACGAAGCAATTAGCACCTTCAACTTCTTTCCAAATCAGTGCAACTCAAAGCTGTTATTGAGGGAAGCACATTAAACAGGCACTCAAACCATAAAGAAATAAGTTGTGCTTAAGCACATAGTTTCAAGGTTTTTCTGAGTGTTTGATTTCTACACATCTTGGCCTCAGAATTTAGTTGAGTCAGGACCTGAAAAAATTTCACAGTCACTTTTGTACTACTCAACATGGCTCTTAATTGATGGCACTCACCTATATTCTAGTCCAAAGCAACTCACACTCATAAAAACTGGGATGAAAACCAGACTGTGCTCCACTCTGAGTTAACATAGTTGTTCATAAGTGAAAGGACAGTGACACTGTCCTGCAGCCACACATTAGATGGTGGCAGTAAAACAGAGACAGGCTATGATGATTCTGAGTCACTGAACCCCAAAACAATGCTACAAACAGTAGCCTAGTAGAAACTAAGACAAAAAGCTTCACAATGCAACAAAAGATAGTACTAGAATGGCTGAAATTACATTAATAACTCCTGTGATAATGCATATTGATTCATTTGGAAAAAATTACATGTGTGATCTACTCTGATCTACCCTGAACAATGTACCTCTTTTGTTTGTGGGAGATTTAGAAGAGGTTAAATCTTTTACATCATGAACTGAAATGCTTTCTCCAGCAGCAAGTGATTTTGGGCAATAGCACACTCTAAATTTTAGGTTTAAATGCCAGAACTGTTGAAAGTTCATTTGCGTACTGAGTAAGGAAGTAATAAATTCTATATATGATCAGGCATGGACCTAGTCTGATTTATTGTGCATATTTATGATTTTCTTGTTTTCATAAACAGTGATTATCTTAATGTTAAGCAGAACACTTTGTGAGTGAAACACATCAACAGACGTGAGCCTAGTCTAATCTCAGCCACTGGACAAGCTGTTAACAGATATTCAAATCTCAGTGCAGCTACACTTACTTTCCCCTGCTAAGTATAAACCTGTTTGGTATTCACTGCAGCTGGTGTTACTAGAATGATGCTAATGATAGTTTATCTGCTTCCCACTCTTGCATAGCTCAATTCCTATATTTAAATCAGCGATGCCAAAAAGAAAATTATACAATATGTCCCTGATCCAAAGTCAATCTTCAGTTCTGGTATCACCCACCTGAACATGGAAAAGTATTCCACCTTTTGGCAGATGCAATTGCTGTCATAAACACTCATACAGATGCCTTGATTATTTCCTCAGTCACTGACTTTTACTCCACAACAAAAAATTCTTCTCTTTGTGCAAATAAGAGGTTGGTTTTGTTGCTCTTTATTAGTAAAACTGGCTTGTTGCCTTACACAGTACGTAACTAATGGTAATTTGATTTTCATTAGTAATTTCAACACCTCTGAACCTCCTCATTAACTCAGTGCCAGGGATCTTCCTGCAACAGAATCCCTCTCCAGCACCTCAACCAGCTCTACACCATCAAATGACAAACTAATCAATAATTTTTGTCTGTCATCAAACCAGGTTTTCATGTCAATTTTGGTGAGGTACAGAATTCTCCCAATAACATAGTTGAAACCCCTTTCATTCAACCAATGCTGAAGTAGCTGCTTACTAACATATGGGTAACTACTAAACCCAGCTGGAAAAAAAAAAAAAGTGGAATTTTCTGTCTTCTCTATATCTATGATCCTGAATGAGCAGAATTTAACTTCTGAAAAGTTATTCCAGATCCAAGGAATGTTCAAGTGGAATACTGGCTCATGAGTGGAATAGTGGCTTATGCTCAAGTCAGCTTGGTTTTGTCAAAGCTAATACCATCCCTACAGAACAAAGACAAAGAGGACATGAAGAGAGATCTAATTTTCTAGGCCTCTGATTCTGTCACAGTGTAAAAATGTGTCTTGGAATTTTAGGAGAACTTGTGATTTCTTAGCCTTACCTGTTACATGCCACTCCAAGCCCAGGACGCCGCTGGAACCATCCAAGTGCACAGAGGTGCATGATGGAGAGCTGGGCTTTGTAACAGGAAACTTCCTCCATTTCAAATCGTGCTAAACTTGGCACAGAAACCTAAATCCTCCACAAAACACCACTGCTTGAATCATTAGGCCAATATCCAAATGAATAAAACAAGAACAACAACAACAACAAAGGTTAATGTTCTCAATTAAAATCAATTTTAGGGTTTTGCTGTATCCTAATAAAGTTCTCCTACCAAAAATTCCAGCAAGGTTTTTGGATACCCAGTCTGTTCCTGGGATGCAAAGTTGTATGGTGAGCTATAGAGGTGTTTCAGCTTTCTCAGAGCCAGCTGACTATGGCTGTTACAACATGAAATATTTCTTGTATTGTTTTGTGCTGTGCACTCCAGGAATAATGTTAGAGCAGCAAAATTATCATTAATCCTCTTCTCTATGAAATCCATCCAGACCTACCTGTTAGTCCCACATCTCCAATGCAAGCATAAATACAGAGAAATGAGTGAATCACTAGCACTGAACAACCAATGTGACCTGGATTTAATTATGATAACTTTAATTTATGAGAAAAATGCTACAAATCTGTTATTAGAACTCTAAAACCTACAAATTTGCCCTATCATGTAACTAAAATTAGTATTATTTATGCCTGTAACATTCCTAAAATTAAAAAAAAAACAAAGAAAGAAGTTTATGCACTTCACAATTGTCATTTTTATGTAATCTTTGTGCATTCTGTTTCAGTTTCAATGTTGATTATATTCCAAACACACGAGAAAGCTACAGAGCTACAGCACACGATTTATTTACAAAAGACAAGTATACAGAAATATGTATTTATAGCATAGCAGTTTGGTAAATTTTTTTTCATTCAACTTGATGAAATTAATAGTATTTTGCAATGCAGTGAATAAAAATCACTAATTCACCATGATGATTGATTACTGTGAAAAAAGGGAAACAAATATACATTTGCATCTCTAACAGTAAATTTTCATGACAATTTTGCAAGGCTATATTATGCAGTAACATTAAAACAGTTTGTAGTAAATAATTTTCTACTCTTCCCATTAAATTAGAATTGGGTGAAGCCAAATACTTTCTTAACTTACACTTATTGACATACTGGGTCACAATGAGTTAGTAATTTTTTCTGTATACCACCATGTATATTCACTATTTATCCACATTATGTGTTTCACTGTAGCCAAAGGAATTTGCCTTCAACTGGAAAACTTGTGTTAAAAAAGAGAATTAGATGTGGATAGTAAGCCATAAAGAGAAAAGGAAATGAAAATTCATGTGTTGGTTAGGTAGCTCTACTCAAGTAAACTTGAGCAAAATATTTTTTCTAATACTAATTCCTAACAGTTTTTGGTTTTCTCTCAAATATTCATCTCTCTTCTCAATCATAGTATAGTACCTTGTGTTTAGTGCAATATTCTTTGGTTTCATCTAGCAATGGAGAAAGACTACTTTTGCTCTTCAAATTTCTCCTTCTACATATTCTGGTATTCCTTTGTGGATAAACTTTTTTAAAATTTTATTTTAAATATCCAACATTTTATAACCCCAATGAAATTATCAAAGTTGAATATGAAAAAAATCTCATGGCAAGCATCAATATATAACAAACAAAATATAAATAACACGTATTTATACAAGGATGTAGAGTATCAAACAGTTTATCATGAAAATGTATCCTTTGAATGACATTTGGAGTCTGGGATTCCAGCCAAAAAGAAAAGGCTTTTAGGTTATGTTGTTTCAAGATCAAAAGATCAAAAGTTTTTTATAATTTATCAAGTAAGAGCCAACAGATTTACAGTATGTTTTGTCCTGTCCTTTCAGCCTTCAAGAAAATATTAGACCAGAAGACAACAGGAACAGTCAGGGAAAGAAAAGTATAATTCAATAAATATATTAGAGATATAAAAATATGTTATAACATTTATTTTACTGAATGATTGTGTAGATTATAAGAAAATAGGTAGCTCAAACAAACAGGGATGCCTTGCTAATTTATTATATGTCTATTCAGACACACATCTTTAGGAGTGCTAATGCAGTTAAGTACATGGGGGATAATTAATTTTATGTCGTACAACTTTGTTTCATCTTGAAAATGGCAACATGAAAGATAAAATAAGAAGTGCAGATGCATAAAACTCAGGTCTAATTGTATAACTTTATTAAGCTGGACTTATGTATCCTTTGTACTCTCATATATTAGTTCATTTGGCTATGGCTCAATGCAAATAAAATACAATTGGAATTGAAGACCCTTATTCTGTCTTATGCTTTCAAGATAACTCAGCAATCCATGCTAGCACACATGAATGAGGACATAATGATTTTTGGGGCCTATGTGAACACAGCATTTGTTCCTTAGTAGGCTGAGGACCGCTCTGTTCAAGGCTTCCATTCCCTCACCCAACCTTCATATGTACCTGGGCTAAGTCTAACCTTCTCACTTCCAGGTTAGATTGTCTTAACAATGGAGAAATCATTAGCTAGCAAATCCAACTTCTTTTCAGACCAAATAAAAGATTCAAGAGAAGTCCTGGCCTAAAACAAACAAACAAAAATATTTAGTGTAGTAGTACAATTTTTAATAATTACAACAGCTTTCAAGACAATAATAATAACTAGGCTAGAAAGGAAAAACTGAAACCTGTAAAGTAAGTAACTTTTTTATAACAACATGCATGCTACAGTAGTTTTAAATGTCTTCTTTTGCTGGTTACTACTGTTTTAATCTCAGACAGCTACAGATGAATTTGCTAGCCAAGAAATATGCTTTCTGCTTATGTACTTGATGACATGGCTTAAGGCTGAAACTGAGAATTAACAATGGGAAGCAATACAAGGGCTGGAGTCTGAACAAAGGGCAGGTACCAGCCCAACTAATCATCTATACTGCACAGACCGTGTGTATATCATTCCCATACCAGGAGTGTTTCATATGGACAGCTCAGGAACAAGCTGACTCCCAAAGTCTTGTTCTTTGTGCAAATTTTACACTCGTGGTGTTAAGGTTATAAGCTCTCTGGTTTGAGGTGTAAATGATGGTCCATGACAGTGGTCTAGGAGATCCCTAACCCTTCCCAGACTACTCTGTTTCTGCTTCTCTTCCCTGCCCAAACTCCCCCAGGAGCTCAGAAGCAGGATGGTGGCATCTTCTGTATTTAGAATGCTCACAGAGCAATAATGAGCCATATAATACATATTTAGCATACTTTACTGGGATTTATTTTTTATGTCTGCCTGTATATTTTAAAATAAGATGCTGCTATGAAAAACAAGTTTGCAGTGAATATAATTGTGAGAGGTTTTTAAACTTTAATCTTATACAGGCAGATTCGAAAAAGATTTCTCTCTGCAGTGTTGTCTTTATCTAGACAGCAGGCTCTAATTCTTCATGTGCTGTTGTCATTTATGTTAATGAAATCTCTTCCAGTACTTTTCTGTATAAAATATTTGTATGCAGAACAAAACACCAACAAACCTGGAATTTTAATTTACATTACACATTAGCTCATTTGTGCCAGATGATGACATCAAGACAGCCTACTAAAAGCACAAGATTTACTTACCCTGGTGTCTAGGATGTCAGAAAACATATCTCAGATGTTAGGGTATATTCCTTTAAGTCCTAGTTCAGTAATTTTGAAATGGTATGGCCATTTCATTATGCCTTAGGCTGGCAAAAGCAAGGTTTGCAAAATCCACCTCTGTGTTAAAAGATGTGATGGAGTTATCAGACCTTCAGCCACATTTCTTAGAATTCAGTTGGAGCAAAAGCAGTCTTTGCAAAAAACAATGTTCCTTTGGCTGTACATTCACAGGTTGGGATCCTGAGAGTGAAAGGAAATGAGCAGCAGTGCTGGAGAGCAACTGAGGAGCATTAAAATGCGTGGATTCCACTTAAAGCCCCTCTGCATTCTTTCATATGCTTTATGTGCATAGGAGACCTCATGCCACACTAGAATATAGTGAATAAATACCTGTTTGTGAAACACATCTCCAATCATACATATAGAATATATATAGAATATATAGATATAGATATAAGTATCAGCTGATTTATTTAGCAAAGGAGGAGAAAATTGAAGGAAAAACCTCATTAAAAAGAATCACATCCTTTCATTTAAACTTTGTTATCTGACACTTCTATTATTTATTGGCAAAAAAAAAAATCAGAATTACTAAAGCCCTTTTAGGTCTTGTTAGGATTTTTAAATGCCATTCTAAAGGGTAAAAGGCAAGCAATGCTATTGACTAGTGAATGCAGTGCTCTGTGTCTCTGTTACATAATCTATAGTCTTTTGGTTACAGTTCCTCTGGTATCTGCATTCAGTATAAACTTATAGAGTATGTGATAGATATACTCACTGCAGCTAAAAATAGCTACAGCCTGAATCAGAGAATCATTCTGCTCACTCTTTTTGTGTACAAGTGGATGAATCAAACCTGGTAGTAAAATAGACTGGTAGCAGATACTTCCTTTCCTTTCTGTGTATTCTACCTGTAAATGCAGAAAATACCTCCTCAGACTAAAATTTAAAACAAAAAGTAAAATTACCATCTTAAAGTTCCGCAAAGCTAAAAATAAGTCATTGTTCTTCCACTGGTAATTCTGTGTTTTCTTTCTTTATATTTATTTTCTAACATTGGAATGTGTATTTTGAGGACTGTAGGATTTTTTTTTTTTTTCCAAATAGAGCCAGTAAGAACTCTTTGGAATTAATTTCTTTTCATCTATAAGTCATGAAAACACAGACATAAAACATAAACCACTTCATGTTTGGTCAGGGAAGTCTGTGAAAGTAGTGATCAGCCTAATAGGTCTCCTCACTTTCTTATTAAGGTAATGTTCTCCTTTTTACTCCTTCATTTTGTTTCTTTTTTTGTTTTGTTTTGTTTTCCAAGGTTCAGTATGTCCAACGTGCCTCTGTGTGCCCAAACTTTTCAGAAGGTGCCAGAGATGCAAGATGCCTTCTTGGTCGTACCTGTACTATGTTGATGTCTAGACCTAAAACCTCATCAAATAGGTTGCATTAGTCAGGTGTCTAAAATTCTAACATAACTATATACATGAAGCAGCTGTGCAGTGTTTGAGATAATCTGTAGACAAAATTTAACTAGACATTTCTCCTTTTAGAGCAAATTTGATAGAGAATAAGAAACTAGAAGGGATAAATAAAGTGAGAAAAACATCCATAAAGGGACTCTGAAATACAGGATCTAGCCAAAATATAGTAACTATTCTAACAGAGAGCAGGAAAACATGTCTCATACATTGCAGAGGAAGCACTTGTAGACTTTAAGACTCAAAATATAGGACCAATCTTAGAAAGTGAAGTTCTGTACAAAAAGCACATGAAAACTAGTTTTATTTGTACAGATTCTAGACTTAATTCTGCTCAGCTGGCAGCTTAAGGTATTACATCCTCCCTCCCAAAACAGCTGCTATTTTTCTTTGCTTTTCCCCTTCCTGATGAACAAGGTGGATTTCTTTTACATTAAAATCCAGCATTGTGGAGGTTGATATGGATTGTCTCTGGCAGCTCAGATAGGGTTTTCTTAATTAGTTGTTTGAAGGTAGGTCCTTAACATCCTACCCTAATTTTTAAATCTGTTGGATGAGCTGTATTTTCTCGTATTAGTGTTACACTTCATGGGCTTCCAAACCTAGGCAAGATTTTTCCTATGTTTTGTTGTTGTTGTTGTTGTTTTTTTTTTGGTTTTGTTTTGTACAGTTGCTAAAGTCTTGCCTTAAAATCAGTATCTAAGGTGACAAAGAATGAAAGGACAAGTCTTAAAATATACTTCAATAAGATCAGTGGAGATGCTCACTTTAGAACATGAATATATCAAGTCATAACCATTTACTGAGATTCCTATGGTATTAATCTCTACAGTCTAATAAAATTAAACCCTGCATTTCTGTTGGCACAAGACCCAGCAGTAAAAATAATACTGTACATTGAAGTGTCCTTCCTCCTTTTTGCAGATCATAAAGGGGGAAGGGAGGGAACCCTACTTCTTTAAAGGGAACTACAGAGTTTAAAAACCTAACTCAAACAAACCAGATCTCCAGAGCAGCAACTTCCTCTGGCTGCTTGTCAAATACTTGAATATTTACGCAAGGTCGAAATTGCGTGGTGGGAAGGGATTTACTTTTTTTTTTTTTCTGTATATTGGATTGGATATTTAAATTCAAGGTCTAGACTTTTTCATTTACATCTGCAGTACCCCTGGCAAAGAAAACAACATGTTCTTTTTCACAGTTTATATGAACATGTACATACTGTTACATTTCAATAAACTGGTGTTTACAAGCAGGCAGTAAAACACTAAGAAAACAATGTTAATAACGGTCCAGATATCAGATTCTGTATTAAATCTTCAGTTATTAGAGCTTGCTGCGGAAACACAGCAGTTTAACTGTTGAGTATTAAACAGTTCATGGTGTGCTATAAATTTCAGATGCATTTATATTATATAGTACTGTGCAAATCATAATCTGAAAGTCACTTTCATTTGTGCAATGTGTGCTTTAGTAGAAGAAAAACAGTTCAAGCATGTGCGTCTTCCATTTTTATTAGGATTTTAAAGGATTATTTAAGCTGAATGAAAAGCAGCTTCTAATGAAATCTGAGCTATAGCATGAAGCAAGGATCACAAGCAATAGCTGGGCTGGTTAAGCACTTAGTAAAACTCCAACTGTCCCAGGTTTATGACCAATGTAAACATTTTTTTTTTTAACATTCCATTGGTGGAGGGGCACACAGCTAAATTGCCTTATGGAGTACTGGGAGCAATGCTATCACTTAACCTGGTTCTGTGTTAGGGGATTTGAGTTCAGTCAGTTCTCAGCTACTGATGACTTCAATTCACAATTACTTCAGCAAACAACGTAGCCACGTTTGATTTGGCCACAGGGAAGGAGTTCCTTCCTTGGTTTTGCCTGCAAATGAAAAGCAGTGGGGAATCTGGAAAGAGAAGGGAAGGTGCAAAGGGAGGAAGGAGAACATTTGATTCACTGCTTGCTCTTTGCTTCTCAAGAAATCTCTCAGTCGAGACAAAAAGAATGGATCCATCAAAACTCTAGTTTCCACAGGAGGCACAAAGAGGACTAAGCCCTGTGCTGATATGGTTGGATGTTAAAGGAACTTCAAAAAGCAACTCAGGAATTGTTCTGCCTGTTGCAGAGATGGATTGTAAAACATACTTTTCTCTGGCAAATATAGAGCATTCTCATCTTTTCCTTTGACAAAATCTAATATTCTTCAAATTCTGGTGCATAATAGATTGAATAAAAAATAACAATAAGAAAGAAAATAAAGGGGGGAAAAAAAAAAAGAAAATGTGGGAAAAAGGGAGAGCAGAAAAAAACCAAACCAGAAGAACTGGGGGAAAAAAGAAAAACAGAAAATAAAACCCAGCATGACTTTTTGTCAAAAGATCATCAGCCAGTGGTATGGGAAATGGAAAAGTTTTATCATAAGATAAGTCAACAATCAAACTGCCAGCCCCACACAAAAGCATTTAGTGTTTCTTGTGGCAAGACAGGAATTAACCAGGAATTAACTACTGACTGAAGTAATCAGGTAATAACCAATTTGTTCACTTAGTTTAAACATATTTAGCAAAATACTGAAGTAAAATTTACCAAGGCATAAATTAAATAGACTGACAGTGCCGGAACTGTAGCAGTACTGGAGCTCCCTGGAGGCAACAATCAGGTTGTGAGGAATGAGGGAATAAAGACCTGCAGTCATAGAGATTTGAGAGGACATAAAGGTACCTCTACAAATAAGGGGTGGGACCAACTAGAGAAAAGCTGTGTTGGAGACTCCAGCAAATAAAAACTGATTTCTAGGAGGGTGCTCTCCCTTCTCCTCCAGGCCACCCTTACAGCCCAGCTGGGGTACTTGTACCTTGCAACACTTACGCCATTAAAGGAGTACTGACACCTGCACTTTTAGTGAACCACAATCTCTTTCTTCTCTGGATGATGCCATTCTTACTCAGCTTTTTGCCAACATCCACCTTTATGAGTTATTCTTCAGCTAGTAATTTCAACAACAACAAAGAAAAAAAAAAGAAATTGGTTTATAATTTGTATCCTCATTCATTATTTCGAAAAAGGATGTGCTTTCCCATGGACAGGAGTTCTGAACTTTGCCTCAGGTACAGGATACGGCCAAAAGAATAGGATCCTGAATAAAATATAGGTTGGCAGACTTCAGAATTAGGCTGGTTTATTTACTTTGAAATAGTATCCAGGGCTCTTTACAAGAAAGAATAATACAGCACTCAGTAGAGGATCCAGCCTGACTGTTAGATCTGAAACAGACCACAAGAATATTTCTTTTATCCTATACAAGACTTCTGATGTTTTGGGATTAACAGATACATTCTAGCAAACTGTGCTGTAGAAATTAACACCTTCCCACTTTTCTTTGCCACAGCTTACCAGTATCACAAGAGAGTCAGGAAGAACTCTCAGTGACAGAGTATTTGAGCTAAAACAATATACACGTTTTCTCCTGCTAACATCGCTGAGAGGCAGAAAGCTCTTGGGACAGATTTCAAACCTGGGGTTAAAACCCCAAACTGCAATAGCAACGTTTGACAGTGCTCATGAACAGCAGTAAACACGTTGGTTCAAGAGCTGTTTTGCCACAAGGTGAAAGTATTGTACATATTAAATGCGGATCGAAATGTAGAGTTTTAACTTGAGGGCTAGTTCCCTTGAGTACAAAAGAATGCAACACCTTCTGATAACTACCCATCTAGCAACACTTGAGAGGTAACACAAGGGCTGACCCTTTGTTGAACTCACCCGACCAGGTTGTCAAAGTCACAAAGAAAATGAGAAGGCAAAGGACCTCAAGGTGGTTTGAGAAGCCAATCCTTTTTTTGGAGAACAAATGCAGCTTAGGAATTTACTTAAGAAATTGCACTCAGATAAAGATCACTCTTCCAGTTTATAAAAAAACCCAAATTCCTAAGTTCCAAGGCAGGGTGGGACAGACTAAAGCAAAATAATGAATATAGATATTTTGGCCGTGCAAACTACCCATAGTTAGTGTATTGTGGTCCCATCATTAAACAATACTTTGATACACCTGTCTGGTCAGCATTTTTGCCACCAGCCATGAACTCCCAAAGCAACGGTTGGAGTTTAAACTGATCCAGGTGGAAAAACTACAAGAATTACAGGTGGAATTTCACTGTCTGTCAGGATCAGTGACAGCCCAGACCTGAGCCTACCTGAGGTATGATCAAAATTAGAACAAAAGTAAAAATAGCCCTGCAGAGAGAAATGCAGTTCAGTAAATATTGGTTTGATAGTACATTTCTTCATGGAGAATCACCTTTAATAACACTACAGATCCTATTCTTAAGTTATGCTTGCCTACTTAGAGTTTATTTATCTTATACAATTTAATCTAGAAAAAAAATTACTTGCCAGAACAGCCTACTCTACTCATAGCAAAATTCCTCATCAACACCACTGCTTATTCTTCTAATAAAACATGTTCTCAAGCAAGTCTGCTTTAACCTGAAGATTAAGGCTGCTGATGGTCTACATACTGGAGTTATCATCACTTTTTATACTTGGGGAATGCACAAGGTATCCTATATTTCCATTGTCCACTTGGCACGTAAGCCTTTGAAAAACACCTGCAAAGTGTGAAATGATTCCTGTGTTCTCAAACAGATTTATCACTGCAGCAATGGTAGATAACAAAACAAGTGGTTAAGGAGTCCAATTTGATTTAGATTCTTCTAATCTGACTTGTTTTGTTTTCTTGACAGGCAACTTCAACAGAGGTAGTAGATTTGTTTCCAATTAAATCACCTGTAATAAAAGGTCACACACATTCATGATGCCAGGCAAGAAGTGTCTAAACTGAACATTAGATACAACTGATTCTCAACTCATGTAATTAAAAATAAGCTAGCTCCATTCTTGGAGAAATTCCTCTGCTGGATGGCTGTGTTTTGGAGTATTTCTGATAACCAGCATCCTGTGACAGGCCAGGGAAACAAGGCTGATGTTACCCATCCAAAGGCTTGGTGTTTAAAATGGCTAGGCCAGACAGCAAAAAGGCTCCTCATCAGACTACAGAAAAACAAGAACAGACTGTTAGAAATGCTTTGTCTCTGCTCCCATCCAAGGGCAATCTGATACCCAGAACTCTCTGTACCCAGCAAAGAATCTCAGAATCTTTTTTTCTGGGGAGAGTCGGGCTGAATGCCCGTGGAAGTCAGTGAAGATTTGCCACTGACACTCTTACTCATGTTTTATGCATTCATTTAACATCACCTAGGGTGCTTTTTTAATACCTACATTGTTATGGCCATAAATATTTTTACACCTAAATATATCTGGAAACACACAAATGCTTATAATGACTATATAGACATGCCATATTAAGAGGTAGTTCTGTGATATAGCTTATCTTTTGCATGCAAAGACTTGATTGCCACTGGGCATTGGCAGGGACAGATCTCTGGAAGCTGCATCTCCTTCCTGCAGGAGGCAAGGCAGCACGGCAGAGAATGACCTGGTGAATGATTAATCCTCCTGGGTCTGCAGAGCCTGTTTCACAGGAGAAAAAACCAGTTTTAAACCAGGAAGAAACCTCTTTTAGTTCTCTTTCAGTGACAGTTGGCCTAGTAGAAAAATTTGGCAATACCCTTAAGAGAGCTACAAAAGTCTCCCACACAGAGGGAGATTTAACACACAGAGGCTAGGCTGCAGTCTGTTCCAGTCCCATCATTATTTTTGTTTATCCAGTGAGAGTTCCATGTAAAAGGCAGCAGCAATCAAAAAACAAGGACACAGATCTCCCCCTTTCCTGTTTGAATTTCCTCCTTACTGGGACACGACACAAAGTCCTGCCCTTGGCCTACAGTTTGGGTCATCTCCTGGAAAGCCAAAAGAAAGGAAATTAAATCCTTTGAGAATGAAGAGAGCACTGAACCTGTCTTCTACTATATAGAAGACAGATGACTGCAGTGGAGTTTTGCTATGACTTTGCTGTGTGAAGAACCCAGTCATAGAGGCACACATTTATTATGCTTTGAGTAGGTCTGTCAGTTTAGTCCTGTTGACAGCCTTCATCACCAGTATGTTTGCTTTTTTGAATAATCCCCAGTGCCCAGAACCCCCACCTGCTCAGGCTGAGCAAGAAGATCAATGGCACTGAGGAAACTCCTCAGTGCTATGAAGCAAGGAAGTGGAAAGATTTGGTGTAGTTTGGCAATAGGGCACACAAAGTCCAATTGCACTTTTGCCAGTCACTGCAACAGGATATTGATTCAATCCTGAGACTGCAAATAAAAGAGTGACTCACTTATAATTAATAGCAGTTCACTGTAGATATTGACTCTTAGCACTATGTTAATGCAGTTATTATAAAATAAACGCTTAAATCTGGCCTATGGATTCTGTGGGCTTAGGCTTGGACCAAAGCCATATTACTAAAATCTCACCTTTAGCAGAGTAGATTTATGTATTTTTCCAGAAAATTAAAAAAATTAGAATTTCAGCCATAAATCAAATCTCTTCCTTGGTAACGCACCTACTGGACTTTTACTGTTCAAATTCCTGAAACTTAAAAAAACCCTCCTAAAATCCCTTCTCTAAAAGTTGTTAACTGCTTTGTAGGTAAATCTCCAGTACCTGGATCATATTTTTTGCTATCATTTGGGACTGAAGACACTGATAAAACAACACAGAGCTAATGAAAACGGCCTCACACCTGGGCAGGAGGACCGAATTCCCAGCTCCCGCAACAGGCAGCGTTCAAATCCTGCAGTGCTGATGCACATGTCCCTGGCTCACCCCATTCAAAAACAATACCAAGGGTTCTGGCACATCTTTTGTAGCAACTCACAGTGGTTATTACAATATAAAAGTGAGCAACTGACTAAACACAGAAGCCAGTTGCTGACAGATGATAGGAATAATTTTTCAAGCAAATCTTTGAATAGTGAAGTCTTGAATTATAAACTGTCGAGCCTGTTTTCATTGACTGACAGTTTTTGGTATTTGAGTAGGTAAAGAGCTGTGAAAATTCTTCACTTCATAAGCATTTTGAAAGTGGTTTCTGACATATAAACTTTTGGCAGCAATTTTCAAGGGGGTCATCTAAAATGACTGATATAGTAGTTAGTGTGATGCAGGCGTAGCACATTTAACAGTCACTGAGCTTCGAATATGACACAGTGTGATACTAATTGCAGCACTGCAAGCAAGGCATAAAGGAGTTGCTCAGAGTGCTTGACATATACTTTATGACTTTGAAAAAAAGAAAGAGGCTTCAACTGGTAAAATCAGGACATGGTACAATACCTCCACTTCATTTTACAGATGAG
Source organism: Myiozetetes cayanensis (assembly GCF_022539395.1). Taxonomy (NCBI): domain Eukaryota; kingdom Metazoa; phylum Chordata; class Aves; order Passeriformes; family Tyrannidae; genus Myiozetetes; species Myiozetetes cayanensis. The sequence goes on from NW_026087742.1 coordinate 7,823,913, forward strand.
AAAATGCCATTTCCTAGCATGACCAAGACCGTTGAAAAAGAAAAATAAGATAAATCCCAGCTTATTTTACCTTTTTTTTAGATCCCAGGTCAAATTTATTCCATTCTCAAATGTCACAAAATTATTACAGCATATTGTAGTTTAGATTTTCCTCCACATTATGAAATATGGAAGCTGAAGCAGTAAGGTTTGGATTCTGGGACCAGCTCCCATGCCAAAAACTCAGTGGTGTGAAGAATTGCTTCTGTTGCATGTTGTTTTATTATAGCAATGTAAATGATTTATACTAGGAGAGGCCTTGGCTCTATGGTTTTAATTCAGCTCCACTGATAGATTTTCACTTGAACTACTCAATGCACACGAACTTAGTGAGCTGGTTTTAAGAAGAGTCTGGCAGCCACAAAAGGGCTAATTGGATTGAACCATGAAATTCTTCCTGGAAATAATCTTTCTGAAGGGAACCTGCCGAGCCTTCCTATCATGTTCTGTACAGGTATGCAAAGTCTGATCAAGAAAAACTACCTTAGGCTTTAAACCAATAGATGGAAAATATTTGAAAACTGACCTTCTCTTCTTTCACACAGCTATTGTCAATGAGGTCTCCACAGCATTTCTATATTTTTAAAAGCTTATAGTGCATTTTCTGAATTTTTTTTTTTTTTTTTTTTAAAGAAATCAAATACTTACCCAGAGCAGGTTTTCAAGTCTGGGGTTTTTTTCCTGTCTGCCTCCTAATGAATTTACTCTTTAAAACTCTGAGTTCTATTCTGAATTTTTTAAGCTTTTAGAGTAAGCAATACCTCAAGTCTTAGATTCATTAATCATTTTGAGGCCTGATGTTGGTTTAGCCTGCCTGACAGACCTGCAGGATGTCGTGGCGGTAGACAAAGTATACATTTTATATCTTTCTAGTTTTATCCTAATTCTTCATGCTTCTGTTTACCTTTAGGTGTTTGAGGCTTAATAAAACTGTGGGCAATCACCTTTTCTGTTTATCTTTTGATTGTTTTTTATAAACTACTTTCTTTCTGTGCTAAAATATCTGTTCAGTACAGGGTTGGCCCAATCATTTATTGCATGTAGGGTATGTGATTATCTTTCATCCAGAGGCTCTACTGCTCTAACCTGTGAAGCAGCAGCTCCAATCCTTGCTCTTTCTCGTGGACACCTCTATTTGCTCTGCTAGAAATCTCAGGGGTCGTGTTTAGTGTTTGCTGTTCTGCATGACCCACGAGTAGGTGGCACATGTACATCCATGTAGTTCAGCTCCAGAGCCCGGCCTAAGGGTCAGGGAGCAAGACACTGTTCACAATGATGAAGTGGCAGCAGATCACAGCAGCATTTGAGTGCTGATATGACTTCAGTTTGCTATTAGGGGATTAAAGCCTTGACCAGTGATAAACCAAGTGCAGCAACAGAGCAAGGCTGAACAGGAACTGCATCAAAAGGCAAATAGCAGTGGAACAGGCAAGTGAATTGGTTTGAAATGCCTACTGCTGGTTAATTTATAAAGAATCTTTAAGGTCTTTTCAAGGATTCATTGATTTTCAGCTTGAAAAGCACAGTGTCCTAATCCTTCATGATGGTATTTTTTCCTGGAATTACCACATCTCTGAAGTGGTGAAGACTTAACAGAGTACAGTCTTAACTCTGCCCTTCCAGTTAGTCGTCCTCAGAACAGTGCCTGTGAGCGCTTGTTCATTCACAAATTTGGAGACATGCCTCTGCTGCATCTCACTGTCCTGCCAGGGTGAGAGCCAGTTTGGCACCATGACTCTACATTTATGCCAATTATTACAAAATAATAAAAAAAAGAGACATAAGCCAATAAAACATACAGGGACTGAATGGAAGATCAGACCCTCATCAAGAGAGTGAAGAATCAGGACCCTAAAACATGCCCCTGAGAGCTCTTTACATCCAAGTCCAGGCTCAGCCAAGTCCTTGGTGGTCAAAGTGAGATTTCAACCCTCTTTCCAGCAGAAATTGGGAAACTGTGCACTGTCCTCTCTGTCTGACAAGAGATCTCACCAACCACATGAACAAACAGGTTTTGTGTTTTAACAGAGCTTCCCACAACATGCAGGAGGTGCTGGGGCAGGGCCTGGACCTGGGGCCAAAGCAGTTCTGCAGTGACCAGAGAGACACTTCAGCTGCTGCAGTCAAGGCAGAAATGAAGTTTGAGGTGGTTTCACCTATCAGACAAAGCAAATTTATTCAACTGTGCTTTATCAAGCACACAAATTTCTGTTTCATTCTTTAACACATTTATATCCGTGACCAAGGTCTTAGCATATGTAAACCTGATTAGACTGGAATACTGCATAAGAAATCATTTTTTTAATGATGTTTCTGATTACAGACTGAGCATATTCGTGCACTAATAGCAACAAGGAGCACCCAACCATGTGTCAGGACACTGTGTAAACAAAATGTCCTCTCCCTCAAATTAAATCCCAAATGAGGGTGGGGACAGAAGAGCAAAAACAGTGAGCTTTAAGGAATTATAAGTCACATATAGAGTTTCATACTCTTTTTCCACATGCACTTTAATGATTATTTTCCAGTGCTGTGGAAGTTGCTAAAAAAATGTAGGTTTGTTCATTTTAATATGGAGAAGGCTTTTTTACACTCCAGGGTGATCCATTAGATTAAGCTGTATTTTAATGATCTGATTTACTCAGAGTATTTGAAACACCATGATGACTTTCCATCCATCCTATTAAGCCCAGTATCCAACATTAGCAGCAGAAGCACATGGATAAGCAAATCAAATGAAAGCTGTGAAGAAAGTTGCACAGAAGCTGCATAAATGAGATCTGTGTATCTGAAAGGCTCATGGGAAGGATAAATTATTTCAAGATTGATTTAATGCAAAGACACAAGTTGAACAAGCTGAATGATTTTTCTCATTTTTCAGTTCTCTAGAATGAGGAACAGTGTTGACTCATTAATTTACCTGAAGTGATAGACACATGGAAAAAAGTGAAAGAAATCAGCCAAGATGAATAAAAACACCAGCCATTAATTCAATGCAGAGGAAGGGTAGATGGATGATGTTACTCTTGCCAGTAGTAACCAAAGTTAACAGCCTAGTCATAATATTTAAACTTAAATAATAAGCCTGCTTTAGTCATTTGGCTTTATTTTTCCTTTTATAAAGAGCAAGATATAAATTTTATGGAAAGCAAGGGAGAGAAAATTAACTGAAGTAGAGTTCTGGAGCTGAAACCGATAAAAAATTATACCATGGGACACACTGAACGAATACATCTATCAGCAAGTTTCTCTTACAAACCTAAGTGAGATTTGCTGTGTGGACAGCCTGGAAGATTTTTCAGAAGGCAGGCTGGGAGGCTGTCACTGACACAACAGAAAGACAACAGTGCTGTGGCAAACAAAGCTTTGGGTTTACTCAGAAACAAAGCCTGAGCCTACATCAAGGACTGTGTACGCATTTCCAACCTTCACATAGCTCACAAAAAAGCCTCAAGTCTCGTATACTGTAGAAAGATTCAATAATAAAACCATTAACATTTTCTAATATGTCTTTTGGTTCTTAACACAGGGCTGGAAAAATAAGAAAAATTGGCTTCTTACAGATTCTGGGAGAAGTAACAGAACCTGATGGCAAGAATAGAAGAATCTAACACAAGCACAAATAAAAAGAAACGTGTTTCCAAGGCAGATTGACTTAGTTATGATCAATCATTATTTCATATACTCCTTGTTACACAGAGATATCTTTAGCTTTTTTTAATATTTGGAATCAAAAAGAATTTGAGCATTAGCATCCACTTCAAATATCTAGTTAACAATCCTTACAACCTAATATATGCATTTAATATGCATTTGTGTATGCTTTTACAATACAATTGCTGATTATTTCTTCATGAGATCTTCTATGTTCTCTTCTGGACCTATTTTTTTTTTAAGATGCAGCCTTCACTGACCTTAATTTATCTTAATCTGGGAAAGCATTAATAAACAACCACCAAGTAATTTCTTATGTGAAAACACCATTATTCTGCCTATATGTATGGTTGTTTCCACTGACAGACCCATAATTCTACTAACTGAGAGTTACCCAGTTGCATTTACCCAACTGAAGGGAAGTTATTGATACAAATTTATGGTATTGATTTCCAGATTGTTAATTAGCATTTTAGGAATAGTAGGTATATATATTTCTGCTGGAATTTCATGCATATTGAACAAAGGAGATTTTATCTTGATATTACAATATCTACCATTTTAAGAAACTGAATGTTTTAAGATATTTTCCTAAAAAATAAACTCATTGTTTTCAGTAGCTCGAGAAACCACGCTTAGTGTAAATTGGAAATGAGGATCAATAAATCCAAGCTACCAAACCCAGTCAAAATTTAGACCACTTCCCAAATCAGCAGCAGAATTTCAGGCCTCTCTAGGACTCCTCATATGAGACTAAAATTTTGAAAACTCTTGTGTGCCTGCCCCACCATCAAGCTTCCAGGGTTAAGTTTAAGAAATTAACTCCTGCACAGGCCATTGCGGCCCCTTCTTGCCACGTTTCCCATCTGCTCATCTGCCCTGCTTGAGAGTTTTAGGGGCTGGATTTCTCAGTCACCACAGTCACATCGGAAACCAGCCTTAAATTATTCCATTAATTATGGACTGATGGGAGATGCAGTCTTTGTAGCAAGAGCTCACTCAAAGGTCCTCATCTGAAGCCATGGCCTGTGAGCCACTAGGTTCCAAAATGGATTAAATCCTAAAAAAATTAATGCTTTTCATTCCCCTGGTGCCCTTAGGAATAACAGGCTTTCTTCTCCTTTTCAACAGGAGTGTTTAACAAACCCCTATTTAGCTTAATTGACCAGCTAAACCTGATCCAGCAAAACTGTTCAGGAAACAGAATAGAAGAAAACATATACAAAAGTTCCCTAGTAAGAAAGCTTCCTTTCAACTGTTTAAAATATCTAAATAATTTATTTCAAGTACTGAACGTAAAGAGCTGGTCTTTAACCAGGTAATGCATCAATAAAACAACATCCATTTTCTTGTCAGATTCATCGTTTTCAGTAAAACTAAAGGTAATGACAAAAAGCACAGCTCTAGGCTCGCTTGAACTGATAGACAATGAGAAAGAGAAATTTGTCATGGTGTCATTTTGTAATATTTTATTTTTTTTTATTTTATTTTGTTTTATTTTATTTTATTGGAGGGGGAGGGTGGCAGTCAGCCAGTTCCCCATTTGATTGTTTTTCTTGTTTACCTGGCAACAGATCAGTGTAAAGGCTGGCAGGACTAACTTTCTCTATCACTGGTGAACCTGCCAAAAAAAGGAAGCCATGTCATATCACATCAATAGGTCAGCAGCAATTTCTTTATGGAAAAGCAGATTTCCAATCCCACAAAACCACCCCAGGAGAATTCACCGACCAGATGTCATGTTTCGTCAAGAGTTGCCACAAATGCTGTGCAACAGTCCCTAATCCAAAGTATTTAATGAATTTCAAAATCACTATTTATTAGATTTCTGTTTTCATAATAGAGAAATTTTTCATAAAAGAGTTTATACTGCCTAGGTAACTAGTTTAATGCTATATTAGGGTCTGTATCTTAAGTGACCCAAAGGGTTTGGGGTTTTTTTTCAGAGGTTTTTTGGGTTTGCGTTGTGAATGCAGGCAAGTAGATAAAGGCACAGACACGCAATAATTATGTAGCATTTCATCCTGCTATTGATCTGTGCTCAAAACTCCTATTGATATGCAGGATCAGGCACGTCTTTGCCGGATGGGATTTGTCCAGACTAACCCCTTGAAATTTCAGAGGGCTATGTGATGGCAACGCTTACCACCTTAATTGAAAAAGTAACACTGAAAATTCATTGTAAGCTCAGATTTGATCAAATCCACAGCAAGACAGTCCAGGAGAGAATGATACAAGGTTCCTGTGTACCATTATACACGATACCCTCTCCCTATCCTAACACAGTCAGAAGGATTACAGAGCAGTGTCTGCCCACATGACACTGGCCTGACTCACCAAAACAAAGGAATATTTTATTTTCATGCCTATTTACTTTGTCTGCCTGTCAACCTGTCAAACAGGAACCATCTGTGACTATAAGGAAACCCAGTCCCCTGATCAAAGCACTGAAATACAGTGAGCAGAGAAGTAGTAACATCAAAATGATGATTATGAATGTCCCCATAATCTAGCATGAACCACCTGTGAATTTTCTGGATTGAAATGAGAGTGGGAATAGTTCAGCAGGTGCATTTAGGCTTAGAAGCCAGCACAGATGAAAAAAAAAATAATAATTGGTCCCTTTGAGTTCACATGATTCCAGTGCTCTATTTAAACAGTGCCATCTTTTTGAGCATGCTCCACTACAGGTGCTGAGATGAGCCTTTTTCCAGGTTGTTATGCTACTGGTCTGTTGTGGTGACTACAGTCCTGTGTTTTCCTCGACACTCATTTCTATTAAATCCCAAAGATACCTGGAAATAGGAGGTTTTTCACCTTCCCATAGGTTTCTGCTTTGTCCAGAACATACACCTCGTGCTGAAACAAAAGACATTGTTTCCCATACCAATGCACCAAATTACCATTCCTGGTGTACTACTATTTTTCATTAGTAACACCAGCTGAAGTATTCTGTAAATCAAATTATCCCAGTCCTGTTTACACTTCCTTCTATAGCCCTCCTCCTGCCTTTTCAAAGTTATATCCTTTCCAGATTCCCTCTTAGAGTCCTTTGCTTCCTGCTATTCATGATGGCAGTGAAAAACCCAATAACTTATTGCAGTGGATTATGATTAGTTTAAGTATGAACAGCATACCTTTTCTAACAAACGAAAATCTATATGCCACTGATGTTCTCTGGCCCAGTAAAGAGAGAAAGAGGCACTCCAGGGTGCAGTTCCCTACCATATGATCCCTTTTGACTGCAATGCAGTTGTTTACATCGGCTGCACAGAACCAGACACAAAAACTGCAGACTCTGAATTCCTCCTGTGCACTGTTCTGCCCCAAGGGAAGAGCCAGGCCACGGGAAAACCAAACAAGTGATGAGAATCCCAAGGCCAGGATCACCTTCTACTGAAGCAGGACAAATAACCCACACTTCTGAGGCTCTGTCTGCAGCAACCTGAGAGAATCCATTCCTCCTTCCCATCACTTACTAAGGAACCGGGACAACAATGGCTTTTGCTCTACCAAGAGCCTGTATGGCATCACTGCACCAATGCCGTGTTTTTTCTGTCCATACAATTAATAATTAAAATAAAATACCATCTGCTTAATAATAATTCTTCAGCAGAGGATCTGAGAGTTCTTTTTCTTAACTGTATTCATACCACTTTTGGCATACCTAAAGATATATAGAATCTGTGCAATGGGGGAGCGCAAATAAAGCAGGTACTCAGGTTGGAGGAGATTTGAGCATATTAAAAACACACGGTTCAGTGAAGAGTCAGAAGCATGAATTTGGAAATAGCACATCATACATCACCACAGAATTAGCTGCATAACTCCCAGACTCACCTACCTCGTACAGAAGCATCCTGTGCGTTCAGTTTTGAGGATGGTTGAGGTTTCTCTGCTGTCTCTGCTTGGAGAAAAACTTCCTCTCTCCAGGGAAAAACAACTATTCAGTACCAGTGCCTTGGTAATTGCCAAAGAGCTTTTCAAGTCCTATTATTTAGCCTTTTTCTCAGCCACAATCAACTGTCCCAGAGATCAAAAGACTAAACACAATATCCATGACACCAGTATAATAAGACCCATTCACAGCCACTAATGATGGTTGGTTCAACAAATAAACAGGAATTGGCTGATAGGTACCATTATGCCGTTTTATACCTTATTTACTTACATGTGTAAGTCCAAGAATAACATTTCTCTGGTAGAGTACAACCCAACTAATGTTTTTTTTCCAGGTAAAATAAACAAAACAAAGCAAACTCCTGCACACATTCATGACCAGTGGTAAATATCACTCTGAAAAGCCTGATATATAGAGAATAAATAAGCACTGAGGGATTTTTTTTTTTTTTTTCTGAACCAAACAGCCTGGAAAAGTAATATTGGCCTTTTCTTCTTGCATTCTCAAAACTGTAATCTGTTATCCTCTACTTTCTAATTTTCGATAGCACACAAAAATGTTTTCCTGGTTTTTCCATTTCTCTTCAGAACTGAGAGCCTGTGTTGCAGAAAGCCCTGGGATCACGATTTTTCAGGGATTGAATTGTCTTCCATATTTAAAAAAGTGTTCAATCTGAAGCTGGGATTAAGGTCTCAGGCAGGGCAGGATTCAAAGGATTCAGTGGCTGTGTATCACTCTGGGCTGGTTTTGTGCTGCTGCTAAGATTTTAGTTGCCATTGAGACAGTAGGTTTTCCTAGTTTTAACTCACAACTGGAAAAGGAGAAAAAAGAACAGGGGAAAGAGAACTTATTAAAAGGGATTACCAGGTTAAAAAGAAAATTGACTTAGTTACACCCATATGGAATTGTAGTGTATGAAAATGTGTGTATGAAAATACATTTATTATTAATAGTACTCTAAAGTCCATTTTTACAAATCTTAAAAACCTTCAGCAAGTTCTTTTTCCAAAAAAAAAAAATCCTCATATAAAATCTCAAAGACATACTCATGGATACAAGTAAGTGAGATGCTATTTCACCCTCTCTGAAAGCTATTTCCTTTCATCTTTCTGAATATATTTTTAACCAAGGTGGATCAGGTCTGCACTCAGCAGTGACACGGAAACAGAGGCTAAAAGCTCTGGAATAAGAAATAGCCTGGGCTAGCAAATGGCACTGAAACTTATATGACTGCAGAGTGCTCGAAAAACTCAAGCTACAGCATCAAAATTGCGTGCTGTGCTATTAACAGCCCGGGTCATTGTCAGCTCTGGCTCAGCTCTGAGGTGTAAAACTCACATAGCAAGGCAAACAACACCCCAAAGACCTTGTAACACTGAGAGGTCAACTGGTCAGCACAACGATAAAGGCTGTCTGCTAACTTAGAGGTGCACTGCACTGTTGTGGAAACAGCATTCTGAATCGTTTCCCCAATGCTGTATTTTAGTAATGGTAATTTCTGGTAATGGAAAGGCAGTAGAAGGCCAAAATTATCCAGAGATTACCCTTATATTCTTGAGATAATATCACTGTTTCCAATTGCTCTCTTTTAAGCAAATACAGAGGCAGAGGGAGTGAGTTTGCATGCCCAGGCTTTCTTTCCTGTCCATCACAGCCCTCCTGGACAGACACAGCTATGCCAGAAGAATCAAAACTGCAGACTGAGAAAGGACCAGGCTGACTTTCCCGATGAGCTGCACCAGATGCTCCTCAGCTGCAAGCTGCAATTACAACCTTGCAGTATAAATTCCTGTATGTACCAAAATAATCTTTGCACAACACTAATTAAGTCGGGGGGTTTTGCTGTCTGTCTTTTCACATTATTTTTAAGCTACACTCAGCATATTTAGCTTTTCTGAGTTTCTGAATGGTTGTGAGACAAAGATCACTGTGAGACACCAAGCACTGGAGAAGTTTGGAGCAGGTAGGGGAGAGCTGAACCAAGGAGCAGTACCAGAACATCTGCCTACCTGAGCCTCAAGGCCAGTGCTCCCTCATTTTCGAACTTCTTCCTTGTTGCCTTCCCAACATCTTTTTTTATAGAAGAGCATTAACTCTAACTCCACAAAAATCCAAGCTGCTTCAGTAAAAACTACCAAGAACAACAAAAGGTATAGAAAAGGACTTTACACTGGAAGCAGAGGAAGGCTGATAATGGTATCTCAAGAAACAGATATTGAAGTTAATGTTCTTTGATTATCAATACACTTAAGGATAAGGATAACTAAACAGAAACAGAAGAAATCTGTTTTATCTGTTGAAATCAGCCAATAAAAGAAGGGGGGAAGGCAAGGCAGTTTTAAATCTCAGTATCACTCTAATAAATCCTACTGCAGCCTCCAAAAAGAAATAATAAGATGCAATTTGTGCTTGGAATATAAACGTATAGTTGGGTGAAATATTTGCTGTATTAAAATTAATAGGAAACATCAAGGTCTGTATTTCACACGGTGTGCACAAAACAGATTTACATTACACAACCAGTGACCAAATGTGCTTGTGAATTTGCAGCATTCCTGGGGGATTCTTTCTTTGCTATAGTATTAACCTTATGTTTTTATCCTGTGTTTGTGGAACACCATACAGTTTGTCATTACTACGTTGTGTACTCTTACAAATGTGATTAAAATCTAGAAGGAGATGGTAAACATCAGTATTTATATATTTCATCAGTATTTATACCTTTTTTTTTTTTTTATTAGCTACCTGTCTAGAAGCCTACCTTCTATTACTATCCCACTGCAGCTTCTAAACTCTTACAAACCCTCACATATTCTGACTCTTAAACATTATATGCATCTGTTGCCACATTCCTTCTATCCAGCACATGCAGGTGCAGTGCTGCTCATCCTGATGTACCTTTGCAGAACCTCTGAAAACCATTAATGAAATGTTGGCAAAAGAAAAAAAGACTGCTTAAGAAAGACAGAAAATTTGCTTTTTAATCAAACACAGTTTACTCAGTGGGCAGCTAAAGTCTGTAAGACACTATTACTTGTATAAGAAAAGGTTTATCTTAATATTTTACATGTGTGTCCTCACCCCGTTCTAATCTCCAAATTGCAAGGCTGAAGACTTCTGCTGCTGGTCATTAATTATTTACCTGTTACGAAGTGGAACACCAATACCCCATTCATTAGGTTACATAGGTGCAACCTCAGTAGCATTTTGTCTGCATAAATAAATAGATTACATGTTTTGACATTCTTGCACGCTTTGCCTTCCTATCCACAGCTGAATGAAAGGCAGGAAAGGGCCCTGATCTCTCCCTGTCTGGAGAATACAAACAGATTGAGAAGTGCATCATCTGCACGTGTTACTGCAGCAGCCTTCCCTTTGTTGTCAAACTCAACGCAGATTCATTCCAAAATATCCAAGTCCAAACCTAATTTCTGGCAGGACCTACGGGATATGAGATGTCTCCTTGGCATTCATTTGCTACAGGAAAGCCTCGGAAGGACAATGAATGACAGCCAAAGTGATTACCAGTTTCAGTGAGTGAAGGTCAGCAAGTGTAACATCTGCCTTGCTGGTGCTGGCCTACATATTCATGTGCAGTGTTCTGCTCATCCAGAGGTCACAAAATCTCACAGAATGAACAAGATCCCACTGGAACACCCTGCTTCCATAGACATGCAGGCACATCATTTTTTTGCTCATTCAGTGAGTTGTTTTTTTTTAAAACTGGACAGACTGAAGGAGCCACATTGCTCAAAATTATTCTTTTTTAACTTTTTTTTAAATTTGATGATTCAAAGGGAGAGGAGGACAGCAAGTGTGGTGTGTGTGTATATATAAATTTATATATTTCTTCTGCCTTTCACAGCACATACGTAGATTCACTCAGAAAAGTTGCTATAACTTTCAAAGTGCCTTTCCTACCAAAAAAAAAAAAAGAAAAAGGTTGCCTCAAACTTTTTTAGAACATTATGTTATCTAAATTAACATAACTCTGTCACAGATTAACGCTGAATACCTGTCCTCTATGTTTATAAAAAATAAAATTTTTAAATGACAGTTGTAAGCCATACAACTGAATAAGTAATTTCTACAACAAATCTCAAATGCTTTTGAAAGTGCACTGCTCCCCATGCCATGATCCAGGAGAATGATCTAGTCCCACCATGAAGAACCTGAAAAAATTGCATTCCAAGAGTATTTTTAAAAATTTTTATCGTGTATTGCACTACTTAATGAATCCACATCCAAATTTTACAACCTGAAAAGATAATTTTACATTCAAAGACACAAAATACCAGTGAGCTTCAAATTACATTCTACAAAGGTCAGACTCTTTCCTCTGGAAATGTGGAAAGATGGGACACAGTGGGCATGAAATTTTATAACAGAAAGAAACTAACAAAAACAGGTATTTCTTCAACTGACACCCATTTTCATTTCAAAAACTGGTTTCATAGTTTGAGACAATCTCCCTGAAGTTTGTTACAGAATTTCTCTTTAATAGACTATACAGAAGTCATTTAGTGCATCGGTACTTTCACCACACTTTAAGTAAATTAGTTTTCAGGGTTCAACAGCCCAGACACAGATTTCCACATAGCAGGCAGTGGATTCAAAGTGTCCAAGTTAAAACTGCTCTGAAGGGAGTACATTTTCCACCACAATCTTGGAAAGAATCCTCAGCAACCCAACAGTGACAAGCAGCCCTTCAACACCATGAAAGACGATCCCTGTTAAAACCAGGAAAGACTACAGTGTTCTAACTGCATGTATTTTTTCTAACAGCCTTTCTTGAGTTATCACCACATGGTCTCATTCCATTTCATGCTTTCATGGTATTACTACCATGCATCAAAATTAGGAGAAAAAAATTTCCTCAACACAGGACATAAAATGCTTTGGACTTTTGATGAAGACTCTAAAAGAGACAAGACAACATCGTATGTTAACTAAAACTGAGCACTTAACAGCCAGAAACTTTTCATACTTAAACTTGTCATAGTGAAGAAACAGAAGGAGTACATCCAAGTGTAATTAGAGCATTACAAAAACAGACTGTGAAAGGCACAAGCAAAAGAAGGCATTAACAGTTGTGTAAGGTAACTCCAGCAGATAGGCTGCAGAAATCAGTTTCATAGAGATGGGTGAAAGTTAATTTGAGCTGTGCCTGAGGGCAACAATAGAAAAAGTTACATTCCCTTCTCAGTCCAATTTTGTATTCTTGTAAGAAGTTGGTATTTACTGGTTTTGCATGATATTAGCTAAACACAACAGAACCAAGAGACACCAAAATGAGACAGGGAGATAAGGTCACACCTCCATTGCTGTAAACAACGCACAAAAAGCATAGCAAGAGGCATTCTTTCTATGCAGACAGTGTGAAAAAGAGAATAGTTTTTATTTGCCTAATACAATTTCACACATACACCATACAGCTTCTGAGTGCTCTGACTGAAAATTAAGCAGTGAAGTTTACTCATTAAACACCTGTAGCTTTCCACTCACAAGGTCCTTAATGCACTATGCAAAGTTTCATGAAAATTTCAATTCCAAGGGAAGATATTTTTGTTCTCCATTTACAGTAAATTACAGGAATGGTCTGTTCCTTTAATCCTTATCCTTCAAATAAATAAATGAGCAGCTTTGATTAATTAGCAAATACTAAGTGTTTGTTATTAATGATCATTCTCTTGACATTGTCCTGGATTATATCAACAGTTTATAAGAGCAAAAAATAATGAAAGTCATGATTAATAGTTGTGTTTATTATAGTACATTCTAATTAGTCTACAGATAACGTGCTCTACTGTTGTAGTTGCTTATATAAATATAGCATAAAAGAAAGATGTATAACATAAATAAATTGAAGAATGCAATTGCAGGAGTCATTATAGCTCCACAATATTTCAGGAATGCTCTATTTAGCAAGGATTACCCAGCTGGAAAAACAACAAAAGAAGAAAGGGTGACTACTTCAGAGGAAGAGAGAGGAAGGAGAAGAGAAAAAAGTTGTCGAGTAGGACTCAAGAACAGAGTCAGGCAAAGGACAGGAAGGAGAAACAGCTGCAAGAAGCAGAAAAACTTTACACAGCAGAAGTGTCCAAAACCTATTGATTTCTCTATCTTCTAACTGATACCTAAAACCAATTAACTACACTGCCATCTGATGAATTCCCCTGGTTTCTATGCCAAATGTTGCAAGGTTTGGGGGCAGGAAGTGAGTTTTCTGAAAAAAGTCCACAAGAGATTTAAGCATGCTGGAGGGAAGATATTACACGTGGCCCATTTTGTTAGTCATTCCTGAGACAGGGAAAACGTAGCTTTGGCTTGATTCCCCTTTGCCCACTTTGTTGTGTGCAAAAGCACATTCTAGCTTAGGTTGACAGCTGACTTGCTAGAGACCAAAGACAGACTTCAGGTTACCCACAGGCACAGATAACACCGCTACTCAGAGAGCTGGCTGAACATCTTTTACAGAAAAATTTATTATACAGAAAATGGCTTCTCTGCCAATTTTTACAGTGAAAAAAATTGCTTTCAACGAGCCTCTGAAAAGATAATTTTATATCACTGATTATCCAGTGGAAAAAAAAAAAGGTATTTTATCTCTTTTCATATAAATCTCCATTTTCCGATATCGTTGAAAAAATGTAGCTTCTGAGTAACATGAGTAAAGGCAGGGAAGATGTGCTCCTGAGCAATGGTCCACTGAAAAATGAAAAAGTAGATGAGTTCGCCACTCTATCGAATAAGAAAGCCCTCTCCTTCTGTCTGAGAGAAATAGAGCAGTCACAGTCATTTGCCAGCTTTCAGAAAACAGTTTGCTTCCGTTACTTGAAATTAGATTATTAAGTGTTTCTGTCCCAAACCATCACTTCGGGGACCAAACTCTATGTACTCCAGCTTCAAGGCTTTGTGTAACAGCTACTTTTCCTTTAAAACCAGAAAACTAAAAATATTTGTTTGATCACACATTTCTAGGACCGGAAGCTTTGCTTCAAAATCCTTTTACAAAAATTGCTATATAGTTTTTTTTATACTCCAGCCATTATTTTTTAATCACTGAAGTGCATGGGAATTGAAGCTTTTTGCCTGGAGTAGGTAGCAGAGAGGAAATCTTGCTCTCTCCCAAGCCTTTGGGGCCAGGTATGCCTGACAACGAGTCTTGTTTAGGCAGAGTTTTTGCTCTAAACTTTGAGACTCTCGCTCACATGCTTAACTTTAAATATTTCAGAGGAGTTGGGGAGATTACTGGAAGTATATTTTTCCCTGATAACTCATGACCAGCACAGGAGTCAATGCAGGAACAAGGTGGTGTATCAGATAAAGATATGCTGTGTACTCTTAGGAAGTGGGTTTAGGTTTTTCAGTAAGTAATTTAGCTTTCAGCTAAATAATATATAAGGAAAAATTACTCTAAGCTAAGTATCTTATTAAATCTAAAAGTCTTTGGATGAGTCATTTATATGCAGTGAATTAGGTCAAACAAATTATTTTTTCATTTTATTTTTTATTTTTATTACTACTTCTGAAGGAAACTGTAAGGCCTTCATATTGTGTGTCTGCTAATAATTACCAGTAATGTGATTAAATTCATGTTTAATGCTTATCTAAATTAGCTCATTAGCTTGTATGGATGTTTCAAAACCTCCAAAGACTGAAAAATATTCAGTTTCCATTATAGTCCTGATTGTGATCTCACTGACTGTGGCTACCATGCTCATTACTCTCTGTATACATGGTATTGTATGGAATATCACTTGTTTCAAGCCAATTATTATGCAAATCCCAAGACCTTGCTTGCCACTCCCCGGTGACAACGAAACCTTGTTTGGCTTAAATAATCATTTGGGAGCCATTTACACACACTGTGAATGAATATTACAGATCTTTTATAGCAAGGAACTATATTTTCTTTCAGCAGATTGTAACAGCAAACCGTCAACTTCAATCAGAAGAATTATTTGTTTCCCTGTAAATACATTCTGATGCCTCAATACCTTTTTCTTGACTATGTGGTACTAGATGAAACTAACAAGATTCTATATATTAGTCTTGTTTATCCTTCCTATTTTTCTTATACTGAGAAGCTTCTTACCATGGACTGATTTCAGTGGTATTAACTTGCCTCAGCTTTGTTGCCTTCCTTCCCCATAAAGAGAGTATAAGAAAATACTAAGAGATAAATATTTTCAGAATCTATAGCTATAAAAAATAAACTGATAAAACAACTTACCTCTTCTAAAACCATAACAGATGCATAGTTATATACCAATATCATATAAAACTTTTTTTATAAAAATGTGCCAATACATACCTATATAACTTTAAAATTATTACAATATACAAAATCTATTAATTTTATTTTCTCTCTTTCTTTTAACATACCAACTAGATTTTTCATTCTGTATGACTTTTTGAAGAAGATCTGAATTTTATTCTCAACTTTTATGGGACCAAAGTTTAATCTGTGTGTGAAATCCAGTCTTAAAATCCAGAAAAAAAGCCTTTCACATTTTTTTTAGAGGAATTGTTTAAAGCATAGATTATGATCACACACTATTTATCAACATACTATAATATTCTTTTTTTTTTAGCATAATGCACATTGTAACTTCATTTCTTGGAATGTACTGTACAGACAAAAAAAGAAAAAGCAACAACTTCACTGAACTCATTAAAACTACAAATTAAGGTGTAATTAAGGGGATTCCTGTTGGCAAAGCACTGAAACAAATTGATAGAGGGAAGGTTTTTGCTCTAACTCCTCCGTGGTGAGGAAAACACTAACTGTATTAATAGTGCTCCATTAAAATATCTAACTGTATAAAACTGCCATCATTCAGACCTGCTGACACAGGAGTTTGTTATTAGGTAAGCCTCTAAACTTTTATTTGCCCATTCTCCTCTCTAGCCACTGCTGCTCCTCTCATGAACAAATTTAGTAACCAGTTCTGAAATCCATACTGAAGTAAAAAGAATTGCTAAATCTCTTCCTCTTTACCATCAGTGGTTCCCACATTTCAGTATTTTTTTCTTCAGAATAGCTATTGTATGTAGCATTTATTCAATAGCTTGAATCATTTCAGATCCAAAATACAAAACCAAAAAAGACTGTAGTCGGGCAGAACAGATTCTGTTATCTAGTAACCATTATACTTCCAGCCATTACAATTCAAACGTGATCCACATAACCATGAAAAAAAAAAAAATCAGTCAAAATTACTCCTCTATCTCTTGAAGGTGATTTGTTTTCAATACCTGTAAATTTCAAATCCAGGACCATTCCCTGTCTATGAGAAACCTCTTTCCCAAGTGGGTATCAAAACCAAGGCTTCTTATCCTCTATTCTTGCTGTGGAGGTCACTGGCACTTCAGGTAATCGGGAATTACTCACCTTTGCCAATCGGGAGCAGCCTCTTAAGCTTCTTTGAAACACTTCTATTTAGATGCAGTGATTATTTCAAGAATTAGTGGAATTCATATTGGTATCTTCTTGTCTCTCCCCGTAATATGAAATTTTATAAAATGGAAAGACTGGAAACTTGTGGTGCTTCCCTGGAAAAGATAATTTTTATCCTTCTCAGTAAAACATTCTCAAGCAGCATTCGTGGAACCTAAACCTCTCCCCGAGGAAAAAAGTCCATCTATTTGTTTTCCAGGTTCAATTTTCACTGTAACCATAATTTGGTTATGCCCTCTTTTTGCTATTTGTACAAAGTAATCTTTTATAAATTAGAAATACCATATATATGTTATCCTTCAAATAAATTATTCCAAGCCATTCCATTTGTATGTTTATGCACCCAGGAAAACCCGTAAATAAAAATAATGTATTCTACAAGGGATGTAAAGTATATTGGTCTCACTCAAGCTTGCATTTGTATTTGGATGGAGTCATAGAATCACAGAATAGTTTGGATTGGAAGGGACCTTTAAAGGTCATCACATCCAACCCCTCTGCAATGAGCAGGGACAGTTGCTCAGAGCCCCATCCATCCTGAGCTTGAATGTTTCCTGGAATGAGGCATTTACCAGCTCTTTGGGTAACCTGTGCCACTGTTCTCACCTTCACTGTAAAAAATTTCTTCTTTACATAAAGTTTAAATCAACCCTCTATCACTTTGAAAAATTACATCTTGTCCTGTTGCAAGAGGCCCTGCTAAAAAGTCTGTTCCCATCTTTCTTATAAAGTCCCCTTCAAGCACGGAAAGGTCCCTGTGGGATATCCCCAGAGCTTTCTCTTCTCCAGGCTGGACAACCCCAGCTCTCTCAGCCTGTCTTCATAGGGGAGGTGCTCCAGGCCTCTGATCATCCTTCTGGCTCTCCTCTGAACTCATTCCAACAGGTCCTTGTCCTAGAGATTATCCATTAGAAAACACTAACAAAGTGTTTTGTAGGTTGAAGAAAAATTTCAGCTACAACCAGATACAGATATTTTCATGAATATACTATGGCACTTTTTAGAAAGAGTTGTTTGGCTTCTTCTTGGCTAATGAACTTATATCCTGGTGCCTGGGGAACTTCCTTGGCCTATGTGAGGGGAGGAAGTTGGCTGTTACATGTACTGGAAAGTCTACTTGGATTGAGTGTGGCATAGAGAGATGCTCAATATACATTGTGAAATACCAAAGAGATGCATGGAGGCACAGGTTGGTGTTATAACAGAGGAAATATTTCAATTCATTTTGGGAAGTTGACACACAAAAAAAATTATATTTCTGTTCATTTGAAATGTTTTTTTTTTTCCCTCAAGAACTATATAAATTATACATTAAGAATTTCATAAATATTATTAATACAGTTTCAAGAAACCTTTCGATTTTTATGATAAATATGAATCTTAATTTATTGTCCTCTCTGAAAGCAATGCACCTATTGAAAAACTAGTTTCTAGAAAGATTATAATTTCACTATTCAAAAACCTCAATGATTTTTACCTTTTAAGATAAATACTTCTTCCAGAAAGATCTTCGTATATTTTCTGAAAATTATTCTTTTTATACACTGGTAATAAAAAATGAGTTAGCTTGACTTATTTCCTTATTTCTAAAATACTATATTTCTATTGCCAGAACAGGATTGTAAGGAGATATATTTTAGAGGCTGACTTCTCTAGTTAGTTTTCAATTCCATCAGCGTTCATGTAAAGACCATTTGTACTGAGCTGCCAGAGAACACATCAAAGAACATTTCCTGCTGTTACCAGCAAGAATATTTATCTTATCACCTTACTGAAGCCTGGAGTTTACCTTTTGAATGGAATATCTTGTTTTCACTTCTAAAGCTTAATCACCTGCTATACACTTTTGCTACAAAATGAGACCTTAGGTTCACATTTCACTAATGAATATGCAGTACTACATAGAAAATAATGTTTTCTCTAACCATGTGCAGTAAGTGTACACACTTTAATTGCAGTGAAAGGTTTAAATTATTTTTAACTTGTCTGAAAATAATACTTTTTATTTGCTATTATCTTTTTTAATCAGTCAGAACACCAGTATGTTAAAGATTAAGTAGTTTCCTATTTTATTCCAGGAGACAATTATATGTTTAATGCAAATAAGCAGATTTGGAGAGGAAACATGATTTTTTTTATCTAAATCACAGGCAAACAAATGTTAAGAAAAGAGCTGAATTGTATATGAAAGAAAACGTAAAACATATAAACATGTAAGAACACCTTAATTTTGGATCCTTATACAGGTGTAGTACATACATTTTCCTAAACACCATATGAAAGTCAGGAAAAATATTTATGCCTTTATGTGAAAAGGAGTTTGGTACAGCTGACAAAATCATTAAGAAAGACGTTTGCTCTGTTAATTGTTTCCACTTCTGCAACTATGATTGTAAAAGAAAACAAGAGAATTCAGCAATGTCACGCTATATCTGTGTGGCTGGTGGCTATTTGGCTCTGGTCTGGTGTGTATTAACAGGTCCCAAAGACATGCACCTATTCATTTGAAATTCAAAATGTCTGCAGAACAGTACCACTCTGTAGGAAATACAATCTGTTATAATAAAATATTATTCAATAATGACTTTGATAGTTTAGGACTGTTGATTAATGAGCCCTCTGTCTAATTAAAAAAAAAAAAAGAAGTCAAATTTTGGTCATTATTCATTTACAGGAGCTGTAAGAGACTATGTGTGTGACTATATCACCTAGCCCTTCTTTTGCAGGGAGAGGTTTTCATTTACTCATCACTGAGGTAGGGCATCTACCAGCAATTCTGATATCTCAGTACAACATATTTGTGTATCTAAATGAATAACACCCGGCACAACAAGCATACCCAATGACAGATGTGCCAAGAAGAAAAATTTAAAAAGCCAGTTTACTGTGGTAACTTTAGAAGGGATCATTTAATCTGTTTTGACTCTTAGGATCTCACTATTTTGCCAGTACATGAGCAGGTTTTCTCTTTGATTTTCATAATAAGTAACGGGATCTGCAGCTGAGAAAGGAACACCTGCTGGATTGTGCTGTGCACTCCAGAAAGTTCAAAATATATGCACAGATAAAAGACTACAGGCAAGCTCTGTCTAGCTATGTATCTGAAGTACAGATACAAGCATTTTCCTTTCCATCTGTAGAAGAGAAAGTACCACAATCTTACGGTGCACTTTATATGTTATCCTGCCACAAAGAGGCAACCTGCTGGGATTAATTGGAAATGCATAGGAAAGCTGCCTCAGCCTCGTAGCACTGCTGAGCCTTGTCATCCTAATGCCAGCAAATGTGGAGCTGCTACTGGCAATCCTCCACACTTAGCAAAAAAAAAAAAAAAAAGATACCCTTTGGATGCTGACAGTGTGATATGAAACAGAATAGCAGAAACAAGCCATACACTTCTGCCACCTGCTTCAAACTTGCCAAGTTGTTATTTTCTTCACAAGCAATATCACTTCACCTAGCAGAAACACCATAAATGGGATAAAAAGGAAACAACGTTATATTTACTGGGGTTTTCTTAAGTTGTCTGCATCTCCAAGGCATTTGAGAAATGAATATCCTAATGGAAAATGGAATAGCAGCCTCATTTGCAAAAGTTGCATTTTGCGAAATATTCCGCAGCCCTTTGGGTGATAAGAGAGAAAGTGGTTGTTGGATTTGGATGGGAGTTATCAGAAGAAAAACAGGATTGGCAGCTGGTGTGAAAAGATGGGAGAAAAGATCCATGGATTTGGTAAATACAGGAAATTGGGAGGGGAAAAAAAGTAGTAATTGAGCAAGCATAAGATGACGTTCATGTCTGAAGTTTCAGACAATACTTGAACAAAGGGAAATAAAAGGGGAGGAAAGAAGGAGGGGAATAAAAAAGAGAGGTCTATCAAGACAAGGACACTGTGTGCAAAAATCCTGGAACAAAAGCTGAGATTAAGAACCTTATAGGGAAGAATACAAGCTGAAGAGCACGACAAGGGACCTTCTGATTTGCTCCTATAAACACTGGGCTGCAGAAGCCAGCAAGGAAGTGGTGGAAACAGAAGGTGGCTGGAGTAGGCAGAGACAACAAGTTCCATTTAGCAAGGGCAACAGAAATAGATGTCCACAACAGCATAGCCCATTCAAGTGTTTGGCATGAAATCTTGAACTTCCCACACAGGTCTAAATTGCTACGCCCAGGATTTCTTTCTAGCTCCTAGGTTCATGTGCGTAATGCAGGTGCATCCCAGGCAGTCACAGGACCAAAGTGGCATGTAAAATAAAACCATTGTGTACAGTTATGGCAGAATCCCCAGGATGCACAACACAGTCAAAAAGGGGCAGCACAAGGATTGCTACCATGGGGTACATCGAAGAGAGCAGCAGCCCGACCTCAGCTTCGCGGCATGGAGAGCCTAAGTAATACAGATCCTATAGCACAGAACTGGTGTAGAGTACTCATGAAAGAAGAGTTACATAAAAGGGAAGAGGAGTGTAAAAATTATGAACACACCTAAGCCTGCAATTTTCTATGCAACACATTTTAGCTTTATTACAAGATTTAAAGTGTGCAACCACCAGAACATGCGCTTAAAATGCTTCAAAGGGATGCTTACTGTAGCATTTGCCTAAAGCTATCAGCAAATATTTATGAAATGCACCAGCTGAGTATGTCCAAGCATACCAGTAACAGTTTGTACACAAAAATGGTGAGCTGCTACTCTTATTAGTTATCCTGTTAGGGCTGGTAGCAAACATCCATATAATGGCTTTAGTATGTTCCAGCTGTGCAGGTAAAATATGAAATGTCACTTCTTTTTCATTTACTTTTTTAAAAGACTCATGAAATTGAACCTCTCCATAAAATTTAGGTGGTTTTTTTGGTTTTTTTTTTTTTTTTTTTTTTTTTTTTTAAAAAGAGGAGAAGTGTTGTGGTTGGACCCCAGCCAGTGACCAAGCACCACCCAGCCACTTGCTCACTCTCCCCAGAGTTGGTCTGGGGGAAAGAACAGAAAGAATAAAAGTGAGAGCATTCATGGGCTGAGATAAAGCCAGTTTAATAGGTAAGGCCAATGCTCAGCAATAACAAAAACATCTCTGTATTATCAACACTGTTTCCAGCACGCCAATCCAAAACACAGCTCCATCCCATATCAGCCACTGTGAAGGAAACTACCCCAGCTAAACCAGAGCAAAGTAGGAAAACCCAGACAACAGCTCATCACATGCTTAACAAAAACACTAGATCTCTAAGTGATACTAAGCCAATATTAAAATATTTAGAAGTACCAGAAATCTGTGTGGAAATTGTCCATTATTCTGCATTAAAAAGACGGTGTGAATAGTATACAATAAACACTGTGTACTTAATGGTTAATATGAGTGTTAACTCATCATAATGATCCACCAGTTAGGAACAGACAATGAATGAAAACCAGAGAGCCTTTAAAGGGAAAGGAAATGCATATCAATCTGAAGAAAGGCAAAAAAATCACAAAATACAGGGTGCTTAATCACAAGAGTACTTACCTAAGCAAAGTATGTTTTTACAAACACATTTTATGCAAATGCTATATATGTTTTAAACAAGGGTTTTTTTGTTTGGGTTAGGAGTTTTTTTTGTTGGTTCATTGTTTTTGTGGTAATCTTTCTTTATCTTCCTATCTTGCTATCAATAATGGGAATATTTTAGCCAAGAGAGGTAGAGAAAAGGAAAAAAAGTAAAAGCCACTGCAACTTTTTTAGGATTGGGGCATTTATGGTTGAAAGTTATATCTATGTATGCACACAAAGGGAAATGGTTGAATATTTACCTCATCCAGATTGATGGAGTATCATTTTGGAATTAGAGGATAATACCACCTCCCTTCTAGTCACACATTCTTCTTCACAAGAACAATTCTAGCATGAATTAATGTCAAGCACAGTGGAATGGGTCTCACGCAGAAATTTATTTGTGTTCATATTTTCAGATCAGATACTAAAAAAAGCAGATGCTTCTGAATAAGTTCTCACACTAGTATCAGAAGAATTAAAGGTGGTAAATAGACTTACTGCATTGAAAGTCTAAAGAAGTCTCTCTGTATTTCAGAAAGGACAACACTGTAGATGAGAACAGTCTTGTCCCCATCAGTCATTCATTCCCAAGCTGCTTTCATGCATGTAACTGGCCAGAGATCAGTTTCTTTAGTTTCTGTACATGTAAAGGTCCAGAAATCAGAACTGAGTTTTATATTGATTTTTTCCACCTCTACTTGTTCTTCAGTCAAGATTGTATGACTTCATCAAGAGATAAAGATTTGCCCCCTTGTTGCCTCTCTCTTCAGCTTGTTTTATTTTGTCCTTAGCTGAGAAACTTCCACTTGAACAAACTTCCCTCCTCTTTCTCACTATTGGTTACAACTGAACTGTGACAGCTCTGTTAATTTTCCCAGCACAGCTTTCTTCTTCAGCAGTTGTTTATAACATCAGTTGCCTCTTTTTTAATTGTTACTGTCTGGTTTGGGTTTTTTTTGGTAAGTCATTTATTATGAGTAGTTACGCCATGTAAGAGGCAGAGCACTGGGTATCATGTAGACTCGTTAGATACACACAAACCCCACAGACTCTTTCAGAATTGTTTAGTTGCAGATATCTATAGCCTGAATCATCACAAAGTCTAATTTAAGCAAAGCAAAACCCGTCAATATACAAAGCAACAACTGTAATAACATATATCAGAAAGGGTGATCTTCCTTACTGCTATCAACAGATACAGTCAAATGTAAAAAGTACCAAAATTACCATGGAGTGAAAGAACCTTTATTTTAATAATGCTGAAGTATTACATTTTGATTCATGTTTCATTTTGTTTAATTTTAAAACCAGGATTTAAAGATGATTTATATTATAGTTACCATAAAATTATTATATCATAAGTAACCCAAACATTTGTTTCTCATAGTAATGTACTATCAGTATCAAACATTTTGATATTATTGACACATGGTATCTTAATATAAAAATATCTTTTTCCCACTTCACCACCACCAAGGAGTTTTCTTCACATTTTACTTGCTTCTAATCCATATTTAAATATCCTTCCCTTCACTTCTTATTTCACATCAGGGACCACCCGGGGTAGGAACAAGTGCCTACACTTCTCTCTGATTTCAGCTATTATAAAAAATATAGTATTTCACAGGTAAAAACCTCAACTGGATATTTTTGTTCCATTTAAATCTACTTCCAGCTTTCCAGCTGGTGCAAATGGAATGCATCAAACCAAAGATTGCATTGAACGTGAGAACAGTCACAGTCACTACCCACAACATTAAAAGATGTGCAGAACTGAAGAGCCACTGCCTAAAAATTACTTTTACTTCAGTCTTATGGTTTAAAAAGAATTTATAAGTTAAAGATGTTTACAGAGCAAATGTGTATAAGCTTTACTGCATGCTCTGAGTGAGACCAAGCACTGGAGTCATGAAGCCCAGTTCCCCAAACCAAGACTATACTCGAAGTCAGCTCAATAAGACAGGTCAGATTTTTATACTCTTTATCTTTTACAAGCCATAGGAGACTTGGGCTTTCCACTTTTCATGATATAACTAGGCTGGATATACCGAGTCTACTATTATTCTTTTCTCTCTAACTCTGCAGCCAGCGCTCTATAAATCATGTCAAAATGCTCCTTTTAAACTTAGTATCTTTTAAAGTATTTTCCCTAGGTGTCCATCCAGCTTCATGCAAAAAGGTTTTGAAATTTTTAGTCTCTTCTTTTCATGTACCTAGTATTAATGCTTTTCAAGGTACAAGTTTCAGGAACCTGAGATTCAATCAAATGGTAGGTGAGAATGATTTTTCTCCTAGAGTGCAGAAGTAAAAACCAAACTGTTTTCCTATTCTTAGCAATCTGTCTTCAAATCATGTCTTCTTTGAGAATTTTTGGGAGAAATAAAAAGGGAATGTTTCCTGTTTAACAAAACCATTTTCCACAGAGGAGCATTCCAGTTACTTTACGTCCTATACAATCATTTTTAATACTCAGTAGTACAGTCATTTAGATCAGCAAGAATTGTTCCTACACATAGTTCCCTTTATGTCATGAAAGTTTCTATGGTGCATAATTTAATAATATGACAAGAAATAGGAAATATTTCACCATAAGTATAATCAATAGGATTAACTACATTAGCCTGCTGTGAACACTTGTGATTGAAAGTATTCAAAACTGCTCATTTGAAAAAGAAAAGCTAATACATTTGAGGTGGAAATTGGCTAATACAAGGCAGTATCACAAGTCTATAGAAACCCTCTGCCCCTGAAAATAGGGTGAGATAAGGAAAAAAAATTAATTGAATCACTCTTAACAATGCAGTTTAATGACTCAGGTTATCTACACCATTTTCCTCTGGGTATTCACCTACTTCAAACCAGTTTTTTTCTATTCAGTAAGTGTTGAAGCATGACATAACTTCTAGTCTTTTCCTAACATTTCATTTTGTAATAAGTCAGAGTGGATACTTATTAAAGATTCTCATCAATTTATTTGCAAAGATACAGGCTTTATCAAGTTGTTAGTAGAGAAAAAAAAAGGCATTATAATATTATATTTTGCTGATTGGTGAGTTTTTGCTTTACATTTTCTGCACCTACATTTATGACACTTTTAAAAAATGTATTTTTCTAATTAATAATTTTATATTATTATATTCATTTCTTTACCAATTATTAATAATATTCTGAAGTTCCTTTGCTCTGGACACTGTAAATAAATTAACCCTTTCCAGAAGAATATAAAAGTTGATTGTATGGTTTCACACCTCAAGTGTACATCTTCAAAGTTACTTGACCAGAATGAAAAGAAACCTAAATTTGAAAGAATTTTTTTACACTATATTTGAAAAAAAATGCAATCAAAATCAGCTTTACTTCTTACCAGTGACTGACTTTTCTGCTGAATAGACTTCTGATTTCACTGTGTCATTAAAGTAGAGTATTCACAGGTGTAAAGAACAATTGTTTACAGAAATAATCTGCTTTTAATTCCTTATAAAAGTCCTGTCTTGTCTGTTAACCACAGGATAAACTTTGGCCCATGATGCCCATAGGTATTCAGATTAATAATTCAAAGACTTGACTTTCTTTATCATTCACTGGGAAAGAAGAAAATCAATGCAGATATGGAATTTGAATATCAAGAATGAAGAAAAAAAGAAGAGTTAGTGATGATCACAGTTGGTAAACAGTACTGTGTTGGAAAGAAAAATATACATTTGAAAATTTCAAAAATTATGAGCACAAATGACACATAGAAGCAGAAGGATTATCAAAATTCATTATTGGTTGACAAAGACTATGACAGTTTCTGGTTTGTATATGTAAGCTTTTTTTTTTAAAATCATTTTAGTGACAGCTACAGATGCATTGGAGGGCAACTGCTGTCTTACAAGGATGTTCTTCGATAGTTGTGCTTTTAATAGTGGTTAAAAAGGTAGGTCAGTGTACTTATAAACAGGAAATTTTATCAGTGGCCCAAGATATTTTCTTCCTATGTTTTCCCTCTTACCTTTGCTTTACCATGAGCAAAATGTGCATGCAGAAATTGTGATACCCAGCACAGCAAGAAGGTACAACTCAGAAGATGACACACCACCAATCATTATTGTGTTATGACCTAAATACATTATCTTTAAAATAATATCCTTATGAATTTGAGTAGAGTAATTTAAAAGCAGTTAGCCAAACATTTCATTTTCAAAATGCCTCTCAATAGCAAAGGTTTCATTCTCTATTATAATTCTCAGTCTACTTTATTATCCCAAGACAGAGACCATATAATTAAATTAACTGTGACTTTGCAACTAATTTTCAGATTTTAAAAAAACATATGCTACCTTTCATGGGACATTTAATCTGTTCATTCATTAAAAACTTTGACCCCACAAGTATTTTCCTCAGTTCAATTAAAAATCTATTAGAATACTCATCCATGCATCAGTGTCATGTCATCATCACCACTCAACACAAGCTGAACACAACGAGTGAGAACTGAGCAAACCTCAGTGTTAATTTCAGGATGAAGTTTTTATAGTGAACATTTTTTTTTCCCAATTTCAAATGTTTATTGTTATTTTCATCTTTCTGAGCACATACATGTTCCAAACCCCCATTGGTGAGCATCAAAGCTTAACAAGCCTGTAAGAAAGCACAGGTCGAATATTTGGAGCTAGAAATTATGTTGGACTACAGAGGAAACATGGGTGAATGCCCCTATATGTGTTTACTTCATCACTTTGATTTGGTCCCTGTTATACTCTTATTTGCCAATTTCAAACTGTCCAGAGGCTGTTGTACCCAGTCTGATATTCTCTTTCTGTGTACTTTTCCATGTTATCACTCCATGGCCACTGTGCAAGAATTACAAACATTTGTTCTCCCGTTACAGAAAGAGAAATATGGGTTTGTGAAGCAGTCTTCTCCTTATTCAAGATACATGTCAGTATTAACAATAAAACTACTGAAAACCCCACTGTTTTTAAGTATATCTTATATACAAATATTGTGGCAGCACAATATTGCCTAGTCAGTTCATTTTGAAGAGATTAAACCAGCCTGTCCGGAGATTAAGGACATCAACCCATCAAGGAGTGTAATGTTTGCCAAATAGGCGTATATTGTGCCTCACAGTGCCACACTTCTGCAGATGCAGGGCAAGGAGAATTGACAAGAGATAAATATTATAATCAATATATTCTAAACAATATTATTGAGATAAACAGACTATTATTTAGGGAGATAGTTGATAAACATTTCAATAGAAGCTTCCTCATGAAATGTGCCAGAATTGAATATATAGAAAGTTCAACATAAAGTGCCAAATTTTGGTTTTGTGTGTTCTGATTTAGTTAAAGAATATTTGTTTTGCTCCAATAATTCCTCTTCAAGAAGGAAGTGGAGTGTCCTTACAGCTGCCTTACAAAGGGTCAGTCAGTGAAAATGTGACGTCTTTGAAAGGGTAAATCAAATGCAGATGCAGAAGAAGTTCTCTGGTATGAAAATTCTTACTATCCAACCAGTCACAGGTAAATACTGAAAAGGAAAAAAAAATCAATAGAAAATAATTTGAGACCACAGGGTAGATGAATCTGAAATACTAGAAACAAAGGAAATATTAAAATAGATAAAGCAAAATTGGAAGGCGGGGAGAACAAAACCACATTTAGTTCTGGCAAATATCTGCAGCCAGGGAGGAGACATTGCCAGCTGGCTATCAGCTGTAAATGGAAATATGTTCTAACAACTGTTCTGGGTGGTTTCACAGTGAAACAATTTCTTCTCTCTTCTAAAATGGTACCTATCTTGGGTAGAACCATATGTACAGATCCACAAAAATCTTATCATTTTAGAGAAAACTTACATTTTAGGAATGTTGGATAAAATGAAGAGAGAGTCATTAATTCAGGGAAATACAGGCAGCCAGTGAAAATGGTGTGCTTACAGCAAACTTACAAGCTCTCACTTGAAAGGATTCTGTGGAGATTTCAAAGTTTCCCACAGAATTTTACCAGAATAATATACAACATGACAAGCTGGTTTCTAAACCTAAGCGCATATGATGTGGACAAGGACAACTCTACTGTTTTCAACATGATTTCCAGCCAGGATTGTGTTCAAGAAAAAGGAAGTTTTCTTACCGTTTTCCAACATGGTACATTCTTGGAAAATACAAAATAAAACAAAACGTGAGAACGAAAGTTTGACGCTACTGAAGAATAAAAGGAAAAACATACATCAATAATTACTGGATTATTTACAATTCTGCAAGTAGATAACACTCTAGAATTGTTCATGGACTTTACCTTAAAATTGTATGTCGTACACTGCACACAATTTCTTTTTTTAGATGATTTATACATTTCTTAAAAGTTTTATTCAGAAGTATATTTTCAAAAGCATATAAACACCTATAACCACCCCATTTTCTGAAGTCCATTGAAAGTGTGTTATTTAAATTCTCTAATGAATTTGATATTTGTCCTTCACTGCAGGACTGAGGTACCACAAGAAGCGTTTGACTTGTTGATAAAGCATCTTTGAACAATCAGTATTCAAAGATATTCACCAGTGCATATTCCTTTTTATAACTGACAGACTTCTTAAAATATATAAAAAACAAAAGTGAAGACCTACAGGACAATCATAGTTATTTCCACTTCCCAACTATTCTCAGATCTATTCATGGTCAACGTCCTACTATTATTCTCTACTTTCTTAAAGACACATTGGAAATCACCACACTGAAGAGCAGTAAGCTTCACTTTTTTTGTAGGATTTGAAGTCATTGTGATGCTGGTGCATGCAGGACAAAACTGTCTTTACTTTTCACAGGAGTCTGGGCTTGATATTCAAGGAGCCTCAACTGGTTTGGCTTCAGGGAAAGCAGATCTTTGTAAACAGACTTGGCACATTGAATACTGAGCACTCAGGAAATTCTGACCAATTTGCAAACATTGAACACTTGCAAATCTGCTTGTACAAATTAAAATCTGGTATAGAGGAAAGAGTTCACTGCTCTGGTTAAGGAAACAAGTTTTTTGTGATCATGAACTGATAAAATGTTCCCTGGGTCACCTCTCTCCAACCATTGCATCTGAAGAAGTTCTATTTCTGTCTCACCCTCAAATCTCTCTGCTTGTCATGTAGTTTCAGAAGCACCTTTGATATGAGCCACAGGACAATCTTAAGCAACTGTTGTTTCTTTTCCATAACACCTGCTTAAGGCTGCCCCTGCTTATTAAATTGGAAGGGGAAAGCATAACAAAGGGGAGAATATTGTCTGCTTCCTTGTCCAGTTATGGAATTCACAGAAAAGCAGAATAAGAGTTCGATAAACAAGTTCTTGCTACCCTCTATAAAAATGAGATTGTTCAGATAAAGAAAAGAGAAAAAGAAAAAAGTTGCAAATGAATGACTTACTTACAATTTTCTTGTTCTTTGCCCCAGTCCTTGATTACCTAAAGGGCTGAAGTAACACACTCTATTTTGCAACCGCCACTGTAAAGCACAAGGAGGGGAAAAAAGAGGTATGTTATGCTTTTCTTCTATTTTTCAACATAAGCGTTTTCCAGAGGTTACACAAAATGCAGGTATTAAGTTCTTGGTTTTAACAGCAGTACAGTAGGTGGCTCTTCTGCAAGAAACTGCAAATGTTCTCTGTCTACTTTATAACACCCAGTTTTCAGAAAAGGTGGGAAGCAGAATGTGATGAAGGCAGCTAACAAAGTTTGAGCTACTGCGAAAAAATATAAAGGGCTTTTGATATTTGCAAGACAGCAAACTCCTCTCACAGTAAGACTGAAACAGTTTGAAGGTTGAGCTTCCACCTCAGCACAAATTTCATAGATTTGTGTAATAGATGGCTAGAGACAAAGCTAACACAAATGGCTTTCTTCTGAATTCATACTTTTAATGAGGGTTGCACGTACTTGCAAAACGTACAAGACACACTTAATTGCTAGAAATGCTCCAGCAGGACTAATGCTTTCCAACTGACCTGTAGTTCTGACACACCTCTGCAAAGGAATAGTCTTGCTTTTCATTTCATTTTCCCCCACACCACCCCTCAGCTGCTGACTCAGGAAGACATCACTACTTCAATTACATGCTGGAGATGCTTTCAAGCCTCATTCCTTTTCCTTCACAGAGGTGAGAATACAAAAAAAAAAACCTATTAAAAATGGAAGTTAAGGATTTTTTTTTTTTCCCTGTAAGTTCAGGATGTTGGCCCTGGATATATTTATGTTTCAAGCCTTAGTCTGGACATCCCCTTCCCTCCCCGCTCCCATGAGACACGTATTAGTTTGCTATATGCTTTGCTTGTGAGCAGGAAAGAAACTACCAGTTCTGCCACTGTGATATTATCCAAGAATTTAAGATTTATTTATTTTTTTATATAGCATTCACCCAACTTATCTCCACTTCCCAGCCAGTCCAGGACACTATCAGCAACCCTCATAAGTCTCTCGTCTTAAAACAAAAGTGTCTTTTTCCTCCAGTTTGTCTGGGTATTTTTTATACTTCTTTCTTGGACCACTTCCCAGGCTCGTGTATTCTCCCTGCATTGCTTCACTTAATTACTTATATTTGATGGCCACCTCTGCGAGCACTATTACTTATTGCCACTTGTGAACCGCTGTAATGTAGGGTGTTTGTCACTTACAACCAAGGTCACAGCCAGCCCTGTTATCGTTTGCTTGCATTCCCTATCTGGTAATATTGATGATAGCATAGTATGAAGCATTTTCGGCTCACGCTGACCCTGCACGAACACGCGCCGTGTATTCACCTTACGTTCCTTCTGCTGAGTAAGCCTTTAGTCCTCAGCAGTGCAGTGCTGCAAATGTTAATTGTAAGTCATCTCGGTGAGCTGGGAAGCAGCATAAAAATTCAGTTGCTGCAGATTTTTTTTGTGGCTTGAAAGGTGACATTGGTCATTTTCCCCCTTCGAGTTTTCGCTGCTTACCGCTAATCTTTTCCATCTACTGGTCTTTGCAAGTGGGAGTAGAAATAAAGTGTCTCATTCTTTAATGACAAATATGACACAATCTCTTTTTTTTTTTTTTAATTTAGGAGGACATTGCTAGCACTTTTGCATTCTGGAGATGCACCTTCTTACATTTTCAGGGTCCTGATTACCAGAATTCTACTTTGGTCTACAAATAATATTAAAACAGCTATACTAACAGTTCATAGTTAAAAATTTGAGAGATTTGACTTCAGATGGACTTGCCATGCTCCCACCTGCTTTTATCCTATCCTGCTGCTGTGCTTTAGCAAGCCCTTATTAACCCTTGTATGTATTTTTTTCTACATCTGACTTATACACTGTCCCCAGTTCCTGGTATTCTCCAGCTGTCTGCTTGTTTCATACAGAGTCTCTTTCTCAAGAAGGATGAGGGGTATATAAAGCTCCATTTTTTTCGTGTTTCTTGATACTAGCAAGACAGCAAGCTGGATAAGATCATTCAGAATTTTTCTGAATAAAGGAGGAAAAAAATAAAAAAAAAGAGTCAACCCTCATGGAAGCTGCAGACACCGTTCAGCTCGTGGCATGCTGGCCAAGCAGATACCTTGTCTGGCTCTCAAGTACAGCACCCCTGTCAGCGCTGTTGGACTGACAGGGCTGTGGCACCGGGCCAGTCTCCAGGCTTCCTCATGCCTCACTTTTCCCATCTGAAAACGGAAAAGACAACGACCCTGAATTCCTGCTTTGGATTCCCACCCCAGTCAGCATTTAGGAAAAAAGCACAAAGCAACAAATCACCCTCACAAAGCAGTTTCCATACAAAGTCGTAGCACACGACCTGTGTTCTCAGATTACTTCCCTCTTCTTTAAGGTGTGAGATCTTTAAACAAGTAATGCATTTCAATTTGTTTCAAAAAACATTAGTCAAATAAAATATAAGAATCCACACTCTTAAGAAAAAAAAGGTTTCAGGCTCTACAGATAGAGGAGGATTTTTCTATCTTTAATCAAGGCTACAGGAAAAATGTCAAAAGCAAAGACAGATATGAAATCAGGTTTTTCCAAATTGCAGTCTTATCCACAGGTCACTAGGTTGTAAGTTTTATCTAAAAATTCAAGGCTTTTTATCCATATTCCAGCAGAGAATATGGCACAAAAAGTACAAAGTGAACTCAAATCAAGGGCACGCAGATTATTTAGGAAGGAATATTGAGAAGTTCACTAGTATAAACAGACAAAAATTATGTTTAGTGTGTCTATGGTGATTTAGAAAATCTCAATGTGCCTGAAGAACATTAAATAGACTTTAGAAAGTGCTACTGGAAATATATTATTAAAAGTCAGTTTAAAATTTGGTTGGTACAATGCTTTCCCCAAAATTCAATCATTGTTTAATTTAGTAGTCCACTTAGTTTGAATAGAAGCTCAAAATCAAAGTTATCTATATTAAAAATAACATTTGCTCATTATTCTGATCACTACAGCCAGATATTATTGGATAATTTAATCTGTAATGGTACAAAGTATCTTTTAATATATTTAATTAAGAAAGACGGGAGAACAAAAAGACTAGAACAGATACTAGTGAGAAAGATAGTCAAGGAATTAATAAATAGACATTATTTAGACTATGGTGGTAGCAGGTAAAGAGGATTTGGGCTCAGGCTCTGAAGAACACTGACTTGGGCAATGTGTACCCCTGTACCTATTTAGATTAAAAAGAAGTAAAAAAATTTAAAAAATCAGACCCTGCAGCTGAAAAATAAGTTAACTTTATAATTAGCAAACAGTTTGTGACAGATACAGCATGTAGGCACAACTGTGCCATAAAGAAATGGTCTTGAAAACCCTGGTCATTTTGTTGAGTCACATCTCACTCTTTTAAATAACTTAGGAAAGTTATATTATTCCCTACCATGTTATTTCCTGCATATATAATCAAAGAGACAAAAGGCATAGTTTAGAATAATTCAGGCTGATTTAGAGCAGACCTGTCAACCCAGACAAAGTTCCAGCTACGGCAGCACAGTGACCAGTGTATTGAAGAAATACTTTTGTACATAAAACAAAATGTCATGTTGGCAAACTTTATAATCAGGAAAAAAAATAATAATTTACACCTACAAGGGAGAATACTAGCCACAAAATAACTAGGTTATAATTCTAAAAGTTAACTAATTTCTTTTTTCCAATAACTACTTCTGATTAAATACTACTTTTTTTTTTTTTTTTTTAAGCAACAATAATGTACCAAAATGTTGTCAGACATTAGGCAGAGAGCAGAAATAGAATGACAGAACTCAGTCCCAAAATTATATAGAACTGTATCTCTCTACAAAGCACAAGAAAAAAATATTGGTTACATATTTGCCTAACTCCAGACAAGAGTTCATTAAAGTCTGATAACATGCCTGATTTTAAGCCCATAACTGACCTCAGTCTTATTCACAAAAACATTTTGAATTAGCATCTCAAATACCTAAAATGATCACAAGTATATGGTGGTAAATCTCCAACAAAACACTACTTTGTCATCATCTGTGCTTAGAAAAGTCAAAATTTCCACTCAAAAATTTCCATTTATTAGATATTACACATTCTATCAATAAGAAAATATTAAGAGTGACAAGAAGAACCCCATCAGTAAACATTTATAAAGTTATTGTACATGGTTATTTGAAGGTCAACTTGTTAATATGAGGGCTTTTTCACTGGCTTAGTTATCTTAGTGTATTCTTTATTTCCTCAGTTGGGGTAAAAATGAAGGCATTCCCCCAAAACTCCTAGTGGTGAGTTTGAATGAATACTAACACATTCTTAAGGTTAGGTTGAGCTTGCCCTTTTTGTAATTTGTTTTCTAATCTTGTCAATTATACATGCATTCTATCCATGTCTTCAACCACAGTCAAACTTGCTTAGTTAAATAGAATTATTATTTAATTAACTTTTTTTATGTTTGATGTTTTATTTAATGAGACATGAGGTTATGAATTTACTCCTTGTTATTTCCCTCTTACAAGGTGACATAAGCAGAATATAATTGACCAGATCCTTAACCAATATAAATTAGCTCCATTGAATCAAAACCATTCTACATCAGCTACATCAAGAGTCTCAACATGAAAGAAATGTATCTAGAGCAAGATGACACATTTAATTAGCCACAGTACAATTGTATGTATCATCACATAAAATTAAGACCATTGCTCACTCAAGTAAAAGAAAAATAAAATCTAGTGATGGTGTTTTGCAGCATTAGATTTCATCCTATTCCTGATAAAGTAGTAGCTCCCATCAGCTAACTTGATGTATAGGCTGCTTCCCAAAGACACGCATGAGTCACTGTCTGGAACTCGTCCTTTTAAAGAAAATCATCAACACTTGTAGAGAAAGCCATCTCTATCAGTGTTTCCTTCCTCAAATTAAAGATAGCTAGCTTGGCAACTGCTCAGAATTGGTTGCCAAAGGGTTTGACAGACTTAATAGGGCTACAAACTGAGTGCCAAAACAAAAATGAATGGGAAGATTACAGCAATTTCACTAACTAGAGTGGAACCAGACCCGTCATACATTCTAGGAATACATTACAGAAAATAAAAATCATTTACAATAGGTAATTAGAGGTAGAGCTATAAACAATATAAATCCCAGGTATTTTTTTAAAGTTCCTTGTAGGTCTTAATCTATCATTCCAGGAAAAAAAGGAACACATCTTACAGTCTTGACCTTAAGCACCAAGAAGAACCTAAAGTGTTCCCAAAGGTTCTGTTACAGCTTGTCTTCAGCTTTAAGAAGGTTTGAAGGCAAACAAAACACCATGAGAGCAGAAGAGGTTATTGTTAACTTGAAGAAAATTCTCACTCCTGGTGGATACCTGTCCACAGCTGCTGGCTCTTCACATTAATATCTTTCAGACCACATGAAGGCAAACTGTTGTCAAGTTCTTCTATTCTCACCTGTTTAGCAACTATAGTAAATCCATTTCCTTTGGGTTTTTTGATACTGTTAGTTTTTTCCCCACTGCCACTACCAGTGGGACTTGCTATTTCTGCTGCAAAATACCATCATCAGCAATATCTGTAACTATCTCCAGGAAGGTTAGTTTGATGTCTATCTTGGTTTTCTTCAAATGGTTGCTATTCCTCCAGATGGCCTGATGTTTGTTTGCACTTACTATAAAAATCTTGTTAATTAAACATAGGGAAAAAAATATTAAACCACACAACTATAGACCTTGTGGTCCTTATTCTTCTACTCTGTGAATACTGGACTTCTGCTCAATTATAATGATGATGCCCCACTGGCAGTGTAAAGCCCTGACCTTACTGTAGAGAAAACAGTTCATAACCCTTTGCTTCCATGATTAGGATGTTCATCTTAATGAGAGAGGAAGACTGTAATTGCAACCCTACTCCAAGGACTGGTTTATGTGCTGTAGCTAATATGCAATCATACAGAAAGTAGATTACCAGCATCTCCATCACCTCCCCTTCTGCTGCTGCCTGAGAGGCGTATTTTGGGCTGACCTGAGAGCTTTGCATGGACAAGAGGTGTGCTGGCCTGGAGAAGAAGATTTTCCAGTGTCCAAGTGGCTTTGGCCCCACAGCTCTCACTACACTGGAGCCCTGGGCACTCCCAGGAAGTGCTGTAGGAACCAGGAGAGGCTGCTCCTCACAGAGCCACTGTCACCTTCACCTTCCTTGTCAGCAGGCCAGCAGAATCCATTTTCTCTTTATTTTTCCTTCTCACACAGAGCTGTTCTGTCCCCTGGTCCTTATTCATGAAGAAAAAAAAACAATTAAAAATCTTAAAAAAACCCAATCCCGATATAACATACACTTCCAGAAGAGTTGCTCTGGTGCTATTCAGATAGCTGAGCTCAGAACCCATGAAACATGCTGATCTGTTCAGTTCTGCCAAAGCAGCATTGGTTTAGTGAAGCACATAAATAACAATACTAGATTCTTAGGGATATTCACCTGATAAAACTTATGTTCTTCAAGACTTTAGGAGCTAGAGGACTACTAATTCTTAAACTCACAATACTGAAATTAAGCCCTAAATTTCACCTCTCTGCATGTTAAAGCATCTGTGTCCTTTTGTTAGGATTGTTCAAGAAATATGGATTTCCTAAATGGGGATATGCACTTTGGGTTTCACTGCCTTTATCTGACTAAGCTTACTAAATGATGAGGTTAAGATTTTTGCTGTCCATGTAGAGTTGCAAGTTTATTAAGCAAATTTTATACTCTAGAATGTGTTAATAAAATGGCTTCCTAAATTCACTGTTTTAAAAGTAAAGCAATAATAGTTGTACTGAATTTTTGCTATCTCAGTTTGAATGGGGGAAGCTAAAAGATGTGACAAAAAAAAAGGAAAAAAAAAAGCAGACCTATGATTTCCAGGATGTATCATAGAATCTGTTTCAATCACATTTTAATATCTTATTCAGGATAATGATCCATGTTAGAAGCAGATTCCCACTCAAGCTAAGACAGGATTTACAGAAAAAGAGCCTATATTAGGAAAAGAAAATAGACTTCCAGGCACACAACCTCTTCAGGTTTGAAACAGAGGATATTTCAAAGCTGCATACAAATTGCAAACAGTTAAGTTTAACTGTATGTATTAGTGAGATCATCTGAAAGAAAGATGTTTTCTGACTACAGAGCAGAAAGCACTATAGAAGAGAAAAAGGTTGTTATCTTTCAGGGAGAAAATCCATACTGTCCATAAGCATCAAACAGTAATTAAAGTAGCAAACAAAAGAAGGGAGATAGTAATCATGAAACGGAAAGACTACATCAGTGAGGCTGACAAGAAGCTCTGAGATTATCCACTACAACAAACTTTAAAAGGGTGTTATATCTCTATCCCTCCTAGGGTGCTGTACTCAAACTGTCATTCTAAGGACATTAAAAAACCCTGAGGACACTGAGGAGCCTCTTTTGTCCCTTTTAAATGACAAGCTTTAGCAGAAAACAGTCAGGAGTTTGCCCAGACTAATTTCCATCTCCACAAACACAGCAATTTTTCCAACAAGATGAAAAAGAATTCAATAGATGTATGATGAACCAAGAATTATTACTTGTTGATACTATTACTATAAAAGTTGCAGTAGTAGGTGTACTAATTAGTCATTATAAAATAATTTTTAACAATATAGGTAAACAATAGAAATTATAGAGACATCCCTTTAAATATCACCGTATCTTCCAAGGAGAGTTGTTGTGTTACCACTCAGCTACCTAAAGAGGATTTTTACCTGACTAGGGGAGTGTTCTGGGAAAATACCTCCTACAGACAATTCTTCTTTACAAAAATACAGCACTTGAAAAGTTACAACCAGTGCTAGAAGAAGTTTCAATCTTAAAAGTATATTTCCCAGAAACTTCCACATTTCAAACATGTTTATCATTAACATCCCCAGATACATGATATGCATCAAATGTAACCTGCTCACACCTTGGGAAAAAGCACAAATGTAGACACCCCGCAGGAGATGCCTCTCACAGGGGAAAAAACCACTCCACACCCAGTCCAGACCCTTTCCAAAATGCAGGGTACTTCATCCAAAGCACCAAAGAGTGTTCCCCAGATAGCTTGCATGAAACAGCCTCACAGTGACCTTGCAGAGACAGCTGATGAAGGGCACACGCACCTGGGGAAGGGCATTTATCGTGAGTCATCTCTGACTCCCATCTCCTCCCCACCAGGGAGGCTCCCGAACCTGCCTGCAAAAGATGAACTAATTCACATGTGAACTGGAAACTGGAATTCATAACACTAGAGGATACTCAATTATGTACTCAACAGAAGAACTGCTACATGGAACATTGCAATTTCCCTCTGTTAACCAACAACATCCCACAGACGGTAAATTCACTATCTCCCTTTCTTGTAAGTCAGGAAAAAAGGTAAAGACATGGTTAACACCTCTGTACAGGCGCAGATGCCAATTATCTATTATCCCATGGTCTAAGTAACACAGCTAATTAAGTTGGAATAATTCTTTTCAACTGGTATTTAGTTTTAAAGATTGCTGTTTCTCTTTCAGACAGGAAGAGCACGTATTCCTACAAGCTGCAGGTTTTTTTTCCAGACTACACTGGTTGGTCTCAGATGCCACCTCCAGCCAAAATATTGTAGACCATAACAGCTACAGTAGTCCTGCTGCTGCAACCAAGTGCTACATAAATTTCGGAGACCTAATTGACCTGATGATGTTGTATTTCAAAACATACAGCAGTAAGAGAGACATCTGTGAAAGCAATTTTAGACCAAAAGGGAAATGAAAGTAAATATAAACTGTGAGTCATTGTTACTATGCTAGTCTGCTAACAGACTTGGGAGAATCAGATGGAAATGGATGAGAAGGAAAAAGAGAGAGCAAAACCAATTTCTTAAAGTAGAAAAGATACATCAACTAAAATTAAACTCTTCTTGTGATAAGCTCTCACTATCAGAAGGAAGGAAAAAAGGTAAATGATAGAAAGAAATAGGAGTGAATGAAAAGATAAAATTAGAGGACACAACAAACAAAAGCCTGTATAACTAAGATTTATTTCACTATCCTCCTACATTTTGCTACACATTTCTGGTAGGAAATTAAAATGAAAGCTATTACCTTAACTGATGAAAATTATTTATGTAATTTGTCTTTTGGGCCACAGAGGTTTAAAGTCCTGGGGTTTGATAAAAGAAAATTCTGTCTGGTTCCTGAAAATAGGCAGGTCCTCTCAAAAAAAACACAAAAACCTAAAAAACAAACCCTCACCAGTAATGCTTACATTTGCTAAGATTACTTTCTCTGTTACTGTCTTTGCCCCTTTGTCAAACCATTACATATAGTGGTAATCTCGCCAGTGCCAGTTCTGCAGTATTAAAAAAAAATTCTCAGGACAGTAAAATTCTAAGCAGGACAGATTTAGACTAAATGAAGACAGTTATACTCCCCTCATTCAGACCACTACCCCCATTAAGATCTCATTAGCCAACCAATTGCCTCATCCTACTTAAAATATTAAAGAAATGAGTGGGTCATAAAACTCTCATAACCATTCATTTGTATCAGTGTATCTTTGCAAAGGTATACTTCATACCCTCTGATGAATAACAGAGCCAACTTCCCTGTGCACTCCATTAAAACAAGGTCATTTTTGTTCAAAATTGTAGTTCTGTTGTCCGTCAGATTGGGTTATATAAGATTTCTAGACTTTTCAGGTAACTGTATCCTAGGAAACACAAGTATTTAAGAGAAGGACAAGGGCAAAATGTCTCCAAATCCCAGCACCCTCCTCTTACTCATAAATAAAATGTAGAGCAGGTTCAGTCCAGAACCTGCTGTGCTACTGACCATGAGTAACCTTAAAGAACTAACCTAAGCCCCCAAAACCTCACAACTGGCAAATAAAACCAGCATTTCTCTTTTATTCCCCCTTTCTTTCTTCCCTTGTTTCGTCCCTATTTGGGGAAAATTCTAAGCTTTACGGTGAAAAAGTTTAGCCTCCAGTATAAACCAAGCTTTACCTTGCACCTTGAGTGATGATCTGTTTTTATAAAGGTGTATGTACCTAAAGACTTGTACATCTAGTGGAGTGTTGAAAAGACACGTTGAAAAGGGCTGATTCTATTTCAAACAGAATCACTGATGAAAATCAGTTCTCTGCCTGTGATTTAGGCAGAGCTCTAACAGCCTGACTAATCTACTCCAGATGCTTCAGAGGAAGGAACAAGGGACTCCTAACATATACACACAGTGGATTAGTAGTACAGTGAAAAAGGTAAAGGCAGGATGAAAAAAATAAGCAGCAAAATGGATCATGCTGAGAAAAAAATGAAAGAGAAAAAATAAAAGCAGAGAGGCAGTTTTTAAAAGTGAAGATAAGTACATGGAAATTTCTACCTTTTTTTAGACCTCAAAGATCCCTTATGGGAGCTTCTGCAAGTACTACAGAGAGCCAACCTAACACATGAATATACACTGCAAACAAAACGACAAAATTTTAAGGTTGCTTTTTATGTACACAAAAACTAAGACAGCATTATTATGGATGTTCTAAAATTGCTGAAAGGTATGTGTTCTACCTAAAAATCCCACATAGAATAAAATGGAAAGAGAAAACTGTAGTTACCATGAGAGAAACATTCTAGACATCAAAACCCAAGGAATGTGTGTGTGGGGAGTTAATCCAAAAGGATGTTAAGAAAGTATCAGACCTACCAGATCTCTTTTAAAAGATAGAGATTTTTTTTTTGTTGGTATGCTTGTTTGTCTTGATTTTTTTTTTTTTCATGCCACAAGGTCAACACCACAACAAGCCTTCAGGATAAAAATATTTTAAGAACTGTTCTTGAACTGTCTGAACGTGTCATTAACATGTCAAGGCAAAGGGCATTAACACCTTCCAAAGGTGCTAGCAGTTGCTTCAGAGCATTCCAATCACCTACTGTTCAGCAGGGCAAAAGGCTCCAGAACAGAAACAAACCCAGTTATCCCACAGGAGAGGGAGGAGAATTCATCCTTCAGGAAGATCCTATATATCACAGACTTGTCCAGGTTTTAGCCTTAAAAAAAAGAAAAAACAAAACAAAACCAAAACCAAACAAAACAAAACCAACACACACACACACACAAAACAAACTCCAAAACAAAACAAAAACCCCAAACAAAAACAAACAAACAAAACCCCAGTGGCCGCTCAGGGACAGTCTGGGCATCGGACAGTGAGTGGTGAGCAATTGCGTTGTGCATCACTTGTCTTGATGCATTTTTATCTCTCTCCCCCTCTCCTTTGTATTCCTTTTATTACTATTATTATCATTAGTATTTTTGTAAACTGTTCTTATCTCAACCCACAAAGGTTTTTTGTTTTGATTGGCTGGGTGGTTTTCCCCCCCTGTTCTCCTCCTCATCCCAACAGCAGAGGGGAGGGAGGGAGCAAGTGGCTGTGTGGTACTTAGTTGCCGGCTGGGGTTAAACCTCAACAAGGCCTTAGTTCCCTCTTCTATGATTTTAACTTATAACTAAATAGGATTCAAAATTATCCTTTACCAGTGAGCATTTAAAACACTGAGAGCATTACAGAGTTAACAAAATCCAATGACTTTCAGCAAACAAAGATTTTTCTGTTGCAAGTCTGTTATATGTCTAAATTGTTTGCAAAGCTTCAGCAAATAAGTTTGAGTTTATCCTTATTCTTTTGCTCAAAATGAACTTTTTTTTTCCCTGATCAATAGCAATTTAAATGTCATCCTTCCAAGAATAAAAATGCCAAGCTTGGTTCTCTATTTATTTCATGAGATAACCAATTTTCACTTTTAATCTGCAAAGCAATCAAGTTTGTTTTTTCAGATTTTAGAATCACACAAAGAAGAGAAAGTGTGTGCAAGAAAAAGGAGAAAAGAAGGCCTGAATTTAAATTGAGATGACTTAAACAGAACAAGTCAAGCCTGATGTGTTTAAGATGATTTATAACTTAAAACCACTACAAAATTAATTTTAAAAAATACAATAGATAGATACAGCTCACCATGTTAAGCATTCCCTATATTTTTTTTTCCATTGGTAAATGTAAAAGGAGGCATATGTTAGAGAATACCATATGAAAAGGAGATATCCTTTTCCTGGTATACCCATAAAAGAGAGAGTTCATAGAAATGTTTGACTTATCATTGTAATGGAACTGTATCTCAGAATTCTACCACAGTGCTGTGATCTAGTGAATAAATGTCAGGGTCTCATAAATGCAAACTTTATCCCTGGCTCTGCCTTTGATGAGTTCAGAAAAAATCATTTAATCACCTTTCAATTCAATTTCCCAGTGGAATAAAAAAAAACACCTTTCCTAT
Source organism: Myiozetetes cayanensis (assembly GCF_022539395.1). Classification (NCBI taxonomy): domain Eukaryota; kingdom Metazoa; phylum Chordata; class Aves; order Passeriformes; family Tyrannidae; genus Myiozetetes; species Myiozetetes cayanensis. The sequence continues at coordinate 7,866,303 of NW_026087742.1, forward strand.
AAGTTTTTTTTGAGGCTTCTGACAAAAGCTAGCTAAAAGTTATTAATTAACATTGCACATACAAAAAATGACAAAAGTCATGTTAAATTAATTGGACCAGCACAAATTTTCATATTTCCATCTTCTTTACACCTGCACTTGCTGCTTCTTTCCCGCTTAGCACATGAGGTGACTTTTATTCCTGAGCTCCTTGAAGAACATTGGCCACAACCAGAAGCCAACTCAGATGTGGGAGTCTCAGAAATGCTCTAAAACACTGATCATCCCAAAGCAGATGTCATGAAAGCCTCTTCAAAGCATGGGCTCACCACACCTGTATCCTGCGCTCCCTGAAGGTCACTCAACCCATCACATGCACCACAGCACACTCATAACTGTGCTGCTCATTTAAACATCATAGAATGGTTTGGAATGGTTGGAACCTGAAAGATCATCTTGTTCCAACACCCCTTGCCTTGGGCAGGGACACCTTCCGTTCGACCAGGTTGCTCAGAGCCCCATCCAACCTGGCTTTGAACAATTCCAGGGATGAGGCATCCACCACCACTTGTGGCTCAAGGGAACCTCTTGTTCCAGTGCCTGGTCACCCTCATAGAGACCTTGTTTGCCTTGTAGGCCATCAAGCAGTTTTAACCTCTAACTCATGACCTTTTTGTGCCATTTTTGCATTTCTCTAGCCCTCTGCTTTGGAGCAACAAGGAGAAGAGATCTGGACCTCACGCCTCTCTTCTTCCTGCCCTCACCTTCACCTTTCAACTCTTTGCAGCACCTGATTATTAAAAGAGGGAGAAACCCAACACCAGCCACAACATCCTCGTCTTGAGTGGGTGCTGGGACACTCATAGTCCTGCCACAAAGATGACTCCTGGCAGTCCTGCTCTATACTTTACATCTTTCTCTCAAACACTTCACAGTGTCACAGAAATGTGAGTGAACAATCACCGCAGGGACGGATGGAGGTATTACAGGAATAACACAGATTCACAGCGACAAATAAGGTAACATAACAGGCAGGTAGAATGCTTTCCTAAAAAAACATAATTTCCTCTATTTAACAAATAGGGGAGCAGAGCCACCAAGAAATAATTGTAATTATCCAAATCTCACTGGGTAAAAAAATGCAAATTTATAGGATCAGATCTTCTAGGTTTGCAGGTGTTTTATGGATAGTTTTGTGCCACAGTGCTACAGTTTGTTCTGTTTGAATCTTATGGGCTACATTTAAATAATTTATACATGTTATTTAGAAAAATCTTCAGTCATTGCTGCAGCTGACACAGAGAAAACATGCAGATACTCTTGGTGGTCCATTAGATACTCCATTAAAATTTGCAAGTCCTGAATTCTAAAGCAGCTTAAGTACTCTTACACTGAAATATTGTTTCCCTCTTACAGCCTAAATCCTTTCCTATTTTTTTTGCATTATAAAAATGTAAAATGAATATGGAAATATATAACAACTATGATATTGAAAGTACAAGAAAGTAAAAATTAATACTCAGCTACAACAAAATATACCTTGAAATTCTCATAATATATTTTATATCAACCTAATGATTTTTACTAATGTTTCTAAACTATTTTTCTTGCAAAAAGCAATTGTTTCTGACTTAAACCCACAATTTTCTTTTCTTTATTTACAACATTTATATTTTAAAACTATTATACAATACAATAGCATAGCACATAATACAAGTGGAAACACTTCAAATTAATAATTACAACGAGTGTCTTAGGGATTTCTCTGTTGTCCAAAGTAGGAAACCAAACGCTTAGATATGTTTTGGCTCCTACTGAACCCTCATTTAATGTAAATGGTAAACAACATTTCCTAAAACCTTTTTAACAGGTTTTACCAAGAATGGTAACTTTTATGAACCTGCAGAGAGATGTCTGGATATTGAGAACTCATGTTATCCAGGTTCTCAATTTATTTCCTATGCAACAGAAAAAAAAAAAAATCACAAGAACTCATAAAATGGTTCTCTCCATGAAAAACAAAATACAACCAAAAAAATCCCAAACCAAATCAACTAACCAGACAAAAAAAAACCCAAACCAAATGACATGCTGTCACATGTTTAAGTGTCACCTTTAAAAAGAAAAGTTCACATAGAATCCAAAACATGGCAGAGATTTATCAATCACTTTTAGATTAAAATTTTATTTTTTAAGTTGAAGGGGTAAAACAACTCTGAAAATGCTACAAGGCTTGCACATAGATCAAAAGTTTATAATAATTGCCCAATATGTTATACACATTCAAAACCCTGGCTTACAAAAGATTTGATAATAATTATTTCAAGAGGGGGTTTATGGAGGTTAAAGGATTCAAATGCTGCCCAGGACAGACACTGGCAGGGTGTTCATCACAAGTTACCGGGTTCTTTGGAGTCACACTGGCCAGAAGGCTCTGTTCTCTGCCCCAAAGCAGAGATAACCTTTCTACTTTGCAAAATATTCCTGAATTTAAACACTAGGAAATGCAGTTGTGTGTGGTTTTGTAATTTCTGCACAAATATAGGAGACAAACAATATGCTAAATTATTGACAAGGATGGTCCAAACACTCAGTTTTAAACCTACCTTGTTCAGAAACTAAAAACATTTTCAGAAAGTTCAACTTTCTTCTGGCTAAACAGCACATATTAATATCTCAGAATATATGGAAACAAAACACAGAGATTTTCTTATAGAGACCCTAATAACAGCAACCAGCACATTCTGCACAAATCTACCTCCATTTACTTTCTCAAAAGTAATATCCTACGTGATTTGTTATGTCATTTGTTTTCCTTTCTCCAAGGAATTCAATGGATATTCCTGATACAAACACTGAAGTTACAGATATGTAGAAAAATGAGGAGTTGCTGTAGAGCATGTTACACACTTCCCAAAAAAATTTGGAGGCACGAGATGCGAAAAAACTTAAAATAAAGGCACCATGAAACACTTGTGCTTTGTTCCAGCTCACCAAGCTCAAGATCACACTTAGTGATTCACCAGAATGACAGTTCCTCTGAGCTCACTGATAGTAAAACATCTGCTGCCACAACACCTGGAATTTGTTCTACTCTGCAAACAGAAAACTAACGCAGCCCAGTGAGTACCAAGGAAGCTTTCAAAAGAAATCATTATACAATAATTAGGAATTCTGCACCTTTAGCAGAAGTTACTAGTTCTTTCTAACCATGTTATTGGCAGATAGGTGAAAATATATGAAAATACTCTCTCCACACAGCAAAAAAGTTTTAATAATTGTAATGAAACACCAAGCTCCAAAAAACAGTGCTGCCAAATATGGTTCTGTTTTGATATATGATTTCTAAAAGGAGTTACCCATTATTTCTTGTGAATAGCTTGTTTCACTCTTTCCACTATCCAAGGTTTCATAGCCACATTATAAATGAAAAATATTTCATAATGATGGAATGGATGTAGCCTTCCATTGTACTAATTTTTCTGTCTTTCTGTTATTTCTTTGAAACACAGGTGGTTTTCCTTAATAATTTAACTTCTAAGACTGAAAAAAAACCCCATCTCTAATAAATCTAGCAGCATTTTAAAGTGAAATTTAAATATTTGTCTCAAAACAGACAGCATGCTATTCATTCCTTTAAATAAGCTTATGTTGGCAATAAAATTCCAGAAAGAGAAGTGTAAATGGTGGTGTAATGCCTGAGGGAATATTGAATTCAGTTGTGAAACAATAAGATTTCTTTCCCTTGTGACTCTGATTAAAGGCTTTAGGGTTTTGTACAATAGCCATGAGTAATGCATACAAGTGACTTTTTTACTGCATGAGATTCTCCTCATGCACATCTCTTATTTCTTCAAGATAATTCAGACAATCAGCAAGGCAAAGACAATGGATCACATTGTTCTGAGTGTTAAACAGATAATCAATAGTCTAAGGCAATAAAATTAAATGTTTGAGCTTTATTAAACTTGGGAGACTGCTGGTGGGTAGCTGGAAAATAAAACGACATTAAAAGTCAATTAGCATAATCATTATAGCAAAATATTTGCTTTTAGTTCCACTACAATACTGAATTATAATGTAAAATAAGTGAGCCTGTAAACTCATTGTTACAGCCATGTGAGTATTATATATCCATTTAACACCAGTAAGAATAAAAATTTGTTATGCAGATGCAGACTGAGGCAATCTACATAAAAATCCAATAGAAGTTTGGCCATATCAATGAAGTGAAAAAAAACAAAACCCAGTTCATTATGCTGCTTTGTTTCAGTTGTTCTTTCATGTTCCAGAAATTCCCAGGTGATTAGAGGTTAGTATGTGCCATGTAGTCCTGAGTTATTAAGGTATGCAAGTAGTCTATTAATATATATTAATTGGAACTGCTTAGTGTGCACAAATAAACTACACAATCAAGCATTTTAATAGATTTAAGCAAAATGTTTAACACTACAGGCTTGAGACCCAAAGGCTGCAGATCTCAGATAGCTCCCAAATACAGTGGTTACACTTCTTTTTATGGTTGGTTATTGAAAAAATGTTAAAATCACTGAACTGAACAAGTCCTACCATGTTTAAGATTGGAATTCAATTTGAATTGAATCACCTGGTGTAAATTTATATATATATATGTATATTTTAAAAAAAAGTAGTCAAAAAAGGTTTTACATTAAATGCTTAAAGTATACTCAACTATATATTAAAGCTTCAAAATGCTTCAGTCTTCACAGGTTTATTTCTACTGTCTGTAAAATCAAAAACTGAAGCGTGAGAGTGACAAAGATTAACCTGTTTTGGGCAAGATTAAATGTGAAGTTCTTGTGCCAAATATGCTTTTGTATCTTCTCTATGAATCCAGCTTTTCACAACATCTGGTTTTTCAAGAGCTACTTTTATCCATATCCAGATATTGTCCAATGCTGCATAAATAATAATACACATGAAAAATAGCTGCAGAGGTCTCTGAGGAGCTCCCAGAAAATGGTGGCTATAGAGGATGCTGTGATTCAGGAGCTGTTACAGCATCACAGAATCAAAGAATGGGTCAGGTTGGAAGGGATCACAGTGGGTCATCTGGTCCAACCTCTCTGCTCAAGTAGGATCAGGGTGCTGCTTCCTCATTTTAGGTGCTGTTGCTGACAGGTGGTGGAAAATATGAACCTCCCCACTCAAAACTGAAGTGAGTTTTTTAGCTAGATACATTATGATTTCTTTTTACAGAATAAAAAAGAAGGTTTAGATTTAAATTAGCATGAAGAAAATGCACCTTCCAAGGATTTGAAAAGTGACATAAAGACAGCAAAATAGATTTTAGTGCTGTTCCACCAAACAATGGAAGTATCAGCATTGATGCCAGGGGTCTCCAGTTATGCATCAAAATGGGACACCTATTCTTGCAAAATTCATTGTAAAACTGTGGAAACCTGACTTTCCATAAAGGTTTTCCCTCTTCTGTCAAAATTTTTATTCAAATGGATATTTCAAGTTCTATTGTGGGCCTTTGTTTAACAATTAATTCAAGGATTTCCCAGATGCTTTATTCAGTCATTTCCTCATCTCCAGCAACACAGACAGATTAGGATAGGTGAGTCTGAACCTTATAAAATAGGTTGATATGGTTGTCATTAAAACACATTTACCTCAACGCTGAAAACACCTGTAAAATTCAAATGAGAAAAGTTTTGGAAGAAAGCTTTCTTAATTTAAACATTAGAATTTCAGTATAGCTAATATTTTTTTTTTGTAATAGTGGATAATGCTAATCACTTCACATCAAATTTCTTTCCTTGTTTTTAAAGTATTTTAGCTTTGCTACCATAATTCTTGCATACAAGTTTAATTAAGGTATAAGTCCCATATATATAGTTAATACTTTTCTTGATGTCATATGCCATTTTAGTTGACCTAACTTCCCTGAATTGGTGCAGAAGAGGGAGGGAATTGAGCTAATAGCAACTTTTCCCAGACTACTCACTGAGTAAATAGCAAAATCTTACTTTTACATATTTATATGGATGGAAGCTTTAAATTCAGCAACTGTGTAGGAATTATATTTGCATTACTTTAAAAGTAAATATAAACCTTATCGATCAAAATATTTCTATGACATTTTTCTCTGATAAGACTCTACTAATTCATCTTCAGTCATGGTCCTCCTACTTCACAGCAGAACTCTTGAAAATAACCTACTCTTCAGGCACTGCAGTGATGTGCTTATTTCCCAATTTACTAACTTGAAAGCCTGTCTCAAAACAGAAAATTGTTACTCCCCCCACACACACACAAAATATTCACTGCAGAAGACATTATTAGGATTAGCATTTTCATCATTTATTGTATCTGTGGTTTTAAAAAGGAAACTCACTTGTATATCAGGTGCTACCATGGGCTTCACATCACGCTCCATTTTCTTCCATGGTCTGGACATCATCATTTCTTACCTCCTCAGACTCTGGGATTCAGCTTGTCAGTGCTCCTCACTGCTCAGTTTTCCTGCTGAGGCCCAGAGAGATCATGTTTGACTCTCACTAGTCATTATTCATCTCTTCAGTCTGTGCTCTTTCTCTGTTCAAGTTTGACCTCTGAGAGCAGTCAGCCCACTGGCCTCCCTGCCTGCCACAGCTCCCTCACTCTCATATACTGATGTTTGCCTCTTTTTCTTTTTTTTTCCCCCATTTCTTTGATTTTTTTTTTTTTTTTAAATTTTAACCCCTGCCTGTTACCCCCTGTTTGGGATGCCTTAATTTCTTTCCTAAAAAACCATGGGCTGCTTTTACTCATTTCCGAAAACACCCTGAAAATCTCATATGAGATCTGGAGTTTCAGTTCCCCACTTCCAAAGAGCTTCCTTCATCTTCCCAAGTTGTCAAGTCTCTCATCACCAGTATTAACTGTCAGTGGGAAAAGCACAAATCATTTTTTTATTGTGTCAGGGTTTAGATAGTTTTCCCGTAAATCTTCTCTGCAGAAAGAGTTGTGTATTTGTCTGGCTCAAGAACAGATGGGGCAGACTCTGTCCTTACTACTGAAAGCTCCACACTGGGTAACATTCACCTTACAGAAACAGAGCATGGGAGATCATTCCACAGTTGTGAAATCTGAATGGTTCTCAGTTTCAGACAAGCTTACCCCATAAAGTTTTCCAGAAGCCTTTCAGGTAACACATTTCTTTTCCTTTGGATCCCCTTGCTACACTAGGTGATCGTTTTTAAAAGTTCAAAAAGACCAAAAGTGGTAGTAAATTAAAGACAACAGAAAAACAAAGAACACTGATTAGTCACTCAGATTCAGTTGTGTCTCATTTTCATACTATGTCTTCTACTCTCACTAAAAGCAAAAGGATGATATTCAAACAGCAAAGTGGAGCAAAGAGAAATTTATATTTATTCTCTAGAGACTATCATGAGAGGAAAGAAGAGAAGAACATCAGAATGCGCAACTACAGAGTAGTATCATTTGGAAATATGCATTTTTTTCCTTTAAAATATCACTGAGGTTTGTTATTCACATTCTGCCCATCCTCAAAAGCAACCAAACAAGCCTAATTACGAAGAAGAACTAACGAAACCAATCATCATTCTTCTACTGAAAATCAACTGGTAAAAATAGCTTCAAGTTTTGGCAAGCTGATAAAACATATCTTGTGAACTCAAAGAGCTAATGCCTTCACATAACTGGATAACAAGGAAGCTTAACAAGGAGAATTTAATTGAAGAAAAAGGGAGAAAGCAGTAGGAGAATAAACAGGGGAATATAGAATAATTAAACATTTTCTGAAAGCCAGCTCTATTTCAAAAGTCACTTGTTTCATTAAGGAGTATAAAAAGGAAAAGAACATCAGGCTGCTCCTCTCCTCCCACACTAACACCATCCTCAGCACAGGCAACGGGATAAACTCAGGATCCTACCTTGGTGAACCTGTTGGGAGAGCTGAACTGCCTTTCATGCTACTCCAAGTCAAGTTCCTCTCCATTTAGTGCTCCCTCTCTCTGCCTGCTACAATAAGATGCCCTTTTTACATGGTTTTCTCTGGTTAGTGACTGCAGCTCTGACAAGAGCTTGTGTTCCCCATAAGGAGTACATAGGTGAGTGCTCTAGGTCCAAAAATCTGACATGTTTTTTGGTACTCTCATGGGCTGTGCATGGCACAAGTCTGCATGTCACATGTCTCTGATTACATACTAATAACTACATCCCTTAGATACAACCAGTTGGCTCAGGCCTGATTACACTCACATGGTTCTCTCCATATGAAGAACTTTTTTGTTTTTTAAAATCAATTATTACAGCAGGTATATGAAAAGGCATGAAATTCACAGTAAATATTTCAACCTTGTAATGTACATTTTTTTTCTTTCCATGTGTCAAAAGAATGTTGGTGTTTTTTTTTTTTTCCCTCTGTAGTTTTCATCTTGAAAATACCTATTAGGAAATAATAACCAAATAAACAAAGGTATATTTTAAAAAGTAATCTTAATATTATTTGTACACATAATTTTGAGGTTTGTTTGTGCTTGGTATATCACCAAAATAGATACCTTGCCACTATGTTACTACCCCCAAAAGTGTAGTGAAAACACAAGAAACCTTTCTTCTTTTAAACTTATTCCTAAAACTGGAGGAAACTGAGAACACAGTCTACAGCCCCCATATGCTTCTCCATACAGGCCAAATGAAGTCCGGGCACTCTTTCCAGAAACATTAATTATCATCCAATACACCAAATATGATACCCAATAATAATGTCTAATGCTTAAGCAACACTTGTGCACCAAGCACCGTTCAAACACTCACATTTGTAAGCACTGGTATCAAAGGAATAGAGATAAAAGGTGTGGAAAATAAATCTAACCTAATCCAATCAGCTGACACAGATATAGAGACTGTTTACTGATTTCAGTTTATGGTAACCTTAACTTAAAAAAAAAAAAAAAAGCTAATAGGTAGGATAGAGAACAAAGCCAAAAATACAGTTCTGAGCTTTGAAGAAACAGCCAGTGACTTTGTAACCACAGCACAGCAAATGTATTTTAGTGGGACGGGAAAAAAACCCAAAACAACAAAACAGAAAGAAAACAAAAATGCATTTTGGTGGCTCAGTGTAAGTTTCGGTGGTTTTTTTTTTTTTTTTTTTTTTTTTTTTTTTTTTTTTTTTTTTTTTGTTGTTGTTTTTTTTTTTTCTTTTTTTTTTTTTTTAGATGAAATTAAAAGTTATGGTTTAGGAATGGTTTGGCTGATGACCAAACCATACCAATTTGCTTTCAGATTGTTTCAGTAAGACATTTTAAGAGTGAGGTTTGTTTTTCCCCAGCACAGCAGTTCAGAGTCATCTTCAGAAGAATTCCAAATCACATTTTTTTAAAAAAAGCCAACCCAAGTTTAATTCTTAGCTTTAATGTTTCCTCATCAGTTTATTATAAAGTGGATTTAATGTTCTCTAAGAAACATCACTTCTCCCAAGGTACAAGTCAGAGATGAAAATCAAGGAAGCATTACAAAATAAATTGGAAGGCCCCCAACAATTCATCATGAAAAAAAAGAAAATTAAATCTAAAAATCTAAGTGATTGTAAAAGACAATAGAAAAAACATAAAACTCAAGAAAAGAGAAAAATTCCTAGCATCACACATGCTACAACTCACAAGTAGTAATATTATAAAATCTCTATACAAATGTAGAATTGCTCTCTATCAAATATTTGTTGTCATTTGCACAGAGATATTTGTGATGGTCACAAACATGCCAAATTAAGAAACCTTTTTAGTTTGTTTTTTTTTCAGTTCCTATTTCATCACCTAACAGAGCCTAGTTCATGGGAAATCCTTCAAGTCGTTACATTGCTCATTTTCATCCTGTAAAACATATTCATAGCCCTTAGACACTGAAATCCATTTGGCAGTTTATTAGAACTCTTAACATAAACTAAATTGAACAAATTTAGCTAAGTTAATTTCATCTTCTAACCAGAATGAGTTTCTCCTTTCCTGTACAAAACAGCAAAGAATTCACCCCTCAAAGTTTCCAAATTCAACAAACTCTTGTATACCAGAGTAATTTAAGAAAAAAAGCTCATAAACTGCTTGAATCACCTGTATACTTACCCATCCATGGTCTCAGCATTTTTTCCACAAAACCTCTCCCACTTTCCTCAGCCCATCCATCCTGTCTTTTCCCTCTCAAGGGTCTCTCTTAAGGCTCCCCAAACAAAAAAGGAAACACCTGTGCACAACAGCAGTAACTTAATCAGCATTTTCCATCAGTGATTCATCTCAAGAGTTTGGTCAAGAACTGGCAGACCCTTTACTATCATCCAGTTCTGGCTTTATTCATCCTATGTGTTACACAGTGCAGCTAAAAATAAATTCCAGGTTTTGAAAGAAAGAGGGTCCTGTAAAGGTAGCTTCCCACAACAAACTCCCATCCAAACCAGCCTTCCTATTGCCTAGAATAATTTCCTCCTACCTGCAAAAACCCTTTAAGAAAACCCAAAACATTGCCCTCTCTGATGTGTAAAGACCCTGGAGCTAATAAAAATTTAGTTTACATTCAAAAATTTATTTCTGTGTGTAAGGAATGTACGATGAAGCATGGCTGAGAAACCAAGACCAAAATGATGCAGAAGCACTACAGCTGTACTAGGCAGATACAAAGGCAGTATTTCTGAATTTAGGCATTCAGTTAATTTTTTTTTTTTGCTTTTCTAGAGTTCATGTGTTCAATAGGAAATTACTGTTTCCCTAAAAATATCTCCTGTTTTAGTTAAAACACTCAATTCCCTCCACAAAGTATTGCCTTAACAAAACATTATTGACCAACAGCTAAACATATACATTGGTGGAGAAAGAACTGCCTTCAAAATTTATCGTAGTTCTAATGAAAAACTTCCTTTGCTTTCTCTACTTCTGAGCAACAAGGATCTGAAACAAGATAGGGCTTTATAACCAGCAGTAAACTTGCTGACATAATTACTTTGCATTCTAGCCCCTTGGTACATGCACACACACAAAAAAACCCAACCAAACCAAAAAAAGAAATAAAAACCCACAAAAACTTCACCAGCTTTTTAAGTGTGGTATTGAGTTCCTGACAAACTCCCTTTTGCCACACACCCACTTAGAGGTCTTTCAAATAGGATCAGCTGTGGCTGGGGTGAGTCATCCTTTACAAATCACTGATTAACGGGGCGCAGGAGTGCAAACAACACAGGCTGTTTACTCTCCGTCAGCAAGAAGCAAGAATAAAAATAACAGAGAGAATATATCTGGAGTTGCCACCCTTTTCATATTCCCTTACTGCTCCAGAAGGAATACAGATTTTACTGAAATACCACATTGGCTTGTTAGCAGTGGCAAGAGATGCCTACAGTCCTCCCTGCCCTGGGGGAAACTAATCCTGAGGTTCAGACACCTGCAAAATTCAAAATTTTATGTGTACCTGAAACCTTGTGCCTTTATAATGGATATTGTATATGCTTCTGTACTGTTATTTCAGGTCTTTATTGAAGCCAATATTATCTGCATCACATAAAACAGATTGCACTACTTGAGTTTTGTATTTCAATTTACCATAATACACTTTAAATTGGAGGACAATTGTCAAGATTTCCTCTAATGTAGGAAGGTAGATTTGATGGCCAAGGAAGCACTTTTCTAAGTTCATGTTTCAAACAAAAATGTGATTTTTCATGTTGCCATAGCTGTTATGGTCTATGGATGTGAGTGAGACAAATTGCATTGGAGAACTTGTATGTTTTACAGGCTCAGCTTCTCACTCCTCAGCTGCACCAGTACTTTATCTTTCTGTGTTGACTTTCTTAAAACCAAATGTCATATAATCCAGAACTGATATCTTCCATAGATCTAACTCTTTTTTTAGGCATGCTTTTTAAATTTTTTGTAGAAGCTCCATCAAAACTATTTTCAGAATGAACTTTTAGTTTTCTTTATCAGAAGGAAAAAGTATATAGAAAATTAAAGACACCAGTGTCTGGGTCAATTTTCTTTAACCTCCTTTTTACTCCTCATTTGGCAATAGGAACAGTTGCTCTCTGACAATTTGCTTTCCTCTGATAAACACTTCTGAAGTTTTTATTCTCTCCTATAGTTTTTGGAATGTACTAACTCATTTAGCTTTTTGCTGACATTATCTTTCCCCTGCAGCCCTCACTAAGGGGATATATGTAGCTTTCCTATTTTTCACATTTACTTCAAGCTCATTTTAATGTTCAGCCTTTGTGAACGCTCAACTACAGCATATGGGCTTAGTATTTGGTTTTTATATACTTATTTGTTTTTTTATTATTAAGCTCTGAAAAAAACCCACTAAGCATGTAGCATATAGAATGACCTTTCAGTGGTCAGGTCTCCAATTTCACAATACATTTCAAAAGATAAAAAAACCCATCCAAATTGTTAATTTCTCCTACACCTTAGGAAAAAAAAAAAAAAAAAAAAAAGGAACAGAGAGCTTTCACTCTCCCAAAATGTAGGAATCCCATTTTCCTGTGCTTCAGGAAGAGTTTGGGATATCAGGAAGTTTTTCTTCATGGAAAGGGTTGTTAAGCACTGGAGTGGGCTGCCCAGGGAGGTGGTGGAGTCACCATCCCCAGAGGTGTTCAAGAAATGACTGGACGTGACAGTGCTCTGGTCTAGTTGACAAAGTGGTGCTCTGTCAAAGGCTGGATTTGATGATCTTGGATGTCTTTTCCAACCTAAATGATTTTGTGATTCTGTTATTCTGTGTTTCAGCTCTGCATGTCTTCGCATTCAACGAAATGAAAGTGCACATTTTGTCTCTGCTGCAATTTGTTAATCCAGGCACAAAAAGCAAAACACAGATCCTGAGATTGCGGACTCTGGTCCAGGGCCACCTGAAAGCATAAACATGCCAGCCCTGCTGACAGGTACATCACATCCGAGATGCAGGCACAGTGGGTTTGTGGAGTCACGCTGGTTTGCATATACAAAGTGTCCTCACGTTACCTGTGCAATGAGGGCAGACACACACACTACTCAGGGGCTCACATCTCCTTCAGATGCCACTGCTTTGGTCACAGAGGGTGTTTACACAGCTAATGGTTCCCCTCCAGTTAACTCCATTTCCTCTCTCTTTATCTCCCCTGTTTGTGTCCCTTCTCATCTCAGATATCGTTAGTCACGAGTGTGACTGTACTGTATGGATGGGCAAAGCCGTATTATCCACCTACTGGGAGCACCTCATGTCTTTACTAACTGCAAGCCCAAGAGCATCTGGAAAAAAATGCCAACAGTAACCACTCTTATCTGGTGACAACAGTTGTCTAACAGATTGAAAGTGTCTTGAGATTTGGAAAAATAGGATTGTATGGGGGGCTAGGTATGGGACTGTATAAGAGGATAAGGTGCTGAATGACTGTTCCTCTTCAATTACACTCCTTCATGCACCGCAACAAAGATAGCTGCTGCCTTGAGTTGCATGAATGTACTCAATCTTACATTTGTCTTACTTTTCTATTATAAGAAAACTTGGTTTTTATTATTGTCTAATCTTATAGACCAGTGGTTTTGTTCAATATAGAATAATTTTTTTATATATGTGGGTTTCTACTGTTTATCTTCATCTCCTTTTTGAAATCTCGTTTTAGTCATTCTAAATTTTCCTTTTCCCATTCCCTTTCCTTCCTTCCTACATTGCCTGACAACTCATCACTCGATGTCCTGGATGCTGGGTAACACAGAGTACTTGAGAAAGGTCCAGCCCATTATTCTAGAAGGACCTCAAAATCCAGTTCCATGCTCAGATGTCGTTCCCACAGATCATTCTACTGTTTTCCTTGTAAAACTTCCCTATACTGAATTTCTGCCTCCATCAGTATATTCTTTCTGATAGTCAGAAGGCATCTCTTGCTTTTATAGATGGGAAAGGTAAAAGGAAGGAGTTTCCACTTTCCAAGTTGTTTCATACAGAAGTGATGAAGTGACAGTAGCCTGTCAGACTTTTCTTCAAATAAACCAGCAAATACAGACAAACAAGGATAAAAATTACCTGCAAGAACAGAAGTGAAAGGATTTAATGTAGATGCTACCTGCACTTGGGGTAAAAACAGGACATGAGATCTGGTGACGTCAAACCCTGCTTTTGGGAGAGCACAGATTCTGCTCTCTCATTAGTACACTCTAGCAACACCTACATATTAGCAACATACACCTTGCTCACTTTAAGCATGTTCAAACTGTGTATGTTTTCTGATTAGTCTTGCCCTGGGAAAGGCAAAATGAGTTTGCCAAATATATGTAATGTTTTTGCATAAGACAAAGCATTAAAAATGTTAAAAAGAAATCCTAGACACAACTTTCTACAACTGGATATAAGAACTACTTGCCATTAATTTGCATTTTAGTACCTGAGAAATTCACTGAAGCTCACCACGAGCCTGTTTCTTCTCAAATCTTGCTCAACTTTTAACAGAATCTGTGTTGTTACTAGTCAATAAAAGTACATAACTTTTTTCCCATGATGAATAATCATCACAAAATATTTGTTCCCCATGTATTCAAACTATACTATGTCAATACTTCCACAGATAAAATAAGTATTGTACTTGACCAGGGCTTTGGATCAAGGGGACAAGCCTGCTCATTGTCATTGACTTTGGATCAGGCTATCCCAGGGTGCTCATACTATACATCAGAAAGTTATTTGCCTTTGTACACTAGATTTTATTTCATACACACGTATGTGTTAGCACTTCCCTTCCTGTATAGGAATGCACGCTTTGCTGATTACTAGATATAAAAATGTAATGCTGATATATGACAGTCACAGTTTGCTTTGCTACCACCCCGTGTCCACATAAACTCAGGTTATTTTCCAAGGGCAAGTTGGAAACCGACATGTGCCATCACATAAACTGGCCTGGGAAACTGTTCCAAGGGGAAACTCTTCCAAGTCACCTTTGGCTGGTAAGTATGTAAAACAAGGAGATTCTCAGAGATCTAGAAAATATCGAAGTGTGTTGTATCAGTTATCTCACCATGTGTTAGCCATTTACCCACTGCATGCATTATCATGATTATGTATTATTGATGTTTGCTCATATACTGCAAAGGAATAGCTGAACACATTATATACAGCCTTGCTTATGTTCTGCAATGCACTATACATGTATAAATGCATAAATGCATACAATTAAGGAGTATATAATTATACAGATATTATTATAATTATTACTATACTTCAAAGAACTTTGGTTAGCATAATGTTTTATTTATTTGCTTGTCCTTCATCAAGCCATTAGCTAGTGATAATTGATCAAGCAATTGCATTTTAATTGTGGTAATAGAGCAGCTTTGTGATTTATTCCTCTTTGTTTTGTTTCACTACAAAGTAATCATCGTTGCTCAGATGTTTAACCACCCACCCAATTTATCTATTAAAACAGTTTCACAGCCACATTCCATTAATCTCTGTAGGCTCTACAACGGGCATGACAATTTCTCTCCTTCACAGAGTAATTTCTTAATTGTGGTGGTGTTGGCTGTTGCCTCCTTCATTTGCACTTATACTAATTTACTATTTTTGTTAAATTTGCAGATGATGTTAGTGATTTCACATGATTCCCTTAAATAAAACAGCCCAGAGCCTGTTCTTTTTAAACTGATGTTAAACAGGAATCTCCTTAAGGCGATAATGGTGAGTGTAACAGAAGAAATAAACTTAGAGAGGTATATCCTGAACTCTCAGGTAAACACAGGTTGTCCTAAGTAGATCTAAAGAGAAACAAAAACAAAACAATGAAACAATATTAGGTCAAAACTGCAAACAACTACAACATCTTCCTTTACAACTTGTATTTACTGGTGCAATAGTCACCTGTTTTCAAAGTAACATAACTATAACTTAAATTTCTTCTATTTAATAAGAAAAGAATACGTATGTGTAGCTGCAATGACAACTGAAGATATGCATTCATAGAAGAATTTTATTAATTGTTCTAGTGTATCTCCTCTGACAACAGAAAGCTACTGGTTTGAGATATAGTTGTTATCTAAAGGATTAAATACCCAAACCAAAGCAGCAACAGAACTCAAATGACAAATAGCAGAGACTTCTTGCTATGAGATGCATGGCCTTAAAGGTGCAAGCTGTCAGGTAGATCTGAAATGCAGCACTGAAGACCTGATTTTGAACTCATCAGTATGTCTCTTGTCATAGCCTGCTGATGCACAAAATGCTGATTTCCTCCTGTCCCCTCGGTTGCTCTGCTCCAAGGTGTGCGAAGTACTTCATTCAGAGAGTGATCCAGCTGCTACTGTTGATTCTCAATGTGCAAGAGCTGCTTAAACACTGTTTTCTTCCATGTTTTGCTTTAAACTTATTTTGTCTCTTTCTATGTATATACTTGGTGAAATAATGGGCTAGTGACAAGCAAGCTTGAGCTGTGGATATGACTTTTCAATAATATTTGCAATAATATCTGTATTTACTTTGTTAGCTCCCAACTACACCGTAAGGACCTCACCATATAATCAATGCCCTACACAATGGACCTTTTGAACAACGTCCCCTTGTTGCTGATTTCCATTCTTCTATGGAGGACAAGTGAGCATGTTTATACGTCCAACCACATCGTGCTTTGCAGTATATTGCAGGCTCTATTTCCAGATAATCTTCATACACTATTTAAAAGATTTCATTGTATACACAGTTTTAGGCCTATTAACGTTTATTATCTAGATGTATGCTTACATTGCAACGTACATAATCGACAGACAGTAATAGAAGTACTCTTGCATATATATGTAAGTGCTTATGTTGTTTTCAGTTCTCAGTCAGGTTGACCTATGTCGTCATTATCTCATGTTTACTCTCCATGTAGCAGTTGATACATAAAAACTGAGTCTGGGTTTTGTTCTTTTTTACTGCCCTTTTGAAATGGGATACTTTCTCTAGTCAAACGATTCCATACATCCAAAAAAGGACCATACTTTATATACCTTAAATACTACAAATATAATAAATTGTATTTTGTAATGGAGAAAACTTATCCTGATAACTGGGGTTTTTTTTTGGGGGGTGTTTTTTTTTTTTTACTTTACTTTGTTTCTCTTTTTATTAGGAATAAGTTGCTTAATTTTAAAGAATTTAAAATTAAGTCTCTTTTCACAGAGGAGCAGATGTGCCCTCAGAAAGCCTTAACTTGAGGGGGGAAAAAAGCATAGGTAAGTGGAATTCAATTAATAATTGATTACTGTACCAACTACATAATTATCAGGGAAGACGACAGATAATTTTAAAAGGGGGGAGGTTGTAGACAAATAAAGCCCATTTTTTTAAAAAATCAGACACATTTCTCTCACCAGACCGCACGATAGCCCTGCAAGAGCAGCCGCGAAAGAGGAGATGGCACGACATCCCTTCGCAACGCGCCTTTCTCCCGCTTAAACGCTGCAACGTGTACCACAATGGGCGAGGTAACGAATCAATTAAGGGGGGGCTCGGCCCCCGGGGCCGCCCCCGCCCCGTCCCCCAGCCCGTGCCCGCCCCGGAGCCGGAGCCGCCGCTCGGCTTTGTGGCTGCAGGACCCGGGGGGCGCCGCCGCCGCCACTCGCGGCCGCTGCCGGGCTCTGCTCGTGTGCGATGCCGCCCGCTCCGCAGGGTAACGCAGACAGCGCGGCCGACAGAATTCCCCGCCGGAGAAGGATTTGATTTTTTTTTCCTCCCCACCCCCCCCTCCTCCAGGATCCTGATAACTGGGGAGAATCCGGTTTCCTCCTCCCTTTTTACTCGAAAGTCTGCTGAGCGGCTTGTCGACTTCAGCGCGCTTCCTCTCTCTTTCTCTCTCTCTCTCTCTCGCTCTCTCTCCCTCTCTCCATATAAATACGCGGAGCTCTGTCCTCGCTCTATGCAAAGAAAGTTGGGAAGGACTGCCTGGATGATGGAACCGCTAGTTTTCTGAGAGCCTTCTGACCCCGGAGGGTGAGTCCCCCCAAGTACCAGAGTAGCTGCCGGTGCCAGGGAAGGGGTGGCCTCTCCCCCGCTCCGCCGCGCCCGGGCACCGGCACCGGGAAAAGGCAACAGTTTCCCGGAGGCGCCGGGAGAGGTCACCGCGGGAGAAGGGATGCGAGAGTCGCGAGCGCGCAGGGATAGCGGTCCAACAAGTTTCTGTGCGGGTGCCGGCGCCGCGCGTACGGTCGGGAAAAGTTGCGTGGGGGCTCCGCGGGATGCGCTCCCCGCTCTTACCGCCGCCCCTTGGGCTGTGGGGGAGTCACTAACAAAGAAGTTTGACCGCTGAGCAGCCGGTGTTCCCTCGCCGTGCCCGCCGGCCCCGGGGCGATGTCGGGGTGCCTGTCCGGCTGTCCTGCCGCCGAGCGGGGTGGAGGTGTGTGTGTGGGGGGAAGATGCGGGATCCGCACCGCAACTTCTGGCGGGGCGGTCCCCGCAGCCGGGGCGAGCATCGCTGGCTTTGTTTTCGCCGCGCTTGCAGTAACCTTTTCCCTTCTGGCGGGGATGCCGCCGGCGAGGGAGCAGCGCTGCGGGGGGAAGCGCCCTCCTCTGCCCCCGCCGGCGCCCGATCCCCGGCGGGGCGGAGAGCGAAGTTCAGCGGGAGGGGGGTGATGTGTCTGTGCGTTTGTGTGTGTGTGTATATATATATGTGTATAAATACCCTCAGAAATGGCAAGCGCAGCGCGGGAGGGGGGACTGTGACAGCGCGTCCTCCAGCCCTGGGCGGGGGGAGCGCCCCTCTACGCGGGGGCGCTGAGGCGCTCGGAGGGGGATGCGCAGCCCCGCACAATGGAGGGCCCCCAGCACGGCGGAGGAGGAGGAGGAGGAGGAGGGAGGTCGTCTCCGGCTCCTCCGCTGCAGCAGCTGCTCCTGCTGCGGCACTGCCGCAGCCCCGCGCCGCCCCCGCCCCGCGGGGCAGCGCCCCCGCGGAGGATGCTCGGCCCGGCCGGCCAGGGGGTACCGCGCAACCGAGGGGGGAACCGGGCTGACACCCCCGGCCACCACCCGCTCCTTCAGTGCAGGGTCGGCACCAGGCGTGTTTCAGCACCTGAGTGTGAAGGTATTAAAAAAAAAAAAAAAAATAGAAGGGGAGAGAGAATAACGCGGAGGGAGAACGGCAAAACACGTGAGCTAAATTCAGGATGCAATTAAACTTACCTATGACACGATCAGAATCCGTTGGTTTTTTTTTGGTTTGTTTTTTTTTTTTCTTTTGGTAAAGGGTTAATTTTACAATTTTTTTTTCCTTCTTATGTTGACTGGGGCGTATTAAGGTTAATTAATGATTGATGACTCAAAAAAGGATTTAAATAGAGTCAAGGTGTTTTTCAATTTGATTTCACATTTTTGTTATAAAAAGGAGATTTTTAAGTTGCTGACGGTTCTGAGTACATAGAAGAACTTTAGAGGCGTTTCTTTTTGAGGTAAAAACGTTTTGTGGCATACCCACAGTTCAACTACATGAGGATAGAAGGGACAGTTCTCTGATCCTAGACCATTGTGTGGAGACATACTGAGGTTCAACTGAAAGGCAAGAACTGGCATTTGAGAAGATTTCTTATTAAGCTGAAGTTCACCCTCTTCACTAAAGGAAAAAGAAGCCTTTGTTGGATGCAGTTTGCAGACAAAACAGGTTAAGAATTCCCTGTTATATTATGGAGTAATAAGGCTGATGTCCAAACATTATGTCTTAGTTTTACTACATGCTCCTTCTCTACATTCACTTTATATTTGTCTGTATGAACGTTTTCTACTTACATCTTGCACTGCTGTACATTGCAGGGACGTTACACTGGTGTAAACAGGCCATAGGAGTGTAGAGATGTAGCTTTTGGTGATTAGGGGCAAGGAAAGAAGGCAGAAAGCTAATAAAATTATCCTAGTGCTTCTCAGAGTAGTTAATTGCTTTTCAGTCTTTCAGCAAACATGGTCAAACTTCTGAAAATTGTGTAGCAATTTTGTCCCAAGCCCCTGCAATAACAGATTCCTGCAAGCATTTTTGGTACCATGGCTGACGCTTGCCTAGAAGCTGCACTGATTTCCATAAGAATCCTCATAAAAACAAAGGATACCATTGTGGAAACGTGAAACAGCTTGTTTGTTGTTGATTGACTTTTTAGTTAGTGAAAGGAAAATTCAATCCTTTCCTCTTGCTTTCCTGAATCCTCAGGATTGAATATTGACCAGTTGAATATTGGAGAAACGGGGAGGACTCAACCAATTTTGCCACGAGGCATCCACAGGTGTCTTCATCAAGGCATAAACAAAGGTTTTTAAAGAGAACTAGATTCTTAATAAGATGGAAGGCTGTTTGAGTTCTGTTGCTTTCCTTTATCATGTTTATTTTGGGGGCTCTGTGTGTGTGATTGTTTGGTTTGGGTTTTTTTCCCACTTTATGGACTTTTCATATTGTCTCTGCTGTAATTGGATTTAGACCACAATAAGCAACATATTCCCCTTGGACCTTATACATATAAAGTATTTCCTTCAAGTAACTTTTCAGGGCACTATGGGCACATCTGAACTTTACTCTGAGCAACAGTCACGTGTGTTAGTCACAGGGGGCTCAGATTTTTCTGAGGAAACCATTGGAAATTTCAATGTATGCAGGGGAGCAAACGCAATGTGCTTTACTCATGTGTAAAGCATTAAGTAGAACTGAGAGTTGAGATCTGCCTTCTTCTGTCTGGATTTCCCTGACTTGTTTGCTGTGGCACGTGGTTAGGTATGAATTTAGCAGACTTGTATAGTTCAGCAGGTAAGTGTGTAAAAGAGGAGAGGGGAAAAAAAAGAAGGTTGGAGGAGGGAAGGGATTTATATTTGCTCGACCTTTTATGTGAGAGGAATTCCATGGGCTGTGATGTTTCTGGGGTGGGATCAGCTGGCAAGCAAATGAGTCCTTAGGTCAAAACTTAAAAATGAGCAGGAAACTTTGATTTTTCTTTGCCCAAATTTTGCACTTGCCCATCTGAGTGTGTTCTGTGTCATCAGAAACATGTAACAACCTTGTGTTGCTTTGCTTAGAGCCAGACATGGACTCTCAGGTAGCAGGCTGCAGCTGTAATGTGTTAAACCATCAGAGGCTACAAACCTGTGCTTGTGAAAGAGAGATGAATAATTTAATAGTGGGCTTAAACTTTACTTTTTCCACCATTATATTTTTTTTAGATACCATTTTCTGTGGTTTAGAATGCAAATTGTAATCTTTTTACCTATATAGTGAATGTCCTTGTACTAATATAATTCTGTATGTTCTTTTTACCTACATCTTCGTTAAAATATCATGAACTTTCCACATTTTGATCTCTTCTCTTGAGGAAAGTACTAGAATAATTGCATATAAATACTCAAGTTTCTTGCTAACGTTATTTGTGAGCACTTTGTTTTAACATGCATTAGGCAAGCCCTGTGGAAATATGAGTTCAGCACTTGGTTCTAGACTCAGGAGGAGCTTATGGTCTATTGTTTTTTCCATCTCTTTCTGTGTTCCATAACACCATAACTCGACCAATTTGAGTGGATTTGCACATGTATTTGCCTGTGTTGTAGGGATGCATGGTCTCAAGCTGTGCCAGGGGAGGTTTAGGTTAGATGTTAGGAAGAAATTCTTTACAGAGGGGGTAATCAGGCATTGGAATGGGCTGCCCAGGGAGGTGGTGGATTCTCCGTCCCTGGAGGTATTTAAGAAGTGACTGGGTGTGGCACTTAGTGCCATATTCTAGTAACTGTGGTGGTAGTGGATCAAGGGTTGGACTTTATCATCTCAGAGGTCCTTTCCAACCCATCTGATTCCATGATTCTATGAAAATGGCCTCTTCAAGAAAAGTTTAGACACTTCCAAATTTCTAGGTTCATCAAAGGGGGATACATCATAAAACAGAAGCATCAAGAGAATCATTGTGTGTTCTCCTCAGCAATTATCATAGAATCATAGAATCATAGAATAGATTGGGTTGGAAAAGACCTCCAAGATCATCAAGTTCAACCCCTGATCCAACTCTAATTACTATATCATGGCACTAAGGGCCATGTCCAATCTCTTTTTAAAAACCTCCAGGGATGGTGAATCCACCACCTCTCTGGGCAGGCTGTTCCAATGCCTGATCACCCTCTCTGTAAAGAATTTCTTCCTAACATCTAACCTAAACTTCCCCTGGCAGAGCTTGAGCCCATGTCCCCTTGTACTGTTGTTGGTTGCCTGGGAGAAGAGACCAACTCCACCTGGCTATAACTTCCCTTCAGGCAGCAGATTATAATAGGATAGCCTTTAAAAAAATAAATATATTTAAAAAATAATATATGTTTAAAAAATAAATAAATAAATAAGCTGTAGAAAGGGCAGGGAAAATGAATAACCCTAGAGCCCTTGAAAGAATTATAAAGCAAGTACACATACCTTGAGCATGTAGGTTAAACAGCACCATTAGGTTTCATAAAACTCAAGTAATCCTTACCCAGCACATAATGAAATGTTTCATCCAACCTACAAGAGACTTAATAGATTATCCTATGTTTCACCTGTAATACTCTGTCTAAACTACCCAGTCCATAAATCTTTCATTCCCTATCCATCCTCTAATCATCAGTCCCATCAGCCCTCTCTCATCATTGCCAATTTATAGTCTGCCAAACACATCAATCCTTTGCCTCAATTAAGTCTCTCTGTCCTCCAAACTTCTTTACTCATTAATCTGCCCTTGTCCACAGAGAGGTCCAAGTGTCTACCATCCTTCTGCCTCCTCTCTGTGACTTCCATAAGGGCATTTTTGTTTGTTTGTTTACAGTCCTGTATCACCCATTTCCAGGTCTGTCAAGTCATGTTTTCATACAGTAAATTTATTTCCCCAGGGATCCTCTGGCTTTCTTCTTTGTCATTAGTGAACACACTGAGTGTATTTGTCTTCTTTCCATACTCAACTCATCTCTTGCTCATGAGAGTAAGTTGATCCTTACACCATCAAAATGAGTGTGGCAGGAGAGAGAAAATGAGTTGACAGGCAACAGCAGTGTGGATTGGTAACCTCCTGGTTGTCCCCAGCTGAGGGGAGGTATTGCTAGTTCTGGTATGACTTCTCGGTTATACAGCTGGCTTCAGACAAATATCACGTGGTTAAAAGGTTAAAAATTGGTCTAAGGAGTGGGAACCAGAGCCCAGAAAGTCTGATATTTAGTCAAGTGCTCGAGTTCTTAGGCCACAGACTTTTCTTATGTGCTATTTGGGTCCCATAAATCATCCTTTTCTCCTTTCAGCGTGGCAGGGTAGGGATGGAAGATGTCACTTGCCTACCTGTCTTCCTTGAAGCTTCCTTGAACCACAACATTGAATAGTTGAAGTTAGGGCTGAGGAGGTATCAGAGACCTGAATAGAATCATCAGACCTGAATTTCTGGCAAGAGCGTAGCTGGAATGGAGGTCCCTTACTTCCAAATGAAACAATTCCCTCACAATATCTCATTCCTTCTTTTTCTCCTCAGTATTCTGAAGTAAAGTAGCTTCCATGGTTTTTATTGTAGTTCCTGCTGCCTGGATCTTCACCTGTCTCAGAACACAGGGCTTCCTTCCACCAAAGTGTGTCACTGAGTTCGAAAGTCCTTTCATCCTGATTCTCTGTTGCTGAGAGGGTCATCTAAATTCCTTAGGTGAGGAAGTTTTGCATCATCCCCATCCCTCCTGAGAAATTTTCAGGCTGAAGAAAGAAACACCTTAAGTAGCTTTTTCTATATCACTTGCTTCAATTTAGGGGAAATAATTCTTCATAAATTCCATCGTGTGTTCTGGATTTCCCCCTCACAGCCCCTGTATGACAGAAGAAATGGGGAGGCACGAAGAAAGAACTTTAATGTGCATTTTTGTTATTCCCCGTAACAATAAATCTGTTCTGCTCCTAAAAATGGCATTAGAAAGAATTTGACTCATTTGTTAAGTTAGGATTCACTTGCCAACAGTGATGATTTTTTCACACTAGCAAGTTTGCTGTAAAGGTGGCTCTATATTCAAAAAGAACCATAGTTGACTATGTGATCTAATATATCACAGTTCTATGCTTCTAGTATTTTGTGGGCCTGTTTGACATCAGACATGATTATCAATTAAATCTTTGGTTTGTTTTAATTTTTTGGGTTTTGTGGGTTTTTTTTTTAGCTCCTTTTTTTTCTTAAAGTAACTGTAGAAAGGTAATGGAAGAAATTTTGTTAATTCACACTTTTTTGGGGCCTGCAGTACATGCTAGAAAAAACCCCAAGGCTTAAGGAACTTCTTCAGTCTTCATTAAGATTTCTACACTCAAAATAAATTAGTGTTAGAAAGCGCCAAAAAAACCTGAACATGAAAGGTAAAGTGATCCTCTAAATAAATAAATAACATATAAACAATAAACATGTAAGCACAGATCACCTCACTACAGGAGGAGATTCGATGCATATGGTGCCGCCCCTGGCAAACATGGAAATCTAAACAAATTGCAGCAGTGTTTGTAACTTGCTCTTGTTCCAAGAATGCAAATACTTAAGAGTAGGATTTTACTCAGAACAGCTGGACAAAAAGAGTTGTAAACTCATTTTGATTCCTTATAAAACTTTCCCAACTTACTATACTTTTTCTAACTGCAATTCCTGCCACACCCAAATTAATATGTGAAGGTCAAATGCTGTTCTTTGCTCTCATTTGTCACCAGTGGTAGCTGTGACTCAGTTAAGTTACTCTTCAAGTTTATGCCTCAAATCCACCCCAGTTGTTTCAAGAATTTTTCTTACTGATAAATGCATTTAAGGGTATGACTTGAATCTTTGAACCCATAAGTGAGTTTTTATAGCTGACAACTGAAAAAAAAAAATCCTTACTGTGTTAAAAATCTAACAGGAAAATTAAACAAATCGTCTGAAGGCAGACAGGACTGCAGACAGTTCTAACTGAAATATTTAAATAAAATAAAGCCAACTTCAGTCCTCGGATAAGCCCCTGATGCAGCTAAGTATTTTTGGCTAATAACCCTGCGGAATGTTTTTCAAAACAAGAAAAAAACTGTTATTGAGAACATTTCCCCCATAAAGCCTAAGAAAAGTTAAATTGTATCACTGTTTCCCATATCATGGTACTGTAATCAAGTTTGGCTGCCCACAGTGATAAAATGAAGAGCTGAAAAAACTATTTCAAATAACTTCATAGATTGGGTGTGCTGTATATGGATGAAAGCAAGGCATGCTTTTGAACTATCTACATTCTGTTATGCAAAGATAGGAACACTTCCTCTTGGTGAAATAGGAGAGGAATGAGAGAATGGAAAGTATGGCAGAAGGAATTACAGGGTCCAAATATTCTTCATCTTGCATGGAGATCTGACACTGCAAGTTAATTTTATCTCTGTTTGCTGAAGTCTATGTGTACATGTGTATAAGCCTGTGTGTGTTAGTAAACCTCATCTCAGAAAACAGCCCTGGTAAGGAGAGGACCACCATATGAATAATGTATATCTAAATAATGACAATGACTAGATGGTAAGCAAAACCAAGAGGCTTCTAAGCCTCTTCTTTTCCTCTTCTAAGAGGAAATGAGGACGTTTTCCAAAATTTTACAGCCATGGTGGAATGATGGATGTTACATCATCTGAGTTGTGTTTGACACATTACCCAAACCAGGATTTTAATTTTCTGGTTCCTAAATCATATGTAGCATAAGTGGTGTTTGTCTACCCTTGAAGCATTATCTCAGCTGAAAAAGATCAAAAAAATACTTTAATTGAAAGAACAGAGCTCTGTCCAAAACATTTCCACTTGAGAAATATATATACATTTCAAGACTGAAAGTTTTGTAAGGTGTAAGGTGCAAAGTTTAGCTCTGGGACATGTTTTGACATGGTGAGGTTTGTTTTCATCTTAAAAGTTCTGGTAACTAATAAAATGTACCAAGCATGAATGGCTAAGAGCAGGACAGATATTTTCATACCTTACCATACTTAAATATCATCTACATTCAGCCTTACTTGATTAGGGAGGGGTGTTATGTTTCTATCAGTAGCTTATGTAATTAAAATATTTTTGCTTATGTTGCATGTAGATTTCCAATGTGTGATTTCTGTTTTTTTTTTTTTTTATTTTTAATTTCTCATATTATGTTCATAAAATGAACAACCATCCTGATTGTGAACTTTTTTTTCAAATAAGTATTAATTCTTTCAAAATCTTTACTAGGAGAAATTTGAAGTAGGTGGTCTGAATGGTTTTCTCTGGGGGCCATAACTCCTCCCTCAATACCATTCCTTAAGTTCATGTGTGACAGAGTGAATGTGCAACTACACAACAAATAGTCCATTCACATTGACAACATAGTTCACAACTGTATTTCTGTAAAAAAGATGTATTTAAATATTTCAACCTCTTTTTAAGGAAAGGCTATCTTAAATCTGCTAGACTAGATTTTTACTGCTATTAATTTGTTTATTACCTGAGGTATCAGATCTATATATATTTGTAAGGGAAAAGTGCCTACAGGCTCAAAGTGGCTCCCTAATTTTTCACTGATGGAAAGCAACCCCCCTTGGTTATTTTGGGAAAACTCATAATGGGTATGCATTCACTTCACCTGATAAATTACTTCAAGTGCAAATACAATGTTTCTGTTGTACCTATTCCCATTGATTTTGTGCCAATGAAACGATTTCACTTTATGCAGCTCACAGCAATAAGCAGCACTTTAAGAGATGAAACCAGGTGAAACCGATCTTGATCTATGCCAAGATATGCAGAATACTGCAAAGAAAAATGCATCAATTTTGCTGTGACACTTTTTGTAAGGCTGCACAGTTCATAATCTGCTGTTGCTCAAGTGCCCTCCATGCCCAGCGTCACCCAGCTCTGACTAATGAGACCACGAGTTCTGTGCTAATCGACAGAGATCAAAAGAGGCAGTGGCTGTAACCTTGCATTGATCCAGGGAGAGCCCAGCCATAGGTGGATGTGGATGATATTATTCAGAATGTTTTTTCTGACAACAGGAACCAAGTGTGAATCCTACAGCTCTTCTGCTCATCTGCTTATCGTCACAGATCAAGACATTTAGAAGGGAAATCTGTATATTTTAGGAATAGCAGAATAATGCAGATTTCTTCTCACTGACCTCTGTACGACACTGCAATGCATTTTGAATCTCAGACTACACACGTCTTCTTGTCCTGATGTCAGGAATAACCTATAATAAAGACAAGCAATAAATATTTATTGCACTTTGGTACAAGGCAGTACTGCTGTTTTCTACTAAGATGATCATGGATGACTCTAAAATTCTTTCTGGATTTATTCTTACTGTAATACAACATGTTGCTCTGGAGAGTGGTCCAAACCCTCACACATCTCTGGGAAGACAGAAAAATTTCTGCTGACCTCAGTTACTGAGATTTTCATTGATTCTTGGTTGAGCTACAGTAACAAGAAGCATGAAAGACTAAATATTTAGAATAACAAGGCAATATAAAATAACACAGCACATTTCCTGTTGGGGCTACCACAAGCATATTGACCCTACTCTTTGCATCCCATCAAGTTCAAGGCTTCTGTCTGAATATCCTGGGAGTTTAATGTCTTCGGTCAAGGAGAAACAGAAATTTGTCAAGCTCTGTAGGTGATGTCTGTGTCTTTCTGGCCTGGTGGAATGTGCTACAGTAAAACCTCTGTAAGAGACAAGACCTTCTAGGGGCATGTGCAAAAACATTATGAACATGATTGCCTGAAGAGTTAGGAACCAACATTTACCTGCATCTTCCTTTCTGAATACAGCACTCCTCTTTGTTGGAGCCTTGTCTAGGTTGATTACACAACAGAGAGCGGGTTTGTCTGTTTTCAGCCTGTCTTTTAGTCATCAGAGAGAAATTCCATTGTGACAGCAGCTAGTTAAACCCAATCAGAAGACAGTAATATGCTGCTGTGCTTAGTACTGTATATGTTCCTTGGGTGGATGCCATTCCAGAGGCTGGTACCTCAGTCTGTACCAGGGAGGAGGAAAGGAATGCGTGGCAGGTTCCAGCTCTTCCTTGAATGTCCTCCTTTTTTGCTACGGCTATTCTCTGGCAGGTAAGATGGATCAGTTGGACTAAAGCCATGTCTCCTTGTAGCCTTGCTTGTCTGCAGAAGATACAGCTGCTTCTTTGTTTCCACTGTGCTGCACTAAATAGTGACTGGACTTGACCCAACTGAAGTCTCTAAAAATAGTTTCAGTAGTGAATGACCTTAATCTTTTTGTGGCAGTGAGTTGGCAATAGTTATATGCAGGTGAACTGATAGAAGCTCTGATGTGGGGGCTTTGTAGTTCTTGAGTTTTCTTAGGGAAAATTGAAACTTTGAAATCTCTAGGTCTGTTCTATCTCAACTATATTTCAGGGAAAAACACGGAATTAGGAATATTAATATCTTAGAAGAGAGGAGATAAGCTACAAATTACTACTCTGTTCCAGGTAGCTTTATCCTTCTGTCAAAGACAAACATGCTCTAGAAATCTAAATATAATATGAAAGACATGATTTGTAACTAAGCCCACATCACACTTTCAGGATAAACGGGAACAAAATAAGAGAATGAAATGTACCTCAAGTGAGATTCTTCCTTTTCATTTTTTTTTTTAAGATTTTTATTTTTGTTGTTACAAGACTTCCTGTCCCAGTTTTGCCTTTTCAGCACTTTCTGACAACAGACCATCCTTCACGTTTGAATGAGCCTGTTGTTGTAGGTGACATTGGAACACTAGTTGGAAATTCAGTTCCTGAGCCTGCTCCTCCCTCTAGTGGAACAGATACTCTTCTCATCAGTAATTAAGGAGAAAAATGAAGGAAACACATAACCTTGCCAATGTATGTTCCTTCTTCTCAATGGCTTCTTAAAATGGCTCAAAAACTTGAATGGATAAGAGCTGCTTCTACAAAGCAGCTAAAACAACTTAAATGCTGCTCCACCTGGGCCACCTGCTGGCTGGAGCCCCTGCTGGAGTGCAGGAGTGAGGTGCCTGTTTTGCTCTGCTTTGTTTGAGAGCCTTTGGTGCCAGGGAATACTCTGGGGGTGTGACAGCTGATCATGTGTCTGTAACAGAGATGTGGAACCCATCTCCATGACTCTGCTTCAGCAGTAGTACCTTTTTTAATTGGTTTGTACTAATCATCTTGAGTAAAATGATTGTATTTCAGAAGTAAAATGACCATATCAGTCCTTTTCAGTGTGCTTCTAGATTAAAAAAACCAAACAAACAGAAAACCAAAAAAAAACCCCCACCCAAAACAACAAACTGTGTAATTGTTTGTGTAAAGTATTAAAAATGAGCTCAGGAAAGGCAATATCAAGTATTGCATAACCCATTTTTCTGTTAATCTTATATGGGTTCAAACATAGCATTTCTGTTTGTTTAGCAATAAACTACTGATAAAAAATAGAGGAGATTTGCTGTGAGAATGGAGAATGTGCACTTGCTTTAGGTTCATATAATGAATGTAATTTAAAGAAAAAAACAAAGCTGGGTGTACAGTTGCATTATTACCCACCAGCAATTTTCAGTTGTTTCCATGAAAAGTCTTTGAATAATACATAAAGCATTTGAAGAGATGGATCTGAAGGCCTGTTACTTGCCTGGCTCAGCAGTGGCTGGCAAACACTCATTTGTGACACTGAAGCCTCTTCCCACACCTTCATGGCTAATATCTGTCTACAGCTTTCCTTAGACAGTTGGAGACTAAAGGTTATCACAGAATTAAAGACTCAAAAATGTCTGTGTATGTTAATGCATTCAATAATACGCTGTATTTTCCTAATACCACATGATTTTGAAATGTTAGTGTCTTTTTCAGCTAATTACACGTGTTACAATTTTTTTATTATCTTACATAGTAGTAACACAGTAAATAAACACCAGCATGGTGGTTTCAACCTGTAACTAAAGAACCTAATTTTGTTTTTTTCTAGGTTAGCAGGAATATATTCACTAGAAATAGATCATCAAGAAACACCAAGGATCTAGATTCTCTAGATCAGCAAAAACAGCACAAACAGGAAAAAAAAGTTTGAATGTTCCTGAATTTGGCTCATGCCTTTAAAGTTTGTTCTGAGCTTTTGGAATACCAACTTTTAAGGCATGAACATAAAGGTAATAAATAGGAAAGGTATTGCACAGTACTTTGTGAATGTTTCCTTAAGTATCTTTTTCTTTAAGTGGTATATGATTTATGGAGTCTGCCTGTGTGAGTTGTACCTCCCACCAGTAGCTTCTCCACAAGGAGAAAGAACAGCTTATTGCAGCTGTCAGCTAATGAAATGACTCCTGCAGTTCAAGTAGTTGCAGCTTTGGGCTGAAAACCGTGGTTCTGACATTTTTGGCAATGTACACTGATGTCCTGTGGCAGAGGGCTTTTGTTTTGCTGTGATGTACAACTGCTGCAGTGCGCAAAGACCATGAGGACTGGAGTATCAGAAATCATTTTATCATTAATCTGCTGTTAATGTTTTTGCTGAGAATCGGAAAGTCTGCCAAATTTGTGCAGAACATAATCTTTCAGGTCAGTGCAATTTCAGCATGTATGATTACTTTCTTAAAATGCTAAGCTTAAAAAAAAAAAAAAAAAAGGTAGTGAGAAGGAGCTGAGATTGCCTTTACAGAGATCACTTATCCATGTTGGAGCTTCGGCTGTCTGGGCACAGGAGGAAATATCTTCCATATGATATTAGTACTTCTATTTGTAAGGCCTTTGGGTCAAGGGTTGTATCATCTTGAAGGTATGCTTCCCTCAAATTTTTTTTAAATTAGCAAGTCCAAATATCATGCAAATGAATGGATAAAGCAGCTGGAAATAGTCTTATTCATTATTGTACAGTTTATGGCTGTGCATGTAACTCAAAAAGACACCATGACAATCCTAGCATTTATACCTTATTTCTCTGAGTGCAAATTCACCTACAGACCTCTTATTGCAGTCTAACTGGAGGGCTGGTGAATAATCTCAGCATGGTTGAGCAGCAAATGTTGGAGGATAATTGGATCTACAGGCTAAGATAGTATGAATGTGAAAAGTCTGGTAGGAAAGATTGATAGGCAGTTATTTTACGTCGTGTTTGAGATCCACTTTTTGTTTGTAATTTTATGTGAAAGATAAGTTGCCTTTAAAAGTTTAAAATTATAAGTTTTGATTCAAATGGAAGATTGAGGTTAATGTTCCCTAAATAATGTCTTTGTAGTCATAAGCTGGTGAGCAGAGCGTGCTGAAGAGTCCATTCAATAAAGCTTATAAGCCTTTAATTAAATTGTGAAGCCATTTATGCGATGCTTTAAAAGTGGATCTTTGAATGTAAACTTGAGACATGAGGTTGAGGATACTCAAGCATTGTAAGTCCTACAGAAACAGCACACTTGCTTATAGCAGTCTTTTCCCTCTCAAGTGAGATTTTAATGAATTATTGTATATTAAAAGAAAAAGGAAAAAATACAGCTGAAGAGCTCAGGGTGCATTCTGGCCTTTGTCATCTTTCTACAACACTGCTAGTGGTTTGTTGGGGTTTTTTTTTGTTTGGGTTTTTTTGTGTGTTTTTTTTTTTTTTGTTTGGTTTGGTTTTTTTTAGTAAGGATAACAGGCAAGTGCTGCTGCAGTAAGTCCTTAATAATATTATTATTATTATTATACCTTTGTCCCTTGTCTGTCCATTTAGTCTCCTCTTGGTAAGAAATCTGTTCTTTTATTATTGTTTATCTTAGGTGTCCTAACAGGTCAGGGTAGGATACATTCTGCTTGCTTCTTTGCAAAGTTATTTTGTTGAAGCCACAGTCTTTAAGATAAAACTTGTCTAAGAGGAGGGGACTCAATCACACTGTTCTTTAGGATGGGCTTCACAGTGGTGTTGGCCAACATAGGTATAATTCCAATTATACCTATAATTGGAATAATTTTAAATTTCCTCTTCTCACATGCTTCAAATAGATAAAGACAAAACATTTGAGCAATTACCATGACAGTCATTCTCTGTAGCTAATCTTGGAATCTGCTGTCTGACTCTTCAGTTCAATTTGCTAGTGAGACTGGGGTCTCAAAGATATCCAAGTTCCTACCAGTAGCAGAGGAGGAGAGGGAGGGAGACCCAAATTAATGTCCAGATTACCACAATATTTCTCTATTTTTTTAGTCTTACTGAATGACTGAGCAGTGTGTGCTTCTTGCCTAATGAGAAGCAAGCTGCTCCAGATCAATCCCAGATCCTTTCCTAGTTTGTCCCTCTGAGCAACTTTGGCATGTGCTGGTGGGAAATTGGGAAATGTGGAGTTGACCTGATGATGTGCACCATTTTCCACTCTAACTGGAAGGAAGGGGAATGAATTGTAACTGGCATTGTTGTAATGGAACTGGAGAAGGGATTTAGGACCTGAATCTGTAGGAAAGGAGGTTTCACAGCACAAGTTTTTCATTGCAGTCATCCACAGGGCCCGCCTTTACATTTTGCAGAAGCAGCTGAATGGCACAATATTCAAAGGGAGAAAAAGCTATCCATAGTAGTTCCTGAAAATGTGAGAACATTCCCTAGATTTACTGTCTTGAAACAAATCCATGAATTGGCTGTTGCTTTGTTCCTCACAAATGTAGCTACTAAATCTCTCCAGTCCAATAAAAGAATTCTTATGAAATAATTTTTGTTCTGGGTTTGATAAACTATGTGGGACTGAATAAAATGAGACGTATTTAGCCTTTATTACCAGAAGAAGGGAGAATTAGTATGTCTTTAGCTGTTATCATTCATTCTTAGTATTTTAAATGAGTAGTGCAAAACACATAAAGGTGATATTTTTACTTTAATAGACATATTTAGCAGCTGGCTCTGAATCCTGTGCTGTAGCTGCAGATAAATGGCAAAAATTTTGAGCAGTCTGATGTAGAATATTATACTTCTTTTGCCTGCCATAGAAACTTTTCTTTTACTAGTGTTTAAAAAAAAGAAAAAAAAGATAAAGTTTGAGATGGAACTATATACTTCCACCTCTATAATTATGGTCCGTACATTTCAATTCCAGGAGATTTCAGTGTTGTTCCTTCCAGGTTTCAAAATAAAAAGCTCAAAATACTTCAAACTGTTGAAATTGTTAGTCATGAATAAGATTTAGAGAATATGAGAGAGGGAAAATGAGCTTCAGCCTAACTTTGAATTCCTGAGGCAGTAACCTGGGATTCAATTCTTGGTTTCAGCCTCACCCATTACACACTAATTGGCACCCAGGACTTTCTCCTTTCTGGGAATTTAATTAACCTGTGGCTGAAGGACTCCTGTTGAAAAATGTATAATCCATAATTCCCTACTGTTGTACAGCACTGTCATGGAAAAGGCCTAAGCGAGTTTGGTACTGTTCCTTGGTGTTTCACAAATCTCTGCCACATTAGTAATCCAAAGGTGATTCAAAAGGCCTGCAGCAAACTCACTTGAGTTTACAGAAAAAATTTGGTTTCCAGTTGGATGTTAATTGCCATTTTGCTTTCAGGCTTGTCAAGCAACAACCTCCCCTCACTGCATACACTTGTAGTACTCACTGATACTCCCAGTCTGTTGTAAAAGTACCATCTGCAGGGTTATGGAATCTTCAGTCTAATGAAAAGCTAATAGTTGTGTGTGGGGTTTTATTTTGTTTTATTGTGGAATTTTTTGGGGTTTTTTTTGGTTGGTTTGGTTGGTTGGTTTTTTTCCCTCCAAGAATTAAAAGTCATTACACTGCATTAGAAAATGATCCTGTAGAACTGATGTGTTAGAACCGAATTAAGTGAAAGTCTGGAGACAAATATCTGTACGCAGAAATTGTAGCTGGATGGTTCAGTTCACTTACAAGCAAAACATATCAGTGTGATAAAAATCTGCCAGGTATGGGCAATCCCCTAATAAACATCCTGCCCACTAATCAGTATAGGCAAATTTGGTTGGTTTTTTTTTTTTTTTTTTTTAAATTTTCCTGCATAGCATCTTTCCTGTCTTGCCTACGCTTACCCACAACCGTGGCAAACAGTGCTACTGAGTCAGCTTGCCATCATGAAGCCTGATACAAATCTGTACAACTACACGTGCCCAAGGACAACAGTTGCAGGTCCAGCTCTTTTGTCTGGAGGTTGAACTGAGCACTGTTATGTGCAGTCCAACAGACCACAAAAATTTAAGACATACTAGTGAGAACTCGTATGGCTTTGAGCACGATCAGAAGGAAAGTAATGCTGTCACAGATGTAGAAGGATGTGTTACATGTTTGACGGAGGCTAAATTTTTAGATTTTGTTCATTTTGAGGGACAAATTTTGAGAAAACTCAGTGCCACCAAAGACGTGATGATAGTGTCTGGCACCATGATTACCGTGATGTAAAGGCCCATTCCTTGTGCAAAGCGGTTATGGATAACAGTCTGCTGATTTCCATTGATCTCTCTGGAAACAGATCAGTAAGGATGAACAGTTTTCATGAAAAGAGGGTGATAATTGCATTTTTCCACATATGAAGAAGTTGTCCTATTTCTTTTTTTTTTTTTTGGTGGTGTGGTCTTGAGAACTGACTGCTGGAGTTCACAGAAAGAATTGCAGAAAATAAGATAACTGAAAAATTAAAAAAAAATAGAAAAAAGACACAGCAACATAGATTAAAAATTAAAGGCGTACCAGTCAACACTGGACATATACAATGAATATATTAAGCAAATTTAATGGAAAAAAAATTAAAAACCAGTCAGCTCTTTCTGTGCTTCATAAACAATTGAAATGTTTATCTTTGAGGGCAAAAAATATAAAAAGCTGGTGTACCGTAAGTGGAAAAATCAAATTGACTTTGAGTTTATAATTATTGAAATTTATAATTGTTTTCAGTGTGACAAAATGATGAGCACTGTTTGTAGCAGCAAAAACATATAATTTCTAACTTCTCAGCTGAAAGAAGTCACTCTCATTATATGCAAGTTAACAGCTGCTAATCAGAATACTGGAGTTTACATGAGGGATGTTGAAAGACATCATAGTTATTATAATTAGTGCTGAAAGAATAGAAAATAAATAAGTAATCCCATTATCTGTATTGACAGAAATGAAAAATCTTAGACTAAATTATTCCTGTTTTCCAAGTTTAAAATGAGTAAGTGTGGCAATCGATTACTTCTTTTTGCATTCCCTCTGTTGTACCACCAGCCTTATTGATTGGTTTCAATTAATGTATGCCAACAAGTAAATT
Organism: Myiozetetes cayanensis; assembly: GCF_022539395.1. Taxonomy (NCBI): domain Eukaryota; kingdom Metazoa; phylum Chordata; class Aves; order Passeriformes; family Tyrannidae; genus Myiozetetes; species Myiozetetes cayanensis. Next base: position 7,901,458 of record NW_026087742.1, read on the forward strand.
AACGTAGCACCTGAGGCAGAATTCTCTGGTGGTTCATGTACACTGACTTCTTAGCATTCTTGCTGTTTTAACTCCTACTGAGCATATTGCTGGGAGCTACAATATTTTTCAGTCTGGACACGGACATTACCCATGGCTTTAATGACAGGTCATTTACAGCAAACCCATGTTTCACTGCAGAGATGTCTCTTTAAGTGACATCTTATCAATGGCAATTCAATTAGTCAGCCTTAAGACTTTGAGATATATCTCACACTGTGTCACACAACACTGGCTGCTTTGCATTTTAAATGTTAGCTTTTGTCATTGCCCTGCTCCTTTGGTATACATAAAAAAAAATGCATCTTCAGTGCAATTCTTCATTCAGAACTTTGCAGAAAACATTTTCCATGTTAAAAGCAACTGCCTTCCTTCCCAACAATGCTGTCAGCTGAAGAGACCTGTGGACTTGTACTGTGGACAGGAGCTTTTCAAAGCTGGTGCTCACCCTATCAACATATCCCACTTGTCACTGATTGCTACTGCAATATAAATTGGGAGATGATGCATATATACATATATAAATCCCACTGTGGAGTACACAGTCTGTAGTAGAGGCAGAAAAACAAGCTATTTTAAGGTAGCAGAGTATCAGAGAATTCAAAGCCAGGTCTTGGTTTTTCTGAGGTGCTTACTCAATGAAGATATTCTACTAAGACATGGCCTTACTCTGCAGCAGCCAACTGAACTCCTTAGGGAGTCTTTAAGAAGAAGGTGCTTTCTAGGGTGCCCACTATAGCAACAGTGCAATTACATTTTTCGTTCTTCAAAGTAAAGTCATGGATGTGCTCAACATACACTACTGAGTATGCAAAAAAATAAAGCAAAGGAGATGTGTTCACGAGTTGTGCTGTGTAAAACCCTGAGCAACAGAGCACACTTAAAAATGGAATACTTTTCAGTTACCAAGCGCTCTAGATGCTTACTGCAAACTGTCTGGTGGGAAATGAGCAACACACCCGAGTTTAAAAAGAAATCCAAATGTTTGCTGGTTGTAATTGAGCAAAGGGTCTTCTAAACTAACAGAGAAATCTTGAATAGCAGGCATTTTGTCTCCCTAAATTGTGTCTTCTAACTTTGCTGCTGTGTGAGTGAGAATAAGTAAATACAGAAGCCCTTCTTCCCCTGTATTATATGAGAAAAATTATGTTTCTCAGTCTTTTCAGTAATAATGAAATGTTTTGTGAGTCTGTACTTTCTTATTTCTAAATGAGTATTTTCACACAGTCGTCTTCAAGTCTACTGTTGTAGAGTCAAAGAATCCTGATTTAAAGCTGTTTTTTCCATAGTTGCTGAAAAATAAAACACACTTGTTATTTACATGGAGAAAGTATTGACAAGGCAAATCAACTGGCATATTTGGCAAGACTGTAAGCTAAATGTACACAGATAGTTTCCCTGATAAGCTACGTGGCATTACCAACATGTTTAACACACAACATTTATTTTACCAGTGCAACATCTAATTCAGTATTCAGAATTCCATGCTAATGAACAATTTTATCTAGTTTCAAATTATTGAATCGCTATTTTGAGACCGAATTTTAATGGAGGAAAAAATTGTATGATAAGGTTCATTAAAAGGTTTTAAAATTTAATTAGACTGAAGTTTAAAAAAAAAATACTGGGCAAATTAATCCTGATAGAGCTGTGCTGTTTTGTAGTAAACAAAGAAAATGAATTCATAAAGAAAACAGATAAATTATATCCACCATTTTATGGTAGAAATGTTTTGGGGGTTTTGATGTTAGTAATACATACATGTTTATGTGCATATGCGTGTGGGCTGAGATATGTGTATGTATTTTCAGGGCACATCTTTGTTAGTGTGTTGGTTTGAATCAAGAGCATGCTTTTGAAGTGCATATTTTTCTTCCTTTCTTATTGAGCTTTGGTTGATGTCATGTGGAGCTTTTGCAGTGCCTCAACTTGATTCCTTTCAGATGAAACTAGGATTCAGATTTGGAAGATTTAGCACACTCCAGGAGTGTAACTAATGCACTCCAGCTGCAAATGGGCATTCAGTCCAGAGGGCCAGACTAGAGTTAATCTGAAATGAAAAGCCTTGAAAGGTGTATATTATAGACACGTGTTGTCAGCATCAACTGTTTCTCTCTACAGGGTTGCCACTATCCATCTACAAACCATCTGCTAACCTAGAAATGGTCTTTGAATTCTTCTATGTTCTTTATTTTATTTTTTGTTTATTTGTTTTATTTATGGCTCTCTGTAAAGGATAAGACACTGTTCCTACACAAGCATAGCAGGCACTGCTGTAGCAAAGCACAGTCTATACATGTATTCAGTGAGATAGCCAGTTATAACAGCTTCACTGCTCTATAATATTAGTATATTGCAAAACCTGCATGATCCCTCAGCAGAAGCTCACTTCTCTGGCCTGAGCTCTCTCTTCCCTCTGCCACTGGCTTTTAAACCCTTATCCTGAAGTTTGTATAGGTTAATTATGCAGGTTGCTTTACAATTCTACTAAGATAGTTGGATGCTGTTGGAGTACGTATGAGATGACAGCCCTGAAGTTCACCCATATGAGCTCAATCCCTTGCTCCACAGTATAATTTCAAATATGGATAATATTTCCTATTATTACAGTGAGAAATGTTATGAATTTAAAAGCAGTTATAAGTGTGAGTTGCTTTGAGAGCATTTCTGAGATGTGGCAGGTTCTTCACATTTGCACATGCACAAAGTTTAAAACACCACTGTGCTCCCTTCATGTCCCTCTAAAGCAGTTGGGTTTGTTACTGCTCTGTTCAACAATGCTTCGCTCTTATGCATTTGATTAAAAGTGAACCACTGGGGAATATTAGCCCACATGACAAAATCATCATGTAGTTTGGCAGAAGCACAGCACAGTTGACAGAGCTTGCTTAGGGAGAGCCCCAGGACAGAGCTAGCAGAGGGAATAAATTCACCTTTGACCAGAAGAAAAAGCAATGCCTTTTGGATGGAGAATTAAAGCCTTGCTATAAAACGTTCCATCTGCTCCAGCACCAAACATTCAAATGCTTGCCACAGGAGCATTGAAATCTGAGCTTTTCAGAAATGTATAATAAATTATACTGTTGTTTGTATCCTTAAAATGAAACTATTCAGCTACTCTCGTATTCTGAAAAACCCAACTGCAAGCTTAACTTGATCTGTGTAAAGGGTAACCTGGTGGGCCTCTGCAGTAGGAGAAAATATTTCTTATTACTTTGTCTGATTCTCTAATTAAAGTTGTAGGAGCATGTACTCCTCTAGTTTTGGATATCTGGTTCAGGATAAGGTAACCATTTAAAACAAAAATTTCACTATTTTCCAAAACCAAGATTTTTCAAAATTCACAACTTTACTTTATCAAAGAACATGAATTTATTTAAATTTAGTGACTTTCATTTGTCACGCTGTCTCATTTTGTAGTCAGTATTTTGGGGTAACATGACATTACAGTGTTGTGACTTTCTATTTGGAATTTGATTTAGTGTTATTTTCTGAGACAATTTATAGATATACTTGCTTAGGGTTTGGTTTTTGCATGGTTTTCTTCTCTTGTTCCTATGAATAGGAAATATGAAAACCAGACAAGAAGGATGACATGCTGTTAAAAAGCAATACAGGATAAACCAGCAGTGTATTGGCAGGCAGAATCAGCAGCCAGAGGCAGTGTAATGAGAAAACACTGCTTTCATACAATAGGAGGAAAGAACTTTTTCCTGCTGTTTTTTTTTTTCTTCTCTCTCTCTCTTGTCCAAATCATAGGCCTTTAAATGACATGAAATCAGTTTCCTTCATTGCAGCTTTCTAGGATGTATTTTGCCTATAAACTTCATTTTGTGACTTTGAATTGTTCAAATGGAGCCATGAAAACCTCTGGCTTTCGGTCTTCTGTAAGACCACTTAGAAAGGAAAACATTGGCATGCCAGAACCATAAAGCTGAATATCTGTGGGGGATTCTACTGAATGACTTAACCTGAATGAATCCCCACTTAATCTCTATCTAGTCATGAGCTAAAGGGATACATCTCAGGAGAAAGATGGTTTATGAAACAAAAGCCTCAGCACCAGAGTATGTACATTAAGACACGTGTGTCGTATTTCATGTTTAATTTAATCAAGATGTTCAATAGTGGTAGTACAAGATAAAAATACACTAGTTTTAGCCAGAGAAGTTTCTGGAAGTGATCGTGTGTATATGTCATTTTGTCTTCCAATAATATATTCTCCCAATAATATAGGTCTCCCAAGTTGCTTTTCTCAATGCTTGTTGAGCAAAAGAATAGTTTTCGTAACAAAATAGTTCATGAAATCTGATCATGATTTGTGAAATTCTTTTCCATCGATTGATCCATCCATCCATCCATCCACCAATCTCAGATGATTAGCTTGCTAGAACTACAGGACCATTACAAGTTTAAGAAAACCCAACCACAAAATAAACAAACAGACAAAAAACCCCAGTTAAAGTAGAAAAAGTAGTTTGGCTAAATGGGTATTTTTGAAGTCCACTTGATGGCCATATATATTGCAGGAGCTATACCATAGTATGCTTTATTTTCTAAATGTTTAGCATTTCTATCTTGCATCAGAAATGTGTGTGTTTTTTCTCTTTGTGATATTCACAAGAATTAGAAACTGTACTGCTGTGGAAGTAAATCTAAACAAATAAGTAGCTGAGTAACTGTATAAACATTCACTTCAGTTAGTGCAATACACATTCTCACATCATTTTTGAAACAAATCTGGAAATATTTTCAATTTAGACAGTAAGTTCTCTCAGAAAATCAGTTAAATGTTGAAAAATGTTCACTTTGGAAAAGAAAAAAATCACAGACTACAGCAAAAGGTATAAAAAACTGGCTTATTTGTGCTAGAACATGAAAATGAAGACATGCGTCTGTATTTCTGACAAAAAGAATTTTTCATCTAAATAGGGAAACTTACCAATAAGTATGCAAATAAGATGAAGCTGAGGAAAAAAATCTTTTAAAAATCCCCTCAACTTTGCCTTTGCAGAGGTTTTATCTGAATAGAAAATTTCTATCTTACATATAGGATCTAGCCTTCTTTGTTGTGTTTTGAAAAATAATAATATATGAAAATATTTTACCTCTTCCCCTTCTTTTCCCCTTATTCTTCATATTCAGCTAAACTGCTAATTTTCTTAATAAGGGATTCCATTTGGGGCCATGCTCTGCCAAGCTGTGTTTTGCACAGCATTCTTTCTACAATGTGATTCTATGAACCATGGTGTCTGGACTAAAAGAAAAACTTACGTGATGAAAAGAATGGAACCCAGATAGAGAATATAATCTGTTGAAGACAGAAGAGACAGGAGTCATAGAAACTAAATGAATGTTGTTCCGAGTTAAATTCTGGTTAGGATTTAAAAAAATAATAATAGAAATGTACCAAGAGGACCTGAATTTCTTGCACTTTCAAGTTCTGTTAAGGAGGATGTGTCACAGTCATATCCTATAGCGCTCTGCTGTTGGCTGGATAACCCACACATGTATGACATCAGATAGTGCAGATTCTGTTTCTGGCAAAAGCCAGAAGAAATTTGAGAGTGAATCAGACCTCTCTTAATGTGGGCTCCAATTGACTGCAAGAACATAAACATTGTCAAAGAGAATTTGATAGAAATACAGGTTCACAAATGTTTAAAAGAGGGAAGAAGGGGTCAAGAGGCAGCCATAAGGTAATGAAGGAAAGAGAGAAAATACAGTTTTTAATTAACATCCTTTTATATGTAGAACTTGTGTATTTGTGTAAGTTATGCAAAATAATGTTGTTTTTCCAGGAGAATGACTTTGATCTTTAGTGGTCATAATAAATAAACACCAGTTTTGTAATTTTTAAAAGTTATTTTAAGATGATCTAAGTGCTTGCAGAGGAGTCATCTAAGTAGAAGAAAAAGAAGTCCTAATTTTGAGAGTAGATAACTATAAATTACTCTAGACTGAGACAACAAGTGTTAGAAAATTTTTAACATAGAAATGTAACTTACCCATGAAATTAATTTCTTTTACATTCAGCATGTAATTGATCTGGACAGTAAGTAGCTTGTCTGGGATATTGCTCTTCATGATCATGAATTAACTATGAATAAAGTAAAAACAATCATTTTTTAGGTAATTAAGGTATTATATACTGTTTTAAAACACGAGACAGAATCTGACAGTGGTCTCTGATTCTGATCTAAATGTTTCGTAGATAGACCTGGCTTTCCTATAACAAACACACTCATGTAACTGAAAACTGTTGAGGTTAAGTGAGGACAGAAGAGGGTCCTACGAACATAGGTTTTGACTGGTTTTCATCATAAATCTGTACAGTCAGTGTCTAATTTTTGACAGAGAAAAACTGAGAAAAATTTTCAAGATTAAAAAAAATTATTTTAATATTCAGAACTTGAAGCTATTTTGCTTTGAATTACTTTCATCCACCTTGTATAATGGAGGATATAAGTCCTCACATGGTTTTTAAGCAATGTGTTTGTTGATATCATCTTTTGCTCTTCACATTAGATCATGTTTCCTATTCAACAAATAAAATCACATGACTCCTGTGACAGGCATGACATGTACACGTATCATGGTAATCATATCACTCCCTCCATAACCTCAGACCATATGAAAAGGAATTCAACATCAAGAGTCCCTTGGTATCCCCTATAGTAACAACTGTATTCCAGGAACCTTTCAGGGTTTTGCTAAATGTTTGCTCCTATATTTGAGCTATTGTTAGAGTTGATGGTCAGGAAAGACACATGAAATATACTGGACTTCACCTTCTGTGTACAGATTAGGTTGGTCTTGGCTTTATTCATGTGCTGTCACGTCAGATATTTTAAAAAACAAACAAACAAGCTCTTAAGCTTGCAAAGGTTCTGTAAAAAAACCTTCAGTGTGATATTTCATTTATCCTTCTCAATACCAATGAACAAAAACCCCAAACAACTCCCCTACCTCCCACCAAAATCTGACACTGGTATGGATAATAGTATCCCTTAAATCAGCTGGCCCCATCTCTTAATCCTCATTGAAGTCAGTTGAAAGGCTTTGTCTTCCCAGTGGAGCATTTGTGGTTTAGTGACACCTCCCAAGATAAAAGGTTTCCATCCTTATGGGGCCCAGATTAAGGAATAAACCTGCTGTGTCTTAGTTCAGCTGGTCAAAAATCTATTACTGGATACTTAGGTGAAGATATTATTTTATATGTCCTTATTGTAATTCATTAAAAAATTAAGTAATGTGGAAAAGATAATAGCAGAGATGTCCTTTTTGACTATGAAACTCTGGAATAGTTTTCTGTGAAAGAGTCCTGATGTTTTCTCTCCAGTACAGAATATTTACAGTGCTAATAGAAATGTCTGAGTGGGGAATAGTTCCTCCTGGATGTGTAGAATCTAAAGCAGAACTTTTTGGAGATATGCCAAAGATCTGAGCACTCCGTAGCAGTAGTTTTTGTGAGCCACACAGCATTTAGATCAGGAGAGTATAAATAAAGACATGGTGAAACCAGTTTGAACGGCAATTTACCGTATACTCAACTATAGTCATTCGAGCCAGCTAGTGCTGAAATTTATTTCCCTAAGAGTTTATTTTTTTAAGCATAGTGTGTTACTGTAATTTTGGAACAGACTCTTTCAAAAGTGCATGCAGCTCGTGTACTTGTCAGACATCGCCAACAGGTTGGTCTCTTGGCTTCCCACATGGTTGTGGCTCATGGGATGGCTCCGCCTTTAGGCATTGCTTAGTTATGAATTAAACTGAGGGAGGTAAAAAATGTAGGCCTGTTTATATTTCTTATTAAGCTTTGCTGCTGGAAATGTTCAACAGAGATGTTCAAAGTCAATATATTGGCTGAATTCTGGACTGAGAGAATGGTGGTTGTTCAAATTGGATCAAACACCTCACCTTTCTTATTTTGCTGTATTTTGCTGTATTAGATAGCGTAGTAACTGGTATAACTGCTCTCAAAACAAGTTTTCAAAACAGTCTTTGTCTTCTGTTGATACTAATAAAATATTCCTCCTGTAAGGCTGATGTGTATTTTGTTTTTGTCCTGTCACTTATTTTAGGATGGAGAACTGAAAGGTTGTAGTGTATTAAATTCAACATGTTTGACACACTGTGTATTTCAGAGCTTCATAGAGATCTGCTGCTCTTTTAAACAAGCTTAGTTAAATATTTGGCTTTTATTTCCATCTAAACATTTGAACTGTGGAATGCAGTAAACTCCTACAGCTGCACAGCTACAAATTTCAGTGAAGCATGGTTGTCAGGCTCGGAGAGAAAATGAGCAAGGTATGTTTTCCTGTGCTGCAAAGTGACTGTGTGTAATTTCATCCATCTTAGTTTTTGTCTGGCACTTCCTATGACAAAAACGCCATCTCCAAGTTACTTTGAGACACTTCACAAAATCCACTGCAGCAACAGATGCAGTGTCTTGTCAATACAAGACGCATGAATTTGTGGATGCTAATGATACTTCAGATTAAAGTGTCCTTTCTGCTTTGTTCTTGAATTTCCTTTATCCCTTTCTGCCACTGATCTGCATGTGGAAGAGTTCCCATTATGACTACTCCCCTTGTCTCCATGACAAAATAAGGTTGCTGGCCCATGCTAGTTGAAAAAAAATCACTTTGAATTTAAAATAAATCCCTGACTTTGTTAGGCTCATTGGGTTTGGGTATTTAGGCTTTGACTCAGAAGTACTTAACAAGGAAAAAATTTAAAGCACGTACTGTGTCCATGAGGTCATCAAAGCTACAGATATGTTGACTCCTAGTCTTGAAATGAAAATGGGGACCTTTGTCAACACAGGCCTTCTGCTGTTTGTTTTGGTGAGATCACTCATTAATTTTGGTGAAATGAAATGCTAATTTTATGAGTCAGATTCAGTCTTGCTAGAGTGATTTAGAAATGCATGTCTACCGATCTTTATACTTCAGACATCATGGGTTTGAAGTATGATATTTCCTTTCCTTGACTTCATAAATAATTTAGATTAACAAAATCCAGATGGTTTCAAGTTCTCAGTAGCTACTGAGAAGTTCAAGAAATTGTTTAACCTTTGAAAGGAAGACTCTATACTTTTTCAGTTCTTCTTGCATTTTATTCAGAACACAACAGTTCAGGGGTTTTATTGTTTAGTTTCTTTTTTAAAAAGTCTATTTTCTCTAAGACATCAGTGAGAGGACGTACTTGGAAGTAATGAGTATGCGCTTAAGGTGGAATACACAATATGAAGGTACAGTTTTCAGTACTTCCAATGCAGGATTTCCTGAGGAAACCTTATCTTCTGAACAACAGTTTCAGTATTTAAAAGTTTTTTAAGGGCATATGTTATCCTTTGAAAAACAAAGTACATGTTTGAACCAGAAGGTGGCATTTTTATGTATTGACTCTTCTGTAGGACACATAGCAAATACTCCAGCTTTGATCCCAAATTCATGCAGTTATCTTTCATATTTTTTTGCTGGAAAATAATCTTCAGTGAGAAGGTAAACATCATGGCTGATTTCTGCAAGATAATATAGATATAAAAGTCCCAAGCGCTCTTGTGAGTTACTCCTTTCTATCTAGTTGGTGGATGTTGCATAACGGGTAAAGAACTGCTACACATATTTCTATCAAAAGGCCTACCAAGAAACCATCTTCTATCTATTTCACAGACCATGCTGTTCTTCTCAGTGTTCTCAGTAAAAAAATTTGTGACTTTGCCATGAATAAGTATTATGTTTTGTTCAGTTTTTTGTTAGGTTTGTTCTAGCATTGCTTCAGTGCTACTGTTATTAGTATTTTGACTGGGAAAATAGCATCTTCTTAAAGCTCAAACACTTTGACAATTATGTGTACTAAATTATCATAAGTTTGCTTCAAGTGCCAGGAGTCAGAAGCAGAATTAGATTAGCAGAAGCTGATTGTAACATCTGGGTTTTAAATCAGCTGAAATCTGAGGGGTTTTGGTGTGGTTATTAACTATTCAGACTTTTTTACTAGTTCTATCTAACGTGTGAAACAAGTGTCTCTGAGTCTTGAAGTCTCACGTGTGAAGCTATGAAAATATTATTTCCATAAATAGCAAAAGTGTTTTGGCAGAAAATCAGTCATGAATGTAGGTGTGGACATCTCTGGACTGCTGTGGATTGTATTTTCTCTCTGTGGCTTTATTTCTTAGGTCTCGTTTTAGGCAGCAGTCAGGACGGAACAGCTCTGCTTGCCACAGTGACTGATGAATGATTGCACAGCTCTAATGGGACAAATAGAAAGAAGAAATGAAAGGGTAGAAAGACATCCCCTCATGCCTAGTTAGAGCAGTACCCCATACACTAATGTTATATTTTATGGTTATTTATCCCCTGGCACTGTTTAACACCACCAATTTTGAAGATAAATGTAGTAAAAGCATTTTTATCCTGCTGCTATGAAAATGTGCTTTTAATAGATTTAGGTTTTCTCGGGTCATAGGAAAGAAATAGAAAGATTTTGCAGCTTTCTAAAGGACTTTATTATATATGGAGTTTAAAATGTCATAAAGCAGCTTGAAACACTATAGGGAGTCTGTGCAGTAATTGGAAAAATGTTTCATACTAATGTTTGGATTGCATTAGTGTGAGCTGTTGGCATACATTTTGTGACAATAAACATGTCTTTGCTTAATTGTAATTATAGCTTACAAAAAGGTTTAAAGAAAGAAAGTGAGAAAGCTACTTTGGTGAGTATGGATAATGACATTTTAATGCACTTAAGGCACCAGACAGCACTCCTAAAGACCAGCTCTAGCTTGCATCCACTGTTGATAGATCAGCTTTATGTGTTTATTTAATAATATTTAGCAAGGATGGGGAGTTTGTTAGGATTCCTCTGTCCTGTCCCTTCTCTTCACCAATTAACAACTGGCATAGTTGCCAATATGTATCTCTTCTTCAGATTAAATTGTTCTTAACAACACATGAGCGGATTCTAATCACTGTTCAGTACTGACCTGTCCCAAATTTTCATCGGTGCTGTTGTCTACATGTCATGCCTCCTACAGCAGGTTTAGTCAGCACAGCAGAAGAGAGAAGAGCCAGAATCACCCATTTTAAAAAGTCACATGAGGAAAAAACCATAAGTTTAGAATTTGTAGTTGCATCTCATACCTCCACAGTAGCTCATTGTGAATACAAAGCTGGGCTTTTGTGTGCAGATTTGCACCTTGTGGAAATACCCCAACATCTTCATATATTTAGAGTTTGAGTTTCAGGTAACTTTAGATCCCCTGAAATCTCTTAAGCTTGAATTCTGAGAGTTTATGCTTCATCTCTAACATGCCTAACACCCACGCTTTCCTTTGGGCTCTTCTACTGTTAGTGCTTCACGCACTAGATCAAGCTGGATGGGTGAGATAGCACATCCTGTAGCTTACCCTGTATTTGGATAGCTATATTTTAAATTTTGTGCTGGGCTTGCAGTTCCCCGTCCTACCCCTACCTTTTCCTTTTTCATTTATAGATAAGTTGATGCACAAATACCAAGATGATGCACAAATACCGTGTTCAAAGTTTCTGCACAAACAGCAGTCCCTCGCTGGGCATGATCTGCTGATGAAGACCTTGCATGTAGTGGAACTTACATTATGTGAAGGGCTATCTGTGTGGGATCATTAGGACATGAAAAAAATCTGTTTTCATCCTATGTCCTTTTGTATCTATTGCTTATTTCTGAATGCAGTAGCAAATCCTCACCCTCATCAGCTTTCAGAATTTTTAATTATAGCTGATATTCTTGGTAATAGGTTAACATTTTCTAGATAAGAACCTAGAAATGTGGAAATGTATTTTTAAGCTGTGTTATACCACAGATGCCACAGCACAAATGATTGAAAGTGACTTAGTGGCCAACATTAAATAATTACCAAGTGGAATGATGTTGTAAAATGCATTATCAGTATGAGTAACAGGTAACTCAATCGAGCAGAGAGCACAGGCAGTTCATCACAAATATGATATGAAGGTATCTACCTCTATGTGGAATATGGTGCAGAGTTTTATAGATAAGCCAAACTAACCCTCTCAAGCAGCTTTAGAACAGTGGATTTGCCTTGCAGCATTAAAATTGTTAGAATAAGTCATGAAACTCTAGTAAAGACTTTTTGTACTGTCGAGCAATTCTGAGTAAATGGTTCTCATAATTTTTTTCTTTTTCAAAGCTATAACTACAGGAAATTTAACAAAGCACATGCTATGACAGATGAGACAATTGACCAAGCTCCACTAGGTGAAAATCTAAAAGCTTTTGCATTCCTGGTAACAATTTATGGTAGTTATGTTAAGTGCTTTAAAATGTTCTGGTTTTAATTAATCTTTTATGTGCATGGCATAAATACAGGGTTTTTTAAAGATCTGGCCCTCAGTGAAATGTAATCAGTCTGACTGGATGTTTATGGATCTTTGATTTGCCTGTCCTCTGTCAAAGCTCTGGAGGTGGTAATGGAGAAGAGCCTTTGCCAGTGGACTTAAAGTGTTTTTCAAGGAAGAGCAGCAAAATTGGAGAAAGGAGTGGTGTGCCTCTCCATGAACAGTGCTAAAGCTTTTCCTTTGGTGGTCATGACACTGCATTTTCTTCTACTATATTGTGATTTTTGCTTAAAGAGGCACATTTCCATAATATGAAGCGCTTCTGGTCCCAACTTCAAGTGGAATACAACCTACATATTAAATCATTGTGGGAGCTACGTTCTTCAGAAAATCCCCTGTGGGGGGACCAAGTTGATTCAGGGAATGGCTGAATGCAACGTGAATACTCATCTGTGCCATGAAGAGCAGCAGAGAACAGGTTGGAGAACAGATATTCAATAAAAGATACAGATGGGAAGTAGTCTAGCAAAGGATGTCAGGAGCCAATTCCCCCTATCAGGACAGACTGGGAGACAAGCATCCTGATAAGAAGCTGAGAAACTCTGGCACAGCTTCTTCTTGTCCCTCTTGCTTCACCAGAAAGCTTTTTGATGTAGCCCCATGGTGGTGTTGGTATCCCTGCACTAGGAGCAATCTCTTACTCTCTTTCTAGTAGCTCTTCCACATCGTGCTGGCTGACCTAGATCTAAGAGGTGCTAAGAGGTAGAAGTAACATCCTACAGGTGTGGTGTTCCTATACACACCTGAAGCTCACTTTTAATAACTTTACAGAATTCAAGACACTAGGAAATAAAGGTGAAAGCAAATAAAATGAAATGTGTTTGAAACTCATCACAAACCATTATAACCTGTCTTGTACTACACCCCTGCATGTGTTTTATGCCTATATCTTGAAGCAGATTTTGACCAAATGAAATATCAGAAACTAGATCTAGTTTTGGAATAAGCATTTAATTCATCTCTCTGGACTTTACTCCATAGAAGGTGCCACCTTTGAATGACTCATACCACCTTCAGAGCTCTTAAGATAATTGTTTATGATTGGAGGGAATCTTAATTTTTTCTCACTGAACATGTTAGTACAGCTTGAGATAAGTATGTCTTACTTTTTGTGTCTCTAATATTTTATGGTTTATATTAGTGGATAGAGACTGAAGCTTCTGATAATAAGTCAGGTAATTCCAATTTGTAACTGTTCTTCCTCCAACTTCTTTTCTGAAACTGCTGTCAGAAGCTTGGAAGAAAAGCTGAACTACATTTATTTATCCTCTACAGGCCAAAGCATGTTGGCTCTGCAGCAAATAATAGCTGTCTGGCTGACTTTATTGAGGGTCCATGTCAATTCTTACTATAAAATATTATTTTCATGTACTACAAAGCCTTTTTAAGGCATCTGAGACCTGAGTATGGATGTACTAACACCAGTACTTGAAATAAACCCTTAAGGAATCATCCTCCTGACATGAGAAAATATACTGCTTGATACATTCCATCTAAAAGTCTCTTGAAACACTGGGAAGTGAGTTCCCAAAAGGGAGGAAAGAATCATGTAGTAAGATCCTACTAAACTCTGGGAAATACTGCCCTCCCAATAAAATCCTTTGTAACAGTTATATTTACTTGGAAATTGCTTGCTTATTTGCCAACATAATAAACTCTATGAAGCCCAACTCCCAAATTTAAAGTAAATGGAAATGTTGTAGGACTTACCCACCCACTTTGGTTATTTATATCGAGAAAATATTCCTTGCTAAATTAATCACCTACAGGAGTCATAGCTTGGATTAGCTTTTGCTAATATTTATTAGAAATCAGACACCACTGGGGTGTACAGGTAATGCTTGAATTCAAAGAAGTTGCTATCCTTCCATAGTCCAGGACATCAGTTTGGTGTCATCTTTTCATGTACCATACTTCTGTCACAAGACAAAATGGTTAAATGACTTTATTATCTGTATTACAGGATGAATGCAACTCTTCCATAGAAATACAGAGCAAGAACACTGTGTACTGACATTTTCCAGTGCCTCCAGCACACAGATCTTCGGGTTTCAGTTACATACTCTTTCCTTATCCCTGCTTAGGTGAAGGTGAACAGACCACACATGAATATTTAGACCTTGCCTTTTCTGAAAACTTCATTCATAGTGATTATATGTTCTGCTTCACTGACAGTTTGTGGTAGGGCAATTGATTCAGGCTAATTGAATTCTGAGGGGAGGGAAAAGTAATCTCTGGACATGAGTGTGAATTACTGAGAAATGGTGTAATGCACATGCTTATAATTTTCAGAGGATATAGTAAAGAACATATATGGATTTTTAAAACAACAGAAGTAATTTAACATTTGAAACAATGGAGTTAAAAATCAGTGTGGAATTAAAAATAGTGCCTTTTTCTTCCTCATTAGCAATCGTGATTGTTTAATCGATAGTGGGCAGGAGAAGTGACACAAAAACCTGCATTGCCACTGAAGCAGACAGGATATTGACATTTAAACAAATGCTTTAAACATACTGTGCTTACTCTTCTAGTTTAATATTAAAAGCTGGTGGGGGAGCTTGTCTTATTTTATCATTCATATTAATCTTGCACGCACAGCCAACTTCGTGTGGTTCTTTGCTTTGCTGTTTTCTACATGAAAGAGAATCAAAAACCTACCAAATCCTCCTTTTCTTTCAAGAGATTGATTGAAACCTCTGTAACATTTGAAACTTTGGAGATATTTCCATTGATCTCAGTTTCTATGAGCATGGATAATCACCAGAATAACACAAAATAAGCAATCTGCCAGGCTTTCCTCATTCTAATAAGTCATGTCTGAAACTTTTCAGCAGCACTGTTGGGTAGACCATGTGTCTGCATTGATTTTTGGGAAGTGGGAGTGTTACACTGTATGAAAAGATGAGCTAGTTGAGGTGTGCCATCGAGCTTTCAGCGTCACGGTTTGGGCTCTGTTATTCCTGCAGCTCTGGCAGCACAGCAGTTGCCATGGGCAAGCTGGAAGATGATATACCTGGCTTCCCTGGTGGCTTTTGGCTGTGATCTCAGCCACAGCATTGCTCACATTCAGAGATGTGATAATTCTTTCAAAAAGGAAGAAAGGAAGCTTTTTCAGTTGTCCTATCTATCCCTGACAAGGAGCTATCAGCTGCAAAACCTCTAACACCACTGCCCGTGCCTCTGCTAGTGGGAGTTTTTGTTTGAATGTGAACACCTGACCTGTAAATTTCCTTTCAGGTGACCTCCTTGGGATGAGCACCTTGGATAACTTGTGTGCTGGAAAAATCTCCTCTGTGAGTCCCAGGTTACTGCAGGGGGGATAGGTAGTGACTGCCAAGATTTGGTGCTGCTGAGTGTTGTCAAACAGTGACATTTAGGCACCTCAAGGATTTTATTCTCAAAAACCCAAGTGTCAGTGGACTAGAGATGTCAAGATTTAGGTGTTCAGGTGTTTCAGGAACCTGATTTTTGAAGGCATGCCTGAAGTCCTTTCATGGATTAGCCACACTTGGTTTTCATTTTTCATTTGGCCCTAACTTCATATTTCTGCTTTTTGGTGAAAGTTGTGCAAGACCCTGACTTGACAGCACAAAAGTTATCCTGTTTATCTCAGTAGGGCTAAGGAGACCTGAGAATTATATAATGTGTACTTATGAACGTGAAATATTTTCAGGGTAGTCAATTTTCAATGTGATTTGGGAATTACCAGTGTTGTATTTTGTGATTCTCTGTGATTTAATGAAATATTGAAGGAGAGGTTAACATGTTGGTTTTGTCCTTTCTTATTTCATAAGAATTATAATGCTTCAACTAATTTTTATGCTACAATAAGTTCCTTGAAAGTTCAAATGGCCTTAGTGAAGAACATGCTGACAAGAAATTATGTTCTGCCTATCTTATATCTCCTAAAGTTATTTGAAGAGTTCTCATATATTCATTATAGGGAGTTTTTTGGTTTTGATGCTTTGGAGCCATGTGATTCATTGAAACATTTTGCCTGTTAGTGAAGATGATGAGGGTATTTTTGTCTTTAATTTAACATCAACTGCATTAAATTTGACTTTGACCAAGTTGACAGAACCACTTAGAATTGAAAAGCACTTCTTGTTAATTTACATGAGTAAACAGAATGGAAACACTTTTGAATCCCTACTCGTAAAATTTCCATGTTCAACAAAACCCAGATTTTAGTTGAGCACTGAAAAAATAGTTAAACAGAAGGAAAACAAAATCAAAGGCTTCTGTAATTAGCTTTTTCTTTCTCTTTTAGCCATTTTCCTTTTTAAATGTTCCTATGTTATCACTTTTATCACTTTTAATTCTCCTTTGAGGGCGAGTTCCATAATCCCTTCCCTGGGAGACGAGCTGAGGGGGAGGGCTGACTGCTGTGTTTGATGTCAATGTGTGCAGTTACCCTGTTGCAAAATATGCAGGAAAGGTATCAATTCTCAGATTGTAATTCACTCAGCTTTTCAGGTTATAGGGTATGAACAGGGCCAGCAATAATGAGCTGAAGTCTAGAAAAGAGGAATCTTTTGTGACATGGCTCCCTCCTTCAGCACTTAACTCCAAACTAGCTATAAAAGTATTTAACATATTGGCGAGGCAAAACACTCTTAGCCCAGGGATATTTTACTTAATTTGTTGCCAATTAACACAAACTTCTAATGAGCAATTTGGGTACTGAGGAGAGAAAGAGAGCATAAACAGCCAAGCCCTGAAGCAAACATCGCTCCTCTCCCTGGTTCAGTCACAGATGGAGCTCCTCCACAACCCTTCCTGTCCTCCCAGGGGTCAAGCCCACACTCCCTCCTTGCCAGGGCAGTTCATGACACCTCATCTGAGCGACTGAGGAGAAAGAGCAGCTTTGGAGTCTTCTTGAAACCTTGCTGTCAGGGACTGAAGTCCCTCAGCCAAGTCCATAAGATGGTCAAGCCTACCAAGGCACACGGGGCAAAGCAGTCACCACACACCGTTAATCACAGAAATCTCTTTGGCTGACAACTCATAAATATTTATAGGCAAGTGCTTCTGCCATAATTGCATTTATTTTAAAATAAAGATCTCTGTGTGAAATTGAAACTTAATGTTTCATCGAACTTGTTTGCAGTGCAGGAGAAAAATGAGATTCTTACCTATTAAAATGATGGATTGCATCTCCTTAAGGGATGATTATAATTAGTTGAGTAAACATCTAGAAAGTAATGATCTGTAAAGATACTGCTATCCAACTTTCACATATAGTAATGAAAGTAATGGAAATCATTGGTGTGCTGATTTACCAACCAAAATGATGGCTGTACATGACATCCTTAGTGCTATAACATGCAATAAACCTCTTACAAAGACGCTTCTTTGTAAGTTTGTGCTGTGTTAGCCCAACCTATCAGGAATTAAAAAGAGATTATTTTTAAGTTCTTCAAGCCCTTTTTAGGTGTTGTCTGTCATTCCCTATGAGCAGTTTGAATATGCATCAAATAATCCAATCTGCTCTTGTGAGACCCCACCTGGAGCACTATGTCCTGCTCTGGGACCCCCAACAAAAGAAGGACACGGATCTGTTGGAGTGATTCCAGAGTAGGGCTATGAAGATGATCAGAGGGCTGGAGCACCCCCTACTGTAAAGACAGGCTGAGAGAGCTGGGGCTCTTGAACCTGGAGAGGAGACCTTACAGTACCTGAAGAGAGCCTACAAGAAAGCTGAAGAGAGACTTTTTACAAGTGATAGAATAAGGGGGGATGGCTTTAAACTGAAAGAGCTGTGGGTTTAGATTGGATAGTAGGAAGAAATTCTTTACTGTCAGGGTGATGAGGCACTGGAACAGGTTGCCCAGAGAAGCTGTGGATGCCCCATCCCTGGCAGTGTTCAAAGCCAGGTTGGATGGCATTTTGAGCAAGCTGGGCTAATGGAAGGTGTCCCTGCCCATGGCAGGCGGTGTTAGGGAACACATTTGGTGCAGGTAGCTCTGTGTGCAGCTGCTGTTCAAGTTGCAGGTTGAGATCTTAGTGGCAGGAGCCCAGAAGAAGAGAGATAAAGATTTAGGCTTGTTTTCTGTAAGACTGTGGGGTTTGATTTCTGTGGTGCAGCTGCTGGTTCAGTAATTAGTAGTGCATCCCTCTGTAAGTGTTGCCCCATGGATTATTTGTATACTGCGATGACTATGACACTGTATTAAATAGAAAAACAATTTACATGTGGTGTACAGGTGTGTTTGTTATAAGATCTGATTGTTGGGTAAATAAGGCCAGTTTTAAGCTGTTACTTCTGGCTGTAATTCTTGCCTTTTGGAGGAGGTTTTCTTGTGTGTGTTTGATAGATGGTTTATTCAGTAGAGTTATTCAGACAGTAGAAATTATATTGTTCAGAATTTACTACCTTTGTATCTCAAAAGAGTTTACAAGTTCACACATGACATATGATATGTTTTTATGCCTTAGGGAGGAATACATAAAACAGTACTGTATAAGAAATGAAAAAACAGAAAGGGACTGAAGGGCAGACAAATGGGTTTCAAGACAAGATCTGATGCTGCTGTGAATATTGCAGCTCCTTTTGTTACAAAACAGGAATCTGTTTTATCTAAAAAGGTAATTTTTACCAATTGACCTAAACTAGATTTCAATACCAGTGTAGTTGAATGACTAAAATGTCAGGTTTTGAATAGTTATAGCTTATGACTGTCAATTTACCAATACAAGGTAAATCAATAAATATGACCTCCATTTGAATGAAATTAGGAGTATCAACTAGAGTCTTGTATTGGTTCAACTATATGATTGTAAATAAGCTGATGAAATTTGTGTGAACTAGACCATTTCTGGTTTGGATCTGTGCAGGACCAGCAAGATATGGTAAGGAAAAATGATGCTAGTTGTTAATTTATAGTTTACTTTTAAAGTATTTAAAAGGCTGTGCTAGTACTTGATTCAATTAGAGTTCATGTGGTTACCATCCAAGCTGTGGCTGAATGAGAGACAAATGTCAGTGGCAATACAAGCTAAAGAGTTCCCACTTACCTGCCCATCCTGCGCCAAACACAACCATTTCTCAGGCTCCTGTGTTCCAGGCTATGAACATAATTAAACTTCTGAAAGAAGTGCCTTTCTAAAGTGCTTTTTAAAATGGGAAACTCTTTTTATGGCTTTACAGGTAATCAGTATCAGTAAGTAATCCCAACTTTGGTCATTCTTAAAACCTAATGTTTTTTAATGCTCTGCCTGTCTGTGCCTCTTCCCGGTAATCCAATTCCTACCTCCTGTGGGCCAAGAGGCCACCCAGCTCTGGGATCAATTAGGGTCTTCCCTGAAACACATCCCTGTATCTCCAGAATAGCACAGGAAGGTCCTGTGGGGAAGAACTGTAGTCCAAAGGGGGAGTTTTCCAGCCCCTGGTTAACTCACTTCCCCTTCAGCATATGAGTGGACCCTGCCATTGCAATGAGGCTTCTTTTTGAATTATCTGTTTAAATTTTAAACTGCTTTCTGGAGTGTTCCCCCTGGGTGTTATAGAGAAAACTTTAATCTCATGGCTGTGCTGAGAGGCATGAAGGAGGTCCCGTGGTAGTTGCTTCTGACAGGGAAATAGATGCTGCCTCACAAAACAAGTATGAATTTTAGTCCCAAAGTCTCCAGGCAGTTCTTTCATAGCTTAGCTAACAGGCACGGACAACACATTGAAAGAAACAACTTAAAACAAGCAAACAAAAAATATGAAAAGAGCTTAGTAGGGACTGGATTTCTGTTGCTGGCAACAAACTTTTCAGAATCTTATTTTTAAATCTACATAATTATTTCAGACTTTAACTTTGGATTTCCAGATTGAAAGACATTCACAAAGTAATTTAAGGCTTCTCAGTGAAAATTTACTGGGATGTACAGGCTGTCGTGGCTTTCAATCAATAACCATTCCTTCAATAACATAGTAACCTGTTGACAAGAAAAATAGTGGAAATGTCTTTCTCAAAATCAGTCAAAGGGATAAAGCCCAGAGAAAGAGTAGAAACTAAATTCACCAGATCAATAGCTGCTGTAGTGTATCTGTCACCTCTACTGTGTGGCAGAGAGTGTAGTTGAAACAGGAAGAGTTATTGATGCATTTTCAAATTTCAAATGTTCAGTTACTTGAAGATACCTAATGAGAGCTTTTAAATCACCTGATTGCTGGTCCTGGCTTTAATGATCCCCCTTGGAAGTCAAAATCGATCTTGGACTTATTTTTTTTTCCACCACATGTTTATCCATGGACTGATTTTTCCAGAGGAACTGAATTGACTTGCATAAGATACTATAGAAAAGTCACAGGTGTGCTGGTGCTGCAAACAAGTACCATGATCACCAGTTAGCCCTTCCTTTCTCTGGAGGAAAGAGCCCTGTCCATATCTGGTGCAAGCAGTGTGGTGCTGACTCTGAAACACAGCAGAGCAGGGGCAGAGACCAGGGCAAGGATGAAAGAATCTTTCATTATTGTACTTCCTTTGGTTTAGCCGCCTGGGATGGATTCTTTTTTAACCATATCTGTGAATTGTTCTGTTCTTGGAAATCAGTGACTGTACAACTCTCTAACAGCTTTTGAGAGGTAGAATATTTAAACTAATTTAAAGTAATGGGGGCGGGAAGACAATGAAAAGTAAAACTGGAAGGTCTGGAGAACTGTAGGTCTTTTCTGTAGAGTAAGAATATGCTAGTAGGTAACATTCACTGTCTTTCATGGAGCTCCGTGATTAACGAGCCGATATCTCTTTGATGTTTGCTGCCTCTCCCCACTCAATGGGAGTGTTTGGAAGTCAACTAGGAAAGGTAGGAGGAGAGCATTAGAGTATATTGGTTACATAAAGGTGACCTGCAAATCAGTCTGACATTGTTTGAGGATACATGCTTAGTGCCCCCAGTCGTAACCAAGCTTTTAGCACATTATTACCCAGCCTTGCCTGGGTCACTGCCCTCTATTCATAGACTGACATCGCATCAATTCTGCTGGACCATTGAGGCAAACTTATAGGTAAGTGTCTCCAATTGAACTGCTTAGTTTGGCAAAGCATTCACTTTTTTGCTGCATTAAATATTTATAAAAACCATTTTGCACTGAACTGTGCTTCATAGGAAAGAAACTCAAGACTTTTTTCTTCTTTTTTTCCCCCCCATCTTGATGAAGCTAAATACATGCCCTCTAGTGTTTATGGCCTGCTGGACAAGAAGAATGTTAGTGGGAACCTTAATACTGTCATACAGATGACAATCAGGAAGTTACTTTCTTTGGGACTTGCCTGGTATTGGGTTGTCATAAAAAATAAAAAGGGGGAGAGAGCTTTGTGGAAGAAAGCTAAGGCTTTTCAACACATTAGGATCAAATTAGACTATTCAGAATGAGCATGAGAATCTGCTTGGACAAGTACATATGAAAATACATTTCCAAGGAAGAAGGATTATACAGAGGAAAGCAATAAGAGTAACTCAGAAACAGGATTTCGAAGGGAGGAGGTAAACTAGACTGTTAACTCCTGAGCTGAGAAAACTGAGAGTCATGACATCAGTCTTTGCATATGCAGGCAGATGCAAATAAGCTTCTCCATGACAACATGAAAGGCTTCTCTGTATGTCTGGCAAGTCCTTGAAGTGATAGAGATGGCAAAGCTCCGAAATGGATTAGTTGGGGAAATTGTGGGCTATTCATGGTTCGATAGCCTCCAGAACAGCTTGGGAATACATCTGTTGGGAATGCCATGAGGTTTATTAGGAAGAAATTATATAGGAAAAGGTTTATATGGGAAGAAATTCTTTACTGTGAGGGTGGTGAGGCACTGGAACAGGTTGCCCAGAGAAGCTGTGGAAGTCCCATCCCTGGAAGTGCTCAAGGCCAGACTGGATGGGGCTTTGAGCAACCTGGTCCAGTAGAAGGTGTCCCTGCCCATGGCAGGGGGATTGGAACTGGGTGAGCTTTAAGGTCCCTTCCAATCCAAGCTAGTCTGTGGTTCTATGATTCTACATTTGATGCAGGGTTTGATCAGAGGGCTATACTGTATCATTTCATAGAGTGTTACTCACTGCCCTAGGGAGCGTGTTCAGTGCCCAAACGCTCTCTAGATGAAGAATCTTTTTCTAATATCCAACCTAAACCTCCTCAACATAACTTCAGGCCATTCCCTGGGGTCCTGTCACTGGTCCCCACAGAGAAGAGATCAGTGCCTGCCCCTCCTCTTCCCCTCATGAGGAAGTTTTAACTGCAGTGAGGTCTCCTCTCAGTCTCCTCTTCTCCAGGCTGAACAGACCAAGTGGTCTCAGCATTTTAATTGAAAGTACCAATTTTGATAAAGGTGCCAAAGAGAACAAAGAAAGGATAAGTTCACAAATGTGTCTGCAGTGAATGTAAAGTTTCTGTACCTAACTCTAAAAACAGTCTGTTCAAAAGTGTAGCTGAATCTATTAATGTGCGAACACAATTGACTCTAGATAATAAAGTAAATAATACGTTATATCATAGTATGATATACAGATTTTAGCTTGAGAGAAATGAGTTCTCAGACATGATTGAAATGATTTTTTTATTAAAAATATAGAGTCTTCATGCTTCTTTTTGCTGTTGCAAGATGAAAGTGTTATAATGCTCTAGATATCTCTGGAACAGGATATCTATCAGGCATATATTTTTTTAAAGATGGAGTTCAAAAATTTTCCTTACAATTTTTGTGTAATTTTTCCATTATTAAAAATAGTGGTCCTCTGGCTACATCATCTTGTTGTCATAGAAATGAAATTCAACACTGAAGTGTGACCAAATGTGAGCCTGAATCTCATCCTCCTTCTCCACTTCAGTCTCAAATTCACACTCCACAAACTACAATCAGGTGCAATACTTTTGATTATAAAGTAGCAGTACTTGGAAGTCCAGAACAAATTATTAGTTAAATTTCCAGCTTCCTGTGTCAGGGTTAGGTCATTTAAATCTTTGCAACTGAAAATATTGACAAACGAAAATATTAAATTTATGAAACCCATGAGCTACTATGGATAATACACCTGTATTAACAAGTAGATGGAGAAATTCTGCTTGTGATTTCTGAAACAACCTAGTACATATAGCCTTATTATTAATCCTTATCATATATCTGCTTATGCATTAGTAGAAAAAGTGAACTGTATTGGAATTTGCTGTGCCTCAAGCAAAGATTACTTCCACCTTCTTTGAAGGTGAATTGTCTGTCTCTCTAATCCATCAGAATAGGATGCTCTGTGCATCTGAATTATTAGCAAATACACTGTTAAAAATGAAGTCTTTCTTTACAAAGGTAATCTTTTAAATCCTAGTGCTGCTAAGAACTATAATTTCATACAGTGTTGGGGGTTTATATTTACACACAATCCCAGAAGAAATAATAGCCACACTTCTAAAAAATATACACTGGTCCAATAAACACTGATGAGGTGGGCATTGGCAATAGGATCAGCACTTTATGGAGAAGCAATAAATTATTCAGTATAGAAAAAATGTTAATATTAATTTGGATTTTTCAATTTGGTTGTAAAGTTATACTGAAACCCCTCTGTATGGGTATTGAGGGGGAGAAATGCCCATTATGTGTCCTTAAATAGCAATTTGTTACATTTACATGCGCAGGGAATGGTGCTTTTGTACAATTTCTGAGTTCCATACATAAAATATGAAACTATTACAAAGATATAGTGGCCAGCTTTACAGAGTTGAATTGCCTTATAATTTTGAAATACAACAAAATGACCCAGGGCATACCATAAAAATCTTAATTTAGGAAAACATCTATGCAAAAGTGATTTGATAGCAAATGGCAATTATTTTCTTCCTTATTGCTACAGCCAGATTGTTAGGAGATGGATTTTGTTTTTGTTCTTAGCACAAAGTGTTTAAAAAAAAAAAAGTGTCTTGTCATTTGAAACCTTGTCTGCAGATTCCCAGCCCAGAGCAAGATTTTTACAGTCAAGTTTTAAATCCCCTGATGTATCTGTGTTTGTAATGGAAATGCTAACATAACCTTAGCCGTTACAGGGCAAACAATATTGCGACAATAAATAATGAACAAAGTGGTTTAATAATTTGAAGCAAATCATGTCATGGGCCTGGCAAGATTTTATGACTAAATTATATGGGCAGAAACCTATCAACGGACATGCTGCATAAATACCATAAATAGATGGACTAAGGATGTGTGTTCATGAAGCTGAAACTACAGTTTTCATGATCTAGGGGATAAAATGCTGTAAGAGACTGTAAGAAATTGGGTGGAAGCTTTAGGCAAATCAAAAGCCAGAACAAATGATCAATGTGTCAGTTTTTAATCAATGGCTATTATCTCTAGTGCTAATGAGCTCTATGGTGCCTCACTAAATCTGTTGGGCTTCTGAATATGGATGTATTGGTTAATGATCCATTATGTGGCCTGTTGGTAAAACTTCTTTCCTTCTAATTGTAATTTTTTTTTTCCTTTTCAGTACTGTGCATAACCTGACTGAATGTTTTGCTCTTTATAGCTTAAGGAGCAATGGGAATTTCCCTAGCACAGTTCAGATATGGTTCAGCCAGGCCAGCACCTTCTTTCTGGCAGTTACTTGTACTCACTCTGTGCTTCTAAAATGATGCAACGTCTCACAAAGCAGGAAACGGCTGAAGAACTTTATCCTTCCTGACCTCTGATAGCAAGAGTGAGTTTCTGGGGTTACAGGTTGAAGGACATCTGTTTTCCTTCAGAAGGTTGATCCTCAGTTAGCTCTTTTCTTTGGCAATGTAGGATGAGGGCAATGACCACGGGCATGCCCATAGTTCCTTGGGTTTCAGAGCTATCAGTGCCTTATGGTGTGGAGTTAAAGGGCAGGCAGGACGTGGGAAACAGCCCAGCTTGGTGCACTGTTGGTTCAGGGCCTTCTGCCCAGAGCAAGGGAGCGGAGCAAAAGAACCATGAGCCCATTGCACCAGCCTCATCTTAGTTAGAAAGGCTCTCTGCTTAGGCAGTTTTCCCTAAGGGATAGTAAAATGGGCAGGAAAAAAAAGACTCTGTGATAGTTTGGCAAGAATCTCTTTCATACTACAGCAGAGGCCACAAAAAGTGGGGATAAGGCTGAGATTTCGGAAAGATTTTACTCCTTTTAGGTTTTTCCGAGCAAATGCAGTATTTTAGGTGGAGGTTTAAGCAATGAAAACCTGTGTCTATTTTTTTCTGTGCAGGATTTGGTTTTTCCGTCGCAGCTGGCATTCAGAAATGTCTTGGTGGTGCACGGCAGCTCTTTCCAAATTCCTAGTATGATTTTCTTCTACTTGTGACATACAGGCACAAGCAAATAATTATCCTTGTGCTAATGCATTTGTTTTGTAGCTCCCTGACACTTCTGCAGGTCATACCAATGGGCTGTCAGGCTGCTGTGCAGTCAGAACTGAGGGTGGTGAGAAAGTAATTCCACTCAGTCTGTAAAGCTTAGGGGTAGGGCTGTGGTAGGGCTTAGACTACCTGAAGTCCACTCATGAAACAGGAGTCTTGCATCCAGAGAGATCATTAAATGTGTCCCTTAATCCTTGGATTTGTCTGTTGATTCAGTAATGTCTGTCTCCAACTGTAGCACTTCAGGTAACAAGGCTCTGTTTTAGTTCAGACACTGAGATAGGAAATTCTGGTTGCTGCTCATCTCACTACGTGTAATTTTCTGGCCAAATTAGGTTTTAGAGATTCTAGTTTACTCAGTTGTGACCAAAAGAGGCTGTATTGCCTTAATACATAAATGGAAATATATTGCTATTATTATTCTTCATTATTATTAATAATAATTGATAAAGTAATTACTATTAATAATAATATGTCTCCGTGCTTAGATGCTCTTTGAGAGATCACCCTTTGTCTGTTTGCAAGGCAGCCAAATTAGGGCACTCTGATCTGCTACCATTTAATATTCCCCTCTTAACTCATCTACTTACAGAAAAGCATGGCAGATGTTCTTTAAACTCTAGGGAAGGCTCTGTGAGCCTTTACCAGGAAATTTGTGCTCACACCCTGTCACAAGGCAGGAAAGGGGCCTTTTTGCTGTCCTAAAGACAGCATACACAATGCTAAGAACTCTTTGTATAAGGAAATACTTTTCCAAAATTTCACATCTTGATTTTGCGTGGGGCAGGGAGGGGGGGGTAGGGGGATACACAGTCTGTAGCTGGAAATACTAGAATTCATGTATATTCTTCAAACTTGTTATTCAGATTTAGGCAAGATAAAGGCAGAAAATTATCCTCTCTTAAGATTCTGCACCTTACACTGTATATTAACACTGTGGATTCAACTAAAATTTTCTGTCGTTATAGTTTAATCAGCTGTAATGATTTAGGATCCTGTTAAATCAAAACACGGTTTCTCCTCTTTCTCGGGTCATGGAAGTTCAAACCTATGAAGCCATGTCTGTTATGTATTACAAGGAATGCAAGGATAGCCCCACTTGCAAGACAATTTTAATAACAGGCTGTTGGTTTCACAATTCACTGCCAAATTTGAAGACATGCACTGTTTAGGCCACACTGAAGGAGTGCACTGAATCTTTACAGTTCTTTGTTTCTAACTGGCTGCTGTTTCTGTTACCCATCATCAGTTTGTACTCCAGTGTTTGACAGATTCTCTTACTGTTTCTCTTTTGTGAAGTTCTCATGTGGTTTGGAGCATGATTAATTATGTTCTGTGCTGGAATATTACCTAAGGTTCTGTACTGTTGTTAGAGATAACTTGTTCTGTGCTTTTCGGTGATGAATTCAGTGGAAGTGACTTTACCAAGGTCTTTTGAAGGAATTGGCAATCAGATTGCAATTCCTCCTCCCGTAAACCGTTCAGAAGCTCCTCTCCCCCAAACTATTTTCAGTAAATGAGATTGTATTGCACAGGATACAGAAAGTGTGCTGCAGTTAACATTTTTCAGAGTGGGAAGGAGGATGATAAGGTTGTTGTAGGACAGAAAGAAAATGAGAAACAAATGCAGAGCTATTAAATGGTCCTCTTTCCCCAAATATAAAATTCATGCTTCAAGGCTTCTCTAAGTGAAGACTTGAATAGAAAAGCACCCCAATCCAAGCTTGCACCTAGAGATACCAGGTATATCAAGAACTTAATGCTAGGGATTCTGGAAAATCAAAATCATGTCTTTTTCTAATGAAGGACAGACTTTTACATGCCCTTATAAAGTTCAGTTCCTTGTACAACAGGTACTAGCTACTTCTCCAGCATCAATTAATGAAAATGAATGTTGAGCATTTTGTCAAATGTGCTATGAAGACATTGGAAAAAATATTTTTATTTTGTGGGATTTTTTAACTTATTTTCTATCTCTGAATAATAACAACTCTACTCCCACCTCCTTACCAAAAATACTCTCTTGTAGTGGTAGAAATCTTCCTGGTAGCTGAATTTGACACCTGGAAATGCTGTAATTTTGGCAGAAGAACAAAGACAGGCATTGGAAATGAGGTGTTATTTCCCTGTTTAACACAGCTTTTAAGTAAAGCTTGAGAATGTGAGGGTTATTTGTGTGGTATACCTTACAGAAACAAGAGATAAGAACTGTATTAATACCAAGATGTTCAACTCTCATAGTGTAAAAGTGTGCCTGTGCAACATATTTCCATTTAAAGTGTGCTGCATAAAACACAGTAATATCTCTTACACACTTTCAGAATAGCTTATCTGGCAGTGTTTGTAAACACCTGAGGGTGATGGACCTGGATGAGGGGTGCAGGGCGTTGGGTAAGAGGTTGTAAATGGAGAAAAAGGGAGACTGAGGAGGAGCCGATTGCGTTTGGAGGGGTCGTTGTGTCTGAAAGCTTAGTGTGATGTTGTCCGTGTCCCTGGGAAGGAGAAACCCTGTTATGTGCTCCATCTGCTTATCTTCCAGCTCTGGTTCCAAAAGTTCTGTACACCACCACAGTCTGTAACTCTGACAATCCATAACTGCTCCTTTGTTAACCTGACTCACTTCCCTCTCAGTTCTACCCACACTCAGCTGTTCCCAATAGTTTTTAATTTGGATTTCACACCTGTGAGGCCTGACACGTTTGATATCAGCTGGTCCTATACTGCTGCCTATTTTTTTCCTGCCTTTGCAACTCTTCACTTCTCACCTCTTGCAGTTCACAGAAATTATCAGGTTTTATGTTGTGTTTTTTTTCTATTTTGCTTTATCTCAAGGGAATATATTTTGTAGGAGTGAAAGTGTCCTGGAAGGCTGGAGTAGCAGAGTTTGGAAGGTAGGTAATGAAACAAAAAGAGGAGGGAAATGATGAAGAAATTTGAGTGTCTTTTTTGTCAATGAACAATAATAGCTTAATTTCTATTTTTTTTTTATTCCTTAAACAGTATTTGCTGAAGAATGAAAGCAAATTTCCAGGTTTTGTTTATCTTGGTAACACATTTATTTCAGTAATTATTTGGGAAGTAGCTGGAATGAGTATTACTTAATTGCAACCTGTTTGCCATGGGGGAGGATGAAGACAGAGCCACAACCAACCAAGCTTTTTTTTAGTGTGTTTTGTGTTGTGGAGTTGGTTTTTTTTTTTTAGGGTAAGCATTGCCAGTCTTTCTTTTTACCTTGTCAATCACACATAATTAGTACTTTCTGTGCACAGAGAGTTTTCACTGTCATGCAGATTGATTGGAAAAAGGCACGTTCTCTAAGGCCTCCGTTGTTCTGATGAATTAAATAGTCTTGCTATTCAAGTTAGCAGGAGCAGACTTTGACACGTATTCCATATGTATACTTTCCACAGTGTTTGGAAGGCTACTTTGACTTTCATGGGACTTGGCTCTGACTCGTAATGCCTGCTATCATAAACATAAGCGATCCCTTACAATAAAACAGTTGGCAGTATTTGCCATCAGAAATGCCTCTTTTGCAGAACCTGTGCTGTTTTCTGCCTTTCTGCAGGCTATCACTCTAAATTTGTATTTAATTGGCGCCTACGCCCTATTGAAACCAGCGTTCCACCTTGTCTGTGGGCTGAGTGCCATGCTGACAGATGGACATTAGTGCTGGTATGCTCAAGCTAGGTTTTTGTTGCTTATAAGT
Source organism: Myiozetetes cayanensis (assembly GCF_022539395.1). Taxonomy (NCBI): domain Eukaryota; kingdom Metazoa; phylum Chordata; class Aves; order Passeriformes; family Tyrannidae; genus Myiozetetes; species Myiozetetes cayanensis. Next base: position 7,930,956 of record NW_026087742.1, read on the forward strand.
CAGGGTGGCTCCATTTTCCTTTGCAGATAGTGAATTTGAAAATCTTAAAAGGGCTTTCACCTCTAAGGTGAAAAGATGCACCAGTGTTTTCCAGCTCCACGGCTGGAGAGTAGGAAATATATTGTGGTAGTATGAAGCAGGTGTTTAGCTGTGGTTAGCCTGAGCTGCTGTTCAGAGGGAGGATTATCTTCATCTCCACCCTCGATTAGCTCTCCACAGGGCACACTCTGACTTTTCAGTGACATTATTTCCATGGCTAAGCCAAGTTTCTTGCAGAATACCTCTGCTGAATACAGAAATCCGATCTGTCCTGTGTCCCATACAGGAGTCTGTCTATTATTTCTACTCAATGGAAGCTTTATAAAGACAGCTTTGCCAAAAGAGCATCATTCTATTTAACTCTATTTAACTCCTCAGTGAAGAAGGTAAGATGTTCAAAAAAAAAAAGAAAAGAAATCAGTAATTATGTTGTCTTATTATTCTTCAGCATTTAATACACATTTCAATACTTCCTGTTCAGTGTTTCTTTTCCTTTCTTCAGGCAATTAGCTGCCAAGATATAAACATAATAAAAGCTAAACTGTACAATAGAGGGGGTTTTCATCCTTTTGCTAATGCAAGTACAGACTTTAAATCTCAACCTGAATGCTCTTTGCAGATTGACAAGGGGCACGTTATTCTAAGTCACTCTGTATTATGTGTGAAGAGCGCCCCAGCTGTGTCACCGCTGAGGTTAAAAGGTGTTAGTGCTTGCTTCTTTTAAATGAGCATAGTAAATGGAAGTGAACAATTAAGTAAGAAATTTGGCTTGCTATCTCTGCATGCTGTGCTTTATTGTGGTGTTGCCAGCTCCTCTGAATGAAAATACAAGAGCAAATTAAACAGCTTTATGAACTCGCAGGAGGAGCAGTTGTTCTAGTGGCTTTCATACAAATGTCTAATTAATTCCTGAAGTAACCCAAATTGTTCTTTTGTGATCTGTGAATGGGAATTTGTGAGGAACCTGTGCAGATGAAACTAAGTGAAAGGAGAGATAGGATTTAATGATTAGCTGGCAGTTTGCACTTGCTGGGGTCCAGAAAATTTTAGTTATCTTTCTCATTAATATTACATTACGAAGTTAATGAAACATTTGGGTGAATATGTTATAAGTAATAAGGCATTAATGTTATTTTTCAAGCAGTCAGTTATGCTAATGGGCATCTGTCATTTTTTTTTCAGCAGTGCTTTTTTGAATTATTTTGGAAAATAAGAAAGGTATATTGCAATTAAACCCCAAAATGTAACAGAAAATCTGCATTTGGCTAGTAGCAGTGGACTTTAACTATTTTGTTAACTGAAAGAAAATACTACTTTAGGAGAAAAGTTTGCAAGTGTATAACTCCTGTTTCCTTCTTTTAAACATTTTTAGGAAGTCTCAGTTTAAAATTCTTAAAAGGTGTGGTGTTTTTTTTACGCCAAACCCATATGAAATTAAATATTTCTTTAAAAATAGATGTAAAATATTCATCATCCATAGGCAAATACGTACCATCTTCATAGCATGTACAGAAATTACTGAATTATCAAAAATTATTTAATAATTACTTATAGTATTCCTGTTCACTGCACCAATGCAGTGTCTTACTCCCCCTGGAGAAAAACTAAACGAATATGGTGTCAGTCAACAGCACCTTCACAGGTAATGTTAATCCAAACTCTCCTTTTTGGAAGTGTGTTTGATACATGTATTTTAAACATTTGTATGCCAGAAGTGCTTTTCTGTTCAATATCTGAAAGTCAGAGTTAACTGGTTTTAGGTAGCAGTTGACAGGGTCACTCTCTGCTTCATTTATAACACAGCACTCCATGAATTATATGTCTATGTTTTCATTAACAGGCCTTTTTTTATGGTGGATGATGAAGTCAGGCAATGGCAAAATTTAAACAGCAGAAAAAAGCTTGGCCAGGGTGCATCAAAGTGCCCATTACAATATTTATACATTGTAGTGTGCAGGCAGCTGTAGGTGTGAAATAGCACCTGCACCTCTCCAGGAGGGACACTGAAAGGAGCTGTGCTTGGACAAGGGAGAGCTTGCTTTCTTCATCCTCTATTTAATGTGTAATACCTTATGATTTCCCCCTGCTGTACTTTAATTTAAACCTGGGAGTTGTTGGTGTTTTTTTTAACTAAGAATCTGACCTCTTTTTGCATTTAGGCCAGGTTTTACTGACTAAGTATAACTCGTATTGTTTTACTTAGCAGTACTTTTTCCTTTAAAACTTCCACCTGCGCCCTTGCAATAACTTAGCTGAAGATTGAATTAAGCTCATCATAGATTTAGAACAGCCTGATTTAATTTGCTGCTTTCATAGTGGAGATACAATTTAACTCCATGTTGTGGTGTGTTTTGATAGCTGAGAAATGGGGAACTGAGTTACACTTCCCATAGACTGCAAAGTCTGATTAGTTATCCATCTGATCATAAAACAGAAGGGGTTTCTTGTAAAAGCAAATCTCCCCACTTTACTGAGGTTTAAAATAAGCCCCTCAACTCCTTGATTTTTATTAAAACTTGTAGCAAAGACTTGCTTTGCATTTTCAAAAACAAACAAAAAAAAGAGGTGCTCTGGAATAATGACATAAAATAGTACTCAGCCATGCTGAAAGTAAACAAAAAGTCTTCATTTAAAAAACAAACAAAACAAACAAACAAAAAACCCAACAACAAAAGGTCTTGGGATCTCCGAGAGAGAAAAACTCTTGCTTCCACAGCATTGGAAAAGGTCCTAATTTAGAGGAAACATCTAAATATTGCCAGAATACAATAAAACCCTTAATGGCTAAGTTAGTAGTGACCCATATTGTAATCTACAGTAGTAATCATTAGTGAATTGGTAAGGGACAGTGTTGTGTGCAGAAATGATAGGAGATGGGCAATGTCTTGGTTTGATCAGAACCTGCATATTTAGCCAGCTGAATTCATACCTGATACAACCCTGGATCTAATGTGTTAAGTGAAGGTAACCTCTACCACAGCTGTAATTGTAACTCTAAAAGTGCTTATTCTCTGACCCTAATGTATGGTTAGTCAGTAAATTCACAATGTCATGTGAAGATCAGGATTTCATGTGTATATGTGTACGATGTATAAAAGCTTGCATCCCAGTGGAGCATTTTACTGAGAGACTTTCAAACTTATGTAAAAGGAATAAGGGAGCTGAAACTGGAAGGAGTTACTCAAAGTCTGTAAATTATATTTTGATACGAGAGCAGACTTTGCTTTTATGTCAAGCAACAACTGATGCATTTTGTATGGCCACCTGCGTGTTGATATAGTGTTCCTCTGAAAAGGGTCTAGAGGAAAAAGAACAAAGTCTGTGTTTCCTGTTTTGTGTAAATCTAGGGTTAAAAATACGTATGAATAAGCATATTTCATAATGAGTAACTCCAAGAATTGAAGATGTTGACAGCATCAGGGACACTTTATGGATCATTATGTTGCCTGATTTAGTGTATTTGACTACATGGAAATTTCTCCACGTTACAGAAGTGAGTGTCAGAAATATAAAATCGTGAAAAGCACTGCTGGGCTTGCTTATATATGCCTACAAGGCATGAGCTGTGCTACTGGGATGTGCATTCACAACTTGGAAGGCAGTGAATAAGTTCCAAAAGAGATTATGGCTCAATTCTCATACGGATAAATGAATAGGCATACACGTCTATTTTATATATACGTATAACGTCTAATATATGTATATATTTATTTAATAGAGGCAATAACTCTTTGTCAGATCATTATTCTAGCAATACCACGGAGTATCTGAAAGGCCAGCGCGGAGTTGTGTGCTTTGAAACAGTCAATATTAGTTCAGTCACCCTTTGCCAAGTGCTGCCATATGTGGTATAACTAATTCCGCGTAACCCCTTCAGCTTTCTGTCACAGTTATTGCTAATGCACTATATTATTTTCCTGGACCCGTGACTTGCCTCTGTCTCCCACAGGGCTGTAAGTGACAGCTCGGTAAAGACACTTAATGCCTTGCATAGCTGCGTGTCAGCTGTAATGCGCTGCTTTGCACCTTTGTTCGGTGATGGTGGTGGTGCTCCATAGCAACGTCGGCTCCCCAGCTGGGCGGGGGTCTGCCGTGGGGAGGTCTGCTGGGAACTATTAGAGCCTATGGAAAATCTCCGGGAAGGATGCAAGGTGCGGTGCACACAAAGCACGGGGAGAGAGAAGCTCTGCTGCTGCTGCGTGTGCCTGAGCACTGTAATCACTGCTAAGCCCTCATGGATATGCTCAAGTGTTGCCAACAGCGTGCCTTTTGACAAAATACTCTTTCCTATTGATTGGAAACCGAGGACAAATATTAATTTATAATGTAATCAAAGGTGTAGCCCAGAGCCGCTACTATGCATGACAACTGTGAGATTTGAGGAAAAGATTTCCTTATGTAAATGAAAGTGTGTTAATCTGCATACAAAGGGATTTTGGGAGCGAATTCAGACCAACTGCTTCTGAAAATCCCTCAAATAGGACAAGAACCCCACCCCCTTTCACTGCCTTTGAAATCTGCCCCGTACCCCACAGAAACATGCTTGTTTTCAAATGAACAAAGGTAAAATTCAGTGAAAATCTCAGGTTGGAGTTCTACCTGATTATGCTGAAATTACAAGATGGGGTTCTAATTAAAGAAAGTAACTTCTGTGAATCAAATCTTAAGACACAAGCATGCTTGTTGTTCTTCACTTGCTCTTCATGAAACTGAATGACTCACTCATTCACAAATCCCTACTTACCTTTTCTGAAAATCTTTAATCTGCAACTTAACTGTAATAATGTGCTTTATACTAGTATGAGACTTCAGTGTAAGTAACTCAATTTAAATATTAACACTGAGAGTAGCTTTCAGGCTTGTTTCTTTCCAAATTTGGGCTAGCCCTGATTGTATCAATAGAAGCTTTTCATGAACAATGTTATGAGGAATTTTATGATTTAAAAATTCCACAACTTGTTGGCTTGTGCTATTCATGTGATTCCCTCTCCCTCTCCCCTCCTCCATCAAGATTTTGTTTTGTATTAGCCAACCCTGATGTTTGAAATCATATAAAAATCAAGAAAGTGAAAACCCTGACATAAAAATAACCAGGAAATACATCCACTGTAGAGCAGCCTGTAGTTAACTTGTTGGTGATTATTGGACTCTGCAGATGAGGAATTCAGAATGTCTTTGTATTTTAAATTTACATTTGTGGTTTTAATTTCTTTCATTTTCTGTACCTTTTTTTTTTTTCCATTTTGCTAAGCTTATGTTATTTATTACAGAGAAGCTTGGGGTTTTTCCTCTTCTCTAATTTTATGCTAACTTTAGGTTGTAACTCACAAGGGCTACTGAGAGGAAACAGAGATCGAAGGCAAAATTACTTTTCATTGTTATTCTCAGTAATAATCTGTCCAGAAGACTTGTGATAACAAATGCAAACCAACTATTTTTGGGAAGAAGTCATTTCCCATGGGAAACCCGAAAGTATCCTAATCAATATCAGTGCTTTCCTGCTTCCTAGTTGGCAGCTGTGGAGGCAGAGTGGTGCAGGGACACCTGCTTTACTATCTCCACTTACAGATCTGAGGCGTCATCAGTGTAAAGTGCTTCAGCCTTCCCTTTGCACTGGAAGCAGCAGGAGGGTGATTAACAAAAACTGACCTTAGATCCTGACCAAACAGCCTTTGGACCCACCTGCTAAGGGAACAGACTTCGATCTGTGGCAGAAGCAGATGAACAAAGCATTTGAAAAGACCCAAATGTAGAAGTTTCATGCTTCTCACACACAAAGCTTCACAAAATGCCAGGTATGGCATCCTAATACCTGTGGTCATGCTGAGCAGCCCCTCGAGCTGCTTGTGCTGGTGTACCAGCCTCTCCCTGCACCACCCATACTGGAGTCAACAAATAAAGGTTTTTCTGTCTATAAGGAGCACCAAAAGAACCAGATAACTTTTTTGGTTCATGGAATCTGCTTTTTCTGTTAAAGCACTACATTTATGAAAAGCAAAGGAATTACTTTTTTGTGGCATGCAGACCACGTTGGCAGATGTAAATGCTGCAGTGGCCAAAATGGATTAAAATATCGATTAAATAAAATCAGGAAAAGAAAAGGCCATACCAAAAAATAAGAGTAAAGATGCAGGTTTGACCTCAGACTTAAGAACCTCCTCAGCCAAGAACTGATATAAGCTGGGCAGTCACACTAGAGAAGCAACTCTGTGTACCTGTGCTATTCTTGTTACTCCTTGTCCTCACTGACTGATTTTCTAAGTACAAAGCTAGAAAAACATCTGGTTTGAAGCATTCTAACTGGTTTTTATATATATATATATATTTCTTTACTTTAGCTGTGTCTTCCCTCTTATTTTGCAGTTTTATAGTTGTTGACTATATGGGCCAGTGCTATTTCAAATAATACCATTCGTTTCCATGGACATCAGAACTTTCTTACTGAGCTCATAATTTCAGTATCTGGTGGCTTTTTCCAACTCTGTTTATTACCTAGAGGATTTAAAATTTTCATCTGAGGCAAAGAAGTTTGCTGAGTAGGAATAGTTGTAGAGCACAAGGTTAAATGCTTTGCTGAACTGGTATTCCATCTACTGTATCCACACTCACAATTCTTCCTAGATTATTAGGGAATAGAATAACTAACAGTTTTTAATATGTAACCCAATTTCAAAATTCCAGAACAACAGTAAATTTGCAGAATAATATTTCCTGTTCATGCAAAAGTCCCTGAACAAGGACTTATCCTCACTTGTTTCCGTATAGTCTTAATGTTCTCCAGTGACTCTGTGTTGTCAAGGAAAAGTTTGCAGGATCAGGTCCTTAGTTCAGTGTTTGGCCTGAAGTGTTTAGTGACCTTCTGCACCAGTAGTTTTGTTTTGCAAGGGCTGACATGAATTTCACTTATTTTGACATGTGCAGATTAAGGTGTTCTTTGCTTCATCACCCACGAGAAGTAGCATCCTGAGTGAAGGATATTGAGTCAGCAGTTTGAGAGACATTGGAGCTCTTAGTATCTACATAAATTTCACCACCATTTTGTTGGGTATTTTAGAATGCCAGGGTGAAGCATTAACATGAGATAAAGAGAGGAAGAAAACCCTTTTGTTGTGAAATATTTTGCTTCAGCCACTTCCAGGTTTCTTTGTCTGGAGTTGGCTACTATGAAGAACACCTTATAGTCTATTATTTCTTTGTGTAGGAATGTATAACAAATAGAAAATACTCTTCATCAGATTTGACAAAAGCACCCTAAACCAGTCCAGAGTCCTAATGTTTGAGAAGGATGAGCTTGAACACAAGCAGAATTTGTATTTAACACTAATTTTGTATTTGTGTACTTGTAGAGTGGTTATGCTTTTATTTGTGAGGGGGCTTAGGAGAGTGGATTTTTTATACTACTGTTAAATCTTATCTTGTTTGCCTAAGCTGCTATATAACAGGGTTATTTTTAAATTGTGGATAGGATTTTGATATGACCTTATCACTCAGCATACGGCAATACAGATGGAAAGTGAAGTCACAGATGAGTGACAATGAGGAAACGACTGGGAAAGAGCAAAGCCTTCAATATGCAGAGAATGGAGAGGAAAACCATCTGGTTTAACAGTTTTCTGGTCGACTCCCTTGCAGGCTGAGTGTCAGATGTGGCTTCTAGATGAGTTGAGAGGAGCAGTTTTATTTCCTTCCACTTTTTAATCATACTGAAATGTTAACCAAGTGTCCACAAGTGGGAAGGAATCTGCTGTCCCAAGTCAGTTATCTTCAGGTTGGACTTGCACTGTTAGACACTAACAGATGATCAAATAGTCAGTGGGGAGCAATGAGTGTGTCCAGAGGGTGACTTCCTTCTAAAATAGGTATTTAAGGTGTCACATACCTGAAGGGACTTGTATTTCTTTAGTAGTTATAGACACTTGAATTAAGGTTAGTTAAAAGCCACTCTTACCTGTGCTCAAAGAAACGTGGAAGATGGAGTTTAAGAATATGTAGTCTTACCTGAAAATAGAATGCCTGTGAAATTATTTTTCCAAGATGTGGGAACTGATTAGCACTGGGGTTGTTTTTCTCGGGTTTTGTTGCTTGAGTTTTTTAGTTTTTCATTTTTGGGGGGCTGGGGGTGGTGATGTTTGTTGTTTGGTTTCTTTTGGTTTTTGTTGTTGTTACCATTTGCTTTTTGTAGAGAGAAAGTATGTTTTCAAGAGTGGTAAATACAGCTGTGAACTTAAATTACTTTTAGGAAGCGGAGTCTGCTTCAACAGAAGTACTTGTACAATAACCATGATGCTTTATTGAAGTTAAAGTGTTTACTGAGGGTATGTATAGACTGGATTTGAATGTCAAGTTTATAATATCTCAGCAGTCTGAGAATTTGAGGCCGGAGCTCACAGATTGGGACTGGGATGTGGAAGATGCAAGAACTTGCACATTATATTCTTACAGTCAAGGACCATTTTGGAGTGCTCTTGAGGGTAAGAGGATAAACTTCATCAGAAAGCAGGGTCAATTTATTTCTAACAGATGTTGGAAGTCCAAGAGCTATAGCAAAGTGAGATTGGTTTTATAATCTCATCGGTTTTGCTTACTAGCCAAGATTCTTGACACGAGAGTGCATTCTCAATGATCAATCAGCTACTTTGTATTATTTGTTACTGCCTCCCAAATGCTGTATCCAAACTGCTTCCTTCACAGCTGCCAAAATCTCCTACTTCTCTCTGCCACATTCTGTGACATGTTCAAAGTACAGGATTCTGCAGCTTTGAGTGTATCCGAAATGTAAATGCATGGTCAAATTCACGGTATGGAGTAGTATCCAGAGTCATAATGCAAGGGTTACCTATGGGTTCTCTTACTCCAGTTTGTTAGTTAGTAAGAATGCTTCCCATTTCAAGCATCTCATCAGCTACAGCTTTTGCTGTACTCCTGCAAAGCCACGTGCTGCCCACTCGTTTCAGGTTGAACTTCTTATTGTAGAATAAATGGGTACTGGTTGTACCCGTTGCAGAACTCTTACTGTGTTGATTCTGTTCTTCATCAGCAGTCCCCCTTTGATTGTATTACACTCTGTTCTTTTCCTTCTTACTATCTTCTTTTCATACCCCTGTATTCCACAGATGAGATCTCTCTGCATATGATAGTTCTCTCACTATTCACCTCAAGTAAAAGGCAGTATCTGTAATGCTCCTGAGAAATAGAAGTAAAAACTAAATGCAGTTCATTTCCTGTTTGTCTTTTGCTTTTCCAAGGGAGTACAAACTCTATTACCACCCTTGCTGCAGGAAAGGGCCCCAAGTCTCCCACCCTTCTCTTACCACCTGTGCAAAGGATGGACCTCAGCTGAGAACTGGCCTTACAGTGAACCTCACCCCCTGTGCTTTGTTATGTGGGGCAAGTCAATCTGCTATCACATGGCACAAGGTTGCTGAAGCAACCTATCACAGGTTGTTTCACTGCAATAAAAATCAATTGATTTTCACCACTCCAGAGCATCTTCAATTTATCCTTTATCTCTAAATTTCTTTCTGCGCTGTCCCTTTTAATTTTCAAGTTGTTTTGTTTACTGAAATAAGATAGCCTGAATAGTGCCAAGAAGAATTATCAGGTTCTGAAAGAGAACTGTACATCATACCGAAGGAGGAAAAATGGAAAGGAAGAGCAGAGCTTTATTGTCATTATTTTTAATGTCATCATGCTCTTGTATACAGCAGCTAATAGATTTAGTTCACATTGGTTCATACAATATATAGAAAACTGGCAGTGGATGTGAAATAAATAAAAGATTGAGGGGAAATGTCACCTTAAATTCAATAAGTCACATTCTCAGTTGGTGTAAAATGAAGCATTGTAGATTTCCACCCATTTAATGTCAGGCCTAATATATTCACAAAAGGCTTTCCTGTATTGCTCTTTTATACAGTCATCTAACTTTCTAGTTGGCTTTTTATTTCTTTCTAAATTCATCCTCAATTGATGCACATCTAAAAAGCTATTAAAGATCAGCAGTGGAACAGTATAAAAATTCAGTTCTTACATTATGACTTTAAGTGAATTCTTCATACCATGTTATTAATAATTTTTAAAAAGTCAAAAAAGAGTTCCCTTCAGAGCTGTGATTCTACCTTAACTTCAGTCACTCAGGGAAATTTTGCACAGAAACTTTGTCTTGTAGTTCTGCCTAGGAGGCCTCAGGCATGCTGTGTGATCCTCAGGTTTTCTGGGATGGTTCCTCCCCTGTTAATTTTAAACAAATTGATAGGCCAGGCTCTTAATATTGTAGATGTTTAAATTTCTTCCTCCCCATGTGACATTATTGGAACTGGAAACTTGGGGGGTTTTGATGTGCATGAAACACAAAATACAGAGAGTGAGTAATTGAGGATATTATATTTAAAAAAAAACCAGCATAAAAAGATTATTTTTTAAACTTGTGAACTGCAGAGCTGTATCTGTCTCCAAGTGATTACATGTGGAAATAAGTCTACTCCTTATTTTGCTGAATAAACTACAGACTGTTGTTTAAATGATCTTTAATGACCTTCTAAATCTTTACTTTAGTAGCCTTCTGCTATGAATAACGACTCTGACCTTCCCGACTTTTCTCGTGGTATGAGGTGCTATCCAATATACCCAGGACCAGCAGGAGTTTATACTTAAAGGAGCTCCACTGAGATGCTTTTTTCCCCCCCCACGCCCCTTCTTTTCCTTCTGCAGTTTAAAGTGGTAACAAGCTCTTTCCCAAAGCATCACTCCTCGTGATGATGTAGGATATTCCCCAACTAGAGTGCTGGAAATCCTTTTGCAGCAGAATACCCTGAATTTCCTGAAGTTTTAAACTGATCTGTACACATAGTGCACATCCATTAAAAATAATTGCTTAGTATGAGATTGGTAGGGTTTTTTTACCACATGCAGGTTGCTATTAAGTTTTCAGAAATGAAAGTTTCAGAAATCAGTTCAGTTCATCCATTAATGTGGCACTCGATTCTAAACCCTTGTATTTTAGGGTACTTTTCATTACTGTGAAGATTTATGTCCTCTGCAGCTAAAAACCTCCCTTGCATTTCATTTTTTTTGAAATGGAACGGTAAAATTTTAATCTAAATTTGAGATGAGAAATCTCAGCCATTGCTTCTTGAGGTGCATGCAGAGTCAGTCTTCACAAGGATCTTTTCAGAAAAACATTCTTTAGAAAGTATTTGTCTGGGTACTAAATTGTTAGGGTTTTCTTGCTTTGGGGTTTCTTTTTGTTTGGTTTTGTACAGGTGACACTCTTTGCATTCCCATTAGTGAATTCTTCCTGTAGCACAGATCAGTCTCTGAGTACTCCCATTCAGAAACCATCAGTAGATCTTCCTTTGTGTAATCTGTCTGTAGCAGGGCAGCTAAAGGCATATCCTAGCCCAAGAGGTTGTTCAATAATGTCAAATGAATCCCTGGAGCCCTGCTCTCTGTCATATTATTTTCTGCAAGTGCTGACACAAATGAAGTGAAGCATTTATTTATATTCATATACCTATTATTATGGTAATAGAGTTGCTATTGTAGTATCAATATGAGAATTTAAATATATGGGATGTAACTTTATGGCCCTTTTCTACCATTACCTCGCAGGTTTTTTTTTCACAAAATCGAAATGGGAACTCAGATGGAGTTAAGAAATAGTCTAGGTTAGTTTTTGCACAAGTAAGGAAGGTAACAGTAAGAGAGATGACAATGGTTATACTTTAGGTGAGGGGATACTTAACTGCTTCCTGCATCTATATAAGTGAAATACATCCAGCAATATACAACTTCAAAGGATACCTTAGACTGCCAATGTGTTGTGAGGCAGAAAGAGGATACAAGTTTTCCTCATTCCCCAGAGAAAAGTGAGTATCCATCGTAAGCTCCATTTATTGAAGTGCATTATTGCACTCATAAAATGCTTTTTGGTTATAGTTCAAACAGAGGAGTGAGTAATTTAACCCTTAGCTTGCAGAAACATCCAAGCACTTTGAATTCCTGTTTAAATTAAATGTTAAAATATAAGGTGGCACCTCCACTTGCAAGAGAGTCCAGATTTAATTTTAATGTCCCAGTTCACTGGAAAACATGCCTCGTTTGTGTGCCTCAGGTCAGACCCTTTGCTGAATCATGTAAGTATGTATTTATATACATAGTTGCTCTATATTGGCTGTGAACTTTGTTTTACACTTCTTTAAAAATCTGACTGTAAAAAATAACAGAAGCCACTCTTTTAGTTGCTTTTGTAAAAATTAAAATAAATGAGAAAAGTATGGTTTAGAACTTTTAACTTACTATTGTATTACTATTCCATGCTAACTCTTATTTAGTCTTGCATATCCATGGAATTAGCTATGCCAGATCTTTTAAGTATAGCTAACTGCAATTTTCTTTCCCTTTTCACCTTTCTACTTTACTTCTTGTCCACTGCATTAAGAAGGATGGCATGAAAACGCAGCTGTGATTTGGGGCTACTAAATGCTTGATTTCCTTTCTATCCTTCCTTAATGATAGTTTATTTTTATATTTCTTGCTCCTTGATGTTTGGCTCTCATCCACTCTTCATTGCATTGAGGATTAAGCTGTTGCTTCCTCTTCCTCTTTTATGTTGTTTCTAGTTTTCTGCATCTCTTATGTAGAAATATATAGTCACTTTTGACAGTCTTCTGTCTTTTGATGGTGGGGGTTTGGTGTTTTTCACTCTAGTATATCTTTCTGTGATTTTTGCAGTTCTACAACATCCATTGCCTCAGGGTGTATTCAGTAAAATCCTGCAGGAGTTTGTTGAGTCTTTAAGAGGTGTCAGCTTCTTAATAACCTTACAGGGCTTGGAAAGTAAGAAAGTGTGATATTTCTAGGATGAATTGTACGTTCGCTGTGGCATTTTGACAAATATATTGGTAAAGAGTTTCTCTGAGCTTAGTGCTTTCCTGTCAGGATGAACTCTCTCTGCTTTTTCTTGTTCAGTCTCAGTGCTGGTAAACTTGGTGTATTTGGTGCAAGTGTGTGTATATGTACATCCATAAAAATGTAGCATTGTGCTTTATATTCTTGTCTTCATTTTGACTTTTAGTGTTCAAGTAATTTGCAATCTGTATCTCACCTGTGTGGTACAAAGTATGTATCCTTTCTTGCTTTTACCTTTCTCATTTTGTAATTATGTCTCTAGCCTGCAGTTGTTCTGTCCTTGGTCATGGGTATCTGAAAGAGATGCACAGTGAGAGCAATCCTACAGGATAATAAAAAAACCATAATTTTGACTGGGAAAAGAAGAAAAGGTGGCGGGGGGGGGAGGAAAGGGAAAAAAAAAAAAAAAGGAAAGAAAAAGTAAGATCTATTCAGTGGAAAGCAGAAGACTCAGGGGCCTTGTTAATGAGAGAATGAAAGATCATGAGAGAGAGCATATTTCACTGCTAGGTCACCAGTTCAAATGCAGACTACCTTAATAGTGTAAGTTGTTACCATCTGACAGCTGTTCCATAATCCATAAGAAATGGGAAAATAGTCACAATCTAGTTTCTCTTCTAGATATCTAAATGTTGACATCCTACAGACAATCATAATTTGCACAGGGATATTAATCATTTGCTTTACCCTTGCAGACACTGAAGTGGAATATTAATATTCTGAATGAAAACAACACTTTAACTTTCCCATTCCTAAATTATTGATCTGTGGGACGAAGTTGAAGGATATTTGAAAGCCACTGTGAGAAAGGGAGAGGTGCCACCTATCCCTGCCATTTGCAGTGTTGAGTTACTTGGTAAATGATTGGGGATAGCAAAGATTCTCAGCGTCAGACAACACAGACCTTTCTGTAAATAAGTTTTACTGCAAGTTTTTAAGGAGTAAATACAGGGTAATAATCCCACACATTACAGATTAAAAAATGAAAAATTTGCAGCATTAATATGTTTCCTTTGAATTCATAACCCTGAGGTGACGGTGTCTGTTCCAAGCTTTAGCTTCTAAAATTCTTAGGTTACTCCATTGTGGGTATTGAAGCTGAGAGCAACACACTCAAATAGGTGTAACATTTATATAAATACTGAGATTATAGTAACAAATTATTGTATTTTTACTTTGCAATGCTTCAAATAGTAAAGTATATGTGTGTCTATATAATATAAAGTATCAGTTGACCACAGAAGAACAATTACTTTAGGATTTATAGGCTTAGATTTTAATAGCAGAAAATGTCAGTACTTATTTGAAGACAGTAAAATTCCTGGACTTGATTCTGGAAGGTTTAAAAAACAAAACAAAAAAGGAAGATAATTCTGGGCTGTAAGTGAGAAAACACTAGAAGACAGCATAAATTTATTTATTTTTCTTTCATTTTTCCATCCAACAAAGTTCTGTGTAAATACCAAAGTCAAATATTACCTGAATGGGGAAAAGCAAATCAAGGAACTAATTACACACATATCACCAGTGTTATTGTTCTGGACCATTTTCTGATGTTTGATTTGGAAATATAAGATCAAAATTTCCTTGTAAAGGATTCTTTTTTAAACTAAAGGGTGAAAAATACTGTCATCTGCTCATGCCAGTTTTGTTATGTGTCTTACTTAGAGGATTTGGGAACTTGAGTGTCTCTGTTCCATTCCTCAAACCACAGCAATCGTAGGTGTTAAATGGCTTAAGATTTAATTGAAGGCTTCACATTTATTTCAAATTAGTGCAGTTTATCCATTTCTTAACGACATAAAGTCACAAACCTTGTGACTAGCACTGTCAAGCATCTGTACATCCTTTTTGACTTGTCTCATAAGTGTTCAGTGCTTTGTGAGGTTCATACTGGTACCCCAGGAGGAGTTTAATTTTCATCCACATAGATTCATTCTGCTCACTGGTGCATCTTATAAAGGCTCATCAGATTAATACAAACCCAACCCAGGTGCTAGGAGTAGGGAAAGGTAATTCTGAACAATTTCTGGCTGTTACAAAACATAAATGATGTGTAGAACTGATGTGTTTGTAAGCAAAAATGACATCTCCTGTCTCAAATGGTGGAGCACATCTGAGCAGTTGCTCTTTATATGCAATTAGAAGCCAGATGTGGTAGAGAGCTGATCATTTAACAGTAGTTAAAAACAGAAATTAAAAACTTCATTAAAATAAAAACACACAGCCAATACATTATCAGAACCTGGAAATTAAAGAGCATAAAATGGGTTTGATTTATCTACACTGCCTTTCATTAACCACATGTTCTTGTTTATATAAATGTCAACAGTTGTAGTCTCTTGGCATTTTCTTGAGCTACCATTGTGAAGTGTTTCTTTTGAAGTAGCATGTTTTTCTGAATTTAATGAGAATTTTAGACTGTCTCTGCTCCTTAAACACCTGGGATTTAACACTTCTGACATTTAGTTAACTTTTTTTTTTAGGGACATATGCTTGGAAGAATCTCCTTGTTAATGTCTCTGGATCGAAAGACTAGATAATCACTTACCTTAAAAATGATTGCAGCTTCCAAACTGAATATACAAGCTAGATTCTTAGTGTAGGTACATAACAGTTAGTTTCTTACAATTTGTTAGTGATCCAAGGCTTCCTTGCAAACAAGACCCAAAATGAAAATTTCTGATGACCAGTAAGTAGAAGAAAGTCTCTTTTCCTCAGATATTTCTACCTGAAGGTGAGAGAGAAAGCAGACAAACAAACCTCAACATTTAAAGTGGCTCTCTGACTTTGCTGTTGGTTAAATTTTCAAGATGCAAGCTCAGTTCTTTATGATGTGATCAGTCTGATGTATAGGCACCTGATGGAACTGCTGATTTGTTGTTTACTGTACCTTGAAAACAGCACAAGGTACTGCATGCTGTATGATTTTTAATTAATTTTTTCTCACCCCCCCCCCTTTTCATCACAAGTGCAACGTTTCTGCTTATTTCAAGCTTGTCAAAGAAAGAAAACAGCAAACAAATTAATTTCAACACTTTATGTGCAAAGTGAAGCAGTTTACAAGTACATCAGTTATTTTGGATAACTACAAGTTGGGCTAGAGGGTGTGTTTCAAGTGTGCTACTTTTAAATTTATTTTGCAGAAGAGAAAATTTTTTTACATAGGCCTGATGATTCATGAAGATTAAATTATTTCTTCTCTTTATCAGATGTAAGCCTGATATAATTTTATACTTCATTCTTGTTGTCTAAAAACATTAGTAAGGGGTTTGTACTGTTTATCATCGTCTTATATATCCACAACCTTTTGTATACATACATATATTCATATATAGGGTGTGTTGTGGGAACAGGCATTAGTTAAACATTCTGAAGATATTAATTATCACCAACATAATGCAAAGTTGAAGAAAGTGATGACTTTGAAATATTTGTGCATTGAGGACACTAAGGAAAGCTGATTTTCAAATACATTTTAAATAACTTTCACTAGCATTATTTACTCTTTTTCTTAGTGTTTTCTGAACAATTTTTTGTCCTCGTGTTGAAAAAACCCTAGAAACTAAAGGCACCCTCTCTTCATTCTCTTTCTGAAAATATATATCCAAATGGCATGTCTATAACCATAAATAAAATGTAGCTTTTGTGGGAAGATGTAGGGTCCTTTACATTTAATTAATTAAGCAAGGCTTAAAACGTAAGTTATGTTTCTCCACATATTCTATTTTAATATGGACAGTAATAAAATGAGCAGTGCAATATGGGAAGAGGAGAAAATACTACTGCAGGCTTAATGTAAGCCAGTGATTTGTAGGGCAAATAGAGCAATGGGGTTCCTAAGTTTTTTTGAAAATAAGTAATGTCTTGAAAAGAATACTGAGTCAATGCAAATGCTTTTTTTTTTTGAATAATCTATTTTATTAACCCAACATCTGGCACCCATTGCATATCTAAGATTTCTTGAAATTTTTATTATAAAAAGCTTGATTACTGTAGTAATAGATGGTTACAGATTTTGATTTGTGTCTCATTGCAGCTTCATTGCAGAATTAAGGATGATGGAAAAGGTGAATTGGTGCCTGTCACCAGCATAATAATGTTCCTTTGAGATCATTACTTACCTTTTTCCTTTGGCAAACATGTAATTTAGGCTTTTTGTAGGGAAATCAAGAATGTTCTTCCAGGTTTTTGTCTCTCCTTTTGCAGCTTGGTCTTGACAGCTCCACCTTGAGTGCAGCCTTGTCCCTCCAAAGTACTTATGGTTTGTTTACAGCTGCCTAGTCCAGCCTCCCCTACCTGCATTTTGGCAGCATGAGGGAGTGGTGGTTGTCCTGAGCTCGGTTGTGTTGATTAATTGACTGGCCTGTGCAGGAGAGATGGTGGTGCTGCTGGCTACCTTTCAGTGAGAGCACTAGGGAAGGTCTCTCCAGCTGCCCACTTCCACCACGTGGAAATTCGGGAGTTTGTTTCTGAGACCCCACCTCTGAAATTTGGTTACAATTCATGGGCGGAGTCAACACCTGTTGTGGTCTTGGATTCAGACTATATGGCATATGATTGCATAAGTCTTGTTTTGAAAGAAACTGGGGTGGGAGGTGGGGGGAAGGAATCAGATTTATTAATTTCTGTTTAGGCAGCTGTTACCAGAAAAAAAAAAGTTTCTATTATATATGGATTATATTTACCTGTTAAGATATATTCTTGCTGTCATTTCCATGCCAGTTGGGCATTTGGTTTAAACAAAAATGAAAGTTACATTTAGATGTATCTGCTTCCATGGGATTTGAGGGAAATTCTGGTTAAAAGAAGTGAATCTCCCTGTATGTCTATGGAAAGCAAGCTGGGAGAGAGTGTTCTTCAGGTAAATGCTGTGAAATGTTTTAAAAATATGGAATCCTCTCCTGCGTGTGAAGGGATCAGCACGCAGATAAGAGGCAAGTGTGAGAAGAATGTTTGCTTAGTACTTTGCAAATAAATTAAAATAAGCAAAGCAGGCACAGTGGGGCGGACTGAAAATCCAGCATTGTGTTGTGCCCTCTATATAAAGTGGTCTCTGTACTTTTTAAAATGCTCTCTTTAAGAAGCTGCTGGAGACCAAACACATCTGAGGTGCAGGCACAGAGTGTTGGCCGCCGTACACAGGTGTGGTGTTGTGGTGGGTGCTCACAGCCTCAACCTCCTGCAGTCTAGAACAGAAGCCTACAAAAACGATGCCATGAAAATGCTAATGGAGCCAATGGCTTATAATGTCAAGAACAATGTGAACAGAGGAAAAAACCAACCTGACAGCCTTCATGCAAAGAGGAAGCAGAAGTGGTACTTCTGGTTATTGATGCTGTTCGGATGCCCATAGCCCCTTTTTACAGCACAGAAAAGCACGTGTGCTGTGGAGATAACACAGCACACATAGTATTTGAAAAGTAAAAAAAAAAAGAGTAAAATTACCATGAAAACCGTGAATAATGAAGACATATTTGCGAACAATATGTATCTATTATGGTGCATTCCAAACTGAATGGGCAAAGGCAGAGATTGCAATATGTGGTTAAAACTACTGTCTAGGATATACTGGAAATTGAATAGAATTTTGTACTTTGAATAGCTAAAGGAAAGGTTTGTAAAAGAGCAGAAATTGCAAGCTGATAAGAAAAGCTGAGAATAGGGAAAAATTACAGTTTTTCACCTGCCCCAATTAAAGCATACAATGAACATTGCATTTCCTGATTGAAATTCAAGCTATTCTTTTTAATAGTTTGAGGCTTAATTTAATGGAAGCCTTGGGTAGCGTAGATTGGATAGTGCTTCTCTCAATCTCTTTCCCCGCATTCAACTTTTCTTTTGTAATTTATGTACTTACAGATAAAACAAAGACGTGAGTTTATAGCTTGCTATTGATTAAACTCCTTTTTTTTTTTTTTTTCCAGTTGATTTAATTAGGTCCTTTGCTCCTTGAAAACCTGATCTGAGACTCAGATAGGGATACATTGCTTCAGGCATTCAGGCGGAGGTGATGGAAGGAAGCAATGAGCCCATTGTGATCGGCTTGGCATGGGAGTGGTGGGGGGAGCCGGGCAGCGATCAATCAGTGCTGCTTGCCTTAATAGAAAACTCTCCCGTGCCCAGGTTACCATCGGGAACAGAGAGATGCAAATGAGAGCACAGATAACTGCAGAAATGCAGACTGATGAAGAGGGGCATTCTGTAAATTCCGGATGCATTTGTATCCAGTCCTCGAAGGTTGTGGTGTTTTTGTTGTGGTGGTGTTTTGGTTGTTTTCTTGTTAACGTGATTAAAAAGAGAAATAAGAGCAGGTTGGAAGACCTGCCTTTCACCAAAGCATGATAAATGAGCTTTATGTACAGTTATTCTAAATGGATGCAAAGGCATTTCTAGGTGTGTGTGACCTATTGACCATCTATCAAGAGTGCAGTACTATAATGCAAGATCTACTGATATTACAGTAAAAATAATTTCTGATAGTTATTTTTAGAGGCATGACAAGTGATGAGACTACGTTACTCTGACTACTGGTTCATAGCATCTCAGACCCTTTGTGGAGGCTGTCTCTCTCCTCTATTTAAAACATCCATTTTTCAACTCATTAGTATTCTTAATCTTTCAGGAAGAAATATGAAACAGTCTTTATACTTCCTAGCACTTTTTCCATGTGCTTAGTAGCAACAACTCTGCATATGTATAGGAGTTACAGTCCTAGCTTTAGAATAGTAATTTCTTACTGCATATTTAAATCAATTTAGAATAGGAAGACCAAATAAGATTACTGAATTTCCTAAAATAATTTTAACAAGTTTCTTAGGTCAATAGGCTGTGTACTTTCAACTTAACTCTGCTATTTCAAGCTCCAACTATCCCTATTAAAATGCTGACATTTATACAACAGTGTATAGATCTACTGATCTCATTGTAACAATTGCATGTACAGTACAAAAACTTTAGGAAGACTCAGGTAAAGCAGTATGAAATGATGTAAATGGATTCAACAGAATTATATGTATTAATGCTACAGTGTAGAATGCCTGTTGAGGAAGGTAATCTTTACTTCAGACACAGTAAAGTATAGGCCTATTGTCCTTTGTTTCTCAGACAGCAGAACTTGAAAACTCGAAGCTGCCAAGTGTCTTCTTTTTGGTCAGATGACAAGCAGAGAATTGGGATTGATGAGCTGCAATCACAGGGAAAGGGAGATTGTTTTCCCGTGTCTTTGTAGCTGGAACATATGCATGTAAGATGAAGTAAGTTCAAACTTCAGTACTTGGCAGTCAGTTCAACCTCCTGCTCAAGGCAGGACTAACTTCAAAGTTCACATTCTTGATACTTTGTTCTATTTCATGGATATTAAAGATCTTGGCTTAATCCTGAGACAAGTTTTCAGAATTCAGTAGGCAGGAGGGAAAGGTTTGCTTGTTTCTACTGCCCAGTACTATACTAGCAAGGTTCTACCCTTTTTGCCCAAACGTGCCATGCCCACGTAATAAACTGGGGCAGGGCAGAGGAAGGGAGAGGAATTGGTCCATCTGTCTCACAGTCCTTCAAGAAAAACGTGGGAGAGATGTGTGCAACAGTAGCAGGTAAACCAAGTCTTTCTGTGGGGATGAAGGGGTCCAGATCTCTAACTATTTCTTGAGTCTTATTTCCCTCCTGTGCTAAGCACAACAATGGATATAGCAGCACAAAGCCCAGCAGAGGGGAGTGGATGGTGCTCTCTGGAAGAGGGAATACAAACCCCTGGGCTGGACAACCCCAACAAGCCTAAATTGTGGCATGGTTGTGGCTGCAGGCATGGACTTTTGGCCCTTAATTGTCTCAGCTCTTAACTACCTGGCAATCCCTACACACAGTAAACTCTGAACAAGTAAATAACAAATTTAAAGACTCATGATATGCAGCCTGTGCCTTGGAATTTTCCCTGCAAATGTCCAATAGGTAACATTATGCAAAAATGAGTAATAATTTCCAGTTACTTATGTTTATGATATTAATTTCTTTTTCCATTGAATTATGGAGAGTTAACATATAGATATGCAAATAGGCAAGAGAAATTCTTACCAATACTAGCTCTCAAGTTGCATCTACAGAGCTGTTTTGCTTACTTTGCGACTGGTTGTAGAATCTTATAAAATATCTTGAGGTATTTTGGTAACTTGGTTCTAATTTGCTACCCTCACCACCAGACAATTACCCAGTCTCAGTAAGGGTTAACAGTTTCAATAGGGGAACAGAGGTGAGTATATGAACATGATGAGGAGGAAAAATTACTGATTTCTGACAGAGTGTGTGAATGATTTGGTATCTTCAGTGCCAACCATAATTGAAAAACAGACTTGCTTTTTCTAGGAAGGTTTTAAAACGGCCTCTCCCTACCGTCTGCCTTGAATTTTGCCCCAAATCACATGGAAAGCATTTAAAAAACTTCTCAGAAGATAAATGTTTCATGTAGGTCTTCATTTTTTGCCAAAATACCCATGTTAAAACTCAACACCTTGTTTCTTTTTCAATTTAGAATGTCTAGAACAAGAATAATGTATTTTAGAGTCTAATTCGGGCATGTATTTTGGAAAACAAATAGGACTTTTAAAACAGGCCATTGCACTGTTACTGTAGTTTGTATTAAGATCTGTACAGGTCTGATAGTGAATTTAGTGCACTCCTAACTACCCTTACTACATTTGTGATACTGTTGGTATCACTCCCTCTTTTGTTCTGGGCACTTGGGTCATCTTCACTCCATGGTACCACATCACTGCCCTGTGTGGAATGGCACGAGCACCCCTAGACAAAACCCCGTGGCTGTTGAGCAGTTACAGATGTACTTTATGGAAATGTGCTTAGGATGTCAGTGGATGAATATCTGTGATAGATGGACCAGAGTTTACTCTGAATTCCACGTGGTGTAAGTGTGATCAGGCAACTCTGAGTGGAGGTTACCCAAAGCAGTGTGGATGTGAGCCACTCCGAGCCAGATGGCACTGGAAATAGGGATTGAAGCAGCTCAGCACACATGAAAAATTTGGGAAGACTGCAAATATTCCTGTAAGATGGAACTAGGCATCGCAGAAACTGAACCCTGCCATGGCTTTCCTATAAAAGAATGCTTCATAGAGGCATTGTTCTGTAGCATGACTTGGGGCTGTATTTCTCCACTTCTTATGTGACTGGCTCTTTCCCAGCTGTTATCTCCAGGCAATTGTGGGTTTTTTAGATGTAGAGATTCTTTGTAGGTCTCCAGGGGTTGAAGTTAGATTGTTTCTTCCTTCATCTGCTTTTAAATATGCAAGCAACTAATTGACCAGTTTTCTCTGCTCAGGAGTTTCTTGCATTTTCATAAATTTGTTAGCACAGTATCTCTTTGCAGGCAAGAGGATAAATACATTTAATTATACTGCTTTGACTTGGCTAGAGATATAGCCTAAAACATTCCTTTTCCCTGATTTTGGCCCCTTCTGTCGCTTCAATAACATGTTTGGAATATGGAGGCATACTTGCACATCTCCATTTTAATTTTGATAGCTGGAAGATAAATTTAATGGCAATGCACATCCAAAGAACGAGCAGACAAGCCCATGCTATTACTCCCACAGACTTGCAGTTAAAGTTTGGGATTTAGTGGAAATAAACTGGGTTTATTACTGTCAGTATTTGTAGTGCTTTTTGTTACAATACAGGACAAAGTAACAAACTTGTGTGCAAGGGCAGGTTATCCAGCAGCATTTGTGACAACTACGTTCACTGAAACTTTAAGGGAGAAATGTGAAGGAAGCTTCTCCAAACATCTGGACAAGATGTAAGAATGTGTGATGTCTAGCACGAGGAATCGCCTTTATAAGTGAGTTGTCAGCAGTGATATTCCCATGAGGAAAAGTGTCTTGTGCTCATGGTTCCTCCTTCTGCCATGAGACGTAAGAAAAACATTCTTGGTCGTAATCATTCTTGATCTGTTGGTCAGAAGTGCTCTTTCATAAGACAGTAAGACGTGCCTCTTAGAGTGGGGGTCATTTCATTGTCTTTTGCTGTCTGGGTCTCTTGATTACAACTTTCAGCAGAAGTGGAGCCTTGAGAGTTGCAGCCAAGATATACTGAGCAGAACACCTGGCAAAGCAGTTCTCTGGTTGTATATTATCATGACCTTAATCCTCAGGTCTCTACTCAGCTGAAATGCCATTTCAGCCAGCAACAATTAAAGGGAGAGGAGTACGTGCTGTTACACAAAAGATAATATCAGATGATTGATACTGATGCTGGCCATTTTATTCCATCATTGAAATGTGCTGAATTAACACTTCTGCCAGAATTTTCTTAGCGCTTCATCCCTAAACATATCTCATGTGAATCATTTTTGGCTTCAGTACTAGAGGTTTTTTCTGTACAGGAGGCTTAATAATACATATTAAAAAGGGCAGTTCATATTTCTCTGATAAGTAGAGTTTTGGATTCAGTGGTTTGTTTTTCTTTAACTGCAGGCTGCAGGAATGCATGATTTAATAAAATTACTTGAGCATTCCTGTCTGAGCACTGATCATGATAGACTAATACGAATGATTGATGTTCTCTTTCTTTATGGTAAGCCAAAAGACCTGATCATGGTATCATAAAAAAAGGAAGAGCATTTTATAGCAGCAATCAGAGCTGAATGAAAGCTAATGAATTAAAGGGGGAAGTTTTAGTACCTCTTTCAAGGAAAAAATTCCAAGTACTTTATGTGATGCATTTATATAGGCTTTAAGGTAAGGTTCTTTTTATAAAACAGATATGGTGGTTTTTATGTCACATTTAGTGTTTATCAAAATCATTCTAATAACAATAAAAATAAAGCATCAGGGTTTACTAAATAAGAGGCTCTGATATTTTGATTAGAATGAAACATTCCTTTATTTTATAAATGTTAATATATAAGTAAGAGAACATATGTATTTTCTGTTGTGGACAGAAAAGAGCTCTGCAATTTTGCTTGAGTAATTTAGTTATGCATAAAGCTTACCTGTGAAGGCTCTTAAATACCCTCTCCCTGGGGTTTAGTTCTATTTTGTTGTGCTGTGCTCATTTGCATAGGTATGCCTTAAAAATCCATCCAAGAGGCAGAGATTTGTTATTAAGAATATCTGACAAGTTCGAGTTGGGATTTGGTCACAGTCTAAACCCATGGCCATATAGTCATTTAGTTTGGCACAAGAGGCAGCAGAGGCAATTCCTCCCTTCCTCTTCCATAGTCATGGCTGCCTACTCTTATTATGTCCTCCATGCTCCCTGTAGCATTTATGTAACTAAACCATCTACTGGGTGAAAAACTTCTCCAATAAAAAGGAAGTGTCTAGCTGGCTGGGTGCCTTACAGGAATAACATCACCAAAACAGAGCAAACAGCTGGGCCTGTTTTTTTTTTTTTTATGGGGACAGAAACTTTAACATGTTGAAGAAAAAAAAGTAGTGATGGTGCTAGTTAGGGGCAGAGGGAACAGGACAGCCCAGCCAGTCCACCAAACTGGAGCCACTGCTGTTGTAATTTTGATGTCACAGGTGATTTGTGTTAATTTGGGCTCCAAGGACAAAACTTGCTATTCATCAAAGCCTCTAAGCTGTTCTAGGAAGTCAAACCTCTCACCCTTCCAGTGCCCTGGGTAGGAAGTGGATGAATGCTGGCTGATGGTCATGGGCCGCTGTGACCCTTCATCCTGTCACCACTTGCCATTTCAGCACAGCACAGGTCCAGGTGTCTTTCCCAGTCCCTAGATGTCCCTCTGTGACATGAAGGCAGAACAGGCTGTTGCAGCATCAGCAGGTAGTTCACTTTGTTCTCTGAGTCAGTTTTGAGCTACTGTTGTTAATGTAGTGCTGCCTCAGGGCACACTGCAGGATCCACATGCATTGGCTCTGGCTAACAACTTGAAACACTTTAGCATTCTTTTTTTTGTTCATTTACTCTCAAAAACTTAGATTTCTAATGGTAAATTCAGCAAAATTATACTGTGTTATATGGGAGAGAGCAGTCCTGGGCAGAAGCAATCAGGAAATGGAAATCAGAATGGAAAAATGGACTGTTTATTTATACCCAAACATATATATTATTTATACCAAACATATACGTATGTTTGGCTTTAAAATTCTAGTGTCAAGTGTTTGATAATTTTCAACATAGTCTTGTGGATATAGTATTAAAAGTTTTGTGTTTATTATATTATAGATAGATGATTTATTGTTCCCAGTGAAGACTCGCTCTCACAGTACAACACACAAATGACATGGATTAAAATGTAAAATCATTGTAAGCAGAATGCCTTCAGCCATGTTTTGTTTATGTACATGCTTTATATAAATAGTTCCTTGTTTTGCTGCTATTGTAGCATTAAACACCTTAACAGCTGGCATTAGTGAACAGCTTCTTAGAGTTAGGTGTACCATTAAGGAGGAAGTACACAGAGGATGTTTTATGCCAAAGGCATGAAGTGGAATGGAATTTTACACATTTATGGGACAAAGTGGGAAAGCTGTATATGAAATAGGTGGTTGCTGAAGAAGTAGAACTTAAAATGCTGAGACAGAAAACAAGGCAGAAAAGGACAAAATTAAGAAATTATACCAAACAAATTGGTGCATGAAACACAACAAGGTGGCAGAAGGATTACAAGAGTGGATGAGTGTGTAAGATTGTCCAATTTTCAAGATTCTTAGGGGCTTATGTGCCATTGTCAGGAGGAGAATCTTTTGTAGATGTTCACGTGTCCAACAATAATCTGCATCCTGAGCTGCATGAGTGCTTACAAAAATGACCTGTAGCCATTTAGGGTATTCAAGGATCTTTGGGTTTTAGACTATTTTATGCTTTTGGAATTTTTATCCATTGTGATGAAACCTAAATGGAGATAAAGCTAAAAAACTGCATTTAGAATGGGCTGAAAGGGAATGGTTGATACGATGTAATGGAGCTTGAGAATAAATGAATCAAAATGAGAACCAAGAGCTTAAGTGAGCATTTAGCTGTGCAGCCAAAAAGAAGAAAATTATCTTTAATGCGTAGAAGAAGCAGCAGAAAGAATTATTTATGATCTGGATTAGGAAAGCTAGGGAAAGGTGAAACAGAAATGGCATTTTTATTACAGGCTTGAGTGATGGGGGAGTTGGTGGTGATGCAGTGCTTGGGTGGGAAGACAGAGAGGTCAGTTTTGGCCATGTGAAGCTGATGGCACGGCAGCTAGCTGAGGTATCAGCGAGACAGCTTAGGTAGGAGATTAGCTAGAAGAAGAAAGGTCAGGAGTGGAGAGGTTAATCTGTGATTTGTCAATATAGCTGCTTATGTATTCTGTGTAGTAAATACTTTTATTAAGCCTCTATCAGAATCGCAAAATAAACCCTCAAAAGCCATTGACAGTGACAAGATATTTTTAATAAAGGGTGCATTTACTGTAGGTGTCATGACTTGAAGACAGATCTACTAACAGAGAGTCTTCTTGTATCTTCTATTACTTATAACACTGGGTTTGATTAATGTTTGAATGGAGACAGTGATCCATTAAAATAAATTGCCTGAATGTTTGCCTAACAGATCAGGTTGACTTTCATGTGTAGAATTTAGTGGCTTAGGCTCACAATTAGGCTGAGAGGTTGCACTAAATGGAAGAACAGTAAAACTGCATTTGTTAGTATTTGTACTGTATTGTTACAGTAAAACTGTATATGTCATTCCTGCACTGTTTTCTTACTTCTCTTCTTCTAATATTGTGTTCTGAATCTGCTGTATCACACTGAACATACAGTTCAGTTTATTTAGTTTCAATGTTTAGAGAAGATGTGTGTTTTTCTATATGGTATATTCTATTTTGTGGGAAACTAAAACAGGTGCTTTGCCAAGTACACAGTGAATAAACTGCTTTAAGAATGTGATGATGTAGTTGGCTTAATTTATATGTAAATGTGAGCAATACTATTTTAGATCAGTTTGTCAAATTGCTAAAAGAGGAGTCTCATAAATACCAGCTTTTGAAGATTGGAGTTTGAATATTTGAACAGGAAAAATTTTTTGCAAGGAAATTTGATTTTCTGAATACCATTTGAGGAACAGGGTTTGGGTTTTATTCTTGCCAAAGACTAGTAGCTTTCAAAAAACTTTTAAGGAACTTTGAATTTTCTTATTTTTCACTGTAATCAAACCTGCTGAAATTTCTATTCATGCATCATATTTTTATTTGACTTAGCTTTCCTTGCCTGCAGTGTTAGAGTGGCATCTATTGCTTTGAAGAATGTCAGCAACTTGTCAGTCATGAATTATTTTGTATTTGGTTAAGTTTTGCCTATGAGAGTATTTTTAAACTGATTTTACTGGGGAGGTTGGGGAAACAGAGAGTTATTTTCTGCAGGCATTCAAAAGAGTAAATTTTTTCCAAGTGTACTGATGAAAGTGCTGTCTTCCAAAACAGCATTAGAGTGTGTCCCAGTGTGTATCTTTGTTGGTCCACTGACGAGCATAACAGTGTACTTTAGCAGGTTCTTTCTCCCTGGCTTCAATTTAACTTTCTTATTTGATTGAAGGCAATCTTGACAAGAACTTTAAATGCCAGGAGAGGTAGTGCTCCTTTTATGAAAACGAGATTTTGATTTGTCATCTGTTGCCACTTCAATTCATGGCTCTTAAGCTATTTGAGTACTCTGAATAAGCCAAGTATTTGTTGATCCAGGAGACATCTTGAGGAACTGAGGAACAGTTTTTCATGGCAGCATTGCCTCAGCCGAGAGGGGAAAACAGTGTTATTGAAGTTGTTACACATATAACAACTATGAAGAATAAGGGAACTTTTTGTAAACAAAAGATATAAACTACTGTGCAAAGACCAGGATAGTTGTAGAACTCCTGCTTATGAACAGATCATCCCCATTCAGTCAGCAAAGTCAGATCAAGTGTTACGACGCTGATATCTATGGAAAAGACATTAGCAAAATTATGCCCACAGGGTGACATAAATGGTGAGAGTACCAGGGAATATTTAAATATTTTGTTTCAGCTACCAAAATTCTTTTATTTCTTTGCAGTTAAAAGAAACTCTCCTGGTATTAATTAATCAATTCTGATCATACATTGTGTTAGAGGTTTCAAGTTGAATGCCTGCTGTGCAAGGTACAGCCATATACTGTAAGTGTGCTGTTGCATATTCATTCTCTGGGAAAATATTATTAATTGTTGCTTTTTTTCCAGGTTAAAAGTTTATGAATATTTTGTACTCTATAGAACGTGCTTTTTGTGTCATTCAACACATTTGCTTTTTGTCTGCCAATGTATATTGAAGATCTCCAAGGCAGGCCGAAAACAAATTAAGTATCCATTTATCAGGAAATGAATAGAAAGTGGCTTGTGATACGTGTTGGCGCAGATGAGAGCAAGGATTTAGAATAAATTTATTTCCCTCTCACTAGCAGGAAAACAACTGGAGAAGGGTAGCTCTGAATCAGTTTAATGTGTGCAAGGAATGTGGCTTTGAGGCATGTTATGAACCTCTTCATCAATACTGATTAGTTCATCTGACTATATGATAAATCATATGCTCAAATTGTGAGCAAATTTACATTGCAGCCATATGAACATCTAATCCACTGCTTTCTTCTCACATGGTTATAGCATTAGTGGGCTGCAAAGAACCCATCTGCTTGGACTTATTTGAAAGGAAAGGAGGAGATGGGTGGGTGTTGAAAAGCCAAGCTAATGGAAATATTAGAACAAAATTATTATTTTAAACAGGGATGAATGAGTATCTTGACTAATTTTTTACAGTGTCTTTCTTTCAGTGAGTTAAGTTAAAGTTGCCTTTTTTTGGGTCTTAGAAAAACAATATTGCTGTACAAAAGGGCCAATAGCACAAATGAGCACATGCATAATTTCCTCTAACATCTAATTAACATTCTTCATTTTAGTTTCCAGTTCAGGGAGAGAGTTGTCTTGCTTCACTGGTATCCTATTTCTGATAGCATAGGGCTTTTTAGAAAGTGAAGGCCACTTTATTTCAGGTGTTTTCAAAGAGGCAGATGTATCAATGAAAGAAAATAAAGCAGTTTCGAAAATCAAAGACAGAAATGCTTCTCTTGAATAACTCTTAACCTTTTTAAAATGTTCCTCACAGTGTCTGCATGGTAGTCAGTCCTCTAGTAGTTCCAGATTACAAGAACTTTTTAAACAAAATATGCAGAAATACAGCTGATTATTGTGTCATGAACACACCATTCCCATGAATCCAGGAGTTTTTTCTGCACCTAAGTAGTTAATAATCCATTAAAGGCTAGTTTTGTTAGTATGGTTTAGTGTTAGGAAATCAACTGTCCACCTCTATAAATTTTCAATTGTCTTTTTCAGCTTAAACTCTTTTAGTCTCTGAAGGTTTAGGAGTTAGTATAGTTGAGTTATCTGGTCCACGTTTTCTAAGTCCTGCTGATGCGGCAGAATTCAGTGATTCAAAATGTTGTATTTTCTTGCCCACATGAGACTGATTATACAGCAGTTCCTCTATTAGGAAAGGTCACACCAGTTATGTCAGGCACATCCATAACTTTTAAAATGTGTTTATAGCCGGTGTCCCTTGTACTTACAGGGAGCGCGATACATGTGTGAGCATCTGATTGTGCATCTGACAGATACAAAATGCATGAGGATCCACGCTAGGAACTGGAGACTTGTCAAAATACTAGCCAGTTAATCTGAACTTTTAGTGCATTAGATGTTCTGATAAAACCAAATCCCTTTTGTTTGAGCTGAATGTTTTTCTCTCAGGAAAGCGCATTGCACTGACAGGAGAAAATATGAATGAAAATTATTGCCAGGCTTTGGTTTACTGTGCTATTTGGGGAGCTGAAACTTCAGAATTTGTTATTGAGACACATGCGTTTGTTTTCTCTCATGTGTAAATGTTATTTCAAGTTTTGCATGGAAATAAAAAGTTTGGATAGCCTTTCTGAGACGTAAATCCTTCACTGTCACTTCCATATCTGTTATGCTTTCCTGGTCAGGACATTTTTAGAAGGTTTATCCTTTTTATTTACTTTTCTACAGTAGTACTTAGAAACAGAGCTTAGAAAGCACACTGTTGTTTACTTCATACATTAATGGACACTAACAGCTTCTGTGTTTCTAATAGGCAGAATTAATGGTCTGGGAGCATCACCACAAGGGAAGTTTTCCAGGGTTAGAATATTCAGTCTATCAATTTAAATTCTCTGCTACTGTTTGCTCTATAGCAGATAACTTCAGACCTTAAACTGTGTTCCAGAACTTGTGTTGTTGTTGTTGTCTATAGACCCTGAAATGATTAAAAATATGCTGTAAAAGTCTTTCCTAAAGGAGAAAGCAAGGAGGATGATATTCTTTTTAGGAGGGATCTTGGTTTTCAAATTACCATTCAGATTATGAAGGAACCTTCTTTTGCATATCCTGATGTTGATCAAGTGAGTGCAATTTCTAAATATATTTTGTCTGAGACTTCAATTCCATAGAAATATTAAAAATGGTTTTTCAGGTCTAGCCTCAGATTCTCTTTCCTCCTGCTTCAAAGAACTCCTGGGAGGAGTTTGCTGGTGGTACCTTAATCATTCATAGGTTGTTGACAGCACATAGACTAAATAAATCACTTCCATCAAGCATGCTCAGAGGATTATTAGGGTTTACAGCATAACACTTTCTTGCATGTAGTCTGTGGTCCCCCAGCCCCTGTTGGCTGTTCTCCTTATAGGAGTCTGAAACAAAAGCAGCAAGACCAGAACGATCAGAAAGATTCATGTCCTGCATCCACTAAACTTTCTCTCTGAAATAATCCCAGATCTCCATTTTCATTCCCTCCCATGTATTTTAAGGCCCACCACTGCACTCACTGCTCTGCCTGTCTCTGCCCTGGTAACACTCTGGAGACATGGGCCCTTTAATCTGGCAGAAGAGGTAAGGATTAAGTCCTCCCTACATTCCACTTAGGGCTGGGAATGATGACATGAGGATTTTTGCCCTTGACTCACAGATATAAAGTCTTGGGAACTGTAGATATGCATTTACTTTAAATCTTCATGGTGGATACTGGTTTAAAAGCCAGTGGGAGCAAAATCAGTGAGATGGGCAAATCTGAGGCATAGCAGGAAGCTACTAGCTTTGGTTCCAGAAAGGCTAGGGGGTATTAGTACCCTTCTCATAGGGAGAAGCTATTATACCTGCTGGGATATGGATAGAACAGGGCTTTCCAGCCAGTCCCTGACACTGCCCTGCAGTGACAGCTCTGCTGCTGGCTGCCCTGAACTACCACTAAATGCCACAGTCCCCTCCTAAGAAGCAGAGGAAAGAGTTGCTATTAACAACCATAACGACCTTATCAGATCAGTCTCAGTTTCAAAGGGATTCTGCCACTCTTCCAGCAAGCCTCATGAAAGCTGGCATCTTCTTCCTTTTCCCCAAGGAGTTAGCATTTCACACAGGTCTATTTAACCAAGAAGCAGACAAGGTTGAAAGTCCTTGTATTGTATAAACTTCACCTTTGCTGGTGACCCCCGAAGGCTGAATGCGCTCTAGGGGAGAGCTGAATGTTCTTTGAATCCTGACATGAATTTCTGTCTCTGAGAAGGACTGTTGGTGGGGCAGGATCTGCAAATCCTTTCTAATTGCTCTTGTTCTTATTAAGGGCAAAAGCCAAGCTATTTTGTCTTTCCCTTCAAGTTGAATCTCAACAAGTAAAGAATTCTGGCAAGCCTTGTGCTGCAGAAGCTGCAGCTCACAGTCCCAAAATGCTTATTGTTTCATAGCTTTGCAGTCAAAAGCATACGCTGTTTTGCTTTGTGCACTGAGACTTTGTTTAGAATTCCTTTTTTTATTTCATAGAGTTTTAAATTTTTGATAGATAAATCATCTAATCATAGATAGAAGCTTAAGCAGTTTGAAGGTTAGAGGAACACAAAGCTTTCACCATGCGCTGGAGTCTGGGTTTTTTATTGCAGTGAGTGACTCGCACTGAGGTCTTTCTTTGCTCTGATGTAGCTGGCAGGAGAATTTATCCAGGAATTTTACTTCCATATTTAAACAGTTTCACAACACTGGTTATGGCAAAGCTGTGACCTGGGGCCAAGCCTTAATTTTCAGACAAGCAAAACCCCAGGACCTTTTGCTGCATGCCCCACTCAATATGCACGCCTGACTGCTGGAACTTAAATGCTAGTGGAGTGTCAGCTCTTCTCAGACACCTTTAATTCATGTTTATGTGCAGTGTGAATAATGACTCGTGCAGAAATGCTGTAACTTACTAGCTGAGAATCTGAAAGGAACAGGTTTTAAAACCTCCCCTCTGTTCTTGACTGTGTGATCACTACTGTGCGAATTCAGAGTAAAGGCAACCGGCTTAGTTGAAATCTTTGTTCTTGAACTGTAGAATTGTTTAGATTGGAAAAGACCCCTAAGATTGTAGAGTCCAACTGTTAACCCAGCACTGCCAAGTTCACCACTAAACCATGACCCTGGGTGCCAAATCCATGTGTCTTTTAAATACCTCCAATGACTCCACCATTTCCCTGGACAGCCTAATCCCCCACATTGCTCAATAGCCATTGACTCACCTCTCTGGTACGCATACGGAACAACTTTTTGTGTCCTTACTTTTAACTGAGTGAGAGACATCTACAGAATTGCATAGATCCATCCCTATTTCACCGCATTTGCAAAATTCCAATCAATTTGCTCCAGTGCGGGAGCAGAGTTAGGTCAAAAATGTGTACTTTTGAGATTACCACCCCGGATCTGTTGCATTTTTCAAAATGCAAACACGTATTTCATAAAGCCTGAGGAATGCATAATTTGGTCAACTTAATATTGTGGAAGCATTATCAGTAATCTTCTCCTTCCCATCTGTGATTCTGAACTCTGCATCATTACTTTGATATTTCAAGCTCTCCGATCCATTAACATTTCGGATATGTAGTAGGGGCCAACGCTTCTCCAAGCACAAGGAATTCAGCAAGATTACAGGATTGGCTTTTACAACATAGAATTTAAAAAGATTCACTGAAATCTGAGGTGCTACCTACACCTGTGGGGGGTTTTAATTAGTGAAGATAAAGTAAAACTACTCTGTATTTTTAGAAAGGAAAACTAGATTACCAGTTCTTTCAAGAAGGGTGAGATAACTGTCAAACTAGAAGGAATTTAGAAATTTTCACCAGTGTTCAAAAACTAAGACTATAATTTTTTAAGATCACAATTGCAATATAAATTACTATAAAACTAATTTCCTTAACAGCATTATGTATCAACATGAGACAAGATTAGACTGAGTAGTGTACAAATGCTTTCAGGAAAAATTAGTAGGTTTAAGGGCTGGAATGATTACCTTTGTGGATTTTGGAATATAATTGTTCTGTAGTACTCAATCTTGTTTTATTTGAAAATATTTTCCTTCTCTGATTAAATATTGGTTCTATTTATTATTTCAAAATTTTATGAGTATTTTGTTTTCTCTGGGGACTTCCCATACATTTTATCAGCTGAATAAATGAAGTAATTCACAAACCAAATGCCTCTTGCTCTCGATGGCTTTAAGGGACCTTGTCATTCCCTGTAGCCTTTTCTTAGGCCCAGCTGTGTGGCTCTGAAATCACTTGGCTGGTAATTAGGTATTTATCAGATTGTTTCTGAAAAGGGATGAGACAGTTATCTGACACAATTATCTTTGAAAATTGAATCCCTCTTTTCTGGTGCTGCTGAGGACATTCAAAGATACTATGAATGTTTAAAGCTAAATGTCTTTGAAAAACCCTTGCTTTTTTAGATCAGGTGTAACAGTGGAGCGAAAATGCAAAGGAATTTTTTTTTTAATCTTTCAGACACCAGATTATTTTTCTATCAAATGCTGTTTCTTTTCCAAAGTGAATCTGTTTGGAAGTACTTTTGACAAAACTGCTTTACTTCTTTAAATGTCCACTATTTAATAGCGTTGGAACACTGACAACATTTCTTACAAATCAAGAAATTATTAATTACATCAAGGCATCACTAAATTTTTTTCCCTGTTAAAAAAGTGATGAGTATGTAGTTCTAGAACAACCATTTGGAAACATGGCATTTCATACTGGGAAGTCTGCAACAGATACATTTCCCATTTTTTTTCCCAAACAGTCTCTTGAGAGTTTTTGATTTAATATTCCAAGGGACAAAAAGAGATAATGCATTAGTAATATAAGACAGGAGAAAGTTTTTGCTTTATTTAAATCATTCCTTGGTTGTATTTTTAAAAAGCACAAACTCTTTAACATTGGGCCAGGGCTTAAAATTTATCTGTTGGAAAACCCAGGACATGTTCCACTGTTACTGAATTTTTCATAAATTGGGATTATTTTGAAAAGGTGGCATCTTTAAGGGAACCTTTTTAAGTAAACGAAAGGTACTTATTTCTTGTATAATATAAGTGCAAGAGAAGTTTGTAGAACTGAAAGGTGGAAGCATCTGATATAATAGGAGTAGAATACCTGTTTCTTCCTGACATTCACAAGTAGGAGACTTGTGACTTGAGAAACTTCCAGACTTGAAAAGCAATGAGAAAATTATTTCATATCATACATGTTGCTTTCTTCTGAGTAGGTATAAACTGATATGTGATATTTGTCAGTCTTGTAATTTGGGTTCAGAATCATGTTGAAGTTTTATTTCCTCGTTATTGAATCACAGAAAAGGAAAAATCTCACCAAAACAAGGCAAAGCATGTAAAAGATAGCAACCTCATAGATAATCCATAAATTTTGTTATAATTTTTAATCTCATGATTATATGTAATTTCTTTGCAGATACCCTGCCCCAATTAGTGATCCAACTACTAACCAAGAATTCTTGTTTTTTTCTTTCCCCTCCCTGCTTTATACCTGGTTTTGTATATGGTACCGCATCCAAATCCACCTCTGAGTTCCATCCATTTTCACTTAGGGTTTTCTCAAGTCCTATTACTAAAGGATTTGCTTTCCATTTGCTTGCCCTTATTAAGACATGGTGCCTTATTACGCAAAAAAAGGAGGCCCGGGTTGATTGCAGGGAATAGAATCTTGAAAAATACAAAACTGAATTAAAAAAAGAGCCCCTAACAAATGTTTCAAAAATATGTTATTTTAGAGTTTCATGGAGTGAGTCAGTTGAAGCTGTTGCTGACGGTAGTTCTGCTCCTTTGGCAGGTTTTTTTAATTATAGTGAAATTCTGTGCTCTATGAGCATGAATTATGCCAGGCTGGTTACATATGGGAAGAACAACCTAATGTGTTGCTTTTCTGTAGGTGTGAAGCAAAAGTAAATTTTATTAGATTAGAAATGTCTATAAAGCTACATCCTCTCACACAGGCTCTTGTGTGTGTGTGCACTCACACAGACTATCCTGCACTGTAAAGCTTTTAGCTAAGACCTTAAAGTCTTTTCCCTCTTGCTCCCTTGAACAGCTTATTGAGAGCGATGATTCAAATGTCTTCACTTCTCCATTCTCTCCCCACAGCTTTTAGCTATATCAGCAGTTTCAGCAAAAAAAGGCTAATTAACAGAATGAAATCACCTTCTGGATTTGAGGAAAGTTTTGTCCAATGAATTCACTGGTGACTGTTACCAATTACCTTTTGGCCTCTGATTGCTCCCCTGAGAGTCACTGAATATAAAATAGAGAACAAAATCTGCAGTACTGCGGGTCTGTGCAAAATAATAGTTTGCAAGTTAGAATTGATTTTTTCATTCCAGGGGAATAATCAGCCTGAACATAACAAGCACAGTGATGACAGGCAATGGCTTACAATACTGCACAGCATATTTAAGCGTTTGTCTGCCTGCATGTTCTGTTTCCCTGTGGGATCATAAGGTTATTCCCCCAAAAATATCATCACAAACCCTCTCAATCATCAGTCAACCTCCTTTCCATTTTTTTTTTTACCATGAATTGAGGACTTTTTCTGCAGGATAAATGATTATTCTAGTAATTATACTTTTTTTTCCATATCTTTTTTTTCTTCTTTTAAGCCCTAAAATACATGCTGAGCATATTTTCTCCATCCAGTCTGCCCCAGGATCCTTTGGTGCTGCCAACTTTTCTAGTCACCCTGCACTACAGCTTCTGAGCATTTTATGACTAGTTTTTAGTGACAGGGAAGCCTTCCCTTTTTCTGTGCTACACACTTTATATATCGTATTTCCCAAAACAGAATATGGATTTCTGATTTTGGTGCTGTGATCCTTAAACAGGGAAGTGGGATAATCACAGGGGAGGAAGGGGGGAGATAATTTAGTTCCATGTCCTGCTCAGAGCAGGGTCAGCCAGGGCAGGTTGCCTGGGACTGACAGGTTTTGCATATAAGGATGGAGTCTCCTCATTTGTCTGGGCTACCTATTTCACTGTCCATTCACCCTCACAGTAAAAAAGTTTTTTTCTTATGTTTAAGTAGAATTTCCTGTGTTTCAATTGCTGCTTTTAGTCCTGTCAATGAGCACCACTGCCAAAACCTTGGCTCTTTCATTCCATCACAGCAAATATTTATCTACATGAATCAGACTCCCTTTGGACTTCTGTTGACTGAACAGTCCCAGCCTTACCCCAAATGACTGTTGCTCCTACCCATTCATCATTTTTGTGCCCCTCTGCTGAATTTTCTCTGCTGTCAGTCTTGTACTGGAAAGAAAACTCAATACTGGACCCAGCACTCCAGGTGTGGCCTCACCAGTGCTGAGGAGAGAGAGAGGACAGAATCTCTCCACGTGCTATCAGTGTTCTTCCCAGAATAGCCCAGGATACTTTTGGCCTTCTTTGCTGCACGGACTCAACATTTTGCCCAGCAGGAGCCCTGGGTCCCTCTTGGCAGAGCTGCTTTCCAGCCAGTTGGCCTCTAGTGTGTACCTGTGCCTTGGATTGTTTCTCACCAAGTGCCAGATTTGGGATTTACCTTTGCTGAACTCTGGATAGTGGTGCAACCATCTGGTGTATCAGTGACTCCACCCAGTTTTATGTCATCTGCAAACTTGTTGAGGGTGTACTTGTCTTCCTGTCCAGGTAACTGGTAAAGATGTCAAACCAGTAGCAACCCCTGGGGTGTAACACAAGGGACTGGTCTCTAGCTGGACTTTGTGATGCTGATAATAATCCTTTAAACCTGACAGTTCAGCCAGTTTTCAGTCCACCTCACTCTCTGCTGTTCTAGCTTGTGCTTCATCAGCTTCTCTATGAATATCTCTAATGGAAGAAAGCGTCCAAGGCCTTCTTATAGTCAAGATAAGCAGCATCACTGGTCTCTCTTTATTTACTCCCTTTATTTACTAAGCCAGTGATCTCATCATAGAAAGCTTTAAGGTTGGTTAAACATGGTTTCTTCTTTATAAAACCTTGTTGACTACTCCTGATCACCTTCTTGTCTTTCCATGTGTATGGAGATGGTCTCCAGAATAGGTTCATCCACCGCCTTCTCAGGGATGCTGACAGGCCTGCTCTTCCCTGGCTCCTTCATCCTCAAGATAGGAACAACACTTGTTTCCTTCCAGTTCTCAGGAACCTCTCCTGATCCTCACAACTTTTCAAAGCTAATCAGGGAGTCACCTTGCAGTGATGTTGGCCAGCTCCCTCAGCTCTCATGGGTGCATCCTGTCAGGTCCCAGGGACTGGGGTGTGTGGCTACAGGTGGTTTAAGTGCTTCCTAACCTGATCGGCCTCCACTGAGAGCAAGTCTTCAAATACCTCAGCCTTTTTCATGTCCTTTGTCTTCAGCTCCTGCACCTCATTTTCCCTGGTCTTTTCGCTGATTATGTACTCTCAGAGGTTAGTCTTGCTGCCTTTCATAGACCTTGTCAGACTGACCTCCAGGCTTTGTTTTTCCCTAACCCCAACCCTGCCTGCTCAGACAGTGCCTCTATTGCTCCTGACAGAGCAGGCAGCAAATACACAGAGCAGTAAGTGCTGGGTAACCTAATTTGAGTCCTTGAGAGAGACCAGCAGTCTGGGGGTCAGGCAGGGGCAGGGGCCTGCAGAGCACTGTCAGATTTCTCGAGCAGCCCCAATTTCTTCCTAAAGACTAAGGCAAAAATCTCTCTGCAGCATTTTCTTCCTTCTAGTCCTTTGTGTTTAGTGTTTGCACTGAGCTGATTTTTACTTAGTGCCATCTAATAAGGAATGGATGCTAACTCACCTTTCCTGCTGCAAGGGAGCCACAGTGTGAATGGCAGTGGTGGTAGGGGGGAACATGGTACATAAACAGACTGGAGAATCTGGAGACCTAAGGAATCTTCTAGGACTGATTGTTTGGGAAGTTTGTGATTCTATTCTGATGCTGTTGAGTGATACCCCTTAAAAGGAAGAGCCCTATCTGACCTGTTCTTCTTTTTTTTTTTTTCTTTTGAGTCACATACTTCTATATGTATGTTTCTGGAAAACAAACAAACAAACAAAAACCAAAAACAAACAAACAAACCCCCACAAGTGAAATTATTTTTTATGTACCTGAAGAATATTTTTAAAAAACCAGACACAGATAATACAATTCATAGGACAATTTTTTTTTCCATTCCATTTACACTCCTTAGCACTCCACTTCATGCTCCTTACCTTGCACTGCACATTCACTGCATTATAAATGTATTGCTTCCTTACACAGAAATCATGTTCTGTTGCTCACTGCCTCGCTTATGTACTCCTTCCTGAGGAAAGTTGTTTTGTTCAAGTTGTCCACTAACCAAGATTAATCTGGGTTTGTATGGTCAGACATGAAGGAAACGTTAGAGATGAGCAGAACTCCTGGTAGGGAGATTGTTTATGAGACTGAGGCTGATGGGAGAAAAAGCTGAGCTTTGATTTGCAGGCAGCATAGTGGGGAGTGTTTAGGGTTTAGGCTACAGTTTATGTCACATACCACATTTGTGAGGCTGATAATGCTACTACAGTTTTCAAGTACAAGGGGATGAGTATGGATGCAGCTTTTTTATTTTTCTTTGACTTGCACTAGGTGAACTATTCCTGTGGTACTGCTTAGGCTGTAAATATACCATACAGAAATCGAATTAGTTAAAATCTGGGTAAGACTGTTTTACATGTAAGTTTGTCATCTCCCAGCTTGGAAATGTAAATTGAGCACATTCGATGCATTATTATTCTTATCAATAATAATTATTTTACTCTTGAGTTTCTCACCACATTAAAAAAAAAAAGGCAAACCAGAGCTTAAAGTAAGTAAAGTGTGAATCTTGCATCATAATTGTTAAAACTGACCTAACAATTGGTTCTAAAAAAGCTAATGTCTGGGAATACTAAAAGATTAAATAAGGTGAGCTTCATGAATGTCTGCTAAAACATTCTGTCACTGAAAGGATTACAGTCCAGATCCATAGATGTGCTATACTGATAACTACTCTGTTTAAATAGATTTATAATTTTTGAGCTACTTTGATCTTAGCAGAGTTGATTTCCTTTATAACAGAAGAGGAGCTGGCCAGACTTTTTTTTCCCTAGTTCATCAAACCCTTGTCATTTTTGCTTCTAAATGGAAACACTTGAGACAATGTATGGCAGTTCTTCCTTCCCATCCTGCTGGAATTTCAAATAAATTTAGTTTAACAAAGACAGGATGTTTAAAATAGCAGAGGGAACTTCCTAATTTCAGTGATATACAACTATACTGATGATAATGCACAGGAGGAGTAAGTTAAGAAGTAGTGTCAGTCTAAACAGAAGTGACCAGCTAACTGGGTGTCCTACTAGTAGACAGAAGGATTGAAAGTAGAGGAAGAACCATCCACTATCAAGAGGCCTAACAAAGCTTTTAAAAGCTCTGCTTTCCAAATTAGTTAACATTGTTTCAAAAGGAACTTTTTTTTTCCTCTTTTCAGTGAAATTTTGCCACTTCACTCCAAAATGGCCTTTGGGTACATGGCAAATCAAAATTCTGTCTCCTCTTGTAGGTAACCAATCTTTTTTTAACATAATGTTTACCAAAGTGTACAGATATTATAAAGGGAAGTTATTTTTCCAAGTTATAGTCTTAATTACCTAACTTTTGTGTCCTTTTTTTTTTCCACTCAACACACTGCCAAAATCTAGTTTTAGGAAGCTGGTTACTGTTTTTAAGAGAAACATCAATAATTATTAAATTCAAAAAGAAAAAGCGATGAAAATAAAACCAGCACTGGTTTTGGTCTTGTCTCAGTGTCTTTGCTTTTGCACTGGCTATACTGATAAATAGCACTATACTTTAAAAGTGGAAAAAATAATTGATTAGACCCTTTCCCTTCATTTACCATAGTGCTTCTTTCCCCTCTGGGTTTGTGCAGTTTAATTTACCATTGATTCTTTAATGATTGTAATGTCATAGAGAAGGCAGTGTTTGTCTTCATTGTGCACTCTGGATACCATGTTAGACCTGAACCTTTCCTTGCACGTTCTGGGGTAGGTCTGTGGTTATTTGAGGTGGAGTTCAGTGAGGTCTCGGACCACCTGAAGAGTGTATGGTGAGTGCATCCTTCTTCTGTCACTGGCAACATCTAATTAGTGCCAGTCCTTATTCTGCAGTATTAGTCTTGGAGATCAGACACAGAAAGATTAATTGCAGAGATGGGCCAAACACAAACCCTGGGTTCAGTTATTGTAGTCAAAAAGGTAAGGTTATGACACTGGGAAAGTTGTACACCCATAGAAGTTCTAAATGCACCTGGCAGGTATTTCATGGGCTTTTAGCATGTACTAAGGGAAACAATGCTTTAAATTGCCAGCTGAATCCCTTTGTTGTGATTACACTTCTGTGGGTTTCCCCCAATGCAGTGTAGTACCAGAATTGCGGTGCAGTGGCAGCAGATGATGATGAGGAAGACCTTGTTTCTCTTTTGTTGAGCTCCACTGCTGTCTGAAAACCATTTTCCATTCTGATGACACTCTTTCTGCTTTATCTTTTCTGTGATCAGTGCTACTCTTTCAGAAGCACTATACCCCAAATATAGAGAATTAGCCCCCTATTCAGGATTGTTTGCAAGGAATATCTACAGGAACTGTTTTTAAATTGTAAACTGAAGAGTTTTGTTTACATATTAAAATTATTTGGCTTAATTAAAGCCATCTTCACTGAAATTTTCTGTAAGAATAATATTTTTAATAACACTGGAATAATTTCAGGTTTTAGAATTATTATATTTCAAACATAAGCCACAAGCAGAATTAGAGGGCAGAAAAGGTTTTAACAAAACAGCCAAGCAGTCATGATCAGGGCTCCACAGGGAGCTTTATCACATACAAAGAGATTAAAAAGCAGTCATAGTCTACTGATTAAGTAAATGGAAGAGAGAGGCATGGAAAGACAAAAATGTTGGATTCATGCCTGGGATGCCTTCACAGAGAGGGTGAGTGCCATAAAGTATGTTGCTGGGACTCATCTCTCCCTTGCAACTTTATGGTTGGGGTGAGTTAACCTTGGCTAAAGAGCAAAATTTATTTCTGATTAAAACAGAGTTGGATACTGCAAAAAAAGGACAAAAATTAAAACAACACACACACACGCTGTTTTTTTCGAGGCCCAACTCCATTGCTTCATCCTCAACTCTTCTACCTATGCTACCCTGCCTTTCACTGGAGTGCTGCAGTGGGGCAGGGGGATGGGGAATGGGAGGTTGTGGTTGGTCCATAACAGCTCCTCTACGCCTCTCCTCCTTCTTCCTCACACTTTTTCCCTGCTCCAGTGTGATTACTTCCCATGGGTTGCAGTCCCTCAGGGTAAATCTGCTCCTGCATGGGCTGCAGTGTTCTCCAGGGAACATCCACCTGCTGCAGCCTGGGGTCCTCCATGGGCTGTAGTGTGGGCACCTGCTCCAGTGTGGTCCCCTCCACGGCATGCAGGGTATTCTGTTCTGGCACCTGGAGCACCTCTTATCCCCCCTCCTTCTTTCATCTCAGTGTTCCTTCACCTCATATTGTAATGCCAAAGTAATACCTTAAATGAAAATGTTATTTTTTCATTTCGGGTTTTGTTCTGGTTTTTTGGGGTTTTTTAATTTTATTTTTGTTTAGTGAAGCAAAATTGAAGGGCTGCCTCATTAACTTGTCATTAAAAACAATACTCAGTCTTGTATTTGCAGCAGAAAGTAAAGATGAAGCAACTGTGAGAGCGTGAAACCAAAGTAGTAAATAGTTTTATTACACGTTAATAAATGTTGTATTACTGTACAGAGAAAGAGACTGATCACCTAAAGGCCTGAGCTGACAAATCCTCGCTTCATTCTTGGAGGCATATCACAAATAGTTTAGAGCAGCATGTAGCACCTTGGCCATTAATTGCCATTAACTCTGCCATTAAGAGCTGTCAAGGTTTTTGCAACACAAGAGCAACCACACAAGTGATGAGGGAAATTAAAAGAATGGGAGTAGAAGGAACTTGGGGGTTTTGTGTGCAGTGCAGAAGAAAGGAGAAAAAAAAATAAAATTTTGTAGGATTCAGGTAAGAGTAGTAGGAAATGAAATATTATTAATTCTGGTTGCTAAGATAATAGAAGCAGAGGTATAACACAAGAAGCAAACACAAAATGCAGCATGTGTAGGGGATTGAATCTGTTCAGATTTAACTTATTTATGCATTTTTGAACATTCAAAAGTGTTGTGTGACACTGAATGCTCCCAGTAATGATGCAAGTCTTCTATCTGTACTTATTAAATATGTATTAGGTTTACATCTGAAAATTCTCTGTCTCAACAGATTGATCAAGTGACTGGTGGCACTATAGTTTTCTTCACTGTTCTGATTCTGTCTGCTGGCATTTAGTAATATAGGAGTCACAATCCAAACTGGTTATACATTCTTAACTACAAGGGGAAAAAGTACAAGGAGAGAGAAACAAGAAGTGCAGTTGTAATGTTATTAAGGTCTGATATAGTTACTGATTGCTGGAGTGGAGTTTGATGTGTCAGCATGCATCCCATGGTTTCTGGTTGTTGATTAGGTTCAGGAAGTTGTGCACATCTCATAACTCGACAGGCACTTGGAATAGCATCTCTTTTGTCCCCAAGGTCTTGATATGAACCCCAGATACCATGCAATATATGGAACATTGCATTCACGGGCATCTTGGCTTGTATTGAGATAAAAACCTTCTAAAAAAACAATCAAAAACCCCACTCAAACTACCTCCCCCCAAATAAACTACTCAAAACAAAAATATACATGTGGTTTACAGATCATGTGTGTTAATTGGATTGTCTAAAAAAAGTCTGTTTTTTAGAAACCTATGATCATCTAAAATACACCATATGTTTCTTAGAAACTTATAAAGAAAGGCATTTTGAACAGGCTAGTGTGCTGTGAACAAGGATCTCCCTCTCTGGACAAATTTAAAACCCACCTGGATGCATTCCTGTGTGACTCTCCCTTGCCAGAGGGGTTGGACTAGATGATGTCCAGAGGTCCCTTCCAACCAATTCAGTGATTCTGTGATTTCTGGCAAAGTCCATACTAAGTACTAATGTAGCTGAAGTGTGACAAAAAAAATAGTATGAGCAGAGATAACTTTTCAGCACTGGTGGAGTTGTGAATGCTTGTTAACCTATAGGTGTGGTGGTCAGAAAAATGAGTTTAAGGGTTGTATTTTGATAAATGTTTTGATTTTTGAGAAACTTTTCCATTCAAAATGTTGTCTTTCTTTCATAAGATTTCATTTTTCTGCCAGCTGGATGAACATTTTTAGCCTTTGAGAACATAAAAACTCATTGAAAAGTTGTCTTAACTGTTGAAGTTATTAATGGGTAAAG
Source organism: Myiozetetes cayanensis (assembly GCF_022539395.1). Taxonomy (NCBI): domain Eukaryota; kingdom Metazoa; phylum Chordata; class Aves; order Passeriformes; family Tyrannidae; genus Myiozetetes; species Myiozetetes cayanensis. The sequence goes on from NW_026087742.1 coordinate 7,974,637, forward strand.
TTTTCCCTAATACTATTCAGCAAAACATCATGTCATAAGGGGACTGGTAGAAAGCTTTAACCCTGCTTTCATAGTAAAGCTGAATAACATTAAAACATTTTCAACTTATGCAAGGGTTTAACTATTTCCTTGCACTGAGATGGATCAAACATGCACTTCATTATCTTGCTGAAGTGAAGCAATTTCCTTAATAACTTAACCAAACAACATGCAATACTCTAAAATACACATGTGCACTATGGGGCTCCTCGTGTCCTCCTTTAAAACATCTGTTTTGGGGTTGTCTACTCCGCAAGGATAGTTAATTTTCTGGTTGTGGTTTGCAACTGCTTGGTTGCTCGATAATTTAACAGTATTTAAATAGCTAAAACTGTATTGAAACCAGCAGACTTCATAGAGTTACACTGGACAAAAATATTTGGAAGTACCTTAAATTTATCATTAATTCCTCTGTTCTTATTTCCATTGTGTGTTGCAGGTGACGTTTACGTTAGCGCTGCCGAGCTGGTGTAATGTGAGGAAGGACACATCATGATATGGAAACATTATCCTTTTTTGGTCATAGTAGCTGTATTCAGCCTTTCCAGATGCCATCAGTTACTGGGCCAGCTCGTTCCAGGTAGGTACCTTTTGTTTAAACATAAGTGTTCATGTTTCTATGAGTCATGATATGTGCATGAGCATACCTGAAGTTCTCTCTTGGTGTGTTAATGTGTGTGTGTGTATGTGTGTGTGTGGAGTTGGGAAATTTATGAGCATATCTGCATCTGCAACACGCAGAATTTAATAATTTAATTGTATTGTTTATGCTGCAATCAGTTGCTTTATTGATTGCAAAGGAAATTATAGAAAAGGCGTAGCATGAAAATATAAGTAGGAGAAGGTTACGGCGACCATTAAAGCATTCCTTTGATTAGCATTGTTGGTGGAGGGAAGAGAGTGCAGAAACAGACTTGAACATCAAAGAGAATTGGAAATCTATAGAGAACCTTCCTGAAGAAGGAGCAAAATAGCAGCAACTGTGAAATGCTGAAATGCAGTGTTTCAGTGAGGCCCTAGAGATCGGGGATTGTCCTGGTGCTTGTGTGCAGCAATCGTTACTAGTGCAGGAAGGAGTAGCAAATGTGCATAAAAATGGCAAGATACTACCCAGCTTTATAGAGAAGGTGGTGGTAAATAGTTAGCCTGTATCACTTCATCAAACAGTGGATTTTTGTCAAAGTAACACAGAGGAAACAAAGCAGTGTTTTGTTGTGTTGTTTATTGGGTTTGGCTTTTTTAAGAATAAATCTGTAAAATCTCTAATGTTTGTAAAGAAAAATCCAAACAACCTTTGATCCATGCTGCTAATGATGTACAATCGTTCAGGAAAACACAGTAACTGTGGGGGGTGGGGAGGAAAGGTACATGCTGATTTTTGGTGGTTGTTTTTTTCTGCTTTGAATCTGAATAATAATGCAGAAGATTTCAATGGCTGACTTTCTGAGTTGAATACATTGTGCATGCAGAATTTTGTGGCTATGCAATTCTTCTTAGATATAGACTACTGAATGAAAAGAGAAAGGAAAAGGTTTTCCTCAAGGATTTGTTCACCTGTAAAGAATGGTGGTTCACTGAAAATAAATTAAGGAAATGAATTGTTATTTTTTTTCCCCCCTCCTGGTTTTGCTGGCTTCAAATGCAAAAAGACTCCAGAATAAAGGAAGATGTAAGTTAAAATTATCATTTTAAAAGTTTGACCTCAGACTTCAAACATAATCTCAAAGCAATTTACCTGTCACAAAGACATCTACTGCTCGTTTTAAAAGGAACGCCTGCAGATCCAAATGTATTTGCATGATAGCTACCTCCATCCACTTGCATTGGTTTCAATTTAGTCCTAGTTTTGTAGTCTCCCCTAAAAAGACTGTTTGCATTGTATTACCTTTTCCATCAAATTAGCTTCAGAATAAAATCACAGGTGGCATTTTGATTTTTTTTTTTGTCCCTGCTTTGTAATTTTCATCACAGACCTCAGACTTGAACCAAGAGATTACTGTACTTGGCCAGACATCAGCATGCTCAGCCTCGCTGGCGGGGTGCCAGGAGTGTGATTATCACAAAAGATCAAATAAAGCAGGATTATTTTTTTTTCCTTTAAGCAGTTCATCCCATTCATTTTGCTCTTTTCATGTCTATTCCTTACAAAGGCATATCTTCTCTTATTTTTTTTTTCTCCAATGCACAGAAAGAGCAAAATACCTGTGCAAAATCTCAGACTTTTCCCTTAATTTAATGGGGGAAAAAGAAATAATGGTTCTTTAGAATTCTGCTGTAGCCATACAAAATATCAGTAGAGCAATAGGTAACAGCTTTTCCTGAGGATTGTTAAAAGCATTAAACAGCTAAAATATCTGTCATCATGGTACCACTAAACTGTGTTATCTTATTTCAATAAAAAACATGCTTTTAAAATAACAAATTTAATGAGATTATTTTTAGATCATGTTATTTGAAACCCTTAAAAAATGAAATTTTGTGGTTTCAAACTCTCCATTTCCATCTTACCTAAAATTTGAAAATTGTTCCCAGCTTCCTGATGACATAGTCTGTCATGTGAAATTAAACCTATCAGAAATGTGCTAAAGCTTCCCCTCAGAACTGGAATACTCAGCTCTTGGTAAAATGTGATGAATTTTAATGGCGGTCTCATAACTTTGAAACATTTGTTGTAGTTTCTGCTGAATCTTTTCACATATTCTTGTCGAGTCTCACTCTTTTGCATACGGGGTCCACAGGGATGTACTGTCTCCCCCCTTTATTAAAATCACGGCTGAGCCTTTCATCTCATGTCATTACATCTTACCTCTAATTCACATATAAAATACACTCACAGTTCCACTATGGCTGTCTCCTGAGGCATAAAGTATCTCTGCCTTGGCACATCTTTATTTAATCAGGGATTGAACATTATCTGGGAAAGATGTGGTTTTTTTTTTTTCTTCGTTCTTTCCAGTTGCTCTGCATATTTAAAAGCTGAAAAACTTGATAGCTGATTTTAAAGTGCACTGATCTAAGAAAACATGGCATTAACTGATGCCATGTCATGTTTAGATGCTTATGTTGAGCTCTGTGTTTTCAGTTAAGTCTTTAAAATGTTTTTAAGTTACCAGTTTGTAAAAAAGAAAACAACAAAAAAACCCCAAGCAAACAAAAAACCCCACAAAAAACAAACTAACAAAAAACCCTGACAAAACACCAAAAAACCCAAACAAAACAAAAAACCTGTAAGTTTAACATACAGCAGAATATTTTAATAACTTAAACTAACTTTTTTTCTGTCTCTTTAAATTCAGTAGAAGTGACTGCAAGCTTTCAAATTTGTGGTCTATTAATAAAGACAAAAGAGCAATCCTCATGGATTTGGCTGGGTTTGGGATCAGGTCCTTTAGTGAGTATTGTGGAAGTGCCCTCCGTCTGAACTGGAACAGATGCCACGTACGTGGGATCTTGTCAATCCTTGAGCTTCACAGAGATATCTGGACAAAGAAAGTCTTGTAAAAACATGGAATGACAAATCTTGAATGCTCATGGTAGATTATTAGTAGGCTTTAATTAGATTGTTAGAATTAATAGATTAGTAGGATTCTCTGTAGATCTCAGAGAGAGGAGGATGAGGAAAAAACCTTTATTAAACTCGGGTTTTGGAGAAATTTTGACAGGAGCTTCTAGACCTCTGTTCTCCACAAGTACCATGCACTGTTTCTCCAGGAAATATGTTTCCTTTAAGAGATGCAGATATGTAACAAAGCATAAGATATGTAAAACATACATCATGAAAGATAAATTTGGAAAATGTGTTTCAATAGTGTAGGTTAAAAAAAAAAAATTCAAAAACTAACCCTCTCTGGTAATCATAGAAGCTTACTGAAATCCTGAAGAGAAGCAGTCTAGGATTTAACTTCTTCTGGGGCAGAAAAAACTGTTTTAAATTTCCTTTTCCCTAATACTTCTTGGCTTATTAATGAAACACTGCAGGAAATAGGTTCTCTCTCCTACCTTGTTTGCCTTTTTTTTTAACAGGAGACAGTTATTCATAATGAAATATGATATCCATAAATTCAGATTGCCTTTCTTTCAGTACCTCTAAGATGCTGTAGTGTAAAAGACCCTTTTGGAATCTGGAAAGTCTTGCATTAGAGCTGTTTTCAAGTTAATCATAATTCAGGAACATAAGTAATTAAATTTTTTAGTATAATCTTTTTGGTTTTTTGAAATAACTGTTAACTTTTCAATACTCAAAACTTTGTGATCTGGCTAAGGAAAATGAGAGTTGTAGTTCTGACCTATGTGTGGCATTGTTGACCTTGTTCTCTAAATATAATATTTGGGATTTATACATGTGATTGATACATTTTGACAAAACATTCTGTATTTCTTCTAGTTTTCCTGCAATAATAACCTCGAATAAATGGTTCCTAGCACCAAAAGATCTTAATTTGCTGCTTCATGGAGAAAAATCAGGGTCTTACCATGTATATTCAGGCATTCTTCTGTACTTTTTAAGTGTGTGGATGGATTTTCGATCAAATATTTAAAATAAATCCATCAGTGATCTGAATAAGGCACTGAATAGTTCAGATGAAGAATTTAGCTAGTTTTGTGGTTATACAGGTCTTTTTTGGAGGATAATGTTAAAAATTAAAAAAATTTCAACCAAACCCAACCAACCCCCATAGTTTATCTATTAACCATCTTTTGGGACAGACTCAGAGGCAAAGAGAATTGGATGCTTAAATTTTATGTAAACCCCTGATCACGAAGATGTAAAGTGAGAGTGAAGGCTCACTGAGTTCAGGAAATTAAGTAACCACTGCTCTCTTGACACTTTTAAAGGGGTGGGGGATATGGATTTCAATTCCTTCAATTGGAAGGTAGTTGAGGATAGTTTTCACCCTTTCTGAGAAAGTGATCTGACAGCCAAACTCGTATTTAGAAAAGGGGGCAGGGTTTTTTTGGTTATAAGTTTGTATTACTTAAAAGTAAAACAGTGTTTGTAATTATTTTATGATGAGCCAGTAAACCTTTCAGAGCCTGGTTTGCAGGTCACAGGGGAAATAAGGCAAAGGACAGAAGCCAAAAAAATCCCCAAAACTTACATAAAGCTGTACCTTCTCAGATAGAGAGCTGTAAATCACAGAGTAATGTTAACTTTGAAGAAGGAAGGCCATAATTTAAGAGAGTCTGAGTTTTAAACATAGGTCCCGAAATTCCATGCAAATTCCACTTATTTTCCCTTGACTCTCAGCCCAAATGAAGATAACCTTTATCTACTTTTGATTAAAGACATACATATATAAATATAAGAGTGGAAGTGTATAGCTGTGATGTAGGAACACTCATAGAAATATGGAAAAGATTAGGTTAGAAGGCACGTGGAAATGATTTAGTCTGCACTAGATGCATTATTCCATGCTCAGACTTGTGAATGACAACGAGAGGCAACCGATCAGCCCCTGACCTGCTGTTTGTGCTCTCACTGGAGCACTGAGTATTTTGGTCTCCTCCCCTAGGTCAAGGGCACACTGCCAGCTCAAATTCAGCTTAATGACCATGGCCACAGATTCATCTTGTTGTGTTCTTAACTTTCCATTATATGACTTCTGCTGTAGAAAACAGAATCTTGGAGGATCTGCTGACAGACTGTGGTGTTTTGGTGCACGTTCTCTGGTAATTTTGTTTTCACAGGGTTTATGAAGTGTCACTCTCAGCCATAAATTACATTTTTGTGATCCTAATTTAATGTAACAGTGACAAATGCATCTGTAGGTGATGTGCAGCAAGGGATGATGATTTAATGTGTTGTTTCCAGTTGTAAGTGCCACCAAGTTTGTAGACTGTGGTAGTCAAGGTCAAATTCAGAGAGAGCAGATAGACAGTTTTAGGCCTTGCTGGGGTCAAGGAACATGTGGGAAGATGTGCTTCTGTCATGCACATCCAATTAACTTGAAAGAGACAGAAACAGCTGTCAATTCAGACCTGGAAAAAAAAGAAACATATATAAACCAAACCAAACACCACTCCCATTTTGGGTAGATCCCTCCAAAGAAGGGGCTCTGTTTAGATGGAGCAAACAAAATGAAAATTGAGAAACAGATAAATTGGCATCTGTGCTCTTGTAAAGGCTGTGTTTGTGTTCATGTCTGGCTCTTCCTTCTCTCCTATCCCTGCAATGTGCACAGGCCATACTGAAACCTCTTGTAGAGAGAAAGTAGCACCAACTGAGATCATCTAATTTGACCCTTGTTTTTTTTGGATGCATGTGTATGTGCATTTGTAAATATGCATAATGACATATAGTTATCAGTTAGTAAATCTTAAGACTGAAAAGTCATCTTGCCTCGTGGACCAATCAGCTGTCTTTGAAATGCAGACTAATATGTCATCCTTGCAAACTATTTTTAAAATATCCTATATCCTAATATTCATGAACTGCATCACATTATGCTATGATACAATGCATTTGTTATCAAGGAAACATTATGATGTTGCTGTGGTATAATATTACCATGCCCAATTTCCATTATGACTGTACAAATGAGATTACTTAATAACACAAGAGATAATAATTTCTGTTAGAAGAAAATGGAAAGTGTGTAGTAAATCTCATATAATGTTTTCAGTTAATATACCTCCATAATGATAATGTAATTTTTCTAGTCACCCATGCCTGCTGATAGAAGTTTAAGTAAATAGCTATTTTTTTATTAATTTAGGATATTGTGACCAAATTTTAAGTACTTTCTGACTCAACCAGATATGTGCCAGCTGATTTTTACAGTTTTGTTATTTACCCGTCTTTTTGAATTGGATTGGCACCAACACATTTTCAAAGTATTGAGATTGTTCACATTTGTGAGCTTTACGGTATGACCTTAGGTTTTCCCTGCTGGATGGTGGGTTTGTTTTTTTGTTTTGGTTTGGGTTGTTTTTTTGGGTGGTTTGCTTGTTTGTTTATTTTTTAATTGGTTTTGGTTTTTTTGTTTGTTTTTTGTTTGTTTTTTGTGTGTGATTTTTTTTTCAACTCCTCTCCCAGCTTGAGAGGATGATAAAGGTTTGTAATTGCCATTAGCAGTAGAAACGTTGTGCCTGAAAAGAGGACATATATTAAAACGGGGGAAAAAAATCCCAGCACGTGCCTTGCCTTCCAGAGATTGTCACTGTGTACACTGAGGTCTTAATAGATAAAAAGATTGCCAGCTGTACTTCAATTCACAGCTTCTTTATTAGCCTTCAAAAAGAAATAAATAAAGCATGACGCTTTATTTAATTGTCTGAATAGATGGAGACAAACTGAGAGGCACAGTCAGCCGCAAGACCCTTAATGAAGAAACCCCTATTTTTAATCTAGCTGCAGAAGACACAACTCTTGTGCTCTGATGATCTGACCCTTGTGATGAACCTGGCTGGAAAACCACATGTGCTGCACCATCTTCCTAATTAAGCCATCAAAATGCACTGGAGCAAACGGAGTGACTTGCCTAGACCAGTATAAGTAATTTTAGTTCCTCTATTACTTGGTTAATAGAAAGTGGCACTGTTCTAGATTATGACTGATAGAGGTGAGGTGCTACAGCTGCTGTCATTGTGCTTCTAGGTAGGTGCCTTTATTATGAGCTGTTTCTGTGTGTGTGTATCAAGGAACAATTTTCTTTGTTTTTCTTTCTTTTCTCTTTTTGAGGATGTAATTTCAGAGGCGTTTCATCCACATTTTCTTTTCCCTCAAGAAGTCCAGAGCCTCTGATTTTCCTCAAAATGTACAGATATTCTATTTGTTTTGGATGCACTGACAAGGCATCCACCAGAACTGTTCTCGAAAGTAAGGATTTAGGAAGGCTGTCCACTAAAGCAAATTTAAAGATAAACAAGAAGAAAAAGTTTCAATGACAATCACTATGATATGAAAATTTGAACCTGTATTACGAGGATGTTATCAGTTTTCCTGATCCAGATTTGATTGGCCATAGGTAAAGACTTTGTAGATGTGCAGACCAGATTCTGAGGTTTTTATTGGTAAAATTGTTTGTAAATACTCATTCCATGCTTCATGAAACTCTTGTCTTCTTGGAACCAAAGATATGCCAGCTATGAAAGTGTTATAATCAGGTCTTGAGTATCCATCATATGCATTATAAAGTTACATGGCAACACTTTCCCAGTTTAAATCGCTCCGTGACACTCCGAATTTGACAGCAGGGTTACTGCACAGGCATTTGCATGCTGTAATCTAAGAATAATACATTTGATTAAATTCTTCTATAAAGGTTGTCCTTCATGTGTTTGTGAAGACAGTGGCATAAATGCTCTGTATGTATTTGGAGATAATATAAATAGGATTTTCCCCAGAAGTTATTCCACGTATCTTAAAATTAATAAGAATAAATGGGTTTTTTTTACATAATTCATCAGTTACAAAATTTACAGTAATCTTCAGTTACAAAAGTAGAGCACAAAAAGGCAGTCTCTATTGAATCTAATATTTATTTAGATGATCAATCTGTTAGAACTTCAAAGCAATTTAATGTCTTTAACATCAATTATAAAACTAATTTCAGTCATATCAGTGAAAGAATGTAACAATTTACAAGGGTATTTTCACTTATGACTACTCAAGGGGTTACAGTAGACATATCTTCACTTGCTAATTTATTTTCAGTGCTGTGAAACAGAGTGTCTAGAGATGCTTTATTAGATATTTTAATAAGTGTTGAACATATTTGCACAATTTCTGCCCTGACAAAGGGTGATTTATATGCACCTGTGTCTGCCTATGCAGAAAAAATATCCTTTTTTTCAGTCTACCATATTATTTTTGTATAAACTAAACAGGAAATTACTCCCTTTTGGCTAATCTGAATTTTAAATCAAAGTGGAATTGGTGAAAGCAAACAAGTCTTATTTTAAGCTTATTTCTCAACCTTAACTGTTGAGTTAGATTGACAGTAACCTTATTCTAAGTATGTATACTATACTAATGATGGTGTTATCAGTACTACACTGTGTAAATAACTAGTTGCTGCATCTTCATTCCAACCATTATTTATATAATTTCATAAATGTTTACAAAAATATTTTACTTGTCCCTAAAAGTAGAGGTTTAAAAATACCATATTTTTTTTGATTCAGAAAGAAACCTGTATGTAACCTGTATTCAGAGGAGCTGATATTTTAAATTCAATAAATCCACACTATAAGGCAGCAGGTGCAGTGAGTTTGACTAACTATTTATGTTAATACTTCTTAAATATTTTTCCTACATTAATTATTGTATACTAATGGTCCGAATAACATGTCAAATATTCTATGTATCCTACTATTAAACCAGTCGATTCTCCTTCCTCTGTGGCATGAAAACAAAGGAACACCTATCCTTTACAAATGTGTTTTGCTCAAGGCATTGTTACAGGCTACCAGGAAGATAAAAGAACCCTTAAAAGTGCTGTGAAGCACATCTGGTTAGCCATTTGCTGTTAAGTTTCCATGTTTAGACATTTAGACATCTCTTTAATTACATTTTGGGTGTGTTTTTTATTTGTGGTTTTTTTTTTTTTTTTTACTCTCCCCAGAATTACCCTAAGGGTAAAATTTAATGATGTTATTTAGAACTTGGTTTTTTAAATCAGATCATAAACGACTGAGGTTTTAAGCCTACTTCATTTTGACACAGAGCTGAGGCGACCACCAAGGTCACACTTTTAATACACGAAAATAAAAAGGCAGTTAATGGTACACAACAAAAGGATGTTAGTTTGTTTTGTTTTGTTTTCCTTCTTTCTTCCTTTCTCTCTCCTGTCTTTACAAAATGGATCAGTTATGCCCTTCAGGATTATATTCACTGACACTACTCCCTACTCACAGTAAGATTAAGCAATTTATGTCCATCTGGCACTTAAAAACAGAGGTAAAAATTAAAGGTACCGTTCATGTATAATACCATTTCAGAAAACACACTTTGTTATATTCAGTAATGCTCACCTAAGACCATGGCACTGACCTCACACTGAATGGATCAGTTGCAGTTTTTGTAAGTATTTTTTCTTAGAATGAATGTTACCTAGAACGCCTAGGAGAGGTTAATTCTCGAAATTTGATACACACTTGGACCTCTCTGCTTGTTTTACCTGTAACACATTAACATCCATTTTGAAGGGTCGTGGTGCCCATGACCACTTCTATTCATCAATTTCCACCGTCTCTTTTTTACTGCAACTCTTAAGTACGTCTTTACTTATGAATAGCAGCTGATTAGCTGGATTTTATCTGGCTGTTAAATCAGGACTGAGCATTGTGCAAACTTAGAATTCGAGGTGGCAACCTGTGGGTGTTAACAACTACATCATCCACTGAGGAAGATTGGAAAAAAGTTTACAGATCACCTCTTGTTTGCATATGTTCATTTGTCTGTTTAATCTGGTCTCTTCTAACTTCTACGCAGATTCATTACTTTCTATTCCCATTGATTCACTTCCTATTTTTTACAGTGTCATTTGCTTTAATCTGTTGTTCAAACATGTCAGCATTTTAGCCTACAGTTTAGTTTACAGTTTGTTTACAATTTACAATCTGAAATAGCTTTGATTTGCTTTACTGCAGACCTCAGATTTACTTTGCACAAATAAGCTAAGATGGTTTTAAATTTCAACACTTTGGTGGCCTGTTTCTGAAATAGCGCTTGTGGAGGGGTTTCTGGTTTTTAAGTTGGAGCTGTTGCAGGAGTAAATGCTTCTTAGGCAGTAACTTTGCTTTAGCACTTGGATTGAAGAAGGTAGTTTGGATTGGTCTCATAAATTAGTCATGGCAATTTGATATACATATCACAACTGATGTGTGAATTTAATTGTTTAATTTAAAATGTTTAAAATATAGAGACAATTCTGGATTTGAACTAAAATGAGTGAAACTTAGGACTGGGAAGAGGACAGTGAGGAGAGTGAGTAATGACTACCTGGTTTACTTTTCATCTCTTTAAAGCTTCCTTTTTTTTTTTTTTTTTAGTTTCAAAATTTCTCTGTCCTTGAAAGGGTTTGCTATGGAAAGAGGTCAAAATGTTAACCTAGGTTCAGCTCTTTCCAGCATTCAGACAGCTTTACCCAAATTGAGCTCCCTGCTGTCATGGCTAGATTACTTCTGGGACCTTGAGCTGGCTTATTTAAAGCTAACCTGGCACCTTAACTTTACATTGCAGTCTCTGTTCTTTCACTGTCTTTATTGCATAAAGGAAGTGATGCTTTTCTTGCAGACTTTATGGTGTTTTATCCTATTGTAGACGTTTTGGAAGTTATAATATAGCTTGTAAATGAAATGGTTTCTAATTCCTGATTTCCACCCCTCACGCCCCCTGAAATACTCCATTATTAAGGGATTTTGTCTCCCATGGTTTTTGAAAGGCTGTGCAGAGGGTTTTTTGAACATTGTAAGAGTAAGTTGTGTGTGCTTTAGCAGGAAAGTCTGAATCATCTGGTATTTCAAAAGAACAGAGTACAGTGAGAAAAAGGATGGTCTGAGGTCAGTGGTAGCTTATGAAGGTATTCAGTCAGTGTCAAGTCTGGCTTTGAGCTCTGGTTCGAAATATTTAACCTTTCTATTACTGCAGAAATTCCAATCAATCTGTGTTACAGTCACCTTGTAAGAAATAACAGAAATCCCTTGATCAGCATTTGCAGAACAGCCTGTTTTGCTAATTCAGAAAGAATGACAGAACAGTGACACTACAAATAAACCAACTAATCTATCCTCTTTTCAGTAAAATACTAAATGGTGTGGTATATATGGCTACAGGAATAACATGTTAAAATTCATAAAAGTATGTTTTTCCACAATTTTTGAATCTAAAGGAAGAGGAAAACTATTGCATTGTAGGCCAGTTGTGGAAAATCCCTATTCTGATATTTGATGATATAAGCATTCATGTAAATAATAAATCGTAAGCAATATTTTAATACTCCAATGACAAAGTAGCAAATTCCAGTAAAGGGCCACAGAACAGTGGCAGTCACCATTAAAACTTATTAATGAACTATGCCAAAGTGAAGAGTGATGTGACTCATCTTTGTTTGAAGCCTTTGTCTTACTTCTTATTTTAATCTTTACTATGTCTTCAGTCTTGTAAATGTACATCATGTTTCATTCCCAGCTGTAAAAGACTTGTTTGCAGCATTTTCACTGCAGAATTCTTCATTCCTAACTCTTTTGTATTCTTTATTATTGCTTTATCTCACGTTTGTCTACAGAAAGATTCATTTTTTTTTTTGCCCATTTATGTAAGTAAAATATGGAGGAGTCGTGTCACATTTTTACACTTCTGCAATTATCTTTTAATTTCATTTCTCTGTTCAGTTCAGTTCCAACCATACAGCAAAGTTCTCCATCACCTGGAAAATTTATTCCAGTCTTCAGTTGTGATAAAGCAATGAACTTGATCATATGATTAATAGTTCCAATTATTAGGACCTACCACTTGAGTATCTTAATCATTTGCATGGCATTTTTCCATGTTTCCAGGTGAACCCAAATTCATATGTTCGTTTAATGTAGGAGAAGTGCTTCAGGGTTGTTATTTTTTCAATAAAAGGTCAGATAAAAGGATTCTCTTGACCTTATTAGTAAATGCTTGACATTTTGGAGCAAGAACTTCAAATTCGCAGTGTGGCTTGCTCAACATCTTTTTGTCAGTTCTTAGAAAAGGTAGTTCAAATGAGCCCCAGTTGTCTGTCTGCAGGGAATCTCATATTCAGCAGCTGATGTTGTATTTGATATATTGATGGAATTTGAAAAAAGGCTTTCAGTGTTCTTATATTGGGAAGTATTGGCAAGACTTTCTCTGTGATCAGTGCTCTGGAAGAATAGGAGTTGGATTTAGCTAAGTGATGAGGAAGATTACCCAAATCTTTTTGGGGTCTTAGGGTGATGCCAAAAAAATTTCCAAGAGGAAACTGCCAAATGGAAGAGCCAGTCTGGCAAAAATGATGTGGGAAAAGTCAGAGGATGGTTGTATTAAGGAATTAGGAAAATGAGATGATTATGCTGTGGAATTTGACTTAGGGGGGAAAAAACACAGTAGGACAGGGACAGGAGGAAGAGGTATGAGAAGAAAGGTATTGGTGTTATACACTGTTACTGTAGGCATGGCCATCCTGAGAGCCTCAACTATTTACAAACAAAAGAATTGGCATTTTTGAGCAACATCTTAATCAAGAAATCTCATTGTGTTCTCTAGCTCAGTGCAAGGCTGCAACACATTCTCTGGACCCATCAAATATGCGTATTTTTCATCTCTGTGCTGACACCTGATGATCTTCATCCATTTAAGTAGCATCACAGACACATATACTTAATACTGTAGATACTTGCATCTGAACTGATCGTCTGTGCTCTAAATACTTTATACTCAATAAATGAGGCAATTCAGAGTATAGTGGATGCATCCTTGGTGCATTTTGATGGTTGCCCTCTGGAGTTACCTGTTTTTCTCTTTACTAAACCCAAGAGTACGGATTTACCTTTAGTCAGATAAATCCCATCCATGGTGTCTGTTAATTCTCTTCTGACAGCTGGGCTACCTCTAGACTAAACAGTGGATATGCTCTTGTTTATCCTGTACCTATTTGTCCTATAATTACCCAAATCGAGGATCAAGGCAAAGTGTACTGTGGATGTCCTGTAGTCTGCATATTCCTATTTACTTTCCAGGAAAACTAAGCCTAGAACAAAGGCCCTTGGTGCCTGAAGTAAAGATCAGGCTGAGGATGTAATACTAGCCCCAGTAATTTTGTTGTAGCATAGAAGTCTTCATCAAATTTTAAATGTGAGACCTGTTTCATTGTCAAACTGATAAGAGCCCTAAAGATTTATTACAGGAAAAGTGCTTTTCCCAACCCATTCTGACAGCAGCTCCAAGTTATGCAGGCAGCTTGTAGCACTAGTGCAGAGAGTGTAAGCTGTAGGGGTTCACTGGTGTTTCCAAAAGTAAGCAAGGCTGTGGGAACACACGATGTATTTCATGGCTTTGTTTGCTCTGAGAAATAAGGGCTTTTGAAATAATCAATTTTGGGGTTGAAATCAACATCTATTCTGAAAGACGTTTGGCATTTTCTGTTACAAAATACAATAATAATAAAATAATGAAATGCTTGGCAGAGGACAGGGGAATAGAACACTGCAGAACTGAGGACCAGGCTTTCCTGTTAGACTGTATGCATTTGCAAAAGTAGTAATTTAGTGGGAATCTTTTTTATGCATGGTAGTTAGAAAAGATAATCAGAATCTTTCATTTTCAAAAGCCATTTTAAATTCTGTTTTGTGCCGCAGTTTTTTTAATCACACTGGTGTTTTAAGGTTGTAAAAGAATATACATAAAAATAGATTTGGGTATGCCTGGTCCTATCAAGACTTGCTTCAGGGAAGGACTTCAAAAAAAGGTATGAAAAAATGGGTTTTAAAATAATTAGAAGTAACATAACTAATTTAAGACTGTTTAATTGAACTAATTTAAATTTAAATTGAGAAAGAATACATAGGAAATACTTCATTTTACATGCTGCTTAGAAATTCAAATGTCAATCTATTCATTTCATAAGCATGAAAGTAAACCTTCATATTCCAACTTTACAAGCATATCCCAATTCCCTAATTTACTGCACACTCATTAGCATAATTTTACATTATAGGTGTATTACTCCCACAACAATGTTTCATTTCTTATGTTGTCCTTTTTTAATCTTTCTCCTACACTCCAAACCAAACTTGAAAATGTGTGGATCTTCTCAAAATTACTCTTGGTTTCTCACATAAATTATCAAAGGCCTATGATATATATAAACCCCAGAGTGGCTCACTGAAGTGAAATGGAATGTAGACATGTAATGTTTTCCATACTTGCTTTTATAAATATTTGGTGTGTTTCGGAGTCTATAAAAATATTCACGGACTTCCCCCAGAATTATTGTGGGACCAACAGAGATCACAATCCCTTACAATAAATTGCTACTCATAAATTGAACTTATCTTCTGATTAATGACTCAGCATGTTGATGATGGTGTTTTATTGCTGCTACATTTTTGCTCACTTTGTGAATTATAGATGTAGTTAGCATCCAGTGTTGCAAGCATAATAAAAATATACATATTATTATCGCTGTGCTTTTGATACTGTTTATTACGCAGACTTCTGCATGAGTGATTTTATTTCTCTGTTATTAAAAGCCTCTTTAATTTGCACACGCAGAAGTCATTGCCCCAGCATGGTTCAGATGTAATTTCCATGTTAGGGCTATAATTCAGTGGAGTTGTTTGCTGTGGCAGTGAGCATCCATACCTAAGGATAAGAAATGTGTATTACTTACTGATTTCTGAAAATTATATTGCACAATTGAACCATCAAATTTTAAACTCCCATTTGAATAAGGGAGCAATGATCCCAGTTTATATGCAGATAATGAAAAGGAGGTGAATGGCTTTCCCTACAGGCAACTTACCATTTTTTTATCTCCAGAGTGCTATTTTCTGTAATGGGGTTTTGAGTTTTGAATATTGTTTTTGGGGTGCTGAATTCTGCTTAGCTGTTGTTAGTAGCTTTGTAAGACTAACATTTATACAGCTGCAGAAAACCTATTGAGTAATATCTAATTTTTGTTATTATTTTTATTTTTATTACTATGAGTAAATTTTGAGAGAGAGGAGTTTCTGTGAAATGGCTGTGTCAAGTCTTCAACACAGTATGCATTGAAAGGAAGAGCAGATTACTTTTACTGTAGAGCCCTACTCTCTGAACTTAAAGGGGACAAAGAGCACACAAAATTTATGCATTTTGGGGATTACTAGTTAAGGGAGAGGGAAATTGCTAGATGAATAGCTGAGAGGTGTTTACCAAACTTATCTGTGAAATTAAAGACATGCAGTAACAGAGAGGAGAGAGAATAAAAGATAGAAGTCCTACAACTTTTACCCTTGTAGCAACATTTGTGGCATATGCTCACTAGCTGTTAAAGAGAGAATTTAGAGGCCGGTGAGCAGCTCCAATATGAGAGTTAGAGCTGTAGCCCAAAGGCAAGAGAGAAGGAGAAAGGAGCCCCAGGAATAATACATTTACTTTCTAAGAGAAAAACTAAGCAAAAAGAACATCAACTAAAGGATTCATCTCTGTGTGGTGATGTGCCTGGTGACATGAATTAACCTTGCATGTACCACTCAGGGATAATTTTTAGTGCTCACAGTGCAATTCAAACATGTCAGACAGCCATTGAGCCTTTCTCAGGAGTCACTAAAGTCACTGTATCTTTTTAATATTTTCATATCAAAACACATCAGTAGCTCAGGCATCTACTGTACTCTCAGATAAGTATGCAAGAAGATGTGCTTCCAAACGGATACCTCAGGAAACAAATTCATTAGTGAGTTTATCCAAATTTCTCTGAATTGATAAATTCAGAATAATAAATTGTGTACTGTCTCAATTAGTGCAGTGATAAGGAGTACAGAAGTTTAAAAAAATATTTTAAAAAGCTAGGGGTTAATATTTACTGTTGAACCTACACAGCTGTAACACAAAGTCAACTTGAAGACAAGCAGGATGATGAATGGATATCACTATATTTTATTCCTCTAAAAGAAGACCTATGAGCTTTGTGCCTGGGTCTGACATAGAGAAGCTTATCCCGTAACCAAAGGATTAATGCTTAGAAATAATAGGTAAACTTATTTGTTGTAAGAAAGTCAGATATAATTTCAAAATAATTCCTTTTTTGTTTTATTTCTCAGATGACAGATTGTGGTAACTGTATAGTGCAGTTTCAAATAAATGCTAGAGGAAAATAGACAATGGTCTGATAGTGACCAGCCTTGCAGAAAAATAGGTGTTAGGTTGCTTCTCACATAGAGGGCTAAAAGACAAGGATTAAGTTTCTTTTTGCTTGAAATTTTGAATTTTTGGGGGTTTATTTTAATTTGAAACCAATTTTTGTAGTTTTGAACTACAAATACTTTTCATCATGCCGTTCACAAGCAGTGTAATAGGAATCCTTGTCAGATTAAGAGAAGTAGTAAATGGTCTCTTAAAAATGCGTAATAGATAAAATTGCCAAAGTACCTACTCTATGTATTGCCACATATTTGTGTTGGTAATAATACATGCACACAGTTTTACATTTGCAGAATAGGTATTGATTGGAGGAGAGTACACAAATGTATGATATGTCCCATTCAACATAGTTTAAAATGATACCTTTTATATTATATTCTGTAAAAAAATAATTTGTTTACTTCTCCTTATTTCATGACCTTTCTTTCATGTGCATTGATATCCCATTTTTCTGGATTATACATTTTCTGTTCTTTGAGAAGCTCTTTGCTTAGATTTGATATTTGAAAAATTTAACACAAGATGTAGGAATAAGACAAAACTCATTTTGACTGTATTAAAAATTGTCCTTTCTTAACTACGTAAAAATCACTTCTAACAGAGAGTTTACAGAAAAGAGTTTATCACTTCATAATGCAGGCCTCAGAAATAATGCAAAATGAGTTGATTTAGTACGCTGTTCAGAGATGCACAAATCACTGTTGTGGTTGCTGTGTTCTGAGTCACTCTTCTCAGGTCACTGGAGGAATCACTAGTATTCAGGGTCATAGATGTCTTATAGGATTTTCCACATCTGGAGGTAGAATGATGTTGGAATTATAATAATTTCATGCTGGGTTAATCTTCTGAAAGTCAGCAATGTGGCAAGGAAGTGTTGAAAGTTCATAAACAAGCTAACATCTTTTAACCTATCCTACCTGACAAATTAGTATTCTTCTAGACCTCATCTGGCTATATTTTTTAAGGAACAGAGTGAGCAATGAGGAAGACTAATGGATCAGAAAGTGAGTAAAATAAGAATCCAGCCCAAGAACAGCTCTTTATTTACACAGTCATGCACGTTAAATCCACTGTCTGCAGTGAAGAGCCTCACTAAATGTGAGATTCCATCTTTCCCAGCCAAGTTTCCATCAGCTTGTACCAAGACTGACTTCCAAGATAGCTCAGGGTTTTTTGGATGACTCAGCAGTGCACTGCTGTGAGATGGTCTTTGAGAACATGATTTCCTGAGATTTTCATATAAATCACAATATTATAAGCTAAAATTTCCTAATAGACTCTGAAACTAAGAGGGAAACCTCAGTAAAGAGCTCAGTCTAAAAGATACTGAAGTATGGGAGGAACCCTTTTTGTTTTTATAGACACAGTGGTGAAATGAAATTAGTTCAGACTGGGGAGTTATCAGAGGTAATTGAATGTATCAGTGGAGATAGTGCTTTCTACACTTTACTTCCGTGTAAATGCAACGAGGGATAAAGAAGGGGCAGGGAAGGAAAAAAAGAAAGGTATTTTGTCTGAACCCTTGCCAGCTGTGGAGGAAGCACAATTCAGTGGAAGGGTACAAAAAACTGATTCAGAGAAGGTAGAAGTGAAGTGCTGGGTAGTGACAAAGTAATACTGATCACTCAAGCTAAAAGCAGGAAGGACTTGGACATGGAAAAGAGATCTGAAAAATATACCATCAATAACTTTTAAATATCTATTTCTGAAATTTTCACTGACACATATTCTATATAGTTTTAGAAATATATTTTGTCACCAGTCTGAGGATTCAAAAGGTGTTTCATTATGATTCCCATTAATACTTCCCTGACACACATTTCTCTTAGCCAGGTAACTAATTCCAGTCTGCAGACTAAGCTACCTAATTATTTCAGTTAAAAGTGGGTGAGATTTGGCATAGTTTGAAATGTTCCATAGTAAAGCTTTAAAGTCTTACCCTTGTGTTCCTGCAGCTCACAGAATCACTGTGAAGTCACCCTATGAAAGGAAATCTCCTTCCAAAATATATTAATGCATTATTGATGTAACCTTAATATTCACATTTTTCCCACAGAAGATATCAAAACTCAGTAAAATGACAAGACATTTCTAGACAGTCTTTCTGCTCAAGTTAAATCCTGTGAACTTCAATACACGTGTAACATAAATCAGAACATGGCACTGAGCATAGGTTTTTGAGAAAGTTGTGGTTGCATCAGGTATCATTTAAGAAGAGAGTGTGTGTTGTGTCTATGTGTGTGTTCACACACATGTGTCAGCTCTGCTGGGCACCCAAGAGCTGTTTTTTTTCTGTAGGGAACCAAGATTACATGTTAGATGGGAGCCCTATGATATAACCAGCTTGTAGGCAGTGTGGACTAACACAGGACTGTGGAATAACTCATGTTGGAACAGCCTTGGGAGGTCACTGTTCCAAACAGGGTCAGTCACCAGGTCAGACCATCCTGTTCATGTTGGTGTCTGTCACTTGGAAATCTCCAGACTGAGTTTGCACAACCTGTCTGGGACACCTTCTCCAATGCTTGACTGTCTTCCTGGGGTAAAAGTTTTTCCTTGTATCCAGTCCAAAACTTTCTTTTCAGTCTGTGTCCATTGTCTCTCATTTTCCCTCCACTTTAAAACCTTATTAATGGATCCTGACTTAATTTTTCCATGGTAATGTAGGTTCATCTGTAGTGTCAGAAAAAATGTTATATAACATTTACAATAGCAAGAAAAATCAATTGAATACCTTTAATGAGAATTCTTTTTAATATTTAATCAGAAACTTATTACATGGCTTATTAAAATATAATTCTTGGTCACACACAGACTTTCCAAAGTGGAGCTGTCATATAACAAAGATAATGATACTTTTTTAGTGATTAATCCATTTTTTTAATTAAAGAAGACATGTAGAGTATGTTTGGATGCTGGTCATATTGTGAAGTACTGAACTGTGTCAATTCTTGTTATTTTTTCATTAAAATCAAGAGAATGCAAAATTACTACTCAGCTACTATGACCCACTTTCTAATATTCATGCTGTGAAATTAATTGGATGAAATACTACCCCTTTCAGTTTACCTACTCTGGCCTATCTAATGTACAGTGTGGGGAAAGGTTGATGGGATAAGCTCTTTCATCTGTTCATTTTAATTCTAGAGCTTAAAAGGAGATTTCAAGTGAAAGATGAATGTCCTCACTCACAGGATTGAAACTTTGTCTGTAAATGGAAAAGGAAATTTCTTTTATGGTTTTTCTGCCATGACAAGGTGCTTGTGTGCCATGTTGCACATTTAATTATAGTCATTTTAATGTCTTTTTTTTTAAAGTTAATCTTTAAATAATTACTTGAGATTCAATGTAGCTATGTTTAATACATATTATATTGCTATTAATTCTGTTTCCTCTGGTAGTTTATGAGCAGAGATTGGATCTGCATATGAATATTTGTGCCAAATATCTGCATTGTCTGTGCTCTTAGTGTTTATAGTGATCAAGATTCCAGTTTTATGGCTGTGTATTTAGGGAACCACAAACAATTGCTGGCAAAATCTAAGAGATTAGCAAGGAAAGAGCTGAGAAGGTGAAATGTTTTTACATATTCTTTTGGGGATGCATTCAGGTGTTCAAAATTACTGGTGTGGATAAAGCACCCGGGAAAATTCATAAAATTGCTGGGATGCATAATTTGTGTTTCTCTCTGCAGATGTGAGATGTATATATAAGATGTCATATTAGATTATTTTAAATGAACTGTCAAATGCGAGTTAGTTCAGTGCCTTCTGGTTTTAATGAGTTCTGAATAGCAAGCAAAGGAGACTATAATAGCAGAATAAGGAAAACATTACAGAAAGTACTTCACAAATGACATTCACAGCCAGTTTGTATACATACAAAAATACCTATGGTAACTAAGAACCTCAAGTGCTAAATGGGGTGAAAAAAGCAATGGATTTAATGCATTTCAGAAGTAGCTATTATATGTATTAAAAATACATTAAAAATAGTATTCTCACATTCAAACGGTAGTGGGGGGTGTGTGTGGGTGTGTTGGTGTTTTTAAGTCACCTCATTGCACAGGGAAGATGTGTCATCCTGGTCCAAGGCTTAATTAAGTCAGGGGGCTGGTATTCCATGCAGTGTGCTACTAGAAGGGGTAAGGGATGGAGACAGTAGGATGGAATGGACAGGTCTACAGCTTTACTGGTCTCAGAGGGGGAAAAGGGAATAGCACTGCAGCTAAAATGGACCTTCCTTCCGATTCTGCTTGCAAGAGAGTTGAGAAGGATGGAAAAGACAGCAAAAGAAAAGAGCAATGACACTAATAGCAGTATAGAACTTTAGATCTTCCTGTGAAGGAATGTAATACCTGCAGTAAGTGTGAGCTAATTAAGTGGACTACTTTGCAAGGAAGCAAACTCCCTTGTGTGCTACCTATGTACTTGCTTGCAGGTAGCAGTTGTTTTCTGGGAAGCCCATGTACCTTCATTCTGGGGTTGGAGTCAGCCTGAGTAGTATAAAGAATCTCCTTTTTTGTCCCACAGCACCTCCTGTGAATAGGTACCAATAGAAGGTCTCATGCCTATCCAAGTAAAAGTCAAAGAGAGGAAAATCAATTTTTTAGTAGATTTATATTGTCAATATATTGTGATGAAAGGGTCAGTCATATTATATGTGAGTATTTACATACACCTGAAGCCTGCTGCAGAATGATGCAAATTTTTTTAATAGCTAGGTATTGGAGCTGGAGTTATTCACATTCTAAAAGCATAGAGATTGAAAACAAGTGATGTTGGGTGTAACTCTTCTGAAGAAATTGGCAATGCATTAAGGGAGGAAAAACAAGTGGCACAATACATGGTTCTTCACTGAGTAATTATCCCAATTCTTTAACATGGTGATGTATTGCAGTTTGCACCTGTCATTTTTAGGCTGATTACTTCTGAAATGGAGATTTCCTTTGTATGTATCTGGTGGTTATAAAATAGTCTTGGTTTTTATGTGTGGGTTTTTTGTTGTTTTCCACCATAATAGTCATCAAAAAATACACAGAATAAGGATTAGGTTTGATACATATCCCCGTGTGAGCAGTACCAACCCTCCTATCCAGAAGTTACCTATTTTAGCTGGTTTTATTTTTGCTGTAGAAGGCATCTGGACATGAGTGTAGAATTTTATATGATGATGTTGAAGAGATTTGAGCAGAAGAATGAAAAAAGAGATAAGAGAAAAAACTGAAAAATAAAGGCAGAATTCTAGTCTCCAAGCAGAGTCAAACCAGTCAGGAAATAGAAGGTAGGAATAAAAGGCTGCTCTTGAGAGAGGAAGGAGGTCACTAGCAGAGTCACACACATCTGAGTTGTTGAACATTTTCATTACTACTGGAAAAGAGGATGTGTATGAGTAGACAGAATTTACTGATGACACCAAGTTTTTCAAGACAATAGGAACAAAGGCTGACTATGATGAAGCAAAGAAAGATATTACACTATGTTAAGTAACTGCAGTAAAATAGCAGATGAAATGTAGTCTAGATAAATACGAAGTGATGCACAGGGAAAATAATTCCAACTTTACATATATAATGATGGATTCTTAGCTGTTTTCACATGGAAATAAGCAAACGAGATTTTGGAGTTATGATTGATTGTTCTAAGAACATGTCAGCTCAGTGTTCAATAACAGTCAAAAAAAAAGGAAATCAAATGATAGGTGTTATTAGGAAAGGAACCTAGCATAAGGTACATAACATTGATATGCATATATAAAAGTGTACTGACATTTTGAATACTGTCTGAAGTTAGTTTTAGTCCTGCCATCTCTAAAGGATGTAGTGGAGCTGGAAAATGGAGAAAAACAGCAGGTATGACAGAATAGAAATATTGATTTATCAGTTTAGGATTGTTCAGCCCTTCAGAGAGACAATTAAAAGTAGAAAGGATGTAGATTTAGAAAATATGATTGCAATAGAGAAACTGAGTTTGAAATTATTTTCCACTAGCTTCTCAGATGCAAGAGATGGCAACATTCACTACTATTTGCAGGAGAAAAAAATAGTGGAAAAAAATTACAAAAAAACCACCAATGTCACCTTGTTCTTCTTTGATGTAACATTTAGTCAACCTTGGGGGGGACTCCTTACCACAAGATACCATGTCAAAAATTGACTGGAAAAATTAATGGAAGAAAAAGTGCTCTTCCGTAGCAAAATGCTACTTTTAGCAGTGAAACTCCATGACCTTATAATTCTTGGACACAGGGAAAGCATTTTAAGGAAGGAGCACTACACATGTGCCCAGTGATGCACTCTGGTGGGCACTGACTGGTGTTGGGGGCAGGACTCAGACAGACCTTGGTGAACCATTTATATATAAGATAGGATTTTAGTTGAGACCTGTATAAAAGAACCTCCCTATTTATTTATGCTACAGCTATTTCTTCCACCCACTGCACAGCTAAATATAAAGTTCTGGTCTTAGACTTTAAAAAGTGCCAATTTTTTTCTTGACAATAATGATTTTTGTTTTTCTGATGCCAGGAATTAATATATATAAAATTTGTCGTAGAGTATGTATTACAGTTATTTCTTTAAAACAGCAGCTATGCAGATTGCTGAGTCTACCTTTGCTGGTTATATATATCCAACTGGTTACCTGAATTTCTCTACTTTTTATCTCTGACAAATTGAATGCTTAGAAAACAAATAGCCATAAGACAATTATTAGAAGCTCCAAGCTTTAATGTTAGCTCTTTTCATAACAAAAGCACCACAATAACTTTGTGGCTCTTCAGAAGCACAGCCTTCCTGGGTATTTCTGAGCAATCTTGCTCATGAAGTTAGAAAAGTTTAACCTTTCCAGAGCTCACTGTACAGATTTCTTTGAGTTCTCTCTTCCACACTAGTTCTGTTTTGCATTTATATTAACACATGCACTTGCATTTGATTCAGTTCAACTGAAGTCAATGGATTTTTCACTTTTAGCTTCAGTTGAAGCAGAAACAAACCACAAGCAACAAACACGACAATACCTGCTTTTCAACTTGGGAATCAACCATTTCCTTCTGTGATTGCTAATGTGGAACCTTTAAATCTGCAGTTTGAAACTTAATAGTTTAAGAAGTCTTCTGAGCTAGTACAGACTGCTAAGAGCAGGATTATAAAGCCAGTCTGGTTTTTTTTTCACATTTGTATTTCTGCCAGCACAAAACTTAAAAATAAACCCACCAAAAAACACCCAATTTGTTTCTTATAATAATTGTTTCTTTTTCTTGATTTTGGTTGCACCTAATTTTTTTTAAGCAAGACTTATTGATTTTAAAAACCCCAAAACCACAACCGAAAGAAACAAACAAAAAGGTCACCATGTTCTTCTTTTATGTAGCGTTTGGTCAGCCTGAGGGACTCCTCACCACAAGATGCCATGTCAAAAATTGATTGGAAAAACTAATGGAAAAAAAAAGTGCTTTTCCATACTTTTAGCACTGAAAGCCCATGACCTGGTAATTGCTGGATATAGGTGAAGCATATTAAGGAAGGAGCACTATATCTTTGTTCAATAATGCACTCTTTTACTGGCAAGCAACATGCTTTTAAGGTACAGCTAGTCTGTTCCTTAGTAGTTTTACAGTGTATGCAACCATTTGACAAGTAAATGTATGTGTTAGAGAGCAGTGTCATCTTTATGGGAACACAATAGTGAGGTTGGAAGCAAATGAACCAAAAAGTTATTCAGGAGATCACAGGATAACAGAAATATTTCTGTTTTGTTTTCTCCATATTGTGCGTACTAAGACAGACAGGAAAATATGAGCAATAACATTAATTGGTATCTTTTATAACTCCTACAGAGAGCTTCTGACAACTGAAAGATATATAGTAAGGGCTCTTTTTTCCATCCAAGGTATTCACTGTAGTCATACAGAACTAGGTCATTTTTGCTCAGCCTTATAGGATGGCCCAGAAGCAACATGAGCCCCCTCACTACGGTTGGTCAGGATGTACCTGAGGAGTCCTTTACACAATGTTATATAATACTGTGTATTGTCTCTTGTAGCTATTTCATTCTTTTAGTGAAGATATTAATGTACATCTTCTAATATTACTCTGTTCTGGAAAGATATTTGTGCACTGAACCCTTTCTGGGTGCGCTGAAGTCACAATCAATGGTGATTTTCCCAGGTAGTTCCTGCCCAGGTGAGGTTCTTAAGGCAGAGGCCACAGGGCTTGCAGAAACGGTTCTCACAGAGGTTGGAGTTGTACTGGTCTCTGAATAGCCTGTACTCTGCTGTGAAACAAACCTACGTTGTCTTGATCCTGACTGAGCAGTCTTTGTGAGTTGAACTGAACTTCCTGGGCTTCCTGACTGTGATGCTGTCTGGGATGTTTTTGGAAATGTGGTTCCAGAGTTCAAGGTAACTTTGAAAATATAAAAAGCTTCATTTCCTCCCCACTTGGAAGAAAAGAACAACAAATTTCATTCACTTCAATTCTGCTTATTATAGTTGCCTACAATTTTTATTGGGATGTACCTTTGACTGACTTTCATATCAGCCAGGTAGGGCTGTACAGTATTTTCTGAGAGGCATGTTGTGAAGATAAATTGAAAAACCAGTAGTGATATACCAAAAGCACTGTGCTTATTTTGGGCTGTGGTTGCTCTATATTACCTTGAAATGGCTTCTTGTTGAAAGTCTGGATAGCATCTTATTCAAGGCAAAGCAGGAAAGGTAAGGAAGTAGATTTTGGCTTTATATGACTGTAAGAAAATGAGGCTGTAAACAGGGCAGAATTCTGTAAATCCAGTTATAAAGATACCATTTGATCACTGACTTGCTGAGACACCTTGAATTTATTTTTGTGTATCTTTTTAAAGAAATGTTTCCTTCATAGGCTTCTATATGTTGCATTTTTAACTTTCAAATATGTAACCTAGAACTCAAGTTAAAATTGTTCCTTCTACAAAAGCAAGCTAACAAAAACCCCTCAGAGCAACAAGTAGACAAGATAAAACTGAGGTTTTTATTCCAAAGATATATTTTCCTTCTAATCATTAAATACCAATGCATCTCAGATACATACCTCACCTTTCTGTCATAAAATCAATGGGCAAGGAACACAAATCAATTTTAGACTCAGAAAATAAGTTGTCAGGACTTCAAGAATTAGTTTATCATTATCTGCAGTGTATTTTAGAGTGTAGAACAGTGTTTGTGACCTACAATTTTATGTCCTTTTAAAAAGGGATATGTTATTCAGAACATTACATGTCATTCAGAAGCAAGTTCACAGATGGTACTTTACCAAAGGCAAATTTAAAACATCAGTGCATTTTAGGACTTTTCATGGCTTGTGTTTTAATTAGTTCTTTATTTTACTTTTTTTTTTAGGTTTTATATTGTAGGAAAAGACTTAAGAAATATCATATTACATTGTTATTAGCTGCACTGCTGTCAGATGTTAGGATAATCTAATAATTCTATGGTGATTGTAATCCAGAGTCTTTTGAAGTTACTGCAACCTGTTGAGTGGTTAGACCTTTTGCAATGTTGAGCATCCTTTAAAGTAGAAGTTTAGGAGCCTTATTGTTTTAAAGTAAAATTACAGACAGTCCCCACAACTCCTAGCATATTATTAGCATATACTGGCTGCATAATAATTTCAAGAGTGATATTCAGGACTGATAGGAGACTGCTACCCTGAGAAATCATTTAGAACATTATATGTCAATGGGAGAATGTTCTGAGGTTCTGACAGTCAAAGCCCAGTTCAGGGTTTTACAAAGCGGATATCCTGGAAAAGAGGCATGGCTGAGCCATTAACTTTGTCCAGAGAACAGTGCCTGCAGGGCTGCATCCTTTGGAGAGTGAAACAGTTTGGTAGCACCAACAAGGGTTGCACCACGTTGAAGGACCTCAGTGTAAGTTTAACGCATTATCTGTCATAGGCACACAAGAATCGCTAATCCTTGAAAGATTTTATGAATTTTTTTTATAATTATCTGGTTCTTAAAAGAAGAAATCTGAACCTTAGGAATATTTAATGTTCATCAAGAAACTAGATGGCACCTTTTAGAGATCTGTGTTAATGTTTGCTACGTAATCTCTCAAAGCTCATACCCAGGCACGAGCACCAGCTCTGTGCTCACGTGTGAAGGGGGCCCTGGATTCCTGGCAGTGTTTTTTCATCACAATCATCACCACAGCAAGTGTTGAACCACTCACATGTTTGCTGATCTCCACAGGTGCAAAATGCTATTTTTGTAGCATCTTAGATTTCTTACTGAAGGCAGAATGTGATAGGGTTTTGTATCCCTGTCACCTGCCGTGCTACAAGCAATGGGACAACCAGGGAAAGGCAACATTGCACCAGACAAACTTCTACTGCCTTCTTAAAAAAATTAGTCCCATAATACTTAGAGGCAGCAAACCCATCAGCCAGTGTTTAGTTACAAAGATAGGATTTCTTTTTCTTTTGGCATTGCTAAAAAGAAAAGAAATAACTGAGTAGTTTTTTTAATTTTAAAAAGTTTCAAATAAACATTGTACATTTCAAATATATTTATGCAGTTTCAGTATGATTCATCTTAATGTTAACAATACCAGTTACTTTACAGTTTTGTTTCATTTTATTGTATTTAGGATTTTTATATAAATTTTACTATGATTACTTTAATAAAGTGACTTTATTAACAATAATATTAACAATTAATCAAATGTTTTTATTATATATTATATTTATTTTATAATATTGTAGTATTAGCATATCAGGGCTATGAATATGATATGTCAAGTTAACATACAGTGGTGCAGCTGGTAAAAGTTCTCCTAGAGGCTCTAAAGTAAAGAGTACCAGTTTTAAAACTTCTGAACTCTTCTGTTGAAGTGGGTTTACTGAAGGAGAGCTGGAAGAGAACCAGAGGATAGTTGGGTAGCCAGAACTCCCTTTCTGCATAAGATTTGTTTCTGTAGCTCTATAGTCAGGAGGAATAGGTTTTCTTAGAATAGTGGGCACAAGGCTAAGAAATCAGATCTTTCCTTTTGCATGGACAGAAACCAGAAGAGGTCTATATCTAAATTTATTAAGTCATCATTTTAATTTTTTTTTTTCAGGAGTGGTATGATTAATAAAACAGCAAGAAAAATATTTATTTAGGAAGAAAGTTTTAAGACTGTGTTATATTTGAGGAATGTTTTCTGTACTACTGGCAAGTAGTACTGTCATGAACACTTCTTTGATGCCTAGATAATGTTTCCCAGAGGAAGTATCAGTAAATTCTCATGGGAAAAGCACTCAGTGCTGAGTCTTCTTTCCTTGGCCTTTGTGTAGCCTGCTTGTGCAGCTAAATTATGTTCATTTAATACTCCTATGTTATTTTCAGTTCTTCTGTAAAGAACTGAATAGTTCTTCTTTACAGTTGCATAGTAATACTCCTGAATGATAAGTATATGTGAGAATAAACATAGTAGTAACTGGAAAAGTTGGATGCTATTGTCATGGTCTGGTTTTGCATACCTAGAAAATATCTTAAACATGTAACATGAAGAATACAGTGTATTAAGCTCAGCAAATGCCCAGTGGAAAACCAGTTTGTATAAATGTAGTGACCAAATGAACTATTTATTGATGTTCTACCTTATGCTTCCTTATAGTGACATTTAAACTTAATTTTCTTAGGGAAAAGGAATGGATGTGTGAATTAGACAAAACCAGATTGATAACTTTGACATATAGTGCAGTACAGAGAGTACAAAGATCAAAAGTTGCCCATATGTTGTAACTTTCAAGTCTATTACAAGTATTTATCTTTGGCCTGCAAAGAGTAAAAAGGAATTGATTTCACACTTATCAATTCACTGCTTATTTTTCAACTCAACAGAAAGCTTTTTAATGAGTGAAAGGAAATCAATTGATAGCAGTTGCCTCTCTAGTCTAGATTATCTAGGCACAGAAGTTAACCCAAGAAAAGATAGCTGGACCTTTAAAAATAGGGGTGGTTTACTTCATGAATTAGTCTGACATAATAAGTTTATTTCATAATAGTTACATATGATCATAGACTAAATTAAGCATGTTCCAAGTTCATGTTCAAAGCCTGCAAAAATATGCCATTAAAGCAAACCAACAAACCTGTACACTTCAGGAACTGCATCATGATACTAAAGAAATGAAATTAATGACTCCTGGGACTTGATGAAGCTCTGAAATGAGTACATAGGTATAATCACACAAGTTTTAGAGTGAGAAATTGCACAGTCTGTTGTTGCTTCTGAACACTTCTGGATCAGTGTGTCTTTTTGGACTAGTGTTGTAATTTTACTGTGCATAAATTTTTCCATGTAATGAGGGTAAAAACAGTCCCATTCACGGGAACTGCTCATAGACCTGTGAAATTTTCTTCTTTTGAGACTAATCAAACTGAGACTAATTATACTGAGTTTTTTCCAATAACATATCTTTCAGAAGTTCAAGACTTCACTTTCAAAAACAGTTATTGAGCAGAATTAGTTTTCATTATAAATTATTAGTAAGATAATGAATAGATAAAGAAACTAATTTCATTAGTTTTCATTATAAATTATTAGTAAGATTTTCAGCACTCTTCAATATTTGGGTGAAGTTCATTCTCATTATAGAGTGCAGTAACCATGATTCAAATTTCTGTTACTTATCACACATAGTTTGTATCTGAATATACAGTCTAAATTCTCTCTTGTTATATGAGCTTCTATATATGCATGTTTACATTTTTATGAATATATATTAAATATACCATTTGCATATATTTCTAAAGATATGTATACAAAGAAAGGTTTGTATTGTTAAACACAGACACAGGTATGTATATATTTTAAAGTGTATTCTGTGTTATTTAAGATGTTGAGGTGCATCACTGAAGTGCTCAAGAATATGGTAAAGGAAAGAAAAATGCTGTTTTAATCCAGTGAGAGGTAATAATATGAATTGATGAAGCAATGTACAAGCAGATTGTGCAGTACCTGTGTCTGAATTATTGAGCTTGAAATATGATCAAAGATGGGAATTATTGGAAGCTAGTGTTTTAGAAGTGGAAATTCTTCTTTGACAAGGCAAGACAAGACTGCAATAACCTTGACTTAGACGTGGAATCAGAGTGATTAGAGCCAGTGCAAATTTCAGACCCATTCTCTGACAATAAATAAATGGAGATGTCGAGTCTCATTTCGATCACCTTCAGTAATGACCTTGAATGCATGCAAATGTGGAATTTGCTCAATGGGGACTCTGTGGCAACTCTACGATTCAACTGTGAAATTAAAGTAGCTTGTACTTAAACTGGAATTTCACACCTGCTGAACTAGCAGTCTCTAACTTACTACAGGGAGGGAAGAAGCCCTTTAAAAAGCCGTGTTTTCATGTGTTTATTTGAAATCATATGTTTTTCCTCAGTTATAACTAAGCAGGCTAAAAGAAAAAAAAATTAAAATCCAGCTGGGATAACCTGAGGTGAAGAGACTCGTGGATGTTGTTTGAAAGCAACACTTACTCTATTTTTAAAACATTCTTTCATTGTTGTGGTGGGTTGACCTTGACCTGGACACCAGGTGCCCCACCCAGCCGCTTTATCACTCCCCTTCCTAGTGGGACAGGGGAGAGAGTTAAGGTGGAAAAACAACTCGTGGGCTGGGATAAGGCAGTTTATTTAAAGCAGAAATAAAGTGGAAGTTTGCGCGCGCAAAAGAGAAGTGAAAGAGAACACGGTTTATTCTCTATTTCCATGAGAAGTGATGGTCAGCCACTCCTGAGCAACAGGGCTTTGGCACACATGATGGTTCCTCAGCAGGCAGCCACTGGAGACAATGAATGCTCCCTTTCCTGCTCCTTGCCTCAGCTTTTATATCTGAGCTGACGTCATGTGGTCTGGAATGTCCCCTTGGTCGACTTGGGTCCCCTCCCAGGATCTCACCCTCGATTGAGGAAGGAATGTCACAGTGCTGGTGCTGTGCTCAGCAGCAGCCAAAACACTGGTGTGTTATCAACACCCTTCTAGCTGCCAGTGCAAAGCACAGCACTGTGAGGGCTACTGTGGGGAAATAAACTCCAGCTCAACCAGACCCAATACAATTGTTGAAACAAATATTGCAGTCTTTGTTGATGTTCTATGAATAAGAACTTATTGAGCTCCTATGAGGAGAGGCTGATGGAGCTGGAGTTGTTTAGTCTGGAGAAGAGGAGGTTCAGGGGAGAACTCATCACTCTCTACAACTCCCTGACAGGAGGTTGTAACCAGGTGGGGGTTGGTCTCTTCTCCCAGGCAACAAGCAGGAGGACAAGAGGACATGGTTTTAAGCTCTGCCAGGGGAGGTTTAGGTTGGATATTAGGAAGAAATTCTTTACAGAGAGAGTAATCAGACATTGGAATGGGCTGCCCAGGAAGGTGGTGGATTCTCAGTCCCTGGAGGTTTTTAAGATGAGACTGGATGTGTCATCAGTGCCATGGTCTGGTAACTACAGTGGTGTTGGATCAAGGGTTGGATTTCATGATCTCAGAGGTCTTTTCCAACCCAGCTGATTCTGTTATCCTATGATTGTATGAAATACCTAGTGTGTTCTGGTTCTTAAAAATGAAAAAATGTCAACAAAGTATATATTATGCATTAATACAATTGTTAAAATTACTAAAGTCGAGGATAAGAGATATATACTTCGTTTCATGGTTAGTTCACCATTTTTTTCCTTGACTTTGCTTTAGAGAGAATATTTTTTAGAGTTGAAAAAATATGCATTAGTTGAAGAGCAACACAGTGCCAATCTCACCCTAACTCAAATGCTTTCAAAAGTAATCCATTGAATATTGTCACTGTACTGACAAACAGTGCTTTCACAGCCAGAAATCTCAAATAGAATTCCGTTTTATGAAGCAAGGTTTTTTGTGAGGCAGGATTGGCAGTTTCTGTTTCTGTACATCCCCTAGAATTGCATCATCACAGTGTTGTTTCCTGTCTTGGCCACCAACTGAAAAAGAGAACTGTTACATCCAAGTTCACTGAACACATTGCCTGAGTCCTACCCATCAAGTTTTCTTACAAGGAAACTAAATTAATATGCATACACATTGTGAATTATCAAAAAAATTAACTGAAAAGTGAAATATTTTTTAATAGGATACTTGTTCTTTATTAAAAAATTTAATGGTTAGCTATTTTATCTGGGTCCAACAAATTATCCTAAGTCATGAGCAGCAGTTTCCTTCCATATGTATCTTGTGTAACATTTTGCGTATTTTCTGTGAGTGCATCTTATTGATTATTGTTCAAACACTTTTAATGAAATGAAATGTTTCTATGAATTTTTTAAATGATGGCTGCGTAAAAACTCTGCATGGTACTACACAAGGAAGAGTAATCTCCATTGCATCCCAAAATCTATCACTGTACGCCATTGAGTGACAATATTTTATTGATTTTGTGTGGCAAGGTTTTGGGCATGAGGAGGCTACAAGCTGTCAGATGCTTCCCCCATGTCCACCAGAGACAAAGCCAGCCTGCTCCAAGAGGGATCCTCTGCTGGCCAAGGCTGAGCCCATCGGTGACAGTGGTGGTGCCTCTGGAATAACGTAATTTAGGAAGGGGGGATAAAAACGTGCAGTAGGAACTATGTCAGGAGAGAGGACTGAGGATGTGTGAGAGGAACAGCTCCAAGACCAGTGAAGGATGGGGAGAAGGTGCTCCAGGAGCAGAGATTCCCCTGCAGCCCATGGTGAAGACCATCACGAGGCAGGATGTGCCCCTGCAGCCCGTGGAGGTCCACGGTGGAGCAGATGGATGCCCAAACGAGGCTGTGACCCCATGGGAGGCCTGCACTGGATCTGGCTCCTGGCAGGACCTGTGGAGAGAGTAGCCCATGCTGGAGCAGATTTGCTGGCAGGACTTGTGAGCCCGTAGGGAACCCATGCACACAGACCTACTTTCAAAGGCAATATTTGTTCCCTAAGCCGTATCTTCAATGTAAAACATCATTACCAATCTCATTACCAATAAGATTTACTCCCTAATTTTCAGCAGAGCTCTCTAGTGATACCCAGAGCCAATGCTAGTGGTCTTATCACCATCCCAAAAGCCTTTGTTTTTTGTTGAGGAGATTTCTTTAGTTCTAAAAAGCTGAAGCAAATGTTAAGTGCTGGCAGAGTGGCTATGCTTAAATTTGATTCAACCATCATGGAAATTGTTTCTTTCAATAGTTATTATGCTTCTAAGAGGCACAAATTATGAAAATGAAAAGAAAAAAAGGTTGTAAAATGCATTGTCTCTCTGCAATTAGAGATCAGAGATCTCTTATTTGCTTCCTGGAAAATTTTTCAGATGGCACTGCACGTAGCAGGGATAGAAACATAATCATTTGCATTTCACTAAAACCTTTTAGAGTACACTTTGTTTTAACAGATTGCATTTTAATTAATAGTAAAATATGTAACTATTGCGAGGTAAATGTGTTTTAGTGCAGTTGCACAGAATCCACAGGCCCTAGTTTAGAAAGTGCCTGAGGCAGATGCTTATCTTTAGACTGATGAGGTCTGTTAACTTTGATAAAACTAAACTTAAGCTCTAAGTGGTTTGCTGGATTGGGGCCATAGACTGTAATTGAGTTGGATTTTTATCTTTAATCTTTCGTCCATTTGTTAAAATTTTTGATGAATTTTGTTCTTTTACACAGAATTATCTTTGTTTAATGCTACTGGTTTCCTAATGTAATTATCATCCAGGCTCCATTAATCATGTTTAAAGTACTTTCAGATATTCATGCATAATTTCTGCATGTTAATTTAACTTGGTTATTGGAATTTATTTAATGTCCTTAAATATCACAGGATACACATCTCTATGTGTGTCCTGATTAATAGACTGATCTGATTCTCAACTGTTAAGTACATTTTATTTGTATAAGGCTTAGCTAAAATGACCAGAGAGTCACTTTTGGCAGTGTTTTGCGTTGTAACTGCAGTGCATCCACTCCCTTCTTAAGTAAAATCTACTGAAAGTTGCTGTTCAGAAAGTTTCCAAATTAACTACAGATAGGATCTGTTCAGTTTTTACTGTGAACATTAGTTTATATCAGAATCTATTTCAGCAGTGACATTAGAGAGAAACCAATGTAAAGCAGATCAGATAGAAGCTGGCATTTGAAAACAGAATATAGTGTTTATGCATATGGTTGTTTTTGTAAGCACAAAGATTTGTTATTGCACTCTCAGTCTTAATTTTTCTCATGTTTGTTTTGTAATCATTCTGTTGTTCTTTTAAGTTGGAATGTCAAAGTTTTCAGGCAAGGATCACACCAGATTCGTTTGTGCTTGTATAGTATCTGTCATAATGATTCTAATTAATGCCTACAATGCCTGCCCTTAACCAAATAATTATAATCACATAAGGAAATGAATACACTTTGCTAGTCTTAGGAGACAAGAGCATCCTGACAATTACTGCTGCTTCAAATGCATCATAATAGGTGCTGATCTTGTCCCAATAAGCTAATTCATTATTAACTACGTTAATTATTAATTATTGCAAATTATTCATAATGTCAAATTTGTGGTACACAGAGAATCAGAAACTGAATATTTATTAACAACAATAGCAATAATAATATACCTTGAAATATATTTTCATTATTTCATACTTTTTGAGTGGAAAATTTCCAGGAATTTAGAATATTTTTATACAATTTAATTGTCAGACTTTACCTCTGTTGCTTTTGATCCTATAATATAGTTCTGCTATTTTCTGTCTAACCTATTCTTTCTAAATTTTCATTAGCCCTTTTATTCCTCTACCAGTATACTTGGCCGTGCTCCATATCCTTGCTAGCTCACACTATTACAGATTAATGTGATAACTATAGTTAATGATGAGTGATTAAAAACATCTTTCTAGGTACTGCAAATATTCTTCTAAATTGTCCTTTCAATGCCCTTTAAACATTCATTTGTTGGATTCTGCATTTTTAATGTGCTTCAGTTAGAGAGAGAGAGATGAGAAAAGTGGGCAAATTCCCTCCTTAGGCTACATGTTTCTTCACACCCAAAAATATGCAAGGAGGGAAACTGAAGGCCCAGTGCTCCATGGGTAAAGAAACCTAAGGGTATTGTGAAATTTAAGCATAGAGATGTGTGAATAGAATTTTTGTAGCTTTGAGTATTCCCTGTTTCACTAGTTATCTTCAGAAAAGCTCCTTATTTGAATTATTTCTCCTTCCAAGGTGATTTAATGGGGAAACCGCACAGCATTGTGATAGACAAGTACTTCTACTCAGATGAGGGTATATTCATTTAATAATACTTTTAGCGTTCTATTTTCAAGCATTTTAATTCTAAATACAAAGGTTGGGCTTTGAGCCATATTATGTTTGTCTATTTCTATATAAAATGCCAAAGTAGAAGAGACGTTTTATTGTTGCTTATGGTTCTCATGACTTACGGCCGTGTCTGGGTGAATGGTTCATCCCATCAAATCTGAACCTAGCTAATAAAAACGAGATCGTTTTTGTTCAGTAAATGCTGGTGCCTTGGTATGTATTAGGTTCAGCCTTAACTCTGCTGAACTGTTCACCCCCTCTTAATCGTTAATCAATTTAGTGACAGCTTAAACGTATGAGCAACTTTTTTTATGGCACTTGTATCATGTCTTTAGTAGCAGAGATGAAATGTTTTAGTGTGATGCTTTCTGGAAAATGTGCAGTTCCGTACCTTCTATCTTCGTTTTATTTAATGCATGTAAGGGTATACGGTCAACCCTGCGTAATAGGATATTTAACTGTCAGTCCTCATAAGTCAACATTAAAGATACTATATGTCCAGTTTACTGCTAGATAATTTGCTGATGGAAGAAAGCTGTTCTTGTTGGCTACGTGGGCAGAAATTACCAACAAATTGTGTACAGTGTATAAAACCTTAAAGCTTCCTTTTGTGTCAGTTCCTACTGCTTTATGGCGAGGATGTAAATGGTCGGCCAGCTTCACAGTTAAAGATCAGCACCGCCAGGGTAATTGCTGGGGGGTGGGTGGGGTAGTGTTATATGAACTTAGATTTGGATCCAGTTGATTGAAAAATACATATATATAATTTTGCAGGGCTCAAATGTGACGTTCTTTTTTAAAAAGTTAGTCCTTTTTGCTTGCTGCGAGAAGATTTCCGCCGTTGTGTGTGCACACGTGTATGCATGTGTACGTGAGGGGGAGAGAGAGCATGGTGGCAAAGTCTGAGGCTTTGGAAAAGGTCTAAGAACTTTTTAAAAGAGTAACAGAGGTGTCATCCCCAAAGGAAAACAGGCATGAGCCAGAGCATTATATAGAGCTATGGCTTTGTTAAGTTTGTGTTGAACTTAATATTGCTTCTGCAGCTGAAGGATAAATCCAAAGGAACAAAAATAGAGAAAAATATGTCTTGATACGGGGGAAATATTAGTTTATCGTTATTTTAAAAAAAGATTATGTGAATGGGATGATGTTTTGAATGTTAAAAAAGGACCTCAATTTCTAACAGAGCATATATAGCATTCTCTGTAGTGATACCTGGGAAATGCTGCAGCTTGGAAAAGTCTCCAAATAAAACATTAATTTTATTTTAAAATAAGGTCATAACATTAGCTCTTCTATATTTTAAATAGAGGAAAAAACCCTTATCATTTAGATCCTTTTCTTCCAGCCAGGCCAAGTCAGGTAGACTCAAGTAAACATTGTGTGTGTACTGCAGAACCAACTTATATTGCAGAACTAAATGATATTGCATATAGCAAGATGAATATAACAGTTAAAATTAAAAATTACTAAAACCTTTCAGGTGCTTGTCAAATAGTTTTATTGTTCTGTACAGAAAACACATAACAATGCCACAGAAACACTTTGTTTGCATTAGTTCAGGCTCATCTATACAATTAATTTTTGACATAGCTACCCATGAGTGACAATTCCAACTGCACACTCATAAAATCTGTGTACCAAGCCATGTCATCAGCTACTCTTTCTGAGATACCAGTAGGTGTTCTGAGGGATAGAAATGTGGCAAACTGAAGGGCATTTAAAATAACTGGTAGTACTCAATGTTCATGGGTTTTTTGATAAAGGCTGAATTTACTGCTTTGAAGACAGCAATTAATTTTATATTGGTCCTTCCAAGTTTACTCATTCCAAGAGTATCTGATTGATTTAGAAATACCCTTGAACTTACGTTCACATGACTCTAGCTAGGTAAAAGAGATGTATTATCCTGATTTGTAAATGAGGAACTGAAATGCAGAGGATTAGATCAGAATTACCTACTTTGTGTCCCCCACTAGGGATCCCTTGGACCTAATTTTTGTATCTTTTGAAGTATTAAGAGCTCTGATCTCATTGTCTTCAGTTGCATCTGCGAGCACAGGTGTTACATAGGTAGGTGTAGCACTGTGTGTGAGCAGTGGGCAAGTGTGTGTATATCTGTTTGTGCAAATATGCAGTGCCTTTAGCCCTATTCATTACTGAAAGTTGTAGTCAGAGCAGCAAAGATGCTGCACCGTTCTGAAGGTTGTTACTGACACAATCATAAAAATATGAAGAGCTAATTCTAAGAAATTATTTTAACATTTATTAAAATACAATAATGCATGTATGCACATAGATATATAAATATTATAGAGTTAATAGTATTTCTTTCTTCAACAAAGGGTAAAGGATATTTTTCATTCTTATCCTCTAAAGGAAACAGCATCTAGTGCTGACTATAAGCTAAAAACCTGAATATCTGAGCTCAGTTCTGAGAGAACAGCTTGTCTTTTTTCTGTAACACATATTGTTTTTCACGGTTTGTCTGTGAAGTGAGCACTCCTGTGATGGTATCATTATTAGCATTTACTTTCATAGGACTTTGGTTAGAAAAAGGTGTGATATATTACTTTCTCCTCCATTTTTTAAGTTCATACTCACAAAAGGAGAAAAGAGGAAAAATGAAGCACATTAAGCATGGTGTTGCCAAGGCAACAAGTACTTGAGCCTCCAAGGTGAAGTGTGACTGAAATGCCTATGATGCCACTGCACAGGGACATGTGGTCTCCTACACTCAGAACTAAAATTAACTCTATTTAAAATTAAATTAAATTTAAAACTTGCTTTTAATACCTGTGGCTATTAAGACAGTTTAGTTTCCAACCAACAGCACCATAGAAAGAGCAAATGATTTTGGATATACTGGCAAATATAGCCACTTGTGGACAAATGCTTAATCTGAGTTTTAAGGTATTCTGAGAAAGAGAGGAGGCTCTTTTTTTGTTTTGGCTTGAGAAAACTATACAGGGACAAACACTGATTAAATTAGGGAAAAGGCACTGAGAACTCAAGAAATGTGTGTAGACCTTCTGCTTCAGCAATACTTAAAATCACGGAAACATTTAGGTTGGAAAAGAACTTTAGGATCATTGAGTTCAGCCATAGACTGAAAATATCAGTTTCCAGGCAAATGATGTCTTGTCCAATTTCTCTGTACAAGGCCATTTTCTGAGCACATGGGTTTATACAACTTTCAGTGTGATGTTCAGCCAGTGCTGCTTCACAACTGATTTATAAAATCATTGTTACAATCACTGTGGGCTGTGTGAGGCTTCCCTGTCTAACCTGAAGCATGGTTGCATCAGAATTGATATTTGTTTTTTTTTATTCGCTCTTCACTTGGAAACTGTAATAACATTTATTATTAATATAAATAGTTAAAGCTCAAAGTATCACTCAGATCCAGCACTGTCTGTCCAAAGCTTTAAAAAATCATGAGATAGGCTGATAAAAAATGCCATTTATTTTCCTTTTCAATTATTTAAATTCTGTGTATTTGAGCTTCAATTTTTTTTATCACTCCCTTCAGAGAAATTAATAAATAAAGATTGAGAGCTTGACAAAATCATCTGACTCCAGAACCTGAGGATTTAAAGATAAAATGAAATGCTGTGCAGTTTCAGAGCACTTCCTGACTTCATAACAATGGGCCAGTTTTCTTCTTGCTGTTCACTGAGATAATTCTTAGCTGGATCTTGTTATTTCACAAGAGATCCAGGTGTTATTGTTTCATAAAGCACTTGAGAAGTGACTGTGAGTAGTGGAATCAGTCTCAGACCAAAAGATTATAGAGATCTAGGCTGATGCAGCCCTGACCAAATCTCAGGAAAAAGCTAAGAAACACATGCTTCAAAATGGACTGAGTAGTGTCTATCCTAGGATGACAATTGATGTTTTAGAACAATATTTAAAGAGAAGGGGAGTTTGAGGAAGCAAATCTTATCTTCACAGTATGTTTTACTTGCAGACCTTCATTCAATATCCAGTGCTACAGGGTAACTCTGAGAGAGTAACTTTAATTTTGTGTGTAGGTTATTTTGGGTGAGAGAATTTACCTAATGTGCGTTATACAAAAAAAGGAAAGAGGGAGGAAAAAGTCCAAACTGACATTAGTTCAGGAACCATAATTGATAATTAAGAATCAGAACTGGTTTGGGATTAATTTTGCTATGAAGAAGATTATTAGTTTGCTGTCATCTAGAAGACTGGGTTCGAAACCCTTCAGTAGAAAGAAATCTGTGATGCTGGGGAAAAAAAGGAACTTCGATGGAGAAAACCAAATAAACAGATAAAAAGGATTATTCTGTTACTTACAAAGCACACATGGACTGATAACCACAAATAGAGGTATATAGTTTCTATACAAAAATCCAATTCCAGCATTGTTTATTCTAGAGGAGATTGTGTTTGCTTGGGAAGCTTTGTTATAAGTCTCCCAGTATTATTCTACGCCAGATGTTTTTTTAACTTAGGAAATATTGATTTCTATTAGTGCTTTGTGGTGGAGAATACTCAAGTGTGGTTGGACAAAATGTTCTTTGTTGGAGCTTTCATATGGTTTGGCTTGTTTTGTGGAACAAGCTCAGCTCTTTCTTTCGTCCATGGCACTTTCTAGTGGCTGTAGATTTGGTATAAACAATACTAGTTGCTCAAAAATTTTAAGTTGAATCTCATCAACTTTGTGATAATAGGACAATATGAGAGTTTTTCTTTCTAGTAGTAGATACCTTGCTCATACCTTGCTAGACTAGATAGAATTTAATTTAACATAATTGCCAATTTCTATTATAAACTGAAGAGTTATTTTCTAATGAGAACCATGATAAACTTTGTACAATCCTTTGAATTTTTAAACTGAGCTTTATCTTAAAACCTGAAAACTTTCTACCAAACAGTTCCTAAAAAAATCTCTCAACTGAAAATCAGTTAACTTACAAAAACTCATTCTTGTAAGCTGAATGAGACAGCCCTGCATAAAATAAGCACAAAGTCAAAATTCTCTCTCATTCAGCCAGGTTCAAATATATCTCTAAACACTTGTGATTTTTCAACTTTTTGTAAATTTTATATTTGGTAATTTGCAGAGAGATATCAAGACAGCCATAGACAAGGGTTTTTTTTTTCCTCAATTGTCATCATCAAAAGCTGCCAAAGTAATGCACCTGAACTATACATGTAGTCTGTTGCACTGTGGTGTTCCTTTCCTCCAGAATTTTCAAATACAGATCTTGTTTTGTGTTGCATAGTAACTCACAACCAATGCATTCCTTCTGTATGGCAGAACAAAGAAGATAGGAATGGGAAAATTCAGTGAGTGGGACCAGTGTGCTTGTGTCTAGGAAACATGCTGATGCCCAAGCCAGGAACTCCTTAGACAGCTTTACCTAAGGTATTCTTATTTCTCCCGCTCCCTGTCTGCCCTGCTTGTCCAGATTAGGATCCCTTGGGGTCACACTTTATGAACTGTACATCGAGGATTTCTACAAAACCAGATGAATTTGTTGGAACTGTGAGCCTCAGCTCCACATGGGGATTGAATAAGGGTGGGCAGCTCCAGGCATACTGATTTGCTGTCTTGTTGTGTTGTCCTGTGGCTCTCAGCTCTGGCATTGGATGTTGCTTTCTGGTCAGCTGCTTTTCCATGTCCTCTCTTGAGTCAAGCGTAACCCTGAGATGAGCTCAGTTGGTTAGAGCATGGTGACAAGGACACCAAGGTCGATCCCTGTATGGGCAATTCATGTAAGAGTTGGACTTGATGATCCTTGTGGGTCCCTTCCAGCTCAGAATATTCTGTGGAATCTGTGGGAGTCCTCGAGAGAGGGGACTGCAGTGGGAAATGTACAGACTGTTCCTAGAAGAGTCAGCATCACTGCCCCATGCCTTGAACAGTGATAGAATAAGGAAATGCCATGGGAAGAGGAGAACTCAGTGATTAACTCCCATTCCTGGAAACTGAGGGGACAAAGAGATTAACTACCCTACCTTAATGGCAATCATTCCTGCCTCTGCTTTGTTCCTAGTTAGCACACAGGGAAAGGATGCTTTGCCCCAAATCAGAGCTGACTGCAATAGTTAAGGAGGTGCTCCCACTTCTCTTGAGATGGAATTACTTAAAGAAGCACTTTTCTCTGATAATTTCTTTACCAGTCTTCATCCTACACTGTAAAACTATGTTTGTTATTTGGCTCACTACTATACTAATCTCTTAGCATTAAAAACCAGTATACATTTTCATCTTTCTTAATATTGATCTCCAGGCATTTTCCCATGCAAAGGGAAAAAAATTTGGTTTTTGCTCTTACAGATATAATAGTCCTGGTTATATGTGGTATACATACATAAACCTCAATAGTAATACTTCTAAATAGGTTTCCACTAGCAATTAAAACACACAAAAAAACCTTCCCCGCCAAATAAATAAATAAAAATAAAATAAGCACAGGTGGCAGTAAAGCTTATTTCTACATTGGAGTAAATGACAATTTGTGGGAATTTTATTTTTTTTTCCCCCTGTGAAGCCTTCCAGACAGGCAATTCCTTAGCGTATTGCAGCAGCATGGAGTACAGATGTAAGGGAAAGCTGGGTGTCACTCAGTAAGGAATCCTGTTGGTATGATTGACACATAAAGCAAATTCTTCTGCCATTCTGATGTGTGCTCTCTTGTGGAGGGATATCTCTGATAAAAACCATTGGAGTAAACCCTTTCTGTTGTCATTTGGTGAGATTTTTATTTTAATGAAAGCAGTCGGTCTTGTGTGCGAATACTGGCCTTTGCTGTTTGATATGCGCAGAAATCCAATCAGATGCTTAATTAGATTTTAACATGAGTTCCAAACAGCTGGCTAATTCCCTTGTTTCTGATTAAAGAGATTACAAAAATAAAATTTAACATTGCATTTACATACAGCTCTAAAAGGAAACACTTAACCGTAAGTTTTAGTCATTTAGGAAATTCATGTCTGTTCGATGCTGGGGATCAAAGATTTTAGATGATGAATTGTAGAGTGACAAGAGTTTGGTTTTTTTGGTTTTTTTTTTCCAAAAAAAAGAAGAAATAGCAAATGGAATTTGTCAAATGTTCTGCTTGTTGATTATAGCAGGATTTAACTTGAAGGTGTGAGTCCATAGATGTATGCAGAAAGTATTTTGTTTCATACTTCTTCTTTGTGAAAACACAGAAATTATGTTTGTTCACTAAACCATGACTTCCCATGAGCTCAGAATATTATTTTTCAAACAGGGCTGTTCTGAGCATATGCACTAATTTGTTTCAAGTTGATTTGTTAACTGCCACAAAGTAAGGTGGAATTTCATTTATCTTCTGTCCAGTTTAATCTTCAAGTGGGTTATTTTTTAATAATTTTAAATTCAATTTTTAATCAGAAGTATAGTTATTCCAGTGTCAGGGAGTGTTTGACATTTACCTATGCCTTCAACAGTGATAGTATAAAACTCCTCTGCCACAGTAACAGATAAAGTCCTCTTAGCTGAAATTCTTGTGTCAGTGTATGCACCAGGGGTGAAGCCAGTCTGGATAACTGCTAATGTTGTCATTTAGGCCTAATTGAGATTCATTTTAACACATTAAAAGAACTATTGTTATACGTAGAGAATTCATATGGAAACTTTTCTTTGATATTTAAGTAAGAAATGTGTCGATTATGTGGAAATAGGAAATCAAGGGTGCTAAGGAAAGTGATAAGCAGTTAAATGAACTGTAAGCATGATTTGCTGACACTTGGGTGTGAAGGAGTAACTCCATTTTTTGGCAATAAAGGCTGAGAATTTGAAGAGGTTCTGGGACTATTCACACTTTAAAAAAAAACAAATGGGACAAATTCAAGTCTACTAAGGGAAGTGGAGTATAAAATAAATGAGAGGCTATTAAAAATATGCAGGTTTTTTTAATTCAAAGGACTGGTGAGTGACAGATCATCCACGTTTTACAGAGGTCTGTGTTTGGACCATGGGACTACTGCCCTACCAAACATGTACTTCAGCCTAGTCTATTATTCTAAGGGAAAACCTGGGAGACAACTACATGACAATTCTAAGCAGAAAAGGCTGTGTGAAAAAAGAACAACTCTCCATCCTTGATCTGTTGACTTTTTTACAAACACATTAGTAGATGAGCCTATTAAGAAGATCATAACTGACATTTTGTTTAGACTCTGCTGAGACTTTGAAGAGATCTCTTGAAACACAACAAAAATATTGAATAGTCATGGGATGTGAGCTGTAAGTGTTGTGTTGTGTTATAACAAAAAGTCACTTAGATACAGAAGATAAAAATTGAGAATAAATGCCCAGATCTCACTGGAGATTGCCTGTGACCCTGCACCCCCAATAAACAAACATACTAACCAAACAGACATGCCCCCTTTAGAGCTTCTGAATTATCCCATGCAAGAACAATGTACCAGATCAGGCTAATGGGCCAGCTTGGTTTTTTTTCTGACCAGCATCTTAAGGAAGAAGAACTGTAAGAAGATATTCCTCCTCACATGCAGGTTAAGGAATCTCAGGTGAACAATTGTACTGAATAATAGTGTTTAATAGTCCTTAAAGGCTTTTACTCACATGAAGTGATCAGACCACATTGGACTGCATTAATGCCAGGAGTCCACTTCTCTCTGACCAGGTTATTTTTGATACTCCACACTTGAAGAGTTTGATATTAAATATCAGATTTACTTATTTGACGTTATCTGATGTGACATGGGATTTGGATTTAGTACTGTGCTGCAGCAGTGCTTGTAATCAAATATAAATACACTTCATAATTGAAGGTGCAGCTGGATCCCAGTAAAATGGCTGGGCATTCCCAACTGCTGAGAAGGAATATGTGGGTTCAAACCATTTGAAACCCTTTGCTCTCTCCTAAGTTCTGTCTGGAGTTTGTGTTGGGTTTCTTGGTTAACTTGCACCTCACCAGCTGATGTAGCCTAAAATCTGCTCTCCAGACCCCTCTGCATTGAGGTGAGCTCAACTTTCTTTACCTCAGTCACTCCCCACATCCCACCACAAGCTTCATGAGTACAAAGTCCT
Source organism: Myiozetetes cayanensis (assembly GCF_022539395.1). Classification (NCBI taxonomy): domain Eukaryota; kingdom Metazoa; phylum Chordata; class Aves; order Passeriformes; family Tyrannidae; genus Myiozetetes; species Myiozetetes cayanensis. The sequence continues at coordinate 8,018,899 of NW_026087742.1, forward strand.
TGTCTGGTTAGCCCTTGTCTGTCTCCTCAGAACCATATTCCACTGCAGGGCTTCATTCATTGGTCACAATTTTCCCTTTGATGTTCACAAGGTTTTGTGGCAAGGAGGGTTCTAATTTAAGCATGCATTGGATGAAAAAGAGTTTATTTTTCTTATTATTGGGAAATAAGGGTTGAAAGGTATAAAAATAAAATTTGAAGGAGATTATTTCAAAAGTAATCAACAGCATGAATATAAAAATAAAACATGGATAAAATGGTCAAACCTCAGAATCAAAACCACCTGAAAAGTCCTAGGCTGCCTTATACCTCCTTCTGCAAACTGCTGCCTGTCTCTCATCAGTTTTGTTGCTCTTCCACTATTATTTCTATTTGTGCTTTAAAATACCTTTTGATTTGTATGTAGTACCCAATATGGAAATCCATTGTGGTTTTATACTGTGGCATAGTAATGCTAAGCATTGGACTCAGATGGAGCCCCAGCCACCTGCTGGATTTTGTTCCATTGCCTGTGAGAACTGAGAGAGAAAAAACAAGTGAGATCCCCAGCAAACTCTTCTGTGTGAATTCCATCCATGGCTGATCCATACAATGCTGTAAAAACAGTAAATTGTCACTGTACACATCTCATGAGACCTTGTTCTGCTTTCTGATTCTTACGTGCATCACTTTGTAACCTGGCCAGGATCCACAGCCTTTTGTTTCCATTTCACTGTATCACAATCTTTTCCCTGGCAGCTCAGACCACTTAGTACCCTTAATAGAAATACCGAAGGAGAGCAGAAAGTGGAGGCTTTACTGCCTTTATTTGTAAACAAGAAAACAAGTAAAATGGCACAGAAGCTGATGTAACCTGTCTACTAGTAAGGAGAGAAACCTGCTCCAGGTAATGCATTTACGTGTTCATCATATCATCAATTATTAGGGAATCTTTCTCCGGCCAAAACTTGTTAAATACCTTCTCAGTGATCAATGGAAAGAGTGTTTAAGCTGTTTAAAGATTTATGCGACAGAGTGGAGGTTTAGAATTACCAGTGGGAGACCAGGCTAACTGCGAGCTCTCAGTTCAGGCTCTGAGCCATGAAATGCTTCTTGAACTCTGCTGCTGGCCACCAGGCATGTTCTTATTTCAGGATTGAATCGACTCTTAAAAAAGCAAGAGAAGGAAGGAGATAGATAATACTCTCTAGGGACTGCTGCAGGATGTGTAGGCCCTGTAGTGTCTGTAAATGCTGAGAACTCTGTTGGACTCTGCTAATCACTTGCATTATTTTATTTACTGATTTCATAAGGTCTTTTTGTCGTATTAGATACACAGCTGCAAGCACGCTACAGGAACCTAGTGATTCCTGTCTGAGCATCAGATTTGCCTGGACTCATTCTTTTGTGACTTTGCTAAGTTTTTTCTCATTTCTTTTATCAGTTTAAATGATTTACTCTCCCCCCTCTCTCCCCACGTCCAAGCTATCTTGACTACTTTCTTTGGAGGAGCATCTCGTGCAATATGAGGAAAAAGCCTTTTCTAGAAAGTGTTTGAGACATTCACTCAAGGTTTGGTTCATTTTGGAACCTGTTGCAAGATGAAGAGTGAGAAATATTATCTTTATAAATTAAGTGCAGCACTTTAGGCTAACTGTATAAATTCAGAAGAAGCATATTAGCTTAATGAAACTGCAGTGTTTCAATAAAGTGTTTTAATCTTGAATTGTTCTATTCCATAATGGAATAGAACATAATAAAATGCTCATAATAAAATGTTCATAAGCAGATTGTAAAACTTTGTATGGGAGTAGTGGCAAGAATTAGTGGGATTCAGATAACAGCTGGACATTGAGTAGACCAAGAGCATTAGTTGGTCAAACTCTGAAAACAAGCTTTTCTTACCTTTATCTGACTTCTGGCTACTACAATGAATCTTAAGGAAGAATGGAAAATAATTTCTGATTCATACTTGTGGTACATTTCCTCACAGTCTTAATCTAAAATTATATTTAATTGGTGCTGATTTGTAGCAAGAGTGTTAAGTGCATTAGGACTCCCAAGGGCACCATAGAGAGTTTGTCTTCGTTGTTTGTTGGGGTTTTTTTCCTAGAATACTTTTTCAAGGGTGAAGGTTTAATAATCAAAAAAACAGTGCTCCAGGAACTATATCCACTATGGAAGAGGGATTTCCAAATGTCTTTAAAGCTGCATTTTTTTACTCTCTTTGCTGCTGATTTAGTCAGTGGAGCATTGTTGGTTAGTTCTGTAGTTTCATTCCATTACTAGGAATATCTTTTAATATGTTACTGTACACACAAACTACCATAGTGAATGTTAATTGTTAGTAGTGTCCAACAGCTAAGAGTAACTACGTAGTTGTCATTTCTGTGGAAAACTATTTGAGGAAAAACAAATCCACTAATGGTAGAGAGCCATGAATGCTTTTTTAACACAGTCTTCAACTACATTCCTTATGATGAAGCTTTTCTCTGCATATTGCTTGTTTTAAACTGGCCCTAAATGTGCCATCTGAAGTACCAGACAAAAATCATTCTAGTGGCTTCTTTTGTGAGGAAACACCTCAGAACAGGTCAGGCCATAGCTGATGCTGTAGTGTAATTCTGGTTGCATAAGCATTTCCATTATGAGTTAATTTTTCACCCAATTCTTAATAGTCAAAAATGGATCTGTTTTAACAGCTACCCTGTTGGAAGTAGGGCAACAATGTGCATATATAGGGCTCATTAGGTCCTTTTTCATGTTTCATTAGAACTACATAGTTATACATTTTATATGCAAAGACACACATGCCTCATGATCGGGTTTATAAGATCTATAAGATTTATAAGGTAGGACAGTTTCTTTGCTGCACTGTCAACTATGTGAACTGCTTATATATCTGTTTGACTAGAATTATCCTGTTTTAAAACACTTCTTAGTGTTTCAGTGGTGTGTTCTGCATTGTGGTGTTTGCATGGTATTAAAAAAATTTTTTTTTTAAACAGATAACATCACAATTTCCTGAAGTATCTGAGAATTGATTAATTGAACTCGTGTTTCTTCACAACAGAGCAAATGCCTCAAAAATCACCCCAAAGCCAAGTCCAAACAAGGCAATGAAATAAAAGTATTTGAATTTAGCACAGGAAATTCTAGCCCCCTTATAAATTAGTCCTGGAACTGACTTCAGAAGAGCTGTAATGTCACCTAGAGCTTCAGCTCAGACAGACTCTGGGTGTGAGCCTTCCCCAGAGGAAAATGAAGACAGCACAGTGAGCTGGGGTTACACCGCTGTTCACAAGCATGGAATCTCCCTTAATCAATGTAGATGTCTTTGTGTGCTTATGTTGAGGTTGCTGCCAATTTTACTACAATTACTGTGCCCAAAAACCTCCACTCTAGTGAGTAACTCTGCCTCAGGTTCTGCAGGAAAGGTGTTTTCATCCAGTCAACTTCAAAAGCATTTGTGCTTTGCGAGAGTGGGCGTGTTCAAGTAGTCTCAGAATCTTCAGTTAAATTAATCAGTGGTTTATATTAAAAGCATTTCAATAATATCTTTTGATTTTTAGTTGTTTTTATGAAATGAAACTAATTTAGATCCAAGCTTGCAGAGGCAGAATGGGTCAGGTTGGAAGTGACCACAGTGGATCATCTGGTTCAACCTCCCTGCTCGAGCACTGTTATCCCAGAGCACATTACAAAGGGTTGTGTCCTGTCAGCCCTGAATAACTACAGGGAGACTCCATACCCTCTCTGGGCAATCTGTTCCAGTGCTTGGTCACCCACACAATAAAGTTCTTTCACACGTTCAAGTTGTTGAATGGGTGGATAACAAAGAATGAAACCATACTTCTTAGTGCTATCATTGTAAACATATAAGAGGTTGTATCTTCATTGGTTTTCCTGGGGAATTTGTAATGGTTTTAGGGAGCACTGTTCTTGGTTCCTTTGTGCTCTTCAGCATTTTAGAGATTAGAAGTGGTGTGAATTACTGTGTGGTTATGAAGTGGTTATGAATTACTATGAATATAGTAAGAAGTAAAGGCAGACAAACTCTCAAACCTGTTCCATATACATATGGTAACCATCCTGTAATTCTGATAACTTAGTTTAGAATAATTACATTGACTGTATTTCCGTTTTAGAACTGCAGCAGTATACCACAGATGCTGCAACAGGGCAATGACACAGCCCATTATTTTATGGGCCTACATATTTACTTATTTAGTTTTTAAGACTACATAAAATTGAAAGGATGAAAACATATGGCACATAATTGTACTTAATTGTGGAATTTAGCTTGAAGTGGAAACTGCTGAAATCATAATCCATTCCCTCTGAAGGCCATTGTTTAGGCCCCTGTCAGATAAGGATTGTGTGTAGAAGATATGGGGGCAAATCTCATGCAGGATATCATCACATCAGAGAGCTGACAAGTAGCCAAGAAGGCTGGAATGCTGCCAACCAGGCTATATTTTATTTCTGTATAGTTTATACTGCTACTGGGATGCATGGTACTGTCTTTTCATCTTGTCTCTTATATTTAAAGGAGTTCATTGAGGGGGGAGAAATCTTGGTATTGCTGCTTTAGAGAGTGTGTTTTATTATTACTATAGAGGATAATTTTCAAAATGCTTGATTTTAAAAAGGACTCTTGCTTCCTCCTGCCTCCCAAAGACTCAGAGCAGGCTTACCAGAAGGCTTGGGGAAAGCTGTGAAGTTTAAATTCTGAATGAAGTCCTCCCTCTGCAATTTTTGCTGCAGCCTTCACTGAGGCCAAGAGATGAAGTCCCAGATTATTCTCTCTCTCCTTTGTTATGTTTGGCTTGTGTTGTTTATAACTTCCCCTCAGTTACCAGTTTGCCTTACAGAGTCTCCAGCGTTGACCTACAGTATTAAAATTGTTATGCTTGCATAAGAAAGTATATTTTTCCTGCAGTCCTTTCCATAATAAAAAGAGTATTAGTGCTGCTAATTTGGCAGTATGTATTTTGTGTGATAGCAGAGACTGGCATGAAGTGGGAGTGGGTGAGTCTGTTTACCCAGCTCAACCTAATCTGCCTTCTAGTGATGACCCTTCTGTCTAGGGGGTCATGTAAACTCTCTTAGGCGATGTCTATACCAATCCTTTGTGAGTGTGTGAATTTCAGTGACATTTTACATTAAGGATAGAATAAATACCAAGAGGATGTTTTGCCAAGGGCTTGGTCAGCAGTCTTCAAAACTGACGGAATTAAATTAGAAAGAACAAGGGAAATGTCTTGAAACGTCTTCTCTTTCTCAAGAAGGAGAAATATGAAGGATTCAGAAGAGCTGAGAAGTGTTTGTAGTATCACTTGGAGTACAGGTCTTTCGAGTGTACAAATCAGGATTGGAAAAACACCTTACAATTTTGTACAAAGTATCTATTTTTGAAACTTTCTGCCTAGAAGAGATGTGAGGGAGACAAGCATTAAGTGTATAGCACTATAAAAGCAGTAATATATTAGGAAATCATGAAAATTATGAAATATTTGTCCAAACAACATTTTCACTTGGAAATATTTCGAAAATGACCAGTCTTTTATATGAATGCTAAGAAGGAAGATAACTGCATTTGATACTCTGGAAAGTAATAAATATCTTAGAAATTAAAACACTGTAATAGGATGGTTTCAGGTAGTAAAAAAGGCTGGGGAAATTAACGTTGGGGGCTTTGGCACGTATTGCATTTGACTAATGAATCACTTCCCTGGATTGGGTTTCTAGTCTAAAAGGTGAAGAAAATAAACACATCTAAGTCTGCCTTATTAGCTGGTGTTTGTGAAGTAGTCGATGAATGAGGGGATGTAAATGTTAAGTGGTATTACCACAATAAGTAAGCTTGTTGTGATATTTGAATAGCAAGAGAATCTAAGCCTTCAGAGTTTTCTCATTATTGAAGAATATGACATTTTATTATTTAAATGATTAGGACACCTTTAGGACTTACAGGGTCAGAAGGAGTATGGACTCATTGACCCTATAGACAGAGGTGAAATATTTGTCTCTCCTTTTTTTGCTAAAGAGACAGGCATAAAACTCACTATCCCAGAATATGATATACATGGCAAGAGTTATCACAATTTCTATCTCCTAAACACTAATCTAGCCCCAAATCCAATCTGGTAAATTTTGTTCCTTAGATTTTTTGACAATATTGTCACTTTTTTCATATTCTTATAAATGCGCCACACCACTCAGACCTTTATAAAAGAATTCTACAAAGACATTGAAAAGTTTCAAAAGCTGTAACTGAACAGTTTGCATGGTGCAATTAATAAAGTGCAGGAAAGATACAAGAAAGCTTGTGAAGGTTTATCTCCTTTAATCACAAGAAAAATACCTTCCGTGAAGCTGTTCATTATGTTCAGAATTCTCTCCAATTTTATTTTCCTGCAGGAGCATTCAGTGTCACAAGTAGTTGATGTAGCCATCAACCAATTTTTTTTTTTTTTTTTGTCTTGGGGTCCATTCTTTAAATTTTCCAGAACTCTGACACGAATAGTTATTTCCAGACTGTTAAAAACATGGTTATACTGCTTCCTAGTGGGAAATGAAAGAATATCTTGTTCTCATTTGGTGAAACTCTTTTTATCATTATGCATGTGCGGTTTTCTTTTATTCTTTGGATTTGGTGCAATATTTAGAGTTTTTCTCTTTTCTATTATATAGTTATATATCAGTGTAGATTGACTTCAGTGAATTTGTCCTAGTAGATAGCAGTATGTGTAAGAGAACATAAAAACAGAATACCTTGCTGGTTTACAAGGGTTCTTAAGTAAGGCTGCAGCATGCTGTTTGCAATCCAAGACAATAATTCACCTAGGCTAGTGGCCATAATCTCCCCTGAAGATGGGTAAACAAAACATTCTTTTCCCTTAGCTCAGCTGTGACTTATCTGTGTTACAGAGCATCGCCCACTCCTAAAAAATACGTGTTCTAGGGAGGAAGATAAAATACAAGTAACCCAAAATGTGTAGAGATCCATTAAAAACAGTTTGACAGAGAGAAATGTCTGTCAATGAAAGTGATGATTGCTTTTTGAAGCATTCATGGGAAAGAAGTGACACTGTGTGCTGAACTCCCCAGGAGAACAAAGCTGTGAGTACCTTCAACGCATTAGTGGTGTTTGTCTGGTGCTGCAGACGTTGGGCTGAGACTCAGGAGATCTGCAGACAGCTCCTGCTTCAGCCATCAGTTTGTTGCAAACAGTTGGGAATGCACCACCCAGATCCACAGTTCAGCACTGGCAGAATGGTAGGGTTATTTTTCCACATCTCCCTGCTTTTGGCTGCTTAGGGACAGACTCAACAGAGTTGTTTGTGTTCAACCACTGCTTGTATATTCCCACTAATTTTTAGTGAAATTTTGAAAGCGATTAAGATGCAACTGAGTGTGTGAGTAGTGGGTCTGCACTTCAGAGCAGAACAAGCATTTGTAGTCTGTTTAAGGAACACCTGGATCTGGAGGTCCTAGTTCCTGGATCTGGGAACAGGACTCAATAGTCCAACAGTAAAAATTCTTCCTCATGTCCCTGCAAGGTGCATACTTTGTTTTTCTCTTCATGTTATTTTCTATTTTTTAACTTCGAATCCCAAGTCCACTCAAAATCAAAGTGAGAGAAATTTTAGCAGAATCTGTTTTCATGTTTGTTTTTGTTTGAAGTAGTTCCGATGCTCTAAAACTGCTTTCCGCTGTCAGCTCGTCTTCCAAGACGTGGCTCATGAACCCACCTACGATTGTAATGTCTCAATTTAGATGGTAAGAAAGAGAATTGGTAGTATCTCAGAATAACTATGACTCCTTCTTTTATTTATAAGAAGACCTGAACTCTTGGTTGTATGTCGTTCACAATCATATTTTCTCATTAGACAAGCTTATTGGTTGATTTGTTTTAGTAAAATAGCTGATAAAATACAATATGTCAAATAAACAAAAATAGAATCTGTTCTTAATGCACAAATATTTCCCTACAATATCTGCTGCTGTTAATAGTGGTTGTGTGTATTTCTCCCCTGAGCATTAAAATGACAATATATCCCTCTGTGTTTAGACAGATATATATGCAAAAGTAGTGTTACCTAACATTTAGAATTTCATTATTGAAAATTAAGTCATCCCAGAGTGCATCTAATTTCAGATATTTGGCTAATCAGTTCAAAATAATTGAGTGCATAGGCATCTGTGGAAATTTTATACATTTAATTGACTACAAAAAACCTTGAAAGTCTGTAGTTGCAAGTCTGTAAAGCCTGTGCTTTAGTCTGTACTGACTGATTTTAGCCAATGACCCACACATTTTCCTCTCCCAAATAAAACTTTATTGATTCCACCAACCTTTACCAAAGTTATATGGGTACAAAATTGCTGCACTCCTTACTTTCGTGATAAAGACATTCACAGCAAATTTTAACTACATAGAAATTATCCCACCTAAAGCCTGCAGATGCTTTCAAGAGTCATTCCCCTGCAAACTTTGCTGGGGTGGTTAAGATATACAGTGAGTCAGTCTCCACTGTGTTCTTTGGATTTCTGGAATAAAATCCCTCAAAAGGATTGCAGAGGGGACCATATCCCTGTACTCAAGGCGTGTCATCCACTTTGTTAGTGTGAACTACTATTGCTCTCATGCCCACCTGAGCAAAATATCGCTGCCTGCAGAGCTTTGGCTTCTGCCCCTCATTGTGTTTTGGTGTTGTGTGCCTGCCGCAGCCCCAGCACTGCTCCTGGGTTTAAGCCACTGTTTATCATGAGCAGCACTGGAGAACCCGACCATTTGAATTCCCCTGTCAGAGTCTGTCTGACACACGAGGTTTTCCAGGGCATTTGAATTTTTATTGTGTTTATTTAGAGAGACTGTTCCAAAAGTTGAAGTGGTCCTGAAATTTTTGACGAAGCTGAAGGCTGCAGGCAATTTCTGTAACTACCAGGGACAAGGTGTTCCCTTTCAAAATAAAAAAGCAAATCTCCTGTAAATTGCTAGCAGGATCATTTCTCTCTTTTAAGTCAGAAATGGCTTTCAACTTTCAACTTTTCAAATTACAGCTGAAGTTATTCTTTCAGTGTTCAGAAAAGCAAAATAAAAATGATATGAACTAGCTCATGCACTGACTGATCCTTCTATGCTTAATCAGCTTAAATAATTTTTACTGTCCAAGAGGTCTTACTTAATTTAATGAAACTAAAAGCTGTTTCTGTTTATGCTTGCTGTTAGTGAGGATGACATGTTTTTACCTGTGATTGCAGTGTTAACTGTGCTCAGAAGTAATTTCATCTACTCAGGAACTTACCCTAATCTGAATGGAAATACACAAAAATGCAGGAAAGCCAGGAAAAGCTTGTGATTTTGCTTTGCTCTCTGATTAACTAGGGGCAGCATTATGCACAGACTTTATTAATGAAGTGTTTTCTTAGAAATCAAAATTATAAAATCGTGTTCCTTTAATTAAATTCTATAGCAGTCATTGAGAAAACTGATGTAGGGTAACGTGTCACTCATCAAAATACACTGAAGCTTAACAAGAATGTAGAAAAGTCTACAACAGGACCCATCTCTTTTGATGCCTCAAGTCCAAAATTGCTGACAGCAAATGTATAGCAATACAAGCACAGGGAAAGCCCACCTCCCCGAAACAGTCCAAGAGATTTACCAGCCCAAGATTCTATCTTAAACAGTCTTTAGAGGGGTGGGTGTTGTCCATTAATTTGTCTAAATATTTCTGAAATGTGAACTTTTAGCCTGTTCTCTGTTTTGTGTCAGTCAATGCAATGGTTTCTTTGGCTTTCTAGAAGAAGTAATTACTCCAGAGGATATAAGTCTGCCACCTACTGCCAGCTACTTTTGCTTCTCTTTATCTCTTGTGCTATAGCTGGAGAATACTCTTTTCTATTCTTGAGTAACCTCTCCATAAGTATTACTTTTTCTAATCCAATCAACATGCTAGAGAGCTCAGATTTCCAACAATGAAAGAGGATGTTGTGCTCAGCCAAGTGTGAAGGCTCTTGAACTTAGCAGATGTGTATATGTAAGTAAAAACTGGGGCAATCAACATGTTGCCAGCAGTTTTTGCACTGGTGGTATATAGTCAGGGTCACATTTTGGTTCATCTGTATAATGCTCACACTCAAAAAGAAAATCTGCTTGTAGCCTTATTCTTTTTCAAATATATATATATATTTCTTCTTCTTCTTTTAATGCCGACTGAGTAATCGTGATACAGTAAAAACCTGGCAACTGCTTCAAAGAGACTGGAGTCTGAGGTGAAAAATGAGTTCTCATCGGGTAAAAAACGAGCCTCTGGTTTCTGAAACAGCTGGGAGCGATGTGAGGTGCTGTGAAATTACCTTCACCACAGTGGTTGTGCAATGCTCTCGGCTGGTAAAGAGGGGATTGAAAGGGAGCAGTGAGATGGATTCCTGGGTGTATACGTGAAGTTGTTGGTGCATAAGATGAGACATAGGAAAGCAGGAAAATGGTAGGAAAATTGAGCTATCCAAAAACCTACTCGAAGGTGAAGATTTTTGGGTCTCCCTGTCTTGTAGTACTTCTACACTAGATTGACTGTTTTCAGTTGATGAACAGCTAATTAATCCCAGGAGGGGAAAAAATAGGTAGAAATTAATCTATATTATGTATTTGTAATTTGACATTTTGAGATTTTTGACTAGAAAACAGTGTTTACCTCTTGTTCTGCTTTTAAAGTATATGAGGGCTAAACTTGTACTGCCTCGTTAACCTGACCAATATCAAACTCAAGATATAAAGGCTTGCATAGCTCAGGAGTGAACAACAATGGAAGAAAATTCCTATTAGCTTCCTGTGGCATCCTTTTTAGCCGAAATACCCTTGTGCAGTGCCAAGGCATCTGTGAGGGACAAGGCAAACAGCCATGAATATTCTGGGGTACAGTCATCTGATTTTCCCTTTTTCATAGTGAAAAAATTTCATCTGTTCTCCACCATTTTGGAGCCTGTTCCTGTTTCTGGACATCTGGGCTGCAGAGGGGGAGCTGGGGAAGGGGGGATGGCAGGAGCAACAGACCCCTGGGAATGTCAGGGTATTGCTGCTGCAGTGCCAGGGTCATAGAGGCCCATGGGACAGAGGAGGTGGCAGATCAGACGTATTTTCACTTCAATCCATTTGGGCTGAAATTCCTGCTTAATTCCAGTTAAATGTACCATTTTAAGAATGAGGCAAAAGTGGAACAAAACAGCCAATGAGTGGCATACATGGAGTGAGGTTTTTTTCCTCTCTCCTCCTCCTCCTTCTTCTTCCCCTTCCCCATCTTTTATCTGCAGTTTACATGCTTGTATGTTGATTCTTAGGAGATGATACAATTTCATCCTCCCAAAGCAGCAATCCTCAGCCTATCATTCAGCATGAAGCCTGAAATATTATATATATGATATTACAAGCGTGAGATAATGCAGCGTGAATTACATACTTGATTACAAATGGTAGCTAGGCTGTTACCCAAGCCATTCCTGATGCACATTCCTCCCTTGGCAGTGACAGAAGCAGCTCTGAGTGAGGCAGGCAAGCCCCGAGCAGCTGCTCTGCCTTCCCTGGAGCAGCAGCTCATCAGCCCATCATGACCATTTGTTGCCTCAGTTTGTGGCATTTCTGTGTGCGTTCAGAGACCTCCTAAGGGCTGCAGAGCAGAGCTCTTCCAAAATCTGTGCAGGCTGAAGCTTCCAAAGTGCAGCTCTAGGAGTATGAAGAAATATAATGTGGCTAGGAGAAGGCTGGGGATAAGAGATAATGTCTGTGCTCGTTGCTTGTTTAGTGATGCTACCCAACATATCTAGGCTGTGATGAGTGAATTGCTGTTCTTCTGCAAAGCCTTTGGCTGCCACAGCTGATGCTTAACTGTGCAAGAATCAAAGGCAGAGCTGCAGTGCAGCCACAGTATCAAATTTGCTGTCCCATCTGAAACCTTGTCAGTGCTGTTAGCAGCAAATCACATGTGAAACAGCTCTATGTAACTTCTCCCAGAGCTAACACGTGTGTTTTTTGCCTCTTACACAAAGTATGAGCTGCTCCACTGGAGTGGTGCAGTGGGATTTGCCATAGACATAATGGGATGCAGGAGTCTTTCAGCCTTATTGTGAACAAAATGATATCTTAATAGTTTTCAGTGGCAATACAACTGAACCTCACCCTGCTTTTAATAATTTGTTTAAGTGCATTTGCTTGTTTGGTGAGCCAGTGTGTGTGTTAATCTTCTAATTTCACAGAATCATGGAATGGCCTGTGTTGGAAGGGACCTTAAAGAACATCTTGTTCCAAAACCCTTACCGTGGGCAGGGTCACCTTCCTCTACACCAGGCTGCTCAGAGCCCCATCCAATCTGGCCTTGAACATTTCCAGAGATGGGACAGACGTTCACAGCTTCTCTGGACAACCTGTTTCAGTGCCTCACCACCCTGACACCCTGAGTAAAGAATTTATTCCTAATACCTCATCTAAACCTGCTCTTTTCCAGTTTGAATCCATTCCCCCTTGTCCTGTCTCTTACACGCTCTCGTAAAACGTCCCTCTCCATCTTTCTTGTGGGCTCCCTTCACATACCAGAAGGCCAAAATTGGGTTCAATCCCTTACATGGGCCATTCACTTAAGAGCTGGACTTGAAGATCCTTATGGGTCCCTTCCAACTCAGAATATTCCGGGATTCTGTGGATGTTTCAACTTCTGTCTCTGAAAATTCAGACCAGCTTAGGTGCAGCCTTTTCAGAAGCTCAGCTCCAGCCTTGTTCTGCCATCTAGTGTTTAATGAAGCCAGTTTCAGCTTCAGCAAAGTGATTTTGAAGTATATGTTTAGGGCAAAAGAAAACCTTTAAAAAGAAGGGGGAAACACACCATTTCTTAGTAGTGAAAAAAAACGTAGTGAAAATGGGAGAAGACAAGTGGCATTTTTTGCATTCTAATTAGCACTGCTCTTTAGAGAGTAAATGAACTGGTTGACATCTAGGCTGACATTTTTCACTGACAGAGCTGTAAAAGTTTGTGTTAGTCCCACAGTTTTGGATGCTCCTCTGTTTAGATAAGGGAAAATTTACTTTAAGAGTGAATCCAGCTGTTTCCTTACAGTGTATCTACTACTATAAATAGTCATTGAACCCTTTGGATAATTATCTCTAAGACTTTTTTTTTTCGGTTACCCCCCCCCCCCCAGACTATTTACTTTTTACTATTTGACATCTAAATAATTAGTTGCTTATATAGGCTTTTAAAACTAGAAAATAATTGGTTCTATTTTAGACCTTACAAGATGTTCTTTATCAGAAAGATTACTTGGATGGCACGGAAACTTATTTAACTGGGAGCTGTAGTACAACACTGTTTTCTGTGTTGGTGGGATCCCAGTTAAACTCTGGAACAAAACACATGTCAATTAAATAAATTTTGTATTGTACTTTTTTTAACAGCTTATTTCATCTTCTGGTTAGTAATGTTTCTAGTTAGGAAAGTAATTCTTACTGGCATCTTCAAATGCTGCACAGACACTATTTTCCTCCAGTAAGTTTTGCTTAATTGGCTGGTTGCTTTTATGTGTCGTTTTTTTTTCAGTTGCTTGTGTTTTTGAGGGACTGTTTGTTTGTTTACAAACTTGTGCTAAATTTTAACAAGTAGTGTTATGACTGAGAATAAACCCAAAATAGACCTTTTCAAAAATGTAAAGTATAACAGTGAGCTCTTGAAGAGCAAGTCTGTATCATTTTAACATATGTCTGAGAAAAGGGGGAAGATGGGAAGAAGGGTGCCTTCACTTCTGCAGTAATAATGCTTTTGGATATGGCAAACTGAAGGAAAGGCATTGGCCTTGTAGGGAGCCAGAATGTGATTTGTCTGGGAAAGGAAACTCTGCAGTGCCTTTCCAGGTGTCAAATGAAGGCCATTTGCAGACTGCAAGTAAATCACATGCAAGAAATCAAGGTCAAACTTTAGAAGTAGAACGGAAGTGGTGGAAATAGTTGAGAGTAGTATTATCCCAGCTGTGCTGAGAGGCAAAGAAAATGATGGGAGAAAAACTAGATTTTAAAGAGATACAGAGAGAAATTCTGGGGGAGTTGGGGGCGGGGAGGGGAAGGATACAAAGCTATAAAAATACATAATTTCAACATTTTATGCTTAATAAGGAAGAAATTCCGTGCTCCATTCCACACTCTTTCACTTCAGTGGAGTTACACTACTTTGCAATTACTGGAAGACCTTTTCTTCATACCTAAATACACTCATCTCCTATTTCAAAATCTAAAATTGTCTCTTCATATGCTGCAACCTTATGAAAATTTACGGATGAAATAAAAATGCATAGAATAATTCCATAAAATGGCCTAAAGGCTGCAGAATTTGATGTACAAGATGGATGCTCCAAGATTCTCCTGGTCTTCCTTGTCCAATTTTAATGCTATCTCTGATCAACCTCTGGGCACTGTCCCCTAAAAGCATAAAAGAACTGAAAGGTGATATTATTTACTGTAACATATTACTATAAATTTTTTGATAGTTCTGACAAACTTATGGATTTAAATATCCTGTTGTCATGTTGAGCAGTACAGTATAGCACAAATCTCTAGGAAAAGGATAGATCAGGAAATTGTTCATTATATCTCTTCTGCAATACTAAGCTTTCATATTGCCTTCAGATTTGGGACCTTTCTGGTCTTTGTGGTAACTTGAAGAGTTAGAGACATAAAGAAAATTTGACTGTCCTTCCCTTTCAAAAGGTAAAAAAAAAATATAAAATAAAAGCATCATTAGAAGGCAGTGAAGTTCTTCACAACATTTCTCAGCTCCTTTAGAATGTTGATAACAAGACTTGATTTTGTCTCCTGTTTAGAAGAGGAGCAGGAAAATCATGTTTGCCTACTTTTCTTTATATTCTTTAACATTTTGAATGATAAGTTCCTGTTTCATACACTTTCTTTGTCCAAGCATACCACAAGTTTCCATATTTCTTCTCCTTTGGCACATGGAGTTTTTATCATCAAAGAGCTTCAGGTACATGCCCAACAGCCAACAGAGAATGCAGAAGTGCAGTATTTCACCTCTGAAATGTAATCCCCAGACTTTCCATGGGGGTTTGTGTTTTTCTTTTTTTTTTTTTTCTGCTCTCTGGAAAATATGATCCTGTCTGCTGCTGTTTATAGATTGTATACTTTTGAAGAAAAAAAAAAAAAAAAAAAAAGCTACTTTGTTTTGCTTTCAGTCAGATGTGGCTCATAACCTTAATAGCCAGCTTTATGTTTGTAGAACAGGGTCTTTGCTCCTTTTTGCACCTTCAAATGTGAAATTTATTTGTGTTATAAAGCATTCCATGTTCAATCTTTTTCTCTTTATTTTCTGCTATGAAGCAGCTTACGACCAATAGAAAAAATCTACTACATAAAAACCAAGGAGAGAGTGCTCATTTTTGGTGTGTTTGCAGGTTATCTAAGAAAATTGCCTACTGCTGGTAGAGAAGGCCCTTATCCTGTAAACCACATCTTTGTGAACTTATTCTTGCAACCATTAGTCAGTGGATTTTACTGTAATTCAGACATTAAAAACTATCCCATGCAGTCTGAATTTTGTAACACTCAGCTCCCAGTCTTGTCTTTCTTCCTTTCACAATAATTTCTCAGCATCCAGTCATATCCATATTCTTCCATATTCAGATAAATAGGATTATTTGGGTTTTTAAGTAAAAATTCAGAATTGTCAAGTGTCCATACATTATTTATGCAGAAGTAAAAACTCTGATGGATAAGTATGTTCAGCTGTGTATTGAGATGGCACAGCACAGCTCTGATATTTTTCTAGTCATCTGGAAACAGTTTTTAAATTTAATGTGGAAATTTGCATCTCAAAAAGAAGAGGCAATCTGTTTGCCATGCAATAATCTCAAATCCTTTTTGGTTACACGTATGCATCCCCTATTGATTTGTCATTTTGAATCAAAATTTTTAATTTATGTATCTTGAGAGTTGTCCACATTCACACAAAAATTGAAAAATGATTGCATAACTGCAACTAATGAAGAAGAGGAAAAAGACTGAAAAAACCCGAATTTTTTCAATTTCCTTCTTACAAAAGGCTTAAAGATGTTTTTATATCCATTTTAACAACACTAAAATAACAGACTTTTGTGCTCTTGTCCAGAGAGGAATGGGAATATTTTCACCGTGAGAGAGAGCAAGTGCCCCTCAGTAAGAGTGCACTTTCTTTGGCATTGTGGTCTAGAGCAAAACACACGTCTAAGCAAACATACAGTCCATATTTTGCAGAAAACTTGAAGCAAAGACAATGTAACTCTAAAGGGGTACAAGGTAAAAGAAGGGAGGGAATATTATGCCTTCAGTTCAGAACAACGGAGTAGTTTGTAACGAAGCAGCAGACAAAAAGGAGCTATGCCAACAGGTAAAGCTTACCTGACCCAGACTTCTTTCTCCCTCCTCACCCTACTCTTGTCTTCAAGTGACTGCTGATGAGGAAGCATGTTGAGGGTTTTTTTGCACCTTCTCTCTGTCCTTATTGTCCCTTTAGTGCCTCCTGGAACAGGTGACAATTTGAATTTGACCATTCATTTTCTGTGCTATGCCAGCCTTTCTCCAGCAGTTCCCAGGACATTTAGAGAACAGTACAAAACCTGCAAAGTCATCAGCTTGGGTTAGTTGACACCCTCAAAATGAACAACTTATTTACTGCTATGAACTACCTGAGTTACCTCTTAGCTCTGGTAACACACATATCTATTTTTTCTTAAATGTTTGCACCTCAAGTTATGCTAATAGTCATGTAGGGAGAGAACAGCAGCAGGTTGTCCATGCCTATTTGGCATGGGAATGAATATGAAAAGATGAGGGGGAGGGCTGCCCAAGAATAAAGAGCAGACAACCACACCAGAAGTGGGTGTGGTGGGAAGGAAAATGAGAAGGGGAAATAAAAGAAAATAAGGTATAATTAATTTTTTTCCTATTTCTTGTATAGAAATGGCTCGTTAAGAAGGTAAAAGACAAGGCACCAGGAAAGACTGCTAAGAAATTTATATCAGTTCCTTACCCCGTTCTAGTCAACAGTAATTAAAGAGCCTCATTTTCTCCCAGCATGTTAGTTTTAAAAAACTGTAAGTTCAAAGTGCAGATAAATGCATTGGTTTTCAATCCTTGGAGTGATTTCATCACCATATTCCAAGCATAATTGAGATGTATAATTTTACCTTGCATACTATATGCACATATATCTATGTATGTAGATACATGTATGTATATATACCAAGGGGTATGTAACCCATTGGGCTGTAGCTGTGAAGGAATTCCTGCTGACACCTTCACAAGCTCTGATGCCTCTTTGGTTGATTCAAAACACTAAAATGTAATATTCATTGCAAGTTACAGTTGCAAAACAGTAAATGGTAAATAAACATAGCTCTGACTGCATTGTTTGGCCATTGGTAAAAATGTATTTTTAAAATCAATTTGCCATAATTGGATTCTGTTTTGCATTTTCCCATGAGGGCAAGAAAATCCAATTAGATCTATTTTCTTTCCAGAATGAAACAAATACGTTTATGTGTTTGACCCTCCAAGGTGTCAGCAATGCATCTACTCAGCATTCAATCTCCATTACTCTATAAACAGCTAAAGTTTCTTAATTTATAACATCAGTATTATTGGCATCTTTTTCAATTGTCAGAAGCATTTGTGATGTTAATTAAGAAAACCCTTTTTGACAAAATACACAGCTTACAGACATTTCCACTAAGAGATGCACTTTCTTTTAATAGCCTGCAATTAGCTAAATAATGAAAAGTCTTGCAACTTGTTTTCCTAGGAATGCTATTGCCTTCATCAATAAGTACATGAAGACAAAATATGCTCCTCTTGATAGAAACAAGGGTGTACTCCTGCTGTTAACAGCATTTTCTGAAATACTAGATCAGCAGATGCATGAATCAGTCAGTAAAGCTAACAAATATATCTTGCACTGCTTAAATATCTTAGTTTATTTGCTGATATTTCTTTTGGTGTTATTTGTTTTCTGAAACTCTTCCGCTGTCAACAGGCATTTCACAGATGAGTGCTCAGAAATGAGATTTTGATGTTCAACCCTACCACTGCTGCAGACATTACATATTCTGTGGGAAGCTCAGGTTGCTGTTGACTTGTAGTACCTACTTGGACATGCAGCATACAGAATGTTTTTTTCTTCTGCTTGGGAGATGCTTCATGCTCCTCTCACCTGGCTGTTGTTGCCTAAAGGACTCATTTTGTTTTTAGTGAATTGAGGTGCAATATATTTTAAGATGCTTCACTTGAAGTACTCGGGCTCAGGTGAAATGCAACAAAAATAAGGTGGTTCTGTGAAGTTGTCTCTTCTCACAGTGTCTTTGTGGGTGGGTCCTTGCATGTGGTCTTGGTTCCAGTTGCCTTGGCAGCTCTGACTGGGATCCAGCTCCCACAGTCTCCCAAAAGCTGCTGCCCAGCTCTCTCGACTGCTACCAGGTGGTAACCACTCGTTTAGGACTTACTTGGAATTTCTATCCTTGAACTGAAACTAGTTCTTTGTTAAAGGTTCTAGACCTATTTTTAGGAAGAAAGAAAAGAATGAATCAGAATATGTTTCAGCTAAGATAGGCAATTAATGGCAGATACAGAACTTTGAATTTTCACAAAAGAGTGTTTTAGAATACTATGTATTCCTTTGGAATCTGCATCCCATTGGCTTTTAGAACCGACACATTGCTCAGTAACTCCTAAGGGGAAACCTCATTGAAGCAGTTTCCTCATGAGAGGGAGCAGGCAGGCATCTCTTCTGTGGTGACCAGTGAGAGGGCCCAAGGCAATGGCAGGAGGATGTGTCAGGGAAGGTTTGGTAGGATAATAGGAAAAGGTTATTCACCCAGAGGGTGGTTGGGCACTGGAACAGGCTGCCCAGGGAAGTGGTCACAGCACCACGCCTTCCTGAGTTCAGGAAGCATTTGGACAATGCTCTCAGGCACAGGGTATGATTCTTGGGGCTGTCCTGTGCAGGGCCAGGGTCCTCCTGTGTCCCTTCCAACTCATGATATTCTTTGATTCTATGAACACGTAATTTAGAATAATCCAGATATTTTGGCCACATCTTGACTATGGCTGGTACGGTTTTAGGAAAAAAAGCAGAAACTTGAAGCATTGTCCCAGTTCCTACCAGCTGCTGTGCCACCCCAGAGGGCTTCCTGCCAGCTGAATCTAGGCAGGCACAGGCAGTGATCTGGCATCCTCTGAGCACAGATGCAGCATTCCCCCGTTCCAAAGGCAAGGGGAGGTGTGGAGTGTGAATAGGAAATACTTCCTACAGATTTTGTGCCACCCATAAACAAGTAATATACATAAAAAGAAGAAGAAGATATAAAAATGTGTTAGCATCTAGGTTAGTTCTTCTTCTTGTTTCCTTGTTGATGTGGCAGAAATGCTCTTGGAGATCATAGAGAAAGAATTTATTTATAAACTAATGCAAGGAAAGTAAAGACATCAAAATGAGATCTAGAGAAATCCCCAGGCAAACTGAAGGAAAATGTTTGTATCTGTTCTTTATGAAGTTGTTTCTAAAATACTGTGCTGGAACAAACCATTTATTTTAAATGTTTCTTTGAGCTGTGACTTCTGGGATGGAAAATTGCATTGTAAATTAAACCCCCAAAAATCTGGAGTAAATCCAGTTGTATTTTTTACCCTGACTTACTGCTTGTTTACTGTACCAGCAAGTGGGTTTTTTGGCTGACCCTTCCTTCCCCTCCCACTTTTCTCTTGTGCAGATGGCACTTATGGAAAGCCCCCTTCTCTTATCCATGCTGCTGATTGTCATCAACTGATTGTCACCACAGGCTGGAACCCTGTGGTGGGTGGAGGGAATGGTAATATGCAGGCAGCTGGAAATAGGTTTATTGTTTGATTTACTTCCTTATTTCACAGTCAATTTTTGTGCTTTGCTGACTATTTTGGATGGTTTTGCACATTCCAACATCTCTAGATGGTCACAGCAATTCACATCTGACAGCTTTGCCTTGTGTAACTCACTCCTTCCACAAGTTTGCTACAAATTGCATAGGTGACTCATCAAAGTGATTAAAGCATCTCTTAAAGATCACTATTGATTTGAAGCATTTAGGGATTTGGCTCACCCTTTAAAATCCATCAGTCTTAAAACAAAGGATAGAGGTCTTTAAATAGAGTCATGATGCTCGATACATTTCTTTTGAAAATGATGATGGAGAATGTAAAGCAGGAATTGGGGAGGTTGCCAAATCCAATTGGGAAAAACTCTGTGGGGAGAAGGGAAGGATATTAAAAGGCAGGGAGGGAGGCAGAGCAAAAGCCATGAATTTTTCATCATGAGGGATCGTTCTAGCAGAGCTGACTCAGGGCTTCTCAACAATGTAGGCAAAAATAAATCTTCCTCTCCCAGCTGCTGTGGCGAAGAGCTTTGACAGAGTGCTGGCTGAAGAGCAAAGAGAAAATTTCTAGCTTTATGCTGGCCATGCTAATAGCCATTAGGTAGGCAAAAGTGATAAGGCTAGCACTCTGTCCTGTGGGTGGAAAATTGAAAATGAGAGATGCATCCTACCAGCAGTGTCTGCTACTGCCACTGGCCCTAACTTCCCCTTTGACTATGAGCTGAACTGGTTTTCCAGGGCTGTGGCATAAGCTAAGAACTCAGCAGAACTCATCAGTGTCTGTCCTTTCCAGGGAGTGGGAGGGTTGGCCTGGACAAGCTTTTCCTAATCCCTTCAACGATGTCTTGATATGAGTGAATAAAGTAGGTACTTTATGTAAATAATTTTGTCAGTATAAAAATTGCATTCTGAGGCCTGTGTAAATAACTGTCAAATGGTGGTGAATCCTGCTGTATTCTGCCCAGGACCTCTTCTTTATCATGTTGTTCATGTACCTCTTAAGAGGTGTGACATGGTCACCTCAAGCTGTGATCGTGGCCCATCACATTCCCTGGAGGTGTAGGAGTCAATGGGGCAAAATTGAAGAGCAGAAAATAGAGAAACTGCAGAGAGATGTAAGAAATGACAGACAAGTTATAAATCCTATGAATAAAGAGGTGTAACCTCCTTTTGTTACTGGGCTTTGGGTTCATTTTAATCCTTGGCTGTTGCTGGAGACTAATGCTCTAATTCAGAATCTGCTGATTTTAATGACTTTGTGGAGTTGTTGGGTCAAATGCTGATGATATCCCTTCTCCTAGTTGTATTCTGAATCATATTTGTTTTAAAACCATTATTATAGTTCAGTTTTAGAACAGAAAGAGGATGAAATGCTTTAATATGTTGTAGTAACTCCTTCTTCATATAGGCCTTGTGTTAAGACACAATTAAAATAGCATTCGATATAATAAATTGTATTAGGTGTTGCTCTGCCAAGATGTTACTGCAAAGATGAGCTCTGTGTTAAGAGACTAACAAACAAAAAAAGATATATGAATTTTTTACATTGATTTTAGTTGTAAAGTTGCTATATGTGCACATTTACTATGAAGCAAAGTCAGCAGCAGACTGAGGTACTACATAAATTTTATAGTAGCTGGAAAACAAAAAAGAAGGCACTAGGACTAATGTAGTGGCCTCTCACCCCCTCCTACCATCCAAGAGGTGTGTTCAATAAAGTTGTTTTATTTGAGTTCTGGATATCAAACCCAAAAATTTATCCACAAGAAAAGACTGTACATTTTGAGCGTTAATTGTTGGGCTGTAGTATCTTTGGCTGTAATAGCATTGTACATGGGGAAACTAGATTAAAAAAACATCTTGGGGAACAGTCCTGCATTTAATTTGTTCTTTTTAAAGTGTGATAACTCTTGAAGGTAAAATATTTTAAAGCATATTAATTTCTGGAGAGGAAACAAAAAAAAAAAGGAAAAGCTATTTTAGAAGCTTTTTGAGACTTTCAGCCTTTGGAAGGTCTCTTGAACACAAAGCTTTTTCCACCTACCCTTGTAGAGGAATACGGCTGCTAATCTAAATTTATCAGGATATGAAACACTGATCATGACCCATGAAATGTTTTATCCAACTGAAAATACTTTGTGTGCCCAGAATGACTTTCATTTTTTCCTCAAAGGGACTGTTTTCAGACTCTTTTTAATAGTCCTTGGGCTGAGTAGTGTGTTGGTAAAAGGGACTTGCAAGTAACAACTTGTGTTTCTGCATTAGTCAGTGACAGATAGAAACCAAAAAGCACTTGTGTTTGCCTTGTTTGAAAACCTGATTTTCAGAATATGGACGATGCTAAGGACATGTTTTAAGAGCAAATATATGTTTGACACAGTCATCCCTGCATTGCTTATTCAATTATTAACACAGTTATCAGTGAAAATTTACCAAACCACACGGGAATTACTTTTTGTACTAAGTTGCACTGGTGAAAATCAAAACTTCTATGACTGTCATCTTCATTCTTGATTACAACCACCTTAGTCTTGACCACTGACTTGCTAAGCATGATCTTAGAATCCCATCTTTTTTCTTATCTTTTACATTCAAGTGAAGATAAGGCTTCTAAGATTTATCCTTTTCTTCTCATAAAACTCATGAATTTATGAAGCTTATGTTTGGTAGTCTTTGGCATTTTTCACCTAAAGCTGTGAGGAAATCAGGGAGATGGCAGGGATACTGGAGTTTAGGATCCTCTCCCCACAAAGACTGCAAGATTGGATATTGCCTACATTTTTTCCTTGGAGCATCTCATACCAAACATCTTCACACCAAAATTTCTGCATCTACAGCTCTCTAATTCTCCTCTGCAGAAATAACCTGAAGACTGGGCAGCCCCACCCTGAAGTTCTAACTGCACTAAAATTGTAAAAACTTTGACTGAAGAAGCCAGCAAGGCTGGGTCAAGACCCAAACTGCTAACACTGTTTGGCCTGTGTCTGGATTGCATAGATGCCAGAATCTATTTTAGAGGTTCTACTCAGTTCCCTCTGTGTGTGCATCTGTGTATATGTTGCATGTGAAGGACTGGCATTCAAATTTCTCTGGGTTCTTTTCATGGATAAAACATTTTTGGTGCACTGATGATTTTCTGCTCTGCATGAATCATTTGTCAGAATCAACAGAAATATCAAGCACCTTGTTAGTGCCTTCATGACCCTGGTAAATAGTACCTTTCCTAGATGATATGCCAGATAGAGAAGATGTAATTGCCTAGGCAAGAAACCAGAAGAAACCATGTTTTGCTGTTGGAAAATGATCTTATGGTAATTGCTGCTAAAGTCTCTCGATCCATAACTTTCTGGTGTGGAGATCAGTTCTGCTACATAATGAATAGAGTCACAGGAGCTCATCAGGGCAGGGCTGTGTCAGTGCTGCTGTTCCCTGTGAGCACGTGAGCCTAATGCTTCGTGATGCACGTCGGTGCTTTGGGGTTTAAAGCTGGGGCCTTACTGACCTCAAACCACTAAAGCCTCAATTTAGCTGGGTCATCTAACCCTGGTATTGCTTCACATCTCAGTCAAGTCAAAGTAAATTGGCACTGTTTGAAAAAACAATAGTTGTGTTCTCCCCAGTGCTCTCTGCCAGGCATCCTTTCTGCTTCCCTTGAGCCAGCCTTAATGTTTGTGAAGCTACACCACCAGACAGCTCCAAGAATTGATCAGACCAGCCCTGATAAATAAAACCTAAAAAAAACACAAGCTTTTCAAATCAGCCCTCACAAGCCCTGTGAAATGCTTTTGTGTCTATATTAACATTACTGAGATTATATTTTGTTACATATTTAATGACAGAGAAGTCATAGTGCATTAAAAATTGCAGAAGCTATTTTCCTTTAACACAGTTCTGTGAAGCAAGGGTCACTCGAGGAATTTACATCCAAAAATCATGTATAAGCATCTATTAGAAGGCATATAATATATGTACACAAACACAAGCCTACACATTTCAATACTAAAAAAGCACAGAAGCAAATTTAAGGGATGTTTTAGATGAAATTCTGAGGTAAAAGTCCAAGAAATTCAAGACTCTTCTTAAAAAACTGGGCTAGAAGAAATATAGAATAATCATTTGAGGATACTAACAAGTGGTTTAGGGCCATATCAGTCAACATAGCTCATTAGTCATTGTTTTTCTAGAGCAGGCAGAACCTGTAGCCAAAAACTGCAGGTGGGAAAAAAGAAGGAGTTGCTAGAAAAAAACCAAATAACAAAACAAAGCTTGAAAACTTCCGTTCATCCAAATATTTATCAATGACACTCTGGCCGTTATTCACAGTCTCCGTAAAGGAGTCCCATATATCAAAATAATTTAAACAACCTGTAAATTTACTTTTTATTTTTGAGTGAGACAATCCAGGGATACCAACCAGTTAAACTTTGAAGCTCCCTACCTCCTGGATTGATTTCATCCAAGCAAATGAAGTAAAATGTTTAGTTTGTGCCAGCACTAGAAAAAGGGTCATGGGACAGGGTGAGCTGAAATGTGTTAGCTAATCACAACCTCCCTTCATCCCCTTTTTCTAAACTAAATAAAACCTCAGTGGGTGAAGGATAAAGCAATCACACCAAATCCATCAGATCCTGTGGACACAGCAGTGACACCTTGCTGTCAGCGGTATCAGAGACCTCTGATAACATTAACATGGACACCTGACCTTTGTCCACAGCCGATGGAAATCTTTGATCAAGGGTACAAGTGTTGTACTAACCCGACTCACTTCTGAAATCAAACTGAAACGGCAAGAAAAGCCCCAAAACCCAAACAACAAAAGCAACCACTTGGAGATGTCCAAAATTGCCCTAAATACAATGCCGTGTAAATGTGTTATATATATTTTGCCTTCTGTTAGGAGACATTCTAAAGGAATTAAAATATTCTTATTTTTATATGAGCAGATTTTCACAGGGAAAATTCAGGTACTGTTCAATTTTAACTCTTTTGAAGTATCCTGACACTGTGTTAGACTGACCTTGAAGTTCTTTATTCTTCTCTTTAGCTTTATTAAAATCTATTTCCTACTTTTCTGATGTTTGTTTAAATGTTTAATTCAGGCTTAATTTTCATCTTGATTGATAAGGAAAATATGTATTAAATATGTATTGAAAAAATAGGAATAAATGTATTGTTCTTTGATAGTACTTTACTCTGCATGTAAAAGAATGTGAGTGATTTGATAGTGAAATATGAAGCATCCAAGGGATACTATTTGTGTCATATCTAATACAGGTAGTAGCAATCACAGGTGAGGTAAGCCCAGGTGTTTCAATAACAAACAGATAAAAAATCTAAAATATAATTTCAAATGGTTAGCAAAAATTTTAACTTTGACAAAGATCTAAAATTATATATGATATTTATTTTCTTTTCTTATTTTCCAAATGAAACTGACTAATATTCTTAGGCTGTGCAATTTGCATAAGTCTGGTTTACTAGAGTTAATTACCTAGGTTTGATTGTCAAGTGAAGCCATTTACAGAATATACTCAGTTTTATCATGATAAACTACTCACACCGTGAATTTAATAAATCATTACATTCCAGGCATTAAAATATCACTGCAAAATCATAACAATAAATTCAAAGGATCTTGTACTTTATCACGGGTTCCACAAGAGGGCAACGTGTACCAGGCATTTAACTACAAAGGTATTATTAAAATCCTTTCATTGGCCAACAGACTTGGATGAAACTCACTGATATTTTATTTAGCATTCTTCTGTATGAATTTGTACTGTTATCTAAACCTTGCACATTGATAGGTGTTAATAGAAACCAATCCGATTTTGTGTGGTACTGAACATGGGCGTTGTTATGTGTACTTATAATTAATTGCAATGCATTTATCACTTGGACTGCCTTAACACGAGCATTCTGATATTGGGAATGCCTTCATTGGTAAAGGGAGCGTGCAGTGTTAGAATGGTTGGAGTAGATTAATGACAACACTGGAAGGTTTCTTGGAGGAAAAAAAAAACACCCAACAACACCATGTTATACAACTAAAAGATAGAACCTTGCAGACTATGTAAAAAACCTCCCCAAACTGTAAAGGTGGAAGTGCGCTTTTTGTCTGAAGAACCCTTTTGCATTCACTCAGTGTGTCAGGGGCCTGCATTTCTTACACACACTGGATAGGACTTTTCTCTGCAAGTAATCACAGTGACTTAGAATAGAATAAGGGTGCTCCAACCTAATAACCTAATCCAAAACTGTTAAATCAGTCCAGCAAGACACTGACATCTGATCAATGGCATTGGCATAAAACTCAGTGTCCCTTAGGTTTCTTCAGACTCTCAAAGCTCAGGTCTAAAGGGTGAGTGTTTTTATTTCTCTCCCTACAATGAATGAGCAAGTTAAGCTTCTCGATTTTTTGTGCAAACATTTTTACACAGTCTACCTTTTGGTTTAGAGGAATTGGTACATAGATATTTCAGTATCAAAACTGGCAGTGTTGTTATACATTATGGTCATGATACCTTGGAGGTATCCAAAGGCTTGGAGTCTTTTTTCCCCACAGCCATTTAGGCAACAGTCATAAAAAGTGACCAACACAGTAGGATGCTCAAACTCTGGAAAATAATTTCTTTAAGGTATTTGAAATACTTCATTTTCCACAGACTTGTCTCTGCAACCTGACTGTATGATGGTGAACAATTTCTTGTAACTTAGAATGTCTGACACTTTACATCAGTACTTAGGAACAGAGATTATAGCCATTATTGCCTTCACAGAGCACTCAAGCTGACTGCTTCCTTCTTACAGTAGTCTCACTGAAATGGGCAAAAATTTGCTGGAAAAATTAATCCCACTTAGCCAAAGTCTCCAGAAACAGCAGACAATACTACTTTTTGTTTTATTTTGCTTTGAGTAATGTTTAGTAGTAAAAAAAAAAAAATAGAATATGTACCATTCAATATAGGAACTCGAAGCTTTAAGTCAGTCATGTGATAAAAGACCAAATGTATGTGAATACCCTCAGACTATAGGAGATACAGAGCATACCCAAGCAAGCCCACATATATTAAAAATACAGTCACAGAAGTTATTTATATATGAATTAACTTGTGATGAGCTCTCTGCTGTCACAAATGATTGACTCCTGAAACCCAAGCCAGATAAAGACTGGCAGGTTTATCTCTCAGCTACACAGCCCTGACTGCAGTGTAGACATGACTGGCTCTAGCCTACCTGTTTTGCTGTATTTATCATGGTTGTCTAAGAGTCTTGATGTAATCTTTTCTATTTTTCTGTATGTGTTATTTTTGGCTTGCTTTCTCCTGAAGTAGTGTGGATCAGAGACATTAGAGGTTGCCTCAAGTAGCCCTTACCTGCTTTTGCAGACTCCTGGCCCACTAAGCAACTGCCTGGGTGTTGAAACTCTGTTCTGAGAAAAAGTGAATGTTCTTCCATCCTTAGGTCTTCCAGATGCACCTCAGGTGAATAAAAGACTCCTCTGCTTGCATGCTCTTTCCCATGTGGACACATTCTTAATGCTGTTGCTTATCTCAAAGTGTACTTTGTCTAATGAGAATGAGAATATAGTCACCAGAATTCAAAATAGTCCTCTGAATCCAACTCCCTTTCCTTGGTATCATAGCCACTTTTGACTTCTGTTTCTTTGATAATTATCCTTTGTGCAGTGATGGATTAAGTGTAAAGGAGCTTCATTTGTGTTTTCTCACTAAGATGTTTTTCCAGATTCAAAAGTTGTCCTCTGCTTCTAATGAAAACAAGATTTATTTCCAAGCATCTTACCACTGTTAACCTGGATCAGCTCTAAAAAATTTACTAACACCACATCTGAAGCTGGATGATATGGAAAAACTTTATCAAACTTGTTCTATTCTTACTTTGGAAGTTTTTGGAGTCAGTACTAGTATAATTTGAACCATCAATAGAGAAAGTGTTTCTTTAATCCCTATGAGAGGAAGTTTTATCTCCTTTTTCCACACATAGTTCTTTATATTTGAACTGCCATCTTGAATAAGCATGGCCTGAAACTAAAAACCCTCTCCCTTTGTTTGACCCTGCAAAAGCTACACATCCAGAAAGCTGCTGGTCTTCCTGGGTGAAGAATGTCTGCTGCTATCACTGATGCCACTGTTTATTCCTCATTGATAGGCTGTCACAATAGGTAGTTCATGGAGAAATATCTTGCAGTAAGTGCCTGGATGTATTTCATATCCTGCTGGAGTATTTCTTTCGTTCTGGGGAGGAGGGGATGGGGGCAGAGTGGAGAACTGCTCCTGTGCCCTGCAGTGTGGATGCAGCTCTCAGTGCATCACTCCAAGCCTTTCAAGGTTATGAATAGCCTGCAATATATATTGCTGCACTAGGAAAAGATATGATCCTTTTATTTTTCTTATCTGGGAAACCTTTCCTGATGGCAGGTCAAGGGTGTCCCAAGAGTAATGCAATCTCCCCTGGAAATTTCAAAGAACACGATGATTATCTGCAATTGACTGAGGACATCTGTGCTGGCATCCTGACACCCTACCTAATTGATTATCCCAGATTTGCACAGCCACATTGAAACCCAGGGCCCCAGCTGAACAGATGCCATGGCTAACACCCCCTCACATTTCATCAAAAAGTTCCACAAGTGGTTTGTTGTCTGTCAGAGAGGAGGCTGTGTAGGGACACTGATTGTACTTACAGGTTTTTTCTTTCTGTAGTTGGGAAAATCCTTATACAACTTAAGCCAGTAACCTGGGGGCATAACTAATTGGTTTTTAGTAATACCTGTGACAAAACTGTCCTTACCCCTGGCTATGAGGTAGCAATTTTAAGATGCAGCTTTGTCCTGTAACTAAAAAGTGTCATGGGTTCTGAGAACAGTGCCTGGAAAGGTGTCTCGACTGTTTCCCCAGGGACTTTATTTCTTCTGTTCTCTGAAAGAAACAAAGCATTCAGTAAAACCTTATACTGCACGATGATATCTGTATTTTTCAGTGGGATGGTCACTTTGACCTTGACCCCACTGTAGGAATAATTCTCCCTTTTAGTCTCTGCAGTTGACCACGTGTTTTGATTTTATACAAACAGTTTAAGCAAAATTGTCATAGCCTCTAGTCAGTCCAGTCCCCCTCTATTGCTGACAGGTGTTTATCATCACTTCTACCAGTAGTGAAAATGCTATCAGTCCTTAATGTAACATATGGAATGCTTTTCAATGTATTTTCTGCAGCAATCTATCTAGCAGACGAAAATTAAGTGTGAGCTTATATTACAGTACATCTCTGAAGTTTGCTCTTACATAACTGGGAAGTCCATTGTAATAAATTTTCTGTCTTTAATTTCAGTAGCAGGTTGAGTTTTATGGAAGGGAATAGCACTTAATCAGTTGTAACTTTATGATTCTGGCAGATACAGATCACGTAGTTATGAACATTACAGAAAATATCTGCTAAAAGCAAATGAAAAACACGAAGTGAAAAATTGGAACTATTCTTCCCCAACTTACGTAACTCACCTTGAATTTTGGTGACTAAACAAAGGACTGAACTACTTTTTGGTTTGTCTTGATATCAGTTCTTGATATGAAGCTTATCTGTAACACCTTTCAGGATGCTTTCTGTGAAAATGATCAGGTGGACAAACACAGCAGAGCAGTTCTTACTTTATACTTCACTGCAGGCTAAACTGAGTTTTACAGCTGCTTAATGTACTCTGACTTTCTGTCCTGTTTATCAGAATTAGGATTTCTTTCAGGTGATACAAAGCCCACCATCTGGTTGAAGTCTCTGGTTAAAGTGGGGTTTTGTGGATTATTTCTGTATTTGCAGTCAGGTCACTGCAGTGCAGATATGTTAGTTCATTGATCACAGCTACTGAGCTCTCTGTGGTTGTTTCCATCTGTAGACTGACTATATCATTATTTGGCAAAATCTGTCCCACTCACTCCATTTCAGTAATGGGTAAGAGCTAAAACGAATAGAAGTTTAAGATTTTTTAATGGCTGTATTGATAGGTAATAGCCTTAGGTTGACCTACTTTAAAATTAGAAAGTAGTGCATAGAAATATTCTCAATAGCAAAAGAAGCCTCTTAGAACTTGCTTAACATTTCACTGTGATGGAAGTATCTGTTCCATCTAAGTTTTCCGCTTCGGAGCAGATTAAGTTCTAGTTTGGCAGACATGATCTTGGATTTTCTCCTTGCTAATACGTTAATTCGTCTTGCAGCATAAATGCTAGAGCACTTCCTGTGCTGAGCAATGCTCAGTTAGTGGTTTAGTTCCACCCATTTATTTCGGTTTAGACTTTCTCATCGATCAGGAAGTTTTTTATGTTCAGTAATTACGTTTGACATTGGTGTGTGCTGATATAAAGCAGCTCGGAGGAGCAAGAATGAAAGTTGCCTTCAAAAGATGGCCACTGGGGAGCTTCTGACCTTCCTCAGTTGCGCTGCAAGAGAATGGGAAGGAAACTCCCACTTGTGAAATAGAAAATAAAAAGTTGGAGCATGACTTTGTGCTAAGCTACTTTGGAAAATGCAGAAAATGCTCTCTCGAGTGTTCTACTGTACTGTTGCTTCTTCAAAATGTCGTTCAGCCAATTGCTTACATAAATAAAGTGTTGGAGGTTTTTTGCCCAGAAAACAACAACAAAAAAATTTTTCTGTGCTTATAGAATTAGCTAGTTGCAGCATTTCAGATTACAATAACTTTAGTTCAGCCTTGAGATTTTTAGAGCAGTCTTCCTCTACTTGAAGGTTCTACTTGTTGACCTTAATGCTGTGGAAACACACAGTTTAATAGCAGCCAACGTCCCTACTCCAAAACTAGGGTGGTGTTATCTCTGAGGTTTTCTCGTTATTTGTTCTTGAAGAGGCAAACACAACAACAAATAATTTTATTTCCTCTTTAGTTCTTAATGCACTAGGAATTGGCTAAGGACAGAGAAATTCCCCATAAGCTGTGGGATTTCCTCCCACAGAGGAGGAAAATCAGACTTTCCATGCCTGAAGTCCAGGTCAGTGCAAGGAGAATAAAAATAATTCCCTTCTCACAGGAGTGTCATGAGTAGGTTGCAAAAGTGACATGGTGCTTGGATACTATAGTAAGAGAAGTCAGGAAAATAGGTAAGTCACATTCTAAGAATTTTAAAGGAGAGTTAAAGGAACAATCTCAGGAACAGCCTCCATCTGCTTTGTGCTGCTCTTACCCATCAAGGTGCAGCTTCCCCTGCCCAGGTACACAGTTCAGCCAAGTGCAGAGAGGGGCTGCCATAGGATCCTCATAAATAGACATTGTCCCCAAACATGGGGGCACGAGCACATGTGCAAAATACACTCTCTGGGAGTATGAAAAATGCTGTTTTATTTGGTCAAGGCACTTGGAGGACAGAAAAGAGGCTGTTTGATCAACGTTACTTTATCTACCTGGTGCGAGGGTTGAGAGACAGTCATCATTATTCAGCCTCCCAAATCAGTTCAGCTCAGTGTAAAAGGGCAAAATGGTAGAGAATATCACATATAAATATAATGAGATCTACCAGTAACCACGTAACATTGAATTTTTTTGCATCTTGTCTATATTGCTGTCACAAAAAAAGGGAACAATCACAACATTCATATCAACCCTTGAAAGTGTGAATTGTTACCTGCCTTTGTTGCCTGTTCTGAGTGGGTGGTGTTCTGGAAGGGTGAAGTAATCTACCTGTTTTGACCCACTGTTAAGCAATTGTGGTTGCCTCATCAGTTAGAATGTAAATCCTGAAGCATCCTGCAAATGTTGGCCTTAAATTACAAGGATGAGAGGTGGTAGCCAAAATATATGTTGACCTCTGCATTTTAAGAGAAGCTGCCTTCCCTCACCTACTGGCCAGGGAACAGGAAGAGCCATCAGCGGGGGTAGATGCTTTGTTAGGGATGAGCATGCTATGGAATTGATCATTCACATTAAGAAGGGGTTTTTCATCTGCTGGCAAAGCCAGAGGATGTTTCGTAGAATCCCAGAATAGTTTATGTTGGAAAAGATCTTATCGTCCAGTTCCAACACACCTACCATGGGCAGGGCCAACTTCCACTGGATCAGGTTGCTCAAAACCCCATCCAACCTGGTCGTGAACACTTGCAGGGGTGGGGTAGCCACAGCTTCTCTGGGCAACCTGTTCCAGTTCCTCAACACCCTCACAGTAAAGAATTTCTTTCTTATATCCAATCAAAACCTTCTCTCTTTTAGTTTGAAACTATTCCCCCTCATTCTGTCACTAAAAGTCCTTGTAAAAAGTCCATCTCCCTCTTTCTTGTAGCCTCCCTTCAGGTACTGGAAGGCTGCAATTAAATCACCCCAAAACCTTCTCTTTCCAAGCTGAACAATCCCAGTTCTCTCACCCTTTCCTCATAGGAGAGGTGCTCCAGCCTCTTGATCATCTTGGACTGACTTGAATAGGTCAATGTCCTTCCTGTGCTGGGGACCCCAGAATTGTCTATTGATTCCACTGATATAAAATAGACATCAGATATAGTTGTGTTCTTTGAAATTACTAAATACAGGACTTGCATGTACATAAATGTGGATATATATTTGACTTAACTTCCTTTGAATAAGGTACTGACATCTAGCTAAACTAATAGTCTGGGTAAAATTGAGTATTTTAAGAATTTTTTTAAAATAATACTCTCAGAATGAAAGATTTAAAACCATTTGTTCAGCTATATGTATGAAAATGAGTTTAAAAGCAACTGTTTTAATTAACAATTGCTAACTAATAATGTCTTGAGGTTTTCTCAAACCACTGGTCAGTGGAAAAGCCACTTCAGCAACATCAAACAAAGGATTATCCCAGGGTGTACTGTAAATTGCATTCAGATATCAGAAAGAGTTCACCCAAGCAGCAAAGGTTGCTGCATCCTTGACTGTAATCAGTAGAAAGGAAGTAGCAGCTAAGATTATATTTGAATTTAGTCTGTCTGCAGCAGGAAAAATCCTGTTAGTCATGCATTGATTTGGAATATTCAAGTGTAGCCTATGTTGGTTTGGTTGAGAAGTAATCCTGATTTAAATGTTAAGCTTCTGAGGGCTAGCTTAATTTAAAGATAAACCTCGGGATTGTATAAGGTATTTACTACAAAGAACATGTGCTATATTTGAGATATTGCTCAGCAGTTTAAAGAGACAGAGGAATTTGAAGTTCTGAAGGCCGTGGGAATGCTCGAGTTCAGTAACACTTTTTTACATATTTTTTTTTGGTATATATGTCCCAGCCCTCTCAGTATTTCCTCATAAAAAAGAAGCTCCAGTCCCTTAATTATCCTAGCAGCCCTTTGCTGGTCTCTCTCCAGTGTGTCCATGTCTCTCTTGGACTGGAGAGCCCAGCACTGGACCCAGCACTCCAGGTGTGGCCTCACCAGTGCTGGGCAGAGGGGCAGATCCCCTCCCTCAGCCTGCTGGCAACACTGCTCCTAATGCAGCCCAGGTGCTCTTCTTTGCAGGAAGGGCACGTTCGTGGCTCATGTTCAGTTTGGTGTCCACCAGCACCCTCAGGTGTGTTTCTGCCTTGAAACTACTCTGTCCTTTTGCCAGAAGTGAAAATCTTTGTTTTGAATGTTACTTATGCAGTTATAAACCTTAACGTACATTTCATTTATAAAAGAAAAAAAAAATGATAATTTGGTTCAAAATAAGTTTAAAAGTACTTAAAACGGTGATTTGACATTTTTGGAACCAAATAAATATATTCTTTTTCTGTAAAAAAAACTTCACAATTTAATGCCATTAGGTTTAAGTAGAATTATACAGAAAAAAAAATATTTAAATTCTGTAATTTAGAAAAAATATGCTTGTTTTGATTTGTGTGAAAAAGTTCATGCCATATGACATTTTCCTGGTGTCATTGTAAGGATGATGGAATAAAAAGTATCCCTGTTGTTCTATTTAGAAGGACAATATTCAGTGGACCATAAGAACCTAGTGAAAATTTAAAAGAATATTGAAAAAGTTGGAAGCATTCGAAGGGCCATTAAAATGGCTAAATTCTGTAACCAAACCAGAACTTTTATTTATGTCAATCAAGAACTTTTTAACTGTTATTGTGATAGTATTGTTATATATAGGGGGATCATGCTTTAGCTAAGGGTGTGCTTTAAATTCTAAAATCTTACAGATTCTGGATGGACACAGCTGAATATTTTCTTGGAAATCACCTTTCATGGTATACAAAAATTTCCCTTGTAATACAGTAAAACATACTGAATACATACAAAAAGACAGATATATTATCTAGAAGCTTACTGCTGAGGTGGCAATATTGTACTCTATCTTTCTGGATAAAAAGAAATGGGCAGAAAGGAGTTAAGAATTTTTTATTTCTGCTTATATGGTTTCATATTTCATAGCCTAGTCCAGCAGACTTAATGAAATTCAGAATGCTGACCAGATATCATACAGAAACCCTACTGGGACATTAAAATGAACAATAGCAAACATAAACATAAAGTCTCCTTCAGAATCCAATGACAACACACCCATCACTTTCCATTTGCTTCTGTTCTCATGGAACCTAAGGCAAATACTACACAATAGTGGAAGATACTAATTAATAGCAAACTGTCTCATTCTATTATGCTCTAAAAATACCTTTATATGCAATAGTTTACATCACTCTACCTTGTCCATCTAGGTTGTGGAAAACAAAAAAAGGAATTAGTGAAAAAGATGTAGTATACTGTAAATCTGTAATTTCATTTGATGTGTGGGAAGTTTTTGCATAGACGACATTTTTTGAAGGTCTACTCAGGAAACTGAGCAGAAAAACAAAACATCTATTGTTAATCACAGACCATTCTATGACAGTCGAGACAATAGAATGTGTTTATTTTGAGATTAGTGGTCTTCCCAACTGTAAAGACAGTTTTATGCCTTAAACTGTCTGTGAAGCTCTTTAAAGACTCACTCCTGCATGCAGAAAATTAATAAACACATCTTGAAATAGTCATTCAAGCTAGTGCAAGAGTATTGTAGCACAAACTTGGAGATAGTGCCTTGAGCATTGCACGGCACGGTCACCAAAGTGAAAATTAGAGGTAGTATTTAGCAAAATCTTGGAAGACTAAGAAGTCACAAAGTGCACATTGGAAAAGTGTGATTAGAAACACTGTAAATGCTTCTGTGCTATCAAAAATGAGAAAGATGATGGTAAATTTTTTTTATTTTGTTTGTACTTTCTATTCAGCGCACCCTTTAGTCATCTCACTCCTCGCCTTGTTTTCTTCGTTCTTATCCTCTGTTCTGCAGTTCTTTATTAGCTCCTTTTTTCAAATGCCCTAAATCATCATCATCTCTTACCTTTCTTTTTCTCTTTTCATGTTACTGTTTTCATGTTACTGTTGAGTCTGTGGTTTGATTTATAGATTACATGCTGAATTTTGGAGTGAGCTTTCTGTTTCCACCTCCCAGATGGAAATTATAGCGGTTGCTTTGTGTAAAAGCCTGAAGACCTTTACCTGAGACATCCTCTTTGCTCCCTGGCCAGAGGGGCAGTTAAAGCATCTGATGACTCTTCACCAGGATCATGCTGGAGCTGTGACAGGGCACGGGGGGAATCTGTCATGCTGGTGTCAGGGACCACTCAGGTTTCATACCAACTTCTCCATTAGAAATTCTTCCTCAAGTACCCCAAGAACATCGACCTTCCCGCAGTGTTACAAAGCTCTGAAGTCAGTGGGTGGGAAAACCTGAGACACTGCAGTGTAGATGTCTGTGTAGGAGAAAAGATTGCTTCCCTTTTTTCCTCAAAGTACAAGGGCTGGGAAAATCTTTGGCCTGTGATACTTCCTTTCTGTTGGTCCTTCACTTTTAAAGATGTGCTATTTATGTTCTATTAAAACATTGGTAGGAAAGCCTAGAATATGAAATAGAGGATAATTTTATTATTTCAGATAAAACTGTGAAAGTAAACATGTATTTGCATTACTCTGTATGCCAAGGCTCATTAACTTGCTAATTTTGCTTGAGTCTGTGAATGAAGTTGAGTTGCTGCTTCATAAAGAAAAAATTAACTCTTAGATATTTATTGTAAGCATTAAGTAGTCCAGAAAACTTTCTCACCTGCTATTCTGTGTAAAAAAGGTCCATCCTTTAAGGGCATTTAAGGAAAGGAGAACCTATACTTGGAGAAACAATATGCTTGACGTGGTTATGGAGAAAATAAAACGTGAAAATGGTGTTCAGGTACAAAGTTTTCAAGCTAAGCCTCATGTCAGATAATTGTTAACTACATATTGATCTTTCAAGTAAGGTTTTTAAGACAGAGCAGACTACATGAGGTAAGAGTCCTAGTTAAGTGCAAAGACCTTGTTAAAGTGATGCATTCTTGGTGCAGTAACTCAAACATACTATCAGATGGAAAGTAGAAAATATGTATAACCAAATACTAAGCTCTACTATTTTCTTGTGCATTTCACTAACATGATAAATTTGTGAAAGTTCCTTTTCTCATCTTTTTTAAATTCAAGGCAATATATCTGTATTGCCTTAGATAACTGGGCTTGAATCATTTCAGCTCCTGCTCCCCCTAAAAACAAAACTCAGGTGTCAGCCAGTTCCTATCCCATAAATGAATTTTCCTGCTGAGAGAGGCAGAATATGAAAAAACATATGAATGGTGAAGATAATCCAGGGGTTTGGGCTGCAGTACAGACTAGAGTCCCAAGGTAACATAATGTTGCATATACAGTTCTGCCTTACTTTTTTTCCTATCCATAAAGGGGAGGAAGAAAACTGGATTTTTGCACCAGGGAAACACAGTAACATGTTAAAGGCAAAGGTTCTTTCTGAGAGCCTAAAGTGAAGAATGAATTCTAATCCATAACTGCTTGTCACAAGTATCTCTTTCATGCATGAATAGTAATATTGCACTCAATGAATACACTGGTGATTGGTTTCTCCAAGATAGCTAAGTGCTATTCTTTTTTTCTGCTTTGTGATTCCTGGTCAAGATAGTACATCACGTTGCTGAAGAACACAACTGAAATATTCTAGAAATAATGGTTAATAATGGGACAAGCCTCTGAATATAAAAGAAACAGTGTCTCATATATTTACAGCCTTCTGTGTCTCTTGAGCATCTGCAGAGGTGCTGATATTATTGCACTACTTTCATGCCAACTCCAGCATAAAAAGTTAACTGCCCTGACCAGTAAATGTGTTGCCTCATATTTGTAAGTTCCTTTGGCCAATTCCAATATTTTTTTAGGGAGGAGTGATTTTTATCTATGGCTTGGACTGATTGCTTAAAAAGCAGGTTCTCTTGCTAAGCCAAAAATAACACGGTTGAATAGTGATGCTTCTGCTGTCACAGCATTCCCTGGGACCTAAATCAGAGCGTGATAGGGGTGTGACTGGCACAGCTACCGATACCGCAGTTATGAAAGGACATTTTTCAGAAATGTACCCTGGCCTGCCATGTGTATTGTCATAGTTCTCTATATTAACATTGATTTTAAGTTACCGTCCTTTCTTTTATTGCAATTTTCATGGGGAAATCACGTACCAGCTGCTGATGTGCTGTTTGTCTCCCGGATGCTTGGGCAGCTGAACCTAATATTATTATTTCACTGACCATATAAATTTTACCTTTGGGTTTATTTGTGTTTTGGAATGGATTTTTTTTTTTTTTCTATATTTAAGTTTTAAATCTTGTTTGATGTGTTAGAGGACAAGTAGCCTCTATTGAAACTGATGGGACTGTCCCTTTCAATTATAAAGACAAAGGAATCAATGGGACTCATTTCACACATTGAGCGAGGTTGGTATTATTTAACACTACAATGAAGGACAGTAATTGATGATAAATTACAAATGAAGTCCTATTGGATTATGCATTACTTTACTCATAGTGGTGTGAAGGATTAATTAAATTGAGTAGGAAGCTGCAAAACATGAAGTTTTCTCAACTCTGCCTCATCTATGAAACCATAGGATGAGCACATAAAATATGCATTTTGCCTTTACTTCTTTGAGCAAAAAAACCCCAAATAATGCACTTTATATTTTTCTATACATGCATTTGGATGGACGATCAGTCTTTAATTGTTCATTTTGGCAATGGAGAGAAAAGCAAACACAAAATTAGGAGAGGAGTAATAAGATATATTTCAGATACGGAATTGAAACACTACCAAGGGGAAGTTCTGTTAAACTATGTATCTTAATTTTTACTGTACACTATATGAAATTGTTCATAATCCTCCTCATTGACTGCAAGCTCTTTTGTAAGAAAAGAACTGTCAGTTCTTTTGTAAGAAATAATTAATAAATACCCAATTCACACTGGTCCTGGGTAAAAAAAAAAATTCTACAAATGGTGGATCCCAGCAGTACATTCCAGCAGTAAATGCATTTTTTTGTATTTATTTATTATAATTTATGTGTTTAATTGGGTAAAAATATAAAGCCTGACATTCATTCCCTAAGGATCCATTTAATACTCTTCTCCTTTATTCCCACTGTTAGTGCCCTTCTGTGCTCTGTAGCTTCTCCTGGTACCTCTAGCTCTATCAGATGAGCTCAGTTTCTTCAGCCAGCTGGTTGTTAAGGTGTAAAGAGACCTCTGAAGCTCACCCTGCTCTCTGGGAATGTTGATGGCAATGCCAACCAGGACCGTCATTCCAAGGTGTGTCTGGAGTGATGCTGGATCTTTAGCCAAATGCTGAATTGTTTTGCTCCAATGTCCTGCTCAGTTCTTGTAGGAAGATTCCTTGTTTCTACCTCTGAGTTGGCTGCTCTGTTTCTAGATATTTTCTTTGAATTTGTGAATGTCAGGGGCTGTAGGGAATCAGCCTCATTGCTGACTGCCTATGTCATGAGGAGCTCCCATATTCACCACGTGGCCTCTACAGGTATTTTGTGATGATCTGGCTCTTTTGCAGGTAGAGAATACTAGGAATAGGATCATTTACTGCAGATAACATCTCTCCTGCAATATGATACAGGGTTTTCTCTGGTTGAATCTGACACAGGCTGACCAACAGAAAGGAAATGCTCTGACTAATCTAAGAATTCATTTGGACAAATTACTAGATACTCTTTTATTCTGTGAAATGCCATCTTGTGAAATGTAATGCCAGTGGGATTACCCAACGTTTAAAAACAAAAACCCTGATCAAAACCACACACCTTTTTACATGAGCAAAGATTTGCAAGGAAGTCTCTGTTATTCTGGTAGGCATTATTTATTTCCTCTTCCCACTGGGACAGAAAATAGAAAGTTAAATATGCAACCAGAATATGTTTTCAAGGGGTAAAATTATACCTTTGACTGACATTGTGAGATATTTATAATGTTGGGAAGTAGTATTTCAAGGTTTCCTTGCAACCTGCTTTGAAGACTGTAGCTCCTTTTTTCTTTTAATATTTCTTGTGTAGTGATGACAGTACAGCAAACTGTCAGTCACAACTAACTCATGCACATCCTGCTGTCAGTGTGAGTGTGGAGCACTGTGGAGATCTAATGGAGCAAGGGAACGGAAATCAGAAGGCAAAGTCATCCCTGTGTGACTTTGAAAAGTCACTTAGCCTTTTTAAACAGGAGCTGTCACAAGTGGACTCAGCTGAACTCATTCTCCTTTCTTGTGTCCAGGAAAATATCTCTGTATGTTAATCAACACTTCCACCTCTTCCACTTTTGTTTCAAGTCTTGAAATTCCCATCAGCTCCCAGTCCACACTAATAATATCAGAGTTTTAAGGATTTTTATTCTTATTTTAAAGATCTTTCAGCTCTCTTGTACAGAGTAAGCTTCCAGAGGAATGTTTAAAAACTTCAAGAGTATGCATTTTAATGTCATAACCAGGAAATGAGAAAACAAATTAGAACACAAAATCTGAACTGCACTGGTTTCTTATTTGGGAGGCCTTGTTATTTAGTGTTATATTTTTGTGGACTAATTATAATGAGTTATATTTATTTTGATTGACAAGCACACATTTATTACAAAAATTGTGGAATTATTTAATAAGACGCATAGAAAAAGCTTGGCTTCTGCATGTTGTAAAATAATTTTTATAACTTGGAAGTCCCTGAAAAGAAAAACCAAATTCTATTATGCCACTTAAATGAGAATAAGCTTAAAAAAGGTTAATTGCACAGTGCTGACTCCAGGCCATCTATCATTTTGTTGACATAACATTCTCTTCACTGGTGGGAACAATGATAGGGCGTACCAGCGATGACATAAATTGAATAGTCACTTTTTCATGTAGATGAAAAATAATGCCTTGGGATTCCCAGGTTGTGACAATGTAGGAAGTTGTGATTAGAAAAAAGGGTGAGAAAAAGACTTGAAATGTTCAAGTATATTTCATTGACATGAAATGCAGAACAAATGGTATTTAATAACTGCCTTTTAAAATTATTTGTAATTAGTGAGGCATTTTGGCAGGTGCATTTTCCTTTTCATCTTTGAAATTTTACCTTAATTTTTTTGACAGATTGGTCTCATAATGATTACAAAAGAAAAGGCAAAGCACCTAGGTCATCTAATCTACAATTAACTCCGTTAATTTCCTGGAAGAGTAAAAAAAGATTGATGTACAATATTACACAGTACCTGTTTCAACAGAATTATTTTTAAACCTAGGAGTAGAACATCAAGGCATATTTATTTTGCTTGAGGTACAAACTCTAAAATAAAAATATTATGTGATCATATGTTAGCATGTACAGTAAGGTGAAAAATCAAATCAAACTCCATGACACGCCTTTAGTCTCTGAGGATTTAGTACAAGTGAGAGACATTTATCTTCCAATTATACAACTAAATGTGATCCAAAAAAAGAAAAGTGAATTTTCCACAGGGAAATGTTCTTCACTCTTGGGGAAATCTTCTATGATGTGTTTAACTGCAGTCAGCCTGTGTCTGTAGACTCATTTCATTGTTGCAGTGGTGGGAGAGACATGGAGAATGTTTGTCCCAAATTCTGGATAACCAGCATAATTTGGACTCCACAATTGCAAGTGCAAAATAGATGGCATGGAAGAAAACCATAATAACGCTGAAGCTAAATCATGGCTCAGCTCTTTCTGAGTGTCACTTGCCTCTTTTCCCATATCCTTGGGAAGTAAAAAGGTAAGGACATGATCAGGGGGCCACCCCATCCATGTTCCATTCCTGATGTGCAGTTCTACTCAGGGAATGCAAACCAACAAGCCCTTCTGATTGTGCTGAAATAGCTGCAGGTATTTATCACACAGAGGAAGGCACGTTCTCATTTTAGCATATTCTTAAGACATTTGGAGCTTTTTAATTTAAACCCAAAGCACTGATGTAACATCCCCCGTTGGAAATCTACTATAACCAGAAGGTCCCAGAAAGCTCCAGTGGGTTAAGTTTGCTTTGATTTCAGTGTGACACCTTGCCTAACGTGGGATTTATAGCAGTGAAATGCTCGGGTACCAAAGCCACGAGTATTTGTGTGGCTAATTTTGTACTGTAGAAAAGTTGTGCAGTTTGTCAGAGAGATATATAATTTCTGTTTTTAAAAGGAAGCTATGTTTCAACTCTTTTCTGTTGAAGGCAGCATCAAAACTCCCTGCTGCTTTTGGCAAATCAGTTAAATCTACATTGAGTGCCTCTGAAAATCCTATTTTTAGATGCTTTAGCCACAACTTAGCACTTCTGTTCAAACCCACCATTGCCAGGACCTTGTGTTCCAACTCCATTTACAAAAGTGTTGTGTTAAACACTGTATCTTAATTTTATGCATGTGGCTATTTATGTGTGTGATGTTGCATCGTTTTGTCTTTCTAATCCTCCTGCTCTCTGCCAGAGGAACCAACAGACTCCAGTTTTTCACCGCCATGTCCTCATAAATTCTCTGTAAAAGTAACATTATGGTGTAACACTGAGAGCTCTCTCAGCCTCTAAGATCTCTTTTAAGTTGTCATCCTGTGGATATGGGAGATTGGATCTTCTAATAGGAACAGCCAATGCAGGCTGAAAAACTTACCCTTTCCAATTATTTTCATTAACCACAAACACTTTTGTCTCCATCACAACATTCAAAGCCCAGCTCCACTTCTGGTTTTCTAAAGTATTACTTTTCTCAACTCATTTACTTTACACCATTCATCAATCCGTTCCCTCTATTACCTTGCAAACCCAGTAAGAATCAAACTCACCCAGAAGAAATGAATAGCATCTGTTGGGAGGTATTACTTGTCACTAGGGGGGAAAAAAACCCAAACTGCCAACAATTCCTTATGCCACAATTTTTTTTGGCTTACTATACAGGGAAACACCTTTAGGAAACACTAGCTATGGGCAGATATTTGGATGATAAACTAGGGAATGAAAGTAAGCTCACTAAAAAAAACCAAGACACTTCAGATTTGTGTCTATTACTAAAAGAGAAGCATGCAGCTATAGGTAAGTAGCAGTTTTGTCTTCAGTTCTGAATTCCTTCTAGAGCTTCTCTAGATATCTTTGTCCCCTAGAAAATCATTTCAAAAAAGGAAAAAACTGTTTGTGCAAACATACATTGCCTTGAAGATTTGTGCCAAAAGTGTAGATTATTTGGCTTTATGATTTTTTTTTCAGTGTTCTTTTGCATGCTCCTCATCAAGGCACAGAAACAATACTAAGCAAAAATAATAAATATTCGAAGACACAGGTGAATTTTGGACATTAAATGCCTAAAAGTATTTTGTGAATGTAAGGAATTAATAAAATAAAATTTTTTAAAATAAACATTTGTTTAATAACTCTTATAAACAATACCAGTTTACACAAAATTAACAAAATTTAAATGGGAAAAATCATTAGGCAAAACCTGATGTGCACCCACACGCACAGGCAGGCAGCCACAGAGGACATGAGATGCAGATGTTAAACCAAGGTGCATCTCTACCAGTCTCTCAAGCCATCCCAGTAACAGTAACAAAATCCTAGCTGAAGGTCTGCTGCTTGTTCTTTTTTTCATTTACTAGGCATTGCTGAATAGGGATTATGAATTCTGACCACAAATTTCAACATACTTTTCTATTTTTCCTCTGCCTCCCTGTGACACATTTTTTTTATCAGTACTGGAACATATTCTAGTGAGCTTGAAGTACCTGACAGCTAACAGGCAGGTTGAATAAATTGTTGCTGTGTGCCTGGGGGGTCTACATTTCCCTGACTCCTTCTCTTTTCTTTTTTCCCTGTCCTCATTCTGCTCCTCCCCTCATTTCCCTGTCCTGTCAGCTGTTACAGAATTCCATTTTTAATGCATCATGTGCTATGTATACAAGACTCTGCATGGGGAGGGTCATCTTTGTAATCATATTTTACTCTTCTAGTAGCACACATTGCAATAGCAACAATAATATTTGAATATTCTTAGCAAGCAATTTCACATGCACAAAATTTGGAGGTCTTGTGCTGACTAATACTGCATTCTTTTAGTATCACATTCACTTTAGTGTATGTGAGTTCAGTAAAGCAGGCAGTTGTGCCTTGGCTTTGTTCTGGATTGTCCCTTTGATCACATAATGCTTTAAGGAGTCTCTTTGCCAGCAAACAGGAGTTGCCTCACTGACCTTAAAGAAGAATATTGTCCCTTCCCACTGCAGCAATGGCTTCTTTTTCCTACATTCCCAGAAGGATGGAGCTTAAGAACTGTGTTGGTTGTGGATTATACTGACTGGGCAGTAACTCTCTGCTT
This sequence comes from Myiozetetes cayanensis, assembly GCF_022539395.1. Taxonomy (NCBI): domain Eukaryota; kingdom Metazoa; phylum Chordata; class Aves; order Passeriformes; family Tyrannidae; genus Myiozetetes; species Myiozetetes cayanensis. Next base: position 8,062,511 of record NW_026087742.1, read on the forward strand.
CATATGTTAGAGTTTTGCTGACTTTTGATTGCTTTCTTTTTTTTCTCTTTGAGTGAATATAATGTTGAGTTTGGGTTTCTCTCTGCTGTGGCATGATATATTCACAGCTTACAAAGATATGGATATGGTCACTGGAAGGATTTTCAGTTTATTCCTTCAGAATTTTACATGGTGAGTCGCGTATCTGTAACTTAGTTAACTCTCTGGCAAAGATTTGGGTTCTTAATTACTCAGAGTTTCTACCCTTTCTGTTGAGATGGAGAAAGGGAAGAGTGAGAGAGAGGGTGTCCATGGCACTGAATTTATTTCAAGGTCAAAGGCCTTTTGTGCAGCACGGATAAGTGCAGAGACTCAGAAACTGGACATAAACTTTTGGTCTGTACCGTCTCTTGTTTGCTTTAACAGCCCAAAACCTCTGCAAGCAGCTTATGAATGTTTAAATTGGGGTATCTGGTTCTGATCTCCTTCCAGGCTTGATTTACCCAGTCTGGGGGAAGGAGAACACCCTCAGAGGTGTCAAGGAGCTGTCATTCCTCCTCCAGGAGGTTCCTGATCCCCGAGTGCACGTATGGGCATGGGGGTGGTAGGACAGGCAAAGCTCAGGCCTGAATTTGGCTGATGGAAGTGCCTGACTGAAACTGAGGAACTAAAAGGAGCTGTGGAATATCCCTTGTGTAAATTTAAAACCAAAAAACACGACAGTCATATGGCAAAGTAGCTGCTCCCCTCATCTTTCTGTCCTCATGAAGCCGAATAAGCAGCTACAGACATGGTACACTCTCATGCTGACACACTGGACTGTGCACTGTGGCACCTGTGAGTTCACTTTAGGTGTCAGACAGAAGAGATGGATGAAGAGATGGGAAATAAACTGATAAGCTTCCCTGTGGTGACCCATCTTCCCTTCTGCTTGCTGTGGACAGATATTAACTGGTTCTCCACGTCCCTGAGCTATGTGTTGTAATGCAATTTCTGGAGAGCACAAAGATTAATTTCAGTGCTAGTTACATTTCATAATGAACTCTTAGAAAATACAATTTTGACATTCCTGACTTCTATGATGTGTCATTTCAAAACCTCATTTGTCTTGTCTGTATGTAGTAAGAGATGTCTAAGAGACATCTTTTATCGACTGTGCTTTTGTCACTTTACCATCATCTTTGCCATTTTATCTTCTGTATTCTGTAAGTTATATTGAAAACAGAAATTTTCTTCCATAAGATAATTATATAGGATATTTTCAACACTTTTATTTCCTTTTTTGTACATCAAGTCAGTTGCACATTAGGCACTTTGTGAGGTCTGAGATTTTTTTTTTTCAGGACTGACAGCATCAATCCACCTGAAGTTTCCACTTACAATCCACTGAGGACTCTGTGTGGGCAGATGTATGTGCTTATCCTCTATCTTGTTTCTGGAGAAATATTCTAATTATTTACTACAGAACATACACTAAAATTATTGGTAAGGGTTATTTTTATTTATGTATCTGCAAGTTTTGCTGTAAGAACTAGTCCATTTAAGTCTTGCATCTTGATAGCTTCATGGATAAGGGTTAAATTTTAAAACTCTTAGTGAAAAAGAACTTAAACATCAAAGGCAATATTTATTATAATTATAATAGGAATGTGTTTTGTTAGTATATTGTTTGCTGTAAACCTCACTAAATAAGAATTAGCAATTGATTTAGGAACAATGAAGACTGTAGCACATTCTTCTGTATTAAATTAGTTGGAGGAGGAGGAGGATATCAGTAACAGGAATCATGGGTGGGGTTTCTGCTGGAAAAATTCATTTAGAAAAAACTAACAAATCAGATTGAAGGTTGAGTAAATAATATTGCTTTGAAAATTCTATTGGTAGACAAAGACATCAGATGCATTATTGTAAATTAGTTCAATATTAAATTGTCTGTAATTTTAGGGGGAACATATAGAAAATTTTCAGAGGGTGATGCAGTGAAATATGCCTAACAATTGTATACAGTAAACTGAATGTCATTTCCTTAGCATGCACACTAATGAGAAAAAAGCATTATAGGACTGTCTGACAATGTAAGAGAGATCTACTTCACCACATTTAGTAATCCTTTCTAAAATTTTGCAGCTGTCTATGATTTTTATAGAGTACAGAAGATGAATTAATCCAGCAAGTACTTAATTATTAACCATTGTTATAAATGTCATCGTACAAGCTTTAACTGCTTGAGTTCCTTCTTTGGAGTTTTCTAAAATGAATAAATATTACATTAACCTCTAGCAGTCTTTAATAAAAGAAAACTGGAACAATCTAAAACTTTAAAATATATTACAATCTTATTTTTGTACATGGCTGAAGTTTGTCACAGCAAGTTTGTGTGGGTTTTTTTTTTTGACAGAAGACATACTATAGGATTTTTATATTAATGCTCCAACATTAGCTGGGATTTCAATTGCATGCATATTTTCTAGAATTTAAAATTTCTGAGCAGAGCAGAATTGTGTTTTTCTTCTTCCCTAGTCATGTTATTTAAAGATCTTTTTGAGACACACTTCTTTTCCTCAAAGTCTTTGGCTAAATTCCATATGAGACAATGGAAAAACTTCCATTGACCTCCTTGTGGCTAAATTATCTCTAAGGGTGAAATATTCCTAAAGGATGTATTTGAGACTGCCAGCTACATAATTAGTTCATATGTGTGGAGCTTCTCAGCTTAGCACCATCTGGATTGTAGATCCCCTGCTTTCAAAATGTTTGTCTAATATATTTTAAGCAAGAGAAGATTAGTTGAAGCTAAACAGAATTTCATTCAAAAGAAAAATAACTTCAACCTGGTTCCACAGCATCCAAAGTTTGATGTATCTTATTTTGGATTATTATATTTGAAGCTCAGGGTTTATTATTACTGTCTAACTCTCAAATTTCCTTAATTTAGAGATAATCAGAGAGAGTGAGGAAAAAAAATAGAATAGTGTCCATATTTAAGATGGTTAGATTGGTTTTGGTATCGAATGAGGTAGAAACAACTTAAAATACTTTACATGAGCATTTTGTGATGTTGTAGTCCTACTGCCTCACTTAAAAAAAAAAAAATAATTGGAGTTTTATTTTGTGCCTGAGAGCCATAAGATATGCTCAAATCTCCACTGCAGATCTGTGACATCTGGTTTTGGTTTTGTGTTTATGGGGCGAGGAGCAGCCCCTCAGCTAATTGGAGACTTGCTGCCCTGTTTGGATGATCCAAACTCCACTGTGTGGCTGGAGCAAAAATGAACATAATCAGTCCAAAGTGATATTATTCGCCATATATGGCATTCTAATAAAATTAAAACTGGGGAGTTGCATTGTAGAGCATAAACTGCTATTAATTAGTGTTAGCTGCAGTAACCTTGTTTAATGCATACTGAGCATTGGAGCCTAATACTAATGAAAAAAAAACATTATATGTTCAAGCTTTGGCAATTTTATAATTCCTAGCTGGTAATTGTCCTTTTTCATAGTTGAGCTAAGATTGCAAAATCAGGAGTAAAAATCAATTCAGTGTATTGCATTTAATTTTTTTTTTAATAACAAATAATAAAGGAAACCATATATTCATTTCTCAGAACAAAAAATACAGTGAGGTCGTAGTCTCAGTGATGAAAAACTTTACTAGACTTTTGTTGAAACTTTTGGACTGTCATTTTGTACAGCATACAGTAGAGATATTTTAAGGGCTGTAATAAATTTAATGTAGCCTTGCTCCTGTCTAGCGAGTAGAGTATAGATACCTGTGCATTCTGCTTTATTTGTCAGGACCCATGACAAAGCAGCTATGTTATAATTTGAGGAAATAATATTGCTTTTGAAAGTTTCTTGGTAAACAAAGCTACAAACATTAAACTCTTGTAAAGTACTTCAATCTTATTTTGTCTTTAATTATAGACTATAATAATTATAGCCACATAAGCTGCTTCAGAAACAAGTTCTGGTGTCGAATGTCTAGGAAAATTTTACTTAAGAGAATTCCTATAAAAAGAGTACTAAACAATAAATTTTTGCTTTCAGCCAAATTAAATGAAAAAAAAAATCAGGTTATTAGCAGTTAATTCAGGTATTTCAATTGTGAAGAGAAAAAGTTCTTTTATCTTTAATGCTTTTTAACCTTCTGTAAATTAAAAAATGGTGTTCAGACAGGAGTGGCAAACACAGTGCAACTGATGTTACTGGAGTGGAGATCACTGTTTTATGGGAGGAACTTGGTTTAGAAAGTCATTATATTTTAGGTTTCTTGGCTCTCAAACCTCACATTTTCTGTCTTTTTTTGCCAAAGACCATTTGGAATAGCTTATCAGCTTCACAGCTTGACAAAGTTCCTGACAAAAATCTGACCAAAATTAACCTCTTTTTTTCTGCTGTTTTTTTCTTTTTCCTTGTTGATTTTCATTTTGATTTAGAGTATTGAAACTTTTCTTCATTCTTCATTAATCATTCTTACCACTTTACTTTTCAAGTGCTGTCTTATGATTTTCCTCCCTACAGTTCTCTTCTGTGTGCTCAAAGGAATAGCATGTTCTCGTACTCTTTTTCTTTTTTTTTTTTATGAGCAGTTGGAGGAATTCTTAACATTCAAGAAGAATAAAAGAAAATGTGGATGTTCTGCTGCCAGAACCAGAAATCTTGCAGGGAGTACTATTTCAAGAGTAAAAACCTGGGAGGTTGGTTTTTTAGGAACCATCTGCTGGCACTGAAACACAGAATAAAAGATTTGGCTCCTGAAACCACTCATATGTACTCTAGAAAATTTAAAAACCATTACCTCTCCCTTTCGAGAATGGTGAAAAATTTTGAAACTACTGGAAAATGCTGGCTATTTCCAGGTTCATGGGTTCCTATTTGACAAATTGTACCATTTGGCTATGTATAAATTAGATTTTTATTCTAATGAGTCATGGTTTGCCAATAAAAATGAAATATGTTCTACACTTGTAAAATGCTGATGCAGAACTTCACAAGTTAGTTCAAGGCCAAATATTTATTCATCAACATGTAGTGGTTCAAGTTCAAAAGCACAGGCTTCTATCCCAGAAGAAATTTTATGCAATCAATCAATCCTTTTGCAAATATTAATTAATCAATTGCTCTGTATTGCACAAGAAAATAATATTCCCATGTACCAGAGGAATATTTATAGGTCTGGTGAATCTTCACCTTTGGAATTTGAACTTCCAGAGCCAAGTCAGTATTTGATAGCAGAGGATTTAGGAAGTATGCCCGAAACCTTTCACATCTCTGCACTGTAGTGCAAAAAAATGTTTCGTGTTAAGTAGGAATAATAATCTTGTGATGCCTACAGTCACCTGTCACAGCCTTCACTTCAGCTGGCTACACACTTGGAATCCAAATTTTCTTAGATTTGTTTATCATGTAGATTGAATGCAAATGAAAATTGTTATTTCTTCATGTTAAGATTCTGTTGTTTAAAATTAATCTGGCCATATTGGTGCCATTTACAATTACTAGCATTTGCATTAGCAACAGTTGAAACAGTGACACCTGCAGTCTAAATTTCACGAAACAAAACATTAAAAAGTGTTTTAAAAGTCAGTTTTCAAAACTGATTGCTCTCTAGACTTCCTTGGGAATTAACTTTGAAAAGCCAGTATGATGAGCTTGAGTTAGTCACAAAATAAAGTTCAGACATCTCCCTGTAGCTGCAAATTTATTAAGAACTATTTCATTACTCTGTTAAGTACTTCAGTTATAACTCCTGCTGATTTCCAGAAAAAGTGAGTTCCATCTTCCTACTTCTTTCAGTTGTTTGGGTTTTTTTTTCCCTCTTCTTCTTTTATACCATTTTCTAAACTGTTACTTAGCAAGTTGCAGTTCCTGATTTCTGATCTACATTGGATGGTATTGCATAAAGGCCCAGCAAGCATGGTAGTACATGAAACAATTGCCTACATCTCAGAATCATGATTTTAAAATATATCCAATTCAAAACAAATCAGGCAGCAATGTGGATTGCAAATATAAAGTTACTCTGGGGATTTCTGTGTTTACACTGCACAGTGTTGCTGTGTGCTGGCTCCTCAGATTCAGTAAATGGACCTCACAGGGTGAAACTGCCAACATATGTTGTAAGCAGAGAATTATGTCATGTGGTGTTAAGGCTAATAGACTAAATTCCAGATAAATGCTGATGGATCTACAGGTGGCCTTGCAGTGCCTGTTACAAAGTGTAGCAGCTAGTCAGAGGAGTGGCCATCACCTTACAAAACAAGATGTTAGGCTTATGCTTCATTTTTTTTCTCTGGATCTATTTCCTTGCTGTAAACAGTTAGTAAATACAAATCCAAATATATATTGCATATATATAGAAGGAAATAGATGCATCCAAGAAAAAGGCTTGACCTGCTCCAATGAGAGGAAAAGAGCAAAATGTTAAAGAATCCCTACGAAGTTCGAGTGAAGAGGATGGGTTTGTTAATTTAGTTGAGGACAAATCTTTCCGTATAAAGATCCTCCAAATGTGTAGGTCTGATAAACCAATCAACTTTATGTTGAAGGAATAAATTATTTAGACAAACTGAATTGGCATAGCTGAAGTTATGCCACGTGGCTTTCCCAAGCTGTCCAGTTACATGTGTGCCATATGAAGTGTAAGGGATGGAGAGGAGAAGAAAAGGGAAAAAAGATGAGGCAACGAAAGAAAGGGTGAGCAAAGGGAAAAGCTTTGTGCTGTTCTTAAAGGGTTTTCTCTGCCCTCTTTCCTTCTTTCCAGGTGTCATACTGATTGATATATGTGGGATTGAAATCTGCCCTGAGGTGTTCAAACCAAATGCTTTTGATTTCTGTGGAGCTTGTTTCCATCAGAGTTGACTGTGGCTTTTCTTTGACTGATTTTTTTCTCTTTTTTTAACTCAAATTAATGAAGTCCCATTGCATAGCAAAAAGTAATAGTAGGTCTTGGAATATGGTGGGAGAAAATAACCGCTTTCAGAGACAGTGGTTCCCTCCAAAACCAATGCAAATGTTAAAGATGTTCCTGTACAGTGAGGCTGAGATTCATTTATGCAATGGACATTGAGTGTGGATAAAATAAAAAAAAAAATATCTTGGAGCCAGCCCTCTGGGCTTGTCTTAGATATTTTGAGCCAAATTGCAGCAATCTGCAGTGGAGAGAAAGAAATGCTGAGTGGGAGTCAGCCAGGAATGCTTTCACCTACGTTCTGGGCCCCACAAAAAGCCATATTCAGGCCGTTTCCAGCATGAGCTTCCATCGACACCATCACTGCCACCGTGTCAGGCTGGAGCCTGTGCAGGTGCCCACCCTTCCCAAGGACTGTCACTCACACTTAGCACTTGCTCACCTCTTTCCTGGCACTCTTGATCTTTATTTTTGCTAAAGTCAAGTCTTCAGTTTGAGAAGACAGGAATGCTTTCTTTGGGAGGCACAGGCAGATTGCAAACTTCTACAGGCTTCATTTTTTACAGACTGCAGTTTTGCTCAGCAGTGCAAATGCACTGTATGCAAACTCAGTAGATTTCAGAGGTTAATTTTTACTCTTTGCAAAAACCTTCCACATTATACCACGGCACAAGCAAATATACTTGAGTTACATGATAATCTTTAGTAGTAATATAGTTTTTATACTTAAAAAGTTAGCCTTTTATCTGAAAAGCTAACAGTATTTCTGTGACTTCCAGTATTTTAAAAATTGGATTAAAATGCTAAAAAGGAGTTGTTTTTTTTTTTAATTATTGTTTTACAAGCTTTGTAAATATGAAACTCTTGTCTTAACTGTCCTGTCTGAGAAAGTCATGTTAACAGCTTTCATCTTTAAAATAGCTCCAAATGCACTTAGAATAGCTGTCAGCAGAGCAGAGATCTGTGAAATGTATCAGACAACTGGCCCACATAGCAGTGAGAAGGGAATGTGTTAACTTGGCTAACATGGAAAATCAAACAATTGAGGGAAAAAAAAAAGAAACAGAAGAAGGATAATAGACTAGATTTACTAATTAGAGAAAAAATAGATGTTCTGTGGGAAGCAACACCTGCAGTCATTTTATAGCATTCAGGCTGCATTCATTGTAATAAACAGGGATTTATCCTGATAATTCCGAAAGGTGATAATCATCACTCTCATCTTATAAGAAAGTAAGATAATCAGTTTTTCATCTGCCTTTAATACAGTTGAGGGTCTTTACATTTTATTTTGATTATTATTATTTATTTTTGTGTTATATAGAACATATCTGTCTTATCTATAAAAAACCCCACAAACCTGCTGGCAAATCATATTACTATAGCTCTGCCTCTCAAAAATTCATCTTTTCTATGGCATAATTAACTATGTTTCATCCTGATACTGGTGAGGAGAATTTGGTTATTAGAGTCACAGTTTTTCTTAAAACCACATCTTACATTTAAATGTACAATTTTTTTATTCCCATAAAAAACTTCTACCAGTAATTGAAAGGTGCATTTGCATTTTATGGGTACTTCAGTTTTTTCAAAGAAAAACTGAAAGGATTAGATGTCTCCAAGTTGTGATTTTATAATCTTTAAAACAGCTACTTGGATGTTTCCAGTGGTTTCCTTTTTATTTCACATGTGCATTTTCAGTGATTTCCCAGAAGAATGCTTCTCTTTATGACAGATAAAAATAATAACAGCAACCCACATCTTAAGCAAGCCTTATGGTGCCATACAGAAAAATTCAATATTGGAAGCAATTACTAAGTACTATGAGGAAAGTATTGATTTTATTACTGAAGTTATTAATTTCAAGTAGCTCATACACTTAGGAATGTTTGTTTTCCTGTGTCTAAGTTATTATGATATCGTTCTAAGCATCAATATTTTATACTAACGATTTTCTAGATTAGAAAGTGTGGAACTCATTAAAAAACACATACCTTTGTTATTGGGCTGATTTCCATTAACACATCTGTGCATGGTAGGACAACATGAAACATGAAATGAAATGCTGCCCTGAATCAGCTAAGAAAGCATCTTTTAGTTTGAAACATAAACAAAAATCAGGCACAGTGGCCTATGCCCCTAGCATTACTGTATCCCAACCCATAGAAAAATGTGTTCAATATATTTGTGTTTTATTTCACTTAATAATAGAGTTTGCATGAGTTTTTAGGTGGTAATTTTAGCCCCATGCCTTTTATGACATACCAGCTAACGGTGAAACACTTATTTCTGCACATCTATTAAAGATACAATATTTTTAATTCCATCAGCCCAGGGCTTAAATTAGAATTTAAGGTAAATGTTTTCATTTAGCTTATTGATTCTGTTCCAATTTAGGAGATTACCCCGTGGCTTTAATTCAGCCAAAGGATCTCACTGGGGAGATTTTCAAAGGCACAAAAAAAAGTCAGACCCCTAACTTCTATTGACTTCTGAAGATTGTATTACTGCCTTCTCTCTGGATACATGGAAGACTCAGTTCTCATTGTTCTCTTAATAGGAAAGAGCATCCATCTTTCTCAAGTAGGCTTTGAAAATGTTGATCAAAGCAGAGGAGGCCAGATGCTCACAGTTTGCTATAGCTCTGCTATATTTGGGTCAGTGAATTATTTGCACCATTTGGGAGACAAGCCATGTCATTGCTAAAATTATTATAATTTGCTTAGTCTCCTAATAACAAAATTTAACACTGAAGAATTAAGTTTTCCCTGACAAAACGCAAAACCAAAAAAGTTTAAAAAACCAATTCATTAACACCAATGCATTTGCCTGTTAAAGTTGTCCTTCAATTGGGATTTTTTTTTTGTTTAGGTTGTGAGTCATTGACCTTGATTCTTGTTCTGAAGATAAGTACTGAAGCACTGCAGAGGAAATGCCCTCACATGCTTGGATAAGGATACTGTAATGCTTTTACTGCATTGCAATTTAGATTTGAATAGTGTTGGCAGATGCAGAAAAAGTGTAACCAGACTCTTATACCTGCTTTTACACATTTTGTCAAAGTTCTTCTTCTCTACCCATCTGCCAAAAAAGTTCCCCGAGCTTCTGGTGCCACCCGCCCTAGATAAAGTTAGCTGATTTTATATTCCAGCATCATGCCCCATTCAGCAAGAAAGCAAATTCTTTTCTTAAATGAACAGAATGACTACCAGGAATATCTCCCATCTTCTGGCATCAGTTTTGTGGAGTTTATGTACTTGGTAGGCTGGCTTCAGTTTCCAGCTTTTTGATCTGAATCGCAGCACGTTGTATTACATGTTTGTCTCATGTTACCTACTCAAAATCAGCAGCTGAGATAATGCCACCCTTGCCTTGGTTTGTCACCATCAGTTATCCACTCATATTGGCAAAGTTCTCAGCTCAACTACCTTTTCCTTTCACCTCTTCATGTGGAACCTCATTGCTAAGCAGGAGCTGGTTAACTGGAGATACAGGAGATGAGGAATGATAAGTGGAGGGTACACTGGACAAAAAAAAAAAAAGAGTAGTACACTGAGATGTACAATGAAGAAGTTAGAGCTTGCTAAAAAGGAAAATAAGGTTTCGTTAAAGAGCCATTAGCAAAAAGGGAAGAAGTTTTAAAAGAAGAAGAAAAAATGCAACAAGCTTCATCTTTGACCTTGCAACCATAAAATGTCCCAGCCTTTTCTGAATGCTTTCGTGAAGCCCACTAACATTATATTTAAAGTGTGTGAAAAAAAGTAAATATAGAAATGCAAATTAGGCCTGACAGATTAGCCTAACAATCATTTTTTTTGAAAAGCAGAAGGCTGACGACAGTTTAGCAGTTTATTTTAAGAGCTGAGTAGGATGGCATATTTTTACATTAAACAACATTAACTTTAGTTTTCTTGTGTTTATTTTTGTCTGAACATATCCTTATGAATCTCCACCACTCAGTAAACAGTTCTACATTTGCCTGAATTAATAGGATAAATATTGCCAGTTTGTTAGAACAGATAATGAAAAATGACTTGAATACATTAAATGTGTTTGGGACATATTTAATCCATAAGTTTGATGTTAACAGCACCAACATTATCTTATAAAATTTTACTATCAACATGATCTGGGAAGCATTCTTGTGGTAATCTCATTCGGCTCCTCATTTATGCTAACATAAAACACTGGCTATGTTGAAATATCAGCTTGTGTAGAACTGTGAAGAGCTGCTAGTTGTACAGCCACACAGGAAAATGCTAAATAATCATTAGAAGAAGGTGTTCTCTGGCTGCTGGTTTGAGGTCACAGCAGAAAGAGACAGAGTGCCTTTAAAAGACTGAAGTGCCATGGTATGAGGGTCCTGAGAGCTCTTGAGATGTACTCAGGCTTTTTGCTGATTTAATGTGAGACCTAAGGTGGCATATTGAGATGTGATGCTTTCACGAAAGGTGTGATTTCTTTACTAATGGTGTGTTAAGATTCAGAGTCTGATGGTACTTTTTACCTTTGAGGAAGAAGTAGTTTTGTATTGTGTAGAAGTGATTTGTGGCTGCAGAAGGAGAAGGTACAGGAAGGAACAGGACTTACTAGCCTGTGGTAGGATCAGCACCACTCAGATACCCTGGGTCAGCTGGAGTTGGAGTGCCCTGCTCTTTTGGTCCTTAGCTATTTGGCTGTTTTATTTTTGGGTTTTCTTTTCATTTTTTTTTTTCCGATAGTGGCTGTAAATGAATAAACTCTCCTGGGATGCCATGGTATGAAGGACAAGATAGCTATTGAGACTACTTCTCAAATAACAGTCTTTAGATACATGCTCTCATGTAGCCAGTTACAATTTCTGAGATGTCTAGGTTGCTTACAGAGGATGATTCTTTTGCTCAAGTGCAAGTTTGGAGGTATCTCATAGGAACTCCCTTTGTATTCTTAACACCAAGAACAAAAAACCTTCTCTATTATGTGTTCCTGGATCAGGTTTTTCTTCCATTTGCTTCCAGATGGACTTAGAGTGTCTTCTGCAAACAAAGAAAAAATATGTGTTATAAGAAAAAGGTGAAGTCTTAATTCTTGCTTTTCTCATACTATCTAGGCCAGCAATAGGGAATTTCTTGTAAAAGATATAACAGTTGCTGACTTAGCTTTACAGACTTTGTCTGATTCCTAGTCTTCTGCAGCTAGGTGGAAAAAATAAGTCCAGTAAAATTCTTTGATCTCTGTGTTTTGAAGTCTCTTTGGAAAAAAAATATATCTGTGTTACCTTGAGGGCATGAGAATAGATGGCAAATTGATAAGGTGCATAGGTAAGCAAAATATACTTTTTCCCTCAAAAAACTGATCATCTCTTATCCAATTTTCATTAGAAGGAACTTTATTTCTTATTAATTGTATATAATTGTATACAATTAATGTAATGAGTGTGTATATATATATATATGTCTGGTTGACCCAAACCAAGATCAGTTTACCCAAACATAACTTTATTCAAGATTAAAGAACATATATGAGAACTGCTTTTTAATTGTGCAAATCTTTCTCTCTCTTTGTGTTTGTGAGTTTATCAGCAGAAACATCTATGAATAGATGCTTGTACATACACTTAAAGATTTGTATGTATGTCTTTTTATGAAGGACGCTTTTGTTTTCCTCTGCCACCAAAAGCTTAAAAAGGTGCTAGCAAAATGTACAATATTATGGTTGAGAATTTAAAGCCCCAAAAGTGAGGAAATTAAGAAACAAACATATGCCCTCATAGAAGAAATGACTTTTAAAGCACGGTTGTGCTGCACCATGAAGTCTTTAGGGGAGAGGTTATGTCAATTTATATGATTATACAGTGCTCAGTGCACTGTTGGTGTACGGTAAGTAAACAGAAAAAAATAACAGTTATGGTAACAGAATGGTAAATTTGGCATATTTTTTTTAAATTTTATACATTTGGATGATTAAAAAAAAATACTAAGGCAACAGTAAAATTTTGTACACTCCACGAGCTACAGAAAGTCTCAGGGTATTTTGTTCAGTTGATGTATTAATTAGTTCTCTATTACAAGCAAAACAAAGAAACCCTGCCAAGCTGATCTGGGAACTCGACCCTTTCCCCAAGCTTGCAGGGGTAAAATGGTGTGTAGGTCTGGTCCCCACACACGCTGCTGAATTATGTGTGTGTGCCCTCCACTTCACAGAATTACAATGTTTTCATGGCAAACATTGCTGCATCTGAGTTGATCTCCCCAGAGCTTTTAGAGTCGTAGGGGTTGCAAAATAAAACTTGGCCAATGTTTAGCTTTAATGAGTCCTGTAACTGTTGTCCTGTCGTGCCTCAAAGTCTCTGTATGGCTGCTCACAGGGGCTCCCTGATAGTCACCAGATTTCGTCTTTCTTCTAAAACGGGAAACTTGCAGAAACGCGTCAAAGGCAATGTCAGAACTGTGTGTGGCAGCTTTTAAAGTATAGATGTTCTGCAGAAATAGACACTGCTTTGCTTTGCAAACTTGATAAAGATGCCTTGAATTCAAGGACCCTAAAGGGCACCTCGTTACCCTCCACAATATGAGAGGGAGGGAGCAATAGGGGCGCTCACTCGTGGGCTGACCCAGTCCTTGTGTGACTTTCAGGAGGGGATGACTCATGAGCCCGTGCTGTGGGTGCCCAGCCAAGCTCTGCCTTGTCAGTCTGTCCTCCTTCAGCACTAAAGCAGCACGCGGTTTCTGTGGTAAAAAAGCTTTCCCAGGTTGGCAATTTCCAACACAATCAGTGGTGGGTTCTTCAGAAGTGACAGAGATGCCCCTGTGTAAGGAATGGACTTTGGGAAGTGGAGAAGGACTTTTGTGCACGAAAGGGCTGACCTCATAGCCTTGCAGGCTTCCAGTGGGAGAGGCTGTAGCTTTCATCATGTCTTTGTGAATGGATGAAGAAGAAAGTTGTTTCACACCCTCCCTGGAAGCCCGTGTAGAGAGCTCTGCTACCATTTAGAAGAAGGTGAAGGTGAAGTCTGTAATGAAGGGAGAGAGAACTTTAGGAAAAAAGTTCTGCTTTTTAGGAATAAAAAGCTCTGTAGAAAATTCTTTATTCAAGGAAAGAACTATGCAGCAAATTGTCGGTGACTTTTATCTATAGTGCAGTAAACCAGAATTTAAAGGGCTGAGTCATAATGAAAGCTGAGGAGAAAAGAAATTAAATATGTCTGAAGATTTGAGAGAATGATGTGTATTAAAGCTAGATAGAACTAGCATAACACAGGCCATGAATTTATTCTGCAATTTTATCTTCAAGTCCTTAACTTCTGACTGAGCTGTAACATAGAAGTCAGAAAGGTACCCTGTCTTGGATAAGGGGTCCACTGCAATTCTGAAAGAGTTGTCCACCTGGTTAGTTCCAGAAATAATTATCTTGCTTTTGAGTAAGCTTTCAAATTGCTGAGGAACTCATGAGCAGAAATTATACAGCAGAAACTGAAACTAGTTAAATGAGCTATAAAATACTGAATCACAGGCCACCTTTTATTGGGCTTCACACCTCTGAGTGCTTAATCAGTTTTGGTTTACGTGCTATTACTCCAGGGGGGAAGGTGGTGGACTGGCATTGCTTCGATGGCAGTAATTGCCCACTGTCCTGCCAACTGTACAGCAACACTGATAGATAGAGAGATATAAAAACCTTTTTGGTTATGAGTTTTCCCTGTCTGACTGCATTTTTTTGTGTGAATGAAAAATGATCACTCCTGGGGTGCTGCTTTGGGCGTCCCTTCACACCCATCAGGGTACGGCGTAGCTTTTCTGAAGGCAACAGCTCCTTCCCCTGTGAGGAGATAAATGGATGCAACTCGTGCAAAATGCCCATGCAGGAGTCTGTGTCCATAAAGTCCCCTTCCATCAATCTTGTAAGATAAAAAGCCTTCTGGCCTTCAGTTCTGAAACTTTCCCCTAGCTCTGTGTAACATTGCCTTATAGACAAAACATCTGCAGGGCTTGAGAGCTCAGCTGATGGCTGCTGAAACACCAATCTGATGCACCAGTTTACTTTTGCACAGCACAGGGCTCAGTGAGGTTTGGATCTGGGACCAAATAAAAGATAAAAAGCATTAACTCCCAGACAGGGCTTTCTTCTACGAGGCAGCTCAAATTTTTAGCTCAGATTAACTTTTTTCATTCTGTAGTTCCACCCTTTGGTTTGTGTGGGGTTTTTTCCCTTGAAAATCTTTACTTTCTGTCCTTCAAACAGTGCACTGCCAACTGCAAGATCACAAAACCTTTTGGTTTTAGTGCTCCAAATTGCAGCTGCCATTTGAAAAGTCAATTTTTTCTGCATTCAGAGTAAACTATACAATTCTGTATTACTGCTCATGTGCTCCTAAAGCACTGCCTTGTACTGACTGAGGGTTTTTTCCCTCTGCTGTATTTTGGTGCAGTGAACAGTTTGGTACATTCAGGTGTCTTATATAACCAGTAACATGATGAGTCATCTTTAGAGAGTGATTATTGACACGCTTCCCTTGCTTGATTTCAGATGGGGAAGGATGTGCAGTTAGAAAGTGCTTTAAAAAATGACAGTCTGAACCCCTTAACCATTTCTTTTCATGCTGTATGTTGTTTTTGCTATGGGGCAAAGGCCTAACAGCATGTTTAAGAGTGATGCTCCATTGTTCTTCACCCCATAGATGTGACTCCTGATGAATAAAATGATCACAAAGAAACCAAAGCTCTACATCAAGAATTTCCACTGAGACAAGGACGTAGAGACTCTCTCCCTGCACAGTGCTGGGTCCCTGTACATCCAGCACCCCTGGTCATCTGCACTGGGGGAACAGCCATTCAGGGGCTTCTGGGGTCAGAGCAAAATTGGAGGCTGCTTATAATGTGTGAGATGTGGGAGATTTGGCAGGTCCTTTATATCCTCTGCTGTAAATACTTTGCTTTTTATACTGAACACAGTAAACCCAAATTAAAATTAGAGCACGTCTCCCTTCCTAATTTCTCCAACTAGTCCAAACGAAGAAACGAAGCAATCCTTTTAAAGGTTTTGTAGATAACCACTTAAATAGCCATTGAAACTTTCTGGTACAGTATCTCTATGGTTGTCTGAGGTCTGCCAGCTCTGGGTGAAAAAATTCATCCTGGCCTCTTTTGGGAAGTTTCCATCACTGGCATGAGAATGTTTAGAAAGGAATGGCTTCAGCTGATCACACCCTGACTGGTCATTGTGGAGTATTTCAATAACAGTAATCATTCTGAGCTCATAAAGAGCAGTGGCTGGGAACACTGTAAATTAATAAAATGCATTATTAAGACTGAAATAACTTACTTTGTCTCTCCTTTCTTGGTTATTGAAATTATATCTAGACATTTATTCCAGTGCTTTATTCAAAAAAACCCTTAATGCTGCAGCTCAGTTATATCCTTAACATCTATTCAACAGACATCATGTGTGAGGCAGGTCAGCTTATAGAATGTCATTGCTATTCTATTAAGAAAATAAGTTTTACTGTTGTATAAGTCAGTAACAATTTTTAAGTATTCCTGAGGCTGATGATGCTACAGAACTAGATATTTTGCAGTTGCTTTTATTGAATATAAATGTAGACTTCGTGCAGACTAAAGCCTTTCTGTCACCATGAGTGAAAAGCCCTCTGGTCTTATTATAGTGATTTTCAGCTCTCAGGATGAAGCTTTTCTGGGTCTTCACAAGTCGTGTGGAATGATTTCATAATTCTGGTGAAAGGCTTAGCACACAATTTGTGTTTGAGTTTTTCCCTTGAGATGGTTTCAGTCGCCGCGGGGACGTTTGTGATCTGGCTCCCAGCTGGGGACAGATACAGGGTTAAATCTCTGCCCACTGCGCTGCTGGCAGTGCTGCCAGCACTGGAGTCTGCTGGCACTGGGCTCTGGGTGCCCAGAGGCTGGTGGGCTGCAGGGGGAAGGTTTGTTGGGTACCACAGATTCTATACCCAGTTTCTCAGAGCTTCTCTTACTGTCAGTGAACTGTTCCCTTTTATGCAGCATCTGCTGGCAGAAACCTGCGTGGGAGGTGGTATTGTTTGTGTTATTTTCCCTAGAAATAGAAGACACTTATGCTGAATAAGAGACAGAGTTACTGAACAGCTTAAAGAAAAAAAAGTTTCTTTTTTAAGCGTTTCTTTCTTGTCTTGGTTATATTATATTTTTGCCTTTGCCTCCCCTCTGTGGGTAGGGGCGAAGCTTGACAAACTGGGTTTTTGTGGCCATTGATAAATGTAATGAGATTTGAGTGTCAACATGAAAACGTTATGTGTCATCAGCTCTGTGAAACTGCAGTGAAATATGGAAGTGAGGGAGAAAAAACTCCTCCGTTTTCAGCTTGGCTGTGTCCCCTGCTAGGGTGCTGTGGGGAATGTTGATAAACACTGGGAAGGGCTGAGAGGTGGCAGAGGCAGGTGAGGAGCCGGTGGCTTCTGAGGGACCACAGAAAGCTGCCACTGCATCTCCTCATGCATCTGAGTGCCAGAGGCTCCTGGCTAGGGGAAGCCTTTACAACTCTTCTGTTTTTTGCATTCCCTGGATAAAGGAAATAGGCGATGCAATGGAAATTTTGAATAAACATTTCTGGTAGGAATAATGTTTTACATCTCCCTCTGCCTCTGCTGAGTAAGTGCTGTTAGCTCCAATTATTCATTACTAAGGAAAGTCATCTAATTCATCTCTATCAGTACTCCAGGTGGAGGTGATTTTTTTTTTTATTTTTTGTTACCTGGCATGGCTGTGCTGTCACTGCTGCTGCTGCTTGGGCTAGTAGACATAACTGCTGCTGTGGACATCGCGCCTAGAATAAAAGCGGGGTCAAGGTGGAGAGGTGAAAAGAATCGTGAGTAACCTGGGCTTTTCCTTCTCTTCTTCTCAGCTCTCTATTTGAAGAAATGTGTTAGGCCTCGTTTCTCTGTGTAATTCTTCCTCTCTGCGAGGTTGTTCTTTAATAACAGCCTTAAGGCCATATAATTTAAGGATTTAAATATGCATGTGGAAAGCACGGGCCACACCTTCAGTGCGCTCCACACATCTGCAGTACAGTCCTGTGTCTCACTGCAAGCTCTGGGAACTGCCTGTGCTGATTAACTCCTCTCTGTCCAGGAAGTTGTGAGATGTCCAGGCTGTACCTTTTCTATTTCCAGTCGGAACATTTTGCATGCTATTTCAAATGTTGGCTCTGATAAAGGCAGCGGATCTCACAGGTCTGCTGTTTGTGTAAGGGAACCTTGTAACCCCAGTGGTTATACAGGGTGATTTTGTGGGTATAAATGGGTAACTGCGGTTTAAATTCTGCAGATTTAGAAAGGGGGATGTAATACAGCATTGCAGCTTGTGCAGGGTTTATCAACGCTGCACTTAAAAAGAGAAAAGGACATTTACTATTAGAAAAGGAAAGTAGATGAGTCATCATAATATTTGGGAGTGAGACTTCCTACTGCACACACAGCTGCTTGACTGAAATAACCAGATGATTATTTTCATTTAAAGAGCAACTCAGTTCTCACTGACATTATTTTTTATTCCTGTCCAGCTAGATATAAATAAATATGCCCATGATGGGCAATATAGTATTATCATTATGTCTGTAAATCTTTGCAGTTGTTTTGGGGTTTTGTTTGTTTGGGGGTTTTTTTGGTAGAAATACTTATATCACAAAAAAAAAAAAAAAGAGAGAGAAGAAATATTGAAAATGGAATTAAGGTTTTCTGTTTAATTCAGCTAAATGTGGTGTGGTTGCTTAGAAAACATATGTGATGGAAACCCCTAAAATAAGGAGAACTTGGAGGGGTGACTGTTGGTATCTTTGGGATGGGTATTATCTTAAAAGTGCCGTTATCTGGGAGCCGATTTGCAGCTCCAGAAATATTTGTTTTGCCTAAAGTATGAACATACGTATCAATAAATCTGCCACTTAGTCCCCAGATCAGAAGCATTAAGGAAAGAGGTGCTGGAATAAGTGGAACTGAGAACTTCCTCGTCCACCCACAAGTAATTTACACCTAAAAAATACACAGCCCAAAGTTGTAGGCCACTAATGTGTGCATGAGTGATGTGCAAAAATAACAACCTGCGGCTTATAAATATATGAACATTGTGACTAAAAGAGTGCTTTTAGTTGTGGAAACTGAGGCTCAGCTGAAGTTTGCTAATTGAAATCTTTCCACAGTATATTTCTCATACAGTGGTATTCTAAAAGAAGTGTCTGTTTATATTTTATAAAAAAAAAATGCTATTTCCTGGAGTAAAGATCCTGTATATTTTGTTTTCATTAATCGACTTTCAGGTGTTTGGAAGTTTGTGATTCTGAGCATTTAGTCTGATTTTTTTTTCTTTGAAGGATTGAAATAGATAGAGACGTAGATATTAATGTCTCTCAAAAGCACTAATGAAGTTAATCACTTTGGGATGGCATTTAGCCACGATGAGTAAATTACACAAATATTAAGGAGGTTTAAGAGCAACACATCTTTGAAAATTGTTTTGCAACTGTAAGAGAAAATTTAATGCCCCCTGTAGTTAACTATTAGGCTTCATGGATTCAAATTACTTGCTTTCTTCTCTCAGGTCAGAGTGCTCTCAAGCCAGCCCACTAGCAGATTGCCAGTATTTGGTTAAAGGAAGAATAGGATGTAAAATAGTCATTATATCATCTTGCTACTGTGTTACTTAACTGCTTAGAGAGATCAGTTGTCTGAATGTGTTAAAAGTTATGGGTCTGAATCACCTCTTGAAATAAAGATGTGTGGATTAGACTTCATTGTTCCTTTTCTTTAAATATTGGCAGCAGTCTCACTAAAAACAACAAGAGAGATTTTACAGGAATGCTCTTTGCATTGTTACTATTTGGCCTTGCTATCCCTGATGTCAAAATTTCTCTACTAGCAGAATGCAGATATCATGCAGAGCTGGATTTTATGAGAAGCAGATATCTCCTTTCTGAGAAAGGAGAAAGCCAAAATGATGTGTAATTATAGTTAATGGATTATTTGTTGAGTGCTATTAATTTTTGGCTATATTTACCTATAAGTTGACAAAGTACTTAAAGGTGTTCTCTTGATGATTCATTTTTGCACATCATAGTTAAAATTCTAGTAAAAAAAAAATCTGAAAGGGCTTGTGATTGTGTAATGTATGTTCTTATTTAATTGGGGTCATACTTATATTCCATAAACAAAGCCAAAAAATATGCCTTTAAATGAAAGGGGACATGGCTGATTTCTATATCTTTTAACCAGAGTTTTCACTAAAACATTCAGAGGTAGCAGTTTAGAAATGCTCTAAAAGTAAATTATATTTACAATGTAGAGAGATTTCAAAATAGTTTTGCTCTAAGTTGCCTTCTATAAGATAGAATAACTTTGCAGTTCTTCAGATTCTCTTTGATGCTCCTCCAGAAAATGATCATGATATATTAAGAGGCATAAAGAGGTACCCAGAAAAGCTGTCATGATCTGAATTCTAGTGATACTTCTCAAGGGCAGGTCCAAAGTGACCCAGCAAGGACCACAACAAAACTCTCATTTCCTTGAGAGGTATTTGCTCTATCTGAGCTTACACCTCCTCGGACAAAGCTTTGTTCTTTACATTTCCATAGAAGTGTCTTGGAGCTGGGCAATTTGTAGCCTAGTTCTGCCCCACCACAGCTCCAATGAGTGTAATCAGGTTTGGGGAGAGTGGGGAGAAATGATAATTTCTGACAAATGCAACAACTGCAACAAAAAAAATTCTATGGAAGGAAAATAAGGGGATTTATTCCCATATGAATTTGTGCTTTTGATGTTAACAGCATTGAGATGAGACAAGGGGGCGTGGGGGGGCAGGCAGCACATCTCTCAGAGGTAATATTAAAATGTTTAAATACATAAAGGATATAATTTTTAATTGCTTAGGCAATGATGTCTTCTACTGGCACTTGACTACTTTTTTGTATTTACTTCATTTTTAAGGAAGCCAACAATTATTGTTTGAATGCCTGTATTTTAGGACTTACATGGCTATGCACATAGGAAATAGCACAAAGAAATCTCACTGTTATTTTGATACTGAAGTGGCAAAGTATTACGACTGTCTTACTATCTCTCAGAAAAATATATTATAGAGCAATACTGTGAGTACTACTAACTTCTATATACTGCATATAATGTTTACGCTGAAGATTGTAAAAATATATTTTCTAACGTTTGTAACTTTGTATATTTTTTTGTTTTACTATAATTACTAATGTAATTTTCTTACTTTAGGAAAACTTAAAATTGTTTAATCTGTGGATAAAATATATTTTCTCAGTTTATTGAGAATCAAATTGTAATATTTTGGTCAGGTTTTGGCTGTCGTGTAAAGATTGGAATTTAAAGTTGCCCCAGAGTGAGTAGCTGGAGCAGAAATGTGTCTTCCATATTTTTGGTAGAAATAGAATTACGATGTTTAAGATTTTAAATAGCATTAAAACTGTTCTTTCTACTGTTTGATTCATTTTGTATTTCAGGTAAAGATATTGAGATCAGCTTTATTGGCTTATTTACTGTGGTTGGTACTAGAAATATCAAATGCCATAGCCTTTGTTTGACCATTATTATTGTAAGGAATGTCACTAATATATCACTCTCTAGTAAAGAAGAATGATACCTGTTGTTGCTGATTCTTTGTGGGTTGACGTGTATATATATATATGGAAATGTGTACATACATATGTAGTTACATGTAGGTACATAAAGAGCTACTTTGTTAAAAGTTTTAACAATTTTTTTGCCGTGATGCTAAAACCTGTCAGAAAAATTTTAGTCATTTCTCAGTTAGTCCCAGTCCTGTGTTTTCTAGGTAGAGGGATATGCTGAAATTGTGAACTTTTTTTCTGCTAAAAATGTTGTATTTCTGTTCTGTGATTAACTGATTGGTTGCAAATTTATTCTGGTTTTCGACACTCATAATTTTTACCTATATTCCATTGATAAAGAAGCAAGGTCCTATTTCTGTTATAATGCAAAATTTAGCTGTTTCTCTCCAAGTTTCCTCAGACTCATCTCAATTTAGATATGTTGCAGTTGGGGTTTAATATTGCAAGTTATACCATAGTTTATATTTGACTATCAAATTAATATATATTTCAAATAACTTTTTAGCCCTGTGAGCCTAGTATGTGCATACTGGCCATGCCTGGGAGGAGGTGGAAAGGCCACACTCCCCAAGACATCCCGTAGTGTCCATCCCTGCTAGGCATGTCCTGCACCTCCTGCCACACCTGGCAGAGAGGAGCATCCTCTGCTGGCACCATGGGGCCAGAAGTGCTGGCTTTGTGGTGTGTGCCCAGCCCATGCACAGCTCTCACACAGTCTGGACGTGAGTGTAAGACACAGTAAGGTGTAATCAGTGTCACCTGATGGTGTCATGTGCTGCAGGGATCCCAGAAATACTTTTTCCAGGAGGATTTTTAGAATGAGGTGGGCTATAGCGTTGAGGACAGATGGGTTGCTCTGCAGTCACCATCTCGTTAGGCCTCAGGCAACACTGACCAGGCACATCACTGTCCTTGTGCCCGTATCTCCACGTGGCAGCGATCCTGGGATCCCCAGGAAAATAGCACTGGGAGCATGAAATCAACAAGAGATTCATTTCTCTGCACAGATGGACTCTCTTGGTTTGATGTAAAAAAGTGTAAGGTAGATTGCTAAAAATTAATGTTCTTCTAAAAAAACCAGCAAGTTCCTTATCTTACAGAAGAGAATAAAATATTTGTTCTTCTTGAACAGCTAGAGTAGTCTTTGGTGTTCAAATCTGCTCTTTAGTTACAATATCTAACCCTGACGGGTACCAAATAATTTAAATGTGTTAGTTTGCCTATTAATATTATCATCTTGTACTACATACTTCATTGAGAGCTTTAAACAGCATAGCAAGCCAAAACCATTTAGTGATCTTTGGTGCTAAAGTGTAATCACAAAGGTTTAACACAGCCTTTCCTAACCTTGAGGCCACTTTCAATGTTTTTTTTTTTTTTTTTTTGCTTTCAGGTAGTTGTATTTCTTATAAGAAATCTTACTTCACACAATAGATGGAAGTGTTTTATCACAGACATTTTAATGTCCAGTAACTCATTGTCTAATAAGAACTTTGAAGAAGAGAAGATAATGCCTTGAGATGCTGGAACCTTTTTTTTCTCCTTAAGTAGATGTGGCTGATAAGAAACTTAGAGGAATGGTGAAAAGAGAGATTAGGAAAAAAAGGAGAGATGTTTTTAATGGGAGAAAAAGAGGAGAGAAGCAAACAAAAAGGTGACAAGGTGACAGTTAAATAGCTGAAGGCTGAAGGAAAGTAAAGAGAAAGGAAAAGAAAGATAAGAAGGAGAAAAGAAGATTATCTGGAAGAGTATAAAACAATTTCTGCTTGTTATCATTTAACTAATTTGGAGTTTCTCATGCCAACTTGTTAGTCTGTGGTATTAACTTCAGTGTCTCACTTTCATCATACTGTCTGTAGCATCTAGGAAATGACCTCTTATGTCGAGAAATAAATTTACTTAGAAGTTTAATTTGTCTAAGTTATAAGGATGAAATGAACTCTTTTATTTTAAAATGGCTTCAGTAAGATTTTTTGGTAGAAACTGAAGTGAGATGATATTGATTCATAAAAACACAGAGATTTTAAAGTAATTAAAATTTGGAACATTTGGTGCCCCAGAACTTTTGACCTTTAATAAATTTGAATGGAATCGAATTGAATTTCAATGTACAGCATTGCATATGATAGATATGGTCAATGAAGCTGCTGTGAGATTATATTTCTGTAACACAATCCAGTTTCAAGAAAGCCCTAAGTGATTTTGAAGTACTTATATGAAGAGAAAAAAAGCATTATTTTTTGCTCCTATTTGTTCTATTTTTATGTAAAATTATTTAATTATAAATTTTTAGAAACTTTAGTTTTCATTTATTATTTCTCAGTAATAATTTTTGTAAAGTGTCTATTTTCTACCAAAAGATAATTTACTATTTTTCTTTGTGGATCTTCCTGTGCCGTTTTTTAAAGCCAGCCTGTGTATATTCTCCTCTAAATGTATGTGATAATAATTTATTTTAAATCACTCTGTATAACATTATATGTATTTCCTAAGAGCTACAAAAGTAATTTTATTTTTTTTTTATTTGTAACTCTTTATTTTAGTTACACTTTAAGGACAATGGAAGAGTTAACACAATTCTCTGCATGAACTCTGCTAAAATCCTCAGGACTGCATTCCCTTTTATTCATATCTTAGATAGTTAGGCTCCTCAATAATTCACCTCCCTCTGCCTCTTTACTTGGAGATACATGGCATAAGTATTCAAAGAGGAACATGAGGACCACCCAGTTCCTAGATAAGCAGTTTTTGGTGCTCCAAGTCTGCTTTCCTGCCAAGAGCGCCATTATTAACTCCAAACATCTAAAAACATGATTAAGAAGTCTCATGATACATAAAAGAACAGCAGTGAACTGCCTCATTCCTCTTACGGTGACCTCAAAGCCTTGTACTTGCACTCGGCTCCTCCATTTTCAGGCTGTTTCCCAACACAAGAAAGATTCAAATACTCATTGCTCACCTCCAGGGCCGAGAGCTGGAACTGTTTTGTGTTCTCCTGCTAATGAAACCCCTGAGACTTGAGTCTCAGGTGCACTGTTTATGAACCAGGGGAGAACCATCTCAACATCAAAGCCACTTTATCTATTTCTTTTTCTCTTCAAGGGATGCTTTCCTTTTGATGGCCTTTCTCCTCTTCCTGTGAATCTGAAATCCCACTCTCAGCCTAATTTCCCACATCCAGCAAAAGGAAAGGAGACTCTTAACTCCTCCATATCCCCCAAGGGAATAGCAACTGGGACTAGAGCAATGCTGTGTTGCCTGGGCATGTACTGGGGAGTATCTTTATCCCTTCATCTCATGCATCAGTTTCCCTCTTGCCTTTCCCTTCTGCCCTCTTTCTATACCACACCCTTTTCTGGGGCCCCAGTTGTCATTTTTTTAAGCTTTTTCAAGTTTTTCTGATCTGTTGCCTCTTTTCCAGTACCTTCTGTGAGTGTTCCAACCCATGTGACAGTAGTCCCTGGGCAGCCAGCATTCCCATGAAAATGAGCAACCTGGTACTGCTGTGATCAGTGTTCTAGTCTATCCTTGGGATTCTACTTCCTGCCTCTTGGAGAACTGAGGACTTGACTGACATTTCAACCATCAGAGTTACCTTAAGTGGCTCTCTGAGGTACCTGCTGAATTTTAGCAAGATAGAAACTTTGAGTTGCATGTTGAAGGATCAGAAAATCTGTCTGCCACTGCATAAGTTCAAGTTAGAACACAGCAGGGTTTTAAGGGCTGCTTGGGTTGGCTGAGAGAGATGTTTTAGCCAAAATAAAAAACTTTTCTTCTAATTTTATTTTCTTTACAGAAGTCATGAATTCCTAATCATGAGTTGCAAATATGTGGGTGTATGGGGGCTGTTTTGTCTGCACAGATTCTGTGGGTGATGATGCTTATTCATACCTGTCTCAAAGCTTCAAGAGTAAGATGATCATCAGAATCCATTGACACTCTCAAGACTTTCTTAAATCAAAGTCCTTTGTTTATTTTTTTATATTCATATATTTTTCCAGAAAAAAAGTATAAATTTTGTTTTTAATTCATTGTATTTTTATATGTAGCAAATATTTTTCTGATGTGCCATTTGTTTGGTTTGCTATTTGTACATGCTTAAAAGTGAACAGTTGCCTGATTCATCACTGTCCCTCTTCAGGTCTGCCCTCCAGTGAAATAATTGCTTTATAATGATATTAGACTGGACTACTGATGTTATAAATGTGTGCCTCCTGTTAGAGATGGGGAAAAAAATCCTTATGGCAATGAATACTCATAAAAATATTTATTTCTGTGTGAGGGATTGATGAATGAAGAGACCACAATCGCGTCTAGATAATGGGCATGCATTTTTTTAGAAACAGAACTCAGTGTCAATAAGGAGGTATTTCTGCATTGTGAAAGGATGCACATAGGAAAAATAGTGAACTAAAACAAGGAACATGAAGCTTGCTCTACATAGAGCACCTCCACTGTACTATGTATTTTATGTTTCCTGGGCAATCCTTGGATTTTTGTGTTAAACTATAAAACCACCAAATCAGACTCTTCCAAAAGTGGAAAGTCATTGATAATTTCTTTCTTTTGCTATTCCAAAACTACAAGAGAGCAAACTCAAGACAAGCATCTATCTTGTTCAGTGCTGAAGAACTTGTGAGCACAAGTTTATTTTCTAAATGGCTGTTTGTTCAGTGGCCCCACCAGTGCTGTGATTTGCTTGTTTCTTGCAAACTCCCGTTTAACTAGGTTTCCTCACAAATGATTCAGGAATGGCTGTTCTTTGTGTAATTATCCATATTTGCATTCTTTTGAGTAATAAATGAGAGTTTGTTCTTCAGAAGTGTATGGCAAATATTTACAAGGAATATATTTATAAAAATCAGGATTACTTCTTTGATAATGAAAGAATAGATGAGATCATTTATTTGCCATTACTAGTTTTACTTGATACTGTGATAAAACTGACTAAGTGTCATTTTTGTTCGACAGAGTCCCAAAAACAAAACAAAAAAATTAGGAAATTCACATTTGAATTTCACAGAAACAATGCAACCTATAGAAGTGTGTCTCACATTAGGTGGTTTTAGTACCTTTAAAGGCACATGCATGCTTTTAATTCCTTCCTCTCCCATATTCTTTGTGGCAAGAAACTCTGTCCTTGGCACCAACTATTCTTGCAGAAAGAACACTCATAGAGCCTCTCTCTCCTACCCAACGTCCTGTTTTCCTGCTACATATAAGATCCTGGTGTGTCTGAGATATTCCATGACACAGGGCTTAGTAGGAATTTGAGTGAAAAAGAACAAAAGCCTTTTTCATTTGTGTACCAGAAACTTGAGAGAAGGTAGGCACTGACTACTCATAGCCTACTAAAAATCTATATTTGAATAATTAATGTGAAAAATTCATGAATTATAAAAATTAAATCCTGGGTATGCTGTCTAGTAAATCTTTGTGTGAAAAATTGTGATGGCTTGAGCTGAAAAATGCAGCTGCTACAAATACATCTATTTGCTATTCTTTTACATATGTTCAGAATCAATCAGTTTGCTACTCTCAATTATATGGCCTTTCATCAAGGTTTTTATATGTTTCAGCCTACCCAATGGGCTGAATTGTCAAGCTGGGAAATTACTGCTGTGGAATGTTTCCTCTGATATATTGCAGTCCACAAAAAGCACTGGCTTTTGTTCTCTGTGTCTTTTTATTTGCATTTTCTCCTTAACAGGCTTTGCTGAAAGGAGCTGCCTTTTTGAATTCTTACTCTCTTTCATGTCTCCATCCTTGCTCTCCCAAAACTGATCTTGACTCTCAGGTAGCGCACAGAGATGCCTCTTCATGTTTTGGTGCTACCTTGGGTATGTTTGGCTGATGCAGGTTGAGGGGAACTCTAAGGAGTCAGTAGGAAGAAATGCCTCCCAGACCCTTCTTTTTCTCTGTGAATTAGAGCTGAGGAGGCTTTGAGAATTTACCTAAATCCTTAGTTATGAAACCCGTTTTTCTCTGAGAGATTTCTGCAACAGAAACACAACACACAACAAAGTAGGGTATTTAATGAGAAACAGATGGGGCCTGTGTATTGTTAATGGAGAAAGACTACTGTTTTGTGTAAAGAGAAGCCAACACGTAACATTAGGAATAAAAACAGAGTAGGTTACAGGGCATTGTAACAAGATGTTAATTTTATGCTTGGTGTTTAAGATATTACTTAAAATGTGTTTTTAACTTACTCTGTCCAAAATACAGTCTCTCTGTATGTCATAATTAAAAAAAAACCCAAAAGCGAAAAACTGAAGACACTAATAAATATACATCCCAATTTTTGTTGTTTCTAGTCCTTTCGATAAAATTTTACACATATGCTGTCTTTCTTTCTTAACACCAGTTGTCCCTTTACAACAATATCCAGAGATGGTATTTTTCTCACAATCAATTTCTGTTGCTTTAACATTTGTTGGTGTGATTTGTTAATGTTCAGGTACCAATAAAGATTTTTTTTTCGTTTATGTATGTGTGTGTTCAGCAACATAAGAAGAATTTAACTACTTGTTTCCTTGAAAATAAATTCTCACTGACTTAGTTTTTCTTTTTTCCTAGAGACCATTGGGAATATTACAGTTTTACATGTCAGCCACTAATGGTTTTATATCCAATATTTGATTTAAAAATCACATGGCCCTGAATAGTAGTGTTTGTTTTTTTAGCAAAGCCTGCTTAGTTTCACATAGCACTATGACATTAATGTCTTCTTTTTAATGACTGTAAACATTTTAGTTTGTATTTTATATGCAGCACCTTTAAGCTTTAATTGGACATCTGATAGTCTGTGTACATAAGCACCTCCCAGGTACTGTGGAAATTGTAGACTGAGAAGCAATGATGCTATTGTGCTGGTGGATGCAGACTTGAGCCTGTTTTGTCAGATAGTCTCCCAGGAGTGTCTGCTGTATTTCAGAAACCCTTTCCATATGAACTGTTACAGAAATATGAAAATGATGAGGCAGGTGCCAGAGCAAGTCTTTGACATGCATTTTATCCCACACAGATTAGAAAGTTCACACCTTTTTTTTTTTTTTCTTGATCTTTAATATTAAAATCTCAGACTGTGAGTCTTGTAATGTTAGATCTGTGACTTTTGATGTATGTTCAATATATTATCCTGTGTTGTTAAGTACTGTCCATCATCCTGTTGCTGGAGATGCTTTGGTCTATACCATATCTTACTTTTGAGGGATTCTTCCTGTATCTTGAGAACAACAAATGCAATTGATTTGATTCCTGAGATATTCTTTGAGAAGTTCTACACCTTTCCTTCGGCAACTGCAGCACCTTCTGCTCTGTGAAAATGTGTATCATCAGAATGAACCAATTTTCCCTTTCTAACTCATTGTCACTACCTAATTTAACTATAGTCAGTCATCATCTAACTGTGCTGCATCAAAAGGCAATTTGAAGAGTTAGCTCATCCTGGAATTCAGCCTTTTCTGATGGTATTTTGTGAAAAGCATTTTGTTTCTGAAGTAGCTCCAGCCCAAGATATGTAATACAGCAACTTTGTAATAATTGTAGTATCTAAAGATATTAATTGAGCCATTTTATTCACATCACTACGAGGTGCTGGAAGTAGTTTTGTGTTTGCTGTCTTTGCTTCATGGATGAAGCCAATGACAGACAAAATTTTGTATGAGAATTTGAAAAAGTCCCACAGAAAACTAGTAGTCTTACAGATTCTTGTCATGAGATTCTTGCTCATAAGAACCTGGTGCTGCTAAAAAAAAAAAAAGATAAATTGATATGTCAGTATATCGTGTGAAGTCTATAAATGGGTATTCTCTTGTACATGTTTTTGGCTCCAGATATACTTTATGATGGTTACTGACAGTGTTGCCATATGTTATGAGCAGCCAGGGAAATAGGGTCAATCCAGAAATATCTGGGCATATGCGGTCTTTTGAGGACATTGCAGCAGAGGTAAAAAGCAAATGTAACTCTGGATTAGCTTAAGCATTTCTATATTGATAAAACTGCTTTGACACAGTTTCTGATGATAGTTCTACGTAACTGTGTGTATATATATGGCAGCATGTTGTCTCCTGCTGTGCAAGAGTACTTTTCAATATCTAGTTCTTCTCACAGTGTTAGCAACTCATGATGATGAAGATAAGCAAGAGAATAAAAATTTAAGTTACAGTTTCAGGACTTGAGCAGCTCTGCAAAATCTATGGCAGCTTTTTCACAATGGAGGAAAAATGTGTTTCCTCTGAGCTCTAGAAGAATCAAATGATTTAACATTTTGTTTGGAGTCCAAGAGACCAGATGTATAAGTCAATTAAGGTAGTAACTAAATAAGGGTGGTGTTTCTATAAAAGCTGAATTTAGCCAAGCTATCCCAAAGTTTCTCAGCAGAGGGTTTCCTTTGCAGGAGCCAGTAAAAGGAGCCTGGGGAAATTAAGCTCATTAGGGTAAAGTTTGCCTTTTGAACCACTCAGTGTGCAACAACATTTTTGTACAGCGTGTCTCTGCTGTGGGCTTGGAGTCCCCAATAAAACAGGAAAGGTCCTAGAAGCCAAGAACGTATCTAGGAATACATGATTGCAAAGCAACCAGGAAAAATTGTTCTCAGAGGCAGGGAAAACATGCAATAAAGCATGTTTCTTTGGTAACTGAACTTACAGTCAGATCAATGTCACTGACATGTGAATTTGAAGATTTCAATTGCACAGTAGTGCACTGAGACCACCTTGGAAAATCTGAGTCTCTGGGCTCTTATAAAAAGCCCTGCTCTGCATTTAAGTGATATTACTCACTAAGCAAGAGTAAGGTATTACCAAACAGTAAATCAGGCTTAAGATGACACACAGCAGTCTCCAGCACTTACACAGAGAAGGAAATATTTAAAAAATGTAGAATGTGATGGTTAGTAGTCTGCCAAGTAGAACCTGCTCAATGGTTGAGTGTTTACCAAAAGGAATGAATTCTTTTGTGACAGAGCTTGAAAACAAATTTATGTGCATAGCAGCATACATATCCCTCACCAGAAGCATTTACTCAGCTCTTGGATAACTCTTACTTTCTTTAAAGAAAAGAAGTCCTAACCTAGTAAACTAGGTTTCCTTAGTACGATGAAATGATGCTCTGGAATAAAAAGCAGCAGAAAGAAACTTCTCATTAGTGGGTTAGAGAAGATCTGATACATAATATTTCCAAATGTGCTATGTTAAATGTTGGGATTGAAGCCCTCCAGCTTAGCAAAAATTAGACAAATATAAATAACATAATAATACACCTGCATAAAATCTTGAGATATCAGCCTGTACAGCTGTCTGGTTTTCTCAGTAGCTTCCACAGTGTACTTCTTCTGTGTTTTTTTTAAACTGAGAGCAGTCTAGTTGCATTTTACAGCAACTGACTTCTCCTATGAGCAGGAAACAGGCACAACAACTCAGTTTCCACCATTGTATCAGCACAATAGAAAATTGTTTTGTGACCACTGGCAAGGTCAATGGCACTGTTACCATTGAAACACTGAATCCAGGTTCCTCTGTGGCATGTTTTGCACCATTCACAGGATTAGCTGGCCTCAGTGGAAGGCGCAAGTCTCATGTATGAATGCACAGAGATGGGGAACGTAAAGCCAGCCTGGCAGGGTGTTGCTGATCTGTAGAGCTCTTGGAAGATATGTTGCATTTGTACAGGTATAGTATTTTAAATAAAAATGCCAGTGCCTTTCAGCTGAGCTACACCAATTTCAGAAGGTTAACATTTGGAGTAAAATTATAAATTACTAAAGAAGACACCAAAGCTGCCAAGCACGTTGAATGTGATTTCGTACTGAAATACTCAAAATGCTACTAATGTAATCATTGATGGGCATTCTCTGAAAATGCCAGAATTCAGATTAAATATCCAGCATTTGGTTTGTATTTGCATTATCCAGCTGCCTTTGATCACACATCACTTTTTCTGCCCTGTGAATATTCATAAAGCTGTGTTCAAGCTCTTTGCTTGCTGCTGTGTAGTCACTACAGCACTTCAGCACAGCAGTTACAGACTCAGGCTGCAGTCCTGGAGTGGGGGAGTATTCACGGAATAAGTTTTAATATGTGCTCTTTTCTCAGTCCCTTTTGCCAGTGTCAGTGCCTGACAAAACCTCTGTGGCTCGTCCTACAGCAGTTCTGTGTTTTTTAAAAACTCCTGCAAACTTTTTGCACTTCTTCAGTCCTTTCACACCCTGTGCTAGAGCATCTGTAACATCTGTTATCTGTGGTAACCCGCAGTGTTTTTACCCCTTCAGAAAAATGCAGATGCCTAACTTAACAGTTCAGTTCTGCAGTCTAATTATCTCTGCACTCTCACACAGCACATTCTTATGATATAATTCCCAAGTTCAGGGAAATAATCATATTTTCGTAGAATAATAGAAACATTTAGGTTGGAAAGGACCCTGAAGATCATTGTGTTCAACAATGTTTTGTGTATTTAGTGTATAACTTCCATATTTTCATACAGTAACAGAACCAGTAGCTTCCAGAGCTATACAGGCACAAGTACTTGCTGAAATATATGGCTGTGGTAGATTTTATCTTCCAGCCTACACCTGCTGCAGTTATTCAGAAGAAACATACTTGTGTGCTTACTAACACAGAAAAATAGTTCTTTCATTCAAAACGAATAAGGCCGTTTTTGCTTAATTAAAACCACTCACTTTCATGTGGGATGGCAAAATGGAAAAATATCAAGATCTTGGTGGTGAAAGTTCTAAAAAGTTATTAGTTCTTGGAAAAAAAAAAAAAAAAAGGCACTAAAAGAGAGCAGTTGTTCAGTTTTTCCAGATTGCTACTTTGGTTGTTTTCAATAATATTCATACTTTTCTGACAACTAACAAATTCATTTGAGAGTTAGAAAGTACAGAGATGAGACTAAAAGGAGTATTGTGAACTATTTAAAGAATATTTGTTAAGAACTTTAGGATTATTGGAATAATATACTGTAGAATGCAAGCCACACTGATTTCAATGAGATAACTTTCATTACTGTGAGACAGCTTGGTTTTATTTTTGCCCTCGGCATTAGTGGTTTAACTTTGTAGTAAAATGCACATATAAAAGTCCAAAAAGTTCCTAATTCTCAAACTGTTAGGAAAACGTTCAGCTTGGACCTTAGCCATTCAAGCTCCATAGCTGTCAGCTGCAATTGTTATTCTGGTGATTTGAAATCAACTCTTCATGCTTCACAGGTGCAAAGAAATTGTGCTTAATTAGCCAAATGTGCATGCATGGGTTATGAGTTTGAATTTCAGAAGGATGATCAAAATAATGTAGAAAAGCTCAATTCATGCATTAATTCTTTATAATGTCATTATTCAGATGTAGAATAAAGTTACAGTATAAATCTCACTTGGCACAGAATACTTATTTAGACAGTTTCGTTTTAACACCTGAGACCAAAAGCCTTCCATGGTCCTGCTGCAGAAAGCAGCTCTCCCTGTCCTTCTCACATGGGAAATGCCAGTAGTGTATTTAGTGGGATGAGTATCAAAAGCTACTGATCTTAAACCACTACTTGCCCTTTTTAGATAAGTTTTATGTGCAACAGGATCCATATGATCCTCAAATCCAAACGAGAAATGATAGAGAAAGGAAAGGTTCAGGAATTTTCATGCTTTGGGGTAGTCAGCTGTCTGTCAGTCTGGGTTCTGTGTTCTATGAAGGAGAATGAATGACAGCTGCTAAAGTGGCTGAATGTTTTGATTCACAGCTATGAATTATCTCGAGTCCATCAATGGAGAGAAATAAGTGTAAGAATACCCTGAGATTGCAATAATAAACCCCTGCTTGTCATACTCAAAACTTGCATCTGATTTCAATAACTATAATACATATTGCCACAGATCTTTAAATTACTTTTGCTGTCAAGAGTTCAACGGGCAAATGTGTTGTCAAGTGCCATGTAAAGTAAGGAGAGAGGTTGTCTATCAGGAACATAACCATTTCTGGGCTAAGGCTGCTGCACATCAGATGACAAATGGCAGGGTAGATGGAGTGTACTCCAAGCTAGAGAGCAAAAGGAGGCCCCTTCCTCAGCTGGCAGGAATGAATTTTAACGATGATTTTGATTTATACCAGCTGGGGATCTGTCCCACCATTAGAGAAGAGTGGGAACAGAGGCAACAGTGCATCAGCAGCCTGGTCTTGCAGAATTAAAGACTTTGGAATTATGTAGGAGCTGAAGGTAAGTGTAACAAAATTGTTTTATATAATATAAGGTTATCTTACTTATGTTATGAAAATACCATGTGTTGCTTTTCGGCTTGATGGCTCTCACTGTTGGCTTTCCAGTTTGACCTTTGTTTGTTCTTGAGCAGGTTTTTTTGTTGAGTTCTGTAGCCCTAGTGGTGATGTGTAACTGGTGAATATTTGCAATCCAGTCTGGAGGGGTTACTGCTGAATTGCACTGGGAAATAGATGAATCAATTTGAGATGGAGGAGATCTTAATGTGAGTCCCATTGCAGGGGCCAGGAGAAGAAAACAGTGAAGTGGAAACATGGTTCCCAGGTAGTTTTCTCTGAGGAAATAAAAGCATTGTCATAGCCTTGAGTTGGTAACTTAAATTGTCCTGGGAACACAGAGCTAAAATAACTTTTTCTTTTTTTCATAGTTGATCTTTAATCCTTTTCTATGTATTGTTCAAACTTCTGTGGTTAAAGCTTTTCTTATGGACTGGTTTTGGAGTTTCCTTCCTTCCTTTTTTTTTTTTTTTAAATTATTTTTTGTTTAATTTTACTACCATCTTACTTTGTTACAGGGTTCTAGGCATGGTGAGGCTGATGGTTTAACATAGCACATTGCATGATTCTAGTTCTGATCTTGTCAACTAGAGTCAAAATTTCTGCTGTTACCTACTCCCGAATATCAATGTGAGTAAACTCACTTCTCTTCCAAAGCTTCCCCCACTGGTCTTTAGGAAAGTGGTGTCTAAGACTTTGAGTTTTGATTGCAAGGGGTTGAAGTGTACTGGGTGATTTTAACATCTAACAGATGACACTGGGGCCCTGTCATCTGAGTAAGGTACATACAGCTCAGCAAAGAGCAAAGTTGTACCTTGCCATTAACTGTAAGGGGAGTAAATCATAATTGCATTTAGTTGCATTGTATGTAGTTCCTAACAATTTTAAAATTCTGTATAAGTGCCATGGATAGTTGTTATAAAAGTTCTTAAAGGATAATGCATGGTGTATTAGGTTGCTAATATTGTGAAACTATGGGAACAACAACCCTTACTGTACTGGAAAATCTTCCATTATGCTCCCTATAAAAACATACTCAAATGAAGTTCAAGGAGGTGGTTTCACAAAACTGCTGTTTCTTCAAGTTTGTTGTTTTCTAGCTAAACTAGGCATGTTTGCAGGTAATTGGTGTGGGTATGAAGTTTCTACGTGAAGATGACTAAGGATCTCTTTAGCAATTACCTCTCCTAACAACAATTTAGGATTACCTGCTGGTATTTTGTATATTGTTTTCTTTGGTTTGTAGCATCTTTAAATGATTATCAGAGTTTTGTGAAGCATGAGATTGACCCTCCTGCTTCTGAGGGGGGCTTGTTCCTGACTAATCCTTCATCACTTTCTGCTTGTGATGATTCTGAATCCACTTCAGTCTTAAGTTTGGAATCACAGCTGCTCTGCGGTGTGTGTGGTATAGTTACCACCTGGCTTGCTGGTTTGTTTTTTTTCCTTTGTTTGGTTAGTTGGTTTTCTTGTGCTGTAGTGGTGTTTTTCGCATGCAACGTCGTGGTTTCACAGTGCATGGTTTAGCACTAAGGGTTTGGGCGCTGGAGTTCAAAATTGCAGTTCTTAAATCGTATTTCTTACCGTCTTGCAAAGCTTACAGGGAACACCACCCTTTCGTTCTGACACATTAATACCTTCCTCCTGGCTGTCTGTAGGTCTCTACCTTTAACTTATCAACCAACATTCTCTGTAAAGTATCCACGCATGTAAAAAGTCTCTATTGAAACTAAGTCTCTGGTGGTCTTGCTCTATGACATTAGCTCATCTGAGGGAGCACAGGTTCCTTGGCTTAAAGTAAATAAACAAAGTTAGATGTGCTGTTCATAACACTAAAAAACATCGCTGGCCTATCTACCAGTTTGCCTCAAGTGAAACGGGCAGTGAGCGTTGTTTACTTATTCTGCACCAGGGCTGTTGCTTTAAGGTCACTTTTGAATGCTACTTTTGTCTTTTGATCCCATTAACCACGTAATTAACTCACTTGAAGAGCTTCATCTGGTTGAGGGAGGGGATCTCCTTCCACTGATGACAATGGTCAGCAGGTTTACCTTGTTTTCCATTTGAAAGCATACCTACTGCAAAGAGTCTGTGAAAAACCTCTATGCAAATAACCCATTTAAAGATCCCTTGGCTCAGGCAAACAGACTCTAGGAAGCTGCAAATCAAACATCAAGGCCCATATCTCTGTTGCAACATGAATATTACTAAGTTTTTAAGTTAGTTTTGTGGAACCTGAAACTAGAGACCAAGTATTTCTGCAGCAGATAGTATCACTGAGCTATTCAAAGGGGAAACTGAGAGCTGTGAAGATACTGCTGTTGTGGAGATAGATAAGGACAGAATGAGTTTGAGGATGTACCTGGGACTTGCCTTGAGGGAAACGCAGGAATAGAAGTTGCTAAGTGATTGTGGCTTTTAATGAACTTTGAAATATATTCTAGGCTATCCTGAGATGCTACCTCTTCTGTGGCAGGGGTGAAAGTACATGAAATAGTACCTGATATCCTCAGAAATGCTTTAAGAAATGCAACACACTTCAACTATAACAATACTGGGGTTAATTGTCACTTTATGTATGAGCAGAGTTCACAGTTAAATTATATATATAGTTGCTGCAGAAGCTGTTAAGAGAGTATAGGCAGCACATTTTAAGAACATGTTTTTTTGTCGCTGCAACAGCCTTTCACAAAACTTGATTTTGCTTTCTCTAGTACTGAATGCCAAGTGAATTCTCTGGGTAATAAAGACACTTTCGGATGAGCTGTGATGAAGGGCAAGATCCCTGGTCCTTAGTGGTCCCCTTGCACTGTCTGATTGGTATAATCAGTGGAAATGGAGGATTAGCATAGGAATGTGGGCACAGAGGATTGTGCTTCATCCAGCAGTTTCAGATATCCCAGATAAGATGAATAGGTCCAAGACACAGGTCTGGAGCACATGGTCAAGGAGGTGCTACTTGCTGGGAACTCCTTCAAGTGGCCTGAGCAAGGAACGGAGCATAAGCTGTTGCGTTCCTGCAGCTGTAACATAGGGGTCATTTTCAGTGAAACTGGAATAGGCAAATCATGCAGCAGCCTTTCTGAAGAGTTCAATTTCAGCTGTGATATAAAGAAACAAATAGTCTGTATATGACTGGATTATAACAATAAGAATGTAACAGTGATCTCAAAACAGCTTCAGGCTGTAGGTCTTCTTCCTCTACACGTCTCCATTTTCTGCAGCTCGCTGTTTCCTCTCTGATTAAACTTGACTTCAAGTGAAACTACAATGCTGGCAAACAGTGAAGAAGCGTGGAAGTTGGGCTCCCTGCTCCTTAGTGTTATTGCAGAAAGTGAACCGCTGGAACATGAGCTCACCACACTAAATTTCTCAGTTTTTCTTTTGTCTTTTCCAGACGGCTGAGTAATTGCCCACTCTCTTAGGTATATAGAGCCTTGTGAATGATTGTCTTGTTACTTGCCTGACAGATGTTAAACCTGCTATAAATTAAGTTGTCTCCTTGTTTTACCAGGCGAGTGGGGCTGCATTTCTCTGTTAGTTGAGCTAACAGAGGAATGAGGTGGAATGTTCACTGCAACATTAACTTGGTCCTGAGAACCTTCGGGGACTGGGCTGGGTTTGGTTTGGTTTTGTTTGCCCTTGAGGATTTTGTGGGAAAGCTGATGCAACCCTACTGGTAAAATCATCCCAGATTTCTCTCTATCATTGCTTACTAGACAGTAAGCCAATGAATCATCATGAAGTACCTATCTTTTTGCAGGTTCCAGCACTGCCCTTTGGTGATTCAGGGCAGATTGTAGTGCACAACTGCAGGCTAACTTTGGGGAAACTGGGTCAATATATTGTTCTCTGTATATACAGCCACTTCTGACAGGTATTTTCTTGCATGCCTGTCTACTTGGCTTTGATAAAATTGTTGAACAGCCATAGTATTTCCTAATGAAAACAGAGGATGGATGCATCTGCACTAATGGTCTTCATCTTGCTCTTCGTAAGTCTTCAAGCTGCAATACTAAAACCACCGACTAAATACTGTGAAACTCTTTTATGGTAATATTACCAAGTTGAGGACTAATGCTCAGCTTTTAATCATGACTCTAATGTCCTTTTTGTCTACAAAACAGTTGCGCTCTGCAGAAGGCATTGATTAGGCGTCATCGTGAAACTATTCTTGTACGTTTGTTGTTTCCTCAACTATGTCTTTTACCAAGCATGTCATTATCCTTTTCCACAACAGAACCTTCTGGAAAGGAGCAGAAGCTTCAGCAGGGAAATGGAGTGGGGGGAAGCTTTTGTAATTTTAAATTTCTCACAGATTGCTCAGGGTAGCAAAACA
Source organism: Myiozetetes cayanensis (assembly GCF_022539395.1). Taxonomy (NCBI): domain Eukaryota; kingdom Metazoa; phylum Chordata; class Aves; order Passeriformes; family Tyrannidae; genus Myiozetetes; species Myiozetetes cayanensis. Next base: position 8,100,621 of record NW_026087742.1, read on the forward strand.
ATGAATGTTTCATTATTACCACAATAGATTAAAACATCTGCAATAAATAATGCTGATGGCTATTTGTGATGGCACAAAGTATTGTTTTTGTTCTCTTTTATAAAATTACAGCTCATTAACTGTCATAAAGGAAAGATACCATAAATAAAACAACTAGTAGTGTTTCATTTCCCAGAAATGTGAAAGCCTGCTGTTTGAGAACTTTGAAAAGTTTGTTTTCACAGCTGGAACAGTCAAGTATTGGAATATATTGGGGTCTGTCACTTTTGTGGTCAGAGAAATTACGAGAATTCAGACAATTTTGTTTGTCCTCTTTGCAAAGCTAATATTGATCTTGTCTTCCATCTGATCATGAAGTGCTTTTTATTTAGGCCACAGGACACCTGTAGTGATCGGCAAGCACGTGTGTGTGTGTGTGTATATATTTATTTAAATACAGAAATAATTATAAAGGGGTTATTTCCAAAAAGTAATTGGAAAACTTGACCTGACTTTCACTACGCTACAATCCATGGAGTAGTTGCCCAGATATCCCTACACTGGACCCCATAACTCGTATTTATAGTGGTGTTTTAAGAAAAGGCCTAATCTTAAATGCAAGTTGTTTATAATAATCCAATTGGTCCTTCATCATAGATCACCTCATCTCACCTGAGAACTCAGCAGGTTTTAGTGCTCTCAGTTTTCAAGCTGTGAGAATAGACTGGTAGAAGCTCACTTACCTCACAGATGTGCAATGATATAACTCCAGATTTGTTTCCAATTTATTTGCCATAGGCAGGCTTCAGCAGGGAAACAAATCTGTTTGAAAAGTAAAATAATTAGAAACATACCCCATTGTCTCAAGTTCTGAATGATAGTTCAAATTTCCAGACCCAAATGTTCTCCTGTTTGGCTCAGGATTTGTGACAGATCTAATCCTGTGGTAGTTATGGGATAGCAAGGAATTTTTTTTTTTACTGGCCAAGACATGAGCCACGTTCGTGTTGGAACTGCAGACTGCACACATGCTGCGTCTCCTTGTGGGCTGAAGTGTCCCACAGCTGTGCACTGCACAATAGGAAATCCTCTTCTGGATTTAACATTTCTTGACATTAAAGTTAAATTTGTATTTTGGCTATAGCCATCTGTATTTTGAAACAAGAGGCTACAGCACTCTTTGTTCCTGAGGCAATTTAGGATTGGATTAAAAAAACTTGTCTGGAAGTCTGAACTGAAGTTCTTAGTTGCCTGCAGGGTGTAATCCTCCAGTCCAAGGTCCAGCAGACACCAGATGACAGTTTTTTGGGGGTTGTGGTGGATTTTGAAGGTTTTTTTTTTTTGGGAGGGGGGCAGGAGGGCTGTAGGACAGTGAAGGAGAGAAGGGGGTGCTTTTTTCTTAATGTAGGAAAGTAGTTAGTTCTGCTACCACAAGCAGATGCATTGTGTATTTCTCTTCCAAAGGACAGTATGCAGGCTGGAAACTAGCAGGAACTCAAATACTTTTTTTTCAGAACTTATCTTTAGGACTGCACAGAAGGAGGGAAAGAAACAAAACCCTGAGCACATTTAATAAAAAAATTACCTTTGACTAAGAAAGTCCCTGTAGAGCTTATCACTACATCCAGGTCCTGATAATTCAGGGGAAGTATCAGTTCTGTACTGAAGGGCAAAAAGTTTCTTGGACATCTGTCTGAAAGAGGATACTTGGCTCTTGGATCTGATTTACTGATCAATCCTCATCATAATATTTACTCATCTTATTTTTGAGACCGTGCCAAAATAGAAGGATTTTCTAAATTAATTTAGATTTAAATTCATCTTGCTGTTAAGATGCTCAGATGGGAAGTTATAGGTATCCTTTTTTCCTAATAAAGAACAAGCCCAAAGTGTCTTTAATGGATGAGGAAGCCTATTTGATAGATGCAGGCTGTCTGCACTTGGTTCTGCTAATGATGGTGATAATCCCTAGAAATTTCACTTCAGGATGGACTGCGAGAATATTGACCCCCTTTATCCTTCCTCTAGGGCACTGCCTTGATTTTTGGAAGTGTGGGAAACCTCCTCTTGTGCTCTTTTAAAAATGAGGCCAAATTTCAGTTTTGCTGCCATCCGAGGCAGAATGGAGTTCTCAATATTGGTGAAATTAATCTTGGTAGGTTTTATTTTTATTTTCTTTTTTAAAAATAAATTAGTAATATGGCATATCCTTTTGATGCCTTGTCTTTAAAGATGCATGTATGTATGAGGAGTTCAATACAGCTTTCAGTAGGAAAAGATTATAATATGCTTTGGAGATTTGACTAAATATTTCACCTTTAAATTATAGGGAATAAAGGCTGGAATAACAGATAAGGGTCTATACTTTCAGCAGCATACAGCTGTATTTCAGAAAAATTGAGTCTGTTATATGAAGAAGAATGATATATACGGGGATCACAAAGGAGGGCGTAATTTTTTAGGGGGTTGTTTGTAGGGGTTTGTTTCCTCCTTTTCCTTTGCAACAATCGGCTTAACTTCTTCCAGACTTGGGCACAAATTCTGGCTGTGCTGACCACGTACACTATCTGCAAACATACACAAAGAGACCATAAAAGCCCCCACACACAGAAAAAAAAAATAAAATCTGTTTTGAAGATATAAGCTGCTCCAAGTGAATGTGAACACATCAGTGCTGTGCAGCACAGCTTTAGGCAGCAGTAGTAGCCAGAGCCCTGGAAGCAGCCTAGTCCCACTGCAACTGGTCTGAGCAGGGACTTCTCGGCTACTTCTAGGCCTCCAGTGATTCAGCTGTTCAGAACTAGCCAAGATATTTCTGCACACAGATCCATAAGATATAGTGCAGTGCAGATGTTCTGTGGTGTACGAAACTTGGCAAGATCGGGTGGAATAGATTTTTAGTGGTCTGAAACTTTTTCAACACAAAGAGCATCTCTCTCGCTTCAGCAATGTCACAACCTTGTTAAGAATTTCTGGTTTCACAGATAGAAGCTGGATGCAGATTCATATCCATGCTTACTTCAGCGTTGGAACTGTGCTTATTACAAATTATTAATATCACCTATAAGCAACTTTATATCACATGAAACTGTTCACCAGTTCGTAACCCTAAAGAGCCCTTTGCCTTTAATTCCAGAAAGGCTGTGAAATATGGAAGGGAAGTGTCTCTAGGCAGTTTATCCTTAAATGGCTTGTCACTGCAGTGCAGAACACATGACTCTAAGGAGAATTTCTGTGTGTCTGTGCCGATGTGGCGTGATACACCACAATCCCAATGGACCATAACTTAATTTACACCCTGAAATGTGCTAGACAACCTGCCCAAATCTGGGAGATCCAGGCACTGAGCCTTCTACCTGTGCCTTGTCTCCACTATTCTGGGGTTATTTTTATCTTCTTCTATCCTAACAGATAGAAAGGGAGTAATCTCTAAAGGAACACTTGTTCCTACTGAGCAGTCGAAGTGACATCTGTGACCGTGATATGCAGACGCAGCAGTTCCGGTTCGCTTCAGAATCCGAGTGCTCACAGCTAGCTAATTGCAGCTAAGGTTGACTGAGGACATTCAAAGCAGAAAGAGTATTTTGCATCATAAGGCTGCTGGATTTTTCTTTTATTCAGGCAGTATCCCCAAAAAACATTTTGTCTGACACTTGGAAAAAAAACCTGCAGAGAAATCACATGGGATGCAAGAATGTGTGTGTACATACTTTTATTTATATATATATATATAATTAAAGTACAGTTTGATATAGCAAAGATACCTAAAGACATAGGGCTGAGAAGCTGTACATGGCCATTCCTGAAGCTCCAGTTTGCACCTTAATAATCCTCAGAGCAGAGGATAAAAGACCAACTGTGCATCATGGAGAGTGTTATGTCTCTGATGATGATCATGTATCCATAATGATTTGCTAATCAGCTCTTTATGATGTGTACAGGATAGTACTCATGGCAACACTTCTAATTGCTGTCTACTCAGAAAGGCAAACTAATGAACAAAGCAGTCTGAAACGCCAGGAGTAAAGAATTTCCTCTGTGACCTACAGATGGCAGACCAATATAACAGATGAGTGATATGCTTGAAGCCTGTTTCTCTGAATATTAGGAACATAGTGCACCCTATTTATGAAGGTTTTCATGGAGAAAGAAGCTTTAACTGGGTCACTATAAAATGTAACCGCTTTTGCACTAATTCGGTGTTTGTTCAAGGTCTTTTGCTTTGGGCTATGAATTTTGCTTAAAATTCAGTCCAAAAGCTTTTAACCAGAAATATTTTAAGCATTATTGAACTTACCTAAAGATGTTGATAATTGTGCCTAAATTTTGAAAGATAAGACGTGCACAGGAGCATACACTGATTTGCTTGTATGTAGTTTATGCCTTCAAAAGACTTCATTTTCTTAATAATGTTACACTTATTTCTGCTGATGTCCTACTTATGTTTTGTATAAATCTAGATTGCTTTTTTCCTTTTTAAGACACTAATAAATAAAATTTATGGTTGATTTTTTTAATCATTTAATATAAAGAAAAATTCCTTAAGAAGCTTTAGGTTCAGAAGGGAGGAAGAATCACAGACACAGTAAAGCTTTTGTTTTCTCTTCCTCTTGAGCACTGAGCTTTAGTGGATGATTTGATACTCTTCTGCATCTTTAGCTCATAAAAGCTCCAATTCCAGAAGGCGGGGGGGTGGCGGGTGGGGTGGAGGGAAGGCATTTCCTTCAGTTGGAGAAAAAGAAGTTATTGGGAGGGGGAACAAAAAAAGAAAATGTAACTTTTACTAACCTTGTTGTTCAGTGAATATCCAGCAGAAAAGAGATCTTAAACTCTGTGCTCTTTCAAGTGGTTTTTTAAATGTAAAACATCACTAAAAAGGAGTTGGGAGAGGAAAGCTGTTGCAGGTCATACCCTTTCCATATTGTTTTTAAAATGGCTAATGGAGAGAAAATCAAACTTGCTGTAGTTCACCGTTTTAACCCTCTTTTTTTTTATGACTGTAGATTGAAATAGGCATATTTAAAATATTGTGAAGTATGGAAGTGATTACAACCTGCCGCGTAAGGCACTACTCAGGAAATTGAAGAACAGGGGCTTAAAAGTAGTCCCCAAACAATGGGTTTAACAGACTCTCACAAAATACTTCAACCTTTTTTTTTTTTTTTTAAACTAGAAAATGCTCAGTTTCAACCAAGTGGCTGGAAAATATTTTGCTATATTCTTGAACTGTTTTCTATTATGGAAATCAAACAAGCCTTCATGACAGATTACTCTTCAGGCAAGGGGAAGGAATGCTGGCTGAGGCCGCACGCAGGTCTGTGGTCTCTGCTGTGCTGTCACAGCCAAGCCTGCCTGAACTGTCTTCTAATCCACAAGTGTTATTCTGGCTGTTAAAAACCTAGTGAAGCAAAAACTTCTAAGACTTAATTCATTTGGGCAATATATATTGAATACATGACGTGGCAGAAAAATTGTATGTGGTCTTTCTGAGCTGCTCTTGTGCTGTGAAACCACGACAGAGTGGAGTCATGGTCTGCTCTGGCTTCTCTGCATTATCTGCCAGGCATATGTTGGAGTGGGAAAAGAATAAATTTCCCACTATGTTAACTTCACAAGTGATGGGAAAGTGTCTGGTGGCATAATATCTGCTATAAAGATGAAATGTGGAAGAGGCTGCAAAGGTTGCTGCTTAACTTGGCTATCTGTAAATATAAGAATCTTGCTATCTCTGTCATAAGATAGATGTTATTAGAGCAAAACTGTTTTGAAGATGTGCCTGTACTGGAAATCCACATAGGAATGCTCAGGCAGTGTGGGAGTGAGAATATTGATGCTTCATCCCTAATATAAGGTTGACATGTGCCTGGATGCTGGTTAGGTTCCTTTTTGTTGGTTTCTTTTCTTTTTTTTTTCTTTCTTTCTTTTAAAACCTGGAAATTATATGCAATTGGAGGGAAAGGGGGGTGGGAAGATAATCTTGCTTTGAAAATGCCTTCTGTCATGACACTAAGCTTTGCTGTCTCCTGAGGTTTCTCAAACACCAAAGCAGCAAATGAGACTAAGTAATTAAATGCAAAAACTGATGAAAAAAGTTCTGGAAGTCTTTGCTGGCTCATGGGAAGGGCCTTTTGAATCAATGCTAAGGTGATGAATTGGCATCATATGAAGCAAGCAGCATACTAAACCATTTTGTTTTAATGAGTCTACAGTCTGTGACTTCCAGCCTCAGAACTGAGAATTCAGGTGGCTAAGGTGGGACTTGTATTTTCTAAAAGCTTGAGAGGCAGTGTGAGAAGAGACAGGGCCTCTGACCCATTTTCTTTCCTCTTCAGACCGTAGAAACTCTTGCTTTGTCCGCCCTATGCCAGCGCACGGCATTTTTGTAGCAACAACTGTATAGTCCGAGTTGCTTTGAAAGGTAATACTTACAATGTGCTTTTGGTATAATGTGACCTAACAGTTACGAAACAGGAGGTTAGTGAAGATTACAGGAACAGCTGTCTGCTTTATGCCACTCCCACGCCTTCCCCGAGCCAGACTCGGAGGACCTGACAGAGCGAGGCGCGTTGCAGCCAAGATCTTTTCTTTGTGCGGATCCACGTCTACATAAAGAAGTCAAAATAGATTCAGCAGCACTGAATCATGCTTCTTTATAGTTTACTCTGACTAGATTACCATTGCTCCAACATCTCTAGTTTGCAAGCAAAAATATGTGCTGCTGCCTTTTTCAAGCTACTCTGGGGAGACATTACTCCGGGCATCTGTACAGGGAGAAATTGAACTAGGATCAGTTCTGTTATTTCTCTCCAAAACATTCATTTATTTAGACTGCAGGGAAAGTGCAAACCAGTTGCTTTTGCTTCTTTTTGTGCCTTTGATTTTTATTTATTTTTTTTTAAAATATAACAGTAAGTATAAACTCTGAGACTGCAGTTTACTACGTGCATATGGACAGCAGCACCTGCACAGAGCCGGGCTGACTTCAGTGAGGCACCATGTAGGCACAGCAATCTGCCCACCCGTAAGTTGTAAATCTCAGAATGAGGAATTTAACTTGTTTATTTAGTGTTCTTGAAGGAGCAAGGCATTGGAAAGTGCCTGTAGGGTGTTAGCAGGTGCCACATGCATTTTCCCACACAGTCCTGCCAATGCACAGCATTCCTGACCTGTAACTCCCCTGCCTGTGCATATGGTGTGCAAGCTGATGACCATCCGTGAGTGTGCTGCTTGCACTTGGATAAGATTTAAGGAAGTCTTGCTGTGCTTACTCAAGTTTGTAGTCAGTATTATATTGCTAAAAAGCAAATGAATGGAATGCAGTTTCCAAATCTCATTCTGTTTAAATATAGTGATATTTGCTGGCATTTTCTTAGTCGGGCTTTTTATTCTTACTGAGGTTCAGTTTTTGTCTGGATGTGTGGTTCAGAGGACAAGTTGTTATTTAAAGCAAAATAGCGAGGAAGGTACTGAGCTGTAAGGGGAAAGCAGCACTGCTAGTGCACCTTGCAAGAAAACACAAGAAACTGCATCCACCTGTTCTAACCAGGCTGTGCAGTCTCATAGGTGTATTATCCATCTTATCTGAGAGTCACAAGTCTGGCTTGCTTGGGTACCACCATCAAAAGAGGTTGTACCCAAACAGCAGCTGGTTTTGCCCTGGGCCAGGCCTCACACATGCAGAAGAGTAGTCATGCCTTCTGCCCCACCTTTCTGCTCCCAAGTATCAAACTTGCATCAAAAAGTTTGTGATATTCTTTATTGTGTGCAGCTTACCTTCATTCTGCCTGCAGGCTATCATTGTTCCGTCTTTGACTGCAAGTGAACTAGTTCTGTTTCAAAATATTTTCTTTTTTTTTTTTTCTTTAGTGTAGAGGTGTTAAAACAATGATGTGCAATGTAACATGGGGCGAAAATAATTGTTGCAAGTTTTTCACGTACCCGAGTTTCACTAATGTTTTTAGGTTTGTCTCAGGTTTCTCTCAGATTTGTTTCATTATTTAATCAGGATTAAAACTGCTCTCTGTTAATAATCAAGGGTATCAAAGAGGGCTGTATCAAGTTTCTGTGTTTTGAGAAGACTGCAAATAATTTTCAGGAGGCGGGTAATTAAATACATCGTCTTTTGTGTCTCTTTCAACTGAAATTTCAGAAGAGTTCTGTTATCTGAAGATGTGAAGGAGATAAAAGTATCAGTAGTCTATATCAAACAGAGTGAATATGCAGAGGCATACCTCTTGTCATGAAAGAGTTAACATCTGTAGGGAAGCCTGTGTTAAGGTTTTTTTAGTCAAGCAGCCCTCAGATTGACCAAAATGCTTTCAAACACTAACAGATCAAGTTTTATTACAACATAAACTAGACCATTCAATTGTTTAAATAACTCAAAAGAAGTGGACTGTCCTCGGTAGGGCAGAATAAAAACACCAAGGGTTTAAAAATGACTGTCTCCCATGTGCCTGGCCTTGGCCCCGCTGTATTCTGGCTGTGCTCCCTACTCCATTCCGGCCCGAGGATGGACACACTGCTGCCCAATTCCCTCAGCAATTGTTCCATGGTTCTGTGGAACAGCCAGCTGCAAGCTGTGTTCTGTATTTTAGTCTTCAATACTCACTTTCTGTTAACTCTCAGGTACTAAATTCTAGTATGTCCTCCTTACAGGGGAATTAAAAGAAACTCTGACAAGTCTCTGGTACTGTAATTTTGAAGAACAGGATGTGGATGACTATAGTTGAGCAATTCCTTTGATGCTTCCCAATTATCCTTTAATATGCCTGTGATTTAATTTCCATTAAATGTCACTAGCAGATTAATCTCTCTTAAAATCCTGAACAGGCAAACAAATTACTGCCTTATTATCATGCAATTTTAGCAAGGGTTGAGCAGAACCTGAAGCAAGTTGATCTTGTTCTAAATCAAGGATACAACCTGATAGGCAGGTTTATGTGTAAGGACCTTCAAACTTAAATATTTGCTTCTTTTTGCAATTGTTCATTGTTCCTTGTCTGAATAAATAATTATCCTCTGTACCTGATAGGAGAATAGAAGATTACACATTGTACAAAGGATTACCATGGCATATGCAGTAAGCATTTCTTTTTTAAACAGGTCTTTTTTTTTTTTAATAGATTCATGTGCAGTGGTGTGTTTGGTTTGCTTTGGTCCTGCTGTTTTTTAGCCAATATACTAAAGACTTTTTCAGAATAGCCAAATCTAGGGGAAGATTATGATAAATTCTCTTGATGTGTATTTTCCCAAGTGCAAGAGTGCACTTGCTTAACACCAACAGTGACATCTTGAAGAAGCATTACTTCTATGTAACAACTACCATTAAAGGGTGTTTTTCATGAACATCTGTACAACAAACTGGAATAATGCACAGCAATTCTTTTGTTTCTGTTTATCTCTTGCTGGTTTTCATTGCAAGTGCTCTTATATCTCTCTGCAATTCAATTCCACTTGAACTTTGTGTGGTATTTTAAGGAAAATGAAATAGTTATGATCTTTGCTTAAGCAAAATTCCTTCCTATTTTTTAAACCATAGTTCTACAGTTTAAATGTTTGTGTTTTACTCAAACAATATTATAAGTTCTGTAATACTTAACTTTTTACCTAATGTTATTCTTTCCAAGGGCAATGTGCTTATCAAAGGGATGTTACTAGAGTGATAAGCATAATATCAGATTTAATGTTTCCTTTGTTTAAAATCAGTGCTCTGAGAGAGTAGAAACTGTGATCTGAAAAAGTGCTGAACTCCATTCCCCAAAAGAAACCAAGGCCTCTTTTATCACGGGGTCAGATCACATTCAGCAGTGGCAGACTTTGATACTTGAACCACTGGAGTCTTGTTCACAGTCACCTTGCTGCACTTCAGCTAATAACGTTTATACTGTAATTTTTGTACCAGATGGAGGTAGTCTATATGCATATATTAGAAAAGAGGGTAAAATGCAGTATGTGCTGCCATTATTCCTTGCAGCAATAACTTCAACAACAAAGACAGCCAGACTGGGATTTGGGAACCTGTCTTGAGATCCCCATCAGTCCACTACGACTGCTGATGTACAAAATGAAAAAAGGGTTTTGAGCAATGACTAATGGTGTTCCATGTGTAATGGGGATTTTTGCATGGCAGGACAGTAAAGCATGTCATGTGTGATTGCATTTTATATTACTCTTTTTCCCTTCAAATATTATATAATAAGAAAGATATTTTTATATCATAGAATAGGCTTTAATGTGCTTGAATTCCTTGTTCCTAGCACAGAAAACTGTTTGCAAGACTACTGTAGTGTAAACTTTAGTAACCACTGACAGAAACCTGAGGTGTCCTGACTCCTCCTCATACATCTCCCTTGGCTTTAATCACTAACTCCAGACTTGGTTTGTTTTCTGGAGCACAGTCAGGAGTTTGGTAAGTTCTTTCAGACCCTCAGTGGTGTGGGTCCTGCAGCTCACAACGGGAGGCCGTGCTGCTCCGAGGTTCAGGAGGTCATTCCACTTGAGGAAGTAAGTGCTCTTGCCTAATGGGCACTAAGGGCAGGATTCATCTTTTTCAAAGCAGTTGGAGAGAAGCGCTCTGGGAGACGATTAGGGTTGTTTCCTCTGATTACAGAGGGAACCCCAGGAGCACCATCTTTATAAGTTTTTGCAAGGAACTCTGATTCATGTCCACTGAAAAAAAAACCCTCTTTTTCCAGCTTGAGTCTCAAGTGAATCAGGCTTTTCTCACATGTTTAATCTCAAAACATGCACGATGAGTGAAACAGAGTTTTTCCTGTACCTTGCCAGAATTTGTCTGGATTTCTTTCTTTAACTGATTGTTTCCTGTGCTTACATTTGAGAGGTCTTTGATACAAGACCCTGGGTTTAATGACATTTACTACACACCTAATGCCTAGCTTTCTGCTTTACAGACAATGTTGTCCTTGCCCATTATGACAGTTCCATATCTCTCTGGAAAGTCAAGGGACTCTAAAATCATAAAAGCAATAGGTTTCTGCAGTGCACTTTATTAATGATTGCTTAATACAACTGAGTCAAGATGAGGGAAGAATTTAAGACTAAGACTACTTTTATGCTTTCTATTAGAAACACATTCATGGCCTTTTAAGTGACTTTGCTGCACCTACTAATTTTAAAGAAAGCAGACGATACCTTCATGTATCCATCACGTGCACAATTAGTTGCTCTTTGGTATAATCAATTAACCCTTACAGAGGAAAGTTTTTCAATTTGAAGTTATTTGCCAGCAATACTTATGTAAGGGCTTCCAGTGTGAAGTTGTACACAAAGGGACATTTTTGCATTGTGTAAGTCTACCCGTGCTATGTTTGTTTAGTTATTAACTTTTCTCATTGAAATAGCTTAAAGGAACTAAGTAGGAAGTTCAAGCAGTGCTGGACTGTACTTAGTGAAACCAAATTTTCAAGGATTAAAAGCAGGCTTATAGCCAAGTAGAGATAACTTAAGACAGTTTCTGATGTTCCTCTTTAGAGATGATAAGATATCGTTACATTAAAATGTCTTGCTTTGCAGGAAGGGTTGGGAAAATTTCTTCTCTACAAGCTGATGCCAAATGACATGGGATGTATCTGCAGAAAGTGGTCTGCAACTTGACTCAAGAAAGTACATGTAGCACAGAGCCCAACTCATGGCTTGATGTGAAGATATGTTATAGATTAGGCATTATGCAAAAGAAAAAAGAAATAAAACCAAACTTTATTTCACTTAGCCTGTGTGTGCCCTGTTGATCAGCAGAGAAATTGTACTCTCCTGTGAGGAGAAGTTTCCAGTGTTGCCAGAAAGGGCCTTATGAGAAGGGGAATGCTTTTTGGGTCTGTGACTGAAGGCAGAGTTTGGAAGAGACTCTTGGAGCATTCCAAGAATGCATTCCCATTGAGAAACAAACCAGGACGTTGTTTTCTGGCCATTTTGTGCACATTGAGTGGTTAACATGTTAGTTGGCATTAGTAGTCATTCTCCAGGAAGAAATACCTGTAAGATGCAACTCTCCCTCTATGTATTTTAGCAATTACCTATTGCTTCAGAGGAGTTTAGGGCCTTTGAAATACCCCAGTAGCAGAGGAACTGCCAACCTTAGTGTCTTGTACAGCCTAAAACTGCACAGTACTGAAAGTTCTCCTCTTTTATAGACCTCTTCCTGAAAAGCATTTGTTTCCTTTCCTGTAGATCTTAATACATATTTGCCTGTGCTGTTTCTGTTGTGTAGAAAAGTAGCAGAAATTAGTGGTCTTACTAAGCACCTGTGTCTTGCCTTTCTTGTTCTGTGTCTGTTCTTGTTCTGTGCTACCTTTCGTGCTCCCTTCAAATTTTATGGACACCAGTACCAAAAGGACTAGAGACTGCATATTCTTTCTGCTTGACACATGTAGAAATGCTCCATTCCTGATCCTTGCTGATCTGCTGTTGGTCATTATCTTCTGTTTGTGATAAAGGACATCATAAACTCAAGAAAATGAGATTGTTTAGGAACACTGGTATTGGTTTTATTTTTCTGCACAGGGAATTGGAACGTGAAAATATCTATCAAATAAGTTTGTATCTCTGTAAGAAAGTGTTACTTCAAGATAAAGGTTGTGCTAAAACCTAATCAAAATATACATGTGGCTGTGTACTAAAGGAAACAGACAAAAAGCTCTCATAAAAAGCCAATGATTACCTGATTCTTACCAGCTATAGATTTTGAAGGCAAAAATCTATTTTTGCCAGAAAAAAAATCATTATAAAACTTCCCTGATGACTCTTTAAGGAACAGAATATAAATTAAAAAATACCACAGACACTTATTTCAATTAAAAATAAAAATAAATAAATTTTTCAAATCAATAAAACCAGCATTAGAAATACTATAGTAAGAGTATCCAAAATCATTCATTTGGAAAGAACAATTTTTTTTGATGAGCAAAACATCCAGAAGATGCTCTGAGGAAAAATAATTTTTAAATAACTTTGCTCTTGGGGCTTAAAGACAGCTCTAAATAATTGTGCACTGTTGTTTAGGTCATACTATCACTGACATTGGAAATACTACCCATAGTCCATATTTGTGGTTTGCTTTTTCCATGATACAGATGTGAGGTTTTCTCATGAAAACAATCAAATGAAATGATTTAATTCCTGAATTTATTTTTTCTTAAGATGACTTAATAGTTGAAGACTTATTATAATTATTACTTACATATTTAGTTTACATTAGATCAGCCTCTGTATGGGGTCAGGACATTAGGAAAAGGAAAATTTTGAGGTTTGGATGTTAATACTTGGGTTTTTTGTTTTGGAAGTACTTCAGCAGATAAAGATGGAATTTCTTGAATTCAATAGTGGAAGAAAGGCAGTGAATAGAATGCAATTTACCTTAATTCATTTGTCTATTGGGAAGTAACCTCTGTGAATAAAAATTACTGCTGATCATAAAGTAATCCCATGTATACAAGCAGATGTAAGACTTCTGATGTCTGTTTCTGGTTAATGCAGAGGCAGACTCTGTAACTCCTTCCAGGTTTGTTATTGATTGAGGGTCGTTTCTTTCTTGAAGGGAAATTCACTCATACAAAGTATTTTCAGTCTTTTAGAATTTGATGGCCAAATGTTTTCCCCAATGCTAGTGAGGAGGATTTAGACTGGAAGAAACGGTACTTGTTTTACAAAGCAAAAGTTTGAAGGTGGCACCAGGAAGTCAGTAATATTAAGAATCCTAAATGCTAATTAAAGTACTTCAAACCAGTATTTACGGATACTTTAAATATATCATATGGTCTATTTACTAGCAGTGATTTCTTCAGGCTCCTATCCATGGGCAAATATACTGAAACAGTTCAGATTCTCTGTTTACCTCAAACTTTACAGAGTTGCCCAGGAATTTTCTAAGAAGTTTGGGAATGGAAAATTTTGTGATTAACATCTGAATAACTGATAGTAGGTGCATTGGAAAAAAAACTTCACTGAAAGCACCTTTAAGAAACACTGTTTTCAAGAAAGCATTTTAAATAAATGTTAGTGCTAATAAGCTCTAGGAAGTTTGAAACTCAAGTGGAACAGTGTGGTGGTTGTAAGGATCCAGTATAACTTGTTTTTTGTTTACTCCAAGAAAGGAGTGTTGGAGCATTACAACCCCAATGGACAGTATGGTGAACAGCTTTGCATTTCATATCCGTGTATTTATTCCTGATGTATGAGGGTGTTCCCTTCCCTGTGCATCAAGAAGGTAAAAGACTTCCTATCCTGTCAGTTCTGCAGTGAAAGACAGATATATTTCAGGTTTGAGCTCTTTCTCAATTGGAGTAATAAAGTAGTGGCCAGAGTGTGTCTGTGCAGGGCTGGAAGGTGCAGGCCTCCAGGTAGCTCCATCTCTGAGAAGAACAGGGGGTTGGTGTTAATACCATTTACTTTTAAAAAAAAAAAAAAAAAACAACACACTAAGTCCAAGTTTTTGTGATGGTGTAGTTTGTGTGGGGAGAACTGGCTGGGACTTGGGAAAAATCTGTGCCAGCAAAAGCTGAAGGCTTGTGAGGGGGATTAGAAAAAAAGTCACATGGAAAGGGGATAAAAAATAGCTTGTGGAAAAAGATTGAGCACTGTAATACAAGATTCAGGCAGCTTTGCTGTTTATCGAGCTCACTTGCTCACCAGGCTTGTTTTAGTTGACTTGTCTCAATACTTGGACTTGTCTGGCATGCCAGGTTTAGTGCCGTCTTCTGAAACACCTGCAGCCCCAGTGCTTCTCTCCAGTCTTTCCCCAGGAAGGTCAGCTGCCTTCCAGAGGCCCAAATCCCAGGACCCTCTGTCTCCGTCCTGTCTTTCTTCCATGGAGCTCCTTTTCATACACCAGCTCTAACTGTGGTTTTTCATACAACCTAAACCAGTGTTAGTTCTATCTGACAAAGGTTTAATAGCCATCTTTAGTAATGAAAACTGAAATTTTGCTTCACTTGAGTGAGATGATTGCCTTGTCCAGTGTTGGTATTCCCCAATTCCCCCTCTTTGATGTCACTGATAACGGAGCTACGAAAAGTTCCTGTTCTAAAATATCCTGATTGCAATACAAGAACTGGTTATTCATAGCACATAAAATAGAAACCCAAGAGTGTAGAAACTCAAGAGTCTCTTAACATGTATTATTGATGTACATATTGTGTGTGAGAGAAATGCATAAGTGAATTTTATCTGTGCTTCATTTCTTCAAAGAAATTACTTAATCTGTGCCAGAAGTTGCCAAATTCCAGCAGTGTTTGCAATTGAACTCGCAGCAGTTAATCTGAGGACAAGTAAGAATGAAAAGATAGAACATAGCTTTTTTGTTTATTGAAATAAAAACAGTAAATAACTAAAATCCAGATTTCCCATGTGAAATGTTTTTAATTTTCAACTGTGAGCCACTTCTATTCCACCACAACCAAGTACTGTCCAAGATACGTTTGTAAATTTAAAATATTTTAATTGTCTATGGCTCTTTATATGAGAGCATTTTTAATGGCATTATAATGGCTAATGTGTAACTTGGAAGTAATTACTCGTAAATGATTGGAAAATGCACACTAAAATTACAGCAGGTGTGTAGTGTTGTTTAGAAACTGACATTGTGAAATAATGTGTTGCTTTATGTGAAATAATGTGTTGCTTTTATTTGTAAAGATCTCTTGAAATACAGTTATGAAAACTGATTTATTGAATTGAATGGGAAGAATTTTGGAAATACTGCCTATTTCTTATTGTGATCTGTTGCTGGAGCACACAAGTAGTTTGTACAAAGGCAGATAATCTACATTAGGAGATTCACAGAACATGTGGAGGTGAGGGTGTCAATATGTAAAGATGAGGTTTGAAATCTCACTTTCTTACTGTTATAAAGAATTCAGGAGCACGCAAAGTAAAACATCTTGTTTTCAACAGCTCTCTTCTTCCTCGTGCTTTTTGTATTCATAGAAAAGAGCGTTGAGTTCTTGTTTTCTTTATCTTGAGGGGGCCAACGTGGAGAGAGATGTATTGATACTCTGTGTTCAGGTTGATCTGTGTGTGGTAAATGGCATCTGCTGTTGAGACACTTCTGACGTGATGTTGTTTTGGTTTTCCTTGCAGAGATCAGGTACCTTAGAGATCAAGGGCACGTACTGGAGTGTGCCCGTCGAAACGCACAAGCTCTAACATGATGTTTGCGTGTTAATGACAGATCATTCAGAGATGGGAGGTCAGGAGCGAGGTGTGTCAGGCTGAGTGCAGGCCTGCTGCTGCACGTCCAGTGGTGAAAACACCAGTCTTTGTGTTGGGAGCAAGCTGAGAGTTTGTCTACGCTCAGGTTTTGTTGCTCAGCCAGCAAACAATAACTCATTAAGCCGTGGTAGCTCTTAGGTGTGATCACCTCTTTGTCCCTAAGTGTAGTCATTGCTGTTCACACACGTACCTAAAATTCTCATCCAGGTTCTTACGTGCATCTCAGCTAGCACTGCACCTTTTCATTCTTATTTCTTATTTTTCTTCCCCCCAGTCTTTGACAAATACTCTCTCTCTGTTCACGTGTACCATGTTGACTGCAGTAAAGATTTGGATGTCCAGTGACAACAAAAAGGAAAGGCTGAAGTGATAACTTTGAAAATTGTGTAGCTAGATATGAGATATGAGGGCACATAGATAGTCTGGCTCACACACTTCATCCTTAACCTCTCCACTTCAATGTTATCCCTGTGTATTCAGATGACTGATAGAAATGATTTTATAATGCACTGTGCATTTGTGTGGTTTGTGTTTGCTTTTCTTGTGATCCTTCATCTCCTACTCCTCTTCACACTACGGAATCTATGGCAAAAGCTTTTGGCTCTTATACACAGCAGAGTGTGATGGACTTGTGTGTTTTGAATGTGTTCCTGAACATGTTCCTGTCTTCTTCCTAGGGCAGTAATCAGTCCTGCAGCCACAACTCTTTGGTGTCTGATGCTTGGGAGGCCTTGTTTTTTTCTTTTCCATAATGGATAATGGGATTGCATAAGACAAAGACTTGTTCGTCTCCTAAGAAAACCACAGAAACCCGTCATGGATAGGTTGTTGCTCTTGGGCTGGATTTTCTTTTTGTCTTTTTATTTTAATGTGATGCCAGCTGGGATCTTTCTGGCAGATATACAAATTAGAAAGAAGGAAGGGGAAAAAAAAAAGATTGGCACAGTCAGAAGTAGGAGTGCTGTCTACAACCATCAGGAAAATGTTTGCACTCCCCCCAGATACACACACCCTCCTCATGATAAGAGTTTTAGACTGGTTCCCTACACAACAAAGACAGTTGTTCCCTCACCTCTGTTGCACTAACCACTCCCTGATTTACTTATCTGAAACATGAAATATCTGCATTTTCATCATGGAAGCTTCTATGTTTAGAGGTTAAGTAAATTCAGTAATAATAAAAAAAAGCCAAAAACAAACAGATGAGTGTTAGTAATCATTATAGCACTATACTACTCCTAGAATTTGTATTGAAAAATCTTAGAATGGGACTACGAATTGTGATAGGCATAGCAGTTTTTGAAAATGCTTTGTGTACTTGAAAGCTTAGTTGCGCAAGGGGTGGATAACTGAGAAAATCATAAAGTTGGAGTTGTTTTCTGATAGAACAACTACAGTGGCACAAAATTTGGCTAAAAATTAGCAGCAGTCAGAGTGAGAAAGTGTAAGTAATTGGACGTAATCTCATTTTGCTTGATTCCCTGTTTTGATGGATTACGTTGTTTAGGACGTAGTCTAGAAGTGTTCAGATTTTCTGGTGTTCTGCAGATGTGAGGAGGCACATGGAAGTCAGAGGCCTATGAAAAGTGCTTGATATTTGAACTTCACTAACATTTTTCACCTCTCTTGAGCCTGTTACTGTACTGAGTTTCATCTAAATGCATTATAGTACACTAAATATGCTATAGGTGTGGTTTTTCTGATACAGCACAAACATATAGAAGAAGAAAACTTGCTACCCTCTTGCACATCCTTCAGCCGGTACATGGATGCTGTTTTCCAGGCATTTTTACACAGGAGCTCAATAGTAAAATAAAATGGAGACATTCTCACCATGAGAAGGAGAGGTTCATCCCAACAACCTATTTCTGCAAATGCTATTAAATGGAATGTAACATCCAGATGTTGTCTCATGCGTTTAAGCTCATATGCAAAGCATTCCATTAGTAATACGATTCCACAAGAAACCGTGAAACAAGAATAAAATAAAAACCATCAAGAGATGCTAAAAACTTGTTTAGTTTTCATTTCTGTTATAGCCTCTTCCTTCCTGCTATTAATTCAAAATTCTTTTATTTTGTGGTTTTCCAGCCAGAATATGTTCTTGCTGAGGAAACCCACCAGTACTGTGGGCTTCTCATTGGGTGATCTTGAATAATGGGGTGTTAACTTGGGAGTCAGATTAAGTGACTTCCAGCTTGACAAATACATTATCCAAATTTATACCTTCAGCTGTATGATACTTTGAACATAAAAATGTTAAAATATTAAATGCAAAGCACACTTTAGCGTTGCGAGGTCTAGGAGGATAATGCATGATAACTGCAAAATCATGGTTTGATCAGTGATCACCTCTGTCTTGTTACTAGTGGAGTCTCCATCTAGCTGATGGCTTACTGGAAGTCAAGCATAAAGATGTAGTTATACTCTTAAGACTTGTATTATAGCAGACTTTTATTCCTGGTTTGGAGTGGCATAGTATAATTGTTTGTCCTTAGAGGCTACATTTAGAAAAAGAAAGTAACTTAAAATAACAACAATGTAAGGATGATACCGCAGTAATAAACATCTGAGTTAACTGAGCAGTATATGAGGTAGTTGTATCCTTGTATTAATTTTTGATAGTGATGCAGGAAAGTACTTTATTGAACTATACTATATATATATGTTTCACAAAAAATAATATATATTGTGCCCTGCAATGCTCTTATATGTGCATTGTAGTTAATCTCTAATGCAGAACGTCTATATATTTTGTGTGTATATATAACAAAATTGTACACCACTGTAATCCCTTAAGTTTAACAATTAGAGTTTTGCAGGCCCTTTTTCCCCAAAAAACCTCCACATATCCCTTCTTTTCATCATCTCCCAAATAGGAGGAAGTGTCAGAAATAAGGTTATCCATCTCTTCTTTTGGAGGAGTCAGCTGAGTTCTGATGATGCAAGTTTAGGAGTGTGATATTTGACGTGATTAACAAAATGCCTGTCTTACCACCAGCTCTGGCATGGAAGCAAATATTCCCATGCTGGTCTGCAATTCTTAGCCAACAGAAAATTTTTTTCTTTTTATAACTTGCTTTTAACAAATGGTTATATAGGCCCAATGTATTTTCATTATGTAAGGTGCTGGACAAATAATGCAGTAAATTATGAGAAGAAAATTCATAATGAGAAGACGATTGAGCTTTTATGCAATTCCTGGAAAGACTTAAAGTCTTAAACTGCCTTTTCCACAAAGTGATTCGTGCATGAAGTTTTCACAGAAGTCTTGCACTCCAGAAACACGTTTGAAATGAAGCCGTACTGCTGTGTAGCCTGAAACAGTCATGGGCCTGTAGGGATGGGATCTGTTCGTTCAGCTTAGGAAGGCATGCTTAAGAATTTACTACTTTGTGCCACTAATTTCTACTTAATGACTTGAATCAGTCACTAGAATTAATAGTTAGAAAGGCAGTTAATAGTTGGCTAACTAATAAAGGAGAGTTTGAGGAGTAAGATATGCAGAAAAGTGCACAGCCTTAAGAAGGAAAAGTAAACCACAAAAAGAGAAAATCCTCCAATATTCCCATATTTATTGATGAAGGTCAGGCTTCTTCAAAGCAAGTACTTCCAGTCTGATATAGTACTGTCATGTTGATACAAGGTATAATTCTGGTGGTGAGTAGAAATATACCATTATATAAGGATTAAATGCTGCAGTACTGCTGGGCACAATGGGTATATTGTATTGTCAGTCAGTCTTTTAGACATATTTCTTTTCCTAAATATTAAGAGGGATTGAATCATAATATATCGTATGCAAGATAAAATTGTTGTTTTAATGTTAATTTCCCCACGTGTTTAATCTCTCATTAAATTTGGATTTACATTTTTATTGGTTTGGACGTCATTTATTTTTGTATGCTGTGGCACTGGTTTTTTAAATTGCAACTTTGTGCTTTCATGCATAGCCATTTTCATTTGAAAGGGTTAGACTGAAAATGTGCTGAAGAGAGCCAACTGTTATGCAATGCTTTCCAAAGCTTTTTCCCAGGACTTAATGGCCAGCCCTCTGCATTTGACCTGCAGGGAAACAACCACCTCTCTTATCTAAGGGTAGCTCTACCAAGTAGGAAATATTATGTGGGAAAAGCAGTATTCTGGGTTTGTTTTCTTTAAAAATCATTGTGATTTAACTTGTACTGAAGTCAGACTGTGTGGGTTTGCTAAGAAGGGATTGTTGCACATTTGAAGTGAGCATCTGGCACACATGCAGCCGTGCCATATGCAATCCTGGTGTCTTTAGAAGGTGAAAGGCCAGTGTAGTGGTAATTTTGCCCTCTTTGCACCAGATGTTAAAGCTCTGCAGTGTCCCTGAGTGACCATTAGATCACTGGCAGCTGGGATTGGAGGTTTATGTTTAATTTATTATCACACTGTTAATCTATCTGACTGTCAGAACTCTCTCTTCCTCGTCATTTCCAGGAGTCCTTATATTTTAAGGACCATTTAATTTGTCTTATGATGGATCAGCTTTATTTTGGCTGTATATTTACATGAAGCCTGGCATCCATTTTTGGGGCATAGTATTGAGAGGGGCAATACAGAAATCTAACAACTCATTAATGTTTAAAACACACCTGAATTTGTTTTATGCCGCATGCTATGGATTAAAACACATTCCCATGACCACCTTTGTGTTCAAAAAAACCTCCCAAACCAACAACAACAAAACAAAAGCATAAAACAAATTAAAAACCTAATGTGCCACCCCTCTCCTCCATTGTAGATTTTTTTTTTTGTTTACCAGTATATTTAGATTTAGCTGGTGTGTTTCTTTTACTCTTGGCTGGAGTTGGCTTATTGAGTTTTCCATTTGTGTTTTTATGTGGGCAGGGAAGAAAGGGAGAGGGAATGGTGTGGGAATGGAAGAGGTGATGACAGTAATGAGGGAAAGAGCCTTGGCATTTGCTAATGATAATTCTTAGAATATTTTAAGCTAACTGTGGAGAGAAATTGACAATACTCTTCTAATTTATTTTATCATCAAGATGTTTTCTTGCTTCAGTAGTTCATAGGCAATTTGAATAGTTTATTGACTTAAAAGCTGTGGTCTTGACTTACCTTTAAGGGAAAAAAAGGAAAAAAAAATCCATATATTTGATTGCTTTTTTTCTTCCCCCCTCCCTGCCTACTGCTAATTATTTGTCTCATTGGGGAAAAAATGCCTTTTATAATTAATATTTTGCTCCATCAAGTGAAAACCTTAATCCAAATGGGATGTTCATTACATGCTAAAAGTGATGGTAGTGTCTGCAGGAATAAATTATTCTTTACTGCTGTTGCAGCTTCTGACATCCACACCCCTCCCCCAGTCAGTGCCAAACCTGCAGACCAGCTATTAAAGGAATTGGTGATGAGTAACTGGATGCTCATCCCAGGAAGCCACACACCACCGCTTCAAGTGCATCATGTCCTCAGCAAATCTCACCTGTTCTTCTAGCCATGAGAAATTCATACCTCCAGATTCACTTTTTTTTTTTCTTTTGCTTTGGATTCAGTATGCATGTGCCCAGCCTGTGAAGACAGTTTTGAAAGTTTTTATTGGAAGAAGATCCAGTACTCTTGGCTCTGGCAAACTTGTTCTTTTCAGCTTAGAGGCTTGTGGCTGGCAAACAGTGTCACTGGAGCTAGCAGTGGTTTCCTGGGGTCAGTCCTGGGTCCAGTCCTGTTCCACTCATTCCCCACTGACCTGGATGAAGGGACTGAAGGCACCTGCAGACAGTTTGCTGATGATACAAAACTGGGAGGAGGGGCTGATGCACCAAAAGGCTGTGCTGACACCAAACAAGGCTTGGGGATAGGCTGGACAGCTGGACAGAGAGGAACACAGTGGAATTCAACAAAGGCAAAGGCAGGGTCCTGCTCCTGCAGGAGAGTAGAGGAGTCCCCTCAGGCACCAGCACAGGTTGGGGAATGACTTGCTGGAAAGCAGCTCTGTGGGGAAGGAGCTGGGGGTCTTGGTGGACAGCAAGCTGTCTGTGAGCCAGCAGTGCCCTTGTGGCCAAGAAGGCCCATGGTATTCTGGGGTACATTAGGAAAAGCACTGCCAGTGGGTTGAGAGAGGTGATCCTGCCCCTCTGCTCAGCCCAGAGTGCTGTGCCCAGTTCTGGAGGGGGTCCAGCAGAGGGCTGTGAAGGTGATTAGGGAACTGAAGCATCACTCTGGTGGGGAAAGGCTGAGGGAGCTGGAGTTGTTTAGCCTGGAGAAGAGAGGACTGAGAGGGGATCTCATTGATGTGAACAAGTATCTTAAAGGTTGTTATCATGAGGAAGAGGCCAAATGCTTTCCTGTGGTGCCCAGAGACAAGAGACAACAGGCAGAAACTGGAAACATAGGGAGTTGCCTCTGAGTATGAGGAAAAGCTTTTTTTACTTTGTAGATGACAGAACACTGCAGCAGGCTACCCAGAAATGTTGTGGAGTTGTTTTCTCTGGGGACAGTTAAAACCCATCTGGATGCTGTCCTGTGCTACCTGTTGTGGATGAATCTGCTTTAGCAGGGTCCTTGAACTTGAATCTTGAGGGTCCCCTCCAACCCCAACCATTCTGTGATTCTGTGAACTGTTAGAGCATTAAATGCTTGGGCATGGCAGTGTCAGCTGATGCAGTGAAATTAAGAGTGAATATAAAACAACACCCATCAAAATTTCAATGGGACCAAAAAGAAGGGGGGTGTTTATATATATACACACACACACACTAACCAACAAAATACAGCATGAGTTCTGGTTTTTATTACTTGATTATAAACTTGTACTGTATTTTGTTAGTTGATGTAAATTAAAAAAAAAAAATTCCCAATGACTTGTAATGCTATTTTGTATTTACAGCTTATTTTAAAAAATACATTAATATTTCCATGCAATTTTTTTTTCTATGATGAATGGCAATAAGTCTTGCGTAAAACTTGGGAAAAACATTTTTCTCCTTCTATGAAACTAAATGTAGTGAGGTCACAGTATCTTAAAATAATGAGTTATTTAACTTTATTTACAGCAACGTTTTGAAAAACTGGTGATCTTGTTATTCAAAATAGGTTGGTGTTAATTTGTAGTAAGTTTCATGCATGGAATTTGATAAATGTTCTGTTTCCACAAACATTATGACACATTCTTAACAGAGAGCAGTGATCAGGCAGAAATTTGCACAGATGCACAATGATTCATGTTTATTCACTGGGGTAAAGATTACCATGGCATTCTGTGTGTTTAATGCCTTATAAATATTATGTTTGTGTAATTACCTGCAAAATAATTTCTAGAGATTTTAATGGTGATCACTGTAATGCAAATGATATTAAAATTTCCCCTAAATTAGCACTTGCAGTTCACTTGCATCGGTGGCCAAATTTTAATTACTGTTTGAGGTGTCTACAACCCCTGTAGTTCCTGTAATCCTTTGCAGACATACCAGAAAACAGAGTCTCTGCCCAGTGAATTTCAGCAGTTGTTTTTGCTCTTAGAACTGTATAAATTCCACCGAAAATCATGAAAATGTTCATGTTACAATAAGTGGAAGATGAATTTGGCTTACTTAAGTGATACTGTAGTTTTGAATCCTGTTCACTACTTGTGGTTAGGGGAAGCTTTAAACAAAAGTGGATTCATCCACTGCTGAAGTTTTTGTGTGAGCCTGAGAAGAAAAGTGCTCATAGATTACAGTATATGGAGGGAAAAATAAAGGAAATAAAATGAAACTGAAGTTTTAGGTGAACTATGCCCATAGCCTCAAGTCCATTGGAGTAAGATAACTTATCTTTCTTGCCTGTGGAAAGCACAACCAGCAGAGGCAGCAGCTGATGTGAGTGGTGTCAACAACTGAACTGCGGCTGCTCAGGGCTGGTGCTGAGCTACCGTGCCCATCACTGCACAGCCATGGTCTGGACTGGGCAGAGCTCTGGGTGTGGCTGGTTGGGCTCAGATCTCCAAAACTGAGGTAGCTGCAGGCTCCTCACCCATCTGTGGAGGTGCTGGCTGACAGCAGGGCTGTCCCTGCCAGGTTAAGGTGCTGCAGGAGAAGGTGAGCAGACTACATAGCACCAGGGAAGAGGAAAGAGAGAGCACGAGGATCTCCACAGGGACTCTGTAGGAAGGTGTCTGCCCCTCCTCTGCACAGGAGGGGGGCAGATGGAGGCTGTTTGATTGCGACTGCAAATGGGGACTGCTCTCAAGGTGAAGGCAGGAAGCTCGTGGCTTCCATCAGCAAGAGGATGGCTCTGCCTGCCCCCACAGATCAGCACCTCCAGAATGGGTTTGGTGCCCTGGTGATAAACAAGGGGCTGGGGGAAACCCTCTGGGGAAGTATCACAGGTTCTGAGTCTGGACATTATGTCCAGCAGGAGAGGAAATGCCAAGGGATTGCAGTGGGAGACTCCCAGCTGTGGGAGATAGGGGACCCATCTGCTGACTTGACCTACTGTCCAGGGAGGCTGCTGGGCTCCCATCTGGGATGTCATGGAGATTGCCAAGACCAAATGGCCCTTGGATGGTTCCTCCTGCTTCTCTTGTGGGCATCTGCAATATTGCCAGGGAGATCTGCAGAGTGCATCAACAGCAGCTGTCACACACCTGCAGAAAAGATCAAAAGGACCATGTGGGCAACTACAGACATCACTTCAGTCTCTAGGGAAATCACCGAGGAGAAATTTTAGGCCCATGAAGGCAGTGGCTTGCAAAAAAATTGTGTTAGCAAGGGTGAATCATGTCTGATCAACCCTTGATAATAAAATAACTGAATTGAACATAATGACGAAGCACTGCATGTCACCTCAACTTTGGCAGGGGTTTCCCAATGTTTTTTGTTATTATTAATGATTAAAGGGGGGAAGAAAAAAAGAGAGCTAATGTCATAAAGTGAGTATAACAGGGGTACCATCTATCTGTCATGACACCTGAAGCTTCTAAAGACGTAGTTATTTCTTTTAATAAAAGTATTTTTATTCTATTTTTCTTTTCTTTAATGAAGCCTGTATATTAAGACTCTGGTTGTATTTTCTATATAAGGTAATTTTTAAGTAATTTTTATTTAAACTTGAGGAGCAGGAGGAAACAATAGTAGGCTTGAAGTTATGGTTTGAATAAAATTAGTTGTTGGTTTTATTTAAATTCTTTTTACACAGATACTGTAATGGTAGTTCAAAATTTCTCTTTCTTCCTTCTTAAGGTTTTCATATTAAGAAAAAAAGGGTTTGGGAGCTAAAGTAATGGAAGCTTTGTAATTGGGATTTTTTTGTACTTGCAGCAGCACTTATTGTGTTGTACAGAGCAGGATAGAAAATCCAACAAGTTTGTAGTTTTATGAAGAAAAACCAGACTTTTAAATTCACACATATGTGGCCTTGATAATGAATCATACACTAGTATTTGGATTTTCTCAAAAAAACCCAAAGTGGTCTGATACTGTCTCTTAACTTGGAGGTAGGTATTGGTTAGCTCTGACTTCTGAAAAATCTCACCAAAATGGTTATTCGTTCTTAAACTTAGATTAGAGCAATAAGTTGTGCTTCTACAAGTGATGTTGTTCAAATACTCTGAACTTTTATAATCCTTGAGAATTCATACTAAACTAGCTATATTTGGATAGGTGAAAGTTACTATTGCTGTGATATAGAATACATTTCAAACAATCTGTTATCACATAGGACTTGTCTCTTTATTTGCTAAGAACAAGAGACTTGAAGAGAATGAGATTTAAAAACTATAGCTCTTGTCTAAAAACTATGCTACTTATGTTTAGTGCAGACAAGTCTTCCGTGAGAGGCCTGAGTTGCCTCTTTATTTAAACAAAATTCCGTATTTTGGAGCACAGTAGAAGCTTTTGGAAATGCCTTTTTTAGCCAATGGATTTGTAGGCATATTTATACAATGACAGCTTTTAAGTCTGTGTTTATAATGCTGAGTACTTTCAGCTTTCCACTGCAATTACAGCCAGTACATGAGAATCGTTGGGGGATTTAAGAAAGGGGGATTTGTAGTCCAAGTATTATAATTTGGATATGGAATAAATTTTAAAAGCACAATTGTAGCAGCATTTTTTCTGTAAAATAAGTCTTTGAGACGTCTTTATTTTTCAGTGGGAATAGGGCTTTCGGTATAGAGCCCTAACTAATTCTGAGGAAATGTCTGTTAGAATTGTTATCTCAGTAAGAGGAAAAATCACGTTGGTCTTTGAATATCACCCCAAAAGTTTGAAACACCAGAGAAATCAATTATTGCAATTTAGAAAAGGGGAGAAAGTTATTCAAATGGATGTGATTTCTCTTCTTTGTATCAACTGTGTTTGGCAAAAAACTCAAGATTAGGTTAAATCATTATATGCAAAAGGCTTTTGTACATTTTAAGGTTATTAGCATATGCTCAAAATACTGCAGTAGAGAAATACCCCCCAGAACTGTAAGGCTGATAATTTTTCTTACCTTGGATGTTAAAAGAAGAAAAAAAAACCAGAAAAAAACCCAAAACAACAACAACAAAAAAACCAAGAAAGAAAAACAACCCACCAAAACAAACAAAAACCCAAACAAGACAAAACAAAAAAAACCCAAACAGCCTCACAAATAGCAGCAAACAACCAAAACAGCACACCACTTATTTGTGCACCTTTCTGCTACTCAGAGACGTGTGATTTTTTTTCCATTGTCATCTGTCTTCTGTTTCAACATGTCTATGAATTTCTTAATTTTTTTTTATCAAAACCCTTCCGTTTTTTCCCCAATACATGACTCTCTGCTCCTTACTTTAAACCTTATTACACTGTAAATTGACCAGTGTGATACGGTGTGAAATTGTCCATAAAACAGTCAAGGCTTCTCTTTTACCTCTTTCCTTTGCTTTCTGTAATCTGCCTTGTTCTGAGGGCCAAGCAAACATGCTGCATTGAGTCCTGCTGTCTCAGGAGGGTCGGGAGGAGCAAAGCACACCCATGCAGGATGATGAAAAGGGCTCAGCAACACCCGCAGCTGCCAAACAGATGAGCAGTTTTTAACGGAGCTGAGATTCACAATGAAATCTGGGCCCAGAACTAATCAGGTCTAATTAAGACGGACACGTTATGGTCCAATACTGTTGGCAAGGTCAGGGTTCCTGTAGCTCTAAATGAGGCATGTTATAATTATGATCTAATTGAAAAGCTGGGAGTGATACAGAACCTGTGCGCTGCTGGGTCTGAAAGAAAAGTTGCATTTCAGGTCCTGTTGTGTACCTTATTAGATTGTTAATGCTCAATTAGACAGCTGTGCATTTAAAGAAAAAAAAAGGCTGTGACAGTTGCACATGGTTCTAAGAAAAGCTATATGAGTTTTCAATATTTTGGGGGATTTGATTCATGGAGACTTGTTAAATATCCAGAAATAAAGCTGTTTGTTTGTTTGATGTTAGCTTTGCTTCTCACAGCTTGTCTTATGTACAGCAAGGCAAAGAGCTCCTAGATTATTTTGTCATGAGGCAAAAATACTGTGAAGGTTTTTTTAAAGTGCAGTATGTGAATGCTTGAATCTGCAGTATGATATATGAAATTTGGAGGCCATATTTTCTAGCTCTCATCTATCATTATCAAGCAATCAAAGTGCTATGGAGTGGCTTTTCATTCTAG
The DNA here is from genome assembly GCF_022539395.1 of Myiozetetes cayanensis. Lineage (NCBI taxonomy): Eukaryota > Metazoa > Chordata > Aves > Passeriformes > Tyrannidae > Myiozetetes > Myiozetetes cayanensis. Next base: position 8,128,460 of record NW_026087742.1, read on the forward strand.
AGACTGTGGTGCCTTCATTTCTGATTTAAGTATGAGTTGACATATGGTCTTATAAATTATCATGTCTTACCATGGATTGTGTCACAAAAAGTTTGCACAGTACTGATCTCCCTTTTTTTCTGGTGGGGAATTTATGGATTTGAATTCATTAAATTCTTTTTATAATGCCATCTCTGCAATGAAAAGCTTTGTTAGAAAACAAGAGTTCTCACTGCACCTTGAGAAGTCATTCATACACACGCCGAGTGTGTTGGAAATTGCTACTATTGTGGAGAGGTCTGTTTTGATCCAGCGTGCTTTTGCATGTAACATGCACATGTATGCATGCATAAGAGAGATTCTGAGCCTAAATCTGCACTGCTTACCATGAGTTACAGATGGAGATCTCTGAATTTTTTTCCCAGTCTGCAGGGAATTCCAATACCACAACGTGTTTTTCGCCTAGATTTTCAATAGAGTTTTCAAAACCATTCCTCAAGAGTTCTCTTATTCTGCATTTCACCCAAATCGAATTTGAAAAGCCCGTGTAAGCTCTGCGAAGCCTTTCCAGTCTGCAAAGCAACGTGGCCACAACAATTGTGTGGTGTTGGATTAGCCTTGGCCAACAGCCAAATGCCCCCCACTCACTCCCTGTCAGATGAGGCAGGTCATGTGTCAAGATAGACAGGAAGATGGCTTATCAGGTACTGTCACAGGCAAAATATCCCTGTGGAAAATAAATTAAGTGTATTGATAATGAAAAAGTAGAGTTAGAGGTTGAGAAACAAAGACAAAACTAAAAAAGCTTCTCTCCATGCCACCCCTTCTTCCCAGGCTCAGCATTACACCTTGGCTCCCAAATTCTCTACCCTCAACCCTGAGCAACAGGCAGTGGGTTGTAGAGAGGGTACTGTCAGCATAGAAAGATTTCTCTGATCCTTCTTCCCTCTCTCAGGTTTCCCCTGCAATGGTGTGGGCTATCCATAGCTTGGGCAACATGGAGCATCTCCTTCACTGACTTTTGGTCTGTGTTGCTCCTCCTGTTTCTCACACTTTTCCCCTCACCCCTGGCTCCAGGCATTGCTCTGTCCTTCCTTATCCAGGCTTTCCCTGGGGCACTGTTGTTGTGCCTGTGGGGCTCAACCATACCCTGCAGTGGGTTGGCTGGAATGGGCTGTGTCCAGCTGGAACAGGCTGTGTTCAGCACAGGGTAATCCCAGCCCCTCCTCACAGAGGCCACCCAGCGGCCCTCCCATGTCAGCCCCTGGGCACCCACACCCAGTATACACTTTAAAAAGAAACACAAAAGGCTGTTACTTGATTTCGTAGTAGTTGCCAACTAAATGCAGAGTTACATAAACTTCATGTCAATTAATGAAGCCATCTTTGGCTAGGTGCTTTCTCTCAGGCTGACAGAAAGGTAGGTTTCTTTGTGCATACCCTACTTATCTCCTGGCTTGTGCCTCCCTCAGGTAATCAGCAGAGTCAACTCAATGGCCAGCTAAGCGGCGGAGCAGGAAAAATGTTCACTACCTTAATGAAAGCTCTGTCTGCTTCTGACTCCTATGCAGTTCAGGCTAGCAGGGTAACTCTTTGATCTGCTGCCAGAAGGCTCTCACTTCCCTATCATCCTAGGGCTGCACAGCAGGCTTGCCCCCTCACTCAGGGGGGATTAGCCAACCTGGGAGACAGCAAATAATTATGTTGAATGTCTCCTGTGCTGATTTAGCAATGCTCGTAGCTGCCTGGGGCGGAGGGGGTAGTAAAAGAAAATCAAACCAAAACTCAAAAAAACCCCAACTCAGAATTGTGCACAACTGCATCGGTTCCATATATTTTTTTGTAGGTTTTGGTTTGAATTTCAAAATATTCTGTGGCTGAGGAGACTGAGTAAGTGGCCAAACAACAAAAGCGCAGCTATTTATAGTTCTGGCTGTCCGTCGGCGGCACAGCCATCCCCACCCATCCGGACAGCGGGAGCTGGAGCGTGCTGGAAGCAGGAAAAAGTTGTGTTAGAAGCAGCAGCTGTTTGGGTTTAGCCAACAAGCCCTTTGCTCTGGTTTGCTGTTGCGTGGTCAGTGCAAGTTGCCCTCCACCAGCTCCACAGCAGCTCCAGGAGGCCGGCAAAGGCAGCCCGAGCAAGGCTGGGTTGGCCAGGGACAGGCAGCTGTGTGGGGCTTTTCCCACAGCTCTGTCTGAGTAGGAGTTATGTCCAGACCTGCAGGACATATGCTTTGCTTCCATCCTACTTAACGCTCTGCCAGCTCTTCGTGCCAGTTCTGTGTGTGCTCTATCCTTCTTTTTTTGTTCTTTTACAAACAATCACAGCAAAGGGACTTCAAGCTGAGTCTTTTTGAAGACAGCATAACTTCTTTCAGCAGGTTTGAAAAGGATCACTGACACTGTTATTATCCCTTTGGGTAACCCTTTGTGCTGATGACTCAAGAACACTGTAAATAATGCTACTTAGAATAAAAAGTGCAGGCCTGTTGCTTGGTTGTTGCCAAACAGTGTCAGTAACTTTTATTCTTCTAAAAGATTGCAAAGAATTTGTTCTTTACCTCTCCTGTCAAAAAATTATAAATACCATAAAGTGGTCAGGTGGATTTTTGAGATTTATCTATTCCAAGAGTCTATGGAGAAGGGAACAGGTAATGATGGGAGTCAGTTTTGTATAGTAAATGTTGGAAAAAGAATGATTCTTAATTGAGAACACTTATGTCTGTAAAAAACCCGACATTTCAAAGGAAACTATTTGTAGAGTGAACATTCTTTTTGAAAGCACAGTGAAAAATACACAGGCAGATGTTTCCATGTACTATTTAAACAATTTCTTAGAGATTTGCATAACTGTTTATTTTACTTAGTATTTTTATAATACGTATTTGTTCAAACAATATTCATCTTCAGAATCACAGAAATTAAGCTCTCACCTCCTTTGCACCTCTGCAACTTCCAAAGTATTCTATATTTTTGTGCACAATATCAAAAGTATGTATTTATTAAGTTAGAGAAAACATAGTTCTAAATAATTTTTCTACAGAACTTGTCATTCCAAAATTATTAGCCAGTCTATGAACTACCATAATTTCCTAAGCCTTTCTATAAAGACAGAAGAGGTTAGTAAAGAAGTTAGAGAAAGATAGAAGAGGGTAAGAAGATATTCTTTTATTCCCCAACTGAATAAATTTTAAGAGATGTTTCCAGTCCCATACATTTTCTTAAAATTCATTCTAATTAGTTGTGAACTGCAGCCACTGAAACCGTGATCGCTGTGTAAAGGTATTTGCAGTTTTGTAGGTCCTCCTGCTTTTTTTTTGGTATCCTATGTGAGTCGAGTTTCATGTCTCACTTAGAAAGAGAAAAAATGCATTTACATATATTTTTTGTGTGTGTGCATTTTTTCTTTTTAATAGCAAATTCACATTAATATCATATCTTTGTGACTATGCCTACCACAGATTAAGGCTGCTGTGAAACTCACTCTTCTTATTGACACTGCAGTCTGCTCTATTTATCATCTACAGTAGTTCCTAATTATTTGGAATGCATCATGTGTCAAGTGCTGATAAACTTCAACATTATATTCTTTTCCACATGAGTTATCATCAATATTTCATGTGGGCTGGCAGGACATAACATTTTCTCATCTGCTTTCCTTCCACTGGACTTTGTTTTGCCTCAGTGAATTATAATGGAGGAAAAAAAAACAAAAACGTGTGAAGGAACTTGGCTGATATGGCAGATTTCTGAATGCTGGTTCTTCACTGGTATATCTCTTTGCTTTGGGGGGTTCAGGCTTTTGTTTTCTTTTTTTTTGTTTGTTCGTTTGGGGTTTTTTTGTGTTTGGGTGTTTTGTTTTTTTTTTTTTTAAACTAGGATTCTGTTCAAGTACTGGCTCTATCCCCAGTTTGTCCTGAGCATCTTCTCCATATTGAGGACCCTCGTGCCAAAAAAAATCCCTTTGGAGGCAACAAAGTGTGCACAATGTTTGATGTTGGCTCTGTGGCTGCAGAGTGGCTACAAGAATAATGTGTGTTGGGATGGGAAAGGTACTGAGTAATGGCTGAATAGCCCTGCACATAAAAACTACAAATCAGGTCAAGGATATACTTTATCATTTCCATCACAAGGCAATACTCAGAATCTTGTTAGATATACAAGCAGGAAGTTGTTTAGTGTTCTTAATCTGTAGGAAAAGTATTTTGGTTTTGGTCAAAGCTCAAGGCCCTGAGAAGCAAAAAGAACAGTGGATGGATCCTGCATGTTCCATCTTGAGGTTTCTTTCATCAGGGCTTGGTTACTGGGGAAATTATATTTTTGGTTTTTCAGCCCAGGGTCATTTTCCCCTCTTTGTATTTTGGGATTCCTTTTAGTTTTATCCAAGTAGCACTATTTATTGAGATACAGTAGAAACAAGCGACTATTCTGTTGGGAGACACTGGATTATAATTACATCATAAGCATCAGGAATTACAGTGGCCGTACTAGGATAGTGGGTCAAGACAAAATAGGAATATAGATGTGTTAGTTATAGACGTGCATCTTTCTGTTTCTTTTTGCTCCAGAAAGCACTTTTAAGATGTGAAAAATACAGGAAAAGTGTGTCTAATCATAGTTTCTTGCAAGTCTTATCAGCTCTCAAGTGAAGATTTGCAAAATAAGGAATGAAAGAGAAAAAAAAAAAAAAAGAGCAAAAGGAAAAAAAAAAAAAAAAAAAAAAAGGAGTAGTGAGTTCCTGACTTTCTAGAAGGAAAAGTGAGACCCTGAATATTGATTGCATTATTAGATGCTAGAGTGGCTTCCCACGAGCTTGGGGAAGGTGCATCTTAGGGAAACAACTGTTCTCCAAGCAGAGAGAGGAAGGAGGATAGTGTGTCATGCAGGTGTGTGCTCCACCACCATGGCTGCCTAGCTCATCTCAACAGATAAAACAGCCCTTACACAAAAGGGTCTGGTGTAAAACCTATTATGTTATTTGTTAAAGCTGAACACTTGAAGGGTCTTATTTAAGCTGAAGAAAATAAATTCTTTGAAAATAAATTGAAAGAAATAATTTACCTTCTCAGTTCTAACCCTAGCCTTAACTACTTAAAAGAATACAATATGTCTTGTCCCAAGATTTATTGGTAAACAAATAATAATTAAAAAAAAATCAGTCATGTTCTTAGTAACTGACATTCCTTGTTACAGATGGAGAACTATTCTCAGTTTGAAGGAGAAAATGCTCAGTGTTCAATTACCTTGACTAAAAATCTCTGAAGGCAAGCACATGGAAAGCACACATACCTGTCAATTTATAATTAAACAATGCTTGAATATCCTAATCACTAATATTTGACTATATTTTGTTTAAATCGTTTCCTTGGTATTTTGATTTTATAACTCATCCTAAATACCTAACAAAAAAAACAAACATACATTATTAACTTACTTTTTAGGAGTGTAATAGGAAATAGGTCCTGTAGAATATAAATGCAGAAAAAGAAAGGGAAGCACTTTGTACTGTCACTGTGTAGTGTTACTCAGATTAAGATGGCCCCTTACCTGTTGTACAAGAAGAAATATTTGAGGTTATCTCTTTCATTTGGCCTGAATGTTTGGTGGGTGGTAATTTTTGTTTGTTGGGATTTTTGGAGGTGGGTTTTTTTTCCCCATTTTCTGAGTCTGTAGTTGGTTCAGCACCTTAATTTTTGCCAAGGTGCCTTCAACTCTGTTAGCCTGCAGCCCAGAAATCTGTAACCAGTTTCTGAATGTGAATGCTTTATGCTGGCATTATCTGCTGTGCACAAGGCCTGCTTTCTCTTGTTCCTTTCATTTCAATAATCCCTTCTGTTTAACTACTCCAGTAGTTCAAGTAAAGCTGGAAAAACTACATGTTGATGCTCTGCTAGACTTTGCCCTAGTGCATCCAGCAACAGGATTTGTCTGCATGAGTATGTATATAATGGTATGAATTACTCCACAAAATAGATGGAGCTTGACATTTCTGTTTCTGAAGTTTAAGTCAGCTTAGGGACTTTAAGATTTTAATGTCTCACTGTTCTCCACTCAAAAATAACTGTTTCCCTCATCTCTCTGTTCTGTGAAACAAGAAGAATAAGTACTGGCTGAACTCTGGAGTGTAATTGTTTGTATTGTGCCTCGTGCAAAGGTTGGTACGTTTTGCATAAAACTTGCTTTTTGAGCGGAACCTCTGGTGAAAGTAAAGCACGAGGGCACAGGGAAACAAACCCAGCCTCCTCAGATCTGTAGCTATTGTACTGTCAGTGAGCAAACACTTGAACTCCTGGTTGCTTGAGCATAAGCTGTAATTGCTGTACTTTCAGGCCACTTTCTGAAGGGAGAATTGTTACACTACTTACCAAAAAAAAGTAGGCAACTCATAGCTTGACAGGTAATATTTGTATAAAGTATTTGTCTGTCTTTGTTGCTGACGGGAATGCTTCATCAGCGGGAGGATGTGGCCTGTGACATCCAAGCACAAAATGCATTCCCTTGAAATCAGTGCTAACACAAAAGCTCAAAATGAAACTTCTGGAGAGATTTGTCTCATGATTCTGTGATTTTGAGTTTCTGAGGAATTTCTCTGGGGATAAAAGCAAGGGAGCCCAGGAACAGCATTGTGACAACCGCGAGGCACTTTAACATTTATGTAGTTTAATTGATGCACCCAGCAAAAGAAAAGGAATGAGAAGAATTAGTAGTCATGGACTTATGAAATATACCTTTAAGGGTTTTCAAAATGTTGAAGGCAAAACCCTTTCATACAATTTTTAGAGATTGGAAAGCTGGCTTCATGGAGTGTGAAATGTAATTTCAGGGAAAGTATAAAATGTAGTATATGGCTAGTGAAACAAACCTGACTTCGTTTGTGTGGGTTGGATGTGTCCATCCCACCCCCTTTCTTTTGCTGGAAATTCTGAAGGAAAGGGTGTAAATATTAAAGTAAGTTTACAAATTGTTATTACATATTTCAAAATAATGCTGTGCTCCAACTGAATCCCCAAAGTTTACGTCCTGAGATAAGTAGTTTGGTTGCATCTTGCCATCCCTAAATTATTGAGAAAAACTGGGGACATTAAGGCTTTAAATGACAATAGATTCTTCTTCTCTTTAGTTTAGCTTTCTTTCCAGCATATACATTCTGTTCCACAGCTTTCTCAGCCAGTGCAGTTGTTGAGAAAAAAAAATTAAACCAAAATTAGAAATCCAAATTTCAGTTGTTATTAGTAGCTTCTGTTGACAGCAGTCTTCCTCTGTTTGTTTTATATTTTGCTTTAGTCTAATTCCCAGTTCCAATAAGTCCTATTTCATGTTAATTTACCTCCAAACCCTGAAGACTCTAGTAAAGTCTTTAATCTCCTTTAGCACGTTGAGGAGGGACACAATTGGATTGGCAATCATTAATGAAATATCTGTATGAAGTGCTGTATCTTGTTCCTCTGCCCTCGCTTTAGTCCTTTGATATGTCTGAGTTTTCTTATTTCTTTGGCAAAAGCCATCCTTTCCTCCTTTCCTTTTCAGACATATTTGCACTAATGCTGTTGCAGATTAGTCAACTAGGTTTTCAAATTATACCATTCCAGAACATATCAAAATTTAAATTCAGGTCACTCTGTGCCTGCAACAAAGTCTCATCCCAAAAGCTGCAGAATGTGGAGATATTTAGTCTGTCTTAGATATATTTTTTTGGAGGGGGGGTGCTTTTTGAAGCATTATACTTTATCAGCCCATTTTATGAAGATACCACTGTTGATGCCTTTTTTTTTTTTTTCTGCTTCAGTGATCATTATCATATTAGCACTTACACACCCCAATAAAGTTGTCATAAAAGCTTTTTGTGGAGTTCCTTCCTTAAGTGAGCAACCTGCAGTTTTCTTGAATGTATCAATGTAGGCTTCACCTGTGTATCTTAGGCTTTTTCAAACAGGAAGGTGACAAACAAAATGAAATTTTAACAACAGCAACCCAGAGGGGAGGGGAGGCGAGGCATTTTTGCTTTGGCAGGTAAAATTCAAAAGGAAATGACTAGTAAGAGTCTGTTAGTGCTCTACCCTTAGTGCTCTACCCTTTGTAATGATTCTCTGTAGTTGCAAAGGCATTGACTATTTCTCTCTTCTCCTCTGACCCCCTTTTCCAAGCTAGCCTAGCAAAAGACTTAATGCCATGAAGAGAAGTTCCATAAAAATAAAAATAACTTCCTGTTAAATAACTCTGCCTGTGCTCTGCTACCTTGTGGAACTCAAGCAGCAGGATCTCTAGAGTCAATTAAAGGCTGTCTGTGCTCATAAGGTAAAATTTAAAATTGAAAAAAAAAAAAAAGACTTTTTTTGCTATTGCTTCAGAAGTAACAAATCCTGCTGAATGATGAAAGGTCATCAAATGTAAGCATCAATATTGTTATGTGTGCATACTTAGCAGTGTCTCAGCTATGCTGCTATACATGATCCAGTCATTCTGGTCTCAGAGACAACTAGTTATACCTTTGATTATACTGAATTCTTTTTTTCTTTTGTGACTACATTAAATATTTGGAGGGATTGTTCTCCTCATCTACAGGAAAAAACTATGAAATCCTCAAGGAGTGATTTCCAGTCGCCTTGGCTTTGGTCTTATGAATACAGCTTTGATCCATGGACACTGTAATGTTGTGTGGAGCCTCCCACGAGAGTCCAGTATGTTAAAAAAGCAGATTTCAAATGTTTGGCCTGTCAGGCTGAGCAATCAGAACTAGATAAACTGTAATGACTTCTATTTTTTGGACAATATACACTCACTTGAACAGATTTCCTATACCTTGTCTCTTTACACATAAAGTTCATTTCTACTCACCTCCCTCGTGCCTGACAACATCATAATATTTCTTCTTCAGCCAAAACCAACCCAATAACGGCTGCAAACTTATTATTCAAATAATGGCAAGATAGGGACAGATAACCTCCTCCTTTGAATAGCTGGATACCCAAGGCTCCATTTTTTATGATAACCATTAGACTGTCTATGTTTCAGTGTAGCAAGGTGGTAAATAGATCAGTGTGTACTGAGATAGATTATTTCATATTTTTTTTCACCACTGAGAGAACTGGTACTTTATTTACAAGTGGTGTTCATTTTTCATGTCACTGTTCCCACGAGAATTAACATAAATCAGACGAGCTCAAATGTTCTAATTTAAGTGTGGGACCAGCAGCTGTTTCCCAGAAGTTCAGACAGGCAGGACTCAGTAAGTCACCAGTCAGACAGGCAAAGTCAGCTATATCCAGTTTCATGCCATGATATATCCATGCTACATGTGCCCGTTAGGGATTATGATAACAAAAGGATTGTGCAGGGCTTCCCAGAAATTAGGAGTTTAAGTAAACAGTTATGTAATTGTCCCTCTTGCACTCTGTAAATCACAGTGGCATAAAAATGCAATCTGTGAGTGCCCAGGTCTTTGGAGGTATGCAGTTGTGAACTGGTGCAAACATGAGGCACTGAGCAGCAGCAACATTATACCCATTTTCTTTGTGTATATATATATATATGTATATAGAAACACATAAATGAATGAGTGGTTTTCAGTCTATACTATCTTAAAAAAGAAGTTAATAGTGCAGCTGAAAAGAGGTAAACAGCTACTTCTTTAGTCTATTCTTTATCCCTTTTGGAGGCAGATTTCCCTGGGTAGCCTTGTCTTTGCATTAGTTCTGACTCAATGGCCAGCATGTGGAGAGAAAGCCAAGCCAAATGGTGGTTCTTTATTACCTGTTTTACTGATCAAAGATGTCGAGGTGATTTGTTTGATTGTTTACTGTGTTTGTTGTGTGGGTGTGTTCTGGGTTGTGCAAAATTGTGGAGAACAGTAAGTTAAAAAGGATAGTTGTGTCTTAAGTTGAACTTCTCCATTTAAGACTCAGTGCCCAGACCTGGAGGTGAAGTCTCAATTCTTATGAATTTCATAAGATTTTTGTCTCTGACACAGGTTAATCTAGGATGTCTCTCCACCTTAGTATTACATGTATGAGAGTGGAGAAGGAATAAGTGAAAAAAAGTGGTAATTATCTCTGTCTTCCAGTTTCACTTCGATCCAACTGGGATCAGATCCTAGGCTCACATGTAGCAAAGTTTATTCACCATAAGATTTGTCAAAAATCTGCAGTATTTAATTGCTATAATGTAAAGCATCATTTGGTCTCAAATTTTGACATTTTGAAATAACCTCACTCAACAACATTTACAAAAATTCAGTATTAGCTTCATATAATGTATACTTTTTTTTTTTTTTGCACAAAGTATTTTTTTAAAAGCCTCTCTTAAGTGTCTGAGATCATGTTGATATGTTTATACACTCTTTCACAAAACACTAGTACATTGTAGCTGTTGATTTCTGGGTTTGGGGGTTTGTTGTTTGTTTGTTTTGGGTTTTTGTTTGGGTTTTTTGTGTTTTTTGTTTTTTTCTGTTGCTTTTTTTTTCATTTTGTTTTGCTGAAGACTTCCATTTACATCACTGAAATCTCTGCTCTTGTATATAGAATATTTCATGGCAATTTATCAGTGAAGGGCATTTCCAGTTTGAAAGTGACCGTCAAATGGCACCGCTCTATTAAAGGCCAGCATTAAGGTTCTGATTTAATGATGTGTGAGTTTGTTGTTGTTGGGGTTCTGTTGTTGTTGTTGGTTTGGTTTTTTGGGTTTTTTTTAAAGACTTGTGTTTTGAATTATATAGTGTGTATAAATGATTAATTTAGCCATCCAATGACCTGGTCCTTGATGGCATCCAAGTTTATTAGCATTTTTATTCTGTAAGTATAAATATTACTTAAAGGGAGAAAAATCATTTCCAGACTCATTACTTCAAGACTAATTGGAATTTACTGGAGATTTACTACATTAGACCTGAAGGTTCCATTTGGCTATTTCATTAATATGACTGATCCTCCTTGTACATAAAGAAAGCATTATCTAACTTTATTTTATTGAATATTTTTCAACAGACTAGTTACAGAGGGTCTATCTCCTTGAAGCGTATGTTTGTGTAATCATCTCTTTTTTTTTTTTTTCCTACTCTCTTATTTCACTTTTTTCCTATTCCAAAAGAAAATTAAGCAGGATGAGATTTGATTAATGTAGGAATAAGGAGGTTAGGCAGACTGCACTTCTGTTGACTTTTGTCTTTGGCCTAATAGAGATATATTGGGGCATTTTAAAATGGCAGGTTGGGTCTAAAGATTAATTTCCTTACACTGTTGCTTTTAAATCTCTTCTCCTGGTCACAGAGAACTACTATAAAATATCTAGTAAACAATTTTGAATTATGCATTCATGGAAAGCAGAAATTTAAGTAGTTGTTTTCATATAGGGAGAAAAAAATATGCTTTAAAGCATATACTAGGGTAGAGAGAGATAATTATTATACTGCAAACAGAATTAGTGTCATGCTCAGAATGGCAGACAATATTTATAGTTCAGAACCAGATTATGGTGATAATCAGTTTAAATAAACAGAACCATAGATAAATTTATGCAAAAAATAGAAAGGTTTTTTTTTTTTACTCATGTCTCTTTCTTTAATCCTTTTAAAGGTTACTAATGATATTTAACAGGTAGTAGTACTGCCATTATGAAAGCATAAGGATGATGTAATAGCAAGAAAAGGAGTCTCTCCTTAGTGGGTGGTACTGTGAGCTTCTCCAGCTTTGTCAGGTAAACCTGACTTGCTCTTCTGGAAAATAAATCTCATAGTGGAAACGTGATCAGATGCAGGATGTGGTCAGGTAATGTCTGAAACCTGCCTGGACTGTTTGGGACTAGTAATTGCAAGATTCACTGATCTGTCTCAAATTCTATATCTGTGTCAACAGGAAGGCCAAGTAGGAGGGAAAGTGTGCTCTTGGTTCCTATGCATTTGTTTTCACTGTTGTGGGGGCAGGGGGGACAGTCAGCAGCCTTTTCCAGGTATTCTTTTATTAATTAAAATAAATTTTAAAATGTGTGCATCAAATTAGGAAAGGGATCTATTAATTTATTCTGAATTGCATCTGCACATCTTGGTCTCAGTGGTAAATAGCAATGGGCTTCCTGTAATCACATAACAGGCTGTTCTCACTCCATTTAGTGTGAACAATGATATAAAAAAATATCAAGTATCAGTACCCCTTTTTGTGATGCACTCATGAGTGATGCAGAAATAAATGCTTATTTATCAACAGCTATGTTTCTGCTTGAAAGAGAAAACAATAATTTCAAAAAAATAAAAATTAAGTGAAGAACTGCTGAGATGCACTGAAAGTGCAAATGTTAATATATTTGCAACACCAACTCAGGCAGAAGGTTGAAGGTCAGGCTCGGAGGGCAGCTGTGAACTTCTAAGGGAGCCAGTTCAATAAAGCGAACCACAGTGCTGGGGGGCAGGGGAGATTTATTGCCAGACCAGTGGATTCTGCATCTGCGCTCTTTGGTTTCATATGGATCCCAAATCAGAGTTTTGGATTGCTTGTCAGCACGTGACTTACACTATTGAGGCACAATTCCCATCCGAGCTTGCTTCGTTCTGTCTTCTGTAGGTAGATAATTTATCTTTTTTTGTAAGGCACAGACACAGCAAGCACTATGGGGGTGTTTTTTTATTTTTTCAGGTAGAATAGTGTGTGTTTGTACCAGAAATACTGATTTCTGTGTATATTGAGGAATAACTCCTGATTTAGCTGTAGCTGACACTGGATTGAAGGAAGGAAGGTAATGCCACTGAGGGGCTTCCTGCATGTGTTGCCCATCTACCCTAGCAGCTCCTGAAGAGAAAAAGGACACCTGACTCTCTCTTCACTTACTAGAAATGGCCTGTAAATATTAAACAAATGAGCAGCATTTAAGTAACTTTGGGGTCCTAGCATATTTAGTAGATTCCTCTTTGCTGATTATAAATGTAGGTAACTTTTAATTAAAAAATTCCTCAGAATAATAAATGTATATAATTTTTAGACAAAATGCTGAGTAAATGGTGTAATGTATTCTGTGAACTGTAGCTGTAGAAATTTCTGTATGTTTTTGAAAAGTAATTTTAAACAGAAAGAGAACTGCACTGAGTGCAATACAGATAATCAGAGTTCATTAATTCTTCTACACCCATTTATTAGCAAAATTAGATGTGTAAAATCCCAACATTTATTTCTCTTGTAAGCACTTAAAATAAGAAGTAAGCTATTTTTTGTGGTGAATTTTTTTAATAGAGTACATTTTAATGGCACTACCCAGCTGCAACTTTATGTATTAGAAGCAAAAGTTACTACAGTTGACCACAACTGATACTTGAAAATATGCTTTGAATTAACTTGCCCTGGTTTTTGCTGGGGCTTTTTGCTTCCTTTTCTTTTCAAAGGCACAGTGCTGCTTGAAGATTGCTAAAATTTCTTGGGAATGTGCTCTAAGGATTTTTTTTTTTTTTTTTAAGCATTCCCAGAAGATTGTTTTAAAGATATTTCCCTCCAGGGTTAGCAGGTGTGAGGATGAAATATCCATGCCTTTCTGCAATATCAGGTTTAGAATTTCTTAAGGGACTGAGACTGCAACCAAGATGGTTAACAGTTTGCTAAACCCTTTAAAGCCTGGACGTTAATGGGGAAAATGGAAGAGTGTCTGCATGAGATTCAGCATTCAGGTTTTCTTTTCTAATTTTAAACTTTGGAAAAGCACGTTGGGCAGACTTGATGTTTGGGAAAGGCTGCTCAGTGACATAGTCCAACGTTTGCTCTTCAGCCACTGCTCCTTCCCTGAGCTGTTTCTGTAAAGTCAGTCAAGGTCTGTCCCGTCTGTCCCACTGCCACTGCGATGGCATTTGGTCTCTTGGTTGCAAGGACAGCACCACGTCTGAGGTTCCACCAGCCCCCAAGGGCTCATCTTCTGCTTTGTGGAGTGTTGCAAGTGTTATTGCATTATATCTTTTGGTGCATATCAGCAGCTCTTGTGCAACAGGCTGCTGCTTCAACAGGCAGCTGAAAATAGTGTTGTTGATTTGTGTGCCCGGTGCAAGTGAAGTAAAAACATGACAATACGCGGTTGACCTAATGCTGTCTTGTAAATTAAACCTTTTCCTTCTTTTAAATCTTCTCACTTACTATGAGAAAAAACAACTACAACATCCAAAGGTACACAACAGTCTGGACTGAACTGTGTAGGAGTGACAAGATCTATTTTTGTACTATAATAAGTTCTTAGAAAGATAGGATTACCTGACTTGAACACAGCTGTATTATGGAAAACTCCCTAAATTAAAGGAAAGCTCTGCAAATTATATTTAATTTTTTTTACCAAATATTTTAAGTTATTATCAGGTTGGGGTTTTTCCATACAGATCCAACATCCTGATTTTACTTTTAGAAAGACTGGTTTTCTCCAATACTTCAAAACAAGCTCTTCTAAATTCTGCTTGGTTTTCAAACCAAACAGAGAGCTATCTAATGATTGTATTGATCATCCCAGTACACAGACTCCTTCTTTATTCACTTCTGGTATCTCAGGGATGACATTGTGGCCAGCTGCCACTGCATGTGGGGATAGTTTCTGTGATTTGGACACCTGTCAGCAAGAAACTGAAAACCACATGGAACACAAAACAGCTGCCAAGTGTAATGATTTAATATTAACATTCAGTAAGGAGTCAGGGCGTGTTACTCATTTTGTATTGCACTACAAATAAACGATGTAGGTAAACCACTTGTGATATCCTCCAGCATTTGATATGCACTGCCAAGTATTTAATAAATAATACTAAGACTACTTTGTGGACTCCATGTTACGTTTTAAACCTCTTTTACTCTCTGGCATTCTGCAGAATGGTAGTGCTCCTCTAGTCCTGCATATTCGAAACCAACTGCCTGTTTTCCAGGACATGCTGTAGTGCATGTCCCTGTGTGTCAGATTGGAACTGAGCCAGTGTCTTATCCATCAGCATTAAGAGCATGACAGGGAGTTGTTCTGTTTTCTGTGTGTATCCATAGACCAGAATGTTACTGCACAGTATTTCAGATCTACTTGTTTTTGGACAATCCTATTGCAAATGTTCTTAGAGTAGTTAAAACCAGCATTTCTAGTTTGACAGTAAATCTTTACCACCCCTCCTTGCTTTCATTAATTTCGTACTCAGTGGTGTGCATTTTCCAAGTCTTAGGGCTGTATCCTTGAAGAAGAGGCTGTTCTCAACTGTTTTCTTTACTGTTTTATCAATTTTTAAACACAGGATTTTTCATATGTCATTGGAAGATGGAATTGAAAATAATGCAACATGCTCAGAAATTTAACATAACAGGATAATAATTAAAATAAAATTTTCAATTCAAATTAAGAAACAGCAATATTATCATCTCACAAGAGACTTTTCTCTGTGTTGTAGAGCTTATCATGTGCTATGTTTCTCAAATTTTCTGTACAGAGGGCAGTGCTTTGCGAAATTCTAGGAAAGAATTTGTTCTACATGTTCAGTGACACAGCTCTTGCTTCCCTCCCTGCTTGTCTAGTAAATTTTTGACCACATCCTTGAGGGTTAAGTCAAGGGTGGAGCATGGCAAGCTAATTCACATCTTGTTTTAAAGCTATCTTCAACAGTTTGGCTTTGGGAATGTTCCAAAATACATCCATTTGTACAGGTTGCCACAGATGATTTAGTGGTTAGGGAGGGTCATGCTTTATTTTGCTTTCTGTTTAATTTAATTTCTGGTTTTATAATTTATAGCAAAGAAATCCAAAAGGTCTGGCTAAAGCTCTTTTATTTTCTTCTGTGCAAATATTGACTAAAATAATTTTAAAGATAAATCTAGTGTTTAGACTTGACAGAACAAGCTGTGTATTACTAATCCCATCAAAAAGGGAAGTTGAAAGACTTGGAGAGAGGAAAGCAACGTCATATAAAGTTGGAAGTACACCAGTTCTGACCTCGCAG
This sequence comes from Myiozetetes cayanensis, assembly GCF_022539395.1. Taxonomy (NCBI): domain Eukaryota; kingdom Metazoa; phylum Chordata; class Aves; order Passeriformes; family Tyrannidae; genus Myiozetetes; species Myiozetetes cayanensis. The sequence goes on from NW_026087742.1 coordinate 8,144,355, forward strand.
GAATGTGAAGGCCAGTGAACCTGATGGTATCTCTGGTGCTTGTGCCACTTTATGAAAATTTGGTAGATAATGTTTATTCTGATAGTCCACAAATATTTTTGTTTGGTTTCTTTGGAGTGTGTGAGATATTCCCAACTACATGTTTCACTGCTTTACTTTGTCAAGCCCACCACGTGAAAAGCAATTGTTTACGGATTGTTAGTCCTGCTTCTGCTGTTCGCTATCTGGAAACAAAGTATAGGAACTATTCAGCAGTGAATATATTTATTTTTAAAAAGCAGCTTCAATTCCAAATTCTAAGATGGAAAATTAGCTTTTAAAAGCCCTTGGGATGCTGCTTTCTTTACTTTTGGGATTCACTCAGATGGCAGTCCGTGCACTACATGTTTTACTAAAATAATGTGGGCAATTTAAGTGGTTCTTTTGATAGACCATGCAGGCTAATGCATAAAGAAAGTTTCTATTTTTCTGGTCTTAGGACTTGTGCTTGTATTCCCAGGCATGGCTCCTTAGGGAAGGGAAAGTGTTGACTCCTCAGTGATGTCATTTTTCACTTTGAAGGGTTACACGTTTTGGGGGCGATAATAAATGTGTCCAAAGTGACAGAGCTGACATCTAGAAATCTGGAAGTGTTTTTGAATAAGCCATTCACAGCACACAGCTAGGTTTTCATTTGAATCTGTAGCACGTTAGGTTTAGACAGACTCAGTTCTAATTCATTTTTATACAGATTATACCTTCCTAAGCTTAATTACCATTCTTTTCCTAACATGTCCCTGAAGAGCAGCTATTTTACTGCAATTACTGCAAATGAAAAGGGGAATAAAATTCAGTGACAGTAAACTAGGCTCCTCAACTGTACATATTCATTTTAGGGATCTGTTTTTTGCTGTTCTTCATTTTTCTCTGCTGAATGAGACAGGTCCCATATTATTATGAATTTAAGAGTCAAGCTCTTAAGAGTCATAAAACCAAATTCTTTCCTGCTTATATCTTAGCACCATAATTAGTAGATAGATGCTGTTGAATTAAACTAATTTATTTTTTTCTTACAGTAGGCATAAGTTACTTTTTAAACACCAAACATTAAATAGGGTGTTTTGATGTAGATGCAGTCATTGCTTGTATCTCCTAAAGTGTCTCTTTTTTTTTTTTTTTTTCTGAACAATCTGGAGTAGAATTATTAGCTAAAATTCTTAATGATGCATTCATTAAAATAATACCTTCAATTAGTGGGAAATACCTGTGTGGAATGCACATCTGGAATTTAATTAGTAAATTAAATTGTGACTATACTGCATTACTACAGATTTTAGTCCAAATATTTACGTTATACTATCCAGGCTCCTGAGGTAAAATCAAAGTCTAAGGTTTGAGCTCCTGGCCACAGGTAATGAGAAAGCTGATGAACTTCCAGCAAAAGGAGTCTTAATGTTAAATTTTGATCAGTCAGACTTGAGGTACCAGTAGAATATAGATGGTCCTTTAGGCTGCAAAACAAAAATAGAAAAGTCTTTTTCTTTTATGTGTACAAATATAATTTCAAATAGCTGTAGCAAGGATGTGATGCTCAAGTCAGGCTATAGCCTTGTTCTTTTTCCACCTATGATTGACAGTAAGTGGAGTTTCTGAATGAGCTGCATCTCTACCATGAGGTGGTGGGGGCAGGGAAGAGGGGTGCAAGAAAAAAGTGTAATCAAACACAACTGCACAAAATGTCCTGTTCCCTTCCAGTTCTTCAGCTTCTTTCTCCTGACATCAAACTTCAAAACAGTTAGGCCTGGATTTCTATTTCCTTGTGTCAAATAATAGTTTTTTGTGTCAAATATAGTCCCTATCTATGTTAGACCAGCAAGCAGAAAGGAACCATTGCTGTTCCAGTCTCTGCCTGGGAAACTTTCTGATCAGTAGATTTTTTTGCCTTCCTTATGTTTTCATTAACTTGGAGTAGTATCCTCAAAGGCACTTGAAGATGGTGGTCTGAACTGCTGGAATATCCCCTTGTGAAGGTTCCATTTGTAATAAGAAAATTCTCAGATGGGAGAAATCAGTTAGTAAAATTTAGTGTACAAAACAGTTTTCAAAGGCTGGTATTCTTCTGAGCATGAGATGCCCAAGTTTTATTTCCTGAAAAAGTGTTAACTAAACTGCATTAGCCTAGGTGATTCCCTAAATTATAGAAGCAACTGTTTAAATATGTCTAGACAGGTAATTCAGCATTTTTAAAAGTCTATAGTTTTTGGGTTTTGGTTTTGGTTTGGTTTTGTTGTGTTTGTTTTGTTTGTTTGGGTTGTTTTTTGGTTGGTTTTTTTGTTTTTGTTTTTGTTTGGGTTTTTTTTCGTGAGAGTTTATTATTAACCTAGAAACACTGGATAATTTATTTAGAGTAAAATCAAGAGTTTCATGCCATGAATCTTAGATTGGTGGGTACCCTGGGAAGCTTTAGTGGTTCATGGAGTCTTAAATAGTTGAGACTTGATGGAAGCCAAAGTGCCAGAGTGTGATGAGCCTGAGCACTCGCTTCCCTTGCCCAGAGGTGAGAATTGTCTTCTGCCATCTAGAGGAGTGGACCCAAGCCTAGCTTTGTAAGGGATGTGGAAAATGCTGAGTGTGTGTCAGATGAAAGGAAGAGAGAAAAACCTGCTCACCCAAACCACTAAGACACACTGCACTGTTCTCCTCAAGGTTTTCAGTTGGGTGCAGGTTCAGAGGAGAGAGAGAAAATCATCACAAATGTACCAAGAACATATTCTGTGTTCACCCCAAATCCGATCAGAGAGATTTAAGGTAATTTTATAGTCTCATCTCTCAATATTCCTACATAACAGGCAATGAAACAGATCATTTTGTTTAGATTTGGAATGATTCTGTTCTCTCATTCATTAAGGTTTGTCTAGGTTCTCTCATCCAATTTTTTTTAAGACATGTATATTGCTTATGCTGAGGATCCAAATTTCAAAGCTGTAAATATTACAGTTGAGAAGGCCCAGCTGATTTCAGAATCAATGGGGATTCTGCAACTGCAAAGCATGTTGATGAGAAGTGGTCATTCAGTGATACCTCGTCCTAATTGCTGTCTCCTTGTATTCTGCATTACAGTCCCATTCACTTCTGAAAATCACCTGCCTTAACTGCACTCTGATAATGCTCTTAGGGAAGAGTTAGTATCACAGTGTTATGTGTTTTGTAATTCTCCATCCCAATTCACTTTCAGTTTCTGCCTGACTGAGACAACCTTATAGATTAACATTTTTAAGGTGTTCAAGAGCTTAACATTCAGTAATTTGATGTGATTTAAATGCCAAAGTTATATATATATATTTTCAAAAATGTATCTTATGCTCTTTGTGTTGTTAGTGACAGAATTCAAGCCATCACATCTTGGTGTCTATAGAGAGTAGGACTTGAACTTTTTATTCTGTGCAGTGCAGGCTATATTAGTGGGTACTATATTTTAAAGTATATCAATGGAATACTTAAGCTATAAGAAAAATGTTTGAATAGTTTGAAACTATTTACATTTGTGTGAAAGCACTGATAATTTGTTTAACTTCTGGTGTCCTTCCATACAACCTGCATGTTGTACGAAACCACTTTATTCATATATTAGTAGGTAAATATAATTTACTGAAGTAGACTACCTCCAACTATGACAGATGAATTCATGTGACATAAGCACCTTAAAAAGGAAAATAAAAAAGATGAAAACAATTGTATAGTTAATAGGAATAAAAATCAATATATAATAAAGGAAGAGGTATGCAGTATAGAAAGCACAACGTCAGCACAAATCAGAAAAGACGCTGTAAACCCATGGGTGGCTTTAGGATGTGGAATCAGCAATTCTGTGGTAGATAAGTAGCTCAGACCATGGTTATATAACTCTTACAAGGTATTAAAAATACATGTTTGCAAAGGACTCTGCAAATCTATGGTATTTTACTAATAAGCTCTAATATTACACGAACGATGGGTCAGCAGCAAATTCTTGTAACGTTAGTGAATTTAAGCTTAATGATTTTGTTGTTTGCTTGGGTTTGTGTGGGGTTTTTTTGTTTGTTTTGGGGGTTGTTTGTTTGTTTGTTTGTTTGGAAAAACTACCATTAGGTTAGCAGTGAAGTCTATTGTTATCTGTCATCACAGATGAGACTTCTCACTTGCTTGTGCTGATGAGACTTGGACACATGACAGAAAAATGCCTGGCTGTGTTTTCCATGGAGGCTGGGCAGGTGTGAGCCCATGAGCCCTGGCATGAACTCAAAACAACGTAATCCAAAGGGATCCAGCACCACAGCCATTAGCTCAGGGCATTTTGGCCACCAGGCACCACAGATGGAGACTGAGACAAAACCAGAACTGCTGCCCCTTCGGTCAAACCTCCTGGTTGGATTTTGACCTGGAGCAAGTTCACTTAAAGAAAACACTTGGGTTTTTACAGGCACTGGGACTGTGAGTGCTGTGTGGACAGATCGTTTCAGACAGAACAGGCTGGATCTGGTTTGATGTCTTTTGCAGGAAGGGAGGAAGGGAGTTAGAGGTGAAGCTAAATATGGGAGTTAACTTAACTGGAAAGCTTCGCCTTCCTACAGATAAATCCATGTTTTAAGTAACTGACTAAGAAACTCAGTGAAGTATAAATGAAACACAAAGGCAGGATGGAGCACTCTGAAGAGCAATGAATGCTTCCCACTCTCTAGCTCCTAAGTTTTTGAAGACTTCTCCGCTGTTTTCAGCTGTGTAGCTCAGGTTTGGTTTTTTCCTTTGCATTTTTTTAGGATTTCAATCCCAGATGAGCTGTCATATCACCCCCAGGTCATTTGCAGCTTTCCCTGCCAAAATAGCCATCACACCAAAATCACACTGATTTAGAAAAGTGTGTCTGACAAAGAATAAATAATAAATTTGGGAGAAAAAATCCTGAAAAACTGCTGTAGATTATGAAAGTAACTGATGACCGTTCTGTGCAGATAATCCTTGTGAAATGGTGGCCCCAGGTGAACAGATTTAGGGTTTCTGGAGACGAAGAAATACAATGTGGTATCCCCAACAAATGAAGGACACTGCAAGAACCTTCCCAAAGGGAAATGGTTTTGTATTTAAGGTACTGGTAAGCTTAGCCTGTCAAAAACATTTTTGTCTGTTGGTCAATGATCCTGTAAGTTGTGAAAAATTCCTTAAGATGTTCTTTCACGCTTAAGTTGAAAAAGAAAAAATACTTTCCAACTCTTTACAGTCTCTCAACTCTGTCATGGAAGTCTTCATTTGATTAATATTGAATGTGATTCTGTTCTGATTAATAAAAATCTGTAAAGAAGGAACCTCTATTGAAAACTATAGGGAAAGCAAACAGTCTCCTCTGTTTAGCTGGAGAAATAAAATCCTCTTTTAAGAAGTCAGCTTCTGAACTTGGATTAATAATGCATTTTATTAAAAATAAATAAGAAAATAAATTATAGTCACTTTATTGTAAACAATTATCAAAACCAAAGCCAGTTAAAAAGCTCAGTCTGAAAGTAATGAACAGAAATTATTTCTGGAATGTGGGGAAAAAAATTTACATTTTTGTATGACGGATTTACATTTATGATTACATTTTAATTTTTTAATTGTTTATTATCTCATATTGAAAAACTAAACTTAAAACAAGCACTTTAAACTACATCTGAGTAATATTAGTGGGAGTAAGAATTGATAAGTAAGTGATACTTGAGAACTCACTTCATTTGGAACTTTGTCTTAGATTAAGACAGAGGCAGTACCTTAAGGGTTTCTGGAAGCTGTCATTCCGGTCCAGTGTTGAATTTGGGATTGCAGTGGTGTTCTGTGCTGGTTTGGAGCTATGGATACATCCATTTGAACCCCTAAAAAACCACCTTCTTTATACATTCATCGTCTCTTCCCCGTCCTGTTTCTGAAATGCAAGGGAAGGTATCAGGAATTTTAAGAAGCTTTCACCACCGTTTCCACACAGCTTCTGGGATATGATAAGCACAACTAGTGGGACTAATCAGACCCGTGTGCAGCCAAGAGGAAACCACACATATGTGCTGTGGGGGTCAAAGGGAAGCCACGAAGACAAGGTCCCTTTCCACTCCCAACCCTTGTCCGGTCCCCGAAGAATCAAGAAGGAAGCCACAGCTGTGGGTCAGAGTTTCTAACGTGGTTTATGGCAAGGCAGACCAGCACTTATATAGGTGTAGTAAAGAGAGATACATAAACTGTAAGGTATATAAAAGCAAGTTTGTGACCCTTCCGCAACAGGCTTTACGTGCTCCCTGTGCAGTCCATCACCAAACACTCAGGTAGAATTCTGTGTGACGCTCTCACAATGTCTTTTTCATTACATTCTCAGCTCAGATTCTATGTTTTCAATCCTCATAATGAACAGCAATGTGTTTAAACAGAAAAATACAATTTGCAGGTGATTTCTCTCTTCTGCCTGGGGCTGGGTGGTTTGCATGGCTCTTAACTTTTCGAGCACTTCCACAATTTCCTTTACAGTACAAAGGAGTTCCTTTTGTGCCTTTACAGACTAAGGGCCATAAACAAAAGGAATTCACATCAAGTGTGCATTCTATGAAGGTGTTTTGGGTTTTTTTAATGCCAGTGCTCTGCAATTACAGTGAAGCATTTCAGTAGTTAAGAAGCCTAGCAGTTTCAGGAGCAAGTATGTTCCTTAAAAATGAAGGATCTGTGGCAAGTCAGCTTGAGAGACATGGTAAAGGCAATTGTGACTAGAAGTCTGTAAAGAAAGAATTCTAAAAAAAAAAAACCCAAATCATATATATATATATATAAAAATTATTACACTTAAATTACATTGTTTACTTATTTTGCAGGCATGAAATAAAATCTTCCTCCACAACTGGTGGATTTGTTTTATTAATATATGTAGAGGCCTTTTCTTACAGTGGTAATAGCTTTACAAATGTTTGTATGTTTTTATTTTTTTATCAAAAGCATTTAAGTAGAAATTTCAGCAACCCTTTGAGTAGCATTAATAATATGAATTTTTGCTGGATTATTGAAATATGAAGCAAAAAATTGATATTGCACTAATTTAAAAAATAGTACACAAGCAGTAGAACTTGTTCTAACATCAGATGATAAGAGTCTGCTCTGTCCTGGAGTTCTGAATATCATTAAGAAATGCTGAGAATGGAATTTCCAAAGTGCATTTGAAGTAATACAATATTTATGATGATAAAGAATGTACCACTGGCTTCCCACGTAATCCCTTGAGGCTCGTTGGCTGCATAATTACCATAGGTATAAATTAGATTTCGGTAAAATTGGGTGACAATTTAATTTTTTTTTAGCATAAGACAAAGATTCTACTAAGAGACAAGTAAGGAAACTTAGAAACACATATCTGCCTCTTTTCTGACTATATATAAAATGGTACACTATGTTTTGTGAAAGATGCAAAAATGGCAGTGGACTAAAACTGCTCTTGTGTGGCTGATGGCTAAAAGGAGATTGCTGACTGTGTGATAAAAAGCAATTGCTGCAGTCATTGATGAAGAGGTTTGAATATTGCACTGATTGATTGTTTGCCCCTGTGAACGTGTGGTATCCCATTAAAAAGCTTAATCATCAAAGTCAAAAGTCACTAACTTATATGGAATCTAACTTAAAATGTGGACTCGCCAGTTAAAGGTAATTGTGCAGTAAGATTTGTGTATAACCTTACATATGGGCTTAAAAATTCCTTTTAGGGCTGGAATTAGAGGAACCAAACCATCAATATGTCAAGTCACTATGGATTGCCTTCTCATCTGCATGACCTTTTATCATGACACCAGCATCCCACTAATCGGAGCCATTCACTGGTGCCAGCCAGAAGTGACACTGGTGGAGCTTGCACTAGTTTTTAGAGGCAAAATCAGGTACTTTGGAAATTAGTTATCAACTACTGGATATTTGAGCCCTTTGGCTTCTCTCCCCATATTACTTTTCCTATTTAAATCAATAGGAATTTTGCAAGTGCCTTAAGATTAATCAGGAGCTCCCTTTCAGTGCCTGATGCCTAAATAAATGTAAGGCAATGAAGTCTTGGAAAGAGTTATTTAGCCTAACAATTTAAGAATGGTGTTCAGTTATGAGGTCCAAGTGTACAAAATAGTTTCTCTGTGAGAAGCTTTTGGGATATGTGTCTATCACTTGTCCATATGAAATAATCTCCTTGCAACATAAGAGGTATTAAATGAGGTGGTGCTTTGTGGCTCATTGAGCAAAAACTCAAATTTTCTGTGGTGTTTAAATCATGGCTGTCTAGAAAGTTTTAAGTTGTTTTCACCTGGTGGATCCTGAGACAGATGCTTTTATAAACTTTAGTGCTGCCTGATAATTGCTTTGTGTGAAATGAATTAAAATGCAAGGTTATGTTCTCATTTCTCACCATAATAAGCAATTATTGACTTCCATGTCCTTGGCTGAGTGTAAAGATTTATTAGCATCAGAAATTAATATTGATTAAGACTAAGATGGTGGGGCAATGAATATTAAATGAAGGTATTTTCATCTTCCCGAGGTTAAACTAAGATTTTGTGAATTCTATCATCAAGATTTTGGTTCTGGTTTCAGATATGCCGAAAATGGAGTTGCAGATGCAGAACTTGAGCTAACTCAAGATGTGCTTTCATTTGCAACACGATATTTCAAGCAGTTTTAAGACAGATGGAAGTGATTATCTAAATCATACAAACTGGTTTTTTTTTAAAAGAGTAGAGGGGAAAGGGACTGGAGCCTTATTGTACGTAAATTGTTTGCCTACACTGCTCTATCATTTCCTAGCCCTGACTGACATGATGGCAGGTGCCCTGGTGGTGGATTAGCTAATCACCATGCACACAAATAAACTGGATATTTGTACCATGGATCTACAGATCTTCTTGAGTCTGCATCACCTTCAGGAGACATGGAAGTCTTTGCTAAGCTGGGAGGCTGTTAAGTTGCCATTGCCTTCACAGATCCTGGTTTCTCCCATTTGTATGTTCTTCAGGCTGCCTCTGCCCATCTTGTTTTATTCTCTGTCTCTAGCCTGCTTTTCTACAAATTATTATCAAGACTGCTATCACTGATCGTGGTCCCTGACCTAAATCCTGCATTTTAGTGTAGATGAACAAAGCATCATTAAGAAAACCAATTTTTTTGTTTATTTATTTTTAAGACAGTTTGAGTCTTAGTTTAAAACATTTACTGGTATGAAATACCTTCACTGGTATACACATCTGTTTGGTTTGACATTTTGAAGTGTTAGTTGTGCACTTTGGCAAATGCTTTCAAAACTTACCTCTTGCAACCTCTTATAACCTCTTGCAATAGCTTCTTTTCCATTACTGTATTTTGTGACTGAAGAAGACAGTATAGAAATTTTATTAAGTGTAGGGAAAAAAAAAATTAAAAAAATCTTTTGCTTAAAATGGTGATCTTGTATGAAAATTCAATTTGGTGCTTAGACCTAAAAAATGTCTTGTATTCTTATTTTGTGAACAAAGAACTATTTTAATTTCTGCTTTCTAAAAATAAATTCTTTCAGCCTTATGACTGATTACAAAGCTAGACAGTCAGTGATCTACAGCTGGTCTGTGGACCGTGATAGCTATTTAAATATTGCCTGTCAAAAGTATGGTGGAGGCAAAATAAAATTTTAAGGTTGGCCAAGATAAAATACTACCAAAAGATAGGACAGGGCAGGGGACACAAACCCTAATCAATAGTTTAACTGCTGGCAGTTAAAACACAGGGTTTGTCTCCCACTTCAGTTGTCAATAGAAGGATGAGCAAGTTTTGTTTCTGCTTTTGCTTTTCTGTGTGTGTTTCTCTTATATTTGTCTTGACTGCCTAGATTTAGAGATGGATCCTTCTCTTGTGGAGTCCTCAGTGCTCAGAAATGTAAAATATTACAAACAAAGGATATTTACGTCTGTATTTAGGTTGGCGTATGTTCATCAGAACAGGTCACTTCAGACTATCTGCTTAGAACTAAAAATGATTTCCAAAGGCCAATGAATTAGGCTGCTGCCCTTCATCCCACTTTGCAGTGTGTGCTGGGTACACAAAATGGGTGAGGATCAGAAGCATCATGAACATTTCATGGTTGAGAATGGGAAACATGTATTGGAGTGGGCAAATAATGTAGATCTGTGGAGGGGTCTATGAGTTACAGCAAGATCTAATTTCCTTGGATATTGTAGTTCATATGAGACTTGGGCAGATGAGTGCAGGATGAGAGGAATGGAACATGGAGTGGAGTCTGTCCTTTTCTTCCACTTCCCTTTCACGGATCCTACTGCCCTTTTCCAGATCTTTGGTACCTACATTAGGACCAGCCCAGTAAGAAGTGGGAAGGGTAGGAGAAGAGTACATCCAATGATGAGGAATTTCACTGTGTGGTTAAATTACATCCCATTATTCATGGCTGTCTCCTGATGTGTGCCTGAACTGTGTCCTTGGAGCAATTAGAAAGGTCACTGAGGTGCCTTTCTGTGGTCTCTTTTTTTTAGCATTTCCTGAAGTTAGGAGAGGGAGGAATAGTCTTCCTCTGGCTGGCACTTCTTGCTTATTTATCTTGATGCATAGAAAACTACTGAAGAAAACTGGGGACAATAAGCAACATGTTTATTCCACTCCATTGCAGGCTAAGGCTGTCTGAACTTCTCTTTTCCTACAAAATGAAATGGGATTATAAAAGTTCTTTTTTTCTCCTTTTTTTAATAGTCAGTGGTAGTACCTGCTCCTGTGTGTCAGCTAGAAAATAGGAGAGGTTTCTATAGCTGAGCCACCCCCCTGTTCTTGGACTGATTTTTGCAGCAATGTAATGACATGCTGTCATATGTATTAGGTTAATTTAAAACACAGTTTTACCCCAGTAACATGCTGACTTAAGAGATGTATTTTGCTCAAAGTTATTAATTCAATGAGAATTCTCTATTTCAATGTCATGTCTAAAAATTAAAGTACCAAAACTGAGTGCAAACACATGGGTTTGAGATGACAGATTTGCCTTTAATGCTCAACTTTGTTCTGTCAAGAAAGCCCCTGATTTGTATTCATTTCCTGTTTCCTTTCTTCATTCTGCATTTGGGTAAAAGCTTAAAAAGTCTCTTATTCTCTCTGACTTTCTTATCTTAATTTCTCTTTGATCCTTTTTTTAGCTCCTTTTTTCCATTTTAACCTTTCTGTAGCTGTACATGTTGTTTAAAGCTGTTATTCTCTCCAAAAATCCCTTCTCTTTCCTCAAGATAATTTCTGTCCTTGAATAAAACTTTCAAAGTAGCTCAAGTCCCATATTGAGAAGATATAATTACTTAGAAGCCTTTTCTCTTTGAGAATCATTGCACTAAATATTAAGCTAATCACTTCAAGTGATTTATGTTCCAAACTCACTTTTGTAATCTTTAAAATGTTGCCTTAATTTTTCCCAGTTATATCTGGTTATTTTCTCTCTCTCTTAACACTTCTTTTACTATATAGCCTTCTGGTTTTTTCATATCCATTTTCTTCATTTCTCTCTCATGTTAATTTCCAGGGTATTTTTGTATCTATATCCTCTATTTTGTTTGTGGTTGGTTTTTTTTTTCTTCTTTTTACCCACTGGCATACTCAGCCTTCCCTGACTTTCATCTGGTGTTTCCTTTCAAGTTTGTGCAAAAGCAATAGTGGTATCTTAACAAAGCAAGGGAGGAAAACAACTCCATGTAGCAGCCAAATCTAGTATTTTATTCAGCTCCCCATATTCTGTTCATAAGGCACCCTCTTCATATCCATCTTTCAGCTCGTTTTCTTGAAATGCACGCTACAGAAATGTCTCTTTAGGGAGAATTTGTGAATCTCAGCAAGGTAAGTTGACAGCCTCAGAAGAGAAAAATTTAATACCTTCATTAAGCATGGCTACAAGGCAAAGACACTCTTTCATTTCTAGTAAATTCCCCAAGCACTGTCTTTCCTAAGTTATTCTTTCTGCAAAACCCTATGAAATTACGAGTCTTTTTTGCATTTACAGTAGCCTTCTACACTATAAATTACAGCTGAGATTTTTAAAAACCTTTTTGTTTCTTCTATGATTTTTTCTTAAACAGCTTTTACAATTGAAAAAGTTATTAGGAAATATGAATGAAATCTAACACTCCCTAAAATTGCATCTGTCTACAAAATTCATAGCATGGATGTTTATCCATGAAAAGAAAATTTTGCATCTATCTAAACCAAAACATCACAGGGAAGTAGTATAAATACAGGTTTGGTTAAGAGATTATTCACCCCTAATTAACAAGTGCTTTTAACTCCCAAAAGAATTGAGAATGAAGCCTATGCGTATTTTTTTCTTCATGTGACTCTACAATATGTTATATTAATATATGTTACTATGAGATTGATTTCAATTTAAAAAAACAGGTCACACTTTCTAATATTTTATGGATTTATTGGTTTGACCTTGCCATTTCCAATGGGCACACCTATATCTCCAATTAGGGCAAGGCAGTTTGTAGTTTTGTTTGGAAAGTGGTAAAATTTATGTGATTAAGCTATGAATTGTAAAATGTTTGTGGGTGAGAGGTCTGTGTCTGAGGACCATCCTGGGCAAGCCTGGAACATCAAAGTTGAAGTATATCCTAGCAAAGATATGGTCCATTGGAAGAACTTCTTCAGATGGAGGTTGGGTAGCCTGGATCCCAGCTGTGAGTTTGAGCACCGGTTAAAGTAGATGGATAGTTGGATAAAGCAGGAATGAAGCTTCTTGGGAATTAACTAAAGTGCAAGTAGTTTGTAAGGGTTGTTTCCTTTTATAGATTTATAGAATAGTTTGAGTTGGAAGGGACCTTTTAAACATCATCTAGACCAAACCCCTTGCATGCATCTGTCTTTCTGTAAACCTTTTCATAGCTGATGTTTAGAGTATATTTAATAAACGGCTTACTTTTTTCTACTGTAACACACCTTGGGTGTCAAGGCTGGTTTCAGGTTAACTGACAAGCTAAAGGTATCATGTGGCAAGACTTAAAATCAAGGACCTGGACAATTCTTGCATTTTGGTATTAGCAGCATAAGATACAAGCCAATGTTGGAAGCAGACTTCCTTCCCATGGGGTTTTGAGGGAGTTCTAAGCTGGAAGGGAAACCACTGGTGTGGAGGAGGACTTCTTGAAGTTCCTTGAACTGCTTTTCAGCACACAGCTGCAGAAGCAGGGACAGCCTCCAGATCCTCTTTCAAGGATGTGTCTATTAAATTGGTCTGCATTAGTCCCCAAGTTAGATAGCAAGTTACTTATCATTTCTGATACCATCACTTACTGAACTGATGAGATGAATTGCTACACGTCAAAGTTTAATTTCTAAAGCAGGGCTGTCAGGTAGAATTTTGGTAAACCTTAAAATATACAACTTTATATGCATAAATTTAAAAAGTTGACTCAGTAACACTAAGTGTGGTTGCAGCTGTTGGAAATCCTATGTTTGTCACTATTTTAATTTCCCCTCGGTATCAAAGGAGATGCTTATACTTTCCATAAAAAGGAAATGATAGAAAGGAGTTTAAAAAATGTTAGTGAAACATTTTTCTAGATTTTTGAAATATCAGTTTGCTCTGTACATGTCACATTTTTCTATTTGTTTATCAATATATGATAAAGGTATGCTGTTACCACTACTATTGCTATGATGTCAGAATATCACAAAAATGTTCTTTTATTTTAGTACACTTTTGAAATAATTGTGAACAGCTGCTAAGTAACATATCCCTCATTTTTTCTCCCACATGTCTCTTGGCCTGAAAATAAATTGGCAGAACTTTCTTATGTAGACATGCATATACATTTCAAATGTAAACATACCCAGCACAATCAAAACTAAATGTAAGGTAATACATTTTTAACTGTAAAAAAAGGTTAAATGCAGTACATAATTGTGAAATCTTTTATTTCTGAAAACAAAATCTTCAGATTAAGATATATTTCCCCATGGGAATGCTCTTCAAGAGTTAGCTGTTTTCCTAAAACATTACCAGAATTAATGCCATCCCTTTTCCTTCCTTCCTCTATCTTTCTCCCATCACCTCCTCCAAAAGGGAAGAACTTAGTACTAGCTTAGCCCATAAAAATACATCTAAATCAAAGATCCCAGATGGTAATTAGAAACCCATCTCCTAATGAAAAAAAGAAAAAATAAATAAAAGGACATTGTGGAACAGTATCAACATTGCTGCTACAGCGCTGTGCCCTGTGGTAAAACAGGTATTGTGGCCATTCTGAACCAAAGGACACTGAGCACAGCTGATCTGTGGCACAGCTTTATTTCAAGCTCTACTTAAAATTCAGAGCTGTTTCTCAGATGTTGTTGCACATCACAGCAACTGCTCTGTGAACTGCTGCATTTCTGTGCATGTCACAGCCCCACTCCCAGGTTCTCCGAGTGCCTCAGCTGTTCAGTCAATACACAGCACTGCAATTACAGTCACTTTTATTTCTCCTGGATTTAGTTGCTTGGAAAAAGTCATCACGTATTGCCCTCACCAGCTCCCTCAGAGAACGTACAAGCTTTGAAGCAGTGGTTCTTTTAACATCACAATTTTCTCATTTCTTCTGTTCTGGGTTAATGGATGCTGGGAATTTACCTTTTTCCTACCTTCCAGGCTCTTTGACCTAGATACAGATTATATGAATAGATTATTATAAATTTAATTTAATATCATTCTTGTTTGCAGAACATTTGTTTTGGAATAAAAGGAATAGATGTTTCTAGACATTCAGCTTTACATTTTTGTGAAAATAAAGCTGACAGAAGTTTTCTTTGCCCCATTCTTGTTCATTTTTAGAGCACATTAATCACTGGTAATCTGATTCATTTAAGTATTATGAGTGATCTGAAGGAAAATCATAGGGATTTTTTGTTGGATTTTTTTTTTGTTTAGTTGGTTTTTGTTAACGAAATAAGATGAAAAAGAAATTCAGAAATGTTAATTTCCAGGATGTAGAATCACACTGACACTCTCTCAGGTTATTATGAACTGGAAAAACTTTCATTCTGCAGCTATACATGGCCTAACAACCTTTTGCCTGAAGAGTAAAAGTATAAACAATTTCAAGCTGGACCTCTGGAAAAAAATCATCTGCAGCATCACAGACCATTAGCAATGAATGCAGTCATCTTAACAAACCATTAGGAAAAGAAGAAAACTTTATTTCCGAGTCTCCTAAGTGCATTCTCAGTTTTGGCCGTGACTTTCATGGTCTCTGCATGGTGAATAAGTTCTTGTCTTTCAGCTGCTCTCAGCTTCCTTCCTACTTCTTAAACACTTTGACTGTTCTCTTTTTCCTGTATTGTGAGGTACAGTGAACTGAAAATTTTGAGGGTTTACCTGTACTGTTTTTCATTGTGGTGTTGCATTGGTTTGGTTTATGATTCCTTTTATTCATCTCTTTTGAAGGCAAGCACAGTCTTCATCCTTGGCCCTACTTCTTCTTACTCCAAACCTTGCTGGATAGCTTTGAAATGGAAAGTTTTACCTATGTTTTCTACAGGCCTATCTGACATCTTGCCAGTGAAATCACTTTAACTGTACTTAAAATCTTAAACTGCAGTCTAAAACCAAAATATGCCGCAGAAGGGTGTGTGTTTTCCAGTATGATGGCACACTCTAGACACATACGGTGTCTAATATGAAACTGCTGGTCCAGATCACAGAACCAGGTGCTTCTGAGATTGTTACATGACTGCAGCAATAAGAGAACTAACTCAGGTACACCAGGTTGTTATAGCTCGATTAGATACTCCAGCTGACTCTGCTGACTCCTGTGTGATGCCTCAAGAGAGAGCTCAGCAGATGAAGGAAGTGGTTTTTGTATGGTGCGCGCTTCTTTTAATGATGGAGATATGATTGAATCTAAGTTCCTAGGAAGAGTTGTATCTGAAGCCTTGTTATCTTAATAAGGCAATTTGCAAAAGAAAATTTTGTTTAAAACTGGAATTTCACAGTTCTCTGTTTCTGGTGACTTAGTAAAATGTCGGGTTATTTTAATCTCCTCTACAAAGAAAAACTGCTGAAAGGGGGAAGAGTCTGGGGTTTGTTGTTGTTGTTGGTTTTTGTGCTTGTTATTGCAAAGAAACTTATAGGCTTTGTCTCTGGCTCTAGTGACAGCTTAAGATCAAAATAGCAGCATAACTGTTTACTCTTGGAAGAAAAGCTTCATTTTGTAACTCTCAGTGAGGCAAAAGGATCTGATCATGTGAAGCTTTCCAGCAGGACAGCACGTTCCTAAGTTCAGTGTGTACTCTTGAGTCTACATGTGTAGCGTTAAGAGAAGCTTATTTCTTCAGAGAACGTAGCCTTCCAGTTAAAATCCAGTCTTTATGCCCCTTTAGTGTTTGTACGTGCATCTGGAGTACAAATTGTGCTCGTTTTTTATCGATTTTTTGTGCTTTTACCTTTTACTTGATGAACATGCCATGAGGCTTACAAAAGATCCAGGGTGGCTTGTGAGCACTGTAGTACAAAGGACTGAAAGCTTTTTTCTTTCCTTCCTCATGGAATTCAGGGCTGAAACTGAGGCATTTAAGTACAGTTGTTGAAAACCTTCTGCTGTGAGTAGAACTTGAAAAGAAAACAATACCGTAGCAAGTCACTTGTTCTTTTATTGCTTCTCCCTGTGCAACCTGCGTTTAGCTGTTTATTTTATGCTGATTAAACAGACCCCTTTCATTAACTGCACTTCCTTAGATATTGTTTCTTCTGCAAACAAGACAAGTGCCAAAAATAGTCATCTTTTGAGCTTTGTTCAACCTGAACTTTTGCTAAGCCATTCCCATGTGCTCTGTAAATAATAAATATAATGTGATTCCATTAGTCTAATCATTCTAGCACAGAAGGAGGATATTTAACCAAGTCAAAAAGCACATTTGATAATACATCCTGGAGAAGTATGAGCAGCTGGTTAGTGTGAGAAAGAAAAGTAAAAAATACTAATTAAAAAAAAAGTGTGCATAGTTTTCAGACCACTTTTTTTCTATTCATTCTTTGCATTACCTTCCACTCTTTCCTAAGTTCTGAAAATATTTCTAGGTTGTGGGTTTGTTGTTTTTTCTTTTTCAGGAGAAAATTTTCCATCGTTCAAGGTAACATTTTATTTGTGTGTTGTACAATTCGGGATAATGGAATACTATGGCATGTGCAATGTGTGCAGTGCTGGATAGAAACCCAGTTTTCCCCAGGAAACGACTGGTAGGGAAACTTATTAAACCAGCCATGAGCTGTGTCTTGCAGAGCCACTTGGGTACTTCTGCACTACACTTCTTGTGTCAGATCTGCTCACAATGGCACGATGACACCCCCAGCTCTGCACCACAGTGGACCACAGTACCAGGTGTCCCCTTGTCCCCCTGGTGTGAACCTGCCCTTCGTGCTGAGTTTGGCCAAACCAGGCTCTGTCCACCACAGGTGTCAGGGGCCAGGATGGGCTGAATTGATTCAGAATGTTTGGTGCTGGTGTTGCCCTGCTGCTGCCTCCTTTGACAGGCTTGTCCTGCAAGCCTGGCTCCTTGTACCAGGTGAGGGTGGCTGTCATACAGAGCTGGATCAGTGGTTTATAAGGGTGATAGGAGGCAGGCATGAGTATCTAAAACCATAGGATAGTTGTGTAAAACACATGTATATCACTAGTGGGTCAGAACCAACTGCCCCTCTAATCAGTAATAAGTGGCAAATTAATAAGTTACTATATATTCATTCTTGTTTATTAATATCTTGCCTTGTGCTTTTCCACCACTGTGGCTGAGGAGTATAATTTAGGAAGGAAAGTGGTGTTATTTAGTATCTGAATTCTTTTCAGTCCTGGCAAACACTGAGCACACTGACCTTGATCCAGCCGATTGTTTAAATACATGCTGGTCCAGTGGTTCTCCTTTCCTGCCTGTGAGAGGGACATTGCCAAGCTCAAAATTAAAGAAAACAATACAGTTGGTTATTTCATTGTTGCTTTCCTCACCCCAACTGTTTCATCACTGGCAGAAAAAAACCTCCACATTCCAAGCCCTTTTACTCTCACTTCTGAATACCTGACTTCGCATTTTTACAGTGAATCGAAGCATGGGAAGTTTTATGCCACACTGACTCTTAAAATGTGTTTGGATATAAAATTAGTGTGCACTTCCTGCAATGTTTCTGCTGTTGTTATTGTAATTTTATCTCACACTTCATTGCTAACTATACCTATTCCAGATAACCCCACGTATTCTATTACAGATGTTAATTTTTTTTAACTAGTCTTCCAGATGAAAGGTCTGTACTTTGCCATCTGCAGTTTACGTCATTTATTTCAAAGTGAATGAGATTTTTCTTTAGGCTTTTCAGGTCTAAATTAAAAAAAAAAAATCTTTATTAAATGCAAAATGAAACTGTCCCCTATAATAATATGTTTCATGTAAGAAAACTTTTGGACTTGTGGGAGTTGAGTAAACCCAAAATTAGCCTCTACAGGTCAATGTATTCTTGAAATCCTACTGAAATGCATCCAACAGAAACTCAAACATGTCCAAGAAGCATTGAACCGTCATTTATTTATTGTCCTGGCTCCATACTACAGTAAACAAGAGTTGCTCAAGTGTTTTGTATTTCCAGTAGTTCTAGAGCAAGAAATGCTGGATTCTTAAAAATGCATGCAAGAAGCTTTGCAAGTACCAGGTGTGTCAGATAAGCTGGCTGAAATCAGTGGGAAGACTACATAGCTGTACTTTGTATTTAGCCATCCAATCAAACATAGAGATATAGGTCAGGAGAAATAAGAATTTGAAAAATTAATGAAAGGCTTCGTTGACTTAAGTCTCCTGTCAAGATCAGTAACAGGTTTACTTTAGCTTTTACAGAAACAATGTTTAGGATAATCTGGAATTATTTAAAACTAATAGTACATTTTATTATCAAGCCATCTGGGGGAGAATAAATATTGCTGTTAAGTCATTAATGAAAATGAGTAAAACAGTTCATAAAAACTTAACTGCATATGTTTTTCTACAGCCACTTTCTTTTTATATTTTCAATAATGGCCTTAGTAGCAGAAGTCCTGGCTGAGGGTAAATTAGATTTCAGAAATACTCTTATTTTCAAGACTAACAAAGTTGGTACATAATTTGTAATCAGTACATCACCAGTACTTAGAAGTGAACTGCAAGGCTTCTGCCCTCCTTGGGCAGGGCTTGGATGTGGTGCAGTTGAGGTGTGTGGAGTGGCAGAGCCCAGCACAGAGAGGGGGCGTGGGAGTCCCTTGCTTGGATTATTTTGGTCCATCTGTTCAGTCTGTCTGTTGAGTTGCTAAGGGAGCTGGGTAAATCACGTCTGCTCCTCATCTGTAATGTGAGGGATGACAGCATTTCTGTCATGAGTGAATATAACCCAGATATGACACACTGAAAGAGGCAAGCAGTATTATTTTGTCTGGGGGTTTAAGATGGAAAGAAGAAAATTCTGGCCCCGATCTGAGGAAGGTTAGTCACAAAGCCCAACATCAGGAGGTGCCTTGCTTGTTCACCTCACTCCTACCCCTGTGATATTCACAAAGTATTCCTTAGGTCCATACAAAACATTCTCCTACTGTTGAGCAAGCATGAGACTTGATGGCTGGAATGAAGTTCACTGAGAATATTGCTGATATTCCAAACCAAGATGAACATGCTTTACTGGCATTTTCAACAGAGTTTGTTTCAGACCTATACACTTTAACACAAACATAGAGGTTGCTGAAAAACTGAAAGGAAGACTTTAGTTCTGTGATTTTGTATTTTTTCCTGGCAATTCTGAAAATCTTTTATTTAATGCTCTTCGTGTAAGGCCAAATGTAGTATTTCCATTCGAATTACCATATTTTTCTAGCACTGTATGAAAGTATATAAACAGACATGCTCTTATTCTAAAAAGATCTGAACAGACTGTTGAAGGTTTCCCTCCCATTTTACTTGTCTGATTTATAGCTGGAGTTGGCAGCAATGTCTATAGCTAAAGTTTCTTAACACTTTCTGTTACCACGTCTGTTTTCAATTGCTTATAATTTTGCCAGCTTCAGCTGCTTCCCAGTGTTTTTAGACCTTTTGGCTTGGCCAGTGGTTTTGAGCTTTTATGATACTGGTGAGTTACTTCAGAAGTTTTATGGACCCCATCCTGAGCTGATCTAAATTTGTGTAACTTGAACACTGGGCTTAGCTATACTTTCCTGGATATAATGCTACAGAAAGAAGCCCAGCTGGTTTTATTTATTTTTTAGAGAGTTGTGATGTGAATGAGAATGAGACAGACAGTAAGGAAAATGGGAGGAAGTTGGGCTGGAAACTCTACAGTCATGACATGTAGTAACTTCTTTCTATTATTCTGCCTTTTCATGTTGCACAAGCATGTGGATTCCATTTGACTGTAGCCAGGCTCTGCCCTTCATCATGCTCAGATTTCTTGCTATTGCAAAAACAAGCCTGAGGGGGTTATCCTAAAGGAGGAAAACTTCAATAAGTAACCTGGTGAATTTTTCACTGAATTCCTACACAGAAGAGGTGGATTGAAAGGGTTTTCTCATTTATTTAAGAAGTCCTGCATTTGTGCTCCCCAAGACCGAGCTCCACGTTTGCTGTAGGAGCGGATCCTTTGGGACACCTGGATTCCTGCAGTTTATGTGCCATAACACAGTGTCTGTACAAGGAGGTTCCCCTTCAGCCTGGGTGCCAGAGAATGGCAGCACTTAGTGGGAGATGCTAAAGTCTGATCCAGCAGAGAGGGATGCTCCACTTCCCGTGGCTGCAGTAAGACTGCACATATAAAGGGGTTGACATGTTCAGTGCCTTAATGGCTAACACAGGATTTTTCTTAATTTTGTGAGTAGAGAATGCTAATTTAACCAGGAGAGTTTTGAGTCCTGCAGTGGTGTTTTAGCTTTAGAAAGTGTACATAATCCATTCATTTTGATTTGGTTGGTTGGTTGGTTTTTTTCCCCATTCTTGTGATTTCAGCTTTTGGACTTCGTGCTGTTTTCTTAACATCTTTTTATTCTTTAGTGGTCTTAAAACAGTAAGCTGTTATTTTCAGTCTGTACTTGCCCTATTGCAGTCACATACAGACCAAGTCTCAGTGTAGTATGCTGTACTTTATTTAATTTCCAGCACTTCACTGAAGGTGTCAGTATTTTCAAGGAGACCCCAGTGTTGCTGAAGTTGTGTCAGTCTTATGTAGTCAGTGCTGTGGCTAAAATACACATGCATCAAGTTGCAGAGGATACTTATTTAAATCCTTTATTAAGGTTCAGTTTACATACCTGAGCTGTTAGTATTTAAGTCACCTGTAGTTAGTAATGCAGCAATGAAACCAAACTGTTGCATTTCTCTTTAAATAAGGGCTGTGGGTAGGGGCTGAGAGAGGTTCTGAACCAGCAGCTTTTTGTTCTTGTCAGAAAAATCTGGTTTAGTTCAACCATTTTAGAGACATTATGTTCTGTAGGGTTAAGTAACTTACTAAGCAGATTTATCCAAAAGAAGAAAAAAGACATGGTCAAAAACGCCAAACAGATTATTTTGAGCCTGAGTCCACTCTTGAGTGTGGTTCTTATGGTGTCAGCACGCTGGGCCTGGCCAAGGACAGGTGGCTCTGGGAGGAGAGGTGATGTTTTCAGTCAGCACTGCTGCTGCTTTGCAAACAGGTTTGAACAGAGCTATCAGGAAGAATTTCTGCTCATGAAACTACTTCATGAGAGGTATGGATGGCCAATGAGCTTGTTTAGACCAACAGATCAATATTTTGATATTATCACTGCACTCAGCTGTTCGCACTGGGCTCCCCAGGAGAGCCACTACCAGAGTGATCTTTGCAAGTGGTGTAACTTTGTAGAGGAGAAATGATCAAATTACCTGGGAGAGTAGCAAAAGCTGCTTCTCAGGAGGCTCCCTTCTTATCAATTTGTAAAATATATAATGCCTAGATTTAAGGCCTCCAGGATGTGTTTGATTTTAGTTGGATTCTTGAATAGGCTGTTCCTTCAGTTTGGTCTTTCAAAGGCTGTTGTAATTTTTCCAAACACACCTCTTCTCTCACCTTTCACCATTAAGGATTGTTTGTTTTCCCTCCCTTGTCCTCTGATAAACTCCTGGCACTGTTTAATGATTGCATCTTTTCGTAATATAATCAGTGCCTCTTATTAGGGGGAATGCAGAACTTCACACTATTGGGTTCAGACAAACTGAGCAGTAGGATGCAAGATGGACCAGCTTTATCATCACTTGCTTTCTAGGTGCTGAGGCCTCCTTTCAGATGAAATTTAAGTTTGTTTTCTTTTTCTGGAAGTTAGTTTAAAAGGGACTTCAGAGCACAGTCATCTTCTCCTGGAACTTGGCTTTTCTGGCCATGACCTATTTCCTCTGACTCTGAAGGACAGCACACCTGGCAACTCCCTTCTGGGAGAATAATCTGTAAAACTCATTCTTCTGCCTAAGAGTCGTGATGAAGGTGGACTCCAACTGAGCAACCTGGTCTGTTTGAAGAAGTCTCTGATAGCTGCAGGTGTGTTGGAACTAGATAACCTTTAAAAGTCAACCCAAATGATTCTGTGTCAGCACCCAACAATGTTCTCTAGAGAGCTGAATAGCGTGCAGCCTTCTGTTACTGGTATATTCCATTTGCTGGTTCTCAGGCACTGAAATCAGGTAAATTAGGATATAACTGGGCAACTAGTGTGTAGCTGATCAACCTGATGCTTGGCTGACCTCGTGGTTAAACCAATGCAGTCCAGAGGGGAACAGAAAAGTAATAAATGGGGGAGGCAGCTAGTGGTGAGCCACATCAGCGTGATGCTATGTGAGATCAGTATCCCAGTCAGTGTGAGAGAGGCACAAGTGCTTATGTCTGGGAGAAAAAGAGGGATAATCAGGAGACACTGATGGAGTAGATGAACTTCCACTTACAGTAACTTTTTAGGTCTTGACTGCAGTGGCCCTGAATTTTATAGCCTTTTTTAAGCAAACACAGACACGCAGTGTGGATTGTGTGACCCACAGTCTGGCCTGTCTTATTCTCACGAAAAGTCTCCTGGAAGAAATAGAATTTGAACGAGAAGGCAAAATGACTCTTAACAGGCCATGAAGTGCTGACAGGCTGCTTATAAAACAAACAAAAGCCCAAACCATCCAAAACTCACACTTGGTTTTGTATGTTTTTGGATTTCAACTCCCCCCAACATGTGTAGATGTCATACAAAATATTACACTTTGAGAATGTTTCAGGTCATCAGTCTGTTACTTGCAGGATTAAAAATCTGTCTTAAAAGACATTATGATCTGTCTGGAAGGCCAGTGAAAATGTATCCTTCTCATAGTTGTTAATCTCCACATCTGCCCCTCCAGAATGCTTTCATGTGATCTGCCCCTGTTGTTCTTTAAGCTTATGTGACTGATGCTAGATAAAGATTATATAGATCAAATGGGAAAGAAGTATGATTATTTTACATACAATATAAAATTCAAAAAGCATGCTTTCATCTACCCACTCTTTAAAAAAAAAGGAGAGGGGGGAAGAAAGGTGTCAGACCTTACTTAGGCGATAATTATCTTCTCCTGCACAGTGAGTTATAGAAGAAACATTGAACTCATCAATATGAGAATATCCCCCCAAGTTATAATGTTGAAAAAAGTAGGGGGTTGAAACTAAGAACAAAGGCTTGTCAGACTAAAATGGATACAGCTGTGTGTACAATTTCAATGCTGTTCATAAGGAATTACACTAAAACTTCTCCAAAAGGAATCGTGGGATCACCAAAGTGGACATCTCTGGAATTTAGAAATACAGCAATAGTGGGGGTGGGGACATGGGGTTTATTCAGTGTGTTTGAACACCTTGTCCTTGTTTAGGTATGTTGTACTACTACTACTTGCATTTTGAACACTGAAACTCAGTTGGCCAAGGCTTTCTGTGAACCTCATGTCTGAGACTGCAGCAGTTGTCGGGATGCTGGAAGGTGCACACACACTGCAAGCAGCCCTGCCCTAAAACCTCAGAGGAGGGTGGAAGCTATTAATTGATGCACTCAAAGTTTTAGAAGAAAAACTTCTTCATCTCTGACTGTTTTTCCTGGGTTTTGATAATATTAAGTGATTTCCTGAGCTACTTCTGTGGTAAGAATACTTAGTAATTCAACACATGCAAAAGCATAGGAGAGATTCTGCTGGAGAAAATCACTTGCAAATTCCTGTTAATTTTGCACACAGTTAACGTGGTGTGTTGGCCTTTCTTAGTGCTAGTCAATATGATTGATGTATTTCTTTCAGGGCAGTCGATTTAGTTTATTGGAGACTTTTAAACAGTGACTGATAGCTCTGTAAGTCAAAGAAAGAAAGAGTAATTTAAAGGACTGTCAGAAAAAGTACTGAATATAAAATAACATTCTTTTGAGATTGAAACTGTACTAAAAAGTTTCATGAAAGCAGTAAATCGTTGCACCTTTCTGAGAAAGAATGTAGAGCCCAAAATTTCAAGTTTTATTTGAAAACCCATTAAATTAGGGGATTTTTTTTGTTGTTTATTTGATATCTGTTAGGGTATAAATAGCTTTGTTTTTTGTGGTTTTTTTTTCATTCCTAATCTCTCAGTTAACATGTTGTACCAGAATTTAAAATAAAAGGTTACTCTTAGAAATAAAGCTGTACATTTACCTGTCAGAAAACAAAATATATAATGCCCGAAGCCTTCTCTAAAAGCATCCACTTTTCACCAGCAGAAGGTATTTTTAAAAGTGAGAGTGATAGAAAAGACCCAAACTTCTGTGGCTGTGGAATGTTGCTTTTGCACAGCTTCCTAAAAGTGCCTTGGTTGTGTGAGTTCCACTGGCAGTCATACACTAGTCAAGGCAGGAAGGCACCTTTAGGGATTGCCTGGTCCTTATCTTGCTCAGAGTGGGGTCAGCCAGAGTGGTTTGTTCAGGGCCATGTCCAGTCGGGTTTTGGTTGTGTCTGGGAATTCTTCAGGATTTCCTATCACTTACTCAAAATACAATCTGTTCTTGCTACTGGCTGATGTAAATATTATTGTGAGTTTAGCTCTCCCCAGGTATTGTACATTGAATTCAGGTGACAAACTTGAGCAGTTCTTCCTGGGAGTTACACAAACAGTTCCACAAGTTTTGTGTTCCTTTGCACCTTGGTATTTTTTGGGGGATGTGATCTCACAGGCAGCCAGGATCTCTTCAGAGGTGGAATGATCCGTGAGAGGAAGTGATCCAGCATTTCTTTCTTTCCACTTTGGTCTGCAAACTGGGTTCTTACCCAATACCACACTTGGTATTACTGTACGGGCACATCTTCTGCCACATATGGGATCTAATCCAGCTATAGAGAAACCCGTGTGTTTCTTGCTTTTGGTTTGTTTTGTGGGGCTTTGTGTTTGTGTGTTTGTGTTGTTTTGTGGTTTTTTTTTTTTTTTAAGGGACTGAGAATTAGTTCTCCATGGAAGCTGTTGAAAGCTTGAAGAGAAGTAACCAAGTGGGCTGAAGCATCTCAAGAAAATTTACCCTAAATACAAAGGCTAGTTAGTAGGCCTTTCATTCCTATGCCCTGCATTTTTTTTTAATTATTACTTATATATTTTTGTCCTTTTTGTTTGTCAGTCTCCGTGTCCTTACAGTAATCGCCCCTGTGAAATAGAGATGTAGCTGGATGAACCTTCATAGAATATCCTGAGTTGGAAGGGGCCCACAAGGAACATCAAGTCGAACTCCTGGCCCTGCATGTGACAGTCCCAGGAGTCACACCATGGGCCTGAGAGCACTGTCCAAACTCTTCTTGAACTCTGGCAGGATTGGTGCTGTGATCACTTCCCTGGGGAACCTGCTGCAGTGCCCAATCACCCTCTGGGTGAAGAACCTTTTTCTAATATCCAGCCTGTGCAAGAGGAAGGGGAACTGTGGTCAGTCCGTAACAGCTTCTCTCTGCAGTTCCCTCCTCCTCGTGCTTTTCCCCTGCTCCAGTGTGGTTGTTCCTGGTGGGCTGCACTCCCTCAGGATGAAGTGCTCCTGAGCGTGCCCTTCGTGGCCTGCAGCTTCCTTCAGGGAACAGCCACCTGCTGCAGATTTTGAGGGGATGAAATTGTGGAGGTCTACTGCCATTTTTGTGACAGCTCCATTTGTGCTAACCAGGCAAGTTCCTTACCTTAACTGATTAGATGTACCAATCTTTTTTTTTTTTTTTTCCTAAAAGCATTGTTAGGATGTTGGCTTTTGTATCAAAAGACAGCTAGCAGACACACAGCAAATTAAAATATTTTCCTTTCTTTAACTTTCTTAATAAGAAACAAAGATTTTTCTGCTTTTTTCAAGATGTGCTACACCATTCCCTGTGGATTTCTGTGGCTTGTGTTTTTGCGACACTTGGGATGGGGATAGTAATGGACTGTGGAAGTTTGGGAGCAGGAATTTTAACCATTGACCTTAGGGCAGGTAAAAAGCCTGTAGAAACAGTCATACAGGATTTCATGTGCACAGAGAATTTCCAAATAGTAAATGTCATTTTTCATCTTATTTCTACTTATTTGAAATAAATGTACCAATATGACAGTAAAAAGAATATATGTCAATTATGTTGGCATTTGTATCTGCTAGCAATAAGTTCGAACACAAGAAGACAAAGCTATTGGATAGCTAGAAAGCAGAAAAATGTTATTACTCACTTTTTCTACAAATTTGGCAGAATATGTGGCTCATTGGTCAGAGTTCCTGCTTGTCCTTCTTGGTGTGACGTTGCATTGCTCAAACAGCTGATCAGTGACCTGTACAAATCGATGGGCTGCCTTTTCAGTGTTGGACAGTGAGGCATGGATGGGTTGCATGCCATCAGTCAGTTTGTCTGTGCTGCTAATGAATATTCATGACCACAAGACACCAACGAGCAGAGAACAGGAGGCAGCCCAAGGCTGCTTTTCTGCCTTATGCATTCTTTGTGTCTATCTTAAACTCCATCAGGTTTACGTGCTAAAAGGAGTGGCAGTGACAGGCTGATAATTTCTGATCTCCTCTAACGTCAGTAGGGCCTGTGCTTAAGTATATGTGAACAGAGAGGTGGAGGAGAGAAAAAAGTGGACATCTGAAAGGAAGGTTTTGTGTTTGAGGTATTCCTTCTCTTACCTCCTTTGAATGTACTTACTTATATAGAAAACTGCTTATATTATACAGGAACCTTCCTGCCTTTTGCTGTTGTTTACATGTTTCTAATGTAGTTCCCTGGGATCTGGATGTGCCTGTGTTTCTATGATAATTTAACTGTAGAAGGGTTGTTCTTCCAGATCATCGATCTACCAGTTTCAAAGCATCAGAGTGTGTTAAGGGCTCCACTTTCAGAAATAATGTATATTTATAAATCACTTTGAATTGGTTGAGAGTTTTGGCTCGGGGGACAAGGCTTTTTGGGGATTCTTGCTTTGCTTTTATTAGACTGGGTGACACAGTTGGAAAATACAGATTCCTTGGCTCTCAGGCACCAAGGTCAGAAACAGCAAACTTCAAACTAATCACAGAAGAGAAGAGTTGCTTCAAGCTCAACTTAATTATATTAGGGAATTAAAGACAAAACTCTTGTTGGTACTTTTTAGAGCAGAGGTGAATGTGAGCAAGTGGAGACTTGATAAGGTCATAGAAAATCTTTAATGCTTTGTAAATGAAAAGTACTGAGAGGAGTGAAATGCTTTTAATAGCAAATCTCTTGCTGTCAGGAAGAATAGTTCTGAGACCAAAGGAGGTACAAAGGCTGGCTTCGTCAGTCTCTAAAGACTCACACACTCCCATTCATCCCTGCAGCTTAACTCCCTGCCCAATTTCTACTATATTTTTATTTAAAGTCAGTTCTACTTGCCTTATCCTCATTTATTCCTTAGTAAACTTTTTAAGCCATCCTGAAAATTTGTTATGCTTTCACCAACTCTTCAAAGCAACAGGTTTTGCAACAGATTGATGGTGTGTGATTGAGGAGAAATCATATAGACTTAAAAGTTAGTATTAGAAAAAATGATTATTGATAGAGGCTTCTTGTGAGTGCTCTATTATTTCTGTAGTTCTATAAATATATTTTTACAAAGAAAAGAAAAAAGCTATTTCATCATTTACTATCTAAATTATACAAAGATATGCTTATTTAATAGAAAAAACTCCAGGAAAAATGTGTAACTTGTTTTAAATTAGTAAAACAAAATACAGATGTATCTCTGCTTTGCCTTTTGCAAAAGGGAAAGGGAACATCAAACAGCTTTAAGTTTGTTTTTATTTGCATAGCTTGGTCAATCAAAGACATTAGTTATTTAAATACTATTTCATTTATATTATACTTAAAGTGAACTTCATATAGGTGGTAGGGACTAGGAATTTTATATGGTAATTGATTAGGGATGAGAAGAAAGGAATACAACAGTACGGTCTGGAAAGAATTTAAAGAAATACTGGAAATTAAAAAGCTGTTGTTGATAACTCTACTCCCTTTTTTTAATTAATTTCACTAAAAAACTACATGCAACCAATATGAGACCTGAGCAGGAGTTAATATGTATACTATAGGGCTGGGTAGAACTTTTGACATAAGTATAGAGACTCCAAGGTAAGAATTCTGATCACTGAAAACTTTTACTTCATGGCACAGAATCCAGCTTTGTGAGTAACACAGATTTTTAGGATGATTTTGTGTGTCATAGCATCATAGAATGCTTGAACATTTGCAGGATGGAACATCTACCACCACCCTCAGTAACCTGTTCCAGTGTTTCACTACTCTCACAGTGAAAAGTTTCTTCCTTATATCTAAACTAATAGCTCTGTTAGGTTAAAACTGTTACCCCTAGTTCTTTCCCCACAGGCCTTACAAAAAAGTCTGTCCCCCTCTTCCTCGTGGAGAGCAGCTTGGCCATATTTGAGGATGAAAAGCAGGGCATGGACCGGCAACATTCAGTGGCAGCCTTGGGAGGCCACCAGCAACCTGGGCTGCAGCAAAGGCAGAGTAACCAGCAGGTTGAGGGTGAAGATTCTGTCACTCTGCCCTCGAGAGACCTCACCTAGTGTGCTGCATCCAGCCCTGGGGTCCCCAGTACAAGAAAGGCCTTGACCTGTTGAAAGCAGTCCAGAGAAGGGGCACTAAGCTGACCACAGAGTTGAGAGACCTCTTCATGAAGACAGCCAAGGTTGTTCAGCCCGGAGAGAAGGCATTAGAGAGACATTAGAGCCCCTTCCAGTACCTTAAGGAGGCCTACGAAAAGACTGGAGAGGAACTCTTCACAAGGGCACGTAGCGATAGGACAAGGGGCAATGGCCTTAAGATGAAGGAGGGTTGGTTTAGATTAGATATTAGGGAGAAGATCCTTACTGTAAGGGTGGTAAGGCAGTGGAACAGGTTACCCAGAGACACTGTGGACTCCCCATCACTGGAGGTGTTCAAGGCCAGGCTGGATGGGGCTCTGAGTATCCTGGTCTAGTGGAAAATTTCCCTCCCCATGGCAGAGGGGTTGAAACTAGGTGATCTTTCAGGTCCTTTGCAACTCAAATGGTTCTGTGATTCTGTGACTCTTATAAGCCCCTTTTAAGTATTGAAAGGTCAGAATAAGGTCTCCATGGAGCCTTCAGTTCTCTAGGCTGAAAAACCCAAACTGTCTCAGCCTTCCATCACAGGAGTGGTGTTCTGTGCCTCTGATCATTTTCGTGGCACTCCTCTGGACCTGCTCCAGCAGGTCCATGTCTGTCTCAATTCTGTGGACTCCAGATCTGGGCACATTACTCCAGGTGGGGTCTCACCAGGGCAGGGTAGAGGGACAAAGTCCTTCAGAAATTGCCCAGTAGACTGATAAAAAACACGCAGTAATTTTGGTGTCAAAATGAAAATCGTAAGAGCTCAGAAAAGGAATTCTTGTGTTTGTAAACACACTGCATGAAGGAACAGTTATACGCAAGAAACTGTCATTTTCCATAAGCAGAAGTTTCTTTCTTATGTTCCTTGTCCATCATTTTAAAAGTTACTACATAAAATTATTGAAGCATATGTGCTTCCTTGTGTGTACAGTAACTTAAGGAATAGATTTTCAAATGCTTTGTGCACCACTAATCCAAAGAAAGCTACTTTCTGCTTTCTACTTTTAAGCAGATGCCAATTAAAAAAATAATTAGACGCTCATGTGTATCTATAGAAAGAAAAGATAAAATTTCTTCTATTTAGTTACATAGGGAGAAAAAGGCTTGTTTCTTGTTCTGACTTGCAGGCTCTAGACTGTACAGATGTTGGCATAGATCATATTTGATTTAGTCCAAAAGCAACATAAACTATTTACACAATAGAATTATTTGGGTATTTCACACCTTGCCTATTAAAGCATTTTAAAGTCTCTTTCTTTCTCAGTTTGTTCTTCTATCCATATTATCAAGGAGACAGGAAGTATGGAATCTCTGTAGGAACCAGAACCACTCCTGGTATTATTACTGTTGTTTCATCTTTGCAGTAATATTAAGCTGCATAAATTTATGTCTCATATCAGCAGAGTTGATGGGAGAGATTGAGGGCATCCCGAAATGCAGTCCTGATTCATCACCGGGAGATTAATGTACAATTTCTTGGATCGTCTCCATAAAAACTGGTAGCGCTATATTGTCATACACTTATTAGAAAAATGAGCAGCGTGGCTCAAAAAAAAGGTGGGCAATTAATTAAATGATATGCTTGTTCATCTTGCAGGTCAGCCAGTCAATTGTGGCAAGAATTGCTTTGAAATCATGCGTGCCTCCGCTCAGACCTTTTACCTCCCTGGAGAATTCCTCAGGTCTTACTGTGGATCACGCTTCCTGTGGATGCCAGTGTAATGCTGGCTAATCCTGTTAGCTTTGATAACAGATACAGTGATATCTGGAAATCCGAATCTGTATTCAGCACTTCTGTGCACCAGCAAATTGAAGTCTTTCGGGCTTCTTGAAAAGGAGAGTAAAACACGATTCATGGTTAAAATTAGCGTCGTGTGCTTTGATAATTCATATTTTACAAGGCAGAGGGATAACTACAGCTAGGATTTAAAGTTTTTTCACCTGCTTGTAATACACTTTAACTGTAGAGTTGAACTGTGTTTAAATGAGTTCTGTGCTTTTCAACTTCTTGTGTTCCTGTATGTATAGTAGCTCACTTATTTAGTGTTTTTCTTTTGAACTTGATGTTTTCATACAAATCTCTATCAGGTGCAACTCCTAAGAATTGGTTTGATTTTTTTTTTTTTTTTTTAAATTTGTTTGAGAAGGCGCAAAAAGATTTCTTTAGGTTAAAGCATGCTGAATCTTTCAGGAAATGCCCAGACAATGAAAGCAATCCAAAAGTTTCAAATGAAACTTTCATAACTCAGAAAGTTTCAAATGAAATAATAATATATAAATACTCTCTTTCAAATGTATTAATATTGCTTTTCACTTGTACTCCAGCATGTTGCACTCCAAACAGATATAGTTTTAATGACTTTGATTTTTTTTTCCTGAAGAACTTTGAGATTAAAATTTGTTGTATCATATTTTATGTATTTCCTGGGACAATTGCTCAAAACCAGGATTTACAGTTTTGTAAATACCTGTGAGTGATGTCAGAGCTTCCTCAGGTGCAAGTAAACCAATTGGTAAGGATGTGAGTTATTAAGAGTCTCCAAAACAATGGCAAATGGACTTGTGCTTGTAACAACAAAACAACTGTGTATTAGGTAAAAAATGTACAGGGCAAAGTACATTCTTGGCTACATCCCAGCTGTTGCAATGATTTTTCAGCTCTCCCTTCAAAGCAAGAAAAAAGATGTTTTTAAATTTCCTGTTAGCATTCCTTCCAGAAATTGGGATCTTTCCTTCTTGGCAGGAGTCAACACGTCTACAGAGATGATGGTGGTGATCATACACCAAAAATCCATCAGGATCAGGAGATCCTGCTGTAATGACTACAAATAATATAAGAAAATACATTAGTATAATTTATAGGAGAATGGAAGGCTTTTTTCCCTTTAAGCCTGGTGTGAGAGGAAAAAAAAAATTCCATACTCTTAAACAAAATTAACCTCATTTAAGTTGAATCAACTTTGCTTTTTTAATCTAGAAAAAAGGAAGGACTAGGTCACATTGTTAAAGCAAGGGTCTTTAAATAGAGCAAAGGCTTAAAAATATTAAATATACATGCAGAAATGTCTATCCCATAACTGAGTGTTTGTTACATAGAGGTTTTTTTACTATCTCTGTAAAAGTGAAAACTTTCCTCTCTCTTTGTCATGCTTTTCAACCTTCACAGTCAACAGAGAGGGAAAGAGGGTGGGGTTTACAAAGATGTTCTGTGGAAGGTCTTTTATTCTTGGCATCATGTCTCACTAATTATTAGTACAGTACCACAAACATCTCCCAGGCTTTGTAAGCCCTTTGGTACAGGCTGTACATATAGTAACAATTCCTGTACAAAACCTTCATGTTATAAAGACATAAAAATGGAAGGAATGGAAAAAAAGGAAGCAGCTTAAGAAGAAGCAAAAATATTCCATTTGTAAATCACTGACGTTTACTGGCAATGGTATTTGTTGAAGGTTTTCATGATGTCATTTTAAGGGCAAAATTTGTTTATTCTGAAGCCTGATTCTCAGAGAGAACTTTTGTTATGCTTTTGCCTCTTCAAGGAGAAAATGTGAAATTCACAAGTTCTCTTTTTTCATGACCAGGTCAGTTTGTATAAGACTACACAACCCTAATGGGGATTCCCATTAAAATAAGAGGAAACTAAGGAAGATAAGTAGGTATTTACTTGAGGTGATTGTCAGAAAAGATCCTATACCCAAGTTTTCTTAGACTTGATGTTCACTGACATGCCAGTCTTTGGGGTCTCTCCAGCCACTGACCCATTTTTCTTTGCTTCCATAAAGGGACGTGAATTCAGTCAAAAGTTCATTGTCTTTGTACAGTTTCTGGCCTTTAGCAATTCTCTTCTTAGTTTTCTTTTGTTTCACCTGTCTCCTTAGTCTGGAGAATGTTTGTAGTTCCTTGAAACACATTAATATTTCTGAGAGCACCTAAGGTAAGTGAGGCTTATGTATTCCTCAGGAAACACTGATTTATCCTTCGTGACAAAACAGAACAGCGTCCTCGCCCCAACAGAGCTTGTTCTTTGTGCTCAATATTTTCAGCAGAGCTGATTGTTGTAAAGATAGAGAGATGAATTATTCATTAAAAACTGATCTGCTCATTCAGATATCAAGGTTTAACAGGCTATCCTGCTACAGCATATCCTGGGAATACAAACTTCTCTCTTGACTCATTTATTGTTGATTCAATGAATTCAAGTTGCCTGTCTGCAAGCTGCATCCCTTTCTGACCTGTTTATTTCTAGTCATTCAGTAAGAATAATTGTAAGTCTGAACCACAAACACAATGTCCTTGATAGCTGCAGTGGTGACTGATACTGTGGTGGGGCTTTTTTGTTTTCTAATAATGTCTATCCTGTGTGTAATGAATCCTAGCCTCCAACTGAATAAATTATTTTAATGTATTTTTAAAGTTGTGTGGAATACACTGCTGCTTAGAATGAAAATAATTATGTGCCTAAAGAGTTAGCTTTTCAGGGTTGCTTTCCTAGATTGAGACCTCTATTGAATCATAGTCCTATTTAGTCTACATTTTGAAATTCTTGCCCATTTCTCTTGTGAATACTTTGCTGTCTTGGTTGTTATGAATAGAGCCCTTTGTTTTCTATATCTGGAATTTAGTCTAAATAATGACCTCCAATGAAGTACTTCTGTAAGGTCACAAATGCCTCTCGGAGCCAAGCTAAAGTAAACATTCTAAATAATGATATTTTATTTTTTATGGACCTAATATATCACTGACAAATATTGAAAGTTCTCCAGTAAGGGAATGACAACTCACCACCTCGGTTTCACTGACCTGCAGGCTGCTTTTTCTTCTGAAGGGTTTGTTTAATTGCAAAGGACGGAAGTCTTGAGTACTCACATACAGCACATAGAGGTAATTTAAAGCCAGTAAGTTGGATTCAGCAGAAGGTGGTTTAAAATAGGCTGATTCTGCAGCAGTGACAGTCACTCCAACACTCAGTGTAGAGACGTTTCATTTTGAAGCACTTTTTTGCTTCTGATGCAGAGGATGATGGTCCTTGTGTAGTCACCCACTGAGATGCCTGAAGCAGACAACCTACTTTTTTCCTTTAAGGAAAAATGATAAACTGAAGTCCTGAAGAGTGTGTTATCTGATCCCACTGTTAGGGAAGTCTGCAGCTGTTCATATTTTTTCCCTGCAGCACGTGTCACTGTGGCAAATGGAAAATATTTTCATCCTCTAGGATTACAGAGCTGCTGAAAAGCCATAAACAAAACATAACTAGAATTGTGCATGTAAGTGACAGTTAATGCAATCTCTCATAAAAAGGTGAGAGAGAGAGGGGGGAAAAAAGACAAGAGAGAATTCATACTTTCATATGCAACAACACACTTCAGAGAGAGTTTCAAAATAAATTTTTACACTTATCAGTGGAGAGATTATCAGTGTCATTACACTTATCAGTGGAAATGTTTTGCTACCATTGTTCTTAAACTAAATACAAAAACATAAACCTGAGGAAAGCTTTTTTTATGAGGAGATGTGTGTGTGTATATGTATTTAAAAGTAAAGCCTCAATGTGTAAAGTGGAGGGATCCATTTGAAGTCATCCACATCAGAAAAGTCACACTGATATTAAGGTTTCTGTTCCCAGGATATCTGACAGGCTTTCAGGCCTTATTGATAAGGAAGGAGAACGTGTCAATACTCCCACTTTAAGAGCTGATTCAGAAGCAAAGCGATTTTTTTCAAGGTCAGACAGAAAGTCTGTGTCTTAAATCTTGATTTCTTCAGGCTAAGGCCCTAATCCTGGCAGTTTTACTCTCTTCTTTTGAGGACAAGGTGGCCTTAGCATTTTTCTGCGTTGCTCATCCTTTCTGCATTCGAGTGTCTCAAAACAGGACTGACAGTTCACACCACAGCAAGAGAAGGGGGTGGGGCTGTTTATTCAGGCTCAGAGGAGATGACACGGCAAGTCCTCTGTGTTTCATACTGAAGATGCTGACAGGGATCATTGAATTTTATCCAAACCACCTCCCATGTATCTAGAGGTCTCCCATCACCCTCACTTTCCACAGTCATGGGTTTATTGGAGTGACATGGCAAAGCAGAAGCATGTAACCAGTGCTTCCCAAACCTCACTTTTCTGGCATCCTGCTTTCTGTCACACACCAGCTGAGTGGGCCTTCTGGTGGACCTCAGTTTTGCAGCCTGTTTTTTTCTTGGATCATCGTTTTGACAGTCCTATACAACAGTGGCACAGTTATTCCTGAATTAACTGCACCACACTTTACTTGGGTGGGTGGTGTTGTGTGCTTGGTTGCTTGCATTGAGTGGGTCTTGTTCCTGCTGAAAAAGTAATGCTTCATAACTTAAATAGAAAAGTGGTGGTTGAAGGATATATGTAAGAGGATGAATTCACTGGGGTGATGTCCTTGATTTTATAAAACACAATGGTGCCAGAAACCACTCCTGTACCTAATTAGGGGTGACCTGATAATCCATTTTCTTCATTTGCAGAGTGTTTGAACAGAGAAAAACAGAGGCATTTTAAAAACAGGGGAGGAAGAAGGGAGGTTTTAGAAACCTGCTTCTAGTCTTGGTATCTATACCTACTCAGCTCCAGTGGGCTGCTGCCAGCCAGCCCTTCCCAAGGCAAAAGGAGCTGTACCAAATTTTCCAGTTGTGCCACCATGCATGAAAGTGCATGTGATGTTTCTTACAAGTACAGATGACCCCAACCCCAAAATAGCATGATTTTAGGTCTTTTTACATCAGTGATAATGCTGTTCAGTGTAAGTACTCTCAAAATAGAAAGATCTTTATAGAAGGAGTTACTTGTTAGCTAAACGTGGTCTGCTGATTCACCTCTGTTGCTTTTTCAAGTATTCAGACTAACGTCTAGAAATAATTCCAGACTTCTAGGCACTGAAACAAGAACAATATTTTAGGGTTTAACAAGTTAATTCAAAAGATATTAGCTGTCTACTGTTTAATAAAAAAAAGAAGTGACATTGTTACTACTTTAAAAATAATCTGATGAATGTGATTTGGTAACCAGCTGGGACTGGCTGTTCACCTCCTTACTGAGAGCATACAATAAAAATAACAAAAGTGGAAAAAGGATTTAAAATGCTCTTTTCCTGTTTAGGTGACAGGAAGGCCACAGCCAGCAGAGCCATTTACATCATGGACATCAAAAACATATGACATTTTTCTAGCATCAAATCAATCCATTGTATCGGATCCCATTCTCCAAAATGTACTGTTGAATTAATAACTTTGATTTACTAAGTGTGTTTTGGTGAACAAAAGCTATGAAATTGATTTTCCCTTTCCAACTTCTTTAATTCTGCCACTAAGAAAGCAGTGTCACAGGAGTACAAAATACCTGGGCATTCTTCGTGACAGAGATCTTTACTTCTTTTGCTTTCCCTTTTGTCTGGGATCAGTTCCTGGGAACATACTGCAGAGATGAACAGTGATTTTACAATGTTAATTCTGGGGCATTAGAGGAGTGTAAACATGCAGAAACCAGACAAAAAGGTGTGTTCATATCTTAGAGTTTGGATGAAGTGAGGGAGCAGCTCTGTACTTACAGTTAGTCCTGGGTTAATATTCTGTTTTATTGGGTTTGGCTATCATGGAATTCAGAATTTCCCTTTCATTTGCCTGGTGACAAAAGGTCATGATCTTTCTTCACGTGCTGGCGCTGAGCTGCTGTTGGCACATCCACAGCACAAAGAGTGAGTGCCAGGACTTGGCACTCTCAGACCCAGCAGCGTCTCCAGGTCCTGTGGTGCATTTGGGACTACTTGGAAGTGCTGGGTTTCACCTTTGACCCACAGTTCCTAAAGGACCCCCATAGCAGATAAGGATTACCATTGCAGGTATGAGCTGTACCTTATCCTGCTGGCTTGTCCTTCATACATTGCCCCACCTTACTGTCGATGTGCACTACGTGCTAACTGTAGTACATTGCCAGAAAGTTTCCACTTAAAATTCCCAGCTGATTTCTGACGTTTGTTACATATCCAGAAGGAGGTAAAACTAAGTGTGTAACCTGTACAATTGACTTGTTTCAAGAGTGTTTTTCTTTTCCGCTTTGGAGTACAACTTCAGCGCTTGTGAGAGGAGCCACAGTGGTGTGGTTCAGCATGGAGACAGCTGAAGTGCGGATCCAAAGTGACCTCACGCTGTCTGATGGACACAACTGGTGGTGTCTCAAGGCAGTTTGATGATGTCACTCCCCAGGGGACAAAGAAGGGCCAAACTTTGGAGCTGCTAATCCTTCTGGAATAGCTAGCATGAAGTTTCATGATGTTGTGGCTGCTGAATATTCTTGTGGCTTCAAAGGCCATGTGATATCATTTATGTTGGATATGGGCTACTCCACAACGTGTGGTGCAAAAAAACATGAACAAAATCTGTCTTTTATTTTTCTTTTATTTGTCATACTCCTGACTTGCAGTTTGAATGTTTTAACTGTACAGTCCAAACGGGGTGACTTTTGAATGACATGATATCGCTTATTGATCTGAAGTATGGGAACACACATCATTTTCAAAAGGGAACGGCTGCATGAACGTTTGGCCAGCATAATGAATTACTCATTTAGAAGGTAGTGTGGAGCTAAGTTCAGTTTTACAAACGGAACAAATGGCTTGTAGGAGCAGGTGGCTGTTCACAGGAATTACTCCAGCAGGTCCAGGTTTATGAAGGAAGAGTATCTTGTGCTCCGTTTTAGTTATGCCTATACAGTTTCACTACAGATGGCAGTAGCAGTTTCCCCAGCAAGGCCTTCTAAAGGCTTCACTGATTGACCATAAAACAATTGTTTAATGTCTTCCCCAAGGCACAAAAATCAGAACTGTGCCTAAGGAATTCTGGAATTCCTTTATAGTCACAGGAACACTGAGGCTGTACAATAACATGTCTAAAATACTGCTTTCCTGTAACTCAAGCTTAATTGGAAATTATCATCTAACTATATATAGTTATACTGTATATACATACACAGTGTTTTGGTGTCAAATCTACTAAAATATGATCTTTAAACAATTGATTTTAGTTGTATTCTTTATGATTTATTATGACAATTATTTCTGCAGATCAGTTTGGAAAGCTATTGTATTCCTTCCCTAGAGACAACAGAAAGAGAGAGAAAGAAGTATTTTCTGTTGTTGTGGTTGGTAAGGAAAGAAAAGATTTTAAAAAGAAGTTTTCAAGGCAAATGTTGCGTTCTTAATAAGTTGTTGAAACACACTTTTTCACTTGGCTTCCTTAACATTCAAGCCACTTCTTATATATAGTTTTTATATCAAAGGGAAGGAGAAACTGAGCAAGGAAAAGATTTAAAAATCACTCTAGAATGAGAAATAAATGCCAGTAATGTTCATTTTGTGGGGGTTTTTTGCTTGTTGGGGGGAGGGGCTGTTTTTTTTTTGGAGGGGGGGTTAGATTTTTTTCCATTTTGTGTTGATTAGTTGCAGTTTTTTGGCAGTACCTGGTAGACCCTTATTGCTGCTGAGGTTTCTCTCTGTTCCCTTATCTCAGATTGCCCAACAAGATGGCTGTTGTTGGTAGAATTTGTATATAGAGGATTGTGGCTATTTCTTGGAAATACACACACATATAATTCTTCAGATAATTAATCACATCTATTCTGTGTCATTTTTGGCACTCTTACAGAACCATGACAGATCTGGCCAGATTTTGGCTCTCCCTTTGGGAAAATACAACTACTGTATGTCAAATCTTGCCAAATTAATGCATGCAAAATCCCTACTCTTGCTACAGTGGTAATAAGTCATATTCAAATACTTTTTTGCTAAGATTTTATTATGGATATTTAGTTAATAAAGTAGTTACTTTGTTATTTTAAATTAGACAATGCCCACAGTGATTGGTGGAAAAGGGTTAATTTACAACATGATTAGACCTCTATTTGTACTGAATAAAAATACATTTTTAGAGGTGATAGTAGTGTAGTTTGGAGTTATCTGAACTCGCATGTTTTGTTTTGTATGAGCATTGTGGACAAGATTTATCTATGACTGTATAGGTCCCAAGTGATGATGTGATGTCAGGAAATTTCTTTAGTTTGTGCAGTCACAAGTCACCATCAAGATCTGAACATTAAATTAGTGAAAGAAAACTAAATAAACTAATTATTTAGTTTAAAATTCAATTTTGTCTCATTTTTGTGACGTGCAAAGAAAAAAATGCTTTGTAGTTCAGTGCCATCTTGATTGCTTGTGAACTACAGCCCATCATCCACAACAGCTCCAACTTTGAAAGACAAATCCCTGTACATGGGGAGGGATACATGTCCCTGCATCCCTCTGATACTTTCCAGAACTGAAAACTGTAGCTGACATTAAAGGCATTCTGTGGTAAAATTCTTGTAAATTTGACACCAGTGCTAGGAAGCACTGCAGCACCCACAGTCGACTGCTAAATTTCAAGCACCAGTGGCATGATGTAGTTCTATGTTTACGAAATTGCCCATGGCATGTATTTCCCTCTTCTTGTGCTCAGGTACCTGTAGGAAAGTGGCTGCCCCCTGTCAGTGTCTCAGAAAAATTAACTTGATGAAAGGTGGGTGCAATGGTTAAGAACAAAACACCATTTAAGAATACTGTAGCATCCAGAAAATTGATATGCTTATTGCAAAGTGAAAAGGAGAAGCCAGTCTAACTACCACTAGAGGAAAGAGCTGATGGTTTTAAACTGAAGCATGTGGGGGACGTTTTATTCCAAGCTCTTCTTGGAATCTTTATTCTGAAATAACATATGTAGGCAGTATGTAATTTCCTTCCTCTATCTACCACCTCATTAATACAGGTTGGCAGGGGGAAAAGAAAAATGAAGAAGAATGTGCAAGGCTTGCTACGTCTGTAGTGAAAGGGGCTTTTGCATTCTGTAAAAATAGGTTTCCTTTGGGTGTTTATTCTGTGTTATCACTACTGAGCAGTGAAAACAGTGCTTTCCTAAATACGTGGTGTTCGACTGTGACACCTATTTGAGCTGCCACAGATCCTACCAACTGACCTGTGACAGCCTGGACTTCATATAAATACCAGTTCTAGTTTCAAAATGCTAGTGAAGTGAAAACCAAAGATTTTTGTCCCGGTTTTAGGGGTGAAATACATAGTCCATGTGCATATCCTTGCGTTTCATGTACAAACACATAATTTGGTTAGTGGGTATAACAACAGATGGTTATTGGTTGGGGGAAGATTTAATAATGCTGTACTCACACCTAATATATCCACACCAACAGCTGTGCAGCAAAGTTGTGCTACTTTGGGCCTCGTCCCCATGAGATGCATGAAGATCTTCTGTCTGAGGACTGGGAGTTGTCAAATGGGGACCGTGGGGAGCTCGTTTGCACAGGCTCCATAACCTGCAGCTGGAGACCTGTGGATTTTGGTCCGTGTCAGGACATCTGCAGCAGGTTTACTTTTTATCTGCAAAGTAGCTGGCTCAGGTTGGAAGTCTCTGCGGGGCTGCAAGGCTCACAAGGCCTTGAAGGTTGTGAAGATTTGACTCTGGCTTTGCCACTGTCATTGCTTTGGACCTGTTGAGCTCCAGCATGGTCATTCCCTCAGCTGTTTCACCCCTTCCATGCGTGAAACACATGAACTCTCCTGAATTCAGAATGGAACTGAATTCAGTGTCTACCTGCTTCTCTCGTACAGACCCCACATTTTATCCAGTATGAGTCAAAATAAGAACTGTCAAAGTAAATGATGGCACATTTCACACAAAGGGTTGGTAAGATGGCTCAGGAAGGTTACAGGAAAATGACAGTGCCCTATAGAAGAGGGAGCATCTCTTACACCTATCCATTGATTATTCTTTGCAGTTTCAGCTGACTTCCCCACTTGATTTGTAAGGTGTATGTCAATGGAATGTGGCTTTTTGATTTTATAATTAGTCTCTCTTTGCAACCTGTGCATGGAAATATTCATAATACTCCCTATTTGACCAAAGGCTTTGAAATTATCTTGCATCATCCATTTGTATAAAGTATGTTCTGTATTTATAGCACATTAGAGTGACTGTAAGTTCTTCTAAGTTAATTTCAGGGGTTCAGAGAGACAGAAAAGTGTTACAGTTTCTATTTCTTTTAGGTCTTTTATGACCTAAATTGTTTTTCATCATGGAACCTCTTGCTAAAACAGTTTTCTGAAAAGAAAACAGTGTTTATAAAGTAAACATTTTTTCTGGCAACAAGATTGTTTGCTGTCCAGGAAGCAAACACATTCTAGTTCATTACCTATATTTTGAGTGTTTGAAAGGAAAATAAGTTTATACATTTTAAACGTGCAGCTCACAGACTTTCCGGCTGGAACCCACTTG
Source organism: Myiozetetes cayanensis (assembly GCF_022539395.1). NCBI lineage: Eukaryota > Metazoa > Chordata > Aves > Passeriformes > Tyrannidae > Myiozetetes > Myiozetetes cayanensis. The sequence goes on from NW_026087742.1 coordinate 8,185,799, forward strand.
GGAGTCATAACACATTTCCAGGACCTCCCCTAGTGAGACTCCTCAGATATCAGAGTAGTAGTGACTCATCGACCGCAGGAGAGGCAATTGAATTAAAACTTAAATATTTATGTGTCTGACTCACTCAAATTGCAAAACAAATACAGCCCGATTGCTGGGTGAGATATCTGCGTTTCTCAATAAAAGTTGGAGCTGGTATTTCGAGAGCTGCAGTGGCCTGAATTTGGCTGTTGGTCCTTGTTTTCGTACCACTTTTTTTTTTTTTCCTTAAGTGGTTTTCACAGCTTTAGAACGGTAGAAGTAAGGCCATTATAGCTTAGTTATTAAAAATGTCTGCAGTGCTGGATGGCAGTGACAGAAATGGAACCTGTAGCAGATGGCTCAGCCTGTTCTCTTGCACTCGTAACTGCTGCTTTTGGATGTACTGAGGCTCTGAGGTAAAGGTAAATGAGGTAAATGCTACTGCAGTTCATCCTCCCATCACTTCCCAGAGACAAAAAGCGACAATCCCAGATGACGTGCAATTTAAAGCTGAGCAAAGGGAAAGATGCTGTAGAGCTACTGCTGCGACACCGCGGTTTTCCCAAGTCCAGAGATTGACAGTAACAGCCACCAGGTCAAATGTCTTCCTCTCCCCAGGGCAGCGTCAAGATCTTTGCAAAAAAAAAAAAAAAAAAAAGCTGAGCTTGATCCTCTGAATTTGTTTCTGAAGTTGGTCTTGCTAACCATGCACATCACAGGTGTTGCTGCCCACACCCCACCGTCAGGTGCTGGGCCCTGGCCCCTTTCAGTCCTCCAGGTCAGTCTGTTTGGAGAGGGCTATAATGCATACTTAATTACCTTACAGCTAAGAAAAGCCCTAGCAGATCCTGCTTGCTGAAAACCGAGCATGTGCTCGCTGCAGTCATAATTTGAACCCAACAATTTTATTATGCGTCTTCTGGTCCAAAATCCTGATTTTACAGCTTGCCTTTGAGCGAGGGGTTCAGGCATTTTTCAGTCATCAGCAAGTCATGAGGTATTTCACGAGACCACAAATAAAGCTGTTGTGCTGCAAACACAAGTACAGCAAGTGTTTGCTTTTCTTTAGACAGCTTTCTGAACAACACAGAAGTGTGATGTGAAAATATAACTAAATGTTCTATTCAGTGTTCTGTATTTAAAGAATATCTCATGTGTTACTGCCAGTAATTATCAGCACTTCATGTGTCATGTTCCAGTTGTCTTCCCACACACACAATATCCTTATTTACCCTTGATTCAGAAATATATCCTGACACTCCTGTTTCAAGGTCTTAAACAAATTTGTAGATTTGGCTTGAAAGATAGCATCAATATGTACAGATTTAAATTCTACATCAGAGGTGGATTATCCAGATGCAACTCATAACACTCTTATTAGGCTCTTCTTCTGATGCTGAATCACTCTGCTGAGCAATATGTTGTTTATCCTTCCTCTTCTGGTTGCAGTAGGGATGATTCCACAAATTAGATACAATCAAATTAAGCTGGAGTTTTGGCAAATCTCGGAATCTTTGATCAGCTTTGCAAATGCTTTGAATTTAATTTGACTGTTCGGCCCCATTCCTAATTGTAGTGGTAACTGCAGCTTTGTATGGGGCAGTTCTTATCAAAAATTCACATTTCAATATGATTTTGTGATTACAGGTGTGTGGGGTTTATAATTTACTAGAAATATTAGGATAGCAAGGTATGAGATTTTTTTCAGCACACAAAGCATTTTGGCTAACTTTGAGACAGCTATTTTTTAGTACACTGGGTACTTTTTTTCTTAAATTGTGCTTGTTGAAGGAGGCTGGGGTAAGGCTTTGGCTGTATCAAAAGCTGTGAAGAGTCCATGCAGTGTAAAAAAGAAAAAAAAAAAAAATAAACCTCACTGCTGCCATCTCTGAAGGTCATGAAAATATTAAGGATTTGAGGGAGATTGATCAGTTTACATAAGGGATTACAAAAAGTGGTTGCCTGTGATACCGGGGGACTCTACTGGGTGACCTAAGATTTTTCTTCTGGTTTTCCTTTATTAAAATCCAGTCACAAGAGAGGAAACAAAACCGTAATCAGTGATGTATTCCATGAGCTGCACAGTGCACAGCCTGCTGCTCAGCCACTGTGTTGCTGAGGCAAAGTGAATTGCATGAAACTTAGTGCAGGAGGTGGCTGGGCAGCAGATGCTGCCCAGGCTGAGATTTGTACCTGCCAGTGTTTCAGGGATTTCCACTTGTGATTTGCAGGTTGTAAAGAGTATATAACAGGTTACACCAGGAGGACCTAAGCTGTAATCCGTGTAAAAATGCCAGGTTTTCCTTTGGGGCCTCTGACATCAATAACCTGAAAGAGCATTCTGTCTGCTTGGCTACAATTCACCGGCGAATCAAGAGCATGTTTTAGTCATGGTATCAGAAGCTGCTTATAATGCTAATAATAATAATAATAAAAATAAATAAATCACTTGAGAGCAGCCTTCCCTAGGCCATTATATTTGTATGGTTTCAGTTCAATTTCCACATCATTTCAGCTTATTAAGAATAAATAGCAAATATTATGACATTTATTTGTTCCAGGAGCTGCATCATTACCACTTCTTTAATAATTCTCTGCAGTCTGGCAACTATTTCATTATTTAGGTTAACAATACTGACAGATTTTACTGGTTTTCATTAAAAAAATCTACCCACATTTTGTTGTAACTGTCCACTCAAAGGAAAATATTCTCAGGCAGTTTGCAATATTTGTTATTTTTCTGGCATTTCTAGATTATATTTATATCAGCTCCACATGTATCTGATGAAAACTAAATTTGTTAAAAGCAGACTAAAACAGCATAAATGGTGCTGGTACAGGGAGGTTATGCTGTTTTCTCTAAAGGCCAAGAAATTAAATTAAAGTAATATATTTTTAATGTGCTTTTCAGAAACATATCTGTGGCTTGAGTGCTTTCAGAGTGCTTCAGTGATGCTTCTAAAGATCAACTGAAAGCTTTAATTATATTATTTTACAGTCATTTTAATCACATCATTATCATTCTTTAGCAGAACTGAAATCCTAATGTATGTACTGTGAATTACTATATTCAGAATTAACCTGAAGAGATCTCTGCATAAGAAAGAGCACAGGTAATGCACCATGTTTTAAAAGTCGTATCAATTATTCACAGGGAGAAGAAAGATAAACTTTAAGCCTTGTGTTTGCTGGGCTCACTTAAGACTATAATAACTTTTATCCTTTTGGCCGATTTAGCACTTGATATGAACACACCTTTTCGGAATTTAGGCAGACAAATTGGAGCCACATATTTTAAAATGCCCTATTGATTTTTATTGGTGAAAAACCAAAAACCCTGACTGCGCCTGTGCACTCTAGCACAGTCACCTAGTTTTAGTCTTCTAAACAGGGTTGGATTCTTGTTTTCTGTGAAGCTGTTTCAAGAAGTTATAATACAGAATAAAATACTGTGTGCTACTAGTTTTATCCACACAAACGTGTTATGCATAATCCACTCCTGGCAAAACTTATGCTTGTAAAGCTTCACTTGGCAGCATCATTTAACAGTCTTTCATTATTAAATTCATCTTTTTTTTTTTTTTCGGTTGATTTTTAACACACCTTGTGTAAAATCTCTTCTAGGATTTCAAATGATACAAATGCCTTCACAGAAAATGTGGTTTTGGTTTTTTGTTTGTTTGGTTTGTTTTGTTTTTTGTTGTTGTTTTGTTTTTTTTTTTTTTTTCATTCAGGATTACAGTTATGATGAACAAAAATTACTTGTTTTGTCAACATATTGTTATTCTGGTAGGGTAAAAGAAGTTTTACAAGTGTGGGTGAATGGCAGGAAAAGGAAAAGCAGGTAGTCACAGCAAAGATACAACTAGGAACTCATGTAAAAAAAAATAAAAATCAATTACAGCCAATGATGGGGATAGAAATAACCTCCCAAGGATCACCACAGACTTATCAGTTGATGTAATGAAAAAGTCTCTCAGGTGGGAAACGAAGGGTTAAGAAAATATGCCAAGGCAGAGAGAGCAGTGTGAATTGTCTGTCACTTTTTGCATTTCTTCTCTGTCCATGGAATTTTCTCTCTTAAGTACTGAAGGTTTTATTTGAGTAAAAACTATTTTCTTGATTCTCTGTTCCACTTTGGGTATTTAACATAAGAGATTGTTGTAGGCATATTCTCCCTGAAGATTTGGCCCATCTTACTGTTTAAGAAGTGAAAAAAAAGCCCAAATGATCAAACACCACAGCTTCAAATTACTTGCTTTTTCATCTTTCCACAACAGGAAGTTGTGCGAGTTTCTGTCAGACAGCCTGGACATCAAATCAGCATGGATATTAAATTAGTTGTCCAGTATTACTTGTTTCATGTACAGGAGTCATTATCTATTTATTTATTTATTTGTCTTAGTGTTGTGATTTGGTTCAGGCTGTTAGGGAATTGCAGTGCATTCTAAGAGTGTTCAATTACTTTACAATGTCACAGTAGCAAAGCACTGAACATTATTTTGGAAAAGCAGTATTTTTAGCTTTGGTTGCTACTTTTCTTTTTCTGTTGGTTGATACAGATGTTAGCATTGTTTCAAGAGAGATAAAGGTGCTAGTGAGCATCTCAGAGCAGTGGAAGCCTCTTCCTTAATAAAAGATCTGAATTTTTCCTTGACTGCAGTGTTACTTCAGCTCCCTAACTCATGTAAGGTGCTGGGGGAAACAGGCTGATGCTTAGGCATTCAGGTGAAAGGACTGAAGAGTTTCTGAACAGGAAGGAGCTTATTTAGCATACCAAGGGTCCGGTGGATCATCAGCCTTCACCCAGGCACAGCAGGGGCAGATCCACAGCCAGCTCTTCCAGGCTCTGAGCGGCTCCTAAGCCAGACAGCTGCCATGAGACTGTCCACAACAAAGGCTGTCATTTCCTGTCAGCAGTCACTGCCACTGTACGTATTTTAGCTTTCTTCTCCCCTCCCCCAAGGTTCCAAGCCCAACTGGAATCAGCTAAGTTCCTAACTGACTGATTTCTGAAACCACCATCCAGTCTCTGAAGAAGCCCAGTGGAAAATCACTGGCAGAGCTTGTCATCAGGAGACGTAAACACAAACATGGTAGTAAGAAGTCCAAGCAATAGGAAAAGGGGCACACTGGAGTGTTTTGTAGGAATGTGGTAGTTAACCTGCACAGGCTGCCTTTGTATGAGTGCACTAATCACACATCACTTCTTAAACGCGCTTCACAGATATCTCACTGCAGATTTGGGACAAAGAAGTTCCCTGCAGAGGAAAAATTCTTTAGGTCTACCCATCTCGTCCTTGGTTTCTTGCAATATTTATTTCTGGGTACAGTTCTTTCTAGGTCTCTACCCCCTGAGAGCATGGAGAGCTGCAGGTGCCCGGGTAGTGAGGGATGGATGTGCTGTGCCTGCTCTGGCTGTGCTGAAGTCCCCACGTCTCAGCTCAGGTTGCTGTTCAAAGCCAAGGCCCTTCAGGAGGTGAAAGCTGAACACGATACCTGTGCACGTAGAAATATTTTGGGTATAAATAATGGGCCCTGGGGTGTTTAGTGGTCCCTTCCCAAGTACAGACCTCCACAACTGTGATCCTAATCATGGTGTAACTCTCACCTGCCACCAGGCTATTGTGTTTGACATCTGTGAAAGTCTGTTTCCTACCTGGGCAAGCTGCCCTCTCAGTGAAGTGAACTAAATCTTCTCAGGGGGCAAAATAACCTTAACTGATAGAGACAACACAGTCTCGAGGCCACAGAGATTTATTATCGTCAGTGCAACTTGTCTTGTGAATTAGCTCTAACATGTATTTTATTCAGCTGATTGTGGCAGTCTGTGACCAGATCCTGTAAAAGTTCAAAAGCAGGAAAGGTGTGTGCATGTAAGCATGCAGGGAATTAAGGAGTTTACAGAAATGAACATTACAGAAATGAATATTACTCAGCTGTATCCTGAATGCTGAGTAATATAAAAATAACACATCTTAAGAATGAAGTTAGATGTGCAGTACAGAATAACATCCAGTCCCAAACTGCAGCGATTCCTGCTGCTTCCAGAGGAGTCCTCCAGGAGGTGTGGCAATCAGTGAGCCAGAGCTGCTGGTTCGTGAGTTGCAACTTGGGATGTATTTCCTCGATTGCCATCACTGAGCATCCTCTAGAGAAATCTCTTTCAAAGTTGGAAATGGAAATCCTCCAGTGCCTTATACTTACACTCTAGGCACAAAAGTTTTGCTTGTTACTAAGCAGCTTAATTGCTACAGATTTTCTTTGCTTTTTGATGTGACCCATCTGAATTCAAAACAAAGACATTTTGTATACTCAGTGAATATACTTATTCCACTTTCTTTTTTTTTTTTTTTTTGTTTAAATATATTCTTCCTTTAGTGACTTCTGCTTCATTTTGCAGCATCAGAGTCTAAGAGATGGAAAGATTTGAGAATCACTTAGCTTGAGAAAAAAGTTCTTGAAGGAAATTAATAACTAGATTGTACCCCTTGGCTGGGAATTACCTCAGCTGGAAAGTGCCATGTTAATGTTTTATTTTGGAAATCAATATTTTTTTTTAGGCTTGCTTCTCACTGTCAAGATTCACTAAGTTAATGACATATGAATGTGTTCACATAAATGAAACGTTCATATTACAATTATTACAAATATTACAGGGAATGTGCTTGTAAAGGATTTTAAACTGTCTCACAGGGCACTGTGACATTTTCCCCTGTGAGCTGCTCCTATGTATAATACCTAATCTTGCTATCAAAGCAGTCCTGTACCAGAAAGAGTAACCCAAGCATAATTACCTCCTGATTAATCGTCTCATTTGCATGTTTGCCTCTCCAGTGCCTGTGGCGATATTATGGTAAACACAGATGGGTTCTCAGGTTCCCCTCACATTTAGATTTTGGTGCAGCTGCACGTGAAACCAGTGGTGGGAATAGCAACACACATGTAGCTGCAGCTAGTCTGGAGAAACCTGAGCAGAGCAGTTTCACCTTTATTATGTGGAGCTGGAATTCCTTGGGGGTTATCTCCTTCCCCACACATATTTGGAATTTTTGTACTAATCTTGCCCTTCTGCATCACATCCTAAATACATTTAACATGTGGCAGTGATTTCCACTCCAAGTGTGTTGTTTGGGACTCATATTAGCAACAGTTGCTGAAATGTTCGGTGTGTCTCTGTGATGTGCAGTGGATTTGGTTTCTTTGTAATGTCTTTTCTTTTTGGGCTTTTCTCTTAAACAAAGAAGTTAACTCATTCTCCTAACCATAACTGGATTCTAAGAAGTCTTCTTACATTTCTAATGCTGTCTAATAGATTGGGTATATTTAAGTTCTCTAAACATCCAGCACAGCCAGAAATCTGGGCTTGATAGAACCAGTTATCAGATTTACTATGGCTGGTCCTGTATTTCATCAGTCTCTAGCCACGTTATAAAAAGATGCCAGGAAATAATGTTGTGCTCCATGATTTAAGACTTGCTTACACAGAGACAGACATCTGTATCCTTTTCAACTCTCTCCATCTCTTCTATCCCTCCCTAGATTAAGTTGGTTTGTAATTTGATGGTTTAGTTCCAGTACTTGTCTGTCAAAAGCAGCCATATCCATCCAGTAGGCTGTAAAAGCAGGTGTTTAATATTATTGTCCAATACTGGAGAATAGAAGCCAGCCTTGACACAGATATCGCAATTTTGTGTGGTTTGAAAAGAGGTTTTGCTAAATATGTGCGCATTGAATTCACAAGTTATTAGAAATTAGGTTGTGCTTTGCCATAAAACAAAGTATTTCTGGCAGAGACATGTTGTTTGATTTTTTTTTTTTTGAGGTTTTTCTTAAATGTTTTAAGCATTTTACATTATCATTTTAAATGCATTGCAAATACTCCTCAACTCCTTGAAAGCATTCCTCCTGTATTATGTCCAGGATAAAGCTACTTAGGCTCTCTTTGTAGTACAAAAAGTTGTATGAGTAAAACTGCATCTCAGCTGTGGTGGAAGAAGTTATCAGTGGTAAAAGTACAGCAGAGGTTTATTTCTTTGTCTTTGAACTAATGGAAAATAAAGACAGTGGAGGAGGCAGGCACTTTGGTTAGAAGCAGCTAGATATACTGAAAAGGAGTGGAGTAACCTAGAGTAAAAATCCAAGGATTTTCACTGAGTAGATATCTGAGGTTCTTTTAAAAACGCTCATAATGACAGTTGTTGCCTTAAAGTTAGTGCAAAATTGAGTCAGATTGAGCCTTTGAGATAAACAGCATTTTAAACAATTCTGAGAGAAATTAACAGTGAAAATATGGGATGAGGAGGGCAATGATGTGTACAGTATGATGAAAAGCATTGATGATATCACTCATTTTTCTCCATTGTTTTTTATTTTGAACCGTATTCAATTTTTTTTTGTTTTGTTTTATTTTAGAGTCACTGAAATCTGTTCCAAATTGTGTCCTGTACGTTCTGATTACTTAAATTATTTAACTTTTTAACTGTGTTTCCAGATGCTATTAGCAGAATCCCTTCAATTATCTACAGTTTCTCAAAAGCTCTGGCCAGCGTGGGAAATTAAATTTAAAAAGCAGCTTGATTTACAGCAGCAGTGAATTTGCTTCCTGGACATATTCCCCACGGCTCTGGCTACACTCACACCAGAAAGTTTTGCTTTGGGCTTCCTGGGAGTTAAACTAACTTGAAGCTTGTCATTCATTGACATACACAAGAGATTAACTTCTAGGATGAAATATCTTAAATTAAAGTCAGAATATTGCTGCTAATAATCAGCTCTCCTTAAAAAAAGTAATTAGAATGTCATCTAGCGTCTTCCTGCCTTTTCTTCCTTTCCCTTTTCCTCAATTTCTTTAAAAAAAACCTTAAAGCTTTTACTTTTTAAGTTTTAAAAAGCCTATTAGTATAGAGTTCTATTAGAATGAAAAACTCTAATAGTGTCTTTACATTGTATTTATATTGAGTAATAAATAATATTCATCTAACATCAAATATAGGCTTTTTGAAATTATCATTTTCATTTATTGCTTTGCAAGAAAGAGCACTGGTGAATACCATTCATTGAAGAGAACATTTTTATGAAGTTAATGTGTTTCCCTGGGCAGCAGAAGTGATCTCTGCAGAGTTCTGGAATATGATGCCTGGTGATATTGATTTTGTATATATGCTCATGCCACATTAACAACATTTGAAGGTGAATGGATCTTTGGAACCTGCAGCACAAATGATGCTTTTAAATGCATAATTTCATAATGTAAGTCTTTGTTGGAGAGGAGTCCAGCCTGACTAGTTTGCTACAACTACCAGCTGTTAGTCATCAGGAATTATGTCGTACCAGGATCTGCTCTTGGACTATTTACCTGATTCACATGTAGTTCATGGAACAGCCATTGCCTTGTATTGACTTTCTGTCACTATTCATCTGACAGAATTTGAACCAGTAACCTACAGGTGATAGGCAATATATTCCTTGATTCTCAGAGTATTTGTATCCTGCCACTATCCTGTTCATATTTCAAGATTCAGAATAAATGAAATTTCAGCATATTTATATTCCACAATTCAATATAAAGAAATGTTCTTTTCCAAACTCTACAGATCAGCCTGGAGGTATTTCCCAAATTTCTCCCTCTGAAAATCATTACACATATCTTTTAGATCATGTCTACACTTTTTCATACTAGAGGCTCAAGGTGACTAGAGTAACTTTTTTTTTTTTTTTTTTTCTATTTGGTGTCTGGAAATACTTTAAGAAAAGCAAGATTTTTAAAACCTGTGTGTCTGTGCTCTACTGTGCTGACAGGTTAACATTCAAGCATGCAATTCCATAGCATAATTCTCATAAGACTTCCAGAGCCTCATCAGCATCCGCTGGTAAAATTGCCAAGTTCCTGCTATGCCAGCACAAGAATGAGAGTTTTTAAGGCAGGCATCTTGTGGGTTCTTTTAGCCCTTTGAAGGGTCAGGGATTGGTTCTTCAGTATCTCTATTCTGAAACACCAAAGCAAGACTTGAAGGTTTTAGCCCACTGTCACAGAACAGGTTTATACGTAAGAAAAATTAAAACCCTGAGTGATTCTAGAAATAACAGACCTATTATAAACTGTAATAATGATTCTCAAGTAATGATATACCAGCTTCTAAGGTTTCTTAGTGTTTTGTTTAGCCAGTGAAACATCAGTGGTGTAGGACTGCACCTTGTTTGTGGCTGTTTTGTCTCTAAAAAACATGTACATACACCTTTATTTTCTTTCTAGAACTGCAAGATAGGGAACAATCATTTGAATGAAATTAATAACGTAGTTTCAACCTTAGACAACTCTGGTATCCTTACTATTTTAGATATTTTGGAGACATTCGTTTCCTGCAGGTGATAAATTATGGAACTGTAGTTTTTCTTTCCTGTGCCTTCTCCCTAGGATTTTACATTGGATTGAGGTATTTTAAGTGGTTTTGCTAGTTTGTTTAAACAAGAAACTAAACCCAAACAGTTCAGTAAAGGAACAGCCTGTGTGAAATCTCAAACTGTCAGTTGAACATTCATTCACTCAAAACTCAAATACTTGGAATTTATCTTTTATCCAAGGGAAAAAAATTAGCGAGTACCTCTACAGTAGGGCATCTTGCATGTCATGTCCACCTCACTGTGCTTGACCTTCTTTAGGTTATGGGTTTTTTTGTCGAAAAGGTTGTAAACTGTCAAGTAATGTGTGGTTTAACAGCTTGTTTACAAACCTATGAATAAAAAGATTTTTCCTTGGCTTCAAAGTGAGGACAAGGAAAAATGTCCTGAGAAAACACAGATTGTTTTGTTAAGTAGCACCGTGGTCTGTACAAATTCATTCTAAGACACAAGTACTCAAGGAATGGTCCATCAAACAAAAGATCAGATGGAGCACAGGCATCTTAAGTGCTGGCATTTTACACCCAAGGTGTTGAACTGTGAATGGTGCTTTTCGGTTCAGTCAGAAAGAGTCTCGCTGCTGGAATAATGAAATAGCATGTTTTTGTTTGTCTTTAGAAGCCACTCGCCTATTTGTTTTGTTGCAGAGAAAACTCCTGAATGCTTAAAGGCAGGGCTTGGGCACACTGGATATAGGGAAAAAAACAAACAAAACCAAACAAAAAATGGAGTCTCTGATAACAGGTTGATATAAAAAGAATCCAACATAATCATATTAGGATGGTTTACAGTGCAGCTTATTCTATTGCTATTTCATTTAGTAACAGTGACATGTGTTTTTTGGAATAGCTCCACACAGGAAAAGGTTCTCGAAATGAGGTAAGAAGAGAAAGGCTCTCTTCCTTATGATGGTCATAAATAACGAATGTAGGTGTTTTCCCTTTTTTTAATGGTGAACACAAGAGAGTGGCATAAATCTCGGCTGGTGTGATGCCTTTGCTACTTGCATTTCTCTGCTATGTCTGAAGAATACAGTTCATACAAGGAAATTGATACATTTCCATGTACAAAATTAGTAGCAGACAAAACTGCTCACATTCATGCATCGTCAGCATAATCACTTACATATCCCAGTTCTAGGAATACCTCATGATGAGAGGGTCTCCACGGCTTTCTTCTGCCACCACACAAAGTAACACAAGCTTAATTTTGAGCATGTGAAGTGAATGCTCTCTGATTGTTCAGAATGCAGAGTAGTGTTTCTGCCAGGACCGTGAGTCTGCATAGCGGGGAATTTCAGCTGATGGCTATCTCAGAGTTGGTTGTGTCAGCAGCCACATAAAAGAGGGACAGGCATGGCATAAAGAGATGGAAGTTGTTTTTTTTTATAAGAAACCATGACCTAGTGGTTTAATATAATCTCTGTTGATTCCACAATGAGTAAATGTGGTAGTAATTTCTGTGTCTCAGTTGTTACATGAAATTGGCCTTTCTAAGACTTGTATGGTTTGTATAAACGAGATGAGTAACACCACATTAAAAACTTGAATTGATCTTGATGAATGCATAAACTGGTATAGAATTAGCTGCTGGTTTCTTCTCTCTTACGCACTTTCATGTGAATATGTTCTTTTTAATATTACTGAATCTTTAAGAAAGATGTGCCCTGGCAAATTCAGGGGGTTCCTAAAAGCATCTATGCAGATACACAAGAATCACTGGATTCTTCTCCCTCTTTTTTAGTGTCACACATTTCACTTCTAGCCATCTGCATTTTGAAATTGTTTCTGGTTTCTCATTGCGGAGCTCTGTTCTGATGGCCCCACGATTCTTCCAAAGTAGATGCACAAAATCATGTTTAAACATGAAGATCTTTTTCATTTTACCTAGTTTTCTGTTGTATGATTGCCTATATTTTTAATTCACATTTATTTTACAAGTATTTACAGTGTGTCAAGAGTGGTAGATCTGGTATAACTGTCCTGAATTCTATAGGGAATTAAATGCAGTTCTTGTTAATTTGTTTTCGGTTTGGATGGTTTAGTTTTTGGGTTTTGTTTGGGGTTTTTTTTTTTTTTAATGTATTTAGAGCTTATTTTCTAGAAATTGACCTCTACATGCAGTTTTCGGAACCATTTTATTCAAGGCATTCATTCTGTGAAGAGAACTGAAAATGTATAGACATCATCTTAGAAACAAAAGTTAGATAAATGCAAACAAAACTGAAGTAACTGATGGGTGAAAAGTCAGTCCCATTGCATGTGGGAGGATTAATCCTCCCTCAGTATCTCAGTGTTCTCCTTTGCATCTGGGTACAGGCATTGTTTCATATACATTGCCCTTTAAAAGTTTAGGTAAGCTTAAGGGAGACCTTCATATTTTATTTTTTTCCTAAATTGGGATAGGAAAGGAAATAGAGCAAGACATTTTTCTGTGTCCTGTAATAAAGTTTTCACAGCTGTGCTGTGATTGTTCACAGACTAAGCATTCCCCGAGGAGAAGTTCCAAATCCCATTTGAGATTAGTGGAAACCTTTGGATCCAGCTCAAAGTAATAGAATAACATGTAATCTTTATGATAAAGTGTGGTAGCTGTTATTTCATCTTTCAAAATAACTTCTCTGCATCAGCGTGAGAGGGCGAACAGCAAACAGGCACTGCAGCAGCAAAGTCCAGCAGATCAAACAACTACCCAGGGTCCTCCAGAAAACTGATAAAACAGTGACAGGAATTGTGTGGCTTCAGGTTATAAAAGGCTTTTGGCTTTGCATGACCCCCAATTCAGACTTTCTATTTGAAAAATAGAACATATTGTACTAGTTTGTAGGGGAGGGTTTACAACAAATTCCAAAATCAGATCCCTAAACTATGCATTATTTCCAGTTTTCAAGCAAAAGCATTTCTGTGCTGTCACTCTGATTATTTTTTTCACAACTGCTTTTGAAACACCACTTAGGTGCAGAAAAAAAAGAAAAAGGCCAAACCATCTGATGTACTTTGCCTTCTTTGTTGAAGTTCCACTGAGTCATTCTGAGATAAATGGAATTTTCTTCTTCAATCCAAAGCTTAATTATGGTAATTAGCCTGTGCAATTTGTAAAGTTTGGCAGTCAATTCAGCTCCTAATATGCATAAGCCTCTTTCTGTTACAAATTGAGTAGGTTTAATCAGTTTTAAAAGGACAGTGTCTCACTATGTCTGCATGGCACACTCTTAGATTTTCAGATTGGTTGTTATTCCAAACTCTGCTACATCATTAGCAGTTTTGATATTTTTAATATTCATGAAGCTTTCATTTTAACATTAATCCCCAGCATCTGTGATTATGATGGGTACTTTTGGGAGCTGTCTATTGTGTGTCTACTGAGAATGAAAAGCCCAGCAGTTCCTGGCAGTAAATTAACCCTCACAATGCCAGTTGGTGCTGAACTCCTTTTGAAATGTTGCCTTCTGCTATGTTCCTTTCTATTCAGATTTCACACTAAGCTCTGATTCCCTCAGCAGACACAAGCTTCATTTCATCCTGACAGCCATCTGTGACACTAAGAATTTTTCCTTTTTTCATTCAAAGAATGTATCTTTCACTGTGTGCCTTTCCCCCCCACCCCAGATTCAGGATGGTAATCAAAAGGAGAGAAAAATAGAGTTCATAATGCAGATTTCTATCATAAGGGAGAGGATGAAGACATTAAAGAACTTTCTTTTTCTTGGATTCAAGGAAGGGAGAAGGGTATGGAGGTTGTTGGTTTTGTGGGTGGTTTTTTTTTTTTTTTTTGTTTGTAGTTGGTTTGGTTTGGGTTTTTTTTTTTAGTATTCATGGTAGAATTTTATTTAGCAGGAGAATTTTTGCGAAACTTCAAAATGTGGTCATACGAAGGTTTTTGGCTGTGCAAATGAAGTCTGATGAATGGAGTGCAGACTCTGGGTACTGCTTCCCTCTCTGCTGCTAATTTGTGGCATACAGCAAATTAATCCTCTGACAGTTTTGCTTCTTTTCTGATTTAGAACTGTAAGCATTTGGGGGCAGAAACCCTCTAGCATTTTAAAGTGCAGTATCATATCTCCTATTTTAGACATGCAATTTTAGCTGCTTGTCTAGATGACAAGTACTTGATGAATGAGTGCAGACTCTTCCAGTTGTGGTTTTACTTGGGGTGCTTTACATCACTGTGGAGGAGCTTCCCACCATGGAGGGTGTAGATGGCACCCAAATTAGGATGGTAGGAATAGATAGTGTAAAATATGTACGTTTCCTTTCCCTGCTGTGCAAAGCAGGAAGATGGCCAGCTGGAAGCATCAGCTGGCCATAAAAGTCCAATGGAATAAAATAACACTATTTAAAGAATGTTTTTATGCTCTATCATGATTATAGTAAGAATTCTTCCCAGCCTGCCATACTTTGTGCCATGCATGGGATTCAATATCCCGAAGAAGTTCTGATAAGTTTGGGGCAGCTTTGGGTTCCTCTGTAGGATCTGTGGAAGCCCCTCTGACATGAATTGCCTAAAGACTGAAGCCTCTCTAGGCAGGAGTCACCTGCTCCTAATTACCTCAGCAGACTCCCCTCCTGGGCTCTGCTACCTGATCACACAAGTGCAGGGCTGTCAGGATTTGCTTTTTCATCCATTGTTCCGAACCCTCTTTGTCTCAGGCTGCTCGAAGGCTCTGCCTGCCTGCTCAGAACAAAATGAAATTTCTGTCTTAAAAATGTCTACAACTGCGTGCCTTTTAGCACATTGCAAAGAAAGGTGAAGGATTCTTTTGTCTCTATCCATCAAGCTTTTTCCCTAAGACTTCTTTGCTATTTACTAAAGACATATGGGTTTAATTACATAGTTTTGGAGAAATATAACTGTGGGTAAATTACCTACCCTCAAAGGCCATTGGCCTGTCATTTGTAGCCCTTGGGTTGGCCTTGCTGCTGAAACAACTGTACAAAGTGTAAGGGGACTTGCCAGCACTATGGGATGCTCAGAAAGAGCCATGTCAGCAGTAAATGCAGTGAGAAAGCTGGGTGTGTGCTGCAAAATTAACATCACAAGCCAGAAACGAGCTGCAGAAAAAGAGAGGGACTGCGGTGTCTTGGTGATGACAAGTGTTTCTGATGCCTTAATGGGACAGTCCAGAATGTCTGGAGCATTAGCAGAGACCAAAGCTGGGCACACACTGGTATGTTTAGTGCTGGATTGTGTGGCATTGCTTCAAAGCTAGTCTGGGCATACCAAAAAGCTTAAACAATGCACTATTGCTGATTTTCCATACTCTTTCGATGGTTATAGCAATTCTGACAGCAGGACCGTGGTGGTATTTGAGTGTCCATCATCAGGTGTGCAGTAGATTATATGTTCATAGTAATGTTCTTGTGTCACAGATCTTTAGATCCCATCTTCTTCTCCCTTCTTGCATCACAACAGTGCAGAGGGCAGCCCTTCCCTTGGTACTGCTAGCATTGTGTTCCTCCCAGCTGTACAGCCTTTTCAGAACAAAGTTCTTAGCTCAGATCTTATGTTTTAAAGTTTGACATATCTCTGTATTCTCTTAGTAGTCGTGCTGTTTGTAATACCCTGGAAACCGCCTATAGGTAGATGCAAGGGCAAGAAAGCCCAAAACCTTGTCTGTTTTCTTCACTTTACTTGTTGCATTGTGTTATGCCTGTAGTTTTTCTCTGCTTTTGGGAAGTACTGGATATTCTGCTCATGTTTATGGGCTTGCCCAGGCTCCCTGGTGCCTGGGAATACAGGACAAGTGTTCAAAATCTTCTCTAGCTGTCTGGACAACATTTTGAGAAGGAAAAGTGAACGTGCTGGGAAAGCTGCAGAGGTATTTCTGAAGCCCCATTTGCCCAACTCTGTGCCTTCCCCAGGATGCATTCTGCATGTGAGCATTATCTGTCCTGCTGCTGAGAGCTGAACTGGCCTCCTGCAAGCTTGGGCATGGCCTTTCACCATGCCAGAGGCTGCCCTGAGCTTCCACTGTGTGGGGCATGGCTTAAAACCTGTCTCTTCAAAGTAAGAATACTCTACTGCTCCCTGCCTCTTCACAAGTGATGTGGCACCTTTTTCACTCGCTTGGTAGAATAGAATACCTGCTAAGAAGTGTGTTCTACCAGTGTAAACTCAGATTCTGCAGTTATCTGATCCTAAGCGCAGCAATCAGGAATAACCTCAACTACTAAGGATGGAATTTAACAGAGGTTCAGTTTTTGTTACAAAAGGAGCAAGAGCTTTGCAGTCTAATAAATGAAAGAAAGGTGACGGCTGGAATTTGATTTAAGGAAGCAGGACTTTAAAACATAATTCCTTCTGTGTAATTTAATAGCCATTGAGGAAGTACTGGAATCTACAGTATGTGGTCTGTTAATCTAATTAATCTACCCTAAAGGTTAAGTCACACAACCGACAAGTATAAGTGGATTTTGATCAAGTTTTACTGGCCCTATAAAATATCAAATATATGAGGATGTCCAGATTTACTTGTGTTTGCATTGGAAGTAGCTCAACTTTGTAAGGTCATGTACTGATGTACGTGCACACACAATTTTTATTTAACTTTCTATTTCCAAACATAACATGCTGTGGATTTAAGAATTGCTCTTTTATGATGCTGAGTGTCATTGAAAAAGTACAGCAAAAATAAAAAAGGGAAGGAGAAAACTGCTGTTCTTTGCCAGTAAAAGGTGGGAGTTAAAATGAGCATTGAATGCTAAAGCCTATTATTTTTAAGGATGAAAAGAGGACCCCAATTAGTCCTGTGTAGCATTTGGTGTTCCACAGGTTGTTGTCCTTGGTTTGCATGTACTCTGTCATCCTGAGAAACACTGAAATCAAAGGCCAACCTTCTGTTCTTAATTTTTCCTCAGTTGAAACAGATTCCTGTGGCAATGACTCTTCATGAGAAAGATTGGACAAAATTAATCTTTCTCCCAGAGTTTCAGATGAGACCAGCTCAGTGTATCTTGCAGTAACCTAAATCCTGCTCTGACCTAAGAGAAAAGTAGTCAGGTTCTTAACCATGCCAAGTCCAGCTATTCAGGTGAACTTTAATATGTGCAAATTTGTAGAGGGCTTTGGGTGACAGAGATTTTCCCACTTGTTTAGTTTAAATCTGTATTCACTCTTCTATCAAAACACAAATTCTGCCTCTCTCTCCATGGCTTTCAATAGGTTTTCTACCTTCCTGCAAAGAGCATAAATATACAACATTAGGATATGTATCCATGCACATCTCACTGAAGCTTCTCATTCATTTGACAGTACATCTGCTACTGTTACTGTTATCATGGTGACACCTCTCAAAGAACCTACACATGAAAGAGGAGTTCAGAAGAAGGGGCAGACTGCTACAGGCTTTTGGGGATCTCCAGAGTTTTTGTTGCCTTCTCCTTCCCTCAAAGGCTTTGGTTATTTACATTTGATACCAAATGTTACTGGTGAGGCTGGTGCTCAGGTTTGTCACAGGGGTCAGTTGTGAGTGTGGGCACTTTCCAGGAACCTCTCATACGTATCATCAGAGTTGTGTTCATTATGAAATGCAAATTCATTGCTTACCATAGGAGAAAATTATGTAATGAGGCTCCAGAGAACATAAATATTTAAACATGTTTTTAAATGCATTCAAATATATGTGTATGGAGAGGGGGAGGGGTTAGTGGGGGCAATATATTCAAATAAACATGTTCGATATTCTATTGTATAATATATCAACCCTGCAAATTCATACTAATTAGTATTTTGAGCTCTCATGGTGTTACTAAATCATTGGCAGCAGATGAATAAAATGTTTAGAAAACTTTTTTTTTATGATCTTATTGGTGCATTCACCCATATCAATGCCCAGAATTTATCTTGCTTTAGCAAATCAACAGATTTCTTTCTTCTGCTAAATGTTTTTTGGCAACGCAGATGGAGAACACAGCAGTCAGGGCACTGCTCAAAGGCACCAGACAACTGAATGGGTTACTTCCTACATTAAAACCAGCTTGTTGACTTGGCAAAGAGCCCTGGTCAAGTAATACAACCATTGCTGCTGCCATTTGTTAATTCTGCATAATTAAACACCAATTATACATAGTATTGTTTTCTAGCAGGCTCCTCAGCTGGCTTTTCTTTATTATGGTTCTGTGCCAGTTTCCTTCCTTATTGCTGAAAAGGGGCTTTTTATTTGTTATTGTAATTAGGAGGTTTAAAAGATATCAATTTTTTCTAAAGAGAGAATAGTAAATGATTATGGAAGTTGGCATATCATTTTACAGGAAAGACATTGCATATAATAGGTATTTTGATTTTTTTGTGTAATCTGAGGAATCTGCACTGTACTATTAGAGGACTCCCCAGAACAAGTCTATTAGTGAATATGTAATAATAAATGAATGTATTTACAAAGCATTTCCAAATCTGTCTCTTTTAAGACATTGGAAATTCAAATGTAGAACAAGTATAAATCTCATAGCACTTTTATCCTCATTTAGCAAGGCTGTTGACCACATGCTTAAGTCCTGTTGAAATGAACAAAGTGTGGGCTTTACTGGTGTTTTAAAGGATAAACCTAAATACCTGTTCAGTGTTCTGCTAAAGTTGGAATATTTCATGCATCTTGTCATATTACTCCAGTATTTGGAGACTGTGTAACAAGGGAGGTTATCCACTGTCTTGGTGCTTTTAAACTGTGTTATGGTCAGTGATGCAGCTCTGTTAGTAATGATGATGGAGAAATATCAAGGAAGGTTTTGCCTGTGTTGCTGGGAACAGTGGAACGTGAGGAGCAGAAAGTTGGAAATCGGTTTTATGTTTGTTTAGAGTCTATGTCTTTCCCTCAGTACTGAAGAAGGTATTTGTTATAGACTCAATATTTTATCTTTCAGCTACTTAAGTTTATAAAAATAGCCTGGAAAATGCCTTTTCCCCCCCTTTCTTTATGATTGTTTATGTAATAATACTACCAAAGGGTACCATAGAGCCAAAATAGACATGGAAACTCCTTAGAAATTCTGTTCTTATGTTCTTATGCAACCCATACATTTTATTGTTTAAAAAAAAAAAAAAAAAAAAGAAAAGAAAGAGAGAAAAACTTTCAGGCTTGATAATCATTAGAATTTCAAAGCTCAGGAGGGATGTTAACTGAGTGTGTTACTCTTAATCCATGGACTGTTCAGCTGTCACATGCACAGACTGACTCTGTATGCAACATCCTCCTGAGCTTTATTGAGAAGTGTTTCTATGAGTCAGCAGCTGGAGCTCATTTCTCAGCCAAATTGTTTTTTTCTTCTTATCTCCTTGTGACTCAGCTCTTGTTATCTACCCTTCCCTTCCACTTAGCCCACATAATTATTGACACCCCAAATAAAAATGCAGAGTTTTAAGCTTGGCAGTTCTTCATTCTTCATTTACTGGATCACAAGTCAACTAAATTATAAAGAGGAGAAGAGGAAGTTTCCTGCTAATGCTGCAAAGTCATGAGGTCAATGGGACTTCCCACAGCACATTACAGAAAGCACAAAAGACTTTATAAGATGAGGCTTTGGCTTCAAGTTTCAGTTTTGTCAATGGAGCCATTTTGAGATGCAATTGTCAATAAAATCTCTCCTTAACTCTCTTTAGGGTAGGTCAGCTGTTTTGAATCATGTTGTTTTATGTGTGAAACATGTATTTCAGATTCCATAAACTCAGTAAAACAATAATGCTTTGTCTTACTTGCTTTAAGGAACACCTTTTTTTGGCATCTTCTTTTGACCTTCTGTTGTCATAGCCCTTATTCTTCCTGTCTTAGGCAGGATAATTAAACTTTCATTTTAATTATGATTTAAACAGGAAAAAAGTGTGATCCCAGAATTTATTTTAAATTTGTATCTAGGCACAACATTACTACATCAGACATGTCTTCATTTTGCAACTACATCCAGCACAGCAGAACTTAACTAGTGAAACATTTTCGCCAGAGAGCTTTCAGAAAGCTTCCTTTTAATCTTCTATGCTGAAAGAAATGTTTTAGAGGACACCAGTGACAATCTTGAGGGGAAGAACTAGTGAGAACCACAATGAGAAAGAGGTAGAAATTTTGTTTTTATTTCTCAATGGCAATCCTTTGAAATGGCTCTAAGCTCTGGGATGTTATTTATTATTGATGTTACAGTAATGTCCCGAATATGGCAGGGGCTGAATTGTTTCCCTGACATGTAGTCAAACCTGTCCCAAGTTTTGAAATGTTAGTTTGTAGTCCAAAGAGCTGGGATTACACCCCAGTTCAACAAAAGCTGCTGAAACACATAGATAATTTCTCTAATAGTTTGTGTCATTGATTTCTATCGTTTTGTTTGAAGAACACTCCCCAGTCATGGCACTAAGATTTTGCTTGAAGCAAAGTACCCACATAAATCCTGTCTTGGATTAGAATAAGCGGGGAACACATGCATAAAAGTGGGTCACAGCAGCACAATGGATGCAGCTTGACTTATCTCCCCTAAATGCCAGTTTTTATTTACATTCACATGTATTTATTCATAATATATTTATATATGCACATTCTGAGTGTATTTTGATACCCCATTGATTAATTGCAGAATGATGTGATAAGGTGCATTTATAGTGCACCTGGGACTTCTCCCCTGCAGCCCTGCTATTGAGGCAAATCTCCTGGTGTCACCACTAATAGTCTTTCCAGGATCAAAGGTTGAAGGTCACCTGGCTAACAAACCATGAAGGTTAGAAGCAGGAGCATCAAACCATGAGAAAGGATGGATCCTCAGCTTTGCTTGGGGAAGAGAGCCTTTAGCCTCAAGCCATGGAAAGTCCCACAACACCAGGCCTTAACAGTGTGCTGGGTTTGTGCCTGTAAAAGCCATTTCACACTGTAGCTGGAGTTTTTCAAGCTAATTATTTTTCTCTGCTTTGGGACTCAAAAATAATGTAATTCTCCTTCTCTCAGATTTTGAAAAAAAGAAAAAAAAAGAACTGGCAAAAATGTCAATATATTATAAATAACTTGGAGGAAAAAAATTGGAAGAGAATGTTACCACACAACAATGACACATGGACCCTCCATATGGCATTTGTAGATGCCAAGATTTTTTTTGTCTGGACTTCTTTGTCTTGAGGATAACCTGGCCAGGCTGCAGCTAGCCCAGCTTCATGTAGCAAAAATATTTAGACCACATGATTTACTCTTTCCAGATTAGACTTTTTGATATATTTAAAATGTCACTAATTCCTTAAACTACAAAAGACCAATCTGTTGTGTCTCTTCACCTAGACATGATCCCAGAAATCAGTTTGGTGGGTGACAAGGAGTGCTTTCATACAACAGAGGATAAAAAACCCACTCATTTTGCAGTTCAATTCTTAATACAAATTAGCAGAACCTGAGCCAACAGTTTTAGAAGCTGCTGATAAGGTTTCTCCAAATGGGGTTTTGCATGCAATGAGACACTGGGAAGAAAGAAAGTATATCCAGCTTGTAACATTTCAGAATCTCACTAAGTGGTATTGTGAAATGTCATGTTTAAATGCTGCAGGGGGCTCCTGTAGTACCTCAGAAATACCAGAAACAATTTTGACACTAACTAATAGTAATACAAAAGCTAATCTGTTGGGATGTTGTGTTCATATTTGATAGGCACAGTTATATTTTGTAGCTTAGGTGTCTGATACTATGAAGTATGGAGTTTGTAAGATTAAATTGTCACTTGATCATTTAAGAAACTTGAAGAAAGAACATTTTTGAATACTTAACATATTAGTATTTTTCTTTTTTTGCCAAAGGAAATCCCTGTTGTTACTTCTAAGACATGAATGGTGTTATGTGAGAAATTACTGTTTTACAAAATAGTGAATATCTATGCAGGCTCAGCAAAGTGCCGGCTTTCAGGAGTACTGGTGAATTTATGCTTGCAAAAGCTATTTCTTTTATGGGGTATAGCAGCTGATGTTTCTGAAGATGTAACTACAATGAAAATAGAGTGCCCTCTTTGAAGTTTCCGATGAGTAAGATAAGAATTGGATTTACACAATTCTTAAACATTCAACATTTAACAAGGTTAAGTGGTTAAGAAGTGTCTTAGATAAATGTATGCTTCATAACTTGGCAAGCCTTCAGATTCTTACTGAAACATTGTGGATATTGTAACTTATGGTAATGATAAAGACATTAAGACAAATTTCAATTTGCTATGGACATGTATATTGTATAATTCATTAGTCTTTTATTCCTAAGATTGTAAGATTGATAAAGAGAGGCTCGGGAACAGATCCACAGAGGTGTCTGGCATCTTAGTGCCTGTCTGGATTTGAGTACTATTGATCTGATTCTGGTAACTCAGCAAGAAAGTGACAGATGAAGATATTTGATTTCAAAAGTTAGCAGCTGAGATGGTTTCCAGGCTAGCAGTCTTTCTTTGAAAATGTCTGTCACTCCTTAAGATTTCCTCTTCTTTAAAGCTGTCTTGATTCCAGGAGTCACAGCATTCTCTAAAATACCTTCTCCTTTGTTTTCTTCCCAAGCAATCAGTCACAAACTGTTTCCTGTAAATTAAAAGAACTTTTGTCAGCATGACCTTATTTGCTGCAGCACATACAGAACTTCGCCTCAGCAATCAATTTTCTTCCACGTGAATACTTACGACTGGCATTAGGGTTTATATTTTCCTTTGTTGGGAGAAGGACTTGGAAGAAGAGAGAAAAATAGAAGACAGCCATCAAAGCCTGCATTTTATATTTGATTTCATATTAGCCATGTAAACATAAACCTAGATTTTTAAAAAGTATAATGTTTAATTAAAAAATATAACGTTTAAAGGTATTTTTCAGAAGTAAACATTAAATGTGAATCTTATTCAGAATGTTACAGACTAAACACATTCAGAGGAAGTGAAAAATTTGGACATGCTTACTGATCCTTTCCTAAAAGTTGGAAATGCTTCTTTGTATGTTAATCAGCTAATTATTTATTGATCTGGAAATGTTCATGAAGGCAGGAGATGTCCCTATTTGGGTTTTATAATATCTTTGGCTTGCTTGGTGCCTTTGGCTAGCTATGCTAAAACTTCGGAAGCAGTCGACCTTGTACTGAGGTCTGAAAGCACCAAAACACAGAGATCATCAGGCTATTGGGACATTTACTGGTTACTTCACTCCCTGTACCAGCTCCAGCATTACAGGCTTTTAAACCTGGAGCTGGAAGGCTTGGCTGTGGAAATCTGAAGAGAGCAACTTCCTTGAGACAACTTGACTCTAAACACTGTGGCATCTCTGATCTCCAGCTTTAAAACGGAGGTGATAGCAATGCCTCCTCCAGCTTGCCAACTTTTGGGGAGAAAGTATTAATTCACATTTGGAAAACATTCAGCCGTGGTGTCTGCAAATTTATTGGTTTTGAAGAAGTCTTCTTCCTAATCAGCATTCAGTGTCTACATACATCAAACATTTTGTACTTCAGTTGCTTGTTGACTGCATATCATCTGTTCTCTGCACTGGGAGAACACTCTGATAGGGTCACAGAATTAATGACTTAAGGTGTGCCTTGGGAAGTTATGGTAAGATTCAGTTGTGTAGCTTCACTTCCACAATATCTGAGGTTTCCAGTTTGTGGCTTTGTGACTATACAGGAGGTTTTTTTTTTGCTTGCAAAGGTTTTTGGTTGGGAGTGGTGGGGTGGGTCATATCATAACTGCGCATTATTTGTTGCTGTTGACTAAACTAACTGAGTCTGTATCTGGCTGCACTCTTTTCACTGAGACTCAGGCAACAGTCTGTGCTGTTTTTAATGCTTCTTCATTATCACTTTATTTCTGTTGTCTCTGGATGCCTGCAAAGACAGAGAGGAATCAGACTTGCAAGGGACGGCTCTCACCCCCTTAAAGTAATTCCTGAGAATATCAGAGGGACGAAAGAGAAAAAGCTCTGTGTTCTCACCCCTTCAGACTTTCTGCTTTTCTCCCTTTCCACGCTATAATTCCACCTCCCCCGGGCCCCTGGAAGGCTCCCCTCGCTGAGCTCGGCGGGGCTCCAGCCCCGGCTGGGGCCGTCCCGTCGGGGGCTCTTCTCCATCCCGGAGCCTCTCCCTGTGCCTGAGAGCTGCATGAGACACCCGCAGGGTTCTACCCAGTGTCCTTGCAAAGCCAGATCCGTCTCTGTTTTCCTCAGATATCTGTTTTCGGGTTTTCCTCAACTTTGGCTTATTTTCAGCTAACAGAACTTAAACAGCGGAGCATTTGAAAAAAAATAAAAAGCAAACCAAAAAAAAGACACAAACAAAACGTTAGGGGTCTTTAGGCTTGATTAGGGAAAATTTTTGCTTTTGAGAAACAGGGGTTTTAAATGAAGAAAATGTATAAAAAGGTCCTTGCAAAGGTTGAACTTTCTAAATACACATCGAATAAAAGAGTAAGTGATTGAATCGGTCTCCGAATGAAGGACAGGTGATTATTTGAGCTGTTTAGTTGAAAAATGAAAACCAGTTGCACAGGAAAGAATGGTTATATTTTGTCAGGGGAAGGTCAAAGAAAAATACCAGCACTGCTTCCAGAAGTTTTAAAAGACATATTGTGTTGATAGGGTGATATTTGATATGTTGTGCTGTGTTTTGGTCTAATACTTGTTTATCTCTCTATACCTTTCTTCACAGACTGAAGTCAATTGCACAAAGTGCAGCACATCCTTTCTCCCCTTGTAAGAAAGATAATTTCCCTTTCTTTCATTGATTATCTTTCTTCAAAACAGACAAACATTAGGGTGAGAGTCATGTTCTCTGCTCTTTGCATTTCACTGAGAGCAATAAGCAAAACCCTGTAAGTTGCCTGTGAAATCAGATGTGTGCAGAAATGGAATGTTTCTCCCTTGCCTCATCTTCAGATACTGGTAGACTGAAGAAACCGTATTCTCAGATACCTATTTCACATTTTCCTCTGACTGAGCAAAGTTTCACAAGCAGACCAGTACCCCTGAGTTTTGTGTAAAAGTGGCACTTAACATGTAAAAGATCCTCAGCTGATACAGTTCTGTTCAAATCCCTTTTAGTTCCTATCAATATACTACTTCCAGGGATCACCTGGTGTGTATAATGTGATATTTCCTGGTGTGATTACATGAATGTGTCCTATAATTTAAGAACAGCAAACCTATTGTATAATAATCATTCTTAACTGCAGTTTCAAACGTTTATCATTGAAATGTTTTTTTCTCTAAAATTAATATCGTTCCTTTCACCTTGGTTGGATGATGCATATAAGAATGAACACAAAAGAGAATCAATATAGTCATTAAATGACTTGCCCACAGGATATGATAAATGAGAGGCCAGCTTAAATTCGACTAAATTTTCTTTGATACTGTATCATCAGAAAAATCTTCATGTGCCTGTGGCATTTCTTATCAAGTGAATTTTTTTCTACTTATGAATAGCCTGTATTTTCAATTGTAAGAATCCAAATAGTGGAATTGGAGTCAGTCATTCATATTTACAAATATGAAATATGTTATTTGTACTCATGTTGCAAATTCAGATTATGAAATACACGTTGATAAATTCAGCTGAGTGGGATGAGGAAGGGCTTGGAGGTGTTTCACTCTAGGCTGAGTTTCCACAGAATGGGGTTTCTGCTGTCACAGAGTCAGCATCTTTTGGATATCCTGCTCTAGTGTTTCCTATCCCCTTGCTAATCTTAACTAGCATCTTAAATAAAGATGGAAGGAGTCTCAAAGCTATGTCTGAACTCATGGGTGTGAGGTGCAGTTACATTTTGTCTGCCTATTATTAGGACGAGAGTTTGCTACGCAATAAACTTCTGTCTTTTGGTTGTCTGGAGAAAGATACCTCTGGTGGCAGGCTTCAAGGAGAGCAGGGAAGGTTTTGTCTAGGACTTTGATTGGGATGACTGAGGGGGCAGGACCCTGAGACATGCTCAGACTGAATCCAGTCAAACATAATTATGTTCAAGTTTCAAGCTGATGAGAAAAGCCTTAACAGTAGCTTACCTGGGGAGCCTTCTTAGGCATGAGTGCCAATCAGTGTAAAACTAGTTAACATTCAGTCAATGCTTATGTAAAACTTTATTTATTTATTTTAGTTTTTAACCCAGTTTGCTTTCATCACTGAACATAAAACTTTACTTCTGTTGTATCTGTCAGTGGATATTTTTCTTAGACTAAATGCATCTTCAAAATCATAGCCATTTGCTGTAACCTCTTAGAAATATAAAAACTATAAGGAAAACATCTTAGACAGCATTTAATTATA
Organism: Myiozetetes cayanensis; assembly: GCF_022539395.1. Lineage (NCBI taxonomy): Eukaryota > Metazoa > Chordata > Aves > Passeriformes > Tyrannidae > Myiozetetes > Myiozetetes cayanensis. The sequence goes on from NW_026087742.1 coordinate 8,212,443, forward strand.
TTCGTTCTAGTGACAAATGTTTCTGTTTTCATTGCTCAGTGTTTTGTAGCTAAGAAAAAGTTCTAAAATATTTGACAGCTTCAGGAGGTTTTCCTGAGGTACATTTGAAATAGTCTTCACCTCAGATGTAAGCTCTTTTTCAATGACTTGCTTAATGCTTCAGTTGTATTCAGTTTTGAGCACTTACGTACACTTACAGCTTATTTATCTCCAGTGTTATATTTTCAAGATTATATCACAATTCCTTCATCACTCTACAGCTGTAGAACAACAGCAAGGCAAGATTTGGTAGAGTTAGATAAACTGTAAAGCTTGAGCAATGGGCATGATGTGGTAGACTCAGTAGTTTCTTTTGTTTTAAGTTCCCTGACTCTCTTCTGGGGTTTTCTTTTTCTATTTAAAATATAAAATTGTTGTAATAAAACAATACCATTCTGTGTTGCTTTACTTTCTAACTCGTGTTCAATGTCAGATCAGTCTCTAGCTGGATGTGTTATTTGATCCAATGTGTTACTCTCTTTTTTTCACATCTAGCACCTTCTGAAATTACAGTGTTTTTCCAGGAATTTTCTGTAGTCTGGCCTCCTAAAATGAAATATGATTAATTTCCTTCAATATGCTAAATATACTTTTCTTTCTTTGGGTGGTTTTTGTATTATTTTGTGGGTTTGTATTGTTCTCCTGTCTCCTTTTCCCGTAATCTTTCATACCTATATTCCCACCAAATCAAATAAAATAGACTTGAAGCCTGTAAAAATATTAAATGTCTTCCCATTTTGTTCTGTTGTGTGGTAGGAGTTTAGTATGCTATTTGCAATAATCTCAGATATACCTAGAAATATCTAATATCATAATATGCTGAGGTTCCAAACTAGCAAACATTTAGACACAGCATGCAGTCTTTTAAATTTAATAGCAGTAATGGTGTACCACTGAGTTATGAACCAGCAGTTGTTTGCTACTGATAGGTTATGTGTGCAGGTCTGGATCAATGGATCTGTGATTATCCATACCTTGATCTTCGATGTACTCCGTGATGTGATGTACTTAAACTCTGCTGCATGTACACCACCCCTGGAGTGCTGTGTCCAGCTCTGGGCCCCTCAGTTCAGGAAGGACATTGAGGTGCTGGTCCAGAGAAGAGCAACCAGGCTGGTGAAGGGACTGGAGCACAAGCCCCGTGAGGAGAGGCTGAGGGAGCTGGGGTTGTTTAGCCTGGAGAAGAGGAGGCTCAGGGATGACCTCATCACTCTCTACAACTCCCTGACAGGAGGTTGTAGCCAGGTGGGGATCGGTCTCTTTTCCCAGGCAATCAGCAGTAGGACAAGAGGGCACAGGCTTAAGCTCTGCCAGGGGAGGTTTAGTTTGGATATTAGAAAGAAGTTCTTAACAGAGAGAGTGATCAGGCATTGGAATGGCCTGCCCAGGGAGGTGGTGGATTCACCGTCCCTGGAGGTTTTTAAGATGAGGCTGGATGTGGCACTGAGTGCCATGATCTGGTAATCACAGTGGGGTTGGATCAAGGGTTGGACTTGATAGTCTTGGAGGTCTCTTCCAACCCAGTTAATTCTATGATTCCATGATTCTATTTGGGTTTAAATGTTGTTCTTTGTAGTGAACTGAAGTTTTCAGCTGGAGACCTAACTTGATTATAAGCTTCCCTATTGACTAGATAATAAAAATGTTGCTGAGGGACACTTGCTTAGTCTGTTGACACATCTGCTGTGCTCTAACAGCAAGGGTTGGGAGCTGCTGTGTGGGGCCCCACAGCTGGGGCACCCTGGGGCTGAGGTCTCAGCCAGGAACAACCAGAGAGGAACCCTGAGGGCACCAGGGCATGCAGGAGTTGGGAAGGGGCTGCTGATGGCCACTCCAGGGCTCAGGCCGTGCGCCCTTATCAGCATCCTGTGGGAGCATGCAATGCTCAGATGGAAGCCAGGGCATCACCTTCCCTGCTGGAATGCCAGTGCTGGGTAGCAGTCACTCTAGCCACCTAGGGAGAAAGCATCTCGTTCTGATTTTATCCAGTTTGACATGTTTAAGTTTGCTGAGGATCTCTGCTAGAGGTGCTTGAGGGCCCCAACAATATGGAACCAATCACGCCAGAAACATATGATATGTATATGATGTTGCTTCAGAAGTATTTTTTATTTCCTACCCAAAGCAGCTGCACCAACACGTTAAATGAAGGTAGGACAAACAAACAATCAGGGCTTGCTAAAGAAATTTTTCTTTTTTTCAGGCTGTCACTCTTGCAGTGTTGTGCTTAAGGTCAGAGATATTAAAGCTGTGACCTAGTCAGCAATGATACACTTGGGAAACTTTCTACACGTAAATCTGACACAATGAATTCTAAGTCATCTGTGCTTCCATTTTCAGTTCATTACTGTCATGATAAATGGGTACCTTATTACAAGCAGCCTAATTTCCTGGTCTCTAGCACTATGGGTTTTCTGGTTTTGCTTGTTAGGGGTGGCTGAGCTGTTTCCTTCTATTTGCCATTTGGTTATTCTGCATTTACCAATGCACACACTGAAGCTTCTGATAAGGTTATGTCTTACTGGGCAGTTTATCTCAAAGGTCTGGTTGGTTTTTGAACATAGATATGTCATCTGGTCCATCTTTACCACTATGATATCATGTTATCCATCAAAATTTTGATGTGGCTGGGTTTGTTCTTTGCACTGGCATTGTTCTCATTTGTGTAGTTTAAAACATATAATTTTTCAGTGTTCATACTTTATTGCTCTGGGCTTCGTGCTTCCAGTTACAGATCTAATTATTTCAGGGATTCCTGTGGATCTATTGAAGGTCCTATTTTGTTTCAAAATTACTGCCTCTAGCTAGTAATTCCTATGCTCAATGTACACAATATTACAAATTGACAATATTTAGAGAAATCTGTAGATCCTTGTAAACCCAAGTACCCCTTGCTGTGTTGTATGATTTCTTATCTGGTATTAATTTTGCAGAGCTGAATTTTGACAAGATAGAAGAGTTATTGATTGTTCCCCTCCTTGGTTATTTAATTTCATCATTGTTCTCTTTTGACTGCAGTTTAAGTTCATAAACTTGGAGCAATTTTTGACCTTGTGCTTTCTTTTGAGGCTAACATTAATCATATTGAGAAATGAGATTCCCAGCTGGAAGATGCTGAAGAACCATTAGGAACTATTAAATTAACTTACCACTATTTTATGAATCTTTCCTGGTTTAGACTGAGAATTATTAAGTTGATTGGGACATATGTGTATGTTTCATTATGAGCTAGATAGTAATTGCTAATTCTTTATTTGTGGCTCTTTCTCCCATTTCCCTGAAGTATTCACAGCTGTGCTAACAGAACCCTGCATACAGTCAATGGGAGCATTTTGCTGCTTTAACAAGAAAGGGCTTCAGCCTAATATCAAATTTTCCAGGCAAATGCTTCCATGCTCCATCATTTGTTTTCTTAAGGATATGTTTTTGAGCAGTGAGTAGTCAGCTCAGGTAAACAAAGCAAGGAGGAACACCTGTTGTACAGCTTCTCTTCTCTCTGAGGCCCAAACTCAAAAACCTCCTTTGTAGAATACATTTCGTTACGCCACACAGAAGCGGTAGCTCTGCAGAAGAGCTTTACAGCAAAAAAAAAAAGACAAAAATTTTCCAGAAGTCCTTAACTCTACTTAGTATGAATAAAAGAAGAAGTTCTTTGGATTTAAAAAAAAAAAAAAAAAAAAATGGTTTTGCAAGTGAGAATCATTTAATACATTTGAAAGGTGAATAGGAAAGAGAATTCTGGACAGACTCGACTTACTACCCCTTTGCATGGATATGTGTTTGTGATTTGATGATGCTTGTAGCTTACTGTAAATTTATTCTTGTAGACATGGGATGTTTTTCTACTCCATGCCTTTTTGCAAGTCAGTGTGAATATTTGTTTACCTTGCAAGTCACCTTTTCACTTCACTTCAAAATCATCCCTGTGCATTCCCTACCAAATAGCTTTCCTGGTAGGCCACAAAGACTTTAATTGTAAACTGCAACAGGGTTAAACCTTCATTTTTTTAATCCTTGAATCACCCCATAGGCTATAGCATGTTTTTGCTTTGTACTGAGGACAGGTTAAAGACAATATGAGTGGGTTTAGGTACAAAAGGATGGCAACCTTTTGAGCCTGTCCTATCTGCTAGTTTCTCTCTCACAGCCAAAGGGCTGGGATTGTTGGAGGCAAAAAGGAAGGGAAGGCAGAGAAGAGCAACATCCAGACACATTTCCTTAAGAAATCCATGTGCTAAGGGTATCAGTAATCACAGTGTGACTGAAGTCACTGTTGGAAGGTAGAAAATGCGCTGCCAACAGCAAAATGGTTCAAAGTGTTGCATTTCCAAAAGGAGGGGGAGGCAAACCAAAGCAGAATAGCTAGAAATACAGCTAGGAGTGCCTTCTGAAACAAAAGGACCTGTGATTCTTGTGCTATCAGAAAGAGACTTCCTTGCTTAAATATCTGTTAAGCTGACTTAATGTGCCAGTGCAGTCCCTTGCTGGACAGTGTATTAGTGCAACTATGTCTATTATTTCTATAAACAAGCATTGACATACATTGATTTAATATTATTCTTCATGCTGAGCTGTGCAGATAGACTAGTAAAATGTAAATGACACAGCTGTGTTGCAGATATATCTTTGACAACTCAGAAGATGACTTTGCATATTCAGAAAAGCGAGGGAATGAGGAAGGACTTTCTCAGCACTTGAATTGTGTACATCCCCTTCAGTATTCATTTTTAAGGTAGTTTTAATTTTAAATCATGTCACTGTAAGGCTGCTGGTGCGTTGAATTAGTTCCTGCATTTTCTTTGTTAGTCATTAATGAGGGAAATTCATCACTTTCCTAAAATTCACCACTCAGCTGAATAAAATAAGGAGTAATTAGCATGGTAGATTTCTTGCTGTGTTCTATCTCTACAATAAAGAAAAAGTGAACCCATTTTTTTGCTACTATTTTGGGGGCAGCTACTTGTAAAGCAGCTGCATAATTCAGCCTTGAAACCTACTTGTAGGGCTGAAATCATAGAAGCAACAGCTCCAGGGGTTAATGCCTGGAGGACTGGGTGTAGTCTCAGAGAGTTTATTAAAATAGTTAGGGGATTATTGCAAGAAGTCCAGTGGAATTGGAGGATTGCATGGGAAGCTTGCATAACCAGTTCTTCAGCTGTACATGGTATTAGTTGCTATTATTTAAAATGTCTTGATAGTAGTTCCCACCATAATCAGAACTTTCTTGAGAAACACGTAAGTTTACTTGGAAGAAAACAAAACAAGAGATCTCCTAAGAGGGAGAAAATTCCCTAAAGTAAGGCAAAGTTCAGAGCTTGCAGTAAAAAGAAAATACAAAATACTGATAAGAAATCTGTGTCAGGTAGGCCTTATGCATATGCCATATTGAACATAGTCATGATGAGCAGTGAGCACTTCAGAACAACTCATTTATTTTTGTATTTTCTGGAGAAAAGTTGCTTGTTGCCTCGGAGAAGAAAATTCTGTTATACATCTGGTTGTCCCTTCCTCAGAAAATGGCTTCTTGTCCTTAATTAATCATAGGGCCTTACAGAGGCTGGTGATGGGTCTCTTATCTACCCCTGCAACTAAAGCAGCTGGGGCCACCACCTGTTAACTCACTTCCAGCACCATTTAATTAGCTGTTACCTTCAGGTTTGTCCGGCAGGGCAAGGAGTGGGGCTGTGTTGAAGTTGCTAACACCTTTGTTTGATACCTACTTGATAAATAAAGAAATTAATAAGAAAGATGCAACAAGGTTGTTCACTGCTTTTGCATAACTTGAAGTCCTCACTCGTCTCCTTTTTTTGAGTTAAAGATTGATATTGAATGAATTGTGAAAATAAAGGAAAGGAAGGGTGTTGGAATAGCACCCACTACTGAGGTTTTGTCAGGATTTCAGTCACATGCACTGTTCTTTGATGACAGCAAAAAAAAAAAAAATCCTCAAATCGTTAAATAAAAGCTTTATTCTTCCTTGTTTTAGAAAAATTCATTTCTAAGGGGGGTTTTAACACCATGAAGTGTTCTTTTCTAGTCAGAAAAATGTCTTTGGTGCGTAATAAATAACATTTCTGTACCTGTGCATGTGTACCTCTTATTTTAGAATACTGACTGAATTACTAGAACATACTTGTACAAACTATTAATAAAAATGCATTCTTTTGGGTTTATTTGTGATTTACTTGCCCCAGATCCCCAGATTAAGGACATTATGTGAGAGCAAATTCTTGCCTTTTCCTCTTATCTTAAATCTTTCTTAACTTTTAAAATGAGGCAGCTGAATGGTGTAAATTTTTAATGAAGGACTTCTTATTACTTGTGGAGACTCTTAGCTGATGAAAATGGTCATAACTCCCTGAAGTTATCCAATTTAAACAAGTTAACAGACTGAATGTGTAAGTCTCTATACAGGTGCTCTATTAAGCCTTTTGAAAAATAACAGACTATTTCCTTTGATATAAAATGAAACATTGGTAAGGATATTCATCAAATTAACCAGTTATATTGTTCATAGGTTTCTGATATAGAGCTGTGAGTGTTTACTAAACTGTGATAGTTAAAGGGCAGCCTAATTATTCCCAATTCTGCACATAGGTTTTTCCTTTTTGTTCCACATCTGAAAAATAGGTCTACATTCTTGAAAGCTTGTCTGTATTTTTCTAAATAAGCATGTAATTTTAGATAATACTTCCCTGTGCAAAAATTACCTCTCACAGATATATTAATTTGACTTTTAACAGTAGTTCTCCTTTAGGTACTCTCCTTACTTCTTACTTATACTCTGATGGCATAAAATGTTTTGTCATTATGAATAACCAACTGAAGAAATAGAATTAAATCAAATATTCCTTAAGATATATTATAGTGTATTTCTACTGTAACTCCAATGAAAACCTAGAATAAATCAAAATAATGAAAAAAGCCCTGGCTACTAATTTAGTTCCTCATCTTGGGTTTAGGTTTGATGCAGTCCCAGTTGGGCTTTTTTTCTGATGTCTCTTCCTGAATTTGTCTAGATCACTCGAAAGGAATCAATGGGAATTGATCCAATTTGTAGAACACAATTCTAATATTGATAGTAGTTTATATTCATTTGCTTCACCCTAATCTTTTATTAATGCTCATTTGCAAAATGCTGTTCATGCTGTTTCCTCCCAGTTTCGTACCCCCATGCTGATGGTGATAATGAAATTTTGAGAAACATAACGAGAAATAATGAAGTTATAGGTTTTGGAATTAAATAAGGTAAGAGTTACTATTTTTGTAGTCAGACATTTCTCAGTAGATGACTTGAATTTCAGATAAATAATGACCAGTGCAGAAACTCAGATACATGAGTAAGAAGCTATGTCTGTTTAGCTCTTTTCAATTTTTCTTTATGTCCACCAGGAGGATGGGCCAGGGCATCAATACTGAATAACTGGGGACTTTTAAGGATGCAGCATCAATAAAACATGTCATACAGACCTATCTCCTGGTTCAAAAGAAGCGATAACCGATGGCATCCCTTGCTGCTACCAGAGGGAAAAAAATTTACTGGTGACTTTTCTGTGAATAGCAGTGCCATGGTTAAAAGCATGCTTAACACAATTTTTGAGGTTAGGCTTGCACAACACACTTGAATGTAAGTAGCTGCAAAAATAAGTGTGCCTGTCTGGTCTGAGGTGCTGTAGGAGCCAAGAGAATGGGTAACGATGCTAAATATTTAGTATTTGGATTTTCTCATTATTTGGAAGAGTTTAAAGATATGTAAATTAAAACATGAGTGGTGTTTAGTGGTTCCTGGTGCAGCCCAATAAAGTGGAATAATGTAGAGATTTCAGTAGAAATTTTGTAGGGAAGGGTTCTCCACTTTCATGTAAATCTCCTGTGCTCTCCAACTGCCACTGGAGCACCTAAATTTGTTCTGAATCTGTATGATTAGGCAAAATCCTTGCTTCAAGGGTGTCATCTGTGCTTGGGCTGACTAAGCCTGAAAAAATTCCATCAAAAAGCTGGACTACTCAGTGCTGATAAACTTGGCACTCTCCTACCAAGTCAAAGTAAATGCTCATTGGTTTTTTTAATGGCTTGAGGTACTTGCCCCACGTAATGAGTGGTGGCTCTGGGGTTCCCCCTCTCAAATGAGGCATCTCTCAAATACCTCTGTGAAAGAAAAGTGTAGTAGCAATTGTTAAGGGGTGGTGGTTTGCTCCTTATTTTCTTATCACTAGTCAAGGCTTCACTTTTCACCTTCCTCTTCCAAAATAAAGTCATTTGGGAAAAGGAGAGGGCAACTTCCATTTGACTTCTTCCTGAAGTTTTGCACAGTTACAAGTAAAGTAATTTTTTGTTGAATTAAGTATTGGGTTTTGTTTTGTAGAGGTTGGGTGTTGTTTTTCGGGCTTGTTTGGTTGGTTTTGTTGTTTGAGGGTGTTTTTCCATAGTGAATCAACCAGTTACTGCCTAGGCATCTTTTGAAAGCTTAAGGGGTTTTTTTCAATAAAAATAGGGGTTTTTTTTTTCTCTTTTTTTGAACAGCTAAGAGATAAGAGACCTTGAAATCTTCTTGTCACCAAGATGTCCAGCCATATTAGAGAGCTGTTTTGAGGGCCATCTCTGTCGATTCTGTGAAACCTCTTAGGGAGTGATTATGGCATTTCTTTGAGGGGTGGGGCACCAAGTTCAGCCTCTGCTTTGACTCAGACTGAGCTGTAAATTTTTCAAACATCAGGTGAATTGTTCCTAGTTTTATAGTTTGTTTGCTTTAAGTATTTTTTGGCGTGGCAATTAGTTCAAAAAGTTTAATGTTGTAAAATCCTTCGTTATGTTTAGGAAAGCCAAGCTGAAAATTTCCTGATTCTACAGCACTTCAGTCATAGAAATATGTCATGGTCTTAACATTGAGGCCTTTTAACACCCATTCAACAGAGTGCCTTCACAGCAGCCTTACAATGAAATGTGCCATTTAAGTCAAGAGTTCTTCTGTTAAGTTTTAACAGGGACTCCCAAGCAAAGCTGGAACCTGTGACAGAGTTGAAATTAAATTCAGCCCAGCATAGAGGGCAACAGCACAAAACGTGCAGTGACATTGGTAGAATTCACCCACAGCAAGAACTGAACTTCAGCCATCATCGTTAGTAAGTCATTTTCAGCCAGAGACCGTAATTTAACATTAGTTAATCAGGTGGAAAAGTAGCATTTCTCGAAGCAGGAGAGAGCGAATAATGTCTGTGTAGTTTTAGATTGCAAATAACATTGACAATAAGAGATATAATGTAAATATCAATCGTGTTAAAAAGACACTAATGCCCTCATTTCCCTTCAGTGAGGGATTGAAGTCACTATTCTGATGCCTAAGTAACTGCAAGTGGTAGTAGGCTGGTTTGTAAAGCTGCTGCTTTCATGTCCTGTTGGCTTTATTAAATGCAGAGCGTTTCTTAATTGGAAACTGCTCCTGCTTAAACTTCTAAGTGAGCTTTGCTAAAGGGCGTTAGGACTGGTTGTTTTGTGAGGCGCTGTGAGGAGGATGGCCCATTGCTCGGAATGCCATGTCTGAGGAACTATCTTGGGGAAAAAAGTTCAATTTGTTATGCAATTATATTTTGCACATGACACCAGACATTACAGTGACACATGGAACACTTCCAGTAGCTTTCAGTGCCTCTTCTTCCTCCTTCATCATTATGAGCAGTGTCTGGATAAATCTCCTAGAAGGCAATCAATCTTTCAGAATGATCAGCAGGTTCATTGGCTGAAATCTTGGTCTGGGATTTCTGTAGTTGATTATAAACATTTTCCCTAAAAAAAGTGGACACAGCCTCTGCCTTTTAATTCAATAAAAAGTCCCATCCTTCTGTTCTTTACTGCTGTAATTTAAAACTTTGACCCAATCAACCCTTGAATGCAAATGAGAGAGCAATCTGGAGAAGCAGAGTGTTGATTCAGTCACTCTACAGCCATTTTCAGAGCAGATTTTAAAGATGTACGTGACATTGGCCATTAGTGAGCCAGCAAAGATGAATGGGCCAATAAATGAACATATTTCACTTCTTTCATCTGCCAAGATGAAACATCATCTTGGTGCTTGCCTGTTTTTTTTATGTTGTTTGGTCTTTTATTTTCTTAATTTGCACGACACTGTTTTGAAAAGCATGCTATCAATTCTTCAATTGACTTTTTAAAAGAATTATGTTTTGCCAATACGTCCCCTTGAGTGGATTGGTCTTGAGGATTTTGGTTTTCTGTACATTTTTCTCTGTAATTCCTTAAAAAGATTTTGATTTGTAAGGATGCTGTCTCTGTAAGATTGTTTGAAAAACAAATGGAGGAAATGAATGTTTGGCATCAGGTTTTAAAAATAAGATTGACTGAGCTAGAAAATTAGACACCCACAAAAAAATAATCTACTTAAGTTTTTTTCAATTTTAGTTTCATACTTAGGTGCTTTTGGTGTTTTGTGAAAGTTCAGAGTGATTCTTAGCAGCATGTGGGTTTGGTTGAAAAGGAACAGTTACTTTCAGTCATTATAGAATTCCAGAATATATCTGTGTGAGAGAGTAAAATATATCTTTCCTATTCAGGGTCTTTACAATAATTAATAAATTATTTGACACCTGTCAACAGAGAAAAAAGAAATAAGCAGCCTATTGTTGTGGTAGTGATATCATTGCAAAGAGATATGCTTCTTGCATTTTTTTTCTGAACTAAATATTAATATTTCTTTTTAGGTATTATCTGTTGGACAGTGCACTATTGAAAGTAAATAAAATAGGATTGAAGTTTAATAAACAATTTTGCATTAAAAGCAAAAATAAGTAGTCATATTGACAACGAATTCCTTTGGGTTGTGCTTGTTTTGTTTTCAGAGCAAGCGGGATTTTCATTTTATTTTTTTTGCTTGGAATGATTTGGTTCGTTATTATGAGTTATCCTCGTGGTGCTTTGCGGAGTTTGGATCAGCAGTTTTTCTCGGGGTCTTAAAACGTGTTCATTTATGTGTTTAGCTGACCAGCTGCCTTCCCTTTTTTTTAATTGTTTTTCTATGTGACATAAAAATGGATGTTTCCTTGAACTGAGAAAATGCCTCTTGCTCCTCGCGCAGCTAAACTGTTGCCTTTTGACGGAGGGGGCTCTTCCCCTTTCCCCTGCCCCATCTCCCCAAAGAGGTAGAGCAGCCCCCCTTCTGCTTGCCAAGACACAGCCACCCCAATCCCCCAAACCCCCCTCCCGCCTCCTCCCCACAAAGAGGTGAAGTCCCCTGAGCCTGTAATTGCCAGGAGATGAAGCGATGATGGGGAGTGATCACAGTCAATAGCTTTGATTAACAATAAGGTGGAAAATTAGCAATGCTAGCATTCAGCTCCCCTGCCTGCCCGGCCCCATATGCTCCCCGCAGGCTGCGCTGGCTGCTGAGCAGGGTGGCCACTCTGCGGAGTGACACTTGGAGTGGGCAGAGGGGGACGGCGGGGGCAGCATTTTTGGGGACCCCGGGCGATGCTCCCGGACGCCTTTGGCTGGGCTCCACCGGGCAGGAGGGGGAAGGACGAGGTGTGCCGTGCGCTGGCACTGTGGCTCTTGCTGTCATGTGTGGATCTGATTGTGTCTGGGCGTGTTGTGGTCAAAATGGCAACTCCTGTTACTCCTGTGACCCCATCAGCAGCTCTGGTGTTGTTTCCGACAGACTCCGAAGACCCAGAGAGGGGGAACGACAGCGGGACACCACTCCCCACCTCTGATAATGGCGACAATTCGCTGGGCTACACAGGTAGAGTGCACCTTTCCAAAATATTCCTGACTGCCTACTTCTGACACTTTCCACCTACATCTGCCATCACCACCTGTACACGTTTCTTTAATCACCTTTGCTGGCTGGCTATCTTTCACCATCACCCTAGAAGTTGAATATTGTTAATGTCGTTGGGAAATATTATTGTGGCTTTTAACTAACCAAGATGACTGTCCTCGTGTGTGTGTGTTAGTAGTTTTCAATTATTTAAGTGTTTAAAGTAGATTTCTCTTGTTGAAACAATGCACCCATTATTTTCCTTTGAACTGTATATATTAGTGCATGAGGCAATATATCATCCCAGAGAAATTTTTCCAAACACTACAGGGATTTTTCCATGTGTTTATTTAGGGGTTTTTTTTTCTTTGTTTCTGTTGTAAACAGAAGTAAAATATATTGCCGCAGGAAAGAAAATCCAAGTGAGACTAAACTGTGATTGGAGGAGAATCTGTTTCGTTGACTTCTGCTTTGCATAAACTAGAGAAATGTGTCTCTAGGCCAAATAAGAAAAGGCACAGATAAGCAGCACCATAAGGAGTATTGAAGCAGTGATCTGTGAGGGTCCCAGCTCTGTAACTCCTCTGCAGACTGAAATGTTACCCAGCTCCAGGAGTCACGCTCCTGACCACAGCCTGGGCTCAGCTACAGAGTCCTGGGTTTTCATGAACTCCTGGAAGTCCAGTGTGAATGAGATATTCTCCTACAGGGTACAAGAAGATGATAGACAGGTATAAGAGAGAGGGAGCAATTTCTAGTCTATTCATAAAACTTCAGGTCTCTTATATGCCACTTAGAATGATTGCAGCTTTCATCACCTGCCTCTCACAATCATCTCTGCATGTGGTTTTAAACCTTGACATGTAATTCTATTCCAGTTTAAAATACTTTTTTCTTTTTTTCTTTTTTCTGAAAAGGTAAAAAAGCAAAGCAATACAAATTCCCCCTCAGTCAAGATGCTTTCTTAGGAAAACATAGCATGAACTCTGCTGCATGGCGATTATTTAGACTTTTCTACCTTCTGAATATTCCTATTAATTTTTTTCTAAATTCTCTACCCTAGTCTCCAAGTTTCTCAGGTGCATGTCCTCTGATGCATAGGGGATCATCATATTGACAGAATGTAGCTCAAATAATGCTTTTTTGATTCATTGTAAGTTAGATTTTTGCTTTCAGAAAACATGGCTGGGAATCAATGTCCCTAGGTCTTGTGTTTTAACAGACATTCATTTAGTTGGGAACCGTGATCCCTAGGTCCTGTGTTTTAACAGCCACTAGTTTACTTGGGACCACAAGTCATTCCTGTGTTAATAAAGTGGCTTAGTTTTACCCAGAGATGAGCAATCCCTTCCCCTCCAGCCCCCTTGCCCATCCCTGGCTTGCAGCTGGTCCTCAGCTGGCAGATTCCTGCACCCAACAGCCCCACACCTGCCCACAAGGTAGGAGAGGGGTCCCTCCATGTGCCCTCCAAAAGCCCCCTTAGCCACAAGAGCAATGTGGGTAAGAATTTAGAGGCAGACCTCCTAATTTTTTCCTGTGTTTTGGGCCGGAGGCTCGGCACGGAACCTCCCATGGCAGGTGCGCTGGGTGGGTGATGGCAGGCGGAGGGTGCAGGCAGTGCTGCTTCTCAACAGGGATTTTGTCATCCCCCCAGCCTTGCAGGGCCATATTTAAGGCATATAAGGCAGTGTTTAAGACAGTAGCTCCCCTCTGAGCACGGGGACGTGGGAGAATAACCCGAGCAGAGTGCAGACCCTTCTGCATGTGTCCACCCATGAGGATCCTTCACCCTTTTCGAGGTGCACACGAGCATCTGGGCGCTGCATCCCAAGAAAGGCCTCTGTGGGGTGTTGCAGCTGTTTAACCTGCCTCCCAGAGACTAATGGGGTCATTTGAGAGGACTGACAAAATCAAACCAGGTCTAGCAGTTCCCCAGAGGCTCCGGTTCTTAACTCTAGGCCGTATTTTAATAGGCGTTTTCCAAGCTAGCACAAAAGTCAGGATCGAGTTAGAGAGAAACACAAGCTGAATAAAAATTAAAACCTAGAGGATGGTTGGTTTTGTTTAATTGGAGATTTTGTGCCTCTATTTGAATGAGCACTGAATGAAGGAAAGGCCAAGTTCTTCATGTATAAAGACTTAATGATCCAATATTTTTCCTCCACTATGTAACAGTAATCAGTAGTACTATGTGTATATACCTTAGTTTATATGGAAAAGCCCTGAGGCATTTATTAAAATTCATCCAACAGGTTTCTGCAATAATCAGTAAGGTTGTTTAAAAATAACATTAATTGTAATCCAATATTTTAGGTAAACTTACATTTTATTTCAAATTATGGGCCTAATATGGAATTCCTGGATTTTGCAGAAGTATTCTTATATCACTTTTTTTTTGTTCTCTCCTACCTATAGAATTCCTTTTTCCAAATGGAAAACCATTCAAGGAGCTTGTTTGTAGGGAAAATTCTCAGACTCATTCCTAAAATCACTCAGATTAAGTCCAGGATGTCTATTCCCATGGGCAAAATAAACAGTAGTTTATTTTTTAACTGTGTGTTTATCTTCAGGTGGCGTCTGGATGGACAAAACCCAAACAAGCTCGTAACTGCTGTCATACTATATGATCATACATTGTTACTCATGCTGAGAGCAGTGATGTAGGGCACATCTTCCCTCCAGTTCCATAGAAGTTAATCTGTGAGGTATATAAGGAAAGCATTTGCTTGTATGGGAAGTTTGAGGATTAGAGATTATAATTTTTTTCCTTAATCTCTTTCTTTCTATATATGGTTTTCATGGTGAATATATGCAGCAGTTTCATACTGTTCTTAAGTGGACGTATGTGACTCGTAGAGAGTGTTTCAGTGTGTTCTCCTAAAGCCCCCTCTATCAGTATTATTTATTCTCCTAAATCAGGAGAGTTTTGACTATCCCATTAGGTTTTGTTGCCTCTGTTGTGGATATGAGCCCTTAACTCGAGAAGTAATATTGTACCAAACAGTAAACACATCGATTTCAGGGGGAGAAGGAGGAGAAGCTAACCCAAACTGTTTCAAGTTTGAAGTTGTTGATAAATTTCAAGACTTCTATTAGAGAAAAATGATGAACTTCTATTTGACTTTTCATGATTCTTATTATGTTGTAGGACTGAACTCTAGATTATTAGTTTTTTTAATCCCCTTAACCAATGTAGTTAGTAAATTGACACCTTATAGATGTTGCATTTCTTTAAAATCATCAGGGTCTTATTATCAAAATAATTATTACTACTTATTAACAGTAGACTCAACTGGAGAGGCTTTATATGCATCTATATTGAAGATGATCACTTTCAGAGAGTATTTGTAATGCACATAAATAAGGACTGAATAAATAACTAATCAAGAAAGGAAGTTCAGCCACTGAGGATTGTTCCATATGCATGACACTGATATTAGACTGAAGGAGTTTATAGGACAGGTTGCTCCTGCATACTTAAATACCTGAGAAATTCTAAGAACAAAAAAACATATAAGAGCTGAGGTGACCACGTAGGCACCATTTTAAACATGCTTAATCCAGCTACATCTGTAGCTGGATTGATTCATCAAAGGATTTAGGGTTAAAAAAAACCAAAAACTTTTAACTGTAACTCTCTCAGTTTAAAGAAACGAGCCAGAAAGATTACCTTTTCCACACCTTCATAGAAGACCATTCACAGTATCAAGGCTGGATTGGAAAATAATTGCATAGTTAATATGTGTAATAGCAAAAATCTAAATAGCTTTTTTAACTTTGTGCATAAAGAACAGGCTAAATCACAGTGATAAGAGCTTATGATTTAGATACTTTGTGTTGTATTTACTTTGTCCTAAGGGAGACATCCAAAGTACTTTCCTGCAGTGCTGTATGACTATGCTTGTTTCTCTTTCTTTTAAGGGGACTTTAGATGACTAGAAGTGCTGTAGATGCCTAAAAAATTATTACAAGTAATTCCTCCTCTCCATCAATTTAGATCTAGGTTGTCAAATGAGAACCACGTGGCAGGAGTGTGCACCTGAGAACACAACAAGGAAAAGGAATGACAAAGGAAGGCAGTGCAAGTAGGAATTCAGTTCTTTGTCAAGTTTAGGCTGTGGAGATGTTAGACCAAGCCTAGTGCTCAGACAATTATTTTAGAGGGTAAAGAAGCTCTAAAATAATTTTTTTTTTTTTTTAAGTCCTGGAGAAAAATATAGGGACAAACTGAGAAATAAGGGAGGTGAGGAAAAAGATCGAAGAGAGTTCTCACTGTATATCAGAGGAGGAACATGGATAATCATCCCAGCTAAGACACTAGAGGAACTCAGGAGATGGAGAATTTGGAAATAAAAGTCATAGAAGGAAGAGCCTTAAATAAAAGCTGTGTTTCCAAGAGACAGGCTTGTGGTTAGTTGTCAAATGGAGCAGATGATGTGTTGAGTGATGTCCCCTAGTGCTGAAGAAGCTTTGAGAGCCACAACCCTGTAGCACAGAGTGAGGAAACCTGAAGAACACAGGATAATATTGTCTTGACTGAAGCTACTGAGCATACTTCTCTGTTGAATATTTACCTGTTAGAGAAGATTTTCAAGAAAATACTAAAGCAATTAATATTTCCACATCAGATTTCACCTGTGGTTTGCCAACCTGAATAGTTAAGTAAATGTTCACTCTTAGATAATGGGCCTCTTTTTTCCTCCCCAAAATAGTGCAAGGGCAGTAAGTGCTAAGTGTAAGCCTCAGTTATTTTCCATATAATCAATGGCTGCAGAGTAATCTCTGAGTTTGCATTGTGCTGTGCTGTTGAAGTGTGTGCATGCAGGATATCCCAGGAAGTAGCACATTTCCTGTTAAATCAACTGTGACATAAATATTGGGGATCATTTAGCAGATCACAGAGTATCACTTGTGCTACAGAGAGCAGAATGATGGCTTGTTAAATTAACACTCTATATTCAAACATTTGCAGGCAAGGATCACCACTCCTCATTAAGTAGATTCATGACTTTTTAAAGGGATATTTCCAAATACTTTTTTTCCCCTAGTTTTCTCAAATGACTCTTCCAGTATGTGAAGAAATCTTGTGGTTCCCATCTGTGAGCTGAAGTTAGTCTGCAATTTTTCCCCCCCGATTTTAATCATGAAAATATTGTGGTGGTGTTCTTTTCTATGACAGAGGATCCCCTCCCTTTTTCTCACATTACCTTTCTTTTTTTACTGTTATGTTGTTATGTGATCAGGAGAATTGTTTGTAGTGAATCACTGCTTGTCCCACCTCAAATAGGACAGCTTGCCCTCAGTGAGCATTTCAAGACATCAAGAGGAGATCTCTCTTCATTTCCTGGCCATTTCTGAGACATTTCTTCCTTTAACTCAGTAATTTTACACAGGTAATGCTATACACTGAAGAGTACTTGTTTTGGAAAGTGGTAATTCAGAAAACATATTCAAGAAAATACGTCTTTGACACCAAAGGTAAAAATCTACACTAATACTTACACTGTGAGAAATGGAGTTTTTGTTTTTTTTTTTTGAGATTATTAAAGATAGTAAATGTGCATACAAATTCTGTGGCTGAGAGGAAGAGGGGAGAGGAGAAAAAGCTATAATATGCAACAGGATTACAAGAATGTTGGAAAGAAAATTTACTATTTCTTCTAAATTACAGTCTTTTGCTTAAGGATTAGTTAGGAAGAATGAGCAATATTGGGGAAAAAAAACACAAGACAAAAAGCAGTTTGGCCAATGGGGTGCAAAAAGTGTTGGATGAAGATTTATGTTGCGGAGCGTGGACACCTTTGATTTGGAGGAGGCTTCCATTTCCGAGGCGAAGCAGGTTACTAGAGATGTCAAAAAAGAAAACCAAATCACTTATTTCCGTACAGGAATGCCTGAGTAAACTACTGGCATGTCTCATATTGCATTGAGTTCATCATGCCAGCAACCTGTAGAGAAAAACAAACACTTGTTTGCACAGCAGAACCGACAGACATCTGACAGAGCTGAACAGATCGCTAGATCAGAGAGCAGCCACATTAATTTATTTGAATTTAGAGAATCCTTGTTGCTAGTGGTGATACACAGTAGACTTCAGCTTGACTTTTACATCTCAGGATACATGCAAAACTTGCAGTTAAGACCTTTTTCCTACTCTTTCTCTTTTTTAAAACTTACCAGCTGAGCAAGTGTGCTCTTGAGTCACTGGGAGAATGGACAAAGAGCCCCATGATACCAATTTTACAAAGTTACTTCTTAGAGTACATCTGCACTCTAAATCCAGGAACAGATGGATACTGTTATGCTTATTTAAAAAAGAAGAAAGAAAGAGAGAAAAAAAAAATCCCCTGCTCTTGTCTATCAGCAGTCTCTGTTCCCCATGTCAATCTAACCTGTCAGAAAGGTCCTTTCAGCTTTATGCTTCTCTTTCAAGCATTCTTCTGACACAAATACTGAGGAGTTGTTCTTAATATGTATTAAAATATAGATGTAAATAGAACATCCAACAACAGAATTGTCTGTCGATGATAGTGATGTTCCGGCAACACTAATTTAAGTAAAACTTATAGAAGCAATATTGGAGCAAAGATACACTTACATAAATCTTGCACTGTCATATTTTATGAAAAAGTTCTTAGAAAATCTCCTCCTGCAGTTAATATGTTATACTTCAAGGCAGAAATTTTATTAAAACAGGAAGCAGTGGGAACATCCCAAGTTTCTCAACCGGTTTGTGAGTTTTCTTGTAGCCATCAACGACACCCATGCCCCTCATATCCCCTCCCCTGACAAAAAAAAAGGGAAAAAACCGTGCCACAATATTGTGTGAATAACAGTAACAATCACTAACAATTACTTTAGTAGCAGTAAATGCCCCTATATAGCTGAGAATTGTTATAAACAACCATATTTCAGGAAGATAAATTTTTACTTGAGAAGGTGCAAGCAAGGGCTATTAAAATAGGGAATGGAAAGCTTATTTGGACAGAGGCCTGAATGAAAGGGAGATGTGACTGCCATTTGTTGTCAGCCTTCTTTTTTTAGAGAACTAAGAGAAGAAAAGAATTACTTGCAGAGCATGTTGACTATTCAATTTGAAGAAATACAGTTATTGACAAATAGCCTATCTTCAAACAGTGCTCAAAATGTGTGCTTTTATAATGGATTATTCTAAGCTTTTATTCATATGTTACCACTTGATAATAGATTAAACAATAATAAAATGGGCTGTGGTTAATTTAGGATAGAAATTTAGGATGTTATACAGCATCAGGTTCTAGAGGAGTTTTCAGACAGGAGTTTGAAATCTCCTTTCCAAAGACTTAAATTTGTGAGAGGCTATGATAGGCCATTCGAGCTAGATTTGATTCCCCAGGATGGGCATTTTAATCTGGAGTTCACGTGTTCCTGATTAATCACGAGGCAAGTGAAATCAAAACAAAATGCGTTCGCAGCACTTTGTACTCTCTCTTTTCCATTTGGGCTGTCACAGACAGGAACCCCTGGAGCTGATGAGAGGCTTTCTGCTGAGGGCCTCCTAGCAGGAGCAAAGACAGAGCAAATTACCCTCAGCCACTGCTGTCAGTTCAGTGAATTAAGTATGCAAAGCAATTTGTGAAGATGTTCAGAAGTGCAAATTTCTACCAGTAGGTCAAAAGATTACGAATTATCACAGGATGAGCAATGTAAGAGGAGATCACCCCCCATCCTCATCAGGGTGTGTTATACAAGTTAGGGTTTGGGTTTAGCCAGACAAATTGTTTTATTTAAAGAAGCAGGAAGTTAGTAATGCACATGGTAACATTAAATGCATAGCTTTGAAATGCACTGTATAGAGGATAACACTCATTTACTGTGTCTACAGTAATTCATTTTCCTGAGTAGCATAGAAAAATGTTGAAATGTATTTTCTATAATTTAGGTATTAGCATTGCTGTTAATTTATCAAAGGCATTACCATGCAGGATCATGGATTTACAGGCTAATTCAGGTTGGAGGCAATGATTGGAGGTCTCTAGTCCAGCTTGCTGAAGAAGCAGGGTCAGATATAAGGTCAGACCAGGATGCTGAGGCCTTAATCCACTTAGATCTTGAAAACTTCCAAGGGTAGAGCAGGCACCTCTGGACAACCTGCTCCACTGCCTGCCTGTCCTCATAAGGAAAAAAAATCTCCTATTCAGTCTGAACCACTTTTGTTTTGACTTAAGCTTGTTGTTTCTTGCCCTGAGGTGGACCACTGTGAGGAGCATGTCTCCACCTCCTCAGTGGCTTCCTTGTCAGGGCAGGCAGGTGACTCAGTCCCCCTGTCACTGCCTCTTCCCCACACTGAACAAACCCTGGCTCCTCAGCCTCCTAGGCAGGTGCTCCAGCCCTGACCATCCTGCATGACCCTCTGTTGAACTCCTCACAGCTTGTAAATGACTCTCCTGTACTGGGAGGCACAAACTTGGGTGCAGTGCTCCAGCTGAGTGCTGAGTAGAGGGATATAATTCCTCTCTTTGATGTACCACCTGTATACTCACACAGCCCAGGGTGCTGCTGGCCATCCCAGCTTCCAGGGCAGGCTGCTAATTCATGCTCAGCTTGCTGCTGGCCCACAGCCCCAGGGCCTTCCCAGCAAAGCTGCTCCCCAGCCTGGCTGACCCAGCCTGTGCCACCTTCCTTCCTTCCTTCCCACAGCAGGACTTTTCATTTGTCCTTGTTAAATTTCATTATGTTCCTCCAGCCAGTCTGGCTCTGTCAGGGTGGACTGGTTCCCCCAGTTTGGTTTTGCCTGTGAGCATGAGGAAGATGCCATCCCTCCTCTTCTCCAGGTGACTGATAAGGACCTTGAGCAGGCCAGGTCCCAGGATAGACCTGGAGGTCCCTCTTCTTGTTGTTCTCCTCCAGGTAGGCTTCAGCCATCAACCATTAACTTTCGAGGTAATGTCTCATAAAATTTTTACTCATGTGATAATTCACCCATTCAGGCCATAATTGTCCCCCTTGGATACAGGAATCTCGTGGGAGACAGTGATGAACCCAATACATGGAAGTCTAAAAACACAAAGGATCTCTCAGTTGAGGATTTCCCATCAAAACCGATCTCCCCCATTTGCACTGTTTATAATTGCAACCCTTGTCCCAGCATCACAACTTCATATGTTAACATCCATCAGAAGATCCACAGTTATTTTTATCAGATCCCTCTGGAAGTGCCACCAGCCATTTATTTCCAGTGCTTTGTGTGTGTTTGTGATTCCTGTGGGTTGCTTGTCCATAAACCGTAACAAGTTGAACCATCACCTAGAAGTGTTAAAACATTGTAGAGAGCTTTTTAGAAGGAACTGTATTGATTTTCAGTGACCCTTGTATAAGAAAGGAGATGTTTTTTCTGTGGTACAATTTACTGGAGAATATATTATTTATAGGACTTTTGTCTAATCCTTCCTAAAAGGCAGTTAAAAAAGTACTGCTAAACCTCACTGCTGCTTGCTTTATTGCAGAAAACCCAAAATTAATTTGCACTCCTAAATATAAGCAGAACCATATTTGTTTAACTATGAATATTTTGAATTCATCTCTTCCAAATCAGTAGCAGTTTTACTAGATTTTCTGCCTCTTCTTAGACTCCTCCTTTTATTCCCGTCAGATGGTTCATGTGCAATAATACAATTCCAGTTGCTTCACCCTCCTCTTTTCCTTTTTTTCTTTTTTTTTTTAATTAATTTTCCTGCTCTCATGGCTAATTCCTGAATACCCATCAGAAAAAGAAGTGTTGCACTTTGACTAAGCTTGAAATGGAATAACCAGCCCACTCACACACTCATAACTTATCTACTCAAAAAAACCCCAAAACCTCTGCAAAAACTATTTTCTGCATTTATTTCTGTCTAATCTTTAGCAGAATAAATTCCTCTATCTCCTGTCTGTGTTAGTGTAAACCCAAATACAAGATTCTGCTCTTTTTGTTAGGAATAAGTACTTTACAAGGAAAACTCAATTGGTTTTCAGTAGATTTAAATTATTGGATAACAAAATATAATTTGCTTCAATTTCAGTAATTTTTTTTTTTTTTACTTGTGTTCTTGTGTGTAGTGAGGCCTTTCGTAATTTCAAATGTATTATTTTTCTTTAACTTTTTCTTAAAACCAAATGGATAATGTTGTAGTAAGCTTTGACAGGAAGCATAAGACAAAGGAAAAAGAGGGTTGCAGAGATCACAAACTTACTGGTCAAGTGATTATAAAGTTAAGAGTTCTGGATTTGTTACAAAACCTCAAATGGTAAATTTAACATAAAAGTCTGGTGGGGGAGGAAAATGCCTGTTTCACTTGGAAAAACTACTGTGTAGAGTTCAAGTACTACACAGAGTTTAGAGATCACTTTTAATGAACATCCCATTAGTGCATCACAGGAGGCTGGAAATGGCTTTGGGGCTATTTTTTCCTTCAGAATTTTAGCTGTTTAATTATACCTTCCAGACAATTACAGGATGGATCAAATAGATAGTTTATTTGGGAAAGATACTGTAGAAATTTGTGGGAATACTGGGAATACTGTTGCACAGTGTGCACTCTAATGATCTTCAGTTCTTGAACTTACAGTATCACCCATGAGTTAATTGGATTTTTATTCAAAATTTAGATGCATGTATATAAGTACTTCTGGGTTTACTAAGAATTCATTAATCAAATTGTATCCAGAACATGATCAAAACAATCAGATAGTGTGCAATGAGAAATTAAATAAACCCTCTCTTAAAAAAATATCAAATTTTTAAAAGGGATCTGATGTGGATATCACACTCAGCATTTTATACACACACACACATGTTTGTGAGGGGCTTTGCAGGAGTGTGTTGAAGATTTGGAGGTAAAAAAATAAAGCTCTGAGTAATCACAGTGTTTTGACTCCAGACAGCTCCTGGTGAAAATTTTTAAAAATTCAAGATCTTTTAAGGGTATAAAAGCCAGGCAAATAGCATAAGCATCCCAAAGGGGGAAGACTTTATAATGAAGTGAGGAACATTCAGAGGAAATGTTTATTTAGGTAAAGGAATTGTACTTTTTTCTTAACAGATGAGGTTACATGTAGCACAGAGCTAACAGATGGGCAGTCATAAGCCAGGCTTCACTTCAGCACATCAGCAGAGAGAGCCTTTTTTTTTAGGTTGTTAAGAATAGACAGTATGACTTAAAAGTGCACTAAAGTTTGTAATAATACGTGGAGGTCTCATTATTGTGTGTAAATACCTGGAGAGAGGATGAAAGGAGGACAGAGCCAGGCTCTTTTTGGGTGCCCAGTGATAGAACCAGAGGCAATGGGCACAAATTGAAACACAGGAGGTTCCCTCAGAACATCAGGAGACACTTTTTCACTGCAAGGCTGACTGAACACTGGCACAGGCTTCCCAGGAAGGTTGTGGACTCCGCATTCTTGGAGATAATCAAAAGCAACCTGGACATGGTCCTGGAAAACCAGCTATAGGTGGCCCTGCTTGAGCAAGGGACATGGACAAAATTATCTCCATATGTCCCTACCAACCTCAACCAGTCTGTGATCCTACAATATAAGAGCTTTAACCAATGTGCTTTTGCCATACAGGTGCGTTAGAATATGCTTTATTATTTATGTGCTTTATAAACCAATTCATTTATATATAAATTCAGTATAAGTTAATTATAGGCTTATTCACCAGAGTACACACAGGTGTTTCAGGCTACCTGCTCTGTGTTTCTGAGCTTACCAACATGCTGACTATTGATCCAAACCAAGACAGCTACAAATATTATCAAGAGAGTAGAGTCTCAGAGGAGAACAGAATAGACAGAATAGAGGATTTATTTTTTTTTTTAAAACCCACATGACAGTAAATATAATAACTAGAAAGAATAAACTCATTGAGATCTATTTCTTATATAGGTCTATAAAAGTTCTCTGAAGAGTGAACACTTCTAGTTTTAAAGTCTGAATAATTAATTCTTTTGTAACACGCAGATGGCACCTTTATGAGTTTTCTTCTTCCTTGCTTGGAAAGTGTCCTTGTAATAAGGTTAAGGTCTTTTTGTAGCTGCAGATGCTCTTCAAGTCTGCTGTCCAGAAGCTGAACTGAGATAAAGAAAAAGCGTCATGACACATTTATTTTGGCAGCCTGATCAAAGCGGGGACGGCTGTGTTTAGGCAGACAAATGTATCAAAGTGATGCAGTTTGAAATGGCTGAGTTAGCATTCCTAAAGCTGTGTCCCTGTGATAGGCTCTGCAGTGGTGCTGGCAGGGCAGAGCAGTGCTGGGAAGTGTTTTACATCCGTCAGGACACAGCTTGAGCCAAATATAATGAGAAATTATGATTCACTACAATCTCTTGCTGCCTACATTAATTTCCCTGTTGCCACAGCACATCTGTTCACGGTAAGACTGGTCCAATGCCCGTCCAGCTACAGTCAGTTTATGTCAGCAAGCAATGGATTCAGTAAATACTATCTATGGGAGGATTTTAAAACAATTGCTAAAAGCTGAGTTAAGAGCACAAGTCCAACTAGAACAACATAAGTCCTCTAGCAGCTGTTGAAATGTAGTTTCCTTCTTTTCCCTACCAAGGCAGTCCAGTCCTGTGAGGTATGGAGCATTTCCTAATTATATTTTTTGGTTTGCTTATTTATTTGTCTTTTCCATTAGGGGTAAACAATACACTTTTCCAGAACTATGTTAGAGCACTCAAGTAGCAGAAAAAGTGGATTTTACATATGGCCTTTATCAGTATGGTTTAACTGAAATTGAAGTCTTTGTCTTATAAGAAGCTTTTTTAGTAAATCAATAAGAGCCTCTTTTGAATTTGCTCTTCTGTATCTCAGAATCAGTGGGGCTTTTTTCACCTTTTACTAGATAAGAAACAGTGGAATAAAAATTTATTCTGGATTCTTCTGAAATCACTTGATCCAAATATATGCATACAGTACAGAATAATGTCAAGAACTCAGATTATATTGAGCCTCTCTTGTGAAAGAGGGTGTAGTTTGGAATAAATGAAATTCTCCATATAAGAGGAATCTTATCTGTAGTTAAGTGTTACATGGAAATCAGTGAGGGAAGCTCTGCAAATACCCACTGGCCACTTGTCTCTTCTACTGTAATGGAACAACAGTGGAGAGTTACAAGAGCTCAAGTGATTTGCCAATCTTTTCTTTGCCAAAGAGCTCCTTACAAATGATTTAGTTAGCATTTCCTGCTGAGTCAGTGAGTTTGGCTTCTTAGTGTCACTACAAGGAAGAAGGATGGAAGGAAAATGGATAGAATGGGAGTGAAACTGAGGAGGATTGGAAGAGTTTGTTTCCTGTACTTTTCTGTATTCTGTAGAAGTGTTATAAGCTTCTGTAGAAGGGTTATAAGCTACTAAGGGTCATGACATGACAAACATTGTATGCAGCCTTCTGATTTGCATTTATTCATGTCTTTCTTTAAAAATAGCACTGCGCATTTCCTGGTTTAAGAGTTTATTTAGCAAGGTATTTGCCTATTCTCAACTTTCCTCCTGAGGTGTAAAGGGACAGAATCAATTTTCATATTCTCCTGTGTCCCCTTGCCAGGTGTACCACTGCAGTCATAGAAAAGGTCTCCTCTACATGTCCCCATGTATGTAGAGTAGGGGAGGTGGGAAGGAGCGATGAGCAGATAAATC
The DNA here is from genome assembly GCF_022539395.1 of Myiozetetes cayanensis. Classification (NCBI taxonomy): domain Eukaryota; kingdom Metazoa; phylum Chordata; class Aves; order Passeriformes; family Tyrannidae; genus Myiozetetes; species Myiozetetes cayanensis. The sequence goes on from NW_026087742.1 coordinate 8,237,907, forward strand.
ATTGGGGTTATTTCCTTCTCCTCAAACACCTTCTAACACGCATACATCACCACACCAGGGGCTCTGAGCTCAGAGGTTCTGTATTTTGGGGTGGAGGCACAGAAATGCTGCCAGTAAGTGTGTAAGTCCTGGGCCTGTACCCTTGCTCTCAACCAAGGGTCTTTGTCCAACGCAAGGTAATGGTGGAGGGCTGGCACTACACAGTTACCATCTTGCTTTTCCTGCTGTTGGGATGCACCTGCTATGTCTGGCCTTCCCCCAAAGTCCCTCATTCCTCTCCTTTCCCCTTCTGTACTCATCAAACCTGGATTCAGAAGCAGCTCCATTAGCAACAGATACAAGAGAGAGGAGCACAGGACCAGCACAAAATATGCTGCAGGGGGTGACTGGTCTCAGCCAAGTGACAGCTCCCAGACTCGATCTGTTTCTTGAGCTCTTAGATCAGGATTAAGAATGCAGTGCCCTATAAAAAACAGATTGTCCAGAGAAATTGTGGATGCTTCCTCCCTGGGAGTGTTCAAGGCCAGGTTGGATGGGGCTTTAAGCAACCTGGTCTAGGGAAAGGTGTCCATGCCCACGGCAGGGGGGTTGAAATTAGATGATCTTTAGGTGTCTTCAAACCCAAACCCTTCTATGATTCTATAAATGGGACTGATAGAGAAACCACAGCTTGACCTGCACTCTTTGTAACATCCAGTGATATTGCTCAAAACAAAGCACAGAGGAACTTCCTTTTAATTTAGCCAGAGATGACTGTTTCTTTGCAATATATGTAAACCCTACCAAAACTCAAGAATTTTAATAGTGTTTGAACACCTTTTCTTCCCAACACAGTTAAATAAGAATTACACTTGAAAAAAATGCTGACAATTACAACTTCTCATGTCCTTCCTTTGTACAACTATTAATAACATCTGATTCTGTTCTGTTTACATAGTTTCTTTTATTGGTAAACTTCAAAATTTGTTAAGCAAACCTGAAAGAGAGTTAAAGAGAAAATTAATCTTACAGGCTTATATTAAAAGCTCCCAGGGTCGCACTGATGATTGTTGATTCTGTTTGGAGAGACACCAAGGGTGTGAGTTTCCATATGAATGGTTTCTTCCCTTTTCAACTCTAAATAGCTTAAGGCTCACTAATTATACTGGTTCTAGGACTACCCTAACAACAGTGTGCATCAGAACATTTTTTTAGATGGTCAGCACAGAAGAATTAGGTCAGAGACTCCAGGGATTTAATCAAAAGGTTAGCAAACCTAGCAGCACACCTTGAGCACCAGCCACTGAGGCTAATGAGACCTCATTTAAATAGTTTTTCAGAGAAATAGAAAATATAACCTTCTTCTGGGAAATGAAATCTTACTCTGATACATCTAGTAGTAGATCCTTTCCTGTATTTTACTTATTTTACACATTTTCTTCTTTATTCTGGCAAGGATATTAGATTATTACACCTGCCTAAAATATGCTGCCATTGGCACAGCAAACTCTACTTTCCTGATACACTAATGAAAAAAATTCTACATAGCACATAAATTTTCTTTTAAATTAAGTTTATTAATCTTTCATATTAATATTAACATTAACTAGTAAATTAAAGCAATAACCCACCTTATTTTCTCTTCCAAACCAAGGAATTCTTTGACTAAGAGCATTCATAAAATTATCTGAGTGAAGAATAAATATGTTATCTATGGTGTTAAGTTAGTAACATTTTATACATTTCATTATCAGGGTTGCTAAGTGAAAGGGCTAATTATTATTTATCAACATATAAAAATTTACATGAAACAATATTACATGTATTAATTTAATATAATTTAGTAAATATGGTATTTTTTATTAGTCTTTAGCACTGAAAGGTCTTTTAGCAAAACCTAAGGATGCAAAAAAACTAGGCCAGCATGTCTTCAATACCTCTATAATCAATACCTCTATAATCATTTCCTATGTGTGTTTTTTTCTAATTTAAAGTACCTATGGCCAACACAAGTACTGATTTTAAATGTGCTTTAACTCAACCTCCCCTGGAAGAGAAATAAACATTCAAACCAGATATTCAAATAAAAAGTAAAAAAAGAGCCAGAGAGTAAAAGCAGTAAGCAGTAACTTTGTGTCATTCTGAAACTGTTTGTATTTTCAAAGTGTCCTTTCACGTACAGGCAAGAATCAGAAGGGACTTGAAACAATTAAATTCCCTTTAAAGAATGATCGTCTAATGAAAGCCTGGGAATATACAACTAAAATAGTAGAAATTAACTGTACTGTTACACTCTAACTACATTTCACAGCTTTATGTTCCCCAAAGGTACCTGATATACATGTTGTGTTCAGTCAACTTCTGATTTATTGACAGAAGTTCCTCCTGGTTACCAAATCAAGCATACTGCCCTTTTGTTCTTTGTTGTATGGCTCTCAGTGTGATATGATGGAAAATTCTAATTCACCAAAGAGATTTTACTGTAATGCCTGATATATATCAAAAATCTCTTTCAAAAACCTATTCAGGATATTCTGAATTTTATGTAGTAGCTCTGTAGCATTAATTTTCTTAAATGATCTCCCTAGAGATTTTCATTGTATTCAAGTGAGTGGAGTATTGAAGGGAATATATTATTAGCTACCACTTGGAAAGTAAGAATACAAGGATTTCTCAATAAAATTCCTGAGGCTTTCTTTTTTTATCAAGCAGTTGAAAAAATAGGATGCCGAACACAAGGATTAATTATTTTATGTCTTTGGGAAATTGTTATGATTTGTATGAAATGCCAGTAGATGAAGCATTATTTTGGCAAAAGTTAATTACACAGGATCCAAATCTCATTAAAGACCCCCCTTTGGCATGGATAAATTTAGTTAAATTGGGCCTGTTGATCTTTGCCAAGTGCTGGCTGGAATTATTCCATACTAAAATGTTGCATGCATGTTACTAAATGGTGTGGTCCCATTTATATTAATTATTCTAACTTACAGAGTTACAAATGAATTCACAATTGTTTATGGAGATGTGGTTCAGTTCCAAGGTGCCAGCAATTCAGGGGCTATTACCTTTGATTACCAGTCCTTTACTCAGTACTGCTCAAAGGAAGGGTTAAGCCTTACAAAGATTTATGTGGATCCATGCCTAGAATTCCATATAGTTGTGGATCTGACCTCTGCCTAACTCCACACCTCTTCTCCAAATATATTCTATATCAAAACTAGTGGAAATAAATCTGTCTGGATTTAAATCAATAGGAATCCTAGTGAGTTAGGTGTGGAAATGGAAGAGTAACTAATTGTCTTACTCAAGGGGTGAATATCTCATTTACTCTGCAGCTACCAGGTCTCTACACCTCAAGTAACCTCTGAGAGTAGAGAGGAATGAGTGCCCAACAATCTGTTCAGCTGGTAAACTGTAACATTTTTGCCTTAGATTCACTAAGATTTCTCCTCCTAAAATGCAGGCTTTTGTTACGGAAAAGAATAAAAATATGAAAGACAAATAAAAAATACTTAGATAAGTAACCTCTGTGTAAGATGAGTAAAGTTTTAGAATAGTTTGTTTTCACATCACCTCTTTACTACAAGATAGGTGCAGACACTATTGGTCCAAAACACAAAACAAATGAAGCTGTGTATTAAAACATGTAGAATTTCACAGATGAGTGCATTATAGAAATACATTTCCATTGATGATCTGTAAACATAGACAGAAATCAATGATGAAATGAATATTTTTTCTTTGTATGTCAGAATGAATGGATTTATATTTGGGTTGAGCATTGAAAGTGTTACAGTGGACGTAGATTGCCTGGCTATTTTTATTAAAAATATTAGACAACATTTTCATAGATAATCACATAAAACAGTAAGGCAAATACATGAAGTTTCCCAAATCACCTTTGTTTGGAAGTCAGAGAATAGCCCATTTCCTGATATTGCTACCATACATCAAAATGAGTCAATAGAAATCAAGAATAAGTTTCTCAAGTGAAACAAACCTCAGGAAACGTCTTATTGACTTCAACAAGCTGCTGGCAAACTAATAATGTTGTAAGTTTTATACAACATCACATTGCCAGCAAGGTATACAGTGAGGAGCTGTACATTCTGTCTCTGGAATACTGTCTCTTGGGTTCTGGTTAAATAAGAATGAGCTCCACAAGCAGTGAATTACAAGGGTTCAGAAAAAGGTTGCGTTTCACGATTTAATTCGATTACAGTGGTTTCCATTTTTTTCTTGAATTTATGATCTGTATAATTCCAGCTGAGTAGGAAAGAGCCTCTTGTATTCGTAATTCTGAAGGAAAAGCCTCGTTTTAAGTGATGGTTGCAAATGTTGTGTATTGGAGTAAATATGAAAGGATAATATTTATTAAAGGTACACTACATTTTGTTAAGTGACAGACAGTTCTTTTAGAAAGCACAGTTAAGTAATGAAAACAGAATAAATGCTCAGAATGACATACTGGAAATCATGAGACCTCCCTAACACAGTTATGCACTTCAGCCTTTACTAGTAAATCTCTGTGGAAAAGCAAAGGAAGAGGGTCAGGGTTGCTTCTGTGTAGAGCATAAACTATAATAATCAGACATTTTGGAGTCAAAAAAATTTTTAAGAAGACACGTTAAGTAGCAAAGCAAAGAGTGAGTTGCTTCAGAGATAGGATAATACATAAAAATAATATAAATATTTTAGATTTAAGGGGGAAAGCAGTCTTGATTTGTCTGCATTTTTGCACCAACAGAATGTCTGCAATCACAGTCCTGATTTTAACATTTGAATGTCAACTAAATTTGACAGAGGAGGAAATCCTGTATTTCCTCCAAAAGGCAGGTCCCATTCAGTTTGGACTGCTTGCCAAAAGAACAGATATGCAGGTGCAGGCTGCCTACAAGCACGGAGGGACTCTTGGCCAGCCAAAATCTCCTGGAGGGTAAATGGAAGACATAGGAGTGACCTGAGATATTATGATGTGCAAGGAGGACTGTGGGAGAACTGATGACAGTGCCTTACACTGTGAACAGCATAGAGATCGCAAGGAGAGCGAGCACCAAATTGTGCCAGTGTGGATGCTGGGAGAGGAGGCAGGGAAAAAAATCAGTAGGAACCCAGACTTCACTGATCTGGTTGTTCAGGAAGCCATTTGTTCTCATGCCATGTGCTGTCATGTTTTATTCATGGCCAATGATACTCAGGCAATTACTACATAATTTGAAAAAAACAAAACAAAACAAAAAAAAACCTAAAATTATCACCGTTCTAAGGAAAATAACTTTCCCATTCTCAATTTTAGGGATTTTTTTTTTCTTTTCCCCAGAAGCATTATGTTACTCTCTGCTGTGAAGCAAGTAAATAGACAAAATGTCAAGAATAATTATAGAATCATAGAACAACCTGAGTTGGAAGGGGCTCGCTAGGATGATCAAATTCCAGCTCCTGCCCCTGCACAGGACAGCCCCAGGAATCATATCATGTACCAGAGAGCAGTGTCCAAATGCTTCTTGGTGATGTGACCACTTCCTTGAGGAGCCTGTTCCATTGCCCAACCGTCCTCTGGGTGAAGAACCTCTTCCTAATATCCAACCTAAACCTCCCCTGACACAACTTCAGGCCATTCCTTCAGGTTCTGTCACTGCTCACAGACAGAAGACATCAGTGCCTGCCCCTCCTCTTCCCCTCATGAGGAAGTTGTCATTTCAGTGAGGTTTTCCCTCAGCCTCCTCCAGGCTGAACAGAGCAGGTGACCTCAGCTGCTTCTCATAGAGCTTCCCCTCCAAACCCTTCACCATCTTCGTTGCCCTTCTTTGGACATTCTCCAATTGCTTTATATCCTTCTTGTATTGTGGTGCCCAGAACTGCCCATGGGACTCAGAGTGAGGCCACTCCGGTGCAGAGCAGAGCAGGACACCTCCCTCAACCAGCCGGCAGTGCTGTGCCTGATGCACCCCAGTAAAGCCCTCATTAAAGTACTGGTTCTTACTGGGAAGTCAGTATATGTAGCTAAAATATCTCCAGTGTACAAAACTGCTTTGCCCCACAGTACAGCAGCAGTTACACGGAGAGCTCTCTCACTTGAAGAAAGCACCAGAGAGTCAATTGCCCACATGTGATTTTCATTCAAGTTGCAGGGACTACCACAGTGTTTCCTCCTCTTCTCGACGTATTTACAAACCTTGGCAGGCCTACCAAAAAAATTTTGGCTCATCCCGCTGGACTCTTCTAGCTGAAGGATGAAAGGTGGTGATGGGATTGTCATTGTTACCATTTTTACCTCTCGAGCTCTCTGCCAAGTCCAGGAATACCAGAAATCCCTCTGTGAGCAGGTTCTTAAAATGCATCAACTTCAGAACTGAGTCAGTAATGGCAGTGGGGAAAATCAAGGTAAGGCAGACACTTCACTTGTCCTAAGGGGGCATCACTGCCCTAACATATTGCATACAACACACACACTCCACCCACAAGAGAAGCCATCTGTCAGGATGGCTCAGTGCCTGCACACAGTTGATAAGATCTTTGTCCCTACAGCATGGTTGCCAACAACAATAGACTGACTTTGGGAGCCAGGGCAACCCTGTGAGTAACCTGTCATCGTGTAGGGAGCCCTCCTCTCTACTGGCATCGCAGCACTGGTACCACATGCTTCTCTTCAGTTGTTAACAGCTTCTAATTAGCAGTAGTCATACTCTGAACCTCATTTGTGAGATTGTATCTTGTCTAAGCATCCAGCACGCTCAGAAATAGAACTGTTAGGAATAATGTGAAATTGCCTTTTTAAGAGCATCATAGTCCACTTGGCTCAAAGTAAGCTTTTGGGTCTTACTGTAATATAAACTAAACATGATTTTTTTTCTTTTCCTGGGAGAAGAAAACTTTGAATATGAAGTTAAAAAACTGTGAAAAATATATTAGCAATAAAAAATCGTCAGTTTCGATTCTTTTGTATTGCTTTAGTCTGAGAATGGAGCAAGAGCCAATAAAAGGAAATAAGCCCTGACAGCAGGACCCAAGACTTCAAAGCTTCAGTTCCAGATAAAAGTCAGATGAGGAAAAAAAAAAAAAAGTCAGTTGCACAGTGAAGAAGCTGCATCCCTTATACAAGGACAGAAAATCCTATTATTAAGCACCCTTCTTCAAGTGGATGTGGAGAACCGCCAATTAACCACCTCTGCTAAGCAACAGACAACCTACTTGATTGCCCTGAGTACCTGCCTGTCCTGATGAGTAGCACTAATGCAGGATTCCTGTGGTAGATTTGTTTTCAGAGCCTCTTTGAAGGTGCCAGCATCCCAGGCACATCCGGGATCCTCATTTGTAGTCCTATTTGCATTTCAGCACCTCGCTTCACACTTCATCCATCAGAGATGGGGGTGGATGAGCAAGGTCAGAAAAGAGGCAGAGAGTCTGCAACTTGACTTAAGCAGAAGGCCTTGTTTTACACAAAGTACATGAAGGGAATTTTCTGTCTTCTTTCTAGTAAAAGTGCAGAACTCAGTCACGGTCCCAGTTTTTAAGGGTACATGTCTTTTTCCCATTTCTTTTTAATGGTCATGTTGGATCCTAGTTTCCTCTCTGCTGGGTAAAGGTTATATTCTGAGGGGCTGGAATTTTTAAAACTTCTTCCCAAACTCTCACTTATACCTATATATTTCTGGTTTTGCTTTATTTGTCAGTATAGTTGTGATGGCTTCTAAACTGTGTTCTCTGGGATTTTCACAACCAGTTTTGATCATTAAGATGTTAGAGAAACAAATTTTGCTTGCCGTTGCTTAGTCTTACTCATTTAAATGAAAAAATCTAGTCTAACTGCCTAATTAGTTAACATAATACTAGAGACCTAACTTGAGGAATGGATTTGAACAATTTAAGAGGTTCTAGGCCATGTCCATAGCTGTTCCTTGCTTGTATAACATTAGAGGCAATAATGAAATCAGATTTTAGCTGTTACCAAATGCAGTAGCAGGAAGAAGGTTTTTAAAAAGTTCTATGTATTCTTCACAGGAACTGATATCAATGTCTCCCTGTCTATCTGATTTTTCCACTTTGCACAAGAGAACAAAGGAAAGAGAGAGAAAAGTAGCAGATGCCGTAGAGACAGTGAGCAAGGTTGTCCTGGGATGAAGATCTTGAACCTGTCCTCTCCTATTGTGACATCTGGGCTCTCTGCTCCTAGCTGAGATAGCCAGCATGCTTTTGGGCCAAAAGACTTTTACAGTTTATAATTGTAAAACCTTGAGATAACCATGAGGAGAAGTACATTGCACCCTGATCACTTTATAGCAGACTGGAGTTTCATGACGTGATGAAGTAGCTGTTCAAGCCTGACTCCCATAGGATAAAGGAACTGGAAGTCTGGCTTGAACATAAAATTCATTAAATAATGTTATCTCTAATGTGTGGGGGAAATAGAGCTTATATAGGTGTTTAGTAAACTCAGGAATGTATATATCAAAACCTCTTTTTCCGTACACGTGAATCAATTTTAGCAAAGGGCCTTTCCATTAGCAAAGGGGCCAATCATCCCTTGCCAACTTAATTCCCCTTCTGTTCAATATTGTAGGTAATATGAATCAAAGAGGAACTTCCTAATTCATGTCTGGCACAGAGAGATGCTTTCATTCTTATAATTAAATCAGCTGTATATTCATCACGCCCTTTTACAGCAAAATAGATATGGACTTGAAAAGTGGAACTAGAATCCTAGAATATTTGAGAAGCTTGGGGTTTTAGATGTGCAGTGTGGGGTTTAGAGCTCAAGTGAAACACTCCAGTCACTCACATAGAAGGTAAGAGCTGCATAAAAACGCATTTAAGGCCCTTTGAAAAGAAGGAATGAAATTGGATTCCTATTTAACAGTAGACTCTCCCAAGAGCTCTGAGCAGTACTACATTACTCATTTGCAAAAGCAATGAAAACATTAATTGACCTCTTGATTAGTATTTAAATAATAAATACCACAGTGGATTAATGCACTGGCCTTTTACCTCAAAGACATAGTTTAAAACTGGCTTGACAAAAAAATCAATTTAATTACACGATACTAAAATTGCAAGTGCCAGTAGGTGAGAGTTTCCATGCACACAAGGCCACACATCACGTAATCATGCCAAATTGGAATTTATTCAGTGCTTTCTCTTTTTTCTTTCTTTATTTTTTTCTTTTTAATGAATGCATACGTGGTGTGTGTTGAAAGAAAGCAGTCTGCCACCTGCCACAGAACTATCCCACAGAGCAGCTCCCATCCTTGTGAGCTAAAATATTTCGTTTAAATGCTAGAAACCTGAAAACTGACAAAGTTCCATTATCACATTCAGCTAATTAAAACAGATACATTCTGGAAAGAAATGTGAAATGCTTTCTGTAAAGCTTATAATTTGCGGAATCATTGCACAAATATGTGTGGAAAATAAACTCAGATTTTTTATTTTTTTGGAAGATCTTTAAATGCAAACTTGATGTTAGCCAAGTCAACGGAGTCTAGAGGTACTTGTTTATATTAAATTAGTTAATGCAAGGCTTTCCTTATGCCTTTGACAGCTGGGAAACATAAACTGCTCTTAGTAGGCTTCTACACTAAGGAGTAGAAATCTCATGAGGTCATCTATTCCTTTGAGGTTTCTTGTATCTTAATCTGAAAGTCTGAAAACAGCTGGCCAAAAGAGATGAGGAGAAGAATCTGTGCCCCTGTTTGGATTGGTCCCAGAAGATAAATCCTTAGGGCAGGTTCTGACATTTAACATTTCCAATGATTACATGTAGATGGGTGCTCTGTTCTAGGGAAATTAGATCTGAACCCCCCTACTGTGACTGTGATACAATTTTTGGCTTAGAACAGTTAATAAAAAGTACTTTCCCCAAACCCATTCATTAAGTGTGTATAGGCCTGATTGTCCTGATGTGAGTGCTTTGGTGTTAGTGAGCTTGCTATAGAATTTAATAATAACCCTAAATTTTGGAAATATAGGGTTTGGAAACATGGACATTTTTTAAACTTTGATTGTTAGATTTGTCCAGAACCAGTTTATTTGCTGAACATTTATGCATATCTATTTTTTATTAGGTTGAAATTTTCTTGCAACATTATTTTAAAAACAAGATTGTGTTTTCATGTATTTTTAAAGGAAACCATCTGTCTTTAGAAGAATTCTTTAGCTTCTTATTGAGAACGTGAACATTTTAGTCCAAAAAAGCATTTTGGCTATGTTCAAGCTGTTTTTCATTGATGCTCTAGTATATGTAGTTTTACTTGATTTGGTGTGAAAATGAAAGCAAATCAGGTCTAAGTGTGCAGAGACACCTAACTGTGGTAGAAAAGAAAATGAGATCACTTCAATTTCATTGATCTTTGTTAAGAGGTTGCTTTGCTTTACCATATTTGTGTGATGAGCATTCAAATTTTGCCTCTTATGGAAACCCTGTTGAAAAATATAAGCACTGGAGATTTTCATATATTACAACAAGGTGGTTCAGGCAACCAGAAAATTATTGTGGCAAAGAGACCTCATGGTAATTCTGTTTGTAATAATTTTTTTCTTACCCCATTGCTATTCATACTTAGTTGTCTCAAAGAGTAGAAACTCTGTAGAGAAAGAATCATAACTGTTCATTTTGTAAAACACCTAAGACAGCCTTTTTAGAGCATCATTTTGTAACGTCTTCTTCACACTTTGGAAGTCTTGCTAACAGTCTTGGTCAGATATGGACTACTGAGAAACTCAGCAGTTTTTCTGTTCTCTTTCATGCTATAAAATGTGTGTTCTGACAAAGCTTTCATAAATCCATGGAAGCAAGTTTTGGGGTGTTGTGGTTTTTTGGGTTTTTTGTTTGGTTTGTTTTGGTTTTGTTGTTGTTGTTGTTGTTGTTGTGTTTTTTGTTTTGTTTTGTTGGTTTTGTTTGTTTGGAGTTTTTATTTTATTTAAAAGTAAGCAAAAAAAAAGGTCTATTTTGTTACTGACCCATTTTATGCTTCATCACAAATCCTTCCTCGTGCTCTGTATGTCATAGCCATTTGTTCTCTGGCGTATTCTTCCTTCAGATTGACCCAGAAGACATAATCTAGCCATGAATGCTACACCTGCTTTATAAAATTCACTTAATGCTACTTGTGAAAATGACTTACAGATACAAGGTATAAATTAGTGTTGAAATGCTGCATTTTAATGTTATTCCATTGACACTTCTTAGCATTAAGCCTCTAGTTAAGAGGCAGATGCCCTGTAATTGGAGAGGATGAAGGGTAGATTTAAACCTAGCAAGTCCAAAAATCATGGGCACTGTAATTGCAAGTTATGTAGGTGCATAGCTGTGAGTGTCTGAATAATCCTAATTTGCATACAGGTAAATGGATTTTGTGCAGAAGTTCTGAAAATGTGACTAGTAAGAAAATTTGACAACTGAAGGCCCAGTTCACCAAAAGACCAATTTTCAAGTACCAACTTCAATCTCCTGCAAATAAAATTAATCCATTCATACACTTAAATATCTTGCTCATTTGGAAAGATTTTTCTGGGCTTGTCTGAAAATTCACTGATAAATTATCTGTTGACGTCAGTCACAGTTGTCTCAGACCACAATCTTTTAGAAAACTGCAAAATTACATCATCAACACCTGCTATTTAGGTTAAGCTTACTAGATCTTATACCAACCAAAACTGCCACTTAAATAATCTTAGTCATATTTTCGACAAACTTCCTAAGCCCTTTTATGTGTTTTAAAACCTGTGAGAGAGAGCATTAACAATGCAAGTGTTCATTTTTGACAGAGGCAATGAAGCAGAGCTCATCACCTGTAGAAATGCAATCTTCTTTGGGAGTGGTAATCAGCACGACACTTTTAAAGCAGTATAATGTGTTTTGGCAGCACATAAATGAATAGCAATTGGAAACAATGATACTCTGTTTGATCTCTTGCCAAATGATTCAGTGTTGTGGCTTAAAAGTCATACAGGTGTTCTTTTTTTCTTGTTGTTGTTGTGGGAACGAGACACATCATATTATTAGTGGTCTTGAATTTTCACAGCTTCATATGAAATGTTGTGTGTAGTTAAGAGATTATAACAAGACTACACCTTTATTAAAGGAAAACAAGATATTTGGGTCAATTGGCTTATGGGATAAAAGTTGAGTTACTGGAAGAAAAATCTGATGTATTTCCAGAGCTTGGTTCAGAACTGAATGGTAAAAACTTAAAGCTGAGCCTTTATGGCTCAGCTAATTTATTTTGGAAATGTCTGTATTATCAAATGAATTTGTATGGGAAAATCTGGTGGGAATGACCAGATTTTAAACAGCTGAGATATGCTGTGAATTAATTCTGTCCTAAATAAAAGCAGGGGTCATGACAGGATAAAATACACAAAACACCCGGGGCTGCAGCCTGCATAGCACCTCTGTGGCTAAACCAGCTTTCTGTATTAGTAATGCCCAGCATTTCAAATTATCTGCAAAAGGTCTGCAGACAAAATGAGAGGGGTTTGGGTATGTATGGTGAGTTTCCTTCAGAGATGTTCAATGTCTACCTTTTCTGACAGATCTGTGAGCATTCTTACATAGCACAGTGAGAACACACACAAAAAAACCCCAAAACCAACCAACCAACCAACCAAAAAACAAGACAAACAAAATAATTAATTATTTTGCTGTTAACACTTCTCTGGGAAATTAGAAATGCTAACTATTCATCCTACTGAAGTCAACAGGATTTTTCCATTGATTTCAATGAGTCTGGGCTCCCAGTCTTCATTCTCAACAGCACTTGTGTGTTCAAACTACAGAATGATCCACCCCTGTATGCTTGATTATCATAATTTTATATCAAACAATATAATTATACATCTATAAAATGCCTATCACTATAGCTTATATATGACACACTTTCCCACTCATAGCTTTAAAAGGTAGATGAGTGAAACAAATGTCTCCAGTCTAAAAGCATATTTCAAAATCTTAAACAGATAGAAAGCCTGATAAACTTTCCTTTTGTGGCCATTTAGTCTGCCTGTGATATAATTTCTCTAGTTTGGGATTTTAGATGCAAACCTACAGGACAGAAGGAGTTCTATGTTTTGCTTTTTTAGTGTTTGTTACATCAGACAATATTGAAAAAATGGATGCAGGAGAGAGTCAAACAGTCTGTTCTGGTTTCCTTATAGGAAGACTAATAATAACCTTGGTTTATTTAGCTTATTATTAAAGTAAGATGAAGGAGAGATTTAATCACAGTGTGTTACCATCCTCACTAAACAGCTCTTGGTGTGGAACGTGGCAGCATGGAGCTAAACAGTGAATGGTGGTTAAAAAACAAACTTTTGGTTGAGAAAAAGCAACACATTTTAACATAATAACCAGATGAGCACCGAATTCCTCATTATTCCATTGCATTCGAATGCTTAAAACATGAAGCTGTGGCAGTGCAGTTCATTCTGTATCATGGGTTTTAAAGCACAATGGCAGGCAAAAAATTAAATGGTTGTTTCATTTAGGTGGGGGTCGGCCTCTTCTCGCAGGCAACTAGTGACAGGACAAGATGGCACAGCCTCAAGCTGCTCAGGTTCAGGTTGGACATCAGGAGGATTTTCTTTGTGCAAAGGGTTGTTACACATTGGAATGGGCTGCCCAGGGAGGTGGTGGAGTCACCATCCCAGGGGCTGTTTAAGAAAGGTCTGGACGTGGCATTCAGTGCCATTGTCTGGTTTGACAGGGTGGTGATTGCTCAGCAGTTGGACTCAGTGATATTGGAGAGGTTTTTTCCAGCATAAATGATTCTGATTTGCACAACTTGGATGGTTTCATTGTCTTTGGGCTAAAAGTCCAGTCAGTGTTCCTGTGCTTGTGTTAAATTTTAGTGACCTAGACTGTGCAGAGATGCTCCACGAGCAGCCTACACCTGGCTTGTACCTTCCTGCAGAGTGCCCTGTGGAAGTACTGAAAAGGCAGGGATATTTACAGAGATACCCATTCCTAAACCTTTATAGTAGTCAATGTGTGCTGGTGGTAACAACTATCTGCCTGAACTGGTTGGCCTTGTTCATACACCCTCTTCATCTTGCACCTTTGGTCTCCCCTCTCTTTCCCTGCTCTGTGGGAGGGTACGGCAGGAATGGCCCCCAGCGAGCTGCTGGCTCAGCTGCTCCCGAATCAATGAGCGAAGGAGACGAGTGAGTTGCTGCTTCAGCTCCCATCGCTCATTTTCACTGAGCAGGTTAGGGAGCAACTGTGTAGGAACCTGACTTCGAGCTGGGAGGTGTTAGGCAGTGACTCGTGGATAAATCTTCTTCAGCTGACACGGCTTCGGCTGAGAGAAGATTTGTGCGTAAGCACCAAGTGTAAGCTGGGTGAAAATCACCGTGTAAGTTAAACTGACTTGCTACTGCCTCTCCTAAAGCAAGTTAGAGACAGTTCCTTCTGCCCTCTTATATCTTGCAGTGACCTGTTGTACACATTTTGTGCACTCTCAAGTATGTGAGCTGCAGTGTAGTACCATAAATAATGAGACTCCTTTGTGAGTGCACATTAACATCAACACCCCTATTTATGAATAAATATGCTCAGGGATCAACTGAGTGGAGAACACACACGTTTTGTGCTTCTGAAGACAGTAGCTCCCAAGAAAAACGTATTTGTCACTGTTCTCAGGTAGCACAAAAGCTGTACTTCTATTTTCCCTGTATTTTGGTTATTTTTACCTTAACTTTCCCAACATACTTCCCAGAATGAAAATGCTTGATGATTCATCTCTCTGAATGCAAATTCATGTGAATATAAACAGATGCAAAAATGAATTTGCATTGTATATATGCATGCTAATTTTTCCAGGTTACAGCTGTCACCTTTCAGATGGGTAAATTATTTAATTTCTCTCCTTGGCATTCTTTTTAAAGCTTGCCTTTTCGTACCCTGGAAAAGAGTATTTCATATGATAGAATAAATTGTCTTTAAGAGTTTTGTTTTGTTCAAACTTACCGCCAGATTAGTATTTCTGAATTTTCAGGAAATTCTAAAAGTTTCTAATCTCTAAACATATCAACCAAAATTTACAATTGAAAATGCAAAAAAAAAAAAAGAAATAATGTTTCAGAAGAGATTTTTTTAAAGAAGAGCTATTAGGAAACCAGAGCTTATATTTCCAGAAATCAAGATCTAGGATGCCACTTGTGTAACAACTTTCCCAGATCTAAGTAGCATAAATATTAGCAAAATCAACTGCTGGTCACATGTGTGTTATTGCTTGAGTGAGGCAAGGAAAGACAGCCAGGCAGAGACATCAGCTTTTGAAAAATACATCTGTTTGCCAGTAAGTGAACCCAACTGGTATCACATAGCTTTGTTTAACAAAACTTTAGCCATCTGCCTTCCAGAGTGCATTGTCCCTGGTGATAAAACTCCAGTACGCTTGGAAACAAACTCTGAATTTGCTCTTACTAGCTCAGTCGCTGTTCCCTTCGGAAGAATTTACGGTGAAGTGCATTGCCTGTCCCTCAGCTCCAGCTGCTGTGAGGCACAGAAGGAGAGGGGAAACCTCTGAACGTGGCATCATTAGTGCCCTGGTGTTATCTGTGGCACTGGGGGTTGGTGGTAGGACAGGCTGGAGCCACCACCAGCCACAGGACCAAGCTGGACACTTATCCTATGAGATAGAAGGGCAGCCACTGGTTTCCTAAGTCATTTTGAGTGGGAAGCTGATGTCTCCATGGACACAAGTCACCTGACTGGGAGTACTTTGAGGCAGCGTGCCTGGCAAGTGGGTAAATTTTACACCCTCACATAACAAGCTCTATTTTTTTCCCTCCCTACTATACTACTTACTCAAAAAAGAACGGCACCTCTACTAAGCATATTGGGAGGGTGGTAAAAAGGATTCGGAGAGGGAGAGATTTGCTGGGAGAGGTTTGGTCACAGGGTGGGGAAGTGAACTCCCTGTTCTCCGCTGGAACTTGTAGAAGGGTGAGGAACAAAATAGTTTGCTGATTTTAACAACTGAGAGGTGCAGTGGACTCTTTTGAGGGACAAGAAGCCTTGCAGGGGGGTCTGGGTAGGTCGGAGCATGGGGCAGTGCTCAATGGGATGGGACTTAACAAGTTCAAACGCTGAGTTCTTCACCTATAGTGGGATAACATCAGACATAAGTATAAATTAGGAGAGGGGTGGCTGGAGATCAGCTCTGCAGAAAGGGATCTGGAGGTGCTGGGTGGTAAACTATATCCTGGGGTGCATCTGTAGCATTGAATAAAAGGAAATGGTGTATTTATTTTTTTTTTTAAATTGTCTAATATGAAGTTAGGTTGAGTTTTTGTTCCCTGTTACTCATCAGTCCCAGAGGCCATATCCTGGACTAGATAGGCTGTGTTTGATAAGAATACAGAAAATCTTACATTTTTGAAACATCAGAAATTATTTCCTGTTGGTTGGCAAGGACCTGACTTGAAAATGCCCCGAGAATTCTTCCTTTTTTCCAGTTATTTTATAGTAAAAATGATACTGCTCTGGGTGCAACCTGGGCCAGGTTCAGATTATTGCCTAGAGTATTCAGAAGTAAAAGGCAAATTATGATGGAAATATGGAAAATTATCCTTTTAAAACCTTCAAAGATGATTGTGAAATCTCTGAAATAGAAAGGACTCAGTCCTCAGACAAATTGTCACCGAGTACACTGCTTTTGTGATGACCTTTTGTGATCCCCCCATTTGGGGCATTTGCAAAAGAATCATCCCCACAGTGATAGAATATATTTTATGGTACATCTATATTATCAGGAAATCCTTTTGACTCATATGTGTTAAAATAAATGTGTGTGGTTGGCTAATCTCCCAGTTTTATATCATCACTGTTTCACTCTCAGTTTCCAATTTCTAGGCATAGAACAGCCAGAGTTATTGTAACATCATGAACCAACAAAGTCATTACAGTGAGACCTGTACCACCACTTTTAGGAGTGGAGGTTATTCTTGCACAGGCATTAGAAAAACATGTAAATACAGAGCCTAGGGAGACATTCTGCTCTGAAAAGGCAGCGTGGCAGCAACATGGTTATAACTGAATGGTAACAAGGAGTGAAAATTGTAAATTCCAGGGTGTGACATTGTATGTCATTCCCTGTTTTCTTACACCGTGTTTGTGTTGTGTCGGTTTCTCTTTATCAATTGTAAGATACTAAGTTATTAAGACATAATTTCAAACTCTTATTGCCACTTCTATATTCTGCTTTCTCCTCCTTTGGAGAATTATCTTCTTTTTTTCATAAGGGAAACAATCTAAAATCCATAAAAACAGAGTATTTAACATGTTTATTTCCTGAAATCTCAAATTACAATATATGCAATAAAACAGAGAGAAGTCACACAAAAGTAAAACATTAGTGTGATCCAGTAGAGGTATTTCTTGAGTATTTATCTGTATTTTTCATTTATAAGACACATATAAACCAAAATTTCAACATAAAAAGCTAAAAATTAGGTCTTCCAATGTAGGGATTACAGTTTCATACAGAAGACAATTTTGAAACAACTGAAATCCATACATTCTAGCATAAATATGCAAACACCTTGAAAAACATGCATAGGCGGATTCTGGTTACATAAGAATGCCTAAACAGCAACACACCTAAAAACACCAGTTTAGGGGAAAATAGGATCATGCTTTTATCATCCTGTCTGGATAGAGAAGGTTTTTTTCTGCTTTCTACTGATCTCCCTCTAGTGGAATCCTGTAAGCCTGCATGAGATGAAACGAATTTTGTCTCCCCTATCTTTCATGTAACATAGCTGTACCACATGATGCATGTGCTACAAACATCTGTTTTCAGTAATCAAGCCAAATTCTGTCAGTTCCTTTAGGGAAAAAGCAGTGTATGTAGTAAACACAAAGACTGGAATTACAAAGCCTTGAAGCAGGCCCATTAGAGAACAGCTCGGAATGTAATTTGTTTGCTTGCTAAATCCATTCCTTATGGATTGCAATTTTTTTCCTTTTTTCTTTTTTTTTTTAATATATTGGATTAATATATGGGCTATATTCTTCCTGGATATGACAACAGTGGAGAAGGAAAAGGGAAAAACAGGGAAACAGGTGCTCACAGAGAGTTCTTTATCCCTCATCCTTACTGGGTGAGCAAACTCTCAAGGGAGCAGGAAGTAAAGTGTGGCCTCACCTCCCCTAATCTCCACACCAGCCTGCACTCCGTGTTTGGAATGCAGAAGGAGTACATTGCACCCCATAAATCAATGTCATGCCAAATATGCTCCTTCCCTCACACCCATGTTTTGTGCCCTCAGACAAGCGGAGTTCTCCGAAGCAGAATCTCTTCCAGCTCCTGCTGCAGGGTGCTGTCACTCAGCTGCCCCAGGCTTTCCTTGGGTGGCAGGGAATGGGCCGGTGAGCTGCTCTGAAAGCACGCACTGGGGATTTACATCTGTAAATAACAAAGTTGCTTCTGCTCATATCACACAGGGCAGCGATAGAGGAGCAAATCTGTGTTACAGATTGTGTGGATAAATAGATAAAAGGCAGTAATAAACATAGATGTGCATTCATTCACTCATGTACACCCTCAAATGCGAATTGCCAATCATTGTAAAGAAGACAAAGTGGTTGCAAGATAACAGAAGGTTATTCTTCTGATATCAACAGCATTAATCATATATTTCACTGTGAAGTTACCATTAAAACATAACTTTGATTAATGATAGTGTCAGTGTATTTAATCAAGTGCAAGCAACACAGCACTGGTTGACTGGGATTATTTCTCCCCTTGACCTCACCTAGCTGAGGAGGAATGTGAATGATATCAGGGTCTTTCCACTGGTGCAAGGCGATTCCAAGGCCCATCTTTGCCCAGGTGGCTTCTCAGAGCTCAAGAGGGAAAAAGAGGAGCAAGACTGAAGTTTGAACCCACATCAAATGTTACAGTGATTAAGTATAGGCAAGGAAATCATATCCCTGGATCCCAACTAAAAGCAATGTCTTCTTGTCCCAACCTTGCACTTGCATATACTGAGGAACCATTTCAGAGACTTGCCAGTTATTACAGACAAAGGTTAGGGAATGCTTTCAGGTGCAAAAAAAGTTTTATGTGATCAATCTGAACATATATTGTCCCCCTGTACTCGGCACTGGTGAGGTCACACCTCCAATCCCGTGTTCAGTTTTGGGCTTCTCGCTGCAAGAAGGACATTGAGGTGCTGGAGCCTGTCCAGAGAATGGCAGTGGAGCTGATGAAGGGTCTGGAGTACAAGTCTGATGAGGAACAGCCAAGGGAACTGGGGGTGTTTAGCATGGAGAAAAGGAGGTTCAGGTGTGACCTTATCACTCTCTACAACTCCCTGAAAGGAGGTTGTAGTGAGGTGGGATCTGTCTCTTCTCCCAGGTAACAAGTGACAGGACACGAGGAAATGACTTCAAGTTGTGCCGGGGGAGGTTTACACTGGATAGTAGGAAAATTTTCTACACTGAAAGATGACCAGGCATTGGAACAAGGTGCCCAGGGAAGTAGTGGAATAGCCATGCCTGGAAGTGTTCAAAAAAACATCTGAATGTGGCGCTTGAGGGCGTGTTTTAGTGGTGAACATGGTGATGTTGGGTTAACAGTTGGACTCGAGGATCTTAGAGGTCTTTTCCAATCTAAACAATTCCATGATTCTGAAAGACAGCCTCCTGGTACACAGTGCCACGTTAGATCTGTGTGGCTGGACTGTAGCTCTGGCTTTGGCAGGGGTTTGAGCTCTTTTCCACAGTTGCCTGTTTTGTCAATGCAATGGAGCCTGACAGTTCTTGGAGGGTGTGTTACTACCATTTCCATCTAAACCCTCATGAACTGACTCCAGCAGTGGAACAAAACCAAATGGAATTGCTTTCAGATGAAAAAGTTTAGACTCCATGTAGCACAAGCTCACAAAGGGATAGAAGAAAAAGGAGAAGAAAGATCAGGAATATGGGAAGAAGGAAAAAAAGATGGAGAAGGACAGGTCAACTGCAGCACATATTGCTGCTTGTAAAGGAAATGGAGATGAAAATCATGCACAGATTTATTTGAAAGGAGGGGGAGAGGTCTTTACTTAAAGAGTTGGCAAACCATTGCAGTAGCTCCAAATCCACTTTTCCTTCCACCGTCCTGTATTTGATCTTGATGATTTATTGACTTTTGTGCGCTCCCAGTAGTTGTGTTTTTGGCAATTGCAATTGGAAATGTTCTAGAGAGTTGTGGGCATGGCATTATGTCAGTTAGCAGGAAGGAACTGGAAGTATTTTACCTGTCTGTGGCAAAGATAAATAAAATGACTCCAAGGGCAGTTTGCCAGAATATTTTGACTGCACCTTTAAACTGGGCAGCTTGCAGTGTTCTCTGTGCCAAATAAAAATTCTCTTGGTTTCTTTTTAGGTAGCTTTTGAATCATGGTGAAGCCCCCAAAAAAGTCTCTAATAAGTGCTATTTTTTCCACTCACCAGTAACACAAAAATGCTGAACAGACTGAAAGCAGGGGGATGGGAAGGAAGGAGGGATGAGCGAGGGGGAGTTCCATTGTGCTGAGGCCAATTATAGAGGTCTCAGCCCAAAAAAAGACTCTTTCAGAAAGTCACAAACAAATGAAAACAGAAGACTGTGATAAATCGTGGCACAGCTTTAGGCCATGTATCTCTTGTTCCCCTAAAAGCTGTAATAATAGGCAGATTGTAAGGGGGCATATCCCACTGATAACTGTCAATTCAATCAGTACTTGAATACTTTGCATCTTCACTCTTAGATTGTTTTACTAGCAATGAATTATGGGGGTTTTTATGACACAAAAAAAAAATCTGAAAAAAAAAGATACCACTTTTAAAAATGTATTCATCTTTCTGATACCCTGTTGGGAAAACATTCTTATAGCTTCGTGTTGGAAACATAACATGAACTGGAAATAGGGCTTGTTGTCTTAAATATGAATTCATCCACCTCCAATTCTGAAATCCTCCAACATTCTGTTTGTTCCCTTGTGTTTTGCTGTATATTCATGCATCTTTCTGAGCATTACATCTCTTTTGCCCCCTTAAACATGTTTGTTCAATGTATTTCACGTGTCATATCCTTCCTGAGCGTGTTTTCAGAAACCACCACATGGAAAACTCTGTAGAACCTCCAGTTTTTCAAGCACAAGAGGGAAAATAAACAGCTGATAATCATTAGGAAGTGGGAACCGAAGGCATATATGACATAAGTGTGTAAGCTAGCTTTCATTAAAAAATGTTTAAATGGTAACTGGAGTGGATAAATCTGTCCTGCAGATTATTTGGTGATACCTATCAGAGACGATCACAACATACAAGTAACAATGTGGTGTTTTCTTGACTGTATCTCAAGGCAGTTTGGAAGACAGATTATGTCACCACTCCATTTCTGGTTGCCATTATTCATGTTTTTATTGAATTCCATCTATTTCTGTTCTCATCATTGTTCAAAAATACTGGATTGTGCCACCACAGTTGGGAATCAGTAAGGAGGAGCAAGCCAGTTCTAAAAAAGGAAAGCTTTTTGCTTTCACAAAAAAAAAAAGCTTTGTTAATTAGTCCTACACAAGGAGGGAAATGACAAAACTCCATACTTTTCCATTTAAATGTTTGTAAAAGTGATTTTGTTTAAATTTCACTGAGTGTAGCAGGAAATGTTAAAGCTGAAAGAGACCAGACAGAATATACTAATGTCCTTTGGGGTGGGAGTGAAAGAGGGAAAGGGCCTGAGGATTATATTTTCTTTATTTATACTCTTGCCATAGAAATCTGTGAATGTTTAAAGCTTGTAAAAGAAGTATTGATTTGACAGCCCTGAAGACAGAACTCTACTCTTTTAGAGTTAGAGACAGCAAAACACAAGCAGTCACAGCATCAAACCCCTGTTCACTGCTGATCTGGGAACAAAAGGAACAATTACAGAGCCAGGCCAACAGCTACACAAGAGTGCCCTTTGCATACCTTTAGCTCACTATCTCAGAGCACCCTTACACCAGGATACATCTCACCTAACTTTTGGTATTTAATTTGAGGCAAACTATTTACTTACTCTATGCGGGTAATAGCCAAAGAGAGATCCTTCTAGAGCATAAGTGAAATTTCAAATGTGCTTTTCACTGACAATAGAAAAAAACTGCAGGACTCTTACACTCCTAACTTGGATTCTTCAGCTGCATGCCCAAAATTTGGTGGATGAATCTAGATCTTAGCATATCCATACAAGGAATTGGTGTTGAGAAGAATTCACATGCTAGATCCCAGTGCATTCATTTCCTCATATAGACAAGATATAGCTCAGAAATGGGACTGCTGTTCATTAGGATAAATTAGGATAAATTAGTAAGATTCTGCTGCAGCTATACAAGATAATTTCTGGAAACTGTATTATTCCATTACCAAATAATTCATTCTCTGTGCACAAAAATAATGCCCAAAGCACAAGACTTTAGCTTTTTTCTATAGAAGCAGGGTTGAGTTTGTATTTGACTAGTCCTAAGAATGTGTCACACAGATGTGTGAATGTAGCTATATTTGCATTCATGCAGGTATCTGCAATTTATAGTCACTTAGGGGCTCCCAGTATCCACAGAGAGCCACAGGCATTGGCTCCATGCTCAGCAAAGCCATGGAAGCTTTTCCATTTGGACTTCAGCTTCAGAGAGGGAAATGTGGATGTAGCTTTCATTTAATTAATTTCCCTTTCACTGCCTCTTCACTTTTTTGCTTGTTTCATGAGAATCCAGACTCAATCTCTTGTGGCCAACTAACTTTTCTTTTTAGGTCAGAAATTCAGCTGCTAATATAAAGATTAATTTTCACTGGCAAAGCCTGGAAAATAGATTTTGCCTTAAGTCTTTGCTCCAAAGCGGTCTCTCCTCCACAAGGTTCATCCTCCAGCTCTTGCATGGATTGGATAACCTACACTTGCCTGCAAAGTTTTGGAATAAATGTCATGGTTTTCATCAATAGTTTATTGCATTAGAACATGTTTGCATGTTTCCTCTTGTCTTCAAAAGCCAACATACTCTGTTTTGCTTTGTTCTGTTTTGTTTTGTTTGTGGTTGTGACTAATCAACATTAACACTACTGCTATCTTGGCTAAGTGTTTTGGAGTCATCCATGAAAGTCAGGAACATTCTGTAAGAACAGGTTTGGTTCAAGATAACATTAGGAAAAAGTAAATGAGAGCAACTGGCTTGTGCTTGACTTGAGACCACAATTTCTAGGGAAAGTCTGGTCTGTTAGGCTGCATAAACTGCAGCCTAATAACTGCATAAAGAAATCTTTGAATATTGACCCTGTAGAACTTGGTTTAATTCCCTAGAAATTCTTGAGCAAAAACACCCAGGAGTGAGTTACTGCGTTTTGGTCCTCAGCAAACCTGTGTTGCCAAACAAAACTCCATTGCCTGTAAAATCCCATGCATAGTTTATCTTTTTGCTAAATACCTGGATCTGTATCCCATGATTCTAGTATAAATTAGAAAGAAAGTTTTTACAGCTTTTTATTAATGACTTTTTTCTTCTTAAACCACATTATTTAATTGACTCCATTGACCATCCTGTGCCATTAAGTGCGAAGTGTGCAACAATTTACTAAAATAGGTCATGAATTTGGCTCATGACATACAGGTGTAAAGCTGGTGCCTCAGCGTGAGTTCTCACCTTGCTGGCTAATCTCAGGAGGCATCAGGATATGTTAAAGCAGGTTTGCTTCACAGCAGAGCTTTCCACATAAAAAGTTAGTGCTGTATAAATGCTTCTAGATAGAGAAAGCCCCAAAGTACTAAAAGTAAAGTTAATTTAATGCTTCCAGATTAACTACCACATGCATTTCTTGTGGACTCAATCTGGTCAGCCTGTTTTTGATTTGGCTCTGTGGGCAAGTTTCTCTGATTTCTCAAGGGACCCTAAAGTATATTCATTCACTGGGACAACAGCAAGCTGGTGAGCTTTGAAACGTGCAGCTGGGTTTGGGCTCGCATGTGCAAGAATCCATTGCTTATGGTCCATTTATTATTTGATATGAAGTACTAATATACATACAAAGAACAACTGTGCCTCTTTGTCCCGTGCTCCTGCTGCAAAAAGGAGCTAACTACAGCTTTTGAACATGTCCTTTGCCCTGAGTATCTCATTAACACTTCAACCTTAGTTGCGCTGTAGCTATTTAATTTTTAATGCAAAAATTCAGAGTGAAGTAGAAAGGAAAAGGAAAGCGGAGAAGGATTAAAAGGAAACAAAAGGATATGTAGAGACCAATATGGATATATGCACATGCAGATTTTATATGGTGTCTAGATACCTAGAGGGAAGGAGATAACAGCCAAACACAAATGTTCATGTAGCCTGTTGTGAGAGCAGTGACAAGTGCAGTCAATAGATTGATGCAGAGAGAAACATTCACAAAGCCTAAAGTGAAAATGTTTTATACTTTTTATATCCACATATAAGCAATGTGGTATGTAACTAATAAAGGAAGCATTTTTTTGTTGGACAGTGGAAAGCCACTGAGTTGATATGTTTATATGTAGGACTTCTTTAATTCCCTCCATTCATTCATTCCTCTAAAAGGTGTCTCTGTATCATTGTACTGTTTTAGGGTTTATGTCTTTGTGCTTCCACTGTGCCTCCAGTTTTACATATGGCATAATTTTTACTGTTTCGTCTGTAATATATAATAAACAGCCAAAGGCCCAAATTACATACAATAAAACATTAATATTTTCAAAAAATGCAAATACTGGAAAGTCTAAAGTAAAGATTATTGTTTTATTCTACGCACATTTCAGGAATTTCACTGACTCCAGGAGTTTATCCTTTAATGTTAAAATATATGTCAGTGGTTTTGATTTGCATATGCTACTCATCCTTAGACAATCAATAATAATTTTAATTTTTTTCCTTTTTGTATGAGTCAGTACATATGCACTGTGTATCTGCACCTTATAGTAAGAAGGGGGAAAAAAGCTCTGAAAGCCCCACAGTTCATTAAAGATGCATCAGGCTTTATTATCATTCAAAAAAGAGGGAAAGTAAAAGAAAAATGGGTGAAGAGGCCATCCTCCGCTGCGTGATAGAAGCTAGGCTCATATAAAACAAGCCAAAGAATTAGTTCCTTCAGCAAGGAATGACATGAAACTCTAGCCATGGTAGCTGTAAAAACAGTTAAAGGTCTTCTTTGTGCTCATTAGCACCACTGTGCTGGTATTCTGTGTTGGCAGCTTTTGGTTCTGCTGAGGCAATCCTAAAGAAAGTTGTTACCAGCCTATATTCTACAGTTCACAGGCTCTCAAAAAGGACACATTAAAACAGCTAGAATCCCCAGGGCAAGTGGGGAGATTAAGTAGCCCTCTCCCTCGACAGAAGCCCCTGCAGACAAAGCTTGGCATTGTGCATTCAGCACACTATCTCTTTCCAGTACTGAACTTTACCATTGTCCTCCCGGATCCGAGTTTACAAAGTGTTTGGGGGACTTTGGGTAACGGTTCACTGGCATCACCATTGACAGCCCCCTGAGTGTGGGAACTGCTGTAAAGGACGTGATGCCCCCAAAAATCACTGGCCTATTCTACTGGTCCTTAAGCAGACGCCAGTGGCAGTGTTTTAGGGTGGGGGTGTGTGTGTGGTGGGGGAGGTTACTTGGAGTTTTCTTGGAGTCTCATCTTTCACAAGAATATAAATTCAGGCAGGCCAAGCAAACATGGATTATTTGTTTCCCAAAGGGTCAGGCCTTTTCAGAAGTTTTAGCTGTTGCACTGTGCTACAGAAACTACCACTGCAAAGGCCACAAGGAGCCATGGAATACTTGCAGAGTTTTGGGGAGATGCTAAAAACAAACTGGGGGAGGGGGGGTTGGTTACAGCAGACATGAGAAGGATTCATTATCTACTCTTTATTTCTGTTTGCTTCTGCACTGTAATTTGTTAAATTTCTTTTTAGTTACTTTGAATAAAGAATCATTAGCAATTTCATCTGATGCTAAGGCCTGTTTCTTTTGATATGGTTTTTTTTTTTTGACCATAGACTTAAAGACAACCTGGTATGAGAGAAGCAAATTTCCCGGAAAGACCACATTTGGAAAGAATACTTCAGCCAAATCTTGTATTTCATTTACACCTTCTTTGATATTACAAACTGGCTTAACAGAATTTTTTTTCCAGACTCCAAAAATGTTAGCATTGATGTCTGGAAAACTAAAGAGGCTGATTCTGGGTAAAAGGATGCTTAGATGCAGGGTAAGTTCTGGCAAGGGGCACGAGTTTTACTCTTCCCACAACTGCTTTCCTCTTTGTGCTCCACAGCCAATCTGAGAAGCTCCACCAGCAGCTGAGGGTACAGAAATGTGAGCCAAGATAGTGAAATGCAGAAGGGGCAGAGCATGATGCCTGGGTGGAGAAGTTCTGATGGAGCAAGAGGGAATGGACATTGGCTTAAGGTTCTCTGAGGGAGGCAGAAAACTAAAGTAGGAAGGAGATGGTAGAAGACAGTGTGGAAGTGTAGGGAGCTGGAAGCCAGTGTTAAAAGCCCAAGGTGTGAGATGTCCTGCTCTTCAGGTACCCACATGTTCATATCTGTGCCCTGGTAGTATTAGGTCTAAACTGGAGACAAACTGTGGTTCTGCATGGTTTGTGTTTAGAGTATGGTGGATGGAAAAAGACTGCGTGTTGACAGGGACGTGGATTGTTGACTGTGAAAAACACTGTGATCACAGTCTCATTAAATGAGATTCATATTTATGACTGAGAAAGGGAGGGGGAAAAAGGAAAGTGCAATAAGATTTTAAATACTCAGTGACTATGAAGACAGATTATGAGATCTCATATTTTACTTCAATAACTGATTCTTTGAGATGAAAAAAAAAGGCAGAAATTCTATATACCTGGACCTGGGTATATATTCTTTCTATTCTATGTAAATAGAAATTAAAGTATACTGTAGAAGATTGAAACTAGTATAAGTTGATGAAATTGAGCAAGAGCTCAAAGGGTGATGCTGAAAGAACTATACAAATTTTGAAGCTGAAGTAGAGTAACAGTGGAATCTTACAAATATTTGCCTTTGCTATGTCATAGATTCCTAGTTTTCCTGACCACCCTTTTATGAGAATATGATGTATGGTAAGATTTGGGGTTATCATAAATACAGAAGGATATAGGAACATCCTTTAAGGAAAGCTGTATTGACCACAAGGACTACCAAAACTGAAGTGCTACTGAGTATGTGAAGAACAAGGTCATAAACTTGGGGACTTGGATTATCTACCACAAATTTGAGGATTCACGATTGTGAAATGATAAAGGAAAAACACCTGAGTGTACAGATCAATCTCAAAATGGCAACTGGTAAACAGTGATGCAGAAACAAAGTGGAGGGGGGAAGTCTTGCTCCCAAAAGCATTCATCAGGGAAAGAGAAGGTAATGATCAAACATAAAGATGATGTTGGCACAATGCTAAGAAGGCATAAAGTGGCTATAAATACACTGATAAATTTGAAGAAGGTATATATGCATCAGAGGAGTAAAATTCTGGCACAGCTTTCCTGCAGGGATAGCTGGTGCAAAATCAAACTCTTTGGCAGGAAAATTAATGTCTGAAATGAGAGTAACTGTTTAGGCAAACAATTTTGAGTGAAAAAAACCAGCTAAAGAGAGAAAATAAAACATAAAGTGATTTAATAAGAGTGGAATTGAATGAGACATTTAAATTTTCCTTTTTTAAATGCTTTCATAGAACTCATTTCATACTTCAGTAGTAAAGACAAAATCAGAGAATGTCCTATTCAGCCACCAGATACTTCAGGTTTTGTAAATTTTTGTCAATTATGTTCCTGAACAGGACAGAACATAGACTTGCAAAGTTCCTTCTGAATCCATGAGTACAATTTCCACGTACCTCCAGCAGTTCTGCTCGAAGCATCAGGTTTGTGGATGGCCATTCTGCCAGAAGCAGCTAGAGTAGGGGGACTACTCTCTGGCCTCAATCCAGCTTGCCACAGGTTCCCATATGAATAGATGCTGTGGTATTTGGGGAAAAAAAAAAGTAATACATGGCTATTAAAAGCAGGCAATGCACTGGAGAGCACTAGCAGACTGTCTGCTCTGGGCGAGAGCTGCCTCAAAGCAGCCATTTTAAGGCAGGTGGTGTTATTGTGGACACAAGGAAAACCACTGAGTGAATGCTTGCTGTAGTATATTCTGAATCAAAGGGTCTGTTATAAGGCTCTCCAGGGATCTAGCCATTATGCCCATGATCTTAGCGAATTTTCAGTCTGTAAGTCCTGTGTAAACTCATAGATGCAGGACAATAATAGGAACTCTGTAATTTACCAGCAAACTATTCTTCGGAAGTTATTGTTTATTGGTATTAACAAATTAGTGGCGTGAAAATTAACCTGGTCCTCTTCTGTAGTTACTTTGTCTTCTTTTAGATGTGTTCCTGTGAAGGTATATTTATTTATAGGCTCATAAATAAAAGCTTAAACTGGTATTAGTTAAAAAATATGTCACCTCTGATCTTGAAACTAATTGGTTTGTATGGACTCTGTTCAATTTGCATAATATCCTCAGCGTGATGTCCTCAGTCTTCTTTCATTTTAAAGGGAAAAAAGTCTTTATTTCAATACTGAATGGAGAGTTTTTAAAAAATGAGCCTTCCAGTCATTATAGGTTAGGTGTAAAGCTTCATCTTGTAATAAATGGGTGTATTTCTGTCACGTATGTTGAGATGTGGAATTCAGGGGCTGAAAATGTTATTCATAGGCATGGATCCTTGTTAAATAAGCATTACCTTTGCTTTACCCCTTCCACACTGGGAATATACAGCAAAATGTACATTCTAGTGAGTCCTTACTTCCTCGTGGCAATTACTGGAGAAAACCTGACTGGAGAGCCTGTTTTATCCCCCACTAACTCCCTGGCTGGGTTTCCCCAGGCCAGATGAGAGGAAATCTCAGCTCCCTCCTTACAGCTGCCTAAACCTTTTATATACGGCATCTAAGAAAATAACTCTGACCAAACTCTAGCAAAATGAGCCATTTGTTGCATTTCCACTATTCCTCAGTAGCCTGCAGCTGGTGCCAAAGAAGTTCTTTTAAGTAATCAATAATTTCAGAGCTGGTTTTGGCTAGGAGTAGGACTTAAAAGTTCTGCTTAGCAGTGGCACTTGTCATTTAAAGTAGCTTTAGAAGAACTAATACTCTAAAACCTGAGGTTTAGGAAGAAAAATGTCTATAGCCCCAAATCCTCTGCTGCTTTTTATCGCTTCAAAGTGTACTGACATGTTCTGGCACAAATAAAAGGCCAAACATTTTCTTTCGAGGACTCACCACAAAATGGTGGTACAAATAAACGAGGGAGTGTGATTCTGTTCCACATGGAGGTGGAGAGAAATTGTGCAATAGCACACCCATTTCCTTTGCAAGGAAATAGAGTGACAAAAGTGACATTGCTTGTTAGCCAACTGAAACTTTGAGTTTAGCTCTGTTCTTAATGTCAGCCACTATTAAGTCTGTGAAGACCACAGTGCATATATACAAGAAATAAGAGGCCGAGGGTTGTGGAACAGCTCTCCTGTGTCTTGTTAGCTCAAATGTGAAATACTGCTCTTGTTCACTGTTGGAATATAAGCCACCTGACCTGTTGTCATGCAGTCTTGATAAGAGTGTGCATTGGTTTACCTGAACGAATAAAACATGTATTAAACATGTAGTTATGTAAGTGGCCTATTAGGCTTGTATGCAAATCGCAATTTGATTTTGTATATGTAGGTGATGATGTAAAATTCGATTGGAATTTAAGAAGGTAAACTTTAATCTCTTAGGGCTAATCCCAGACCTTAAACAATCCTTTTATTTCTATCCGACACAATGTATTAAGCAATTGGGCAAAATTCTTTCTATTTGTACAACCTACCTGCTTCAGTGAGATTGTTAGAAAAGCAGATTAAGAAACTAGAGAAAAGTATTAATTGAGGAGTAATACTACTGTAATTTTGGAATGTGAATAGAAAGTGTAAAGGATCAGTGTATCAGAAGAAGCAAAAATAGCAGATTCCTCCTTTAGTTTCACCTCCTGTTAGGTGGAGGGGAAAATGTAAATTTATGCTACAGGCATTGCAAAGAAAGTGCTCACCCACACAGCTCTGCCTCAAGGAAAAGGGCTTGGTTAAAAACAGCCAGTATGCCATAAATTTGGAATTAACTTACATTGACATTACCTGAAATCAGCACACTTAAAGGGAAAAGATGATGCAGGAGTACAACCAATCAGAAATTGGATGGACATATAGAAAATTACATGTTTTGAATGTTTGGTGTTGGCTAATAGGTGAGCAGTATGTCTGTGAGCAGGGCTCTATGGCAAGTCCTGATTTCAGGGCAGTTTTTAGAAATGTTCTGCAATTTGGAATAAAGACAGTTCAGTTTGCCAAGTCTCATGTAATCTGACCAGCATGTTGAAATTCAACAAAGCAGCAGCAAAACCTCAGCATAAGGAAACTGAGAGTGAATAAATTAAATGCTCGTTTTATTCATGCATCGCCTCATGTTGCAGGCTGATTAGAAGTTAGGTTTGGCACCGATCTCTGGGGTTTTCTCTCCTGGAAAGGCGACAATGAAATCCAAATTTCTTGATTTTTTTTCTTTCGCTGTTGTAAAACAGAATTCACATGACATGATAATTAATAATCCCAAAGTAGTATTGCATAAGATAACAACTGAAAAGTAGCTCCATGACAGATTTGTCACTGCGCTAGAACACGTGCATGATGCTGCGATAAACACTGGAGAAAGCACTTGTTAAAACAGCCCTTATCCCTAAGGAATTTACAGCCTGGGAGATAGGGAGAGATAAGATAAAATGCACCTGGTAACCAAGATGTAATGCTATTTACATTTTTTCTTTTCTGTTTGCTTTCTTTTCCCAATGTTTCGCCCTCTGTTTTATAATGAGGTGCTGGATTGGTTGATGTGACACTTGTGAGTCTCTACGAAGAATTTGATTGAAGAAGACTGGTGGCTGGCACTGGGTTTGGGAAATCATCCTTCACGAGACAGGCAGCAGAGAGGAAAGTATAAAGATAGTGATGATTGGAGACGATTTTTAAGGCTCAGTCCCTGTCAAACACTGAGCATTTTGACTCCTGTCAAAGAGAATGAGAAGGGGAGTATTACTTAGAAAGGCATAGGAACTCCTGTACATTCAGTAGATGATTTTTTTTCCCTATTCAGATATTTAATGCATAACCCAGTCCTCCTCTCAACAGTTGCAGTCTTTTGATGAACAGCAAGTAACTGTCATAACACTGGAATAAGAACTCAAGTGGTGCTGCTGCTAAAGATTTTCATTTACCTTGATAGCATTCAGATATGAGGCCTTGTTTAAGTTCCCAAGTGCCATTAGGTTTCTCAGGGTTAATGCTATGCTACTAGACTTACTGAAGCTATTCTAATCCTTTCCACTTCTCATTATACAGCATTGCTGTCACTTTTTCTCAGCTTCTGCATCTGCCTGTTCCCTGGTTTCATTCAATGTATTCCACCTGAACTGTCTTCAGTGTTACTTCCATTTCCCCTCCCTCACTTTTCCCCTTCTCTGCTTCTGGTAGCATAATATCATCATGTGAAATTCATGGCCAAGTTTTCTGATTCCTTTTTCCCTCTCCTAGTCCCTTCACTCAGTGAGCACTTTGTAGGGCTACACCTTGCAACATTAGCCAAGTCAGGCCGTATCTTTTCCAATGTGTACTTTGCCACTTGCAAAGGTTTTTAGTATCTCAACTGGATTATCTTTCTATTCTGCCATTAATTTTGTCGGCGATACTTAAAATGACAGGATTGCAACTCAGTGAAAGTGCTTCACCTGAACCTCTGTGTTTTGAGTCAAACAAGGTTTGATTTTTGTCATCTGAATCAATTTGATTCCTGTTGTTCTCTCTCTGTTTAAAACTGTCTTTCCCAATGAAAAATGATAATCCTGTCTTTGGTTCTTCTGCCTCTCTTGCTAACAGCCTACTCCCATAAGAAATTGGAATGAGGTTAAATATGTAGCACAGGCTAAAATCTCACAATAAATACCTAACAATTGTAATATGCGAATATACAGTGATAGTCAAGCGGATGAGACTGTGATAACCATCTCAAAAATATTTACTGTATAGTTCAAGTGCACAGACTAATAATAACATGCTTTTAGGCTTGGTTACTCCAGCACAGTAGGTGGCAATGATTATGAAACAATTCAATTTAATGAATGTTATTCAGACGCATTGTAGCTGTTAAAGTAGAATATTTATGATAGTTTTGAAAAGGTATAATATCTATTACCAGTCTAAAACCTCCTAAACATGCCCTCAAACATGATTAGCAGTAATTTATCTGAACAGAACATGAACAGATAAGCACCTCAGTTGACATAGTTATACTTCCAGCAAAAAAGAATTTGATTAATATAAAGCACCTGTACTGTTTAAATAATTTTCAAGATGGCAACTGTTTTCTTATGAGATTAAATCTATGTAATATCAGTGTATTATCTCTGACCTGTGTGTCTAATAATCTCAAAACCAGCATAAAAAAAAAAGTACAAAGGACAAGATTTGAAAGAAGAAACAGAAAGACAGCAATACACATGTTTTCACAACAGCACTTTCACCATTTATCTAAAGAGCCTTGGAAGAATTTACCCGTGGCTTTGAAACCAAGCAGCAATGATTAAACACTTGCTTGGGTGTTAATACTCAAGAGAGATGTGAAAACAGATTAAAGCAAGAAGCAACTCTTTATCATCACCATCATCATCAACTTCACATTTACTGTACAGAACATGGCAGACCACAGGAAACTCTACTGGTTTCCATAGCCTGAATAACCAGATTTATTTATTCTTTGCTCTTCCTTTCTTCCTTCCTTTCTTCTTTCCTTTCTTTCTTCTTTTCTTTCTTTCTTTCGCCTGCTTAGTGTCTAACATGTAGCATGTTTGGAGGAAAAGACTTGATTTTGGTGCTGATATTTTACATATATCCACAACAATTTCTCTGCCATCTTCACAAATTTCAAAGGAAAATGCATCTTCCAAATGGACAAGAGAAAAAGAACACATTACCTCTGATTAAGGATCTCCTTGCAATTCCAGGGTCATGGAAACAAAAAGTCATCCTAGATATTTTCACTGGAAGAATGAATAGTACCCTCATGTGCCCTGTTTGTTTTATTAGAGTTTTCATGCAAATATTGCTCATTGACAATACAATTTCTATAAGCAAAAAAGTGAGGCAGGTTTATAGGAAAACATGAAAAGATTTTTCCTGTTGATAGACTGTTATGACATTCAACATCAAGGAGCCAGCCACCTTAAAGCAAGTTTAATTAAGCTTTTTTTTCAAAGAGAAATGAAGGGGGAGTGGAGACCTCTAATACAGACATTAGGACAAGATCTTAATTGCACGTAGAGCTCATTATGGTTCCCTTCTGAAATACAAGAATGGGCAAAAGACAAAGGGGACAAAGAGAGAAGTATAAACACTGTGTAAGACTCAATACAAGTCCCTTACCATGGCTTGAGTAATTTCCTCTCGTACTGCAAAACTGATGGCCAGGAAAATAAAGTTGTGTTTGTGTGTTTGTCCTTGCCTAATAGTAGGAGAATTTTAATGGTGTTACAGGAAACTTCAAAGCAATTAGTCTATCCCTTTCTAATAGACACTTCAGTTTCTAATTAATTGGTGTGTGCAAACAACTGGTTTAGAATTTTCTGTGAAATAATCAAGGAAGCTGCTTGATTTAATCAGATGACCCATGATTCAGCCAAACCACTCAAGTTCAGAGTTCTTAGTTAAAAGTTTCACTGCTTCTTCACAGACTTTGTCGGCAGCAAAGACTGCTAACTCAAAGCCCTGTGCTAAATAAATCTAAAACTAGATATTGAATGTACCTTTGTGTAAAAATCTTTTCCGAGCAGATCAAGCTTCTTTACTCAAGTATTACATGCAAAGATTGGATTTTTCTTGCCTAATTTCAGATACATGAAATGTCACTTGGCCAAGTCTAAGTCAGTTTTGTGGTAAGAGGGCAGAAACAGGCACTTCCAAGAAGATAATTCATCAGCTCTAAGATAGATGTTAAAATCATCCATTAAAGAGCCTCCAGAGTAGCCCATTTCTTGTATTGCCTATAGATGGAATCAGAACTTGTTTTTAGACAGCTGACCTCTGAAACCCTATTCCAAATAATGGAATTCTATAATCCAGAAAAGAAAATGCTCTATGAATTTCCAATTTGGTTTTAAGAAAAACTTTTGAAAAACATATGAGTAAAAAACCAACCAAACAAACAAACTTGGAATTTACTGATGGAGGTAATGACTGATATTTATGTCCATGGAAAGGAAATCTGGGTTCACCAGAACAGGTTGTATTGTGTGTGATGTTGCAAATGCACCAATAAACTCTCACTGGGACCCAGTGCTGTACTTTTACCCATCAGAAAAGGTTGTGAGTTGGAAGATTATACACAATACTGTATGAAATGCAGGCTCTTTGCTTAATTCAGTTTTCTTCATTAAACTCTGTACTATCTGTAGAGTTCACTAATACACCATTTACACCTGCCTGTTTTCAATCCATGGAATAGGAAAAAGAAAAGTGGGAGGAATGATCTCACCGAGAACAACTTTTGTTCTCTATATATTCTGGTAATTTTTGGGAGTAGTGATTGTATTTGAAGAATCATGGCAACTTCTATGTATTTTTTAAATTATTTTAGGAAACAAAAATAGATTCTAATTCTGAGAATATATCCATTTAAAGGGAGTTAGTTGTCCCTTTTACGGTAGAAGCTGTATGGTAAACCTAATACCACTGAAATTTTTGGTAATGCTAAATTTAGGTGATATGGTATAGTTTCATTTCATACAAACATTTTCCTACTCAACGTGTTTTATTCTTTTCCCCCTGCCACCAAGTCCCACATCAAAGCATTTTACTGCAAAATAACAAATTGAAATAAATAGTGTGTCTCGCTGCCATTCTCTTACTCATCTTCTCATGGGAGAAGATGAAAAATATTGTCCAGCTTATGCCTATTCCCTTGATTTAACATGCAAATTCATACCCTACTGACAAAGACTTCCTTGTCTGATGGTGTAAGTTATTTAGAAAGTTGGAGAGTATATGCATTTTTATATATAATGTTCATTATCAATACTACTCAACAGTGTAAAACTGGGGTAAGGGCATAGTAATATAAATCTCTGTTGATTTAACACCTTCCAAGAAAGCGATTCTTTGTATCTCAGTCTTTAAAATTCTGGAGCAGAAAGATCATTCTGGTCACAATCTGACCATTATCAAATGTTATCTCATGTTACTTTATACTTCAAATAGTGTCAACTTGACACCCTGTTTGGTTTACCCTTTGCTAAGATGGAGGTTTTACCCTGAAATGACCTCTTTCGCTTTGCAGTGAATTGTTTTAGTAAACAGATGGATCATTTGACTGAAAGACAAAAAAACCCTAAAATATTCATTGAGGTCTGCAAATCATTTCTCTGAAGGAGAACAGTAAATTCTAAGTGCCTGAGGCTTCAGACCTTTTCAGGAGTTGGAGTTCTGCGTGAGATTGAGTAGTTAGTGTCTTGCCTTTATTTTATGTGATTTATTCTTTGTACTCCATGAACACAGGGAGTACATGCTAGAAAACTGTTAATTACTTATTTCATTGAAATATTTGAGGAGTTGTATTTGTTGCACTCTGCTGGCAGCTTTGCTGAGTCATGTGTGATTCTATTTAGTACAACTCTGTGTTACATACTTCATTAAAGGATTTGTTTTCCAATCGTACTTGTAATCAACTGAAGGCATTACTTCACTGAAAGATGAAAATTCCCTTGACTTTCATAATTAGGAACATCAATTTAA
The DNA here is from genome assembly GCF_022539395.1 of Myiozetetes cayanensis. Taxonomy (NCBI): domain Eukaryota; kingdom Metazoa; phylum Chordata; class Aves; order Passeriformes; family Tyrannidae; genus Myiozetetes; species Myiozetetes cayanensis. Next base: position 8,273,782 of record NW_026087742.1, read on the forward strand.
TCAGCTTGTCTTGTAGTCTGTAAACCACAAACTAAAGGGCTGACAAAGGACTAATTCATTCCAATTTTTTGGGTATGGGCTATCATGATTTGCATCTATGTTCGCTTTGTCAATAGAAGAGAAAAGAATTTTTGCAAGATGTGGTGTGATTGTAGTTGCAGAGACAAATAAAACCTTTTAAATTCATTGTAGTATATAAAATCTTAAAATACTGATGTTCATTTCCTAGATAATCTATTGTCTAGTACCAGTTGTATGATTTGTAACATTTATGATAAAATGAGACCACCTAAATAACAAGTGTAATCTCATAAAAGGCATTTAAATTTCACCCATTTAACCCCTGTACTGGGCTCCATAAGGCACGCTTGCATTTGCTTAAGGCTTCCAGAAAAGCACCTTATTATAATTTGCAGGGATCAAGAAATGAAGGTTTCACTTCTTCCCTTGACTCTTCAGTACTATAAGAGGTTGTTTGCAATACTTGTTTGTTAATATCAGTTCCAGAAGCTGGTATCTGATTTCAAAAGCAGAAATCTATTTCCTATGTCTTACTAAACATGTCAACCTCAACATTTGGCCTAAATTCACCCCATTTATCTGTTATTTGTTTTCCCCTGGGGGTACAAATGGATTGTTTTCCAGGATATGACAGAAATAAGACTTTGACATTACTCCAGAGCTGATGACCTCACAAACTGGTTGTGTTCTTATTTGGACAGGGCAGTGTTTCAAGCTGCAAAGGTCTGAAGGATGAGCGGACAGAACACAAGCACTTTGGATCTTTCAGATTTTCTGGATCCATATTTTGGCTAGGGAATCTAAGTCAGAGTTTTGGGATTCTCACCCGCTTAGCAATAGAGCACTGAAAGGTCCTTCTGTTTTCCTTTCTGCCTGTTGCTCTTGTTGTGTGGTGGTTTGTGAGATGCAGGGAAGACTGGTGTGCCCTCCCTGGAAAAGCTGAAGTTTGCTCGTTACCAAGGCAGTTTTTTTAATTAGTATTTAGACCTGAAGCCTGCGTCCTATGCAGCATCATGGCAAGCCCAGGAGCGTTTGAGGAGGATGGTACATGACTGATATACTTTAATGACATTGTTTAGGTTCTGCAACAATCTGTGTTTGGGTACCAAGGTTCTAGAAATAAGTCCTGTCCTCTCTGTAAGATGGGTTCTTCACCGTGGATCTCAGTCCCTCTGCTATTCAAGTGAGAAATCAGTGTCAAATAAATAGGTTATCTTGAACCCAGTGGTTAATAAAAGAATAGGCTCTTTCTTCAAGGTGTCTTGTTTTAGCCACTGGACACAATGCTAACCTCTTAAGAAGTGGTTACATATAATTGGGGCCAACATTACACTAATACAGTATTTAATAGAGAAGAGTAGAGATAAGAGATGACTCATGAATGTTACTTTGCTAGACTACACTGGGCAATGTCTGCCAGAAAAGTAATAAAACAAATTTCACACAGGCTAGTTAGGCATCACATTATTTCACTAATAGGAATTGTGATCACTAATCTGTGTCCTATCGTTAATATGTTAAGTTTCAAACATAGGCACATACAAATGACATAAAAATAACTACAATTCTCACCAGAATAAAAGAGATTTCAAAGATAACTGCATTGTGCCATATAAAATGAGTCTCTGCTCTTGTTTTCACTGTGGTTTAAATGCAATGGACAATCAGAGATATGGAAAATCATTAAAATGTTGGGGAAGAAAACAGATGGACTCCAGCTTTTCATGCATATCTGGAAAGTGGCAGCAGAGCATCGTTTCAGATGGCAGATTTTGCCATCTGAAATGATGTTGTGACACAACAAGAAGATGCCACCTATTGTATAACAGTTTGTCCCGTGAAAACATTTTAAACTATTCAAACCCGTGTTTATGTTGCACTGAAATTCTCAGGGCTCTGACTGTGAAACATTCTGTGTGCTCAAACATGGAGGAGACAGGCTGACTGTGAACAAAAGCAGCAGCTCTCCAGAGAAATGCTTGTCCAAACTGTAATCAAGAAAATCCTTCATGTCTCCTGTTAATTGGTGATTCGCCCTGCATATCTGATGGGAAGATTTATGGCTTCAAGCAAAAATCTCTTTCAAGGGATTCTTAATAAAGGGTTAAGGGTGGGAGTTTCAAGAATACCGAGGGGAATTCTTTCAGTGGCAGTTGAACATCCCCCTCTGCAAAACACTTTTGAAAATCTCACTCATGTTTCGAAGGTGCCAAATTCAGGCCAGGTTTGTAATTTTTACTCTTTGCTCAGAGAGAAGAGAAAGGCAAAGATAAGAACACCCTAGACCTTATTTTTATCCATATCCTATCTAATTAAGGCGATTTTAATCAAGCATACTTCAAAAGATATGGCACCTTAAAAACCATTACTTGTTTAATCTTGCTGCATAGAGGATGTTTCTGTGTTTGATATTTATTCACACAAGGTACTAATTAACTCCTTGGGAATGGGTAGCATCTCACTTAGATTTCTGTAAGGCAGTAGCAAGTTGGGCAGGAAAAAGGTTGTTTTCCAGTATTTCCTTCCTTTCATGTATTTATATCATAAAGGTTTTGAAGCAGGATCCTCCAGTACATGTGTACTTTACTGTCTAAATTGTCATTCCCATCTTCTTAAAAGCTATTCAAATATAACTAAAGCTCCAATTTCAGTCCTAGTGCACATATTCAGTTCCTTGCTTGAACAGTGTCTTCAGTCTATGGTTATTGCCATGTGTTGGATGGGGAAAATGTAAGACAAGAGCTTTGAAATTCCATTTGAAATTCTGAAATCTAACATGACCAAACTGATAAGATTTTCACAGTGTTGATTTGCTAATTCAGCATCAACTTCTTGAGGTTAAATGAATGTCAGTTGATGCTCTTAATAGTTTCTTTCTTTAGCATTGGAATTTTTCATAGAATTTTGAGAATTTAGCAAGTATTTTTTTTTCTTGAGGAGCCTTGAAAGGTCTTGGCAACTTTGTAAAAAGTTTATGTCTAATTTGGTACTGCTTCAGATCAACTTGGCTGTTTTTACTTAGAAGTCTCTGATAGAGTATCACCAGCCTAGGGCACTGGTAGAAGTTTACAGTGTTTGAGACCTCGGTCTTTATACCATTTTTATACCTCTTCAAGTTAACTGCAATGGAAATCTAAAGTGTTTTTACCAGCTCAATACCAGCAGAGGGCATTACAGCATAGTCCACTAAAACCTGTTATATTTTGGAATTAATCCAAATAAGAACAGAAAAAATATATTGGAGGTGTGATAAGTACTTTGCTGACAGACATGTAGAGTCTTTATTCATCACATTGAACTGATTGAGGATTGCCCCATTATAATGATAAAAATCCCATTTTTAAAAACCTCATTTGCTTCATTAAATCCAAACGCAAATCTTGCAACACAAGTAGTAGTGCATACCAAAATGTGTCCCAAAAAGTGTGTATATTTTCTAAAAGTGGTGAAGCCAATTTAAAATTTTACAATTAAGTATAAAGTTGTTCATAATGAGAACCAACTGAGTATGCTGGGATGAAACCTCTCCAACTTCTACTCAGATTTCCCCAACCAGTTAAAAAGAGTTCCCACATTTTCATGGCAATATGCAAAATTTAATACTGCAAACCCCCTCAATGCCAAGGAAACCTCCCCTGGCCGAAGGTTGTTACCTCTGTGAGAGGCTATCAATCCTGAATACACAGAAGTGACAGCTTCTCAGCTCCATCACTATGGAGCAAAATTTTTAAATGTCAGTTGAAGCTAAACCCCAAAATAAGTAATTTAATAAGCAATGCACAGTTATTTGGAATAATTTTCTTCATGGTTGTGCTTAGGTGTAGGTTTCAAATTATGTTTCTGACACATAATGTTTGTGTCTCACTGCTCTTCTTTTACTTACCTACCTAAGAATTACAGCTACAGGGAACATATATGGAAGGGGGAGATCCTCTCCTATTGTGCTCTGTAAGAACTTTGCCTGAGACTTTCTTCAGTCTCCGTATTTATTTAGTCTGATATTGCTGTCTGAACTATCATGCTGGTCCTGTGCCCTTGCAGCACTAAGACTTAAAAACCAATTTTTCTGTTCTTATTGTATTCTCTGAGATTGACTACGAGCCCATGCAGCTCTGACTGTGCAGTCCAGCTAAAAAGTAAGTTGTTTGTCCAGCAGTACAGTTGAGGGTAAAAGCAGATAAATTGTATCCACTCAGTAGACACAAAAACTTGTCCATTCGTATAAAAGAGAAGGGTGAGTTCTCAACTTTTTATTTGAAAGCAGATTGCTGCATTTTTCCGGCCTCCTCCGGTGCTCAGCGTGTAATTTACTCTTGCATTTTCTCTGTTAAGAGGTGATAGAAGAGGAAATTGAAAGTTGTATTTGATGCTTGCTTAAGGTCGTGCTTTGTACTTGGGCAAACGCCATTTCAGCGTAACAGGGGTGCTCCTCAGAGCTGCCAGAGGCAGTCAGCACTTCACAACCTTCCACCAACCCACGGCTTTTTTTTTTTAAACGCTCTTTTATGCCAGGACAGTTTTTGGAGAGGAGCTGGCTCGAAACGAAATGACAAAATCTCCGGGAAGAAGAGGAGGAACACGCTGACGGCATGTCTGCACAGCCAGGAGCAGATCCTCAAGTGCCTGCTCCCTGCACAGGGCAGAGCCAGCTGCAGTGCAGCAGCCACAGAGCCGTGTTATTACAGTAATGAGCCTGAGCTAATAAGGCCTGTTGAGACACAACCTGTGTTAGCTCAGGCTTGGCACTGTGGTGGAATATTTACTCAGCTTCTGGATTGGAGCTGGCTCGTGTCAGGCCGTCTCGGAGAGTGGGAGGAATAGTTGTGTTACTGGATGCTCCTAACTATGTAGACATACCCTGACAGATTTGTCCTTTGGGAGGTTTTAAGGAGAACACATGCAAGACCAGTTTTCTTTTTAATGAAATATTTAGCAGGGGCCCAAGGCTTTCCCTCTAGTTTCTTTTCCCTTTTCCTCCCCACCCCCATTTCTGAAGGCAGCCTGACCTTCTGTGCAAAAGGAGCTTTATGTGGTGTGTACCATATAAAGTACCAGCCTGGTGCTGCTGCTGCTGCTGGAAGGAACTCTTTTAAAATAAAATAGCCTGGGTATACAAGACTCACTGACAGCATCCTCTCCCTCAGCAGCAATCCTTACTTGCCCTGCAGGTTTAGTACTTTATCAGTGTCTGCTATCGAACTTCACAGTATACATCACCTGGGCACTTATCAGAATCTGTTAGGACCTAGACCAACTGTTTTGAGAAAACAAAACAAATTAAAAAGAAAATCCCCATATAACCCTATTTCCAAAAGAGGGGAGAGATTCTTCTGAGGGCCTGAAAGCATTTACTATCCAGCAGAATAAGATGCTTCTGATGAACAGAGCTCTGTTCTCTGTGTTGAGGTTGAGGGATTTAATTAATCTTTCTTCCTTCACTTCCTGCCTCAAAATGTAGAGGTAGTTTGGTTTTACTCAAACACTTGAAATACATTTATACTCTTTCCCTTTCCTTTTTTTTTTTTTTTGTAATTAAATTAAGTAATACATATTTTCACAGGTTTCTTGAAGAGTGGTTTTGAGAGCTTTTAGTATGGGTAAGGCTTGCCGAGGGTCTTTATACTTTTCCACCAAGGGTTATTTTGCAGGGAATTTTAGATTCACTGTGTGTGTTCTGTATATGCAGAAAAGGCTAAGGATGTGCCAGCCATTATACACAGAGGAAGGCAGATCCACTTGTTCATTAAAACAGACGTATTATGGCAGGGTACCAAGAGCAGGGCCAGCAAAGCATATTGTTAGTGTAAGATTTTTGCTGCTGCTTCCAGTAGCATACTGTGTCTGCTGACAGGTAGGGTGTACTTCTGACACCAAAAAATAAGCATACCATCATAGGGCAAAGACTTGCTCCTCCTCACACGCTGGTCACACAGCACACACTCAAAAATTTCAGGGGGTGTAATAAAATGCATGCTCTAGGCATGAAAACAGGATGTCTTTATCATTTGCAGTTCCATCCTTACTTTCTTCCCTTCCTCCACTCAAGGGCAGAATGCAATATTAAAACGAGAGTAAGCATTTTTTTAATTAAAAGAGGTTAAATATATGGGATCTGATAGGCTTTCATCATGCAATTATAAATTGTATGCTGGTTATTTTAAATTTCAACATGCAATTGAAATGGTACTGGGCGAGCTGGCTTGGGTATCTGCTTTGCATTTGAGTGAGTTAATTCACTGCAGGTATTCAGTCCTTAAGTGGCGTCTGCTTTAAATATGTGCAGTAATTCAATCAAAGAAATAAGATGGATAGTTTATGTAATCCTTTTCATCTCTAGATTGCTAAGGTTAACCTTAACTATTCATGAATTATAAATGCACACAGCAATCTCAAATTAATACATGTAAAAAAACCCTCTTTTTTTGATGGCCTGTTGAAAACCATGGAATAGTTCCTTCTTTTAAAATATAGTTGATGAAACCTACAGCCACAGTATATCATTTCTTCCACTTATTATTTGTAATCTTAAACAAAAGTTTTGTGCAACTCATTTTAAATGGTTGTCTGTGGTAATATTAAACCTTTCCTCTGATCCAGGAACAGAGGTAATTTTCTCTTCAAAATTTTGGATGCATCACTCTTACAGCCCTTTTCAGTGCCAACAGATTCTGTGACATGAATGGGAACCCAAAGGCAGATATTACAGAACAATAACGCTCTGTTGAAGCCTTCACAATTCCTGGAGTAATTAAATAAAGGAAAAAGAATCCTTTCTCTTTCATTTGGTTAGTTCATTCAGTGCCATTTGGATGATTTGTGCTGTTAGCTCTCTTCCAGGCAGCCTGAACAATCCACTAGGTGACACCCTCATACTCTTCCTATGCTCTGTGTAGAGGCAAGGAGATAGCGAGTACTGAATGGCTCATTTGTTAAACATTTAAAGCAAATACTGAGATTTCAGGGACAGGTCTCTCTTTGTTTAGTAATATCAGAGATAACACTGGCTTTGTAATAAATACCGTGTTGTTTGTATATAAATTACATATTAAGCAGATTAGCATTTTGTCATTAACAGGAACAAAACCACAAAGCAGAAGTTGTACGCAATATTTCCTATAATTATAATATTTTTTTAAAAGCGTTTGAGCGTCTGCTGAGTAGACTGAATAGAAAATCTGCCTTTAGCATTTTTTACTGAAGGAATAGACCTTCAGTGATTTTTTTTTTTCCAGTGCACATGTGCTTTAGCATCTTTGAACAAAAAGATGTACCTAGTAAGACCCCTAACAAAAGGATTATTAAAGGATAAACTTCAGTGGAATTTTGCATGTGTTTATGCCAGTAGTGAATTTTTCTTGTAGTTCTTTATGTTGATAATGATGCTTTATAAATCCTTTGAAGAAAGCATCTCTTATCATGCTGTTTTTATACACCTAGTATAACAAGGCTTGAGCTTGGTTAGGATCTCTATCTATGAATTCATCATAGCAAATACATTATTTTATTTTATTGCTAGTATTCCTTGCTTGACAATGACTCTGGTACTATTCTATGTATGTAGTGAAAGACACTGGAATTCTGAACTCACTAGTGGTGTAATTAGGAGTAACATCAAACTCATAAGAGTTACATCTCCAAATAATTGTAAATAAAAGCAAAATCACAGAAAGGCCCTAGCAATCGAACACAAGAAAATAATTTTTTTTTAATAGCACATTTAAACAGTAATCATACAGGTCAAGAAACAGAGAAATTGACTTATATGGGCATGGAAATCATTTCTTTTTTGCTCATAATAATTATCCCAATTAATTATACGGCAACTGTAGGTTTTCAAGCTTTTGCTATTCACACACTTTTTTATATTCAGCTACACTTTACAGTGCTCCTTCTTCTAACAACTTCACTGCCTGTTTAGGTCTAACATAGAAAAATTTTTAACTAAGGAAACCTGGAAAACGCCACTGAAATGATACACTGTTCTGCTGTTGGGTATTGTTTATTGACTTCTGTTAGGATTCCTACCATGGGTTAGGCCCATAACATGCTTAGAGACAAATATGCAAAGATGAATAACTCCTTGTATTTTTCCACTTCATTTCAGCTTATTAATGCTTACGCTTAGAAAAAAATATTTCTAATAGTTATTTAAAACAGTTCACTAAATAATCCAACAGATCATCTTCCCGGTGTCCTAAACAATCTGGAAGAAACAGTTTTTGAAACTTAGCTATATCTATATATTCTCTGTGATGTCAATGGAAGCTTGATCTTAACATGTGGAATAATATATAGTGATTTACTCATCCTCTCTGCCAGTCTCAGAATGATAAAATGCGTGATCTTATGCAGCCAGGAGCGTGTGGGATCATACGATGTACTCACACACAGGTATTCCTGGCAGCCAGGCCCAGAGATAACCGGAAGGCTACACAGTAGTTTTAAGATCAGCAAGGCAAGAGGCATTTGAAGTTCAAAAAGGTTTGTGTAGGGAGAGGGCATTTGCCTCCACAACACGTCCAAGGCATCGTGTGTGTATCTCTGCCCTTACCTCAGAGAAGTATCGTGGGATCTTTAGTACTTAACGAAGTTCAGGTTCTTCTGGGTAACATAAAATGAACAATCTCTCAAAGCTCATTGTCCTTTGCCTCAGAGACATCACTGATTTCAGTCAGTTCGAGGGAAGAGTGCCATCTGCTGAATCACAACTATCACTTCTGTAGAACCTTTTCTCTTTTCTTGCTGGTTTCATGACCAAGTCCTGCGCCTCAAACACAGGAGCGTGTGTCATTTTGTGCATGGGACTGGTTCTGTTCTCTTAGAAATTACATGTTTGTGTAAGTGTTAAAAATGGTGCTACCTATTACAGAATTACCACAGCAAGTACATCTGCTTTTTAATACTCAAATAAGAAATGTTCCCCGGGTCTGAAGAGGTTAAAGCAATATTTCTTTTTGTAGAAACATTTTCTGACAGATATACATATATGCGTGTGTCTCACATACATGCATGTATATCTCTATATCAAGGACAATAAGGATGCTTGAATAGCACACATTTTGTAAGAACATCTGCAGAATTAAAGATGATGTCAATTACTTACAAGACATTCTGATGAAATTCTGTAGGCTTACAATTTGAAGAGATTCATTCAGCCGTGCAGCTGTTATATATTATTACAATCTAAATGAATTTTAAGGAAGATAATTAGAGCAGTATATACTCACTCCTAGCAATTTTTTTGAAGTAAGAAAGCACTGACAGCTAAACATTATGTTCTGAAGTATCTGAGACAGTACAAATTGAACAAGCCTTTGAAGCTCTACTATAGCTACCTAACGTAGAATGACCCTGTACTTCTCAAGGATAAAAATTTCCTTATAGTGATTGTTACAGTCTTAGGTGCTCATTAAAGATGGGGTAACTGTGGCACAAAATCTTTATATGTTTTACTTAGGCTCATCTCATGATGATATGGTAAGGTCATTGAAACTTCAGAACTTTAATGCACTGCTGTATTTAGAATTTCTCTGCAGCCGAATTTGAAATCAGCATCCAGCATACACAAGACTTCAACACAGCATAAAATTTTACTGACCCCTTCTCTGAATTACTTACACAAAGGAGCGTGTGAATCTAGAAACATACAATTGCACGAATGAACAGGAAACAGACTTATCTTGAACAGAGAAAACATCCTGGGAATAAGGAAAATGCTTTATTTACCTTCTGTACACATCATTTATACTTGTTGTCAGTTACAAATGAAATGGATTAATTTATGTTGCTAGATAATACATACGGTATAGAAATGCATTAAAAATTAGGGGTTCATAATTAAAGATTGCAGAGAATATTGACAGTTTCATCTAAAACCAAGGATACATAAAAATGACACCTTACGAGTAAATAAACATATGTGTATATAAAATATATGTGTTTATGTACATTCAGAGAATATGTACATTCAGAGAATATGTAAACCTATATTTATAAGCCCTATTGTGGGTTTGCTTTTTTAATAGAAACAATCAATTAAAATATGTAATTTGGTACAGTGTGAGTCTGTCAAGTATTGATACTACAGAAGGAATTAAAAAAAGGCCTTCAAAATGTTATCAGTGGTGGTGGAGGTGAAGGTTTTCTTCTCTTCCTGAAGGCTATTCAGTCTAGGCTTAAAAAAAAAAAGTAATCTGGCTATATACTAACTGGAACAGGCTAGTTAAAGAGAGTATGAAATTCCAGTAATTAGAAATGGATACTTGCTAGTGGGAATATACTTATATTTGACCCTATCTCAAAACAGGGAGGTGAAATAAATGAATTATTGAGGCTCATTTTCAGCCCTGCACGTGACTCCTGTTTATTTAATTCATTAAAAAAGAACAACTCCAAATCTACTTTGTTGAAATCTCAAACTTCTCACTAGGATTCAAGGATTATCTCAGACCTCTTCACTGTTTTAACTCCAGAGGTGCTAATACATTTTTCTTTCATGAAAATGTACGAGGTCCCTGAACAGGAAGATAAATTTTTGGCCAAGTACAATTTGAAGAAATCTGGTTGTATCCAAAAGTATTCACTATTATTGATTGCACAGTTATGATTGCTTTCTAAATGTGTTTGAAGTAGGACACTAATTTCTTTTTCTCTGTGAAAATTAATGTCTAACTTCTGAGTGTTCTAATGTTTTGGTGTATTATCATAACTTTTAGAGGAAAATGTTGCCAGTTTGGCTACTGCTGCTATAGATACATTGTGTGTGTGTATATATATATATATATATAATTATATTTGTCATCAGGAGCTTCCTTTCCCAATGTAAACCAGTTTTGCTTTACATTATTGAAAATTTGACTTTACAGGCCTCACATAAAAGTGGACTAAAATAGATTTGGTGCAATCCATGTGACCTTTCTGTTGCTGGACTTTTGGACAGTTTACCCTACACCACCCTGAGGGAGACAAACTGGGACAAACACCAGTGTGAGTGAGGGAGCTGAGAGCACCCAAACCAGTTTGGCTGATAACAGTGTGGGGTGCGTATAAATCCTGTGACAGGAAGTACATGAAGGTTCCTTCCCTGGTGTTTTATTATCCCACTGCAAGAAAAGGCTTCACTTGCAATGGGGTTAATATATTCAACATGCTGCTGGGAAATGAAATTTCTTCTTACATCTCATTCAATCCTTATAACTTAATGAATCAAACCCAGGAACAGCTGGAGCTTTGCTGTGAGGAGGTAGTGCTGCTTCTTCAAAGTCCACCTTCCCTTTTCCCTTACACTGTTAAATCTTCTTGCCCAAACGCCACCTTTTGTGGCACAGGATAAAGCTGACACGACCATGTGGAGTTGCCTGTTAGAGCTGCTCTTGTGCTATTTGTCTGTGCACCCAGGCGTGGCAGCGGGGATTTGAGGTTGCTTCTCCTAAAGATTTGGTCCACTCCTGGAGCATAGCCAGGCCGCGGGAATCATCCGGTGAAGCGCTGCTTCCTCGCTCCATCGGGCATGCCAGTGGAGATCCGCGCGGGGTGGTTTTTTTTTGTGCGTTAGCTTGTTTTCGGCGGCGGTGGGTGGGGGAACCTGAACTTTTTTTCTGTGCCCGATGCTGCCCCCACTGCCTCCCATCCCTCGGGGTCTGTGCCGTGCCCGGGGCGCGGTGGGGAGCGGTACCTCCGGCGGGGCAGGGGCGGGAGGCGGTGCCGGGGCGATGCGGGGCGGGGCGCGGTGCCGGGCCGGGCAGCGCCGCCCCGGGCGTGCGGGGGCCGTGTAGGTGCGGCTCCTTTAAGGTGTCCCGAGGCGGCACCAGACCTGCCGCGGCGGCAGCGCGGGGAGGAGGCGGGGGCGGCCGGGAGAGGGGAAGGGGAAACCCGAGGCGGAGGCGGCGAGCGGCTCGACGTGACACCAGAAAGTTCAGGCGCAGCGGGCTCGGCCCCGCCTGACTCCTGCACCCCTGCCCCGGCGGCGGGGCAAGGCGAGGAGCCGCTCCTCCTCCTCCTTCTTCTCCTCCTCCTCCCGCAGCCGCCGCAGCGAGGGCGGGCGGGTGGGGTGGGTGGCTTTGGGGGCGTTGGCCCGGGAAGTTTTGCTCGCCCTGTTTCTGCCTTTCTCTCCCTTTCTTTCTTCCTGCCTTCCATCGCCCCTCTTGTGCCCTCCTCCGGCGCTGGGGAGGGGGGGCGAGCGTGGGATTCCCGCGTGGAGGAGGAGGAGGAGGGGGGGCGGCGGCGATGCTGGGCAGGGCTCGGGGCTGCCGCCGGGGCTCCCCTGCCCGCCGCCCCGCCTGACCGCGGCCGGGCTCCGCCGCGGCCCCCGACGCGCCCGCCTCCTTCCCCCGCCATGGGAGCGGGCGCTGCCGCCGCTCCGCCGCCGCGCTGTGCCCGCCGCTCGCCGGGCAAGCAGTGACTCGGCGGGGGCACCTCTCGGAGGGCGCTCCCCTGCCCCGCCCGCCCATCTCTCCCCCGCGGAGCTGTGGCCGCTCCGTGCCCGTCCTGCCTGCGCTCGCTCCGCTACCGCCTCGTCCCCGGCAACCCGGAGCGGAGTCCGCCGCCGGAGCGGCAACTTGTGCGGCGGGAGGCGGCAGCGGACCTCGGCTGCGGGAACTCGAGGATCTTTTGTTTTCTCCTGTCGCTTTGGATAGTCCTGGGAAGTGTCAAGGCGCCGCTGAGGGAAGCCCGGGCCAGACGAGGGGAGGCCGGCCGGAGTTGGCGTGCGGCTGGAGCCCCGCGGACCTGACAGCGCCGCGCCCGGAGGGGGCTCGCCCCGGGAGCCCGGCGGGATTAGGGAACCTCGCTTTACGTTAAGCTTCTGTGGAATTACAACTGGGGGCTCTTCGTTTCTCCCCCCCGCTCTTCTGGCATGAGACTGCTTGCAGGCGCCACCCGAGGACAATGATCGCGGAGTTTGCTCACTTTTACCTCTTTGGATTCATCTGTCTCACCTCAGGTAACCACCTCCCTCAGGCGGGTCAGATGCGCGGCCGCGGCGGTGGCCGCGCTCCCGCCGCCCTCCTCCCCTCCTCGACCCCCACGGTTTGGCCCCTTCGTGCATCCCGACCCTCGCCTTTCTTCGGAAAAGAAGCTCGGTTTGTAACCCGGCGGGCGTCCGGACCGCCTTTGCCCCGGGAGCTGCCGCCGGCCGCGGGGGCTGCCCGGGGGCCGGGTGTGAGGGGATGCGCGGCGCCCGGGCCGCCCCCTCCCACCGCCGGCGGCTCCCGGGGGTGGTTTGATGTAACCGCGGCCGATGCTGAGCCCCGGCCGTGAGGGGGCGGTGGGAAGCGGCCCCGCGGTCCTCCCGCGGCGGAGAGCTGCGCCTGCCGCCCGGCCGGGGCTGGGAATTCCCCCGGGTACCGCGCTCCCTGCGCCGGGCGGTCCCTGAGCGCATCCCCTCTCCCGGCCCCCGGCTAACCCCGCGGCTGGGGGCACGGCGGCCGGGGAGGAGGGGGGAGTGCTCGGGGATGGGATTTGCTTCACCTTGGCGGTTAAAGTTTACCCACGTGTGTGAAGCGAAGCGCCAGTGGGCGCAGGGGAGATGGCCGAGGAGATAAGGGGGGGATTAATGGTCATTAAGGCGCTGTTTGCGCGGGGCTTACGCGTGTTGGGGTATCCTATCGTGCCTGTAGGTTACAGACGGGGTCGCGCTGATGGGGTGTCGCGGATGGCAGGTTTGGCTCGGTGTGAGCCCCCGTGGTGTCCGGAGAGCGGCGCAGGGCTGGGGGCGCCCGTGGGGGCTCCGGGGCTTTTCGGGTTTGTTTCTGCTCGAGGTTCCTGTTGCTCTCAAGAGGCCGGGTTTTCTCTGCCTGCGGTATTCCTTCCCACTCTCATCAACGCCTTTTGTCACACGCTAAGTAAACCCTTGTGCCTTAGTTTGGGCGCGAACTTTCCTGCCTTAATTGATTTTTATAAGTTTGCGGAGGACCCCTTTGAGGCATTAAAGTTATGGTGGCATGAGACATCTGGTCAGGGAATGAATGAATGAAGTTTTTGAAAGACTTAAGCACACTGCCTGAAGCTTTAAGTCTTAATTATGTCACCAAATGCAATAACTTTTATGTCTGTTTCTAGATGATATCATAAATTTAACTATTAAACTTTTGCTGTTAGGTATTGGGTTTGCTTCTTGTGGCTTTGGATATGGAAAGCTTTGCGTCTCTGAGTAACTCTTAACCCTGTTCACTTTTGACCCTGTCAGTCATGCCGTCTTTAAATTGATTTTTCTCTGTATTGCTGCCTTCATCTAATAGAAGAAACAATTGAAATGGGGAAGAGCCTTTGCACCAGTTTGCTCTTTCTAAATCTTTTATGCCAATCATCTCCACCTTGGAAAAGTCTTCACCAACAGTGGGCTCTATAAGTCAGTTCTGTATTGGGCTTATCTTAAACTCCAAGATAAGAAACAAATTTGTTTAATTTTTTTTTAATTCTCTCATCTACTTTTCATTTAAATGCTCAATAGAATAAGTGGCATATAAGGGTTTTTTTCCAATGTTTTTTTGTTCTTCCCCGCCCCCCACAAGAATAGCGATGCTCTCTCTCATAATGTTGATTCCAGCTGAGCTGGAGAGAAAACAAAAGGAAGAAAGCCATGAATTTTTATGGCGATTTTTTTTTTTAATTTTGCCATGTAAGCAAGCTCAGTAACAAAGATAAGAGACAAGCACCAGATAATAACTCTGTTCCAACTCCCTCACCAGAGGAACTCCTTTTCCCCTCAACTAGAGTGTGATCAAATAGTCTTGTGCCTGGAACAATGGAGATGCCAGAAACCTTTGGCAGGATGAAGTTTGAGGGCAGATGGCTGCAGTGCAGGAGGAAGGACTGGAGTCATCTACAGCAGTTTCCACACTGAAATCCTTTGAGTTCTGCTGACAGCTGATCTTGCAATTTGATTGATCCTTTCCTCCCTCTTCCACTGAAGGTTCTCACTTCCTTCACCTACACCCACTACTGAATCAATGGTTTGTGTAGCCACACTCTAAATAGAGATGTTAGAGACTTCTGCTGAGAGGTGGGAAGTAATTGGGGGATGGGGAAGAGAAAAATTTTTAATAATAGAAAGGTGAGTTAGTATTTGTTGAAACAGTAATTGGTAAACCACTTAGATTTTAAAACCTCTAATTTTTACCCTGGTGTTGTCTTTGTGCAATCCTGTGAAGTACCTTCTTTCATGTAAGCCTGTGGTTAATAAATGTTGAGTAAATTTAAATTTGAATAGTGTTGAAAATTGGAATATAGAAGCTTTCCTCCCTTATTCTCCCGGTGTAATTTCAATGCTCCTTTGCATAAAGAATAAAAATTGCTTTAAGGGATACTTCTCTGGTATCCTTGTTTTCTTCAGTATTTCCCTGTTTTCTGCCCTTTTTCCTTCATTCTGAGGCAGACTTGGCTGCATAATCCATGGAGTTTTCATCTTTGCCCCCAAGAAGCAGCAGCATCAAATTAATACGTTTGGAAAAGAAAAGCTTTCAGTTATCTGAAGGGCAACATGCAGAACCCTTTTGCTGGGAATGAGTGTCAAGGCTCTGGGTTTCCACATGGGTGTTCACTGCTCTAGCAATTCTCAAGGCTAAATATGTTACTGGGTGATTTTTTTTTCTGATTCCCTCCGTGGAAATCTTTACATTTTGACGAGGCATTTCATTGCATTA
The DNA here is from genome assembly GCF_022539395.1 of Myiozetetes cayanensis. Classification (NCBI taxonomy): domain Eukaryota; kingdom Metazoa; phylum Chordata; class Aves; order Passeriformes; family Tyrannidae; genus Myiozetetes; species Myiozetetes cayanensis. The sequence goes on from NW_026087742.1 coordinate 8,289,444, forward strand.
CTGATTCCCATCTGCTATCTGCTCAACACCCACCCTTTCTCCCTCTCCTGTCCGTGTTATCCCTTACTAATTACTGCGCTTCAAATGGGATTGGTACGTTTGCTCAGGAGGGGTTTCATGCAGTTTGAAGCAGGCAGTGCTGACAGCAGCAAGGCAGGCGTGTTTTCCAGTGATAGTTCTAGCCAGTGGAGGGCAAAATTGTCTCTTGTATTCCTTCATGGGAGAGCTGCCTCCTGATGGTTAATACTTTAAGGGTGTCAATGGAGTGTCCCCAAAGCCCTTTCTAGTTGGCTAACCTACCTGCTGGAGTAAATAAATCAGCCACGTCTTTTGATATGTTTTGTTTGTTTGTCTCAGAAGTTTGTATTTATAAACTTCCCCTGTGAAGTGCTAGAGCACTTTAAGGAATGTTTCTACCCCTTTTCCATATTCTCTGTCTAATAGTAATAAAATAAGAGCAATCTAAGAAAATATTACACAGTAATTCAGGGAATTATGGAAGTCTAAGTGCATAATCTGTAAAAGCAAGTAAGTCATCAAAGAACACATGAAAACTGTGTTTTTCACCTACCCCTAATGCATTGTGTGCTGTTTTAAGTAATTTTACTGTAAGAATGTTTAAGAAAGATTGAGCCAGCTGCTTAGAGCTGAAGAAGCTGGCAACGCTTGTATTGTGCTTCAGGACTTCAAGCTAGAAAAGCAATAACCATATGCTATAAAATTGATCATTCCTTACTTGTGATAAAACACTCTTGAAGTATCCAGGTGTTTGACTGATTAAAAACCACTTATCCTCGTGAGTACTGATGGTATCTGTGGAGATCAAACTCTTTTTTTTTTTTTTTTCCCCAAGTGTGCATTAATGTGGGTTTTGTTACCTTGCACCCAGTAAGAGACAATTTTTTTCCTCCAGCTTGGCAATTAAGTTGGATACCTGTTTAGAACAGAAGAACACTGATTTTTGCTCGCTTCAGTCAGTTTTGGTTACCAAATGTTTTCTTGCTTCTGTGTCATGTAGTCCAATAACATTGTCCTGGAGCAGCTCAATGTTTTCATGAGCAGGGATCACCTGTAACGTTCAGGGTCCTGAAGTTTGGGGACATCGTGTGTGCTGTCCATAAGGTTTTATTAGAAAACATGAATGTATGTGAAGGATACTTCTGAGTAAGGTTGTCATTGAATCTTCAAAGATAGATGGGCCATTACAAATATTACCTGAAACCAGTGACACTTAGGTAGCATTGTTATTAAATGTCAAATAGTAATATGTGATATCTGTGCCAAATGGGATGACCAAAGAGGTTCAAATCCAGTTTTGTTTCTGTGAGAAGTGAAAAGAGAAAACATTTACACATTCAAGACAAACAAATACATGGCCATACTTAAGAATCTGAGAACTTGTTCCCTCTCTCTCAAATGACATTGGTTTTACTATTTCCTAAATAACTGGAAGAGTTTTGTTTCACAATGCTGAAGAAGTGTAATATTATGTCACATTAGGGGATAGCTTTGTCTAATGAACATAATAATTTGCTGGGTCTGGCAAGTCCAGCCACTTGCTCCACTTGTGCAGTTTATTATTTCTGTCGTAGGTCAGTGCAATGTGTGAGTAACGGGCACGTGGCTTGGTGTCACAGTAGCTGTTTTAGATTCTTCTTCAGAATTTCTCTTTCGTGGTGGAGATCAGTGTAGTCACTGTAGGAGCTCTTGTGAATTTATTGGGGGTTCTGTGTATTTGGTTAGTAATGAGTCATTTCACTGTCAATAGTTGTTAATATTTTGAGGCCAGAAAAGTAGTAGGAGCCTCGCTCTTTCCAGGCAAGCTAAAGGGCACTTAAGAATTTCATATGCTGAGATCCTGACACATTTTATTTGTGTACTTTGCTATATAACCTCGCTCGATGGCGATAACCTTCCTTTACTTTTCACATGAGTGCCTCTTCATAAAATTGTAAGTTAAATAGTGAAGTTACTGAAGTAGCAACTGAGGTGTATTTTAAGTCCAATAAATTGTGTAAACACGGGAAGTAAGAGTATTTTCCTGTTAGTGATGAGAATCTTGACCAAGAGATGAGAGCAGAGCAACAAAGAAATATTCTTTAGTATCTTGAAAGCCAGAGGTGCTTTTAAGGGCAGATAACTTCCTGGTTTATACCTTCTCTAGGAGAAGGATAGATACAGATATATGCACACCCTCTATCTCAATAATACACTGATGCCTCTTGGCTCATTGTGTCAGCCTTACATCAGTGCTAAATTGGTAGAGGTAGAAGGGTATTCTGTGATAAGAAAGAAAATGTCTTATGAGCACAAATATTTTGTAGTGCTGACATAGATGGCAGCCAGCTACGTTGAATTTGCACAGTTGAGACTATGGAAAATCTCAACAGGGGAAAAAGAGAAACAGTTGGGAAGCTGATAATGAGTTCAGTTTTCAGTCAGATGTGCAGAGTTCTGTTATTCTCTTGTTGTATTGCAGTGTTGGGTTCTGGTTTTTAAAGAGCTAAATCTTCCAGTATCCTGGTCATTAACTTAGGCCAGGTGTTCAAAGTTACCTTACCCTGAAGATGACAGTAAGCTTAATTGAAATAAGGTGGTGATGAATTTAAATCTGTGTGTCAGAATTTCTTTGTTAGTTGAGTATTCATTAGAAAAAACCAGTTCATTTGCACAGGTTTATCCACAAAAATGATAAGACATTGTTGTGGAACATTTCTTAAGAGGTATGAGGGTAGGCCTCTCAGACCAGGAATGTATATGATTTAATTGGTGTTAACAGCACAAAGTGAGACAGAGGGAGAGGTATTTATATGGGAGTATCCATTTCAGGTGTAAATAGTAGGGGAGTTGTCCTGCACTTCAACAAAGCAATGAATAGAAGCTTAAGGAGAGTATATTGTATTTCTTTTTGTGCCTTTTGAAAACAAAGTAAGGAAATCGTCGGGGTTTTTTTGTGGAAAAGGGAAGGAGTATATGAATAACTAAGGAGGTTTAATACTGTTGAATACTTAAAAACTATTTTAGGGCTCTCTGAGACTTGTAAATATTTTCCATGCCTCTCTTGTTCTGAAGCTCAGGGAAGTTTCCGACTAAGACTGGTGTTTGTAAGTGTGTGTCTGTGTATGACTGATTAAAACGAAATAGATAAATTGACAGTAATGTGATTTGTGGGTGGCAGCAGGCCAGTCTTTTTAATTAGAACTTGCTTGCCATCTGAGCAGCTGCAGCCAAGGGGAAGATGCAGAATGCTCTGCTCTCACCCGTGAACAGAGAAGTCATTTCGCCTCTGCTGAGGACAGAAAGGTTTATTGAATGATACAGCCTTAAAGTGGCCTTACCAAAAGGAAGCCAGCTCTGTGCTGGGAAGGAGAATAGAAAATCTCTTGCCTTCACTTTTATTTTGATGGGAAGTCCATTGTGCATTCCAGGAGCAGAAACTTGGAAAATCGGAAAGGAGGATCTACCATTAATCAGCAGAGAGTGCACTTGTAGATTTAAATAAACCATCAGTATGTTTTTTAAGTTTATAAAACATCTTTGTGTCTTTGTGAAAACTGCTTTTCAGGTCCTCAAACTCTCTCTTACAGTTTCTTTCAGCACCACTATCCAAAGAACTACACAGAACTTGAGTACTTTTCCATCTAGCTTTTAGTGAAATGATGTCAGCCTGTGCTGCAGGAGAGGAGATCCTCATGGTGTAACTTGGGAATGCACTTGATCTTCTGATGTACATGTTCAATACATGGATTTTGATAAGGGCAGTAGCATGTATGTCATCTCCAAGCTCATTTTGAACACGTTTGGGGTTTATCTTAGGGGTTTTTTTTAATATATATATATATATCAACTGCTATATTGCTAGTGCATAGAACCATCAGATTTTTTATAAAGGCATCTAAGGCATCTTAGGTATCCATCTTCTCAGTCAGAAGGCTGGCATATATATAAAATGCTTGTATTAGCATCTACACTTGACAAAATAGTGAATATGTTGTTGAAGAATTCTTGCTTACTTGGCATCCAAAGAAATTCCCTAGCAAGGGATTAGATTCCATATTTAAACAAGAGGGCAGTACCTCAATGGGTTTGCTCACTGGTGGTAGAAATAAATCCCAGAAGGTATTGCCGTTTACCTCTTGTTTTCTGCCACCAGGCTTTGTACCTCTGGAAGGGCATAAGTATGTTAAATATTTATGTTTATTTACATTTAAGTAAATAACTGCAAATCAAATTAATAGGGCATTGAATTTTAGTACAACTTGCTATAAATTGAGCTTAGAAAAAATGGCTAGCTGAATACATTAATTTTGAGATGGTATTAATATCTTTAATCAGGAAACAAACGTGTCTTCTGGACTGCTGCAGTCTTGAAGTCCATATACTTTCTTTGAAGAAATGCACAGTCAGATATGCAAAATTATTCAAGCTGCCCTTTCCTGTTGGGAAGTATTTGCTCAATAGGGTATTGCATTACCTTAAGTCTAATGCTAATATAGTGAATGATTAAAATAATATGAACACCCCTTACCGTAGATTAAAGATCTGTAAATCTGACAAGCCTGTGCTGAGCTCCAGTTTTAAAATCTTAAAACTTAATACTTTATTTTCTCCAGCTTGCCTAGTGAATGAGCAGTTGAATAAGCTCAGTTTTGGAATAAACTGTCTCTTCAGATGTGCAGGGTATGGCAAGGATCAGTTTCCAACCAGTGAAGTCTGGAGTCATCCATGACAGCTGTCTGGGAGAACTGGATAGTCTGTATAATTTTGAGGTTACTCAGTTTTGTAGTCTTTGTCCTCTGCTCCTTCCACTGTCATGTACATAAATCAGAATTGTGATTTCTTTGGTACTCTTAAACGATTTCGTGCTAGTATTGCATTAAAACTTGCTTGGCTGGCATTTTTGTGTGCTCTGAAATTTGCATATCCTCGGGCAAGATATTTATTTTACATTCTGGGTTAGTTATATTGCCTCCTATCTAATTGCTTAACTGCCTTTATGTTGAAGATTAGACATATAAAACAGTTTGGTTATAAATTCATATATATAGAAGACTTAATTTTACTATTTGCTTCTACAATAGCATAGTAGATAATGAGAGTTTTTTGTCTTAGAAATTAGGATATAATACGTGGCCAAGGATTTAATGTAAGCCTAAAGATATGTGTGGGATCAACTTCCCTTTCTTCTGGAAGTAGGTAAATGGAGAAAGAAATGGTGTTTTAATCGTGACCACATGGACATATTTTTAAAAGTAGCTTGATTTTGAGTAGACACTAAACCTCAAATTTTTGTAATCCAGGACATTGTGAATTGTTGAAGTTGGGAACCTACAACCCGAGTTTGGAGCCACTTAAAATCAGTAGTGCCTTTTGAAACTCTTGATTGTAGTGTTTAAATTAAATTGCCTAAAGTGTTTGACTTCAGTTGCAAACGTTTATGGATCACTGTGGGTTCTTAGCCTGTGTGAAAGTTGAGATTGTAGTGAACATTGGTTTAAGAGCCAATTGACAGAAAAAAGCTGTATAACTCTGAATTTGCATGTGCCTCTTGAGCTCTGTGTAGGTGAGAAGCCAATCAAAAGTGTGTTTGAGTGTGTATTCTCTTAGAACCTTCTGGGCTTCTCACTTTTATAGTACATTTTACTAACACTGGTCAAAAGCAGACTTTTCAGCCCAGACATCTCCTGTTGGCCAAACAAGCCCAAGCATGTAAGCCCAAGATAAGGATAGCAGCTCCCAAGTCCAAAAATAAGTTGTGCCTGTAGCTGTGGTGAAAGAATAATACAAGGTCATAAAATACTATTTTTGGATCAAATGTTCAGCGATGTTGCTAAGCTTTTGCTTCTCTCAGAACCTCTTGGCACCTGGTATTAAAGTTGGCACTTGCCCTAGCTTTGTCCTAGGAGATCTCTGGGATGCTAGGCAGCTCCAGAACTGGGATTTGCAAATTCTGAGTGTTTCTCCCCTCACCTCCCACTCACAAAACAACTCTGTCAGTGCAACTTTCTGGTTTTGGAATAGAGCTAATGCCCTAAGTACTGCAGTTGACAGATACTTCATAATCAAAGTGTTTAGTGGTAGGAGGTGATAAAGGGGGAAAAAATTAGAAGTAGTGTGAGGAAAAGAGGAGAAATGAAAACAGGGTAAGTAAGGGTAGTAACAGGTTATTTTACTTTTTGCTGGCCAAACCAGGAGTTGTCCGTGGAGAGGGCAGGGTTTGGGACTGTGATGCTGTAGCAGCAGAATGTAGGAGAGAGAAGGTATATAATGAACAGGTTTAACAAAAAAGTGCCTGATGTAACCATAGAATAGAACTTGTGCTGTGCCACTGCTCAGGCATAAAAGTGATTGGCAGGAGGCCCCGTGCACGGAGTAAAATCCTGTCTTCACCAATGTGGAAAATTATGGTTTCAACTGCAAAAGGAAGTAAAGCTTGGAAGGAATTAGCATATCTCTAGCACCGAGTGGCATCTGGAACTGAATGGCTGGGTTAAATCGTTCAGTAGTGATTAATGAGGCTCATTGCTTAGGTTGTACAGCCTTTAAAAATTAAAAGGAGTAATTTTAAACTAGATGCAAAGCAGAAAGAAGAAACCATTGCTGCCATTTACCTCTTGAATACAGAAGGTGGAATAAAGTCTTCCCTCTCTTTTGATACAAGGAGAAAACCGTCAAGTTCTTCTCTTAAGATTAGAAACTAAGAAATGAACTTCTGAATAATTGTTTTGAGGAATGTTTTGGGATTTTTTTAAATGTGGGGGTTTTTTTAAATGTAAATTTCAAGGCAGTCAGGGCTTTGAAATGAGAGGGAGTGTTCAGGATGGGATTTTGCTGCTGGTGAGTACTTGGCTTCTTAGAAAACTTAAAAAAATAATTTGTTTGTCTCCCACTCATGAGTGTTAATCTGCCTTGCTTATAGGGGAAGCAAAATATTGAAACATATAAAGTGAAACAAGATTAGAGACGTACAGAGCATTTTAACTTTACTGGAGCGTGGTTCTGGCAGTTCCTGAGCTGAATGGTAATGGAGCTTGGTATCATATGAGGAATAATGTTCAGAATGTTCAAAGGCTGTTATTCCGTGGGAGGATTACAGTACTGATATAAACAGACTTCTGTTTACTTCCAAGATTTTAGTGGAGCGAATAGAGAAACCAGTGAAGTGTGTGTTCAAGTGTTAAGGGTTTTTTTTTTAAGAATTGTAAAAAGAAACAAACAGTGGCATCATTTATGATGCTTTTGCTTAAAATGGTTGACCTTTCTGCAGCAAGTTCATGGGCATAGAAGATAAAAGGGAACTAGGCCCTTCTAGAATAAGGTATTTATTCATTTGGAGCTTATCACTGCAAATACGAAAACGGAATTCCAGTGCTTGGGACTTAGGTTCCCTAAACTGTGTTGCTGAAATATCTCTGCTCACAACACTTTATGGCTTCTGGATTGGCAGGTTTTTTTTAGTTGTTTATTGTCTACCTTGCTTTGCTTTTAAAATGTTTCTGATTTTCTTTTTTGGAGAGGGGATGCTGATGTGTTCAGCAGAAAATAAGGGAGTAAATTGGTTTATTTTTTGTTTGGTTGTTTGGTTGGTTGGCTTGTTTTTTAAACCTAACTGATTGCATCTTTCTCATCCATACACTTATGTGGTACCCACGACCATAATGTGGAAGAGGGCTATTTAATCATTTAATCCCCATCCCCACCCCAGTACTTCATATCAGATGGGGATTATTTTTTCCCTACTTTTGCTGGGACAGCCAGGGTAGGGAGGTTGACCTCGTGCTTTAATGTTGTGACCAGAAGGAATGAATGTTATTTGCACAGGCAACTTTTGGGTTTTTCTAATTCTCAGACTATGAGGTTTATTGATACTGTGTTTGATTGTGACTAATAACTGTGAATTTTTTGTGGGGAAATTACTGTTTGCATGTCCATGAAGCCAGTCATTATTCCAAAAAGGTTGGGTTAGTGTCTGCAGTAAGATTATCGTGTCTTCAGAACTGATATTTCTGTCCTTGACAGGAATTTGCGTTTTATTTTACATCAACTTCCAGAAGGGCATTTACATTTTGTTACCTTATTGCAGGAAGGAAAGCAGCAACCTCTCAGCTAAAAATTCACATTGACCTACAGTCTAGTAATAATTAGAATTAAACAGAGGTAGTAATTTAACTTGGTTGTTTCATCACGGTTCCTGCAGGCATGCAGCTGGTCATTTTGAAATCTCGTAAAATGAAATTTTATTTTGCTCACCTTACGCAGGTCAAGTAAAAAGCCACATCAAGTTAATGAATCCCTTTCTTTGCAATGGACTGAACGTGGCATTTGTTTTTGTTCTGGCAGTCGTGAAATCACAGGGTGTTGGCGACAAGTCCATTATTGGCTCTGTGCACTGTGTTTCTGAGGGTTTCTACTCCACCCAGCATATTATGTGTGCAGACTGTATCATACCCGTTAAAACTTGTTCTAAAATGAGGATTCCTCTTTTTAAAAGCAGTAATAAAGAGAAAATAAAAATAGCTCCCTCTTCTTTATTAGCATAAGTGAAAGAGAAGCAGCAACTCATTCCTTTTGTGGCCTGAGGAAATAAAAGAAGACCTGGATGAGTTCTCAGCCCCTTAAAGTCAAAGGAAGTTTAACTACTGGTTTTAATTTTTACCTTGTCTTGCAGAAGCTCAAGTTGTGTGTCACTTTTATTCTGCGTGTTGATACATACGAAGCATAATAATGGGGAAAAAGAGATGATTGAGGATGCACTTCTTAAAAAAATGAGAAATTCAAGACTAGTCAGATTCTGCAATTTAGGATCCTTTTTTGTCATCGATTGCAAGGTTGAATTTACGGTGTGTTGTGTTGGTGCTGTTGGTGTCTTTCATGTGGTAGTCAGTCGTTTCCTTGAATACCCAAACTGGTTTTGTTGTAGCTTCTCATTTGTATCTGCTGTCTTTGATTTTTGTTTGTTTGTGTGTCTAATAGCTTCTGCAAAGCATTGCTGGCTTTGAATTTCCCTGTGCTGTATATTTTTGTGTGGCATTTAGAGAAGAAACCAAGAGTTTTTTTCCTATAGTTCTAATTTTTTACATAGCAAAAATACTCAACTGTTACTGTTACTCAGTTTTGAAAATTAATACAATCTAGTTCCTACTAGCACGATATTTGAAGGGAGCCACAATAGATTCTAAACCAAGTATTAAGCACAGATCACTTGTTTAAAGAGAGAACTTAAAATGATAACAGACTCATCAGCTTTTAGAACATGTTATTTCCAAATCTCTGCTTAATTTATTCCCCCCAAGGAGTTTTAAATTACACAAAAAATAAAGCCAGACCTTCCTCAGTGACTAAAAGTACCAGGTGTCAGATCAATAGCATGTGCTTCTGGGAAACAAGAATTTCATCTGAGGAGACTTTAAATGCACTTATTTTCAACTTCCATGAGCTACAAGTTGTACGTCTAGTTTTGGTTTTCTTTTCAAGTGGTCAGTACTAGGTAGAGTTTTGTTATTTTGCTATTGATTTAAGGCAGAGATACCTACATATTTTTCTCCAGGCTTTTAAGGGCTCAAGTTTTAAGTGGTAGATCATTATTGTATGCATCAAAAGTGAAGGGTGATTAACTCTGTCTGGGTGCATGCAGTGTAATTTTAGAGGCTACAAATGTTGTTACAAGTCAGGTTAAGGTTTAAAGGTGAAAGTTTGGCTGAATGAGTTTTACAGCTTTAAGTTAATGTATGCAAACAAAGAAACTCTTGTTTTCTACCCATTTGTGTCTAATGAGCAAGTAGCTCATGTGGTACAGAAAAGAAAATGAGAAGATTGTGCAGTTTGCCATAAAGTTAAAACTACATACTTTTTATTTCAATTTAGAAGTTCCATTAAATAGACCAAATCTAATACAACTTTTATTTAGGCTGTTCATCATCTAATGTAAAGGGAAAGGATAATTGCCTTAAACTAAGTGATAATGATAAACTAAATGATAATGGCTTTAAACTATTATAGCTTAACTTTTAACATTAATGTATTTTTTAGCTTTCCTCATATGCCATTAAATAATTCAAAGAACCTGTTGAGGTAGCACTTAAAACTCTCCTGGTGTGTTTAAGCTTTTTTTCTAGATAGTTCTAAAGTTGCATTGATAACTTGGCTTTTCACTCAATTCTCTGTCTTAACCATATTCCTGAAAGTGTAAGTTCAACAGTATGTGGGAAGAGAATGGCCATTCTTGGATTACAGAGAAGTTACACGGAAAACCTGGAATTTCTTTTAAAGGCATGAGCCTGATTTATGATGTTAAAACTGTAAATAATGAGGCAGGTAAGACCTGTCTCTGTCCTTCGTCCATGTATTGCCTTCTCTCACCCTTCAAGATTTCTTTGCCAAGCAATTTGGAAGCTTTTTTTTTTGAACTTGTAATCAATTTCTGTTTACACTGGATAAAAGCTAAATAGTGTGGGTTTTTATGGGACTGCAGAGCAGCATAAAAAACTGTTCAGCTGCATCTGAAGTGATCCAGTCTGATAGCAATCTGGGTGCAAAAGCCAGGGTGCATAAATGGAATAAAGCAAAATGGAAGTGATTAATGGGAATAAAAATAAACAGCTTTTGGTCTCGGTAAATGATACCTTTAAAGCATGGCAGCCTTGTTGAACATAATTAAAGTTGTAAGAACCGGGGTGGGGTGAGTGGGCTCTATTCTCTGAGGTCATGGTGGAAATACAGAGGTCAGGGTTTTACACTTAGTCTTATGTAAACAGTGTCATGCCCTGGTAAATATAAGAATTGATTTAACTAGGTTAAGCTAATTTAACAAAACCCAGAAAACAAAACCCCAAAAAACCCCCAAAACCACCAAAACAATTAGACAAGCAAAAAACCCAAAGACAAAAAACACACCCAAGGTGCACTCATTTGATATCAAAATTTAGGTGCAGCCTTTATATCCTCTTTTAACCATTGGGTGGGGAAGGGTGAAGAGAAAAATGGGAAGAACAGGCTTCTATTTATGCTTGCTTCGGGTTGCCTGTTGCTGCTGAGTGATTCTTTGGTGTTTGACTTTCTACAGTAACATCTCTGTAGGTTTCCTTAAGCCTGTTCCTTGAAGTCTGTAGGTTCAAATTGACACTTCATAGAGATTTTTATTTCTAGTTACATCCACTGAATATTATTTTCTTTTGCTGCAGAGTTTACATGCTTGTTCTTCTTGTAATCCTGAACCAGGGAGTCATAGAATAGTTTGGGTTGGAAGGCATCTTTTAAGAGGTCCTCTCATCCAACTTCCCCCTGCAGTGAGCAGGGACATATTCAACTCAATGAGGTTGCTCAGAGCCCTGGCTAGTCTGACCTTGAATGTTGCTGTGTATCTCTGAGTAGGTTTAGTCTTTATTTAGTTCCAGTGGTTGTGGGGTTTGGTTGCTTTCTTCATTAGGGGTTTGGATTATGTATTTAGACCTATATTTATGCACGGTAGAGAAGAAATTCAAGGGTGTCCTAGTAGTTCTCCCTTCTGAATGACACAAATTTTGTCTTTTTTTTTTTCCCTGCCTCGTCTCTGTTTGTGTTGAGCCTCCTTTCATTACAGTTCCATTGCCAGTCAGAACGAACCACCAGCTCCGGGCAGAACACGTCTCTGACTGTTAGGGATGGCTGGCAAAACCCATTGAATTGAAAACAGTGTTCTGTAACTTAGTCTGGCAAGCACAGGCACCACTCCCTCCCAGAAGCTTCAAGGGCAGTTGCTCAGGCTCTCAGAGGCTTTGTGTAACCATCCACCAGCTGTGAGCTGGCTGGGCTGCTCGTTTCCAAATGACTGGCTGTATGAGCTGTCACTTTGTCACTGCAGTGTAAGGGGGGGCTGCAGGCTCTTGGAGAAGAGGAGGATGAGTGTTCAACATAATGGTTAAGTATGCAGAAGAAAAACCCTCCAGTTCCTGGCTCCAAGTGTCTCCAGGCAGCTCTTCCTTGGTGTGAAACGCTGCTTTAATGTAGGTCAGCTTTAACTGCTGTAAATGAGTGTAGTTCTAGGGAAGTCAATGAGCCGCTGTTAATTTACTTGACTTGAGAATCTGCCCAAGTAGATGAGCAACTGGCAACCTCAAAGGCGAGTGCTTGTCCCGCAGGAGAAGTGCAAAACCAGTTGGGTGTTTTGTATTTGTTTTCTTCTCCCTCTCTTCTGGGGAAGGAGTTAACATCCCTACATCCCAGCAGTGTTTATTGCGAGTGGAATTTTACTCACAAAAGGAGGGTTTGTAAAGCTGTTGCTGTTTTGGAAATACAGGGTTAAGAGTTAACTTCAGCTTCTCACTCCAGATTGCCTCTTTTACTAATAAAATGAGTGGGTATCACTTCAGAGCACGAAACTGTCAGTCAGAATTCAGCATGACTGACATAATTAGCGGCTTCTAGAGGAGGCTGAAGATTGATTTTAGTGAAGACTGCTGACGTTTGCCCTGCCCTGTTCACAGAAGGAGGCTTCCTGTATCCCAGGGGTTTTGATATGTCTAGTGAGAATGAAATAAACACTGGGTGTTTGCCCCAAAAGCTTACTTTGCACTGTTTTAGTTGGTGTTTGCCTGATGTTCCAGGAGGAACTGGGTGTAGACCAGGAACACCTTTGGTGTGAGGTTTGTGAGGGTAGCTCTGTCCCTTCAAAACTACTTCATTGAAGGCAGACTCAGGTCAGCCCAGTCCCAGTAGGTGCAAATGAACTCCAAGGAATTGCAAGACTGGTAGTGCTTAAAATTTTCTATTTTTTAGAAAGATCAAGTGAAAATGGCGTCCGTTTTAGCAAGCTGGATGACAGATTTGGTGACTTAAACCATGTCAGATAAACTGTGCCACTGGAGTTTCCTAATCTAATGCTATCAAGCAATGTTGTCTCTTAAGTCTGAGAGGGGCCAGATGCTTTTAGAACTAGACTGTGTACTACTTACAAATATGCAAATAAAAGGAAAAAACCTTAATTCCAGAGCATACTGCATATGTATCTATTGGGAGAGTGTGCATTTAAGGAGGAGTGTAGATGCCAGTGACTCAGTTTTGTTGTTACTGTCCTTAACAATTCATCTCTCCTCAGGGACTCTAAACTCTTCCAACTGATGAGATATTTGGTTACCTGGTTTGATTGTTGTTCTAAGTGTTTTGCATGACTGGAAAATTATATTTTGTTCATTTTGAATTGCAGCTTTTTACTGCCCAGTACTTTGGTTTCTCCTGTAAGCTGAATATTGAAGCTTCTTAGGTGAGGTGCTTTGCATAGCAATTGCTCTGTATTTACCCTAGGTGCAACTGTGTAAAATGTTTATTCCTTAATGTGTGTTTCCTATTTCTGTGATCAAATAGCTCCAGGAATAAGGCAGTATTTTTACTTTTTAAACATTCATACACACGTAATCAGGGAAGACTCTCAATAAGCAAAAGAATTACTGTATGCAAAATGCTGCCTTTGGTATCAAGAGTACAAGGAGCTTTGCTACTTTCTGCCTTCCACAGGCACTTCAAATGAAATATTTTGCCTGGAATGTTTTCTGGATAATTCCAAATGGTATCCAGTATCATCATGTTGGCTTTGATTTTGTTTGTCTTTTTCTGGGAATGATTTTGTTTTCCTTTTTTGTCCCAGGTTGCATTCTGGTTGACAGTGTAAGACTACTTGCTATTCGTGGATGAGACTTGTAAGAGAATCTTTGAATCATCAGACATTTAATTTTCCAGCTCTGTGAATTCAGGGGATGTAAGAGAAGACATAGCCCAATACAAAGAAAGAAGGATCTTTCTTTTTCAACAGCTCTGTAATGTGCTTTTTATATATTAAAAAAAACCAACCCTGAGGACTTTATGTGATTTTTGTGTTTAGGGTAACCTAAGCACGGTCTTAAATTCCCAAGGGTTGCAAACAGAGGTAAGTCATGTCTCTGTCACATTTGTCTGCAATGAGCACACAGGTGCCTGTTTTGTTTGGGATCTCCTTCACAGCGTGGGAATTCTCTTGCCTTCTGTACATCCACTGGACAGCAGCAGCAGTGGTGGCGGTCCAAAGGTCTGCCCCGGGCCCTGTGCCTGCTGAGTAGGAAGTGATTTTCTAGGTCCTGATCAGTGGGGATTGGAAGGCACTCAGATGTCAGCAGGTTGGGAAGCAGTGTTTAACACAGCAAGTGTGATAGTGAGGGTGATGGAGGGTTAGAGTCAGAGAGGTCCTCAGCGACTTGTGATCTCTGCTAATTAAGCAGAAACAAGCCCTGTATGCAGGACTTGCTCCAGCAGTTCCTTCCTTCCTGATTTGGGGTTCCCCAGCATGGATAATGTTGTGGGAGATAGCAACAGAGAGTTTCTCGGTTTGACTTGGTTGGTTGTGTGATTGCTCTGTCATTTAATGCTTGGCTTAGTTTTTTCTCTGTCTTATTTAAGCAGTCTGTTCCAGACGTCTTGCTTGCCCTGCCCTACTTATTTTAATTACAGCTTGAGTTAACTTTTCTTTGAACATGTTAAGGTATGTCTCTAAAATACATATGTATTTTTTTTTTTTGGGAAGTCAGATATTATATAATGTATCTGGTATGTTTTGGAACGTGCATAGTTCCCTGGCAACTGTTAAGCAAAATTATGCCTTTCTCTATATTGTAGTGTAGGAAATTATTATTTTAGTCTTTAGTTACATACCAAGTTAATTATTCTATTTTTTTTAAATATGAAGTAATATCCTTGGGGATAAAGTAGGATCAAAAGACATCTCTATTTAAGAAGTTGGGTTAAATGTTGTCAGCGTTAATACTGCAGTTTTGCTAACACTTGTACCCAGTGAAATGACTTGGCAGTCTTGAGGTCTAATACCCAATTTCAGGGAAGGTGAAAGACCAAACTCTTTTCCTCCTAAACTTTGTTTCCTGTGTCATCACAGAACTGGTCAGAGCAGAGTTGTTTGTTTCTGGGGTGAATTAAACTAAAGGAAACCGTGTTCAAGGCCAGGCTGGATGGGGCTCTGAGCAAGCTGGTACCAGTGGAAGGTCTTCCTGCCCAAGGCAGGGGGCTTGGAACTAGATGATCTTGAAGGTCCCTTCCAACCCAAACTATTGCTGGAAAAAGTATCAAAAGGTGTGCTAGTGTGCACCCCCACCTGAAAGACTGCATGTAGTTTTTCAGGTTTTATGGATATGGCTCAGTTTCAGAGATTAATGTATCTGGCTTGTAAGCATATAGACTTAAAAATTTGAAACTTAAAAGCATTCTCCTCATAAATCAGCAGAAATTTTGGGGGAAAGGTGAAAAGGTTCTTTTGGAAATTGTGCATTTAAAAAAGCATTCACATAATGCATTCACCACTTTCACAATCGTGTTATATGTGGGACATGAGCATATTTGTAAGGCAAAGACTTTGTTTTAATTAGCTGGAATCTGAGAATATTAAGCAAAATTTTTCTTCATTTCTGTTTTGCATTGACTGAATAAAAATATTTTTATGGTCAAAATTTGGTTTGACCTAGTGTAAATGGCCAGCTGTTAAACTGAAGATTGAGGCTGGTTTTGGGTTGTTTTTTTGTGGTTGCGTTGTGTTGTGGTTTGGTGATTGTTGTTGTTTTGGGAGTTTTCTTTGTGTTTTTGTTTTAATGGGATTAAGAAATCTCCAATTAGGGTGCTGTGAAAGCCATGGAAGAAGATCACAGTACCTAGCCATCAGAAGCAATAGCAATCTGGGCAGCATTCAGCAGTTGAGCTAATTAATTCTTCTCTTTATATTAGACCTCTCTGATACATTGGTCACCCTTAATTATGTGCATCCCATAAAAAGTAGGTGCTACTCTAGTTGTACTTGGGTTTTAGGGAAATATTTCTAGCATGAAGAAACTTGATGGAGAGTCTGAAGAACAAGATTTATTAAAGTAACTTCATAGTGACATTTGAAATCATTTTACCTTTTTTGGAAGTAGCCTTGGAACAAGACTGCATTCAACAACTTGAATGGAAAATCAGAGTGTAGCCAATATTATCTTGCCATCATAAGGAAGTGGTTTCAGTCTCACAGCTGAAGGAACGTTGTGTTAGGGATAAATATTTTATGTATCCTCTAACAATGAAGCACCAGTTTGTTTTTCTGTGTGTGTGACACATTAATATTAAAAAAAAAAAGAAATAAAAATCCCTCAGAATTCTTTATTTATCCTCACTGCATTTATCTTCTATTAGGGATTATTGAAGTGTATTGGATATTCCCTTCCCTTAATCTCCCCTGCTGATTTCTATTACAGGAAACATGATATTTGTTACAAGTGCTCTTCCCATGGTAAGGTTCAGATACTTAAAGATATGGTTGGGAGTATGAGTTGGATTTGTTTGTCCATGGTAGGAGTGCTGACATAACATCAGGTTTAACAATAGGCAGAACAGTTAGTAACAACAAAAGTTATTGCTTTTATGTGTCGGTATTTCTTACTACCTTATTCTCTTGGAATCGTGTGGGAAGTGTCACACCAGCTTGGAATGTGTTGGTATTAACCATAACTTTCAGTATAGTATTTGTGACTGAAATCTACAAAATTAAGCATTTTCTCAAAATAGTTTAAAATAAACCATTTTCCAATTTTAGGAGCAGCAGGAAGACAAGAATTCTCTAGATTACATTTAGGAATATGTTTCCTCTCACTGTGTTAATACATCCTTACCACAGTGATAAAATCTTAACTATTTTGATTATATTTTTTCATTTTACTTTTTCGCTTTGAAAAGTCTTAAGGAGTAAACCTTGTAAGCAGAGATCATATTAATTTCTAAAGATAAGCTCTTTCTCTCCTTCTTTGCCTTTTATGAAATGAAAACTATTTGTCATAAATGTCTATTCATGGGAATAGACTTCAAAGTTAAGTTTGTAAATTTGATGAAATAAAATCTTGCAAAAATCATGAAGTGCTTGTTAAGAACAATCAAGTTAGAAGCTCCACACGGCAGTTTTGGTGTACTCATATTTCAGTGTGTGTCAGAATTCAGAGAGAAATTATTTGGGGAATAGATGACTCATACTAGATTAGTCTTGTATTAAGGTCCAACATAATTCAGGGTAGGTAGCTGAAACTTTATAGTAATTTTGAATTTTGGAGAAAGGAAATAAATCTTACTTGATTATTTTAGTGTATGCTGAACATAAAAATATATTGCTCTTAATCAATCTAAGTATCAGAGTTTACTATATAATAAGGAATGTTTCTTAAAGATAGTGTTTCTTTCTTTTTGGGTGTACACATGTTCTCGCTGTCCTAAGATAAAAATATCTCTTTCTTCCTTCCAAAATCTTTATCTTGCTTCAGATTCCTTCTCTGAGATAGGTGAAAGGATGTATTTTTTCTTCCAGATCACAGACTGCCTCATTTTATATTCATGATACCTAGTTATGTAGTTTGAAATAGATTCACCCCTGCATAATGTACAAATATAAGTCTGTTGTGTTTTGGTGGTTGTGGTGTGGTTTTTTTTCTTTCCTGTAGCATATTCCTCCTTCTCATGAATAGCCAATAGTTTTGACAATTTTCAGCAACTCCTTTTAGACAGGCCTTTAATCCTCTACTACTGCCTGTCTCCTTGATTACAAATACAAGTTTAGGCATGCTAGAGAAGAGGGCAATGTCTTCCCTAAGAAAATACTCAGCCTTAAAGAAAAAATGAAGTTTCTTAAAGTGTCATTAAAATAAGAAAGCTTATATATAATTAGAGGTAAAAAAGAGGTATAACTCTCATGTGTGCATTTAGACAGCTTTTTACAGTTTGGGAAGCTTCAGCTAGGAGAATGTTGTTTATAAAAATGTATTTTCTGCTCCATTAGAATAGAAAATGCCATTTTTAAAATCTATAATGACAAGCAATTCATTACCCCTCACATCCACATTTCTTGAGCATATTTGTTGGATCCCTTCTATGTCTGTTAAGAGACAATAACTGGAGCATTGCTATGGTAATGCTACAGTTTCCTTAGGAAATGGCACTCCCCCCCTGGAATCCACATCCTTTCTTATTGCTCTACCTTGCTTGACTCTGCTCAGTGTGAGCACAAGGCCACACTGCCCCAATTCCTTCTCTTTCCATAAAGGAAGTGCATGTCCAACAGCAGAAAACTGAATTAATTAAAATTTAGCATAGGATACTGGTTACAGACCAGTATTGGTCTTGTCTTTTGTGTAAACGGCAGGAGCTCCCTTTTGTTTGTGTGTGTGTGTCTCTTCTCAGGTTGTGGTTCAGTAGAAAGCAAATTATGTTTCAAGTAAAGATAGTTGACTTCACACACAAAGTCTGAAATGTAGTTTTATAAGATGATTGATGGAAGTAACAGTGTAGTGTTTTATGAGTTGTTTATAGCTCTCATTTTAGAGCATAGCAAGAGGTTTCCACCTCTTTTGGATTAAGATCCCAGGTAAATGCGAAAAAAATCCTTGTACATGACTCTGTACATCCACTGTAATTAGTGTTAAGATGTAAAGACGGTGATGGTTCCCTGCTGGTTCCATGATATCAGACTGATCCTCCAAGAATGGCTTCATGGGGGGTGACAGGTGCTTGCAGTTTGCAGTTCAGGATCCATCCTCAAGGGAAGACCAAAGATGGACCTATTTTCTAATGACAGATAGTAGCAGAAAGGATTTTTTGAGCTTCATGTCGTGGCTGTTTTACATTTTGTGTTTTCTCCATAGATATGTATTGTTTGTCAGATTTAGAGCTTACAAGCAGGCTGAGGTCTTGCTGCCCTTCTTTGCCTGAGCAGGACTCTGTACTCACCTCCAGGAGCTATTGCCTGTCTTCAGGTGTCCTGTGGATTCTTTGAGGAAAGCTTTCCCTTCTAGCACAGTAACGAAGAGAGGGGAAAATGCTCTTGAAGATACATCTGCTGTGCCAATGGGGGCATAGTAACAACCAGTGCATCTTGTGTAATTAAAGCAGCAACTGTGTGACTCAGATCTTGTGCTAGGCAGGTGGAATGCTTTGTTGTGGGTAATTAAATTATAATTCTTCTGCTCTTAATTCTTGACTATTTTCCAAGGAGTTTTCCGACCATTTGCATCACCTGTGATAAGACCAACCTTGTCTTTGTTTGGCTTATGCATTCCTTTTTACATGACTAACAGTTGAGATTATCTCAATGTCTGTCCTCTCTGAGGATGCAGTGTTCTGCATTAAACATCTGCCTCCACTTCAAAGAACAGGATTCAACTACTGCCTCTTTCACTTGAGTTTCTTACTGGAGAGGTAAAGTATGACAGTGGGATAGACTCGGACTTTCTGAATGTTCTAAATATCTCTGAGAATTAAAAGTGCATCTTTGAGCTCCTTGCCACCAAAAGGACTGTTGAAGATTATTTCTACAGCTTATTTTAAGCAGTGAACCAACAGTCAGGAAGAGAGTAGTCCTAGGAATACATATTTTTAAACTATGTGCAATTTCTCATAGGGTGTCATAACTTGTATTTGTTGAACTTAAACAGATGGATGCCATTTAATAGCTAATGTGTAACTCTGCATAAATACAAAATTGACTTTATTCCTAATGCATTTAGCTATTCTGTCAAATTCCAGCTATTTTTAACCTACTGGTTTTTATGAAAATACCTTGTGTTACAATAGTAATATTTTAATTCCAAAATCTGTTTTTGTGGTTATTTTATTTTATTTTTGGTAGTGATTCTTTCCCCTTGCAAGACTGCCTGTCAGTAGAAACTAACCAAGTTTGATTTCAGTGTTTGTGAAGGATTCTAAATTCCTGCGTTTTCGTAATGTTTCTGCTCTTCTGGCATCAGACATTTCTGTAATGTCACTTCAGAGAAGCAAACCAGATTTAAAAATTAAAAGCATTTAAAAATTGAGAGTTGATTACTTAAAATGCAGTGAAGTATGAACGTGAGCCAGCAGTGTGGCCAAGAAGGCCAGTGCCATCCCGGCTCTATCAGCAATAGTGTGGCCAGCAGGAGCAGGGCAGTGACTGTCCCCCTGTGCTGGGCACTGGTGAGGCCACACCTCGAATCCTGTGTCCAGTTTTGAGCCCTGCACAACAAGAAAGACACTGAGGGGCTGGAGCGTGTCCAGAGAAGGGTCTGGAGCACAAGTCCTGTGAGGAGCTGCTGAGAGCTGGGGGTGTTTAGCCTGGAGAAAAGGAGGCTCAGGGGGCATCTTCTCGCTCACAAGTACCTGAAAGCAGGTTGTAGCCAGGTAGGGTTTGGTCTCTTCTCTCAGACAGCAAGTGGCAGGACAAGAGGAAACGGCCTCAAGCTGTGCCAGGGCCGGTTTAGACTGGGTATTAGGAAAAGTTTCTTTGCAGAAAGGGTGGTCAGGCACTGAAACAGGTTGCTCAGGGAGGTGGTAGAGTCATTGTCCATGGAGGTATTTAAAAGATACCTGGCATTTGGGGACATGGTTTAGTGGTGGACTTAGTAATGCTAGTAAGACTTCATGTTCTTAAAGCTCTTTTTCAACCTAAATGATGCTGGGATTGCATTAGGAGCATCAGCAACTGTGACTTCCAGTTTGAAATGTTATACCAGTGAGAAAACTGTGTTGTCAGTTCCTACACAACAGCAAAGCTGCAGAAAGACTTTGACACAGGAAAGCCATCAGGTCTGAGGTTTTCACCTGGGAAGGCCAGCTGTCCCGTGTGGGGTTTTGTAAGTCCGTGTCTACCACAGTTTGTAAATTAAAACTGCAGCACAAACTGCAGACTCTGCCTTTTACAGTAGCTGCTTTTACATGATATGTGCAAGAAAGTGTCTCCTACTGGAAAGTCGAATAAACTTCTTCATGTACCTCTCTTTTGTTTATATTGAGTTTTTAAGTGGCTTTCTGTAAACCCCATCATCATGCTGCTGCTGCCAGAGTGACTAATAGATCTATTGACACCATCTGTCTGAGGAATCCACAGCCGCTCTTTCCAAGTCTGGTTTAGTTTTCAATAGAAAAGCATTCTTTATAGGAGGAATTATTTCTGCGTTGCTCTTTTCTCTTTTGCTCTCATTCCCCACCCAAGGATCCTTAGTGGTGATTCATACTGGAATTTCCCCCAATTTCTCTTTCCTTTTGCACATCCAGTAAATTTCTCTGTTGATTCTCCAGTATTGTATGATTTGTTGGCAAGTTTTATCGCATTATAGAAGCTGTAGGGCAATCTGGACAGAAATAAAACATGAATAGCTCATTTTGCAGATAATTCTCTTAAATTGTTTTGTTCTTTTGGAAAATACTTGATGTATATAGATAATGTTTTTATAACTGAACTGATGGTGTGTTAACCAGATTTAATAGCGTGTCTTCTGAAATACTTCTGCTTCGTGGCAGAGAAACCTATTTCTGCAAAGGGAAGTTAAATTGTACTTAATACTTAGAATATCCATTTCTTTAAAAATTATTCTAGTTGAGTAGTGTAAGGATGTGGGGGGAGGAGGAAAGCACAGACAAGTTGACATGAAGTGTTCCAGTGTTCCACTGCTCAGTCTTGCCATTTATAGTTGGCGGAACCAGCATGGTGCTCGAAGCAAATGATGTTCTTAATGGTGGTGATTTAGATTTTTATTAAAATGTATATTTCTCTAAGGAAGATATTCTGAAACATGATAGTACTTTTAGCCTGTGGCTCGCTGGGCCCTTCACCATAACCTATGAAGTGAAAATAATATAGGGCCAGTCTGCAGAGTGAGAGTGATCACTTGTGCTTGCTGAAAGTTCTAGCAGGTCAAAGCAAAATTTGTGGTTTGTAAATGAGGACCTAGTCAAGACAGGAGAGTGGTTCTGTCATGAGTTAATCTAAGGAGTTTTATTAAAAAAAAAAAAAAAAGGTGGGGGGGGTGCAAAAAAGAGGAAAAAAAAAAACCAAACCACCAAACCAGGCACCAAGGTAGGTGAAGTTGGGCCAACTGTGGGCAATGGCAGTGAGATAATGATGCCATTGTGAGCGCTAGAGATTGTGGGAAGGGGAACTAACTTCTCTCAGGTAATGACTTGAGGTTTAATTGTTTTGTAATGAACAAGATTCTTGCGTTTGGTTGATGTGTGGTTCTTACTTTCATAATGTTTAACTTGGGTTAATGTTAGACAGTCTGAGTCTTTAGGTTAGGAAGTCAATAGTGTAGGTACTTTGTCGATTGAAGTGAACCCCCTGACCCATGTAATTTAAGAAATTTAAGTTGATCTGCTGAAGAATTTGCCAAGATTATAGTTTTTTGTTAAAAAAACCAATTATAAAAAGAGTTTAGTAGTACTGTGCTCAGCTCTATTCTGTAAGTATGCTCTAACCCTATCAATGTCATTTGCAGTAAATGATTTGAAAATAGCTGTTGTTTGAGTCTATTGAGTTCAAGAATCAGAGAGAAAGAACCAAACTATAAATGGTTTCTAGGGCTCCTGCACTGGTCTTCCTCATGATGGTGCTACAATATCCCAAGATTCTTGTTCTCCTGTCCTGGAGGATTGGTTGGCTTGCTATTTCTGTAGGAGTTCATGGGATTCCTTCATCTTGCTAGGTTTGAAGGACAGGGAACAGCAACTATGCTCTAAATCTAGCTAAACCTAATCTTTTATGGCACTAATATTTGCTACTGGACATGATGATGGGGTCAAAACAACATAATAGATGTCTCTATAGTTCAGTCTTGTATCTTGTCCTCTTATTTGTTTATGCAGACTTTTTTTTTGGACATTTTTTTTTAAAAAATAGATGGATCACATGGGCAGGTCCTATAACAATTATTTTGGGAGCACTTTGGGCTGGACAAGAAAAACTGTGGGTTTTGAAAGTATAAAGATTATAAAGGTTTGGGACAGTGAATAAAAAAATTTTTTTCTCAGATAACTTACAAGTCTGTATCATAAAGGAGCTGATGTTTTGGGGGGGGAATCTTATTTTGGTTAATAGAAGAGTATTTATTTAGTTATTTTTAGTTTCATATTCAGTTTTTTAGAACTGGTTTCAAGAATATTCCTACTTTTTAAAAATGGCTTTGTTATTCA
This sequence comes from Myiozetetes cayanensis, assembly GCF_022539395.1. Classification (NCBI taxonomy): domain Eukaryota; kingdom Metazoa; phylum Chordata; class Aves; order Passeriformes; family Tyrannidae; genus Myiozetetes; species Myiozetetes cayanensis. The sequence continues at coordinate 8,312,406 of NW_026087742.1, forward strand.
GTCATCACTTGTGCTGAGACCTCTTTTTTTAAACTTCGAGACAATTTAGGGGGGACCTCATCAGTGTTTGCAGGGAGGTGTCAGGGCATGGACCGGGCTCTGCTCAGTGTGGCCAAACAAGAGCATAAGAGACAACAGGCAGGAACTGATGCCCAGGAAGCTCCACCTGAACATGAGGAAGAATTTCTTTGCTGTGCAGTGACCGAGCATTGGAACTGATTGCCCAGAGAGGGTGTGGAGTCTCCCTCACTGGGGATGTTCCAGAAACATCTGGACACAACCCTGTGCCATGTGCTAGGATGACCCTGCTTGAACAGGGAGCTTGGTCCAGGGGACCCACTGTTGTGCCTTCCAACGTGACCCATTCTGCGGTTCTTTCAGTACTATACAGATTATTATGAGGGATGCATAGCAATTTGGCAAGTTCAACTGCATTCCCTTTTCAAACTTTGTCTGGTTTTGTTTTTTTCTCCTTCATGAAATGGTGTCTTGAACATACCTTCGCATGCAAGTCAGAAAAAAGCGCTCTCATCTAAATGCAGCAATTTGTTGACCTTAAAAATAGAAAAGGAGCATGTATAAGGAACATAATAGGGTTTTTCTTAAAGCATTCCCTGTTGTGAGTATCTGTCTGCTCTTTTTTAACTGTGTGAAGAAATCTTTCATCTTGAGAACAATAGCTAACTTATAATGCCATCCTATCATATTTTGATTGCAAGCTCAACTTAAAAACATATTTACTTGGAGGAAATGGGCCAGCCAGCTTTACTGTTATAACTAAGTTATGTTTTATTTTGGTAATGTTTACCTTTTATGATTTATAGAGGTCTCTAAGTTGTATGGAGTACTATTTAATTTAGAGTAGTTTCTGGTAAACACGTACAGTCCTATTGTCTGCACAATTTCTTAAGGAAGGTTTTTTTTTTACATATATTTTACAAATCACTTAATCGAGGAGGGATACTAATTACTTCAAACTTTTAAGAATTTTTGCATTCAGTTGCTGGAACTTGCCTTTTCCTTCTTCCCCCTGCAAGAAATAATTCTTAGGAGTAGATACTCATTTTTCCAGGACTGTGAAACCCCAGTTTCTGTGGATTATTGTCTTTAGTAGTGCACTGTCTTATCTACGTTGGAAGCAACACACTATTAGCAATGCACCATTTGCCACTGCAGTTCTGTCTAACCCTGAAGACTTTCTTTTCTTCCACCAGTAGTTATTAATAGAGTTCTGTCTCACTGGAGAACCAGCATGCTGGAGGGTGAGTGATAGGTGTTTATAAGGAATAAATACTTAAGAGGGGGTGGGAGGGAGTCGTACGTTCGTGAAGGAGAGCAGGTAAATTGCTGCATGGAGAGGGGACTACAATGAGCAGCAATACTAATGAGCACACAGGGCTTCAGGCATTTGCATTCCCAGCAGTGTTTTGTGGAGATGGCCTCTTTAGCATTACTTGCCTTTTTACTTCTCGTCCCCTGCTAATTCGTTCTTGTCATTGCGAGAGCTTTTAACATAAAAGTAACGATTTTTAGTAATTCATTCTGGGCTTTGTGACAGCATTAACAGGAAAATGGGGATTTTCTTCCTCCTGAAGCATGCCAAAAAAAAGCTTTTTTCAAGGTCAGGGATGATCTCTACTATGGCTTGATGATACATGCTTATATGAGTGTTCTCTTTACTCTTAAGCATTAAAGATATTTACTTAAACTAGGCTGAAAGATATTTTTTGGATCTGTTGTTTTGATTCAGAATAGTGATTTTAAGTTTGTGTTTTGTTTTAGAGTTGGATCTGTGGGTCTAAAAAAGGAAGACTATAGTTTGTATTGACCCACCAAACTCCTGTGACTTCTCATGAAAGAAAATAATGTAGTTAAGGTGTGTAATTAATTGAGGCTGAAGAACTGCAATTCTGTTGTTTTTGGTTTTTTGGTGTGTTTTGTGGTTTTGTTTGTTTGGTTTGGTTTTTTTGTTTGTTACAGTTGGAATTTTGAAGTATTATCAGCCGGTATTTTATCAAGGTCAAGCAAAGAAAGATCACTTGTATTTAGTTAATGAGGAACAGAAAACTGAATTTCACATCCTGGTTTCTTTGGGCCAGTCTTGTCTAAAGATGGGAACTATTAGGCCATAAGAAGGATGGGATGAGGTGCTCAGGATAGTATGCTGCATGTGTATTTAAGGAAACACTGAAGCTACAGCTTCCTGTTTAATTTACTTGGTTGCTTCCAGTCATCACCACACAGTATCGTGTTCTAAGAGCTTGAAACTTGTATGAATGTTGGTTAATGCTCACTGGGGTGACCCATTTGGTTTGGTGTGTGTATGTGGGCATACTCTTAAGAGAGTTCTACAGTCAAGGGATAAATAAAAACCCCAAATAAAACCTCTTGATGCTCTTTTTCTAAGCAGTGGATTAAATTTTCAATTTTTCAAATCACCTTTGTGGATTTAGGCACTGAAATGCCATTGAAATGCTCTGGGTCTTAGTGCCTTTTCATTGCCTAAATCTGTAAATTGATGCTCTCAGGATAGGTCTGTAAGCATATTTATTATCACTTGTTTAGAAAATAGTTCTGTTAATATAATGACAAAGGTACAGACAATGGTGACAATGACTTTAATTGCTAGGAACGTGCCTGGATAGGGTCTGTTGCATTTTTGATACAAAGTGCACACTGAGACCTTTAGAGAAGGCTGTGTACTACATGAAACATTCAGTGTGTATAATGTGTGTACAATGGCAGCCTGACTGTGTATTGTCTAGTATATTTAGCTTATGTCATTAGAAGAAAAGAGTGTTAAATAAATGCTGTGCCTTTTTTTCAGTTTCAGAGTGCTTTAGTCTGCCATGTGGAAAAAAGTCCTTGTTTTTCGGTTTATTTTTTAAAGTAATTTTTTATACCTGATTGAAACCCCATCTTCCCTCTGCTGTGTTTTTCAGAGTAACTTAGGAATTCTTGTTTGATTCAACATTTTATCCTATGCTATCAATTTGTGTCCAGTTAAGACATTCTTCCATTTAGAAGGTTTTAGTAGTTCAGCATTTGTGCAGAAGTCGGTCTCTGTTCATATAAATAACACAAGGTGAAAGCTCCAGGAGCTGGGCTTTAACCTGATCCCCTGTGCCTTTCTACATCAGTTAACAGATGACTTTCTGGAGATTTACAAGTACAAACATTGAACTTTTTTCCTCTCATAATGCTGCATGGTCAATTAAGAACTAATGCAGCTAGATGAAAAATGGTCCTGTTTATGCAAGAGAGAGTCAGAGGCTTTATTTTCACTCTTAAAGCTATGTATTTTGACTTGCATTTAAGAAGTTTTCAACTTTGGCTCAGATCAAAGTTTTCTGTCTTTTCAAACAGAATTCTGTGTTGAGTGGGCTTCTGTAACGTTGTTGCTAATTCATCAGCATTTATAATTAAAAAAAATTAACAGTGGTATGATGCCTTGTTATTTTTGGAAAGCCTGTTTAATACACCAAATATCTTTGAGTGGGGAATAAAGCTACGTAACAAAGCAGTTGTGAAATCATAACGTTGGCTTGTAAACAATTTGAGTGCACTGATTGTTGTGGCATGGTTGGATTTTTTTTTTTGATTTAATACCCATGTTAAAGTTAGGATCCAGAAAGGACTTAGATAACTGAAGTGAAACACTGTCTGAAACTACTGTTCTGAAACCTCCATCATCTATTTCCCAATCACAGAGAAGCCTAAACACTGCCAGACAAATTCCCTCCTCCACTCTCCAACTTTCTGTGCCCTTTTCCATGCCTACCACTCTCCCTATGGTCTGTCTCAGACCTAACTGGTTGTGTTTCATAAACAAGTCATAATTGTTTTCTTTTAAAATCGGTGTTTGAACTACTTTATGTAAAATTGATCGATAGCCCTTGGAGCAGAAACTTCTCTATTTGCTGGACTTCTGTGACTGCTGATACAAATGGCCCTCTCACCACCTTTCTCCAGTTCTTCTCTGAAATATTCTTGTCTGGCTTTACAAGAAAGGGAATAAACATCCTGAACACACCTGAAGTCTGTGAACTGCTCGTTCCAGGTGGAAGGAAGTGACTAATTTACCATTACTAAAGTGTCAAGGCATGAAAAAACAAGAGGTTTGATTTTTGGCTTGGTTAGGCAGCTTCACACCAAGTAGGCTAATTCTGCATAATTTTCTGCTTAGAATGTTAAAAAAAATATTATTTAATATTGAGTCATTTTCATTTTGTCTTTCCTCTGCACTCTGTAGGGGTTATATGTACCTAATAGAAAATCTCAGGTTTTATTCATTTATAGATATAATGCATTTTTTAAAAATACTGTTAAATGCAAGCAGTTGGTGTTTATATATAACCAGGGATATCAACAGAGGACATGGCTTCTCATCACTTCACTCTTGAACTGAAAGAAGAACATTTGTTTGAGTGGAACACAATCTTTTCTGAGAGCTCTGAGCTCTCCCTGAAGCCCAATGGCAACAACATGGGATTTGGGCTGAAGTATTCTAGGGACTTCTTGACTTCTCTTGCCTTCTTCTAAGTGTTAGGCAGTAGTTTCTTTTTTTACATTTTTTTTCTTACTAGGTTATAATTCTCAAAGTTGATAAATTAACTCATTATTTAACTGGCTTGATGGTAATGTTTCATGGCGATGATGGTGTGCTGTGTTGGCAGATTGATGCAAATAAAGACTTCCAAGTCTTTCCCCTGTGTTTCCTTCCTAACAATCATGATACTGAGCTGTTTACCAGTGTACTTGGGAAAAATCAACTACAGTTGAATCTGTCCCATGTATCTTTACTTATAATTTAATTCTGTTTATAAAATCCTGTAGCTCTTTCTTGCAGTGTGGTGTTCCTAATGCAGATCTGCCAGGTTATAAATATTTGCAGCAACCACGAAATTATAGAATAATTCAAGAGTAGAAACCCTGTGTAACATGGAGAGGACCGACAATTTGCAGTACAATCTCTTATGAAAAGACTCATTCATTTTTAATAGACCATTTTTTTAGCACTGCTTAGCTTTTGTTCTTAATCAAAACACTGGGGGAGAATTTCCTGTTTATTTAAAGTAAGAATGTAAAAGAAGGGCAGATTAATTGTCGTTAAAAATTCATTTAAACTGATCTATGTGCTATAATGCCTACTAATTAGTCATATAATGGTATATTAGAAAAATGGAAAGATTGATATGAGGGCTTTACCTGTAGAGGAGGAACAACTGATGCCCGTTAATCAATTTAAACCTCTAACCATGCGTTTAATTCTCAGTCTTTGCATTGGGTACTGGTGAGCAGCTGTGAGCCTCAAGGCCTAGTGCTTCTGTCTAATTAGTCCCACTGAAGGCTTTCAGCCTATTCAGGAAGCCTTAATTTAGGGGTTTGTTTCAAATAGCTCTTTATTACATAAAGTGGAAAAGTCTGTGTACTGGTTGCCTTTTTTTTTTTAGCATTTAGAAGCTCTGCTGTGCTGATGATAGAAAACCAGTAGTTTAGCAAAAAAGGGTGCTTAAAACCATGGATAGTCCTTTGCAAGGATGAAAACAACAAACAAAACCTCTAGTTCTTCGTGCCCACCTCTCCAATCCTGTTTGGTGGTTACAGCCTGAGCTGTCACAGAGGTGGGTGTAGCTACTTGAGCAGTGTAAGTTGCAGTGAGATTTATGTTGCATGTTGGCAGGAAAGGTCCCAGCCAACTTCCACCTCTCAGGAGGGACTGAGTAGGTTCTGCATGGAGTAACCATGGGAGGAAGGAGAGAGGGAGGCAGGGCATGGAGGTGGTAAATAAAAGTAGACCCCTTTGCACTTTCCTCTCCAATTTATTCCAACTTAGTGAACAGGTTGTAGTAGCTTCCCTGCGTAACAGAAGTACTACCATAATCCTGAGCAGTAGAAGCTGATGATACATGTTCGTGAAATGAAACTTCTTTCTTTATATGAATATAAGTAGCTTTTTTTTCATCAGCAGCATTTCTACATCCTTGTAAAATACAGTTTAATTTGTTGCAAGGGAAACTCTTAAAATCATACCTTAGTGTCTTACAGGCTAGACAATAGTAGCTTTTCTTAGCTGATGGAGCATTCTTAGTAGAATTGTCTGAATCCAGCTGCCTGTATTTATGGGTAGCTGCTGTTCTTTTTCCACTTGCTTCTCTGTACCAGGGGTATCTTAATTTGTGAAACAAGCCATGGGCAGAGAAGTCGTCTCTTCTACTACAACTGCTGCTGAAGTGTTGGTGTTTTTTGTTTGTTTGTTTTGGTGGTTATTGTTGTTTTTAAAGATGGATAATATTTCTAGGTACACAGATTCCTCTAAGGTTTATTACTTCCTGGCTATAACCAATTTTTCTTTGATCGTGAAACCCCCCTCTCCTGTCACAGTGATGGCTGGTAGAAGTAATAATAAAAATAATGATTCTTTTCTCTTGTTTGCATACAGTTATTCTCCTTAATAATTTTGAAGGCTTGGCCATCATTTGCAGTTCTGTGTGTATACCACAGACACCTCTGCCTGCTTGCCCATGGTGATGTTGTATTATGCATTAAAACCTTCTCAAATTGTACAGTTCTGTTCTTCTGATTTTCACTTGCTGGGGTTTTCATATTTCTTGTGCAGGTCTACAGAGCTCTGTGTCTTTTCCCTTGCTTGATTTTGGTATTCACCTCTGCTTTTGACTCGAACTTCCTGGTTGTGTAACACTGTGTCTTTCTCTTCTGTCTCTCCTTCCTTCTTCTCTTTTTGACTTCTGAACATTGATCTCTGTTTCTCTCTAAGCACTGATCCTCTCACCCACATCCTTTATAACAGCAATTCAAAAGCTAGTTGTTAAGCTATCTGCTAAAGAATAATTAGAAATTAATTAAAATAATGAAAAATGGATAATAGGACTTTGTTCTTTGGATCGAGTAATTGAATATATAACTTTTTCTTGTACTATTAATAATTTTCTTCATTCCTTAAGTCTTATCAACAGACATAAGCTACTGCCATTCTTGAGCTTTTCTTTCTATTATAAGCTTCAGTAGGCAGTTGACAGCATTTTTGTTTATCTGTAAAGTTCTCACACTTAGCATGCTATGTAAGGTATAAACATTGTCTTCATTAGTGTTCTGGATATGTCAGAATTTGCTTTTAAGGTTTAAAATTGACTGAGGTGGGCTGCATTCCTCTAGGGATTTGTTACTAATCCTTTAAAAGACCGTTTCAAATATTTTGTTTTCTTTAAAGTATAAATGACTTCAGACAATTATCCTTAAAATCGTGGTTCAGTACTTTGTCTCGAAGCAGTCAATAACTTGCTGAAAAATGGTGCTATTTAAATATCTTCCTTGAGTGTGTCTATCATGTAGGACATCTCAAAAGCTTTGTTTTACATGTTTTAATACATTTCAGTCTGCTGGACACTTAGGCTATTAGCCTGAACTGATAGTTCAGCAGTCTTTTAGAGATGGTAGGTAAAAATGAAAGTGCTTTGTGCTTTTCTCAGTTCCATTTGCCCCCACGTTTCATTTGGCGGTGTCAAACTGGGTAGCTGGGGCAGTGCCTCTCATAGCAGCTCCTGTGGCCTTTCCTTTCACTGTTCCTAGGGATAACATTCAGCTTGTTGGCTGAAGCTGTGAGATCGTGGAGAGACTTCAGTGAGCTTCTTGTTTGGGCTTCTCCACTGTGTAAAAGGGTGATGTTTCCTACTACAGTCACTTCCAAGTAGCTCTGTGTGGGTCTTACTTTAGTTTTGGGATAAGTGAGGAATTTTGCAGTGTGCACTGGTAGAGGAGGAGCGTAGGAGAGCTGAGCAATTCCCTGCATGGCTTTGTTTCTTGGCATCTCCCAGAGAGCTTTTCTTCATAACAGGATTCAGAGCTCAAAGTGTGAGGACTCTGGTTGCATAAGTGATCAAGATGACTTAAGGTCATCTAGGAGTAAATACAAGCCTGGTAACTGGAACTTCTCTAGGCTCTATTTTTAGGCACTGTATAATATGAAAGTTTCACTGTGATGCATTCAGGTTCTGGCACCATTTTTGCTACAGCCAGAACTAAAACCCAATTGGGAAGGTACAGGAGTGGCAGAGATGTCTGTTGATGTTTCTGATAATTTTTCACAAGGTTTTCAGCAGCTGTGCTCTGGGAAATCAGACCACAGCATGATAATGGTTCTTAATCCATCAGAGAGGAAAACTCAGTGCATAGCAGTCTTCTGGGCACGTACTTTTGTACATTTAAGGATGTCCTGGGATGTGTGATGCCAGACACGTGTAGTTGGATTCCATATTAGCAGTGTAAAGTTGTGCTTTCTGCAAAGGAATAAGTAGAAACAGTTGTAAAACAAATAGACATGTGCAAGGTCTCCCATTTTCGGTTTGGAATCCAAGAAACCTTTGAAGAAAGAAAAAACAAATCCTCCTGAACTGGGCACTGGTGAGGCCACACCTCAAATCCTGTGTTCAGTTTTGAGCCCCTCGCTGTAAGTAAGACACTGAGGGGCTGGAGTGTGTCCAGAGAAGGGCAGTGGAGCTGATGAAGGGTCTGTAGGGTCAGTCCTATGAGGAGCAGCTGAGGGAGTTGGGAGTGTTTAACCTGGAGAAAAGGAGGTTCAGGTGTCACCTTATCACTCTCTACCACTGCCTGAAAGGAGGCTGTAGCAAGATTGGGGTTCTGCAGGGGACGAGTGACAGGACAAGAGGCCATGGCCTCAAGCTGTGCCAGGGGAGGTTCAGGCAGGACATCAGGAAGAATTTCTTCAATGAAGGGGTTATTGAGCTCTGGAATGGGCTGCCCAGGGAGGTGGTGGAGTCACCATCCCTGGAGGTGTTCAAGAAATGACTGGATGTGACACTCAGTGCTCTGGTCTAGTTGACAAGGTGGTGATCAGTCAAAGGTTGGACTTGATGATCTCAGAGGTCTTGTCCAACCTAAATTATTCTGTAACTTTCTGGCCTGTTGAGGGACAAGAAATTCAAACACAGTCGGAGGGAAAAGAGTACAGTGTTTCTCAGAGACAAGATTATTGTGATGGCATGGATAGGAAAGTTTGCTGTTTTGACATATTGTATTGCTGAAAAGTAGCAACAGGAAAATACCTTCAGTCATCATGCAGTGAATATCATGTTGATTGTTATGCAGAGTAACTCAGCAGGAGATATTTATTGCTTTCCCCTGAAAACATGTCATCTTTTATGATTTTCATGCTCATTTACTTAGCTTTATGTTTGGAAAAAAGCATGTTTTGGAAAAAAGGGTGGGGATAGACAGCTTTTAACGAAGGCATTGCTTGATTTAAAGTTTTTAAGCTGTTATGAAATCTCTTGATTGATACAGATCCGTACATTTTATGTAACTGTAAACAACTCACTGACATTTTTTTTGGTTAATTTGGATTTAAATTTCCATTCTTCATTATGCAAGTAAAACACAGCAGTGTTGTGTTACTGCAGTAACAACTTGTAATTGAAAATGCTTGGCCTTTTTGTAATTGTCCAAACTTAATGTTGTACAAAAAGTCAAATGGATTTAAATGGAGTGAAAGAAAGCTGTTTTACTCCAAATTTGTTTACAAATTTTGTTACAATAAAATACAATAAGGAAACTCAACTACTTAATAGTGACTATTTTTATTTTATTTTTTAAAATGTCTAAATTATGAGCAGTGAGTAATTAAAATCAAACTTATTCCTGAACTGACACACCTCACCTCTCCTTTAAATACCTCAACGTTCGGATTCAGGAGGGCAGTTTGATATTTCACTCACTCTTGCATCTGAAACAAATTTACAACCATCTTAAAGTAGGATTTTGGACAGGTGTTTTGAATTATCATATTTCTCTTTAAATATATTTGGGAAACAAGAAAAAAAATTACAGTATCATTTGTATGAGATGTACCAAAACCAGCACAGGCACAGCCTAGGAATGCTGTTGACTGTTATAATACTGGGCTTCTGTAGTGGCAGAGTTGAGGAGTCTTCCTGATAGAGCTGGGAAGAGAAAACCCCTGGCCCTATTGAGAGTTAGTGTTTCTCTGGCTTCCCAGTAGCCCTGTGGAAATGAGGATCCTCTTTCCCTTCTCTCAGCATCTCAGACATCTGAACATGCAGTTGATCAATATGGGATCTGATCTCACACTGAATGTGGAACTGGAAATTAGTTAGAAGTTGATATTCCTAAGCATGGTAGGAGGTGACTTTGAAAAGGCTGGAAGAATGTGGAAGCAACCCATCTGAAATCCTATAAAGAGCATGTTTTATTATTTATTTATTTATTTATTTACTTATTTATTGACTATATGGTTTAAAAGAAAACAACCCAAAACCCACATGTGTCTTTAGATCTGTTTTTATGATCATGATCACCCAAAGGGATACTTTATGTTTTATTTTTTTCGTGCATATAGAATGAGCCTTGGAATAAAGTAGCCTCGTGTGCTGTAATCACACCACAAATAGTTGGAATTTTTTACACTGATGACAGACAAACCTACAGATGAAGTAAAATTTTTCTGCATCAGTGTGTCTGACATCTGATTTATTAACACATAATACATATAAATAAAATATATAGCATATATATAGCATAAACCCCATTGTTTTTGGTGCAGTTTCACTGTTTTTGTCAGAGTTATGTTTTCCTGTCCCAAATGGCAAACCAGTGGTTCACAGCCAATGAAACACCCTTCCTGTCTGGCATAAGACATGACTGAGGACAAAGATGGAAGACAGACCCTGACTGTCTCTCCTTTGATTCCTAATCCTCCCTCTCTCTCTGCTCAATAGAAAACCAAGCCCTGGAAATGGCAATTCTTACGTGACTCACACCAGCCCCTGTCCCAGCACTCCCCATTTTTCTGTCTTCTCAAGCTGCTGACGAGAGATCAGAGCTGTCAGGCCTGCCTTTGTAGGGAATACAGTCTGCCAGGGAAGGAGGAGGACAGGGGCAGCAGTGATTGCTCTAAGCTGTCTCAGATCTTCCTACTGTGTCCCGACTCCACTGTTTAACCTGTGGTCATTTTCGGTATCTCTTCAGCTCTGGTGTCCACAGAGTTATCCAGTTATCATCAAATCCTATCACTTTAATATAGTTCAAGTATCTGTTTCTGTAGTGGTCTTGCAGTTCTTTTTTACTTGAACTCTGCTTAATATTTGCAGCTCTTCCATAATCCTTTTGCCTCCTCTTTTTCCTTGCATTCTTGGCAGCCATTCCAGGGGCTGAGCAGCTCTCACAGTGTCTTTGTGTTCCTGCAGTACCTTTCTGACCCCACTGCTTTACTCTTACTGCAGTTTGGTGTGGTTGTTGTCAGTTTGTCCCATCCAAACCTCCAAAGACAAACTGGCCTTCAGGTACATCTCAGCCATTCTCAGACTTGTTGTTGTGCAGCTCTTCTCAGTGTCATCCCAGTGTAGAAAATACCTCCCAGCATTACTGCAGCCGTTTCAAAGACAAAATGAGTAACAAAATAAGCTTTATTACCATTGTGTGTGTTTTTGACCTTGAGTATACTGAAGTTGCTCACTGGGTCAGAGTTGATTTTGCATTATTAATGAAAGTACTTTTGTAATTTCATTAATATTTTCCCTAAGGGAAAATAGTATTCCCAACTTATTCCCACACCATTCCCAATTTGGTGTGGGATGTTGTTGTTTTTATTGAGTGAGTTTTGGTTTCAAAAGTCAGTGTTGTACATACTGCTATCTGAGACTATTCCAGCATCTGCCAAAGTCAGATGAGATAAATGTCTGACCAGAAAGCAGAACTGAGGGAAAAGAAAAAATAAAACTGACCAGTTTCTTGCACTGGGAACATTTAAGTACTTACTGCCTGAGGTTTTATGTAAATGTCAGCCTCTTACAGAGTGCAATATAAATATTATTATTTTAAATTTATATTCTAGCTAATTTAATGAATAACCAGGTCAGGACTTATTTGTGCTAAGTGCTGGACAAACCAGTAGCATGCGTTCGTGGAGCAAAGGTTGGCTGTCAAGCTACATCTCTTTAAAATAAATGGTTCTTTCAAGAGCAATTTAGAAGAGTTGTATTTAATTTTGGATTAAGAAACTAAAGCATGACTCTTACTGTTGCCACTTCGAGCTTCTTTGTTAAAAGTGATTATTTCAGAGAGCTTGGATCTCTTAGCATCTCCTGGGAAATATGTCTTTAGGTATTAAAACAGAGACTCAGTGTTAATATCTGTGCAGTGCAGTATCTGACAATTTTTTTTTCCCATTCCTACCAGGGAGAGTTTTTAAATAACTATAAGGTAATATACATCTTTCCAGAAGACTTTTTACTTAGAAATTTATGGCTTTTTCTGTATGTCCAGACTTACTGCATAATAAGGAACAGAAACAAACCATTTACACCACATATATGAACTTTATTTTTAAATTATTTTTCTCCCATATTTTTTTTAGCTTATTGCCAATACTCCGCCTAACTCCTGTTCAGTTGACCAGGTCGTGAATGTTGTGTAAATTGAATGTCTGTAGCTTCCAGTGTTTGGGTAAATCTCTCAGTGTAAGAGCCAGGCAAAAGATCAGTCTGGATTTGAGGCATTTTTAGTACAGCTCCCATTTAATCTCTTATTTCAAAGAGACAGACAGACGTGGCTTATAACTCCAGGCGCTCTGTCATTATTCTGGTTTTTTTTTCCAGCCATAAGTGAACAGTAAATTATTGGTTTCTGACATCTCCTGATAGTATGGTAGCTGTGACAGAAATGTAATTCATGGTGTCTTAACCTTGAAGTGTTTTTTGTTGCTGTCTTTTTAAGTGGGAAAAATGTTTTGTGAGTGCCTACAAATTTATTTTAAAAGCCATGGCCCGCATTTTATTTAAGACTTCGTATTTAAAGTGGAACTTGCTTTACCCAATAATTTCCCTTAGTAGAAGAAATAATTAAAAAGAACATCTATTAATAGTTTCATCTCTCGTTGGGATCAGAACAGTAGCAATTAAAGGAGAGAAACAAAAGCATTCCTTCACATGATGATGTAAACTGAAATAAGAACAACTTTTTCGGGGACCATCACAGTGGTTTCATGGTGGGACTGATCAGCTGATGTTCAGGGCTTTTCAGTTACATCTTGCTCATCTGTTTTCCACTGTGTGCTCAGAAAAAGATGTGGGGCATTTCCTCTTCATGGGAACACGTAGGGAAATTACACGTTCTCCTGATCCAAAGTGAGAGCCGCCCTTGTGACATTTTATGGTATCTATTGAAGAGAATTGGACCTGTTTCCCAGATCAGTATTTGAAACCATTAAACATACCTTGAAATGCATTTCAGTAAGCCTGTAGTCCTGTGTGGGCATTAATCAAGTGATGTGACAGTGCTGGTATGTTCCAACTACGCATTTTTCCCCTCAGTGTACAAATACTCACTTGCGGGTGATGTTCGTGTTCCTAAAGGTGGCCTCCTCTTAAAGTAGTTAAGGAGATGTTCACAGTTGTGACTGGGCAAAGTAATGGCAGGATTTGGGTAAAAAGTGCAACTTTATGTTTTTCTAGAACATGTGTTGAGTGCTCAGCTGTTAGAGAGGAACAGCTGTTGTAAATAAAACTCTCTGTCAAACACCTCCTCCCCGAGTCCAAAGTGACACAGTGATCAACGCCGTTCTCCAATCAGTGCTCCAGAAACCTCAGTGAAATCCAGTTTTGACTCCTGTACTTCAAGTCAAAGTAATTAAACCGTGAAATTTCTGTTCTGACACGATTGACTATTCTGAGAAAATCTAAATAGGCACAGCATTACTGTCTTTATTAATAGCTTCATGTCTTTGGTTACGAAGGGAAGATGCAACATCTGCAATCGAAACGTCAAAATAGTTGCTTCTTAATATGCAGTATTCTCCTAGGCTACAAAGCTCAGGAAATCAGATGTTTATTGAACTTGCACAAGGGTAGTGCACCAAGATATATTCTTAAAAACATGGAGAAATTGAGAGAAGGAAAATCAATGGGACAAAATCTCTGTGGATCTTCCTTGGTCTGTTGTTTCTCTTTGCAAGGTATTTGTTGTCTGTGCAACCAGGCAAACCCAGTAGGTTAGCTTAGCTGAGGGTATTGAAGCAGCAAAGCCACTTTGAGAAAAATACTTTGATTGTTTTCCTTTATTTATTTTTCCCCTGTAGCATGATGTGATATTATTTTGTAGTGTCTGCTTGAAACAGTATTCAAAGTCTGCTTGCCTCTGAAGTGTGCATAGTTTGGGTCTTCCACGTTCAAAAAGGATAAACTCAAAGTAGAATTTAAAACAAGGAAAAGGTGAGCGAATCTTGTAGGGGGGAAAACCAAATGAAGGTGATTTGTTGACTTCGAACAGCAGAAAGAACACAAAATCCAAGAGGATGGTAAAAAAAAGGAAAAGGTTGCAATCTGCATGTCAAAGGGATAAAATTCCAAGAAGTGTGTGGAGAGATCTGAACTAGAGGGCAGTTGAAGCCAGAAAGAATGAGGTATTTATGATTTAGGGTACGTTTAACCTGAGGATTAGAGAAAGATTTCTAACCACTATTTCAAGAGAGTTATGGGACATCTTTCCAGTCAACATACTCAAATACGAAAATATTCCCCACCCCCCTTTGTGAAAAGTTTCTGAAAGCAGTTAACAGTGGAAACACGGGAATTGGGAAAGGTCTGATGTACTACTGAAGTAAAGTTGTTTGCAAGGATTACCTAACACTGGTTTTAAACCTGTGGTTTTGTTTGTTAACATTTTACTAATAACTTTGGTATCAATAAGGCAGTTACTCAGATCTTACATAGCCTTTCAGTACTGAGAGGGGGAAAAAAAAAAAGGAGGGATCTTGTGCTCTGACAGTCAGTGTTAAATGCTCTGCCTGTGAAATGGAAAAGGAACGGGGCCAAGAGTGTACTGGCTCTTTGGAATTTGGCTAAAGACGCAGTCTGTCATGGAGTATTTTATAAGCATTGTGATAAATTACAATTTAGATATATGGATCTTGAGAAATGAGGTTTTTCCATATCCATCTGAGCTCAGGTTTAGATCGACGGTAGATATGGTTTTGATTTTGAACTGCCTTAGGCTGCGTGGATCAGATTTGAGGCAGTTTGTTCCAATAGCACATGACTATTTTGTTTTCCCCCTAAAGGGGAAAGTGTTTATACACAAGGGGTACACGGTGCTTGAACCCTTAATATCAGTAGCTTTTGCATAAGCGCATTCCTTATTGTTTTTCAGTAAGTTGTGTTTGTATGTGCTACAAACAGGAAGTTTCAAGGAGGGAATAATGAAGGCAAATCTTGCCTCTACGAGTTTTTCATCTAATGTAAGTTTTCTTTGAACCTGCACATCTGTTTATGTCAGGGTCTGAATTCTTGTAAAAACTGTTGTGGCACAGTCCAAGAAACTGGAAACATAACTTCATCTAATTGTTCTTTTAAGTAGCAGCATGAAGTAATTAGTATGGCATACTTTAATTGGTGGCATCCTATTGACTTTTTATGAAAGACTTGAATTATAATAAAGGCAAGGAACACAAGTTGGTTAGTTCCTCTAACCCAGTGCTGTCATCTTTGGGAGAGAGAAAAAGCAGCTCTGTTGTATATTTAATGGCAGATCCAGCATGTAATAGGTGTTCTGCTTCTATTTTTTTTTTTTTTTAATCAAATATCATCTTGGGAAGGATTTTTGACAAGAAAATTACAGGATTGGTGCCCACTCTAAGATTTATGTTGATAATTGAAGCTGCTTCTTCTCAATAAAACGAAAATGCAGCTTAAATAACTAGCTAAAAGAAAAGAAAGCTCTAAAAAAAAAAAAAAAGGGTAGATATGTAGAAAGATTATAACTTGGTTGTCAAGGCCATTATACCCTTCAGGCAGTTGTCAGTAAATCTGTATTTAATGCTGACTATGTGCCAGTCAACTAATCGTACAACTTTTGTCCCTTTCGGCTTTAAGCAGTTTCATGTAATTTGCCAGAGAAATGTTAGTTTATAAAATGCTAGGATTAAAAAAAAATGAAAATATATACATAAAAAATAAATGTACCTTTCTATTATTTATCTCTTCCAGTGTTAGCCAGCAAAGATAAAATGTATATGAGCATTCCTGGACGATCCTGAAGGAATTTTTATGCCCCCCCCCCCCCCTTTAGAGTTTTGAGTCTCAGTTTCCAACAAAGTTTAGAGGTCAGTCTTTATACTTTCAGTCTGTACAGTGCTTGAAGTTAGCGTAAAACCACTCAAATGTCAGTGTGGAAAACGTTCATACAATACATCTGAAAATGGTATTTCATTTATTTGTGGCCTGGGCCAGGCTGACAGAAACAATAGGAGGTTTGTACTGTACTGTGTGCTGGTTGGCCAGCATTGCCTGTGAAAATGCAAACACCATACATACTAGCATATGTGAAAACTTCCTTTTTTTTAAAACAGTTCTTAACTGCCTTTAAACATCTTTACATTGAAATTGGCCTTTTATATTTCCAGAGTGACTTAGAGGGATTGATTTTTAGCTCTGTAATCCTTTCTTTCTATGCTTTTCCTTGTGAGGGTATGTAGGAAGTGAATAAAAATATAAACAAAATAAGCTTTTTAATCCCTGTCTAGGCATTTTTACCTTGGGAAGAGATCTGAAATTGGTCAGCCCGGTTGTGGGGGCAGAAATATTGAATGGGGGGCTTTTCACAAAAGCTGTGTGAAAGTTACGGATGAGTAGACACAAGTGCAGTTTGCAGTGGCTGTGATGTGTTCTCATGGCACATGGAAGTGTATCAGAGGCTTCTTTAGATGCTGCAAGAGAATGCTTCTGCTTTGCACCATTTTCTTTTCTTCTTTCACTGCATTTGGGCTGTGCTCTGCCTCTTGGAGGTCCAGCTCAAAATCTGGCTTTAGAGCAGTGGGCCGGGTGGGTTGTGCGGTGGTGTGTAGCCAGCAGAAGGGTTCAGGATCTTCCTGACTTCTGTTCCATCTATCCATATCTTGGCTTCCACATCTCAGGCATGTCGGAGGTAAAAGAAATGTAAAATGCAATTACTTGTTTGCTTTAGGTACCAAAAAAATATTGCAATACAGTCAGTACTACATATGTTTTCTAAAGATTAGGTTTATTGCTGTTTGAGTTACTTTTACATGAACATTATTGATCGTTACATATAAACTATCTTCTTTTACTGCATACAAAACACCAACATATTTGAATGTAGTCAAGCCATGCTACCAGAGTGGGTGCTTAATGCTAGCTGATTAGTGCAACATTTAATTTGCATTGATTACCTTGAGGTGAAGAAAATGGGAAATAAAATCAAATTTATATGTTTGAGAATATTTTTATATATATAGAAACGTGTGTGTGTATATATTACATGCACATATTTAGCATATATTGAAAACAGAAGTCCCTGGGACTCTCCCTGCTTTTATATCAATTTATGGTCTATTAACCTGCAAAGAATAGATCTTGCATTTCTTTTTGGTGCTTCACAGCTGTTCAAACCTCATGTTATTAATGTTAATAAAGAATCTTGGCATCCAAGATTTTAATAATCAGGATTTAGTGACCCAAGAGACCCAATTGTATCCATGGCAAAGTTGTGCTTCAAGAAAGAGAGAAATAAGGAAAACAGTAATTTGAATTTGAGTTTAACAGTTCAAAACTCTGAAATTTTGATACCCCTTTATTCCTAATTTGGAATTCTTGGGCGCCAAGTTGCTTGTCATTTTCTTCTGTGGTATATATCTATCCAGACAATTACAGGGTTTTTTTTCATGCCAGTTTTTATCAGCTTGCCTTTTGAATTAGTTTAAAATTGAATGCTTTTCTAGAAGAGTATCTTGTTTGCTTGTAACTTTTCTTTTATCCTGGATGCTCTTGTCTCACATTGGATCAGTTTTCTAGCTTGGAGACAATAACATTTTTATAATGTAAAATGTTTCTCTGATTTACCCTGAGGCATAAGCAGCACTCAGACACTCCGTGCATTTGTACCTCTTATGGTGCTGCCTAACAAGGGACTAAAAAGAGACAATAGTACAAGCACAATAAAGCAGCTCTGTGGGTGCTGGAAATGGCAGAGTTGCTCTGCAGACATTGCATGAATTAATGGACTTTCCAAAAGGTTGAATGAGGTTGACTGTGACTTTGGGTTATGGATCAGCACAGTAGTAGGGTTGCTGGTTGAGGTGGTCTGATGTCTGTCGAGTATCTGTAGGACTAGTTTTTCTGTAATTCTAGATATGCACGTGCAGGGGTGTGTGAATCTGTATAGATGAACAAATAAATAAACAAATTGATATGATTTAGGAATGTGGTAGTTTACTTCACTAATATAGATCCCCTGTTGAAAAATGCTTTTGAACATACTCACCTGGGAGAACCTCACACACGGTGAAGTGCATTAAGGTTTTCCTTTGTTCACTTCAGGATGTTAATAGCTGTCCCTAGTAAATGCTGCTCTTTAAGGTAATAGTTTAGTAGCTGTTTTGCAAAAGTACCCTGACTGTATTGGCAACAATTTCCTAAGAAAACTCTGCATTTTTATTTTTCTTTTTGTCTCGCAGGTTCCCGCCTTCGACAAGAGGATTTCCCCCCTCGGATTGTCGAACACCCGTCCGATCTCATCGTTTCCAAAGGAGAGCCGGCGACTTTAAACTGCAAAGCAGAGGGCAGGCCGACCCCCACCATCGAGTGGTACAAGGGAGGGGAGCGAGTGGAGACGGACAAGGATGACCCTCGCTCGCACCGCATGCTGCTGCCCAGCGGCTCCTTGTTTTTCCTGCGCATCGTGCACGGGCGCAAGAGCCGGCCGGATGAAGGGGTCTATGTGTGTGTGGCAAGGAATTACCTTGGGGAAGCTGTAAGCCATAATGCATCGCTGGAGGTGGCAAGTAAGTACCTTTTTTTTCCTTTTTTCCCCGCTCTTTGGGAACAGCCGCCCGCTTTGATGTTACGTGAAGATAAAAATTAAGTGTGAGCTGCCTCTGAGGCAGCGACTTAAAAGCAGTGAAGGAATTACACAGTTAATTATTATTTATACAGAGGTAGGAAAGTGGAAAAAGAGTCAGAAGATGTATCATGGCACTGGAGAAATTCAGGCTTTTTGTGCGTTCTCTGCTTCCATGCAGTTATGATTGCTTAATGTTTCTTACAGTTTGTGTACTTAATTTCAATTTATAGATTGTTTTTTCCCCTCCAGAGAACCATGCATACTGTAATGTGTAATAGGAGACAGGATTTTATCTAAAAGGGTACGTTTGGAATTTTTCTTCCACAAATAAACACTAGGAAGAAGAATGGCAGATTTAGAAACACAAAATGAATTTTTTTTTTTCTCTGAAAGAACTGGCCCGCAAATTCTCTCTGTAGTTTTAAGTATTTGGCCAGCGGAAGGTGCAGTCAAGTATCTTCACACCACTTTGTAATGCTTATCTCTTCCTGTATACCCTTTAAACTCTCTTTTTTTTTTAGAGGAAGCGAGTGTGCATTAAAGTGTTTTAGGCATTCATATGGAGGGCCAAGTGTAGGTCAAAAAATACCAGTTTTGGGGTACTAAAGTGTGACAGGAAGCCTCTCAATGCAAAGTTAGGTATCTGTTTTTAAGTTGCTTTGATAGGCCTCCTCCTTTGTAGCGTGGAGCAGTTCACCTGGTGTCATGTTGAAGAGCTAACACAGACCTGGGTGAGTCACTCTCTGGAAACACTGCTCTCTGCTGACTAAATGAGTCACTTTGCTATCTAGCTCTGATGAGTCTCCTATCTTTTAGATAAGTTAAACGCCACTGTCTGTGTATAACTTCAGAAGAAGGGCTAGATTTTCATAATTGTCACATAAGGCAAAGGAAATGAGCTATGAATTTGTGAGTTTCCTTGAGCCTTTTTCCTGGTGTTGCTCACATTCAAGACAAACCCCGAGGACTTTGATAATTATACCACAAGGATCTCAAGCTTCACCTGTAGTAGGGTAGATACATATGATTAAGATCTGTGACCATGTTGTTTCCTTGTTAACCACTTTTAGTGATAAAAATAATCAGTGTCTGGGTAGCTGGAAGTGTGCTTATCCAGTAAATGTATAACCTGTTTAAATCCCATGCTGATTGGTTACTTCCAAACATTATATCTGATATCTCGGAGGTGTAATTTCAAGTGGGCATTAATGTTTGTGAGATTTTGATTTTTATCTAATGCTGTTGTTTCGCTTATCACGCTTCTTGTTGATTCTTTAAATGAGTTTTAGTGCCCCGTGCTGATTTCATGGTCTTTTGGTTTGGGATGTACCTTGAAGTAAAGTTTGAAATGCATGTAGTGTTTCTGTGTCTTCCACAACTCTTCGTCAGAACCCAGAAACCTGAGGTGGACTTCAGTGGTTTGTACCACTCTTTTATTAAGAGTTTCTGCCAACACTCAAGACAAAAAAAAAAAAGGAATTCTTCTTAAAAGCATTTAAATATACACCAGTTAACAGTAATGTAGCACTAAATTGTTAAGCTGTCTCAAAATGGATCTCACGAGCCCTTGTATCGAGGGCAAGTGTCAGAAAATAACCACCAACAATGCTGTAAGGGCAAGAAAAAGAACCCCACAATCTATATTTGGAAATAGGATTTGTAGGTATAATGGTGTACAGTTTTAATTGTATACCAGGAGATCAGAGACAAAGAATTCTAACAGTAAAGGTTATTGTTTTGGTAGAAAAGGTAGTGATGTGACAGTGCAAAAGCACCAAACCACTTAAAATAGCACAGAAGAGGTGAGGAACAAGGAAAGAGTTGAAGGCTGGTGGAATAAATTTGCATCAAATTAAAAAGCTCTGCACTGTGGCTGTAATGCTCTCTTCATTATGAACTGTAGCTGCATTCACAGTGGATTGCTGCAAATCAGCAAGTTGTTTTGATTAACTTCTCAGCACACCTGTGCTGAGCAGCACGGCATTTACATTTGTATACATGTACTCCTCCACAACTGCTGTTTTAGAAATCCTTATGTTTTAGTCTAATCTTTGTGTGTTTACAGAGGAAAACTGCCTTTATTTGTTTTCTACTTTCTGTGAAGTACAGAAGATCACTTAGGGTACTCGTTATATGCTTTGATGCTGCAATTTTAACCACAACCCTTTTGTGAAACATAGGAAACAGCAGCATGTTTTGCACTGTACCTGTTAACTCTCTCTGGAGGAGGCAGCTCCTGACTGCATCAGTTTGTTT
The DNA here is from genome assembly GCF_022539395.1 of Myiozetetes cayanensis. Lineage (NCBI taxonomy): Eukaryota > Metazoa > Chordata > Aves > Passeriformes > Tyrannidae > Myiozetetes > Myiozetetes cayanensis. The sequence continues at coordinate 8,333,568 of NW_026087742.1, forward strand.
CATAGCATGATAGGGAATTTATCACTTCTCTTCCATCACCTCATTTAGTAACACCTTCAATTAGATGAAATCCCTTCACTGTTCAATGGATGTTATAGACTTGACTTCAGGGTCACGTTAATACTAAAAGTAAATTTTCAGGTCTGTTAGTCTTTCATGCAGTTAAATTTTACTTTTTTTAAGAGTTCAGTTCTCATCTTTGAGATAGTCCATGAAGAGAATTTGTTACTCATGTGATAAGGTGGACATCTTCCTTAAGTACCCTATGCATAGATTCCACAGTTGCAAAGGAGGAAAATGTAGTGGGATTTCACAAGTATGTTGTATTAGAAGCAGTTTTATCTTTTTTAATGCCTGTATATTTTAAAGGACTCTTAAAACAGCTTTAGATTTGATTGCCACAAGGTGGGAGAGACTAAAATATAAATCACAGAATTGCAGGTAGTTTTCCCTCTGCTTTGTCACTTTCTAGTCCTTGACATCTCTTTGGTGACTTGACTGACATTTGCATGTCATTTAGTCCAAAGGATGCTGCTTTTTCTCCCATTAATGTGTATTTCAGTAATGATAATGTTAGTCCTTAGTTAATACCTTTGAACACGACCTAAATGCAATTTATTATCAGCAAATTGAAGTAAGTAAGCCTCTTATTCCATCTTTGCCTTTTATATTCCTTCCAAAATGTTTGAAGATACCATGTGTCTGCTCACAGCATTGGGGATTTGTTACATCTTTTCCATAATGTTGTTTTATTTGATATAAAAATATTTGTCCAGCTGTATTTCCATAAGTTTCTGGGGTTATTTCTTTGAAACCATGCCCCATCCCCAAAAAAACCTAAAACCAAGATGATCCTTTGGCTGGTGAAGAGTGGTATCTTAAATCTACAAAACATATACTTGAACAACCACTGACTATATTCTGTTTGATTATGTTTCAGGGACTTTAACTTTCCCTAATCAAATAACTAGCCACTTGATATTTCAGGAATTAAAATGTTTCAGACACTTTAGAGACTGGTAAAACTATTCTCTGTTACACAGCCCCGTGCAAAGAAGCTTTGTAATTTAAAATTACATGACGTTTTCTCTGTAATTTAGATCTGTAGGATCTTCATGAAAGGGAAGGAGATAAATTTGCATAAGCAGGAACTCAGCAGAAAGGTGAATTGCAAGTCAGTGAAATGAGAGATGTAACTCTTGTTTAATTGGGGGGGGTATTTTGTTGTTGTTGTTACCTGATTTCATCTGTACTTGAAATCCCATTCCCACCAAATTTTTGAAATGGGGTCTCTCTGTACGTGTTCCAAGTTAGTTTGCAGAAGAATGAAGTTTGAGCAGTGCAGCCCAGAAGGGCTGTGTGGTGGGATAATCAGATAACAGGCTGTAGTCCTCCTCCAGACTGAGGCTGCCACAAGTCCATCTCCCTCCCTCTCCCTGACTTCCTGAACTCAGCCTTTTGATCACTGGAGACCCTCTTAAATCAGCTCCATGTTTTGTTTCTGAGGAATGTAGCTGGGTTTGGATTACTGCCTACCGGTGACACGTTCCCCAGTGCTGAGAGGTCCTGAACCACGTGAAAAGGGCATGTCCTTGTCAAAATGAAACTGGGTAATTCTCTCTATAAATGTCAGCTTTTACAGGTGGGAGAAGAAAGTGGAACCATGCTTTGTCCTCGGAGTAAGGGCTGAGGACTGTTTTGGCTATCACATAAACGTTTGGAAAACAAAGTCATTTTTCTGATTAGGGCAGTAGAAGCAGTTTTGAAGAAGTGTATTAGCAGACTGGAACATGGCTGCAGCTGCTTCATGATGTTTGAATCTCTCAGGCTTGTCTGGTGAATGGATGCACCCAGTTAAGAGCAAATTCAATTACTGGTGTGTGATAGTTTGATTCAAATGCCTTTTTTTTGCCTTTTTTTTTGCCTTTTTTTTGCCTTTTTTTTTTTTTTCCTTTTTTTTCCTCTTTTTTTTTCCTTTTTTTTCCTTCTTTTTCCTTTTTTTTTCTTTTTTTTTTCTTTTTTTTTTTTTTCCCTTTTGTTTCTTTCAGTTACTCCTTTTTGAGGAAAATTGTATCTCTGGATCTTGTGTGTGTCTGTTATGTAGCAGTTTGTAGGAGCCTCTTCATGTCAACAGCAGCGAACAATAGCTGCAGGGGTATATTCATCTTCCTTTCTCTACTTTAAAAGGACGTTAAGAAAAAGTCAAATACAAATGAAGTTGGTTGTGTTTGCTAGGCAGTGACTTTGCAAATCTTTATGTCAAATAATATTTTTCTCAGAGAAACTTATTTGTCTTTTGGTGCCAAAGCTCCAGGGTAACTTTTGATAGGAGTGCTGTTGCTAATACATCTTCAAACCTACCGTTTATCAGTGGTAGGTTTGCCTTGAACCCGACTCTTTCAATGCTTGTTGCAGCTGCAGAGCAAGTCTGGATTAATAGAAACTGCCTCTGAAGCACATTTTACCAAAAATGTAACATCATTTAGGAAAAATTTCTTTGCAATTAGGTCAAAGTTGCATGCAAGTGTGCTCTTTGTTATAACGTAGGTATCTCTACTTAAGGAAAACAAGAACAACTGTTTTAGCTACTTGACAAGTTTTGTGTATATTGCTGGCTCAGCCATTACAGTCACTTGAAGAACACTGAGAGTTTGAATGCCAGTGTCCCCCTACCTAATTTTTGAAGATGCAGAGTCGTATTTTATTCTTTAGATTTTCTGTTTGCCTTACTGACCAAGTCTGTGCTAACTGGAGAACTGAAGTAATTTGTTACTACTATTAGAAAATCCTACTAAGTGCTACTGCTAGGAAAACTAGTTGTCCTTATGAGACTTCAGAGTGAATGAGAAAATGTGGAGAAACTAAAAACTGATTTCTTTGACACTTACTCTGATATTTCTAGATATGTGTGCGTGTGCACACTCAAGTGCTCTCCCTCTTAAGCACAGTAGTATTGGTTACCAAAGATTTGAAATCTGAAGTTCCTCACTGAATTAGACTCTTTACTTTTCTGTCCCCTCACCCCTTGCCTTGGCATAATGAGTTTGGAGAGTAGGATTGTATTTATGACCAGGGAATTTGGCATGATTCTTTCCCATGGAGCATTGTCATGGTTGTAACATAATCTTCAATACATGCTAGAGACTATTCTAGCTTAACTGCTTTTTTGCACTTTTAAAATTACTTAAAAGGTATAAAAATGGTATACAGTCAGTGTAGGTGTCTCATAGTTAAAAACACTTCCAGTTCCTTTGAATTACAAGAAACACATTCAGCCATCCTGTGGAGAGGGTTGTTTCCTCAGCCTCATTACTTACTGTTGATAGAAAGAAATATCCTCTGTTATTCTGAAATTCCTCTGGCAGATGAAGGAAAGGTTGCTGTAGAATCTGAAGATCATTGATGACTTTTATGTGCTTCATTTTCCTGTTATGCCGAATATGAGCTGCTCAATTATTTGCAACATTGTTTCTCACTTTCCATTAATTTTAGGCAAGATTGGGTCTCTCTGAGTTATTGTTTGTATTATAAGCTGCAAGATATGCAATATTGTTAAAATTCAAATGACTTGGTTTGTATAAATGTTCTGTGTTTTAAATTACACCTCATGTGCAGATCACTGGCATGTTAAGAGAATGGGGCAAACAACAAGTTACTCCCTTCTTCAGTCGCATGACAATGAATAAAACATTTTGGATGCATATCAGAATTTCCATCATTTGAGGCACCCATGTGTATGGCAAACATATGCTGTTTGTGTTGCTTACAGTTGTATTTGGCAAAGCCTCACAGAAGTGAGGGCTTTGTTTCAAGTATGTGGTTGGTGTTAAGGTATCACAAAAGGCCTTTCTTTTTTGAGTCTTTTACCTGCACTCATGATATAAATGAATAAAGTAAGGAATGTGCCTTATCATAGTTACTGGCTGTTCATACTGTAGAGAGGGTTACAGGGTTAATTTATGCATTCATGCATCATTTATGCAGTGGTGTACAGATTTAAAGCACAAAAAAAAATTCCCTACAGATAACCAAAACACCGAGGCTTGACTGGAAATGCCATAATTAAATATGATTCTACCTGACAGTTTGGTATGGCAGAACTTCATTTTGCAGTTATGTCTAAGTCTACTATTAAAGGAATTTTGCATGTGTCTTACCTAAAATGCAAGTTGTATGTATTTGGGAATATACAGGGTTAGTTCTTAAAAAGCAGGAGATGGTATAGTCTGGACCTATAAGATTAGTGTTCTAGGATTTTGGGTGTTCTGTGGAGATGACTGGAGGCCTCTTTCATGCTGCATCTGAAGTGCTAAGATTTGCTGTATTTTGGAAGCAGACTGAGAGGACTTTTACTGAGGATATATGTGAACATATCTGAGCATTAAAGCTAATTCTGCGCTCAGAGCAGTTTGCAGGTCAGTGTTAGTGAATAACAATGATACTGAAACAACAAATGAAAGCTTTTTCTAAGTGCTGATACACTACAGTTGGGACTGCTGTGAAAACAGAGCACGCAAATAAAAGATTCTTATTCAATGCCATTATCTAATCCTGCCAAGGTCAGGGCAAAATAACAGGCTACATGCACACTTTGTCTGGACCAAGAAAGCTGTTCTTACTTATCTGTGCCTTCCCAGAAACTATGTACAACAGAGGAATTTAGGAACAGAGTTCTTGATTGGTTGTGATACTGTGACTATACCGATTATTCTTAAGCTGATGAGTAATTCAGGATGTTATGGTGGCCATGCTGGGATGGATGATTAAGCAAAATTAGACATTTTATAGTCTTGCCAGAAATTGCTGTGCAGCTCAGCAGATTCATAAATCAGGCAATGTGGTGGCAGTCTTTTTGTGGAATGGCAGCTCTGATGGGTAAAAGGTTACCTGAAACCAAAATGGGATAGCTGGGTCTTAAAATAAGGTGAAATATATTCCTTGCAGGTTTAGAGTCATCGGACATTAGTTTCAGAGAAAAAAGTAGAATTAAAATTGTTCAGGTTGCAGGACCCTCCCTTTCCAAGCATGAGCCTGAGACAGATGTTTAAGTCATGTTACTGAATCCAACCAACATAGTGAATCCATACCAAAGTTCTCCTTAGTTTTGCTGTTGCCATTTAAAAGCCTGTGGAAGACAATTCAGAGTGATAACATCAACTATAAATAGGAATAAAGGCAGGTACCTAATTATATGAAGGAGGAAAAGGAGGTTTTCAAACTGCAGCCTGTTTTCAGTCTCTGCTGCGTATTCTTCTTCCCTTCCCATTGGGACAGAGCCTCAAGCAGAGTTCAGAGGGAGCTCCTTGGTGGAAGTTATCACATGAATTGGGACCGTTGGTTATCATCTCCTTTCTGAGAGGAAAAGCTCTCCTTTGGTGAGCTTCCTCTGGGCTGTTTTCAACCAATAGATATCTGTTATATTTTCCCCTGTTTCTGCTTTAGACTCTTGATCTTTCTTCCCCCACTGGCACCCCTCCTCCACCATCCCCCAAGACATCTTGGTAGAACTAGATGAAGATCATTCCTGTTTTTTATAAGTGTTTACATTTCCTAGATGATGATATAGGACATACGCCTGTAGGCAGAAGAATAAAGTCAGACAAATAAAATGCTGACTAGTAATCCTCATGCTTTGGTTCTCATGCTTTTTTCTCCCAATACCACATTTTAAACCACATTTGTCTGAAGTACTGAAAAACTTGATTCTGACTTAAAATTTGGAGATAAATTTGTGTTGAGGCCAATTCATTTTGTGCATGAATGTAGAATATTTGGCAAACACTCCATATTGCTGAAATATTTTGAATCACCATTCCCCAGAGAACAAAAGTATCGACTGCATTGAAAATCGTGAAAAAATGGCTTTTTATTTTTCTTTTTACTGTCATCCTATTCGAACCTTCCTTTAAGATCATGCTGCCGACAAAGACAGATTTGCATCTTCGTGTCTGTGAGCTGTTTTGATGAGAACTGTCTGACTTGACTTGCGTCCTGTATGTAAATTGATTTCAGCTGATTGCTTTGAATTTGAAAGAAATTTAATTTGAAAACTGCCCTGTTCCACTCCCCGAGGTAGTAGATGCTTCTCTACGTCATCTGTTAAGCAGTGCGTAGTCAGCATATGTCTCTCCTATTTGTTCCTCTCCTATTTAAAACTGTTTTCTCCAGAGAAAGAGAAATTCCCTTTAGACCAGACAGACATCTGCTGACTCTCTCCTATGAGCAAAGCAACTGAAAAGATATCTTTGCCGTGATTAAAAGAAGTATGTCTGGAGGCTCTTAGTTTTTTTGTTCAATTAATCAAAGATTAAACACATGTGGACTCTCTAAACTGGGGTTCTTTGTGCTTCTGTGCTATCAAAAGTGATTGGAGAGGGGTACTGTGGGTTAGAGCTGGCTAGACTGGCATTTAATTTTTTACCTATATACATGCTTTAATTCAGTTCCAGGAGTTCATAATAAAGTGAAGAAAAAACACACCAAAAAAGGGTTTTTTTATTAATTTACAACTTAAAAGTATTCCAGTTTAAGGGAAAAAAAAAGAGGAGAGTGTCTTTTTTTTTTTTCCTAACACTTGTTTTTTAAAGAAAAAAAAAGAGTCTTGGGGTTATGTGAGTTACCATTTTGGTTTCTGTAACCATTTCCAGATGCAAAGGCATTCTTGGTTGCTTTTGTTCCTTAATTCCTGTTAGTAAATGCTTTCCTGGCAGAAACTGTTAGTGTTCAAAGTCTGGTATTCAGCTTAATGCCTTATCCTTACTCAACAATTATGCTACTGATAGACTATTTAGTCAAAACCTGCAGGTTTTCTTCTCTGATGTCAGAGAAGAACCAAACCTGACCTTAAAGTATACAAAATAGTAGACTCTGCAAGATGGTAATAATTAAGCAGATTCTTTGAATACCATGCTGTTCTTAAATTTTTCATCAGACACTAGCAAGTCTCTCCTGTAGACATCTTTATCTGAAGATAATTTGTTTGGCTCCAGTTTTATTGGTGCAGTAAGTTCTTTGGTGTAGTCTGTGGTGAGGTTTAGAACAGGAAAGGCTCCACTGATAATGTGACTTAACGGAGTTTTGTTTTTTTTTTTTGGTTTTTTCCAAATAGTGTCTTCTTCCTGATTGCTCTTTCTAATAACTATCGTTTTGGGTTATTAACAGGTCAAATTTTCCTCAAAATATCTGAAAACTTACCTATCTACCGCTTTCTGAATAAACATTAAATACAATGGAAAAGGTCTGTCCTTTCATAAATAGGCATCAAGCAGCATTTTTGGCAAAATACTTGATGTGATAGAAAGGTTTCCTTATAAAGTAAACTCTATTAGACCTGTATTAATAATTATTGAAGAAGCAGGCAATGAAGTATTCAAAACTACCATCATGGAATTAGCTAATAAAATATAACAAAAAAAATCTTTAATATGTAGCATTTTCACTCTTAGTGGGCTGAACCAATCCTTTGATATTAATAAAAGGTGTAATGGGAAGCACCCTGAATTATTTCATTTTAACGTGCTAACTGAAGTAATTAGGTTTTTATACCCGAAATAGTCACCGTATTTTCCAAAAATGAAAAAAAAAAAAAAAATCATAATGGTCAGCTCATTTTAGTAAATATTGCCTGTGTACAGAAGAAAGGGAATCAATGCATCTTAGCATCGTTCTGTAGTTTTTCCTTTGCAAGAATACCCTGAGAAGTCCTCCCACCTCTATTTATAAGGAGGTATTTCAAAGCAAGCTCTTAAAAACATTTTATAAATGGTTTAATGCGTCTCTATTTGGAAGGGAAGGTGGTCTTACTGTTGCTGTTCTCTTGACAGAAAAACTGAGGCAGGAAGAAATTAAATTTTGTTCTCAGGGTCACAAGAACGTCTGTCAGCTCTGGAGAGATTGGGAATTCCTGTTGTTGTATTTGTTCCTCACAAGACTGCTCCTCATCACTCTGTTTTAAGGACTATTTGAAATGTTTCATAGCTATTTTTAACACTAATTTTGCAAATAACTTTGGAAACCCTTTGAAATGTTCCAAAAATTATGCCTTTTGGGTGGTGCTGGGATAAAAACTGAGTTCTCTAACTTGTAATTTTCCATTTCCCTGGATTTATTCCTCTAGAGCCTGTATTGTTGATTCCCTATGGTTATGGACCTCATTTTTTTTTTTCCCCTCCCTGCCAGCTGCTCATGGATCAGATGAATATATCAAGATGATTGTGTGTTTAACCCTCTGTTGCCCAGAGAGAGAAGGCCAAAAAAGGATAAATGTTAATAATATGTAAGTGCTGTAGAAGATGCTGGAAACAGAGAGACTTGTTTTTCTGCCTTCAATTTACTGTGTTCCTGCTGGACTCAGGACTGCTCCTGCAGGAACAGATGAGTGTCACTGGTTTTCATTTCACCCATGCTCAGGGAAAGCCTAAAAAATCAAACTCAACCCTTTCTTTTAATACAGAGAAGAGGATTTTGTGCCTAGACCAGGAACACCCAGACTGTCTCTGCTCCAGCAGTGTGACCTCCCTTTGGAAAGATTGTAGCTCCCATGCAGGAAATGGTACTGCCTCTCTCTCCTCAGTCTGTAGGGGTTCTTGGGGCACCAGCTGACTCACACTCTGCTCTGTGGGTTTAGCAAAGCTGCCTCTTCAAACCGTGTTGCAAAAGGCACGTGGGCTCGAGAGCCTGGTGTGGTTGTGGATCCCCCCTCTGGATTAGCCCAGTTTGGGGGCAGACCCTGTGAAGGACCCAGCCTGCTCCAGCCCTGCCCCACATTAGATGCTCTCTGGGGGCATCTTGGGAAGGTGGGGAAATGCTAGAACGGTTAAACTTCCCCTTTTATCCCATCAGCCATCACCCACGCTCTTTTGTTCCTCCCACTCCCTGCTTGTTCTCACTCCTTTTCTTTCTTTCCCGCTCTCCTGTGGGCTAAGCAAATTGTTTAGCACAGTTCCTGATGTGTCGTGTTGCTCTAGGCCATCATGGGATCCAAGTAAAACCACCTTGTGGAGCCGGATTCAGCCTTCAGGCTGTCAATTAGTTTTTCCCGTTCTAGAGGGAGAATCGCAACTCACATATTTCTGCTCTGTCAGGGAATAGATGCAGAGCTTGAAAGTAAAAAGGGTAGAAAATGGGAGCAGTAATTAGCAGTTACAGTCCCTGGTTTCGCTCCTGCAGTATGCTGTCATCCTTTAAACGTTTTGTTACTCGAAAGGAGAAAGTAAGCTTAATCTTTTCTTGACTTCAGTTAGGACAAAAAAGAAACCTGATTTAAAGCAGTCTTCACAGAGGATTAGATGAACATGAGGAGAGCTCGTCTGTGGAAGAGCACTGTAAACTAATGGTGAAAAGCTGATGTACTTTTCTTCAAATTATCTGATGGCTTTGTAGCAAGAGTCAGGCAGTGACCCTTTTCTCTAAACACACACACACAAACCCATTGGTTTAGTAGACAGAGGTGGAAAGAGTAGAAGTCCATAGTTCAAAATGGATTTACACAATAATCATCAGTCACAACTTGCAGGATTTTCACAGGAGACAAATAAGATAAACAAGATAAGAAAACAGCTAAACAACTTGTGGTAAAGCCAAGTCCACTCTCCATATTTGAGCTGAGCTGCCTGGCAAGTGTGTGCTTGTACTGAAAGGCCTCATCATGTATCTGAAACTGAAAGTTGTATGTTCAGAAGGTTTGCATTATGGGACCACAGGCTCTGAGTTAGATAGTCTAACAAGGTTATTCCAAGATATGCTGGGAAATACAAGTGGAGAGGTAAAGTACGGGTGAATAATCACTGAGACCGCTGCTGGAATGCTGAGTCCACACATACATAAAAAGAATGTTGGAGATTTGGAATGGGCTCAGAAAGTTGCACGAATTATTCCAAATTTGAAAAGCTGGGGATACTTGAGACTTCTGTTTAACATAGTAGAGTTTTATTAAACCTAATATTAAAAGGTAACTTGAGGCTACAAGTCAACTAATACTATATAGAAGTTTCAGTTAGTACTGTAATTCTGTGACCACAGATGCAGGGATTCTGTCTCTAAGAGGTCATATGTATATCTATATGCATGCTACCCTGTCCACAGTTACAGCTTGAAGAAGTTCTGTGCCTATGAAGTAAATCAGTAGGTAAAATGTTGCTAATTCTGTTGTAATTTAGCGTTCTCACTGCTCTGGGAACTTAAATCAGCACTGGAGTTTATGTCCTCATTGTCATTTATTCTTCCTTTAAAAACACAGTAAGGGAAGTCACAGGATAAATGGTCAGACTGTTTTGTCTTTCTGAGTAACATTTTTGACTTGAAGAAATACACAGTTATTCCTCCAGTACAGAAATAAATGAATCCAAGCAAAGCAGGAGATGGGACAGAATAGAACTGCAGTTGAAACTTCAGACGCATAGGTCGTCAGAAAAGAGTAGTAGCTTTTAATATGCTTTGCTTTCATGGGAAATATAGGTTCCTTGGGTCATATCTTACTGAAATGAGGAAACGTGCATTTTTAAGGTTTTAGTTTTGTGTTTGTTTTGTTTTTCAAACCCTTCCTTGAAATATTCCTGTATTGAACTGATGATATGCAAGACTGGGCGAGGCTCTGTGTGGTGTCTTTAGAGTTAAAGGGGAGAGCAGAAAATTTGAATTGGTCTGTGGTCTACATCCATAGACATGAACTATTCACCAGACTTTGGTTACTGTCTCTGTCTGTAATTCATCTTGATGGCATCTTGTAAAGCCATGGACCACCAAAAGAGCAGGAAGCAGTTGAAAGTGGCTGGGTATGCATTAGTCTTACTCAGCAGATTTTGTTTCAAAGTGTCTTGATGTGCACACAGTACGCAGCAGATAATTTATTTTTTTTTTTTTATCCCAGCCTGTGGGCGCTCAGCTGTGTCAGATCTGCCAGCTGGGACTGCGTAAAAAAATGAAGCACCCTGCCCAGTGGCAGAAGGTGCCAGGCCCTCCTGGCTCCATTCCTCCTCCCTTTTCTGGGGGCTCTTAATTTCTATTTTATAATTTATAGTCTTATATTTTCTGATAATGCTGTTTGTACCTGCGAATTTAGTCCTTAACAAGCCATCATTTGTCTTCTCCTCTGTATCTCAGGGTTTTGGTGCTTGGCAGCCCTGCAGCTGCAGGGGCTTAACCTGGACAAGGGATCCTGGGATGGGTGGGGCCGTGGGAGAGTTTGGGAAGTGGTAGAAGGCCAAGCCTCTCACAGGGTCGGCTTGGAAAGGCAGCTGTTCCACTGGCCTGGAAACAGGATCATTGCCCCCAAGAAGCCAAGAAAGGTCTTTTTAATGCATCTGTCCAAGCTGGGTAAAATTGTTTTGCATCTGTTATTGCCAGGGATTTATGTTTTTGAAAATTCGGTAACTTCTTCCCCTCCCAGAGCAAGCAGGGGATTGTTCCCAGTGGTCTGTGGTGTTGGCCCTGAGTTCAGGCACTGTATTGTGGCTGAGACCTGAAGCAACGGAGGTACATTATTCCTGACCTTAATTATTTGTGTTCCTCTCTTTAGATGATTTGGAGAGATAATAATTACTCCCCTTGAAGGGTATTACTTTGGCTAAGATGATTTGTTGAGATACATGGCTTAGTGTGTCTAATGCCTGATGATTATTCCATCTGATTGTTCCCACTGTAGATGTATTGGAGATTCTTCTGGTTGATGAGTGGAAATTGAATCTGAAATACGTGTGCATAGTGGTAATAAATAATCACAGGTAGGGTCTTGTGTGAGCATAGCAGAGTGTCAGACTTAGGAACATGTGGTCTTGCTTTTTTTAATTACAAGGGAAACAATTGAATGGAATATTAAAGTATGTCAGTGTTCATATATATTCGATTGTTTGAAGTAATAAACAGTTTATATAACATACCCTACATTTCTTGTGTTGATCTTCTAAATCAGATATATACTAGCATTTTGTTTATTTGTTTGTTTAATTAAACATGTATTTATGCATTATATAGGTTTTGTGTGCATCTCTCTCGAAATAAAAATTCTGCACAAAATTATTTAGGCATCTTTTCCAAAACTATCATTTAATACAGAGAGAAACTCGACCTTAAAAAATAAAATACAAAATGTATTTTCAATTGCTGCATGCAATAAAGACCTTTTATGAGGCTGTGCATTTTATTTTTGTATCTTAGATTTACTGTATAATCTATAAAAGAAGTAATATGGCCACTATAAAAAGTTATGGCAGGCTTTGCAGCTGTATTTTTTAAGGCACTGATTGGGAAATGGTACAGGTTTCGCTTTCTTGAGGAAGTTCAAGGTGTGCTTGGAATTGAGAGAGCTTCTCCAACAAGAACTGGGAAGGAGTAGTGCTATACTAGAGCTAATTGGAGGGAGAAAAGCCCTCTTTATGAAAGAGGATTTAATCCAAAATACATTGGAAAGTACTTTTTATGGGTCGAAATAACGTTAGTGCTGGCAGATGTTGTTCTTTGTTACCGTGGGGTGAAGTAGGCTTTGTGGGGATGGGAAGGTAATTGTTTCTTTGTGACAGGATAAGGTAGGATGATTTTTCTCTGGTAATGTAATAAGCTTTTTTTCGAAATACTGTTCAATTCCAGTGGTGATTGTTAAGATGGTCAGACTACATAAATGTTTTCTGAGCACGCTTTGCCATTGTGTTTAGAGAAATAGTAGTGGTAATAATTTTGAGCTAATTTGTAACAAGAGATTCCTAGGCAGAGCATTCCTGTTTCTCTTGCAGCTTTTTTTCTGGGGTAAGGATTAGTGGTGGTGTGAAATAAGACTTGTTAGCCAGTAAAAGTCTCTGCACTTCATACTGCATATGTCCTGGGGAAAGTTGGCTTTATGGTGTGATTGTGGGCACCTGAACTCGTTCATTAGCGGAGCAGAGGCCAAATCTCTGCAGTTCTGCATTGAGGGTTTGTAATGCATAGGAAGATTTTGGAGGGAGTGTAATGTGAAGTCTCCTTTGGCTGCCATTTAACTATAGAAGTCAGGAAAATTTTAAGGAGGCAGGGAATCTTACAGTTCAAAATACCTGGATCCTAGTACAAGATGGAGTAGAAGAAGGTTGTAGTTGAGGACAAAACTGATTTGTGTGCAGTCTTGTGGTGACACAGACATATTCTTCTGTTAGTCAGTGGAGAGAAGTTCATTTTGATTCCAATAACTTTTCATTTATTCGCTCACTTTCTGGTAGGCAGGAAACAGAACTAGCCTGGGGTTTTTTTTCCTCTTTAGTTAATGGGAAACTCTAATGTGAAAGGTTTTAATTTATTTTAAAGATGGGGAGAATATTTACCTTTAATCCATGGAATCCTGTACCTGGCTTCTGCTTCAGCCTTGGGCACTCTTACAGTAAAGGAGCTGTAAATCTCTATTACTACTACTATTTTTCATTTGTCTTTTGAAGACCTAGTTATCTTGAGAAACTTGTCTGTCCCTAAAATCACTTTCATTTGCTATTTTTCTTCCTTTACATATTTTTCTTCCCCAAACTGGGGTTTATCTCTGCGTGAAGTGATCTATATTAAATTAGTCTGTATGAATAGACTGGTGGAAAGCCTACAAACTACATCTTGGTTTGATATGAAATATGTGCAAAAGAGAAGTAATTGAACTGAGAAGGAAGGCTGTGTCTGCACCAAAGTTCGATCAAACTGCTGCACATTCATAGCATATATCACCAGGATAATGCTAATTACAGAGGCAGTGTTGTGTCAGATCTCTGGGCTGTTTGTTACCCCGTGTGGGCTGTAACCATCTCTATTATGTGTCACGCTGACAGACAGTTTCCTGAAGCAGCAGATAGACCTGCTGGCAGCACACTGCTTGGTTACTCAGCTGGCTTACTTGGCTTTGTCAAGCTCAGTGTAATTTTTGGTAGCATCAGTCAGCAGTGGAGATGTTTCTCGGTTTAGATGGGTAGCAAAAGCATCCTGGGTACTTCCCAGCCTGTGTTTTCAGAGTGGCCAGCACTGGCTCGGTCTTTTGATTTATGCACCATCAGTACAAAGGTCAGTTCCTGTAAATAAATTACTACCTCCAATATTTTACATTACCTGTTTTTAAAGTGTTATTTTTCCCTCTTTGAAGACAAATTACATGTGTATTTGCAACCTTAATGTTCAGGATGACCAACATTTGCACTTATGAACGTACAGCAGAAATTATTGTACTGAAAACCTTGGATGTCTCTTAAAACTCTACTATAAAGCAAGCAATACAATAAAATAATTTCCAGTTGTCCTTGCTGTCTTGAGAAGTGATGAATTCATTAGCGTATTTAGAAAAATTATAAAATATAAATTGGAGTGTGTTGCTACCTGTCTAAGAAGTAACGCAACTTGGTTTTAGTTTTCAGGATTGTCTGAAAACAGTTTGATTTTAGTTTTCAGGTACTGCAAGGGTGTAACTGGCCTAAAAGAAATAGAATAGGTTTTCTAAGGAGTTATGTCATAGAGGACTCTTGAGGGCAGGAAGCCACCCTGTATTCCAGACTTGAATTATTGTACTTCGTGGCTGTGAACTAATAGAGCTTTTCTACCTTGTCCTCAGTAGAATACGTATCTAAAGAGACCTATGGCCACTTAAAAATACCTTTGTGGGGGAGTTTTATACAACAAAGGCAGCACTTTACTGACTACTTGGAGGAAGAAGTGCCAGCTGAGTCTGCAATGACAAGTATTTGAGACAGGCTGGCCATTCTGCTGGTGCGGCTTTACTGAGGTTTGCAATCAACATCATAATGTTGCTTATTGTAAGATTAAAAAAAAAAAAATTAGTTAAAATATTTTCAGTGGCTTTTCAGGTTTTTTTCCAACTAAAAAAATCTTTTCAAAAAATTCATGGAAATGGCAACTAAGTTTCAGAATTAAAGAATAAGGGGTGTTTATATGATTCTTATGTATAGTAGTTAAAAATTAAGAAATGCCTTCTTTTCCTTGAGATAATTTTCAAGCTTCCTTTTGATCTTTTCTTTGGAAAAAATGCCAAAATGTTATTTCATTACACACATTCATGATAAAAAAAAAAATTATCCCTGCTTGCAAATGTTCTAATTGTCCTTTAAATTAAAGCCCTGAAAAATTTAAGTTTGAATTGTAGCCCAGTGGAACACTGACATAGCACATTTCTAGAAATCATACATTTTAATAGTATTTTACTTTCTTGTAATCCTGATGCTTGCAATTGGCAAGGTAAAGGAATAGGTCTCTTGGACTACAAATATAAGCACTGTGTTGGTAGCCTTTATTTCCTCCCAGTCAAGACACCAAATCGTGTTAAAATATACAAAATTTCTTGTAAGTGAAATTATGTTGATACTACATATTAGGGTCCTAAGCTTGAAAGATCCAGTGGAGTTTAACATAAATGTCTTGAAGATGCAGTGATATTTTAGGGTTTATGAGTTTGAGCAGGAGTTTCAAGTTAAGAAACAGAAGAAACGTTGTTGGTGTTTGAAAGTAATATTCCTCTTTTCTGTTAATTTGCAATCGCCAATTTCCCAGTTCATTTAGTTAAAGATGAACTTAAAGAGGGAGAAAAAAAAAACAAACAACAAACAAACAAAAAAACAGCAAGACCAAACTAATGTTTTCAGAAGTAAAGTGCTGCTTTTTGTGGCAGTTTATGAAACCATCTTCAGACTTTTAATTCAAAGATACTCCATGAGGTCATGTCAGGTTTTTTGTATACATCCAGCAATGTTCTGGTCCCTTTTAAAACACATTGAACCTACACTAAAAATGAAATCAATCATAGAGAGCATTTCAGTTTTGTTTGGGTTATATTTGAAATAAGCGAATGCTTTCACTGAGGCGTTTCATTGAGGTTGGTTGTATGAAAACTAGAAAAGATGATTTATTTGAGTTTGTGTGAAGTGGCCTTGAAGGTTTATAACAAAGCTTTGGGACATGGCTGAGTATTCAGTTTTCCAGTGTGCATAAAGGTCTTTTGCACTAAGGTTCATTTATTAAGAATAGTAGTTGAATCATTAAAGTTTTAGCAGAAAGTAAACCTAGAAGTACTTGAGTAATATTAGTATTTAAAGATGTACATTTAGCAGTCTTAGAATCACTATGGCTGGAAGGTTCCTCTGGAGAATGTGTAGTCCAGCTCCCCCTTGTCAAAGGCTGTCACCTCTTAATCGTATGGAAGGAGTTCAGAATAATGTCAATGCCAAACTCTGCCTGAGTTACAAGGGAAGGTAATAGATTGCAGGTTGTCATAAATCTGGTGCACTAAAGCAGCTCTCTCAGCTGTTCCTCACAGCTTACTTTACTACTTTGTTTCTGGGGAGGAAAAGCAAGAGATGCACTGAGGAGGGGCAGTATTGATCCAGCACAGGTCGTTTTAAAGTTGCACTCTCTCAGACTTTTCTTAGTGCATTTTTTTTGTGCACACAGTTGTGTGAGAGAAAATGAAAATTCTGGTAAATGCAGTGAGAGATTACATTTTCTGTTAATTAAATAAAAGTCTTTAAGAGCATAATAAGTTTTTGCTCAAAACTTATAAAGAATATTTCAAAGACATAAATCAGAGGAAGGTCTAAACCACTTGTAAATATGTTTTTATTCTGCCTATGTTATGCTGGGCAACAGGGAACAACCACTTCATATTCTATGTCAAGTTTTGCAAAAATATGATTTATAACCTTTCAAAAGTCACATATTACAAGGAGAAAAATATTCTACTTTATTCTGGTTATAACATCTTTGGTTGACTTATTTATTTTTACTTCATTATTTTCATATGAGATATCTGACATAACTTAATTATCTGTAAGAAAATTTTTCAGTGTGAAAACATATACATTATTCTGTGGCTAACTTTCTTCTGATGCCTTAATTTTGGTTTGGTTTGGTTTCTGTTTGGTTGGTTGTTTCCTAGAATAGTATTAATCAGTATGTCAAAAGAACCCCAGAATTATCGGCAAAGATACTGAGAAAGCCAGGAAGGCGTTAAGAAAACTTACTTGGTTTTCACACCATGGAATAAAATCCAGCATTCACAGGATCAAAACGAGCTTAGGACCAAGCCTAGGAGTGAACTTGGAGAGGGTAGGGAGAGTTGAATAAGCTGCAAGAGAGTTGTAGTTTTTAAGAGTGCTGTTGTAGATACTTTCCCAGGCAGATGTAGCAAGTTCCAGTCTTTGGATGTTGAACTTGAGCTTTGCACTTGAACTTCCCTCTGGTTTGCAGTTGGTGCTTCCCACCTGAAGTGGAGCCCCATGGTCATGTAGAGTTACTAAAGCACATGGGTGTTGCCATAAATAAGAATAACATAGGGTAGATGTTCATATGAATGATTTCGTCTCCATCTAAAATAAGTAACCTGACTGTAGTTTGGAAAGGTTTTTTTAGTATCAGTTTTATGTGAGAAAGCTCAGCCTGGATGTCGGCGCACTTTGTTAAGGCTGCAGAGAAAACCTACCAGTCAGGGACTGGCTGCTGCTCTGGGTTACTGTGTCTCAATCAAAACACAAACTCGAACCTAGTGTAATCTTTGTAATAGTTTTAAAATATAAAAGGTAATTAAATACTTGAGAGACTATATGGAATCAAAACAGAACCACAGCAGTAACAGACAATTCCTTTTCAGATGCTTACTCTTCCCTTGTAAGTCTTCTCAAAGTATAAAAAAAAAAAGAGATTTCTCACACGTAGAAGCAAGCAGAAAGCACAGACTATTCCAGTACTGTGCAGTGTACTTCTCTAGATTGCAGCTGCTGAAGTTTTAAACTGAGTATCCTTGTCAGACAATTGCCATTGTCACTGCGTGGCTCAGAAAGTGGGGAGTGGGAGGAAAACGTCATCTCTGTGTGTGGGGAGTTGGCCGGGTGTGACATGAGCTGCTTTTCTGTCAAATTGCTGCCAGACTAACCATGTATTTGGTAAAAGGGTGGAAAAATGATGTTCCTCCAGATCTGGTCATTTTTTGGTGACTTCTGTCTTCCTGTACGGTATTTATGCCTGTAATTGCTTTTTCTTGTTTGACCTTAACCTAATGATGCACTGAATTTTCAGAATTACACCTAATGATGTTCCTTATTTTCACCTGGTGTATTAACCTTAACTAATGGCATCTGGTAGGGAACTGATGTTTCTTGCCTGGAATTAGACAACTGTGTTTGGTTACTGGAAACAAAAGTCTAATCCAACTGAAGCAATGAAATTTTTGACTGTATGAAAGATTCATTCTTTCAAAGTGCTTAAACTAAAAAGCATTTGTCGGTTCATAAGGCCAGGCTCTGGAAGGAGAGTTTGCTTGAACCGACTGTTAATTTTTGATCTTTTGTTGTTGTTGTTGTTGTTTTTGTCAATTTCTAATAATGCAGGACTGATTGCTGAGTGCAATTAAGTATTATAACCATTTTCCTGCAGGCCACTGCAGTTAGACTTAGAGTTACAAAAGCTGCTGTTTGAAGTTGAAGCAGAGCTGTGCCTTTGACACCCAAGTATTAACTCTGGCACAGGTGGCAGCAGCACGGGCAGGGTGACACTCTGCTGTGGCAGAGTTCAATTAACAGTTGGTCAGGCTTAGAGAGTTGATAGCTGCATGATTAAGTTGTATATGATCCTTTTTACACACAGTTGAATAGGCTCAGAGCAAACATATGGTCGTTAAGTTACATAATTCTGCATATACCTGGACATAGAATATAAATGAATAATGTACCTGAAGTGCAGATATGAAAACCACTTCAGTACATTCACAAGTTGCATTTTAAAATTTAATTTAAGGGTTTTATATTTCCCTTACAAGACGGGGCCAAATTTGAGAAGGTGAATTCATTTATATTTAAAGAAACACATCTTCAGAGCACCTGAAGGTTTATTAAAAGCAACATTTGAATCCCAGTTGCCCTGTAAATCAGCACAAGAAAAACTTTGACTTGCTTCAGCCGGGGGTAAAATAAATCCTGTAAGCTTCAGTAAAGTGGAAGCTAATTAAATGACTACATATTCTAAGGCATTTTGTCAATAAGTTGTGCATCTCTTGCATGATGTTTTAAAATTAAAGGTTCCCTTGGTTTAATTTGATGAAAGTTTTGTGCTTTCTAGCCTGAAAATTTCTAACAAGAAATCATATGTCACAGATGAAAATCAGGTTGTTCTGTGGATTTGTGATTTTGGGGCGGGAAGTGGTATTTTTGGGAGTTTTTTTTTGGTGTTTACTCAGCAACTTAATGCCGAGTAAGTGCCAACAAGGAAGGCATAAAAGTACATATTATGAGTAAGCATGTGGTGAAATTTTATTGTGTGAAAAATTGAGAACTTTGAAATACTGAAAAGACCAGCGGTGGATTTTTGACACATGTTGTGTTTTTTTGGAGAAAACCATGGGGATGGATACGGTGTTATGTTTTCTGCTGAAGAATCACAAATTTCACACCTGATCTAATAGGGTGAGTTGTAGGAGTGAGTGACCAGAGCTTTCAGAGGAAATCTATGATCCTTTGCTTTCAGTGTGAATCTTTCATGTCTCTAGGCCTTTAATTTTTTTTCTAAACCTGAAAGCAGCATAAGTGAATACTTGATTCGGGGTCAAAACCGCAGTGCATTGTCTCAGAGCCTCGCAGTAATGAGCAGCTTAGACCGTGATGCAAGGGCATTATCCAAAATAATTATTTCAACATTGTTTTTTTTTACAAAAATGTGTTCAGACAAACATCTGAACAGCTGCTGGGGTGAAGTATTCACGGGGATTGAGCAAGGCTGGAGAGCTCCACAAGTCTCTGAAGTTTCAGAGGCACTCAGAAGTTGAGGTCCTTCATCCCACTGCTCGTTGATGTATTCCTGCCCCCTAGTCAGGCAGCCTTGCTGTTCCTTGCAAATGATGCAGCTTTTAGCCACTAACATCTGGCTGACAGACAGCAGTCAGCTGTGTTCCATGCCAGCGATTCTCAAGTGGGTTTTTTCTTTGAGGGTTTTTTTTGTTTGGTTGGTTGGCTATGTTTTTGTTTTGTTTTGGTGGTTTTTTTTTTTTTTTGGTCTTCAACACAGAGAATGGCTGAAAAAGAATAAAAAGAAGAGCCAGAATACTCTAATAAAATTTGCAGCTCCTATGGGATCTGAGGATTTGGGTTGAGTCTGCTTTTTTTGGCAGTGCTACGGTTGAGAAGGTGGCATTACACTGTAGATGATTCTTTTTATTCTTATTTCTTTATAAACTCAGAATTTATTATAAAAGTGATGCCATAAGAGTTCAAAGTCACAAGTCAAACATAAAACCAGTCAGTTAATTTGCAAGAATCATGTGTCCAAATCAAAGTTGTTGCTGAGATTCTAGTTATTAGCTCTAAAAAAAAAAAAAAAGTGCTGTTTATAAAACTTTGTAAAACTTACTGGAACAGATTTTTTTTTTTTCTCCCTGGTTGTATAGAATGTGGGAAGACTTTTATTTCTTTTTTTTTTTCTTGTTTTGAAATCTAGAACAGTATTTATGATTTTGTAACACCACTGTTTTGTGTACTGCTTAAAAGGTGAGCAGGACTTGTCACAGTATATAAAGCAAAGCTCTTTTGCCAGACTGTGACTTAAAACAATTCTTCCATAGTTTTTTTTTTAATTTTAATTTTTTTTTTTAAGTTTTTTTTCCTCTCTTTATGCCTGTGAGCACATGTGTTTGCTTTCCATTGTTTGCCTAAAGTAGTGATGTAAGCACAGCACGCTGTAGATTAAAGCTTTGGGGAGCTAAAGTAAGCGTGAAGTTCAGCCTCTACCTAAACATCACCACTGGGCTAATCTACAATTTAGACTGATCCATCACTAATATTTACAAGTAGGCAGAGTGCAGTTCAAAACTAAACAGCATATGGGTGCAGTTATCCCTGTTAAAATGACCAACGTGCCTCGTGTTGTGTGTGGAAGATAACAGGGACAGGTGGTAATCTGTCTTTTCTGAGCAGAGACAGCTGGTATTTTCCTTGGGCTTCAGTGGTGCTTTTCTATATGGTCTCACCTACCAGCTGATATCTTGCTTGTTAGAACAATACCAAGTGTGTATTAACCCTTTTATCTATTCCTGTGTGATGTCCAAAGGGGGAAGTGTCAGACTGCCTGAGCACAAGCTTGGTGATTTAAAATTTCTAAATTTTTCTAGTAACGTAGTTGCATGCAGCTTGTCTTACTGACCTTTTTACGAGCATTGCTGCGGTGATATTTATCAAGAGATGGTAAATAAAAATCATAAGAGTTTATAATTTATATAGCTTTTTTGTTTTAAATGTCTGATGAAGTTTCACACTGAAGGAGTGCTTGAGAATGTACTCACTTTCATTTAATTCTGGAGAATCTGAAAGGTCATACAGCAGAGAAATAAAATTGTTTCGTAAATTGACTTGTGTTTACTTCCAGCCAGATTGCTTAATATTCAGGTGTGTGTAACTTCTCCTTTCTGAACACACTAATTTGGTTCCCAGCTTGAGCATGATGCTTTAATTTTTCTTTCTGTAGAGAACAAATACTGATTACTCACAGTTGGTTTTTTTCCTTTTAAATATTTAGTAACTGTCTGGGTTGTGGGGTAAGCGGGTACTGGCACTCCATGAAAGGCAGCAGGCACCACTTCCAAGGGACTCAGCCCCTGACTCTGGGCCCTGGCAAGTGGGAGCCAAATTCACACGTGTGGCTCTGTTCGGTTAATTGATAAAATTAATCAGCAGTTAGATTGTTCCATCACACCTGATGTTGTGCTTTGAGCCCCAGATGAGCCCCTGGTAACACTGAGCAAGGGACAGCAGTGTTACGGGACACAACATGGATGGGTTGGGAGCGGGGAGGGAGCTCTAGGAATTGTCATAGGTGGTCTTAAAAGCCTTGTCTGTGAGATCAGCTAATGCCAGTCCTGGTGGAAGGAGGGGAAAAAGGAACACCTTAGTGAAGGATGAGACAGGGTGTGATGTGAGAGGGACTGGAAAGCCTAAGGGAGGCCAATGTTCAGATGTCTTGTTTTTAGCTGGAGATAACAAGGAATTTCATGTCTTAATCTGAATGGATCACAAGTAGCGGTGCTTGTTCTTTTAGAAACCATGCTTATTCTTGATTTTTTTAAATTTTTTTTTGCTTATTAATGAAAATGAATGTAATAAACGTGGAGGAAAAAAACCACCCTAGATGTACCTAGACAGTAGAAGGGTTCTGTCCAGAAGAGGAACTTTGGGCTTTGCTTGGACTCCCTAGGCTACGCTGCACTGTGCTTGTCAGGGCTTGAATTTTCTGTGAAGGTTAGACAGATAAACACAGAAATTCTTTAGAAATTCCAGTGAATTACCTTTAGAACTAGAAACTTTCAAATTATTCATATTCACAAGAAAGTGGCCTCAACTCTTTAAGTATTCATTAGCAGTGCAAATGCAGTACCTTGCAAAAGAGTTGGAAAAGGTGTTTTGATGGCTTTCCTGGAATGAAATGATTACCTAGAGAGTCTGTAATAGAGGAGATGAAATGAAATTGCTTCAGAAACTCAACAAAATTTGCCAGCATTTTACCTGGTTAATTGTCACTTGGTAACCTTTTTTATTTTCTTTTAAACTAAAGGTAGTTTAAAATAAAATAAAATAAAAAAAAAAAAAGAAAAACATAAGCATTAAATAAAAGAACTATTGAAACTAACCTTCATTGTAAAAAAACCCAAAACACTATAGATACGGTTTTCTCCTAAACAAGTTAAGTTAGAAAATGTCAACGTAGTTTTTAAGTTTAGGTATGGATTTCTGATTTTTCAAGTTAACCTTTTAAAGGTATTACCCAAGACAGATTTTTATTTTTATTTATATGTATCTTTAGTATGAATCAGCCTGGAATGAAAAGAATATTTATATAAGAAAAATCTTATTTGATTAAATAGGTAAAAGCACAAATTTTTGTAGGGGGCCTTTTAATTCATGAAACCAAAGAGAGATTTTTGTGTTTCAAACATGCTCAAATTAAAGTTCCAGCATGGAGTATTACTTGCAGTTGTTTTATAGAATTATTTCTCAGATTGCCAGTTGTTTGAAACATTAGTTTTGTTCCACGTGCATATTTAGGCAGCACGTGGCCACGCAGGGAGGCATGAGCAGAACTTGGAAGATCTCCTGTTCTAATGGATTTCACTTGACTGTAATTGGTTCCAGCTAGTTAATTGTATGTGTCCTTGGAGAATGCTGGGGTTTTTTCCCCCCCTGTCTGATTACTGCTCCCAGATCCACACTTAGCAGGTATTTCCTAAGAAGAAAAATGTCTGTACTGTTCTGTTTTTCACTCATACAGTGATGATCAGCTACAATGATAAAAATTCTCCTTTTTCATTTCTAAAGCTACATGAGAAACATTTTTCGTTTTTGTTTTGTTTTGGTTTTTTGTGGTTGGTTTTTTTTTTTTTTTTTGTCTAGGCTCCCAGGATAAACTCTGATTGATTTTAATGTGCAATATTTCATGAGCCAATGCACTTATATGATGTTCAGTGCTGCTTAAAAGCTGGGTTTTGGCCTTAAAAGGGAGAGTATAATGAAAGCAGTGGTTCATGATTTAGTCTTTTATGCTTTGTTACTTGCAGAAAGTCAAGCTTGAAATTTATCTAATGAAGCACAGCAAACTAGTAAAAATGATTAAAAAAATATATACAATTTTAAGGCCTCCAGATCTATCAGCTCTAGTGAGAGGAGTTAAAATACATTAGAAATAGAAAATTTCAGAAGTTGGCTTGATGTATTGCTTTATTTTTTCCCCTCTTGTTTGAAATGTGTCTGGTTTTGTTGGTGTCCTGTTTTTGTTTTTCATTTAATCTGGCAACCCTTCATAAGAAGCCTGAGCTTTGGGCCATTGTAGCTTCTTTCTCGTTATATAAAATTCACTGCACCTCAGAATTCAAGTGGCACAGAAAGTTATAATTGGAAGAATATACTGAAATCTGCAGTCTGACATTCTGGACAGGCTCAGGGAGCAAAGTGAAGGTGAAATTTGAGTTGGTCATGCATTAGCTGGTTTTCTTTAATTGTTATTATTTGTTTATTTTTAAATGAATAAACAAAATAAACATCATTGGCCTTATTCTGAACCAGTCCAGATGAGTAAGGAGATGGTCCCTGAGGATGGGACGATACATGGTGAAGACTTTGACCACTGAGTTACTGAATGTAGAGAAAGTGCACTTTTGAGTATTGCTATGTTTGGAAAGCTCCCTTTTCCTTGTAAATGATGAATCTTTTGCACCTAAATCCAGAGGGTTATAGTTTATGAATTCAGTGATGAGAAATAAGCCTAAATCTCTAAAAGGATGAAATTTCATGTGCTTCCTGTGCAGCATTTACTAACTTCAGCAACATTCCTGTGCCATGAAAGTTTTAGTGAATGGGTAGTCTAGATTCATGAAAGGACATCAATGTTTAAAGGAAGTTATACTCAGAATTTATGTCCAGAGTCCAGGAGTGCAGTTATCAAAACGTTTTGCTATGAATCCTGTTCTGAGCTGCCTTTTTCTCTTCTGCAGTAAAATGGGAACTAAGGCACTATGGCAGTAAAGTCCAGTGTGGAATTCAGGCGCTTCAAAAATCAGAAGTCCTTTTGTAAATCATACATTTAATATTATGTGAGTGAAATGACTGTATGGTAATACTTTTCTTCTGAATCATTTAGCCATTTAGCCATTATTCTGTCTGGGCATGAAAGAGGACAAAATGAATAAAATTTGGGATTTGCCTGCAGTAGAGCAAAGCTATAGACTTATTCCAAGTAAGTTTTATACATGGGCTCGTGATCTATGATACCTGACAAGTCATTAAGGCTTTCACGAGGTGTCTGCATCAGAGAAATGAAGCCACAGCCAGTGACAAGCTTTATCCTTCTCCTTCCCATAACGAGTTACTTAATGTATTCCATTTTAATTGTTATCTTGGAGTCAATCGTGATCTCACACTAGAGCTACTGACAGCAATCATCAGTTATGTGCACGGTGTTTTGCAAAATTGCAAATTCACAATACATCTCTCTTCAATGGCAGCAATGTTTAGCAGCTCATTAGCTTTTGGGCTCTACCTTCTGGTCAGTAAATACTGGGAGAGGCAGACAGCCTGGTTGATTTGCAGACATCTATTAGTCAGGATGAGCACTGCAGTGCAACTGAAAGGAAACACAATAGAACAGCATTTAGAGTAGGCTTCCATTAGCTGGAAGATTAAAAAGATAATTAAAATGGGATTAAAAAAGAAATAAAGCTGATTTTTCTGCTTACTACTCTTGCTCAGAAAATAATATCTTTTACTGTCAGGTTTGATGGCTTTGATTATGAATTCTAAAATGGTCCATTTCATCAATTTATATATGAGCAAAAGTAAATATACAGCTAGAAATTCATACTTCTTTCTAAATGGTGGAATACTTGAAGGGAAACACAATATCAGAAAAGGGTCCCATGTGCAATATACAGGTGATACCAATATGTTGTCCTTGGTTACAGTTTCAGAGAGTTTTGTTCAGATTTGATGACTTAATATTGCTTTGAAGACGGTGGATTGGAATAGAATTGTGCAGTACTGAAAAAACACTGGAGATGTTTTCCACTGTTGAACAACTGAATGACTGAGAAGAGGCTCAGACAAATAGTAGGATCAGTAGGAGTTACTACTGGGAAACAATTGGAAAGTGGAGGTCAGGTTGGAATGTTATCTCTGAAAGTGTGACAAAGCTGTGTTAGTTCAGAAGAGATTAGGCCTGGAGGCTCAGGAGGGTCTTGGCCATGTCTGTAGCTACCTGTTGGAAAAGAACAGATAAGAGGAAGCCAAACTCTTCCCAGTAGTGCCCAGTGACAGAGGAAGAAACAAAAAAACCCCACAAAACTTATTTTGCTGCCTGGTATTTTTCTTGGCATACCAGTTATTCTGTTAAAAGCGATGAAATCTCTCATGGGATCATTGAATGGTTCTGTATGAGGTACAAGCATATTATCTTTTAAGTTCTCTTCTGATGTTCTTTTTACAAATACTCATGTCTTGTTGATTTCTGTGTTACACCTTTTTATTCTAGTATATTCTTTCTCCTTTTGCATGTTAATTTTATAGTGTTATGGTCACTGTGTTAAATAGCTCTTCATTAGTGATGGTTTTGTGCTTGAGACCAGGTCAACAGTTGTTTCTTCACATTTTTTAGAAGAATACCACTTTTTTTTTTTTTTTTTTTTAAGGATTCTCTTTGTAAAGATGCTTGACTCTTTGTAAAAAGATTTCATTTGGCTAAACAGTTGTTGCAAAGTATTATATATCTGACTTGAAATGGATGCACTTAAAATGTCTGTCTTGTTTTCTGTGCTTCTGTAGAACCCAGAAGCCATCCAGTCCTACCTCATTACCCCAAAGCCCTGCCCAGTCATACCTATATTATTATTGATGGGTGGTCATCTGACCTGTTTTTGTAGACCTACATTTTGATGTTTGCAGTCAGTAATGCTTTGCAGCGTTCAGTGTTACAAATCTTTGCTGTTGCTGGAGCAGCATATGAAGCTCTGATAAAATGGACCACAAGGAACTGTAGAATATTTAAAAAAATTCTGGATAATCTATTTTTGCAGCTGGTATTTGGTTTTGTATGTGATAAAAATGTGGTGAGTAGGCAGTTGAGTAGATTAAGGGGACACTCTCTCTTACCACCTGTGATTTTACGTCATTCCGTTTGGCTGGATATTCATTGTGTATTTCCAATAGAGACTCATAAAGATTCAAAAGCTGCATTTATTTATAGGCAAGTTAAATATTCTTTTGTTCTATTCAATTTGTCCATTTTAGGTAAGAAGTTGCACTCTAAGCCATTGTGCCTGATTTATTGCTTCGAGGCCTGTGTGAAGTGAATAAGTGAATATTCACTAATTTCTGGTGCCCAGGTGTTAAAGTTGTGCATTGAGTGCTGGGGTAATTTGCATTAATTGGCAAGCTGTCATCAGTGAAACACCAAATATTTAAGCAATAATTTTGCAAAATGTTGAAGCTCATTCTTCTGTCACTTGGAAATCAGAAAGGTTTAAGTATGTGAAAGTTCCTAATAAGTAAATATCCAAGTCATTTGCTTAGCAGACTCAAATTGCCAAATGAGGTCATGAAAACTATCACTGAATCATTTTGCTGAGAAATTCCTCCTTTACAGTTATGGTTTAGACTGATTTCATTTTTAATTGCACCTAAAAAGAAATCTTGTTCTTTACTGACAGTCTTCTGCCTCTATTATGGATAAATAGAACAAAAGATACATAAGATTTCATTTGAAGTTTGATCCCTCTATATTTATTTAAAACTAATTTTTAGTGATGTTATTCATGTAGTGTACTCAGTGATAGTCATCAGCAAGTCTGACATGCTTTTAAAAATAAGTTGTAGTTATTCATGATAATGTCAATGACATTGTGTGAAATGCAATAAAATCTTGAAACTCTTGGTTTACAAATGTTATTAGGAAATTATCTCAGTGTCTGCCACAGCATATCAAACTGCCTTTTCTTTTTTCCGAAAGAACCACCTCTAGCTAATGAATTCAATATTTTTTTAGTTGACTTCACACTGATATTAAGCAAGAACTAAAAAGTAAACCACAATAAAACCTAGTATCACTCTACAGATTTGAGAGGTAACTAAGATCACTCTTTACCTCCCTTTTTTTTTTTTTTTCAACCTTCACTCTCTTTTAAATATATTTTAATATAATGTTTTTAAACTGGAAATATCTTCCTATCTTTTGCTTCCTGAATAATTGTAATTATTTCACACAGAGGAGTGAAATAGTATAATTGATTTTGTGAGTAATCAGCTTCTTATAATGTCAGTTTTGGGTCACCGTGAAAAAATATATGTAGATAATCTCACTTTAAAATAGGGAGTACTAGTGATAATTATGTAGATCTCTTAGAAAAACAGTACTCCAAAATCTTAGGAAAAATGTTTTGCTTCAGACTGGGTGGAGGTTTAAGGTTATCCAACGTGTACTGAAGCCAGCAGAGGATAAGGAAAAGGAAACCAATTATTTGTACTAGTTTTATAAATCTCTCTTTATTGCCTAACCTTTTCAAACAAGAAATGGATTTATCCTCTGTGGAGACAGTAGTATAAATAATGTCATTCTCTGGCTAGAAGTGGCTCTAAAATCCTTTGATCTGATATAGGGTTGCTTAATAGTAAGTACATCCTGTTCTAGTATGTGCACTCTTAACTAGATTTTTTAAAAATATCAGCTCTAAAAATTCCTGTCGATAAATATATCTTATTTAGACCTATTTAATATTTATAACACGGTACAGTTAATAGGTGTATTTAATTTTTGATGATTCTTCTTTGGTGTTTTGGGCTTTTTCTGAAAACTATATTTACTTTTTGTTCTTTGGCTTGGTAAAAATACTAGAGAAGATTTCCAAGTGAAGGATGAACTAATAAGAAAAGTGTTTAGTCTATAAAAGTTGGCTCGTTGACTAGAAAAAAGTTAATATTTTCTGTTTTCTATTTTTAAAATGTTGATAGACAAGCGCTATATTTTCCTTCCCTTGGACATGGATGTCTACTATTGCATTTATTTATTTATTATTAAACCAGTACTGGGGGAGGAGCATGCAGACAGGGCAAAAACTGGCATAATGAGAGGAAGAAAACAAGCATGAAAATGGGCCTTCACAGAGGGAAAACTGGGCTATCACAGAAGGTATCAGAGGGGACACTTGATGTGTTCTAATTTACCAAAGATACGGATGTGAAGAAATGATGGCTCACATGTCTGCTACGTATCAGAAGGCAGGAGCCAATTCATGCCTGTCAGGCAAACATTTTAGGGGTTTAAATCATTTCTGTGTGAGATTCTTCCCTCCCCCATCCCTAAACAAGCATTTTGGTTCAGCTGTCACTTTGGTGGTATTTTTTGCCCACACACTCACGTGGGGTGGGGGGGTTGGAATAGTTGATCAGAACTGGCAAATCTGCTTGCAGTAAGTGTTGCTGCACTAAAACCACCGGTGTTGTGCTACCCTGCTGAATTTTAAATAGTTTTTAGATGCTGCTGTTTTCGTGGTTTCGGAAACGTCCTTTCAGATTTTAAGTCGTTCCACAAAAGATTCTTCGCCTTTACTGTGATCTCGAAGTTCCTTGTTTTTCGAGGTGTTGTGTTTAACGTGAGGCAGGGCTTCCTTTGTGTTCTGATAAGATGTGCCACTGCGAGGCTGTACTTAATGAGGTGGAGCTGGATGATCAGCCCTCCCTGACGGGCAGAGATCGCTGTCACTGCTCGTGGCCGTCAAGTCACGACAATGAAGCTCTGGGTATGAGCAGTTGTCAGAGAGAACTTCTGATTTTCCCTGCTGACTTGGTGCCTCTGGGTCATGGAGATCTTGCTGCAATATTTACACTGCGTGTTAGGGTCATTGCTGCTAGAAAAACACAAGATACATCTGTGGCATTACCTTAAATACTTAGTTATGTGTTAAGCAACTTCCATAGACGTGCATAGTTTAACAACATCCTCTGCAGTTGTTAAAACTAAATGATAATGAAATAATTTTTCTCTTCATTACATCCGGTGAATAGAATTCTTCTTTGGGTTTGGTTGGTCTTACAAGTCACATCTTTAAACTCAGGAACCATCACGTATAAACCAAGAAAATTCGAATGATTGGTGTCGTCATCTCTCATAATGGGTTTTTGCTTTTGTTTTGTGTGTGGTTTTTTAAATTGTTTTATTGCTTTAAAAACCCAGCTGGTAGGAGGAGAAGGAAACATTGTCTATCTTCTGAGATTTAAAAAAAAAAAAAAAAGGATGATGCCATGTAAAGTCAGGAGAAATCATGAGAAATGTTCACAAACACCATGGATGACTGATGGTAATTCAGTAAAGTAGAGCAGTGTTCAGGAGGTGCAGGGACCTATGGTTCATATCACTTCGCTTAATTGTTTTGCACCTATTTGAGGAATGATACTTTGCAAAGGCTTGTTAGAGCAGATATTTTGAAGATAAAAATAAAATTGATATTATTTTTGTAGTCTCCCAACAGCCAGTTAGAGAAACGAAGGAAAGCCACATATCTCTATTTTGTCTTTCCATTTAAATACATTTGAAACACACTCAAATGAAACAAAAAACCTTTTCTCACTTTTTGTAGAAACTGCATCCTGGCTGGACTTCTGGCACATTTAGGACTCGGACTCCTGGGGGGTTTATAAGTGTTATACAGTCACGCATATGCACTTGCTAAGCTTTGTTTACTTTTTAAAGTAGGTTTTGAAGCTGACTTCACTGAATAAGTTTAGTGCCCCAACTGAATATTTGTCCTGGTTTCAAACTGCTTATGTCAGCTTGGCTTATTTCTGTGTATTTACTGACACATGTTAAAATATACAAGTCAGTGGTAGAGCCATTAAAACGTGTCGGCATGTGAAGTCGAACTGATTTATTAAAAGAGTCCAACTCTTATGTGGACCAAAATGCTGTTACCTCAAGGGTACTCTTTGGACAACTCCCTTCTGTGCCTCTTGTCTCCCTCCCTACTCCTTAAATCTGTGCTGGTAGTACCAGAACTGAGAATGAAATAATGAATTCAAACATGTACCTGTCCTAATGTTCAGGGAGGAAAATGAAAAAGTAATCCATTAATTGCCCAGCAGATGAATTACAATTTTTTATTCAGGATACATACCTGAACTCATTCTGTGCATGTTGGAGGGACATGCACAAGAGGGACCTCGCAAGAAGGACTTTTTTTGGAATAAGATTAAATATTTTACTGTTTTATGAAGGCTTATGTGGTAATACTGATATAATTTCAAGAGCCACAGCTATGCAAAACTGCACTTTCGGAGCCCTTGTGGTTTAAAAGTGCAATTGCCTTGTCTTCTGGTTTCTGCGTTTTCCTGGAGCTCTGATCGCATTTCTGGCTATGAAAGCCTAGAAATAATAGCCTTACACTTTTCAAATTCCCACAGGCTTCCCTGCTTGCTTCCAACATGGACTGTTTTTCTTGTGAGCAGGAACTCTTTGTGCTGGCAGGATATGAGGCAAGGCCAGTAGCTACTCTTGTTCTGTTTTTCGAAGATTATTTTTTATGACTTAATTTATTTCTGTGTTCCTTACACGTAGAAATGTTACAGTAGGGTTGATTTACAGGCAGGGCTAGAAATCTTCCTGTAACTCTTACTTCTCTGAGCAGTATCAGTAAAATCATCTGAATTGTTTTGTGACCAGAGCATATGCCTGTGGTGAGAGCTTTTGTAATATTTCTCCCATGACAACCCAGGTAATAAAGACTTAAGTTGCAGCTTTTATGAATTACTGACATTGATTCAAGAACTACTAGCAGTTCTGAACTTGGGAGGCTGCAATCACAGTTTTTTAAAGCTCAAGAATGGTAAAAAACTCCCATTAAAAAAAAGGAAAAGAAATAGAATTTAAATTTCTTTGTCCATTAGTGAGCTAAAACCATTCTTGTCAGTATAAATATATAAATATATATATATGAGCGCTGTGACCAGCTGTGCTTCTCAGAGAACTCCTTTCCATGAGAAGCACTTGAGGCACAGGAAAGAATCAGTTTATGCCCATTTAAATACTTCATTTGCTTTTTGCTAAGAAGTGTTTCATCAGGTCCTATTTAAAGGTTCTACAGTCCTGAACTACTTCATTTCTCACTTACTTGAATAGAATTATTCTGCACGTGGGTTCTTGTACTCTAAATAAAATTTTGGATGAGTGAGATGACCATTGATTTGATTTGAACACAGTGTTGTGATAAGACAAATTCCTTCAATTAAAATGTTGTGAGAACATCACATGACCCATGAAACATTACCAAGCATTGTCTAAGTGTATGGATGGTTCCATTTCACTTTTAAGGGACAGTTTACTCAGAGATTTATAAAGGTTGGAAGAGATCTTACATATCACTCAGTAGCAGTAGTTTTCATGTCTTCAAAGATTCCTCTAGGGCATCAACCCTGTTAACCAGACAACTCCACAGATGAATGGGATTTATAGCATAACAAGACACAGGATTTAAATTAAAGGAGTTTAAATTCAAATATATACTTAATCCCATTTAGGAATTACAGCAAATTTATATTAAGAATTTTCTTTGAAGCTGAAGTTTGTAATGAATATATTCTTTTTACTCGAAGCGCTCCGGTAAAAAGTTCAGTTTCAGGGTTGTTGGGAGGTTTTTTAGCACTACTTTAGAAAATGCCATCTGAGAAGGTTCTTTTTCTTTGCTTTTCAAGAAAAATATTCTTGGGACACATAATTGTGTAGATGATACTTTTGGTATAAACATGGGCTTTTTGTTTCATAACATATTGAGATTTTAGTTTTTAAATATAAAGTGCTTCTTTAACAGCTCTCCAATGAAAGGTATTTCGGTGTCTCATGCACAAATTGTTTTGTTGACTTCAAGTGTCTCTGAAATGTGGATGTGCATCTAGCTGTAAGTGAGAAAAAAGTAGGAGGTGTTGGAATACTTTACCTTTCTGTGCGACAGATTATGTCTTACCTGTTGTTTTCTGAAAAAAAAGAAAAAGATATAAATATTTGAATCTATGTGGTTTGTTGCTCTTTTTCCTGAATTGTACCTCTCACGAGAAGGTCTTTTCAGAACTTCCAGCTTGGTCCTTTAGGCCTCAGGTTACCATTTCGAATGGCAGTCACAGTGATGGTACTCACAGAAATCCCGTTGCTTCAGTGACAGGAGTTGTTTGATTTGGACATTTTGTCATTACCAAAAAAAAAAAAGGTCATTGTGACAAATGCTTTTCTCAGTAGACTCAGTGGAGATCAAGGAGCACCCCAGAGTGCACTGCCCTTGCAATTGTAATTGTGGACCCTCAAGTCCAGGATTCACTCAGTGGTAAACACAGGGCTTGTTCCATGTTTTGGTCTGGGTTGTGGTACCCTAGTTAGAAAAATTAACTTACCTGAGTTTGTTAGTCACTGTCCAAACCATGCTGCAACTGTGAGGCAACCACTACACTTTGTAGGGTTAGTAGGAGCTATGCATCACAATTGTGACCATTTGAAAGGTGTGTAGTGATAGTGCTTTTCTAGACTCTTCCTGTAGTAAATGAATAAACAGCACATCCATCCAGAGCTTCAGCCTTGAGCTTCCTGTCCTGCACCCAAAACTCCAACAGGGAGCTTTGTAACCAGCCAGGGATAGCAGACTAACTAAACTAGATGAAGTGAGGCAAACATCTTTTTATTTGAAGAACTTAGATTGAATTAGTTTGATTTCCTGTGGCTGTAGCTTTGATTTCTAAGTATTAGAAGAGATTTAATAAATTTTATTCTTTGTCGTCGTATTTCATCCTGTAATCTGGTTTTGAAAAGGACACTTGTTTTCAAATTGTTCCATAGCTAGCTAAACACTGGATTCTTGGCTCTTTATAATCCTCTTCATTCTTCCCTTTTTTTTTCCCCTGAGACTGCTGTCACTGGACTAAGTAACATAAATTCTTTATGCTTGACTTCAAAATCTGTGTACTTCATACATGATAGGCCTGAGACTTGCTCTGGTTTTCTTCCCTTTCTCTTTGTGTTTTCCATCATTCAAAACCCAGAGTATTTTAATAAACACCACAGTGAACAGCTCCATACAGATTTGCATCAGCTGCAAATCAACTCAAATAATACTCTCTGCATTTTGTCTCATTATAATTCTAATTTGTACATTCACTTGCACTGGAGAATTTACACTTGTGTCCTTTTCAGTTTCTCTTCGAACAAAGTAAATACTATTGTAGTTAATGAATTCTCATATAGAATACTTTATAATTTTACTAATGACTGCCTGGAGCCTGGAATCCTCCTGGAATCACCACCAATCTTCTTTTCTTCATGTAAGTTTTTCTTGTGAATATGTTGAACGTTTTCCAGGCTTATGCCAGTTTTCCCCCTTTAGTTCATAGTTAAAGTGAATATGTTTTTTTAACCTCAATGCAGAATATATTCCACCCACATACCTGATTTTGTTTATACATTTCTTCAGAGTAGATGCTTTTCTGCTTCTATTCTTCAGTGCTTTTACAAATCTCCTTAATTCCACATCATTTGCAAATACAATGGTTACAGTCCTGCTTTCTTCCAGGGGCTTTGAAGACCTAAATTTGCTGTTCCTCAGGGAGATAAATTCTTCTAGTTTCTGTAACTCATGTTTATTGTTATCGTTTTAATTGCTATACCTTGTTTTATGCTTCCCCTGACAAGTAGGTTAAGGTGTTTAAAAACATACGTGTATGTGTTTGTATATATTAAGATTTACTGACAAATTGCAATGTAACTATTCATAGCCAAATTCTAGAGGTACTTTTTCACTGTCTCATGTTTAATTTGGGTAATCTTAGAAAAATACCCTGAAATTTAAATTGTTTTCGTCTTTAATTCTGAATGAAGTCCCTTCTTTGGGGAATATTTTAAACCTTCAGGTCAGTTGAAGTACAAAGTTACATTAACCAGCCATTGCACTGAAACCTGGTGCTCAGATTAGTGTTGTAATTGCAGGAGTCTCAGTTAGTAGACTTTCAGTACAATTAAAAAAAAGTGTATTGTGCTTTATGTATATTTGTGTGCACTAACAATGTTTTTCCAAGTGAAACTTAGAAATAAAAGGCATAGAGAAGGTTTGGGAATTTTTTTTTCTTTTTTTGTAAAATATCTTAAAAGAGAATTTTTAGAGGAAAATTTATGGATTAGAAATGTTTCTTTAGGCTCTGAAATTTGAAGCTGTTGCTTTGAAAAAAGTTTTCAGTTTTTTTTTTTTAAAACCATATTTATTTACAAAATATAATAAAGTGTTCCTATAAAGCATTGTGAAAATAAAGGTATTGTGAGGTCTAAAAACAGAAATGCAGAGCACCAGGCTTGGATGAAAACTTGGATCAGATGATGTGGAATTTAGAAAGAAGAATACTTTTTTTTTTTTAATATTTAATTTTGTTTTAAGGACACTCAGTAGACACTGAGGCAAATCCAGTTAGTGTAGTATTAATAGCTTTAATGCTGTACAGCCAAATGCTACATCTGGTTTTGCAGTGGTGTTTTTTGGTTTTTGGTTTTTTGGGTTTTTTTTAGCAACCAACAAAGGCACTGAAGGCTCTCTGTGTGTTGTATTTAAAGCAGAATTATCAGAGGGGTCGTATCCTTTAAAACAAAATACAAGCCAACGTGAAGACTCACTCCTTGAATAGAGATCACAAACCTAAATTTCCTAGAAATAGCAAAGTGTAATTGTCCACAGGCTGTGGCTGTATTTCGTTTGAGTTTTCAGACAGATCACAGAAAGATTTCCATGTACACGGATTACACAGATGGCATTTTGCAACATGCATTTTGGGCTGGTGCGAGCGCCTTTTTGGTACACTTTTAAACTTGTGACCTTTGGCTCGTGGTCTTTGTATTTTGAGTTACAGTGATTTCCTTTTTCTTCCTGAAACAATTCCTCATTGTTTCTTCTTTTGTGCATTGAATGTGTGTTAAGAATTCTAACATGTCGTTTTTGTTCTTTTTGTAATTTGTATCTTATGCAGAAACACACCTAAATGTGAGAGTGCTGTGGTAGTATTTTTACTTCAAAAATTATCTGTATATCTCAACGTAAAATTTCAATATTGACCACCTTGTAATAATAGAAATGCCTATTTGTTATTTCTAGCATTAATGAAGAAAAATAAGAAATTAGAATTTTACATATGTGCATTTTTTTTGTCAGAGTGCTTTTTGTCCCTTTTCTTGAGGAGTATTTAAAGGGACTGGATTTGTTGAGAAGATAGTACATTTTCTTATGTCCGCTGGGATATAGCATATGACCAGAGAAAAGGTTTCAGGGTTAATTGAAACTGATAATTTCAGAGATTTCAGAGGTAGTTTTGGTTTAAGTTTTAAATAGAAATTCCCTAGTCAATGAAAGATGCTTTTGAAATTTTGTCTCAGGGTTAAATTAAAAGGACTTACACAAGACTTCTAGAACCGTAGAAACATGAAAAACTGGTTTTCTTTTTCTCTGTATAAGGACCCACGGCTTTAAAACTCCCATGGCCTTCTGAGGGAGGGTGCAGATATCTTAATTTATAGCCTCAGTTCCAGGCACTTCTAAATGACACTTAGGACATTATGTATGTGTGTATAATGGCAGCATTCATGAGTTCGTGAGCTTTAATTTTCCGGCTTCTCGGCAATTACACCCCAGTCTGCTAATCAGGAGGAGCATTCGCTCCCTTGGGATGCTCTGTGGACGCTTTGCCCAGGTGACACCACCCTCCCCTCGCGTGGCAGCCACATGGGGGTGGTTGGACTGAGCCTCCCACTGCCGTGTCCCCCATCTCCTGCCTGTTGGTGGCAGCTTCCCAAGTACCAACTCAGTCCGTGTGGACTGCACTGCTGAGCCTGGTGATAAATCACCAGTGACTAGCCAGCTCTGTACTTGGGTGTTCAAATGGGTCCTGAACGCTGATTAATGTGGCTCTTTGGTGGCAGAACAAGGCTTGGGGCACATAAGCACATGAAAAGCTCTTCTAGTGCAAGAGATAGCTTTGTCCTGGGTGCTCCCCACCCTTCCCTTTAAATGATTCCCCTCCTGGGCTGGCCTGGACCTCTGCTGATTGATTCCCAGAACTTCAGGCAGGACGTTTGGCCTCACCCTGAAGGGCAAATGAGAGCCTTTGGAAAGTCTGCCTCTCTGATCTGGACAGCTATTGGCACAAGTTCCAGTCATGGTCCTCACAGCCACCAGGTCGCCTCCAGCCAGGGGTCCCATGCAGTATTTCATGCATACTCTGAGGACATCTTGTATGTCCAAATGGATGAACAGCTTCAGCTGGCAGATGAATAAATGCCTAAGACTAAATTTAGAGCAAGCTGGTTTGTTTTGGTTGGATTTTTTTTTTTTTTTTGGTCAGTTTTTATTTTAGGCTTGGACAGGGTGTAGAGGTGAGGAATGGGGTTACATGAACTCAGTTGTTCTCTCGCCGTGTGACAAATGCCTGTTCCTAACTTGCAGTTCTTTGGATATTCCTGCTTCTTTGAAAGCAGCCTCTGTGACAAGCCTTGGAGAGCTGGGCCTTTCCTGCTCTTTGCAGGCACCTCAGTTCATTACCCTCGATTAATCTTCTGAGCAATCCTGCACAATTCAGCCAATTAATGGAGCAAAGCCAACACAGAACAGGAGAGTATTGTTACTCTTTCTTAAAACTCTTCCATGCTTTCCACTACCTTATTTGTAATTGTCTTCATGTAGAATTGAAATATATGTAAAAATAGCTATAAAATGACAGCTCCTTCCTGATTGCTACAAAGTAGTGACTATCTAGTAAAATCAGCTACTCTCTCCAACTTTTTGACAATATAGTCAGGAAAGAGAGCCTTCTGTTCTTCAGAAGGCTGAGAATGTAGTACAAGAACTTGTTACCTTACCAATGAACAGCTTAAATCCCTCCTTTAGCTAGTCTACTATCAAATAATTGTTCCATATGACAGAAGACTAAAAAAGGGGAAAGTATCTTTAAAAACCATCATATGCTTACAAATAGCTGCAGTCTAATGTAATTTTTCTGTGATCAGTAAAAGTGCATGCTTGTTTATTTTGTGGGTGTGCTTATAATGTACTTCATGCAGTGTTTGTACAGAACTCAATTTGAGTTTATTCTTGCATTTCCATCATATTTATAAGCAAAAATGTTACTGCTGGAATTGGTAACTGTAACTATATATTTGAATTTTTTGTGTTTTCTTACTGTTTAGTCACTTGTGAGTCATGTATTTATATTATTGCGTTGAATGTACATGAATAGTTTTTTGTCTCTACTTCCAGAAGAATTAGTAATACCAAGGTGTTTTCTTTTATCTGGAACCCAACGTTTTTCTGGATCCCAGAGTTCTCATTATTTCAGGGATGTGCTTTCACTCTTTAATTTCTCCCTCCAGTGTTAATTTGAATACAGAAAAATGCAGCAACTTCCTCTGTCTGTTTATCTTGTCCCTGAATCCAGGAGTCTTCAGTGATACCTTGTTTGAATATGCAGTACATGAAGGAAAATTATTTTTATTTCTTTGCAGAAGTTTCTCAGAGACAAGTATTTTTTGTCACAACTAAGATGGTAAAAATAATGGGATTTAATGTAACTCTAAACTCTGATTCCTTTTGCCTTCTCTTGTGTTCAGTATTCATCTGCTTTATTTGTGATTTTTTTTTTTTTCCTTCTGGAAACCTACATTTTTTATAGGACTGTCTTAATTTCCACTTCTGGGTAGCATTTTGGGGGTTGTGGGTTTTTTTTGGTTGGTTGGTTGGTTTGGTTTGTTTTTTTTTTGCTTGTGATATCTTGACTATGTCTTTAAATCTTTGAAGTAGAGAAAAAGAAAAGTTAAGGTCAGACACACCAATATTTGATTGATGTGCCCATTATAAAAAAATCATCTTTTATATTTATCTAGCAAAATGTTAATGTTCTAATTACGTTTTAATGTGAATTTGACATGACGGAATGCTGTAATTACGAAGTTTTGAAATTACCTGGTGGCTCTGTCTGAACTTGTGTGTAGTTTCAAAGTCTAAGTCCTGTTCTGTGCTTTGAAGTGCAGTGCTGGTGTTTGAGGCTGGAGATTGCAATGTGCTGAATGCATCTTGGTTTGGGAGGCTGGGACTCCACCTTAAATCTCTCTGCTTTTGGCATTTGGTAGTCTGTCTGATTTGGAATCAACGTTCCAAAGATTGTGGATGCTCTTCCAGAGAACTGTTCTGAGGGCAAAACAATCAGAGGAAGGTTCACTAAACAAAATGGTCTTTTTTGGAGTGTCATAAGCTCATGGCACTTCCTGAAGAACTGCTTCAAACAGAAACATATGCCAGTGTTGGAAGAGATGACAGCAGTTTCCAAAAACCAGACATTGTAATATTTCTTCACTTTCACTTAAGAAGAGAACAAAGGGGCTGACTTAGAACATCCCAAGCCTCCTCTTGTCATTCCCATCTGAACCCCTGTTACTCCATCCTCTCATCAGCCCTCTTGCACCTACCCAATGCTGTCTACTTGATGTATAAGAACTGTCTTGGATATGGGATTCAGTTTTCTCTATTTAAACTTTGCCAGCATAAGCCAAAGGACACCTAACAAAACAGTGCTTCCACTGATAAATACCCAGTGCAGCAGGAGTGACAAGGTTTGGGGTAAGGCTCCAGCAGCAGCTGCCTGTGGCTTTTAGGGCTTTTGCTTTAAACTAGGTCTGGTCCAGATGCTTGGCCTGAATGAGCTGATCTCCTCTCCAGGAGCTTGTCTTCTGTCTTAGCTTCTTAGCTTGAAGGGAGTCCAGTTTACACACTGCAGGACTGCCACGTAATGCAAACTGAAATACAATGAGGAGGGGGATGTTTGGGAGTCATTTCAAAAGCAGACTATCTAAATTGAAAAACTAATGTATGCTGTGCACAGCATACACACAGGGTAACAAATGCCTTATTAAGTAGCTGAGCAGTCGTTTTACTGCAGAAGGTGACCTAGGCAAGGAAATCCATCCCTAGTTTGCAAAATCAAGAAAAACAACGGAGTTTGAATTTCATCTAGTCCTAGATTATATTTTTGTTTGTTTGTTTAATGCATTGTCTTTCCTAATAGATCCCTGATCTAATATTTCATAAGGAATGAAATCTATTACTAGGGAGACGGTAGGAAGATTTTCCTACCTACTTCTCTGTCATCGTATTCCTCTGCTTTCATTGTGCTCCTGTAACAAGAAAAACGGAAAAGGCCTTAATGAAATCCATTTATCCAAGGTTATAGTGATATTTTTTTTTCCCTGTGTGAACTGTAGTGATGCAGTCCTGTTGTGAAACATTCAGGGAGATTCCCTTTTACACGGATATTCTGGTAAGGTACTGCAGTCCAAGCCTGGTTTGGCATTCTGTGAATAAAGGGGCCCGTTGCACTGTGGTCAAAAAGGAACTGTTGCTAAAGGAATCCCAAGGCTGTGTCTGAAACTGGATTTTCTGGAAATTAGTACATTATCGTGCCTCCCTGAGCTCTACATAATTAGCTCTCCACGTTTTCATATGTTCATCAATTTACATTCATTGAAGGATTTAGAAAATTGGATAAGATACAAAGTTAAAGCTTAAACCGATACTTAGAAGTGAAAGAGTTTAAAAAAAAAAATCATGTAGACACAGTGGCAGTTACTGGCTGATGCCAAAAAAAGGATAATTTTGCTCCATTGCTGATTTCTGCACCCAGCCATAAGCTTCATGCCTCTCCTAATTAACTTCATGCTGGTGAGCAGATTGGGAATGGCTCTAGTCAGCGCTAAAAAAGCCTGGAAACATGCTGGTTTACAGCCCTATGCAAAGTTGCTGCATTTTTTTTTAAATCACTGCCAAAAGCCACAAGACATAGATGCATATGTTTCATGCTAATCACAAAATAATAAGGTAATTGATATTCAACAATTTAAAACAACAAACGGAGCGCATGCTCTAAATCTGACTGGCTGCTTTTAATTAAAGCTACTGCCCACTGTTTGAGTGGAGCCACAAAGGAAGTGGTGGGAACTTGGTTTTGAAAGAGAGGTCTTTTCCAAAATGTTGATAAAGCATTTAAATAACTCTTTATGTGTCCAGAAAGGCAGCTGAGGGACTGTCCTCCTTTCTTTGCTGCTCATAGTAGATTTCGAAAGAAAAACCAAACTTCTAGGAAGGTTAAACCAGGAGAAGGCCTGGGAAGGGTTTTGTTTCTTTCTTTTCAATTAGCTAGTATCTTCTTAGGAACTCACTTCAGGATTTGTCCAGATGCATCCAGATTTTTTTGAAAATTAATTACACCTGTTCTAAAGGGGAATCTGTGAATCATTTTTTGAGATTGCCACCCATCTACATCACAGAGCAGCTGAGGATAGAAACAGTTGTGTTGTTGATGGAAAAGTAGTAAGAAAATGAATAGGATTTACTAGAAGGGAACAGGGAGAAAGGTCTTGACATCGAATAATAGACACAATTACTATTCAGAATCAGCTCTTAAGCTAAAGGAGTTTTATGGAGGGGTTTTAGTTGCAGTAATTGTCGACTCTAATAGTCAAAATTCTAGGCTACTGTGAGATGTTGCAGTTTTTCTTGGTAGCAGTCAGCCCTTCTAGCAGTTAAACCAACCAATAGTCATATAAAATTTGAATGACACACCTTCAATAATAGCTCACATTTCTAATAATTATTGGAGAGAAATGGAAAATTTTCTTGAATATGTGTCATTACTTTTCCATACTGGACAGTAACTTGTGATAAAATGTTTCCTTTTTTGTCTTCTGACAGACCACCAGCAATGTTTTGAATTACTCTGATGCATAAAACATCATTGTGCTTCATGGCTGAGCTAGTTTTATTTGTTTATTTGGGGTTTTTTTTTGTCTGTAGGTGTTTTTCTGTTTTTCTATAGGTTTGCTTTTAAAGAAAGTGGGAGAGATTGACTGTGGAACTATGATAAAGAACATTTCTCTTGTCCTCATTGCCTGGTCATCCCCTCCTGTGGTGGGAATTGCCTCATAAAACCTAAAATTTTAATACATGAAACGGCTGTGGTGAAGCAATGCAATCAATCAATTATTTATTAACTGGCTACTTCTGGTAAATTGATAAGATTCTTTTTCACTGGAATAACAACTGTGTTAACATTTTTAAAAGGCTCTGTTCAAGGAGGAGCTTGTGTAATTCCCCTCTTGGAAATGCTTTGGAAAGGAAGATTTTGTTCAGACAACTGCCAGATTAAGCAGTGGTCAGGAGCAAGAGGCTTAAGGGTCCAGTAAGGGCATGGAAAGTACATTTTCTAAGCTCTTCTTGTGTTTGGACAGTCAGCATGTGAAAATGAAGAAAAATTCCATCTCTCCTTTTATCCTTTCAAATTAGAATATAATGTCTAAAGATTGCATGATTTCTGAGATGACTGTCAGAAAATGGTTTTTGTGTCTGTTCTCTCACTCCCATTAAATGGGGAAGGATTTACTGTTTTGCTTATTTGAGGCATTGTTCTGGAGAAACTCTGGAGAAAAAAAAAATGCCAGTTTACTGAGTTGGAAAATCTCAACCTGTTTTTTTTTTTCTCTTCTGGCATGATGACCTGGCTTCATGGTTGCAATATACTGATACAAACTGTTTCCTAAAGGAAATAAATAGCTATGAAGAACAGGTCTGTCGATGGCTACTAAATACTTAAGTCCAGATGCAAATTCTTTCAATCCACAATTTCTGGCTGCCAGAAGCTAGAACTCTATGTATTAGGGGAGGGAGGGGGGAAATCAATCTGTTAAATCTGTTAGGTCAGCATCTGCCACACACCACTAATGGGGATGTAATACTGGGGCAAAGCAAGACTTGAGCCTAGTCCTGCAAGGAAGCATTTTATGTTCTGATGTTTTGTTGGTAGAGGCACTTTTCTGTAGAGGTTAATGGAGAAACAACAAAGAAAATAATAGTATGTGTCATTTTTTTAAATATTCAAGAGAGTTCAAAAAGGGGCATAAAGAATAAAGCCTGGAGTCAAAGTGAAGTGACTTTCTGTAGGTCTTTGAGGTTTCAGACCCTCTCTGTTGCCTTGGGCTCTGTTTCATTGCTTAGTGAGCCTGCTGGGTCCTTTGCATGTGCCAGTGTTCCCAAGGGTGCAAAATCTCAGGAGTCTCAATACGGCATTGTCAGCTGCTGAAGGAAACACAGTAGCTCTTCTTAAAGAAAGTTCAAAAGTAGTATTTTAAAATCAGGATTGAAAAGAGGTGGGAAGCATTGTTAAAACTGAGGGACTGATGACTTTACTGGAGGGCAGTCTACAGGGAGAAGTGCTGAAATTCTCCCACACTTCTGTTGTTGCTCATGAATTTCATTTCCCCTGGCTTTTTCTGTAAATGCTTGATAAATGAAGC
Source organism: Myiozetetes cayanensis (assembly GCF_022539395.1). Classification (NCBI taxonomy): domain Eukaryota; kingdom Metazoa; phylum Chordata; class Aves; order Passeriformes; family Tyrannidae; genus Myiozetetes; species Myiozetetes cayanensis. The sequence continues at coordinate 8,376,420 of NW_026087742.1, forward strand.
CTGACTCTTCTTCCTTATACCAGCTTGCCTTTGGGAGAAAGGGAAAATAAGGCAACACTGTTTTGCTACTTTGTCCTTCACTCAAATCCATGGCTGGGGTAAATAACTTGGCTTGAAAGTTGGCCCTTCTGCAACCAACACCTTGGGTCTGTATCTTCTGGGGGTGTTGCAGCAGTTAAAGAAGAAGCAAACCTTGCTCACTGTCACTACTGCCGCAACACTCGAGCACCAACACTTGGCATTGCCATTTAATCCTGCAAAGGCCCTCTGTGACCAAGTCAGGAATGTGGGACTCTTAACAAACAGTGTTGTTGGAGGAAGCTGTAAATGGTTAATTTATCCAGCTTGAAAACATTCTTATTGCTATATTTCTGAGAAAATAGCTGTGTGAAGTCATAGCGATCAGGAAACTCAAGCTGGCAAAGATTAGAATGAGCAGTTCAGTAAGGATGAGTGCAAGGCCTAAAGTGTCAGTTGAAAAACATGCTTGCAGAGTCAGGAAAAATGAAATAAATAGGTTCCAGCTCACCTGTGGAGTATTTCTTTCTGTAAAAACTTTTGGATTTAAAAATAATGACTTTCAACAGATTTCTGACTAATTTACTGGTTTGAATTAGTGGATATTTTAAGGCCAGTTAAGATATTTGGGTTTTTTTAATATAAAAATCCAGAAACTACTGACTAAAAATTCATTATTTGCCAACAAACATCACGTTATTTTTGGATCAGCGTCACTGAAGATTATTTCCTAAAAGATTGAAAAGATTTACCTTTCAGTTGTGTTGCTGACAGAACTTAAGTTACATTTCCTCCCACATATAAGCTCTTGGTGCCCTTGATAAATTTTTGCTCCATGATATTAATTTTTATGTGTGGCCATGGAAAAGCCACAAATGCAGGCTTCCTGGAACCCAAAATACCGTACAAATTCTGCATTGCACTGTTAGATATTGTACAAATACATATATTGTGTGGGAACTGTGTAGCTGGGGTGTAGGAAATCCGTGTGCACAGAAAGAAAATAGAAGTTGAGTATAGAAATTCCCATGTTTCTTTCTTTCTCTGCTTCACTCAGAGAAGACAAACTTTTATAGGTTGCCCAGACTGCAGTTTAGCACTTGAATACTCCCACTGCCAGTAATCAGCATATGTCAAATGAATGTTGAGAAGTTCCTTGAAAGATCAGATTGCAGCTTTCTTAGCATGTGTGTTATTTCTGAGCATTGGCAATTAGATATGTAGGATTTGTCATAGGCTCTGGAGATTTTTTTTCCTGTGTTACTAACCCTGGCTGTCCAACTAAAATAATGTTTAAAATATTAAAGTTGTATTGGGTGGGGGAAAAAAAACCAAACCAACAAACAAACCAAAATTACTGCTGCACTGGCTTTTTCATATATGTGTTAGGATTTTGTTGTGGTGGAGATGAGTGTAAGATGTTTTTTAACATCTACAGTATGGTGGGCAAAAAATCAGGGAAGCAGAGTCCAGTGCCCAGTTTGTAACAGCTCTTTGACTCACCAGTTTAATAACACCTTGGGTCTGGCTTTCAGAACAGCCAGGAAAACTTCACTTTCCCAGTACAGAGCGAGGCATTTCTTCTAGCTGAGGTATTGAAAATGGAAGCAAAGTTGGTCTGCCTTTGCTATTTTAGATTTTATTTTATGATCATAAAATTTTAAACCAAAATCAACCATGCACAAAGTTGAATTTGTAAGGATCGCAGTCATCTCGAAAGAATTTCTGCTGAAAAAAAGTTGTGTTCCTTTTAGTTTAGAGCTTTGGGGAAAAGCTTGCCAATTATTTGATTTTATTACCATCACTGGCTACTTTTGTGTCCTTGACTTAAATGTATATATGCACTGTTAGTCACAGTTTTCTCTCTGTAAACATTTGAAGAGCAAACAGCAGTATCTTGTAAAGGGTAAGTGGATTTTCTGAGGTGAATACCCTGTAGGTAATGCGGACTTGAAAGAGCATTCCAGCAGAGCTCTGGCTTTTCCAAGGCTATCTCCAGTGCTCAGTTACCCTTAACCTTGCTCAGGACCGTGGCATCAGTATTTTGTTGAAACTATTGGAGAAGCAAATAAACCTTGCCTTTACTGGGATTAATTTACTGCAGCCTGAAGCAGCAAAGCAGTTCTGGCAGGAACTCAGGAGCTGAGTAAGCAGCACCCTCACATCTGTTGACAGTGTGAGTTCACTGCAGAAATCTCTGAGAAGACATTAGACTGTCTGGGATGGGAGAGGGAATATTGGTCACTAACAAGTGAGAGCCCTGAATCTGAACACTGTAAGACAACTACTCACCTGCTGGAGTATGGATGTGGGATTTGTTGTCTTCTGCTTCTCCAGTACTTACATAGCTCAGCTGGGAAACCATGCTGGGAGAAGCCTCTCTCCTCTGACTTGGCCAGTTGCAGAATATTTACTTGATTTAAGTAAATTTACTGAAATTCTAATCAAAGCAAGTCTTTCCAGGGAAGTTAGTAAAGCCCTGATTTTTTTTTTTTTTTCAGAGCTACTTTAAGACCTAGCTTAAGTAATTAAATAAATTACGTTTGGGGATTTGTTTTTCTTCTGAACGGCCAGCTGGATCTTAGCAAATCACTTTAAAACATTATTCCTTGTAATCAGTCTTTGGTCCTCCACAGCAGTGCTAGACTAAACAAGGGAGAGCATTGAAAATCAGAATTAGTTTCAATGATGTAATCATGTTGGATACTTCGACCCTTACTGGCTTGGGTAATTTCCTTTTCCAACTTCATTATTGCACAACATTGATCATCTTTATTATTAAGCAGTGCCTTTAAAAGGTACTTGCATTTTATCTGAGCGCTGGTAAAGGCCTGATCCAGTCTTGGCAACGCCACTGCAAGAACCCTGGAGAGCTGCTGTTCCTTGATTATCTTGCACAACGTTGGTGTGGCACTTGGAATTTTCATGTGGCATTCTCTTAGCTCTAAGATTAGGGTAGCAGTGGGCATTACGTTGAATATTTCCATAATCTGAAAAAAAAAAATACTACTCTACAAAGATGTCCAGACTTAGCTTCAAATTGGGAGATGTTTTCAGAATATAGATTTTAGTTGGTGGTAGGTAAGATATAACTGTGTATTCAGTCAAGAAGCAGAGTAGTTGCATAATTATGGTTATGACCAGTCTCACATTTTGATTTCTCTTTAGTCTAAGTGAACTATCAGCAGCCACTACAGAAACAGTAAATTAAAAAATCAACAAGAAAATAAAAGTATTAAATACGTTAAACAAACAGAACCCATCTGTTTGTGAGCATTCGGTGAGCCAAGGAGGAAAAAAAAATGTTTTGAATACATATTTCTGAGTGAGTTCATTGCTTAGGTCTACAAATTTCTGTCAAATTGTTGAATATGATATAAGCTGTTGAAACTTGTCAGAATTCATGTTCAAAATAAAAGGATCTGATTTTCCTATAAGGGCTTTGGTTGCGTGTTGTTACTAGCATTCATAAATTATCCCGTGATTAAGAAAAGTGACGTGGGAAACAGAAACAGTTTTGAACTGATGGTGAGGCACATTAGTGGCTATTGTAATAGAATATTGCTTTGTACATTTATCTCTTCTGTTCCTAAAATTGTGTGGTTCCAAATGGGTCTTTGGTTTTGCGTGGAGTCAGACTTTTTATATATTCAGTACAGCCTTTACTTATGTTTATACCTCATTTATTTTGTTTAAGAAGTACTTATGTGCTTTTATCATTTAGTTTTCTATTGTTGCTGCCAAATCCTGAAAAATTGGTCCCAGTGGTATGCTGCAGCCATTAAATACCAGTTGGTTGCAGAATATCATTTGAACTTATTAAAATGTGATTCATCTGGTGCCAAGTTTACTCACGAGCCTTGTGCTGGGCCAGGCATTATACATCAAGGGAAAAAAATGCAAACTCCCGTGGGTAGAGTTGGACAGCTAAATTCTGTGAGTGTAGTTAACTCCTGTCTGCATTAGATCCAGAAGGGTGCTGCTGTCCCTTTTCTCCTCACTTATGTTTTTTCCTGAGTGGCCGAGGGAGAAGGCACTAAAACACGTGAGCAAGCAGAACTTCTGTGGTCCTAATCCCCTAATTAGACTATCTTGCACAGATGGTATTTAGATTCCTTTTTCTGTGTGGAGAAAGCATGTGGTAACAATATTCATGAATTTTTTTGGAAGATCAAACATGCTGTGTAGGTTTTGCTTGCATATTTCTTAACCTTGTATTTGGGCCAGACCACTGGTTGGAAGCAAATGTGAAATCAAACCTAAATACACAATGAAATTCTTACCAAATCATTTCACAGCATGCAATAAATAATAAATGCATTGCCCCACTCTAGCGGTATTTCTGACAATGCAACAAGTCTTTCCATTATCTTGGTCATTGACCCCAAAAGGTAAAATTCAGTAAATGCTGCAGTATTACACTCATCCCAGTGTTACATTCGAGAGTATATTACAAGGAAGGTATGTTTTACTTTGGTTTAGAACAAAAAATTCTTGATAAAGACATACTGAGTTTTCAACTCTGTATAGCAGGTTAATTTCCTACAGAATGATTTAAGCATTTTGGGCAAAGGGATTGTATAATGTGGATGTCAGAGGGAGATGCATTATTCTAAAGCACTTGCATTGGGAAGTCGTTCGAAGACAATTATTTTGGTAATCTTATCACATAAATAGCCTCAGTACTAGATATAAGAGAAATTGCATACTTGCCTTAAAAATTACTCCACTGATGGCAGTGGTTTTCATTTTCTTTTGCATCACCCACAGAACCAAGGAATAACAAAGAAACGAGGCATCATAAAAGCAGAGACTCGCTGTGGTTAAATCTTATATTAAACTTGCCAATTATAGTGACAGTTTCTCGTTCTGTCTGGCATTTATATGGTGCAGTTGGAATCAAATTGCAGCTTTTAAATTTTCCAAGGTGGACTTTGAGTAAATGAAATGGGAGTTTTCCACATTGTTTTGATAAAAGATTGATTTACCATGTTTTGTTACTGTTAGCGAACATACTGGAAGTGTCAAAGAGGTTCTCGTAAGAACTTCAAAGGAACAAATAAAAGGGAAAAAAAGAAGTGCAAGGAACATCCAGAGGGCAGAAGGAGAAGATAAGGAGAGGTAAAGAAAAGCCAAGAAATAATGGTTATATCAAAATAATGAATCCAGGGCTAATGTAATTTGAGAGAATGTTGTAAGTTCTGGTATTTTTTAACAGAAGAGAGTTGAGGGTTTAGGTGAGCATAGTAATGAGTCAGGTGGAGAAGAAGAGTAACAGGTTTCCTGTTTAGTTTCCTGTAAGAAAGATGAATGTGATCTCACATAACAGTGAGGCGGAAAGAACAATCACAGAGTAGGGGTCAGGAAGAAAAGAAATGTGGACACCAGTCTATCTTTTCCATTTTTCTTCCTCCTGTAAAGATTTAGATAATATGATAAAAATAGCAGAAAGTGGAAGGCTCTAAAGGGATCTTGTGAAAATGTGTAATACAATAATGTTCTAAACTTCTTAAACTGCGTGTAGAACTGCAATTAGGGTACATTAAGAATAAGTAAACTCCTGTGTAAATGGTCACATTGACAGATGGAGTGCTTGTGGGTACCATTAAATCCTTTACAATCATAGGAATATATTTTAGAATTGTAGAATAGTTAGGAAAAGACCCTTCAGGAGTTCAGCCATTAACCCAGCACCACCAAATCCACCTCTAAACCATGTCCCCAAGTTTCACATCTACTTATTTTTCAGGTACCTCCAGGGATGCCATATTTTTCACCTAGCTGAAAAGTAAGCCTGGCAGAAAGCACTGATGGGAGTTGTTCTCTCTTCTTAAAGATTGGCAGTGCTGGAGACTCCACTGTTTCCCAAGTGTAGTACATTCTACTGCTTTGTTACTTCATTCCCTAACATCTCATCTGAATTATTCTTGCTGTTATTGAAATGCTTTACTCCTTATCCAGTCCACTAGGGGCACTGAGAGTCGTCCTCTTTCTGTTTTCAGCAACCTTTGCATAATTGAAAACTGCTATCACGGCCCTACATCACTTTTCTCCCAGCTAAAGGGAGGTTTTGAAAGATCAGTATCGTTTGCATAAATCTTATTTTCACAAGGCTTATGCAGTGATTACGATAGCAAGAGCAAGAACAAATTTTCCCATGAATAAGTAAGCTTTTGAAAACCCAGCTCTGGTTTGGAACTGTGATCGTACGGGGAGATGTGAGGAAACAATGAACTTCTGGTGAGGCAAAAATGGCCCTGCAGCTCTGGTGGCAGCAGGGCCTCTGCTGTTTGCCCTGCCTGCTAGTCCAACTGTGTTATCATCTCAGTTCTTCACACTGGGAAAGCAGTGATTATCCCCTGGTGCCCTTTCCCATTCCATATTGCGCAGAAAGTGTACCCACAGTGGTAACACTGCCTTTGTGCCATGGCAGGGACATGCTGGAATGGAAAACGGGACCCATCCCACTCTCTGTTCATTTCAGCTGCCAAAAAGAATGATGAAAGAATGAACAATGGAGCTGCAAAGAGAGATTTGGGGCAGAAAGTATTAAAACGTGGATGCAAATTGTCCTCCTTAGGCTGATACTGAATGACAGTGCATGGTGATGTTGAGTACCACTGAACCAGATATGGACCATAATTGTCTTCATGGTAGGACCATTCAATATCCCTCCAAAATATTCTGCTTGTGTAATATACCAGTACTAAAAACATTCCAGTGAAAACTATTTTATTCTCAGTACAGTAAGTTGATGAATAGAAGTGCTAAGATGTTCTTAGCTCTCTTGGGAGACAGGTGTTTTCAAACAGCCAAGTGCAAAAGTAGCAAAACTTGTGGCCCAGGGAAAACCAGACTGTGCCACAGTTGTAGCATCATTGAGGGGACAAATACTTGCTTTTATAACAGGCACTTTGCACAAAGGTATTTTAACACATTTGAACGTAGCCATACTGGACAAGAGGAAGATCTCGTCACTGTTTTAGAGATCAGGTATTGCTGCTTCAGAAGCCTGTTGACAAGGCTTCTGCTGTTTAGGTGTCTGATTTTTAACAGAAATAAAGAACTAGCAGGGCTGGATATGAGGCATGAAAGGAACCTTGAAACTGATGAACTTTTCAAACTATTGTTCAGTGATCCCAGTGGTATTGAAATGTTTATACAGTAGCCTGGGAAAAGAAGGAGACCTGGTGCAGGCGTGCTACTGCAGACAGAGCTTCAGTCGATGGACAAAGGAGTACGGACAACCCAGAAATAAGATCTAACAGTGTAGCTAACCCCTCTATTTCTCTTTTGGCGGAAGAGAGACAGCAAAATTTGATCTCTCCAGAGGGAGATAATAGTGCAAAGGAGACAATAAATCCTTCTGAAAGTCACATTTACCTCAGTTCTCTTGAAAGGTGAATAAAATAAATCAGGCATGTAAGAATAACACTCCTTGTCAAGCGAATTCTCTTTTGTAAAGGAAGGAGAACATTGGGATAGAGGAAAATGAGAAGAGGAAAGATATTTTTTTAATCGAGTCTGATAGTTTAATGCAGTGATTTTATGAGTAATTCAATGTTTATAAAGAATTTTTGAAGAAAGATGAAATGAGAAAAGGACTGTGGCTAAATATTTTAGTTCTGTGTCCTTTTTCCTCCAGTACTGAATGATTTACAGGAACATTGAAAGTTCAAAGTAAAATTAGATGGCGAAATTATAAAATCATCTACAGAAAAAGGAAACCATATTGGCTCTTGCTCAATACTATGTAAATGAGCAAGAGGAGAAAAGTGTTTGCAGCCCTATGCAATAGCAGGGAAAACTACAAAGAAGCTGGTTTTTAAAAGAAGTTTGAAAAGTGTGCAGCATCAGCAGATGTAGTTTCTGGTGGAAAAACTTTGAAATTTACTTTAAGTGTGAGAAGGAATAGTTATCCTGCACGCAGTTTTAGTAATTCTCTCAGTATTCTAGACACTTGATTTGCAACAGCAGAAGTTGGGACATCATTCAACAAGTGGTAAGGCCAAGTTGAAAACCACTAAGTAGGTCAGAATGTTATGAAAAGTACAACATGTGTTGCGATCGTATCTTGTGCAGAGGCGACGCTGCATCCAAATCCTCCTCTGCTCTGCAGCGGTGATAGCGTGAATGATGTGAGTTTTGTGTTCTCAAGGGTGAAGCAAACCCCAAAAGACCAGTCTGTGTTTAAATTAGCCTGTGGTTCGTGGTAATGAGCCATTATTACGAATTTGTATCTTTGTTAAGCTACTGGCCAGGATCTCCCTTAGAAAAGGCGAATCCAAGGTGCCTGTTTTAGTGCTGGGGTTTAAGATTGTTTTCCTCAGCGTTTCTGTTACTTAATGACAGGGTGCTTTCTCTGCTGAACATGCTGACTTAAAATTTTATTCAGCAAGATGGCTTTTCAGCATCCTGCTCTGAATATGTTTCTGCCCTGCCGGTGGTGTGTGATGAAAACAGCTGCATTTTGGTGTCAGGGAAGGAGATTAACCCAGCATTGAAAACGTCTCACTTGCCATAATCCTTGTCTTTTGGGGTTTTGTTTCAATAGTGAATACGGTAATGCCTCTATCAAATAGTTTGGGAGTGGGAGGGAAAGTGGGTGTGTGTATGGTCATATGTTTTCAGTTATGGAAACTGTTTGGGATGGTGAAGTTTTTTTAAATTTAACAGGTGAATGTTTTATCATTCTATATTCCCTCTCCCTCTTATTGACAGAATATTTTTAAGGGAAAGATAGGTCATTAAATGACGTTTTTTTCCCCTAATTTTGACTTGAAAACTTTTCCCCTTTGGTTTTGTGTGATACCATGAGTGAGTCTACAGATACTCATATTAGTGCTTCACCCAGCAAAGAGGGTAAAACAAAATTAAATTCAGTGTTGGCCAAAGCTGGTAGCCCTGTGCTAGAATGATGAACAGAAATGCCTCCATTTGAAGTGAATAAGGGAACTGTCATATACAATCAATGATCTCAGGAAGCAAAAGTGACTGAAACTTGGAGGGTCTATGAGGGCACTGGAAGATGACTGATCATCTGGTGAGATTCAGCTTAAAATGTTGTTGTCAAGTAGATAAGGACACTTTTGTGCCGTTGTAGAAAAGACAAAGTGAGACCCTGTCTGAAATACTGTGTACAGCTTGTATCTCATGTGCTCCAGAGGCAGGAATTAAGGCTTGAAGTGATGCTAAGGAGAGCTACAAGAAAGGCTGGGAGAGTGATGAATTAGGGTTGTAAGAAGAGACTGTGAGAGCAGCTTTGCTTGGCTTAGTGAAATTGAGAGCTTAAAAATCGAGCACTGTATGAACAGTGTAGAAAAGGAAAGTGTTTCCTTACAGTTTAAAAGACCACATTTTACCTAAGAACAAATGGATAGGAAATTATCTTAAGTAAAACCTGAGCAGAAATTTTCAGAAGGGGTTTAATTATAAGGGATGTAAGCATTTTGAAGCAAATTTTTCATTAGAGTAGTGAGGGCAAAAGGGTTGCTTTCTAAGATGGATATTAGTAAATACATTATGAAGTTTGTATAGTTTGTATTGAAACTAAGGACTAGGCTCATTAATTCAGAACATCTGTGCTAATTGGTTGTTGTTATAAAGTACATGATTGTAAAGAGACATCTTTGAATCAAATTTAGCAAGGGACATATCTAAAAAATAAGAAACCTTTACAAATTAGTTTATTTATTTAACTTGAATTTTATTAAAACATCCACATTGGAAAACAAAACCTTGTATCCTTCAAAGGAGGATACAAATAATCAAAATAAGCAAATAAACAAAACAAAAGTATCCTTCAAATAGGATACTTGGTGATTTTCATGGGAATTGGACATCCTGTACTGGAAAGAGTAGCCCTGTTGCCTTGTAACATGCATTTAAGTATTGCTCCTTCTGCAGTTCTCCTTCCTGGATAATTACAGGTAATGGAAGACAGCAGTGATGCACCAAACTTTTTTCCTTTTAATCTTTTTGTGTGAATGGGTAGTGTCAGTGACTGTCCCTGACTGTAAAAGCTATGGTTAAAGTCACAAGTCAAATTCCATTGCAAATCTCTGCTTTTATTTCCTTGTGGATTTCTTCCTTGAAGTTTAAGCCTGATATTTTCCTCTTATTTTTCTTCTACTTCTTTTAACAAGATTGCTATTTTTTTCTTTGTCTTGGTATAGCACCCTCTAAAATTTTAGAGCTATTGAGAGCCCAAATACACAGGTTATTTTATAATTTTTTTTAATAAACATTTCATCTCGAAAAAAACAGTCATTTCTCTGGCACTGTCATAGTCCTTATGTGCCTTATTTTGTTGAGTAACTCTCAGATATTTATGATGCATGTTGTCAAGTAAATAAATCGAGGTTTGTTTTTTCTGTATATGCTCAAGATAATAGGTGAAACATTTATTTCTGCTTTACATGCACTTATCTGCTGTGTGTCTGTCCAGTCAATCTTTGGTGTCCATCTTTTGAAAAAAAAAAAAGCAAGGAGATTTCAGGGGCCAGGCATTTCCTTTGTTTCACTCTAATGGAAGTCTGGATAACTGTTTGAGTAACCTGGTCACCTCAGTCAGAAAGTTTAGTCCCCTCTGTCAAATAAAGCACAAGATAAATTCTTTCTGCATTGATGGAACTTGTAGTAATAATGCCTTGTATACAGAGCCATCCTGCAGATTCCAGGTGCTTTTAATTTTCTCGGTGTTGGCAAAATGAAAATGATCCATTAATCAAAATATTTATTTATTCTGTCTTACTGAACTGTACATTTAGCATAGATGGTTATAGCTGACCGTATTACAGATGCATGTGAGTCTTAGTTAATAGATTAACTAAGGTAATAGGATAAATTAATAGTTTCTCTGATAAGAGAACGTTTAGTGAAATGGATACAGTCCAACTTACACATATTCTAGACATTAAAACCTCAAAGAAAATTGTTATATACAGGTAAAATTTGAGCTGATTGTTCCTATTAATCTCTGAATATTAACTATAATTAGTTCAGTATGGTCTCCTAGTTTCTTTGTAATCACCCTTTTGTACAGTTTAGTTTAAAACTCTCTATGGAGAGTTTAATGGTTTCATCTGAGACAAAATATGGGCCCTGCATATTTTATCTCTTGAAATGCATCTGCAGTTAGGTGTGTGCAGATTGCCTTCCTACATGCAGCATTTTCTAGTTGTGAGTGTTACTCTTAAGCAAGTAATTCCAAGTCTTATGAAGGAAGGACTAAAATAGAAGTACTCAAGTATTCCTGACCTGTTTCCTCCAAAGTGAGGGAAGCCCACTGCTAAATTCAGAATTGCACTCAGTTGTTCATGTCACCAAATCTTATTCAGTTGTAATGATTGCCTTACTATTTTTAGAAGGGAAGTTAACCACATTTAACGACAAAGATATAAAAATGAGTGAGTTTTAGCCAGGAAAAGTTTTGGGATTTGTGTTTTGTTTAGCTGGTTTCATTGGAAAAAAACTTTCCTTCTCAGAAAGACTTATCTGCATCAGTTTTTTTTTGTTAGGAGTTTTTTTTTCTTTTTAAGAGCTCCGTTTCACAAATTCAGCTAAAGCTTTGGGTTCAGAATAGGGAAGCTGTTACTTTGTCTGTGTATTAGGATAGTCTGGTATGAAGCAGTGGTAATGCTAAATAGCTTCACTTTGTGTCGAGACTGTCCCTTTGTATTTACTGTTTTCATCTCACAAGTGCCATTCACTCATGTTTTATATTTGCTGTGGCCCTTTGCTTGGTTAATTATATGTCACAAGTGAGCTTCAGAAGCAGAGAGGAGTGGCAGGGAGTGCACCTGAGCAGAGAACTTTCTTCAGATATCTGTCTTTTTATTACCAATCCTGTTCCACTGAGTATTTTCCAAGATATATTAGGAAATTTTTAGTGCAATTGTTTAATTAAAGTATTAAATCTCTTTTTTTATCTCTGATTCTATGATTCCTTTGACTGTCGATGTGGGATGACCTGAGTTTCTTCTGCCTATCTGCTAATGCTGTGTGTCTTCAGGTTGTAGCCTATGTTGTATGAAGCCAGCCAGGCAGTGTCACAACTTCGTTTCTGAGGAGGGACAGCTTATATTGTTGATTATTTAGTGACAGTTCACAGTGCTTGGTGGTGTGCCTGGCTGACACCCAGCTCCTACCAGCCCTTTGACCTGTAGAGATGAAAGTCCAGATTAGACAAATCTTATAGGGAGATATAAAAAAGAACTAGCTTAGGCTGAACTTAAATGAAGTAGGTTTTCAAATACCTGATTTTTTTTTTTTTCTCTACGAAGGTGTAGTCTGTGCCTAGGAAACACAGAGAGGTGGGGAGGCTGGATGATGCCAGCGAGAATTAACTATTACTGAAGTTGTGTAAAACATCATCTCAGAGCTGATGCCAGCTGTTGTAGCACAGTGACGTGTTTAACGCCAGCTGAAAAATCAGCGTATTTGGGTTCTGTCTTGCACTTGTGAAGAACAAAAAGCCAGAGCTGAAGGCAGTGTGCTGTAAGCTGACTTTGTCAGCTGCCTTACAAAGCACAGCAGAGTTTAGGGACAGAAGAAAAGAAGTGCTGTATTTTGATCCTGTTAACTGGAGCTTTTGGAAGGGCTTCTGGAAAGAGCAAACCTAGGACGCGGAGTTGAGAGAGGAAACTTAACTGCAGGATACTTCCCATCTGATTGATAAATAACGTTTAGGCTTGCACATAAACAAATCTGCTTTTCAGTTGGCAGTGTGCTGTAATTGCACAGCTTAATAGGGGCGTTCTCAGAATAGTCCCATTGTCTGCCAGCACAGCATGGACTCTGCCGAGATGACAGGAGAATTCTCAGCTCTGTGTACCACAGCAAGAATAAGTCAGATGTTTCCATTCCTGACTGCTGGAACCAATTCTTGGCAGATTTGGCTGTTAGCGTTTTAGTTGTGGCTTCCAAAGGCCCGGTATCTAATGTGGTGGCTAAGAGGGTGGTCTGGTTTGGGGGCTGCCTCGTGCATTATCTGACTTCCTGACTGGTATCTTTTTAAAGGGAGAGAGAATCGTTTCGTTGAATAGCTCATTGCTGGGAGGATTATGCCGTGAGAATTAAGAAAAGAAGAGAAATCTTCATGAGATCCAGGCCTTTTGTTACAGCTGTTGATATGGATGCTAAAATCAGTAGGCTTGTTTGGGAGCAGTAACTGTAATAGAAAACACCTGGGAATGTTTAATGTGTCCCTAAGCATCCTGTTGATACATAAAGCATGAAATATCTAAAGGCACGGGTAATTATTGTCTTTGTAGCTCAGTCATTCATAATAGAAGGAAAAAGGGAAAACAAAGCCAAAACCTTCCTTCTCCTACTCATCCAGGTGAAAAGGCTATAAACTCTGGAATTTTTGCTTAGCTGTTGGTTTCTCACTGCCTCAGACCCTTCTTCCCTCCCACTTTGTGTTCTCTCTCCTATCCCTTAAGAGATGGGAATAATACAGATAATCAGCCTAAAGAAGATAAAAGTTTTAAGTTCAAAAAGATAGAAAGAAGCTTTTGTGTATGTATGTGTGTATATATATATAAAAATCTTATTTTCACCATTGCATTCCAGACTTTTGGTAAAAAGTGGATAGTATAGTAAAGGTTTTTCTGTATTCTTTTCAGAATTTCATGATTGTTTATTAACAGAAGTAAGAACTTACACAATAAGGTAATTAAAATTACAGATAGAGCTTGTGTAAGCATCATAGTAATTCCTGATGTAATTTAATGGATGCAGGTTACATTTACAGATTTTGCTCTTATATCTTTCAAGAAGTGAATAATTAATTTTAGACTGTCCATTATTTTAATGTACACAGTACTTCCACAGATAGTAAGGTGCCATTGTTCTGTTAGACAGACCTATTTGTGTTTTGAGGTTTTCCTAAATTTAAATGTTACATCCTGTGTTACTTTTTTTTTTTACTAAGTCTCTTTGTCTATATATTGCTTTTATGAACTTGCCTGAGTACATCACAGGCAGTGTGTAGATCCATTCTCTCAGAAAAACAGACTTGTCTTTCCAAATCTGTTTTGTAGATTGTGGGGCTGTTGTGTCAGAGATGTGTTGGCACTGGCCTGCCAGATGAACATGAGTTTGAAGTTGTTAACTTCAGTGACATCAAAGGTGCTATTCCCAGCATCGCAAGGGCAAACTTTGGTGGACAGTAAAGTCATACAGTTAGCACTGGGGGGGGAGGGGGGATAAAATTGTAAAACTTGTATTAATGTGTGCAAGGTGGAGAATCTAGAGCTTGGATGTTGGATTCTGGTTTGATTTTGTAGCTCTAGTAATTAGGTTGGTTGGTTGGTTGGTTTGTATTTCTCCCTGTAAATGAAGCATTTTTTGATCATCACATTTCTGAAAGAGTAATCGTGGAATTTCACAAACACATTACAAACAAAGGTGAACTTTGGGGTATTTAAAGACACGTAGGGGCCTCCTGCTATACATGGATAGATGGCATGTGTGCCTTCAAAAATGCCTTAGTGGGCATTTAGATGAGTGGGCAATTACCTAAATTGGACAGAAACACTTTTGAAAGTGTGTTGCCAACTAACTGGCATTAATGCCTGTAGAAACATCGAGGTTCTCATCACTCTGTTCGTAGGGCTCTCAGCCAGCACCTGACTGGCACTCATCTTGGAGGAAGTAGATAGGCTGCCTGTTTCTCATTATTCAGCTGTAAAGACTTGCCTAGTTTGGAAGCTGCTTTGGTATGAAGTAATTCCATGAGAATCCAGTGTCTCCTTCTCCTGGCTAATGCATCACATTCAAACAGTGGATCGAGCACACGTCTGTTTTGGTCCATCTCCCTCTTCCCCATGCTTCCCTCAACTTAATGACTTTTTTCTATTCTTTTTTGGTTTTGTTTTTTTTTTGGTCAAAACCACCACAAACAGTCACTGTCAAAACCCCAAATCCAATATTTATGTAAAATAATGCAGGTAGGATGCAGCTGAATGTGCTCATTTTCCAGTGCATTCAGTACTTTCTGTGTGCTTGCTGAGCGTGAGATGGAATTTTCACCTGGCAATTTCAGATACACTTTAGCCTGGCAGAAACCATTTTCTGGCAATTTGGAGTGTGTGCAGTATCTGGTTGGGCAGGCCAGAGACTCTGTGTGTTGATGTGATGGTTTGTCACTCTGTTGGTTCGGGAAGCACCTTGTTTGAGGCTGGGGAATGAAGGGTGAGCCTATTAAAGGGAAGATCTTTTGTGTCAGTATGTGTGTGCCCATGCACCTGTGCATATACTCTCAAACTCAAAATAAGCATTCTTCACCCCTGCTAAACTTGTCCTTTAAGCTTCTCATTCTTTCTGGGTTTGTTGGCCTCATCCAAGGGGGAAGCACCTTTGTCTTTTGAAGAATAAAGAAGTTACCTCAAGATTTTACTTTGGTTTTAAGTGCTTATGTTTGTTATACAAATACACAGGTTACCACAAAGCGTTACTGTTTATGTTAAGAGTTTGTGTCTGAAGAACCTCAGTGTTGTGTTTTGAATTTTGATAGCAATATTATAATAATAGAAGGTTGATGGTATGGTGTAAACACTGCAGGCCCTGGAGTACATTGGTTGCAGCTCCAGCATGTGTGCAACTTGCTGCAATTGCTCTTCTGTGTGACTTGTCATCACCTACTGCAATGAAGAGGAAAATCTCAACAGTACTGACTCATATCTGAGGAGTTTCACTTGTGCTGAGTGTCAGATGAAGGCATTTCATGTTTATTTTACAGTGGGAATAGAAAATTATAGAAGTATTTTTTAAAAACTATAGTATGATTCTTTTTTTTTTTTTTTTTTTTTAACCAAGAAAAGTCAGATGATCCTTGAGTTCCCTTCCAACCTGGTGTTCCATTCTATGAAAATTGAAAACCTGTAAGGAAGACAAAGCACATAATAGTTTGGATCATTTTTCCAGATTCTACTGATTATTCTGAAATACAGATGATTTTTATTTCCTACTTTTATTTCCTACTTAAAGGAGAGAGAATTATTCTATTGTGTTTACTGCAACATTGGGATAACTGAGAGAACACTGAACCTGTCAAAATCTGTGCTATGGGCCTGTCATGAAAGATATCTCTAAAATGTTGAATCGGATGTTTGCAATTTCATTTAATACAGTTAAATGATTTTCTTTAAGTCTTGGTTAGTGTCATAGATTGCT
This sequence comes from Myiozetetes cayanensis, assembly GCF_022539395.1. Classification (NCBI taxonomy): domain Eukaryota; kingdom Metazoa; phylum Chordata; class Aves; order Passeriformes; family Tyrannidae; genus Myiozetetes; species Myiozetetes cayanensis. The sequence goes on from NW_026087742.1 coordinate 8,392,617, forward strand.
TTTTTCTTTTTTTTTTTCATAATTGTTTTTTCTGTTATTTAAATTATTTAAATTCCTATTTCATATGTGTTTCTTCTCAAAAACCTGTACAAGTAGTATTGGCTCAATTTACCTTCTTTCTTACTTATTTCAGAGGTACAGTTCATGCAAATTTGTTTCTCAGTGAACCAATACCTTCCACTACAGATAAAGATCCAAGTTTGTTACCTAAAGGTTAAATGTTTGTGTCAGTAATATCTGACTGTACTTTTGGAAGAAAATGGTGTGAGCACAGAAGCACTGAGAAGGTGTGCTGTTATTTCTACCTCATGAGGGGTAATCAAAACCAACAGAAGAGAAATGTGATTGCTTTGTAATTACAGCATTAGATATTTTACACTTTTGAGCAAAAGACATTGTTTCACGTACAGTGCCAACGATTTTTTTGATGCATCTTGTTGCATCTTCATGTTAGGGTAGCAAAAAGGTGGTCAGAAGTCTTTACTGAGTAGAGGTGGTAGAAATGATAGGTATTCTTCATTTTGTCAATTTTAAATGGGAAATAAAACCCGTTTGGAGATGGGACGAGATTTAATACATGGAAAAACCTGTAGGTTTGTGTGTTGTGCTCTGGAATTCAGGTCGTACCGCCCTCTGGAAGTTACTGTAAGATGTTTGGCCAAGATCACAGGTTCAACCACTTGCTTGCAGTGCTGGCACTCACCAAACTCTCTTACACCCTAGCAATACTTTAGAAAACATCTGCTTGTTAGACAGAAAGGCCAAATATTTCAAGTCTATTGCTCTATTCTAAGCTTTGCTCCTTTCATCTAGAGGAAAAGCGATTTTTTATTTTTTTTCCCAGGGTTTGGAAAGTACATTCTTTCAAGTCCAAACGAATATTTTCTGAATTAAAATATTTGAAGAAGCATCAGTTTAGTCTCCTGCCAGCTGCAGCAGACTCCTGCAGGCTCATCTGGAATGAGCCAGAACAAAACTGCTTCCTTTTAGCCAGAACTTTACAAGTTTTCCTTGGTTTTGAACTGGACAGTATCATCTTTTTTTTTTCTTTTTTTTTCTTTTTCTGTAAACAGTCTCATTTCTCCATGTGAACATTGCCAAGGAGTAATCGTTACTTAATATGCCAAGAGAGAGTTTTTGCACAAATGTATTTTAGCTTTTATCTTGCTTGACACCCTGCCATTTGTCCTTGGCTTGCTTGAAATTATCTTGGTTTCTCCTCCACTGGTATGCTTTTCCTTTCTTTGTTCATAGCTCTCGATGTACAGACCTCCTGAGAAGGCAGTCTAGAAGGGAATTTCTTACTGCACCCATCCAGTAAATCTAAAACTGATTATAATTATTAATAATGCCATATGTGATGTATTGCTGGTTTCAAACCAAAAATTTTGAAGTTTGAAATTTGTTGTTTCTTTATGTCTAACTAAGGACATACCTGATAAAAGGACAGCATAGAAAATTTGCTCTTTAATAAGAGTTCCTTGTCTCTTGTTTCCTTCCATTTTGTTTTTATTCCTCCACCTCTATTTATACAAATGCAAAATACTTCCAAATGCACAAGTGGAGGCTGCACTTTACTGCCTGCTGGTTTCAGTAGAAGTTCCTCTTTTGTCCTAGAAAATCTTCATGTGTAACTGGCCATGTTTAGTTGGAAAATCTCTGTTTTAATTAAACTAGCAATTAAAAATAAGTTTAGATTTTGAACGTAGACAACGTGTTGTTAGCTGTGGAAATCACAATCATCTTTATGGGCTACTTTCACATTGCTAGTTTTATTACACTAACTGTGAGTATTATTTAATTACTGTGAATGTATAACTGTTATTCAGATACAGATCTCAAAGAATGATATAAATCTCAAAGGACTTGCTTATTTGTGCTTCCTGCTGTTTTCTCACTCCATATAAATTCCAGAAACGCAGGAGATGCTGCCATCATAGAAAGTAAAAAGTACTGCTTCCTACAGTGCAAGCTGGGACAGCTTTAATGGTCTGAAAATAGTTACAAATCTGTGTTTCAAAGAGGGCATTCTTCAGGAAGACATCAGAACTCGAAGTTCCCCTTCTGGCTTCTGAGCAATGCTTACTCTGTGCATTAGAAAGAGGGGGTATGGCTACTGCTATTTGGGGTTTTTTTCCCCCTCTGGAACCCTATTTCCACACTCAGGATGAAGGAGGTTCTGTGGAGCCTGCAAGCTTGTTCTATTCAAATCACAATGTGAGGTATGGAGTGGCAAATCCTGTAACAGCTTTCCTTTTAGATGGATGTTGGGAGGGAATGTGGGCAGTTGGTTACAATTCAGCTGGACAATAAGGATAAGTCAGGTTGAGAATTTGTCGTAATTTCCTGTGGAGGGGGAACAAACCCCAAAGTCCAAAGCTCATTATTTCCATTTTAAGTTGTATTATTAAAACTTGATTGGACAAAAGTGAGACAGTAAAAGGGTGTCTAAGGGGTAATGTGCTTTCTCTAAAAAAAATGAGAGAGCAACAATGCATCCTTTAAAGAGGATTGATTGTTTATTGTTAATTCAGTTCAGTGGCTTTGTTCAAATTAGCACTTGCTTGTTCTTCAGTTGTTGCACTTGGTAAGATGCTGAAGTCTGTTTTCCCTCCGGCAAACTGCTAAAAGTACAAGCCATTTTTGGCTTGAAAAACCAACGAAACAATCATCAAATCTGAGTTCAGGAGAAGGTAAGCTACTTACTGGCACACATTGCAAATGATGTTTGCCTTCTCAATCCCTGTTTTGAGTACTGTGGATTTATTAAGGAGGCGTGTTTGGAAGGATTTCCTTAGCGTAGTATTTTTGCATTCACGTAGTAGATTAACTGGAAAATGAGTCATTAAACAGTATTAACATTTAATTTCTGCTAGGTAGAGACAAGCATGAAATAACATTGTGCTTCCCATGGCAGTAAAAGTGTGAACCAAGGGAAGGATGATCTACTGGGTTATGTTTGGAATAGTTTACTGTGGTGAATGGCAGCCTTGCTGTTCACACAACAGGAGCTTCTCATGAACTTTTGTCCTGGTCTTTTCTATATTCTTCCTTATGAAGCCCTTATAAACCCTTGGTCACCATGTAACAGAATCCAGTAGAACTGAATAAGCATTTTATAAAACTTATAATTATTACCCTTGGTTAGATTGATTATTTTGGCTTTCTCAACTGAAGACAACAACCTAAGAAGAAAATAATCTCTTTAACAGTCATTAGTTTTTTTGTGTTGGATAATCTTTACTAGTCATTTCTCCTCTGCTTTTGTTTGATTGCACTACTAAATCTTTTTGTTTGTTTGTTTCATTTTGATAAAGTAGAGTTGGTCAATTTATAATTAAATGTCTTTATTTTTGGAAAATGATGCCACATCTGGAGTTGTCTTAGGAACAGTGTATTTCCTTGCCGGTGTGATAAATGCATGGACATGGAATTTCAGTGAAAGAAAGTTCATTATTTTCACTTCATACGTCCTGTCAGTATAAACTTCTGAATGCAGTAGATCAAGTGTACCTTTCAGGTATAATGAAATATTGCTTAAGAAATAAGGTTATGTAATGCTGTAGACTAAAAATTTCCATATATTTTTCATAGTGACTTATTATTTAAGTATTATTACCATACCTGGTCTCATTCTCTCCAATCACTTGATATTGCTGAATGATAAGAATTTAGGAAACAAAGTTATCATAATTGTATGCAGAGAATAGACTGCATATAATCCACAGGAGCTGGTCTCTAACTGCTGTTTGGCTGAATATTATGAAATATTCATTGCTGGAGAACTCCAGAGTCAGCATCTGATTAGAAAGACCAAGCCTGAAAAATATATTAAAAGCTGTTGAGTGTTTGATCTGTTACCACTTAGTAGGTCAAAGACGTTTAGGGGTCACTGCCCTTCCACAGATAAAGACATCAGAGTAACCAGGGGGCTTGCATAAATTATTATTTCTCCAGTAGCCCTGCTGGAGGATTAATAGGTTTGCTTTCTGGGTTTTGTTGAACAGCGTTTAGGGCGGTTCGATGACTGAACTTCTTCCACTGATTGTTTAGGGGCTCGTTTGGTGGTGGGCTTTGTTCCTTTTTTTTTTTTTGTTTGGTTATGAGTGTTCTCCCAAGTTGCGGTGAATGAAAGGGATGTTTTGTTCTGTAAATCCTGTTGTGAACCTTGCCCTTTCCGCTTTCTCCATTTGGAAACATTTTGTGACATTTAATGAGCTTGAGCACTGGACAGAAGAAGATTTAGCCTTCTTGTACACATGTACTGCTGGGCTTGTAACAGCAGTGCAGACAGAAATGGAAGTATGTGATAAAGAAGCAGAGGGTTTGCCACAGGTCTTGACCAGATTTCCTTCCAGCCTATGGAGCGCCTGTGGCTTTAGTGTTTCCTGTCTGGAAGTACTGGCAAAAAATTGTGGCATCTGTTTTATCCTAATTGCACTCAGTCACACAGTTACATATGTAAAGCTATTGAACAGGAGTTAAATTCTGCAGATATTCAGTGGTTATAGGAAAAGCAACTTGTGCATCTTTCTCTCTTCCATTGGGGTCTTTTTTTTAAGTGTCTTTGTCTTTCCCAAAAGCAAATACTCTCCATTCAGAGCAGCAGAAATGGCCTGATGTTATAAGTAAAAAATGCCAGACTGAGGAGAGAGACGAGCTATTAATAGGCTGGAACTGTTTACTGATATTTATGGGTTCTCAGATGCCATTTGTTATAGCAGAGCAATCACAGCTGAAAGAGCCGTGCAGGATGTACAGGGTGTAACCTGATGTTGTGCCAGTTCAGCTTCTGCATGTCTGGCAGAAAAATGGCAAGTCATCTCTTGCCAAAATGCTAACAAGGGCCTGTGTGTGTATCTTTTCCTCTGAAATATTTTCTGAATCATCAGTGATCCATGTGGCAGGCGCTGATTTCAGAATGCTTTGTTCATGCAAAATCCACTAAATCACAGTCTAAATTCCGAAGTCATGCACTCCATCATCCCTCACTGCTCTTTCATCATCTCAGCAAATGTAAATATTGCAGCACTTCTTTCTAAGCGGTTCCTGGGTGGAGGAGGAGTCCTCCAGGCAATCATGGAGTAAGTCTTGAAATTTCTGTGCACATCCATGATTTGCCTTTTGATATTTTGTGTAAAATCACTGATCTGTGAGTGAAAACTTTCAGTAGTGGGATAAATAGTTTTTACCCATTTTGAACCTTACAGTTTGGTAGATCTTGCCTGGACAGAGGGACCCACTTTGTAGCAATTCCATTGTGCTTTTGTGTAACATAAAGGCACGTTCAGGTTCAGAAATTTACACCATTATAAAAGATTCTTGTGCAACATTATGATCTTATGAAATATGTTTTTACAGAAAATCATTACCAGTAATTAAAAACACAGCCTGATACTTTGCAGGCACATGTGGCGCTTTGCACACATAATTATTATGTGTTATTGCAAAGTCCACCCTGATGTGTCCTGCAGCGGAGATGTTGCGGAAGACTGGCTGGAGGAGCGGGGTTTTTTGACCACTTTTCAGTCTTTTATTTCTTCTTAGCCCGAAAAGAATGGTATCCCAGTGGGTGAAAGTTTTGCCTCATTAGTGCCTGGCAAAGTTCCACGAGTCAGTTGTACGACTGAGACAGCCTTCTAGGAAACATCATCGTGAATGTTAAGCAAAGTATTCACACTCCTGTTCTTCTTAGGACGTTAACTCTCTTGTTGTGTCTTCTGTGTCTCTTGCTCTCTCTCATATATGCATATAAAAGAAAATATGTTGTCAACTGTCATGTGTCTACTGAAGTATTTTTTGCCTGGTTTATTTTTTGCAAGTTAGGTCTCTGTGTGCTGCTGCTGGAATGACAACATATTAACTCGGAGATGATGAACTGCAGGACGGCTCCTTGGCAGTTGTTGCTTGTTCTAAACTCTAAAGCATTTTCTAGTCTCAGAATGCTTTGATGCTTCAGAAGTCCTGTCCTCTCTAAACTGACAGATACAGTGAATAAATTGTTATAGTTTAATTAGAGATAAGAGCAGTGATCAAGTCCTTTTGGACAATAGCCATGACACTTTTTAATGAAAGTGCTGCAACATTCACTTAGCGTCTCTTGAAATCACTCCAAGCACTTGCTCTTCTACATATGAAAAATGTAAGACTTACAGCTCAATTGCTGTTACTCCAAGCTGCAAATTCTAGAAAAATTAAAATTTATTTTATTATCTCATGTAGGAGAGTGCTCAAATATCTCAGTTATTTTTGACTATGTTCGGTTTGATTTGGATTGGGTTTTAAATTTTACAGATTAATCACTTTAGTGTGCTTTTTTAGGAGGGAAGAGGCATTACTTGTGATTTATCTGTGATTGTCTCACAGCCACAGATAAAATTAGTGTTCAGTCTTTTATCAGGAACAGATATCTCTTCTGCTTTCTTCACCCACTCTTCTGCCCCCAATCTGCTGGGGAAGCAGGTGATGTAGTCCCATGGTTTCTTTCTGTGGCTGTTTCCTCATTTCTAAACACATCCTGCCCTTTTCTCCACCTCTTTTAAGTGGCCATCTGATTTCCATGACAAGATTTCCTTTCCCTCTCACCTTGTGTTCCAATGAACTACTCTCCATTTTGCCATGTCTTCCTTCCTCTCTGTTTTTACCCGTTAAATCTTTGCCCCACAGTCTACAAACCCTTTATTTAAAAGAAAAACAAAACAAACGAAAAAAACCCCTTCCCTTGATGTGTTCATGATATCCTAAGGACTTCTAGTGATAGTTCTCCTGAATATAATTTCTGCTAATGATTATTTATAAATTAGATATTATTTAAAATTACGTATTTTTTATTTTAATACTATACCAAATAGTCTTTAATATATAAAATCCCTTAAATACTCTAATCTAATGCTGCATACCTAATTTTATTAAATTAAAATTGATGGGTTGGGTTATTTCAGAAGTCTGAAGCAAAGACTATAATAATCTTTGCTAAACAATGCAAGTTCTATCTTACCTGGTTGAATTGTGCAGATCATTATGAGAGATGGTCAGACTTGTTTTGCTGAAATATTCCTGTAGTGTTTCTCTTGCCTTTCAGTGTTTGCTTTAAGTGATTATTCCAGTGTGGTTTCGTTCACCTGTCTGCACCACAATGCTTCACAGGGCTGAATTTCAGATGAGGTATAAAACAGTTCAGAAGAAACATCATGTCCAAATTTACTTTTTTTTTTTTCTGCTTTTTCTTTTTACTTATTAGCCACACGATACTCATGTACTTCAAAGGAGTTTGGTCAGACTTTAACTATTATACATTTAAATATCAACAATGGTTCTATATGAATGCTACCTTTTTCTTAATTTAAATGGAATGACTAGTTTGATAACACAATATCACTGATGTCTTCTGAATGTTTTAATGGATTTTGTACGAGTCCTAATTTTATAGTAGCTTATATTATATTTTATATAAAGTTTGTATTAGTTAGGCATAATAAATCACTGTGTTTACTTTGTGAAGGGCAATGTAGTAACTGAACATGTGGATCAGTGTGAGATCCAGGGTTCTTGGCTGTCACTAGAAACCACCTGAATGGAAAAAGAGACTGTTTCTCAAGGAAGAGATGGCTGCCTTAGCCTTCTGGGCCAGCTGCTGACACTGCTCAGTCATCTTATCAGCAACTCACTTTTTCAGGCTGAGAAATGGACACACCTGTCTGTTCTGTGACTGGTTTTCTTGTTTGCACTCCCGAGGTGTGTGCCCATTCTGTAAATGCCAGAGCTGCAAAGAACCATTGCTCATCATTTCTGTATGCAGCTAAGAGCAGACATGGTCTCCGTGTTTACATTCTTACCATCTGAAACCAAGAAAAAGGGTTTTAAAATATTTTAAACAATAAACCCCACTAAAAATAGTTTACTGGTTTTACTTCAATTTACTTTAAAAAGAAAACGGAATACATTCCATTATAATTTAATTCTATTTCAGGAGTTTTAAGTATATGTTGCAAACTCAAAATACAGATTGTAGCTTCTTTCTAAGGGAATTAAAAAGCAACAGTGGAACATGTTTCTAGAGCATCAATCTTTATGGGACTGAGGTCTAAAAATATATACAAATGATGACAGTGATAAATGCTTTTGAAATTGCAGGCAAGTTATGGAACAAGTGCAGGTCTACATGATTAAATTCGTTGCTGATTGAAATTAATGATAGTTTTATTATCTCCAGTGAAAGCATGCAGTTTATTTATTTAGACGATGATAAACTTTTGGATGTAAATGAGTGAATAGAAAATGCTAATTTCCAGGCTTTCATCAAATAGCTGCAATCATTGTCAGAGGAGTGTTGAAAAGAATGCAAATAAAATGACATACAAGACTTTTAATGGTTGTATTTTACCAGGTTTGAAGTTGGGGACCTGAGCCATAGTATTGCCATTTATTTTGGCAGCAATTTATTTCCCTTGAAAACCTATGCAGGTTGTTCTGTTGTTAGTGTGCTAAAAATATTTACTCTATCATTTACAATCCTAACGATATTTTAAAAATATTATTCACACACCAAAAAAAAAAAAAAAAAGGTGAAAATCACGGTTGAAAAGAGAGGGGAACATTCAAGGTGGTAATGAATGTAATTTGATTGGAAATGACTGAGCCAGCCAAATATATTTTGAGTGGAAAAGAGTGTGTTGATAAATGATCTTTTCAGCCTTCCTCAAAACATACTAAACCACTTATCTTAAATAGAAATGTGGCACAGGTCTAAATGAGAACCTGAAACGGCTTCAAAGGTGGCTGCAAATTGGTAGTAAGCATTAAAAAGTTGGACTGCCTACCAGAGGTGTCTCCTCTGCCAGCTTCTTTCACCAGGTTAAAATCCTTCACTGATTTGCAGAAGGACCATTTGAACCATAGCAATGGGCTTTAGGCTCATGTTATATATAATTCAGAACATTTGTCAGTTAGTTGTAATATTTATAACAAATGCTTAGTTGTGAAAGAAATGGAGCTGTTTAATGTTATAGCTTTTGGTGGAGAACTTGGGGGGAAAAAAAATCAGTTACAGATGTTAGCCAGTTAGATTGTCCTGTGTTTAGTTCTTCATGTGGCTCTCTTGTAGAGATGGCTTTTTAAAATGTATGGTATTTCAGATATGGTATTTCAGCTGGATTCTGTGCCACCTGGAAATGGAACTGGGACTCCACATACTAAATATTGTAGGCTTTTCAGAGGAGGAGAAAAATAAATGCAGGTGCTTGATGAAAAAATCTGTCTGACTACAATTCTACCTTTGTCCTAGTGTCTGATTTGAAACTTTTTATTTTTCTGCCCATAATGCACACATTTGGAGTGTGGTGATAAGGTCTGTGAAAGGTTGGCTTATCCCATTCACTTGCTATTGTAACCTGTTGAGGGTTAGCAGATTTCGTATGAACACAAGCAAAAATCTGATAAAATCGCACCTTTAGAATTAATTTTAATTCAAGTTCTTCTCCATTAGGTTGTTAAACTTCAGTCTATATCAGTTTATTAGAGAGACTCTTATTTTAATGAATTACCTTAGAGAACCAACATTGGGATCATCCACTTGGAGAGCAGTCTTCTTGGTCTGACTAAGAAGTGTAACTTCATAGGAAGATCTTCAAAACATGGTAGACGAAAATCTGCAGGCTGTAAACTCATGCAAAGCCCAGAATCCTTGCTATGTCAATTGTTAGGTGTGGAATCTAGCATTGATCAAATCCTTCTTCAGCGCTTCAGAGATTTGGATTTAGCCAGTGTTTAACTTTTGACACTTAGGGTGAGATGAGAGGGAGCTTTCAGCTGCTTTCCCATGGCAAAGCCTCATGAGAACTAAAGGGAGACAAAGTTTTGTGTCTGCTGTTCATCTCCATCTCCCAGTACATGACTTTTCTCCTCCCCAGTTTCAACTGTTAAGTCACGATTGCCTAGAGTAACACCAGATTTTAGGTCGTATTTCTCCACAAATAATGGGATTTCCTGACTTTCTTAGTGCTTGGATCATTTTCAGGCTTTTGACTCAGCAGTAGTGTGGCATTAGCTTAATTGTGGACAGTGTTTCTGCTGCCCACAAGATTCTGTACAAGTGACAGCAGAACTTGAAGAATGCTTGCAAACTAAGTGCTGTCAGCTGATGGGGATGCTGCAGTTTCAATTATTATCCTGCTTGTGTCTGCCAAACAGGAAAGTAGCATGAATATTTTAAAACAATTACTTAAATTGTACAGGTGATATCTGAGAGCCAGATCTGCAAAATTTCAGCAGAATTTTATATTCTTAACCCAGATAAAGATCTCGAAAAAGCTCTTGCAAGTTACTGGTAGCCCATCCTGTTATTAGCTGCCTACTTTTTTTTTTTTTTATTGTGGGGACTTGAATTGTCAGTGTCCCACCTGGAGGTGAACATCTCATTTTGAGTTCATGCCTACAACTGCTTAGGAAATGCAAACTAAAGGGTGTGCTGTGCTGTCTGAAAAGTTGGATGCACAGGGAGATATCTCCTTTGTGTGGGATGGGCTCCAAAGCATGGCAGCATTGTCAATAATGACCCTCATTTTAGAAAGATAATAGCTGTAAAAGCCGATTTTCATTGGTAGTCTCTAGGACTGCTTGCTTAGGAAGCAACATTGCAAGGTGTAGGAGAGATGAGTTTGAACCTCTTAGGAATCCCAAAGGAATATTGAAAGTAAGTCTCAAATTGCAAAGGCCCGATCTAACAAAGTCAGAAATAGTTTTATATTTTAAGTGGAAAATTATAAAAACCATTAAAGAAATGCCCTGACTGAAGAGCTGTGCTTTTTTTCTTAATATAAATGATATGAACTCTTGTCTTTCTGCTGATAGTCCCTCATGTAATATGTACTCCTGACCTAAAATTCCAGTAAATGTGTAATTAATAGGATCGTTTTCTGAAAATTAGCTGATAATGATTTCTGAATTCTAACTAATAATGTTATAAATTAAGTAGCATAATTTTAGATTAGTTTTTTCCATTATTTCATCTAAGTTTCACAGGTAGTTTTACTAAGTTTTCTAAAGTTGCAATTTTTCTAGCATGTTTGGCACTCCAACCCATGAATTTCACTGTCATATATAAAAATCTCATTGTTTTCAGCTATTTTAAGCTTAGGAAGATTAGGTGCTTTCTTTTTAAAACTTAACCTGTTGTTTGAAAATAAGTAATCTAATCATAATAGTGTATTATGGTAATATAAATAGATATAAGTAAGGATTGAGGATATAAAAGGGTGTTTTTCACTGTTTTATTTACCAGTGCTTCCACTGAAGTTATGAGGATTTTGTTCTGAATTCTCAAGTCTTAGTACTCGGTATAGTTGTGGATGTTGGATGTGAACTGTTGGATGTATCCCAAATGTCAGTTCTGAGGGAGGTAATGTAATTGTCTCGAAGCATTCCTAACTGAAAATACCACATTTAATGTTCAGTAGCCAAATGGAATTACCTGCTGCTGCTGCCCTTGATCTACAGAAGGGATATAAACCCCATGTAGCAGTTATTTCTGCTAAGGCAGAAAAATGGCAGTGATCGTTTTTTCAAACCTGTTCAACTGCTGTACATTTAAGGGATGGCATTTTAATGTCAGGTGTTCAAAGGAATTATTAAGGTTATGACATGTTAATATTTTAACCCTCCAGATTAAAATACCTTTTCTGATATTTATTCCTCATCTGGGATTTGAAGCTGTGTCTGGATGTACAGCACAGTGTATGAGATTGAAAAATTATTGGGGTTTTTTGGGGTTTTTTTGTGCAGTGAAGTACCAGCAGACCTGCTCATATTGATACAGGAAGTTTCTAAAGTCTGAAGACAGAGAGTCCAAATGTGGGGCCCAGTTGCTAGCTTAGAAAGAACTATACTTTTGAAGATTACAAAGAAATTCTAGGCCACCAATAACTAATTGTTGAGTTAATTACATCCAGAATAGTACTGTAAGTGAATTAATATTTACCTCCCATGTCCACTTTACTCAGGAACGTTGTGAGGGTTTTTTCCCCATTCCTTAAAATTGGAGGTTGTGTCTGAAAGCTGTTTGTCTGAAATTAATTTTCCAAATATAGGCTAATTAAAACCAGCAACACGAAAATGAATCACTTCCCGCATTGCTGAAACAAAAGCTTCAAGAATTTGCACCTGCACTTGAAAGCATACAACAATTATCACTAATTTCTTCATGAACTTTATTTCTTGAGCGTCTGCAATAAAATGTACAAAATCATTTTGTTCACACGAAGATTCTACTTTTTTTATTTTTCCCCCAAAAAGTACGTAATTTAGTAACAGAAAAGGGAAAGAAGGCTAATTTCTGTTTATTTTAAAGCTTGCTTTATGGAGAAAAAACCGTGATTGGATTTGTTTCAGACAAGATAGATTATAGGATATCTGAACAAAGCGTTGCTTTAGATTTATGTGGATGGTACATAATTAAACATATGAGGTTTGTTTGTGTTGCAGCAGGTAGTTTATGCCGTACCTGTTGCTCAGTGGTTCTTAAATGAGGTTTACTGTGGAGAGGGACTTTTCATTTGTTTACTGTTTTAATTAATCATCACGAACCAAGAGCGATGATTTTGTGCGATTCCATTATCCATCCTGTGACATAAACCAGCACTGATCACATCACAGCTAACAAGCAAATTGTCAGTAAGTAGTTTGGGATTTTTGGCTGGCTCAATGTGTACTTCCATGCATACTGACTTGCAGCTCTTAGTCCATATTGATTTCCAACTGCCTGTGTGATTGAGCTGACTTAATGGGACTATAACTGCTTTGATCATTTGCTTTCAGCTTTTTCACTGTTGAGAAAGAGAGAATTTATGAGTAAAGTCTTCAAGGATAGCTTTTGTCATGGCCACTGATGAGTTTATTAAAAAAAAAAGTCATTTAAAACTTATTAGGGGTAATTTAAGAGACAATAAAGTGTTGTTAGTTTGGCTGATGGCAGAGGAATCATCAGCATCATAAGGTATATATTAGATGACTGAAGAAAGGAAAAGTTGTTTTCTGCTAGATCTGATGCAATATCATCGTACCATCCTTCAAGTACAGATGTTTAATTTCAGTCCTTAAGTTTACATAAAATTTTAGCTATATAATATTCTTCCAGAAAAACTTCCATACAAGAATAATTTCTGATCTCCTTTAGAAGAATATTTGTATATTTTTGTATTTAAAAAGCACGCCACATTTGAAAAGCAGTCAGTACAAAATATTTCTATCAGGTTTGGGTTTTTTGGTTTTTGTTTGTTTGTTTTGGTTTGTTGTTGTTTTTGGTGGGTTTTTTTTTGAAGAGGGTGTTTATTTTTTGACAGACACTTGGTTTCTGACTGCTGTGGGTTAATCCCAGCAGGTACCCAGGCACTTGCTCATTCCCCTCAGAGGGATGGGGTATGAGGACTCAGAAGGGTAAAAGGGAGAAAATGGTGGGTTGAGATAAAGACAATTCAATAAGTAGAGCAAAAGCTGCATGGGCAAGGTAAGCAAAATAAGGAATTCATTCACCCCTTCCCACGGACAGGCAGGTGTTCAGCCATTCCCAGGAGAGCAGAGCTCCATCATGCGTGGGAGTGACTTGGGGAGACAAACGCCATCACTCTGTCATGTTCCTCCCCTCACCTTCCTCCTCCTGCCCCTGGTTTAATGTGCTGAGCACACCACCATATGGTGTGGGGTATCCCTGGGTCACTTGGGGTCAGCTGTCCTAGCTGTGTCCCCTCCCAGCTCCTTGTGCATTCCCAGCCCCCTCACCGGTGGGTCAGGCTGAGCAGCAGAAATCACTTTGGTGCTCAGCAAGGGCTGAAAGGTCCCTGTGTTATCACTCTTTTGGTCACAAATCCCAAACTCAGCCCCATTATCAGCTTCTGTGAAGAAAATCAACTCTGTCCCAACCAAAACCACTTCAAGGATTTTTAAACACTCCACACATCGTTGTCTGTCAACGCACGTACTGCCCAGCAGACAGCCTGCTGGGGACCGAAACCTTTTTAAAATAGCTCGAAAATTTGAATTTGATTTTTGGTTATCTACTTTCCTCTGTGCTCTAAAAAAGTTATCTTCTGCTCCAGGATCTGTATAAATTCAGTTTAAATAGATTTACATACTTTAACAACAACTGCAACCATGACACTGTTTTGTTTTAAAATCGGTTCTAGTTTGTTGGTAAATTACGAAATTACCAGTGTTGTTGAAAATCCCTATTTTGTCTGTTTTGTCTCTCTCATCCTCCAGCTTTCTCCTGAAGGTTCCAGAGGGGATTTTATAAGTATCACACAATCACTGTCAAACAGTGATCTAAAAGATCTCCAGTCCTTTGCACTAAGGTTATTACTTCTGATTTTCTTTGGAAATATGCTGCATATCACACTTTCCTGTGATATCTGCCTTGGCCCACATCTAATGGTATCAATTTTTCTTTTTCCCCACTAGTATTTTGCAAGAATCTTGTATAATTATATCACATACATGCTGCTGTATTTCAATTAAATTCGTTTGTGGGGTTAACATAAACAGATGACTGTCATTAAAAAAAAAAAAAGTTAGTGCTGACTCACACCAGTGGGAGTTTTATGCAGAGGTGGTAATTCAGCATGTAACAGAACCCAGCTTCCCCAAAATCAGCCTGCTTCAATTTCCAGAGCTAAAAGCTTAGCGTTTGATTAATTATTTTGGAGTTTTTTTCATTCCCTTTAAGGACTGGTTTTATTAATACATTCCTCAAACTGAGACATAAAACATTATCGCTCTCTCGATCGCCGTAGTAAGTGTTGAGATCTGAGGGGACCAGCTGGAGCAGCTGTGGTTCCCCCTTGAATCTGGAAGCTAAAAAACTTTCATCTCTGTTGCTGTCTCAGCTGCTGGTCTCGGGCTGTGGCCTTCCCATAACTCAAACCAATTTCAAAGCAATGTAAGTAACCTCGCTGGAATGCTTTTGGAAAACCACAGGACGACTGGGGTTTTTATTATTATTATTATTTTCTAGATAGTGCCTGTCTATCTTAAAGGAATGTTTCCATTTTAAGGTAATCTGTGCATGATGTCTGTTGTGAACTGAGAGACCCATCCTACAGCCAGGTTAGGACTCTTGTTGCTACTTTTTTTTTAAAGGAGGAGAAAAAAAAAAAAGCAGTGATTTTCCAGCAAGGCAGATGGCGTGTAACAAGACTGAGCTTAAGAGTTTAGTTTAAATCTTTCTGATAGTTACATGTAAGGGTATGACCTTTGAATCGGGTTGCACAGAGAATTGTATTTCAGACATGGTTTTGCTGTAAAGAGAAGAAAACCTTCCTGAAAAATGTACAAACACTTGTTAAGTTCCATTGACAGGATGGGCAGAAATGCATTAAACAAAAGCAAAGCAGTGGGAGGAGAGCTTTTGAGACCTCATGGTAGGACCATGTGCTTTACTCGCTTCTTGATGTTTCTGACCTCAGAGAGAACCTCAGACTTTTTAACCTTTCTTGACTGACTCCAGTGAAGTGTAAAATAGTAATAGTGCACGACTTTCCAGGAAGGGACAAATTCCTGCTGCTGACCTTCATCAAAACAGAGAAAAGCATCTGTCTTTCCCACTGAATCCTAAGTCTGTGATTGCCAAGCTGACGAAATACAGGAGAAAGGCTCTCCCTCCCCTGCAGTGTAGTGACAAAGTGGCTTACAGTCTTGCTAATAGGAATCTGTCAGTGGGGAAGTGGCTGAGTGGTAACTAATCAGGATGCTAAGTCAGTAGCAAAAAATTGTTGGAAGTAATAAAACTTCAATAGATCAAAAGAAATGATCAGACAAGGCACTGCCCTTCTGAATGCATTTGCAAAGTAAACTCTGGAAACCCCAGTTACAGAATTTTTTCTGATAGAAGACTCTCTGAATGTTATATAATTAAATGTTTTATGGTTTAATTTTACCTAATTATTTGCAGCAATTTATCTTCAGATAAGATGAGTCTGTTTGAAAAGATCTGTGTGAATTATCTCTCTCCTTTCAGTGTAGACAATGAACATGTTCCTGTCTCACAAAGGACAGTCAGAGCTGGTCTGGATTCACTGAGACACTTCTACTTTCAAAATAAATTGTCTTCTAGCCTAGCCCTGAACTTTCCCCTGTTGGGCTCAGAGCGCTGTTTTGTGATGGGGTGATGAGGGAGACAGTGCCATAGAAAACAGGAGCTGGGTGCCAGGAGGGTTTGCAGGGTCAAGACCCCACATCCTCCACACAGCTTCAGCCGGTGTTGCTCCAGTCCTTACCTCTCCTCCTGTGATTGCAGCTGCATCCCATTGCTAGTGCCATCTTTCAGATGCATAAAATTTCTCTAAGCAGGTAGCAAAAGCATGCTTGAGTGACAGGCTGTCACTGCCGACTTTCACTTTCTGGCTGTTGACCCAATTAGTAGTCTCACGGTGAATTCCAAATTAAGTGGTATTTTACAGCACTAGCACAGCGCTAGTAATCGCTCTCTTAGACCAGCAGGGAAAGGCATCACCCTCTTAATTTCTGGTGTCAGGGGAACTTTTGGAGTTTATGGATGATGATTTCTGTCTCTCTCACATTTATGACTGGTAACAGAATGATTTATAGTTTATCATGTCATCTTTCTGTTCAGTAAAGGACTAACAGAGGAGAAGTATATTTTGGGAGCGTAGAAAAACGGGTGGATTTAAGCACAAAGTTTCATTACTATTCTTTGAACCTTTTAAATGATTTGACCTTTATCCATAAAGTGATCGCTGTGGTCAACAAAGGCTAGTATTGATTTACAGCACAGCTAACCTGTCAGTTCTGAGCTCAGCCTTTGACCTTTTGTTTTGTTGCTGGAAAAATTATGGTACATGCCTGAGTCACAGTGTTTAATAGTGGTTTTTTTTTTTTTTCCTATATGCAAAAGGCCAAAAGGCTCATTCTAAATAAATCAACCGGTTTAATAATCTAGGTGGCAGGAGAAAGCAAATTGTCCATAATTAAATAGGTCGCAAAACCTGACTGCCAAAAGCATTTCTCACAATTAAACAATGAGTTTTTTCTGGAGACAGTAAATGTGCCTGTTTTGCAATGGCTAGTTGCCTTCTCTTATCACCTGCATTTTTTTTTTTTTTATTTCTTACTCGTCTTTTAACTCACATCTGTTCCAAGTGGGAGGGAAAAAAAGTGTAGACAAGATCCTGATTGCTGCATTTTTCATGTTCTAAGCTTCCCCCCTTTTTATCTTGCTCACAAGCACCACTGAGAGGGTCTGTTTCCTTCCCATTTCTCCTTCACAGATAAAGTAATGTTTGCCCTCTTCTTTGGAGCAAGGTATACCACTTCACAGCAGCTTTAACCTCAAACACATGAAAGATGCATATTTTTTTTTTAAGCCAGGATGTCAGCTCAGGGAGATAGTGTTTACATTGTTCAGTAATACGGCTTATATAAGTTAAATGTGCTGACTGACCATTTAATTGTGCAGATGGCTTCTTTGCTTTGCTTTGCTTTGGCTGTATTTGGTTTGTTTGAAATTGTTTGCAAAAGGCTGTTAATGGAACTAATGGGAATGAATTATAGTCCTTGCCCTCCTCTCCCTGCTCTCCCCCCCACACCCCAAAAAAAAAAGAAAAAAAATAAAATCAAAAAAGAGTAGTAGTTTTGTACATCAAATATCACTTTTTTATTTCTGCAGAGTAGGTTACAGTGTCATAATTGGCGTTGTATGGAAATGTAGCATTATGCATGTAATAATCATCACAGTCTCAAAGCTTAGTATCTTTCAGTTTATGATTTTATTCTAAAACATTCTACATTTAGAAATGAAAAAATACTTTCATTAAAATGTGGATAAAATTTCCGTCATTGCTATACATCATTTAAATTTAATGTTTTGAAGGGAAGAATGTAATTTTAGAGAAGACAAAAGCCTTAATTGGTAGAGTTCTGAACTGGATCATAATTTCTCCTTCTCAAACAACAGATAACAGAACTATGCCGTGTTCCTGCCAGACACCACTAAGAGTTTACATATGCCTCAATGGAAGTAAAAGGATTGATGATGAGGAAAGCTCAGCAAGTTCACTTTGTTTCACTGGATTTTTTTGCATAGTTTACATGAAAAAACCCCAGCACTGTTCTCTGGTTTCCCTTAAGCATTATGGCAAACTCTTGTTATATGTCACAGGTAACTGCTAGTACCTTCAGGAATATTCTTTTTATTAAAAATGACTCTGTCATTAATGTAATGTTCTGAAACCTGGGCAGCACCCTCACCCCAACTCAGATTGCCCATCCATAGGTGCTACCTATGGGTGAATCCTTTGCAGCTTCATTTTTACTTAGGACTCCCTCTAGGTCTGTATGATAGGGGATTAGATATGCTTGCAGGAGCACACAGCTGTATCAAAGAGTTTGTCAATACTAACCTTCTTTTAATGATTCATTTTGAATTCCAAATTCAAATTGATGCTTGGATCTTGTTTCCATGACTACAGTTGCAGTTCTCTGAGATTGGTAATACTTGATGCCTATTTATGTCAGCAATTCATGTACTAGAAATGTGTAGAGAGGTGTAAATTAATATCAGTTTAGGTTCTCCTTTATGCAAAGACTGGAAGAGAACATCATGACAACCCAATATATGACTAGCAGGCATGATGCTAGAATACAGTGTGAGGATATGTAGCTCTGTTCAGTATTAATATACTGAAAGGAGCCATATCTAGCCTTGGCTGATTTGGTTAGGCAGGCAAAGTCCCTCGTTCTACTTACCCCAGGGAAAACAGATGCCAATGCAGAGGAAGAGCTTTAATAATAGCAGTAGATTTGCCATCTGTCACCTTGATGGGCAAATAATCAAGGATTAAAGATTTAACGCCTGAGAGGGATCTTTTTTTTTTTCCCTCTTTTTTTTTTTTCTTTTAATTTCTCTTCTGGATTTTGTACGTAAATCCCTATGAACACGATAATGGAGTTTATTGTACCTTACATTTTCCTATGGAGACCCACCTTCAAGAATGCTCTTCTGAAATCCCACCTTTTGTAAGCAGCTTTGGGACACGTGTAGTTATCAAAGGGTTTCATCATGGAAGAAATCTTGTGTTTGATTCCTTTGCAACTGGATTTGTCCCTCTTCGAAATTTCCCTGGAAGGAAAAGAAGAAAGCGATTGAGTGTTCATTAGTATGTGTTGCTGTGGAACATGAGATCTGTTTCATGGAGTCGGTCACTCACTGGAATTAAGTGCAAAGGTACACTTAAAAATAAACCCCAAACACCTATTCCTGCTCCAGTTTTTTCATGTGACCTCTTTGTGTGATAAATTTTAGAAGTTTTAACTCGCTGAAAGGTTAGACAATACATTTTGAATGGGGATATTAAAGATGGTTCTTGGTTTTGGGAGGGGCACTGGCCCTGCTCTTATTTATTAGCACTGCAGTGAAAATTTGCTGTAATTTAATCACTTCAGTTGCTACATGGAGAGGGAAAACAGGAGAAGAAGCTTTACAGGGTGTGCTGTATATGAGACCAGGCACAGTACAGGTGGGTCTGGGATGTGAGATAGTGGATGAGAAAAGAAAAAGGGCAAACAGAAGGAATATAAGCTAATAGTGAAAGAAGTACATGACAATGACAACACATCAGCAGCCTAGTAATTTTTGGGTTCTGTGTGTAATTATTACAACAGGACAACTTCAATAAAACCCCTTTGTGACTTTGAGACTATTGTGGGGAGTGTTACTGTTATAGGGATGCTACTCAGAAATCACAGAATTGTGGGGAAAAATGAGCTAAAGGAACTGTTGAGTAAACAGGGGTGAACTGTCAAGGGGCCTCAAAAGTTAAGGTTATCATAGAGAACAGCACTTGAACTTGTTCTCAATAAAACTGCAAAAACGGTCTATCTACACGTGCACCCTTCAATTGTGTGACTAAACTCAAGAGGTGATAAAGAAGGAGAAACTTTCTAAGTTATCCTGACTCCAGTTGTGAAACAGGTTGTGGGACAGGTTCCAGTCTCAAAGAATAATGAGGTTGAAATTTTTAAATCATGTCTTCAGTGTCAGAGGCTTTTTTCTATGCCAGAGATATGATGATATGGCACTGACAGATGATGATGATATGCCGTCTGGCAGTATTTAACTAAATTAGTGTAAAAACCGCAGAATCAATTTTTCTATCGTGTTCTGTGTCTTTGTAACATGAAAGCCTCCAAGTCACCTGTAAAACTTTTTCACTTTGTTTTAGAGACGTTTGACATGGAGAAAATGTCACAGAAGTGTGAGAAAGGTGTGTGTGTGTAGAACAGGAATAGTGTCCTTCTAACTGCAAGAAAACACATCGGTTCACTATGCTGACAGTTTTGACATTATGCTTTTCCCAAGGGAGGCACCACTGGGAGTTCTTTGCAATTCCATCAGGGGACCTGGGGGGAACAGAGTGTCTTGTGTTGCCTTCAGCCTTCTCATAATCCTGACCCTTCAGTCAATGACTGTTCTCTCTGGTCACCTGTGTAGTCAGTCAGGATCTTAGACTATTCCCCGATACGCAGCTGATCAAATGCATTTTATTTTCTTGGTTTATTGATTTTCTCTTTGGCTCTGTAACATTAGAATATGTTCAAAGAGAGGCACTAAAGGGAATGGGACAAAACCCACACTTTCTGCAAATGTAGTTGGTAGCCTTTAGTCGCATGTTTAGGCTGAAAATATTTTCCACATAGAGTGAGGATTTCCAGATAAAGTGGGAAAGGATTGCAAAAAGGTTTTGCTCTTCCAAACAGAGTGAAATATAAGCTGCTTGATAGAGTCCTGGTCATGTTACCTAATCAGTTCTCTGGACATTTCAGTGCTTCAGTGGTTTGGTCTCTCTAGTTCTTTGTGGTACAAAACTGTTTCTAAGAAACAGGAGAGTTTTGGCATAGCTGAAGCTGGTGGATTTGTTCTTCCACTGTAGAAGTCAAAATTAACAGTACACATGCAATGTTCACTGTTCACTTCTTCTGCGCTGTGAAATTCACCCTCTCAGAGGGTATCATCCCTCTTGCTCTTATGACAGACCCTTTCTTTGCTTTCAATTTATTATTTACTAGGGGATTTACAACTTCTTAAGGTTGATGGCAAATGAAGTGAACCAGTATTTTCAGTTGTACAGTTAAATCATGGGATGAATACATTGTAATTACACAAATAATTTTGATTCAGATGAAAATAGTATAAAAACTACCTATTGTACCTGTTGTTGGCTTCCCTTGGTTTTATCAAATAGCTTTGAGAATATTTCATTCACAGGGGTGTAGCTGATTGTGAATTAGTCAGAATATTACTACTTCCCTTAGAAAGAGTCAGGATTCTATTTAATAATGCTGTGTATAACTGTGTGTCTTTGAAAACTGGGATTACAGGCCTCAGCTGAGATGTTCATTGAGAGGACAAGTGGAGTCCTCTGGAGCGAGTAGCCTCATTTAGCCTAGAATTTTATTTTCTCTCCTTTTTTTTTTATTTTTTTTTTTTTTAATTACTGGGCTAAATTTAAGATATTGTGTGCAGAAGAATTAAGGGAGTGGGATTTTCAAAAGACTCAGCAGTGGCCTCATCTGTACTCAGTGAAGTCAGTGATAAAAACTCAAAGCTGGATTTTATAAGATTAAGCCGATTTACACCATCTGTGAATCTGGCCCCCATTAACTCCAGTGGCAGCAGATTTAACCAACATTGAGAGCTTTTGAAAACCCTATCCTAATTTGGTAGTAAATACTCTGACTGTATAAAGGGTAGATGTCAAAGAGGAGTTAAAAATAACAAAGCATCAGTCTAGGTTCCCCCTGACCTTTTAATTATATCTTCTTCGCTGTCTTAGAGTTCTAATAGATCATGTCCATGATGACCTGTAGATTTTCTGTTTTCTTACTACTGTCGTTTTACTATATCCAGCCACCGACAATCTCAAATCACAGGTTTACAAACAGGATTTGTGTGTGTGTAGCCAGACACACAAAGAACAGATATTTGGGCTTTGTGGTGTATGTTGGTACAGTAAAATTTCTCTCTAACAAAACAAGGATAATGTTTGATCACTTTATTTTTATTTCAGCAGTAGGTTGTGTCACAGAACCACATAAACCTATCTTACTTTCTTTGTCTATACATATGTTTGCATATTTCTCTGTGTGTATGTGTATATATTTTTATATATCTGTTAAACATAGCTCAACCATTTTCAGATATTATCCATGTCTGTTTATCATCAACAAAGTCTGAATAAGAGAATGCATGTTATAGCAGTACTTAAATGATGAGTGGTATGGCATAAGAAATTCCATGAAAGTCATTTTGCTTTTTGGAATTATCTTCATTTTCTCATCTGAGAACTAAGATAAAAAGCCAAATGCTTAGTTTTGTTATGCTGTTGTAGAAATATTTGCTAAATTGGTAAGTGGTCAAGTAATGTAGTTACTGTCTGTTTCACCCTTTGTACTCAAATATTTTGTGTTTGGGGTGGTGTACATATTTTGGGTTACTTTTTAACTTGCAAATATTCTGTACTAAATTCAGCAGGGAGGGTTTCCCACGTGTTTGGAGTTGACCACTGCCACTTCTAAAGCTTTCTGTTCGAGGCAGGCCACGAGCAGAAAGAACATCTCAACTGAGATGTTTTCATTGAGTCAGTGATGATGGCTGGTGCATCTCTGTGTCCAGGATTAGAATTTATCTTGAGATATTTAGCGTTGACCAGAGCAGTTGAGAAGCTCTCACCACCAGATTTATGAAAAACATCGTGGTCACTGTTCTGCTGTTGTTGGGATCCACGTTGCTTGCTCCACAGAGAAGGTGTCTTGCTGCAGGGAGCCTTCAGAGAGCAGACGGCATAAACAAACCCTCCATCAACACCTCAATTCTCAGAGTGGTAATTGAGGCTTTAGCAACAAGACTCTGCTTGACTGTAACCAGAGTCAAATAACTAAAACTAGTTTCAGCTCCTTGAACATTTACTCATTAAGGGACTTGGAAAAATGAGCTCTGTGTTTGCTCAAATGAGTAATGAACATCTTTTTGCACCTTGAGCAAATTCAATTCTTTTGGCTACTTACTGTATTCTTTTTTAATCTTGATTTTTTTTTCCCCCCTCAACAAAAGCATATCAAGCATGGTAAAATTGAAACTTCTTGAAACAGGCTTTTTTCAGATGCTATGCCACTAAACTATAAAGTAATTTAACTGCTTTAATCTAACTTCATTGTATTTTTTAATAATATAAATTTCCAAGTCACGGCCATGGTAGAGATACTGCCTATTTAAAAGTAATTTAAAAGTTAACTATAATATAGCACGAGATCCTGA
This sequence comes from Myiozetetes cayanensis, assembly GCF_022539395.1. Taxonomy (NCBI): domain Eukaryota; kingdom Metazoa; phylum Chordata; class Aves; order Passeriformes; family Tyrannidae; genus Myiozetetes; species Myiozetetes cayanensis. The sequence goes on from NW_026087742.1 coordinate 8,415,934, forward strand.
TACAATTTTTCCTGCATAGATAAAAAAGAAAGAAAGCAATCAGTGCTACTCCAGAGATACTTTTAAACTGATAGTTTTTCATGGGCTGTAAAGCAGTGGTTTAGTTCAACAGAAGAATCAAACTGTATCTGTGATCTTAAGAGAATATTAATGTTACAAGTATTAAACTTGACTGAAGTAGTTTTATCTTATTCTTTTTTTCTACTATGAATGTAAATTGATTAATTATAGTTAAAAAGGAAATCTAGATTAGGAAAAAAACCCACCCATGAATAAATAGCATCTGCAGGATGGGGCACAGTGCAGCAATGACTGTATTGTATGGCCTTAAAATAATCTGTATTCTCATAGAGGTGACAGAATTATTCTTGTAGGCATACTGCTGCAGAGATGAGACACACTCCTGCTTTCCAGACCTAAAGTGACCTCTCTGGTGTTTTATGCTGTGGGTTTGACAGGACTTTTTGATTCAGGGATAGTTTATGGGTATCTCCTACGTGGTCTTTTGAAAATACAGAGCCTGGCATGCTAAAAACCAAACAATACTTTTACTGAAATCTGATATTTCATTATTTTCCAGTCCTTTTATGATAAAATGTAGCCGTCTCTATGAGTCCTGTTGCCTTACATTTTGAATGTAAGCAAGGTTTCAGGTCCACAGTCTTCTGTTAATAGGCTCTGGAATGGATCTCACATTGAACTTTGTAGCAGAAGATGCCCTTTTGTGGTCCAGTTGTTAATTGATGCTAAAGATGTCAAACTGATAAGTCTAAACATTTGTCTTTAGAAAAACCACAACACAACAAAACAGAGCAATTGACTGTTGTGACTTACTGCATTAATTAAGAGAAATGGAAAACTGGGCTAGGTAGATGTGCATCAAAAAGGACACAAATTTTCCTTGTCCAATCCTTTTCTCATTTCATGTGCTCATTGAAACCCAGTACCATTTGCAGCCCATGAATAACACAAAGCAGTTAGTCCATTAAACCCAAAATGTTTTTACTGTTTTATTGGCTTGCTGTTTTTGAGATGTCAGTAATACCTTGTGTTTCTTTAATTTAGCCTTGCGTTTGCTGTAGACTCTGTCACTCTCTGAATGGACCTGAGCTTCTTAGAACAACAGGGAAAGGGGGTGGGAAGATGGGTGGGTCAGAGGTATTTTCTACCTCTCTGTGGTGGCTTTCCTGACATTAGAGTTGCACTCTGGAGTGTTCTGTCCTGGTATCCTGAGTTCTGCTAAAACCCCAAATCTGCAGGCACTCAATGCAAAAATATGGTTCAAAAGGGAAAACCAAATTCTGGTGGTTGTTTCCTGATTCTTTTTCCACATGTGGATAGGGGCACATGTAACCCCACCTGAATTCTGTAAGGCTCACAGAAGCCATGGGGCTGTTGTGATTAATGCATGTCTGTGCTGATTGGTGAGCCAACTACTGCCTGAAAGCTTTGATTGCTCCTTCCTTGATGGAAACACTGATTTAGGCTCTTCTGGCTCTTGCTGCTCATTTTCATAGAACTTGTAGGAGTGTAATTATCTGGGAGGCCTTAGCTGATGTTAAATTTGGTTGAAAGTGACTGTATTCCACAGCTATTAGAACGAGACGGGTAAGCAGACAGGTAGGCAATCCATCCATATAAACCTTGCTGCTCAAGCTGCTTCTGTTTAAAAGCATCACTCACACAACACTGAGTCTTTGAAATCTCATTATGTCCTGCAGGTATAATAGGTAGGAACTGTGTAGGAACTTGTTCTTGCAGACAGCATCCTGTAGGGTGGAAGTATCCCCTGCAGCAGTGGCAATATTTTAAGTCTTCATTACTGGAAGTTCTGCCTTGGTGTACGTTTTTGTAGTGCCTTCACCACTGAAGTGTTTTAGAGTTATGCATAAGGCCAAACACAAGGAGCATTTCCCTTAGCCTTCTAACACAAAGGACGGTGTAGCAAGTATCAAACTTGACTTGGTTATTCTTAGGAATATCATATATCATATTCTTATGAATTATCATGTATTAGCAGTAAAGGAAAAAATGCCTGCTGAAAGCACGTTGTGTTTGGATGCAAAGGAACTTCATGGGAATAACCCTCTGAATCTGAGTAGGGCACTGTGTTTGGTAAAAGTTGGTTCCTTCAGGTAGCCTTGACTGTGCTGTTCATATAAATATTTTTTATTTAGTCCTATTTGTCTAGTTCTCATTATACCTCTGGTATTTTAGGACTTTTTAATCACCCACACTCACACCGATTCACGTGCACACGCAAATCCGAAATGGAAAGATTTGCTCACTGTGATAATGACTGCTAATATGAAGAAAGTCTTTGGAATTCTCATCCCTGTCAGTCTGCTGCATTCCACGTCTCTGCACTAAAACTTGTTAAACCCCTCAATATAGTCGTTTTGCAAACTATTGTGAAACCTCTGAAATTAGCATTTAACATGTTGACATATATTCAGGTTCATCCAGAATAAATTAAAAAAGGAGTAAAAAATAGAAACAAAATCACTCTTCTGTATTCAGATACTATCATGACAGACAAAACAAAGTTTACTTGGAGTCGTTGCAAAGAATTGTGGGATGCAGTTCTTGGAAGTTGGGACAGCCTCTATCAACAACTTGTTTATGAAAAATATATGGGGTTAGATAAATTTTTTTCAGTTTGTGATTCAAAGGAAAGATATGAAGACCAATTAAAGAAAATATCACAGAAGGTGCATTTTCTGCATTACACAATTCCAATGTTTAATTCATTCTAGACAGCATTTTTGGATCATTCTTCTAATCCATACCTCCAAAAGGAACAAGCCTCAAGGGATCATTCTCTTGTCATCCTGACAGAAAGTTTCAACTTGAAGAATTAAAATTAAGCAAATCAAAAGCAGAGGTTTTGACACTTGAGGATGTCATCCAGCATACTTTTGGCTGTACAGTAATTTTCCTCCTCGTATTTTGCCTGTGAGTCAGATGAGGGATGCTTTATAATAGGATGCAGGACATGTATGATAACCTTTCTTCAACCACTCCCATCAGGTCTGCTCCCAAATCTTAAAACAGATATCTCTGTTCAAGTAAAGCTTCTCAGCAGTGTTTAATAAACTGAAATGTCTCTGATATATTACCAAGTTACAGGAATGGAATTTTTACATAAACAAGGACTGTTATCATGTCTGCCTTTCAGTCTTATCCATTATTTGAAACGCTGTTGCTCCTTTTCCTCTGAAGAAACATCTAGACTTTCAGGTTATCCTTTTCTGGCCTCTTTTTAACTCTGTGGCTGACATCATTTCTGAAGTGTGATGGCAAAGCTCAATCTCCAGCTAGAACCCTGCCAGACTAATTGATTGAAGTGTTTAAGCAGTTTCAGGACACAACCGGATTTTTTTAATTAATTACAAAGTTGGATTAAATATTGCTATATTTAATGAATTCTTCAGTTTAGAGAACAGTATGGGGGAGAGATGAAAAGCACTATTGCTTTTATAAAGCTGGTAGAAATTTCCTGTTCATGTTGATCTTCTTTCTGCTATTCTTTTATGAAATACTACTTTTCAACTATATTTGGTTGATTAGTAGGTTCCCAAGTACACATGAGCATATCTAAATAATATGAATAATATCATAGCTGTTAAATATTGCCACCTGCTCAGGTCAGAATTTGTGGGGAATTTATGATTAGTGGGACATGCACACCTGGGTCCATGAGCACCTATGTAGTAAACTGTCTTCAGAAACAGAGACTCCTAAGCATTTCCCATTTTCTTCTTCATTTCCTCCATTGTCTACTCCTAACAACTCCTAACAGTCTGTGTGATATGGGTTCTGCAGGGCTGTCCCATAGCTGTCCTACATGTGACATTGTTAGAAAAGGACCCCTGCTGATATCCAAGCCCATTTTAACCTGTGGGACAGTAAAGAGAAGCTTTGTTCCTAAACCTGTCGAAACACAATCCAGTGACTTCTTGTTATGCCCAGGTTGATGAAAGTTCCAAGACCAGAAGAACAGTGCAAGTGAGATGGAATTTTGGGGGAGCTGGGTTTGCTAGCAGAACATGTCATTGAAAAAAGGTGGCACCTAACCTGAGCACATCCCATTGTCTCCTGTTGCTTCCTTTTTTCTTTTTCATTCCAAAAAATAATAACGTCAAATACCTTTTGTCTGTTAATTAATCAGTCCTTTCTATTGCACCTGAATTCCTAATGAACACTTAAACTTTCATAGCAGGGAATGTCTTTAACACAATTTTAAGATATATCACTGTGCTGCTCCAAAATGTTTAATTTGACTGTCTGGGTAAATTGAAATACTGGAGATTAATACAGCATTAAAAATAGAGTGAAATGTGCATTTCCCACTCGGTTAAATACAGGCAACTTGGAATTCTTGACTTGGTACAATTAATCAGTTAGACATACTGCCTCTGTAATACTCAGGTTATATCATTTCCCAGTAGGATTTTTATGTAAAAAAATTATTGCTTTATAATTTAACACTAAGTGCTCCCTGTAGAAAAATTAGAGTGCCGTCTTGTAACGTAAACAACATAGATTGCTGTTATGTAGGCTTAGTTCAGTCTTCCTTGTATTTCTGCCATATTCATAAAATTGATTGTGAAGCATATGACAGTGAATCCCTTTTTTTAAAGTCAGTGGACAAAATTTTCCAAACAGTAATTTTTTTTTTTTCCACACTCAATAGGGAACTTCTATTTCTGTTCACTAGAACCTGTCCACACAAAGTCATTGCTGGAGATTTAGTGAGAAGATTTTTTTTTATATAATCAGAAAGATAAAATGCTAACAATGTTTTCCAAGCTACCAAATTAAAGTATGCAGATTTTAGTGAAAGAGACATATTTCCATTGTGTGATTGTAGTTAAAAATAAGGGTAAAGTAGCCTTTCATAAAGACATACAACTGTATACAACCTGTTTGGCTGTTTTGTATTTAGCTATAGTAAGAGAAACCATAAACCACACTTTTGACTATCTCCTTGTTATTGATTTTATTGTATCCTTTTTTCCTTTTTCCACTCCCATTAATCTGTTCATATACACAATTTAGTAAATAGTCTACCTAGACACACTGTAAATAGAACTGCAAAGCGGATGAATGACCTCATTTTTAATCCTCATTACAATTTAATTTCTTTTATTGGAGATGATTTCTGACCTTGGTGTTTTTTTGGTTGTTTTTTTGTGGTGGTTTTTTTTTTTTTTGGGCCACATATTTAAAGCCTTCTGATCTGGGGAACATTTGTAACGTATATTTTGATTTATTAATTTATCATAGCGACAAGAAAAAGATGAGAGTACCTTGAACCGTTGGGTCAGTATAAAACTATGTTCCTGGAAATGAAATACTGTAATTAGAATTCCTTGGAGGCAATGTTTTCTTTTTAACTTGATGTTACAACTTCAAAGACTTTGTGACTTCAGCTGATAGCGGAGCAACTCCCTAAGGCGATCTCAGTTAGACAGCTCAGGGATGGCCATTCAGTGGGAGATAAGGTTGTCTGTGAAGTTAATGAGTAATTCTGCCATTTAAAAATGCACTGGGTTTTTATTCATGGATGAAAATTACAGTTTTGACATCTTAGTTAAAGCTGAGTAGGAATAGGGAAGTATGGTGCTGGTAACATAAGAATGATCAGAGGTGATAATGTCGTAGCACTGGCAAGTGAGAATTTTAAAATAAAGTGCTTTTCCTTCCAAGGCTCACAGAGTAGAGAAACTCTTTAGATCATCCCATCTCCAATGCAGTTACTTCCCAAAGAACAATTAAATTAATGTTTAAGTTACTTAAACATCTGTGCATCTTTCACATCACTGGAGCAGCTTTCCACAAAAATATTTGCACATTATTTGATAGTTTCTTCCCCCCGCCCCCTCACAATTTTTTCCCCCCACTTGCTTTGGTTTACTTGATTCTCTTGTTTTTATATAAATGAGCCCATTTGGAGAATGACCATATCCCAACATACCACTTTCGAGCTGCAAGAAGTGTGTGTGTCAGCACGAATGAGATGCTGTGCGTGGCCTGCAGCCCCTGCCGTGGGTCCAAAGCCGTGTGTGGTAGAGGCTGCTGGTGCTGAGGACAGTTTGGTAGGAGCTGCCAATGCTGAGGGTAATGCTGGCATGTGAGTTGCTGATAAGCTGCCAAGTGCAGCCAGGCTTTTACTGGTGGCACGTCCATGCAGACCGGGCCAGGGCTCAGGACTTGGACACGCAGTCAAACCCTAATCCTTGTTCTCTCCTGTTATGATTCTTTTGTTCAGACAGCAGATTCGCTTTCTCTGTGCTCCAGTGTATATTTTGGAAGTTGGTACGGTGAGAATCAGGGGCCAGAGATTGCTGGGAAGCAACAGGAACCAAAAAATAGGATAAAAAAGAGGGCTTTTGGGGCTGCTGTGTCTCAGACAGAGATGAGCACCTGTCAGTGCTGCAGAGGCTGGCAAGAGGCATGGGAAGTTAACCTGGGAGAACAGGTTATCCTGAGCTGTTTGTTTCTGAGTGCTGCTGTTTGCATGGGCAAGGTCTCCTCTGAAGGAGCCTGCCTTTCCCTGCAAGGCTGGTGTTGCTTATCCTGGCTCCACATCCTTCTGACAACTGAATAGGGATGAGCTGCCTGCCTGCAGCTGCCAGCCTGTTGCCAGCCCACTAATAGCAGGAGTGGAGGAGGAGGGAAGGGTGTTGTAACCCCGTGGACCTCAGGGCAGGCGTGTACCCAGCACGTAGCGCTGAGTCAGCCCAGCCCGGCTCCTCTCCAGCCTCGCAGCGTCTGGGGGGCTCCGTGGCCAGTGTTTAATAATGTATGGGAGTCCCGAGCTGCAGCTTGAAGTTCAAAGCTCAGAGTGTCTAGTGATGTAAATAAGGCTGCTGGACTTGTGCAGTCCAAGCAAACCCTCTCTTTTCTACCCTTGGTACCCAGAGGCAGCTTTCATGGTAGTTCCATTTCATGTTGCCTTGGTGAAGGAAAAAGATAGTAGATCTGCGTGCTTGTGCATAATATTTCCTCTGTTTGTGTAGTCCTGTTTTGTTTTTTTTTCCATCATCATACTACTGATGCTTTGGGACATTTTGATAACTCTTTAAATACACTCTTTAAATATATGTTAATTGCTGCCCTTAAATTCTCATTGGTTTGTTGAGATACTTTTGAGTTGCTCTATGGAATGTTCTCTCTGTAACACACTCAGCCCTATATATAAAGAGATTATAATCTCTGTATCATGTCACAGAAAATGTTTTGCATGCATTTATTAGAAATCTAGTTTAACTACGTTTTGTGCTAATGAAAAAGAAAATCCATACCTGCAACTGATATTTAAAGTAGGTAAAAATCCCTTGTTCTTTAATGGTAGCAATATTACTCTTATCTGTTCCACATAATGGTAGACTAGTAAATTGAGATGCTGTCTGAATGGCACACTGACAAATCAGATGAGTAACATAAATTCCTATTTTAAAAATACTGTGAATGAGTTTTTCTAATGAACTGGCATATTTTCTAGAGCATACGTACGACTTCTAGTACTGCTACAGTCAGAAGAGTGTTGTCATTCAAGAAAGGTAAATAACCCTGTTCATTTAGAAGAAAGAGACTGAAGTCTGTGTGCCTGCATCCTTTCTTTCCTTCTGACCCCCAAGAGCATGCATTGACTTCAAAATTCACAGAAATCAAATTAAGTGCTACTTAGGTTTGGAGTGCCTTTCATCTCCCTACACATGGAGACCAGAAATGGATCTCCTGAATAACACAGGCCGTAGAATTTCCCTCAGTAATTTCAACATCCAACCTGCAATTTGTGGTTTAGTTAGGGCATATCTCTAAGACAGACATCCAGCCTTAATTCAAAGATTTAAAATGAGGGAGAATCTACTACATTCCTTGACTGTGGAGTGTTCTCTATTTTCTGGACCGAATATGTCCAATTACAGCTTTCAGCAGCTGAACTTTATCTTTCTGTTTGCCAGATCATACTTTTTTTTGTTCTAGAAATATTAATATTTTCTCAATACTTCACTAGGCAATAGTGGTTTAGGTTTGACACGCTTCAAACATAATTAGGATGATGTTTAAAAAATTCTGTCAATGTAGTACATAACTGTATTTCTTTAAATTGTTAATAGTTTGTGGTGCAGTTTCAGTGTATTTCCTTTTATTTTCAATACATCATAAATATAAAAAAAGAAAATATATACTTCCTATATATATGTTCACAAAAAAAAAAAAACACAAACTATAAACATACAGTATAACCTCGATTTCAGTTTTAAACAAAAAGGTTCATCTTAGAACAAAAAAAGCTTTTATTTTACAGGCCTTGTCGTGTGCTATTTCTTAATCTTATTTCTTCTTGAACATTCATATAGTCTTACAAATCTGTTGTGACAGTATTTTCTACTGAGTTGCAGGTAAAGGGCAGGCGATACAAATGTAGGAAACACAGTTCAATAGAAGGAATTAGATTTAATATATAACAACTTTGACATACAGCATGAGTGGAATCCTCCAAGATGCAGTGCCCGTGCAAAATTTCATTAGCCAATCACTTCAGTACCTGAAAATTATTTTTTATCAAGTATTATCGTCCTTCCACCTATCTTTGTAGTACTGATCAGATTTTTAAACTTATCTAGCCTGTCTTTTATTTGAAAATCTGATGAAAGATTGCAGGAATTTTCATGTCTGTTGCAGGTATTTTAGAAAGGAAAAACATTTATTCTTTTAATTAAGATAAACTCGCAATAAAAACTCGTTAATGGCATTGCTCTGAGAAATACATCCACAGGCTGTCCTGGCAACAAGAGATGAGGATGGAGAAATACATCTCCTGACACAAATTTCTAAAAGTAATCTTTTATTTTATGATTTTTTAAAGAAAACAGTAAGTTTCAGCTTTGCTTCCCGTGTTCATAAGAAAAGTGTTGTGTTTTTAAAATATACCATTAAAACCCCCTAGAAATTATTTAAAAATCTCCATTACCATTGCTCTGGCTGTAGCACAATCTCTAAGGATTGCCATTTTAATGCTAATTCCAGAAGCAAATGGAGCCAGCTGACATGTGCAGTATCAAGAGAAGAAGGTCAGTGTAGCAGCAAGAGACACAGGAAACAGCAGGAGACTGCATTATTACTCATTACAGATATTACACTAGACCTGAGGGATTCCTGCTATGACCAGGACATTGTTGTGCTTGATCCTGCACGAATGCAGCAAGAGCAATCAATCCATGGCCTGAGTGATCTCAAAATAGGAGCAAGGAAAATGTTTATTTAAATTGTCCTTTTTCGTTTTAATTTTTTTTTTCTTAATTTGCACATGCAGAACCAAAACAAACTGGCATATATTCAGAAAAATGCGAGGTCTTTTGCTGTCCCCCGTGCCTCTGGCTGCGACTCAGATATTTTAATTTGATGAGAGTCATTAGAGAAAGCATGGGACACTCAGTGGTTTATGAATTCCCCCTGATGGTACACATTTCTGCAGGTACTCATGTAAGTACCCAGGCAGTAAAGAGCTTCTCAAACTCTATGGGATGCATGTGGCTGCATGCTCAGCCAAATGAAATTACTTAAAGTGGAAATTATTTTATATTGCATTGATTTTTTTTTTTTTTTTAGCCACCCTCACCCCCCGATTGTCATTAGCCACAATTGTTGTTTTCACCTGGGAATTCATCATAATTCAGCTCTGTCTGCTGTGCACACAAGGTCTGGCTTTCATAATGTTTAAGACTGGGAAGGATCAATAAACCATTTAGTCCCATTGGGACCTTGCATGTCACATCTGTTAGATTTCACCAAGTTAACCTGCATGCTAACACTGGCAACTTTATATAAATAAAATTATTTTTTTTTAGAGCAGCTGAAAACAGCAGAGAGTAGAACATTAGCAATTTTGGAGGTCTAGGCAAAATGATTAGTTTGCTAAGATGATCTCAGCAGGTGTTCCATCGTGCATACTGAATTGTGTTTCCTCCCTCTCTTCCTGTCAGTCAGACCTATGGAATGCATCCCGTCTGATTATATGTGGGGGGATCACCATGACTCCCCGTGGGCAAGCGGTGCACACAGGCCAGTATCTAGGAACAGTAATTCTTTGCTAGTTGGTGACCAGTATGTAAAATTTTAAAGGAATTAAGTGTTTTCCTTTCGTTCCCTCCTTCCACCCCTCAGAAATAGAAACAGAATTATAAAATATGAAAAATTTTATCAGTTAGACCAGAATGTGTATGATCACTTTTACACAGCGATCTAGGCTTGCTGGGAATCAAATGGGATTTCCCTGCAGTCCTAAATTCAGCCTGGAAAAATAGATTTCGCTCTGAAGACTGAGGACTGCCTCTTTGTCTTGAGCTTGGGGAACCAAAACCGGTGAGTTGCCTTCTACCCCTGTGCAGAGGTGTAGCCAGTTCTCCCTTGTATTTGCAGCTATTCTTTGTGTACAGCCAGTGATTGTTGTATTGCTGCTGCTTTGTTTTGTTTGGTTGGGGGTTTTTTCCCCTTCTTTTTTGGTCACTGTATTACATTAGAAACACATGTTATGGCAGTTGTCTGCAAGCTTTGCTATACGGCTTGTTTTTCTTGATGTGGTTCTGGAAGCACTGGAGCTATTTATTGGCTTAGAAGTTGGTCAAAGCCTGCGCTGCTGCTGAGGGGAACGGGCTGTTCTTACTTCAACCACAACCAGACATTCCCATTTCTCCCCCTGTGCTGGCTCTTGCACTGGAGCTGTACCACAGTGAACCAAGTTTGCTCGTCCGACCAAACCCACCACGGAAAAAAAAAAAAACAACCAAAAACCAAAACCGCGCTTTGTCTCGGTTTGAATCGATCCAAGTCCCCGTGAGGAGCACTGCAGCTGCCTTCTGGGCACGAGTAGGGAAATTTGTAACCCTTTTTACAGCGGTGGTGTAATGTTAGATTAGTCTCACTTGCCTGTGTGACCAGATTGTCTCTCGGAGCAGTTCTGTGCCAAGGTTAGCCGGGCTCTGGCCGGGAGCCAGGCTGCTGTGGCTGCGCTTTTTCCCCGTCCAACAGTAGTTTGTTTGGGGCTTTGCAGTCTATATATTGTTTGAGTTGTGCTTCCAAAGTGTAGTTTTTTTATTCTCTTATTACACGAGTTGTATTTTAATCTCCAAGGTGTTATTTTCTGCTTGTCAGTATAAAATACTTATTGCTGAGTCGCAGTTGTTTAACCTGGTGGGTTATACTGTAGCAGTAGCCAAGTTTCTTTAACTCTTTAATTATTTATGTACTTACTAATCTCTGTCATCTGCTTGCTTGCAATAGAGATTTTATGTTTAGATCATTGTTTCCAAAAAAAAAAAAAAAAAATCCAACCAACAACAAACCCAACAAATCAAACCCACAACGCGAAACATTTGGAAATAGCAGCGTACTAAGAATAGGTCCCTGGGGACCTTAAGGCACTTCTGCTTATTCTTTGTGAGCCAAAAAGTCATAAAAGAGAAAAAATATATAATACAAGTATTTAATAAAATCAAGTTCAACTATTAAATTGGAAATTAAAATCTAGGATATCAACACAACAGAGACCACTAACACCATCACAAAAATATAACAGATTGGTTTGCTAGTCCTGCTGGTTGACATTATTGATATTTGTAGGCCCTAACTACTTATTGTTAGAACAGTGAATTTACTTTACTTGTTTATAGTTTCCAAGGTTTGAGTGTTTCACATTTTACTGTGTAACAGTATTTCCTTGGCTTCTTTTCTTCCTGTTTTTTGGGAGATGTTTTTAATAGTAAATATCTTCCAATATTTTAACTTACTTTTAGATATACAGGTAGATTAAAAAATTAGAAATTAAGCTGGAAGATGTAAAAATCTTTGTGCAGTAGCATATCTAAAATGACTGACAAAGAATCACTACATTTTGTCTAAGTGGCCTCCAGCTTTTTCTTAAGGAATATCATTGACTTCTCAGAAGATCAAATCTTCTGTGTATTGCATTCTACATTTTTTTCTAATTACCAATATATATCTAAATTGAAACTCAGTATCTCTAAATATGAATTAATTACTGCAAAAAACCCACTTACTTCCACTGTTGCTGTAAAGAGAGCAGTTTGGATAAGTATACCAGAAAATGCTGCTTATTAGAGATAATTTGAAATTGAGTGCAATTTCACTCCAAGCCACAAAAGAGATTTTGAGCTGTACAGCATCAAACAGAGTTGAAGTTGTTTCATCGTTTTGGTCATAAAATCTGAAAGAAACAGGTCTTCAAATAAACCCATTATAACTGAGAAGTTCTGCTGCTTCCATTCAGGTGATGCAGTTCCTAGAAAATCTAATTTAGCAGCAGCAAATTCTTTAATAATTTCCAGCTGACTGACTTTATCAATGTAAATAGAAAATATGTTCCAGTTTTGTCCGTTTCCTGCAGAATAATCTTACTGGCCTAAAGCCAAGTCAAAACACTCAGAAATAGCTTTTTGGCATGTGTCAAGCTTTATAGAGTGGCTCTGGGATTCCTGGTAGCAGACACATGAATAAGAGATGTGGGAGGAAGTTTTGGGTTGCTGGCAGCAGAATCTTAAGTAAAAGCAAGACAACAGGTTGAGATAATTTGTGTAGGCAAAGTCTTAATACTTTAAAAAGGAATCAATGGTCAGCGTACCTAGTGAAAGTGGTTTTGGCACAGCTGAGGTGAGGTACTTGCAGGCTTATTATATTATAAGTCTTAGGCCATAGTCTTAGCCTAAGCAAACAGAGGGAGCTTTACTGATTTCAGTTAAGCTGTCCATATTTACATAAGGTGAAGTTCCAGCTTTCTAGGTCAAGTTAAATAGGAAGTCATTGCCAATGTCCATACCTATTAGGCAACATACATTTGTGAGTCTCTTAGACAGTGCACAGAGATGTATTGATAAGATGCCAGGTAACTAGAGAGACAAAATGGCATCTGTTAAACAAATCTGCCTCAGTTTGTCATGGCTGAATATGCTAAAAACTCTGGATGAAATTTTAGTTGGGTTTGGGTTTGCATGATCAACCCTGTGAAAAACTTTGTTCAGTTTTATCCCAGATAGAGTGCTTAATTGAATCCTTGATTGACAACAGATCGTTTTTGCAGTCAACACTTTATTATCTAGTTTAGCTGTAGATTAGGATAGTACATAGCTTACAGAAGGAGGAATTAAAATAGCACAGTGGGTACTCTGCGGACTTTATGATTCTTTATGAATGCTGAGGTCTCCAAACCAGAAGAGTTAGAAGACTCATCTGAGCCTTCAACTCAGAAGGTTGTCCTGCTTTCCCTATTCTTCACCAGTTTGTGTGACTGTGGACTCTGGCTCACCTGTGCTTCAGATCTCTGCAGAAAACATATAGAAGTGTTTTCCTAGCCATAATATTATTTTGAAGCCTCCAAGTACTGTAATAAGCAAGATTAGAGCAGTACAATTGTCCTGTCACAAATGGTGAGATTTGCATGCCCTGGATGAATACTGTGAAAATCCTTGTTGGCTCTAACTACATTCTCAGGCGTCAGTCTTCTGGGAAGCTCTTTCTCTGAGGACTGAATAGCACTCCTAGAATATGTCCTTTCCTTTTTGTTCCCTTTTATACACTGTGTGATGAGTATTTCCTTCCCATTTGTTCACCACGAGATTAATTCAATTGCATAGACTTACTAAGATTTACCTGGAACTTTGGCACTTTAATTTCTTTGAGGGGATTGGAAATGTGAGTATCTGATTAAACATTGCAACAAAAGGTGCTTGGTCTTTTCAAATATCCCTTTACTCTTTTAATAGGAAGTGGAGAATTGTGGCATATTCCATTACAGCCTTCTAATAGAATTTTGTACAAATTCTGTGCCTTTTAATAAATGTCTTCAAGGTTATTGATACTAGCACTTCAAAAGTTTCTTTCTTCCTCATCCTTAGGATCAGATCTAAAGACAATAACCTGTTTACAGTATGTCACATTGATTGTCTTAATTCTTTCTCTCATTAGAGTCATATTTCTTAGCTAGCACTGACCTTGGGACTACTTTTTAGTCCAAGACAGCTTCCAGTGTGCCACATTTGGTTTTTTTTCTTCTTTCTTTTTAAACATACTTTTGGTATTGGAGAATGTAGTTTTCTTTCAGATCTTTCTCAGTATGCAGTTCAACACTGGGAAAACTTCTCTTTCTTTCTTTGGTGACTCCCTTCTGTTCTTAAATTATCACTGAGTGTTCCAACAACTCTCTCTTAATGTGAACCTTTCGTTACCTCCAGCTCAGAGGAAAATTGAACCATTCGTTTTTTGCTGTTCCCAAACTGCAACTACATAAAAAAGTTAACTGGGCAAATAGTTACCAGTACGTGTAAAGGAGCTATGGTTATACTTTAGGATCATATACCTGATTTTACAACTCAGTGCTAAAGCAACTGTTTGCCATCATAGAGCACTGAATTTTGAGCCATTAGAAATCCAGTCTGAATGCACAGCAGTGATTAATTTGTGTGTCCTGTTAGGAAACTGTGGTATGTAGTTCTCAATGATGAGTTATCTTAAAACGTTTTCAGCTGTATTCTTGTTTTACTAGATGTCCCCTTGGGGCAGAATGAGCAAGGCTGAATCTTTTTGTTACATAATGTGCTGCAATTTTGAAACCGCTTACTTAACATCCCATGAAGGAATTCTTTGATTTGAACACATTTGAACCAGGGCACCTGGTTAGGTGTAAAACCCAGAAGAGTTTAGCTGATTTCCAACCAATATGTAGTTCTACCCATTTGAGACACAAACTGTGGGGTTTTCTTGCTAGTGACTCAGTGAGGTGCTACATATTTTCAAGGCTGAGGAGCCATATTTATCATGATTTTCCTAAACTGTGACTTGCTTTCATCTTCCATTGGTGTTGACGCTGCTGAAGCAAATCTTTTCCTACCACCTGTGTCCTTAGAAAGGTGTGGTATTGCAGAAGGAAGGATGTCTGAGGTAAACACTCAGTTTTTAATAAATATCTATTTTGCATAGGTAAACCTTCCCCCCCCATAATTTGTTGTTACTGTGATTGTTACTGTAAATTGTTCTTAGTTTTAGAAGTTTGCATTTTAGGGATTAATCAAAGCATAACACTTGAGCCCAGTTTACATACAGGAAATATATACAGCATTGTTAAATGCCTGTGTCTCTTTCAGCATAACCTCTGTGTTTATAAACACATCTGAATCAGGACTGCTGTCCATTTCAGTAACCAATTTTGAGCTTAATGTATATATTTTAATACCAAACATCTGGTTCTTTTGGAGCAGAATCCTAAAATGTACACAGTCCAGCCAAACAGACAATTTTCCTGGGTTTTTTTTTAATGTTTTTTTTATCCTGAGGTCTACTAGTTATGCTATTTTCACTTCATAGTGTTCCCTACCTGTTGTGGAATGTAGGTCTAAAGAACTTAAATTTTATATTATTGACTGACCAGAATCTGCAGCTGGCAGCAGATCTCTGTGGGTATCTGTGAAGTCCACAGAAGTGGGCTTTGAGTACCCATGCAGGTGTTTGTCCCAGCTCTCTTTGGGAGTGGAGACCCCAGTCATTCCTATGAGCACAGATTTCAGATTGCTTATCCCCCTGTGTCCCGCAGCTTATATGTCTCAGTTGGGTTGTTGCATGTGCTGTTGCTCAATAACAGAAGAAAGTCATAAAAGATTTTTAGAATATTTCTCTTCCTAGCATTGGCTGGATGGCAGGTCCAGAGGAGGTTTTGGTTTTCTTGTGTGTCTTACATAGTGGTTGCTACTTTGTTCCATTTATATGTGTAGTTTCTAGAGGTGTATGATGTGTCTTTGGAGTGTTTCACTCCTTGGGATCAAGAGACGTGGCTGATCAAGGGAGGTTGTTCTTCACAGGCAGGGATGTTCTTAGATGAGTTAAACAGATGTGTAAGACTTGCCTGTTCAGCCTGTATTGAACTCTGCCGTGGGGCTGGGGACTTGCTCTCTGCAGTGTGTGAAAGACAGCTATTTCTTCTCATCAAATGCTTTTCTGTTCTTTTACTTTTACAGGGACTGTGTAGCTGTGACTCCCGTAGTCACACCGAGGTTACGGTTGGCACTGTGTTGTCCACAGAACAAGCCATTCAAAAGCCACAGCCAGTGAGAAAAGAAAACCCACTTACTTGTTTTTCCCCTCAGTGCATGAGTTAATGGTGTCCCCTTATTTGTACAGTCTGTCACATCTTCTGCTAGTGAGCTCGTCAGGATAGGAAGTGTCAGGATCGTGACACAGCTCCTTTGGACCTGCATCCGTTCAGCTGTCAGAAGTCTGACACAGGCTTGTAGTCGTAGATGGTTTGAACCAATTAACAAATGGATCTTTAGTTTGGATAGGAAAGAGACAAATATAGTCCCTTTAATAAACATAAATTTTTTTCTTCCATTATTAGGAGTTACCTTTGCATTAACTGTAATTGTAATTGTCCATATCCATGTACAAAATCACCCAAGTCTTTAAGCAGTGCTTGAGTACTTGATTATTACAGCTTTCAAAAGAAGTTCTTTATTAAAATCCATTGCCATTTTTTTTTCCCCCTTTTATGTCTGTGTTTTTCAGACATCTTGTCAAGGCTTGCTGTTTCTTATGAGAATTGATGCTTAATGTGGAATCATAGACATAACATCTGACCTGAAAAAAAAAGAAGTTCTAACAAAGGATTGAATCTTCAGTATTGAAGACATCGAAGTGAAAAGTAGCCTGATTAAAGACAGCAGTATTGAGGTTTTGCCATTAGACTAGAAAGGCTGAATTGTTACAGAAAGCCATGGAGAGGGGGACTCTGGAATTTGCGGTGAAAGGAAATTGAAAAGAAACAGAACATTTGGATTCATGTTTCATGAAATAATGTGTGTGACAGAATAGGAAGGCAGTCTGAGGGAAAATTGACATAATTTTTTCCTGCAACTGGGAAAGGCCAGATAAATATGTCAGTGTGAACAAGTGAACTATTGTGTATGTAGAGAAAAAGATTCAGAACAATTTGTAAATATTAATTTGCGTTAGAAGGGTATTTTATAATATACAAAAATGTACTTTTTCCTCTGTAGAACTTTTATGAGCCCATACTAATTACAAATCTTTCTTTGGTTTTCTTTAGTTTTATAGGACCAATGCGTTATTCAGCTTCACTTATCTTAATTATGAAGCTATAAAATTAAATATTTCCCACTGTATTTTGTTACAACCACAAGAAAAATAGAGAAATGCTATGGTATTAAGTTTTTTTAGATAGAAAAGACTGGAAAGATAAAAAGATATTATTAGTATCTTACGTGTTAACTAAAGAGATAAAATAACCAAAACAACAAAGACAGGATTGTAGATTTATTTTATTTTACAACAAAAGAACAAAGCACATTCCTAATGTTGATGTACACAGAGTAATGGAGACTATGGGTTACCAAAGTAAGAAGGAACAAAATCATGCTTTAATAATTGAAATAAGCTCTGCAAGTAAATAATTGGAATATAAAACAATTGTAAATTAATGTGCATAGAAAAAATTAGAATAAAAGAAAAAAAGTAATTGATTCCATTTTAGCAGAAAGCAAAAGTTGGGAAGTGGTCACTGGACAGATGAAACTTCCTTACAGAAAGTAGCCAAACCCTACAACCCAAGTGTTCGCAGTAGCAGCATCAGGATTTCGAATTCTGTATTTCAGTAGAACAAATACAAATTTGTCATCATTTCAGCCACTCCGTCGTTGCGACACAGAGTAACACTAATGTTTCATAATTATTTTGGTGGTAATTATCTTAACTACTTCTCCTCTTTGTTGTGGTTATTGAACTGCTTTGTTTTGTGTGGTGTTTTCAGTAATTTATGAGAGAAATTAAGCACTTTATTGGTAGGCTTCTGTTCATGGCTTTTATTAGCAGGCTGTTTCAGAGGATTTCTCAAGCGTGATGCTGACTGTAGGAACATTCACATCAGCAGGAGGCTTCACATGCTGAAGTTGCACACGTTTCAGATGTCTAGAAATTAGATTTGTATAAGAAGAGGAAGAGTTGGAAAGTTAATCTATTTGTATACTTGACTAACTGCATAGATGGTCTTTAACTTAATCCTTTCACACAGGTGATGATTGTTTTGAATCTTCTCTAGACCATACGGCATCATGGTTTTCTTTTCAGCTATTTATTTTCATCTCTGATTAAAGAGAATGCCTGTATTCAGATAAAATAAGAAATGTAGAGTTCAGGAATTGCCTTAAAATAAACATGTGCAGGTAGGTAGGCAGGTATTGGAGCGAGGTTTCTTGTTTTCCTGTTTTTCCTGGCAGTCACTAGAGACTCCCATGGACAGAGGGGAGAGCCTGGTTCTCTCCCCTGAAGTTAGAGCCCATGAACCTTCTTGCTCTAAAATTATCTTCTGTGGCTTCTGCTACTGTTTGCTCCCAGAAATCCTGTAGATAAGCACTGTAAATATTGAGCCACCACCCTTGCAGATGGCGTGGTGCTGTTGTATAACTTGCATGACATAACATTATGATGTTGTTAGTTTTATATGGTTGGCCTTGGTGGCTGTAAAGCACAAGGATAAGCTGCTTGCCCATACACTTGTTTTGTTTTCAGATCTGAAGTCCCTTCCCGTGTGACACTTTCCTACTACTGTTCAGGAGAGTGGAGATTTAAATGTTGCTGCAGAGAGAGACAGAGGGGAGAAACAAAGGCACGGAAAATTAAAGTACCAGCAGCACTGTATTGCAAAAGGTTTTTAAAATGTTATCATTTGTCAAGTAAATTCCATTGCTTACATGATTAGCAGCCTTGCTCTGAGGGCACAATGGAGGCAGTGCTGCTGTTCTTCATGGGAGAATTTGTAGATACCAAAAAAACCTTTCCAGTACATCCTTGTCTGTAAAGAGGCAATGTCTTTTCTTGAGAAGAGAACAGAAAGGCTTCTATAATTTTTGAAGAACTTTGGGAGCCCTTTACAGAACATTAACAAAGGTCTGATGGCTGCTGTGTTCTTATAAACAAGACTTCTTTTTTTTTGTCTTATTCTTCTTGTGCTTTAGTCTATAAACTGTTGATATTTCCAACCTCCCAACCCAACTAATGCTGAAGAGGATACATGTTCTATAGTCTCCAAAGAGCTAGATATCACCAGTTACATCCAGGAATTTCCTTTTAAAAGTCTGTTAAATTTACCAGGAATGTTTCTTGAACAACCTTAAGGAAGGCTGTGTTGGACTGGGTTGTTTGTTGTTTTTTTTTTTATGCCGTGTATTAATTTGATTAGCTGAACTTTCAAACCAACTGGAAACACAGTTAACAGTGTAAGTATTAGCAGCACACAGACTTTTTCTCTCAGATTGAAGGTGTCATCATAGATAGGATTCACGATTTTAAGTCACCGAATTGTAGAAGAATTATAAATACGTTATAAATGACCGTCGAAGTGCTCGACATATTGACATGAAAAGTATCTGAAAACCTTGGGAATTTTGTCTGTTCCTTTCTTTCCTTCCTTTTAAGAGAACAGAGTGTAAACTCACTTAAGAAGAACAGCCAAAACCAGTTCTCAGATTGCCTTTAAATGTAGTATTGCCATTGACTCTGCTTACTAGACTGCCCAGCAATCAGATCAATTCTGGGCTATCCTTTCACATAAAATAGTCTCCGAGTTCAGTGTTCAACCTGAAAATGCTGTATTTTTGTCATTGGGATGACTAGCAAAAATTTTCATCTCAGCAAAAACATGTTTGAACTGGAGGGTCTGTTCAATACAGTCAGGTGTTCTCATCTGAAAAGCTCTGGCTGAGTCGAGCATCTACATAGTGGCATGTGAGAATACACAGGGAAGGAAAGCCTCGTTGCTTTTCAGAGGATTTCATGTCCTCCTGTTCACTTGGTACTTACCAGTAAATGCTCTTTATGCAAGAGACTGAAAATACATTAATTTGACTATAGATTAAATTAACCTCTTCTGTATATTTTCATAAGGGGTCAGCATATTAAGTCAGCATTTGCAGTGTTTTTATTTCTATTTGATTTTCATTTGTATGGTTCTTTGTTTTTTTAATGTCTTGGTTATAAATGGAACGTTGTTTTGAAAGCCTAAATGTTGAACTTATTTAATATTATGTCAGAAAAATAGACATAAAGGACATGAAAGGTGTAGAATCTCTGCCCCTTGTATGTAACAGTTAAAGAATGCAATGACAAGAAAACAGAAGCCTGAATAAATGCAGCTTTATAGAGAATTTTTCCTTCATACTTCAACCATTACATCCATACTTTTATTGAAAATACAAGTGAAGATTTGTTCTTGAGGACTTCATTCACATGGCACTTTGTAGTTGTTGCTTGCAACCACAACATATATTAGCATTTTAACTGAATTCTTTTGCTTTAGTTGCTTATTCTGTATCCATCATAGGTGCTAACAGATCTCCTGTGAATCATGACTAAACAAAACAGTTATATGTATAGATTGACAGGAAATTTTGACCCAGTAGTAACTGTCTTCTATAAAATTAGTTGTCAGGGCTTTGTAAAATTTCAACAAGCTAAGCTTGTTTGTTTATTATCACTATTTCATTCTGGTGTGCTTAGTCTATTTATTTATTTACTTACTCAGAGCTAAGAAAACCTGTCTTTCACTCATACTGTGATATTATGTCACCTTTTTTTATTGTTGGGCTAATCTTCATTATCTCTCACATCATCCTTCTTCTTTCTTGAAGTTTGAAATGTTTATTCCCATATCTTCTCCTAATCCTTACCTTGGCCCCAACATTTAGCTGTGCGTAGTCCCCATTTCTCAGCTTTCCACCCACAGAAGAATGCTTCCCTTGCAGAATTAAACAAAGTGACAGGCAGTTGGAAAAGCAGAGTACATAGCAGCAGATACTCCTCAGTTGTGGAAATTCCTAGAATAACTTATTTAAGAAAAAAGCATTAATTCTGGGGACATTAAAATTGTGCTGTCTCATTGCATAAAATTTCTGTAAGTGACGGTTTACTGTGCCTAATGCCCTGAGTTCCTGCAGCCAAGACCAAGGAATCAAATTAGGGAAACACTGTTTATGTTTTATAGACGTTCAAAGTTGAGTTCTTTTGCTCTGGTTAGTGTTAGCAGAGACAGCTTCATTGTTGTGCAGTAGCTTGATACCGTATTTCATTATCTCCTTTTAAAATGATACTCTGTGATTTCAGGAATGAAAAAAAAATTAACAGAAAAAAAAAAAGAGAACTGAAGGAGAAGGAAGGTCTTGGACATTGCTGATTCTTTGCAGGAAGAGATTTTGTGAGGGAAGCTTTGACTGTGCTAAGTGAATACAGTGTTGATTAGGAAGAGGTAGATGGCAGTGGATTGGAAGTGGACAGGCTGAAGAAAATTGTCCCAGGCCAGTTTATAGCCTCAGCCACATCTGTTGCTGCTTTTTTATTGGAAATTTTCACATGAAAACCTGGTTTGCAAGCTGGAGTTTGGAATAACTTTTCTTTACGTTGGACCCTGACTTCCCTGCAAAAAGCAATTAAAACCATATGTATCACTTTTTTTGGATGCAAACTTCCCTTTGTCCCACACAGACCTGGGAGCGTTACGGGTAACATAAGAGCTGAACTATTAAAGTAGTTACAAAATAAAGTAACTTTTCCAATGCATTTTGCAGAGTAATTTTTTCACCAGATGCATTTGCTTACATAGAGCTTTTTCCTTACCTTTTTTTTTTGGGGGGGTGTGTGTGTGTGAGCAGTTATTGACCATAATTGGTTTTCATGTTTGGTTGTTTTTTTTTTTAAAATACCAATCCTAAAATACAGGTTTGGTTATTTAACACCTACTGGGCGATTAGGCAAATGCAAACTGATTTGTGTGGCTTCGAAAACCACACGAGTGGAAGCCAATCATATTGATTGCTTCAGCCAATTATGCTTGTACAACACATGGTTATCCCATTTTATTCACTAACATGCAGTAAAGCAAGCTGGCAGCTAAGAGTTGTTATATGATGAAAGCCTCTTTACTTACCACTCTGATATCACCGCTGTGAAGGACAAGTCTTGTAACATATTTTAACAATCTTTTCAAGAATACAACTCAAAGTTACTGGGACAAGGAAAAAAAAAAAATATGTTGGCGCAATTAGCGTTGGGTTGAGAAGTAGCAGTTCCTGGCCAGCTGAAATGTTTTAGATTAACTTTTGGATTCAGCAATATATTTTGAAAGGAAAACTGTTGACAAGGCTGCAAGTACTGCGAGGGGCTGCGGTGCGACAGGCTCGAGCTGGAATGGAAGTTCTGTTTGTCCCTGAGATTTCTCGTAGCTTTGAAGCTCATGTGGCTTTAATGCCTCCAAAACTAAAACCAGTCTATAGCACCAGCAGTGGCCAGATGAAGAGTCAGGGGCTTGCTTAGCAGTATAGGGGTTTTGCCTCATTTCGGTGGGGATGCAAAACTAGGCCTTTGCTAAACAAAATTGCAGAGGAATTCAGTCAGAATCCCCACAGTCATGGGGATTAATTCCTTTGTCTGTTGTCATTTAGGCTCCCTCTCCTCTTCCGCTGTAGGAGTCACCATTTTATAAATCATTTAGTGACCATAAAATTATTTATAAATCATTTTCGGCTCATTTGAGATACAGTATTAGGAAGGAGAACCCTCCTCCAGAAGGTCAAGCTTGTTGTTTATTGTTGGTGAAGAGGTTTTCTTTCTTTTCCCCTCCTTTAACTTCTAATAACATCCTTCTTTTCCGTGCCACCGACTGGCTTTGTTTCCCTCTGAAATGACCAGCAAGAGTACCGCTAAAATTTATGTGGTTTAACCTCTTCTCTGTGAAAATGGCCAGCAAAGCTAATATCCTGAGGCCCTTTCTGCATGTGCTCTATCCTGGGTAAAATAGTGTGTTTTAATAATGCTTGCCAAAACATAGGTAGGAGAGGGAGCGGAATTACAAGGTCTTAATTTGGAAATAGCATCCTTGGAAAAGCGGATGTTGAGAGTTGTTTAAAATTGTTAAATCCATATTTTATGCAGGGCTGCAAACACCTCTGGTGGGGCGAGGGGAGAAGAAAGGGAAAAAAAAAGCAAAACCCAGCTTAATATTCTCTTTTTGACATATTTTCTTAATGCTTTGTGTACGTGGAATATATTAGGTCTCCTTGCCCATCACTTCTCCATTATGAAATCTCAGTTCATTAAGTCTTATCTGCAGCCTTTGAATAGAATGCAGTCTTCCTTTTTTTTTAGCAGCAGGGCAGGTTACTCTTTATCAGCTGTTAGACCTTGCAGATGTTTCCCATGTAGCCATGTATAAACTGGCTGATATGGCATGAATCTCCGTATGACAAATAACCTTCAAATGCCAGAATCCTATTTTAGATTCCACTTCTCGTCCTAATCTCATACACATCTTCCTGTGATATGACAATTCAGGGTTACAGAAAAGATTGACTAATTAAAAAAATATTTTATTCGGTAAAAGGTGCAGCATTTTAATAAGACATGAAAGTAAGATTGATAGGATGTGAACTGTTGCATTGTAACGCTCAAAAAAGGAAAAAGCTGTGTAAGGAACTGTAAAGGAAGATTGTTGGGATCTTCATGATGGAACTGGTATTTTCAGTGTTTGAAAACATGAAATAGCAAGTTGAACTGATAACATGTGCCAGTGCCACCTGTGCTCCACATTAAGAAGAATGGACTCCTTACATTTTTTAAGTTTGATGCTTGCCATGTTCCTTGTTATTTCGGTGGCTTTGTGACTGTTGCTAAATTCCAAAGCTAGCAGACATTTGATGGCACAGGAAAATGATAGGATGCTTTTTGATACGAATTTTGTGGAAAAGCTGCCTTTAAGAATCTGATTCTGCTTTAGAGGTCTTTCTGTAACAGCAGCAAGAAAAATTTGTTTTATATGAATGTTACTGGATTTATAAGTCAGGTATCCTGTCTTTACAACAATCGATTTTATTTTCTGGCTCCCATTAAGATATTTTTCTTCTTGGTTCTGTATCCTCATTACCAGCATAGGCTTCCTTACATACTTGAAGGTTGAGCAGGTGCAAATCAGAAGAATGAATCAAGGATTAGACTGTTGGGCCCATTAGGATCCCAGGTCAGATCCGTGTCAGTATTCCATAGCCACGTTGACTTTTGGGGTTAAAAAAAGAACGAGAGAAAGTTTGCATGTGCAGGTGAGCGATTCTTTTTGGTAGATGAAATCTAAAGCA
The DNA here is from genome assembly GCF_022539395.1 of Myiozetetes cayanensis. Classification (NCBI taxonomy): domain Eukaryota; kingdom Metazoa; phylum Chordata; class Aves; order Passeriformes; family Tyrannidae; genus Myiozetetes; species Myiozetetes cayanensis. Next base: position 8,440,143 of record NW_026087742.1, read on the forward strand.
AGCTGTGCCGTATTTTCTTATCAAAATGCAACCATTTTCTCAGCTGTTGGCTTTGCCATCTAAGTAGGCACCTACATCTGCAAACTCGCTGGAAAGGTGAAGAAAATCTATCCGTGTTGGAACACTACTTGAGAGAAGGAACAAGCCTCGGAGGAACCCTGAGCTCCAGAATAAAAGGCAGCAAAGCTGCTGCTGACCTCTACAACTCATTTTAAAGCTTGGCCCTGTGCAAGATGCTAAGCAGAGTGCTGCTCGTTAAAATAAGAGGAAGATGAAGGCAGCTGCTGTGCTGAGACTTGCACTACAGATTGACTCATTGCTGGAAAGGAACTGCAGGAAAGTGGTGCCAGAAATCAGCTCGGAAACCAGAGGAGCATGTGAAAGGCAGGAGTTGTGAGAATGCTTATGAGTGTGGGGGTTTGGGGACTTGATCCAAGAAACACAGCGAAGAACTTGAGAGGACTGCAGAAGGCAGGTTAGCCCAGAAATGTCTGAGCTGTCCATAGGAAAAGGCATCAGGAATCACAAGTATTGGAGAGGCTTCTAGGGGAGGGAAAAGGATTTTGCCAGAAACCAGAAAGATGATTTTTTTTAATTATTTTATTTTTTAAATTTTTCTTTATAGTGAACTAAGCAACCAAGCACTTGCAAGCTTTTCCAGAGTGTGCCAGGTCCTGAGGCAAAAAAAGAAAAAAAAAAATCAGTTGTATTCACTTTACTTTGAGGTTTCACTGACAAAACAGAACTTTTTTAGGTTTTGGGTTAGTTTTGCTTTTTTAAACTGGCAAAAGAGTGCAGTCATTATTTCTTCTTCAGATAGGGGCTGAAGTAACATTTTGATGCCAAAAAACATTTGTGTGTGTGTCTTATTGTAGAGAAATGCCTGGTATGACAATTCCTAATAGTTTTTATGCATCAGCATACAAGAATGAAACCAAAAAGAATGGAGGCAGCTTTTTTCCTCTTTTTTCAGGTAAATTGTAGCAAGTATTACTAAACTTTGCAGAGGGATAGACAGCTGTCTTGCAAAGGAAACTTGGTTTTCGTGGCACTGTGATCTGGCTTTGTGTTTTGCGTTCCATGCAGTTGTAGATCAGTTCAGTGTGCTGCAGTGGAGATGGAGTTTCGTTGCTCTGACAGCGGTCTTAAAACTAAAAACCACATCCAGAAGCACATCTGGGAGGACAAAAGCCACCAGCTAATATTAATGTGTTTCAAGGTGAGAGGGATACCTTTCTAAGAAATAATGTGCTTGATGACTATCAGGTCACCTTGATCTTATTTTACGGCAAGATCATAGACACAAGGAAGTATCACAAAGTAAAAGAATAGGCATGTGCTAACAAATTTAGAATCTATATTGAAAAAAAAAGGGCAGGAAGATGTAGTTAGAGCACAGTTTTAATCCCAAACACTACACAGGGTTGGGTACTAGTAATCTTTCCCAACAGGGAGCACTGATAACATCTCTCAAGCACACACACTGGAGACCAACTTCACAGATCAACCTCCTTCTGTGATTACTGGCTTCTAATTATATTCCTGATATATCAGATAAACACTGACAGCAAACAAGCCTTCGGAATCAGTCTGGGCACTCTACTTGTGTCCCTGCAAATTTGGTTACATCACTCATTATGAGTTGAAAATGCAATTGAAATGTTAGTAGAGTCATCCTAGATGGAGCTAATTTTGATGTCTGCATTTCATATCTTCATTTTCTGACTTCAGTTTGTCTCTACCTCCCCTTCCTAAGTAAAGGGAACAGTGAGTCGACGTCTTGGAGGTCACATGTGTTTTGCCAGGCAAAGCTCTTGCTGCATTGTCATCTCCACTGAAGTGCTTAAAATCTTGTATCTTGTAAGAAGTGTTTGCTATTTGGATTCTTAATAATAATCCAGTTGTGCCCCCAGCGTTTGAGAAACTACAAGTGTGACTCCTTTTTCATGGGAAGAAGGAGTAAAACTGAGAATGGTGTTTCAAGCAGGGATGTGTTTACACTCAGTTTAGACTCAGTTTAAGGGACCTTGTCTCAACAACTGGGTTATTCATTCAAATGTGGAAAAATACTGTCTGTTCTACCAAACAGAAATTACGTCAGTAAAAGCACGTGGCCCATTTTAATTTTGAAAAGAGCAAAGCAGTGCTTGGAAACTTCGAAGTGAGCTGAATATATTTCAGTGTAGATATCTAATCCCAGTCATAGCCATCTGGGCTGGTGATCACCAAGGTTGTACTAGACAAGCAATTTGTTTTTTGAGCATTGAGAAATTGTGGTATTTTAGGGTATCTGTGCTTTACTGTAAATCCTAATAGTCTTTATTTTCAGGTTATAGGCCACTATATTCAGTAGTAGATGCATCTTGCTCTTCTTCTCTTTTAACTTTTACCCAGATCACCCTTGCAGTGGTGATTTGAGTTTTATTTGAGTCTCACCCCATACATAAAGAGACTAACTGCTAGGTTTTAGAAAGAAGCCTATAAGCTGTTAAAATTTTGATTGTTGAATTTAAAAAATATTATTATTATTGTTTCTAGATCCACTATTTCAGTTGGGAGAGGAGGGTTGGGTATTTTAGTCAGCAGGAGATCGACCACACAGGTAAAAGTAGCAGTCAAAACTCTCATCTCCTATGAAACTGGTCAGTGCTACTTTTATCATAGATTAAATGAACCCTTTTTTATTTCTGGAAGTGGTATAAATCTAGCCAGTAATGTTTCTTTAGCTGAAACATTCAAACTATGGAAGTTCAGTACAGGAAGCTTTCCTTGAGGAACCCTTGAAAAGGAAACGTAGCTCCTGTGATGGTGCTGGAAACCAATATTGTCAAACCATGTATGAACTACCATTTGGCATAAATTCTTGAACATAAGATGTCTTGAGGGGGCTGGTTAATTAGAGCACTGGTTTTGGTTTCCTCTTGAGCTTTCTGAAGCAGGTGAGAGAACTGAGGGGTGTAGAAGGTGGGTACGCTGTGGACTTCTCTGGATTAAATGTCCCTCATGTAGTGGAAGAGAGGACCATGGGGTTGGATTCTGTTACCCCTCAGGATCCCTCACAGTTATATGTTTTTGTGTTACCAGGATGACGCATGACACAGTATAAATTCCAGATGGCTTTTGAAGATGGATGTAACAAAGTGTTTACTGTGTGGCTCTCGTAAGAGAGGCCCAACTCCGTTCCATTGTCAGAAGCAGTGAAAAGCTCATCTCTCTAGTTAAAACCGTAGGGCTTTGTGGTGATACTTGTTTCCAAATGTCTCTGGGTTCTGAGTCATTTTTTTACAAAGATTTTCATATGTATTTTGTCATTGATAGATTTTGGAGTAGTTCAAGTACAGTCATTGCATGAGAAGATCTGAAAACATAATTTATATAAATGCAGTCAGAGAAAATCCTGACTGTAGATTTAGAAGTCAGAGATAAAGCTTCTGTTGACTTCAGTTGGTAAGAATTAGACCCAGAGAAAATAAGAAACATGCCTTACGTGAACTGATGTCAAGATGTATGTCCTCTGCCCCACAGAGAGAGGATATTTAAAATATTTATGTAAATATTTCAAAGAATTGCCAGTTGAGCTTTGTTATAGGAACCTGCACGTGTGTTGACCTTATGTTTGTTTGTTTCATGGAAGACTCATGCAGCTGCTTTCCATAAGTGTGTTCACATCTGCTGTTGCTAAATCGTTTCTAGCCTGGTTTCCGAAGGAAATGAGTTTTATGTGACTACACTGTGTGTGCATGCACATGTGCATCCACATGCATGTGAGGGTTTCCCACAATGACAGATTTTTTTATCTCTGTGGCCAATTTCAGCCTAAACTGAAGGGATGAGACAGGGCCCAGTTTCTCAGACATCCCTGTCCTACAAGTTTTAGGTACTGCAGTACCTGATTATGAGATACAAATCTGCAAGGAATCAGGCCTCATTAATTTCACTGTTCACAAAACTGTTCTAATGAATTGTCATTTTATTTTAAAAAAAACACCCAAACAAACAAACCAAAAAACTGGTAATTTTTTCAGTAGTAACAACTAGGCTATTTTATAGGAGAGGAAATTCTAGATTTAGGAGAGGAAGAAAGCGTGAAGCGTTGGTGGTAGTTTTTATTGGCAAGAGCTTCTGCTGGTATTGGGTGTGAAAGCCACAAGTTACTTCTGCAGTTCATCCTATGGAAAGGTGAATAAAATCGTTATGTTACATCAAAACACCGTGGATTTGCTGTGAACCACAGAACTTGCGTGGCAGAAAAGCCTAGCTTCAAAAAACTCCCGTGAATTACTTCTCAGTTGCACTGATGCTCTTTCTTATCTCCTTCCTCCTGTAGAACAAATCTACCTGTGTGATACTAGAAAATTACAAGCAGTAGATTGTAGAAAACTTTTAAAAGTTGCCTAATATAGCTGTGGTTGAGGTATACAAAAAGATATGTTTTAGACTGGGTGCATAGCTATGTGTATATATATGTACATGCATATAGTGAGTGAGTGAATAACACAGAGCAAGAGAAGGATATTTCTTCTTGGAAAGGGAGTTTGTAGCTCACTAAATGGTAAAAAGCCTTTCTTTCCAGCCCTAATGGGCTGTGAAATATTATACTTTAAACCTGTCACTATTCTGGGACTGAATCTTTCTTGTCCTGTGCCTTAGGGAAATGTAATTTGGGAGTGTGTGGGGGAGGAGGGGGCATTTCAGGGATGGAGAGGTAAATGGGAAATCTACAATGGAAAGAAGGAAGGAAAAATTTTCTGGTGGAGGGGAGAGGGGATTTTATTTTTATTTTTAAAAATTGGAGATGTTCAAATGTTCAAAAGCTAGGAATGATAGAAATGGCCTTAGGGAAAATGGATTAGTGGGAACTGAAGTATGGAACAGGTGAGTGGTCAGTGGGGCACGATGAATTAAACTTAACGCACAGTTACAGGATTAATTACAAGATTTTTAGGTGTAATACATGAATTTGCAATATAATCATCTTCATAGCAATAAAAAATACTATTTAGACATACCTTATCTAGGATATTATTGGTTCTACCAAGCAAAATGCTTAAATTTTTTTTTGTGATTACATTTACAAAAGTAACCCCACCCCAACAATAATATGTATAATGCTGGGGGAAAGAGAGACAGTCTCTATGGTGTGTCCACACAAAAGTTCCTCAGAGGAGGAGTTCACACATGTACTGTGATGTGGAAATACCCTTTTGAAAGCCATGGGGAAAAGTCTCTTTAAAACATGTCATATCTTAGCTGGAAAGCTTCACGATGGAAGCAGAGCATCCTTTGAATGTAGTTCAAGTAATGGGAGAGAAAGAACTTTAGCAACCCTGCATCTCTCATTTATCTGAACATCAGCAAATGGACACTTCATTTGATATCTTGACATTTCTTTGTTTTTATATATTTGGCTGGTATATGTCAAGGACGACACAATGCAGTTTCTTTGAACTCTGCTGCTGAACATCTGTAAAAGTTTATTTGGCACATGGTAGTAATTTTAAGCTATGTGTATGGCAAAGATGTGTTTATGTCTCTGTACAGAAGTTAAACTACATTTGTCTGAAACATGTCATTTATCCAGCATTTCTAAAAATTATGTATCGAGTTAAAAATGTAATATTTAGAAGACTTTTTTTTTGTGCTTAAGTGTACCTTTGAGCATAATGCTGAACAAAAACCCTACATTAGCTCTAATATTTTGGATGAAGACATATATATGCATATATGTAATCCGCATACACATATATTCCGTTCACCATAGACACTGAGAATCAATTTACTTTTATAAGTGTGATCTGCAACAAAACCATTTCTGGTATAACTGAGAGTTTGGATTGCTAGCACAGAGTGGAAGATGGTGTAAATCCCAGTTTTCTTCCAGAATTAAACTTTGTGACATTTTATTTTAACATGGCCTAATAGTGATCCTTTTCCTTCCCAGGATCATATGACAGATGCTTGTATTGAAAATACACAGATACTTTCTTAAAATCTCCTTCCTATTCTGATCGCTGGAATGAAAACTTTTGCTTGTGAGAGTTGTGTGCTTTGGGATTCAGTCACTGCTTCAGGGGACTTCACATAAAATCCAGTGACTCTGAGAAGATTCAAGGGGCTGTTTGTATGGTAGTCTGTATATTCAGGACCGTATTTTTATTTATTTATTTTTAAATATAGGAAATAGTCAATTCTAATTCCTGTAGTACTTGAGGACATACTGTGGTGGAGCCCAGTCACTCCAAGCAGTGACTGCAGTCACTGATGGAGACTGCCACTGTCTATGGAGCAGGGAAGACACTGGAAATAAATTGAGACTGGAAAAGGAGGACAAAGGGGTGACCATGGGTAAGGTCAAATGTCAAACACTGGCAGAGAGCAGGGATGAAACTCCTCTACTTAGAAGTTGGATTGTTTGGCAGTAAATCATAGAGTTATCGAATGGTTTTTGTATAGAATGGTTAAAGATATGAAGTTGATTCAGGTTGGAGCTTCAGTTCTGAATTTTGTGCCGTAAAAATCTTTTTTACTTGTTGATGAAACCATTAGCAGATCAACCTACTCTCTTTAAAACACTCTTTAATGCCACTCCTCAGACATTTCTTTCGAAACGAGGATTTGGTCTTTGATGTGCTTTACAAATTTATCACCCATTTGGATTGTGCCTGGTGCGAATTTGTAATGCATAGCTAGTGGTGAAATACAGCACTGAAATGCTTGGTGCCTGCAGAAAGTCAGCTGTATCTCAGTGCCAGGCCCATGAATGCAGAGTTCTGTGTTATGTTTGTGTCAATGTTTACAGCAATAGCCACATATTGCTGTAATCTGTTATGCATATTCGAATTTCATGTTAGAAAATCTGCAAGGGCTTCACTGCAAACTTACAGATTTGCCTTTTTAATTCCATATTGGAGCCATCAGAAAATACAGTGCTTAAACTGAGTGTAAAATGCATCACTTTTAATACTTCATCCCTGTGGGGGAAAACACAGTGCAGGTCCTTGATGTCACTGTTCTGAGAGTCCAGTATTTGCATTAGGAAATACTTCGTATCTCCTGGTGGGAATAATTAAACTGGATTCCCGTGGTGTGAATAGATGCCACAGCTTTTATTGTGCCCCATTTTCCATGTGTAATTGAGCAGCTTTGTAGTAAGAGAACAAAGGTTAGATGTAGGCGAGTTTATCTGGATACTAGAATTCAATTAGAGGAAACCCCAATTCCTTCTGCTTTTTCCAGGTTTTCTGAAGCTTGTATGCAAAGGACATGCTGATTTTCTCCTTCAACTCCACACTAACATTTGAGGTGGTTTGTTTTGGTTTTTTTTTTTTAATTTTAACCAGCATTTTTTGGCCTTGGATCCTAATCTGGCAAACATGGAGATGACAAAAAGTGTAGTTAGAAAGAACCAGGACTATCTTACAATATTTAAAAAAAAATTCATAGCAGGTGATACTTCCTTTTATGATTGTTCAAGGTAATATATGACACCACTGAAAATCTCCAGGGAGCAAAGGAGCCCTGTCCTTTGCACAGAGAGGTTTAGTAGATGAACTGTTAATTTTAGGGAGACATTGTTATTATTATTATATTAGCCTGCAAATGTTTTTGATGTTTCTAAAATAGCCTTTGAGGAGTTCCAGCTTCCTGTGTGGTGATACGGTCAGTAGAATAATGTGGTCTGAGCAGTGCTGTGTTCCAAATTATCTGCCTCTAATATCTGTCATTGCTAAAAAGGCGGGTTTGAGTTTAAAGGGTTTTGGGGTTTTTTTTTTGCTCTGTTTTTGTTTGTTTGTTTGTTTTTTGGTTGGTTGGGGTTTTTGTGGTTTTGTTTGTTTGTTTGTTTTTTAAATCTAATGTCACTGGAGCTTGCAATTTATACAAATGAAAAATAAGACACTGAACCTTTATGTATTGTTTTAGAAGAGCTTATCTTGCTTTCATTCTTATTTCACACCTCAAAGGCCTGGCTTATCTGGCTGTAACAACACTTCTGAGTGTTCTTTAAAATAAAGTCAACTAAACTGTGGAGAAAATTGTGGGGGTCAGTGGCTGTAAAATTTACCAAGGCCAGATTAAAGCAGCACAAGTGTAAGGACCCATGGAACAGTAAATCTGGTCACAACTAGGTACAGTAACTGAGTCGTGGCAACCTGGTTCTGCATTTATAGGTGCAGAGAGGTTGAGTGGCCACAAGTGCATGTAGGCACCCTTTGTTGCCCTTCTCTCTCAAAGTGTTGGCTCTCTGCCTTGCTGTACCTTGCATGCTCGGAACACAACAGTCAGAACATCTAGGAATAAAAAGATGTCCAGAGAGGCAATCAGTTTGTAATTCTGCCAAGTTATTTTTTCAGATGAAAGGTACACCTGAAAAGATTGGATTTTCTCTTCTTCCCGTCGTTCTCAGGTCACGAGGCCACCTTAGGTGCGTAGGGCGCGTGTTAGGTTGTGTTGCTGAGCTGAGCCTCAAGTGACTTTCTGTGAAACCAGGGAAGTGAAAACACCTTTCCTATTCTTTGTGAACTTCATGAACTTTAACTGAGTGAAAGCAGCAAAACTTTCAGCTGCTCAGTTATTTTGTGTTCATGGTTTTGTTAGGTTGGGGTTATTTTTCCTCTTTTCGTTTCATGAGAGTCGTAGTGCTGGTGACATTCATTAGACCATATAGCATTGCTTGTGGTAGAACCAGATATATATGGTGACACTCTGAACCTTTTAGTGATATTTAGTGCATTCTGACTGAGAATGCTCACAGAGACAGAGTTTTTATTTAGGCTCAAAAGCTGTAGCTTTTGAGGGATATCACTGCTTCTGTTCTGTTTGGAAGGCGAGGCAGAGGGACGTGACTTGAGTTGTTCAGGACGTCAGGAAAAGCCAAGTCAAACCAGCTGGATCCTCCGACCACCAATCCAGCACCCCTTGGAGCAGAGCCCATGGAGCAGAGCCCGTGGCTACCCCAGAGCTGCTGCAACCCTTTGTTTGACATGGGGCACCCCAGGCCCTGGGGGATTTGCACACTGAGCCTTTGTGTGACAACACTCAAATCTCAGGCTTACAAACACAGGGGTGATGAGTGTGTTAGAAAGTGTTTGGATAGATAAAACCGAAATGAACTGTTAAAATGGCTCCATTTTTTAACTGGTAAAAAAAAATGCTCAGCGAGACAAGATATTAACCACAGCTAAGAACAGCTCTGAAAGGATGTCAAGATAGTGCCACTATCAACATGAGCATTTGTGGTGATCCTTCAAAAAAATAAAAGGCTGAGAAACAATTTTTCTTCATTCTGTCCCCTGGGGACATCCTGACTAGTGATGACTTGTCTGGCTCAGCTATGTGTACTCTAATTCACTTTCTTTGCCAAGATCAGTCAACACTCATTAGAAGTAAACTTCAGCACTTAGTTCAGATTCAGTAAATAGCTTTATTAGTTTAGGTGAAATACTCTTAAGTCTTCAGCCTTACCCAGATGACACAGTAATCTGGGTGTAACAAGGAGAGAAACTACTCATAAATCCTTCTGTTACTTTAGTGTCACTGAAATGGAGTTGAGTTCTATAAATTACTGGTTTAGCTCTCCTTCTATGGAGATTCTGCTATTACAAACCCAAGATTCGCTCATTTTATCTAGGTGTAAGCTTAATTTTAATTCAAAAAATTATTTGATCGCTTGATTACAGCTACCTAATGCAAACGTAAATGTAGACTGGAGTCTGAGTTCTTAAAAATCCTTTAGAATTTGTACTAGAATTAATAAAATGCATTAATTCCTAATATACACATTATCTGTTAGTGGTGATAAATTACTTCAACATGAAGGTCTTCTCCATACTTTTCTTTAAAACAAGCATCCAACATTCCAGTGTCTTGCAATCAGTCAGTTTGTAGCAGTGTTACAGAATCAGAGCCACAACCACAGGAGCAGTCATGATAGTTAGCTGAGAAATGTTCTCGGTAAATGACAAAGGAGGTGGCCTGTGCTGTGAGGCTTTTAAAATTACTTTTATAAAACCAACAGCAAATCACCAAAAAAACCCAATATCCCCCAGTATGCTTGCAATCAGGTTTGCTTGGAATCAGGTTCTTGTGCTTGTGTAGTTGTTACAACCCCAAGGCCCCTTCTGAAATCAGGAGGACACAAAGCCACTGTCGGGATCTTGGGAGGTACCAAGTGGATCTCCTGTTTTTCAGGACTGCTGGCAAACAGTGAGTATGTGTATAGAAGTATGTGATGTGATTTTTAAGCATGTGGAGCTGTTGGAGAGTTGGTTTGGAGATTCTCTGTGTGTGAAATGGATGGAAGGCAGTAAGAACCATTTCTTCAGCTCGTGGTCTGAATTGCATCGTAGGTGCGGATTCTGAGAAGATTCTGAATTTTTGCCTTCTCACTGAAAATTATCAATATTGAGGCAACTGGAAAACATAGAAACCTATGGAAGAGTATAAATGTGTGTAGTCCAGCTCTGTGAATATTTTGAACTGCCATCCTCTTTCTTTGTATTATCTCTTGTAGCTATTCCTGAACTATAATGGTTTGACTTGGATTTAACACAAGTACTTATAAATTTAAAATACAGCAATAGTTAGAGTGAACATAATGTCAACAGGGCTTCAAGGAACTTGTTAACAAATGTAAATTTAATTTCAGCACATATAAGATGGACCCAGGTATGGCAGCAGCCTCATTACCCAGTAAAAATCAGTGATGTGAAGTCGTCATATATTTTGCCCCAGGAATCGAACAGCCATTTTCTCTGCAGCATTTGATAGTATGAGAGCAGATGTAAAGATGAGATTCCAATTATGGTATTTCTTATTTAAATCTGCATCTTTTATTAACCTCATGCACCCATTAGAACAGGTGAATGGAAATTATCAGGTCTATATCACATAAATGCTTTTTATGTTATAAACAGATGATAGGAAATCTCACTTGTACAGTTTCAGTGTGATTTAAATCTATTTAATGACTGGTTTGCAGACTTTCATTACAGAATTTAATGTGGTTATAAATATACAGTGAAGCATCTTGTTAATATTTTCTCAGGTTAACATATTGATAATGTGGTCAGGGAAAATGTCTGTCTGTGGCAAACAGGGCATTAAGAACAGAAAGCTATGAATAAGTTGAATTTCTTAACATATGTGAATGGACTTGTGGCAATATGCAGAGGATGGGAGGATTTTCATTAACATAAACCCATTTTAGTTTCTGAAGGGCTCAGTGATCTAAATCCTCTCAGTATTTATCTACGTTTCAGTATTTATGTCTAGATCTAGGTCACGCTCGACATTTATTTGAGGTTTTCGTGCAGCCTTCGTGTTTCTAATGTTTTATGACCTTTAGCTGTGTGATAAGGTGTGCGTTTCTTTCAGACAGGAATCCAGGACTGGAGAGAGCAAAGGCACGTTGGCATCACAAAGGCAAATCAGTGTGGTTCTGTTCCCAGATTTGTGAGCTCTGATGGGGTTGGTTACTTCAGGTGCTGGGTTTTGTGCCGTCACCAATTTCAGACCTGGAGCGGAATCCCTACATCATTATTTCCCCCCTTCCCCTGAGGATGTAATAACTTGATTGTAGCTACTCCACAGCCTGTCTGCAGGAGACAGGTACACCCTGAGTGACCCATGCATGGTGTGTAGGATATTTGCAGTGGAACAGGAATGGCATGTAGGTGATGCCCTTGCAGTCTGGTGTACTCAGTGGGCAATAATCCTGCATGACCCATTTCTGACACTGCTGATTCTTTGCAAGCTTTCAGACAAAGTCATGAAACAGTAAATTACCCCGAGTCGTGGTACTCTCATTTTGATATAGATAAATATATACTTCTTGATTAAACTTCACATTTCTTGGAAGAACTTAAAGTCCAGTCCACCTTTGTGTCATGAAGCATCCTGTGAATACTGGTGAATTCCACAGTGTGCACACCCAGCTGTTTCTGTGAACGTGGCATCAAAAATACAGGCCATGTCATAGTTCTATTGTAAGCTACAAGTACTACTTATTAAATTAAATGCTGACATGTTTGCTAAAGGAAAGAGTTTTGACAATATCACTGTAAAAAGCCGTGATTTTTAACACTAAATACTTAAAACAGCTTGAAACCTAAATCTACTGCAAGCTAAAGTACTCTGGTAGCATGCCTAAGTTTTTGTGGAGAACACAGCTCACAAACAAGCATCGGATGGAGCTGGCAATACTAGGTTTTTATTGCTTATATAAACCAAAAGCTTCATGTTTGAGATGTTGTTGAGAAAGAAAAGTTAAACTTTTCTCCATGAATCGACAAGAAGGAGATACGAACTTAATTGCTGACCTCTCAGGTGTGAGAGGTAACCTGTGTGTACCACCAGCATGTATACTGTGGGTGTCAGTGCTAATACCCTTTTCTTCTCAGTTTTGTTTGGCAGGCAGTTTAAGTATTGTTGTTATGACATTCCTGAAATTTAAACATGTATTTGTTGAAGTTATTCAGTGATTCAAGTCAAATCAAGAGGTAGTTCACAAATAGTCTGAAGTTGATACTATTTGCAGAAAAAAATTAGGTTTCAGCTGTTCCCAGAGCTGTAGCCAGGGCAAAATGAGGAGAAACACACTGTCCAGTGCTTAGCTTAACCTGACTCAAGCAGCTAAACTCCTGCACCACAAATTGGGGTTTGCACTGGGGAAGGGGCTAAGACAATGCCACAGACTTTCTTTCGTTATGAGAAAGTGAAAAAGTTGCTCTGTACATTGTTCTTCTCTCTTCCGCTCTCTTGGAGCAAATATTTGAAAGTGTAAGAGCATGATAGATCCTGTAGTCATCACCTAAGTCTGTGGGTGTTAGGCTTTTACATAGAAATGGAATGATTCCGAATCCTGACTCTTTGTCACTTGCTTATTCAAGATATGGTCAGCATCTCAGGAGCCTGCCGTGTGTGATGGATCCTTGACAGACTGGTTTACAGAGAAGCACAGCCCAAAGAGTGCTGCATTTTTGTCTTAGTTGCCTGTAAAGCTGAATTGCAAGGTGAGGGTGAGCCCAGCCTGTAGTTCTGGCCACACGCTCTGCAGAGGGAAAGAAATGGAACTGATTCTCCTCCACTTAGGTAATGCTATGAAGTGCTCAGAAATAGTGGATTTGCTCTTTCCATCTGCAACTCTCAGTAATTGTCTGTTTGTTACTGTTAAAACACTTGTCAGATGTTTTCAATTGCTTCGTTCTCAATGAGGATAAATAAAACACATTCTTGAGGCTGATAGGAGGAACAGTTCCATCCCTGTTCCTGGTTAGAGATCATACAGGAATATGCACACATAACAGTGCATATATTATTGCAGTATAATTGCACGTTCTGTTATCCATCAGCATTCAGAAACCCTAGAGAAAGGCCAGTTTCTGCAGTGCTTCTTCTGTCTAGACTAACACTGAGCAGATGGCTTGTGGCATGGTTTGTAAAAAGACATCTGAAAAAATATGGCTGATTTTCAGTTGCAGTTTGTACCCATACATGGATGTTTATTCCCTTTCTGACACGTGATATTTACAGTGAATAGCAAAGCAGCTGCAGAGAGGCAGTGGTTATGGAATCATCGGAAGGAAAGGACTTGGTCCTTGTGGGTCCCTTCAAACTCAGAATATTCTGGGATTCCGTGATCAATAATGCTGTTAGAAACCAGTCATGAAAGGAGTTGTAAAGAGTACCAGCAGGATTTCCTGCAGCAACTACACACCTTGCAAGATACCCAGCTGAGAACCATGAAATCAATACTTTTAAAGTGCTGATTATTGGTTATTTCCAGTTGTTCCTCTTACTTTTTGTAAGGAAGGAGGCTGAGCATGCACCTAGCCTGCAATCTCATGTTTACTTTGAGTCATCCTTCCTTCTCTAACAGTAATGCAGTCCTCGAGATAGATGGTAGCAGCGTGCCAGCCAAGTGTGACAGTGATGCCTCTTGGTCTTTTTCATATCCATGTGGAATATGTTTTGTTTTTGTCCAAGCTAACTCAAACTAGGATGGAAGTCTGCTTTAAGATGTAACAGTAGTAAAGCACTGTTGCTCAGACCGTGGAAGGTGGGCAGTGCTTTTCTCTGGCCTGTGCTTACCTCACCAGTTTTGGACATAACCTAAATGTTAAAAATCCTCATCTATAACAGCAGTGATGCTTACTGGTGGGTTCGGGTACAATGTAAAATAATTACTGGTAAGAAGCCAAAAAAGCCCAAAATTTGGTATAATCTCACTGAACAAACACACAATGGAGAACAGCTCCCAGAGGTAGGAGCAAGCAGTACCTGTGGGGAGAGAAGGACAAGACAGGAGGAGGGCAAGGGGTTGTGAGATCTGGAAAACAGATTTCATGAATTGTCCCTTCTGTGGGAATGTTTCTGCAGCGGTCCCTGGTGAATACATAGCACATCACTCATAATGACCTACCTTCATCACCTTAAAGTGCAATTTCTGGTTTCAGTGATGAGGATCAGTAAATGCAGTAAAAAATCAGTAATAATGGTTGCAGGCAAATCTTTTTTTTATCCTGTCAGGGCTGAGATTGCTTGTCTTTTGTCCTTGCATACAAGTGAAAAAAGATCATCTCCAGTTACCTATCCTGCTTTGAAAACCTCTCCAAAAACTTCTAACTTAATAAGTATCATTCTTGTAGTTTGCAAACATGGAACATTTGTTTTTTCACATGTTGATGCTTTCTTAATACTTTCTCTTCCTGAAAACCTAATCCTTTCCTGTACTGTCAACAGAAGAATGTAATCTTCCGTTAGAGAAATCTGTTGAAAATCCCTGTTGCATTTGTTTACGTGAGTGCAAGTGTGTATAAAACCAGTGCATCTTAAATAGGATTCATTATGAAATGGTAATTCTTTGTTTTCTTTCATTTTGTTTGGTCAACTGAAAAAGAACATCTGCACCCTCATCCTCGCTGCAATTTTCCACCCTGGCAATTACCCACATGAGCAGAGATCATGTGCTGTTTTGGAGAGCGGGGTATGGTTGTGCAGGGTTTCTGTTGATATGGGTAATTTAGTGGAAAAACTCTGATTAGACTAATCTTGCCAAAAGGTAGTAAGGGACACATTAGATGGCTTACCTGTAATTTAGATTTCTTTTAAGTTGGTTACAAATTGGTGTTTTTGTTTACCTAAGAAGACATTAGAAGAAGATGTATTATTCATAGCTACTGCTTCCTAATGGAAGCTAAAACTTTTAAAATGCATAATGCACTAAGGAAGATACATCCAATAGTTCTTAAATGTCAAATATATTTAAATATTTAAAAAAATTAGTTGAAATTTTGCATCATTTAGCAATATATTTTAAAAATGTATTCGGCATTGTGAGTTGTTTTGAAAATGCATTATCCAGTTAGCAACTGAATGAAATATTTATCTGGCATGCTGACATAAAGATGCAAAAATCATTATAGTATAAGTCTTTTCATAGAGGTCTTAAAGTGAGGTCAAATTTCCATTCATTCATTGCCACAGTACAAGGTTACTAGAAGGTCACCCCTTCTGAATAAACAGGGCAGTAGTTACAGGAAAAAACAACGAAAGCTGCTCAGTTGAATCCTTAAGTGCTTGTTCTTTGTGCAACTGCAAAGAATTACAGCAATTGTTGAATCATATTATTTTGTGCATTTCAAGCTAAAGGATCTAATCCAAATATCGTCGCAATCATTGTGAGATTTAGTGCTTAGTAGGGCCTGATCCATCCCTTTAGGTGCTCTGCCTTTTCTTTTCCAAGACCTTTGAGACAAATGAGTCTTCAATCATCAGTAGCAAAGCTTGTTTGTGAAGCTGGAGGTGCTTCTGCCATCAAAACCTCTGAATCCGCTCTCAAAAATTTTGTACCTTGCTGTGATGTGTGTGGCATTCAGCTGTTATCAACTGATTGGGGGAATGGACCTGTCCTGACTTTGGTGAAACTTTCAAGTGCAAGGATATAAAGCCTCTGAAGAGGATTGAAAACATAACCAGGTGCAGAAATCAAGCACAGGTGCAATCAGGAACTATAACTGGAGGTGAAATTAGAAAGGAAGAACCCAGCATACAGACCTCTTCTTCCTGTTTGCTGGTGCTCTCCTGCAGGGGACTAAAGAAAATCTGACTTTTGGGGTCTGTTCCATTTGTCCATTGGACTTTGCTCTCCCCAGCAAATCCTCTTTTCAGGTAAGTCAAGCAAAAATGCTTCTGCCAGAAGGTAGAGACCAGAAAGGGCTTGAAGTGGACACCACTGGTTGTTTGCTCATCCTCAAGTTACCCTGTCCGTCTGTCTTTCCATCAGTGTCTCCCTCTGTGCTGAATGCTGCCTGTGCTCAGAATTTATCTTTCCTGGTAGTGGTGTTTTGAATGACAAGCTTTCTTGGTTTGGTCCATGTGAGTCTTTCCCCAGTCAGTCATGTTGTCCTGTAGAATCTTTGATTACCTCAGCATTTTAGTATTTTACTGTTCCTTCGACAGTCTCTCCTTTGCCATAAAAGACTACAAGTGACAAGTCAGTCAGGAGTAATGCACCATCCTTACTCAGTTGAATTCATATCTGAAAATTCTGCTGACATTACCCAGTTCATAATCTGATCTAGGGAGCATGTCTGTTGTGGACTCTTGACTTTTGAAATTTATTTTTTTTTAAATTCCATTCTTCTCCAGTACCATTGTGTAGGGTTATTTAAATGCTTAGGGACTTGGTTTTCCACGATGCCACTCAGCCAGGTCTTCAATAGTTCACTGATTAATAGGTCTGAAAATCAGGCTCCTTGTGTGCATTCTGTTGAGCATTGACCTCCCATAAAAGACATAATGATGTCTTCCCCAGCCAGTCTTGCAGAACTCCCCCAAAAAAGGATTTTGCTGACTTAGTGAACTGTTCCAAATCCAGTATGATTTCTGTAATCCAAAAATGCAGGTGAGTCTTGCGGGGTCACTTTATTCCTGCTGTTGTAGAGAACAGTGGTAAACCCTTTGTTTTCCCTCTTTCAGAGAAAGATTTCATTTTATTTCTGAGTGTGGCACCAGTGTTTCCATTGCACTCCTTCCAATGACATTTAGGTCTTTTCCCTGACTGCCATAGTTGAATTTATTGCTAGTATGTATACATGCATGAATAGTTCAGATTTCGCTTCCTAGATAAGTAATTTGCACTGCTGGCCTTTAATTTCATTTGCTCTTGAGTTGTATGTTTTATAGTTTCTGACTGGCTTTTCCCTCAACAAAACATTGCCAGCATGAAATAATTGGTATGGGAAAAGGCTGCACACATGGATTATGTATAAAGGGGCTTAATTGATTAGCTTTGCAAAAGATCCAAGCTTTGCCTGGTGTACATTTGCCCCAGTTCAGGCAATGATACCAAATTTCTATGGATGGCTCAGCACATCACAAAAATGCCTTCTCTTATTCTCGTGAGGGTGGATGCTCAGCTTTCCTGAGTTCAGAGCTACTAGATTGCACTTTGTAGTTCTTGAAATACACGGCAAAATCTCAAAGGTTTCAGAGTTTTGATTTTGGATGGTTCTTGGTGGGTGTTTTTTTATACTAATGGTATATTTCTGTTCCCCTCTGCCTTAGTCCAAGATGGCAAAATGCCAAATTAAATTACAACTGCTATAGGATTATATAACAATACTCTTTTAACTTTTCAATGTAGTCTTTTCTGTGTGTATTTCATGGTATAATATTCAAAATTCACTTTGCATTGTATGAAAAATTAGGTGATGACCTAATATAAAATATTGGTAATTTGTCAGTAACAGAGTAGAGGAAATTAAAAAGTGTTTGTGTGGTTAATAAAAATTATCAAGACGCTTCTAAAATAATTACTTCATAAAAATACCCAAAGGGAAAATTCTGTAAAACGTTTCTGCAGAAGCTTTTAAAATCAAAGAAGTATTTCTTCAGTTTGGACTTGTCAAATCATTCACATAGTTACTATTTTTTATTCCCCCCTTTGTGCTTTGGCCCAACACTTGAGAAGAGAATTATGAATGTAAATAAATACAAATCAATAGCAACACTGTTTTATTATTTCACTGGGAATTTCTGTACAATTTGAGAGCAACTTGCTACAAGTTGAGCAGATGATTAAAGTTAACCTTGATCTTAAGCCAGCTAGGTTGGATTACATTCTATCAGAAAGGGATTTAAATTTACTCGGACACATTTTAATTGGCATTTATGCAACGTGTACTCACAGATGCTGAATTCATTGAGAAATACTGAGTACCATCTGTTTAACTCTGTTTCCTCTCTATTAAAGTGTAATAAAATAAGGCCAGGCCCTTCTGGCTTGCTAATATATTTATCTTTCAGAATACAATATTTTAATTACCATATCAATAATGTGTTATTCTGTGCTGGATATTAATTTCTGTGTTTAATTAAAAGTAACCTAATTTTCTCTGCTCTTTTTCATAGCTGTTTCCTCTGTAAAAATGTCTTTAAAAATTCTGGATGACTGTTTCCATGTTTGCTGAATGTAGGTGCTGCTACTATTGATTCACAGGGAAAAATAATTGAAGTTATTAAGTAACATCCAGCCCATTTCTGAAGAATTTGGCTGCCCATAAAACATGATTGTTATTGATTGATCATGTTGCCCGAAGTAAGCATGTATAAATTCTAGATACATTTTATTTTATGATGAACAATACATGCACATGTTAGTACATTCCATTTATTTGGGAACATGACAAACAAAAAGGGATTTGGATTATCTGGACACTATGAATATATATATATATATGTACAAAAGTATTCATGTACTAATTTCCAACCCCATATGGTAAATGTAACAAAGAAATATTTTCTGATGGGTTTTGTTTTTATCCGAACGCTGTATTTGCACTTTAACCAGATTGAAGACCTTTTCCCTGCTTTTGGCATTTAGAGAGAGAACTGACAGATCTCTCCCTGACTGAAGAAAACTTTTAGGCATGTCTTAAATTTATTGTTGCTCCAGAAACATTGGGACACGCTTATAAGCACTTTTCTAACTTGTGTTTCAATATTTCTCTTTTATTTTTGCATTAATGTAACTCATAGAAGGTGTGAATTCTCATGATGGGGAGTAGGAGATTGCTTTTTTTTTAATTTAAAACTAAGAGTTGTCTCCAAATTAGTTACCTTTTCTTTACATTCTTACAGTAGAAGCTGTTTAATACAGTAAGAGGTTTTCCAAATTGCTGTTGAAGTCATACTTCTACTTGTGTACATTCCAGTCTTTTTTTTTAGCACTGTTGCTTCCTGCATGAGAAATATTTTTCTTTTTGATGATGAGGATGATGAAATTTTGATATTAGTTTATCTGTTGCATTTCCATATTTTTCTACTTGATCTTAAATCAGATTTTAGAGTAATTTGGATGTGTGTTACCCTAGGAAAATGTAACATTTTCTTGTAAGTCGATTAGAACGTAGAATATCAAGTACAGTGAGTTAATAAGATGAAAGATGTATGGTAACATCTAACCATGAAATCACATACCTTCTCTCTATCTCCTTCTTTTCTTTCTTTTTTTTTTTTTCTATTTCTTGTCCCCTCCCAAGGTTTTCTTTGTAGGGTGAGCTGGCTGATAGTTGAATGTTAATTGTTCGGGTTATACAGATAATTTGTGAAATCTTCCTGTTTTACCTGTGCAAGATATTTGCCTTTGATAGTGTGTTTGCAGAGCTGTCTTTGTGTACAGCTTGTTACAACAGTGCCTCAGCTTTCATCATTTCTCTATGGTGGGTTATATTGAAATAATAGTAATTCCCTTGCATACTATGCAATTAGCCTTGCTAGATGATATTGGATCTACAGATTTAGTTTCAAAGGAAAGGTTAAGACACCATGAGTATCTTTTTCCTTTGAAGTGTGCTGTTGAGACTTCATCTGGGGATGAAAGGGTGCTGACTTCTAGGGCAGTGGGGGCTAGAAGAAGAATGCCCATCTCAAATATGGGCAAATGAGATCATTTCTATTCTCTGCAAATAGTGCCCTATAAAACACTGATTCTTCAAAGAGCTGAAGAGTTAATCAGATAGATGTTGATGGATATAGCAGGTTCAGTGCCCAGTAAGACTGTAGGGAAAAAACCACAATTCTTTCTGGGGGGAAAAAAAAATCCTATTAAATAGACATGCATGTAATAGATATTTATTTCTTTACTCGTTACCAGCAGGGCTAAGCTAAGTGTATTCCCACTTGAAAAGTATCTTTTTAATTATCCATCTGTTTTTCCCTTACCTTTCATTATTCTGTCTGAATTGGTGGTTCTGTGTGCTTGAAGTGGTATGCAGATTAATTTCAGTTCTGGAAGTCTTAAATTATTTATACTGTTTGGGAATAATGCGCATTCCCATTGTTTACAGCTCTGGTGTTTCTGATTATGTAGCATCAGTCTTGTTTTGCTGAGAGTGTCCTCTGTTGATTAACTCTCTAGATAGTTTGATAATGGGCTATATCCAAATGATGTATGTACAAATCCCCACTGTCTGCATGAACTTGGCAGGGTTTAGTGAGGTATTTGTTCCTGGTGTGTTTTTTAAGATGAATATACAGAGAGTTCCCCCTTTCCTCTTTAAAAATTCTTCCTGTGAGAGATTAGATAGTTTTGTCTGTCATACAGTTCTACATGTTAGAATAGCAAAGGCCACGTGTACAGACTCGTAGTGGTAACAGAAATTTGACACCACGATGGGAATAAATGCTAGTGGCATTTATACTTCTGATATCTGGCTAAAGCACTTTCTGTCTTTCTGCACCAGTGTGTTTTAACATATAGCTGCAGTGCACGTGTGTCGTGGGTTTGGTACTACTGTGTCTTTCAGTTCTGAGACAAGTCTCTTCTCACTGCTGTAAAGCCAACAAGAAATCTAGCAAAGAAAACTGAGTACTTACACACACCTTACAATTTGTATAAACATTAGGAGTGCCTCCTGTTAAAAAGAACTTTCTGCATGAAGTAACTGTAGTGCCTCAGTATTAAAGTTCAGGAAACCTCCCGAGAAATGACTTGTCATGGTAACTTGCTGAAAGATGCCAATCAACTGCATTCAACTACACAAGCAGCAATAAAGCACTTTCCTTAGCAAAAATATCTCTTTTTGCTTTAGATTCTCATCTATAAGTGAACATGGTGATTTTGAAGACATCATGAACATATCCACAGAGAAACTTCATTTTGCTTTTGAGCTTGTTTTTTGCTCTGTTTGGAAGCAAACTGAGGAGAAGCCAAATTTAATTTTTTATTTCTTTTGTGTGTTTATTTGAAGCCTATATAAATACTGGGTACCAGAAACCTAACAAATGAATTGAAATTCTGATGTTCCTGGTACAGCTTCCTGTGCTAACTAACTAGCTAGGATGGGAAACCAGAAGCAGACTGATGAAACCTGTGTTCTTTTGCACTAAAGACACCAAGAATGATGAGTAGCACTAAATAATCCCAGCAGTGCCATTCACCAGTAAGTTTTAAAGTGTCTAACAATGATAGTAATCAGCATCCCACTGGAAAGTCCGATAACAGCAAAAACATACTGTCACAGTATATTAGAAAAACAAGTGTAAGGATCTGGGCAATCCGGATACTGTTTTGAGGTTGATTTTTTGCCCTTAACTCAATTGTTTCTGAGTGAATTATTAGTAGATACCAGTAGCTTTAATTTTACAAGTTCAGTGGCTTCTAAATACCCTGTTTGGCAAAATTAATAGCAATGTATTTACTTTTTTAATTGTCCTGAAAATATATTATTTTCTGCGTCTACTGATAGTCTTGATCAAGTCTTATAATGTTTTCAAGCTTACATTTTGTGCTTAAACATACAGAAAGGAATGAGGCCACTGAGCTGACTTAAAATTTATTCAGAGTTCATGGAGAAATAGAAGAATTCTGGTCTCACACAATACCGCATTTGCTTTTTCTCTCTATAACAATTCTTGATGGAAATCTAAAGAGTCTCGTGGTTTACCAGGAAATTAACCTGTGTGGGCTGCTCAGGATGGGTAGGAACGGAATTAACAGAGTTAATAGGACTTTGTAGAGTGTCTCATGGCACTCCACAGCTGAGGTTTGTAAGGGCAAGGGAAATCAAGCATAGATATTTCTATTAATGCTACCCCAGCTTGTATGGAATTAAGAAAAAGCTTGGTCTGTTGAATTTTGTTCAAACTTCTGTCATTAGTAAGTAGAAATACCATAAAGGAGGGGCAAAAAAGAAGACAACAGTCAAATTACTGAAAGAACATGTTACAGTCTCTTTACCCCAGTAATTTCCTGGGAAGTTTTGAAGAAGTTACACCGCACTGCGGTCTCACAGGCTGTAAAACAAAGGCGAAAACAACATTTCCCCGAAATACGCTCAACTGCCTTGATCCATTTTGACTTTCACAGCCATTTCTGTTACGCTGGGTTGTTTTGTCCCAGATGCATTTATGAGCTCCTATTCCAAACAGTCCAAGTTCACACTACAGCCGTCCACTTTCCTTTTCCTTCGGTGGTGAAGCCCCGCATGCCACAAAGCCCCCACCAGCCCACGGTGCCTCAGAGCATCACAAAGTTGGACAGCGATGGATGCCAGCATCTCTTTTGGAGCTGTTTATTAAAGATGCTATCTTCAGCTGCAAGACTGAAGTTATGCAAGCCCGATGTTCTGTGTGTATTAAAGCATTAATGAAAACACAGGGTAGAAAACAGTGAACGCGGCCTGATACAAAAGGAAGCGTTTAATCAGAATTAAAATCTCCAGTAATGAAATCTGCCTGGCTTTATGCGCGTTTGTGTTCATGCTGAGCATCGCCCTCTGTTTCCTCTTGTTAATTCTGAATCAGACTTCTGGCTGCTGTCGTACCACATGGGGTGATCCAGAACTTCATGCACTCCTTCCTGCCAGCAAGTACAGCAGACTCTGCTCACAGGCAATGTTTCTCTGATTTTTACTCAGTAGCACTTATTGCACATTAAATACTAACATATTGATCAGTTGGCACGCTGCCTCTGACTATCTCATTGGGATTGAAGCCAGAATAAGAGTCCAAATGCAGAAGTACTTTTCTGTATGATGTTACTGTCTTGCTATTTACAATAACATAGAAGTCTCCAAGAGCTGCAATTCAGAGTTCCAGCTTGGTGAATTTGGTGTGTCCATTTGCTTACAAAACCATTTTTCATTGTTGTAGCTTTTAACTTGGCTACTTTTTGTAATGCTCTCTGTAGGATTTTACAGCATTTGAAGCCTTCAGATGTTTTCTAAATGATGAGAATCTGTAAATCGTGAAGACGTCTGTCTTGAGATTTCTCAAATTCTGAACAGTAAAAAAACCCTGAGTTTATGATATTTTGCCATACTTCTTTATAGTGAGAAAGCAGAATGACTCATTTCTTAGAATATGCCTGAAATAGAACACAGGTTTGTGTTGTGCCCTTTGGGATCTAACTGAAAGCAGTTAATTGAATTAGATGAAGACTATATTTCTGTATGACCTCTGTGTAAGTCTGTCTGCCATTTTCCCATGAGATGATTTCTTGCATTGTTTTCCAAAACCAGCAAAAGTAATTTGGAAAGTATATGATATTTGTCATAAAGGTAATTTTGAAAAGGTTTATCCGTTTCTACAATGGCAGTCTCTTGTCAATTTACATCCTACAGGAGGAAAAAAACAATATAGCGTTACCATAAGGATTATATATTCATGCATTTGGACATGCAGAGTATAATTAACAAAACATCTACTGTCTGACTCAGGTATGTCCTGCTGTATACCAGTGTGGAGAGATGAAAAAAGACAGTGGAACTCTGTGGTCTGCAGATCCTATCAAGAGAATAAAATTGTATACAATAAGAGAACAACAGAACACAATAGAAACGCATGCAATAGTTCAGCAACGTTTTTGAGCACGATGGCCTCGCTGCAGTGTGTGGTGCCAGCAAATGCTGTTGTTAGCTCTACTGTTATTTAGAATTAGCCACTCAGCCATATAAAGTTTCTGCATCTTGCCCCTTCTGACTGATGGTTCAGGCTTGACCTCACGTGTAATGGGGGAATGCAATTTTCCGGAATATTAAAGGAGTGACTTAGCTCTTCAAGTGTGATAATGATACTGTGTATTCTCTGATATTAAAATGCCATCTTTTTCAACCACTTCAAGAGCATAATGGGGACTGTTTCCTGGAAATAGAGTCCTTTCAAAAAGCGTTGATGGTAGTGGTACAGTTATAACACTGTAGGATTTGAATGCTAAGTAGGACGTGGATATAATTGTTGTGTTGAGGCAAGACCTTGAGCGAAACACTAACATAGTGAGTGCCTATGCAGATTTAGAGCTATGCATACTGCAGAGACATCATCATGGGCATGTGAATCTATTTCCTTGGAAACGTCTCTGAAGAGTTTTTTTCTTGGGAGTGAAAGGATGGTTGTTAGCAAATGCACAAGCATCAGCCATTTAAGTCTTTCCTGTACTACAGGAACAGTGTTGCCACAATTTCATTGGCAGGTCTCTGGAATAGTCACTTCTCCTCTTTTAACAACACAGGTAAAGACAAATGAGGTTCTTTTAGATATGGTTTACTAAGGGATTTTCCAGTGAGAAATTATGGGAAGAGTCAGTTTTACACAACTCAAGCCAGCATAACTTACTATTCAGGAGCAACACCTTTTAAATCAATTGCAATCCGGCTCCATTTGACAGTGCCATAATATCCCAGCTTTAACCTCTAGTTGAAAATTGGCTAAATTTGTTTGCTTCATGTCCTTGCTACCTGTATTTCTTCCTTTATTTTATTTCCCCTGGAATCCTGAGTTACAGGACAGTGGCATTTCTGAGTTGGTTCTTGTCTTCTTTCATAAAAGGGAACCCTGTTCTGCTCATGAGATAAGGTTTGGTAACTAGTTTAGGAAAACACTGGAGTTTTGGTGAAGTGTCTTTTCACATTCTCTCTTTTTTTGGTCCTTATATCTCTTCTTTCATTTCAGTTATCTCTTTATGCTTTAATTTGGAGGGCCAAGACAAGATCTCACTGCAGCCTCTTAATCTGCTTCTTTTTCTCCATTATAATCTGCTTTCAAGGAAGGCCATTGCAGCCAACAGTTCATTGCAAACTGAACACCAGCACCTTGATTCGAAGTGTACAGAGGAAAATCTTTTATTTCCAGAATGCAGCCAAATCCTTGGATTTAAAGACGCAAACTCTTCTTTGCCTAGGGAAAAATAATTTATGATGTCTGAAAGACGTTGTTCTTTGGTGAGCTGTGTTGTGTCTAAAACCCCTTGGTTTGTGTCCATAAATTTAAAAATACACTGTGTTAGTCATGCTGAAAATATTGTCTGTAATCCAGCATGATTCAAATAACCCCAAAACTCTAAATGAAATTAATACTACTACTACTAGTACTACTAATACTACTACTAATATTAATGGGGATTATGGAAAAAAAAACCAAAGAAAATACCTGTAAATATTTAGAACAAGCAAAGGGAAATTGTCTCTGCAGTCTGTACAATTGAATCTATCCTTCCAGGAGATAAATTCTTACTTACAGGTAGTAAATTCCTTGTCCTGGAGTGTAACGTGGAAGATGTTGAGAGGGATCGTGTTTTCTACACAGTCAGTCAAATTAATAATTAGGTCTCTCTCCTCCTTATCTATTTTCAGTTTTCAATCAACCTAAGGGATACTCTGAGCTTGCGTGCCTGAGGCACCACAGATCCTTCAGGGTTTAATTAGGTTTCCCAGTGCTGCAGCTTGCTCTCTTGGGCCTGTCAGTCCTTCTCATAGGAGTTGAAATTACTCTTTATATGACTTACCAGATTTGGTCATTTAATTGATTCCCAATTCATCGTCTAATCCATTTACAATTTCCTTTCCACACACGGAAGTATTGTTGCGGGTTGACAGCTGTGTCTCCCAGTAAGATTCCTGGCAATACTTAAAGCCCAAATCTTAAACTAGTGAAATAAAATTGACATTGTGAGTGGTTTCCATAAATTTTTGTCATGATCATCAGTAACTTGCAGGCAGTGGTTTTTACTTGGAAGTCTTTTTTCTTGCAACCTGCTCCTTAAGCATGAATTTCTTTCTGTTGACAAGTCTAAGTTTCTTAATTACAGTAACGAATGACAATAAATATGTTTATTTTAGAGCCTTTATGTGCAGTCATATGTTTATTGCCAAACGCCTAAATACCTAACTGCTTTTTCAGTGTAGTATATTGCTTGATTCAACCATTTGACTTGTATTTGTCATCAGCACCTTTTAAAAGATGTCATCTAGTAGGTGCAGCACTCTTGGAGTTCTTTGATTAATGAATTAGAAGGGTGCTGGTTTTGTGTTTGCTAACATGTATTGCTGAGTGTATTAGGGAACGACACTTCCCACAGATGGTAACTATTGACCTTAGTAGATATGAAGATTCCCTGATCTGATCATACTGGTTGGAATCATAGAATGGTTTAGGTTGAAAAAGACCTATAAGATCATTAACCAAGCACAACCAAGTCCACCACTAAACTATGTCCCCAAGTGCCACATATGCATGTCTTTTAAATACCTCCAGGGATGGTGACTTTACCACTTCCTGTTCCAATGCCTGATCATCCTTTCAGCAAAGAATTTTTTTCCTATTATCCAGTCTAAACTTCCCCTGGTGCAACTTGAGGCTGTTTCCTCTTGTCCTTGTCACTTGTTACGTGGGAGAAGAGACCAAGCTTTACCTGGCTACAGCCTCCTTTCAGATAGTTGTAGAGAGTGATGAGGTCCCCCCTGAGCCTCCTTTTCTCCAGGCTAAACACCCCCAGCTCCCTCAGCAGCTCCTCACAGGACTTGGTCTCCAGACCCTTCCCCAGCTCCCTTGCCCTTCTCTGGACACGCTCCAGCACCTCAAGGTCTTTCTTGTAGTGAGGGACCCAAAACTGGACACAGGATTCGAGGTGTGGCCTCACCAGTGCCCAGTGCAGGGGACAGTCCTGCTGACCACACTATTGCTGGAACAGGCCAGGATGCCATTGGCCTTTGTGGCCACCTGGGCACACTGATGACTCATGTTCAGCTGCTGTCCACCAGCACCCTGAGGTCCTTTTCTGCCAGGCAGAGGAAAAGCAATCAATGGAAAACATAATTCTTTGGAGAGCATCTGTTCTCAAACAAATTAAAGGATACAGTAATGGCGACAGTACATTTTGTTAATATTTCAGAAGTGTGATCTAATTTCACTGCTGCTATTTCTATCACCTGTATTTATATTTATATTTAACTCTATTTCAGCTAGTTTTGGATTGTGCCTTGGTTCTGTTTAGCATTGTTAAAACAAAGTTGTTTCTTTGCTGCTTTAACTGTCAGTGCTCTCTACTGGTGTCATCAGCGAGGCAGTACTAATAATGTCAATACTAAATTACATAGGAATGTAACATGAACTTAATGCTGCTTCCTGACACCTTCACTCTGTTAGCATTCTTATAGCAGAATGTGGTGTGAGATTCAGTAAAATCTTTATCAGATCTTCATGTTTGGTGAGAAATAGGCAATTTCCCACTGTTGGAAATCCTGTGTTACTGGGTAGTAGCAATACAGGTTTTCTGAACAACTCTTCCCAGAATTGTTTAAAGCATTCTATGCACACCATTCAATCTCTAATTATCTCATTATTTCTTTTTCATTCATTCAAGTTAAATAATGCTATTCTTTAGCACTCTTAAGTCTTCCAAATTTAAGTTACTGTTAACATTTCTGTATATCTCTTGCAGTGTCTACCAAAATCTTAAAAGTTCTTAAAAATAAATCATTGGCAATATGAAATGTTAGCACAAGAAAGAGCATAATAATAAAAGGCAGATCTTAAATTTTTGAAATGTCTGAAAGAAAGGACCTTTTCAAATCTTTTCTTGCATTCATTAACCCTTCATCATGGAGGAAGTGTTTATGAACCACCTGTTTAAACTAAATTAATTGATCTCAGTGGTAGCAGAGTACAAAAAATACAGTTGTTTTTCTGAGGGGTTTTGATGGTTGTTTCCTTTAACTAAAGGAGATGTTAAAATAGAAGTATGTATGATGCTGTGAGCTCAATTACAGAGATTCTGGTCCAGAGCTGAACTAATTCATGCTAATACATATGAATATTAAGCAAAAAACCAACATTTGACTTTAAAGTACTTTTGTTTCTTCAGTCTTTGGGGTAGTAAGGTTTGCTAAAGGGCAGAGTTTAAAGTGGAGCAAGACAGCACTGTGTGAATACATTACATTGAATGTGTTGTCATAAACGATTAGCCGAAGATTCAGACTTGATCTCTACTGTGAAGATGTCAATCATGGTCATTGCTTTATGATCAGCCTCTTTACAGTGAGCAGTCTCTGCTGTCTGGAAGCCTGTTGAGTGTGAATTCTCAGACTGTGCAGTCAGGGATGTCCTGTGCTGTCAGAGACCTGGCCGTGTGTCTGGTGCTTCTACAGCGTTGAAGCTCAGAGAAGGCTGAAAGTGTATTAGAGATCAAGACAGTGAACTGATTGGCATCTGCTTGCCTGTAGAAGGCTTTTTGTCCAGCTGAGGAAGGGGTAGAAAGAGGTCAAAGTGCTCCAAGTTGGAAAACGTATAAGAAATGGAAATTATGGAAGTGAGGAACCCTGGGCGTGCTGGCTGTGACCCCCTGCCTCTTGGAGGCCTTGTAGAACTGTGACATCTTTTGAAACATTCAGTGCAATTGCAGTCCAGTTGCTGGACTCAGTCACTGCATAAAATTATTGCCTGTATTACATGAGTGGTCTTGTTAAATGATCATAACAGTAATTTCTGAGTATTTATAGCCCTACTCCTTCTGTTCCGTTTTAATGACTGTGTATTGTAGTTAACACCAGTGTTAACCTGGTTTTAACACGTTCAGAAAGGAAAGGAAAGGATTTTTTTCAGGGAACAAGTATTTCCTTTAGTTTTATATGACTACATGGAGACTATTAGGGAGGTTTCTTCAGAAAAAGAATATTTCTCATTTGTAAATGATCAAGGCTTTTGGTAAAACCAGATAACAGTTTAATAAGCTATAAAATATACTGTGGTAACACATATGTTGACTTAAATCTGATAATGTATGGCTTTTTTTTTTTTCTTTTTAACTTAATTAGGTGCTCCAACACTTTCCTGTTAGTGGCATGCATGTATTAAAAACTGTATCCTGACATCTGTATAAATTTCATGCCAGGAAAGTCTTTAAACAAGGTACCATAATTCTGGCTGATGCTTAAGTTAGTTGTAATTAAAATTAAGCACCTGGTCTGAAGCCCTATTCCAACTGACAACCATCTTATAATATATTTGAATGCCAAAAATGTCTGGTGTGTCTCACTAAATTTGAATTACAAGTTCAGGAGGTAGTGGGGAAAAGGGATCATTGCTGGTCCTAAATTACAGGAACAATTCTGCTTTTGAATAACACCTCAGTCCTGACTAAGAAATAATTAGTTTCTCTTTGATTACAGCTTCATGGGATTAGAGGATTTATATAACCACCTGAATCTCATTTCTGTTTTCCTCATTTCACAGCATTTTAAAGCAAGTTCTCATTTTTGTTGTTTTGTTTGTCATATTTTGTTAGTCAGATTAAGTATTAGGTGGAAACTTTGTTTATAAATACTGCTGTTTTGTTGGGGAAGAAAAGGGAAGCATGGAAATACTTTTTAAATATTTGCAGGAGTTAAAATAATAAAGCTGGTGGGTATTAAAGAAAATTAGGATCTGTTACATGGGAGTTTTAACAAAATCAGCCGAAAGACAGGACAGTGGGCCATTAAGGTTGCATTACCCAGCTTTAGCTTGTTTGATGTTGGGATAGTTTTGTTTGCTGCTGGAAACTTGCTCATTAGCTGAGGTGTGGTTGTTTTCTAAAGGAATGTGAGGAATGAGCATCTCTTCTATTTATTTCACTTTTTTTCCTTTTTTCCCCCCATTTTTGAGGCATATGCTACTGCTATTCAGAGAAAGATTCAGATGATCTTCCTGATGAAAGAGTGGGAATTGTTGGGATCTCTCCTGTTACCCAGCTGTGAGATGCTTTGTCTCGCCAGTCTCTAGCAATGTAGACTTGCAAAATAGTGTGCTTTGTCTGGGAGGGTGCAGGAGAGTTAGTGGGAACCAAGTCTGAGTGATGTCTTTTATAAGATTTGAAATTTATTAAGATTGCCTTGGTCTGACTAAGAAACTGTTTCTCCAGCACCTTCATTTCCCTGTCTTCCTCTGGGTGACCATGGCTGTAAGATCTGGGTTGATTAGGGGTCCCAGATGTGTTCTGGTGCACTGCTTTGAACTGATCCAGCATGAAGTGTCTGTGCTAGAATAGACCTGTAATCAAAATTTTCAGGAGATTTTTTTACTTCCAGATCTTGCATGATACCACCTGTTAAGGCATGATATCCAAAATGTATGATGGTAAATAGTGTGTTCCTTAAATATTCATTATTTTCAAGTATTGACTAGAACTTTCTGGTTGGTTAATTTTTTTCTTGTGTTTTCTTTATCACTTTTGAATCACAGTTATTTAAAGATAAACTGGAGCAACAATCTTTCTTAATTATCTATGATGTATATAGGCAAAAAACTCCTGCCTGCCTTCCTCCTATTTCACCCAGTAGTGACTTCATACTCTCTTTTATAGTAGCCAACAAAGACCTGAAGGAAAAAAACAGTGGGTGCTGCATTTTGCAAAGCCTTGTTTAGGGTTTACACCAAAAAAATGCTGTCTCTACTTATGTTGCTTGTCAAAAAAATGTCTCCTCGAGTGATTGCCAGTTCCCTTCTTCTCTGAGAAAGATTCTCCGGGGGAAGTAAAACTTTTTAGGTGACTCAATAGTACACGATATGAAGTAGTTGTGTGAGCAGTTGACTTCTAAGTGGAGTTACAAAAGTTGCTCCTGAAGCTGGATAGTTCAGCATGTTCACACAGCGAGATCATGGATTTGTCCTAGCTGTGCAGTGACAATGCTAACAACCACTGTTCATTATATTTTAGAAGATATTAGGTGAAATGTCAACCTTTATAACTCTGGTCTGTCAGAAATAGGAGGGTGGGGTGGGCAGAGGAGGGGGTGTTATACCTGTGAAGATTCTACACAGAATTTCTTTTAAAACTCAAAAAAACCAAACAGCCTCTTAGTGTATCTATTTTCATTCCAGCTGCACATGTGTAGAAAGAGGTGGCTGTGGAGAAATTTGACCGTTTGGTGACTGAAAGCGTTTGCTGTACTGGATTGCAAAGTGTACTTCTAATATATCTTCAAAAGGAAATGCATTCTCAATTTACAGTGAGCCTTGACTATGAAGGACAGAAAAGAAAAAAAAATAAGGGTTTTTTCAGTTAGGGATGAAAATTTTAGATTTATAACTTCATGCGACGATTGCCAGGGCCTGAGGCAAAAAAAAAAAAACAGCAAAAAACCAGAACATGCATCTAGTTTAGAGCTGCAAAAATAATTACATGATGGCTATCTGTGGAGTAATCTCTAATGGATTACATTTTGTTAGCATTTCATTATGTAATGTTAGAGCCAAAATAATTCATAGTAAATGGGAAAAAAAATACTTGTTTTGATGTATCTGTGGCCTGGACCTTTGAGGTCCTCCTAGGGCGTTCTATTAAGAAATGGTTAATTTGTGAAAGGTCTTGGTTTGCAGACAAAGTACTGTGCTTGTAAAGCTATTATAGGACTAAGGAGTGGAGGAATTACAGAAGTAATTTGTTTTTATTATGCAAGCACTGGACTTCTTTGTTACTTCAGAGATGCTAAAGCCATCTGAGGTGCTTTCCTCTTAGATTTATGGTGTCTCTCAGACTTAAAAAGCAGTTATGGCTCATTAAGATCACTTGATTTAATTTTTTTTAAACTTAAGGGTGCTTCTTTTTATATGTCTCTTAGATTTTATCCAAGTGATACAATCTTCAGCAGTAATAAGAGGCTTCTTACTCATGGTCAAAACACCCCTTTTATTGTGTTGCAATAGAACTGTGGCTTAGCAAATAAACTCTTCTGCACTTTCATGTGCTGTTGGCAAAGGGAACTGGATGTATGGGGTCTTTTTCAGAACTTAGGGCAATTTCTGTTCCTTCTGCTTTTATATTCTTTAGTTTGGAGAATTGGAAGGGGAAAAAAAAAAAAGAAGTAATATGGTGACCAGTGGTTCTAAGCCAGATCAAGTCTCTAAAGTATTAAAGTAAATAGAAAAACATCTTTGACTTCAGTAGAAGCAGTGTCAACTTAGCCACTTATGCTACGTGATTTACTGTGTCTGGGTGGCTTGAGGGTTGCTTGGGAACACAAGAAATTACATCTGGTCATTAATGCCATGTTCAGTATCAATGGAATAAGGATATATAACGTTCTCAGTGTACGTGAGTGGTGTTTTAATGCTTCCATAACTAAAAATAATTTGAAGCATCCAATTTTGATGCATCAATATAAAGGGGAATATAGTAAGGAAGCGGTAAGAGAATGTGGGTTTAAGTTAATAAAGTCTTCTTGAAAGCAGAAGGGGAGCTTAAAGGATTGGTCTTTTCTGAATAACTAAGAGTGACATCATTCTCCTCTTTGTGAACATATTCTTTCCTCTAGATGTAACATCAATTGAAGTTATAGCTGAAAATATTTTCGGTTTTCCCCAAGTTCATATTAGGAAAATATCCATGATTTTTGCTTTTAGAGAGAGAAATTCTTTGTCCTTAGATGGAGCATGCTTTCTCAGGCTTTTGTATGGGAAGCAATAGGTACATGTTTTATTTGTTGTGTTGTTTCTTTCTTTTAATAAACTGTCTACACTAGGTCTCTTCAAGAGCCCTTGTCTGTCCAAGAGAACATGTTCTATCCAGTAGCATCTCATTGTTGTAGACTAGATGACCTCAAGAAGTCCCTTTCAACCTAAAATATCCTATAATTTCTTCATTTGTCCTATCATTCTGATTTATTAGTTTGTGTTATTGAAGTGATACAGACATTTCACCCTTGATTATCCTTTTTTCAGTGCATTAGTATCTCCTGATTCCAGGGCATCCAGAAATTTCAGTCGTTGAACTGAAATATTTTAAAATGTCAATGCTTTAGTATGGAAAGGGATTGGTAAATTCTGATGCTGTCTGGTGAGATCTCTACTGTATTCAGGTCTTACTGGTACAGAGATATTCTTCATTACTTCCAGAAATTGTATCTTTTTCCTATAATAGTGGCAAAATGCCACTATTTATTTATTGCTTTTGATTCCTGTCTACACTCCTGTATCAATGTGGAACTTTCCCTGTTGTGTATTACATTAGAGTGAGACAGACTGGAGACACAGGCCCGTGACTGTAGCTACTGAATGGTGGGGGATAGAATGTAAGGAACGTGTACTTGAGAGGAAAGAATCAAAGACAGTCCTACTGATTATTGACAGGTCGATTTGCCAGTAGTCCTCCAAAACAAAAAACTACAAATAATTTTTTCTCCCCTCCTTCGTTTTGGATGCGATAGCATTGCAGGAAGCAGATGTGAGGAAAATGCATGACCTCTGGCCCGAAGTAGATGACCCATTTGCCTGCTGACCATTTTAAAAGGTCTTAACAGCATGCAAGATCTTAGAGAGAGGAATGTTTTGGTGGTAGTGCTGTACCTGCCAGTCCCTGAGCACAACCACATTCCTTAACAACTGACAGTAAATCACACCTCACTTGGAAGCAGCACTAACAACCAAACCTCTATTCAGTAGTGGATGTCCATATATCTGTGGTCCATGGCTGGGGGGATATATTTTTTTACTGCTGATTCTTGGCACTATTTACTGTTGACACAGGATCGTTGCTGGTAGCAAGAATGACATACAGCTTTCTAAAAATCCTAAGATTGTAGTGTGCATTCCCATTGCCTTATCCTTTTCCAGTATGTGTGGAGCAACAGCAGCAGAGAGAACTAGAATGTTATATTTGTTATCATCTTAGTTATTTTTAGATTAAACCTAATGCCCCTTACTTAGGGATGCCATTATTCTGTTAAACTGTGCCCCTGTGTAGTGGTCTGCTGGGTACAGTCTCTCCTCTCCTCTCCCAAAAAGAAAAACAACCACACAGCTATTGATAAATTTCACAGTGGGTGACTGGAGGAAACTAGAGTTTCCTAGGCCTGGGCTTGGTGAAATGCTGAGAAAGAACAAAGTCTAGTAATGTAGCAAAAATAAAAACCTATGTAAAGGTGGCAAAATTGACTTCTTCCAATTAAGGGATGTGGTCCTGGCTTAGGCTAAGTGATGGCTCCTGGAGATCAGTAAGGATTGTTAATATTTCTCCTTGAAAAAGACACAAGCCAGATTGCAGAGATGAGTTTGGCTGAGGCTGGACAAGTGTTCAGCGTCTTGTAGTGTCATCAGAGAACTGGGAGTTTTGGTTAGTGTATTCATTTTTGCCATAAATTCAGGGATGGGGGCAGTTCATAAGGCCAGCAGCCAATCTTTAACCATAAACCTTTGAGTTATTTGGCAGGCTGACCTTTTATCTCAGAAAAAAAAAGGGACACAAAGCAGTCGCTTCAGTGCTTATCCCCAAGTCACCTGAGCAGAAGAAATTGTGCCGTCTTCAACTGTGAAAGGAATCATAGAATGATTTGGGTTTGAAGGGACCTTAAAGATCATCCAGTTCCAACCCCCCTGCCATGAGCAGGGAGACCTTCCACTAGTCCAGGTTGTTCAGAGCCCCATCCAACCTGGATTTGAACACTGCCTCAGATGGGGCATCCACAGCCTCTCAGGGCAACTTGTTCCAGTGCCTCACCATCCTCCCAGTAATTAATTTCTTCCTAATACTGAATCTGAGCCTGCCCTCTTTCAGTTCAAAGCTGTTGTCCCTTTTTCTATCACTACATGCTCTTGTAAAAAGCCCCTCTCTAGCTTTCTTGCAGCCCTCTGTCGCTTGGCTTGTATGTTGGAAGTTAAGTAAGAGTTGTACATGGGTTTTCTGTGTTACTGTGTGGAAGTACCAGAGACCATCTATAGATGCCAAATGATGTTCATTAACTGATATGTTCACTGATATAAAGTGCAATGACAACAGGCAGCATTAAAGGCCAAAACAAAACACTTTTCTGTACTATTGGTGTATTGTTGGGTAATTTTTTTGCTTCGTTTTCTTTATTCTTTCAGTTCTACGGGATGACTTCAGACAAAATCCCTCCGATGTGATGGTAGCTGTGGGTGAACCTGCAGTGATGGAATGTCAGCCCCCAAGAGGTCACCCAGAACCGACTATATCGTGGAAGAAAGATGGGACCCCTCTAGATGACAAAGATGAGAGAATCACAGTAAGTATAAAAAGTTCTGCAAACAGCACAAAAATCAACTGATCTGGGATTACTCGGCTCCTGAGCACGTGGGCATCCAGCTGAGCTGTGCTTGAGAGGATGTGTTCTTTCCTTGCCTCACAGCCAAGGGCTAGTTTGCATTTAGCTTGGAAATGTATCCTCTCATCTCATCCTACTTCATTGCAGGGTATGCATTCATTTGTTAAAGAGACCCATGCAAAACCTATGTTCCTCTCTTCCTCAGAGGAATTAGAAGCTTGTGGAAATGAAATTCATTATATTCGTCACTGTCCTGTAATTTCCTTACCTTTCATCCACCTACAGATTTCTGCAACCTGTAATATCTGCCTTCTTCGGTTGGAAAGAGGAATTAGGAGTAGTCTCAGTGAGACCTTCTTTTGCAATTCCTTTGAAAATAATACATGCAGAAAATCTGGGTGTTGTATTAGAAAGGCTGAAAAGGGGCTGAGGATATAGACACATTTCTTTAGAGAGATGATGGCTTATCCTGCCATCTCAAATTAAGCTGTTTTCTAATTAGTGGTGTTGTCATACTCATTTGTATCTGTAGCTTGCTGAAAGCAGTGCACGATTAGATTATTCAAGATAAAATAAAGCAGCATCTCAAATCAGAAAACTACCCATTTTTTAGTCTTTGACATGGGAAACAATAAGCTAATGAACCTAAATGTCTTGCAGAAATGGCAGCAAAAAAAGGGAGTTCAAAACTCATTTATATGCTGCCAATGTGGTGATACAAAA
Organism: Myiozetetes cayanensis; assembly: GCF_022539395.1. NCBI lineage: Eukaryota > Metazoa > Chordata > Aves > Passeriformes > Tyrannidae > Myiozetetes > Myiozetetes cayanensis. The sequence continues at coordinate 8,476,178 of NW_026087742.1, forward strand.
CATCTTCCCATATGGTGAGAAACTGTATCCTCTGAAAGCACACACGTCTAGGATCCTGTTGGTACTGGAAGGTTTACAAGCGCAAAACAAGATCAGAGGCACATACCATTTATATGCCTCAATTATATACTGAAAGGAGGGAAATGTTTATTGGAAGTACACTTAAACCCCAGCAACCTGAGCAAAAAAATTACCATTTTTGTTTGAGATTTAAATTTCCTGTTATTCCATTTGGGGTTTTTGTTTTGTTTTTTTTTTTGCAAACAAGACAAAGCTCAGGCGTTCTGCAGTTGTGGCGTATGCATACATTTAAATTTTTAAGTACCCTACCAAACCTATACTGATTGCTGGCTATTAACTCAGTTCTTCCAATCATACTTGCTAAGAACTTGCAATTTCCTTTTCAAATATCCTTTCCACTGTGACAAGTCAATTGACCTGAGATAAAGAGAAGATTCTAGTGCTACCTTTTTTTTTTCCCCCAGGAAGTGCTTTCTAACCTTGCATTTTCTATTGCTGTAGTTTATTCTCTTGAAGGATTTTCAGGTGTTTCCTATTAAGTACATTTCTTTTGTTATACATGAAAACTGCTCTTCCAGCTGCTGGAACAAAGACATACCCAGAACAAAAGTAGCTATCAGTGACTGGCAGTGCCACCTGTACTCTTCAAAAACTGTTCTTAGGATGAAATAAAGCCCCTCAGTTTGGTTTTCTTTTCTGGTGATTGTATCAAACACTCACCTACATAGTATTCTTTTCACCGTGACATCTGGGAAAGTTATCCTGTGTCACCAGTTTCTCCTCCTGTAAAAAAAAAAAAGAAATGAAAAAGAGTTTTGATGCAGGTGTAGATATACACTTGTTTCATGTACCCAAGTGAGTGTTTTCAGCGGTGTAAATTAGCAGTGGGGCCATAGCTCAGCAAAACTGCATCCATTTATTTCCTATTTGCCTGGCATTGTCTTAGGCAGCACTATTAATATCATGGGTGCTTTCTCACATGGGCTGAGACTGAACCCACGTTGTAATGCACATTTGCATCCTCTTACAGCTGTAGCAGGATCTTGCCAAGTGGATAAATATACCTTCAGATGTACCTCTTTACAGCTTTGCAGTAACCTTCGGTATTATCTTGCTAGTGCCTGGGAGGGTACAGGAGATTGGGAGCTTGGAATGGACAACTTTCTAAAGGGCAGATGGGAAAAAAAATATTAATTTTGAAACCTGACTTAGAATTATTCCATTTCTGTTCACTTGTCTCCTTTAAGGCATTTCAGTTTCACTTTAGCAATAGGAACATAAAAGATTAAAAGGTACAAAAGCTGAAATGAGGATGAATTGCTGGGGTTGAAGTGAAAGATTTCATTTTTTCATTAAATGAACCTTTTATTTTTTTTTTTTCATATAAGTATCTGTATTTAAAATGAACACCTACATTCACTTGATGGTAAAATTTTAATTGACTTGGTGGCTGTAAATTTCCATAATACAATTTACTTTTGTTACTTTCCTCTTTTTGAGCCATAAAATTACCAGATCAGGAAAGGTGCAACTATATGTGTTGGTGTTCCATATGTATGTAATACCAGTGGGCATTTAATCAATGAAAAAACGTGGATGGCTCCACTTCTAAAGCATTTCCAGTTGTTTTAATTCTTAAAGGCCTGTTGATCTTTGACTCATTGCAGTTTTGAGAGTTCTCTGTCAAAGGCTGTTTGAAGCATTTCATATTAATGCTTTCCTTTCTAACAAGAGATTCAAAATAAACATTAAGGTTGTCCTTTTTTTTTTAATAAGGAATGATGCTTGGCATCTCTTTTTTGATCCATATATATACTTTCTTCAAGAAGATATGTCTATGGAGCAACCTTTTTTTAATATATGGAAGCTTTTTTCTCATCTGCAGTGACACTTGATCTGTGAGTCAGCAGAACTGGACTTCACAAACTGAGTATTAAGGGGGCTAGAGAAACTGAGGTGGAAGCTTGGTTCCTGGCAGAGGGTTTAAAGCAAAATATGTGGATAAATAGCAGATAAATAAGATGCAAGTTAAGGCACAACTTCCTCAGGAATGCAATAAAAAGAAAACATTATTTTGTCCTGGGTAGGGTTAAGGAAATCGATATGTTTATATAGGTGAGATAATAAAAAATCAAAGTAGTCTTTGCATGGTTTTGGTCCATTTGTAGGGCAAATAAATGTGCTTTGAGGAGAAATAAATGTGCATGTCTTTCAGGTTATAAACTAGTGAATGGAACAAATAAGAAGTGAGAGTTAGGGTATGGGCACAGCTTTCTGTGATGGGGATTATAGAAACAGACCTTTTATTTAAGCACAGCTCTCCCAGTAGGGCTCAGTGTTAGCACAAGTGAGGCTCGGCGTAGGTTCTTTAGTGCACACATGATGCTCAGTGCATCTGATGAAGAATTATCATCAAAAAGTTTTTCTCTCAGCTCTTGAATGTGTTGTCTGTAAACAGTTTTCTCAGTGCACTGGACCTAAAAATGATTATTCTCGTGTGTGCTCTTTACACCACGGTATGAGAGCATGTGCTTGATGTGGCTAATCCCTCTCCATATATTACAAACCGAGCGGGAATGACGGTCTTGCCCGTGAAGCAAATGCTTACCTTTCACTTAATTTATTGAGCTGAAAAACAGTTATCAGGAGGACAGAGCAGAACTAGTGTGATTCTGTGCTCATCTAGTTAATTTTTCTCCTGGGATTACTGCCAAATCAAGAATCCCTCCTGTAATATATAGAGCTGAAAAAGAGTTCCTTATTGCAGTCCAGTGAATAGCTCTAATTTCTCGCTGTAGGCAATGTAAAGCTCAAATGTATTTCTTAAATTTCTGAAGTGATCCATCTGCACTAGGAGATGCTGTTTCATGCTCCTCTTGGAGCTGAGACATGGTGGAGAAAGGAGATGCAAGGTTATGCCTGCGAGTGACAGAGAAGGTTGCTCACCAGGGTGGGGAAGTTCCTGGTTCCATTTCCAGCCCCTCATGGTGTTGACACACTTGGCATCTCTGAAGTTCATAGCCCCACTCATTGCTTGGAGTGAGGATCTAGGCCAGGACTCTAGGTATCCTCACCAGGAACAGCTCTGCTCCCAGCCCCATCAGTCTAGCCATCCTTTTTGCATGGCAGCACAGCGTCATTAGGGCGTAGCCACATGTGTCACCTTGGTGCCAAAAGCTGTGAGTTTGCATTCCCTCGGGCTGAGGAGGAAGTGCAATCAGTGTAGTTTCTGCTGACTGCTGTAATCACTAGGTTTGGTCTTTCCCCATGTATCGTGTCTGAATGCAGTTGGCAGGAGAGGCAGTGGCTGGGAGTACCATTAGCAATGACTTGCTCGGGCACTCACGATAATCACAGTGAATACTGGCTGCTTGTAAGCCTGTGAATCCAGTGTGCCTTCATTCACTTCTCACCCATCTTCCTGTTGTACTCCAGAAACCTCCCACTGCTTTTCATATGGTGTTCCCACTGCCTTCCTACCACACGCCATTACCATTACATTTTGACCTCATTCCCCCGTCTGTTTCCTCCACCTCACACCGAGTGCTTGCATCCATCCAGCCTGTCTGGCTCTATCATCTGATTAGTGGTATCAGCTTGCGTGGAGGTACCAATTTGGAAGCTCGGATGAGCAAACTCTCCTGCGGTGTGCTGGGATGTAAAGGCATTCCCCGTCTGGCTCTGCCGTGGGTGCAAATGGCTGGTGTGCTGTGATCTGGGAGGGATGTGGCGGTGCCTGTCTGCATTAGGCTTGCTCAGAGCCTCCCTTGAGGAGCTGCCTCACTGCTCTGCCTTTGTGAATCCCAAATGCCTGTGTAGAAGGTGCTGACATCAGTAATCTAACCAGGATGGTGGGGCCTTTGAGCATATCTTTAGGCAAAAACTGGCAGTAATTACAGGCTCTCAGGAGCGCAGAGCGTTCAGAGAGGATTTTGCAGATCTCCCATCTAGACAGGGCAACCTCCATGTGCTTTTGGATTTGTCTCTCAATTTGTCTCCTATTTTAGCGGCAATGCCTGCATAATTGACTAAGCCTCAGTAAAATCAGGATGCAGTCAGAGTGCCTGTAATTATCAATACTTTCCCAGGGGAAAATGTATACACATCCTGCATAAACTCCAGAGCAAACTGATGTTTGAGCCAGGTTTGGAGGTCAGAGTTTCAAGGCTGCATCTGTCCCTGCCCCATGACCACTGGTAGCCCATGCTTCAGAAAGCTTCCTAATTGTTCACATCAAGTCGTGGTTTAGGCGGCAGAAGAAAAAAGCTATGCGTGAACATGAAATTTTAATAGGTAAAATCTTTTACATATACATGAAAAAGGATACTGGTACCTAAAGAAAAAAATCCTTTGTAATTGAATACAAAAAGCAGAGCCTTTTCACGGAAACTCCGGTGCAGCACTGTGATTGCAATTTCCCCCTCTTTCGTATTAACTCTTATCTCTCATTTATCCTGAATCATCCTCATTTGATTTTTAAAAGAAAAAGCTTGAGAAGCCATTTATCTTTCCTTGTTCAAGTTTCTTAGCTTTAAAGATCAAAGTTACAAGATGAATAATGCATACAGGTTTTCATTCCTTTTTTGTGTGGCTGTCATGTGACATCAACAGTTTTGAATGACTTACACTCTTATTTTAGATAGGTTGTAACTTAAATTCTCAATTCCCATTTCATTTCCTGGCCCTTAAATAATATCACAAATGCAGAGCATTTATTACATCTTACACAATGCTATTTTTACATGTGTGAGTGATGAAAATGTTTTTTTACAAAATGTGAAAACAAAGCCTCTGATCTTCTGCTGTGACAGGAAAACTTCCTGAATGGTACCATCCCGAGGAAGATGTTTTATTTATTTGCCCCAAATTTTTTTGTTAATGAATTGTCAAAGAGAACTACATTCATTCTTCTTGGTGGAGACCAGTCATAGCCTCATTGTGCTTCAGGATGTTTAAAACTACATAGCTGATGTGACCTCGATCATGAGAAGAAAGAAAAAAGAAATGGAAGATGTTAGTTAGAAAGGAAAAGAAAGGGTTGATTATATTGGAGGGAACAGTGGAAAAAGCAGGAATTAATTCCTTGTTTAGGAAAGGGGTCTTTCTTTCCAAAGTTAAATTGCAGTGGGAAAAATTGCAACGGGGAGGTGAATCAAGAGAAGGAAAACAAAAAGTGATTGAATTTGTTGGTGTGTGCTGTGTGGAGTAACAGTCTCAACCCATTAGAGCAGCAATGCTCCTGACAGAAACCATACTGTTATGGTGCCACTCCAAATTAATTCAAGATGTTTATCCTTATTTCTTTCTTCTCCATTCCTCTTTTTCTGGCCTCCTCTCTTTTTCATGTATTTATCAGTTGTTAATCTCTAAACTACTTAGTTTCCCATAATTGTGTATTTTAGATACACAGCAGAAGAATGCATGTTCCAGTAGGGGATGTAATTCTGATGGCAACATTGTCTGTCCTATGGAGAGCTGCATGAAGGATCGTGGCCTGGGTGCACAGCACACAAAGCAGTGGGGGTGAGGGTAAGGTGGGGAGCAAGGACTTACAGTTCAGGGTTTTATTTCATTTTAATTGTTTTTCTTTTTTGGGGCAGATTAGAGGGCAAGCAGCAATTTCCTATATGCCCCTGGAGGGTTAGAAAGAGAAGTGTATTTTTTTTTTTTTCTGATTCCCAATATGTATTTGCTGCCTCCCCCAGCAATTTCCTTTCTTCTGAGTCCTTTTTCTTTTTTCTGTCTCTTTTTTTCACTCCCTGGGAGGGTTGGCTTCCCACTTCACCTCTCTTTTTCCTTCATCTCCTGATCCCTACAATGCTGGCTTCCTTGAGGATCAAGAGTAGTTTTTGTTAATGTTTTATGTTTCTTCTGCTGATAAATATTGTTTCCCCTGGTGACACAGCAGGAGCTGCTGTGAGTTAACTTGGCACCCCAAGGGGGAAAAAATGCAAAAGATTGTGAAAAATAATTTGGAACTACACGGTTGTCCCAGAGGACAGTGAGAATGACTCTCAATCCTGCTGTTTCTCCCCCTTATTTTTTCCAAAATGTGACATTGTTTTTCTGTGTTCACGCTTAAAGCTCTGTGTCAGGGTCCCTGTTGTTCCTGCTGAAATCTCTCTGCTCTCCAGATTCCACAAATCTTTGTGTCTTCTGGATCATTTCTCCCCTGTTTGGTGTTCTGATCTTGGCATGTACTTGTACTGTCCCCTGCCTTATCATCTGGACACCTTTCCCATCTCTCTCCTCAGTTCTGACTGTGTGCCTGCCTCTCCCCCTGCCATGTCTAAACCAGTCCAGTTTCCATATCTGCACAACCACTCTGTTAAGACAGAGTTGTCAGGGTATCTTCTGACTTCTGACTCTGACACTTCTCCTTCCCATGTCATTTTTTTAATTATCATAGGCTTATCCAAGCTCTTTTCATTGGTACATTAATCTTTCATTAGCATTTGTTGCATCACTTTGTACATTGTTTGTGGGGTTTTTGGCTGAGCCCTGAAACCTATTACCTTCTCCTACAGAGGACCATGCTCATCTTGGAAGGCTGTAAAAAAATCTAATAGTCTGGGCTAACACAAAGAGGAGAAAATATCAGACTTTTATTTTTGTATTCATTCTCTTTCACTTCTTCCATCCTATTTGGAGCCTTACCGTACTCACTTCATTTTTCAGGCTTAGCCCTTTGAAACAACACTTCTCATCTCCACCACATCCACGAGTAGCTTCCAACCCTGACCACGGCCATTAAACAGCGAGAGCTTGCGTTCCTGCAAGCGAGCACCGAAGCAAATGTGGGTTGAAAACCCCAAATTATTACAAGATTCTCCCCTCGCAGCCTTTATTTCAGGTTTGCCGTCGTAAAGAGAGCTCAGCTCTGCAGGCAGGCCTCGTCAGGCAGATGTGAGCTCGTTCAGCTCGCTCTCTGAGCCGACCAGGAGCCATATGGCAGCGGTTACTGTGGCGCCGAGCCTGAGCTAACAAGCCCTGCTGAGAGACAGGCTGGGCCGCTCCGGCACGGCACGGGACTAACACGGCCACACAGCTTCTGCTGCGCTGGGGGCATGGGCAAAGCGGGCCTGCCTTGGCTTCAGAGGCTCCACGTGCCAAGCCAAACGACCTGAAAATGCCCGTGTGGACATCATTCCCTTCTCTGTAGCTCAGCTGTCCTGAGTACTTGGTGGGCAAGATGATTTCTCCGTCTGCTGCGGGAACATGGCAAGGAAAAAGCCTGTTGGTCTGAAGTATTTGGGTCATAATCAATGCCCAGCATTGTTCTAGTTGGTTTAAAGGGCTCGTTATTAGCCCTGAAGCTTCTGTGCAGGGTTGCTGGGTGGGCTAAGACGTGCATTGGTTCATACTTGTTGCAATGTGTCTTCTCAGCAGACATCTCCAAAGGATGATGTTGGTCTGTGGAATTAGGGGAAAGAGAAGGAGCATCATGACACAGGCTAAAAGGGTGGCCCAGTGTCAAACATCTGTGGACTGAGGAGTACACCAGGGCTTGTGCTGGCTATCACAGAGACTAGATTTTGCATTTAGGGCTAAACTGACCTTCTGTGTTCCCAAGAACATGCCTGGTAGTAGTGAAACCTACTGTGTGAGGTTATCAGATTTATTGACTGTGTTCACGCTAACTGAAAGTGCTGGAATTAAAAATCATCATAATTCAGCATTAGATTGAATTAGGTAAAAAGGCTTCCTGTGGTCATTAAACTTGCTGGCTTTTTAAACCAAGTTACTGCTGATCATATTTGACCCTACAGATAACAGTATCTGTTCCTTCTAGTTTTTCTCACAACTTTCAAAAATGTTCTTTTGCATCAGTGGAGCACTTTGCTTCAGCTGTTTTTGTCTTCTCACCACTTGAAAAGTTCAGCATTAGACATGCATAACTATGGTTTCTCACTATTGTTTCACCCAGCAGTAGTGAAAAGTACTTTAATGTGGAATAAGTATGTATTTTTCTACAGTCAGCTTTATTTTATGCCAATTTCTCTTTTCAATTATAAAAGTAAAGTGAAAAGAATGGAGTTCTTTTGCAGATACTCTGTGGACTTACTGGAATTTGAACACTCCTCATTGAGTCAAAATTCACCACAGGTTTCTTTTGTCCCTAGTCATGAACTGATGACCTAGATAGTAAAAGAAAATAAATGCCTGCAGCAAATAGAGTATGTGTTAGATATCTTGAGTTTTGAGACATCCACAGGCCTAGACATTAGACTATCAGGATTTTCTTGTTAAAACAGCTTATTGAGAGTTTTGAACCTCTGGGACCATCTGAAATTGTAGAAATGGTGTCTGGGAAGCTTTTCTTTAAAAAAATAATAAAAAGCCAGGTGGTTGGTATCTCAGACTAGGTTACTTGAGCTATGCAGGGCGTGTAGGACTTTATGATTTCGATGGTTAGGAGCAAAGGTGATTTATTATGCTGAGAAAGTAAATTCCTTGTTTTGTTTGGCTGACAGTCTCGTTATTGGGGTTTTTTTGGATGGGCAAGAGAGATGAAAAAAGGATGTGGGAGGGAAATTATTTCTCCATTCATTTTATTCTCCTAATGAAAAAGAAACATTTTTGTTTGGTTAGTTTTTTTAAGCAGTCAGGAAAGGAGCCTTTGTTTATATTACAGACAATAAAGATGGAGATTGGTTTTATAAAGTTAATTCTTCTCTTCCCCTCCCTTCATCAGCTGCAGGGAAATCTTACATATAGAGTGTGGACATCCTCCTCTAAGTTAAAAATCCCTTTCTGGGAACACTGTTCTCCCCACCCCCTTAGGGAGTGCTGTACTTTCTACTTTCTCTGCTTCCTCAGCATGAGCAGAAACAATGACAAGCAAAGCAATATTGGAAAAAATCAGGCTTCCAGAGGCTTTTATGAATCTGTCACACTGAACATGAGGACTCACCCAGGGAAGTGTGCCACTGGTGCACAGGCAGAAAACAGGTTTAGAGTAGAGTTCAGGCCACTGGACGTGGGACTTAGGATCCCTACAGGTCAAATGTGCAAAAAAAAGCAGTACAAATCCTCTGCATTCCAGGGTTCTTTCGCGCAGACTCCTGGACCTCTGAGCAGTTAACTTGATTTTTTACTCTATTTATGTTTACTTTATAGTCATGCAGAGGGATATTTCCATTAGTAAAGCATGAGAGACCTTTTAATACACAAATATCCTACAGAAATCAAAGTATTATTTGTGGCAAGTCTGTAGATTGAAGCAGAGCAACCCTGCTCCTCGCTGTGTTCATGGCTTTCCAAACACTGAAACCCTCTCCAGTTGGGGGGATAGGGAGGGGAGGAAAAAAAAAAAAGTACATTTTTGTTCTTGAAAGTCTCTAGTGGACCTTATAAATTTGATTGTACTTGGCATTTTTGATATTCCTGGTCGCTTGCACACCACAGCAGCCACATGTTGTCACTTAAAATCTAAATATCGGGTAACTGCTAACTGAGACTTTATTGTGTATCATGCTTATTTTAGGAATTACTTTTGTAAAGCAAAAATGACACTAACTCTAAAAGCATGTTTAATAAAACCTCAACAATCTGTGTGCTGAGTTTGCACATATTATGTTCTCATAATCAAAAGAAAAATGTAGAATAAAAATAGTAGAGAAGAACAGTGCCCGTTTTTGGAGCCTTGAACAGATGTAAGTGATTAGAGCTTCTTGTTTGGTTTGCTTTGATTTTTTGGTCTACTTTTTGAAAGTTCTGTCAACTTCACTTTTGCTTATTTCACTTTGTTTGGATAGTTTTGCCTTACTGAGTTTCCTGTGATGCTTCTGGATATATGAAAAGTCTAGTCCAAATCACAGCACTTCAAAAATAATAATTTTTCAGTTCTTGGGTTTCCTCAACCCAACAGAGTACTTCTCTCTCTCCAGGTAATAATATACTCACAATTACTTGCTGCCAAGTTTAGATGTTCACCACGTGCAGCAGTGTGGGACCAGCACACACATTGCAGGGTGTTATTCCAGACTCCTGTGTAATATTATGCAGGACCAAGTCTGCCTTCTTACGGTTGTCCTCCTTAAAAGGGAAAGGAAAAAAAAAAAAGCTGATTTCTTTCTTTGTCTAGATGTAAAATAATTCTTGCTAATACTCATGCTACGCTGAGCAATTAATTGATTTTTTTTTTTAATCCTCCTGAAAAATCGTTGTCTAACAAGAATCTGTTTGGCAAGCGGTCACATAAAGATCGTTCTTTTATTTAACATAGAAGTGTGGGTGGTTAGTTATACTTGGATCTATTTATACTCTTATTATTTTTTCTAACTCAGCAGCTTTGCTTTTGCCTCTGTCTGCTGCTGTTGTCAGTTGTCTGCTTGCCTCTGTGAGGCCTCCTGGTTCTGGCCTCATGGGGAAAGAGTAAATTACACAGAGACAGAGGGGGGAGAAGTGAATCAGTTTAAGAGTGAATAAAACCCACTAATTTTGCAGGGAAAATAATGCTGTTAAAAAAAAGTAAACCATGAGAAAGTAAAATGCTTTCCTGGTGCGTATCTTGAAATATTTCTAGTGCCACATGGAATTTTGAAACTAGCCATGGAGATTTGTATGCTTAAGTAATTTTGCCTTCCTTCACAAAATGTGTAGTTTGGTTCCTTGACCAAAATGATGATGGATCAAGATCTCTTCACTGTAATTTTGTGGGGTTTTTGCATCATTGTTTTTCAAAGTGTCTATGCCATTCAGAATGTCAGGTGTTTGAAAGAAGTTGACATGATGGCTTGGACTTCTCTCCACCATGCCACACGTTTCAAACTCTGCTGATCTTGCTCTCAAGATCCGAATATATGAAATCATTTGTCTCTTAGGACTTCTTTGAACTCTGGTGCCCAGTTGGAACATTTCTCTTGGAGTAAGACCTGATGCAAATCAAATAGGGAAAAAATTGCTTGTTCAGGGTAAAGTGTTACCACAGGAGCTGCAGGTGCCTGATGGAAGCAATTTCATGGTGCATGGTATGTATTCCAGAAATGAGTGGTCCTGCTCTCTGGCAGACCTGTACACTGCATAGAATTAAAGATCTGCTTTTACCATAAGGCTATACAGTCATTGCAACACAATTTCTAAGCTTTGTGCTGCAAAACATTTTCCTACAGAGAAAATTATTGTGCAGTGAAGGAAAGATTGCCTTGAGGTAGAAAGTCTGCCAGCTAAGCAAAGCAGATTGCTTGGGCTGCTGCAATCTTCCTGTGCCATTTTGGGCAAGCCTTGAAGTTGTTTGGTTCTTCTTATTCAGCATTTCACGAGTTGTGGGTCTGAATTCGTACATGGGAAGCAGCCTGACACTGTTGCAACAAAGGTGTGTTATGCCGCGTAGCCAAAGTGCAAAGTGTTATTACATCCTAAGTCATAAATAGGCTCTGTTTTTGGAAGGTAAAACAGTAGAGTCATATCTCTGCTTTCATGTTCAGGCCATGCTCCAGTCTAGGTGCTTGTGATGGTATAATACTTGCAGAATCTAGCCCACCTACAAATACTCAGAGATTTTCTGTAATTTTAAAGAGAACCTCTCTTTATCTTTCAAGTCATGCTGAAGGGTTTAAGTGGTTTGAAGGTTATTGTCCCTTGTATTCAAGGATCTCAGAGGTTTTTAATAAACTAGGAATGTTTGTATAGAAGGCACTTTGCATAACTGTAATCCTGGGAAGTTTTCATTCACAGTGACTGTGGTTAGAGTGTTTCACTGAAGTGCACTTTGCACACATCCTGAACTCTGGGTGTGAAAGTCTGGCATTACTGAAATCAGTGTGAGTATTACCACTGTCTTTCCTGAGACTCATGTTTCACCCTCTCCAAGAAAGTGTATAGTGGAATTTATAGCAAGAGAAAAGCCTCTTGTTTGGTGTGCTAAACGAGTTGATGTTCTTCACCTTTTTGTTGCAAGTGTTTTTACTGCTTCACTTCTTGTTTTTATTGGCTTGTTTGTCATTAAGGTACTTAAGGTATTCCAGTTGGAGGTTTGTGGACAAATGCCATATTGATTCTCAATTTTTGTTCTAATAAGGCTTTCTGCGAAGAAAATTCACGTGTCATCTGTCTTGCCGATATCTTTTGCATTGTCATTCTCAAATATTAGAAATCATGCAACTGGAGGTGACAGCTGTTACTCTGCTTTTGTCATCTAAAAGTGAAGGCTGTTGTATCTATTATTCTTGAGGTTAATAAGTGTAGGTGGTTGTAACAGGTTTTTCAGCAGGAGGAGAAACCTTAACTTCAGCAGTCTGAACATTTTAAGTAGGACATGGGCAGATCACTTTTAAAATTTGCAAAATTAAGAGCAGCTGGAGCAACCAGAGTAAATCAACCTGTCAGCCTGCTTTGCTAGTTATTTCCACTTCAGAAATAGAAGGTGATATTTTAAAATGTTCACTTTTAGGATTTCAGCTGTAGTGAAGCTTGCTCTCCCTACTTTAGCCATCTTAACAAAGGCCATTTCTTCTACTGCTATGAATAAAAAGTTCAAGAAAAAGGCAGTGCTTCATCTTTGTAACATATACATTTCCTAGACTGCAGTGTCAGTTTTACTGGGCTGCTCTGTCAATGAGTCTCAAATTCACCTTGAAGGATCACCCCCAGGGATGCCAGCTGAACCTCTGACCCTTCTATTCTGGCTGTCACCAGGGTTAACACATCATTACAGCTTGTGATGTCTGGGATACCTGTGCTTTCGGAGCCTTTATCAACCGACACTGTTTCACACAGCTTAAACAGGGCTCTGTCTCTCCTTACTTTTTCACAGGAATATGTTTATTGATTTTTGGGAATGAGTTGTATTTCTTCCTAATTTTGCGTTAAAATAGATGTGAAATTTTAAAACTTACAGACACATCTCTTGTTTTTCCTAAATAGCTAAAACAGCAACTATTGGTTGTAGATAAAAATAAAAGATGAGGGAGCGTTCTCTATTAAAATTTGAAAGTTGGCAAGTTCATACCTGAGCTGTTGCTTACAAAACCACATTGCTACACAGTGCAAAAAAAAAATTGTGGTGAGAGACAAAAGGACAACATATTAAGCATTGGTTTTGTGGGATAAGTTCTAGCTACTGAGAGGTTAAGGAATTTTTGTTAATTTGGAATTTTCTTGCTGAGGTACCATGTTGGATAATCAACTGGTTATAATTAAAATGGAGTTTGGTTTGCTAACCTGAAAAGTGGTATTTTCAAATACTTTTCTTGTCTGTGGCACTGATATGTAGCCAAGGGAACTCTTTTATAAGAGAAGCCTGTTGACACAGATTTTCCACATATGTATTACAATATTGTTTTAATATATTGTGCATTAAAGGTTGGACTCGATGGTCTTAACAATTCAATGATTCTAAATGCACTCTTAGTAGAGTTCTTTACTTTTTTCCAAGATTGTCCTCTGATAAAACATGTAGGGCATTTGGCCAGACCTGATTCTGGATGCTGTTAATGGCCATCAGTTTTGTGTTCATGAAATAATGAAAGCAACAGACATCAAAATCAGTTAATTCTAGCTCCTGTATTGTTTCAGAGGACTTCCACATATTCTCATTGGGGAATTGACACCACTAATGTTGAAAAGTCTTAAAAGGTAAAGATGACCTATTTATTCTGGTACACTGGAGAATGCCAGTGGAATTTTTGTTTCTGCTGATGGAGATAACTTTTAATCTCAAGCAACCCACAGCCTACTAGTTTTTACTTTTGTATTGGTTCTTTCTTACTTGTTACAAAATGCAGTCCTTAAAAATAAGTCTACACGCATTACACCTAGGTACCTATCTTCAGGATTCAAATGATATGCAAATGATGTGCAAATTTACTCATTGTCCACATTCAGCTGAGCAAGCTGAGATGATACTGGGACAGGGTTGTATCCACTTTTGTCCTCTCTATAAACACTTTGAATAGTCTTTTAGGTAGCAAACCTTAAATCACTCCTTTCAGTTAGATTTATCTTTTAGGTAACAAGTCTTAAATCACTCCTTTCAATTAGATTTGTGTCATTTTCCTTTTTTTAGGCTTGTCTGGAAACCTTTAATAGCATAACAATTAGGCTAGCTCCAGTTAGGTATGATCCAATGGTTTTTTCCCTGTGGAACTGTTTGAAGAGTAGTTGACAGTGTCACAAAATAAGCTTCTGAGGAGGAAAAATATTGTTTATTTAACCACATGATTGTACAGAAAAAGAAACACTTCAAGCCACTCTAATATCTGTGTGCGTATCTGACTCACTGAGCATATGACATTTCTTTCCATTGGAATTCCATATGGATACCTTCTTTCTTCCAAATCCCCACTTAATGAGCTTCTGGTCTTTCACTCCTCAAGGAAGTGTGAGTCTCATTAAATCCCTCTTCCTGATTTGGTTTTTGCCTCCTCTTATGTCTCAAGAACAGAGCTGCTGTTTGGGCTACAAGCATGTTGAAAAGTTAACCATTAAGATCATATAAACTAATACCTTTGTGGTAAATTTCCAGGCAATTCTGCTATGAAATTAGTTTGCTATGTGAGCAGAATGAGCCTAGATCAAAATCTAACACATTGTTAAAAGTAACTCTAAATACAGCAAAGATATTTTAATATTCAGTGCATCAAAAGCCCTGCATGCCAGCTTGTTCTTTGCAGTCATGTTTGAAAGCATCAGGAGTCATATCAATAATTACAGCATGTATGCTTCAATTCTTGTGGGTCTTGAACAAAATTTTGACTCTAATAGGATTTTTCCAGAACTTCATATTCAGAAATTTAAGAATATTTAGGTGTTTTTTCTGAAACATAGTAGAAATATTCATGTTATAGTCTACCAAACGTTTCTTGCCGAATCTTAGATCTGGAAAAACGTTTAGTATGTCATTGCAATCCACTCAAAGTGAATCTTGTCAAAGGACAAAACTAGTTAACATGTTATGGCACTTTGGTCAAATATGGAACTATTTGAAAGGCGAAGAGAATCATCAGAACAATTTTTTTCCCTCTCTTTATCAAACATTCACTGAAATTATTACTTTTCTGGTCATGATTGACTTCCATTTTCGGTAGAATTTGGCTTTCTTTTTATTTCAAAATCAACAATATGACTGTCTTAGAAAAACTCTGTATGAAACACATGAAGGATAGTCCCTAATAGTATGATGCAAAGTACAATGCCCACCTCATGAAGTCTTAGGTTAGCTGAATATTTCTTTTTGTATTTATCATACTGGAGGAATTTTAGAACTTTTCCGCCTTATTTTCAGAGTTTGAAAACCACTTTGGGAGTCTTCCACAAAAAATGAATTTTCAAGGGTAGCAAGTATCAATTATTGAGCTTTTCTGGACATAAATAAGTGAAAACAGTGGATCTATGTGTACTCTAGGATGAACAAGGGTCATCTTTACTGTTAACAAAACTTTCTATAAAGTTATACCTTGGTGCAGACATCAGGGAAATGATGTGACCTCCTGTAATTTGTTTACATATTGATAAGTGGTTGATCCTGTTAATGTTTGTGTTGGAAAAGGAGGCAAGAAGACTCAGGAAGCTTATTGATAAGGTCTTTTGTTTGCATAAATGCTATCAAGGTAGTCCTTTATTCTTTAGTGTGTTTGTGCATCATTCTCCTTACGACACAGAGTCTAAAATATTTTTCCCATAAATATTTGTATATATTTGAGGCACTGATTGGAGTCATAGAGTGTTTCAGGAGTGGTGAGTTCAGACCTTGGTGGGGCTTCAGCAGGGGGAAACTCTTCCATGTCCCATTTGCAAATGGTCCCTGCTGGGTCAGGATGGCCCTGGGTGAATTGCAGGCCATGGGCTACAGGCAGCACCTCTGGTCAGCATTCAGGACCAGGTTTGGAAACTGGAATTACAAACTCAACTACCTGGACGTGTCAAAATGTCCATCTGATAGGCAGAAGTGTCGAGTACCCCACACCTTCCCCAGCAGCAAAGGACTCCTGGGAATGCATATGCAGGTTTTAACTTCCTACCACTGTCATAAAAAAGCTAATTCATACCAAGCAAACTAAAATCTGATCAGGTGACACTTTAAGTTTTTTGTAAAGATAACTTCTCACTCATTGTGTGTTTTTTACACTGCTCACACAGAGACGTCAGAGCTTCTTGTTTATATTAGGATAGAACTAATTTAAAATGGGCATGCACACAGACACAAGATGAAACAGAAAAGATGTGGAGTAATTTCAATTTCTCTGCCACTTTTCCAAGCCTGTTCCATCAATAACAAACATCAGAAAACAGGAGACACTAATTTCCACAGAACCTGGCCAGCTAGACTGTAGTTTGCTTTGCTTTGTAAATACAGATGGGGAAAGTCGAGCAGCTAGCATTTCCAGTGTCCAGAACAGTTTTTCCCTGCTTCCAGCTGTATTTCTCTCTCCACCTTTTCCATTGGTGCAGTTCACCATACCGTTTCAGCAACAACAAAAATTGTGCCAGGAGTTCAAACCCTCTGTGGCAGCTGAGAAGAATGGCGAGAAACTGCTGCAAAGGAAGCAATTATCCCAGCAGGGCTCCAGAACCCCCCTGAATAGCTCAGGCAGCCCCCCAGCCGTGAGCAGACAAGGCAAGGAGAGAGGCACCGCTTTTCAGGCTTCAGTCTCTTCATTCTCTCTGGCTTTTCACAGGGCAGCCACTTCCATTTACACCCTGAGCAATGGGCGGGTCACTGCTCCAAAGGCCAGGACCGAGTGGGAAGAGCCCAACTGGTAGGCAGCCTGTTCCTGCTGCCACTGGAGCCGTGTTTCCCAGTGGCCAGCCTTGCAGTAGCCCACAAACAACAACTGTGTGAGGGTATCATAGTCCAAGGATGGCAGTGGGAAACGTGTGAGCATCAGGGAGCAGCGATCCCAGTATGTACAGAGAATGGGAACAGTGTACGCTTTGTTCTGCTTGACTGCAACCTGTGCTGGCTTATTTTATGAGGGAAAGAGACTCCAAGGAGCTCCTGGCTTCACTGTCTGCTGCTAAAGATCAGCTTGTACTGTGTAATCCCCCGTGGCATCAGAGGGCTGAACATTTGTGAGCGGACCCGAGATCTGCAGGTCATTCACTGCCTGTTGAGTCTCTCTGGAGGATCCAAAGTTGAGCACAGAAGTAATGATGCTGGGCTGCTGTGCGAGCTGGGGTAATTGGGGGATTTGATCTTTACCTCTCTGTGGCTACATTCTCCTTACTCTTTGTAAGTTTAAATTCTAGCCATCTAGGAGCCTTTCTGTAGCTGTAAGGTCTAGCCCAGTCGATTTTCCAGTGTTCCTTCAATAAAAATGAAGGTTACACTCAGATTTGCTTGTGATTGCCTATGACTGCAGGCTTTTGCCTCAGTCCTGTAACACAAGGCTTGTGGGCAGACCACAGAAAATACAAGGAAATCTGTGATTTATGATTTGCATGTGCTGCAGTCACAAGAGCTGCAGTGATTGTTGACGGAAGGGTGAAATTATGGCAGGTTAATATATGATTTTTGTGTTTAACTGTTCATGAAAAATGATCGCTGTGGTGGATGTGTTCCTTTTTTTGAGAGTGTTACACAAATGATGTGAATTTTTTTATGTTTTCACAACTTTGTATGACCAGCATAGTCCTCCTATAAGAGTTCCACTAAGCTTAGGCTCAGTCAGAGATAAATGCAATAGAAACTTAACACAGATTTATATGCCTCTTTTGCAGCGTGGTCTCATTTCCATGGCATGTCATCTTGGTCAAAAGTCAGAGAATCAGTAGGGTTTTAGTTATGTTAGAAAACACTTCATATTTTTTCAAGGTTAGTTTTGCAGAATATTTGTTTATTCATAGTGTTTACTTGACGGGGCCAACACTTCTTTGGAAACAAATTTGATTATAAAGTTTTGAAAGAAAATGTTTTGAAGGAGAAGTCAAATCTGTCTCAAAATTTCAAACTGTCAAAACACAAACTTGGAAAGGTATGAAAGAATCCGCTGCATTTTTGTCACCTGCGACTAATTTCATTTGCTTGGTTTGGTTCTGTGTTTGTGTTCTCTGCCACAGAGAGCTCAGGTTTACCCCCAGAGGAACACAGAAACTCATTCCTCTCTTGGGAAGCTGCTGTGCCAGCTCCAGGGAGGAAAGCTTTCACAGGCAATTTAGTGCAGGAAGTGCAGCAGTCACGGGAAGGATCCGGGAGCTGTGATTTGCATCCCCTTCAGCAAGGAGCTGGGCAGCCAGTCTCAGAGGGGATGTGCCTTCTCCTCGAGACAAGTGGGAGTCTGAGCCAAAACTGCCGCATCTCAGAAGGTCACTGGATGACTGAAACCACAGCTGAAAAGGATGACCTGCTGTACAGACCATGCCAAGAGAAAAGTTTTGAATAATTCATTTCTATTTCTTGTCCTCTGTTCTCAAACTGTGGCGATTTCGTTGTTGTTTCACAGTTGTACTTTTAACTCTAGGAGAACCTGGGGTTTTCATGTTGAAAGCCTTTCGTTTTCTTGTGGGAGCTCATGGTAAGAGAAGACCTATGAACTTCTACTTCAAATCTCTTGGTAACTCAAGTCCTATCAGAACAGTTCCTTTTAGAAGACCCTATAGAAGGACCTTGTTAAAACTCATATTTTAGAGTGGTCACTGTGAGGGATCTGCAGTCTGAAAAATGTCTTTCTTCAGATCACAAGTTTTGGTGAAGTTTTATCCATCCGTGCTTCTGAGCTTTGAAGTTGAAAGTTAGGACTCTGCTGTTGAAGACTCGGGCTCTGCACAGCTCCTCTTTCCTTAGCAGAAAGCAGGACATTTCCTCCTGATGAAATACACCCCATGATATACAGTTGTCTTAAATCCATGTTGTTGTTCTGACAGCCCTAACCCCAGCTTTAGAAAGGTAAGGCAATGTTGGTTAATGCCTACAATGACTGTTAGGAACTGAAATACCTCCCAAAATCAGCAGCAGAGTCCGTACCCCCTGGAATGGCATGGTAGTTGTACTCCTCCCTCCACCCCTGGTGCTGTCTGCAGAGTTTAGGAGTGCTCTGCACCGTGCAGAGTTACTGCAGAGTTGGGTCTGGTCATGTAAATGGACCCTTGTGCTCACTGGAGACCTAATATGAAACCAC
Organism: Myiozetetes cayanensis; assembly: GCF_022539395.1. NCBI lineage: Eukaryota > Metazoa > Chordata > Aves > Passeriformes > Tyrannidae > Myiozetetes > Myiozetetes cayanensis. Next base: position 8,495,257 of record NW_026087742.1, read on the forward strand.
CCCTTGGCCTCATCCATGGTGACTTTTTAACACAGCCCCTCAGAGTGACCTGGGCTTGCGTTTTGCAGTGTGGGCACTCTCAGTGGGAAACGGGCTGCTAAATTCCTCTGGAGATTTGGGTTATGTAGTTTCTTTTATGGTTACCAGGTAGGATTTTTTTATGTGTTTTAAAAAATGTGTGGTTTGTTGGTATTATTTTTCCATATCGCATTTGTGATTCTTTAGGTAACATAATTAGAAACTGAGAGTTTTTGTGTGGCAAATTAACCCTGGCTGGTCTGAGACTTTATCCTTGGAGGTGTGTAAATAACACAGTAGTGGTGATGCTTGAAAGAAACTTCCTGTGTAACTGGTACCTCAGATCATCTAGACTTGCTAAAGGGGAGAGAAATGAAGACATGCAAGATACTGAGTTCAGCTCAAGTTCACTTTTATTTCTGATTTCAGTCACTGGTTGCAGTGAAAGCTACGTATGCACCGGTGCATCCAGGGCAGACTCATACGTGAGGTTAAATTTACAGTTTTACAGAAATGCCATAGTCATCATTACAAACATGTCATTCCTATGCTGGGCCTTCTTTGGGTGTTGCACAAAGATTGCTTGTTCCATATATTTTTTAGTAACCCATGGAATGTTACTGTGTTGCCCATTAGTTGGTTTAGTGCATTTTCTGTACTCAGTAAATAACACTGTGAAAAACAGTTTCTGAGGTGTTAGGTGTCTTTTTTTAAAGATTTAAGGCTATGAAGGTAGTTGTCACATGCTTCAGTTATGAGATTTTAATCTTGGTTTGTAATAGGAAAGGAGGAAGTATTACATACTAAATTTTGTATTGTAACTGTGAGAAATATTTTACTGTTCATATATTGTCATATAAACATAACTGTCTGTTCAGAAACTAGTTCTGACTAATGTGAGCCAATATGGATTATTTTGAATTAAGTCTTCCTTTGTGATTAACAAAAGCCTAATGTGTGTAGAAAGTAAGTTTGGGGTCATTACATTTTTAAAACTTTTGAGAATTGTATGTGCTGAGGTATGGATTTTCCTTTTCTGAATTTGATTTATGACATTTTACATATATCTTGGCTGTTTCCATGATCATGTTGGGTAAAGTATCAAACACATATGGAAATTCTGATATTTGATGCCTTGTGATAATGGCAAGGGCTGAATAACTCTCAGCTGCCTCTGAAGTCACCAAGCAATTCAGGACACAGATAACCCTTAATCCTTTGTAGATATCCATCATCTTGTGGTTACAACCATTAATAATGAGGCCATAAAAGTGAGAAAGGGAGTCTTAGGAGCGGACTCGAATCTGATTCTGACTCTGATGTATCCTATCTGGATTGGCAGGGGTGCCAGAAGCAGCAGCTTGAATCTATTGTCATTTTATCTACCTTCAAAGCTCTTTCTTTTCACGTAAAGCAATCTTACTATGCATTCTGTACCTTCCTTTGGACTCTACCTCCAAGCCTATCGGTATTGCGAGACTGTTTTGTTGGTCTGTATGGTAGAGGGGAGCAATTGACTTGCACTTTGTCATGACAGATTTACAGCACAGGAAGACCACTTGAAAGAATGTTTCAGACTACTTTCAAATAGAATTTTTTGTGTGTTTGATCTGGAGGAGGCAGCATGTACCTTCCTGGGGTCCCAGAGAATGGAACGGAAGGCAGGACGGACTCCTCTGTCTGAGCTTTGAAGTTAAACAAGAACAAACTTTAATCATTGGTAAAGACCTGTTCCAAACATGTTTTGATGTCTAGGCGTCTGATATTTAAGCGTATTGTAATAGATAGGGAAGACTATGTGGGATTCACAAAGCTTAGAACGAAATACAAATTTTGAAACAAAAATTTAAGGAAGTCATTTATACTCTTTTTTTGTTCAACTTTGTGGAAACTGCAAAGTTGTCTTCTGTTGCTGACGTTCCATGCTTTTACACTCTATGCTGCAAGTCATTTTATGGATATTTTGGGATGCTAGATAACATAAAGGAAAATGAGAAATCTCCTTGTTTCTCAACTTAGAATTAAAAGCTACATTTTACTTGGTGACACTATTAATTACATTTGCCTGTACTCACCTTGTCCTTTAACTGTTTTATTGTCATTTATAATTAGGTAATTTGCTTTTAAAGCAAAGACCGTGTCTGACAGGTTAATATCACGTGCCCATCACTTTCCATTTAAATAAAATGTGTTGTCATGTATGCTGTATTGTGGAAGACTGAAATAGATGAAATTTGTGGTATCGCATATGCAGAAACCATGACTATACAAACACGTCAATATTTCATTCTTTAGTCCAAATTTCATTTTCCTTTGGATCAAAGTTTGCTTTGGAGTTATTTTGCAATAGAGCAGATTTCATTTCTTAAATAGAACTAAACTAGGAGCTAAAGGAAAGCTTAAAAAAAATGTCTGTCACCTTTATATTTGGACTTCCCAACCATTTCTCTCATTGCTTCATTCTGTCTCATATTTCATAGCACATTTCTGTGAAAAGTAAATGAATCACCCACGTATATAAAAATATTTCTTAACATAGACAGATGGGTATGGATTTATTCATGCAGAAATTTACACGCATATACACAACACACATAGGTATATAAAATATGGTCTTAGAGTAAGAATAAATGTGTGTACAGCTATACTGAATACTTGGTGGTATGTCGTAGAACCCTTGGGTAAGTTTTTATGGATTTGATTTATTGGCTGACTGAGTTGATTCATTATTTGTATATGATTTTTTGCTGCTGGGTGGCCATAATTTCCAATTCTGGACCTAGTTAACTCTGTGGGTGCCTAGAGATTCCTGTATGAACATCTCCGACTATTGTTTAAAGAGATAAATGAAGTGGATTTGCTTGAATGAGCAATTTACTCATGAGGAGCAAAATATGGTCAGGCAGGCAGGTCATAGATAATAGCTTTCAATAAGTCTTTGTAAGTCACTGTACTACCATGCATTCTCTTAACGTGCAGATGATAATCCATACGTGTGTTACAGGCAACTGAGGATCATCTGTGATCACAATCTTTTCCTCTTATTAGAATTCAGTGCTTTTTTCTTGTATTGTCTCTACTTGCAAAGCTCTGATGGATCTGCTGGTAGGCACAGAACAGAACAAAACCCTGAGGAGGTGTGAAAAGTCAAGAAGTGGCTTGGCTTCATTTCCATAGAAATGAAACAGGACACGCACTTTCAGACCAGGACTGAAAGCTCTGGCAGTTTAGTAGAGCGATTCTTTTCCCATGACACACAGTATCTACCAGAGTAGTGTAATAAAACTGTTTGCTGTATGCTGTTTACTGGGAAGAGAGGACTTATCTTTGTATTCAGGAGGGTGACAACTCTTCTGGAGTTTTGGGGTGTAATGGTACATTGCCTATCCCTTTTTCAAACCATTGTACCGTTTGCTGCTATGAAGTCTGGCTGGTGTATGCTGGGGCGGGGGCAAAAATATGAGAAGAGCCAAAGCACTCAGATTAAAATGCCTTCATTAACTATTAAGTGTCCACAGACTATAATTCGAATTCGCAGGATTTCAGATACTGTGCCCAAAGGTGATTGGAGTCTTTATTGCTCTAAATGCTGGAGATGAACTGGACATACTGAATATGAACTTAGTAAGACAAAGAAACATAGCAGGGATTCTGTATGTGTTCCTACCAGGTTTCACACGGATGTGTTTCATCGTGTCCTTTCTGACTCAAAGCCGTTGGGTCTGCAGTCCATAGGTATTTCTGGAGTTTCCTATTGCAAGGAAAAGTGGCAAACATTGCACACAGACAACGTCAGTTTGTCATAGCTGCAGTTTTCATTTCCATTGTCTCGTTAATAAACAGAAGGGCTTGATCAATTTTTCCAAGACGGTGGGTACTTAATTGTTAAAATTTAATGAAAAACTTTAGTAGTTACCCACCACCCACCAGCGGAAGTTTGCTTATTTCTAGCCATCTGTGGCTGCTCCAGTTACAGACGTGTAATTCCACATCCACTTGTGGTACATTTTATTGTAGCTGTGTAATTCATCACTATTCCATGTGGCATAACCATCACTGGAGCTGAAGTTCTAAGCATTTCTTACATTTTAAGGAAAACAACCAAACAAGCAGAAGATCAGCAAAGGAAAACTGTTTGTGAATGCATTCAGAATTCCATCTTGGAAGCACAGCTTCCTTCAGTAGGTGTGTCACATCTTAGGAAGTCTGCCTCAACATCCATAAGAGAATGTTGCCTCTGCCTCTTCTTTCTTATATAAATCTCAAATAACTTGGAAGAAAAGCAGCTTTCAATGATTTTTCAGTTGTTCATATGTTTCTGCTTTAATGCTTCTTCTCTCCATCTATGCTTTGAAGAGAGTCTTGTGGTGATTCCTACAAGAAATTCCTAGGATGGCTCTTGCTGGAGGTTACAATTTGTGCAAGACACACAGTTGTGTCATATTGTAATGGGATTTTTGTTACGTGATAAAATAACAGAGAAGCACAAATGCTACTGAATGTCAGTGGGACTTGGAGGACATATGAAAATCACTGCTTTCAGTTTACATGGGTTTGAAATCATCAGATGAGTTGGTAAATTCCTGTGATATGTAAATACGTTTCTTTGTTAAATCCAGTGCATTCATAATTGATACACATGAAAAATATGCATTTCTGCATGTGCGTTTGGATATACAAATACCACAAGTGGAAGTCTTTCTAAAACTGTTTTTTAAAATTATTTGCATAGATTAATTGGAAAATAAATCACTTTCTGTGATTTAGGGAGCTGTAAAACAGTAATAATTATAGAGAGACTTCTAGTTATATTTTACATTCCCACCTCCTGCTTACCAGTTCAGGCAGTCAGCAATATGAAAGTTCACGAAGATTCTTGAAAAATGTGTATTTGCAGGTCACCTCTGTTTTGGTTTGTTTTTTTTTTTTTCATCCTTCACGCCTCAAATCCCCACTGAAATTTCCACATTACTGGCTTCCTGGATGATAAAGGACATATCTCTTCTGTTCTCAAGCAGCGAGTGCCAAAGGCAACGGAACGACATTTGTATGCAACGCTGTCTGCGTTGCACGTGCGCGCTCATTCATCTCAATAACCGACTGTCATCTCTCTGCGCCCACATCTTGCAATGATAATAAGAGCCCAACGCTGCTCAAGATGTCAGATTTTCGGGGATAGATTTCTAGCTGCAGGCAGCTCCGGCTAAATGCCTCATCTTGAGAACACTCTCGTCCTTGTCACTGACCACATCAGACCCTTTCATGTAGCTGCATATATGGCTTTTATTTGTTGTGGACTTCCACCCCTGCCTTGAACTGCGGTGGTTTTCGCAAGTGATTTGACTCGTACGCGTGTGTTCACTTCAAAATGTAGTTAATGTAATTAAGTAACATTTTTGTGTGTTGAAGTAACATATTCAGCTGCCTCTACAAATTTTGCTGCGTTTTGGTGAACTTTGAAACTTGTTCAACCCTTCGGTCAATGAAATGGGAGAATAAATAGTTTTAAAGGAAAATCAGATCTTTTCATATGTGTCTAATAGGTATTTTTATATAAGATAATAAGATTTGGAATCACAGAGGGTAAGTATGTTTTCTGATTTGTGGGTTATTTGTATTCTGTTATCTTCCAAAAACTGAATCCAAAATTAAGAGCAGAATGTTATTCATTTCCCGGTAAGAATTTAATTGTTTTTACCCATCTGCTTATCAGCCTTTAAAATTATCAATTTAAAGGTGAAAGAACTAAAGAATAAAGAATTTCCTTCACTTCCTTAAGAAATGATAACCAAAACAAACACAAGATTCATAAATAATAATGAGCACAACCAGCAGTAGGATAACATACACATATTTCTTGTCAAGAAAAAGTGATTGCAGCACTTGATGTGAAAATGAGATTTATGTCTAGTAGTAATTTTTACTCTCCACCTGATTGTATCAGTACATAGGAAGGGATTGTAGGTTTTCTGGCCAACAAGCATTTTACAGGCTGTTGAACAGCCAATATTACATTATGCAGAATGAAAAAAAAAAAAAGAGTAATAGGGGTCCAAATCTGAGAGGTTTTAATATGCTGATATAGAATTAAGAGGCAAACTTTTTGTATAAGAGAAAGAAGTTGGGCTAATAGTATTTTTTTTTCACTTTATTTTTGGTATGACTTGGAAAATCACTGATGGTTCGTTTTGTTTCGTTATCTGTAACAAAATATTTTTCAAGTTAATATTCTTAAGTCGCTACTTCATATTAAGGTATTTTTATCATCTTTGATTTGTCCTAGATCAGAGGAGGAAAGCTCATGATCACATACACAAGAAAGAATGATGCTGGAAAATATGTCTGTGTTGGAACAAATATGGTTGGAGAACGTGAAAGTGAAGTTGCGGAGCTCACTGTTTTAGGTAAGAATTCCTCTTTTAAGGCTTTGTTGATGAAAATGTCCAACTTTCATTTTTCCTAGTAAGCCTTTTATTAAGGGTCATTCTCATCTATTGAAAATATTGAAAATGTTTTTAGTCACGGTTGTGTTATAGCAAATAGGAGACAGTTAATGGCTCTTCAGTCCACTTGGAACTATTTTTTCTATCAGAAGACACTTTCATATTTAGTTCTCAAACTGAAAATAATTCCAGTGTCCACTGACTGGATCAGTATTGTAAAATAATAGCAAAACAAAAACATTAAGAAGCAGAAGCTTAACGTTTCCGTCTTGCTGAAGAAAATCAGAAGTAGTCTAAGTTTCTATTTTAAATAATTATTCTTTCGTTTGTAGTTGTGTGTGCTGAGTACAACAGGTCTGCTTAGTCAAGTGATCCACGTGATAGTTCCTCTGAGCATCAAAAAATATGTTTTCATTTAAGATAACTGAGCTTAGCTGAAAACTACATTTTTTGCTGGTATTGCAGAAACAAAGCTGTGACTCCAAATGCAATCTCAGAGTTCCTTCAGCATGGGAAAAGTCCCTCATGTTCAGTGCAGATGCATCTTTGGTAGTTTTCATTCAAAATATGTCCCATTCTACTTTAAAATAGGGGAGGTTTGAAGTAGCTTAATGTGTTTCTGGAAAATAAATAGGTGTTTTATCAGCACTGGGTGAGAATATCCAAGGCATGGTTCATAGCAGACTGGTTTCCACCACAGTGCTGCTGCAGCAATAGCAGTCCTGGCTCTTTTTTTGTTGTTGTTGTTTCTCAGGATGCTGAAGTTGTGTCAGGGGAGGTTTAGGTTGGATATTAGTAAAAGGTTCTTCACCCAGAGTGTGGTTGGCACACGCTCCTCAGGAAAGTAGTCACAACACGAAGCCTGACAGAGTTCAAGAAGCGTTTGGATGATACTCCCAGGCCCATGGGGTGACTCTTGGGAATGTCCCATGCAGGGCTAAGAGTTGAACTCAATGATCCTTGTGTGTCTCTTCCAATTCAGCATATTCTGTGATGTTGTGACTCCTTTTGTTGTTTGGTTTCTAATTTTGTGATTTTTTTTTTTTTTAAATTCATTTTTAATAGCTGTCCTATCAGTCTTTGGCACTTTTATCTGTCTTCACTACTTTGTAGGAGTTAGAACTCAGGCAGCTTGAGGATGTGTTCGGAGTTCTATGTGAAGCAGGGATTTCCATAAAAAAAAATGAGTTTGCATGCCATCTTGAAGTTGTTCTAGATAGTAGTGTGTAAGCCCTGTGATCAACTGCACTGTTTTGGTTTTGGTTTATAAAGGCTTCTGGAGCACTTTTGGAGGAAGTTTGTTGTCAGATAGACTTACAGAACTTTCAAACAAAATCTAAAATTGAAAGTAAGTTGTAGTTACATGAGTGAAGTCCTGGCACCAGGCTCCTGTGTAACTGTACCAGTTAATAGCTCATCACTAGTCTGCTACCAACCAGGGAATCATGACATGGACTATTTGTTAACCTAGGCTGCAAAAATAGTCCTCTTGCTAAAAACACCTAATAAGAGGGGGAGGCATTGCAGGCAGAAGTCTGCCTGGCTTTTTCTTCATCTCATGTTCCCCTCAAACATATTTCTGATTTTCAGCCTGGGGAAACTAGTGAGGTTTTGCTTTCAAACAGGACAGTAAAGCTTTGAATGTCTTACCAGTCTGTGTCTAGAAATCCTTAATACGCCTTTTTTCTTTCAACTCAGACTTGGATACACGTGAAAAAGCACAAGAAATACGCTGACTTCATATATTAAAATCTTTCTACATAAATCTTCTATTTATGGGTTTTGGTTATTTAGAAGTTGAACTTTTGCTTTTAGGTCTCTGCTTTAGATCAGAGGGAGAGTGCCAGAAACTGTAATATTAGACAGTTTCAAAGTGATCCTTGCTAAGCTTGCCTTGTATGTACCAAATAGTCGTGTGACAAAGACAGATACTTAAATCAGTGCTGATTTCCCTTATCCGTTTCTGCATTTGAATAAGAGTGTTATGAATGGGCAGACAAAACCTCGTGGAAGTCCATTAGTCTTCTTTTAGGAAACTGATCTGGAGAACAATGTGCCTCTTGTGGGTTTTGCAGTCAGGCAGCAGTCCTGGACTTACCAGATCAGTCTTTTTTCTCTTGCATAATTGAGTTGAATATTCTCCCCCGAACTATTCTTACTCTGAGGTTTAATCCGAAATGTTCTTTTCTCGCATTCAGGTTTCAGGTTTTTTCAGCACCTACAAGAAAGGGGCCAAGGTGGGGAGGGGAGAGGGTGTCTGTATTTGTGTCGTTCTAAATTCACAGCTACATTCTGTAGATCTCTGCTTTATTTCTTACATCTTGTGTATGAACCCAGTCTAGAACTGACAGCTTAAAGATCAACTTGCTATTTAAGTTAACATTATTTCCTAATATTGCCAGCAAAGTTAAGTTTTCTACAACATAAGTGTCCAGCTGGCCTAGACATCCTCGAGAATAAAGGAAGCTTTTTTAATAGGGCTTTGTTCAGCTCACATTTCCACTTCAGTACTTTTTGAACCATTCACTACGTTTTTATAGTACTGAATATCTATGTCTTTATCTGCAAAGTCAGAGTAATATTTAGAACTGCCGTTTTCAAACACAAATGTGAGACATGAAGAGTATGGGCTTGTCTCTTTATCCTTCTGTCTGGTGCTTCTGTACTTCTGTGAGAAACTTGTGGCATATTTTTGGGTATTCGCACTTCCTGATGGTGCCAACGGCTTCAGACTCTTCCAGTTCCAAGGAGATGATCTTTATATCTTTAATAAATCCAAGTCAAAACATGCAACTGCCTTCTCAACTCCCTCAGAGCTTTCACAGGTTTATAGGCAAAAAGGTCATCTGCCTCAGGCAAAGGAACCTGCCAAGTACTCTCCTGTTAAACCTTCCCTGCACTCTCCAGTTAAACCTTCCCAGTTCTTTTATGGACATACTGTTGTCATCTGGTGCTGCTTTTTTAGATGGGTAATCATTCCTGGAGTATCCCAGAAATTGTTTAAAACATCATCCATGTGCAACAATATATGTCGGGGATAACAGCGATTTTTATGAACAAAAACTACAGAGAAGACATTCTGGTTTTGTTTTTTTTTTTTTTTTGGCTGGCTTGACTTTATGTGTGCTAGTGACAGAAAATGTTGCATTGAGCACTTGCTGCTGCTGACATCTGCAAACAGCCTCCTGGAGATACTGTGCTGGGCCTTACTTAGCCTTCAAATTTAGAGGCTCCATTGAGACAAAACCTCCAGTGAGACAATGTTTGGGTTGTGCCTCCTGTCTCTTTGAAGCAGTGCAGCAGATGAGTGGCTGTTTGTCTGAGTCCTCGCAGCAGGCCTGCTTTGTTTCTGAGGGTGGACATGTATTTAGATTCTGTGTTTAGATGGTGTTTTCCTTTAGCTGTATTAGCTGTGAAAGGGATGAGTAAGAAGTAAGGAAGTCCCTGCTTGGATCCTGAGCCACTGTTGAGAGTGTCTGCCTCGTGCTGAGGTTCACAGTGCTGACCATCTGCAGGGCTACAGATCTTCTACCTGGGGCTGTGAGCGAGAAAAGCGGCGGCAGAGGCACCTCCGTCAGATTTGTCACTCTGCTCCCCTTGCTCTGACAGCCACAGTTCAGTGACAATTGTGATTCAGATACAGAACTGCTGGATTAATCTCTGTGGGTTTTTTTTTCCCCTCTTCTCTTTCCCTTTAGAGAGACCATCTTTCGTGAAGAGACCGAGTAATTTGGCAGTAACTGTGGATGACAGCGCGGAGTTTAAGTGTGAGGCAAGAGGTGACCCCGTCCCTACAGTAAGGTGGAGGAAAGACGATGGGGAGTTACCAAAAGCAAGGTACAGTACATGGAGTTACCTTTCTATGACATCCAGCTTGGTATATGATGTGACCTTCAACGTTTGACAGCCAAAATTTCTTTGTTCTTGAATAGAGAAGGCCTGTCTTGATCTAAGAAGACGTTTCTAATTACTGCTGTGCTCTGCTTAAAGTTACAGTTTATGTTGAAACTTCAGAGCAGCCTCTTCTCAAGTTTTTGTTGTGACAACACATGACAAATACAACAAAATGTAACCCAGTTCAGTCAGTAATATCAGATACAGATTAATTCTTCACCAGAAGAGTCTTTTGTGATTACTAAAAGTTTTGAAGACTGTATAACAAATAGTAAAATAGATTACACCATCAAGAAGTATATACTGGCATTGCAATTGGTATAAAATGTAGTCTGGTAGTGTAGAAAGCTGTCTTGGTTACACATGTTTTTGTGGCCAAGTTTCCAATTAACTGATTTTTCTGACATTGCTTTAATTCAGGACAAAAAGTAAAACACCTTATTAAAAATAAATACATTCTCTGATTGATAGATAGATAGATAGATGGATAGAGAGATACATACATACTTAAATGGATTAATTACTTATTTACTTACTCTGAAATCCTAAGTAGCAGTTTAAAAATCTATTAGGGGAGTGGACTGAAAAAAGAAACACTTTAACAGTTGGTTTCAGCCATCCACATCCAGCTTCCTGTTAGCCTAGTCTTTTGCTTTAATAAAAACTATATTATTTTTAAAAGAAAAATCTACTTACCATAAAGAGAAACACATTGACTGCATTATACAAAGAAGAGAAAAAGGTGATGAAAGGAAAGTGGTAAAAGGCCACATTGTTCTTTAAAAAAATAAATAATGAATTGTGATTTTTCTTGACTTTCAAGCAATTCTGATCTTCTTGAGTACGATGTTTTCTTTTCGACCATATTAAAAAAAAATCATTCAGATGGAAAAATTGTAGGGAGAATAATAACTACTATTGTATTTACTTGTTAGAAGTATTTTAGCAATAAAAATGTTCTGTGTTAGGGCTTTGCAACTGTAATATACTGGTGAAATTCTGCTGCTGTCAGTTAACTCAGGTTGCAAATAATATCAGAATAAAGTTTTCAAATATTTTGTTCTTAAAACTTTATTTTACATTATCAGTTTGTGAGTGTTGATACTTTATTCCCTTATGGGAAATATAGCAATAAGAATACTTGAGAGCAAACCCACCCTATCTTTACCCTTTGCAGAAGTTGTACCAAGTTCCGTTGTTCCTATTCATTGTTTGTTCCTGTGTGCATTTAAAGGTACGAAATCCGTGATGATCATACCTTGAAAATCCGGAAAGTTATGGCAGGAGACATGGGATCCTATACCTGTGTGGCAGAAAATATGGTTGGAAAAGCTGAGGCATCAGCAACTTTAACAGTTCAAGGTAAGAATATTTCTTTGCAAAGCACTAGAATAAACTACTTGAGACCATACACAACTATTAGAGTTGCAGCTTATGCAGGAACTCTCTGCTGTACTGTAGAAAAGAAAATGGGAAAATACAAATTTGGCTTGTGTTGTATGCTGAGGAAATGGAAACACTTCACGTGTAGGATTTTTTTATAAGGAGTCTTTATGGTTTTGGGATGGGGGTGTTTTGAATTTCAGTTCTTCAGGTTCAGAATCGTGTCACTTGCAATCTTTGTTTCTGAAACCCTAACCGAAAGAAGAAAGTCAATTTTTTTCAATTAAATATAGTAAAGAAGCAGTGAATGATAAATCTGTTTGTGTATTTTTTAATACAGTAACCCAGACCACTGGAATTCCTGTTGGTTTTTTCATTATAAGAGCGTATCATGGCACTACTGGCTTCTTTGTAAGATAAAAATTCAGTGGAACTCAGTGAACTAATATGTATAAAAATCCTTCATTGCCTTTATATACACAATCCAGATGTTCACTATTCAGATAATCCCTCTCTTCCTTTCCTGGCTAGCAGACAGGCGATGATGTCATCCTGATGCTTTTTTTCTAGGCACCGATGGTTCTTCTGTCCTTTTCCCTCTTCAGTGGGAATTAGTCATTATGGAGTTCTGGGGAAGGATAGGCTTAAAAGTATTTTATTTGGTAACAGGCCTCTACTTTGACACATTTACTGTAACAGGAAAGGTCTTGTCCTTAACCTGCTTTCCTTTTTCCAACAGAAACATTTGGTGTCCCTCTGTTAGGAAAATAGGAATTCTTTTGTTGAAGTTCTCATAAAACCAAGAATTTTGAGATGTTCTGTTTTGTTAGTCACCGTGATGTTTATACATCAAAACTGATACCTTATGTTTGTAAAATAACCAGTTTTATTGGGCAGTGTTGCAGAATAAAAGATGAACATGTGAGCACTAAGCACAGTTTATTTAAAAGAAGAAGACTGAATTATTTTTTAAATAGTGATTTGTTCTGAAGATCATGTCTTGTATCAGCTGTTAATCCTGTGAAATGTTAGTATTTAAGAGAATTTGCTTTATGAGTGGTTGAGCAGTTACTTTTCTGGAAATTAGCTATTGGTAACACTAATCCTTCATAGTGCTATTCAAAATAATAAGCAAACACGTTCTTGTAATCCCATTTAGGTTAATGGTGATAATAAAATGACTTAAGTATGTGGATGTTAGAGTCAAGTGAGATCTTTCTGATAACACACTGGCATTTTTAAGGAACATGATCACAGCCTAAGTCCTGATTCAGCAAGATTCTAATTTTTTTAAGTACTTGTATTACACAGTAGATATTTACGTTATAACAGCTTTGCTCTGAGGATATTGTTATGGGATAATTTGTTTCCCAGTGTGAATGGACTACCTCCTGAGCCATTTGTCTGCACTAATGTCTTTGTAGAAGGGATTGATGTGAGAAACTGTAATGTGTAAGGCCGGTTTGTAGTTCATGGTGTAGTAAATTATGATTAAAATCCATTTATTAGTGTATCCAGGAGACCCAGTTTTATGGGAAGAAAAAAGTACTTCTCTAGAAAATGTATTTTCTGTTCAGACTTTTTCACATTTTTCCTTCTTCTTCTGCCTTCTCCTCTTCTTCCCTTCTCTTCCCTGCTCTTCCCTTGTTTAAAATGCTTATTTTTGGTCCTAAAGGGTCATCTTCTTGGCTATATTCCATCTAGAGAGGTAGATTGATCTTGTTTCAGTGCTAAGCTGACATTGCTGTGACTGTTTGCGGACACACAGCTCTGTGAGGTTTTGGTTTTTGTGGGTATTTTTGCAAGATTATGTGATTTTTTTTTTCCTGGTGGTATAAGGAATGCAAATGACAAGTCTTTCCTGCACTTTTGGTGATTGTCACGTGATCTGTTGACTGTGGAGTGCCAAATAGAGTTATTTTCGTTATGTATTTGTAAACACAGGGCTCTGCTGCAAATCACAGCCTCAGAAGTTACAGCTGCCACTGTGCAGTCCGGCTAAATTCATAAAAGGGCAATGAGAGGGTTGGGCTTGGTTTTAGGAGTTGAGTGGGTTCGGTTGGTTTTTTTCTCAGGTCTTTGTTTTGGGTTTTTTTTCCCCTTCAGTAACTCGGGAGCAGGCTGTGGTGTTTTTATGCCAGGCCATATGCCCAAGAAAGAATATGAGAGCCGTTAGTGGTGACCCCAGATGTGTGTCCACCTCAGGAAAGGGGCAGTTGTCCCCTGTCAGGTGTCTGCAGAGTGGCAGTGCTGCCCTGGGATGAAATGAAAGGTGGCACACAGCAGGCAGGGCTGTGAGCAGCGCTCCCGGGGACGGGCTCAGGGCTGGCAGCGCTGCTAAGAAAAGGACCCGTCTCCTTCTGTACTCGTCACTTTTCGGGCCTCAAGCACTGTGGTTGACCCGTGTGTGCTCTGTCCTGTGCAGGGTTATCTGGGGTATTAAAAGGTGGAGTGTGCAGCCCCAGAGCTAATTGAGATACGGAGGTGTCAGGGAGGTGTTGATGTAACACGGCCAACAGCCAACCTGGGGTCTGGGCAGAGCTGCCCCTGGACCTGGCAGGGTCGTTTCCTTCAGCTCAGCTCTGACCCTGCTGGATGGAGCAGACCCTGGAGTGCACTGTGTGTGCCCTGCAGGGCTCCCTGTCTGGGGGATGCTGCACAACTCTGCCTCAGAGCTGGTGAGGGGGCCCAGACTGTGTCCCTGGACTAGGAACTGTCCATTTGGATAGTTCAACTCTCCCTCTCTCTATTTATAATAAACTCTTAACTGTAGAAAAATACAAAAGAGGGGAGGGAATATAAATTCCATTTTAATGTTCTTTGTGCTCATCAGTAGCATCCCAGATGCTGGTTGTTGGAATTACTGTTTTCCTCTATGCAGACTCCTAACTTCGGGGATCATAAGTGTTTCCTACGTGAAGCACAGATTGTATTCTATACTTCAGATGTAACCTGAATACACAGTTGTATTCTTTTTGTGACTTCAGTCATGTTCTTAAACTAAATTTGGAGTTCTGTATTAACAAAGAACTTTGAACCTTTCACTTAAGTCTTTTACTGTTACTGCTCAGGAGCATTTCTGTCCCTGAAACTGTGAAGTTATTTTATTTTCTCCTTGGAAAATAGCTAGTAAAGAAAATGTCATCCTGACGTTGTTTGCATTTTCCTGAAATTAGAGAGACTCAGTCTCCTGGTTTCATTTTGCAATACCATGTACTGCATCTATAAGGCATCCAGAGATGTTGCTAAATACATGTGGAAGCATTTCATTCAGGAAATGATTAATTATTACATAAATACCTCAGTCAATACAAAATGCCAGGAAGCAGCCCAGGATACAATACATTTCATTTTGCCAATATATGATATTTTACCGAGTAGCTGATGTGCTCCAGAAAAGGGAAACAATGGCCCAAAGTCCATCTCTGGAGCCAGTGGATTTCTCTCTTGCTCTATCACTAAGCAAGTTGGATATAGTTATTTATTTATATTGTATTGTATTTTATATATATGCAAGATGCTTTTCATATTTTGTGGAGATTTCTATTACATGATTTGCTTAGTTTATGCCTTAAAGCAGGAGTGTAGAAATAATGATATTATGTATTTCATTATTATAGATATAATTGAAGACAATGTTCCTAAAACACACAAAATTACCAAAACTGAAAACCTCAGAACTTTAGTTCTGAAAGAGAATTAGTTTTACTATTAATGCAAATAGAAGTAGGGCTTCTTCAAGGGTGCAAATTCCACATTTAACCATGAAAATGCTTTTAAGCAAATCTAAGAACCAAAGGGTTTATATATTTTCACCTGCTTCCATTTGCTTTGCTCCGATTTGCAGTACTTAGTTAGGTTTTTAAACTAGCTAGTTTTATAATGAGTTTGTAATTTATGGAGAAACGAGCTGTACTCTATGAAACAAATGTAAGTTATGGCTCCAGTGGAAATCCTTCTATGCAGTTGGCCAGGAACCATTGTAGCTGTGACAGGATAAGGCACTACTCAGCAGGAGTTAAGAGAAACAGGTCAAGTAGGTCAATTGGCTTAAGGACTTGACAAGAATCACCAACACTGACTGGTGGTGACTGTGGTCAGCCACCAGCAGGTTGGTAGTGAACAACAGTTCTTCTTAACTCTCCTTATTCAAGCAGTGACTCTGGAGGAGTGTGCAGTACTTGCTACAGTGCCCTGCCTAATATACATCCAGACCTGCAGCAGCAGTGACTGAACTCTAAAATGTAAATTTTACCATTCAAAGGCACTAAACACGTTCAGTGTTATCAGTTTGGCAGGAAAAAAGAAGAATTCCTGTGGAAATTACACTGGCCAATCCATATTTTACAGTGGTGATCTTTAATAGCAAGCCTTTTTAGATTATGTCTTTAATTTTAGGCTTAAGTTAAAGAGCCTGTCTGCAAGGTAGATAGTGAGCGGAGCTTTTGATAAGTGACTTCTGGCTGTGATTTTGCTGTACTAGTCAACTGACAAGGAATTTTAATCTGAAAAGGTGGCACATGCTTCAGGTCTGGAATTTCCTCCTCCTTTTCACCTCCTCTTTGTGCAAAGTAGCTTCAAGGCATGCAGTAAAAGACATCTAGTTGATAAGGCTTCTGGGAAGGGCTGAGGATACCACCCAGAATGAAAAGGAATAGGATTTGTTCTTTCATCTGTCTGATACCATAGAAATGTTTCCACTGTGTCAGGCTGCTGGTACACGTTAGAAGCTGGCTGTAAACGTAATTGCTTTATAGGTGTCTGAACTATCTCCATTAAAACAACAAAGACACAATTCAGAATTTTACGGGATTACAGGAATGCTGTTGAGGTATTGGGTGGTTGTTATGCGTTGCAGTGAACGCCTCACAGCACCATGTGGGAATTTAACCACTGGAATTTTAAAACTAGGATTTGGATTTAAATCTGCACTTCTCTACATGGTCACTCTTAAGTAAGTCAGTACTTCTCCTTTTGGAAGAACTAATTTTAAGCCACATTCTATCTTCAGTGCTGTGAGAGAGGAAGGAAGAATAGTGACTGCTCAATGAACTTGAGGATTGTTTTAATTAATAAGCTTTTGGCATGATGAATGAAGGAGACCATCTCTTGTGATTTGTGTAGCTTGAAGAGCTCATTTCCCCCTTAATGACTGCTGTAAACTGTGACAGTGCTTCAGATTTCTGTCAAGGAACTGAGGAGTTTGACTGCCACCAGTTTCTGGTGAAAGAATAGAAATCTTAAATGTTACTCAGAAGGAACTGGGAAAACTCTCTTCTTCAGAGATTAGTACCCTGCAGGTTCTTGTCCTACTGATGCAAGGGATGAACACTTAAAATTCCTGAAACATTTGTAATATACAGATAAAAGAAGGAATTAGTAAATATATCAGCAAAATATTTTTTAAAAGAAATTGTAGTTGCTTCGAATTGATGTAAAATATTTTAATAAATAATTGCCTCCATGGTTTTGATTGTTTTGAAATGGAGGTTGCTTTTCTTTTTACATAGAGTCTCACAACAGTGACAGCAATAGCTTACAGGAAAATACCATTAAAGATGTTGAGATTCCTTCCTTCAATTTGGTACTTTGAAACAAGAACTAGAGACAGCTGATTCTGAGAAAGTAGAACAGAAGGAGTTCAAATAATTTGGAGAAATGTTTCTACAAGAATAAGTTGAAGTTAGAGGCTTTTTCTCCTGCTGAAAGGGGTTTGTTTACTGTAAAGTTCTTTAAAATTCTACATTTTAATCACTTACTGAAGAGAACTGAAGCAAGTAGATTTGTGTAGCATACTTCAGCACGCAATTAAAAAGCAGCAAACAAAATCTGGAGGCTTTTTCCTAACGTCTGAAATTTCCTAAGTCCCATGGCTAAGGAGAAATCAATTGTTTTTGTATCAGGTTTCACTGCTGCAGACTTTACTGTGTGACTGCTGTTATAAAGATAACATTTCAATACTTCTGTCTTTGGAACAGACCAAATAGAATTTTACTGCAAGTTGTTGAGTTTGCAGATTTTTTTGGTTTTATGAATAAAATTAAATTAAGTGCAAGGAATAGTAATTTTAATCGGTTGTTCAGTGAACAATACTCTGCTGGACATTCATTCTGAAATAAACATAGGCTTTATTAAATATGCTAAACGTCCGTAAAAAGGCAATACACACTTTATTTTGGCCTTGTTTATAGCCTGGAAGTAATTTTAATAAAGACTACACAGTGATTGTAGTACATTCTCTTACTTTTGTTAGTTTACATGCATCAGTAAAATCAGCCATCTCTGAATTGGTCTTAAAAAACCAAATTTTAAAATGCTGACTTACAGTAACAGTGCATTCAGACATTGTTTTGATAAGCTGTTTTGAGTACCATTTGTAACTATGAATAGTGTTTTGTTTGAACACTAAAACGCTGTATTGTTAGGTGCTGAATAACACTGAAGAAGTGGTAATAAAGTATCTTGCAGTCTGGGTATGTGAACTAAATCACCTCACAGGCTCAGTGTCAGAATCTTTCAGTGCAAGAAAGAAATGGCTTCTTCAGGTTAAACTGCTAAATATCAAACATGCTCACAGTGTTTTCTTCAGGAGGTACCTGCATGCTCCTCTTGTCCCTGTGACCACACATCAATTCCCAAACTTTGGGGTGATGTGTTCTTCCCATTTCTGTACAGAGTAGGATGGCAGGACTGAGAAGGAGAAAAACAAAGCTGAAAGGTCGCTTGTCTTGTTCTTATAAATGCTCTGTGCTCTCTGAACCCAGCATTGAAGGGGATTCTGTTCTCTTCATCTTTCAGTGGCCTGTGAGAGCCCACTTAGGACTTGCACCTCCACAACTTAGACAGCATCTGTTCCTTCTGACACAGTTAAGGAAGCTCATTGATACTTAGGTCTCAGTACAGAAGAAGAATTCACCTGAGAGTTCTGCTTTGGTCCAGCAAGGTCTGATGGCCTTTTCTGTACTTCTTCCTTCAGAGTTCCTTGGTGCTCAGAACTTTCCAGATGTTTTCCTCAAAGACTATAACTAAACACTAAACTGCAGAACATCTTTGCTAGTCTGCCGTGCACAAATTCTAATAAGTTGTGGGTTTTTGCTACCTGAAATAAAAATTTGTTGATTTGTCACAGTTACCTTCCTGTTAACATTATGGAAAAGTAAGTTCAGGTATTAGTGTAGGCTTAGATTGTCTATGTGGGGGGTATGGCATCCCTGTGAGAAGAAATCCAGATTTCTTTTGAAACAGTATCTCTTTCAGTCTCCAGTATTCCTCCCTGAGTATTGCATGCCCAAAATAACATTTTTTAATGATCACAACTTACTGCACTGTAGAGATTTATTGTCCTTCCATTTTTAGTGTGTGCTTGGTTTCCATTGATCATGAGGCTTTGGCCACTTTTCACAAATAGCTTTAACTTGTTAGAAGAAGGTTGCTATGGATTTCAAGTTCTTCTTTCCAAGAAGTAATCTGTGCTATCATAAACAGCTGGGAAAAAAATCCCACTCCATTTCCTTTTCAGCTATACTATCTCTAACTGGAAGTCAAAAAATTTAGTAGGAAGCTCCTAAGGTTTCTTCAAATAGTATCCAGCTCTCATAATCTTTTTGTACTTCTGCACAGCTTATTTGAAATTCAGCTTTTTCACTCTTTTAAAAGGCTTTAGTATAAATATTTGTAGCCACGACTACTTAAATTACTGCAGTGCTTAAAATTACTTCAGTAAAACACAGGGGAAGACAACTCTTTTCTGAAAAGAGAATCCTGGGAAACAACTTCACAGTTTTCTGCACTGCTCTAGTTTTTAAATAGATGGAATTAGACTTGTCATAAGTATGCTTTTTAAATTATGTTTGGTTTATAGCATGGTTTAGGAGATCCAGAGCCAAAAAGGGGGCAGGGAGACTAGGAGGGGAACTTTATGGAAGATCTTAAATCCCTCTCTCCCTCTCTCTGTCTTCAGCCTTCCATATTTCAGATATCTCTTGTCACCCGAAGGCAATGACTACAGGATTTATACCCATTTTAAGCTGCATCCTACATGTATTAACCTGAGAAGTGCTACCTTTTAAAATCACATTGCAAAGTCTATTTCCACATTTTTATCATAGAAATCTTCATTGACTCCTGCAGGAGGTGAGGTTATAAACTATCTTATTTTGTAGCTACCCTCAGCAAAATCAGTTGCAAATCAAAAATACCTCGTGTGAGCACATTTCACACACTGTTCTCTTCCCACAAATTTTTGCAGTAGGTTCCTCCCACACGTGCATAGGCAAACACTCTTACACACTTGTGTAGCCCTTTTCATCTTGACTTTTTAAATGTTCTAAAGGGAAGATTCATTATCCTGCTGTGAATCAGACTTTAATATGATATAGTTTCACAGCTGATACACAGCTGAGACAGAGCCAGATTTTGCCATCAGAGTTGAGGAGGGAAACACCTCTCAGCTCAAACTAAATCTCAAAATGGCCAGAAATCCAAAAGGAGTTGATGCTGTTTGATTGCTCTTGAAACAAGAATAGCACCCAAGCAGGACATTTTGTTAATGCACAAATCTTGTGCTGTTCAGCAGCAGAGGGTGGAGTTTAAGCCACCAAAGAGAGAAAAGAAGCTTAGTAACATTTTAATGCCAGTAACGAAACCAACGAGCTGTAGGAACAATTTGCTTGCTCCAGCTGCAGAGCTGGGAACAGAAGCCTTTCCACTTGCTGCAGGAGGGAGAATCCTTGATTTTGAATCCATGGCACTTTAGGCTCATCTCTAAAATTACTTGTGGAGTTGATGCTGCTGAGCTGCCGTGCTGTGTGTGTTATGAGGTCCACGTTTAGGTAGATGTTCTAAAGCCATCTCCTCGCCTGTATCTCTCCCTGGCATGTGCAGCAGCTCCAGATGTGCTTGTGTTTTCAAGGTTTTATTTGTACTGCCAGCACCAAGGAGCGATACTTGCCTTTTTTTGCCTGTCATACTGCTTTCTTCTAGAGCTCATGAGCCCTCCTGAGCACACACAGGCGCCTGCCCTTTTTCTCTGGGTTTCAAGTCAAGAGGCATAAGCTAAATCCAGCCAGCCAGGCGTGTGCCATGTGCTGAGAATGAGTCATGGTCAGAGTCAGCGTCATGGGGATGTGACTACCAGGTTTCCAGACTGCAGCTGTCTTGTTCCTGCTGATTGCAGTGCAGATGGATAAGTGCACAGGGAGAAGTGCAGCTGGCGGCCTGCTGGTCCCCAAGAGTGGCACTGTTTGTGCAGGGCGTAGTCCCCAGCCAGCCTGTTTCTGAGTTACTGCCCAGCACATGTGCCGTGGTTTAACCCCAGCCAGACACCGAGTACCACACAGCCCCTCACTCGCTCCCTCCACACCTTCCTCCCAAGTGCTACATGCAGAAGAATCAGGAAAAAAATGCCCACTTACCTCAAAAAAACCACCCAAAACTACCCCACCACACAAAAAAACCCACCAAAATTTGTGGAATGAGATAAGAACACTTTAACAATTCAAACAAAGTAAAATATATTTGTACTAATAATACTAATGATAATAATAATAATAACAACTTTTATGAAAGAGAGAGAGAGAAATAATAAGTGATGCACAATAGAATTGCTCACTGACTGATGGCCAACCTGTCAGCAGTCAGCAGTTCCCAGCCAACTCCTTCCAGTTTGTATATTAGGTGAGATGTTCTGTAGTATGGAATATCCCTTCGGCCAGTACAGGTTATGTCCCCTCCCAGATTCTCACGAACCTCCTTACTGGCAGAGCATGAGACACTAAGAAGTCCTTGACTTAGGGTAAGCCCTGCTTAGCAACAGCCAAAACATCAGTGTGTTATCAACATTATTCTCATACTGAATCCAAAACTCAACATTGCAGCATCTACTAAGAAGAAAATTAACTCTGTCACAGCCGAAACCTGGACAGCCTGACAGGTTTTTGGTATTCAGACAGAAGAGGGAGTGTGAATCAATTGTAAACAAAAGTTAATAAACATAAATTTTAAAAGAAACTCATTGGGAAGTATGTCGAGGAAAACAGCATTTCACTGATACTGAGATTTTTGCCTTGTTAACTTTTTTGTACATGAACCTGAAACATTATAATGTAGGTTTTCTAAAGGTGATCTTACTATCAAAGCTATTTTTCCAAATAATAAGTCAACTGCTTTCTGCCTTAATTTCATTCTCTTACAGTACCATTATAGAAAACAATTAACCTCTTTCTTTTCCAATCACTTAGATTTTTATCTTCTCAGGTTTGGTAAATTTGAAGTTATTGTAGTCCCTTGTTCCTTTAAACCTAAGAAGTGCTTATCTGACACATCAACGGCAATCTACAACAGAATTTTTCCAGTCCTCATAAATATAAGAAACCACAATCGCTCCCTTGGTGGGGGTTTGGAATTACAAGTCATCACTTTTGATTGGAAACATCAAAAATCTCGTGTAAACATTTTGCCTCAGCCGCATGGCTGTGACATGTTTGGCGCCAGACTGTGAGACCTTTGCTCAGAAGTTTGTGCTGCACTGTGTCACACCTGGGGCTCTGGGGCCGTGTACTGGGGAAAGCATTCACGGTGAGTAAGGGGTGTCCCAGCCTGGTCCTACATCAGTGTGAGTATTATCAGAAAATCTGGGAAAATCTGAATTATTTGTATAGGCATTTAGACCTCGAGAAGTGACAGCTGAAAATAGAGTGAGCAGTGAGGATGAAAAGTGATATACCCCAATTCTTTTGTAATGTACCTGGCGTTATTTTCCTGTATTTTTCACTGGCTGAAGCCAGGAGGCAGCTGAATGGCAGCATTTGTATTTTTCCAGAATAAGAGATTCAGGCCTTTGTTTATTTCTCTGTAGAAAGTGATACTTCCCACAAATGACTGCAGAGAGATGTGCCTATCGAGGACAGTGAGTGTTTCAGATTGCTTTGATAAGAACAAATAGCCTACAAATCACTAGATAGGAAATGGAACATGGCACATTGTCTTAAACTACCTCCCTTAATAATAGTTTTGCAAAACAGCAACATAAATACCTGGTAGTCATGTTGCTAAGAGGCATTCAGTGGTCCTCATTCTGATTCTTTAAGGTAAAAAGTAGCTAATTGGATTTCAGAATTTGACAGGATTAACAGTTAAACATATTTCTGAACGGAAGATTTTGGCAACTTTTTGCTCATTTTTTGTTTGGGATGAGGGAGAGACTTGGAAAGTGAAATTGTTCAGAATTTTTTTTTTTTTTTGAGGCACGAGCAATCTGAAGCTTGACCAGTTTGCTAAACATACTGAGACTCTCACATTTCCTCTGCATGTAACTCTAGTACCCAAATTTTCTGTACCCACTCATTTCAGACAGAGATTATAAACAGTGGGTTTCTCACCCATTCATTTCATACCAAGATGATAAACAGCTGAGCTTCAGCTCCTTTGTAGAACTGCAGTGCTCCATGACAGATAATGCAGCTATCTGTGTACTGTCCCTGTTGTTAGCTCTGGAGTTTCTCCTCTCTCACTGTCCAGTCTGTATCTACCCAATCCCATCAGAAATTCCTGCTCTCTGCTCTGATGTCTCTTCCAGCACACACACTCACACTTGTGTCCCTTCTACTACCAGTTTGTTTCTGCAGGCACATTCAACCTCTGATAGTTTTCACTTGAACTGGGATTAACGGAGCAAAAATTAATTGAAAGGAATCTAAATTTAATTGTGACTCCTAGGTTAGTCAGAATGGCCAAAGATTTGCACAGAGGCTAAAGGTTGTATATGAACTTGATTGTTATATGTTATTATTGGCCTGAAGATTGGGATTGTTTCATTTCTCTGGTGTAAAGTTGTATTTTCTTGCTTCCTTTATAATTGCCTCTATGAGTGTCAAGCAGCCCTTGAAGACATGAAGATTTTTATTTTAAAAATCGAAAATGAAGCACACTGAGCTTAAATTGCAAGTATTCAATTTGTGTCAGTTAAATAACAAGATATCTTCTGAGCACCTGGAAGGTATTCCTAAATAGTCAGACCAATAATTAATGAGTATTTAATATGCAGAACAAAACGCTGCTCGGTAATTAAGTACCACCTTGGATTTCAAGATCTCCAAGCACCTTATTAGTCTAAATGGATGAAAATTTCTATAATTCTGCTCTCTTTGCGATAAATAATTATTACCACAGCTTTCAAGAGTGGGATACTTGAAATTTTTAACTTACCCAGTATCAGACTGAGAAACAGACACGACACTAAATATGACAAAACCGATGAGTTACAGGCAAACACTAGATCAGCATTTACAAACCTAAGCAGTGCGGGGTGGGAGGACAAGAGACAATTGATTTTGAGTTGAAACAAGGGAGATCAAGGCTGGATGTGATGAGAAATTTCCTCACTTGGGTGGACAGCCAAGTGGTGGAGCTGGTTGCCAGAGAGTCTGTGCATTCTTATTCCTTGAAGTTTTTCAAGACCTGACTGGATCAAGCCTTGGCTGACCTTGTAGCTGACCCTGTTTGAGCAGGAGGTTGGACTGGAGACCTCTGAGGTTGCTTCCCACCTGATTCTCGTATGAACCTACAGTGCTATATCTGTCAGATACTGTAGCTGCTCCATTAACATCTGGCAACTATACTGGCCTGTAGTTTAAGTCCTAAAACTGCAAATTCCTACTCCTGTGAGTGCATTTAATGATACCAATAGTCCCAGTGAGGTTGATAGGATTGCTGGTAAGAGTAAGGCATTAAAAGATCACGTCACTAGTCTGGAAACCACTTTTCTTTTGGTTTTTGTTCAGTGACTGGACACATCTTCCCTGAAAAGACCACATGTCAGGGAAGTTATATGAAAGGCAAAAATATTATTCCTTTGGTAGTTGTGGTTTTACATGCTAACTTCCTGTCTTTACAAACAGGTTATTCCTCCTAATTGCCATGTGAAAAGCCATGCTTAACACAGGGAAAATTAATTTACTTTATAATTGAAAGTGCTGTCAAATAAAATATGCCATAATAGAGGAAAACCTCTTTACTTCTCTGTTTTAGTAACCTTAGATATCAATAGACTGCAAATCAAGCTAAGAATGTGGTCTTTGTTGTAGATGTTGCTATTATTGTTGTTCTTTTAAACCACATGATATCCCTGTGACAGAATTGTTTAAATTTTTCTATGAAACTTCACCCTTTGCCCTTTCCACGGATTTGCAACCAATGTGATGCCCTGTTTCTACAGGGATTTATTTTCATGTATCAGTGTCCCCTCTGTTTTTACAGGTGGGCAAAAAAATATATTCGTTTGACAGGGTTACTTTTGACCTACAGTAAGAAATGCCTAGTGAAAAGAGAAGTGGAAATTCAGCACTTAGAAGTTAATTTAATTTGTGGAAATGTAATTGAGCAACCAAGACAGATTTCTGTCAGTTAGAGGTTTTCAAGTGAGTTTTCAGTAGAGGACTTGAGCAGCTCTGCGCTGCTACCAAGAAGGCTGAACTTTCCTCTTCTTGGCACTCCACAACTAATGGAAAATGCATAATTTAGAGTTACTTCCTCTGTGCAAGAGTTGCATCCCATTAAGTCGCTTATCAGGTTGTTTCATGTAGACTATGAGTTGTGCTTTATGGAGAAGCATTTATAATTCCAGAGCAGCTCAGACTGTAACTGCACGTTTAGTAAAGAGCTTTTCAGTTAAAAAGGAACTGTTACTGTGTAGTGTACTTACACATGAACAAGAGAGCTAGGAGCTGAATCTTGGGGAAGAGCATATTTCTCTCAGGAATTCACTTGTATCATTTCTTGGCCACTTCTCTTACGAATCACAGACTTGCAGATAATTTGAGCAGAGTAATGCACGCTGATGTTCCTTTTGAGAAATACTGAACCCACACACCTAGAGAAGCCTAGTGCACAGTCTGGAATAGCACCTTAAAACTGAAACTCAAATGCTTGAAAAATGGTAATTTCGACTTCCTCTGTTTGGGATTATTTCCTTTAAAAAAAAAAAAAAAGTCTCTAATATCATAAAACTCAAATCTCTTTGATCCGGTTTTGGCACATTGAGTTGCAGCTTCTTGGCTTCAACATGTTCCAAATTCCAATATTATATCAGATTCTGTTTCTGCTTCATTTTCATAATACACCTGGAGTCCTCTGTGTTCATTAGAACAGGAAGCCACTATTCCTCATGCCTAGTGAGTGTTGGCAAACTTGATATAACTGGTTTTCTCCGTGTGTTTATTAGGTGATGCTGCATTGAGGGTGCTTAGTTACTTGATATAAAGATGTACCTTTACCCCTGCTGAACAATGTAAAATGAAAATGACAATTGTTTTACTCTCAACATAAAGAGGGAAGACCGAAGTGAAGAAGGTCTCACTATTTTTAACGTGCATTTAAAAAATTATATGGTTTTGGACTTCTGCTGTAATTACCTTACACCAAGTACCCTTTTCTGAGTAACTTTTTTGGTCAGTATCTGTGTATGTTTTCAAAGTGCATTATTTTTAGGGTTTTATTTTCAAGCTGTTCTTTCAATCAGTGATATGTGGTTGGAATGCTTTCTAAGATACCTTTCTTTTTACAAGCAAAGTTAACCTGCCAGGATCTGTGCCATTTCGAAGTTTAAAAAAAATTTCAGCTATAGTTGAAGAATAATTTAATGTTTGATAATTTATCACTGACCATTTCCATTGAAATATCTAATATTTTACAATAAATGTCTGGTTTTGAATATTTTAATGAAACTGAGGTTTGGAGGGCAAAGAAAAGAGTTAAGAATCTTTTCCAATTAATTTTAATTGTGGTTTACTTTTAATTTACATTTAATAGTGAGCATTATGACCTTGACACAGCAATCCTGTTCTAAAGAGATTTGTGTGTGGGCTGAATGCCTTAGCATATTATTAATTTTTTAATAAACTTTCTTTTATAATTGCTAGTAGCTTCAGAAAAAAATATTCAATTTGTAAATGTTTGGATGCTTTAGAAAAGGTGTAAATTGTCACTGTTCCATTTCAGCAAGATTTCAGAGCGATATTTACTAGAGATTTTAAGTTAATTTTACCATGGAAAGCTCTTGATGCAGAGGAATAATGATAATGTAAAAAAAAAAAATTACTCCAGGTTAAACAACAATTTATTAGAAAGGCTTGGAGCAGAACCCAGACTGCCTGATCATGATTTCAGTCTGTTACCCTTTTTCCTCTACCACCTGCTTTCAGTATTTGAAAGACTGCTGCTTAAAAAGAAATTAAAATATGTGTTTAACATTTTAAATATATTTTTCATATATCAGAATATATATATATGTGTGTTTTCTAAGGTCCTTACCAAGGATCTTTTTTTTTCTTTTCTTTTTTTTCTTCTTTTTCAGTTTTGCTTTATTCTTTGCTTTGTTTCATGTCTGTTCAATTTTATTTATTCCATGTTTTCTTTTTGTTTTGTTTTTGTTTTTAGTTGTGTCTGGTAAGTTGAAATTTTATTGGCCATCTCCTAGTCATCGTATCACTGTGACGGGAACTTCTCCTCCCCTTCCCATCCATCCCCTTCCATGTCCTTCAACCAGTCAGCTCCCATCTTTTACTTGTTACTGACAAGACACATCGAACAGAATAAATTCTGCATGAAGTATGGGTAACTTAATGGCAAAGAGAAAGGTAATGGGTTGCAAACTGTCTGTCTGTTTTTATGTGATGTAACGAGTCAAATCCTAACGTCTTCTTTCTTCGGTGACTGCGTTAGTTGAACTTGAAAGTGTGCTATAAAAAATTATGTTCGGTTTAAAGGTCTCAAGGATAAAAGTTGTTCTTTCTTTACGTGGGTTATTATTTTGCCATCTTTTACAGTCTTATCATTGCATGCCACATGTGTGTGACCCAAGGTGTGAAATCAAACTGGCATTAAAAAAAGAGACAGTGAAAATGCTTCCACTGCAGTTAATGTTGAATGGAATTTAATAACAGTTTCACTTAACCCTGTTTCCATTCTTCTGACATTGAAGATAATAAGACTTTTATTATTTACCTTAATGGCAATAGATTTAGAATAGTACACATATGGGTAGTATGCATATATATTTACAATAATATCCATACAAATTCATACATAGAATAATATCTAGAGAAACATGTGCCTATTTACATTTTATAAATTCCACCATGATTGCCTGTAAGACTAAATTCCCCCTTATTTTTTTGTGTTCAATAGTCCCTGAACAGTCATCTACAATCACAACCATTCAGCTGTTTCTCCAATGGCCAGAAAATATATCTCTTTATAACTGTGACCATCCTCAAGTTCAACAAGATGTGAAACCTTATAAACCCTCTGCACTACCACAGGACTTAGGAACCTCAGTCCCATTTTATATGATACTGTGTCACAGTCTAGTACAGAACCAACCAAGCCCTAAATGTAACTAGATGCTAAATTTATTCTCATTATTAGAATCTGAGAGAATAACAAAGGTGCTTCATCCTCATCTCCATTTTCCCCAGCATACCTTACAACCCTGTGGCAAACCCCCAACCAGTTCACCTTCTGTTCTAAATGAAACCTGCTGTCATGTCAAAGTCTTCCCACATCTTCTTCCAGGGTACTGGCTGAACATTTCAGAGCTAAATGTTTTGAAGTCTGCTAATTACTGCAGGTCAATCACTTTGCATAGTTTCTTATCTAAGGAAATGCTAGGGAAGGTAGCATTTGCATCCAAATGTACATAATAGCATGTTATGCTTTAAAAATTCCTCTGAAAGGTGGAGGGTGATAGGAGGAGTATGTTCTGATGTGAACTCACAGGGGAGCAGGAACACAAGGCACGGGGAACAGACAACTGCAAAGCTTGGCCCACAGGAACACTGAAAGTGATTTTTTTTTTAGGAAGGACTTGAGTGTTATTGAATTTATTCTAGCTAAAACCACAATAGCTTGGCATTTATAAAACACATTATTATAAAGCATGTCTTTGAATTATATATATTACACTGTTTCTAATGAAAAATCTTGTAAATAAGTAAATCTTTGGATAAAAAAAAAAACAAAACAAACACCAAAAAACATTTGAGTTATTGAAGTCAGATACAAAACATCCCCTTTATTCTCAGTCCAAAGAAGAGGGAGACCATAATTAGTTTTGGACAGATGATCAGAAGAAATTGGAAATGAATAAGTAAATGGACTTTCATTTAATGCACATTTTTTAAGACATAAGATTTAACAGCCCATAAAACACACTAGATTTTTTTTCTGTGCTAGCACCACCAAGATATCTAACGCTGTCATCTATGCTGATTTTTTTTTTTTTTTTTAACTGACATGATTTTCTGACATTCTATTTACTACTGGATGAAGGGGTTGTTGAAGACTGTACAAGTCAAACAGTTTGGACAATGCTGGCAGTATTTATAATGTTAGGCTGAGCAGATGTTTCAAATTTGCCTTCATTTGCATATATATTTTGTTTGAACATGCTCTTGCCTATGTAAATGAGGAAGACATTTAGCTCTGCTGTTCCTTTAAATTTATTCCTCTTCAGTGTTTGAACTGAAGATTTTAAGTGGTTATAATTTGTCAAATGGTATTTCTTGGGCTTTTAAGTTTTTTTGAGTCCACGACTACATCAAAAGTCTCTTATATAAGCAATTAAGGGCTTTTTCTCTCCTCACTTTTCCTAAATCAAAGATGATGAGTTTTGTACATGTAAACCTGACTCTGTAGTTACTCTACAGTGTTTCCTGCAGTACTTAACAAAGTGTGTCCTGTGGGCCAGTTGTCCCTCAGAGGTTTCTCCATTCTGACTTGCAGCCCTCTTCCTCCTTTAAAAACCAAATGGTAACAGATTTGTTTGTGTTGGTGACTGTTGCTCTGCAAGTTGTCTCATCAAGTTGGTGGGACTTATTTCCTTGAACACACGGTCAGGAGTAAAGTCACATGATGCACAGTTTTAACTGGGAGTTCCAGACACTAAAAAAATTATCTGAGCGATGCCAAGGCCGTTAGAGACTGATGTGTCTTTGTGCTGCCTCTCCTTATTAAAGAAACTTAAACTGCTTCTAGTTTACACCACTTAAAGTCAGTAGGCAAATTATTCTTTTGAATCAGTTGATAGCAGTGTGATTTATTTTTCTTTTTTTTCCTGGTGTTTTCCTTTCAGAGCCTCCACAGTTTGTTGTAAAGCCTCGAGATCAGGTGGCTGCACTGGGGAGAACGGTGACTTTCCAGTGTGAAGCAACTGGAAACCCTCAGCCAGCCATCTTTTGGCGGAGGGAGGGAAGTCAGGTAAAGCAGCCTTTCTCTCCCTTCTTCCTGAGATGATTTCACATGAGAGAAAAGTATTTTCATTATTCTTTTAAAGATGTGGAAAACAGGTTTAGAGCATGGGGTTGCTGGATATTTATTCTTTACTTCGAAGTCACGTGCTTGCTGGGTGATGTCAGCCTTGCTAGGAGGGATGTCTGTGTTTTGCTGTCTCCCATTTTCTTCATGAGTGTAAAAAGATAAATCTGTAACTAGAAACATTCCATGTTTACTGCTATGACAATCTACTTCATCTAACAGGGAGAACTTTTCAGAGATGGAGATGGACATGACTTACGCTAAACTTTGTTCGAACTCCCCCCAAATACTCCCAGATTTTCGGAAAGTTTGTCTCTGGGTTTATGCTGCTGGTGTTAGTTTGCCATGTGTTTTTGAGTGTCTGGCAAACTAACCCATTTGCTGTATTGATCTGCATCACTGCATGGGTAGGACTCTACGTATGGGCTGAGGAAATCTACTTTCCCACTCCATCAGTTGATTGACGGACCATACCTGAATAGGTCACTTTTTCTCCCAGGTTCCGTATTTGAATGGGAGGGAAAATTATTTCCAACCTCTTTGTAAAGGATCTTGAAAGCCAGTGGGTGAAACACAATATAGCACAGCAAGAGAATCACAGTTTTCTTTCAGAGTCATCTTTTGCAGGAGGGATGTGACACAAAGTATTCTTTATTGGAAGGAAAGAAGGAATATGGGATTCTGGTTTTCCTGTGAATGAAGGAATGAATGGTGCAATAGCATATGACAGGGTTCTTTGTGTTACAAAACAATAGGTCAGAGAAATTGAGAACACTTAGAGACTGGCTTCTTTACTCCATTTGCAACATTTCTGTCTGAATACCTAAGTACAGCTAGACTGCAAACATGATAATCTTCAGTGGTATAAGTATACCAGAATATTATGCTTGTATTTTTGTATTTCCTGGATTTTGTTTATTTATTTACTTATTTTATCAAGTGTTGTCTAGAACATCATTTTTTTTGGCTCATTTTTGGCTCTGCTGAGTGGTGACCACTTGTGATGATTGAAGGAACTGAAAGAGAAGGTCAATGGCTGGGGTTTGCTAATACTGAAGTAGAGGATGTTGTGTCCCATTCCTTTGGATGATTGTTGGAAATGCAAACTGTAATTAAGCAAGAAAGAGAAATAAAAAATAGCCTCTGTAACCTTAAAGTATTCCCATTCACAAAGTTTTGAGCCAGCAGTAGAAATTTGGATTCAGTATTTGGTGTAAAGAACATGTATTATTTTGATTGCCGTTTTGGTTTTTGACCGCTGTTGGTAAATACTGTGTACTTCATACCAATACTGTCTAAATAGGCAGGGGATTTCTGTGTCATAAGACTTTTCACAAAACACAAAAACTATGATTAGCAAGAGCTAAAGAGCATCAGTTAAGCATGCATGGTGCTTGTAATACCAAGATTATGGGTTCAATCCCCGTACAGACCATTCACTTAAGAGTTGGACTTGATGATTTTGTAGGTCCTTTCCAACTCCAAAAATTCTATGAACTAAGCTCAGTATCTCTTTTTTTAAAAAAAACCAAACAAACTTCTCCATTCTTAGGAAGGCAGATGTTAAAATACAGATAAGTAAACCAACATCTGCATTTAAATGAAAGAAATCGGATGCCCTGGAGCAAGTTCTAAAAAAGAACATTAAAGCAAATGACTGAGGTTCACCACAGCTGCTTGCACCATTGTGGTATCTGTACATATCACATCTTCACCAGCGTCTGTTAAACTTTGTGCAACGTCTGACATTAACCATAGAGGATGTTAAAACATTCCCCCAAATCTTACACAGTTATATGTGCATATCTGCACCTATTTTATCACAAAAGATCCTGTAGAAGCTGTTCACGTTGTGGTACAGTCGTGCTTAAGACAGGAAGAGAAGAACGTTTTCTGTGTAATGTAAAAAGATTAATTTGTTTAGATGTATTTAAGTTAAGATTACTGCTGTTTGAACTCGTTTAACCCTTTCTTCCCCCCCCCCATCTTCTTTCCTGTGCATCCTGTAGAATCTCCTTTTCTCATACCAGCCCCCTCAGTCATCCAGCCGATTTTCAGTCTCCCAGACAGGAGACCTCACGATCACCAACGTCCAGAGATCCGATGTTGGGTACTACATCTGCCAGACTTTAAATGTCGCAGGAAGTATCATAACAAAAGCCTACTTGGAAGTTACAGACGGTAATCATGGATTCAGTTTATCGTTTCCAAGTTTTTTTGTTTTTTATTTGAAGGCAGCAGTGGAGCGATGTGACACTGCTTTGAAATCTCCTTTGCATAAATGTGGATTGCATGTGTCTTTGAACATAAAAATCCTGTTTTGGCCGTCTCTGTCAGGGGTTTAAAATTCTGGATATTGTGTTACACTCTATTTCCATTTTGTGTTTGGTAAGTATATTCAGTTTATGGATTTTTGTCAAATCTGTTAATGTTAATCAGACTCTTTTTTACCTTCCCCCACTACACTGAGTTTGCTTTCAGATTACTTGCTGACTCGCTCTTTATCTCTGTTATTGTGTGTCCATTTGCTTAGCATCTCCCCTGGTTTTCCCCCTGTTTTTTAATATTCCATTATAGCAATGAAAAAACCTCAACCTATATGGAGATCAGCAGGATAACATACAAATTAAAATGATCATTTTTAGAAGTAGTTGGGAGAAAAATTAGGATGAAAAAGCTACAGGGAGCATGACTACAAGCAGTAATATAGGGTAATGTGAGGCCAGTCTCTAATTATCAGAAATACTTCATATTTTTAACAGCAAAGATACTCAGGGAAAATATTAATCTTAGCACTTATGGAGAAAGAGGATAAGTGCAGAGATTTTAGGAGGAGGGAAGCTGTTGTCTGAGAATAGTTTCTATAAAATAGGCCTTTGCACTATAGAAAACATAGAAATAATGCAATACCAGAAACATGCAGTGAACCTGGAGAATAAAATTTTTGTTTACACCCTGTGGACTGAGATTGGAGGAATAGGACTACATCCTTTGTGGTTTCTCACAATGATAAGCCACATTTTTTTATCCTTCTTTATCCAATTTTTTCACTGGGGAGAAGGCTGTGGCAAGGTGAGAGGTAAATTTAAAATAGAAATTTAAGAAAATTGAGTAGTTTTTCTACTAGTG
The DNA here is from genome assembly GCF_022539395.1 of Myiozetetes cayanensis. NCBI lineage: Eukaryota > Metazoa > Chordata > Aves > Passeriformes > Tyrannidae > Myiozetetes > Myiozetetes cayanensis. The sequence continues at coordinate 8,528,433 of NW_026087742.1, forward strand.
ACCTATGTCATCTGAACTTGGGAAAAAAAAACAGTTTAAATATATTTTCTTTACTCTATACTCTGGATTATATGTCTGGATATATGGATATCTGATATATATGATAGGTAAATATATGATGTATATAGCTAGATATGATTTTAAGGTATAGGGATATCTGATATATATGATATATGGATATCTGACGGGTAGTTATTTTCTATAATGTCTTGGGACAGTAATTTTTGTGGTACTTTCATGAAAGGGAAGGCAGGATCTGCTGAATGATACTCAGGTATTCTCAGAGATAATAGAAGTTTCCATCAACTTCAGTGGCACTTAAATTAACTGTGAATTTCAGTGGCATTAGATTTCTCCTGTGGAGCATAGATGGGTCAGGCTCTTACCATTGGCAACTGCAGAGCTGTTTACAAACCTGTCAAAGTCAAATACAGATTTTAAGTGGGCTTATTTTTGACTGTCTCTGCAGAGAAAGATACTAGTGGCCTCACAGTGCAATGCAACAGGTTGGGACAAGAACTAAAGGATAAATTAAGCAGTTGAAAACAGAGTGTCATTTGAACATGCAAATGAAATTATTAGAGTTGGGATTTAGCCAAAAAAAGCAGTACTAACACCCTGTCTGTTGTTATGAAAAGTAATTTAGAAATATCTGATGTTCACGAATTATCAGAACTTCAGGTTTGTGCTTCAGCTACCAAACCAGTTTTCAAGTTACGTGAGCCCCGTGACACTGCTGTACAGATTTATGTCATTTAAAGTTATGGCTATTTTCGGATCATCAGTCCATGTCATCTTGGATGGTGCAGGTACAGCAGATCACTGAAGCATAACAAGATAACTTCTACCTCTTTTTTTTGATTATCTGTTGGATAATGGGAAAAAAAAACCTTGTGTAGACAATCACTCTTTTCTGTGAATACTGAGACTGCTTTATACCTTCCTCTGTACAGTTATTAAATAACCCATGAAAGATGCATTAAAATTGATGTAAACACACCGTGGGATTTTCTTTGTGGCTTTGAAGTCATATTGACAGATTAAGTCATCACAGAACTAAAAGTCAGAAACTACTGGAAAAATATTTCTGAGTGGAAATTTCTTTAGTATGGTAGTTCTATCCATCAGCTTTGTGTTTACTTTACCCTACTGCTGGGCACCTCCCAATTAGGAAATGGCACCGAGACGAGTTGACGGAACGTGATGAATGTTTTTTTTACACAGTACGTACTTGTCAGGTTATCCCCTGACAGCCCACGTCCTTTTTCTCTGTCTTCAAATGCTGGAAGGATGAGTTCTGGTTATGCAGGCCTGCCACATGGTAAAAGATGAAAGAGTTTGGGAAGTCCTTTCTTTTTCCATTATCGCTTTATAAAGACGTTGGAATTAGAGAGTGCCTAGCGGATACCGCTGTGAAACGTGCAATTCTCTTCACGTTCTGAAAATACTGCGTGGGGAATCGTCTTAAACTTCCGTAGTTCTGCATCATTATAATGCACCCTGCCCTGAATAATGCATGCCTCCAACTTTAATTACTTGTTTAATTATCTTTAGTTTGTTTCAAAGCCTCCAGCAACTGCTGTTGCTTAGATGATTAGAAAATTGCTTCCAGTTGCAGAAATCTCTTTCCTGTTGTTTCTCCTGGCAGTGATTGCAGACCGGCCTCCCCCTGTCATTCGACAGGGTCCTGTGAATCAGACCGTAGCTGTAGATGGTACTTTGGTGCTGAACTGTGTGGCCACTGGCACTTTAATGCCCACTATCCTCTGGAAAAAGGATGGAATCCTCGTTTCCACCCAGGACTCCCGCATCAAGCAGTTGGAGACGGGAGCACTGCAGATCCGATATGCCAAGGTAGCTTGAGCTGACCAGTGGGTTTCCTTGCTGTTCATTTCACTTTGGTTGTTTTTCACCCCCAGGCTTTTTAGATGTGGTAAATCCTACATTTAGAATTAGTGAAACATTACATAAATGTATGGAAATATTTGATACTTTATGTTTTCAGATAGTTCATTCTTTACGCTTAACGCCTGCCTAGGGCACGTTATTTCAGATTTAATAAGGAAAAATGCTTTTTAAAAGGTATTAAGTAAGGGAATTATTTGGTACTTGAAACATGAAAGGGAAAGCAAAACTTGTATTTCAGTAAGACAAATCATTAAATTATTTGGGCTTTAGCACTAATAGATTGACATTATCTAGTTAATTCAAATGTTTAGAAAGAAAACCTTTGTTCAACATAGAGCAGTAATAGAGCTATGTACATGGCTTTTTCGAAAGAGTTTTTAGTGTTCAAACATACTCACTTCTCAGGGTACTGTAGTTTAAAATGGTTAATCACCTGTCAGATACTCCTCAGGGAATTCTAGTACCTGCTCAGCACTGCTGCTGGTCATGCCTTGCACACTGTAAAATGTTAAATTTTGTCATGCTGGTTGTTCTCTGCCATCTTTTCTGTGCTTTGAAATGTAGTAATTTTTTGAAATGAGGCTGAATACATCACTTTACCATATTCCCCAGGGTTGCCCTGTTGCCAATTACAAGTTAGACTGGCTTAGGGCTTGAACCTCTGATTTTTGATCACTTCTGTCCAGCTCATCCGGTGAGGCTGGGACCTTAGGAGGATTGCATTTCTTTTTGGGGAAAGAAGGAAACTCTTTTGAAATGTGATTAAGTCACATATGGACAAATAATCCAACATTCAGGACTGGATGAGAATAGCATATGGAGATTCCTTTTTGGATCTGCTGTAGATTGAAATTTATACTAACACAGGGAACCCCATGTGTACCCTGTGGAATATTTAAGCTTTGATTTAAGGATGACATGTTCTCCAGTGCTCAGTTCTCATAAATCCCCAGGCATTACTGATGTAGGGGGTTGACAGTTGCATGGGGTCTTGTCATCTGAGTTCCTTCTCAATTTATTTGTTAAGACCTCTGCAGAGTAAGGAATAAATGCTACAAAATTTGCTTTCACTTTGTTCATTACAGAACAGTCAACGCTAAATTAGAATGTGCAGCTTTTCCAATTCTGTTGTGACTGCTCAGAAATAAATACCCGTTTTCCTTCCGCAGCACACGAAATCATAACTTCTAATGGAAGAAGTTTGTAGTTCAAAAGTTTTTGCAGCCTTTAATATGTTCATCCATATTCATGGGGGTACATAGAGAGCTGTAATTACTTTTCTAGCCCACTGAGTGCCTGATTGTTTCAAATATTTATTCTTCTCTCTCCCCGTTCAGCTGGGCGACACCGGTCGGTACACCTGCATCGCCTCAACCCCGAGTGGCGAAGCTACATGGAGTGCATACATTGAGGTCCAAGGTAAATCAATTAGGGTTTCTCTGCAAGGAGAGAATACATAAAGGGAAATCAGCAATTGAAATGCAGGAGTCATCTGACTCTGTCATAAATTGCCAGTGCAGATGTGAACGGCACTTTAGCTTAACAGCTGCTTCCTGTCCATACTCAGCCTTTCTCTCTCCTTCGTTAGAGTTTGGAGTCCCAGTGCAGCCACCGAGACCCACTGACCCAAACTTGATTCCTAGTGCTCCGTCAAAACCCGAGGTTACAGATGTCAGCAGAAATACAGTTACATTGTCATGGCAACCTAATTTGAATTCAGGTGCAACGCCAACCTCTTACATAATTGAGGCCTTCAGGTATACGAGTCTCGTGATCTTGCTCTCTGTACCTTTGTGTATAATATGTTATTAAAGAAGCACGTGCTAACCTGCTGGTGTGTGTGATTTATCCTTAGCCATGCATCTGGGAGCAGCTGGCAAACTGTAGCTGAAAATGTGAAAATGGAGAGTTTTGCAGTTAAAGGGCTAAAACCCAATGCAATTTACCTGTTCCTTGTGAGAGCAGCTAATGCTTATGGACTGAGCGACCCAAGCCAAATATCTGATCCAGTGAAAACCCAAGGTAAGCTTTTGATTCTGAACATGTTGGGTGTCCACAGCAGCTGTCACAAGTGGACTAAGGGATACCAGATGCAGGAATTCTGGTAGCTTTTGACTGTCTGCCTATCCTGGCAATAATGTATTCTATAGTAAAATAGTGTGTTTAAACTTGCATTTCTCTATAACACAGACTCTGACAGCATGTTGCATTGCCTAAGGGAACCCTAGTATGTCTTATCCAAAGATAGTTACATCTTGCAGAATAGCAGCTCCTGTTAGCAACAACAGTAATCTCTGTTTTTCGGAGTTACCACACAAATACTCAAATTCCATGGAAATGTTATTACTATGTCCAGTGAATCAAATGAGGCTTAAGACTGAGACAGAGGGAAAAAAATCGTGTAATCTAAGTTGATTTCTCCTGCATTAGGAAAGAGAGAAGTTTAAAATTTGAAGGAATTTGGCATCATGAGCCAGTAAAGAAGAGGTTTTGGCAGTATGTTAAAAGTATTTCAATAATACAACTGTTTGAAGTAAAATAGTAGGGAAGAGAGACGATGCTTACAGATAGCCAAGTGGAAGAAAAGGTTGGGTAGAAGTGGATGAAGGAGTCATCCACCGACTCCAGCTGTGACTGAAGTCCAGCTATGGACTGAATCCAGCTGTAATCTAAAATTAAAAAATAGCTGTGTTCACTGTAGCAAATAAATGACACTTTGGATGATATACAGGGAATAATACGTTGTGGCTTTGAAGCCTGCATTTTCCCAGTCGAAATACTTACATTCTTAAGAAGGGGAAATCTAGAAATATCTTTTTTTCAAAGGAAAAGTGATAGAGATCATACTTCTTTTGTTTGTTTGCTTTTCTGCTCTTCCTAATGACTGGAGAAACTGACCCGTTGGCTTATTAAGAGTGTCCGTGTTGTATGTTTGTTTCTTTGTTTGTATAAGTAAGTGCATGTTTGTTTTTGAAAGGAAGTTCTGTAGAGGAAACAAAGCATTTTCCTTTGGTGACTTCTCATTTTTGGTCTGAAAGCAAGTCTTTCTGATCTCCCCTGGGGAGTGACCACTTTCACATTGCTGTCTTTTGGTATTATGCATTTCTCCTGATGGCTGACAATTTCAGTGGATATCTGTAGACAGCAGAGTCACGGACACGTGGAAAAGAGGGATTGCATCGCTTCCTAAGTCTGTTACCAAGGAAAGATTTAGTAACCTTTTACTGATTCCTGATTCCTGGAAGTAGAGCAACACATGTTATTATGTGGGCAGGCTGCAGTGTTCTACACGAGTCTGTTCTTCATGTAGTGTAGTGCAGTTTCATTCCTGAGGACAAGATGAGGTATTGTGCCTGTCCCAAATTAACTGATCACTGACCTGATTCTGAGAAACAGCAAATGTTCTTTTCACTCAATTGTATGGTTTATAGTAACATGGAAAAGCTTTGCTCTTCTCTGGACACCCAGTAGAACTGAAAACCGGAGGAACCACACAAAACCTCAGTGATAAAAACAACCAATGTATAAAATCTTCTTCAATAGTAAGAAATATAATCAAGTGTCAAGTTCTTTAAAGAGGTTCTGGTCTTCTTCCAATACCATTTCAGTTTTGTATAAGTTGTCGTTAGCTAAAAAAGTTCAAAAATTTCCAAGTTGAGTTTTGTCCAGAGGGTGGTATAGCCTAGCTGTAATGCATGTCCAGTTTGGGAACCTAACCTACCTTCAACTTTGCACTTTACCAGCATTACCAACCACATGTTTGGGTGTTATCACTTGACAGTCCCTGCCTTGGAAGCTTGGAGCTGAAACAAGGAAACACACACATCATTGTATAGCACAGATGTGCAAATGGCTGAGCCTGTGAATAGCTGGATTCACACTGTGGATGACTCATCTTTTAGGACTAGCGAAGATAGAACTAATTATTCCACTGACTTTCCTTTTACATTCTAAGCAGGGTGATGTTTAGGCAACACTCCAAACAGAAGCTTCTATCTTTAATGCTTTCAAACTTTGGGAGGAGGGAAATACTCTGATAAATGGGCTGTTTGGCAGAACATACTAAATGTGGAAATAGCAATGACTCATTGGAGAGTTTTTTTGTTTTGTTGTTTCATTGTTATCAGTGTTGCTTGCTAAGAATCCAGATCTGTCACTCTCAGACTGCATGCTAACCTCAGCTTGCTTCTTTAACTTTGAAGAAATACCAGCTTCTTGTAAATATGTTGAGGAAACCGTATGACAAAAGTTCAAAGTGACATAGGCTTTGTATGGATGGGAACTGTATTTCTGGAAGGAAAGTAGGCCTCATGACTTATCCTTATGCAGCCTTACAATGATTTTATTAATATTTAGTCAGGATTGAAAGCTGGTAAATGGAGACCATGACTACCATGCAAAAAGTGTGTTTTACAACTGTTCACTCACTGATGTAGAAGACACTTAGAAATGCATCAACTGTGCTTGTCCAAACCTCATCTTTCAGGATAGTCTACACACCTGTAGTGACTTATTACAGTAGTTGTACATAAATATATACAGAAATTTGGTATACTCTAGCACTTCTTCAAAGCAGACAGCTATGGAAATTGCCAGGAAATTCCAATCTTCAGAGAACAGAATCCCTGAAGATTTCCTGATGTTGCTTTCTCACTAGAGGAGGTCAAGCAGGGAAGTAGTCAGGCTGGAGCAAAGTTTATATAATGCATTACTCTATATCTGGAATTAGATTAATTTAAAAATAAAAAGGAAAGTAAAAATTTCAAGTACTTTCTCATTAATTTCCCAACCTGTGATTTTTAATGAATGGTATTTGTTTAAATTTGTTTAAAATGAAGTGATCAAGGAGAGAGGTGTGAAATCAGAAGCTATGTTACTCTGCTGTCCATAGTGTGTGTCTCTTTTAGATACCCTGTTAGTGCTGCCCTATAAATTTTATACATCTGACAGTCGTCCATTTCAGTTAAATATGCTTTTCAAGGGCTCAGAATGCAAGAAATATGTTTCCATCATACCAGTGCATATTTTGAGAGGAATTTGTCCCTTCATTCATACGAATAACTCTTCTAGCTATAAGATGGACCAAGTATCAAACAGTGCAGACAGGACTCACCCAAGGCTCTGCCTGCTGTTTACAGAAGCCACTTGCCATCAGAGAAGCTGCAGCCATGTGACTAATTTTTCTTTTTCTTTTGGTCATTACATGATTTTTGTAGTTAAAAACAGCAAGTTTGCCAGGAATTTATCTGAAGATCCAACTTCTGCTTCTGTCGTTCTTTACAGATTTCCTGATCTCTTGGAATTTGCTGAACATTTTTCTTCCCAACAGGAAAGAATAAAGAAATGCAGCTTTAGCCATTTACCAAAGCCTCCTTTACTGTGGAGTGTCTTTTTCTGCAGCATTTACCTCATGTTTCTCTCTGAGGAAGTGCAGTGTATTGATTTGGTACTTCCTCAGCACTGGTGATTTGCTCAGGAAAATATTGGATGTAGTTTTTTCTTACATAACAGGGAAGTACTTAGAGTAAACTTTATGGGTGATAGCATCATATACTTTCTAATATATTCGTTTGTGTTTAAATGTACTTATTTTAACTTATTATTAATATGTACTTGTGAGAATGGAATCTTAAATTATTACAGATGTTCCACCAACAAGCCAAGGTGTGGATCACAAGCAGGTCCAGAGAGAACTGGGTGACGTGGTACTACATCTGCACAACCCTACTATCCTTTCTTCCTCCTCAATTGAGGTTCATTGGACTGTGAGTATAAATCTGTATTATGGTGGTGGTTACAGGTACTGCTGAATTGTCCTACTTTAACTGAGTGGAGTCACACTTTAAGAAGCTGTGTAGTTTGTATGCTTGCAGATCCTTTTTCTCTGGAATGAAGAGACTTGGGCTTTGCTTTCCTGCTTCATTAAATTTTGTCCCGTTTTCCCCATCTATGTCCCCATAGAGAGTTCTGTTCAAAATATGGTGAGAGTTTCAGGGTCATCCTCTGGAAGCTGAAGGACTGATGAAAAGCCTCCTAAGTCATGTCATTAGGAGCCTTTGCACTGCTTTCAGGAGTCTATCAGTCCCCTAATGAGATAGCACGGGCACTTCCCTGTCTGTCAGTCACCAGTGGAGAGAAACACTGCCATAATTCTGTTTGAAAGTGTTACCTCCATCCTACAAACACACAAACACACCCAAATCCACAGAGCCTCATCTGAACCTGTGCTTCCCTACGGTCCTGGGAGTGCATATGGTACAGAGAGAGGAGATGGAAAGGGCAGTGTCACACTGACGTGTGGTGGGAGGCAGCGGGAAGTTGGCCACATGGAGGATATCTCAGGGGAAATGAGGGAGTGAGGAAACAACACTCCAGGAGTCCTGAAGCAAGGAGGTTGGGAACATACAGAAAAAAGGTTCAGGTAGACTTGCAAGGCGGAGGCGTCAGCGTGAGAAAGGATTAAAAATGGCTCACCGTGAGAGACTTTGGGCAATCCAGATCTAGAAATAAAAACAGAGAGCAACGTGGGAAACTGCAAATAGTGAACAATGAGGTAAGAAAATGTAGTTCAAAGAAGAGCTGTTTTAAAAAGAAATGCAGAATGAAGAAAAGAATTGCAAATATGATTATACCAGGTACAAGAGTAAAACCATAGGGAGTGAGCTTTGAGGTCTTTTCAGGACTTCCATCTGAACATGTCAGCATATTGGTGGGGATAGTGTGGGAGAGCAAAGGCTGCAGCCCCTACTGTGTCATGGCAGTGTATTTTGAACAGGAACAAAAGGATTTTTGACTTTGCAGAAGAGCTGTAGCCCAAAGGAGTCCTGGTCCATGACCAGGGCTCCTCAGTGCTGCAAGAATACCATAAATATCTGCTGCACAATAATAGAATAATACTGTTGCACAGTAATTTCACTCTCACCTGCAGCATGGCCACCTGCAGCAGGCAATCTCCTGTTTTAGCTAATAACATTAAAACATCTTTGAGGTTCCTAGCACGATTTTGCTTGACCTTTTCTTATAGAACAACCTTTTCCAGAAAGGCATTTTTTATCAGTCTCTTGGGTAGCCTGTGGCTTCTCTACAATTTCGAAAATAAGCATTACCTCAGTTTCAGCTAACACACAGATTCTTTATGTGATTATTAAAAATGAAATATGTTGCTTTTTGGAGTAAAATTGCAAGCACAGAGTTTTTTTATACCACTGTACGAGATTTTTGAAAACAGGGAAAATCTGATGCACTTTAAAAATTTTTATTGTGGTTGTTACTGGACTTTCTTATCCACCAGAAGCTGAAAATGGTAGTTAAAAGGTAGTGAATACTCCACGACAGATCACACGTATATGATAGCTTTCTGTTTCAGTTATAGTCAAACATATTGAATGCACCCTTATTTACATTAGGATTTTTTCCTCCAGACATTTGATATAAAATTACCTTGGTCTGAAAAGTGCTCAGGAGCACTAAGCATCAGCTTGATCAATGTTTCCAAATCTCAACCACGTTACCATACTGGGTTTTTTGAGCCTCCCCAGAGCCCTCTTGGAACAGCCCTTTCCTACCCAGATCTGACAGAGCCCAGCCACGGAGAAGGTGCCAGCTGGCTGTCCTTTCAGTTCACTTTCTCCAAAAAGAAGCAGGCAGGAAGCAGTGCTCATTGCATGGGTTTTGGGAAGCTTCGACATCTCAGGGCAGTTGGCAGTCTCTCTCTTTGACCTCCATATTCATCACCCTGAGCTGTGGCACTGTAGATCCCCCTTTCCCTGTGTGCCCCCTGCGCTGCTGTGCACATTCAGGTGGGCAGAAGTCTGGCCTGTGCTGAACTGTGTCACCCCGTGGATGCAAAGACTGTTCATTTCACGGAGCCGAGACGTATTATACAACTCCGTTATCCCCCTTTAATGCCTTCCTAAATCCAGGGAAACCAGCACGGTTTTACCAGCATCAAACAGATTAATGCACTTGCAAGTCCAGCCTGTAATTTACTGTAATGGCAGGAGCCTTTGTGTGCTTTGGCAGGGATGTTTACCGTGGGTAACACGAGCGGGTGGCACAGGGGCCGGGCACGGTGTCACGGGCATCTTCCCTGGTTCATGTCTGTTCATGGATGTGTTCTGTGTTCTGCTGTCTTGCCAGGTGGACCAGCAATCCCAGTACATCCAAGGATATAAAATTCTGTACCGGCCTACACCAGCTTCCTACGGAGAGTCAGAGTGGTTAATCTTTGAAGTGAAGACTCCAACCAAGAACAGCGTTGTCCTTCCCGAGCTGAAGAAAGGTGTAAACTACGAAATCAAGGCCCGCCCTTTTTTTAATGAGTTTCAGGGAGCAGATAGTGAAGTGAAATTTGCAAAGACCCTGGAAGAAGGCAAGTAGGAGCCAGACTGTCTTCATCTTTCCTTTTTGAAGTAGCAGTCTGGCCAGCTTTCCTCTGATATGTTCATTATTTGATTTTGTTTGAAGTGCGTGCTGTTTGAGAGCAGCAATCTGTAGGAGAGGAGGCTGTGTTGGGCTGATCATTATGTGAATTGTTTGGTGACACAGAAGTAAATATTCAGAGCCAGGCAGGAGAGACAGAGAGAGAGGGATGTGCAAAAAATGCCCTCCAACACACAATGGGAAATGCGCTTTTTTATCTTCCCTGCAGTGTGCACTCCTCCCTGCTGAGTTCATGGGCTGGTCACAAGTGACTTCTGTCAGATTCAAGCACTTGCTAATCACTATCTTGAGTAGATAGCAGACACCACAGAAATCATCAAAGCCCTGTAGCTGAGGGAATGAAAACCATGCTTTTTAGAAGGCTTTTATATCTGGATCAATCAGTGAGACAAAGTGAAAAGATGAATGAAGGCAACAGATATAGTGGACTAAATTATGCATTTCCATCTCATACATGTGTTAAGAAGAGAGGTTCATAAAGCTCTTCCTTTTGTTGCTGCACAGGCATAATGAGTGTGCAAGGTGGCCAGTGCCTTCAATGCCCCTGCTAGGTTCCACCACCTTTCCCTTTCTGTCCTCCTTCCCCATTATAAATGCCCTGTAACTCCAGTTTATTGCTGCAAGTGGTTCAAGAGGTGTGCATAGCTGCATTCATCCCAAGCATCAGCTGTGCATCCGGTTTTTAGGAGGACTGTTTCAAATGCAAACCATAAATTATTGTTACAAATGTGTTAATATTAACACATGCTGTCCTGATTTTAATAAGTTTCATGTTACTCATTATTATTTACACACTAGAGGAAAATGAGATTTAGGCTGGGGTCAGTTTAGAGGCTTTATTTTTCAAAACTTGATACTGAGTGAGATGATTTGAGACCATTGATGAATTCAGTGCTCAGGACTGTGACATTTGGGTAAAGGGTGTCTGAGCTTGGAGAGTGGGAATGTGACTTTTCTTGTCCTGCACAGCGAGACTACAGCAAAACCCAGGAGCCTGGTTGCAGTCTGACACACTTTCCTTCCATATCATTTTACCCTGTGGTCAGGAGCTGCCCTCGTTGAAGGATGGGGCACAAAAAGATTGCATTTGTATAGCCCAGAAACCCATCTTCCCCTTTAAAAACCTCACTCCCAAGTGCGACAAACGTAACTGTTCAATCCTTCTTTCCGAACAAACAGCTCCCAGTGCTCCACCTCAGAGTGTCTCAGTAACCAAGAACGATGGGAACGGGACAGCAATCGTGGTCACCTGGCAGCCACCCCCGGAGGACAACCAGAACGGGATGGTTCAGGAGTATAAGGTACTGCTGGCATGCCTTGGGCCCCTGGCAGATGGAGCCTGGCCAGGTTGTGAGGGATGGGCTGTTCGTGGATGCTTGGCTCCATCTTCTGGTTACTCAGAGAAAACGGGATAGAAAAGCACTGCTTTGACTCATACTCCATATTTAGTAATTCTGCCTGGATGGTGGAAAGGCAATTAAGACAGCCTCCATAAATCAAAGCAAAGGGTCAACACTCTTAATTAAGGCAGGTACATCCTTGCCTTCATTATAACTTGAGAAATGCACACCCAAGTAGAGGGGGAACCATACCTGTTTGAGAACCATTTTGTGACTCTAAGGCATTGGCCAAGGTAGTAAATATAAACAGGCTTAATGAGTTGAAAAGCTTAGGGATAATAATTAACAGTGTTAAGATCTGAGTAAATTATGCGTAACTGGGTAGTTAAAACAAACAGAAAACTTTCAAGAGAAGAATGTGCTTGTATAGTAATAAATCTATTTAGTGTATAGAAATTCTTCTTTTCTTCCAAACACAGTTCTCATTATGCTGTTTAACTTTTAACAATTTGAAAGTACATTATAAATATTTATTAGTTGATGTTCATTTACAAACATAGACTGTATTTTCAGTTCAAATTTTTTTGTGATAATTTACATAGCAAAGTAAATAAAGCTTATTTTTCATGAGAATATTTACAGATGTTTAAAGTGTCTAGTTGTGGATATCAAGTAAGCTTTGTATCCATAGAGAGGCAGGAGCTTTGGTTTCAGTCTTCTGCAAATGCGCATTACTGAGAAAATCTTTCAAATGAGAATGCCTTGGCTACTTTTCAGGTTTAAACACAGTGCTATAAACATATATTCCTAGCCATCAAAACTCATCCTGATATTTCTTTTCCCTGAGTTGAAATGGAAAAGGGAAGAGATTGCTAAGCTTCATGGTCAATTTAGAATAATAAAACCCTTTTCAGAACCTGGTCAACTGGTAAAAAAATCCGTTTATGGCTTAGTTTCAGATATATAATGTAATTGGAAAAAAATACTTGTGAAGTTATTTCATTTAAAGACAGACCTTGAGCTGGAGAGATGGAATTATTTCCAACAAGAAAGTGCATGAGAGAATGTTAAGGTTGCAAGGACACAACAATAAAAGTCAGGAAATTCCTATTTCCAAGTGGATATAATGCCTACCCCACTTCCTAGCATTCTGAGGGAATAGGCTGTCAGGTGGAGGAGCAAGCATCCTGCAGTGCTTGTGTAGCAGTAGATGGCACACTGGCACGCTTCACATCTACATTTCTTGTGTTGCTGCTGTAATTGTCCTTTGTGCTTTTCACCACGGACAGAAAACAGACACAATGAATGTATATGTCATTGCTCTTTAAGTTGCGACGTGTAATTACTGCTTTTGTCTAAAGTCTAAATAAATGCAGAACTAGTTATTTAAGATTAAAAACTGATAACAAGTCATGTGAAAATTTCTCTTTTTTCTTTCCTTTTTTGCTTTTCTGTCTTCTATGTTTTCTCCCAGAAAAAAAAAAAAAAAAAAGAAAAAGATACAAAAAGATATGCGTATGTGTGGGAATTCATTGTTTTCTTAGCAACTCAAATCAAAGACAAGTATACCCACTGTAGTTAAAGGATAAACTAAAGAGGAAGAAGTATACCATCCTAATTGAAGAGGGGCCAGTATCACAAACAAAAAGCCAGAAATTCAAATTCACAGCAAAAGTCTTTTTTTTTCCTTTCTTACCTTGAAGTTAGAAATTTTCTTGTTATGCTAATTCTTTCCTGGCTTATGTGTCTGTTATAATGTGAATTCATCCTTGTTTTATATAAAAGTTCGTTTTCACTTGCCTATTGAGGTATACAGTCACTATAGTATGGCAATTGTTTCCATTGTTTGCATATGCACCATTTTACGGGCTGGCAGTAACAATTTCTGTGAAAATTGCTGCAGTCAAAATGTAGATTTAAATGTTTTCTTCCACACTTAATCGAGTTCTCATTTACATAGGATCATTTTCATGACCATCCTCTAGGATTTAAGAGCAGTATTACTAATAATTTTACTACAAGTACTGACTGAAAAATTCTCTATGTAGTATCAGAATACGAACAGGAGATTCTCTTTGTGTGCTCTGACCTGCTCTGTGGCAGCACTTATGTATATCCTGTGTTGGGATTCGATTTCAAAGGGACTTAAAGTACATTTCACATCCTCACAGTGTCCCACTAGCCTTGTTTCAAACCTTGGCATTCAGAGAAGGGAAAAGGGTCTTACAGCCTCCTGAAGGTGAGAATAAAATTTCCAGTGTCCAGGCAGTAAGGGCCATGGCAATTGTTCTACCTGTGAAACTGTACCTCGCTCACCTGGCAATCTCCACAGCAGCAGAATTGCACGAGGGATTTAAAGCAGCTATCTGGGTACTAAATCTTTTAGGAGCTCCATATGTCAAAAGCAAAATCTTCCCTCCTATGTACAATCAGCCCAGGCTCAGATATACTGCTGTTCTCAGCCGGGTTTGCTTCTTTACGGATAAAGTACTGAATTTAACTAATTTAACTTTCTGGATAAATGTTCTTTGTAGAGCAATTCATTTGTGGAAAGGGGACAAAACCGAAATCAACACAGCTTTATCATATTTTTTAGCAGATCTAGATTAGCTGCTACTTCACCTCGAATAGCAGTTGGGAGTTCAACCATACTCTTAAAAAGCATTTGCCACATCAGTGGTTCAGGCCTATGGGGATAAAAATATATCATCATCTTATTTCTCCCAGTTGTTTAATGTCACTGATATATAATTTGCGAAGTGATGATTCAAAGTCGCAAGACTGGTCTAGATCTCCAAAAATGAGATCTGATGTCATGCTGTTGTCTCTCAATTAGAAGACAGAAAATCACTCAGTCTTTGCCTCTTGCTGCCATCTTAAAAAAAAAAAAAAAAGAAACCGTTTGAATTCCAACATGGCATCAGTTCTCTTGTGATGTCATGTGATGAAAGACTTTCTCAGGCACTTGAGTGACGAAAGTCTTTCTTGATAAATAATTCCTGAGCAAGAGAATTGCAAATTCATTAAACTGAATGCTCTTACTTAGTTGTTTATGTGACCAGTTCTTGGCTACGGGGCCTCCCTATCCTGTTCTGTGCTATTAATGCTTTTAGTTTTATTAACACCAGTTGAACTCGGAATGAATTATGACAAACCCATCAAATAATGGTGGTAGTTGGACCTGCTCTTTGGAACAAAAAGTACCTTTTCATTATCCGTAGAGTGCCTAGGACAGCAATCCGTGACTGCAGGTGTTGAAGTAGTGACCAATTATAAATTCCTTTATCCAGGAGAAAGGAATGTGTCATCTTTCCTTCCGCCTATCCTTCGGTGTTGAATGTTGAACATTTATGCACACCATGCACTCACTTCCCTGCAGGTTTGGTGTCTTGGCAATGAAAGTCGATACCACATCAACAAGACAGTGGATGGTACCACCTTCTCCGTGGTCATCCCCTCCCTGGTTCCTGGTATTCGATACAGCGTGGAAGTGGCAGCAAGTACCGGGGCAGGACCTGGAGTGAAAAGCGATCCCCAGTTTATCCAATTAGGTAAGCCTGCTGGTAATCCAGCCTGGTGGTTTCCATGATTTCTGTTTGTTTACTTTTGTCCTTTATGGCACCGGAAATACTTTCAAAGACAAGTGAAATAGATAGCGTTACTTGATCCCTGGAATAGCAGGATTTGGCATTTCTGGTTTAAAACTTGCTTTGCAACTGCATTCTAAAGGTGGGGTTATAATAACACAGGGTTTTTTAGTCTCCCAATTCAGGAGTTTGGTTGTTGACTTTTCAAAGTGAATTTTCAGCCTCAAGACTGGTGCAATAAAACATGTAGGGGAGTATGAATCACTAAGTGTTGAATCACTTTAGTTTAGGGATGTAATTTGTCTTGATCAGATTTTATCTTTATTGAGAAAAAAAAAATTCCCAAGCATGCTAAAATTAGGCACAATAAATATCAACTCTGTGTGAGACCTAGTAAATAACCTGAGTACAGGAAAAGGAGGTACCCAGATGATTTACAATAATCTTGACCTTCTAATTTCATTAACACCAAACATCTCTGTCATAAACTCTCATCAGGGGCCTTGCTCCTGGAGCTTTCTGGGAGAAGTGCATCTTTGCTGTTGGTTAACTGAAGATTATTCAAAGTAGCTTTAAGTATAGTCATATGCTGCTTTACTGGTATGCCTGTAGCAAAATACCTTATCCTTACAGTGTAGAGTTGTGAAATCAAGCTCAGCAGGTTGCTTTGGGCTTTATGTCCTGTCTGTCTCTGTATCATTAGTAGATCTTCCTTCTTATTTCACTTGTTGTATTTAAAAAAATCTATAATTAACAGCATGTGAAAACAAGACAGAGCGACTAATATGGAAAATTATATGTACAATTTCCTTGACTATTAAAGTGAATTCCCCCTTTAACTTAGTTAAATTATGCAGGCATGTGGCTCCCCATTACATAGATAGAGATTTTACAACAAAATGACACACCACTTGTATGATATTCCATTAATATGGAATTAGTACAGGGAAACCCCATAGTTATTTGTTGGATTGCTCTCTTCCTACAGCCAGCTACCATTCCCAGCTTCCTACAGTCAGCTTTCCAGTCAGCTTTCCAGGCTTAAGTTTTGAAAATTCTACATTAGTGAGACTCATGAGGATAACCTCAAATGTTCAAAGCCAAAGATTTCATAAACACTTTTTTTTTCCTCCCCCATTTCTCTGATGATAAGCAAATGCCAATGAAGGTGAATTTTATAATGGAACTTAATCATTTTGAGGTTTTGGTATGTGGAAAAAGAAACAAATGAGACTGTTGGGGGAAGATTTCTGCCTGCTACGGGGTTCCTGGCTTTTCCTGGCACTGTGTTAGAAAACAAGAAGCAATCACACACCTCAAAAGGTGTTTAGATGTGCAAGTCTTGTAGAATACGTGTATTTCCTTGTGGTTGGAGTTTGCTTTCGTAGTCTTCACCGCTTGCTTCTTATTAAGTGACGTGGCCAGTTCCAGATATGCTGTAGTAAATCCTATAATTTGGTTGTTTCATGGCAAAGATCTGGAGTCTTGTGGATATCCATGCCACAGGAAGCAGCACAGATAAATACCTAGACAGTCCTGCAGAAGGCTGCTGAAAATTAGTACTTAAATTTAAGGAGTACTATCCTTTGGTAGCACAGATCAACCTAAAATCATACAGGTAGAAGAGTGGCTGCTGTTTATCCAGCTCCACCCTGTAGTACAAGTTCCCTCAAGGAACAAGCCCCCTCAAGGAATCGCATTCTTAGTTTTCAGAAGTGCTCCCAGCATGGGGGTGGAACATTAGAATTTTCTGATAGCTTTCTAAAGAAGGGAAATTAATTTGTTGATTCCATCAGTTGGCACTTTTCACCAGCAGTAAATAACATGGTTCCAGAGAGACAGAAGGGAGGCCAAGGAGGGGGAGGGAACAGGACTAGGAATGATGCTTTTAGAAGGTTTGAAACTGTCCTTACTCTCTGTACCTACATGCTCTAGGAACTATGAGCTTGCTACCAACAGCTTCAAGTTTCTGCATTTCTGGCACTGGCCTCAGCTATTCCTTCAGGAAGTCTTTTCCTGATATCTGAATTAGTACAATCTTTCCCCTTTAAAAAAAAAAAATTAAGAATTCCATGTGCAGAAACAGAACATATTATGTGATTTAGAGGTTCACTTTTTTTTAAGAACTTTTCATTCAAGACTAAGATCTGTCTCCTCATAATGTGTTTTCCTTACAAAAACGTGAGACTGGGTTGTGGCAGGCTCTGTGCTGTGTGGGGTGCTCCCCACAGATGAGATGTGCCTGGGTAGAGTCTCAGCCAGATGTGTGACAGGAGAAAGCTTCACCTTTTGGAGGCCGCCTTCCCGAATGAGAACAAGAGGGGAGGACAGGAGACATTGGATTCCCTGGGAGCTGAGGCGTGCAATCACAGTCCCATGCATCAGCTGAGCTGTGATAAATGACCTTGTGCACACACTTAACCTGTTACAAAGACAGGTACAAATTGTAAGCTCCAAGCTTTTTCATTTTCCACGTCTCAGCTGACATGAAGCAGCTCACTGAGCTGTGGTACCCCAGACTTCCCATGCCACCAGGGACAAGACAACGATATAACTTGCTTGTTATTCATAAAATCACCTTCCAGTGTTTAAAATCATGAGATCAACTGAAAAAATCATGTGCCTTCTTAAAACACACCCTCCATGAGGCTTCTGAATTTTCTTGTAGGCTTTTGAATAACCTTTTAAAGCTTTCTGTGGAATTGCAAGGACTGGAAATCAATTTGTTTGTTTGTTTTAAAAGAAAATATGGTATTTTGCGTAAAGACAGACTGCAAGAGCTTTGTTGTTAAGGAAAAAAATTGTTATTTTTTTAGAACTAGACACAGTACAACTTGCTATATTATGCTTATAATACTGAGCTGTGGACAAACAAAATCGTAGAATTTCAGTACACCACTTTTGTCTTCTCACAACACGTAACTTGAAGGCATCATTTACAAAAATGCTTTATGCAAAAAGATGAGAATCAGCACAACATTTCAACATTTTTTTCCTGATCTCTGGCCTAACTTTTACAAATTAATGGGATACTACCTATGGGAGCTTGGTAGTATTACCTATGCTTATTGACAAGTAAGTAGTGACATTGGAACATGTCTCAACATACTTTGTTACCAGTACCAGCTCTGAGAAGCCCTACAACTGTGGTTAATGTTGCTCTTAAACACACAATTTGTATGAATATATGGTATGCAGTTATTTGTTATTAGGGGTCTGCACAATTACTGCACAATTAAATGTTGAGTGTAATATTCAACCATTGGATGTCTCAAGTGTACAAAGCACAAGAAAGTCTCATCGAATCTTTATTGTTCTAATTTCTTCATTTAGGGGATGTGATTTGGGAACTAGCTAGCATGTCTTCAGGGCATTCTGTCAGCCCCTTTTTTCGTTGATATTTTTGTTTGTGGCCCGCAAACAACTTTTTTCCTCTCTCAGCAAACCAGTTTGGTGCTGTCTCCTCAAACTTTATGTTTTAAGATAGAATTGCAGAAATGATATTTTACCAGTTTTGGAAGCATACATAACTAGAAAGGAGACAAAATAGCATATTCTCATGTTGGTAATATTTTACCAAATAATTTTCATATAGCATCACAAACATATGTTTGAGAAGACACTTAGGCAATATGTTACAGTTTCCAGGTGTTTTGCAAATTTTTATTTGTCAAAATTAGCAATATTAACAGCATTTAGATATTTCTACTTGCTGTTTGTATATTTTGTATACTGAATGAGACACATATGGAAAAGTACCATTCTGTAGGTAGTACATGTGCAAGGCCAAGTTAAGGCTCCTTGCACACCTGTGAACCTGGAATTTCCAGTCTTTTTTGAATCTTTGGTATTCTAATCTTAATTGGAATGTATGTTGCAGTATATTAATCTTTAATTTATGCTTTAGCAACTTAACGATAGCTTTTACGTTATTATTATTTATATGAATATTTAACATTGGAGAATTAGAGGTTCCAGTTCTTCTCTGTGTAAATTCTAATTAGTTTTCATTGAAGTTTGAAACTTGGAGCTTCAAGACAGTCAAATCGAGTAGCTTATGAGCAATAGCCATAGCAACATTATCTGTGATTAAAAGGAATGCTCTTATCTTGGGGTAGAAGAAGGCATGAGTCACTGTGATAATGTGCTGGTTTCAGGGAGTTGTGAGATCAGCCTGCTCCAAAAACTCTGAGGCATTTTCAAGTACATGAAATGCTGCTGCTGCTGCTGCTCTGGCAGTAGGATGCACTTTGCTGCAGAATGTTTATGTTCACTTATTATTTTGGCACATCTCCCCGAGGAGTGCAAGCAGCAACAGGAATGTTCATTATGAACCATTTATATTTCAATCAAAGCTTCCAGAAATTTCCTGGGATGAAGAAAAATTACTTTTTGTTTTTTTCCTTCAAGAACTTTTTTCTTGATTGATCATTGAGGATTTCACAGGGCTGTTACGGAGAGGGAAGATGTCCTTCTCAAAGAAAGGCTCCTGAGATAAAGGTCCTGGAAATTTTTAGGGAAGAGGAGTTCACTAGATTTCATTCCCTTTGCTTTATATTTAGCTTACTTTCTATTTTTGAATTATAAGAGGAGTAGGACATGGGTCAAATGGGACCTCTTGAAAGCCTTTCCATCTCCTTTTCCCTGATGCTGTTTATATAACTGAATGTGAATATAGACCATTTTTCTCTTCCCCATGTCTGTAAATAAATACCAGCTAATGGAATAGCTCTAACAGTCCACCCATATACAACGTGCCATAAGCCTAATGTCTTAAAAGTAAGCATATTATTTTGCTTGCAATGACAAGTCAAATAATAGCATGAAATTACCGTTAATTAAAAAGTAGAATAATAAACGTTCAAAGAGATTCTTCAGGATTTTATAGTCTTCAGGAAGGCATTGACTGAACAATGCAAAATGTTTGTGTATGTAAAAGTAGTGTCTTTCTGTATGGCTGAATGGTTGACATGTTTAAAAAGCATTCGTGTTTGTTTTTTGAGTTTCTGATATTTAAAAAGCATTCTTGTTTGTTTTTTGAGTTTGTGATTATTTTTTTTCTCCTGGATTTATTGTCTTAAATACATATATTTTAAGGATTAGAGAAAAATATTTATTAGTCTTCCAGATTTATTCGGGACCATAGGCTCTCCATAAATCTTTTGCTCTATTCCATTACATTGTATAAGGTATTGTAGCTGTTTAAAAACACAGAAATTACTCATTTTGAAAAGAGACTGATGATGCAAGTTCTCATATCTTAATATGGCCTCAGCTGCAGAGAGACAAAAGATGAGATAGAGAGTGACAGCTTTAATCCATTGGTCACAGTATACTTTATACGTTTAAGCCCATCTGGCCACTTGTGTGGAACTTCACTTGGCTGTCTCCATAAAATCTGAAGCAACCCATCTTAACCTTGCACAAATAGGCATGAAATCCATAAACCCAGCAGACACAAAGGGTGTATTAGGAAGAAAAGAATGTGTCTGCCTGGTGAACTTTCAGGCTAGGCAGTGCACTTAGGATCGCAGGAGATAAAGGGACCCGAAATATGAAATAAGATTTCCAATAAGGTGTCAGGCAGATGCGGGGGTGATTTCTCGGCAAAACAGATATATGACTTCAGTGTTGCAAAAACTGGAATCTGGAATTCTTCCCTGGAAGAAGCTGTTATTAATTTAACCATTTCCCATTCATAAAGGTGTCGTTTTCCCAAGGAGGTTTGTCATTTGTGTAATTCGCTGTGATTCAGTCTCTTGTTTGTATTGCAATTTCTTATATATTGTTTCAGCTTTCTTTGAAGTAACCCAAGGTGTCATCATAAAAAAAATTCTATGCACTACCTAATTTTTAGGGAAAAGGTATTGTTTTTTAAGTAAATAGGTTTTCATTTCTTATATAGTTCATATTATTAGAATTAATAACAGCACCTTTCTCTTAAAAACACTTATCTCTCATTCTGAATTTCATGTCACTACCAATAGTAAAAAACAACTATCTGTTGGATATACACGGGAGTGAAAATGGGTATTTCAAAGAGTAAGCTGTGGAATGTGTAAAGCAATATCCGCTCCGAGTAAAGGTTTCAAATTCTTGCCCTCACCCTGTGCAGTAATGAAATTTCCAGTAAGCACTCACTGTAGTGCTAAAGCACATCAGGAAAGCAGTATTTTGTCTTTTGGTTGCTTCACTTCGGTTAGCAAGCGTTAGTCACTAAACTGAATCTTCTTACTGCTGCTCCTAGAAGGTTCCTGCAAAAGTTCTGTAGAGCGTAAAAGACCAATTCTTATAGGTGTGATCTCTATTTAAAAGAAAAATAATAATAATGTGTGGAAAAATACATGTTCTTTATTTTGACATGGAGTATTTAATGATAAACTGATTTTGAAAAACACTGCTTGTTCAGTACTCATGAGGCTGCTTGGCTTTTTTTTGCCAGTTCATTTTTTAGTTATCCTTTAGCTTTTACATCCATGTCTAAGAGGGCAGGATTGGTTATTTTATACTTTTGCTTTTTTACATCCTTTAAAATATTCAGTCTTTTTTTAATTGAGGTCAAAGTGAGAGACTGAGAGACTGCAAAGAGTACATTAGACTGGTAATACAAGATTTAAGTAATCTGTCAGGAACTACTTGATTAAAAGGTATCCCTCAATACCAACCTCATGTGAATGTAGTTTGAATTTTTTATTCTGTGATTTTCAGTGGGTGTTTGAGGAGCTGATTTCTACCTGTTGACAGAGCCCTGATAACACTACTTCTCATGATTTGAGCTTGAGCTTTCTTTTGCTTGCTGTGTTCTTTGCTGATTTTCTGAATAATTTCATGAAGCTGATATTTCTTTGCTAAAATAAAAAAGAATAAATACATAGCAGTCTAAAAGTTTGTAATTTATGAGCCTAATTTTCTGTTTGTGTGCCTGGTAGCCTGATTTTAGCAGGTTTCATAAACAAACAAAAGTCAGTGATATTGGAGGTACCTGTCTTGTATGGAAAACAAAGCATTTCTATCAAGACCTGTAAAAAGAGATTTTGAAGAGCAGTCTTAAGGATTTGACCTTGAAAAACTGGACTACAGTTATGTTAGTTCTTTCCATGGTGCCTTTTACAGCTGATCATTCAAATTAATTGGCCGTTTCGGGCGTCTCTGTTTCAGATTCTCACGGAAACCCTGTGTCTTCAGAAGATCAAGTCAGCTTAGCCCAGCAGATCTCTGATGTAGTGAAGCAACCTGCCTTTATTGCTGGAATTGGTGCAGCCTGTTGGATTATCCTTATGGTCTTCAGCATCTGGTTGTACCGCCACAGGAAGAAGCGGAATGGACTCACGAGTACTTACGCTGGTATCAGAAAAGGTGCCGTATTCATGTGTTTCGGTCTGCTGGCTGCTGAATGCCCGTTTGCTGGCCATTTACTTGGTCATCAGTCTCTTGTCCTTCTAAGACCCCAGTAAGGAATTATCAGAGTGCTTCGATACTTGCAGGAAGTGTGGATTGGGAACCAGGGCAGAAAGCAGCAAAATTTACGTAACGTGTGAAATCTGCCTTTAAAGCCTAAGTCTTTAGCAAAATACCTAGACTAGGTTTTCATAAAGGTACTCCTACAAAGGAGAAGTGTAAAGATGGATTTAAGGCTGGGAGCTTCCAGTATGCCCTTGCTGTCTGACACTGTACCATCTGAAAAGGAGCCAAGTGGATGGTAGTTCGTTGTCCTGTTCAGCCCTTTGCTTGCTGCTGGGAACGCTAACAGTGGTGTACATTACAGCAACGCTTTTGGTGTGTGTACCTGGAGTTTCTTCTGTTCTGGGGGAATGTGGTGAAGTGGCTGTTTTGCAGAGGCACAGCGGTCAAGTCTGCTTTCCAAGGCTCTTTTCGTAAATGCTGTCGTGAGACCCTTTGCTGGGACTGGATTCTGGGGCTGTCACATCCTGCATCTGCACTTGGTTAGAGCGGCAGCAGTGGGGCCAGCTTAAAGCATCCTCCATTTTCGTGTTATTTCATGTTGTTGACACCTTTTATATCCCATTGTCAGTGGACAAGCAGCGCTTTACAGTATACTCTCTGACAAACAGAGCTAGAATCTCTTCCTGGAAGATCTGCTGGAATAAAAACTGGATTCCTCCTGATCCAATAATCTTTTGATTAAGCCCCAAAGTTGAAGTTGAATTCAATGAGCTGCAGTTCATTACATCTCAAAGCAGTACCTCGTAGGCACTCCTAGAGCGCAAACTATAAAATTTGGAATTAATCAGAAAATGGGAGATCCTGCTTTTGGAGGAATAGCAGGAAAATATTTGATATTTAGCAATCAAAAGATAGGCCTAGGCTTCAAAGGTGGACACATCTTAATGTACAAAAAGTGTCATGCGATTCCATTCTTTAGTCCCTTCAAGAGTGAATGCGTGACGGGCAAGAAAAATAGGCAAATCTAACACAAATGTTTTTAAACAGTAACAATGTGTTGCTATGTAAAAGCAGCAGTGCTAAAAATATCACATGAGTGAGTGGAAACATGGAAATAATTCTGGAGTGTTGCAGAGTTGAGATGTCCTCCCTGCTTATTAAGTATCAATGCTCACTGTAGACTTCAGGCACAGTGGTTGTAGCGGAGTTGTAGCCACTGGAATCAGGAAGGAGTTCCACTGTTCTGCTGGGATTTCTTAGCTAGGACAGACTCCCACGTTGTGCTGCATTGGCCTGGGCTGTTTTGTTTTACTAATAGCATGCTGCCATACTGCCTTCCTACAGTTCTATCCAACTAACATCCCTGTGCTCTCAGCAGTACCTGTGGTTAAGCAAAAGGCATACAATTTGCCCTTAAAAATGGTTGCTTCGGTGACATCAGCTATTGTTCAAAACAGCTTGGTTTTTTTCCCAACATCTATATAAATGTCTTTTGTTTGATTTGGTGGGGATTTAAATGAAACTACGCAGAAAAGTAGGGTCTGTATCTCCAGTATCAAGTGTTCTTCAAGAAAAAAAGCAATCTTTAGTAAAATATAAATTGTGAAGTAGTTTGCCACTCTGCAGGGCATCAAGTCACAACTGCAAGCCCAAACTTTCTTCAGTCTTGCAATTCTTTATTTATTTTTATATTTAGCTTCAGGCCTGACATCTGTTAAAATACTTCACTACTCCCACACATACATATTGTACTAGCAGTCTTACACACTCAGAAGAGTTTATTAATAGACGCTCTAAGAAATAAGTTGTTCTTTCGTATGGTGGTGATAAAATTTCTTTTAGTTGAGCCTCTGTTCATCTGTTCCTCAGTTCCTTAAGAAACTACACTAGATTTAGTACTTAGCTCATAGAAGAGTAACAAGACAGTAGTTTGAGATTTTTTTCGTATCCTTGTGATTGCAAATTAATTTTGAGATTCTTGATTCTCTTTTGAATAGCTGGGGTTTAGATGCACTTTTCTATTTTGGTGAAAGCTTGTTACTATGGTTCTGTATTTTTGAATGTAGCTAAATTATACCTGACTGTGTGAAAATGCCTAGCCCAAAGAAAATACAATGGAATTCCCAAGATAAAGAGCTTTGCTGTAAATGCAGCCTGAAATGGGCAAATGCTCCAAGGTTTTCCTTTCTTTGCTTAGTGTTATATCCGTGGAAATAAATTGGCTTGGTGAAAGAGGGAAAATCTACAGCATATCCTAGATTATAACAACAAGACACTCTGAACTCCCCCCAAACATCAGAGTTGTTACAGAAATTACATTAAGAAGTCATTCTCTTAGACAGAACCTTTTCTTTCTGTAACAGGTTTGCTGATCAAATTCCATCTCAAGGCTATTTTAGGGAATATTTTATTGTTTTTCTTACCTTTCTCTTGCCCTTAGATAGAGAAAAGGCAATGTTAGCCTTATTCTGCCCATCAGTGGTAGGGAAACTATACTATCTTGTCAACAGGAGGGGGAGCATGTGCTAATAGGAAGAGCAGATGCTGGTGCTCTGTATTTGGATTAGAGACCCTATTGATCCAAAGAGGATTTATAGTAGCTGTGAGAGAGAAGATTGTCAAGCAATGTCATTGTTCCATCGTTAACCTTTCCCTCTTAAAGCCAAGGGTTGAAAGGTAGAAAGGTGTTACATCTAGGGAGATATTCTACTCCTTTTTTTGTGATTATTTATGAAAGGAAGAAAGAAAAACTCTGTTCGAGGGTCTCGTCTATGAAAACAGAAATTAATTGCTGCAATAGATTTTAGTGCCTTTATTGCAGGGAGAGTTGGTGCCATTCTTGATTCAGAGACAGTAAAACAGCAGTTCTCTTTGTTCCTTTTTATGATTATTATTTCCTTACTGAATACTTAAGTGTGCCTATTAGTTCAGCGTAATGAGCATTTACTTAGTGAACTGCAGATAAGATTCAATAGGACTTTGATAAGGCTTTGTTAAGGAATTTGTCATTCTGCATTCTAAAATGATTAACAGTGTGGGGGTTTTGTTTGTGCTAGGATTTTCAGGAAAAAAAAAACCGTTAAAATACCAAACTGAGAGGGATTTGAAAGGCTAAACCACAATCAGGTCTTCTCAGGAGCACAATAGAATATCAAGCTTTTTTTTTCTTTTCCTTTTCAGAGTAGTACCTGCAGAGACAAGCTTCTTTCTGAATTGCAATTTTAATTTTATTTTTATATCAGTGTGACTGAACTACTGGGTTAGTTATATACATTTGTTTTATGTTCAGCTGTCTGCTAGGTTTATACTAATGTGGTATGTTTCCCTTTCTCTCTTCAGCTTAATAACCAGTTTGTATTTTGTTTTGATTTTTCAGTCCCGTCTTTTACCTTCACACCAACAGGTATATATTTGCACTTTTCCCCCCTTCTTTGTTACTTAAGCATGTGTTTGTGGTACTGTTTCTCTTTTTTCTGACATAACCAACCAGCCCAGCTGTTCTGAAGGGTTTCTTTGAACAGTTCCATTAATGACAGCTATCATTATTTGTTCTCTGAGTAGCGTGTATTTGCTTTGTGGCTGACAATTTTTTTTCCTGTTTGTGTGTACCATTTTGTAGCGTACCATTTCCTGCCAGCATGCCATTTTGTAGCATGATCTTGTCAGCTTGTACAGCCTGGGCTCTCTTCGTGGGTATTACAATGGAGTAGTGTGGCCTCCTGCATCTAGGGATGAAAAAGGTGCTTTTGATAGAGGAGGAATGACTTAACAGAGCCCAGATGCTGACTTGAAAGGGATTCAGTGGGATTATAGTTGGTGAAACATTTGCTCCTTTTTTTTTTCCTCTGAATCTGCCTTAATCCAGTGACCTAGGAGTTGTCTACTTTAGAAGACACGGAAAATCAAAGTGTTGTAGCTGTTAGATTTCTTTGCCTGCTGCCTTAAACCATATTTGTGCTATGAAATTTTTAAAAAATTATCATGTTCTGCTTAAACAGAGGTGCATTTAAAATTCAGTGCACGTTTACACTCATTTTCTATTTCCTTTTGTTTGGAAGTGTGTAAACATGACACAATCCAAACCATAGCCTACCAAAGTCCGTGAGAGCCTTTCTGTTCTGTAGAGCTGACCTTCAGTGGGTCCCACAGTCTGGCAGCTGAGCAGCTCATCCTCTGCAGTAGATACAATTCAACACATCCAGTACCCACTGGTATATACTGCATTTCTTGTAGCTACAGCCTGAGTGAACAGACAGGTTGTTTCTTCCTCAAGTGTTCTAAACCCTTTATTTTCCCAAGAGGTCTGTGAGACTTGCAGGACATGGATATCCAGGCAGGGTAAAAACCTCCTACCCCCTCCCCTGCACACTCAGGTTTACAGGGCATATTAGTTCATAATCAGCACTGGACTAATTTGGCCTCTGTGCAGCAGCTGAGTTACGTCCTTCAAGTTGGGCTGCAGACAAAGCAGACTCGTGTCTGTCTGTTCTCATCCCCACTGAGCAAACTGTACTGGGTTAGATTCTTATCCATGGGCTTTTCATCAATCCGGATAGTACCTTGTTTCAAAAGTCACCCTCTTATGTTCAGTGGAGTTGCTTCCTGCTCACCACAACTTAGAGTGGCCCTTAATATTTCTGAAGGCCTTTGAGATCCACGGTGCAGGCTTAATTCAGACTGTTATTATTTTGCTGTTACTTTAATTGGCTTAACAGAGAACTCCTATTGCAGTCTCAATTGGAGCACACTACTGAGGTTGGCAGGTTAGCTAACTTGTGTTTTCTCAGTTGAATCCTTAACAATAAAAAAAAAAATATCAAGGCTCCTTAAGATATGCCAGAGCTGCAAAATAAATAGCCCTGAGATTCTTAAAGAAGAGATTGGGAAAAACATAAAACATGTAAAACGTTAAAAGGGGAAAAAAACTGGGGTTTTTTTTCAATCCACAATCTCAGTCATTTGTTCCTTTGACTTGAAATGGAACCAGACCCTCCTCTTTAGCATTACCTATAGTAAAAGACTTACCTGTAGGAATGCATCCTACATTTTAATCCTGTTACTGTAATCGCTGCCAGCATTTATCTCTCTCTTGCAGACTCCCAGTTTGGAGTTCTACTAAACAGCAGAATTTGGCTGCTTGTTTTCAACACATTCCTAGTTGGAAAGCGTAGAATCCATCAGCATTTGCAGGGAGGAAATCTCCTTAACCCTTTGCCAAACCCAGTGCAAACCTGCAGAATTAATAGCACTGTTTCTTCTTGGATGTTTGCATCCTAAAAATGAACTTTTCGAACATCATGCTTCCTGTGAAGGATGAACAATGGCATGTAGACCTGCACTTTGTTAATGCAGAATGCTTCTGAAATGCCAACAAAATCATTAATTCTAACTTAAAAAGTATTCTTTCTGCCAGATTTTTTTTTTTTTAACCAAAATTCACACATTTATAATTTTAGATTAGGAAGTATTGTTTATAAATCCATCTGTAAAATGTTATAAAACGTGGAGCTTCTGTGGACTCGTTCCCTGAGTGTAGTGCAGTAGCGTTCAGAAAGTGAATGTATTTTTGCAGTAGCTTCAGCTGTAATGAGCCATTGTTTACACTGGAAGTAAGACCTGTTATAGAATCATGATACCTCTTTAATCATGCCAAAATAATAAGGTAGAGCAAAGCTTTAACATCTAACCATTCATGAAATAAATATATGACCTAAATTCTTCCACAGAGTAACTCCACTGAAGTCAGCAGAGTTATGTTAAGGATAAGTTCAACCTGATGTATGGCTTCCTGCTTTCTTAAGCAATTCATGTGTGTGTGTGTTTTTCAGAACAGAACTGAAATATAAAACCCTGTTGGGGCTAAGACTGGCATTTAGCAAGTATCACAAATATTATGTATAAACTTTTATTTGAAGCAATAGCTGGCAAAATGAGACTCAGAATTAATGTATAAACAATGCACATTTATTGTCTTAAACAAAGGCAAATGTAATACTGCTATTTCAGGAGTCTTATGATTTTATTTTTTTTTTTTTTTTATCTTTAACTATTTCAGTAACGTATCAGAGAGGAGGAGAGGCCGTAAGCAGTGGAGGCAGGTAATTATGTCCTTTATTCTTAAAGGTATAAATCATGTGCAACTAAATTTAAAGATGCCAGATATACAATTGTCCTTGTAAGTGATGGCAGAATAATCACTTGCAAAGATCTGTTCTAATTTGTTATATTAATTTATAAGTTGTAGCCATCTATTTTTCTGTTTAGAAGGAGGGTAGATGGTTTGAATTTTTAGGTTGACTTCCTAAAAATTGGTCAAAATACTTTAAGCTTTGTTAACCTGTAAAAACTGCATCTCAAAAAATGAGCAGCAGAGGGAGCGCTTTAACTTTGAAATAAAGACCTGGTTTACCACCTGATTAAGGGAGTAAAAGTAATTAAGTCGTAGCATTTATGAAGATTAAGAAATATAGCTGGTTCACAAATACTACAAAGAAAGAAAACGTTTACTGGAAAAAATTGCTGAAGACATAAACGGCTTATAAGGTGACATTTTAAGAGAAAATCTTTCTGTGAATGCAAAATACTTACAGCATTGCTTACAAGAGATGGGGCACTGAAGGAGAGGGAAACAGGTAGATTTTCAATTTACAGCCCCCCACTCTGAGAACCTGGCCTATTCCAAACTGAGGATGTAACTCGATTTAACTTATTACTTAATGAATGGCAGTGGTCAAAACAGTAATTACATTTCCTGCGTAGAGTTTTCTCCCAGAAGAAAAGGGAAGGTTTTAGAAAAAGGCAGGTCAAAGCAGTGAAACTTTAGCAGCACACCACTTTTTTTCTAGGTCACATTCAAACATGCCTTTTTAGAAGCATCTCAGTTAAAGATTTGGCTGAAATAAACACTAAGATCTCGGAGACCAGCTGGGCAACAAATTCCTGTATCAATTCCTGTTTCACAAGTGGCACCTTGTGGTTTCTAATTTGCAAGACCGTGCAAAAAAAATTGGTAATTGTGAAGATTAGGCATAAAATAAAACATTCCCGGTCTAACTGAATGCTGTGCAGAGGTGAGGCCACTCAGCTCCTGCTGCAGCTGAACCTCACATGGTAAGGGCAATTGCAGATATCTCGTGTCCAACACTGGATGCTGCTGCTTTGTCGTGGCCATAAATGCATGGAGGGAAACCTCTAAAACAGTTACCATGTGATTTTTGAATGGACAAATCTGTAAATCACCGGGCTGCTGCCTTCACTCCAGGATAGTGAGAAAATAAGAGAGAGTAGAGATGAACCCTCTCTTTCCCTGACAAGATTGTTCAAGAAGATACGCAGTTAACAGCCTTTGTGTTCTTTGTGCCACTGTGCTTTCTTGCTCTTCCCATAGCACAAGCTACACAAAGCACACTCACATAGACTCAGAGGACAGAAATGAACCCAGAAGTGTCTACATCATGTACAGTCATTTTGGTAGTGCTAGAGAAGCAGCATCAATTTTACTGTCCTAGTTTTCAGCAGCAGTGCCATAATCTAGCAGTGTAGTTGATTCAAGGTGCTGACATCTATGCTGGGTTTGTTCATTTGCATATATAGCATTTACAGCATTTATGATGTATCTTATTTTGTAGATTATGAAACATACTTCTGCAGTGTTAAAAAAAATTCTAAAAAAATGTTATTTTTGCACATGAAACCTTCCTCTGATGTTCAAACCTAAGGTTCTGACTTCCTTATTTTATATATGCAGTGTTTTGGAAAGGTTTAGCGTTTTTGCCAAGTGCGGTTATGTGAGCACGTGAAAGCATTTTTCAGAATTCAGAATGTCACAGTGATATATTTCAACCTAATCCCCACTTCTGTGATGCAGAAAAATATACCCATTTCTGTAGCAATCCCTTTTCTAGACAGGATTTGAGTAATGGTAATTGTGGTGGATTGACTCCAGCCGGCATCTAGGCATCCACACAGCCACTTGCTCGGTCCACTGTTACTCAGACCCAAAACAGAAATTCAGGGATTCAAGGAATTTGTTGCCAAGGTTAAAGATTTTTGGAAATTTTACTCTCAAATCAACACCACGCAAGCATCTCTTGCCTACAGTCCCACCTAAATGGCTCCATTTGGTAGAATCCTCATCTACTTATATACCTCACACCGAATTCCTTACATGACAGCAGGTGTGAATGCAAAGTAAATTTTAGAAACAAAGGATCTTTAACTCTCTATACAAAAATCACGGGTCTTTTTAAAGTGCTGAAACATTCTGGAATGCTTTGTCTCCTCTAAAAGCCTTGAGGTTGTAGTTTCATTGGAAGGGCAGAATGGTAGGGGAAAAAAAAAGCAAGGGTGTTTCAAATCAGCAGGCCTACAGAGCCCTATATTTATTTCAGATTTTTTTTAAAAAATACTTCTTTACTGTACATGCATTGGCTGGTTTGTAAGCCTGACAGCAAGTCAAGCCTCATCACCTCCTATGTTAAATTGTCAGATGACATATGCAGTACAGAAATATATATATACACATATATGTGTAGAACTCTTAAATGTCATTCTAAGACTATGACTTAAGCCTGCAGCACTGACAGACTCTATCCCCCACAACTAACTGCATGCAGTTTACATTCTCTACTTGCTGTTTAAGAGGATTAGCATATTTTATTTTTGAAGATCATCACATTTAATGTTATGGAAGCTAGTTTCTGCACTATTTTAAATGGAAAGTTGCCCGTTAAATCCTATGAGAAAGAGACTGTGTTATTTATATATATCCATATATATATATCTCTATATAGATAGATATGACAGTGGGTAAAACTGTCTATTTTTAAAAGCACCTTAGTTATCAAAGGCAATTTTAAATCGTATCGGGGTGCTATTTATGTGGGACTGTAACATCCACTGCATTTTTAGCGTGAAAACTTCAGAGGCACCGAAGATTCTACAGAACATTCATCAGAAATGTTCAGCACTCACTAGAAAAATTCAGCAACTTGGAAAACAAGAAATGCTGTTTCTTTCTGCTGATGGCAGGAACATGCTTTATTCCAAGTGCAGGCAGTAAGCAGCATTCATATCTGGAATTTTTAAGCTGTTAAGTATTCCCAGTTACTTTAAACTTTCTTAGGAGCTGCTGCTGTTCCGCTCACACAAAGATTAAGAGAGTGGCGTACTCGTTAGCAAGGGTGTGTCACCCACTCAGTATGGTTGGTGAGATCCAAATGCTCCCAACCACAGAGGTTTCTGTTATCTCCTGTTCCCTTTGATCCACTGCAGTAGTAATATCTAATGGTGAGGAGAACTTGGCTCCATAAATCACCAAGAATTTGGAACTATTCACAGCCAAATTTGGCTCTTATTTGTCCATATCCATCTTGCTTCCATGTGTGAATTTTTTGTTTGTTCGACTTGCCAATTTCCTTGCTTTCTTAAAGAAAGGGTGAAGGGGCAGAAAACTAAAAATACAATCTTCCAAGAAAAAGAATTTAAAACAAAATTAAAACCAAAGTGACAGGTAAAGGTTGCTCACCAGTATACATATGTAGTTCAGCAAAATGAACAGATGTTGTCCTTGGCTGTTCACTTTAGCTTTTTAGCAAGGACTAGGTTATATAAGAGGCTAGAAACTGTTAAATAATTGATTCAATCTGCATTTTCCAATGCGTTTTCCAAAGGCCAAAGCCTTTAGACATATGCTATTATTTCGTAATATCTAACCTTTTGAGAAGAGTGTAACTGCAATGTGGAAATGCTTTTGTTTAATTTTTTAAATGACCAAGCTTTGTTTTTAAAGGCCAGGACTCCTAAACATCAGTGAACCAGCCACTCAGCCATGGCTAGCAGACACTTGGCCTAACACAGGGAACAATCACAATGACTGCTCCATCAACTGCTGCACCTCTGGCAATGGAAACAGTGATAGCAACCTCACAACGTACAGTCGACCAGGTTAGATATGTTTCTACCTTGCTAAGGAATCTTCTTTACAGAGTATATGCTTCTAATACCTGAGAAAGTGTACAGGTTTGTCTGCTTTTTATTTCTAATGCATTTAGACTTAATAGAGTTTCTCCTCTATGTCATGGTTATGCCTCTTGTCCCCTTTTGCATCCTTTTTTGGTCCCCTTTGGAGAGTTGTAGCAAGCTGTAGGCTGAGGGAGTCCCTGCAAAGTTCACTGCTACCAAAAGTCACACTGAGCTGACATGTTTCAGCCTCTGAAAAGGGCACATGAGGTCATTTTTAGGTTGTTCTGTACTTCCTTGTTGATTGGATGGAGAAAGAGAAGCACTGAAATGACACTAACAAGATTTTCCTTCTGGTTTGGGGATGACGGGAAGCAAGAAATAAAACATTGCTACAGTACCTGCAGCAAAGTCAGTCTATTTTGACACATTCAGAACTTCCCTTGGAGAGCCATTCCATACAAAAGGGGATAGCTGGTGTTCTGGTTAGGGTGTGTGGATAAGAAAGTTAACTTCACACCCTGAAAGCAAGTATAAAACGTTAGGTTAAATGGTAGTTCCTGGGAGGTTGGACAGACTCACTGCACTTAGAGAAAATCTCATGAGTTCCATGGGAACACTACTGGGGAAATATATCTTGAAGTGCTAATTGTTGCACATTTTCTTTTAAACACACCCTAGGTTCCTTTTGTTTTAACCCAGTTTGTGTTGCTGGTGAGGAATGAAATGAGTCTTTTCCACTACCACCACCTCTGGCTGGTTTTGGCTCGCAGCATGTCCCAGCATTTCAGAGGGGGAGTATGATCACCTGTGGTGAAGTTGCATAAGTGCAAAGCAGCATTACCTCCTGTAATTAATGTGAAACCAGCTCTAATGGCTGGTAATGCATGGATGGTGGTAATGGTAATTCATCTCCTGCAATAATGCTGTCTGGCAGTGACCAGTGCCAGGTTCTTCAGATGAGAGATTGTGACATTAGAGACTTGGATCTCACTCTGCCTGAGGACGTCACATCCACAGCTACCTGTGTAAAAACATTTCTGGTACAGGGGTACTGCACTGTGGCAAGGACAGACATAGCAAATTCTAGTTATTGAAACTTAACACATTCAGGAAAGGAAGAGAACGCACGTTTTTGAGGGTTGAAAACTGTTATAACATCTTGCAATGAGCTGCAGTGGATTCTTCCTCATTTTGGCTTTCATGTTAAGCTTGGTTGTGTTGCAAAGGGAATCCTTCCTTTCAAGTAGAACTTTTGAGCTTGGGGGTCAGAAAACGTGTTCATAAGGGTCTCTTCTGTCCTGGAAAATCTGACAAGTGTTTTTAATTCTGTCAGCTTGGGCTTGGTTACTGCTCTGAGGCAGCAGCGATGGATATCCCCTCTATAGCTGTGAATATGCTAAGTGGCTTCATTTTTAATAGCTTTTAAGTCTTCCAAGTCTACAGAGTGGGAACAGATTGCTCCGAAAGTTAGTGTTATGAAAAAATCTAACAGAATAAATTTTCTGTTATGTAGGTAAATGAGTTTTAAGTACTTTGTTTGAGGAATCCTAATGTGTCTGTGTTAAAAAAAAAAAAAATGTACCTACCACACATACTGTATTGATTATATTGCCTTACACAGAAATCAGAGGTAGCTGCAAATGGAAGGAGGTAAATGTATAAGTGACTCTTACATTATAGAATATAATTCAGTAGGTGAAAGAAAAAGCAGAAATGAAAACATTTAAACAGTAGAAGTCAAGAAGTTGAAGACTGTGAAGCAATAAATAAAAGAAGCAATAAATAACATCTCACGTAAGAAAGAAAAATATATCAAAATAAAGAAAAATGTATCAAACCAGAAAAACCTTCAAGGAAGCACAGGCTGGAGGGCATGAAGTGTACAGTGATAAGCTCTCTGTGGCGTGTTGTGATATTGTTCTTTAGTCACTGAAAATGTGGATCAGTGGTTTTTATCCTCAAGTAGTATTTTATATCTCTTTCTCAGGAAATATTCCTCAAATATATGTATGTATTAGGGAATAATTTTGAAACTGAACATTCTCTGTGTTTACTAATTATTTCAGTTAGAGTAATGGTAAAATCTTGCATTTTTGATGTAGTTTTACTTGACATCCTCTCCAGTAAATTCATTGTGGTCACAGGTAATGGACTTCAGGCTTTGAATCAAATTCATTAGCATAAATACCACATCTTTTAAAAGAGAAAAAGTATATTCCTGGTGAGTGTTATGTAATTATTGATGAATTAATCAAGTGGAAAATGAGAATTTCTGCTTAAGGATCATTGAATGCTAGTTTCACTAAGCCTTCTAACTGCTGACCCACAGACTGTTTTACTCCATTCAGTATTCTCCCAGTGGACTGGATGTGGAGAGGAAAAAAATATGTGGATCTGCTGTCACGCAGAGGCGAGAGAACGTGAAAAGGCAGGGACACTGTTTCATGCAGGAGTGTCCAGAGCATCAGCACATGTCTGATTTACTCTCTGCAATAAGTGGTGATCTCACGATGCAGTAAACTCTTAGAAGAATGAATTCATGCTGTCTTTTTTGATACATTTTTAGCATACAGGACAATGGTATTACTGTGGTATTACGTATTTTGCAATATCCAAAGCGACTAAAAATTAGCAAAAATTCCAGATTGTTTTTCTGGTTTTTTTTTTTCTTTTGTTTCAAATCAAATATAAGACTGTACAAGGAAACGATGATCAAATAAAGACTTGCTACTGGGTACTGAGTTACCTTTTACATTGTACTGTTTTTCTTTAATTCTGTTATGTGTAATCATTTTTCACTCTGTTTCATAAAAGTCTGTGTATCTCTATTTCTTATCACAAATACAAGAACATCTAAATGCTGTTCAGGTGTCATGAGGTGACTGTCATTGTTTAGTTGTTCCCACTATTAAGTTTTGGTTAATTTCTCCCTGCATTGCATATTACTTAAATCACAGTTATTAGTTGAATATCTATGCTGCTTTGAGAATAATGTCTAAAACTGTGCATGTTTCTATGGCTCCTGTAGAAAAGCCCAGCAAGGTAAGTCATTGTAGATGCAATTCAGAAGGTCAGAATTTACAGTGAAACGAAGCAGTGAACCCTGCTTTTGGAGCAGTAGTTTATAAGGTAAATAATGTTCTGTAAATTATTTAGTAAATGGCAGTGTCTCTGCTTAGTGGATGCAAGCCATACAGTTGTGCACTAAAAGAGAAATTTTAAAGGGGGTTTCATTGAAAGTACATTGAAAGTACACTTTCATTGAAAGTGTAAGCGAACAGAATGACCTTTTCTCTTTTCTCTCCTCTGTGGTTAGCCGATTGTATAGCAAATTACAACAATCAGCTGGACAACAAGCAGACAAACCTGATGTTGCCCGAGTCAACTGTGTATGGGGACGTGGACCTCAGCAACAAAATGAATGAGATGAAAACCTTCAATAGTCCAAATCTAAAGGACGGAAGATTTGTCAGCCAGCCTGGGCAGCCCACTCCTTATGCCACCACTCAACTCATCCAGTCAAATATCAGCAATAATGTTAACAATGGCAGCGGGGACACGAATGAGAAACACTGGAAACCCTCAGTTCAGCAAAAGCAAGAGGTTCCACCCATACAGTACAACATTATGGAGCAAAACAAATTAAACAAAGGTGAAGAGCTTTTAGCTTGTTTCTCCTCTTTAGGCATCAGAGGAGCTTTGACCTTCGGGTGCTGGGAGTCTGAAGCTTTCAGGTTCAGCAATTACAGGCTTCTGTGGTGCTTTTAGACTTCTGCCTCTTTAGGTTTAGAAATCCACAGCTAGCAGTGTCAGAAAGTTAATTAGCACCACAATAACCTTCAGATATTGAATTTATTGAAAAAAATAACAAGCTGTATCTTTAGAGAAGAGTTAAATAAAATACATTTCCTATGGATATGAGATTAATTTAAATTTAATAGTAGTTAAGGGATTGGTTAGGACAGAGGCCAGATATTTTATTCATAAGCCAGATGCATGGTAGCCGCATTATACTCTACCTTAAATTTTAAATAGGTCAACCCACTCTTCCCAGTCGTGGATGGAGACTAATTAAATCTACATGTTCATGTAAACGAATGAAATTTTGCATATCAAAGTCCGCACAATTGTATTGTGTTGTACACTGGGGACACAGACGGAGCGATCCAGTTCATTTTAGACTTGTTCCTAGCAAGCCTTCGATTCCTGTATTGAGAGGCAATGCTACCACACACAGTTTTGGAAACTAAATTCCTGTGTTACCCTGACTGAAGTCTGTGGATCCAGAAGCTAAAAATAAATTGATTTCAGTGTTAACGGGAAACATCAGAAGGGGCTTTTGTGTGCTTGAGGGCATGTTTCTTTAATACACTGCGTGGGAGTTGGAAGAAATAGGTATGTGATTTCTTGCTAGTCCTCCAGGCTACCACGCAACCTCTTTTAATAACCTGATTTGCAAAACAGTATCCCTAGGAACTGGACCCATTCTAACTTGGAACTTTTTGCATGGATTGTTGTAACTCAAGTGCTGGCATAGTGATCAGTGATCCAGTAAAAAGAAAACTTTCCTTGCAGGAATGTTGATTTCTCTGCCGGACCCATCTACTCACAGAGGAGTTCAAAGGGCAATATAAAATGTGACACCTTCCCTTGACATAAACATGCTAAAAGAAAATTCAGGGTTTTTGGCTCCTTGCTAGAGGCTGAAAGCTGTATTTTTTGTAATTGTTTTCTTTCGTGAACTGTGTATTACGTATCTGCCTGGGAATTAAAACACGTTTGATTTTTATGCGCTGGAAGACACTGCATCTTTCAAACTGTGTATATTACAGCTGCATATTCTCTAGCATATTGTAGTG
Organism: Myiozetetes cayanensis; assembly: GCF_022539395.1. NCBI lineage: Eukaryota > Metazoa > Chordata > Aves > Passeriformes > Tyrannidae > Myiozetetes > Myiozetetes cayanensis. The sequence continues at coordinate 8,565,936 of NW_026087742.1, forward strand.
TGGAAAGGCCCCCTTAAAGCATTGTCTGCTGACAGTCCTATATACATGTTTCAGAGTGCTGATTTACTGTTTATCCTCTGTGTAAACATATGTGGTATGTAGGGCTTCAGCATGGTCTGTGGAATGCAGCTAGGCTGAGAAACTATTACAGAATACACTCTGGTGTGGAATTTATCATTTTGCTCTTTTTCCCATGCTTACATTATCACTAATATTTCTGCAGCAGATGGGGACAGAATTCTTAGTTTTATTTTTGTTTTGATTTGCTTTTTTATGTGTCAGTATTCTGATCTTGATTTTCTCATTTTCTAAGTCAAAGCCATCTTGCTGCTGATTATACCTATAGCTTTTGTGATGGGAAATAACTGTTCTGATGAGTTACATGCTGTGCTTCATTGTCACTATTTTATGTCCAGTGGTTCTGTTTGTGACGCAGTTTTATTTGCTGTACGAAGAGTAACTCAGCTCCTTTCTGTTCTCTGTAAATTATAATTCCTTCTTAGCGTGAGAGTGTTGTTCTGCCAGATGAGTATTTTACTTCTGATAAATTTTTACAGACCTGGTTGCCAAAACTAGATTTTAAAGTAATATATATGTATCGAGTGCTTTGGAACTGGAGAAGAAAGTTATAGTTACAACCATTAGTGGAAAAAGGCCCTGCCTATAGGACCTGCATGATCCAGTGTAAATAGAAATCTTCTTGGAGTCAACAGACCTGAAACAAACAGATCTCTTCTGTTGCAAACCAAATTCATTGGAGCTGCACTGTTGCTCCAGCAGATCATTCAGCCTTGTCGTACAGGGCTGGCTCCTATGTGGGTTTGTCACCTTTGAAATACAGAAAGTAGATACCACAGTCCATTGGTTGCCCTGCGTGCATAAATTAGGCAGAGACCATGGAAAATCAGTCAAGGTGACAGTGTATTTGTATGCAAAATGTTCACACAGGTCATGTATGTATATCTATATATCCACTGAAACTTAGTTGTTGCAGAGGCTTTGTGAAAACCCTGTGCATAGGATTTCATTTTACTCCATTTTAGACGTGGAGCTACTAAGTTCCCATGATATTCCTTAAGCTTACAACTAGAGATAAATTAAAAATAAGACATGATGGTAGAATGATTTGGCTTACTGAAAAAAAAAAAAAAAAAAAATTGTTTCTTCCTCACTATTTTCAGGAGATCTTGCTTTGTGTTATAAAGCAGGTACATAGATGTGTTTCTGAAGGGTAGCATTAATTATACTGTTGAACTTGCAGATTACCGAGTAAATGACAACATTGCTCCAACTATTCCCTACAACCAGTCGTACGACCAGAACACAGGTGGATCCTACAACAGCTCGGACAGAGGCAGCAGTACATCTGGTGAGTATCTACAGCGTTTTCCAAACTTTAGGCTTTGTGGTATTTGGACACTGTAGCCATGGTTAGCACTGTCTGCTGGGCTTAGAGACGGAATGAGGAGGAGGAACCCACTGACAGTAGAACAGCACAAAAACTAGCCCAGTGGGTTCGTATATTTTTGTTGCATCCTCATGATTAGTGTCATCTAAATGTCAGTTAAGTAATTGATTGTCGAGAATTGTGAAAGTCATGAAATCAAATAGAGGTTGGATTTCCTAATGTTAATACACTACTTGTTAATGTTATGGTCTCCAGATGGGCAAGTCATAGAAATTCCTTTTCAACTGCCACAGAAAAAAAAAAGAGTATTTTGGGTCTACTTACCCAAGGCAACCTTATTCATGAACAGGCTCAAGATACCAGAGCTTTTCATTGATACCTAACAGAACTGCTTTAAGAAATGTTTAATTTTGTAAATTAAACCCATGCATTTTCTTTGAGTAAAAGAATTCAATAGATTTCAGTTGCTCCATGTCAAAATTATTCTTCTACATCGTTCAGATGTAGGCAGTAGATAATTAAAGTTAAATTTTGTTTCTTAGTGTTATCTCCTATACAAACTACCTGAAAATCCTTTGTGAAAATGTTGAAACAAAACAGCTTTTTGTCCTGGAGAATGCTGACCTGGGCACTGAAATTGTACTCTGTGCTTTGGAACCACAGAATATGGTTTAATTCTAAAGTTACTCTTTATCATTGTAGTATAACCTGTTCACTTTCAGGTTTGATTGCTAGTAGAGCTATATGAAATATTCAGAGCTAGACCAGAAATTATTCACAAGCTTGGTTTGAGGCTTTGCTGTAAGTCTGAGACTGTGTTTATTTGCATCAAACCAGTTATAGGGTGAGCTATGGTCACAGTCACTTCTGCCCTGGACTTTACATCTACTCATCAAGACAAGGACTTTTCACATTCTTTTCTGCTGTTGCCTTTGACAGTCCAGTTCCCTCAGTCCTAACCTGTGCTCTGTTTTGACTGATTCTGACTGAGGAACAGCAGAGACATAAATATGCTGATGAACCTGCTGTGCCTCTGAATTCCCAGTGCCTGGGGTGGGATAAGCACAGCTCCCAGTTCTCCCGGCTGCTCAGGGGTGTTGTTCTGGGAGACAGCTGTTTGCCTGTTCCCAGGTTCCACAACATCTGGATGTGGTGCTGAGCCAGTGCTCAATGACGTTAAGACTTGGAATTCAGCGTGGAGCATCTCAGGGGTGTGAACCCGTGCAAATTACAGATGAGAAGGTGGCATTCCCCATGCTGATGCCTGTTAGGGTTATTCAGAAGTCTGACAATTTACAGTCCCATACCAAGGACTCCAGCAGGAATGAAGCAAGGTGACCAGAGTAATAAATCCATTGTGCTGAACCCAGTATATATCATGGTGCTTAGGGCAGAGAATGAAGATGATGGCTGCCTTGGGATAGTTAGGGTCTTGCTTGACACACTGAGATACCAGAAAAATAATTGTACATACCCAAAAATGTGTATCCAGCAGCTGATGTGGGACTGAACTACTGTCTCTAAGAGTGGAAAATCTGAGGCAGTAGAAGTGAGAAAAACAGGCTTCCTAAATCTCACTGCAACGTATTTCATGATGTGCATAAGGCTTAACTGTGGGAATATAAAATCATGCTTCAGTTTAAGAGAGAAATGTGAGGGATTCTAAAACATACTCAAAAACAGTCGCTTTATCTACAATAAAGGAGTAACACCAACAAAGAAGAATTAAAATATATGCTAAGGAACAGTGGTTGAGTCAGTTCTCATCATAGCCATGTCCGAACTTAAAATTCAAGGCCACCTGAATAATTGGCCTATTCAAAGTTATTTGAACTGTTAAAACTGTGCTGCTTTATTATGAGTTGTAATTTTCCAGTAATAGTAGTTGAAAACATTTGTGAAATACTTCATCAATCTTTCTTTTTTTAATTTTCTTCTATTATTTTAGTTCTTCCAGCAATTATTTTCAACTGCACCTGCCATTTAGACTAAAAGTAGTAATTTCATTGTGCCTAAAATGTTTCAGTGGACAAGTACAAATTACATAGATTCAGTGACTTAATGCAACAGTGGAACTTTAATAGATCATATCTGTATAATATTGTATATTAGGTTCTGGCAATTAAATACTATAAAGGCACTTTAGAAAATATGTCTACAGCTCACTTGTTTTAGATGATAATCTGTAATATAATTAATAGAAGTAGGAAGCTCACTCTTAATGACATTGCTTGTAAAATTCATTTACGGTTTTATCGCATTTTGACTGTTTATTGACAATTAAAGTTGAGTATCCTGTGTGCTTTTTTCCATGCTATGTAAAGTTTCTGGTTAAATTCAACCATTTAAAATGTAGACCAATTCTGCAAAGAAGCAACAAGTAGAAATTGGTGTCAAAAGCAGGAATGCCAATTTGCTCCAAACTCAGCACAGGAGTAAATTCCCAGAGAATACAAAAGCATCTGGGAGGGGCTGCAGTTATTTTGTTTTTCATAGCTAGTGCTGAGGAGAGAGTTAAAAGCATTACAAATATGTGCTGCTTTTTATTCACAGGGAGTCAAGGGCACAAGAAGGGTGCTCGGACCCCAAAGGCCCCCAAGCAGGCTGGGATGAACTGGGCAGATCTTCTTCCACCCCCTCCAGCGCATCCACCTCCCCACAGCAATAGCGAAGATTACAGCCTTTCAGTGGATGAAAGGTAAGAAAGATGAAGACATCATCCATTTCTCACTTTAATCACTGGTTAATTGAACTGTAATTTGCCCTGCAAGCTGGCAGTGAGACCTTCCTTCAGCACCATTCTGGTGCTGCTCATCTAGCTGTGGTGTGGCTGTTTAGAGAGCACTTGCTGACAGTGGTTTACATCCACTCAGTGCATCCTTACTAAGCTATTTTCAAGAGCACGTGGAACAATGATTTGTTTCTGGGCTATTTATACATGTAACCGATATGCTAATTACACAGTACAAATTTTAAGTCCTTATTTTCTTAAAAAATTAATTTTAGCTATGACCAAGAAATTCCTTGTCCCGTCCCACCCGCAAGGATGTATCTGCAGCAGGATGAGCTAGAGGAAGAGGAAGAAGATGAGCGAGGTCCTACTCCACCTGTCCGAGGAGCAGCCTCCTCTCCAGCCGCTGTCTCCTATAGCCACCAGTCAACTGCCACTCTCACCCCCTCTCCCCAGGAAGAGCTCCAGCCCATGTTACAGGACTGTCAGGAGGAGCTGGGACACACACAACACCAACCTGACCGGAGGTGTGTGAATGCAAACGTAGCAAGAGAGATGTGATGAGAGTCATCCTAGCCCCCACTGAAAATTCCTGTTGAATTCAGTGAGGGCAAGATTCTCCCCTGGATGTTTATTCTGTGGATCTTTAAGTTCTAGTCCAGGATGCTAGAGCTATTTTAAGCTAAGAAATAGGTAACTAAGTTGCTTTATTATCATACCATGGAAAGAAATGCTGTATATCACTTCAGGGTACGTACGGTGCTGACATAAGTTAAATTCACAGTCATCAGGATATTAAAGTGGTATCGTTAACACAGCTTACCATATAATTACAGTTCCATTGTTTCCAATAGATTTACTGCATTATTACCATAAAATAGCATGCATTATTTCACAGTAACTGTGCAATTAACTTGTCACCAATATGTATGAATATATATAAATATATAATTTATATAACCTATAGATTTTCCTCCTCTCATAAATCCTAATACAGGAAATTACGGCTTGCAAAATTTTCTTAACATTTCCATCTACCCTTATTTAAAGGAATGACCGACATTAATAAAGATAGATATTTGTTACGGGAAAATTTTGTTTCTTCTCTGAGTTGCTTTTAGTACAAACTGTTTTGCATATCCACTCACAGCTTCTCTTCCATAGAGCAGTGAATTTTGAATGAGGCTTTTTATGTATGATGCTTGTCTTGCTTTATTTAAAGAAGGCACAGCATTTCTGTCCCAAATTATGTCTCTTTTATTATTTTTTCCTGCAGTGGTTTGCACATATTGTTTGTTGTCACAAATACATAAACTTAGCTTCAATATTCTATCTAAAGTTTCTATTTTTAGTGAAAACCAGGTCTATTGTGATGAATTTAATTTGATCTTACTGAGTAGACTGTAGAACTTTGATTTTCTTAATACAGCTTACTGGACATTTATGGATGTATTTTCCAGAATGTCTGTTTGAAAAGTTAGTTCACGTTAAAGTTTCCCATTTTATAAGTAAGCAGTAGTTATGAATCTTTTTTGAAAGGGCCTGTATCTGCTTTTACTTTTGCTCCCCAGTTCTACTTGATCTGCCTTGGTTTGTTTTCTTTACTCTTTGTGTTAACACTTCTTGTACTGTGTATTTTTTCCTCTATCTTCCTGAGTCTTTAAAAATCACTCCTTTTATTAGGAGATGGCTAATAATATTTTCCTGTAATTTCCATTGGCCTTGGTATGTTGGTCCACGGAAGTGTGAAATTTGCCTTTTCTTTTTTTCAAACATCATTTCTTTCCTTTTTGCCATATCCATCTCATCAGTTTTAAAATATTCATATCATTCTATTTATTTGATTTGTAAGGCTTGGCTGATTAGCTCTCCCATCTAATGGCATTGATGTGACCTGTGCTCAACAGCTGTAGCCCATTCTGGAAGGGGCAGTTCGGTTTTGAATATGGTGTGACAATACTTGGGAATTAAGAATAGATTCCAAGTGGTGTCTCTCTGTATTAATTTCAGGAGTTTTGTAAATGGTGGCTTTATAGTGAAAATAATGTCTAATATACTGTTTGTCCTACTTTTCATGAGCTTTACTTGTAGTTCTGCTGAATATTTTCTCAATTTGTGATCAGAACCAGGCATCTGGAATAGGATTCCAGTAGTGATGGTGTACTGTAATATTTATCTGTCCGGTCAGCTTGGTAGAAATATAGCAAACTGAAATGGAAATCTGTGCTCTAGAAGAGTCAACAAGGAGAGAAAAAACCTGAAGATTTAGTGGGATAGCAGATGCTATCAATGTTAAAGGGAGAGCTGAGATAGGACAGTGTCCCTGTGAAAGTGAGAACCACTGCATCAGATAAAGTGAAAGAAGTATTGTTAATTCTATATGCCCATGAACCAGCTGCTCTCAATTAGCCTGTCCTCAAAGGTTGGCAGCCAAGCTATATTTTCAGGAACCCTAATGTATTTTTTAAACAGTTGCCTGTCCTCTAATACTAAAACCTGGAGAATAGGAAGACTGGCAAATATGTCACAAGGGCAATTGCCACAGGAGCTTTAAATTTAGGCAGTAAAACTTTGTTGGGCAAGGTCTCTAGTCAAAGCAGGTAGAGGTTCCCAGGCAGCAGTGTCTTCTGGGATTTGGGAGTGGGGAAGTGGTGTTATTAAATGATTATTGGATATATATCTGTAACGACCTGTTCTTCATTCTGTCCAGTGCTTAATACAGCAAGTGAAAGACAGTGGCTAGATGATGTTGTCCAGGGAGGTCCCAACTTGCTCTTGCCTTCCAAAATTAATATGTATTCCTAGTTATTAATTTATTTTTTTTAAATTGCATGTCACACGTGCAAAAGAAAATATTATTTGATAAGAGTCGTCATTTCTGAGATAATAAGAGAGCAGAGTTGACAAATCTGGGACTTCTGAGCAAAGTATTAACTGAACTTGAACATAGATCTAATGATATTTAATACTTTGCCTCTTTAAGCTGGACACACCATTACTGACAAACTAAGATCAAACTAAATTAACCTATACCTCTGTGTGCATTTTGGTATTCCTAACCTCAAGAACTAACATTAGAGAATTCTTTTTTTATTTTATCACCTAGACCAATTTAAAAAATAATGAAATAGCAGTCTCTCTTTTCATGTCTTTCTGAATCAGTGGGGTGGGTGGTGGGAAGATAACTTTCACAGAGCAATTTATTTGGATAGATGCATTTGTTGATGTCAGTAGTTCCAAGCTTATAGAGATATACAGACATTTCTTTTGCTCATACTCTCAAGGGTACACAAATAATTTTTTTAATGGTCACATGATCTGTAACCACCTCTTTGCCTAGTTGCACATGCACTAGCTTAGGGAAATTGAACAACTTTATGCAAAATAAGCCCATTTTCATTAAAATCAGTGATAAGGGAACCATATTCAGATGTCTTTGTGGTAGATATCAAACTACATAGCTGTCAATTCTGATTTACAGCAAAAATAAGAACTAAAAGGCAAACAGTGCTGACCCTTTCAGTTATAAATTCTGGTGATTTAAAAAGGCAAGTCAAGCTTGTTGAGAAATAAAAAAAAAAGTGTTTTCATCAGTCTCCTGTTTCCTCTGACTGTGTTAAGTGACTTCAATTCTTCCCTTGTATTTTTGTGCAGACGTCAACCTGTGAGTCCTCCACCCCCTCCAAGGCCCATCTCCCCACCACATACCTATGGATACATCTCAGGGCCCATGGTGTCTGACATGGATACTGACGCACCGGAGGAGGAGGAGGACGAGGCCGACATAGAGGTCGCCAAGATGCAAAACAGGAGGCTCCTTTTGCGTGGCCTCGAGCAGACCCCTGCCTCCAGCGTTGGGGATCTGGAGAGCTCCGTGACAGGGTCCATGATCAATGGCTGGGGTTCAGCCTCCGAAGAAGACAACATCTCGAGCGGGAGGTCCAGCGTCAGCTCCTCGGACGGATCGTTTTTTACCGATGCAGATTTTGCACAGGCTGTGGCAGCAGCTGCGGAATACGCCGGTCTGAAAGTAGCCAGACGTCAAATGCACGATGCAGCAGGAGGTGAGTTTGATGGGAGGGGAAAAGAACGTGGCCATTGTGAGGTGAATCTACCCACAGAGGCTTTCTGAATTCCTGTTCTTAGAATGTTTAGAAATTCGGGTGTGGAGGCTGTGCATTTACACTTGTGGAAGAGTCAGGAAAAGTAAATTGCTGCCCTACATTGTTTTTCATAAGTAGTTCCTGATCTTTTGGTCTCACTGATTATTGACAAATCTCAACCCTGCTGGTGGGTTTGCACCCAGAACTGAATGAGGGAAAGAAAAAACAACAGAAAAAAGGATTACGGAATTCTATCGTGTCCTAATACAAGGCTCCCAGTGTTTTCAGTCACTCTTCATGAGAAGATTTAATCCCTCTGTATTGAAATGCTCAATAAAGAGTAAACCTATTTTTCAAATCCCCTGGATTTGGAAAAAAAAAAAGTAATGTTGTTCTTTTGAGGAATTCTGTTCAACCTCTTCCTGCTGTATTACTGGGACAAACTGGCTTTGTGTTGGTTTCATAATTTGACAGCTGTTATGAGTTGCAGTTGGGATTATAGATCGTGCATATGCAGCAAGGCTTTATACATATGTTTTTTTTCCTTTCTCCTGAATCACCATTGGTCATATGAAATATGATATTTGAAATACAATATACAGGATACTAATAACACTGGATATATACAGGTAATCAGTAACCCGACTAGACCAAATGGATATTGTTATAGTTCAGCTAAGAAATAAGAGTACAGCAGGCTGCGATGCAAGTTTCAGGCAGATCCAATGAATGTTTTGACAATCAGTCCTATTAAACTGCCAGAGCCGGAGAAGAGGTACTCTGTCACAAGTGTGTCCACCCTGACTCCACAGATTTTCAACCTTCCTCCCATTTCTGATATCCTCTCCGAGTTAACAGTCCTTTGTTCCATTTCAACACAGCTGTTCATCATGAGGAGTGAGAGGGGAGGTAATTTAGTAATTCTGGATGAAATCCTGGCCGATTGAAGTAGGTGGCAAAACTCCCATTCATACCCACATGGCCAGGATTTTATCCATTCTGTACACATAAGTTCATATAAATATGTGTGTTTACGTGTGTGTAGGTTTATGTATTTAGAAAAGGTCTTCTTATACGCAGTTTCTAATAATTTTGCAACAGTGAAGTTCATGTTATATAGTGATTTTTATATATTGATATTACCTGTGCCTCACTGCACATCCTAAAGATGTGACACTGCTTATCTGCAAATAAGCTGTGATAAAATCCAGTCATACAATTCCTGATAATTCGCTCAAGGCGGCAGAGAGGACTTCTGTACCTGAGACCTGCTGGTGACTTGCTCTGCTTATGGCACCTGTGAACTCACGTGGCCCAAGCTAGGGGAGGTGAAACCTGTCTGGAAAGAGAAACATTTTGCTGTTTTCAGAAAGCTGCAGCATGGGAATGCTGCTTGTGCTTGCCTGCCGATGGAGTTCATGCTCCTGGGGCAGGAGCTACCAGCTACTAAGCAGCTGGATAATTTCTGTGCAACTAAGGCAGCCTGCCTACTGATAGAAAATGCTCTGATTTAGTTACAGCTCACTCTAAAACTGGATGAGTTTTATTATTGTTCTGGCAGTGTCTTTCTAGGTTTCGCATAACCAAGTCATTCTACTGTTAAAAAAAAAGGCGAAAGATCTTAGGTAAGAAAAATAATACTGTTCTGTAACAATTTCCAGGCCGTAGACATTTTCATGCATCACACTGTCCTAGACCCACCAGCCCTGTATCTACCGACAGCAACATGAGTGCTGTTGTAATACAGAAGGTCCGACCTGCCAAAAAGCAAAAACACCAGCCAGGACATCTGCGCAGAGAAGTCTACACAGATGGTGAGTCCACTGAAACGGTTGAAAACGTCAGTGAACCTTTCTAAATACTCATTCAGCCTGTGCGTGTGAAATTTTTCCACAGAGATAGCATTATGTTTCAGAATTCACTGATTTGTGTTTCCTGTTGCTAAACACGCTGAACAGATTAATCATTTTAAATGCCAGAGTTCCTTAATACCCTACATTGATGCTTCCACTCCAGAGCCTTGCACCTGTTTTCTATAGTGTCCTAATCGGCTAATTACCGTCATTATTTAAGAGCCCAGATAGCATAAATAGGACAGTCATTGAGAATAATGCATGGTTAGGATTAAAATCTTCATTCACGTGACTGACTATTAAAACCTTCAGAATTTATCTTTTCCTGAAAAAAAAAAAAAAAACAATTCACCATTCCGGTGGTGGACAACACGAATCAGTGAATTCTTATCCTGACCACAGCGCTGTTGCAAGCGGTTACTTTGTGAGTAAAAGCAAAATCTAATCATCTTCTCTCATGCCCTCACACACAATATCAACTCTTGCTGAAAAGGTAGTGCTTGTAGTCTCTTGGGGGTGTAGGAGGATAATGCAAACATTGTGATGTTTTCTAGAGAGAGCCTTTAATGAAAATGCCTCAGGTGGTGCAGCTTTTATTAAAGCACTACCTTCCAGTTTTATAAAACAACCCGCGGGCTTTGTTGGAAATTCATGTAAGGTAAATTCTCCAAGACTTAACTCATCTTGTCAAGTTTGCTGAATTTGCTAACAGGGGAGGATGGAAGGGGGGGGGTTAGGATAAAGAAAGGCATCATTCCCCCGCCTCCTGGTTCTCTGCAACAGCAATCTGATTAGGACTTTCATTACCACTCTGAAATTTTTCAAAGAGGGGCATCATTTGCCATTATCATATGAAAGCCTAATATTATAGATCCTTATCCGGGGTTACAAGAAGGGAGTTTTGAACCACTTCTCCCTGTGATTCCTGCCACTTGATGAAAAAATTTAATACAAAGCTCAAAGCACAATGAGCAGAAGTAATTTAGCAATGAGTGGTTGTCCGTGCCATTATCTGTACTTTATTCTGAGTATTTTCTCTCAGTAGCATCTATCTGATATTAGGCTGCGTTAAATACTGGCATGACACAGTGCACCTGGGCCTCTTGGCTTGTGCCCAGGCCCCTTCTGTCAGTGAAACTGAGCTGCTGGAATATTATCTGATTTCGAGAGGTTATTACAGTGGTTTTGTGCGTGTTTGCTCCTGTGAAAGGACAACGCAAGGTGTAAATCCCAAACCTGTACCAGAAACGTTATGTTTATGAGACCCTTGTAATGGCGTTTCGCGAGATTTTATTGAAGTTTTATCAGCTTTTATTCCTTTGAAGAGAATGCTCTTAACTAAATAATTGGCAGAGCATCAAACCTCAACGCTAACACAACAGCCAGGACATCAGAAATAAAATCTGGGCAGGGGTTTTATGTGGCCATTTGCTTCTAACACAGGGATAAATAAGAGGTGGGTCTGTATTTGATGATGGGTTTTTGTAAAAGTATGATGATATGCAGAGCTAAATCATAGAGCATTGTCATTGCAATAGATCTGATCCTGCAATAGATTTGACAATCATGATCAATATTTGTTTTGTGTTTTGTAGCACCTGCTTACTTCAGCATATTTTCTAATTAGGAGAGAATTTCCACTAACCTCTTTAGAGTGCAATACAGTGTGGTCATTCAGGGAATAGCAAATTATGGCTTTAATTTCTGCAGATCCAATAAAACCCAGTTCAAAGGTTGAAGGGCTTGTTTGGATTTGATTTTTTTTTAAATTATTTTTCCCCTCAGTCTATTTACATAGGCATATTTGGAACCTGACTGTAGATTCTAACCATTCATTTTGATAGCCACATCTAGTATTATTGTGTCCTGTTAGAATCAGCTATACAATAACATTTACTAATTGTTTTCCTTAAGTGGAGAAAAGCAATGTGGATGCATGAATGAAACATTTAAGCACCATTGACCTTTCCCAGGTATACTTAGGTTTTTCCATTGGCTTGATGTCACAATATTATTTATCATCTTTATAAAGGAGTGCCTGATACAACAATATTTTATTTCCTCATAGCGGGTGAACATACATTTTTTTTAGTAGAGGCAAAAAAAAAAGGCAGATATTTTGAATTCAAGAATTTGTTGGTTGCTAGGAGCATTCCATAACTACTAATAAAAGGAGAAAAATACATTGTTTCATTACTTTAAAATGGAATTTACTTTCACACATAAGGAATTTTCTGCTGTTCCCAAATTACCTGAATTCGTATTTGCTAGAAGTTTCATGAAATACCAGTGTCATGAAGAATTTGAATGATTAGTTGACAGAAAGGATATACAAATAAATGTTTGTTTGAATGATTGAAAATGCCAAGAGTATGATCAGCAGCAATATATGTAAGTCTTAAAAAATTCTTTGGTTTTTTTTTTTGTCTTTGTACAGCAAGATTTGTGAAAGAGATTGGTATTTCTGAAGGTGTGTTTGTTACTGATGTACCAGTAAAAGGTCTACTATAGTAGAGGAGAGTGCTCTCTGATCTACTCTGCATTGTACAAGTAGTAACAATTCTGTATTTTCTGTGAACATTAGTTCAAATCAGTTGCTACTTTATGTGAAATGGGATTTCGGCTCAGATGTTTTGCTCCTTGACAGTCATCCAGGCAGTGAAATGTTCTTCATATTTGATGCTAAAAATCTTTGCTCAGTAGGTGGTAAGGATTAAAATGTATGAATTTTTAATTGCTCTTCCTCTAACCTTTTAAGAGAGCTTACTAAGAGTGCATTACATGAACCAACTAGCAAATGGATCCTCCTTCTCAACCTTGTCTGACCTACTTACATATTTAATTTAAGAAACCAAATTTTAAAAGACTACATTTGTCTTTTCTAAATATATATATATATAAAGGTCTCTTCTGAACTGTCTTGAATTGATTTCTCAGTTACAAGCCCTCAGAATTGTAAGCATTAGGAAAAAAGGATAAAAGTACTTTGCCATTGTTTCGATTCAGTAGGTCTTTCAGTAGAAATTATACCATTGACAGTTCACATGAGATTTTAAATCTTGATTTTTTTTTTTTTTAAGTCTCTTAAGTGACAAAAAATACTAAACATTTTCTCAACTGACTGGTTGAGACTGTAACTGAGTTATTTAGCTGTGTTACCAATGACACGACGTGAGGGCACTGAATTTCTCACAAAAGGCAGTTGAACATCTGCCAAATATTCCTCGAATTTTCGCTTGGAAATGTTAAACCATTGTCCTTGCCAACACTATTTCTACTTTTGTCTCCCTCTGCCTATGCAGTACCAAAAAAATCTACTCTGTACAAAAAACAATTTAGCAAGGTAGAAAATAAGTAGGAATGCATTTCTTGCCTCTGCTAAAAATCAACTCATTATTGAATGATAATAATTTTCAGATACCTGCCCTTTTCTCAGTCTTTACTTCTGGGTCCATTGTGAAATATTTGATATTTTGTAAATACTGATTTTGGTACTGAGGGAGGTTTTGTGGAATGAAAATTGTTTTGCTAATTATGTAAATGTACATAAAGGCAAGAAAAAAAAGGCAGCAACCCATTGCTTTTATACATCATATTGGGTTTTGCTGTATCTATTTGTTCATCCAGTTATTGTGCACAATCTGAGCCATGCTTCTTGAAAGACAAAGCATGAAAATAACTCCAGTACATGAATAACTCCAGTAGCTCAGGTTAAGATGAGTCTAGGAATCTTAAATGCTGTTAAAGCTTTTTGTAAGTCCTGAGCAACATTCAGTTTTGCATGCCTGCACAAACCATGCATTAGAAAAAATTCTCTTTGTACCTTACAGAATCATAGAATGTCCTGGGTTGGAAGGGACCTTAAAGATCATCCAGTTTTAACCCCTGTACTGTGGGCAGGGACATCTTCCACTACATCAGATTGCTCAAAGCCCCATCCAGCCTGACCTTGAGCACTTCCATGGATTTTCTCCAATATTGAATCAAATCTGTAACTCTGATGTTATCTTTAGGGTATAATTGTAGAAATCTACAGCCTGATAAAATAAAGAGTTGCCTTATAAGGCTTCATTTGTCACTACTTAAAAATCATCTTTTTGTGCTTATTTGTGTTTTCTCCACTTTAGTGTCAAAGTAACTTACCAGATTATTTTTCCTCTGTTTATCCCATGATTCCTGAATACGTTCTCATGTAGAAAATCATCATCCCTCCTTTCAAAAGACATATCTGCAAGGTTTCTGCTGTAGACCGTGCTGTGAAATGGCATCCATTAGTTGTTTGAGTTACATGGGAAGCAGTATAAGTAATACATGACATGAATGAAACATGTGAGCACAGCTGACCTTTAACAAATACTTCTGAGTTCCTTATATTGGTTTGATGTTGCTTTGTGATTTACTTTTTATTCCTTACAATGGAAGCTTCTGTTTTGCTTTTAATAAGGAGTGTGCCAGTTTGTACTCGAGGAGGCAGATTGAATCTGGATTTTCTCTGTGATCTGAGCTGTTAAAATAAATACCACAGGGGTGTAATAGTGTTGACCTCTGAAAAGGTTTTTTTTTTTTTCCTCTGTAAAGTATTCTTCTCAGCGAGAAGTACTGTGTTATAATGAAGATTTTTATAGTTTTCCCTGCAGGTTGCAAAAATGTTCTCAAAAGAGAATATCACTTTTCTTTAGTTATTACTGTACCATGGAGCTACTGCCGGTTTATGAAACTTTTTATATCAATGCATCTTTCCTTTCCATAGTCAAGATTTAACGCCTCTTTGTTCATTGCCCTGTGCAGCTGGGTAGGATTCTTGAATGCAGGAGTTTGTTCCAGGTTGTATTTCATAGGCTACAGGAAAGATGCTGTTCCTTCCCTTTGGTGTTCAGCCAGCGCACTGCCATGCCACACCTGTTGGACACTGGCTCCAGGGGTGTCTGAAAAGGCTGATGTTAAGTACCTGCACTCCCTGTACATCATCAGGCTCCACAGAATGGCTGTTCAGTGCTCTGGAAACTTTATAACAGAGACAGTGAAGGGGGCATGCGAGACACAAGATGTTGTGTGAACAGCTGTGGTTCCAGAAGCCTACACTTGTGCTTTGAGTGTCTCCATCCATTTCTGAATCAGTGTATCCTCTTCTGAGAGAAGGCATATTGAGAGAACAAAGTTTTCCTCAGAAAGGAAAACACTGTTTGAATCTCCACAGCCCTAACACAGGCTTTATCTTATTTTTTAAATGTTGTCCAAATTGTGTAATTGCTGCAAGTCTGGATCTGATGTGGCCTTTCAAGGAACATCTTACACACTACTCTGAGGTCTCAGTCAGGCTTCACACAGACTTTAACATAGTTGTTGAATTGTGGAAGGTTATGTACTTCTCCAGACCAACCCTTTTTTTGCAGCAGGTATTGTCACTTAAGATCTCATGGACCTCTCTATGGGCCCTTGTGATCTAGAAACCCAAGTTTGCATCTACAGGCCTGGGCAGCCCAGTGAAAGTGGTTTGGTTCGCTCTTTGGTGGCAGGACCTCACAGGGCAATTTTAGGAGAGGTAGTCTGAGTTCTGTTCTGATGGCTGGAATTACAGAGTTAGGTTGCTAAGGTTGTGTACTGAGCAGAGTTTGCCTCTGTAAACCGTGTCTGAGCATTTATGGATAACAGAAGAATGCAACATAACCAATTCTGTGCTTTCTCGCCAAAATGTGTTGTATTTCATACCTTACTGAGTCAGAAGTTGGGTCTCCATTTCAGTTTTAGTTTCCTCAGATAAATAAGTGCAGCCCGTTGCCCAGAGATCTGCCCTTTTATACTGCAGTCTATAGTCTAATATTTCCCATTCCATAAATTAAATTATTTTCTTAGGATCATAAAATACCCTCAGTTGGAAGGGACCCACAAGGATCATCTGAATTGATATGCATATGTTAAATGCATTTTTTTTTTCTTCTTCAGGAGTACTACCGTTATTTTTGGCCCAATTTAGTTGAATTTCAGTTGAAACATTCTTTGAATAGACTGAGAATTAGCTGTATATATAGTGATGGTGTCTGAAAAACACAGCTGCTCCAAGATTTTTGTGGAAGTAGAAAGAATGAATGCATGGTATTATAAAATGCTGAAGTTACATTTTTTAATAGTGCCATTATTTTCTGTTTTAGCAATCTCACTTGAGAATATTAACCTCAGAAACATCTCTGTCATCTCACCTTTTTTAACCTGTTCTCTTATATAAATGTGAATTGTTCCTACAGCTTTGCTGTGAACTACTTTCGTGTTGTTGCTTCCTTGCTTGACTTCTATATTTTTTCTTCACATTTTATATTCCACTGCAGAATATACAGAGCACTGTTGTATCCTGATGAACAATTTGCACATTCTAGTTTTATGTCTTAATGCAGGAATAGAAAAATGTAACAAAGTAAAATATATGCATGCTTTATAAATAGTATTTTAAAATATTCAGAATTCTAGAACCCCTGAAGCTGTGCTAATTTAAGGAGACAAGTTCTAAAGTCCTGTGTGTCTTGTGTTTTTTGTTGTTGTTGTTGTTCTTCCTGAAAGCTTGCTACTTCATTGGCTGACTATATTTATTTTTTTTTTAATATCTCTTGACATACCCACGGACATCAAGGATATTTATGTTAGTTTAAACAATTATTTTGAAAGAAAAATGCAATCATTATTATATAATATATAATGATACATAATTATCCTTATATATGTCAGCAGTGGATCTGATATACATTGTTACACCCCAGCTAATTTGCTTTGATGCTCACTACACTGAAGACCTTGAGCAATTACAGCACAAGCTGCTGTGTTCTTGAATGGACTTAGCAAAAATTATAAATATCAGCAATATCATGTTGGTATCCTTAATTCTGTGTTGATATTCATAACTGACATGTTAATATTTATGTGCTTAAAGTTTATTGCAGGTTTTTTTGGTAAATGATTTTTAAGAAAATATTGGGATTTGGAAAGGCAGTGAGAGGTCTTACTTTGTGTTTTTAGAGCTCAAACTTTAGAAAAATACCCATCAGCAGTTTTTAACAGTAACATAACACTTTTTGGGGTAGAGAGAGGAGGGCAGAGGGAAAGTAAACAGGGCATCTGTTTCTTCAGTTCAAGTTAAATATTATGTCTTAATTTCACTGTGGTGTGATGTCATCATAATCATTATTCCCTTCCAACCCTGCAGACTTACCACCTCCTCCTGTGCCGCCTCCAGCTATAAAATCACCCGACAGCCCAGTCCAAGTCCCAGCTGGAGGTGCGGCCGGTCATGCTGCCAAAACTGGCTTCTATAGAGGCGAGGACAGACAGGTCTGCGGAGAGGAAAGGAGCCAGCTACAAGGGGAGGGACGGCATGGACGGCAGACAGCACTCAGACGTGCGGACAAACTCGGGAGAGCGGCGAGAGCCCCAGGAACAGCAGAGCGACGGGAAACTGCGAGGAAATAAAGCACCAAAACGAGACGGCACACCAGCAAAAACTCATCTTCTTCAAGGTTGTTCTGCCTGCCCTGGGTTTACTGAAGTGTTGGGTGCTGATCACAGGGAACGGGCCAGCTCTTCTCGGGTTGCTGAAGTGAAGTTAGAGCTGCTGAATTGCCACCGTTTGTTGTGATTATACAGTGTTAATTTAGGTCACACTGCAGGTTCTTGTTAGGGTAGGATGGAAATACAAGCTTAGGAAAAGCAGATTTTATATATTGCTGTGCTTAGAGCCACCATGTATTAAAGCTAATGCTGAGGAAGCCCAAACAGAAATATTCCTTGGGAGTTGTAAGGATCAGTGTCCTTGCTCCTACCTATACCCTTGTAATCTAGTTATATTTTATCTAATTATAATCTGATTTATAAGGGAACTGAGTAAAGTCAGATAGAGATCTGTAAGGCAGATACTTAACTTTTCTACTGAAGAATCTGCACTTGGCCCATTTTGCCTATTTGCAGAGGAGAGGAGGACCAGAATGATACCTGGTCCTGCTTAAAGCATAAGAAAGCCCTAGTGGTCAAGCATTAGTTATAAATGCTAACTGACATGGCATGGTATGAGGTAGATCTAATCAAAGAAATCTCTTGTACATGGAAGTTGGTAAGATTCCTAATTAATGGAACATGATTAATGGAACTTGCCAAGTGTTCACTAAGACTTTCAACACAGATTGATACAAATGCCTGGTCCTTGCTACCTGCAGGTATCCATAGATGATATCAGGAATGACTGGATAGTAAGTTGGTTCAATGGACACATGAGTAAGAGTTTGGTTATGGTGGATTGCTATAGAGAAAAGTTATTAGAAGGTTACCATAGCGGATGATGCTGAAGTTTTGAAACAGGACCACTAATTGTGGTTCAAACTCAACCCAAGAAATATTTATATGGAATGAGTTCCTTGTATCATACATATATTGTCATTTCCTCCTACCTAGTCATATTGAAAATATACTACAAGATGTGGTTTTTTCATTTTCCTATGTTCATAGAACATAGAGCAAGGATCCTAAATTGAAATGAAGTGGACAGTAATCATGAATTAGTTTTTCTGTGGAGAATGTTACCATGTAAATACCATAAATTTCCTTGAGAAAGCTTCTATAATGCTGCTTATGGAAGCAGTGTATTTCATATTCCTTTCAGGCATCACTTTAAACCTCCTGGGAATCATAAAAAGTAAAATAAATCAACTGCATGCAGAAATTTTAGGTTCACGGTATCTCTGGGCTTGTAAACATAACAATGTATGCATTTAATTATACAGAGGACATCCTGCCATATTCTAGACCAACGTTTCCAACATCAAATAATCCTAGAGATCCCAGCTCCTCCAGCTCTATGTCGTCAAGAGGATCAGGAGGCAGACAGA